>NC_140414.1:97032984-102762984 GCF_965140295.1 Lepidochelys olivacea
AAATTCAGGTTGCTCGTGCACACTTTATTTGGCTCCATTGTCTGCATATGTATTATAATACAGTCTTCAATTACATGGTCACATACTATTTTTCCACAGGACCCTGCCTCTTTCAGCGCACAGGATGGGTGGAGCTCACTTAATGGGCAGCTTTTCAATATTTTGTTTTATCCTCATTTTTCAATGTGTGGCCCTGAGCCTTATTTACTGCACACTATTCAAACCCTTCTCTGAAGGCAGAATTATTCATTTCCTCAAGGGCTTTTCAGTGGTGCTCTTCACAGTAGTATTAATGTCAAAATTGTCCACTAATATTAAGTGCCCAGCTAGAGATGCCTAGGACAGTATGTGATCCTGTAATTAAAGACTGCATCATAATACATACATGCAAGGGAGCCGAATGAGACCGCATGGGTAACCTTAATTCTAGCATTTCCCAACTTTTGAGTGTTTGACTTTGCAACCTTAACTTTATTTTAATAGAGTTTTTGTATGTAATTTCTTAGATCTTTTTTTTAAAAGCAAACTGGAAAAAAACATAATTTCCATAATGTAGACCCATATTTACTCCACATGATTCATCAGCAGGGTTAGAACCTTTAGATCCACAGAGAGCTTGGCTCTTGAGCTAACAGAGTAATTAATAGCAGGTATAGGTTTTCATCCTCTATGTGGGCCAATCACTAAAGGGAGATGAGACACACATTTTGCCAGTGGGTCTGACAGCAGAGAGACGTTGGGACTATGGGTTCTATTCCAGGTTCTGAGGGGAATGTGCGGTAGTGGTTACAGACTCTTTCCCTCACACCCCACCACCCTGTCCCTGTCCCAATCCCAGACTGCATCCTGCTTCAGCCCCTCATTCTAGTACTCTCCCCCGCCTCCAAACAGCTCCAAATCCCATTCCTCTTAACCCCTCTTCATTTCAATCTGGCTGCTTCCTCTTTTTATTCTTTGCTGCCTGTGTGCCAGCAGGAGGAGCATTGAGAGCACAGTAGAGAGTCTCCCTGCTCTGTTCCTGGCAACAAAGTCATGCTCAGCTCCTGAAGCCCTGGGCTAGAGGATGCACCATACAACAGAATTGTAGGTATTCTTGTTCCATTGCACGGAGCTACTAGAGCTTCTCCACAAAACGGATGTAATAATTTTATACATATTTTATGCATTAAAACAACATATGTTCCCCTAGCTTCATTCTGAGACATGGCTGAATCATCTTGGCTTAAATTTTGCAAAAATATTCAATCTGAGGCAGACATTTAGCATGGAAAATTTCAGCCCAAACGCTTGAAGTTTACAGCTGTTTATAACTTTGCCAAACACAATCTTATAATGGAAAATGTTGGGAAACCTTAACTATAGGCATCAGTATTTGTGTCACCTACAGTTAAATGCTGATCAGGTGCTTAGCGCTGACCAGGGCCTGTACATATAATCCATGCCACAAGGAGTGTATGGTCTAAGGGTATGTCTGCGCTACACCTACGTTGATGGAAGGGGTTTTCCGATGTAGCTAATCCACCTCTCCGGGAGGCGGTAGCTAGGTCGATGGAAGAATTCTTCTGTCAACCTTCCTGCATCTAGAGTGGGGGTTAAGTCGACATAAGTATGTCGCTCAGGGACAGGGGTGAAAGTAACATAAAAGACTTACCGGTACGGGGGCCTGGCTCTGGGCCCCCAGAAGGGGCGGGGCCTTGGGTGGAAGGGGCGGGGCTGTGGTAGTGGTGGCGGCTGGGAGCTCCGGGCCCTTTTAAATCACTGGGCCCTGGGGCAGCTGCCCCTTTTGCCCTCCTCTCCCGCCCCTTCATCAGCAGCTCTGCCAGTAAGGTGCCTACTGGCAAAGCGGCCAGTGGGGGTGGGTGGGGGAGCGACATTAAAGTAGTGGCGGCCACTTCTTACCGGTACGCCATAGCGGCCCCGTACTGGCTCACTTACACCTCTGCTCAGGCCATGAAATAGTGTAGCTAAGTCAACCTACGTTTTAGGAGCAGACCTGGCCTAAGAGGCAGGCACAGATAAGACAAAATGCACTGGAGGCACCACAGGAAGCTTTTAGCTTCGAGCTTGTTCCAAGATGAAAGGGAGCACTTGGTATTGTGAATTACTGTTTCTTCAAGAGTGGTGTCACACTAATAGATTCCCCCTCTTTTTTTGTGTGTTCACTCTGGTAATTATGCGGTCATTCTTATTTCTAAAACTGCTGTATTTCATTTGTTGTATTGTGTGAGGCAGCCAGAGGCATTAGGCACATTTAAATAAACATTAATAATATATTGCTACAAAGTTTACAGAAAACCTGCTAAATTTGCTGTTCTCAGTTTAGGACAAGTAATAGCATCGGGGGAGGAATAAAATAAACAACAACCCTTTCTCCTCCAGATTTTAAATTCAGTTTGAAAACAAACACCTGAATGTAAAACAGTGGCACATACAAAAGTATTTGAAGTGCACTTTACAGACCTTAATTATCACAGTGCCATGTGCAGTTGTCTGTGTGTTATCCTTACAGTAGAGCTAGAGAAACTGAGGCAGAAAGATGGTGACTAATCATGGGGTGGGGAGGGAATAAACATCCCAGATGGGATTCAAATTTTAGAATTCAAGTCCCATGCTCTTCAGCCCCATTTTGTCTCATTTTTACTGCTGCATCAGCATAGAGAGGCCTTAAAGCTGCCCTACGTGGTTATCTGATGATTGCCTCCATGTAAGGGACTTCTCATCTGATGCATAAGCACATCTCTGTGGCACTCCCATCCAGCCCCTCACCTGCTGTAGGTGGTGTGCCAGGGGTGGGGAGGACATCATCAGAGCTTCCTGTTCGCTGGAGAACCTCACCCAGCATAACAATCTCAATGGATCATCTATACACCCATCCTGCTTAGAGTAGCCCTGTTGTGATAATTGAGCCTTCAAATTTACCGTAATTTACCCTCAACGGTAAAAAGTGAGTGTAAGTTCATAAGATATCACAACAACCTGTAACAACAAATGTTGATAGGAAAAGGTGCAAAAGCAAGTTTGAAAGTCTGAATTTGTCCAGACAAAAAGGCTTGGTAAACAAGAGAAGTATAAACCCAGAAATCAGTGAACCAATAATTGGTGTGTCAGAAATTAGGCCTAACTGGGAGATAAAATAACAATGAGATGGGCTATTCTGCCCATCACTGCCTTTTGGAATCCTTAGAGAAATTTTCGGGGGGAGGAATTACCTACTGGAGTGAGCTGCACCATCATGACTGCAACCCCCACCATCTCCTGGGATGCCAAACCGCCTTCATCCTAATCATGACCAGACAGGGCCAAAGGAAGAGAGAACCAGATGCCATTTACACCTCTATCAGCTGAAATCCAACCTCCACCTAAAATATGAAACTTCCTTCTCTCCCCCATGGCCTTCTGTGTCCTTTTCTTTCCTTATCTTATTTTTCTTCTCTTTCCTCTCTCTCTCTCTCTCCTTTTTCCTTGTGTCTGATAAGAGTCAGGCTTAGCCAGCCATGACTGTATATTTTGCAACAGTACTATAAGCCTGTGACCAGAAAGAGGCAGCAAAAGCAATGTTCTACATAGCCTGATGCTGACATGAGTTTGCCAGGTCTTGGAGTGGCTGATAAGACCATGTGCCATGCCTGTGTTTTTCCGCAGTGAGGTTGCAAGTGAAATTAATATCAGAGACAGAAGCTGCATTTTCTATCTTCGCTGTTCTTTTCTCGTCCCTCTTGTGTGTGTTTGTCTTTTAGGAAATGGGATCAGACTTTAACAACGAGGACAGCTCCAGCCCATCTCCACTAAATTCTTCTTTTCCCCATCTTTTATCCCATCTAAAAGACTGTCAAACAAGGGGGTTTTCCATCTAAAAACTCTTGCCATCTAAAGGGAAAGGGATATTGTTAAAATGAAAACCTTACTTAATACTTCACATTAACTGTTTTTCTTTCTTTTCTGTCTCTTTAAGAAAAAGCTAAAGGGATTTGTAATGGTGTTTGCCACGGTTCAAAGCAGGCTGAGGTCGGTGTATGCCAAACCTTGTTTAATGCTGGGCAGTGAGCAGGTTGTGTTATTCAACAGCCCTTAGACTGCTCTCTGTTACCTCAGGGACCCTTGGCTGCCCTCTGATCCAGGGTGGAGGAGTAGTGTGACCAAAAATACTACCTTTACCCATCTTGGCTGCGCTGATGCATGTTTGAATTCAGCCCCTCATCTCACTCTCAGGGTCTATTTTATGCCTCACCTTTATTTCGTATGAAAATATTAACAACCACTTTTGACAGGCAACAAGTTCCCAGCCCTGGCCTATTCCTGAAATGCATTTTGTTTAAAAGGAAAAATTAATTAAAGCCTTAAAACCATTTTCTCCTTTTATAATGGTTCTGCTTATTGTTCTTCAGGTGACATTTTGCTGAATGTGAATGGAATTGACCTGACTGGTGTCAGCCGTAGCGAGGCAGTAGCCCTGTTGAAAAACACCACCTCCTCTGTGGTACTCAAAGCCTTGGAAATGAAAGAATGTGAAGCCCTGGAGGACATGAGCCATGTATCACTCCCTGACACCAATCAGAACACATCAGATAACAGTGAATGGTCACCTTCCTGGGTTATGTGGCTTGAGCTCCCGCGGTAAGTCCAAAAATTACATCCTTGTGTTGAAGGGGAGTGGGAGGAAAGATTTATGTGTCTTGGATGGCTCTTGCTTTTTGGCCTGATTCATTACACTGACATCTTAATTAAATCCAGGCTCTGTCAAAAACCTTTATTTTAAATACCTCCCCTTTGTAATTGTGTATACATATATGGAAAATAGACACACAGGACTGCTTTTAAGGGAGGAAAGAAAGATCCTGAACAGTCCTATAGCTGAAAATGTGTTAGAGAAGGAAGGGAAAACTCTGAATGGATTCAGGAGCTCATAGAACTTAGATCTGGGCCCTCTGGACCACCCTGCAAAGTCCAAAACTACCCCTGCAGCGCTCCAGCTTCACAGATCCTGTGTTTGTTAAATACAGCTGAACTGTTTGACTTTGCCCAGATGTTAAAAAGTGCACGCAGTTGGTGCATTTCTCAGAATCGCCTTCCCTGACTCCACCACCTGCCTGAGAAAAGTTCATTTGTAAGATACAGGAAGCAGCTGTTTTGTAGTTTTAGTAAAAATAAAAGCCACATAGTGTGTAGTTTAATTGTCTTACATACACAGGGCATTTTAACATCTTCAGAACGCATAAATCTGCATCTTGCAATGTTGTTTGAACCTGAGCTTTTAATGAAGACTTGCCCTGTATCCAGGATTACATTGAGCTAATGCTGAAATTTCAATTCTTAAATGGAACAAAACTCTCATTGATTTCTAGGACTGCAGAATTTGACCCAACAGTTTATATATGCTTTACCTATTAACCTGAACTCAATGGCTGTTCAGAATATCCCTTTTTCTTTTAAAAGGGCAATGTCAGGTGGCTCCGCTGCATGGAGGACCAGGGTGAAACCAGTTGGGTTATTTAGGTTTTATGTATACAGCTTCATGGTTTTACTTTTTGGGGGTATTTATACTCTAGCTAGATTCTATTCCTTACTATTCCACATTAGGCCATTTTACAGGCCCTTTCTCAGCTTGCGGCAAGGCCTGTGGTGAGGTGGTTCTGAATTTAGTCTGAGTGCAAAGATGGAATACCCCACTTGTATGTGGGTGAAGGACACGAAGTGTGAAAAGCAAATTTGTGCCATCTTTAGGGTTAGGTACATCTCTTCATTCGGGGGGGGGGGGGGTAGATAGCCTAGACCAATAGATTTTTCCCTTCTTTACTTTTACATAGAAACTAGAATATTTATCAGCAACTGAGGGTGGATTTTAATTTACCCTTCGCTATGGTTCTGGTGAACCAGTCAGATGCCAGTATCACCCCTAGAACACACCCTCTGCCTCCTGTATTGCTGCATAGCTAACCATAGGGATTGAGAGCTCCCCTCTCTACAATTTACAGTTCTCCCTCGTAAGCCAACAGAAATCTAAACTTTACTCTTAGTGGTTCAATATAAATACAATGCATTGCCTATTGCTGAGGAAAATGCAGCTTAAGACCACCTTTAGGAAGCTTTCCCTCAGTCAGCTCACTGCACCTGCTGTAAACACTGAAGGAGGACTGTGGTTACTCTGTCTCAGGTCCTGCAGTCAGGATAAAGTTACTGTCAGAGATGCAGAGTACCAATAAGCAATAGCACACTGTTAAGATCAAGCGGTCAGATATCTTTGGCTTTCTGTGCTGGATTTTACCCTTTTGAACAGCATCTGAGTTTATTTGCCTCCCTGCTCCAGAAATTGCACATGTACAACGCCCAACCTTTTAACTGAAGGAAAATTACCCACCATGTCAGCAGGTCTGAAAACAGGAAATTCATTGTAATCATATCCCCAGCTGCAACGCAACTCACAGAAAAGGGCCACAGTGTGGCTGAAGACTAGAGGAATTAGTATGCTGAACTGGTGCGCTGGTTGTCTTAAATTTAAATTAATTAGGGGGAATAAAGATGATTAGAATTGACAGTAACAGAAGTGTATTTCACCCTTATTAGTACTAGCTTGTTTGGCAGGCCTCAAGCATCAGCTTTGGACTTATTCACTTAACAATACACGTTATCAGATACTTCAATCTTATCTAGCACAAATAATGGTTACCCTTCTGTTCTCATTGACTCTCTGGCATCCACACTACACATCTGGAAGTCCTTCAAGTTCTGTCACCAGGACATGTATCATTAATACACGTTAACTCATTTCCTCCCAGTCTGAGAATTTAACCTTTCACTAGGCTTCCAGGATGTTGTTGGCAAGAGCCACTGCCCAGTAGATTTCAAGGGTATTTTCAACAGCCTTGCTACATAGCCCATGCTTGTCTTGGGAAAAGATGATTCAATTCAAATATGATTCTGCTTAGTCAGTGTTAATCTAGATTGCTCAATATTCAAGTGTGGTGCAATGGGAGGAAGTTTTAGCATACCACTGTGTGGAACATTTAGATACTATAATTAAAGTTCAACAGCAGGAGACAATGCCCCTAAGAAAGAGCAATGCAAGGAACAAGCAGGCCTGGTCCTGCAGGATGGGAAGCCAGAGAAGGAAGAGCAGGCAGAATAAGAAAGAGGGGAAGGGGACACAGAAAGGAGAGAAAATGGTATGGGGGAAAATATAGAACATGACATGAAGACATGGGGCAAGGGAGAGAGAGAAGGAAGAGACGTGCCTCAGCAACAACCTGGAATACCTGTTTTGTTTCCCCTTAGTTTCTGTGACTGTAGCTGTATGATTTAAGATTAGTGTTTCTCTGGGCATACTTCTGTGCTGATACCAATACTGTAAATGAGCAATACATTCCCCTAATATAGCTCACCTCTCTTCCAGGGGTCACATGCACATTACAAAGGTTGGTGCAGATGAGGAAATAAACACCAAGGTTTAGGCAGTTTGCTCAAGCACTCACAGCAAGTCAGCACTAAAAGCCACATCTGACTTGTCAGGCCCTGGCGCTAAGCACCAGGAATCACTGCCTTTCTACATTCTTTAAATGAGCTCACAAGAAATGGGGAGAAATTTAAATTTCCAATGATATTTATTTTAAAACTGGTCTTTGGTGAGTCATTTTTAGATGATTTGTTAGTGTATAAATAACTACTGCCTCTGTTCCCTCTGTAGTATGACGCACTATGTGGTGGTCATGAAACAGTGGGCTTCTAGCAATTACCTGAGCTAGATAGTAGGGGCCACATGAGTGACGGGTATGTTTGCTGGTAGTCAGATCTATTGAAGTAAAGACTAATCATCATCCTTATCCGGTATAGTTATTTCTTAACATTTGTTTTTTTCTACGCAGTTGGCTGTTGAGGAATACAGGTCATTTGTTGTTTAAGGAAATTTATACTCTTGAAGGTGATAAAGAAAATACTGCACAGCAGCTAGAGCAAAGTTACACTTTCCCAGTGCTACAGTAATTTTTCTACCCTTGCTAATTTTGCCCTCCTTCCTTCTCTTCATCCTCACTTTCCCCTCCCCCCCCAAATACTTTCAAAAATACATTATAGATCAAACACAGACGTACTGTGAATAGTAGTCTTTGCTTCACTTCACAGCGGAGTAGAGAGGTGAGTAGAGACACCTATCCAAGGTGTCACACAGAATCAGTGGCAGAACTGGCTCTGAAATGTGAAATTGGACAAGCACTCCCCCATTTTAATAGTCTTGCTTTAAGCAGAACTTTCTAACAGACCTCTAATCCCCATTCAGTACACAAGCAAATGCCAGTTTTACAGACCCATTATATTGAAAGTTTGGACTAAATTGTTCTGTAACTTTGATCCATTATAACAAGGGGAAAACATGAAATTTGATACCTGATAGGGAAATCAAGTTTTGTCTACCGACCCAGGCTGTCATTCTGAAGTATTAAATGTGAAACAGTTTGAAAAAGATCTTTCAATATGCGTTATTTCAGAAACAAAGATGAAGCAGCCAGGAGCACGGTATTAAAGGGCTTACTATTTTAATCTGATTTAAGTAAAGAGAAGGCAGTTAAAGTGTGTTTTAATCTCTTAATGCATCTATGACAGCTTCATACGAAGTGCTGGACTAGTTTGCTGAGTACATAACATTATGATGGGCAACTGTATTTGTAATGGTGTTATAAAACAAGGGTCTGACAGCATTGTTATCGTCAGGGAAGTACAGAAGCTACCTTTTGGCACTCAGTGTGTTTGTATGCAGAGAAAACCCTCCTAAGCATTAAAAAAAATACCAATCACTATCTTCTGTAGAGTGGTAATCTATAAATTAGTATGGTCCAAAGTGGACATTATTCCCTATACCGCAGCAGCTCCAAAGGAACCACTGTGATCTAACTAGGTGAATAATCCACAGATAGAGTTTTTCCTTGTATACCGAGAACCCTCAAGCTGCTCCACAGCAATTAGTACAGATGATGCAAGTGTACATCATTTCATTTTCTCTTTGTGGTGCTATTTAACTCAATTTTTACTACTACAAAACTCACAACTACCCCCTTCTTATTCTCAAACTCTCCACTTGTAACCCCCTCTCCCCCCGCCATGCAGAGCAGGCAGCTTTTCATTCCTTACGTGCTGAAATATCCAGACAGCTCCATTGGAGCCTTACTTATTTCCTTGTTTCTGTGCAGCTTTCAGGCCCGTAGCAGTCATTTCAATGTATTAGCATAGAGATGGTGTGCACTGCTGTAAGTTATGTCATGTCTTTAGGAAAGCAATGAAAAAATGTAAGTTTGTGTGAATACAAATTCACCTACTGGTGTGTTTAGGTGCTTAACTTTTGGCACCCAAATTTGAATATTTTTAGTCTGAGCTCCTTGTATTTCTGGTTAGCCAACCAAGAAACTGAAGTGGAAATTAAGAAGTAAAAATACAAATGTCTATTTTTCTTTGTAGCACTGGGCAATTTCTATTGCCCCAGTACCAAGCTATTGCAACAGTAAGTGCAGTTTTCTTCTCCAATCTGGCCTGCAGATGTCACATTTTCTACCCTTCGCAGCTATCAAAGACCAGATGTGTCCCTTCAGCCATCAATACCCAAAGCTAGGCATTTAACAGCAACAGTTTCAGGGCCAGTGCACAACCAGAACAGTTGAGGGCAAGAGCCAGAAGTAAAGCCTATTCCTTTGAGTGTACCCTCCATTTCTGAGATAGACACCACTGCTACCTGGCTAGTCTTGAGGCTGCCGAGTAGCACTAGTTTCCTAGTAGAGCTCAAGTTCCTGTCCATTCTGGCAGTGTCATCTTCAAGGTTCATGATTATTACGGGACTCCAAGAGTTGGCACAACAGGAGTACTGGATTCTCTCAGATGTTCTCTGGCCCATGAAAAACACAATGTATGCTGCTTGCAGTACTGCTCACGATATTCTGTTCACTTTCAGGCAGGGACAGGCCCTGGCTCACGAAGCTCACTGTTTATGTCAATGCTTTGGCAAGATTTTTAAGAATATTTTAGATGATGGGGTTGTTTCTGTGCCTTTTCAAACAGGGATGTTTCGATGTTTCTTGCAAATCTAAATTCTGTATAGAGTGCTGCTGTTCGGCGTGAACATTAGAAGATTGAATGCTTACAACACAAGGCAGCTCAGCTAATGGCAAAGTTATTCACAGCCATCGAGGAAAGGTTACCGAGTAAAGATAGCATTCCAGAGCCAGCCTCTTCTTTCTCAAGTCTATGTTGTTAAGAGTAATGAACAACAGAAACCCAAATCACTTTGCCATCTGGAACTTGAATTTGTTAATAGAACTCCAACAATTAACCATGAATTAGACACCTTTACACAAACACAATTGGTTCAAATTAAATGCACAGTAGATCAATCAGATCCACTGCATGTCATAGCTCTGTTACCTAAATTCAACAGTTAGACTATAGGGTATACCTTATACTTGTAATCTAATGGTGGTAATTTAACGGAAAGTCCTACAGAATGTACTCATACATCTTATTTCCTTGTAATTATACTTGGCTAGCAGGTTAAGAACACATAGAACGAACTCCCTTTTTTTAAAAAATGGACATAAGTATTTACTTTAAAATTGCTCATATTCAAGTGGTCAAGAAACTTCCTCCTTAAGACAATAAGTAATGTCCAAATACAGCAAGGTTGTTACCCATTCTGCATATCAGGCTCAATTAATAATGATGACGACTAAATCCTGGCAACACTTGGTCATGACCTTGTTACCAAATCCTGTGAGTTTAGGGTGGGTTTTTTCTCTCCATTTTCTTTAAAGTGATTCTGCATGCTCAAAAGCCCACAGCTGGGAAAGTAATAGAGCCTGCCTTCTGGGGAATGACCAAGAGTCACCTGCTTTTTCCATTAGCAGCCAGTGAACTGTTGTGCAAACACTATACTGAACATCCTGGCAGCAGGTGAATATTTGTAGATCCCAGGGGACTAATCTAGTAATACTGCAAAATCTTGCTGTGAAACTTAGCAAACATATTATTTTACATGAAAAAATGACAAACTTTAAAAATATATATATATATATATATACACACACACTTTATCTTTAAAGGTACAATTTTGCCTTTTTCAGCAGAAGGGTCAGCTCTCAATGAGAATTTTAAAATGTCTTTTAATGCAGAGTAAAGTCAGCTGTAATGGACTGGCTTGGAATATGTGCAGAAAGTTAACTAGTCTGTTATAACACCAAATGGATTTCAGCTTCCTCTACCAGCCTTAGGCTAGATGGTAAAGACTTATTAGTATCCCAGGCAAAATTTTGCATTACTATATCTCTAATGAAGATGGCAACAGTCTTTTCTGATTTTCAGCAAATATCTGAATGGTACACTGAAATATTTAGAAGGTTAGTTTCATAATAAACACTAAAATTACTAACAAATAGGCATTTAAACTAATGCAAGATTGAGATTGATTACCACATACCACAAAATACAAGCTTAATTAACCTATCACTTTTCCCCCCAAGCCAGCATCAATTATGTATAGTTGGGCAATACATTATGTTATCAGGTAATATAACCAATGGATTATATCAGAGCCAAATCAAAAGACAGAGAGAGGGTTTTTTAATCATTCTTTCTTAACGTCAAAAAAACCCACTGAATTAATCTTGTACCTGTAACAAGCCACCTTCTCAACAACAGCATAATTACTCTATAACACTTCACCATTACGGTTCTGAAAGTATAATACTCTTCTCTGCACAATTCCCACTCATTGCTCACTAACAGCAAAGCTATAAATCCCTTCCCTGATGTGATATTTTTCCTTGTGTGATCTCTTTGATTTTTGTGGTTCAGGTTTTTTTTTTTTTTTTAATGGACATTTGAATTACTCAGCTCTGTGGTACACCAGAATTCATATCCATCCTTATCCTGAGAGTTTTGGGGTATTATTTTTAAAGCGTGTCCTAAAAGCATGACACTTATTACTGATGGAATAGCTGATCAGATGCAGGTAACAAGGTACCTGACATCTGCAGACAGAATCGGTGTTGTTTTTAAGTTATGATTTAAATGAAGTCCAATCTCAGTTGAAATATCTTCTTCAATGGAACTTTG
Organism: Lepidochelys olivacea; assembly: GCF_965140295.1. NCBI lineage: Eukaryota > Metazoa > Chordata > Testudines > Cheloniidae > Lepidochelys > Lepidochelys olivacea. The sequence continues at coordinate 97,045,066 of NC_140414.1, forward strand.
GCGTTTAGCAGTCCCCAAACATGCTACCAGTACCTAGAAAGGCAGATGCATCAAATAAACAAACTTAACTTAATCCTGAGACATTAATTAGACTGATTTGTTTCAGGTATTTGTACAGCTGCAAAGAAATTGTATTACGAAGAAATACAGCAGGAAGTCTTGGCTTCAGCATCGTAGGTGGTTATGAAGAACACAGTGGAAACAAACCATTCTTTATCAAATCCATCGTTGGAGGCACACCAGCATACAATGATGGAAGAATTAGGTAAACTAATATTTAAATAGTACTCTTCATCTAAGGAACTCAAAAGGGCTTTATAATATTCATAGAATTAAGTCTTAAAATAAGGAGACTGTGGTCCAGAGAGACCAAGTGTCTTGCTGAAGGTCACAAAGAGGGCTCAATTTCATACCAGTCCAATGAAAACTTCCATTGAAACCAGCTGAGTATAAAATTGGGCCCTTTTTGACAGAGCTAGGAATAGAATCTGAAATAGAATCCTGTGCTTAAACAACTTGCTTTCCTGGCAAAATATTATCAAGTGTATAACTATTAACATCTACATATAATAAAAGATATCTGTGAAATAGTGTATGTTATTTACAAAGTAACAGTTATCTTAATTATGCATATACTTCTATACTGACAACTAAAAATGTAATTTAAATCCAATACTAGGTGTGTGTGATAAAATATAGATGACCTGTAAATTCTTATACAGCGTTTTACTGTCCAATAACCAGTTAATTTTACCTGGCACACACAGATCTGAAAAAAGAGCTCTGATTTCATATTTTCCTCCATATATATCTGATTTGTAAAGGAATGCCAGGAAAGAACAAATACATGGTAGAGTAAGAACACAAGGATTCTTTCAACGGCTTACCTTCAGAGCACTCAACTTTTTCACCCCCCCCCCCCCTCTTTTGGTCCCTCTTAGTAGTTGCCATCCTTCTGGCAAAGTGGTGACACAATGTTATAGAGTCAGCCAAAGCAGCTGAATTGGCAAGAAAGTTTTTTGAGATCAGGATCTCTTCTTGGTTTTAAGTGTTTTAACTAAAATCTTATCTACATTTTTAATTTTTCAGATGCGGTGATATCCTCCTTGCTGTCAACGGCAGGAATACATCAGGAATGATGCATGCCTGTTTGGCAAGGATGCTCAAAGAACTGAAAGGAAAAATTACTCTCACTCTTATGTCCTGGCCTGGCACTTTTTTATAAAACAAGTATTCATGGAAAAATGACAAATCATTTGACACAGAAAACAAGCTATTTACTATGGACATCAGTTTTCCTACAGTTTTTTGGTCGACTGTATATTTGTAAATAAAAGTTCGTGAATTGTAAGTTTGCATGTCAAGATAGTCTTGAGAAAACATGGCACCTGTCAGAGTAACATGCACTTAAGAAAAAAGCAAAGCTACTGAAATTATAGATCAGGGTACAATTCTCATGTGTTTTACGTTTGTATTTTTATATTTGATTCATGTTAATAATCAAAGTCCATTAAGAAGCAGCAGCAATTCTGTTCACTACCGTTTTCAATTTATAAAAAAAGTTATGGATATGTAACTTGGAAAAATATGTGGCAGTACTCTTGAAATGATAAACTTGAAATATTTTTGTAAATCAGTTGACTGTTTCTACCCAACATGTGAAAAGCACTTTGATCAAATAATGTTCCTTTTCATGGTCAGTATGATGCTGATATTTTCAAGACTTTCAAATATTTTGCTTGTTAGGATGTAATACTGTGAATGAGATTTTATTTCTTACTAAAAATAAACGTAACTATTGTACAGACATGTTCTTTCCTTCAAGAAAACCAGAAAAAAAGTAACCATAATTTTTCCCAAAGTTTCTGATTAACCCAGCAAGATTAGGACTTCATATTTAAACATTATTTATCCATGAATTTTAAAAAATTAAGTATTGCCAGATTGACTACAAATTATCCACTTGGATAGTGGCAGTGTAAATTTTGCTAGACTCAAACCTTTTCTGGATGGAATATGTCCAAAAGTGAGAAGGTAGTTTATTTTCTTTGCTTAAACAATTGTAGGGGCCTCTATGGAAATTATTGATATTTTGAAGTCAGATGCTCTTTCCCATTAACTTTAAAGGGGAAAAGGATCAGGCCATTAATTTTTATTGCGATGTGGACAGCTGTCTCTCAAAAATATGCGAAGACCAACTTCATTTTACATAGGTCAGAGCAGCAGGACTGATGGATAACTACTTTTGGTTTCTATTAACTGGTTATCTAACCTCCAATCCTATGAGCTACTTAAATCATCTTCCTGAACTCACTCGTACATTTGAAAGTTGTGTTAAAGGTTTTAACATTTTATATGTAATATAAATAAGGGTCATACTCTCTGATCACATGAAAAATAATGTGCATATTTAATGTTTTTGCCATAACTTCCAGCAAAAGTTTCTCAAATGCCTCTCACTCTTCTCCTGTGGCACACAAAAGGATGAGCTGTTTAGCTTTGCCCTTTGAGTTCATTATATAAACTTCAGAGATCCATTAGCACTGTTACGGATGTACTGGTAGGTATTAGTATGCAGTAATGTGAACGCAAACCAACCTCAACTCAGGAGAAGAATAAACTTCCATAGTTCCTACTGTCTTAGGCAACAAGAGACTGGGTCCAGTATTTTGGGTGTAGGTTTCCTGTACAGTACTGCAACAGCACCACCCTCTAGACCTCAGAAGCCACCACTGCACTTTGTCTTATAGTATCTTAAAAATAAGACAAAGTCAATCCATGAATCTTAACTTAACATGAAAAATTCACTCTTTTATTTTCAAAAAACAAATTAACCTTATATTTTGTACTAACAGAATGAGATTAAGAGCAAAATTTCTTTAATACCCAGAAAAATAACAAGATTTATAGTAATCTATTTCTGGCACTAGTAATTGCAAGTAGGCAAATATCACACATGCCTATTCCACTGGAGCAGCTTCAGTGGTTTCCTGTTCAGGGGCAGGTTCACCACTAGCTTCTTTTCCTTCTTTGCTTCTTTTGGATTTTTTGTGTTTGTGCCTCCTGTGGCTGTCCCCTTCTTCACTGTCATGACGACGCCTGCTGTTACTAAGACAAAGAGAGGAAAATGCTCAGACAGATGCATACTCCACTATTAAACAGGCCCTCAAACATAACGTAAGGAAGCAAGAGGCAGAGTTCTCATACAAGAGAACTGACACCTGCAGTTTTAATGTCATGTGCAGTACTTGAAAATGTGGACAAATAAGACTAGGAAGTGATCATCAGAACATAAATGTGCATCACACTCAAGCTTCATTTTTAATAAATGGTTTATATGCATCCACACTTTTTTTTTTTTTTTAAACTAGGAATGATAAATCCTCTCCCCTCTACCTATTCTAACTACAAGGCTTTATTCTTACAGCTTAAGAAAGTCCCTATTGTGATTCTTTTAATGTTTTTGTTACTCCCCCTCACTTATGCTCCTTATACGAAGTATACCAGTAAGGTCCAGACAAAGGATTTTACACACTGCCCCTGCTGAAGCTGGTAGAGACATTACACAGTAACCCTGGACCAACATCTCTTGTCAGCTATACATCTTTTACATGGCAGATTTGCTGCAGGCAGCACATCAGGATCTTTGCAACCTTTTCATGATACTCCGACTGTCATTTTTCTACACTATTAAAGATCAAACCTTCGAGATGATTTGTGTCGAGTCTCTTCTTTTTCTCTATGTCTCCTTTCTCTGTGTCGTTCCTCTTTCTCTCTGCTTGTTCTGTGACGCTCATAGCCTCTTTCGGCATATTCTCTGTACCTGTATCGTTCTTCATCACTGATGAGAAGAAAAATCTTTCACATGCCAGTGAAATGTTAAAGCAGCCGGGGGTGGGGGTGGGGGGGACCACACATTCTAACATTTACACAACAAATGGCAAACCAAACTTAACGTATTTGTCAGAATTCATTAATACCATCTACAATGTATGTTAAAAAGACATTAAAGTTGCTTAACCTAAGGGGTAGAATATAAGGATTGTTGTAATTTTAGATCTGAAGTCTTTGATATTTTGACATAAGGGTGTATTTGGGTTGGGAAAAAGGAGATGTTAGCAGCATCTTATTAAATATATGCAGAGTTTTTTATGCAATAACAAACTTTGTATGAAAATCGTAAGTAGTGAAAATTTATTTTACTTAATCCTCATCTGGATGGTATGTTATAGTTGTACAGTTTTGAGCTCACACTTTACAAATGAGGTTTTGAAAGAACATACTGGCTATTTCTTATCAGCACCTCTGACATGTTAAAAAGCATTTGAGCATGTTCAGTGAAATCTTCAGTAAGTCTTAGTGATGACATGCAGTAACAGCCACGAAGGAAGAAACTAAGTATATAGGAGGCCTCAATGCACTGTAAAAGATACTATAAAATATATAAGATCCCGTAAAATATTTAACTTTGGTAAGGCTTCATAACATCTTAGTTTAAACGTGTACTGTAACATGTTCCTGTCCTCCTAAAAACACACACAAAGTCAATGAAGTGTTCCATGAAATAAGAAGTTGATAGTAATACCTATTTGAGTTTAGTCCAACAGAAAACACAACAGATTTTAACATTATCTTCTTATGCACCCGCTGCCAATAATATGTATCCAATCTACTTTCTCCTTGCTTTGAGATCTGCTTATGAAAAAGCTCTATGTAAGAGGTGAGTATTATTTATTACTTGGTTAAAAAAACAGATGCAGTGTCATAGGTGCAATTTGACACCTATGCTGTTCAAAGAAGATAAATTGATTGAATAGGAACATGTCATATGAATTCTTAGTTTCCATAGCTCAGAAAATAAAGGGGAGATCTTTACAAATTAAGATCCTGAAAGAAAACTACAGACTGATGTGACCCAACTTTTTGAGTCAGTAACTAGCCAAAAGGAATTAGAACTTAGAAGCCATTAAGTTAAAGCAAAAACTAAAGCTCCACATTTTCAGTCTATTCTAAAGCAAAATATTGCTGACTTTTCCTTCGTGGTCAGGGGACCCTGTGTACAGAAGAATCCATGTGGCTCCACTAATGAGGAAGGATTTGGGGAGGCTGTGCAGGGAAAATGCCTTCTACATGCATTAGAACCCAGCTCCACAGATTCCCCACATCTCAATGAAGTGAGAATTTGAATGAGGGAAGACTGATTTGCCACAATGTGTCCAGTAGCCATTTCTTTAATAGGACCACTGCATCTGACTACTCCAGGCCAGAGCATGACTTGTGTGTATGTGTGTGTGTTGGCGGGAAGGAAATCAACACCGGAACAAGTACTGCCAAGTCTCACTATGGGTCTCTATATTTTACTGCTGTGGAGCAGTAAAATTAGGACTGTTATTGGCAGTTAAATCTTGGGTAAAATTTGAAGTATTTCCTCGGAAGTTACAGAACACTAATTCCCAAAATATTACACAGCACTTTAACAAATGGAGAAATGATAAAGGAAGCCAAGGAATGTCATCTGTTTCTCCACAATATGTTAAAATATTTCCTCTGTCAAAATATGGGACAATAATAACTACCGTTGGTTAACTCACAGTAATGATTCATTGCTAAGTAATACAATTGGATTGACTAACAATGTTCCTCTAAATGTTTTGCATTATGAAAACGTAACTGTAGTTACAACCAAAGATGAGGGAGTATACAAATTGATATAAAGCATGGTCTTATGTTGTGGGAGACACTACTTTAAATCTAAAAGAAAAAAACATTTATTCAAAAGCATATTCACATTCACACTATGGCTCAAAATAAAACCTACAATTACAACATACCTATACAAAAAACAATAGATAGGGAATTGATTAAGGCTTAAATCAGACTGTTCCATGACCAGTTTGAGGAGTATGGGGTAGTACTTAATAAGCTACATGAAACACACAAGGTACTTATTGTGTTGAATCCACAACACACACTCATTCCTCTTGGGTGCCCAACACCAGAATAAGGTGAAGTAATTTTGCTAGAAAAAGAAACTTTGCTGAATCCCAACTGCAGAGAGAGTATAACAGATTTGAAATTAATGAGTTTACCCCTCAATTTCCACTCTACTGTGAGATGCTGTGAAGGGAAAATGTCCATAACCAAACTTCTGTTCCACTACATATTTCCTCACATCACAGCCATTCCACTGATGGGAAAAAAAAAGCTGACCAATCAAACGTCACATGAATTTAAGCAGAAAATTCTGCAAATATCAACCCACAGTTTCCAAAACATGTCATACTGAGAGAGGGCAGCCTAGGTTAACAATAGTATACAGGAGATAGGGCTGAATAAACTCAAAGAGGACATTAGGCCCTTGTGGAGTGGAGCTGCAGTGGGGCACAGATCAGTGTGGTACAGCACTTCAGACATTTCCCAACCTGTGCAGTGTATACAGCATTAGAAATGCTAATTATTTAACATTATTAATTAATTAGCAATTATTTCTTAAGAATTAAGAAAGACCTGGTGGATAGTTCACATTACTTTTCTAGTTCACAATTTCAATCTTGATTTGGCCTAAAGTGGAAGTGTGTTCTAATTCTGAATAAATTTAGCCCATGTCTCAAAAACTAAACATGACTAGTCAGTCTAGTTATGAGAGGCTCAGCTCTGGAATAAAAAGGTTGTTTCAGGTTAGAATTGAGAAACACTGATAGAGCTTATGGAAAGCTTACGTAACATCTGTCTAGATCATCTATTTTAAAGTATATATCCCTTCTATTAAAAAGAGTAAAATGTTTTAAATGTCTTATAATAAAAAAAAAATCTTGAAATTGATAACATTGTAGGTTGAGATTATGAATATACTTCTTGAATATAAATTATACTTCTATGTGCTTCAAATATTATAAATTATAAACTGAAATTTCACCCCATGTCTAAAATCACAAAAATATCTTACTGGCATTAAAATGGGTAAGCCAGGTCTGAAAATAGAGCAATTGAGTACCAAATTTGAAATCAGTGCATAATAATTCCCTCACTGAAGACACCCTTGAAATAGAGATGTTCAGCACAGTTCAAAGAGCCTAACATTTTTGCCACTTTGTAGCAAAAAAAACAAAACAAACCCAAAGCCAGAGAAAAATAAAATATAATTTAGTGGATTTCCCCCTACCTGAAATCTAGTTCCCAAGATCAAAAAATTGCTGATTGAAGTCTAATGTAAAGAGTTAACTTTGGAATATGGAATGTTACCTCTGATGAGTTTAACATAAGAAGTCAAATGCTTGCTATGCTTTCAAGTTTAAAACATAAAGGCCAAAACCTTTTTCATCACACCTTTTTCATATTCTGTATTTGCCAAAAAGAGCTATAGAAAATTATTTTAAAAATATTCCAGAGAGGTTTCAAAGTTGACACTATTTTTTAAATCCCTCTTATTTGACAGTTCAAGATCTTACTACCAAATGCAGATGACAAAGGATTCGACGGGAACTACATCTCTACCCAGATATAGCGCGGTCCTCGGGACCCAAAAAATCTTACCACGTTATAGGTGAAACAGCATTATATCGAACTTGCTTTGGCCTCGAGCATTTCCGCTATTAATAGTCACTTCCCGCCCCCTGACTGACCCCTCAGAACCCCCGACCCATCCAACCCCCCCTCCCCTGACTGCCCCCACACCTATCCATACCCCCGCCCCCTGCCAGGCCCCCCAGGACTCCCATGCCCTACCCAACGCCCCCGTTCCCCGTCCCGCCCCCAGAACCTCCGAAACATCCACCCCCCCACCAGACCCTCTGCCCCTTATCCAACCCCTCGGCCCCGGCCTGGGCACCCTTAACACGCCACTCAGAGCAGCGTGTCGGAGCCAGACATGCTCACGCGCTGATCCACCAGAGCACACAGCCCGCCCACCCCAGAGCACTGCTTTACCGCGTTATATCCAAATTCGTGTTATATCAGGTCGCGTTATATTGGGGTAGAGGTGTATGAAAAATTCTAAACATGACCAAACCCAGCTTTTCTGCATGCAAAACAAAAATCACAGTTTGAATGGTCCAATATATTAGGACCTTCCAGGCTAGGAATAAATCCTGTGTGCCCCACTAGCAAGCTAGGAATTCCCCTGTCACTTTACACCTGGTTTCCATCTGTAGTCATTAGGCACTTCCTATGTGCTTGTAAGACCTCCCCTGAGGCAGAGGATGAGAGAGTTAGCTACTCTGTGCAGTAACTGAGGTTTTTCGAGATGTGTCACCCTATGGGTGCTCCACTTTAGATGTGCTGGCATCCCCTGCACTCCTGTGCCTGGGACTGGAGCTCTTTGGTAGCAGCGTCCATTGGTCCGCATATGAGCTCCTCCGTCACACGCTGTGAACAGCATCTATACAGCATGGTGCAACCTAACCACACTGTTTCTTCGCCACTGCCGGGTCCATGTTTGAACTTCAAAGCAGAGCAGAGGAGGGCAGGTAGTGGCGCACTCACAGAGACAAACATCTCGAAGAAACTCAGTTACTGCACAAGGTGAGTAACCCTCTCTTCTTCTTCGAGTGGTGTCCCTATGGGTGCTTCACTTTAGCAGTGTTGGAAGGTTGAGGCTTCGGAGCAGTACAGAAGAGTAAGGATAGGACGGTGTGTCCTTGTAATGTACTGGATAGTGCGTCATGGGTGATCGCATAATGTTGGATGAATATGTCCGATGAAGCCCAAGTGGTAGCCTCACAAATGTCCATTATTCAGGAAGGCTATTGAGGTGGACAGCAATCAGGTATAATACGTTTGAGTTCCTGCTGAGGTCTGTAGATTACGTTGTCGATAACAAAAATGAATGCACTGAGACATCCATTTTGAAAATCTTTGCTTTGACATGGCAGATCCTTTTGACCTTTCAGTCGTAGAAAGGAATAAGCACAGTGATTGTCTGAATGATTCAGGTCATTTGAGGTAGAAGTCTAAGGCTCTCCTTACTTCCAGAGTGTGTAGCATTGCCTCATGTTAGTTTTCATATAGCTTGGGGAAGAATGATGAAAGGTGGAGCGGTTGGTTCAAGTGAAAGGACGATAAGACTTTGGGCAAGAATTTCAGGTTGGGTCGTAATGTGACCTTATCCTTGTAGAAGACTGCACATGGGAGGTGCGCCATGAGGGCACCTATCTCACCTACTCATTGAGCAGATGTGATTGCTATGACAAAGGCATTTGCATGGACAAGTGGATATAGGACTGGGAGGCCATGAGTTCAAATGGGGAGTTGGTGAAGCAGCACAGGACTAAGCTAAGGTCCCAAGACAGGGTTGGATCTCGAACCTCAGGATATTTTGGAGGGCCTTAGAAATCATTTTGGCATGGGATGGTAAAAACAGAATAGTCTTTTGACTCTGCAGTGGAAGGTGGTGATGGCAGCCAGGTGTATGCAAATAGAGCTCAGAGATTGTCCGGACTTCTTGAGTTCGAGAATGTAGTCCAAAATGGGTGGCAGAGGAGCGTGAAGCGCTGAAGTATGCATAGTGTCACACTGGTCTAGAATCTTTTCCATTTGTGTAGGTAAGTCTGGCAAGTGGTTGGATTTCTTGTACGTCCATAAAGCAGGTCGTCTCAGGAGCTGAAACCAGGAAGGAGTCAGGCCTTCAGGTGAAGAATTTCCAGGTTGGGGTGGAGAATTGTGCCTGCATGCTGAGAGAGGTGTGGCTCTGGGTGAAGGGTTATAGGAGGACAGACTGCCATGCACAGGAGATAAGGGTACCATATCTGTCAGGGCCAGTTCGGAGCTATCAGAATGACTCTGCCCTGTTCTACTTGTATTTTGTGCAGTACCCTGAAAAGAAAGGGAAAGGGTGGAAAGGTACAGAGAAGAGATGCGTTCCATGCAATAAGGTAGGTGTCTCCAAGGGATTGATGGCCAAGGCCCGCCCTCATGACAAAATGTGAGCATTTGGCATTGTCGGGTGTGGCGAACAGGTCTTGCTCGAAAACCCCCACTGGTTGAAAATCGGCTGCATCTCCTCATATCTTGTGAGGACTTCTCGCTTGGGGAGTCTGCTGTGGTGTTCTGGTGACCAAGTATGTACACGGCGAAGATATGGATACTGTGTCAGATACACCTGTTCCATAACCTTATGGCTTCAGTGCACAGAGTCTAAGACCTGGATCCCCCTTAACCTATTGATGTAAAACATGCAAGAGACATTTGTCCCTCAATACTCTGATGCGTGTGTTCTTGATTAATGGAAGAAAGCGGAGGCATGCACTGCATGCACTGCAGACTGCACGTAGCTCTAGAAGATTGATTGGGGCATAGATTCTGAAGGGACCATTCGCCCTGTATTGTGTGGTTCTGTAAATGTGCACCCCAACCAAGGAGGGAGCTGTCGTCAGGAGCAATTACAGAGGAGGCTGGAAAAAGGGGACTCCCCCCTGCAGACATTCTGGTGATTTGTCCACCATTCTTCTAATTACAGTTTGATCTTGAGTGGTACCAATAGCAATTTATTCAGGTTGTGTCTGTGCGGTAAGTAGATCGTTGGAAGCCAGTTCTGGAGGCTGTGCATAGGCAATCTAGAGTGTTTGACAATGAATGTAATTGCTGCCATATTACCTAGTAGTTGCCTGCGAGTTCTGGCAGAGATCTGTGGACTGGTTTGCACCTTGGAAATTAAACTGACAATTGAGTTGAATCTGTGAGTTGGAAGGAAGGCTTTGACCTCTATTGTGTCCAACTGTGCTCTGATACATTCCAGTTGTATTAGCGTCAGTACTGATTTTTGCGTGTTTGTTTCGAGGCCTAGACCGGAGGTTCATTGTCTCTCCTATGGCCTGGAGTGCATCATGTTGAAAGGAGGCCTTTATTAGGCAGTTGTTGAGATAAGGAAATATCATGACTCCTTATTGTTTGCAGAGGTGTATTCCCAGAGCTGCTAAAACCTTGGAAAAAATTCTGGGAGCCGTAGAGAGGCCAAAGGATAGTACCTTGTATTGATAATGGTCCAACTGTAGGGCAAATCTGAGAAACCGTCTGTCTAAAGGGTATATAGAGATGTGGAAATATGCATCTTGGAGATTGAGGGTTGAGAGCCAGTCCCTATGTTGCAAAGCTGGGATTATCAATTACTAATGCGACTATCTTGAAGCACTGGAGTTTGTTAACTTATTGAGGTACTTCAAATCGAGGATAGGTCTCCATCTGCTGTTTTTCTTTTTTATTATGAAGTAGTTGGAATAAAAGCCTTTCCCTCTGTGATGTAACGGGACTGGTTCTATGGCTCCCAGTTGCAGAAGGTGGCTTAATTCCTCCCATAAGAGATGGTTGTGAGAAAGGTGAAGACGGACGGAAAGGGGGATGGGTGTATGGGAGGGAGAGGAATGGAATTGAGTAACCCTTGTCTATAATTTCCAACCCCCACTTGTTGGAGGTGATTGTCTGCCATGCTGGGTAGAACGGGGTCAAATGGCTGCCAAACTGGTGAGATAATATGGATGGTTGCTGCATTTGATTCAGGGGGAGAGCTCTCAGGGTCTCGACGTAACTTTCAGAACTGCTGCTTGGAGGTGGAAGGATGAAGAGCAGTTGACTGAGCTGGGCCCTGCTTACGTTTAGGAGAGGGGTCTCTGGCATCTACGTTGTGTGTTGTAGTATCATTAGGGGCCAAAAAGTGGAGGACGAGAACTAGCAGTAGTTTGACATCTTCTTTGTTTTGGTGAATAAATGCTGAGGGAGCATAGTGTTGCCTTGAATTCTTCAGGGAATGAAGGGACTCATCAGTAAGCTTGGTGAAGAGTTTGGGGCCCCCAAACGGGCTATCCTCCAGTATGGTCTGAACTTCTTTGGGGAACCCCGACAGATGTAGCCACGATGCGTGTCTCATGACCACAGCTGTGGCTATGGATTGGGCTGCAGTGTCGGGCGCACCCAGAGAGGCCAGTAGCACTGTCCGTCCCAACGGCTGTCTTTCAGTTATAAGCACCTGAAATTGCTCCTTCTTGTTGTCCAGGATATGTTGCAGTAAGTCAGTGAACTTAGAGTAGTTCAAATGGTTATATTTTATAGAAGCACCTCGTGATCCTGGACAGGAGTGTGGACCCGAAGAGATCTAGCCTCTTCCATTCTTTATTGCAGGGGCTGTCCGAGAATGACGTTTTCTCCCTCTCTCATTCACTGCATTAACTATGAGGGAATTAGGGGTTAGGTGGAAAAATAAAAAAAACCATCTTTTTTTTTTGGCAAGGATATATATATTTTTTGTCCACCCGCTTGCAGACTGGTGGCGTAGATGCAGCGGTCTCCCAGATTACCTTAACTAGGTGTAATAAGGCTTCGTTGACAGGAAGCGTGATTCTTGCCTATGTGAAGGCCTGTAAGATGTCTAACAACTTATGTTGTTGCTCACAGACTCTCATGGGATCTGTAGAGTGTCCGCTACACTTGTCTGTGTCGAAAGAGTTCTTGGAAGTGTCTGAAGTCATCCACAGTGGGAGGCGATGGCATGATTGCCTCATATAGAGAGAACAAGATGTTGGCCAGTGGTCTGCTTTCTTCCTCTCATTTCTCCTCTTGCTCCTCCAGAAATTCTAGCTTTGGCTCCAGGGACCTGGATACCGAGGAAGATGGAGAGCAGCTACATAAGGCCCTCCTGTGAGAGGATAGTTGAGTTAAGCATCATTGGCATCATGTGTTGAGATGTCCTAGAATGAGGCATCAGTGCAAAGCTTGTCAGTACCAGCAGACAGGGTGTAGCTTGCCGAATGTCCACCAGATGGTGTTGACAGCTTCATTGGTGCCGAGGGCCTCTGTGGTGCCGGTGGTTTCATCACTCAGAGCCATATGTTTCAGTATGGATGGTGGAGCCAACTTGGAGGTTTTCACATTACCCTTGTCAGTCTCACATGGTGTAATCCTTTCATGCGGTCCTGCCCTCTTGGGGTCTTTGGGCCTGCCAATAGTGCCAGTACCGGAGGTACTCATGTGACAGAACAGCTACATCTCAGTGAAGAAGACATGGCAGCCACAGATCTCACAGGGAGATGGGGTGGCTCCTTGGAGTGTGAACCCAGGACGCATTTTTTGTCTTCTGGACAGGAGAGAGCAAACTTTCTTAGCAGCGCGCGAGCAGTCGGGGTTGGCAGTTGAGGCGAATCAGTGCTGCAGAAAAGAGGTCTCAGGACAAGGATCTCAGGCGGGCCGTAATGTGTTCTCCATCATAATTAAACTTGAGTTTGAGGTCACAGTCTTTTCTGGCCTGTGCCTTTAAATTAAGGCAGCAGGAGCAACTGCTGATATATGTGCCCTTCTTCCAGGCACAAAATGCACCAGGAATCCCCATCGCTCATGGGAATGGCCTCATGGCAAGAGAGGCACCTCTTAAAGTCAGGGGATCTGGGCATAGTTCCGTGAGGGAAGAACTTCCCGATTGGGAAGGACTCTGGAATCTCTACTAGGAAATAACAGGGAGGAAAGACATTTTTTTTCCCAGGGAGAATGAGAGAGAAAAAAAAACTGCTAACTATCTAAAACGGAAACTTAAAACATCTAAAGGCACTACAACGAGCGACGAAGGGATCTGCTAGAGGCTCTGTCGCAGACCAAGGACAGTTGAGAAGGAACTGACGGATGCTGGGTCACACAGTGCTATATAGACACCCTTACAGTCTGTGATGGGGATGAGCCCAACAGAAACTGCTATTGAAGACCTCCACTCCCAGGCACACGTACACCAGCACACACAAAGTGAAGCACCTCTAGAGACACCACTCAACGAAGAATCTAATATTTAATCAGTGCCCTTTTTGACAGACAAATCCAAGTGCAATAGGATCCAGATAAGCTTCCTTTTGCTACCTCTTTTTAGGAGGTTGAAATTATTCAGGATGGTCTGCATGACATTCTCAGTCTAAAGCCACCTTGGCTATAGGTAAAAAACCAAAGAATTAAAACAGAGCAATAAAATGAGATTAAAAGAAGCTGTATGCCCAGCATATTTAGTCAAAACTCTGTAAAAGCTAATTCCAGATAAATACAATCCATGTTGTTGAAGTGAAAAAAGCAATATCCTAGATTTCTAGAACGGACTCCTCTCTGTACCAGTTTCTTTCTAGCCCTCTAAGCAGGCCACACGTCTGAGACTCAACCAACCAGGTACGTATCACCTTCCCTTCTCCCCAAGATCCAAGTCCTTTGTAATAGTTATCCTTTTTGTCATTAAAACTATGACAATCCATCAGGCACACAGCACTGGATTACATCAGCAATTCAACAATGAAATGGTTGATTAGGTGTGCCATTGGGAGGGGAGAGATGAGGAGAAGTGGAATAGTTTATTCTCTGTACAATAACTATTGTTACCTATATCTGCTTACTATCATCATTCCTGTCCAACTCTGGAGTTATTCAATTTTCTCTCACACAACCTAAAATTGTAAATGCTTTTTTATCTTGCTTGCACCTTAGTCACCCTAAAGTATAAAGGTGACTGGATCCTGGTATGTATAACAATTTTCTCTGGCTATACGTGTCAAATTGAATCTAGCTCACTGTGCACCTTTAGAGAGGCAGGGCTTATAATTTCTTATTACTCCCTTGTATCTTTATTCTGCTGTACCTCAAAAATGAACAACTGACAGGTAAACATGCGTCACACACCCCTTTTCAATAATTTGAAGTCGTTTTTTTTGCCCTGCAGAGTTGTGTAATATTGGACCTTAAAACGAGTCCCTGGTGCAGCAATGAACAAATACAGCCACCCTTGGGCAACGGATCAGCGGGTCTTCAGAGCAGGAGCAGAGATTCCATAACTTCGGACAAAAGGAACCAACATTTCTCTGCCTAGCAGGTAGCTTAAAGTAATAAACTATGTGTATTTGAAACTGCTCACATTCTGAATGTCAGAAATATTCCCAATGAGAGATGGATTAGTATATAGAGGGCAGTCAAAGGTGTATGACAAAACACAGAACTTTGTAATAATGTAATGTAATCATGACTCCACTATTTTATCACATAGTTGATACCACTGCATGTGCGCACACACAATATTTGAACATACATACACAATAAGTGTTAGTGTACACCCTGCCCCACATACACACACACACACTTTATGCCCACAATTTTCAAACATGGGTGCCTAAAGATCAACATCTGAATCCATATTTAGGCATCAAATCAGAAATGGGCATAATTTTAGAGGTTCTCAGAACCTACAACTGCTGTTCACTTCAATGACAGTTGAGGATGCTCAACATACCTGAAAATCCCACTTCTATTTAGGTACCTAACTTAAGGCATCCATATTTGAAAGTTTTATCATATATTTTGCTAAAACCCTTAAAACTGATTTAAACAGTAGAATTCATTCTTTATAAGATACCCTGCTAAGAATGAGTTCCAATACGGAGAGGAAGTCAATCAAGTATTTGCACTTTACATTGTTAGTGATAACTAACTTCAAAACTGTACCTCAGCACAAAGGAAACATGGTCCTTTCTCTGAAGAGATTAAAATCCAAGAAAGAAGGCACCATTTGAACGGTAGGGAGTGGGATGTAAGCAAAATATGCACAATTTTCATATACAGAGGGGGGTAGTAAGGGAAGAAGGTGGTAAGATGGTTGTGGGATCATTTAAAACCACATTAACTTGCACATTTCCAGTAACATGCACTCGGGTTATCTTACACTGGTAAGAAATGCAATAGAACACAGATTTTTCATTTGCAGGGCCAAATATAGAAGTGCATATAGCCTCATTTTAGTTTTCTCTGCACAAAACATGATGCCTACTCGCAGAAGTATTGTTTCTGGTAGTTTTAAACCGAGAGGAAAAAAGACACCAATGGTAAGTATTCTTTCCCTGAAATTTAATGAATCTTTGTGATGTGTGAAGTTCTCGTTCCCTTCTTCCTCCTCCCAGGTGTTTTTATTTTTGAAAAGTGAAACAAAACTGTAAATAAGCTTAAGAAACAACATTACCGTATGTGAATTATCTGTCCTTTTAAATCTTCTCCCACCTTCTCTGTTACTCCCAAATCTACTTTTTTCTAGTTAAGGGCCTCTTGGTTCCTTACATAGCAATGTGGCAGCAGCTTTGCTGCAGATGGTGGATAATTTAGTCACATTTAAAAAAAAAAAAAAATTGAGGCCTCCTCTTCCCCCTCCTTTACGGATATCTCTGGCAGCAACACAGAGACTTCTCTGGGCCTGGAAGTCATTAAGGTTCATTTCAAGCACCCTTGAATGACCAGCCTTCTTTCTGGCCTTCAATCAAGCTGCCTGAGAAACAGATGTTTAAATTGGACTTAAGTTCTTAAACACTGACTCAGTAATTTGTAACACAAAACACAGACACACTACAGGACCACAACATCACAATGTCAATGTCTGCACAAAATAAGAACTAAGTTTTCTTGCATCTAATTTAGATCTTTAACAATTCTCTTATGCCTGTAATGATTGATAAAGATGATAAAAAAACCCCATTTCTCTCAACTAAGGTAATACTAATTCCTGGTGTTCTGCTCAGGTTCAGCAACATAAAACAATTAAGATGAAAATTCCAAAATCAATTGAATAGCTAATGTGTATATCCTGTAAATATGAAACCGATCAAAACAATTAACTGAAGAGTTAAGGGACTAATCCTAAAATATTTTGCAACCACTAGAAAAGCATGAAATAAACTGCCTAAGCAAAATACGTTTATACTAACTTTGTAAGTCTATAGCCCTCAACTTATTTGTGTCACATCCAATTCAACATTAAATGCTCTGTTCTTGTGCACAAAAACATACAGAAGATAGCAGTAGTGTCTAAGTTTAATCACTTAAAAAATAAAAATTATTAAAGAGTTGAAATGTCAATAAAGGAGTTATCTGTCTGAAAACAAAAAGTTCTTGACCTTTTCGTGAAGCCTGAAGTTCACAAATAAATAGCTTGGACAGAACATTATTCATTTCCAACTACTCACAAAACCCACCAAACTAATCAACCCAGCTTTAGCAGGCAGTAATACCACTGTTTCAAATTAGAGTCAACTGTATGTGGACATTGCTCTCAGAAAAGAAGTAGAAATTCCAATTGTAAAATAATAGAGAACCCACAGATTCCACAGTTGTTTTTGGAATTAATGAGGTCAAAGACTGCTTCTCTCCCTCATACACAAAGCTTAAATCACATTCGTAATGCCTGCAGTTCTATAAGTAGTTAGTACATAAAGTATATTTTTACACTTCTGTTTTACATTTGGAAATTTTTGCTAGTTTCCAACAGAAAACAAAGGGAGAAGAAAACCCACACCCTCTTGTTCCTTGAGACATACAGCTGCACACCAAGGGTTTTAAGTGTTGAAGCACACTACCTAATATGGACACAACACTTAAATACAGTATTATAGTTAACTATTTTATTACTAACCTGTTGAAAACACTTGGAGTTGGGCTGTGATCACGTTCCCTCTCTCTCTCTCTGGTACGTTCTCGTTCCCTATCACGATCCCGATCACGATCCCTCTCTCGGTCTCTCTCTCTCTCTCGTTCCCTATCTTTCTCTCTTCGTGCATAATAATCCCACTGTTTGCTTGTGTCCACAAGACTAGGCCACGAAGGAGCAGAACCTGCAAGGTGCGGAAAGGTGACTAAAGAAAAAAATGCTGGTATTAGCAAGAACAAAAGCTGGTAAAATATAATATGATTCGCTCTTGAAATGAGAGAGAGAGAGAGTTTTGTACATGTACAATTTTTCTTTCACAAGTCTATATATTACTTGAAACTAGGTACAGTATTTTATTACGATGGCAATCCAAGATCTCAGACACGCTTCTGTTGCATTTTAATTCTGAAGACGTACGGTTACCAGTGTACATTTTGTTTATTCAGATGTAGATTATGCAGAATGTCTAAATTCTACATCACTACAAATAAAACAGCCAAGCAAACACTTCCTAAGAAGGGTCAGATTTTTTTATGTGATTAGCTTAGTTTTACTTTTGCAAAACAAGCAAATAGGAAATAAAACAGCCAGAACAAACAGATCCTTTTAAATGTTGTGGCTCTGAAAGTATAATTAAAAAAGGGGGAGAAAAGAGTGTTTCCTACTTTGCTCAGTTTAATTATTTAAAAAAATCATTATGTAAGTTAAAAGGTGCACAAAATAAAAATAGTTGCAACTAAATGTACAATTTGACAGTTACATTCCATATTTTCTCTCAGGAGTTCATATTCCACAATAGTAAATGTGGAAGTCTCTTCTGTAAGTTAGCCTTGGGGAAGCTATTATAACTAGCTAAAGGAAATAATTCTCATACAAACAATACCATTATAATAAACATTCACAAGAACCACTGTTACTACTAAAACATGTTACATTTTGAGAAAATTAAATACGTCCTTCAGTTTAAGACTCTTTGTAAAATACAATATACTTGTTTAGAGGAGAAAAATTTTAATCAGACTTCCTGATAAGAAAACATCCTCTTGCACTCAAGAATTTTCTGTAACCAGCAGTGGGATAGAAAGACTCTCCAGTATGTTCTGCTGCCAGGAAGACACCAAAATGACTAGAGACTAGGCTTAGTAGCCCAAAGATAATGCTCAAAGGGGCAACTGGAGTGCCTCATTCTACCCAACAGTGACTGCTTTATTTTACTGAGACACAGCACTCTCTAGTGGACTTAGGGTCTCAAAGTTAGGGATTCCTGAGTGCTGATATCTGCCTTGCGACCAACTCACTGCGTGGCCTTAGGTAAATCAGTTTAACAGCAGTGAGTTACCACTTTTCTCCATCTGTAAAATAGAATAATACTTATCTAACTCATGTGTTGTTATGAGGGCAAGTTAACAACTGTACAGAGCTTTCAAAAATATGAAGTGTTATATAGTGCACAAAGAGGCACCACTAATGGGTTCTGATAAGAGTC
The DNA here is from genome assembly GCF_965140295.1 of Lepidochelys olivacea. Classification (NCBI taxonomy): domain Eukaryota; kingdom Metazoa; phylum Chordata; order Testudines; family Cheloniidae; genus Lepidochelys; species Lepidochelys olivacea. Next base: position 97,063,962 of record NC_140414.1, read on the forward strand.
ATGTTTGGTCTTCTTTGTTTGAGATGCCCGTGAATGTTCCTGCAGCAGCGTGCTTGAGCAGAAGTATAAAATACTGGGTTCACCAAGGGCTCCATAAACTAATACAAACGATCCTTTACAGAGGGGAGAGAAACTTCAGCATTAAAATACTATTTCCAGTGACAACCCACATAATGCATAACAGCAGCAGCAATACAGTGCTTTACATCTACAAAATGCTGAACAAACATTAGTTAATGTTTGAGTTTAGGAATATAGGGAAAATGAGGAGTTAAAAAAAAAAAATCCTAGAACAACAGTGTTTTGTTTATTATGCTGCCAAAACTGAAATTCTTCTATGTAAGGAAAGCAACCAGAAATAGAAAAACACAAAAAAACCAAACAGCTGGACTTTAAAGACTGCTAATTTCCTTAACTTGCCATGATTTCAACAAGGTATGTATGGTCTTCAGGGATTGAATACACTGGATGATAGAGACTATTCTAATTTAAAAATATGAAATTATATTTACTTAATTCTATTGGTTACATTAAATGTAAGTTGCGAAACACAAACAGTAATGGTTTTTACTTATTATGGAATCTACATCCATGCTGATTCTGTCTGGTCCCTCCTACGCCGTAACTACAGTAATCTCCATATCCTGCCAGACAAATACACCAGAAAATTTATCTGACATAAGCAAAATATGTCATTTGCATCGCAGTGACCTAACGTGACCCAGTGCTCTGGCTTTATATAGCTCTGATTGCAGCTATTTGGATTTTATCTATAAGAGTTCTCAACATGCAAGAAATTAAAAAATAGAATTGCTTTCAAACATAATCAAGACTAGTATTTTGTGTCTTCTACTAGGAACAAATCTCAATATTTTGTTACCTCTTGATGGATTCGTACTAAACTTCACACTGAAATTGCGCTACTGATCATTTCTAGATTGGGAGAGAGGCACACCAAATAAGTTTGGTGATGGTGATTTCAGGTACAGGAAACTTTCAATTTATTCAATACATCTGGAGTCATTAACTCTGCTTTGGAGAACAGTTTCATACAAATAAGACTATACTGTGTCATGTACAACAGCAAAACATTAGCTGATCTTATTTGTGTTGTAGAAAAAGCTGTTTTTAGAATTGTTTTTTGCAATACTTGTACTAAATTTGTGATTCCATTTTAAACATTAGTCTGGGAAGAGTATCAGTACTCACAGACCTATGAATAAAAACCACCTCAAAACCCACAGTTAGGGGGAAGATCAGGGGCGCCAGATTAGAAATTCTGATCATGTCTACCTCATTTTTCCTTGAAGACCCTATGGACAACTGGAGACCTAACAGCATTATGACAGGGAAATTAAGTGATTTTAAACTGTTTAAAATTTTGTTTTTTGTTAATACTTATACAACTGCAACTTCCAAGAGAAAAGATGTGTTTGTTAAGGATTCAAACAACTCTGGCCCTTTCCATTAAGAACTAAGAGAGCTCACAATCCATATTTCAGACTTCTAGCAAAGGCTGAGAAGGCTAGACAACATTCCTGACATTCTAAGATAAACCACCAGCAGGAAAACAAAATCAAAAATAAAAAGCCCTTTATAACATTAATTTATAAAATAGATCTAGCAAGCATTTTTTATACATTATGAAGCAAAAAAACAGTCAATTTTTTGTGCTTTGAAGTCCCCTTTAAACATCTTCCTTTAAAATCTCCTTCATAAAATTCAATCTAAAAAATCTAGTATTTTCAAGCAACATTAATGAAGTTGATTATAGTAGGCCAACTTCTGCCATGCATTCAAAAACGTTCTTAAGGAGTAAAAATAGATATTTAGTTGGTAACGATTTAAGACAGAATCACCAAATCAAATTTAAGACAAAAGTGATATTTCTCCCATCTGAGTCCGCTAAGGTGTTTGCAATGACTGCTCCACAGTTGTGTATTATGGCAGTAATTTCTGAGTTGTGATCCCCAGATTAGATTATTTCAATACCCTTTTGGGAAGCTAGGGCCAATGCAGTATATAGCAGCATCCTACTTTATAATGTCACCCACAGGGAACATTTTGTTCTCTGAAAACTGCAAACTTCCGAATTGCACCTGAGTGCAAATGCAAGATATGATCTATAAAGCGCCGCATGGTTTTTGTCCATCTTAATCTCTCCTTATACACTACTGTAACAATTGAGATCAGGTGGGAACCTCTTGCTAACAGTCCCTACACATGAACATATGCAGGTAAGTAACAGAAGGTCTATGTGGCAGAAACTCGCTCTCCACATTTGCCTAACAAAGTCAAAGTCTACTGACCTTCAAGTTGCAGTGGGGGAGGTTTAGGTTGGATATTAGGAAAAACTTTTTCACTAGGAGGGTGGTGAAACACTGGAATGCGTTGCCTAGGGAGGTGGTGGAATCTCCTTCCTTAGAAGTTTTTAAGGTCAGGCTTGACAAAGCCCTGGCTGGGATGATTTAATTGGGTATGGGTCCTGCTTTTGAGCAGGGGGTTGGACTAGATGACCTCCTGAGGTCCCTTCCAACCCTGATATTCTATGATTCTATGAATGATTAAAAGCCATCTATTACCAAGCTTTCATCGGAGAGAGTTTGTTATGACATACATACTGTATCGAAGGCAAATATATTCATTAAGAAAGCAGCTTATTTTTTCAATACTGTAGATATCCCCAGTGAAAACTGATGGCACATTTTAGACATTTAGTAAATAAAAATTTTATGTGCACTAAAAACCAGGAACTAAACCTAAAAGAATTATTAAAATGTACATAAAGAAATTGACTTAATAAATTATGAATTAATACTTAAACTTGAGTGCCTTTACTAAATGGGGTCAAGAACTAAGCCTCTCATTTTCTCTCAAGTTACAGCAATTCCGACAGACAGAAATAGAGAGAAGCCATCCACTTAAAACTTGTATCATATTTTGATAATTGTAAAGTATTTTGCTTTTTAGAAAAGAAGTTGTGAGGCTTGAAAAATCATGTTCTGGATTTTCATGTTTTAAGGAGCCAATACATTCCTACTCTCTGACATAAAACGTGATGCTCAAAAGTTAGGGTTTCAAACTTGTTGCCGGCACCTGAGCCAGCTATGCGCTCAGAGGGGACAAAAAAAGGAGAGGAAGCACCCCATGTTCCTCTCTAGTTAACTTTTCCAACTGACTTAATGAGCAACATTCATAGGTTTCAGGAGGGAGCCATTTCCAGCTTGCCTTCACTGGAGAGAGATTCACCACAATGGATCATGTTTGAGAGAATAAGAGAAGAGAATGGGAAAAAAATCGAGACACTATATTATTTAATGTACAAAAGACAGTTTAAAAAAATAAATACTCACATACATGCATTAATTAGATCACATCTGTCTTCTATTACAGAAGTCAATTTGACAAACATCTGTGATCAGTTACTAGAAAATAAAATTTTGGTATGCCCATTCACAACTAAATGTCCCTTCAACCTTCCATTTTTTTTTCTCACTTGCTGCTTGGTCCTCACAACCACATATATGTACTGCTCCTGCTTTTACTTTGCCCATGAGACAGGAAAATATTTATTGCGAGGATAATCATCTCTGTGACACTTTTTTTTTTTTTTTTTTTGAGTCAATCTCAGTATGACATTAGTATCAACCCTGAAGGCCAATCACAGCCTTCTAAAGTAGAAAGTGCTGAGCTGGTTCTACCACTACCTAGAGCAACAATAAAGATGGGCTGGAAATAGCTTAGCCCTTGTAACCAAAAAAATTCCCCAAAGTGAAATAAAGACTGCAACTGAAAGTAAAGCTCCAGCCCAAGAGCAAAAAAGCAAACTAAAGTGGATGGATGATTTTTTTTTCTTTATAGGCAGTGTATTTAGTAACATCTATAATTAATGTTCAGCACTTTCCATGGTAAGACTCTTTTCCATTTGCTTACAACTTTGCAAAACTTTAATATTTGAGTTCAAATTTTCCATGCTCGGTGTCTGCCTTAGACTGAATTTTTGGGGGAAATTTCCGGAAGTATGGTTCATCTATTTCTGAGTATAAAGTTATAGACAAATAGGGTGTTTTGCCCATATTCAAAAATTCTTCCATTTCACTAAGATGCTCCAAGCACTAGGAAGCATTAAGAAGATGCTCTGGAGCAAGGACTTAAACTTTGGTAGGGAGATTGCCCTGAGGTCAGGGACATGTCTTTTGCCACTCCTATGAAAATCCACCCTAATTTGAGCAAGTTATGAGCCTCTAAAAATTTCAGTTTGCAAATGCTCAGTAGAGATTCATTAGGAATTTGGCAGGTAAATTTTCTGAAGACGTAGTCTGTACTAAGCATACTCTGTGCCAGGTCTGCAGGGTCTGAGCAGCACTTTCTTTGAAATTGCTGCTTTCAGCACCCAGGAGGCCCTGTGACACAGTAATTGAAAGCAGGGACAACTGGAATGGGGGAGCAAAAGAAGAGACAGTCATGGAAAAGACAGAGTGGGAATGCAGGGACCGAAATGAGAAGCAGAGAGCAGAGATGGTGACCAGCAATGTGTGCATCTTATCTCACTCTAGTGGCTGGCTCACAGAGCACAACCACCTACTACTGTTATAATTTACTCTTAGTTCAAGTGGCAGATACTGTGCATCTTAAGTTTCTAATCCTGAAGATCAATCATTTGGGTATTAATATGATTACACAGGATGGAATTGTTGGTTTTTCAGTTTGCTTTTTTAAAAATCGAGGAAATTTTTTTAAAAACCACAAAGAATACATTGATAAATGTTTGCAAACTCAAAGACTCAGAAGTTAGAAATGACAGAGTTAAGGTTATCCATGTAACATTAGTAAGATTTACATTAATTATTTGCAGGGTACATAAAAATGTCTTTTTAATTTAAATTAAATACAGTTTTATTTTTTAAATAAACCTACTTCAGTTTAAATTTCAAATTGACAACCTATGTTGAGGAGGCCTAACCTTATTATAATCACTTCAATAAGCTATTAAATAATTTAAATTAAATACAAAAAATTAATATTAAGCAGTACATGTTTGTTGCCAAGTTTTAAAGGCAAACCACTGGACTGGTGGACGTTACTGGCTAAGCACCTATAACCAAAGTCTGCCGAAGTGCTAGACCAGCTTTTGACACCAATTGCCTCCCTTTTGCAGGTGCAGAAAAAAAATATGTCATTTCAGTTTATTCACTTAACTCAGTTAAGTTACTCATTCAAAGTTATTAAACCAATTTGGAGTTTAAAAAGGAGAGCTCATCTTCCTCTTCCAATCTACGAATAAAAACTAAGTGTGAGAGGCTGAGATCTACTAGTTCTAAAGCCTTTATGGACATGGTGACGTAGAAACAATCGTCTTAAATAACTAACTATAGACAATACTTCCTTTCTTTAATAAATCAGTTAGCTTTAAAAGCAAAACATGTTTTGATACATTTGGGAATTTTTCTTATGTTTCCAGCACTTACAGTAGTTTTATTTAATAAAAAAGAACATGCTGTTGTGCATTTTTAATTGAATTTGAATTACCATCCAAACAGAACTTGAAACAAATCACAAGTAAAAAAATTAATCCTCATCTAATAAATAAGAAATGCATTATTCAGAATTTTCTAACGTAAAAATTAAGAAACTGAATAAATGTAAATTAAGTTATATAAACTGCTTAAGTAAAAGTGTAGAGATATAGTGTATCCTCCTGGTTAGCAAAAAAAAAAAAAAAAAAGAGTATCAAACTTAGTATAAAGACTGTACTGAGTTTCAAGTGAACATGTTTTAATGGTTACCAACCAATGAGAATCAATCTTTCTTTAGGAAAAGAATGAAAGTACAAATGCAAAACACAATTAAAACACATGGTTTAAATCAAGGATTCCTGCTTGCTGATTTAAATCATGATTACAATCTGTGATTTAAATCAATCCACCTTACCTTTTCAAAATAGTAAATGAAAAACTTGCTCTAGAAAGGGCAAACACACACACACACAAAATGGGAGTGTTGGAGTGTACCAGATTATCTAGTGCCCCACAGCACACACACATACCGAGAAAGTACTGAACTACCCAACTACTTGCCTTCTGTTGCCATCTGCAAGTTTACAGCATGCTGCAGGAAAAATAGCTTAACAAAAAAAGTTTGCATCTTTCCAATCACTGTTACAGATTTTGTTGGGTACAGTTTTGAAGGTACATGAAGAAAAAATTATGTCTGTCCACCTGCTAGTGATACACACTGAATTCTATTTGTGTTTGCATGGTTTTTAAAAAACAAACACATTAGCACTGAAGCAGAATGGAAGGGTGCCCATCATAGAAATGTCAATTTAGAGGACAGAAAAATGAATGAACAGGTAAGCAGGTATTTACCAGTAGTTGCTAATATGAGGTGTTAGGTATTCAGTCATGATAATAATCATTTTGATCTTTTGCACCATCTTATTTTGATTAGTGGATAGATTCTTGTTTACATTTAAACTGAAACAATGTAGCTATAGCTATTTTAAACAATTTTTAACAAAGCTTAAGTAAAATCCTCAAAGCTGATAACCATACTCACACGGAAATGCACGAGCAGAGCGGCTGTCATAGCCAGAGGAATGTCCACTGTTGAAAGGTAAATATACAAGTCAGGTTCCTGCAAATCAGGTTCTCTCTCTCTTGCTCGCCTGAGCATTTTTTATATATATATAAATATATATACATGTATATATATATGTATATATATAGAGAGAGAGAACCTGATTTTATTCTTCACAATTCTTAGAAGTATGTGACTAAAACAGTATATCTTTAAAGGGGATTACATTTAAATAATATGCCCTCCATCGTAAGCCTTCCTACTATAAAAAACAATTTAATCATCAATTGCACTGAACAAACACAGATGTCTAATATATAAATATTTTAATACTGATGTAGCAAGGAAGATTCATATTCTCCCTTAACATTCCTAATTTTTTTAAACATTTCTTCCCAAAAATGTCTGAATATGTTTTATATTATATATAAACTATTCTGTCTTGTCCTCACTGGATTTTCTATTTCAATATGTTGCTTATATTCCAAAAACAGTTACAAATACTGGCAGAGAAATCATACTGCATGCCCAATTGCTTGGCAACAAGCAAATCTGTGAATGAAAGCTTCCTTATATCCTTCCTGTTAAATAAGTAGGTATGGAAGTGAATCCAATTTTTTCAAACACATATGCATATAAAAGCAGGTGGGCTTCAAATGGATTGTTCTATAAATATTCTTCTAAATCAACTTCATATTTTCTAGAGCTACTTCTTTCAATGGTAGCCAACTTAAATAGGTAAAATATAGAGGTTGAAAAGGATGATGTGCACATTGGGCTTAAATTCAATTTTCTATAACCTTTGATAAGTTTTATCGCTTCCTAGATAGCTTGAATTAATCATGTACACCTTATTTAACACATTTACTTAAGTGCTACTTTTGTTCTTGAAGACAGCCTCACACTATAAAAAGACTTTTGGATCAGTATGGTTTTAAAAATAGATTAATGAAAGCCTTATGCAATGTCTCAACATTTTAGGGTATTTGTCAGAGCTGGAGATGCAAGGTTTTAATATAAACTAGATAAAGAATTTTACAAGTTATACTATATTGAGGAACCTATACAATTTATTCTCATAAGTAAAAATAGCCATAAAAAACACAATGACCCAAAGAAACAAAGTCAAGCTAGCATATACTTCATGCCTTTTCAACATTCTCTGTATTGCTATGTCTTCTTTACTGGCAAAAGCTTAAGAAAAGTACTTCCTGTATATTTTATTTCCTTCAAATTTTAACATTCCAGTTGGTGGGAATGTAAATCTTTGGGTTGTGCATGACCTATGTTAAAAATAATTCTTTCAGCTGTTTCACTGAGAAGCTTTATCATCTCCATACTGTGGAGATGGGTCTCGAAATCTCGCAAAGGGACTCTCTGATGTCAAAAATGTGCCTTTTACTGTCTCTGTGAAATTCCACATAAATTTTGCCAAATTATAAACCACTGTAAATCTCATTTTGCACATGCTCACTAGAGGTTTGTTAGAGGCTGACAGTGGATAATAGCCTACTGATATTACCAGTTACCCCATAAATTCAAATGGTAGAGGTCTGCCCTATGAAACTAAAGGTTCTGATAGTGCTGCTGACCTATGTGAAGATTAATACAGTTCTATAGGATAGAATTTCTGTGGGTTTTTTTTTCATTTAAAAAAAATAAATTTAGGATATTACATACAAAAACAACTGTATTATAAGAATCTTACGGTTGCAAAGGCAAGTACGCAGAAGGAAGGAAATGCCACAGTTGAGGTAGTCTGTGCAACTTTAATTTGGCTCCCTTGAGCATATGCATTATGAAATCAATAGGAGTTAGGTGCCTATGCACTTTTGAGAATCCCACTAGGTTCATTCCTGCATCTTGGCTAGATATCTTTAAAAATCTGGCCCACCATCTTTAATCACATGACTGCATACTATTTTTTCCACAGGACCCTTAATTATTCAGCATACAAGATGTTCAGGACCATCTTAACACTATGAGCACTCCAGGGGCAAAGCTGCAGCTCGGGGGCTGTAGCACCATAGCGCAGATACTTCCTACAGCAATGGAAGGGGTTCTTCCATCACAATAGGTAATCCAACTCCCTGAGTGGTGGTCGTTAGGTCAACAGAAAAATTCTTCCAATAACCTAGGTGCATCTACATTGGGAGTTAAGTAGGCTTAACTATGCAGTACAGGAGGTTTGAATTTTTCATATCCTTGTACACCTGGCTAGGCTGACCTATCTTTTAAGTGTAAACCAGGTCTGAATTAGTGTGTTGTGATTTGATTTGTTGGACTTGATTTGTTGCAAAGCAGGAAGGTGTGTAGTAAATAAGGTTGGGGACTACAGGAAGAGAAAGGATGGTCTTGTGGTTTAAACATTTGAAATGCCTCCCTGGAGAAATGGATTCTATCCCTCCCTCTCTCACAAAATTCCTAAGTGATGCTGGGAAAGTAATTTAAACCAACTTTTCACAAGTGGCCACTGTGCACATTTCATTATCTAGGGACCCATCTTGAGACATTTTGGGCCTGATTTGCAGAAGTGATAAATACTCACAACTGCAACTGGAGTCAATGGGGCCTGAGTTTTGAACAACAAGTGCTACAAAAATGTTAAGTGTTTAACTTGAGATGTCTAGGGCCTGATTTTTTTTTAAATTCCCAGTATTTGTGGACATGACAATTTTGGCCTTAATATCTCTCTCTGATCCTCCTCTACAACATGGGGATAATTTTACATCTTACCTTATGGGACGTTGTGAAGCACTCTGATACTATGGCTATCAGTATCAACAGTTGCACAGACAACCTGATTTCCAGAATTTCCTAGGCTTTGAGTGCTTGACTTTGCAACCTTAACTTTTTTTTGTGCGTAATGTATATGCTGTTCCAGAGAAACACAGTAAGATTAAGTTAGATAATCCACTGAATAATCTGAGAATCTCTGAATAATCAGCACCCTAATTAATGCAAGAGCTGCTCTGTTCTTAAATCTTGCATCAATATAATGGGACAGATCTACAGGATGACAGATAGCAAAATACTTTATACACAAACAATGTTAGCTGTATTACAGCCTTTTGAAAATTTAGATGACAGTAACTCTTGGGAAAAACCAAGACAGAAAATGATGACAAAAGCAGAATTTTTTTCTATATAAGGAACATAAAAGTTATTATGCTTACTGTAAGGATTTGTTTTTTTTAAAAAAGCCCCATGTTGCAAAGGATGAAAATTAATAAATGATTTCAAACAAAATTTACCTTTCTATTGTTGGTATAAGAGAAGGTGGCGGACCTCCAGGTGGGGGAGGAAAACCTGAAATATTTAAATTGGAAAACATAAAAAATTGGGTTAGGTATACAATGGCAAACTAATTCCAGAGAAGCTGAGCTGAAGCAAAGAATGACCATCTACACAGTTAACAATTATGTAAGACTGCACAATACACAACTACTTAACGAAAATCAGGGTCAAGTCCTAAATATGTGTCTTAATTTCATCTGTCATCAGTTTCAAAACATTTACTTTAACTATTTTCTATTGTGCTGCAACTCTTGAGAGGTTATCAAGAATGCTTTGCACCAGCAACAAGTCTCTCACTAATTTTAATGAGCCTTGGAGGGGAGGGGGGGAGGAAGGAGTGTAGTTCTTAGGGAAGTGGCAGGTTGGTCCCATAATCAGGAACATTAAAACTGTTCCATCTCTACCTTGCATAAAATCAACCAGGCCTACATCTACACATATAGTTTTATGTTTATGAACTTTATCTTGCTATGAACAAGCAGATGTAGGGAACTGCGTGTTGCACATTCAAATTTAAGTTTCACATTTCTTAACAATGCTTCAGAAAATATCTAAATAAGTTACCTGGTGGTGGCACAGTTATTGGTATACCTAAGACATAAAAATATATGATACATACTAAGTCAATTTTAGCAATAACTTGTGTTCTTTATCAGCAGAACTAATTCAAGTTATGTTATCAATACAAAGAACAAAAGTATCTAATTTCCCTGTCCTTAGAGTAAGAATCATGGCAGTCTCAGTGTTATCAACGCTTCATTTTATCTCACGTCTCATGATATTTGAGCTTTTATTTAAAACTTCAGCTCCTGAGAATTGTTTTCAATTAATACAACAAAAACCCAAGTCAGTTTCAAGATTTCAAAGTTGCAAATACTACCTTGAAAATGTGACCCAAGCACACCCAAAACATTCAAAAACCAGAAAGCAAATAAAAAATTCCCCAAACTGTTTTTTTGTTGTTGTGTTGTCATTTTGTTTAGTGGGTTTTTAATGTGTCAGAAAAGGAACTTTTGGAAGCAAAGCTGAATTACATAAAATAAATGCCCTTCAAACTCTAAACTAGCCTCAGGTACAATTGGGTTTAATAGAATATGTATCACAATACTTCACCAAGTACACGTACCTATTTTAGGCTCTGATCCAAAGCCCACTGAAGTCAATGAAAAGACTGACCAATCCTGCATCTTAGTGCCCAATCCTGCAAACACTTATGAACATGCATAACTTTATGTACAAGAGTAGTCCCACTGAGTTTTAAAAGACAAGTTTTTGCAGGATCAGAAGCTAAAGTACTAAGATCAAAATTTTCAAACTTGGGTGCCTAAAGTTCAACACCTAAATGAGAGCACACATCCCACTAATTCATTTCAATGCAAATCTTTTCACTGATTTAAATTGGAATTATGGATGCTCACCACACCTCAAAGTAAAGATACTTTGCTTAGATGTCTAAATATGGATTTAAGTGTCTTACTTTTAGGCATCCAAATTTGAAAACTTTTGCCAGAGGATCTGTGCAGATTGTATTAATGATCTTTTTCAGTTCTATACACAGGTAAAATAATATGTTTAAGGTTTTGTTTAAAGCAATATTTCCTGTCTAAAATTATAACTACAGATAATATAAGATTTTCTGTTTGAATGGTGACAATTTGTTAATATTTACAGAAAGTTCCTTGAATTATCAAATCATATCAGCTTTAAACGTTCGACTCCAATATGAAAGCATCTGCTAATAATTTATTTTTCACAAGACTCCAGATATGTATATCTTCTAGAACGCCATAAAGGACATTTTTAAAATATAAAAATCTAAAGAAATCAGGGGTAATTTGAAGCAAGCATATTCCATTTAGACATATTTCAGTAACTGCACCAAGAAATTATTCAAATAACCAAATATATTTGAGTATTTATTTTGATATAAAATCGCTAGCAAGTTTGTCCCTTCCTTCTCCTTTGTGTATGGGTGAAACAATACAAAAACCCCACCTGGCATTAGCACTGAAGATGTAAAAGCACAAGAGCCATGAAAATGAAAAAATAAACCCCCCCAAGTAATATTAATGGGCCACAATGTACTCTAAAAGGGCATTTACATTAATGGAACAAATGACAATTCAAAATAGGTCACATGGCAGACTTAACAGCAACATAAGGGTCAACGTGGACAACAGTGATTCCACTAGGAAAGCCAGCATCTGTGGAGCCTGACAAGACTCAAATCTCTCCCTCATATTATTCAGAAAGAGTGGTTGGAAAGGTGCTTTCATCAGCTTTGTGAGGACTACTTTAATATGCACACCAAACAAAGTTCAGACCCAATCACGGAGTCCATTCTCAGACTCTCTCATGACTTTCACTAAAATACTACACATCTATAGGTAAGAAACCTTCACCTTGCAGAGGTCAGCGTTAAGGTTTTGCTTTGGGCAAGATCGACAGAAACTAGATGTATATATTTGAGTGGTTCTGTTCTAGAATTGAAAGTGAATATACTGTGGAGCAGTGGAGTCTGAGCATATTATGGCATGAAACGGAAATATAGCTGTGTCAGCCACATTCTGCTGGCACTGCAGCCTGTACTGTCTTACCAAATTTCCCAATGACTTATGCATGATGGCAGGGTGTTTAATATACAAGCTGAGATAAAGTACTGGATAAGACTTATATTAACTGGTGATGTGCTTGCTTTTTAATGCCTGAATTGACATGTAATGCATTTAAACAACCTTACTTCTAAGGCAATTAAATTGTTTATTTTGTAAAATATAGCTGTTCAAAACCAAGAAATTTAAAAACTAATTTTCCACCTGAAATGGGAATCAGGAGATGGCAAGATCAAAAAACCTAGTGGCTTTGGAGCTAGAAGTAACAGAACTTCTGAACTCAAGCAACTCCTTGACATCTGGACTAAGGGGATTACAGGACCCTGGCAATTCCAGAAATCCATTAGTTCCAGAGATAAAAGCTGTCAAGATCTGCTAATGCAACTAGTAGATCTTATAAACTGTGCTGTCTGTTCTACCTTCTGGCTGTGGGGTTTCTACACCCACCCTTATTAATAATCTAGGAAATCTGATAGAAAAAAAGTTAGCTGGCATTAATGTGATGGTTGAGAGATCAAGCACCAAGAGAGTCAGAAAATACTTCACATGACGGGCAAGTGGGCAATATTAACTTAGTTAAGTTGAATACAGAGTATTTTCTATTCCTCTTTTCTTGGAGAATTGTTAACATGTTGCACTTTATCAACATACACCATTAAATATACCGAAAATGCAACATCTTAGAGATGTTACTCAAGCAATACTTTTAGAATTCCAACTTAAATGACTGACATTTCAAATTTAACACTGCATGAAAGTTGTTTTTTTGCATGTAATTTTCCCTACTGTACTAAAACAGTGTAATTTGTCAAGTTTCAGGATAAAATAAGTTTTTCTCCCCTATAGGTAATGTTACATTTTATTTAACTATGAAAATCATCAGTCAACACCTTCTACAAAATGAGTCCTTTCAACAATTTGTACAATCTCAAGAAAATATACATAAATATAAAGCACTATACTTGAGCCCAGGTAAAACTAAGACTTTCATTTTAAGATATGTACTCTACAGAGACATGTGTACAAAGATCAAAATTAGACCTAGTCGTGCTAATTTTTATATCTAGAGACCAATATTACTAATAGTAATTGTCTCAATACTGAAATTTATTTCCAAAGTTGGAAAAGTTAACAAAAAGTAAGTTAGGCTCACTAGCAGGTCTTTATATTAAATCATCACATTTCAGATTCTTCAACCTCAAGCCTTTAACACTAGGAAAGGATTATTTGTTATGTCACTTTAAATAATGGATTGGAATCTATTTGGTGTTAGCATAGCAGTTCTTCTTTATTTCAAGGTAGCAAACACCAAGTGAAAAGATCTAGACCAGCAGTTCTCAAACTGTGGTCGGGACCCCAAAGCGGGTCGCGACCCTGTTTTAATGGAGCTTGTTGAGGTCCAGGGCCAAAACTGAAGCCCAGGCCCCCCTGCTCCAGGGCCGCAGCCTGAGGATTTCAGCCCTGGGAGTCAGGGCTCGAGTTACAGGCCCCATGCCTGGGGTTGAAGCCCTCGGGCTTCAGCTTTGCCCTCCCTGCTGCCCAGGACAGTGGGGCTTAGGCTTTGGCCCTCCAACCCAGGGTGGCAGGGCTCAGGTTTAGGCCCCCCTCCAGGGGCCGTGTAGTAATTTTTGTCGTCAGAAGGGGGTCACTGTGCAATGAAGTTTGAGAACCCCGATCTAGACAGAAAGTTATCTCCTACCTTACCTTCCATAGTATAAGTGTCAAAAATGTGTAACATAATAACAGGAAAATCAGGTAATTAGCATGAGGGACACACTAGTCCCTTATCTCTGATAAACAATGTTTAAAAAGATACTTTTAGGACAAAATGGTTAGCCAATGATTTCTTTTTGAGAGAGGATAGCACTGAAGCATGGATTCATTCCTTGCAATGCTGGACTTGACCTGAAGGCTAGTCTGAAAAGATGACCTAATCTACTTTCAGCACTTTATTTTGGGACCCTGCCTTTAACCACCCCACACAGTCCAAGTGTGTAGAATCTTCACAAAATGTTACAGCTTTCACTAAAGGGGAGCAGGGCCACAATGTGCTGTCACTAAGATTCCGTGACACCCTTAAAATTATGTGGCATGCTTGAATGAGACTATAACAATGTAAAAATATTTTTGTAACATCATAAATGTATAAATGGCATCTTTTTAAAATGCAATATTAAAAAATAAAAAGGTAATAAGCTTTAAAACTATCACAATAGCACCTAAATATATTTCCTCCCAGATCTCAATTATCCTACCAAATTAAAAAACCACACCTTTTACCACAGCCAATTAGAGTGACTTTTCTAGGAGTATTTCATTGGTTTCCAGGTTCAGCTTTCCAAACAATACAAGTACTTTTTCCTGAAAAGGCATTTGCGTCACAAGAGAATAAGTGAATACAGTACAAGAGACAGAACTTCAAAGCAGGATCCTTTTTCAAAGGAGCTTCTGGAGGATGTTTTATATTTGGAGTACTTAAATTTCCTGGCAAGTAGTCCCAGTTAATATGAGGTAACAACAGTAGATTTTTTCCCCACTGAACCTAGGAGGGATGGCAGATTCTATTTTAGTAAAAGCTTTGAAGATAAAGAGCTGGCACCAGCACAATTAAAGCACAGGACTGGAGGAGCCAAAGCCACAGCTCTTAATGGTTATTTTCAAATTACTCGAAGCACGGAAGGATGTTGAAGGAGACTTTTTGAACAAGTGCATGTTATAAACCTGTCTGTAAAACGTAAGACTAAAGCCAAACCTGCTTGACAGATCTGCAACACGTGTGCATATTTCATTAAATGCCTATTCTCGACATGTGAAAGGCGTTATAAAAACATTACAGTACACCTACGTAACATTAACATCTCACTCAGCTGGGAAAAAAGGGAGATCAGCCTAACTTTTATAGTATGCAACTCTGATTCTTTCCACCATTATAAAGAAGATAATTATTTTCAAACTCCTTCCAATGAGTTGTACATATTATTTAATGAAAAGGTCACTTTAAAGTTGAAAGTTTGATTAGCTCTGTTTTAAAAAAAAAAACATTACTTCTACAAAAGCTCCAGAGCAGTAGCATTCTCTCATCAAATTAATATTTCTACATTTTATTTTTACCTATAATTTCACACACACATACACACGGAAAGTGGCAGGGGAATGATTTTATTTTTAACTTTTTCTCCTCTATCTCCCCTAGGTTGCACCATTTCCTAGATGCAGGCCATTGAGAAGGACTTTGTTTTCCAGGCATAGGGAGCTTACAATCCTAAAGGTCACCAGCAGCAGCGGCACTGGCATCCTCTTCCAAGAGAGGGAACCAGACCATGAAAAAGCCAAAAACTACTGCAGAAAGGAAGGGTGCTACATCTACAGCAGGTATCCCCATCCAGTTCATGTGTGGAGAAGATTAGAAGGGAGGATTCTAGAAGAGCACCAGACGGCAGGGAAAACTATTAAGCAAAGGAGTGGCTGTGTGGGATCTCCGCAAGGCCATGGAAGGGAAGGGAAACTGCTCGGCAGTGGAGACGGTAAAGAGCAATGGGGAGGCTAATTAAAAAATGTGTGCGCTTCTCTGGCTCCACGATGAATCAGGCTCTCTCCCCATGAGTAGTATACCTTTCCAATCTTAATGAGCTCCCACTCAGCTGCTCCTCTGCTCAAGAACTTCCTGACCTGGCCCCACTGCACTTTTAGTATTATCCCCTCCAGTCCTTTTGCCATCCACAGCTCCTCTTTAAAACATACCTCTGCAATATTAACAATAGCAAAATATTAATCATAAAAGCATCTGACTTAAAAGGGCACTTTCAAGGATGGAAAACTCAAAATTTGATAATCTCCCTGTTTTAGCTATTTCTATAGTATCCAGGTCTGTCTTTTATAAGTACTGAGGATGTAAAACCAGATTTCAGTCTCAGCCTTCCCAGTTTAATTCTGAATGGGGGAAGAGAGGGAGCAGGAATGTTCCGAAAAATCTCTCTTAGGATTTCAAATACAAGTAATTTAGGATCTAACACATTTAAAAAAAAATCATTTCAAACATCACATTCCTGTTTCAATCATTCTATAAAATGATTGAAACAATCATTCATACTGTATTTACCTGGTGGGGGAATCAGAGGAGGAGCAGTACTGACAGTTGGGGGGGGTGGGAGGAAAGGAGGGGGTGGAAGGTGGGTAGGTGGAGCTCCTGGAGGGAAAAATGGAGGTGGCTTGGTAAAACTGTCTACATCAGCACTGGATCTTTCTGAAAGAACCTGTAAGACATGAAACCTACAGTTACAATGGTTATGTAGAGACAAAGAAGAAAATTATATTTTCCAACCTTTCTAGTTCTTTCCAGGGAAGGAACATACATGCATACAAAATACCTTCTTAAATATCTATGTAAGGAATATACATTTGCAAAAAAAACAAAAAAAACCACACCCAACCACCTTTCTATGAACCAAACTAAATATTAAAAACAAAACAGGAACATTTTGAATTCCTAGATTAAAAAAAAAAACTACATGAAGCTGGAGTTACGGTTGAGGCTACATATCAGTAATTTAAGAGTAAAAAACATTACAAGAAAATTGTAATTATTACATTCAGAGTTAGGATTTCTTTTAAAATAACCTGAACATGTGAAAGCATAGGAATACAGCTAGAGCACCCAAAAAACCTTAATTCTGCCATATAGTGATGCCATGAGGGAAAAACTAGACTAAAAACCCTGATTACTTTCAAAAATCAATTTAATTTAATCAGGGACCACAAACACTAACATTTCTTATTACATAGTGAGAGTTAGTGGAACAGTGACACAAAAATTTATTTAAATGTCTCCCTTCATTACAAGCCATTTATGCCTTAAATCAGATTTTTATTTCTTAAATTGCATATTAAGAAAACTCTCCTCACTTCTTTTTAACATCAGTGTCATTTGGGGGGCAGGCATGCATGGCAGATGACTACTTTCAATATAACATTCAATATAACATGCCATAAAATTGACATTTATATTTATAATATATGTGTGTGTTTCCAGACACACACGCATACATACACCACCACCCCCGTACAGGCCCGATTAAGTCAACGTAGCAGCCTGGAGTGTAAGTCAGCAAAGAAGTTGGACCACTGCTGCTTTTTACTAGAAAATACATTACAATGTTTTCTTTTGAACTACATCAATTTGGATTTCACAGAGAAAAAAGTTTCTTGGAGTTAAATTCAACACATTAATTTTAAATGATATTTGTTCCTTTTCCTTGGTTGTTCATATTATCATTCATCCATGAAGTTTAGAATTATTTATTCAGATGATAAGGTGAAAGAAAAAAAAGCCCCTCTTTGGTCAGTGAACTTGTGAAAATCTGAAATACGAAACCTGTATGTTGCTATTTTCATTGGCTCGCCGCCTTCCTTCCACTCTGCTGATAGTGATGGTCTGTCCAATCACATCTATTGTACCAGACAATCTCCTGCAACACAGGACAGAATGGAATAACCAAAAAGTACTAAAGGACTTTTACAAAGCTTAGAACAAGCAAATTAAACAGCCAAGGCAAATAATATATGAATCAATTAAAGTCCGTAAGCTCCTTCCTCTGTACAAAAGCTATTTACAAGTCGCATAAGGTTTCTGCAGAATGCTAGATGCTAAAAACATGTTTCATTTATTGAATCTTACAACCTCAGCTTTCTTGTTTCTTTAGAATTAAGGAAAGGAGCAGTACAGCCTTCTCAAGAATAAAGGATGAATGTTTCCACATTCTACTCCCACCTCCCTTCAGTAAACAGCCATGTTTTTCTGCCTATGTTAAAAGAAAACGATCAGCAATATTGCAATTAAAGAGTACTGGTAACATGTAACAAGAAAAGAGTATCCTCAGAGAAATTCTATAAAAATTAGCAAATGCAATTAAAAAAAGTGTTACAGGAAACTATCAAAACACAGGAAATTTAGACCTGAGACTGCAGAAACTATGCCTGTAATGGTCCATGGAAGATGGAGAGAATGACTAGGTATATAATGAGGCACTGATAAAAACGGTTAGCCAGCCCTACTGTGCATACTGTAGATATTGCAGCACATATTGCATGAAATCACTCATTCTCCTCGGGGTTTTGCAACATCTAGACATAGCAACATACCAGTTAGTGGGTAACGTCAAATGGAACAGGGTACTAGAAGCCAAGAGACCTGGATTCTGTTCTTGGGTTGATAAGTCTGCCTGAAACTCAGAAGCCACTTAGACCAAGCCACTTATCCTTTGGTACCTCAGTTTCCCAAAATGTAGAAGTGAAATATGCAAGGAGCTGCCTTTCCCTAACTGCTGTAAAAACAAAGTACAGGCAAACACTTAACTCCTTCCTGGGTTTGCCTTCATTAACAAAGAAATTAATAGTAGAATAAAAGTTCAACTCAAGCCTCTCGCCAGACTTTATTTTCATTTTTGTTTTTGGCAGGGACCCCCAGTGTTTCTCAGCCTTTCTTCACCCAGGATCCAAAATCCATCCGTAATTTATTGCCCAAATATCAAATACTTATGATTCAAAGGACTGATTCAGAGCATAAACCCATAAATGGTTTTGAGTGCAGGTAGGTGGGGGGACTGGTGTAAGTACTTCTCCCTTTCCTGCCTCCACAACAGTCAGGTCCAACAGCACCGTTAAGCAGCTGTGGAACCAGTTACACAATTTCTTGAAGTGGTGCTGCCCCCAGAGCTGAAATGAAAGCAGAGGTGTGGAGTGGAATGGCAGTTTCAGTAGAAAGAGTAGTAGAAGGGAGCAGAGTTTCTACTACCATCAACTTCATTTGTTCCTGCTGGGCCTAGTGTCCAAGGGATTTTGCTGTTTCCACCCACTTCAATCTGAGAGGTGCAACCTAGTGGTCACCACCTCATGAATAAGGCTACGTTTTAGTCACAAGTATTTTTAGTAAAAGTCATGGACAGGTCATGAGCAATAAACAAAAATTCACAGCCCATGACCTGTCCATCAATTTTACTATATACCCCTAACTAAAACTTGGTGGGGGCAGCTCGGAGGAGGGCGGTGGCCCTGGGGGCACTGTGTATACTCAAAGGGTGGCAGGGGGTTGTGTATGGTTGCACTGCGGGTGCTCAAGGGGGTTGCAGCCCAGGGGGTGCCACGAGTGCTGGGGGAGGGGGTTGGCGGGGCTGGGGTAGGTTCCCTTCCTGGCTCCTGGGAAGCGGTGACCAACAGCTCCTAGCTCCACCTGCTGCCTCCACTCCGCCCCAAGCCCTGGTTCTGCAGCTCCCATTGGCTGGAAACCACGGCTAATGGGAGCTGTGTGGGTGGTTCCTGCTGGCAGCGGCAGCACATGGAGCTAGGAGCTGAGTTCCTGTCACCCTTCCGGGGAGCCCCCCCCGCAGGTAAGCACTGCCCCACACCCCAATCCCCAGGCCTGAGCCCTCCCACACCCAAACTCCTGCTGCTCGGGGGTGGGGGCCTGAGACTGCTCCAGCATCAGCCGGTGCGACTGGCCCAGGGGCTGGCCGAGCTGCTCAGGCAGCTCCCGGGCCAATGGCCTGGGCCGCTGCATAAGTCACGGAAAGGCACATAATCTGTGAGCTTTGTGACAAACATGGAGCTTTACTCATGAACCACCAGAGGGTCTTAACCAAAGTTCTACTCTACATCCACTCAGAGATCCTTGAGATTTTCTGCATTTTTTGTCACTTTATATTACTGAAGATCTCTCACCACCACAACCATCATCCTTCTTGTCATAGAGGAATGAATCACAATCACAGAGATTTGAGACAGAGATGGGACAATAGAATTGACAATCAGAATTCCACTGATTGACAAACTTTCCAAGTACCTTAAATATCAACACAAAGGTCACACACAGTAGCTTTGTCTGAAAAACCATTAGTTTAAGATTTTTTTTTAACACAACATAACAGAAAAAAGAGACATGGTTGTTAAAGAATCTGTGGCATTTGTGTTAGAGCAGAGGGTATAAATCTTGGTACCCAAAGCAAATTCTAGCTCCAATAACTGTACCCTGGCTACCTAATTCCTCCGGAAATTTTCACTTGGCTAGTCCAGTCCCTTCCAGTTCTCAGCTGTCATATACTATTTCTCTGTGCCAGTAAACAGTTTCCACACGTCACCACAGAGGTGGCCATACTTCAAGCACAGTTTAAATGTCCTACATATATCCCCTAACGACTTAACAATGCTTTGAGAGATGCAGTGTTTATAATGCTCTTTGAGATCCTCATAGGAAACTCACCCTATAAGTGTAAATTATTAATAAAACATGCAAGTTATGCCAGCAAACAGAATTTTCTTCACTGTCTCATGAAGTTAACTAATCTACTTTCAGCATCATACTTAATACTCCCCCTACCTCTGTACTCTTTCCTCAGATGTGTTTCACTACATGCTTTCAAATCTGAGACATTTTAAAATGTTCTCACAAGGTATACTGCTCTGATAATGTAGGAGAGAGGTTTAGCCCTTCACAAAACCTGGACTACTCATCTTCATTGGGCTTCAAATAATTCCCAAAGGTCTGCATTTTGGAGAGGACCTCTAAAACTAAAGGATACTAGTTCTGAGGTAGGAGAAAGACAAGGTCTTCTAAAAGCACATTTAAAAGAGGCAAACACAGACTAAACAGAATATAGCAACTGCAGTCCCTTAGAAATGTTGAGACATTTTTCATTTTAGAAGCAAGAGTCCGAAGGGTCCGTGTTCCCATTTTTCATCTCACCCACACTGTGGCAAGTGTCCTAGTCTCTCTCTTTCCCTTTATGAAGTGGTACAGCTGTGAAACAGCTTGAGAATTTTAACATTTTGTCTTTCAATATGTTGCGCTTATTTTACTCCAACCTAATTTTTTTGCATGTATTCTGTGAACTGGAAACAGGGAGTAGACGAGGCTGCCTCTTTTCTCTAGTTTATTCTCTTTGGTATTAGACTCTTTAATGACAGCAATAAGGAAAGAAAGTGTGTCACAAGGTATCAAATCATAGAGACCGAATGCAAGTCTTTACTATATACAGACAATTCTCTATTACTAGTTAAAGACCCACCTACTAGTAAACCAGACATGTAACAGAACACTGCAGTACTTAGAATAATA
Organism: Lepidochelys olivacea; assembly: GCF_965140295.1. Taxonomy (NCBI): domain Eukaryota; kingdom Metazoa; phylum Chordata; order Testudines; family Cheloniidae; genus Lepidochelys; species Lepidochelys olivacea. The sequence goes on from NC_140414.1 coordinate 97,085,556, forward strand.
TCAGGATGTAAAGTCCCTTGGGTTCAAATGGAAATTCTGCTACCTTTTACATTCTGCCATCCTTCTGTTTTTAAGGACTAGCAATTTATATGGGTCACAAAAAGCACGACTGATTTAAGAGTGACATTAAACAAAGCTTTGGAACATACTGAGAGAAAAACAGGTATAATTCAAAAATCAACACTATTAGACAGAGGACTTTTGGAGAGAGAGTCATAGATTCTAAGGCCTGAAGGGAGCACTGTGATCATTGACTCTGCCCTTCTGCATAACAGGCCACAGAACTTACTTTAATTAATTCCTGTTTGCACTACAGCATATCTCTTAGAAAAACATCCAGTTTTGATTTTAAAATTGCCGGTGATGGAGAATCCACCACAACCCTTAATAAGTTGTTCCAACAACTAACTGCCCTCATTGTTAGAGACGTGCATCTTATTTCAAGCATGAATTTGTCAAGTTTCAACTTCCAGACACTTTGTCTGCTAGATACCTTTGTCTGCCAGATTGAAGAGCCCTCTACCATCAAATTTCTGCTCCCCACATAGCTACTTACAGATCGTCTCTTATAGAAGTCTCTTTAGGTTACTCAGCTTCACAATTCACAACTACTTTGTCCTCAAACTACTACTACTAACCAGCTGGAAAATTAACTTTTGGAACTAAAAGTATTTTTTTTTTTTTTTTTTTTTTTAGTTTTAGAGGGCAGAAAAAGCATAGATTGAAACTGAAGAAACTATATGCTTCCATGAGGAAAGCAGACATTCATCTACCAAAAGCTAAGCTTTATCAGTCTTACACAAATTCATTAAATCAAATGGAAGAGAACATACCACCACAGGTGAAAATCAATTATTACTTACATACAGTAAATTGCAAGATTATGTCATAAAGCTGCCAGACTATATCATAAAACGTATCAACAGAATATGAAAGTTTTAGTGACATTAGTCAATACAGTACAGGAGATTGAAACATTTTGGGAACAAGTGGGTTGACGTCGGGTGAAAAGAATGGAGGACCTAGCTATTCAGGTCTGAAAATGCAGGCAACACAGAAACTACACCTCACACACAGAAGTTATTCGCTGATTTTTTAAGCCAAAAAACCAAACAATATATCACACCAGTGTTTCACACTCAATTTCTAAAAGGAGGTGAAGAGCAAAATACAACTGCTGAATGCTATGTGAATATAAACCATAGTGAATATATAGTGCTTAGACAAAAACAGAGGTCTATTTGTGTTGTGTGTACATGTGCATAAGGAAGAAAGGAGGTGGAGGGGAGAGGGAGAGTAATATCTACCAGTATTTACAATTAAAACACAATCTGATGAAAGGTCTTGGATTACCAACCCTTGCATCTAAAGATTGAAAAACTGGATAATCAGCTAAAAAAATCAGAGTTAAACAGGTTTTGACTACTTAAAGCATGCTCCTAGATTTTACAATTAAGTCACCTACATGCTAAAAGCAAATTTGGGAGGCAGAGTTTGGAAGCAGATTGGCCCAGTTAGAAGTCAGTCTCCATCCAGAGACTATGCTGAAATTCACGCAATTACAATCTTTACATGTTACACAAGACCCCCAAGTGAAAGCACACAACAGGTCCACGAGATAGCAGCTGACGTTGAATATCTGGCAAAGCGAGAGCTGGCATTTATCGCCACATTCTAGGAACGTCCATGCACAGGGTGGTTCTGGGATAGCATTCTGACAAAAATAAATGAACCAGAGAGTGGATCTCCTGATCACCTACTTTACACATACAACCACTGTCCAAAACAACATAGTGTAGATTTCTTGATACTGAAAGAGGGATATGAAGGCTCATGGACCTTGTTTTCCTTATCTCAGATTGTTAACTTTCTTCTCCCCTTCTCCATTCAGTAAACTTTATCTGTTTTCTGTAGGAGTGAGGTACACACGTAACTAATACATTGGAAGCTGCAAGAAGTGTTACTTGACAGAATGCTTTAATACAAATTGAACAGTTCAAAATCCTTCCTTTTTAAAATTTACTTTGTATTTTGTTGTCTACTTCCTGAAAAACAAAAAACAGTGAAGAGTTCTCTCCTAAGTTACTTACCTTATAGTAACTTGGATTCTTTGAGATATGTTATCTACATGGATTTCACTCCTGGTGAGCATATTCCCCATGCACGCAAGATTGGATTATTTTGGCGAGTAATGTCTGTTGGGGCCATGCTTGCGCTCTAGGCGCCCTCTGTTACAAGCCCAGAAGAATATATTTCTTCCAAAGAGGGAGCTACTCTGTCTAGTGTCATAGGGCATACCCAAATCCTATCCACAATCTGAACAGGAGAGCTCATCAGTATTGTGGTGGTATTTGTAGACGGTATCAAGGCAGATGCACCTCTAGCCACTGATGAGTCCAGCAAGGGTGACTCCAGTTATGTGGTCATCGTGAGATCACTTGGTACTGAGAACCTGGGCTAGAAACATCTGCACCATGGAGGTCAACATCAGAGTTATGGGCACCAAGGTTATCAGTACCAAGTGTGCTGTGCTGACATTGGTACCAAGTCAATAGTACTAGGGGGGAGTATGAACCTTGGTTTCAGATGGTACCACAGATATCTTAGTGACCAGCCAACATACTTTGATCCATCATACTTAGATCTAGCCTGTGAACTCCCTTTCCACTGAAGAGCAAGAGCCAATACAGAGGCATGATGGGCCTTCTGCCTCATTTTACGAAGCACCAGAGAAGATGACCTATGCCTACACTCGTCCTTGCAGTGATGTTCCTTCCTATCCCTTTCTGATGACTGGGTAAAGGAGGTCTTGACTGCTCTTCAATACTCAGTAGTCAAAGAGTTAAAACTCTTCAACGAAAAAATGAGCCCAGGAGCTCACAGCAGAGCCAGTGCTCACAGGAGCACTAGCTGAAAGTTCAGGCTTCAAAGGTTCTTTTTCCTCATACTTTGAAGAGGCACTTCACTGAGCACTCCAGCAGAAAGAGCCTGACGCAGGCCTTGCTTGCTTTCTGTGTCAGAGACACGCCCCTCGCCAAGGCACAAGAGGCACCTAGAGCGTGCCCATCACTGAGAAGGAGAGCAACCTCACAAGACGGACAAATTTTAAATCCTAGTGACTTTAATTCAGTCATAGTGTCTTGAGTTCCAGTACTGGGGATATGTCCTAATCTACCATAAAAGGGTTTGCTTTTGTTTTTTTGCCAATGGGCATAAATAAAACTAACTACTACTAACTAGCCTAACGAGACCATGTGTAAGTATACACTAAAGGGGTTCCATCTTGCTGCCATGGGCAGTAAGAAGGAATTGAAGGACAATTTTGCTTGCTCCATCCTTTATGCCCTAAAGGCATGTAGGGTGCAGACACTGCCCCAAAGGACCCTGCGTGCCAAAAAGAATCTAGTCGTGTGGAAATGGGGCACATGCACACCAGAAGTATTATCCACATGGACAGTCACTCGAAAATGAATAATGTTTTAGTGAATGGTTCCATTCTAAGCAGAGAATGGTTATTTATAAACCATTCAAATTACACTATCCTTATTCTCCAAGAAAATCTAGTTCAAAAAGGTACTCTCTTATATGGCAGGCTAAACTTGTTTAGGTTTTATAAATGAAAAGGAAAAAAAATACAAATGCAACTCTGTTAAGAAATTCCAAGTTGATATAAACTGCTTCATACCTTCACCAGAAATGAGACTATGAACAATGAAATGTGTTTTAACACAAACTCAACTTTTTCCAAATGTATAAACTAATAAAATCTGAAAGATACTAATTATTGACTAGGCTACTCAGTATCAACTGTACATTTATATTTTGCTCTTCATCTTCATAGTGCTTTAGAAACCATTAACTAATAAAAGTAATGCTTTTCTTTGTTTCTTCTTATCCTACCTCCATATGTACATTTTGTTCCCCTGTATCTCCTTACGAGGACCAGGGATTTGTTGAGACAGTTTTACTTGCTGTTAATTGTTGGGCACAAGTAAGCAAACAAACGTAACAAAGTAATCCAGGTTCAATTCTGTACAACATTTATTGAACAGACATACTTCAACCCTAGTTGATATTTCCCCCTTTAATCTTGCAATGTTGATTCAGGGAATGTGAAATATTTATCTATTTAATTATGAACAAGCACAGATCAATGTTCTATGGCACTTACAGTGCTTTTTCTCTGAACCATGCAGAACTGAGAACATGACTGTCTAGGTGACAAGTCATTTTTCTCCTAATGAAAATATCCATTAGAAACATAAAATAATAAAATTAACAGAGCAGACAAGGGATAAACAACATAAGAATACTACCAAAAAAGTAATGGAGAGTTAGTTACACTACATATTACTAAAAATGTGCTGTATCAATTACAATATAGATGCAAGAAATGTTGCACTTCACTGTTCACGTTCATACCTAGACGGTTGGAAACATACCATTTTTATAAATGTTCCACTTTGACCTGTGAGAATAGAATAGCCTACAAAGACCTAAACCTTCTGTGTGCTGGCTGTTAAGCTAGTCTGAAATATACTTCATAAATGTTCGATCTGTTCACAATCTAGCTATCAATATGTTCAAAGAGGTTCCTTCATTGCTTTATATTTCTTGTAAATAGTGCAGGTGGTATTTTTATTAATATGATGTGTAAAACATCATAGTTTCCCTATTCAATTTTATATTGGTGTCTGACCAAATGCAGAGAGCTGCAAAGGGGTGTGACAGGGTGCTGAGTGAGAAGCACTTAATCAGCCCCTGCCACTCCCGCACCAATCAAGGAGAATGAATTGGGGCTGGTTGGATAGCCCTGTGTCTGCCTGGTAACGGGCAGCACCTGCCAGCCTCATGAACCAGGGCTATAAAGGTTCGGAGGAAGCAAAAGGCTAAGCACAGAGGGAGTTGGGAGCTTTCTGGTCTGTTGCTGGCCAGGCCTGTACTTGGCAAAGTTGGCTGTGAAACCTATACACAGGTGGAAAGTGGTGGTGGGAAAACAACTGTAAATAAAGAACACTGGTGTTGCATCAAGCTGAGGTGTTCCTGACTGACTGGAGAGGGCAACAGGGTCCAAAACCAGAGGGGCCCATGGTGCGCCTTGTTACAGGGGGCTTCTACAGATCTGAGCAGGAAAGGTAAAACAATAACAGATATAATTTAGCTTTAGGTACACGCCTTCAAAGCAGCTAAGCACACAATAGCTGGGCTATCAAATGAGGGAGCAGCAGCTACCTAGCTGGCTTCATCCAGGCTAGAACTTTTCGCTTTCTATCACTGAGATCAAAAGACCGGGATCATTTTAAAAAAGAACTGAAGAGGTTTTTGAGGTGAGCTGGTCTCGGATGCTGTCAGCGGTGGGTGGGGAAAATAAGCTGAAAAGAGGATGCACTCAAAGACAAAGGGAAAAGGCTACAAGCAGTGTAGGCTGGTTCTCCCAACTCAGAGATGGGGAAATAAGCCAGACCCACCTGAGCGGTGGATAGAGAGATTAAGTTTAGGCAAGGGAATATGTATGTACAGCCTCTTATTTTATATCTACTAATCTAAGTATTGTGTACCCTTTCGGCAAAATAAATCATGTTTTGTTTTGAAGAAGCTGATTCTGTCTCACTGCAAGTATACGCTGTCACAAGCTCCGAAAGAGAAACCCTTGCGGGGTCATACCCCAGTAGGACCTGCCGCATTAGTTACGGTTGATACCCAAGGGATCCTGGTGTGACAATGGGCAAACTGTGGAATTCCACCCCAGAAATTGTAATGGCCGAAGGTCTGACACCTCTAGGTGGTGCTCTCACAGAGACCCCAAAGAACGGACAGAGGTACACCTAGCCTAGTGACAGAACAAGACTCACCCTGTAATTATATCTGTCTCTGTTAAGCTGCTAAAAAAATCTAACTAAATACTGTATTATTTAGACATCTATTAGATGACTTCCATAATGTTCTAGTTCTTTCAGAAGTACATATTGTTTATTCAATAATCTTTAACCTTGTACACGATTAAATTTATACTGCAGTTTCTAAATAAACTGAGCTATCACGAAAGATATTCAATCAAATGGAAGTCTTCCATTATACAGGAGTATTCATATGATGTACATTCATGGTTTTTTTTTTTTTTTTTCAAATGAAACCTATTACCATCTGGCTAAAACTGCTTCTTAGCTTTTTAGTAGCCAATGATAGTTCTATTTGTATCATTTGAACAACAGTTTCCATGCTCCTGGCTGACCACTATTACTGATTTACATACTGGAGGAAAAGCTATTTGGGTATTAGGGTTTTCTAGCTGATAAGCCATTGGATGGGGGCAATTAACAGGCTCTAAATTCAAACACTAGAGAAAATATTTTTAAAATGAAATGCTTTTCAATTTTTGCTTCTCACACATATATTATGTGGTCAGACCACCACCTGTTTTCAGACTCCCAAATAAGGGAAAATATGTGCTGCAATATCTAGGCACAAGAGTATATCCAGGAAACCACATGGCGGCCCTGACTAGGTAGATTTCCAAAAATCTGTCTAAGGGGGACAATGTCCCACCAATGACCAAAAAAAAAATAAAAAAATAAAAAAAAATGGGGAGACGGAGGGGGGAGGGAGGGATTAAAATGTTAAATAAGGATTGTGCCCTAATTTTTTGTTTTTCTTACCTTAGTTCAGGTGATTCGGCCCTCCCATATCGCTCCTGCCACTTCCCGATGCCTGAACTGGCTTTTCTGGAAGCAGTGCTTGTCTGTGACTGAGAAGAGGTGCTGTTTCTGGTGAGATAAATTTTCTAGGTCTTTCTTTTCTTGTCTCTATCTTTTCTGTTCTTTGAGCTCCTCTTCTCTTCCCTGCTCCCATTTCCACTGTCATTCTTCCACTCCCTCCACCCAGCATATCAACTACTGTTAAAAGCTAGCAGGAGTTCTTATGTAAGACAAGAAGCTTTACTAGCATATTTACAAACAACACTACTGCTAGTGCCTCATACTACACTGGGAATTTTTAAACAAGTGACATCAGACTGGGATTGCAGTGCAATCCTACCACCTGAAATAAGCTGTACCTAGTTAAAATTCTCTTATTTTAAGGGATAAGCATCTACAATAGTTTTTCCACGTTTTTTCATTAACCCACTAATTTGCAATAAAAAAAGTCAGAGTAACCTTCCCTCATATACGAACAGGGTGCAGGGAAGGTGCTGGTGGTGATGAGCTTTGTACTGCTGTTACAGCATTCTACCAAAAATGTTTTAAGTAGAAGCATGCATTGCAAATGATCCAAGACTAAGTTGTTTATAATAACTTACAAATATTTTTCTTTCAAAGTCTCATCTGACCATTTATAAGAAACATTGTTTTTGGCATAGCAACTTATAACTCGGTGTATTATAAAATAGCAGACATCAAATACTAAAAAAAGTCAGCTTTGCCATTATAAGGACATGCAATTACAATGATTTAAGCAAAGTTTATATATAATACAGACACACAATATACACACCTATTCTAAATGTGTACTGATGGAGAAGAAACAGATAGAAATATAAATGCTGGCATGCTGATTTGTGCTCTCTGTTCCCATACAAGAGAACCAGGTTAGATTTCTAATCTCTACTCCCAAAGATATCAAAAGTTGGGGAGTAAACCTGGCTCTTTAAGAAAAGGAGTGCACCTCCAATTGCTCAAGAATAACTCCTCTAATTAATAACAATGTTTACTGACTTTAGTACCACTGGAAAATCAGAATATGGTAGCTGCAAGCTGAGACTCAAAGATAAGGGATGTGAGGGGAAATGAAAGTAGGCAGGGGAACACTGGGAAAGGGAAGAGGCATGGCATGAAATTTGAATTCCATCTGCAGTATGTCAAAGGGATTTTCCTTACAAAATAACATTCAATTTCAATACACACACACACACACACAGTGCTTAAACTAAAACTGCACACTCCTATAATATACATCTACAGAATATGCAATCCATGTCTACACTACAAACGTTTTCCACATATTTTAAGCTAATATATTTAAAAATCTAATTTCATAGTAGTTCATTAACACTATCTAAAGTATTTAAAATACCAATGTAAAAATGGGCTGTGTTACACAAGGCATCATATCATGGAACAACAATGGTACTCTGCACAGTTCTAAAGCAATCACACCTGGAATACTGTGTTCAGTCTGGGAATCTCATTACCAATAGAGACAAACTACAGGTAATTCAGATAAGAGAAATAAAAATTGTCAGGGGGGTTGAAAGGATATATAAATGAGGGAAGTTTAAAAGTTATACGGTTTCTTGAATAAATAAAGGTTGGTGGAGGGACTTGAAAATAACTACCAACATCTGAACAGTGTAAGCCCCAAGCACAGAGAAGAACTATTTAGTTTAGTACAATGGAGTATAACTCAGAGCAACAGGCGGGGAACATTTTGGCTGAATATCAAGCAAGGATTTCTTTACAGAGAGATGTATTTGTCTGTTAAACAGCCTTTCAAAAATGTGATAGAAGCCCCCTTCTTTGGGATATTTAAAATTACTCCTGACATAGTACTAAAAAATGAATAGCAAAAAACCTTGAATTGGGGAAGAGTGGGACTGGATGACTCAATACATTTCCACTGCCATCATCTGTAACGTCTACGATACTATGATAAAATGCCTTCAGGTTTTTTGAGTTGCCAGCAGAATTGCTCTTCAGGACCATTTGATAACTAGAACAAAGTAGAGTCATGAACTCCAAAGACAGCCAAGTTCACAATCACAAACACAGTAAAGCTTAGAGTTGAAGGGAGGACACAAGCAGTACATATTAAAGCCAGGGAGGTTGGAACAATACTACAGTAATGAAGTTATTTCCTCCACTTTTAAGAAAAGTATGCTAAGTGTCAACCAAGTGCAAGAAAGCAAGAGATACCTTGTAGGGCGGGGACTAGATCCCAGGAGCCCGGAGTTGTTTTTATTCTAGCTTTCCAACTCTGAATTTTGTTTATTTTGAAAAAATGTATGTGTTCGTGCCAGTAGTGCAGTATTAACAGGAGACATTCTGGTGGCTATTCTACTCTTTGGCAGCCAAATTAACTACATAGAAAATACCATATGAGATACCAACACTGGGATTTTCATTGTTGTCCTGTTTGGTCCTATCATTTTTTCCTGGTCTGTCATGCTACCACTTCTTTTAGGAACATCACAGGAGTCGCATTGCATGCACAAAGAGAAACGCTTCACTGAGAGCTGGTTACAAACTGAAACTGAGTAAGATCATGCTTCCTTGCATATTTTTAACTAGTCACATTTTTTTATTTCTACAACAGATCAAAACCTTTAAAAAGAAAACTCTTTATGACAAGTTATAAAATTACGACTGTCCAACTGACCTGTTTGTCGGGATTCCTGATTTGAACAGTGGGGGAGGAGACGTAAACTCAGCTTTGGTCAACTGCACTGCCACCTCCTTCTCCATATTTCCAGTTCTGCCCTGCTGTACCTTCAAGATAATGTTTTCCTCATTAGCTCAGCCTCAGAAGTTTAACAGCACCATCACTCAATACAACAATACACACTGGTAAGACAGACCACATGATTGTGGGGATTGGTCCTGCTTTGAGCAGGGGGTTGGACTAGATGACCTCCTGAGGTCCCCTCCAACCCTGATATTCTATGATTCACAACTTCAATAATATTAAAACTATTATTCTTGCACAGTTAATAAAATCCCACATTTTACAAGGAAGAGTTACTTGCAAGAAATTGTTTTTAACAATAAAAAAGGAAACTAAAGAGCTTCACATTTATCTATGAAGATCAAAATTCCTAATTTTTTCAAGGCATATGACCAAGGACAATAAAATCTGGGTTAAATTAGTCTTCCTGCAGACTCTTATTTTATAAAATAACATTTTGATTTAAAATATCAAAGTTATTTTCAAAGACACTCCTCATCAAGAAAACTAATGGAATGTAAAGTCTTCACATCAAAAATAAACTGCAAAACAAGGTGAAAACATTCTTCATTTAATGAGACAGTAACTACAGCCTAATTAACTTATATACTCGTTCATTAGCCCATTCATTTATAAGCTGACCCCCCAAGATGGATAGGTAAAAACAGTAAAAACTGTATGACCCTTTCATAAGCCAACCCTATATTTCAGGGGTTGGCAAACTTTGGCTCCTGGACCGTCAGGGTTGGCAAACTTTGGCTCCCACTGGCTGGGAACGGCGAACCGCGGCCACAGGGAGCTGAGGGGCTCCGTGCCTATGAACGCTCCAGGTAAACAAAATGACAATGTATTAGATATTCAATTCAATGATTTCATAGAGTTTAAAATCATCAAATTTTGGTATAGACCTGTTTATAAGCCCACCCCCACTCTTTGATGTATCACTTTTTTACCAAAAATATTCGGCTTATGAACGTGTATATACGGTAATTACCTCACTGTTGAAAGCCATACCAAGAATATTCAATTCTTGTACTTTAACCATGCAGCTACTGGCATTTTCAGTTTAGTAAGAAATACTAGAAATGTAGAAAAGTTTGTAAAGTAGTGCAAGATTTTGTAGCATTTCTATCTTAAGTACTTCTGGTGCAAATGCCTCTAACACTATTTTTCCCCACAGATTTGGCAGCTGACAGTGGCACAGTTTATAAGCAAAATATCTGAAAGATTTTGTTAGGGAAATATGTGAGCACTATGAAAGAAACAGAAGTAATAGTAATTCAGTAGTGGAATGCCACCTCTTCAGAGACTCTCTTTGGAAAAGCAGTAGCAAAAGTGGAATTAGGAGCCAAAAAAACCTAAGACCTTTTCTAAGTATACTGTATGAGATATGCATTAGCCAATAAGGTAGATCAAGAACCAAAATTTTAAATGCAGAATTAGAAATATAATAACAAAGAGTTATACTTTCCTATGCTTTTTTAACAATACACACTCAACTTTCCAGTCCTTAACATCTGTAAAACAATTTCCATTTAACAACAACATTTATTGGATGATTGTTTGGATACCAATATCTCAAATTATTATATGGGAATTTAGCTAAATCATGGTATACTTCCATATAGGCTCTGATCTTGTAACTTTTCACATGACAATGGACTGCAGAGCCTTTGCACAGCCCCAATGCCTTAAACAGAGCTCCACACAGGCACAGTAGTCCAACCTTAGATGGTAAGTTGTCTAACGCAAGGATTGTGTCTTCCTTTACGAATTTATGTACAAACACTTCAGAGACTTTCAGTGCTTAAGTAATTAGTAATGATAATAAACAATCTTGGATTCTTTAACCTCACAGGATATCCAGCTTAAAGAGAAATCATTGTGGAGCTATTTCCATGTATAGTAAAGTAATTTTGTATTCAACACTTTGTTGCCATGGTCACACTGGAATTTTAACAAATTTCTAATCAAACATGCAAAAGAGTGGCATAATTGTTCAAGTTTTCCTTTTAACCAGAAATAAAAAGGCATAATAGCTAGAAAAACTGAACTACTAATTATTACAGACCCTTCAGGTGAAGGATAAAATCCCTAAAGATTTCTACTGGCCAATCAATTCTGGAAAATGTGAAAATACTGAGATTTATTTTTGTTAATTACTTCAGGGCTAGTCTAAACCTATAATATGAAGGCAAATAATATTTTCGTTTTTATAGTTCAATGGAGAACGAAAAGTGTTTAACAAAATGATAAAATAAGCATGTTCTTCATTACCCTGTTCAGCTTACTCTATTTTCTCATCCTAACCAAATGTATGCCCTTTTGTTTTAGACCCTTCAAATGATCAGCCATAGAATGCTATTTCAAAAACTAAAACCATACATTTACAAAATTGTTTTGTCACATTCTAATTGTAATCATACCTCAAATATGAAGTCTGGAGTGGTTATGAACAAACTGTATTCAAATAAAATTCATTCATGGTTCTATTACGGGGAAATTAACAAGATTAATATTAAATGATAGGTTCTGTACTAACCCAGACAGAAGTTATATTCTTCAAAAGAAAAAATGTCTTTGTCCTCAGACATCTATAGGAGATATGTACATATCCTCCTCATTACCAGAAAAGGCACGTAAATTGGAAGACACGCATGGCCAACAATCTCTTGTGTTTAGACAATGAAAATACTTACCTAAACAGCGACATATCACTAGCTCTTGCCCCCAGGCTGTCTTCCTGTTAGAGCTTCAAACCTCAATCCCCAGACTCAAGTGAGGAAGCCTCTGAGTCGGATCACTTAAATCTCCCCTTACCAAGGCAAGCAGCAGGTCCAGAAGAGAGTCTGACCTTGTAATGGTTAGTTGCAATGGGAGACCACACTCCTTGCATTTTCTGAACTCTGCCATGATGAACATGGTGGAAAGAAAAGCTACAGAAGCTACTGTAAAGAATATCCTCACTGAGACAGAGAAGAAAACTAGTGGACACTGCAGCAATGTAGGAGTGAGAAATGGCGCACTCCCCCCCAAACAAACAAAAAAAACCCCACCCACCTGGCTACAATTGCTGTTTCTGTTGCTGTAGCATGGAATAGAGAAACAGCAATCATCTATTCTGAACTGGTTTTAATGAAGTTCAAGAATGAAATACTTACCATACATTACAACTCAACCACCAAAATAAAATGACTTTAGTATTGCAACTGAATCTACAGACTTATTTATATTAAAAGCAGTTTTAATATAAATTGAATGATTAAAGAGTGACTTTCAAAAAAAGAGAAAATTTAAGTCAATGCTTCACTCCAGTCTACTGAAAATAAAAACAAGTAGCTAGGTTGTGTTTCTGTTAAAATACTGATATTTTCTTATGGCAGTTTGTCCTCATTTAGACAAATATCAGATGGAAATAAAGCAGAGTACATCTAACCCACATTAGACAACAGAAGAACCTAAAAGAAAAGATATCTTCACATCTCAGACTCACTGAGGATGAAGGGTACAAAATAAAGTAAAATAACTACAAGGCTGTTGGGTAAAATATCATGCCATAACATCCTCCAATAGCTTCCAAAGCCTCTCCAGAACCACTGCAGGAATTCTTTAACCTGAATAACAAATGCACTATAACTAAAAAAATAAAACCACCACATAAAGCAAGTATAGTTTCACTTAGCAATTGTTAGTGCACTAGGCCATTAACTCACATGCTTGTAGCAGTGATAACAAAACAAACTTTTTTTTTTTAATTCAGTAACTTTGGGAGATACACTGAAAGTCACTGATGTAAGGTAAGAGCTTAGAAAAACAGCTATGTCCACTTCAATCTTGCCTCTATCACTTGAGAGTAGTATGGGAAGCAATACTCAACAAAAATGAGAGCAACCAAGGAAAGTTTACTAAAATTCACCTTAAAAAGATTGTATCTGCCATCTTGAATCTCTGCACCTGGTGTTACTTCCATAGAATTGTCTTCGGCCTAAGTTAAATAACACATTGCCCATTAAGATACCACACAACTTTGAATTGATGGGCTACATCATGACTAACACATGGTTACAGCCTAGCAGTGCCACTATCTGCACAAATAGTCAACGAAACAACAGAGAAAGATTCTGGGTGGCGGGAAAAGAAAAAGTATGAACTTATTAATAATGATATTGTACCAGACAGAAGAGGTTTCTAACACACAAACAGTGACACAGCACCGTAACAGCTTTATGGTGGGGAGGGAGGGACGGAGTGTTTACATATTATGGAATACCACAAAAATGTTATTAATTACCATAATTTTATTTGTAGTTGAGGTAACTGGTAAAATTTCGAGTCCCATTCGTATCCTCTTTTGTTTTTCACAGTAAGCTTTCCAGGTATCTTCATTAAACCCATAATTGAAATAATCTGAAAGATCAGCACCTTCAAACAGAAAAGCACAAATTCTAAGAATTAAGCATTATAACTCATCCTTCCTTTTCTATTTCTGCTTTGTTTATAGCAACAGAAAGAATCGGAAATCAGGGGAAAGTCCCGATGTTAAGAATTATAGATTTCTTACACTGAATAATATGCAACCTTCTACAGTTCAACATATTTGATGTCTATTCTGGTCATGCTATACATTCCAATTTTGCAGAGATCAGGCTTCAAATAATAAATCAAAAAGCAATATGCCTCTTACATCTTTGTAAAGACATCATTTCCATCTTCAAAGCAATTTACAAAATACTCCAATGAGCAGTTTAGAGGGATAAAAAGAATGCAAATACTGGCCAAATCTGGCTTTACCATATGTATTGGGAGAGAGGTAAGCAGAAAACAATGAACACATGCAGAGACCCTAAGAGTCAACCTTCTCCTCAAAGTCTGTGGGTGCCCTGCATGAATACAATATATCAGAGAGTTCCAAGAGCTAAGGGGTAATCATTCTATGTAGCTTTTACTGCTAGTAACATTACTTTCTGCTTTATCTCTGGTAGCACATTCAGGCATGGAGCCAATGGCAACAACCCTAGAGAACTTTGGATTTTCCACTCATGGATCTCTCAGGATGTCCATGAATTTAGCTGGGCATATACCATGACCCTTTCTCCCCGCCACTTGTTGACAGGTGTTTGCAGTGGATACCCTGGAACTCCAGAATAATACATTCTCATCAGAGTAACTCATCTCCCTTTACAGGTTTTTCAAGAAGGACTGGATGATTTAGCTCATTAATTGTACAATTAAACATGAACGCTACTGTGTATATTACTTCCATTTGTAGGGCGTTACCACTAAATTAATCTGCTGTGGGTAAAAACTCTCCAAAGTAATCTATTAAATATACTTGTATTTCAACTGATGTATACATTATTATGCAATAAGAATGTCATGCAGAAATATTACCTGGTTTTCGCCAAGGTTTATCCTCAAAAGAATCTAAATCTACTTCCAGCAGTGGAACACCATTAATACTTCCTGGTGCATCAAGATCAACTCCTTTGACTTTTGCACCTATAAAGAAAAGAAACAAAAATCGTAACTTAACTCTGTAAAAGGGATTTTAATAAATGCAACACTTTTCATGTGACTTTCCTAAAATTAAAATTTTATTTTTGACAAGTTATATAGCACTAGAGTGCTAGGCATTTTACAAACAAGTAAGAAGAAAGAATCCTTGCTCAAAGAGCTTATAATCTAAATGAAATTATTTTCTTTACTATCTTAAACACATTTTATCCTTCCAACTTACCTACAGTGAATTAATAGCAACTACATGGTCTGTAATTAATTTTTGTAGACTAACTACTGTACACCAAATGCTCATAAAACAATAGTTTTATACATGTGTTTGTTTTATCAGAAATTTCAGTTAACATAATTGGTGTTTTGAGGACTGGTTTTAGAGGCATCACAGTTATTTCTTGTTTCCAATAAACTTAAGTGGATGACATGAAAAAAATCCCTGTGAAACACAAATCCTCCTCTCAGGCAACCCCTGCCCCAGAACCAAAAGGTCAGGGTACAGACCATCTGAACAGCCACATGCTGAAACCCTTCTATTGTAATCTGAGCTGTGCTCTATGCATGCACTCACAGAGCAGTCTCCAATTATGGCTTCTCCGTGCTGTGCCCTGCCCTTGCCATGAAGTGGCACCACATCTTTTCCACTGCACTCAGGACATCACATGGCCCTTCCACATTCAAGAATATATCATCCAAAGCTTTACATATAGTAGTAGTTTTATAGCAAAATGCAAGCATTGTATATTGGATCTTAAATTATATATATATTTCTGCCACGTACTTTGACTCAATTAATTTGTGCAGATCTATCATCATTATTTTATAGTGCCATAGATATAAATGGTGCTTTACAGACAGTTAAAAAGAGTTTTCTTCTCCAAGCTGTATACCATCTAAATTAGACATATAGCAAGGGAAGACAACGGTCCAAGTCATGACACCTGTTATGCATCTTGTTAGCTCATATTATCTAAGCAGTTGTAGCTCATTCATCACTGCTGGAATGCAAACAGAATTTTTACGAGAGAGCTGAGAGAATGCAATAGTAGAAATCAGCAACAGAGGTTAACTAAGTGTTACCCTTTAAGTGCCTTATGGTATAGATGGTAAATACAAAGGCAAACATAAAAAGAAAAGGAGTACTTGTGGCACCTTAGAGACTAACCAATTTATTTGAGCATGAGCTTTCGTGAGCTACAGCTCACTTCATCGGATGCATACCGTGGAAACTGCAGCAGACTTTATATATACACAGAGAATATGAAACAATACCCCCTCCCACCCCACTGTCCTGCTGGTAATAGCTTATCTAAAGTGATCATCAGGTGGGCCATTTCCAGCACAAATCCAGGTTTCCTCACCCTCCACCCCCCCACACAAATTCACTCTCCTGCTGGTGATAGCCCATCCAAAGTGACAACTCATGTGTAAAGAGTTGTCACTTTGGATGGGCTATCACCAGCAGGAGAGTGAATTTGTGTGGGGGGGTGGAGGGTGAGGAAACCTGGATTTGTGCTGGAAATGGCCCACCTGATGATCACTTTAGATAAGCTATTACCAGCAGGACAGTGGGGTGGGAGGGGGTATTGTTTCATATTCTCTGTGTATATATAAAGTCTGCTGCAGTTTCCACGGTATGCATCCGATGAAGTGAGCTGTAGCTCACGAAAGCTCATGCTCAAATAAATTGGTTAGTCTCTAAGGTGCCACAAGTCCTCCTTTTCTTTTTGCGAATACAGACTAACACGGCTGTTACTCTGAAAGGCAAACATGTTTCTCCAGGGACTTCTGCTGTACAATTGATAATATGCTATTTATATTATTTTTCATTATTTGTATTACCTTAAATGTTAGGATTAAATTATACATAATGCAACTATACAATTTTTACGGCCCTAATTCTGAATATATCAGCAGATCTAATACACTATAGCATTGGTCTCAAAACTTTTCAGGGTCTCGCCCCCCCCTTGCACCTGTCCACCCCACTTCCCAGCCAGGGGCCGAGGCTAGAGGTGGGGCCAGCGCTGGAGCAGAGCTAAGAGCAGAGGGGGTCTGGGTGGCGCTCCCTCCCCACTCCCCATGGGAGCTGGCCCAGG
Source organism: Lepidochelys olivacea (assembly GCF_965140295.1). Classification (NCBI taxonomy): domain Eukaryota; kingdom Metazoa; phylum Chordata; order Testudines; family Cheloniidae; genus Lepidochelys; species Lepidochelys olivacea. The sequence continues at coordinate 97,102,604 of NC_140414.1, forward strand.
CCCCGCCCCGCCAAACATTCCTCCGTGTCCCCCTAGGCGGGTGCACCCCTCAGTTTGGGGACCTCTGCACTAAAAGCTAATGGACTAAAATGTTAATTTTATATTTGTCTAATTCACCAACACTGTGCAGAAACTTTAGGCAAAAATTGTTACTAAAAACAGACTATGTGCTGCTACTACCACAGATTACTGCATTGGTTACATTTTTCTATTAATATAAATGTGCAAACATTTTTTTTTTTTTTTACCAGAAGATCCATAAACTCGACCTCCTGTCTTGATGTTGAGATTCACAGGAGCTGTTCCATAGCTTCAAGAAATTAACAAAACTGAATTAGGTAGAGAAAACTGACAAAAATGGTTAGCTATATCCAGAAACAAGAGGACCTAGACTTGATTATCATTCTCAATCTCTAGCTCTCCAAACTAACAACGCAGAAGTAGAGAGATGAGTCTAGGAGCAAGACAGTGCATCACTCCAACACTCAATAGCAATATCTCCAATTAATAAATGGCACTGAAGTCTCAATCACACTTTGGGTGCTGAAAGCATAGTGACCATGACAGAGCCTCAAGAATTAACAGGACCAAAAAAGAAATAAAAAAGGGCCCACTTAGGGATACAGAGGATGCCAGGGAACTAGAACTGGAGAATGCTTTTGATAAAGAGTCTTTGTTGTTTCATTATTATCATTTAATCTGTACTGAAGCAGGAAGAATAAGCATTTATCAAAACTGACTGAAAGGTTATTGTAGTTTCAATAAGTACATACCCTTGTGTCTTTTGCTGAAAATGCTATTTTGTACCACCTCAAATACTCCTCAGTAAATTAAACAAATCTCATATCTTTACACTAACTATACGTTACAAAAACAGCAAACAAAAATTAGGCCAATAGAACTTTCTTCACAGAGACCAACAGATCTTGAACTTCCAGTGCAAATATATAAAAATACCTTAACTATAAACAAGACACGACACTGCTCTAATAATAGAGTGCTGTCACTTGAAAAGGCCCAGTAATGGTGTTGTAACTCAGGACACCAAGGAACAAGTTCTACCCCAGGATGTGTGCAACTGGCTCATCCTCACAGGTAGTATCTGCCCCTAAATGTAGTGAAGACACTTTTATTATATAATCTTGGTAAGTAAAAGGCAGGGTACAATTTACGGTGTAACTATCCTGCAACATCTTTCTCATTCCAGTTCTCTTCCTAAATAAAAGTAATTTGCATTGCAATAATGCAAGACTGGCAAATAGCACTTTTCTTCTGGTATGACATGCTACATCAGTATTTGACTTTGCTGAGAAAATTTTATAGTTCTCTTATCAATGGCCAAAACTAAATATTATACATGGAGATAATTTAAGCTTGTAAAATAACTTACTGTACTAAAGTTTATTTAAACTAAAACTGAATTAATTTTAAAATCTATTTTCCATTCATAAAAGCAAGAGTGGGTGACAAATTCATTGTATAACCTTGTTCTGGAAGGGCTTTTTAGAAAAAATGTTCACTTTATTTAAAATTCCTTGTACTCAGTTTAATAAGCTTTAGTATAATATGCTAATAATCCTAGGTAGTCAGAGTAAGAGGGGTACCCTGGCCATGAAAAATGTAATCCTAACCTTCCTCCCTATTCCCCACCCCCCCCTCCAGGTTCTCCTTATCCAAGAGTGACCAGCTCCAGAGCATGCAGTATGCTGTTGAAATGACAATCAATCACAAATACTGATGACAGAGTTTGCATTTTTTAATATTGCACAGTTTGGCAAATTTAGTTATTTTAAGATATGAAATACTAAAAGCTCTGGAATAGTGAACACTTTGCAAAACTGAAGAATATGCAACATAATTCTAAAGTTAAGACTGTGTACGTAAGACTGTTAAGATAGTGTACATAACCCAGTAAATTATGCCTAGAAAAATGTACTACTGCAGCACATACAGCATTAAACTCTACTAGTTCTATTCACGTAAATAGTCAACTGGACTACACATATGAGAAAGGCAAGCAGAATTTGGCTCAGTATTATCATAGGCATGAGATTAATAGAATTTTATTCTACACGTGAACAGCAACCCTAAAGTAGACTTTCATTCTTTAATGGTGCTGTTCCTTCAGAATCCTTGTAAATACATAATTCACTTGGAAAATTGTATTCCATAATTTTAAGTGAACTTAGTACTCTTTAAAGTTGTTGGGGTAGCAGAAAGTGAAAATGAAGTCCTCTATTCACAGGAAAAAAAATACAGGACAGTGATAATGCAAGTTTTCTACACAGCCCAACCGTGTGCCTGAGCCCTAACTTTGAGGGACCATCTCTAAGGACTGCCAGTTCAACCCTGAAGTCCACTAAATCCTCTATGAACATCATAAAAATGCCAGGTATGATGGTGTTTTAATATGCACCTTGTCCACTAGAAACTAGATTGAGAACAAACATATTTAATGTTCTCTTTGTGCATAATACTTTCCAGTTTGCAAAGGAAGTCAATATATCATAAATATTAACCTAAAATTCTAATTTGGTTATATTGCCACTTAATTAAAACTGTAAGTCTCAGCCACCATACGTTTCTGCAATGCAACTGTTCTTCCAGGGTGGATAAAAATCAATGATTTAAAAAAAAATTGATTTTTTAAATAAAATGCTTTTTGAGGAAGAAACCTATCTAAAGATAGTTTTATTTAAGATACATTATAGCTCAAAGATATCTCATCATGGAATAGGGATTATAAATTCCAATTCTATAGTATGAGACAATATATTCATGTAATGTTTAAGAAAAGTTTTGTAAATGAGTTCCAATAGTTCATGAATTAGGGACCCAATCTTATGGGGTTCCAGGGGCTTCTGTATAGATTATTTAGGTTAATTTTTCTATCTACCCAATGAGACTCAGTGCTCAGTCTAGAAGATACCATCAGAGATGCTTAGTTTTGCAGTTCTCAAACTATGGATTTGTGTCTCCAGAGATAACATGCTTGTTAACAGCAAAAATGGTTTCAAATATATAAATAAGGGGTGGGGGGGGGCGTGCTGAGAAATAACTGACCTCATCCCTGTTGTCCCTCTGCAAATTTGTGTACACAGAGTCATTCCCTTACCTCTCTCTAAAAGTGCAAAGTTTCAGAAAGTTCAATGAATAGAAAAGATTGTTGGGGGCGGCATAGCTCTGGACAAGGAGAAGAAGTCTGGAGATAAATGCGAGGAGGGAGGGACAGGCAATAGAAACAAAAGTGAAACTGTTTGAGCAGTATATTTCAGAAGTCTTGAGGCCTTTTTGAGTGTACCCTTCATTGATTTGAGAACTATTATACCATTCTCTCACTAGAAAGGAAAACCTGTAATGGCAACAGACTGTAAAAGAGACCCAGTTTAGGAACGTTTCAATGAAGTTCCTCTACCTGTGAGTAAGACAGGCATGCATGCAACATGCAAACAGTGCAACAAAGAAATGCAAGGCCTGGTTGCCCGAATGAAACAACATCATGAGAAGTGTTCCTTTTCAGGAGGAAGCTGCGTTAAAGATGATGAAAAGAACATGTCTGAAGATGCAGGATCTTCAGGTTGGTAAACTTTTTTATTTCATAGTTCTGTCTTAAGGACTGCCTGTCTTCCTTCTGAACTATTTTTAAATTCTCATGTTTGAGCAAAAAATATAGTTGTTACTCTATCATTTTAGATGCAGTTGTGATAAAAATAAATAGATGAAATAGGCAGATCTTCCTTTTACAATTTCACCTTTAAAATAGTACTGAGTGTCAGTGAATGCAATGAGTAATACTAAATGAGCAGTATGGTAATAATAATTAAATAACTGCATTATCTTATTTTGTTTAGGAGAATCCATCCTCAACATACAGGATTCTCAAAACTATCCACCTTCAAGCTCACCATCATTTTCTATAGTTTCAGAGTTATCTGCCAATGATAGTGTTTCAGTCACATCATGTATGTCACGTAGCCACAGTGAACTCAAACCTATAGCAAAAAGAAAAAAAATTCTCCATCATCCAGAAACAACCATAACTAAGTTTGTGATAAGAACCAGCAGATTACAAAAAGAGGTAATTGATGAAAAAATTGCCCTGTTTGTTTATGCAACAAACTCTCCTTTCCGTATGACTGAGAACGCACACTTCATTAACATGGTTCAGTCATTAAGACCAGAATACAGTCCACCCAACAGAGCAGATGTCTCAGACAAATTGCCAGATGAAGTGTATGAAAGAGAAATTGAGCGGTGTGCAAAAGGTCTAGAGGGTGAAATTGTTAACCTGAGTCTTGATGGGTGGAGCAATGTCCACAATGATCCTGTTGTATGTGCTTGTGTGACAACAGAAAAAGGGAATGTCTTCCTTACAGAAAAAATTGATACAACAGGAAATGCACACACAGCAGAATACTTACAAGAAGTAGCAGTAAAAGCTAGAACAAACTGAAAAAAAAATTCAAATGTCTAGTCACAGACAATGCTGCAAATGTATCCAAGATGAGAAGAAATTATTTAGCAGAGAGTCCCAAGCTAACAACATGCCTCTGCAGTGCTCATTCGATGTACCACCTAGCCAAAGGCTTCAGTGTTCCAGAAATAAAGGCTAATGTTGTTGAAACTGCAAAATACTTCTGTAACAATCACTTTGTAGCAGCTGCTCTGAAAAAAGTTGGAGGAACCAAGCTAACTCTCCCACAAGATGTACGATGGAACTCAGTAGTGGACCGTTTTGAGCACTAGATCAAGAACTTGCCTAATCTGATGACAGTTCATGAAAAAACAGATGGCACTGTCACAGCCAAAGTTCTTAGCATTGGGTTTAAGAGAAATGTTGAACACATGCCGAGTACCCTGAAGCCTATTTCTGTAGCCTTGAACAAAATGCAGGGAAATAGCTGTTTTATTGCTGATGCTGTTGAAATTTGGAAGGAACTGAGTGAGATCTTAAAAAGAGAAATATGCAATGACAGAGGTAAATTACAAGCACTAAAAAAAACAAATGGGACAAGGACTATCTCCAGGTCATTTTCTTCCAAATATTCTCAATACTTGGTACCAGGGTCAAACCTTAACTGCTGAAGAAGATGAGCTGGCTAGGACATGGACATCCAGCAAACATCCCTCCATAATGCCAACTATAATAAACTTCAGACCTAAGGGTGAACCATTCAAGAACTATGTGTTTGCTGATGATGTTTTAAAGAAAGTCACTCCAGTGAACTGGTAAGAAGTCATTCAAGCTCTTGGATTCAGAGACTGTTGAAGTGATAATCTCACTTTTAACAGCAATAGCTTCTTCTGCTTCCGTAGAAAGAATATTTTCTTCCTCTAAACTAAATCATTCCGAAGTGAGAAATTTTTTGGGACCTGAAAAAGCAGGAAAACTTGTTTTTCTTTTCCAGATTATGAACAAACAGGAAAATGAAGGTGAAGACGACTGAGTTAGCAGCAGAATATTTTAAGTTTCTCATGTTGACCTGGCTCACATAGTTGATTTAAATGAAATATTTTTTTTAAAAAAAAAATTAACTATTTTAATTAAAAACAATTTTAAAAAACAAACCTGATTTTAAAAAACTTGAATGTTTAACTAAATTCAAAAATTCATATGCTTGTTTTGTTAAAATATTATATGTTTGCTGTTGAAGAAAAAAAATCCAGAATACAGAACGTTGTTGTTTTAGTTAAATAAAACAATTTAAATGTCTCTCTGGTGATGTTCTCCTCCTAATGCAGCCTGGCAAGAAAATCCTCCAAATATTAATGATTAACCCGTTGAATTGGAGACAGTTCGCCTCCCAATGACTTCATAAATATCTGCTTCAGTTACCTTTGGTAAATGTAATAACCAAACAATCATTCATTTTCTGGTATAACTCTAAAACGAATCTGAAAAGTTTTCAAAATAAATCACTTTAAAAATGTATAGTGTGTACCTTCTAAAAATGAAACCTACATCTATCTCTGAGTTGTGAAAAATATGTATTAAGGTTATAACGACCAACAAGAATGCACTTTTATGTAGCAATCCATGATGAGATCGAGTCTTCCTGACTAGCGATTTACATCATGATTTAAATCAAACTCACCCTGTGTTTTTCAGAAACTGAAAGTGAAAATGTAACCCATCTGCTGGTTCTTCCTTGCAGAAATTCTATTTTACAGTTTTCTGTTTTCAGATCAATTTGATAATTAAATTTTAATTGGTTAACCAGATGAAAAGGCTAAATAGAAGCACACAGAACAAATTAGTTGTCCTCTATTTTAAGCATTATACTTGCTGCAAGATCTGAGTCAAACACTTAATATTCAGGCACTGAAAATAACTTACCCATACTGTGGAGCTCCTGTTTTAATATCTCCTATGGTGACATGAACATCATCCTCATCATCATCGCTGTCACTGTCACTGTCATCCTCAGCCTCTGTCACCTTCTTCAACAAAAACAGACATAAAAGGTACAATCAGATATTTGCCTAAAATATCATAGACTTAAGCATCCATTCCAGAGAACTTTGATGGAAAAACAAAACAAGTTAATTTATACTTTTTGGCTTACAGCTGGCATCTACTGCTTAGCACAACAGGGTGCTACCAGGAAAACCAAACTTATCCATTGAGTCTACGTAAACATTGATGATATCTGGATGCAAAGGGGTGATAAGACTTAAGTATCTTGAATGTCAATACACTATTTGTGAAATGCAACATTTTGCATAGTAAAGAAAAACTGGTTTTGGCTACCCAAGACCGCAGTTTGTCTACCTAGTCCATAACAGTTCAGCTCTTCCATCACCTGCTCAACATGGAAAGAATACAAAAATAAGAGAAAACAAGTTCTCTGCATCTTTATTTACACTTTCTCAGCAAATCAAATACTAATATATACAAATGCTGGTAAAAACAATGGTCAGGTACATGAAATTCAGCAAACATCAAAAATTTTCATTAAATAATTTACATAAACAATTTCTTTTTTCTACAGCTGGGTGAATACTACTCATCAAATAACCTATTCAATGTATACCAATAATAGTCCTTGAATAAATTATCTGATTTTTTCCTGTTACTCAGGAATTTATAAAATTAAGGCATACTGTTGATACAATATGTATACCCTTCCTATTCCTCCTTTTCCCTTAATAACCTTAATTTTATTAACATGTCTTAATATACGGTTCTTCTCTGTAGCATACAAGTTAATTGCCTGGAGATGCAAAAGGGGGAAGGGGCAGACGTTATTAGAAATGAATATTAACATGCATACACATTTAAAACATTGTACTAACTAGTTGTCTCCATGTGTCCAAAATATTAAAACCATTGTTCATTTACAAAATCAGAATTATCCCCCCAAAAAAAAGTTTGCAGCACTAATAGTAATTAGCATTTTCACAGTGCTTTTAATCCGACAACCACAAAACACTTTCCAAACATTAGATAAGTTTCAACATTCCTATTAGGTCATTGTTAGACCCATTTTAAAGGTAATTCTTAGTGAAAGGTTAACCCACGAGAGACACAGAAGGTGACAGAAAAAGTACCGTTTCGGGTGTTAAGAAATTTCTGGCAAGCATTGCACATAAAAAATGAACTGAAAATTAGCCAAATAAAGTGACAACTTACAAACTAACATGTAAAGTCAGTTACTTTAGCGAAGTTCTTTAGTCACTGAAATTATCACTGCCCCATGTGAAAGCAAAGCGTATTAACTAATGTCTGTAATATATATTTAGAATTACCGTTTTCACTACACCATTTTCAGCAGCTTCCTCTTCATTTGCAGAAGGAGGTGGAGCACTTAAAAACAGAAAATGCAAGCTAGTTACTACGTGTACCTACATGTTACAGTGAAAAAGCACTGATACAGTATTTTGAAGTACAGTCAATGTCCCAGCAGTCTTTTATATGACTGCTAAGCAAAAATATTCTAAGAGATAGTGTAAAGTTGACATTAAGTTATCAGGTGACACAAATTATGTGAACTAGATATTTTTTGAGTACTGTATTTTCAATTTTTCACCATGTTTGGATCCTATACCTATTGAAGTCATAAGGGAGCTTTTTCATTGAGTATAACAGGAGGAGGATTTGGTCCTTAGTATGCAAAATGAGGACTCAGATTTTACAATGACTAGGTTGTTTAGACACGTCTTCGATTAAAATGGTGAAAGATGTGTGCCTAAACATCCAAGAATGCTTCAAAAAAATCTCTATCAAGGTTTCTTTTTCTTTTTTTATCTGGCACAATAGTATAAGATATTTTAAATACAACATTTGATTGGCCTTTAAATTTGTTGTAACCCGATTTGTAATGTCCACCAGTTTTGAAAATTCTGTTTTTTTTTAAGTCATTGTGGCACTCAAATTTATAAACAAGTTAAGGCAATAGCCAGTGTTTTGTTGCTTCTGAGACAGCAAAAACTGACTACTAAACTAAATTTCTAACACTTTGTTGACATCCTTGTTTATGTTGCTTAACAAAACAAAACAACATACAAGAGCCACGCTGACCAATGCTCCTTAACTGAAAAAGAGAATACTGGTACTTAAAATTATTTCCTCAAGCCACTGGCTGGAGTATAGTATCAGGGGGTAGCCGTATTAGTCTGTATCCACAAAAACAAGAAGGGGTCCGGTGGCACCTTAAAGACTAACAGATTTATTTGAGATGGGGTCTGTTGTCCCAGCTTCTTTCTGGATGGGTAATCAGTCAAAAAAAAAAATTCAGTACTAACTTAAGTTGGCAACACTCCCTATGCTTCAATGAGAGTTGTATCTGCTCGTTACCAGGACTGAATGTGGTTTTGGGATTCAAACCTAGGTGTTTCACATCACTGTTGACACACTGGCTACTGGAATTACAAGAATGGAGACTAGAGCATTAGTAGTAGTACAACCTTCCCCACTCTGTCCAAACCTGAAATAAGCCAATTTAGGGGTTAGGAGGTAGTTTAGTATCCATTCTACACACTGCCAACAGTGATGCCAATTACTGTCAATCAGGACGGTTTGTTTTGTGGTCAGGTGTGGCACTATTGACTAAAAACTCCAGGAACCAACTCATTTAACAGCTGATCATTTTAACTACCACATAGTCAATACTCTAAAAAGAAAACAGATTTTCCAGTGTGACATTAATTATGAGATCATTACAAAGCCTTAAAAATAACCAATACATCAAACAACTAGTCCAGCACATTTTATTACTATGGCAAATACAATTTAAAGTTTATTTGCCACAGAGCTGGTTCAATAAGCATGAAAATATTTTTGATTAGACACGCTCAAGTACAGTGAATCTCGGAGAATGCAGGTACATTATTAACTTTCCATGGCTCTGTGTTCTTTCAGTATTTCTTTTCATCATCAGCTGTACTCAAATGTGACAAATCACTTTTACTGCACACCTAACTAAGCAAACTAGCACGATAGCCATTTTGACAAAAGTTTTTGAAATGGAGCTGATGGCAGCAAGATTAGGAAATCAAACAACTACACTGAAGGTTAGATTCCCAAGGGGGACTTAAGCCCTCTGCCACCTAGTGGAATTCACAACCCTGAGTTGGCTCCCCACACAATGCACAGGGAAAGTTAGGTGCCTAAAAATAAGGGATTCACAGACGTCAGCATGCTTGGTGGAGAGCTGCCTAAGCTAACCAGTACAAAATGATGAGAGAGTGAAGCCTAAATACTATCCTTTAAAGGTGATTAGGCAGCAGCTGAGCAGTAGTTTAGTGAATGCCAGTGGCACGTAAATGTTGGACTTTGTGAATCTAGCCCCAAGGGTCTGAAAACCTAGAAAAGAAGAAAGCCTCACGAGCATTTCAATGAAACACTATGGGGAAGAAGAATCTGGAGATTATTTAGAGAAGATATTAGAAAATCAGAAGGCAACAAGATAGTGTAATTTCCACCATCAATATCAGAAGACTCACCAATATGAAAGTAGTATTAGAAAACAGATTGAAACAAAAGGGATTATTTCATTATTAGAAATTTGTTTAAATTTTCATTGACTCCTGTCCACAAATATGACCCCGTGGATAGCAAAACTGGATTCAAATGTTTACGAGTAATAGATACAGTGGAACATGATCATAATCGATCATATATAATGATTCTACTTCCATATGAAGGGAGTATGCAAGTCCGAAATTGCCTGAGTGCATTTTAGTGGACTTTCATTCCTCTTATAGTGAAGCTTCACTCCATTAGAACTGAATCCACTGTGGAATACAGAAGTCATTACATAACAGACAGCTGTAAAGCACTGAATTTCAAATCTCTACCCCACCATTGCCCTCTGGAGGGAGGGGTAAAAAAAAATTCAGTCTTGATGCAGTTGCTCCAGAAAATTCAGAGAAGAAAGGCCAGTCTTGCAATAGTTGTTTCCAGCAGGGAATAAAGCACTTACTACAGCTACTCCACATTGTGGCCTTGATGACACTGAAAATTATTAGCAATTCTTCCACCATTGGTTAAACACCAATGCAGCCTCAGCATCAGTGTTTGCAAAGGTGGAAAAGGTTGAATATATTGGTTTAGTCCTTTAACATTGTCATCTAACCCTGCTCTGAGCTAGTTACTATGGGTGACTATAAGCAGGCTTCGAAGGATTAGATTTTTTAATTGGTACACATGGATTTCTCGATACACACACACACAAACAGAAATACATTTCCATAGATGATAACCAAAATTTACAGATAGGCAGAGTATAGAGTCAACATCCAGTGATTTAGACTTTTTACTATTCATTCATAGTGAATTTGTAACAACAGGTATAATTTGTTGATTTCAGGATATTCATTTGTATATTTTGACATGTGCTGCTGAAAAGTTGTGTTTTAATGGTTTATAAAGCTTTAACTTTTTGAATCTCAACATCTACTTTCATTCAATAATTTCCTGACTCCCATAATTTCCTCCAACTGTGCTAATTTTTAGCATTTTTCTATTTTTATCAATATAAGCAATATTATCTGCTGAAATTATAAAAGAAGAAAATTATTGTCACGCTTATCTATAGGTTATAGTGAAAAAAAAACCCCACACTAAAACAGCATGTCTAGATGACACAGTAAAAATGCCAGATCTCTAATCTACTTTAGCGCTTCCATCAGCAACAGCAGAACTGCATTGCGCTAGACTAATGATGGGAAAACTTCTAAAAGGCTCAGATTTGTAAAGGTACTTCGGCATTGCTGAGCTCACTGTCACGACACCTGATTTAAGAACCTAAATCTTTTTTCAAAAGGGATTTAGGCACTTAGGAGTGTAAAACCATAGACTGTGGGGATCAGACTCTAAAACAATTAAGCTCTGCAAATCTGAGCACAGCAACACCTAAATACCTGGGCCAAAGTCTTCAGTGTAGTTTCAGCCTAGAAATGAAGATGCAGCCTTCCCGAGTTATATCTTTGCACGATCTCAGTCTCCACACCCTGCAGTTGCAGGGGATACTGGGCACAGCTGCAGTTGTGGGGACGTCTGGATGATCTCTGTCACCAAGTTAAACCAACGCTTGGCTCAGATATGCTCTTGGATGAAGGAAAGCTGGTTGACGTTAAACCACTGTAAGACTTAGGTTATACTGACAGGTAGAATAAAATGCCAAGAAGAGTTTGTAGGCACTGTGCAATTTAGGAGGCTTTCCTGGATTTCTTGCTGAAGCTAAACTCTCACATAGCAGCACATACAAGTAACATGTTCTACTATCTCTCGCTGGCCAGAAGGCATGTCCTATCCTTGTGAATAACAACCTGGCTTTGGTAATTCATGCCTTTGTCATCTCCTGCCTGAACTGCAACAATACAATCTATGTGGGCCTGACAGTTCCACTGCTGAGGAAATTAGAATGCAGCAGCACATCTCCTCACTAACACAAGATACTGTGAGCATATCACACCTGCCCTCTGCTCGCTACAGAAAATCATATCAAGTAGAAGATTTCAGTCCTTACCATCAAGGCACTAAGTAGCCTGGTCAAGGGATACCCAGAAAACACTTACTGCTCGGGAATCTCAGTCATTCTTGACAATTCCACTCCTCAGGAACAATTTTAAAAGGGTTAACTGAAATCTAACATGTACATCCCCAACAAGTCAATCCCCAGGAACATTCAGTATATGTTTCAACCCTAGAATCTGACTTTAGGAACACTCTAATCAAGTCAAACGAATAAAAACCAAGAACTAGCAAAAATTAATGGTTCCATGCTGATATTTTTAATGTCATATTTATCGTTCTGGATGCCTTTATTGGTCAATATCTTTTGTGTCACGTGCCCTCCAAAGAGAGCAGTAACCCCTGGAAAACAGAGCGAAATGTTCTTATTTCACTGTAGCTTCTATGCTGAAATTTTATATCTTTCATGTTCATTGCAAATACTGTAAATTACAGCAGATATCCCTATGCCTCCTATAACAATCCATTTAAGTGGGGTGGCAGGGGTCCCTCGTTCTACAGTAGTAGGCTCCCAATGTAACAAAAGCTATGTTAAAGAAATCTGTTAGTCCTTTCTATAGTGATATAGATCAGTGCCACTCAAAGTGGTGGTCCGTGGACCGGTGCCGGTCCGCAAGCCATCGGCTGCTGGTCTGTGTGCACATTGGAAAAAAAAACTGCCAGTCCCCCACATCAGATAGCTTGAGAAGCACCAATATAGATAACCCTGAACTAAAAGTGAACTTTCATATTTAAGACCGAACATCCCAAATTCATTTAAAGTTAGACTTACAAGTGGCTATCACTTCGCAAGAAACAGGTGTGAAATGATTTGTTCTGAATACACTTTTTGCAAAACTACATTAGAAGATTCACAACTGTCAAGACACTCATAGAATCATAGAATATCAGGGTTGGAAGGGACCTCAGGAGGTCATCTAGTCCAACCCCCTGCACAAAAGCAGGACCCATCCCCAGTTAAATCATCCCAGCCAGGGCTTTGTCAAACCTGACCGTAAAAACTTCTGAGGAAGGAGATTCCACCACCTCCCTAGGCAACGCATTCCAGTGTTTCACCACCCTCCTAGTGAAAAAGTTTTTCCTAATATCCAACCTAAACCTCCCCCACTGCAACTTGAGACCATTACTCCTTGTCCTGTCCTCTTCTACCACTGAGAATAGTCTAGAACCATTCTCTCTGGAACTACCTCTCAGGTAGTTGAAAGCAGCTATCAAATCCCCCCTCATTCTTCTCTTCCGCAGACTGAACAATCCCAGTTCCCTCAGCCTCTCCTCATAAGTCATGTGTTCCAGACCCCTAATCATTTTTGTTGCCCTTCGCTGGACTCTTTCCAATTTATCCACATCCTTCTTGTAGTGTGGGGCCCAAAACTGGACACAGTACTCCAGATGAGGCCTCACCAATGTCGACTAGAGGGGGACGATCACGTCCCTTGATCTGCTCGCTGTGCCCCTACTTATACATCCCAAAATGCCATTGGCCTTCTTGGCAACAATGGCCCACTGCTGACTCATATCCAGCTTCTCGTCCACTGTCACCCCTAGGTCCTTTTCCGCAGAACTGCTGCCCAGCCATTCAGTCCCTAGTCTGTAGCTGTGCATTGGGTTCTTCCATCCTAAGTGCAGGACCCTGCACTTATCCTTATTGAACCTCATCAGATTTCTTTTGGCCCAATCCTCCAATTTGTCTAGGTCCCTCTGTATCCTATCCCTGCCCTCCAGCGTATCTACCGCTCCTCCCAGTTTAGTATCATCCGCAAAAAACTCACCTAGCTTTTTGTTCCTCTGGTCTCTCTGGTTCATTTTCATCTGTCAAAAGAAAAACACATTAGTTAAGAATTATGTATTAGAAACCATGGAGTCAAAAATAGCAGAGTATCTTGCAAGTTCTAATTCTGATCCTATACCAAATGACTTTATGTAAACAATGATCCCTTTTAAATATGCCACTAAATAAAACTGTGGACCCTCCAATCCTGAGTTGGATCTGTGTGGTCAGACATGTGAACCAACACAGCACCCCACTTAAGCCAACAGAGCTCCACAAACAGACCCTTTGTGGTATCAGGGTTTTAGTTTGCAGGCAGCATTAATGTGGTTAGGGTAAATGGGTATGTCTACACTGCAGCTGGAAGCAAGCCTCCCAGTCAGGGAAAACAGACTCGTGCTTGTGAGGCTCAAGGTAGCATGCTAAAAACAGCAGTGTTGATGTTGTGGCTTGGGCTGAAGCTCAGGCTCTCAAGCCCACACAACACCTTAGGTTTGACAGTCCAAGCTCTGAGCCCAGGCCACAATGTCCACACGGCTATTTTTTAGTATGCTAGCTGAAGAGTCTGTCTACCCAGTCTAAGACACTCACTCCCAGTGGCAGTGTAGACATACCCAAGGAAGTCAAGCTCTACAAGTTTCAAACCAAAAAGAGAAAGAGCAATTACAGTATTTCAAACTTGTTTTCATTTTTAGGTCACTTATTTACTGTTATCATTATATTGAAATGTGAGTTATGTACATGAAACTTTAATTTACAACAAGAAGCGTCTAAGACAGTTTATTGGTGTTGAGAATTCAAAGAATTTTAAGACAATTTATATAAAAGGCATGACAGAAAATAAGGCTTTGATCTTGCTATCTTTATTCAGGCAAGCAACCCCATGGATTTTGGTGAAACTACTCAGGTGAATGAAGGCTGCAGTAATGGTCCCTAAATATGTATTCAGTACTCCCATACCAATCACACCCCAGGATTTACTGGAAGCATCTGAACCACTACTACCTCTCAGAAAACGAAACCCCTCTTAGCGCACATCTATTATGAGCAGTCATTATATTCTAAGCCTCCTTTCCAAAACGAGTGGATTTGGTACAGATTATAGACTGAAGCATTATATGAACCCAGTGTCCAAACAACCTTTTCCTCTTAGCTCTTCTACAGCCAATGGTACAGTCGCTATACAGAATAGGAAACTACACTTGAAAATACACATTTTAAATCTGTGGTATTTCAGAGGAGTCTAGATATAGGAAGTGCCTAAATAGGATGGTGATGGCGAGGTTACGAGACCAGAGAGAATCATGGACTTTTTAAAAGGGGTCGCACACAACAAGCAGCGGCCTCAGGCCCGAGGAGGAGGGGATAACGAGGGGAGCGCTGAAGACCCTCGGGCGGCCAGGCAGTAGGCGGGGACCAGGCCGAAATGGGGCGGAGGGGCCCAGGGCCGCAGATCACTATAATTATCTCACTAGTTATTAGGAGACCCGGGGTGGGCCATGCCCAGCCCCCAAGCCGGCCGCATTAGCAGGTGGTTCCAGCACCAGCAGGCCCCCGGAGCGGCTCCCGCGGGAGGTGGGCACGCGGGGAGCGGGGCGGGAGGGAGCCGGCCCGGCCCGGCCCAAGGAGCCGGCCTAGCCGATGGGGACAGTGAGTGCTGCGCACGCCGGGGCCTAGCGCTCCCCTTCCGGCCTGTCCCCGTACCGCGGCGCCAGGGAGGGAGCCCGCGGCGGCCGGGCCAGGCCGGGGCCTAGGAAGGTCCGTACCGCCATAGAGCCACTCCTCCTCCTCATCCCCGCCGGTCCCGCTCAGGTCCGCCGCCAGCCGCTCCACCTCGCCGGTCGACATGGCCGCCGGCCCCTGCCGAGCGCAGACACAGGCGCCGGCTCCCCGCGCGGGCCCCGCAGGCGCTTCTAGCGGCAGCCGAGGAGCTCCGAGCGGCGGAGGCCGGTGTGTGCAGCGCCCGCCCCTCCCCCACCGAGGAGCCGCCGCTCGCTCGCTCGCTCAGCGCTTCCCCTCCCCCCGCCGAGTGACTGACACACACACAGGAAAGGGCCGGCCCCGCCGCCCCCGAAGCACTAGGACGCCGGGCCGGCCCCCGCTGGGGGCAGGACAACGGGGGTTGGGGCGGGGAAACGGGGCCTGCCCCCTCACCCGGTAGGGCCTAGTGCGGGAAGGAGTAAGGTGGCCTGGCCCTTGCGGCATAATGGGGAGAGAATCCCCTCTGGGGGGGCGCCCTGCGGAGAAGGCTACAGGGCCGGCCTGCCTTAGGCCCACAACTATCGTGTCGGGCCCTGGGCCCGGGTAACTGGTGCCACAGAAGCGGGGGCTGCTCCCTGCAGCTAGGGGCGGGGGGAAGACACACTTGCCAGCCACAAGGGTTACAAGAAATCCTCAGTGAGACCCAGCCCCAAAATAGAAAGATTAAACCAAGTCACGGGGAAGTGTTTGCGGTGGGAGTCTCTCGGGGTGAACCCTTCCCCAGCTGGAGCATGCTGCTCGTTGCAGCTTGGCGAATCCAGCCCTGAACAGGCCCACACGAATGGAGGCCTTTCCCAGGCTACTGGCACAGGGGGAAGGGTTTAGTCTCCCTTATCCTTAGGGTGGGAGGCTGCCATTCTGTCTCTTGCTACCCACTCACTAGCATTATCCTGCATTCCTCCACACGGCAGCCAGGATCCTGCCCTCACTGTTCTCCCCCTTGCTCCCGCAATCTCTGTATTTCCCCTCCCATCCCCTTCATCGGCCCAGCATCCTCACCTTCTCTTTTTCTGTCACACCCCTCCCTCATTCCCTTTAGGCGTCGCTACTGCTCCCTATGTTGGCATGTCCTCTTCCTGTCCATTGAGCATGGGAAGTGAGACCATTTTCCTTAATGGCAGCCTTGCCTGAGTCCTGAGTTTTCAAAAACAGTAGGCAATGGCTGCCATCTTTGTTACAGGAAGCCTCCCTTTCAGGTGCAGGAAATGCTGTGGAAAAATGGTGGCCATCTTTAATGTGGTTTCAGCCCCGCACCAACTAAGGGAACGTTTAATGATAAAATGTAAGAAGAGGGAGGTGTGGAAACAAATTTGGCCCACCTTCCTGGGTCCACTTCGGCCCAGGTGTGAGGATTTTCCTCATCCCACTGCAAACACTGAAAGAATCTCTCATGGCATCATCCACGCTCTGAAAATCAAAACAGAAGCCTATGCAAATATTAAAAGCTCCACTTTGTGGCAGGGAGCTCATTCTTTGAATCATCTGCATGGACAACCTTGTTTTACAGCTTTGTACTTGGCATAGATGTAGTCTTGAATGAAGAAATTTCCTTTCGAGATAAATGTTTGAAAATGGTGTGATGAGTATGAATGGAACATTACTTTTGTTAATTATTTAACCATGCAGTGAAGTCAGGTCATTTTCATTGCTACAATCAGTTCTAGTTTACTATGCAATCATAAATGGACTGAGAAAGGTGGTTTGATTGGGAAAGTTTTCAGACGTAGGTTTCCTATACAACAAGTTTATATATACCTTAAGAAACTTGTATCTTTTATTAAGGGTCAGTACAGTATTTCTCTTTCCCCACTCCTCCCCATTTGTTCACTTCCTATATTTGACAGTACTTTGACCTTGGTCATACGCGGAACTCCATGTAGACACAATGGTCCACCTGAGAAGAGTGCTTGAAGGATTGGGCCCTTAGTCTATGCCAGTTACACTGTTTTGCCTGTAGAGTCAGTCAGTTTTACTTGTTTGTTTGGACTTTCACGCAGATGAGAAAATAAAAAATTGAATTAAAAAAAAACTGATACTAAACCCACAGAAATTGACAGGACTCAAAGGCCAGGTGCAGAAAATGAAACTACTTTTAAATCATTTTTTAAAACTTACAAGATTTCCAGTTTACGGTGAGTCTTCAAATCAATACTGATTATTTTAATTTCTGGAATACTTAAGTATTTGCACAGATAATAATTAAAACATACTACAAATAACTACCAATATAAA
The DNA here is from genome assembly GCF_965140295.1 of Lepidochelys olivacea. Taxonomy (NCBI): domain Eukaryota; kingdom Metazoa; phylum Chordata; order Testudines; family Cheloniidae; genus Lepidochelys; species Lepidochelys olivacea. Next base: position 97,120,342 of record NC_140414.1, read on the forward strand.
TTTCCTTGTTAATAGAGTCACTATGAACTTCCACTGGTTAATCTGATTTTGTACACTGGCTAGTAGTCTTCCTTTCAAACTGGCTTATAAAGAGAAAAAATTGCACTCTGGGGTGTGTTGTTTTTTTTTTAAACCCTCATGATTTCTTCACAGAACTTCCATTGCTTTGACTCTGCATAACTGTGAAAACCATGGAAGTTAAAACACTGAAAAATAAAAACAACACTGGAAAAGCAGAAGGCAACAAAAACAAAAATTTTCAGCATTTGTGATATGTAAAAAAAAATAAAACCTTCAGGATTTTTAGCCTCCAAGATAATTCAATCTGACAAGGAATTAATTCTGCATGGGCATAGGCCCAGCGGCTTGGTGATCAACTATCACCAATCCCTTTTGGCATTAATTGTTCATATCGAGTAGTTTTCCAGCCTAATTTTCATCTGTCAAGGTTCCTCCCCCACTCTGAACTCTAGGGTACAGATGTGGGGACCTGCATGAAAAACCTCCTAAGCTTATCTTTACCAGCTTAGGTCAAAACTTCCCCAAGGTAACAAATATTACCCCCGTTATCCTTGGAATGGCCGCTACCACCACCAAACTAATACTGGTTACTGGGGAAGAGCTGTTTGGACGCGTCCTTCCCCCCAAAATACTTCACAAAACCTTGCACCCCACTTCCTGGACAAGGTTTGGTAAAAAGCCTCACCAATTTGCATAGGTGACCACAAACCCAAACCCTTGGATCTGAGAACAATGAAAAAGCATTCAGTGTTTTACAAGAAGACTTTTAATAAAAAATAGAAGTAAATAGAAATAAAGAAATCCCCCCTGTAAAATCAGGATGGTATATATCTTACAGGGTAATTAGATTCAAAAACATAGAGAACCCCTCTAGGCAAAACCTTAAGTTACAAAAAAGATACACAGACAGAAATAGTTATTCTATTCAGCACAATTCTTTTCTCAGCCATTTAAAGAAATCATAATCTAACACATACCTAGCTAGATTACTTACTAAAAGTTCTAAGACTCCATTCCTGTTCTGTCCCCGGCCAAGACGACTACAGACAGACACAGACCCTTTGTTTCTCTCCCTCCTCCCAGCTTTTGAAAGTATCTTGTCTCCTCATTGGTCATTTTGGTCAGGTGCCAGCGAGGTTACCTTTAGCTTCTTAACCCTTTACAGGTGAGAGGAGCTTTCCCCTGGCCAGGAGGGATTTCAAAGGGGTTTACCCTTCCCTTTATATTTATGACACGCCCCCCAAATCTCAGCTAGGGTGAAACACTGGCTGGGATTTCTTCCTGGAGCTCTAGGAAAACAGAGTTAATAAGACACATGCATCTCTAAATATACTACCAAGTACATAAAGACTAACAATATTTTCCACATCTCAAGGACGATTTTAACCAGTTGATTCTGGGAAACTTTCACGGGAGAGTGCATCAGCCACTTTGTTAGAAGCTCCTGAGATGTGTTGGATGTCGAAATCAAAATCTTGGAGAGCTAAACTCCACCGAAGAAGTTTTCTGTTAGTTTCTTTGACGGTGTGAAGCCACTTTAGTGCAGCATGGTCGGTTTGCAGGTGGAAACGCCGTCCCCAAACATATGGGCGTAGCTTTTCCAGAGCGTAGACAATGGCATAACATTCTTTTTCAGTGACTGACCAGTTGCTTTCCCTCTCAGACAGTTTTTTGCTGAGAAACACTACAGGGTGGAATTCTTGATCAGGTCCTTTCTGCATTAAAACTGCTCCCACACCACGCTCGGATGCATCTGTGGTTACTAGGAACGGTTTGTCAAAGTCTGGGGTCCTTAGTACAGGGTCAGACATGAGTGTCGCTTTAAGCTTGTTAAAGGCCTTCTGACACTTTCCGGTCCACTGAACAGCATTTGGCTGTTTCTTTTTGGTTAGGTCTGTCAGTGGGGCAGCGATTTGGCTGTAGTGCGGTACAAATCGTCTGTAATAACCGGCCAAGCCTAAGAAGGATTGAACCTGTTTCTTTGACTTTGGGACAGGCCACTTTTGGATAGCATCCACTTTGGCCTGTAGGGGGCTGATAGTTCCTTGACCCACCTGGTGTCCAAGGTAAGTCACTCTGTTTAGGCCTATTTGACACTTCTTAGCCTTAACAGTTAGTCCTGCCTCCCTTATGCGCTCAAGGACTTTTTGTAGATGTTCCAGGTGGTCTGCCCAGGAATCCGAAAATATGGCCACATCGTCAAGGTAGGCGACTGCATATTCTCCTAATCCCGCTAGGAGACCATCTACAAGTCTTTGGAAAGTGGCGGGTGCATTTCGCAGCCCGAAAGGGAGTACATTAAATTCATACAGCCCGAGATGTGTGATGAAGGCTGACCTTTCCTTGGCAGATTCATCTAGCGGTACCTGCCAGTACCCCTTGGTTAAGTCCAAGGTAGAGATGAACTGGGCCCTTCCCAGTTTCTCTAATAGTTCATCTGTGCGTGGCATGGGATAGTTGTCTGGGCGAGTTACAGCATTTAGCTTACGGTCGTCCACGCAAAAACGTATTTCCCCATCTGGTTTGGGAACTAGAACCACTGGAGATGCCCATGCACTTTCAGAGGGGCGGATTACACCCATCTGTAACATATCCTGGATCTCCCGTTCTATAGCAGTTTTAGCTTGAGGAGACACCCGGTAAGGTTGGACCCTAATTGGGTGAGCATTACCTGTGTCAATGGAGTGGTATGCCCGTTCAGTCAGTCCTGGGGTGGCTGAGAACGTTGGCGCGTAGCTAGTGCACAGCTCCTGGATCTGCTGTCGCTGCATACGCCCAAGGGTCATGGAGAGGTTCACCTCTTCCACACCACCAGCACATTTCCCTTCGTAGTAGACACCTTCAGGCCACTCAGCGTCGTCTCCTCCCTGGGCTGTAAACTGACAAACCTTTAATTCTCTGGAATAAAAGGGCTTTAGAGAATTAATATGATACACCTTAGGCTTTCGGTTGGAGGTGGGGAATGCTATGAGATAATTAACAGCTCCCAGGCGCTCCTGGACCACGAATGGCCCTTCCCACGATGCTTCCATTTTATGGGCCTGGAGCGCCTTTAAGACCATGACCTGGTCTCCTACTTTGAAGGAACGCTCTCTGGCATGTTTATCATACCAGGCTTTTTGCTCTTTTTGAGCATCCTGTAAGTTTTCTCTAGCAAGGGCTAAAGAGGTTCGGAGGGTGTTTTGTAGGTTGGTTACAAAGTCCAGAATGTTAGTTCCTGGAGAAGGTGTAAATCCCTCCCATTGCTGCTTCACCAACTGCAATGGCCCCTTAACCTCACGGCCATATACAAGTTCAAATGGGGAAAACCCTAAACTGGGATGTGGTACAGCTCTGTAGGCAAAGAGCAACTGCTGCAATACTAGGTCCCAATCATTGGAGTGCTCATTTACGAATTTACGTATCATGGCCCCCAAAGTTCCATTAAACTTCTCCACCATGCCATTTGTTTGATGATGGTAAGGAGTGGCAACCAAGTGATTTACCCCATGAGCTTCCCAAAGGTTTTTCATAGTTCCTGCCAGGAAATTAGTCCCTGCATCTGTGAGGATGTCGGAGGGCCAACCTACCCTGGCAAAAATGTCTGCTAGTGCCTGGCACACACTTTTAGCCCTGGTGTTGCTTAGAGCTACTGCTTCCGGCCATCGGGTGGCAAAATCCATGAAAGTCAGTATGTACTGCTTTCCTCTGGGTGTCTTTTTCGGAAAAGGACCCAGAATATCCACAGCTACTCGCTGAAATGGAACTTCAATGATGGGGAGTGGCTGGAGAGGAGCTTTGACCTGGTCTTGGGGTTTTCCCACTCTTTGGCACACCTCACAAGACTGGACATAGGTAGAAACATCCTTGCCCATTCCCTCCCAGTGGAATGACCCCCCCAAACGGTCTTTGATCCTGTTCACCCCAGCATGGCCACTAGGGTGATCATGGGCTAAGCTCAAGAGCTTGGCCCGGTATTTAGTTGGAACTACCAACTGTCTCTGAGGATGCCAGTCTTCCTGGTGTCCCCCCCAGAAAGAGTTTCCTTGTATAAAAGTCCTCTTTCTACAACAAACCTGGATTGATTAGAAGAGCTGAGAGGCGGTGGGTTGCTCCGTGCCGCCGTCCAAGCTCTCTGGAGGCTTTCATCTGCTTCCTGTTCGGTCTGGAACTGTTCCCTTGATGCTGGAGACATCAGTTCCTCATGGGATTGTGGACCTAGGCTTGGTCCCTCTGGAAGCGATATAGGGGATGGAGCTGTTTCTGTTGACTGTGAACCGCTCTCCGCTGGTGCACTATGTTGGGATTCAGGCTCCGGCTGAGCCTCTTGTGTAGGGTTATCGCCTGCTGCCAGTTCAGGTTCGGTGGGGCCCTCTGGTGTTGAGGTTGCAAGTACTGGATTCAGTGCTGACACGGGGTCTGGTGTTGGTTGTTTGGCTGGTTCCGGTTCTGGGACTGGTTCCGTCTGGGTCTCTGGGACTGGATCCACTACTGCTGTTGCAGACATTGGCCTGGGGTCCAGGTCCATCACCTCTGACTGGGTCCTGATAGAAGTTTCCGGAACAGAGCTAGGCCTCACGGCTTGTTTAGCCTGGTTGCGGGTGACCATTCCCACCCTCTTGGCCTGCTTCACATGATTGGCCAAGTCTTCCCCCAACAGCATGGGGATGGGATAATCATCATAGACTGCAAAAGTCCACATTCCTGATCAGCCCTTGTACTGGACAGGCAACTTGGCTGTAGGCAAATTGAAAGAGTTGGACTTGAAGGGTTGAATCGTCACTTGGATCTCTGGGTTGATTAAATTGGGGTCCACTAAGGAAGCATGGATAGCTGACACTTGTGCTCCGGTGTCCCTCCACGCGGTGACCTTCTTCCCACCCACACTCACAGTTTCCCTCCGCTCCAAGGGTATCTGGGAGGTATCTGGGCCTGTGGACCTCTGGTGTGATTCCGGTGCAATGAACTGTAATCTGTTGGGGTTCTTGGGGCAGTTGGCCTTTACATGCCCCAGCTCGTTACACTTAAAACATCGTCCAGCTGACGGGTCACTGGGGCGAGGAGGGTTGCTGGAGAACGGGGTGGTGGGACGATAAGGGGTCTGGAGGGTTCTTTGGGAGGTAGGTGGGGCTTTGGGCGGCCCCCGGTAATAGGGTGTGGTCTGGGGTGGTCCCTTCTGGTCTCCGCTCCAACTGCGACCAGTTTTCTTCTTCTCTGCCACCTCCACCCATCTGGCTCCAATCTCTCCTGCCTCAATTACAGTTTTGGGTTTCCCATCTAGGATGTATCTTTCTATTTCCTCAGGAACACCCTCTAAGAATTGTTCCATTTGCATTAGGAAGGGCAAATTTACTGGAGATTCAACACTTGCTCCTGATATCCAGGCATCCCAATGTTTTACAATGTGGTAGGCATGTCGGGTAAATGACATGTCTGGTTTCCACCTTAGGGCTCTGAACCTCCGACGAGACTGCTCGGGTGTTATCCCCATTCTGACTCTCGCCTTGGATTTAAACAGTTCATACTTGTTCATGTGTTCTTTAGGCATTTCAGCTGCCACCTCAGCTAAGGGTCCACTGAGCTGCGGCCTCAGCTCTACCATGTATTGGTCAGTAGAGATGTTGTACCCAAGGCAGGCCCTTTCGAAGTTTTCTAAGAAGGCCTCAGTATCATCACCTGCCTTGTAGGTGGGGAACTTTCTGGGATGGGAAGTGGTACCTGGAGAAGGATTGCTAGGGTTTGTTGGTATATTCTGCTGGGCCTTTATCCTCTCCATCTCCTCCACATGCTTCCTCTCTTTTTCCCTCTCCTCCTCCACATGCTTCCTTGCCTCCATTTCCCTCTTGTGGGCAGCCTCTTGGTGTTGTTCTGCCTCCCTTTCTTGTTCCTTCTTCAGCTGCATGAGTTCTATCTGTCTTTCATGTTCCCTTTGTTTTTCCTCAGCCTGAAATTTGGCTAATTCCAGCTGTAGTCGAGCTGAGGATTTGGCCATTCTAACCTCTCTGTTTTTAACTAACTTTACACCCGAGGTTTAGAAATAAACAAACAAAACTTGGCTGTAAAATTTTGCTGTGCTGGAATAGAATACCTATTCTCTGATAGTGATTGTCAGCCTACAGAAAAAGACAATTCCCTTGTCTCTGCTCTGGGCCCAAATTAAAGCAAAAAACCTCCAACTACTTGGAAACCTGCTTACCCAGCCCAAAGAAGAAAAAAAATTTCTTTTCAAACCTGTGCTCCTTGTAAAACAAAAAAAAAAAAAAAATCAAAATCCTAAAAAAAAACCCTGCCACTTTTGTCTCCAGGCAAATGGGTAGAGCACACACCCCCTATTTACTTTTAGGAAGAAAAGAAAAAAAAAAAAACCTCTGGGTTGGAAGACTGTGAATTTCCCTGCAGGAGTTAAGTACCCTGCCTCCAGGCAAAGAAAATCTGCAATTCACAAGATAATCCCCTTTTGTCTCTGCTTGGCCACAAAGCAGAGAGAAACCAAGCTGCTTTCAGTTTCAAAGCTGCCTTCTGGACTTCCTAAAAATTCCTTTTTAAAATCTGTATTTCTAGTTCAAAAAATCTCAACTGGATCTCAAAATGATTTCAGGTTAATCCCACCGCTGTGCCACCATGTCAAGGTTCCTCCCCCACTCTGAACTCTAGGGTACAGATGTGGGGACCTGCATGAAAAACCTCCTAAGCTTATCTTTACCAGCTTAGGTCAAAACTTCCCCAAGGTAACAAATATTACCCCCGTTATCCTTGGAATGGCCGCTACCACCACCAAACTAATACTGGTTACTGGGGAAGAGCTGTTTGGACGCGTCCTTCCCCCCAAAATACTTCACAAAACCTTGCACCCCACTTCCTGGACAAGGTTTGGTAAAAAGCCTCACCAATTTGCATAGGTGACCACAAACCCAAACCCTTGGATCTGAGAACAATGAAAAAGCATTCAGTGTTTTACAAGAAGACTTTTAATAAAAAATAGAAGTAAATAGAAATAAAGAAATCCCCCCTGTAAAATCAGGATGGTATATATCTTACAGGGTAATTAGATTCAAAAACATAGAGAACCCCTCTAGGCAAAACCTTAAGTTACAAAAAAGATACACAGACAGAAATAGTTATTCTATTCAGCACAATTCTTTTCTCAGCCATTTAAAGAAATCATAATCTAACACATACCTAGCTAGATTACTTACTAAAAGTTCTAAGACTCCATTCCTGTTCTGTCCCCGGCCAAGACGACTACAGACAGACACAGACCCTTTGTTTCTCTCCCTCCTCCCAGCTTTTGAAAGTATCTTGTCTCCTCATTGGTCATTTTGGTCAGGTGCCAGCGAGGTTACCTTTAGCTTCTTAACCCTTTACAGGTGAGAGGAGCTTTCCCCTGGCCAGGAGGGATTTCAAAGGGGTTTACCCTTCCCTTTATATTTATGACATCATATCGAGTAGTTTTCCAGCCTAATTTTCATCTTTCATATTGTTCTGCACTGTAAAGTTTTACACCACAGCTAGTAGGTTAAAATAATAGGTCACAGCTGAAATAAACAAAGATACAAATAAGAGCAGAGAATAGAGAAAAAGATGGATCAGAGTGGGAAGAGGAGGGAGACACATCAGAGCTGAAAGAAAAGGAGTACTTGTGGCACCTTAGAGACTCACCAATTTATTTGAGCATAAGCTTCCGTGAGCTACAGCTCACTTCATCGGATGCATACTGTGGAAACTGCAGAAGACATTATATACACAGAGACCATGAAACAATACCTCCTCCCACCCCACTCTCCTGCTGGTAATAGCTTATCTAAAGTGACCACTCTCTTTACAATCTGTATGATAATCAAGGTGGGCCATTTCCAACACAAATCCAGGTTTTCTCACCCCCTCCACTTTTTTCCATAAACCACACACACAAACTCACTCTCCTGCTGGTAATAGCTTATCCAAAGTGACCACTCTCCTTACAGTGTGTATGAAAATCAAGGTGGGCCATTTCCAGCACAAATCCAGGTTTTCTCACCCCCCCACCCCCCGCCCCACACACACAAACTCACTCTCTTGCTGGTAATAGCTCATCCAAACTGACTACTCTCCTTACAATGTGTATGATAATCAAGGTGGGCCATTTCCAGCATAAATCCAAGTTTAACCAGAACGTCTGGGGGGAAGGGGGGTAGGAAAAAAACAAGGGGAAATAGGCTACCTTGCATAATGACTTAGCCACTCCCAGTCTCTATTTAAGCCTAAATTAATAGTATCCAATTTGCAAATGAATTCCAATTCAGCAGTTTCTCGCTGGAGTCTGGATTTGAAGTTTTTTTGTTTTAAGATAGCGACCTTCATGTCTGTAATTGCGTGACCAGAGAGATTGAAGTGTTCTCCGACTGGTTTATGAATGTTATAATTCTTGACATCTGATTTGTGTCCATTTATTCTTTTACGTAGAGACTGTCCAGTTTGACCAATGTACGTGGCAGAGGGGCATTGATGGAATTAAAAGAACATTCCCCTGCCATTCACTACAGAAGATCAGGAGTGTTTATTGTCAGGTCTGAGAATTGAATGTCGTTAGATGAAATATGGTAGTTTGTAGCTTTTTTCAAATAAAGTGATAGATATTTTTAAGAATTTTTTTTTTAAGGTGGCCTGTGGACAGAATTATTTTTGATGGTTTCTGTAGGACTGATTTTCAACTACTTTACAAATTCTAAGTATTTATTTCTTGTAATTGAGCAACATGTGGAATAATTTTTGAATGACTTACCTTTCAATAATTTATTGTGCAATATTAAGTTGCATGGTGTAAAAGAACAATAATCTGTTTTGAGATAAGGTATTGTGGTTATGGCTGCCATCAAACAGTGTCATTGATCTATAGGCAACCACAGCCCCTTTAAAACTTATGGTCATGCTAGCCACCTTCCATTCAGACTAAACAGAAGAAGTAATTAAGCTCTTTTATGGAATAAGATAGCTGGAGACAATAGAAGTCACCCACAAGGCGTTAGGGCACATGCAGAGCAGATAAACAGCTAAGCCATGCAGGCTGAGGATTTTCCTTGGGGACTGATTGGAAACACAGGGACTGGAGCATTGAGTGGCTGCAAATGGTTTGTCCCTGAGAAAGCCATCAGAATGCCATCAGAAAAGCTGAGAAACAGTCCTGAGAGGTTTCAGAGTAACAGCCGTGTTAGTCTGTATTGTGAGCTGTAGCTCACGAAAGCTCATGCTCAAATAAATTGGTAAGTCTCTAAGGTGCCACAAGTACTCCTTTTCTTTTTGCAATGGGGGGAATGCGGCACGCCCGGCGGAGGAGGCGGGGCCGGGAATTTGGGGAAAGGGTTGGGAAGGGGCGGAGTTGGGGCGGGGATGGGGGGGCACGGAAAAAAAGCAGAGGCGGCCAAAAAATGTTTTGCTTGGGGTGGCAAAAATCCTAGAGCTGGCCCTGACCATACCATTTTCTCACTAGAAGGGAAAACCTATAATGGCAGTAGGCCGTAAAAGAGACCCAGTTTGGGAATAAGAACCATTCAAGAAATATATGTTTGCTGATGATGTTTTAAAGAAAGTCACTCCAGTGAACTGGTTGAAGTTGAGCACTTGGATTCAGAGACTGGTGAAGTGATAATCTCACTTTTAACAGCAGTAACTTCTTCTGCTGGTGTAGAAAGAATATTTTCTTCCTCTGGACTAATTCATTCCAAATTGAGAAATTGTTTAGGACCTGAAAAAGCAGGAAAACTTGTTTTTCTTTTCCAGATTATGAACAAACAGGAAAATGAAAGCGAAGATGACTGAGTTAGCAGCAAAAGCCAATATTTTAAGTTTCTCATGTTGACCTGGCTGACATAGTCAATTTAATTTAAAAAAAAAAATTCATTTAACTATTTTAGTAAAAAACAATGTTAACAAAAACAAACCTGATTTTAAAAAACTTGAATGCTTAACTAAACTCAAAAATTCATATGCTTGTTCTGTTAAAATATTATATATTTGCTGTTGAAGAAAAAAATCCAGAATACATAATGTTGTTGTTTTAATTAAATAAAACAATTTAAATGTCTCTCTGGTGATGTTCTCCTCCTAATACAGCATGGCAAGAAAATCCTCCAAATATTAATGATTAACCCGTTGAATTGGAGATAGTTCGCCTCCCAATGACTTCATAAATATCTGCTTCAGTTACCTTTGGTAAATGAAATAACCAAACAATCATTCATTTTCTGGTATAACTGTAAAACGAATCTGAAAAGTTTTCAAAATAAATCACTTTAAAAATGTATAGGGTGTATCTTCTAAATATGAAACCTACATCTGTCTCTGAGTTGTGAAGAATATGTATTAAGGTTATAACAACCAACAAGAATGCACTTTTATGTAGCAATCCATGATTAGATTGAGTCTTCCTGACTAGTGATTTAAATCATGATTTAAATCAATTTGATTTAAATCAAATCCACCCTGCATCAAATATTGGCTAACTACTTTGATCAAGGGGCAACGCTGTTAGTGGTGGGATAGCATTTCCAAGGAGAGAAATTGTGAGCTGGCATTCTTGTTGAGCCATAATGGAGATGCTCAGAGAATACAAAGATGCCCAAAACAGAATTAAGACAAGGTTTACAACATGAACCAGAGACTTCTCAAAATAATTTAAAACAGGAGCTGAGGATCTCGGAAAAGAAATTAAAGAAACATCTAGAGGTTTCCCAGAAAGGACTGAGAGACCTGTGGTTGGAGATACAAAACTTTGTCTGGACAGATGTGGAAACCCAGTTACAAAACTCCCAACCTGGAATGGCAAGATGGATTGATGAGGTAACCAGCAACTTGATTATCATGGATAAGCCTTTCCAGGAAATAGAAGAGAACAGGAAAACTTTGTCCAATTTGGAGCTTCCTAACAGAGGTGAGCTGCTGCAAAGACTTAAGGATCTTAAAAAAAAAAAAAAAAAATCAGCTTCAAAATAAATCAGAATGTCGTAGCCCAGAGTGGAAGTAATCCATTTGGTTGAGGAATTGGGCTAGTCAAAGCACTTGGATAAAACAAGACATTGCAAAACGTTTCTACCGCCCCTTTATAACGGAGGCTCAGAGGGGAAGAGATCTGATTGTTGCAACTCAAGTAATACAAAAGCCAACTTTTTTTGAAGGATTAATTTCTTGGGAGGCTTCTTTGGCTCAATTTAACATAGTCCAGATGAACAGAGAAGGGGGTTTCTAGCAGCCAACTTGAATGGAGCAGGTCTTCAGAACTTACCCCAAGAAAAGAGTCTAAATCAATCATCCAGATTTGGTACTAGGCGTTGATACACAGTTTGGGGTCATCCATCAATAAAAGCTGCACAGGATGCAGCTGAGAGCAAGGAGATGGAAAGAAGAGACCCCACCTGAACTGGTAGAAGCCCTGAGGAGATTTGTGCTCCTGGCATAACTAGATACCAATGATATATTAGCAATGGACCAATTTATAGATGATCAACTGGGCTTGCAGATCAAGATCAGTGAAAGGAGGCCAAGAATACTCTGAGAGGCTGTGGAATTTGCCACAGAACTTGAATCTTTCCTTGCAGCAGCTCACCAGAAAATGTAAAAGCGGCAAAGAGTCCTGTGGCACCTTATAGACTAACAGACATATTGGAGCATAAGCTTTCGTGGGTGAATACCCACTTTGTTGGATGCAGAAAATGTAGCAGATGCTAGTGAGGAAAATGCAAGCTGATCTCCATGAGCATTCAATCAGTCGTTGGACCTCACCCATAGTTCTGGCAAAAGAAGAAGATGGCAGCACCAGATTCTGTGTGGACTATAGAAAACTAAATGAAGTAACTTTGAAGGATTCTTATCAATTATCATGAATAGATGATACTCTGGATGCTGTAGCAGGTTCGGTCTGGTTTTCCACTTGGGATCCTATAAGTATTGGCAAGTGGAAAGCTATCCACTAGGACAGGGGAAAAATTGCTTTCACAGCAGGACAAGAGGAGGCAGGCTTCAAATTCAAATCCAAAGTCAGAGAGCTAATTTACAACTTCTTTTGCCCTCTGAGACTCATCCACTAATCAAGATTTAATAAATGACCCTTACCGTGGGCCTGATCTTGCTCCCACTGAATATTGGGAGCAAGGGTTGGCCCCATCTCTGAATTAATCAGTTGAGGGATTATCTACATGTGATGTTACTGCACAGCAAGCGAGGATGTAAATCTACACATTAGCTTGCTGTGCAGTAACATCCAATGCGGAAACTGGTACAGTACACTAAAAGTTTGATCATTAGTCATTTGACATACTTTCCACTCGCTATACCAGTGTCCATATGGGACATTACTATGCAACAAGCTACTGCTCTGTAGATTTGCACCCTACCATGCAGCTGTGTTCCTTGTAGGCAAGTCCTGAGTCTAAGAGAGTCTAGGATTGTTTAATTCAAGGTCAAGGGGTTGAGAGAAGTGTAGCAGAAAAAGCAATTAACAGGAGGGTGTTAGAATATGCAAGCCAAAATATGTCACCTATTACTTACACTTTCTGTCTCTTCAGCATCTGAGGGCACGTCTACACTGGCAAAGTTGCAGCACTGGCAGTTACAGTGCTACTCAGAGAGCGCAGAAGGGAAACTGCTGTTGTGTGTTCACACTGACAGCTGCCTGCGCAATAGCATGTTCACACTTGCAGCAGCATTCGGAGCAGTGCGCTCTGGGCAGCTAATCCACAGAGCACCTCTTTCTCTTTTGCTGCTAAGACTTGTGGGAAGGTGTAGGGGGGTGTTGTAGGGCATCCTGGGTCCTGTCCCAATGCCCCATGATGCATTGCTTCACATCCCAGCAATCCCTCTGCTTCTATCTGCATTTGGCACCATCTTTCAATGGTTTGTGTGCTGCACACTCTGCATCTTTTGGGCAGCAGGAATAGATCCTGAACTGCTGACCAGTATGCTGCTTGCTCTGACCAACATGTCATGAGTGGCAGTGGAGTTATTCCTTAAACTACAAAGGCAAGAGGAGTGCGCCACATGTTGATCTCACCTCATGTAGTAGCTATGACACGAGATTGCTTGTGGCATTCAAGGAGGTGCTGACCACAGTGGAATGCCGCTTTTGGGCTTGGGAAACACGCACTGAGTGGTGGGATTACATCGCGATGCACGTCTGGATGACAAGCAATGGCTGCAGAACTTTCGTATGAGGAAAGCCACATTCATGGGACTGTGTGATGAGCTTGCCCCAGCCCTGCAGCGCAAGGACACGAGAATGAGAGCTGCCCTGTCACTGGAGAAGCGTGTGGCGATTGCACTGTGGAAGCTGGCTACTCCAGACTGCTACCGATCGGTCGCAAACCAGTTTGGAGTGGAAAAGTCGACTGTTGGAGTCGTGTTGATGGAAGTGTGCAGGGCCATTAATCGCATCCTGCTCCGAAAAACCGTGACTCTGGGCAACGTGCATGACATTGTGGATGTTGGATCATATTAAAGAAGTTCTGTATTAAAATCACAAATGAGTTTGATTCCCCAGAGTTTAAATTCCAGGGTATTACTAATTAAGAGGTCTCTTGGTTTTTGGTGCTGTTTCTCTCCCTCTATGTGTGAAACTTGCAAGCTGCTAATTGTGTTAGTACATTCTAAGACAGAGTCTGTTCTCAAAGCAATTCACAGAGAGAGAGACTCAAAGCAATACTCTAACAACAGAAACAGCACCCAGAGAATCCCCGCCCTTTTGTTGTATTAACAATTGTGATTAAAATAGAGATAGAGGATGTATGTGGATGGATGCTTGGTGTGGATAATAACTGAATGATCACGGAGGTGCCAGCCTAAGAATCCAGTGTCCATCGGCTGAAGAAGGTGTCAAGTGGAAATAACCAGACGACCCCCCCCCCCCGGAGGGCAGACTGGAATCCACCCAACAGCCTCAAGGATGGGAGAACCAAAGAACAAGATAACATCTTGGAGCCGTCAGGAATGTGCTATCTGCTGATTGATTCAGCAACAGCATGATGAAGCAATTCCCATAGACTGGCATAGGAAGAAATTCCTATAAAAATAGACTCTAAAAAGTGAGAACTTTGGGGTCTGATTCTGCAAACCAACTTCCAGGAGCATCAGATGAGCATCTGACAAGGCCCTGCTCCCTCCTCATGTCCAGGCCACCTGGCCAGTGGCTTGGCATGAGCAACTCTAAGGCTGGTAACTATGATAACAACCTTGCAGAACCTGTGTGTGTGGGTGTGTATGTGTGTGTGTGTGTGTTTGTATGAATGAATGTGTGAATAAATATGAGATTGAATGGAATGTTATAGCTATAACTAACTGCTTACTATGATTCTTTCTGTATTCACAATAAATGTGGTATTTTGCCTTTTTCCCTTTAATAAGATCCTGCTGGTTTTTATTTTATTGGTATAACATGGATGGCTTTGCACAAATGGGCTTCCCTAACTGCGGAGGGGCGATAGATGGCATGCACATTCCAATTCTGGCACCAGACCACCTAGTCACCAAGTATATTAATCGCAAGGAACATTTCTCAGTGGTTCTCCAGGCACCTGTGGATCACCGCGGGTGTTTCACAGACATTAATGGAGGCTTGTCCGGAAAGGTGCATGACGCATGCATCTTTCGGAACACTGGCCTGTTCAAGAAGTTGCAAGCAGAGACTTTCTTCCCAGACCAGAAGATCACCATAGGGGAAGTCAAAATGCCCATTGTGATACTGGGAGAGCCTGCCTACCACTTAATGCCGTGGCTTATGAAGCCATACACAGGGCAACTTGACAGCAGCAAGGAGAGGTTCAGCAACAGGCTGAGCAAGTGCAGAATGACTGTTGAGTGTGCATTTGGCCATTTTAAAGCCCGCTGGTGATGCCTGTATGGGAAGCTGGACCTTGCAGATGACAATATTCCTATACTTATAGCAGCTGTACACTCCATAATATTTGTGAAGGGAAGAGTGAAAACTTCACTCAGGGCTGGACTACAGAGGCTCTGAGCCTGGAGGCTGAGTTTGAACAGCCAGAGACCAGGGCTATTAGGGGGGCACAGCGTGGGGCCATAAGGATCAGGGATGTCTTGAGGCAGCAATTTGAAGCGTGGGGCCATAAGGATCAGGGATGTCTTGAGGCAGCAATTTGAAGCTGAAAACCACTAATATTTGTTGCTATGCTTGGGATTGCAGTGTTTGCAATGCTAGGAGGTGACTGGTGCACATGATGCAAGAAGGAGACTTACCATAATTGTATGTTGCTTTACGGTGCCCTTTTTACTTTCACTTGGTAGAATAAAGATTGCTTTCAAACCAACACAATTCTTTTATTAAAAGACAACAACCGGAGGAGAGAGTTAAATGAAAAAATTCATCAGCAGGGAGGGGAAATGGGGGAAGGAAAGGTCTCAGGAGGAGGAGGAGTCCCGGGACAGCTACAGATTTGTATACGTCCAGGGATCATGCCCAACCTTCTCCTTTGGAGTACAATGCAAAGGGTGCTGTACTTCAGCAGGGCCAAACTGCAGAGGGATGGGTGTTGAGTACAGTGGGTACTGGGAGTCCACAGTGTTGGACTGTGACGAAGGAGGAGTGGAATGCTGCTGGTAGAGAATGGAGCCAGGAGTTGATAACCGTGTGTGGGCGGTGCATGGGAAAGAGTTTTGCGAAAGCGGCTGCAGGGGAGGGCAGGTGCGGAGCTGCTCGGTTTGAAGAGCTAGTATCACCTGGAGTGTATCCACTTGGCGATCCATAATGATTAAGAGCCGCTCCGTGGCTTCTTTCTGGTGTGCCATGTTCTCCTTTCTCAATGTCCCACCACTCCTTCAATTCCTGTTTCTTGGCGGAGGAGTGCTTCATAACCTCATGAAGAAAGTCCTCCCTAGTTCTTCTTGGCCGCTTTCTAATTCTGTGCAACCGTTCTGCCGCCGATAACAAAGAGGGAGGCTGGGCTCCCAAGGTCATCTCTGTGAAGTTTAAATGCAACATTTTACAGAAGCAGTATGTGGCTCGCCTGTGTTCAGCAATGGTCAGCTCCCCGCCCCCTCCCCGCTCCCTTCCCCCTCCCCCCGTGATGGCAAAGTGGCGCGGGAATGTTACCATTAATGGGCCAAGAAACAAACCAGCTCTGCAGAGGAACCTGTGGCAGCGGAATGCCCAGTATCTCCACAAGAGTTTCCTGTAGATCTCTGAGGGAGATCCCTGTGAAGTGAGGGAGTGTATCAACAGCCTGTTCTGCTGCTCAGGCTAGGCATACGGTGGGAGACAAGCCTGCTTTCTGCAACCCTCCTGCTCCCAACAACTTGCTTCAGCAATTCACAGAATGAGATCTACCTACCAGGGGCCTCCTCTCCTGTTTGCAGTTCGCCAAGTTCCGAATGCTGTGACTGGCTAGGCTCCTCCAGGGTAGAAAAGAGCTCCTGACTGCATGCATTTCTGGCCTCTGAGTCATCCTCTGCTTTTGGGTCTCCCTCCCCTTCTTCATCCAAGATTTCCTCCTCCTGGTTCAGTCCACTCTCGACTGGCACGTGAGCCAATGAAGTATCCACAGGGGCCGTCACCGAGTATTGCATCCTGCTCTTTGTAGAACCGGCAGCTTGTGGGCACAGCACTGGATCAGTGGTTTGCCTCCTGCGCCTTCTGGTAGGCGTTCCACAGCTTCTTCACTTTTACCCTACACTGCAATGTGTCCCGATCATGGCCCCTTTCTGTCATGCATCATGAAATCTGTCCATAGGTATTGTAATTCCTACAGCTGGACCACAGCTGGGACTGCACAGCCTCCTCTCCCCAAATGCTGATGAGGTCTAGCAGCTCAGCATTGATCCAAGTGGGGGATCGCCTAGTGCATGGGCAGGCATGGACACCTGGAAAGATGCGCTGAGACCACTGCACGCATCACTGAGGAAACAGGAAGGGGACTGTCAAATTTGCAAAGGAATGTCTGGGGTGGGGATGACGCTTGGTCACCTGAGGGCAGGGCAGTAGAGTTCAAACCGATCACCAGAGAGAGGTGAGAACGGGCATTGTGGGACACCTCCCGGAGGCCAATCGCAGCGCTGTAATCACCACGGTGTCTACACTGGCACCGCAGCGCTGTAGCCCCAGTGCAGAAAACTCTAAACCTCTCGTTAGGGTGTTTTTTTCAGAGTGCTACAACTGTGCAGTTTCTGCGCACTAAGTGGCTTGGCAGTGTGTACACCTCGGGAGTTACAGCGCAGAAAGCTGCTTTACTGCACAAGAACTTGCCAGTGTAGACAAGGCCTAAGTTTACCAATTTAGGCTACCTTAAAGTCATTGTGACTCCCTTAGACCTACTTACATTCCAATAGGAATACTTGCATGTGTTGTGTTTGCAGTCTTGGGACCTTAACGGTAAATGTCAGGAACCAGGGCCTGCAGCAGAGCTAGTTTCCAGGCAGCCTTATCAGTACAGGCGGCCTGCAGCAGATTGGATGGAGGGACAAGTAGCAATAGTATCTCAATGGCTACACAATGCTCATGCCTACCACTGTGATTGCTTCTGTATTACCTTGTCCCTGTTGTTCCTGCCTTGTACCCAGCCTTGCCTCTGTCCTGCCCCCACCCTTAGACCCCTGTGACATTAAGCACCGCTGTATTCACACCTTACACACTATTGTAATAATCTTTGTACAAAATAGGCCTTGTGAGGTATCATTTGAAAACTAATAACTCATTGATCATTAATAATCTTCCATCATGGATGTATGTGGTGGGTATTAAGAGTAATGGATATATGCTGGAATGATAACTAAGATATGTTCAAACCAGGTATGTCAGGGGAATTGTTAAACAAATCTATCCTAAACAAAGGAATGTGTGTTTACCTCACTTTACATATAAGCAGTAAAGAGACCCATCAAGTTAATCAGGGGTGGAGGCAAACCTCATGCTAACAAGAAGAGAAGACAGCATGGCATCTACACCCAGCCAGGGAGAGAAGGTTGGTCTGGGTTTCATTTTTCAAAGAATCCATTTCAAAGGTTTAGTGGTCTATAAAGACAGGGGGGGCTGAACCTCAAGTGGTAAGCAACTGAATCAACTGTATTATAAAAGTGTATAGAGTGAGGTCTTTCTGAAAGCTAGTGACACACTGGTGATTAATATCATTGTGAAAAAGTATGTATTAACACTATGTAAGGAATTATAGATTCTTATTGATATTAGGGCTCTACGGTCTGCCCAGACAAGAGTGAACGTCACAGCTCTCTACCGGTCTCCTATATAAATTAAGCATGACGGAATCAAGCAAGGGAAGCCCCATTTACATAGAAATCATGCAGGGGATGGGAAGCCTACAGAAAGGGAAGAACAGCACAAAGTCATCCTGCCACTTGAAACAAGTTCATTGAACTTTAGGAGATATCAGCAAGAAAAGAAGCCATCTTTGGCATCTCTCACTGGACCAGGGGTCGGTGACCTTTCAAAGAAGAAGAGACACTTTTTTGTTTTTGTCTTTGACCAAAATATTTACAAAGCCACATCACATGCAAAGCTACTTGTAGAGTTAGAATTTATCAACTAATAATAATTGAAAATCATAAAGTTATTACTACTGACCAATACCTTTAATGCGACTTCTGCTATTGGATAGCTTTAGAGAGTTGCTCAATGTTCGGTGAATATGCTGTGATTTTCATTTTCAAGCAGGACTCAAGACTAACATCTTGCAGTTGGCTCTTCAGTTTGTTTTTGATTAAATTCATGTTGGAAAACACTTGTTCACAGAAGTACATTGAACCGAAGATTGAGAGAAGCCCAAATGTGTATTTCTTCGGCTGACTGTACGTATCTGGTGGACAATTCCAAACATGGAATATAATCTGGTCTTGCCATTTAAGGTTGTCCATTTCAGACCATTTGTGTTGTAGCCCCAGGGTGGATTTCTGGCTTTCCAGATTTTCAAGTTCAATGACAAGATCTTTCAATTTTGAATTCCATAAATCTTTGTCTTGCAAGTCCGTTAATTCAAGTTCAAATTGCGCTCAATCGATTCCCGCAAATGCTGAAAAATTCAGTGCAGAAGTGTCAGCTTCAAGCAGTTTCAACAGAAATTACAAAGTGGCCTTTTCCCTTCTGTACTCTTGAAATCGAACAACAAATGCAGCTTGCATTCTGATGACTGTTTCTGCAAGGAACCTAATGTCAATGTCACAGTCATTTGTTTGTTTTTATTGCTTCAGTGTTGGGAAATGCACTAACATGCCCGTCTCAATGTCCTTTACAAAGACAGCTTTCGTTTAAATGAAAGAACTTCTTCCAAAAGCGAAATTGCAGTATTTCCTTTTCCCTGTAGCTTCCGATTCAACACATTTAAATGAGAAGTTAAATCCACCAAAAAACTGAATTTCTGCAGCCAGTGAGGATCTGTTAACGCCACATATTTAAGGCTCTTTTCTCGGAGGAACACCCTAATTTCCTCAAGACATGATGCAAACCTCACCAGGACTGCACCTCTGGAAAGCCATCTTACCTTGTTATACATGAGAAGATCAGAATATTGGCTGTTAACTTCTTGAAGACTCTCGCAAAACTACGAATGATTGAGAGCACTTGCCATTATTTTGTTAACAATCTGCATGACCATTTCCATTACTTTTGAGATTTTCTCTGGAAAGGTTTGTGCACACAGCACCTCCTGGTGGATTACGCAGTGAAATGAAATTACATCATGCTCCATACTTATTTTAAGTAAAGAAACAAAACCTTTGTGCGCTCCCTTCATGCTTGGTGCTCCATCTGTAGTAATAGAAATTATTCTGTTGATGTCAATATCTTTTTGTTTCAGACATGCAGTGACAGCAGATGCAATATCTTCACCCTGAGATTGTGCTTTCAGTGGCAATAACGTGATCAACTCTTCTTGAAGACCTTGATCATTAAAGTATCTGCCGAGTAAGACAACCTGAGTGATGTCATCCACATCACATGTCTCATCGCAGGCAATAGAAAAACCTGGTGCTGATCTAATGTCACTAACCTCCTGGCTGGTTACGTCTGTGCCCATTGTAATAGTTCTGTCCTTTACGGTCTTGCAGATAATGGCATTTATCTTTTCTTAACGATTTCATCTTTGTTTTAAAATCGCCGAAGAGGTACTTAGATGTTTTAATGAAACATTCTTTCACATATTCTCCATCTGTGGATGGCTTCCCTCGTTTAACGATTTCTTGAGCTGCCACAAAACCAGCAGTAGTAGTTCCACTTGGCACCTTCATCAATTTAGCAAACGTACATCTTGTTTGCTCTGCTTTGCGTTGGAGCTCCTCTACTGCTTTTTTCCTCGCATCGCCAGCTGGATAGGTTTCAGCAAATCTCCAATGTTTCTTTTCAAAATGTCTTTCTAGGTTTGATTTCTTATTGTTGGATAGTTTCTCGTTGCAAATGAAGCACAACGGGAGTCCGGCTGAATATATAAAAGCGTAAGACTCACTCCAACCATTTTGAAATTCTCGATGTTCATCTTCTATCTTTCTCTTTTCGGTTGTTATTTTTTTGATTGAAGGTATTTATTTGATCTATTTTATTTCTGACTTTAGACTTTTTCAAACTGTTGGACATTGGAACATACTAATAAAGACAGAGCACATCCGCTTCCTTTTCACAAGAAATTCCAAGAGTTTTATTGGTAGACAACAGTTGCCTTGGTAATAAGCCAATTGAATTTGAATATAAACATGAGGCGGCTCTGGGCTGGGGCAGGGGATTGGGGTGCAGGAGAGGGTGCGGGGTCTGGGAGGGAGTTTGGGTGCAGGAGGGGGTTCTAACCTGGGGCAGGGGGTTGGGGTGCGGGAGGGGGTGCAAGGTGCAGGCTCTGGCTGGAAGGTGCTTACCACAGGAGGCTCCTAGCCAGCAGGGCAGCAGGGCTCAGGAAGACTGCCTGCCTGCCCTGGCCCCACGCCGCTCCCGGAAGCGGTTGGCTGCTGGCACATTTCTGTGCACCCCTGGTGGGGGGGGCGGCTCCACACACTGCCCCCACCCCCAGCACCATCCTCACAGCCAATGGGAGCTGAGGGGGCGGTGTTGCAGGGGCAGGCAGCACACGGCGACCTGCTGCCCCCCTACTCCCAAGCGGCACACAGAGACGTGCCAGCAGCCAGCCGCTTCTGGGAGTGGTGTGGGTCCATGGCAGGCAGGCAGCCTGCTGGAGCCCTGCTGTGCCACCGGCTGGGAGCCGTCTGTGGTAAGCACCTCCCGGACAGAGCCTGCACCTCACACCCCCTCAAAAAACGGCTGGTTGCCCCCTTGCAGGCAAAGAACCACATGCGGCTCCGGAGCCACAAGTTGCTAACCACTGCACTAAACAAACAAGAGGCCAGAGCTCTTGCAAGCTGAGAAAGATGGGTCCTTCAACCAAAGGGAGGTTGAAGTCTCTGGAACTGAATATAGGTGAGAAACCTGCTTAGGTAAAAATCTTTCACCTAAGAAGACAAGGGAAGCCTGCACCTTGTACTTTTGTGGAAGGTTCTCCATGAGGGAAAGTCAGCCATGGCTAGGAAAAAGAATGACTGGTAAGAAGAACTACCTTGAACAAATCCTGTGTCTTGCTGGATTAAGTTTTAGACTTTTAGATGCATGTTTTCACTTTTGTTTGCTTGTAACCCTTTCTAACTTTATTCCTGTTACTTACCATCACTTAACCTATGTCCTATTGTTAATAAATGTGTTTTATTTTACTGTAAATCAACTCAGTTCTGTGTTTAAAAGAAAGGGTGTATTCACTCCCAGTTAAGTTAATGTGCTGTGATGTGTTTTTGTGTCTTTAAAGGAGCAAATAAATCATATTATTTCTCTCAACTGACCAGGATAGGGCTGGACAGTGCAGAGCATGTAGTTTGGGGAAAATCTGGGACTGGGAGTGTGTTGGGGTCATCCTGCTAGTAGTAACTAAGGCTGGTAGAAGCCAGAGTAGTGTTGTGGGGCTGTACACAGATCACAGGGTCAGATCTGCTGAACCAGGGCTGTCTAGTACACAGACAATCAGGGTGTGACCTGCATGCTCATAGGCTGGTTGTCAGTGGCAAAGATTGGCAGCTGCAACAGCAAAGCATTGTGAGGCACTCATGATTATGGAGCTAATGGTGACACAACTCCTCACTGGTCTGGATTGCATCCCAGACTGTGACACCCTCCTTGCCTACAACCTGCTTGCTCTAGTTCCTCTGGTTTGACCCTTGACTTCAGCTTCCAACTACTGACTCTGGTTCTGATTCTAATCCATGCTTCCCAGTGCCTGTTCCAACCACTAGGCCTGATGCCTGCTCTGACCACTAGGCTAGATCGCCCTCATCCCAGTTGCCTGACAGATTGAGCAGCCTCAAAAAATTAAGGACAAGGGTCTTCAGAGCAAGGTCCCATCAGGACTGGTGGACACTGTCCAGAATCTGCGGGTGCAATTAACCATTCTGCAATCACAGAATGTAGCTCTGCAGGTGCAGGATGTTCTGCTGGCTTATCTGAACTCTGCCCCCACCCCTCCCAGAGCTGAAGATTCCACTGCTTGATTAATTTGATGGCGATCAGGACAAGTTTCAGGGGTTCTTGAACCAATGTTGGCTCCTGTCCTTACTATGCCTTAGATCATTCCCCCCAGAACAAGCCAATGTGGGGCTCATCTTAAGCTTTGTCCTGGAACAGTCCAGCCCGCTCTTGTAACAATTAGACAAATTCATTCAAGCCATATGCATTATCTTTGATGACCCCAACAATGCACAGGTGACCAAGACAATCCTTCAAGCCTTATGGCAGGGCCCTTCACCAAATACACCACTGAATTTCATTGTTTGGCTTCTGACACTGGGTGGAGTGAGATGGCAGAGCACCACTAGTTCTGCCTGGGGTTAACAAGATTATAAAGGATGAGCTCACATGGGTGGAGCCTCTGCCCAGTTTGAACAAGCTGATCAACTTGTACATCAAAATCAAATAACCCCTCAAGGAGCAGCACTGCAAGCATACCTTGATTCTCTGGCGGTTGCGAGCCATCCTGTCCGCAATACCCCATCCGTACCGGTCTTCCCTGGCATTTGAGCTCTTGCAAGCCAACTAGTTTGATTCTGTGACTCAAAGAAACATTGACATCTGGTGTTAGGTTTGTGCTTGTATTGTGGGTAACTTGGCCATCTTGCCTTGATGTGTTCAGCAAAGACTCAGGCGGAACTAGGGCCAGGAAATGCCAGCTCCTCAACCCCAAGGGCAGAGCTGGTCTTCCCCACTCCAGTAGTTCCCAGCACCGACGGGCCACAGTTGGCACAGCAGGACCCCCAAATCAGTTTCCTATGCAACTCCGAATACCTCTATTGATTCAACTTTTGGTAAGTGACAAGATTCATGTAGAGGCCCTATTCAACTCAAGGGGCTCTGTCAGGGATGATTCCCCACTCTGGGACTTTGAGTGCAGAAGGTGGGGGCTCGCAAGAATTCTAAAAATTAATACTGGCCACTCCAGGCTGGTATTAAACTCCCAAGGACACAGCTTCTCTCTGACCTTGGATGGGCAGATGCTGCCACCACCCAAGTGCAAACCTCCCCGCATTTTGAGAACCCAGCAAGGAGCACTTGGGAATTCCTTCCTGTGGGGTACCCTCAAGCCCTTTCACCCCCCTTCTAGGGAAGAGCTGAGAAAGAAAACAAATGAAATCATCTGTTGCCAACAGCTAATTAAACAACATATGCACAAACCTCTTAGGACACCAAAAATCCAATCCTGTTCTTAAAAAAGGTAAATTTTATTAAAAACAAAAAGAAAGAAAATACATCTGGAACTTAGACTTTTGCTAGATTTTAAAAACCCACTTACAAAAGTTAAATATCAAGAATAAGCTTCTTGAGGTCCAGCTTAAAGGTTACAAGCAAAACAAAAGCATTTGGGTTAGCACAGAGGAGTCTACAAGCCATAAGAAATAAACAAAATAAACCTAATCGCATCTTCCTACACATTTTCTGATCTACTTACATATCTGGGTTTCCAAATAAGCAATTTCTAGGTATGATTCTGATGATTTTCATACCTGGCCTTCAGCTTCTCAGAGCATAACTGCTGCCCTGTTCTCCTCTTCCCTGAACAACAACAACAGACAAAGGGAAGTATTCATCCTCCTGTTGCTCTGTTACCAGCTTCCTGAGGGACTCCACCAACAAACACCTCTCACAGAAGGTGGTTCCCCCTGCCTGATTTTCATTGACAGAGACATGAAGGCCACATTTCCAGCAAGTCAAGACCAGGGTGGAAGCCTCCAAGGTCAGGATGCCTGGTTGATGGGAGCAGAGGGGGGTGGCGCACAGGTATAGTTAGCAGTGATGTTGTCATGTCATTTCCCTCCCATTGTCAGGTCTTCCTTGTAGGGTACCTCAAATTAAGGAAATTCAAAATCCTGTCTCTGTCTTCCTCCACTGGTGAACTCCATTGGTTAACTCCCTAAGACAGAGGTCCCCAAACTGTGGGGTGCACCCCTCTAGAGGGGCATGGAGGAAGCACCACACAGCTCCACTCCTGGCCATGGACCTGGCCCTGGCTGCTAGCCCTAGGGCTCTGCTCCCGGTCCCAGCTGCTGGCCCCAGGGGTCTGTTCCCAGCCCTGGCTGCCAGCCCCACACCCAGGGCTCTGCTCCCAGCCTTAGACCTGGGGCCCCACCTCCGGGACAAGGGCCCCGGCTCCTGGCCTTGGCTGGGGCTCTGTTCCTGGCCCTACCTCCAGCTGTGGCCTCAGTCTCAGCCCCCTTACCCCTGCCCATGTCCCTCTCCCCTTCATCCCAGTGCTGCGACCCCACTCCTGGCCCCAGCTTGGGGGGAGGATGTGGACAGGGATAAACAGGGGCGTGTCATGAAAACTTTGGGGACCACTGTCCTAAGGCCTGATCTATACTTAAAAATTATATTGAACTGGCTACATTGGTTGCTCAGAGCTGTCAAAAATTTCATGTCCTGAGCACTGTAGTTAGGTCACCCTAATCCCTGGTGTAGATGCAGCCCAGTTGACACAGTTCTTCCAGAGACCTAGCTACCACCTCTTGGAAAGATGGATTATCTGTGTGGACAGAAAAATCCCTTCTGTTGATGCAGTAAGTCCCCCCCTCGAGAGGCAGTAACTAGGTCAATGGAAGAATTCTTCCATTGACTTAGCAGTGTCTACGCTGCGGCTTAGGTTGATTTAATCACATCTCTCAGGGTTGTGAATTTTTTATCCCCATGAGCGACACAGCTATGTCAACCTAAGTTTTAGGTGTAGACCAAGGCTGAGTCTTTCAGCTGCTTTCATCTTACCAGCAACTGGGCATCTGCGTGCTTTTTAAAGTCTGGGCCCCACACACAGTTGGAATGGGTGACAAACTCTCTTACTCATTCTTCTCTAATCACTGGCCTATTTAAACAAAAACTGCACTGCTCAGACTTCAGAGTTCCCTGATAGAGCCCTTCAAAGAGCCCTGCTAACTCACCTAACCGCAGGACAATCAGCTATCAAAACTAAATTTCAAAACACAACACACACAGTAGCCAAACGTGTTCCACCAAACTTGATGGAAGACAGCTGCAAGTATTATGAGCATGTAGAGGGAAATGTATGCAATCCTATTCTCCCCATAGAATCATAGAAGATTAGGGTTGAAAGAGATCTCAGGAGGTCATCTAGTCCAACTAAATCATCCCAGCCAGGGCTTTGTCAAGTCAGGGCTTTAAAATCCTTGAAGGATGGAGATTCCACCATCTCCCTCGGTAACCAAATCCAGTGCTTCACCACCCTCCTAGTGAAATCGTTTTTCCTAATGTCCAACCTAGACCTTCCCCACTGCCACTTGAGACCATTTCTTCTTGTTCTGTCATCTGCTACCACTGAGAACAGCCTAGCTCCATCCTCTTTGGAACCCCCCTTCAGGTAGTTGAAAGCAGCTATCAAATCTCCCCTCATTCTTCTCTTCTGCAGACTAAATAAACCCAGTTCCCTCAGCCTCTCCTCGTAAGTCATGTGCCCCAGCCCCCTAACCATTTTTGTTGCTCTTCACTGGACTCTCTCCAATTTGTCCACATCCCTTCTGTAGTGGGGCCCCAAAACTGGATGCAATACTCCAAGTGTGGCCTCACGAGTGCCAAATAGAGTGCCAAATTTCCCTCGATCTGCTGGCAATACTCCTACTAATGCAGCCCAATATGCCATTAGCCTTCTTGGCAACAAGGTCACACTGTGCCCATGACAGAAGGGGATGAACGGGGGACTCAGATGCTTAGACCAGAATGAACTAGCTTGACCATCTAGTTGAAGCCCCTGCACATCATTATATCTTATTCTGCCTTTTATCACAAGTCTCACACTATTTAGGGTATGCCTGCACTGGAGCTGGAATGTGTAATTTCCAGCTTGAGTAGACATACCTGTGCTAGCTCTTATTAAGCTAGTGCACTAAAAAGAGAAGTGGAGCTGTGAGTCGCTAGCCACCCCAAGTACTCAGGCAGCACTGCTGAGGCTACACCTCTGTTTAGCACATTAACTCAATTACAGCTAGTGCCAATATGTCTAGGGAGCTGCAAATTGCACCTTCCAGCTCCAGTGTAGACATACCCCCAAGCTGTTGACTGTGGCTAAGCTACAGGGTTATGTTGGCAGGGTTAAGGTAGTCCAAGTCACAAAGCAGCAGCTCTTGGAGTCCTGTGATTACACGTGCATGCCATGTTTTTTTTAAAAAACTCTCTTCCCCTTCCTGTTGCACAGAAACGCTTCCAAATGTGAACCCTACAGAGGACTGAAAACATGGGCAAAGGCAGTATATCTTCTTACTATATGTTCCATGCTATGTATCCGATGAAGTGGGCTGTAGCTCACGAAAGCTCACGCTCTAATAAATGTGTCAGTCTCCAGGCTGCCCCAAGTCCTCCTGTTCTTGTTGCTGTCCCATTGGGGCCCATACACATTAATATGGGGGCGAGGGGGGGCTCCACACACACAGCACACAATAAAAAGCCATATAGGGCCCCCTTAAGCGGCTCAGGGCTCGAAGCAAAGTCACCGCGAGGGCTCCGCCCCCCAGCACACACCCGCCTCTGCTTCCTCCCGAGCGCCGCTCGCGGCCCCAGCCGCGGCCACCGCCAGCCAGACGAGCTGGAGACGGGACCACGACGCCGGAACCGGCGCAGCGCATCGCATCGCATCGCCCCACCCCTCCCGCCTTCAAGCAGCCAATCAGCGCCCTTCGCCGGTTTGGTGCGTCACATTCCTGCGGCAAGCCGCTCCTCCCCGGGCACGTGTGCTGTGTTGTGCCTGTCACAGCCGCCCCGATAGTACCTGTCCCGCCGCGGCTCTTCCGGGGCCTGGCTCGCTCCGCGGGGACTGGGCTACCCTCCGCCGCGCGTGCGCGCGCGCGCCCCCCTCGCCCCAGCATGTCCGGCTGCCCCGCCGCCGCCGCCGCGCTCGCCGCCTGCCGCCAGGCCTGGGAGCAGGTGTTGGCCAAGGCCAAGCGGGCCGTGGTGTTCGTGGACGCGGCGTGCGCGGAGGGCCTGCACTGGGCGGGCGGCGGCGCGGGCAGGCTGCTGGACGCCGGCGCCCTCGCCGTCAAGGAGTTCTCCAGCTTCGAGGCGGGCGCGGCGGAGCAGCCCAAGGCGGTGTTCGTGGTGAGCAGCCTGCTGAAGGGCAGGGCGGTGGACATCATTCGCGACATCGTCAGCCTCAGCCGCTTCCAGTACTGCGTGGTGTTCACGGCCGTCAGCCACGCCGTGCACCTGCTGGCCCATGGGGCGCCCGGCGGCGCCGAGCCGGAGGGGGGCAGCCAGGCGGTCTTCGAGCAGTTCGAGGAGAAGCTCTGCCAGTGGATGGGCAACATGAACTACACCGCCGAGGTGCGGCATGCCCCCCTGCTCCTGGCGCCCATCTCGCCTCATCTCTTCGTGACCCCGGCCTTTGCCTCGCTCTTCCCCATGACGCCCCAGGACCTGGCTCGCATCAACTCCTCCAGGCCTGAGAAGAAAAAGTTTGGCAGCTTGAACGACCTGGACTTCTCCTCTCTGCCTCCTGAGCTGCAGCTTCAGATCAGAACCCTGGTGTCTGGCTTGAACTCCTTGTTTGAGTGCCTAAATGTGAGAGAGGAGTGCTTTGCAATTGGGACCTTGAGCAAGATTATTGCAGGGGATTTGGCGAACTACTCACAGGCCAAAAACAGGAGGAAGACCGCACAAAACCGAGCCTCTGTCATCTTCATAGACAGGACACTGGATCTGACAGGTAAGAAGCTTAATATCAATATTACAATTGTGAGCCACGCTTCATTTACATTATTATGGTGATCACTGGATTTCGAAGTGCCTGTGCAGATAGGTGCTCACATACAAATGTGGCTATAGTGGCCCGTTGAGAGTGGTGGAAATAAGAGATGTGACTACAAAGGCATGGGCTAGTGTTTAAAGCAGGAGACTGATTCATAAGTTCTAGGTTCTGCCACTGACCCTGTGACCTAGAGAGAGTCTGTGTACATCTTTGTTGCTCACGGTTCTCAATCCTGGGAGAGGAGTGCAGAAGGGAGAGAGAAATGTGCGGTGAAGTTTATTTTATCAGGGTTTGTAAAGTACTTTCAAATGCCAACATAAGGGAAAACAGTTTTTTTTTTATAATGAGAGATGAACCTGAGTTGTATCTTATTTAACTTTTAGTTTTCAGGTTTTATATGTCAGTTGTCCTGATAGAAGCTATTTTAGCAAATACAGTAGCAAAACAAAACACTCAGCTTGGGGAGAGGACGAAATAATGAACCATACATGCTGTATGTTAGGCATGTCACTTAATGCACTCCTGGAAGGTGCTTAAATATTACAGTGATGAGGGCAGTATAAGAACCTGTATAGGAAAGAACAGAACAAGAATAAAATGCCCAGTGCTTGAAAAATTTACAAGACATTTTCGAGTGAGATGTTGGAAAAAATGATATTGATAGGCAGAAATGAAAGACTTGAGTAGGGGAGTCACCAGCAAGCTCTAGGGACAATGACCCGGGAGAATGCCAAACTTCCATCTTTTGTATCAGGATCTGCAGGTTGTGTGTCTGATAAGTTTGAATGCTTCCCACCAGTGATGGAAAGGGAAGGATGTTTCTCTTTTTCTCCCCCACTCCATTTTATCTCAAGGTTTTGGGATTGTTCTGGAGACGGACAGTGATACACTAGCCCTCACCCCTTGGGAGACGGAAAGGAAAATGAGGGTCGGGGGGAAGAAAGCTAGGAAAAGAGTAGGACCTATCCACCTCACAGCAGCCTGGCTGCTGGTGAGAATTTTCCTTCCCCATAAATAGCTTCAGTGGATCCCAGAACTTTCCCAAGAAGCAGCAGAGGATAAGCTGCCATATTGAATCTGATAAACATTCAGAATCATGTCTGTGACAGTAGCTGCCAGTACTAGTGGCTTTGGTGGAAGGTATATACAACCCACTCCCTTAACGGATATTTTTATGATAACATGTCTCTGAGGCGATGTTTCTTCCTATTTCCAGGCAGTTTGTGCTTGGCTTATGAGCTTAGGAGAACAAGTCCTTATTTGACTTCAATGTGACTCCTGTTCCTAAATCATTCAGGCACTTTTGAAAATCTGACCCTTAAATCCTAAGTATCATAACTATAAATGTTTAATTTTTTTAGTCCTGCTAAGATCTCTGGCGCAGTATGAGTTTCACAGATTAATTTTATGGGATCTTTAAAAAGGATTTTCTTTTATGTTTGACATTTACCTATTAATTTAATTGTCCTCTTACTCTTGTATTCTGAAGCGTACATAGAAGCACATAATTTACCTTCTATATGCTATTTATTATGTTGTAAACTTCTGAAGTCTACCCTTTTATTCATCGCTAAACTACATAACGCTGATCTTTCAAAGCTCTCCATTTATGGAGCTCTTTCTATGCTAGCAATAACTTTTCTTAGTCTTCTCTATACATCTTATTTCTGTTGTATCAAAACTTAATTCAGTATCCAAGGTGAGGGTACACCATAGATATACATTATGATATAATATTTTCAGTACAATTTTGTGTCCTTCTAAGTGTATCCTTGCTTGACTATGGTCAGTTTCATAGCTCTGTTCACAGTTGTGCTGAACAGCAAATGTGAAACTGACCTGAGTGATATTAATGTCATGCTGATGTTTGGGAAATCTGCAAGCAGTTCACTGGTTCACATTGAGTAGGTCATATGCTTAACCATGTGCTAAACTTAATATTCTTTAATAAAAGTTTAGATGAAACTATCAATTTCTGTAGGAGTCCTGTACTTTCTAGGGAAAGTTTCCTACTTGCTGTTGAATTTTTGAAGCTCTGATGGATAACTTAAAAGACAGCAGGTATTTAAATACTTCATCTATATTTTTAATGTCTCAAAGAGAACTGCATGAGAGCACACTCAGAAAGAAAAAAGGAGCAATTGCTTATTACCACATTTTGAAACTGGCTAAGAAGAGAAAAGAACAAAGTTATGCAAGAGCAGCCCCATACACTCTAACCATGGTTCCCATTGCAACTCAGCAACATCTAATAATCAAAGGCAGTATACATATTTAACAATATTGGCATGGTACTTGATGTGCATCCATTGGCAGAAGAAAATCAACTACGAATGCAAACAGCTATGTCTGTGCCAGTTTAGCACCCTGCCTACCAAGCATCAAGGAGATTTGAGGCAACAAGGTACCAAGAGTTGTTTTGTCACCACCTTTTCGATAAGCTTAAAAAAAAAAGAAAGATATTGTCAAAGTCAAGTGATTTGTCAATGCTTTCTTGAGAGAGAGAGAGAGAGATTAGGGCTGCTCTTCTTTTTTTTTAATATTTTTTATAAAGTACATATGTGGCTGCTGCTCCAGAAACAAACTCCGCTAATGACGATTCTTCACTGTTTTTCCACGAGCCAGGTACAGCGTAGGTCACGGTCAGAAGTTGTCGAACAAAGTTCTCCTACCACCTCCAGTACTTCAGATAGCAGCAGTGGCTGACACAAAAGCAGAAGAATTGGCATTTGTCCCCTAAATACATTTCCTTATCTCCACAGAAGCAGACATGTCTGCCTCCATCTGAACAAAATCTGCAAAATAAGAATTCTCACAGTAGCAAGAACTTAAGATCAGCCACTGAACACAAGCAGGTTGATTAAACTATCCCAGCACCCAAAACAAATCTGATGATCAGATCTCAGAAATCTGTGCAAAGTTGAAGCCTTGAATCAAGTCGTGCTGTTGTAATTTACTGACCACTGATCTTGCATTAATCAAAATGAACCAAAGGCCACTCAAAAGAATTCTTCAGGTGTGGGGCATCTCTTGCATCTGATGTGAGAGAAGGACAGGACCGCTATTTTGGATTGTTGAATATTTTCTGGTGTGAGCTGTCTTAACTCGTCTGTGGGGACTAACTGATTAGCAGAGGATTGGTGGTGCATTAAACCAGGTCTTGGTAACAAGCAAGGTCAGGTATCTTGCCCAAAGTATCATCCAAAATCCTATTTACTCATAGTCAACTTTGAACAAGCTGAGGAAGGTGATATCACAGTTGTCTGAAGGATAGTTGCCCTGCTAATTATGCTGATGGGGATTGGAGAGGGTGAGAGGGGCATGGTGGTTAGAATCAAGAGGAGAGTCTCAAAGCCAAGTAACATGCAGTGATGGCAACCTAAAGTGGCTTTCAGAGTTCCTTCTCCTTCCACCCCTTCACAACTCTTCCCCTTGTCTACTAGCAGTTAAGACAGGAAAAACATATTTATTAATATTATGTGGTTATGAATGATTTTTTGTTCCAAATTAGTTACTATTTTATTTTGAGCTTGCATCCTGGTCTCTTCTGTAATACATTTGAGGCCTGCTCCTCACTTGTATGTTTGAATTGAGAACACAATGCTCATGCCTGAGGCTCCATGTTTGTCATGGAGGTCACAGAAGTCACTGATTCTGTGACTTCTGCAGTGGCCCACGCAGTTGGCCCAGGAGCTACCTGAGCAGCTTGGGCAGCCCATGGGCGAGTCGCACCAGCTGTTGTTGGGGCAGTCTCAGGACCCCTCGCCCTCCAGCAGCAGGAGTTTGGGCATTGGGGGGCTCAGGGCTGGGGATTGGAGTGTGGGGTGGTGCTTACCTGTGCGGGGGCTCCCCGGAAGGGCAACAGAAACTCTCCTCCTTCAGCTCCTAGCTCCACGTGCTGCTTCCGCCTGCAGGCACCACCCCCGAAGCTCCCATTGGCCATGGTTCCCAGCCAATGGGTGCTGCAGAACTGGGGCTTGGGGTGGAGCAGAGGCAGCACATGGAGCTAGGAGCTGGAGGTTGCCACTTTCCAGGAGCCGGGTAGAGAACCTGCCCCAGCCCCACCAACCTCCCCCTCCCCCTCAAGCACCCCGGCCTCTCCCCTCTCAGCACCCATGGCGCACCCCAGGGCTGCGACTCCCCCATCTCCGAATACTCATGATGCCCCCTGAAGCAGCGTCCCCCCAAGTACCCATGCCCCCCACCCCCGAGTACTTGTGTGTGGGTGTGGGGAGGGGGTGGCCCAGGCCATCCAGCACCCGTGGTGCCCCCGGGTCCCCCCTCCGGAGGTACCCCTCCCCCAACTTGTAGTCAGGAGTATACAGGCAGCCCTTGGACTTACGACACAATTGGTTCCTGAACATTTTGTCATAAGTCGAAACGTTGTCACTTGGAACTGCAAGACACTCCATTGCAGGACCGAGTGTTGTAAAGTCAACACCAATGGTCGTAAGTTGAATCGGTGTCCATTCAGAAACGTCATAAGTGCTGTTCGTCTTAAGTCGAACCTTGGAAAGTCGAGGACTGCCTGTATAGTAAAAGTCATGGACAGGTCACAGGGAGTGAATGTTTGTTTACTGCCTGTGACCTGTCCATGACTTTTTAGTCACTGGTATTTTTAGTAAATGTAGCATTACTCAAAGAGAGAGGAGGTAGAATCAAGAAAATAGGGTCTGGTTATAAGCAGAAAAGAAAGCTAATGTATAGTCTGACATGAGATTCCCGCCATAATGATGCCACTTTTCTGCAAGGTAAGTTTGCTCCATTTTTTCATGGCTTGCCCTACGCTGGGAATGGTTACCATCTTCCTTATGCAACAAATCATCACCTTTTAAAAACACACATTTGTCCAGCAAAGTCTTTCCATAACAAACACAAATTATTGGGGCTCAATGCAAAGGTACCGGGGTGAAATTTAATGGCTTGTGGTGTACAGTCGGTCAGAATAGCTGATTTAATGATCCCTTCTGTCCTTAAAATCTATGATTACCCATGCAAGATGAACTATGCATTTTGTTTCAAAATAGTGTTCTTAACAGCTGTAGTCTCTTTTATATAAAAAGCCAGCAACTCTCCTTGTTTGTTTATATGGCATTGTGAGCTAGCAGTGTAGATCAAATATACAGTATGTTGGATGATGGGAAAGGTTTGAGCTATTATTTAAGTTTGCTTCCAAGCATGGGAATTGTCAAATCCCTGAGCTAAACTATCTGGGTGCTGCTTTCTTTTAAGCATCAAAAGAACATTCAAATTATTCCATCATATTTTGATGATCTCTCTGAAACTGCTATAGCACTTTGTAACTAACTGCTGAAGAATTCGCGAATGCCTCCATAAAGCTCTAAATATAGCAGCTTGCTTAATTAATAAGTGCCAGATTCCTCACAAACTATATCTGAACACAGCCCACATCTTGTTAGACAGTACTGTGTTTGATCCTGTCTGAGATATTTTCAGCTGCTGTCAATCCCTACAGTAGAAGTCTAAAACTACTACTAACTGTAATAATTTAACTGTGAGGTAGTTGCCATTCAAAGAGAAGCCATCTGTCAGAATAAGGGGATGATTACAATATTGAGTTACAAATCATAATTTGTATCACATGTCCAAGGAGATAGGGTCCTTGCCCTTTCTATATGAAATTGTACATTTTCCCTCCAAATATGTACTAATATGTAGATGGTACTAAATTGAGAGATGCTACTAATACCAGAAAGAACACAAATAATCTAAAGGGAGGGGAAAAAAGAAAATTAGGAACCTGGCCAGGGAATAATAAAATGAGATTATTTCTGGACAAATGCAAGCTAATATAACTGGTCAGAAATAACCCAAGAAAAGACATTCAGAGCCACATTATGCCAGAAAGAGACAGGTCCACATTAGGAGTTATGCAAAGCCACACTCGTGGAGGAGGCATGTGGCCTGTATAAGAGGAGAAGTTTTAGTTTATCACTGTTCATTTAGGTAAGAAAAGTGAGGTGAGTGTTTTGGGGTTTTTTGTTTGTTTTTGTTTCTTAAATAGCCACTGGAAGTCTTCTTGTCCACTTTTTTCCTTAGATAAGGAATTTAGATTCTTGTTTGAAAAAAATCTCAAGCATCTCTAAAATCATAAAAGTCCATTTAAATCCTATTTTTTAAAATAAGTTCTTCAAAAAAGTATTGTTCTTTCTAATTTAACATTGGATATACCCCCAGATTCTTATAGCAAAGTAACTTTAAAAATGTGTGTGCTATCTTTTAAAACAAGACTAACAATCTCCTCTCCCCAGTAATCTAATGGGTTTTTGTTCTCAATACTCTGGTTTTTTTCCACGTTTGTATCTGATTCCTTATTTCCTTATCTTTTCCCAGGGGCAGTTGGTCATCATGGTGACAGTCTAGCAGAGAAGATATTCTCTGTGCTTCCCCGTCTTCCTGGCCACACAAACGATGTGATGGTTAATATGGTGGAACTCACTGCACTGCAGACTAAAGATGAAACTTGCAATATTGTAGCACCTGGCTGCTTGGCACAACCAAAGTAAAACTGCTTTTTTTCTTTTCTTTTTAAATTACAGACTTTTTTGTGTGGTACAGGAGAAGAGAACAATAACCTTATGCCCAGAAAAAAGGAAGATTATGGTTTTAGTGCTATTGAAATAAATTCTGAAATAATAATCCATACATACACATGTACAGCAGTGGGTGAGATAAGCTCCTGATAGAGGCAGGATTTCAGTTCTTCAGGTTAAGTTTATTTTTTAAACCTAAAACATTCCAAAATAAATCAGAACAGATAAGCCGGGTCCTGTGGCCTGCCCTTCCTAAAGCCTCTATTTCACAAGACTTCTGTCCCGCATAGTGAGTATCTCTAGCCAGGTGTTCCAGCTAGCTGGGGTGGAGAGCCTGCTTCCAGATTCTGTCTCCTACAGGAACCTTCCTGCTCCTGTAGGTCTCTCCCTAACTGAGCTGCTTGCTGGCCTTCTACCTGAGGACATGGTGACTTGCAGCCTATCACCATATCCCTGGCTTCAAACACCTCACTGGCAGAGGGAGCTAATTAGGCACAGGTGGGGCTAAGATCACCTTTCTTTAAAGGCCATCCCACTCTGTGATAACACATAAAAATAACAATGATATTTAAAAGAAATAACTTTGCTTTGCCTGTGTTTAATTCAGAACTAATATTTTATTTTTGTGTATACAGTGCACCTAACTTGAAATTTCAATTTTTAGATGTAGTTGTGTGTCTGTGAATTGCTGTGTTATGACAGCTTCCGTTACAGTGTGAAAACAGAACATAAAATATCTATCTAATCGTTCAAAAAAATAAAAATAAAAGCTCATTAACTGTTTTTATCTTACAGAGTTATACCAGTCTTGCTCAGCATAGTGCTCTGAAAGTTCTAGGGTAGGGAACCAGTATGTTAGGTTATTTCCTTTTCCACCACATCCCCAGCTCATATTGGAACATGATTTTCTGGGAGAGGCTATCAAGTGTGTTTTGTTCCTTCTGGGCTGACAACTTTTGGCTCCTGCCTCCCCCCGCCCCCGAGATTTTGCAGAAAATTTCTCGATCTCCTACACTTCATCCTATAACCTTTATTTCATAGGGGTCCTCTGTGCCCATTACCCTCTCCCCACTCCCACCCCAGACTAGCTAGGTGCTGCTGGGTCCAGCTTCTGAAGCAATGTACAGCTGTATATTTCTTCAGTCTGTTCTTCTGGGCATGGGGGGGGATACATGTGCTCAGCTAGGTGAACTTTACCTTTACTGCTCTGATGACTGGGTTAGCAAAAATAAACCATTTGTTGAATCTTCACCAACCGTTTTCCAAGGTGCTAATTGGTCTTTTGAGCCTCGCTTTAAGAATGTGGCCTCCTCAGACTCTAGGGGCTTGTCTACACTGGCACTTTACAGCGCTGCAACTTTCTCGCTCGGGGGTGTGAAAAAACACCCCCCTGAGCGCAACAAGTTTCAGCGCTGTAAAGTGCCAGTGTAGACAGTGCACTAGCGCTGGGAGCCACCCCCCTTGTGGAGATGGGTTTCTTTAGAGCTCTGGGAGAGCTCTCTCCCAGCACTCTGCCAGGACTACACAAGCCACGTTAAAGAGCTGCCACGGCAGTGCTTTAACGTTGCCAGTGTAGACAAGCCCTAGGAAACAGCTCCACTCTGCTGAGTTATTGTAAAGCAGATTCTAGAGTGGCTGTTAGCACCTTTCACACTGTCTTTGTTCTTTGGCTTGCTGGACGTGCTTGTGTTATTTGTACAGCCATGTTTATATCTCCACATCACTCACAACTGGAGAAGTACTATATGGCCTGAAAAAGTTCACATCCCCAAATCAGATTGCTGTTCTGGATCATTCAGGCCCAATTTATTTAATCATTTCTATAAACTATGAAATGTTTGAAAACAGTTTTCAATTACTGTTGGCATTTCCATTATGCTGAAAGTAGCAGAATCTGTGACATTATCAGAATGGAAGTCTAACTATTGTAAACCAGTTTCCATTCTTCTTCAACACAAGTCTGTTTTAACTGTCACATTACAAACATTGACCAGTGTGAAATGCCTAAATTCATTTGCAATACTGAAATTGATTTATAATCCCTACAATGAGCTTCCATACTGATAGTGCTGTGAGTGATCTCATGCTTCATCAAAATGGCTGTTGCCAGTGGTAGCAAGCTCAAAAATGCTAGTTGTAATTAAAAACTTTGGCATATAGATATAAAGTACAGTTTATGCATGGCAAGAAGTGTTTCTCTGCTTGTAAATTTTCCAGTTACTGTATGGAGTGAAGGTAGCAGGACCTCTGTCAGGGAAAGGACTAGTAATTTAATGTGGCACAGCGGCTCTTTATACAATGGCTTTGGAACGGTTGTGCCAAATGCAATGGCATTTCACAAATGCTGACTTCTATATTCAGAATATTTTCAAATACTTAAAAATATTTTTTTCCCCTGAGTTAATATTAATATTTATTGTGGTGGGGAGGAGGAGAAATGTCAGCTCTATCCACACAGCTTGCTGTCTTTAACGTTTTAAAGGAATGTTTCTCTAACAGAAACATCTGGGCTCAGTTACGGGGTTAGCAAACAGAATTAATGAATAATTTATGGCTGGTGTGGTGAAATAAAGCAGGGTTCTTTTCTTAAACCTAAGGAAATAATGGGCTTCTTTAAAGATTTAAATGAAAATTTAAATGCCATATGCTGCTTAAGTTGTTATACTTTGAAGGTGATCTCTTGATGAGGAAAAAAGTTCAAGAATTGCTTTTCTAGAATTTTCAATTTTAATAGTGTTAGCAGTACAAAAAAAAGTTGGAGGAACAAATGTTGCATTACTGTAATTACGGACACATTGCTGTTCCAGCATGAATGGCTGCTAATCAAGAAATATTTGAAAAGAGCCCAAGAGTCTGTTATGATTTAAAGAATGAAACCGTTTATGGAATGAGAACTAAAGACATCCATGTTGGATCAGTACTGTGTGCTTCTCCATATTTATTAAGCAGAAAAACCTTGCTCTTCCAAACAAAGAATGTATAATATGAGCGAAATAATGGTATGATGGAAACAGTTGTAGACACTTCTAAAAATGAATGGCTGATATTGATGGCACCTTGGTCTTGGCATTTAGATGAGTTGTAGACTTTCGGAGTCGAGTTTGTATTCAAATCATTTCAGTTACTTTTCTCATTAAAGACAATGGCAGTTCTTTGGGGGGCGCTTTATGCCCGCTTTGGATGAATATCTGGGATTCTGTTGACTTGTGAACCATTTGGCCACTTGATGGCAGAATTTGGCTATTTATCTCAATGAAAAAAAGGTGTCAGTCTGTCTGTGGCCCCCCATTACCGTAGTATCTGATCACCTCACAGTTTTACCTTTATTCATTCTCACATCATCATGAGCTGTATTCTGAGGCACAGAGATGCTCAGTGATTTGTTCAAGGTCACACGGAGTATGGGGGAAAGCAGGGACTTGCACCCAGGTCTCACAAGTCCTAGGCTAATGTCCTAATCACTGGATCATGATAAATAAGAACAAAGAATACTGACTAACATGGTGCTGAAATGTGGTAAATTTAAATGGTACCTTTTATTATTCAACCATATCTTATATCATGTGTTTTCAGTATCAAATTAGACAAATCGTAATCATGTTGGTCAGACATATATAAGTGACTTCCTGAATATAGCTTGTTTTTCTTATCCCTCCAAAACACTTGGGAGCTTGTAAATATCTCCTGTGTATACATTTTGGACCAGCTTTGTGGTAATATACAACTCAGTAAAGGGCCAGACATGTATGCAGAAGATAAACAGTTTTTATAAAACATGAAACGGGCCATTAGCTACTTACTGTAAACATTTTGTCCATGAAAATGCAAAACCATACTCTAATACATTTCACATTTGGGTTGCTGTGCCTACAGTAATTCAATTGGCAATAGTAGCTAAGGTGTCTAGACATTTTTGACAAAGCAATTAGAGTTATTAAATCATCTGGGTTTGCATTGGTAAAAATAACAAGCTGAAAATGTGGTTATCTTGTTCATTGGATTGTGATTCGGTAAACCTTGAAGTGCAGACCAGATGTTTAAAATACAATACACGACAAAACTTTCTATTATTTTCCCCCATATAAAACATTGGCAGTGGAAACTTAATCATCCATTGAGAAACTTTTGGTAGACTTTTTTTTTTTTAGTCAGTGCCTCATACTGAAAGAATACGCTGAAGCTGAAAGCATGTCTCTTCCTCAGTCCTAAAAACAGTAATGCACCTGTTTAACTTTAGGCACATACTATCTTTGAATGGAGTGTGGGTGCACACATGCATGTTCATTTGGTCTTAAACAGTTAGCATTTTTGTTTGGCTATGTACTCTGATCTTACTGTAATTGTAAATCTTCACATTTCAGAAAATACTTGACTTGTTACAATTTAAACTAGGAAGAAAAAAAATCCTAAAAAAATCCAGCTCTTCCATTATATTTACATCCTTGCAGCTGATGTGGTTATAAGAGTTATGCAGAATACATATGGAACTCCCCATAACCTCAGAGGCAGTTTGAGTGCAGATCTGGGGCAGAATGTGGCTCCAAAATATCTTAGAGGCTTATGGTCAGTATTGGTGGTGGTGGTGGTTTTTAAGTGTCTTGTTAAAAGCTTTGACCACAATAAGGATGATAGTCCTTGTCAATAGGATTCTGGTCTGGGCGTGAGGTGACCTGGGTACTACTTCCCAGTTGTGTCATCAACTTGTTAAGTGACCTTGGGCAAGTCACTTCATCTCTTTGTGCCTGTTTCCCCTCACTGTCTGTCTTGTCTGTTTGGATGGTAAGCTCTCTGGGACAGGGACTGTCTATGTGGTTGTCCAGTGCATAGCAAAAAGGGTGCCTGTTCTCAATTGGGGTTTAATAAATAATAGTACTAATGAACATAATTAACAGTAAGTTATTGAAACTCTCTTTGCCTATGTTTATTTTTTCCACTTCCTTTTAACATTGCATCACCTACAAAACCTGCAAATCTTAGTTGTGTGCTGTTTTTAATGCATTAGACTTCTTATTGTTGCTGGAAGGATGAAAGACTATGTTAGAGCTACAGTGATACTTAGATGTAAGCATACAACAATCATACAGATGTAAGCAGAGTCAGGATGAGCTCCATCCTGACATCTGGTGGTGAGGTGTGGCAAGTTGTGTAAAAGAACTTCAGGGGCTGATCTCATTTGCATAGGCACGCCCACTCCTCCTAGAATAAGGCCATAGCTGCCCAAATGGTCACTTTAGGTGCTGTGGGATCCCCAGTGTCTCTGTTATTGGGGCAGGAAGAATAAATTGTTATTACCCTGATTATGGGAATCAAGGACAGTGGAACTGTACGTGGCCTTTTGTTATGATGGAGGGACTCACCATCAACTAAGTAGCAGTCGCTAGGCAAGGGACATGGGTTCCAAAACTGTGAATTGAGAGAGGCTGGGGACAGGTATTAATACTTGGTGGCATGGGCCCCCTGGTGAGGGCCTTACATGCTAATTGCACTTCCTTCTCTCTCCACTGTGGAATATCAGAGCTAATTTTGATTCCATTAGGAGTCTAGTTACAGGCTGCTGAGCTGAATTCACTTTGGGCTAATGGTACACCAGCACTGAGGCTCCCCTACTACAAGCTGAAATCACAAAAGAGTTAAACTTACTCAGAGCTGAAATCACTGAGTGTTGTGTTAAGTAGTGAGGGAGCCTGAAGATATACGGTGGAGCAGTTTGCGGGATGGCGAGCGGAGCGGCTGGTGGAGCAGAGCAGTTTGTTGGATGCCTAGAGTAGCTCATGGGGCAGCTGGCAGAGCGGAGCCCCATGGAGAGGTGGGGCCATCAGCTTTGGACTATGTAAGGTGCCCCTTAACACACCCACCCCCCCACCCCCCCCCATCTCCACCCAGATTGGGAGGTAAAACTCTGCAGATAAACTTTTGAACTCTGGGGCTGCCCTGACCAGGGACAGAGACTTTTGGGACTTTGGGTGATTTTGGGTTGCTGGACTCAAGAACCAAAGGGAAAGGACACGCCCCAGTTTGCTTGGGGTGGATTTTTTGCTCATGGGTTGTGTTATGAATCCTGTTGAATGTGTTTCCCCAACATAATGCCACATTGTTTCTCTCTGGTATTAAAAGGCTTTTTGCTACACTCAGACTATGTGCTTGCGAGAGGGGAAGTATTGCCTCTTGAAGGCGCCCAGCGGGGGTGGTATATATTTGTCCTAGGTCACTGGGTGGGGGCTCGAGCCGGTTTTGCATTGTGTTATTGGAATGGAACCCCTAGATACTGAACCCGGCCCTTGTTGCTGCCAACTCTGACAGTACACATAATGCAAATTAATGAAGATAGGCTTAATTGTTCTTGCATGGTGAAGAAAAAGAGCAACCAGCACAACCATTAAAAGGAAAAAAAAATTTTCTACCTGTATTGGAAAAATGAAATGGGGGTGGAGGGAAAGCTTATTTCCAGTGGCAGGGCATTGATTCAGATATTGTACATACATGCTTTGTCTTTTTGACATATGTTCTTGAACACAGTTTAAAAAATATGAAGCACTGTTTCTCTTTAATGCTGAATAAATATGACACACTGAACTATAATAGTCATATTGAATAATTCTTTTTGTATTTTTCTTTTTTGGCATGTGAGAGAGAACTTTGGTTTTTAGAAGGTAAATCAGAACGGTTGCGTTTTTGAATGAAAATTTGTGTTTCATAATTAGAATAACTAAATTACATCATTAGCAAGCTGATGATATCTTGTTTCCTTAGATGATAGTATAATAAAATCCAGATTGTGCTTAATTGAATAGTATTGTTGAAGGACTGGGGGAAAATATCCCAGGATGATGGAGGGTGAGGCTCCTTTAAATGTAAAATATATGTGTATGTGTATTCTTGTATCTCTCTCTGTATTGAGCTTTTCCTCTTTTATCCATTGTGCAGACTTGCACTTCATCAGTTCAGTGCTGCTTGGATTTTCTTCCTTTGTCCCATGCGTTGGCATGTTGAGATTCGTCTTGTGACTCTTTTTCAGCCCACCTGATGATCACTTTAGATAAGCTATTACCAGCAGGACAGTGGGGTGGGAGGAGGTATTTTTTCAGATTCTCTGTGTATAAATAAAGT
Organism: Lepidochelys olivacea; assembly: GCF_965140295.1. Lineage (NCBI taxonomy): Eukaryota > Metazoa > Chordata > Testudines > Cheloniidae > Lepidochelys > Lepidochelys olivacea. Next base: position 97,162,244 of record NC_140414.1, read on the forward strand.
CTGCTGCAGTTTCCACGGCATGCATCCGATGAAGTGAGCTGTAGCTCACGAAAGCTCATGCTTAAATAAATTGGTTAGTCTCTAAGGTGCCACAAGTACTCCTTTTCTTTTTGCGAATACAGACTAACACGGCTGTTACTCTGAAACCTCTTTTTCAGTTGTGTGACAGTTCCCCCTGCTGTAAGGTTTGAGGTACTGCACTCATGTTTGGAAACCAGCGTCCTGCCTCAACTTTAAGGTTTTTCTTGAGTTCAGGACTATCCTGATTCCAGACATGATAATGGGCTTTTTAGCCTCCCTGCCTATACTAGCTGAAAAACAGTTCTGGTGAGTGCATGTGGGTGTTTATTGAAGGATTGATAGAAAGCAGAAAATTCCCTTAGCTCTTTCTTCCTAGCAGTAGCAGAAATTGCAGCAGATCCAATACTTAAAATCAAAGGTGCTTGCCCTTTCAGATCTATGTTCCTGCAACTCCTTGCTCCCTCCTGCCTGCAGGAGGATGACTCTGTGGACCATTTGGGGTTCTTTTCCAGAGACCGGACTTGGTTTTTTAGGATTTCTCTGTCAACTTCTCCTGCCTCTCCAATTATCAGAAGTCAGATGCCTTCCACGAGGAATTATCTGGTCACTCTGAGGAAAGGGTGGTCCCTCGTTCCCCCGCATTTGATAAAATGCATGTCATGGAATTGCCTTTCTGACTTAAAATAAAGAAAAATTATGTCCCTCCTAAAAGCCTGTTTATTGTTCCATCCTCAAAGAAATGGTAAGCTTTTAAAGACTCTTCTTACTGTGTGTGGACTGTAGCAGCATTTCTTCTAGAGCTGTGGAAAAGATCTGTTCATCCATCTTTAACCAGACTCAACCTTGTTTATTACTAGTAAACCTGACTTGAAAATTCTGTTTCGTTTGTCAGTTCTTTAGGGTTCTTCCCTTAGATATTTTATATTTTCAGTCGTTACTCAGGTGTGGCAACGCTTTCCTTTACCGCTTCATAATTTTTAGGGAACAGGAGGGGTTCATATCCTTACAAAATTCCTCTAAGCAGCCAACATGGGCACTAGTGTTTGTGTAATGTTACTATCTGTGTAATTTTGGCTAATATTGTAAGGTACTCTTCAAAGACTAGTTTCCACTTTACTTTGTATGCTGCCTTCAGGTTGACATGAAAATTCCAAAATGCAGTTGTATATATCAGCCTTATTACACACTGTGGAATTGTTCCTTGGCTCTTCTGCTAGGTACCAGAATAGCCTGTGTATGAGTGGAAGTGTGATTCAGAAGCCAATACAGTAGAATAAACCTGCTTTCTCTCAAAAGAGAAAAAGATGATATAATAAACTAATGGGAAGAACACACAAAAGCTTCTTATTTTGAGGAGGGAGCAATATTTGGGAAGGAAAACAATTTTTTGTTTGTTTGTTTACAAACCAAAGCTTCCGTGTCTGCTGTTGCAAATTATACAGGCTAAAACTTAAGTTCAAGGCATGAAACATTTATCTGGCACTTAGCGGTTTGAAAACTAAGTCTACTAGCCAGGCAGCAAAATACTGTAATGCCACAACTCCTACATTTAAAAAGAATTATTTAATTCCAAAGCATTGGCAATCCCTTTCTGTTTAATACATAGGTTACTACATCTCTCACGTTTTTGTTAGGTCTTCTTTCTCTCCGTAGCGTCACACCTTTTTTCTTTTTATGTTCCTGTAATATATCAAAGTGATGTTTTCAGTGTGCCTCATTTTTTTTCTTTTTCCTTCCATTCTTTTATCATCTTTACTCCCCATATTTTTTCTTCTGCCTCTTCCTTTGTATTTTCTGTCCCTCCACTGTTCTCCCTGAAAGCATTCATTTCTCCCTGCTTCCCATTTCTAATTTGTAAGACCCTTGTAAGGGGCAGGTACTTGTATGCTGTGAAGCGCTTAGCACACTAGCGGGTGCTATAAAATACTTAATAATTGGTCTCTCTCTTTTTCTGCCTTCTCTGTACCTCATATCCTTTTTACTAGGCACCTAATTTAATCCTCTGTTTTATAAAATGAGGGGTCCCTCTGTCCAGTGACAAGTCAGGTCATTTCCCCATTCCCACCCTCTAGGAGTGGGCTGCATTGTGGGCTTCCTACTGGGAAGCTGCCCCTTGACATTTCTCAAGGATGCCATCTTTTGTAGCCTCTGGCTAGTAGGTTTTTGTTCAGTTTGAAACCCCCATCCCCTCTGGCTGCTGGAAGGGAGAAGGAACGTTTTCCCTCTCTTTCACCACATTCGCACCCCAGTTCGGTGAGAATGATGATGGCTGTGGACCTTTCTTTAACTGTCCTTCAGTCTCTGATGGGTTCTAATTCCCAGTCAGTAGCTCCACTGCCTGCTCTACTGGTGGTGCTGGTTGCCTTCCTAAGATATACCAGGGTGCCTGAGCTCTGGTCTACACTTGGGGGGTCGGGGGGATCGGTCTAAGTTATGCAACTTCAGCTACGTGAATAATGTAGCTGAAGTTGACGTACTTAGATTGACTCACCATGGTGTCTTCACCACGGTGAGTCGACTTCTGCCGCTCCCCCCGTCAACTCCACCTGTGCCTCTTGTGGAGCTGGAGTACAGGAGCCGTCGGGAGAGCACTCGGGGGTCGATTTATCGCGTCTAGTCTAGACGCGATAAATCGACCCCCGATAAATTGATCCCCGCTGGATCGATCGCTGCCCGCCGATCCAGTGGGTAGTGTAGACATACCCATTGACATGATTTTTGTCAATTTCATAGCTGCTCTGCCAGATCCCAGTAACAGCAGTGAAAATTAACAAAGTGGGTCAGTTTTCACTTGCTTGCAAAGCTCTGAGCAGCAGCAGAAATACAAGACCTGTCTGTCTTCAGATTTTGGAAGACAGCTTTGCATTGGTTTGTACTCAGTTCATGTTTGGAAGGTTTTAATTGGCTCCATGAAGAACAGAATTTTAGTCTCATAGACTTTAAGGCCAGATGAGACCATCAAGATAATCTAGTCTGACTTTCAGCACATGGCAGGCTGCAGAACATTACCCACTCACTCCTGTAATAGGCTGGGTTACTGAAGTCCTGAAATCTTGTTTTAAAGATTTACTTCACTATTTGCTCTAGTTCAAATCAGCAAATGACCCCTGCTCCACTCTGCGAGGAAGGCGAACCTTCCTCCCCCCCCAGCGACATCTGCCAATTTGACCTGGGGGAAAATGCCTTCTTCACCCCAAACAGGATGATCAGTTAGACTCTGAGCAAAAGGAGAGACTCATCAGCCAGACACCCAGGAAAGAATTCTGTGTAGTAGCTCAGATCCCTCCACATCCAGTGTTCCATCTCTGGATGATATTTGCTAATCTCTTCATTTTTTTTTTTTTTTTAACATAGATTCTGGAGAAGTTTGATACTCAACCAGGAAAGATTCCAATTCACTGTGGGAAAGTGGATATTTCAGGCCTTACTTAAGTTGTTCCCCTAATGTATTTATTTAAAAAAAATAAGTGTTAAGCCATTTTTAATTATTAGAAACAGCAATAGAATATAAAATGTTGGTAGTTCAACTTTTAGTCCAAGCTGTAGATTTACCATTGAGAAGAAGGAAATGAAACTTGACAGTGAAACTTGTAGGTCATATTACTGACAAGGGGCCATGTCCTGGCTTCAAAAACTTCTTACAGAGGCTAGAAAATTCAAAAATGCTGATTAAAAGGAGCTATGCTTTAGTCATAGCAAGGAGATAGTGGATATGAGGCGAAGTAGCAACATCCCTCAGTTGTCTTTTTTGTGTGAAAGCCATTGCCTTTTCTTGTCTGTCTGTACATGCATGCAAGCACATATGCATGGGGGTGGCACAGGAGACAATTGCTCAAATAGGAAATATCTCCTCCAACATAGATTGCCAGTGTTGAAGACTTGCATAAACCCAAATAAAATCCAAATATCTTGGTGTAGGTCAAAATTCTGTGTTTTAGTCAACCTGTGGTAGGCACTATACATCTGGTCCTTTGTGATAGGAACTCCGGAATAGTGGATGATCTTGAGCAATGTAGGAACGGTTACCTCTGTCTTGTTGGCAGATCACTCTGAGTATGGAAACAGAATCTGAAGTTAGTGCTTTAGGCTTTATTAAGTTTGGATGGGTACAATCAGCCAGATTAGGCTTGCATGAGGTCAAAAATAAGACCATGGTTTGCTTTGCAGTCCTAGTTTGTACTGAGGTAATGACATATACAACTTTGAAGTAGGAAAGAAAATAAATATCGCATGTTCTATGCCCAGAGGACCAGGTCCTCAACTGGTGTAAATCAGCGTAGCTCCATTGAAGTCAGTGGGGAGCTACACTGATACTTAACAAATTTAAAATAGTAGACCTTGCTAATGTGGAACCTGCCTTAGATTAATGCATCTATTTATTTAATTTTGGGGGCTCTAAGTCTCTATTACTAGAATAGTTGGATTTGCAGAAAAAGTGTTGTAACAGATCGGTATCATCAAAATTCATATAAAGTTTGTGGCTGCTGTGTCATTTAGTTAAAGGATCATTTCTCCTTCTGTGATGAAAAAACATCCCCTTGCATTTACACACACAGCAGCTTCACAGCCTACAGTGGAATGAATTCCTAGCTGGGAGGTTGCTTCGGTAACTGTATTTAAGGCCAGAGAACTAGAGAGAGGTCAGAGGATCATGTACCAAAAGGTGGCCTTGCAAATAGAAAACATTCAGAGGCAAGGGGATTCCTGGCATTCCATGTATCAGAATTTCCATTTCTTGTTTTATACAAATAGAAGGAAATACAATTTTAGTGTTTGATGAACATTTTCAGTCATATTATCCACGTCTCCTGCAAAAAGTGATCCAAAATATTATTTTTACATGTATCAAGGACATCTATTGAATAACTAGCTAGTGTATCTGTAAAAATGGACTTGGTACTCTGAATATAATCCCTGAATGTAGATTCAGTTGTCAGCACCTCATTATTAACTGCTCTTTCATTGGAATTGTTTTTATTAAAATAGCCTTCTGTGACAAGAACAGAGGTTATTTTAAATCATTATTATGTTACATGTAGAATTCCCAAGTAATACATATGTTGTAAGGATCAAAATTTATTTTTAGCATAATTCATTTGCTTTGTCCAAAAATCCCTGACAAGTGATTCTTTAATATGCACTTTGTGAAGAGTTACTTGGCAAGAGTTTTAATATGTCTTGTATTGTGCAAAATATCTGACTTGTTAGCTTTCGGTTAACTAGACTCCTACAATTATAACTCAGTCTGGTGTTCTCTATAAAATTCTCTCGCAGCTTGTATGAGTAAAATGTTTACAGAATAATTTAACTGGGATAAGAGGCAACTAGTTGAAACTTGGACAGGTCTGCAGCAATGCTTATGAGTAAAGGGTTTTGCTGACGTGCTCATGCATACTGTTTTTTAGGGAGTTTGGCCATAACTAGAGAAACAGGTGTGGCATTTTGGGGGTTATGCTGGCATAATCTCTCAGTATTAAGGCCCATATTGTATTGTTATAGTGGGTAAGAGTGGCTATTATGTTCTGCTTATCTAGAAAATGTGCCCATTTCTCTTGCATGTGGACTTCACCATGCTCAGTCACATTGGGACTAGATTGCTTAATGTCTGTCAAATTGTAGCCTCCAGCCCAACTGTTGTAGAAAAAAGCTGCTCACTTGCTCCTCAGAGTAGGAGGAAGGGGAATCTGTTATGACTACTGTCACAGTATACGCTCATTGCCAATATGACATCGGAAAAAAAATCCGGTATGGGCAGGATATTCCATAATCATCCAGTGGGGGGTTTCTTGCATTCCCTCCTGAAGTATCTGGTACAGTCCACTGTTGAGAACAGAGAACTGGACTATTGATTTGGTGTGGCAATTTTTGTGTTTTTTGTTAACTCATTTAAAGGTGAACTGCAGTACTTAAACAATGATGATGATTTGTGCCCTTGGCTTTTTCTGCTCCATAGTGAATAAAGTAGGCTGTCCCAATTTCAGGGTATCCCCTCTCTGTGCTCCATTCCAGGAGAGGAGTTGCCTCTCAGGTCTCCAGCCGTTGCCTGTCTCTGGGCAGGGACCCTTGTCCTACTCCCTTCTGACTGGGGGCTTTAAGGCTGCACACAACAAGGCTTCCGGCCTTACACCGTGATATCCCCAGCAACCCAGTGACTGCCTAATGCCCAGTGCCTGTCCTTTGCTTTCCCTCCAAGGACTACGAACCGAGTGTATTGCCAGCAGTTACAAGTTACCACACAGCTCTTTTTGAGCAAGCACTACAAAGAAAACATAGTAAAAACAATGAACAGTTTTAAAACTATGCAGAACATACCAAGGGTCACCCATCAATTTTATGGGGCCTAGTAGGTCATAGTCAGTCTAACCCTTCCTCAACGGTTGGGGCCTCCCTTGGACAGAAAGTCCTATCCATTTGCTGGATCAGAAAGAAGGCCCTGAATCAGTTTAAACCCAATCTTTAAAAAATAAAAAAAAAAATCAAAACCCCTTGCTTTATTGTTGGTCTCTGGAAAACCAAGTTTGAACCAATATATACAAGCATCTCCACAGGGTGGTACCTCTCGGGCGGTGTTTTACAATCTAAGTGATTCACCTTAACCCCCCATTAGTGTTTTTGATTTCTGGAGGAGCTGTGATAACCCTCCCTCCTGGAGTTGCATACAGTCGCTGTCCCACAGTGATAAATAAACATAATACCATATAGTCCTGAAAGATATTGCAAAGGTGGGGGAGTAGGGAGGGACTGCAATAGCTGTGTACTCTCTACTGAATAATGTAGGCCTCAGGATTTTTACAGTTTGTTTTTAAACATTAGAAATATCCTGTCTACGCTTCCTCTTTTTGAGGGAGAATTCCATGGTCTAGAGAACTAGTGGATTTTATGGCATCACAAGAGATTGACATCTAAGAGAAGAAGGAATTTTTAGTCTGATTTTTTTTAAGCTTTTTGTTCTATCCATTTTTGCTTATACCAATTTAATTCAGATGCCTGATGAACACCTGAGAGAAAAGCTTTCTTTGTTGAAGATTCAGTTGAGAGGTTAGAACGTTTCTCACTTTGCACTTCAGACCTCCAGTAGAAACAGGAAAGTCAATTAAAAAAATTATTAGTATGTCTGTACTGCCCATAATGTGGAAGGCACCTTCCCCTCACACAGGAAGACTTAGTCCCTGCCTGTGGTCAGTATACCATATAAGAAGACAAGCAGGGTATGAACATAACTTTTATATACATTATTAAAACAAATAAACATCACCTGTACCTGAGTGCCCTTCAGTCCACTGGTTATTAGTTAGTCAATTTCTTTTAGTTATCATAGAAGTGAGTCTTGAGGAAGAATTTGGAGGATGAGAAGGTAGTTTTGGAGGATGAGAAGGTAGTGGCTTTATGGATCAGTTCAGGAAAGGTGTTCCATGCATGAGGCAGCACAGAAGGAGGTGCAAAGATGGTTGTGGAAGAAGCAGATAAATCACAGTAAGCAATATTAGTAGAGCAGTGGATATGTGGGGAACAGACAAGATAAAAGAGAAGAATGGATAAGTAGGGAGGTGTCTCTCTAAAGTTAGACAATTTATTTTTAAAATCTCCAAGGCCATTTTTTTACATCCATAAAGGGTGCAAATTAAAAACCCTACTTCTTCCTTTGAAGTTCACTTTTAAATACCTCTGTGTACTGTCAAAGATGAGTTGTATCCTCCAACTGGTATTTTATACAAAAAGCATCTTAATGACTGGTTTCTACTGAAATTCCAAAAAAGGCCAACTAGCAGTATCTGTCAGGCTTCTCCAAGGAGTTTGCAGTGTGAGGTTCAGATGTGGAAAGCATTTCAGTCTCAAGTGAAGATCATTCCTTATTTCTAGCGTTTGTTGTTGTTGTTTCTTGCTACTCAATGAAGACTTACTTCTTGACTGCAGATGAAGAAAAGACACTCAGATATGTAAACAAAGCCCTTCCCTCTCCCTGTCTCCACTGAATATCACAAGATCCTAAAAGCCCTAATATTAAATGTTCCTAGGCTCCTGACATTGAAATTAGAGTTAAAGTATGATGTTTCCTTGTAATTGATACTTTTTTTATACTGTACTTTGTTTATATTACACTGTCGCCTTGAGGCCCCAACTGAGAAGGGAGTCCTGTTGTATTAGTCATGCACAAATGCATAATAAGAGACAGTCCCTGCCCTAGGGAGCTTACAATCTCTTTTGCAATCATTTAAAAATATGTACGCAGCCTTTGGTAAGCAGGAAGGTTCTTGTGACACTCGGTCCAGATTATTCTTTAAGCATAGCAATTTGTTCTTTTCAGCTGGAGGATTGTATTAATTACTGTTAGTAACGAACTACTGGTAGTACGTTGGTCATTGTTGTTTGTTTGCTTGGCAGATCAACTTCATTGTTACTTGTATGGCGCTACAACCAAATATGGTGTTTTGCATGCAAAAAATAAGAACATTCCTGCCCCATAGTACATATTTTCACTGTTGTTTCTATATTTCTTCCTGTAAAATATAGTTCTGTTGGTAGAATTCTTTAAGAACTATACCCATTTGCTCTGATATAAAACCACACTGAATAGTCTAATTTCTTTAGGGAGCTACTGTCATCTGTCTTAAAATGTACCTCTCTAAAAGGTGCCAGTAACACAGTCCAAATCCTCTGAATTACAAATTCTGCTTCAGTTACTGTATGCTGTCTTCTTCCTTGTCTCTCAACATTCCTGAAAGTGAAGAATATAGAAGACCACAAATACTGCCAAAATGGCTCATGTGTTAAGTGCTTCACATCATATGGTTTGCTTATGTTTCACCTTCGTTTGACCTTGAAGTTTACAGGTTCAAGTGAATATTAATGGCCTTTGGGAACAGCTAAACTAAACAGAATAGAAAGGCGGCGAGAGCTCATAGCTCACTAAACTACTGTCTGACATATGGTGTCATTAAACTGTGCAATTTCATTTCTGTTTAACATAGTAAAATACTATATTGTCTACAGTGTTTCACCTTTTATTTAAGGAATTGCAAAAACTTGACCATGCCTCTTTAAAAAAAAAAAAAAAAAAAAAGAATTTGTATACAAATAAGTTTGGATACTCTTTAAGAAATATTTCAGACAGCATTCAGTGCGCGTTATGCATTTTTTTTAATATTTGTGGTTAGATTTGAACAATGAAGTGTTTTGCCTGAACAGAAATGCTTTATTTGTCTGTCCAAATAAAGAGGTTTATAATCCCAGATTTAGAACCAAATTCTAGCTTTTAGTTTGTGCCTGCCCTTTCTTTTTAGGAATAATATGCATTTTTGACTACTGTTAGAATGTATAATATGGTTCCAAAGATAATTTTTCTAGGATTCTTGGATATTTTTCTTGTTGTGGGTTAGCACAGATCAACTACATTGAGTCTCACACTGTTACTAGTGAAGTTGGAGGATACAGTGAGCTGAGTTGAAATATGTTGTTATTCCCTAGACAGCTGGGTTATATCTTGCACATACAGCGATTAACATGTAAAGTTGTTCCATGTCACAGAGACTAAAATACATCTTAAACTTTGACATTCTAAAGCCTAGGAACTTCATGTGTGTTTGTATGTCTGAGCACACTCTTCTAGATCAGCATTAAGTAGGACTGTGGTTAAGATGCTTGTCCTAGCAAACTTACAAGATGCTGGGTTGCAGGAAATGATTGATTAAAACTTCAGATACTGTTTTTGTTGGTGGTTTGGCAAGTTATGAACTCTCTTAGAATGTTGGTTGACCACAGCAGACGAGACGGCACACACATTCTACCTCATACGTGCATCTATCTGTAATACAGATTTGAGAGGCAGCTGATACAATCAGTTTTCTAAGAACTTGGTAAACCTTACCATGCTATGTGATATTTTTCTTCCCTCTGGGGTCATCTCTGATATGCACAGAATCATAGCCAATCTTTTTGTATAGTTAAAACTTCAGTTTTTTACTTTATTACATTCCAGTTCACTCTCTGGACAAAAATATGCCAAATGGAGTACAATTACTTCAGTAATGGTTACCTGTAAAGCAAGAATTAAAGAAATTATTGGTGTTCTGCAGTGGGGTTTGTGTTAATCAGAGATGTTTCTAGGGCATTTCAGGATTTCTTGCTCTGCTGTGCTTGTAAGAACTTTTTGAATTCTGTTTGTTTTCAAGTTCTCCCACGCTCCATAGATGACAGGGAATGCATTTTTTTTGGATGCACTGGTCAGTTTTATTGGAACACAATATTTTACACAAAACAGAACAATCTTGTAACTTAATGTTATCTCAAAGTAACTTTAAAACAACACCATAACTCTTTGCATAGTCCTTATCTGGCTGAAAAACAATTATGGTTTTATGCATTCTCGGTATCACTTAAACGTTTTGAGAGTACCTCTGTGGAAAATGGATCTCCTCAGCTAGTATGAGTGGACTCTGGCTACTCTGCTTATAACAAGGTGGACCTAAGTCTTCTGTAGAGGATCCTCAACAAAGTGAGACAATATTTGCCTTTTACTTTATTAAAAAAAAAAAAAAGTCACTGGCCCCACCCATGGAGTGTGTGATCTTCCCCACTCTCCCTCCAATGATATTCAGCAGCCTATGTGATCTTCCTCTAACAGTAGAGATGATTTGGGGGAATTAACTTTCTTTATTTTCCATCAATCATCTTCGAGATGAGTGACTAAACATGCCAATATAACTAACTTATGTAAGGCCCCCATCTTCACTATATATTGTACTGTATCTAGGAAAGGCATTTGAAGGCATTCTACCTAAAACGCTTTTTATGGCTATTTGGAAGGCTGTTGTCCTAACTAATCTAGAGCATAGTTTTAAAACTTTTTGACTCCATTCATATTTTCTGGCCAAACTGTGATAGAAACCATTTTAACTGGGTCTGTATTTAAGCCAATTTTAAAGATTATACAAAATAAATTAGTACAATAATATATGCGGGGGAAGGGTGCCTTAGTGTTGGGCATACGCTACTTCTTCGAGCTGATCCTATGTGTATTATGCTGTGCAGTACACCTATGCTCTGTGCACCTCAGACAGGAAAATTCTTGCAAGCAGTGTCTGTTCGTCTGTGCCTGCACACTTGCTCTCCTTATGCTCTGCACTGAGGACATAAGGGGAGGAGCGGACCATTCCCCGCTCCTGTTCTTTCTTACCACCACACAGCCTGTGTTGGAACCTCCAGTGTCCAGGTCATCTCCCTTCTCTCCAGCCTTCTCACCCGTAAATATTTCAAAATTTTATCTTTAATTATATTGTTAATAGTTTTAGTGGTAAAGTTAGTGGTTAGTTAGATTTTTCACTCCGGGGAACCCCTCTCGTTCCAGATATGGGAATTAGATTATGCCCAGAACATCGGGCTTCAAAAACAGTCTTCTGCTCTTGCACCTTCTCGGTCAGTGCTGCTTATACTGCGTGGGAAAGTGCGTATCTCCAGCAGGTGCAGTATCTGTCACTCCTTCCTTAGCTGGAATTGACAGGCACAGGAATTCCTCCTTTAAAAAGCACCTCATGGAAAAGCTATCAGGCTTCAGTCAGAGCCAGGTTCTGTGTGATCTAATAGGGAGTCATACCATCTCTGCCCATCAAGAGAGCCACTAGAGCTTCCTCCTGACCCAACAGAAGAGGAAGACTATGCACTGGATCTGCCAATACCAACAAAGGTGTTTACATGTCCTAGACTCCACTTTAGAATGTAGAACTATCCAATGCTGTTGACTAAATACAATTTTCTAAACTACTCAAAATTCCAAAATTTTAAGAACAAGTTACCTCAGCAGGACAGGGCTCAATTTCAGACCTTTATCAATGAAGGCATGTTGGTGGCTAGACCTTCATTGCAGTCTGCAGCTGACACTGCATTGAGGTTGGTAGCAATGCCGTTAGCATTCGGGAGTTATGAACCACTGTTGATGCTGTTTCCACCCAATCTTCCCACATCGTTTTGTGTCTGTCTACTCTTTTCTCACAGCTGGATTGCAATAACAATGGACAAGTTGGTGTTGGATATAATTCATTCTGGTTATTCCATCAAGTTCCTCACCCTGTTCCCTCAAAAAACCCCTTCCACATTCTACTTCAGGGACATTCTCACAAGGAGATCCTTTTCCAAGAGGTGGAATCTATCCTCCAATGGGGAGCGATAGAGTGAGTGCCTCTTCAACATCAAGGAAAAGGGTTCTATACAAAATGTTTCCTACTTCCCAAGAAGTGAGGGTGGAGGCTTATTCTTCACCTGTGACAATTCAACTTTTTTTCTCCATAAATTAAAATTCTGTATGGTTACATTGTCATTGATAATACAATCCCTGGAGAAGAGCATATGGTTCACAGCTCTCAGTATGAAAGATACATACTTTCACATGGAGATTCACCCTGCCAACAGAAAATTCCTCAGATTTATGGTGGAGCCCAACCACTGTCAATACAGGGTGCATCCATTTGGTTTAGCAACTGTGGCCAGAGTCTTCACCAAAGCATTTCTAATAGTAGCAGCAGAATTCATATGGAGCAGCTTCACCATCTTCCTGTATTTAGATGGCTGGCTTCTCATGGGCAGGACATGCTTAGAAGCCCTTGCACTGTTGTTATTTCATCTTATATCATCCCTAGGAGTCTGTGGGTATGTCTACACTGCAATTAAAACCCACAGCTGACTCAGGCTTGGGCTGCAGCCAGAGCTCTGGAACCCTCCCACTTCACAAGATCCTAGAGCCTGGCTCCAGCTCAAGCCGAACATCTACACTGTAATGAAACGGCCCCTTAACCTGAGCCTCGCGAGCCTGAGTCAGTTGACATAGGCCAGCAATGGGCGTTTAATTGCAGTGTAGACATGCCCTGTTTGAACATGGAAAAGTCTACCTCAGTGGTCCACAAACTGTGCAGCGTTCCCCACTAGAGGGAGAATGTTCAGGAAGGAGTGGCGGGGCCCAGGCCTCCAACTGCAGCGCGGCTCCCTTACTCTCAGGAGGGCAGGTCTTTCCCTTAGTTCTGTAGAGGTTCACCTCGTGGCAATCAGCGTTTGTCACCCACTGTCAGACAGTCATTCGATCTTTACTTACCCAGGGACAGCCTGCTTCTTAAAAGGTTTGATCAGAACTTTTCTGCCAGTAAAGAAACCAACTCCCCCATTGCGAACCTTAAATGAGTGCTTTCAGCACTCATTAAGTCACCCTTTGAACCACAGGCTACATGTTCCATGTCCCTCTTGTCAGTGAAGGATGCCTTCCTCATTACTGTCACCTCAGCCAGACAAGTAGTGGACTCAGGGCCCTAATGGCTGAATGACCATACTCAATATTCCATAAGGACAAAGTCTCACTTTGCCTACACCTGAAATTCATGCCTAAGATAGTTTCGGAATTTCACATAAACCAGGCAAGTCACTTACCTGTATTTTTTCCAAAGCCCCATACCTCTAGTGAGGAGAGGAGACTTCATTTCCTTGACGTGTGACGAGCATTGACATTCTATCTGCAAAGAACAAAACCGATCAGAATGTCGCGTAGGTTTTTCATTGCTGTGGCAGAACATGTCTGAGGTTAGACTATCCCATCTCAGAGGATCTTTAAATGGATCTCTGGCTGTATCCTATACTGTTATCAGTTGACATGGCTTCCTCCCCTACATGGGGTGAGGGCTCGCGCTCTCTAAGGGCAGAAGCGGCTTCAGTGGTTTTACTTCAAGAGCTAACCCTGCTTGACATTTCCAGGGCAGCTACTTGAAGTTCATGGAGACATTAAGCCTTAGTTCAAGACTCCCTGCTGACGCATCCTTTGGGGCAGCGGTTTTACAAGTAGCTATACTATCTGCATCCTTGCACCTTCCTCCTCTTTGAGTATTGCTCGTCAGTCATCCACAGTAGAATAGATAGACATAGGAACCAGCACTCAAAGAAGAAAGGGAAGTTACTTATCTTTGTAACTGGAGTTTTTTGAGATGTATGTACCCTATGTGCGTTCCACTACCCGTTCTCCTTCCCCTCTGGTTTTGATCTTGGCTAGATTTGCATTAGAGAAGGAACTGAAGAAGCCATTGATCCCCCTCACCCTTTGTATCCTCTGTGTAGAGTACAAGGAGAGCAGGGGGAAGGCACGGACCAACTGGCACTGCTTGCAAGAATTCCAGTCTCGAGAGCATGCATGCGTACCCCACACTGGAATATACATAGGGACCACGCATCTCAAAGAACTCCAGTTACAAAGGTAAATAACTTCCCCGTTTAAAAGACTCAAGATGAATCCTGGCTTAGTAGAAGTCATTGGCAAAACTTCCATTGACTTCAGCAGGGCCAGGATTTCACTCTCAATGCAGTTATCTTTAAGTACATCTTATGAAACTAAATATTTTTTCTTCGCTCCTAAGCAAATAATTTCCCCTTTATCATGCCTAATTCTTTTACGATTAAGTACATTGTATGTTTTAATGTACATGCTTCTCCATACATGTAAATTTTCACCATTGTGCTGTGCATGGCAGTTAGTTACAAAATTAACTCCTTCAAAACATTGATGTAATAAAACAATTAAAAAATGTGGTATAAATTACTTTAAACTTCAAATTCTCTGATGGTGGCTGGCACTTCCCAGTGTCTATAGGTTCTCTGAACATGCAGCTAAAGGTAATGCAAGCAGACCAGCCAAGAGAAAAGATGCTATTCTGTAGTCAAATGATGAAAGTCTGTCTGATTACCTGCATTCCTATACTCTCTTGGTATATGGAGAACAAGATTCCTACAAAAAGAAAAGGAGTACTTGTGGCACCTTAGACACTAACCAGTTTATTTGAGCATAAGCTTTCGCGAGCTACAGCTCACTTCATCGGATGCATAAAGGGGAAAATGCAGTGAGGATGTTTTATACACACAGACCATGAAAAAATGGGTGTTTATCACTTCAAAACGTTTTCTCTCCCCCCCACCCCACTCTCCTGCTAGGGTTGGGGGGAGAGAAAACGTTTTGAAGTGATAAACACCCATTTTTTCATGGTCTGTGTGTATAAAACATCCTCACTGCATTTTCCCCTTTATGCATCCGATGAAGTGAGCTGTAGCTCGCGAAAGCTTATGCTCAAATAAACTGGTTAGTCTCTAAGGTGCCACAAGTACTCCTTTTCTTTTTGCAAATACAGACTAACACGGCTGTTACTCCGAAACCTGTCAAGATTCTTACAGCAAATTACCACTACTGGTCATTTGAAAATTTGCTTGTTTATTCTTAACCAGCATACATTTGTAAATACTCCATTTCATTTGGGGAGAGTCACAGTGCAGACCTATGTGCAAGCTCATGTTTGACCATAATACAGAACTTTTTCTAAAAGGCTTCCTTGTTCTTTCAGCTACCTCTAAAGCTGTGGGTACCCAAGAGAGGCCTGACAGGCAGCCTGTATTATAATTTTTTGTATTTTATCCAGGGCTTTGGAGCAGAGCCCACGGAAGAGCTCCGGAGCAGTGGAGCTGCAGGTTTTTGCCTGGAGCTGGAGCGGAGCTGGAGCACAGCTCCAAAGCCCTGATTTTATCTACTAAATGCTATGAATACATTTTAAAGTAAATGATCTGTACTGGATCTTTAAGAATTCACTAATTCAGATCTTGGTTTGTCTTTCCAATGCTTTCTGGAACAGAAAGCTAAAATATTAGCTGGATCTTTTGTCTTGTTAAAGAATACTTGGAATAATATTTACTAATAATGAAGCTTGTGAACCCCAGGCTGGTAACAAATATATAGGTTTTTGTTTGGGGAAATTTGTAGCTGTTCTTTTGTGTTTAAAAAAAATGTATAGGTACCATTTACTCCTTGCACATAACTACTGTGTTAGTCATTCTCATCTGATTAAGAAGAGAAACTTATCTTGAATGGAACTGGCACCACTGGTGAGAGGAAGTGGTGGGTCTTCTGAGTGACTTTTCCTGTTTGCTTTAAGAGTGTGGTGTTTTGAAAAATGTTGTAGCATAACATATTTTGAAAACTATTAACACACTTTAGCTGATAGATTGTCTCCTCCCCCCCCCCCCAAAAGAAACCTTCTTCCATCATCAATTAACTGAATAAAACAATATTCTTACTAGTTGGTCTCAAACCTCCAAATCCTGGTCACCACTAGAATTTGGAAGAATTCCAGGAATGTTAAAGCCTTGGGTTATTCACAGCTGTTTCCAATTGAAAAACCACTGTCTCCAATACACCATGCCCCTGAAATGTATGCCTAAACCAGTTAATCCGTTTGTACCAAAAAACTTATTCTCTTAAAGAAATTGAGGCATATTTTTTCTTTTTTGGTCCCTTTCAGCCACACAGTGGTGCAGCAGTAAGAGGAGCTAAAATGCAAGGTCCTCCTTAAAGTCCTTCATCAAACTGATACGCTGGTGTGAGTCAGCTTATTATAGATCTGTTGTTATCTTCCTGGAAATAAGATTTATTGCATTTTTCTCAGTATAAGCTCTCTTTGCTACTATGGATAGTTAAACTGGAATTAAACTACACTAACCAATAGAGCCAGCATATTAGTTTAATTTTCAAATGATATTCTCATTTGACATATAACATAATGAATATAACCGAATCAAATAATAACATTACATTTATATAATGCCTTTAATATAAAAGGATATCAAAACATTCTAGAAACTAGAACTGCACAAAGACCATTTGCCCAACAACTCTGGCAATTCCTAATCACCTAATAAGTCTCTTCTGTATCTCATAGAAGCCAGTGTTGGAAAAGGTCTATGAGGTCATTTACATTAATTCACTCCCTGTCAATTCAAGAATGATCCTTTACTGTTTATTCACTAAAGTCTTAGGCAGTCTAGTTTTAAAAGATTCAAGCAAAAGATGCTTCGACCATTTCTCTTAAGAGACATTCCACAGTTTAATAGACCTCACTCTCAGGAAACTTTCTGGATATTCAGCATGAATTTTCTTTTTCTTTAATTTCATTCTATAACACATTGGCTGAAGATTCAGAACTATCGGACTTTCCACTTTAATCAAAGTCATCTTATAAAAGGCTCCTACTTTCAGATACATTTTCATTTAAAAAAAAAAGACTATAGGGCTCATTTGCTGCTAATACCCATATTCATGGTTTGCATTGGCCTATGTTAAACCATTTTAGTTTTTTCATACAAAATCTGTTGCTGTTTTTCTGATGTGCTCCTATTTCATTTTGATTAAAAACAAACTTGTGATTTCTTCTTCTGAGTCTTACCTTCAGTCTTCTGCCATGTGATTATTGCTTAAACATTGCTTTTCACTCTGTAGAAAAATGCAAATTTAAGAAAAATGTTTCATGTGGTTCAGACACAGAAAAGTTATGTTTTTAACAAAGGCAAGAGCACTTTCAGTGACTTTCAGTGAATTGCTAGACTTATCAATCTAGTTATGCTAACAATAGGCTAATTGGATAACTTGATCTTGATGTGACACAGTCTTCCTTGAGTAAATGCAGAAAGCGGGTGAGGGGCAAGTCTGTCCAAATAGCCCATGTAAAGGCTGAAGCTAGCAGCCTGTCACTAGTTCTTTATCTGTGGACTTTTGGCACATAAATCAAACAATAACCTCAAAGTTTTGAGACTGTGCCAAAATACACAGGCACAGTTGAGTCTAGAGCAGATTACACCAACCAAGTGGCTTGAGGGTTTGGAATGACTGGGAAATAAGCTTAATTTATTCAGGAAAACATATATATTCTTTAATATTGGATATCTGTTGTTTTTTTTCCAAATATATCCATTTGCATGTGGTGATTTTAGAAAAATCCATGCATTGAGGGCGTTTAAACACAGTAAATCCAAATGAGGATAAAGTCCTGTACTATAATTCTATGATTGTGAGACAGATGTTGTTAATAAGTGTTACATGTTGTAGTTAATGGCTCAACTGAGCCTCTAACTACTAACTCTTCCTGTAATCAACAAGGTGAATCATCATGAGTGGACTTTTCCCTCAAGTTAAAAGTTCAGCCAACTAACATGAGCCATCTTAGTGGTTTTAAAAAGTTGTCTTCGATTATCTTAGAAATAGTCCCATTAGTATTACAAACACTGGATTAGCCATTATGTTAGTTCGGGAATTAAATGTTTTGTTTTTATTTTTAGTTTCTTTAGGCGAAATCACTGCCATGCACTCAGTTAAATAAATTCTAGTTAATTGTATCTGGCAAAGTGTACATTTGTCCTCTTGATGCATATACAGTAATGCCAGGGATTTATTTTTGAAAAACAAAATCTAAAAACATTAACACTTGTCCCTTTCTGGAGCCAGTTACATTATATATGTATGAGAGCCACCTATTGTCACTTTCATAAAAATGAAATAAAGGAGTGCAGTTAAGTCAGGACCAAATTGTGACCTGGATAATGCAGTGACTCAGGACCCCCGTTACACTCCTGTGCTAACTACCAGCATCATGGCTGTCTGCATGATAAGGCAAGTGGGTTCTGCAGAGCTGATATGTTCCTACATCATGCACTTGGGAGGATGAGAGCCTTGCACAGGGTATTCACCCACGAAAGCTCATGCTCCAATACGTCTGCCACAGGACTCTTTGCTGCTTTTTTGGAATATATATACTACACTAGATTTAGATTGAGTACTGTTACTGCTCCCTGAAGTAGCAAGGGAACTAGGAGGGAAATTGTGACTCTCTGTGCACTGGCCCTTGATTAGGGCTTGTAGTCAAACTCTATACCTCCAGTCACAGTCTTGGGCTTATCACAGTTCATCAGGGTTCAAATGACACATTGTTGATCATAGAAGATAGTTACAGCAAGAAAAAAAATCTACCAATCACATTATTATTTTTTGAACTACTTAGCAATTAATGTGGAAGTTGTTTCCTCCTTTTTAAAACAAACTTGGGAGTTAATGCATCATTTCTGTGAAAGATACTCTGGCTACCTGGTCATTTTCTGAGCAATCACTCGGTCTTGGGCAGCGATGAAGAATTCATGAAGCTCTAATTTAATCCGTACTGACTTTTTTCCTTTTTGCAAAAATATACACAATTAAATGAGCTTCATAAACATCAAGTGAAGTAGTTCTGTTGACTTGGAAACCACAGAATCTGTGCAATATGTCTCATGGTCCTTCGATTTTTATATATAAAAGAAATGATTAAAAAAGTGGTAAATGGTTATATTCAGTTATATTGAAATGCAATTGTGTGAGCTAATCAGGGCAGGAATGCTGTACAGTTACTGACTCCCAA
Organism: Lepidochelys olivacea; assembly: GCF_965140295.1. Taxonomy (NCBI): domain Eukaryota; kingdom Metazoa; phylum Chordata; order Testudines; family Cheloniidae; genus Lepidochelys; species Lepidochelys olivacea. The sequence continues at coordinate 97,181,494 of NC_140414.1, forward strand.
TGGTTCAGATGTTTTCTCACTTATGCAAACCCCTATATTCCAGCTGTCACCTTCAGGATTCCAGGAGCAGACATGAGTGCCACATTCTTCCCCATCATTTTTCACTCATACTACTCCACATACCCTCTTCTCCACTTCTTGCTCCTGTGCATAATAAGCAATTTAAACAGTAAAAAAAAGAAAAAAAGTTAAAACTTCCCCTTCTTCTTCCACTTGAGTAACAAGAGCTCCGATGCGGAAGCAAGGGCCACGGGTACTGTCTCCTAATTTAGTTTTAAAAGAGCTCTCCGAGGAGCTGGCAGGACTGTTACTGTTGGTTTTCCAATAAGTCCTGGAACAGTGAGGAGGTTCCAGAGGACTGGAAGAAAGCTAATGTTGTGCCAACACTTAAAAAGGGTAAATGGGTTGACCTGGGTAATTATAGGCCTGTCCGCCTAATGTCGATACTGGGCAAAATTGATGAAACTGCTGATACAGAATGGATTAATAAAGGATTAAAGGAGGTTAATATAATTAATACCAGTCATCCTGGGTTTATGGAGAATAGATCCTGTCAAACTAACCTGATTATTTTTGATGAGACTACATGTTTGGTTGAGAAAGATCATGGTGTTGATATAATGTTATATACTTTGTCTTCTGTTAGGCATTTGACTTGGTACCACACAACATTTTGGTTAAGAAACTAGAAGTATACAAAATAAACATAAGACACATTCAATGGATTTAAAAACTGGCTAAATGATTGGTCTCAAAAGGCAATTGTAAATGGGGAATAATCACTGAGCAGGTGTGTTTATAGTGGGATCGCACAGAGGTTGGTTCTTAGTTGTATGCTATTTAACATTTTATTAATGACCTGGAAGAAAACAAAATCATCACTGCCAGAGTTTGCAGCTGACACAAAGATAGGAGGGCTGGTAAATAAAGATGAGGTCAGGTCACTGATACAGAGCGCTCGGGATTGTTTGGTAAGCTGGGCGCAAGCAAACTGTGTTTCACTATAGCCAAATGTAAAGTCATACATCTAGGAACAAAGAACGTAGGACATACTTATAGGATAGGGGAATCTATTCTGGGAAGTAGTGATTCTGAAAAGGATATAGGTGTTATGGTGTATTATAAACAGGGGAACACTGAGAAGGAATAGGAAGATTACATTACCGCTGTGTTAGATGCTAGGGCAGAGGTTCTCAAACTGGGGGTCAGGACCTCTTAGGGGGTCGCAAGGTTATTACATGGGGGGTCGTGAGCTGTCAACCTCCACCACAGACCCCGCTTTGCCTCCAGCATTTATAATGGTGTTAAATATATAAAAAAGTGTTTTTAATTTATAAGGGGGGGGGTCGCACTCAGAGGCTTGCTGTGTGAAAGGGGTCACCAGTAAAAAAAAATTTGAGAGCCACTGCACTCGGGCAACTGCTGCTGGAATATTGTGTCCAGTTCTGCTGTCCACACTTGAAGAAGGATGTTGATAATTTGGAGAGGGTTGAGCGAAGAGCCACGAGGATGATTATAGAATTGGAAAACATGCTGTAAAGGGGCAAGTTCTACTTTTTGTTAACAGTTCTTTGAGTTTTATTTATATTACCTCCACCAAACCACAATCATTACCCTGTGCAGCAACGCTGCAGTTCTCTTTGGTCCACCCTTTCTCCAGGAAGGGAAAGAAAGAGATCTCACTGCCCTGAGCTCTTACTTCCTCTGGACTCTACAGCCTCTTCCAGGGCTTTCTAACTACCTTCTCAGGTAATGGATAATTAGCTCTGTAGTTCATCAGACCCCAATCCAATCTGGGGGTACTAATTAATGCTGAAGTGATCAGTGCTCAGTCAGCTCCTGGCTCTCAGTACTCTGTCACATAGGCCTTATAGTGATGGACTCAAGGAGCTCAATCTATCGGAAAGAATCTTTAGGAGTGACTTGATCACAATCTGTAAGTATCTGCATGGAGGACAGAAATTTGGTAATAGGGGGCTCTTCAATCTAGTTTACAAAGGTATAAGAACCAATGGCTGGAAGTGGATGATAGTCAAATTTAGGCTAGAAGTAAGGTGCAACTTTTAAAACAATGGGGGTAATGAGCCATTGAAACAATTTACCAAGGGTTGTGATGGATTCACCATCAATGGACATTTTTAAGTCGAGTGGATTTTTTTCTATAATATATACTGTGCATCCGATGAAGTGAGCTGTAGCTCACGAAAGCTTATGCTCAAATAAATTAGTTAGTCTCTAAGGTGCCACAAGTCCTCCTTTTCTTTTTATAGTTCAAACAGGAATTAATTTAGGGAAGCCTTATGTCCTGTGTTATGCAGGAGAGCAAACCAGAGTCATCAGATGATCACAGTGGTCCTGTCTGGCCCTTCATAATCTAAGAACAGGGACAAATGCTCTTTCAAAGGGGAAAGGAATTTAAAAAAATATATATATGTAAATTTACATACAGGCCAATCCTTTCTAAGCAGGGGTAATCGGGATGAGGAAGAGTATGTTTCAGTACAATACCTTCTGTATATGCCCCCTGTTACCTTGGTAATAAGTTCCCTTGTCTAATTACATGTCAGCTTCTAAGTTCATGTTGCTACTTCAAATGTGCGGAGCCCCCAACTTAGAGGATAACAATAGCATCCTCTGGCATGAAGTATAAAAATTGCAGCTTAACTTCTGTTACAGACCACCCTGTTTTCAGGATATAGTGTCACATACAAGAGTTTTCTGATTTAAACAAAACTTGTTTACGTGTAAAATTACACTGGATAGGCAATCAAAAATTTAGAATACAGAATGATGTTTTCCCCTTCTCATTTTTATGAAATGTATGAAGCCCTTTACGAAAGAAAGAGGAATCTGCAGTAAATTGGGTGTCATTAAAAAAAAAAAAACTTATTCTACAAGGATCAAATGGCATCGCTCTTACTGAGAAGTCTTGTTATATATGTCTATCTTTCTTAACCTTAATGATGAATGTGATGTTACATACTTGTTGTGTGTACAATTTTTTTAAAAAGCACAAATGTGGAATAGTAGCACATTAGCGATAGCTGGTGGTTGTACTGGTTTATTAGGTAGTGAGACTACATGGTAAAAATAAGATGCAAGCCTTAAAAATGTCTGTGGTGAAATCCCTGGCAAAACACTGATAGATGTCAGAGGCGGCCAAGGTTTCAACCCTGAGTTCTATTCTTTGCTTTTGTCAGGCTCTCTTTCTGACCTTGGGCAAGTTGCTTAACTTCTGTTCCTCCCATTTTCCTCTGTGTAAAATATGTGTTGTAATACTTAAGGGTTGTTGTGAACGTTAATATTATTAAAGTGATTTAGGGTTCTTTGAATGTAAGGTTCTATGAGTGTAAAGAATTTTGTTAATTTTAAGAATATTAAAACGTAATGGTTTATATTTTGTTTTGCTTTTGTAATAAAAAATTAAAAGTAAAATCCACTGTAGCCACAGGTAAGTGCATTGTGAATATTGTGGTTCACAAAATGCCTCTGATAACATATACAGATATGTAAAGCAGCAGGAGATGGCGGGAAAGAGGAGCTGGGGGAGAGAACTGTATTTAAGTCAGTAGAGGTACAGAAGTGTAAAATCAGTGTGTGTGTGATCAGAATAAACTACTTGGGGTGAGAGTACAGGAACCAAAGATGAAAAAGGAGGAGGGTAAGAGCACTATGGGAGGGAATAAGAAGACAGTGAGCGGAGAGGGACTTTCTCTTCCATTCTTTGCTTTGAATAATAGTGGCAAATAAGATGATCCTATCTCTGTGTTTCATTTAGTTTGGGATTCTAAAACACAACTTGGTAACTTTGTCCAAGTTACAAAGGGGACAGGCAGCAAAGAAACCCTTCTCCATGTTGTTCTAATACGTTTACTATTGTACTCATTACATGTATATTCACTGGACAAATTGTGGAGCTAATTCTTTTTTAAATTGAAACCATTCTCTGGAGCTGCAATGGGGGAGAGGAACTGCAAAAGGGTACATCTCAACATTTTTGTGTTACTCTTTAAATCAATCAGCTGCTAGCACTTGCTGCAATATGATGCACAATGCAAAAACAGGCTATTTTTCAGTGGTTTTGGCAATTGCGACTGAGTTGTTCTGTTTAAATTATTTTAATAACTAGTTTGTCCTAACACTAGGACACTAGGTTGTGCTAACAAAAAGTGATGTGACCTACTAAAACATATGTGAGTAAATTGGTCTCGTGCCATGAATAAACAATACGTATTAGCAGATTCATTTTGGAAGATCAGGTATTGGTGACCCATGGGATATGTTTTCTTTTCTCCCTCTACTCACTCCATTTTTCTACTTTGCACTTCATTGAGTCATTCCCATGATTCACTACTTAACAACCTTCTTATAAATGAAAACAGACTCACATTTTATCTTATGATTAGCATTTCCTGTTAGTTTCTAGCAAACTCCAGTTGACTTTTATTGCATGCCATAACTATTTCAAGTGCTTTATCCAGATTGAAGTAGCACTGGTGAAAGACAGGATTTACTCTTGGTGCCAGGCTGTTCACTGATAGAACATTCTTAATCTATAAAGGTCTAGTTTAAAATCTTGAGGAGCCTTTTGACATAGATTGGTAAAGCTATACATTCTGGGTGGAGTCCACTTTCCCAGGACGATGCCAGTCTGCTGGTATATCTATGGATTTTACAGCTGTAAGAGAACACTGTAAAAATGTAATATTTCACTTTATGCAAAGTTGCCACGGAGCAATGCCCCGTATAGCTTTATGTATGGCTGAAGGGATGAGAGAGAGAGAGAGAGAGAAAATTCTTTTGCTGGCCATATAATTTTTAAAAACTGGCACATTTTTGCTGTGTGCACATTTGCCTCTGCTAGCTTTCCTGGTTAATTGTTTCATTAGCTTTTCAGCCATAAAGCATAGCACATAACTGTTCATTAGGAAAGCAGCACAGCGTACTCCAGTTTTCAGTAGCAAACATTACAGTTGCTTTTTTATCGTCCCAAAAATTTTCTAATCACAAAGACCCAGATCCTGAAAGTTTATTAGGCTCCTAACTTCTATTGATTTCACTGGAAGTAAGGAACCTAAATACCTTTGTGGATCTGGGCCAAAATCTCTCAAATCTGCTCAGTGTCGCCTCTGTCCCTCAAAGTTTTACTCTTGGATGCTGTTGTTTTGTTTTGTTCCCTGTTTGGATATCAGGTAATATTTTAATCTCTCTTTAAGCGGGGAGAAAGAATACACTGCTCACCCTTAAAAATTTGCCAATTTTACCATAAATAATTAAATTACTTTACCCCAGGTTTTGCAGTATTCTCTCTATATAGGGAAATATAGGGCCTACTGCAAATACTTGATTTCTTTTATTTAGCATCTCTAGATATGTAAATTGAATTATCCTGTTGGCTATCCAAAACACTGAGAGGTATTGGTTGAAACCAGGAGATTGAGTTGACCAGCCCAGAGAACTGGAATGGAAAAGACTCTGCCTTCCTGGTTTTGGTTTTGGTTTCACACATTTTGAGACGACTGATGATATCTCTTTGAGGTCTGACTGTTTCAACATACTCTGCATGAGGATGCACCTTAACATCATTTGGAATTGTTAAGTTCATGCCGCATATATTTACCTACTTATTAAAGAGTGTTTAACCTGAAAAGCATGTTACATCAGTGATCCAAAATTCACGTCAGATCCAGGATAGCTTCCAAATGGAATTTAAGAAGTTCTTTTTGACATAGAAAGCCCTAACTGGTTGGAGGCCCTGAAAGACAGCCACTCACCATGTATAATATTAGGGCAGTTGTGATCAGCAGAGGTGCCTGAGCTAATTGCTGTTGGGTTAAAATGGAAGGGGCTGCTCGCTGAGGAGTTTTCTTTGCAGAAATCCTAGGGTCTGGAGCTGACTTCCCCCTGCACCCTTGGTCTCATAGGCTTTGTCAACACAGCCATGTAAGTCCAGGGTTAGTGGGACTCAAGTCAGCTGACCCGTGTTAGGGAACTCTGGGCTTGAATGTCTACCATGCATTTTAACCCTAGGTTAAGAATTTTCTAACCTGTGCTCAAACCTAAGGCTCTGGCGTCCACACTGCAGTGCATTGACCCAACTCTAAGTAAATGTATCCCAGAGTGCCTAGTGCCTCTTCCCATCCCCCAGTATCAACACTCTCACCCTAGGAATGTATTGCCACTGTGGGAAATCTCTACTGCCTTCCCTGTTTCCCAGCTGTGATGATGGTATTGATAGGACTCACGTGTCCATAAGGAGCACATGAATAGATGACCACATAATTAGCTCCTCTCGTGGCTGTCTCAGTAGAACAGCAGCTTGAGAAGGCTTTATACTGAACTATCATCTAATCTGAGAATTGGACTCCACACCTCTAGGCTGAATCACATTGGCAGGAAAATGCCCCTATTCTGAGGATAATTAGGACATCTGTCTCCAGGGCTGTCAAACTATTAAAGTGAAACTTTACTATTCTTAATGTTTAAGATGGAATGTGCAATGCAGGTGTGTTTGGTTGTTTTTTTATTAATTTTTTTCTGTTTGTTTTGAAGTTTGACATAAAATGAGGGCATCAGAGGAAAAACACTTCCCCCTCCCCAGCCTGGCTGCTGCCAGCTATGAAGTGGAGAAGTGCACCCCTGAGCTTAGGTTGCTGTGTGCTCCAGCACCCTCCAGGGATCCCTTATCCCTGCCCCTGCCACACCCTGGGAGGCAGGGATATGGGATCCCTGGGAGTCTATGGGGAAGTTTGGGAGCTGGTTCCCACTCACTGACCTCACAGTGCACACTGCCCAGGTGCCCCTTCAGATGCAGCCCCGGTGAGGGTAGGGGAGACCCAGGAGTAAGGAACAGAAAGTGGAGCAGGACCAGGCAGCAGCTCTGTATGGGTGGGGAGTGGCTGCGGTGTTGGGAGTCATCCCTCCCACAGCTGTATTGAGCTGGGAGCTCTGCTGCACCCTTTCCTGCAGGGCAGCCACTTGATCCCACCCTCTTTGGGCTGTGTGAACTGTGAGGACAGTGAGTGGGAGCCAGCTCCAAAACTTCCCTGCACTGAGGAGGTACCAGGGCCACTGCTGCAGGAGTCTGCATGGAAGTTTTGGGGATGGCTCCCACTCGCCAGTGTGACAGTGCACGCAACCCCATGGAAGGCAGGCAGGTCCCAGGAGTAAGGGCCAGAGAGCAGAGTGGGAACCAAGCACCACCCTGCAGGGATGGGGAGTGGCAGGGCTCCCGGCTCAGCATGCCCAGGAGATGGATGACCCTCCCCCAGCATCCCGCTGCCTGGGAGCCTCCTCCCACCTGTCAGCTCTGTTCCCTGCTTGGGGCAAACTCCACACAGCAGTGACAAGGAGCTGGGGCAGGAAAGGGTAGCGCTCTCAGCCAGGCAGTAATGGTACTCGGACACTGGGCTGGCTGCCTGCAGCACTGCTCCTTTGCTGCCAGGCATTCTGGGATACATCTGGAGGACTTTCAGGACCCATGTGAAGCTGGGGCTGTTTGCATACAGGAAAGCAATTGGGCTCAGACCTTAGATCCCAGCTTATCATGGGCTTGAACTCTCCAGCCCTGCAGGGTCCTGGGACCCGGGGTATGAGCCCGAGGTTAGCACATTTGCATGCGATTGTCTAAGTGGGGTTTGGCTTGAGCCTGGGCTCAGATCCAGGCTTATACCCATAGTGTCTATATTTGTTCACTGTCAGGGCATGCTGCACGGCTTATTTGCTTTCTCAGGCTTTTCAGGAAGGGGTAACATGAGGGATTGGGGATTGCTGCTTGTGGAGTATTATTGATGAGGCATTCTGAATTGTTAAGTGAATTATTTTTGAGAGCGTTGGCCTTGAGCAATCAAATATTTTGGATTATGGATTCTTATTTCATTTTTTGTATTTTAAAATAGTTGTATACAGAGACCTAGAGCTTGGGTATTTGTTTCTTGGTACATCTGCAGAAAGAAAAATATCATCTGTGGTATCTCCACTGTTATTTACCCTTCTTGCTGTTTTTCTTTCTCAAGCAACCAGAATTTTGTCTGGAAATACTCATTGTAATTTGTGCAAATCTCCAGGCACATGGGAATATGGCAGGCCCCAGTCAGCTCTAAGACTTCACCACACTTGTCTTTTTTTGCTGTTTTAGCACATTAAAACAACCCTCAGTCCCACAACGTAAGCCAGTAAGAGTAAAGAAAACCCACTGGGTCAAAAGCTATGAGAAATAGCTGAAAAAAAATAGAGTTTTTTGTTTTAGTACAACAGTCAGCCATAAGTCTGGGTGGTTTTTCTTTTTGTTTTGTTTTTTAAAAAAAAATCTGTTATGTAAGTAATAATATCTAGCTCTTATACTGCACTTTTCATCAGTAGATCTCAAAGCACTTTACAAAAGGAGGTCATTATAATTATCCCCATTTTTCAAATGAGGCAACTGAAACACAGAGAGGGGATGTGACTGGCCCAAGGTCACACATCAGGATAGCGCCTGAGCTGGGAATAGAACCAGGGGTCGGCAATGTGTCCATACACGAACACAAGTGTCCGTGGTAAAAATTTTGAGGTCTGTGGGGGTGCTCACCTCAGGCAGCTCCCTGTCTGTGCTGTTGCTTGCAGAGGCGCGGCCAGGCGGCTCTGCAGGCACGCTGCCTCTATCCCGCTTCCCCCAATGCTGACTCCATGGCTACCAACCCATTGGCCGGGAGCTGTGGCCAATGGGAGCTGCAGGGAATAGGGCAGCACGCAGAGCTGCCTGGCCGCGCCTCCCCATAGGAGCTGGAGCGGGGACATGCTGCTGTTTCCGGGAGCTGCTTGAGGTAGGCGCCGCCCAGAGCATGCACCCCTGACCCCCTCCTGTACCCCAACCTCAGCCATGATCCCCCTGCTGCCCTCCGAACCCCTTGGTCTCATCCCAGAGCAGCCTTCTGCACCCCAGACTCCCACAACTTCCTGCTCCAGCCCAGAGCCCCTGCCCACACCCCGAACCCCTCATTTCTGGCCCCACCCCAGAACCCACACCTGCAGCCCAGAGCCTGAACACCCCTTCCCACACACCAACCCCTGCCTCAGCCCAGAGCTCCCTCCGCCAATGTCCGTCACTAAGTCCGGTAATTTTGTCAAGTGTCTGTCGTGCAACATGGTGGGGGCTGACCCCTGAATAGAACCTAGGTCTCCCGAGTTCCATTCCTGTGCTCTATCCACTAGACCACACTGCTGTAAAGGTAGACAGAGGGTGAGGGAAAAACATATAACATACAAGTGGAACATAGAAGTTCCATGTTTTGCTGTTTTAATGTATATACTTTTTGGTGGGTTTTCTAAATTTGATTATTTAAGTTTAAATATAATATACTGTAGGCCCAGGGTGGGAGAGAAGGAAAGACAGCTGTTCTTCCAACTCTCACAATTTTGTCAGGAGCACTGCTATATTTAGTGCTTTTCGTCCCTTCAGACCTTTAATGTCTATGTATAAAGCCCCAGCTCCTGGAGGCATGTGTGTGAAAACCTCAGCTTACTTTCATTAAAAAAAAAAAAAAAAGTTTCTAGCCTTGTGGTTGTGAAGAAAAGCAGGAAAATGAGAATTCTGCTTTCTCGAAAACCAGAAAGCCAAAAAGACCGTCAAAATTCATTGGCCAAACCGGACAGTCTCTACGTAAAAGAATAAATGGACACAAATCAGACGTCAAGAATTATAACATTCAAAAACCAGTCGGTGAACAGTTCAGCCTCTCTGGTCACTCGATTACAGACCTAAAAGTGGCAATATTATAATAAAAAAACTTCAAAAACAGACTCCAATGAGAGACTGCTGAATTGGAATTAATTTGCAAACTGGACACCATTAAATTAGGCTTGAATAAAGACTGGGAGTGGATGTATCATTACACAAAGTAAAAACTATTTCTCCATGTTTATTTTTCCCCCCTACTGTTCCTCTCACGTTCTTGTCAACTGCTGGAAATGGCCCACCTTGATTCTCACTACAAAAGTTTTTTTTCCTCTCCTGCTGGTAATAGCTCACCTCACCTGATCACTCTCCTTGCAGTTTGTATGGTAACACCTATTGTTGCATGTTCTCTGTGTGTATAAAATCCCCCTACAGTATTTTCCACTGCATGCATCTGATGAAGTGAGCTGTAACTCTCAAAAGCTTATGCTCGAATAAATTTGTTAGTCTCTAAGGTGCTACAAGTACTCCTTTTCTTTTTGGGGATACAGACTAACACGGCTGCTACTCTGAAACCTGTCAAACTTTATTATCTTCTTTAAAAAATAGATGATCTTAAGGCAATTTCCTGATATTTTGAGCCAGATTAATAATATTTGCAAATTTGGGGTTGGTAATAGAGAGTCTGAAAGGGATTAGCTAAAAGAATAAAAACAAAGAAAGGGAGGTAAGAGAAAGGGGGACAAAGAATGGAAGAGCATGGGAGAGGGTGCTCCAGTGAAGAGACTGTGAGGATCGGGATTATTGGAGAAAATAGTCAATCAGCAGAAGAGAAAGAATGTTCAGAATAAAAATTGTGTAAAACCATCTGATGATGTACACTCTAGATGGGTCCATAGATAACTGAGGCATAAGGGAGAAACAGACATGAGAAAAAGCAGTGGCAGGGAGTGGGGTGGGGGACGGTGGGAAAACATTCAGAGGAGGGCCGGGAGAATGATGAGAGCCAACCAGGGCTACTCCTTCCCCCTCACCCTTGAAGCACCATTGTAAATTATCACCGCGGAAGATTCCCCATCATGCTATGTGTCAGGGACCCAGTTACAGCATGGTTTCATTGTGTAGTGTGATGGGGATACAGCTAAGGTCCAGACAGAGTCTTGAGCAAATCACGTCCAAGGCTATACCATGGTTTGGGAAGTTGGTTAGGATCCCATGTATGCTGCAGAGTGTACAAGCGTTGTAACTAGAACAAGGGATAACTATGTAGGAACCTAACCCTCAGACACATTTTAAAATGATAGTGTAGACAATGCCCTATAAGAGTGGTCTGAATAGGGTCAGATGTATGATGATGATGATAACTAGAAAGGAATTTAAGCAGTAAACCCAAACAATCCAAGATTCATAAGTGTAAAGTAACATAGCAGTGCATTAATTCAAGGAAGTTGTGTTGAAGCATACAGTTACTCTTGGAACCTCTGCTTTGTCTTGAATTCTAGTCCTTGTATCAAAAAGTACTCCATTTTATGTTACAAGAGATTAGTATGGTGCTGGCTGGCCATTATGACAGTGCACTCAGACCATCCTTGCAAGTGGAGTGACTTGTATTGCTTGTGGCTGCATCACAAGTGGGCTGGGTGGTCTCTGGAAGGAGCTGTCCCCCCAGACCTCATTGGCCTGAGAGAGATGTAATAAGTGTCCTAGAAATTAGAAATGAAGAGACGCTTTAGGTCATCTAGTCAGTTCCTCTGTTGATGCAGGATCGTGCTGTGCAGGATATTTTTCTAGTACTTTATCAAGGCTAATTTTTAAATATCTCAAGTGATGGGTCTCCTGCCATTTCCCTGAGGAGACTATTCCCCAATTTACTCCAATTTTTCTCTGCTATTTAGCTTGGATTGTCTTTCTCAGAGCACATTAATGGGATGAAATGCTTGCGCTCTCATTCATACACACATAAAATATACACTCCCTCCCCCAACCTTGGTTAGCTGAGGGAGGTGTTTAATTTCCTTCCCGTCCTCCACTTCTCCCCATGCCCCCTGCCAAATCCAAATAGAGATTATGGGATTCTTGGGCTACTAATAGAGGGGCTTATAAAGTACTCTGACCTGCACTGGAGGATGATATGGTGGACTTAACATAACCAGACCGTATCAGTGGAGACAGCACAACACAGGTATCAACTCAATTATGAGTATTTCATAAAACAAAACAATTATTTCTGGCATACAGTAAACTTGTGGTACGGGTCTCTAGAGGAAAAATAGGAGGAAAAAATCTCCTGAGAGAAAACAGAAGGAAGCTATTTTAAAAAAACAAACAAGCAAAAAACCAACCCAGTAAATAAAATATGCGTGGACTTAGCTTAAGGCAAGTTTGTTCCAGAGAAAACACTGGAGCCATTCATTATATAAACTACAGTATCTTGGGTGAGAGAGAATACTGATGAGGAAATGAATGCAGATGAGCCAAATAAAATACTAGGTGTCTTTTATTAAAAGCTAACTATAAATCATTTTTATGTTCTGTAGATACCAAAAACGTAAGAACTGTTAAGATTTATTGCAGATTGTTCATTTCTTATATGTAAATATGAGGACAATAAACAAAGCCCCAAGATACCCATTGTATCAAATCAGCACACCAGCTCCCAAATTTTAGGAATGTTTGCACCAAGATTCAGACCCAAACTTTGGAGTTCGAGCCTATCTGTACTTCAGTTGCAGTATTTGAAAAACTTCAGAGTATTGTTGATATTTCCGAAGTGAACAATAGTGGTTACATCTGGGCTGTCTTGTTTGTTTTAGTTTGTTAGTATCTGTGAAAATGTTGGTGTGTGACTTGTAATGCCAGTTTGTAACAAGCTAGTATGAGCTTTTAATATAGAATCACAGTAACCATTTTTAAAAGTTAACACTGAATGCATCCGATGAAGTGAGCTGGAGCTCACGAAAGCTCATGCTCAAATAAATTGGTTAGTCTCTAAGGTGCCACAAGTCCTCCTTTTCTTTTTGCGAATACAGACTAACACGGCTGCTACTCTGAAACCAGTCTATATACTGTCCACCTCATAGACGTTACTACATATGAACACGCAGTTTAAACTGTAAATGTTGCCTTAAACTTATTTCATTATGCAACAGATGTTTAGTGTAACCCTCTTGGTTTTTTTACAGTGATCCAGCTGCCAAAGCTCTCTGGGAGTCCTTAATGAATCTCAGACAAAAGGAAGCTGTGATGGAAGTTAGGAGACACCTAGTGGAGGCTGCAAGTAGAGAAAACTTGCCCATTAAGATGAACATGGGTAAGCGTTATAATATACCCTTCACCAGGGGGCTATAATGTGGAATATTTCAGCATCCATATTTCCTTCAGTCCCAAGCATTTAAAGCAGTGATGCCCAAACTTTTCCTCTCATGCCCCGCCTTAACAGTAATGGCATGTGTCCATGTCCCCCTTGGCCAGGAGTGGAATCAGCAGCCCGGGTGCCGGGAGCTGTGGCCTAGGGACTGGGGGCTGGCGGCCTAGGGCCAGGAGTGAAGCTGGGGCTGTAGTTGTGGCCAGGGGCTGGAGATGGAGCCAGAGCGGAGCTGTGGGCAGAGCAGGGTTGGGTGGTGCTCCTTCCCTGCTCCCCTGCGCAGGCTGGCCTGTGCCCCACTGCGCCCTCCCAGATGTTTCTCCACACCCACCCTCAAGGGGGCACGTCCCATGGTTTGGAGACCACTAATTTAAAGCATTTACATTATTCTCTAAATTCTTATCCCACCATAGTTGGCCTCTGGTGAACTTTGAGGCTGCATGAGAACAATTTCTGCTCAAGCATGATGCAGTTGTGTTTTTGGAGCTTGCTTTTTTTTTTTTTTTTTTTTAAAGATTCAAAAGCCTATAAAGTGGTAGAGTTACGTGGAGGATGATAAATATACTGATGCAAGTGCTTAGTGTTGCCTCTTTCCTTTGTACTATGAAGTATGACAGTTTGGGGCATGTTTACAGAGAGTAGTCTGCTGAGCTTCTGTTCTCGACAAGCAGACAGTCTGGCTAGGAGCGGGACTGTTGGAATCTGTGCTGCTCGCTCTCTCGCTCTCTCTCTTTTAACTGAGCTTTCTGTGAGGCAAGGCCACCGCACAAAAAGCTGAAAACAAAATTTAATATGAGTCAGAGTCCTTAGAAATATGCTAGCTGCGGGATATAGAGGTTTTACAGCTTTTTGAGTATGTTATTCTAATTGGACAAAAACAAAACAAAACAAAAATACATTGAAATTCAAGAAGTTAATGGTAGGCTTACATATTTAAACAAGTCATGAAATACAAAAAAAAACTAACGCACTCATCTTACCTATTATATTCTTTATGCACCTGATACACTTAAAGTCTACATTAATAGACTAGTAATCAGAAATACTACATTTATGTTGAGATGCAATGTTAATATGCAAATATTAACATTCTCACTTCATGTGTAATTTATGTTTAACATTTTACTAACATACTTAGTTGTGTGTGTTTCTTGTTTGTTTTTGTTTTAAAGAAAAGAAAAAGAGATTAGGGAAAAATAGAACAGGTGAAGACAGCAAATGGAGGAGACTGATTTAAGTCCTTTTCCAGTTCTTGGAGAGGTTGGGGAGCAACTAGAGATTCTTTACACACACCCCATTAATTCTGAACACATGGACATATTTTAGGGATGTTAAAGAAAACCTTCATGTCTTGAGGACTTCCTTAAAGATCCTGAAGATATGTAGGAGAAGCATCATTGGTAGCCATCTGACCTTTCTGTGGGAGGGGGAGGAAGGGCACTGGAATCTCCACCCTGTCTCTAGCCGGCCTAGGTGGGAAGGGGTTGGAACCTAGGTGGGGAGTTGGGGGGAACAGCTCCAGTGCGGAGGACAAGAGAAGATATTATCAGATCGTAGATCAAGGAGATGAAGAGCTATGGCAGTCCCCAAATCTTCCTCGAGGCTGGAGGGAAAGCACAGAATGAATGAAATATCTCAGGGCATCTGATCAATACATTAGATACTAGTGAGACTATAAAGTGTTAGACCTGTGTCTTTGCATGGCTTTATGCTGTTGCTGGGTGTTTCAGTTATAGAATAGGACTCTCCTGTTGTGTGTACCTGGCAGTGACACTTTTTTCAAATGTCTGATCGCTTCATTGTTTATATTCATATTTTCCAAAATGTTGACACTGAACCGTGTCTAAGGATGGATGTGATTTTTTTTTTCCGTTTTGATCTGACTAGAAGTTAAAACATTCCTGAACAACTTTTTAGTTTAAAAATGTGTGTTTTGCTTTTCAGTGAACTTAATGTATTTTGATCAGTGTGCTAATCAGAGATGGAAAAAACAGATCTCTTTCAATAGAAGTTGTTGGATGAGCCGTAATAACCATTAATGTATTTTTTTTTCTAATGTATCTTTTTTAGGGCCATGACACAGCTCTGCTCCAAGACATCCTGACATGCAATGTGCCGTTAACACAAGTAGATGCAAATGAAGCAGCAAACCTGTTTACAAGGAAAATATGTAGATTTTTTTCCCTCAGTGTTTGTTTTTAAAAAGCAAAATTTGTATTTTTATTTTACTCTCATGTGTAAATCAAGAATAGAAAACACTGAATAGGGAATAAAAACGGACTTGCTTTACCCCTAAGCTTTCATGAGCTACAGCTCACTTCACGAAAGCTTATGCTCAAATAAATTTGTTAGTCTCTAAGGTGCCACAATTCCTCTTTTTCTTTTTGCGGATACAGACTAACACGGCTGCTACTCTGAACCCTTAAACAGAGTTACTGTTTGTGAGTGTTGGTGATACCAACAGTACACTGCAGTCTTGGATGTTTTGAAAGAGTGGGAAGTTGACAAGTGTTGCAGGGCTGTTGTCACAAATCTACCTAGAAGAAAAAGGGTACAGTAAATTGGGAATATTTGCTTAAATAACCTCAAATAATGTGTGTGAGAGCATCCCCCAGGATGACTTGTTCATTTTTGTGTGATAGAAAGTATTAATTTTTATAATGGATTTAATTTTTGCTTTTAAAAATGTTTTTTTGCTGCTTTCTATTGCTAATAAACCAATAACCCTCCATCCTGTGCTCCGTTCTCCATTCCCACGGTTTCAAATTAAGGGTCCTGTGCTGTAGACTCTTACTCAAGTGACCAGAAACTTCAATGAGACTAGCAGCAAGGAGAAGCATTTTCTGGATTTAGGCCAAAGTAGAGCCACAACAACTCTTCCTCCTTAAGGATTCATGTTAAAAGTGGTTTCTGTTGAGTCCATAGTATTTACTTTTATTGTTTGGGTTTTTTTGTTTTGTTTTGGCAGTGGAGGTGTGTGAAATGCTATTTGTGCTTGAAATAATGTTTGAAGCACGGATATAAATTACTATTATTTGTACATCTCTTATTTATTTTTTAAACTGTGGATTCATCAACCCATAACTAGAAGAGCAACAAAGAAAAGCTTTGGGACAATCTTGCAAATGAAAAAAACGAAGAAATAAGAAGCAAAAGCTAGAAATGAGGGCAGAAGTGTGTGTGTCTGGTTTTCTAGAAACCATAGCTTCTCATTGGCTAATAAATGCAGGAAACTGCTCCTCATGTCAGGAACTAAAATTGTTCAACGATGCATAACTGTTGAATGAAACTTTAAAACTATACTGTGTCTTTTGAGTGTGCAGTGCCAAATTATCATGCTACAGAACACTTAAAGCCCCTTAAGACAGCAAGAAATTAAGTAGCATGTTGCCTATCAGTTGCTTCCTTTGCCTGGGACAAAACAATTCTAGCTACCTCTTTTCTGACAGATGCCTTTATTTAGTCAAAAGGCCACCTGCTTCCAATATGATGGAGATATGGGGCAGTGAAGGCTGGAGAGAAGATGGAGGTGATTTGAGTCTCCACACCCTCTGCCTAGGTTAACTTTGCACTGTCATAGTTTGGGCTCTACAGATATTGGTGTATTTCAGTGGATATTGCACTGTTTTCTGCTGCTTAGGAGTAGCACCTCGGTCTCTCCAATATTTAGAGGGAATGTTTTGAGGACTTTTAGGCCCTGCCTCATATTAAATATCATAGCATCATTTTCCAACATGAAGAAAATCTCTAACACTTTTACTAAAGTCAGCTGTCACTAGGTGAAAACTGTTTTTATGCTTGACATAAGGAGTGAAATGCATTTGGAAGCAAAGATTAAAATTCCAGTTGGTATTTCTGAGACCTCCTGTTGTGGGCAGCTGGCTGAAAAACTGCATCATGTTTGACAGTGGCAGCATGGGAGTCCTGTCTCAGAGTTTATAAACCATATTCTATCCTCCTGTAATATGTGTAAAGAAAGTAAAAAAACTTCTGCTTCTTTCAGTGTACTAAAATATCCTTAACCACTCACTGCAATGAATCAAATCGCTCTCCTGCCTTCCTCAATGTGTGTGTGTGTGTGTGTGCGCGCGTGCGTGTGTGGTGCATGTTTTTCCCAGACAGACAAATACTAAGGACCAGCTTTTTCCTTTCTTTGATGGTCTTATGTAACAGGAGCAGAACACCTGTCATAGGAGCACAGCTTATTCAGTGTGACACCCGTGTATCCTGCAGGGTGCTCAGCACCTCTGCGGGGTGTTGAAGAATGCATAAGCTCTCCCACCCTGGGGTGGGAGGAGAGTGAGAGAGCTTATGATACCAGCTGTGGAAGAAGAAAAGTCGTCATTGTAACTGTTTTCCTCACATCTGCTGGCAGCTCCATTTTCTCCAGTCTTCAAGCTGCAAGGATGAACAGAGAGAGAGAATTCTGAGTAGCTGCCAGGAGAGATAGCGAGGGAACAGGTGCTCCTTGCCCTTCCAGCAGCCAAGAGGGGGTTGTGAGTAAGACAGAAGTCTGATCTCACCACTTGGGCACTGCCTTTGAACCTCACTGGTGCTGGGATCCGTTTCCGTGGTCAGCCTTCACTAGTATGCAACTTTGAGTTTCATTTTAATATTTAAACCCAAATGAAGTTTTAAGCATTAACACACTCAATGAATGGTAAAGAGGAAGATTGGTTAGGAGAAGCCCAGGAAGCAGCAGCATCATTTTAAGGCTACATACAAATCACAATTCATAAATAAATGTGGAATTGTATTCATGCCTTATTAACCACTGAATATCTTCCTGTTGGCTGTCAGGTAAACCCCTTCTTGCTAACCTTTCTGTGTTGCGCACCTACTGCATATCAATTCCCTGCTATTGGGGCGCCTTGGGCATTGGTGGGACTCAGTTCCTGCTGTTCTCTGTCTGTGGCACACAATAGTGTAATCTGTGGGCTGTAATACTCTGGTCTAATTTCAGTTGTTTGGTTTATTGTGCAAGTGCTATGTGGTGTTGGTGTCTGGTTATATCCAGGAGGTCAGACTAGATTATCTGGTGGTCCCTTCTGTGTGACTCGTATTGGAGAACTTTGGAAACTATTTTTCAGTTGCAGACATAGGGCCCCTGTACTGCCAATGTCCCAAATGATGTCGTTTTTCAGCAAAAGTTTCACCAGCTGCAGGAGACTCATTACTGTCCCTTTAAGCTTTCATTTAAAAATTTGTGGTGACTTTTACCTTCTGAACTCTCAAAACTGGACTGAGCTAAATGGATGGTGCCTTACTGTTAAGGGCTTGACTGTGGTTCCATTACAAATCCCTAATTGTAGGGAATTATGATTCACCTGTACAAACTGCCTCCAGGCTTCAGCTGAGTGAATTACAGTGGTTTGTTAGTTGAAAGGAGTGGAGGGGTAGGTTAAATCCCCCCTCTGAACTCATCCGTTTTAACAGGACTGTAGGGACTAATGCTTTAGAGAAGTGGTGGGAAACAACTTTGAAGACATAATGCTGAGCTGAGTAGGCAAGGTGTGGAGTGTTGCTTGTAGGTTCTTTTAGGCTGTGTAACATTATTGCTGGCAAAACTATCATCAGATTTGATGAGAGAGCTTCTGGAACAGCTGGAGGCTGTTGTGAGAGGCCTGGATGTCAAGGAAAGTGTAGCAGGATGGGGAGAGCAGCACTGGCTGAATTTTCTGGGAGCTAAGAAATAAATACAATTCCAAGGTGGCAAGATCTCCCTGGTGTCTACTGAGGAGGAATTTTGCTGAAAGTGTGCTGTTTTCTCCTCTGAATTCTTCAGTCAGCTTGTGCTGTGGTTTCCAGGTGAGGATAAGAGTTCTGTGGAGTATGTGCCATTTTAAGATGATCCTCCCCCCCCCGAAAGATGACAAAAGGAAAATTGTCCTCTTTAAGCTGCTGGTAACAGCAACATGGTCAAAGACACAGGTGTTGTGCCATAATTTTACAATCTCAGTGTGAGATTCCTGTCCAGCTGACTTGCTTGAAAACACTTCAGAAATGTTTATCAAACATACTGGTGCTTCAAAGTAGCATCTGGATGAACTTGAAATAATATTGTCAACGGAAAACTTGAGGGCCTGGGGAACCATCTCAAAGAACTAGACAAAGAACTAAGACTAAACTCGAAGGCCTACTAGAGGCCAAAAGTATGAGTTGGCCTCCCTTCTCCATAGGGGAGCCAAATGTGTTTTTTAGGAACTGCTAGATCAGGGAAAAGGGATTTTCTTTTATCCACATGCTGCTGCTTATCCAGTCCTGACTTCCCCTCTGACTCTTTCTATTCTTGTGTATCTCTTAGTGATCCTCTGAATGTGACTGTCCCTGAGTCTGTTGTTGAAAGCTGTGCTATTAACATATTACCTGGCAGTAATAGAAACCTTGCTACACATAGCTTTCTGTTGTCTTAAAAACAGACTTGTTTGGCAGTTTTAACAGAGGATGGTAAACCTAGCTTGAGTCTGAATCCCTTTATTATGTTCCCTTATTGATGTAGTGAATGATCAAAGTTGAAACACCTGTACAGTAACAGAAACAAAGTGCTCTCTGCTGTTACTTTAATCCTCATTAATGGGAAGAAAGCCTTCTCGGTTTCTTCTATTAAAGTATACAAAATGCAGCTTGAAAGTCTTAGTCTTTAAATTTTTAAAGATCCCAGGAGAGACCTACCCTAACTACTTAGCCCAGCATCAGGCTTTGTAAAAGATGGTGGGGGTAAGAACACTGTAACTCCCCAGAGTAGTGTGGTAACTCCCTGAGTAAAGTTTGAACAGAACTTCCAAATTTTGGGTAGGAGCCGGGGTGTGCCTGGAGGTTTGGCCTGGCTTTAGGAAGCATGAAAGAATAGCCTGTGAAGTAATTTAGAGAAGGTTGGGGGTGGGCATTAGCCTGGAGGATTTTTTTCCTATGGAAAACTGATCTGGAATACTGTTTATAGAGAGAAGACCAACAACTTTTCCATATGCTTGGGCAATGCAGTATCTGAAATCGGAAGCAGATATAGAATAGGAAGCAGACTTTAAAAAAAAATCACTTGCATGATATTCTAAATAATAATACATTTATTAATGTGCTATTTCTAGAGACAGCATCAGTCCAAAAGTATTAAAGACTCAATACTATCAAGTGGAGGGATCAAATAAACTTCAGAAATATCTGTAATACTTTTCACAAAAATTACCTGACTACTGTATCATAGCATTACAACCCTATTGCAAATTATTCTTGTGAAGGGGAATTCTGGTTGCCTGGCACCCTTCTGCCTAAAATCTAAACCTTAACAGTGTTGACTTAGCTTTGCATGCAGTATATAACTGTTCACAAATACACCGCTCCTTGTCTGTTATTTCTTAGCATCAGCATTTATATTTAGCCTGAGTGGCCTTGTGCTAATTCGGCCCACAACAGTACCTTCTTTGGCACAGTTCTAGGGTGATTATGGCAGCCTTCTCCATGCATGTGGCTGGCGCCTTTCCTTGTTTCCTTTAAGGTGGCAAGCACACAACTATATTTAGGGTCAAATTGTTCCTTTCTGTGTTAAAATTCATTGAAGTGGACTCTGGGGCAAGAAATCTCCAAAAGGATCCCCTTGCAGAGATCCCTTTTGGAAGAGATTTACGAAAGATACAGTGTTCTTTGAGAATGTCAGTACATACGTGGAATCTTAGTCATAATCTCCTCCCATTTGAAGTTGGTGATTATATAAATATAAATAGTGCTTCCTTCCCAACCCAAGATACATATGGAAATAGAATTTAGAGAGCCTTACCCTTAATAATTCATTTTCCCAATCACTGGTAGATTTTGTCTGTCTTCCTCTAAAGGCCTTTCCATACAAATCTTCTTCTATTTTTTTCAGTTGATCTTTTTCTTATGCTTCTGGTAGCCTTTGTACATAAGACTTCGTATATATTTCTTCACTAATGGTTTTCTTGTATAGCCGAAATATATATGGTCACACTTTCGTAGACATACGTTCATATACCTATAAATGTAGAGTTCTCCTGAGTAGCTCATCTGTATAAGGCAAACGAACAGCTCATTTCTTCAGTAAAGGACAGTTTAAAGTTGAAGTGCTTACTTTAAAGATTTGTAGAGAATAGAAAGTAAAAAGTATGGGAAGCAAAATGATGAAGTATTTTTTTAATCTGTTCTTTCGCATTAAGGTTACACGCACTGTCTCAAAGTCTACAATTTATGAGGCTCACTTGGAGCTTAAAACACTAATCTTGGTCTGTCTTGCCCTGAAATGTAATTTTTTTCCGACTTAAAATGTCCCTGTTTTTTGTTTGTAATTTCACAGCCTGATCTGTGCAGGTCCTGTAGCAATGCTTACACTAAAGCAGCATCTGCTTTAGTTTGTTTGTTTGTTTGTGTTAAACAAAAGTCAAATGTACTAATGCATGCAGCCCAACAAGAATCTGCACAGCCTGGCTTCCCAAGTCCACTGTGCCCTTCCTATCCCACTGGCCCCGTCCTAGCAATTTAGTGAGGCTGTCCTTCTTTCTCACTGGTGTGGTTGGACTCTATTTTATTAATTTTAAAAACACAGAAATATTTATTTTTGTAAAGGTTTCCCTTGGTATGTGTGCCCTGTTTTGGTATGTATTCCAGTGACTTCTTATTGCATGTTGATAGTTGGCTTGATAAATTACCAGTGCCCTCTAGAGGAGCATAAGAACTAAAGTAATTTTTGCATATGTGTATAAAAGGAAATTATTGGTGCTTTTCAGAATCAGTGCATGATAATCTGTCAAAACTGATTTCAGGAATTTATACTGGATCTTTCAATTGCTTGAAATGTATTATTTTAATCGAGGCTTTATCAAAAATTGTGACAAGAAAAGCCCTACTATCAATTTCTTTTTAAAAGGTGGGTTTCTTAGAAACTTCAGGGTTTAAAAAAGGCAGAGGTCATTATGTCAGGCTTCTCTCTTAGCTTCATTCAGTTTCAAGCTGCTATTGTAATTTTTATTATATTTTCATGAAAAGCTTAGAAAAGTTCAGGTAGGGATGAAATTCAATAGTATGAAGTATAAGGTCATGCACATAGGATCTAATAATAAGAATTTCTGTTACAAACTCCAGGCTACTTAGTTGGAAATGACAGAGGAGGAAAGACCTGAGTGTGTTGGTCGATTGCAGGATGATGATGAGCCATCAATGTCATGTGGCTATGAAAAAGGCAACTGTAATCCAGGCAAGGCATTTCCAGTGAAGAGCTGTTTAAGCTAAAGGACAATGTTGGCGCAAGAACAAATGGGAATAAACTGTCCATGGACAAATTCAGGCTGGAAACCAAAAGGAGGTTTCTAATGATCAGAGGAGTGAGATTCTGGAATAGTCTCCCTATGGGAGTTGTGCGGGCAAACAGCGTAATTAGTTTTAAGACAAAACTGGACAAATTTATGAGTGGGATTATATGGTGGTATTGCTTGTGATGGTGGGGGCAGGGCTCAGCAGCCCTTGGGATCCCTTCCAGTTTGTCCTAAAGCTCATGCTTCCTGGCTTCGGGTGGTCATCTACAGGGGCCAGTAAAGAATTTCTCTCTTCTCCCCTCAGTGTATTCTAGAGTGAGAGGTTTTTTGGTCTCATTCGTCTGAAGCAGCAGAGATGGCCATGGTGGGAGATGGGTTTGGGCAGTGGTCTGAGTTGGCACTGAGCATTCTCTTTACCATGAACTTATCTGGCTGATTCCTGCTCATATGCTCAATATCTAACTGATCACTGTACGTGGGGTTGGGAAGGAACTTTCCCCAGTTAGCTTGACAGTGACCTCAGGTTTTTTTTCATCTTCCACTGCAGTGTTGGGGACACTTGCGAGGATTACCTGGAGATATCTCACTTAATCATTTCCCTGCCATTGCAGGGGCCTTGCATATTGGTCTTTCCTGGTCTCCGAGTGTGGCATATAATAGTTTAGTCTCTTGTGGGCTGCAATACTTTGGTCTGATTTTGTTTGTTGGGTTTACTGGGCAGGAGTTGGATGTTGTTGGGGGCCTGTGATATGTGGGGGGTTGGAATGGATGAGCTGATGGTCCCTTCTGACCTTAAACTCTAGGTAGACATACATCACTATTTCTGTTAGTAGGTTACTTCATGTTTTGCTCCCTAGAGTTCCTATCAGAGGTGTCTGGAAATTGTAGATGTAGCTTTCCTGTTTTATGTCTTGTAGTCAGAGGCAGTGTGGGCTAGTGGGTTGAGCATAGGACTGAGAGACAAAGATCAACCAGTGATCCTGTCATAAAGACAACTGAAAAAGCAAAGACTTTGAACTTGATAATAAATTTGCAACCTTCCTTTATGATGACTGTCTTCAGTATAGCATAAAGTGGGAAGTGTTAAAAAATTGGATTGAAACGTTTCATCTTGAATATACTACTTTAAATGGATTTAAACTCACAGGTCCCTTACTAGATGCTGCAAATGAAGAAACATAGGAAATATTAAAAGTACTAAAAGGATCAACAAGATGGTAGCTCAGACATGAGAAATGACCAGATAATAGCTGCAAACATCCAGACAGGGAAGAATGTGTTGATTCTACAGAATATTGTGTCCAAGAGGTAGAAGGTACCACTCAATAATGCAGAGAAAAATATAACAATAAGGACCTTGCCATTTGCTCAAACAGTGAAAATAAACAAAAAAGATGAGAGGATTTCTTGGGTGCAATTATATTTATTATTTACTGTTAATGTTTGTTATGGTGTTGCATAGATGCCAACCAGAAATTGGGGCCCCATTGTGATAGGCACTCTACAAACACAAAAAAATAGTAGCCTCGAAGAGTTTTTAGTCTAAATAACATTAGTATGGGTAGAGGTTTGGCACACTGTTCAAATGTCATGAAAAAAAAGCAATGCCTAATGCAATCTTAAAGCACATTGTGGAAGTTCAGAATTTTGTTTGCAGATCCCATCAGACTAATGGTCGGTTGGTTGGTTTGTTGATTTGATTCAAAAAGTTGGATTGGAAAACTGTCTTAAAATTTACTCTGATAGTAAGGACTTCAATCAGAACACAAAACACATTTTTACACTTCTGTTACACAGCCAACATGGCTTCTTTCTTCTCCAAAGTTCATAGGTTGAGCCCAGAACAAGAGGAAGAGGCTGAAACATAGCTATTGGAACATGATTCTAAGATTCTTCCTTGTCTACGGGCATCTAAATATGAAGATTCAAATTTCTACTCCAAAGCTGTTTGTGAAGGAGATTGTCTCTTAGTTCTCTGCATCAAAAATGGTGGACAGTTGTGGTAGTTACAGAAGAAAGGAGAGTTGAATTCTAATTTTGACTAGCTAGCTCTCCCTCAATCAAGGCTTCAGCACATTGTAATTGGCTTGGTTGAAACTTGGTAATTGTCTTGATATTAAGAAAGCAAATCTGAATTGGAGGACTTAAAAATTGATAGATTTACTAAATTAAGGGATTTTTAGCAGGGGGTTCTTTAATTGGTCATTCACTAGGTTTTGTTCTCTTCCAGACCAGGGAAAAACAGCAACCCCAAATATTGGAAGCTTTTTGCAGGTAGGGTACCAATTTTGGTCCATACACAGCAGACCTTCCTCATTCAAAATTCCTGCTGAAGTCTATCATAGCTGATGTACAGCCTTGGACATTAAAGTCTGGTCTATTGATCAGACAATCTGCGTCATTACATACCCTATCTGAAAAGTGCCTTGAAATGTTTAACTTTTATGTGAACTGTCTTCAGAGCATGGTGGACCATGCCACTCTGACCCAGAAACCCCTTTGTGCCACCTGGCCGGGGGCACGGAGCAGGTGCACAGGGGTTACAGGAATCTCCTGAGTCTGGCATGCACATTCTGATTCACCAATGAATGTCATATGTGGTCTCAGATAAAAACTGGTGTCACAATTGTCATCACGCAACACGCATGTATAGATGTCGTGTAAAGAGATACGAAAAATATGTTCTTAAAGTCTGTGTCTAGGTACTGGTTACCAGCAAAGTTGAAAAACAAGTTTTGTGTCAGAGAAGAGATGTCTAGCCATCAACCTGTTTACATGTAAATTGAGTGTAGTCTCATTCACAGTGAATATCCTGTCACCACTCTGAACTGAATGCAAATGAAAGATTGTAAGAACTTCAGAAAAAAACTAAAATGAAGAGAGAAACAGTGGGAGGGGAGAACACTTCAAAGATTTGCTCTACTATGTTTGGGGGTAAAGATACCCTGGTATCGCTCACCTCAGAAGCAACTGGACAGCAAATTTGCTTCATGAAAGTGGCGTCTCCACCAGGGTTGGCTGGAAATGCTGTAGAGAACTTTGGGTGAGAAACTTCTTTAGACAGTAGGTTAACCGATTTAGTTGAGTTTCGTCTCTAGAAAATGTGTTATGATTTTGGTTTATGTGTAGTCATTTGTTTCCAATATTTTCACTCACTATCACTTGAATATTTATTCTTTGATAATAAATTTATTCTTGTTTTCATTATAATATTATCTAAGTGCTGTGGTGTTAAGCAGAGTGCTGGTCCTGAGTTGGCATCACAGCCACTGTGTTCTGTGGGGCAACAGATATAGGTCATATGGGAGGTGGTGGAAATAGTTCTGGAAATGTTCTCACTGATTTAAAAAAAAAAATTAACTACAGAGAAGAGGCTATTTAAGGAAATTTGCCCTACATAGCCGGGAGGCCGAAATAGGTAAAGGGAAAGTTTATTCATAATTGAATGAAATTATGTTAACCAGTGCAAGTTAGCAGGAACATTTTAGAAGAGGTGGTGATGAACCAAAGACTGAATGAATTCAGCCTGTTCAGAAAAGTATGTATCTTGAACATTTAAAATCTTTATAAAATCTTCATAGGCTAAATGTAATTGAAGACACATACGTGAGAGCAGAATTTGGCCCCTGATATTTTAGGATGATATTACTGTAGTGGGTAAATATTGGGGTTGCCTTTTTTCTTCGTCTTACGTAAGTATGTTTAATAGTTGCTTAACTGTGTTCATTTACCTTGGAAGAGGCGATATTAAGGTCCATTATAATTTATAAGAAAATAAGATACAAAAATTCAGTTTACAATAAAATTCCAGTTCTGTGCTTGTATTACAAGAAGTGCATACTATATATATAGCCTATATAATTTATTGTGCTGCTTCGTCTTTTGCAGAGCTCATAGGCTAAACTGTATTTCAGGGTTTCAGATAAACTATTTTAGTCCTGTCTTTACTCAGTGAATAACCTTACAGCATCTATAATCTCAGTGGTGTAAAATGGGTAACTGTTCAAGCCCTAATAAAATTGTAAGGCATATCATACTTGTGCCGCCTAGCTCACTTACTTTGCGCTTTATTGCTGTAAAACTGTTAGCAGATGGAAGTGAGACGTTATTGGAATCCAGTGCAGTGATGTGAAACAGCAATATACTGGTAGTATGTTATCTTTGATTAAATTATAGTTGGCACATGGAAACAGTACTATTTGGCTAACCTTACTGTTATTCCTTTTAACAAGGGAGTTTGCTGACAATAGCCTCTTTGTGAGTCTGGAGTTTTTGGATAAAGCTCTTGTATTTTTAATCTCATTTTTTGTTGTAGACAGAAAACTCAAAGTACTTGATTTGAATTCATGGGCAGGTCTCTTTATATGTCTGGTTGTTATTACAGCTTAAAGGTAATTCTAAAAATTTAAAAGAAAACAGAAGTTTGTTGATCTTGTAAGAATGCTACAATTAAATCCAGTTTTATTATGTTGTTGTTGTAAAATTGCAAATAATGAATATCAACTTCATCAGAGACTCATAGACTTTAAGGCCAGAAGTCTGTCTACTAATAAAATAAAATTGTATTAGCTCTTTATTAATTTGCTCTTACTTTACATAATTAGTGGCCTGTTTTGCTATGATCAGTTATGGTAAACATTAATGCACTGATGCATATTTATCACGTTTTAGCTTCAGGAAGTCCAAGGGTTTAAACTAAACTTGCATTATCTTTCACGTATTGTAAATCTTTTCATGTAATTCCTTTGAAACTTGGATTAGCTTTAAAACTGGGAGGATTATGATTTTGTGGTATGAGAAACTGACAAAAATAGTGTCTTAGACTGCTTATTTAAAAATAATGAAATATTTGGTTCTTGGTGATCAGAAATACATAGTTTCAACCCCTTATAATTAGGATGACACTTTCTAATGTTTAGGAGAGGGGTAATACATGACAATATTTGCAAGAGACTTCTGACCCCCCAGGTCGTCATATAACATGTTGAGGCCACATATCTTGAGATATAAGACAGGCAAGATGTGCTAAAAATACCTCCATCAGTCTTTACTGATTATCCACTAACCAATAGTAGATATAAAACTCTACTTGCGCTACATTGATGACATCTTCATCATCTGGACCCATGGAAAAGAAGCCCTTGAGGAATTCCACCATGATTTCAACCATTTCCATCCCATCATCAACCTCAGCCTGGACCAGTCCACACACGAGATCCACTTCCTGGACACTACGGTGCTAATAAGCGATGGTCACATAAACATCACCATACACCGGAAACCTACTGACTACTATGCCTACCTACATGCCTCCAGCTTTCATACAGACCACACCACACGATCCATTGTCTACAGCCAAGCTCTGCAGTACAACCGCATTTGCTCCAACCCCTCAGACAGAGACAAACACCTACAAGATCTCTATCAAGCATTCTTACAACTACAGTACCCACCTGCTGAAGTGAAGAAACAGATTGACAGAGCCAGAAGAGTACCCAGAAGTTACCTACTACAGGACAGGCCTAACAAAGAAAATAACAGAACGCCACTAGCCGTCACCTTCAGCCCCCAACTAAAACCTCTCCAACGCATCATCAAGGATCTACAACCTATCCTGAAGGACAACCCATCACTCTCACGGATCTTGGGAGACAGGCCAGTCCTTGCTTACAGACAGCCCCCCAACCTGAAGCAAATACTCACCAGCACCCACACAACAGAACCACTAACCCAGGAACCTATCCTTGCAAAAAAGCCCGTTGCCAACTGTGTCCACATATCTATTCAGGGGACACCATCATAGGGCCTGATCGCATCAGCCATGCTATCAGAGGCTCGTTCACCTGCACATCTACCAATGTGATATATGCCATCATGTGCCAGCAATGCCCCTCTGCCATGTACATTGGCCAGACTGGACAGTCTCTATGTAAAAGAATAATTGGACACAAATCAGACGTCAAGAATTATAACATTCAAAAACCAGTCGGAGAACACTTCAGTCTCTTTTTGGTCACTCGATTACAGACCTTAAAAGTGGCAATTCTTCAACAAAAAAACTTAAAAACAGACTCCAACAAGAGACTGCTGAATTGGAATTAATTTGCAAACTGGATACTATTAACTTAGGCTTGAATAAAGACTGGGAGTGGATGGGTCATTATACAAAGTAAAACTATTTCCCCATGTTTATTCCCCTACCTCCTCCCTGCGCTGTTCCTCAGATGTTCTTGTCAACTGCTGGAAATGGCCCACCTTGATTATCACTACAAAAGGTTCCCCCCCCCCACTCTCCGGCTGGTAATAGCTCACCTTACCTGATCACTCTCGTTACAGTGTGTATGGTAACACCCATTATTTCATGTTCTCTGTGTATATAAATCTCCCCACTGTATTTTCCACTGAACGCATCCGATGAAGTGAGTTGTAGCTCACGAAAGCTTATGCTCAAATAAATTGGTTAGTCTCTAAGGTGCCACAAGTACTCCTTTTCTTTTTGCCTACATTGGGGCACCACTGTGCCCTACCAAAAGGAAATGGGTGCGTTGCCACTTTTTGGTCTCTACTGAAAGTGGCACAATGTCGTTACAAGTACACATGGATACTTATTTATTCATTGGATCAAGAAAAGTCCATTACATCTTTGTAGTAATTATTTTTATTTTACATTTTCTCACCAGAAGAAAAATCTTGTTATACAGCAAAAAAGGACAACGCACTGAAACAAATACCTCCATGTAGGTGGAGGCAGCTGAATTGTGGCATCGGTGGCTTGAAAATGTTGACTGCTACATAGCCACTGACAACACCAATGATGAGAGGATAGTGCACTGATCTTAAAAGCATAGTACTAAAGCTACATGAGGTAAATAACCTGCAAGAAGATACAGAGCAATCAAACATACTCAATGTAGAAAAGATTCGCTAAAAATTTTGCACCAAAATGTAACTTATGAAACAAAAACTGTGTCTTTAGATTTACGAAGCACCACAATAGATAGATGTTAACCCTCTGAAGGCTGTGCAAATTTGGTTTGGCTAGATTCCGTGTTCTAGATGAGTTGTACAATAAATAATAGTGTGACCTATATGTAGGTGACTATCAAGACATGCTTGAAGAAACAGAAATGGCTCCTATGGCACTCTTGCAACATGATAGAGGACTGGAAATATTTGCCTTATGCGCCCAAGAAATGGTGGCCTGTTCTAGTTGCCGATGTTTATTAAGTGTACGTACGCAGCAAAAGGAAGACACCTGCTAGTCAGAAGTGAGACAATATTGCCATAATTTTGCTTAACCATATCTTCACAAAGGGGACTATCCCACATGAGTTAAGGTCCTACCAAATTCACAGTCCATTTTGGTCAATTTCTCGGTCAGAGGATTTTAAAAATAGCAAATTACAGTGTTGTAATTGTCGGGGTCCTGACCCAAAAAGGTGTTGTGGGGGGTTGCAAGATTATTGTAAGGGGGGCTGCGGTACTGCTACCCTTGTTTCGGCGTTGCTGCGGGCCGCGGCTCTGCCTTCAGATCTGGGCAGCTGGAGAGTAGCGGCTGCTGGCTGGGAGTCCAGCTCTGAAAGCAGAGCCACCACCAGCAGAAGTAAGGAGGGCATGGTATGTTGTTGCCAGCTTTACTTCTGCCCTGCTGCCTGCAGAGCTGGGCCCTCAGACAGCAGCTGCCACTTTCTGGCCACCCAGCTCTGAAGGCAGCTGCAGAGAAGTAAGGATGGCTATACCACAGTGCCCCCCCCCCCAAAATAAACTTGTGACTCCCCTGCAACTCCCTTTTGGGTCAGGACCCCCAATTTGAGAAATTCTGGTCTCCCCTGTGAAATTGGTATAGTAGCAGGCAAAAGTACACAAAAGACCAGATTTCACGGTCTGTGATGCATTTTTCATGGCCATGAATTAGGTAGGGCCCTCCACATGAGAGTGAACCTGTAGCCTTTGTGGAAGGAAATGTTTTTCTGAGGGGCTACAAATGCTAGCCTGGTTTTCAAGAACTATTTGTAAATAACACCTGTTTAAAAACAACACAACAAAAAAACCCATAATGTAGATGCATTCTCACCATCGCTCCTCTGACATCTGCTTTTGATACATTCCATCCCATCCACTCCCCATTATCTATTCATTATCTATTTTTATTTTAAATCTTCAGGGTAAGAGTCTGTGTCTGCCTGTCTGCAATGTACAGTGCCTAGCAGAGAGAGAGAGAGCACACCTTGGGTCACTGTGTCACAGCAAGAAGCCAACTGACAGTCATGTCATCACAAATTTTCAAACTTCTGATTTTCACATAGGAGACACAGAGAAAATGGAGTTTCAGAAAAATTAACTATGTAGGGACTGACTTAAAGTCTGAAGAAGCAGCAGCTATCTTTGTGTTAACAGCCTACCAAGATCAAAGGGCTGATGTCCCAAAACAAATATGCAATTATTAGACACAAGCATGGAGTCACTGATAATCTGGGTCAACTGTAAATCTAATATAAGAAATGCATCATCTTTATCTGCAGAACAAAACCATACTAGTTACAAAGACAAAGATTTAACATGTTCTGCAGAGAGCTGCGTCCCATGTTGAGCTTGTTCAAAATAAGTGACAAAGGGGAGGATCAATTGCAAAACGTATACTCTACATCACCAAATGATCCTATGGAAACCTGCTTGGAAACAGTGATACCACTGTCAGGTTGTTCCTTATACATAATAAAAAGGGTGGCAAATACCTTTGTTGGCCAAAACACTATGGATGTTCGTATTAAGTCTCCTAGTAAAGTACCTCACCATGTTTCATAACTTGGGGAGAAAATAAAGGACTTCCAGATTTATTAACACAAAGGTAAGACAGCCACACCTGTAGCCCAGAACACAGAAGAATTCTCTTTCCCATGAGAGAACTATCTGAAAGGAACAAGAAAAGTACAAGAGCAAGACATTATTGAAAAGATCTACCCTGTGGGGTTCTAAAGCTGTAGATATCTTCAAAGCACAAAACGAAGATGCAATACACATTTGTGTGGTCATACATTCTCCAAACATAACATTTAAAGTGGACCATCGTATGACACTGAATCTAGGTGGACCTGCACACGGCATTTGTTAATAGAATTGGAATCAAGACCCTACTTCAAAAAGTGTTATAAGAACATAAACTGTACCCCTAATCCATATACATCATCATGATTTCCACTCATCTTGGATTGCAACATGCCCAAGGTGATCCTTTAAGTATACTCAGCTGTAGAAGTTGTCCAAAGCATTATCAGACAGATAATCAGTCCTGTGAATAATGTACTGACCTATTGCAATGACCTGCTTGTCTTTGGAACAACTTGCCAAGAACACGATGAAGCACTGAAGAATGTCTGAAAACACACGACTTAAAGCTAAATGAGGATGTGTACATTTTAAAAAGCCACCTGAAATCTGCTGGGCATATATTTTTTCAGACAGCTCATTTCTCTAGAGGTCAAAACAAGCTTAGAGATGGCTCAGCCAAGTAAAGTTGTAGATTGCCAGTCATTTTATAGACATAGGTAAGTACTTAATGTCACTTTAAATTTTGCAGCTCTGGCTCCTCCACTTCAGTTGCTTCTAAAACCATGATTAAAAACCACATGCGGAGGAAAGTGTAAAATTTTATTTATGTACATGTAACAGGACAGCCTCCTTCTGAATGTCTCTTCATGGCGAGGTGTGGCTCTGCAGCAGCCTGGTTCATTTCCCCTTGTTGGTTCCTTGAAAAAAGGCTTTCATAAGTCTAATAGCCTTTCTTAGGGTCTAGTTTTATTAACATAAAGTTCAAAATAAGCTCAGAAAGATCATCCATTCTCGTCTTAAAATGGGCACAGCCCCTCCTCCCTGAGGTACCGTGTATAACTGTTCTGTAAGCTGTTAAAGAAGATACAAGGTCTGCTCTGCCTTTTTTTGCCTTCTCCCCAGAAGGAAAACAAAACTTCCAGCTGTATCTTTCTACCTAGCCACAGTTGCCTTCCTCAGGGACCACTGCAGGAGACTTCCTCTAGCTTCACACTGCAATCACCCTTTGGCTATCCACACACCTATTTTGTTCCCCCTCCTCCTCCATCCTCTCCCAACAGAAGACTGGTTTAGTCACATGATTGTCTGGCACGTGATTTAATTCACTTGGGGAGGCAAACCAGCTGTATCAGAGGTAGGGTGAGACCTATCTCCCTTTAGAAGGGCCAGCCACCCTTCTTTGTGCCATACATAAATATCTGCTTTCCCCAAGTGCCCCTCAGCTGCTTGATGAAGATGCCCCTCAGCTTGCCCACTAAATGCATAAGAACATAAGGACAGCCATAATGGGTCAGACCAAAGATCCATCTAGTCAAGTATCCTGTCTTCCAACAGTGGCCAATGCCAGGTGCCCCAGAGGGAATGAACAGAACAGGTAAACATCGAGTGATCCATCCTGCGTCTCCCCAGCATCTTTCTTAACCATTTTTATGTTCTTAAGCTATACAACAGCCATATGGGGTAGCTAAGCTACTAACTTCATGTTACAAGTAAGGAAACAGAAGCCAATTGAGGGAAGATAACATGCAACTGAGATCACAGAGCAAGAATTAGCCAAGCTCAAAGTAGAACAGTTCTCTGTTCTACTAGAAATGAACCTGCAAACTCTGTAGCCTAACTGTTAATAACGTTCAGCGCTGTTCAGATCCAGAATCATACTTCTACACAGTTCACGGTTTGATGAGAACTCAACTGTAATAGCCACCTTCTCTCCCAAAATAATTGTCAGTTTGCATTCCTCCTCTTTTTTTTTTTCACAAGATGTCTTTGAAATTAAATGATAACAAAATAATACAGATTTTTTTTTTAGTGGAACTTGCTGGCAAAGAATATTTATTAAAGCTTCCTAAGATGCATGAAAGCATTTCATATTTACATAAATAAGAATAACATCTGGAAGTTGCACTAGCTAGGATAAAAGAGCTAAGGGCCATCAGTACTAATATTTTCAGGCATAAATTTATCCCTCAGTTCACAAATTCTGCTCCCCCAGCAATGCCATTACACAATTGGCTAGATGAATTACTACACCTTCCTCAGAAGCATCCATCATTAGGCACAGTTACATGCAAGCTAGTGGATGAGGTAGGTCTATATTTCTAAGACACTGGTGGGAGAAACATTCTATTTGATATTCCACAGCATTGCAAAATCCTCCTTGTGAACATAAGTGATCCAAGACAACCACAAGAAATTCCTTTTTCTTGGTTCTGTCAAGTGAAATATGGACCTCAGCAAATGTTTACTAACACTAGTCAATAAAGTTCAGTTAGTTCCACTTTATGCAAGATAACAAAGTTCAAAGTTGCAGATATTTGGCAGAACCTGTATGTTCAGGAAAGTATACACTTATTTAGTCAATTCCTCCCAAAGCTTACTCCCGTAATAACTTGTTTGCTGGTTTCTGTAGAGATCATTAACAAGATGCTAGATGCAAAAATAAGTACTACTGTGTATGTATTTGGAACAATCTGTCAATATTTCTGATCTCTGCTGTTCAAATACCGCATTCATCCATACATTTTTGGTGTAAAAAATAACTTGCTCCTTTAGGAGCCTGAATTTTAAAAACCTGTCACTTCTGGCACTAAATCTCTCTTGAAAAATAATCACCCTCTTGAAGTGAAGCCTGCATAACAGCATGCATCACAGAAAAGACAAAACAACATTGCAGCTGTAACTTAAGAAGAAGAAAAAATTAAACTAGGCTACATGATTACAAATCTTTTGTGGAAATTAAGTTTCACTTTTAAGATAGGACTTTCTGTTAAATAACTCATTTGTATACTTTTAATATGATTGAAGACATGTGAGCTTCAGCTTCATGTCTCAGAATTTAAAGCTGTGTACTTATTGCCCATTAATGCATGCCCCTGTTTTACTTTGTATATCTCTCCATACTCCTGAATGGAGCAGTATAACTTGATTTTTTAAAAAATTTGTAAAGTTGCATCCTTTCCCACTCTGCCCTACCAATGTGCCTCAGCTCTGTGCTTCAGACACTCATCTGAGTGATAAGAAATAGTAGTACAGTCCCTCTGCCCTGTCACTTCGTGGTCTTTCTGCTGAGATGGCAGAACAAATGCCTGTTTTGATGGTGATTTTTGATATGCATGCCTTCTGCTAGGAATCACACTGAGATCCACTACAACTACACCAACTGAGATCAACTCTGTGTCCCATAGGCTCTGTCGCTATTGGGCCCATTGCTGTGTCTAGACAATTTGGATGATAGTTGTGGTGTACAGTGCTTCTTTTGATGGGACAAAACTTGTGACTGCCTTTTTCATGGGGACCTTGCCACTGGGCCATGTGTTTGTAACTTTAAGGCTAAATTGCTGCATTGCACTTTAAGGGGAACCCTTGAAGAGGATTCAGAATTGTCAGTCAGTGCAGATTGAGTAAGGCGTTCTGAGCAAGGAACATGAGTGCTCCATTTTCTGTACTGGATTCCTGCTAACTTGTGAGGGAACTTGGGGTTCTAGTTCTAATCCTCCATTTGGTATGGGAACATGTTATCCGAGGGATTGTCTCCCTTCCTGTGTTCCTGTATCCGATGGAACACTGTTGTTATGGGGGAAGAGAGAGATTTTCCTCAGCAGGAAAGTATTCTTAGGGACTTCAGAGTGAACTTCTCTGGAGCCTACTCCCGCCACAACTCTAGAAGAACCAGAGTTTGAGGGCAATATAAGAATTACTTGGGTATTTTTGATAGACCTTTAAGCAGAAATATAGAATAGGAGGGGGTTTTTAAGTGAGCAGAAGGGTTTGTTATATTTTGTTTAATTGATGGAAGGCTGATAAGCCGAGGTGCCTCTGTAGAGACCTGGTAGATATTTCTAGAATACATGAACTAACTTCACACAGACTATTCACAGAACAGCTAAGAAGTTACGACTTTCATTGTCGTTAAGCTGAACTGGATTCAAACTATTAACTTTGAAGTAAAAGTCTTTCTGTTCCATTATGAGTTCCCTGAATCATCTGCTACCCTTCCACTAGGCTTTCTTCACCATAAACTTTAGATCAAGCCTCCAACATTGTCATTACTTTATTTGTATTGCCCAAATATGTTTAATATAACGCTTTTAAAAAATTTGTACAAGGGTTTATTCCTGGAAGACAAGTCACTTCCCCCTTTTCACTCCACCTCAAGCTAATGTAGGTCGTTATTTGTGCATTTAATACTCTTATCTTTAATGTGTGTTCTTGCATCTGTAGTTTTCAAAGCTGTTATAAAGTTATTTGAACACAACTCTGATAAACGAAAAAATCAATTATTTCAACAGAAGTTATTGTTTGTCTACGAGGCTTGTATAACTTGTAGTTTGGGGATCTTTATTTGATGCCCAGTAATTTCCAGGTGGAATTCAAGGTGTTGGTTTTAGCCTGCATGGTCTTAAAAGTTTTGGGGCCCAGTTTTGTGGGAAATAGCTTCTTTTCTTTGGACATACAGCCAAAGCCGAGATCAGCAGAGGTTCTTGAGCTGATTCTCCTTCACTCCAAACAACAAAATTGCTGTTAAGATGTTCTTTGAGAGGGGTCCTCAGATTGGAATTCACTCCCCCTGTTCTGCCAGAGCTTGGATCTGTTAACATTTCAGACATATTGCAAACCCCCCCCCCCTTTTTTTTTTTTTTTCTTCCCAGGCATTTGGAAAGTGGGTGGGCTGAGGTTTGGAGGTATTGTCTTTGTTATTTTGCCTTCTGCAGAGACGTTTTCATTTATTACCATGTTTACTAAGGCATGTTTGTATATTTATTGCTGGAGTGGGATTTAATCCGGTCTATTAATTTTCATAATAAATATCTGAATGTAGCGGCGGCCAGAGTCTGAGATGAGTGCTTGTTTGTTTTACAAACCTAAATAAATGGTTGCCTCCTGCTGTATCCCTTGTCAAAGTTCACTTCCTAATCTCTACTTAGTTTTTAACTCTTGTGCAAGAAAGGATATTCTTAACTTATTTGTATCCCTTAGAAAGACAGTATGGACTCTACCTCCATTGTATAGGAGGACTTTAGAATTAGGCAGCTACTTTGCTAGCCTAATATAGGCCCTGAACCTGCAATTCATTCCTTGTGGTCAGACCCCTGTGTCCATACAGAACCCCTTCAAAAAGCAGTGAGGTTCCGCGTAGGTCCAGTGTTCTGGAGCTGAGTATGGACAAAGAAGAGCGGAAAGGGAAGCGGGGGGAGGAGGAGTCAGAGGGGGATACACACACTTCAGGCAGGTATAGAGAAAAATGTATGGAAATTGTAAATATTACAGGTGAAATCCCAGCTCCGTTAAATTCAGTCGAACTCTTGCCATTGAGTTAATGGGGCCAGGATTTCACCCTACGATTTCATATGCCATGGAACTTTCCCTTTTTACTATTCTAGAGCTAACAGAGATATTATACATAACAAATGCTAAATGGATCGCAAAGGAACAGACCCAATAATGCATCTGGATTCATTTGTTATAAAGAATAGTATAAATAATAGAATGAGATGAAATTATTTTTTCTGACTTGAAATCAGAGGTCTTGATGATCCCCATATTTGACTATATTGTGGGGGAGGAGAGGAGGACTTGCAACTTCATGTTTTCTCAATTGTAGCAAGTTATCAGATTTTGAATGAGCTACTATATATCATGACTGCTAAAGGTAAAAATGCTTTCTTTATCAAAGGTATGTTGCAAAGCATCATGGAGTGACATTTTCCAATCACTATCTAAATCTGCCTGACACAGCTTTAAAAGAAATAAAACACAACTAAAAGTTCCAATGTTTAGTCTAAAAACACATATGGCTGAGGTTGCTGTTTTAGGCTATGTGAACTGAAGCTGTAGAAGTCTTGTCAGCTTTTCATCCCACTAAAGCCTTGTCAGCATGAGTAATGTGTTAATTTGCTGACTTTTTGTCTTGATGCTTTGAGTTAAGTTTCCTATAAAGAGTTTATATTTTTTTGTTTTAATGGCTTTCCATGTTTTAAAGATACATTTGGAGAGCTGTATCTCCAATGCTTGTTCTTTAGAATCACTGGGATTAAAAGATTGTATTTTTGTGAAGAAATCTGAGGCCTTGTCTGCACTACAGAGTTTTGTCAGCAAAAGTTATGCTGACATACAGTAACCGCTTTAATTAAACCACTGTCTACACTATGCTCCTTGTGCGGCAGAATGCATCCACTTTAGCAGCTCTTGCATCAACACAGAGAGCAGTGCACTGTGGGTAGCTATTCCACTGTGCAACTAGACGCAGGGAGCTTTGGGAAGGGTTTGCAATGCCTCATGGGGCAGGTTCAGCATCACATGATGCAGTTTTCTTAATCCCATCATTCCATAAGCCTCTTACTATATTGCCAGGTGCTTTTCAACTGAAGTGTAGGGGGTGAGTGGGGGGGAGTGTGTGACAGGGAGTGTGTGTGTGGGCGGGGGTGGGGGGGGAGACAGAATGTGTGTTGGGGGAGGAGGAGTGTGTCGGCATGCTGTCTCTTTAAATTTGGACAGCAGCTGGAAGCACACCCCCCACACGCGCAATCCCTGCCTACCTGCCACTGTGATCCTAGTGCCAGAGAGAGCAGGATTCCATGTTAACAATTTGCTGTTTGCTGCCACATGCTCAGCTGTCAGAACTTCCCAAAGCTTTGAAAGGGGAGGGGCACGTGCCTGTGTAGCTGGAATGCAGGGCAGCCAAGCTCAAAATAGTGAGCAGAGTGGGCATGGTGGGCATTGTGGGATACTGGGGGAAGCCAGTGATGTCGACCTAATGAATGGCAGCGTCTACACAGACGCTTTGTTGCTTTAACTTTGTTGCTGAAAGATTTTGCCTCTCGTTGAGGTGGGATTTTTTTGTCAGCAAAACAGGAGTTTTGCTGACAAAAGTAACATTGTAGTGTGTACGCCTCCATTGTTTTGTCAACAAAAGCTGCCTTTTGCCAACAAAACTGTGCAGTGTAGATAAGGCCTTAGAGAGAATAAAAGAGATGAGGGGCCCTGTAAATTGGTGAAGTGGCCAAACCAGGAAAAAAAAATACAGTTGCCATCACTAGGGGCTTTTCTTAAGGAAAAGTATAGATTATAAAAAAAACCAAGATAACATAAATAATAATTAATAAGAGAAAACTCTTACCTTCGTTTCAGCTGACTACCATGATCCAGGGTGTGGAGCCATACCTAACTATGACTATAATACCAATATTATACCAAAGTATTCTCCCAATTTGATCTTCCAAACCACTCTTAGGCCTGGTCTGCACTAGGAAAATTACTCATTGCTAATAATATGCCATGATATGGTACACGCATGGTGTATCCTGGTCTATGTGTTGTAGTTGAACCATGTTCAGTATGATTCAGTTGTGCACACTGATGATGCCTGTTATCAGCAAGAGGTAATTCTCTTAGAGTAGATCAGGTCTTATAGATCTCCCCTTGAGCACTTGTACAAGGAGAGGGGAAGCTTAGAGTTCACATCTTGTTCCCTGGGCATTGGGTACTATAGTATGGCTTATACCTGGTCACAGGGCAAACTATTGTGGAGGTTTTTTTAGATTTACCAAGCTGTATAGTTTACACCTTAATATTTCATAGAATAATGTTTATTTCAGGATTAACTATATGATAAAAATTCTTAATATATACAGTAAAGGATATCCACACTTTTCCCATACAAGAGACAGTTGTGTACTGGGTACTAATGCATGTATATGTGAATAATGGGTGAAATGATACTGTCTTGTTCAGTGATCTCCTCAGCTCACATAAGCTGAGAAAGGTCAGTTCCCTTAGAGCAGAGGCGGGCAAACTACACCCCACGGACCACATCCAGCC
Source organism: Lepidochelys olivacea (assembly GCF_965140295.1). NCBI lineage: Eukaryota > Metazoa > Chordata > Testudines > Cheloniidae > Lepidochelys > Lepidochelys olivacea. The sequence continues at coordinate 97,220,639 of NC_140414.1, forward strand.
CACAGGACCCTGCCCCGCTGCTTCCCCTCCCGCCGTAGCCTCAGCTTACTGCACTGCCGGCGCAATACTCTGGGCAGCGGGGCTGTGAGCTCCTGGGGCAGCGCAGCTGCAGAGCCCGGCCTGACCCGGTGCTCTGTGTCACATGGTAAGGGGGCAGGGAGCAGGGCGGGTTGGATAGAGGGCAGGGGAGTTTGGGGGGTGGTCAGGGGGTGAATAGGGGTCGGGGCAGCCAGAGGGCGGGGAACACGGGGTTTGACTGGGGGCAGGGGGTCCGGGAGGGCAGACAGGAAGGAGGGGGGCAGGTTGGATGGGATGGCAGGGGGCAGTCAGGGGACAGGGAGAAGGGGGGGCAGAATGGGTATAGGGGTCCTGGGGAGGGGAGTCAGGAATGAGAGGAGGGATTGGATGGGGTAGCACGGGGGCAGTCAGGGGGCAGGGAGAAGGGGTGGTTGGATGGGTCAGGGGTCCTGGGGGGGGCAGTAAGGACGGAAATGGGGGTTGGATGGGGCAGCGGGGGTGCAGACAGGGGCAGGGGTTCCAGGGGCGGTCAGGAGACAGAGAGAAGGGGTGGTTGGATGGGGCAGGGGTGCCGTCAGGGAACAGGGTGGGCTGGATGAGGCAGGAGTCCTGTGGGGTGGAGGGCTGTCAGGGGGTGAGAAGCGGGGGGAGGTGTGAATAGGGGTTGGGGGTGGACCCTGCTGCCCCCTCCCCTAACCGGCCCTCCATGCAATTTTCAAAACCCGATGCGGCCCTCAGGCCAAAAAATTTGCTTGCCCCTCCCTTAGAGGTTTCTCTTCTGTGATGTGTTTCAGGAAGTGATACTGGTGATTTAGTAAGTTGTACTCTTCCTCTGAGTCAATACTGAACCAAATGTCATCCTAGCCAGGTGTCATGGGACTCTGTGCTGCTGGAGGGTGCGGTGTTATGGACAAGGTGTAAGACTAAGGAGCCCTCTGCATGTGCTCATTAAAATTCCCACCGTAATTTTCCCAAGAGTAAAAATGTTAGCCCAGTGTCCGGGAGAGGTATTGGAGTGATTTTGGTAGCTTACCTAAATTTCTCCATATGTTTGAATGAGAGAAGTTATTTTTCATTTTGTGTCTTAAATTTCTCTTTGGCATTGCTGTATGTTGTTAAATATCAGCCAGATTCCTTATCTAAAATGACTGCACTTCAATCATGGATGAAGTGACTCCTGTAGAAAAGAACTATGCAGTCCAAACTTTAGATAAGCTATTACCAACAGGAGAGTGGGTTTGTGTGTGTGTTGGGGGGGGGGGGGAGGGACAGAGAGAGAGAGAAAGAGAACCTGGATTTGTGCTGGAAATGGCCCACCTTGATTATCATACACATTGTAAGGAGAGTGATCACTTTAGATAAGCTATTACCAGCAGGAGAGTGGGGTGGGGGGAGAGAAAACCCTTTGTAGTGATAAACACCCATTTTTTCATGGTTTGTGTGTATAAAAACATCTTCTGTATTTTCCACAGTATGCATCCGATGAAGCGAGCTGTAGCTCACGAAAGCTTATGCTCAAATAAATTGATTAGTCTCTAAGGTGCCACAAGTACTCCTTTTCTTTTTGCAAACTTGCTGGTGTTAACATGCAGGGCAAAACTCCCATTGACTGCAATGGAATCAGGAACAGGCTCATAGTTGTGAAGCTTATTTTCTGAATGAAAAGCACTGCATAAATATAATCCATCGTTATTAAAAATGTTTGTTCAGATATTTGATTATTCACTGTTGTGAAATGTTGGTAATATGCCCTGTTTTTCTTTTAACAGGTAGAGTCACCCCAGAACAGCTCGGTTCTCACATCAAGCTTTTCAAAAACAATTTGAAAGCTCTCAGGAACCACTGTGGACTTCTACAGCTTGTGCTGGCCACAATCCAGGCTTTAAAACACCCCCAGAATGCCAAATGGGACAGCTTCTTAGCCTTTGAAAGGCTACTTTTGCAGGTACAATATTATATGAGCCTACTTAACTTTATACTAAGTAAACACTGTTATTTTTAAGTAGTTAGTTTTAAATATTTTTGTGCAATTTTATTTTGCATTGTTTGTTTGGGCTGTGTGATATTGTTAAAAAGCTACCTCCTGAACTTTTGTTTTTCATACGTTTCAAACTATTTAAAAGAATGGGAAACTACACAGTTAATATTTTTTGTATTTTTTAGTCTAATAATTTTAGACACAAAATTAAATATTACAGATGAAGGTACATAAAATCTGAATTGGGGTTGGAATATTTGCATACTAAATTGCAAGATGACCGCATAGATTCATGTCACTGGTTAGGATCACTATTAAGCTTTAAAATAATAATGATAAATAATAGGCTTCTGGAGCCAAGACATGGTCAAATTCAGAGATAACTTAAAGTGGTAAATTGTATATCTTTATGTGAGTGTAAGCTTGTCTGATTTACATATTGAATGGGTGAGATTTAATAGGGAAAGCCACCATTAGGAGCACGCGATATTAATTTTGTTCCCTCACACATTCATACGCTCACTGACAACGTCTTACAACGTCCTGTTGGAAGTGACACTCTAACCAACATGTAATTTATATTTTTATCTATGCTACCACTGAACTTTCAGAGTAGATGGTATAGTGAACAGACTGTATCCTGCTTAGCTTAGATACAACAGGGGTTTTCAAAAGAGTTGGGAGTTCAAAATGGTGACAAAATCCCATTGAAATTCAGTGGGAGCTGGGCACTCACTCCTTTAGCTAAACACCTATTTTGACAGTGAAGACAGCGTACCTTTAAGAAGATGAGTTAGTTGTCTCACTGTAAAATCCTAGTTGAGACAAGGCTCTGTAGTTTTTATCTTAAAGTAGCTAGTCAAGATCAACCCTGGGTAGGGGAGGAAGCATACCGTGACCTCAGCTACCTGCATCAAAGTGAGAACTAACTGTGGCTTGTCTCTACTTCCCTTGCTATAAAAAAACAAACCAAATAAAACGTCACCTTTATTGGGTAGTGAAGATCTAGTCCTCAACTCATCTGAAAATCCAGGCCTATGCAGATTGCCATCATTTATACCAACAAATGTTTCCTGGAGGGTAGAAAGACAAAAAATAATTAGTGTAGGCAAGTATGTGCTAGCAGTTAACTGAACTATTCACTCTTCTTAACGTTTAATTATTTTTTACTAGTGCCCATTGTCTGAAGTATTCAATAACATATACTGACTGACATATACTCCCAATAAGTAACATGACTTGGGTAAAACAGTTGTGGCTATACGAATCAATATTTATAACCACTGTTTAAGCACGTTTTCTGCACTTCAAATAACAATCATTTTGAATTACACAATCCATAATGTGTGCACATCTGTACAGATCTTATATTCTGAAGTCAGAGACTGAGATGTGTAGTTTATTTTGGGGACAATTCTTATAGCTTCACAGCTATGCTCCTTCCCACTATCACTTACTGTTTCAGCTTCTGTGTTCTTAGAACATGCTGGTAAACACTGTAAATAGGCAGCCTACTTCCAGATCTTTATCAGGATTAAAATGAATTAACTACTGTTTTTAGATTTACAGTATCATGGCATTTTTTCTTATCGGTCTCTAGGCCACTTTCATCTTTGGTATGAGTTGCTGAATTCTGCTGAAATCAGTGCAGCTGTATACTTTACTCCATGCTGCATTTGGCCTTCTTTATTTATGATGGCTTGGTGCTTTTAAATAATATAACAGAATTAGGGTCCAGTGGCATTCTTGGCAACTTTGCCCTTGACTTCAATGCAAAGAGGATCACACCCTTGATTCAGAATAGGGTAATGTTCCCGTATTATAAGTGTGACTCCTTTTACTGTGTTGTGTTGTGCTGCTTTTCCGACAGGTAGTGTGTTAAACAGAACTGAGAACTATCATTACTCAGGAGATGTGTTTAGTATGTGCTGTCAATTTAAACTACATATCCTATAAGCAAAGTGAAGAGAGAACACAGATCCTCAGAGGCTCCCCACCGTGTAAGTTCCCTCCTTCCTTTTATACCCCACCACCCTAAGGTGGATTGCTGGGATGGGAGGGAGTGCCAAGCACTGGTGTGCACTAAGCAGTCTCAGGCCTTGTCCATACTAGAAATTGTTTCTTGGTGTAGTTATACAGGCAAACAGGTGTACAGGAAACCCTCCTAGTGTAGACTCATTTTACACTGGTAAAAAAGTACTTTTGTTAATACGGCTTATGCCAGTTTTCTGAACAAAATAAAACATCCTGGCAAAAGGATTGTTTTAACTGCATCTCCACTATGACTTGTGCCACCATAGCTATGTCAGTTAAGGGTATGATTATTTTTCACACTCCTAATTGATATAGCTATGTGGACAAAACTTTTAAGTGTAGACCAGGCTTCAAACTCCCCACTGCTCCATACTCTGCCACCTCCTTTCCCTCCAAGTGAGGGCTTAAACATGCAGGGAGAGAGGGTGAAAAACAGTGTTGTGTGTGTCCCCAGTTTTCATCCTGGGTTCAGACATGTCCCAATTATGCCCATACCTAGAGGCTTTTCAAGCAGTAGAAGCAAAACACAGGAAAAAGAGCACTCGACAGAGCTTAAACAAAGTGTATTTTTTGGAAAACTGAAAGACAAAAACACTTCATGTGAAACTTAGGGCTTGTCTACACAGTATATTAGTGCTCATCAACTGGGGTGTAAATTTACTGTGCACCAGCCTGTTGTGCACTGACTTTCCATGTGGACCCTACTTGTGCACCATAAACATTTCCTAGTATGCATTGACATAGTCCCGTTTCAAACAATAGTATATCAAAGTGCTGTAGGGAAGTTTTAGTGTGCATCAACAGGGTCCATATGGACAATTAGTGCATGACATACTACAATTTACACCCCAGCTGGTGTGCACTAATGCACTATGTAGATGAGCCCTTAGCTTGTCTTTTTAAATGTATGTTTATAGGACAGGAATTTGTCTCTTAAATTCAGCATAAAAGTATCCAGCAACAGCAGGCAGTGTAAAGTGGGTGGCTTAACTCATACAGGCCCTCTGCAAATTATCACTCTCTGGAACACTGCAGAGTGAGCACACAATTAATGTCTTGGATAATGGAGTAGAAACTATGCTTATAAAATTTTCAGTTGAGGGGTTGGCAGCATCTGGGAGGACAGGATAAGAATTCAAAATGACTTTAACAAATTGGAGAATTGATCTGAAATCAACAAGATGAAAATCAATAAAGACAAGCACAAAATACTACACTTCAGAAGGAAAAATCAAATGTACAGCTACAAAATGGGAATAACTGGCTAGGTGGTAGGTAGTACTGCTGAAAAGGATGTGTGTGGGGGGAGTTATGGTGGATCACAAATTGAATATGAGTCAATAATGTGATGCAGTTGCTTAAGAGGCTAATATTGTTCTGAGGTGTAATTGTCCCAGTCTGCTCGGCACTGGAGACCTCAATTGGAGTACTGCGTCCAATTCCGGGTGCTTCACTTTAGAAAAGATGTGGATAAATTGGAGAGAGTCCAGAGGAGAGCCACAATAATGATAAAAGGTTTAGAAAACCTGACCTATGAGGAAAAGTTAACAAAGCTGGGTATGGTAGGTCTTGAGAAAAGAAGACTGAGTGGGGACCTGGTAACAGTCTTCCAATATGTTAAGGACTGTTTTAAAGAGGATGGTGATCAGTTGTTTTCCATGTCCACTGAGGGTAGGACAAGGAGTAATGGGCTTACTCTGCAGCAATGGACGTTTAGGTTAGAAGTTAGGACAAACTTTTAAATTATAAGGGTAGTTAAGCTCTGGAACAGGCTTCCAAGAGAGATTGTGGAATCTCCATCATTGCAGGATTTTAAGAATAGGTTGGACAATCATCTGTCAGGGATGGTCTAGGGTTTACTTGGTCCTGCCTCAGCACATGACTTCTCAATGTCCTTTTCAGCTCCACATTTCTTTGATTCTATTAATTCTTTCTGTGGGATGCCCCTGGGGCAGCAGAGCTAAACACTACCCCTTACTATGGACTGTGTTCATCTGGCACAATCTAGCCCAAAAGGTTCTAAAGTATATGTTAGTGGCCAGAATCTGCCACCCTTATTCACAGTGACTAGCACTTTTAATCATGAGTGGTCCCATCTGTTTCAATGAGATTGTTCTAGGGAAGGATTGTTCACAATGAGCAAGTGTTGCAGAAACTTGTTCTAAAATATCATAGGTGGATAAATACATTGAGACGGCTTAAAATATCTATTTTTTCCTGCAAAGAATACAGTCCTAGGATACAGTCCTGGTAGCATTTAAAATTTTACTGCTGTATTTAGAACAAAGTTTAGAAAAGGGCAGATGTAATTTGACCACAAATTAATATAGATTGGCTTGACAAATAAATTTTGTTGAGTCATAAAAATAGTTTTACTCCTACTGGCATAATTTCTGTCTAACAACAGGTTAAATGCATTTAATCTACTGACATTGTGTGACATATAGTTGTTCTTCACACTTTCTCCTGAGCCAGAAGTATCCAGTGCAGATTTTATTATGTAGATATATCTAGTAAATAAAGTGGATTTAAATTGATATCTATCTCACCTATGATTGTTTTCCCATATTTGGTCTCATACAGTGGAAAAGACAGATTGTCATCTATGATGTTTAAAAATATAATGCTTGGAAAATAATTTAAATTGGGAAAGCAAAGCTTCTTGTTTCTATAATATATCTCTGATATTTTTGTAAAAAGAAAAGGAGTACTTGTGGCACCTTAGAGACTAACCAATTTATTTGAGCATGAGCTTTCGTGACTCATGAAAGCTCATGCTCAAATAAATTGGTTAGTCTCTAAGGTGCCACAAGTACTCCTTTTCTTTTTGCGAATACAGACTAACACGGCTGTTACTCTGAAACCTGATATTTTTGTGTTACTCTTTGGAAGGAAACATTTTATTAGCGGGAGATTATTGAATTTTTTTTCAAAGATGGCAGACATAGATACTGAAAGCAAACAGCTGTTCTCACAATTTTTTTTGTTTTTTAAAGGAAGATCCCTCTTTAGTAGGAGGTTGTTCTTCTCTATTATAATAGCTTTGGGATAAACTCATGGTAAGAAGTGTAAAATTCAACATAACAAAACTGTTAAACTAAAACAATATTACATTTAGAGTTAAACTGCCCAAAACAAGGAAAGGAAGTTCCCTTAACCCAGTCCTTTTGTCTAAGAATCACTACATAATACTGGGCCTTGTTATATGCTTTATTCTATTGTAAAATGGGGAACAAAATAGTTAAAAGTGCAATAACGTTGTTTTGCAAAGCACTTGGAAAGTCAACATGGATTAGTAGGCTCAACCCTGGACTAGGGGGCCATTACTCCTGTGGTCTGATCTCAGTTCTGTCAGTGGTTTTGTTGTGTACTACTGTGTAAGTAATGTAATCTAAGGGTTTGTCTACACTTAAAACATGACGTTATTTCAATATGTTAACAATTGTCATTCATTCATTACTCTGAAAATTCTAGCATAGCCAAGGACACAAGTGTTTTGGTTGGTTTGGCTAACCTTAGAATCCATGACCAACTAAAACTCCCCCAGCTTTTGTCTACCACCCGACTTAGGCTGCGAGCTCTTTGGGCTGGGATTGTGTCTTGCTGTATGTGGACATTACAGGGCATATTGTGAGTCCGCCATAATTCAATAACAATTAATAATAGATTCCTGGTGCCAGAACTGTTGGCCTCTCCCCACCTACCATTCACTGCTGGAAGTGACATCAGGGAGCTTGGAGCTTGCTTTTCTTCAAAATCTATCAATGCCAGTTATTTAGTTGGCAAGAGTGGGGCATCAGAGAGGCAAGGTACCTCCAGCCTCTGAGGACCAGGAACAGTGGACCAAGACTGTAACCAAAACTCTTATTCTGTATGTCTGACACTGTATTATGAGGCTGTTAAACTTCCCGGCCAACTCAGGAATTAGGTTATTTTAGTAGTGTTTTAGGGTTTAGTGTCTCCTGGTAATGTGAGTGAGTCAAATACTGTGGTGATGGGAGCTAGAGAAGTACCTAAACAGATAAATATTGGCAGAGTACAATATTTTCATGGTCTGTGTCCACAACATAACTAGTTGTTTTAACCTTTGTTTTATTTACTTTGTTCTTTATCTCACAAAATGTTTTGAAAGGCAGAATAGTGAGCTTTTTGTTCTGCCAAGCTTCTTGAAAAAATAAGATTTTATGCATATATATTTGAAAAAGGAAAAACAGAAACTTAATGCCAGCTGGTCATTCCAGTGTTTGTATTCCTCTCCTAAAGGAAAGTTATGAGGTTAATAAAATTACATCATTCTCTCTCCCATGAATGCCATAGTGCAAGCTAAGGAAAAAGGAGTGGAAAAAAAACTCTAATACAGATGAACATTTTACATTACAACTAGTGTTTAAATGCATGCTACACCATACTGTGTGTCCCTAGCCTCCATTTTGCCAGAAGCTGGGAGTGGACGACAGGGAGTGGATCACTTGATGATTGCCTGTTCTGTTGATTCCCTCTGAAGCACCTGGCATGGGCCATTGTCAGAAGACAGGATACTGGGGTAGATGGACCATTGGTCTAACCCAGTAGGGCTGTTCTTATGTTTCAGTAACAAATATAAGTTAACATTAAAGGTAATAACTTTGAAGTATGGGTATGCAGTGATTCCACCTGGTGCTGTGATTCTGTCCCATCTTGTAAGATGAAACAGGGTCTGGCTGTCTCAGTCCTTAAACAGGTGACATGGTTATTATTTGTTTGTGTAGGCAGCACATACACGTGAAAACACTGTTCCTGTACCAAGGAATTTGCAAACTAAGGGCATGATCCTGCCTGTTGTGCTGCATGGACATAGGACTCCACCTGTGTGCAGCTCACTATAAGATTGGGACCTACACACCTCTATTACAGTACATCCTGAAGGAAGTGGTATTCACCATTCGCTGGTGACAGTATTCACTCTGGATACCAGTCCAAAGCCTGAGCGCAGTGTTCAGGAGCACTATTTAGGGTGCAGAATTGTTGACATCCTTAAAGGGCCCATGGCACGTCTCATTAATCAATTATAGATACAAAGTTGCTGCTAACACATGAGAAAATAGTAACATGCAGAATCTGTTTGTTCTGTTAGCGAATGAAGTAGCTTGTAGGACTCAGATGCATTGAGGCAGGATTACATTTATTTGCCTTTCATTATTATTCTGTAGAATCAGTGTAAGGAGTTTATAATAATATAATAAAGTTCAGTGTGACAAGTTGCCTTTATGATAGCCTGCAATGTTTACCAATAAGTATCTTTAAAAATATTATATCGCTGCTAAAGGGAAAAAAACCCATAACCTTTTATTGCACTTGACCTTTGGATTTATAAAAGCCCGATATAAAATATATTTCCTAAGATTAAGAGAATTCAATATCCCAGATCCTTGCATTTGACAAGTACCTGATTGTCAATACTTACGTCCTGGTTAAACATAGCAGTCTAGATTTCTGTTATTTGGGTCACTGACCCACTATGTCTTCTACACTTGTAATCACCATGAAGTTTTATCAAATGTAGCTTAACTAGTAATATCTCCATTCTAAAAAACACTTTAGAAAAATCCACTTTGTAGTTTTAATGTCTCAGCTATGTGAGATTTGACCTTGATTTTGAGAAGAGGAGAGTAGCCATTAGATCAATAATTTTTCAACCATGAAACTGCATATGGAATGAATCTGCTGTGCAGCAATATTACATTCTGTCATATTGATTATAAAGGTCCTTTTCTGGAGTTTGGCATGTTGCTGGCTAAACTGCAGACTGGGGCAATCAGATTAAGAAATAACATGCACTGATACTGACTCAGTCTAGTACTGGAGATAAAAAAAAAAGTACAAGTTTGTCAAATTCGGCAATAGCTTCTGAAAAGAAAATAGTCCTTACAACAATCAGATACTTAAAGTTCCTTGCCATTTACTGTAAGTTCTTACCTCAGCTTCTTATATCTATAACTCTTATGTTGGTTTATGTTGTGAATTTTGCATACTTTTGTTAGACTTATTTAAACCATTTTGCATTCTGCCGCATTTCCAGTGTTGTTGGTTTCATTGATATCTATTCTTTTTATAGCTGGATTTTTAAAAAAACTTTGCAGTTTATGCAAATAACCAATGTACAGGACCCACACAATCCTGTCACTCTCTCATCTCCTGACACAGATTTCCTCTGCTTGTTTATTACACACACCTGTCATATCTTATGTTAATTTAGACTGTAAGCTCTTCGGGTCAAGAATCCTCTCTTACTATGTGTTTTTACAGCATCCAGCAAAACAGGGCCCTGAGTTAATTGTGACTACGTAAGTGCTTCTGTAACAGAGATAATAAAATAATGGCCTAAATTTTCAGAAGTCACTACGTACTTGGAGTGCCTTTATTTTTGAGTGCCCAGCTATGCACACCAGAGCTCATACTCAGCACTTTCTGAAAATCAGAAATGTATTGATTCAGGGCATCTCAAGTTGGACATCCAGAAACTGAGGCACCCAAAATCACTAGTCGCTTTTGAAAATCTAAGCCATATATAGAATTTTATTAGGTATGAATTAATTTCCCACCTTTAGAAGAATTTGTTTTTCTCTCTTGCTAGATTTTTGAACTTGAAGAAAAAAAAATAGGAGTAGGAATTATAACTCCTCCATATTTAGTGCCAGCATAAGTGCAGCTGTTTCTATGGATAAAAGGGTTAAAGAAAACTGTTTTAAGGATTTCTAAAACTACTTGACAAAGGCTGAAAATATCTTTCATTATGCAGCATTAGAACAATCATAATGAGATGTTAGCAAGTCCTTTTATGCCCATGTAGCAGCAGCTTGTTTGTAATCCTCTCGAGAAAATGAAAAGTATTCTGGCTGTGACGCTCTTTTAAAAGAAGAAATGTTATGCAGCCAAATAAAATTCATACAAAGCCTTTAAAGCGAACACCTAGTGAAGAAACAACTTTGTTAAATGAACAATTGTTTACAGCAATAAAACTTAAAAAGCCTTGGGAAAAGAGCGCTGATTATACTAAGCGAACTGGAGCTGTTGCATGAATTTCCTGTGTACCAAAACACAGGACATGTACTCTGAAATATTACTATCTTACTAAATAAATGATTGTTAGGGGAGCTAACTGTTAAGAACAGTACATACATTATTTTAAGAACATAACATACATTATTTTATAATAAGAATAAGCATTTAACAGATTTTTCTTGTCAGTATTCCCCTGAATAACATAAGAAAATCATATTGCAATTGATATGGCTTGCTGTCTAGTAGTACCATATAAGATTCAGTTTTATAAGAGCATTAGTCACTTGAGATTTGTTGGAGACATTTATCAGCTTCATGGGAATGTCTATTGAGAGTTACAGGTCTATAAACTTCTGTCAATCACATGTCACTCTTGCTCTGTTTCCCCAACGCCCCCAGATGTATTATTAACTGTTAACTTCTGATTAAATATTTCACTAATAGGGATCAAATGCTAAGTACTGTGATTGTGTGAAGTACAGGGGTAAGGAATATGGGAACACCAGTGATATTGGGAGCTAATTGCCATGTACCTTTTTAAAAACATTTGTTTTCTAAAATATAATCTGAAAATTTTTATAGAGATTAATTTACTCACAAAGACACAGATTCTGCCACCCTTACTCAGTGTCAGTAGTCTATTACTCTGTGAGTAATCCCACTGATGGCTCTATTTAATGAATAAAGTATTTCTCAATGTGAGTAAAGGTGGGAGAATCTGGTCCAAAATCCCTACGTTCTTAAACAGATTATTGTAAACTTCGGCACAGTTTTTCTTCGTAGAAAATTAACGAATTCCACAAGTTGTAGTGAGTGGTCAAAAATACAGAAACTTTTCAGAAAACAGGAAAAATGAGTCCAATGTGCCACCCAGGTTTTTTGGCTTACCAAATGTACAGAAAAAGGAGTTGGATGTATTTCAGAGCTAACAAAGTGATGGATTCCAAACCCCTGGCCAGCTACATCTTGTAAATGTATAATATGGAAAAGAAATGGTGTCTTTAGATGTGGCCTTTGTGGTCCCATAAAAACAAACACAACTATAAAGTATTCCCTGTTGTTCCTTTTGCCTCCTGGTAACATAATGCCCAAAGGAAGACACCCGTTCTAATCTTCATTTTGAGTAGTACTCCTTTTCTTTTTGTCAAACAGTTATTTTGGAAAGTTTTTCACAGTATTGAGTTAACTGCAGGTAAAATCCTAGAGAAGACAAGGCAGTTTGTAATTTTCACATGAGTTAGGAAATCAAGATAAACCCTAGACTCTCCCATAGTTTTAAACTCGGCCTGCTGTGGGAGAGCCTTGGGTTTACCTTGACCTGCTAACTTGTGTGAAAACAGACTGCCTTGTCTTCACTAGAATTTATCGTGTTTTAGTTACCTCAGGTTAAGAACACACCTATCTTCCTAGTGAAGACACACCTAAAGAGGACTGGAAAGGCACACTTTCTGTGGAATGAGTTCTCTGAAGGAAAAAAAAAAAAGAGTCCACACAAAGCAAAGGTAGCATAAAGAGAGTGACTGGCTTTCAGTCCTACTATGCCAGATTTCCATTCTTTGCAGTACTGTTCTTTGTGCACATTGCAACAGTCCTCCCAAAGATCCATCCCTTATGTTTGGGTGATGTTTCTCTGGAGGCCAAATTCATTCAAGTTGGATTCCTCAATTTGGTATCTCTAGACTAGGAAAATAGGTCTTGTTTTAATGCACTTTAGCTAACATGATTTTAAACAGGGCTTAATACAGTTAGTGTAGACAGGGCAAGTAGTGTTTCAAACTAAATTTGGCTGGCCAGAGTCCTATTTCTGGGGGAGCCAGGCTTCCAGTTTCTGTTCCCCATGACAAATTACTGGAGGCTTCACTGCTTAAACAAAAGAAAACCCTCTATCTCAGAGAGGGGTAACATGAGGATTTAAATAATCTGAATGGTGGCCAGGCACAAATGTATCTCTTGCTAGTACACGAATAATTGATATATATATATACACACACACATGCTAATACATAAAACAAGCCAAACAACATGCAGTGTTATGGATTGATTTCTAGATCTGCCAAAGTAGAGAATTTCTGAACTTCCTGGGGAAATGGAGAGAGGTTTCTTTGTTTCTGTCTGTCTGTCTGTCTTTTCCTGAGAGACTCTCCTGTCCTTGCAGCTTCCTTTGTTATAGTGAGTCAAGGCACTTTAAGGCATTCAGACTTTCTCTCTGAACTTTCCTGAGCTGTGCGAAAGACGCCTCTGCAGCCCTCCTGTGCCTGGCTTACTCCTGAGATGCATGAGAACTACATTAAGCACACTTCAGGGGGGGACAAAGGTGGCTCTGTGTCTAAGGCTGACTGTGGGCCAGTGTGGTCTCAGTGCAACTTAGAACAATGTTAGGGCTGATCTAAGCTACTTGGTAACAGCCCCGGAGGGCACAAAGGGGAAGACTTAGCCTAGGCCTGGATATGACCTCTAATATTTAGGCTGATGCTACCTTACTGATATTTTCTTCACTTAACTTCATTGGGCCATTGTAGCTGCTTTTGAATTTGGCCTATTACCTTTCAATTCAGTTCTTTAGTAAGAATGAAAAATGAAACAAATTTGAAAGGGAAAAAAAATCAAATTTCCTCTGTGCAGGTTACCTCTAAAGGAATTGTGCTTAGTTTATTTTGTGCATTAGTACCTTTAGAACAAGTACAGTGTGCTTCCATGAGTGTTCGAAGATTCTGATTAGCCAGGTCGGCTCTGGAAATATAGTGACGCTCTGAGATGTAAAACTCATATATTCTAACAAAGTCTGACAGTAGTTCATTTGTGTAGCTGTATCTGTTAAATCATGAAGATAGTTGACTGGCATATATACCCTCATACTCACAGATTGGAGCGCATAGGAGTTGACAAAAGTTTACTCTTACGCAAACTACTTTTGTGAAAGGGTAGCTTGTTGATTACTCCTGTAATAATCTTGCTTCCTTAGAGTTAGTTTATATTCATTTCTAATTTAGACTACTAATGATAAGTCATTTTCTGACTGGTTAAAATGTATGGTTGTAGTGACAGTAGATAGATGAGTTAGTCTATAAAACACTACCATGCACCAGAAGCATCTAGTCGATGTTTGATTTATCCTTAATGGGAGTAAAACTTAGGTAAATGATGGTAGTAAAAAGCCTTTTGTCTGGGTCTCTGGCTAGGGAAGGAGAAAAAAGGGTTTCAGAATATCTTCAGTTAGGAATATTAGTAAGAGAATAGGAAAAGGCAATGTGCTAGAGATGAGAAACTCTCCAAATATAATTCTGTTCACGAAAGGTCAGAGCATGATAGTGTTAATTTCAACCATTATTTTCTTTTTCTAGCATGTCTATAGACTTATTTCTAAAAGGCTTGAGAAATTAACATAATTGTTAGGCCTTAGGTAGAAAGGCATTCAGACGTATAGTAGTGTTAACTCTGAAGAAAGTCTTCATCTGTCCACTTCTTTTTCAATATTGCTTGCTCTCCTTTAGAGAGGGAAGATACATATCAATAGAATCATTGTCTTGAAGCAATATTTTTTTTCTTTTATTTGTAGTAATGTCTCGAGAGCCTCTTCTGAACTTCTTAAGGCACCCTTTGAGATAGATTCCCCCCCCTGCCCCATATATATTAGTGGGTAACATGTGCCTCAATTATTTCATCCCTGCAAAAACTGCATTCTATAATAGTTAAGAAAGACACAGGAGTAATACATTCTCATTGATTTAGAGGCTCTCCTACTGTGTGGGCGCTCCAACTACCTTGTTTCAGCTTGTCTTATTAAGAGCCTGTCTTGTTTACGGATTTGAAGGATGTGAGTTTCTGTTTTTCCACAGGAAAAGAACAGATTTTTTAAGAGCAACCCATTGGTTCACACTTGGTTGGTAGATATTCTAGTAAAAGTTGCTGAAAAAGTATCAGTTACTTTTCACTGCATCTATGGCAGCAGCAGCCTAAGGGGGAAAAAAGCTGCTAACTATTGAAGTGAACATCAGTGATTGAAATAGGTAAGGAAGTTGATACCATATTATTTTTGTTTCCCCTTTTGCTTATTTCAGGAGCAGAGATTTACCATTGTATTGATGGTGTACCTGTCTGGATTTAATTGGCAGAGGGTTTAATATACACATCAGCTATGAATTTATACCCCAGAGAGCTGCCATGCATTTGTGGGGATTGGGTAGCTGAGAAAGTTAATAATGGGATACTGCACCTTTGGCTTCTGGGCCATAGGTTCAGATTTCAACCAGTTCTGTAGTAGTCTTGCTGACAGAAGTCCTTGTGAACTCCATGCAAATTCAGTCCACACAGGGCTATCACATTTGGACCAAAAATACTACTACCTGAAGATGGTTTGGAGTCCTGTGTGAAATTGGGGGTTTCCTACTGGACAGCTCTCCACAAAACAAAAGCTACTTCTGTTCTGCTGGCAATTTTGGCAGAGATGCTAAGGACAGATTGATCATGGAAACTGAACTACCTTTTCGCTTCCTGGTTGGGACGCATAGATGGAGCAGTGTGGGAAAGCTTGTACTGCTACTTCCCAGGCTGTACTTGTTCAGTAAATCAAAGGAGAACTATAATCTCCAGATTTGTTAGTCAAGCATCCTTCGTGAGTACTAAAGTTGCCTTGCTTTTTCTTCAGTGTTATCAGTATTTTCAGTGGGAAAGGGTTCCACTTGCATGAAAGTTGTTGGGGCAGATGATGATGACTTTCTTTAATACAGGTTTTGCTGTATATAATGAAGAAGGAATTCCATATTTTATAAAAGAGGTACATCATCTTAAACAGCTATCTCACTGAAGGTGTAATATATTTCGTGCGGATCAACTCTATAAGAAGGGTGGAAACTCAAACTTGTGTATGAGCAGGTGACCTGTTTTTCTAGCCTGAAGAACTATAAAACAATTTACATATTTTTTGTTGTTTTTAAAACACTTGCATGTCATCTTTGTGCAATTACTATTACATATTGAATTGATTAGATTAAACTTCATTGTCGCATTATTCTCTTGAGTCCAAGTGCCATATGTGCTTCACATCTGGTGAACATTCAGGGCCTTCTGAAAAGCTCCACCACACTTTGCTTGGAAATGAGTACTACAAATATCGTGCTTTTTAATCTGCTTCTTCTGTTGGCTGCAAGCGGAGCACACTGAAGTCTAAAGCAACTATTGCGAAATTATAGTACCACCAAGGATAACCATAATAAATTCAAGAGATTAGCTGCTTCACTATTGGTCCTCCTTTCTTCCATCTGTGTATGATAATGCTTCTTTGAAGTTCCATTGAAATCACAATGGATTGTAATGACTATACTGGCATTTCAGGCAGCATTGGAGAAGTGGTCCTTCTGGCCACGTCTAGTAGGTTAGGCATGAGTTAAGTGGCTAAGAATGGAGGGAAAAAATCCTGCTATGTTTATAGCAATCTATGCTTTTCCCCCCTCATTTCAGTTTTGTTTTGTTTTGTTTGTTGTAAATCCTGTATTACTGATGCTAAATGAATTCTGATGGGAGTATTCCATTAAAACTGCTAGCACGGTATGAAATATTAAAAAAGAGAGATGGGTAAGGAAACTAAATAGATACAACTATTAACTATAAAATTTCAGTAACCTCAAAAAATAGGAACACTTAGTAATCAGTATGTTAAACTATCAACATTAGTGCTACATGGAGTTAGAAATGAAGAAAATTTTCCAAACTGAAAGGTTCTCTTACATATCTGTGTACAATTCCATGCATTTTTATAATGTGGTTACATAAACATTTACCATATTGCATGATGATGACATTGAATTTATTGTGAACTTCTTGTGGCTGTAAATATTTCCAGAGTGAACACCATCTGTTGAGAATATTTGGTTCCCAATATCAAATCCATTGCATGTAAGTGGTATTGCACTGTACTTTTCGCAGATTATTTATTGTGTAGGGCAAAGTTCAGACTTGTGATCGGTATCTTCTTACATTTCACCCTTAGGTGCATATAAAATAAAATCTCATTTGGAGGTGCACAATGCCAAACCAAAACCTAAAACATGTTTAGTTGGGCTTAGAATGAAGAAGGAGAAAAAATGCTCCTGACTTAATAATGAACTTCATTTCTCTTTTGAGACTTGACTTTTGACATGGAGAGAAGGCCAAAATAAAAACCAGAGTGAGGGAGGGCCCTGACATAAACCTGCTTTTAATTAGGCTTTGTAAAGGAGCTTTTCTGCTAAAACTCTCAGATTGAAGAGTTCATGCACAAAACCCCTCTGTGGCTTATAAGGAGCCAAACTTGGGTAATTCAAGCAAACATTTCTGTATAGTGAAAAGGTCTATGTTTTTCACTTAAAAGGCCATTCCCCTTTCCAGTTATCATCCCCTCTTAGGATACTGTGTGTTTCAGTTTAAAACTTAATGCCAATTCAAAATGCTTTGATATTAATAAACATGAAAATTTAATTACTTTGGTTTCCCTTTTTCCTATTTTTCCTAATTGTATGTGAATCTGACCTATTTCAGCCGGACACAGTTAACATGTACCAGAAATGTATGCACATTTAAAGTCAGGATCTTTATACCTTACTGGCAAAGGCTAAAGTACTTTTCTTGAAAAAAGTGATTAAAGTAATTTTATTGCATGGAAAAATGATCATGCCAGTTGCAAAACCTGAGCCTAAGTCTACATTTGTTGGAGGGTTGGGTACATTTCAGAAGTGAAGTACATGCTCTTTATATGTAAGGTGACTTCCATTGTGTTTACTCAGTGCCCTCTACTGGATGATTCACAGTGACACCAGCATCAATTTCAAACAAAGGTTTATACTTCTGCAAAATAAAGCTGTGGCTTCAGTGTCATGATGTAAAGAGAGAGGGGAAGGATAAAACTAAAACCAGCAAATTAGGGCTAAACATGAATAAACAGCTCCCTTTCCCATGGAACTAACAAATGCCCAGATCCTAAAACTTCCTTAATCATCCTACATGACCAAATGTGAGCATAAACTGAATAAGAAAAATAAACTTAAGCTAAATTAAAGTTATCACAGTAAAAATCAACTTTCAACAAAAATTTTATCCAGTACACATATTTTCTTCTTAAATAACCTTTCTAATGTTCTCTTCCCACCTCCATTCCAGTACATCTAAGAGCTGTTCACTAGTGATAGATGTATTCCTTTACTCTTCCTCATCTGTCCTAAAGCATGCTTTTAGTTTTTCAGGAACCAGATGTTGGCAAGTTTTGTTGAGAAGCTAATTGCTTTAGCCTTTGTCTCAAAACTTTGTTTAGTTATACAGCCTTTGTATTTAAACACCAAATATCCTTGGTATTCACAAACTTAAAACTTACAGGGTCATCAGCTGAACAATGTAGCAACCTTGCCCAGATTGTGAGAAGCATACTACGTTTAGGCTATATACCAAGAAAACCATTCTAAAACAGAGATCTATTAGACTGTGGAATAGACTCCTGACTTCCATTTCTCAAGTCTTTTAAAAAGCTGACTAGCCCATGCACAAAATATGTACTTTAGGGAGTAATCCTATATTGACAGGGAAATTGATTAGAAATTCTAATTTCTGTAATGATTTAATTTATATCATGGGGATTCATCATCCATTAGGTGATTACTTTATATTTAAAAGATAGGTTCTTGGGAAGTTAGATGCCACGTAGTGGGACTAACATTGAACGCAAGAGTTCTGTCTACAAGTAGGAATCATAGAATATCAGGGTTGGAAGGGACCCCAGAAGGTCATCTAGTCCAACCCCCTGCTCAAAGCAGGACCAATTCCCAGTTAAATCATCACATTGAAAAATCAGCTTAAGAAATGGCAAACCTTACTAGTCTATTTTCATCTTTTTGTAGACCATTGTAAAAGACGAAGCCTCATATTTTGAGTAAAGAGTTGTACTAACTGCTGGCCATTGTCTGAAAAACAGAGGTTATGATGGGTCAACAAGTAGCAGTCAAAAATTTGGTTTGCTCACAGAACTCTAACCAAAAAGACCAGAGGCGTTAAAACTTTAAATATTCCAAAAAGACATACAGGGCAGCTAACAACCATGAAACATTTCACTTCTAGGTGACTGCTTTGAATTCCACCCAGGCTGTTGTTGATTGAAAGTCATTATCATATCCCAACTGTGCTGTGGCCTGTGAGTTGCAGATATCAGTCCATTTCTTAGAGGTTTAATTGGAGCCAAATTGGCAGAGGCCAAGGATTGAATAGGAAGAGAGTTTGAAGTACCTTCTATCTAACCCCTAATACTTCTGCATGCTTCACAGTGCTACCAGTTTGGCTTTCATAAGCACTAAACATTTATTTCTAAAAACAGAGCCTGGACTGGAAGTGGGAGCTGACATTCCTAGATCCATTTCTACAGCCCCTCCCCCCCCCAATCCCTCCAGGTCTGTTAGTTGCAAAGGTGATGGTCCCTTTAAAGTGATCCCACAAGCTGGGAGTAGAGGTGGTGTGACTGGGGTTCCCAGGGGGAGCCATGCTGAGGTTGCTTAATTAGAGCAAAGTGCAAAGACTGGAGCAGACAATCCCTCAAACTGGTGGATATTTCAATACTTAGATTTACCAAGTCAGCAATAAAACAGCTTCTACAATACTTTACTGGTTACCCAGAAGCCAAAACCACAGTTCCCTGTAGTAAGAGGCCCTGAAACATAAACCCTTATATCAGAGGTCTGGTCTGAGGCCTAAAGCCTGAACCAAAGTACTTCCAGGCATTGCTAAGCAAAACTGGGCTGTGAGCCAGAGGCAGGCCCTAATTGCAGAACTTGGGAAGAAAAGGGCTCCTAGAAAGCACACGCTAATGATATAAGTAGTAATAAGAGGAATGTGTGCCAAGATGGCACCTGGACATCCTGATACGAGGACACTTCACAGAGATAACAAGGAACAGCCAGGTCCATCCCAAAGACAGGGTCAAAAGGATAGTATGGTGGACAGATCTGTTTGTTTGAACCAACGTGATCAAAGGGGGAGACAGCACCCTAATGAGTCAAGGGGCTGTACCTCAATACGTCAGTAGGGATGAGTAATCTGTCCTGCAACTGTGTAAAAATAGGTCCCAGAGTGCATATCTTTGTCCAGACTAGGGGGCAATGGAGTGTCCCACCACTGACTGAGCTGTGTCCATTGCCAGGGGGCACATATTTGTAGTATGTCCTGTAGAGTCTATAGGAAACTATTACTGTGCTTCGTTGGACAATAAACCTGACCGGGTGCCTTCGTACCTTACTAGAGTCTGTGGTCTTTGGGGGTTTTCTGGGTCTGCTGTATCAGCTATCTGCGCAGAGCTGGGGCAGCACACAGAGGGAACATGCATGCAGCTGACTGTTATCGAACAAGAGCAGAGCACCACACCGGTAGCTACCGACAACACTCCCTTAAAGCAACTCAGCTTGGGCTTCCACCCAGACAGCCAAGTAAATATAATAAAGATAACAGAAATTTTTGTTTATCATATAAAAAGTTCTACCAATCCCAAAGGATTGGACACATTACCCACCAAGTCAATGAATATTTCAGATCTTACCCATATACATGCTTACCACCAGTTCTTTTTAACTAAAGTAAAGTTTATTAAAAGAAGAAAAGAGAGAGAGTATTGGTTAAAAAAATCATTATACATACAGACATGAATACAGTTCTGAGATCAGTTTCATAGTAGAGATGGTGAGCTTTGGGGTTGCAAAGATTTCTTAGAGTTAGCCCACAGATTTAGTCCAATGTTCAATACCAGGGTGATCCAAATGAATTTGGAGACCTCAGACTTGCAGCTCCTGCTCCCCCTGAATGAAGCATAAGCAGGTTTGAGATAAAGCGGATCAGGTCCCAAGAGCCCTTTATACAGTTCCTGGGCAGCATGCAGTCCTTGGGTGAACAATAGGCTTTTGAAGTAGCCTATTTCCTAAACATCACCAGTAATTAACTACCTCGATTAACATAAGGTAATTATTCATTAAGCAGTTCATAGACAGTTTACCACAAACTTTTAAGAGACATATAGACAATGGTATTATTACACCTAAGTTTCTTTTAAATGTTAATATCCCCTTTTGATCTCTGAATTAATAGAATACAGTGATAGGAATTGTCTGGTTACACTGTTAACCTCTAACAAGATACAGATAAACACAGACAAATAAAATTACTGTTTTTTCTAATTCTCTAACAGTACAGGTTTGCACTTCAAAGCTCTAGTGCATCTAACATTGCTTTGCTAACTGCTTGTAAGGAACAGCCCTAATTACCACTTACATACTTTCCTAATATGTCTTCAGAGGTAGACTTTGGGTCATTTACCCTGCTAGTTGCTTAACCCTTTCTGGCCCAGCATAACACGTAGTTTGTGAGTTGCAGTGGGTATTAGCAGTTGAAATGGGAGATTGGTCAGGCTGATTTTTGTAAGGATATAAATGGTTGTTTCTCTGTACTACTGTGTTAATAAATTCAGCTTCAGTGGGAGAGGCTGGGAGAAAGTTCTTAAGGGGATGAGAGTTTTATTATGAATGAGTGTTTTTTGGCTCGCTGTTCACAGCAGTTTAGGATAAGGCAAGGAAACGTATTTTCCTTCTCTGTTTAAACCTGTACACTTCTCTAGTGTCTGTAGAGCAGGGTTGGATTTAAAAATACAAACCAATGGCAGGTGAGAATGACAAAGGGTTGAGAGATCTCTTGAAATAGGAAGGGAGTGATATTTGTTCCCCTAGATATAATCATGTTCAGATCTTATCTGTGGAGTCAGGAAGGTTGGGTTGGCATTAGAAATGTTCTCCTTTCACCTGGGGGAGTGAGAGCCTCACAGCACTTTGAGGATTTGTCTATTTCAGGACAGGGTCAATGTGGTCGATGGGGGGTGGGGAGGGAATCAAAAGGGCTGAGAGATCTTGGGGCATAGGAATGTGTGGAGAAGCATCTGGAGAAAGGAAAGACGGGAGGACTGGGGAAGGTAAGAGTACCTAATATGGGCATTTGAGATCCTAATTTGCGGGACGTAGATTATGAGAGTTTTCAGAGGCTTTTTTTAGAATTCTAGATAATTTGGGGTGTGACAAACAACTCACAGTCATTATTCAGGTGCTAGGTATGACCGTTGCAGCACTTGGAGGGACATCTTATGGTCTTCAAGAGGATAAAATGATCCTGCCATATTTTGAGGATAGGGAGGCCTGGCAGGGCCTCAGGGTTAGCTGTGATGTTTTGGGTCCTTTGCTTCTTATGATAGTGGGCAGCAGGTGACCACACAGATAAGGGTGAAGTGTAGAGCTCAGCTGAAATGGCTAGTTTTAATTCTATTGCCGCTTGTCTGTCTTCTAATGACTTTTCAAGAGGACAGGGCACTGAGATTTGTTTTTTGTAATCTAGGTTGATGGCCAGTAAAATTTATGGCTTAATTAAAGGTGAGGCCTTACATATTATACACTGTGCATAGATCATGAATAATTGGTTGAATGATACTGCAGGGCTCAGTTTGGCTCAGTTTATTCAGTCCAGGAACGCACTGCAACATAAACCAAAAGGGATGGTTGAGAAAGTGGTGGTGCTGTGTTGTTACGTATGATGTAATGTTTTCAACCTAAGATTGATTGAATGCAGCATATCCATCTGACATTTGAGTCCCAAGATGGAGTTACATAGAGCTAGTTTTGGCATCCCAGTTGTCTCCCAAAGTCACTGCATGAACTGATGACATTTGTAACTACTATGTCTTTGGAGTCACCAAGGCTGTGTGGCTTCAATATCCACATAGGTGTTGCTACTTCTGATTCTGCTCAGGATTTCATGGCCATCGTCATAAACATGGCACATTCTCAGGAGGCTTAGGGTAAATTCAGCTCATGCCAGTAAGCCATGCTCTTATTCTGGTGTTTCAGTTGGGGTTGGAAGCCTGGAAGTTTTGCTCTTGTCATGACCTGATCATTGCTTCCTGCATTTTGAGGTCAGGACTCTCTTTTTCTGATTTTGAGTTTCGACCTCAGAAGTTAATGAAACAAGATGATTTTCAGAAGGGCCTCATAGGAAATGTAATCCTTCCAATAGAGAAGATAATCTTTTATGGACCCCATCAAGTAGGTGGCTTTCGGGCAGCCTCACCATTTACACATCACTAGCAACAAATAAAACAAGACTGAAGACCCCTATAGTGGAAGAAGTCTCAGGATGAATTAAAAATCATATGTCATGGCCATATAGGAGGCAAATAAGAGGTCCTTGGCCCCCATTCTAACATCCATAAAATCAGCTATTCCAGAGTATGAAAGTTAAAATGTTGATTTTTGTGCTTTTGTGTTTCATAGTATGTAATGTAGTAATTTGGTCATGATCATTCCCTACGTAAATAGCTAAAAATTAAGATCAACTAATAGCTCAAAGAAACGTATGGAATCTGTTATTCCTTCTGTTGTTGTTTTATTCCCCTGTGTCCTTTCAGCCTGTTCACATATACCAAAAGTTTGTGAAGATAAGATTGTTACTTTAATAGTTTAATCATCAGTCATTCTCCTTCCTGCTTCTTCAGTGACCTTCAGGGAATCAGATGTGACAAAAAGATTCCATCAGCCAGTTACTTCTACAGAAATGAAGAAGACTAAGAGTGACTGTTCCCAGTGTAACATATACTCTTTGTCCATTATAAAGACTCCTCAGTGGACTGATTCTAGTGTCAAGACCTGGCAAAGGATTGTATTTGGCTTACCCAAAGGAAATGGAAGCTATTGAAGGCACTGCATGTAATACAAGCAGTTTCAGTTTCCTTTCTGAACACTCCTGCCAAGGTCTTTTAAGACACAGAAAAGTTCAGTTAAATAGAAGAAAATTGCTGCACTTGTCACAAATATTTGTCAGATATGAAGTATGCAGGGTGTTTTTTTAAGAGGAATTATATTTGTAATAAGAAACATCTGAAGTGTGTAAACCACTGGGAAATTCTGCATTTTAGAAGATGATTTCTGAATATTATCTATCAGCTCTGCTTTCATCATTCAGCCATATGTAATGTGAAAATGAAAATTATAATTTTTGTTCCAATTTTGTAAAACATGCTTTTCTGTGTTGAGTTTTAAAGAGTTAATTGACATTTTCTTTCTATAAATTAAAAAGAACAAAATAAGTTCATACTAGTAACTCACCAGCAATTTTGTTGTGTGGGAAATTACTATGAAATGGCTGAAATGTAATGTTGAAGGCTATTACATCATTTCAGATGGCAGTTTGTTTTTGTGTCAACAAGCATAGTGCAATACTGCCACCTACTGTAGTGCTGTGTTTTGAGAGATCTCACTTCCTGCAGTATCGTCTGTGCACTATAAAACTTACACATGCAAAGTATGATTGTAAGAAGTTAATAATAGCTAGCAATGATTGTAACCATTACATGGGGTACTTAAGAGTCCCAGTATATGACTAATGTTTTTTTTTTAATTCATAATGATAGAGTAAGATACTGTGGCATCATCCTTGAATTTTTTTTTTGGTAGTCTGAAATTGAACAGTATTATTTGGGGAAACAATACAGGATATCATTTAGGGCTGGAAAAAGAATGATACTTTTGTCTCTCTCCTGTGCTGCTTTGATTTTAATAATAAGAACGAGTCCTATGGTACAGTGTATCTATGTAATAAAATGTTACCTTCCTTCCAAACCAAATGTAGGAGTCTGCAAACAACTGTCATTAGCACAAAGAAAACTAGGAATTCACTTGGAAAAACTCATAGTCCTGATTACTATATGGGAGTGATTTTCATGTGAAAGTATAACTCCTTGCATATTTTTTTTTCTTTTCTTTGAATCAGTATTTTTATTAAAGTGAAGTTGGTGGCAATTCTGTTGTATATTTTCTGATGTGGAAAAACAAATCAAAACCCACTTATCAAATGAATCATTGTTAAAGTCAGCAGTAATCCTCTGTGTCAAATCTACCCGTAAAAGCTGGGAAGATGGGGGATTAAACCTGGAGCACATTAAATTAGTTCCAGTCTATCCAGAGCAGGCTGTGCATTGCTTGCTTAGGCAGGCACAACGGAAACAGGCAGTTTATAACAAGCAGTCTGGTTTAAAAACTGTGGGGTTCATTGGAAAAAGATTTATATCCCCCACTTATATAAACATTACAAACGTGGGCTGCGAGCAGCAGACAAATCTTTATCGAAATCTCTTTAAGAGCTTTCTCATTGTGAATAAAATGGACCTTGTGTTTGAAAATTCGCCAGTATTTGTACAATAATTTTTTTTCAATGCTCTGACTAATTAAAGTACATCTTAGTGTGGAATAACCAGACCACCAGCCAGTGATTTATTTGGATACTGAAAATATTGGCATTGATCAAGGTGAGGGAAAACATGCAAAGAAGGGGAAAAACTTATTGTTCTGAGACAAGTTTAGCTAATTGCTTTTCTGTAGAGATTACTGTAAAAATTGTGTACATTTTTTTAAAATAAAAAATAGCTGTGACCAAATTTATATCCTTCATTTCTTTGCTTTTACCTATTGATATTTTTAAATGCTGTTGTGGAAATCCTGCTGTTGTGACCAGAAGAAGAACATGGATCAGAGCCTGACAGCTAGTTCTGGAAATTTTGCTCCAATAAAATAGCAGGCTTGGATATGAAGATCACAATTTAAGACTAGAGTAGCTACTCTGATAAGACATTTTCAAGTCAATAACTATTATGTGCTGATGTTGGTTTGTAAGTTTATTTTTGGAAGCATACAATAATACGTCAATCTAGCAGAATTTAATTTATTTTTCTTGTTTATTTAATATTAACAGGTAATATGCAGTCCTCTTTAGTAATGTCTAGTTGCTATTAGGTCATTTTATTTTGTTTATTTAATATATTTGTTGAACATGTTGTCTGGATCCTGGTTTTAACAAAGTCTTTTTAATATTTTGTTTCAATGTTGTTAAACTATGGTTCCTCAAAGCACATGAATATTACTAACTCGCTTTCCTGAATACAGGTGCTAAGCACATTTCAAATAAATGCTTCAAAGTATATTGTGTGTTGTAACATATAACTGAGATCCACTGGATTCTCCCAGACACCATATAGTGTTTCTTGCCTCTTCCTTATTGATGGTAATTGATCTCCACAGGGAGTATGGGTTACCCAAAAGATTTTGTTGTATCCTTGCATGGCACTAAAATCTGATTCTTCTGTCCTTAGAATGAGTTAAAATGGCCTGTTCAGGAGTCAGAAACTCACTAGTATGGGGCGAGCTGGGAGCTTACTAATGATTGCCAAGCAGAAGTAAATATTTAGGCAATGTTACACTATAGTTTATGTCGGCATAATTTATGTCATTCAGGGGTGTGAATAAATCACCCCCCTTACATAAGTTACACCAACATAAGTGTTAGGATATAGATATTGAGGTCTGTCTGTAAAGGCCTATACTTTAAGAATGTAGGTATATGTTTATTGTTTAGCTAGTTATAAAGGTATAAAAGAGAGAATCTGTGTAAAGGCTTTCTTTTACTGTGACAGTCTGCGGCCCTGTTCTTAAGCTAATGCCTTTGGCGAAGCCAAAGTCTAATCGCCTTTTATGATGAGATTACTGGTTCTGTGGATGAAGGGAAAGCAGTGGATGTATTGTTTCTTGACTTTAGCAAAGCTTTTGACACGGTCTCCCACAGTATTCTTGTCAGCAAGTTAAGGAAGTATGGGCTGGATGAATGCACTATAAGGTGGGTAGAAAGCTGGCTAGATTGTCGGGCTCAACGGGTAGTGATCAATGGCTCCATGTCTAGTTGGCAGCCGGTATCAAGTGGAGTACCCCAAGGGTCGGTCCTGGGGCCGGTTTTGTTCAATATCTTCATAAATGATCTGGAGGATGGTATGGATTGCACTCTCAGCAAATTTGCGGATGATACTAAACTGGGAGGAGTGGTAGATACGCTGGAGGGGAGGGATAGGATACAGAAGGACCTAGACAAATTGGAGGATTGGGCCAAAAGAAATCTGATGAGGTTCAATAAGGATAAGTGCAGGGTCCTGCTCTTAGGACGGAAGAACCCAATGCACAGCTACAGACTAGGGACTGAATGGCTAGGCAGCAGTTCTGCGGAAAAGGACCTAGGGGTGACAGTGGACGAGAAGCTGGATATGAGTCAGCAGTGTGCCCTTGTTGCCAAGAAGGCCAATGGCATTTTGGGATGTATAAGTAGGGGCATAGCGAGCAGATCGAGGGACGTGATCGTTCCCCTCTATTCGACATTGGTGAGGCCTCATCTGGAGTACTGTGTCCAGTTTTGGGCCCCACACTTCAAGAAGGATGTGGATAAATTGGAGGGAGTCCAGCGAAGGGCAACAAAAATGATTAGGGGACTGGAACACATGAGTTATGAGGAGAGGCTGAGGGAGCTGGGATTGTTTAGCCTGCAGAAGAGAAGAATGAGGGGGGATTTGATAGCTGCTTTCAACTACCTGAAAGGGTGTTCCAAAGAGGATGGCTCTAGACTGTTCTCAATGGTAGCAGATGACAGAACGAGGAGTAATGGTCTCAAGTTGCAGTGGGGGAAGTTTAGATTGGATATTAGGAAAAACTTTTTCACTAAGAGGGTGGTGAAACACTGGAATGCGTTACCTAGAGAGGTGGTAGAATCTCCTTCCTTAGAGGTTTTTAAGGTCAGGCTTGACAAAGCCCTGGCTGGGATGATTTAACTGGGAATTGGTCCTGCTTCGAGCAGGGGGTTGGACTAGATGACCTTCTGGGGTCCCTTCCAACCCTGATATTCTATGATTCTATGAAGCAGTAGGGGCAGCCATAAGCTGGGAAGCGTACGGTCACATCCTCACATTTCAAACTAGTTATATTGAAATAAGGCAATTCGGGGCTGTTAGGAAGGTGATCTGATCTACCACCTCCAGAGAAAGGGAAGAGCCTAGAAAGGAAATTTAGTTCGATAGTTTTCTGTTTGGTAAGAACTCACTTATCAATAGACACAGCTGGGGAAACCCTTATGTCTTCATAGGTATAGTTGTAAAATCCTCACTTCTGTATTGTTTTGTCATTATAGTTCCCACTTTGCTATTGGTTTATTTGCATGGTCTCTGGTTCTGTGATTGTTTCTGTCTGCCGTATACTTAATTTTGCTGGGTGTAAACTAATTAAGATAGTGGGATATAATTGGTTAGCTAATCATGTTACAGTTGGGATTGGTTAGGTAAATTTCAGTAGAATGATTGGTTAAGGTATAGCTAAGAATATTACTATATAAATTAGGGGCAAACAGGAAGTAAGTTGGGATTCAAAAATAAGGAAAAAGGAGCTTGGATTTAAGTTTGCTGGAAGTTCACCCCCAATAAACATCAAATTGTTTGCACCTTTGGACTTCAGGTATTGTTGCTGTCTGTTCATGCGAGAAGGACCAGGGAAATGGGAGAGTAAAGAAATAAGCTCTCTAACAATAAGTTATGGTGTAGACAGTGCTATATCAGTGGGAGAGCTTCTTCCGCCAGCGTAGCTATGGCCACTTGCAGGGGCTGGAGTAGTTAAGCCAATGGGAGAGCTCTCTCCCATCGGCTTAGAGCAGCTATCTAAGGCCTGGTCTACACTCGGGGGGGTTCGAGCTAAGATACACAACTTCAGCTACGAGAATAGCGTAGCTGAAGTCGACGTATCTTAGATAGACTTAGAATCACTTACTTCACGTCCTCGTGGCTCGGGATTGACAGCGGCCGCTCCCCTTTCCCCCCCCCCTTCCGCCTCTCACCATGGTGGAGTTCCAGAGTCGACGGCAGAGCAATCAGGGATCAATTTATCGCATCTACACTAGACACGATAAATCGATCCCCGATAGATCGATCACTACCCCTGATCTGACGGGTAGTGTAGACATGGCCTTAGAGAGTTTACTGCGGTGCAGCTCCACCATTGTAAACTCTCTAGTGTAGCTGTGCACTTATGTACATTTACCATTCTATGGTGTCTGAGATAGAAATTACTGCACTAGCTACAGGTCATATTCATCTGGCCCTCATTGCCATAGTATCTGGGTGCCTCACAATCCTTAGTGCATTTGTCCTCACATCACTCCTATGAGCTGAGAAAGTAGTAATGTTCCTCTTTCACAGATGGGGAAATGAGGCACAGAGAGTTTAAGTGAGTTGCCCATGGTCAATAAGTTTGCAGCACAGCAGGGAATCACACCTAGGTCTCCTGTTTCCCAGGCAAGCACCCTAAACCACTGCACCGTCCTTCCGCACTTTCCCACCAAAAATATGGAAGAAATACTCTGGCATCTCAGAGTCCAGCATGTGGAAACGAAGGGTAAAAGTTGACTTTTTTTATGGAGCACACTGTACATGTGTGTTCATAAATGTTTGGTTATTCTTAAAAGTCTGAATACATAAATATTGTAATTCAGAACCATGTGGCTTAGGGACAGTTTTCACAAATCTGACACCATAAAGGACCATAATGCTGGCTTAAGTAGTCAGCTGAGTGTGAGGAAATTCCTAGGAGGCATAGAACCAGCATAATTGTATCTGTGTCATAGAATCATAGAAGATTAGGGTTGGAAGGGACCTCAGGAGGTCATCTAGTCCAACCCCCTGCTCAAAGCAGGACCAATCCCCAACTAAATCATCCCAGCCAGGGCTTAGTCAAGCCAGGCCTTAAAAACCTCTAAGGATGAAATTCCACCACCTCCCTAGGTAACCCATTCCAGTGCTTCACCACCCTCCAAGTGAAATAGTGTTTCCTAATATCCAACCTAGACCTCCCCCACTGCAATTTGAGACCATCGCTCCTTGTTCTGTCATCTACCACCACTGAGAACAGCCGAGCTCCATCCTCTTTGGAACCCCCCTTCAGATAGTTGAAGGCTGCTATCAAATCCCTCCTCACTCTTCTCTTCTGCAGACTAAATAAGCCCAGTTCCCTCAGCCTCTCCTCATAAGTCATGTGCCCCAGCCCCCTAATCATTTTTGTTGCCCTCCGCTGGACTCTCTCCAATTTGTCCACATCCCTTCTGTAGTGGGGTCCCAAAACTGAACGCAATACTCCAGATGTGACCTCACCAATGCTGAATAGAGGGGAACAATTGCTTCCCTCAATCTGCTGGCAATACTCCTGCTAACGCAGCCCAATATGCTGTTAGCCTTCTTGGCAACAAGGGCACACTGGTGACTCAGATTCAGCTTCTCGTCCACTGTAATACCCGGGTCCTTTTCTGCAGAACTGCTGCTTAGCCAGTCAGTCCCCAGCCTGTAGCGGTACATGGGATTCTTCCATCCTAAGTGCAGAACTCTGCACTTGGCCTTGTTGAACCTCATCAGATTTCTTTTGGCCCAATCCTCCAATTTGCCTAGGTCACTTTGGACCCCATCCCTACCTTCCAGCACATCTACCTCTCCACCCCATCTTAGTGTCATTGGCGAACTTGCTGAGGGTGCAGTCAATCCCATCATCCAGATCATTTATAAAGATGTTGAAGAAAACCGGCCCCAGGACTGACCTTTGGGGCACTCCGCTTGATACCGGCTGTCAACTAGACATCGAGCCGTTGATCACAACCCGCTGAGCCCGACAATCTAGCTAGTTTTCTATCCACCTTATAGTTCATTCATCCAATCCATACGTTTTTAACTTGCTGGCAAGTTACTGATAGAGCCATATCAAAAGCTTTGCTAAAGTCAAGATATATCATGTCCACTGCTTTCCCCATATCCACAGAGCCAGTTATCTCATTATAGAAAGTATCCCTTTTGCTGCTTATTGGAGACACGAACAGGGAAGGAGTGTGGCTGGAGAACAATGGCCTTCATTTACTTGCTGATTAAATAAGAAATTATTTTCTTAACCAAACGTAGGCTAACTTTAATTTTTATTGTCATTCTTGTCCTGTAGCCACATATAAAATATATGGAGTTGAGGATTTCTACTTTGTTAAACAATTAAACAAAATGTGTATTTGAACAAATTAATCTGTGCTAAGGAAAAGAGAGAATAATTAGCTCTCCTTGGCTAGAGAGAGTGTCACCATAATGGGGTGAGAAGTGAAAAAAATGGATGGTCTCAGGAGATTTAACCCCTGCCTCTAACATAAGTGCCACCTTGCAAAACGATAATTATTCTTTAAATACCTACATTTGTTTATATTCATAACTCAGTATCCTATTGTTCTTGTCATTTTCCTACTTTAATGTGAAAAAAGAATAATACTAGCACATTTGACATACCACTCTAGATTCCCTCACACTCCCAAAAAGATTACTAAACTGATCTTATTTTAGTGGCGGGGAATTTGGATCTTTAACTTAATACAAAGTACAGGATGAAATCTGATATGGACACATACTATAGGTGGTGTTATCTTTCCTAGCCTGGGGAAAGGGGAAGGAAAATATGCTCCCTGATGAAAATCATACTGGACTGGGCATCCACCAATAAAACATGTCCCACAGATGAAGGATCCTGTTGACAAAATATGAACTAGGTGCTCTTAAATTACTGACTACTGATACATACATAATCACACTGAAAGCCAAAGTCCTGTTTAAAGCATGGTGGATCTTATACAGAGGCTATGGATGTCAATATTTCTCTGTGATAACATTTACTTTGTTAATTAACTGGCTTGGCACTACACTGCAGATTGGTAATTTTAGATACAATTAAACACCCATGCTGCAAACACACTGCAATTAAACACCCATGGCTGGCCCATGTCAGTTGACTCAGGCTCATGAGGCTTGGGCTACACGGCTGTTTAATTGCGGAATAGACATTTGGGTGGGAGCCCGGGCCCTGGGACCCCTCCCCCTCTTGCAAGGGGAGGCTTCAACACGTCTTTGTATTGCCATTCTTTTTCCTTTCAGTGGTTTGAGCAGGGACTGTGGGAGAACTAGAATACTTTCCTGCACGCACAAATACAGTGTAGACTTTCTTTGTATTTTAGAAGATACACTGTGTAGACATGTAACAGTTTCTGCAAGTATTTAAAATATTTCAAAGTTGGTTAATATTAGTCAATACTTGTAAAATGTGGACACATCTATCCCACTGCATAGTGTTCTGTGATCATCTAATGAAAGCCCCTATCATAAAAATGCTTACTTTGAAAGATGCAGAGATTGGGTTGGTACAGGAAATAGATCCGTGAA
Source organism: Lepidochelys olivacea (assembly GCF_965140295.1). Lineage (NCBI taxonomy): Eukaryota > Metazoa > Chordata > Testudines > Cheloniidae > Lepidochelys > Lepidochelys olivacea. Next base: position 97,252,831 of record NC_140414.1, read on the forward strand.
TTTCCTGAGTTCTGTGAATTTCAGTTCCCAAATGTAATGGTTCATTCTTACAGTTTCTGGTGGTGCATTTTTCTTGTTGGTTTTGTACTGAATTCATAGAATCATAGAATATCAGGGTTGGAAGGGACCTCAGGAGGTCATCTTGTCCAACCCCCTGCTCAAAGCAGGACCAGTCCCCGATTTTTGCCCCAGATCCCTAAATGGCCCCCTCAAGGATTGAACGCTCAACCCTGGGTTTAGCAGGGCAGTGCTCAAACCACTGAGCTATCCCTCCCCCCGAATTCCTTGGGGTATTGGTAAGGGGAATGGTAAGAATGATAAGACAAACCTTTCTACATATTCCTCAGGATATCTGTGTGCCATTTACAAAATTTACAGCTTGAAGTTGCAATGAGTATTAGTGCTAATACTATTGTCTATAGACAGCAACCTACTTGAAGGGCCAAATTCTGCTGTCAGATCCTGCACAGTTGTATCTTTGAGGAGTAATTTAAGGGAGGACTGTTTTGGGTTGTACCCTAACTGGTATAATTTGAGATTCCTCCATATTTCCCAAATCTGTTCTGATCCTGATCTGCCTGTATGCCTGCCAAGTTTCAGGTGGTAGAACTGGAGAGGGGTGTGAGTGAGTCAAAAATGGGCATTTATGGTATAATGCACAACGTGTTCCGTCATGTCTGGGAAACTGCTGATGTTTATTTTGAAGTGTGTATTAGGCCCTGCCTTAGATAAAATGATCCTTTACACATTTCTCTGATGGGAATTGGCTAGTCACTGGTGTTTGTGGAAATATATAATATCTAGCAACATTAAACGTTCAGTGGTTGAAATATTAGTCTTGGGTATATTTGTTAAAAAGTTTGATAAGCAAAACATAGGTGAGTAAAACACAGCAGGCAAGCAAAACACAGCAGTTGAGTATTGCAAAGGAAAAGGAAGAATAATGCTTTTTTTTTTTAGTTTGAGAAATTGGGACCAAAATAATAACAGCAAATTAACCAAGACACCCTGTTGTTTTGGTATGATTGTGATCAAAACAGCATCCTGAGCTTCATTATGGTCCAAGCATACTTTCCTGTACAGGACAATTAGCTATTAAACAGCAGCTTATCTTCTGACAGCCCAAAAAAATGATCCTTCACTAACAAACTCCCCTTCTCTCCCCAGATCTAACCCCCACCAAACCCTTCTCCTCTCAGCAGCATGCACAAATAGGTAACCTGCTTTAATAAACCCAAAGAACCAAGTTTCAGAGTAGCAGCCGCGTTAGTCTGTATCCGCAAAAAGAAAAAGAGTACTTGTGGCACCTTAGAGACTAACAAATTGGTTAGTCTCTAAGGTGCCACAAGTACTCCTTTTCTTTTTCCAAAGAACCAAGGGACTCAAGACCTATTTTGTCTGCAGCCTGCCTGGAGAAGATACATCTTTCCATTCCTCTCTATTCTAATCAGCATCATTTTCCTGTTTGTGGTGCCTGTGGCTCGGACAGTAATGACTGCCAAAAGTCTGGAGGTATTCCTGAGAGTTTGAGAAATCCCTCAAAAGCTAGAGGTTGGACAGGTGCAGAGGAGAGAGATTGTAGATAGGGAGTATTGGTGAGAGACAATGCAGTGGAGATGGCTGAGAAAGGAAGGACGGGGGGAGACAACACAGGGTGGCAGGAGGAAGAAATACAATGTAGGGCCAAAAGGTGGGGCCATTTGTATTTATGAATAGTCTCCCTTATAATTTATTAATGCATGACAACCCTAAGAGTCATTTCCAATATTTCAAAAGTGGCCTCCCTGGTCCTTTGTGCAGTTCCTAAGTGATTTCCCTTATGCAGTCCACAATTTTTGTTTTGTTCTCCCCCTCCCGCCCCCGCTATTAAGCACTGTAAAGGGTTTACAGTTTTATTCACCAGGTGCTTCTCCTGCTTAGTGTTGTATTGCATGTATTAGTGAGGTTATGCTCTCTTTTCTTGTTTCTGTCCTTAACCAACGGTAACCTGACAGTGCTGTATGCTGAATTGTATAAGCCTCTTAAAGTATCTTCCCATATGATAGAAATGGGAAAACATATGCTGAGTTCACAAGAGAGAAGCCTACATCACTACATGAGTTTGCTTGGGGAAGATTTCTTCAACTAACTCCAAATGGCAAGTTGCCCAAAACATAGTCCCATCTATATATTAAGGGAAAATTAAAAACAAAAACAAAAAACACAATCCACCTTAATAAACTGGGGAAGCAGTAGTGGATTCAAGATCTACCCTAAATTAAAATACATGTATGCAAAAATTCAGGGTCAGTGATGCAAACTCACAAAAGTTTTCTTAAAATTCTGCTTGTGAACTTGCAGGGCTATATTTTTTTCTTGTTTATATATTTAACAAATATTTCTAAGGTCTTTACTATTGTAGTTTCATAGATTTGTAGAGTTTAAGGCCAGTCAGGATCATAAGATCATCTAGTCTGATCTGTATATCATAGAATCATCATAGAATCATAGGACTGGAAGAGACCTTGAGGGGTCATCTAGTCCAGTCCCCTACACTCAAGTAAGGACTAAGTATTATCTAGACCATTCCTGATCTTCCTTAACTACCCTGACAGTTAGGAAGTTTTTCCTGTTGTCCAACCTAAACCTCACTCACTCAATTTAAGCCCATTACTTCTAAATCATTGATGAAGATATTGAACAGAACTGGACCCAAAACTGATCGCTGCGGGACACCACTTGATATGCCCTTCCAGCTTGACTGTGAACTACTGATAACTACTCTCTGGGAATGGTTTTCTAACCAATTACACAACCACTGTATAGTAGATCCATCTAGGTTATATTTCCCTAGTTTGTTTATGAAAAGGTCATACAAGACAGTATCAAAAGCCTTACTAAAATCAAGATATACCACATCTTTTGCTTCCCGCCATCCGCAAGGCTTGTTACCTTGTCAAGAAAGGTATTAGGTTGGTTTGACATGATTTGTTCTTGACAAATGCATGCTGACTGTTACTTATCTTCTTATCTTCTAGGTGTTCACAAATTGATTGCTTAATTATTTGCTTCATTACCTTTCCGAGTACTGAAGCTAAGCTGACTGGTCTGTAATTCCCTGGGTCATCCTTATTTCCTTTTTTATAGATTGGCACTATATTTGCCCTTTTCCGGTCCTCTGGATCTCTCCCGTCTTCCATGACTTTTTGAGGATAATCACTAATGACGCAGATATCTGCTCAGTCAGCTCCTTGAGTATTCTAGGATGTATTTCATCAGGCCCTGGTGACTTGAAGACATCTCACTTGTCTAAGTAATTTTTAATTTATTTCCCTAATTGAGCCTCTGATCCTACCTTCACTGACCGTCACTATGTTAGATGTCCAATCACTACTAACCTTTTTGGTGAAAACTGAAACAAAAAAAGTCATTTAGCATTTCTTCCATTTCTACATTTTCTGTTATTGCTTTTCCCCCTCATTGAGTAACAGGCCTACCCTGTTCTTCATCTTTCTCTTGCTTCTAATGTATTTGTAGAATGTTTTCTTGTTATCCTTTATGTCTGTAATTAGTTTAATCTCATTTTGTGCCTTAGCCTTTCTAATTTTGTCCTACATACTTATCTTATTTGTTTATATTCATCCTTTGTAATTTCCACTTTTTGTAGGACTCTTTTTTGAGTTTCAAATCATTGAAGATCTCCTGGTTAAGCCGGAGTGGTCTCTTGGCATACTTCCTATTTTTCTTACTCAGTGGGATAGTTTGCTCTTGTGCCCTTAATAATGTCTCTCTGAAAAACTGCCAACTCACTTGAATTGTTTTTCCCCTTAGACTGGCTTCCCATGGGATCTTAGCTACCAACTCCCTGAGTTCACAAAAGTCTGCCTTCTTGAAATCCTTTGTATTTATTGTGCTGTTTTCCCCATTACCATTCCTTAGAACCATGAACTCTTTCCAAAATATAGTCCCTCATTCTTTAAACGCAGCCTGCATTCCTTGTTCCTTAATAGATAACTTTGCATTTGGCTGTATTAAAACACATTTTGTTTAAAATGGCTGTTTACCATGCAATCCTATCTTCATGATTATCATCTTCATGAAACTCTGCCAATCTTTTTGTCATCCACAAATTTTATCAGCAGTGATGATTGGTTGAATGTCAATTGGTTGAAACTGTAGTAAAGAACACAATTATCAGACACATAGATGAATACAGTTTGTTGAGGAAGAGACAACACGCTTTTGTAAAGGGAAATCATGCCTCAACAATGTATGAGAATTCTTTGAGGGCGTCAACAAGCATGGACAAGGGGGGTCCAATGGATATATTGCACTTTGACTTTCAGAAAGCCTTTGACATGGTCTCTCACCAAAGGCTCTTAAGCAAACTAAGCAGTCATAGAGTAAGAGGGTAGGTCCTCTCATAGATCAGTTACTGATTAAAAGATAAGAAACAACGGATAGGAATAAATGGTAAGTTATCAGAATGGACAGAGGTAAATAGTGTTGCCCCCAGGGATCTGTACTGGCACTTGTGTTGTTCAACGTAGTCATAAATAATCTTTAAAAAAGGGTAAACAGTGAGCTGGCAAAGTTTGCAGATGATACAAAATTACTCAAGATAGTTAAGCCTAAAGCTGACTGCAATGAGTTACTACAGGATCTCTCAGTAAACCTAGTGGCTGGACAACAAAATGGCAAATGACATTCAGTGTTGATAAGTGCAAAGTAATGCACATTGGAAAACATAATGCCAATGATACATACCAAACGATGGGGTCTAAATTTTCTTTTACCACTGAAGAAAGAGATCTTGGAGTCATTGTGGATAGTTTTCTGAAACCATCTGCTCACTGTGCAGTGGCAGTCTAAATGTTAGGAACTATTAGGAAAGGGATAGATAATAAGACAGAAAATATGATAATGCCACTATCTAAATCCGTGGTACACCCACACCTTGAATAACTGCATGCAGTTCTGGTCTCCCCATCTTAGAAAATATATATTAAAATTGGAAAAGGTATAGAGAAGGGCAACAAAAATGATAGAGGGGCATGGAACAACTTCCATATGAGAAGAGATTAAAAAGACTGGGACTGTTCATTTTACAAAAGAAACAACCAAGGGGGCATGTGATAGAGGTCAAAAAAATCATGAATGGTGTGGAGAAAGTATATATGAAAGTGTTATTTACCTATTTACCCCTTCACATAATGCAAGAACCCCTCCCCCCCACCCCCAGGTCACCTGATTAAATTGATAGGCAGCAGGTTTAAAGCAAACAAAAGGAAGTACTTCTTGACACAATGCAGTCAATCTGTGGAACTTGTTGCCAGAGGATGTTGTGAAGGACAAAACTATAACTGGATTCAAGATAGAATTAGATAAGTTCATGGCGGATAGGACCATCAGTGGCTATTAGCCAGTATGGTTAAGGACACAATCCCATGTGCTGGGTTTCCCTAAGCCTCTGACTGCTAGATGCTGGGGCTGGACAACAGAGAATGGAACACCTGATGATTGCCCTGTTCTGTTCATTCCCTTTGAAGCATCTGGCATTGGCTACTCTAGGAAGACAGAATACTGGGCTAGATGGACCATTGTTCTGACCCAGTATGGCCATTCTTATGTTTTATATTTAATTCAGGATCATCTGTGAAAATGTTGAATAGCATTGGGCCTAGTGTTGGACTGATCTCTGTAGAACCCGACTAGAAACACTCCCATTCAATTATAATTCCCCGTTGACACCTACTTTTTACAATTGGTCAGTTAGCCAGTTCTTAATGCATTTAATATGTGCTCTACTGATATTGTATAGTGCTAAATTTTTAATCAGAATGTCGTGAAGTACTAAGTCAAACACCTTATGCACCTTATACGCCCTAAGAATGTTTCATCTACGTAATTACTTTTTATCAACTGAAAGTGTAATCTCATCAAAGAATGAAATCAGGTTTGTTGAACAAGACCTATTTCCATAAAACCATGCTGACTGCCATTAACTATACTCCTATCCTTAAATTCTTTATCAGTTGAATACTGTATCAGCTTTTTCCATTATTTTGCCCGGGACTGATGTCAGACTTACTGGTCTATAGTGATCCAGGTCACCCCGCTTTACCTTTTTGATAATGGCACAACATTAGCACTCTTCAGTCATCTGGAGTTTCCCCGGTATTCCAAGATATATTAAAAATTAACTTTGTAGGCCAGAGATGCTCCTCAGTCAAATGTTTTAGGACTCTTGGGTACAAGTTACCTGGGGGTGATGATTTAAAAAATGATTATCCCTAATAGATGTTGTCTACCCTCCTCCTCAGTTACTAATGTACTGGAAAGTAATTAATTGTCCTCATGTGGTACAAGTACATCATCCTGTTTTTTTCCAAATACAAAACAGAAATATTTATGTAACTCTTCTTTCTCTTTTACCAGCTCTGTCTAATAATGAGCCTGTACTGTAGTATCTAAGCACCCATTACTCTTAGCCTAATGTTCCTTGGCTGCAGTTCACTGTTGGTCTCATATTCTCATCACGTAAATCTGTAGCCCCCTTGCAGCTGGTAGTTCACACGTTGCTTCCTCCAATATTTCTGACAGATTTGCTCACTTTGCTGATTCATGTTTATTCTAAGCATGCCCTATGGAGAGCCATCATGGCTAAAGGCTTTTGACCTAGCAGGGTTGGACTGAAGCCCACATTAACTGTTTCTTGGTCGGTGATTCTCTTCTGTTGGACATTCAGGGTATGTCTATGCTTCAATAAAACATCCATGGCTGGCCTCTGTCAGCTGACTTGGGCTTGTGGGGCTATAGTGTTGCAATGTAGACATCCAAGTTCGGGCTGGAGCCTGGGCTCTGGGACCCTCTCCCCTCATGGGATCCCAGAGCCCAGGCCCCAGCCTGCTCTGAGATGTCTCCACTGGAATTTTATAGCTTCACAGCCCGATCCCCACGAGCCCAAGTCAGCTGACACGGGCCAGCCATGCGTGTTTTATTGCAGTGTAGGCATACCCTCAGGGTTTTATGTAAAATTGTTCTTATGCTAGCAGAGATTTGCCTAATAAAATCCAGACTTATTTTATATCTCCTTTTTTTTAGCATCCTGTTGCTATTGGGCCCCCATGAACTCATTAAAATATCTTAACACAGCTGTAAACTTATATTGTTTTCCAAAGAGAGACCAAGAGAAACTGGACATTGTGATACAATGATACATTGCCAGACAGCATAACTCCCTGACGTGGATTGATTTTTGTACTGCGTCCACTAGCAGATTAGTTATTTGTAAGTTTATTATGAGCCTTTGTGTTGGACAACTAAGGGTATTTAATTTTTTATTAGAACACATGTTTAAGCCTTGCAGGTATGGTATAACAATTAACAACTGAATCTGACAGGCATATAACTAAAGAGAAACAAGAAATGATTGAAGATGATGTCAGTTTAATGAAAGCAGGAAATTGCCACTTAAACAATTGGGAAGTTCAGGAGAGTCAGGGAGAGCAAGGTGGGAGAGAAAGGAAGTAAAGGGCAGTATTAATTATACTGTTCAAAAAGGGTTTGGTATGGCCTCTGGAAATTAGGTAAATTGGTGTAGCTCCATAGAAGTCAATAGAATTCCACTCATTTATCACCAGTTATGTCAGGTGGCAAACTTAGACGTGGCAGGGCAGGTTAAGAACAGAGTTTATTAGTAAAGCTGAATTTTTAAAAACTCTTTTGTTGCTTATATTAGACTCTGAGTGTTGTGCCTAGTAGGGCTGGCTGAAAATTTCCCACCAAAACAGTTTTTTGGCAGAAAATTGGGTCTTTGACCAAATACTTTTTTTTGCTAAAAGTTTTTGCTTTCCACATTATTTTTTAAAGAGAAACAAAACACTTGAAAACTGAAATATTTCAGCCAGAAACAAACTATTTGGATTTGACTATGCTGCTGCAGTGCCTCATGGGAGCTGTAATTCAGTTGCTTCATCTCCCCTTTCTTCTCTGTGGGCTGGGGCTCCCCAGCCAAGCTGCATGTTGCAAGAGTAACAAGAAGGGTTTCTTCAGGTATGTTGGCAACAAGAAGAAAGTTCTTCTTCCTTCTTCCCAAGGAAAGTGTGGGCCCCTTAATGAATGAGGGAGGCAACCTAGTGACGGAGGATGTGGAAAAAGCTAATGTACTCAATGCTTTTTTTGCCTCTGTCTTCATGACCAAGGTCAGATCCCAGACTGCTGTGCTGGGCATCACAACATGGGGAATAGATGGCCAGCCCTCTGTGGAGAAAGAGGTGGTTAGGGACTGTTTAGAAAAACTGGACGTGCACAAGTCCATGGGGCCGGATGAGTTGCATCCGAGAGTGCTAAAGGAACTGGCGGCTGTGATTGCAGAGCCATTGGCCATTATCTTTGAAAACTCGTGGCGAACGGGGGAAGTCCCGGATGACTGGAAAAAGGCTAATGTAGTGCCAATCTTTAAAAAAGGGAAGAAGGAGGATCCTGGGAACTACAGGCCAGTAAGCCTCACTTCAGTCCCCGGAAAAATCATGGAGCAGGTCCTCAAAGAATCAATCCTGAAGCACTTATATGAGAGGAAAGTGATCAGGAACAGTCAGCATGGATTCACCAAGGGAAGGTCATGCCTCACTAATCTAATCACCTTCTATGATGAGATTACTGGTTCTGTGGATGAAGGGAAAGCAGTGGATGTGTTGTTTCTTGACTTTAGCAAAGCTTTTGACACGGTCTCCCACAGTATTCTTGTCAGCAAGTTAAGGAAGTATGGGCTGGATGAATGCACTATAAAGTGGGTAGAAAATTGGCTAGATTGTCGGGCTCAACGGGTAGTGATCAATGGCTCCATGTCTAGTTGGCAGCCGGTGTCAAGTGGAGTGCCCCAGGGGTCGGTCCTGGGGCCGGTTTTGTTCAATATCTTCATAAATGATCTGGAGGATGGTGTGGATTGCACTCTCAGCAAATTTGCGGATGATACTAAACTGGGAGGAGTGGTAGATACGCTGGAGGGCAGGGATAGGATACAGAGAGACCTAGACAAATTGGAGGATTGGGCCAAAAGAAATCTGATGAGGTTCAATAAGGATAAGTGCAGGGTCCTGCACTTAGGACAGAAGAACCCAATGCACAGCTACAGACTAGGGACTGAATGGCTAGACAGCAGTTCTGCGGAAAAGGACCTAGGGGTGACAGTGGACGAGAAGCTGGATATGAGTCAGCAGTGTGCCCTTGTAGCCAAGAAGGCCAATAGGGGCATAGCGAGCAGATCGAGGGACGTGATTGTCCCCCTCTATTCGACATTGGTGAGGCCTCATCTAGAGTACTGTGTCCAGTTTTGGGCCCCACACTACAAGAAGGATGTGGATAAATTGGAGAGAGTCCAGCGAAGGGCAACAAAAATTATTAGGGGTCTGGAACACATGACTTATGAGGAGAGGCTGAGGGAATTGGGATTGTTTAGTCTGCAGAAGAGAAGAATGAGGGGGGATTTGATAGCTGCTTTCAACTACCTGAGAGGTAGTTCCAGAGAGGATGGTTCTAGACTATTCTCAGTGGTGGAAGAGGACAGGACAAGGAGTAATAGTCTCAAGTTGCAGTGGGGGAGGTTCAGGTTGGATATTAGGAAAAACTTTTTCACTAAGAGGGTGGTGAAACACTGGAATGCGTTGCCTAGGGAGGTGGTGGAATCTCCTTCCTTAGAAGTTTTTAAGGTCAGGCTTGACAAAGCCCTGGCTGGGATGATTTAATTGGGTATGGGTCCTGCTTTTGAGCAGGGGGTTGGACTAGATGACCTCCCGAGGTCCCTTCCAACCCTGATATTCTATGATTCTATGTGGAATCTGAAGCATATGGGACCAGATTTTCAAATCTTCTCAGCTCATATTTAGGTAATTAAAGAAGTGGCTGGATTTTCAGAAGTGCTCGTTGGGAGCTGCTGGCCCCTTCTGAAAATTCTGCCCAAATTAGTTTATTGACGTGCTCAATTTCGTATAGTACTGTGATTTAGTGGCAGAGCTGGGAATAGATCTCAGGAGTTATTGGCTTAGTACTAAAACCTCATTTTTACAGTGTGTCAACATTTTCTTTGTGCTCCAATCAACATTTCCCCTTCTTTAGTTAAACCTCCAATCGATGTGATTGTTTGCATTTTAAATGCCAGGTGCCAGTTTAATTTGAGATTGTGTGTAGGATTATCAGGGGTTGGGGTGACGTTGGGAAGAGATAACAGGAGAGAGACAGGGACCAGCATCTTTTGACAGGCAAGGCCCTAAACTATGCTGGAATGGGCAGCCCCCAGCAAAGTTTCACCATAGAGGAAATGATGAGAATGGGGAAACCAGAATCTCAGAAGTTTTGAGGATATGGCTACCGAATGCTAGCATTTAAAGGGATGAAATGGCCAGTAAGCAGCCAGCTTTAGGAGAGAAAGCAAGGCTGACAACTTAAGGAGCAGCCTCCAGGGGGAGAAGACAATAAGAGTAAAGACAGAGGAGTCAGGCTAAGCCTGAGGATCGTGCTAGAACCTTTGCCCTTCACCAGGAGCATTCTCTCTTTACTGGCTCCAAGAGCAGCAAGCCGATCAGTCACAACCCCAATCCTCTCCATAGCAGAATACAGTGCCATCTCTGCCTTCGCTCTTAGTTATTCCTGTCTTTCTATCTGGAAGTGGCCTTTTTCAGCAGCACCTACCACCCCGGTGTCCTCAAGCCACTGCAAGCTTGCTGGATGCCACACTAAAAGAATAAAATATTCTTTATATCTTAAATCAAAAATCACTTGCATAATAAAGCAGTTTATCTAAATAATATGCATCTATTTTTTACAGAAAATAGATGAAACTCTCGTCTCTGTGTTCACCCCTCCCAAATAATTTTAATGCTGTAGTGTGGTCTGTTGGTGAGCCCATGGACTTGGAATTCAGGCTCCTGAGTTCTCTTCTTAATTCTGTGACCTTGAGTAAGTCACTGAATCCCTCTGAACTTCAGCTTCCCAAACTATAAAAAGTGTGTAATGATACCTACTGAACAAGATTTACATAGGCTTAATTAATATTTACAATAATTGTCCTTGGTTGAAAGGTTCTACAGAAGGGCAAAATATTATTATTTTTATTATTTCTTATACTCCCTCTTCAATACTATAGATTCTTGAAGTCAGTTTTAAATGTAATTTTTGAAGCACAATATCGTGTTCACTCTTTACAAACTGAAAATTATATTTTTACTTTCTTCTGTATTCTCCAATCTGCCAAAAACAGACCCTTAGCAGAAGTGAGCAAACTGACATCAGTTCATTTGCCTTTAGGGACAGTATATTGTTGCTCAGCTCAAGTTTAAAAAAAGAAAGAAAGAGAAAGGAAGGGGTGACGGGAAAGGGAAAAAAAATCTATCACTAACTCACTCTCTCTGGAGTCTGAAGAATGTTCAATCATAGGCTTAAAATGTCCAAACAGTGCAACTGAGGAGGGGGTGGTAGAGTCTGATTCTACGTTGGTGCCGACTTGAACATTGTGAATGTTCTTTATGGAGGCTTTGGAAAGCTTAGGATTGACCTGTTTTTATTGGCTCCCTTGATGATAGACAAACAGGGCTAACCTGAGGCCAACATTGCCAGCAGGAAATCTGGGTCATGGGCAGTTGCATTTTTAAAACTTGTGTTTTAGGAGCTGTTCAATCAGCGTAATTGATTGATTGTAATGAGGCACAGAGAGCTCCTTAATCATTAGAGGTGGTTAGATAATGACAAACTGCTAAGGGTTTTGTTTGAGACAAATTTCCCATCTCCCTGTGGTATTCTGCTTGGAAAAGAGGTGGCTTGGCCCTTATTTCATGGAGGTAACAGTCCAACTGGCCTGTTTTCACAAAATAGCCGCTTAAGTTTGGCATTTAAATTTGAAATCCACTGTAACACTATTTCCCAAGAGATGAGAAAAACATTTCAAAATAGACCATAACCCAAAAATCCAAATGCATGTTTTTAACTTAACAGTTGATTGTAGCTGCTTAAGTTATTATTTTCTTTCCTTTTTCTTTGAAGACGTGTTGTTGTTTTAAATTTAATTTATACCCTTTCTTTAGTAAATGTTATGTAAATATAGGTGGAAAGGCTCAGGTTTTTAAACGCATTTAGTCATTGACAGTCAATGGGATTTAGGCCTCTCGGGACCTAAATCACATTTGAACATGAGACATAGGCTCCTAAATTAGTTAGCTGTTGCAATGCTGAGCACCGCAATGCCTAAATACCTTTAAAAGTCTGAGCCAAAATTTCAGTCAAGTTTATGTGCAACATTGCACACAAACTTATTTTCGGTTCCTCTGTGTGCTCTCAACTAGGAGGTGAGCATGCTCTATTTTGTATGTTCCCAAGCAACACATCCGTTTTAGAGGACATGTACACTTAAACAGGGTGTATGCAAAAAAGAACATATCCTGTTTGAGAATTTGTTCCTGATTTTTTTTATCGGTGTTTATGGGACCAATAAAAATTTGTTGTTGTTCACTGCAGATGGCTTCCTCCGTGCAGCTCTTTACAACTGTTTTTCTTCAGTTGTGTTGTCTTCAGTTTTAGGATCAATAGTGATCTGAAATAATAACAACAGTGTATACATCCATGTGAAATAATTTGTGTCACCAAAAACATACTGCTTTCTAAAACCACAGTGAATTATACAAAATTAAAGCTAAGCTAATAATTAAAAAACACCATGGGCGAGATTCTTTCCAGGTACACTGCTGTGCCTGAACAGAGTCAGGCAGATCCAGCTTCACACATGTCCAAGTTATAAGTCTTTGAAAAATTGTAGTTTGCACACAGGTACTTCTTCAGTATTAGAAGCTGAAATCTCCAAAGAGTTTGTCCTTACTGAGCATGCCCCAACCTCTCCCGGTTCATAGTGCTGACCAGACAGCATATGAGTTATCCTCACAGGGCGACTGAACATGCTCCGGGGGACAGGGAGGAGGACTGTCATAACACTTACGCAACAGGAAGTCAGATTAAAGCAGCACAGGCAACTTCAATTCTGACATTTCCTAACTTTCGAGTACTTGACTTTGCAACCTTAATAAATGCTTCTTTAAGGTTTTGTGTGTGTATAATACATAGTAATTGTTTCTGAAAGAAACTCTCAATTGGAAAATATTCAGATAGGGTAACAGTGCGTAGACGGAAAAACTTCTAGGGCCCGAGTCCATCACCATTACTTATGCTGAGGAGTGTATTGCTCTGCAAGTACTCCCAAGAGCGTGCTAGGCTTCTCACAGTCCAGGTGAGAGGACACAATCCTTGCCACAAGGAGCTTACAAATTTGATGCAGTGAAGGGAATAACAGAAGGAGAGGGGCAACATTAATGAGATTATGCACTTGCTCCATAAAGGTTAGTCCATGGCATAATGGAGGAGACAGTGCTTGGATTTGTTTTAAATAAATTACTTGGTTTGTTTTTTGGTGGTAGTGTGGAAGAAGTGGTCTTCAGGAAGAATCTGAGAACAGATGGGCAGCCTTGCAGAAGAACTCAATAGAGCTGTTCCCACACATAGGTAGCAGTGTCTGTCTGATGGTGACAAAAATTACCTGTTTATATTAACAAGATCTTCTCTTCTCTGTTTTCAGAATATTGGTGAGTCAGAAATACCCAGTGTTTTGAACCAGTTATTGCCTATGATCAAGTCTCATAATGAGAGGACAGCTAATGACTATACCTCTGAGGACTTCCTTGTCTTGCTGGTGTATATTTACTCTGTGGTTGGGGAAATCAAAGCTGGAAAAGAGCTGGATCAAGCTGAAGGAGAGGTGAAAAAGGCACTAGTCCGGACTTTTTGTGATGAACCAGAACTATCTTCCTTACTGCAGAAAATAACAGGTGAGTTTATATTTCAGTGCAATGAAAAAACAGTAGGTATGAAATTTGTACCTAAAAAAAGCATTGAAATAGCATGACTTGTCTGGGGTGGTTAGGGTTATGTGAGTAAGCATGAGGATTTCCTGTAGATTATTCCATCACTGATGTGCACAAAAGCCAAATGCTGACGGGTTATCCTGAATAGTGCCGAGTCTGGTGAAAGTTCTGTAATTTGTTCTTTTTGTTAAAGAGTAGTTAAGTTTGTATGTTTTCATAAAGTAATCCTTTCCCCAATTTTCTTACATTGATCAGTGTAAAGTTGACCTTGGAAAGTCAAAATTAATCGTGGAAACATGTTCAGCAAACCACAGGGTTGTGAATGCTAGAAACTGTCCAGTCTGTCATAAAAAAATAATTGTGTCTTAAACTAACATTGAATTTTTAACTGAAATAATAAGCATAGTGAGTCCTTTTTGGCCAACACTATAACTTATTAGTGCCTTCTGTAGAATAGCCAAGTAATAACTTGCAGTTGTCCTTGCCACATACTTAAAAATTGTTCAAAAAGATTGTAAACACTAGAACTGTAGCAGAAGAATAGTATTTCAGAATGGAAGGGGGGCTGTGTTGCCCATGTACCATGGGTTCATCTGCCTGTTTGCAGGTATAATTATTATTTGTACTGCATTAGTGCCTAGGAGCCTCAGTCATAGACCATTGTGCTAGGTGACACACAGAACAAAAAGCCAGTCCCTGCCCCAAAGTACTAACAGTCTAAGTTTCTGGCATAATTATACTACTATAGTTATACTAGTGTAGTTCTCCATGTTTAGCTTATGTTACTCTGGGAACAGTATAAATTAACCATAAAATGACACTCTTATTCTGGAATAAGCATGGCCACGCTGGGATTTATGTTGCTATAACTACAGCAGTATAATTATACCAATATAATTATGCCAGTACATTTCCACATGTATAGAAGCTTTTAAGATTATTTTTGTGAGTGCAGGAATGGGAGGTGCGTGTTCCACCTTAATGTACATCACAAGAATCACTTACTCACACACTGCTCCAAAGCCCAGTGAAGATGGTTAGAGCCTTTCCGTTGATTTCACTGGGACTTGGATTAGCGATGATATTGCTGTTAGTGGCGTACTGCTTGTAGTTTGTTCATTTTGCCCTTTAGTTTCTAAGTAGGGGTGTGTGTGTGACAGAGAGAGAATGTGTGTGTTCTATATTTCTTGCATTCCATTTCTATGACACTTTTTTCAGTGCATGCTGATTGTCTTGTGCTCATATAATGTTTCCAAATGACCTCAGTGGTATTCACTGTTGGATATTGTGCAGACCGAACCCTGCTGTGCAGAGCTCCATCTTCATGTTTAGATTTTTCTTCTGTTGATCAATGTTTCGAATCACTGTTTTATAATTTTCCTTAATTGTGACTAACAAAGAAAGAAAACGGGGAGGTGTTGAATTATTTAACATTTAATTTCATGAAGACTCAGCAGGGAAACTGCTTTCTGATTTTCACAGAAACTTTGTTCATTGCCCTCTACAGTCTCACAGTCCATCAAAGTTGCTAGTACAATTAGAGACTGGATTACATAGCTCACTGGGAGTAAGGTCTTCACAGTATTCACCAAGTTAGGTTAAATTCTAACTTGTATGTATTTCCATATTTTATACATAGATTTCCTTACTTTTTTCCAGTGTTGTGTGTCTGTAGGTTTGCTAAGTAGAAGCAAATGTCAGGATCTTCAAGGAAACAAACAAATAAAAAATGGTAAATGAAAGTCTAAGTACAAATGAATTGTATTTTGAAAAAGCAATTTTTTGTTTTCACATTGCAGACGTAATCTTTGAACAGTGGAGTTTGAGATGTGCTCCTAATCATCTAAATATTTTTTTACTAGTATGGAGTTGGATCTCATAATTTAGGCACATTTGAAAACTGAGCTCTCTGTCTGCATAATATACCTTGACTAGTTTGGAGCGTTTTAACTGTTTACCAAAAGTTATGACAAGTTCATGCTGATGTATTATAAAGACTTTTGTTTTGGATAAAGGGTTTCATTCACAGTCAAGTTAATTGTGGATCGTGAAGGCCAGTTGCCCATGGAACTACTGATATGTAGGAAACATTACAAACACATCATTAGGAGACAAATTGTGAGTGTAAAAGTCTATTTTTTAAAGAGGTGGCTGAACTGTTTCTTAGTAGACATATTAGTTATATTATGCTCCTGCAGTTTCTTAATTACCTGAAGAAATATGGATGAAATGCTGGTCAATCTGTGTGTATGTCTGTCTGTGACTTACTGTATAATGTATTGTCTGCTTGCTGGCATGTTTTTTGACTTGGTGCAATTCTGTGGTTTGTATTTTATTTAAAAGTGTCAGTTCTGCTGCCCCAATCACAAAGAAAAACAAAACAACAAACTGTTGGTGACATTTTATTGGACTAACTAAAAAGAACAAAAATTGGCCTACAGACATAGAAGGATCTTGTGAAAGAGAATAGTGGGTCTAGATGCTTAGCTCTGTAAATTGGTATCTCTCCTTGAAGTCAGTGTAGCTGTGCTGGTTTACACCAACTGAGGATCTGGAATATTCCAATTATAATGTCTCATGATTTTCTTTTAAATTAAAAAGTATGTTTTGCTTTTGAGTGGCTGCAAAACTTAATTAAACTCCAACCAATAAATTGGTTTTCATTAGTAGAACAAAGGGAAAAACTCTTTTTATCTCTGATTTGAAAATTCCAGAAAAATAAATTGTTGGGAGAACATTAAAATTGCATAGTTAAATATTCAAGTCAGGAAAAGACAAAGTTAAGGTTGTTTGTACCTTACGCACACACACACATGGACCCAGCACATTGCGGTATTTATCCCCTTGGGAGTACCAGAAGGGGCTGGAATTCCTATGACTCCCAAGGTGGGGAGGTACAACCAGAACAGATTTCCCCCAACGGCCCCTTAAACCTGCCCCTCCCCCCCCCAGTGCATCCACCTTCTGAGATAAGTCTTCTGCTGCTGCCAGCTACAAAAGTTAGTCCTGAAGCTCAAGTAGTAGCAGTGCTGAAGGTTCAGGATTCAGAGCCGGCTGATGATTCATGATCAGAGGCTTGTTACAATAACCCTAGGAAATTTCATACCGAACGGCTGTGTTAAAATAATGTTATTAAGTTTGCTAAGTGAAGCACTTGAAAGTTAGGAAATGCCAGTATTTAGGTTGCCTGTGCAAGCTTAATTCAGCTCCCTTGAGTATGAATTATGAGACAGTCTTTAATTACATGATCACATACTAGATTTTCCACAGGACACCGCCTCATTCAGTGCACAGGATGAATGCACAAAGGAGTTGGGAAGTGTAGAATTAATTATTTATATACAACATACTAACAATGAAGTATAACGTCATAAATAAATAGTGGTAATTAGGTGGTCTATATAGGCTGCCTAAGTTTGCAGCAAAGTTAGCTTTAAAGTTAAAGTAAGGCTATGTTTATGTCACGGAGGTCAGGGAATCCGTGACTTCCAGAGACCTCCATGACATTCTCTGCTTCAGCCCCACGGACTGCAGAACTCTGGAGCTGGCAGCCAGCCAGGCCCTGGCAGGGTTCCAGTGACTGGGGGCCCTCCTCAGGGTTCCAGCTACGGGCAACAGGTTTGTGCCACCACGGTGGCAGGGGAAACCATGGACCCGCAGCAGCAAAAGTCACAGCCAGGCCAAGGCTTCCATGAATTTTTGTTTGTTTATTTGTTTATAAATTATTTGTTTATATTCACCAGCGACCACACAACAGAACCACTAACCCAGGAACCTATCCTTGCAACAAAGCCCGTTGCCTACTGTGTTCACATATCTATTCAGGGGACACCATCATAGGGCCTAATCACATCAGCCACACTATCAGAGGCTCGTTCACCTACACATCTACCAATGTGATATATGCCATCATGTGCCAGCAATGCCCCTCTGCCATGTACATTGGTCAAACTGGACAGTCTCTATGTAAAAGAATAAATGGACACAAATCAGATGTCAAGAATTATAACATTCAAAAACCAGTCAGAGAACACTTCAGTCTCTTTGGTCACTTGATTACAGACCTAAAAGTGGCAATTGTTCAACAAAAAAACTTCAAAAACAGACTCCAACGAGAGACTGCTGAATTGGAATTAATTTGCAAACTGGATACTATTAACTTAGGCTTGAATAGAGACTGGGAGTGGATGTGTCATTACACAAAGTAAAACTATTTCCCCGTGTTTATTCCCCCCCCCCCCCGTTCCTCAGATGTTCTTGTCAACTGCTGGAAAAGTCCCACCTTGATTATCACTACAAAAGGTTCCCCTCCCTTCCCCCCACTCTCCTGCTGGTAATAGCTCACCTTACCTGATCACTCTTGTTACAATCTGTATGGTAACACCCATTGTTTCATGTTCTCTATGTATATAAATCTCCCCACTGTATTTTCCACTGAATGCATCCAATGAAGTGAGCTGTAGCTCACGAAAGCTTATGCTCAAATAAATTTGTTAGTCTCTAAGGTGCCACAAGTACTCCTTTTCTTTTTGCAAATACAGACTAACACGGCTGCTACTCTGAAACCTGTTTATTGTCTGTGACCTGGCTGTGACTTTTACTAAAAATAACCTTGACAAAATCTTAGTCTTACTTATAAGTAAAACAGGGCCAAAACTATGAACTAGAAGAGAAGCAGCATGTTCCAGTGAACAGCGCATGGCACTAGAGGTCAAGACTTATGTGTGCTCTTCCTGACTGCTACAGACTTACTGTGCGACCTTGTGTGAGTCACTTACTTTCTTTGTGTCTTAGCTTCCAGTGTGTAAAAGGAATTGATACCAATCTTTTGTGAATCACTTTGGGAGCTATAGATGAAAAACACTATATGAAGGCTAAGATTTGTTATATATTGCGTAAATCAGCATCTGTACCAGATTACTGGAGGACAGCTAACATAATGCCAATGTTTAAAAAAGGCTCCAGAGGTGATGCTGGCAATTACAGATCAGTTAGCCTGGCTTCAGTACCAAGAATTGTTTGAAACTAGTAAAGAACAGAATTATCAGACACATAAATGAGCATGGTATGCTGGGGAAGAGTCAACACAGCTTTTGTAAAGGGAAATAATCCCTCACCAATCTATTTGAATTCTTTGAGGCAGTCAGCAAGGGTGATTCAGTTGATATTGTGTACGTGGACTTTCATAAGGCTTTTGACAGGGTCCCACACCAAAGGCTCTTAAGCAAAGTGAGGAGTCATGAGATAAGATGGAAGGTCCTCTCAGGGGTCAGTAACTGGTTAAATGATCAGAAACAAGTGTTTGGACTAAAGGTAAAGATAAATAGTGGAGCCTCCAAGGATCTGTCCTGGCACCAGTGCTATTCAACATATTCATAAATGATCTAGAAAAGGGGGTGAACAGTGAGGTGGCAAAACTTGCAGATGATACAAAATTACTCAAAATTATGAAGTCTTAAGTTGACTGTGAAGAGTTACTAAGGGACCTCACTAAACTGGGTGACTGGGCAACAAAATGGCAGATGACATTCAGTGTTGATAAGTGCAAAGTAATACACATTGGAAAACATAATCCCAACTATATATACAAAATGATGGGGTCTAAATTAGCTGTCAGCACTCAAGAAAGAGATCTTGGAGTCATTGTGGATAATTTTCTGCAAGCATCTGTTCAATGTACAGCTGCAGTCAAAAAAAATCTAGAATGTTAGGAACGATTAGGAAAGGATAGATAATAAGACAGAAAATATGATAATACCCTATATAAATCCGTGGTACACCCACACCTTGAGTATTGCATGCAGTTCTGATCTCTCCATCTCAGAAAAAGATATATTAGAATTGGAAAAGGTACAGAGCAGGGCAACAAAAATGATTAAGGGTATGGAACAACTTCCACATGAGAAGAGATTTAAATGACTGGAACTGTGCATCTTACAAAAGAAATGACTAAGGGTTATATGGCAGAGGCCTGTAAAACATGACTGGTGTGGAGAAAGTGAATGAGGAAGTGTTATTTACCCCTTCACATAACACATAAGAACAAAGAGTCACCCAATGAAATGAATAGGCAGCAGATTTAAAACAAACAAAAGGAAGTATTTCTTGACACAACACAGAGTCAACCTGTGGAACTCGTTGCCATGGGATGTTGTGAAGGCCAAAAGTATAACTGGATTCAAAAAAAAGATTAGATAAGTTCATGGAGGATAGGTGGATCAATGGCTATTAGCCAAGATGGTCAGGAATGCAACCCCATGCTCTGGGTGTCCCTAAACTTCTGACTGCTGGGACTGGATGACCAGGGTTGGATCACTCAATAATTGCCCTTAAGAATCTTAAGAATCATAGAATATCAGGGTTGGAAGGGACCTCAGGAGGTCATCTAGTCCAACCCCCTGTTCAAAGCAGGACCAATCCCCAATTTTTGCCCCAGATCCCTAAATGGCCCCCTCAAGGATTGAACTCACAACCCTGGGTTTAGCAGGCCAATGCTCAAACCACTGAGCTATCGCTCCCCAAAACAACTGTCACACAGAATGGCCCCCTCAAGGATTGAACTCAAAACCCTGGGTTTAGCAGGCCAATGCTCAACCCACTGAGCTATCCCTCCCCACTGTTCTGTTCATTCCCTTTGAAGCATCTGGACTGTCAGAAAACAGGATTCTGGGCTAGATGGATCATTGGTCTGACATAATATGGCCATTCCTGTGTTCTTATTATTAATCAGAAGCCTTTGAATTTCAGGGGCATTGTGCTGTACTCCCCAGATACGAACCTTTACTAAGCTTATTTTCTGATTCTAGTTTGGTTGAGGCTGAAATCATAACCCAGACCTTAACTGTGATTCTGAACCTTGGCAGATACCCAATTGCACCCTCCTTGGTTCACCCCTTCGCTTGCAGATCTTGTAAGATCTGCAAGCTGAAGAGAGCCACATTTTTCCTTTCTCTGTCTTCTCCCTGTCCTTCAAAGCACTAGGGAAATTAAATACCAGAACCTAGTGTTAAAGCATTTTGTTGATGTCCTTTATTTAGATTGCAAGGTCAAGTAATCAAAAATCTGGAATTCTCTCACAACAATAACTCTTGTCATTCTATTGTCTATTCCTGTTTTCCCTTTAAGGTGTAAATGTACATTTATTATATATTGTGAGGCCAAAATTTGTAATGGTATAACTGCATTGACGTAGTAAACCCCTAACAGATACATTGCACTGTACCAGTGTTTTCTTTTGGTCTGGTACTCCTTGGGGAATTCTGTGCCACTGCACAATGCAGAATTTGCACAGAAATTAATGTTCCGCACAGATTTTCCTTCTCTTCCCTCCCCCCCCGCCCCCAGAAATGGGCTGTAGTTTCTGGCTGTCACTGGGGCCCACTGGACCTGACAGAGCCCAGCTTGCAAATAGAAGACATTGCTGGGAGGAGGGAGACAGAGCTAGAGGGTTCCGGGGAGCTGCAGTTCCTGGCATGCCCTGAAGGAAGGAGGTGGCGTGCAGGAAATTCTGTACATGCCTGGGACCCAGCATCAGGCTGTTTCTCCCTCTGCATCTCTGGGCTCTGGGAAGCTACAGGGTGCATGTGAGTGTCTGGGTGGGGGCATGGCCTGCAGCTGGGCTCTGGAGGGTAGCAGATGCAGGTATCTGGGCTGGGGGGCACCCCGCAGCTGGGCTCTGGGGGAGGAGGAGTGAGAATGTCTGGGGTGCCCTGCAGCTGGACTCTGAGGGGTAGCGGATGCAGGTGTCTGGGTTAGGGGGCACCCCGTGGCTGGGCTCTGGGGGGTAGTGGGTCTGAGTGTGGAGTATGGGCTGGGAGGCATCCTGCTGCTGCTGGGCTCTGGGGGAAGAAGGGGTGTAAATTTATGGGCTGGGGGGGGGGGCTGCAGCTGGGCTCTGGGCAGTGGATGTGAGTGTCTAAGCTGGGGGGGGAAGAGCTGGGGCCTGAGGGGTAGGAGGTGTGGGTATCTGGGCTGGGGGGCACCCCGTGGCTGGGCTCTTGGGGGTAGAGGGTAGAGAAACAGGAACTGGTTGTTGTAGGGGTTTGTTTAACTCTTTTTACTCCTGGGGGAAAATTTTTTTTTGGCATCTGTATTGTTACAGACATAGTAGCTGACAGGTATTTTGAATTAAATTACCAAAATAATTGAAATTGGAGTGATTATATAGTGTTATTTTGGCAAATGTAATATGCAGAATTTTGCAGAATTTTAAAATAATTGTGGACAGAATTTTTATATTTTTGGCGCAGAATTCCCCTAGGAGTAGTATGTTACCAAATTAAAGTGCATTGGTATAAGCCTTTTTTTGCAGTTGTGCAGCATATTTACAATAGAGATTTGCATGGGTGTAACTGTACCCACATAGGTACATTGCAGTGGATTTCCTTAATGCGGACGGGCCTGAGTTATTAGTGTATACTGTAAAATATATTAGGCTGCACCACTTGTCTAAGTTTACATTGTGTGAGAAACTTCGACATGTGGAATTTCCTTACTTTTGAGTGCTTAATTTTCCACCCTTAACATTGCATGAACACAACATTTTTCATGTAAAAATGCATGATAATAATATTTTGTATTTTTATAACATCCTATATCAGCGAAGCTCAAAACATGCTGAAATCATTAATTAAACTAAAAACATAATGGGATAATGCCTACCTAAATCAAATGGCAAATCTGATATGCTTGGTACATGATATCCATTTTAAACTGTGATACAATTATAGCGTGTTTTAATGTAGCTGTTCAATAATATGTGTGATTGTGGACTATTTTAATACCTTGTATAATAAAACTGAAGGTTACAGTTCCAATATTTTTCAGGGGTGTAATTTACAACAGACGTAAGTTCTTCATCACTGTTTCCTACAGAAATCTTGGAAATCGGGGGGGAAATGATTAGACCAAAACAGTGATTTAAACTATAATGGAAAATGATCCTTTTCAACAAATGGGTTTTCTTTGGCAGATGTAGACAAATGGGATATAAAATACGCTCTTTTATTTATTAATTTATTTGTTTGCTTGTTTAGGTTTTTAGCACCCATCCAGAGCTGTACACAATAAAAATGTGAAAAAAATACCAATATGCCCACAAAACAATTCCAGAATATGTTTTCCAGTTTCCACAAACAAGTCTTCCATCCCCCGCTTCACAGTGCAACCCTGGAAGGGAAAGTCTTGGAGAACAGATGTGACTTTATGGTGTGCTCGGAAGACCAAAAGGCTGTAAGGTCTGTTGGACTGAAGGGCAAGCCAATTTAGATACACTAGTGTAGTAATTCTAAACTTGTGGGATATCACCTGTGATTGGGTTAGCAAGGGTACCTAATGCATTTTCCTCCAACAGTCACATCAGCAGCTCTATTCCACAGCACCTAAAAACTTCCTATTGTGTCTCTCTGTGACCCAACTTCACAATTCTTTATAGCCACAAAAGACTGGGGTATGGTGGATTGCAGGACTATTTTCTGTCTTGCTGTCTTGTGTGTCGTGCAACATGGGACGTACCACACTGTATCATACTCATGGTCCCTTTAGTCCAGTATCCTTGTCTCTAACCAGAAGTGTTGGAGGAAGGTAGAAGAAACCCCAGAGTAGGCAGGTATAGGATATTCTGCCCCAGGAAGGCATCATCCTAACCCCTAACAATCAGAGATTATCATAAACCCTGAACCCATTAGCTTTTTACGATTAGCTATTTTATTCTTTTTAGCCGTATAACCATCCAAGGCTTCTTTGAATCTTGCTGAATTCTTGGCCTTAGCACCAACCTGTAGCAATGAGCTCCAGTGCCTGATTATGCGTTGTGTAAGAAGGCATTTCCTTTTATCAGTTTTGAATTTGCTACCTTTCAATTTCATTGAATGTTCCCTCATCTTGTGTTAGGAGTAAGGCTTCGTGTTTGTCACAGAAGTCACAGATTCCGTGACTTTCTGTGGCCTCCGTGACTTCTGCAGCAGATGGTGCCCCTGGTCTGGGGGCAGCCTCAGCAGCTTGGGCAGCCCCTGGGCCAGGTGCACCGGCCACTGCTGGGGGAGTCTTGGGCCCCTCCGTCCTCCAGAACAGGAGTTTGGGTGCGGGGTGGTGCTTACCTTGAGGGGGAGGTCTGCCTAGAAGGGTGACAGCAACTCCCCTCCCTCAGCTCCTAGCTCCACGTGCTGCGGCTGCTTGTAGGCACTGCCCCCACAGCTCCCATTGGCTGCGGTTCCCAGCCAATGGGAGGTGCAGAACCAGGGCTTGGCGCAGAGCAGAAGCAGCATGTGGAGCTAGAAGCTGGGTATGGAGTCCGCCCTCCCACCCCCCGCCGTGAGCAACCGCGGCTCCCCCCTGGGCCGTGACACCCCCTCCCCAGCACCCATGGCGCCCCCGGGCCACCCTCCTGAGCCGCACCCCCCCCCCCCAGTTTTAGTCAGGGGTATATAGTAAAACTCATGGACAGGTCACAGGCTGTGAATTTTTGTTTTCTCTCCGTGACCTGTCCATGACTTTTACTAAAAATACCCGTGACTAAAACATAGCCTTAGTTATGAGACATAGAAAACCAGCCCAAAAAGATTGAGAACTACTGCTCTAGTGGATGAAACTTTTATTTCAATGCATTACTAAGTGAGAGTCATGAAAAGGCTAAACCATTTGGCATTGAATCTGGTTAGAGGTGAAGTATATTTTTAAGTTTTTACATTACACAGGAAGAAATTTGGGACACTAGAACAAATGCCTGTTGAAGTATTAAGTATTTAAGATTATAAACACACAGAAACCAGGAAATGTAAAGTTGTGATCCTTAGACTGTGCATTTGCATCTCATGGAATATCTTAACTAGGTCTTCTGCCCTCCAGTCCCTCCCCAAATGCTTCCACTTTGTCTGTCTACTCCTGGGGGCTTGACTGTCCCCATTCACATTGTCTGCTTGGAAAAGTGAATATAAAAATAACTCATTAGACTATTGTCAGGGCAATTTGGAATGGCCAGGATGCAAGGGCCTGGTATTGAGGGTTGCTCCTTGATTTCAGGCATGTGTGGGGGACTGCCTATAGATGGGGTTATTAGATACAGATCTGATTCAAGCCAGAGCTAAGATTTATAAACTAAACTGTTTATTTTAAAAGTTCATAGTGTGGTTACAGGGGGTGGGATAATGCCTCAAAGCATCAAACAGCAAAACATTTTGAATTTCCAGGAGCACTGCTCTCTCAAATACAGATTAGCTTTCTCCAATCCCTGTTTTTAGAGTAAAAGATTACTTTTCTCTCTGATGTAAGCAAGCCGATGGCACATCAATTTATATTGCTAAGAAGATCTCGTTCCACTGGGTTATGCTCCAAACATGCTCAGTTGCAGGTGGTATTGTTGCAGGAATCTACTCTATTGCACAAGCCTCTTGCTATAAATGTTCCTCTGTAATGATAGCTAATCTCTGAAGACTCCATTGGGCAGGGTCCGTGTAGACCACCCTGATGTGATTTGAATGGAAGGATGTCATTGTCATGGAGCCATGATGTCTCTGAATGTCATAATGCTTTTATTAAAATAGAAGAAAATGTTGGTTAGTGACTGGCCACAATCAAATTATAAACTGAAGCCCTTCATAGATTATAACAATTTTTTTTCAGTAGCTAAAAGATTGGTTCATGGTCAGCATAGACCCTATTTATATCCTATAGAGATAACAGAGTTTATTGGCACGATTTCTCTTTTTATAGTTAATGTCAAAATATAGCCTTTGCTGATCTCGCTAATTAGTTGTGCTGCCACAGTGCTGAAATCATTACAGCAGGACCAAATAAAACCAGATTACTTTGTTCAAAGCTGCATTGAAATCCTTTTTAGGTGCAAAGACCCCAGTTCAGGATGCTGTTTTTTTCCTGCAACACCAGTTGATATTAGCAAAACTTAAAATGCTCCTTTCTCTGCCTTGCAATGTGTGCATATAAAACTAAGCATAAATAATGATCTTCTGTTACTTTTCAAGCATTTACCTGACACATTTTGGACAAAATTCAGCTGAAAATATTTGTGATCAAGAAGCCCCAGAAGATAGTGAATCTGACATAAAACAAAGCTGCTTCATGGCCAAGTTATGGTGCTAAATGAGAGGTGAAGAGCTCATGCAAATTAGCTGCCTGCCATTTTCAGTGACTGGGTGTTCCAGTCCATCTTCTCATGGCTGTGCAGCAACTGGGAGTTCATACTACCCCAAGTATCTCAAAATACTTGACAAGTTTTAATTTGCACCTCACACTGTATTGTAACTAAGTGTTATCATACCCACTGTTACAGATGGGGAAACTGAGGCAGTGAAGTGACTTACTTCAGTCAGTATCTGAGCCAGGAACAAAATGCAGGACTCCTGACGCCCAGTCTCCTGCCTTTTCTGCAGGAACATGCAGATTTCTAAGATCCCAGTAACTTTCACTATGGTCTTTTTAAGGGCTTGTTGGAAAAATTCCTTTTGACTTGGATGGTGCAGGATCAAACCGTGTGTCAGCTGTGGTAGAATCCAACCCCATAATGATATCTGGTTGGTTTCCCTGAGCATTCTTAGTAGTGAACCCAGACTGTGTTCCCTAGAACCTAGTTATACATGATAATCAGGAAATAATACTCTGCTCTTGAAAATGAGAGGGTGTGGAATGTCCTATTCAGATTTCTCTGGCTTCAGAATGGGAGAGTTTCTCAGCAGATTCAGAATTAACCTCTGCTTCTGTCTAATCAGGATACCTGGAGAATTTTTGTAGGGGACCACCAGGGAGACAGTTTTATCTGTATTTTTGTTCAGCCTAACTCAAAATTAGTGTTGAGAAATAATAAAGTATTTGTTTACAAACTTCTTGTTGGATGTCTTATAACAAAAGACTCAGCTGAAAAACTGGTCAGTATCAACAGTAAAAGAATTAGACTTCTTTGTCCAGGGCGGGGATATTTTAGTTCAGATTTCAAACTGACGTTTTAAATGTAGCATAGAACATAATCCCCATAGAAGCCCAACTTTCATTCTGCTTTCATATGTTACCTATTTATTTTCTCTACAGCACCTGGTCAGAGTTGGCTCCAAACTGGATGGTAATTTTCATTGAAGTGTTTATAACATGAGACTTTTTAACATGAGACATATGCCTGCAGCTCTGCAGGCCCCTGAATCACTGCCAACATAACAAGACAGCCAACTGGAACAGGAAACTGATATGGTGCAATATTCATTAACCATTTATATTATTTTTCGGCATGCAGATGCAATAGCATATAGAGGACATTCTGACATCAAGTATTCCTGTTTAAGTAAGCTGTGGAATGGAAACTAAAGCTCCTTTTTAAAATTAGGTGACATTTTTTAAAAGGTACTTGTGAAAATATATGTGGTGAAGTTAAATCTTATTTTTTCTCTCCTTCTTTTCCATACAAGTCACTTCCTTGCGAAGGTTCCAAGTTTTGGTAGGATATATCTTACTAATTTTAAAAATATGAGTAAATTCTTGCTAGTTTGCAGTGCACACCAAGCCTGGCAAAACAAAAACAGGGAGATGTTAGATAATATGATTAAAAATGTTCTTTTAGTGGTCACCACCCATATAAAATAAATCTGGCACTTGTTTTTGTTTCTCTTTTGTACACCAAAACAAATTTTAGGATATTTGCTTATGATTATAGAAGTTCGCCTCTTTGTTTTGTGTCAGTAACCATCTTTCAAGAATTTCAAGGTACTAAACTATTCAGCAAATATCTTCTTCTTCTTTTACCATTCTTTCAAATTTAGTATATTTTTAGGAGCCAGGAAGCAGTGCTACCAGTACGTGCTAACCCTTATAGCACAAGCCTCTGAACGCCTCTGAACAATTGCACACAGTGTTCTTGATTGTTTCAGGTTGTTCTCAGTGGAAATGCACAAGTGTAGAAAACAATGCATCATCTGAGGCAAACAGGAATAATTACTGGACAGAACTGGACATTTATAATTACTGGGTCAAATTTACTCTAGTATTATTCCAGTGCCTTCAGTGGAGTTAAACCAGAGATTAATTTGAGCCTTTGAATTTAGGGCAATTTTTGAATTTATGGCAGTTACAGCAAGGTAGCAGTCTGTACAGATTTTACTATGGATACAGTATATTGAAATACAATATTTCAATGTACAGCTGGGCACAGATGTAAAAAAGAATCACAAGGGTCCATAATCACAGGGTTATGTGCAAAGCCAAATAAATGTCCTGAATTATTGATCATAATCATTTTTTTGCATAAGCCCATTTGTGCCTTTAGAGTCTAATAGTATGTGTGGAGTTAAAATTTAAGAACCTGAAAATGACACACAAGAACCTTTCTTAAAGCTGGTATATATTTTGACTATCAATAATGTAATATGTTTTTATTTTTATTAATAATTTAGGACTCAAATAAGTGTAGTTTTGCAGATGCAGTGAGTGTTATGTGTTCCCCTCTGTGCTCTATCCATAGAGGGTCTGAGTCTCCTATAGACCCTTATGACAAAGCCCCTGGCTCTTTAGGTCAGGGTGTAGCCACTCATACTTTTAGCTCTGGAGGACTCCAGTTTAGTTCCCAGTGTTGGCCAAGATGGCTTCTGTCCCTCATAATTAAGGGCCAGTTTTGGATCCATATGCAAATATACATTTGATGAGGTGCTTCTTTATTTCAAAAAAAGGCTGAGATCAAATTTGGCCTTTCTGATATGGACTATAAACTTATTCAGACCTATGAGCATAAGCTGGCAGACAAGTACCTCAGCTGATCTCTGAAACTTGATGGTACAGCTCTGATATTTTACTACCTTTACTTAAAAACTGTTCTAAAAATGCAATAAATTAACAATTATCCCACACTTTAATATAGCATATGGTGTTCTGTATATACTACATAGTGTTGCTGTTGTTTTTTAGTACCATTTAAAATACTACTATCCATTTCCTAATCTATTACAAATGATCAAATAAACTACTCTTATTTGGATTTACTCAAATATTGTCCTGTAGACATCTTCGTATATACTCTCTTCCCTATTCCATACCCAAGACTGCAGAGCAGGAAATGTCTCTGGAGTATCTTTTGAGAGACATACTAAATTGTCTTGTATTTTAGTTCAATATGGACTAGGTGGCTCCTGCATTCCCTCCTTCCCTATTTGTTCTGTTTAGTTTTAGCTGTTGCATAAGT
This sequence comes from Lepidochelys olivacea, assembly GCF_965140295.1. Taxonomy (NCBI): domain Eukaryota; kingdom Metazoa; phylum Chordata; order Testudines; family Cheloniidae; genus Lepidochelys; species Lepidochelys olivacea. The sequence continues at coordinate 97,281,883 of NC_140414.1, forward strand.
GTCACCTCTGGTAGTTAAAGTTCAGGTCAAGATACGTCTTGCTTTGACCCTTTTACTCTGGTTTATGGGCATGTGGGCTGGCGTCTGTCAAGATGTAAAAGTTCACAGACCACAGTGCAGGATTTCTTTCTTGGATTTTCTTTTGGCACTCATTGTGAGTGACAGTGTTGCACAGTTAGACAGAGGCAGTTCTCTTACGTAACATTTTCATGTGAATAACAGAGTGCAGTGTTTATACACTTCATAATTTTAGAAAGCAACATGCCTTATTTATGTAAGCAAATGTATGAGTCTTGTTTTAAAAATTAGTTTCCTTTTTCATGACAGTAACATTATTTTGGAAATGCTTGTCTGATGATCAGTGGCAGCAGCCAGTCATAACCGATTAGGCATGTTTATATAATGAAAAACAATACACTGATGTGGTTGACTAATGCGGAATTCTTTTAAAGTGAGAAAAAAGGGGGTAAAGATCACATAGACTCCTTGTTTTGTGCAGATCCCCTCCCCCCCTTCACACACGTATCTATCATGCTATCTGTGATTCTGGTGTGTCAGGGCATGCATTAGGAAACATTACTTTAGTGTTGTATAACTTCATTTTTAGTTTTCATAGCTTAGCAATGTTTTGTAAGTTAGAGGTACATTTTCCGTAGCAATTTTTGCAAATTATAATTAGATTAGGTTTCTGTTCAAAGTTAACATAGATTAATTTTGTGCATGGATTTAGCCACATGACCCTTAATACACTATATAGCCTTTGATAAATACTGATAAGCACACATCTCTGCTGCCTGTTCAGCAAGCAGAGTTATCCAGAGAATAACTTCTTTTCCCAGGTCAGTGTCAAGTGTCCACGCTTCTGTGCCAAGAATGGCATAGGTCTGAGGCCTCTTTCAGACATCTTTCAATGTCATTGGGAAAAAACATTCTTCCTTTCCTGTGCTGCCATAGGTGCCTTACAAGCCTTGTCTGGAGATTTTCATACAGTAATGCTTCTGTGGCCTCACCAGTTTTCTGGGATTCCAGTCTCTGGATTTGTCTTGATAGAGGCCTCTTTCTTTTGACAATCATGCTTGACCTTCTCTTTCAGATGGGGAAATGTGTTACACCCAGACCTGATTTCCCTTTGGTGTAGATTCTGAATTCAGCTTGGAATTATCAGGTTGAAACTTATATGTTCTTCAAATCTCTCCTGAAAGTACACTTTTTAGCCTAACCTTCCATTGTTGATTGGCTTGGACTCCAATTGCTGTCCTACCTTAACATAGCATGCTTTAAATGTTTGTATTGCTGCGATGCAACTTACAAAATAGGCCAAACTATAGCCAGAAGTGTGCACACAGCTTCCACTGCAGTCTACCTGAGAAAAGAATATAACAATTGTGTGATGTATATAAACAAACAACATCTAAACTCTGTGAACATATGGAAAGTGATCTGACTAATTATGACTAATAAAAGATTCTGAATCTAATTCTATGTTTCCAGCCACCATTAGCAATCAAGTAACAAATCTTCTGCTCTTCTGCAACAGAGAATACGGTTTGGATTTAGGGTTTCAGTATTTATTTCAGGTAAACAATGCTCATTCTTGAAATAAAAATGATTTATTATTTTTAAGGGTTTTTATTGAATTATATTGAAAAATAATATTTGGATTATGTGTGTATTTGATACACATTAATTAGTGAAAAAGCAAAAAACCTAAAGCAAGTGTCCAAAAGAAATGTAATTACAAAAGAAAGACGAGTAGGCTGAAAGTTAATAAATCACCCTTGTTACTCTAAGCAACATCTATAGCAAGAAGAAAGGAGAAAAGATAAGCTGTTTAAAATAATGCAGTAATTCTTTAATAATCTTTTATGAAGAAGATTATTGTGGTAAGTACTTAGTGAATGAATGTATTCAACATAACATCAATTAATAACAATGTAATCCAGTCTAATTCCAAAATAACTGTATCAACTACAATAGCCCAAGAAAAGAAGAGAAAATCCCCTGCAATCAAAAATACTCAGAATGAGTCAGTATTTAAGACAGGACAAACTGTATGCAGTATAACTAAACGTACACCGTCATTGGTACAGTTTATGTGATGAAGCTGTGAAACATATGCCACATAACATGTCTTACTACACTTTTATACAGGCAACATATAACACTGATATTCAGGAGTGACAGGAACAAGCAACTTCCGGATTGTCTTATGAGAAAAGTTTCAAATGGCAGTATTTTATCTATTATATTACAATTTGATGGGACTGTGCTTGCCTTTTTTGTAAGCATCACTTAAGAAAGTATTTCTAGAGAGTGAAAAACACAGAGAAATTATGAAGAGTCTGAACAGAAAGATGACACAAATAAGAATGGAAAGATCTTTACCAGAAAGTTTGAAAGTGTGGTAATATATAAACCCCAGCCAACCAACCAACCAACTAACCAAAAAACCCTGCTCATTTGTGTAGTATGACAGCACAGTATCCAAGCTTGTGGAAGATGATAGTGGTTTTCCATTTGTTTGATGCTGCATTTTAGCCATGCAGCTGGGAGTAGCACGAGCTGCTCATTTAACATTATTAATTGGTAAAATATGAGCTGTTTTGTTGAATTATCAATAGAAAAATTTGAAACAGGAGTAGGAAACTCCAGCTGTGTGTGTCTATTTTCCAGTTTTGTTTTTATAATATGCTAAAACTATTTCCTTGACAAATAGGGCATAGCTTGTTATTTCTACATCAAACGTTTTGCAGTTCTTCAGCTCTTATGTTTGAGTTTCAATTAATAAAAACAAAGCTGCTGTTGAGGGGCAGAACTAGCTGTTCTTGCTTTTAAGTGCACAGAGACTCCCACCTCTATTACATCAGTTCTCCTTTGGTGTATGCTGTCACAGTTTCAGGGTAACTGCGCCTGTATTTCTACCTACTCCCCTCCCCCTCTATTGTCCACTCTGGGAGTATCCAATCTGATCTCAGACCTCCAGCTGTCACCTGTCTTTGGACAGGGACCTGTGACCCACTCCCTTCTGACTAGGGATTTTTAAGGCTGCACAGCTCCCTGCTTTGTACTGTGATAATCCCCACCAAGCCACTCTGCCTAATGGCCACTTTCTCTCCAAGGGCCCTGAGCAGTGTATAGCCAGCAGTTGCATATTAGCACGTAGCTCCTTCTAAGCAATCCCATTTATTCTTAAGGTAAAAGCCTTACAGAGAAAGCACATAAAAACAATAAAAGTCCATATGTGCATGCTGAAGGCTTATCAGTGGTTGCCCATCAGTTTTATGGGGCCCGAGTAGGCCAAAGTCTTTCCATTGCTTCCTCAAGGGTTGGAGCCTCCTCTTGGATAGAAAGTCCTGTCCATTTGCTGGATCAGAAAAAAGGCCCTGAGTCAGTTTAAACCTAGCCTTTTTATACCAAAAGCCCCTTCTTTGTCTATTGATCTCTGGAAAACCCAGTTTGAACCAGTTTATACAAGCTTCCCCAGGGGGTGCTACCTCTCTGGAGCTGTTTACAGCCTGAGTGATTCACCTTAGTCATCCCTCACTGTTTTTCCACCCTTGAGCTGCATACAGTCCCTGCCCCTCAGTGAAATATATACACCATTCATAACCTTGTACAGTGTTCCCCCAAAGATACAGCATGTAGTTGAAATATCTTACTTCTGAGTGTACAAAAACTCCCACCTCTATTGCATCAGTTTTCCTTTGGAGTATACCAAACACAATAAATCACAGCAGGTGTAAGAGCGTGAAACTGGGTGTGATTGATGTGGAGTGTTTGCCAATGTATTGTTTAGATGAACTCCTTTAGCTATACATTGGACAGTGCAATGACAATGACATTTCTATGTTAAATCACAACTTGGTAGGTGATGTGTGTGAGATTAGCTTTATATGTTCAAAAGCGCTCAGCATATACCATCACCTTCAGTATGAGAGGAGAGCTTGGCCAATGTTGGGCACTTTGAAAATCCAGTTTTTTAATCATTGTCATGGTTTAGACAAGGGGCTCCCAAACTTTTTTCCCCAGAGGCCCATCTGTGCAGCTGCAATAAGCATTGTGGCCCACTATTAACACTTCTTGAGGAAAATTATTAATTTTAATTATTACGTACATATGAACGGTAATGCTGTAAATTAACAGTGTACTGTACCATGTTTCCTTTTCATTTTAATGTAAATAATTGTAATGCTAGAAATCCCTAGCAATATGCACTCAAAGAAATGCTTCAAGATCTTTGAAACCAAACAGTCTGACTGGAGAATGCAGTTGCACTGGTGGACCACCCGGGACTGTGTCGTGGCCCACCTTTGGGCCACGGCTCACAGTTTGAGAACCCCTGGTTTAGACAATGGAACCATTCCTCAGAAAGCTGAACCTGATACATTTGATACAACAAAAATCATTTAAAATTGAGGGCACTTCAATACAATTTGTAGTCCAATTCCATTGTGTGGAAAATACTCGCATATAATCACAGTATCAGTAGAAATTGCTGCTATGAAATTTTCCGTAAACAGCAGAAAATTTTAAATCAAGTTTTTGACTGCTTATTGTACTAGAACTAGGCTCAATATAGGCACCATGCATCTTCAAGAAAATGTACAGCTTTGACTTTTCAAAGAGAAAAGTTAATCTGCAAGGTATGTTCTTTACTCATTTGCGTCTGTACTGTGTGGAATGTCAGGCTCATGACCGGTGATTAAAGTGAAGAAGATGCATAAAATATAAATACCAGGTTTGCTTATCAACCCAGTTTATCAAAGAAGATGGTACTTTTTAAGAATAGTCTTTCCACCGAAGTGGGTGTTATGGGCTGGAAGTAATTATTATCTGAATTTTTGCATGGAAGGAAGAAGGGAAGGAGAGCATTTTCTTGAGCATTCATCTCTCTCACCATTTCCTCTACATGATCTGTTTGAATTCTTTAAATGTGAAGTTTATTCTTTTCTTTTTCCCACTTGAGGAACATGGAAGAAGTAGATGGCGTATTTCTCGAAGTCATTCATCCTGGAACATATTGTTTTTATTCTTTTTAAAATTTTCTTGATTAGGGGCGTTTACATGGTTTCAAACAGTATGGGCCAAGTATGGGCCAGTTTCAAGTGACCTCTGAAATTATGCATGCAGACTTACAGCACATACTCTCATGTGTTTGTGCAAATATGATCATCAGACACAGAATTGCCCAGTTTGCTCAGCCAAATATGTGCACATATACAGTTTGTAAGTGCCATTATGCAGGTCAATTTGACAATTAGATCCTTAGACATTTATGAATAAATTAATGTGAAGTTCTGGCCTAATATTCTTAAACATTTTGTAACACCATATTTGGGGTCAGAAAGGTATTTTCCTCCAGGTCAGATTGGTAGAAACCCTGGAGAGTTTTCAACTCTTCTGTAGAGTGGGGCACAGGTCCCTTGCCGGTTTGAACTAGAATATATGGTGGATTCTCTTGAACTTGGAGTCTTTAAATCAAGAGTTGAGGACTTCAGTAACTCAGCCAGAGGTTATGGGCCTACTACAGGAGTGGGTGGGTGAGGTTCTGTGGCCTGCGCTGTGCAGGAGGACAGCCTAGATAACCATAATGGTCCCTTCTGCCCTTAAAGTCTATGAATTGCATAGAAAGCATTTCAGTATGTAATGCCATTCAGTGGAAAAAAGCTCTTTCTGAACATCACTGTAATGGTAAACAGTGAAAAAACTTGCTTGCTTTTTGGGCCACATTCAGAACATACCTAAGAAGTTATACCTATTTATGCCAAGTGAGAATCTGGCCCATAAGCTTTAATACAGGTGACTAGCACTTTATAAACAATGATAGCAGATCTCATGGCTTTTCCATTTTTAAAATAAATGGGCTACGTGCACATGGACACTTCTGTTTCTGCCTGTCCTCTCCCAAGTCATTAAACCCATTGGTGGAACAATGTATCAGACTACCCTCCCTGTGGCAGGGGAAATCAGTAGGGGAGTGCTGAATTTGGGTGCTTCAGTTACCCAGTTCCTGTCCTCACCACCCTGTGCATTTTACCTTCATTTAGTTTCATTATAAATGGTCAGTTATATGAAATGATTAACACTAAATCCCACTCCTTTTCCCATCTCCACATTTTCCCATTCTTCGATCAGTGCAATTGGTCTGCAAAAGCTCTTGATTGTATCATTTCACTCTCTGATTTATTTCACTTTAATCTTCTCCATCTTCCTACATCATTTTCCCTTTCTGCCTGCATGAGTGCCACTATGCAGCTTTCTTGAGTGGTGTCTCTCTAATGTACCTTTACAATAAAATCTTCTGTGTTGCTTTTTATGCAGTGTTTGTTGTCTAAAAACAAATTATGTTGTATTTTGTAATGTGAAACACTATATTGTACAATATATACACTCAGAAATACAGCATAGGATGACTAGTCACCTATGGTACACAAATAGACATTCCTTACAGTACTAGGAATTTGTCCGGTATCTACAAAATGCACCAATGTGACATGATATAATGTACTTCATATTTTGGGTTCAGGAGTTGAGGTTCCAGACGTGGATTCTTCTCTATTGCACTATGCTGTGGTGTTGGTCTGCCAGGCTGAGCCCTTGCCATATTGTCACAAGTTATTGTGACCAACTGTAGTTATTCACAGCTGAAGTACAGTCTGTAATTTCAAAGGCTTCTGTGGAGTGTATTTTATGAAATGTTATTAAATGACTTTGCTTCTTCTGTGAAGCAGTGTCTATGCTGGGAGTTTCTCTTGTGAATATTTTAACTAACATCAGGCTCTCTGTTTTATTTTTGATCTGTCTGAGGCACTGAGGTTTTGTGTTGTGTTCACAAGCAGTGCTGTGTCTCGCTTGGGGTTGCTCTTTACAGGTAGTGAAGGTGAGACAGAGGTATCCATAAAAGAGTTGATAAATCAGCTGGAGAAATGCAATTGCAGTAAATCACCAGGAATGGATGGCGTACATCCAAGATTCTGACAGGACTTAAGAATGAAGTAGAGTTACTAACAATACTATGTAACTTATTAAAAACAGCTACTCGAGCACAGAAATGGAGCGTGGCCAGTGTCACACACCCAGCTTCAAAAAACGGATGGAATTATAAATGTTACTTTACTACCAGGAAGAACAATATAGACAAGTATTGAAGACAAAAATAAAAACATTGGGCTATGTGAATATAATCTGATAGGAGCCAACCAGCACAGCTTTCATAAGGGTTGAGCATCTTCTCAAGCTTTGTTATAATTCTTTGAAAGGTTGAATAGTGTAGAAGAAAAGAAAGAACTGTTGGATATTGTGAGCTGCTGCATTGTGGACTTTAAGCCTGGCCTCATGTTGGAGGGATGTAGAGAAACTCTGCTACGGTTGGAAGCCCCAGGGGAGCCTGTGGTATAATGACAGCTCTGCTACCCTTCCAGCACATGCAGCATGCGCTCCACATCTATGCCTAGACAGCTCTGCTTCTCCATGCCACTCTTTGGGGAGCTAGCACTGCTAGAGGTGCCAGCAGAGACAGAGTCCTGCTACCCTGTGGGGATGTTCTTGTTCCGTGTGCAGGCACGCAAACTGGGGAAGAAATGGGCATTTAGGCCTGGGCACAATTTAATCTAATGTAGTCTTTTGACAAAGTCTTTTTGAAGTCCCCTGTAAAAGATTGTTAAGAAAACTTGGTATCCAGGAGATGTAAAGTCTAGTCATGGATTAAAAGCTGGGGTTGAGAGATGAAGTCAGAAGTATAAATAAATTGCTCGTTCTTATTGTGGAAAAAGCTTAGGAATAGGTGCCCCAGGAATCCGTATCGGGTCATCTTAACATCCTAGAGGAGGGAATGAATAGTAGGGGTCTAAATATAATGACTACACAGAATTATTTATGTTGCCCAAGATGAGGGAGGATTGTGATGACTTCTAGAGGAATTTAACACGACTTAAACACTGGGTGACAAAATAACTTGTGAACTTCACTTTAAACTAGTGCAAAGTAGTATGCATGGGAAAGAACACTTAAAATTACTCTCATACACTGGTAAGTTTAAAAATTATTTGTAACCTCTCAGGAGAAAGAACTAGAAGACAATGTGAACTGTCCATTGAAAATATCTGTTCTATGCTTGCACATCAGCAGTTAAAGAAATATTAGGTTATATTAAGAAGAGAATAGACAATCATGGGAGAAATATTATAGTACCTTTTTATAAACGGATGTAATGTGCTTACCTAGAATATTAAATTCAGTGTTGGTCACATTGGCTCAAAGAAAACACAATGGTAATAGAAAAGATCTAGAGAAGGAGTGAAAATGATTGAAGGAATGGAGTCCATGTAAAGAAACCAGGCCTATTCACAATAGTATAGAAAGGAAAAAGGAGATGAAATATGAATTGCACAGAGAAACCTAGTCAAATTTTCTTATTTATCCTTGGTATGGAGATGCCCTGTGAAATTAATATGCTACACATTTAATATGGGTTCTTATGGCGTGTATCACTGAAATAACCTTTTCATCAATTTTCTGATGTCAGACCAGAATTTTAGTTTGTTTTTTAGGATATACCGAGAAGGTATAGGCATGTTTCCCTTACACTCTACCAGAGCTAGAATCTGTTTTGGCGTAAAGGCATGAAATAAAGTTGAACTCCTTTCTCAGGCTTTTGCCTGAGGAAATTCTGAATGACTGGGACCCAAATACCCAAGGTTGCAGTGTATATGAAGCTTGTACATATTAGCTGCCCAGCCTCTTCCATTTTTAAAGGCAAAGTGAAAACCAAAAGCATCACTCAAAGAGCTGAAAATTGAAAGTAATAGTAATTGGATATGGGTGAGATATGATCTATTAGTAGTGGTGATGTGGTAGTGATAAACGGGAAATAAAATGCAATATATCACAATTAGACACTTCAAAGGATACCTCTCTGGTAGTAATCCTTAGCTCTGTTTTGTATCACAGGTCACCTTAGCAGTGTTTACAAATCTCCTCACTGAGGCACTTATTTAAGATTTAAGGTTTTGTAATTTTCAGATGTTAAAAGTTAAAGTGCACTGATATTTTACAGAACAGTACGTCATAATTAACTTTCATTTAGATTTATTTTTATAAATATGCCTCTTCACAATTTAAAATTTCATAGGATGTTCTCTTGAGACATTTTTGTTTACAGTTCTACTCTGAACATGGTCCAGTGAATAGGGATGAAGACTGGCAGTCAAAAAACCTTGGTTTTATGCCTGGGTCTGCCACTGACCTGCTGTGTGACCTTGAGCAAATCCCTTCACCTCTCTGAGTCTGTTTTGCCATCTATAAAATGGAGATAATTTTCTATTAACACCCCCTTTGGGAAGCACTTTGAGATCAATGGATGGAAAGCTCTGTAAAAAAGACAAGTATTATTTCCTTTAGATGTTTACTTTGCTGAAACAAATAAACAAACTCTGTTCTTTTTAATCCTGAAAATTATTCAGAACTAGCCAAGAGCTAAAAATGTCACTCACTAAGTAATAATGAAATTATGTGCTCAACACAAAGCTATTTTAATTTCTATCTTTCATGCAGAGGGGTGATACGGACGGAATGGAGCTTTCCTTTCTCTCAGCTGTCCCAGGAACATGGGACAAGAGATGGAGATTCTCTTTCCCTCACACTCAGCCTTGAAAAAGGGGAAAAGAGCTATTCAGACCCCCAGCACTCATGAGAGGAGAGGAATTGGGAGTGAAACTTCTCCAAAATTTACCCACAGCCAGGAGGGAATGATGTAGACGTTAGAGGCACATTCTCTCTCCTAGGAGGGATGGGAGATAGAGAAAATAAAACTTCTACGTCCTTGTTCCAGTTGTTATTAACCAAAAGACTAAACCTATGGTATTCATCCAACAATGAATTCTGACCACAGACCCCAATTCAGGCCCATATTGGGTATTATCCTTGGCTGTAGATAAATACATATTTTCAAGTGTTCTAGTAATAAAAAAGAGGTTTGCAATCTCTTATATTGGCCAGTCCAAACCCTTTCTTTAAATAAGATGAGCCCTGTACTACTTTACTCTTTCCAGAAATCCATCTTACCTATCTGAAAGAGTGATAGTTTTAACTGTCTCTGGACCACTTAAAGTTTTCTGTAAACTTTTGCCATAGCAGAACCACTTTGCACAGCCTAAAAACTGGGCATACTTGCAGGCACTGTAAAGATAATAAATGGCATGCTAAAAATACTGCATGCAGTGTTGTTGTAGCTGTTTCAGTCCTAGGATATTAGAGAGACAAGATGGGTTATTGCAGTGGCTCTCAGCCTTGCCAGACTACTATACCCCTTTCAGGAATCTGTTTTGTCTTGAGTACATCCAAGTTCCACCTCACTTAAAAACTACTTGCTTACAAAATCAGACATAAAAATACAAAAATATCCCAGCACACTATGACTGAAAAATTGTTTACTTTCTCATTTCTGCCATACAATTGTAAAATAAATCCACTGAAATATAAATATCGTACTTATATTTCAATGTATAGTATATAGAGCAGTATAAACAAGTCATTGTCAGTATGAAATTTTAGTTTGTACTGAGTTCGCTGGTGCTTTTTATGTAGCTTGTTGTAAAACTAGGCAAATATCTAGATGAGTTGATGTACCCCCAGATGACCTCTGCATATCCCTACGAGTATGTACCCCTGGTTGAGAACCACTGTTTTAGTGAACCAACTTCTGGTGGTGAGAGAGAAGCTTGTCCCCCTCACCACCAGAAGTTGGTCTAATAGAAGATATTACCTCCCGCACCTTGTCTCTCTAAAAATTCTACATTCAGGATGAAAGGGCCAAAGTGAAATAAAACTTCTGCTTGGAAACCAGAACCACTCGGCTGTAATTCAGGCGCACTCTAAAGTGGGAATAATATAAGCTGCCCTGCAAGAGATTCTTCCTTGGATATCTAACTGAATGGAATGAGTTTATGTTGGAACAGAACTCATATTAAGTTTGTTATCGACCGCTATCTTCTAGTTTCTCTTTTAATGACTTTAACTTAAGAAGATAACTTTCTTTCATCTTTCTTAATAGCAGTCTGCTAGTTTATATCAGTTTCCAGAAATGTGGATTCCTTTCTGTTTGTTTTTACCATCCAGAGTACTATTGATTCTTTGGTATCTGCTAAGTAGATCTGTTTTGAGGACAGCTTCTTCATAGACATGTCTGTTCAGACTTGACTTATTTATGTGTGATTTTTGTTACATAACAAGCCAGTCAGAGAAAGTAGGTATCTGTACATGGTGTTTGAAAAAGAAAACACTGTGTTGTAGAAAACCAGTGTGATTTAAAAATACATTTTGTTGTAATAGTGTATTTTGAAGAGTTATATACTAATATACATTTGATACTTTATTTGAAGAGTTGCTACTGGAAAAATGTAGCTTGTCTTTTTGGAACTAAGGACATGGGCTAGATTTTTCAAGAGACTTTGAAGGAATTAGGTGCCCGGTTTCCATTTAACTTCAGTGGGAGTCAGGCAGCTAACTTTCTTAGGGTTTGTCTAAATGCAAACACTCCAGAAAATTAATCCAAATTAGTTTTTAAAGCAGATTAAACTACACTAAACCCCCGTGTGGACACTCTTATTCAGAATTAAAGTTACCTTAATTCAGTTTAGCTTAATTCACTTTCAAAGTGAATTCTGAACAAGAACATCCATTTAGGCAGCTTTTGAAAATCACAGCCTTTGATGTCAGAGGTGATTAGAGCCCTAACTGGTAAACTATGAGGTAATCTGATGTGGGGCTCTCCATCTTTCTTGTTGAAATCATTCCACTTTGTAATTAATAATAAAATATTAAGTGGGTTGGAAAGAGTGAGAATGAATCTCTAGTTCAGTTGTTAGGGCATTCTCCGGAGAGGTGGGAGATCCCTATTCAAATTCTTTCTTCTCATCAGGCAGAGGAGGGAATTGAACCAGTGTCTCCCACATCCCGGGTGAGTTTACCCAAGCACTGAGTTATAAGGGTGGCTGCCTCTTCCCCATGCCAGCTCTGGCCCCCTCAGCTGTTTTGTGTGGAGTTAGGCAAGCACCTGAACCATTCTCTCAAGAAACAGCTAAGGCACCTGACTCTAGCAGTGGATTCCCTGCTGTGGATTGCAAGCAGAAATAGGCACTTCCCTGTAGCCCAGATTTAGGCATCTAAATCTGTAAGAGGCGGAGCTTAGAACACACCCCTCTCATTGTTTTATACCTTTGGCTAGCTTAGGTGTCTCCCACCTGTTGTGCTGGCTTTTGTGAATCCCATTTTCAGGTGCCTGTCTCTCCCCATGTTTTGCATGGGTGCCTAACTCAGGGTTTGTAGATTCCAGTGATTTTCTAGGCACCTAAAAGTTAGATGTGGCAACATTCAACATGACAATGCCTAAAACCCATTGTGGGTCCAGGGCCTTTCTGTATCTCATTTCCCCATCTTTAAAATGTGGATAATGGTATTTCTCTATCTAACAGAGATGTTTGAGGATGAGTACATTAAAGACTGAGACGTGCTCACCTACTACAGTCAGAGTGTCATATAAGTACCTAAAATAGATTATGTACATTAGAAATTTGGTAGGCCTTTGGCAATAAATGCTTAGTCGTTTGGTCTTTTTCCTGTAGCACTAGTCACTCTATCTAGATGTAGAAATTGTCAGCAGAGACTATAGCTTAAGAGGCATGGTTTCATGTGTTTTATTACATGCGGCTTAAAGATATATAAGAAAATATATGACTGCTGAGATTCTCTGACTACAAAAACATTGGCTTTATATAAAACTATATGTGTTGGCTGAATATAAAAATAAATCAGAATATTCAGGTACCATTTGTGACAATCCATTAGATAAAGAATGATTTGTTCTCCTGTATGGTTTTCAGGTAACATAATTAATAAAAAAATACTTAGTCAAACTATTTCTCATACAGTAGTTTCTTCATATGCCATTGTATGTACAAGGTTGGTTTATTATTTTAAGTTTGGTCATGTTTACTACTCTACTGGTTGCTTGTTTTTCAGAGAGATACCCATGAAAGTATTTGGGGCAGCGGGGGAAGGCGTAAGGCACGGATAAAGAATTATTTGAAGTTTGCAAGCATGTATGACAAGAAAGGTTGGCCTGCAAACCATTTGTGAGCATGTTTGTAAGCTTGCATCATTGTCAATTGATCAGACATGATTTACAATAAGCACAATAAAATGTGTTTTATGTGAATAAATGAGGAGTAGCATGAACAAATCTTATGATAGATGTATTTGTTTTTTCCACTGAGCAGATTATCCATACAAACGTACACATTCCTAATGAATTCTCAAGTGCCCATGGTATTGAAGATTTCTGCCAGTTGAAAAGTGTTAGAATTCCAAGCGCATTATCTTTAGGGCTCCAGAAGAGCTATAAAATTCCTCTTGCTATCTCCTTGTGGACGTTTTTTAAAGCACTTTCTAATAGGTTTTCTTTTACAAAACTGTATTGGTCATTGGAAAAATATGATTTTGCAGTACCAAACCAAGTTTTGAAAGTGGCCATAGCAACACGTTGCTTCAAAAGGAGGGATCCCATGTTGGTGGCTACAAATTAATGTGACACGATTTGGGAAACCATGCTTCCACACTTACAAAGTGACAGCACTGCATGTACATAAAAGCTCCAGCAACAGGAGGGGGAAAGTATATCATGGATTATAACATTCCAAAAGGAGGGATTGCTCCAATACAAAAACACTGAGAAATTAATCACAAAAATGCATTTTCCCTTCGGGCTAGTAAAAAGGTGAGAATAGATGATTATATGAATTTCTGGTGATGGCAAATATCTGTACCACAAAATATCAGAAGAAATTTTAAATCCAGAAATCTCCATCTGGACAGACCATTATTATATGAATAGGCTCTGTCCACTCCCTGCTTTAAGATAAATAGCAGTTTGAAATATTATTTCAAGTGCAGATTTAGTGGTGGGTATAATTTCTGTTTCATAGGCAGTTAAACAGAGCATAGTCTTGCACACATTATGTATCAAAGCTTTCCAATTAGTTCAGTAACAGATAGCATTTAATCAATGGACATGAAAGAATACTGCCGTAGGTATTTCCTTCACTTACAAACATAGCTAACTCATTCATCAGGGAGGAGAAAAGGGTTTCCCAGGTCTCTTGCTTGACACAGGGCCAGCTTTAATATACTCAGGAGAAATGTTTGCATTAAAAGATCATTGCCTAGATATGCCTTATGTAAGTTCATGTAGCGTGTTTGAAAACTGGACATTGATATATCTACTGACAATCAAAAATAGTTTCAGAGAGTTAAATGAGAGCTTCCCACATCCCTTTCCTGTTTTCTGAACATTCAATAACAGTTCCATTCCCTTTGCCTCAAGGGAAGAAGTAAGGACCATTGGAGTCCTCCTATGTCTTGTGGTTTTAGACTCTGTTAAATAAGTGCCTGCTTCCGAGCCCACTCTGGCCTAGTTTCAGTTTGGGCAATGAGAAATGCTAGGCCACAAAAGTTGATTATGTTCTGAAGGATACTAGCTAATTAAATTCTCCAAAGAAATATTGCTTCTGTTTAGTGGCTGTTTTTCTGAGAGATGGGTAGAAGCAATGTCTGGAATGACCAGGGTCCCCTCGTGTTTTCTCACTGATTGCCACAAGAATGTCTCTGCATGCGAACAGAACAGCTAAGGGGAATATGTCGTGCTTACACAGCAGAAAGAGAGGTTTCCAGATATATGGCAGACTAAGGAATTTCATTGTTAGAACTCTTGGGGCATGAAATTGCCAACTTACAAGGATAGGTGCTCATTAATATAAATATATAACATAATGCTGCAATTTACAGTGGCTATATCAGTGTCATAAGCAAGTGTGGAAAAAAATATATCCTCTGGGTCAGTGCTGGAGATACACATGTGTTTTGAGATCCTATAGAGCATTTGCAAACATGCCCTGTGGCTGTCTTAAATTCTACAGAGATTGACTATGAGCTGCCTGTGACCTGTGCAGCAGCCTCTGTGGGCTGCTGCTCCCCCCCCTGCACAGATGGGCAGTGTGTAGCCCCAAACCGCCTCTCCCCATGCACCGATCAGTGCAGCTTGCGTGGCCTACCTCACTTTCCCCCAAGAGGAAGGGGAAGCAAGGGCTGAATTGTGATACTAGTCACAGCTTAGTCCCCAGTGTACTCCTGGGGCATTGCCCCTTACTTTAGGGTTCATGGTAATTCCAATACCTAGCCCTGGAAAGTGTGAAAGTCAGCACTTTTTCCTGGAACTCTCATTGCGGGTATTAAATACTAAACAGAGCTTTCCTGAAAGGTGCAAGGAAATGAATGTCCCTCTTTAACACCAGAAATCTCCAGGATATTTTGATATGTTTGAGCATCTTCATTTTTCAGAAACTTATAGATTTGAAGTCAAAGAGTTTGTCTGCCAGTGCAGATATATCCTCTGCTTCTGTGATGGACTGCAGATTGCCAACTGTCAATGTAGATGGTTTCAGAAAGCCATTTTCCATTATGGACCTGAAGCAATCTTTAAGTATCAATCCTTTATAAGTTTACCCTACCTCAGGTCATGCAACTTCCTCTGGGAAACTGTTTAGCCATCCAGTAGACAGGACAAATATTTTCATATCCTTTTGGGCAATATGCATGGGAAGTTTTTCCCGTTTGCCAAACAAGATTGGTTTTCCACACATTTCTATTATTTGGGCCAAAAATATAATTTTTAGAAACTTAAACTGCATTATAAAAAGTTCATTGTGCCTAGTAGTTCACTGTAGATAGCAAGATAGTCATTGAAAAATCTGGAGAGGAAATTTTTTCTCTTTCTCAAACTGAAATTACGAAGCCAATTGGCTAAATGTAGGAGATATATGTGGAACATATTGTCCTTAATTTTAAATATAGAATTACTTCTGTACCATACAAACTTAATTTTACTTAATTAGGTCGTACTGGCTGTTCCATTCTGAAGCCCTGTTTTCAGATGCTTAGAACTTACTCAAAAGCTTTCCTTTTGGATTGAAATTTTCCCTGCTTGATCTCAGTCTAAAAGTGATTTTCACTCTGAATCCTCTTGATATTTGAGAGGAGACACACAGTAATGAAGTTCTAGTTCAGGCTTATCTGAATTTTCATGCAAATCCACTAACTGATGTGAGTTTATGAACATTAGCACACTTATCAATCAGACAAGTTACACATTATTTCAGGTTCCGTTGTGAACATCTTGCACACCCCTATTTGCAACTCCTTAGTACCCTACAAGTGAAATAGTTTTTTTTTTTTTTAATCAAGATGGAGCGGTGCTCCATTTGTAACTTTTTTGCAAATATTTATTAAAATAATTTTCACAAGAATGCTAAGGTTGCAAAATGAAACTGTCAGAAGTCAGGAAGGGGCTTCTCAAACCATACACATTCCCTTCTCCTTCAATTTACCTGTAAGACTACAAGGCAAAATGTCTTATTTCGGTATTTCATAGTATCATTATTTGCTGGAAATACATGGCTTCAGCCAGCTGCTAATGCTCCTTCCCCAGAAACTGGAAGCCCTGACTAGATTACCGCAATATGTGTTGCTTGCTGAAACTGCAAAGCCAAATGAACCCAAGACAGGAGATCGTTGCGCAGACAGACTCCCCTCCTGCAAAGCTAGATCTCTGGTAGTAGCTGTGTGGCTCAAACTTCAGTCAGTAATGGATTCTTAGAGGCAGCCTTGCAGTCAAAATATAGATCACTGGGACTTCCATTGTAAGTCTGACAAATAAGGATGTGCAGGTCTAACAGGTCTGCTTGAGTACAGTCAGCACTCCGTAGTTTGGATTGCTCATATCATAAATGCAATAATTTTTCACTATCTGACACACGCTTTTAACAGACTGAAGGGCAGGGGAAAGGGCAGGAAGCAAGGGGAAGCGTCACATGCCTAATTCTCTTCTTCCACAGATCAGCTCACAGGAGTGGGGGGAAAGTGAATGAGGAACTCGTTGAGTTCACACTTGTGTTGTTCCAGCCAGATTCTTCTCTGAAGAGGGAAGAGTTTGAAGCCCTGCCTATCTATGCATTTATCCTGCACTCATCACTCTGGGGCTCAGAAAAGGAGCACAGTCTCCAAATTCAGTGGAGCCGGAGGTTCTGTAGCATAATCCTGTAGATCCCTGGGCCTGCACACTGTATACTGGCATCTTCCACAGTTCTGCTTGGCCTGTCCCTCAGTGTAGGAGACCCATTACCTACATCTCCACAAAAAGCCTCTCCATCAGGGATTCCAAGAGGATGCTTTCTAGTTCCTTTGTCTCCTGTCCTGTTGGCACGTGCCTTGAAATCCCATGGAGCATATACTGTCAAATGGGCTTCTGTGAAGGAAGAGGGGTAGTCTGCCATGTTGACATTGCTCTCCGCCTTTTGTGGGTATAGACTTCTTTGGGCCCTTATTTCCAGTTTGCTGCTCCCTTCTGCACTGCGGAGCAGAGACAAGCATGGAGCCCCAAGTTTGTAAGCTTTTAGAAATATATATATCTTTGTAATTTCCTTTTTTCAAGTTAATTCTGTCCTGGTCCTCTCAGGGTTTGACTATGTGCATGTAATTTTAAATCTCCATAAGCAACAAAAATTGTAAATGCAAAACTCTGCATTCTGCTTTGAGGAATAACTTCACAGAAATTCCTGTTATAATCCATTCCCCAGATCTCTCACATTCAGGGACATATGGATGCAAAGAAGCACATTTCTAAGGAGGCCTCTAACATGCATCTACAGAGTTATGAGCATTTTGTGCATGCAGACTGGACAACTGCACAGGCAAATGTACATACATTAATAAATATAGTGTTTTGTGATTGCATGTTGATGTATTCATAAATATTGCAGGAGCAATGCTAGAGTCTGCTTTGAAAATTGGGCCCAGACATTAAAAGGCAGAAGGAACCAATACATATCTTAATGACTTTCACTGTAGGATTTGTAGGTGTATGTGGTTGAAAATACATTTATATGAGCAAGAGTTGAAAATCATAAAAAGGCAATTGCACAGCAAAAACATATAGTTTTTAATGATGTATGATGAAATACAGACCTGATAAAAACTGCTTTTACAAGGCCTAACTGTTGTCAATTGAAACTAATATCATAGTTAAAACTTTCACTCAGAGTTCTTTATTTTTTTTTAATTTAATTTTATTTTTTTAAGTCTTTTAACCTACATAAATATTCAGCCATTTTCCTTTTGGCTAAAAATAAATAAATAAATAAAAAATCAGTCTTATAAAGTAGGTGTTCTCTGCAGAATCAATGTTGATGAGAACCATACCACTGAACAGGAAGTTCTAAAGACAGAATGGCAGACGAGAGCTGCCCCATCTGCTCTGGAAACATATTACTGTACAGTGGAGGCCAAAACAACTGACAAGACGAAGTCATTATTTATGGAAAGACTCTGAACTCTGGCCATTTGTCAAGCTGACTCATCACTGCTGGACCTGATGAGCTAGCAAGTATCCAACATAGATTTGTGCTCTAATAACTGTCACATGCAGTGGTGTTACTGAAACAAATTGCTGAAGTATTAGGAAAAAAGGGGAGAACGTGCGTTGATCAGCCAGTGACCCTGTTGGTTACCTTCACTAATAAAGATTCAAAAGAATTTTTTAAAAAGCTATTGTAAAAATAAACAGAGAGAGAGAAATGCAGGGTGAAATCCTAGCAGCACTGAAGTCAATGGCAAAACTCCCATTGACTTTAGTGGGGCCAGGATTTCACCAGCACTATATGACATTTCAATGCAATACTCCTGCATGATTATATTTCATGTTACAGGAGCTGCCTTGGTTTGTATGCTAATGAAATATTTTCTTTGTCTGCCAATAGTAAAAGTTCCAGTCCTGAGGTCGGTGAAAGCACTCCTTGTTCTCTTCGAACATGTGCATCTTTTGGACCAATTAAACGTGATAAGGATGACTCTGCTTCTTTCTCAAGTTAACCACTGTTGAAATCTGGGAGTCAAAAGAATCAGCTGAAATATGCATAGATGCTGTTGTAGCCAAGACAGGGTTTGTGTATTTTTTCCACTGTTTGAGGGAGTCTGGAATTGTGTCATCATTTTGAAATTTGTGAATCATTGCGTGTTAGAGGATTTATCAAAAGCATTGCTCTTTTCTCTCTCACCCTACAGCGTGCTGCTATGTATGCTGAGTTACCACTAATTCATATATATTGCAGCTGTTGTTATCTCATTGCTAGTCTACTGTCTGACTTTAATAGCATGGAGCAATGTGCTGCCATTTTTACAAATTGTTGCGGTATTCTTCTGATAGCTGGAGGCATTTCCCTAATTCAAAAATATATTGAAAATTTTTTATTTTCTGATTTTACTCCCTTTCCTGTTACATCTGTGGCACTTTTATGTGCATATTTTATTACAGTTTTGAATCTATCTCATTCAGTTCATTCTGTTGTTCATTTAATTTCTTTATCTGATACCTTTCATACTGTTTAAAACAAAAGTACCAAGGCAGCAAACAGTAATTATTAAAAACATACAGAGCTCCAAACTTACAACTGTGCCCTTCAGTAAACACACCTAGGAGATCCAATCTACCAGAGCAAAACATAACAAAAAGAATAGAAAATAAAATATTGTTCAGCCACAGGCCTGACCGAACAAAAAAGCCTCGCATCCTGATCTGATTCTTGCCTAAGTAAAGCTCTGACAGGCAGTCATGGAGGAATCAGTTCAGAAACTGAGGGCTTGCAGCTAAGAATGCCCTTCTGCTGACCTGGGAAAACTGAATTCCAGGCATTGACAGCCTAGAGGACCTCAGCTAATGTGGTCGGATACTGGGATACTCAGTATCCGACCACAGGATCCTAGGCCCATGTTGAATTTTAAATTGAGAATAACACCTTGATTTGTAAGTGGAACTGAATAGATAGCCAGTGTAGCACATGTAATGCAAACCTTACAGATAGAGCTCACTGAAATGTTTACGAAAAAGACTTTTCTATCAAAAAATGCCATTTTGTCAAAACCAAAATGTTTCTCAGAAACGTATAGATTTCAACCACGGGTCAAATGAGAGAGAGCTTTCATTTCCTCTTCCTGCCAAGATGGCTGCAGCCTGCGGTGGTAGAGCTGGAGGAGGTGCTATTCCTCCAGTGAGTCCTGTGGATGTAATGGTGGAAGAATCATCAATTGTTTGTATGGAGTCTGATGCAGAAATTTGCACAGGCTGGTAGATCCTGTGGTGCTAGCAGAGGATTAGTGGCTGATATTTTGAGCCTTGTTCCTATGGTATCTGGGGGTTTCTGCTCCCAGGTCAAAGGTATCTTGAGTGGGGAGGCTGGCTTGGGAACTCTGTGGTAGAGGAAGCAGGAAAGGATTCAGGATGGAGGGACAGGTTGAGACTGGAGTTACTGTGAGTATCCCAGGCAACCACATTCTTGTTTTACCTGTGGTTCTACCGAGTGCTGGTTGTGGGGTGAGGCAATGTGTGCACTGTGGATCACATGCCCAGAAGACTGAGGACAACAGGGATTTCATTAGCTGCAATGTGTATGGGAGAGGTGTGGATGTGTTTATAAACAGTGCCTAGAGGCATAGCACAATAGGGAAAGATTTCATTCCCATTTGTACAAACATTTCTTCTTCTCTGAGCCAGGGGGTAAGAGGCTGAGCAGCCCTACAAGAAGTGATGAGGGCCCGTTTTTGAATGTCATTGACTCTCTATGTTTGGGGAAAGGACTGATTTTTGTCCTTTCCTGATACAGGATTCAGAAGGGGTCAGGGAGAGTAAATAAGAACCATTGAGAGTCAGATTGGGATGAGCTCTCGTAAGAAGGGGGAGACTATCAGATAGAACCAAAGGGGCAGGGGAGAAGATGAAACTTGAGAGGGAACATCTGTAGGCACAGTTGGTTATGCGGGAATCTCACCAGGGATGGATATGCTACAGATATGGCATACTTTCTAGTTGGAGAGCAGGTTTTACTCTGCCCAACTTTAGGAAGAGGAGAGTTTAATGAAATTGGAATGGGAAAGACAGGATCCCAGGAGAATGCTGGGGTTATATTAAATGTGGGCAGCCCCCATTATCTGAACCACACAGCATGTTCACACTTCAAACAGGTAATGGATTTTCTGTATTAGGTACTGTCTTAGGCGAGGGAGAGTAAAGAGGAGTCTTTGGGCACATGAGAAGCACATCTCTTGGGGGATGGGGATTGCGGCGATTACCAGGCTTGCGCAACTTCAGAAAGAAAACTCTGAGTTGGGATCAGGATCTGGGGACTTGGGGAGCTCCTCCAGTTGAGAGTAATGAACCAGTCAACAAGAAAAAAGTGGCAAAAGGAAAGAGAGAGAGAGAGAGAGAGGAGTAAATTGGAGGAATTAAGAGCATCAACATGGCAGTCAAGTAGGTGAGGATCACAACTATTTGTGACCATTCAGACCTGAGCCTTTTTTAAAATGGTACTGAAAATAGCAAGTTGGAACATGGTCTCCATTCTGAGTTTGCAATAGAGGCAGATGATTAAGTTTTTGAAAGGGCATGAATTAGATCTAGTGGGCATCTAGGTGCAACATTTTGGGAGCTCGGTGAGATTGGAGGAAGAACATGTATCTTTTTGGTCTCCTGGGTCTGCTACTTATGATGGAGAGGTACTGTTTAATACTTATGCAGTACTGGTTCAGAGGGTAGTAGAACAGCAGACAGGAAGGGGGTTACAAATTGATTTCTTTTTGGATGTAAGGTATTGTGTAATTATCTACCACCCACCATGTCAGAAGCTGAGGAAAAATCTTTTTAAAGAGGTTGTTGCTTTCTTGTCGATGGCTCAACAACTGGTTTTTTTTTTAAAGGCGATTTTAATTGTTTAGCTGCAGTGACCAACAGAGCAAAACGTCCAGAATGGTTGCAAATTGATGAAACTTACAAGCACTATGTGATGCTGCAGGGTTAAAGGACATTTTGGGGCACACTTGTTTAAGAAGAGAGGGAGATTTCACATTTTTCAGAGGGCTCTTGGGTCAGCGGTTGGACGATAATTGGACAATGTGGAGAACAGCCTGTAGAGTTCTCTAACTGCTGCTTGGTCTAAATTGAAGTTGGGGAGAACAGGACATGGACTTTTGGCCAGAGTTATTGTAAATTGAATACCTGTTTACTTGATAATACAGTTGAAATTACAAAAGTTGTATGCATATGTATGGAACAAGAAACATTTCAGGACTCTTTGGCATCCCAGATGGAATGGTGGGAACTGTCCAGGTAGAGCCTGGTGGTCTCTCTATGTTCCTTTTCAGGGCATCTCTATATAATTGATTGCAAAGTCACTTGAGAGATCTTCATAGTCAATTGAAAGCTAGGGAATGCATGGACATATGAAGGTCTGAAAAGAAGTTAAGAAGGAAATGGTTCAGTATCGAAGGAGAAAGCTAGATTCACCTAAATTTGCCAAGGACTTTAGGACAAAAGGTAGGGCAGCCTTCTCTGGTATATTTTGAGGTTGCAAGGAAAAGGGAATGTAGTGGGATGTGGTAGTATTATTACTGGGTGGGCCTGCAGGAGGTTTGCTGGTGTGTTGAGGATAGTTCAGGAATATAACAGTGAGCTCTTTCTGGGACAGACCATTCCTCCTTTTCAATAGCAGCAGTTTTTGAATTGTACAGTGGACTTTCTAGCTTTGGTAGATGAGAAACAGGACTAACTTGTGAGGCCAATAGAGGAGATGGAGTTTCATGCAGCTATCTAGTCATTACAGGAGGAGACTTCCCCGGGGACTGATGGGTTGACAGCAGAATTTTATGAGAAGTTCATTGATTCCCCTTTCTATGGTACTTTCATGGGCTTGCAATTACCCTTAACTAGATGCTCATTCGGATCTTCCTTTTCTGGAGGCATTTTGATATTTTTTGGTCAAAAAAGGGGGTTTTGAAGATATCAAGAATTGGAGGCCTATTGCCCCTTTGCGCAAGGATTACAAAATTTTGTTTTCCATTCTAGTCAAGAGATTGGAGAAAATAGCAAGATAATTATCCCAGTCAGTCTTATGCAGTGCAGGGTTACAGTGTAATTTGCAGGACGTATTTCAAATTGAGCAACAGGAAGAATGGGAGAGTTACGTTTTGGCCTTGGGTCAGGCCAGAGGTGTCAATAGTGTAAATCTACCTTACATACGGTTGGTCCTGTCTTAATAGTGTATTCCTCTGCAGTTTATTAGCTGGCTACAGATCTTATATGTTCATGTACTATACATTGCTGTAGTACATGGATAGAGGGGATAGGTTACACAGATACATTCTGCGGTAGGAAAAGGTTCTTCTTTGAGGAGGGTCCCTGCAGGTGCTCCACTTTAAGTGTCTTGGCACCCTGTGCTTCTAGTCGGAGATTTTTGGTTACAGTGCCCTGGTTGGCTGCGCATGTGTAGCATCCGTCTTGCGCTGCTCCAAGTGGCTACACTTATGTGGCAACCAACCGCCACCCAGCTCCTTCTCTACCACCTTTGGTTTCGGTTGGAACGACAGCAGCGCCATTATCTACTTTCATATTCCTTTAATCTCTGCCCTTTTCTCAGTTAATTTTCCTCATTGTTCATCTCTCCGTTCATTTTTCTTTTGTGTTCACATTAAACAAAAAACCAACTTTCCCCGTTTTTCTCTTCGCCTCTGGCGGGCAGCCGCTGAAGAGGCATTAGACCGGGACTATTCCCATTCTTCATTCAGCTAGCCTCTCGGACATGCCTGGCTCTCCAGGTTTCAAGCGCTGTCTGATGTGCAGATTCTCAGTACCAGTGACAGACAGCCACTTGCAGTGTGTCCGTTGCCTGGGGGAGATGCACGTTACCCAAATGTGTCCCTGTTGCAAGAAACTCACAGCGCGGACAAGAAAGGCCAGGGACCTCCAATTAAAACTTTTAATGATGGAGAGATCCCTCCAACCCGCCTCCGACCCCGAGTCCAGGACACCTCCTCACTAGTCCTCACCTGCAGCTGCCTCAGATATGGGGTCCTCTGCAAAAATGGCTGCTAAGGACCCTGGTCCTACCAAAACCATAAAAAAAGCGGTCCCACTCCTTGCCACACTGGGATTCGCCTCCAAAAACAGCAACGCCTGACCGCAAAAACTGCCCTGGTACTGATGGCACCCAGAGTGCCGAACCATGAGGCACCGGGACCGTCCCAAGGAGCAAAAGACCCTATGCAGTCTCGCTCTCATAGCAGCAAAACTAAGCCTCATAGCTCGGCACTGAGGGAACAGAAACCTCAGGCACAGAGCAGCACTATGGCGCTGCCTGCTGCACCAATACAATCTGACAAGTCTGCGGCACCGACAACGCTCACTCTGGTTCCCAGGCTGAGCTTGCCTGCGCTGTCGGCACCGAGTCTCCCAGTACCACAACAGTTTGTCAGCCATGCGGACCTACTCATTGCTTCCACCCCGTTAACTCTGCTCTTTGGCACCGATGGCACCAGGACAGGGCCAAGCTTTATCACTACACCGGCTGGCTTGGCCCCTCCCGTCTCCAGGGATGAAGAGGAGGAAGTGGAGACAGGAGTGGGCACACCTCACCATCCCTCTCCTAAACCTGGACCTGCTCAGTCACAGGGCATGACTTGGCAACTCCCACAATGGGTGCCCCCTCCCATGGCCTTCCCACCTCAGTGGGCATACTGGGACCTCTGGGCATTATACAGAGCCCCAAACACCCAGCCATTGAATCCACCTAGGTCCAGGACACAGTGATCGCCTCCGCCATCTGCTCCAGCTTCCCCAGAACTGCTGGAGGAGTAAGCTGAAGAATCTGTGGATAGGCCGGAGGGTGACACCCTCCCACCTACCCACATCCTGACTTCGTCTCCGGACAAAACAATAATGCCACCTCCCCCCACATCGGGAGATGACTTCAAATCCTTTCAGTATTAGTTTAAAAGAGTAGCTGATTCATTAGACATCTCACTGGCTGAGTTACCAGAGACTCAGAGTAAGCTGACAGATATATTGCAAGCTTCTTTGTCAGCCAAGATAGCACTACCCATTAATGCTGCCATCCTGGACCCAGCAAAAACTGTATGGCAGACTGCAGCCATGGCCCCACCCTCTTGTAAGCGATCTGACAAGAAGTACTATGTGCCGGCTAAGTTTTTGTTTACCCACCCTACTCCAAACTCACTGGTGGTAGAGGCAGTTAATCAAAGGGGAAAGCAACATCAAACCAAAACCACGCTCTATAATAAAGATAGGAAACGCCTAGACCTCTTTGGCAGGAAAGCCTATTCATTGGCGACCCTCTAGTTTTGCATAGCAAAGTATTCTGCATTACTGGCCAAGTACACACACACTATTTTTTCTCAGATGTCCTCTTTTATTGAGCACATCCCAGCTGACAAAAAAGAACACTATAAAGCTGATATAGCAGAAGGTTTCCGCATTGCCAGAAGTGCCCTGAAGGCTTCTCTGGGTTCTGCTGGCACGGTGACCTGCTCCATCGCCACGTCCATTCTCATGCGGAGGGCTTCATGGCTCCATCTCTCCGGCTTCCCAGGAAAGTTCAGGTGATAGTAGAGGACTTACCTTTTGACAGGCAAAAATTGTTTGCAGAGAGCACGGATGTCTCCTTACTCACCCTGAAGGACTCCCATGCAATACTGAAGACACTTGGAATCTATATCCCTGAGAACAAAAAGAAACGGGGCAGATTCAACAATTCCGTCCTGCCCCATACACTCAACCTCAACAACATTATGATCAATGCCACAAGCAGCACCAGACAAGACACCCTCAGACGCAGGAGCAGTCGTCTATGTCTCAGCCATCCACTTCTAGGCAAATATTTTGAAGTGTTGGTCAAGGACATGAGAGCCCCACATTCTCCAATTCCAGAGTCACCGCTAATTTCCAGCCCATTTGGGGAGCGCCTTATACCCAGTCTGGAGAACCATCACCACAGACAAGTGGGTTCTGGAAATTATCCAAAAGGGCTATTCCATCCCTTTCTTTCCATTCCACCAACCCACCCCCCTTCCCTGTCCCTCTTTAGGGACCCATCTCACAAGTACCTATTACAGCAGGAAGTACACCATCGCCTGCAATTAGGTGCTATGGAACCAGTACCGGTTCAGCACAAGGGTCGGGGGTTCTACTCACATTACTTTGTCACTCTGAAAAAAACAGGTGGAGGGAGGCCCATTCTGGACTTAGGCAAACTGAACAAGTTTGTGAGAACACAGCGCTTCAAGATGGTAATCCTAGCAACCATAATTCCAGCATTGGAGAAAGGAGATTGGATCTTGGCCCTTGACCTACAAGACGCTTACTTTCACGTCACTATCCACCCAATGCACAGGAGATTCCTACAATTCACTCTGTGCAACCTACACTATCAATACAAGGTACTTCCCTTCAGCCTGTCTACGGCTCCAAGGATTTTCTCCAAAGTACTGGCCGTTGCATCAGCACATCTTCGCAAGCAGGGTGTGACCATATTCGCCTATCTAGACGACTGTCTGCTAAAAGCACTGACATATGACAAGGCAGTTCATGCCACTCACACCACTCTACCCACCCTCCTCCCCTCTGCTTCGGAGTTTTGGCTCGAACCTCTGGGATAGAGAAGGAACTGGGTGGAGGTTGGCTGCGCACATGTGGTAGCTGCTCGGAGTGGCGCAAGACGGGGGTGTTGTGCATGGGTGGACAACTGGGGCACTGCTACCACAAGTCTCTGACTAGAAGCACAGGGCACCAAGACACCTAAAGTGGAGCATCCACAGAGACAATCATCTCGAAGAACCTCCAGTTACTGCACAAGGTGAGTAACCTTCTCTTGTCCCTTTAATCCATTGTTGTATTTTTTTCCCTCTGGACCCTTTGTTGTGGACAGTGCATGGTAATGGAGGATTTCAGATCTTAAAAGTATGGATTGTGGGGAGAAGAATTTTACTGCATCAGTGAAAATATTTGCTCATGCAGAGGATGTCACAGTGCTGGTGGGCAGTACAGAATATAAGGATGTATTTTTGACACCTTAAACAATTACTCAGCTACAACCAGAATAGTGGTCAACAGGAATAAGAGCAAGGCTTTGTGGATAGGGATTTCAGGATGCTCCTTTGTTCTGCCAGAGGATTTACAGTTCATGATGAGCCCTCTTTTGGATATAGATATATTGATATAGATATATAGGCTACAGGGTGACATAACAGTCTTCAAATATGTAAAGGGTTGTAAAAAAGAGGATGGTTGAAAGATTCATAGATTCTAAGGCCAGAAGGAATCATTATGATCATTATTATCATCTGACCTTCTGTATAGCACAGGCCTCGGAACTTCTCCAAAATAATTTCTAGAGCATATCTTTCAGAAAAACATCCAATCTTGATTTAAACGTTGTCTATGATTGAGACTCTACCATGACACCTGGGAAATTGTTCCAATGATTAATTACTCTCACCATTAAGGATGTAGTCTAACTTCCAGTCTGAAGTTGTCTAGCTTCAACATCCAGTCTTTGGATCATGTTATTCTTTTGTGTGCTAGACTGAAGAGCTGATTATCAAATATTTGTTCTCTATGTACGTACTTACAGACTGAAATCTTACCTATAACCCTTTAATCTTCTCTTTATTAAACTAAATAGATCAAACTACTATCACTATAAGGCATGTTTTCTAATCCTTAATCATTTTTGTGACTCTTCTATGAGCCCTCTCCAATTTATCAACATCCTTCTTGAATTGTGGACACCAGAACTCGACAGAGTGTTCCAGCAGCAATCACATCAGTGCCAAATACAGAAGTAAAATAACCTTTCTACTACTACTCAAGATTCCCCTGTTTATGCATCTCTGAATCACACTAGCTCTTTTCACCACATCACCACCACAACTGGGCGCTCATGTTCAGCTGATATCCACCATAAGCCCCAAATCTTTTTCGGAGTGACTGCTTCCCAGGGTAGAGTCCCCTATTCTGTAAGTATGGCCTACATTCTTTATTCCATATTAAAATGCATATTGTTTCTTGTGCCCAGTTTACCAGGCAATCTAGATCTCTCTGTACCAGTGCCCCACTTTTTATGTCATCTGCAAACTTTATCAGTGATGATTTTATGTTTTCTTCCAGGTCACTGATAAAGACATGAAATAGTATAGGGCCAAGAACTGATTATTGCAGGATCCACTGGAAACACTCAATGATTCCCCATTTACGGTTATAATTTGAGACCTATCAGTTAGCCAGTTTTTAAACCTTTTAATGTGTGGTTTGTATCATTCTTTATCATTTACCTTTTTTTTTTAATCAAAATGGTGATCAATTGTTCTTCGTGTCCACCAACGATAAGACAAAAAGTAATCATCTTTATTTGCAGCAAGAAAGGCTAGATATCAGGAAAAACTTTCCAGCTGTCTGTGCTCATGGTTAACCTAAGATAGCTTGGTTCTCTGGTATGCTCCTCCCTGGGATTCTCCCTTTTCAAGGCTCTTCCCCCAAGATTGGCACACCTCACAGATGCAGTAGGGGTGGGCTGCCTGCCAACACTGTTCCTTAACCCCTTCTTGCTTGGTGTAGGGTTTGTATACCCCATCACAAGGATGCAGCTGCATAAAAGGTATATTTGCCCACAACAGCCCTGCAGGCTTCTTCTTATATAAACTTGATATAAGATGTATTTCCCATTGGCAAATTCAGGTAACAGCACTCCAGCATGGTGGCTCACAGTTGAGGATAGCGCTATCCCAGAGATTGCTTAAGGAATGTTTTTCAGAACATCAGATGACAATATTGAATTGTCCAGAAGATTGTTTTTATATCATTGAAATAAGAGCTCCCTTCAAGAATAGGGATATATAGTGGCAGGTATTTGATGGTAAATTGTATGTCAGAGGCAACCTACGAGGGACGCACATAGTAGACAGAGGCTGCCTGAGGAAGGCTGCTCTGGATCAGAGGAGATTATGGAACACTTTTTACTCTGCTGCTCCTTTAATGTCATTATTAGGGATCTGCTGTCCTCAAAACTGAGAGTTTCCCTGTTGCATGGCCAGACTTATGGACAATTGGCTTTTGGATTTTTTTCAGAATATTCTGCATCTGTCTTGATAAGGAAGGATAGACTTTTGCCAAGTATTTTCTTTGAGACCCTCACAGTTCTTAATGCAGCAGTTTTATATTACCTATGGCAGACCTGCTACTTGGCCTGTTTTCAGGCACAGGAAGACTCACCTGAAACTTTAGTTGGAACTATTTGCACAGTCATTCAGTTACTAGTAATGACTGAGAAAAAACTGATGAGTTCAGCAAAATGGCAGTTGGCATGGGGGCTTATGATGTCAAATTCACTTTTAGTTCTCAGGACAATGTGTTTGAGGTGTGGAGGGTTTGGGTGTTTTCTTTTTGTATCCATATACTGTCCCTTTTGTAATTTCTGGTTATAGTTTCGAAGCTGTCATTTAATAAACATGCTCAGAGCGAGATACTCTGGCTCATGGGCAGCATGTGAATTACCAGCTTGGGGAGGCTAGCCACAGCCCTACCCCATCCACCTGAGGCCCCGCCCCTTCTGCACCACCATCCCCGCCAGAGCCCCACCACCACAGCCATGCCCCCCGCGCCAGGAGGGCAGCTGGTGCGGCCGCAGCCTCCCCAGACCCAGAGCGCTGGGAGGGCGGGAGGTGCGGCCCCAGGCTGAGCTGGGGCCATGGCACAGGAGGACTGGAGCCATGCAGAACAGGAAGCAGGGGCGGGACTGGGGGCGAAGCGTGGGTGGGGCCACGCCTGGTTGTTTGTTTCCCCCAGCCTATGATACCTGCTGCCCATGTTCTAACTCTCTGTAACCCAGGATTGACCAGAAAGTAGGTCAGACATACTCTGTTTTTTAAAATGTCCAAATATCCTGTTCTATTCAACCCAATTTACTCTACGTACCCTTTCTGACAGTAAGCATAATCAGCGGTTTCTCCTCTGTTGACCTCATTCTCCCCCTCTCCCTCTGTTTTGTGAAACTTTCGAAAGATCTTGTTTTCATTATGCATTGGAACAAAAACAAAATGTTTTGTGAAACAGTACTGCTGTTTTCTAGCCAGCTTTAGTTATGGCCTTACCTTGACCTATCCCATTCAGAAAGCAGGCTGCTGTGCTCTGCCCACATGAAGCTTCTGAACTGCCCCAAAAGTTCATTCAGTAAACCAGCCTACAGGTTATGATAGAATGGATAGCTGTGGTAAAGTTTGCATGTTAGAGAAGTTACAATCTGCATACCCAGAGGCAGCAGAGGATCTAAAAGGGCCCTAGAGCTGTGAATTATTACACTGGGGAAGAATTGGAACTATGCCCCAAATTGAAAGTGCAGACACAATTCCCCTTCATTCCGGTGTATCTGAGGTTCCCAGACCTTTCCCTGTCATGGCCTTCTTTTTGGCTGTCTAAACCGCCCCAGTATAACAATACACTTCAAAACACTGTCCCAAATTCAGCAAGGTTATTACAGAGAGGAATAAAGTACATAAGTCATATGAATGATTTTACGTCAGTATTATACAATATATTTTATAACCCTGTACATGTTAATGAAATTGGGCTCGATTTTTACATTTTTCTTCCTTAATTTTAATAGGAATTAAAATTTGTTATTCTTTTTTAATTTCAGAAACAGTAAAATATTTTTCCTATGCTTCTACTTCATCTTTATCATATTTTGCAGCACAGAATGTATACTGAATGTAAGAAATTTGTAATTTATTGTGCTGTTCACTTGCAAAAAGAAAAGTAATAGCCAGCTCATAAATTCTGCATTACAAAGAACTTTGTGCATTTTTAATATTTTGCTACATATTATATTCCTTACATGTGATGTTCATTATACTGTAGTGTATATACTCTATTCTTCCCACAAAGAATCCTGCAGATGTAAATGCTCATGCTATTGTTTGGATTAAATATAAATAAAGTGTCAAGGAATTTGGCACCTTTTTATTCTTAAATCAAATGACAAGTGTTAAACACATAGAGCCAAATTAATTGCTGGAGCCTCTGCATTAATTTCAGTAGAGTTACGTCAGGATAAATTTGGCCCAAAATGTTAGTTTGAAACAATTTTTTTCTAACTTCTCAAATTAATGATGTCGTCTAAAACCCTTTGGTAAGGGAAAATAACCCAGGATTTAGGGAAAGTGTATTGAGTGGGCTCTATTTCTACTTCTAGAATTATTTGCAAAAGAATTAGCTAAAAGTTTATATTTTGTTGATAGCTGAGAGTTTTGAAATCTGGTATAGGATTAATTTAAAAAGAGATTTTATGAATCATAGATTTCATTCGCAAAAAAGAGCTTTGGAAATCACGAAGGGCTGATTCTGCAACCCTTAGTTGAGTAGAACGTATGTAAATTGTTCCATTGCATCCAATAACACAGCTTGGAGGAGTAATTACTGAGAGTAAGGAAATAGGGCCCTTAGACTACAATATTATTGGAAAAGGTGCTATAAATAGCTGTTATAAAACATTTGTGAAAATATTTTATCTATGATTTGGTTTGAAAAGATCCTACTTTGTGTTAAGAGTGGTAAATGATGTTAATTTGTATGTGTGTCTAACCATTTCCAAGGTGCAAAATTAGCAAATGACTTGTGGAGTGAATCAGTAAAGCTATTGTGCCCTGTGAAGAAGTGAATAAACTAGCTATTTTAACCCAAGCCTGGGCTTCCCCTTCTCTGAGTTCACTAGCAGATCCTTTGAGATGAATCTTCTCCTTAAATAAAGCCACTTTTTATGCTTTTTTAGTCCATACTGAGTATTTGCCAAAGAATTCTATGAAGTATCTGTGAATTTACACTGAGACAACACCACACTACTTCCCCTGTTTCCTGTACTGAATGGCCAACACCAATGATAAACTGTAATACTACTCAAGGTAGGAAGAATATGCTGCCAGAACCTATTTATCACTTCACTGGCTTTGTAGCACGCACATCCGTCTGAAGTTAAACGGGGCTATAAGAAGAGTTTTCTTTTCTTCAGCTTTGCCAACGATAGTATCTTGCATAAAGATTAAAATAAAAGTTCAGTGTTTACCAATTAGATTTTCCCAGCCCTCTAAAAAGAAGGTGGATGGGATATAGTTTGCACTCAGATGCTTGCAACTACTGAGAGCATACTAATATCAATCTGTCTTTCAGGAGAAAAAGTAGCTTTTAGCCAGTAAATTTTGACTTAAGTTAACACTTACTTTTTATGGAAGCTTTTAAGCTGATTGTATAATATTATCCATGTAAACTCAGTTAAGATTTATGTAGAATTTTGACTATTTTCATACATATTTTAGGTTTATTTAAAATGTCCAAATATCCTGTTCTATTCAACCTAATTTACTCTACTTACCCTTTCTGACAGCAAGAGTAATCAGTGGCTTTCCCTGTCTGTGGAATCTCATTTTAAATCTTGGAAAATAAAGTGAAAATTTTAAAAAAATGGTGCGAGATATACTTGATCATAGAGCTGTGGGTAATGCTTTCGAGCTAAACCCTGTAGTAATTCTGTTAACCATGGAGCAGGATACTCTTGAAGATATTTCCTACAGTAGAATGGGAATTTGCCCTTTCTAACGTTTGTTTATTGCACAAAACTAGACATTTTACTTTTGCCTCCTACTACTTGTGATCAATGGGTTATTAAACAGAATAATCAGAGTAAGAAACCAAAATCCACATCACAGCCCAAGGATCTCTCACATTGGCACAGAAAAAGTAGATGTGCACCTCATCAGTTATCCAATATTATTATTATTATTATTTGTATTGTGGGAGCACCTAAAGGTCACTGTTGGCTGGAAAACAAGAATTCTGTTTAGTGAACAATTTCAAGGTTTGAGCACATTTTCTGTTTCTGCAAAACAAAAGCAAGAACTTTCTAAATCTTTGTGTGTGTGTGTGTGTGAGAGAGAGAGAGAGAGAGAGAGAATGTACCCCCCATACACAAATATTCCAGTAGCCCAGTGGGGTTAGAGTACTTGCCTGGGGTATGGGAGACTGAGGTTCAAGTCGTTGCTTCAAATCAGGCAGAGCACCCCTCTACTGTGAAAGCCAGCAACAGAGAAAGACCCCTGAATAGCCAATAGCCTGATATTTGGGCCATTCATCTGGCATGTGGGAGACCCAAATTCAAATCCCTGGTTTGAATCGGGCAGAGCAAGGCCTTGAAGCTGGGCATCCTCGGTGAGTGCCCTAACCACCAGGCTATTCTGAGCATGCACGCTCTCGCTCTCTCTTTCCACCTCCCTCCGCCCCCGGTTTTAATCCAAAATTCAGTCCTGGGCCTCAGAAACCTTCCAACTGAAGATTTAGTCAAGTCCAAAAAAAGTTATGATTTTGTCAAACCATTTCCCAACAAAAAATGTGTCAACAAAAACTTCCCAGCCAGCTCTAGTGACTGCCCTATTATGCTAGGCAATGCAGTGACACTTTTTAAAATGACAACCCCTGCTACACAGAACTTGCGTTTGAATTATAAGACAACACTTAGATATAACATGCCTTGGTCACTATGAGGTTAGGTTACAGCGTTGCGCTCCACAGGAGGGTACACCTTGAAATAATTCAGTAATTTCAGCTAGTACAAAATGCAACTGTGTGCCTGTTAAGGGATATTTCGCAGAAGTAGCATATGATACCAGTGCTTTACTATCGGCCTTCACAGCCAGCTGCTCTCTGACAGAAGTTTCAGGTGTTATTTTTGGCCTATCAACTCAAAATGGTTTGGATATTGGCTGTCTCTCTCTTCAACTCTGATCAAGCCACTTGAATTGATAGCTCTCTTGTTTAAAGTAGAGGTGCCTGGGAGCAGGGCACTGTACTCGGAAACAATCTTCCCTCCCCATATTACCCTTTTTCTCTGCAAGAGCACATATTTAGTGACCTTCCAGTCACTCTACAAAACTTAGCTGTTTTCCCAGGCCTTTTCCAGGGGTTGGCAATGGTGAAGGGTTGAGTGGAGCTGAGGGTGTGACAAGAGAGTCTGAATATTGGACAGGGGGATGTAGGGATGGATTTTAATGTTAGACACTGGAACGGTATGTGTGTTGTATGGAATTTGTATTAATATTTTGCACATGTGCCCAGAGCTTTAAATGGATGCACGTTTAAATCAAAATAAATAAATATATTTATGCAGACTCATATGTATGAGCAAAAATCCATCATACAATCAAAACTGTAAACACACATTATATTTTTTAAGTTATGGAAACAGCACATTTATATTTATGTTCACGATCTTCTGTACTTGTTAAATACATTTAACGTATCACTTATAGAAAAAGTTTAGCACTATAGCTGTTTTATTTTGTATCCAAATATGAAAATATCTCATGGAATTGCCATTAGGGTTACCAACTTTGGTCGAATGAATTCCTGGAGGAATCCATCACAGGACATTATGACTCCAGGACAATCCTAGAGGGCTGGCAACCATAATTGCCATGAGGAGGGAAAAAATCTATTGCCAGTTCTTACCAGAATGACTGACTGACTGGGCAACATCCTCAAGTTATTAAATTGCTTTAACAACTGTAACAAGGTAAAAAATCCATTATAATCTACATACCACACAGACTATGCTGACAGCTTGTGCCACACGCTCTCAAAGAAACTGTGGAACCACCTGATCAACATTCTCTACAGCAAACAGGGAAAGATAAAGAATGAGCTCTCAAAAATGGATACTCTCATAAAAAAACAACCTTCCACACAAACTTTCTCATGGCTGGACTTTACTAAAACTAGACAAGCCATTTACAACACACACTTTGCTTCTCTGCAAAAGAAAAAGGACACTAAACTTTCTAAACTGCTACATGCCACAATGGTTCCCTCAACCCACCCAGCAATATTGTTAACCTATCCAACTATACTCTTAGCCCAGCAGAAGCAGCTGTCCTATCTCGGGGCCTCTCCTTCTGCCCTTCCACCCCCACGAACATGATACGGTTCTGTGGTGACCTAGAATCCTATTTTCGACGTCTCCGACTCAAGGAATATTTCCAACACACCTCTGAACAACATACTAATCCACAGAGACCTCCCTACCAACATTACAAAAAGAAGGATTCTAGGTGGACTCCTCCTGAAGGTCGAGACAGCAGACTAGACTTCTACATAGAGTGCTTCCGCCAACGTGTACGGGCTGAAATTGTGGAAAAGCAGCATCACTTGCCCCACAACCTCAGCCATGTAGAACACAATGCCATCCACAGCCTCAGAAACAACTCTGACATAATAAAAAAGGCTGACAAAGGAGGTGCTGTTGTCATCCTGAATAGGTCAGAATATGAACAAGAGGCTGCTCGGCAGCTCTCCAACACCACTTTCTACGAGCCATTACCCTCTGATCCCACAGAGAGTTACCAAAAGAAACTACAGCATTTGCTTAAGAAACTCCCTGAAAAAGCACAAGATCAAATCCGCACAGACACACCCCTGGAACCCCGACCTGGGATATTCTATCTACTACCCAAGATCCATAAACCTGGAAATCCTGGGCGCCCCATCATCTCAGGCATTGGCACCCTGACAGCAGGATTGTCTGGCTATGTAGACTCCCTCCTCAGGCCCTACGCTACCAGCACTCCCAGCTACCTTCGAGACACCACTGACTTCCTGAGGAAACTACAATCCATCGGTGATCTTCCTGAAAACACCATCCTGGCCACTATGGATGTAGAAGCCCTCTATACCAACATTCCACACAAAGATGGACTACAAGCCGTCAAGAACACCATCCCCGATAATGTCACGGCTAACCTAGTGGCTGAACTTTGTGACTTTGTCCTTACCCGTAACTATTTTACATTTGGAGACAATGTACACCTTCAAATCAGCGGCACTGCTATGGGTACCCGCATGGCCCCACAGTATGCCAACATTTTTATGGCTGACTTAGAACAATGCTTCCTCAGCTCTCGTCCCCTAACGCCCCTACTCTACTTGCGCTATATTGATGCATACATCTTCATCATCTGGACCCATGGAAAAGAAGCTCTTGAGGAATTCCACCATGATTTCAACAATTTCCATCCCACCATCAACCTCAGCCTGGTCCAGTCCACACAAGAGATCCACTTCCTGGACACTACAGTGCTAATAAGCGATGGTCACATAAACACCACCCTATACCGGAAACCTACTGACCGCTATTCCTACCTACATGCCTCTAGCTTTCACCCTGACCACACCACACGATCCATCGTCTACAGCCAAGCTCTGCGATACAACCACATTTGCTCCAACCCCTCAGAAAGAGACAAACACGTACAAGATCTCTATCAAGCATTCTTACAACTACAATACCCACCTGCGGAAATGAAGAAACAGATTGATAGAGCCAGAAGAGTTCCCAGAAGTCACCTACTACAGGACAGGCCTAACAAAGAAAATAACAGAACGCCACTAGCCGTCACCTTCAGCCCCTAACTAAAACCCCTCCAACGCATTATTAAGGATCTACAACCTATCCTGAAGGATGACCCAACACTCTCACAAATCTTGGGAAACAGGCCAGTCCTTGCCTACACACAGCCCCCCAACCTGAAGCAAATACTCACCAGCAACCACATACCACACAACAGAACCACTAACCCAGGAACCTATCCTTGCAACAAAGCCTGTTGCCAACTGTGCCCACATATCTATTCAGGGGACACCATCACAGGGCCTAATCACATCAGCCACACTATCAGAGGCTCGTTCACCTGCACATCCACCAATGTGATATGCCATCATGTGCCAGAATGCCCCTCTGCCATGTACATTGGTCAAACTGGACAGTCTCTACGTAAAAGAATAAATGGACACAAATCAGACGTCAAGAATTATAACATTCAAAAACCAGTCGGAGAACACTTCAGTCTCTCTGGTCACGCGATTACAGACATGAAAGTTGCGATATTACAACAAAAAAAACTTCAAAACCAGACTCCAGAGAGAGACTGTTGAATTGGAATTCATTTGCGAATTGGATACAATTATCTTAGGCTTGAATAGAGACTGGGAGTGGCTAAGTCATTATGCAAGGTAACCTATTTCCCCTTGTTTTTTCCTACCCCCCCCCTTCAGACGTTCTTGTTAAACCTTGATTATCATACACATTGTAAGGAGAGTGATCACTTTAGATAAGCTATTACCAGCAGGAGAGTGGGGTGGGGGGAGAGAAAACTTTTTGTAGTGGTAAACACCCATTTTTTCATGCTTTGTGTGTATAAAAAGATCTTCTATACTTTCCACAGTATGCATCCAATGAAGTGAGCTGTAGCTCGCAAAAGCTTATGGTCAAATAAATTGGTTAGTCTCTAAAGTGCCACAAGTACTCCTTTTCTTTTAGGGCACATTGGTTCAGCTAACATGATTTCACCCCAAAGATGCATCAATTAATTTCACCTGAAGTTAGTTTTGCTATAAACTAAAAACACAGAAGTAGTGTGTCAGAACCGCACCATAGTTTGTTTTTTTTAAAATGAAAATGAAAGTGTTGTTTTTATACCATTGTTTTAATGCTTGCACTTAAAGAACTTCAAGACTTAAGAGTTAGTCTTAGTCAGTGCTTTGATGTGTGGTGGTTTTTCTTTTATGAAGAAACGGTGGTATTAAAGCTACTCATGTTAAAGGAAACATTTTCAGATAAAAATCCAGTTCTCTTGATTTGCTTCCTGGTCTTGCCATACAGTCTCTTTTACTTTGAATTTTACTCTTACAAGAGTAGCTAAATAAATACAGTAGCATGAAAGCAATGAAAAACATATGTTGTTCTTACTCAGGAGTTTAGTGAATCAAGTTTTGTGAACATCTGAATTCATCAGTCTTACACATTTATAGTATTATCTGTATTTTAATCGTACTCTTAGTATGAAAAACATTCAAAATAAAGGGAATATAGCAGGATCTTACAAAAAATAACCAGAGTGATCTTTATTGAGGCAAAGGTTGTATAGGAACAAAAACAAATAATGTTTTTATATAAATTATAAGAAGATAAAATGATTCAGAATCTTACAAAGAGAATAACAGTATAAAGGAGGTGGAATATTTTGCAGTTCATGCTGGAAAGGGGCAAAGATAATCTGAAACAGACAAAAGAGATGAGACTTTGTGAGAGGACAATGCATGAGCTGTGAAAATATTGTAATGTGGTTTAATGAATGGGTCATTGTAATATATAAGATATGATATGGTAGCAAAGAAGAGTGATTCTAACTATTAGAAATGTTTTACTCTATAATATAGGAGATTTACAAAGCACATACAATTTTTCTTTCCAGTATGACCTACTCTCTATTATAATGGTGGTATTGTATAGCTTCTCTTGTGGTCTCTCTGTTTCTCAGACTAAAGCTTGTATGTGCTGTCTTTTTGTATCTTTCTCCACGTTACGTGAATTCAAACTCCATTCAGGACCTTATTCTGTGCAAATTTAGTTAGTTGATAAATGTATGCGTAAATGCCATGTAAATTACCATAGCTGGGTGTAAGATCTCTTTTGTGAAACCCAGTGTTTCCACTCCTTTTACTCTCTCTTGATGAGAACTACTACACAGCCACCCTGATCCAGTGAATTATCTCTTTACCACCTGCATTTTTAGAAGCCCTAAGGAGTGGAGAGGGTTATACCCTTCTGTTTCCCCCTGTCACTGCTACAAATGGGAAAGAAGAATTAATTTACCTTAACTTTGCTCATCTCATAGTTTATTTAAATCACTTTTTTTTAATGACAAGCAGCTTTTTCCTCACCAAGGAAATGTTGGAGGTGCATTTTCTTCTGGGCACAGCAGAAGTTCTGTGACATAACTAGAATTTGAGTAATTTGGAGAAGAAAAGAAGGATACAGCCTCTGAGTCTTGCTGTGCTAAATTCTGTAAGCCATGTGAAAATCCCATGTAGTACAAAGATTCTATATTGTTCCAAATGGCAGACTTTATTATTAGAATAAAACAATGCACCTTGGACCCCATAGATTTATGAAATATAAACATAGTAATTTAATGGATATCATGCACAGTCTAACTAGTGTATGTTAAAAGAACTCATACCCTGGAAAGTCTAGAAAGAATGTCTCCTACCAGAAGAGGCTATATTAAATTAAAAAATAATAAAATGTATAGGTGGGTAGTATATCTAGAGGATATGGCAGAGGTGGTATATGCCCACTCTGTCAATGAGGTTTGCAGTCTGGGGAACCTCCTGGATCCCAGCTGCTCCTTGATTTTTTTGTTCGTAACTGTGGCTAGAAGAGCCTTATTTCGTCTGTGGTTAGTCATTAAGTTGCAACCATTCCTCTCTGATGGGTTATCAAATGCTTTTTGATCTCCAGATTGGATTGCTGCAACATGCTTTTACATGGGGCTACCCGTGAAGCCCAGATGGAAGTATCATCTAGTGCAGAGTATGACTGTTCACTTAATGGTCAGAGCTGAGTCAGAGTGCACCTGTTTTACACTGGCTTCCACTTCCTTTTGGGGCACCATTCAAGATATACAATCCAATGTTTATTATCCATGCTTCAGTTATAAGAAACTCCCTTTGTTCCACAGCAGAGTCATGCCATCAAGCATTTATTATGCCGACAATTCCCTTCCTTGTCTAAACATGATGTCCATTCCCCCTCATGTCTTTGTGTTCCTCAAGGTTGCACTAAATAGTGTATATTGATCTAGAAAACCCTACGTAGTTTTGATGCATGAAAACAAAATAAAGAGCATTTTGTG
This sequence comes from Lepidochelys olivacea, assembly GCF_965140295.1. NCBI lineage: Eukaryota > Metazoa > Chordata > Testudines > Cheloniidae > Lepidochelys > Lepidochelys olivacea. The sequence continues at coordinate 97,321,615 of NC_140414.1, forward strand.
GCTTTGAACAATACAATACCAGTATTTTCAGTTTCTAAATAACAGAGTGGAGAACAATAGAAGTTTCTTTATTAGTCTATGAATATGTGTGCATGTATTGTTGGACTCTGTTCTGTAGCTGCTCCATGCACATAACTTCCACAGATTTCAACAAGAGGCATGCGTGCTTAGTGGTTATTGAGTCAGGCCCACCCACAAATAGAAAGCATAATAGTTCCATAAATCATCCATAGTCCTGTTTGCATGTGCTAATTATTAGCTCAGACATGTGTATTACTCAGTTTTTTCTAGCAACAAATGTGGAAAAGTAAAAGGAAGTAATTTTGTGCTAAAAATAAATAACAGGAAGGGGGCAGAGGAGAGAGGGAGTCACAGGTTATGGATATATGCTAAAATGTTTAGTCACTTTATGCAACCAACAGTCTTGTTGGTTTAAAAAAAATTAAGTGTAAAAGCCACTAATATAAGTAATGCTGCCAAAATGGATCTTTTAGGAGTGATTTGAATGAGATGAGGGTGGAGGCTTGGCAAATAGATTTTGGAAGGACATTCCAGGCATAAAGGGAAGCATGAAAGAAAGTCTGGAGACGTTTGTGAGCGAAAAGACACATAGGAGGCATTGAGGAAGGCATCACTAAGGCTAAGGGGAAAGTCAAAGAGAACAGGTTATAGGCATAATCCGTTTCTTCCCCCCTCATTTTCTTTTTCTCCCCCTAATTTATTTCTTGGTCAAGCAAAACTTTCAATAGATGTCATTGTTAATGTTGTCTGAGTAAGGTCTTCACAGTTTAGTTCACAGTGAATTGGAAGCGGCCCTGCTTTAGAGAATGCAGAAACGGAGTGAAATTGTCAAATCAGCTGTTGTCTAGACAGGAGAAAATAGGCCTGATGGCTGCTGGGAAAACTACAGTAAATGTTTCTAATACCTTAGCGTGTTCTATAAGAAACTAATTCTTTGTCCATTTAAAATTGTTAGGTGATCTCACATCTGACTACCTGAGCCTCTCAACCTGTTTGTTTATCGCAGTTAGGATAGATTTTTGAAAGGTTACTTACTGAACTTCCATCAATATTCCTTTTTCCCCTAGGTACTGTAGAGTAGCTGTGGAATAAATTCCTTGGAATTCTCACTACACAGTAGAACATTATATGTAGAAATATGTGATATTTAATATAAAATGTATTCTGGTATACCTTTGTTGTTAGAATATCAGAGGAGTCTCAGATGGTACCGACTTTTATTTTGTATTATGCAAAGGCACAGGTAATCTTTTTGGTTTTTTGTTAAGAAGTGCAGTAAAGGTTCTTCACATCACCAGGACTTCAAGTAAAAACACAGAATAAATCGAACAGTTTAAATGATATATGTGCTAAAATTATAAGCTTGTTATTTCCACTTTCCTTTGAGAGAGGGGGAAGCAAAACATATTAAAGCAAATTAATCCTATATTGTACAGATACATGAGTACATGTGTGCACTCACACTATTCTTTCACTGCTACAACTTGAACAATTTCAGGTTGTCTTTTTCTATCCTAGTCTCAATATCTTGAGTTACACTTTAGACACTGATTCTGCAAGCTGTTCCACCACAGCAGAACCCATTAACATTGAAGTCAGTGGGCCTCTATGTAAGTCCAGTGGGTCCACATAGAAGAGGATGCACAATTGCGACCCAAGTTAGATAGCCTATTCTTCCTCCATGATATACAGTATATGTTAAAGCCAGGAGCATTTTGTGGCTCTTTCCAGATCAGCATATTACTATCCCACCCTAGGGATTCTTTTCTTTTGAGTTAGAAGTGCACAAGACATCATGCATCTTAATCTGTGATTCTTTGCAATTTATGGCAAAAAAATTGAGGCAATTCAGCTGGATTGAGCAGTGATTAATTTGGCAAAGCCCCTTTGCTGTTCCTTAGTGGTATTCTCAAGTTGCTCCATTTCTAGAGGTCCATTGTTATAATACTGGCCATCCTGGAATACTCTCTTAGGGTCAGGCATGGCACTGTGGGTGAGACCTACCTTGATTTCCCCTCACCCAGGATATAAACAAGTCCAGGAAGACCTTCAGGTATAAAGAGCACCTCATTTGGTGGTTCTCATTTAGTATCAGAAAAAGTCAACACGTAGCGTAAGCAAAACCTTCATCCCAGCATTTTAGCTGGGAGACAGAGTCATTCTTAGTTGATCTGTCCAGAGGCCACTGCTCACCTCTGTCCAGGCCCTCTATTAGCAGGATTCTCTCAACTCAGGTCCCTTTCCTGGAATCCAGTCTCTTGCTGCTATCTGGGAAGAATTCTTCCTCAGAGCTCGGGAAGACCTGCCAGCTGTAGCTCTTTTCTAGGACAGCCCTGTAGTTCCTGACAGGCAGGGTTTCCTGCCACTGTTGGGAGATCCCTTCTCTGGCTCCTTGTGGCCTACCAACTGTAGCTCTCCTTTTAGGGATCTCCTTCAAGGCTTAGTGAGCTGTCCTGATCAAGCTCTCCTGAGAGCTCCCTGTCCCTAGGAACATACCTTCTCTCTGTGAGAGTCTTTGCTCTAAAATTACCTATCCTAATCTCAGATATTTTTTTTATTAGGTCCAAGTACTTGTTTACCAATTAACCTTTAAGTTGGCCCCTGGCCAGTCTGTTGCCCCCCGTGGACCTTCAGACAGCGTTCACAGGCAGACTTGGCCCTCATTCCTTTTAAAGGGGCCAGTCACTCCAAGACATGCACCTATATTTTCTGCTTCACTTTTTGCACTTCCATATTTCTTCTTTTCCACTTCTTTGCCCTTTATTGATGATAATGTTTTCCTCCTGACCTTCCCTCCATGTTTCTGTTAATTTCTCACTTTTTTTCTTCCCCAACCCCTTCCACCTCTTCATTCCTGATTTTTCTTTTTTCTCCTTTTTCCCTTGTTTCCAAACCCCTCTATCTTACTTTTGAACTTTGCAGTAAAATGAAGCGGACCCCTTCCTGTGACAGTTGAGAAGGAGAATATAAAGGGCTTAAGGGTGAATGCCTGTGTGACTAAAATTACAGTATCCATTGCTACAGTAGTCAACTATTATTAAAAGGTACACCAGCCTTTTTAGCATTGGTGCATGTAGAATAAACTCCAGGAAATTATGAAGATTATGGGAGGATATAGAAAATCAAGAAACCTGTAATCATTTAACAACATGATAATGAATTAATTTCTAAAAACAAGGTTCTTTTTGTAAATTAGACCCTGGCCCTACAAATTATTCCTTGCATGTGACCTCTCCCCATGTTCAGAATAATGTTTAGAATTCATTCCTTATTTTACATTTAAAGTGATGCTGTCAATCAATTCCCTAGTTCATTGTAAAAAAATTTGGTGAAAGTACTATGTTGTACTTCTTCACATCCCCTGCCAATTTCTGTGAATTTTACAATTGTTTCCTATTTTCAAAATCTTTTTTCCTCCCACGTTGCTGTGTGAAAGACCCACACAATCAGCTGAGGAAACTGACTGTACACAAAGTGCTATAAAATCCATCAAGTAAACGCATTGAAAAAGCCGAGAAAATATTTTTTCCCTTATCTTACAGTTACAGAGACCATGTCATTTGTGAGAAAAGGTAAAACATTTCAGACAGAAGTGTGTGGGTTTTTTTTAAGTTGACCGTGTCTTGTTAAGTTGGTAAATATTTAGAGATAAGCTGAATTTAGAACTGAAATTTGCCAACCAACCTATTATCATCTGATGAAAATGTATGTATTACAAGCTTTGGTACGTAGACCTAATAATAAGTTCATCCTTGGTTTGGAGGAGCTGTCTTCTCTATGAGTGGCAGGTAATTCAGATTACATGTTTAGCTTCTGAGAGAAGATGAGGTCCAGATGTTTTAAACAGTGCAAAAGCCAGACTGCTGGTGATATGTAGACTGAATTCCCTTTGGGACTTGCCCGAGGTCACTTAATTGATTTAATCTTGCCTGAGGTCACTAAATTGATTTAATCTAAGTCTACTGGTTATGTCTGAATGCAGAGGAACAGTGAGAGTACAAGGCTTTATTGTGTCCTACACATTTTACATTGTTGTTTTCATAGTCCTGTCAGCTTTAAATTTTTTCCTTTTGGATTTGCATGCTAGAAAGTCAGCTATTTTTAAGAGTAGGAGAACACCCTGAAAATGTTGGTTTTGGAAAGTGTTTTTTGTCAAAATCTGGCAAAAGAATTTGGTGAATGTGCCAGGTTTAGAAGACGATAGACAGTAATGTTTTAGATTCTGCTTACCATTAGTTGTTCCCTTTAGTTAAGTACCAGGCCTGAAAATGGACCACAGAAAGAGGTTCCAAGAAGGTGGTGGTTCTTCTGATGGTGGTCAGTTTTCCACAGAGCAGTCATTATCATTGCAATTTGTTTAAAGACAGTCCAAACAGATAGGTACACTTTAATAAACAGAACACTTGGCAGCTACAGAAAATACATAGCTCCCTAGTCTTACCAAAAATATACAGGATACACTTCCACCCACCAGAATATCTAAAGTTAACCATTGTTTCTATCTGTTGTGGCTCCTAAGTACCATACGTTTCTTACAAGGACCATGTAAACCTGACTGGCTCTCATTCTGTGGATAATGCAGATATTTACTGATCTGTACTTTTCCTGTGTGGTTTCTTCACTGCCAGGCTGTTGGTTCTTACAGGTATTGGAAATGCTTGTTCCCTTCAGGGTGCTACTATGTGTGTGTTTAGTTGTATCACATACAGGTAATGGAGAGAGCTGGGCCATATGGCATTAAAAGTGACATGCTCCTACCTTGTCCTGCTCCCCAATTTAATTAAACTAGTAAACACAAACGTTGGAAATAGAGACTGCAGCTTTAATTATATGGTAGAAATATACAATCATTAAACCACCTCTAACTTGAGGCCTGCCCCAAAGTCCATTGACTACAGTGAGTTTCTTTCCATTGACTTCAATGCACTTTGGGTCAGGCCCATAATGGATACCAGTGATGCTATATAAGTAATAGATAATGTTGATGATCTTTCAAATAAATTGCACACATTCCAGCTACCTAAATTCTTATAGGAAACAAGATTCTTATAGGAATCTAGGTGTCTTTGTACTCTTGGCTTCACCAGTAGATAGACCTCTCAGTCTGGGAACAGTGAGCAGAGTCCCAGCTGGTGTAAATCAGTGTAGTTCTATTGACTTGGAAGCACCTATCTTGTTTTAAACCATTTAAGAATCTAGCCCATTATCTCTGTCTACTTTTCTAGGTACTTATGTAGAACTGGGCAAAAGTTTTCAGTCAAATAGTAAATTTGCTGAAAAATGCAATTCTGGAGTGAACAAATAGTACTTTCCATTTTAAAACAATGTTTTGATTAGAAATTTAGCTAGATTTGTTTAATTTTTTAGAAAGGTAAAAAAACACCCCAAAACATAATGGAAAAAACTGAAAAATAATTTTGGATTGAATTTTTTTTTTCAGTTTTTCGTTTTGGAAATAAAAATTGCAGCTCATATTGAGAGTGTAACTGAGAGTCATATCTTCTTGTTAATGAAAGGACCAAAAATTCCTGCTTTTGATGAAAGATGCATTGACTTCTCCAACTCCTGCAATATATCTCCCTTTAAAAGAGAAGTTTCAGACATTTTATCTACATTAGTGTCATAGGGGCATGACTTTGTAGCACCTGCTGTTGTCTCCAGTGCTCATTGTCCAACAAATTTCCCATTCTTTCTTCCTGGTCTGTGCCACAGGCCTCTCATGTGCAGCACATGTCTCCTATAGGTCCTTTTTTAGCTGGTCCCTTCTGAGGAGTGCCTCCTGCAATTCCCCCTGGCATCCATCCGCTACAGCATTTGGGCCTTTCCCAGGTGTGCCCTCCTGTACTGCCTAGGTTCCTATCTCTGCCACAGCTGCAGAGTCTGCCCTTTCTACTGCCTCTGTGTTCAGCCTTTTATTAGCAGTTTTTCTCTATTCACACCTCTGAACTTTTTGTCCAGAGCCCCATCTGCCAGTGAATGGCAGAAATCTGGTTCTCCAGACCCCTCCGTCTCTCAGGTCAGCTGCTCTTTACAGTGGTTTCTCTTTCCCTCCATCTTCCTCAATTGGGTCCCAAGACTCACCATCTGATCTCAATTCTTGGGGCCCCTAACTGTCCCCTGGCTACAGTTCTTTTCCTCAAAGTTCAAGCTCTTAATGGGACTGAGACTTTTAATGTATCCTGTCTTCCCACATAAGAAACATTCCTTCCCAAGGGACTTTCCCTCTCTCCTCTTCAAGGAGCAGATCCTCCTTATGTGCTGCATCTTTCTGCACCTAAAGCGTACCCAAGCATTTCTCCCTGGCCTGTGCTGGGCCACGCCATGCCAGTGCTGCTTTTGTTGACCCTCCAACAAGTTCAGGAGGATTTCCTCTGTCTGCTTTTCTTGTGCCACCAGCACACTGAAAATGTCTTTCCCTTTTGTTAGCAGGGGTTCATCAGACCCACCCTGTCCCTACATACACCAGCCTGGGAAGGTGGAGATTTCCCAGTCAAAGGAAGCATCTGTACCTCTCTGCCCCATAATCCCTCCTAGATCGGAGTGATCCCATTTCTAGTACCCACTTGTCATAGGGGTATGGCTGTCCTTTGGCGCAGCTGGCACACCCTGCCAGTTTTTGAGGTCGGTCTGCTCAGCTGCCCAGACACCAATCTGTGCTGGAGATTGTCAAGTCACAACAAACATAACCCCTTCTGGGGTACCAAGGGTCCAAACTAAAAAGTCCCAACCAATAAAAGGTCCCTCTGCCCTTGGGATTTTCTTTAGTCCGTCCTCTGGGCCCTGTTCCCAGGCCCTTTCTGGGCTGTGTGCCTTGTGTCCTTGCCAGCTCTGGAATAGAAGCCTGGGTCCCCAGGTTGGTTACCCTGAAATAGTACATACCCCTTTTCCTTGCAGAGTCTGGCTCATGGCTGTCCAAAGGAGCCTGCTGTTTCCTGTGGTTCCAACTCCAGATTGATCTCAATCAGTCATTTTGAAGGGCCCAGGTGTCCATTAATCTATCACCTCACCTTCCTTAGTCCTGCCCCTTGATGATTAGACACACATGCCTCCCTGCTCCCCACAGCTATATTTATTGCCAGTGAAGATTGACTAGCTGATCTTATAAGATTTTTCCATCTCTAATTTCTGTGCTTATGTGTCTGACGGCAACCGCCTTGGAAATCAGGACCACCTTTTCCAGGCCAGAGTTCTCTGCATCAGTAGAGAGGTGCAGTACAAAACTTGTAAGGTGGTGGTAGGCAACTAATGTGGTTTCAAGCTGCTCTGGCACCCTCCTTCTCCTGGGCTACTGGGATAGCAGGGGCTTCCTGGCCTGGGGCCTTGTTACAGTAAGTGACAATAGCCTTGTGGGACTGCACTGTGAGCTACTGTGCTGCCCACAATCTCTGCAGCACTATGTGATGCGGCCCTGGCCCTTCCAGCCCTGCTGCCAGCGTGCCCCATAAACGGTGAGGAGTCCTCAGAGGGCAGCCATACATCCCCATTTTACAGATAGGGACACAATGATGGAGAGGTTGTGATGAATGGCAGAGCCAGGAATAGCAACCAAATCTCCTGATTCCCAATTCGGTTTTCCAACCATTGGATTGTGCTTTGCCCTCTTTCACAGGCTCCTTACTCAGTCTTACTCTTCTCCTCTCCTATCTCAGGCACACGCAGCCACAACACAGTTTAATCTAATCCTTTAATCATTTTATGAATGAGTTTAAAATGTTCTTTTCAGCCTCAAGCAACTGGACACTGTCCAGGTGGGAAAACCTCCTATGTTCTATTTCCTTGTTCATCTAGACATATCAAGGCAGGCCCAGAACACCCTGTGCAAATTATTAGACTACAAGACCCTAACTCAGATTATAGCTTCAACAAATTTTAAGCAGATTTTTACCACCCAAGTTCACTGGGAGCACATCTGGATCTGATAAGTTTCCCTGTGTATGACTGTATTCCTTTCCAATTTAGTGCAGTTTGGCCATCTCTCTGACTCAGATTCCCAGCTGCAGTGTGTGGCTTCTTGAAAGTTCTGTTCTTTTCCACCCGTAACATAAAGAAATGACCTGAAATTCTGTTTCTTCTAATACTTGCTAGGGAGAGAACACCAGTAAATGCTAATGAGCTAGATTATGAGAGCGGTATGTAAAATAAATAGTGTTTTTACTTCTTGATTTATATATTGATCAGTGCATTAGTTTACTTGTATTAATGTATCTAACAAAGTGTCTTCTCAAAGGGTAATACACCGTCATGTTTCAGGGAATAAGGGAAACTCAAACTGTCTGAAGTTAGGAAGAAACTTCCCTTATGGGCAGGTTATTTCATAATCATCTATCAAGGTGTTCCTTGTACCTTCCTCTAATGCATCTGATACTGAATAAGGAGACCAGCCACTGGACTGTGCTGGGATTTTCAGAGGCGCTTACAGGAGTGTTCAGTGCTTAACTCCCTCAGTCTCCTCTGAAAATCCCAGTTTACATGTCTAATTCAGTAGGGCAGTTCCTGTGTTCCAAGCACATATCTGTAGCTTTATCTAGCTCTTGATCCTAACCAAACGAAAGCTACCAAAATTTCTGGTACTGTTATTTGGCAAGCCCAGATGTGCAGGTATGCACGAGTTGTGTCCCAATCAAAAAAGAATTGGCTGCTATTATCGGTTGGGAGCATTCTTCACACTGTTTGCTCAAAGTAAAATTTAGATTAATTTGTCTCTTTTACTCACTCTCAATTTTGTGCCTCCTGTCATGCTGCCCTTATGCTTGAAATAGCCACTCCATTAATATATGCAAACTCCATCACTCTCTTGCTTCATATAACCCATCCCCCCATTCCAAGATGCAGTCCCGTTAAAATGACTCTTTTTGTTATCATTATATCATTCTGTATTACTTTGTACTGTTCCAGCTTGTGCTCCTAAGGCTGATAGCTCTTTGGGGCAGAGGATGTATGGTTTGTTTGCTACAGCCCTGTTACATAAATGGTGCTATACCCTATACATAGAATAATAGTGGTACTAATGCATGCACTAAGAAAAGCTTGACATTATTTCGCAGATATTTGCCAGTAACTAAATATAGTTTTGACTCCATATTGTGACCTGTGAACCACTTCTTTGGCATTAATAAAAAATAAGACAAATAACTCTGTGTCTTTGCCATCTAAATGTTGGGGCCATCGTTATCTGAGACCCTTTCCCCTGCCCCCAAAACAAATCCACAAGAAAACCAGGTTAAATAAGACTTTTCTTAAATCACTGTAGTACGTATCTTCCAGAGATGACAGAGGGCTGTAAGCTCATTTCTTGCTTGCTTTGACCAGACACAGCAGCAGTTTTTTCATCACAAAAAGGGTGTCTTGGATTCTGGAATCCACCCAGTTTTAGAGGGAATTACACTGCTGCCAGTTGTGGTTGTAAAAATCTGTACGTCTGAGAGCCAGAAAAAACTACAGCTGAGAGCAAATGTGGTGCAATAATGCTAAAATGTTCCTCTCAGTTCAAGGAAAGCTAAATAATGGTCTTGTTCCCATTCTTCTTAAAAAGAAATGAATTAGCAAAAAGTTGGTTTGCAAATATAGGGGAAAAGTCATTGTGGGTTTTCTTTGGATTCAAATCTGACACCATGAAAGTGTATAAATGCAAGAAGGAAAGTTTAATGACTTGCTTGCTGAACTGGGACTAAGATTGGTGTGTGGCATTTCAGCATGGTGGCCTTTTTCTGCACTTTGAAGGAAGAAAGAGAGAATTTTAATTGGGAGGGTGGGGAGAAAATTTGATGCAAGCAGGGAATGCGCGTTGTAAGGAATAAGCGGTAAAGGATGAGGCTGCATCCAAAGGTGGCAGATGGTGCTTTTTTTCATCATATGGTAACATGGCAATGGAAATGTTTTGGAGTTAGGGAAATGAAGAGGCCAGACACATTTCCCAAATGCATGATGATTTATTTGTGAAACACACAGAAATGCAGGGAACAAACGTATTGAACAGCCCCTGGAGGCTTACATGAAAATGATACATTATTTACATGTGGTTTATACTGCGCCCCTAGTGAATCACTTGGGCTCTTCAACTATATCATCTTAGTTTGTCTGACAACAGCATCCTGTGTCCATTAGCCCTATGGTCAGTGCTTTCCTCACTCTGTCACCTATTCTGATAAGGTTTGTTTGCCTGATGTACATTAGCTTTTTCCAGCACCCTTTGACATGCTTTCTCCCTTGGTGGCAATAAAGTTGAGCTTAACTTGCAGAAGCATATACAGTAAAAAGGTCCTTTTAAAGTCTCAACAATGTCTATGCACCCATGAGAGAAGACTTCCGTCTGAGTCAACCTTCCATCAAATAGATACCCATTCTAGACGAGCCATAACTCTGTCATTGCAGCAACAGGCCCCAGTCTCCAGATGACACAGGTATTTGGACATTCCATTTTACCTCTGGACAGTGTTCCTTCTTCAGGAGGAACAGTGCTGTTTGTAAAAAGAAAAGGAGTATTTGTGGCACCTTAGAGACTAACAAATTTATTTGAGCATAAGCTTTCGTGAGCTACAGCTCACTTCATCAGATGCATTCAGTGGAAAATACAGTGGGGAGATTTATATACATAGAGAACATGAAACAATGAGTGTCACCATACACACTGTAAGGAGAGTGATCACTTAAGGTGAGCTATTACCAGCGGGGGGGGGAGGGGGGAACCTTTTGTAGTGATAATCAAGATGGGCCATTTCCAGCAGTTGACAAGAACGTGTGAGGAACGGGGGGGAGAATAAACAAGGGGAAATAGTTTTACTTTGTGTAATGACTCATCCACTCCAGTCTTTATTCAAGCCTAAGTTAATTGTATCCAGTTTGTAAATTAATTCCAATTCAGCAGTTTCTTGTTGGAGTCTGTTTTTAAGTTTTTTTGTTGAAGAATTGCCACTTTTAAGGTCTGTAATCGAGTGACCAAAAAGAGACTGAAGTGTTCTCCGACTGGTTTTTGAATGTTCTAATTCTTGACGTCTGATTTGTGTCCAATTATTCTTTTACGTAGAGACTGTCCAGTCTGGCCAAAGTACATGGCAGAGGGGCATTGCTGGCACATGATGGTATATATCACATTGGTAGATGCACAGGTGAACGAGCCTCTGATAGTGTGGCTGATGTGATTAGGCCTTATGATGGTGTCCCCTGAATAGATATGTGGACACAGTAGGCAACAGACTTTGTTGCAAGGATAGGTTCCTGGGTTAGTGGTTCTGTTGTGTGGGGTGTGGTTGCTGGTGAGTATTTGCTTCAGGTTGGGGGGCTATCTGTAAGCAAGGACTGGCCTGTCTCCCAAGATCTGTGAGAGTGATGGGTCGTCCTTCAGGATACGTTGTAGACCTGAGAATCTCTTTGTGCACATTTTTTAATAACTCAAGGCTATGAAAGATTCTGAGTAAGTTATTTTCTGTAACTTAGTATTTTTAAAAGGACTTAAGCCATAAGAAAGACTCTGGTCTGCTGGCAATGATGATAGAAACGGATTTTGAAGAACTGTACAGCAAGAAAGTAATCCAGTCTTTAATTAAGAATTGTAGTGTATGTTTGAATTGAGTGACTACTAGGAAACTTTGTTAATAGCAGTGATTTGAACGCTGAGTGTCAAACTCATTCAGCTGTTAGGCATTTGAATACACAGAGCCTAATTTGCACAATGATACATAGAGGGTATGTGCAGCATATAGACCCTGTTGTTTGTTAAAATATTTTTGTGGATCTCTCAGACCTGACAAAGACAAATCAACCTTACAGTATTGTCATGAAAATTTAGCAGCTTACTCACAAACTCTGGTTGTCTTTACTTACCATCACGATCATGATGATAAAACTAATGATATTTCACAAATACATTAAAAATCACTTGTTTCAGCTGAGTGGGCAAGTAGAATTTTGCAATGTTGCAATAAAAAATGTAGCGTATGAACCTTCCAGAGTTGGAAATGTGAACAAAATCCTTTATGGAAGCATATGGACATTTAAAATCTTACTGAAAGTCTGCGAGGAAAAAAGGACGCTCAACATGTTTCACTCCACAATATTATAAAAATTAACCCTTGAAATATTAAGTTTGCAACTATTCATGGAGGGGAGAATGTTTATTTATAAACTGATAGGAATGTTGAGAATGGAGTTCTAATGATAAAATGCTTTTCAAGTGTTCCCAGAATAACTGATGTTCCTCAAGAATGAGGTCAAAGGATGTCCTTTAAAGCTGTTTTTTCTGTTGTGTATGATGCTCCTCTCCAAAGTGTGGTATTCTTCTTTTATGCAGATGTTCCATTACAGATTTGTTTTAGAATAGTCTTTATGACTTCATGGCACCCCTAAGATATACATCAGTGAGATTCCGTGAGACATGCAAGGACACATCCCAGTGAATGGAAAGATACTGAGGGGCACAGCTTGTTAGGAAGAATCTTCAATAGAGAAGTGACCATAAATTCTTTGAACAGGATGTTCCTGTAATGCAAAATCATAGGCCTCCTTCCAAGATGTGACATGTTAGAAAAAGGGAGCTGGAGATAGAAGTAGTGTTTGATGGTTAACATACATTTGTAATTATGGAAAAAGTTTTTCCCCCTATAAATGGGACAGCATTACATCTTCTCTAGAATTGATAGTGTGGTCAGCTCTTTTTGAGTCCCTGATTAAGATTTGGGCATAGCCTTGCCTTAGAATTGACTTCAGTAAGGCTATGGTGCTTCAAACCAATAAGAATCTGGCCATGTGTTGTTCATATTTTAAAAATGAAAGGCAGGGAAGGAAATGGTGAAATGTATGTATTAAATTGTTGTTTAAAGCCATGTTAAGACAGCAGCCAAGAATTCCCATCATAAGGAAATCCTCAGTTTTACGGATGGCATAGGCAGCCCTGCACAGTCTCCCTCTCCAGCACAGGGGTGTTCCAGGCCTGGAAAGGGGAATAGTCCAGAGCACAAAGTGCTCCAGCAATTCTGGCCAACAGAGCAAGTCTCTGCTAGCTACTATCTACCGGCACACATTAAAGTGTACCTGCGACTGTCCTTACTTGGCCGAGGATGGAGGGGGCAGAAAGGTGGCATCAAGCTACCTAGCTACCGAGCGCTGCCCTAGTACATCTGGAGATCAAACTGTCTTATCTAGAGAAACGCATCTAATATGTCCTGATTCAGCTACATTCTGAATGTAGTTCTATATTGTGTTGGAGTGTCCTTTCTTTAAATAATAGAAAATACATTTCCTTCATTCCTAGGTTCTCTTGGTTGGCAGTCCTTTTGTTCTGTTTTTCAACACCAGCTTGAGTTGATTTACACTCAGCACTGATTTGGCAGCATTACTGTCTGGGTAAAGTAATTTGTAAGACTAGTATAATATATTGGCTTAGATGAATGCTGAAAAGTAAATCCATGTATCTAAATCTGAAATACTGAGTTTCAATGACCTTCTCCACATTATTGGTAAAACAGCAAAAAAGAATGTTTTAACACAGTTGCTCATAGCAGTCTTCTAATGCAGATTCCTTGATGAGTATTGACAAAGATTTCTCAGAGCTCTGTAATGATCATGTTACAAAACCATTCCATAGACTACCAAGCAGAGGACGATATCATGCTATTTAGCTAGGGACAAAAACCCTGTCCAGATTTGTCATAGAAGCCATGACTGCAAATGTTTTCAAATATAGTTTTCAATAACACAGTTTCAAACGTGGTATGGACAGGCCCCAATTTTATGTAGTGATATATAAACCCCAACAGCTTTTGTGGTTTGACTCAGGTAAGTACCTCCAAAAATTTAGTTCGTTTATCTAAATAAATCTGAGCCTTTGTAAGGTCTTGTCTCCCTTCTCTGCTTCCCATATATCTCACTCCCTCCTACCTAACCAACCAGAAAGTTTTACAAGAGCATCTCTCCTTTCTAATACAATTAGTCCTCTGGCTTCTTTCTTCATCTTTCTTTCTGAAAGCCTGGGCTACAATTTTGTGTTGTTCCTGACCCAATCCAAGGTCTGTTCTACCCCTCTTTCCACGCACATAAAATTTCTGATATTTGGTATCCATCATGGAATCTTAGCAGTTCTAACAATGTGTCTGTCAGGATGCTGTATTAAAATCTCATGAACTTTTAAGCTTTCCTGCTTCAGAGGCTTCATTTAATGTGTCCTTCTAAACTATGAATTGTATTTTTGTATCAGCACAGCTGGTGTCCATGTGTTGCTCTGAATTCACATGTTAAAATCCTTAGGAAACATTAGAAAATGTTCTGCAGGTGCTGATTAGCTCATCAGTAAAGCTCTATATCTTTTTTACTCCAACATACATAGTCCATCATAGCAGAGACTAATGATAGTACAGCTTTCTTTTTTCTTAAATCAAGACAGTTTTGAGTTATGCAAGTTCAAAATCAGATTTTAAAATCAATGAACTATTTTTATCCTCCTAACATTTAAAATAACAAAAACGTACAGTTAGTTTTTTTCAAAATACCTGAAAACTGTGGGTGAAATCCTGGCCCAATTTGAAGTCCTTGGCAAAACGTCTATTGAATTCAACAGGACTAAGATTTCACCTGGTGTGTTCATTCCTAGGTTGTATTGCATGCCAGTCATTAACCCCAAGTGAACTATTACAATCACATTATAAACCCCTGAAAACCAGGGTTTATGATGACAACACTAGCAGACACTTACCAACAGCAGCAGTATAATTGTAGGTCATGTAGACTGAAACACTCTTAGGAGTTACACAAATTGAGTTATTAAATGCATACATGATTATGAGCTATTAACCTTGGAAGCTATAAAGCTTGAGCAATGCAAATGTAAATCACTGGACATTTTCTAACAATGTAGCAATTATTTTTTCCAAATTACCTTCAGTTAAAGTCTTTGTTATAAACTCCTATATCGTGAAATTATCCACATGGCTTCTGCTATCTATAGTATAGTAAGAAGAGAAAAATCTTTTTAATGTCTTTAAAGAAGTGCCAGATGAGGAGCTTGTTATTTTTAAAAGTACTTCTTAACATTATCCGTGATAGAATAGCAGGTCAGTTTTGGTGGTTCCATACTCCTGCTCTCTTAAGGTCTTATCCAAGACAGGTGCATTTCCTTAGCTGTTGGACCATCATGAGTACATCTACACTGCAATGTAAAACTAGGGTAAGTGGGACTTGTCAGCTGGCCTGTTAGAGAACCCGGTGCTTGAACATCTACATTGATTCTGAATCCTAGTTAAGAATTTTCTAACCTTGGCTCAAATCTGGGGCTCTGGCATCCACACTGCAGCACACAGACCCGAGTCAAACCAAGCATATCTCAGATTCCCTAGCACCCTCCTGAAATGTGAGTGCTCTAGCCCTTTGACTGGGATGCACTGTGGGAAAACTTTACTGCCCACCCTGCATGTTACAGAAACTTTGAACAGCCCACCAATACAGCCTGCCGAACAACAAGGACCTAAATTGGTCATCAACATGTTGAGGCGAAGGTTTCTAGCCATCAGAGGAGTGAAGTTCTTGAAACAACATTCCAAGGGAAGCAGTGGGGGCAAGAAACCTAACTGACTTAAAGACTGAGCTTGATAAGTTTATGGAGGAGATGATATGTCGGGGTTGCCTACTATGTCATGTGGCCCATCAGCAACTGCCAGTAACAAAAATACCTTATGGAGACGGGCACTAGATGGAGAGGGATCTGAGTTACTACTGAGAATTCTTTCCCAGGTATCTGCCTGGTGGGTGTTGTCCACATGCTCAGGTTCTAACTTATCGCCATATTTGGGGTTGTGAAGGAATTTTCCCCCAGGTCAGATTCGAAGAGACCTTTGGGAGGTGGGGGAGCATTCGCCTTCCTCTGCAGCATGGGAAATGGATCACTTGCAGGTTTAAACTAGTGTAAATGGTTGATTCTCTGTAACTTGAAATCTTTAAACCATGATTTGAGGACTTCAGTAACTCAGTCAGAGGTTAGGGTCTATTACAAGAGTGGGTGGATGAGATTCTGTGGCCTGCAATGTGCAGGAGGTCAGACTAGATGATCATGATGGTCCCTTCTGACCTTAAGGTCTATTAGTCTTTGAGTATGGATTCATGTAAGGAAGTGATTGAAGAGTGGATTGCTGTACCTGACTGTATAGAGCAGGAGAGGGCAAACTATGGCCCGTGGGCCAGATCCAGCCCATCAGGGCTTTCAATCCGGCCCACGGGATTGCCAGCCCCTGGCGCAGCAGGGCTAAAGCGGCCCCTGGGGAGGTGGAGGGCAGAGGGCTCCGTGCGCTGCCCTCACCTGCAGGCACTGCCTCCCACAGCTCCCATTGTCTAGGAACAGGGAACCGCAGCCAGTGGGAGTTTTGGGAATGGTACTCACCTGCCCCACTCTACACCACCCCCAGGAGCCACTGCCAGACATGCTGGCCACTTCCGGGAGCAGTGCAGGGCCAGGGCAGGCAGGGAACCTGCCTTAGCCCCATTGCACGCTGCTGCCACTCCGGAGCCTCTCGAGGTAAGCGTTGCTGGGCTAGAGCCTGCACCCCAAACCTTCTGCACCCCGCACTCCAAACCCCCTGCCCTGAGCCCCCTAACCACCTGCCACATCCCAAACCCCTGCCCTGAGCCCCCAACCCCAAAAGCTGCAGCAACACAGGAACCAGCAAACAGGGGAGTTTGAGTGGGAGTTTGCAAGAGGAGTTTGGAGGGAAGACTAAGACAGCCAGGCAGAGGAACAGACAGGCTAGTGAAGGGAGGGTGTGGTGTTCTGGCAGTGTTTTCGTGCTCGTTGGGGGTTTGTTTTGCTCTGGGTGGGTGTTTTGGTTTGGTTTGTGTTTCCCAGACTAACAGGACTTAGGTCAGAAGGCTATGACAGACAGAGAGGCAGCTGTGGTAGTGACCCAAGTAGTGAAAGACACAATGAAGATGACTGGATGTAGAAGCTGTGGCATGTACATGATCCTGGATGGGGTACCTGAAAAGAATTTCGCCTGCATGAAGTGCCACCTGATAGAGCTGATGGAAGAGAAGATCCTAGGATTGGATATGCAGGTGGAGACTCTGATTCGAGCTGATGATGGAGCAAAGACATGAGGAGGCTGAAGGGGAAAGCTCAGACGTGCAGATGGAAGCAGGACCGAAGAACTCTGAGGGGATACTGCTGAGTGAGGAAAGTGGACAGTGGAGGCATGTGACTAGGAGAACCAGGCAGAGGAAAAGACGGGGCAGTGAAGGAGAAATAGAGCTCAGGAACAGGTTTGCGGAGTTGGAAAATGAAGAAGGGGCACAGCAGGTGGTTATTGAAGGTGAGAGGGCAAGGAAAAAGAGAAGAGCAGATAGTCCTATTGGAAGAGGGCAAGAGTCAATGGAGATAACACCAAATATGAGCCCCAGGAGGATACGGGATGGGTTGCAGAGGATTGCAAGGGACAATAGGAATCGAGAGGACTTGCAGCCAGATGGAACAGGAGATAGACTGGAGAATCGCACCATCGCCAGGAAAAGGCAAGTCTACGTGATTGGGGACTCATTACTGAGAAGAATAGACAGGCCTGTAACAAGAGCTGATCCAGAGAACAGAAGGGTGTGCTGTCTGCTAAGGTGCTAAGATACAGGATGTGGATCTAAAGCTGAAGAGGATCCTAATGGGAAAGGGGAAAAAATCCATTGATTATCCTTCCTGTGGGAACAAATGATACGGCTAGATTCTTGCTGGAACGTATCAAGGGAGACTAAGCCAGGCTGGGGAAGACGCTAAAGGAAATCGAGTCTCAGGTGATCTTCAGTGGGATTCTGCCTGTTCCTAGAGAAGGGCAACAAAGGTGTGACAAGATTATGATGCTCGGGCAGTGGTGCTATAAGGAGGACTTTGGGATGTATGGCCACTGGGAAGCATTCATGGACAGAAGACTGTTGTCTCAGGATGGACTTCAACTGAGTAAGGAGGGAAATAGTTTTCTAAGATGGAGGATGGCACAACTTTAACTTTAAACTAGGAATTCGGGGGAGATGGTTGGGAGATGTCCAGGTAATCTCCACGCCAGTTATTCTCTTTGAGAGGGAAGAAAACAAAGTAAGAAAGGGTACAGCCATGGGTAGGAGAATGGACATAAGGCGGAAAGGCAGTGTACATACCAATCTAATAGGTATTACTGGTGGTAGAATGTCTGTGCCCAATCGGGTAAAGAATGTGAGCGAAGCCAAATGGCAAAAATTAAGATGTTTGTGTCCTAATGCGAGGAGCCTAGGTAACAAAATGGAGGAACTAGAGCTACTGGTGCAGGAAGTGAAACCAGATATTATAGGTTTCAGAGTAACAGCCGTGTTAGTCTGTATTCGCAAAAAGAAAAGGAGTACTTGTGGCACCTTAGAGACTAACCAATTTATTTGAGCATGAGCTTTCGTGAGCTACAGCTCACTTCATCGGATGCATACCGTGGAAACTGCAGCAGACTTTATATATACACGGAGAATATGAAACAATACCACAGAAACATGGTGGAATAGTAGTCATGACTGGAGTACGGGTGTGGAAGGATATGTGCTGTTTAGGAAAGACAGAAATAAAGGCAAAGGTGGTGGAGTAGCATTGTATATCAACGATGAGGTAGACTGTAAAGAAATAAGAAGTGATGGAATGAATAAGACAGTCTGTCTGGGCAAAAATCACATTGGGGAAGAAAGCTACTAGAGCCTGCCCTGGGATAGTGCTTGGGGTGTGGTATAGACCACCGGGATCTGATGTGGATATGGATAGTGACCTCTTTAATGTTTTTAATAAGTAAATAACCAAATGGGAATTTTGAGATCATGGTAGACTTTAACTTCCCAGACATAGATTGTAGGACAAGTACTAGTAATAATAATAGGGCTCAGATTTTCCTGGATACGATAGCTGATGGATTCCTTCACCAAGTAGTTGCTGAACCAACAAGACGGGATGCCATTTTAGATTTTGTTTTGGTGAGCAGTGAGGACCTCATAGAAGAAATGATTGTAGGGGACAACCTTGGTTCGAGCAACCATGAGCTAATTCAGTTCAAACTAAATGGAAGGATAAAAAAAATAGATCTGTGACTAGTGTTTTTGATTTCAAAAAGGCTAACTTTAAAAAATTAAGGAAATTAGTTAGGGAAGTGGATTGGACTGAAAAACTTGTGTATCTAAAGGCGGAGGAGGCCTGGAATTACTTCAAGTCAAAGTTGCAGAAACTATCAGAAGCCTGCATCCCAAGAAAGGGGAAAAAATTCATAGGCAGGAGTTGTAGACCAAGCTGGATGCGCAAGCATCTCAGAGAGGTGATTAAGAAAAAGCAGAAAGCCTACAAGGAGTGGAAGATGAGAGGGATCAGCAAGGAAAGTTACCTTACTGAGGTCAGAACATGTAGGGATAAAGTGAGAAAGGCTAAAACCCATGTAGAGTTGGACCTTACAAAGGGAATTAAAAGCAGTAGTAAAAGGTTCAATAGCCATATAAATAAGAAGAAAACAAAGAAAGAAGTGGGACAGCTTAACACTGAGGATGGAGTGGAGGTTAAGGATAATCTAGGCATGGCCCAATATCAAAACAAATACTTTGCCTCCGTCTTTAATGAGGCTAATGAGGAGCTTAGGGATAATGGTAGGATAGCAAATGGGAATGAGGATATGGAGGTAGATATTAACACATCCGATGTAGAATCCAAACTCGAACAGTTTAATGGGACTAAATCGGGGGGCCCAGATAATCTTCATCCAAGAATATTAAAGGAACTGGCACATGAAATTGCAAGCCTGTTAGCAAGAATTTTTAATCAATCTGTAAACTCAGGGGTTGTACTGTACAACTGGAGAATTGCTAACATAGTTCCTATTTTTAAGAAAGGTAAAAAAAGTGATCCGGGTAACTACAGGCCTGTTAGTTTTACATCTGTAGTATGCAAGGTCTTGGAAAAAATTTTGACGAAGAAAGTAGTTAAGGACATTGAGGTCAATGGTAAATGGGATAAAATACAACATGGCTTTACAAAAGGTAGATCGTGTCAAACCAACCTGATCTCCTTCTTTGAGAAGGTAACAGATTTTTTAGACAAAGGGAATGCAGTGGATCTAATTTACCTCAATTTCAGTAAGGCATTTGATACGGTTCCACATGGAGAATTATTAGCTAAATTGGAAAAGATGGGGGTCCATATGAAAATTGAAAGGTGGATAAGGAACTGGTTAAAGGGGAGACTACAGCGGGTCACACTGAAAGGCGAACTATCAGACTGGAAGAAGGTTACCAGTGGAGTTCCTCAGGGATCGGGAGTTTGGGGACCAATCTTATTTCATCTTTTTATTACTGACCTTGGCACAAAAAGTGGGAATGTGCTAATAAAGTTTGCGGATGACACAAAGCTATGAGGTATTGCCAATACAGAGAAGGACTGAGATATCATACAGGAAGATCTGGAAAAAGAAAAGGAGTACTTGTGGCACCTTAGAGACTAACAAATTTATTTGAGCATAAGCTTTCGTGAGCTACAGCTCACTTCATCGGATGCATACAGTGGGGAGATTTTATATACACAGAGAACATGAAACAATGGGTGTTACCATACAGATTGTAACAAGAGTGATCAGGTAAGGTGAGCTACTACCAGCAGGAGAGTGGGGGGGGGGAGGGAAGGGAACCTTTTGTAGTGATAATCAAGGTGGGACTTTTCCAGCAGTTGACAAGAACAGTAGGGGGGGAAATAAACAAGGGGAAATAGTTTTACTTTGTGTAATGACACATCCACTCCCAGTCTTTATTCAAGCCTAAGTTAATTGTATCCAGTTTGCAAATTAATTCCAAATCAGCAGTCTCTCGTTGGAGTCTGTTTTTGAATATTTTTTGTTGAACATTTGCCACTTTTAGGTCTGCAATCGAGTGACCAAAGAGATTGAAGTGTTCTCCGACTGGTTTTTGAATGTTATAATTCTTGACGTCTGATTTGTGTCCATTTATTCTTTTACGTAGAGACTGTTCAGTTTGGCCAAAGTACATGGCAGAGGGGCATTGCTGGCACATGATGGCATATATCACACTGGTAGATGTGCAGGTGAATGAGCCTCTGATAGTGTGGCTGATGTGATTAGGCCCTATGATGGTGTCCCCTGGATATGTGGACACAGTAGGCAACAGGCTTTTTTGCAAGGATAGGTTCCTGGATTAGTGTTTTTGTTGTGTGGTGTGTGTTTGCGGGTGCATATTTGCTTCAGGTTGGGGGGCTGTCTGTAAGCAATTACTGGCCTGTCTCCCAAGAGCTGTGAGAGTGATGCGTCATCCTTCAGTTTAGATTGTAGATCCTTGATGATGTGTTGGAGACGTTTTAGTTGGGGGCTGAAGGTGATGGCTAGTGGCGTTCTTTTATTTTCTTTGTTGGGCCTGTCTTGTAGTTGGTAACTTCTGGGTACTCTTCTGGCTCTGTCAATCTGTTTCTTCACTTCAGCAGGTGGGTATCGTAGTTGTGAGAACGCTTGATAGAGATCTTGTAGGTGTTTGTCTCTGTCTGAAGGGTTGGAGCAAATGCGGTTGTATCGTAGAGCTTGGCTGTAGACAATGGATCGTATGGTGTGGTCTAGATGAAAGCTGGAGGCATGTAGGTAAGTATAGCGGTCAGTAGGTTTCCGGTATAGGGTGGTGTTTGTGTGACCGTCGCTTATTAGCACTGTAGTGTCCAGGAAGTGGCTCTCTTGTGTGGACTGGTCCAGGCTGAGGTTGACGGTGGGATGGAAATTGTTGAAATCTTGGTGGAATTCCTGAAGGGCTTCTTTTCCATGGGTCCAGATGATGAAGATGTCATCAATGTAGCGCAAGTAGAGTAGGGGCATTAGGGGACGAGAGCTGAGGAAGCGTTGTTCTAAGTCAGCCATAAAAATGTTGGCATACTGTGGGGCCATGTGGGTACCCATAGCAGTGCCACTGATTTGAAGATATACATTGTCCCCAAATGTGAAATAGTTATGGGTGAGGACAAAGTCACAAAGTTCAGCCACCAGGTTTGCCGTGACATTATTGGGGATACTGTTCCTGATGGCTTGTTCCATCTTTGTGTGGAATGTTGGAAGATCTGGATGACCTTGTAAACGGGAGTAATAGTAATAGGTAGGATGAAATTTAATAGTGAAAAGTGCAAGGTCATGCATTTAGGGATTAATAACAAGAATTTCTGTTATAAACTGAGGATGCATTACTTGGAAGTAACAGAGGAGGAGAAGGACCTCGGAGTATTGGTTGATCACAGGATGACTATGGGCCGCCAATATGATATAGCTGTGAAAAAAGCTAATGTGGTCTTGGGATGCATCAGGTGACATATTTCCAGTAGAGATAAGGAGGTGTTAGTACCGTTATACAAGGCACTGGTGAGACTTCATATGGAATATTGTGTGCAGTTCTGGTCTCCCATGTTTAAGAAAGATGAATTCAAACTGGAACAGGTACAGAGAAGGGTTACCAGGATGATCCGAGGACTGGAAAATCTGTCTTATGAAAGGAGATTCAATGAGCTTGGCTTGTTTAGCCTAACTAAAAGAAGGCTGAGAGGAGATGTGATTGCTCTCTATAAATATACCAGAGGGATAAATACCATGGAGAGAAAAGACTTATTTAAGCTCAGTACCAATGTGGACACAAGAACAAATGGATATAAACTGGCCATCAGGAAGTTTAGACTTGAAATTAGATGAAGGTTTCTAACCATCAGAGGAGTGAAGTTCTGGAAGAGCCTACCAAGGGAAGCAGTGAGGGCAAAAGACATATCTGGCTTCAAGACAAAGCTTGATAAGTTTATGGAGGAGATGATATGATGGGATAGCCTAATTTTGGCAATTAATTGATCTTTGCCTACTTGTGGTAGATATTCCCAATGGCCTGTGATGGGATGTTAGATGGGGTGGTATCTGAGTTACAACAGAGAATTCTTTCCTGGGTGTCTGGCTGGTGAGTCTTGCCCACATGCTCCGGGTTTAGCTGATTGCCATATTTGGGGTCAGGAAGGAATTTTCCCCCAGGGCAGATTGGCAGAGACCCTGGGGGGTTTTCACCTTCCTCAGCAGCATGGGGCACGGGTCACTTGCTGGAGGATTCTCTGCACCCTGAAGTCTTTAAACCATGATTTGAGAACTTTAATAGCTCAGACATATGTTAGGGGTTTGTTACAGGACATTGGTGGGTGAGATTCCGTGGCCTGCGTTGTGCAGGAGATCAGACTAGATGATCATAATGGTGCCTTCTGACCTTAAAGTCTAAGATTCTATGATTCAAACCCCTTACCCTGGGCCCCCCTCCTGCACTCCAACTCCTTGCCCTGAGCCCTCAACCCCCTGCTGCATGCCTCCTGCACCCCACACCCCTCCTGCACCCCAACCCCTTGCCCTGAGCCCCTTCCTGCACACCTCCCCCCCACACACCCCAGCCCCCTGCCCCAGCCCTACATTCATGGCCCTGCATACAATTTCCCCACCCAGATGTGGCCCTCGGGCCAAAAACTGTGCCCACCCCGGTATAGAGGAATAGTGTGTGCTTACTAATTCCTAACTGTTCCTGATCATATGCTTAGCTTTATTATTTCAAATACTGATTGCATGATGAGATGCAGTGATAGCAATAAACTCTCAATGACATAAAAAACTTTATTTGTAAACATGTTTAAACAGTACAGCAGTAACCCATTGCCAAGCAGATCAGCTGTCATTACAACACTCAAACACCAGTTATAAAAGAACATTTACAAAACAAATAAAAGCGCATGAAAAGGTGCAAACACAACAGAAATACCTACCGCTGCATTTCTCCTTTCTGTCCTCCCCCGCACCCCGCCCCCATTCTCCTTTCCCTTCTCTCCTTCCTGTGCACTTGGTGCTGGGGGAGGGGGATTCAAGACAGAGGACTACATAGGGTTTAGTTGCCCTGCCTAGGCGCTCATGGCAACACTGTTGGGGGAACTGAGTCAGGAGCACAGGGGATCCCTTAAATCACAGGGACATTGGGACCTAGGGACTGGGTCCTCCCTACCTCCCCCATCACTTTAGTACCAATCTCACAAACATAGCCCTCGAAACCAATAAATTGTCTGCAAATTAAGGGCCGGGTTCGCCTGTACTGGTGCTACCAAGCAACTGTAAAAATAGTTGAAGTGGCCAGTGCACTCTGGCTACTTTATGGTGCTTTGATGTACCAGTGAATCTGCCCTTAACAGTTAATTTTAAACAAATGATTTAAGATTATTCATATCTATCTTGTTTAGTGTTTGTGTGTGAACTTCTTAATAATTTTAAAGACTAAGGGAATTCCCAGGCTAAAACTATGGTAAAATGGACTTGAGGTTGAGTGTTCATATCAGTAATTTAAGAAGAAAAAATATTACAGGGATAGTGTAATTATCTCAAAATCAAGCCTAATAAACTCAAGAAATTCAGAATTAAATTTATGCTTTAAAGAAATCCAGACATATTCAGGTAAGATGCACAGCTGAGGCTCTCAGACAACCTTAACTCTTCCTGGTAGTGACACAGTGAGAGGTAAGGGAGAAGGGGACAAACAAATCTTTACAAAAGAGTTTAAACTAATCTGGGATCACAAACACTAAAATACCTTAACTCTAACTACATACTTATCAAATGACATCATGCAGAATTAAAGATTGTTGGAGTGTCTTAACTGTGCATTTTGTGCCTTAACATTTTTGGATTTCTTTGAAGGGAACCTTAACTCTGACTTATTCCTACTGTAAATCTGCTTTCTTTCCCCAGGTTTGTACCTTGTCTGTTACCTTTGTCTTTGACAAAAAACATAGCACAACAGTTCTCAAGCAGGGACAGCGATTTTTAATGCATAGTTGGGGTGGGAGAGGGAAGTCTCTTTTTCAAAATGTAGGAGAAATATTAGAACTGAGTAACCTAATTTCCAAAAGCGTTGAGCACCCATAAACTTCTACTGTTTATTTAGGTGCCTAAATAAGGACTTAGAAGCCAGCTATCTTGGCCACTAAATTTACTGCAGATGTACAGAATAGAGAGACAGAATTCTCAACATTTTTCTTTTGGGTAGTATTAAAGTACAGAGATTTTTAAAAAATCTTTGAATATAATATCTGGAAGATCCTTATGAACAGTGTGGGATGTGATGAGTGCAGTAAAAGGCAGATAGTGCATATTTTTCCATGAAGAAGTAAAATATTTTCAGATTTGGCGATAGGTTTATTTTAAATAAGAGATTGTGTGGAATCATATTTTCCAGAAAGTCTCTCCTATAAGAACTCTACAAAAACTCTTCAGAGCAATCAAATAAAAGACTTTCATTTAAAAATACTATTTTATTAGGTGTCTTTGACATCCCTTGTGTAAACTGATCTGGCATCGACCATATCCATGAAATGTGAGATCTGATTGCAACAGTTCTTGACACAGACACAAGCAAACATTCCCAGCACTTCTTGCCCTAATTTAATTTTGCTTCACAGTTAGATCGTCACCTCCACCAGGGAATATAGCTCCCAACTTGTTATAAACATGCCAATATAAAACAATAGTGGCTGCGTAACCATTGTTTAGAATGTATAGTGTTCAGGATTGTAAACACCTCTGTTTCCAAGGTCTAAAATATACTATAAATCAAAGACAACAATTGGTTACTTTGTGTCATAATGTAGCCAGAGGGAAGCGTGAATTATGTAAGTGTAGAAAAAAATAAATAAAAAAAGGTAAAATAAATAAGTCCACAAAGTAAAGAGGCTGTTTTTATTGTCTTTTAAGAGGGAAATGAAAAATTCTCCCCATTGGCAAATGACTATTTTACACAATAACTTTCATGAAAATTCCCTTGCAACGATAAAATAGAAAACAAACCAAAGTTGGAGAGAAAACTACTGTTCATCCACTTCAAACAATTTAAACTACTTGTAGTGTATGATCAACAAGGCTGCTGCTCCTGTTCCTATTTAACTCAATGGGAGTTTTTTCCTTACTTTTTTGGAAGCAGGATTGGTCCCTAGGGTGCTCTTAACTAAGCGTCCGAGTAATCATCACATTTCATAGCTGCAGAAGACCAGGTGATATAAATGACAGAAAGAAGAGCTGTGGATAT
The DNA here is from genome assembly GCF_965140295.1 of Lepidochelys olivacea. Lineage (NCBI taxonomy): Eukaryota > Metazoa > Chordata > Testudines > Cheloniidae > Lepidochelys > Lepidochelys olivacea. Next base: position 97,347,706 of record NC_140414.1, read on the forward strand.
CATTTTATTGCCTTTCTTCCATCCAGGTTTTCCACTTGCTCCCTGATAGCTGTGTGACCAGGTGCATCCTAGTCTGCTCTCAAACACAGTCCACACACTAGGGAGAGCCAAACTTGTCCTCCCTGGGGTTTGACTTTTTAAACTCAGCCATAGGAGATTCTGACTGCAGCTCAAAGATTGGGTGAATGTCCTTTCTGGCTCCTGTTGGAGTCCCTGAATCCCTTTGTTTTCTCTCTGCTTGTTTCTCAGTCCTTCATGGCCGTAGCTACTGCCCAGACATTGCAGTCCCTTTGGCATCTCATTGTGCGTGTAGCCTCTGTGTGTCACGCAACTTCTGCTGGCATAGACAGCTGGTACTGATGTACCAGTCTGCCCTCCTAGTCAGACTGTCTAGAAACGGGTCTAGGATAACTAAATAGCTCCATTCTCTCACTGTCTGAGATTAAGACTTGAGCCAGAGAGTCATCCATTCAATCAGCCTCTGGGCAGAAATGTCCAATCATAAGCCTAAGGGGGAATGGAACCTCTATAACTGTTGCCAGTACTTTTCTCTTGAGATTCCCAACCAGTCCAAAATGGTAGATTTGATGGCCTTGGTGGTAGTGTCCTTGCCCACAGCCCAATGTGCTGCTTGGGCCTCTCCTGTTAATGAAAAGTAGCTAAGTAAATGGCCCAAGGCTCTTCCTCTCTCTAAGTGGCCTTGGCTGCCCACTGAACGGTGACAGGGAAAGACTCAGGGTCATCGTCTCGTCCCTGCTTAGGGTACATCTACACCACAAACGAAGGTGTGACTGTCATGTGTGGTGTAAGCATACCCTTAGACACTCTTACTACTAATCTAGGTGGTATCCCTGGACTTAGAAGCTCGGAACATCTGCTCCGGTAGCTGTGCCCGCTGTTCCTGTTGAGCTGTGGTTCCTTCCTTCAAGATCTGCTGCTGATGTTGGGCCTGCTGTTCCATCATCCACCTCAGATCTCTGCCACTTGCCCTTCTGATACCTCCTTTGCAGAATGGTTTTAAAAAAATTCCACCATATGTGAACTGGTGCCATTTCCAAACTGCTCTCAAACACAGTCCACATAATATGTAGAGTCCAAACTCTCCCCTTTCCTGGATTTGGTTTTACTGGTACCTACATTAATAGCAAGCTAACATAAAAGTTAGCTCAGATCTTCTTCTCAGGCCTGGATGTTCTTAGAATTCCTCCTTCAGGATTTCTCAGTCCACACATTATATCCTCTCTCTCTCATGAGAGCTTCTCTTGCCTCCCTTATATATGGGTAGGGTACTGAGGCACCTGCAACACTGACTCAGTGGAACATATTTAATATTCCCCAACAGGATCAACACCAGCGATTAGGACTAGGTGTTTCAGATAACACTGCCAGCCTGTTACACTCTTTCTCCAATTAATAATTTCAATCATTATTTTAGGCCCTTTAATATAAGAACATAAGCTTTGTGAACAGGGACCGCTAAAAGGGAGTTTTGAGAGGGAGTTTGGAAAGGGAGTGGGAGGGGGGCGAGGTACACTTGTCATTCTTTAAAACCTTTAAATTATAATCAAAACTTCTTGATTTAAACAAAAACCCTATCATTAATCTAGGTAGCTGCAGGAGAAAATGCAGGCAAAAGCCTAGCAACAGAGTGGGGGCTATCCTGTTTTATTGCACTCGGTGTAGCATGTATGATTACCTGCCTTGTGGGTGGGTGGTGTATGTGTGCATTCGGTGCAAGGAGCTCCTGGCCCTCAGAGACCGTGTACGGGCTTTGGAGGCCAGGGTGGCAGAACTGGAGGAGCTAAGGGAAGCAGAGAGATATGTTGATGAGGCTTTCTGGGACACTGTAGATTTGAATATGTTCCATATTGCTACACAGTATCCGCTGGACTTACAGCTTCTCATTTTTAGTCACTTGTGTTGCTTAGAACAGTGGCTCTCAACTTTTCCAGACTACTGTACCCCTTTCAGGAGTCTGATTTGTCTTGTCTACCCCCCAAATTTCACCTCACTTAAAAAAAACTATTTGCTTACAAAATCAGACATAAAAATGCAACAGTATCGCAACACACTATTATTGAAAAATTGCTTACTTTCTTATTGTTACCATATAATTATAAAATAAATCAATTGGAATATAAATATTGTACTTACATTTCAGTATATAGTATACAGAGCAGTATAAACAAGTCATTGTATGAAATTTTAGTTTGTACTGACTTCACTAGTATGTTTTATGTAGCCTGTTGTAAAACTAGGCAAATACCTAGGTATGTGGTTCTCAACCAAGAGTACGCAGAGGTCTTCCAGGGGGTACATCAACTCATCTAGATATTTGGTTAATAAGAATGAGGATAAGTGTTTGTTGTTGTTGTTGAAATGTCAAACTTCAAAACTTAGGTTCATTACAGCAGCACCAGAAATGTCCAGTAAACTAAAAATCTGTGGGATTCATGGGGATTTGGAAATATTGCCATTAGGATTGGTTTATTTCTGGCGAGCCCTGAAAACAGAAGGTTTCCATTGCTCTGCTTGTTTTTTTTATTATGCACATGTACAAACTAGCCAGCAATGTCTGTCTATCTCTGTGAGCGTTTGTACTGTTATATCTGATTGCCTGATAGAAATTATATAAAGTAAACAAGCAACAAAACATGTCTCAAGTATTAAGATTTCAGCGAGTAAGGTTTATATTCCTTATGGTGTCTTAGTTTTGATTTGGGGAGATATCTAGGTTGAAAAGATGGGTTTTGCATTTCATGCTGGCTGGGGGAAGATCTCTGGTGATTATCACCCTTAGAGTCCTACAGCCATTGTGGAGCTGCTGAGAATGCCCTGTAGCCTACAATGTGAGCTTCACCCTAGGAACAGCCAGTTCCTTAGCTCCTGGTGAGTGCAGTTCCACCATTTTCATGGTAATGCCTGAGCTCATAGGGAGAAGCAAGTCCTGGAGATAGTCCAGGCCCAAGACATGGAAGGCTGTGCAGATGAAGAGCAGAACCCAGATCAGGCAGACTGCTGCATTCTGAACCAACTGGAGTGTTTTCAGGGACTCGGCTTTCATTCCCATTGCCTGATGGAGGAGTTTATGTTCCAAACCAGCTTCAGAGTAGTTTTGAATTGCTTTGAGAACATTTCAAACATTACCTTGTCATCTAAAAACTTCCCATTGTTAAGCTCTTTATAATGTTTCGAACAAAACCTTTTTTTAAATGACTAATTTCAACTGCTGTAAGAAGTTGTATTAGTAATCATTACAGTAGTTAGAATCTAAATGATTGTTATTGAAAACAAATTGAAAACTGCCAGGTTAGGACTCAGCAGCAGCAGCATCATGGCTTCACTCTGGGGACCTTCAGACTCACACTCCCCTGGACTAGTGCTGTGCCAATAATGACTTTTTGGTTTTCTGGCAATTCTGAAAAATTCATTTCAGGTCAAACCAAAAATATTTGTTTCGTATTTTTATTTTACATTTTCAGGGAATTGAAAAGCCAAAAAATATCATTTGGGGTCAAACATTTCTCTTTCACAAAATCAAAACGTCCTGTTTTGATTTTGAACATTTTTTTACTGTTTTAATAAAATTAAAGCCAATTTTGAACCAAATTATTTTGAACAAAAAAAAAAACAATATTTTGTTTACAAAATGTAGAAGTGAGACACTATTTTTTTCTGAAATTGTTTTAAGTTTTTCTTTTTATCAGTGGTATTTGGTGAAACCAGCATGAGCTCGCAAGATATTTCAGTGTCACCATATCTATATTTCTCACAGAAAACAGTTTCAGCCAGAAAATGTTGTCCAGGACTAGTCAAGAGATTTTAACTAGCTTTGGTAGGAAAGTGGCTCTGACTACATTATTCTTGGGGGAAAATACATGGTTCCACCCTTTCCTGCCTAAATTATGGAACATTGCAGCTTGGCTGATGTTAGGTACTACTCCCATTCAGATCAGTTACTGGAAGGAGAAGATGAGAGATTAAATTAAATCAGAAATAGGATATTTGGAAAGCTTAAACTATCCCTATTGGACTGATTGGGACATTAAAGCAGAGAGAAGCCATCTTTTAATGCCTGAGACTCCTCAACAAAAAGAAATAAATTTAATCCCTCCTGTGGGATCTGATCTTGCCTCTGAGCATCCTCATTTGCCATTGAAATCCATAGGAGTTGGGAATGCTCACTGCATTGGGCCCAGTGATTAAATATCATCTTTTCTGCTTCACTTTCTTTGTGAAGCACGTTAGTCCATCATTATCTTTTTCTGCAATCCACTCAGACTCCCGACATCCTTTGGAATGATCAGCGGACAACATGTATCAAAAGCGTTAAGTGTGAGGAGGGTTTCCAGCAGCCACCAAAATTGCTTTGAAATGAAAAACTCAACAGCATCTCTAGTGGCATTAGCATTCATGTTTTCTAATGCATTGTCCTTTAACCTCTCTTTATTTGGTATCCTGGGATCCTGGCATTCAATTGTTTAAACAGAATTGTCCCAGTTCTGTAATGTGTTCCATCTGCTGACTTGGCACCATTATCCAAAAGGTGTCACTTGGTTCCTATCTAATTGTTCACAGTGCCAAGACTGGAGGCCTTGCAAAAGAACAGGCTATCCATTTCATCTCCTGGCAATGTTTATTTTATTTTAGCAAAACAAGATTGTGCTGATTTATGTAAAAGGAGAGAGATTATAGTTTTGAAGTAATAAGACGTCTATTGAAAGAGTTTTTTACTGAAGGAGCAAGATATTATTCTACAAAAATGTTTTATGTTCATTTTCATCAAAATGAGAAACATCAATTGTGCACGTGTTCCGAGTTGTGCCATACAGTACATGAGCATGAATTTAGCTATGATATTTGAGTCCAAGTTTGCATTCTTTTAAGCTTTAGCAAACAGCTGTCTTCCTCAAAACAAATCGTTGTGGATTTACCCCCAAGGCCTCACAAGTTTGCACTGAGAACTTGTGTGTGTGTGTGCGCACCGTGTGTTTCTGAAACAGCACCAAATGCCTAGGTTAAAATCACATTCTTATCACTACATTCAAGCAGTGATGCATTGTTTTGAAAAAAAAAAATCCCCTACTTTTTACTCCAAACACATTTTACTCTGTGCAAAGGACTAAAATCTTATTTGAAAGAGAAGTACAAAGTATTATTTACCGTCTGTTTTAAATATGTTAAACTTAAATGCTATACTGTACTTGGGTATGTTGAAACAAAACGTTTGTGGCACTATTTTTAAAATAATTACTGAAACAAGTTGAATATTTAGCACCACATGCTTAGCCTGACCATAAAATTTCTTAAAGGGAAACTGCAGTTTATTTTGCAAAAAATATGCAAATCCTGCTTGTGCAGTAATTGTAAAAATCATCAATATATTTTGAAAAATATCTAGATCTTATATAGCAGTTTCCATCAGTAGATCTCAAAGCACTTTATAAAGGAGGTATCATTATCCCCATTTTACAGATGAGAAAACTGAGGCAGGGGCGATGAAGTGATTTGCCCAAAGTCACCTAGCAGGCCATAGCAGAGGTAGGAATAGAACCTAGTTCTGGGGAGTCCAAATTCACTAAGCCACACTGCTTCCCCTAAAAATAAAAATACTGAAGAGTCCAGAAACGTTTGTTTTTCTGTCAGCTGATACAATTTGTTAAAGGAAGTGCTGCTCAGTGTTTGAATGAATGGGAAATACTGCAAACTCCCACCATTGTTTCGCAGTAATTTTAATTTATTCATAAAGAGTAAGCAGGCCTTTCACTTTTGTAGAGGTGGCAATTAAGATTTATTGGTCAAGAGATAAAACCGAACTCACTTGCCCCGCCTCTTTCCCAAGGCCCCCTGCCCTGCTCTCTCACTCCATCCCCCTCTCTCTGTCACTTGCTCATTTTCACTGGGCTGGGGCAGGGGATTGGAGTCGGGAGGGGGTGAGGGCATCTGTGGTGGGGTCGGGGTCTGAGAGGGGTTGCCAGGCTGGGACCAAGGGTTTCAGAGTGGGAGGGGGCATGAGCTCTGGGCTGGGGCCAGAAATGAGGGCTTTAGGGTGCGGGATGGGGATCTGGGCTGGGAAAGGGGGTTGGAGTGTGTGTGGGGGGGTGAGGGCTCCGGCTGGGGGTGCAGGCTGTGGGGTTGGGAATGAGGGGTTTGGGGTGCAGGAGGGAGCTCCAGGCTGGGGCTGAGGGGTTCAGAGTGTGGGAGGGGGTTCTGAGCTGGGGCAGGGGTTGGAGTGCAGGAAGGGATTCAGGGTGTGGGCTCTCAGAGGGAGTTTGGGTGTGGAAGGGGGCTCAGGCTGGGCCAGGGGGGCAGGATGGGGTGGTGGGTTGGGGTGAGGGAGAGGGGGTGGGCTCTGGGCAGTGCTCACCTTGGATGGCTCCCCGCAAGCAGCAACAAGTTGCTCAGCTCCTACGCCACAGTTCCCGGCCAATGGGAGCTGCTGAGCCGGCGCTTGGGGCAGGGGCAGCACATGGAGCCCCCTTGGCCATCCCTCCGTCAAGGAGCTGAGAGACATGTCACCACTTCCGGGGAGTTGCATGGAGCCAGGTAGGGAGCCTGCCAGTCCCACACCAACCGGACTTTTAACGGCTCGAACTGCAGTGCTGACTGGAGCCATTCCGGTTGAAAGCTGGATACCTGGCAAGCCTAGTTGAAGTGTAACTAAGAGCAGAATTTAACCATAAATTTTTTCAGAGAAATATTGGAATATCTCGTTACCTAGGGAGGTGGTAGAATCTCCTTCCTTAGAAGTTTTTAAGGTCAGGCTTGACAAAGCCCTGGCTGGGATGATTTAATTGGGGATTGGTCCTGCTTTGAGCAGGGGGTTGGACTAGATGACCTCCTGAGGTCCCTTCCAACCCTAATATTCTATGATTCTATGATCTCATTGTGGCAATATTGTACGTGTGGCAGACATTTTAAAAATGTAATGTCCTAATATAGGAAGCAGTAAAAGCACACTAAACACACTGAGGTTATGTAAAGACTAGTGTAAGTTACACACTAATAAGTGTGTCTGTAAGTGTGCACAACACCACTGGAACAAAAGGGTGAAGTTGAACTGGGGTTGGAGCACGGAAAGCTAGTATTAGGAGATCAGAAGCTGTAAGATGAAATAGCCTCCTTCTGTTTAATCTTACTCTGCCATGATGGGTGGTTTTCAAGCTAGAAGCCCACCCTTCCATCCCCTTCTGCATTTAAGTTATATCAATTTACTGGTGTGTAAGTTACATCACCCCAGGATTTGACTCAGTATATCTAGTGCACTTTTACCTGCTCCTGAGTAAACTTCAGTCTCAGCTGCAAACTAAACAGAACTAAAATGAAACTGACAGAATCCTTGAGGGAGGCAGCAGCTTAGGTTGAATTTCTCTGTGGTGCAGGTTTCAGAGTAACAGCCGTGTTAGTCTGTATTCGCAAAAAGAACAGGAGGACTTGTGGCACCTTAGAGACTAACCAATTTATTTGAGCATAAGCTTTCGTGAGCTACAGCTCACTTCATTGGATGCATACTGTGGAAAGTGTAGAAGATCTTATTATATACACAAAGCATGAAAAAATACCTCCTTCCACCCCACTCTCCTGCTGGTAATAGCTTATCCAAAGTGACCTCTCTCCTTACATTGTGTATGATAATCAAGGTGGGCCATTTCCAGCACAAATCCAGGGTTTAACAAGAATGTCTGGGGGGCGGGGGCGGGGGGGGTAAGAAAAAACAAGGGGAAATAGGCTACCTTGCATAATGACTAAGCCACTCCCAGTCTCTATTCAAGCCGAAGTTAATTGTGTCCAATTTGCAAATGAATTCCAATTCAGCAGTTTCTCGCTGGAGTCTGGATTTGAAGTTTTTTTGTTGTAAAATAGCAGGGGCCTTTGCTGGTGCAGAGAGGTAGAATTTACACCTCCCTACTCCAGCACTAGGAAACATGGCCCTAACTTTGCAGGTGTTATGAATGATTGTTTCGTACCGTCACCCAAGGCCATTTGAACATTTTTTAGAAAATGTTTTGTTTCAGGCATATCTGTTGAAAGTCTTTATAGTGTCATTAAAATAATTACTTCTGGAAAAATGAGACTAATATATAGCCTTTGTGTTGACTTAACATTTTAACATGTGGGCACAGCACCTAGAAACCAGTCCTGCTTAAAAATGAGAGGTCTGGTTCGAAATAATTGGTGTCAGCCTAGTATTAGACATGTTAGAGGTGACCACGTATAGAAGGGAGATTGCATGCTAGTTCCTGGCATCGAAGATTGGGTTCAGATGGACAATGGCCCATGCTTGTCTTGTGTGACTTTAATACTTCATCTTAACTCACCAAACAGGGGGTGACACTCCTATTTGGTTGGCAGGACAATAAAAATTATAGGGAGGCTTCTGAGACTGAACTTTTAACTTTTGAGCTGCACATCCCATTCAAGTAATAATTAGCAGGGGTGTGAAACCAGCTGCAGAGATGTGGGCAGGGATGCTATGACTCAGTCTACTGCATTAATCTACATTAAATCAATGACTGGGAAGGTACCAAGTTGTTCCCTCCTCCGCTCTCGCCTTCCCGCCCAAGTTATTCTGAGGCATTTCTTAGTAAAGATTGCAAATATGAACAATTATTTCAATGGAAACACAAATAATTATAGCTACACAACAGAATTTAATCACATTTGTGTTGAGTATCGAAGAATGTTGAACTAGATTTAGAAGTTGAAACATTCAACTCTTATCAGCCTACTTTATTTTAGAGGATATTATTTCTGTAGTAGTAACAGCACTGAGCAGAGCACAGTATATACATTTGGAAACCCAAATTATGTTCCAAATGCCAGCAGTCCAAAGGTTAATTTGATTGTACACATACAGTCTACAAGTTCTTTATGAACATATGCTATCGTTACATGCTCATGCATTAATGAGTAGGGTCAGGCTGGCATCGGTTTTGTTATATTTCCAGGATATTCTTGGAAAAGTTTATATATGATCTTAAGCATAGATAATATAGAGTTCTATTTTCAGGAAATGCCTGTCTAGCTATAAAGAAAACACTGTGAATACAAATTGTTGGCCACAGACTGGATTAAGTCTTTACTGGTGCATGAACGATTTGATTGCTACCCAAGAGGGTGTCAATGACTTGGGCTGGTATTGCCCGATGAGAGCTCTGTGTGGCTGGAGAAGTCAGAGGCAGAAATCTCCGAAGCATTTGTAATTTGCAGTTAGAAGTAACATTGAAAGGGATGTTTAAGAAAAAAGTGAATGAGCCAGATTCTTGACTGCAGCTGAGTGGAGCTTAAGCCCCATCCTACCCATAGACACTCCTGACATGACTTCTCCTTCCCCATTCACCAGAGGAGGGGGGTGGTGGTGCTGCCTCGGCTGTTTTCGCTGGCAGATAGTTCCCCTGCAAATGGGGAGCCAAAAATCCAGCCCAACAGACTGAAAAGCCTACATCCTTCCCTGTGTTACCGGGAAGAGCTAACTCTACTAAAACTGGACACATTTGAAAATCTGATTTACCTTTCACTGCGCTTAGACACGTTGTCTTATTTAATATGAAGGTAGCACCCAGAGGCCCTGATTGGGACCAGGGGCCTCATGTGCTCTACAAACTGAAACCTAGATCCTGCAAGTCAGTGAACCTTAATGGAGCCCCATTGACTTTGCTGGGACTCCATGTAGGCATAAGGGTCTGCCCACATGGAACTTTCTGGAGGATTAGGGCTATCAAGGTAGATGCAGTTCTGTAAGTCCCCACAGCTCTTGAACCTCGGCCTGCAGAGCTGGCAGGCAGTAAACCTCCATGGTGCCACCCAGCAGCTGCAGTAGACAGCTCACGCAACACTACCCACAACCCACTACAGACAGACCACGGGAAGTCCTGCCTCAAGGGGGCTGACTGGCAGTAGCTTCATGGCTCCTGCCCTATATAAACCCAATGTGTATTCCAGGAAGTTTCCAGGCAACAGTGTGGATGTGTTGTAGCTACCAGGATCATAGGTAGCGACTCTGGGTGCCCCAGCCCTGGGGAAAGGAGGAAGCCAGCACCTGTGACCAGGACCAACTCTGCTCTTGAACTCCTGGCTTTGATCTCGGCTTGATTTTGACCTCATCTGTTGAGCCAGACCCTGAAACCTGACTCTGACTCTGATCCTTGGATTCCACCCCGACCTGGAACTTGACTACAAACTCTTCTCTATTCTCAGCCTCAGGATTGACCCTGCTCTGACCTTTGATCCTAACTGCCCATGTCAGGATCCTGACAGGTTCCTGCCCCAAAGTTTTTACAGAATTGGGCCTCAGTCTACAGTTGGATCTGTATAGGAGTTTGTCCGTGCAAATCCAATAGCAGGATTGGAGCCCAAGAAGCAAAACTAGACTTGTTTGTTTATATTCAGTTTCACTCTTTGACTACCCATATTGCTGTAGTGTTTGCGGTACGAATGTTCCAGGTGAACACTTACATACAAATATCTGTTTGTAGTAATTTTATATGATATGCTAAGATTAGATTTTGTAATATACATTATTACAAGACCTACATTTTGGCCTAAGCTGCTACTTGGCTGTATCTGTATAATATTACGTGAATATAACTTGTCAGTTTTTGAGGGGAGGATTCATCATTATTTTAAAATAGACCCTCCTGGGTCCTGAAGTTTGTCTAGATTATTTAGCAAAATAATGTTTTAGAAATGTTTTTGACTAACTGCTGCAAAACATATCCTTAATGAGAGAATACACTGGGTAGATGATATCTCTCTGTGGCTAGCTTCTTGTGTTCATTTGGGGACCATTGTCCACTTTCATGTTTGGATATTGAACAGGTTACAGCAGTGCTAGGTGTAGGTCCTAAATTTAGGATCTCATAGCCACTGGACAGGGACTCAGGAGACCTCGGTTCAATTCCTGGTTCTGCCAACTGGCCTGCTAGGAGACCTTGAACAAGTGATTTCCCCATGCCATGACTCAGTTTTCCCATCTGTAAAATGGGGATAATGACACTGACCCTTCTTTGTAGAGTACTTTTGAGATCTATGGATGAAAAGTGCTATGTAGGAGTGTAATAAGTTAGTGGTGGCCCCTCCCCCTCTGGGTCAGAGGGAGGCCACTCTGCCTTACTATATAACGGGGCGTTGCTCGCGGGGAATCAGCTGAGTCACTCTTGGCCTATAGCTCTGGTCAGCAGTCTGGGTAGAGCGATCGGCAATCAGAGTCTCTAGCCAGCAATCAGGGCAGTGAAGGGTCAGTCGCTTGGACCTGTACTCAGGGGCAAACAGCAAATAAACAGTTCGTAAGCCAAGCTCTTCGGGCAGGGTTGTACAGAGTTTGAGTCTCAGGCCTGCCCTCAAGGCTGTGCGGCAAACAAATACTTCAGAGCCCAGGACCTTAGTCAGGGCAGGCAACAAGTCCTCTGGGCTTAGACCAGGGTAGAGCACCCAAACAGAGTCTAGGGGGGCTCAGGCAGGAGTACAGCCTAGTGTCCTCACTCAGCAGACTGTAGGCGGATGCAGGCCCTCTGGCCTATGGAAGGGGAGTACTGCCACCCCAGGGGTGGGGTGGCAGGGAGGACGCAGGCCTGCCCAACTCCACTGTGTCCTAGCCCAGGGCCTTAGCAGTGGTGGAGGGGTCTGCCACTGGGTCAGTGGGGATCCTCTCACAGCATGCTGACCTGGTCACAGGCCAGCTCTCAACCAGATGGTGTCTAATTCCCCTGGGGTACTTCCTCTCTCCCCCTCAGCGTGTACCTGGGTCTGTACAGGGTCCTCCGCATCATCCAGGTAGAAGGCCAGTGGCAGTCCCAGCAGCTCCTCCTCAGGTTGGTCAGTGTGTGGCTCCAGCAGCGTCAGCCAGTCCTCAGCACCGCAGGGATCCATGGCAGTCTCCCAGTTCAGGAGCGGGTAGGAGGCATCTGGCTCCTTCAGCAGCTGCAGCCCACATGAGCTTGCAGACCCGCGTTCTGTACTTCCTGTTCCTCCCACTGACTTCCGGTGGGTGGGGTGAGCATGGCCTGGCTCCACCCACCAGGGTTTTGCAAGTGGCCCCTCCCCCTCTGGGTCAGTGGGACGCCACTTCTCACTACAAGGAGCTAGAGATTATTTTAACATTCAGGTTTTTTCCCTAGAAATGTCTTCTTTTACAGCATTTTATCTTAGGTGCCTAACATTAAAGTGTGTGTGAGAGAGAGCAAGACTGACTCTTACAAAGCTGAAAATAGTGGAAAATGCTGATTAAAAACCTCCAAAGCAGACATTTGGAAAAATATTCTGTATAATCTCCATTTCTTTATCAGTTCTGAGCAGAGGGGCCTGTGTGCACAGCACAGAGTGGATTTAAATCTGACAGTAGTGTTCAAATAGGTTTGAAAATCATGGAAGGAAGGAAGCAAAGCCACCCCTCCCTCTGTGTCTGAGCCAATGGAAGTCATTTAACGCGAGCAGGGTGAAACTGGAGCTGTATGAGAGCACTGGGGTGGCGGAGCACTTTCAGTCTGGAAGGTGGAGTGCAGCTCTCTGCAGATCTCTCTGCAGAACATCTTTTGGCTGTCTGAAGCTTGTCCGGCAGTTCCACTATCTCAGTGGGTGTCTGGTGCTATCTATCATGCTGCTCCTGAGGCTGAGACAGCAGTTTCTCCTGTCCTTTAGTAGCGTAGGTACATTTACTGGCACTGCATTTCCCAGTTCACCACACCATCATCCCCAAATGCAGATCTTGCAAGGCTGTGCTGTCTCCATATGTACTGTTGCTCCATGCCATCCATTTTGCCCTGTCTCACATGGGAATTTTAGACCATGCCATGCAGCTTCCAGCAACTTGAGATGTGCAGATGTCTGAGAGGATGGGACCACCTCTTCATGTCCATATTTGTAAGGTTGCTGCTCCGTCCCATCAATGCTTATTTAAAGGGAAGTATAAGATATGGCCCAAGGAAAATATCACTGCCACTGATCACATCTTCTGCTTAGAACCGCTTGCTCATCTCTATCAGTAATTAAATCACTGGTCTAGTGGGAAGGAGATTTTCAATCTCACTTCCCCCATCAACAAGTTCAAGCCTCGATGAAAAAGACTGAGAAGGTTTCAGTAAAAATCAAATACATAAGATTTAAAGAAAGATCTGAAAATTCTTCCCAGCATTCAAACTTAAAACTCCATTTCTTTTTTGTCTGTTCTAATAATTTTCTATACCTTTTCAAAATATATGTCTCTGATATGTTGAGTCGTTAACAAGCTATTTTTAAAACAACCAACCTATTCCATTAATATTTGGTCCTGTACTGGTCATAATGGTAAATCTGTGACATCACATTTATTTCCATGACAACCAGCTGTGATGTTGCAAACAAAGGATTATAGTCTTGCTGTGGGATCAAGCAGAAGGAGAACTTGGCTTACAAGGGAAGAAAGCATCTATTCAGACACTCACATGATATATTTGCAAAGGGAATATAGAAAAGGTATAGCCAAATACATTTCTCTACCTAAATGTTCTCATTTTTCAAGTTTGCTCTAGTGTAAAAGTACCTCTTTGACGGGAGGTCCACAACAGCAACAGTTAAACTTTTTAGCCTTGTATAAGGAATTGTCTTAAACATCTAAACTTGAACTGGCCAAATGTCTGCATATCAACAAAGACAGCTGTCCTTCATGTTGTTAGATAAGCCCACACTTCTTTTGGTGAGCCCTTAGCAGAAGTCAGCAAGAATGCAAAAACTGACAATAAACTCATAGAACGTATCAGCACATCTTTTATTTATTAACGCATAGTGCCGCCTTGTGGACAAAATGTCTTACTGCTAAATGAAATCTGCGTAGTATAAATGTTGTTTCCCCTTTCTTTCTCTTCTCAGACAAAATGGCTAAAAGACCAAGCAGTGGCAAGCACACAGAGATGCACCAAGAGGTCTCTCACACATTACAACTTCATATTAATAAAATTACTGTTTTGAAGTATTTTTAATGTACATTTTAACGCTCAGCATAGCATCTGATTTTTCAGAGGTGCTGAGCATCCCATTTCCTGTTTTCTTCTGGAAGAAAGACTGTATCTTATTCCTCAGAAGTAGTTGTAGAAATAGCTCTTCCGGCACTCTCTCCTTTTTTTTTTTTTTTTTCCCCCTCTTCTTCCCAATAGAATTTGTTTGACATCTAAAATTAGTCAAAACATATATAAATGCAAACGGATGCCAGACACCTCTCATTTTTAGGCTTACGAATGTGGCACTGGGTAGATCAATGCGTAATGTTGTTTGAGGGAGACTTTTTGCTCTTCTGTTTAAAAGTTGTACAGAGTAGGGTATGTGCCTCCTGAGACTTTCAAAATCAGTTTTATTTTACAAATTAATGCCCCAGTCCTGCAACGTGTTGTTCACAGCTGGGCCGCAGACTGATTGTCCACCCATACAGAGTCAATCACAGGTTCAAGTCCCTTCCCCCCACCTAAAAATAAATAAAATTGTAAAGTGAGTTAACTCCAAAGACGGTATACAATGCAGTAGTGAACACTGGGTATTCTAGCAATGCCCAGCAATGGTACTAGACTGAGTACTAATGACCAACTGATAATGAGGAAGCTTGGCTGTCAACACAGGTATGTGTCATTGTGAATACTGACAGAAGGAGCCTGTGGGACACTTTATGTTAAAGTGGGGGAAGGAATGATTACATTCTTACCATTTCATTATTGTTTTCAGCTGATATGCATATTTTGGTAAATTTGCTTAGTGACTATAACAGCAGGATATGTCCTCTTCTAAGGATTTTGAATGTTTTCAAAACTAAACTGCAAATGTGTTTATTGCTGTGATGAGGTTTCCATTTGAAACTGGTTCCTGAATTTGCAGCTTCTTTCAGACTGCTAGTATCAGTCCAAGTGTGGTGGGGTTCAGTCTAGTGAAGGCCTCTTCCTGTCATAAATAAGATTACTTTCATTTAACTTATGGAGTGTGTTATTCCTCAGAGTAATGAATTTCCTCTGTGCCTTTGAGCATATAAACATGGTTTTCATTAGGCTTCTCTAAAAAAAAAAAAAAAAAAAAAAGTCTGAGTAAAATTAATAAGATGACAATTAACTCCATAAATGCAGATGTGTTTTTAACTGTATAACTGAAATAGACTCATGATCTAGGCTGGGAAAGGACTGCTTCATCTCTGAAAACTAAAATCTAAACAAAAATAATTATATAGGAGAAATTGGATTCTGCTTCATGAGAGTTAGAAAAATAGGTGGAAAATCTGAAAATCTTTTTAAAAATTAGTTTCTTAGAAAAAAGAATAAAAGGAACTTCAGATTAAATGTAGACCAGACAAATAGCCCCAGGCTTTCTACTTAATATGTAACACATGTGATAATACTAGATTCTAACCGTATATTTACACTTAGAATTGCAACTAACAGTTTCAATATTGCTTCTTTCTTCACCGGATATTTCTCTGCAATTTTATAATGAAGAATAGTGACAATTGCTAATATTTCACTAATAGACATATCCCTTGATAGTTAGACTCTGCAATTCATAAAGACTTCATGTACAGTTTGTATTTGTGGCTTGAAATCTCTGTCAAGTGGTGAATCACTACAGCATCATTGTGGTTTTCTCATAGCTAACAGCATTTCAATTATTTTTAAATCGCCATGCATGAATACGTAAGTGAGACGGTTTTGTAACATTGACCTTTAGGCTGCTACAATTTTTCCACTTTTCCAGTCAGATGAAAGTGGCAGAAGTCCATAAAGCCAATGTTAAAATACACAATTTATGCTCTTTTTATGTACATATATATTTTGTTAAAGACAACTGAGTTCACTTTCACAAAGTGCAAATGTATGTAGCTAGATAGCTATTCAAAAAACAAAGTAGGTTGGAACGCTTATCAAAATTAAGATGCTAAAACTTTATAAGATACTGAGAGCTGAAAGCAATATTATTACGGTAAATTAGACTGTTCACACATTGCCATTCTTGAGTACGGACTTGTAGTCTAAACCATTCTAAACTTTTTTTAGTTCTAGACAATCAAACTTATGAAGACTTTGTGCATAGTTTCCAAATTTGCTCTTCTTTAGGCAAATCTAATGCAAACAACCGAAAGGAATCACAAAAGAGTTGATGCTCTTAGTACTGACAGAAAAGAATAGCCTACAAAGATATTCTGCTTGCATGCAGAAATTGAAATGTCATCTTCATACCAAATTGATGCTTTCAAAATAAATCTTTCACTTTTCTGATTGCTCCCTTCATTAGTTAATCCCCAGGAATTCAGTTAGGAAAACTCTGCCAGATCTACCTGAGAGACAGTTTTAGTCTGAGGCTGACCTTATAAATATTGTTCCTTGTTACAATCTAAGTATTGCGTTGCCTTTGGTGTAAAAGTGCAGATGGTTTCTATTTAAAATTATAAGGCTAAAGTTGTTTAAGGAGCCGGTCTCAGTTATGGGTGAAAGTTGCTGGTTGAAACCTCGACAACAGAGGAAAAGAAACCTTAAATACAAGTTCCCATTTCCCTTAGCTTTTGGGCAGGAAATTGTTTTTGGCTTGTTTTGTTGCAAAGATAGAAAGGACTACACGTTAAAAATTCTCTATAGTTTAATATTTGCTCAGTAGTGTACTATTCCCCAATCAAACCCCTCTAGACTGTAAATCATATCCACTATGTCACTGTTTTGATTGGAAGCATGAGTTGCACCATTGCAGATCTCTAGGGAGGGCAAACTTTTGCAGCTGCAGAAAGCTGGAACTATTTTCTGGTATTATTAAAGGAATCTGAGGATTTTTTTATGTAAAGATGTAGTGAAATTCATAAAGTGCACAGAGATTTAGTATGAAGGTTTTATTACAAGCAAGGCCCATAACAATACTGCTCTGGTAATAGAAACTGAATTGTTCTAATTGTCAAAACAGCAAACATGTAAAATTATAGCCCCTCTCTCCTCCCCTTTCCTCTATCTTGGGAGAAATGAAATGCAAAAAGTCACAAACTATTTCAAAATGTTAAAAATTCAGTCAGACTTCTGGTGCTGTCGTAAAATGTGTTCCTGTTGAATTACTGCATGGATGTTTTGTCAAGACGTGATCTGGAAATCTTGACGTATAGTTTTGTTTTCCTGAAGGTATTTATGTGTATTGCTTTGATATCTGAAATGCAGTTATTAGACATGGAACCAAAAGGATAAAATATTGACTTCACTAGAACAGGAATGTGAAGACTTGAGTTCAGAGTTGCTGGAACAATTTGTATAGTGGAGGTGCTGAGGTAAATGGTAAACCCCGTATATAATGGAAACCACTTCAAGCCAGGAGGTGCAGCAGCAGCACCTCCAGCACCCCTAATTCCAGCGGCTATGCTTGAGTTAACTTAATATATTTACCCGTTAAACATTGTCTAGAGATAGATGATAGGTTTCCAAAAGTGTGGTCTTTTAAGGATGTTCTAACCTCATTCTTGTGATTAGATATAACGGATTGTTCAGAGAAATTCACCCATGACACATGTAACTCTGCTGTCTGAATAGACAAATCTCTTGGTGGACTTATTACAGTATGTATTCTCATCTGTTTTAATAACGTTTTAGGGCTTGGTTAATTAAAGTAGGACTGTAATCACGGTGGGATATTTCTGACACCAAACCTGGGTATATGGTGTACCCAGTTTAAAACAGGGGAGAGTGGAGTGGTAGTATGCGTATTGGCATATGGCTTATACAAGCACATAGAATAATTATGTATCGTAATGAAATATGGACAAGTTAAAAATCATTCCTCTTTGGGTGCCAGAGGGTCTGATCATGTTTGAACATTTAAAACTAGCCTTTATATTTAGTGAAACAGCATCAGCTTTTACTGCTTCACCTAACAATAGTATACCTAATGGGCATGGTGTCATATCAACAGCTCGATCCCCCAGCACCATTTCTTTTTCTTAAAGTGTAACTACTTACTCCTCTGTATGACTTCAACCTCAAAACCTACCTACATGTATCTTTTCTCTTTCCTTCTACTGTTACAAACTGTCTAAGAAAGTGTATCAGACTGGGTAATGTCATAGAATCATAGAAATGTAGGACTAGAAGGGATCTAAAGAAGCCATCGAGTCCAGCCCACTGCATTGAGGCAGGACCAAGTAAACCTAGCCCATCCCTGACAGGTGTTTGTCCAACCTGCTCTTAAAAACCTCTAGTGATGGGATTCCACAAACTCCCTTGGAAGCCTATTCCAGATCTTAACTACCCTTATGGTTAGAAAATTTTTCCTAATATCTAACCTGAATTGTGCTTGATGGAAGCCAATTATTTCTTTTCCTACCTTCAGTGGACATGGAGAACAACTGATCACCATCCTCTTTCTAACAGTCCTTAACATATTTGAAGACTGTTATCAGATCCCACATTAGTCTTCTTTTCTCAAGATTAAACATGCCCAGTTTTTTAAACCTTTCCTCATAGGTCAGATTTTCTAAACCTTTGATCATTTTGTGTTGTTCTCCTCAGAACTCTCTTCCAATTTTTCAAGGTCATTTTGAATTCTCATCCTGTCCCCCAAAGTGCTAGCAACCCCTCCCAGCTTGATGTCATCTGCAAATTTTATAAGCTTTACTCTGCACTCCATTATCCACGTCATTAATAAAAATATTAAATGGTACCAGACCCAGGACTGGCCTCTGTGGAACCTCACAAGATATGCCCTGCCAGTTTGACAGTGAACCATTGATAACTACTCTTTGAATACAGGCTTTCAACCAGATGTGCAATACAGTAACTTCATCTAAACCACATTTCCGAAGTTTATTTATGAGAATGTCATGTGGGACTGTGACAAAAGCCTTATTAAAATCAAGATATAGCATGTCTACAGTTTTCCCTCATCCACTAGGCCAATAACCTGGTCAAAGAGGGAAAATAGGTTGGTTTGGCATGATTTGTTCTTGACAAATCCACGCTGGCTATTTTTTGTAATTCTGTTATCCTCTGGGTATTTACAAATTGATTGTTTATTTGTTCCAGTATCTTTACAGGTATTGAAGACAGGCTGGTTAGTCTGCAATTCCCTGGGTCCTCTTTGGCAGGACTAAGTATTATCAAGACCATTCCTGATAGGTGTTTGGCTAACCTACTCTTAAAAATCTCCAATGATGGAGATTCCACAACCTCTGTAGGCAATTTATTCCAGGCTACCCTAACAGTTAGGAAGTTTTTCATTATCTTCTAAGTGTTTGCAAATCGATTGCTTAATTATTTGCTCCATTATCTTTCCAGAGTCATAGAATCATAGAAGATTAGGATTGGAAGAGACCTCAGAAGGTCATCTAGTCCAACCCGTTGCTCAAAGCAGGACCAACCCCAACTAAATCATCCCAGCCAGGGCTTTGTCAAGCCAGGCCTTAAAAACCTCTGAGGATGGAGATTCCACCACCACCCTTGGTAACCCATTCCAGTGCTTCACCACCCTCCTAGTGAAATAGTTTTTTCCTAATATCCAACCTAGCTAATGAAGTGGAGGATTTACATTTTCCAACATCTTTCTCTTGCTCCTAATGTATATGGATAGAACCCTGCACAGAAATAAAATTTGTATCTGCATCCGATCCGCGATCCACAAACATGGTCCGTGGATATTCACAGATATAAAACAGGTGTCTGCAGATTTGCATTATATATGGAGCAATAAGTGAATGTGGTATCAATAATAATAAAAAACCCACCACATTATTCCTAACCCTTTCCACAAAGGATTAAAAGATTATGTTTGGTAAACACCTCTCTAATATTAATGCTTAACGCACAGGATCTGATTCTCATTTACACTAAGGCCCCTTTACACTATTCTGGGTAGTATAAAGGAGTGTTGGTGTAAAGAGAGTCAGGCCTGTAATATTTTACATCTTCAAGGTGTAGTACAAACATTAGGTACTTTATGCTCATAACACCGCTGTGAGGCAGGCAAATACTATCTTCATTTTACAGATGGAGACATTGACAGACAGAGAGGGTAATTGACTTGCCCAAGGCCACACACAATGAGTTAATAGCACAGCTGGGATTGGAGCTCAGGAGTGGATTTCTTGCAGTCTTGTGGCCCATTCACTACATCACAGGACTCACTGGATAAAAAACATGTACTGGATGAAAAAAAACCCACTGGATGAAAAACTCTGATTATATATGTACCTACTCTGATTACTCTGGCTGTGTTCAGAGTATGTCATGGGGATTGCAGGAATAAATCCACCCCTCAAGGTTGTATGCTGGCCATGAGGCTGCAACATAGCCCTCCAGAGTCACTATTCCAGCATAAGGTCCATAATGCTGGCAGATTCCAGGTTTCTTCCCCAGTCCATCTCAAACAGCCTTTCCTATGCTGTCCTATATTACTCTGGTGTGGAATCCCCATCTGCAGTGTGCATACAGTCATTCTCCTACTTGTGCAGCCTCATGGCAACCCTTAGTTAAGGCAGTGGACTTTAGCCCTTCTGTGCTTGGGTGAATTTTAACCAGAAGAAAAGGCTCTGTTAAAATTCTGTTGACAAATGCAGCATCATTTGCTATTATTTAAAAGATGTTTGTTTTTATAGGGTAAGGTAAATGTTGAACAAAAATGCCCAGAATTCAACTCATGGCTGCTATTGTACAACCACCTTTGTTTTGAAAATATTCTTTTCTCCCACAGTTGCTCTCCAACGCTGGAGCCCACCAGTGTTGTTCCTGAAACTTTCCCAAGCGGCTAAAGTTAAATTGCAAACTCTGATCCCCATATGGTAGTACCAGACTATTTCTCTGTTTTGAACATGCAATTGTGTTTTGCCTGTTGGGGTATTGCAATTGCGTCTCTTACTTTATTGGAATGTGTTATGAAATGTCAGGAACCACTAACATCCCTAGAGCGTCAGTAACACCTATGTTTAATAAGGTCTGCATGCTATTTCACTATTCAGTTAGTAAAATGTTTTAGCATTTTTCCTGGAAACTTTGCTATGATATGGTAGTCCAATAATACATCACAAGCAAAACTACTTAAAGAAGCTACTGGGACTCAAAGACATCATTGTTGTTTATTTAATTGCCTTGTAAACCATCTTGAGAAATATCTAGTAGGAGAAGGCTGAGGAAACATATGCTATAGTTTTCATTACATTAGAGCCATTTTAATTCTTCCAGAGGCAGCTCTAACATTATGAGCCTCTTGCATATTGTATTTATTCATTTATTTACCTGTTTCATGAAAAAAATAATACATTTAAGTTGCACTTCCTGCTCAGCACTGCTTCCTGTTGTTTTTGTGTTTAACCATTTCTAAGGCTGTCACTCCCTAGTGTAATCATCAAGTTGCCTTAAGACGTATATGAGTTTTGTAAAGTCAGAATGGCAGTCTGCTCTAACTTGTGTGGAAGGTTAACGTAACTGACCTATATTACATGGGAATCTGAGAAGTGTGCTATTTAAGATCATGCATGTCAGTTGGTATTGTATAAGTTGAGTTGCTTTTCACTTTAGGTTTTTATAAGTATATTTTCTTTCATGCCAAACTTTCAGTCACAAGGGCTTTATTTACAGGAGGGGGATTGGACAGCGTCTTGTTTTGGAGTTCTGAGTCAGACACACAGTCTCCTATAGTCGTTTAATCATTTACCAAGTGCCATATGCAAGTCCTGAGCATGTGCGTTATTGCTGGATTTCATTTTGTGGCTAAAGACTAAATGTCTAAATATGGCTTCTCTTTATAGAACACTGTAACTATCCAGTTCTCTAATTAAAAGGGAACCAAAGTATTCATTTGGAAGTCCAGGATAATACTTAAGAATCAATCAAGGTTATTTTTGACTTGTTGAACTATGTATTTACTCAAATAAATAGGCTCCCCCTTCCTCTTGTTTACTTTCTTCTGATGAGAAACTTCTTAAAGATTTGAAAAATATCGCTAGATTTACCCATCTCTCTTATGTCACATTCCAATCCAGTAATAATAAACAAATTAACATATTGCCAGGATCCTAGTGAGTTTTTCCTTCTGAAGCTAGACTAACAGTACTTCTAATTCTAATATACTAGAGAATTATTTTTTTCCTATTTTTTCTCTTAGCTTTTTTTTAAACTTACGTTACCTTCTTTAATTTTTCCATTTTTATTGCCAAAGGAATTAGTAACAAACTCCCTTTGAAAAAAAATATACTAGTGAAGAAGAGTACTTTTCATGATTAAGGACCTTCTGTTCACACACTTCCTGCCTACACTGTAGAATCCATGGACTCTGGAGATAGACAGGAGAGGGGTAGAAGATAATTAAGACATCATGGTGCCCTACGCAGCCCCCCACTGGGGGGCCG
The DNA here is from genome assembly GCF_965140295.1 of Lepidochelys olivacea. NCBI lineage: Eukaryota > Metazoa > Chordata > Testudines > Cheloniidae > Lepidochelys > Lepidochelys olivacea. The sequence goes on from NC_140414.1 coordinate 97,370,015, forward strand.
GCCCCAGGCCTCCGCGGGGGTGGGCCCCAGGCCTCTGCGGGGTGGGGTGGGGGTGAACTGCACCCCAGATCTGTGGGGGGCAGGAGGGAAACTGTCCCCCAGCACGAGCCGGCAGAGCAGAGAGGGTTGGGGCCAGGTCACTCCCCTTCCTGCTACCCGGTGGCAGCGGGAAGTGGAGTGACCCGGTCCCAGCCCGCTTGGCTCCCCTGGCTCCCAGCCTTGGGACTTGGGGGGCAGGCGGGAACTGCCCCCCCAGCACTCACCTGCAGCGCGGCTGGGAGCTGGCAGAGCGGGGCCAGCCGGGGCCGGGTCGTTTCACGTCCCACAGCCCGGTGAGTGCAGGGCGCCCCCGACCCCTGCTGGAGTCCCCCGGGACGTAGCTCAGAGGAAGGGATGGAGTGGGGGTGGGGCTGGGGTGGAAAGAGCTGGGGTGGGGGCAGCTTTCCTGGCCGACTCAGCCGGCCGGGGGATCAGGCTGGAGCAGCACGCAGCTGTGTAGGGCACCAGGAAATTTGTGGCAGTTTGGTGCCCCAAATTTCCTGGTGCCCTATGCAGCTGCGTAGTTTGCGTATGGCCCCGGGCAGAGAAAACTAAGGGCTCTTAGATCCATCATGTGCTCACTGCATTTTGGGAGTACACCTGCAGACAACTCCTTGAAAGACACTTGCCTTTCCTCCCTGTTCCTGCTGCCACCCTTCATGTCGCTGTCTGGGGGGCGCACTGTACATGTACCGGTCAGACAGCAGCCAGACATCCCACGTTTCTCTTTTCTGCTCCCTTGGCATTCAGCTGAGCTGAAAGGACACTTGCAGTCAAGTTCCACAGAGCCACCATTGGGTGCTCTTGGGTCTAATTTGGATGAGGCCGCCAGTGAAATGAGCTTCCTGGCTGCAGTCTTGTCCCTAGTGTTTCTTATTCAGCACCTCTGGCAGTCTTTGGAATGGAATAGAGAGGTTCTGCAGAAATGCCTCCCTACAGAGGGAGAGCTGACAGCAGGGAGAGAACAAAAACCAAGGAAGAGCAAAACTAGTAAAAGCAAAACATAAAGGTAAATAAAGTAGAAAACAGAAAGAGTGGCAGAGAAAATCCAAAAGAAAAAAAGAGATGGTGGCAAGCATGCCAGGGCCTGGAACGAAGGGACACAGAGAGAGAGAGAGAGATTAGCGTCTGTTAATCCATGTCTAGTGAGGCACTGGCAAAACACTTTTTTGGTGGGGTTAAAGGGGAGAGTTAATATCTGTTATGGCAATGTCCCAACTGGTGAACAAGTCTGAGGTTCACAGGCAAAGCTGTCACAGTGCAAGGATTTAAAAGGTCTGGTGCTTAGTGATCCTAAGCTGTAGCCTATAACAACTTTGCTTTTCCTTACTGGTGGTCATATGGTTCATATTTATGGAGTGCAATTGAATAGCTGCAGGTTTACCACTCGCAGAGGAAAGAGATAGTCTTACTTACTGTAAAAGTCTTGAAGGTTTCTTTTCTTGCAAGTACAAAAAATACACTGAGGGCACGAATCCACGAAGCCTTGCAGAGCACACAGTGGGGAGTGCAAGGTAGTTGTTTGAGTGTGGGGCTAGGCCTGGGTGAAAGCGAAGTTCAACACTGAGCGTAGTCCTCCTCATTGATCAGAAACAACTCTTAGCCCCTTGGACAGCCACACTCCCATCTCTAAATTGTACAAGGTAAGAAAACCACAGAACGAGACAAGAGAATGGGGAAGTCTGAGGAATCCTGATGTGAAGTGTGATCCTCAGCATGCAAATGAGGCGCTTAACTAGCTACCTGCTCCCCCTGCTGCTAGGCTTAAATAACTTGGTGGTCACTAGCACTGTCATTAATGGAGGATCAGGTCCCCTGCACTCCCTGTCGTGTTCATCACCGTACAACTTACATTTATGCATCGCAGTGTTGCCAACTCTCACAATTTTTCCCCAAGTCTCACAATATTTTGGGTTTTTCTTAGAACATAGTTGTTGGATTCAGGTTGCCACCTGCATTTCTTTAAGGAAGTTTCTATTCCTTATGGCTGTGGAGGAGAGCTTGAAAATGTGACTCCTATATATTCCAACACCACAAGGTAAATACAATTTAATATTTTATAAATCCCATAATTTTTAAGCCACTCATGATTTTTGCAGCCTGACTCATGATTTTTGGGTGGTTTGGGTTGCCAATACTGTATGTGCAACACTCCACACCTGTCTTGAGTAAACTCAAGCCCTTAACACTACTTGTTTATATACAGAGCAAATGCAGAGAAACCAGTAATTAAGTGAAGGGTGTGTAGTCAGTGACTGCTTGTTTCAACATTAAAAATGGGAGGTTTAGGAAAGATTCATCCTTTGTATCACAGGCAGGAATAAGGGGACACAGAATAAGACAAATTCACAAAAATGTGGTTTACCTGCCTATTATGCTTTTTCTGTTGAGTTTTCTCCTGTTCTCTCTGTAATTCTTACGCAATTATTTACTCATTTTTCTTATCCTCATCTGGGTTTTCTTGTATTGATAACCATTATATAGGCTGTATTCTGATTTATCTTATGAACTATGTTCGAAGCAAAAGGAGAGCCAGTTATCCAGAAATTAATCGTAGAATTGTAGGACTTGAGGGAACTTCAAGAAGTCATCTTGTCCAGTCCCCTGCACTCATGGCAGGACCACGCCGACAGGTGTTTGTCTAACCTATTCTTAAAAATCTCCAACGATGGAGATTCCAAAGGCCAGCCAACTCAAGTGAAAAGTACCACCACACTGGAGGTAAGGGGTGTTTGTGTAGATGGGACTCGAGTTAGGGGTAGCACTTGAGTTATAACTAAAGGTAACTATACGGTGAAGACAAGCCCTTTGATTTTCATTCGGAGCTGTGGGTGCTCGTCTCCTCTGAAAATCAGATCACTCACTCCAGAGTTATAATATACCCACTTTTGAAAAATTAGGCTACCATTGCTGGTGCCACATGAACTGTGTTCTGTTAAGAAGGCAGCCTTCAGGACAAAGGGGAGTTTGACCATTTCATTTCAATCTTCCAGAAGGGCTTCCAGTGCAAGCTTCAGAGAAAATTGTTTGGGCTTCCTCTTTGCCTTTGTTTAAACCTATTAATGTGCCAAGCTTTGTGATGCTTTTGGAAAGAAGGAAAGCATCCCAGAGTCTGTGCCCTGTTGTACCTTATTCCTATATGGAGGGACAGCCAGTTGTATGTGGAAATAGAAGTGATACTGGGAAGATATCAGAGTGTTTGGGAGTCATATTTGGACTGCTACCTTCCTTCAGAGCCCAAAAGGTCCCAGATGCAGGTCAGGTAGGAGCTCTTCTCACACTATGACCCTGAGGGACCACAAGGGGGCATCTGTTTGACACAAAGCTATGGAAATTCAAAGCCTAGACATCTCAGAGGAAAATTAATGTCTTGGTTTTGCAGGGTTTTAATTCATGTTTATTTTTTAAAAAATATTTGGGTCATATCATCAGTCTGAAAAATCATGAAACTCTCCAAATGAGACTTTGGAAAGGGAACCTTTAGCTTTAGTTTTTTTTTGTTCTCTAGTGTTGGCACAGCATCTTATTTCTTCCACCTAGAAGGGACTTTTTCCTGGGGAGGAGTAACAAATGCAGACAGCCTAATTTGTTCTTGGCAAGCCCCGGAATCTGCATTGCTGTGAGGGTCAGAAATGTAATAATTCATAGATCTCCTCTTGCTGAGCTGGCCTCAGTTAATCAGAGTCTGTCTTTTTGTACTATTTTTTTCCTTTTGGATGGGTAACAAGTCCCCTGAAAATGAGCATGAAACATGCCGTGCTGGTATGTAAAAACCATGGTGCAGTTATGTATATCAGGACAACTTGAGAGAACAAATGTAATAAAATGTTTCTAATACTTATTGTCCGTGGATGGAAGTGAATCATGGTAAGAAGGTCTAGCAAAAGTTTTTTTATTTTCTCCAGTCCATTGGCTGGTGCAGGGTGAAAGGTACAGGTTGCACTGTCCACGCTAGTAGAGACTACATTTCACAGTGCTCCCTCCCCTGTGGGGGAATATGTTTGGTGTTAAAATAAACCTGAAATATACTCGTTACCTCCTTAAAACTCTAGAATTAAGGAATTAAAATAAGGCTGCTAGTGTTACATATGAGTGACCTCAGTCATGTGTCATGTGTGAAAACAGAAAAAAGCCAGAATGAAATGAGACTGAAATTAGCAAATTGAGTACATCTAATGTCATGTGAGGGACAGCCTGTTCTTGTGGTTAAAGTAAGGGTCTGACAGCAAGAGATCTGGGTTCTTTTCTAGATGCTGCTGTTGACTCATCGTACGAGTCACTTAAACTTTCTGTGCCTCGGTTTACCCCATCTGTATAACATAAATAATAGCCTCATGTGAGAGCTGTGAGGTCAAATTCCCTAATTAATGTTTTAATGCACTCTGAAATCATTGGATGGAAATTTCTATAGATGTTCAAGTTATTAATATTGTTTTATTAAATAACTCTAGGCTGTTAAAATTTCACAATGTACATTCTAAAAATTAAATTTTAAAATGTATTTTGACCGGACCACAGTAAAGTATATAACTGACCTAAGGCACAGGTTTAAACTTTCTAGCTATTACCACCTCAGTGCTGGAGCTATTCAAAAAACGGTTGCAAAAAAATTTAGAATAGCGAAAATCTATTTTTGTTCCCACAATCTGTGTTCTCAGAAGTGGCTGAACTATTTTTGGTCCTGTGTTCCAAAAATATTGACCCTTTGAGAAGAATAAATTGTGGAAGATTTCAGGCCCAACAGTTAACATTTAACAGTTATGGGCAACTGGAAAAGGGCCTTTAGAATGGAAGCAGGCAGCCTTAACTGTAGCTGTTACTGACTGCTGCAGCTATGTTGAAGTGGAACGTAAAGTGGAAGTAAAGAACCGCCATAAAGTAGAACCCCATTTTCCTTGCATTCAGAGTTTGATGTGTTCAGAAGGCTGGACAAAATTCAGATCTGGTGTAAGTGGGTGCCACATCATTGACTTCTGGAGGAGTTCCACCCAAATACAGCATGTTTTAAATCGGTCCCCAATTTTGGTAATTTAAGCTCATGGGTGGACCCAGGAGCCACATAGACCCTCTATGAAGTCAACTGGTACCGAGTCTACCCAAATTAGTCAGATTGGGGTCTTGGTCAGTTTTCTGTAAATTTTGTAAATAAACTTTTAGTTGTAAAGAAGTTAGAACAAATAATACTTAAATAAAATGCTGTTCACGGTTATAATGTATGTCGAGTGAGTCTACAGCTCACCAGCATCTCTCTATTAACACGAGTAATGGCACAACTCTTCTGAACTGAACTGCATTTTTAAATCAAATTGCCAGCATAAAATTTTAAACCATCAGGTTATATAAAATTAAATAAGAAGGCTTAAATTTTTTATACAATAGCAGGTCATTTCTTATGTTAATATTTCCCCTGCATTTCATATATATGTGTCTGGGTATTTGAGTTGTGAACATTTGTTTCTTTAAGCTCAGTTGATATGAAAACTGCCCATCCATGATCCACAGAGCAACCCAGATTTTCAAGGAAGTCTCTCACTTTTTGTCCCTGGTCCAGCACTCTGATTTAAAAGATTATAAATGACCATCTTAACTGCTGCTGCTGCCTTTAGTTACTGTACTAGTGACATGTCCAAGGACTTTCCTGGGGTACTTTACTGAATGCTGAACTGTTGGATCAGCAATGAGGAAACGTGGGCAGGAAAAGGAGAGAGAGGCTGAGAAGTAGAGAATAAAAGAAAGGGGGAGAGATTAGGTGGGATGGGGAGTAAGGATGAAAATGAAGACATGAGGACACAGAGGAAGACTAGCGAGGGAAACATCGAAGAAAATATTGGGGCAGGAGGAAGAAAACAAAATGCAGAAAAGGGGTGGGGGTGGAGGAAGAGAAGGAGGAAAGAGATTGAGGGAGAGATAAGGAAAGAGGGAACAATTGTTTAACTTTATGGAAAACTTAAGTCAAAGCAGATTACTAACCAGTATTGAGGAAAACCTACTGTAAGGTACACTGGAGAAGGAAAGAAAAGAAAGAGTAAAAAAAAAGGTAAAAAGGAAAGAGAAAGCACAACAAATCAAGGGTGGTATTGCTATTTGCATTCTAATTGTTTTTAAAAGCATGTTGCCAAAATATTCATAAATAATCCTGAATTGTATTCATCTATTTTTATACAAACTGATGGTTTTGGTCAACTGATGGGTAATAAGCAGTCCTGATTTTTATGAGCCACTCAAAAGGCATTGGCCAAACTGTTTGCTAGTGCATAAGAAACCCAACTGAGATTCAACAATGAGGTAAGCTTTTCCTGCTTTGGGTTATGGTTAAAAAGAAGAGCCAAGTCATTCTGAATAGGATGAAGTTTAGAGAACTAGGATTTAAGGAGACTGGAAAGGAAGAAATGGCAGCAGTCAGGGTGAGATGGCTGAAAGCATGCATAAGTTTTGGCAGAGGAGTTGTCTGATGCAGGTGAGGAGATAGTAAGCAGGCTGACAGAACAAGGGGAGGTGGAATATTTAACTGCCTTAGCATCTTTAATGTAACTTAATATGCATTTAATAAAAGATGTAATGTTTGTTCCTAATGCCTTGCATTTAAGCATTTAGTTTATTTATGTTGTTTTTTGAGAGTTGCACAAAAGGGTACAAGTATAACAGTAACAGCAACATTACAGTGGACAAGTACAGAGAAATCAAACAAACCCAATGAAAATGAAGGAACTGTAGAGGAAAAAAGAAAACAGGGAGAAAAAAAAGTAAATGGAGGGGGGAGAAGAGAAGATAAAAGAAATGGCAATCTGAAATCTCCTGTACTCCAATGCAATTGCAGGCACTAAGTTTATCCTCATGTAAATTACTTTTATTTCCCTAATTCAAAATACTTGCCTAGAATTTTTTCTAGAACTAGGGTGTATCACGCCAGACAAATAATAATAATCAGAGCTCAGGCTCAGACTTGTTGCGCAGCAAAGTGACATTCCCTGTTATGACCGTTAGCATCTGCTCCATCACGCCCCTGAAATCTCCCTCCATCCCTTTGAATGGGAGTCCTGCAGGAAAACTGGGTGGTTAATGCAGTTCAATCTGCCCCCCACCAGGAGGCACTTGCTGCTATCTGGGGTCAGGGCTGCAGTGGTTTATCAGTGATTGTACGACTCAATAATTGCAAATGTATCATAATTAGTTTTTCATTCCATGCTTTCATTTATTATTATTATTATTTATTATTTATTTATTTATTATTATTTATTTATTGTGGTACCACCTTATGGCCTTAGTCAGGGCCCAAAATTTGGTCTATGTGTAATTTAATTTTCAAAAATCAAATCAAGAGATGATGAAATTTAAACTCCAACTGTTGCAGCCTAAATCTAGGAGACTAGTAGAAATGTAGGGTTGGAAGGGACATAGAGAGATCATCAAGTCCAGCCCCCTGTACTGAGGCAGGAGCAAGTAAACCTAGACCATCCCAACAAGTGTGTGTCCAGCCTGTTCTTAAAAACCTCCAATGATAGGGATTCCACGACCTCCCATTAAACCTAGTCCAGACCTTAACTACCCTTATAGTTAGAAAGTTTTTCATTCTATCTAACCTAAATCTCTCTTGCTGCAGATTAAGCCCTTTGCTACTGAAGTGGATCATTTTCATTATTTCCTAAGTGACATTTTTGTATTGAATTAGTAGTTGTGAGTCCTAGTTTTATAAGATACAATGTGATGGCAAATCAGCAATAGTGGTTAAAATCTGTATGTATCAGATACACCAAAATCATTGAAAGCTGCTACAGAATCCATGGTTATATTAGTTTCCCATTTATTTAGGAACTTGGGAGACACAACAATTAGCAATCATCTCAAATTGTTTCTGATTAGTTCGGCACTTCTCTGTCATAGTGTGAGTCCTGTTGGCTGCAAAAGCTCTGTGGAGAAGAACTAATCAACTGTGAACTTCCCTGTGTCTGTGACCTCTGTCAACAAGCTGTTTATGATTCCCAGAATGGATTTAAATTAAGGACCAGTTCTTCCTCTGCTGTGAGTGAGATGTGGCAGGGTTGCAATCCATGTTAAAAAAAAATCACTATATGACGGGAAGGAGTAAGTGCATCTTTGTTTTATTAGGGTTCTCTCAGATCATCACCTCATGCAGCTCATAACAGAATCACCACACTAGGATCCAAGCGCAACAAAATTGCCAGATTTCCTGCCTAAACAACATATAAATATTTGAAACAAGCATTCTTTTATTTCCTTTTTTCTTTTTTGTAGAAAGTGCATTCATGTAAAATTATGCTGCTTTTTTACCGAGAAAGGGAGAAAGCCTCTAAGTTGTGCTTATTGCTTTTCTAAACAGTATATCTTGCACAAAACAGCAGAGGTCACTGTTTTCATTATGAAAAAGTGTCGAAGGCTGTGTGATACACTAGCAGTTTTGAGTCCTTGATTTCTTAATAACAGAATATAAATACTGTAGTATATCCTAGACACAATCATGTTCCTCCCTGTAGAGTTGTGGGTGAAGTCATAATAACAGTTTAAAGCCAGATGTTTCCCTGAATGGCTATCCTAGAGGAGATACAGCATACAATTATAAAATGAAGGCTGCCTAAAACAGAATTAATGACAGTCATCATTTTAACAGGTCCGTATCTTTTTTTTTCCATTCCTCCTCCTTTCCTACACTCACAGGAATTTGTGTTAGAGATGCAGTCTCTTTAAACTCATAAAAGCTCTTTAAGAAGTAATATCTTTCTTTGAAGTATGATAAAGGTGCACATTTACTTATTTAGCGTGCAAGTAAAAGATGTCTTATTTTCTCTCTGCCCTGCAAATTTGGCTTGGGATCAGAGAATCAAGCTTAGTTCTGTCTGGGTTGTATATCTTCACTGATGACTGACTGTAAAGATACTTCGGATCCACTGCTACCTTCATTTCCCTCTGTACAAGCCTATTGTTCCAAAATTATGCCTGAATTTCACCTGTGCCATCCACTGACGATAATAGGGTTGCACTTGCATAACGCAGGACAGAATTGGAAGGCAGGGGTTTGCGGAGATGGCTGTGCAGTTGGAACTTAGGAAACAATTCTGGTGATAATGTGCTAGTCAGGTAAGAACTCAGTTTACTCTGCTAGAAGTATGTTGGATCTGGAGGGCTGCCAGTAGTAAAAACATACTTTTTGTCACTAAAGTGAACAGCTAAAATCCATACATGGAGCAGATTGACAAAGTAAGAAGAACCAATTTTTATATTGTCCTTTTTCAAAGTGAACCACACTTTAAATCATGTTTACCAGATTCCCAGTTTGAAAAGAGCTGCGGAGCATACTGAACCTAAGGTTACATCTGCACTGCACACCACTGGCCGCAGCACGTAGTGTATGTGTAGCTACGTACCAAAGTGAAAAGCAGGCTGTGTCCACACGGTGGTGTGTAGCTACTTGTGTCAGTGAAAGGATCTGGCAGAGAGACAGCATGGGGAAAGGCTTCAGCAGCTCCCCACTGCCGGAGCCTTTTGCCACAGCAAGGAAAGGCTCTGCCAAGGAGGAAGCATTGGGGAAAGGCTGCCTCCTTGCAGCCAGACCCTCTTCACTCTGCCAGACCCTTTTCCTGCAGCTGTGGAAGGGTTCCAGCAGTGGGGAGTTGCCAGAGAGTTTCCTTGTGGTGGGGGAAGATCTCCAACAGTGTGGAGCTGACAGAGCCTTTCCCCACTTCCTCTCCCCTTGCCAGAGCCTTCCCCCTGGAGAGGAAATGCTCCAGCAATGGGTAGCTGATGGAGCCTTCCCCCTCCATCAGAGTCTTTTCCTGCAGCGGGGAAGGGCTGCAGTGGTAGGGAGCTTGCAGAGCCTTTCCTCCCAGCTAGAGCCTTTCCCTGCTGGGGGAGTCTTTTCCTGCAGAGGAGAGAGGCTCTGGTAGCAGGACACTACACTGCTGATAGCAGTGTAGACAGAGAGGTATGGCTTGGGCAGATAGAGGAGTGTATGTGCTCACATATTTACTCACACCCTTCAGGAGTGTCTTGACTCTACTTGCCTAAGCTGTACTTCACCAGCTATACGGCTATTTATATCCATGCCAGGGGGATAGTGCAGGTATGTACTCTACTCACCGCCAAAAGATGTGTGCAGTAGAGATGTACCCAAAGGTTAAGTCTTCACTGCAGACAAGGTGGGGGTTTTACAGTGGGATAACTAATCACCAGGTAGCTAAGTAACAACAAAAGTATCCCTTCGCTTGGTTAACCTCACCATGTTTACCTCATAGTAAAATGATCGTGTCTTGTCTCCAGTATAATTTTGCAGAGGGATCGCTAATTATCCCATGGGAAAATTATCCTGGAGTAAAGTTAGTTATTGAGGAATCCTAATGACAGTGTTTATACTAAGGCTCTAAACTATCCCTTTTGCAGTCAACATTAATAGCACCAAATGCAGTGGAGAGAGCCTTAAAACAGAGAGGAGGAAAGGGTGGGAAATTCAGACTGAAAATATTGTCTAATATAGGGAACGTGATATTTATTAGCTTTTCAAGGAGTTTCTAATCAGTCTTGTTACATGGGTAGCACAACTTTACAGTATGTACTTTAATATTCCAGAATATGTTTTTATGTTTGTGTTGCAGAAATACTTAAATTAAACCAGATCTGAGCACAGTTTAAAAGCACACTTTAAATGCCACTTTTTCACATGGTTAGATAGGAAGAGATTTCACTTTCCAGCTAAATTTTGGCCTAACTGTAGCGAGTTTAGAATTGAACAGCAGAGGGCAGAATTGTTCTGAATACCAAAACTGCATACAAATCTTTAAAAAACTATACTTAAAGATAAAATACAGGCACTTATGGAACTATGTTTTGTTTCTATCAGAAAAGCGATAGAAGCTTTTAAAGCTCCATATTGTATCATTAAATAGAGGTCTCTGTTTTATAGAAATGCTGTAATTTGAATCCAAAATTGTTTAATGGGCTAAAAGTCAAGAATGCCATTACTTATATTGATATCTTGGTTTTATTTATTTTAACTAATAGAGTTCTGTTGACTTTGGGGAATGCAAAAAATGTGGTAGTAACTTCTGTTTAAATTTAGAATAAGTCAGGATAATAGAATTACTTAGCATATCTATCCAGAGTAACGGTATAGTATAATACCACAAAGGGATAACCAGGCAAAAATTTGTTTTTGAGTGAAGATATATGTCTGTGTCCAGTAAATGCTGGGGCTGTATAAATATACCAGCTAGTTTGTAGCTCTATAGTGAGACTTATCTGAACATCCCTTCATAGGCAAAGTTAAATGTGGCTGAAATTATAACACTGTACCTGAAATGGGTACTGCCCATCTTTGACTTCAGGCACTGGGAGATAGTTGAATCTTTTAATGTGGTTCCCCTAAATTATAATGGTGTTGTAATGGTTCCATAATCATATGCCATTGGGTGATCCCATTGATGAGGATCCAGGATTTTTGTGTGACTTCCCATTGTAATTAAAAGCCTGTGTTCTTAAAGCCCGTGTTCTTGTCAGGGCATGTAGGAGATACTGTGCCTGCAGAGGAAGGGAATTCTTCCTCTGCCTCATGCTATGTCTCACCTCCCAGCCAATGGAAGCCCTTCCATGTTGACTTTCCAGTGTTTCAGCACCACACAAATGGAGGTGGCTGGGGTGTAAGCAGAAGGAAGTTCCTCTAGATTCTTCCCCTCAAAACCATGTCAGACAAGATCAAAACAGTCCAAGGCCAGGTCACCCATCTTCAGTGGGATTGTGGCAGCAGCCACATTAGGTGGAGTGTGGAAGCTCGGTTCCTGCAGGAGACGTGGTGACCAGTAATCAGTAGAACTGGACAGCATATGAGAAGCACCCACACTCAAGCTTCCTGGTGTGAAATCTCAGGGGCTGTCTGTAGTTGCAAGGTTTAAAACCCAAATGGCACAATGTGGGTAAAGCTTCGGGAAGGAAATTAAACCACTTAGTTCAGCTAACATCTCCAACATTCGAGTGTAAAATTATGCATATTTCTTAGAGAAAAACATTTATACAAATGGCTTCTAAAATAAAAAGTTCTGTTGGCATAGTTTTGAAATAATTATCATTTTTTTCACCTCAGTCCCTCTACATGGGTAAGATTGCTCTAAAATCTGGTTGTTATTATTGTATTCGTGTTATATACACATACTTGATATTCTACATCACAATTCAGGCCTTTGTACATTTTAAATGTGAAGGACTGGCAGAAGCCAATTAATGAGAAACACACAGGGATTTCTGATTTTAACAATGACATGTTTCTAGATTTCAGAAAGCCAGCTATATTTTGAATCATCACTGGGCCATGAACTCTCCTCTGGAAAAACCTGTGTGTGTGTTTGGTGGAGAAGGACAGAAGAATCTTTGCAAGGAACTCTTCAGTGTCCTCCTAGAGCATCCCTGAGGGAAGTGGGGTTTGGGATGTGGAAGGCACTGAGGTGTTTAGTCTCCAAATTTGCAGAGCCCAGATAAATGCAAAGAATGGAGGTACTTAACTCCTGGCTTCTGGAGCCTTTCCATTGAAGGCCTGACCATCTGAGATGATCAGGTGCAGTGGGGCCCTCAGTGGCAACACTGATCCCAGAGAGTATGTCAATACTGCACACTAAGCCCGGGCTCTAACTCAGGTTTGAGCCCAAGCCCCACTTGTGTCCACACACAAATCAGTCTGACTCGGGTCAGCAAGTGCTCAGGACCTGGGTCCTAGGACTCTGCTGTTGGATTATTACATCCGGAGGGGGCAAACCAGACCAGTAAGGGCCAGGGCTGTGTCACCACTTGCCCTGGAACCCTGGAGGCCTTACAATGTTTTGCTGTTATAGCTCCCAGCCTGGGACACTCACTGTCAGCCTTCAAGCAGGCAGGTTACACCCTGAGAGTCTGTGTGTTAGACAGCCCTGGTTCAGCAGCTCTCACCCCAACAGCCACTCTACAGCCCACTCTGGTTCCCACCAGCCTTGGTTACAACCAGCTGGTCAGTCCTGAATCTCCCCAAAACATTGTGCCCTGAAGTATCCAGCCCTCACCTGGACAGCTCAGAGAAATGATAAGGTTTGTTGCTGCTTTAAAGAGATAAAAACACAGCACAGTTTATTCACTTAATGGAGGTAAATACACCCTTCCTTTCAAATACAGCACTGAGCTTGTTTATAGTAAAAGTAAAACAACTTTATTAGCAATAGGACATAGGTTAAGTGATGCCAAGTAAAAGAAATAAAAGTAGAGATGGTTGCAAGCAAATAAAAGTGAAAACGCATCTAAAAGTCTAAAACTTAATCTAGCAAGGTACAGACTTCGTTCAAGACGATTTCTCTCACCAGTCTTCTTTCTTCCCAGGAGATATGATTGCTATCTATAAATATATCAGAGGGATAAATACCATGGAGGGAGAAGACTTATTTAAGCTCAGTACCAATGTGGACACAAGTACAAATGGATATAAACTGGCCATCAGGAAGTTTAGATTTGAAATTAGATGAATGTTTCTACCATCAGAAGAGTGAGGTTCTGGAACAGCCTTCCAAGGGAAGCAGTGGGGGCAAAAGACATATCTGGTTTCAAGACAAAGCTTGATAAGTTTATGGAGGAGATGATATGATGGGATAGCCTAATTTTGGCAATTAATTGATCTTCAACTACTTGTGGTAGATATACCCAATGGCCTGTGATAGGATGTTAGATGGGGTGGAATCTGAGTTACAACAGAGAATTCTTTCCTGGGTGTCTGTGAGTCTTGCCCACATGCTCAGGGTTTAGCTGACTGCCATATTTGGGGTTGGGAAGGAATTTCCCCCCAGGGCAGATTGGCAGAGGCCCTCGGGGGTTTTCGCCTTCCTCTGCAGCGTGAGGCACGGGTCACTTGCTGGAGGATTCTCTGCACCTTGAAGTCTTTAAACCACGATTTGAGGACTTCGATAGCTCAGACATAAGTTAGGGGTTTGTTACAGGAGTTGGTGGGTGAGATTCTGTGGCCTGCATTGTGCAGGAGGTCAGACTAGACGATCATAATGGTCCCTTCTGACCTTAAAGTCCATGATTCTATGGCTGACTTTCCTGAGTCAGGGTCTTGCACAGAATACAAGGTACTGGCTTCCCTTGTCTTCTTAGGTGAAAAATCTTTGCATAAGCAGGTTTCTTGCCTATACTCAGTTCCAGAGACTTCACCTCCCCCTGCCTTGGTTGAAGGACCCATCTTTCTCAGCTTGCAAGAGTTCTGTTCCCTTGTGTCTGTCTAGTGTTGGATGCCAAAGATGGCTTCAGTCTTTGCTTATATCTTCCAGAACTGTATGACCTTGTTTCAAGAGGCAGGACGACCTAATGCTTTTTTCCCCATCTTCTGGGCTTCCCATCCCCCTGTATTGTAAATAGGCCTTCCATTATTTCTGGTCACGCCTTGCTTAATTTCACTGGAGACAAGTAAACAGCTGTCCTGTCCAGAAGAGACCTGCTTCTCCATTCAGTTTGTCACAGACTGTAAAGCATAATATTAATGAGTATCCATAATTCCTTATGTAATGTTAATACATACAGTTCACAATGAAATTAATCACCAATGTCATAAGCTTTGATAAAAGACCTCACTCAATACACTTTTATAGTACAGAAATATTGCATACAATCAGTTGATTCAGTTGCTTATCACTTGAGGTTCAGCCTCCCGGCTTTATAAACTAATAAACCTTTGCAATGTATTATTTGAAAATTAAAACCCAGTCCATGTTCCTCTTTCTTGATGGGTGTAGACGCCAGACTGTCTTCTCCACCACTTATTAGCTTGATAGCTTTGTTTACCTAATATGTAAATGGACATTCATTGTCACTGCCTGATGACCCAGCTGGTTAGAGAAGCAAACACATTCTTTTATCTAGGGCAGACCTGTTTATCAACTCCCCCTGACATACTTGGTTTAAACACATTTTAGTCATAGTTCCAGCATATATCCATTAACTCTTTGTACGTAGCCTGGGCGTACATCATACAAGAATATTAATGATCAGTGAGCTATTAGTTTTCCAGTGACGTATTACATGTCACCTTTTAGATACAGATTATAACCATAGTGAGCTGGGGTACACTGAATTGGCCAGGCCAGCTGCAACTCATTATCTGATCCCAGTGAGCTCCTTTCCCTCTGGCACTGGGATGCTCTGCGTGTCACACCTCCCCCCTTACAAAGCTGCAGCAGGGTTAGTCACTGGCTGTCCCAGAGACAGCAGATCAGAGCCCTCTTTTCTGGACAGGGCATCTGCCATTGTATTTTCTTTCCCCTTTATTTAGAAGGAACCTGTTTTGTCACCTTTGTCTGTTTACAGTCTCCAAGCCATAATACCAGTGAATATCCATAATTTCACCTACTGAGTTGTTACACAAACATTTCCCCGTGACACTAATGAACAGTGTGTTGTTAGATTTCAAATGATACATGTCACCTTTTAAATAAATATCAGGACACCCATGTGTGAGGTGGAATGAGTGTGTCAGGCCTGACAAGAGTTGCTGACACAGAGTAGTGAACTGCAAATGGGCTTCTGTGCCACAGGGGCTGAGTCAGAGCCCAAGTCTTGCTGTGGCTTGGGTCCAAGCCCTGACATTTTGCAGTGTGGACTCAGCTCAAGCCACAGACCTGTATCAGAAGTGCAGCATGGATGCATAGTGCAGCATGGATGCGTTAGTACAGCTGTGAAATGCAGGTCCAGCAACTGTAAGCCCAGGTTTACAATGTAATGTGGACGCTCAAGCACAGGCCTGGAAACAGCAAGTCCACAAGCCTGGGTCCCACAGACCCGGGTTTAGAACAAGTATAGAGCAAGTTTAGAACAATTTGCTACCCATGCACCTGCACAGCACAAGCAGTGGAGGAACTTCTGCGGGAGTTAAAGCTTCCTGGAGCAGCATTAAATCCCCTGCAAAGATCCATGGGATAGCCAGTATAGTGTGGAGTGTAGCTGCTTCTCAGCCCCCTCCACCTGTCAATTCAGACATAACCTTACTGATCTGTGGAGCTCATAAGCCACAGAGATGAGGCAGAAAAGGACCGCATGGTCTCAGGGTCAGAGGAACACATGCCACAAAATAGCAGCTACTCCTGTTCTGTAACCCGGGACATGTCCACCTGATCTGGTTCCCTTCCACCAGTGTTTCTGGAAGAGGACCTATGAATTCACTGAAAAAACTGTATGTCTTGTCCAGAGTGTGAACAGTATCCCATTAACAATACCTCTGACAAAAGCCGCCTTTGTTGTATGTGTGCATCCTGGCATAAAGTGAATTGGATCCATTTGTTGATTTCCAGGCTCATCCTGCTAGTAGCATCTCTACTTTCCTCCCATCCCCACCCCCACTAATCCTAGAGCATCTCCTTTTGATTGATTTTTGCTTTATGTACGTAGCAGTACCTGGTTATTTTCAGGCCATTTTCAAACATTTACAGCGTTCATTTCAGTCTTAAAGTTATTTTGCTGCCTATTACATTTACTTTTGTTTTTTATAATCATATGTCTCCTACCCCAGCACTGCACCAGCACTGTGTCCCGTGGTTCCCTTTTCTGGTTTGTAATAGCTTTTTTGTTATGCATGTTACTTTCCTGTCTGCACCTTATCTATGTTGATCCTGATGTTGACTGCTGGATAGTGTATAATAGTTTAAAAGTTTTAAAGTATTTCTGAGTCTGAGGGTGTTTTGGAAGATATATAGTAGTAGAGACAGGTTCTGTTACTCATTTTAAGTAGCACCTTATTCTGCAAGTAATTCCATTAAAATCAGTGGGACTACTTGCAGAGCAAAGAATAACTGAGTGTGAATACGGGTATCAGAATCTGGACCTTAGGGTATGTTGTCAATACAATAAAAGCCCTTTGGAAGAGACGCGGCTGGCTCAGGTTGGCTGACTTACGCTAGTGGGGCTCAAGCTGTGGGGCTATAAAAACTTCAGTATAGATGTTCAGGTATGGGCTGGAGCTGAGGCTCTGAGACCCCACAAGGGGGATGAGTCTTAGAGCCTGGGTTTTAGCCCAAGCATGAACATCTACAGTGCTATTTTTAGCCCTGAGAGCCCGAGTCAGCTGATTCCTCTGAGACTTGGTGCCGGGTTTTTTTTAATGCAGTGTAGACTTACGCTTAGTTCTGAGGGCAACATTTTCAAGTCTTACAATCCTTAGTTACGTTTTCAGTGTGATGTATGTATAGTTTCATGGAGTTTAAGGACAGATGGGACCATTAGATCATCTAGTCCAGGGATCGGCAACCTTTGGCACACAGCCCATCAGGGAAATCCGCTGGCAGGCCAGGACAGTTTGTTTACCTGCAGCGTCCGCAATTTCGGCCAATCGCAGCTCCTACTGGCTGTGGTTCGTCGTCCCCAGCCAATGGGGGCTGCAGGTAGCGGCGTGGCCCGAGGGATGTGCCTTTCCCCCTTATAGTTATATAGAGTACGGCACTGAGATCCTGATTCAGGAAAGCAGTTAAATTTGTGCTTAACTTTAAGCATGTGCTTAAATCCTGTTAATTAAAAGTTAAGCACTTCCCTCCTGACTCAGGACCTTTCTGCAAAATATCTCTCCCTGTTCACCATTGGGGAGGGGGGGTTTGTTACTGAAACTCTCATGCTTCCTGATTCTCCTGTCTATTCTGCATTTTCCCAAAACTTCTTGTTGCACCACAATTAGTAATTTATGGTACTCACTATAATATCCAAAGCAAGATGCCTTGCCACCCAGGTGTAGTTATAAAGCCTGGTTTTCATTAGTTCACCTCTTTTCTCTAAGGCCATGCATGGAAACATCAGACCCTACAAAGAGACACTGAGGTAAGTTCTGCTCACATACAGCAGTATGTACCCAACTAAATCTAAGTCAGTGTTTAATAATTGCATAGACTTCTTTCTTTCTTTCTTGTCAGTTGAATTCCTTAGAAAAACCCTATTCTTTTATTGGGGCATTGTGGTTTTTATTGTCATTTTGCTTGAGATCACTTGTTTTGCACTGGTTCTTGTGCTAAATACCTTTTTTGCTTGCTGTGGGGGCAGTTATCTGTTATGATAATTAACCTAGCAACCTCCCAGATACATTGGTGATGTTGGAGGCATAAGTATAGCTGTTGTGATTTACTGACATACATTACTACATTAAATTACATAATGAGATTTCATCAAAGAGGTACTTTGAGACGCTATGCTAGGGCCTCTGTTCTCAAACTGGTGGTCCTTGGAGCCCATGCTGGTGGTCTGTGGAAAGCTGGCTGACCATGTGCCGCAGGTGCCTCTTGCTTGCTCGTACCTGTGATACATCATTTAAAGTTATCTAAAAAATAAATTAATTTTTTGCCTAATAGTACTTTACTAGGTAAGCAATTGTTGCAGTTACCAGAGGGATATTGTGTACAACCTATCTGTTACGATATGGTGTGTGAGAGAGCAGAGGGAGTGATGGAGCTGCCTTGCAGGAGACTTAAAGCCTGGAGCAGACATGTTCTCAGTGGTTCTCAACCAGGGTTACACCTACCCCTGGGGGTACACAGAGGTACATCAACATAAAATGCACTAGCGGAAGTCAGTACAAACTAATTTTCATACAGACAATGACTTGTTTGTCCTGCTCTATATGCTATACACTAAAATGGAAGTACAATATTTTACATTCCAGTTGATTTATTTTATAATTATGTGGTAACAATGAGAAAGTAAGCAATTTTTCAGTAATAGTGTGCTGTGACACTTTTGTATTTTTATGTCTGATTTTGTAAGCAAGTAGTTTTCAAGTGAGGTGAAACTTGGGGGTACACAAGACAAATTAGACTCCTGATTTAGTACTCTGGAAAGGTTGAGAGGCACTGTGCTAAATAAACCAACCAGAGACACCTGCTGCAGGGAGGGAAACCTCAAGCAACTGGTTCCTTATGAGAGAGATGAAGCAGTAGTTTGAGAGGGCTGACTCTGGGAAGGATGCAGGGGAGTCAGGACAGCTGCAAGCTGAACCCCAGGGTGGGTCACCCCCTAAGAATTAATTTTAAAAGAAGGATCCTGAAGGAACACTTCCCTCACCCAGGCTCTGAGGTAAGACCCTTGCCTCGGGACATATTTGTGGGCCTTTGAGTTTTACTTCTGAGTTATTTGTCTGAATAAACTTTCATTGACTTCAGTGGAAGCAAAGTTAGGCCAATAATTAGAGCTTTTGAAAATTCCATGCTAAATGACTGCCTCACTATTTTCAACGCTGAAATTTATATTGTAGCAAATAAATGCTGTTCTCAAATGGTCTTCCTGTTGCTTTAAGTAACTTTAACACTTATGAAAGCAGCAAGTTGACAACCATGGCAGATTAAAATTCTACATATAAAAAATAGATGCACCATCAAACTTTACCGCACTGCCCCACCAATGTGTCTGTAGGGATCAGGTTAGGCTCTGTGCCCCTTCAATCTTTGGCTTTTGTACTGAGCATACTGGTTGTGATGGTCTTTTTTTGTGATGATGACATCAGTGCACCAAGAGCTGAACAGAGATCAGCAACTCATTTCACATAGGGCATCATACAACTGTTGGGTAGGGGGTGACTTTTGGTCACTAACAAGCAGGACCAGATTCAGAGCAGCACTCAAAGGTGACAAGTGCTGTGTCATTTACCAGTTCCCCTCAAGCATCTATCCCCCATCAATCAAGACACTTTGTTTTCCCCTACTCTCTGCAGACAAAACAACTACTGATCCAGATTTAAGTCTGTACTTCTGAGTAGATACATTCAGTTCTTTGACACTAAAAAACTTGGATGAAAGCTTTGGCTTTAGCAATCCTGGAACCTTTGGATTCTTAAAACCGCTGCCGAGGTTTACTGCTAAATCTCTTGATACAGAAACATATCCAACATGTTGTCACTTTTAAAAAAATTGGTGTCAATTTTGTGTGGAATTTTTCTCATAAAGACATAAAAATAACATTCTGATACTAATTAAAGATTACAAGCTAATACAAATTAATACTAGCCACGGAGGAAATGAATTCACAATATCCAATAACTATTCCCTTCTCGGCCCTCTCAGTCTGTTTTATAGCATTTAATGTGTTTTGTCCCTTTGGTAAGTAAATTTCCATTGCACTGGCGCGACAGACTATCTGCTAAAATATTGCATTGAGTTCAGTAGGAATTGATGGCTCACCATACCTTGCAGGTTCAGGCCCTCCATCCTGTTTGGATTGCTTAGAACTCAAAGAGTGCCCCTGATTATGGGCTTCCTAGGGTCTCTGCACCTCAGTGCTGTGGGCAACAAAACAAGCAGGAATGCTTGCCAGGGAATATCCCCCAATCTGAGAGGGATTTCCCAGTGACATAGGGCTGGCAAACCAGCCCTGTGTTGGCCCCTGGCCCATCCTGAAACTTGACACAAGGGCATTGTGAGGGAGGCTGAAGTGCAGTGCCCTCTGGCTGTTCTGGCCTGCCAGATAGCTCCATAGGGAGTCATCTTAGATAATACAAGTTAGACCAGTGACGGGCTGCTCTAGCTCACACTGGGGACTGACTTCTATGAGACTAGTCATGGTACTAGTGCTACACCTGGTAGCAAGTGTTGACAGAATCAGGCCCTTAGACTTCTACAAACCAATGGGGGGTATTTTACAACTAAATGAGTGATTGTGTGTGTTTTGTATGTCTGTGACTTCAACATTTTTAGAATGCTTCTATGATTTTTGCCCTTTATACTCTGCTGTGGCTGTGACTTTTCATAAAAATGAGCCCTGAAAAAACCACTGCCTTTGCACGTGTCATATAAATTATTGCTTTCTATAATATAATATGCATTCTTGCAGTGGCTGCCCTTAAAACTCTGGCAAGAGCATAAAAATATGTGCCCACAGGAAAAGGTGCATTCTTCATGCTTGTCTCATTTTGCTACTCTTACCTTTTTTTCCTCTTTCTGCCATAATTGTCTTTTATTTTTAAACACATCTATTTCTCTCGTGAACTAATTCATTCTCTCGGCTCCTCTGACCCCCTGTTAATTCTTTCCATATGTTTATTGTCCTTTGTTTGTGAAACAGTCAAGCCAATTTTCTGCTAAGGTCATGTCATTTTGTTTGCATTCCTTGTAAATGCAAAGAGTTTGATTGGAGCCATTTAGACATTTCAAGTATGAAGAGTTTGCTTGAGTCTTCTATAAAAACAAGATGTTAAATTTTGTGATGCTAACCTAGTGAGGAAAAGGTTTAATAAGGTAGACAGCAGGCTGGTATAGTTGTAACCATGGATTGTTCATTGACACCAGTATAAACTTGTTGATGAGTTTATTTTTTTAAAGTTCCTCTATATTTTAATAAATCTCCCTACATATTGAAAAAAGTAGTACTTTTCTGCTACTCATTTTCTATATGGACTTTATCTGTTCACACGGCTTGTTTTCTTAATAGCCTTTGCATACTGAGATTAGTGTGTAAAAGAGTCAATCCCATGATTAGACAGAATTAATTCGGCATCCTTGTGTGTTTGTATTATGATGTAGTCTTTAATTACATGGTCACATACAATTTTTCCACAGTGCCCCTGCCTCATTCAGTGTGAGATTCTTAAAAAAAACAAACCAAAAGAACAGAAGTTCCATCATGTGGCACTATATTGACACCCACATGGTTCATCAGCGGGGTTGGAATCTTTATATCCACACATCTCTGCCTCTTGAGCTGACAGAGAAACTGGTAGCACTAGTAGGTTGTCATTCTCTATATCAGGGGTTGGCAACCTTTCAGAAGTGGTGTGCCAAGTCTTCATTAAGTCACTCTAATTTAAGGTTTCGTGTTCCAGTAATACATTTTAATGTTTTTGGAAGGTCTCTTTCTATAAGTCTATAATATATAACTAAAATATTGTTGTATGTAAAGTAAATAGGTTTTTAAAATGTTTAAGACGCTTCATTTAAAATTAAATTAAAATGCAGAGCCCCCCGGACCGGTGGCCAGAACCCGTGTAGTGTGAGTGCCACTGAAAATCAGCTTGCGTGCCGCCGGTTGCCTACCCCTGCTCTATATGGACCAGCACTAGGGGGGACAAGACATACACTTTCCCAGTGGTTTTCACAGATATCTGCTGTCAGCAGAGAAATGGTGAAACTCAGGAACATTGGGTTCCATTCCAAGCTCTGGAGGTCAGTGTGATCTAATGGTCATACACATTTCTGTCCATTCCTCCCTAAGCTTAACCACTTCTGCCCTGTCCCCCTCAAACTTGTTCCTGTGTCAGTCCTGTCTTTTCCTCAGTCTCATTCTTCTTGCCTACCCAGTCCCAGTTTCTGCTCCACAGTATTCCTAGCTAGCTGGGTCAGCAGTGAAGTATGGCATTCAAGTTTTGACCCTCATGTTCTTAGCCTTTGGTCAGGATGTATTAGTGCCAATCTATCAGACCAGCTTGATTTATTTTTCTCTCTTCAGTCTAACTTTTTCTGAATGCTCTGAACTGATGCATTTGCTTTTCCATGCTGTATGGGACTATCTGATGAAAACCCTTCTCTGCGAGAATATATTGCAGATCAAACAGCATAACATGTTTGCCACATATTCAGACAAGGAAACTTCTTGTTTTCCTTTGTCTACTAGAAATAGTATACAGCAGTGTTTCCCAAACTTGGGACGCCGTTTGTTCAGGGAAAGCCCCTGGCGGGCCGGGCCACTTTGTTTACCTGCCGCGTCCACAGGTTCGGCTGATTGCAGCTCCCACTGGCTGGTTCGCCGCTGCAGAGGTGAAAGCGTAAGGCCTGCGCCACTTCCCGCAGCCCCCATTGGCCTGCAGCAACAAACCACAGCCAGTGGGAGCCGCGATCGGCTGAACCTGCGGACGCGGCAGGTAAACAAACTGGCCCGGCCCGCCAGGGGCTTTCCCCACACAAGCGGCGTCCCAAGTTTGGGAACCACTGGAACACGATAGGTTTTAAGCCTTATGCTTTCCTTTCAGCCTAGACTTTTTCCTAACATTGCTTCATTGGTGACCTTTTTAATGCTTCTTTATCCCTGAAGTCGTTCAGCATCTTAAAAAAGTAAAACAGCTATATATCTGTGCTCTCTGATATCTTTACTGTTACTCAAAGTCTTTTCCAATGGCCAGGCAAGTTACCCGAGGGGTTATTTTTATATCCTGAGAGAAGGAAGGAGACTTGAAATAACTTTTCATGGGGAAAATATTATCATTTCTATTAGAGACCAGTTTCCAACATTCAGCGCTTTGTCACTAACGGATTGTAAAACTTTCAGATTGCCCATCCCACGGCTGTCCATGGAATCATTTGTCAAGATAGAAAAATGCATGTGACAAAACTTGCCAGAAGCAGCCTACAGCTAGTTTGAACTGGACTTCAACAAATGCTACCAGAATGTTTTTACTCCTTCTAATAATCAAAATGTTTCATTAGGACTTATGGCAGTGTTTATATAGATTGAGATAGCTCAAGTTATTTGTCCTTAAATAAACTTTTTGTTTCTCTGTAACTGAGATATAAAAATTGTTTTAAAGAGTTCAAGGATCTTTAACTGAATTCAGGTGGGTATGCTCAGAAAAGTGACATGCAGATGACATTGGGGGGTTCCAAGTGTATTGCCTCTATGATTCATATAAAATTTGCTCATCTTACAAC
Source organism: Lepidochelys olivacea (assembly GCF_965140295.1). Lineage (NCBI taxonomy): Eukaryota > Metazoa > Chordata > Testudines > Cheloniidae > Lepidochelys > Lepidochelys olivacea. Next base: position 97,393,666 of record NC_140414.1, read on the forward strand.
AGCAGATATGTTTGTTCTAGCTGCTAGCCCTCCAAACACCCTTGGGGATCTGAAAGTCAAGCTGTGTCCTTCTTGGCTTGTACATCAGAGCTTCAGATCACGTTGTGAGGCTTCTTTGTTCCATCAGGCTTTTGGCTGAACATTATTTCATTTTGTTTTTATTCTGGTTCCTTCTCTCTGGAAGCCTTAGGCCAGGCAAATTTTTATGAGAATGAGGCACTTAAGAATTTTGTGCTCAGTTCAGTATGTAGGTATTGTGCCCTGTGCCGTCTTCTTTCCAGATATAAGTGGAAAATAGAGTTTTCTATTATAGTTGTGGCTATTTGGGTATCCAGAATCAGTAAGAGGTCCACGTGAAACCCTGTGGGGCCATTCAACGATCTGGTAATGAGGTATGGAGCTCTTCAAAGTGCTTCCCTGTTGTCATCAGGATCACCTCTCTTATTTCAAATTTCATCTTCAGCCAGCTGCTCTTCATCTATTTACAGATCTTAGCCAAGCCCTTGGAGACCTGAGAAATGGTGCTGTTTGCACTTGAGGTAAGGGACATTGCTTATGCTTTAATCTTTACTGAGGGAGAATCTGGATCCCTGTGAGGACTCTGCAAATAAAGGCTGTCAAGGCGAAGGAGAAGGTCTCCATGACCGCGCTCTCAGAATGGTCTGAGGAGAACAGCCAAAACCATCTCAATGCAATCCTACTAACTCCACATGTCCTCTACTCCCACCATTTCTTTAAATCCCAGGGAGGAAGCTTTGGACGTATGCTAGAATTGCATATTTGTGTAGGTTTACAAATACACTCAGCAGCTTGTGAGGGTTGTTGGTGAGTCACCTAACTGAAGATCTGAAATTAAAGTTTTGGGCTCTCAGCCTTGAAAGTATCTCTTTGAACCTCTTATCCTCTAGCTGTAAAAGTGGAAGGTTTTTTTTACTATTCAGAATGTCAAACAGTGACTGAATAGTTTGATCACGTAACAGAAACACACAAGCAATTGTTTACATATGACCTATGCTGAACTGTTCCCTACTGAGTCACTACAGTGTGTCAAGTAGCCATTCACAGAAGATGCTGTAAAATATAATGTGCTTTATATAAAGTGTCAAATGTAATGAAGATCTTTCAGGTCATTTTCCTCATTTTTTAATGTCAAAGAATGTTTTCAAGTTTGCTTAAAAAATCTAAAAACAGATTTTTTAAAAAAAAATTGTCAGTTTGTATCAGAACTGCAGAAATTCTGGAACAAAGCACAGGTCAGTGACTCAGAATGAGTAAGAGCAGAGCCACATCTCAATAATATTTCTTTGGCGAAGGTCCATGCCTGGGGTTCTTTTGTTTCATTTCCACTTGCCTTATGGAAGCCTGGTGTATAAAGGATCCACTTTTTCAGCAGTAGGCAATATAATATGAATGAGTGATGGCCAAAATCCTGCATAACAAATGTACTCAAAAACCGTGTGTAAGGCCCTACCAAATTCACAGTCCATTTTGGTCAATTTCCCAGTCATAGGATTTTTTAAATAGTAAATTTCATGATTTCAGCTAGTTAAATATGAAAATTCACAGTGTTGTGGAGGGGTCGCAAGGTTATTGTGGGGGGGCTGCAGTACTGCTACCCTTACTTCTGTGCTGATGCAGGCAGTGGTGCTGCCTTCAGAGCTGGGCAGCTGGAGAGCGGTGGCTGCTGGCCAGGAGCCCAGCTCTGAAGGCAGAACCACCACCAGCAACAGCGCAGAAATAAGGATGGCATGGTATGGCATTGCCCCACTTACTTCTGCGCTGCTGCTGGCAGGGCGCTGCCTTCAGAGCCGGGTACCCAGCCAACAAGCGCCACTCTCCAGCCGCCCAGCTCTGAAGGCAGCGCAGAAGTAAGGGTAGCAATACCATGATTACCCCTAAAATAACCTTGTGACCTCCCTGCAACTCCCTTTTGGGTCAGGACCCCCAATTTGACAAAATCTGGTCTCCCTCGTGAAATCAGTATAGTATAGAGTAAAAGCACACAAAAAACCAGATTTCATGGAGGGAGACCAAATTTCATGGTCCGTGACACGTATTTCATGGCCATGAATTTGGTAGGGCCCTAACCGTGTGATAGGCACAGTAAGAGAACCTACGCCTACAGACATGGATAGATGTTACCTCTTCTCATTTGCTGCATGCTGCCAGGGGAACAAAGTTAAAGGAAAAAGTCATGGTATAGCATGATAGCAAGGAAACAGGATGTCTGTGTGACGTTACACCCCATATTCTTCATGGAAATATGATTATAATATGAATATGGCATAACTAAGATATGTTTTAGGCAAGATAGGTCATGTGAGATATCATTGGAAGGGTTATGATTTACTGAATATGATTATCCAATTTGTATGCATGTGTCATTTCTGTACCTAAAGTTAGGAATATTGACTATGTAACAATTACAACTGTGTGTGTATTTGGGAAACACCCACCAGACAACAGGCCATCAGCCTTGATGGGACATTAGGAAGAAACAATAAGACTTTGAATATACTAATCTCTCTCCTTCCTGAGAGGCGTCCTGGGACATAGCTGTGACATTCCTAGGTCAGGTCCTGTCACCTGGTACTAAACACCGTCTAGTAATTTTCCACTAAAAGGAGGGGAAGGTCAAGACTAGGAAACAAAAGATTCCCACCTTTAGTAAATCTTATTTAGGGCTAGGGAGTAAGGCAAACAGGACTCTTCTCCATTGCCTTCCTGCCCAAGAAGAAAGACTGCTGAAAGTACCTGAAGAGACAAAGGAACTGAGCAGTGGAAAAGGCAAGGGCTGAGTCCAATAAGACAGGAGTCTAGTCTGTAAAGAGAAAAAACTGGAACCCTAAGCTACAGAAACTCTGCAACTTTCCTAAAACAACATTTAGGGTGAGAAATTACTTCTTGAAACCAGTCTCTTTAAGATCTTAAGCTTAGTATGCATGTTTTGTTTTATTTGCTTTGGTCCGTTTTCTATCCTTAATAATCACTTAAAATCTGCCTTTTATAGTTAATAAACTTGTTTTGTTTATTATTAAACCCAGTTTGTGCAATTTATAACACAAAATTGGGGTGGGGGGAAGACAATATTATTTTGGGTGTATTTTCCAGAGGGGAGCTGCACTTGTGTGCTGGGCCATTTCCTAGCTGAGTCTTCTCATAGAGAGCTGTTTGCAGATTCTGAGTGATTCTACAGTTGGTGCGTCCCTATCTGTGTGTGTGCACTGCCAGAGGCCGGAGAGCCTAATTCAGCAAAACAGGGAGAGGGAGCCCAAGCTAGTGGAGCAGGCAGGCTCAGTGAAATCCCAGTACATCAGATGGCATCCCGGACGGGGGAGGGGGATGGGGATGGGGATCCAGCCCATCAAAGTCTGCAGCAAGTCTGAGCAGTCCAGGAACAGAGGAACATGCTCAGGAAGCTGATGAAGGGTCTGGAGAGCAGCCCATCAACAGCAGATGGCAGCTTGGCCAGGAGCTGGCTGTGCTGCCATTGCTTGAGGTGGCCTCAGAGGAGCCATGACAGGAGAACACCCACATAGGCTGTAGTCAGGGTTGCACATGGACACCTGATCTCTGCTATTATCCTGGCCTTTCCCGTTGTTCTCTGTGCAATTCCAGTGGTTCCTCAGACAGGGGCAAAGATGAGAAGAATGAGGCCAAGAGCTTGGTTTCAAAACCTGCATGGAATTCTGATTTATTTGTTATCCTCTGTGTTTTTTATGTGGGAAGGGACCATAGGGGGAAATTAATTAAGCATTTTAGTAATACAGTGTTAAATAATTAGGTAATAGCAAACCATTGCAAAAACTGAAAGATTGGCCCTGACTTTGGCAGCTGAATTTAAACTCTGGGGAAGACTGTCTATGTTAAATTCAGTCTTGACTGTGTGTGTATGCAGTACCCTTAACTATAATCCTGAGATGCTTCTTCAATTATTACTCTGTGCTTACTCAGACAAATTCTCATTGACATCAGTGGGACTGGGCATGTGTAAGGACTTCAGGTTCAGAAGCAGTGAGTTATTCTGCCTCCTTAAAAAAAAAAAAAAAAAAAAAAAAAAGGCAGGGTGAAAGTGAGGTAACATATCGAATCAAGATAAAAGAAGTGGTTAATGTTCTGAAACTTATTATGAACATTTACTTTGCTACAAGAAAAGTTGACTGTGAAGGCCTGATTTTCAAAAGTGCTGAGCATCACACCGCTCCCACTGAAGTTCAGTGTGGGTGCTTCGTATATCTGTATATCAGATCCAAGAGCCTAATTCTGCCATCTTGAGCATGCCCAAAGCTCCCTATGATTTCAATTAATGTTGTATTAATCCATGTCAGTTTAGGGTGGCCATTCAGGCATTCCCAAAATACCAAACATTCTGGAACTTTTGGGAATGGAGTGGGCCTGCTCCCATCAGCGTGATCCCTCCTCCCCTCTCCCCGCCCCCCCCCCCTTCAGCGTGACCTCACACACACAAGGAGGAGGATGCCATTTTGAAGAGCACAACACTCCACCTCCGCTGGCATGACTGCGTGAGGTCACACTAGCAGTGGCAGGGCAGAGAAATCTTCAAAATCATGCCCAGTTTTTTGTCAGTAGCGAACAGGGGATAGACCACCCAAAAAGAAGATTATCCAGTTTAAAACTGGACAAATGGCCTGCCTATGTCAGTTGCTGTTTGTCCAGGGCTGGATTTAGGGACAGGTGACACAGGTGACTGCTTGGTGTGCCAGGCTTGGGGGGGCTCCCGGCTCTGGATGCTGCTTTTGTTGTTAGCAACAAAAGGGAAAATAGAATGTTTGAAGTAAAATGTTTCAGGTATTCTGTATGTGGATTCATTTTTCACTAACCTCCTAGAATGTTCTGGATTTTTGTAGTATCTCAGGGAACCTTTCAGACTTTCTGAGAACTATATTTTCCTTGAACCTCCTAGAATATTGTCAGCCATGTGTTTGCAGGTATGTAGCGGGTGGGGTATCGCCACTCAGTCAATGAGATATAAGAACAAAGTGAAGTGAGAGCCCAGCTGCGATATTGTGAATCTTGTTTTATTGTGTAATTGTGAAAGTGTACTTGTGTTTTAAGACTTGAAGAGCTTAAGTAGCAACTAATAAAGGACATACTTAATGAGATGCCAGAGATACCTATTGAACCCCTTTCTAGGCAACAATATAAAAGAAATATAATTATTTCTTTTGCCATGCATAACACATAATGTTTGATTACTTTCAAAGACTGCAGAATATAGAGTTTTGTTCTTCCTAATACTGTCTGTTTTCCCCCATAGAAAATAAAGGATGCCCCCAAAGAAGCCTTCAGGAGCTCAGTAGAGGAAGCAAAAAGCTCAATGGCAATCTAGTTTGCAGCAAGGGGCAAATTTGATGGGAAAATATGTGAAACAGAACTACATAGACCAGGCTTTAGGCAGTAGCTATCTTCCCAGTGCAGAAGAAATTGAGGAGCAAAGCATAAATGTTGGCAGTCCTATTACTAAGGAATTAGCAGATTTACCTGAAGATAAGGAACGGAAATGTAAGGAAAGTGATGGAGAATTGTCCAGCTTTCCTGACAGCGTAAAGGAGAGTGATGATAAAGAAGAATGTGGCTCACGTGAAAAGGAGAATAATGACAAAGAAAAATCTGGTTTACATGAAAAGGAGAGACACGATAAAGAAGACTCAGCCTTGCATGATGAGAGAAACAACAGTGAGGAAAAAATTGCACACCATAAATCATTATATCAGATCCTGCTTTCTGGCCGGCGATCCTAAACTCTGCCGATATTGATCATACAATTTTGAACGAGCCGGGCAAAATCGAGTATATAATGTTTCCAGTAAATGAGCAGAAATGAGACTTCTCAAAGTCACACTGCAAAAGAGTGCTCAAGAATGGTGAGAAACTTGGATCGGCATTGGCTAGTTTACTCAAAATCAACTGACAAAGAGTTCTGTTTTTGTTGCAAAATAGTTGATAAGAATGCCAAATCATTACTTGCACTTTCTGGGTACAATTACTGGCATAATTTAGCTGATGCTCTGAAGCAATATGAAAAGTCACCTGGCCATTTTATGGCCTACTCCAAATGGATGGAGGTCAAATTCAGGCGCAAGTTAAATAAATCCATAGACGCAGAAAACCAGCACATTATTAATGTAGAAATCAGCATTGGAGGAATGTGATCGAGCGTCTGATCTCAATTACCTTCTTCCTTGCTGTAACTATGCTGGTTCTTGTGAGACCTAACTGTGAGTGCTAGTTCAGGACAAATTGCTTGAAGCAGGGCAGTTACAGCCCAAGGCTGGGGTTTTTCCACCTCTAAGGCAAACCAAACCAGCCAAACAGAGAGGACTTTGGTTTTACCCCACTGGCTAACCACAAGTCACACAAGCAATTCCCTTAGACTTTCCAGTTTCCCAGTATTACCAGCAGTGCCACCCATTATGGGGATGGATGGTTGTGAAAACCAATACTCCAGTAAAAGAAAAAAGGTTCTCTCGATCCCAAAGGACCAAGCCCCAGACCCAGGTCAATATACAAGTTAGATCTTAGCCACAAATCACGCTGTTGCCAGTCCTTTAGAATCTAAAATCTAAAGGTTTATTCATAAAAGGAAAAAAGATATAGATGAGAGCTAGAATTGGTTAAATGGAATCAATAACATACAGTAATGGCAAAGTTCTTGGTTCAGGCTTGTAACAGTGATAGAATAAACTGCAGGTTCAAATCAAGTCTCTGGAGTACATCCACAGCTGGGATGGGTCATTCAGTCCTTTGTTCAAAACTTCAGTTTGTAGCAAAGTCCCTCCAGAGGTATGAAGCAGGATTGAAGACAAGATGGAGATGAGGCAGCTGCCTTTTATAGTCTCTTCAAGGTGTAAGAACACCTCTTTGTTCTTACTGTGGAAAATTACAGCAAAATGGAGTTTGGAGTCACATGGGCAAGTCACATGTCTATGCATGACTTAATTCTTTACAGGTAGCAGCCATTGATCACATGCTACCTAGCACATTCCCAGCAAGACTTCTTATGTGGATTGGAGTTTTCCAAGATCCATTGTCAGTTAACAGTTTTCCTGGTAGAGCGAGGAGCCGGCGTCAGGCTGCGAGCCCACCGTGGCCACCCTGTCCCCGTGGTACGTGCAGGCCAGAGTCGCGGCCAGGCAGTTAAGTGTTTCTTGATTGGGCACTTAATTTGCACATTTCTTTCTCAAGAAGCTGACCAAATGCTTTACTAAGGCTACTTCAGAATCAAAACACATTGGTGTACAAGTACCTGGCCAATATTAATAACTTTAACTATGAAAATGATACACATATACAGATAGCATAATCATACCCAGCAAATCATAACCTTTCCATAGATACCTTACATGACAACCTTTGTACAATGTTTGCTGCAAATATATAACAGTGGTTGCAACAATGATCTCTACGGTCATAGCTTATGTCAATAGCATCACACTTGCAAAGAATAATTTGTTGTTCCAGGGCTTGTTAGATAAGTTGTTCACTGAACATAACTGTAATTTTCTCAGTTTGGTAAAGCTCCTTGGGAAATACAACAATGTCCTGCCTGAGCACTTACGTTGAGTAGTTTGTAAAGAAGCTATGGACCATTACTGCAGCAATACAATTCAAAACAAATTGACTGACCTTATGGCAAGGAAGGTGCTTGATAACATATTGTTGTGGCTTGGCAAAGCGAAGGACTGCACTGTAATAATGGACATCTCTCCTGACATTAGACACAGTGAAAAGATATCATTTACAGTAAGATTTATTGACAATGAGGTTGGCTGTATCCAAGTAAAGAAACACTTTATCTGTTTCCGGTCTGTGGACGACTCTACTGGAAAAAGCCTGGAAAAAACAGAACAGTTTATAAAAGTTTTGAATTAGAATAAAATTAAGCTTCAGCACTGCTGCGGCTATGACAATGGCATGAACATGAAGGGAAGAAACAGTGGCGTCCAGGCAAGGATCCTTGCGCTAAATTCAAGAGCTTTCTTTGTGCCTTGTGAGACATTCCCTCAGTCTGATTGTGTCAAATGCAGCGTCATCTTCTTTAGATTCAATATCTCTCTTCAGAGTACTTCAAAGGATATATGTCCTGTTTTCAAGCACCAACTATCAGGTGGAAAATCCTCATGGACGATATTACAAATCTGACCATGAAGCTGCTAAGTGATAATTGCTGGGAGAGCCACATTGACAGCATAAGGCCACTGAGGTACCAAGTAACTGAGGTTTATGACAGCCTGATGGAACTGGCTCAGTCAAGTAAAGCCGAGGCCGGAATCTGACACAAGGTGCAAAGCCTGGCAAACCAGATCACTAACTTCTCATTTCTGGTCTCAGTTGTGGTTTGGCATGATATCCCTGTTCCAAGTAAACATTGTAAGCAAGGCATTACAAACTCAATCGATGGAGATGGCAACCCCTACTACTTTGATGAGAAGCTGTCTTGATTTCATTGGGGACAACAGATTTGAAGATGCCATCATTGGTGCCAAAGAAATGGCAGAAAACTTAGTAGTTGAGCCTGTCTTCAAGGAAACTCATATTCATCGGAAGAAGAGACACTTGGGTTACAACAGCAGAGATGGGAAGCTCGGAAGAAAAATTCAAGCGGGAGGGTTTTTTTGCTCGCTTGTTGACAGTGCTCGAGTGTCCATTGAAGAACGGTTTGGAAAATTTAGCACCATGAAAAGAGCTGCGGGGTTTTGTATGACCGTAGTAAACTGCTGGAAGGCAGAAAAACACTCTTGAACAATTGTACAGACCTTCACCGGATGCTGACATATGGGGAATGTTTGGACGTCAGTGATAAAGATCTCTATGTCAAATTGGACAACATCTGTCACATTTTGCAACACGGGAAGCACTCTCCACTCCAGGTTCTCTAGTTCATTCATGATGTTGAGCTGAAGGACACTTTTGCTAATGGATGGATAGCTTTGAGGGTTCTGCTCATGCTGCCAGTCACAGTTGCGAGTGGTGAGCGCAGCTTTTTGAAGCTCAGGCTCATTAAAACATATCTTTGAATGATGATGGCCAATGAGAGACTGACATTGCTTGCTAGTTTATTGCTTGAAAATGCCATTGGCCAGTCTTTGGATCTCTTGACGCTGTGCTTCAGTTTGTGAGGGCAAAGGTGAGAAAAGTGACTTTTTGAACTAAAGCAATGCTTCTCAACCAGGGACAAGCAGAGGTCTTCCAGGGGGTGTATCAACTCATCTAAATATTTGCCTAGTTTTACAATAGGCTATATAAAAAGCATGAGCGAAGTCAATACAAACTAAAATTTCATACAGACAATGACTTGTTTACACTGCTCTATAAGTAAGTACAATACACTGGACCCTTGCTAGAATGCAGGATTTGGGATCCATGCGCGGTACTGCGTTAATGCAGGGACCGCGTTAAAATGAATTGCAATTAAAGTAATTAAATTTGGGATCTGTGGCTGCGACTGCGTTATATGCGAATTCGTGCTACATAGACTCATGTTCTAGCGAGGTTCCGGTGTATTTATATTCCAATTGATTTATTTTATAATTATATGGTAAAAATGAGACAGTAAGCAATTTTTCAGTAATAGTGTGCTATGACACTGTTGTATTTTTACATCTGATTTTGTAAGCAAATAGCTTTTAAGTGAGGTGAAATTTGGGGGTACACAAGACACATCAGATTCCTGAAAGGGGTACAGTAGTCTGGAAAGGTTGAGAGCCACTGAACTAAAGGACTAGGGTTAACATTCTAAGCTCTCACCTACTGTAACACACTTTAATACTGGTGTTGGTGCACAGTTCAGTTTCTTGATGTTAGTACATTTCAGTTATTCTTAAAATTAAAAAGTTTCTGTAACCTTAGAGGAAACAAATTTTTATGTGCTTATATATGGCATGAATAAATACAGATTTACAGATCCTAGTGTCTAATAGGGCTAAATCATGCATGCAAATAGTGCATCAAAGTCATGAAATGGGCTACAAATGCAATAAAAATTAAGGTAGTCAACAGTTTAACAAATAGGGAGGAGTGCTGAAGACGCTCCTCACCTGGGGCACCATTTGGTCTAGGGCCGGCCTTGTGTCTGTCAATAATTTTTGGAATTTGCTCATTAAGATTTATTATCGTTATTGTTAATTTATTTTATGCTAGGCGCTGTACAAACATCTATTGTAAATAACAGTCCCTGCCCCAAAAACCTTACAATCTAGGACCGAATTTTTCCTCTGAGTTTCACTCTTGCTGTCCCATTGAGAGCAATAGGGTTGTACATGTCTAAGTCAGGGCAAAATCTGGCCTTAAAAGACCATAGCCAGCACTTCAGGCTCTGTTGTTGCTTTTTCACACATAATCAGAGAAAATCCATTTTAACATTGAAACTGCACATAGCCTTTTGGAATTATGCAAGCACAATTTGATGAAAAAATTTTTAATTGTACTACTGTAATATACTTGACGCGTAAATCATTTTTATTCATTACTCTCTCTGGCAGAACAAACAAACAGGTGTTAAAATGTGACTACAACATTATGAGTGGTTTTCATTATTACTTTTTCCTGGAAATATTAACAATTTACAGTAAATGATTATTTGACTGGAAATCATGCACATTTTCCATCTTTTTATTCTACTTGAGCATATTTGAAAAAGAGTAGTTCCACTGAGGTGTACATTTTTCTGTAGCTATATTTGATTATTTTATCCAGAAAATATTAATTCATAAGACCCCCCAAGAGACAATAAAATATTATAAATTGGTTTCACAGCCATCTCAGACATTAGGGAAATAAAATCAGCACTATTACTTCTGACATTATAGTCTGTGTTTTGGCTCTGATTCACCAAGATACTTAAGCATGGGCCTAACTTTAATTCGCAGTGACTATTCACGTATTTTAACTTAAACATGTGTTGAAGTACCTTGGTGAATTGGGGCCTTTATTGACACCTTTTATGTCTTTTGTACTTATTCCATTAATTCTTTTATGACCATTAAAACTTTTGGCCTCTTTCTCCCCCTGCATACTTGTCTACAGCACTTACTGAAGTTTCATTTTCTTCATCACCCGACGTTTGCATGCTTTGAAAAAATGATGTGTAATCTGAACTAAAATGACTTCTCCACTAACTTGCAGGAGAAAGATAAAGTTCCAAAACACTTCTGTGCTTGTGTTTGTTCTTTAATATAGACCAAAGGATCATAATTTTGTGCGTGTGGAAAAACAATTGCTATGGATATACAAGCCATTGTGTTCACTGATTGACAACCAAAGGGTACAGTCTTTAGAAATGGATGAGCACACAGCTAAAATGCCTATAACACTCTGTTAGGTTAACATGTAACATGGCACAGTAATGTTTTGAGACTGAAGAAGACCATGTCACCCATCTTCCGGTCCTCCAGATCTCTCCTCAAAATCTTCTTCTTTCTTCTTGCTTTTTACCATTGCCCTCCACTCTTATGTTCTGCCTTAGTCTCCATTTAGAATTAGCACAGAACTTAGATTCACACATGATTTATTTGTTTTAACTACGGTCTCTCACTTCCATTCCATGGTTTCATTTCCTATTTGTTTGTAGATTGTTAGCTCTTTGAGGACTGGAACCATGTATCATTTCAATCTCTGTAAAGTAACATGCAAATCTATCGTTATTAATAGAGTTCATTAATACAGAAAGATTAATTTGTGTCCAATAGCTGTTTCAGAATTATCCGAGTCTTTTATAATGACAATTATTTTATATATAACAAAAATTTTCCATCAGTGCAATTTTTATGAGATGCTTTTCTGGCTGCTGATCTGAAGAATTCCCAAAAAAAAGGAACAATAGGCTATCATGTGAAGCTTTAAATGTTATGTGAGGGAAAAATCCAGTTATTCCAAAGTGATAAATTCAAATGAAGTATCTGCACTGAAAGTGATCTAAGAGTATAAAGGTATAGACAAAAGGTCAAGAGAGTTTCACAAGACCTCTTCTTTTGTAATTCTCTGTCAAAGTGTAGTAAGTTTCTCAAATGGATATTTTCTTGAGATTCATGATGTATGTAAACGAGAGTAAACACCCCTGCAAAAAATGTTTTTGTAATCTCATCAAGGTGCAGTGTTTACTCCAACTCGCATAATCACCCATGCACTAGGCAAATGTGTCATCTACCGTTTTATCTTTTCAGAAAGCTCTTTAATATTAAACTCTCCTTGAATGACAGTTCAGCTTTCCTCCACACTGGAAGCTAATTTTCATGATTCATATCTTTAAAAAGTGACTGACACATCCAGAATCCATATGTACAGTATTTTGCTTTTTAGGCAGGCAGTTAGTTGTAAAAACGATGACTGATTTCCTCTGTGTACTGTGCATAGAAAAGCATGACGAACCACAGGCATTGCATTTAATCAGGTCAGATTGATATGTTGCCTCACTGGAAACAGAATTTTGTCTCCTATGTGTTGTATGCAGAAGATAAAGTACACTTGGTCCAATAATAGAAACTTGATGTCACTAGTACGTTAAAAATGTATGCTATGTTTGCGTTAGCCAGCACTTTTTCTGCTGTTATGTGACAATGTTGTAACTCTTCAAGTTATAAAGAAGAAAATTTTGTTTTTCTAAAAGTCTGAATGAAAAACAATTTAAGAATCACCCTTCTTCGGTATGAAATATAATAGCAAAAAGCATAAAATGCAAAGGCTCAAGAAAGCTGTACGCTACTTTCCCTGATCTGTATTCAGAATTCGGGAGATGCAGTACATCAAATTCTGCCCTCAGTTATACTCATGCAGCATCATTGAAGCTAGTGGGTTCAACTGAGGGTCGACAGTTGTCATGATGTAGATTTGAAGATTTGTAGTACTCAAGTTTTTGATCCAACATAGCTACAGTACACTTTGACATGTGTCATATTGACTTGACTTATTTTGTAGTAAATGACAATTAAGCTACAGCTAAAGTCTTTAGTGTGAAAATTATGGCTACTGAATTTATTTCTATACTGTGGGCTGCCTTAGATATAGTCTTCTTTTTACACAATGCAGTCCCCTACCATAAAGCTTCCAATATTTTCCCCCAAGAGTTACTCTGTTTCATTGAGGGTGATTTTAATTTGCAGGAAGTTAGGTGCAATGTATCTCTTTTCTTTGACTTGGCTGCTGTAATGCTTTCAGGAATTTTTCCAACATTTTTGTTTGTGTATATATCTATATTTATATATAATTAAATGTAGCACTTGAAAATTCTGATGAGGCTTCTGATGGAAGCTTAGCAGGAAATAATATAAGAAGATCTGCCGTGTCAGAAAATTGGCCCATCTAGTCCAATGGCAAATACCTGATCTTTCAGGAAAAAACAAACCCTTCTTCCTCCTCTTGTCCGGCACTTAGCATTGCACAGTGCAGTATGTCATGAGGAAGGAATTTCCAACTTGACTTCTTCTAGCAATCAGTTTATGCCTGAAAGCATGATATTTCATTATCCTTCTCGTTCTCTTATTCTGTCATTCTCTTGGGCTTTGTCCACACAGCCCCACAGCTCGAAATACAGGGGTGTGAATTGCAGTGCATGTTAGTGTGCGCTGTAACTGCCCTATGTGGATGCTGCTGATGTGAACTAAAAGGTACTTCATTTGTGTAAACATAGTCTTATTTCAAACAGGACTACGCTAACACAAACTAGGTACCTTTTAGTTTGTATCCACAGGGTCGACGCTGGGGAGTTACAGCACAGCACGCCACTGCATGTTGCAGTTCACAGCCCCGTAGTCTGAACTGCAGGGCCATGCGGACAAGCCACTAGCCTTTTCAAAAGGTGGCATTGTTGTTATTTACTTGGATTACAGAGCATCTAATGACGCTGTCAGAGATCAGAGCCTCACTGTGCTATAGCCTGTGTTACTAACACATAAAGAGGGAGAGCTCCTACCCACAAGTGCTTACAGTCCAAACTGATAAGACAGCAAAGGGTGGGAAGACAGAAGCATTAGTATCCCCACATTAGGCAACTGAGGGACAGAGAGATTAAGTCCCCAATGCTATAATGAGATGGATGCATGCTGGCTGGCTCCTGCACCCCCATGATGCTGACTTAACACTATACTGCAAGTCAGTGGGACACAAGTTCAGAAATCTGCCTGCACATATCTCATTGCCCAGTGAGGGCCTGCGTGACTTGCTCAAGTTCATACAAGAAATCTGTGGTAGAGCTGAGAGTTGAATCTGTGGCTTCTGCGTTCCAAGCTACTGCCTTATCCACAAGACTATCCTGCCACACAGTGGTCATAAAGTTATTAAGCCTTTGGGAAATTCAGCCACAGAGTATGAATAGTCTGCCTCCTGTGGCAGCAAGTTCCACAGGTTAACTATACTGTGAATAAAAAGATATCAGCACCGTGTGTCATAAGGGAACCAGCAAACAATCTAGGAGAGGAATCCTCAGCTAAAATTTGAACCAATGTCTGTAGGAAACATTATGCTAAACTGGTTACTTAAAATAGGGGGGTATCTTTTGGCCATGATCACTAGTATGGGTCTCCTTTTGTTCATAAAAATACTGCTGTACAGCACTTGACAGCAACAACATTGGAACAGCAAAGATTTTATTTCTTGTATAGTTAAGAATGCTACTAAAAAGTTAAGGCTATTATAGTTGGCTTTCAGTGGGACTTAAATGCATGCTTAAACACCCTTCCTGGATTGGGCCTCAGAAATCAGCACGTGCAGAGCAAACAGTAGTTTTTCCTTTGAGAACATTATTAAAGTATAAAATTTTAATGTCACTAGAGTAACTATTTTAGCGTCACTTTGAAAGGTTTAGTGTTTATTAATGTCAGGCATATTTTTTGTTCTGTTTTAATCATAGCAAACTTGGCATTCATTCTTTCATTTTATCCCTGCTTAGAAGTATGGTACTAAGAATAGCACTTAAAACATAACAAGGATGACATGTTACTTAACAGATTTTTCATGCACTGAATTCAAACCATTTTAATACTGTAATTTGTGATGTTTTTATTTATTTGACAGTCCTACCTCTTGATGCGATCATGTTTGTAAACATGTTACCAAGTGTTAGTTTCCATCCAGCACAGGAGAATACAATACTGTCACAGAAGTTTTGTAGCCTCTTCAGTACTCTCTCTCTCCTGTAGGATGGCCTTCTAGTGTTTGGAGAATGTTGAGCTCTTTTACACTGTTTCTACATGCAGATAAAATTTTAATTTTAGAATACACATAAAATGCCGTTTATTCTTTTAAAAAAAACAAGAAAATCATTCTCAGCATTGCTATGGACTAGAGACAAAAAAGCATTTCATGGACCTGTTGTAATTCCATTAATCTGAATGAGGGAAAATAAAATGTTCAAAATTACAATTATTATCTACTATTAAGTAAATCCCATTAAATGGAGCCTAGTGCCTGTTATCCTTGTCAGTTTGCAAATGGGTTTTCACGATTGTATAACATGTTGGATAGAGGCTTTTTTGAATAGGTAGTTGTGCACTGCATTAAAATATTATTTTTGCCTTCATGTTGAGAATGTTTTATCTCATTACTTTATACATAGATTACAATTATTTATTTTTATTGTGGGGAAAATAGCAATGTGATCTCATCTTTTTCATACATTTATATTATTGAGCATAGCTCTACTATTAATTAAAGAATGCTGTCAGTTCAAATCTGGCTCAGAATTTAGATTTGTATGGAAGACTTGCCTCTCTTAGGTATTTCTACGCAACCATCACAACAGTAGAGTTTTTAAAAAGATTTTTAAAAAATCCAAGTGGAACTGTTGTTTTAAAAAATAAATATACCCCTGTTGTGCTTGCAACCCAAACCTTGCCAGCATGGACAATGTAAAATCAAAACGGACTATGAACACAAATGTAATTGACAGCATTAATTTTCATTGCCCACACTGAAAAAGATGGAAAAAATAAACATTAATAATAAATTAGATTAACAATTTTTGTTAGTATTAGCGATCTGAGGTGTTGTTGTTAACATAGATAAGGAAGTTAGTTTGTTTAAGATAAATTAATTTTAAGTTGACACAAAGGGGTCCTGATTTTTAGAGGTAGTTGCTCAGCACTTTCTGAAAATCAGGACCCTTTATGTGGTTCTGTGTAAAGCACCTAAAATCACTAGCCTCTCTTTACTGAAAATCTTGACCTGTCTCTTTAATTGTTTTTGAGGTGAAGTGGATGGGGCTCTGTCATACGTAAGTTTTTCAGAATGAAAAAATCTGTTCAAGCTTCTTTCCTACTGTTCTGATTTTTCAATACAAAGATTGGGTAGGCCTATGACAGGTCTTCCTTATTAAGATCTTTTTTTAACATAGTTACTAAGAAACACTTCTTTCCCTGAACACAAGGTTTTCTTCAACAGATGTCGTGTGTTATACTGTAATAATAATAATAATTGCTAGAACTGGATTTTGTGGCCTTTGGATGGTCTGTGGAGTGCAAGACTTTGTGCTAATACCCCCAGGGAGGATATAGTTGGAGGGGCAAAAGCAGAATTAAGGCTGTGCCCCCTCTGTGCCAGTAAAGCTGTCCCAAAGGAGAATAATTACACTTGTTGTACAGGTGTGTCACGTATTCCTGTATTGTACATTCCAGCCAGTGTCCAAGAGGGCTTATGCCTTATAAGGCATACTGCCTTCACTGTTGCTAATTGGATGGTGCACCTCTTCCCCTTCCCCAGGCATAATTTTGCCCCTATAATATTCTAGATATTGTCCAGCCACCTTATTGTATGTAGGTCAGAGGCAACAAATCTCAGAGAGAACCTCAGAACTATACCATCAATACTGACTGTCACAGGCAGGTCACTCACTGTGTAGGGTCCTTGATGAAGAAAAATTAGCCTAACCATATCATACATGCACTGGGCTGCAAAAAGGCCAAAGCTTTCAAGAAAATAAGGATTTTTTTATACTGCAATAGGCTGAGAACAACCAATTGTCCAGGAACTGGAATGCGACATTGTCATTGGGGTTTATAGCCTTTTGTAGTATGTGGAGTTTTACTGATATCCTTCAAGAACCTTATTAAGAAACTTTATTTAGATACATAAAGCATTTACCATAGCTGCTTTTTTTAATATTCTAAAAGTGTGTGCTTTTTAAATTAAGATATAGACTACTTGAGGAAACAACTCAGTTGTTCCCTAATGAACTATTGCAATAATTTTCTTTAGAAACCCCATTTGAGCATAACTTAATTGCTCCTGCAATCAGTTTATGTAATTTATTCTAGTAAGTACTGTAGTCTTTTCTGTACTTGTTCATTAAATTGATAGGTTTAATCTCATGTAACATAAGAGCCTCCAGTATGGAATTTGTCAGTACTACATAAAAGTTAATTTTAGATGGTATGGTAGATTAAAATACAGTGAATTGGGAAGGGGATGAAACTTTGCTGTAATAAGACACGGTGTTAGAAATAAACGCTAAGATCAAGATTTTAAAAAATCAGACCCGAAAGTCAGGTTCCTAAAACCATATTTAAGTACCTAAATAAATGGCCATATTTTCAAAAGTGCTGAGCACCCAGCAGTTCCCACTGAATGTAAATATCCCAAATCAGCAAAGTGCTTAGGCACATGCATACCTTTAAGCATGCAAGTAATTCCATTGAAGTAAATGGGACTACTCACAATCTTAAAGTTATGCATGTTGTTGTGTTGTTCAGTGGGTGACAAAGAGATCCTCTCAGTGCCCAGCACTTCTGAAAATTAGGCTACTTATTTAGGTGCATAAATACAGACTTAGAAGCTTTAGTTACCCATTTTTAAAAAATCTTTGCCCATGTCTCAAATGGGAGGTGTTTGTTGTGATAAAAATAAACCACATATTGCATTTTTGCTGCTCACGCTGCTAGTCCAAAAAGTTGCAGTGTTTGTTTTGGCAAGGTTTCAACTCTGCCTCCTGCTCCCTCCTCCAGTCACAGAAACCACATTCATGCCTTAATTTGAATTCCTTGATACTGTTGACTGCTCCAAAGTGTTTCTGCACGCTACTTTGTTTTCATTCTCTATATGCTGGTCAGCCTGGAAACTGACATTTATAGAAGTGTAGAGTTGACTGTCTCCATTTTGTGGCTTTTCAAGTGATCCCATTTGATTTCTTCTAAAGCTGTAATTCAACTGGTGTTTTATAAATAAGCCTGTATACAGACTTCAGTTTTTAAACGTATTTATGTCAAATGTTCATTTGTAATCCAGAACAGAAAAAAGTACTGTTTCTCCTCTTTCATTTCTACATCAAATCTATTACTATTCTCAATTTCTCTCTCTTTTCTTACATTTTTTCTCCATTGTACCCTGCTTTCCTTTCCTTTCCTTATCCACTCTGTTTACAGTATCTGTCTGTTTTCTAGCATTCACAGTGTGTTGTTGGTTATTATTTAAATGTAGTCTATATACTCGAGAAAGGAACGGCCTGACAACAGGATTCAGAGCCAGGCACTCCTGAGCTATAATTCTGACTGTGATACTGAGCCCTTCAGAGCCCTCGGGTAGTTTCTGCGTCACATCTTTAAATGGTAGATAACCTATCTCCTGCAAAGCGGTGTTGTGAGGGTCAATCAATTAAACCATGTTTAAAATGGCTTCTAAGATGAAAAATGTTACATAGGAGCAAATTATTAGTGATTTTTAACTCGTTAGATTTCTTTTCATTATTGATGTTCAAATACTAATTACAACAAGATATAGTGATCAGTTTTGTCAGGGCACCCTCATTTGGAGTTAGAGTGAAATCTTCCATTGAAGTCAATGGCAAAACATCATTGACTTCAGTAGGATCAGGATTTCACCCCTAGTTCTCATTATTGGATATTGAGGCAGCATGGATCTATGTGTTCTCATAGATCTGATTCTCGTTTACTAAATAGCTGTGGGGGTAGGGGGAATTTAAAGTTCACACTTGAAAGCTAAATCCTGTTTTGCAAAATCTTCCCCTTTTCCCCCACTTCTTTGGTTTTCTTTTCCTTCTAGCCACTCTTGGTTGCTGTCGTATCACAACTGATCATTGATCGCTGATGAGAAGAGCAAGCCCAGTCCGAGTCCCCCTCATCTTGGCAGTGACTCAGTCTTTTTCATCTTATGGCTGTTCGGTGGCCTATGTGCAATAAGTTAGTGGGCCTCAGTTTAGTTCCTAGGGGAAAGCTGTCAAGAGCACAAAAATTACTTCCACAGCTGGCACTAAATGGCACCTTTGTGGACAGTTTTAGCAAAGAAGCCAAGGGCTGAATGAGCTCTGAGAATGAACAACATTCATCCCTAGAGGCAGGGCTAGGGTGAGCAGTGTGGAAAAGCTTACACTTGCATTGTCTATATGTGCTCTGTAGATAAAATGGATGATTTCATTCTCCCAGGCTATCAAGTTGATCCCTTTCCAAGCACTTAATTCACTAAGTACTAATTTGTGTAATTAAATTCTGACTCTACATTTCTCCTGTAATTTCAGCTGGGATATAGTGGTATTCTTCACTCCCTGCCCTCTCCTAAATTGTCCTGCAGTGTCATTGTGCAATGTTAAACAGCTTATGGGTTTGACCCCAGTAAGGAGTGAATTAATTCTTATGTATAATTACAATAGTAAAGCATGCTGGAATCCATCAGGGCTGATGGTGATATCCCATTAATACCACTTTAGTTCTGATTATTATGCCTCTTTTCTCCTAGCTGTTAGGTATAAAGACCTACGTACATGTAGTATGGATACCTAGATACACATTCCCTACGTATTTCTTAATAGCTTTCATGTTCTAATATTATGTTCTAATAGCTTTCATATTCTAATATCTAACAATAACTATCATGAAACATATGGGAGTGGAGGTGTGTGTATGTTTTTATATTAATCTGCTAGAAAATGAGAGGCATAATATTCCTCTAATACAGAGTAAAAGAACAAATGTGAGATTTTCATTAGTTTAAAAAATGGTGTGGTGTTCAATGTCTTGGCCCCCAAGGCCCTCTACCTGCTATTCTTTCTTTGTCTCTTGCTGATGCATAACAGTCCAAGTGAGCCAACTTTGCACATGTACAAAAAAGCAACATTCATAATGAGATCCTGGTGCTGGGATTTGTTGTTGTTCTGAGTGATGACTTTTATTTCAACGCATCATTTTGCTTGTGCTCTTAGAACAGCTTAACTTTCCCACCAGCCCCGTAGCATGGTTTTCAGAGCATTTTGTTGGTTGTTTTTTGCAGGTACTTTATATGTTCACTTGTCACAATTCTGATTATGGCTGCACTCTGCCTCAGTTGTTCCGAACAATGGCCTACGCTGTGAACCTAAGTGAACTCATGAGCTTTAAAAGAGTGTTTGATCTTTCCCTGAGTTTGCAGCCTTGAAAATAGCATTATCTTTATTAAGGGCATCTCTCAGAAAGAACATCGGCTAAATGGCAATGATTGTGTATTATTTTTGAAGAAACAAAAGCTTACTTATAATGCCTGTACTATATATTAACAGACACAA
This sequence comes from Lepidochelys olivacea, assembly GCF_965140295.1. NCBI lineage: Eukaryota > Metazoa > Chordata > Testudines > Cheloniidae > Lepidochelys > Lepidochelys olivacea. Next base: position 97,414,163 of record NC_140414.1, read on the forward strand.
AGTATAGTGACAATGTGTGAAGGTGATTTTCTGATACACAATGGCTCTTCTCTAAAGTCTCAGTTGGGAGTTTATCCCCATAAAGGAAAATAAAACAGTGACATACTTAAAGAATCACTGACAAAGCTGATAGGTTCACAGTACAGATCTATGTTGTGTCTTCCTTTAAAGTAGGTTTTTATTGATTTTTTCAGTTTTAGAAATCTGTCAAATAACAAACATATTACAGATTGGTTTCTGTAATTACTGTAGGTTAAAAAGAAGAACATCTCCATTTTTCTTCTGTTCTAAGCTTTCTGTGGCAATCCACTGGTTCTAGTTCTCATAGTTCTGCTATTCACGAAAGAAAAGCCATGATATGACTCAGAAGGAGATCTAGGGAAAATCAAAAGTAGGACAACACATGGGCCAACCACTGACTGAATCCTATTAGTTGCTGAATGCAGACTGTGTAGTTCTAAACCCCCTCAAACTCCTGTTGAAGTCAGTGGAAGTTGAGCAGGCTCAGATTAGCACAAAGTCTGAATGTCTTTTTCCTGTACAATATCAGAATTTTTAGACAAATTCTACTTCTTGAAGATCTCCAATCCCATAAGCCATTAATAGGAATTTTCCCATTTTCACAAGTGGGGTTATTTTATATTTGCCAATAATAAGGCAATATCCAAAACTTTCCCATAGTAGATACTCTTTTACACCCCTTCCTCCGCATGTAACAAGTTTGATATGCTATGTTAATTACCTTCATTTTATAGTGAAAATTCAGTAACAGCTAAGGTTATTTTAATTAACACGTATTGGGGGGGAGGTAGCCGTGTTAGTCGGTATCCACAAAAACAATGAGGAGTCTGGTGGCACCTTAAAGAGTAACAGATTTATTTGGGCATAAGCTTTCATGGGTAAAACACCACTTCTTCAGATGCATGGGTGCCACCAGACTCCTTGTTGTTTTAATTAACACATAAGCTATGCTCCAGTTAATACATTCCACCTCTGCATTATTGTAAAAAGGAACATATTTCTTGATAACGTCGGAAAGCTAGAGTATAAATATTCTGTTCTTCTCTCCATACATACACGCAGCTCCCGCTGACATGAAAGGTGTGAATAGGACGTGATTTGTCGGAGCATGTCATTTGTACAACGCAACTGCCTTTGTTTTCCAGATTTTGGCAACAGATCAGGGCAAAGTTGCTCTCATTTTACAGACATATTATAGTACAGCAAATACATAACAAGTTTCAAAGAACCTGGGATTTTTTATTAATGCCTAGTATAAGGGATTAAAAAACTAAAAATACATTTAAAAGGAGAAGAATGTAACTATTATGCTGCCAAACAGAGAAAAGAAGGACTTGATTTCCCCAGGCATTTGAGCTTTCTGGATCAACAGAGTCCCAAACTAGCCACTTTTCTGATGGACATGGGGGGCTTAAAAGGAGCTCTCTCCTTCCCCCACTGTGTGGGCAATTAAGAAAGGCATGACAGACAAATGTTTTCTGTAGGCTCTGCCACAGAACACTGGAACAAAATACCAAATCCTTACTGTAGATCAAGAGTACATGCATATTCATTGTCCAGCACAGGCCTGCACCCCCTCTTATCCCTGCAGCGCTTCCTGTTACTCCATAAAATGGTGGCGTGAACAATTTTTATCTAGAAGACTATGGCCTGCTGGTGCCAAGGTGCCCAAACCGCTAACAAGGACAAAGCCAAACTCTGATTCCAAAGAGAGAACGATCTGAAAAAAGTCCAACTTGACGGGAGTTGTCTGATTTACTACCATGTGAAAGGAGGTTTTTCCGGGTGGCACAGAAGGAATATATACCATTGAGGATAGCTGAAGGAAAGAGATTGGAGATGGACCTGAACTGGAATTCTGGATCCAAGCGCCCTCAGACTCTAAACTGGATCCAAAACCCGGGAAATGCCAGCTTCTACTTCTGTGTATGAAAGCAGAAAATACTCCCCCAGTACCCATCCTTCCCAAGGCACGCTTTTCATCACTCTTTTCTTCTCAGGGCCCACAGGCCTTTACCTCAGCCCCACTGTCCATTTCCATTTCATCCCACTTCACAGGGCTACGAGATGAAGCTACCACCCTCACTAATCACGTCATATATCAATCACTTTGCACATTAGTTCTTCATCTCTCTCTAATATGTATGGTGCACTTCAACAATCCAACATGCTAATGAAAAAATTATCCCAGAGCGTTGAATGCCTGTGGTTCTAGTTTACAGCAGAAGCTTCTGACGCTGATGCATTGAACGCTAGGGACTGTAACATGGAGTCTGCAGGACTCTAAAGGTTGAAGTGGTGGGATCTGAAAAACAATTATTGTAACAGTTTAAAGAATGTCAGGAAGATGGTTTTCATAACTGTGTGCCTTAAATGCATTTTAATCCAATTAGAATAATTGTTAGAATTGACTATATTCCATCCCAGGGGAGGTTACAGTGGTTTATAATCTATACCCAGCTGTGCAGTATGCCATGGATTTCTAAATGTGAAAGAATATAGCTCTAAAATGGGAAAGGTCAGAGGAAGAAAATGATTGCTTGAAATGGAAGTACTCACTAAATACTTGTAATCAACCTGACTCCTCATAACCCTGAGCAGAATATTTATTATGAGCAAGTTTCTCTGTTTGAACTCGACAATGTAAATTTTTCTTATGTATAGTATTTTCATAATATAAGGTTTTCTTGGTGTCTCAGATTGCATACTTATTAGGTCACTGTAAATTGTCTTGAAGATTCTTGGCTGAATTTTTGGAATCTGTTTCTAGGCTGAACAGAAGGATTCCTTATTTCCTTTCCTGGAATCAGAAGTGCAGTATAAAAATTAATGCTTCCTTTTTAATTTTGAAGCCAGTGAATCCTAGAAAGTACACAGGAATTTATACTAAACAAATTAAAATATTTCATAAAATAAGGTCCTTTAAAATTCCATCTTTATAATAGGTAGAAGTTAAAGCTAGACAAATATAAAATTCGAAATATGGCATTCATTTTTAACAGTGAGGATGATTAACTATTGGAACAAACTACCAATGGAAGTGGTGGATTCTCCATCTCTTGAAGTCTTTAAATTAAGACTAGATACCTTTCTGGAAAGCATGCATTAGTAAAATATATATATATATATATATTGGGCTCAATACAAGTATGAATGAAATTATAGGGCCTGTGTTATACTGGACATCAAACTAAGTGATCTAATAGCCTTAAAATCTATGACTCTGTTAACATAAACTGTAAAAGTAATGGTACATGTAAAATCAATGTTTCTCTATAAATAACATGGGTAGTTAATCAAGTAATTAAAGGGCATGCAGTTAATCAAGAAATGCATTAACAAAAGGTTGATCTCAACAAAGAAAGCAAAACAGGATGTGCTGTGATTATATGCCAAACGCAGAGAACAACAACCAGACAGACAATTGCCAGGCTCAAATAAAAATAAATAAATAAACAAAAAGAACTGTGGCTAAAAAATATGAAAATAGAAGATTCATTAAAAGCAAAAGAACACAAAATGATAATTGATAGTGTTTGTGACTGTCTTATTGTATCTATATGGCGTCCCTATCCTGTGGCACCATATACATCCAGGGCCTGATTCTCACTGCCTTGCCCCCAGTGCAGTCATTTGCACCCATGCAATGGAGCTGTAATATGCTGCCAAATAAGAACTCTGCACTCACAGACACTTGTGGTAGCATTTCACGCCCATTTTGCACAGGCATAAATGGCTGCACAGAGTGCAAGGCAATGGGCCTCAGTGACTGGTCATTACATTTCAGAAGAAGTGGAGGGTGGAAAGTTTAAAAATTCTTATTTGAAGATCGTTTTTGAAGTAAAAAAGCTGTCAATGGAAGAAGGAAGAAATTGTATACAGAGCAATCTCTGCTAATGAGAAAAATAAGTATAAGAACAAGACAATGAACTTTGAAATGACAAAAGATAAAATCTCTTTTAAAAAAAAAAGAAAAAAGAAAAAAAAGAAAATGTCCAAAGCAAAAGCAACCAACTTTGTCTCATGTGGTTTTGCTTTACCTGACCTTGCTTAACAAAGAGTGCTGAGGTTCACTAGCAAAAGAAAACATTCCAGATGTGTTTTGGCCAAAAGTGATGGCTTTCTTCTCAAAAAGGGTTGAAAAAAGCACTCTATACAAAGGAAAAATAACTTGTGCTAGTCAGAAAAAGCTTACCTCTAGCATTTACATACCAGGAAAAAGCTTGGCTCTTACAGAATTTAATATAGCGGAGAGAGGGGAGACCACCCTCACAACCCCCATCAAGGCAGATACATTTTGAGTACCCCACTGAAGTATTAGGACCCTCATTTTACTCACTGGGAAAACAAGACAGAGATTAAAAGGACATTGTCAATTTAAAATCTCTCTGAATTTTTTTAGCTACTATTGTTAGAAATAATATTAAAACTTACTACAGCTAACAGATATTAGAGAAAAAAACTATTTTTTTTCCAGTTTACTTTGTACATTCAGTAGCACAAATTTGTGTATTTGGTAGTTTCACTATAGAATCAGTTAGGCTCCATTCCTACAAACACACACATGCTTAACTTTACCCACAGGAGTAGACTGATGTCTATGGGACAGCTCATGTGAGTAAAGATGTGGACATATATAACTGTCTGAAGGATTGGGACCCCAGGCCTGTGATTGGTAGGAGGCAGGTACACTTGTCAATTGAAGGATTAGGGCCTAAATTAGTTTCCTTGTCTGTGCAGATTGTGCACGAGAGAGATAAGCATGTTTTAAGAACAGCAAATCATTATTGTAAAATCACAGTAGTTTGCAGGGGGACTTGAACAAACACAGTACCTAAAACAACTTTTCACTCACTGTCATAAATATAAAGGGAAGGGTAAACCCCTTTGAAATCCCTCCTGGCCAGGGGAAAGCTCCTCTCACCTGTAAAGGGTTAAGAAGCTAAAGGTAACCTCGCTGGCACCTGACCAAAATGACCAATGAGGAGACAAGATACTTTCAAAAGCTGGGAGGAGGGAGAGAAACAAAGGGTTTGTGTGTCTGTCTGTAGTCGTCTTGGCCGGGGACAGAACAGGAATGGAGTCTTAGAACTTTTAGTAAGTAATCTAGCTAGGTATGTGTTAGATTATGATTTCTTTAAATGGCTGAGAAAAGAATTGTGCTGAATAGAATAACTATTTCTGTCTGTGTATCTTTTTTGTAACTTAAGGTTTTGCCTAGAGGGGTTCTCTATGTTTTTGAATCTAATTACCCTGTAAGATATATACCATCCTGATTTTACAGGGGGGATTTCTTTATTTCTATTTACTTCTATTTTTTATTAAAAGTCTTCTTGTAAAACACTGAATGCTTTTTCATTGTTCTCAGATCCAAGGGTTTGGGTCTGTGGTCACCTATGCAAATTGGTGAGGCTTTTTACCAAACCTTGTCCAGGAAGTGGGGTGCAAGGTTTTGGGAAGTATTTTGGGGGGAAGGACGCGTCCAAACAGCTCTTCCCCAGTAACCAGTATTAGTTTGGTGGTGGTAGCGGCCATTCCAAGGATAACGGGGGTAATATTTGTTACCTTGGGGAAGTTTTGACCTAAGCTGGTAAAGATAAGCTTAGGAGGTTTTTCATGCAGGTCCCCACATCTGTACCCTAGAGTTCAGAGTGGGGGAGGAACCTTGACATGGTGGCACAGTGGTGGGATTAACCTGAAATCATTTTGAGATCCAGTTGAGATTTTTTGAACTAGAAATACAGATTTTAAAAAGGAATTTTTAGGAAGTCCAGAAGGCAGCTTTGAAACTGAAAGCAGCTTGGTTTCTCTCTGCTTTGTGGCCAAGCAGAGACAAAAGGGGATTATCTTGTGAATTGCAGGTTTTCTTGCCTGGAGGCAGGGTACTTAACTCCTGCAGGGAAATTCACAGTCTTCCAACCCAGAGGTTGTTTTTTTTTTCTTTTCTTCCTAAAAGTAAATAGGGGGTGTGTGCTCTACCCATTTGCCTGGAGACAAAAGTGGCAGGGTTTTTTTTTTAGGATTTTGATTTTTTTTGTTTTGTTTTACAAGGAGCACAGGTTTGAAAAGAAATTTTTTTTCTTCTTTGGGCTGGGTAAGCAGGTTTCCAAGTAGTTGGAGGGTTTTTGCTTTAATTTGGGCCCAGAGCAGAGACAAGGGAATTGTCTTTTTCTGTAGGCTGACAATCACTATCAGAGAATAGGTATTCTATTCCAGCACAGCAAAATTTTACAGCCAAGTTTTGTTTGTTTATTTCTAAACCTCGGGTGTAAAGTTAGTTAAAAACAGAGAGGTTAGAATGGCCAAATCCTCAGCTCGACTACAGCTGGAATTAGCCAAATTGCAGGCTGAGGAAAAACAAAGGGAACATGAAAGACAGATAGAACTCATGCGGCTGGAGAAGGAGGTACAGGAGGCTGCCCACAAGAGGGAAATGGAGGCAAGGAAGCATGTGGAGGAGATGGAGAGGATAAAGGCCCAGCAGAATATACCAACAAACCCTAGCAATCCTTCTCCAGGTACCACTTCCCATCCCAGAAAGTTCCCCACCTACAAGGCAGGTGATGATACTGAGGCCTTCTTAGAAAACTTCGAAAGGGCCTGCCTTGGGTACAACATCTCTACTGACCAATACATGGTAGAGCTGAGGCCGCAGCTCAGTGGACCCTTAGCTGAGGTGGCAGCTGAAATGCCTAAAGAACACATGAACAAGTATGAACTGTTTAAATCCAAGGCGAGAGTCAGAATGGGGATAACACCCGAGCAGTCTCGTCGGAGGTTCAGAGCCCTAAGGTGGAAACCAGACATGTCATTTACCCGACATGCCTACCACATTGTAAAACATTGGGATGCCTGGATATCAGGAGCAAGTGTTGAATCTCCAGTAAATTTGCCCTTCCTAATGCAAATGGAACAATTCTTAGAGGGTGTTCCTGAGGAAATAGAAAGATACATCCTAGATGGGAAACCCAAAACTGTAATTGAGGCAGGAGAGATTGGAGCCAGATGGGTGGAGGTGGCAGAGAAGAAGAAAACTGGTCGCAGTTGGAGCGGAGACCAGAAGGGACCACCCCAGACCACACCCTATTACCGGGGGCCGCCCAAAGCCCCACCTACCTCCCAAAGAACCCTCCAGACCCCTTATCGTCCCACCACCCCGTTCTCCAGCAACCCACCTCGCCCCGGTGACCCGTCAGCTGGACGATGTTTTAAATGTAACGAGCTGGGGCATGTAAAGGCCAACTGCCCCAAGAACCCCAACAGGTTACAGTTCATTGCACCGGAATCACACCAGAGGTCCACAGGCCCAGATACCTCCCAGATACCCTTGGAGCGGAGGGAAACTGTGAGTGTGGGTGGGAAGAAGGTCACCGCGTGGAGGGACACCGGAGCACAAGTGTCAGCTATCCATGCTTCCTTAGTGGACCCCAATTTAATCAACCCAGAGATCCAAGTGACGATTCAACCCTTCAAGTCCAACTCTTTCAATTTGCCTACAGCCAAGTTGCCTGTCCAGTACAAGGGCTGGTCAGGAATGTGGACTTTTGCAGTCTATGATGATTATCCCATCCCCATGCTGTTGGGGGAAGACTTGGCCAATCATGTGAAGCAGGCCAAGAGGGTGGGAATGGTCACCCGCAACCAGGCTAAACAAGCCGTGAGGCCTAGCTCTGTTCCGGAAACTTCTATCAGGACCCAGTCAGAGGTGATGGACCTGGACCCCAGGCCAATGTCTGCAACAGCAGTAGTGGATCCAGTCCCAGAGACCCAGACGGAACCAGTCCCAGAACCGGAACCAGCCAAACAACCAACACCAGACCCCGTGTCAGCACTGAATCCAGTACTTGCAACCTCAACACCAGAGGGCCCCACCGAACCTGAACTGGCAGCAGCCGATAACCCTACACAAGAGGCTCAGCCGGAGCCTGAATCCCAACATAGTGCACCAGCGGAGAGCGGTTCACAGTCAACAGAAACAGCTCCATCCCCTATATCGCTTCCAGAGGGACCAAGCCTAGGTCCACAATCCCATGAGGAACTGATGTCTCCAGCATCAAGGGAACAGTTCCAGACCGAATAGGAAGCAGATGAAAGCCTCCAGAGAGCTTGGACGGCGGCACGGAGCAACCCACCGCCTCTCAGCTCTTCTAATCGATCCAGGTTTGTTGTAGAAAGAGGACTTTTATACAAGGAAACTCTTTCTGGGGGACACCAGGAAGACTGGCATCCTCAGAGACAGTTGGTAGTTCCAACTAAATACCGGGCCAAGCTCTTGAGCTTAGCCCATGATCACCCTAGTGGCCATGCTGGGGTGAACAGGACCAAAGACCGTTTGGGGGGGTCATTCCACTGGGAGGGAATGGGCAAGGATGTTTCTACCTATGTCCAGTCTTGTGAGGTGTGCCAAAGAGTGGGAAAACCCCAAGACCAGGTCAAAGCTCCTCTCCAGCCACTCCCCATCATTGAAGTTCCATTTCAGCGAGTAGCTGTGGATATTCTGGGTCCTTTTCCGAAAAAGACACCCAGAGGAAGGCAGTACATACTGACTTTCATGGATTTTGCCACCCGATGGCCGGAAGCAGTAGCTCTAAGCAACACCAGGGCTAAAAGTGTGTGCCAGGCACTAGCAGACATTTTTGCCAGGGTAGGTTGGCCCTCCGACATCCTCACAGATGCAGGGACTAATTTCCTGGCAGGAACTATGAAAAACCTTTGGGAAGCTCATGGGGTAAATCACTTGGTTGCCACTCCTTACCATCATCAAACAAATGGCATGGTGGAGAAGTTTAATGGAACTTTGGGGGCCATGATACGTAAATTCGTAAATGAGCACTCCAATGATTGGGACCTAGTATTGCAGCAGTTGCTCTTTGCCTACAGAGCTGTACCACATCCCAGTTTAGGGTTTTCCCCATTTGAACTTGTATATGGCCGTGAGGTTAAGGGGCCATTGCAGTTGGTGAAGCAGCAATGGGAGGGATTTACACCTTCTCCAGGAACTAACATTCTGGACTTTGTAACCAACCTACAAAACACCCTCCGAACCTCTTTAGCCCTTGCTAGAGAAAACTTACAGGATGCTCAAAAAGAGCAAAAAGCCTGGTATGATAAACATGCCAGAGAGCGTTCCTTCAAAGTAGGAGACCAGGTCATGGTCTTAAAGGCGCTCCAGGCCCATAAAATGGAAGCATCGTGGGAAGGGCCATTCGTGGTCCAGGAGCGCCTGGGAGCTGTTAATTATCTCATAGCATTCCCCACCTCCAACCGAAAGCCTAAGGTGTATCATATTAATTCTCTAAAGCCCTTTTATTCCAGAGAATTAAAGGTTTGTCAGTTTACAGCCCAGGGAGGAGACGACGCTGAGTGGCCTGAAGGTGTCTACTACGAAGGGAAATGTGCTGGTGGTGTGGAAGAGGTGAACCTCTCCATGACCCTTGGGCGTATGCAGCGACAGCAGATCCAGGAGCTGTGCACTAGCTACGCGCCAACGTTCTCAGCCACCCCAGGACTGACTGAACGGGCATACCACTCCATTGACACAGGTAATGCTCACCCAATTAGGGTCCAACCTTACCGGGTGTCTCCTCAAGCTAAAACTGCTATAGAACGGGAGATCCAGGATATGTTACAGATGGGTGTAATCCGCCCCTCTGAAAGTGCATGGGCATCTCCAGTGGTTCTAGTTCCCAAACCAGATGGGGAAATACGTTTTTGCGTGGACTACCGTAAGCTAAATGCTGTAACTCGCCCAGACAACTATCCCATGCCACGCACAGATGAACTATTAGAGAAACTGGGAAGGGCCCAGTTCATCTCTACCTTGGACTTAACCAAGGGGTACTGGCAGGTACCGCTAGATGAATCTGCCAAGGAAAGGTCAGCCTTCATCACACATCTCGGGCTGTATGAATTTAATGTACTCCCTTTCGGGCTGCGAAATGCACCCGCCACTTTCCAAAGACTTGTAGATGGTCTCCTAGCGGGATTAGGAGAATATGCAGTTGCCTACCTTGACGATGTGGCCATATTTTCGGATTCCTGGGCAGACCACCTGGAACATCTACAAAAAGTCCTTGAGCGCATAAGGGAGGCAGGACTAACTGTTAAGGCTAAGAAGTGTCAAATAGGCCTAAACAGAGTGACTTACCTTGGACACCAGGTGGGTCAAGGAACTATCAGCCCCCTACAGGCCAAAGTGGATGCTATCCAAAAGTGGCCTGTCCCAAGGTCGAAGAAACAGGTTCAATCCTTCTTAGGCTTGGCCGGTTATTACAGACGATTTGTACCGCACTACAGCCAAATCGCTGCCCCACTGACAGACCTAACCAAAAAGAAACAGCCAAATGCTGTTCAGTGGACCGGAAAGTGTCAGAAGGCCTTTAACAAGCTTAAAGCGACACTCATGTCTGACCCTGTACTAAGGGCCCCAGACTTTGACAAACCGTTCCTAGTAACCACAGATGCATCCGAGCATGGTGTGGGAGCAGTTTTAATGCAGAAAGGACCTGATCAAGAATTCCACCCTGTAGTGTTTCTCAGCAAAAAACTGTCTGAGAGGGAAAGCAACTGGTCAGTCACTGAAAAAGAATGTTATGCCATTGTCTACGCTCTGGAAAAGCTACGCCCATATGTTTGGGGACGGCGTTTCCACCTGCAAACCGACCAGGCTGCACTAAAGTGGCTTCACACCGTCAAAGAAACTAACAGAAAACTTCTTCGGTGGAGTTTAGCTCTCCAAGATTTTGATTTCGACATCCAACACATCTCAGGAGCTTCTAATAAAGTAGCTGATGCACTCTCCCGTGAAAATTTCCCAGAATCAACTGGTTAAAATCGTCCTTGAGATGTGGAAAATATTGTTAGTCTTTATGTACTTGGTAGTATATTTAGAGATGCATGTGTCTTATTAACTCTGTTTTCCTAGAGCTCCAGGAAGAAATCCCAGCCAGTGTTTCACCCTAGCTGAGATTTGGGGGGCGTGTCATAAATATAAAGGGAAGGGTAAACCCCTTTGAAATCCCTCCTGGCCAGGGGAAAGCTCCTCTCACCTGTAAAGGGTTAAGAAGCTAAAGGTAACCTCGCTGGCACCTGACCAAAATGACCAATGAGGAGACAAGATACTTTCAAAAGCTGGGAGGAGGGAGAGAAACAAAGGGTTTGTGTGTCTGTCTGTAGTCGTCTTGGCCGGGGACAGAACAGGAATGGAGTCTTAGAACTTTTAGTAAGTAATCTAGCTAGGTATGTGTTAGATTATGATTTCTTTAAATGGCTGAGAAAAGAATTGTGCTGAATAGAATAACTATTTCTGTCTGTGTATCTTTTTTGTAACTTAAGGTTTTGCCTAGAGGGGTTCTCTATGTTTTTGAATCTAATTACCCTGTAAGATATATACCATCCTGATTTTACAGGGGGGATTTCTTTATTTCTATTTACTTCTATTTTTTATTAAAAGTCTTCTTGTAAAACACTGAATGCTTTTTCATTGTTCTCAGATCCAAGGGTTTGGGTCTGTGGTCACCTATGCAAATTGGTGAGGCTTTTTACCAAACCTTGTCCAGGAAGTGGGGTGCAAGGTTTTGGGAAGTATTTTGGGGGGAAGGACGCGTCCAAACAGCTCTTCCCCAGTAACCAGTATTAGTTTGGTGGTGGTAGCGGCCATTCCAAGGATAACGGGGGTAATATTTGTTACCTTGGGGAAGTTTTGACCTAAGCTGGTAAAGATAAGCTTAGGAGGTTTTTCATGCAGGTCCCCACATCTGTACCCTAGAGTTCAGAGTGGGGGAGGAACCTTGACTCACTTTTTTAAAATTTACTAGATTTCAAGTGACATGCCCAAGGACTTCTGAGTGAGTGTCAGTGTTGGGGTTAGAATGCAGGAGTTGCTGTCTCTCAGTCCCAGTGCATTACTAGACCACACAATGGCTAGAGCCAGATCCTCAGCTGTAGCACAAATGAAAATCCAATGGAGTGTTGCCCTGATATACCAGCTGTGGATCTGACCCAGATTCTTTTTCAGCTAGTATTTGAACAAATAAAGAACCCGATCCTTCAGTCCCAATATCTAATAATAATCTTGTAGGAATATCTTCAGCCCTATAAAGTTCTTAATGTTTGCTGTGCAGAATACAAAGATTGCTGTGTCATTGGTGGTTTGACAGGTAATGATTCCAAAGGCCTTAATGTTAGGCATCTCTTTAAATCTACACAGTTTTGCTTTTCTTGTTGTCTGTATTTTCTGTATAGGAACATTTGGCCACTATTCCATTCATGGAAAACGAAAGTCTTTAGTGTTAGGCAAAAGAATCTTTTCCCCAGAATCAGGCAAGCACAGAGTTGAAGAGGGTTTAGTCATGGTACTGGGAAGACTGACAAGCAGCTTCAAAGATATGGTGTCATAGTGGCCAGTTATATACATTCTCTTATCAATTCATTTGCATTTATCTGTACATACAGAGTCAGACATTGTTACAAGTCAAGAGAGAACCCTGAACAAAGATAAAAATAAGAACAGTACGTACATATAGAGGTCATCCTAATTGCATCAAATGTCTATGGCTACCTTACGGGGGAAGGAGGCGGGGTGGGGGTGGGGGGGTAGGGCTGAGTGCTTACAGACATCCAGTGGGTTGTGAAGGGAGGGTTAGCATTGTTCTAAGAGCTGAGTTGCTGGGCAGGCATTGACCATATAAGCTGAGCTAAGTTATCAGGTATTGACAGAAACGATGTCCTTGCTTCTCAGCAGTTTGTCTTTTCTGCTGGCTGAATTTTAACTCTTTCCTGACATTGGTATTGATTAAGTATTGTTACAAGACACCATCCCAAGGAGTTTTCATCTAAGAATGGCCCATTCCTGCAGACTGATGCATGTAGGCAGTCCTTCATGCCTAGAGGGAGCCCCACTTATGCCAATGGGATTGCAGGCAGATGTAAGGGCCTGCCCATGTGGATCATATTGCAGAATCTGGATGTAAATCAGCAAAACAGAATGCACCCTGAGTCCCCAGTGGCAAATTATTTGTGAGGATGAGAGTGGGGATTTGTCTCACACTCTCTTTGTCCTTTACTATTAGGGGCGGTGGAGAGAATAATGAAGAAATGAGAGCAGAAAAGAAGGCAGGGAGAGAGTTGTGCAGACATTTGGCAGGAACGACAAACATCTCAATAAGAAAAGGAGTACTTGTGGCACCTTAGAGACTAACCAATTTATTTGAGCATAAGCTTTCGTGAGCTACAGCTGACTTCATCGGATGCATACTGTGGAAAGTGTAGAAGATCTTTTTATATACACACAAAGCATGAAAAAATACCTCCTCCAACGGAAATGGCCCAACTTGATTATCATACACATTGTAAGGAGAGTGATCACTTTAGATAAGCTGTTACCAGCAGGAGAGTAGGGTGGGAGGAGGTATTTTTTCATGCTTTGTGTGTATATTAAAAGATCTTCTACACTTTCCACAGTATGCATCCGATGAAGTGAGCTGTAGCTCACAAAAGCTTATGCTCAAATAAATTGGTTAGTCTCTAAGGTGCCACAAGTCCTCCTTTTCTTTTTGCGAATACTGACTAACACGGCTGTTACTCTGAAACCAAACATTTCAATATAAATTATCCAGCAATTCTCTAACTTGAGCCATTTAAGTTTAGAAAGCACAGTTTCCATTCCTTTTTGTAATATAGGTCAGATGGTATGGTGATTAGCTCCAAGGACTAGAATCTTTCCTTACTAAGTCATGGGCTTACAACTGGATATGGCTTGGGGAAATCATTTGACCATCCACTCCTTTGTGCCTCCACCTGGTGGAGAGAATTGGGTTAAAAAGTAAGGCCTCTATGAAAATTAACATTCACATCTTAGGTTGAGCTGCTTTAAGCAAATAAATTTTTAAAAATGTAGTAATTATGAATTAGTGAGGAACATATCTCCTTTTGGATAATGCATCTTCCTTGGCAAGTCAGAATACTTGTCACTAAGTCATCCAGTTAGTTCTGCACAGCTAAGAAATGCCTTCTCAGTCACTGGGCTGCAGGCAAAGGTTCAGGTACTGTGCTGTGAGTAAACTTCCTTGCACGATTGTGTCACAGTGAGCAGACTGAAAAATGAAGGGTTCTTTCCCTTAAAGATCTAGTGACATAACTACCTTTTCTGCCTGCTGTAGCAATCAGAATTTATGGTATTGCTGTTAAATTGTTTCATAATCCAAGATACACATGTAACTCAGCCATGGTTGGCTTTGTTTACTCTCTAGGATTTGTGACTGCTTTACCAAGCTGTTCTATTGCTGGGAGCATGTTGTATATACATGTTGATTTCTAAAGTCTAAAAATATTAAACTAATTTAAAATTTCTTCCTCATCATCTTTTTCCCACTGCTCATTATCAAAAAATGAAAGACCTTTACTCACATAGCCATGTGTTTCTGTATTGTTTCAGGCTGTGAATCGTCTCTTCACCTGACATTTCAGAAGGCCACGGTTGCAGTGGACAATATCTTTAAGTCCCTCAGGGATGTTACAAAAGCTCGAATGCACATGAAACAGTTTAATTCTGTGTATGTCCCAGGAAGTAATACCTGCCAGGTAAGTAGATAATCCTTTTTCCATCTGTGTTATATTGTTCTAGCATACGGTCAAAATTACAGTTTCACAGCTGTGACTAATTTACTTTTGTATGAATACAAAACGTATTCTGCAACCCCACGGAATGTTTTTGGAAATAGGTTTTAGAACTGACCTAATCAGCAGCAGCCTCCTGAAGTCCTTAGTCAGTCCAGACTCAAGCAAATTCCCCTTGATTTTATTGGATTTCAGTGGGAATTTGCCTGAGTAAGGACTTCAGGATTTGGTTAACAATGATGTTGTGATATTGTATATATTTTGTGTGAGTGGCAGGGCTAGATCAAGACTACACAGGGCCAGAATCCACTACTGTATATTGAAATGATGTCTAGGTATCTACATGGGACTGTGTTTCAAAGTATTTTTTCTCAGATTTCCACAATTGCAAGTGTCTTGCTGTAAAAATTGCCTGATAATACAGCTTCTGTTTATTGAAAGTAGTGTGATTTTCTTTTAGCATAGGTCATCCTGGCCAAAGTTAGTTCCCTCCCCCCCCCCCCCCAATTACATAACTTCTTCAGTTGGAAATGGACGTTTGCCACATGGAAAGCACATGTAGTAATTTAAGATTTTAAAAGACCATTAAACTTGTCCCTGGTCCTTAGCCAGAAAGATTCCTTTGAAACTTCAGTGTACCGCAGACTAACAAATGGATAAAATTACTCCAGTGGTGAGTCAAACAATGCTGTGTAGCAATGGAGCTTTGGCTATTACACAACATTGCTGAAGGGGCCTTGCAGTAGAAAAACTGTAGGAGAGGCAGGTGAAAGAGTTACAGGGATCAAGTTGCAATTCAATGGCTGTCAAAACATAAAACCTAATGCTGACATCTTCTGGCACTTGTGACCAGAATGATGGCTGATATAGCTAATATCATCAAAATATTCATTAGGTAGCTCTGTGCAGAATACTCAGCATAATAAAAAAAAGTACTTCTGAAAGTTTCCTAGAAATGTAGTTAGCATCAGTATGTTCTTTGGTTTTTAGCCCACTTCTACTCATTTAGGGCCAAGTCCTGGAACACCTTTTGTGGAGGTAAAGAATCCTTACAGCTGCCTAACCTGGCTCTGTACTGGGCTAGCTGATCATGCAGAAGGAGATTAGGAAGAGATCTGCAGATTCACTGTGGTCAGGAGCTGTGGGGTGGCTGCGACACACAAACAACTCTCCTTTTCTGTCAAGCATCCCTCTGTGGATGGATCCCAAGTTCTCTCCCCCCGTGTTTAGTTGGTTTACTGCCATGCTAAAGCTGTTATAAAGAGAGAGAGCTGCAGGGACTCAGGGCCCCTCTCCTTTTAAATGGAAAAGAACAAAAGTTGCCATTTTATGAGTTGGGGCGCTCTGGGTTTTCTGAGTAGAGGGATTTTTCAGAGCTACCACCAAGGAGTGATGTAATAGGGGTGCACAGCTCTGTATATATTCCTCCCAGTGTCAGTCAGTCGGAGAGGAGAAACCCACGGCAGGGAATCGGGAGGCACTGCATTTCCAGGTGGGACAAAAACATGAACTGGGAGGAGTTGAGTGGCTTCTTGAGCATTATGCTCTTCTCTGGGTAAGACTATTGTTTACCACCTCAGGTTTGATTAAGCCACAAAACAGAGCCCAGCCTGTGGCTTCTTGAGCCAGGAGCCTAGCCTTAAAACCCCTAGTTTAATCTCTATTATGTACAGATAAAGTCCCCAGTGTTCAGCCCATCTTGCCAGGGTCCATATCTATACTGAGATTTGAAACTGTGTTAGCACCTATGCAGGGTTCTTGATATTTCATAGACATTTTGTCAGCATTGATAAGTTTTGGGGCAGTTATTCTGATTGAGTTCATATCCCAAAATATACTGATGCTAACAGAGTTACTAGGAAACTTTTAAGAGGACTTTTCTTATCACCATGAATGTCCTGTGTTAAATAAGCTAATGAATGTTTATGCAAAGTTAGCCAATCAGTTATCCTCGTGGTTACATGTGTCACAAGATTCCACAACTAATGTTTCTGCTCTGCCTGCTCTTGTAACTGCTGCTCTGTTCCTGTCATTCCTCATCCTGATTACATACACAATTTTTGGTAACCTGGTCTGTCTATATGGGACAGGTCCACTTGTTAGCGACTTCCTAGCAAGAACTGTGTTTAAACACAGTTTTATACAAAAATGTTAGCAGTGTCAAATCTCCAGACACGATTTTAGTGTAGGCGTTAGGATATGAGTTCTTTGTTATTGTCAGTCTAATGTAGAAATTAAAAGAGATTACATTATTTTTTGAAAAGCATCGTAAATATTGTGGCCAAGATTTTCAAAAATGACTAGTAATTTCATGGCTCTCATTTTTTGGGTGGCCAGCCTGAGACGCTCGAAGGGCCCTGATTTTCAGAGCCTGGGTATCCAGGCACCCAGAATTAGGGCTGGCCTGAAAACAAGAATTCTGTTTTGCAAAAAAAAGTTGAGGTTTTGACATTTGTTTTTGTTCCAGTGTGGAACAAAAATGTGACCCTTTGAAATTTTTCACAAACCAACATAAGGGAAAGAAAGGAAACCTGTCCCAGGAGTAGCCAGTGTCCTGGTAGCTAGGGCACTCATCTGGGAAGTGTGAGACGCAAGTTCAAGTCCCTGCTCTAAATCAGGCAGAGTGGGATCTTGAACCTGTGTATCTCACATTCCGGATAAGTGCCCTCCACTCTCCACTGGGCCATTGGCAATTCTGGGGTGGATCTCTCTAGTAGTTCCATCCTGGACCTGAGAAACCTTCACAGGGAAATTTTCCTGTAAGCTGATATGCTCCATGAAACATTTTGGTTTCCACAAAACGTCATTTTTTGCTTGGAAAAAAGTTTCAAAAATATTTTGACCCGCTCTACCCAAACTCATTAGTCACTTTTGAAAATCTTAGCTGGTAAGTATTCATCTCTGATGGCATACAGATGATATCTATCCTCTATTTCATATAATAGGTTTCTGATTAACATTGGTTTTGATCTCTACTCCAAATGTTTCCTTTTTTTATGCATTTCTATTGCTTATATGTGGCTTTAAGTGGATATTACATAGAGTTTACACTGGACTTCAAGCTTGTGAGTGGTGTTTAAGGCACTTATTCATTGCATAACTAGCTTTGACACAAGTCTTGGAATGTCCTACTATGGAAAGAATATAGCTAATGTCTGTTATGGTTTTGGTTTAATTTAAAAGAATTCTCACCTGTTGTAGAAGAACTACAAGAGATACATAAATCTTCTTTGATGTGATTGCTTACCAAAGTGCAAGATTTGTTTCTTACATTGTAAACTGCTGGACAAAAAAAATCTCTTTAATTATAGTATTGACTTGAAAAGATCCAAGTTGCATAGTAAATGGCTAATTTTTTACTTTTTTTTTATTGTATGTGTCATAAATGATGCTTCTGTCATTCATCTTTGCAAAGCATGAGTGAAATTGCACATGAATCTTCTAAGAAAACTAGAGAAGTGACATTCCTGGAATAGCACAGTAGGAAAATATTGTGTACTAGATTTGGAACCAGCTAATTTTCTAAGATCATTGCACTCATTCCTGAAACTATTACAGTTACTTTTTAATGTTTTAATCTTCAGCAAACCTGTGAAAACAAAAAATGCTATCCCCAACTATAAATTGAGTAAGGTAGATTTTTCAGTAAAAGAAGAACTAGTTAGTGCATGTCAGCAAGACCCACGTGGACAGTTAGTGCATGGCAGGCTAGTGTGGGGTAGATTTACTGCTTGCTGCAAACTAAATGGTCATGAGGACAATCCCTTAGAAATCATCTTTAGGATGACTGGATGGCTCAAGCCATTGATAACTGAATATGGACCCTTTCATCTCTAGATCACCGGTTCAAATTCAGCCCAGGTTGATAGATACTGAAAGTTATCACTTGATAGCTATTTGGTGTACCATGAAAAGAATTTGTGGTCTCAGTCCGTTCACTAATTGACAGCTGTCCATGTCACAAAAAATACCATTCCTCTCATCTATGTTGATGCAAATAAAAAGAAAATCAGACCCAGTGTCTCAAAATGGTTGAGGGCGTGTTTACAGAGTGTGAGTGGTATTCGTGTCTGGTGTTTTGATGTTTGGATGATATTCATATTCAGAGGGATCTGATACTCTCCAGCTCAGACCTCTAAATAGCAGAGCTGAGTCTGAGCACTTCCCCCACCACCTCTGCTGAAGATCTCTTCTCTTCTGTTGAGGGGAGGATTCCTCTACTCTCAGATCATCAGGGATAGTTTGCTGGACTTTTCCTGTGTCTTCAAAGGCAGCTGGCAGACCCCTTCCTCTTTCTGTCCTTTTCAAGGGATGACCGTAGGCTCACTGCACCCTAAATTTAAATAAGTATCTTCGGGAGAACAGGAAGTGATTTACATCTTTAAATACTCCACCTGTACTGACCCCTTAACACTTGGAAGTTCAGGCCATCCTAGAGTGTGCTAGAGACTCAGTCAACAGACAAGGTTTCCCATTGGTCCAATGTCACCTTGTGTGTCCTAGTAGACCATATGAGTTAAAGGAGTAGCTTAGCAGAAGCAAGAGGCGTGCTTCCATGTGCAGTTGCTGCAGGGGGCAGGGTAAGGCAGAGCAGAGCAGATTTCAGTGAGGACATGTCACTCAACTAACCCTGAAGTTCTGGGAAGGGAACCAGCTGTCCACACCCTGAAGATAACAGAGATGAAGGGGTCTTTCCCTTCTTTTTCCCACATGGGAAACGACATCAGAATCTCCACTTCCATTTAGAAAAACAAAACTAAGTTTTTAGCCATCATGTGTGTGAATAAAACCTATGAGTTTGCAGACAACCTGAAATAATAGCTCTAAGGGATGTGAACAGCCTTAGGATCACAGCAGGGTGTTCACTCCAAGACTCACTAACTCCAGGGGAAAGGAGTACTTGTGGCACCTTAGAGACTAACAAATTTATTTGAGCATAAGCTTTCGTGAGCTACAGCTCACTTCATTGGATGCATGCAGTGGAAAATACAGTGGGGAGATTTATATACACAGAGAACATGAAACAATGGGTGTCACCATACATACTGTAACCAGAGTGATCAGGTAAGGTTAGCTATTACCAGCAGGAGAGCGGGGGTGGGGGTGGGGAGGGCGGAAACCTTTTGTAGTGATAATCAAGGTGGGCCATTTCCAGCAGTTGACAAGAATGTCTGAGGAATAGCTGGGGGGGCGGGGGAGTACATTGGCCAAACTGGACAGTTTCTACATAAAAGAATAAATGGACACAAATCAGACGTCAAGAATTATAACATTCAAAAACCAGAAAGAGAACACTTCAATCTCTTTGGTCACTCGATTACAGACCTAAAAGTCGCAATTCTTCAACAAAAAAACTTCAAAACCAGACTCCAACGAGAGACTGCTGAATTGGAATTAATTTGCAAACTGGATACAATTAACTTAGGCTTGAATAAAGACTGGGAGTGGATGGGTCATTACACAATGTAAAACTATTTCCCCCCACACTGTTCCTCACACGTTCTTGTCAACTGCTGGAAATGGCCCACCTTGATTATCACTACAAAAGGTCCCTCTCTCTCCCCCCCCCCCCGCCCTCCCACTCTCCTGCTGGTAATAGTTCACCTTATCTGATCACTCTGGTTACAGTGTGTATGGTAACACCCATTGTTTCATGTTCTCTGTGTATATAAATCTCCCCACTGTATTTTCCACTGCATGCATCCAATGAAGTGAGCTGTAGCTCACAAAAGTTTATGCTCAAATAAATTTGTTAGTCTCTAAGCTGCCACAAGTACTCCTTTTCTTTTTGCAGATACAGACTAACACGGCTGCTACTCTGAAACCTGTAATAAATCTACCTCTCCGAGAGGCAGTAGTTAGGTCAATGGAAGAATTTTTCCGCAACCTAGCAGTGTCCACACCGGGGCTTAGGTCAACTTAACTATGTCTCTCATGGGTGTGAATTTCACATGAGCGACATAGCTAGGTTGATCTGAGATTTAGGTGTCATGCAGGCCTTTGTGTGTGGCAAACATGCCCACCTAAGTAACTGACTGCCAGGGGAAGTATGGGGGTTCCCTCCCCTGCCCCCTGACTCTGTGTGGGATAAGTGATCCCTGCTGCATCCAAAGGGATGGGGGCTCCTACTGCAACACCTGCAGGGGAAAGGGGCCCCTGGCCCTGCCACCATCACTCCAAATGGAGGGTTGGGCTGGGAGGACAGAACCACAGGAGGCTGCATGTCATTATTATGCATGTCATTATGGCCCTCGGTCCCCAGATTGTCTTAATCTGTCCCCGTTCTCCTATGTAGCTAGGAGGCAGGAGTGGCTGGCTGTGCCGAGATGGAGAGCTAGAGGTACATGATCATTCCTCCTATAGCTCTTCCTGGCCTAGGAGTAGGAGCTGAATTATTATTTCACACTTTAAGTGATGTGCCCTTCTCTAGCTGCCAGGACAGCCTGTTTCAAGTGCACTAAATTCTCTTAAAAATAAACAAATCATAGTACTCATTTCTGTTTAAGTGTTCAACAAAGCCACATGTCTCCTTGAAATTATGCCTGGATTCAAGATAACCTACAGGTATGGTGACAGTTCGCTGCCCTCTCTGTATGACCCTAAAGGAGCTTTGGGTTGGAGAGAAACCTAAGCCCATATGCTCTACTCTGCTAATAATAACAGCCTCGACTGGCCGCTTGACCTCTTCTCCCACAAGAATCTTCACACTTTTTTCCTTGCCTCCCTTTACACATGGAGTACACACAGCACCTGGGTAAATATAGCACGTATCTCTCTCTTCAGTTAGATGAGAATTCTGTGCACATCATTGCTATGTAATGTTGCAAATACAGTTGTTGCTTCAGCCTTCTAAATGTGTCCAATTTCCATTCTGTGACAAAAGCTTTTGTTTCCTTTAATGGTAATGAAACGCTAAGAAAAGCAACTCGCCGCAAGTACAGGCACTTTTATTTTCAGCACGTTTTACTTTTGCAGGCCACTTACAAGCCATTGCTGAAGCAGGTGGTAGAGGAGATATTCAATTCTGATCGACCTGACCCTGTTGATATTGAGCACCTCTCTGCAGGTCTCACTGATCTCCTGAAAACTGGATTCAGCATGTTCCTGAAGGTAAAGCAGCCATCCCGAGTTCATGTATAAAATCTGCACCTGTCCATAGTTGAACATCTCAGCCGCTGCTACTATATGCAGTCATGTATCACTTCCATTAGCTGCCCAGGAAGTGGCACACAACTGTATTTGCCTTTGTCACTGTAATAGCTGGATGAGACTAATGCTCAATTAAACGAAGACCTAATTATTCCAGTAATACATATACATATGTATGTACATAGGCGAATATATCTATATGAAACGATATAAATGCGGGTCTATATTATTACACATATGTATTTATTTCAGTTTTTAAAAACTATGTTAGAAAAGCGACTCATGAATTATGAACTCCGTGTATGTATCTTGACCAAACCGTAACAACTCAGTTTTGAAGGATGTAGCCTTTTGCCTTCTCCCTTGTCTGTTACTTCCATGTTGGGCTGAAATTCAAAAGGCTGGTGGCAAAAGAATAACAAGAGAGGGCCATTGACATTAAGTGCTCTCCTATCAAAATGGAATAACTCTAAACAATAGGCTGGCTCCCAACCCACAGAACTAGGTTAACCGTGGACAGGTCGTCTTGGCAACAAAGTCAGCAGGCAGGAGGCTGTGATCACTGGGAGAAGCTGAGGAGGATGTCACCTGACAAAGAGGGCAAAAAGTTATAAAAAGGGCAAGAGCTGCTCTTCTGGGGGCCATTTTTTTCCAGCTCAAGATGGGGGAGGGTTAACCCAATCTGCAGAAGCCTGGGTGAGGCAGGGGACCCTGCCTACCTTCCTAAACGCAGATGGTCTCCAAGGACTCCCAAAGGAAGGGGGTGCTAGTGAGGGGCTAGTGTTCTCTATGATCTGTACTCTTTCTTAGGCATCTATGATTAAGTACAAGAGAGCGGTGGTGTTAGAATCTGCCTCTGTGTGTGTGTGTGTGTTTTTTACATGCTTCACTACTGCAATGTGCTTCCTGTGAGAGTTATATGGTAAACCAGAAGGCTCACATCTTGGGGGTAGTCCTGGAAGAGGGTGTGTTTAAGCAATCAGGGAGGCTGAAGGGTCAGCACTGAGCCCAGGAGCTAGGCAGCTGGACAGGGAGTTCCAGACACAGGGTCTGCAATCCAATAGTGTGCCTAGGGACTGCAGAGACTGGGGCAGTGTCTGGACTCCATTCAGGCTCCAAGAGTCTTAAACCATCCAGTGACCTAGAGCAGGGGTGGGCAAACTTTTTGGCCCGAGGGCCACATCTGGGTATGGAAATTGTATGGAGGGCCATGAATGCTCATGAAATCGGGTTGGGGTGCAGGAGGGGGTGAGGGCTCCAGCTGGGGGTGAGGGTTCTGGGGTGGGGCCAGAAATGAGGAGTTCAGGGTGTGGGAGGGGGCTCTGGGCTGGGTCAGGGCGTTGGGGCATGGGAGGGGGTCAGAGGTGCAGGCTCCAGGAGGCTCTTACCTCAAATAGTTCCTGGAAGCAGCGGCATGTCCCCCCTCCAGCTCCTATGTGGAAGTGTGGCCAGGTGGCTCTGTGCGCTGCCCCGTCCGCAGGCACCGCCCCTGCAGCTCCCATTAGCCGCAGTTCCTGGCCAATGGGAGCTGCCGGGGTGGCGCTTGGGGCAGGGGCAGTGCACAGAGCCCCCTGTCTGTTCCTAAACGTAGGAGCTGGAGGGGGGACATGCTGCTGCTTCCGGGAGCCTCGGCGTGCACACACAGAGTGGCCTCCAACCCCAATCCCTGTCTGGAGCGCAGGAGCAGGGCAAGCCCCAGACCCACTCCCAGCAGGAGCTCAAGGGCCGGATTAAACCAGCTGGAGGGCCAGATGTGGCCCCTGGGCCGTAGTTTGCCCATCCCTGATCTAGAGGCTTGGATTCCCCTCTCAGCCATCTGATGGACGACCAGATCTGTGACAGGAGGATGAGCATGGGTATTATTATGCTGGAAGGTATTAATGGGTTCCATCAACCAGTTGTTTGATCGATACACAATTGCAGAAGTGCTTAATCTGTAGCTCTGCTAATCAAATGCCAGAGCTCCGTGTGTTTCCGTTTTTCCCTCATTCAGTTTTCCAATGTTCCCCAAAATCAAAAGATTCGGCCCTGCCTAGAACATCCCCTGAAATTTTGGAATTGATTAGATGTGGTATTCAAAAGTTATTGTTTCAGATTAACAGCTATGTTAGTCTGTATTCGCAAAAAGAAAAGGAGTACTTGTGGCACCTTAGAGACTAACCAATTTATTTGAGCATAATCTTTCGTGAGCTACAGCTCACTTCATCGGATGCATCCGATGAAGTGAGCTGTAGCTCATGGGAACTTATGCTCAAAAGTTGTTGTGTTAAATACAGACAAATAGAAATGTCAGAGTTGAGTGTAAGACCTCAGAAACTCTGCCAAAAATGCTTTGTACTTGCTATCAGTTTATAAGAGGATTCTTGTTGTGTTAGTTTAGAGTAAATTATTATCAGCCAGAAAGTGTAACATGCCTTTATTTTTTTGCCCTGTTTTCATGTCTCTGCCCCACAGTTGGATCTACATTTACAAAAGAGCCAGCAGCCCATTTAGGTGCCTAAATGAAGTGGCCAGATTTTCAAAAGTGCTTAGCACCCAGCAGCTTCCACTGTACTCAGATCCCTGATAGAAATCTCACATTGGTACCTTCTTTGTATTTTGTCAAATCTGTAGTGAAAGTGTTCTTAAAATGACCATGTTCTGAGTCATCATCTGAGACTCCTATAACATGAAATATATGGCAGAATGTGGGTAAAACAGAATAGGAGACATACAATTCTCCCCGAGGAGTTCAGTCACAAATCTAATTAATGCATTATTTTTTGAACGAGCATCATCAGCATGGAAGCATGTCCTCTGGAATGGTGGCTGAAGCATGAAGGGGCATACGAATGTTTAGCATATCTGGCACGTAAATACCTTGCAACACCAGCTACAAAAGTGCCATGCGAATGCCTGTTTTCACTTTCAAGTGACATTGTAAATAAGAAGCAGGCAGCATTATCTCCCGTAAATGTAAACAAACTTGTTTGTCTTGGCGACTGGCTGAACAAGAAGTAGGACTGAGTGGACTTATAGGCTCTAAAGTTTTACATTGTTTTGTTTTTGAGTGCAGTTATGAAACAAAGAATCTACATTTGTAAGTTACACTTTCACGATAAAGAGATTGCACTATAGTACTTGTATGAGGTGAATTGAAAAATACTATTTTTTATTTATAATTTTTACAGTGCAAATATTTGTAATAAAAATAATAATATAAAGTGAGCACTGTACGCTTTGTATTTTGTGTTGTAATAGAAATCAATATATTTGAAAATGTAGAAAAACATCCAAAAATATTTAATAAATTTAAATTGGTATTCTATTGTTTAACAGTGCAATTAATCATGATTAATTTTTTTAATCACGATTCATTTTTTTGAGTTTATCGTGTGAGTTAACTTTAATTAATCAAGAGCCCTAGTATAAAGATACACTGTCAGGGTTGGCAGCCCTAAAAACTGACCCACAGTTCTTTGCCTCTGGAAGATCTTTCCACACCTGTGTGATGTCTGAAAAACAATCCGTGCTGTAATTCCAAGAAAGAAAGAAAGAGAACAGACATTCCGCTATCAAAGTGTATAAACGAGCTGATGCACACATGATGTTTGAAATGACTGGTTTTATTTACTGGAGATTTCCCTGTAATTCACACCTGCATTTATTTGATTTTATTTGCTTGGGTTTTGTTTGTTTTTTTTTTTTTGAAGCAGGAACAATCATTAGTTTTTCTAAAAACATACGTGTGGTCTCCAGAAAGTATAACATTCAGATAGAGCCATTTTCAACATTGACCAATTGTTAGGTCTACCCAATTGTTGTTGTTGTTGTTACACTAGCACCTATATGCCATCTAAGTCGGGGTCCCATGGTGCTAGGTGCTGTACAGTCATATACCAAAATCGGTCTCTTCTCCAGAGAGTGGATGATCTCAGACCACACTCCTGCAGCTGGACCTGTGCAGGCAAACCCTGAAGCAGAGAGCCCCATTGCTCCATGCTGACATAAATGGTGAATTCCCATGGATTGCTTAAGGCAAGATGTAACTTGTTGAGGGGGCACTAACTAATGGGATTAGGGAGGGAAAAGAGTGGGGGGTGGGGAAAAGGAGTGAGTGAAATCCTTGAGAAACGGCAGGAAAGGGAGGGAGTTATGGGCACAGCCAGTGACTGAGCTGTAAGTTGATATCTCCTGAAATACGTTTTTTCTGAAAAATGTGAGACACTAAAAGAGATTTGTAATCATACATGTGTTCACTCTCTCCGTAGCTGTCATGAATCATTCTCTGTTGTTCTGCCAAGGGTCTCTTCTGTCGGTTGCTCTGGACATTTTTCATCTGTCTGCTCAATGTTTTAAGAACCAGTACCCAGCCACCAGTTAGTCTTTCAAAATGCATTGTATCAACAAAGCTCTCTTGGTGCCAGAATCACCCATGTCAGTAGGGCAAGCAGTTGCTTTGACTCCAAGATATTGTTGTTAGTTACACAACACCAAGATATGCCTGGCATTTTACAGGCAAATAAGACGGTGTAATCAATATGGTCCCCAGCATGACTCACTGAGTGCTGTTACAGTTCAGCATTTATGGTATCACACTTTCTCCCATGATAACAAATTATGATGTCACAAACACTTTACTGAGACATCACTGAATGAAGCAAGTGAATTATAAAGGAGAGAGCTTTTTATGTGCACCCAGATATGGGGACCGGCTATGATGAGTAAGGAAATATTTCTATACATGTTTCAGAGTAGCAGCTGTGTTCGTCTGTATTCGGAAAAAGAAAAGGAGTACTAGTGGCACCTTAGAGACTAACCAATTTATATGAGCATAAGCTTTCGTGAGCTACAGCAGGGGATGTTGAAATGCCTATAGTTACCCCTTAATGCCATGGCTCATGAAGCCGTACACAGGCAGCCTGGACAGTAGTCAGGAGCAGTTCAACTACAGGCTGAGCCAGTGCAGAATGGTGGTAGAATGTGCATTTGGATGTTTAAAGGCGCGCTGGCGCAGTTTACTGACTCACTTAGACCTCAGCGAAACCAATATTCCCACTGTTATTACTGCTTGCTGTGTGCTCCACAATATCTGTGAGAGTAAGGGGGAGATGTTTATGGCGGGGTGGCAGGTTGAGGCAAATCGCCTGGCTGCTGGTTACGCGCAGCCAGACACCAGGGCAGTTAGAAGAGCACAGGAGGGCGCGGTACGCATCAGAGAAGCTTTGAAAACCAGTTTCATGACTCGACAGGCTACGGTGTGAAAGTTCTGTTTGTTTCTCCTTGATGAAACCCCCCGCCCCTTGGCTCACTCTACTTCCCTGTAAGCTAACCACCCTCCCCTCCTCCCTTTGATCACTGCTTATGGAGGCAATAAAATCATTGTTGCTTCACATTCATGCATTCTTTATTCATTCATCACACAAATAGGGGGATGACTACCAAGGTAGCCCAGAAGGGGTGGTGGAGGAGGGAAGGAAAATGCCACACAGCACTTTAAAAGTTTACAACTTTAAAATTTTTTGAATGCCAGCCTTCTGTTTTTTGGGCAATCCTCTTTGGTAGAGAGCCTGGTTGGCTGGAGGCCCCCACACCGCGTTCTTGGGCGTCTGGGTGAGGAGGCTATGGAACTTGGGGAGGAGGGTGATTGGTTACACAGGGGCTGTAGCGGCAGTCTGTGCTCCAGCTGCCTTTGCTGCAGCTCAACCATACACTGGAGCATATTGGTTTGATCCTCCAGCAGCCTCAGCATTGAATCCTGCCTCCTCTCATCACGCTGCCGCCACATTTGAGCTTCAGCCCTGTCTTCAGCCCACCACTTACTCTCTTCAGCCCGCCACTTACTCTTTTCAGCCCACCACCTCTCCTCCCGGTCATTTTGTGCTTTCCTGCACTCTGACATTATTTGCCTCCACGCATTCGTCTGTGCTCTGTCAGTGTGGGAGGACAGCATGAGCTCAGAGGACATTTCATCACGAGTGCGTTTTTTTTTTCTTTCTAATCTTCACTAGCCTCTGGGAAGGAGAAGATCCTGTGATCATTGAAACACATGCAGCTGGTGGAGAAAAAAAAAAGGGACAGTGGTATTTAAAAAGACACATTTTATAAAGCAATGGCTACACTCTTTCAGGGTAAACCTTGCTGTTAACATTACATACATAGCACATGTGCTTTCGTTAAAAGGTCACATTTTGCCTCCCCCCACCGCGTGGCTACCCCCTCAACCCTCCCCCCTCCCCGTGGCTAACAGCGGAGAACATTTCTGTTCAGCCGCAGGCAAACAGCCCAGCAGGAACGGGCACCTCTGAGTGTCCCCTGAAGAAAAGCACCCTATTTCAACCAGGTGACCATGAATGATATCTCTCTCTCCTGAGGATAACACAGAGAGATAAAGAACGGATGTTGTTTGAACGCCAGCAAACATACACTGCAATGCTTTGTTGTACAATGATTCCCGAGTACGTGCTACTGGCCTGGAGTGGTAAAGTATCCTACCATGGAGGACGTAATAAGGCTGCCTTCCCCAGAAACCTTTTGCAAAGGCTTTGGGAGTACATCCAGGAGAGAATGCCAGGGCAAATTAATCCTTTCACATGCTTGCTTTTAAACCATGTATAGTATTTTAAAAGGTACACTCACCAGAGGTCCCTTCTCTGCCTGCCGGGTCCAGGAGGCAGCCTTGGGTGGGTTCGGGGGGTACTGGCTCCAGGTCCAGGATAAGAAACAGTTCCTGGCTGTCAGGAAAACCGGTTTCTCCGCTTGCTTGCTGTGAGCTATCTGCAACCTCATCATCATCATCATCATCTTCGTCCCCAAAACCTGCTTCCGTGTTGTCTCCATCTCCATTGAAGGAGTCAAACAACACGGCTAGGGTAGTGGTGGCTGAACCCCCTAAAATGGCATGCAGCTCATCATAGAAGCAGCATGTTTGGGGCTCTGCCCCGGAGCGGCCGTTCGCCTCTCTGGTTTTCTGGTAGGCTTGCCTCAGCTCCTTAAGTTTCACAGAGCACTGCTTCGGGTCCCTCTTCTGGCCTCTGTCCTTCATGCCCTGGGAGATTTTGATAAAGGTTTTGGCATTTCAAAAACTGGAACGGAGTTCTGATAGCACGGATTCCTCTCCCCATACAGTGATCAGATCCCATACCTCCCGTTCAGTCCATGCTGGAGCTCTTTTGCGATTCTGGGACTCCATCAGGGTCACCTCTGCTAATAAGCTCTGTATGGTCACCTGCAGCTTGCCACGCTGGCCAAACAGGAAATGAGATTCAAAAGTTCACGGTTCTTTTCCTGTCTACATAGCCAGTGCATCTGAGTTGAGAGTGCTGTCCAGAGCGGTCACAATGGAGTACTCTGAGATAGCTCCCGGAAGCCAATACCGTCGAATTGTGTCCACAGTACCCCAAATTTGACCTGGCAAGGCCAATTTAAGCGCTAATCCACTTGTCAGTGGTGGAGTAAGGAAATCGATTTTAAGAGCCCTTTAAGTAAAAAAAAAAGGGCTTCATCATGTGGACAGGTGCAGGTTTACATCGATTTAACGCTGCTAAATTCGACCTAAAGTCCTAGTGTAGACCAGGGCTAAGGTGCCACTAGTACACCTTTTCTTTTTATTTCTATACATGTTAGTTAAAACATAATTTTAACAAAATCCAGTCTTCTAAAATTTACTTGACTGTGTCATGGTTCTTAAAAAGTTCCCGTAGATGAATAAACTAAATTACCTATCAGCGTATCATTGGTCAATATAATTACCAGGCTAACCCTCCAGTCTCCTGATTGCACTCCTGTCAAACAGAAGGGTGCCACTTTCACAAAGTGTGGAAAAAGAAGAAAGAGGCAAGGGTATGTGAAAAGAAGATTTTGCCACTTTTCTCTGTCTTCTCTCACTTTTATCTCCTTTCTTCGATTTCTGTCTCCTCTGCTTTTCTTTTTCTACCTTGCTATATTGGAGTCATTCTAGGCTTTTAAGTTTTCTTTTTATGGTCTTTCAGCAACATACACTTACCACCTTAAATGCCTCTAACTCTGCTAGTAATATAAAGCAAATATAAATGTATAACAGATGTGCAGGTATGAATATTTCATGGACACAAAACTGTCATCACGTCCCTCACATTTTCTCCTCTGCATGTTGTTTAGACCTTTGGCTGGTTGGCAGGGTGCTGCATTACAGTGTGAGAGATTCTGAGCCAGCCAGTGATCTGTATTCATCACATAGGAGATGTTTCACAGATTTCCCCCTTTTTGCATGACTATCACGTTTCGTGATGATTTCACAAGCAGCCTTAAATTTGTTGTCCCTTAAATGTGTGACAACTCAAACAAATCAAACAAGTGAAGTTTGATCATTAAATTTAAATTGGCTGAGTTGTTATGTGTTAAGAGTCCAGCCAAAAGCAGCCTCTCCTAGCCCGTGTCCAGTAGAGTACATCACCCTCCTGGACTATACAGCCACACTCGAAGGGACTAGTTCTTCATTCAGTTCACGTCTTCCTAGGACAATTACTTTCCATAGACCTTGCTTTCTCAATTGCGTCTTTTAAGAACATAACATCTGGGGACATGCCAAGCATGCTGGATGACTCAACAGTAGTCAGTCAGGGAAGGATCCAACCACATATTACCACGCTCAGTGTATCCCCTTGCCTGGCTGAATGATATTTGTTCAGCCAGAGAAGATTAAAGATGCCACTCACCCAATACTTGTGTCTCTGGCTGACATGTCTGTTCTGGAGCTCAGCCAAGGAGACAGGGAAGGGCTCCTTTGTGTCCAAGATTCCTCCTTTTCTAGTGGTACTCCAAACCAAATGGTGATTTAAAGAGGACCCATTTCATTTATATCAATTGCCTTATACAACAGTGCTTGGCTACCTCCCTACTTCATTCATGGGCAGGAGAGATTCCCCTCATAAATAGATGCTGTCTTTATTCTAATTGTACTCCCAAGGCCTGGAACTTGGGAATATCTTCCCAGAGAACGTTGCAAGTGGGTTACTCCTATGGGCTGTGTGGCCCCAGTGAGGTGTTTAAAGACTGGTATGAGGGAGTGTAGGTGGAAAAAGCTCAATTCCATACATTCTCTTAACTGCCAAACCACTCCACAACTTCCTACAGAGGAGCTTTTCCCTTTTAGCCATTCAGGGTGGGTTTTTCTCTCCATTGCATTGACAATCCCACATCACTGTCTGCCTCTGCTCTTGTTCTGCCCAGAAGGCTTACAGATAGTCTTTTCAGAATTGAGCTCCTTCTGCATCTTTTTTTCCTATTAGGGATATTCAGAAATGTTTTCCCTCCCTCCATCTCATGAGTCACAGCTTTCAAGGGGAGGTCCTATCCCTAGTGCCCAGCCCAGTTACTCAGCTGGATGTTGAGCATCTTTTTGGGAAAAGGAGGGAGAGGCTTTTTCCTAGACCAAAGGACAGTGGCTGGAGTAGCCTCCATGACGTTAGAGGCCCCCTGTCTGAATGGTCATGGGGAATGTCTGGGGGATCTGTGCTGTGATGTATCCTCCAGCCCATCCCTGCCCCCTCTGTGGACAGCTGCACACAGGGATCCCCTTTGGTGCACACAGGGATCCCCATCCCTTTACCTCTGTGCTGCACTGAAAGAAAAGCCTTATATCCCAAGGCTATTAGATAGACAGAATAACAGGTTTGTTTTGCGACAGAGGCCTGCCCTATACCACTACAGCCACCTTTTCTGCATTTATATTTCTTGGTGTTAAATTATTGCCTCTGAGAGTTGCTTTTTTTTCAGCAGTTGATTCAAAGAACTTTGTATCCTGCCAGAGCATGAGGTCTGTTCTCATTTGAATAGTAATGGTGTGTTGTGTAAAACTATTTAATTTATTAATGATATTTTCTTATCTTGGTATGTTGTTTGGTATAATAGCTGCTGTCTATGGGTAGATATGTAATCAGGGTCAATAACTTCAGTTTAATCAGTTCTTAATGGCACTTCAATTGTGCTCATTCTGTATGAGGAACCATGTCATTGGACACAATAAAATGGCTCTTGGCTTACACATATCCCAAAATATCTCTTAGGGGGCCTGCCTCATATGTTTTATATCAACAGAAAATGGGCATGCATGATAACTGTCAGCCTTCTGTTTTTCCTGACCAGAGGCTCAGCTATTCAGATATCCAGATCCCAAATTAACTCTTCCACCATGCTAGCTGATGCATAATTATCAGTGCAAGCCAAGGTATTGGGCCAGATCCTTAGCTGAAGTTCATTGGAGTCAATGGAGCCGCACTGATTCACACTGGTTGACTATCTGATGACTAATACTGTATAGCTCAATTAAGAAGAAAAAATAACAAATTATTAGAAATGCTTATATAGAGAAGTGGGTAAAATGTTTATAATTAAAATTCATTTAATGGAAAATCACCTGATAGATGGATGTTTTGCAAAGCTGATAAGTGATTTTACTTAGTCTTAAATTTTTGGACAAAATTCAATGCAAACTTTTTTTAAAATTTTCAGGTGATTATGACACATTTCCATTTTACTTTTTCCAATTTTGATCTGGGTTGGTTGGTTGTGATGGTCACAGAAGTGATCTATTAGGTCTAGTTTCCTGGTTGCCTGAGCTGTGACCCTTCTGGGTTAGACAAGTCATTTTAACTGATTTTTCTCAGAGGAAATGTCTGCATTTTTGTGACCTCTAAATTAGTAAAAACAAACCTGTCAACTGAGCCACTTCCTGCTGCAGTTGGGAACCTGCTTTGCCTCCCCATTTCATGTGGTCCGTACAGTGTTGTCGAGGGGCATTGGCCCTGCCTGATGATCCCCAA
Source organism: Lepidochelys olivacea (assembly GCF_965140295.1). Lineage (NCBI taxonomy): Eukaryota > Metazoa > Chordata > Testudines > Cheloniidae > Lepidochelys > Lepidochelys olivacea. Next base: position 97,446,730 of record NC_140414.1, read on the forward strand.
AACACACCAAAGGGAAAGCACTCCAACCACTAAAGTCCCTAGGAGAAAATACCAGGACTGGCGATTGTAGGGACAAAGGTCCTCATGACCAGCTAGGTTCAGATAAGTATCCAAACTCCAAGATTCCTCCTTCACTAGATTTATTTGTTAGCTTGGCTATGTTGATGTAGTTTTACAATGTGTTTTTATATGAAGTCTGGCTATATTGAAGCTGATTCACTCCGCATCTTTATCTGTGGTTTGGTTACATTAATGCTGGGATTTTCATGTTTATTTTATTCTCCTTGTAGTTATAGTATATTAGTCTTAGGAGTATTGGGTACACTATAGAATCCTGGTGGCACATAGGCTGGCTTCTCTGATGCCATGCTATATCAATAATGCCAGCAACCATAACCATCATGCTTGCAGTGTCAATCTCTCTTTTCATACTTTATCTGCCCAAACTTGTGGTGTAAAGTTATATGTCTGGTCCATGGTGTCTGCAAGACATGGGCTGGGTGTGTGTTCCTGCACTACTTCTGGAGGTGGAGCCAAAGAAAAGGTGTCCCTGGCCACGTCTGTCACCATCTCACCAAATATGTGTCTCGGCATGTGCTTCTGAATGGAGACTTTCTGTGCGGGACCTTGTCTTCTCCTGTCTTCTCTCCACCAACCTAAATTACCAAAGATGGTTGCCATGGTAATTTCTAATGATTTTTAGACTGGGGCAAAATTTCTAAATCAAGATGTTTTGAAGTGATAGGTGATTTGCAAAACATTTTGGGGTCACTAACAATTCATATTAAAAATGAGATTTTGAGGACTTGAAAACCTTGTGAAACAAACTGGTGAAAAGTGTGTGCTATTTTGGAAAAGGAAAAAAATCTCCAATTTTAACTAGGCATTGTTTGCAGAAGCATGACAGAATGTGTGTTGCTTTTTGTTACAGTTCACTTTTATTCTTCTTCTGTAACACAGGGTTGAGTTGTGTTTAGCCACATGGAGCTAGCCTCTTCAAAAGAGAGAGCCTTGGGGGGTTGTATTATCAAATGGAAATATGTTGGCAGAAACCCACATTCTTAACACAGCCAAATATTTTGTACCCAAAGTATTGTCCTCCTCCAAAACACTTGTGCATAGCATAATAAAATTACAGGTTCCAAACCCTTTTCATGGCAACTTTAATTTAATTTAGAGCTTGCATGCCTAATGGTTGGTATTTTTTAATATGCATTTCTGGAATTTGTGGTTTGAATTTCAGTTTTCTGAAAAATAATACATTTTATATATGAACCATGTGTTTGGATAGAGGCTTATTTTGACTGATGGAAATGATTTGTCAAATATTTTCTCCCTTTCTGTACCCATGAAAGGTTACGTTAGGTAACCTTATAATAAGTTTCCAGATTTATACGTACATGTTTACGATGAGTTTCTTAGTCACTTGGTAAAGTTCTTGAGGACATTCTGAGGCGAATATCTAAGTTTAAATTCTTCAAATCTAACTCTTTGATCACCACCTTTGTTCTGGGTGGCAGCTAAAATAACATTAGGAAGTGGGAAGCAGCCACGTAAAGTTTGTTCACAGCTAGCCTCTGGACTGACATCTTAAAGCTAATAGTTCTTATACTGCATAAGAGTACCCTAGCCCAAGCACTTTGGCCAACATTCATGTTTACCATCTTTGTGAACAATTGCTCATCTTTGTGAACAGAACCCCCTGCCCCGAGTCCCCTCCCACAGCCCACGCCCACACCACCTCCCGCACCCCAAGCTCTAGCCCTGAGCCAACACCCAAACTCCCTCCCTCCATTGATAAGTATAACTCTTTAGTTAACCAGAATTTTTGACTAACTAGCACCCCTGTTCCCCCAATATGCTGGATAACAAAGCTTTTCCTGTATATGGTAATATATGTAAACACATTTGATTCATTAAAAAATCATTGGCCTGATTCTCAGGTCTGCTGAGCACACACAACTCCCTTTGACCTCAGTGGGACATGTGAATATGCCACACCTGAATATCATTCCAGTGATTTTTAACCTGCCAGCATCTCTTTAATTTTCTATCCAACTTCCATAGAAACCAGCATTTTAAAAAATCATTTCTGAGTTTCCTCCTAGTCCTTCAATACTCTGTCTTGACCAGTTGTCAAGGTTCCTTCCCCACTCTGAACTCTAGGATGCAGATGTGGGGACCTGCATGAAAACCTCCTAAGCTTACTTTTACCAGCTTAGGTTAAAACTTCCCCAAGATACAAACTATTTTACCCTTGGACTTCCACTGCCACCACCAAACTTTATCTGGGTTCCTGAAAAAACGTAGTTTGGAAACGTCTTTCCCCCCAGAATTCTCCCAACCCTTGCACCCCACTTCCTGGGGAAGGTTTGGTAAAAATCCTCACCAATTTGCGTAGGTGACCACAGACCCAAACTCTTGGATCTTAGAACAATGAAAAAGCATTCAATTTCCTTACACAAAGACTTTTAATAGAAGTAAAAAAGAATCATCTCTGTAAAATCAGGATGGTAAATACCTTACAGGGTAATTAGATTCAAAACAGAGAATCCCTTTAGGCAAAACCTTAAGTTACAAAAAAGACATGCAGACAGGAATATTCATTCTATTCAGCACAGCTATTTTCTCAGCCATTTAAAGGAATCATAATCTAACACATATTTAGCTAGATTACTTACTAAAAGTTCTAAGACTCCATTCCTGTTCTGTTCCTGGCAAAAGCATCATACAGACAGACACAGACCCTTTGTTTTTCTCCCTCCTCCCAGCTTTTGAAAGTATCTTGTCTCCTCATTGGTCATTTTGGTCAGGTGCCAGCGAGATTACCTTTAGCATCTTAACCCTTCACAGGTGAGAGGATTTTTCCTCTGGCCAGGAGGGATTTTAAAGCGGTTTACCCTTCCCTTTATATTTATGACACGCCCCCCAAATCTCAGCTAGGGTGAAACGCTGGCTGGGATTTCTTCCTGGAGTTCTAGGAAAAAACAGAGTTAATAAGACACATGCACCTCTAAATATACTACCAAGTACATAAAGACTAACAATATTTTCCACATCTCAAGGACGATTTTAACCAGTTGATTCTGGGAAACTTTCATGGGAGAGTGCATCAGCCACTTTTTTAGAAGTTCCTGAGATGTGTTGGATGTCGAAATCAAAATCTTGGAGAGCTAAACTCCACTGAATAAGTTTTTTGTTATTTCCCATGGCGGTATGAAGCCACTGTAGCGCAGCATGGTCGGTTTGCAGGTGGAAACGCCGTCCCCAAATATATGGGCGTAGCTTTTCCAGGGCGTAGACAATGGCGTAACATTCTTTTTCACTGACTGACCAGTTGCTTTCCCTCTCAGACAGTTTTTTGCTGAGAAACACTACAGGGTGGAATTCTTGATCCGGTCCTTCCTGCATTAAAACTGCTCCCACACCACACTCGGACACATCTGTGGTTACTAGGAACGGTTTGTCAAAGTGTGGGGCCCTTAGTACAGGGTCAGACATGAGTGTCGCTTTAAGCTGGTTAAAGGCCTTCTGACACTCTTCGGTCCACTGAATGGCATTTGGCTGTTTCTTTTTGGTTAGGTCTGTCAATGGGGCGGCAATTTGGCTGTATTGCGGTACAAATCGTCTGTAATAACCGGCCAAGCCTAAGAAGGATTGAACCTGTTTCTTTGACTTTGGGACAGGCCACTTTTGGATAGCATCCACTTTGGCCTGTAGGGGGCTGATAGTTCCTTGACCCACCTCGTGTCCAAGGTAAGTCACTCTGTTTAGGCCTATTTGACATTTCTTAGCTTTAACAGTTAGTCCTGCCTCCCTTATGCACTCAAGGACTTTTTGTAGATGTTCCAGGTGTTCTGCCCAAGAATCTGAAAATATGGCCACATCATCAAGGTAGGCAACTGCATATTCTCCTAATCCTGCTAGGAGATCATCTACAAGTCTTTGGAAGGTGGCGGATGCGTTTCGCAGCCCGAAAGGGAGTACATTAAATTCATACAGCCCAACGTGTGTGGTGAAGGCTGACCTTTCCTTGGTGGATTCATCTAGCGGTACCTGCCAGTACCCCTTGGTTAAGTCCAAGGTAGAGATGAACTGAGCCCAAGCCAGTTTCTCTAATAGTTCATCTGTGCGTGGCATTGGATAGTTGTCTCGGTGAGTTACAGTATTTAGCTTACAGTAGTCCACGCAAAAATGTATCTCCCCATCTGGTTTGGGAACTAGAACCACTGGAGATGCCCACGCACTTCCAGAGGGATGGATTACACCCATCTGTAACATATCCTGGATCTCCCGTTCTATAGCAGTTTTAGCTTGAGGAGACACCCGGTAAGGTTGGACTTTAATTGGGTGAGCATTACCTGTGTCAGTGGAGTGGTATGCCCGTTCAGTCAGTTCTGGGGTGGCTGAGAACGTCAGCGCGTAGTTAGTGCACAGCTCCTTGATCTGCAGTCACTGCATACGCCCAAGGGTCATGGAGAGGTTCACCTCTTCCACACCACCAGCACATTTCCCTTCGTAGTAGACACCTTCAGGCCACTCAGCGTCGTCTCCTCCCTGGGCTGTAAACTGACAAACCTTTAATTCTCTGGAATAAAAGGGCTTTAGAGAATTAATATGGTAAACCTTAGGCTTTTGGTTGGAGGTGGGAAATGCTATGAGATAATTAACAGCTCCCAGGCGCTCCTGGACTGTGAATGGCCCTTCCCACGATGCTTCCATTTTATGGGCCTGGAGTGCCTTTAAGACCATGACCTGGTCCCCTACTTTGAAGGAACGCTCTCTGGCATGTTTCTCATACCAGGCTTTTTGCTCTTTTTGAGCATCCTATAAGTTTTCTTTAGCAAGGGCTAAAGAGGTTCGGAGGGTGTTTTGTAGGTTGGTTACAAAGTCCAGAATGTTAGTTCCTGGAGAAGGTGTAAGTCCCTCCCATTGCTGCTTCACCAACTGTAATGGCCCCTTAACCTCACGGCCATATACAAGTTCAAATGGTGAAAACCCTAAACTGGGATGTGGTACAGCTCTGTAGGCAAAGAGCAACTGCTGCAACACTAGGTCCCAATCACTGGAGTGTTCATTTACAAATTTACATATCATGGCCCCCAAAATTCCATTAAACTTCTCCACCATGCCATTTGTTTGATGGTGGTAAGGAGTGGCAACCAAGTGATTTACCCCATGAGCTTCCCAGAGGGTTTTCCATAGTTCCTGCCAGGAAATTAGTCCCTGCATCTGTGAGGATGTCGGAGGACCAACCTACCCTGGCAAAAATGTCTGCTAGTGCCTGGCACACACTTTTAGCCCTGGTGTTGCTTAGAGCTACTGCTTCCGGCTATCAGGTGGCAAAATCCATGAAAGTCAGTATGTACTGCTTTCCTCTGGGTGTCTTTTTCGGAAAAGGACCCAGAATATCCACAGGTACTCTCTGAAATGGAACTTCAATGATGGGGAGTGGCTGGAGAGGGGCTTTGACCTGGTCTTGGGGTTTTCCCACTCTTTGGCATACTTCACAAGACCAGACATAGGTAGAAACATCCTTGCCCATTCCCTCCCAGTGAATGACTCCCCCAAACGGTCTTTGATCCTGTTCACCCCAGCATGGCCACTAGGATGATCGTGGGCTAAGCTCAAGAGCTTGGCCCAGTATTTAGTTGGAACTACCAACTGTCTCTGAGGATGCCAGTCTTCCTGGTGTCCACCAGAAAGAGTTTCCTTGTATAAAAGTCCTTTTTCTACAACAAACCTGGATCGATTAGAAGAGCTGAGAAGCGGTGGGTTGCTCCATGCCGCTGTCCAAGCTCTCTGGAGGCTTTCATCTGCTTCCTGTTTGGTCTGGAATTGTTCCCTTGATGCTGGAGACATCAGTTCCTCATTGGCTTGTGGACCTATGCTTGGTCCCTCTGGAAGCGATGTAGGGGATGGGGCTGTTTCCGTTGACTGTGAACCGCTCTCCGCTGGGACATTATGTTGGGGTTCAGGCTCCGGTTGAGCCTCTTGTGTAGGGTTATGGGCTGCTGCCAGTTCAGGTTCGGTGGGGCCCTCTGGTGTTGAGTTTGCAAATACTGGATTCAGTGCTGGCAATGGATCTGGTGCTGGTTGTTCCGCTGGTTCTGGGACTGGTTCTGTCTGGGTCTCTGGGACTGGATCCACTACTGCTGTTGCAGACATTGGCCTGGGGTCCAGGTCCATCTCCTCTGACCGGGTCCTGATAGAAGTTTCCGGAACAGAGCAAGGCGTCACGGCTTGTTTAGCCTGGCTGCGGGTGACCATTCCCACCCTCTTGGCCTGCTTCACATGATTGACCAAGTCTTCCCCCAAAAGCATGGGGATGGGATAATCATCATAGACTGCAAAAGTCCACGTTCCTGACCAGCCCTGGTACTGGACAGGCAACTTGGCTGTAGGCAAATTGAAAGAGTTGGACTTGAAGGGTTGAATCATCACTTGGATCTCTGGGTTGATTAAATTGGGGTCCACTAAGGAAGCATGGATAGCTGACACTTGTGCTCTGGTGTCCCTCCACGCGGTGACCTTCTTCCCGCCCACACTCACAGTTTCCCTCCGCTCCAAGGGTATCTGGGAGGTATCTGGGCCTGCGGATCTCTGGTGTGATTCCAGTGCAATGAATTGTAATCTGTTGGGGTTCTTGAGGCAGTTGGCCTTTACATGCCCCAGCTCGTTACATTTAAAACATCGTCCAGCTGATGGGTCACTGGGGCAAGGCAGGTTGCTGGAGAACGGGGTGGTGGGACAATAAGGTGTCTGGAGGGTTCTTTGGGAGGTAGGTGGGGCCTTGGGCGGCCCCCGGTAATAGGGTGTGGTCTGGGGTTGTCCGTTCTGGTCTCCGCTCTCAACTTTACAGGTGAGAGGATTTTTCCTCTGGCCAGGAGGAATTTTAAAGGGGTTTACCCTTCCCTTTATATTTATGACACCAGTCATAAATAGTCATTGCATTATGTTATTAATCGTATGCCCTACATGGCTTTGTATCAAGAGCACTTGTGTTTCAGAATAAATTTGAAGCAATGTGAATAATGCTTTCTGTTGTTTTATAGGTGAGTCGTCCTCACCCCAGTGATCATCCTCTCCTGATCTTATATATGGTTGGTGGAGTGACAGTCTCTGAGGTCAGAATGGTGAGAGACCTAATATCAGCACACAAACCTGGTATTCAGGTACGAAACCTTAAGTACTGTGATTTCTGTCTGAGCCAGGACAAATTAAGAGTAACAAAGAAAATGCTTTTTATAGTGCTGAATACTGCCCAGGTACAGAACACGTACCATAACAAATAAATAAGGTTAATAATGGTGTCAGGTCTCTGTTGTGGAACATCTGCAGGCAAGCAGCTTTCAGATGCAAGTTATTTAAAGTTTGTTGTGTGCAGTAGATTCAGTGAGACCCAGATCATTCCATAGGACCTCAGAATTTGCACACGCAGTTTTCTGTGAATGAGCATTTGCTTGGGAATCTGCATACACAAATTGAACTGCAAGCAGCGATTCCACCAAGCGGAGCAGTAATGACTCTTCCCAAAATGTTCAGTTCTCCTCAGCCAGAAAGAAAATGGCTCAGATTAGGGGCCTCAGAGGTGGAAAGGGATGGTGTTAGAGACTTACATGTCAATGTCACAGGGTGATGCTGGCCCTTTAAGAGGGAAAAGGCCTGTGCACCTGTGACTGCTCAGCTGCCTCCTAACTGGGCTTAAAAGAGGGCACCTGGGCCACATGGGAGAGAGACCTAGTGAGGCAGAGCTGCCTGAGAGAGGCAGATGAGAGCTGCCTGAGGAGGAAAGGAGAGTTCCTGGCAGCAGCGAGCTGTTACAGAGAGCCATGAGGTAGAGCAAAAGGTTGTTGGTGAGGACTGGCCAAAGCTGGGGAACCCCTAATGAATTAGAGGAGAGCTTGTGCAGAAGCCCCTAGGAAGAAGGGAAGGTAGGGGAAAGTAAGCCCAAAAGGAGTGTTGATCCTGGAGTGTGGATCCCTGGAGCAGGGGCAGGACTCACAGGCAGATTCTGGCTGAATGGAACACTGTGGGAAGTCTTCTTATAGTGAGCCTGGGAAGGTCCTAGCTGCTTTGTGTGGACCTCAGATCCCAGGACGTTTTCTGTAAGAGTTTATTCCAACTTCCTAGGTTAAAATGTCCCCCCTCCCACCTGCAGTTCAGTGTGCTGTGCTCAAGTTGACAAAAACCTGGCTGCCATCCTATCCCTCAGAGTAAAAAACCCCCGTCTCAAAGAGTTTACAGATGAATAAACAAGACAGACAAAGACTATAAGCAACCACACAGGCAACCTGTCAAATAGTACTTATGTTCCCTCCAGGTTTGTCTCTCCAAATCAACTTCCCCCCATCTCTTGTCCACATGCCCCTGGCACCAAGGTGCCATTCATTGACCCTGTCCACCCTCCAAAAGAACTTTGGACTCAGTCAGTTAAGGGGAAGGGAAGATTGTTGGCAAGCATCTGAAGGTCTGCTGCTCCTGGACACACTGACTGCCTCTGAGAGGCGGGGTAGCTCTGTGTGGTGGGGTTTCCGAGGAGAGGGGATAAAAAGTCCATCTGACTGGTCCCTGCCCCTTTCATTCTCTGGCAGGCTCCTGGCTGCATTCACTGTCATTCCAGTGGAGTGGGGAGGGCAGGGGTTACTTCTGGCAGGGTCTAAGATACAGATAATTGTTAATTTGGAGGAAGGTGTATGGGAGCAGCTGGATTTCTCCTGGGTGGAGCAGGCACAGAGGGTGATCCTTATAGCTGCAAAAGAGATGCAAAGAAACACTCCATAACCAGCTGCCTGTGTCATTAAACAAGTCTTGTTCCAACAGCTAAATGTAAACTCTCTTGTTTTAATTCCTGCAGAATACAGCTCTGACTAATGAAAAGTCTGTAGCAAAATGGAGCCAACCAAGGCAGAGCAGCCTGATTGATAGCATGTTTTCCACAGTTTAACAGCATCTTTGAGTTGAGAACTCAATATTTTTATAAGATTAAAAGCCCTTTCCAAGAGCACTTTTTCATCTGATAATATGTTTCTCTCCAATTAGCTTCTCACTTGTCTCCTTAACACAGTGAGTCAAATTCTTTGCTATCCAGAACGGGGACTGAATTGTGACGTACTGATGGACAAGTTAATCCAGACTCTAAATGTTTTAATATAGCTTGAAAGATAAGCACAGAGTTAATGAGGGAGATGGTGTAAAACTATGCAAGAATTCTTTTGCCTAACTTTCTAAAAGGGATTGAGGTTTGACAGTGGTGACATGGAATCTGGTGCTGCTTTGCTTTTGTTGACCCTGGTGGCAGGTCACCCTTTGAGGCAGATTCCCAAAGAATTTAGAGTTGATGCAGCTTTTACTGCCCCTTGCCTTTGTGTAAAATTGTTACATTAGGGGCTAATGGGCTTTAGAGGAGAGTCCTGAGGGGGGTAAAAGGAAGAAAAGAAATGGTTGTTTGAGTCTCACATATAAAAGTGTCTGAGTTAGTTGGATTTACCTGGATTTCAGCTGTGAATATGCACCACCTGTTTGGGATTATTCTCTTTTCAAAGAGCCAGGCATTCATCTACCACAAGCCAGTGTTTAACAGAGCTGTTTTTGTGATGTTCAGGCGATCAGTTTCAGACATCAGGGCAAGATGAAAACATTGGCCTCCCTGTTCCATTCCACTTAAACAAAACACTGACATTTGCACTAATTATTGGCACTTCTTTTCAATCGGAGTTGCGCTGTGGATGTGAAAGTAAAGAATTTTATAAAACAACAACAGACAACCTGTCAGCAGATCGGTTTCCCCACCAATTGCTCCAACAGTTGTTTGGAGTTTAGGCAAATGAGAATTGAGTCTGGAGATTGGAAACATATATTTTTATCCACATACGCAAATATATATTTTAGTGTAGATATGGGGACATTTGGATCATCTCTTCTCATTGTGAGACACAAAAGAGAACAGTGTGTTTCAGGCATTATTTGTTTTCAGATGAAGCTGAATAGCTCTGCCTACTGCTTCCTCGCAGATACCACCCCATAGGTGTAATGAATTGGTACCTCTGAGGCATCTAAATTGGGAAGAGGCAGGAACAACTGAACTAACGAGAGGAGAATGACTTTAAAAAAAATAAGAAACTAAAGAGGAGGAAAGAGGAAAAAGTGGATGTTTTAATCCCTTCCCTGTGTCACATCACTAACTACCCACAAATGTTTGAACACGTACCAGTACTGGTACATGTTCGCATACACACACACTCCAGAGATCTGATCTACAGCAGAACATGGTGACATATGACAATCCCTGGGTCCTGCACCTTGTTTACTGTATGCCAATGAAACAATGACACAGATGAGAACAGAAATATAAAGACATGCCCAGTTTATAGAAACTCAGTTCCAGTGATTTACTTCTGCTGGCCCAGATTATTTCTGTGAGGTCTCACACATGCCTTACATGAAATGCTGTAAAACAGCATGGTTATTTATGAAGTACAGTTATCACCCCTGGCAACCATGATTATCATTTGGGTGTGACTGGTTTGTGTTCTTTAGCCGCTCTGAAATATTGGGTAAAATCCTGGCCCCACTGAACTCAAAGGAAGTTTTGCGCAGGGGATTTCACCCAGTGTTGTACTGCATTTTCATTAGTATTGCTGCTTGCATCATATTGTCTGAGCAATGTAGTCTGAAATGTCACAGCATGTGCATTCAGCCTCCTTGCAAGCCAGATATCTGGTGATGTCCAAGATTACCAGCTACCATCTCATGGGATGTTTGCATTGTGGGATGATTAATTTCCCAAATTAATTAGTTTCTGTTTCACAATTCTCTTCATTTTTTACACAAACCTTCTCCTCTCCTTCTCTTAGTTTACCGTGGTGCTACTCATTACATTGTAGTGGATCATGGAGTGACCCTCTGGCCACTTTATGGTGGCTGTCATGACAAAATGTAGCCCTCAATTAAAGTGCCACAGACAAGGACACAAATGTTAAGATGAGTAAGGATCTGCAAAGGAAATTTATCCTCCTAAAGAGACTTTCTTGGACATTTATTTTATGGGCAATTGTACAAAAGACTGGATCATCTGCTTTCCATAGAAACAGAGGGCCATATGCTGTCCTCCATCCACATCTGAAACCACTATTGATATCCATGTGCATGGAGGGAGACAGCAAGACTGTGTCTTAATGTCAGAATAAGTTACAATCATCGCTCTCATTTGTTTGTGTGGACTCATTTTATCAATTGCACATCTATCCTTCTAGTTTAGTGATATTATTATGAAGATGAAATTGCTTTTATCTGTGCGTGGTGGTGGTGGTTTGGCCTGTATATTCATAGACAAAAAACATTAGTAATATGTCACCTCATATTTCTTAGATTTAAGATGAGTACACAGGAAGAGGAGTGCACAGACTGTACCGTACTCTGATTCCTCCACAACATAACTAGGAAAGTGGCAGCCTTTGGCACCAGTGAATTACAGAGACGGCCTTAAGCAATGGGAAATAGAAGAGATAATCAGTGTCATTTTGCTGCAGTTTGTGTGGGAGAGCACAGGCGGTTGTTAGCACAAAAGAAAGTGTAGTAATTTAAGTCCAGATTCTTTTCGTTATTTAAAGCGAGGATGAAAGAAAGGGAAAGAATGTGAAGCAGGCATACGTGTAGTACTGCTGAGATCTGGGGCATTTGGTATTTAATATCTTTCTTTCTAAAATCACCTGCAATGTTTGAATATTCAGATAACGACACATTCATGCGTGTTGCTTTTTACCTCAGATGAAGTGTGTGCACAATTTGATCAATTACTAAAAGAAAATAGGTACATGCACACTCCATGTTGCTGGCATTTAAATTACAGTTGCCATAATTTATGCCTCCTCATTTTGGATTTTTCTAAATTAGATATCCTTAACCTTACATTGAGAAAGCGAGTTCATTCTTAAGTCTGGTACAACCCTCCCCTCCAGTTTGTCCTGTTCTTAATCTGTGGGCTTGATCTTACAAACACTGCTGAGAGTAGTGCTTGTTATACTCAGTAGTCCCATTGGCTCTAATGGTAGAAAAGCCCGACACTCCATTAGATCTGCAGGATTGAGAATTTAGTAGCTAATAAAATCTAGTTAGGGACCTAGGGGAGAAAAAACATACATAAATATACGTTGTGTACAAAAATCCGTTTGTGATGGTCTGCTGCTTAAAGGATGAAAACAACAATTCTGCTCTGTGAAAAATATTAGTTTTTGAAGTGTTCCAATGCTGGATGTTGGCACTGATATGTGTAAAGAATTAAATATTCATCGATCCAGAGAGAGAGAGAGGCTGACTCTAAAGCCTGGTGGTTCGGGCGTTTGTCAGGTTGAAGTCCCTGCTCTGAATCAGGCAGAAAACAGGCTTCAATCTGGGTTTTCCACACCTCTGTCTCTGACTAGAAATTCCCTCCTTGACCTGAGAAACCTTCCCAATGAATATTGTGTCAGAACCAAGATATTTCTGCAGGACACTTTTGGTTTTGACAAAACAGTATTTTTCAATGGAAAAAAGATTTTATTAAAACTGTTTTGACCAGCTATAGTAATGGGTGATGCTGCCTTTCACTAGGGTCATATTTTCTCCTTATGAAAAGAGTAACAACGATAATCCAAACTGTGTCTGTGCTTGAACCACGATCCTGCTGGCTGGAACACCATGCTCCTTGTCTCAAGTGGCAAGTTTTTGACAGTTGACTGTATTTCATTGACTAGCCACAGCAGGCAGACAATGCTTTCTGTAATTTTCACCTCAGCGTAAACAAAGAAGAAATAGCTGCAATTTTGAGTCACTTGTTGACAAAATTCAGTGCTGGTGCAAGGGAAACTGCTGGTTGATCAACACAAGTGAACGCAATGTGAAACATAACAAATCACTGTGCTGCCCTAGTAGTGTGTGGGATGAATGAGCCAAACTACAAATGCATTAGGAGTGGGATAGTAATCACCATTGTGCTGCCACTGGTGGGTTCAACTATAATTATTAGCTGAGCAGGTGGTAGCATTGAACAAGCTGTAGGGCCACCTCACAGAGAGCGTAAGACGCCAGTGATTCCTCTGCCGTTCTGTAAATGAACGGTACGTGTTTAGAGACCTTGTTCTGATTGCAGACAAGATTAGTCTCCTGAATTGTATTTCTCTTATTTCTGTCTTCAGGTAATTGTGCTCTCCTCAACACTCCTGACACCACTTAACATTCCTGAGTTGTTGTTTGCAACAGACCATCTACAGCCAGACATAGGCCTCTGAAGAGTGCAGATCTGCAGAGAAGATAAGTGATTTGCCTTCACTGGAAATACCACCCTCTTGCCTGTCATCCTTTCTGATATTCTTCCAAAAATGAATTTGTCTAAAAACTAATTGTGGCTGTAACTGAAAACTGAGTCGAGTGATTTGATAGCTGGCTGCAAGGGGACTTGAATGGATTGTGGGGGAACACTTAAAAATCGTTCATTTGTTCAGTGACATCAAGCTGACACTCAGCTCCTCCCTGCTGAACGATTCTGCTAGCATGGGCCCTCCCCACCGCATTGCCCAGAGAACGATGGCTGCCTGTAGTAGTTCCCCGGAAAGGGGGTAATTCTGGAACAGCTGCAAAGGGCCAGATTCTGCCACCTTACCTTCATGGAGTAGTACTTTACTACTATTCCCAAAGTGGGAATCCTTGTAGTGTAAAGTGGGAGTAAAGGTAGCAGAACCTAGGCCTGGTCTGTTTTGTCCCCCTGCAAAACACATGTGCCTTAGTTAGTGTTTAACTCTGTGACCCTAACCCCTGGGAGAGGCCATGAAGCACAGCACTGAACTGATCTGTCAGTAGTAGAATAGCTACAAGCCCACCGATGGCTTTACTGCTGATAGGGTAGAGGCGGAGGGAAGCATGGATGGAGAATCCCACCATAATCAAGATGGTGAGCCATTTACTGGCTTTCTCACAGGTCCCTGGTTTCCTCTCTTGTTTGCCTCAGTCATAGTCCCATGAGAAAAGTCACTTTCTTTGATGACATTCTCCTCTGCATGATTTTGCACAGGAGAACATGTGGGCTGAGATGATTGGATGTTTCACTTTATAAATCCGAGAGGAATGATTCTCTCAGGCACATCAAATAAATAACATATTCCCATTTGCAAAAACATTAGGGGTTTCAAAAGTAGAACACTCGTTTAAAGTTGTATTTCTGAATAACAAGGGTAGGAAGAGCTTTTGATTTTAATTTATGATTAGGCAACAGCCTTTAACAAGGCAAGCTGTCTGAGTTATGTAACTTCTATTTTTTTAATTTTGCTTTAATCTTTGGAGGAGAAAAACATAAGTTCTTGAGGATTCCAACTGTGTTCAGCATTGAGGTTAATAAAAATGCAGCATAAAATAGTGGTGCCCCAAAGATGCCGCATATTGTCTCAGTTTGTTCATCCCAGGGATGCTAAGACTACATTCTACACTGGAAGATTATTTACAGTTACATTTTAAGGCCCTCTTTCTATATATACAGTGAAGTTCCCCCATTTTAGCATTCTTTATTATGCCCAGAGGCTAGGTTAAATAGAAACTAGTTCTTTAATTTTTGCTCACTAGCTAGTTTAAGTTCTGTTATATGTAACCTTTTTTCTGAAAACCCTTCATTTTGTTTTTATGGTGCACTTTGGTGACCAGAAGGGAACAAAGGCCTGATTATAAAGGTTAGACTGAAGCATGGACAAAGTTGCCTTTATGAAAACAGATTTAGATGATGAATATGGAACTTTACGTTTCACTGTACTTGATAGGAAAGTAACGTATCAAACAAAACATATGTAATGCTAAAAGCTTATGAAGTCTTTTTGACTGAGCAAGTTAGAGAAATGACAGCAAACAGCCTGTCTCTGTGGTTACATTTCTTCTTCTTCTGCACTGTTTACATTATCAGAATGTAGATGTTTTGGAAATTACTTAACAATAAAGCAAAGATTACAGAATCGGCTCATCTTCCTGGCTTTTTCATACACACCAACCCCTCATCTTATTAGATACATTTTGTTGCTCTTCCCCCACACCACCCCATCCCACACCACCCACAACATAACCAGAAAGGGGCACTCGGTCATGTGTCCGCTCTGCTGTGTGGCTGTCAATTCCTCCACATCGTATGGCCCTTCCCGCGTCTTTCAACTGCCCCAGGGATTCTAGGCAGGAGCTCCTGGCACAGAGGACCCTCCACCCCTCAGGGAAGTGGTCACCAGTCCTAAGAAGCTGTTGCAAGTGTGACAGTTTCTGTCTTCTTCCTCTCCCCACCCCCCTTAGCTGAACACTCTCAGACCCCTGACTTGGTAATCTGAGGACACGCTGCATGAATTATTGGGTGGAGCAAACCAGTGAGGGTTGGGGTTTAAATAGACTTTGGTGTTGGAGGTTCCCACAGCTCCTGTGGTTCCACGGGTCCCTGTATAGGGGGGATGCCTAATCTTCTACACCCACCTTGGGGGAACCTTCATAGCCAGTTTGCCATGGTGGAATGCAACAGCAGGCTAGAGCAGTCAAGCAGCCAGGGGCTGAAAGGAGACAAAGATTATTGGCTGCTGTTCAAGGGCAACAAGGCAGACCTTGGGCCTTTGGGGATGATTTCTGGAAAGGAGGATGGGGACTATGTCCCCTAGTTTGGGGGAGGAGGGCAGGGTGAGTGGTTTTTGGTTGTATTAGCAACAGAAGTTTTGAGGGAGGGTGAGATAGAGAGAGCTAAGGCAGAGAACCAGTTCCTATGTGGGGGTCAGTATGGGCACTGCATGCTGTGAACTTGCAGGAGGATGCTTGCTGTCCCAAAGTGAGGTCATGGCTAGCACCCAAATTTTCTGTGAAGGCCAAGCATATATCCAGGTGTCTGTTGCTTTTCCCTTGGTGGATTCTTTCTCGTCTTCCTCCAGCCACACACACACACACACAACAGGATTCAAGGGCCTTTTAGAGTTCCCTCCAGTCATCTGCAAACAGGAACAGCTCAGCAGATGCTGCTGCTTCATCAGGCAAACCTCATCTACATGGTACGAGACACGGCCGTTTTCTGCTGCAGTAGAGGATTGAATTTTGCATGTGGAGGTGTAGGATGCTGGCCAAAGAAATGGGGAGGTCAAAGGATATTATACAAGACTTGTTGCTTTTGGAAGGCTTCCCTATCTTAGCAGTTGTAGAAGTGGATGGAAGGGAGAGGATCTTTGAAAATAAGAAAGCAGCGGTCTGGTTAGATGGTTGGTAATGCATCGTGTTCACCAGCATCTCTCATCCTCTTCCATCAGCCCCACCACCACCCCTTTTGCCATACCAGCACCATGCCAGGAACCTGCTCCAATTTAGCATCAGGGAAAAGGTGGGATGCTTGCAACCCTCTAGCACCTGACCTGGTTTTGGCTTGTATATGGCACTTTGGCCAGTCTGACGTGGACATTACTCTTTTGGATGACAATGAGTTAGTTGACACGCCTGTGTTAAAGCTCAAATGAGACTAGATTACGTTATGGTCTGTGATCCTTCTGGCCAGGCTTGTATAATTGCACATTACTGCAGCAGATGTGGTGGGGAAGCAACTCCCCTATTGTAAGTGATAAGTGGAAGATAGTATAGCTTAGCTTGGCATTAGGTGGGGATGCCCTAGGTCAGGAGCGAAGTTGGGAGCCTGACTCCCAGGGGTGGCTTTTGATCACAGCACTTTCCTTCTGGTTGGCAGATTGGCTGCAGGCAAACACTTTGTCCAGGTGACCACCAAGCAATGGTTAGTAGCATCTTGGGGCAGGCTAGTCTTGCAGGTGACATTTTTGTAAGCAATTGGAAATTAATTTGGGGTAAATGGTTACTGGCTCCTGCTTGGGTGATAGAGAAGAAGAGAATTTTGATGTTTCGGGACAATGAAACCCAGTGCTATAAGCTCTTAGCGATTGGCCTAGGAAAACTGTAGCCCTTTTTAAGAAGGCAGAATGGTTGCTGGCTTATTGTCTAAGCCAGCTGGCTGAGTCTGCGGGGTAGTCTGTGGTTAGATCAGCCACAGCTACCTCTTTTCTCAAGAATTAGTCTGTGTTTCCCCATGATTATTATTGTGTGATAAAGTTGGGGCCTAGGTGCCATTCGTTCCAATCAGTATGTCTCAGCAGTCTAGTTCTCTATGTGAATAGAATGAAGTCAGAGGTTTGTGCTGATTTACTTTACCCAGTAATACACTGATCAAGTTCACTTCCATTCTTCAAGGCATCGTATTTATCGCTAAGCAAAACTGTAGTGCAGATTATGCTAATACTGCCAGTTTCTAACAGAAGAGTTGAAAGTGGTAGAGGCTGGTGTTTAGCTCATATCTAAGTAACATCAAGCCTCACTCACTGACTATGGCCCCATTATTAGGATTTTTATGCCAGAAGAGGGAGGGATGGATCCTGAACCCTAGTTTGAAAGGCCTTGATTTTTTTCTGCATAATTGCATCGAAGGACAATATCTGGTACATAAAAGGTTCTGAGTACTTCCCCCAATACCTAAGGTCCTTGTGCCTGTAAGAACTGAATACATAAAATATGCAAAGGAGGAGGACTTAATTCATATTTCTGCCTATTGATTTTTAAAGAGTGGTTAGTATATACCACACAGGAAATTGTGAGAAAAACAGATACTTGTAAAGCAATGCTTTGTCCCCAAGGTTCACAGGTTGTTTCCAATTCTGTTTAAAACAAAAAACACTACATGAGAAAATGTGTAGTTCAAAAAAATTTAATGCTGAAACAGACTGCAAGTGTGAAAAGTCTGCTCCAATTAAGGAGTTACTGTACACAAAATAAATAAGTTACAGTTTAAGCAAAAGCACAAGTGGCTTTTTAAAGTGCATTTGTATAAGGCCTTTAGCCTATATTCTCAAAATCCATTGGCTCAATGTAAAAATGCATAAGTCTGCTATGTGTCATTAAAGATGAATATCCCACTGAACTTGGGGAGAGAGAGAGAGAGAGAGAAAGAGGGCTCAGCTAAGAAAAATCCAACCAGCTTCACTGCCTAGAACCAACAGTGTATATCATACAATACTGAATTGATAAAGTGAGCTCCTTCCATGCTTACTACACACACTGGGGCTAAGAGAGAAATGGAAAAGGTTTTGCACTGAGCAGTTACCAAGGACCATCATTCCAACTTGGGACTTGCATCTGAAAAGCAGCAGTAGTGTAACATTTTAAAATTAATCTAGACAATATTTTTCAGGCAGTAAAAAAAAAAAAGTTATTTGTAATGATAAAATACACTTAGACCCTGTGCACAATATTTCTATGTACTAAAATTCTGGTCAAACCCTCGGTAATAATGTAGCAAGTAAAAATAGTGTAGCATTGTTTTTACAGTCATGAAACCCAGTCACAGCCACTCATTTTACACTGACTTTTCAAAACAAGCTCATTTGTGCTTCAGAATACAGGGATAAAATCAAGCTCTACTGAGCAATAAAAATACACATGCTGTCCTTCATCCAATACCAAAAACAAGCATACAGCTGTAAGACTCAAATGGTTATTTCCAGTAAGTAAGCTGGAGTTCAGGGTATTTTTTTTGGTCACCAAACTTAGTTAAGTGATGTGGTTGTACATCAAGCCAATGTGTCCCATTCTAGGAAAGCAAGACTGAAGTTCTGTGGGTTGTTTTCTTTTCAATTACTAAAAGTTTGGTTTTAAAATGAAGATAGATGTTCTACCATTCACTTACTAGAATCACTGAAGGAGCTTATTCAAGCCTCATGCTTGTTTCTCCTTTAAGCAATGGTTTATTTCTACAGCAGTTCAAAAGAACCTCTGAACCATCCTTCTTTCACACTGCCTCAGACTCCATAGTGCCAGTGTTTAACATTCCAAAGTTGGAACTTTACAACAACAACAGGTTGAGAAGATAAAATCCCCACTTAGCTTTACTTTCAGACAGAAGTGACAGTCCTAACTTTAGCAGACAAAGCTTGCTTAAACCTTCTCTTCAGATCCTGCATGTTTGGTGACTTTGGCCTTGGGATAAGAGAGGTTCTTCTTTTCTCAGGGGTGCTAGTTATTTGTTGTTTACTAACTTCTTTACACAGGACATGGAAGGCATTGAAGACATCATTGTAGTTCTCACTGACAGAAACTTCATAAAAAGTGCAACCTAGCATGTTCGCCAGTTGAAGTCCATGCTGTGGCTCCACCTCTTTAATATGTAGGAGATCAGCTTTGTTTGCTACAACAACAACAGGGACTCTGTTTCCTGGGTGTAACTGTCGAACTTGCTGGTGAAGGTGACTAAGTAATTCATAGCTCTTATAATCTGTGATGGAGAAAACAATCACAACAGCATCTGCCCATCGAATGCATCTGTTCAACTGTTCATTACAGTCCAGACTGTGTTCATGAATCTGAGAAAGAGGAGTTGTTGTAAATTAGATGGTTATGACATAAAATTTAAAGTAATCTGACTTTCATTTAAAGCCTGTAATGCTAAATGCATTTTATATTATGATAGATTTGTATTTTGTATTGTAAATAAAGCTATAATTTTATTTTATTTTTGCACCTTCATAAAGTATGTTGATCCAGCTGCAGAAATCTGGAATAAACAACACTAGAGTTTGCCACACTCCAGTGGAAAATTGACCTGAGTAGTTCTGCACGCAGAGAAAGCTTTGTAGTTCCACAGAATGGGAAATTAACTGGCTAGACAGTAAGTCTAGGGAAGCAAAGATATGAGCTGGAAGCATTTAAACCTGGAGAGTTGCCCAGTGCAGAAAGGCAAAATCCAGCATTACTCTTGTCTACACACTCAAACTTTCCATAATACAAGATTAAGTCATAACAAATCTTAATGAATGCAGCCACAATACTACGGTTTTTAGTTTCTATTGTGTACGTTTGTGAAATATTAGAGTTTATTAGGGCTGTAGTAATGACATTTTTCCTTCCAAGTTTTTTTCCAATGCATTTCTTGTTGACACAAAAATAAAATGTTCTTTCTTCATAGCTAGTGTTCTTAACACATTAGCATGTAAATCCGTTCTGGATAAATCAGCCTTCCCATACAAGATTGCTTGTATCTCCAAGAGTACAAAAGATTAATTGAAATAGTGGGTTGTTTACTTTTACTGTCAATGCACTATATACCTGCACTAGATAGAGCTTTCACTGTTTATAAACGAGGTTACCAGTTCCCCCATTCAAAACACTGGATACTAAAATGGATAGTGAACCATTTTCTATAAAGATTGATAAGTGGTAGAATAGCTCATCTGGCAAAAGACAAAGACTGAAGCTTATTTTACTATTTTAAGAGATATATGGATGTGTAGCTCACCTGAACGCCTGGTGTATCTTGCACTTGAATAGCAAGCATCTCTCCATCTATTTGGATCTGCCTGCTATAAAGGTTACCTAACAACAACATCATTTTGTTACAAATACACTCACAGCTATATGAACAGACACAAAAATTGCCTGAAGGGATGGTATGTACGACAGCACTTAAGAGCACAGGACAGTAAAAGTGTTTTATCGCTAACCACTCAATTTATAAACTGTAAGCAACTACAATAAGAGACTGACAACTTTAATATAATGACAGAGAGAAGGTTGTAGTGGTTTGTGGTTATCAGAACCCACAGGAGTTAGTTTTGCATTGACTTGCTTGCAAGTTTTCAGTTTAATTTTATAAAAGACTTGGAGCTCATTACACCTTTCAAGAGAACTGGACAATTTTAATTATCGGCAAAGACAAACCAACTTTTATTATAGGAAATCAGTTGCTTTGACAATTAGGGGTTCTGCACTTGAGCAAATATTTTCTCTTTGAAATGTTTTTGGATTGGATGCATTTCGAGTCTATATAGTCTTGAGATGTTTAAAGTCACATATCCCTACAACAACAGCAATGTCTGATTGGTTTGTGATGTCATTAGAAACACTTGGATATATTCCCTTATTTCTATAGTATTACCTGGATCTACACTTTTTTTTTTAATGTTTCCATCTGTCACTCATACCTCTTACCTAGTTTGGCTAAGTTTGTTTGCTTGTCTGTCTTCCCTGGATCATTTACTTTTAAAATCAAAAGAAAAAATGAGAACAGGTCCAGTGGTGTTGGAACAGTTTTTATAGTGGAGGTGCTGAAAGCCATCGAACAAAACTGTAAACCCTGTAGAGGATGGAAACCATCTTAAGCAGGGGGGTGTCAGCAACCCCAGTTCCAGCACCCCGAAAGGGGCAAAGAATGAGGCTGGATTTCCCCCAACATCACTCAGCTGGGACAACATTGAACAAGCTAAAGTAGGTGCCTTATGGGTTTAACAAGTCAAATTTCAGATCAAACGCTCTTTGTGAAAGGCCTCTATCCCCATCACAATACCAGGAGGAATGGATGCTCCTAGTTCGCTGCTTTTAGCCAGAATTCAGCATACCACAGTGCAAGAATACGGTTTGCTTCCCTGATAAACTGATGCGTGGCCCCTGACCGTGACAGTTAGCCAGGCAGATTCGGTGGTTATTGGGGGCAGGGGTATTAGATTGTCACTGTTTACTGCACAAATTACATTTTCTAAGTGGAATCCACCTCCTGACGTGCTCGGGGGAGCCTGCAAGGGGGCGTTTATCCTGTATCAATGTACCACCGCGCAGCCTGAGGCTGTGCCCTAGACTCAAGGCGCCCAGCCACTTCCCCCTTACCTGCGTTTCTCTCGTAGTCTCCGATGAAGCGTTTTGTGAGGAATCGCACCACCAGGGCTGCAATGGACCCAAGGAAAAGCCGGTTACAACCTCTCCTCGTGGGATGCGTGCGCACAAAGCCCCCTCCCGCAGCCCGGGGGCTCGTAGGGGGCTGGGAGAGGGTCAGTGACGGCGGCACCCCAGTTTGCGGGAGGTGACAGGGGAGTGGGGCAGGCGAGGCACGGGTCTCGCCGATCGCCCGGCCCTCTGGCTGCGCCTGGCCTCTGGCCCCGCCGACCCCCCGAAGCGATCGCGCCCCGCCAGCGCTAAGAGGCGCGCCGGGCGGGCAGCACTCACCGGTTTTGCCCACGCCGCTGGCTCCCACCACCGCGATCTTGATGAGGCGGGGGCGGCCGGAGGAGCCCCCGCTGCAGCCGTCTCCGCTGGCGCTGCCGGCCTGGGGGTACTCGGCGATGGTGCACATGTTCTGGACAAGGCGCATCGCAGCTGCCCCGGGAGCAGAGCAGCAGGCGGCGGGGAGCGGGCGCTGCAGCGGCACGGAGGGAGGTCGCCGGGGGCTCGCTGCTGCTGGCGGGGCGTGGGGGCGACAGGACCCGCTGTGTCCGCGCTTGGAGCGGCCTGGCGCGTCTCTCGCTCGCTCTGTCCCGCCGCTCTCTGAGCTGCCGCCGCTGTCCCGGCTCTTTTCTCTCCCCGGCTACAAACCCCGCCCCGCCTCCTCCGGCCGCCACTCACAGCCCCCGAGCCGCCCGCCCCCGCCCCTGCAGCGCCGCGGCTCCGCCGCTAGCTGGCTCGCTGCTGGCCGCCGCCGAGCGGGACCGGCTCCTGCTCCAGCCGCCAGCACTGTGAATGCGGGGGGGGCTACTTTTGAAGTTAGTGCTGATGACGCCTTATCATAGAATATCAGGGTTGGAAGGGACCTCAGAAGGTCATCTAGTCCAACCCCCTGCCCAGAGCAGGACCAATCCCCAACTAACTCATCCCAGCCAGGACTTTGTCAAGCCTGACCTTAAAAATGTCAAAAGAAGGAGATTCTACCACCTCCCTAGGTAACGCATTCCAGTGTTTCACCACCCGCCTAGTGAAACAGTTTTTCCTAATATCCAACCTAAGCCTCCCCCACTGCAACTTGAGACCATTACTCCTCGTTCTGTCATCTGCTACCACTGAGAACAGTCTAGATCCATCCTCTTTGGAACCCGCTTTCAGGTAGTTGAAAGCAGCTATCAAATCCCCCCTCATTCTTCTCTTCCACAGACTAAACATCCCCAGTTCCCTCAGCCTCTCCTCATAAGTCATGTGTTCCAGTCCCCTAATCATTTTTGTTGCCCTCCGCTGGACTCTCTCCAATTTTTCCACATCCTTCTTGTAGTGTGGGGCCCAAAACTGGACACAGTACTCCAGATGAGGCCTCACCAATGTTGAATAGCGAGGAACGATCACATCCCTCAATCTGCCGGCAATGCCCCTACTTATACATCCCAAAATGCCATTGGCGTTCTTGGCAACAAGGGCACACTGTTGACTCATATCCAGCTTCTCATCCACTGTCACCCCTAGGTCCTTTTCTGCAGAACTGCTGCCGAGCCATTCGGTCCCTAATCTGTAATGGGATTCTTCCTTCCTAAGTGCAGGACTCTGTACTTGTCCTTGTTGAACCTCATCAGATTTCTTTTGGCCCAATCCTCTAACTTGTCTATGTCCCTCTGTATCCTATCCCTACCCTTCAGCACATCTACCTCTCCTCCCAGTTTAGTGTCATCTGCAAACTTGCTGAGGGTGCAATCCACGCCATCCTCCAGATCATTTATGAAGATATTGAACAAAACCGGCCCCAGGACCAGCCCTTGGGGCACTCCGCTTGATACTGACTGCCAACTAGACATGGAGCCATTGATCACTACCCGTTGAGCCCGACAATCTAGCCAGCTTTCTATCTACCTTATAGTCTATTCATCCAGCCCATACTTCTTTAAATTGCTGGCAACAGTACTGTGGAAGACGGTATCAAAAGCTTTGCTAAAGTCAAGGAACAACACATCCACTGCTTTCCCCTCATCCACAGAGCCAGTTATCTCATCATAGAAGGCAATTAGATTAGTCAGGCATGACTTGCTCTTGGTGAATCCATGCTCACTATTCCTGATCATTTTCCTCTCCTCTAAGTGCTTCAGAATGGATTCCTTGAGGACCTGGGTGAGGCTGACTGGCCTGTAGTTCCCTGGATCCTCCTTCTTCCCTTTTTTAAAGATGGGCACTACTTTAGCCTTTTTCCAGTTGCCCGGGACCTCCCCCAGTCGCCATGAGTTTTCAAAGATAATGGCCAACGGCTCTGCCATCACATCCACCAACTCCTTTAGCACTCTCGGATGCAACTCGTCCGGCCCCATGGACTTGTGCATGTCCAGCTTTTCTAAATAGTCCCTAACCACCTCTTTCTCCACAGAGGGCTGGTCACCTCCTCCCCTTGCTGTGTTGCCCAGTGCAGTTGTCTGGGAGCTAACCTTGTTCATGAAGACAGAGGCAAAAAAGGAATTAAATACATTAGCTTTTTCCACATCCTCTGTCACTAGGTTGCCTCCCTCGTTCAGTAAGGAGCCCACACTTTCCTTGACTTTCTTCTTGTTGCTAACATACCTGAGGAAACCCTTCTTGTTACTCTTAATGTCTCCTGCAACTCCAGGTGTGATTTGGCCTTCCTGATTTCACTCCTGCATGCCCGAGCAATATTTTCATAGTCTTCCCTGGTCATTTGTCAGAAACGACCCTAGAGACCAATGTCATTTCTTCACCCATTAAACAAGTAGAGTCAGTGGTGGATTAACACATGGGCCCAGGGGCCCCTGCGTGAACACTGGAACATAGGAAGAAGTGTGGCCCAGCCCCCCCTTCTCCCCTTCCCCCTGGAGCCCTGCCTCCTGGTGGCCAGGCCAGAAGCCGGAGCCAGGCCCTGGTAAGAGTCACCCAGGGAACCTGGGTTGCTGTGGTGAGCCCTGGACCCTCCACCTGCCCTAGTTGGGAGGCCAGAGGACCTGAGAGCAGCCCCTGGCCCATGTTGTTGGATCATATTAAAGAAGTTCTGTATTAAAATCACAAATGAGTTTGATTCCCCAGAGTTTAAATTCCAGGGTATTACTAACTAAGAGGTCTCTTGGTTTTTGGTACTGTTTCTCTCCCTCTATGTGTGAAACTTGCAAGCTGCTAATTGTGTTAGTACGTTCTAAGACAGAGTCTGTTCTCAAAGCAATTCACAGAGAGAGAGACTCAAAGCAATACTCTAACAACAGAAACAGCACCCAGAGACTCCCCGCCCTTTTGTTGTATTAACAATTGTGATTAAAATAGAGATAGAGGATGTATGTGGATGGATGCTTGGTGTGGATAATAACTGAATGATCACGGAGGTGCCAGCCTAAGAATCCAGTGTCCATCGGCTGAAGAAGGCGTCAAGTGGAAATAACCAGAGGACCCCCCCGGAGGGCAGACTGGAATCCACCCAACAGCCTCAAGGATGGGAGAACCAAAGAACAAGATAACATCTTGGAGCCGTCAGGAATGTGCTATCTGCTGATTGATTCAGCAACAGCATGATGAAGCAATTCCCATAGACTGGCATAGGAAGAAATTCCTATAAAAATAGACTCTAAAAAGTGAGAACTTTGGGGTCTGATTCTGCAAACCAACTTCCAGGAGCATCAGATGAGCATCTGACAGGCCCTGCTCCCTCCTCATGTCCAGGCCACCTGGCCAGTGGCTTGGCATGAGCAACTCTAAGGCTGGTAACTATGATAACAACCTTGCAGAACCTGTGTGTGTGGGTGTGTATGTGTGTGTGTGTGTGTTTGTATGAATGAATGTGTGAATAAATATGAGATTGAATGGAATGTTATAGCTATAACTAACTGCTTACTATGATTCTTTCTGTATTCACAATAAATGTGGTATTTTGCCTTTTTTCCCTTTAATAAGATCCTGCTGGTTTTTATTTTATTGGTATAACAATGTCCCCACTCCCTGGGCGCACCAGCTAGGGAAGATGGAGGGTTTAGGGCTCCCCACAGCAGCCAGGGCTCCCTGGGCAGCTCCAGGAACAGCCTCAGGGGTGGGCCACTAGGGTGACTGTCAGAGTGCCATGGTCAGTGGGGCTCCATGCGGCGACACAGAGGTGCACACTGCTGGATGGCAGGGGAATGCTGTAAATGCGTAGAGGCAACATGGGTGGGGGGCAGATTTCTCCCTGCTTCTTCCTGGTGGAGAAATGGGGTGGGAGCAGTGACGCAGATACTGCCTCCCGCCCCACGTTCCTCTGCGCCTCCCCAGGGGGATGGGGGGAAGTGAGGAGCAACACCAAGCGCTCCCTGCAGCCATGTCACTGTCCCCACCTGGGCTGTGTTCTGAGGCGAGCATCAGGAGCTGCTGCTCTCCAGTTCCTGCCCTCCCCTTACAAAGCCCAGGTGGGGAAAGTGACCTGGAGGCAGGAAGCCCAGATATTGCGCCTCGCCCCTCCCTTCCCCCACAGCCACCTATAGGGGAGCAGCATTGGGGGGGAGGAGCAAGCAGCAGTGCATCCCAGTCGGTTTCCCCACATGGGTGCAGAAGAGGAGCGCAGGGGTTGGGGCCCAAGAGGAGTGTGCAGGGGTTAGGGCTGAAGGGCTTAGGGGCAAAGGGGGTACAGTGCAGCACGAAGTAACGGCAATGCAGCATATACCATGCCACTCTTACGGCTCCCCTGCAGCTGACAGCGGCACAGCCTTCAGAGCTAGGTCCCCAACCAGCAGCTGCCACTCTCCTGCCACTCAGCCACTGCTTAATTTGTACCAGGCCTTGCTGGGGCTGAGCCCTGGCACCTCTTTCAATACAAATTAAGCACTGGGGGCAGACAGTGGGGACCTCGGGGGGGGGGGGGCGAGAACCCATGGTGGCCTGATGTGATGGGGGGGGGAGCCTGCAGGGGCCAGAGGCAATGGGAGGCACCCATGGGGGCCAGGGGCAATGGGAGGGCACCGTGTCCACATGACCAAGGGTGACAAAATACAAGTTTGTCCAAGGTACCATTTTCCCCAAGGCTGGCCCTGGGTAGTTCTTACCGTGGCCTGGCTCCTGGCCTGGCCAGGGCCTTGGGGTTGGGAGGGGAGAGAAGGAACAGGGGGCAGGGCCCTGCGGTGAGAGGAATGTGGGGGGGCCCAAAAGTTCTTTGTGCCCAGGATCCCAGTCAATCTGAATCCACCTCTGAGTAGAGTATGACAAGCAGCAATAAGCTTCCTCACAATGAAGCCAATCTACCCCACCAGAACGGGAGGAAGTAGCTCTACAGGAGAGAAAGCAGTGCTCTCCCATAGCCATTCAATTCTTGGCCTGTCTGCGGAGACTGCCAACATGTGGCAATGATAGCTGGATGTGTGATACAGACCATCAGTCCACTGGGAACTGAACTAAATCCATACAACTTATTTCCCATAGGGGAGGGCAGAAAAAGCCAGCAAAGTGCACAATTTCCTTCAGGCATTTTTTGTTTGTTAATGTCATTGGCTGCTGCTGTGTGAAATACTGAGCTAGTTACACAGTGTCAGCCAGTCGTTCCTGTGTTCTTTACAATATGTTTCTGCTGGAGGTTCATGATAAAAAGGCAACTCCCGCAAAATAACTATAACTGTGGAATAGGAGCCAGTTGGGAGGTAGGGGTGCAGAGGGTTTGATGGAGTGACAAGAAGGAGGAAAGAAAAAAATGAGGCAGGAGGATAAATGAGAGCTGAGGTTTATAGAACTGGGGGGGCTTACATCAGGGGCTGTGTCCAAGATGCACGTTGCACCATTCCAGACAGCAGGGTTGTTACAGTGGCTTTAAATCAGTTTTATGCATCTCTTCTTCTTGTTGGGCTGCCTAGAGAGGAGGCTGATCCCTGGTGTAAAAGTAGTGTTCGGGATCCTTTTGCTCAACTGCTCATGGTCCCAACAGGCACTGTGCCAGCTCTGTGTCAATGGAATATATAGAAACCCTGTCATAGATGTCTCATGCCTCCCCATACTAGGCCCAGAGAAGAATTGAACCAAGGGCTCCCACATTACTAGTGTTTACCCTAGCCCCTCTACTACCGAAGGCCTCTTGTACTTAACTTTTGCTTTGGCCAAATAGCTAAAGTGGAACAGCTTCAACAGGCAAGCAGACAGCACTCCCTGTTCAAATCCTTTTGCCCCAGCTGGCAGACAGGGGAATTGAACCAGAGTATTTCACATCCCAGATGAGTGCTCCTAACCCTATAGAGGGCTTTCCACACTGGAATTTTGCTTTGGCCCAATTAACAGATAATTAAAGTAGAATATTTTCAACATGAAAGCATCAGTGTTGTCATGGTTCAAATCTCATCTCAGGAGGCCCAAGAAGGAATTGAACCAAGGTCTCTACTAGTGCAGGTGCTTACTCTTGCCATTGTACTCTCAAGCTTTCCAGAGTACTGTGTCCCTTTCCAGAGTCTGATTTGACTTGTGTATCCCCAAGTTTCACCTCACTTAAAAACTTACAAAATCAGACATAAAAATACAAAAGTGTCCCAGCATACTGTTACTGAAAAATTGCTTACTTTCTCATTGTTACCATATAATTATACAATAAATCAATTGAAATATAAATATACATTTGAGTGTGATATTCGAGTAGGGTGACCAGATAGCAAGTGTGAAAAATCAGGACGGGGGTGGAGAGTAATAGGAGCCTATATAAGACCCCAAAAACGGGACTGTCCCTATAAAATTGAGACATCTGGTCACCCTATATTTGAGCCTGTTTTTCCACTCGTGAGCCTTGTCTGTAGCCTGAGCCCCGCCACCTAGGCCTGAAGCATGTCCCTTAGGTTTGCGCAGCCCCCAGTGGCGTGGGGGTGCTGAGCAACTGCCCTGCTTGCTACCCCCTACTGCCAGTCCTGCACTTGCAACTCTCCTGAACCTGTGCTGTGACAGGTTGCAACCCCCAGCTTGAAAAACACTAATCTAGATGCATTGAGTACCCTCTGGAAGACCTCTGAGTACCCCCAGGGGTACACATACCCCTGGTTGAGAACCACTGCTATAGGGCACTTAACCTCATGGCCACACCCACTGCCCCCCAGGAATGTACACTTTCTCCTCCTTAGGGCCTGAGCTAACTCTTACTGAAGTCAGACTTTGCTTTGCTGCCTTTTTGAAAATTCCATGACTACATCAGTTCCCTTTACATATGTGGTCAGGTGCAAACCTCCATATTTACACATCTAGCCAACCTTGAAAATCCTGGTCCCACTGACTTCAACTGGTGCAAGAGCAGGCTCAGGGGCTGTACAACATTGGGGGGGGATTAAGTAATCTACCATTCCTCTACTATCGGATGCATCTTACAGGAGGATTCTGTATCATCTTGGAAAAGGGCTCTCTAGTACTGTATCATCTCCGAAAAGCACATCATCGTAAGCTGGACATCATCGTAGCCAGCTAACTTGAGACCTCTACTGTATGCAGCGGTGATCAAAAAAAGGAAATAGAATGTTAGGGGTGCATCAGAAATGGAATGGAGACTAATACAGAGACTATAATGCCATTATATAAATCAGTACATTACCTCAGCTAGAATAAGGTGTGCAGTACTGGTGACCCCTTCTCAAAAAGGATATTGCAGACTCAGAGGGTTTGGAGAAGGATTCAGAGGTTGAGAAGGGAGCTAGGAAAATGCATAAGAAGTGGAAGTGAAAGACCCCCCCCCGCCACCCCACCCTCAAGAGATTGGGATTGTTTACCTTTAGGAAGGGGATGCTTAAAATGGGAGGTGACCAGAGGGTGCTGGAACTAGGGGTGCTGGGGATGCAGCAGAACCCACTGGCTTGAAATGGTTTCCATCCTATATGGGGGTTATGGTTTCAGTCAATGGCTCTCAGCTCCCCCACTATACAAATTGTTCCAACGCCACTGGGTGTGACAAAAGGCACAATAATGATGGGTCTAGAGAAGGCAGCTCAGGAGCTGCTGTTCTCCCTGGGTCCAGTCAATGAAACTGAACGGTAGACAATTCAAACCTGGTGAAAGGAAATACTTTTTCACAGAATATGGTTCAACTCTGGAACTTGTTACCATAGCCAGTCACTGAGGCCACATACTTCGGCAGACTGGAAAGGGATCAGACATTGCTATGGATAACAAGAATACCAGTTAATGCTAATATGATTTTTGGAAGAGCTATGAAACCTCATGCTTCAAGGTTTAAACCAATCTCTAAGTATTAGGGAGGCAGATTATCCCAGCTATTAAGTGGTCTAATGTCAGGTTTCTTTCACCTTCCTCTGCAGCATCTGGTACTGGCCACTGTCAAAGCCAAGACACTGGATTAGATGGACTATGGGTCTAATCCAGTGTGGCAAGTCCTATGTTCCTATGAATGCTTCCCATTGTAGGGTCTTTTAAATACAATTTTGTGTTGTTACTCAGAGTAACAGTTCATGCGCAATTCTCTGCAGCTTCATAAAGATGATAATTTATTGGCAGTGCTGACAATGAGGCAGAGTTTAATTTTATAACTCAGATTCTGTCTTTTTTTCTAATGTGTGTGGCATTTAACATCTAACGTATGTCTTTAAAGCAAAAAAAGCTGTGTGAACAGAGTGTTCAGAACACAATGTGTGTTCTTCCCAGGTCAGTGTTTACTTTCCAAAGCATCCTTGACCATGTGTACAATTATGTACAAGTAACCACAGTCAAAAGGTCCAGTAGTACCTCCATGGGAGAGTACCCATGTTCCAACCACTGGGGAAGACAGTTAAACCATGGAGACTAGTTTAACTGCTCTTCTGGCACAGAGATACATCGTTGTCAATAACAGAACAAAAGAGGGACAGAGCAGAGATTTTAAGAGAAATTCAAGAAATAGGAAAACAACTTTTCTTTATACTGGGAATGATCTGGGCAACAAAGCACAAATCTTATTGAGTAAGATAAGATCTTCATTCCAAGAAAGAGGGAGGCAGGAGGAGAGAAAGATACAGACACTCACACCCTCACTCACCCACATACCCTACTTGGTTTCTATAGCAGCATAATAGCAGACATTTTTCTCTTTCCACAAGGAAGACTGACTAATGTTCTGCAGTTATATTAGTCTGCATTTTAATCAGATTTTATCTTCTCTTATGCTTTTGGGTCCCATCCCTCTGCCCATTGCCCCTTCCCCTCCCCTCCTTATGTACATGCAAATTCTGGGCCAAGAAGTGAAACAGAAGGTTTTTTTCTTTCCCATCCAGAACAGCCCATGTGCCTCTCATTTTATTGCATTTGTTTGTGTTTTCACAGTACACGCAATTCTCAGAGCATGGAACGCTTGTTTGAGGAAGAAGCTGATGACAGCCTCTAAGTAAACCCAGACTAACCTTCAGGCAAAACTTACTAGTGAGCAGTAAGCAGGATTTTTCTTAGCAATAAGTCCATTCTGTTGTTTATTTCAAAAATGCCTTGGGGTCTACATGAAACTCTATAAGCTGGTATTACTACGGCATTAGAGTGCCATCCCTTGCCTGTTTTCATCTCTTTTGGTGTCAAGTAGGCTAGGCTCCTTTAAAATCCAAGGGCCGAATCTACTTTGCAAAAGGTCTGCTTGTATAGCTGGAGCTGCAGCTTCTATTGGTAAGAGTGTTTTGGCAGTATAGCTTATACTGGTTCCCTAAGTGAAGAAGGCTACATGGGCAAACACTTCTGTGGTGGTGTTTCTGTATCTACAGTAGGACATTTACTGGCATGGAAATGGGTTTTTTTAAATGACATTCTTAACTGACATTACTATTGCTGCAAAAGTTTTAAGTATAGGCCTGCCCTCTGGGTGTTAGGAGCCCAAATCCACCTCCCTGAGAGACAGCTATTTTGACGGAAGAAGCTCTCCCATCAACATAGCGATGTCTACATGGGGGGTTAGGTCAATATAACTGCATCACTCAGAGGGGTGGATGAAAAATCCACACCCCTGAGCAATGTAGTTATACTGATATTGGCCTGTAGTGTAGACCTGACTTCTATAATTATATGATCTTATGCTATTTTTTCCCACAGAACCCACTTCATTCAACGAAAGGGTAACTAATTATTCAATGTTCATTTTTATCCTCATCACAACGTGTGGCCCTGTGCATTATTTACTACACACCATCCAAACCTGGTACTGAATACAGAATTATTAATTTCCTCTGGGGAGGGTGGGTTTCTATGTTGTTCTCACTGAAGTATCTTAGTTCTTCACAATTTACGTTCACAGCACCCCTGTGAGGTGGGATTATTATCCCAATTTTACCCTCTTCTGTGAGGCCTGTAAGTATTGTGGGAAGGGGCTGATTAGTTAACAGTGGGGAAGAAGCTGGCATTAAACAGCTCAAACCAAAACATTTAAAACTCTTGACCCCATAACTTCACCAATTCCAATATTCCCAGGCCCATCAGGTACACTGATGGAAAACACAAACCTGGGTGCAGTGCTCCAGAAGGAATCAGCTGCTGCCCACTCACATATGGAAGGCCCACTGATGTGAGAAAAGACTACACGTGTGAGGAAGTGTTTCCAAAGTTGAACTCATGCATTGTGAGCTCTTTAGAGCAGGGCCATGTCCTTTGGTTGTAAAGCACCAGGTATATCAATGGCTCTATGAGTGAGACTTTCGAAAGCGAATCAAGAATTAGGTGCCCAATTCCTATTCTGTTTCAATGGGACTTGGATACCTACTCTGACCTCTGTAGGAACCTTTGAAAATCTCACCCTGTATCAAAAATATATATTTGTAAAATTACCACTAATTGGCTCTAATTAATGGCTGGAAAAATGCCCACTTATTTTGCCTCCAGAAATCAGATCACATTAAGCATTTCAAGGATAATCAAAAACAGCCAAACAAACAGGAGTTAAGCCAACCCGGGGACTAACTGGGTAAGTGATTCCCACTAGGGAGACATAACTACACTCCAGATAGGGCTAAATGAGGCTGGATAAACATGGCTGTGCTTTATATGAATATGAACCATTTTCCTTCAGTAACTCTCTTTATCCCCTTTCATCTAAGGCAAGAGCCTCATTGTTATAATTTGAGAGGGATGCGGTTTACGGTATGTAAATGAGCCAGCACTGCTGCCTACAAGGTTGTATAACAGCCTCAAATAGTCTCTATTCATCAAAGACAGTCATTAGTATTCATACAATTATTATTCAGGCAGTTGACTACAGATATGCAGCCAAAAGTTGACAAAAAACCTCACTATTCAGTTTTATTGGCAAAAATGAGAAATTGGAGCTATCGCAGCATCCAGCACACTAAAACAAGCTACTTTTGAACAACATACTGTGAAGACAGTTAAACATGAACAGGAATTAAACACAGGAAGCTTGAGACTGGACTGTCAAAAGTGTTGGTATTCCATAAATCCTTCTGTGATTATGATGAAGTGTACCATAACAGAGAAGGGTAATTCAGTGCTATAATAGAGACATGGCTCAAATAATCTCATATGGTGTGACAAGAGCACTGTTTTTCTGTATAAAACATGGAGTCAGTCCAAAAATAGAAGTAACACTTAGAAGAATGCAGCTCCTGGACGAATTACAAATTCCAAGTACCAAAAAACAAAGGTTGGTATGCTAGGGCATCTCTGCTGAGAATATTGTATAAAAGCCATTAATATTTCATCTGGAATGTAAAGCTATCGAGTCCCACTTGGGATTTAAGTGTCTCAATGTATAACTTCATTTGTTTGCTAGAACCAGTTTTAACTGGTTATACCACTTTCATGAACATTATGATCTTCATTTTCTTGTTCAGAACTCACACTTTTTTGCCCCATGATAGCAGCCATATATTAAATTCCAGACTTTTAAAGATTTAGGAGTTCAAATAAAATATAACCACCTTAGTAACATTTAAAGAGATGAGCGAGACAAGGTGAGTGAGAACTCTGTAAGATCAAAAGTTTGTTCCTTTCTCCAACAGAAGTTGTTCCAATAAAAGATACTACCTAACCCACCTTGTCTTTCTAATATCCTGGGACCAACACAGCTACAACACTACATTTAAAGAGATTAGTCATTTTCTTTTCTTTCTTTTTTAAGATGGTCTTTATCTCTTTTAGGAAGCAGGGTATAACCTTATCAGATGGATGCTCAATTCATGGACATTTTCCCATCTGCTCCATTGCCAGCAAGTAGTAAATAGAGCAAAGAAAAAAGGACAACAAGAAGACGTAACCATTCGTTTTCCATGTAGTTCTCTTCTTGTCTTCCTCCTCCCCCAAATACTCAGCATCTTTGAAAACAAGGTGTTCCCCTTTTCCCATATTCCTAGGAGGGGATTCATTGGAGGGATCAAAGCAAAGGCTACTGCCACTTGTTGGGGGTGGTTTAATTATGCCAGCAGGAGAGCTCTCTCCCGCCAGCATAGAGCGGCTACACAGGAGACCTTAGAGCGGCACAGCTGTAGTGGTACAGCTGTGCCACTGTAAAGTCTGTAGTGTAGACATAATCTGAGAGTTATACAAAAGAGAAATTCCAGCCATTCACAGTCCAAAAACCCGAATAGTATCTTCACAAATGACACGGAAACCCCCAAGTACAATAACGGTGTTTGATTCTGATCTCACTTACACCAATGTAAATTAGGACTGACTCTCCAAAAAAATCACTGAATTTACACCACTATAAAATTGGTGAGAGTGCAATCCAAGTAAGGCCCACTGTGTCTATTAACATTATCTCTTTTCCACATAGGCAGCTCCCATTAAAAGTGCTTCCCTTTTCAACCTACTCTCAAACAATTATTCATGTAAGTTACACCCCCTGGAGGGATCTGAGCAAAGGACAGTACGGAATAACTCCTTTCCCCCAACCCAACCCCTCCCCCCTCCCCCCCCGCAGTTGCTTCCTCCCCCTCCTTCCTTTTCTCCCTGTGGTTGGAGGGGTGTTAATGGGCCACTTCACCTTAAATGGTGCCATGAAATATGTTAACTACTTATGCTAAACAATCTGTTACACCTTGTAGTTAGCTTGATTACGTTTCCTAGACCCGAAGAAGAGCTCTGTGTAAGCTTGAAAGTTTGCCTCTCTCACCAGGAGAAGTTGATCAGATATGTCCTCACTCACCTTGTCACTCTAACATTTACCCTAGTTATTCAGCTCCATGGTCTGTTAGCACTCAACTCTATATCACACTTTTCATTCATATATGTCAATGAACTTTGCCAAAGAAAGTAAGTATCATTACCCCTATTTGCAAGGGGGTAACTGAAGCACAGAGCCGTGAAGTGACTTATCACCGGTCTCAAAGCAGACCATTGGCAGAGGCAGGAATAGACCACCAGAGCAGTCCCCTACTCACTGAACCATAGGAGTAACCTCAGTTGCTCTTTAAGTAAATATCTCAATTTGACTTTACAACTGAAAAAAAATTCCCATTTTTTCTTAATATACTCCATAGCAACAAAGGCTGTTACATGAAAGAAAAAAATTAACTTTGTAGTGAACCACCAGTTTACAGAAAGAAAATCCTGGCTTGTGAATGGCTGAAAAGTCATGTGACCAGCCAGGAAATTTCAGAGGTCAGCAACAATGGACCAACATTTACCATTCCAATTCCACATGTAAGTGACTTCACTGTCATTGGCTGTAACTAAATTCAGTAAAAACTATTATTCACTGCTGAGCCAAGAAGGTGTATATGTACATTTCTGCTTCCTGACTGGCTCAGAGATAAAGATTTTTTCCTTCCCTTTTGACTTCATTAGCTCTTTACAATCTTAGTTTAAAACAAAAACCAAAAAATGCTTACACTTAATATCTTGGAGAGATTTATAGATATAAAATATTCAGAATATATAAACACTATTAATGTACTGGTTTCAGAGTAGCAGCCGTGTTAGTCTGTATTCGCAAAAAGAAGAGGAGTACTTGTGGCACCTTAGAGACTAACCAATTTATTTGAGCATAAGCTTTCGTGAGCTACAGCTCACTTCATCGGATGCATTTAATTAAGATGTGGAAAAATTGGAAAGAGTCCAGCGGAGGGCAACAAAAATGATTAGGGGACTGGAACACATGAGTTATGAGGAGAGGCTGAGGGAACTGGGGATGTTTAGTCTACGGAAGAGAAGAATGAGGGGGGATTTGAGAGCTGCTTTCAACTACCTGAAAGGGGGTTCCAAAGAGGATGGATCTAGACTGTTCTCAGTGGTAGCAGATGACAGAACAAGGAGTAATGGTCTCAAGTTGCAGTGGGGGAGATTTAGGTTGGATATTAGGAAAAACTTTTTCACTAGGAGGGTGGTGAAACACTGGAATGTGTTACCTAGGGAGGTGGTGGAATCTCCTTCCTTAGAAGTTTTTAAGGTCAGGCTTGACAAAGCCCTGGCTGGGATGATTTAATTGGGGATCGGTCCTGCTTTGAGCAGGGGGTTGGACTAGATGACCTCCTGAGGTCCCTTCCAACCCTGATATTCTATGATTCAATGCCCTGGAGTACAAGCAGAATGATGAAGTTAGCAAATGTCACAGCTTCATTTCAGCATCCATGAAAGCAAGTTACTACTTAGTATGCTCTGCCACCGAGATTGTGTATGTTCGAGTGGTTAGAGCAGATTGTAAGGTGGCTGTGGGAGTCACTATTCCTACATTCTAATAATGACTTTGTTAGTAATTCACTATTTGTCCTTGGGCAAATTAACTTCTGTGTCTCCTTTTAGCCCTCTGTAAAATGGGGATGCATACTTTACAGTAGAGTTGTGATCTTAATTAAATGTAATCTTGAAATATAAAGAACTTTGAGTTCAAGATGAAAGGTCAACAGAAGTGCAAAGTACTATCATTACTATATTAAAGTATTATGTAGTAAAATACATTATGTATTGCTAAATATTTTGCATTAATATTGCATGCAGTCATGAATAAAACATTAAAAAGTTGCTAGAATGCTTTTCCAACATATATTTGAACAGTAAGTGCTATCTCAGTGGTTTCAAAAGATGTACTCTTTCAAAATACCAAACGGCACCGAATACATAAAAGACACACAGTCTCTTGTGGTGCATGATACACCCAGAAAAGAGTCCAAGTTACACTTCATTTCCTGACCTGCTCATGGGGCAATGCAGCTACCTGCTGCCCCCTATTCGTGGCAGAATATAAGGTTAAAATTATAGCCCTAAAATAAAAACTTCTGCAAAATCAGGGTCCAGCATGAAAGTACTCACAAAAGTATTGGGCATGATTATAAAATGATATGATTGGTTTTAATTCATATGTAGTATTCTCTAAATTAGCATTTGAATTGTTTATAATCATTGTCCTTTGTTCCTTGGTTAGCATATCATCTGACTGGCCAAATGGAAAGATTTGTTGTGAGTTATATTAAGCAACCATGGAGTTTTAACAAAAGCACCTGGCAAATATTCAGCAAAGTTATGATGTCTTCAATTATGAATTTTCCTTATGCAGGAACAGACTGTCCTGTAGTTAGCAAGGAAGTTTAAAAATTAAGCAAGATATTTTATTTATCATGTTTTATTGTTTTAAATCAAATACAAACTCAAAAAGTACGTCAAGATGATGCAAGCCTTGGTTTGTTTTGGGGCTTGTAGCCCCACTGTATTTGAAAAAGTGCTCGAAAATACTTTCAGGGATAAGCTTTTCAAACACTGGGGAAGACGAGGGCAACAAATCTAATTTGGGGAATGGAAAGAAAGTTCTGCAATAAAAACAAACCAGGACCAGCATGGGCTTAGACTTAGAGTCTCCTGTACCTAGTAGCACATGAGGAAACTAGTTTTTCCCTACTGCTTTCTGTCCAAAGTAAGATGTTTGAATCCATCATACATTGTCTCCATGATGGCGGCATCCTTGTCGATCCTATGGTAGGTCAATCTTTATCCTCCACACCACCTCCTCCCTCCACATGGAATCCAGTCTAACACATACCTTGTGCTTCTGCCAGGGGGGAGCCTGATGACATGGCCAAACCACCGTAGCTGTCTGTCTAATTATTGAGTCTGCTGACCTGTGTGCCGCACCACTTCCACTTTGGTTACACAGTCTCTCCCATGAATTTCCAAGAGTCATCTTCAACTATGTTGGTGCATTCAGCTTCCTCTGATGTACCCACACCAAATACCACATTGCCAAAGTGTACAGTCATAATGAGAGGATAATAGTATTTTAGTGTGTAGATGTATCTTTCTACTCTTCCCAATGTTTGACAAATGAAAGAGTGATCCACTTGCTTTAACAATTTGACAGGGGTGGGTTGGGGGCGGGGGAAGAAAGACCACAATGAGGTGTCCAAATTATATAGCATACATAGAAATAAGGAGTCCCGAAAAAGACAGTTCCAATCTATAGTTGTTTGCATTTTATAATCTCTAGGTTTCTTACAGAAATTAATATTGTACCAGGAAGATAATACTTAATGTTTGCTCCAGGCATTATATCCTCAAAGCACCACCAATTAATTGTTGTGACATCACTGAGGTACATAAGTATATTGTTCACATTGTATTATTTCTAAGATACAGTGATATTATCTCAGCAAAGGACCTAATCCAAAATCCACCGAAATCATTAAAAGTGAAGCTGGGCAGGATATGGTTTTCCTGTACCACTAAAATTTTCACAACTGCATCAGGGTGAAACCAAGACCTTTTGACTTTTTTCTATGAAAAAACAAAGAGAACACCCCTCCTCCCAGAACAGCCAATAGCCCAGTGATTGGACGCTCATCTGTAAGGTGGGAGACCTTGGTTTAAGTCCCTGGATACACACCTGGGACTGGAACCAAGGTCTCTGCCCTTCCAGATGAATAGCCTAACCACTGGGCTATTGACTATTCCAGGAGGGCTTGATCTTTCTTGCCTTTTGACTGAAATTCTGTACCGGACATGAGAAATCCTTCCCAACTCAGGATTTGTTGAAAACTGAAATAGTCCTGCAAAAAGTTTGTTTTGATGAAGAGGCATTTTCCAATGAAAAACTATTTCATCAAAAAATTCCCCAACAGTCTCAGATTAGGAATCTTCCCACTAACTTCAGTGGTCTTTGGATCAGGCTCACAGGGAGGTTAAATGACCTGCTAAAGGTTACACAGCAAGTCAGTGGTAGACTCCGGATCTGAGCCCAAGAAAGCCTAGTTCCCAGCACTATGTTTTAGTCCACTAGCCCAATGGGTCTCAACTCGTGTCCCCCCCCTCCTTCTCCCCCCGGACACAAAAGCCACTCCTGGTTTCTTGGCACACAGGGTTATGGAATTGTGATTACTGCAAGAAACTGCAAATGGTTTGTGGATACTGGGGCTGGATTTAAGTGTGGCTGTTGCCAGGATATGGTGTTGTGCTGGAAAATTGGAATAGCAGGGTGCAGGACTGGTGGCTCCTGCATAGAGATGCCACCATGCTGCTATGTATCAGAGGGTGTCAAGATTTAATATAAAATATAGTACAAATTAAATTTCTTCACAAGTCTTGAAGGCCGAACACTTGAGGCTGAATACTTCATTTTTAGGAAATTAATCTGTTACAATATTACAATCCCCATACTGTAAGATTTATTTTTGGCTTCGGCATTAGACTTTGCTCACAAAAGAAGAGAGCTGTTGTGAAATTGTAAGGGACATGTAGTGAATCACACTGCGCATTCTAGAAAGGGCTTTTAAGCTGTGTAGCAGTTGTGTTCCTTATCGTTTCCAAATAGCTTTTGTTTGCCTGCCAATTCAGCTGATTTGTCCTGCCTTGCAATCCTTTGGGAAGAAAGAGCAGACTTAACTGGCATCCTTTGGAGGCAGAACTAATGCAAGCTCGTGACCTCTGAAGTGTTTCAGAATATGCAAAAAGACAAGACAAATTGCAGGTAAAGATATACAAGATCCTTTATGTAGGCAAATAGAAACAGCATGTGTTGTATCATAAGTTCTATGTACAAGGGTTTTTTCTTCATGATATATATTTGTTTTTCAAGAAAACCACAGTGGGATAAGTGAGACAATGAAAGGAATTCCAAACAAGACCAATGATACAAGAACCATATGAATGTTTGGATCAGTTTCAGTACCCTGGAATATACTTTATATACACCACTAGTATCTTTGCTAGATGCTAGTCTT
This sequence comes from Lepidochelys olivacea, assembly GCF_965140295.1. Taxonomy (NCBI): domain Eukaryota; kingdom Metazoa; phylum Chordata; order Testudines; family Cheloniidae; genus Lepidochelys; species Lepidochelys olivacea. The sequence goes on from NC_140414.1 coordinate 97,486,530, forward strand.
TTTGTGAGGCTTGACTACCCAATACTCAATCTAGAGGAAACTGACTAAACAAGAACAGAACATTAGAAATAAAGCATTTCCTTGTCTCAGGAAAATCAGAAACACATTATTCACTGTTCCAGAGGCTCCTTCCCCCCTCCCCCGCCTATAATTTTGCAGTTGGATTTTAAAAAGCACATGTGGATTGTGACCATAGCAGAGTGTGCATTTCAAACACTCCATCTTTTGTTCATTTAGCTTTAAAACATTTTTGTGACTTCAGCTGCTCTGAAGTATTAAAACATTCATAATATTTTATTCCATAATCCTGTAGTATTTCCAATAATCAAGCTTAACTGCTTTGGCCCTCAGTTTCTCCATGTGCAAACTGAGGATACTAATCCTAACCCATCTTTGCAAAGTGGGAGACTACACTGTTAAGTGTGATGTATTGTCATGATTAAAATGGTGGATTTTTAAAAGTTAATAAGTGGTTTTTAGTGTATGCTTTGGATCAGATTAGTCTGTCCAGGGGTAAAAGTTTCAGGGGAGCTTTTTGCAAAGGAAATTCCATGTTTTCCTTACAGAGATTCTCATGCCTTATCCCACTGGGGAGGCAGGATTTGCCCCCTGTGGAAAAGCCACAGCCCACATCTGCTGGAGCCCAGGCCAGGGGATCCATGGGAGGACAAGGCAATCTTCATGGACCAAGCATGAAGTGGCTCTGGTCCCCAACAGCACCATCCTCCAGTGGAGCCACTCTCTTGCTGCAATTTCCCCCCACGATAGGAGGATCCACAGGAAAGTGAATACATCCTATAGCTGCAGTAACTTTTTGGACACATTTTTTTAGGCCAGAGTGTGTGGGGAAGATGTGCAATCCCCCTGACAGCCTACTCCCCCTCCCGCCTCCTGGCTTCACCCCCTTTGCCCAGATGGTTCTTGGGCTCCAAGGAGATCCCTCTGCAGGTTCTATGGCGTGAGGGAGGATGGTCCAATGAAACGACAGGGGCAGAAACTTGAGTGCCAATGGGTGGAAACAAAGAACATCTCCAAGCCCTATACTGAGGCTGTATTACAGGCCAAGAGAACCTTCCCATCAGCCTTCAATTGACTCTTCATTGAATCCCTTATTATGTCACCCAGCTTGTCTGTCTAATCCCCACCTGAAGGAGCTACCCAGGGTAGTAAGCCACTTTATCAATCCTTGGTGCCTGCAGCCCATAACAGAACCCAGAACTATGAACAACTATCATCCTACTTGCTGAAAAGATCATGCACAACTGGAAAGGCTTCTCAGACAGCATGAATCTGCTCCCTCTATAACAACCAACAAGCAGCCAAGGCATCTGCATTCCCACAGTTCACATTCACTCATCAAGAAGTAGTGGATACCCTCAAGAAATCTCCGCCTTAGACCTGTGAATCTAATCCAGGCCCTTCCTGGCTTGTGAAAGAGTCATGAACAGCTGGAGCCACTCCTGACTGAAATAGCCAATGCCTAATTCAGGGAAGGAATCTTCCGTTCCTCCTTCAGACACATAATAGACCAGAAACTGAAGAAGTCTACCCTGAATACACTGGTTCTGTTTAACTATCACCCAGTATCTTACCTTCTGTTCCTGAGCAATCTCACAGAAAAGCTACCCAAAGACCAACTACAAGCTCATTTCTTTGACGCTTCTATCTCAAACCTGGCACAATCTGGATTCAGGTCAGGACATGGGACAGAAACCACTTTAGTGGCACTGATGGATGATAATCTGCTGTTAATGGTTAGCAATCGGACATCCATTTTCATTCGCCTGGACCTCTCTTCAGCTTTCAGCACTCTCTACTATGAGATACTGCTGTCTTGCCTGAGTGAGGTGGCAGGGGTGCAAGGGAATACACTAAACTGTGATAAGTCCTTCCTGAAGGGACAAACCCACAGAGTATTGATGGGAAATTGCACCTCCACAATATACAGATGACACACAACTCTACTTATTCTTCACCACATACATCCATATCACTACCATCAAGACAGCCCAGTGCTTGGATGAGCTCAGCTCATGGATAAAGAACAACTGATTCAAGCTGTCCCTCCCCTGACCAAAAAAAGAGAGAGAGGTAATGCAGGTGGGCAGAGGAAAGCACTTTGAGGAGTTTGAAGCCATAGCCCAGTCTCCTTTGGTTGAAAACACCCACCCACTGTTGGTCAGTTCAGTCTGTGTTTCAAAGTGCCCCTGGATTCCTCACTGATGCTAAGCTCTTATATAGGAGCATCGATGATTAATGCCTTCTACCATGCATGGCTAAGAGACTCCAAATCAACAGTGGACAATGACAGCCTGGGCATGAAGCCACCAGCCGTATACTAGAAACTCCATCTTGTATAGAATGCTGTAGCATGTCCCCTCAGTAACACAAGTTACCACTAGCACATCAAACCTCCACTCTTGACACAGGCTTCCTATAGCATATCTAATAAAGTTCAAAGTCTTGGTCCTTATCTTGGAGGTGTTCAATGGCCCGGGCTCAGGGTATATACAAGATCACCTAAAACTCAGAGATAATGGCAGCAGCTGACAACTTCACTCCTCTGGCACAACAGAACTGTAGGCTGGTGGACCTAACCACCAGCCTGGGAAAACAGTCAGCCACCCCCAGTTCAGTTTCTAGACCTTACCTCTGGGCTTTACTTACACTTGTGCATGCACACCAGGCGGGGTGGGGCATTGAAACAATAACAAAAAGCAACAGTCCTGTTGTCAGCTGAGGCTGTAGGGCCCTCTGGCAGCTTAATGGTTCAGACCTTCACCAGTCTAAGGGACTCTGCAGGGCCTGCTTGCCCTCTTGCAGTCTTCTGCTGCAGCCTCAGGAGAGTCTACTCCCAGCCCTCTCCTGGTTCCAGGCTCCCAGATAGCACTGGGGCTCTCTTTTATATCCCCTAGCTATAATCGGTGACACTGGGCGCGGCACTAGGTAACTCGAGGGGGTGGAAGACCACGAGTGTCGAGGAAGCCCCCCCGCTCTAGGCCACCAGGTAACTCAGGAGGGTGGAAGACCATGAGTGTCGAGGAAGCCCCCCCCTCCCCCCCCCGGGGCCCAGGCTAGCCTGAACACTTCTCCCTCCTGAAGGCTGCTGTGTTATACCTTCTGTTTGCTTTGTTTTGTTGCATAGTTTTGCTTTATTCTCTTTGGTGATTCTTTGTAAGTGTTACACAAATAAAATTCTTTTCTGCTTCCAAAAAAAAAAAATATATATCCCCTAGCTAGGAATCGTCAGATCCAATCACTTGATACTGTCCAGCTGGATCTGATGATTCCCAGCACCTGGCTGCTGAGCTCTTGTCCAGAATTGCTACCTGTCGTGACTGCTCCCCCTCAAAGGGGCAGCCTGCCCTGTTACAGGAACTTTCTTCCATAAGGGTAAAGTTCATCTGTGCAGGATACAGAGTTTTCTAAGGACCGTCACAAACCTCATCACATTCCAGTCTAGGTGCAAGGCGCCTGCCTTCTTTAATATAGAAACGAAGCAGCTTGTCCATATAAACAAAAAGAATCCCCCAAACAAAACCCTACCAAAACAAAGCGTTACTTCACAAGCACAGTTTTCCTCATCCTCATCCTGGAGTGAGGAGGAGAGAGATAACAAACCACATGTGAGGGATGCTAGTCACACCACTTAATGCACTGCTGGAAGGTGCTCAGATCAGGGCAGTGATGAGGGCAGGATAAGAACTAATATAGAATAGACCTTATCAATCTGGTACTGAAGTTGCAGTTCCCATTTTGAGATAGGTGAAATATTAAATATCAAGCAACGAAAAATCCATCTGTATGCAGTGTTTTACGAAGTTGCTTTTTCCCCTTTAAATCTAAACCCAGATCACAACCATTGGCACTTGCCAATTCCTAACTTTGAGAGAACAGGAGTTTGATTACTGTAACCTCTCATCCCAGCTGTGAGGGTAATAGCATGAGTAGAATCCTGCCTTACTGAAAAATACAAGATTTTCTCTAAATATAACAATTCCGTAAATGCTGCTAGTCTGAAAACCAGTCTGAACAGAAACAAGCCAATGACGCATTTATATTCATAACTTGAAAAATATCAGCTTTGTATGCTGTTGATGAATTCAGCCTCTTATCTCTTTTTATAGCAATGATTCTATAGTTAAGGCTGAGTCAGCTTTTATCATTATAATATTATGATTTAATTGTATAGTGGTGGTGTCCAGACACCCAAATCAGGACCAGAGCCATACTGTGCTGGTTATTATGGAAACATGTAGAAGATATGGTCCCTGACCTTAGGAACTTACAGGATGGAGGAGAGGCATACTGTCAAATATATATACACACACACACACAAACACAGAGCTTTTATAGATCAATTTTGTGCTTTAAAATATTATACTTTCACTCTTCCAACTAGAGCCATCCAACAATAACCCAAGCAGGGGACCAAATTTATTAGGTTCTGGGCATGTACATGCATTTTGCACCATTCATTTTCTCTCCCCTACTGGCTCCATTCTCAAGATCCAGCATGGGATTGAAAGTGGCAATGTTACGGACCTCTGAAATTCTTGGAGAGCAGGATTAAGGTCAAGATCAATTCCCTTCTCAGTGATGAAAATGGAGCCAACAGAGAGCACTGGGACAGGGCAACATGCTTAATATGTGTCCCTGACCCTGGATTTGTCATTGTGGGTGTCAGCTTGCCAAACTAAGGAGCTGGACTTTTAATGCTGTTGCAGCCCTTATTTTGAAGGCTGGTCATTTTTTCATTGTCAGTGTTCTTGCTAAAGCAAAGAGTCAAATTCTACTCTTGAATGTACATGCTGGGCTCCCAGAGAAGTCTCCAGAGTTTATTAATCTCATATGAACCAAGACACTTATCTTGGAACATTAAGCTCTATTGTTCATCTAAAAGATGAGAATGTGTCACCTTTAGTTTTGTGGGACAAGGGATGGGTTGTTGGCTGCTATTTAAGAGCAGGGGGGAAAACCACTACAAGAGCCACTGCCTATTACTGTGAGAAGACATAAGGGAAACAAAGTCACTGAAGATAGAAGATCAACAGGAGTTTTACCACTGAGCAGAGTTAGGACAATACTGAGTGTTTCTGAAAATCTCATGCACTTTATTGGGACTTTCTACTTAATCAAAGCAATCAAGCACATTAGAAAAAAATCAATGACTATCTCAAAAAACTCATGACAGAAATAGGCAGGTTAGTTATGGATTTTGTTGATGCTCAGATGTGTGGGGCAGCCCCAGTTCCCCTGGAGTTCACCATTTCTCAAGATCAAGCCCATTATCAGTGATAAGCGACAGCACTATTGTATGATAAAGACTCTCCACTGTGTTTATACATTGGATAATCACTCCCAGACAGCTACAATGCCCAGAAGAACTGGAAGGCCAAGGAACTTAAAAGATGAATTCTTGCCTGACAGTTAATGGATTTTGAACCATGCAAGAAGCAAAACTAGAGAATGAGGTCAGATCACCCAGATTGGTTTGAGGGGGGAGGAAAGGGAAGGCAATTCATTTTTTAAGAAGCAGGATAAGAATAGGAAGCCTTAGAACTTGTTATTAAAACTTTCCACATCTTCATGTATATGAGAAAGTGTGTGTAAGAAACAATGAAAACTTTGGTGTAATATCAATATTTTAAGGCACAGAGGGAAGGAATTTTCAGAGATGTGTGACCCTGGACTCTCAAAAACTGCTCCCATCTAAAAAAATGAGGTAAAACAACAAAGTAACCATGTAACTAGCTATCAAATGGAGGGAAGAAAATTACAGGCAATCTTGTTCCCATCACCATTTTCTTTACAATTATGAGGGAATGCATTATATTACCTGAATTAGAGTGGAGTGCTGTGAAAACGATCCTCTCTTAAAAAACACTATGTGCCTGAAAAAGTTTAATGTCTAAATATAGAAATTGCTCAAACAATGTTTAGAAATAAATCACTTGCTAACTTCTTAACTGAGCTTCCCTCTAAGAGAGTGAAGTCTGAGCAGAGACATTTCAGGGTGTGATATAGACAGAACTGATTTCTTTCAAGATCTAATAATATTTCAAGCACTCAATAGTAACCATCCCTCTTCAGAAAGCATCTTAACAGTGTTGCCAAAAGGATGGAACCTGTCAAGGACAATTTTCAAAGTAGGGATGCAAAGACCTTCTACATCCCTGACCAATACATATTGAAGGATTCGTGTCAGTTTGAGGTTTTATGATTGACATCTACCAGGAAATCAAAACCATTGCAGAGTACACTGGATGGGAGAGAGGAATAGTAATGGTAAATGGAACTTTTTACCTGTGGCCACCAAGTTCAAATCTGGTCCAAGTCAGTACTGACCAAAAGCTGTTACTAGCTGATGGCTGCTGAGTAGTCTATTGATTATGTATTATTTGCATTACTATCGTGCCTAGGAGTCACAGTCACAGACCAAAACCCCAATGGTGCTTGATGCTGTGCAAACACAGAACAAAAAGATGGTCCCTGCCCCACAGAGCTTACACCTAAGTGTAAGATGAGAGAGAACATGGCCACCACAAGTTTGCACTAATTGGCATCCGTACAGACAGTCTCAGCAAAGAAATCAAGGCTTGCAAGTGAATGGAGACGTATCATGCATAGACCAGTGCAGAAGCGTATAAAGAGGACTGGAAGGGAAATCTCACACTCTTCTCGCTGTTTGAAGTGAGCCTGTTCAGAGGACTATCAGGCCTGTCCTAAAAACTCTGTTTATATATAAAAGCTAATTCACAGGTTAGAACGCTCTTCACATACCCCAATCACAAAACAGCACCACCACATTCCCAGCCATATCAGCATCAAACTCAAATGGACAGCCTTAGCTCTGACACATAATTTTCCTTTAAGAGCCAAGAGTCTTTTACAATACTAAGCCGAGCTGGTTAGAAAATGGTCCCCCTCTGTTCCCAATGGAAAAATTTCAACTTTCCATTGAAAAAAACAAACCCCTTTTTTTCTGGTTTCTGTGGTTTCGGTTTTCTAGTGAGAAAAATTGAGAAAAGCAGTCCCCAAAAATGTCATTTAGGTTACAGCGCTGTAGGAGCACAGCTGCACGCGTCTGGTGAAGACGCTCTATGCTGATGGGAGAGAGCTCTCCTGTCAGCATAAACAAACACCCCCGCGAGCAGTGGAAGCTATGTTAGCGGGAGAAGTTCTCCCGCCAACATATAGCGCTTTGCACACAAACACTTATGTCGGTGTAATTTATGTTCCTCAGGGGGTTGAATATTTGCACCCTGAGCGACATAAGTTTTGCCAACATAGGCTGTAGAGACATAACCTTAGTCAAAAACAAGTTTCAGTGGAAATTTTTCAGCCAGCCCTATCTACTACTAGAGCCCTGTTTACATAAAAGGAATTTGTACTTGGGTAACTATCAATGTGCAAATCCCAGATGGGTTTGTGCTACACCAATGTAAAAAGAGGCCTACAGTAATGTGGCTTACTCAGTCACATCAGCGTAAACCTCATTTTACATCAGGCTACATTAAGGGCTTTACAACTGTAGCCCACACACCTCCTGGTGTGGTGTGCTGTCCCTTCTAGTAGCTCCAAGACCACTTAGAGATTAAGGAGTCTGCTACTGGCTTAGGTAAGGGCCACGTGGCTTTTACCTCATGCAGTAGAGGCTCGTGCATTTAACTCCAGAGGTCCACCAGGGTCTGTTGGTGTCCCACAGTTGAAAAAGTTATGCTAGCACAGATTTCTCTAATGTAGCCAGGGTCTGACATGTTATCTCTTCACCACTGAAATAGCTGAATCATATTGCACTTTTTCTTGTCTGTTCACACATTCACTGTAAACCAATTTTGACTTTTTTTTTAATTAAAAAAGAATGTATTATAACTTTTCTATTAAAAAAATAGCAGGAAATCTTTTGATTTGTAGTTCAAAATAGATACTTTTCAAAATCAAATGTCTTTCTTAAAAATGTGAGCACTTTGTGTTGGAGTTAAGATTGTGAGTTTGATTCTGATATTGACAATTAGATGTGTATAATTTGTGTGTTGGGGTCATTTGTATAGGAAGGGCATATGCTGTGTAGGGTGGGAGTGGGCATACGTATTATCTCAGGGGTGAAGATAGAGAGCAGGTGGTTGGCTTGAATGTTTCCTAGCTAGTGAGTTCCTCGATTTTTAGGGCCCAATTCTCAGCTAGTGTAAAAATTCTATTAACTTCAATGGAGCTGTGCCAATTTATACCAGCTGAGAACCTGGTCCTTTGTGATTGTGTTGGTGGGAAATGCACTTGCGCAAACTTGATTGTAAGTGGGCTGAATTTTCTGTGGGGCTCATGCTGCATTCACTACCATGGTATCTAGCACTCCATAAATATCAGTTTAAATGGCAATCTGGCAGATGAACACAGAAATATTGATAATATAAGGAACTGAGAAAATATGAAATATCTCTTCATCACCCATAGGATTGAGAGTGTCCTTACAAAAACTTCCTCCTCAATGCAGGCATTACTGCCAAAATGTTCTGATCACAGGAAACATTGGAAAGCATGGACAAGCAGGAAAATAACACTGATCAGCTAATGTGACACAAATACACTTATCATCATGGTCCCTCTTTGCAATCTTCTGCTGTGAGGTATGCATGATGCCAGTAAAGGGTTGAATCGGTAGCCCTAAGTCCCAAAATGCAAAAAAGCCATTTTCTTATGATCCAGAATGGAACAACATTCTGTCCATTTTCAGTCTGCAGGCTTTTTAGGGCTCCTGTGAAGGGCATGGATAGTAAACACTTAATAAAAAAGCGGGGGAAATGAAGTCTCCTGCCTATTTTCTCATCATATGTATTAAACTAATTACTCTGTTTTAACAAGGGGGACTTTGTTCTCATAATTTCCACGTTTCATTCCAAGCCCTGAAGCTAATCATGACTATGGTCACTGATAATGAGTAGTAAATTGTTATAGTCCTCAGAGTCTGATAGGTACATTCCAGTCTGCATCATGCAGCCTTGCTTTTCTATACATTATTGTTCACAGATGGTAGCTGTCAAATGCTGTCAACTTCATATACACACTGAGAGAGTCACATCCGCATTCCTGGAATTTCTGACTGCACAGACCTCACCTTCTAGGGCCCTCAATTCAATAACATGTCATGTCCCTTCAGTCTCACCCTGATCTAAAATACTTTCACCCACTTATGGGCTTTCCATTTAGAAAAAAAAACCTCACTGAGTTATTACAATGTAAATATTTTAATAGAATAGGAAAAAAAGTTTATCTGGCTTAAAACAGCCTCCATTAATACACTAAGATTAATAGTCAGGAGCTAATGGAGCATTTGTTTTTAAAAGTTTATTTAACTTCATGGTACAGGAAAGTGGATATATATTGGGTGTCATATCATCAGGTCCCTGGGTAACAGTACGTAATGTACGGGATATGTGCTGTAGTTTGATCTTTTAAAGGAATTTATCAACTTAACTTTGGCCCAAGTTTTAGAACCTAAGCCCAGTAGAAATGTTTTCATGGTTGGTTTTAAATTCCATTTTAAAAGCATTTGTTTTAAAACAAATATTCCCCTGAAGTGTTTGAAGCCCCAAAATTGCAGCACTAAGAACACGAAAGGGAAACAGACTACAAATACAATGGAAACGGACTCCCTTAAATGTTCATTGTCCAAACTGAGAGAACTGTGACAACTAAATAGCATGATTGGTGACAAGTAAATTTTAAATTGTACATTTTTATGTTTAATAACTCAAATGTAATTAATAACCAGGTAAAGGAATGTGCTTGTTTACAATTTATGGGTCCCAAATCTCTGTGCCAACCAAGCTAAAGTTTATGCAGGAAAAGAAGTGTGCAAAGATGAGTTTCCATTTACTCATAGTCCAGGGTCAACCTCTGGCATAAATTAGAGCAGTCTCAGAGCCCTGCAGCCACTCTAATTTATGTAAATTATTATTTGTATTGCAGAGGCCCATCATAAGAAAAGAAAATGTCTGGTATGGGCTACTCTTCAGGGGACCTGTAATTCTAGGAAGTCCCTCCCCCGTTTTTTTTTAAATGACCCTAAGATTTCTTCCAATCTCCCTTGTAAACTGATTTTGAGCTGGAATCTTCTGGAGGGCTTATAGGTCACATATGAATACAAGTTTTGCTGTCATGTCCTCCGTCACTTATATCTCTTTGAACTCTCATAACCATAGAGATGTGTATGTTGGACAAGAAGTTTGTGGGGGGCTGGATTGATCCAATCCAGTGTTACACATTTTGAGGCCACAAAGGTTGTGACCTAGAGAGCATTTCACAGCAGGACTCCTTTAAAGTCACTTTCAAACAAGAGTTCATCCTGCCCCTTTAAAAAAACCTAGCCTGGGACAGCTGGTTGTGGTTGCATAATGGGGGGAATAACATTCTGTAAAACAATGTGTTCTATTGTCTTGCTTCACCTCTCATCTCTTGTGCCTCATGTTACTTAAAAGGGGTGGTAACATATCTTGCAAAACCCTGAATAGAAATAACTGGAAATGTTGCTGTTTTTGTTTTGAGTAAGCGTACGAAATAATTTCATTTAGTTGCTGGATTACTGGCATTCATTTGTTGCTGGATTACTGGCATTCATTCAGGGGAAAAAAGAGAGAGAGAGACACAGTCCATTATGAGCTTTAATAATTAGGGCTCGGAAATACATGCTTTGCCATGTTGCAACATACCACTATAAATAAGTACAATACATATAAACATTGTACATTTGTTCTTATTAAATGACAGTTTTTTAATTCCTCGTGACCCAAATTAAATCACAACTCTTCTAACCCTGCCCTGTTCTCTGTTAAAAAGCCAAAAGATATGGCATCCTTTTCCACTTTTTTCAAAGTTCTTTTTAAAGATAAACTTGTATTGTGAAAGTTTTTTGGTTTTGACACACAGAAGGATATTGTTTCCAAAAGGAAAGCAAGGAACCCGCCGCCCCTCCCACATACACACAATTTTATATAGACAGAAGTACAAGTGGTAAGAAAGTCAATTAAAACCAATTTGACTATATAATATTTTTAAGGGAATTTAGTGCTTGTGAAAGGTGACAAATTGACAGCCCTGGAAACTAAAGGAGCTCTCTTTATCCATAGACCATCGGCAAAAGCAGTGCAAGCCTCCCCACAGAGCCAATGGACTATTTCTGGCAGAGCTAAGAGAGAACCCAGGTTTCTTAGGGTGTGTCTACACTGCAATTAGACACCCACGGCTGGCCCATGCCAGCTGACTTGGGCTTGTGGGGCTTGGGCGGCAGGGCTGTTTAATTGCTGTGTAGACTTCTGGGCTTGGGAAGTGAGGCGGAGAGTCCCAGCGCTCAGGTTGCAGCCCAAGCCTGGAAGCCTACCTTGCAATTAAACAGCCCTACAGCCTGAGCCCTGAGAGCCCAAGTCAGCTGGAACAGGCCAGCTGTGGGTTTTTATTTGCAGTGTAGACATAACCACATGGGATGAAAGACTCAAGTCTTGTCTGCATATCCAGCCTCTCAGAATGAATACTCCAAATCTGTGTGCTTGTCTATGGCATCTGTAATATGGGGCTACTCCTGCACATCCACTGACATTTTGTTTTGAGACACACATATGAATGCACACTCTTCAACTGCAAAGCATCATTAACAAACAAATAGCACACAGGAGTCCTAACAAACAAATGTTACTCAGGAGGCCTCACACTCAGTCCCCTGTTTTAATCACTAGACAACATTCCCCTATCAGAGCCAGGAACATACATGGAATTCTGATTCCTATCTTTCTAATGCTTCCTAGCAAATAGTTATGTAACCCAACAGCAAAATGTCTGTCGTGCCCCTCTCTAACAGGAGAGTCAAACAAAGGATAACAGCCTATTACAGCTACCTGCTAATAGAGTTGCTCCCTTAGCTTAAGTGGTAGAGGTCTGTGCTGTGGGTCTGAAGGGTCTAGTAAACACTTCGCTGATGATCCATAGGGGAAGGGGAGGGATGTTACAGTGCCATATGCTGGAACTTCTTTTTTCTTCAGATTTTTTTGAACCTGGAGAATTCCATTCCAAAAAAAATCTGTTAAAAGAACATTGTTGAAGTTGCAAAGTCGAGCTAAGAAATGCCAGAATTAAGGTTCTTCTACAACTTTATTTCTCTGGCCTTGTGCATTATGATACAGTCACTAGTTATCAGGGGTGAAAGTAACTTAAAGGACTTACCGGTCCGCCGGTGTCCTGAGCGGGGGCGTGGCCTCAACTGGAAGAGGAGTGGCTTTGACCGGAAGAGGCAGGGCCTTTAAAAAGATTTAAAGGCCCCGGGGCTCCAGCTGTAGCTGGGAGCCCCAGGGCCTTTAAATCACGCCGGAGCTACCAGCTGCCAAGGCGGCTGGGAGCCCCGGGGCTCAGGGGCAATTAAAGGGCCCGGGGCTCCGGCCGCCACTACTGCAGCGGAGCCCTGGGCCCTTTAAATTACCCCTGGAACCCTGCTGCTGCTACCTCGGGGCTCCGGCAGCCGGGCTTGGGGGGCAATTTAAGGGCCTGAGTCTCTGACAGTGGGTAGCCCTGGGTCCTTTAAATCACCGCCCGAGCCCCGCTGCCGGAGCCCCGGGGTAGTGGCGGCAGGGCTCCGGCAGTGATTTAAAGGGCCAGGGGCTCCGGCCGCTGTGGGGAGCCCCGGGCCCTTTAAAGCTCTGCCCGAGCCCCACTGCTGGAGCTCTGGCGGTGATTTAAAGGGCCCGGGGCTCCCCACAGCGGCTGAGGCCCCGGGCCCTTTAAATCACCACCGGGGAAGCCGGTCCGATCTGGCACGGCGAACTGGCTCTTGCCGATACATCATACCGGCTTACTTTCACCTCTGCTAGTTATATATATACCACAGGACTCTTGGCTCATTCAGTGCACAGTTTGGATAGTGCTCAGTGACTGAGGCAGCACCTAATATAATGGGGCCTTAATCCTCTTTGGAGCTTTTGGATGCTACTGTAAGACCAATAAAAAAAATCAATTATGATTTTCTTAAAGATAAAACATTATGTAAGTACTAAGTATCCTTCTTACTCCTGGCTCAAGGACTATAAAGGGATATTTGGGCAGTACACAGATTCCTACAAGACCAAACAGAAGCATTGAAATCTTTTCTTTAGTGTCTGCCATAAAGAGCACCTGAGACATTCACAAAGGGAGCACACAAATACCTGCAATTCAAATGATGAGTTATTCTAGATGCCATTCAGAAGAACAAATCATTAATAAAAGAGTCTTGAATTGTACTCTAGCACTTAAAACAACACAAGCTAAAAATGGGACTCAAGGGACTCGATTCTAACTGTGAGGAACCTTTTACATACATATTTTAAACACCAAAGACATGTCAAACTGGAACATGTCAGAAGTCCACACAGCCCCTTAGGAAAATGCTGATAAACAAGATTAAAAATGTATTAGCTGTCGCTTGCTTTTAAAAGGAAAGACGGTCTAATGATTAGGGGCATTAGCCTGAGACACGCAAGTTCGATTCCCTGCTTTGTCACAGGCTTTCTGCGTGACTTTGGGCAAATCATTTTGGTTTCTCTGTGCCTCAGTGGGAATAATAGTACCTCCCTGCCAACCAGAGGTGTTGTGAAGATAAATACATTAAAGATTGTGAGGTTCTCTGACACTATAATAATAGGGGGCCTTATAAGAACCTTAGATAAATTAGAGACTAGATAGCCTTTTTCAGACTCTCTTTTCACTCTGTCTGTGACAAAACTCTCCACCCTTGCAGGGATAGATTCCTCTCTTCTGCTAGCAGCAGCATCCTCAGCTACAGAGGAATCTGTGGTCGAAAGGTGATGGACAGAGAACCAAGCAGCAGCAGCACGGCTCTGGGCCCGACTCAGGAAAGCATCTCTATTCAGGAAAGCACTCAAGGTCAGGCCTGGGTTTAGTGAATTTGCGATAAATGCTAATAACTGTACTTTTATTTGCCCTTATTAAGATGTACGAAGGCCCAAAAGCAGTTCTGAGGCCTGATTCAGGAAAACAATGAGGCAGGTGCTTAAGTCCACCCCTCGTCAAGACAACCCTTCAGCACATGCTGATGTTTAAAGCTTGGGCTGAAGTGCTGCCCTGAATAGGGTTGCATTCCCAAAGCAGGGCTGTGGTGGGGGAAGCCCCCTTGCGTCCTTACCAGAACATGATTTGGGGTTGCTTCTTTCCTCTGGCACTCACAGAGTCCTTCCCCTGCTTGTGGTATACAAGATGTTCTCCAAACAAAGAAAAAGAGATTTCCTCTGTCCCTCCCAAGGCCAGGGAGAATCAAAATAATAATTTAAAAAAGGTGTTCAGTCTCAGGCAGCATTTCAGGCACCCCGTTAGGGCTCAGCTCATCGGTAAGTTTTATTGTCCTTGATCAGGGCTAGGGTCTGTCTTCAAGCCCCCTCCTTTTGGTAACCCCTGCTCTGTATCTGGTCCCTGAAGTCTAAGGGGTGCTCTGAAACGATCTTCCTCTTCACTGAGCTCCCAGGCACAGCAGCCTTCCCCCGAGTTACAGCCTTTTCCTTCCTTCCTTCCACGTTTCATGGTACAGCAGTCTCAGCATGTGAGGCTATGACCACCACGTACTGCAGTTTTTGCATAAGTAAATATCCATGTCCTGTCAGCCAATCCTGTGTCTTTAAAAAAGGGAAGTAATGCTTTTTAATGCTACTCCCCTGTCCCGGTGCTCTCACCAATCCTTTAAGACTACTTTCTTTCAACTGCAGCGGTCTCAGTTCTTCATAAAGAGTCTTTCTTTCTGTGTAATTCTCCCTGTATTGTCACAGCAGATGCTCAACTGTTTCTTGGATTTTGCATGTGTTGCAAAACCCATCTTTGTGCTTATTTAGTAAATGTAAATTACCATTCAGATTACAAGTGACCTGTTAGCACTTTAAGTACAGTTATGTCATTTCTTCTAGCATAGCTATTAAGTGTACCATTAGCCTCATGTTTAGGACATTTTTCATAGAACCTTTGTCCTTTTTGCTCTTTGGTCCATAGTTTTTTGCTGTTCCTTCTTAAATTCTCTCTTAACCAAACCTTTGAAATCCTCTTCACTCAGCAGGATCTTTATATCAACCGCCTCATTTTTTAAGGCCTGTGTTGGCATCTCTAGAGCTGTCAGTATACATCTGGCAATGCTGATCCCATTTGTCATATATAAACTCACAAATCATAGACGTCATATTTGACAATCCTGCTCTTCTCTTTGTCTTATCGTATAATTCCAAATCCACAGCTGGAGAGACAGCTGTCCAGCTGTAGTTTGATTTCCCATGACTACAGATTTTAATTTCTTCCAGACCTGGCTCTTCACCTAAGTCTTTTACACGCCTTTTGACCCTGTTAGGAGCATGGAGGAGTTTGTGGCTCCCAGTTACTTCTTGTCTACTTAATTCCCAACAGTCCTTCTATATTCAGCTAATACTCTTATCTTCACTATTTCCATTAACCTTAGCCCAAAAGGTTAAATCTAACCAGTTCACCCTTACATGTACAGACATTTCTCCACTTGCTAGCTGCAGCACACACAATGGAGTCAAAATACTCTCATCACATGTGATTTACAGAGCTTGGGCCTGGATTAGCTCTAATTTTTTTAGTGTTAATTAAGAAGCTGAATTAAAGGAGTGGCATCCATAATGTATAACTGGTTTTATTAATTTCCTCTACAGCATCAACAATTTGTTCTTATCTGCATCCCAATTGTTCCCAGCAAAACTTTTAAACAGATTCATCCTATCTTTACATTTAGTTTTGACCCTTCCAAGTTGGTTTGTTACCAGAAATAACTCCTCAGAATGTAAAATTTTGAACTACCTGTATTTTTTTCTGTATAGAGATATAAGTTCCATTCTTCCCAATCTTCCTTTCTGTGAAGATCGTTCCCTTTGCTTTAGCAGGTGAGAACTTAAATCCCCAAGTATCTTCCCATTCTGAAATCCCTGAGAGCCTGATTGGTTCTCTCCACAGCTATCTTAAGTCTTCTGTGTTTGGCCCAAACAGCACAGTCGTCTGCAAATACAGTAATACCTATGCCTGCTCTTATACTCTCTGGGAGATCATTAATCGTAATGTTAAACAGGGTTGGGCTGATAACATTCCCCTGTGGTGTGCCATTAGTAAGTTTATAAATATTTGACAAAGCCGCCCCCCACTCTGACTTGTATGGTTCTATCATTTAAGATGTCTTTTATCAACCATGCATCCGATGAAGTGAGCTGTAGCTCACGAAAGCTTATGCTCAAATAAATTTGTTAGTCTCTAAGGTGCCAAAAGTCCTCTTTTTCTTTTTGCGGATACAGACTAACACGGCTGCTACTCTGAAACCTTTTATCAACCAGAACATTCTTTCTCTTATTCCAATTGTGACCAGTTTATACAGCAAGCCTTCCCTCCATAGCATGTCATACACTTTTTCAATGTCCCAAAAGACAGCTGTCATAAACTCTGTTCCTCATGGTTTTTTGTATTTCTATTTCTAATCTTACCACATGATCAACTGTGCATCTTTCTTTCCTGAAGCCACTTTGTACACATTTATAATTTAATATTTTTCCAGCCATGCTACTAATTTCTCATTTCTCATTCTTTCCATAATTTTGCCCACACACAGTGGACGGCAATAGGTCTATATGCATCAGGTCTTGTTCGTAATTTGCCAGGTTTTCCTATCAGTATAACCATCACTTGCTTCCATTTTGCCAGTAGTATTCCTTTCCCCCACATATTATTACATAATTTCAATAAACTCCCTTCTGGTAAACTGCTAAACTGCCTTCCAGTAGGTGCTTAAGCATTGCATTACACATGCTATTTCTACCTGGGGATGTATTTTTACTTTTGTCTATAGCTTTTTTGAGTTCCTGTATGCTGAAATTTTCATTCAATACATCATCTTTATGTTCTACCCAACCATGTAAGAGCTCACAATTTTCTTCAACAAGTATTAGTTTTTGTTCACAAAACTCTTTCCTTTTAATTGTGTCACTACTAACTTTTTGGAACTCCTTTGATAAAATGTTCACCCTTCCTAAATTAGAACTTTCAACTTTACCATTTACTATAAGACTGGATTTCTGAGTTTGTGGAAATTCAATGTTGTACATATAGCTAGGATGGCTGCTGATACAATTCCCTTTATTAAATTATCATGAAATTCATCTAGATTATCACTTATACAATTGGTGCTTTGATACTCAGCACACTTACTCTTAAAGAGTTCCCAATTTGCTTTTCTAAGATTCCAGGTTCCAATGTTACCTAGGCCTTGATAAATAATTAGCATAGGGAAGTGATCACTTTCCATTCCATCTTCTTTATAGATTTCCCAGCTGCATTTACTTGCTGCATTGCTTGTTGCAATTCCCAGATCGAAACATGAAAAGGTTCCATCCGCCAGATCAATACCAAGTTGTGCATGTCAATGAACTGTTCCAGGCATTTGCCATTATAATCAGTTTTTCTGCTTCCCGATATTTCATTATGGCTGTTAAGATCTCCACAAATAATATGCAGGCCTTTGGCACCCTTAACTAACTCTTCCAATTCTAGATGATCTAGTTTTATTTACATGGATTGTAAACATTATAGATTTGTATAAAGGTGCTATTATTCTGCAGAGGAATCTCAACAGCTTTATACTCAAAACTTAAGTTCTGTACATCTATGTCAATGTAACTAAGACCTTCCTTTATAAATATACAGACCCCTCCTCTGCTTGTTATTTCTCTGTCACGTCTGATTACATCAGTTTAAAACATCAGTTTTCTCACTAATCATGTTTCTTGTACACATATCGCAACAGGTTTGCTTTCCATTTCAAAACCGGTTTTCTGTAATTCCTGATCATGTATTGTTAAACTATGTGTGTTCCAGCAAAACAAGCTAGAACCATGCCCTTTAAACTACATTATTACTTTCGTTTAAAATTGCATGAATGTGGTCTGTTGAAAGATTGCCTATGTGCAAATACTTTTAAGAACATAAGAATGGCCATACTGGGTCAGACCAAAGGTCCATCTAGCTCAGTGCCCTGTCTTCCGACAGTGGCCAGTGCCAGGTGGGGGAATGAACAGAACGGGCAATGATCCACTCCCTGTCGCCCATTCCCAGCTTCTGGCAAACGGAGGCCAGGGACACCATCCCTGCCCATCCTGGCTAAGAGCCATTGACGGACCCATCCTCCATGAACTTACCTAGTTCTCTTTTGAACCCTCTGTAGTCTTGGCCTTCACAACATCCTCCAGCAAAGAGTTCCACAGGTTGACTGCGTTGTGTGAAGAATACTTTTCTTCTGCTTTTGTTATAATTTTTATTCTTTCAGTCTTCGTCCTAGTCTGTAAATGGCAATTAATCACATCTATCATACATGCTATACATTCCTCTTTGCCCACAAGCAGTACGTCTTCATCTGCTGTATATAACAGTCGTACAGTACATCCCCTGCCCTGAGCTGAGTGTTGTTGTACCAGTACTTCTTTGCCCTCACTGGCATTTTCCTCCTTCTCCACGTTCTGTTGTGAATATCTTTTGGTAGCTCCTGCATAGGCTATTTTATGGCTAGTTTTAATTTTCTGTATCTCTCTAGCTCAGTCTGCTGCCCCACAGGCTTTGCATCCCCACACTTGTTGCATTTTAGTTCTATTCCTTCCATATAGTTCTCAGACTAGTTTTCTCTTCCACATTTACCACACCTTGTTTTCCCCTGACAGACAGCTGCCATATGCACTAACCTTTGACATTTACAGCATCTCAACAGGGTTGGCCTATATGATTTAATCCAGAAGAGTTGATATCCTATAGTAACCGTATCGGGTAGTGTTGCATCTTTAAATGTTATTTGGATGATTTTACTCTCCCCTTCTCCTGCGAATTTGTCACTTAACAAACAGCACTAGGCCTTTACCTGTATCCCTTTTAATTTCACCCTCAGTCAAGCCTGGTGGAACCTCATACATTACCCTTCTTGCTTCTTTCATAAATTTAGGTAGCTGACAATTTACTTTTATTTTCCCTGTACTGTAGTTTTAAGAAGTTTCTCAACCAGTTCCTTATGTATTCTACTAATAAATCTCCTCCCTGCATTTTTATAGCTCTTAATATATTTCTGATACTTCGCCTAATCCATTCTGCTGTTTCTGAGGGATTAACATCGCTTATCTTTACATCTTCAGCCAGTGATTTGATAATTATAAGACATCATTCCTTTTCCTCACTCTTTTTTTCATCTCCACCTGCTCCCTCTTCTTCAGATACAGATACTTTTATTCTTTTTTTCCTTCTTCCTAATCTGAAGCCATTCCTTATGTCTTCTCCCTCATTTTCCAGTATAACTTCTCAGCCTGTATTTCCAGCTCTGTTCAGTCAATCAGCCACCAGCCCAAACTGCCCCTGACTTCCACGCCCCAGTTTACAGCCAGCAGCTGCCCCAGGCCCAACCAGTCAGCCCTCCACTTCCTGTAGGGGCTTTCCCCTTCTAACTTCCTCCCTCCAGGCAAAGCAAGCCTTGCAGGTGTGTCCGGTTAGTGCTGGCTGAGCCCAAAGAAGCTTGTTAGCATCCTTTCTATTAGGGCAAGGGCAGGCCCACTCACAGGACTGCAGAGAGAAAAGATGGCACTCAGGAAACCTGAGCTCAAATCCAGCTCTGTCATGGACTTCCTATGTGATCTTCATCATGTCACTGAATTTCCTTGGCCCCAGTTCAACAAGGTAGTTAAGCATGAGAGTAATCCCATTAATGTAACAGAACTACTCTGGTGCTTAAGTTACCCATGTGCTCAAGTACTTTATAGAATCAGGGTCTCTGAGTTTCGGTTCCCCACCTCTAAAATGCCCCTACCTTTTATATGTCTGTTCTATTTAAAGCTGTAAACTTCTCAAGGTGGAGACTGTCTCTGACTGCAAGTACGTACAGAATCTAGCACCATGGGGCCCTGATCTCAGTTGGTGCTGGTATATTACAAATAATAATAAATAATTGTTTTTAGTGTGCATAACAAAGGTGATAAGACTTTAGAATACTGGTTTCAATGGTTCCTAAATGGAAACACAGGAAAAGCTCCCTGTCACTCTGAGTCATATTAAAATTCAATATGGTATTTTCTCAGCATGAAGAGGCACAGAACAATTTAAAGAATAAGGCTCTGAGTTGAAAAATTAAAACAGCTTTTTATAGAGGAGGGAAAATATTGCTGTGTCTTAATCACATAAGAATGTTTGCTTTATATCTTTAATAGCTCTAATTATTAGTGTATTATGGACTGTGGAGACAAAACGTTTAAAATAATTATTAGAATTGGGCCGTCAGTATAACCCAAATCTAAACAACCAAGAGTTCTCAAATTCTGGATCCAGATCTGTATAAAAACTTTGCCAGTGGTCCCCATTGTTATAAAGTCTGAACCAAACCCCTGGATCTGAACATTCCTGACATTTCAAACTCTAAATCCAGACTTTTCAACCTGTGTGCATTGCTAAATTGGATTATTTCACCCTAAACATACATTGATCATGCTTGTTACAAACAGAAAAGGCAAAGCAGTTTTTCCTGTTTATATACTGGTTACAGCTTAATTCTAGTCCTTCAGTGGAACCATTGTACTGCAGATTTCATGCTGACATGCACATTCCTTCAGGTGCGATAGGGTAAAGGAATTAAGATCAGGCTTATCAAGACGAATTGTGCAGGTGCACAGAAGAACATGTTGCTCCTACAGCGATGACGGGGCAGCATTCTTCTCACATATCATGGCCCAATTTACACAGCAATTGCTAAGAAACACACACAACAGACTCTATTTTCTGATCCAAAGTCCACAAATAAAATCATTTTCTAAGGTGAACAGAAATGATTTTCAACTCAGACTGCATCTCTTCGCCCTTGCCAAGAGACTTGAATAGGAACATTCCACTGCTGAACAATCCATGGCAAAAAGGATTTATAATTAGATGCAAAAGCAACAGAGTAAGACAAAATTTAAAATTTACTCACAAAACCTGCCAAAGATTGGTTTGGAAAAACACCTGATAATTCTTAGCACAGTCGCGATTTCCCAGGTGACATTTAACTCCAGGAGATTTAGCCAGTTTCCCATTATTTCAGCTGGGTTGCTGGGAGTGGGTAATGGGTGTTGTGATAGGAAGAATTTCTGTTTGGGAGGTGGGGCAATGTTGGGATTCTTGGAAGGAGAGCATTCAACCCAATCCAACCCTCTACCTCTCTCCTCCACGGCATGCCTATTGTGGCTGGCATCCCCACCTGCTGGCAGCTCAGGATGGGAACAAAGAAGGCCGGAGAAGAAAGATCACATTGTAAGGTCAGGCCAGGAGCAGAGAAGACGCCTCATGCTGGTAGCTTAGGAGAGACAGAAAGAGGTTATTGGTCTGCTCAGAGGGAACATGTGCACCAGCACTCAGCAGAGTGCCTGTAAGGTCTCATATGGTAGCAAGGAGGCCCAAGAAGCTGCGCCCCTGATAGGGATAGATAATGAATAGGACTGGATTCAAGTGTGCTCTTTTCCATTCCCACAGTAAAGCATGTCTAGTGCTCTAATTGCCTGTCTAAACCAGGTAAATGATCTCAGGAACACTCCATTCCCAAACCAGTGCTGAACAGAGTTTGGCCCTACCTATATTATTATCCAGACTAGAGTTATTTTCACCCACTGAGACCAAAAGCATACAAGAGCCCTGGTGGAACATGGTGTCCAGCATGCTTTCTGGGAAGTCATTGAAAGCATCTGCCTTAGCAGTCAAACTATTCCGGACACCATCTGATGGGGGTCTGGGAAGAATCACTGTTACCAACCAATCATTTTCTGAGTGCAGACAGGTTAGGTGCTCAGAAAAATGTAGTTAAGGAGGCAGGTGGCGCTATCCTTGTAAGCGTCTAATGCAATTTTAAAATTAGGGATTTTGTGTGTTCTACTGTTCACTGGCACTTCGGGTGGATACAAACAACCACATTTACAAACAAAAACTAAGGGGGAAACTTTGGTGCTCACAATTGCACACAGCCTATTTCCCTTGCCATATCCTGCAGACAGCTGTATGGAGATCCAAAGAGACTCGTGCGAGAGAACCTGCACCCCCATGAATACCTCCTTGCAGGATCAGACCCTTATATTTTTCCACACTAGGAACTTCTGTAGTGCCTTTCCCCCTCTGGCTTTCTCTCAGACAAACCTTTGTAGCCAAAGAGAAAACAAGCAGCAGGTAAAAAGCTTACTTTACAGACGCAGAGATCAAAATCTTAATCATTTTAAAATTAACTTTATTTTCCCACCATACCTCATTGCTACTTCTGACAGACACTTGAATTTGGGGTACATTTAAGTCCACATTTAAGTCCCTCTTAAAGACTCACTTGTACTGTTTTCAGTGAATTATATTAACTTGTACATAAATTGCAGACTGTTGTTCCGCTCTCCTTAACATCTGTCTAATTGTCTGTCTGTCCATCCAGCTTTGGACTATAAGATCCCCAGAGCAGGGTTCATCCTTCTTGAATGTTTGGAAAGTCATAACATATACCATGAACCAATAACAACGCATTAGTAATTGCTACAATTAATATTATTATTATTAAGCATATTACACTGTGCATCAAACGGGTATGTTTTACAACTAAGTTAGATCCGATTTACCCTATCATGCTATCGTATTTTTATACTTAATTCCTGCCTCAACCCCCCAAAGATAATTTGGTCTTTTATTAACAGCAAACATATATTTTCCTCTCCAGCTGACTATTAGCACTAGGAACTAGGGCTCAGCATGCGAGCGCCCTCTTCTGTAAAGGGACAGTCTCTGGGCACAGGCGCAGTTCAATCCTTAGGATATCAGCCATGTGAACCTTAAAGCAGTTCTCCAGCAAGAAAATTATTTTGATGACTGAATCAGAGTTATTCATGACAAACACAGTATAAATCAAAGTCTTCCAGTTCCAGTTGCTTAAGCCAAAAGTTGTTACCAGCAGATGACTAATGGCCTAACTGATATTAATTTGGTGGTCAGTCTAGTCTCCAGCAGTTGGCCACATCAGAACTAATGCTCATTGGGCTGGAAAGTGTTTATTTTTGCATTTCCTCTTCCTCCATCTGTTTCCCGCCACCATTCTATTTGTTTGTTTCATGGACCTGTTGTGTTCTATCATAACCTAGCTCTTTGGGACTGGGTTGGGATCGTTTTACGAAGTATTTGTACATTATCTAGTGCAATCCTTGAATCAGTCCCTATGGCACTGCTGTAGTACAGTTAAATAATAGCAACAGAAATCACCACAGTAGACATACTGGTCAGTAGTTTGAGTAGACACACTTCGGACAAACTGGCTCCTTATCTTCATCCCAGTCAAGGTTTTCGGCACATACCCTTGTGGAACAGTAGGAGAAGGCTCACATTGTTCTAGTTCTATGGACAAACAGAAGGTTTCAAATGCCAGCACTGACAATCTGACATCATTCACAAGAACTGAATATTTAAATAAAAAAAAATGTAAAAAGTACAAGATGTCTAAGAAGCTTCACTGGAATGGAATGCGTGTTGAATTGGACCCTTGGAACATTTAATTTGTACACCAACAACCAGAAGAGTTACTCAAACAGAAAAAAGAAAAGGAGGACTTGTGGCACCTTAGAGACTAACCAATTTCAAAGAAATTGGTTAGTCTCTAAGGTGCCACAAGTCCTCCTTTTCTTTTTGCGCATACAGACTAACACGGCTTTTTACTCTGAAACCTGTCAGACAGAAAAATAGATCACCAAGAGCTAGGTTCACAAAGTGCCGAAGTCCAACATTTTAGGCTCCACTGGGATTCACAACCCCCCTCAGCTACTGCCTAACCCTATAGGCACTTAAACACCTCAGGCACCTACATTTCCACCATTAAAGTTCCCGAGGTGCCTAAATTTCAGTAGCTGAACATGCGCAGTCACCTAAGTCCTGAAGCCACTCAGCAACTCAGCGTCTACCTCACATTCAAGCCCCAGCAGGATTTACAAACTAGGCATTCCCCTGCCCTTCTTGCCTTTGGGACCCAGTAAGTAGGTGTATTCAGCACATGTGAATCCAGCAAAATGGCTGGAGAAGGAGGTGGTCCTGCCTTCCACCCCTGATGATCTTCAGGGAAGTGACCTAACCACTGGAGTCTCTCTCTGGCTCTGTGCATGTTTGTTTATTTCAAGTGGAACAGCTTCAGCAGGAGAGAGGGAGAGAGCCCCACACTAGAATATCCCATAGCCTAAGGGGCAGGACACTCACTTGAGAGGCAAAATATGTAAGCTCAAATCTCGTCTCTACGTCAGGGAGAAGGGGAAACTGAACATGTGTCTCCCACATCCTGGGTGAATGCCATAACCATTGGACTAAAGATATAAGAGTGGGAGGTGCACCACCACCGCCTCCTCCAGTGTTTACTGCAAACAACAGCTTAGGTGCCCAAATCCAGGAGAGGGTTCATGGCTGTGAATCCCAAGTGGAGATAGGCACCTAAGTCCAGGGCAGAAAGAGGCACCTAACTACTTTTGAGGGGCTGGCCTTAGGCCACACCCATCTCCTCAGCATTTCCTGCTGGGTAGTTTAGGTGGCTCCTCACTCAGCAGGCTGGCTTTTGCGAATCCCATTCTTAGGTGACTAACTCTTTCCAAGAATTGTATAGGAAACCTGGGTGCCTAACTCAGGGTTGTGAACATCAGGGCCCCTAAAAAAGTTGAGTGCTGTGACACTCCCCATTGCAGGACCTAAGTCCCCTTTGTGAAGGTAGCCCCAAGAACACAAATGGGAGTTCACTTCTGATGTATCCTTCACCTTAATGTTCAAATGAGATTTCTCTTACAGAGGAGTCTATAAGCACTCTAGTCACAAATATAAGTAGACATCATTTTAAAATGGAATCCTAATTTGAACTTTACTGAGCCAGTAAGAATTATATGTGAAAAGTCATCAGAAATTTTGAAAACAGGTTGACTTGGGTATCTGATTTATTGGCACCCTGCAGTCAGTTCTTACTTTCATTGTTCAATACTTCAACATGTCAACTGAAAAATAATCATAAGTGTTACAGTGTGATGGTGCTGAGGTCCCTGTCCTTATGCCACAGCAGGAAGGAAAACAGCCTGAATTGTTTTTTCCATCCATTAGTGATATGTGTTATGGATGGGAAAAAATAGTTCTCAGGTTGGCTCAGGATAGACCCTTGAATTCACGCAGTGAAAGGGCCAGGCCTAGAGACTTGTGTCCTCTTTTTAAATGGGACTCTGTGAACGAAGATGTAACTTCTTTCCCTGGGTTATTTTAAGCTGGGTTTGCAGGACACAGAGAGTGGAAAACAGCACCCATGTATTCAGACAGCCTGTTCACAGGGGGCAGCAACACATAATAAAAGGGATGGTCTAATTAACCACAAAGGTCTAGGGAAAATCCCTACTGGTTCTAAAATGGGGCTGATAAGATTATTAGTGACTATTTAGCATGCTGACTAAGTACCTCAGTCACCAAGCTCTTGCAGTTATGGGCTATAAACAAAGGCAAAAGAGGTGAAACTCAGCCCTGGTGACAGCAGATGCAAGAGTAAAATTTATATTTAATCAGACATGGTACTAGATCTCCCGGATATGTTTTTAAGTTAAAATCAGATGCCTAAATGGGGGCGACATTAGGAGTCCTCCCCATAAGAGTCTCTAGTAGCAGCAATGCTCACCAAGAGGAACCAGACCATAGTAAAGTGGGGATGTCAGCATGCAGGAAGGCCTAGCCAGAACAGGTAAGGGTGTGAGGGAGGAAGAGTCCAAACCCAGATGATAGAACATACAAAATAAGATTTTAGGAAGCACATTTCATAAGAAAAGAGCAGAGGTCAATCTTCCATTTGTGTCCTAGGAGCTAGATTCACAAAGGGACTCAGGCACTGCAATGCAGAGTGTTGCAGTATCCAGCCTGTTTAGGTGCCCTGATGTTCACAACCCTGCGTTAGGCATAGAAATTAGATATGGACGTGACTACCTGGGCCAAGTTTAAACCTAACTGAAGCAGCTGCAACTCCATTAACTTCACTGAAGCTGCATCTGCCTAGATCAGGTCTGAATTTGGGCCATTAAGTCCTTTCCTTTGTGAGTTTTCTAGTACTCTGTCTAGACTAATAATTGTAGTACTCTGTCTAGTCTTGACAAAGCTTCTACTATTTCCCTTAGAAAGCTATTCCACAGTCCAATGGCTCTGAAGTGCTACGGAGTCTAAATTTTCCTTTCCTTTCCTTTATATCATCTTATTACCCTTGTGCCAATTGAAACAATTCTTCTCCCTTCATGGTGGTTATACCCTTCAAGTATTTATAGCTAGTTACATAGCTTGGGTAAATGGTGACTTTGGGGGCGGACATAGAATTCTCTTACTCTTTCTTCATGAATCAACCCCTCAAGTACTTTTTATCATTGTCATTGTTCTTCTCTGTATTCCTTCCAATTAATGTCTCTTTCGGTGCTGAGGTCCCTAAACCTTAACAGAGTTACATGCAGCCTTACCAGGGCTAGAGTGAAGGGCCATCACCTCTCTGCTTCTTGCATATACACGCATACAGCAAAATGAGTGGGTTGTGGGTTTTGTTGTTGTTCTCATTTCCTGCCATATCACACTGCAAACTCTGAGCTAATCTACTATTAATCCTAAATTGCTTTTAATGTTGGGTTTGGATGCTATAGATCACTTTCAGCTTTATGGCCACCGAGGGATCTCTGTAGATTCCAAAATATCCCCGCTGCTATGTGTACTTTGGCTAATGTATTTCTCATCAAAAGATTTTAAATACTAAAAATTCAAGTGTTATTCTAAAAGTTTAATTTTCCAAAGAAAATATTCCCCTCTTAAAACTGATGTTATAGTAAGTTAAAGCAATCAATATTATGCTCTTTATTTTGCTTGGTTGGTAAACTACTCAGTAGAACATTTTTGCTTCCTTCTTATGCCCTTTTTATTCATTATTATTCCACTATTTAAGGGCAAAAATCATTGATTTTCATAAGCTTTTTTTTGCCACTTATTTCCCCTTTTCTTCCCTTCCCACCACTTTTCATCCTCCTTTTCAGCCAGCAGTGGTGAGAAATGGGGCATGACACAACTACTTAGGCCTTTCCAAACATTCCAGCACTGCAACATTCAGTTCCAGCAAGTGTAAGCTTATGTAAACTGAATAACACTTTTAGATTTGCTTGTAATAGTACAAAATATGCTGTTTTACATGGTGTCTTTTAAATTAGGCCATCCTCTAAGAACAGGGTCATAGATGAGGCACATCTGGAATTCATATCCAATGGCTTGGCATAAGCTTCATAACCAATCTCTTAACCCTACGATAAGACCCCCTGGCACAAAGTTCTTTAAATACCTGGCACCTTTTGCTGCCATAAATTATGGCACAAATGTCTTTCAAGTGAACTGCTGAATGTTCTTCAGGGATGTACAACTTAATTCTTATTTTTGTTGTGTCATCACAACAGAAGAAATATATTAATGTTAGGAAAATCTTGGAGCCTGTGATTTAAGTGTTACAGTTTATTTAGGCAAGGCAATGGCAGTATAATGAACATGGTGGATTAGATATACTAAATATATTTTTCAGAGGCTAAAAAGCTTTTATGTTCCAGTTCATTAAGTCTTGAAATCCACGATTTTACATTCCTTGAACCTGATGAGACTTCTTTGATGTTGCTTCAAATCATAATAAACCAGTTGTAAAAACTCTCTGGGTAAGAAGCAGCTTATTATTATACTCAGGGAAGTGAACACTTAAGATGTCCTATATAAATGGAACATAGTGCATCTAGAAATAAACAGGTATATTCCTCTCTTGGTAGTCACGACAGTTGCACAGTGGTGTTCATGTAACAACAATAATAAATTGAATTGCTCATCACGATAAAATCTACTTCTTCTTAGTGGCAGGATGATAAGGAGACACATTTGCACATATTGCATTAAGACAACTTTAGCCACTAAAAATAATTGCAGTGCTATTTAGGATTGAAGTCTCCACTACAGCGCAGTTGTTGTATCTTCCGGTTACTGAGTGTTCAGCACTTTTGCAATTCAAGTCACTTAGGGCTCATTTGCAGCTTTGCCATGGCAGCCCAGGAAGCTAATCTTCCCCCAACACATATACAGCCCTAATCCCCCCTACTGCCCAGGACGTGAGAGGGGAGAATGAACCCTGCGCCGGCCCTACGTGACACAGCATATGTCTCCGATGCACTGGCACAGCTGGACTCCACCCATTCCTCATCCTTTCCTGCCTGCTCCCTCCCTCATGTAGGGATGTAACAGCTCACAAAGGCTATGCATGGTATGGATAACCCATGCAAGAGCATAAAGAGGTGCCTTACGTCCCTTACTTTTTGGGGCAGGTGTGCAGGATGGGCCACAATCTGACCATTTATTACAAAT
Organism: Lepidochelys olivacea; assembly: GCF_965140295.1. Lineage (NCBI taxonomy): Eukaryota > Metazoa > Chordata > Testudines > Cheloniidae > Lepidochelys > Lepidochelys olivacea. Next base: position 97,514,979 of record NC_140414.1, read on the forward strand.
ATAGATTTAGGAGCCTAATGTCACAAGCCTATTTCTGAAATCGTGGTCATCTCCATTTCATTGTCAAGTTGCATTTCTACTTTCAACACCCACTCAAGAAATATTTGTTAAGATTCAATGTGGCCACTCTGAGGAGTCCTGCAGAAAATAGCCACCGTCAGTATCAGAGGCAGGTCACTAAGAAGAAGGAATTGAAAATGAGCATCAATTTGCAGAGTGTTGACCTCCTGAGAAACAGTAAGACCGTGCTTTTGTGACAATCCCTTCGTGATATATTGCCACAGGTGACATCAGTTCATGGAACTCTTGTAAGGGCTTGTACCTTTCTCTTTTAAAAGTGTCATATGGCTTAGTCATTCTCTCATGGGATGTATATACCAGCAACCCAGGGATTAATGCAAGTACGGCCGGCCAGTGCTGATTGGCAGCCTCACAGCAGCTCCGAGGATAAAAAAGCTAGGAAGCAGAGGGGTAGAGCAGCTGCCAGAGGAGCCAGCAGGCTGGAGGAGGGAACTTCTGCCAGCAAGCTGCTGAAAAGCTGCTCAGAGAGAGTACCCTAAAATGGGACAACCGGCCTGACAGGCTGAGGAGCCTGTAAAAACTAGGGGCGGTAGAAAGGAGCTCAGAACTCAGCTGGAGTCCTCGAGTCGACTGCCCTGCCAAACTGAGGTGCAACCCTCCGCCTGGCCAGAAGGGATGCTGTTGTACTTAAAAAAAAAAAAGACCCACAGTTCCCACATACAAGCATCTTTTTTTTTTAAAATTAATCTAGTCACAATTCCAAAATAAAAATAAAACTGATACAGTCTCATGAATGTTACACATGGAAATCAGGCTTCATGGTCAGGAGGACCTTACCATGATTTCATGGATTCGTAGATTCTAAGGCCAGATCATTATTGTGGCCATCTAGTCTGACCTCCTGTATAAGAGAGGCCATAGAACTTTCCCCAAAATAATTCCTTGTGCATATCTTTTAGAAAAACATTCAATCTTAATATAAAAATTGTCAGTGATTGATATTCTACCACGATCCTTGGTAAATTATTCCAATGGTTAATTACTCTCACTGTTAAGAATATACACTATTTCCAGTCTGAATTTGTGTAGCTTCAACTTCCAGCTGTTGGATGGTGTTATGCTTTTCTCTGTTAGACTGAAGATACCATTATTAAATATTTGTTCCTCTTGTAGATTCTTATAGACTGTAAACAAGCACCCCTTAGTGTTTTCTTTGTTAGGCTAAATAGATTGAGCTTGTTATGTGGATTATGTTATTGTGGATACCTGAACTGGACACAGAATTCCAGCAGCAGTTGCACCAGTGCCAAATACAGAGGTAAAATAACCTCTCTACTCCCACTGGAGATTCCCCTGTTAATGGCTCCAGGATTGCATTAGGTCTTTTGGCCACAGCATCACACTGGGAGCTCATGTTCAGCTGATTATCCACTATGACCCCCAATTCTTTTTTAGACTCACTGCATCCCAGGACAGAGTTCAACATCCTATAAATGTGGCCTACATTCTTTCTTCCTAGATGTGTCCATTTACATTTAACTATATTAAAATGCATAACGTTTGGTTGCACCCAATTTACCAAGCGCTCTACATTGCTCTGAATCAGTGACTTGTCCTCTTCATTGTTTATCACTCCGCCAATTTTTGTGTCACCTGTAAACTTTATCAGTGAAGATTTTATGTTTTCTTCCAGCCTCCGGGTCAGTGTTAAAAATGTTAAACAGCAGAGGGCCAATAACCCATCCCTGCAGGACCGCACTGGAAACAGACCTGCTTGATGATACTCCAGGTATAGTTACATTTTGAGACTTATCAGTTAGCCAGTTTTTAATCCATTTAATGTGCGCCACGTTCATTTTATATCAGTCTAGTGTTTTAATCAAAATGTTCTGTGGTACGTACAGAGCTCTAAAAGTAAAAGCACAGAGGGAGCCTTGGGAGCACAGAGTGTCTCAAAGGGAAACTGACGGCCCAATATGGAACTATTACAACCAGACACAACAGCAGAGGAAAATGCAGCAGAAGTGAGCAAAGTAAAGGGTAGTTTGATTATTAATGGGGAACTACTGGCAAATTTGTAATTATTTATTTAGTATTTTTACTATACGAGAACCCAAAGGTCTCAACCAGAAGTCCTAGTGCTGTTCAAACAGAGAAGACTTGGTCCCTGCCCCTAAGAGCTTATCATATAAGGGCATGAGTAAAATGCAAAAGTTGGGGGAGAGGGAGATTATATATATAAATTGTACATACTGGATTGTGTACAAACTACAATGGTTAAACATCTGTTACCATGGGAAAGGCATATTGAAATGCTTGAGAATCAACAATTTGCCAATATTTTGAAAGCCTAATGAGAAACCTGGAAAGGAAGGAGAATCTAAAGACCATTTTGATTATGGAAATATTTCTTTCAATTCTTTGGATGTTTCTTTCATTTCTTTGGATCTTCAGCCCTGATCCTGCACCACAGAAGCCAGTGGGAGCAATATCAATCCCTCAAAGTAAATCCATTATTCATTCAGGACCTAAGTGCCCTCTAAGCTGTGCGACCACGCAGCAGACTATCAAGGGCCACGCAGCGAGGAGAGGTGCCCCTCCCCCGGCCTGGCCCCGCTGGAGCTGTCGTGGCCAGGGAGAGGCGCCCTTTCCCCAACCCGGCTCAGCCCAGCCAGAGCTGCCATAGCCAGAGAGAGCTGCTCTACTCCGGTCCCGAGCTGCTGTGGCAAGAGAGGGCTGGGGGAATTCCTCTCTCCCCAGGGTAGCCTGCACCCCAAACCCCTCATTCCCAGCCCCACCCTGGCCCCTTCATCCCCAGCCAGAGCCCTCACCCACCTGCACCCCAACCCTCTGCCCCAGCCCTGAAACCCCTCCCACATGCCGAACCCCTTTGGCCCCACCCCCGCCACACATCACCTCCATGTTGGTGCACATAACAAAATTCATTCCCATATGGACATAAAAAATTGGAAGGAACACTGCTCAGGAGCCAATCCTACAAATCAGCAGGGCTCCACTCATGCAGAGCTCATTACAGATCCAGTCCAAGTTACTTCAGGGAAACTGATGCCGGGGGGGAAAAAAGTCTGTTCCTGCATTCTTAATTGTGGTAAAATTCCTATCATGTTCAAAAGGAGTTGTAGCTAAGTAAGGAGTGGGGGATCAGGACCTGTGATCTCAACTGCTTCTGAGTAGTGAGATAAGGACACAACACAGGCAGCCAGAAAAATAATCTTATTGAAAACTCAAAGGAATTGTTCTTCCTTCCCAAGAACAGATAAAAAAATTAATGAATTAGGTGAAAATGGCTTCTGTAAGATGCAGCAGTTCTGCTATCGTGGCTGCTGCCTGGAAAATTGAGAGTAATAACTTTAAATTATCAAAATTTATTTCCTGGGAGTAGCTGACTGTAAACGTTTTTGGGTAGTGGGTGGGAAATCCATGATCAAAAAGACCAAATGAACCTAGAAAAGGACTTATGGGCTAACACTTGAGATGTTCATTTAGTCATACCTCAAATTACAGGACAGCCTGAAAAATACATTTATGAGCTGATGTAACTGTGAGGTTACTTTTGACATACTATGTGAATAAAAAGATGTAATGCCCTAGAGAAGTTCAAAGAGGACTATATACATACAAACTGATGAATATAGTTTGTATATTTTAATACATTTCTTTGTTAGATTGTGGCTGTGAACAAAGCACGATTCTCTATTTCTGTACTTTAACCCACTCCTGGGTTGACAGCAATGGAGTGTGCCTTGCACCTGGAAAAGAATGTGAACCAGTCACTCCTTGATCTGCACAAGCTGGCAACTGACAAGAATGACCCACATTTGTGTGACTTCATTGAAACTGGGGATGGGAATGATCACCTGTATCTCTTGCTGTTACTGAATTTACCATCTATTGTAAACACACACTGGTGAAACTGGGGCTCAATAGTGTAAAGAAGATGTGTGATTTTGTATGTTTAATTTGTTTTTTATACATGAAACACTTGTAGTAAGAAAAATAAAGACGATTCAGAGTCTAGTCCACATTATAAGATGTAATACATGGTTTTGTTATTTGCAAACATAACTTTAAATTAGTCCTGAATAAATTTTGATTACCCACATCAGTTCTTAAGATGAATTTGACGTTATAATTCACATTATATGATTAGCTTGTGGGTGGACTAGAAGGTGCAATTTGGATTATCACAAACAATACCTCTCTCCAACTGACTGCCTATAAATTATGGGCTATAGTCAGTTGCAAAAACATGGGAATTTACTAGCTACTGTGGATTGTGTAATCCCATTTCGAGGTAGTTTTCCTGGGGGGGGGGGGGGGAAGGAAATTAGACATTCTGTTTGCAGTATTCAGTGAAGTATTCCTTTATTTTGAAGTCAGGAGAAACCAAATCTAGTGCTCAGGATTCTTGTAAACTATGTGAAGTCACTGCTTTGTTGCTTTCCGGTTTCATTATTTGGCATCATTCACACAATCCTATGAACATCTTTTGTCAGTTCATGCCAAAAATATTTGAATTAAGTAAGTTGTAGTTTTCCAGCTTCAGAAATGTGCAGACCTACAGAAATAATACTGTAATAGCAGCATCTCCCCCTACAGTGACTGTGCATTATCAGGTAAGATTTTTTCCCCCTTCTCTTCCTCAGAACTTTCTTAGAGTTTTTTCAGGACATCATCTTGTAACTGAGCTTCTTTCATTATTCTTAACTTTAAAAAGGTCTGCCTGCTTTTTACTTACAATTAAAGGGTTTGATTCGAGGACCATTCTTTATTTTTTCCTCTAATGACACTAAACACACACTGTCTCTTGAAAGTGGCTATACACCTTGCTTCCATACAATTCACTGTGCAAAACCAATATTAAATACTCAGTACAGTGTGTTGTCATCAGTGATCACTTTGATTTTCGACTTGGCCATGAAATGTTATGCTTGCCCTGTTTGTGTGGGCATAACCTGCAGGCAGCAGCTCTAGTCCTAAGAAAGTTATTTAGAAAGAGAAATCCAAGCAGGAAACAAGCTTTACAGGGAATAAACTCAGCTTCTTAAAAGAACTGCACCCCAGGTCACAATAAGCAATTACCCAAGATCAAATGCCTGTACATTCAGATAAATGCTAGTAGCAGCAAGACCATCTGCAACAGCATGATCTGATGACTCCCCAAAAATGAGTCCATGAATTAAGCCTTCTTGAAAGACATTCACACTTTTAACTTTATCTCAAAATGTCCTCATTTTATAATGCTTGGTTTGGGGATAATTACATCATCTGCAGATGGCTGATGAGGATTCTGAGGGGCCTGGGAGGAGTATGATCTCTGGAGGCAGTTCAAGTGCTTATTGGGGCCTACTAGCTGAAGTACCTTTAACCTGAGTCATGGTACACCTGGCATACTATGAAGTACTGGGTCTGAAAACAAGCTGGTGTATCACTCTGGCAACCCCACTGAAGGGAAGATGATTACACAAAGTTACCAATATGTCTCATTATGGGGGCAATTTCTTTAACTAGCATTCCTGGTAAAACATAGCAGGGAAATGATGGTGCTGCCATTTCCAATGGTCCATGCACCCTGTCCACTGATTCCTGTGACTTTAGAGCAGACATTTCTCTAAAGCACTATGATTTGCTGAGGTGAATGATTATCATCATGTCCACCAGTCATTTCTTTGCCACATTGCCACCTCAATCCTGTAGCCAGCTGAAGAGCTTGGAGCAGGGACAAACCACCAAGAATTCTACATACATGTGGCACATGACCTCCTGGGGCTAGTGGTTCCTGGGAGGTCTTCATCAGTGACATGCCAAGGGAATTTGACTTCCGTCATGGCAGTGACGCTAATCCCAAGATGCCCTAGGCTCCACACCCAAGTGGGAAGGACCCTGGAGCCCATGCTGGGTCACAGAAGAAAGGAGGAAAAAAGGTCCATCAGCCTTACAAGCAAACAAACCAAGCTCCTTCTTCCCGGCCCCTGCTCCAGAGGGCGAGGGGACTGGCAGCTGAGTGAAGGGGAATTCTGTTCTTGAAAGAGCAGCTCACTGAGATCCAGTATGACAATTCCTATGTTCTGATCTCTCTGCTTAGTGCTGACTGATTATATGCACAGCATTCAACTGTCACTTCCCAACGGGGGGAGGGGTATACATGCAGTACATAGAGAGAGGGAGGAAAGCTCCCCAAACCCATTTCCATGATGAGGCTCAGAGCCACACTGTGGTATTTGAATCTTACAAGTGCCACTTATCCCAGAGATGTCTGGTTGGGGACAGGAGAACTCTGTGAGACAGAGATGGCAAGAGAAGACAAAGCACTCTGCCCCTGTTCCAGAAGTCATGGTCATGCAGCCAAGTAAAGGCCAGCAGAGGGTGTCAATTCTCTATGCCATCATTTCAATGCTGAGTCAGAGTTGTGAGATAGGACAAGGAAATTATTACTTCTGCAAGTTCCCATTCCATAGTGCTCATTGGAGTGAGCTCTCAAACATATAGCTGAAGATGGATTTGATGGCATTGAGGGGCTCTGATCTTTAAGAGCTGTACCTCTCTTGTGTCACCAGAGGGAAGAAGGACACTCTTTGTTCCAGACCTTCCTGTCCTGGTGTAGATTTGGGATTGCAGAGAACTGAGAGGAGCTCACCCTGCACCAGAGAATCTTGAGGCATGAGAGTTGCTGGCTGGCTACCTTCTTATTCTCCCCATCCCTCAGTTAGCAGTTTCAGGGGCAGCACAGAGCCTGTAGCTGGCACTGACAGGAATGGAAGATTACTCTGGACAGGGAGAAGCCCCTGAACCACTGAGGTACACTCATCATGATCAGCAAAGCCCCAGCACAGCCAGCAAAAGCTGCCTACCACCCAGAATCCATGAAGACATTGGATCATAGGCTACAAAGGGTTAAGCGGAGTAACAGCTAGGACACAGAGGCCAACAGATAGGTGAGATTCCTCCCAATGCAGGATGGGATGATGAGAGGGAGTGAAGCATTCTTCTTTTGTGGAAGCAGAAGCCACTGTACAGGTGGGGCACCTACCATAACTGTTTGGGGAGCATCTGAGGGTGAAATGCATGCAACCACGGGTCCATAAGGCTACCAGGTGCTGGGAAGCATGCACCTAGAGTCACCCAGGCCACTGGATGGGTGGAGTATACACCAACACTGGGCGACAAGGTCACCAGTAGGCATGGTAATGTAGTATGGGGATGTTGGTGCCTGGGTGAGAATCCACTGCAAGTTGGGAAGCATCCCGGAGGGTTGTAGGTGAGCAAACCCAGATCAATCACCAAGCAAGAGAAGGTGTCCAAGTGTTTTAGAATCTATCCATGGTGGGGCTTGTAATCCTGTTTGAAACAGTTTTCAAACAGTTATAGCCAAACATACTGTAACAAGGCTTGAGTTCCCACCCAGCACACTTACAAATCAGGTTCCAACAATGTTTTTGCAGACACAGTTAGGTGTTAAAAATGTACCCACACACTCATTGGAGAAGAAACTGTGCTAGAAACATGCTAGCTACCCTTGAATTGAGAAATTATTGATAAGCATGATTTACACCTGTGTGCAGGTAGGTGGGAGATAGGCATCCGGATACCTACAGACAAATGGAATCAAGTTAAGCGTAGGCCCTTGCTTTGCTTGTCCAGTAAAATGTAACACTTCAGAGCATTCAGTCTTTGAGATGAACCCTAGTTGGCTCTTTCAATTTTAAAGATGCTTCCAGAGGCCTTGGTAGAGTGATGGGCAGCGGAAGCCTTCACACTGAGCAGCTATTTTGTCTCACTGAATCCCACAGAAAGCAAAACAGATTACATAAAAGCTAACCCAGACCTCTATCCAGTTCCCCCACCCCTATTATGGAAGTAAATGGTGGACCAAGAGGTCCCTTACCATCTGCTTGTTTCTCCAGCTCTGGGCTACTCTCACTCTTCTCCCTCTATGGCCAATGGTGGGGTGTAGTGGCTTACACAGTGTGCAGAGGCTGGATGGCTCCATTAGCAGGGCACGGTGGGATTGTGCAGTGGATAGCTCAGTCAGAAGGGCATCATGGCTCACAGGGTGAGCAGAGGCCAGGTAGTCTAGTTGGCAGTCAAGGGGATGTGGTGGCTTGTGGGGTGAGCAGCTGAGGTGGATAGCATAGTAGGTGGACATGGTGGCTTGTGTATGTTAGATAATCTGGTAAGTAATTGGCAGGGTGAAGGTAGCCTGGGTGTTTCTAGGGGCTTTCCTGATTACCTCTCTATTCCTCTGGTTTCCTGGCTGACATCAGAGAGGTTTGCCTAGATATGCTGGGCTAGAAACTGCTGCAGCCAGCAACTTTAGTGGCTGAAGAGGTGTTCCCAATAAGCTTGCTGCACAGTTGCAAACTTGGAACCAATGAGCTGAAATTTATGAATAAGATCTCCTTTTGGTGATGCTCTGAGCAGGAGGGTGAGTTAGGCCTGCCTGCAGCTGCTGGAGGCAGACTGAACTGATGAAGTCTTCAGGGGTGTGGGTAATCCCAGTCTGCATTGATTTACAGGTCTGGTTCTGCCTCTAAGGAACTGCAAGCAGGTGAAAAACCCATTGTAATAGATCTGCAGACTTTCATTGCCAAGGATGTCAATTACTCAAATTATTAATATGTGCTCTCATTCTTAACATAGACTTTTGGATGGAATATATAACTATAGTTAGTTTCACTTACTTCAGGATTTGCGTATCTTAATTTAACAGTTTCCATTAAATTGCATTTTCAATAGTTATGTTACCTTCAACTATAGCAGGGCAAGGAGGGCTTGCACCTGCCCGCCTCCCGGCTTTTCAATAGGTACAGCAGGGCAAGTTCTTTATGAGCAACATTTTAAACAGGTTAAAATAGTTGGTATTTATTAGGATCAATGCTATGAGTTTCAGCTAAATTAACCTTGTCTGAGTTTTAAAATACATATTTAGATGCATAATTAATCTGGAAGTAGCAAATCATTCTGTTCATTCTCTAGAGATTTCTCATTTAATTAGATAATGCTGAAAACAATCGTACTTTTTATGTTCAGTGTTTACATATGTTATATCAGAGCAGTACCATTTGAAAACATCAGAAGCATATGTGTGAAAGAGAATCATTTCTGATCTTTACTTCAAAGACCTCTAAACAGAAAAACCTTCACAGCACTACATTTCAGTTAATGTCACTCAGCCTCTAGGCTTTGCTTGTCTATACAAAGAAAAGTGAAGGACTGACTTGCTAAAGCATCAACTGTTAGCTGCTTCTGAAATGAGATGTAAAAAGGATGTAGAACAAAGCATTATACATTTTTTTAAAATCTAATATGTATGCAAAAGAAACATTTCCAGCCACAGAAACAGTGGTTCTACAGGCATTGCCATGGTACAGGCCAGACAAGTGTACAACTCTTGCACAACTGCCTATGTCTTCACTGCCCAACCACCACTCTGTTCCTTCTACAAACTCAAGCATCTCTTGAAAGATTAGAAAATAGTGGGGAACCATGGCAGGTTGGTTGCATTGATTCTCCCTACCATCTCAAAGAATAAAGAGTTACTATGGTAAGTAACCACTCATTCTCCCTCAAGCATTGCCTGCAAGGCTCCCTGCTTTAGGTAATTAATAAGCAGTCCCAGGACCTAAAGTCTGAGGAATCTTACTTTAATAAAGACTGCAGGACTCAGGTATAGGCTAAATTTTCAGAAGTGACTTAGGAGCCTAAGCCTCACTGAAAGTCAACAGGAGTTAGGCACTTTTAACATGAGAGGTTCCGCTACTCAGGCCCGAGGAAGAATAGGACTAAGAAGAGGTACAGAAAGAGCCACTTCCAATGGGGCTCAATCCATGGCGAGTGCTTGTCTTAATGGTAGAGATGACATGGGTAGTTGTCAACACTTGGACCCAACTCCTCAGCGCCTGAGGCTCACATACCCGATGCCCAGGCAATAACACAGAAAAGCTCATGGCTGACACACCCATTGCCAAAGCAGCTGGTGTATAGGCAACAGATTTTGAAAACATCCAGAATAACTTGACATCAGGGTCAGGAGCAAAAGTCAGTCAATATAGGCACTTGACATCAAGATGCCAACAACACCCCAAAACATTAGCTTTGAAGAGGGTTTATATGCGGACAGTGAGAAACCCAAATGATCATAGTGTTATCAACAATCATAAGCCTCATGGCTTTGTATCTTTTTCCTTAGTGCAAAAAAGAAGCCAAGAAGCAGAGTCGGGACTGAGATGTGTGGAATGATTTGACATTTTGGGGAAACCAGTTCCCTATTACATCCATTATCCAGAATTCAAAAAGTATCCAACGTGAAGAAAACTAACTGGTGGACTAATTAAAGTATTATTGTAAGGACTAAATCACAAACACCATAATATGCAGTATGTAGGGGTATACTTTCCTTTTGAAAGCATGCCTGTAGTTTTGTATATTACAGGTCTAAAAAAGACAATTCACATTCATGCAACATTTATACATCTGTAGGAGGAACTGGAAAATCCTTCTCAGTATGTTATAAAAGTTTAAAACTAAACAAACTGAATATATTATTTAAAATATTTTATTACTTTCATACAGTCATTAAAAAACAACACTAATGACAGACTTTAACCAGGACACCATACCTAAGCCAGCTCACATTTCAGGAAGTTTGTATCTGAGTTTCTCTGCTCTGGCCATCTCTAATAAAAACAGGTTGAACCCAGTTGTGGAACTGAGTTGTCAATACAGTATTTGTCAGAGCCCCAAATTAAATGGTTGCCTGAATGGTTAGTCTGATAAATAAGTTGTTCAAAAGTTTTGTATTTTTTTTGTTGATCAAAAGACAATATCGAGTATACTGCCAGATTAAGCAAAATCCTCTGGCATAGATGAACTACCATTTAGTTTACCTCCTTTAAAAAAGTTCTTTAATTGCCCCATATGTTTGCTGCAGAGATTATGAGCATTGTTAATCAGGCTAAAGAAATGTAATTTCTTAATCTACCCTTTTTGTTTTTGATCAGTGGTTCTCAAACTGGTGGTAACAGCCACTGATTTAAAGAAAGTGGGCCAGATGACACAGTAGCTTTCATTCATTAATGGGCTGCCAGCACAAAAAAAACAAATGAATGGATGTTCAGCTATCATTTTCTCAATGTTTATTTGATTGACCATTAGCTCCTAAAACTGGACTTGGAGAAACATCTGCTAAATAAATTTCACAGCAATCTTGTATGTTCAGTCAATTCCACTCAAAGCAGGAGCTGATGCTTGAGCAGTCAGTCAGGGCTAACCTAAATTTGCAATCACCAACCAGATTCAAAACAGGAGACACTCAGAGTGCAGAGAAAACGGGGGGAGGGAGAGGAGCAGTAGTGATCTTAGGTGCACAAGCTATACATTCTAGCAAAGTCTACAAGATGTAAGAAAACACATATCAAGCCCAAATCTGCCATTAGTTACACCAGCGTAACTTTACTAAGTTCAGCTGAATTACTTCAAATTTATATCTGTGTGACTGATAATAGTATTTGGCTCTTTGTGATTTAGAGTAACTATTTTCCAGTGCCACCTGAGAATGTATGCCCTCCACCTCTCCTTTATATCTCTTCCAGTGAACTTAGAGAAAAATGAAATTTTTTGTATTACCATAGTGCCTGGGAAAGTTCTTATAGATATATAAAATATAACTATATATATAAAAAAAAGTTTAAAAAGACACTATCCAGTTAGTCACTGGCACACTATACAGCTGGAAGGATCTGCCTGCAGAATCACAGCCTATGTAGTCCAACAGTTTTTATGTTTCCTCACTGATTGCATTTGCTCCAGCTTATTCCTGGATGTCAAGTCACAATATCCACGTAATATCATACTTTGTTGCTCTACATGTTAAAGTTGCCATACAAATATAATTAATCCAAATCAGTTAATCAGAGTGGGGGTTATAATTTTGCATGAATAGGAATAAGTCATTGACTCCTTTTGTTTGTGTAAATGTACCTAAAAATTAAACAACATCCGTTCATTCCATTATTTTTAATACAATATTTTTTGCAGCTTTCCATGAATCTCAATTACTCCAAAATTAAATGAGTAAATTGTCTAAGACACTGGATGTTCACTGAAGTCAGCTGTTTTTTCAATCAATTTGTATTATACTTTTAAACATCACCAATTCAAAACCACAATCTATGCACAGCACTTCTTACAAAATATAAACCATATGCATGTAACATAGAAAGGCCACTAACGGATTTCTCTCATAATTATATTAACGTATTGTAAAGTATTAATTTTCCAGAACACTAAAAGTGCTCACTGTATAATTGACATTTCTGTTTAATGTTTACAATCTAAAACTATTTTGATTTTGTAATAAAACCAATTTTACTGTAAACCTTGTCAACCATTCTAAAAGCTGTGCATTAAAAAACTCTAGTTTCCATGTAAACAAGTGTTGGCAGATATTTTCCGTATATAGAAAGTGGCCAGTTTCATTTAACTTACATGTGCATTAGTTCCAAGAATAGTCAATACTCATTTGCACTGAAGACTTTGGAGCAATAAACTAAGCTGTGGGTGACTATATTCTCTGAACTATAGTTTTCTTGGTTACAAAGGAATATTTGTCTACTCTTATCGTTATAATCCCTTCTAGAAGGAGTATGTTCTGAAACAAAGGTTTTCCTTTTATCTGCAAAAATAAAAGGAGGACTTGTGGAATCTTAGAGATTAACAAATTTATTTGAGCATACGCTTTCGTGAGCTACAGCTCACTTCACTGGATTACTATTTCTCTGCACACCCCTCTCATGCCACATCATCTGCATTTGACATTTGTAATTACTGAAAAGTTAAGAGTTAGCTAGTGGTAGAGTGGAGCTTACTGAGAAACACCTGCTTTAAATACACCATTAGTGTACAGAAATTTGTACATTAGTGAAGTAGCAATAAAGTCCTATAGCGAGAGCAAAAAAGGTTCAAAGGAGGCAGATAACTGGGGGCGGAAAATGCTTTCACCACAGTAAAAGAATAAACATTTGTAAAAGGTGAAGACTCTGGTCTTGGTAGGTAAATAAAGAGAGAGGAATAGGTTTTAAAAATACTCGCATTTTAAGTCTATATACATTCAGTTATGGAGTTGGTATCTTAGAGTTTAACATTTAAAAGGTATTTTTTCCAAAGTCCAACTTTAACTACTTGCATGATTGCTGGATCTTATGCTAGAAGACATCAAATCAAGCTGGTAAAACCCAATATTACAAGATATTTTAGAGCTCCCTTTTTAGTTCTCATTATAGCCAGCAAAGGTAATCTATAGCACAATATGGCAGCGCTAGCTAATGTGCTGAATACTTGCTCCAAAAGCTCCCAGCAGTACTGTAGGGAAGGGGTCTGGATTTTGGGCCCAAAAAACTTAAAAATTAAAAAGAAAAGGGGTACTTGTGGCATGTTAGAGACTAACAAATTTATTTGAGCATAAACTTTCGTGAGCTTCATCATCCAACGAAGCGAGCTATAGCTCACAAAAGCTTATGCTCAAATAAATTTGTTAGTCTCTAAGGTGCCGCAAGTACCCCTTTTCTTTTTGCAAATACAGACTAACACAGCAGCTACTCTGAAACTTAAAAACTAAACTTATTTTTGAGCATTTAGGTCTTAATTCTCAAGTGTTACGTTTTGGTGATTCTCCTACACTGCTTTCAACAATTTACATTTTTTCTAGTATGGTCTCCATCTACTAATGGTCCTTTCTCCTCCCCCCAAAATTTTTTTTGAAGTACTATTCAAGATTTGTCTTTTCTTTTTGCATATAACCTAGGATGTAATGTGGACATGAAAAGAAAATGCACTATCCCCTCATTAGCAGTTTATTCATCAGGTGCACAGCCTCTTCAGAAACTCTATATAAGAAGCTAAAGTGGAACACGTGCCCAAAAGAAAAAATATATATAATCCAGCCAAGCCCTCCAAAACTGTACTGTGCACAACAAATCTGAGATGAATTTTTATAAACTGGCTTAATTAGTCATTGAAACAATTTATCTAAGGGATATGGTGGCTTCCCCATTCCTTTAAGTCAAGACTGCATATCTAAATGATGTGTTTGCTCTATAGCATGGGTTCTCAAACTGGGGATGGCGACCCCTCAAAGGGTCATGAGCTGTCTCCACTTCCAAACGCTGCTTTGTGTCCATCATTTATAATAGTGTTAAATATAAAAAATGTTTTTAATTTATAAGGGGAGGGAGTAGGGAAGGTCACACTGAGAGGCTTGCTGTGTGAAAGGGGTCACAGTTTCAGAGTGGTAGCCGTGTTAGTCTGTATCAGCAAAAACAAGGAGTACATGTGGCACCTTAGAGACTAACAAATTTATTTGGGCATAAGCTTTTGTAGGCTAAAACCCCACTTCATCAGATGCATGGAGTGGAAAATAGTAGGAAGATATATATATATACACACAATATATGAAAAGATGGGAGTTGCCTTATTAAGTGGGCGGGGGGATCAGTTCTAATGAGACAATTCAATTACAGTGGGCTATTATCAACAGGAGGAAAAAAAATCACTTCTGTAGCAGTAGTCAGGGTGGCCTATTTCAAACTGCTGACAGGCAGGTGCAAGTAACAGTAGGGGGAGAATAGTTTTTCCTATGCCTGTGGGCCCTGTGCCTAGGAGCTGGACCTGCTGCAGGCCACTTCCAGGGCACAGGAAGCCTGCCTTAGCACCCCCACTGCACTGCTTACTGGAAGCCACCCAAAATAAGCCCATGCCCCAATCCCCTGCCCCAGCCTTGAGCCCCTTCCTGCACCCCAAGCCCAGAGCTCCCTCCCACAACCTGAACCCCTTATCCCAAGCTGTTGGTCATAGGCAAATGCCTGGTTATACTACTTTATCTAGTTAATTCAGTGGACAATTGCAAGACCATTAGATGAGTTTTGAGACTAAGGAAAACAATACAATAGCATGCTCCACCCCTTTCTTTATAGGGTGACAGTAGGCTTGTAACTCACTCTTCTATGGCCTGCCACTACAAAGAACACAGGATTGAAGCACAGGTTATCTTCATTTGCTAACTGGAATAAGTGTAAGGACAGCACTTCGCAAACATTTCTCTATTTTACTACATAAATGTCTGTAGGAAACCACTCGCACGAAAACATTAAGGTCTCCTCAAGTTTTATGAAGACTGACTTTTCACAAAAGGTGACTAAGGTTGGTGTGTCTTTCTACCCTAAAACAAAGGTTAATTTTAGCGTCTTAAGGTAAATTATGCTTTTTTGTAATTTGTTTTATATTTTGACTACACAGGTTTTCCCCAAGTCATTAATTAGTGGAATCTGCCCCAACTGATAAATTACTCCAGCTTCAGTCTGTGGACCACAAGTGACCTGTTTGTCTCAGTGTGTAAGTGGCCTATTGCCTAGATTGTAACCCAGATATGCAAGGTGTAAGCAGAAATACTAATGCCTGAAAAGGTCTGAGTCATCTGCAATGAGATGCTGGGATAGGAACTGTATCTAATGTTTCAGGTTCATCCGCTTCCTCCTCTTCATGCTTCAAATGCTCTGCTGCATTTGTATGCAAAAATGCCCAGGTACATTGTACTTCAAAATTCTTTATTAGTTGAATATAGTGTAAAAAATATTCCCCAAACACTAATTTTGTCTCAAAATCCCAGACAACTTATTCAAAGTAAATTCAAAGATGAATGACTAGTTTTATTCCATTTCAGAATGGAAACATGAGCTGGGTCAAAAATTTAACCATGCAAACTGAAGTGATCAACTGTTGTGCTTTTCTAGCCATTACTTATCTTACTGTTTTTCTACACATTATACATTACTGATTTCATCCATAATCATTTAATTGTACTCTAATCACTACCACACTGTCACCAAAGCAGGAGCTGCAAGTTTGAATCCCTTATATTTTGTTCGTTTTTCCCTGTGGAAGAAAAAAAATTTAATCACCAGCAAAATAATTCACAATTGCAATATATTTGTCATCATGCCTCCAGCTTTCCTCAGCCATTTCCAATTAAAGTGGAGGTCAGCTAAATCAATTTAAGCCAGGTTTCAATTTTAGAGTGTTCACACTAGGATTTAAACTATAAGGCATGTTAAAATTGAGCCATATCAGCAAATCTAGCTGTAATGTAGACAAGGCCTTTTAGTGCTATGACAACATTCAGAGAGCCAAGAATGAAAGTCAAGCTACCAAGTTTATAGCTTACTTTATGCCAATAAATTGAATTGAGTAGTCATGTGACATGAATTATAGCTCTAAAGTGAATTACACTGTCAGCTATTACTAGTAAACAGTCACTGCAAAAGAAAGTTATGATGCAGAGGACTCCCAGACAATCTTACACTGAAATGTTTATTCTCTTGAGACACAGAGAAGTTTCCATGAAAGCGCCTTGGAAAGTTGGCTAGGTACACAAATTTACTTCAACTGGTGACAAATATGTCCCCACCCACCTCAGTGTGATGCTCCTATTTACATTACATACCTGGGAATTTGTCACTCTTTAAGGGTAGTTTCATGTTCAAGGAGATTCATGTTAGTGTCTTGCAAGTTCTATGAAGTACATCTAGGCACCCGATAATTGTAAATATATTCTGGAGGACTCTGAAACCAGGAAAAGCTTCATGTGATCACAAGAAATTCCCTAACACCATGAAGTAAAGCTAAGCATGGTAATCTGATGCTAGCACCCATGGTTCAAGTCAATGAACCTGAAGAAAACAGATACAATTTTATTCAAAAGGAATTGAAACACATTAAATGGATTTCTCATGAGTTTGTTCCTCCCGACAGGATCCAGAGAAGAGTTTTAATCTCACCTCTGGGTTTTAGAGAGAACTACTATACCCCCCTGTGTTGGCCACCTAAAGCACAGTCTGCCTTAAGAGGGCAAAGCAAAAAAGGGGAAATATTACTAATCATAAAATTCCTTTAACATATTATTCTCAACAAACTCACTGTAATTTAGTGTTGATTTGTAGGTATTTCATAAAAATTCCTACAATTTATCAACCAACCATCTACCACAAAGTAACCATCAAGGCAAACTTTCATCCAATTAGAATCCCTTACTTTCCAGCAGAGGAATTTCTTCATTCCTAAGAGGTGTCTTCAGGAGCATTTCAGTCACATGTGACCATTTATCTACACAATATTTTAAAGGACACGTTAAATATGTTTTAAACATGACATAGTAAAGTTCAACATTTTCAATAGATAAGTAATGTAAGTTCACTTTTTAAAATTAGTGATAACAGCCAGCCATAATTTAGGTTTTATTCTATAGAATCCCTTGTATACAATCCAACTATTAATAATCAATTCAGATTCTAAAGCAAAAAGTCAATGGTTCAAGTTTAGAAAAAAATATCTGTTTTCCTAAACTGGTAGCCATTTAAGCCATGGTCAGCCCTAGTAAGTTAAAAAAAACCATAGCCATGTTTCTGCAATAGATTTCTTATTCTAAAGATGATAATTTTGTATTTAATTCATACTTAATGTGGCTATTAAATATCTAAAAAGTGAAAGTTCACCTTTCAAAACTTAGTAACTTTTCACTATAATCACAGATACATATTGTAACAGCATACATGTAAGTGTTCAAGCAGTGTTACGATTAAAGCACATGGCAATAGTTACACACAAGAATCAACACTGTTAAAGGTTTCAGGGACACTTTTAAACGGAGTAAAAAACCAAAAAAAAACCACCACCCAATACACAGCAGAAATGATCCTTTTTTTAAAAACAAAAACAAAAACGGATCAATGGACAGCTTTGCTGAAGAATTTATCCACCGTGTGATAGACAAGAACCAGTAAATGAAACGGGTTACAGTACTCAATTTTAATTGTCCACATGGAGACAAAATGCCATTTGTTAAATGAACATTAATTGTGCAAGTTGCTTCCCCCCGTGATTTCCAAGTGTTTACAACACAGTAATTTAACGCAGATTGAGCACTTTATCTATCAAAATGTTAATTTCAATGAGCCAGTGTCTCTCTGAAGAGAGACACAGGACTAGACTCCGTTAAAAAAAAAAAGATGCTAAATACTTTGCCGTAACAGTTAGCTCCGCAGTTTGTGAAACGAATTGTTCAGGGAGCCAAGCGCAGGGCGAGATCAGTGGGTGAAGATTTTTAGTTTGTTACGGTAATACCGCCAGCGTTTGCTAGGAGAAAGACCACGGCCCTGCTGGGCAGCACAGTCCCGCTAACAACGCCCAGCGCACAAGCCAACCCCCCCGCTTCCAGGGAGCCATCCGAGGCGCGGGCAGGCACAGGACGCATCGGTCAGCCCGAGCCGGCCTGGGGTGGAGGCCTCTCGCCGCCAGCCCCGTCACCCCCCACCCCGCCGCGGCAAGGCGCCGGCCCACGCGAGCCGGCCCGTCTCTACCTCCGCAGAGCTCAGTCCTTTCTGCCACCGCGTCAGACGCGCTTCCGGAGCGGCAGCCTCACCCGGCTCCCGCATCCACCGGCGACCCGGGGCGGCGGGGCAGAGTGGCAGAGGCGCGCGCGAGTCCCCGGAGCGGCGTCCCCCGCCCCCACCGGGCGGAACGGCCCCGCCAGGCTGGGGCGAGGGGCGCTCCGCCGCCGGCCCGGGCCCAGCTCCCCATGGAGGAGTCAGGCCGCACGGTCCCTGCTGCCCAGCCGGCGCGGCCCTCAGCGGGGCCGCAGAACCGAGGAGTCACCTCACCCACCAGGACGGGGAGCGAGAACAGAGACCGAGCCCATGCCTCCTCAGAGCTTAAATACTGGCGGGCAGTTACCGCGAGATCTCGCACTCTCATCCTCTCTCTGGTCGCTCCGCGCGTTGGGGGCGGGGCAACCATTGGGGAACAGTCAGTGGCACGGGGAGACGCCGTCTACTAGTGCGCAACTATTGGTGGAGAGGAGGCACGTGACCTAAGCCAACCCGGCGAGTATGGTCCTGCCCGCTCCCCGCCCGACGCGAGTCTCAGGCTGCTGCGAGTGCGGGGCTGGCGGAGCCTGAGCGGCCGAGACCCGCGGGGCGGGGTTAGTTGGCGCCAGACTCATCGCCCCGCCCGGCAGCCGCTGCAGAGGGCGCGCGCGCGCAGACTCGCCCCCCCCCCCCGGGCACTAACCGCCGAGAGGGGGGCTGGGCTAGGCCGCTCGCTGATGCTGCTCGGGGCTGGCTGCGGCCAGGGGCCGGGCCTCGGCCTGGGACGTACCAGGTCACCAATGGCGTGACACAAACGTCGGGCGTCGGGGGATCGCCAGGGGCGGGAAAACAGGACTTCCCCCTTCCCCGCCGAGAGGGAGCTGGCAGCAAAGAGCCCGAGGGTAGTCGCTGAGGAAGAGACCTCGGTCAGGCTCGCCCCTCAGCCTGGAGCAGAGGCTGTAAGAGCTCTGAAAACGAGCTGGGGATCGGTGTCTGTCAGTCTAATGACAGGTTTCAGACGAGCAGCCGTGTTAGTCTGTATTCGCAAAAAGAAAAGGAGGACTTGTGGCACCTGAGAGACTAACCAATTTATTTGAGCATGAGCTTTCGTGAGCTACAGCTCACTTCATCGGATTCGAAAGCTCATGCTCAAATAAATTGGTTAGTCTCTAAGGTGCCCAAGTACTCCTTTTCTTTTTGTCAGTCTAAAGTACATGTATGATTCCCCATTGCTGCAGGAGGCTCCCAATGTATTTATCCTCAGAGGCCCCTTGTGGGTAGGAAGGGGTAATGACCATTACCTCTTCTCCCAGACAGGCTCTCTCGCTCACCCCACATGGGGAACTGAGGCCCAGATCCACCGAGGCATTTTGGTACCTAAATACCATTTAAGATCTGGGTTTAAGTGACTCATGCAAAGTCACTCAGGGAGCATGTGGGAGAGCAGAGAATTGAAACCTGTCTCCCAACTTAAGGCCCAAGCTAGTGCCCTAACTACTGGACAAGCCTTCCTCTCCTAGTGGAGCAGAGAGACTTGTGGCACCTTAGAGACTAACAAATTTATTTGAGCATAAGCTTTCATGAGCTACAGCTGAATGCATCCGATGAAGTGAGCTGTAGCTCACGAAAGCTTATGCTCAAATAAATCCGTTAGTTGCTAAGGTGCCACAAGTCCTCCTTTTCTTTTTGTGGATACAGAGTAACACGGCTGCTACTCTGAAACCTTTCACCTTTAAGTCACTGATTTGAATCCAGCTGAATAGTACTGAAGGAAGTGATGCTGGTCAGCAGAGGAAAGTATTTTGAGGAGTCTGCAGCCATCCTGCAGTCCCTTGTGATTGAAGTTTTCACATCCACAATTGGTCAGGTCAATCCATGGTCAGGTGTACTCGTGGATTTGCCGAAGCTGAGCTCTCACCCTACAACAGCCACAAATAACACTTTCTACCATCTCCGGTTAGCTAGGAGACTCCATCTCATCCTGGAGGACAAGGATCTGGCCTCAGTTATTCATGCTGTAGCGCATCTCTTCAGCAACACAGGCTACCATGAGCACATCACACCTGTTCTCTACTCTTTGCATGGGCTTCCCATAGAATTTTGAATCAACTTTAAGGTCTCAGTCCTTATCTTCAAAGCACTCTGTGGCCTGGGCTCAGGATGCCTAAAAGGTTATTTAAAGCTCTGTGATGAAGACAGTTGAAAACTTTGTTCCTCTGGCACGAAGGAACAGTAATAAGTAAGGATATGATTTAGGCACAGAGGTCAGGGATTCCATAACGAACCTCCATGACTTCTTTGGCTTCGGCCCCCATTGCAATGGCAGGGCTGGAGCTGTCAATGGCTGCAGTGGGGGCTGGAGTCCCCTGCGGATGGTGGGGCTCGGGCTGTCAGTCCTATCCCCCCTGCAGGGCTTGGGCTTCAGTCCCATCCCCCTCAGGGAAGTCCCTCCCCTGTTATTTTTAGTAAAAGTCAGGGACAGGTTGTGGGCTTCTGTGAATTTTTGTTTATTGCCTGTGACCTGTCCGTGACTTTTACTAAAAATAACTATGACAAAATCTTAACCTTAGTAATAAGAGTAAAGCTTATCTGTGGGAAACAACCTTCTTCTGGGAATTAAGGACTATCATAAACTGCATCACTTTCTGCTTCATGTGCAAAGCACATTTCTTTGACCTTACCTTCTCTAATATAACACATAGAAACAGGTGTATTTTTAAAAAACCACTACCAAAACAAGAAACTCTACTCCACTGGGAGCACAAACAATGTGACAGATTTGCAGTCATGTAGCTTAATGCAGTACTGGAAGGCACTCAGATATTACAGTGACGGTATAAAAAGTTAGATAGATTAGAAAGTTACCCATATATGTCCTAATTGCTGACATGAAATGATGATTAGAAAGTGCTGCAGACTTTTATGTATTTAAAAAAAAGTCTTTCAGATGAGTTGGAACCACCAAGTTGTGCAAGAACTATGCCACTATTTGATATTATATTCATTATCTCCCTACTTCCTTACTTCGTCATGGTCATTTGTTACATCTTTTTTCAAATTAGGCCTAGTCTCGGCAGTTGCACCATGTGAGCAAACCTTATGCTCAGATAGATGAATGCAGGGATATACCCACATGGAATAATTTGTAGGACTGGGACATTCATTGTAGGAACCTTGTCTATTACATATACGTTTGTACAGTATCTAGCACAGGGGTGGGCAAACTACAGCCCGTGGGCCACATCTGGCCTGCCAGCCGAATTAATCCGGCCCTCGAGCTCCCGCTGGGGAGTGGAGCTGCAGCTGCTCCCGTGCTCCAGCCAGAGAGCAGGGTCGGGGACCGCTCCGTGCGTACACGCACTCCCAGGAGCAGCGGCATGTCCCTCATCCTGCTCCTCCTCCTCCTGCCCCAGCCCAGAGACCCCTGCTGCACCCTGAACACCTCATTTTTGGCCCCACCTCAGAGCCCTCACCCCCAGCCAGAGCCCTCACCCCCTCCTGCACCCCAACCCCAATTTCATGAGCATTCATGGCTCACCATACCATTTCCATACCCAGATGTGGCCCTTGGGCCAAAAAGTTTGCCCACCCCTGATCTAGCACAATGGGACCCTGATTTTGATTTGAACCCTTAGATGCTACTGTAATAAAAAATGATTTCATGAATTTATATTACAATTTGCATGCAACTACAGGGTTATTTTAAAATCATGCTGAAAATAGATCAGGTTCCATTTACAGCCCACATACTGTCAGTATATCCTCTTAATTTTGTTTCCAGAAGTTATATTCCCTACAATTAGCATATATAGATTAGAGTGAAAAAAAATCTGGAGGAGGAGAAGAGGGCAAACAACATTAGTATTCAGAGTAGCAGCCGTGTTAGTCTGTATTCACAAAAAGAAAAGGAGTACTTGTGGCACCTTAGAGACTAACCAATTTATTTGAGCATAAGCTTTCGTGAGCTACAGCTCACTTCATCGGATGGCCTTTCCAGAGACAAACAGCATTTTGCAGTTTTGTTACAAACTTTAATTTTATGTTATTTTTGTTCTTGTTTGGTAAATTGCATATTTTAATGACTTTGAAGGGTTTGGCTCAGATTTTTGTGCAAAATGCCTAATAATTAGCACTTATAAAGCACATTTTGCATATCTAAGAAACAAACTTGTAAAATTCACCAGTGCTTTTTTTTGCTGAATAAACTACCTGGTGAAGAGACTGTTTTTGCAACAGTATGCAAGCTTCCACCTGGTAGAAACCAGGGAATATTTTTAATTGAGTGGAGCACCACTAAAGATAAATATTATATAAACAGATGAAGCGTAGTTCCATATGCAAAAGCTGCCTTGTTGTTATGTTTTGTACAAAATTACTAATTTACATAAGGAACAAAGATTTATGACATGTAATTAAGCAGAAAAGTAGAAGCAGGAGTAGGTATATTATTGGATAATCGCACCCCTAGGGTATTGCACCAAACTGATTGTAAAGGCTGTTCAAAACAGACTGTTTATTGAATAAACCTGATAACTGCTACTGCCATAAAAATATAAATCCACTTTATTGACTTAGCCAGGCCGGGTTATATTTGGCGTGAATATATTTGCATCTATTTCATTTTGTAATCTTTCATTTTTTAAAAAATCTTGTTATATTTTAACTACAAAAAACTAAGGTGCTTCGGCTTTGTTTTGTTTTCTTACTGAAATAGCAGTCTCAAAGGGAAAGAATAAAAAGAACATTTGTTTCAAAAGACTGTCAATACTTTCTCACTACAACCCAGTGTAATTTTAATGGCACCAGTTAACCAAGGTGGCCATGTTCGGAGATGAATTTGGGCCAATATTTCTAACAGTAGAGTTTAATTCTCTGTGCATCATATTCAGCTATAAGAGGTGGTGGTAAGACTTACTACTTTTTTGTAGCAATAGCTGGAAAGACAATGTAACACTAGCAGATAACCACCCTTTGCATCTGGGAAAATATCTATTCACTTTTCAGACCCTTTAAGAAAGGCAGTTGAGATTAGGAACTGCCATAAAGTTGACCCTATCCTCCAATGGATTCCCGGCCTGCTCCATGGTGGGACTAAATACCCAAAAACAATCTGTTGGAAACATCATGAAGAAAACATCATATATTTTTCCACCTGCTGTTTTTATATTAGCCTTTACTCAAATTCCCACTGACTTTAGGAGGACTAAAAACTGAGTAGTATGAGCTATATCATACCAATAATTTTTAAGTAGTCTTTCCCATTGAAATTAATGATGAAATGTACTTAAAAACTGATGGCATAATACAGCCCTGAATAAGAGGCAATAAAGGATTTGGTCCAATATTTATATAACATATAGGTTTATGTTTTGATTGTTTTAATTTGGACTAGTAAGAGACTATTAGATACTCCTCTATTTCAAGACAAAAATCTAGATTTGAGGACATAAGTGAATGGCTTGTGTTGCTGAAGTGTGCCTCTCCCACTTCCCTCAACTGATGCTCTGAGTGATAGGAGCCACACCCAACTCAGACCCCACTAACACTGATGGTCCCTCTGACACAAATTTTATGAACATTAGTGGTAAAGTAATAGATGGATTTTGGAAAAATCTCACCCAGCAAAAAAAGTCAGCCTCCAATATAAATAACCTTTGTATTCCAAAGAATTCATCTTATGTATGTATTCTTAGTCCTTCTGGTACTTCAGTTAGTATACATATTTCACCTCCTTCCTGACTATTTTAACTGAAATTACATTGATGTTCTATACAAGATATGAAACCTGAAAACTTTAAAAAATCCAAACACACGTTCAGTATTGTTAGTGTAACGAGTCAATGTTCACTTTCTCTTACTCTTAAATTTGTAAATATTGTACATGATTTTGGCTGCTAACTCCTAATGAATGCTCTTTTAACAGCTTGAAAACAAATCCTTTAGTATGAAAGGGGCTAATTTTGCTTCTTGTTTAGCACGTTTTTAGCAGCTGACCCATTTCTGAACCATGTTTTGTTGTAATAAAAATTAAAAAAAAATCCTTCAGTAGAAGATTCTAATACTTCTAGAGGAGTGGTTTTCAACCTTTGGTCCACAGACCACTGGGGGTCTGCAGACTATGTCCAAGGGGTCCACAAAAGGTTGTGTGGAAGTATAACATTGTATAAGTATAACGTTGTATAAGGGGACATGCTGGATACATTGTATATGAGAGGGCATGCCAAAATATGTTACAAAGTATCTGAGGGAGCACATGTAGGGACAGTTAGCTTTTGAATGGAGAAGCAATTAAGATAGAGCCAGCACCGTCTAAGAAGCAGGCATCAGAATGGAAGGTGTGAAGGGCAATTAGTTAAGTTAACTGGAAGCTGTTAAAGGAGATTGTTAAGGGTGGCAGGTAATTGAAGATATGTGACTGGTCTCAGGGATCTCGAAGGGTGGTGACTAAAATCTTTTTCTTCTTTTGTCTGTAACTTCTCTGTAACTTGTTCTCCAGCAAGCTGTATAAATTAAGAGACACAAGCCCCACTCGGGGGGGGGGGGCTCACTTCTAAATGTATTAGCAGAGCAGCTTTGCTAATAAAACAGAGTGGTCTGACAAATTGTGAGTCTGAGTCAAACTTTGACAATTTGGAGGCCCTCAGAATGGAAGGTGTGAAAGGCAATTAGTTAAGTTAACTGGAAGCTCTTAAAGGAGATTGGTAAGGGTGGCAGGTAATTGAAGATACGTGACTGGTCTCAGGGATCTCAAAGGGTGGTGACTAAAATCTTTTTCTTCTTTTGTCTGTAACTTCTCTGTAACTTGTTCTCCAGCAAGCTGTATAAATTAAGAGACACAAGCCCCACTCGGGGGGCTCACTTCTAAATGTATTAGCAGAGAAGCTTTGCTAATAAAACAGAGTGGTCTGATAAATTGTGAGTCTGAGTCAAACTTTGACAGTTGTCATTACCATAGAACAGTGGTTTTCAACCTGTGGTCTGCGGACCCCTGGGGTTCTGCAGACTCTGTGTGAGATTTCCAAAGGTTGAAAACCACTGTTCTAGAGGATAAGGATAATCTTGTGATTGTAGCACAGGATGAAATCTGGGTTCTTTTCCTGCCGTCATCACAGACTTTCCTGTGTGATCTTGGGCAAGTCACTAATCTCTCTGTTCCACACTTTCCCTTGTTGTAAAATAGACTAATACTTGGTACACATGGGTGTTGTGAGATTAATGTAATGTTTGTAAAACACACCTTTCAAATGTCATCTGGAGAGTGTTACATAAGTCCAAAGCATTGTTAGCCCAGTGGGATATTTGCTATTGGCATTTATTTTTATACAGAAAAGAGGCTTCAGGTAGCATTTTTGTTAGTAGTTTTGTAGCCAAATGACCAAGATTGATCTAAAGGAAATGCAGAGGTTCATAAATTATGTAAGCACTATTGGGTTATAAATAGTTCTTTGTTTTACTACAGAAGGGAAACACAGCTAGTTTTTCATTATGAAGAGATAGAGCAGTTTGTACTTTCATTTTTAATACAGTGGAAACAATTGTTCATTGTTCTTTATTTGTACTGTTCTGAAACTGTTAAGGAACTAGTTTTGGCTGCTTTTCACGTCATTTTTTTATCATTAAAAAGCCACAAGAATATTTTTTTCTAGATCTGCCAGAAAAACACCATTCTAACTACTATATTGTCTTGCTTTTTTCTTGTTTAAAATTATCTCTAGCTGAAAAGCAATAAAGTCAGTGATACCCTGCAACTAAAGTGGAGCAAGAGCATCTGCACTATTCTCTTATTTTCTTAAATCCACCAATAAATAAATAAATACCCTACACTCTGAAATGAGCGTGGGGTGAAATGTCTGTTTAAAATCTTTGAGATAGTCAACTGAATCACAGTTCTCTCTGAATCATATTCCAGATGTTGCTATTTATTTTTCTGCTTATATCCTGTCCATAGGACTCTCTTTGATGTCACTGCAAGTTTGGTGCACAGAATGATTATACAATATCCGATAGAGATCTGCACTGCAGATAACAATATGCCTTGTAGGTTAGAAAGGGGAATTTGATTGGAAGCCTTGGTTTGAGAGGAATTTACAGATATAACGAGGACTTCCATTTTGTGGTATCACTTCTTAGTAAACGATAAACATTTCACTCTTTCCTTTCACAGTCCTGCTACCCCATGATTTTTTCTCTGGTACCAACTACAGTCATATAAATGGTTTTTAGATGATCTTTTCATCTTTCATTCAAGCCTTCTGCTCCCTCACCCCATTATTTCTGTTATATAAAGTTTTAAAGGTTGATTTCTTTCATGTTTCTTGCTTTACCTTCAGATAAAACTGGCCCTATCTCAATATAGTATCTTTTATTTTTAAATGTTTCATATTAATTTCCATCTTAATTCCTGTTCCTGAAAAACACCCCTCACCTGAACAATTCTGATTGGGAGAAACATGAGGCAGGCTTTGGATTTTTCTTTTGAATGTTAAAAGCTAAATCAAGAGTTGTGGAATGCTGTTATTCAGCTTTGTGGTTTTGCTTTGTTTTTTAAAAGCAGATGTCAAGAATTGTAACACTCAAAAACCAGTCGGAGAACACAAACCTCCCTGGACACTCAATTATAGACCTAAGTGTCGCAATTCTTCAACAAAAAAACTTGAAAAACAGACTCCAATGAGAAACTGCAGACCTGGAATTAATTTGCAAACTGGACACCATTAAATTAGGCTTGAATAAAGACTGGGAGTGGATGAGTCATTACCAGAGGTGAAAGTAAGCCGGTACACCCCGGTATGGCGTACCGGCAAGAGCCAGTGCACCGTACTGGGGCAGCCCGGCTTCCCCAGAGGGCAATTTAAAGGGCCTGTGGCTGCAGCCCCAGTGGTTGGCCCTTTAAATTGCCTCCAGAGCCCGCTGCTGGAACCCTGGGGTAGCGGCTGCGGGGCTCCGGTGGCTATTTAAAGGGCCCAGGGCTCCCCTGCTTCTACTGCCCCGGCCCTTTAAATAGCCGCTGGAGCCCCGCCGCCGCTACTCCAGGGCTCCGGGGGCTATTTAAAGGACCAGGGCAGTAGAAGCAGGGGAGCCCCAGGCCCTTTAAATAGCCCCCAGAACCCTAGGGTAGCAGGGGCTATTTAAAGGACTGGGGCTCCAGCTGCCTCTGCCACCCCAGTCCTTTAAATAGCCGCTGGAGCCCCGCCACTTCCCCAGGCCTCCGACGGCTAATTAAAGGACCGGGGCAGTAGAAGCAGGGGCGCCCCAGGCCCTTTAAATAGCCCCCAGAACGCCGGGGGGCTGCTGCTGCTACCCTGGTTGGGGAGGAGGAGGAGAAGAAGGGGGGCACTTACCTTACAGGGTGGGCTGTGGCTGGCTCTGACTCCCCCTCAATCCTGCCCCTTCCTCCCTAGGCCCCACCCCTTCCGGGGGCCAGAGCTGGCCCCAGCGTACTGGTAAGTCACTCAACTTACTTTCACCCCTGGTCATTACACAAACTAAAAACTATTTCCCCAAGCTAATTTTTCCCCTACTGTTACTTACACCTTCCTGTCAACTGTTTGAAATGGGCCATCCTGATGATCACTACAAAAGTTTTTTTTCTCCTGCTGATAATAGCCTTTAATTGATTAGTCTAGTTAGAGTTGGTATGGCAACACCCATTTTTTCATGTTCTCTGTATATATATATATCTTCCTAGTGTATTTTCCACTGCATGCATCTGATGAAGTGGGTTTTAGCCCACGAAAGCTTATGCTCAAATAAATTTGTTAGTCTCTAAGGTGCCACAAGGACTCCTCGTTCTTTTTGCTGATACAGACTAACACAGCTACCACTCTGAAACCTAAGCTCAATATGACTGTAATTGCACAGGTATCTAGTAGTTTCTGTTTTTAAAGACATTTCATTCTATCTGGGCTGTATGTTTGTGGCAATCAGCACTTTATTTGCATGTGTGTGTGTGTGTAATCGGGTGCACCTTTGCACCTGTCAACTTGCCCCACAGAAACTGCACAGACTCCACTGATTGTGCATTCACTGTACCACTTATTTGAGTTCCCTCCACCAACACCACTACAGTCCCCACACAACAGTCTATTTAATATAGCCTATGTACTTTTGGCCCACACATCAGGAGCTGAGATAAGCAGAAGTCTCTTCCCGGAGGCCTTTGAGACTAGCTAGCCCTGTTCCTCTCACCCAGCACTCCCTTCCTGTGTCTCTTTATCCTTCTGAGCAGATGGGCTAACTGGTTCTGTCTCACCCTGCTTTCAAGCCTGACTATCTAATTACCTCAGTCAGCTTGGGGGAAAAGAGGGTTGGGGAAGGAAGGCATGGCCAAAGCATAGAGCATACAAATGATCCTGGGCTGCTGAAATGACCCCTATGTAGCTAGTATGTATTAGAACTTCTCACTGGCTGCTCTAATGTGAGTTGGAGGCTAACTCAGGCTTCAACTGCCCTAGGATTGAGGTGTGGGTTGTAGAATGCTACCTCTGCTTCTCCTCCACTTCCCCTTAGCTGTGCCAATCAGAGCCTGGTGCAACTGAGAATCCAGCCCTCAAAGTTTAATGGACTTCAAGACATGGGGCCAAATTCATCAGTAGTGTAACTCCATGAAGTCAATGGAATTACACTTAAGATGAATTTGTTTCAGTGTTTCTTTATGTGACGTTCTTTATGAGGTTAATTTAGTGCTTGTGGAAGAAGGTGGCCTGAAAACCTTGGCTCTTTATCCACAGAGTAGACATTAGAAGTGCAGATTTCCTCACGCTGCCCTTCAAATGTAAATCCACCATGATTTGGAATGACTAATTCAAGATACCATGGATAAAAAGGTAGTTCTGTCTCCACAATTACTTAATCCTTGGCCTAGGCTAAGACTGACAATTTATGCCAGTTTTGATGGTGACGTTTGTAACGTGGGCACCTGTCCACTAGAAACTGGACTAAGGCCAGCAACTTATTTTACTTAGGCCACCTAATGGCATTTTGATGGTAAGATTTAATTTTTCAGTCACTATTGACTGGTGTCAGATTTTAATTAACGATCTAAAGCCTGATCTTGCTATGCTTGAAGACATTACTCTGGAAAAACTCCTTTTGACTTCAGAACGTTTTGCCTAAGCAAGGTCTGCCGGGTTCAGGCCTCTACAGATTGAAGGTGCTATACTCCAGTATCTGTGGTCAAAAAGGCACCCTAGTGCAAATTTGCCATACTTAATTTCCTGATTTTTATTTCTTTATCATTGAAAATGAGGGCATAGGGAAAACATGTCCTCACATCTGCATAGTGATGTTTGCAGTGTATGGTTTCTTTATTAAAGTTCTCTTTCTGCATTTGAACCACTCCCTCGACAGAGAGGAGGAACAATAAGATGGCAAAATGTTTCTGGTGATCGTTTATACAATGTGTGTTAATTAAAAAAATGGAGAGGAAGGCAATGAGAGTTAAAGCCCAAGATGTGGAGTCTGTATAACTGAATTCCATTCTTGCTTCTCCTACAGACTTAATGTGCGGACTTAGGCAAGTAATTTAACATCCTGTACCTGTTATCTCATCTGCAAAGTTGTTATACCAGTGCTAATCTCCCTCACAGAGTGTTGTGAGCCTTAATTTATTGATGCTTGTAAAGTGATCTGAGATCCTTGGATAGAAGGTGCTATAAAGTATGTGAGCCTGTATATTAATCTTCATTTATATCTATCTATCTATATCTGTATAAATATGAATGTGTATATACATACATGTTCACCAAATGCTAATATTTATAAAGCTAAATGTTATACTTATAGTACAATGAATGTATAATTATTAGGGGTGTCAAGAAATTTTAAAAATTAATCTCGATAAATCGCATTATTCAAAAAATTAATCATGATTAATTGCACTGTTAAACAATAATAGAATACCATTTATTTAAATATTTTTTGATGTTTTCTACATTTTCAAATTTATTGATTTCAGTTACAACACAGAACACAGTGTACAGTGCTCACTTTATATTTATTTTTGATTTCAAATATTTGTTCTATAAAAAACAAAAGAAATGGTATTTTTCAATTCACCTCATACAAGTACTGTAATACAATCTCTTTATTATGAAAGTTGAACTTACAGATATAAGAACATAAGAATGGCCCTGCTGGGTCAGACCAAAGGTCCATCTAGCCCAGTATCCTGTCTTCCGACAATGGCCAGTGCCGGGTGCCCCAGAGGGAAAGAACAGAACAGGTAATCATTAAGTGATCCATCCCCTGTCGCTCATTCCCAGCTTCTGGCAAACAGAGGCTAGGGACACCATTCCTGCCCATTCTGGCTAATAGCCATTGATGGACCTATCCTCCATGAATTTATATAGTTCTTTTTTGAACCCTGTTGTGGTCATGGCCTTCACAACATCCTCTGGCAAGGAGTTCCACAGGTTGACTGTGCATTGTGTATATAATTATGTACAAAAACATATAGAATTATGTAGAAAAAATAACTGCATTCAAAAATAAAACAATGTAAAACATTAGAGCTTACAAGTCCACTCAGTCCTACTTCTTGTTCAGTCAATCACTCAAACAAGTTTGTTTACATTTGCAGGAGATAATCCTGCCCACTTCTTGTTTACAATGTCACCTGAAACTGAGAACAGGTGTTCACATGGCATTGTTGTAGCCCGCATTGCAAGATATTTATGTGCCAGATGGGTTAAAGATTTATATGTCCCTTCATGCTTCAACCACCATTCTAGAGGACATGCATTCATGCTAATGAGGGGCTCTGCTCGATAATGATCCAAAGCAGTGCAGACCGATGCATGTTCACTTTCATCATTTGAGTCAGATGCCACCAGCAGAAGGTTGATTTTCTTTTTTGGTGGTTTGGGTTCTGTAGTTTCCGAATTGGAGTGTTGCTCTTTTAAGACTTCTGAAAGCATGCTCCACACCTCATCCCTCTCAGATTTTGGAAGGCACTTCAGATTTGTAAACCTTGGGTCGAGTGCTGTAGTTATCTTTAGAAATCTCACATTGGTACCTTCTTTGAATTTTGTCCTATCTGCAATGAAAGTGTTCTTAAAATGAACGACCGGTGCTGGGACATCATCCGAGACTGCTGTAACATGAAATACATGGCAGAATGTGGGTAAAACAGAGCAGGAGACATACTATCCTCCCCCAAGGAGTTCAGTCACAAATTTAATTAATGCATTATTTTTTTAACGAGCGTCATCAGAATGGAAGCATGTCCTCTGGAATGGTGGCCGAAGCATTAAGGGGTATACAGATGTTCAGCATATCTGGCACGTAAATACCTTGCAATGCCAGCTACAAAAGTGCCATGTGAATGCCTGTTCTTACTTTCAGGTTACATTTTAAAGAAGAAGCTGGCAGAATTATCTCCCATAAATGTAAACAAACTTGTTTGTCTTAGTGATTGGCTGAACAAGAAGGAGGACTGAGTGGACTTATAGGCTCTAAAGTTTTACATTGTTTTGTTTTTGAGTGCAGTTACATAATAAAAAAATCTACATTTGTATGTTGCACTTTCACGATAAAGAGATTGGATTATGGTATTGTATGAGGTGAACTGAAAAATACTATTTCTTTTGTTTATCACTTTTACAGTGCAAATATTTGCAATAAAAATAATAATATAAAGTGGGCACTGTACACTTTGCATTCTGTGTTGCAACTGAAATCAATATATTTTAAAATGTAGAAAACTTCCAAAAATATTTAATAAATTTCAACTGGTATTCTATTGTTTAACAGTGTGATTAAAACTGCAATTAATATTTTTGCATTGATGGCATAAATTAACTGTGATTGACAGCCCTAATAATTATCATTATACATCTATATATTGCAATCTATACATTTGCCCCCTAAGCCTTCAAAACATTGGTACATATTACTGTATTTCACACAAATATCTGTGGACTGTATAGGTCAGCTAAGTAGGCAGGGATTGTATTTTCTAAATAGACAACTAACCTAATTCTCAATTACGGAGGGACAATCTCCACTCATTGATATATTTTGCTTTCCACAAGCAAATCTCTGTACAACTTCTCATGAGTGATGTACCCGAGTATTCAGATTATAATATCTAAACTGTATTGTTAAATCTAGTCACCTAAAATTTGGGTTATTGCTGATTACGTACTCTATGTATTGTATGACTTTTAAAAACTAACTTTATATTTGTGGATAATCTAAGCACTATACCCAGATGTACAGACACTTTTCCCAACCTATGTATTATATATATATATATATATTAACATTAGCTTTAATAAAATTTGTATTTCTCTTAGCACACATCACAAACAACTCAACTGAAGCAGCAAATAAATCTAAAAGCAAACGACCTTTCCCCAGCTAATACCCCTCAGCAGCTCTGCCTTCTGCTTTTATGTTGTTACATCATAGACGCAAATGGGGACCGGGGCGCTCTTCCCCTTCCTGGGGCTCTCAGCCAGATCCTTTCGTCCCTTTCAATTCAGCGGGAATTTCCTTTTGCACTTGTCAGAACTAAAGGCTCTGGGCGGGGCGCTGGGACAATGTGTATAGTTGGAGCGCTCTGCCCCATTGAACCAAACTGTAAATCCTGTATGGACTGGACCCCCCTTCAAGTCAGGGGGTGCTGCAGCACCTCCCGCACCCCACCCCTACTTCCAGCACCGACGGATCTGGGCCCAGGGCCCCTTCAGCCTGCGGAGTGCGGAACGCCCGGAAGCCCCGCCAGAGCCGCGGGGAGCGAGGAGGGAGCGATCGCCTTCTCCGCCCATGCACCGCATTGGCTGCCGCACCAGCCGCCTCCGCGGGACGCGCTCTGCCGGTTGGTGCCGGGGCACGCCAATTACCAGCGCCGACCTGCCCGTCGCCGGCGCTGTCAAAGTTGATCACCGGGCGCCGCGCTGCAATGGAGCGAAGAGCGGCAGCAGCGGCCGCCGGGGAAGGCGGAGGAAGGGGGCGATTGACACGGCCCTGGCTGGCGCAGCGGCGCGGCTGATCTCCCCATGCAGTAAAGGGGGAGCGAGCGGAGCGGGGGCGGGAGGGATGCTGCTGCGGCTGCTGGGGCAGCGCTGTTAAATCTGCCGGCCAGCCCTTCGGAGGAGCAGCCGCCGCCGCCCGCCGCCGGCTCTTGGGCTTTGAGGCAGGAGCGGGAGGAGTCGAGGCGCTTTCCGCTAGTTGCCTCCCTGCGGCAGAGGGGGGTTTAGCGGGTGTTTACCCCCCTGCGCCGACTTTTCTCCCAGCCCCCCCGCCCCCAGCGTAACCTCGGGTCCTCCTCCTCCCCTCCTCGCGATCTTCCAACCACGAGCATGTCTGTTTTTACCTTATAAAGATGGCGGTGTGGGATCACTGCAACCTTTAGACTAATGACTGTCAGAAACATCGCCTCCATCTGTAATATGGTGAGTACTCGCTGACCTGCAGGCTGGCTTCAGGGGCGGGGGTCGCAACTCGACAACCCCCAGGGGGCAACATCAGAATGGGCGGAGGGAAGGGGCAGGGAGGAGACTCCTCTCCAGGTGCACCGGGGAGTCAAGTTAATGGCTATTCCTGGCTAATCCCCTCGCTGGAGGCTGGTGAGATCTGGGAGTGGGTGAAGGCCATGTAAAGATAAGCATGAGATTTAATTCAAAACAGGGTAGTCAATGGCTTGAAGAGCTTCTACTGACTCCTTGCATTGAATGGAGACATTCATCCTGTCTCCCCAAACCCCAAGGATGGGAGAGTTCAGAGCTCAGCTGTCCAGCCACCCCACTGGATCTAGGTATGGCAAGGAGTTCAGAACAGTGGAGGGTCTCATCCTTTGTCCTGTGACATTTACACAGGCTGACAACTTTGCAGCTTGTGTCCCCACCTTGTGGCCCCAAATTAAACACTTGAGCCAATATTTCTAAAACTGGATTCCTACAAGTAGGTTCCTAAATCCATACTGAGGCTCCAAAAAAAGTGGCCTGATTTTAAAATCCACTGAGCACCCAAAGACTCCTGCTGAAGTCAACAGGAGCAGGTGGTGCTCAGCTGTTTTGAAAATCAAGCCACTTATTTAGGCTTATGACTGTGGATTTAGGAGCCTAGCCGTAGGCACCCATTTTTGAAAACGGCCACAGGATCAGAATCTGTTGATTTTATACACCAATGGGGATTGCAGGGGATATACAGTAAATGAGAATTGGCTTTGGCCCAAGATGTTTCTGTTATATTTTTGAAACACTTAAGGCCCCCCACCCCCAGTCTAAAAGGTAAGAAAAATAAATTTAAAACATTGTTTCATTTCAGTTTGTGTTGGGTCTTGCTGCTTTTAGCCCCTATAAGATATGACAGGAAGATTTCTTTACACATTTGAATACGGTTTTCATTTTGACTCTACAGATTTTGGGGTTTGCTTATTAGACCACATTGTCTTTGGATTTTTAAGATTCGTTTGGTTATAGTTTAAGGGCTCAAAGGTTTTAATGGACCTGCTGCGAAAAGCAATTTATGGGGTAGGTGATAAATGCCCAAAATAAATAGGCTAAGAACACATTTCAACACCCTTTGTTGTTGTAGTTTATGTTTTCCCCCCTTGTTTTCAGGTTCTGCAAGAACAGTTACATGCAGTTGCCAGCTTCCTTCCATGTGGTGCCCCAGCATGCCCTTTGCTGGTGATGTCACACCCACCATTCATCAGCACTGGAGAATGGAGCCTGCCTATAGGGTAAGGCAGTGGTTCTCAACCTGTGACTCATGATTCCCTTGGGGGTCAACAGCAGTTGTCCAAGGGGGTGAGGGTTGTAAGTCTGCTCCCATTCAATGTCTCCAGTCTTATGCTGAAGTCGGTTTGATAAGTCACTTGCAACCAGTCATTCTTGGATGCTAGGAATGTCCCCACCCCCACTTTTCCAAGGTCCTCATTGCCACCTTTGGAGCACCTGTTCTGAGGTGCATTACTGGAGGATTGAATTTAGGGGTCACATTATGAAAAAGGTTGAGAATCCCTAGGGTAAAATAATCTGAGTTCTTGCCTCCCCTCCCCAATGTGGTTTCCTAAAGTTTTCATTGTTCTTGTTTTTTTAATCCTGTGGAATAGGAGGCAAGTATACTACAAAGAAATATATAGGAAACCATACAGTATTTGGGGAGAAAACCTGGAGTTACTTACCTTACCCTATAGGCAGGCTTCAGTTTTCAGTGTTTGATGAATGGTGGGTGCGATCACGCCTAGACTGCATGCTACAGCACCGCATGAAACAAAGCTGGAGATTGTTAGAGGGCTACAAGAGTTTAACATTGGCATGATGTCTTAAGAATCCTATGTTTCCACCCCCACCTACCCACATTATTTTAGAGGGATGCATTTGTGCTTTCCCCAAGGTCTAGAAGAACCACAGAGCAAAACCAACTAGGCTTGCATCAGTTTTACTTGCTCTTGCCACCATCAGTAGGCAGCTGTACAAGTAGCATCCTACGAGTGTAGGACTAAAGAGGAGAATTAGGCTCTCAAACAGGAAAGAGACACAAGAACAGAAGAAGGGGATGGTCTAGTGAAGCCTCATGTTCAGGACCAAGTTTGGTTTCTTGCTCCCTTCATGGTATTGGGGTTGCAACAATGCTTTGTTTCTCTACCAATGACTTTCAGCTGAACGAAGGAGCTCTATCAATGGACTCCAGAGGAAGCTATGTCAACCCCATATGGGAGGACTGCTGCAGTGGGTGGCCTGTTGCAGGGGGAGGCATGTGGATCATAAAAGGCTTCCAAAACAGAGGGGCAAGAGAAGTAAGAAGTAGGGAGGAGAGAGACTGACACAAATAAAATGGAGGGAAGACAAGAACAAAATGCATAAAATCCAAAGGAGAGAAAAAGGCACTAAGAGTGGGATTGGAGAAGGGTGAATGAAGATTGATTTAAGTCAACCCTAGAGATCGGTTATTATAAATTCCAGCTAGAACTATTAATGCCCAGGTCTTAATCCCAGACCATATCTCAGTGCTTGACACCAAATGGCTCAATTCTTCTTTGGCCTAAGAATTAACCAGTTAAAGAAGAAATATATTTGGAGTTCATTACCTAGTTGAAAGGAATTTTAAAAATTCACTCTGTTCTTTTCCCTTTATCCTTCTAGTTCCCCTTCCATTTGAAGGTGTGTACACAGAATGCACGGAATAAAAACCCTTGCTTACTTGGTGTTTGCTCACCTACACTGCTATAAATATTTGTCATGTAATGATGGATTATAGGTTTTGGATTCTAATCCTCTATTAATCAAGGATTTTTTGTTTGGAAATTTTTAAATGCTGGTCTCTAGATTAAATGAATACAGTGAGAATTAACAGCGTGAAATTGGCTGGATCTAACTTGGGTTAGTCAGAGTCGCAGGAAGAATGCTTGTTATGATTTAATTGGCTGCCTAAGGGTATAGTATGTCAAATTGTAAGTCTGGTCTCCTGGTTATGGCGAGGCACTGACCTCTTCCAGGAAGGCCAAAACAGGTGTAGAGAAACAAGTGTGTGAAGGAGAATATTTTAACTTGTTAAAAAAAAAATAAAAATCTAGTACTGCATATTCAATAGATGAGTCCTCATTTATTGAGCCCAAAGCAAAAGAGTTGGCAACACTAACTGAGCAGAAGTGACCCAGTAAAAGAACTTAGCAGATATCCCTGTCCAGGTGTTAAACAAATAAACCCACAACTTCCAAAACAGACCAATAAAGGCCACATGCTTTGTCTTTGTACTGTCCCCACAATTAGAAACAAAATTGTCATCACTGGTAGGTGAGGTCTAAAGCCCTGATTTTGCAACTTGTTCTGCACAGGTGTACCCCTGCATTCACATGGTGCTCCAGTGAAGTGAATGGGACTCTTGTGTGACTGGTGGGATCCACCCGCTCTGCTCAGATGTATTCTAGGGGAGTCCAACTCTCTCTTCTTACATGCCTGACAGATGCTATGAAAAGTTGTTAGTCAAATGTGTTTACAGTGCTCTAATCATGTTAGGTGATATAAAAGTGTTTATTAGCAATATTGCTTGGGGAAGAATAGTATGATATATTTGAGAAACTTGGTTCTAGGGAATGTCCATGCCTTAATGATACCCCAGCTGAAGGGAGTCCAGGTGAAATTAGGGACTTTTATTTTTAGTACCTGTATTTACTCATATTGTACCCATATTAAACTTGCATTGTAATCCTCTTCTGTAAAGCTCCTTGAAGACAACCAGTGTGACTAGAGCATCGAATGTTTGGTCCAGAGGTGAATAAGCATGTTGGAATTTTTAGACTGTTACTGAAATCCTCTGCAGTGCGTTTCTCTGTTGATGGCCTTCTGATTCGGCCTAGGACTCTGAGTTCAGCTCAGGCTGCAGCATAGAGAATGTTGCTGTCTTGTGTAAGAACTACATCTAATAATTTATTAAATGTATATGTTTGTTTGTTTGTTTTTGTATAGGGAGACCTGACAAGCTCTGTTCTGCTCTGAACAAGAGAAATACACCTTTGTGTTGTCCTGCTAAAAGCAGGTTTTATATCCCCTTCCCAACATTTTTCAATAGCGTTTGAAACCACCTGATCTCCACTGAAAGATGATATGTGTCAGTTTCATGCATCCTGGTAGCATGACACAACTTGTGAGGATCTCTTGTCATACAATGTATCACAGATGTCACATACATTGTAGTTACAGTAGACTGACATGTTTGTTTGTTAATCCTATACAATGTATAAATATGAGTTCAGTAACAAGTTACAGTACAAAAAACCCCCTTCAAGTTAATTTGGTTTTCTACTCTATATAAGCATGGCTTTAGTTTTTCCAACTCAAGATTTTATCAAGTCTCACAATAACTGGTGCTTTTCTTAAAGTCCCAGGCCAGCTCCAGGAGTTATGTGAATGCATGAGAATCCCAGTTTTCATTAAAAAACTAAGCTTCTAGCCCTTGTGGTTGTGGAGGAAAGCTTGAAACCATGAAAAGCTCAAAACCCAGAAGTCAGATTAAAAATAACTCAATATTTTATTATTTTTTAAAAGTGTCAGGATTGTTTGAGTGATGGGAGTTAGCAATACCAGGATCTTAGCTACAGAGACAAGTTTGAAAAATGTTAGATTCTGGAAACAATGTAAATTCTAGTTATTTCTATAAACACAGGTTCTGAGCCAGATTCTGCTCTCTGCAACACAAGTATACTTGAGGTGCAGAGGTTAGTACCATGAGTTTTAAATTGACATTATACTTGATAGTGGTTAAAATTATTATAGAACAGATGATGTGACCATTTTAATTTTGGAAATTTCTTCTAACAAGAAAAACTTTGGGCAATCTCTCACTGTCTAGGCAATAAACTAGCTATCTGAAATTATTTATGGGTAGATAAATGAAGCACTGTGAACATTTAGTTGTGAAAATATAGTTGCAGGCACAATTTAGATTCCAGTTTTTAGAAGTGTGGTCTCCAGTGTGCATAATTTTTATACATACGACTTGTTTCTTCTGATGAGCTTTGCTCAGCCAAAAGAAATTACATTATTTTGGGTAGTTGTTTTGCTGCTGCAGCTATTATAATAAGTGCCATAAAATGCACTTATTATAACATTAGAAAAAAGCAGGCTGATATACTTTGAAGGTTGATTAACTTCTTTTCACTATCTGCTATATTCTTTTCTGGATTGTAAATAATACAGTCCACTTTACTCTGTCATGAATTCTGATTCTGAGATAGAAAAACTCCTCGTATACTTCTGCTGCCACTATTCTGAATGCCATCTCTATAAATGAGAGTACAGTACAAATAATTACGCATCTTTTCTTCCTTGCCCAGGTTTCTGGTCGGTGTCTCTCTCTCTCTCTCTCACACTCACACACACACACACACGTATATGCTCATCGCCTATGAGAAATCAAACCACATGCAGTAGGTCCCTAATTTTAGGCAACCACATTTAGAAACTTTGGCCTCAATTTTGACACAACTTTATTTTAAAAACTTACTTTTCCCTCTCCAGCCCCTTCATTTTAGGTAGAGATATAGTTTGGAGATACTGAAAGGAAAAACTGGTACATTTTTGAAGGATGCTGGTGAGGGAAAAATAAGAGACCTTGTATAATTCCATGTTAATAATTTTCACTATCCATACTGGGGGGCATGGATCAGCGTTCACGTCACATTCCCTGTCAGTACCCAGCCCAGGCTGGGGAAGCTAATGAGCCAACCAGCAGATCAAATTTGGTGATGAATCCTGGTCATGTGCCACCTGAGGCATGTTGTGCATATGATAAGAAGACTATCCATACTTTTCCTCTGCAATTGTTCTATGTTGTCCCTAATCAGTTAGTTTAAAACAGGGGTGTCAAACTCATTGGGTGACGAGGGCTGAACTACCTTGTCAGTCAGTCTGTTCATTAACTTACCTTTCTGTGCATGTGCATTCCCACTATGACCACCTTCCCTCCCTGCCCTGTCGTGTGAATTTCTTGCCTTCTCCTTATGGACACTTACACTCCTCTTCTTTCTCCACCCCTTTTCCCCACCCAGTTTTAGGCAGTTGCCTTAGGTCTCTGAGCTTGCTTGCTACCTATCCTCTGGGATGTTGGTGCTGCAGGCTCAGCAGTGGCAGTAGGCAGTGGAGAAGGAGACTCTCTCCTCTGATCTCAGAGCATCAGAGAGCAGTGATTGAGGGGAGAGGCAGCTGAACCTGCTTCTGCTGGGCTCAGAGGCATCAAGGATGGGGAAGGAGACATTGGGAAGCAGCCTCCTGTTGGAACCAGAGCTGGGGGAGTCCAGGCAGTGACAGCTGCTCAGGAGACTGTTCAGCTGCCTGTGACCAATTGTGATCAAGCTCCTTCTGCAGCTTTCCCGCCTTATAGATCTGTAGTTCACTTCTTCCTTCCTTGCACCCATTTGAAATATGTTTGGCTCATCTCTTTTCATTCTCCCAGCAGGGGCAAACCCCAAATCACTCAGTTGTAGAGTTGGTTGAAAATTTTCCATTGGAGTGTTTTCCCATCAGAAAATGCCAATTTGATTAAATAAAAACTTTTGTTTGAATGTGTTGATTTCATCAAAATATTATATGGGAAATTATCAAAATGTTTCATTTCAATTTGATAATTTTGACATTTATATTTTATAATATCGTATAATAAAAGTCCAAATGAAAGTCAAAACAAAACCTTTGGATCTTATCAAAATGGAACATTGCTCTGAAGTTGAAATGAAATTTTTTGAAATATTTTGTTCAATGAAAATTTCTGAATTTCAACTTTCCATTCCATTTTGGGATGAAATAAAATCTGGAACTCTTGGAATTTCCTGTGGTATGGGAATTCTGTTTTTCAAACAGCTATACTCCAGCCTGCCCTTATCGGTGCTACTACTGCTATACCGATTGCTGGTCACTGATGGGTGAAAATGAGTGTAGATGAGGCCTAACTCTTGTCAGTGCTACTTTGTGTGTCTGTTAGGAGGAATAGCTTGAGTGGGATGTAAGGTGCACTCTCTCTTGTCTGGTTTCAGAGTAACAGCCGTGTTAGCTTATGCTCAAATAAATTGGTTAGTCTCTAAGGTGCCACAAGTACTCCTTTTCTCTCTTGTCTGCACTCCCTTTCTGCTCATGTTGACTCTGGGAGCTGAGCTCTGATTTTACACACAATAGCTCTTTCTCCTCCCTATTACATTGCACTGCTGTTAGCAGACAAGGCTGGCTTGCTACACACAGAAAGAAAGGTCTACATCTCTTTCTTTCTTTCTCCTCCCCTCTTATAGACTACCATTTTCAAAATTCTGAGATGAGGGCTGCCTGGCCTTGCAGCCATTTCTAGTTTTATTATAATTTCTCTTTTACCAGTTCTGGTGTCACCCTTCATTTGTTTTAAGCTTTCATGTTCTTCCCCCCAGGAAACTTCTTGACTTCTAGCATGTTTTGTTCACTTTCCCTAATGAACAGTAAGGCAAAAAGGTGTTGTTTCGTTCCTAGCCATGTCTGACCCTTACTTCCTCTCAGTGGCAGTTTCTTTTCATTAATCTCTTGCTCCTTATATATTTATTTGTTAAATGTTTGTTTTCACAATTTACTTTTATCTGTGTCTTTCATGATCATTTTCTTATGTTCTTATACTTTTCATTTCTCTTGCAGTAGCAACCCTATTACTATTTCTCATCTTCCCTTTTATTTCTCCATGGTCATTAATATTGAGTTTACAGTTCTAATATATTATTTTCTCAGAAGAATATCTATTTGTTGGGCTCCCTGAAGTGAACATTAAAAAAACTTTTAATTTTCCCTCTGGATTGACTTTAGTAGAACTATTCATGTATTTAGAGCAAATATGCATGTGCTTAACTTTATCACACTACAAAATCATATCTAATTTGCATCCTCTGTCCCTAGTTTTTCAGATTCACTGGTTTCCATTTTTTAACTCCCAATAAATATCTGGATTTTAATTATTTTAGCCAAGATACATTAGTTTATATTTTTCAAAAACAAATATTTTGTTATATTTTTGCCCATATTTTTAATATCAGATTCTTTATATCATTTTTCTATCATGACTGGTATTACTCTATTCTAAATGATTAACGAAGAAATCAGACTAGACATAATACAAATCTTGCAGTATCTCCGTAGACAGCTGTTCTTTGCCATTTAAGTCAGTGGGAGCTATGCACATACTTCCATGAGAAGAATTCAGTTTTTAGTCTTGTTCTTGAGATTCTCAACTAATTGGCCTCTTGCACTTATGTACAGTAATGACCTAGACTACATTGTCCAAAAGGCAGTATTTTGTGCCTTGGAGGTAGCTGATAAGCCCTTCTTCCAAGGAGTACATATCAAAATTTTGCCATACTTGGATAGTGTTCCAGGGTAATCTATAAAATAAGGGGCAGAATGTGAAGACTCATAATCAAAATAGGAGGCAAAGTAATTACAACTAATTAACTATACAGTTCTGAAAACTATGCTAGGTATTTGCAAACAAATGAGAAGATTCTCTCCTTGCCTTGCAGAGTTTACAATCTAATCTGATTTAATCATGTTCATCAGTTTGGGTTTTTTTGGGGCTGTTGGTTTATGTATGCAATAAACTAAACATTGGTCTTTGCTTCATTATTTCCACAATAATTTTGAGAATGAACAATCATAATTTAGTAAATCTTCTATTCTTTCTTGTTTCACGTGGCCCTCCAGTGCAAAAATCATTATCAGCCATTTGAGTTGAGATGATAATTAGCAAACTCAAGTGCAATAGGGCCAGGGACAAAACAAGAGAAAAGATTAAAGCACACTCATGGGCTATGGTTCTATTGCAGAAGTCTTGGTTTAACGCAAACTGACACAAACTTGACAAAAGTCTCTAGTTGTGTTCCTTCCATGCTGGTTTATGAGCAGTAAATTTCAAAATGCTAAAGGTGAACTCCTGACTCTAGTGAAGTCAATGGCAAAACTCCCATTGACTTCAGTGGGGCCAGGATTTCATCCAGACTACAAACTATAAGCGTACTTTGTCTGTTTCCCAAGAGCTCCATGCCCTGAGTTCTGGTCACCACAGCCCCCTTTAGCAACATACTCTTCTTTTAAGCTAAATATGTTCAGCTCACCAAATCTGTTGCCTCTGAATCCTGTCTGGGAATTAACACCCTAAAATCCCAGTCCTGTGTCTGTCTCTGTAGGGCCTCCTCAGTGCAGGATCCTTGTCTATAATTAGGACTCCCACCGTTGCTACTTCTGATGGAACTGAATTGGATTAGCAATATTAGGAAAACTTTGCCAAAATTCCTGGTGGAGATACAGAATAGGATCATGTTTACAGTGGGAAAAG
The DNA here is from genome assembly GCF_965140295.1 of Lepidochelys olivacea. Classification (NCBI taxonomy): domain Eukaryota; kingdom Metazoa; phylum Chordata; order Testudines; family Cheloniidae; genus Lepidochelys; species Lepidochelys olivacea. The sequence continues at coordinate 97,558,220 of NC_140414.1, forward strand.
GTATTATACAGTTTAATTAGTATATTAATAAATATGATTTTGCTTTGAGTATAACCATAGGGTTGCCAACCCTCCAGGATTTTCCTGGAGTCTCCAAGAATTAAAGATTTTTCTTTAATTAAAGAAATCTCCATGAATTTGTCCAACCAAAGTTAGCAACTCTGTGTAACCAGGACAGTAATAATTTAAAAATTATTAATTGGTTATGGATAACTCTAGGGTAGGTTAATCACAATGACTAACATGTTTTTTTAAACATGACTTGTCTATTTCTACACTGGGGTGAAATAATGTTTAACATCATGTTAGTTGAAACATTGGTTAAATGCTTGTAATATGATACATGTTCCTAGTGTAGATATGTCAAAACTTTTCCCTTCTTCTCTGAGCTCCATTGCTTATTGGGGAGCCTTCCTATCCTAAACATTTACAATGTAAAGTCGGAGGTTTTTTTTTTTTTTTAAATGTATGCTGTATAGATCTTTCTTCCTCTGTATGGGAAATGCATCTGCTGTTAAAAATCAGTTCTCTAGACTTTTCAGCAGTTTACAGCCTCCAGTCTCTCTATGTAATTTTGACAGTACCTTCTCAGGCACATTAAAGTAGTAGCTACCAAGCTGAATTCACCCTTGATGTAAGCTGGCACAACTCCCCATGAAATCAGTGGATGTTGTGTTAGCTTACCCGATGGCTAAATTTGGCTCTCCCTGTTTTATTTTCTCCAAAGATGATGTAGAGTATAGTGTATAATTGCCATGTTCAAGGCCTACTTTTGAAACAGAAGGGGGTAGCTCAGATTGCACAATACACAGCTGGATAGTGCACATCATGGACTACTTGATTTTCAGTGGTGGTTCATCTATTAAATCCTCATTCTTGCAGTTTCTCACAATGTTTAGGAGATATTTTAAATAATAGGAAGATCTGTCCAAGCCATTGGGCATTCTCTCAAATAAGAAACCATGGAGTCAGGTCTTTGAGAATTGACAAGTGGACCCTACAGGAGTAATTTATAAGCATAGCATTTGCCCTCTACAGGTTTAATGATACACCTACCCTCTACACAGTGGGTTACAAAAAAAGTGGGATGTTACAGGTCATTATTTCCTAAGGCCTTTTAGACTTTTTTTTTTTAATAGGTCAAGAAACTTTCTGCAAAGCTAAAACAATGTTCTGAACTGTCTTTGTCCAGGGGTGATTTGAATGCTAGTCACCTAACAGAAGAAAGTCTATTGGACAATAAGATGAACTTAAACTGCCAGTTTTTTCTGAGCCCTTATACCTGTGCTTTGATCTGAGTAACTTATCAACCCAAAGACAATTTAGTTCCAAAAGAAACGTTATACTTCCAGACTTACTCATGAGAACCTTTTTTTAAATCAGGCAAAGATTTACGACCAACAATGATGGCAGTTTTCTTTCCTACTAGCCTTTTATATATATCTTAGATTAATACCTTTTCCTCCCTCTCAGCAACAGCTGTTTTGTGCTTTGCTAAATCAGTGTGTCTTTGTTGAGTAGTAGCTGAGAAATGGAGGCTGTCATTCCCAGCAAGTACACTTATCCTCACGTGGAGTTTGCAATGTATGCAGCATGTCATATTTTCTTCTGCCTTGAGATGCAGCCAATAACAGTTTCATATGAACACTTCTCTTTTTTTGTCATTAAATGTGAGTTTCTGATAGGAGTCTGTCTCAACAGTGAATGCATTGCAGCTACTTAATTCATTTTGATATTTCCTGTGCCAGCTTCTCTTAACACCCCACAGTACAGGGAGAATACAAAGGCATGTCTGGAATTGTGGGGGGCAAAAGGGGGCCACTTCCCTTGTTCCTCTACTGGTGTAATGTGACTGCATGCTAGTGGCAGAAGTTGGAGTACACCCCCTATTGCTCTAACTTCTGCTGCGGCAAGGTGGCTGACAATCAAGGAACCACAATTGGCTCTCTGTTCCTCCACCCACACACCCTCTACATCTGAGCTCTGCTAGAACGAACTGGAGAACTGAGCCCCATTGTGGCTTGACAGAAATGAAGTAAAGTATTTTGTTTTTAGGTGGCACATTTGGGAAATATTAACACACTCAAACATGTACTTGCCCCCCACGAGTTAAGATGAACGGTGTGGGAGGTGGAAGGGTCTGAAAAAGGGATATGACATGCAAGTTATTTGAAACTGTATTGGAAGCTACTAACTTCAAGCAAGTTGTTTTACTTGGAAGGTTTCAGGGTCACCAACAACATCTGTGTCAATTTTCAGACTGCTGATTCATCTGAAAAGAAACAGCTTCTTGCAGTGAGTGACAGGAGATAATAATCCCGTATGACAAGGAATTGGCTGATGATGGGAGTAGTACAGAAATTTAGATCAGACTTTTTAGAAAAAAAAAGTAACATTAAAAAAATCACTGAAACCTATAATCGGCATATTTAAAGATATTGGCCGAAGAGCTCTCTGAGGCAGTAATATTTGTACTGAACAAATTTTGGAACCCTCCGGAAGCTCCAGAGGCCTGGAAAAAAGCTAATGTTGTGCCAACGTTTAAAAAGGGTAAAAGGAATGACCCGGGGAAATATAGGCTGATTAGCCTGACACTGATCCCAGGCAAGATAGATCCATGGAGGTCACCTTACAGAATCAGGGACTGTACTTTGCAAAGCAGTGACTCTGAAAGTAACTCAGGGACCATGGTGGATAACTAGTTGAACATGAGCTCCACGTGCCAAGCAGTGGTTGAGAGACCTAACGTAATCCTTGGATTTATAAACCCAGGAATATCGAATAGAAAAAGGGAGGTGGCATTATCACTCCATATGGCATTAATAAGATCACTGCTGGAATAACTGTGTCCAGTTCTGGCGTCCACAGTTTCAAAAAAGATGTTGACAAATTAGAAAGGATTCAGAAAAGAACTACAATAATAATTACAAAAATCTACCTTATAATGAGACTAGTTTAACCACAAGAAGGTTGAAAAGTGACGGATCACAATCTTTAAGTACCTGATATTAGAGGACTGTATCTAATAAAGGGCTGCTTAATCTAGCAGAAAAAGACACAATGAGATCTAATGGCTGGAAGCTGAAACTAGACAAATTCAGACTAGAAATAAGGTGCAATTTTTAAACCGTGAGGGTTATTATGTGTTGCAGCAGGTTGCCTAGGGATGTGGTGGATTCTCCGTCACTCGAAGTCTTTAAATCAAGACTGGATGTCTTTCTTAAAGATGTGCTGTAGTTATGGGCTTGATGCAGAATTCACTTGGTGAAATTCCATAGCCTGTACTATGCAGGTAGATGAGGCAGTCACAGTGGTTCCTCCTGGCCTTAAAATATTGGCATGTTATATACAGCAGGGAGATAGACTGGGCTTTTGGATGATAGAATGATCAATAGATAAGGGTAGAGGGAACTATGTGGTTGTCAGTTCCAACTCAGAAAGGAAGGATCCTGCACTCTGCTTTTTATTTACTTGTCTCAGTGGGAATATAACTAATGAACATTGTTTCCTCTGCCTCTCCTCAAACCGCATGAACTCCTTCATGCAGGGAAGTTATGGTGGGGAGACTATCAATACAGTGTCCTGCTCACCTGAAATCAACCATTACTTGAGACTACAGGATCATAGAATATCAGGATTGGAAGGGACCTCAGGAGGTCATCTAGTCCAACCCCCTGCTCAAAGCAGGACCAATCCCCAATTTCTGCCCCAGATCCCTAAATAGCCCCCTCAAGGATTGAACTCACAACCCTGGGTTTTAGCAGGGCAATACTCAAACCACTGAGCTATCCCTCCCCTCAGTTACAGCCAGGCAATTATCTAGAAATGCAAATATCTTTGTTGGCCTGAGCAGCTCCCAGATTGTCCATTCCTAACGCCAGCTTTAGCTTGATTAGCTTTTCCCAGGAAAGGGGAAATGGTTTCCATCTGATGATTATTCATAACTTTATTTTGGAATCTGAAATGGAGGATAATTGGCTTTTCCCCCCCCTTTTAGGGCACCAATGCCTCTGCTCTGGAAAAAGACATTGGTCCAGAGCAGTTTCCAATCAATGAACACTACTTTGGGTTGGTCAATGTAAGTACATATACTTCCTGTTTTATATTGAGCGATTGTGATGAGAACCATATAGACTCTTTTATGGTTTGATGCTGCTTTAATTTCAATGCTCTCCAGTGCAGCACTGATTTAAGGTTAGAATTTGGGAGGGTGCTCCTAGTGTTCCAGGGGAAATTTTAGCTAATATGTTGAAAGTTGGTTGCTGCTAAGTCAAACATTTTAGGACATCTACCCTTTGAGGAGAACAGCTTAGTGAAATCCGAGTAGTTTTAACATTTTATAAACTACTTCTTTCCCTGACCCCAAGTAAAGTTAAATAATATCTTTTTCTAGCTAAAAAACCCCACTTTGATATTTACTTTTTAAAATCAGGATGCATAAAGTCAATGGGAATGGAGTTAAAATTTGGCATATGCTTAGGTGTATCTGTCAGAAAGCATTATTCACCTGATGAAAGCATCCAGTCTAAAGGGTGTTTTTCGTGTCCCGAATGAAACTGATCTAAGTTCTGCTCCTACTGCAGTCACTGGGAGTTCTGCCATTGATTTCAGCAGGAACAGGAGTGGGCCATTCCAGAGCATATTGGTTTATAGGAACTCTTATCAAAGATACTCTCATTGCAATGAATACCATCTAACCAATGCCCTACATTTGGAGCTTTTATGGTCAGTCCTAGCGAGTTAAGAATTTTTAATATTTATAGTTTGTTTTTGCTGCATGACAACAGTAAATGGTACTGAACCTATATTCAGGCAACAGCTGCATGGTAATTGGTGGGGTATTCTACTGGGGATGCAGATTGCGGAGGCTGGATGAAGTGATTAGTTTATATTACCTTGCATAGGGATTCAGGGCATTTTTGCTTTTACATTGGCAGTTTGGGAACACCTGCTACTGTAACTCTGTGCTGCAGGCATTGTATTTTTGCCGGCCATTTCGGGAGAATGTGTTGGCATACAAGGCCCAACAGAAAAAGAAGGAAAACCTCTTGACATGCCTGGCAGACCTTTTCCACAGTATTGCTACTCAGAAGAAAAAAGTTGGAGTGATTCCACCAAAGAAGTTCATTTCAAGGTTACGAAAGGAGAACGGTGAGTGCAAACTCTGATTCTTTTCAGAGACTCAAGTAATACCTAGCAGTGTGGTCAAATCAATCAATCAATCAGGTTAGATTTGTAATAAGCTTTTAATTCTCTGTTTCCTAAATATTAATTATTTAGTGTATACATATACGTGTGCGTGTGTGTGTGTCTGTAATGTTGTAGTTGGCAATAACCATACTAGGATTTGCAATTAAGGGCCAAATCTTCCATGGGTGCACAGCTGCCCTACTGATATTTCCACTGCATGGAGGGGCAGGCTGTAGAAAGCCAGCAACAGACAGTTGGGTATGGATGAGGGGCTCTGCACATTGCAGAGGAGTGCTCTGCAGTGACTTTCTATATAGTACGATGGAGATGGATATTTTGGGCAGCTAGAAGAATGAATGTGCTGTGACCAGTAGGTTTGTGGATAGTACAGATCCAGTAGCCCAAAACATCCTGGGGTTCAGTATGTGCACGTATGCAGTGAGCTGCATCTGCTGCTCCTCCCATTCCCAGAAATAGTGACTTCACAGGAGAAACAGTGCCCACTCCTTCTGGGGAGATTCCCTTCTAAGTGGGTTCAAGGGCACCAGAGGCGGAGGCAGTCCTGGTAACATAGCTTCATTCTGCACGGTCGCCATATCAGTGGGTGTGGCCCAAGAGCCAATGCAAAGGGTCTACACACAGATAGCCCTGTGCCTCTGAAGGAACGCCCTGGGAAGGGATTCACATGCATCTTGGCTGGAGGGGGTTGTAGGAGATAAAAATACATATATTTGGGGAACAGAAGTTCCTGCTTCTTCAACAGAGAGCGGGATAGGGGCAAACCAAGCTGCTGATGGAAAAATTCAAAGGAAATTCTGAAATAGGAACATCTCATATGACATCACCACAGAGATGCCTCCCATGAGTTTCCTTCTGGTTTGTGACTGGGCATGTGAGCGCACCATCTGGCCCATGATTTATTGAGCTTTATTGACAGAAACAAAGATTCAGGAAATGTTTTTAGGAGCAATGCACTCACCAAATTACTGTGGGAAAACAATATCTCTTTGAAAAAGCCCCCCCATCTTTCAGACTCTCCCACCCTCAATCCTCACCCATGTTTGTTATCGCCCCAATTAAGCACGTTCCTAATATAGAGCACGAACTCAGTGGGATTACTCACAAGTTTAAATTAGGCACGTTTGTAAGTACGTTCCTGAATTGGGGCTTGTAATTGTATTTGGGAGCAAAACCTGAATGTCAGTATATCCTTTCCTGCACGGAGCAAAGGGACTTTAGAAAGAGACAATTCTGCCTCTCTCCTTTGCAGATCTCTTTGACAACTACATGCAGCAAGATGCACATGAATTTTTAAATTACTTGCTCAACACCATTGCAGACATCCTGCAGGAGGAGAAGAAGCAGGAAAAGCAAAATGGGAAACTAAAAAATGGCATCATGAATGAAGCTGAAGAGAACAATAAACAAGAACTCACCTGGGTGCATGAGATTTTTCAGGGAACACTGACTAACGAAACTAGATGTTTGAACTGTGAAACCGTAAGCATTGGGGTGGTTGATATTTTTACACGCTAATAGATCGATAGATATGTATAAATATGTGAATCTGTTCTGCCACCTGAGAAATGTGGATATTCCTGTATAATTTCACTTCTTGGACTGAGTATATTATTTTCCAAAAATACATTTTTGTAAACATGACTAACCTGTCCCAAACTTTGCAGTTATTGTATATAGTTAGACACCTCATTAACTAATCTTACACCCTTTTCATTCAAGCCATCGTATTTATAAACAGTTAAGTATATATAGAGGCTGCTGCAACTGTGGACAGTGAATTTGCCTCATTATTCCATGAGTTAGGGATAACTGCATAACTCACAAGTGGCAAAGTTAAGATCAAATAGTGCTAATGCATCCCTAAGAATGTCATTAATGGTCAAAGTATTTGCTAACAACACACTGTACATTATCAGGCTTTTTTTCAGTATTTTAAAAGGATGTCAACTTGAAAACTAGTCAGTTTGAAAAATGAGTAAAATAGTTCCACCTAATATACCTGAGGGTGAGTTCCCTGCCAATTTTTGTAGTTTTTCAATCACACTTTCCTATTTAAAAAATGTTTTGCTCTCCCTTGTTGCTGTGTGAAAGACCCATGCAAACAACAGGGAAACTGGCTATTCTGGGAGAACAGTGGAAATTGATATAAAGTGCTGTCAAATGCATAGAGGACCAGATTCAGCTGCCCCTGTTCATGTGGAGTAGCATTGTACTCCACAGAAAGTCTCCTTGAACTAAATAAGACTACCTGCAGAGTAACAATATCAGAATCTTGCACAAAGTGAAGAAACAATGGGAAAAACTGAAAAACAGTGTTTTGCTCTAATGTATTTAAGTTATAATAACCCTAGTAACAATAGTAGGTTAAAAAAAATACCAAAGGCTGGTTTTTAAATTGACAATGTCCCTTTAAACTTTTGAGATGAAATCCTAAATTTATATTCAGTGTTTACTCAGGGAAATTCCCACTTAAGCCAGGATTTTGCCCTAACTAGCTGAGCAGAACTACAAAATACCCTATTTGTAAAATCTTACAGTGGGTCAGGCCACTGAGAGAAATTTGGGGCCCTGGAACATCATGTTCACTGGGGTCCCACTCACTCCCATTTCATTTTATTTACACAGACGTTACAGATGTTTTGAAGGGCCTCCTGAGCTTGGGATCCTGGTACAATTTTCCCCCTTTCCCTCATTCCTGTTGTCAGCCCTGCAGTTGGTCCAAGATTTGGTGGAAAAATTAACTTCTGAGGATTCCTAATGTTGTTATAGGAAGGTTGATCCTATAGCTTCCTGTGACTACAGGAAAAATATATTCATACACTTTTCTAGTTTGATTATGTATTTTTTTTTTTTATTTACTGTCTCATACTTTTTGGAAAGCAATAGAATGGATTAAAAGATGTGGTACAAGTATACAATCTACATAGAGTTATTCAGATACAGGCAGTCTTATTCTTACTTATGAATGCAGATTGAATCCACTTTTCCAGTTAATTTTAGTACAGTATATATCACTCTGCTTCCAGATCAACAGGCTTTTTCCTCCCAGGCTCTCTAATCGTTTGAAACTGCACCCATTGAAACCAATGGCAAAATTCCCAGTGACTTCAGTGGTAACAGAATCAAGCCAAAAGACTGGGTATCTACGTGAATTTTTAAAATTTCATAAGCCAGACAGACTTTAGTTGGCTCTTAGTTTCAGCAGCAGAGACAAAATGTTCTCTAAAGTTTTGTTCCTCTGTTTTTTTTAATTCTAGCTGTGTGTTTACACTAGAGACAATTGTTAAAGTCCTGTTGTTTCCTGTCATTTTGCATGGAGTTGGTCACAGAGGGGATTTTTGTTTGAAGAGTTGCTGTTAGTTTTATTTGGACATATTTTATGGCTAACCACATCTTTGAGAATATTAAAATTCATCCCAAAACATGTTCCCATGGGTTCAGGGGTTGGTGGTTACTTTAAAGATGGACCCAGACCAGAACATTAATTCCAGAACCCCTTGAATTTAGGGGATCTGAATCCAAGCTCAGATCCAAATCTCTGATATGGATCCACAGCAGAATACAGGATCCAACCCTCTCCACCTTTGGAGAAGTTTGGATCCAGATCTAGATTTGAACTTTGCTTCTCAGTCCCATCTCAAGTTATTCTAATGAGATGCAGACACACGTGGTATTACTAACAGTTTAAAGTATTCAATCAGTGTGTACTACTTTTTTTTTTTTTTAAAAATAAACAGGATTTGATTTTCATGAAGATGCCCAAAATCAGTTCATGTGGCAATGTTGCTTCAAACTCAATGTTTTTCAGAGCTGCCGAATACATGGCTGCATTTCTGGATTTTGAAGTTTTCCCTCAGCCACCAGCCTAAACCTCTTGTACTTATAATGAAATAAGAGGCTAACACATGAATATTGGAGACCAGTTGAAAAGAGCATATTTTAAATCTTAAACATGTGATATGTATTTATATACTGAAGAACCTCTGTGGTTGCTGATCTGGGATGAATCAAAGGCCGGGGGGGTCTTTTTCTTATTTGCAATAAACTTAGATCCTAGGAAGATTTATTCATGTCTGTCATTCTCAAGTCTCTTCTAAGGCATATTCTGTGTTGATTGGTGATGGGTCCCAATTAAAACCTAAGACCTGATCATTCCTGAATTTTGGAGAAGTCTGGATCCCAATCCAGATTTCTCAGCTGGCAATTCTAAAATAGGCTAAACTAAAACCATGGCCCTAAACACCTCCCACTCCAACAATTGCCCCAAATTTGAATCCTGTAATTGACTGAAATTCTTTAAGGTGGCCTATAAAGGACCTGAGCAGAGCAGGGCAGAGAACAGAAATTCCATTTTGCAGAGCATTGTGAGATTTCAATTTTTGTTTTCATTTGGCTTGGAGTGAAACCTGAACATGTAAAATTATGCATGAAAGAAAATGACAGGGGAAAAATTGTTTGAGCTTGATCAAAAATGTTAGCGCAATTACAGGATTCATTTCATTTCAATTTTAATGTCACTGTATGGTATAATGCAAAATTTAAAAAATTCAAAACAAAGTTGTTTTAAAGGAAAAATTGAAATTTTTCATTAAAAATATTGAAATTAAATGGGACATTTCAATATTATTAGAACTCCCTCCCTCCCCCTTTTTTTGTCTGAAATAAAATTTTGATGAAATAGGCATGATTTTGCAAAGCATTTCACTTTCTATGGAACTGCATTTTCTGAGGGAAAACTATTCTATTGAATTTTTTCCAACCAGATCTAGCTACAAGACTAAAGATAAAAAAATAGCAACTAGAAATTTGGTACAAACATGCTATGCTTACCTCTGTGATCGTCCCTGAAGATGAAAGAACACAAAATTACATGGTATCCATTTTGGTGAACACAATATTTCTCCATGCATGCCCATTCTTGATTTATACCAACCACTGCACTTTCATTTCAGTCCTGTCCACAGGAGGTGAATATAATTATGTAGATCTTTAGCTGTGTGCATATAATGCAGTATATTATATGTAAAAGATGCAAGTAAGCTCTGGTACAATGTACACTTAAAAAATTTAAAACCAGCTAAAGTCATTTCATATTGTTTTAAAATTCATCACAGAACAATGTGTATAAATTATAGGAGCATCTCAAGGGGAAAGAGGTGAAACACTTAGGGCTGGTCTACACTACACAGTTAGGTCCACGTAAGGCAGCTTATTTCGCCCTAATTATGTCAGTGTCTACACTACAGCCTTGCTGCCACCAGTGTAAGTGCCCTACTACACCGACATCATAACTCCACTGCCACAAGAGGCATAAGGCTTATGTCAGTGTAGTGAAATCAACACAATGTCTGCCCTTACATCGGCTGCCCCCCTTACATCTGTCCCCCTTACATCGGCTGCCTTGTCAATTTCACAGCAGGAAAGCCCCAGGTGGCTTCCCTCAGCTCCCACTGGGGAAGGGCGGGGAGGGCACCAGAAGTCCCAGGCGGCTTCCCCCATGCTCTGTGCAGGGAATGGGGGGGGCGGGAGGGGAGCCTAGTGGGAGCCTGTGGGGCTGGCCTCTCCGCCCCGACACTGCCCCTCTTAGGTTGGTGAAAGCGCTCCTGGTGAGCATGCACACCACTGACCCAGGGTGGCAGAGGCACTGACTTCTACTGGCGCCAGTGGGTGCTCAGGGGAGGAGGCGGAGGAAGAGGTGAGGCAGGGTGGGGCAGGGAGCTTAGCTGTCGGTAGGTGCAGAGCACCCACTAATTTTTTTTTCCTGTGGGTGCTCCAGCCCCGGAGCCTATGCAAGGAGGGTAGCGTAGACATGCACCACTGCAGTAATTACTAATATAGGTCAACTTAGGTTTGTCGTGTAGACATACCCTTATTCTTTATATTTACATCAGTTATTTTTCCTTGCACAAGCATCTGAAAACCACAAATGAACTAACATTTGGCTGCTCCAAATATATGGTGGTGAAAAGCCATGCCATTTTAAGGACTAAAGATAGATGGTCACTTGGTCCTGGTCAGGTAGTTGGGATAAGTGCCAGAAACTGAACTGAAATCGTGTGAAAGGTGGATTAATGGACTTGCTGACCGACATGGGGAATCTATTTATACAAAGCCAGAAATCTGTCTGGAAAATATTCAAATTAGTTATTTTGTACAATTTGTATTGTAGTGATTGATTAAAGTGGAAAATTTGTGTATGGGATGCAGGTGCATTTAGACATGTGTTTATCTTTTACATACGTATTTTTTCCTACAGGTTAGTAGCAAAGATGAGGATTTTCTTGACCTCTCTGTTGACGTGGAGCAGAACACATCTATTACGCACTGTCTAAGGTAAATGAATGGAAGATTCATAAATGTATCTGTTTGGGAAACATTTCTACCACTCTCCTAAATCATGTTTTCTTTCTGATTCTCTAAGACCAGTAAAGATTGAAAGTAAAAGTTCTAGGAATATCCCTGAGTGATGACATGCAAGACAAACTGTTCAGTGTTAACTGAGCTTTTGCTGAGCAAAAGGAAAAGGGAATAATTTGGATGTTCATGCTGCAATGGAACCTTTAATAAGAAATTTACTTTAAATTCATTGTGTGAGGGGGGCGGGGGGGGAGAGAGAGAGAATACTGTTCCCTATTGGGGTAAAAAATTGATCATCCGGTTCACTTGGAAGAGTTGCTGCTGAATACCCGTTTGCTTCTGTGGGATTTAAGTATGTGTTTAACTTTAAGCCCATGCTCAAGTGCTTTAGGACTTATGTCCTAAACATACTAAAAGTTAAGCATATGCTTTGCTTAATTGGTCCCAGAGACCTTAGAAACAAGGCGTTTTAAAAATCTAATTTTCTGCTTTGTAAATTGCAATCTGCTACTCTGCTTGTAATCCTAAAATTATAGAGGGAAAGGAATCTTGACTTTTATTGCAAGTTCCAATTGTGTAGGGAAGCTGCAGTGCACCAGAAACCGACAATTTTTTAACCATTATTCCTGAAAGATTTTTAAAAAAAATACCATTTCCAGGTTCACATGGACTGACTGCACTGGATGGATTTAAAATATCATGAGTCCTGGCACCAACTACGATAGATAGGTATCTATGTTCAAAACAATGTTATTTTAATTAAATAATATCAGAAGGCCAAAATAGTCTTTCAGGGTCTAAAGTTACTTAGAAGTTTTAAAAATACATTTCAAATGAAGTCTAAGTGTCGGAGAGACCTCCTTACATAGTATACCACACCTAAAAACACACCGAAAGAGCAGCAACTAGGATATAAACAGATTCCTGAATCAGATGCAAGTAAACCATTCCGCAGAGTATTGGAGATGGGGGATTGTTATTGCATTTTGGAATGTTACTTATGCTTTGCTTTGCTCAGTAACTACCATTTCATTTCAAAACTCGGGATTCTGGAGAATTCTCCCTTTCAGTTTCAGGCCAGTTTATTTTAGGGTTTTGTACTGATGCGCATCAACATAATATGTCTGCACCAGTGGAGCTAGTTTGTGACCGTAAAGGACTTTGCCTTGGAAAACAGGATGTCTTTTTTTTCTATTCTTTTAGAGCAGTGTTCTTGACCACTGGTAATCACATTGGTATTGGTACTTCAGTCTTTTGTCACTGATACTTTAGGCTCCTGACCATCATCACTGGTTGGGGCCCAAATGTGCCACCATTGATCATCTCTCCTTCAGCTGTATGCTTTCAAATAGAAGGGTATACAAAGACTGTAAATAGGAGGCAGGCGGCACTGACTTTTGCAGCCAAAATCTGGAAAACCTGTCAGGAACTGCTGTTCTAGAAAACTAATACCTGTATGTGAAAGTACCCTAAACTATACTTCTGAGTGCCTGCCTGTGAGATTTAAACAAAAAATTGTATCACAATCAACCATATGTAAAAAACAAATTGCACGAATAAGTTATACTAGATATTCTAAACAGCTTAATATTTTATCTAACCTCTTGGTTGTTAAACTCATAAGAAATATATTGTTTAAAAGGACCCCTCGTCTTCCAGGCTACATAGTTCTTCAATAAAGGGTACAGTCTGGAACTGAGAGCCTTCCTAATGCTGTGATTTGAATCTGTTCAATCCATTCCTTTCCTTCTACACTTTGCCAGTATCATATGTCTTTCAGCTAGAACAGAAGTTAGAAAGTTTAGTAGCCCTGCTGGACAACCTCCCATACACATACAGTAGTTTACAGTACTGACATAACTAAAACCCCAGCAGCGTATGTATAACAGCCACATGCTTTTAAGTAGCCTTTCCATCCTCCATTGCAGGAACACAACAGGATGAAAATACTCCAAATCTTTGAGAAGGTGGCTACAGATAGTTACCTACAAAACACACAAGGCAGAGAACCCACAGTTGTTATCCTTTGTGATGGCCTTTTAGAAGGACCACAACTCCCTCCTTGGAAGAAAGAGAAACCCTATTTTAATTAAACATTTGTAAAGCTAGAACACGGGCCTTACATAGCTGCATTATTATACTGTTACGTATCAGAGAGGTAGCTGTGTTAGTCTGGATCTGTAAAAGCATCAAAGAGTCCTGTGGCACCTTATAGACTAACAGACGTATTGGAGCATAAGCTTTCATGGGTGAATACCCACTTCGTCAGATGCATGTACATGCATCCGACAAAATGGGTATTCACCCACGAAAGCTTATGCTCCAAAACGTCTGTTAGTCTATAAGGTGCCACAGGACTCTCTGATGCTTTTATTATACTGTGTCACTCATGATAAAATGGACAAACGCCTCTGGCAGCCTTTTTCAGCAGGGAACTTCAAATTATGTTACTAAATTTCACTGCCTGTTTTCTATAACAATAACTGCTTTTTCTGCATCTTCATGATGTAGATACTGTAATGTTGAAAAGAGGAACAAGTAAATAGAAATTGTTCAGTATTTCAATAAAACGTATTTCTTCACCACTGCAGATGAAACTTTTCTAGTTATTTCTGTCTTTGGTCAGATGAAAAGGTCTTTATGTGTTTAAGTGCTCCAAAAAATACATGCCTCCAGCATAGTCTTTCTCTCCTGAGTATAAGGTCTGGCAAAGAGCAGGAGAGGAATTCATCTAACAACAAAATGAATTATGTATCAATTATTTTTATTTCCATTCCAAGTTATAAAGGCCAGTTGACTCAGTCAATTTGATCCCAACTTTCAACTCCAATCTCTTTGTTATAATTTTTTTATCCCATTAAAAGATATTTATATTGGTTACATGACTAAATAACACCAACACACTTTCTATTTTAGAAGGCACTTCTCTGACAGTTGGATAAATCTTGCAGAGAAACTTGTAGGTTTTTTTTTTTTTAATTATCCAGATGGGGCTAATCCGGAAATAGTTTGGAGTGGGGAGTGTGCATGTGTAGGTATCTAAAAATTCCCCTCTGCTCCCTATGAAAAACCACACAAAGAGAATTCAAAGTCTTTTTTGGTTCAGTCACATGAGGGAGAATTAGGAGTGTCTTAAGTGCTGCATCTGTTGGGAATACCTTACCCAGTCCTGGAGCTCTTTAATCCTGGGGGAATTCTGCACTACTGTGCACATACAGAATTCATGTCCCCTGCAGATTTCTTAGCTTCCCCACAGAAAAATGACTTTCTGATGGGGAAGCAAAGGAAAGCCGCAAGAGCGGTCACATATCCCTCCCCAGCAGTGCAGGTGCATTGTTTTGGGCACCCGTAGCAGCCAGCAGAGAGGTAAATCAAGCGGAGGCTGGGGATGCTTTGGCTGGTGGCTCCTACCGTGCACCAGGCTCAGCTGCTAGTCCCAGATTGGCTGGAGGTGTCAGAGGACAGGACTTTCTCTTCCCCTGCAAGGAGCAGCCTGGCTGGGTCAGACCCACCCCTAGGAACCTCCCCGGCTGCAGGAAGTTCCGCTCCCCCTTCCTGCCCCTATCTCTCCTCCTCCGCAGGAAGAGGGGTCACTCTATGGGGAGTTGCTCCCCCATCCACCCAACCCCCACACCGACCACCTGCATTGGAACCTTCCTGCACCCAGACCTCCCCACTGAGTCTCACCCCCCTACATCTGGACCCCCAGACCACCATCCATTGAGCCCCCAACCCCGATGAGCCCCCCACACCTGGACCCCTACCACACTAAGCCCCACTCTCCCAGACACCCCCCGCCAAACTCCATCCCCCCACACCCATCCCCTCCCCCGCTGAGACACGTTCACCTGGACCCCCTTGCAGAGTTGCTGCTGCAGCTGGAACCCCCACAACAAACTCCTG
Source organism: Lepidochelys olivacea (assembly GCF_965140295.1). Classification (NCBI taxonomy): domain Eukaryota; kingdom Metazoa; phylum Chordata; order Testudines; family Cheloniidae; genus Lepidochelys; species Lepidochelys olivacea. The sequence continues at coordinate 97,573,691 of NC_140414.1, forward strand.
TGCAGCCAGATGTCCCCACACTCGGACCCCCCACTGAGCTGCTCAGACCCAGATTGCCCCACACAGTACCTTTTTGAGCCCACACTTGGATCCCCCCCCCAGACTAAGCCCCTCCCCACTTAGATCCTGTCTGCCCACACATGGTGCACCTCGGTCAGGCCCAGCCCTTGTGCTGTGTCAGGGTCCTTGTCCGTGTCCCAGGGTTGGGGGGAGAGGCAGAGGTTGATCTCCCACCTTGCACAGTCAGAGGCCTCTGCTCCCCATTGCCATGCTGTAGCCTCCACATTTATTTATTGACAAATAAAATTTGTGCACAGAATTTTTATGTTTTTTGGCAGGGAATTCCCTCAGGAGTACCTTATGCACACACATCTGGCATGAACTTCAGTGTGAGTTACATGTATGGGATGGAACCTGCATGTTGAATTGAATAATGTTGAAAAGTCTCGTTTGGTGAAGTAATTGCCAGAGGAAGCAAGTAGCAGCACAAAACTCTTTGTACTCACAAAGAAAAGTAATTCTTAACATTCCACCAGCAAAGCACTTTAACACATGCTCAAGTTTAAGCACCAGCAGTCACACTGAAGTCAATGGGACTACTCAGGTATTTAAATACGGTTTAAGTGCTTTGCTGGGTCAGGGCCTTTCTAAGTATAAGCTGTGATGTAAATAGCATGTTTTAGAAATTGGATGAAACTCCTATTGATTTCAGTGGGACCAGTGTTTCACCCATTGTGTCTTACTGGCTTTTCAGCTCATCAGTCCAAGTGTGATATTGGAGGAAGTTTCAAGAAACGTTAAGAACTTTCCACAGTATGCATCCGATGAAGTGAGCTGTAGCTCACGAAAGCTTATGCTCACACTTTACATAAGCTATTACCAGCACGAGAGTGGGGTGGGGGGAGAGAAAACCTTTTGTAGTGATAATCACCCATTTTTTCATGGTTTGTGTGTATAAAAACGTCTTCTGTACTTTCCACAGTATGCATCCGATGAAGTGAGCTGTAGCTCACGAAAGCTTATGCTCAAATAAATTGGTTAGTCTCTAAGGTGCCACAAGTACTCCTTTTCTTTTTGCGAATACAGACTAACACGGCTGTTACTCTGAAACCTAAGAACTGATAGTTATATTTATTTACAGAGACTTCAGCAACACAGAAACATTATGTAGTGAACAGAAGTACTACTGTGAAACTTGCTGCAGTAAACAAGAGGCACAGAAAAGGTGGGTAAAGAATAGTGCAGTTCAATCCCTGTTCAGGTAAACTGAGCTCTTAGGATACATCTACCCTGCGATAAAAGACCTGCAGCATGGACACAGCTGCCCTGGGTCAGCTGACTTGGGCTCATGGGGCTATAAAATTGCAATGTAGCCATTCGGGCTTGGTCTGGAGCCTGGGCTCTGAGATTCCCACAAGGGCGGAGGGTCTGAGGCTCTCTGGGGCATGGGTTGTTTTTTTTAATCATAGCGTAGACCTATTTTTAGTAGAAATTTAAATGACTGCTGAAGTGTAGCTTCACTCAGTGCATTACTGATACATTAAACTACAGTCCAGTCCTCCAACTTCTGTGTTTGTACAACCTTCCCAGTCTCCTGCCTGTGATATCCCTGTTGCTGCAGTGAACCTCCTTCTGAACCTGTTTGCAGTTTCTTGGCCTCTGGTGGCTGCAACCCTCTCCCACACACGTACCCTCCATATGGTCCTTGAAACCTAGAGGTGGCACAACAGCTGCTTCATACATCTCTTAGGTCTCCAGTTACTGCTGATAGAATACCTCTGTTTACAAAGTGCATTTCTAATGTGCAGGCCTAGGATTGCAAGAAAAGAATGACACTGACCTGAGCAGCACTTCCTAATATACACCCTTATTAATGATTTCACAGGATGAGAGTAAAAAAGCTGCCAATGATCCTTGCATTGCACCTCAAGAGATTCAAGTACATGGAGCAGTTACACAGGTACACCAAACTCTCTTACCGTGTGGTGTTTCCTCTGGAGCTGCGTCTCTTCAACACATCCAGCGATGCTGTCAACTTGGATCGCATGTATGACTTGGTGGCTGTTGTCGTTCACTGTGGCAGGTAAAGTGCGTTCAGGTGTATTTAACCTGTTATTAGACCAGTGGTATTGCCAATTCGGAACACTCAAAAATCATCTGTCAGGCTTCAAAATCTATTGAGATTGGTTTAAAAATCGTAAGATTTTAAAAATGCATTTTGGGTTCTTTTGTCTTTGGAGCTTTTTACCCAGGCTCCTCAGCCAGCCTGCCCACCTGGTGAGGAGTTTACAAACTACTGTAGAGGCAGGGCTCCCCGGGAGCCAGGAAGGCAACTTGTTTGGGAAACACCAAAAAGGTTCCTGGGAACATTTCATTGTTTCCAAAACAAGATTTAACAAAATTTAAATTCTGCAGAAAAATTTCAACATTTTGACTTTTCGCCCTAATTTAAGACAACACAATTTCCGAAAACCTCAAATTCTTCATGGATGTCAAATTCCGTTTCCTGACCACCTCTGCTTGAAACTGGTATCATAGGACTACAGAAATGAGACATGGAAAAGGATCAATCAAGCTGTCTAATTCAGCTATCTTCCAATACATGTATATATAGAATGCTGACTCTGGGCCTGATCTTGCAACAAATTTGAACAAACAGACGGTTACTACTGTGCAAAGTCACATTGAAGTCAATGGGATAGCATATGAAAGCCAGGGTCTGCCTGTGCCAAGTTGTTTACATAGTTGAGACCAACTTTAGATTACCTAAAATTGGATTATGATGAAATACTTAGGACAAAAAAAAATATAATTATAGGCCAGCCCAGACTCATAGCAGTACTATTCTGCATTGCCATATGAAATACCTATATCTCACTCAGATTTTTGTAAGCTGGTGTAAATCCAAGTAATTTAAACTGAGTTACTCTGTTTATATACCAATGTGACGAAGATTAGAATCTGGCCCTCTGTGTCTTACTTCCGTTGGGCTGGAAGTATGTGGAGACAGCGTATTCAGCCTCTAGCAGGAGGCAGTGGTTGTATTTTTTTTTTTTTCTGTACTAACTGGTGATTGCTTCAGCTGGCTGATTTTAAGGACTGGTAATGATTGGTTAGAATGAAGAATCGTAGCTATAATAGGAGTTCTTGGATATGAGGGATTGTCAAGCATAGAAAAAACTGGAAGAATTTTTAAAGCTCAAAAAGAATGTGAACAATTGTTCTCCCCACCCGGAAGAAGATATATAATTGCATTTCCATGTTTAATATCAGCCTGTTTTCTCCCTATTTAAATTCCATTGAGCAATTTTGAAAATATGTCATCGTTTATGTCTGCCACCAACTAATTGTCAGTTACTTTTTAGTTAGATTTATAAACTACCATAATGCAAATAATGAGAGGGCATTCAGTTTACCACCCATTTTAGATAACCCAGTATAAGAGAAAGAAGAATGCACATGTCTACTTAACACTGCAAGCTGGCTTACAAGGGACTTCAGTGGAAATATAATATCTATCTAACATATGACTTATCAAAACCAGCCCATTTATATCTGATTTTTTTTAATTACTTTTTTTTCTAGTGGACCTAATCGTGGGCATTATATTACCATTGTGAAAAGTCACGGATTTTGGCTTTTGTTTGATGATGACATTGTAGAGGTCAGTATGCTGATGATCATGAGAAGATTATTGGTGTGTAAGTTCCCATGTCCATTTGGTGTGGCTTACCATTCAGAGATCATCAGCTTTTGGTAGTGACTTGATTTCCCTCTTCCCTTTTCCCCCAATTTAAGAAAAGATAAACAAGCCAACCTCTTTCAGTCTCCTCTCATCAGCTAGGCCCTTCAGTCCCCTGATCATCCTAATAGCCCTTCTCTGCACCTGTTCTAGTTTGAATTAATCTTTCTTGAACATGGCTTATCAGACCTGTGCACAGTATTCCAAATGAGGTCTGACCAGTGCCTTGTACAATGGCATTAATACTTCTTTATCTCTATTGGAAATGCCTCCCCTGATGCATCCTAGGATCATATTTACTTTTTTCACAGCTGCATCACATTGGTGGCTAATAGTTATCCAGTGATTGACCTACACACCCAGTTCTCTCTCGTCCTCTGTCACTTCCAACTGATGAATCTCTGGCTTGTAGCAGAAATTCTTATTATTAGGCCCTAATTGTGTGACTTTGCTCTTTGTACTATTGAATTTTATCCCTTTTGTTATTCCAATCTTCAAGGTCATCCAGATCTTCATGTACAATGTTCAGATACTCATTTGTGTTGATGGTGCCTCACAACTCCATTAGTAACCTCCCCCCAGTCTGAAAGTTCACATTTCAGCACAACCTATTGTCTATAAATCAGAGCAGAATCTGGCCTACAGTTGGTGCAGATGCCTTCTGCTCATAGTGCAGTAGTGTCTCAAGCAGACACTAAAAATCGCTGCAGTATGTTGCCAAGACTAGGGGCTGATTCTGATCTCACACTAGTGTAAGTCAGGAGTAAATTCATTGCAGTTATAGCAGGATAAAACTGGTGCGAGATCAGAATCAGACCAGTTGTTCGGAAGGAGAGAGCATGGTACTTCTTAAATATAAGGGTAGCAGAATCTGTCCCCAAAGACACAGTGATGAGGAAAATAAAAGGAGGGGAGTAGAGGACCCCTAGAGGAAGGCAAAAGTTAAGTGCAGTATCGCTATTTTAGCACCGTTCTACCATTACATTTCTAGAAAACTAAATCACATCTTACCTGTGTTTGCTATTATGTAACAGAGAAAAGATTCTCTCCATTTACCTGTGGCAAATCCTGCTTGGATTACTCAGAGAAGTAGTCCCATTGACTTCAATGAGTGAAGCAAGCAGGATTTGGCTCCTAAACTATTAAACTGCCTATTCACTTCTTGAATCACTAACAAAAGTTGCTAATCATTACCCTGAGGCAAATAACTACATATGTGTTTTCACATTTTTATATTCATTTAATCCAAGCTTAATTTTTTTTCTTAGCAAACATTTTAAACAACTCTGTTTGTTTTTGCAGAAAATAGATGCTCAAGCTATTGAAGAATTCTATGGTCTGACCTCTGATATATCAAAAAATTCAGAATCTGGTTATATTTTATTCTATCAGTCAAGAGAGTGACTTGGAGAACTGTGAAATGTTGCAAGTGGAGAAAACTGATCAGCACTGTCAACTGACTTTTACACAGAGCACATCCTGAATAGTTGAACAATGATATGTCTTCTCTTCTACTAAATGGTTTCTGTGTTCTTGACTATAACCCTTCATTTCTGACATGCAGCACTTTGGTTTTTTAGTATGACTCAGAATGAATTGCAGTCAGCTCTTAGTAAAATTTATATGGACTAACATTTACAGATAATAGGATTTGGGGTCATCTGTGAAATCCAGCTGAGCTAGAATAGTATTTTCTATGGAAGTGTGCATTACATTTAGGACAAATTGTTTAAACTTTCTAAATAGCTTTGGGATATCTCTTTATGAAGCATTCCTTTAAATATGTACTAATATGTATTGTTATCCATTTTAGGTGTAGAAAAAAATCTATTTTATATCCATTGGAATTGTGGTTTCATCGGGGATTTTGTCACATGTTACTCTCCACCACTAGAAAGCCATTCTTCCCAAATCCTTTGAGCTTTGGGTTATTAAAAACTTTAAATGGGTAACTTCAAGACTACAATTCACATAAGGAGATTTAAATCACTTTGGAGCAAGATGATACAATGTGTCCAGTCTTCCTGTTTATTCTGATGAGAAAGCACAGATAAGCTGAGCTGGTCATTTTGATTCTAAAAGCTACAGAGGCACTGAGGGTTTTGTGGGGAAAAGTGGAGGGAGAGGTTCCTCATATGAGGTCCTTTTCTAAGGAGTGATCATATGTTTCTGCCAAAAAGAACAGAATGTGTGTGTATGCTTATTGAGTTTGCAGATATTCCAATATTGTGCATACAAAACATCTCCTTCATCAGGGCGAGCATTACATAGTGTAGTTAAGTAATGTTATTGATACAACAACTATCACTGGGCTCAATCCCACAATGTGCTGAGCACCCACAGCTCCAAATGACATCAGTGGCAATGGTAGGTACTTGGCACCTAGGACAAGGCCCATTGCTTATCAAGGTAGAACACTTGTTATGTAATAATCCATAGTTTACACCTGCAGTGATGTGTTGACCATGCTCAGCATCAGTAGTCATGTTTGTCAACATCTCAATCACTGTGATATCAGAAAGGTTAAAAAGTACATGGTTCTAGAGATATCAAAAGGCAAAATGTGACTTGTTTTAATTTTCAAAGTTGGTTGGCAACTGGTCATGTTTTGGCTAATAAATTGCTATACAAGGAATACTGGAAATACTTGGCAAAGAAGGAGGGTAGGAGGAAGTATCAATAGGGCATGAGAAGGGATTGATAGTGTGTTGAGAGTAATTTTCTGTCTGACAGCTGACTTGGTGGATTTGACAATAATATTTCACCATTTAGTGTATGGACTTTAAGGATCAAATCTTGATCTCGCTGAAGACAATTGGTAAAACTACTGTTATCTTCAATAGAATCAGGATTTGGCCCTATTAGGGGGAGAGGAGAGAAAGAGAGGGGGAGGAATTCTAGAAAGAAGCATTATCATCTCACAATATTTACTGTTACGTGTTTTTAACTTTGTATATTTATTAGAAAGTGTCACTTTCAGTACTTTTTTAGAAGTCCAACTGTAGTTTTGTCACTGAGCCTTTTATTTCAACAAATATTGTTTAAAACCAATGTTGAATCTGATAGCTCCGTTTCTCCTGGGAGAGCTGGGGGGATGGGGGACGACTTACTTGTGTTACAATCTACTGTGAAAGTGAACTTGTTTTTGTTACATTTTAGTGAGCATGCAATGTTAGCCTCTGGTATAACATGGTTTGAAATTTATTTGGAATTATCGGTGACCATTTTGAAACCTAAGGAGTATAGCACTTTACCTTGGAAGAAAAACAAAACCGGATTTTCATCTTCAAAGATTTGTGAATTTATCATGCTATTGTATTGATCCAACAGATCAGACACAGGATCTAATCCTACAACTCTTCTTATGCGAGTAGTCCAAGTGTTTCCAATGGAATCATTCACATGAGTAAAGGTTGGAGGATTGGAGTCCAAACAAGTGCACTTTTTTCTTTTACTCACAGTGGGATGGAAGTTTCACCATTGAGGACTATGATGTTTCTTAATTTTAGACTGGCTTAATAAGAGGTTTCAACAATCTCTGAAGTCCATTGACTTTAATGGAGCCTGGATCAGGCCCTAAATTCAGTAAAATCACTTGTTTTCTTTATTGGAATATTTCTGAACATTCACATCTTTCCATTTAATAAATGTGGCCATCTTTTCCCTGGCAAGTGAGACGGTGTTCTGGTTGTGAATAAATGCACTTTTTAGATCAAAGTTAACCAAGGTCAGACAAACATTCTGTACTTTGCAATTGGCTGCCATACATTTTTAGGATGTGTGAGAAACTTTACAACAAAACAGCAATGTATAACTTGAGTGTTCAGGACTGATGTTTGTATAAAGAACAATTGTACATAAAGAGATTATTTTAAAATGAGTCGGATTCTAGGAAATGGTTTTTATGTTATTAAGGTTTGGGTATTGCAGCAATAGTTAAACACTAACATCTGAGATTCAGCATATGCACATTTTTGTTTTTCCCAGGCTGGAAGACAAGACTTTACGTTGGATAATAAATTCAGATAATTACAATTTATTCCTTGACAGTACAATTATTATGGCAGGCTTTTTTCATACTTTATGGGTTAAAAAAAATGCCCATCAACATTTCTCTGATACATTAGGGGGACCCAGAGGAGTTATATGAAAGTTCTGCAGGGTTGTTAAATCAGAGGGTTTTGCTAACTCAGGAAAAGATTTACAGTAATGATGTAACACAAGTAGAAAAATCAATGGCGGAATTTCAACTTAGGAAAAATCATGGAAAGACTACAAAGTACATATGTCAACATGAACTATATTTTAGCACCAGTTAAATTACTGTGTATTTGTTTTGTCTGTCAATCAAAAAAATTGCAATCGTGATGCAGTCCTAATTGTCAGTTCAGACTCCATCCACCACCCTGTCTCCAAGCCAGCAAAACTCTTAACCATGTGCTCAACCTTAACATCTGAGTTGCCCCATTGAAGTCCATAAAGCTATACACTTGGTTAAAGTTAAGCACATTTGTAAGTGCTTTGCTGGATTGGGGCTCAGCGCCTTGCAGGATGATGTAAATTTATTTTACCTGGATTTTTAATATATGCATGGTACATTTTTCAGACATTTTATATACTTATATTTTTTACTGCCAGTGCATCATGAAAAGAATGGAGAAAATCTGGGACAATCAAGACTTTTCTAGCCAGCAATTTTAGAAAAAAATTGTAGCAGATCATCTGTGCTCCTGTATAATGTGATCTTTAGTTTATTGAGCTCTAACTGGATTAGTCCCAAGAACAATTTAAGTTCATTACTCGTTTTGTGTGCCATTGCATGAGATGTATTTTCTGTGCAACATTGTTACTTGTTCATCTCCACAATTTATTACATGTCCTTACTGATAGAAAAGAACATTTTTACTCTCTGTTGGTATTCCGCTAAACCCAAGGAACTGTTACTGTGCACTGTGTAAATTAGGTATCGTGGAGGATAAGCTCAGACCCAAATTTTATGCATCACAGAACAAGCTGTCAGCATATTATACCTTTTCTATTTTTGGAACATAGTAGATGGGGACAAAAGAAGGGATCGGTGCGGAAGAAGGATCAATGAAAACAGAATATCTAGTTGAAAATAAGATGTGCACAACCACCCCAATACTCATCCAATTTCAATAGGGTACAGATGTGGTTCAATAAACTAACATTTTAACGTCTGACTCCCTTAGCAGTTAAAATTAAAAAGCAGCAGATGTTTCCTATGCATTGAATTTAACAAAGACATTAAGGGCTTGTCTATGCTGCTGCACTGCAGTGCTGCCGACAGGGGTGTTAATTGTAGAGTGCACCAAAATGCTACAGTCTAACCGCCCGGTGTAGATGCTGTAGGTGCAAACTAAAAGGCTAGTTTGCATTAATGTACTCCTGTTTGAAAGATGACTACGTTTATGCAAACTCGGTACCTTTTAGTTTGCACCAGCAGTGTCCACAAGGATCAATTGATTGCATCAAAATGCTTTGCTTTTACAATACATATCCCCACAGACCATCCTGTGGTGCAGTGTAGCCGTAGCATAAGACTTGAATGAAGATGTAACTGGAATTTATGCAAGGGTTACAATGGATTCTAGTGTTTTATTACACATGGCTTTTATCTTCAAACTGTTCATTTCATATACATTTGCACCCCTATGTGTTATGATATTGTGCACCGGGGCCTTGATCCTGAGTGGTGCTGACCACTTGCAACTTCCAGCGACTCTGCACCACTCGGCAACAGGTCCTTAATGTTTTGTTTCTTGTTTTCTGTTTTGTGGCCAACAAGTTTGAGCACTATCTTTTACAATTTAATGTGTATTAGAATTTTAGGGGATTCTTTATACCTATTTTACTCTAGTACCTTTTATCAGTGTTGTTTTAATTTATTTGTCTTCTATTTCTCAGTAACTGTACTATTTACTGTATTTCTATAATTATTTGTGTAGCTAATATTGCTTAACCTTATGTTTTAATTATGTACTTTGATTTTTTAAATTGATCCAAGCACTTTAAGCAATAATGTTAATCTTGTGAAATTTCAATCAGTTTAACACTTTGCCTCTAAAATAAAGTTTTCAGAACAAACACACACAAAAACCTATCTGGAGAATTGTCTATGGAATATTGTATACAAAGAGACAAGGTGGGTGAGGTAATATCTGTTATTGGACCAACTGCTGTTGGGGAGGTCAGGTCTACACTACGGCAGGGATCGACTCTCTGAGATAGATCCACCCAAGGTCAATTTAGCAGGTCTAATAAAGACCCGCCAAATTGACTGCAGATTGCTCTCCAGTTGACCCCTGTACTCTACCCCCGACGAGAAGAGCAAGGTAAGTCGACGGGAGATTTTCTCCTGTTGACCCCCTGCGGTAACTCGACCTAAGTCACGTAGCTGGAGTTGTGTAGTGTAGGTTGACTTACTGCGGTAGTGTAGGTTTCAGAGTAACAGCCGTGTTAGTCTGTATTTGCAAAAAGAAAAGGAGTACTTGTGGCACCTTAGAGACTAACCAATTTATTTGAGCATAAGCTTTCGTGAGCTACAGCTCACTTCATCAGTAGTGTAGACATAGCTTTAGAAAGACAAGCTTTTGAGCCACACAGATCTCTTCTTCAGGTCTGGGAAAGGTACTCTCAGCATCACAGCAAAATGCAAAGTGGAAAAGATTGTTTAGGATAAGTAGTGAGCACATATTGTGAGGGAGCATTCAAGGTAGAGTGGCCCGCTAACCTCTCTGCAGTCACAGGACAAAAAGAGGTAAGTGGTAGGTTACAAATTATTGTAATAAACCAAAATCCACTGTCTGGTTCAATCCATATTTCTTATAAACAGCCGTGTTAGTCTGTATTCGCAAAAAGAAAAGGAGTACTTGTGACACCTTAGAGACTAACCAATTTATTAGAGCATAAGCTTTCGTGAGCTACAGCTCACTTCATCAGACGCATATCGTGGAAACTGCAGCAGACTTTATATATACAGAGAGAATATGAACCAATACCTCCTCCCACCCCACTGTCCTGCTGGTAATAGCTTATCTAAAATGATCATCAGGTGGGCCATTTCCAGCACAAATCCAGGTTTTCTCACCCTCCACCCCCCCACACAAATTCACTCTCCTGCTGGTGATAGCCCATCCAAAGTGACAACTCTTTACACAATGTGCATGACAATCAAGTTGGGCTATTTCCTGCACAAATCCAGGTTTTCTCACATCCCCCCACCCCCATACACACACAAACTCACTCTCCTGCTGGTAATAGCTCATCCAAACTGACCACACTTCAAGTTTAAATCCAAGTTAAACCAGAACATCTGGGGGGGGGGGTAGGAAAAAACAAGAGGAAACAGGCTACCCTGCATAATGACTTAGCCACTCCAAGTCTCTATTTAAGCCTAAATTAATAGTATCCAATTTGCAAATGAATTCCAATTCAGCAGTTTCTCGCTGGAGTCTGGATTTGAAGTTTTTTTTGTTTTAAGATAGCGACCTTCATGTCTGTGATTGCGTGACCAGAGAGATTGAAGTGTTCTCCGACTGGTTTATGAATGTTATAATTCTTGACATCTGATTTGTGTCCATTTATTCTTTTACGTAGAGACTGTCCAGTTTGACCAATGTACATGGCAGAGGGGCATTGCTGGCACATGATGGCATATATCACATTGGTGGATGTGCAGGTGAACGAGCCTCTGATAGTGTGGCTGATGTTATTAGGCCCTGTGATGGTGTCCCCTGAATAGATATGTGGGCACAATTGGCAACGGGCTTTGTTGCAAGGATAAGTTCCTGGGTTAGTGGTTCTGTTGTGTGGTATGTGGTTGTTGGTGAGTATTTGCTTCAGGTTGCGGGGCTGTCTGTAGGCAAGGACTGGCCTGTCTCCCAAGATTTGTGAGAGTGTTGGGTCATCCTTTAGGATAGGTTGTAGATCCTTAATAATGCGTTGGAGGGGTTTTAGTTGGGGGCTGAAGGTGACGGCTAGTGGCGTTCTGTTATTTTCTTTGTTAGGCCTGTCCTGTAGTAGGTAACTTCTGGGAACTCTTCTGGCTCTATCAATCTGTTTCTTTACTTCTGCAGGTGGGTATTGTAGTTGTAAGAAAGCTTGACAGAGATCTTGTAGGTGTTTGTCTCTGTCTGAGGGGTTGGAGCAAATGCGGTTGTATCGCAGAGCTTGGCTGTAGACGATGGATCGTGTGGTGTGGTCAGGGTGAAAGCTGGAGGCATGCAGGTAGGAATAGCGGTCAGTAGGTTTCCGGTATAGGGTGGTGTTTATGTGACCATTGTTTATTAGCACTGTAGTGTCCAGGAAGTGGATCTCTTAGCCCAACTTGATTGTCATGCACATTGTGTAAAGAGTTGTCACTTTGGATGGGCTATCACCAGCAGGAGAGTGAATTTGTGTGGTGGGGTGGAGGGTGAGAAAACCTGGATTTGTGCTGGAAATGGCCCACCTGATGATCACTTTAGATAAGCTATTACCAGCAGGACAGTGGGGTGGGAGGAGGTATTGGTTCATATTCTCTCTGTATATATAAAGTCTGCTGCAGTTTCCACGATATGCATCTGATGAAGTGAGCTGTAGCTCACGAAAGCTTATGCTCTAATAAATTGGTTAGTCTCTAAGGTGCCACAAGTACTCCTTTTCTTTTTGCGAATACAGACTAACACGGCTGTTACTCTGAAACCTGTCATTATGCAAGGCACTGCATTTAGCCGTATGGAGTGGAAATCTATCAACTGCATGAAAAAACTTGTACAGATACAGACAGACATCATCTTCCTTTCCAAATGCAAACAGATGGACATCGTACCAAAAGGACTGAAGGTAAAAAATCCATTACAATCTACATACCACACAGACTATGCTGACAGCTTGTGCCACACGCTCTCAAAGAAACTGCGGAACCACCTGATCAACATCCTCTACAGCAAACAGGGAAAGATTAAGAATGAGCTCTCAAAAATGGATACTCTCATAAAAAACCAACCTTCCAGACAAGCTTCCTCGTGGCTGGATTTTACTAAAACTAGACAAGCCATTTACAATGCACACTTTGCTTCTCTACAAAAGAAAAAGGACACTAAACTTTCTAAACTACTACATGCTACAAGGGGCCACAGCAATGGTTCCCTCAACCCACCTAGCAATATTGTTAACCTATCCAACTATACTCTCAGCCCAGCAGAAGCAGCTGTTCTATCTCGGGGCCTCTCCTTCTGCCCCTCCACCCCCACGAACATGATACAGTTCTGTGGTGACCTAGAATCCTATTTTCGACATCTCCGACTCAAGGAATATTTCCAAAATACCTCTGAACAACATACTAATCCACAGAGGTCTCCCTACCAACACTACAAAAAGAGGGATTCTAGGTGGACTCCTCCTGAAGGTCGAAACAGCAGACTGGACTTCTACATAGAGTGCTTCCGCCGACGTGCACGGGCTGAAATTGTGGAAAAGCAGCATCACTTGCCCCATAACCTCAGCCATGCGGAACGCAATGCCATCCACAGCCTCAGAAACAACTCTGACATCATAATCAAAAAGGCTGACAAAGGAGGTGCTGTTGTCATCATGAATAGGTCGGAATATGAACAAGAGGCTGCTCGGCAGCTCTCCAACACGAGTTTCTACAAGCCATTACCCTCTGATCCCACTGAGAGTTACCAAAAGCAACTACAGCATTTGCTCAAGAAACTTCCTGAAAAAGCACAAGATCAAATCCGCACAGACACACCCCTGGAACCCCGACCTGGGATATTCTATCTACTACCCAAGATCCATAAACCTGGAAATCCTGGGCGCCCCATCATCTCAGGCATTGGCACCCTGACAGCAGGATTGTCTGGCTATGTAGACTCCCTCCTCAGGCCCTACGCTACCAGCACTCCCAGCTACCTTCGAGACACCACTGACTTCCTGAGGAAACTACAATCCATCAGTGATCTTCCTGATAACACCATCCTGGCCACTATGGATGTAGAAGCCCTCTACACCAACATTCCACACAAAGATGGACTACAAGCCGTCAAGAACACTATCCCCGATAATGTCACGGCTAACCTGGTGGCTGAACTTTGTGACTTTGTCCTTACCCATAACTACTTCACATTTGGGGACAATGTATACCTTCAGATCAGCGGCACTGCTATGGGTACCCGCATGGCCCCACAGTATGCCAACATTTTTATGGCTGATTTAGAACAACGCTTCCTCAGCTCTCGTCCCCTAACGCCCCTACTCTACTTGCGCTATATTGATGACATCTTCATCATCTGGACCCATGGAAAAGAAGCCCTTGAGGAATTCCACCATGATTTCAACAATTTCCATCCCACCACCAACCTCAGCCTGGTCCAGTCCACACAAGAGATCCACTTCCTGGACACTACAGTGCTAATAAACAATGGTCACATAACCACCACCCTATACCGGAAACCTACTGACCGCTATTCCTACCTACATGCCTCCAGCTTTCACCCTGACCACACCACACGATCCATCGTCTACAGCCAAGCTCTGCGATACAACCGCATTTGCTCCAACCCCTCAGACAGAGACAAACACCTACAAGATCTCTGTCAAGCTTTCTTACAACTACAATACCCACCTGCAGAAGTAAAGAAACAGATTGATAGAGCCAGAAGAGTTCCCAGAAGTTACCTACTACAGGACAGGCCTAACAAAGAAAATAACAGAACGCCACTAGCCGTCACCTTCAGCCCCCAACTAAAACCCCTCCAACGCATTATTAAGGATCTACAACCTATCCTAAAGGATGACCCAACACTCTCACAAATCTTGGGAGACAGGCCAGTCCTTGCCTACAGACAGCCCCGCAACCTGAAGCAAATACTCACCAACAACCACATACCACACAACAGAACCACTAACCCAGGAACTTATCCTTGCAACAAAGCCCGTTGCCAATTGTGCCCACATATCTATTCAGGGGACACCATCACAGGGCCTAATAACATCAGCCACACTATCAGAGGCTCGTTCACCTGCACATCCACCAATGTGATATATGCCATCATGTGCCAGCAATGCCCCTCTGCCATGTACATTGGTCAAACTGGACAGTCTCTACGTAAAAGAATAAATGGACACAAATCAGATGTCAAGAATTATAACATTCATAAACCAGTCGGAGAACACTTCAATCTCTCTGGTCACGCAATCACAGACATGAAGGTCGCTATCTTAAAACAAAAAAAACTTCAAATCCAGACTCCAGCGAGAAACTGCTGAATTGGAATTCATTTGCAAATTGGATACTATTAATTTAGGCTTAAATAGAGACTTGGAGTGGCTAAGTCATTATGCAGGGTAGCCTGTTTCCTCTTGTTTTTTCCTACCCCCCCCCCCCCAGATGTTCTGGTTTAACTTGGATTTAAACTTGAAGAGTGGTCAGTTTGGATGAGCTATTACCAGCAGGAGAGTGAGTTTGTGTGTGTATGGGGGTGGGGGGGATGTGAGAAAACCTGGATTTGTGCAGGAAATAGCCCAACTTGATTGTCATGCACATTGTGTAAAGAGTTGTCACTTTGGATGGGCTATCACCAGCAGGAGAGTGAATTTGTGTGGGGGGGTGGAGGGTGAGAAAACCTGGATTTGTGCTGGAAATGGCCCACCTGATGATCACTTTAGATAAGCTATTACCAGCAGGACAGTGGGGTGGGAGGAGGTATTGGTTCATATTCTCTCTGTATATATAAAGTCTGCTGCAGTTTCCACGATATGCATCTGATGAAGTGAGCTGTAGCTCACGAAAGCTTATGCTCTAATAAATTGGTTAGTCTCTAAGGTGCCACAAGTACTCCTTTTCTTTTTCCATATTTCTTAGTAACTAGCAGAGTAACAAATTTTAGGTCCGAGGCTCATCTTTAGAATGTGTTGTGCAAGTTTCCTTTGAGTAAGAGGACTGAGAGATCAGATATAGAGTGATTGCTTTGTGAAAAGTGTTCACCCACAGGTGACAGGAAAATGATAAAAAAAAAAAAAAAAAACTGTGTGAGTTCATTCGAGAGCATAGCGATTGTCTAATTTCACCCACATAGTTGTTGTTGGGGTATTTAGTGCACCAGCAGAGTACACCACATGTGACAGGCATGTAGGACCCATGGATCTTGAAAGGTGTGTTGTGGGGAGTGGTGATCAGTGTAGCAGTGGAGATACGTCTGCAGCTTTTGCATCTGTTGTTCTGGCAGGATCTGGTGCTGCTTTGAGTTGGTGTGTCCTGGGTCAGCTGTGTAGCTCAAAAGTTTGTCTCTCTCACCAATAGAAATTGGTCCAATAAAAGATATTTCTCACCCAACTGGTCTCTCTAAGCGCCTGGGCTGAACACAGATACAAGTACACTGCATATTGTATACAAAGAGATTTAAGTTTTTGACATATGGCTTAGCATGGTTTGCTTAGCCAATCAAAAACTGATTTCATGTCTAAAATCTAAATGAATAATACATACAGTAGAAATCACATATGTGGTTGTAGCATCTACATGAAAAATTGTATTTGTCATACACATTTGACAGCTACTTCCACCCACTGGTCCATCTGGGAATATAAATGACCACCACATAAAAAATACACCTGCTACAGAAACGTTTCCTTCTTTTCTCCAAATGAAGGATTACCTCTCCCCTTTGCCACCACTCCCCCATTACACTGGTTCCTGTACTCCCCTTATCAATGAGTCATACCTGTAAGCCCCCCTTCCTCCATGCTATAACTTCCAAGCACTTCACAATCTTTAATGTACTCAAGCTGCAATTATCCCTGGCCCTTATGTTGGGGGGAGAATAAGTCACTTTGCTCCCTCCTTCCCACCTGCTGTGCCCATATAAAGGAGAGAGAGAGAACTGGGTAGGGGTAAGTCTTGTAAACACCTTACATTTCTTTCTAGGTCAGTGCCCATGGCATCTCTGGGTTATTGTAACATGCCCCTACCAAGCTTGTCAAGAAAGCTCCTCTTGTATGGGTGTGCACTTATTGTATATACCAGTGCTGAGAATAACCTCGTCACCATTTTAGACAGTCCTCTTTGTGGTCATTAAAAAGACCAGGCTATTTCTCAATTGCAAAAGCTTTGAGTAAATTCTTCATGTGATGTTTTTTCTTCACAATTTAAGATAGTAGTCAATAGCTAAATGATGCTTAGAAAGCTTTGACAAAACAGGCTTTTAATATCCTTCCCGTTAACAAGAGGTACTTCAAAGGAATTATTTGAACTTGGCTACAGGAACCAGTTAGATAAACATATTCCTTTTGCATATAAGGTCAGGTAATACCTATTAGAAGGTGTTCACCCTCCTGGTATGGCCATCTGGGCTAATCTTGAGTCTTTTTACAAGTTAGTGATTCTTTTCCCCCCAGGAGGTTTGCTTGCTGGCTTTGCCTGAGTGCTTAGACACGAGACCAAACTTGACTCCCTTTATTAATGGTCTTAGTTACTATAATTCTTTAATCATTCCACTTCATTGGACTAGCAGGGCTTAGATGATCACACAATGTAAAATAAATTAACATCCGTGGGCCAATCACAACTGTCAATTTAATAGCCTAACACTTCTTTCCAGCTGAAGGATTCTTGGAGATGGCAGCTCCTGCACATGTAATAATGTTAAAAAGTGATTTATCTATGATAACTAAGCAAGTCTGGGGCAGGACCTGGAACTCAGGGCTCTCACGGCAAACTCCTACCCCAACTAAGACCTTTACTCTAACCACTAGGCAATGTGTCCTATGTATTCCATTAGAGGACTCCCAAGAGGTAGAAGCAAGTTTTTTAGGAAGGTACCTGCAGTCCTCCAATGAACAACTTGTCAGCCACAATAAAGGTACTTTATTTAGAGGTACTTTCAAAATTCCTGAGTGCAGTGCCCTGTCAACACTACAACTTTGTTACGGTTCGCTCTAAATATGGTTTGTATTCACACACCATATAGTTTATTAGTATTCGTCTAGTAATTGGTGACAGCTTCTCTTCCCCAATAGTGCATCAGTATGAGGTCTGCATATTGTAGGCCCAAGTGATTTTTCTCATGGAGTCACTCCATGAGCTCTGGTGGCTTCTATTAGAGAATACTGACCAATGGAAATTACATAACTCCAACGTGCCTTGTTAGCTGACCTTGAGAGTTCAGCCACTGTATGTATACAGAGGAAGAAGGGAGGTAGGACAAGGGTATTGTTGAAGGCTATAGAATGGTATGTATATGCTGCTCCTACTCCAAAATCATTCACTTAGGTGGAGCGTGAGGAAAATGAGTTTAAAATGTTGGAAACTTCTAGTCAAATCTGAAGTGGTGAACATGAGCATTACTATGTGTTACACTATAAAGACAAACTAAAAAATGTTAACAATGGAAATATACCAAACTTAGAGTGTACAGTAGAAAACTGTACACTCTGGGGCATTGAACATGCTTGTGATATTTTAGGATTAATTATAAAATTCAGCATCTCAAACTTAAAGAGAAATAATACTTTTCAGAATTAACTATTTCAAGGATGTGGAAGGTTTAGTTATTATAATCAAGATGAATCCTTAACGGAGATACACATCAAGAGATAATTTCCCTCATGAGACTATTTACTGCTGCTTCAAAGACTGATCTTGCTTCAATTCTTTATGTTTCATAATTGTTGTCTTTATTATATTTTCCACAAAAGGGAAGTATTAATTTGGGAATGATCCAGACTGGCCAGAGACAAGAAAGTAGCAGGGATGAAACCGTGTTATTTACTTCTGGGGTTTTCCTTTCTTTTAAAAAGAAAAGTACCCGTAAGTTATTACAATACTTTTGATGTACTATAGCTTTCTTATTGACTAATTTATAAATGGAGTATGAAGTATTAAAGTACTACCATGTAGTCATGATCCACTTTAAAAATAGTATGGTGAGACCTCATGTGTGGGTATATCATCAATAGACCATACATAACCCAAATATGGCCTACTCGATAGAGCACTAGACTGGGACTCAGGTCACGCAGGTTCTATTTCTGGCTCTTTGCTGGGTTATCATGGGCAAGTCACTTTATCTCTCTGTGCCTTCTCAAGAAAGCACTTTGAAATCTACTGATAAAAAGTGCTATATAAGAGCTAGGTATTTTTAGGAGGATGATGTGACCCAGGCACCTCTTGATGTCAAAAGGTACAGGGGGTATATAGGGTTTTACAGGGATCCCTGGGTCGGATAGCTGCATAATGGTTCATTGAAGGGTGACATGTGAGGTCTCTATTGAGGGCAGGTAGCCTACTGATTGTCACAATCATGGCAAAAACCTATATATGGATAATATTGAAGGAGTTATTGTGATGGGTTCAGTCACAGAGACGCTCCCGAGACTGTCACTCGATGAGCTGGGATACCACTGAGAGCAGCCCTCCTGCCAGAACAGGCTCCCCTCCACTCCTGTCTTGCTGAGTTAGACACTCCAGTCAGCTCCAGCACAGATCAAGAGGTTGGGCCATGCCTCTCTGCTGTTCACTGAAACGGAGATTCACTCAGCCCAGTGGCTTCTCAGTTAACAGGGACTGTTCCAGCACCCAGTGTTCAGCCTTTCTGTGAGCCTGAACCCCAAATAAATCCGTTTTACTCTGTGTAAAGCGTATATGGGGTAAATTAATAAATTGTCCACCCTCTATAACACTGATAGAGAGCAATGCACAGCTGTTTGCTCCCCCAGGTATCAATCACTTACTCTGAGTTTATTAATAAACAAAAGTGATTTTATTAAGTATAAAAAGTAGGTTTTAAGTGATTTCAGGTAATAACAGACAGAACAAAGTAAGTCACCAAGCAAAATAAAGCAAAAAACATGCAAGTCTAAGTCTAATACATTAAGAAACTGATTACCGGTACTCTCTCACCCTCAGAGATGTTCCAATAAACTAGTTTCACAGACTAGACTCCTTCCTAATCTGGGCCCAATCCTTTCCCATGGCACAGTCCTTGTTAGTTCCAGCAGCCATCTCAGGTGATAAGCAGGGGTTCTCTCATGACTGGCAGCCCCCTTTGTTCTGCTCCACCCCCTTTTATAGCTTTGGCACAAGGCGGGAATCTTTTGTCTCTCTGGTCCCCATCCCTCCTTCTAAAATGGAAAAGTATCAGATTTAAGACAGATTTCATTATTAGGTGACATGGTCACATGTCACTGTAAGACCTCTAGTCTCCATTCCCCCTGGGGTGGCCCACCTGTACACAGGAAGGCTTTCAAGTATCTAAGGCCATTTACAACTGATTGTTTCTGGAGCACCCTTAATGGCCTCCATTTAATATGTTTACATCAGTGATACAATTTTATATCTTATTCTCCTAACTCCAGATATAGAAATACATGTAAACAAATAGAATGAACACACTTAGTAGATTACAAGCTTTCTAATGACAACCATACAAGGGGTATTCAGCGTAAAGCATATTCCAGTTATGTCATATTCATAAGAATATTTCCATAAAGCATATGGAGTGCAATATCACAGTTATGTATCTATTCTGCGAATTATGCTCTTAAGTCTTGAATTTAGGCCGGTCACCAGAAGGTGACATACCTCAGAGATGTTCCTTTCAGGCAGGCGGTAACTGACACCGATCTCCCAGTCTGGCCATTTGTGTATTGTCCACCTCATGCTGTATGCCTATTTGCACACTGGGCCAGGAACAAATTGAGAGATGGCAAAATCTAAGAGAGAGGAAATCTACAAGCCAAAGCAAAGGCGGGGAAGGGTGTCCTGTTTATGAATAAAGATGAAGCATTGGTCCGATGTATATGGAATGCAAAGACACACATTGAATCCTTCACCTAGGC
Organism: Lepidochelys olivacea; assembly: GCF_965140295.1. Taxonomy (NCBI): domain Eukaryota; kingdom Metazoa; phylum Chordata; order Testudines; family Cheloniidae; genus Lepidochelys; species Lepidochelys olivacea. The sequence goes on from NC_140414.1 coordinate 97,594,278, forward strand.
GACTAGCTAACAGCATGCATGTGTCATGAAAGAAGAAGCTGTAAAGTGCTGCAAGGATTCTGGATGAGCAATATCCTACTAGACATGAGAGTATTAAATCCGGACTCTAGAATGTGTTATGATTTTTTCTATATCCATTTGTTGCCAATATTTCTACTTGTTGTCACTTGAATCTCTGGGCTTTGTTAAATAAACTTATATATGATTCGCTATAAACAAATATAAGTGCTGTGAGTTACACGGAGCGGTGGTCTGAGGTGGAACCAGTAAGCTGGGCTGTCCTGTTCCTCTGAACTATGAGTTTCCAGTGGACAAGAGTGTGGACACTCCAGGGGGACACTTGGAGAGCTTGAGAGCTAGTAGGTGCCGATCACTAACCTGCAGAGTAACAGCAGGGTCTTCAAAGCCTAGAGGGGAGCGCTTGTGTTGCCAGTGGCTGGTGGGGTTGGGGAGCTGACGCATGGCAGACACAGACAAGGCTTTCTCATGCTAAGGGCAGGTGGCAGCAAGGTCTCTCTCAACTCTGAGTAACTCTGGGAAGCATCACAGGGGAGTAACAATTAGAGTTATAATTCTGATGTAACATTAATGTTTTGTGTCTGTTTGCTCTAGTCATTCATGTGTGTCACAACCTGCAAATATCCTCAGAGGTGTGATGTACATGTCGGTTTGATACCAAGGTAGTAACACAGGAAAACAGGTGTTTTCTGTTTGCTAACTGTATTCACATTTGTAAATAAAAAGAACGCCCTAAGTTGATTATCTTGGCTAGTTTTGCTTGGATTCTTGCAGGTATGTTTAAACAAGAGACCTAATCCTGTTTCCATTTAAGACAGTGGCAAAGCTTGCATTGAATTCAACAGGAGTAGAATTGGGTCTGTAGATGGACTTTATTCAAGATGTAACATGCTTCTCAAATCTCAATGTAGATTGTTTATGAACTGTTATGAATATGAAGGCACCTGACTTTAAAAAAAATTATTTCCTTCAGCAGTACTGTTGACTTTTAAATGTCTCTCCTTGCGAGAGAATATAACTCCACTTGGGTTAACAACTTGTAAAGTGTCTGTAGTGAACAATTTTCGTATGCAGCCCTTTAGTTGTTTTGGTGGAAGACACACACGGTTCCATCACCTAGCAGTAGCTGTTCAAATCACATGATGACCTTGCCAACAGGAACATTTGCTGCTGAGAACAGCTGAAACTGAACAGAATGAAAACCATGCAGAATGAAGCTACCCATATCAACAGGGGAGCAACTAGGATCCAAACACCTTCATTTTCCTGCGACTTCTAGAGTGGGAAAGTGCTTGCTAATGAAGTCTGAAATCATGTCAGAGAAGTGAAAGATTCTCTCGGTTGGCTCATATCCTTGAAACTATTCATTAGCAAACACTATTTACCTTCTATAGTGGCAGGCAAATTTCCTTGTCTACATGGATTCTTGTTACTCTTCTGGAGAACCAAATTCAAACATTGCTGTAAGACTATGTTAAAATTATAGCAAAGATGCAACAAGATTTATGGATTATCAAAGGACTGGAGAGTGAGAAACTCCACATCTAAGGCACAGAAATTCTGTGCAGACAAAAACCTAGAATCAGACTCAAATTTCTTTTTTAGATTATTAGAAAGAAAACTTTTAACTGAGTGAGCCAAGGAGATTTTGAAGTTTAATGAAGAACGAGGACTGGAATCAATCTCAACAATATAGAGAAACACTTTTTACAAGCCAAATGTGTAGTATAAAACATAAATTAGCCAAGCAATTCACACAAGATGACTTGGGACCAAGTTCACTGGTGTAGTATGTAGGCACAATTCTGTTGAGATAAATAGAATTGCTGTCACTTACAGAAGAGAATTTGGCCCCTTGGTTATGATGTGATGCTTAACCAAATGGTTTTTGGAGGGCTTTTTATTTTTTTCTGCAGATGTGAGCTAGATTAATCTTTTAGATTATGGTGTCTATTTCATGCATATTAGCAAAATTTACAAAATGCTGAAAAATATGTTATTTTGCTAAAAAATGCAACAAATTCTGGGGAAAGTATTAGTATTGTCAGTTAAGTGTACACATCTGACTTAAAATATCACACATCAGGACCAGCCAAACATTTGAAATGATGATTACACTTGCCAAGAGCCTCATGGCAACATCTAATTTCCTTGCAAATCTACATGCATTTCAAAAAAAAAAAATCGTAACAAATATTCTCAGGCAATAGAACCACAAGGACACTAACTCAAAGTTACATTTCACACCCATAACAACTAAACACTGCCCAGTCAGGCAGGATACTTATTACCTTCCTGACAAAGTGTATGTTAGTTGTCTTTATTTTAACAACAACCCCAGTTTTATTCCGACTTCTCAAGCTTGGAACTTAAAAATAAGGAAAAATGTGTATTTCACACTTCTGTTTGCACAGATGGCAATACCATATCATCACTGCTTCTGTTTTATATGTTTTGGTCTTGTTTCAACACAGGGTGGGATTTTATGATGTGGTAATGCAAAATACTTGTTAGAGAAAAACCTAGTCATCAGATGTTGAGCTAACTAATGAAATAATAAACCACTGTGAACTTTTCTGATGCCTATTTACTTTCAGTTGAAGGAGATCGTTTGTGTGGAAAGATTGCAAAGTGTCTAACTATTAAAGAGTAAATAACCAAACTAGTAGAGCTGGTTGAAAATTTTCTGATGTAAAAATATTTTATTGGAAAAAGCTAGTTAATCAAAAGTGAAATGTTTTGTGACACTGTGTTAATTTTGAGTAAATTTTGTTTGGAAAACTATGGAGTGGAGCGTTGTGATAAGGTCAAAATGTTCTGTTCTCAACTTTTTCGGAATGTAACATTTTTGTTTTCCATTGTGAAATTACTTTCCTTTAAAAAAATTGTATAATATAATATAAAATGTGGAAATTAGAATAAAACATTTTGATGTTTTTTAAACCAAAACATTCTGACCTGAACTTTTAAACTTTGTCATTTTGAACTTTGTCATTTTGTGGGACATTTTGACAGTTTTGGTTTTTATTCCATTGAAATTGTGTTGCTTTCTGGGAAATAGAAAATCTGGTGCCTGCTCAGCTCTACAAACTAGACATCACTTGCATTAGCGATCAATCACCAGGAAAGAATGTATTTGCAGATAGGGGCCAAATTCTGTTCTAAGTTACATCACTGTAAACCTGGACTAACTCCATACACGCTTATACATTTGTACCAGGGTAAATGAGAGAAGATATTAGCACATGGTTTCTTACAAAACCTACACGAAGCTTTAGGTACAGAGAGTTCTAATTTGTATGTAATTATAAGTTACACTGATAGGTGTTTCAGAGTAGCAGCCGTGTTAGTCTGTATCCACAAAAAGAAAAGGAGTACTTGTGGCACCATAGAGACTAACCAATTTATTTGAGCATAAGCTTTCGTGAGCTGTAGCTCACGAAAGCTTATGCTCAAATAAATTGGTTAGTCTCTATGGTGCCACAAGTACTCCTTTTCTTTTTACTAATATGTGTAACATTGTGAGGACTGGAATAGATTTCAAACTGAAACTAGGAGTTAGCCCTGCAGTTTGAAAATGCAACTCAAGACTCAGAGTTTATACAGAACCTTACACTTAGTTAAATCACTGGTTGAGTTAATGATTATACTTGGCTTTTATGCAGCATTTTTCCACCTTCAAAGTAGCCTACAAAGTAATTAAATTAATGTACCATTTAAGCTGATCAAAACCATAGAAACCATATCATTTGTATTAAAAGTAACATGTCTTAATATATCTACAGCTAGTGCAGAATGTGGCTGCCTGTCAGTTAGCCAAGAGGGACTTATTTCAGCAGTTCTTCAACAGCTTCATTGGTGTCCTATTCGCTGCTGGATATAGTTCAAGGTGTTGATTGTGTTTCTATTTAGCACTATGTGACTTGATCCCTGGCTATCCAAGAAACCACCTCTCTACCCAAGAATCTGCCATGGCAGTTGAGGTCAGCTGGGCAGTTTACGCTAACAATCCCTTACTTTCTGAAGCCTGAGTTCAGAATTCTGTATCCCCTGAAATAACCAATCACATCACAGGCACCTACATGGACATTTTAAATGAGATGGCCTAGCTCAATCTATTTGGTTTCTTTATATTTTTCAGTTCTAGATGTTTCTTTTTCTATTTTTAGATCTGCACAAGTACTCTGGTGTCTTGTATAGTGACCTTAATAGCAACTGATCTAGTTCCTGCTAGATGAGTGACCCAGGCAGAGAGTTAAACCAACCAGTACCACCAGACCATTCTGGAGTCCAAGCCATCTATCAGAAGCTGGCCTTGCTGACAAAGCACAACCTAAAAGTAACTATCCGTTACAGCAAGGATTTTTTTAAAGTGTTTAAGCACTGGTTGGCAATTCATTTGGTTACATAAAGGAGGCTCTCTCTGAACAAAACGACATATCCACATTGCAGCACTAGGCTTAGGGCTTCAACGAGCTCTGTAATAACACACATTACACCTAGCCCTGCAGTATTTTATTCTGGAGTAACCTGACAGTTTTTAGTTCTTTCCACTGTAGATCACTGTACATTTGCAGTATTTTATCATCAGAAGCCACAGCCCAGTCCCAAACAGTCTTTGTAGCAGATGTCCCATGAGTCATGGGCCATTTTTCATGAGTTTCCCCTCCTGAGGTCCAAAAGGTTGCTTCCCGTTCTTAAGGGGAAAGATTTACTTATTCAGCCAGAGGAGACCTTGCCCTGGTCATTTCAGGATCCTATCTTTGAAGCATAGGAGGAGGCCAGCCGCACAGAGAAGCGCACACCAGAATACAGTGCAGAGGAAACTAGACTGAAGTTAATCTTTAAAAGGTCTGGAGGCAGCTAGAGAAAAAAAGTGGGGATGTAGTGTCTGAGGAAAAGGTGATTTTTAGGAGGACCTGGAGAGTAGAGGCTGAAAGGTTAGAGAAAGCAGAAAAACTCTATGCAGACCTGGATGGGTGGGGTGCATCATCTTCTGATTATGGTCTGTAACCTCCTCTTCTCCAGCCTCCCTGACACCGACAGGGCATCCTGCCATCAACAGAACACTTCTGCTATGATCTTTCTTGCCCATTGTCCTGATTGTGTCACCACAGTCTTTGAATGCCTCCACTAGCTCCTTCTTCTCCATTACATGAAGTTGAAGCTTCTTATCATCACCTTCCAAGCCCCTCACCCTTTTGCCCCTCCCTACTTACCCACTTGGGTTTTTATTGTGTCACCTCTGCCCCCTTTTCTCTGCCATTGAATCTTGACTGCTAAGAGGATTATTTTATGTGGTGCAGACTACAGTCAACTGCACCACCAAGGTCTATACTCTTGTGTTTATTACCATGGTCCAGAGAAGACAGCAAACAAAAAAGATGACAGTTTTACTTGACAGCAATATTATATATGCATTTAGCTAGAAAAGTTAATGTGCATTCTCACTCAATTAGCATCCACTGATGCAATTACAAAATGGCCCTGGATGAGGAAGGCCAATTGAACCATCACAAGATTAGGCAGCTCCCCCCCAGTCCCTCACTTCTGCAGGAGAACCTGGTCTATGTGCAAGTGGAACTATGAAATAGACAAGCTTGGCTTACTGTGCTAATTTAGTAGTGACTATATTGGGAAGAGATCCACCGAGAGCAAACATTTTCCTGTTATACTGGGTTAGTTGCTCTGCTTCTCCTGAGCTAACACCCATCCCTCACGCTGAAATAACAGGGAGGATGGAACAAGCATTCCACTGCACACTATTTATTACTCATATGGTAATAAATTTGTTTATCCAAACAGCACTACTATCTCAAAATATGCTGCATCGTCAACCTGGAATCATTTGCACTGAAAAGTTCCTCATTTATCTGAAATGTCATTAAACTGAATAAGTTCTATGCACCCATTGTATTTGAATCTACAGTTGTATATATGGTAGTTTATAAATTACTTAAGGATTCTTCAGGATGGAAAGTACTATATAAGTGGAAGATATTATTGTTAAGGTAGTATTACCCATTTTTAGGCCAAGTGGTTAGCCAATATTTGGGGACCTGCAGCTTGTTTCTGTGGGCAGGAGAAATCTAAAAATCTGGTAATACAAGGGGAAAGGTAAATAGGGATTTTCAGATTATTGCTATTTTTTTCTTTTCAGATGCCTTCTTTTCAGAAATACAACACAGCTTTCAGTGATGGGGATTTACAGCCTGCAAAGATAGTTGACCATTACTTGACAGGAAACGAACTTTACAAAAAGAGATCAAAAAGCACTATGGACTGTCAGGAGTGGACTCACTGAGGCAAATATATTCTGAGCATTTGCTAGAAGGTTAGTGGTGTTGAAATTTGTTTCTAAGCACCATGGTCTACAATCTTGATTCCAAACAAAGTCAATGAGAAAGGATCAGGCCCAAAGTGAGGAACAACAGGCAATCCAACAGAGGGGTTGTCTTATCAGATCAGACTAGTGGTCCATCAAATCCAGCATACTGTTTCCTACAGTGGCCAGCTCACATGCTTCAGAGGAATGGATAAGAAACCCCATTATGGAGGGAAATTTCTTCCCAAGCCTAGGCAGTTAATTGTTGCTGTATCCACAAGTACAGGTATAAACTCACTGGGCTATTCTTGTGGTAATTTCTGGTCCATTATGTTTTCTACTTAGCTCATGCCCTTTTTAGAAGTTGTCTGTAGAATTTAATTTAAACAATCTTCAGTGGTCGCCCTGAAAAGCATTCTGGTTTTGCTTTAGATAATGAGAGGTTACCGTGTTATTTACAGTATTGCTTATAATATTACCTTACACAGTAGACAAGATTTCAAGGGCAATCATTGTAACAATAACAAAATCAGCCAAAAGAGGACAAGATAATTCATTACAATATTGCATAGCTTTTCCCTCTGAGGCTTTGTACAGTTCACTTAATCTTTCTATTTCACTTTCCACAGCTGTAAAAATAGAGCTATTAGCTAATTTATGGGATGTACTGAGGAACAAATGGTTAATTTTTAGGAAGGAAGGGTTTGGAGGATGAGAAGTGCTAACTTCTGTTTTCCATTCTTCAGTTTTGCACTTATTCTCTGTAGAGTTATAGCATCTGATTGTGATCTCATCTATGCTGATTTTACACCAGTGTAACTCCACTGACTTCTCTACAGAGTTAGTCCTGATTTACACCTAAGAATGCAAGATCAGAATCAATTGTTTTGTCTTTTTCATACAGATCTGTAAACAAACCAATGGGGCCAGATCCTGCATTGTCTGTGCATACAACATTCTCAGCAAAGTCAACAGGAGTTTTGCGTGCACAAGGAATATAATAGCATTAGGCCCACTACTAACTTAAAGTTACTTAATATATATTTTCCCTTTAGGGAACCAGTCAAATACAGCAGTTTCACTCCCCAGCCAGAGGATGATTGATTACATTTTGGCCAGGAGAAGCATTCAACGGCTTGACAAGAAAAAACAAACGGTCAAAATGATCAAGTAATAACATTTCTGTTTTGGTCAAGCTTTCCGTAAAGTTACTTATGACACTTTATATTATTGATACCCCCATGATTAATTCTTTATGATCTCTACAGATACCTTATGTAACTTTGATATACTAGATCTTATCTATTTAGCCTAGTCTTTTCTTGAAAGGATGAAAAGAAATTGAGTTTTCCATTTTGGAAGAAAGCACCTTTTTGGAGGTCCAAAGAGAAATTTTAAGCTTTCCCCACATAGCAAGTAAGTATAGAAATGGGTCACATACTAATCAGAAAAAAAAATAGTTTGAGCCCATAATAAACTTGTGTAGTCTGTTACTGGCATCCTGACTAAGGAGCTCTAAAGTAATTTAAGACAAAATTTGCTGCTCTTAATCTAGTTTTTACCCTTTGAAATATTCTCTGAAGGGGCTAGAAGACTAACAGCAGAATCCGACAGTAAGTGTATTGTGTGCACTTTTCATTTTAATCTCTTCCAGGAGAATGTTTCTCTTTTTGCATTGTAGGAGCAATGGCTTTTGATTAATATTAGTCTTGTCGTAAATCCTACCAAAGTAAAACTATACAGCAGTCTAGAAACAGGGAAAAATAAAACAACCCAACAACACTGAGTCTATTTGACATAGTGGAAGTATTCAGTCAAAATCTAAGGAAGAACCAGAATGCAACCTTTTAAGAAAATATCATCTGTTTTGGTTTTCCAGAAAGCGGAATGAAGAAAAAGTGTGTTTGGAGAAAATGCTCCAGGAGTTACAATTAGAAAAGAAATCCTTTAGGCATGGTATGGTATCACTCAAATTACATGACTGTAACCCTTCTGCCAGGTGGAGCCAGCAGCAATAAGGGCTGGGTTCAGTATCTAGGGGGTCCTTTTCAAGAATACAAACCAAAACTGGCTCGAGCCCCCACCCAGTGACCTGGGGAAATTACACACCACCCTCTAAGAGGCAATACTTCCCCTCTTGCAAGCACAGAGTCTGAGTGTAGCAAAACCTTTTAATAAAAGGAGAGAAGTAACTCAGCATTAATTTGGGAAAATACCGCAACTAGGGTTCATAAACACAAACCATGAGCAAAAGACCCACCCCCAAGTAAGTTGGGCAGTGTCCTTTTCCCCTCAGATTCTTAAGTCCAGCAACCCAAAAGTCCCTTTAACGTGATCATCCCTTCTCTGTACCCCACTCACAGTTGCTGTCCTGTTCAGAGGTTCATCCGCAGAATTCACCTCCCACCTTGTGTGGAGGCGGGGTGGGGGTACAGAGGCATCTTGCATGCTCCACTGCTCAGGCACTCGCTCATTGCCCCAATGGCTGATTGCCATGCCTCCGCAGGCCTCTGCTCTGGCCCTTCTCGACCAGACTACCTGCTGGCCGCTTGCCGCACCTCTCCACCAGCGGCCCTGCTAGCTGCTTGCCGCGCCTCTCCACCAGCGCTCTATTAGCTGCGCCTCTCCACCAGCCACCCTGCTGGCTGCTCACCAAGATGTCTTCAGGGCCCCCATAATTTAACACAGCTCTCAGTGATTCCAGCTGTTAGTGGGGGAGCCTCACTGCTGGTACACATTGGGCAGTCTCTTGCAATAGAGACATTCTCCCAAAGTAGGTCTAATACTTAGACTTAGGTATCAGTGATTTCAGCTCTACAGCATGTAACAGAACTCCCAATTGAATCTAAATTAGCTCTTATTATGCCATGGAGAGAGAAAGGATTAAATTGTGTCTAAGACCCTTAAACAGGACCCACCCTCTCTCAGCTCATTGGGCTTTGGAACCCATGTCCCCTGCCTAGCGAGTGCTGTTCAGTTGAGCATGAGTCCCTTCATCGCGGTATGCCAGGCACAGTTCCGCTGCCCTCGGTTCACACAACAAGGATAACAACCCTTTATTACTCCTGCCCCAATAACAAGAAGACTGGGGATCCAACACCAGCCACAAGTGATAATTTGGGCAAGCAATCCCATCATGCTGAGCACCTAGGCAGGGTGGGTGTGTCCATGCAAATGAGATCAGTTTCTGAAGTCTTTTTTCCACAGCTCACCACTACGTGTCAGGGGCCAGCTCATTCAGACTCTGCTTACATGACATTTATATAGAGCCTTGAATACCAAATATGATTACCCTGATCTAGATTTCTAAGTTAATAGGTTTCTTCTGTTGTTTATTCTGCCTAAATTAAAAACTTTTTCTGATTGCATTTTGATGTGCTAATATATGGGCTCCCTATGGTCCTGCTCCTGCAAACATTTATGCACATTGTCACAGTCCCAGAGTAACTACACCTCTGACCTCTTCATGGCCTCATTGAGAGCATCCCTATTTAGGCCTCTGGCCACCACCTTTCTCTGGGAGGGAACTCACATCCCTCTCCCTGAAGATTGCAGATTTAGATTGCCATTCCTTCTCTTCTTCATAGTGATCATTTTAGCATGTTACTTCAGCACTGTTATCTCCTAAGAGCTATGACAGGGAGATGAGTCACCAGCTAGCTTTCACAAAACATAGTACATTTATTTAGGACAAAAGCAGTACAGAGAAAACATATCATGAAAACAATAAACAGTTTGGATGCATGCCTGTCCCACCTGGTGTCACCCATCTTCCATGTGGAGAACCTGGTAGGTTTCAAAGTCCTTCACACCTTTCCAGCAGGGTTTTGCCAATGCTGGTTAATGTCTTGCATCAGTTCTTGATTCCAGTGAAGGTCACCACTCCTCTGTAGTAGGCTGTCCACTTTATACAATGCTCAGTTCTTTATCGGCTGGGCTTTCTGAACCAAGTCAAAACCAGGGGCAGTACTTCTGCAAACTTGTTAACCTGTCTAAAAATTTGCAGTAATCACCCTTATTCCCCTGCATGGCCATGTGGCATGACTCACAGCTGAGCCCACTCTGATTATACATTTAGTCAAAGGTTATTGCAATCAAGTTGTTAGTTTGCAGGGACTGGATGGCTCCAGGGATTTGTAATGGGTTAGAGAGCTTTCACCTCTAGACTGCCAGTTGAAATCAAGAGCTTGTCAATAGTTTCCACATATTACTATCATCTCATGGATGAAATAATTTGGTGGCCACACTCCAATTTCCCAGTAGACAAGCTAAAACCATTCAGGAAATCCTACCAGAAGTGGTACTAACTGGCAGGCTTGTTTGCAGCTTCAGTAGAGAGGCCAAAGACTGAAGAGTCTAGAGAGAGATCCTCTTGCATTGCAGAAATGGTTCCTTTGAGGCAAGCCTGAAGCAGTTTGTCAACAGGGAAACCTGGATAGCTGCACAGTGCTTTACCTGTTCTATGAGTAAAGAACATTAGCCTTAAGGGCTGTTAAATTGTCACCTTTCACAAACATTGACTTCAAATTATTTTTTTTAAATCTCATGGCTGGATTTTATTTTATTATTATTACTATTAGTTACACAGAATGCTGTAGAGATCTTATAGTCTGTGATGTCCATGTTTATGAAATTTCTGGAAAATGTGTGTGGTTAATTTGTAGGATCCTGCACAAGATGAAGCTCCCTCTACTAATTTATGTTGTGCTTTCAGATTTCAAAGTGTCTCCTCGAGATATGGAAAATAAAGGTACTCTTCAGAATCAAATCCACTCTACAATGGAGTGTTTGCCTGAACTAGAGGCCAGAGTCCAGAACCTCAGGTAGGTTTCTACTTGATTTTCTCTACTGATGTAAAATAAGAATTGGGGCAAAAATGCAGTATTTCTAAGACTACATCTCCATGGAGAGCGTTACTTTACTAAGAACTTCCCTAAAAGTTGTTATGAAGGTTTCTGATTAATTATTAATTCAAGTTCCAAATTTATGGCCCAATCCTCTGCACAATGGCTCTCTCTGTGCATAGACCTTGGATTGAAGTAAACAGCAGTTCCCAAAGTCAAGCGGCTACAGGATCTTGGCTTGGGACCATTTCTTTGTTATATGTTGCCTCTTGAAGAAATATTTGCTGTAAGCATTAGCTCCATTTCATTTGAGAAATAACTGATGTTTGCTATATTGTGCATCTGCCTTCAGGCTCTCTGGATCTATGATTTCACTTCATATCTTAATTTTACCATTTCACCTCATAGTCACGTCACAATTGACTTAGTAGCTAAGAATATGCACATATTTCTCAAAATGATAAATCTCAGTTGTATTCTTTATATTATAACACATAAAATATACACTAAGTCACAATGTGTGTAAGACTGTAAATATGTGAAATATGATAACATCAGGGTGAGAGATGTGGTATATGGGAGTATAATGAGGAACTATGGCATGAAATTTACAAAGAAAAATTTAGGCTGAATATTAGGAAGTTATCCTGGCAATGAGAGAATTAAAGTCTCTGAGAGATGGATAGTGAAATATATAAATTAGGCCATAGAATACTAAAGATGGTCAGAAATTATTCAAACAAAACGGTTTGTCAAAATCATAACTTGTCAAAACCAGTCCTTTCCCATGAAAAATATCTCTACTTGAAATTTAAAAAAAAGTTTCTAAATTGTTGAAACTTCCTGTTTCAATATTTTCTACATTAAAAATGCTGGTTTTCCAGTTCAAAATGACTTTTTGTATAGAATTTGTAGCTAGTTATAGAGAAAAAATGTCAATATCAAAATGAAACATTTTGAAGTTATTGAAATGAAACGTCAGTTGACCTAGACCAATTTTGGAGGGTGGAGGAGGATCACAATTCCCCCCCCACCGCCCCCCAATTTTTGACTTTTTATAGATTCACAGATACTAAGGTCAGAAGGGACCATTATGATCATCTAGTCCGACCTCCTGCACAACGCAGGCCACAGAATCTCACCCACCCATTCCTGCGAAAAACCTCTCACCTATGTCTGAGTTATTGAAGTCCTCAAATTGTGGTTTAAAGACTTCAAGGAGCAGAGAATCCTCCAGCAAGTGACCCGTGCCCCTGCTACAGAGGAAGACGAAAAACCTCCAGGGCCTCTTCCAATCTGCCCTGGACGAAAATTCCTTCTCGACCCCAAGTATGGCGATCAGCTAAACCCAGAGCATATGGGCAAGATTCACCAGTCAGATACCCAGGAAAGAATTTTTGTTCCAATTCAGGAAAATTTTCATGGGACAGGAGAAACATTGCCCACCCAGCTCTGTAGAATAGCCTTCCAAAAGAAGCCCCATTACTTGGGACTGGACAAAATGCTAGAAAATGTACTGTGGTGACCCATCCTACATTGGCAGGGGAACGGGCTTCCAATAGCTGGTAATAGATATTTTAGCCAGAACAAGTTTTTTGGTTTTAGAGGGCAATTGGTTCTTTATTTAAAAAGACAGAAAGGGGCATTTAACATGAGTAGCAAGAACTTTTTTTTTTTAAATATTTTTGATTATGCAAAATAAGCTTAAATGATGATATGTTACTGTACGGAGAGGAGTGTTATAGAGAACATCAGAAGAAGCTAAGGCCTTACATTGGAGAGTCTTTGTCAGTTGGTGCTGAGCCCTATCAGCTACGAGACATGAAAATGGTTTGTACTTTGAATTTCTTATGACTTTTTTGTACTGTTAGAAAACCCAGCATTTGATTCCATTTGAGAAACTAAGAATTAGAGTTGGTCCTGAACCAAAATATTCATCTGAGGACTCCTGAACTTTGGAAAAATTCATATCCCAATCCAAATTTTGTGCCTTTAGCTAATCATTAGTAAGGCTGTTGCATGTGTCTTTAAGCCAAAACTGTAGATGGAATCTAACTGAATGGCTTTTAGGACTAATGTTGATCAAACTTAGAAAAAGACAGCTTTTTAAAATCTGATAAATGGTGATATAATAGGTAAATTTAGAAGAATAATTAAATCACATAACACAAGAGCCTCTGAATTAAAAAGATTTTTTCTAACAATGTGGTTAGCAATTTTACAAATAAGAAATATCCTGTCTCTAAGGTTCAAGAACTACTTGGTGAAATGGTGGACGATCTGATTAATGACTACATAATACATGTACCTCAAGACATGTATCCTTGCACTGCAGAATATTCTTTCGAGCTAATCAGAGTATACTTGGCAGATTACTTTCATAGCCTGTCGTATGTCCAATTGTGTTTTAATGGTGGCTTCCCACACTGCTTTGGTTTCCTCTGGATTGTACAACTGAATATCAATCAAAAGAGAACAATAGTTGTAGGAAAAACTGCTGTCCTATTTATCCAATGCAACATATTTCCTTAGTGGGAGATAGACCAATGTCAAAAACTAATTCACATTGTTAATGTATTTTTATCACCTCGGAGGTTGTTTTCAGTGTTTCTTTTCCCCATCGAAAAGCCAGCTTGCCCTATCTTTGTTATCTGAATTTCACAAAATCAAGGGACAAAATATATCTAACAGTTTTGATGAAAACGTGATGATTAAAGAAGGGCCCAAACCAGAACCTCAAATCCAAATACCCCCACAATTATATTAGTCAGTTAGTCCCCTACACTCATGTAATGTTTATTTGACACAAGTGAACAGACATTGGGACAAAACCACAGTACAACCCCACTGTCTTCAATGGTGTAAATGTGGACAGAACTTATCCCATTGTGGTGCCAGAACTGGTTATGAGAGCTCATAACTGGTATATGGTAGTAAACTGAAACACACAATGCAATCAGAATTTTTGGCACCTCAGCAGAACATGGCTTTTGGTAGGTTATAAACATTTTATCATGTCTGCCTGTGTATTCCATGACAAATTCCAGACAACCGGAGTGTGAAAAGGATAAACGAGTCAAGATACTTGAGGAAATGTCATTTGAAAGAGCAGTTCAGCTCATCATGGAGGAGTTGGTTTTGGAGGTCAGTATTTTTGGATCATTTTGTGCCTGGCTCTCACCTATCTTATGTAAGCAAAGCAGCTTGTCTTTTAGTCAAGAATCTGCTTAATGAAGGGATCACCTTTGGTCTGGGTGATGGGGAGGGCTGAAGAGAGTTTAGTGGAAATCGGCATTAAACTTTCACAAAATATACAAAGCTCTCTTTCTGTTCTGAGACAGTATGTTTATTTTCCACTGCCATAAATGCATTCAAAAATAATTCCTTCTTAATCTGAGTCTTCTGTTTTATTGCCCTGTATTTTTCTTTCCTGTTGCTTAAAGTTCCAGTTTTCATTACTGTGGCATCTGAAAGCCAAATAGTTAAACTGAAATTGATGTCTAGTCTTTAACCTCTGGTTATCTTATAACTATTTTCACATTACCAAGTAAATCACAAGCCTGTAAACTAACCACTAAAAAATGTCTTCTGCAAAAGTCTTTTGTATGCATCTCTATAGCAACATACAAACCTGTAGTTTTGACTGTGTATATTCAGTATAAACCTGTGTTTTTACACGCTAGCACATTAGGTAGGTCACTTTCATTAGTTATCTTTTTTGACAAAGGCAGCAGCTGTTGCAGGTTCTGCAACTAGAAGAGAAGCAGTGAGGTTCAAATCCTGAACCCCACATTAAACTCAAGTGAAGGGGATTAAGGCAAAAGGGTTCCATGGCAGTTGGGCTGGATGTAATCCTTGGATTACAGACCATTGAGGGGCAGGGACGGTACCTCTAAAGGTACATTGCATCAGCATATCTTCTTACAAGATCATCAATATTACCAGTATTAATTCATTCCACCTCAGACCTGGCAGGTAAGTAAGTATTTGATAGATAGTGAAACTGAAGCAGGCAGAATAAATGACTTGCCCAGGGTCACATAATGAGTTAGTGACAGACACCAATAGAACCCAGAACTCCTATATTCCAGAACTATTTAGTTTTAAACTATTTCTTTATTTACAAAGTTTTAACAGGCTTAGAAATCTTAGTCACCTAAATATCAGAGACAAGAGTGAACTTTTGCACAGAGAAACATTATACAGTAATATGATCATTGGATCTCCCTATTTAACAGTATTACCATGTTACACAGTGAGCATCTTTACACTGCTCACATCATTTCTAGTAATTTTATTAAATTACCAAGACCATGGATCTGATCGTGCTTCCACTGAAGCCAAAGACAAGCTTTCAGTTGATTTCAGTGGGAGCAGCATTGAGTTCAAGACACTAACAAAAATGTGGGCTTCACCAAAACGATGGTTTGGTTTAAAATATTAGAGAATCACAGGTTAACATGCAATTATAGTCAGAAAGGCAATTCTTTAGAAAATATTTTTGATTCTATAATTGTCTGACTGCAGACAATTCCTTGTTTATTCTAGTGATGACTTGATAATAAAATGAAAGCTATTAAACTAAAGGATATCCTTTTAGATTCTCATTGTATCTCAGCTGACCATGCAGTCAAAATCAAATAGTTTTTCAAGGAAAATTGAGTGAGGGAAATAAAAGATTATTTTAATAGTATAGGTAAGAGAAGTTTTAAACTCTGCAATGAAATAATTATGTTGGAAGCCTATTGTAGATATAATATTTTGTGCCAGCACTTTCATTATAAACTCCTAAAATCAGAAGCGTATAACCTGAACACAAACTAAACCTCTTTTGTTGAAACTTGCTATAGAAGGTCTCAACCAAGATTAAATGTTTAACAAACATTGGCAATGTTATCTAGTGGTTAGAGCAGGGATTGGCAATATTTGGCAAGCAGCCCACCAGGGTAAGCCCCCTGGCGGGCTGGTCCAGTTTGTTTACCTGCCACGTCCACAGGTTCGGCTGATCACAGCTCCCACTGCCCATGGTTCACCGCTGCAGGCCAATGGGGGCTGCGGGAAGCGGCGTGGGCCGAAGGATGTGCTGGCTGCAGCTTCCCACAGACCTCATTGGCCTGCAGCGGCAAACCGCAGCCAGTGGGACTGCGATCGGCCAAACCTGCAGACATGACAGGTAAACAAACTGGCCTGGCCCACCAGAAGGCTTACTCTGGCAGGCCACGGGCTAAACATTGCTGATCCCTGGGTTAGAGTACGGAATTGTTAAAGCCCTACCAAATGTGCAGCTGTAAAAGTATACAAAAGTACACAGCGTTTCTCAAACTGGGGATCACAACCCGAAAGGAGGCTGAAAGCCTATTGCAAGGGGGTTGCGGTATTGTCACCCTTACTTCTTGGCTGCCTTCAGAGCTGGGCGCCTGGCTAGCAGCTGCTGCTGACCGGCCTCCCAATTCTGAAGGCAGTGCAGGAGTAAGGGTGGCTTGGTATGAACATATCTGTGAAATTTGCTATTTATGCCATGACCAACCCATGAAAAATGTATGATATCTCCATGACTTAAGTAGACCTCTAAGAATTAAGAGTCAGGAGACTTTGGTTCTATTCCCAGAACTGCGACTGAGTTACCGTGTGCTATAAAGCTGATCACTTAAGTGCTTTGTGTCTCCATTTTCTATCTGTAAAATGAGAACCAAATGCTTAAATGCCTTTGTAAAGTGCTTTGAGATCCTCAGATGAAAGGCTCTGTGTAAAGTGTCAAGTATTATTGTTATATCACCAAAATGTACTGGGTGCTCTAGCAAAACAGAACCTCACTTGGTTTCCAATACCTATATTGGCTCTGGAGTAGTAAGAACTTATTTTTGTTCATCAAGTAAGCAGCAAAGACACAGGGAACAACATTCAGTATGTTGATTATGAGACTATTCTTCTTACCAAGTTGGTTTTCAGGTTTTCATAACTATATTTTACATAAAAGAAAACAGTCTAATATAAATGTGTATATTGTTGAGCGGGATGTCTCTTTTTTTAAAAATTGCAGCTGAATTTGGATTAAACCTGTCTTTGTATAATTCAGGAAGGACACTGCAAAATGAATCAATGAATAAATAAAAATAATTATAAAAATTATTCAGTTTTGCTTAAGTCTGGATGCTGTATTAGGGAGATTGCTATTAGCAGTGATAGTTGAGATGATATCAGTACATGCACCCTCTTATTTTATCATTACTATATTTTTTCATACAATCCTAAAGTTTGCTGTCCTACGAAAATACACAGCACCATCAACTATGCTGCGGTAGCACCCATAGTGCAGACATGGCCTCTGTTCATTGGCAATTCTGTATATGTATCCTGGTTTTTCTGTCAGACACATGTTATGGCATGTAATAGCTTAATGCAGTATCTTGTTAAAAATAACTTTGTTTCATTCTGGCACACAAGCATCACATTCACATACCATAGGTATTACCAGGTAATAATGTTTTGGCTTTTAAAATACTGTTTCTGAGTTTGTCATCCCATCCACAGCTTGTAATTCTTCTGGATAAATATGTTTCTGATTTGTGATGGTATCCCTGGTGACAGTTGCTATGGTGCTTCCCAGGATTTCATTTCTGCTCATTCTTCAAAAGTAAATCTTTGGATATCTCTGTGGGAGGCTCTGAGTTCCACTAACCTCAGATTTTATTGGCTTTACTATTCTGCCCCCACTCTGGAATAATCTTCCTGTATATGTCATTATCATCTCTTTCATCTTGTTCCCATCTAGCTTACCCAAATGTTTCTACCAAAACAGTCTCTCTCTCTCCTAATCTAGGACCATACCACATGCCCGTTCAAATTCCTTTACTGGTCCCTGCTTGCTTTCCATCTCAAGTTCAGGCTACTCTCCCTTAAAACACCATAAGGCCTTTCCAATCAAGTCCCACCAAATACTGAATTTTAAAATTTATTTAACCTATATTAAATAAAACATTTAAAAATACCAAGTAACTAACAAAAAATGTGATACTAATTTCCTCAAGTGATCTGCTCTACACCTCCTGCAAGACCAGATCGCTGCTCACTGTGTATACAGATGTCTTTCCCAACCCTCGTTACCTATTCCTACTCAAAATGTCTTTTGTAATTTTTGTTGTTGTGCTCTTGATCTAACTCCTGCAGCCCAATTGCTGATGGAACTACTGGTGTAAGGTCTAACCACACAGAGCCAAGTCTGCCACATTTACTCATGTTGAGTATGAGTAGTACCTTGCACCATGACTTAGTCCCATTGAAATTAAAGTTGCAGAATCACTGTAACCATGGCAGAATCTGGCCCATAAGAGTTTGCAGGATCAGAGGCATGTTATCTCGCTAATCTATATAAAATGTCTATTACCAGCATTTTAGGGCCAGGACATGATGCCTCTACTCACAGTGAATATACCATACTCCACAGAGTAGTCTTTTTATCTGATTGTAATAGTCAATGCACCCTTGGTGCTCTGTATAAATTATCCTCTTGTTCAGGGCAGGGTTTGAATATTTGAAGTGATTGAGAAAAAGACAAAAATTATTCCCATAATTTCAGAACTGAATTTCTGAAACTGTTTAACCAAGGGCAAAGAACAAATTTACCATGAAAAAAGGGCAGTGAAAGAACATTAAGGTTGGGATAGAAGTTAATGAAGATGAGGAAACTCTGTCATGGTTGGGCATAGCAGGACAAGCCTATATGTGGAAAAGCTATGCAAGTCTCTGTGTATATAATGTCTTCTGCAGTTTCCACAGTATGCATCCGATGAAGTGAGCTGTAGCTCACGAAAGCTCATGCTCAAATAAATTGGTTAGTCTCTAAGGTGCCACAAGTCCTCCTTTTCTTTATGCAAGAACAGTTTACAACTACTTTTGGGAAAGACTCTGACTTTAGGCACAGCCCTGAGCAAGGGTGGTGCACAAATTGCACCACTTTAGGAGCAGCCCTGGGAGGCATTGTGCCTCTGACACAAACTGAATCACTATATCTCCCCTGGTTCCTCCTTTCTCAGGGGAGGCAAGATGAAACAGTAGTGGGGTTCACTGCTGGTATCTATACCAGCATGCTTAGGTGTGCTGGCCAGCAGCGATAGACTTTGCCTATTTCCCACCCCACCTAATCCACCTGCTCAAGTGGTGGGTGGTGCTAGCTATCTGAATTGAAAGCCCCTGTCATTGTAATTTAAACTGAGACCATCTGTCAACTACTGCACCAAACAACTTTTCAGAACTTTTCAGATTCAAAATATCCGTATAGAGGCAAAAAGGAATTGGGTAAAACTGTCTGTTTTAAAATGTTCTAGGAACGGGTGTATTTTTAGGCTTGCAGAACAAAAAACTAGAGACAGGCTTATGCTAACTCCCTGATTTTAAGTCCCTAAGCTTTATGGTCAGGGTGGTAAGGTCTTTCAGGATCCAGATGTGAATCTTGAGGCATTGGCCTAACTAGACAAAAAAAAATGGAAACCGAGCAATCAGGCACATGATGTTTATCAATAAGCTTCTGCCTAAGTTACAGTTTGAATCAAAAGGGAAAACACTGTGTTAGCAATCCTTTCCTAATTAAACCACTCAGTGTTTAGTTTATTTCAAGCCAAAATAGAACTTCTCGCATAACTGGCTTCTTCTTTTATTTTGTATTTCTACCTCAATATAAACTCTTGTCATCCAAGAGGAAATTTCCGGAGAAGCTAAAGTCAACATTTATAAACATATTGTAGCAGATTTATTTTAAGACCAATTATATAATGTGTGTCTCTTGGAAACACCCAATAAAGATTTATAAATACTTTAAAAGAGGTTATAAGTGCTAATGAAATAAATGGACCCGGTACACTAAAAAGAGCCAGCCAGGCGCCATATAACCTTCCTTACATAGTTCTACCAATGCTCCTAAAATGTGACCTGCAACAACCCTTCTTTTCCAGTGATAGGACTCGTGTGATTCAAGATCACCCGGGGGATTGTTTGCAACCTACACACCAGCTTTGAAATGTCTAGATTCCAACCATGGTCCAAGCAGTGAATGAAAAAGATTATTACATTAGCTGCAATGTTTTTGATGCCCTATCCACCGCATACCCCTCCAGTGTAAGTAAAGATAGAGGAGAGGATATAGAGACAAGAGCACAATATAGGGACAGGCTAGTTGGCTGTTAAAGATGACTGTTAAGGCTGGTATGCTGGAGTGAGAACAGAAAGATTAGAATATGGAATTGATGATAGGACCAGTTGAAGAGAGAGACTGTCTAATTTGTGCTACAATTTCACTGACTATCACAGCAGCAGATGGCAGCGTTAAAGAATAGATGGCAAAATCAGTTCATTGACAAAAGTGATCAAATGGCAATAATCAATGTATAAAGTGGTTAAACACAGTAAAAGATAAATGGCAGATCAGTCAGATGGAGGGGGATCAGTTAATATGGCAGAATCAGTTACACAGCAAGAAATAATCAGATGTCAAGATCAGTCAGTCAGCTGATAAAGATCTCAGATGCTAAAGTGTGTCAAAAGAAAAATCGATCAGCTATATATCAAAATCAGGTAAGTGGCAAATGTAAGGGCAGAATTATTTCAGTATCTGTAAACAAAAAAAACCCCAATAAGTCAGTCAAATGGTAAAATCCTTTTAACTGTTCAGGTTGTTGCTCACTTTCAGAATCATCAGAAAATATTTATTGTGGGAAATTATTCTATGTCTCACACAAAAGGTCTCAGACACAACACGACAAATGTTGTAGTTCTGCAGCCACTCACTCATCTGTAGTAGAGTTCATTTGTTTTTTAAATACTATGTAACAGCTCAAATGGGAACCAAGTCCCAGACCCTCAGAAGCATTTAGGTACTAAATCCCCACTGAAATCAATGGGACTTAAGTGTCTAAATACCTTTAAGGATCTGGGGCCAAAGGACTGGCGCTTGGCTTCGCAAGACCCTGAATTAAACCATGTGCATGAAGCTCAGATAGATTCCTCTACCCAACACATCTGAGGACCGGATGAGAGTTTCGCAGCAGCGCAGGTTGGGGACATAGGTATTGCTATTTTGTTGTGTCAGAGGGAGGGAAAAAAAGATTTGCCAGTGCTCCTAGGGTGACCAGATGTCCCGATTTTATAGCGACAGTCCTGATTTTTGGGTCTTTTTCTTATATAGGTTCCTATTACCCCCTACCCCCATCCTGATTTTTCATACTTGCTGGCTGGTCACCCTAAAGTGCTCCTGACAAGAAGCATGAGTATATGGATAGCGCAACTGTCGAGAGAGAGAGAGAGAGAGACCTCTCTCTTTGACTTCTTTTGCTGTTAATGAAACTACATTCTTTTGAAGATGAAATAATTTTAGTCATCCTGGTTTTTTCTTTTATGTCCCTGTTGCATTCACATTTAAGTTAATTAAAAGCATATTTGAGTCAATAAAAGCTCTTTTATGTAACATGTTCAAAAGAAACATCCAGTATAGCCTAAGTAATTTAAAGTTGTAGAAACTGAGTGCCCCAAGGGTCGGTCCTCGGGCCGGTTTTGTTCAATATCTTCATAAATGATCTGGAGGATGGTGTGGGTTGCACCCTCAGCAAGTTTGCAGATGACACTAAACTGGGAGGAGAGGTAGATACGCTGGAGGGTAGGGATAGGATACAGAGGGCCCTAGACAAATTAGAGGATTGCACCAAAAGAAATCTGATGAGGTTCAACAAGGACAAGTGCAGAGTCCTGCAATTAAGATGGAAGAATCCCATGCACCCTTACAGACTAGGAACTGAATGGCTAGGTAGCAGTTCTGCAGAAAAGGACCTAGGGGTTACAGTGGACGAGAAGCTGGATATGAGTCAACAGTGTGCCGTTGTTGCCAAGAAGGCCAATGGCATTTTGGGATGTATAAGTAGGAATATTGCCAGCAGATCGAGGGACGCGATCGTTCCCCTCTATTCGACTTTGGTGAGACCTCATCTGGAGTACTGTGTCCAGTTTTGGGCCCCACACTACAAGAAGGATGTGAAAAAATTGGAAAGAGTCCAGCGGAGGGCAACAAAAATGATTAGGGTACTGGAACACATGACTTATGAGGAGAGGCTGAGGGAACTGGGATTGTTTAGTCTGCGGAAGAGAAGAATGAGGGGGGATTTGATAGCTGCTTTCAACTACCTGAACGGGGGTTCCAAAGAGGATGGCTCTAGACTGTTCTCAGTGGTAGCAGATGACAGAACAAGGAGTAATAGTCTCAAGTTGCAGCGGGGGGAGGTTTAGGTTGGATATTAGCAAAAAAATTTTCACTAGGAGGGTGATGAAACACTGGAATGCGTTACCTAGGGAGGTGGTGGAATCTCCTTCCTTAGAAGTCTTTAAGGTCAGGCTTGACAAAGCCCTGGCTGGGATGATTTAGTTGGGGATTGGTCCTGCTTTGAGCAGGGAGTTGGACTAGATGACCTCCTGAGGTGCCTTCCAACCCTGATATTCTATGATTATATGATTCTATGAGAGCTGTGTATTTATCTTTCCTACTGTTGCGAAGTTTCACTATTAATGTGGCTGGTTTTAAACAACAATCAAGGTATCTTCATAACATAAATTTCACCCAGTGTTTTAAATTCTTTCTTTAAGAAAGAGCCATTTTTCTTTTTGCCTCTGCTCCCATTTAAATTCACTTTCTTCCCATGTGATAGCAGACAGTTGGTTTTTTGAGCAACTGGTATTTTTCTCTTAAAATCCTTGGTACAGCAGGGATTCCACAGTTTCACTGTTCTTGGGATTCTTCCCATCTAAGTCTGTTCTGAATTGTTTCTCTGGAACTTCTGTGTATACCCCTGATTATATTTTCTGTGTTGAAAGTATTCAGAGTAGCAGCCGTGTTAGTCTGTATCCACAAAAAAAACCCAGGAATACTTGTGGCACCTCAGAGACTAACACATTTATTAGAGCATAAGCTTTCGTGCACTACAGCCCACGTCATCGGATGCACTGAATGGAACATATAGTAAGAAGATTATATATATATATATATTATATATATATTATTGAATCTATTATATATATTATATGAATCTATTATATATATCTTATCTTATTGAATCTATTTCCACATCTTAAGTATCTTCACACCTTCTTGTCAACTGTCTAAATGGGCCATCTTGATTATCACTACAAAACTTTTTTTTTCTCCTGCTGATAATAGCTCATCTTAATTAATTAGCCTCTTACAGTTTGTATGGCAAATTCCATCTTCTCTGTATGTGATTACATATATTATATACACACAGTATTATATATACACTGTATATACACATGGCATATATCACATGGGTAGATGTGCAGGTGAACGAGCCCCTGATGGTGTGGCTAATGTGATTAGGTCCTATGATGGTGTCACTTGAATAAATATGTGGACAGAGTTGGCATCGGGCTTTGTTGCAAGGATAGGTTCCTGGGTTAGTGTTTTTGTTGTGTTTTGTTTTGGTGTGTGGTTGCTGGAGAGTATTTGCTTCAGGTTGGGGGGCTCTCTGTAAGCAAGGACTGGCCTGTGTCCCAAGATCTGTGAGAGTGAGGGATCATTTTTCAGGATGGGTTGTAGATCTTTGATGATGCGCTGGAGAGGTTTTAGTTGGGGGCTGAAGGTGACAGCTAGTGGCGTTCTGTTATTTTCTTTGTTGGGCCTGTAATGTAGTAGGTGACTTCTGGGAATGTTGAAAGTTGAAAGTAGTTATCCTTGCTGATCTTATCTTAAACCATTTAACATTTTCATATACTTCAATTAAACCCTCCTTCAAATCCACCCTTTTACATTCCTTCTCTAGGTGGTATAAATGAAAGGTCTTTAATTTACCCTCCTTGCTCCTTTCCTCTAATCCACACTATCCTTCTCAGTATGTTTTCCACTGGAATGTGTTGGGTTTTATTAAACAAGGTCAGCAATACTTTTGTTGTTGTTTTCAATGTAATGTGGTTTTGGAAGAATAATAAGTTTTGCCTTTTCACGGAGTTTAGAAAGGAAGTTTTAACTGTGTTGACCTGGCAGCAGGGAAGCACTGTTGTTCTGATACCTTATTTTAACTTGTCTAGAAAACAAATAGTTTCTGTTTCAAAACCCCAAATGTATACTGCCTCAGAAGGGAGTTGGTGCTTTATTAGAGACAGATGGAAATTTCATTGGAAAGTCTGCAGGTCAGACCTTTTTGATAAATAACAAAGAGTTAGAATCAGAATTAAATAAGGAATGGTTCTATGGGGAAAGTAATTCACTTCCAGAGAGCTGCGTTTAATTTAGAGATGGGCTCAAGGGACAAAATTCTGATTCCAGATTTCAAATACCCCCCAGTTTGAGATGTTTGGATTGGCATGATGGTGCAATCAAATGTCAACAGAAGAGGGCATTTTAAAATGGAGATCCTTGGCTCTGCTGGAGCTGTGCCAATTTACACCAGCTGCAGAGAATCTGGACGAAGAAGCCAGTTGACCTATGCCAGTTTACATCAGCTGAAGAGCTGAGGCCCGAAAAGTTAATAGAGCTGCACTGATGAACAGCAGCTGAGGATCTAGTCCATTTTGGCTCAGAGAACGAAAACCAAAAGCCCTCCAAAAATAATGAAAAAGAGGAGTATCCTAAGTTGCTTTGGTGTGCAAAACTCCCAGTGACTTCAGTTGGAGTTCCATGTCCAGCATCTCAGGAGCAGACATACGGCCAAACAAAATCTTGCTCTAGGTGTGCTGGGAAATGATAATACCTGTTTTTCCCATTTTCTGCTTGAACCCTTATTTTATATTTGTTTTTAAAACAGTGGACAGGGTAAGGAGAAATTGCAATTAAAAACTAAAATAAGTGCATTAGAAATTCGTTGATGTTTGCCTTTTTTCTTGCAACAACTACTGAACAATTATGTGTTATTATTTTTTTTAAAAAAAAGAAAGGAAGATTAAAGCTTCCCCTGGAACCAGAAGCAGAACATTTCTCTGAGCTCAGGGTTCAATCAAGGTCAGAGCTACAGTGAGTCAGAAGGGAAAAACGACTGCCCTCTGCATACACATGCAGAAGCTACACTTCCTGCCAAAGCCATTATCTGATCAGAAATTACTAAACTGTTAACCAACTCACATCATAGGAGGGAGATTGCTAAAAGCTGTGAATGCTACTTTGTGGATGGCAAAGTTGAGGCAGCCATTGTAAAGGAAGGACTTTGTGCGGAGGATCAAATTTCATAAAAGCCTGTCTGGCACTTGCTAACAAGAGACCAATAGTCTAATCAGGCTATTTCTAACTATTGATTTGTGTCCTAAAAACCTAAATTCCGGCCAAGGATCCTTCAGCTGTCCCAACACCTTTCATATTTCTGTACATACTATAATGGATTAACCGTCCATCGGGGTGCTCTCCATTGGTACTTCATGTCCTTAGATTGCCTGCTTCCTGCCATCCATCCCAACCCTTCACCTGTAAATATACTGTATCACTCTCTTTCATTCTTCAGATTAAAATGGGTGATTTTCAGCCCTCAAAAGTATGTTATTAAGAGTTAATTTAGTTCTGTCTATTCAGAAGAAGCCACTTACCAGCCACTGCTGGTTCTTTGAGAATCACTTCTGTGCATTCACAGTTGCAGGAGTCACTGCTAGGAGGCAACTCCTAGCAGTGGGAATTCACACAGGCCCCCAAAGAACACCTGCTCTCTTCTTATACTAACTAGGTCCTCACGTCACTGTGGATCCCCACAGAAATTGCAGAATGCCAAATCAGACACCAGCCTAGATCTTTAGAAGGGTTAGAGCTGGTCAGAACTCAGAATTTCCAGCATTTCAAATTTTGTTCTCATTTCAAATGAGAACAAAAACAATTTTTTCCTGCGAAATGAAAATATGTTAAAAGCTAGTTTCTGGTCAATTGGCATGTTTTGTTTTGATAATAATCAAAACTTTTTGTTCCTTTTTTGACTTTTGAAAATAAATTGTAAATGTTTTTAAATTAAAAAAAGTTTTAAAAAAGTTGTTTTGAAATGAGAAATCAAAATGTTCCATATGGAAAATGTCAAACCAGAATGTTTCAGCATGATTAAAAACACTTTGCTTTCATTTTTTTCACTAGGAAATGTATGTGAAATAGCCGTGTTTCCACAAACATTTCAATTTGGACAAAATGGCATTTTCTGATGGAAAAATGTCAGAAAATTTCCAAGCAGCTCTAAGAATGATACTGATGATGGGCTATGACTAGTGTGCACCTATTCCATTTTTTTGTATTCAGGTGACATGGACGTTGGTACACTCCACTTCATATGGAGAGATGACTGGCATAAGGAGGCTCCCAAGAGTTTAAGCCTGCCACACCATTACTTGATTTTTCTATTTCTAAGTGTCTGCTTTGTAGGCAGCTCTTGCCTAAGTCTACCAATAGTCCAAACTATTTCACTGTTCCAGAATGAGACCTTTTAGGGGAAAGCACATACTTTCCACCATCTTTAAAGTGGTGGGTGCCATGCAGAGAGTCCAGCTAGAATGGCAGGATGGGTGATCAGAATGAGAAGAAAAACAATCCACATACCAAGTAGCACTCTGTAACAGGTTTAATTCATGCTGGGTGATTAATACTGTCTGGGGATTAGACCCCGCACATATAACTTGACAATTTCGTTTTGTTTTATGCCTGGAAATTTTTAGAATAAATGACATTCCACCTCAACCTCTGCTCCCCTTTCAGCACTATTCTGTCAAACAGCTTTCAAATAGTTTATTTTAAGACTTCTAGGAACATTTTGTAGAGTTGAAAGGCATTTTGTAACATACTGTATAAACAAAGAAACTTCTCAAAAAAAAGATCTACAAAGGTGTATTCCAAATAATTTCATTAAAGTTTTTATTGCTCGGTATTGTTAAAAAAATATGTTTTAGATTAAAGGGTACACTGAGAAAAATTAGATAATTTTTGCTATTATATTTGCCCGTTTAAGGCCCCAATTCAGCTAAGCACTTGAGAGCATGTTAACTTTAAGCATCTAAATAGTTCCACTGAGATCAGCAGGAATTTTGCTGGAGTATAGACTTCAAGATTAGACATCTATGCCTGTAAACTTAAAATTTCATAAAAATCCAGCTGTTTTGGGGTTAAGAAAAAAGAAATATACATGATAATCACAATCTCATCCTTCTTTCTTAGACAGAGAAACCTATACATGATTATTAGGCACTCTTCTGTTTTAGTTGACAACACCAGCGTATCCCCGATTTTTCTGCGTACAATTCTTTCACATCTAATAGAAGGACATCTCCTTTAAGCACATGTTAGTCTGAGTAGTTGTTTAAAACAGGTTTCATTGTATTTTGTGTTCATAGGTAGCTCGGCTAGGGATTTCTTCACGAAAGTTTAAAAAATGATAGTTAAATGAGTCTTTTGTTGTATTCTAAAGAGTGGTTTTGTATGTGTGGGTGTGAGGAACTGTTTTACAAATAAATCTGTTATAAATGAAAAAAAAAAAGAAAGCAGTCCAGACCCTCAGCTTCATCCAAAGAATGCACAGAGCAATTTAAGAGGAGGATGAGGAGCAATGGTGGCTTCTGCAAGACTTTCATTAGACACGTCATTTAGAGACTAGTGATTAAGGGTATTGTGTTCCAGGTAACGTTTGAGATGGCAAAGAAGCTGGGGCAGGAGACATTCACTGACAAGAGCACAAGGTGGACTTTAGGTTTTGACATAATCTTCAGAGCAACAGAAGTAAGCAATAAAGACCAGAAGTTAATTTACATCCTAGAATACAATATGTCCTGTGTTTTATGTTATGGCATGTATACAATACTAGTGCCGTGCACTTTTTCTAGCGAATGTATGTACCATATCTTAGGTATTTCTAGATGATATCTAGAATCCACTCATATAACTTTACTTTTTCAAAGAGTTGTAGAAGCTTTACATAAACAGCACCTTTTGGGTTGGGGGAGGGGTATGGGATATATGTTTTATTGAAACTGTACAGTGGTGTATATGACGGACAATAGGATACAGTCAGATATAGTGTATCAAGCTATTTTATTCTGAAGAATAAACTTTTTGTGGTAAGTGGCCTCAGGCATCTTAGTCTTATCGTGAACTGTCTTTTCGATTAATATTACCTAATGGACCGCTGGCTCCTTGAGGCAGTGACTAGAGACACTAGACGGTGTTCAGTTCAGTCACAGTTTTTTTCTTTTAATCCTTCATTCCAGCCCTCACTCCATCCTACAACAAAGCTTTATGGGGCTTGATTGCTGAGGTCACAAGATTAGCTTTTAGAAACCACTAATGTTGTACATACCTGTCTTCCTGGTAATCTGGGAGACTCGAATTAATATTATGAGTCACATTATTATTCTGACCACTCATAGCTGCCAAAAATAGCCATAATTTTACCATCTTATGAGTGAGTATGTTTTTGTACTTTCTACTACACCCTGGTTCTCAGGTGACTTCATATGCCTGGATATCCATTCCCTCACACCATGTGTAGGACTTTGACATAAGACACCAGCTTTGCCAGACTCTTGTCCTTGTCATGTTCTATGTGATCTGATGGCAGAAGTGCCCTCCATCTGCTCACCAAAGTCTATCACTTGCCTTTGGTACTTTCCTGTACTGAGCCATGAAGCACAGAATGAAATGTCCCAGCTGTAGGAAATGCTCATTTGATAATTAACAGATAATGGAAAGCAACCACTGGAAACGAAAACAAAGCTGCATTTTTTACCTCACTCCTTGATTTTGTGCAGACCTGGATAGATGACTTGTTAGAGAAGAACTTTAATCCCCCACATACATTTCTTTCACTCTGCTTTCAGCGACCACCATGCTCTGTTTTTCCTATGACATTTAAAAATGCGCCTTTGGCAGCTTTTCAGAGACAGTCCATGTGTTCTAGAAAGCTGCTGCTGTGTGGCTCACAAGGGTAGTAAACAGTTGTATAAAAGCAAGTTCTTCGACACATAATGTTTCATGAATAATATAAAATGGGGCCCACTCTGCTGAGCAATGCAGTAAACTAATGCCAACTTGAGCATTGGCTAACACTCATCCCAGATTCATTCAATGACAAAGACCTTCACAGCAGAATTGCAAAAAAGGATCATCTCTCTCTCTCTCTCTGTTTATTCACCTCTGAGCGAATAGTGTTCCGTAGATATAGACAAATGAGTGTTTCATGTACGAAACTCTCCATGCTTTGAGAACTGTATGTCTGCAAGGCAAAAATATACTTATCCATGGGGAAGGTAGACTAAGGTAAACACCAGCTCCAGGTGCTCTGCTTTTGTGCTTATATTGGTGTGTGCTGGGAATGAATGAGTCTCTGTTTAAATGCTGCAACATGGGTGTCATGTTCTGGTTTTCTCTTTCATAATTAATTCCATGTTAAGCTGTTCCCCATCTCTCAGTCATTACTAAATTAGCTACCTCCAATGCTGCCTTTGATGCTACTGGTCCCTGGGGAGTAATCTGGATTCTGCTTCCCCCCTCTCCCTCCCACCCCATATGTTGATTTTATCACCTTATTGATGCTCAGAATTGCTTGCATCCCCACGGAGAGCCCTATGATCGATCATTCATTCATTCATTCATTCTAATTTATATATTTTTCTGAAATGGTTCTTAAATTAAATCTTGTTACTTTATCCAGAAAGCAAGATCTGATTTTTATATGTCTTCTTTTTTATAGTTTGGAGATTCAAAACCCCACCTGCATAACAGAACTGTTCAAATAACTATTTTAGATTTTTTTAAAAATTAAATGGAAAAGCAAGAGTAGGAAGAAATCAAATACACAAAAGGAAAATTAGTGGAATTTGTATAATAAAGATTGATAATGCATAAGAAATAAATACAGTCCTATCCAAAGTGTAAGGGATAAATCTGAGAATAATTTCGGAACACTAGAATGACTAACCTTCATGGTTGGAAATGTGGAAGAATCGGCAATAAGTAGTATTATTTTTCTTCTTAGGAAGCAAGTAACGCCAGGAAGCAGAGAGAGAAAAATCAAGATGATGTTCAAACCCATTTTATCCTACAACAAATCAAAGTTCGAGATCACCACAGGTACATGACAGTGTAAAACGAAAAAAAAATTGGTTATTACAGGGCATTCATGAGAAATGCCTATGAATTTCCAGGGTGAGAATTAGTGTTTTGCTTTGGCATGTTGAGCGAATCCACTAACCTATACATTTTGTTTTCCTCCTTAATTAACAGGAAAGAAATGTGGAAACACACACTGGAGGAACATGCTGAGAATGCAGATGTGCAGAAAATTGGCTATATTGATGGTGGGTTGGCATAACTTCAACATGTTTATCTATAATGGCCCAATTCTACTCCCTTTGTCTTTACTGGGAAGAGGATCATGCCAAATTAATTACCTAGTTAATGCCAAAATGCTATCTTAAAGACAGTAATTTCATATTAAATACATATGAACATTCAGTGGTATCCGAAATATTGCCTGAAGCATCTAAATAATCTTTAAAAGTCATTCATATACCTACATTAAATTTATTCTGTTATTCATTTTCATTCATGACTCACAGCCTGATGGAAGGATCTTTCAAAAATCCTATGGGGACAGGCTGGTTTCATGGCGGTCAGCACAGACACACGATTGACTCTACCTTACTAATCAGCTATCTGTTCCCCCCCACATTACGTGTGCATTCCAAACCTTGGCCCAGATCCTGCAAACACTTATGCATGTGCTTAATTTTGCTCACAAGCAGTTCTGTTAATTTCAGTGGGACTACACACATGCATAAAGTTACTCATATGCTTAAGTGTTTGCAGGAATGGGCCTTTTTATCTGTCTAAGAAAGCTAAACTGCACCATGCTCTCTTACTACAATGGATGCATTAGGATGTTTTATAACTGACATAAAGTCAATGCACTGGCCAGGAGCTTTCTAGACAACTGTAAAATATTTAGTCTTCTTTTTTTTGGAGTCCGGACATTTCCTGTGCTCCAACCCAAAGCATAAACCAAGGTACAGTGAAAGATTTCCAGACAAATAGCAAAAGTAAACTTCCAGTGAAAGCAATAGAAAACTGGCCTAACTAAAGTAAGATATAGGAAATGAACATTTTTTCTCTACATACAAAGGTAGCAGAATCTTCATAAGCCAAAGAAGTGGACTTGTTAGAAACTTCTGGGCCAAGCAGGTAATTCATTTACTAGGTACCACCTATAGTAGTTACATTAAAATCTGCAAGACAGAGATTTTCAAATTAGAGTGCTCTGGTGTAGAAGATCCTGCTGTTGGCGCAACACAGCATTAGGTCTTTCAGAAACCCCTCACCTGGGGATGATTTGAGGAAAGCTGCCAACTCATAAGGGCTCAAAGGTGGGAAATGCCTGCAGACAGTCCAATATTAGAATGAGGCCCATGTAAATTATGTCTGAATAGTGGCTCTCTGTTATCATGGTGTATTTTTTTTTTTCAGGTCAGTGATGGACAAAGTGCACTGCCGCTGGGCTCAGACGTGGCTTTAAGTGTCTTGAGTCAGCAGTCTGAATCCTATGGCAGTGCACCTAGTTGCCTAGTCATATGAATAAATACACCTATTTGATCACTACTTCCTTTCCTCATAGGAGATTCAGTCCTGCAGTTTTGTCATTGAAATCAGTGGGAGCAGAACTGGACATGGAGCAGTAGGCATTATAAAGGCAGCTTTTCCTAACAGTTACTGCATGATGGTATCTGACATACCTCAGTTTTTCAACAGGGAGCCACTATTCAGACCTCATAGAACAGGAAATGGTAACAGTGCTGTGTCTTTTGTGAGATGTTTTTAACGGTGACTGCTGAGTGGTGCACAGTATCCCTGTACATATGCTTTTAACAACTGTTAAACTTCTTGACGACAACATTCATAGATCCAGTCCATAGTTTTCCTTCTGTCTTATGCAAAGGGCCAGAATGTAATTCATTGAGATACCAGCACTTGATGGGGAAGGTGCATATGCTATCATGGAGACAGCTTTATCCCACTTTCCATGCTGAATGTCCCTTTCACAAACCAATCTGATGGGACCCATCAGTAGTTAAATTAAAATCTGCAACAAAAGGCTTAAAAGCTAAAGTACAATCCATTGCAGTTTTATTGTAAGAGGACACTTTACAGGCAGCCAGGCAGACTCGTATCAGCCTCCTTCCTGACACTGCAGTGGTAAAGTCTGCTGTTAGCAGTGATATTATCATCAGCCGGTGGGACCAGGAGAAAGGCACGTTGGTGTTCAACCCCATTTCTAAAATATTTATTCAAAAATATGTATCTTAAGTCAAGACATCTTTGGACTGACCAAAGATTAGTAGGCTTGGCTAGTTCTGCAGCTGTGGCCACTATGTAAGAGCATCATTTCAGAGATGCAGAGCATCATTTCAGCTTTAATCTACAACAGACGTTGTAGCAAGAGGGGCCATGTCAGTCCAGCCTAAAAACATGAATAAAAATAATTATTTCCCTCTGTGCATTTTGCAATTTCATTTTATTTGAAATTTTTTACTGTATTCATTGGTTGTCTCCCTTAATGTCTAGTATGGGATCCCCAGTGATTGTGGTCACTGAAGCATTTTTTCCCCATTGCTAATGGATCTGTGCCTCAAGGAAATGCAGTGGCAACTGGCGGTGGTTGGGATTTGAAGAATTACCCCCTTCTTTCATCATGTGGGTGGAGGAAAAACAGTGACATTTGCAATGGAAACATACCCCTGCTGTTCAACTAGTGCTTTGTTAAGCAAGACAGCAAACATATCTGGTTCTCCAGAGGCCACTGTTGCTCAAACCCTAGAAAATGGTGCTGATTGAGAAGCTTGTAAGATAGAGAGGAGTGAAGTCAAATTACAAAGAGAAGCAAAATAAAAGCAAAATTTGATATCAAGTAGTAATTAGGTAAGGCCAACTAAAAACAAGCATAGAAACCAACCTTAATTATGAATAGTCCATAACAGTGCAACCTAAACTGAATATTGGGAAGTCTTTCCTGTCAGTGAGATCTTTTAGTCTGTGGAAGACTCAAAGGGAGTGATTGTGTGAGACATTTAAGACCAGGCCAGCTAACATAATAGAAAAGATATTGTAGGATATAATCCTGGAGTGGAAAAGGTTGGACTGAATACCCTGAGCAGGCCTGTTTCATTTCTAATACTTTTGAACTATGCCAAATGTACCTAAGGAAACTATAATTCCATTGAGGGATTCTGGTGACATTTACGATACACCAGTGTACTCAAGGGAGTCCTCTTCTAGGCTTGTGTAGTGAGGCAGTGTGGTTCCCTGCTGCCCCGGAGAGGGACTAGCCTCTCCGGATACCAAAGTGGGCAGAGCCAGTGAATCCTGCGCCCGCCCCCCGAGGTCAAGGCACAGGAGAGTAAGTATAAAAGCCCAACCCCAGAGCTCACTAAAGGAACAGCTGCCAGAGAGGCCAGACGCCTGCATCCTAGTTCCTGGTTGGGAAACCCCGGCAATCAGCGGTGGACCCAGAGACTGACCTGACCTGCTGGCAACTGACACTGACACCCCCCCCGCAGGACACCGTCCGGACCCAGGTACCTCTAGAGGGGGAGTTAGGACGTAGCCCGGGGGCAGACGACTCTAGCCTGGCTGCAGCACCGCCAGTGCCTATGTCAGTGTGTTGCGGCCAGGATCCCCACTGACTCAGCAGCAGGCCTTCTGCCGCTGCTAGGGCCCCGGGCTGGGACACAGTGGAGTGGGTGGGCCTGCGTCCCCCCTGCCACCCAACTTGTGGGTGGCAGTCTCCCCCTCTCCCAGACTTTCGGAGCCAAGAGTCTGGACTTGCTTTTACCTGCCTTTGCTCAGCCCCTGCCTGAGGGCCTGAGCCATTGACTCTTTGCGGCCCCGTCCAGATCTATGGCCTGGGCCTGCTCATTATATAACAGTTGCCGAGCTCCTGTCTGAGGACCTGAGCCTGTGACTCACTACTGCCCACCGACCAGGCATGAATAACTGTTTGTGTTTTGCCTCTACTGCTGTTGTGGAGAGAGACTCCCGTGGCCAGGCTAATTCTTTGTTACAACTGAAAGGAAGTAGCGAGGTGGTGTGGTTCCCCACTGCCTGGAGAGGGATGAGCTCCGGTCAAACCCCTCTACAGCTTGTTACTGCCTAGTTCTTGGTTACGTACAGTACATACTGCAATGTGAAGGGTAGAGCTTGGTGAAGAGAAGAAAAGAGTCAGGTATCACAGTCAGAGAGGAAAGAGAATGGGGAGATGTCAGCTAGGTGTCAGTAGTTAGCAACATGGAGTGAGAGGGGAGAGCCGTATGTAATGAAACGTTCTTCCAAAGAGAAGAACAAATAAGGACTGTCTGGAAGTGGCAGGAGTGGAAGCCAAGGCAAGGAGTTTGTGAGGAGAGACCACCAGGAGAGAGAACAGCTCAAAGGCAGTGCCAGAGAAGGGAACCAGGTTTCAGTGAGCCCCTAGCAATGGAGAACGGAGGAGATGGAGGACCTGGATGCTAGAAATGGGATAAGCATTTCAGAGGGATCAGGAAAAGAGGAGGGACAAGGCGGGTAAAGAAAGGCAAGGGCTGGAGGGAGGGTGAAAGATTATGTTGGGGAAGGTTGAGAGAGATGGAGAAGGGAGGGCTGGGGTGGAGGTGGGATGTGGATTTGTGGGGAAGTAGGGGAGTGAAAAAGAAGGGGAGAGAGAATAGGTGATAAAGGTGGTGGGATCAGTATAAAAGAGAGACTAAAAGAAGTGAAGTTGGAGATGGTGGAAAAGAAAACACTAAAACCCAGAATTGGTGTGGTGAGAGTATTCGTAGGTTATGGCTAGTAACAGCAAATCAATTCACAAGTCTAGATTGTGAGAGCTTTGGGAAAGAATCATGTCTGTGTTTATACAATGCATAGCATAATGGGGTATTTGAGCACTACTATAACAGAAATACATCACTAATCAGATAGGGAGTCAAATTAAGGGGTAAATACATGTATGAGGACAAATCCTACTGTCAAGTTCTCTCTTAGCTTAGAATAAATTTCATCTCAGCTTAAATATTTAGCGTGAAAGTGTCCTTATGGTCCATGATGTACACTGCAGATTTTCTAGAGCATGTATTATTGTTTATAACTCTGGGATATCTGCAAAAGAAATTAAAACATTGTTCATTTCCACACTCAGATACTTGTTTGAATCAAAGTGGAAAATTCTTAGCATTGAACAGGAACATGAGGGTTGTCATGTTGTAATAGACAAGACACTGTTTATCTAGTCTGGCCTGCCTCTAGCTGTGGCTATACTTAACATTTAAAGGGAAAGTGAACCTAAATCATACATTTGGTCAGCTGAGCAGCAAAAAAATTCCAGCAAGGTGGGGAGGCTCCTCTCTGACCTCAGCTATAGGAATGCAACATGTGTTTGATGTTATAATAGCTACACACACTTTATGAATTACAAGGAAGCCACTGTCAGTAAGAATAAAAAAGCATGGAGTTCATCTACAAGAAAATGGAATCTGTTCTACTGTCTACACAATTTTATTCTATATTTAATTCTTTGTATTGCCATTTACCCATAACACTTATATGTAATGGGTGCATAGTATGTAGAGTATGGGACAGTATAACAGAGGCTATAGCTTTTGAATATCAAGGTATATGAGATCAGCATGATGTCTATGCATAACTCAAATGGAGGATATCAAGAATTGAGGTTGCTTGGGTACTGTAAGTCTGAATTTTTAAATTTTCTAACCTTTGGGCTTTTAAAAAAACTAATCTTAATGTAGGATTTTCTGATTTCCCCAATAACTATTTCATGGAAATGACCATGTTCTACTAAGAAAAAACAGTGGGCCAAATTATTCTCCAGTGCTATATCTTGTCTGGAAATATTTTCTAGTTAGCTGCCCTTTTAGTAAAAACCTACAATGCCCCAAGTTTGACCCATTTTTTTTAACATCTGTTTGCAATTGCAAATTCAATGCAATTTTAATGTTTTTTTCTCCAAAAACCTCCAAACAAGTCAGTGCTACTTTTTCCTCCTGGTTAGTGCCTGCAGCCTTGCGGTTGTGACAAGCCCCAAACATTTCCTTCTGAGGCGGAAAAAAAAAATCACCCAAACATATATTAGCTAAGGGGGAAAAAATAGCACCACAAAAGGAGAAGACTTGAATCTCGCTTTGTTTTGAAGGTATAACACATAGACTTAGGCCCTGGTCCTTCAAGCTGATTTATGCTGGCAGACTCCTGCTCACACAAGGATCAGGAACAAGGCCTTAGTACAGCATGAAACATGCACTGTCTCCTAGACTATATTTACTGGCCATAGATTGTCTTCTCTGCTTCTGCTGTTACCACTTTGATACAGTCCTTGTCATTCTTTTTGCTCCTCATCTCTAGGGTGACCAGACAGCAAATGTAAAAAATCAGGACAGTGGGTGGGGGTTAATAGGAGCCTATATAAGAAAAAGACCCCAAAATTGGGACTGTCCTATAAAATCAGAACATCTGGTCACCCTATTCATCTCCTACTTAGAAGTGAAATTACTAAGTGATATTACTCTCTCCTTCTAGAGTTTTTAGAGGCATGGAGTCCAAATTCTACAGAACCATCATCCACTCACTTGCTTGAAAGCGAGCTTGGAAATATTTTTCTTCATGACACCAAATAGTTTCTTATGGATAAAGTTGTATCTTTGTTTATAACCTTTAAAAATTCTGTAACTATCTCCTTTTCCCCATACACAATACCTTTTCCCCTTTTTTACATCTTTTTATGCCACTGCTAGGTCAGCAGTAACTGCTGTATGGATGTAGGATATTGTAACTTCAACCGCAGTGCTGCTTTAAGGATTTCTCAGATTATCACAACGGTGTAGCCAACCAAATGCTGTTGATTCAGCAAAGACGATAATATTGTGCAAGTTTTAATCACACCACATATAAGGAGAAAACAATCTGTCATTTTAAAATTCATAAGGCTTGTAAACAATAGCGTAGTTGATACTGGCAGTGAAAAATTAGGTTTCTTCAATAGTCTGTCCACTGGAGATTAAGATTGTCAATTCCATTTTTAAGTATTTAATATGATTTCACTACCAAGTGTATCTTATGCAGGTCCGAGCTTTAGAAATATTGAAATATGATCTGACACTAACAGCAGACAACAGTACACAAGCAACAGAGCACAATATGACACAACTGATAGGATTTCTCTCAAGAGATACCCTATACTGGAATAACAGGTGACACAGCAGCTCAGGAATGTTGTGAAGAAACATTAACTGAAAGATCATTTGCATTTCTGATTTTCTCATACACACATGCACTCTATACTCCTGGGGGAATTCTGTGCCACTGTACATGTGCAGAATTTATGTCCCCCACAGATTTTTTTATTTCCCCGCAGAAAAATGATTTTCTGAAAGGGAAGCAAAGGGAAGCCACAAGAGCAGTCGTGTGACCCTCCCCAGCAGTATGTTTTGGGTGCCCAGGGTAGCTGGCAGAGAGGTAAATCACTATGGGACAGGTGGTGGGACTCAGGAAGACCTGGCTGATGGCTCCTATCCTTGCGCTGGGCTCAGCTACTACTCCCAGCTGGGCTGGAGAGGACGGACTTCCTCTTCCCCTGCACGGCATCCAGGGCTAGGTCAGACCCACCCCGAAATTTCAGTTCAGTGATGGGACTGTAAAACCTTGACAAGGTCACTTAAAAACAAAAACATTTTCCTTATTTTGTTTGAAAACGTTTAAGAACTTTGTTCTCTACAGCCCTCCAGGCACAACATGATCATTCAGCAAGTTCAGTACTTGGATATATCATCTGAAAATTGTTTGAATATAATCTCTCCTGCCTGCAGCAGAAGCCAGCCAAGGACAGGTCTATCCAATTTTACCTCTGTTTCCTTTGCAAATCTAGACTGAGCCAGGGACCACCAGAGGAACTGTAATTATTGTGTTGCATTATTAAAACAAAACATTCAGAAAAACTGCTAACATTTCAATGTCACCTGAGTCTTCAGAAGAAAACCAATGATCTCTATCATGCTGAGAGTTTAATGTAAAATAAAACGATCATCTGTTTCAGAGATCACTAACTTTTGCTGCTTTATTAAATGAGCCAACTCATTTCCATCTGTTTCTCTTATTAGTAACTGAAGTTGTTTGCCTGGTAGCAATGATCTCAAATAAGACTTTTTCTTAAAAATAAATTATCATAAAGACTATAGCTTACAACTTACATGATTTCCATTTGTTCTCCTCTACTTAAAGACCTTACTGTATTTACTTGTGGAGTTCTGTTTTATGGCCTGTCTTCCAAACTGCTAAGTGTACCACGTGCTCATCTCAAAAACTGGCACTAGGCCTGATTCTCATGAAGAGAAAATTCCCTTTACAGAATTCCAGCAATGCAAAGGGGCATTAGTGTAAGTGAGAATCAAGCCCATGGGTTGGACAAACTGTGGTAGCACAACACTTTACACGGAAAAAAGCAGAACAACACTGCAGGTTTAATAATGGAGTAAATCAGAAGTAGTGGGTCAAATTCTCTGTGTAAATTGCAAAGGTCCTCAGGCAAAAATGACGATGTGAAGAGCTGATCTTTCAAATGTAAAAAAACAAAACAGAACATTTTAAAATACATTTGAGCCAATTCTTTGAAGCAAAAAAAAGACAAAAATAAATGCTATTTGTATTTGCTTTGCTGTTCGCCTTTTAACATTCATGTATCGAGTAACAATATCTATATGACTGCCAATAATAAAACCTTCATAAGAACAAAAAGGATAAGAATTAATCTTGGAGATTTTTGCATTGTTTATTTGAAGTGTCATAGACATACAGCAAAGCAAACCAGAAGGCTCTTTTGCCATGTAATTATGAAGGGAACAAGGCCAGGGCATTATAACTGGCCTCTGCTATTTACAATTATGCATTGGTGTAATGTCAAGGTAAATTTAGCTGCAGTATTCGGCTGTACATATTGCATTATATAAACAATCCAGAGCTTCTTGTTTCTGTTTAATTGAAGAGAGTTCCTCTGTACTTTAAAATTAAGTACTCTAAGAACCAACAATGATTTGTATGTCAGCGTTTCTACAGTTTACTCCAGAGGGAATTCTGTGCCAAACAATTAAAAATTCTGCACTTAAAAAAAAATTTACAAATTTTATTTCTCAATAAATAAATGTGGAGGCTCCAGCATGGCATTGGGGAGCGCAGGCCACTGGCTGCATGGAGGCAGAAAATCACCCTGCAGCCCCTCCCACCCCCCCAGGCCAGAAACTCAGCAGTGATGACCCTGACACAGCACAAGAGTCCTGCCACTCCACGCCAGGTGCACCAGGTGTGGGCAGGCAAGCTCAGCCCAGCAGGATCCAAGTGTGGAGGGGCTCAGTGTGCGGGGATCCAGGTATGGGGCGAGAGGAAATCTGGGTGCAGGTGGCTCAGTGGGGGTCTGGGTGCGGGGCCAGAGGAGAGGATCTGGATGCACAGGGTCTCGTTGTGTTTGGGGGGTCTGGGTGAAGGGGCAATAGGACTCTGCAGGGGGGTCCAGATGAAGATGGTTGGGGCTCAGGAGAAAGTGTCTGGGTGTGGGGGGCTGGGGATCAGCAGAGTGAGGGTCCAGGCGCGAGGGACTAATCAGGGTGGTGAAGGTGCAGTGGAGTGAGGCTCAGTAGGGTTGGGATTCCAGTGCAGGGCATTTGGTGGGGGGGTTAGGGTGGGGGTGGGGGTCGGGCAGGCAGGGGATCAGCTCCCCTTTCAGGGACCCCTTCCTCTATGGCTGAGGAGAGGTGGGGGCAGGAAGCAACAGGGGGAGCATGGAGCTTCCTGCAGCCAGGGGAGGTTTCTGGAGGCAAATCTGATTCAGACGCAGACACTCCTTGCAGGGGAAGAGGAAGTCCCATCCTCCTCCACCCCGAGCCCAGACAGGACTAGCAGCTGAGCCTGGCGCAGGGTAGGAACCACCAGCCAGGACGTCCCTAGCTCCACCCTAACCCCTGTGATGATTTACCTCTCCACCGATTGTGCAAAATGGCACTCCTGCACTGCTGGGACGGGGAACGTGACCGCTTTTGCAGGGTCCCTTTGCTTTCCCCATCAGAAAGTAATTTTTCTACAGGGATGCAAAGAAATCTGTGGGGGACATGAATTCTGTGTGTGCACAGTGGCACAGAATTCCCCTAGAAGTAATGGTTGACCTCCTTATGGCAATACTAGGGTTACTATACATCTGTATTTTCCCGGACATGCCCGGCTTTTTGGTTCTTAAATCACCGTCTAAGAGGAATTTTTAAATATCTAAAAATGTCCGGGATTTTGCCATTATTATTTTTCCCCAAAGAAGAGTTGATCATTCAAGAAAGAGAGTGAATGTTGATCATTCGAGAAAGAAAGTGAATGTTGATCACTCGAGAGAGTGCCCGCTTTTCCCCCCTAGCTCCCTGCACTTGCACCGTGAAACAGCTGTTTAGTGTGGCGGGGAGGAGGGGGAACGTGGCGCGCTCAGGGGAGCAGGTGGGGCCAGGACGGGGATTTGGGGAAGGGGTTGGAATGGGGGCGGAGAAGGGGTGGTGTAGGGGCAGGGCCAGGGCAAGCAAATTTCCCCC
Source organism: Lepidochelys olivacea (assembly GCF_965140295.1). Classification (NCBI taxonomy): domain Eukaryota; kingdom Metazoa; phylum Chordata; order Testudines; family Cheloniidae; genus Lepidochelys; species Lepidochelys olivacea. The sequence continues at coordinate 97,635,054 of NC_140414.1, forward strand.
CTCCCCTGTCGATTGTCCTCTTTTTTGAATGTTCAAATATGGTAATCCTAGGCAATACCTTTCTTCTGAGCCATAGATTATTATGCTAAAAATACATATACTGTATATACTATTTATCAGTTTAAGTTCATGGACTGATGGTTACCACTAAGACCAACATATTTACAGTCCAGAGTTTCGTATCAGTTCCCTTAATCAAAGCTGATCTCAGGAGAGCAGCTACAAAGAGAGAAATGGAGAGTTTAAGACTATTTTGGAACGCATATGATGCAATTTTTAATTCTGTGTATGGTACTTTGATATGAACATGGCAGTATTAGAAATGCAGCTGAATAGATGAAATAGACAAATAATTGTGTCAATATTTACAGAATGCTGGGTGGCCCTTCAATAAAGCCAGCTCAAAGTGAAGATGCAGCATTCAAAAGACGGTTCCACACACACATGTAAAGTGTCTCATGAATTCCCTTATATTTTTTTTCAGTCCCAGGCTTCGCACAAATTTTATATCCAACTAGTTACTGAAGAGAGGGAGGGAGCAGATAACTAAAGTGAAGCCAGTCATGGTCATCAAACACTCATCACTTTCCCTGGGTGAGAATGTGCCCCCCCCCCTTTTTTTTTTAAATTAAAGAAAGTTTTAGTGAAATCCTCATATTTTACTGCTTAAAATTTTCCTGGTGGGAATGGGGAATTTCCACACAAGTGCTAGTTGCACACTCGATTTGGCAAAATTTCTCCATTCTGTTACACCTGTTTTATGCAAGTGCAAGTCCAATGCAATCAGCAGAAACACAGCTGCATAAAATGGGTGTATGGACTAGAGAATCAGGCTTTCACTTCTGAACAGATTTAAGGCCTACATACCACCCACATAATGTCCTGGATCAAATGTTGACCCTCTGTGTGAAGTCTGAGTAAATGAGCTTTCAAAAGGAGATCTTTACAGGCTCAGAAGGGGGAAAGAATCCTCCCTACACAGATGCCTCTACAGTCCTCCATATGGAGGTTTCTGATTAAGGATCTCTGTAGTCATGGCCCATTAATCCCTCCCTGCTATACTACTATCTCTAGCCCCTCCTTTGTGGAGCCATGGAGCAAACCGTCACACAGCACTGCTCTGCAATATACAACAGTGTGGAGTTTTCTGTGTATCCTCTCCACAGCAGCAGAATTGCTGTCCTTATGCACTCATCCCAAATGGATTAAGATTTGCCCCAGAGTTCTGTTGGAAGGTAATACTATGTTTTTCCCAACAAGGAAAGGCATCCAGAAAATTTTTTAATATAAGTATTGTAATCTCCCTAGCCTCACCTCAGCCATCCAAAGTAAACAAGTAACTATACAACAAAAGAAAAACTTCTGTGCCAACTCGCAGTTCTGAGTGCAATTTGTGTAGGAGCAGCCTCCAAAGGAGTGGGAATAGGCAGGAGCCGACCACAGAAGCAGGCTTTAACACCAGCAGTCCAAAAACAAAAATAGATGTCAATCTCAGTACATGCTTGTAGCTTTTCTTGCAGTCTAGCTGTAGAAAAAACTCCATCTGCAGCATTTGTAATTCACAACTAAAGAACACTAAACATTTTTGTTCCATTTCAGAAACTTGCTAGGGTTTTGGTGCGTTGGGTACAAACCTGAGGTAATTCTTGACAACTAAGGCCCAGATACTCAACAGGTATTTAGGCACTTTTAACTCCTATTAATTTCAATAGAAGTTAGACGCCTAAATACTTTTGAGGATGTGGGCCCAATGGCCCAATCTTGCAAGATGCTCAGGCAGAGGTGAAGGACAATTAGCCCCTTAAAGGATCAAGTCCCAAATCTCCTAAGTATATGATAAATCAGACCTGTGAAAATCTGATTACACAGCAATAAATACTCCCAAATTTTTGATTCACTGGGGATAGCAAGCCCTGTCAGTACAACATGTTGTAAGTGGAGAGAAAGATAAACTTCACTAATGGTGCGCTAGCCCCATCAATACTTAGGCCCTCATCCAGGAAAGCATTTAAACATGTGCATAACTTAAACTCTTACACAGTTCCTTTGACACAAATGGGTTTACTCACATTTTAAGTTATGCACATGCTTGAATGCTTTGTAGACCATGCAGAGGAAGTATAGTGAGAATCTGTTCAAATAACTCACAAGGGTGTGTGGAAAGGTCTTCATCCTGCAATGTACTACAAATGGCTATCCTGGATGGATTAAGTCCGGGGGCCTCAAAATTCAATCTTTGAAGTCATATATAACACATGGCCTGTACAAGTTGGCCTTTGTTTGTAATTGCAGAAACATTATTGCCTGAAGTTGCTGGTTGCTAGCAAACTCAAACAAGAAGCAATTTATTATTTTTTTAGCCAGCCTTAAGTATGAGCAAATAGTATGATTGCGTGCCTTGTTTTTTTCCGCTTTAACACGGTAGGTAAGCTTATAGCTCCAACTTGCCCTGGGGCTCTTGCATGGTTGCCAATGTATAGTCTTCGTTGTCAGGAAGCTTTAAGTGCCTCATGATAAACTTCTTAATTTTGTTATGAAATGGCACAGCCAAAATGCATTCCAGAAGGTAGCCTAATGTAAAAATTATGGCACCACCTATAGATTACAAGAGATATTAAACTAGCAGAACTAGTTTTCCTCTCTAGCGTGTGCGTTAACTGTGAAAAACAATATTGAGCATCACGTTTAGAACTATTTTGGTGGTCTTTTGAAATATTTGAACACTGCCCTGTACATTTTACATGTAGTTATTTTATGCTATTTGGTCACTTGGGACACATTACAGTTCAAACACAGTATGTTCTAATCCATAAGCATACTTAAAGATCGTTCTAAGTAAAAGCAAATCTAAGCCTTTTGTTATTGCTGTTTGAAAAATCCCCATGGAAACTGTGTAACACTAGCTTTTAACAACCATTCTTTCTGACATGCTTTGTACTGCTTAAATAATAAGTGGATGTGAACTTAATTTGAATATTTTTATGGTCAACTATGGTACAGCAAGTCCCTTGGAAGATGCCATAATGGAGTTAATTGCTATATTTATTGTGTCTAAGATACAAATTAATACTAGCTTTGCTGAGAAAGGCGGAAAGGAGGCATAACTTTTAAAACACAAGTTGATGATCGAGACCATTTATATCTCAACCCATTGTAAAGTTTTAAAATTTGAACACAACATTTGGTATGTACACTGGTGCATTATTTCATACAGATTTGGCCGAATCCAATTAAATCAATGTAGTCACACTATGAGTGAATTTGGCTCACTAACTTCTGGGCTGAGGCATGTTTTCCTGAAGGCCCTGTGCCTATTTAATATTCAATATTCTAATAAGAGCCAAAGGGTCATAGCCATCATTATAAGTTGGATCAAACTGTAACACAGGTGACACCTTTCCCCCCAAGTTCCCTGAGATAACTCAGGTAAGTAGAGCTACACAACTTTGCTTGGTATAGAGTTTTTCACATAATCCCAAAATATTTTATGGAGTTAAATACTGTAACAAATGCTGATGCACAAGGAAGTCAAGTAAGCAAAGATTATGCCTGTGAAATTTAAGGTAGCAGCACTCTTATTTATACACACTTACATTCAAGAATTAACCTTTAACAACAATTCCTCCCTTGTAAATTGAACTCAATCACCGTCTCTTTTTCCAGGCTTAATTCTCTCACTAACCATTCTGCTTCAATAGGAGCTCTGTTTAAATAAGATCTGGCCCCTATAGAGGACACGGATTTGATGTAGCCGTGTATCTGCTCCATAGGTACAGTCATTTTTGCTACAATGTTTCCACACAGTACAAGCTCTTCATAATCTTTATTACAAGCAATTCAATAGCCTTCCCCTTTCTGTCATTTTCTGTGGCTTTTACCATTTAAAAAAAAAAAAAAACGTGTTAGGGCTTGTTTCCTTGTACCAGACGTCAGCGATCCTCTGTTGACCCAACCTCTAAGGCAGGGTCAGGTGCCCTGCTGAAAAATGCTAACTGATTCCTTATTCCTCACTGTGGCAGGTGTGGCTTGTTAACCCCACCCTGGATAGGATATAAGGGAGGTAGGCATGGCCCTGGAGGCAGAGGGAAGAGTCCTACAAGAACAACCAGGCCCGGGGAGAAAGCTTTGGCTAAATTCATGTTTTTATTGTTAATAGTTGCATTGTTATCAAAGGAAGAGGACAAATTAGACACTAATACAGCATGTCAGACTGCTTGGAGCAGTGTGGGAATGTGATTGGGAGACAGGCCAGTCCTTGCTTACAGACAGCCCCCCAACCTGAAGCAAATACTCACCAGCAACCACACACCGCACAACAAAACCACTAACCCAGGAACCTATCCTTGCAAAAAAGCCCGTTGCCTACTGTGTCCATATATCTATTCAGGGGACACCATCATAGGGCCTAATCACATCAGCCACACTATCAGAGGCTCGTTCACCTGCACATCTACCAATGTGATATATGCCATTATGTGCCAGCAATGCCCCTCTGCCATGTACATTGGCCAAACTGGACAGTCTCTACGTAAAAGAATAAATGGACACAAATCAGACATCAAGAATTATAAGATTCAAAAACCAATCGGAGAACACTTCAATCTCTTTGGTCACTCGATTACAGACCTAAAAGTGGCAATTCTTCAACAAAAAAAACTTCAAAAACAGATTCCAACGAGAGACTGCTGAATTGGAATTAATTTGCAAACTGGATACAACTAACTTAGGCTTGAATAAAGACTGGGAGTGGATGGGTCATTACACAAAGTAAAACTATTTCCCCATGTTTATTTCCCCCCACACTGTTCCTCACATGTTCTTGTCAACTGCTGGAAATGGCCCACCTTGATTATCACTACAAAAGGTTCCTTCCCCCCTCCCCCCGCTGGTAATAGCTCACCTTAAGCGATCACTCTGGTTACAGTGTGTATGGTAACACCCATTGTTTCATGTTCTCTGTTTATATAAATCTCCCCACTGTATTTTCCACTGCATGCATCTGAGGAAGTGAGCTGTAGCTCACGAAAGCTTATGCTCAAATAAATTTGTTAGTCTCTAAACTGCCACAAGTCCTCCTTTGCTCATTTTCTTCAACTCTATACCTTTTCCATGTCATTCTTTTTGCTGTTGCTCAGAAAATCCCTTGGTGCTGCTAATTCTCCTTTCCATCCACATAAAATATTCTGCTCCAGGCCTGGTTCTGAGAGTCAGATCAATTATATCTTCCTGTGAAGAATGTAATAATCTTATAAAACTACCTACTGTTCCTTATATCAATTTACTGGGCTATATACAGGAGTAAGACCATGTATATACCTGCTTCCAGTTCATCATGTTCTCCTGCCTGGGTGTGACCACTGAAATATGCATGTTCCCAGTATGTAAATATAGGTGCAGCTATGGGACAAACTTCAAAGCAGCTCACATCCTAGACCCATTTGAAACTCATTAAACTGGCACAAATCCATATTTAAATAGAAATGAAAATAAAAGGGTTTTTCACCCCCATGTAGTCTTCACTGTGATCCTAAAATGCCTATAGTGATGGTGGGGGCTGGGGCAAATTTTGCTCCTAGTTACATGGATGTAACTCCCATGATTCAGTAGTATGCCTCTAGATTTACATCAGCAAAAGTGAGAGCAGGATTTCTAAAGAACCAGCTGTAAACCAAAAATGTCAGCAGTGACCCCCAGGGAAAGGAGCAGTAGTTGAAAATACCCATTTAAAACAAAATTATCTTAAAAAGTTACAAATACATTTTCAGATTTGTTTAATGCTTTAAATTTGAATGTACAAATACCTGTCTCACAGGTGAATTCCAATATACAACTATTATATTAATTGACATGCATTTTAATTTACACAATGCATCGGAAGTGCCTACTGGGCAACACACTGGGGCAGTTAAACACTTATTTACCATGGTTACTTTGCTCCCTTTACATGCCTTATGGTCAAAGACCCACAGTAGATAATCCAAGACAATATCATTGAAGTTGCGAAATGCAACTGATGCAAAATGGCTATCACCGATGTTCATTTGGGGAGGAGGGAAGGTCAAGTTGTGTAGTAGAGTAACACTCACTATTGGTAAGATCTTTGTTCTCCCTTCTGTCATTTATACCTGTGGTTTCTCCAAGTTCCTCTGGTTCTCCCTGATCTTTCAGAAGATTAATGAATGCCTGACCTGACACATCCCAATGCTTGCATAAGTCAGGGGCTATTTTTATTTACAGGGAATATGGTTATAAGCTGTCTCATCCTAGTAGAAGAGATTTCTGTTTATTATCTGTTCTTAAGAAAAATGATGCCACTGACATGTTTAATAAGTGCCCTTGTAATGTGAATTTGGTACAAAATTCTGCATTCACTGCCCTATTTAACAATTATGGTACCATCAGCAAAGTATTAACAAAAATCCACACTACTCCACCAAGTCTGATTGGAAGAAACAGATGGAGAAAATCCTCACCACCCATTCATTTTCATTCCTGTGTTCTGAGCTTCTGAAAAAGAGTTTTAAAAAATGGCAACATAACACTTAACATTCCCCGCTGGAATAATGTATTTATGGGCACATAAAATTATGAGGGCTGTCACGTGATTAAAAAAAATAAACTGTTAAACAATAATCAAATACAAAAATATTTAAATAAATGGTATTTTTTTACATTTTAAAATATATTGATTTCAATTACACAGAATACAAAGTGTACAGTGCTCAGTTTATATTTATTTTTGATTACAAATATTTGCACTGTAAAAAACAAACAGTATTTTTCAATTCCCCCCTTGCAAGTACTGTAGTGCAATCTCTTTATCATGAAAGTTGAATTTACAAATGTAGAATTATGAAAAAAACCTTTCATTAAAAAATAAAAAACAATGTAAAACTTTAAAACCTACAAGTCCACTCAGTCCTAATTCTTGTTCAGCCAATCACTCAAACAATTTTGTTTATATTTGCATGAGATAATGCTGCCTGCTTCTTGTTTACAATGTCACCTGAAACTGAGAACAGGTGTTCACATGGCATTGTTGTAGCCCGCGTTGCAAGATATTTATGTGCCATATGCGTTAAAGATTTATATGTCCCTTCATGCTTCAACCACCATTCTAGAGGACATGCATCCATGCTAATGAGGGGCTCTGCTCGATAATGATCCAAAGCAGGGTGGACCGACACATGTTCATTTTCATCACCTGAGCCAGATGCCACCAGCAGAAGGTTGATTGTCTTTATGGTGATTTGGGTTCTGTAGTTTCCGCCTCGGAGTGCTGCTCTTTTAAGATTTCTCAAAGTATGCTCCACTCCTAGTCCCTCTCAGATTTTGGAAGACGCTTCAGATTCTTAAACCTTCGAGTGCGGTAGCTATCTTTAGAAATCTCACATTGGTACCTTCTTTGAATTTTGTCCTATCTGCAGTGAAAGTGTTCTTAAAACAAACATATGCTGGGTCATCATCTGAGACTACTACAATATGAAATATATGGCAGAATGTGTGTAAAACAGAGCAGGGGACATACAATTCTCCCCCAAGGAGTTCAGTCCCAAATTTAATTAACATATTTTTTTAATTGAGTGTCATCAGCATGGAAGCATGTCCTCTGGAACGAAGGCTGAAGCATGAAGGGGCATACGAACATTTAGCATGTCTGTAAATACTTTGCAATGCTAGCTACAAAAGTGCCATGCGAATGCCTGTTCTCACTTTCAGGTGACATTGTAAATAAGAAGCAGGCAGCATTATGTCCCATAAATGCAAACAAACTTGTCTTTGCGCTTGGCTGAACAAGAACTAGGATTTGTAGGCTCTGAAGTTTTACATTGTTTTGTTTTCGAGTGTAGTTATGTAACCAAAAAAAACCCCTATATTAAGTTGCACTTTCACAATAAATAGATTACACTACAGTGCTCGTATGAGGTGAACTGAAAAATACTATTTCTTTTATCATTTTTAGAACACAAATATTTGCAGTAAAAATAATATAAAGGAGCACAGTAAACTTCATATTCTGTGTTGTAACTGAAATCAATACATTTTAAAATCCAAAACATCCAAAATCTTAAAACATCCAAAAATATTTAATAAATTTCACATGGTATTCTATTGCTTAATTGTGCGATTAAAACTGTGATTAATCATGATTAATTTTTTTGAGTTAATCACGAGTTAACTGCGATCAATTAACAGCCCTAAAAATTATCTTTAAAAGTAGCTAGATGAAAGCTTGGTGTAATGGACTGCAAGAAGATTTGAGGTTTGTGTGTGGATTTTGTGGCATAGGCATTTGAGACTGCCCAGATAAGATTTGTTTCCATAAATGACAAACAGAGACCTTCCTCTTCCCTGGATGGTGACTAATGCCTAGTTTTCATGGAGATCCTTTTGAGTTTCTTTTGTCCCAGTTAGGCACAATGGAGCTCAGAATACAAGGCCGAGAAAATCTAGACTTATCTTTAATAGAGATGGTCCAGATCTGTACAGCCCCAAAATTTAGATCCAGATCCAAATTTTATAGCTAGCTCTTCTTTCTATTATGGGCTGAACTTAAATCCAGACCAAACATCAGCTAAATTTTGGGGAAACATGGGTCTATCTGAACTCTGAGGCATGGGTCAAAGTCTAGTCTTTTCCCCTTACCACAGTGAGACTCTGTTCTGATTGACTGCTCTCTTCTGAGAAATTCTTAATTCTATTATCCCAAAATAAATACACAGAATCTCAGCTTACTCATTAGCCTCCCTCCTGACCCATTCACGATGTGCCTTTTACTGATGTTTCTTTTTTAATTTCATTTGAGATGGTTTTCTGCTTATTTTACGTTTGAGCCCGGTTTCAGATGTCTCAAAGAAAAACAGCTTCACACCCCTTCCTAAAACATTGTGGAAAACAGGTTTTTCATGGATAACAGTCGACTTAAGGAGCTCCTCCCCACAGCGAATGCTGATCCCTGTTTGTGGAGAGGAGACTGGCTCAAAGCACACCCGTCAGTGTTGTGTTTGGCAGTGAGAAAGCAAGGGAGAGAGGTGACAAATCCCTCCTATTCCCAACCAGCCAAGTGTAGAGTAATACACACGTCTATGCTTTGAAGCATCTTGTTCTAAGCTCTGTCTCATTTTACCTATATGTAGTTTATCAGCTAATAAGTACACATTTAGACTGTAATAACTGGATAATTTATTTGAGGCCTCAAACAGGGTTTTGACTTCACTGGGAACAGGCTCAGACCCTTTTTTTGGAACCTGTCAGGACTGTCTTTTGTGACTCTAAAATTTTAAGAGTGTTACAGACTGGCCCACTACTGCAGTGTATGGTCACCAGTCTGTTGCAAGTGGACTCAGTCACTGGCTTCCACATGCTTCCAAGCTAAATGGTCAGAATCTAGTCACTGTTTTTAGTTTTGGGACTATAGGACACATTCCCAGACTCAAATCTTTTGAGACCCCTTTTTTGGGATGCGGGACATTGTCACGGAGTCCCTGGGCGATGCTCTGGAACTGCTCCCCATGAAGCCAGTCAGGACTCTGGGGAAGTCTCCTTTCTGTGAGCAGCCTGTCTTCAGGACACAAAGCTCACACAGTTTCCACCTTCCTGGGTCTGACCGCAGATCATTCAGCATCCTCTGCCCCTCCGTGCGCTTCCCCCAGCGAGTCTGCCCAGGCGGGGTCTTGGGGAAGCCAGAGGGTCCTGCACACAAACTCCACAGTCAGACGTGACTCTCAGCCAGCCAGTAAAACAGAGGTTTATTAGACAACAGGAACATGGTCTAAAACAGAGCTTGCAGGTGCACAGAACAGGACCCCTCAGCTGGGTCCATTTTGGGGGGCAGTGAGCCAGACAACCACGTCTGCACTTCACTCCATGTCCCAGTCAGCCCCAAACTGACACTCTCTCCAGCCGCTCCTCCTCTGGGCTTTGTCCCTTTCCCGGGCCAGGAGGGCACCTGATTCCTTTGTTCTCCAACCCCTTTAGCTCTCACCTTGCGGGTCTATCTGGGTCCTTGCGGGGGGGGGGGGGCGGCCCAGGCCTTTGTCCAGGCCATCAGTTGCCAGGAAACAGGGTGTTGGCCATTCTCTGTGTCCAGACCCCTGCACACACCTGCCCTCTAGGGCTCTGCAACGATCATACACCCTTATCCCACAACCTTAGATACTTAAGAATTGCATAGGGGAAAGTGAGGCACCCGCACACTATTCAGGGGAAACATTAAGAACAGTCCCACTTCGTCACAGACGTCATCAACTAGCCATTCTGCACCCCAAAAATCAGTGTCAGACCTCCCTAGCCAACCCAGTCACTTACACATGGTCCCTCAGAGCTCCATCTAAGCTCCGGGCTCTCTGGGCTTATTAGTTTAACTCCTTTGGGGACAATGTGGCAGAAAAGCAAGGGCCATCTGCTTAGTAAAGAATTTCCTAACCACTGTGACTTCCCTTTTAAAGCACTTGAGAGTTACAGATGTGTGAAAATAACAAAAGTCCTGAGACACCCCCTCCCCAGTCTGATCTCACTGCTGCTGTGAGCCTGAAGTTTGTCAGCATTTCCTCCTACATTCTGTCTCCAGCACGTCCTTCTGACATGTAGGATGTGGCCCCTTGCACAGAGCAGAACCACACTCTTAAATTGGGCCTCGGGCTACGTAAACACTACAGCTTACACTGGTATAAGTTATGTCACATAGGGTGTGAATAAGCCAACCACGAGTGACGTAAGTTACACCAACCTACCTACGGGTGTGGACAACGCTATGTCGATGGGAGAGCGTCTCCTGCCAACATAGCTACAGCCTCTTGGGGAGTAATGAAGCCGATGGGAGACGCAGCTGCACCACTGTAAGCTCTGAAGTGTAGCCATAACTCAGTCTCTGTGCCATGTGCTCGCACTGAGAAACCTCCAGAGCCACCATTCATGCTTCCCTCCTCCCCCCAGTGCAGGAAAAACATTGACTGTCTAGCTGTTGCTGGCCACTCCCACGAAACAAACTCAATGGCCTTAGACTGCAGTCCTTACGGCCCTCCGTGATCAGTGAAGCAAGTGGAATCCCTTTGCCACCGGTACGGGCCACCCCCAGCCCCCCACAGGGGGCACGTGACTCCTCCCTGACCTCAGCCCGGGGCCCCCACGCTCTCCCCGTCCCCTCCCCATGATCCACCCCCTTACCTGGGGAGGGGGGGCTCTGTCCTCCCGCCGCTGCGCTGGAGACGTTGGTCTCGCAGCGGCACAAGGAGCAGAACCGCCCCCAGCCCTTCCGTGCAGGGGCTCCTCCATCCGTACAGCAGCCAGCCCCACCGGGCGACAGGGCTGGGGGCGCTGCAGCAGCCGCACCGCAGGAGCCGCCGGCACGGGGCCGCCCGGTGGACCCACGTTCTGCTCCTTTCCCGGCTGCGGGTCTTAGGCAAGGAGCAGAAACGCCAGCAGCTCCTCCGGCAGCTGTACCGCCCCCAGCCCTGGCCGCCGGTGGGGCTGCTGCTGGGAGCTGGGGAGAGGCAGCTGCGTGGAAGGGCAGGCGGTGGGGCTGGGGTTTGCTCCGTGCCCCACTGGGAGCGGCAGCGGGGAAAGGAGCACAACACCGACAGCCCCTGTACTGCTCCAGCCCTGCCCCCCAGCCCCGGCCCTCCGGCGGGGCTGCTGTACGGAGGGAGGAGACCCTGCGTGGAAGGGTCTAGAAGGAACTAGAAGAACAGAAATGGGACACTGACAGGAAAGGAAAAGAGAAGGCAGGTGGCCTGAGGCTGAAGGGAAGAGACCATGGAGGGAGGAAAGTGGACTGACTTCCATTGAATTGGATTGAAATGACTTATAGCACCCGTGCTAGTCCAGGTCTGCATCAGTAATACATGAAGAGTGAGAGGGAACCACCAAATTCATTTTCACACATGGTCTAAGGCAAGATGTGCACCCAGCTCTCCAGAGGTGAAAGCTCTAAGCTACTGCACCACCCTATCCTTTGGTGTAGAAGAAGCACAAGGTTAACTACAGCCAGGATAACTGTCCACACATTCTAGAGCTCACACATTCTCAACCTTCACACTTCAAAAGAGAAATTTTGTTTTTAAAGGAATTAAATTTATTTCCCCCAGTCTGCTAAACTGGTTCCTGTTTTAAAGAGGGAACAAATGTTATCTGCCTGAAGGATTTTGATGATAATTGAAATTCCAGGGATTTACATAAAACTTTCCCACATCTGCATTTTTGCCACAATCCAAGTAGTTTTATTTTGAATGCAGCTTCCTGTGTCCCTGTGCAGTAAAGTCTAAATAAGAGCCACATGCTATTTCATGTCAGTAGCTGATTATTTATCATAGGCTTGAATGACAGGACGATAGATACAGAATTGCTAACCCTTAGTGGTATCATCTCAGTGTAGACAATGCATAGGACTGGAGTATTTTATCATTCTATGTAACACACAAAAAAGTGACAATCCACACAACCCTCTTCTTCCTAAACAAATTGGGATATTAAGTAAGCATCAAGTAATCTAATCAGGCAATGCTGATGTGCATTTAGGTAAGAATAAATAAAAATGGTAAAGTCTGATATGGTTGATCTATACTGTGTAAAATACAAAAAGGTAACCAAGGGCCATATACTGCCAATGTGTCATGTGCAGAATTTCTATTACAGTCAATGGAAGCTTTATGTAGGCTTTTTGATTAATTGCAGTTAACTCACGTGATTAACTCAAAAAAATTAATCGCGATTAACCACAGTTTTAATTAAACTGTTAATAGAATAGCAATTGAAATGTATTAAATATTTTTGGATGTTTTTCTACATTTTCAAATATATTGATTTTGATTACAACATAGAATCGAAAGTAGACAATGCTCACTTTATATTGTTATTTTTATTACAAATATTGGCACTGTAAAAATGGCAAACAAAAGAAATAGTATTTTTCAATTCATCTCAGACAAGTACCATAGTGCAATCTCTTTATGGTGAAAGTGCAATTTACAAATGTAGATTATTTTTGTTACACAACTGCACTCAAAAACAAAACAATGTAAAACTTTAGAGCCTATAAGTCCACTCAGTCCTACTTCTTGTTCAGCCAATCGCTAAGACAAAGAAGTTTGTTTACATTTATGGGACATAATGCTGCCCGCTTCTTATTTACAATGTCACCTGAAAGTGAGAACAGGCATTAGCATGGCATTTTTGTAGCTGGTACTGCAAGGTATTTACATGACAGATTCATAAACATTCGTATGCTCCTTCATGCTTCAGCCACTATTCCAGAGGACATGCTGATGGTGCTCGCTAAAAACAAAGCATTAATTAAATCTGTGACTGAACTCCTTGGGGGGAATTGTGTGTCTCCTATTCAGTTTTACCAGCATTTTGCAATATATTTCATGTTATAGCAGTCTCAGATGATGACCCAGCACACATTGGTTGTTTTAAGAACACTTTCTCTGCAGATTTAACAAAACGCAAAGAAGGTGACACTGTGAGATTTCTAAAGATAGCAACAGCACTTGACTCAAGGTTTAAGAATCTGAAGTGCCTTCCAAAATCTGAGAGGAACGAACATAAAGAGCAACACTCCAATGGGGAAACGACAGAACCTGAAACACCAAAAAAGAAAACCAACCTTCTGCTGGTGGCATCTGACTTAGATGATGAAAATGAACATGCATCGGTTCGCACTGCTTTGGATGTTTATCAAGCAGAACTCATTATCAGCATGGGCGCATGTCCTCTGGAATGGTGGTTGAAGCATGAAGGGACATATGAATCTGGCACATAAATATCTTGCGATGCTGGCTACAACAGTGCCATGCGAATGCCTGTTATCACTTTTAAGTGATATTGTAAACAAGAAGTGGGCAGAATTATCTTCTCCAACTCTAAACAAACTTGTTTGAGCGATTGGCTGAACAAGAAGTAGGACTGAGTGGACTTGTAGGCCCTAAAGTTTTACATTGTTTTGTTTTTGAGTGCAGGGGTTTTTTTTGTACATAATTCTACATTTGTAAGTTCAACTTTCATGATAAAAAGATTGCACTACAGTATTTGTATTAGGTGCACTGAAAAATACTATTACTTTTGTTTTTTACAGTACAATTATTTATCAAAAATAAATATAAAGTGAGCACTGTACACTTTGAATTCTGTGTTGTAGGTGAAATCAATATATTTGAAAATGTAGAAAATATCCAAAACTATTTAAATAAATGGTATTCTACTATTAACAGTGCGATTAATCATGGTTAATTTTTTTAATTGCTTGACAGCCCTAGCTTTATGCAAAAATCAATGTCAAGGATACACTGCTGTGTCTATTGTTATCATTACTATAGCAGTTTAAAGCTCAAATGCAAGTATCAGAGAAACAGTTGTATAAAAACAGCTAATGTTGCAATGATCTATGTGAAATATATTAAGTAATAATCAGCCATTTTCCAGTCTTTGCACTCTGGTTGCAAAATGTGCCCCTGATCTCTTCATATGGGAGCATAGATGGAGCAGGGTAATGAAATGAAATTGGAACACGGGCCCTTGTGCTAGTGCTTTTCCTAACAGGTATCTCTTGTCTTATGCAGCCAGCTGAGTAAATCCAAGGTTTCTCTTGCACAACTGGAGGCAATCTAACACACAGTGAAGTCAGTGGAAGGAGTCACATTGACTTCAATGGAGCCGGTTCTGCTGAATTGACTTAACTACACACAGTTAAAGTGAATTACATCTCGCTATTTCTTACCAAAAAAAAAAAAAAAAGAGGGACAGCACAGAGATGCCTCTGAGCTATTGTCTATCAGTCTATTTAAAGTTTCTCTACTCTCTGTAAGAGACCCCTTGTTGTAGCAGCACTGCCACCTACTGCCCAAAATATTAAGAAAACTCATTAACTTTTGTGGCTCTGTCGTAATTTATAAGGCAGTTGCTTTCTCACCTACTACACCCCCAGCACAATTTTGTTTAACCAAAGCCACCTCTTCTACGCAATCAATTTTTGCTGATAATTTGTGTGGTCGCTGAAGGTGGGTTTCACTGTACCATTACTTTTTAGAAATTTTGCACCAAATAATAAATACATAAAACAAAAGTTAGACTCTAGTCTTCCTTGATCTGCAAAATCATCAATACAGTCGTCTCATGTACCCTCTACTGTGTAACAACAGGTACCAGGTAAATGACATATTTGCAGCTATGATCTGTCTTTATAAATACTTGGAATCTAAATACTTAAGCATGTATCAGATCTGTGCCTGCATCAAATCCCATCCAAATTAATGACAGGTTTCGGAGCAACAGCCTTGTTAGTCTGTATTCACAAAAAGAAAAGGAGTACTTGTGGCACCTTAGAGACTAACCAATTTATTTGAGCATAAGCTTTCATGAGCTACAGCTCACTTCATGCATACTGTGGAAACTGCAGAAGACATTATATACACAGAGACCATGAAACAATACCTCCTCCCACCCAACTCTCCTGCTGGTAATAGCTTATCTAAAGTGATCACTCTCCTTACAATGTGTATGATAATCAAGTTGGGCCATTTCCAGCACAAATCCAGGTTTTCTCACCCTCCGCCGCTCCCCCCCCCCCCACACACAAACTCACTCTCCTGCTGGTAATAGCCCATCCAAAGTGACCACTCTCTGTACAATGTGTATGATAATCAAGGTGGGCCATTTCCAGCAAATATCCAGGTTTTCTCACCCCCCAACCTTTTCCAAAAACCACACACACAAACTCACTCTCCTGCTGGTAATAGCCCATCCAAAGTGACCACTCTCTTTACAATGTGTATGAAAATCAAGGTGGGCCATTTCCAGCATAAATCCAAGTTTAACCAGAACGTCTGGGGGGAAGGCGGGTAGGAAAAAAACAAGGGGAAATAGGCTACCTTGCATAATGACTTAGCCACTCCCAGTCTCTATTTAAGCCTAAATTAATAGTATCCAATTTGCAAATGAATTCCAATTCAGCAGTTTCTCGCTGGAGTCTGGATTTGAAGTTTTTTTGTTTTAAGATAGCGACCTTCATATCTGTAATTGCGTGACCAGAGAGATTGAAGTGTTCTCCGACTGGTTTATGAATGTTATAATTCTTGACATCTGATTTGTGTCCATTTATTCTTTTACGTAGAGACTGTCCAGTTTGACCAATGTACATGGCAGAGGGGCATTGCTGGCACATGATGGCAGATATCACATTGGTGGATGTGCAGGTGAACGAGCCTCTGATAGTGTGGCTGATGTTATTAGGCCCTGTGATGGTGTCCCCTGAATAGATATGTGGGCACAGTTGGCAACGGGCTTTGTTGCAAGGATAGGTTCCTGGGTTAGTGGTTCTGTTGTGTGGTATGTGGTTGTTGGTGGAGAGTGATCACTTTAGATAAGCTATTACCAGCAGGAGAGTGGGGTGGGAGGAGATATTGTTTCATGGTCTCTGTGTATATAATGTCTTCTGCAGTTTCCACAGTATGCATCCGATGAAGTGAGCTGTAGCTCACGAAAGCTTATGCTCAAATAAATTGGTTAGTCTCTAAGGTGCCACAAGTACTCCTTTTCTCCTTACAGTATGTATGATAACACCCATTTTTTCATGTTCTGTGTGTACATAAATTTCCTCACTGTATTTTCCACTGAATGTATCCGAAGAAGTGAGCTGTAGCTCACGAAAGCTTATGCTCAAATAAATTGGTTAGTCTCTAAGGTGCCACAAGTACTCCTTTTCTTTTTATCCAAATTAATGTAATCAATCCAAAATATAATATATCTGAATATTCAAACTCCAATAAAAAACAAGTTGACAGGCAATTAAAACTTTCAGTGTGTTGGAGAGTATAAAAAAAAAGAATCAAAGCACTTCATCTTTCCTACAAACTATCTTATCCTAAAACTCCCTTACCTCTTTTGTATTTTAACTGGAATTTCTGTTATCTTTCACTGTA
The DNA here is from genome assembly GCF_965140295.1 of Lepidochelys olivacea. Lineage (NCBI taxonomy): Eukaryota > Metazoa > Chordata > Testudines > Cheloniidae > Lepidochelys > Lepidochelys olivacea. The sequence continues at coordinate 97,651,970 of NC_140414.1, forward strand.
AACAGTAATTTCTGTCGGTTATTTGAAAGAAAGTCAACAATTAGCACCAAGCAACAAATTTTTCCTGTTTGTAAAAAGAGGAGCGTTTCCCCGTATGTATCAATCATATCTCTGTCTCTGCCATATCAAGTTGAATTTTTAGGGACGGTCTGATTGATGAACAGTTAGTGACAGAGAAAAAGAAGCCATTTAGTAGTCTGTTGCAGCAAAAACTATCAGCTTCTCCCACTCTGTGGGTATGAATCTGAAACACATGAATAAATACTCAAAGACTTTCTCTGTGCTCTTTGAAGTTTGCAGTTCAGGAAAGCAAGGCTTGCACTTCAGCTTTTACATCTCAGATAGTCTAAGGTGGTCTCCTACAAGATGAGAATGTATAAAACATTCAATTTCCATGGCAAAACAGTGGATTAGCAATGCGGGTGGTCATCATACTTTGTTTCAATCACTTTTAACTTTCTTTATAGTGTACTTGTTTCAAGATGGTAAACCTCTGATTATAGCAATCCTGCTATGGAGCGGAGGATTATAGGTCAAGGCAAGAAGCAATATTCTTTTCAGACATTTTTAAAAAATGTTATCACATCTCCTGGGACAAGATATGACTCTCTCAATAGGAGGCCATGGCACATCAAAGGAATAAAATTGGAGAACAAGACCTGAATTAGTTTACACTTATTCTCATCTATGAGAGACCTCTATATCTTGAAATCTAGCATCAAATAATGCATAATCAAACACTAGCCATAAACCAAAGCAAGCTCTCTTGCATGCTAGTCATGCACTGTGGTCCATTATGGGATTATAGATTTCACTTGTCTAAAGTGCATCAAAACTAAAAGGCTACTTTTTATTACAGATGGAAATGCCTGGGGTAAATCATCAGTTGATGAAATGGTCAGAACTCATTTGGAGCTATGATGACAACTTATACCAGCTGAGAATTGCCTCTTGCTGTACAGTAGCTTACCATTTTACTTCAACTTTTTTCTTTATTAATTAAAAGAAGTAATTACATTGAACTCATTGCTCATGAAAGCTACACAGGTAATGGTACAGGAAAATGAAGTTGTCTAATTAGCAACAGAAAAGGAACAGCAGTGCACCTCAATCCTCACATAAAATGACCACCTCTTGGGGCAAAGGAGATTTCATACCCATATTTCTACACTTATCCACCCCCATCTCTTTGCTGAGACTTGCCACAACAATGGTGCTAGAGGCACTAGTAGTTTTTGTGATGTGGATTCTTGTCCACTAAAAATTAGAGTTAAAAAAAAAAGCCACACAAAAAACAAAAAAGCCACAAACTCCTTTTGCAATTGGCTACTAAATATGAAAGAAAACATCAAACGTTAACAATTTTCAGTTTCCAACCACCTGGGACAACGTTTGAACCATTGACCAAATGGTTAAAAAAATAAAAAATAAAAAAAAAATCACTATACCATTTATATTCTCCCATAATTTAGCAGAAAGTCTGAAGTAATCATGACCTGTTTTCCACAGACTTGTAATCAAATTCAGGAAGTATACAAAACAGAACAAATAATTATTTTTTATCATGCATGTCACATCACACATTGGTTCTATTATCAGAGCTTGTCAAGCCGGGCTACTGGAGCTTGCTCAAGTAGGTAGATATGGTGTCTGTTACCTTTTTCTTTCTCAAGTTACTTACTTTTGTTTCAGCTGAAGAATGTATATACTGCCTTCTAGGGACAGTAATACTAGTGTAAGTTAAGTGCCATGAAAAGACATTTGGGTGAACATGATACATTTGAATCCAGAGTTAAAAGGGTGCCAACTATCAGATCTGAAAAATGCCTGAATCCCATTGAGTTTCATTGGATGTTGGGCACCTAACTACCTTAGGTTCCTTTGAAAAATCTCAGACGTTATACTCAAAAAATTTATAAAGATCATTTGGACTGTCAAAGCTTCCAGCTCCAGCACTAAGGGATTAAGAGGAACAGATCAATGAAACACATCAACACATTGTGCAACCCAGTTCTTAGTAAACTTCTTGTTACGTAAATTTCAGAGTAGTAGCGGTGTTAGTCTGTATTCGCAAAAAGAAAAGGAGGACTTGTGGCATCTTAGAGACTAACAAATTTATTTGAGCATAAGCTTTCGTGAGCTACAGCTCACTTCATCGGATGCATTCAGTGGAAAATACAGTGCGGAGATTTATATACACAGAGAACATGAAACAATGGGTGTTACCATACACATTGTAACAAGAGTGATCAGGTAACATGAGCTATTACCAGCAGGAGAGCCGGGGGGGGGGGGAGGCGGGAACCTTTTGTAGTGATAATCAAGGTGGGCCATTTCCAGCTGTTGACAAGAACATCTGAGGAACAGTGGAGAGTGTGGGGGGGGGATAAACATGGGGAAATAGCTTTACTTTGTGTAATGACCCATCCACTCCCAGTCTCTATTCAAGCCACAGTTAATTGTATCCAGTTTGCAAATTAATTCCAATTCAGCAGTCTCTTGTTGGAGTCTGTTTTTGAAGTTTTTTTGTTGAAGTATTGCCACTTTTAGGTCTGTAACCAAGTGACCAGAGAGATTGAAGTGTTTTTCACACAATCTGAAGCCTTTATTAACATTTTAACTATGTCCTCAAAGGAACATTTATGCAATCCTGCAATTTATTTTAAACAGCCCCACATAAATAAGGGAACAAACCTCAATTTCATATTTCAGCCACCAGCTTGCATTGGTTTTGCTGTTTATATAGCTGCTTGTATTTACTCCCCATAGTTGTTGGGGTTTTTGTGTTTGGTTTGGTTTTTTTAAAAGTGTAGAGTATTTTATTCCTGGATTTGGTGTGGGCATGCTGTTTGCCCACTAAATTATAAGATTTGCTTGTTCAAGGGGACTTACGATCTCTGAGCCTGATTCCGATTCTCGCAACCAGGCAAAATCCTATTGATATGGAGTTATTTTTGATTTATAATAATAAGGGATCAGAATCAGGTTCAAAAATTTTAAGTACAAAAAATGAATACACAAATAATTTAAAAAAACCTAACAAAACATGTAACCCTTAAGATAGGTGCATTATTCTCTTAAGGGACCACATTCCCACACTAGCACCGATTCAGCAAAGCACATACTTAACTGTAAGCATGTGAGTAGGCCTATTGAAATCAACTGGGAACATATTAAAGTGCTTTGATGGGGAAGAGTATTTCCATAATTCTCTCTCCGTATTGTTATTTTCTCTTGTTCTTTTCTTGTCAGTTCTTTGAAACAGGAATTCAGAGTTTAATTGCTTTGTAAAGCACCATGATCTGTTAGGAGGCTGTATATGTAAAAAGTAAGACTAATAATACTTTTGTACAAAGCACAACACTTTACAACCCAAGTGGACTGTAGCCCTTTCTGACATGGATCACTCTAATTTGTTTGCCAAAAACCAACAGCTTATGCAACATGTTTAAAATCCCTTCTAGCACACCAAGCTATCTCATATTGTGACACTTGTATAAAGGTGTACAATTTGCCCTTATGAATGGTTGTATTTTATAAAAAAAAATGAGCAAGAGGAATGTGCTCAGCTAGCTATTTGTAACTGTTTTGCAAAATACAAAAAGAACACTTGTAAAACTACTGGTATCTTTAAAAGACAAGTCACCCTTCTATCTTTTGATCAGGACATGCAGGTGAATAAATGACAGACATATGGAATGGATTTAAGAGGCAGGCTGCAACATTATTAACTCAACATTTGGAAGGGGACCTCTGTGTCTTTGCCCTGCTTTCACATACCAGGCATTTAATTGGGTCCAGTGTGGGGTTACCAGGCTCCCACTGTATAAACAAGAACACTCTGTGCAGACCTGTGTAGGCCCACCCCTACAATTCGTAGAACTGGAAGGGACCTTGAGAGGTCATCTAGTCTAGTCCCCTGCATTCGTGGCAGGACTAAGGATTATCTAGATCATTCCTGACAGGTGTTCATCTAACCTGCTCTTAAAAATCTCCAGTGATGGAGATTCCACAACCTCCCTAGACAATTTATTCCAGTGCCTAACCACCCTAACAGTTAGGAAGTTTTTCCTAATGTCCAACCTAAACCTCCCTTACTGCAATTTAAGCCTATTGCTTCTTGTCCTATCCTCAGAGGTTAAAAAGAACAAGTCTTCTCCCCCCTTCTTCTAATAACCTTTTATGTACTTGAGAACTGTTACATCCCCTCTCAGTCTTCTCTTTTCCAGACTAAAGAAACCGAATTTTTTCAATTTTCCCTCATAGGTCACGTTTTCTAGACCTTTAAATCATTTTTGTTGCTCTTCTCTGGACTTTCTCCAATTTGTCCACATCTTTCTTCAAATGTGTTGCCCAGACCCGGACACAATACTGCAGTTGAGGCCTAATCAATGCAGAGTAGAGTGGAAGAATTACTTCTTGTGTCTTGCTTACAACACTCCTGCTAATAATACATCTCAGAATGAGGTTTGCTTTTTTTGCTACAGTGTTACACTGTTGATTCATATTTAGCTTGTGGGCCACTATGACCCTAAGATCCCTTTTCACAGTACTCCTTCCTAAACAGTCATTTCCCATGTTGTATGTGTATAACTGATTGTTCCTTCCTAAGTGGAGTACTTTGCATTTGTCCTTATTGAATTTCACCCTATTTACTTCAGACCATTTCTCCAGTTTGTTCAGATCATTTTGAATTTTAATCCTATCCTCCCAGCTTTGTATCGTCCACAAACTTTATAAGTGTACTCTCTATGCCATTATCTAAATCTTTGATGAAGATATTGAACAGAACCCGACCCAGAACCCATCCCTGCGGGACCCCACTCATTATGCCCTTCCAGCATGACTGTGAACCACTGATGATTACTCTCTGGGAATGGTTTTCCAACCAGTTTTGCACCCACCTTATAGTAGCTCCATCTAGGTTGCAATTCCATAGTTTGTTTATGAGAAAGTCATGTGAGACAGTATCAAAAGCTTTACTAAAGTCAAGATATACCATGTCTACTGATTCCCCCCTATCCACAAGGCTTGTTACCCTGTCAAAGAAAGCTATCAGGTTGGTTTGACACGATTTGTTTTTGAGAAATCCATGTTGATTGTTACTTATCACCTTATTATCTTCTAGATGTTTGCAAATTGATTGCTTAATTATTTGCTCCATAATCCTTCCGGGTACAGAAGTTAAGCTGATTAGTCTGTAATTCATATTTCCCTTTTTATAGATGGCACTATATTTGCCCTTTTCCAGTCTTCTGGAATCTCTCTCATCTTCCATGACTTTTCAAAGATAATCGCTAATGGCTCAGGTATCTCCTCTGTCAGCTCCTTGAGTATTCTAGGATGCATTTCATCAGGTCCTGGTGACTTGAAGACATCTAATTTGTCCAAGTAATTTTTAACTTGTTCTTTCCCTATTTTAGCCTCTTCTGATCCGACCTCATTTTCACTGGCATTCACTACGTTAGACATCCAATCATCACCAACCTTCTTGGTGAAAACCGAAACAAAGAAGTCATTAAGCACCTCTGCCATGTCCACATTTTCAGTTATTATTTCCCACCCGCTCATTGAGTAACAGGCCTACCCTGTCCTTGGTCTTCCTCTTGCTTCTAATGTATTTGTAGAATATTTTCTTGTTACCTATTATGTCTCTAGCTAGTTTGATCTTGTTTTGTGCCTTGGCCTTTCTAATTTTGTCCCTACATACTTATGTTATTTATTTATATTCATCCTTTGTAATTTGACCCTCCTTTCAACTTTTTGTAGGATTCTTTTTTGAGTTTTAGATCATTGAAGATCTCCTGGTTAAGCCAGGGTGGTCTCTTGCCATACTTCCTATCTTTCCTACGCAGTGGGATAGTTTGCTTTTGTGCCCTTCATAATGTCTCTTTGAAAAACTGCCAGCTGTCTTCGATTGATTTTCTCCTTAGACTTGCTTCCCATGGGATCTTACCTACCAACTCCCTGAGTTTGCTAAAGTTTGCCTTCTTGAAATCCATTGTCTTTATTTTGCTGTTCTCTCTCCTACCATTCCTGAGAATCATGAACTCTACCACTTCATGATCAGTTTCACCCAGGCTGCCTTCCACTTCCAAATTCTCAACCAGTTCCTCCCTCTTTGTCAAAATCAAATCTAGAACAGCCTCTCCCCTAGTAGCTGTCTCCACCTTCGGAAATAAAAAGTTGTCTCCAATACATTCCAAGAACTTGTTGGATAATCTGTGCCCTCCCGTGTTATTTTCTCGACAAATGTCTGGGTAGCTGAAGTCCCCCATCGCCACCAAGTCCTGGGCTTTGGATGATTTTGTTAGTTAAAAAAAAAGCCTCATCTACCTCTTCTTCCTGGTTAGGTGGTCTGCAGTAGACTCCTACCATAACATCACCCTTGTGTTTTACCCCTTTTATCCTTACCCAGAGACTTTCAACAAGCCTGTCTCCTATTTCCATCTCAACCTCAGTCCAAGTGTCTACAATTTTAGTATATAAGGCAACACCTCCTCCCTTTTTTCCCTGCCTGTCCTTCCTGAGCAAGCTGTGCCCTTCTATGCCAGTACTCCAGTTATGCGTATTATCCCACCAAGTCTCTGTGACGCCAACTATCTCATAGTTGTGTTTATTTACTAGCATTTTGAGTTCTTCCTGCTTATTCCCCATACTTCTTGCATTAATATACATTTCTGAATCCCCTCCACCTAGGGGTAATTGGGGGGCAGGGGGGGAGGGTGACCTCAAACCATGAAGACTTCAGATCTCCCATTCTCTTATAGGCATGTGGTCTACAAGTTAAATCCCAGGTCTCATTTTCCTTTGGGAGTGGCCTTTTTAGCTTCTATCCACACTGGATACAAGTTGCGACAAGCTCAACATTCTTATCTTTCCGAATATTCAACTTTCAAGTCCTATTGCATGCAACCCAATTCTGCCTCAGTGATACTGTGCGGAATGCAGAAAAAAAACACACTAGACCTCTGCCAGTTTGGTCCAACTGGAAAAATTCCTTCCTCATCCTGAAACAGGCAATCAATCAGACTTGCGACATTCTAAAAACACAGCTCCTATGCTACGCCTAAGGGGAGGGAGGGCATGGGAGCTAGAAGGAGCAAGAGGCTTTTGAAAAGCCCAGGATAGTTCAAATATGCAGGGGTTTGAGGAGTGACATGCAAAAGCCTACTGGCTAACCTGGTCCCACATCCCCAGCCAATGGAAAGGCAGCAGACCTGTGGTGGGGGCAGCACTTTCTAGCCATGCTGCATGTTTGTGTCCCTCATTAACCACCATTTTCCAGGTACTGTGCTACATCCCCATCAATCTGCTCAAGGTCCTCCTCTTCCACCACTGACTGTGGGGGAGGGGACCTTTAAACCCTCATCTCCTCCTCCTCCCACTCTTCATTAGTGCAACAGGAAGTTTGCCATGCCAGTAAGGACTCTACTTATGTATGGCACAGGGGAGTGAAAGTTGCCAAATTGACGTTCCACTTATTTTTGACTAGCAGTTTAACATAGTGAGATTAAGCCAAATTCATTCCTAGAGTAACTGCTGAGATCATTTCTTTAGTATAATGCAGACCTAAAAGTTTTTCAAATCAAAACAATGTTCAAAGTCAAGGGGCAAAGCACTGAGGGCCAAAAACAGGCCTCTCCATTCATTTAAATCTGGTCTACTCAAGCAAAGTTACCCATGGCTGACCCATAGGCAATGTGTGCAGCTACAATCAGTCATCATTCTGAACACAATGGCCACTCAGAACTTCCTGGCAGCAGTGAGCATAACCCCCAAACCCGCCAGCTTCAAAAACATGGCCCCCTAGCACTTGAGGATCTCCATTAGCTACTAGCAGTTTAGGTGCCTACGAAACACTGTTGAACAGTTTTGATTCCATTCAATAGAGAGCAGTGGTGCACACTCACTCCAGCCAGTTCATTACAATGTACATGCAATTTTAACAGTGGTTGCTGAATAAAAACATACTTACCCTTAAAAGATTGCCACTCTTATATTTGAAAGTGATGGACAAATGTATGGACCATTTATCCAAGCTTCTCCAATCTCAGACTTTTTGATTCAAAGAAATGGACCAGAATCCCCTGCTTTTTGCTTTGCAAACTAAAATTCCAACCTATTGGAACAGATATGGGACAAAGCTGTAACCATTTAGCTGAACTACTCTGAATCTGGGCAGTTCAGGTAAATGGGTTCTGGATCCGATCAGCCCCTAGCATTGGTTGTGCAGAACAACTACTGGTCTGCTCCATCTTGAATTTCAATGTGATATTAGCTTCCATTTGACCTCTCTTTGATCCAGTTTTAGCTCACAGTGTTGCCTCTATTTAAGGTATTGGTTAGGGTATGACTAGATGGTAATGTAATAAAAGAGTAGAATATAAGATCATCTGTTTTATATCTCCTGTGATAAAATCTTCAGATCTACTCAGGATAAAGGCTTATTCTAATTGCAAAGAAAGGCTCTCCTTTGAGAAAAATACACAGTAATTTGTTATAGCCACAGCCTTAGAAATAAGATTCCACTGTTTTGCTGGAATTTTAATGGATGATTGGGTAACGTTCCAAACTACTTGCGTATCCAGGAGTCAGTGTCATGCAATTTTAATTCAGCTGTACTGAATCTATCATGAAATCTGTCGTACACTACACTGAAATGTACTTACACTTATGCATTAAGCAGCAATCAAATTGCCTCTGTACTGGAGTCTTGGAACACTTAGTACTAAAAACAGAATCAGAAACAACAAGACAGCCATGTACAGAGAACAAACATTTTGAAATAACCCTCTAAACATTCCCTGACTTCAAACTCATCATCTCTTGAAGGAAAAATAAATCTAAACATAAATGATTGACAGTGGCCAAGTGAACGTAGCCGACATCTGAAGTGTCCTAGATTTCGTCTTCATTGGTCCTTTTTTGGACTTAAAATCAAAATCTATTTGTAAGTTATTGACCTAGTTTTGTCTACTGCTCTTCCAGAATGCAAATCATAGCAATAGCGTAGCATGCAGATGACGTATGACTTCAGCATTCTCAGAAACACACAGTTATTTCCAGTCACTCATCAAAACACTAATGTTGCCCTCTGGTCAAGGTTAGCAGGATGAATCTGTAAGAGTAGTGTTTTAGCTTCACACGCCATTAACCTAGAGTGCTTTAGGCTATATGTCATATGCTTGACACAGTCCTAATATACACAGTCCTTGATACACAGTCCTAATATATTTGTGTACCAGAATATATCAAGACCCAAGATGTGATTAATTTCCAGGAGCAAAAAATCTTTTGTGCAGGAGAGGGCAAGGGACAGAGAAGTATGGGCCAACTACTCTAAAATTATGCAGTGTATAAATATCAACCACATGCACATCCAGTATGTTTGCTATTGTAAATAACTGTCTCTTATAGTTGTATTTTGGTGGAGGGGGGATGGGCTGAAGAGGAGACAGATTAAGATAATTTTTAATCAACTTTTTTGGAGTTCTTCTTTCTGAAATACAAATATATTTATTTACTATAGATGAGATACATTTGTAAGGTATCAGAGCAACAGCCGTGTTAGTCTGTTATTCGCAAAAAGAAAAGGAGGACTTGTGGCACCTTAGAGACTAACCAATTTATTTGAGCATGAGCTTTCGTGAGCTACAGCTCACTTCATCGGATGCATACCGTGGAAACTGCAGCAGACATTATATACACACAAAGATCATGAAACTTTACCTCCCCCCACCCCACTGTCCTGCTGGTAATAGCTTATCTAAAGTGATCATCAAGTTGCGCCACTTCCAGCACAAATCCAGGTTTTCTCACCCTCCGCCCCCCCCCCCCCAAACTCACTCTCCTGCTGGTAATAGCCCATCCAAAGTGACAACTCTCTACACAGTGTGCATGATAATCAAGTTGGGCCATTTCCTGCACAAATCCAGGTTCTCTCACCCCCTCACCCCCCTTCAAAAACCACACACAGAAACTCACTCTCCTGCTGGTAATAGCTTATCCAAAGTGACCACTCTCCCTACAATGTGCATGGTAATCAAGGTGGGCCATTTCCAGCACAAATCCAGGTTCTCTCACCCCCTCACCCCCCTTCAAAAACCACACACACAAACTCACTCTCCTGCTGGTAATAGCTTATCCAAAGTGACCACTCTCCCTACAATGTGCATGGTAATCAAGGTGGGCCATTTCCAGCACAAATCCAGGTTTTCTTTTCCCCCCACTCCCATACACACACAAACTCACTCTCCTGCTGGTAATAGAAGCATTTTTTTTTTTTTTACTTTTTCTATGTACATAAGCATCTATACTATGAACATCACCAGTGTATCTGAGCAACTGGCTAAGGGCCTACCCCAACCATTGATGTCAATGGAAATCATAGTCACAATGTGGTCTAGTTTCCTCTTTCCTTCCCCTTGGGCAGCTGGGGATTTAACACCTCTCCCCCCTCCCCCCCGCCTTCTTCCCTTTGGTCCTATATTGTTTTTGATATTAAATGAATGATATATTATTTGTATTGCAGTAGTGTCTAGGGGACCCAGTCACAGACTGGGACCCCATTTTGCTAGGTGCTGTACAAATATAGAACAAGAAGAGAGTCCCTAAATCAGGCTTATAATTGGAAGCTACCTTCAAGGGATTAGCTTCACTCAAATAATGTGGTATATTGTGAGAGCGACTCTTAGCAGTATAAAGAAAAGGAGTACTTGTGGCACCTTAGAGACTAACCAATTTATTTGAGCAGCATCCGATGAAGTGAGCTGTAGCTCACGAAAGCTTATGCTCAAATAAATTGGTTAATCTCTAAGGTGCCACAAGTACTCCTTTTCTTTTTGCGAATACAGACTAACACGGGTGTTACTCTGAAATCTTAGCAGTATGGGTTTCACTCACTTTTTTTTGTCTGTTGAAGAGCAAGAAGGTGAGGTTTTGCCATTTGAAAAAGGCGTATAAATGTACTCCATATTCTGTACATCATGTTGCCACATATATTACATATGGGCTGTGAAGCAAGCCACAGGGCACAGTGAGGGCATGTGATTTACACACCATGCAGCCTATCCAGATCATATGCACAGTTGTCTTCTTTCATTTTATTTATTACATTTTCACCTCCCCAGAAATACATATTTTCCTCCTTTCTGTATTATTTCTTTATATTACTATTTTAAGTGTTCTGCTCAGTTTATTACCTATTTTAGAATACCATGCAAAGAATCAAACATTTTCAATTAAAGCAATATGCAACCTATCAAAATTATGAATTTATAAACCAAGAGGAACCAAAACAGTACACTCACACCAGTTAGAAAATATTCCTAGAATTTGCAATTTTTAAATGCAAGCTGCATAGGATGGTGACACTAACTAATTTCCATGTTATCATAAAATAATTCAGAAGTTCATGCTTCAGTTGTCAAATTTTCTTCTAGCAAATTGATTTTGGTTAGTAAAAGATTTCCTGTTTATTGGTGTTGCGCACCTGCATCTCCAATGGGATGATCACATGGAAACTCAGTTGAAATTACGCTTGGGCTGACCCAGTTTATACCTTTGCCATTCTAGCCCCACCCTACCACCCATGTTGGATTTTCTGATGTTGGTGGTCCTGTGCTAAGTTCTGTTATGGCTTCCAGCCCTTCAGAGCCTAACATGAATCTGAGCTATATTTTCAGGAGATAGTCAAAAATTTTCAATTAAAAAAATGTTCCCAAAATATGAAGTTTTTGATTAAACAATTTTTTTGTCTGTGGAGAAAATGTTGTTTCTGATTAATTAAAAAAAACAAATAACATTTCTAAATGAAAAGAAAATAATCATTTGATGTTAATTTTTTTGTTTGGTTTTGAAGTCCAGACTTGGAATTTTTGGTGGGCTTTTTATTTCCCTCGCCCTTTCTTTTTTTTCTTATTTTCCCTTTTTCCAGTAGCAAAATGGGTATGGGAAAGGTAAAAATCAGGGACAGTGGGGGGGGGGAAGAGGAGGGGAACCCCTACTGTAAGGGGCGGAAAAAAACTGGTCTCCACTGCAAGAATGTGCAAAAAGTAAAAAATGAGAGGGGAAAGCACTAGTTTATCTCAGATTTTAAAATATATAAAATCATTTAAAACTGAGAGAAGGTGACACATTCTCTCACTTCTATATTTTAACTCTTTTCACACTTTTCCAGTGGAAAAAAAGTGAAAAATGTCTGAAAATGTTTTCCCCTAATTTCTCTCTCTTTTTAAACTTTCCCCATCCCTTTATTTTTTCCAGTAGAACAAAGGAAGGAAAAGATTTAAAAAGAAAAAAAAAAGGAAATTTTAAAAAGGAAGAGAAACATACGGTGAACATTTGAAAATCCAAAACCTGAAAGTTTTCAAAAACTGCCCTGAAAGAAGCATTTTCATTTCATTCCACAATTTCCTGTGAAAAATAAAATTACAGGAAAAAAATCATTTCCCAATCAGTTCTAATATTTTCTAATCAATCTTTTAGTTTAATAAGGGACTTCTTTGGAATCTTGGCTAGGCAGCAATGGAGTCCTACACCTTGCAGTCCCACACTTCATCGTGGAGTTATTTTATATAATTAGTCTTGAGGATATGCTATAGTGGTTTAGGAATGTATGGTACAGAGAATTTCCAAAATGAATGATTGCCTCAGCACTGAATTGCAAACAATGTACTGCTTGCAATTCACACATAGCGGTGTTTGTAGCCATCAGCACTCAGCTTCAAGGTTATTTATACATTCAAATCTGCCAGTACAAAAGCAGAAGCGATTGCAGTGCATGACACACGGAAAAAGATCACAGTACACGATGTACGGTGTAGGAAGAGAATGCCGCTATCATTGATATGGGATAGAATTTACAGAAAAATCATGGGCCAAAAGCTACACAGTTTATTCACTCCAATGGAATTGCAGAGATGTAAATGAGATCAGATTTTGGCCCAGCATGTGTAGCAATTTACCTGGGAGCGGACATCAGGCCAAAGACCATTCTCATTTATCCCTTATGCAACCTGAAGGGTAGTAACTGAGGGCAAAACTTGGTGAATACCATATTATAGTTCTGAATTTGTGATGCTGAGTTCTGGAGAGCTTTCCCAAACACCACCTTGAGCATTCCCCTCATCTGTTGAGCTCACCTATCATCCATCTCCATCCCAACCCTGATCTGTATGTTCATCCTTAGATTGTCAACTCTTTTTGTCCGTAAGGCAGACAACTAGCACATTGTGGCACATAGCTCCAATAGATAAATACATAATTTCTATTGTAAATTGTTGTTTTAGGAGTTTTGTATCTTAACGGTTTTACATAAAATCAGAATGAAACTTTGTATAAAAATTGTCAGTCCAGATGCAAAATGTTTCCTGCTTGAGATGTGTAATCCATTAAGATATGTTTATAATGATAAAGCAGCAGAACTCCTGTATCCATCTCCAAGACTCTCTTGACCAGCTCTAAGAGATATTTCTAATGTACTCAACACTGCAGTAGCTAGGCACCATTTAAGATATTAAATCTAGAAGGGCAAATTAATTTTTTTAGGAGAATAGTTTTCAGGGGAGAACGGGTTTCAATCTGACATTAACAGTTTGCAACAGAAAAATCACAAAGCCAATTGCATTACATAAATCAGTTTAACTCACGTGAGACAGCATGTGGCTTTGCCAAAAGCCCTTTGTATGGCCTAGTGCACATTTTTCTCCTTGCTTTCCCCCTTGTTTGGGAAAGGGGTTAGTAATTTTACTAGGACTCAATTTTCAGAGATGCTGAGCACCTAGAGCTTCATTGGTCAACTCCTCTGACAACCAGGCCCCAAGTGTCTCATGTTAGGCACCCAAAACTGGAGGCATTCAAAATTAGTCACTTTAACTTTTTTTTGGCCTAAGTGACTTGCACTAACCAACATAGTGAGCGAGTGGCAGAATTAAAGCTAGAACCCAGGTCTCCTACACAACAGCCCCGTGCCCTCACCATACCCAGGGGGTACCAGAAAAGTGTGGGTTTTTTCACATTCCACGAGCTACAATAAGCAGAATGGGAGCAGTTAAAGCTACTGCTCTGACTTTAGTCTGAATTTTTTTGCTTTGGTATGTATTAAGTCTGACCTTTCACATAGATTTAATGCAGATTTTAGCATTTAACATATTGCTGCTTGGTAAGGATGTGCACAATAAGGGAGAGAACCTGAATTTGTTCAGAAGGCTAGCATGACACAAAGGGCTAGTTATTAAAATGCCTATTCCACATGGTTTCTAACTGGAAGGGAGGCCAGTCAAATTTCTGATTCACTTTGGAGTTAATTGCTTTAGGTAGGAAATCAATCACTGTTAAATTCCAGCTGGAGAAAGGCATTTTTGTAGCTGAGTGGCATAAATCTATTTTGATACACGGGGGACATGTTCTGGTGATTTACCAAGCAGCAGATTCCTGCCTCAGGTGAGAAGACAAATTTCAGCAAGCAATCTATGGCCTGAACAGGGAGAGCAAGGAACATTCTGTAAGCAGTTAGTAGCATGGAGTGATATTATACATTTATGCCTCAAGGCAGGGAAAGACTTCACTTCTTCCATCTCACTCATAGCATGGAGGGTCTTTCACCATGCAAAGATACTTCAGTGAAAAGACAGGCATGGAAATCACTCGGTAAAACATTATTAAGGGGATACATTCAGTAAAAGGAAAATTATGGCAAGAAATATTGGTGGATTTTGCATCCATTTTTGGAAAATATTAGAGTGGATTAAAATCTATGGAGCATTTTCCTAGAACCAAACGCTGTCTTCAGAAATGTACCTGAAACTCTGAGTAATTAAGTTCCATTCTTTAATTTCTTCTTGTATCTTATTCAAAGGTATAAGAAACTCTGCCCATATAGATCACATTTATGAGAAATATTCACCCATAAGCGTCTAAAAAGATGAAATCACAATTTTAGTTTGTTTTCCCCTTCATTTGTTAGCAGCCAAATAGAAAAGTAGTATTTAACTTTCCAACGTTAATTTTGTACCCCACAAACTTGCTGAACATTGAAATTTATATTAATGCAATAGGTAAGATGATGTGAGGCTTACTCAAATAATGAAAAGGATCATGCAAAAATAGTAAATTTGTGTGTGTGTGTGTGTGTGTAAGATCACTTGATATACCTGACACATTGTATATTTGAGGGGAGGACAGGGGGACAGGGACATTTATCTAACATCCATTTGAGTTCAA
Organism: Lepidochelys olivacea; assembly: GCF_965140295.1. Classification (NCBI taxonomy): domain Eukaryota; kingdom Metazoa; phylum Chordata; order Testudines; family Cheloniidae; genus Lepidochelys; species Lepidochelys olivacea. The sequence continues at coordinate 97,667,195 of NC_140414.1, forward strand.
GCTCTTATTTGTTCTTGGTTTTTAACTTAAAAAAAAGTCAGTGCATCTTTTATTTGTTTGCAGACTACTGCATAAAATTCTACCAACAGCTTTGTAAAATTGATTGTAACTTACATCACTGCTGGCATTCTAAATATGTTCCTGAACAAGACAAGGAAGTCTCCATTATATTAGAGAGACTCCCTATTTGTTATTTCTTGATAGATACATACAGTACAGCATAAATGTCAAATACTTCTTGAAAGTGTACAGTAACTCTAAATATGTATTTTTTCACTTCATACTTCATTTATTTTCATCTCATATCTTGAGTGTCTGATCTACCCATCTAAGGGTTTTTCTATAGCCTATTCATCACAGCATCTAAGCAATGCTTAGTATCCAATACCTATCTCTTTATTTTAAAAAAGTTAATTTCATGAAGAGTATGTTTTTGGGTAAAAATGTGAAATACAGCCACTTATACTTGGAACTCCTACCTGCATTCACCAAGCAACAATCCTCTCTGTATTTAACCTCTTCCTTAAAACTTGTCAGGAACTCAGCTGCCTCCAAGGTCAGTACCTACCAATGAGCTCAGCTGGGCCCAATAAACCTTCACTAAGTAACTGTGCTCCCTGATTGGTCAGAAGAGACAATAGATCACCATTTAAGATGGTTAGCAACAGTAGCATAGTGGCTGCTTAATGCATTCTAAGCCCACAGCTGCACCAGATTGCCTTCCAGTCCACTCCATGCTCTACCCCTTGCCTGCTCTGCCCCAGCCCCAGCCTTCCTCTTAATTCCTAACTCCTGGCTCTGACCACTGACTTGTCTCCTGACCACACTTCTGGTTCTGCCCTCTGATTCTGCTCTGACCATTAGGCTAGACTGCTGCTCTAGACACTAGGTCACATCCCTTACACTTCAGTGTGATGTTGGGTTGCCCTCAAAGTTATATAAGTATGATAGAATTATAATTATGTAGTAGTAGAAATAAAGATAGACAAAAGAGTATATAGGTATTGTAAAAAGGTATGAACATCAGTTCCATGCTCTTGAATTTCACCCTGTAACAAATGCAAGGCCAAAGTGCTAATTATTTCAGGACCCTACATGACAAAGAGTCTGTGCTAGAAAGTGATAAGAACTTTGAGGAAACAATGCTGTTCTTTAAAACAACGCCCTGATGCTCTTCCCCCGTAAATCTTGGTATCCAAAGAGGGAAAAATAGATAGTGGAATAAAACTTATTAAATGAATCAAGAGTCATAGATTGTGTTGTTAAGTAAAAGAATGAATGATGAGTGCATGGAATTGAGAGCCTGAAGCAGGGAAATAATTGGTTAGTAAATGGTGCTAGCCTAATCCTAAGAATTTCAACGTTGGTATCAATGGGCCAAAGAATATTCGAAGTGGAGATAATTGGATGACCCCCGGAGGGCGAACCGGAATCCATCCAAAACGCATCAAGGAAGAACAAGACCTAACACCTAGCCATCATGGAGTCATCATGGAGCCATCATGGATGTACCACCTGCTGATTGAGCTGATTGATGGTCATCTCAATTGTAAATTCAGCATGATGAAGCAACTTCCATAGGCTTGTATTGAACCAGAGACCTATAAAAATTGGGTCCAGGGACTGTGTTCTTTGAGTCTGGTTCTACGACCACCCTCCAGGAGCATCGGATGCGCATCTGACAATGACTCGGCTCCACTCTCGTGTCCAGGCCACCTGGCCAGTAACTTGACACGAGCAACATCTAGGCTGGTAACTACAACAACCTTTTTGCAGAACCTGTGTGTGAATGTCTGTGTCTGTGAATGGACCTATATAGAAATTGCATATAAGAATATTTTGTTGTATTTACAATAAACGTGGCAATTTGCCTTGTCCCTCTTACAAGATCCTGTGGGTATCATTTTTATTAGTGTAACAGTGTGACACTCACTTGTTCTGCAAAGACATTTCATGGTAATCTACCAATAATAGATACATTTAAAAGTACACACAATATCCTAAAGCTAAAAGATTGGATCATCACCATGTGTCTGCAGCGCATAGTCACTGTCAGATTTTAGGACTAATCCTGCTCCTAATAAGATCAATGACAAAACTGCCTTTGCTTGCAAGCTCTTTGGGACAGGGACCCAGTGTTGTAAATAGCACTGTGAGAGGTCCTTTATGATTATTAATAGTTCTTGGATGCAATGGAGTCTCTAAAACTGGTATTTCTTCAGAGAATGTAATGACCTCAGCATATCATCTCGGGAGCTCTAAAGACACTGATGGCGAAGCTTAATAAAGTAAATTTCATCCATGCAATATCTTTAACAAACAGCGAGATATGGAAACCGATCAAAGATTAATAGCATTGCATGTGGATGTGTAAGAAATGAATTAATATTTAGTGATGGATTCTTATTCATAAAGTGTAGAGACCAGATTCTGAAATCCCACTTAGTATTTATTCCATTCGTAAGGGCCACTGAAGTCAATGAAGAGACTCCCATGGGCCTTGGAACAGCCCCTTATTTAAGCAAACTTCCATCACTTCAATAGGCATTTCCCCCGAGTAAGAATGGAATAAAAACTAAAGGCCAGATACAGAGACCTTTAGTCCTGTTATTGTATAGTACTATTATAAGAATACTTCTTCATGAGTGGACCAAGGTGCTAATCAACATGTATTAACTGACATATATTGATTTCAGTGGCATCACTCATGGAGTAAGGTGCTATTTAGCATGAGTGAGGTTATCAGAATCTGGTGCCATGTAAGTAAGTACAGCATTTGTCCCCATAGACTGGAATCAATGTAAGCATGTGTATAGGCTTTTGCATGTGTAATGGTACAAAAATAGTCTCTGTATATCACTGACGTGTGCTCTGTCATGTTGAATCTCTAGCATGTCACTTGTTTGTTCAAAGATGCCTTTAATAAAGCCCAAGTCTTGTACTTGCACATTTACTCAATTTTCAAGTTTAAAGGAAAGTGAGACTAATGTGTCTTATCTGATTGCTGCAGTTTCAAAACCAAAGACCGATCTCAGAAGTGCTCAATATTGAACATCTGGTATCTGTCACATTAAAATAAAATAGATATGGATCAGACAATAAGCATTTGTTCACCGTGAAGGCAGACAATATGATTTGGTATGCTGTTTTTCAAAGCAACACAATGGTATTACCACACTTACTAGGAACATAAATAATATGTATTATCCACTTATTTATAGTCCACACTTTCTAGCTCCTTCTCAATAAAGTGCCAGTGACATGTCTTAGAAAGAGACAGCAACTGTAGAGATAAAAGGCACACATTAAAAAATTCATACTAAAAGCCATCTTAGATTACATAAAATGAAAGATATTTTTAAATTGTACTGATTTTAAGGATTAGGGATATTTGTTTACTTGAATTTCACTCGGGCTACATGTACACTCAGAGCTGGGGTGGGGGATCCAGGCTCGCATAGACATACTTACACTAGCTCTCATTGAACTAGTGCACTAAAAATAGTAGTAAAGCAAGGGTAGCACTGGCAGCAGCATATGCAGCCGCCCCAAGTACATACCCACAAGAGGGGTTGTACTTGGGGCAGCCGGCCCGTGCTGATGCTCACTGCTTCCTGTGCGACCACGTCCAAACGATTATTTTTAGCAGGCTAGCTCACTGACAGCCGATACATGTCTTTCGGAGTTAGCAATCACATCCCTAAATGCAAGCGTAGACATCATTTAAATCTGCTTAATAAAACTAGAACGGCCAGTTTCACATTCTGCTTACAGAATATTGCACTCAGAGGCTTAAGCACTAGTACAGCCTGATTACTTCAGAGTTTCCAGCACTGCAGAGAAATACAATAAAACAAATCAAAAGCTTTATTTTCACAATATTATTTTAAAGAATGTAAGACACCATGCCATATTTGGTTTTGTATATTCTATTTCTTCCATTATGATCTATATAACTTATTCCTTTAAGCATCTGTTCCCTTAAAATGAAAGAAGATAGGCCTTTAGAAAGGATAGGGTCCAATTCTCCTCTACATTATATTAATGTACACCAGGAATTAATCCATGGAGTTACACTGGTGTAAGTGAGATGACAGGGAAGTCAGCCTCACCTCAGTCCCTGGAAAAATCATGGAGCAGGTCCTCAAAGAATCAATCCTGAAGCACTTGCATGAGAGGAAAGTGATCAGGAACAACCAGCATGGATTCACCAAGGGAAGGTCATGCCTGACTAATCTAATCGCCTTTTATGATGAGATTACTGGTTCTGTGGATGAAGGGAAAGCAGTGGATGTATTGTTTCTTGACTTTAGCAAAGCTTTTGACACCGTCTCCCACAGTATTCTTGTCAGCAAGTTAAGGAAATATGGGCTGGATGAATGTACTATAAGGTGGGTAGAAAGCTGGCTAGATTGTCGGGCTCAACGGGTAGTGATCAATGGCTCCATGTCTAGTTGGCAGCCGGTGTCAAGTGGAGTGCCCCAGGGGTCGGTCCTGGGGCCGGTTTTGTTCAATATCTTCATAAATGATCTGGAGGATGGTGTGGATTGCACTCTCAGCAAATTTGCGGATGATACTAAACTGGGAGGAGTGGTAGATACGCTGGAGGGGAGGGATAGGATACAGAAGGACCTAGACAAATTGGAGGATTGGGCCAAAAGAAATCTGATGAGGTTCAATAAGGATAAGTGCAGGGTCCTGCACTTAGGACGGAAGAATCCAATGCACCGCTACAGACTAGGGACCGAATGGCTAGGCAGCAGTTCTGCGGAAAAGGACCTAGGGGTGACAGTGGACGAGAAGCTAGATATGAGTCAGCAGTGTGCCCTTGTTGCCAAGAAGGCCAATGGCATTTTGGGATGTATAAGTAGGGGCATAGCGAGCAGATCGAGGGACGTGATCGTTCCCCTCTATTCGACATTGGTGAGGCCTCATCTGGAGTACTGTGTCCAGTTTTGGGCCCCACACTACAAGAAAGATGTGGACAAATTGGAGAGAGTCCAGTGAAAGACAACAAAAATGATTAGGGGTCTAGAACACATGACTTATGAGGAGAGGCTGAGGGAGCTGGGATTGTTTAGTCTGCAGAAGAGAAGAATGAGGGGGGATTTGATAGCTGCTTTCAACTACCTGAAAGGGGGTTCCAAAGAGGATGGCTCTAGACTGTTCTCAATGGTAGCAGATGACAGAACGAGGAGTAATGGTCTCAAGTTGCAGTGGGGGAGGTTTAGATTGGATATTAGGAAAAACTTTTTCACTATGAGGGTGGTGAAACACTGGAATGCGTTACCTAGGGAGGTGGTAGAATCTCCTTCCTTAGAGGTTTTTAAGGTCAGGCTTGACAAAGCCCTGGCTGAGATGATTTAACTGGGAATTGGTCCTGCTTCGAGCAGGGGGTTGGACTAGATGACCTTCTGGGGTCCCTTCCAACCCTGATATTCTATGATTCTGTGATTCTATGACAGTCAGTTCCAATGTCTATAACATGCAGTTTATCTTGTGTTTTGCAAGTAAATAAATATTTGCTCAGTGCAACAATTTATTTGAGCAAAAAAAGCTTAATCATGGGAAGAGCTGAAGTCATCTACTTCATTTACTAGTCCCTTTCTCCAGTAAATGAAAAAGCACAAATTCCTGCTCTCTGCTAAAAAAAATCAGCCAAACAAACAAAAACACCCCATTTATCGTAGGTGCTTTCTAGTATAAATAGCTTATGTGCCTCTAAGGGGAGGTGCTATTTCTTATCTATATATCATCACTGGCATGTTAGACACTTTAAAGATGAATATAAAGACAAGGTCTCTGCTAGGGAGTGGAGCAGAAACAAACTGGTGGTTTTAGTCCATTTATTAGTGGACAGGTACCCTCATCAGAAAAATTGTCATCCCAAATGAAAACTGCTGATTTTATTAGTACTATGTCAGCAAAGAGGACAATAACTGAATGGGGGAAATGGAGATTTACCCTTCAAACCTGTCACACTTGAGACACAGATGCTGGCTTCCTCAAGGCCCCAGGGGTGCTCAACCCCCAGCTCTGCCCCAGGCCCCACCCCCACCTCACTCCACCCCTTCTTCCCCCAAACCCCCACCCCGCCCCACCTCTTCCCGCCCCCACTCCACCCCCACTCCACCTCTTCCCATCCAGTTCTCCCCCAAGTGTGCCCCGTCCCCAATCCTCCCCCTCCAGCACCTCCTGCACACCATGGAACAGCTGATTGCAGCAGGAGCTGGGAGGGAAGGGGAGGAGTTGATTGGCAGGGCCGCCAGTGGGCAGGAGACACTGTGGGGGAGGGGAGAGCTGGTTGCCAGTGGGTGCTCAGCACCCACTAATTTTTTTTCCATAGAGCACCCAATGAGTTGGTGCCTCTGCTTAGAGATGATGCTTCCAGGTCAGGGTTAAGGCACATATAAATGGCATTGCTGGTGCTATGTGTGATCTGTAGCTAAATAAATAGAAGATGTCAGTTTCCATGAGCACTATGACAAACTATACAACCTTTCTGAACAGAGGAATTTGTTATTTAAAACCTTGGAACAGTAGCGGGCCTTCATCTCAACTTTGCAATGCCTGGATTGGATTTTACTAAACAAACAAAAACATTTTCAGACATTTGCAAAGGGTTGTAGAAAGGTGATGCAATTCAGCAACTCTTGTGATGATATAAGAAAGCATTTGTTTGCAGGGAAAATAAAATGATACGTTTTACTGTGAGGTGAATGCTATCCAAAGCTAATTTAGGATTTCTACAAGCTTTTCAGCATGAGAACGTAAAAAAATGCCACATGGTGTCTTTGTAACAGAGTTAAGTCTATATTCTTTGAATTCAACATGGTTTATTTTTCAGTGCAACTTCTTTTTGCTGAGATAATAGTCACAATGAGCCAAAAACTCTCTCCATTGATTTAAACAGTTGCACCAGGGAAGAAATTGGCTTCAGGCCCACAGTTTATACAGTTCAGCCTGACTGATACAGAGCCCTGAATGTACTGTAAACATGCACCAGAATTTATGGACAATTTTTTTAACTATTACATTCTAATGTTTGTACGAGCAAAACTCAGAAAACAAATTTGACCTTATTTATAAAATTGTCATCTTTGTCTCTTGCTGCCCTCTGCTGTCACTCATATTGTCTACACTTGAACATTCATTTATAAATGAGCTCAGATTGGAAAACCTCAAGTGTGGGGAAGTTTGGATCTGGATCCACATCCAGACTTTGATTCTGAACAGCCTTCTATAATGTGCGGTACCAAACACCAAATCAAACTACTACTAAACTTTGGGGACGCTGGGATTCAGATCCACTTGCAGGTACAAACTTTACTATTTGAGTCCATCCAAATAATCAGCAGATTCTAAAGCCAGCAAAATGGTTTGAAATAACAACTACTATAAAATAGCTCTGAAGATTTTCCTGCGTGGGCATATGCTACTTTTCTTGCTGAATACTTGGTTTTGCATGGAATGTGCAAGCACTGCTGTCTAGAGGCCTGATCCTATGAGAGCTCATTAGGAATCAAGACCACTTAGGAACTCGCAGGGGGCATTCAGTACCTTGCAGGAATCCTTGCAGCAGGATTAAGTCTTGTGTTAAGAAGCTAATGTTTCTAAATGCTTCCGACACTATCAATCCAGTTATTTCTACCACATGAATACAAAATGTTCAAGTAACTTTCTATTTTTCTTTAGCAAATATAATTATGTGAAGACTGAAAAGTGCACCCTTTCAGCATCCTAAACTCCTTGGATTAGTCATCTCTTGCTAAAAATCAGGGCAGATAAAAATGAATTCTTTAAATAAAAAAATCAGTTTATTTAAATCAGATTATTTTTATTTAAATGGAATACAGTTTTGTATGTAACCTATTTAAAATTAAATTTGAAGTTATGGCAACCTATATTAAGGACTAAATTTACTATAAACGCTTTAAAATTAAATTATTTTTAAAAAAGTAATATTAAGCACTACATATTTACTAGTAGTTTTAAAGAAAAAGTAAAATCATTGAAGTCACTGGCTAAGCACCTGGAATCAGCATTTGTTGAAGTGCTAAACTAGCTTTTGATAGCAGTAGCATCTTCTGCAGGTGAGAAGAATATTTTCTTCATTTCAGTTTATTCACCTAGTTCAGTTCAATAACTAATTCATTCAGACTTAAAACACAGCAATTGAGAGTTAAATAAATGCAGGAAATTTTGTTTTCCTCTTACAACGATGAATAAAAATCAGGAATGAGAGGATGAGATCTACTAATTCTAAAATCTGAAAGGACATGCTGATCAAGTCATAAGCTTAAAAAAAAAAGTCCTCATCAATTAACTTAGAAGTGCATCATTTACCATTTTCTAACATAATACAAAATATGAAAACTAAGAATCTGAATAAATGTGAGAAGCTATATAACTGCTTACATAAATGTATATTTATATAATATATATTCACAGTTAGTGGAAAAAAGCACCATATTTCATTTAAAGGCTATATTTAATTGTAAATCAACATGTTTTAATCATTACCAACCAGTGAGAATCAACCTTTCTTTAGGAAAATAACCAAAGTGTACAAATGCAAAACAAGATTAAAACTGAATTTAAATCAAGGGTTTCTGCTTGATTTAAATCAGCAATGTGCCCTGCTAAAAACACAAGGTTCAGGCAGTAAGAGGAATTTATACCCACAGGAAAATTGAAACTTCTTCTGGTATTTATCAACTAATACTTGTGAAATGCAATAATATAACTTTAATACCTATTTATCTATTTAAACACCTAGTGATCAAATTCTGTGTTCTCCTTTCATACTTGTAACCAACTGCACCAGCAATCCTTCCCTGCATAGTGTACCCCTTGGAGCCATACCTGGAAGCATTCAGTGGCACCAAAGCAGAGGACAAAGAGGTAGCAGAAATGGCAGCCTCATTCAGAGAATCACAATTAGCAGCCTGTTGAGTCAGTTCTCTTGCCTTTACTATGACACCACCTTGCTCTTGTTGCTGACAAAAGCCATTTCTTTGAAAATGAATTTGGTGACTGGAATGACTTTGTGTAAAGAACTGTGGCTATTTTGCAGTACACTTTTTTAATGTTATTTTTTAAATGTGTCCTAACACACACACTTACAAAATATCACAGCCCACCTGCGGTGTGGAAGTCTTTAGTAACAGTGAAAATACTGGGATACATGCAGGCCTGCAACATTCAGGTTATTTCAATTTATATATTGCTTACAGCAGAGCTTTTCTATATACAAACATACATCAGAAGAGAGACAATAATCAGATATACGACATGGTGAAGATATTTGAAAGAATCTCCTGAAAAAGACCTCCGCCACCTTCACACCAGACAACCATCCCCACTCACTGAAAATACCATGGCAAACAGGTGAATCTTACAACATGCCCTGAAGCTCAAATACATAAAAAGGTCACAAGAGGAGATTATAAAAAGTACATTTCTTCTTTGCCTAGTAATTTATTATTTTGACCTTCGTGTATATTTTTTATGATGTTTGGGTGGGCAGTGTAAATTGGGTATGGTAGTAGTGAAGAATGAAGGATTAGATGGCAGTGGAGAATTGTTTCTTAAAATGTTCATTCCCAGACATTCTAATGTTTAGATTTTTTTTACAAAGGTGTAGAATATTTGCAAGAAAGTTATTATTGTTTTGCCTGTTAGCTGGACGCCAATGAAACACACTTTCCATCTTCACTTTTTTTTTTTTAAATTTAAAAAGCACGAGGTAGGATGGTCTTGTGGCTAAGGCACTGGATTGGGATTTTGAAGACTGGGATTCAGTTTCCCATCACCAATTTCATGTGCGACCTTGGGCAAGTCACTTAATCTCTCTGTGCCTCAGCATCCCATCTGTAACGTGGGGATAATGCTATTTTTCTCCCACCATTTATGCTCTCCAAAGCAGGGGCCACCTCTTACAACATGTTTGTACAGTGCCTCACACAATGGGACCCTGACCTCAGCTGTGGCTTCTAGGCACTACTGTAATATAAATAATGATAAATAAAAAGATTATATTTTAATTTTATTGTAAGGGTGGCTGGTAGTGCTGCCTCTCCTTAAGGTTGCCTGACAGTTTCCATTATAGGACCCTGATATCAGTTACTTATAAATTTTCAATCTTTAACCATTTGGGCAACAATTTTTGATGCTAGCCATGCCTCAGGCTGAATATATTTGGGGAATTTCAGACAAAACAGTTCAGCCATTTCTAAGACTGAGGTGAGAGGAAAATGCATTCATTTGCCCATGTTAAAAAATTCTTACAACTTTTTCTTTGAACACCATTAGTGCCCCTGTGCTTTGGAAGAGGGACTTGAAATTTGGCCAGGGGTGGCCTTTGTTTCAGAGCTTTGCCTTTTGTTGTTCCTGTGAATATTTTCCCAAACTGATCCAAGATATAAACCTTTGAAAAATTGCAGTTTGCACATGCTCACTAGAGACTTTTGATTATTTTATCCTTTTATTCATTCAAAGTTAAAGCTTCAAACTAGCCAAATTCTTATGAACAGAGACTGTCTTTTTGATATGTTTGTATGAGACCTAGCATAATAGGGCCCTCGCTTCTCAGCACTACCAAAACCACATAATAAAAATACTGTTATGCCAGTCTAGTTATTGTTAGTCTCTTTTCTTTTGGTTTCATTCCTATATTTTTTTCCAGGCATGAGACACACTATATGAAAAGTGCTGAAGTGGAGCTTTTGCTAAAGAATATTGGAAACACTACTACAATCCTTGGAAGAGTAATTCACATTTGCACAAGCATCATTGCTCACTGGCTGAATGTTTCCTATGATTAAGAAGAAGTTGCATGCAGAATTGACCTGCTTCATCTTGGCCAACTCTTCTTGGCATATGCACCTCTGCAAAGTAAGAATGAGGTTAGCCACAATATCTATTTTGGGTACTACTACCTGGATAATAAAACAGCTGCAGAATTTAAGTGATTTCATGTGTCATTCTTTTTAACATACAAGTTCCTTAATACATATTTTAAGGTACTTTAATTTGCTTTTCTAATCCCATATTATCATCAGTTGCTTTATATTCATTGTTTCCATTGCTCTTTTAGCAGCATTAATTATTTTTGGGTAAAAATCATTTTGGTTTTATTGTTACTATTAATGCAGCCAATCCTGTATCATAATTCATATTAAAGCCAATGATAATATTGTTTCAGGAACAAGCCTGATTTTTCTCTAGACTGTGTACTTCAATGCAGAAAGGCCAGATATTGGGCAGGATTCTGGAGATCCATCTTGCTATGATGGTATTGAACAGATTGGAATCTTACCGATAAAGAAATGAAGCAAGTCATCAAGCAGAACACTTTATAACACTTGGATCTTTTCCTTAAGATGCTCTCAAGCAAAACTAAAGATACTAATCATTCTGTTTTTTCCTGAAATGATATAAATACAGAAAATAGAAATGCTGATTTATAAACACTAGGTCTAGTTTCACAGACTATGCTGGAAACCTCCCATTGGAACCAATAGGAAACTACTTTTCTTTTTTTTTTAAACAGAGCCCACTGTAAAGTACTTGTTTCCTTTTTACAATTGCTGGGGATCTATTTGGTCCACAGGAGGAGGATGGTGGGTAAATACATTTAAAGCTCCGCTCCTGTCAGGGTTCCTTCCCCACTCTGAACTCTAGGGTACAGATGTGGGGACCTGCATGAAAGACCCCCTAAGCTTATTGGTACCAGCTTACGTTAAAAACTTCCCCAAGGTACAAACTTTGCCTTGGTCTTGAGCAGTATGCTGCCACCACCAAGTGTTTTAAACTAAGAACAGGGAAAGAGATCATTTGGAGACGTCTTTCCCCAAAATATCTCCCCCAAGCCTTACACCCCCTTTCCTGGGGAAGGCTTGATAATAATCCTCACCAATTTGTACAGGTGAACACAGACCCAAACCCTTGGACCTTAAGAACAATGAAAAATCAATCAGGTTCTTAAAAGAAGAATTTTAATTAAAGAAAAGGTAAAAGAATCATCTCTGTAAAATCAGGATAGAAAATACTTTACAGGGTATTCAGATTCAAAACACAGAGGATCCCCCTCTCGGGAAAACCTTAATGTTACAGAAAACAGGAATAAACCTCCCTCTTAACACAGGGAAAATTCACATAAAACAAAAGATAAACTAATCCGCCTTGCCTGGTTTACCTATACTGGTTGCAATATGGAGACTTGGATTAGGATGGGTTGGAGAAGATGGATTTCTATCTGGCCTCTCTCAGTCCCAAGAGAGAACAAACACATAAACAAAGAGCACAAACAAAAGCCTTCCCCCCCCCACACACACAAGATTTGAAAGTATCTTGTTCCCTTGTTGGTCCTTTGGGTCAGATGCCAGCCAGGTTAGCTGAGCTTCTTAACCCTTTACAGGTAACAAGATGCTGTCTATGGCCAGGAGGGATTTTATAGCACTGTATACAGAAAGGTGGTTACCCTTCCCTTTATAGTTATGACAACTCCCTTCCCCTTTTGCTCCTACTACTGCTTTGTGTTTGGGATTCATTTATTTTTACTGGAAGACCAGGCTGGACTAGAGCTAACCTTTTGTGGGTACATGGGTGGATAGAGAGTAAGGAGTTGTCCTCCTCCTCTCTTGCTCTCCTGGCATGTAAAGGCTAAGGGGCAGGGGTGGGAGGGGGGTAGCTTGTGACACCTAAAAAGAGCCAAGGCCACTGGCCAGTGATCCAAGGCTGGGATACTGAGCCAAGGCCAGGCACACTGCACCCTTTTAGAGGCTCTTGTATCTCCCTCAGGAAACTCAAACACAAAGCCAGACTATCCCTAGGAACCGCAGCGGAGTCAGGTTGCCTCCAAACACCCACCCTCTCACCCACCCCAAATGCAGGGGGTGGCTGTAAAAGCAACAAAAGAACACATAATGTATACAAATAAAGAGAATGTGGTGAGGTACAATATCACTTATACATGTTTTAAATACTATGGTCTGAGTGATTGATTGATTGGCGATCGCTCGATTCGAAGATGATCTCTACCACGGATTTACATATGGGTCCAGAGATGATTCAGGAGTCCAATCCTGGAACCGCAAATCCGTACACAGTAGGTACAGATATTTTGTAGCAGGCCAGCGGCCTGCTGGCAGAAAGTTATTTCTTTTTTCCTTCCTCCTCTTTCTCTTTTAAGCTTCGAGGGCAAGGCGCTTCTCTTCAAAGTGAGCCACTGCCTGATGGAGGATATGGTGTCACTGGGGTCGGTTGGTGGCTTGCTCTTCCCAGCTTGTGATGTCCACACCAGTTTTCTTAAGATATGCTTTCAATGTGTCTTTATAGCGTTTCCTCTGACCACCACAGGATGTCTGACCATGGGTGAGCTGAGAGTAGAGGACTTGTTTTGGGAAGTGAGAGTCTGGCATCCGCACACAATGTCCAGCCCAGCGAAGTTGGTGCCAGAGGATCATTTCTTCAATGCTGGTGACATTGGCTTCAGCAAGGATGCTAGCATTAGTATGGCGATCTTGCCACTTGACGCGAAGGATCTTCCAGAGGCATCACTGGTGATACCTCTCTCTGGAGGTGCTGTCAATAGGTCACCCAGGTTTCGCATCCATACAGGAGTGTAGGAACAACAATTATCTTATAGACCTGGATCTCAGTGACCTGCCATAGGTCACGGACCGTGACCACGAATCAGAGCAATTTCCCAAAGGAAGCACTTGCGCACTGGATCCTGTGCTGGATCTCACTGTTGATTTTTGTATTTTGAGAAAGTTGGCTACTGAGGTAGCAAAAGTGCTCAACTGTATTGAAAGTGTGACCCTTGATGGTGATTTGTGGTGGGTCATGTGCAAGGCCTGAAGCAGGTTGATAGAGCACTTTAGTCTTCCCAATATTGAGTGAGAGTCCTAGGCTTCGAGCAAGAAAATCCAGAATGAATTGAAGGTCATTCTCAGTGTGCGTGAGGATGACACAGTCATCAGCATACTGAAGATCAGTAATGGATGCCCTGAAGACTTTAGACTTGAAGTGGAGACATTGAAGATTAAAGAGCTGCCCATCCATTCTATACTGAATGTCAATTCCATTGGGGAGGTGATCTTTAACAAGGACCAAAATGACTGCTACATAGATGGAAAACAGGGTTGGGGCAACAACACAGCCTTGCTTAACCCCAGTTTTGATGATGAAAGATTCTGTCTCAAGGCCATTACGGAGAACCATGGCAGTCATCTGATCATGGAGAAGCCTTAGGACCTTAATAATTTTGGAGGGCAGCCAAAATCTGACCAGCACCTTCCACAGGGCTTCATGATTGACAAAATCAACAAAAGCTATGTATAGGTCCTGATTTTGCTTCCGAGATTTAGATTCGTGGATTTGGCGGGCAATGAAGATTGTGTCGGTTGTCCCACGGGATGGTCTAAAACCGTACTGAGATTCTGGAAATATTTCCTTAGCAAGGGAAAGTAATTGGTTTAAGAGGATACAGACAAGAATTTTCCCTTCTGTAGACAGTAAGGCAATTCCTCAATAGTTTCCACACTCCAACTAAGTCACAAACTATTGTGTACCATATTATCTTTGCCTACCCCATGTATTTCCTTAGAGACAGCACTGCTTTTGGAATATGGGTCTTTTCCCCATTAGACATAAAACAGTTTCAGTTAAAAAAACCCAAAACACACTTTACTAAAGCAGACTTTCCTATAACAATATCTCTACTGGTTATGATTATGTTCAGATATCCTCTATTTTCACATGTTACTCATAAGCTTTCCAGATTCTCCTTTGAGGATGAACATTTCCATGCTTGGTCACAGTTCAGGGATGAACTGAGAGTATGTCTGTGGAAATTGTTAGAAAATTCCCTTCAGCCAATTTTGAGTTATTGGAGTATGAGACACAGACATACACCCCCTCATACAAACACACACTTTCAGATGAAGTAATTTTTTGCTCACCAATAACTCAAAATGTTTATCATAAAAGTAGAGCTACTAGGCAAGTCCTCCATGAGGAAAGTCTCGAAGCTAAGTATGTTAAAATGTTGTAAAAACTCTCTTACATGAGTTGACTTTGATAAAGGCAAACGAAACTGCAGTTGATGGCAAAGGGAGAGAGTAAACACAGGAGATATTTTGTTAAATTTCTACTATGAAATCCTGGTACTTCTTTAAAAAACAAAACAAAACAAAAACGCAATGCTTTTTAATAGACCTTCAACTATTTGCAGAAGGGAAATGGGTTTTGGGAGCTGCCCAGAGACAGTTTTTTCACTATCTACTGTTTAGTTGGGAAAGAAATTTAACAGAATGTACCTCAATGATGCATAATTTATTATTTCTTTTTATTGTTTTGTCAAGCCATATAATTAATAATAATTAATCCCAGTACCATTTTAATCCACAAAGGGTTTGAAATTCTGGAGAGAAACCACTTGGACAACACTGTGCATTCTGTTCATTCCCTCTGAAGCACCTGGCATTGGCCACTGTCGGAAGACCAGATACTGGACTAGACAGACCATTGGTCTGACCCAGTAGAGCCATTCTATGTACAGTAAAATACCCAAACTAATAAATTACTGGCCAAAAACATCCCTGATCACATTTACTCCAGTGTAAACTTGGAGTTACTCCATTGACGTCAATAAAATAACTCTAGATTCACACCAGCAAAACTGAGATGAGCATTAGTCCCTACGCTGTTTAATCATTATTCTATTAGTTAGAGCTTAAAAGGGGCATTGGCTATGGTCTTGGATCAACACATTACAAGGAGATACTGTTACAGCAGCTGGTGAATAAAATTTAGACAAAGCACACAAGATGTTGTGATATCTCTACATAATGTGGTGAAAGTTAGCTGTAATGCAGTACAGGAGGTGAAAATCCACTTTTGAGAGTGTTTTGGCTGAGATGCTCATCCTCCCACTTTCTCTATTTCAAAACCAAACACAATCATCCAAAGTGCTGAGATCCTTCAATTTCACCCAAACGGGCAATTAACCGAAGTCTGTTCTTAAAATTATTGCAGAAGATTCCAAGATAGAGTCAAGCCACACTGACTGCTGGGCATGAATCGGCCTCCCACGAGTTACTAGAAACGGTGGGCCCCCAAGCAACTGCTGTACAATTCCACCCTGGGATTGATATAATGAAGCAGTTTTATCAGTTGAATAATTCACAGTTGACTTATAAGAGAGCGCATGAATAAAGCAAGGTCACCAGCTATTCATCTTAATTTCCTTTCTTTAGCTTTCATGCCCATTAGTTAGAATCTAAAGCCTCTCCTTTTCCTTCCAGATTTGCTTACAGCAACGGAGAGGCAATAAAACATTAGACTAGAAATACCAAAAAGCATGCCTGCCAAAAGCACTCTTACACTAAAAACACACATCATAGTCATGAATCTGTTTAACTCTTGATTTCTGTCCAACAAGACAGTGGAAACATGGAAGATGTGTCAAGGCTCACCATATCAAGAGACCTGGATTCTGTATCATGTTTTTGCAAATGGAAGACTTTATGGAGAATGTTTTATTATTTTTGTAATGTTAATTTGTTTTGTATGGCTCTTTAATATGAAGGATTATTAGCACAACGTTGCACTAGGTCAGTGGTTCTCAAACTTTTGAACTGGTGAGCCCTTTCACATAGCAAGCCTCAGTGTGTGAGAACCCCCTTATGAATTAAAAACACTTTTAAAATATATTTAACACCATTATAAATGCTGGAGGAAAAGCGGGTTTGGGGTGGAGGGCTGACACCTCACAACCCCCCCATGTAATAACCTCGTGACCCTCTGAGGGGTCCCAATCCCCAGTTTGAGAACCCTTGTACCTCGACCCCATTCCCCAGTAGGAGCGAAGGGCAGGCAGAACAAGTCCCTCCACCCCCCGCATCCTAATCCTGCTCCCCGGCAGAAGTGCCGTGCAGGTGGGGGAAGCCCCCATGCCCTGACCCTATTTCCCTGGCAGGAGTACCGGGGGAGGGCAGAGCAGACTGCAGTCGGAGGGGTGGGGAGGTGTCCTCACTTGCTCTGGTCCAGAGCCCCACCAAACTGTAATCCGCCTCTGGTACCTTGTTCCTGACCTTCAACATTCCTCCTTTCCCCCTCTTGGGCTTCTTTAAGCAAAGACTGCCTAAATGGGGATTATACACAGCTGATTAATTTTTTTAAATAGTCTCAAATCATTGTTAAAAGTAGAGAATAGCCCAAACCAGGCCTTCCCATATGACTCTCACCCCCATTATCCTGACCAAATAGTAGTGGCATTTAGATATAACTCCCTGGATCCAAACCTGCCCATATGGTTTTGGCTCCATGTCAGATTCAAAACAAAGATCTGTTTTCTTCATTCAGGTTGGATATAGCCTGAAATGGTAGAACTTTCATGCAAATAGTTGATCTCAAAGAGAAAGTTACATAAGTTGAATCTTACAAGCTGGTGTGTACTGTTTGGAACAGGAGACCTGGTAACTCTGTGACTGATCAGTGGATAAGGGGCTGGATGCTGCAGGGAATGCTCCGAGAACTCAGAGGTTGCTGTGTGCCTATCGCTACCTGTACAGAGAGAGTGAGGCCTGTGGAGGCCTGGAAGGCAGTGCTTGTGCTGCCAGAGGCTGGTGGTTTCAGGGAGCTGATCCACAGCAGGCACAGACAGGACCCCTTCACACTAAGGGCAGGTGGTGTTGAGGTGTCTCACAACCCTGGGTACCCCTGGGGAGCGTCACAGCCAACCCAGTTCCTACCCCCCACCTTATCACAACTCCATGTCAGGTCCATTTCCCCTCCCCCTACTCCATTCCCCCAACACTGGTTCCTAGTCTTTCTCCCCCAGCTCTTCATCCAATCTCAGTGTTCCTCCCCACAAGCAACTGGCTCCCATTCCCCTTCCCACTGCCTGTCATTGGCCCTGATTTTTTTGTCCAACCAGTCCTAGTCTCCTCCTGTGATGGAGCTAGGCTTACCAGTGGTATCACTTAGTGGTTAGGTCCCTGGGTCACAACTCTCCACCATCTCCAGTGTTCCTTGCCAGTGTTTGCTCCAGCATGGTAACGGTCTCTCTTTCAGTAGTTAGATCCTTCAGCCAGGTTACAATGGAAGTTGTCTCTTTCCTGGGGTAAAAGAGTCCAACAAAACATAGCAGTTCAGGGTCCTCCAAAAGAGGGTTTCTGGCCCAGCTCTTGAAAGCCTCACATCCTTACTTCATGGCTTTCAAGTAGCTTTATCTCAAAGTGGGGAAGGTTATGTCACTGTCACGGCTGGCTGGAGCATCCTGGCCCTCCTTCTCTACTGGGCCCTATTGGTAGCAGCAATATCAAGCACCCAGGAGTGCTCTAAGGCTGCATCCCTGGGCTAATTCCTACTACCTATTTTCCCAGTCCACGACCTGGTCACAATCTCACAAACAATCCAAGGAAAGATACAGCAAAGAGTTCCTTAAACCTTAAGAACAAGCTAGTCTCTCTTCCAGGGCCCAGGGTAGCTGCCACTTGCAGACCCCACTTCCCTGCAGCAAGAACTCCCACTGTGCCCTAATTGAAGAACTATCAGAATAGGTCCATCCCCCTACCCTATGTGCTCTTCCACCACCACCCACAGCAGTTTGACTCTCTTTTAAACTCCTCCTCCAGCTGTCACAGGTGTGGTGGGGCAGGGCTCAGAACTGCTCCTTAACTTCTTCCATCCCAGTGTGGGGGTTTTATACCCCATCACACACACCTAAACTCTCAGTCATAGCATCCTCTCCACCCCAATACCATTCACACCAGATTCCTTGTTGCAATCTACTCCTTTCTTCCCTGGTGGTCCATTTTTTATCTACTCTGCATTTGAACCAGATGACTTCTTCCTCCAGGCTGTCAGGTTCTAGCAGAGGATCGCTGAGAATACAGGAAAGACAGGCTGTCTTGTCAGTTCCCCATGCCCAGCCTCACCCCAGCCCAGAGCAACTGGGAGCAACAATTACAGGGAAAGTCTGGGTTCATTCCTGTCGCCCTGTGCTGCAGGGAGCATGCGCAGTTGCTCTTAGGGATGGTGCATGTGCAGTCTGTCAACACTAAGAGCTGGGAGGGGATGGTGGAATCTTCAGAGACTTTTAGCTATTAAGCTCTAGCAAGTCTAACCTGAGCATGAACAAACTTCAGTTTTTCAGAGGCTGATTACTTGGCCAAATTTAGGTGGATTTTCCTGAGGTCAACGGTACATTTGTGCTAAGGCTGCCATCCCTGTCAGATTTCTACTTCCTGCTCCAAAGCATTGGGAGAGCTAGAGCTTTTCAAAGAAAAGATCTTCATTTTTCAAGATGGGCAAAACATGCTTTTCCCTAGCCTCATTCTTGGAAATGGTTGGACCATTCTAGCTGAAGTTTCCCCAAAATAATTCAGCCTGAGGCAAGTACCCGGCATGGAAAATTTCAGCCCAAACAATTAAAGTTTGGCAAAACCATAAGCAACTATAATGGAAAGTGTCGGGCAACCTGAACAATGCTACCAGCCCTACCTATAATATGAATAAAAATCCAAGGCATAAATCCTTGCATGATAGCTCCAATATCTAAACATTCTCCAGTAAGAACAGATATGAAAATAAGCTGCATCAAAACCCAGATACAACCTTAAGGGCCATATTTCACCTTTACTTGTATGTGTAGCACTCCTACTAAAGTCACATACAAGGGAATTTATAATTTTGCCCTAACACTGGATGATTAAATAGTGGAGTATTGTAGCTGATGACTCCCATGCTCTTCCTCATCTTCTATAGCACAGCTGAGAACAAAAACATGGGGGGGGGGGAAGGAAACCGGATGTACAAAAGGAGAAGGTAGCTATGTAGGTTGCTCTTTTACCCCTCCTATAGATGCTTCTAGATATTCTGTAAAAACAAAGATTGCACATGGATCCATGAGAAAAATGGAACAGGAACAGGAACAGGTAGAGGGGAGAAAACTGCAGCATTAACTGTTTCCATCAGGGGTGTCAAAGACTGCAATTGGTGGTCAGGAGCCAATTGCTCTACAAGGGTTGGGAACAAGGTGTCTCATAAATCCCCAGCTTTTGCAGCCTTTTCTGGCCCTAGCCTTTGCCTACCCCAGGGCAAAGGAAGCAAGTACAGAATGCACCCAGTTTCTGCACATGAAAATCCATGTGGTTTTAAGTATTTTTATGCAGGCAAGGAACGTATGGTTCCAAGTAATAAGGATAAATGCTGCAGTCTGTATTTATCTGGGAATGTTATATCATATTGTCTGTAAAATGTTGTTAATTTTAGACCAATGGCAAAAGTCCTCACACATCTGCTGCAGTTTCGCTGCTGGCCAACAGATGTTGCACTAGTGAGTTTTCATTTGTCACATCTGGCAGAATCCCCAGGTCTGGCATTACATATTCACATTTCTTGGATATAAACAAACGTACTTTCCTCCAATCTCGCTCTCTTTTCTTTGCTTTCTTCTGTTATCTTTCAGACTGGAAGGAAGTTGAGTAAGAGATGTTTGTTTTGGGAAAAGAAGAAAAGATTGAGGAAGACTACTCAGGAATTAAAAAGAGGACAAAGCGGGTTTCAACAAAGGGCTACTTTAAAGAAAGTTTGTGACTTATGATTCTCTACAAAGGTCATTTCTTCAGAAAACAAAGTTGATGTAAACAGCTGGAGACCATAACTCGGAACACTGAGAAAGCAAGATGCATAAAGCTTCCTGTATTCCTCTCCTACACCAGCCCACAGGGGGTGGCCTGCCAGGACCGTTCCAACCCAGATGTTGGATTCCCAAAGGTTTTTCTTTTTTAAGCTGCATATCAATTATTCTTTTACATGGTGTGCTTGGACTTAGATTCAATTACAGCTGCTAGAGGGCCTGCTGACATAGCAGGTCAATGATAAACAATGCTGTAAATCTTATAAATGCAAGCACTTGGTATCAGCAGCACTTATTCTCCAAGGCCAATATTCAGCATATCTTTCAACTCTACACCTCATTACCAAGGAGCTTCCTCCTTTCAGTTTTACTTTTATCCTTCAATGAGCTGCTGTTATGCCGTACTAGAGCTCTAATTTACGGACATGAAAAAAGTTGATTCATGAAACAGAGACTGTGAAAATAGGTTATGGAAATCAACTCAGCATCATTTTACAGTTTCTCCTCTGTTATTATTTTTGGGTGCCCAACTTCATATACCTTAAAGTTGCCATGATTTCAGAGGTTAGGTGATCAACACCTTCTGAAAGTCAGGCCCCTATAAGGTGTCTCCAGTTGGGCACCCAAAAACTGAGGCATGAGAAATTAC
The DNA here is from genome assembly GCF_965140295.1 of Lepidochelys olivacea. NCBI lineage: Eukaryota > Metazoa > Chordata > Testudines > Cheloniidae > Lepidochelys > Lepidochelys olivacea. Next base: position 97,688,497 of record NC_140414.1, read on the forward strand.
TAGGGTTTTGCTGTTGTTTTAAACATTGGCCTTAGATCATTGTTGCTGCACATTTAAAAGCAAGTGTACAGTAAAATTACACTCAACAGCTCTCAGAGCACTGATTAAAAAAAAAAAAAAGACAAAACCTTCTCCAGCAATCCTTTGATTGAAATGGGACACATCAGTATCTGGAGGTGAATTAGTCCCACTCTGCCACTGACTCACTGTGATCTTGGGAAAGTCACTTAACCACTCTGTGACTCAATTTCTCTGTGAAATGAAAATGCTAATACTTTTGTCAAGTACGTTGAGATTCTTGGATGAAAGCTTACTCTGTCATAAGCATAGTGGGTGATCCTAAGCCTCTGTGCAGGAGCATAACTGTTTGCAAGATGGGGCTCCTACTACTCAAGGTAAGGATTTCAAATACTCAGATCAGCTACTTCAAAACATTTTAGTCAATTCATCTATTTAAAGGCCTACGTTTGATATTTGGGCTCTCTCCAGTTACAAGATGAGTCAACATTCCACATTATGTTGATCTTTTCATTCAACCATTTGTTCTGGCTCACAATTTTCATTTACCTCCTTCAAGAGCACATTTGACTTCAGCTAGGGAACTGGCTGGTTCCCATTTCAGATAGGCTGCCAGGAGTTGTCAGTTATGTGCCAACATAATCATTTTCCAACTGAAAAAAAGTGTTTTAAGAATAAAACCTTAATGTGTATTATTTACTGTAATATTTACCAAGCCAGAGTGGAAATGGCAAGAGAGACAGTGCCACTCCTGATACATTTGAGGCCTCCTTTACACCAAGACAAATCTCAAAAGCCACTCATTGCAGTCTCCTTTTTAGACATTATCTTACTAGTGAAAGGGCCGGCAACCTCTGATTGCAGCTGCTCTTTTCTGAAGCCCAATTGTATTGCAGTCCCTGCATCCACAGTGGGCAGAAATCGTCAAGGGGCCACTACTGCTCCCCTGGAAAACAACAGAAAAGCTCTGAGACATTTCAGCATGCTCCAACATGGGAAATCTTTGGGCCAACTCCCCAGCTGGTGTGGTTTAGCATTATGCTCCACTGAAGTCAGTTGACTTCACCAATTACAATCAGCTGAAGATCTGACTTTTGTCTGTTTTCACCTGAAGAAGGGAAAGGAAGAACCATCATTTGGTTTACAGTTTTATGACTGACTTCTCCCTGCTGTTGGCTTCCTGGTGTTGCTGCTTTTATTAACAGTTCATAATAATAATTAGCACTCACATTGCGCTTTGCCATGCTTTACAACAAGAAATGTTAAAGTGGAGATATTGGTTGCTCACTCTAGATGGTCATAGTGCATGAAATCTTGAGCTGGCGCTAGGAATGTACTTTTCTATGGTATTACACGTAATGTGCATGCCACATCATCCAGTGACACATTTCCACTTTCCTTAAAACAAGAGTGAGAAAAGACCATACTCAATTAGGAACAGTGCATCTGATGCAGAAGGTAGGAGTAATTTTTTCATTACAATAAAAGGTTGCTTTCAGTAACAGTAGATCTTCTGTTACCTCCCAGTGTGACTCAGGGATGTTATTCTCTACTGGCTAATCAGTAATACAGGGCACAGATTACAACCTCTAGTTTTATTTCCCCACAGGGTGTAATGATGTAGCACCCTGCCCTGTTAGCATGAAATACTTTTTGAAACAGAGTTAGTATTAGGCATACCTAATGAGACAAGGAGCTGATAAGGCAGCAGCCTAAGGCTTCAGTAGAGGGATAGACTGTAACATACCTAATTATTTCACTTGGTTCATTTTCAGATATTTGGTGTGTTGTATTAAGTTTGCTCAATTTATTCTGTTGGTGTTACTTTAAATTTATTTGTCACTAACAAATTTATTTCTCCAAGTTACCAGCCAGCACCATATTGGTTTGGAAGCTAAGATATCCAAAGAAATAGAGGAAGGGAAGTGGATTTCTCCATCACTTGGATTTTACATTCCTTGATACATAAAGCTCGTCATCTTTCTGCCACATGTTTATAAGTCACTGGTGATGTGTCAGTGTGGGTGCCTCCTTGTGCAGTTCCAGTCTGGACAAACTACAAGATCAGTGCCTTGCATAATGACAGGTTTCAGAGTAGCAGCCGTGTTAGTCTGTATTCACAAAAAGAAAAGGTGCCACAAGTACTCCTTTTCTTTTTACAAGATCAGTGTGTACACACTGTATTAAAAAGTCAGGCTATGGACGAAGTAAAATCATAATGTATCTTTGAAAGGTAACATTTTAAAACAGGTTCAAGTTTTCATCTCTTTTCAAAAAGTAACTCAGGTACCAAGCAGGATCAGGCTTTTCTAATCAGGGCCAACAGCTTATAAAGAGATAAAAGCTACTAAAAGAGAAAATGTGAGTGCAAGGTGAGTGAACCAAAGCATGGGATTTCTATGGGCCTGTCATATGCACCAGCTCTATAGCCTGATTCAAAACTCTCAGAGATAAATGAAAAGATTCCTGTTGATTCAGGCTTTGGATTAGGCCCTGTGTGCCTGTACTGGATGCAGAGATAATTCTGTGTTAGTGACAAAAGTATTTCTGCAGCAAGTACAGGATTGGATGGAAATTACAGCTGAATGGGGGGAGGGGCACATTGAGGACACAGCAATAATTTCAAAAAGTAGCAGGCTTTCAGATTAAAAAGAGTTATAGGTGGAGCCTAGAGGGAGTTAAGCACCCAGCTATGGGTGCCTATGGGATTTGGGTACCTAATTCTCTTTAGGCTGTCTTGAAAATCCCAGCCAAGATAAAAGTATAGACAGGAACACAGGCAAAAAGAAATGGTTACTTACTGTAAATGTGGTTCTTCGAGATGTGATGCTGACATGTATTCTGCTTAGGTGTGTGTGCACCAAGCGTGCTGGAGCTGGCGAATTTTGCCTAGCAGTACCCTTAGGGGGGCAGCCATCATGCCTCTTGGCCGTAGCCCCTCCCCTGGCTACGTGAGGCTGTGCTGCCCCAACCCCACTCAGTTCCTTTGCATGGAACACCCATGAAACGAGAATCCGATGCAGTGGGGATAGAGGGTGGGTCATGGAATACATGTCTGCATCACATCCCGAAGAACCATTGTAACCGTAAGTAACCATTTCTTCTTCAAGTAAATGCAGCTGTGTATTCCACTTAGGTGACTCATAAGCAGTACCCACCCCAGGAGGTGGGGCTCGGCATCTACAAGGATTGCAGGACCACTCTTCCTAAGCTTGCATCTGCCCTGGAAGATGCGGTAATAACATAATGGTTCATAAATATAAGTATGGACAACCATGTAGCAGCCTTGCAAATGTCCAACATGGAAATGTCACTGAGGAATGCTATTGACATGGCTTGCCCTGTCGTCAAATGAGCTCAAATCCGCTGAGGGAAGTGTAGCTGAAGCTCTCAGAGGGCACGCCTACACTTACCGTGGATTGATGCTGCAGCGATTGATGCACTGGGGGTCAATTTAGTCTAGTGAAGACCCACTAAAATCGACCACAGATCACTCTTTTGTAGACTCCGGTATTCTGGGAGAGTTTCTCATCAACCCAGCGCAGTGTAGACACCACAGTAAGTCAACCTAAGTTATTCACATAGCTGGAGCTGCATAACCTAGGTCAACTTACCGCCGTAGTGTAGACAAGGCCTCATATACAGTCTTGATACAGGATTTAATCCATTTAGAGATGTTCTGAAGAGACCCTTCATGTGATCTGCATATGACACAAACTGTTGAGGTGAAGCAAAAAATGGTTTAGTCCTATCCAGATGGAAGGCTAGACATTGCCTGACATCTAATGTATGGAGATGTTGCTCCTCCAGAGACAAATGCAGCTTAGGAAAGAATACGAGTAAGTATACTGCCTGGTTCAAATGAAACAGAGATCACTTTAGACAAAGATTTTGAGTGTGGTCATAAAGTCAACTTGTCTTTGGAGAATTGTGTATAAAGAGGTTCTGCCATCAGAGCCTGCAACCCATGTACTCTCCTTGTGGATGTTATCGCTATCAAGAACACAGTTTTCTGACACAAGAGTGGAAAGGTACAAAATGCTAGGGACTTGAACAGAGAACCCATCAGGGCTGCTAAGACCATGTTAAGGTCCCCCCAGAGGAACTGGATCTCTGAGGGATGTAGGTGAAGAAATCCTTTGAAAAACCTAGCTACCATGGGATTGGAGAAGACTGATCTTAAACATATTCAGAACTTCTTGTCAGATTAACCTTCTCCATGGGGAGAAAGAAAGAAAGACAGAAAGACTAGTGGGGCCCCACTATATTTGGTGGTTTCCATAATGTATTCTGGACCTTCCAAGAAATCAAATCAGATTTGGTTTGTCAACAAACTTTCCCTCTTATTTGTGAAAGAAATAACTACTTCCCAATTCAATCAGAGATAGCTTGGACCTGGATTCAGCCTGAGGTGTAAACTTCTCCAGAAAGAAGGTGTCTTGGCCCATTATGAAGTATCCATATCTAAATTCAGGGGTGAATACAATGTTCCAGTTTGTGCCCCCTCTCTATTTTTAAATAGTTTCACCTTGACTGAAAGGTCTCAGGGCACTGGGTGATCACTTCAGCTTTTGTAAAATAATTGTTTTAATAATGCATTTTCACACTGCTCAACTAGCTCTGCTTAAATGGTGGGAAATGTGCTGTCTCTGAGTCATACCCTGTGAGGTGATTCAGACAAGCTTGGCAACTAATACAACCCAAGATGATTTTTGCAATTTTTCTAAAGTCTGGGAAAAGTTGAAGTAGAATAGAGTTTGCTTTGCATCTCATAATTGGCTGGAAAAATATCATAATATGGGTATTTTTAAATACAGTACTTAGTAATAGGTCAAGTATTTTGGCTGACACTTAAAATCAAAACTTGACCATTCATGTTTGTTTCTTTTTAACTTCCACAGAACTTTTTGTATGCGTTAATCCTGGTGTCCAACTGAAATTCTAGCTAGGTGTTTATATTATTTTTACCTAAAATTCCCCCATAGTTTCAAATGAACAAAATATTCTTCACTTTCTGTTCTAAGCTTTTGCATAGTGCCGCTATATTCTTTTAAGAACACTCTGTTCCACCCCAGCAATGACTGCGTATCAGTGATGCGCTCAGTGACAGATAAAAGGGATTTCTGTATACAGTTTGTAATAGGTTGCTGAATGATTCATGATATTTTGATGAAAAAAGAACTATGTAAATATCATTATGATAATCAGATGGCTAGGCATATTGAATTTGGGAAGAATAGTACTGAATAAAGCATGTTGAAAAACTAATTGTTCCATCATTTACTAATTTATTTTTATAAAAATGTATTCAATACGCCTTGCTTTGGTTTCTAGACATCACCAAACTAAGCACATGGATGTTACCCACAATACATAAGAAAGATCATTAACCACCTCCATCTGCCAGCAAACAAAATCCACTAAACTGCTTATTCGACCATCAGACAAATGATTTGCGGGGAAGGGGGGGAATGCAAGTAGAAGACAAATATATAAGGCATGAGGATAGACACTTGCAGACGTCAGGTTTCCACCCACCCCTCCTTCCCTGAAAATATGCACAAAAGATTTAATGAATTCTTATGAGTCATCTACTTGCCTAGTATCATCTAGCTCAAGATATATAATGCTAAAAGTGTCCCATTCAAGGCTCAGTTCTACATTCCTTACTCACACGAGTAGTCCTGTTGAAATACAAGAATGTCAAGAACGGGATGACTCACATAATAAAGGGCTACAGGATCAGGCCCACAGTTATTTTACTTTCACCTATAAGTAGAGATTTTAGAATCAATGATGCTTTGTGAAATGGCTTTTTGTTACCAGGACCAGCTCTCAGCACCAGCAAAGCAAGCACGTGCTTGGGGCGGCCACCTTTTTTTTTTCTTTTTTTTTTTTTTGCTTGGGCAGTTGCGCTCTCGGAGCTTGGGGCGGCAAAAAACCTAGAGCCAGCCATGTTTGTTACACTTAAAATAAATATAAACATGCTTAAATAATTTATCTAAGGATTTTTAAAAAAAACTAATTTGGTAAATTCAGGTAAGTATGGTAACATTTTAGCCCATGCTGTAAGCATAGCATGATAGATGGACCCAGAACTGGAACTCTGGATCCAAACACCCCTTTGAATACTGAGGAAGCTTGCACATAACTCAGTATCTGAACCTTATGGTTTTGCCCTAGATTTATAATGCATAGATGAGTAGGTATAATCAAGTTCAATGCTGTGTTGTTTTAAATTCTGTAAATGATTAAACAGATTCAGGACTAAATTTTGCTCCCAGTTACGTGGGTGTAAATCTGAAGTAAATGCATGAAAATCAATAAAGCTACTCAACATTTATAGTGGTGTAATGAAGCAGATTTAGTCTTACAATTTTTTGTCAAACAGCTTATTAAGTTCTGCATGGATAAAATACAATACACAAAAAATTAGGCCAGGTCTACACTAAAATCTTAGGTTTGGTGGGCCCAGCTATGTCTGTCAAGCTGTCCTCAAGAGCATGAACACCAATCTTAGGGAAGACAGCTAAGAAGCAGGGCACAAACCCCAAATTGGATGTGAGTTCTATGCTTAGATTTCACCAACCACTATTTGTAAACTCTTCAGGTACTATAACAGCCTAACTATAGAGTCACAGACAGTCCCTTTGGGTACTCCAATCTATCTTGCCATCTAGGCAAGCTTGCCTTTGTGGTAGATGATCCCTTATACCAAAAATCACAATAATATTCATGTTAATCCCAGTCCAAAAGAGCCAGTCAGTTACCCCATGTCAATTGCCCTTAAAGCTCACACCAAAGACAACTCTTGTAGCCAATACTATAATAAATTATATACAGATGTATTTACAGGAAGAGGAAATGAGAGTTATTTACAATGTTAAGGCAGGTCAACATATACACAGATGAGTTCCACCCTTAAGTTTCTAAAGCTGATAGAAGCTTCTATAATAAGCAAGATCAATATGTCCCTGAGGGCTAACCCAGGCACTCAGGGTGTGACTTGCATGCTTCTCTGCTGGTTGCTAGTGTCCAGGCTGTAAGCCGTTGCAGCAGGGCATTTCAGGTATTCAGGGTAACAGGGCAGGCAGTGGCATAACCCCTCACTGGTCTGCATTTCATCCCAGAAGTGTGACAGCATCCCAGGAGATGAAACAACATGTTGGATCACTACACTGATTGCGTCAGGAAAAAAAATCACAGTGAAAACCTCAACAAACATTTCATCCAACACAATCTCTCTTCCACCAAAAGGATAACTTATAGTCCCTGAAATCAAACGATCAGATAGTGATCAAACTAGCGGACAAAGGGGGCACTATGGTGATACTTAATCATGATGACTATGTCAATGAGAGCAACAGACAACTCTGACACCACCTACTATAAAGGACTCAAAGAACCCCGCACCATCATTTACACAAGAATTTAAAGTTACCATCAAATCTTTCCCCAAACTCCAAAAGAAACTCTACAATCTGATCCCCCACAAGCCCACCCCAGGGATGTTCCTCATGCTTTTCAAGATATACAAACAAGGAATCCCAGACACACCACAATATGTGGCCACAGCACTCTTACTGAAGGAATATCAGAATTCCTAGAAATTGTTTTCAAACCACTCACCACACAAAGGGCCAGCTTCCTCCAGGACACAACCAACTTCCTCCAGAAATGTTACAACATTAACAACTTCCCTCAGAACACCATCCTTGCAACAATAGATGTCACTTCCTTATACAGCAACATCCCTCACCATGATGGCATTGCTGCCTGCCTCAAATACTTACAACATAATGCACAATGCTCAGAAATCCACTCTAAACACATTGCCAAACCTATCCACTTCATCTTCATCCACAACAACTTATATTTAACAACAAACACTTCCCCCCCCCCCAAATCATGGAAACAGCCCTGGGTACTAGGATGGCTCCCCAGTATGTCAGACTCTTCATTAGCCATCTTGAGGAAGAATTTTAGGGAAAATGCACCATGAAATTTACAGTATACCTGAGAGACTTAACACCCTCACAGATTTCCACCACAACTTCAACCACCACTACCCAGCCATCAAACTCTCTATAGAACAGTCTTATACCAACATCAACTTCCTGAACACCATGAAGAGCTTCATCAATGGAGCCCTACAACTGACTATATACAAGAAACCCATGCACCACCACACTTAGATTTTTTTTTTAAAAAATCTGGTGGTTGCTGGATTTGTGAAGCTATCTACATCCAGGCACTCAGTTACCACAGAATTTGCCACAAAGTGCTACCAGAGAAGTAGATCGCACCATAGAAAGGGCCAACCAAATACCCTGGGAGAACCTACTTCAATACAGTGGGTGGGGAGGAACACTGAAGTACACCCCTACTTATCACCTACCAGCCCACACTAGAACTGGGATGAGGAATTACCAGTTACAACCCATATTTGATGAGAACCACATCCTGAAAGAAATCTTTCCTGAATCCCTTCTTCTGACCTTCACGCAACCCGCAACCTCACTAAGTTCCTCATCAGAAGCAAGCTCCCCACAGACCAGAACACACCAACTCAAAGCTGTGCCAGGCCCTGCCAGAATAGATGCAAAACCTACAGACATATCTCCAATGCTATGATCAAAATTCCCCACACTATACCTTTCAAGATTCATGGGTCACAACATATAGTGTACCTCATCCAGTGCACCAAATGCCCCAACTATGTGGGTGAAATAACTATGTGGGTGAAATGAGACAACCCATGCACTCTCGAATGAACTCACAATGAAAAATGGTGAAAGATAAAAACACCATATCACTCATGGGCAAAACACTTTTGCAATCACTCCATCTCTGACCTCTCAGTCCTTATCCTCAAGGGAAACATGCACAACACCTTCAAAAGGCACACTTGGGAGTTTAATTCATAACTCTGCTAGACATTAAAAACCATGGATTCAACTGAGACACTGGTTTTTATGGCTCATTACAACAATTTGTAACACACCTCATTGCCTGCTAACCTTAATTGCCCATTTAATTTTAAGTGGTCTCCCAACATGGGTGTCAAGCTGTCTAGAGTGGCTCAGAAATGTGAGTACTGACCTTGGCAGGCTGTTAAGAAGCAGGGCACACACCCCAAATTGGTACCAAGTATCAAATGTGAACTCCACAGGCATTACAACCACCTTAACATGTAGTCACAGACAGTCCCCTTGGTATCCTGATCTATCATGCCACCCAGGTTAGACTGCCTTTGCGATAGATGGTCCCTTACATCAAAAATCACAATAATATTCAGGTTACTCCCAGTCACTTACCCAAGGTCAATTGCAATTTAGATAGTGTATACAATCAATCAGTTCAATTACCTATCAATAGAGGTCTGTCCCCCATCTTTATAGCCCAGATAAAGTTTTCTGCTGGAAGCTGTCCTCCCCACTTGTTAGGTAAACAAAACTATCAAGCTCATATGCAAATGGACATTCATTGTCTCTGCCTGACAACTGGGATGCTCAGAGAAGCAAATACATATTTCTCTGTCTATTAAGTCCTATTTACCAACTCTCCTGACATGCCTTATGTAAACACACTTTAGTCATAATTCCAGCAAATATCCATAACTTTTAATACACACCATATACATACATCATGCAAGAATATTAGTAATCAGTGAGTTATTAGTCTTCCAATTTGTTTCTTACATTACTTGACACCTATTAGATACAGTTTTTGACATAATGAATTAGGGTACACTGAACTGGTCACAAAACTCATTACCTGATACCAGTGAGCCCCTTGCTCTGGGATGGGATTGGGATGCTCTTAGAATCATAGGGTTGTCCAGTCAGATGATTCTTTTTTCTTATGACAGTCAGTGAGGATGTGATAGTTGTGGTTGGTGGTGAGTTTGCTGTGAAATAATTCTTTGAGGCAGAGTCAGTGGCAGAATTCTTATAAGTGTTAGCATGATATCAAGTTCTCTGGTGGGGCAGAAGTTCAGTCCTTTGGAGAGTACAGACATTTCAGATCTGGTTAGGGGTAGTCTTGATAGGTTGATGATGTTGGGGTGTCATGTAGTGTCCATGTGGTAGGTCGTGGTGTCTTGATTTCCCCCAGCAGCAATGTTCTGTTGGTTGAGGAGTTGCTGTAGTTGGTTCCATTTTTTTGTTTTTGTGTTGGATGGCTGACATTAAGTTTTTTTGATAATTGTGTTGGGTTTCTTGCCTGATCTCCCTGTAAGTTCCCTGATTTTTTTCCTTTCCAATCTCTGGGAGCATCTGATGATTTCTTCTTTAAGGTGGTCTCTTCTGGAGCAGGTGAGGTGCAGGAGATGGTTCTCATGTTTTCAGAGATCCTTCTGCAGAACAGTTCATCATATTTGGAGTTGTATGTAGTCGTCAGAGGATTATAGATGTTGAGTCTTCTGGAGAGGTTTTGGTTCTTGCATTTTCTCAGGAAGTAGATGTCACTGTCCAATCTGGCTTCTCTCTACTTCATGTTGTGAAGTTTCCATTTTAAACCACAAAATTCCATATCTCCCATAGTTGTTTGCAGTGTTGTTGTAGCCATGTCGGTCCCAGGATATGAGAGAGACAAGGCAGGTGAGGTAACAGCTTTTATTGAGCTAAGTTCTGTGGTGCAAGGTACAAGCTTTCAAGCTCACAGAGCTCTTCTTCAGGTCTGGGAAAGAAAATCAGAGTGTCAGAGCTAAATTCAAGTTGGGGCAGATTGTTAAGCATTAGACTTGAATTATGTAGTACAGTCCAAGTGCCAACCATGTTACAGTTTGTCTCACTGAAAGCAATGTGATGAATTCTGTGAGTTACACAAGCAGAATTTGGCTTTCCATCTACCTTACTACATATCATATAAAATATTATCTTTAGTATTTGAAGACTTCTTTTGCCATTTTTGTCATTTAAGGGGGTGGGGGTGTTTGTTTGTAGCTGGGCTTGTGGAAAGAGTAAAACAGTAAAGTTTTGATGTTTTGTATTTCTATTTCCACTAATAGCTATAGCATTCAGAGTTTTACCTTGCTTAAATCAGGGATTAGGAGTTAATGAATTCCCTTTCCCCCATATTCCATATACGAAAACATTTTCTAGAAGAAAATCCTGACATAGTATGTATATGTGTGAGTTTGATAGTCACAGGGTGTTGAGCTGGGACAACTAGAATCAGTTTTTTCTAATGAGAAATCCAATTCTATTATTGCCATGCAGCATAAAATCATACTGTACAGTTGAGCATGTGCTAGTCCTATAATTACTTCTTAGTCCCCATCTACACTGCAAGAAGAAGAAAAAAACACCTCAGAAAATTGTCCTTTGCCCTGATTTATTTCATTACTGTTCACGGCCTCTTCCAGCTGGGAGATGGCTGGCTGTTAAGTTTGATCTCAGTAGGAGTGAGATATGCTATGCTTTCTGAAACAGGCATTGTCAATCATTTCAATCAAGTCGATATTTTTAGCTGCTTAAAGACTTTGGATGTTACATTTTCTGGGTTTCAATCTTGTTTCGTGCATCTTATCCTGTAAATGACTGCATATTTTAATGGTATTCTAGACACACAAGATAATTACAATTTGTGTATATAAAATATACAAAAGAATGAGCTTCAATTAAACATCTAGATCAGGTCTACACTAAATACTTACTTCGATATAACTACGTCACTCAAGGGTGTGAAAAATCCATACCCCTGAGCGATGTAGTTCTACTGACCATAACCCCCTGTGTGGACAGCACTATGTCAGTGGGAGAGCTTCTCCCTCCAACATCATCTCCATGAGAGGCAGTAGCTAAGTAACTAAGCCAGCGGGAGAACTCTCTCCCACTGGCTTAGAGCATCTTTATCAAAGCACTGCAGCTGCACCAGTGCAGCATTTGTAGTGTAGACCTGCCTTCAGATATTTAAGCCCATAGGAAGAGAGGAAAAGAAGAGGTAGGATGGATCCTACTGCCATCAGCACACCTCTGTACTCCTCAAAGGGGATAATTTGCACCTTAATATAGAAGAATATATGAAGACTGTAGCACCACCTATAAAGGAAAAGCAAAGCTTTGATGTGGCTGCAAACTAATCTACATGTGCAAATCTGTAGCAAAAAGGAAACTAACAGCTGCGGACTGTATTGACACCTGTGCATTGACATGTTTTTGTAAAAATGGGAACTAAAGATGAAACTGTACAACAAGGTATGTTTCAAAATAAGGATGGTGACTAACCAAAACAGGTCACCCTACACTGGAAAAATTGCACAGAAAAAGAATGGGGAATTTCAGTTGAATCAGCAATTTGTTTCCAGCACAAAACTAGATTTTGTGTATGACTAAATCTTAGGGGAAAATGGATGTCATATTGTCTTAGATCTAACACCACCTTGTGGAGTCCACCTCACCTACACCAGAAATTATGAGACACTGTGGAATGACTGGTATTTAGCATAATTATATTTTTTGTGTTGAACACAAAATGTGCGCTGCACAGACTGTACAGAACACGGAGTAGACAAGGTCCCTAAGCCAAGGAGTTTACAGTGTAAGAAGACAAAATAGATAACACAACACAAAAGTACTGGGCAATAGGAATAAGGAATCATTACATTGCCATGCAGGATTTATTTTATTTTTTAACATATATAGCAGTACTTTTGGAGATGTTGGATTAGCACTGTAACTGTAAGAAGTACGGTTTAAGGACGTAGTTGCAAGAGAAGCAGGAAAGAACCCTGCTACATCAAAACAATGAAGGCACACCAAGGTCATAGGACAGAATGAAAGAAGGCAGGAAGCTGAGCAGAGGAGGGATTAGTTAAGAGCTGTCTGTGGAGCAAAGGGAATGCAGAAGGGAGTAGGAAGAGATGAGAGTAAAGACGTGGGTTGAACAAGAGTGGTGCACAGGCTTGTCGGTGAAAACAAGGATCCTAAACTTGAGGTAGAAAGCAAGCAGAAGTCATGGAAGAGACTGAAGAAGAGGAGTGAAATTGTTAGAGAAATAGGTGAGGAAGATGACCTTGGTAGATGCATAGTCGATGGAGTGTCAGGCATACCATAGCAAATTACAATTTACAGTATTCAAAGCAAGAGAGGATTGGAGCAGATAGACAGACAGTTTGGTGATAGGCCTGGAGTGGAACAGATGGAATTTAGAACTATGTTAGAGAGGATGAACTAACAAGGTTTGGCAACAGCCTGCATGTGATCATGGGAGGGAGAGAAAGGTACCGAATAGAACATGAGATTGTGAGTATAGGCAACAAGGAGAGATGGTGGAATTTTCATCAGAGGAGTGAAAATATGGAGCTCAATTTTCATCCTATCAGTCTTTGAGATGAGATATCCAGGAAGACATGCCAAAGACAAGTTCAACTGTAAATGCGTGGATGCATGACAAAAGGCAAAGAGTAGTACAGTTAGCATAAAAGCTGTATTTATCAAGCCAATTCTTGATCATTTTATATAAGACAGCATTCTACCAGGGCAACATATTCCTCAAGCAGAGGACAAGTTTAATATTCTTTATCTTTCAGAAGTTAGAAACAGTCCTTAAATTTTCCTTCGTACTAGAGAAGAGGAAAGGGGTAACTCACTCATTGTGAGACTAAAATTCAACAGGTTTGGCCCTCACACTCACCTCTTGGTGTGTACACACACACACACAAAAGCAAAGCACACAGATGAAAAAACCCAAACAAGCAAAATCCTCACTCTTTGAACAGGTCAATCTGGGGTTTATGTGTTTCAGTCCACAGCTAATGGACTATTCATAGAAACCCTTCTAGAGTTTCCAATAGGCGGTTTAACCCTGATACCTGTAACATGAAAACAGGGGAACCTTGAACACTCTCAATATATGCCTGCTTCACCAGCTCTGGAACATATGACCTTCAAAACAAGATTTCCAGCATACATGAGGTCTTTCTTGGTATGACTTTGTAATGATTGTAGGTCTTTCCTCAAAGTTCTAGGATTACTGTACAAATGCCTGAAAATCTGTTTCAGTCTCTCTCGAAGTGAGCCCATTTTTGGCTGGTCCCATTATCACAACAGAAGACATTCACACGCAGGAGATAACATAGATAAAAGGCAGCAGATGTTTGTGGGAAGAAATGAAAAGGGTGTGAAAATTGGCATCGCTGGCAGAGCAGAAGGACAGGGGGAGCAGAAATCTGAAAGGAGAGGAGGTAGGCATGCACCACTCAAACTATTGTTTTGTTTTCTGATAATGTATCACCTGCACTTCCCATTGCAAAAATGAAGTGTATTAGTCTTCCATTATTAACTGTACTGACTTGCTAGTCATCAATTTCCCATCTGGCTGGCTTTGAAAAGTGCCAGCTTTTTAGTCAGCTGGAACAAATATTCATTTATAGCTTGTTGGACCAGTCAGATGAAAGTTTTTTGGTTTTGTTTTGTGAAATGTACTGCATTTTTCAATGCTATTGCCTTTCAAATGTGTACAGTGGGCTTTTAAAACTACACAGGGCAAGTGTGGAGAGTGAGACTGCAGCTCTTGCCAGAGAAAGGAACTGCGGATCATATGTAACTTTCAGATTCCCACCAAGGTCTGTTTCATGGTGGAATCATTTACAGCTGTTCCACACTGGTGCGCCTCCCTGCTTGCTACTCTTAAGGAAAGCCTCTATAGTATTACTCACACTCAGAAAATAACGGTTAAATTAAAAAAAGTTTTAAAAGACAAAAACAAATTTATTCCATCTTGCACAGCAAAATCCTTGCCATAGGTACTATTATATCAAAGCTTGCTAACACAGCCCTCTCCACACTGCTGCTTTACACAATACTAATGAGACTTTGTGAAAGGCTGGCAGTTAATTGGACAGTTGGGACTTGATGTGTCCCTGGGTTAGGCCATCTTCTTCCAATCTATTCCAGAGTGCGGGGCCCCAGGTGTAGCATACATTGGCTGGAGGGGAATTGGACCAATAACCCTCACTCTGCCTGAGGGCCTGTAGCTGACCAATACAGCCTGAAATGTGGTTGAGTTTATATAGAAAGCACTATGAGGGATATATATTATACTGCTTAAGCCAAAATGCATTTTGCAAAGAAGTTCAAGGTCAACCAAGAGTAGCCAGGGCTCAGGGGGAGGAATTTTTATTTTAGTGTGTCAAAGTTATAATATATATTATCAAGAATGTTTTAGTATTGTACAAAGAGTACAGTCACATATATAACCCCTCTTCTTATGGTGCCCCTTTGGTAATCAGCATGCCAGGATTAGGAGTGGCTGCCATGAAGTTTTCCTTTTAAAATCAATTGTATGTATGTTTAAGGTGCCATCCCAATAGCCATCCCAGGCAGCTGAACAGAACCATCTACGCTAATTAAGGTTCAGACAGAGATGTTCAAATG
This sequence comes from Lepidochelys olivacea, assembly GCF_965140295.1. NCBI lineage: Eukaryota > Metazoa > Chordata > Testudines > Cheloniidae > Lepidochelys > Lepidochelys olivacea. The sequence continues at coordinate 97,703,895 of NC_140414.1, forward strand.
GATGCGACAGCGGACTGTGCACTTCAAATCTCCCAGGTTCAGCAGCTTTTTGCTTCTGTCACCAGGCTGTCATTGAAACTAGTAACCTCTCTCCAGCATCCCCAGGCAACTTTCACTGCCTCTACAAAAACAGAAGACAAGAAATGAAGATGTGCAACCGTCAGTGCTTTGCTTTCAGTTGATGACAGTTAAAACAAGATAGACTGGCTTTTCAATATAGTAATGTTACTGATTTACTTTTCAAATGGGAAATTCAACAGGGAGGAGGGAAGAAGTAAGAAAAGTCCTGAAAATCCAGCAATATCATTTCAAACAAAGCAATAACATTAATTAATGTGGTAGGCAGGTTGCAAATAATTCTAGACTCACTGACATCTAGGAGAGCTTTCCTGCATGTATAAATTGGCCTTCCCAATTTTACTTGCAAGTTCAACATTTTAAAATAGGTCAAAAGGAAGTCCAGATGACTGAGGCCAAACTCATCACTGGCATAACTCCACTTAATCCAGTGGGGCTACACCATGGCTGAATTTGGCACGCCAGACTATTTATGGTAAAACATGTGTTGTATTGGAGAGTTTGGGCAGATTTTCCTTTGGATGAGAAGAAATGGAATCAAAACAAAATAAAATTACACCCCCGTGTCAACCCCTGCCAACTGAGATGAACCAGAACATGCTTTTTCGTCTCTTTTTCAACATTCCTCATCTTTATCATCCATGCTAGCTGCTGGCATCAAAGTGTTTATAAGTTCTATGTTCTAGCTGCAGTTCACTTTTGGAGGACAGTGAAACTTTTTTACTGTATTTTCACATCACTGCAGAGATTGACACCTGTTGTGTGTGCATATTTTTAAGGTTTTATTGCAAATTTCCTGCTCTGTTTTATTGAAAGTGGATACCTGTGATTTTTCACACACTTTAAAAAAAAGAAAAGAAAAAGAAAAAGAAAAAAAGACATGTAAAGTTTGTAGGAGCTTGAGTACTACATGTCGGAACTGCATTTTAAAATTCATGTAAAAAGATCCTGTACTTTTTATGGGTGTATTGTCACATTTATAATTTCAAACTTCAGTTTACCCAGTCCAACATGGTAGGGGGTTTGTTTGTTTGTTTTTTCTCTCCTCCTCCTCTTCCAAGTGGTTTCAAAATTTCATTACCTTTTGAAATCTGTGCCTGCAAAATGCACTAAAAGAAAGAAGAAACAGCCTTACAATTTTCATTCCTACCAATCAGTCTTATGGCAAAGAGTTATTAAGGGCCAAACCCAGCTCCCACTGAACAGAAATGCCACCCTCTGGCATCAATGGGTGAGGGAACTTGATGGGGTCAGCGGTGAAAGAGGGACAGTCCCAGTAGCAACTGAGGGAGGCACTGACCAAGGGACAATAGGTAGCTCCTCTAGCTGGGAGTCCCTGGCACCCATTGGCAAGCTAGGGGTGAGGAGTGTGGATTCACCAGCAATCCCCAGCTCTCAGGATTTAGCCCCACAGAGGGGCAACATGGAGCCGCTTTCAGCTCCTTTCCACCAGCCTACCCTACGCACCCGAATTAGGAGCAGGATTCCAGACTCACAGATGCTTCAGATCTAGCCAATCACCTCTTTAGGGAGTCAGGGAGGAATTTTTCTCCCATGGGCCAATTGGCAGAGGACCTGGGAGGTTTTTTTTTGCCTTCCTAGCAGCACCTTCAAGTCACAGTGGGTTGAGTAGAAACAAGCTTAGTACCTAATTGAGGTACTGTGGCCAGTGCAGTTAAGAGAATAAAATGAATAGTTCCCAAAGGTAAAAGATACAGGGATTTTGGTGCAGGGTGTTGGTCTCATGTGATAGGTGTGACAAAGCTCTGTCCTTGCCTCTGTGGGTCCCATGTTTCCTGGCAGATTTCGCTAGCCTCAGAGGCTCACTGTGACCCTCCAAGTAACCCTTCTCTCTCTAGAGACAAGGGTCACAGTCTAGTGAGCCATTTTCATCATAAGCCAGCAAGGGAGGTGAGGAGAAGTTATCCTTCCTTGCACAGTCTCTGTTGTCTCCCAGTCTCAGTGATTAATCAGGGGGCAAAAGGGGGGGCAGCCCAGGCCCACCCTCTACTCCAGGCTCCAGCCGAGGGACCCTAATAGTATCAGCTATGGTAGCTGACCTTTTAGAAACATGACATGTACAATTCCCTGGGCTACTTCCTCCACAGGAGCCCTCACTTCCTCAAGCTCCACTTCACCCTTACCTCAGGGCCTCCTTCCTTGTGCCTGATATGGTGTGTACTACTCAGCCTCTCCAACAGCACAACTTCCTCCCACAGCTCCTGACATGCACACCCACCTGACTAACTGGGAGGCTTTTAACTAGTTTCAGCCAGCCCCTGATTGACTTCAGGTGTCCCAATCAACCTAGCATTCCCCCTGCCTTCTGGGAAGTTCTTAATTGGCTCCAGGTGTCTTAATTGACCTGGAGCAGCTTCCATTTCACTTATCCTGGTACCAGGGATTTGTTTAGTCTGGAGCTAATATATCTATCTCCCACTATTTTCTATAGCCATCTGGCCTTGCCCCGTCACATAGGGTAAGATCGTGTGGTCCTCATGGGCAGAGTCCCCACCCTCCTGCACCCTCTGTCCCCCTTGCAGGGGAGAGGGTGTTAGAACTGAGAGAGCCAAATCCTGGGGGGCAGACTGAGGAGAGCTTACCCTGCTTTATGGATTATTTGGTAAGGAGCCTTGTAACCCCCACACTGGAACCAATTAAATGCCCAGTACAGGAGAGTATGGGTGATGGGCAGGTAGCCCCCATCCCTATGGTAAAGTTTAACAAAAGTTGTGGCCTGCCGCTTAATTCTGTGCATGTGTCTGACTCATTTTGCCACTGCGTTCACACCAAATTTTCCCACCAAGTTCATCAGGAGCTGAAGTTTTATAAAGATCCTGTTCCAATTTGTCTCTGTTTCAAGGTTAACTGAAGTTGTATTGGTCTAATTTTAAGCTTATAAAATTATATACTATAATGTTTATTTGCAATTTTCAATAAATTAGCTAAAAATGTTTGTTCCTTGAGAGAGAACCGGAGCTTCTCTACAAAAGCTGAGAAGAGCAATTGCTCAGCCATTTCCCCACCTCATGTTGAGAAATGGGATTTAGAAATTTCAAGTCACTGAAATGGTGGGATCTAATAGAAGGAGTTGAGCAAGTCTAGATTCCGGATAGAGGCAGAAAATCCATTTCTCTGAAACTTTTCATTTTGGTTAAAGTGCTCCTCAGAGCCAATGATGAGGGGTAGGGGGAAACCAAGCAGGACCCAGGAGAGAGAGAGATAGAGAGAGAGAGAGAGTGTGTGTGTGTGTGTGTGTGTGTGTGTGAGAGAGAGAGAGAGAGAAGTGGGCAGCTCTCCTTTTCCCAGACTCTATCCAACATATAGACATGATAAGACTTATTTATTTTGAATTTAAGTATTAAAAATTACCAGCTATACTCTAATCACTACATCCAGTCACAAAGAATGGCAAACCCTTACAAATGTTTCTGAAATACCTTAGCTATAATAAAAATGAACAACAATCAAACTGCCTTAACAATCTGTTGACATATTGTAGGCATAGGAAATGGAGCTCAGTCTTTGAATACTTGAGGACAGAAGGCGACTTCATTGTTGTAAGTGCATTAATTTTTTTCCCCAACTTCTTTTTAGATTCCTTTAAAGCTACTTCTATATGAGCCAAAAACATTCAAAATGCCACCCTCATGGATACTCCATACACTTTCTTCTACATAATGGTGCTATCACTTAGGCTGCAGTCTTCAGACTTTAAGCAGAAGATACTATAAGTGGTGTCCTACCAGTGGCCCAAGGGACATTTGTGGCCCTCAAGGGTGGCTGTGCTAAGGAAGTTTGCACTTGCAATTAGAAAACATGTTCCCCGAGCTGTGCCCTCCAATAATCAGCCCTCTCAGCACTGCCTCCCCGTCTGTGTCCCATAGCTTCCCCTGCAGTCTCAGGATCAGATCTGATGAGAACTGGGAGAGCTCTTGGCTGCTGCTGTCCCCCGCCTTCTGCAGCTGTTCAGCAGCTCCCCCACTGACTACCTGCTGGATCATAGGGAGAGCAGTTCTAGTTGTTCTTTGCCTGCTTACCTGTCAGGCTACAGCAGCCCCAGGGAGGTTGTCCATGAATGGCTTTATTTAAACTAATGAGGAGTAAAGAACTGAAAATAGAAACTATACAATGGCTAGATAAACAATGCCATTACTAAAAAGTCTATAATCCAAACTTCCCATATCTTATACAATAGCTAACTCCCAACATGAAAATGAATGCCGAGTACCCAGAGGTAAAAATCCTCAGTCTGAAGTGCACAAATGTTGGCTTGGTGGCTTGTAAACAGTGGTGACAATTGCCAAGGGTAATGGGTTCCAGTGACAGGGTAATGGGACAGAGTTCTTTTAAGAGATACTGACTCTGTGTCCAAATGTGTAATAGATATTGCAATCCCATGTGGTATCTCTGGGGCCCATTGTGTTAACTTTATGAATAAGTTGTGCATGATTGTGTTCTTCCCCATGGTGGAGGTGTTACCAGAGCTCCTTTAGGAACTAAAAACAGTGTAGGGTGATTACCCCTGAGATTGTAAATAATTCCAGAGACATTCCACCCCTGAGGAGGTTTGAATATACTGGTTCAGACTCGGTTTTCCAAAGAATAGGAAACAAAGAGAGGGCTTTTGGTATAAAAGGATGAGTTTGAACTGACACGGCCTTCTTTCTGATCTAGCAAACATGCATGAAATTTTGTCTGAGGGGCCTCAATCTTGCTGAGGGGTTGGATGGACTTTTCACTACTAGGGCCCCCAAAATAGTAATGGGTAATTCCTGGTGTGTTTAAGTTTGCTTATTGGTTTTATTATGTTTTTCTCTGTAAACACTTTTACCTTAAGAATAAATGTGCCTGCTTAGAGTTGTGTGGTAACTGATAACTGCTGGCAATACATTGTTGCAGAGAAAGTGGCCATTAGGTAGACTGGCTTGCTATAGATATCACAATCTGAAGCATGGAACAGTGTGGCCTAAAAACCTGTGGTCAGAAGTGAGCTGAAAAAGAGAGTCCCTGCCCAGAGACAGGTGATGGCTGGAGACCTCACTGGGCACTTCTGAGGTGGACCACAGAGGTGCCGGTGCAATTACCTTGAAACTGTGACAAAGTGCTCAAGGGGATTTGAACTATACAATTCCAATCCCCATGCTCTGGAAAAAAGAGGGTTTTTTCCTTCTTGGTCTTGCATTCACCTGTAGCACAAAATGGGGTTATAAACTGGGGACAATATTGAAATGTTTTTGTTCATTCAGCTGTTTTAATTTCTCCATATCTTTTTAGAAACCACACTTTTTTGCTTCAGCACAGATTGTAAAATGTGGACCAACCTTCTTTTCAGACAACATTGCAACAATATTTACACTATGTAATTATATTCATTTTAAATATTGTCCCAGTAGTCTAGTTTTAGAGGTAGAGGTGATAATTTAGGGCCAGTTTCCCCAGTTCTCGCTATGAAATGAATACTACTAGTTTTTTAATTGTCATTTGTTTAAGTTCACATAAATAAGAAGAGCCTCCTCTGTCATTGTTCAAGCATTTTTGACAGTCAGACACTAGAAATGAATTAAAATGACCTAATGATGTCAGTTTACTGGCTTAACTTTTCCAAAATTTTACAGAGAACTCTGCAGCTGTATGTAAGGAACCTTTCTGCTGGGAATCGATGTCTTCTAGGGTTTTGTGTTTTGGAATAGCATGTGTTCTTGGACCTCATCAGCTGTCTATTGATCTCCATTCTGTGCTTAAAACAAAACCATATAACAAGCCAAGATAAGGGAATCCTTTAAAAAAAAAAAAAGTGATGCTGACAACTGTCAGGTGACCCAGATATGAACTTAAAAAAAATAGTAAAATAAAAAAAAGGTGGCAGCAGACCTGAGTCCCAAAGCACTAGAGTTAAGAAGTTTTGTAAATTAAGGCAGGAGAACTGTGCAAAAAGCTGAACTTTCATTCCAACAGGAGACAAATAGAGCTATAATGAGCAGTCTGGCATTAATTCCAACTCCAGTGAACAAGGCCCTGTGGGCTCACAAGCACAGTGCAGTCCCAAAGCTCCATTCACCCACAGATTGCTTCAGCTAGGTGCTGCTGACATTATCACTCAGCACTCTGGTCTGGTCTTGCTCTCAAGCAGCCTGTTAAAATTTTTACAAAGGGGCACCAATCAGTTTGGAGGAAGCACTGCAGAAGCAGAGGAGCATTTCTGTGAACTGGGGATCCAAATGGAATGCAGCGGGGAGAGGGAGAAGGCAGAGTATAAAGTTGATACATTAATTACTCAAACTTTAAACAGGGACAGAGGAGACCAGAGGTGAAGATGCTTCCCAGAGTATAAGACCTGACAAACTAGTGCAACAAGATACTAGCACAGATGATTGAAATATATCACTGGACTGAGTGTTTAAGAACATGGTCAAACAGAAAGCACTTGTGGGAAGAGTGAAATGGGAATTAACAACTAAATATACCAGAGATAAGGAGTGCAAACTACACAAGCAAGAGCCACTGCAGAGGCATGCTCTACCCTGTGCCCCATGCCTCACGTAGTGCCTCAGGGCAAGAGTACTTGGACTCTAACCACTAAATCACCCTATTCTCCAGATAGCCAATAACATATTCCTGCAAAGTCTACAATAATTCACTTGTCGTAATATACTGAGGAGTTAAGCCAACAAAAATGGATTTGTGTTTCATCTTACATTCTCATTTCTACAGTCAGGCCGAAGAAAAACACACACACAGCAGCATGTTTGTTGGAACACACTAATGGTGTATTACCACCAGTGAACTATGTGCATCTTGCAGAAATACTGCCCTTTCCTTAAAACACTGCTGTGAACACAAAAAACCCCTAATTCTATATAAAATAATCATTGTTCTGGATTATGTTCCTATCTACCATTTGCAGTCCAAGACATTCATTTTTTTGGTCTCATTTACAAATTAGGTATTTCTGTGTTGGGTTTTTTATTTGTTATTGGGTTTTGTGTCTTTCTTGAGAGCTCCCCTCCATCATTTTCCTTCTTTATGAATCTCACCCTTCCCTAAAATTTGAAAAAGGGTGTCATAAATATAAAGGGAAGGGTAAACCCCTTTGAAATCCCTCCTGGCCAGGGGAAAGCTCCTCTCACCTGTAAAGGGTTAAGAAGCTAAAGGTAACCTCGCTGGCACCTGACCAAAATGACCAATGAGGAGACAAGATACTTTCAAAAGCTGGGAGGAGGGAGAGAAACAAAGGGTCTGTGTCTGTCTATATGCTGGTCTTTACCGGGGATAGACCAGGAATGGAGTCTTAGAACTTTTAGTAAGTAATCTAGCTAGGTATGTGTTAGATTATGATTTCTTTAAATGGCTGAGAAAAGAATTGTGCTGAATAGAATAACTATTTCTGTCTGTGTATCTTTTTTGTAACTTAAGGTTTTGCCTAGAGGGGTTCTCTATGTTTTTGAATCTAATTACCCTGTAAGATATCTACCATCCTGATTTTACAGGGGGGATTTCTTTATTTCTATTTACTTCTATTTTTATTAAAAGTCGTCTTGTAAGAAAACTGAATGCTTTTTCATTGTTCTCAGATGGGTTTGGATCTGTGGTCACCTATGCAAATTGGTGAGGCTTTTATTCCAACATTTCCCAGGAAAGGGGGTGTGCAAGTGTTGGGAGGATTGTTCATTGTTCTTAAGATCCAAGGGTCTGGGTCTGTAGTCACCTAGGCAAATTGGTGAGGCTTTTTACCAAACCTTGTCCAGGAAGTGGGATGCAAGGTTTTGGGAAGTATTTTGGGGGGAAGGACGCGTCCAAACAGCTCTTCCCCAGTAACCAGTATTAGTTTGGTGGTGGTAGCGGCCAGTCCAAGGACAACGGGTGGAATATTTTGTACCTTGGGGAAGTTTTGACCTAAGCTGGTAAAGATAAGCTTAGGAGGTTTTTCATGCAGGTCCCCACATCTGTACCCTAGAGTTCAGAGTGGGGGAGGAACCTTGACAAAGGGAGAGACTTTTTCTTGTGGATTTTGTTTGTTTAATATGTGGGTCATGTAGACTTAAGGAAGGCTAAATTACAGATGTGAATTTTACACTTCATGCTGAAGGTAATGAGTTTTGTGGTCACTCTGAGCTCTTCCAGAAGCAAGTTGCACAGTTGTGGGCCAGTCGCTGAAAAAGCAGTGTCCTATGAACACAAGTCTCACTCTTGTGGCTGATACTTCTATTTCTCTAAAGAAATGTAGGTTTAACCTCAATAGAGGAAGCCAGTTCCATGTGGCCTTTGAAAATGAGGACAGACTTTGAATTGCTCTGTTATTCAGTAGGGAACCAGTGAGAGCGAGCATGTGCTCTGAGGACTCAGTTCTGCAGGAGCTGAGCACTCTGGCCCCAATCATAGAATATCAGGGTTGGAAGGGACCTCAGGAGCAGGACCAATCCCCAACTAAATCATCCCAGCCAGGGCTTTGTCAAGCCTGACCTTAAAAACCTCTAAGGAAGGAGATTCCACCACCTCCCTCGGTAACGCATTCCAGTGTTTCACCACCCTCCTAGTGAAAAAGTTTTTCCTAATATCCAACCTAAACCTCCCCCACTGCAACTTGAGACCATTACTCCTCGTTCTGTCATCTGCTACCACTGAGAACAGTCTAGATCCATCCTCTTTGGAACCCCCTTTCAGGTAGTTGAAAGCAGCTATCAAATCCCCCCTCATTCTTCTCTTCTGCAGACTAAATAATCCCAGTTCCCTCAGCCTCTCCTCATAAGTCAAGTGTTCCAGTCCCCTAATCATTTTTGTTGCCCTTCACTGGACTTTCCAATTTTTCTACATCCTTCTTGTAGTGTGGGGCCCAAAACTGGACACAGTACTCCAGATGAGGCCTCACCAATGTTGAATAGAGGGGAACGAACACGTCCCTCGATCTGCTGGCAATGCCCCTACTTATACATCCCAAAATGCCATTGGCCTTTTTGGTAACAACGGCACACTGTTGACTCATATCCAGCTTCTCGTCCACTGTAACCCCAGGTCCTTTTCTGCCGAACTGTGGCCTAGCCATTCAGTCCCTAGTCTGTAGCAGTGCATGGGATTCTTCCGTCCTAAGTGCAGGACTCTGCACTTGTCCTTGTTGAACCTCATCAGATTTCTTTTGGCCCAATCCTCTAATTTGTCTAGGTCCCTCTGTATCCTATCCCTACCCTCCAGCATATCTACCTCTCCTCCCACTTTAGTGTCATCTGCAAACTTGCTGAGGGTGCAATCCACACCATCCTCCAGATCATTAATGAGGATATTGAACAAAACTGGCCCCAGGACCAACCGTTGGGGCACTCCACTTGATACCGGCTGCCAACTAGACATGGAGCCATTGATCACTACCCGTTGAGCCCGACAATCTAGCCAACTTTCTATCCACCTTATAGTCCATTCATCCAGCCCATACTTCTTTAACTTACTGGCAAGAATACTGTGGGAGACCGTGTCAAAAACTTTGCTAAAGTCAAGGAACAACACATCCACTGCTTTCCCCTCATCCACAGAGCCAGTTATCTCGTCATAGAAGGCAATTAGATTAGTCAGGCATGACTTGCCCTTGGTGAATCCATGCTGACTGTTCTGGATTACTTTCCTCTCCTCTAAGTGCTTCAGAATTGATTCCTTGAGGACCTGCTCCATAATTTTTACAGGGACTGAGGTGAGGCGGACTGGCCTGTAGTTCCCAGGATCCTCCTTCTTCCCTTTTTTAAAGATGGGCACTACATTAGCCTTTTTCCAGTCGTCCGGGACTTCCCCCGATTGCCGTGAGTTTTCAAAGATAATGGCCAATGGCTCTGCAATCACATCCACCAACTCCTTTAGCACTCTCGGATGCAGTGCATCCGGCCCCATGGACTTGTGCTCGTCCAGCTTTTCTAAATAGTCCTGAACCACTTCTTTCTCCACAGAGGGCTGGTCACCTCCTCCCCATGCTGTGCTGCCCAGCGCAGTACTCTGGGAGATGACCTTGTTCGTGAAGACAGAGGCAAAAAAAGCATTGAGTACATTAGCTTTTTCCACATCCTCCGTCACTAGGTTGACTCCCTCATTCAGTAAGGGGCCCACACTTTCCTTGACTTTCTTCTTGTTGCTAACATACCTGAAGAAACCCTTCTTGTTACTCTTAACATCTCTTGCTAGCTGCAGCTCCAGGTGTGATTTGGCCTTCCTGATTTCACTCCTGCATGCCCAAGCAATATTTTTATACTCTTCCCTGGTCATTTGTCCAATCTTCCACTTCTTGTAAGCTTCTTTTTTGTGTTTAAGATCAGCAAGGATTTCACTGTTAAGCCAAGCTAGTTGCCTGCCGTATTTACTATTCTTTCTACACATCGGGATGGTTTGTCTCTGTAACCTCAATAAGGATTCTTTAAAATATAGCCAGCTCTCCTGGACTCCTTTCCTCCTGATGTTATTCTCCCAGGGGATCCTGCCCATCAGTTCCCTGAGGAAGTCAAAGTCTGCTTTTCTGAAGTCCAGGGTCCGTATTCTGCTGTATTCTCCTTTCTTCCCTGTGTCAGGATCCTGAACTTGACCATCTCATGGTCACTGCCTCCCAGGTTCCCATCCACTTTTGCTTCCCCTACTAATTCTTCCCGGTTTGTGAACAGCAGGTCAAGAAGGGCTCTGCCCCTAGTTGGTTCCTCCAGCACTTGCACCAGGAAATTGTCCCCTACACTTTCCAGAAACTTCCTGGATTGTCTGTGCACCATTGTATTGCTCTCCCAGCAGATATCAGGGTGATTGAAGTCTCCCATGAGACAAATCCAGCAACATACTTAAGCACAGAATTAAGTGCTTTATGGAATCAAAGTCAACATGCTCAGCACCATGCAGGATCAAGCCCTTGTTGGCCTGTGTTGCTGAGTAAGGCAGGTGCTGTGTTCTGAACCAACTAGAGGGATTTTTCTGTTCATCTTTTTAGGTGGGCAGTTTCATTCCGAGGTTCAATGTGTTGCAGTAGTCAATCTGGGAAGATATGAATGCCTCCATCACCATAATCATATCTGACAAGATGGGGTTCAGTATCCTGGCCAACTGTTGGTGGAAGAGACCTTTTTGCAGCTATAGCTATTCAGGTATCCAGGAAAAGTGAGGAATCCAGATGAACACTCAGGCTGAGGATCATCTTAAAAGATTTCTAGTGTAAATGCATCAGTAAATGATGATGCCCTGGAGATGGTGAGCTGTATGAAGCACTTCTCTTTCCTAACCAACATCTGTTACTTATTCAGACCTGGATTACAGAATATCATTTTCCATCCTACTATATTTTTCAGCACAAACACAGCATTTTGTATATATCTGCTGCTAAAACATGATAGAGGCAAATTTAGTAGGGTACCACCCTGCTTACATATATACAAAGCCATTAAAATTGATATTTAGAATCTTGATTCTTTATTCAAAATAAACTACAAGAAGAAACAGATATGCTCTTCCCTTTGAACGAAGACTTTTGTTTTTAATCAGACACCGTTCCTTTTGGAATCACAGCAGAACTTGTATTCTCCAGTATCTGCAGGGGTTATCTAGAGTTTCACATAAACACAGGACTTGCTACTGGCAGCATTATTTTCATAGTCCATTTTTGCATTTTTTTTAAATTGTCATCTTTTTAATTTTCATCTTTAGAGAGGATGCGAAACAGGCTTATGGGGTTTGGGTTTTGGCTTTTGCAGTGTTTCCTCATTTTTCCATATTTACATTTTAATCAAAATTGCACACAGTAAACACTTTGTATTCAGCAGCTGGTGGCTGTAACTGTACCAATATGTGATCCTCCTAGAAATAAGAGTAAGCCCATTGCTAAAGTGGGCTCTGACGTGTTCTCTGGCCAGCACCATTCACTTCATGGTACAGCAGATGTACTACTGCCACATGCAAAAGGTTGCTTGGTTAGTCTTTCCTCCAGAGATCTAGCTGTGGGGCAGCAACTCAACCAATGGCAAATCTCAGAGTTACTTTATCAAATCTCAGGATGCCAGCTCCCAGAAAAGCAACTTCATCTAACTCAGGTCAAATGTTACAATTGCTGTGCCTTATTCACCTCCTGACTGAGTCTGATGAAAGAATGGACACCAGTTTAAATTTCTATAAATTTGCAGCCCTGATAGTCCAATATCAGTTTCTTGACAGATTTTAACTGGCTTGTTTTGGTTACCCTGTGTTTTCAGGGCCTTGGGTTCTTTGTCTTAGGTGGGAGAAAGACACACAGTACTTAGAGTGTGGTTCTAATCTGGAAAGTGACCCCATGTAAAAATGGCACTTTATTACTTAACAGAACTGCTCCCTGCAATGTCCAGATTCAGATCTGTCTGATTTTAGAGACCAAAATAAGTGTTTACTGGATTTTACTCCTGTTAGCCTTGCAGAGCTAACTCAGGTAAGATAGTGGGAGCTGGAATCTGTTGCTCTTTGTGCATCTTCAACAGAACCACTCAAAGTTCTAATCAGCATCATGTGTTCAAACTCACAGAAGGCCCGGGGGACTCACAGAGGGCATCATTTGGGCTGTGGAATCTTTGTTACTGGTAATAATACACAAGATAGGAAAGAATTCAGCTTCACATTCAAGTTAGTTCTGCACACTCGGGAGCTAGAAAAAAAGACATCTGTTTACATGTAAACAGAGCACATTTCACATAAAGTTGTTGAGAGGCAACCATGGAAGCCCACAATGCTCCATTTACTGAGCAGTTTTCCAAGCAGAACCACATACAGTTACTCATCAGTGGAGCCCTGACCTGGATTAGGGTCACAGAGCATTGTGACTATAAGCAGAAAACTCATAGAAAGAAACGTCAAGTTGCCTTGGAGCAAAGGAAGACCAAGTGCATCAAGCTGTCTGCTACCCAGAACAGTTTTGATATTTAGGACTGAATGGGATGGCAGCAGAAAAGAAAACCTTCTTTAACTCCCTCACAAGCATGGAATTAGATTTCAAACATTTTTCTGAGCCACAGTCTGAACTAGCATAAATGGGAACAAATCCATCCAAGTCAATGAAGCTGCTCTCATTTACACTAGGCTTGAATTGGATCATCTTTCATGAGTGACAGGAGTAACTGCTGCCATATTAGGGATCTGCAGGACTAACAAGCACTACAGGCTTTCACTGGAAAGACCAAGGAGGCCATTTTGTGGAAAACAAAAACCATTGGTGGTTCAGATGTGTGTACATTATTCAGACTACCTAAATTCTGGCAGAAGGACTTTTGAGATGTAAAGGTTTACTTTTGTCTAAGGATGATCAAAAATGTGAAAATAAAATTCAGGACCATTTTTTAAATTTTGAAGTTTTCAATTTTATCAGGTTTGAAATGGTACATTTTTGAAAATTGCAAAATACTTGTTTAAAAGCTTTTGAAAAACCCCCCCCACACTTTTTTTTTTTCACTGAGTGCACTCAAATGAAAAATGTCCAAGGTTGGATATTCCCACCCCTCCACCCCATTTTTTCCTTTTTTCTTCCCCTTCCCCCCCTTTTCCTCTAACTTCTCAAAATGTGTCCAGACTTTGGCAGCATGACAGTGTCAAAAGGAAAAATTAAACTAATTCTGCCACCGTCTAACTTTTTAAGACTTCTTCAACTTTTGAAAAGTTACATTTCATCTCTATAATGGCCAATCCAGTGCAGGATGTTTTAGTTTTGTATTCTATTTTATCCACATCCCTGAGGGTGGTTTGGACTCAATTTTATCCACACCACAAAGTTTGGGGCTGAAGGATTTTTTTTTTTTTTTTTATTTTGGGGGTGGGAGGGAAGACAGTGGTGTTCTGGCTTTGGTCCATCTCTACTTTCCACATACCAAAATGGATGAGCCACCAAAATTAAAGTAATTTCATTTTAACACATTAAAAACACATTTTAATAATCACCATGTATGTTGGTATAGGTTTAAATGTGTAAGCATCAGTCACATGTAATATGACATATATTTGATCTAAGTCATTTTGCTGCCCATGTGACTGGTGGCTCTGTATATTTGATGGTTCTTAAATACAGAAGTCCAGATTGTTTTACAGTGTTACTCATACACTGAGTGACAAACACCTGTATTCTCACTTTTAAGATGACATCCACATGAATAAGGCAATGGAAAAGGTTAAGCGGCGGGGGAAGATAAATACTCTGCATTGTCACTGCTTAGCAATCTGTTTCTCATGATGTACTAAATACTGATTTAGAAGATACATTAGTAGATGGGATAGTTTAAGTATTAAAAGACTAGAGGTGTGAGACCAGGCATGACTGCTTTCCTTCAAGAGGTGTAGAAAAAGAACAGGCCACAACTGCCCTGCTTGATATTATTGAAATGTGGTGTCTTGGAATTTGGAATTATTCAGAAACCCTAAAAATGCACCCAGAGAGGGATTCGAGTCCTGTTCTGAATCTAATAGCCATAAAGGGCACATGAAAATGATATAATGTAAATAAGTGGAGAAGAGCCATAAAATCCATATTACTTTTAAAATGCTCCCAATATATACTGTACTTTGTAAAATGCTCATTGCTATTACTTGTGATGAGAACGCCTCACCGTCCCTGTCCCATTCTCTGATGTTTAATCACCAGTATGTGAAACATGTATAAAACCAACAGCAAAGCACCACCTGAATGTAACAACAGAGTCAATGTGAGGTCAAAAATGGCATTCCTAGTGTTGTCATGACAGACAGTGACACAGCTACAGATTAGTTTAATCTGAACCACCTGCAGATCCCTACACTATAAATCCACAGAACTATAATCACCACCCACAAGATCATGTTTTCACTAAATCCATATTCAGAGTGTACAACCCCCAGTCTGATTGCAACTTACCTCCATCTCATTCTTTTCCAATTTGAATCACATCACCACACGGCAACTGAAATTAAAATCATATGGCTCATTTTCACACTGATCCATTAAAAAGAAATTATATGAAAGAAGCTTCTTACGCTATCTCACACATTTGCTCAATTTAGCAAAACTTTGAATATGCTTTTGGATAAGTTTGACCATTCTCATAGGCTCTGATAGTACAAGCACACAATTTCCTCCTTCCTCAGGCCCCTGATATCAGGGATAGATAGTGTTACTTTTGCACATTTGAAAACTTGGCTAAAGCATTGATTCCAAGGTTATGATGCCTTTTTGATGATAAAATGCTGTCCTATTTCCTCACATTTACATTTTATGGAAGATCTTGCTGTACATTTTCTGTACATGATGATCCCATGTTTGAAAATTAACTTTTATAAAGCTCCTTTTCTAAATATATTGTAGCAAAATTAATTAAGAATTTCTCACAAAATGTTCCATAACTGTGACAGAGAGAAGTCTTCTATCTGAAGGGTTACAACAGAAGGGCCACAAGGCAGTCCTTAGTAAAATCATACTAAATAAATAATAGTAAGATCTAATAGTAAAGCAAGGTACAACAAGGAAACACCAAACAGATAAAAAGTAAGTTATAAATTGCTGAATTTTTATTTTAAATTTTTTTTTTATTCCATAGCACCTTCAGAAAGCATCAAAGCAAGCAAGGAAGAAACGTAACCCACTTTTCAACCTCCCCTGAAATGTGTGGCAAAAGCATGGTCAACACAGGGAACAAAGACTCCTATGTGATTATAGGTTCCGGTGCAGTTTGCTACAAAAAAAAGGAGTGCTTGAACAGAAACACTTACAAACAGACTGAAGTTGAACTGGGTTGATTTTTTGAGCTCTGTGGGTTGTGTTGGCTAAGAAACACAGAAAACAGTTTCTGCTAAGCCTTCATTATGGTCTGAGCATAGGCCAAAGTGTTACTGTTTTTGTTATCTAATACTCCTTGTTGGTCAAGTCTATACAGGAACTAATAAAATTGTAAATGATGGCAATATAAAACTGACCCTCTACCAACCAGTACCAGACATACAGGGCCTTCCAGGTCAGCTTCCTCCTAGAGAAGAAATCAGGAACATGGAGACTGGGTATATTCACCATATAACTTGTTTTATTTTTATATATATACTGTCTGTGACCACCTCTGTTTCAGGATTTTTTAATATATGTATATATAAAATCCTGGAACAGAGGTGGTCACAGACAGTATGTTTTTTCAGGAATCTCAGCTCAACCCCAATGCCTTGTTCCCATAGAGCATCTCTGCTTCAAGAATTGAGTCTAAACTGCCCTGCTACTCATACAGTTCTCTCTACCCAGAACTTTGCAAAACCCCAAACTAATACCACATAGACTCTCTTCCCAGTACAAACATTTTCTTGCAAGCCAAGAAGAGTAACTCTAATTATAACAGCACCACTGCTGACACCTGCCATAACAATAATGAATCAGTCTTGTAACTGTGTCGGGTCCTGCAGACCTAAAAGTCAACTAGAACAATGGAACACAAGGTTTCACTTTTAGAGGGAAAGTTCATGGGCTAAATGGCCACCAGATAACTCATTTGTTTTCATACTGTGACATTCCCCTCTGGTGTAGTCTGGACCGGTGATCTACTAGGCCTCTCCAATCTTTGACTCTGGGAGCCAGCCTTACCCTGCTCTGCTGTGAGAACCCCCACTCCTGGGCTGTTCATGCACAGCCTCTGGCACGTAAGGTGCTACCAGCTACTTGCAAGCAAATTACATTAGCCAGTATCTCCAGTCCCAGACACGACCCTAGGAACCTCTGTCTTGCAGTGTCCAGTTATGCCCGCTAGACGCTGCAAACTTATGAGTTCATCAATTTAACAAAGAAATTGATATGTACCAGGCTTGTTATCCCAAGGGGAGCCTCTGACACAACCAAACGCACTGCTTCAGGTAGAACAAACAAACAAACTTGTTAACTATAAAGATAGATTGTAAGTAATTATAAGTTAAAGCATAACAAGTCAGATTTGGACAAATGAAATAAAAGCAAAACGCATTCTAAGCCGAACTTAACACTTTCAGTGTCCTTAAAAACTTAGATGCTTTTCACCACAGGCTGGCTGATTACGTTTCAGCCAGGCTCTCCCCTTTGATCAGCGTTTCAGTCGCTTGGTGGTGGTGTCTGTAGATGTAGGTGGAAGAGAGCGAGCATTGCAAAATGTCTCTCCCTTTGATCATGTTCTTTCTTTCCTCTTGGCTTTGCCCCCGCCCCCTTCAGAGTCAGGTGAACATTACCTCATCACAGTTCCAAACTGACCAAAGGAAGGGGGCGACTCCCTCGAGGGTCTAACAGTTTCTTTTGTTGCTGCCTAAGACAGTGTCCATTGTTCCTGTGAGGCTGAGCTGGGTTTGTCCCATCCATGCCCTGACGAGGTGTGAACTGCCTCTCTGTTCTTGGACAGTTTTTGCATGGGCTTGCTTTAAGCCATGGGGATACATTTTCAGCCTCATTACTATATACATGAAATTATAACCTATAACATTACTGTAACATTACTATAATAACCATGCTTTGTGCATCATGAGCCTTCCAAAGACACGCAACATGACAAACCTTGCATTGGATACCACACAATCATTTTATAAAGATGAACATGGGGGTGTAGGGTATTCCCCCAAGGTACAGAGCGTTACACATAAAATTCTCTGATATGTCCTGATCCCTACATGATGTAACAGTGTGTTTCAAGGGTAGCCACATTAGCCTCCTAGTCTTTCTCTATAATTACTTAATAGTCATACACTGCGGATGCAAGGTGAGGGGAAATGACAGAACAATTTTATTCTTGTACCCAGGCATTTAATCCTTTTCAGGCCCAAATGTGGAACAGATCACGTGATTAAAACACCCAAAATGAGGGACACAAGGATAGTAAGTGACAGAAGCTTCAAATCCTCTGGTAACAATTCTTCAGCCTGACTAAAATCAACTATAAACTTGATTTCATGAGTCCAAATCTCAATGTAAGTACTTCTTCATAACAAAAGTGAACTAACTACCCCAAACTTTGCAGGGCAGAGGTAAACTTGAGACTGAACTGTAGTTGTGTGTGCCCTAGCTACCCTTCCACTAAGGAAGAGAAAGCCAAATGAGGGGAAAACTGAAGGATTAACTCAGAAAGGGTTTTCAGTTGTACCAAATGCCTTCAATGACACCTAAAATAGAGACAGAGTAAGAACAGCCAGCTACAGGATACACATTTCAGAACACATTTGTTCTCCTATACTACCTGTGGTAACCCCAGGACAAACAGCTAGAAAAGGGGGGTAATAATTAGTCCCAGGGGATTAAAAGGCCCCTCCCTATCCACTGAGAAGAGAGAATCACCAGGCAATAAGGTTCAGCTAGAAAAGGGGTTGCTAGAGAACCAATTAGGTTCAGCTGACTCCGACTACTTGGGACCTTTTTAACCCCCCCCTCCCCCCGGGTGGTAGGAGGGGGAGAATGAGGGGAGCAGGGAAGTTGCCAGTAGGCTGTTTGCAGCAAGACACTAGACCTTCCCAGGAGGGAGGCTGCACTCCCTCCCCAGAAGGGAAGGAAAACAAGCACAAGGGACTGACCGAGAAGAGGAGTAGGAGGACCCTGTGCCACCTATAAGGATTTGCCTTGCCCCAAATCTGAGTCTCCAAGGCTAAAAAGGACTGAGCCTACTGAGGCGAACAAGGTATTTTGCCACATACCCTACACAACAGAAAGAGAGAACTGAGCACTCACCTATATGTTGTAACAACCAAGCAAAGTACTAACAAACTTCAGCAGACCTTTATTCTTAAAGTGGAAACCTCTTTATCAAGCTGCTGCTGCACCCTCAGTAGCTCTCATACAGCCTCCTCAACTTCCCCCCTCCTGTTTCATGTCCTTTCAGACTCCTAACAGCCAGTGCTCCCAGTTCTAAAAATTCAAGCAGCATCTAAACACCACACTACATTAGGGGAATATTTCCCAGATGTTTTAAGTTTCCCCTGGAGGGCCCAGCAGAAGCCTGCAGTTCCTGCCTGCTGCTAAGAGACACCATTTTGGAATCCATTAAGTAGGTGTGGAAATGCAGCTGATTTATAGCCTTTCACAGAACCACATGTTGGCACACATGCAATACTGCAACCTCTCATCAAAATGAATAGGAAACTGCAAATGCTCATATTAGTTCTTTCTTTTGCATTCTCATCTGGTCTCCTGTACTGTAAGGTCAGTGGTGTTGCTATCTCTCTGCCTCCAGCTGGCCAGAGCACACTGAGGAGACATATAATTTTAAATTGTTGGGGACACTGGGGTATGGCCACTAGGTAACTCGAGGGGATGGAAGACCACGAGTGTCGATAAAGCCCAGTCGCACTAGGCCCAAGTGTCCTTGCCCCCCACCCTCCCCGCCTGGAGGCACTCGCAGCAGCTCTGCATAGTAGGCCCAAGTGTCCTTGGCCCCCCCGCCTGAAGACACTCACAGCAGGTATGCTAAGGATCTGCAACAATATGTTGCAGAGTCAGACTGCCTGAAACTAAAAAAGGCCAAACAGGGCAAATATATTTAAAAAATGCTAAATAAAGCAGCTTTATGTATAGTTTAACAAATAATACAAAAAACAAGAGAACTAGCTGGTAACTGGATTGGCTGGCTATATGAATACTTAGGGCAGCTTGCTATTAAATAAGTATGCTAAAAAAAGAATGTATAAAAGCCTGTGTAACTTCCTGCTCTGTGTGCAGGATTTGAGATTCTATTCTCCCTGTACCTTTTCGAAGCTTCAAATAAACTTTTCTGCTTCTCCACCCCGTTGTGATTATTGGGTGAAGCACACCGGGTAGCGAACCAACCCCTGCTGTTGTTTTGCCTCTCGGCACTGGGTGCCGGCAACAGCTTTTGGCATCTCTGGGTGGGTGACGAGGCTGCTATTTAGCCTTGCCTGGACCCCTCCTAGAGGTCGAGGATTGCAGCGAGAACCAACGCCCAGTGCGCACCGGTGAGTTCATCGGGGGCCTTGGAGGAGACACGATTTGATCGACCCCGGAGGGCACAACGGTACAACAGACTCATATAGTGGAAAAGCAGCTGTGGACGATGGTGAGGAACCGGTCCCTTGGACATAGGAAAGGAGCACCTGCGAACAACGGTGAGGAACCGGTCCCTTGAATAAGGTAGGAATCTTTTGAAATCTGGATTGTATGCTCTGTTGGAACCTGGGGACGCCCAGAGTTACCCTGTAGGTATGGGACAGGGACAAAGCTCGGGGGCACGGTGTACACGGTGTATGCCCCTAAAGTGCATTCTAGCAAAACTGAAAGGTATTTGGTGCGAATCCAATAACTAAAAGCCAATTAAAACAATTCTGTACAGTTCACTGGCCTCAATATCAACTAGAGGACCAGGAGTGGTGGCCACCAGGAGGGTCAATTAATTACAACATAATCCTCCAATTAGTTTTGTTTTGTCAGTAAATAGGTAAATAAAATAAACATTTGTATGCACAAGCGTTTATGGCTTTAAAAAATAAAACAAAGTTGTAATTCTGCAGAGCTGTAATTTGACTCCGACTGGTTCGATAGTAGCTAATGTTAGTCCCCAGACCCCCACCCCCACTGTAATGGCAGAGCTGGTGTCCCCTTCGGCCCCCACACCCCCACCTTATAAGGGTAGGATGCCTCGGGTTACAAAAATTGCCCCCTCGGTGGGACTCTATCCTTTGCTTACCGAGACTGTTGTGGCTTGCCCAGGGGCAGACAGACGTCAGGCTACCACTATGCAAGTTTACACCCAAGTGCCATTCAATCCAATAAACTTAGCAGCTTTTAAAACACAGGCTGGGGAATTCTCCATGAACCCAAGCCGGTTTATTTCAGTCTTTGAGGGGTGCCTCAGTAGTCACAAGCCGGATTGGGACAACTGTAATATCCTCCTGAGAACTCTGTTGTCTGAAGTAGAGGAATCAGGTTACAGCTAAGGCAAGGGAAGCGTCAGCGTTCAAGTAAAAAAAAAAAAAAGAAAAAAACTATCTGTCAAGTTCCTACCCCACGTAATCGTAAGCGGCTCAGGGCATTTCTGGGTATGGCAGGCTTTTGCAGGATATGAATCCCAGAGTTTGGACTGTGGGCTAAACCCCTGTACAACTGTGTAAAAGGAGCAGATCATGACCCCTTCTATTGAACCCCAGAGGCTGACAGAGCATTTAAAATCCTAAAAAAAAAAAATTGATGGAAGCCCCGGCACTGGGCCTGCCGGATCTCTCTAAGCCATTTCAGTTATATGTACATGAACAAAAGGGGGTGGCCCTAAAAGTGCTCACACAGCTGTTAGGAGCATGAAGACGTCCCGTGGCTTATTTTTCTAAGCAACTGGATCAGGTTGCAAAGGGTTGGCCAGCATGTTTACGGGCGGTCGCAGCTACTGCCCTAGTGCTTAAAAAATCCAAAAAGCTAACATTGGGAGGGGTTATGCAAATCTATACTCCCCATATGGTCCGAGCCTTATTAAATGCAAAGAAAGGGCTTTGGCTCACCCAGGCTCGGATTGCTCGGTATCAAGCTAAGCTGTTAGAAAACTCTGAAGTCACCTTACAGCCTTGCCCCTCCCTTAACCCAGCCACCCTCTTGCCAAAAACAAAAAAACAAAAACAGAGCTGTTTAAAAATCATAGATGCCCAGTACTCCAGCCGTCCGGATTTAAAGGATGTACCCCTCCCAAATGCAAATTATAAGTGGTACACTGATGGTAGCAGTACTGTAATAGATGGGCAAAGAAGGGTGGGTTATGCTGTTGTGACCCTCCATGACACTGTGGAAGCTAAAGGTTTGCCTGCTGGGACCTCTGCCCAGCTTGCCGAACTAATAGCCCTGACCCGTGCACTTAAACTGTCAAAAAAAAAAGCAGGTCAACATTTTTACCAATTCAAAGTATGCTTTTGGTGTGCTGCATGCTCATGCTGGCCTATGGAAGCAAAGGGGAATGCTGACAGCCTAAGGCTCCCCAGTCAAGTACGGGCCCCAAATCCTCCGGCTCCTAGATGCCATACAACTTCCCTCGGAATTGGCGGTGGTACACTATAAAGCCCATCAAAAGAAAAATCAAAATGTGGCCAGAGGTAATGCCCGGGCAAATAGAGAGGCTAAGCATGCTGCCACCCTGCCATCCTCTCAGACTGAGAACGCCCATATGCATGCCCTTATCCCATCAGTAGGGGAGCTTCCAACCCCTCAGTACTCTGGAAAGAAAAAACAGCAAACTAACAAACTCGGTCTCCGGGAAAAGGAGGGATGGCTCCATTCCCCAGAAGGGAAGGTCCTCTTACCAAAGGGCTTGATCCGGCCGGTGCTGCAGAAACTACATCAAACCACTCATGCTGGCAGGGAAGCACTTATCCAGCTAATAAAAAAATACTTTATCATTTCCGGATTCCGACCCCTGGCTGCCCAGGTACAAGTGAACTGCTTAGTCTGCCAAAAGAATAACCACCGACCGGGACATCCTGTGCCACTAGCTGCCCTAGAACCCACTCCGGGCCCCGGACAAGTGTGGCAAATAAACTTTACTAAGTTTCCCCAGACCTAAGGGTTCAAATATCTCTTTGTCATAGTGGATCGGTTCAGCGGATGGCCAGAAGCCTTCCCATGCCGTAATTGCACTGCC
Organism: Lepidochelys olivacea; assembly: GCF_965140295.1. NCBI lineage: Eukaryota > Metazoa > Chordata > Testudines > Cheloniidae > Lepidochelys > Lepidochelys olivacea. The sequence goes on from NC_140414.1 coordinate 97,726,517, forward strand.
AGAACAGTGGCCCTCAAGTTTGTTAAGGAGATCATTCCTCGCTTTGGACTCCCCCTGTGGATGGAATCTGACAACGGGACACATTTCATGTAAAAAATCATTCAAAGCATCTCACATGCCTTACAAATCCCCTGGAAACTCCATACTCCCTGGAGACCGCAAGCCAGTGGTGTAGTGGAGCGTACCAATCAGACCCTTAAACGTCATCTCTCAAAAGTGTGCTAAGAATCATAGAATCATAAAATCATAGAATATCAGGGTTGGAAGGGACCCCAGAAGGTCATCTAGTCCAACCCCCTGCTCGAAGCAGGACCAATTCCCAGTTAAATCATCCCAGCCAGGGCTTTGTCAAGCCTGACCTTAAAAACCTCTAAGGAAGGAGATTCTACCACCTCCCTAGGTAACGCATTCCAGTGTTTCACCACCCTCTTAGTGAAAAAGTTTTTCCTAATATCCAATCTAAACCTCCCCCACTGCAACTTGAGACCATTACTCCTCGTTCTGTCATCTGCTACCATTGAGAACAGTCTAGAGCCATCCTCTTTGGAACCCCCTTTCAGGTAGTTGAAAGCAGCTATCAAATCCCCCCTCATTCTTCTCTTCTGCAGGCTAAACAATCCCAGCTCCCTCAGCCTCTCCTCATAAGTCATGTGTTCTAGACCCCTAATCATTTTTGTTGCCCTTCGCTGGACTCTCTCCAATTTATCCACATCCTTCTTGTAGTGTGGGGCCCAAAACTGGACACAGTACTCCAGATGAGGCCTCACCAATGTCGAATAGAAGCCTCACTGCGATGGCCTGATGCTTTGCCCCTCGTCCTACTTCGTATCCGCGTTCTCCCTAAGGGTAAATTAGGGCTTAGTTCCTTTAAAATTATGTTTAAAAGGGCATGGCCTATAAATGGCACCCCAGTTCTGTCAGGGGAATGGAAGCTGGGTAATGGTTTTTTGTCACAGTATATGTGTTCCCTGTCTGCTGTTCTCTTGTCTCTTCACAGGTATACCAAGGATTCCCAGCCTCTCCCTTTGGACTCTCCCGTCCACTCCTTACAGCCCGGTGACTCTGTGCTTGTTTGTACCTGGAAAGACGAGCCTCTCCAAAAAAAGTGAAAAAGACCCTATACCGTCCTGCTGATCTCCCATACAGCGGCAAAAATCGAGGGACACAAGAACTGGATCCATCACTCTCGTCTGAAGGCAGTACCCGCCCCCTCGTCAGCAGAACAGTGGACCGTCCAACCTGCTGACTCCTCATCTAGTGACAATCTTGGGCTAAAGCTGCTGTTTAAAAAACACAAATAGTGGGCACCTTAACGCTAAAATGGGCCCACCCAGGTACTGGAAATCCTGGGTTAAAAAAACTCTGGTAATAATTAATTGGGTAACATTGTTATTCTCTGTATTGGTATTTCCAAACTGTGCATATCGGGAGCATAACTCCTTTATTTCGCTTGCGCACCATGTTGCTACTTTAACAAACTAGACTGATTGCTGGGTATGTGCTCCAACTCCACTGTCCCCCAAAACGGGAATGCCCCTTGATATGCTGCCCCTGACCCTAGCAAAATTAGCCGCCACCAAAAAGCAAAAAAGAACGGACTCGCTGTTCTGAAATAAGACCTCTTTACAGCAAGCCACCTATCAGGATCAGGATTATTCAGTTGCAGTACTCACTAAGAAAGTATTATGTTTTATCCGAAACCAATCTAATTACTATGAGCGTCCTGTAAAAAAAAGCTCTTGTGTTATTACACAGTGGGCTAATAAATATTAAATAAAAACCAAAAGAAAAGCCAGCAGTATGGATGTAATGGTTCCTCCCCTTTTAAAAAAATTCTTACAAATACTCTTACCACAAAAAAAGAGTTTAAAAATATAACTTGCCGTCCAGTTAATATCTCCAATGTAGCAAGCCAATGGTGAGTTTGTAATGGTCCCGATAGCAAGTGTAATTTAAACGGCACAATTAAAAACGCCCCCACTTGTACCCAATCAGAAAAATAAAATGCCCCCTTAGGGGCATATAAACTGTTTAAAAAAGCAGCCAAAGCAGCCTTAAATATCCCAGGAATCCCCTTAAAAAACAGTCCTTACTGGGCCCTACAGTGTCACTATTTTGTATGTGGCCAAAAGGCTTACAAGATGCTGCCAGCCAACTGGACAGGTAGCTGTTATATAGCTCATGGAGTTCCTCATCTGTCAATAACTGCCACACTGCCCAAAAAAAAAATTAGAAATGCCCAAGACACCTCTGTTGAGTCATAAGAAAAAACCCTGCGGCAACTAACTACGGCATTAAAAAACAATATAAAAATTTCCCTCATAACCGAGAAGCTTGTAGGGTGCTCTGTACTGAAAATAGCGCCACTGTTTTCCAGGCCAGCCATGGCATGCATAGGCCTCTATACTGTAAAGCTGCAAATGATACTTTAAAAAGTTGCCTTAAAGTTAAAAAACTCAGTTAATAATTTAAAGTCAGCAATAAAAACATTAAATAAAAAGGTACAGCAGCTCAGGACATTTTCCCTCCAAAACAGGCTGGCTTTGGACTATCTCTTGGCATCCCAAGAAGGAGTTTGTGCCCTCGTCGGGCCCCAATGTTATATATACATGAAAATAATAACAGTTATAAAATCTATAAAAAAGTGGTACAGGCTAAGGCCCATGCCCGAGCCAGAGCACAGGTTGCCTATACTGCCCCAAAAAGCGATTGGTTGCAAACCTTGTTTTCAGGCTGGGGTTTGTCGTCTTGGCTTGGTGGTTTATTTAGCCTGTTATTAAAATTTCTCTTTCCTGTATTGCTTGTATTAATGGTATTATGCTGTGCAGTATCATGTGTCAGGGCCCTTCTGCAAAAGTTAATAAGTCATTCTCTTCAGGGCTATCACAAAGTGCTTATGCAAAGTCCTATTATAAAAAAATAAATAGCCCAAGTAAAAAAACTCAGAGCCAAGGCTGTTGAGTGTTCTCAAAGGAGGGAGTTGTTGGGGACACTGGGGTATGGCCACTAGGTAACTCAAGGGGATGGAAGACCACGAGTGTCGATAAAGCCCAGTCGCACTAGGCCCAAGTGTCCTTGCCCCTCCCTCCCCCCCCGCCTAGAGGCACTCGCAGCAGCTCTGCGTACTAGGCCCAAGTGTCCTTGGCCCCCCCCAGCCTGAAGGCACTCACAGCAGTTATGCTAAAGATCTGCAACAATATGTTGCAGAGTCAGACTGCCTGAAACTAAAAAAGGCCAAACAGGGCAAATATAAAAAAAAATGCTAAATAAACCAGTTTTATGTATAGTTTAACAAATAATACAAAAAACAAAAGAACTAGCTGGTAACTGAATTGGCTGGCTATATGAATACTTAGGGCAGCTTGCTATTAAATAAGAATGCTAAAAAAAGAATATATAAAAGCCTGTGTAACTTCCTGCTCTGTGTGCAGGATTTGAGATTCTGTTCTCCCTGTACCTTTTTGAAGCTTCAAATAAACTTTTCTGCTTCTCCACCCCGTTGTGATTATTGGGTGAAGCACACCGGGTAGCGAACCAACCCGGGCTGTTGTTTTGCCTCTCGGCACTGGTTGCCGGCAACAAAATCATTAAAATATCAACCAAAATACTACAGTGACTGTAAGTCTCCTCCTCCACTGAGCTGCAGGCAAAAGGGAATTGTCAGACTCTTGGTCCGTTTGTACTAGAGGGAACATGATCAACAGAAAGAGAATGATCAGTTAAGTGGAGTCATCCTTGGCAGCTAGGGAGGAGAATAAAATGTTGGCAGGGGAAGCCTCCAGATGTCTGTGTGAGGGGAAGGTCTCCACTGACAATAGCTCTGAGAAGTAAGGTTTTAGTGGTTGTCTTGCCACTTTGTGACCTGCTGTTCTGTTCCTGTCACTGCCCAAGATGGTGCCAGATTTGTCCCATTTCATACAGTAATGGCAAAGATGAAAAAGGTTCTCCTTCCCACAGACAGTCACAAGGACTGAGGGATGGTGGGATTTTGGTTTGGTTTTTAAGAATGGTGTATTTCTGGTTTTGATTTGCCCATAATGAACTCTAAGTTAATAAGTGAAGCATGTTAAACTTCATGTTCTTTTCTTTAAAGAAACTTCCCTTTGAGTACCAGCTGGAGTTATGCACTGTAGTTTGTATCTCTTATATGAGCACTTGGAAAAGTGGAAGGGGCTGACTAGTTAAAGGACTCAGAATCAGAGGTCCATTATAGAATATATCCTGTTGTGTGGGCCTCCCCAGCTAGAGGAGAGCATTGCCAGAATGCACTACACTTTTGCCGTTCTGCACCTCTCAGAACCATAGAGGACCACGCAACACAGTGCAGAAGTCAGAGCAACTGCCAAGCAGTTCTAACTCACACTGGGCCTCTGCACAGCACCAGAATATAGGGAGTATGGATGTGGTCCCATGCACAAAAATCAGAATAGAATCAGGCCTATATTACATGGTTCCAACGTTACAACTACAGTGTGACAATGAAAGACAGTTCTAAGTCTAACCTAAAATGCTACAGACTAAATATTCCTAGGAGGATGTGTTTGCTAGCTTCATATATGCTATGCACTCACTCTGGGAGCGTTCCTCAACCAGGATTTGAATACTGCTCATGGGCACAGAGTTGGTACTAGGCATAAACAGATTAAGCCATTGCGTAGGGCCCCAAACAGCTCAAGGGGGCCCCCTATTTACTTTTTATTATGTGCTGGAGAGGGGATAGTCCTGCTTAGGGCCCCAAATGGGCTAGCCACCACCACTCATGATGACTTCTGTCTGTCAGAGAGCTCTGGCCAGCTGTACAACACAGACTGCAATAGGGACAATTAGATTGTAAACTCTTTGAGGCAGACAATATTATTTATTGTTTGTACATGCCATGTTAATTTATGATGCTATATCAGTGATTTTTATAATAAAAGAAAGAAACAATAGTAATAACAATGACAATATCTTTTGTGTATTATACCAAGATATGCAGCCTCTCTTCTTTATTGGTAAAGGCCTATAATATGCAGTGCTGCCAACTTGTGATTATATCAAAAGTCTTGCAATATTTGATGCCTTTCTTAAATCCCCAGCTCCTGGAGTCATGTGATTACTTGAGAATCTCAGCTTTCATTTGGAAAAAAAACACCCAAAGTCCTCATGGTTACAGAGAAAAGCTTGAAAAGATGAGCCCTAAGGGCTCAAAAAAAAAAAAACACCCAACCCAGAAAGCAAATAAAGATACCACAATTTTTTAAAAAATCATGATTTTAAGCCAATCTCATGATTCTGAGGGGGCTTCACTCATGATTTTTGACTTTACAGATTAGTCAATATTGAAACTGATGGTAGCTCAAAATAATATAATTATGTGAAGAATTAGTGCATTTGACTGCATGTGTGAATGCTATTTTTTATTGGCGATTATTACCAGCACTGTGTGGAAATAAAATCTTTCTTACTTTTTGAAACAACATAACCTGTATTCAACCCCCCTTTTGTTCAGCTTCATTTTCAATATTGCTGCTGAGAGTCATGCACAGTAATGCACAGACAACAGTGAAAAACAATAGTGAACTTAGAAATTCTAGACCCTGAGTAATTTGAATACTGTTATATTTTTAAACCTCCTATTTTTGCCAAATTTTTCTGGCAATGTTGATGTCAAAGGTCATAGTCTGAATTCAAAAAATTGAATACTACACTCATCCCTAATAAGCATCGAGCATTTAATATGGAATCACTTCAGAAATCTTCATGTCTGACAACCCATATTCTTTTTCTGTGGAATATGACTGTTTCCCAGAGGGAGGTGTGTGCATGTGCCTATAAAATCAATACACTAAACATGACCTTTTGTACTGTTGCCAGTAGTGGTTATGGTTCCAAAGGGGATTTTTAGTTTTACAAATTCAGAAGTTTAAAGGAAATTTTCAGACACAGCATGCCTTTGTCCAAAAAGCAAAGACCTGCCCTATTAATGTTATTTACAGCATGTAAGCATAATTCTGATAACCCATTTTCTTAATGAATTACAACCAGCTATAAAATACTAAAATCTGCCACTAGCCCAGTGATGCAAACAAAACAATAGTAGCAGTAAAGAACAACTTGGACATTGTTCATTTTTAAAAATTGATATTTTGGGGAGCAGGACACATTCTGATCTTAGGTAAATCTGGAGTAAATCTATTGTGATCACATACAAGTATAATCAGCTTTCAGGCATTGGTGATAAAGTCACAAAATCAAACTATAAAGGCCTTGTTCTCACACTAATTTTATACTGGAGCAACCATCACGAGAGATTTTGCTTTGAATGTTCTGATACCTTGCAGCACCTTAAATAGAGGCTTCCAGAAAAACCTCAGAGGGGCTTAAAACACCATAAAATTCACTTTTCCCAATTGACATAATTAAGGTGGTGACAGTATCAGGACACTTTGATTTGCATAAAATACTAATTAATTTTAAGATTAAGGCTTTAAATAAGTAGAAATTAATGATAATTAAAAATTAATAAAATCCAAAATGGCAGATCAAAATGGTGGAGATGGGGATGATATAGTTCATAAGTGCCGAGTTTCTAATCTGCCCGGGGGTGCTCCCCCTGGCTCCGCCCAGGCCTGGCCCCCACACTAACCTTTCCCCCAATGCCCCACCCCCGCTCCACCTTCACCCCTTCCCTGCCCAGTTCCACCCCTCCCCCGAGCATACTGTGCACTTGCTCCTCCCTTCCTCCCCCCACAGCACCTCCTGACACCGCAAAAGAGCTCAGCACCCACCATTTTTTTCACAGAGTCTGCACCTATGACATAGTTTAAATTTAGAGAGTGGAAAGTTCTAGAATCCAAGATGGCGCCAGAGGGAGGAGTTTAGCTATCTAAAAATAGGTATGATGTCAGGGGAGGAGCTAGAAAAGCTGGAAGCTGATTTGGCGGAGAGGAGCTGATCTTGAGAGAGCAACTGGTATATAAGGCCAACAGCCAGCAGGCTTAAGTGGGGGTTTGGGGGCTTGTAAAGATCAGAAGCCTCAAGAAGCAGCCAGAACAGCAACAACTGCAACTTAAGAAGATTCTGGAAAAGCAGCAGCAGCACTCTGAGATTGCCTTGGCAACGGCTTTCAGAGCAGCTCCCTGTCCACAATAACAACCAGCAACAACTACCTGAAGAAACAGCTACCTGGAAGCAGCAGCACCTGAAGAAGCAGCTAGAAGCTTCCAAAAGCCTCCCAGGCAGACAGCCTAAGGTAAATGGCAGCTGTAACCACCCGCTGTGGCAGCAACTTCCCGGAGATCGAGGAGACGACACCAACCACCATCTCCGGTGTTGGCCTATCCATCAGAGGAGAAGGACCTTTAGACAAATCAGAGGGATTTTGGTGTGAGTGTAAGTCGGATTTTATTATTTCTTGTTAAGGTATGCTTGGGTGTGGTTGTCAATAAAGCCGGATGCCTGCGTTTGAGTGAGCTCTACCTCACCCCATTCTGTAACTGGTTGACCCCTGCTCAAAGAATGGTGTAACATCATTTAAATGTAATCACCTTGTAATTATTGTATCCTCTAGATGTGATATAGGAATATTCCATATAACCTGTGTCTTTTATTTTGCTGCACCGCTTTATTATATAATTCTTAAATGTCATTCTGTTGTGTTTCATTAAATCCTATGTATCTTTTCTCGCTTTATTAAACTATCTGTATAATTATTATTGATTTCTGGTAAATAAATAATTCATTTGTTTTCAAAGAATTTCTGCTTGTGGGTGTCAGTCCTTGATCGCAAGGCTGTATCTGTGTCCTGTCAGGGGTTAGCAAGACTAGCTTGCTCTCGGAGCCCTCTGCAGGTGGAAGACAAGCCCCCTGGTAACTCCTTTAGGGCAGGCCACAACCTTGTTACCCTTTTATTAAATTAAAAGCACTATTGTAGGCTAGCATAATTGGTGGACTAATTGCTATTTGATAGAACTTGATGCAAATTTGTAGGTGACATAATCGGCGTCTAAACGTTAGGGTAAGACCACTGCACTACAGTTCAGTGAATTTACTCCTGCTGATAGCAGAATCAAGCCAAGTGTGTCTGCTTCAGATGCAAAGCAGTCCACGCTATACTTTGGTTTTCACATCCCCTGAAGTGCTTTATATTCAACCACTTTTCACAGACATTTCACTAGAATTTTTGTGAAAATTCTCAAAAACCAGCTTTTTCCAGAGAAATCTGGAAGGGGAGGAAAAAAGGGATCCTGGGCTGAAGAAACAAAAACAGTTTGATAAACTCTGATTCTGCAGCCAGAGGGCCTGGTTCATTTCTCACCACACTGGTGTAACTCTACTGACAGAGAGTTACTTCTGAATTACTCTGGTGTAAGTGCGAGAAGAGTCAGACCATATTAAATATGCTATCTTGTGCAAAAAATAAAACCCTTAATTGTTTTCTTTGGGATCTGTCCAAAGGGTTATGCAAGCACAAAAAATCAAAGCTCTGTTTTAATTTTCAGCTGAATCATGTAGTTTTTCTGACATCTAGTGGCATATAATAGGGTTACTTGTGGCACCTTAGAGACTAACAAATTTATCTGAGCAGAAGCTTTCGTGAGCTACAGCTCACTTCTGCTCAGATAAATGTGTTAGTCTCTAAGGTGCCACAAGTACTCCTTTTCTTTTTGCGGATACAGACTGACACAGCTGCTACTCTGAAACATATAATAGGGTTATTTCTTCCAACAATTAGCTGATGTTTAAAATCAAGTCATGCCCCCCTTGGATTTTCCTGCAGAATGGGGCCTTGCAAGAGGAAGATTCCATGAAGTGAAGGTTCATGAAGTGAATCCCTACCTCCACAGATGATTCAAGAAATCCAGTCCCAAAACCAGGGGATCTAAGGGATCCACAGTAAGCTTGGGCCATCTATGCAAGTAGCCTGTATCTCCACACAAATTCCTTCCCCGCCGCAACTTTCCTCTACCCGGTTAAAGCACAGTTCCATTGAAGCCTTGTGCCCCAGGCTCCTGCTGCAGCCAGTTGCTCCTGACCTAAACATGGGCTCCACTGCATAGATGGTGGTTAATTAGAGGAAGAGGTGAGTCCTTTCCTTTCTGCCCCCCCCCCCCAAGGCCCCTCCACGGGGATTCTGGACTTTGCTGAGAGCCATGGGGTTCAAGTAAAGGAGGAGTGTCACTAAGGAGACAACTGAATCTTCCCTTCCTTATGGGGCAGGTCTTGAGGCATGATATGATCATTAAAAAATCTGCTAATTGTTTTCTTGGGGCTTTGAAATTAAATTAAGCAAGGAGTTTAAATTTTTTTTTAATGTAAATTGATTAAAATGTACCCATTGGAAATCCTGGGTATATGCAGTACATTAACATGAGATCTTGCATAGGTAGTGTGGAAATAAAAGCTTAGAAAGAACTCTCAACTTTAACATTTTACTTCTGGTATTACACATGCATTCCATGGTTTGGACTTTCAATATTTCTTATTAAACTAAAAGTTGGGAAGGGGTGGGGGAAGCCCTTAGGTAACATAATGAAAAATACCTCACAGAATACAACACAGTTTATCATGTTGGGAAACCTTTACTAGACACCACAGAGATTGAGTCAGTATGGAAATGTGATTACCTAGCTCCTCCTCCCATGCTGAAGGTAGTTAAGACTACTTATTCATGAAGCACTGAAAAACATGATTCCATTATCCAGATCCAGTGTTCCAAGTTCTTTAACTTCCCTCAAGCACAGAACCATCATCCTTAAAATATAATTACCAGCAGCCCCGTATCTATCTATGGTATGGACCCAGAAGCAAATGGGGATCCAGTGAAGGGTGCAGAGCACTGATGTGATTGCTCTTGACAGCTAGTCCAATGCAAAAGATGGCCTACTGCATATTGTACAAACAAGGTTTTGATTGGACATGTCCAAGACCCCTAGGCATAGGAAGTTACAGTATTCTGCTCATGAAATGAGAAACATTTAGATTATCAGTACTAGGTCTTCATCTAAGAGGAATGGACATTGCCTTGACAGGCCAGAAATGGAAGAGGTAGCCTGGTACTATGTGTACCTGGTGTTAGAGGGCTTTCCCTCCACCCTCCTACTTCCCTGGTTCTTGTCATGCAGACAGCAAGCAGCAAAAGACTAGAAGTACGAAGTGCAGACAATGCGATGTTTATTGGGGTTAATTTCCAGCAAGCATGATTCCAGTTTCCCACCTACTTCCTGTTTGACCCCAGTTTATATAGTAATATTCTCAGCTATACCATAACCAATCATTTTACCGAAATCTATCGAACCAGTCCTAACATATTGTAACATAATTCTCTAAACAATTATATCCCATTACCCTAATTAACTTATACCTAGCAACATTATACAGCAGACAGAAACAATTAGAAAAGCAGACAGATTAACAATAGAAAAGTGGGGGCCATAAAGACAAAACAATACAGAAAGGAGGATTTCACAACCACAACCATTGATAAGTGATTTCTTGCCAGACAGGATGCTATCAAACTAAGGGTAGGTCTACACTACCTGCCGGATAGGTGGGTAGCGATCAATATATCGGGGGTCGATTTATCACATCTAGTCTAGATGCAATAAATCGATCCCCGAGCGCTCTCCCATTGACTCCGGAACTTCAGCACCGTGAGAGGCACAAGCGGAGTCGACGGGGGAGCGGCGGCAGTCGACTCACCGCCGTGAAGACGCCGCAGTAAGTCAATCTAGGTACATCGACTTCAGCTATGCTATTCTTGTAGCTGAAGTTGCATACCTGACATCAACTCCCCCCCCCCATAGTGTAGACCAGTGCTATGTTTTCTTTAACCATCTTAAGATCTGTTTCTTTATCTGGTGGCGATAGGCCCTATCAGGACAGGATTGTCCTAACAGCCCAATACCACCTTATTTCAGTGTGACTGGTTTGGAATGTGAGGATGTGACCGTACGCTTCCCAGTTTATGGCTGCCTAAGAACAAGACCTCAGACTATCCTAGTGAGAGAAGGCCCGTACATGGGCAGATTTGTGATTTTGATTCTTTGTTTTATACCTCTATAACTAGCTAAGTGATAAAAATACACCCAAGTTCTTAAAGTATAGGCCTTTACAGGCAGGCCTACATATCTATATTCTAACACTCCACCCCTTTCTTTTTCTTTTGGGACCCTCCTACCCAGGTATCCCTGGACATATGGTGACACATTTCCTGATAGGGCCAGGCATCAAGGTGGAATGTGTCGATGCTCCATCTGTCCCACTGCTCCTTGTGTAGTACTATGCCCTGCACCTCTCTTGTACGGGCATACTATACCTGTTCCAATTAGTGTTCCAGACTTCCCATAATAGTGGGCCTGAGAAGGTTGGGTCCAGGTTGTCTAGTACACTGGGGGGGAGGGCTTACTATATTATTTATAGGTTATAATCAGTGGCCGTTCTTTAGAGGGTTGTGCCCCTCTTGACTGTTTCCATATGCAACATACCACAAGTATACTTAACAATACGCCAGCTGCCATGATAATCCACAGCAATACAAAGAGGAATGGACATTGTCTTGACAGGCCAGAAATGGGAAGGTGTAACCTGCTACTGTATGTACCTGGCAGTCAAGGAGCAGAGATGAATCTAGAAAAACCCTAATTCCATTCAGTAAAAATAATGCCAGCAGTGTGGCCCAGTCATTCAAGCACTGGACTGGGACTCAGGAGATCTGTGTTTCATTTCTAGCTCAGCCCTAGCCTGCTGGGTGACCTTGGGCAAGTCACGTCCCTTCGCTGTCCCTCATTTTTCCAATCTGTAAAATGGGAAAAACTACTGACCTTTGTCATTGCTTTGAGAGCTGCGTATGGAAAGGGCTATAAAAGAGTTCTTTTATACAAACATATAATGCCACACTGACCCCTTCCATTAAAAAATAAATGTGTGGAAGATGAAAATCCAAGACAGAAGCATTGTGAGTTTGAATTTCCAGATTCCCAATACAAGCTCCCTTTGGAATGGAGCTAGCTGTCACTTGGATGGGACAGGGGGATGGCTTTGCATTCAGAGGGTATGGTGTCCTGACCCCACCCAGTGATGTCCTGAGATATATATGGTGTGTCTGTCCCTTTGTGCCTGGTACTCTCACACCTTTCAGCAGCACAGACGTCAGTGTCTGTCTCTTGAACTCCATTCCCCCATTTCTGTAATTTTTGATCCAATTTCACACAGTTAAATCCATCCCTTAGTAGCACAAAATGGAGAGCATTTGTCCCATGGTAACGGTTCTTTGCAAGGTTTATGAGTTAAATCTTTTCAGATTAACGTCTATTAGGAGCTGCTTAAAAATTACTTGGGAGAATTATCATGTTAGCCATCAGTTACCATTAAGCATTAAATCTGTCGAGACAGATATAGGGCCAAATGTCGTTGCCTTACACACAAGTCATCCCATGGGAGTCAATGGAACCATTCATGTATGATAGACCAACAGGTTGACACAGGAGTGGGTTCATTTCTTCGAGCATCTTAGCCTCTTTAAAATATACTTGTATTTAAAAACAGAGGAAGGTTAAAGAGGTCAGTTTTGTAAACAGAAAATATTAGTAGTAATTTATTTTTGTGTTTTATTTGGGCAAATTAAGACATGCCAGCCACATACTCACTAATTACATTTATTTATTAAAAGAATGGTCTAGGTTTTTTGTTGGGTTTTTTTGCAGTTACATTTTCATCCTGAAAAACCTTTTGTGTACATGGTATCGTAGGGGCAGTGTGATCGAACTCCAAAGGTATTTATAGAGTCTTTATGGAGTAGTATGACTGGTACTGGCCTGAAACAGGACAGAGTACTAAAAATAACTCCTTTTTAAAGAGATGATGAGGATGATTTAAGGCTCCATGTTGGCACTCATAAAGCACAGGAAAGTGCCAATCAGAATCCCAAACCATAACAAAATGTGCAGAGGGACTTCCAAAGTTTAAGAAGTCAGCTTTGTGAACATTAAATATTGACCATTTATTCACTACATACTATGTACTATGTATCTGACTGGAAGTCTCCATCCAGACTCAAAGAGACCTATTACACAGACAAAGGTATATTGTATACCCCAGATAATTGTCTGCAGCATTGCTTCAACACAGAGCGTATAGCCAGTAAAGTAGTTATATGAAAGAATTTGGGGTGTTTTTCCCCCAAAAAATACAGGGCCTGATTCTGGTCTGCCTTATATCAGGGTAAACAGGCGTAATTCCACTGAAGTTACTGGTGAGACTGAAATCAGAATGAGCCCCACCATACCCATCTTTGAAGGAGGGAACATAGTAGTTTCCATATCAGATCAGGCAAGGGATCCAAATAATTCAGTATCCTGCAGAGGCGAAAGTAAGCCGGTATGGGCCAGTACGGTGTACCAGTAAGAAAGTGGCCGCTGGTATGGGCCAGTACATAACCAACTTTAAAGTGCTGTCATGGCAGGGCTTTAAGCACCATACTGGCAAGGCTGCTGATGGGGGAGGCAAAAGGGGCAGTTGCCCTGTGGCCCGGCAATTTAAATGGGCCCAGAGCTCCCGGCAGTGGCTGGAGCCCCGGGCCCTTTAAAACACTGCTGGAGCAGCTCTGGCCCACAAGTCAGGCAGCTCTGAAGGGCTGGCTGGGGGAGTCTGGCCCCAGCCCCACCCCTTACACCCAAGGCCCTGCCCCTTCCAGAGGCCCAGAGCCACCCTGCATACCGGTAAGTCCTTTAAGTTACTTTCACCCATGGTATCCTGTCTCTGAAAGTGGACAGTACCAAATTGTTCAGAGGAAGGGGCTAAAACCCCACAATAGATAATTATGAGCTAATCTGCCTCTAGGGAAGTTTTTTTTCTAACCCTCATCAGTTAGTGGTTGGTTTGTGCCCCGAGGTTGTGATTTAAGTGCAACATCATCAAATGTAATACATTTCCCAAAGGGAAAATGCTAACAATTTTTCCCCACTGTAGCAGTGTGGTCATTTGGAAGTAGCACTAATGTTATGTCTGCCCAAGGAATTTGCAGCAGCACCAGCTAATGAATAGCAAATTCTGGCAAAGATAAAGGGGACACGGCAAAAGAAAGGGATGGCAAGGGGCATAAGTACAGTTAAAGGAACAATGTATTCCAGACAGGGACGCAGGAGCATTCCCAAAAGTGGGGGAACCAGGAGCCCACCCCCCTTGAGGTGGGGTGGGTCCCAAAAGAAGTGGTAGGGCCCTGCCCCCCGACCTTCCAGTTCCAGCACCACTGATTCCAGATGCAGTTTCAGGATATAAGGCCCTGCTTAGTGCTAAGCACCCTAAGCTCCAATTTACTTCAATGGGAGCTGAGTGTACTCAGCAGCTTGCAGGATCCAGCCCTAAATCATTAACATCTTCGCCAACTAGCTGCAGTTGAAATAAAGCAAAAGACCACCTCAGTGCTGAGAACTTCAATGCCAAGAAATATTCCTTCCATTAGCTTTGGAACTTTGCAATGACAAGTATTTTAACTTGTTTACAGTGTTGTAGTACTCATGTTGGACTCAGGATATTAGAGAGACAAGGTGGGTGAGGTAATATCTTTTAATTTACCAACTTCTGTTGGTGAGAGAGACAAGCTTTTGAGCTACCCAGAGCTCTTCTTCAAGTTTGGTAAAGGTTCTTAGAATGTCACAGCGAAATACAAGCCAGAGAAGATAACTCCTTATGCAAAACAAATATGTTGCAAGAGACCATTCAAGGTGAAGTGGGCAGTTAACATCTCTGCAATTATAGGACAAAGGAGGATTAGTGGACTATAGCTTGTTGTAATGAGCCATAAATCCAGTGTCTTTACTGAGGACATGATTTTTACTGCCTAACAAAGTTATGAATGTAAGTTCCGGTGCTCATCCTTTGAATGTGTTGTGCAGGTTTCCTTTGAGGATGAGGACTGAGAGGGCAGATCTGGAGTGATTGTGTTGTGAAAATTGTTCACCCACCAGTGTTTTTGTCTTGTATTGTTTTTTTCTCTGTGGGTTCATTAGCAAGCGCACTGATTGTGTACTTTCAGCCACAGAGTTGTTATTGGGGCATTTCGTGCAGTGAGTGAGGTACACTGCATGTTGTGATAGGCATTATAGGGCTTATGAATCTTGAAAGGTGTATTGTGGGGGGGTATTGATTGTCATAGCAGTGCAGCTATGTCGGCAGGTCTTGCATCTGTTATGGCAGAGTCAGTACCATTTTGAGTTGGTGAGTCCTGGTCTGTGGGGAGCTTACTTTGGATGATGAGCTTGGTGTGGTAGGGGGGGTGTTCAAATGCCAGGAAAGGGGGCTAGTGAAAGATTTCTTTCAGGATGTGGTCCCGCTTAAGTACAGTTTTAATTGTTTAATGATACCCCATACAGGTTCCAGAATGGGATGGTAGGTGACAGCTAGGGTGGTCAGAAGGTTTTTTCCCCCCATATTGAAGCAGGTTCTCTCAGGGTATTGGGTGGCCCATTCCATGATGCGATCTACTTTTCTGGTGGAGTGTCCTTAGTGGTGAAGGTGGTTTTAACTGTGTTACGGTGTGTATCCCAGACTTTCTTTTTGGAGCATATTCTATAGTTTCTGAATGCCTGACTGTAGGTGACAGATTTCTTGGGGTGTTTGGGGTGGTTACTGAATCTGTGAAGGTTAGCATGGTGATCCATGGGTTTCCTGTATATAGTTGTATTTAGAACATTGTTGAAGTTGATCATGCAGTCCAGGAAGTTGTATGCTTGTATAAAAGTGTTCTAGTAAGGTTTGATGGCTTGGAGATGGTTGTTGAAGTTGTGGAGCAAATCTATGAGAGGTTTAGGTCATCTGTTCAGAGGAGGAGAATATTATCTATGTATCTCAGGTATATTATAAGTTTCATGGTGCATTTATCCACAAATTTTTCCTTTAGATGGCCCATGAAGATGTTGGCATATGCTTATGCTAAACTATCTGCTCTAGCTTGTATTTATCTGTAACACTCTGACTACTTTTCCAAGACCTGAAGAAGAGCTCCATATAAGCTTGAAAGCTTGTCTCTCTCACCAACAGAAGAAGTTGGTCCAATAAAATATATCCCCTCACCCACCTTGTTTCTCAAATATTTTCATAGATAGAAAATGTAAAGTACATTTTTCAATTATTCTAATTGTATTTATTTATATAGTATTCTACTGAGACCAATTTCAATCTTAGATGCTGGAAAGTCTATGCTTTATTACAAACTAGTAATTTTCTTTGTACGATGATTTTCTTTTGCTCAAGTTAACTGACATGTCATTATTCCTAATGCAGCAATTAGACTAAACAAGCACCTGTACAGCAAGATCTCAAGCCGTACCAAAAAACAAAAATGGACTTCTTTTCTTTATTTATTACATATAAACAAATAAGTGAATGTACAATTAGTGGATTTAATGAATTCTGCTTAGCCCTGATCCTTTTCTTTTTAAAAGGAAATAAATATTATTGAAAAGTTGCAGTTATGCCATGCCATGCCATGCCATGATTCTAAAGTTAACTCCCATCTGTGATTAATAGTTAGAAGACTTATCACATGATCAAGTGTGACACCAATCTGTTTTTTCCTTTAATGAGTTCCTATAAACGTTGGCCAGACAACAAAGAATTTATCTCAACCCCAAACATTCTAGTAAGGCAATTAAGTGGTGGTGATGCTTGGTGTAAGGAGATCCAAATTCAGTCCTGGTAAAAGTATGTCCAACTCTTTTGACTTCACTAGATTTGCCCCCACTTACACCTGGGCTGTATTTGCCTCATGGGCAAGGCATGCAAAAGAAACACAGCTCTTCAGTGCAGTGTTCACGTAACTAACACATCTATTAGAATATAGACAATCATACATTTTGAAATCTTGGCAGTGATTTCCTGTGGATAATAATACCTGCCTCGCCAGGATGTTGTGAGACTCAGTTCATTAGCTAATCTGTCTCCCAGTGAAATCAGTGGCATGGCTTTCACTCAAAGGGAGCAGGACTAGGCATTTTGGAGATTCTGCCCTGGTTCATGCCTCTGTAATCCTACTGGTATAGATGAGAGCAGAACTTGGCCCACAAAACGTTGTATTAATGCAAAACATTATTTTTATTTTTTCTGGTAATCCACAACAGCCTGAATGGCAACTTGCCATCCTCCCCAAATGATAGAATATAGACTCTTACACTCAAGTAAATAAGACTTAAAAGCATGTGTAGCATGTATATGTACATGTGAGAGTGCCATTGTAAAGAACCAGTAGACACATGCTATAGACACCTTGCTCATGCTCTTCCTTTGTTCATCAGTAGCAAAAGCAGAAGTTGCTGCCATTTGAATTATAGGAATGATTTAATCAGCTGAAAGTAGCAGGCTCTTAACTAAGGGAGCCAGCTACTAGGGGGAGCCATGATCACCCACTCTTGACCAGGTTATTACATTATGATTGCAGGGTAGGCCAATATTAACCATCCATTGCTGTTGTATAATGCTAAAGGATAAGAACATTCCACAGTGGTAGATAGAACAAGGGATGAAAAATCTTATTCTATATGAACTCTATTTAGTCTTATTCTGAACTCTAGTCTCAACACATCTCCAATAATTGCATACAGATTGTTTATCATCTCCAGCCTTAGTTTTGTTCTGAACATATCCCTCTGTAACTAATCCCCGTTTTGCCTTCCAGAAAGTAAAGATGAACTTTAGAATGAGCGTTGGATAACATATTCCCTAGTGCTGTTTAAGCGTCATACAATTACCTGCTGGAAATTATATGGAAGGTTCCTATTGAATTCCACAAGGTTTCTGCTAAACATACTTTCTTAGCTGGTCTAGAGAGACTCTACTTTGGATCAGGATTAATTGCTTAGATTTCAGAGGGTGCACCAGATGTCAAAAACAACATATAACTAGTCCTCTTGACACTCCAGGAAGACTGCCAAAATTATTGGTTGGAAATACTCCAAAGGATTGACTTCACACTCAGCAGCAGGATAGCAGCCACCAGTTGTCTTATAAAGATTATTATTTCTATCATGACTTTAAAACGTGAAAGAACTATGGATAAACAACAATTACACTGAAAAGTTAAGGCATTTTGAGCCTAGAGTGAGGCTGTACCTACTCAAGTTCATTAATTCATGCTGGAAAATATCTAAGATCCTTCAGCAGAGGCATCACATAAACAATGGCCATGATGAAAAACAGAACGGGAAATGGGGAAGAGGTTTTAATTATCCCCAGTCACACATGAAGTAGTAACTTTGACTGTCTTTCTTTTGCGTGGAAAATTAACTTTGGAAACCCTCAGCCCAAATGAATGTAACACTCTTAACAGTAAGGCTTTCTACTGCCGGAATTCACTTCTCATCCTATTAATCCAGTTTCCTCTCTCTTTCTTTCACCAGCTCTTATTTTTTCTATCAAAAATGACCACCAGTCTCACTCTTCTATTCAAAACTTAAAAGACTATGGTTCAGAGTCTCGAAAAGGTATGTAGGCACCTAGCTCCCATTGAAATCAGTGATTGTTTATAATGACACTCTCACATGTGTATATATACATATTATACATGCTTTTAAATCTCGTTTGCTTGAGCATAAGATTCTATATACTGTAATTTGGAGAGGATGGCAAGTTGCCACTGATTTCAATGGGAGTTAGGTGCATACGTATCTTTGAGGATCTGGGCCTAAATGAGTCTCATGCAAAGATTTATGGGATTTGCAATTCCAGCAGGAGGTGATTGTGGTGGACTCTGCCACTCCCTATTGCCTAGCCTGGAGGAGGGGCTAACACAAACACAAAGATCTCTGTTGGACTAGGACTGGAGAGGCAGTGGCCTGACCTAGCAACCCCCCTTAAGAGACTGTGGGGAGGAAGCATTCAATCAATGTTCCTCTGAAGACCCTGGGAAATGAGTAGAGGTTTGAAGGACTCCCACCAGGCAGACAATGAGTGGTAGCTCAAAGTAGAGAGAAGGGTGAAAGCAGGGAGAGGGAGGTTTGAGGAGTAAGTGGTCATGTGAGGGGGAGGTATAAATGAAAGAAATATGTGAGAACAGATATTTACAGCATCTGGTTTTGCAAGAACAGATTTTCACCAGTTTGGTTCAGATACTGTATCTAGACAAATACTGGGGTTTGGATAAAAAGCTACCCCTGAGTTTCTGAACCTGACAGCATCTGGAAACTAGTAGTTCATCTCTTTTCTGCTCTCAAGTAAAATTGGCTGCAAGTAAGGGGAGAACTCCCATCAGATTAGGTTTTGCAATCTTCTGGAAGATGGTGGGAGTTTTGCCTGCACCAGAACTACAGGACTAGGTCCATGATACATACAGTAGAGTATAAAAGGTTGGGTATCTTAAGGCCAAAGCATAAAGACAATAAGCAGCATGTAGGAGTGTCATGGGATTCAGGGTGCAAGCCAGACCAGTAAGGTCTAACACTGTAATCCTGAGTGCCTTACAATGTTTTGCTACTGTAGCTCCCAGGCTGGGATGCTTGCAGTCAGCAACAAGCATGCAGGTCATACACTGAGTGTCTGTGTGCTGTGCAGCCAGCCTTGGTTCAGTAACTCTGATCCCAGCAGCCTGTGTACAGCCCCACTCTGGATTCCACCAGCCTGGGTTACAACCAGCAAGGTGACCCCAACATATTTCCAGTCCCAAAATTTCCCCAAAACCATGTGTTCTGCAATGTTCAGCCCTCTCCTCAACAGTTCAGAGAAATAATGTTTGTTTGTTGCTCTAAAGACGCAAAAGCACAGCACAGCTTACTAACTTTATGTGGATAAATGCACCCTTTCATTTAACCACCACAGTGAGTTGGTTTATAGTAAAAATAATGAAGATGCAGTGGATCAAAACCTCTGCAAGGCGTAATAGCAGGTCACATCCACTATTACTCCAAGAGTTGCACCATGGCTGTATAGACACCCTGGCCAAGTGAGACTGAGTGTTCCATCCCACAGCCACAGGACATTTTTGTATCCAACTATTCCCCAGGATCTCTGTCAGTGAACATAACACTTATGTGCTTTATGCTTTTTTCTTAGTAAAGAATTTTTGGTCCATATATAATCACTTTTAAACTTGTTGGTTCTTTGGAAAACATTTGAGACTATTCATTGCATTTTCAGTCAAAATACTAATCTCTGCTTGAACTAAATTTGGTCTCCTAGAGAAGGAATTAAAATAGTTGGGAAATTTAATATTTAAATTTCACCATTGTGCAGATGTAGCAACAAATCTGACTTTATGTAAATTTCAGTACAATAAACATTGTACTGAAGGAGTGAGCAGAGATACTAAGAGCAGGGAGATAAAAACTGGGAGCCAATGTCATTGCTCTTCAAAAAGAAAGAATTTTCAGTAGCAATTCTCATAACAGAGTGAAAGTACAGCATTATAGCAAGGGCCTTCACAAACTGTTACCAGATCTATTAATATTATGGATCACTGTATCTGTGTTATGTGTCATAGGAGGATGTTTTCATAGGCTGATCTTTCACAAAAATAAAGGTTTCAGAGTAGCAGCCATGTTAATCTGTATTGGCAAAAAGAAAAGGAGTACTTGTGGCACCTTAGAGACTAACAAATTTATTTGAGCATAAGCTTTCGTGAGCTACAGCTCACTTCCTCAGATGCATTCAGTGGAAAATACAGTGGGGAGATTTCTGTACTTAGAGAACACGAAACAATGGGTGTTACCATACACACTGTAACGAGAGTGATCACTTAAGGTGAGCTATTACCAGCAGGAGAGCAGAGGGTGTGGGGGGGGACCTTTTGTAGTGACAATCAAGGTGGGCCATTTCCAGCTGTTGACAGGAACGTCTGAGGAACAGTGTGGGGTGGAATAAACAAGGTGAAATAGTTTTACTTTATGTAATGACCCATCCACTCCCAGTCTCTATTCAAGCCTAAGTTAATTGTATCCAGTTTGCAAATTAATTCCAGTTCACCATTCTCTCATTGCAGTCTGTTTTCGAAGTTTTTTTGTTGAAGAATTGCAACTTTTAGGTCTGTAATCGAGTGACCAAAGAGATTGAAGTGTTCTCCGACTGGTTTTTGAATGTTATAATTGTTGACATCTGATTTGTGTCCATTTATTCTTTTACATAGAGACTGTCCAGTCTGACCAATGTACATGGCAGAGGAGCATTGCTGGCACATGATGGCATATATCACATTGGTAGATGTGCAGGTGAACGAGCCTCTGATGGTGTGGCTGATGTGATTAGGCCCTATGATGGTGTCCCCTGAATAGATATGTGGACACAGTTGGCAACGGGCTTTGTTGCAAGGATAGGTTCCTGGGATAGTGGTTCTGTTGTGTGGTGTGTGGTTGCTGATGAGTATTTGCTTCAGGTTGGGGGGCTGTCTGTAAGCAAGGACTGGCCTGTCTCCCAAGATCTGTGAGAGTGAGGAGTCATCCTTCAGGATAGGTTGTAGATCAGGATAGGTTGTAGTTTGAGGCACAAGTGGTGTTCTCGTCCATCCTCCCGGTGGAAGGAAAAGGCCTGGGTAGGGTCCGTTGAATCGTGGAAGTCAACGAATGGCTACACAGGTGGTGTCGGAGAGAAGGCTTTGGATTCTTTGACCATGGGATGGTGTTCCATGAAGGAGGAGTGCTGGGCAGAGACGGGCTCCACCTTACGAAGAGAGGGAAGAGCATCTTTGCGAGCAGGCTGGCTAACCTAGTGAGGAGGGCTTTAAACTAGGTTCACCGGGGGAAGGAGACCAAATCCCTGAGGTAAGTGGGAAAGCAGGATACCGGGAGGAAGCACAGGCAGGAACGTCTGTGAGGGGAGGGCTCCTGCCTCATACGGAGAATGAGGGGCAATCAGAAGGTTATCTCAAGTGCGTATATACAAATGCACAAAGCCTTGGAAACAAGCAGGGAGAACTGGAGGTCCTGGTGATGTCAAGGAATTATGACATGATTGGAATAACAGAGACTTGGTGGGATAACTCACATGACTGGAGTACTGTCATGGATGGTTATAAACTGTTCAGGAAGGACAGGCAGGGCAGAAAAGGTGGGGGAGTAGCACTGTATGTAAGGGAGCAGTATGACTGCTCAGAGCTCCGGTACGAAACTGCAGAAAAACCTGAGTGTCTCTGGATTAAGTTTAGAAGTGTGAGCAACAAGAGTGATGTAGTGGTGGGAGTCTGCTATAGACCACCGGACCAGGGGGATGAGGCTTTCTTCCGGCAACTCGCAGAAGCTACTAGATCGCACACCCTGGTTCTCATGGGTGACTTTAATTTTCCTGATATCTGCAGGGAGAGCATTACAGCGGTGCATAGACAATCCAGGAATTTTTTGGAAAACGTAGGGGACAATTTCCTGGTGCAAGTGCTAGAGGAGCCAACTAGGGGGGGAGCTTTTCTTGACCTGCTGCTCACAAACCGGGAAGAATTAGTGGGGGAAGCAAAAGTGGATGGGAATTTGGGAGGCAGTGACCATGAGTTGGTTGAGTTCAGGATCCTGACACAGGGAAGAAAAGTAAGCAGCAGGATACGGACCCTGGACTTCAGGAAAGCAGACTTCGACTCCCTCAGGGAACGGATGGGTAAGATCCCCTGGGGGACTAACATGAAGGGGAAAGGAGTCCAGGACAGCTGGCTGTATTTCAAGGAATTCCTGTTGAGGTTACAGGGACAAAACCATCCCGATGTGTCGAAAGAATAGTAAATATGGCAGGCGACCAGCTTGGCTTAATGGTGAAATCCTAGCGGATCTTAAACATAAAAAAGAAGCTTACAAGAAGTGGAAGGTTGGACATATGACCAGGGAAGAGTATAAATATATTGTTCGGGCATGTAGGAATGAAATCAGGAGGGCCAAATCGCACCTGGAGCTGCAGCTAGCAAGAGATGTCAAGAGTAACAAGAAGGGTTTCTTCAGGTATGTTGGCAACAAGAAGAAAGACAAGGAAAGTGCGGGCCCCTTACTGAATGAGGGAGGCAACCTAGTGACAGAGGATGTGGAAAAAGCTAATGTACTCAATGCTTTTTTTGCCTCTGTCTTCACTAACAAGGTCAGCTCCCAGACTGCTGTGCTGGGCATCACAGCATGGGGAGTAGATGGCCAGCCCTCTGTGGAGAAAGAGGTGGTTAGGGACTATTTAGAAAAGCTGGACATGCACAAGTCCATGGGGCCGGACGAGTTGCATTCGAGAGTGCTAAAGGAACTGGCGGCTGTGATTGCAGAGCCATTGGCCATTATCTTTGAAAATTCGTGGCGAACGGGGGAAGTCCCGGATGACTGGAAAAAGGCTAATGTAGTGCCAATCTTTAAAAAAGGGAAGAAGGAGGATCCTGGGAACTACAGGCCAGTCAGCCTCACCTCAGTCCCCGGAAAAATCATGGAGCAGGTCCTCAAAGAATCAATCCTGAAGCACTTACATGAGAGGAAAGTGATCAGGAACAGTCAGCATGGATTCACCGAGGGAATGTCATGCCTGACTAATCTAATCGCCTTCTATGATGAGATTACTGGTTCTGTGGATGAAGGGAGAGCAGTGGATGTATTGTTTCTTGACTTTAGCAAAGCTTTTGACACCGTCTCCCACAGTATTCTTGTCAGCAAGTTAGGGAAGTATGGGCTGGATGAATGCACTATAAGGTGGGTAGAAAGCTCAACAGGTAGTGATCAATGGCTCCATGTCTAGTTGGCAGCCGGTGTCAAGTGGAGTGCCCCAGGGGTCGGTCCTGGGGCCAGTTTTGTTCAATATCTTCATAAATGATCTGGAGGATGGTGTGGATTGCACTCTCAGCAAATTTGCGGATGATACTAAACTAGGAGGAGTGGTAGATACGCTGGAGGGCAGGGATAGGATACAGAGGGACCTAGACAAATTGGAGGATTGGGCCAAAAGAAATCTGATGAGGTTCAATAAGGATAAGTGCAGGGTCCTGCACTTAAGACGGAAGAACCCAATGCACCGCTACAGACTAGGGACCGAATGGCTAGGCAGCAGTTCTGCGGAAAAGGACCTAGGGGTGACAGTGGACGAGAAGCTGGATATGAGTCAGCAGTGTGCCCTTGTTGCCAAGAAGGCCAATGGCATTTTGGGATGTATAAGTAGGGGCATAGTGAGCAGATCGAGGGACGTGATCGTCCCCCTCTATTCGACATTGGTGAGGCCTCATCTGGAGTACTGTGTCCAGTTTTGGGCCCCACACTACAAGAAGGATGTGGACAAATTGGAGAGAGTCCAGCAAAGGGCAACAAAAATTATTAGGAGTCTGGATCACATGACTTATGAGGAGAGGCTGAGGGAACTGGGATTGTTTAGTCTGCAGAAGAGAAGAATGAGGGGGGATTTGATAGCTGCTTTCAACTACCTGAGAGGTGGTTCTAGAGAGGATGGTTCTAGACTATTCTCAGTGGTAGAAGAGGACAGGACAAGGAGTAATGGTCTCAAGTTGCAGTGGGGGAAGTTTAGGTTGGATATTAGGAAAAACTTTTTCACTAGGAGGGTGGTGAAACACTGGAATGCATTACCTAGGGAGGTGGTAGAATCTCCTTCCTTAGAAGTTTTTAAGGTCAGGCTTGACAAAGCCCTGGCTGGGATGATTTAATTGGGGATTGGTCCTGCTTTGAGCAGGGGGTTGGACTAGATGACCTCCTGAGGTCCCTTCCAACCCTGATATTCTATGATTCTATGATCCTTGATGATGCGCTGGAGAGGTTTTAGTTGGGGGCTGAAGGTGATGGCTAGTGGCATTCTGTTATTTTCTTTGTTGGGCCTGTCCTGTAGTAGGTGATTTCTGGCTACTCTTCTGGCTCTCTCAATCTGTTTCTTCACTTCAGCAGGTGGGTGTCGTAGTTGTAAGAATGCTTGATAGAGATTTTGTAGGTGTTTGTCTCTGTCTGAAGGGTTGGAGCAAATGTGGTTGTATCATAGAGCTGGCTGTAGACAATGGATCGTGTGGTGTGGTCTGGATGAAAGCTGGAGGCATGTAGGTAGGAATAGCGGTCAGTAGGTTTCCTGTATAGGGTGGTGTTTATGTGACCATTACTTATTAGCACCATAGTGTCCAGGAAGTGGATCTCTTGTGTGGACTGTTCCAGGCTGCGGTTGATGTTGGGATGGAAATTGTTGAAATCACGGTGGTGTGTATGTGTATGTGAGAGAGAGAGAAGTGGTAATGAGTGTTCATTTGTTCATTTCTAGGCAATTGATAGTATTTGCACATCCAGATCTAGTTAAATGCTGGTTAATTTCTGGACAAGTTTTGTGTTTCTCCATTGTATCTCTTGTTGGTGAGGTTTAATGATACAGTAGTTTGTTTATTGAACTCTTCAAACAATGATATTGGTGAATAGATATTTGTGCTTGTGCCATTCAAATGTATAACCAATAACAAATGAATTACCAATGTATAACAAATGTATAACCAATAACTTCTTCAGAACAGGTGATGCAGAACCACACAACTGTAGTGTGAGTTTCTCCAAGATGCCTTCACAGTAACCCTCATGTAGTATCCAGACTGAGGTACTATTGTGTCTTGGAGAGGTACAGAAGTTCAGTCACTGTGCCAGCTCCTTTCTAAGTTTATTTGCTGCATAAATTCACAGCTATACCAAAATTCCTGGCGCCAATCCTCGTTCCAATGAAGTAAGTGTGACTTTGCCATAGTAAAACAACTTGGACAATTACCACATAGAAGTCCACATTGAAACAGAAGCATAAAAACTAAATAGCATCAGTATTATTGACATTAGTCCATATAGTCCTATAAATAGGATTATAACTCTGAACTGAATGAATATTTTATATTGTGCATGGTCAAATGTGAGTTTTTTAATCACTTGTAGTAACTTTTTAAATTATCTTACAATTCTCAGGGAGATCTTCTGTAAATCTTCAGCTTATAAAGATCAGCTATCTTTTTTAAAGATGTGCAAAAAATTACATATAATAGCAGAAAAAGTACTTATTTTTTACATTTTCAAAATTAATGGATTTTGCTCAAGCTCTCCACTAAATTCACATTTGAGACAAATGTTCTATGGAAAAGAATTTTTCAGAAACTTACTATCAAGTAATGATAGGGGATTATAATGGAAGTCTGAATGCAATCAACTAAAATGCTTGCTACTCAATTATTAATATGAGGATTAATGAGGAACATACTACAACTGTGTAGTCAGTCAAAACAAAACAAACATCTACCTA
Organism: Lepidochelys olivacea; assembly: GCF_965140295.1. Lineage (NCBI taxonomy): Eukaryota > Metazoa > Chordata > Testudines > Cheloniidae > Lepidochelys > Lepidochelys olivacea. The sequence continues at coordinate 97,752,680 of NC_140414.1, forward strand.
CTGAGCTGCAGCTTTTAAATCTTATGAAACACTGCCATCCTGTGGCAATTTTTAGAGACACAATGCAGATATTACTCTGTTGTCTTGGTTCACAGACTTCTCCCATTTTAAAAGGTTTATTTTATTAATCAGTGTTTTTGTTTCTATTTATCTGACACCTAGTCCAAACTCTGGACATTTCATGTCATTTAAAAGCAAGGCTGGCCACAGAGTTTTTCTAGTCTAGTCAGAGATAAGTTAGCACAAATTACAATGTCTACTGAGGCATTACTTCCAATATAACTCACAATCCTGCAACCTGTCACAAGCTCTTACAGCAGTCCAAGCAAGATTACATGTGTAGCAATTTCAGATGGTGTGGTGGAACTGATTAGAGATCTAGCAAAATGAATAATACACATGCTACATACAGATTATGTCTTATTTAGGAAACTCCTGGAACAGTTATCTGTGTTGGTAATAAAAGCAATAAGGCAGCAGGGCGACCTCATATAAAAGCTTAGAGAAATGAATGAATAGATCATGGTCCCAGCTTTTGTGATAAAGATACAGTATAATTAGACAATATTGTTTCAGAGGGTCTAAAGAGTTCTCTAATTTGAGAAATGAATTATTTCTCAGAGCAAAGATTAGGATCTAATGTCATAACTGGAATTTTTAATGGGTTTATATGTAATGCCATCCATTTATACGTTCTTTTCTGAATTTCTCCAATGAGGTAAGACCACAAAGCAAAATGTGGCTGCAAAAGTAATTCTTATTTAAGATTCTGAGTATTAGAGTAGACTTTTATGATCAGATGTGTCAAATATAGACTTGTGGCTGAGAAAAACCAGTGCTGTGCAATGACCCAAGTCAAAACCCAAGAGGGTAATATTTGTGAGCCTGACAGAAGCAGTTTCAGGACTCTGCTTTGGCCTAAGACAGATATGTTGATTCATTTTTTATTTATTATACAGAAAGAGAATGAGAGAAATGGCTGAACATATAAGATTCACTGATTTCAAGGATCAAATATCATAAAGATGGGGTCAAGGGGGAAACACAAGCAATGTTGTAAAAGAGACTCCTCTTTTACAAGCTACGGTCTTGCTTCATATAAAAAAGACTTTCTATATAGCCCAGTGTTTCCATGATCTGCATAGAATCCTGTCTCTCCAATAAAAAAAAAGACCCTAGTCCTAAAAGGTTCAGGAAAAAGAAAGCAAGAAGGATCCAGGCCTGATGCCAAAACAATAAAATAAAATAAAACTAGTACACTTCTTAGGAAAACAGCCACCATGGCTAATACCTATGATCAAGTTAACAGCAAGGCCAAGGAGAGCCACGACCCTTAAGCTGCAGAGGCCCCCAGAGGTCCATCATTAAAAGAGTAGCATCCCATTAAACATTTGGCCATTACATGTACATTCAGTGCTTAAAGGATCTTAAGTATGATCCCAAAGTTCCATTTCCCTTTTATCTAGCCCAGAAGGAAAGACTGTGCAGTAACTAACAACCCCAGTAATTCAGGCCAGATTTTTACCCACGTAGCTCATATTGCAACTGTTCTGAAACAGACATTCACCTGCAGCTGACACCTCTTTTGGGTAATTCTGTGAAGATGAACAGTGCACGTTAGCAAGCAAACCCATTTGAATTCTGAATATCCAACCTGTTGGGTGAGGTTGGATATGTCTGGATAATTGGGAGTTCTTATAAATGAATCAATAGTCAAGCAGTCAATAGACTACATGATGGCAGAGACCTTTTTTAAGGAAAGGAGATTTAGATTGTGGGTATTTGAATAATTATGAGATAATCAATAGACAATAAACAGAGTCATTAGAACAAGAAGGATGTGGAAAAATTGGAAAGCTTCCAGTGGAAAGCACAAAAATGATTAGGGGACTGGAACACATGATTTATGAGGAGAGGCTGAGGGAACTGGGATTGTTTAGACTGCAGAAGAGAAGAATGAGGCGGGATTTGATAGCTGCTTTCTACTACCTGAAAGGGGGTTCCAAGGAGGATGGATCTAGACTGTTCTCAGTGGTAGCAGATGACAGAACAAGGAATAATGGTCTCAAGTTGCAGTGGGGGAGGTTTAGGTTGGATATTTGGAAAAACTTTTTCACTAGGAGGGTGGTAAAGCACTGGAATGCGTTACCTAGGGAGGTGGTGGAATCTCCTTCCTTTGAGGTTTTTAAGGTCAGGTTTGACAAAGTCCTGGCTGGGATGATTTAGTTGGGAATTGGTCCTGCTTTGAGCAGGGGCTTGGACTAGATGACATTCTGAGGTCCCTTCCAACCTTGATATTCTTTGATTCTATGATTCATTCTGGCAGTTAGTTGGAAAGGCAGGTTTGATAGATAAAGAAGACTAGATATTCAGGATTCTACTGCATATATAACTTCTACATCAAACTACAGTTGCGAATGCCCTGACATTGCAGTCACACAGCTTGGAGAACACCAGTGAGCTGCAGGATTAGGCTCTATGAGTTTTATTAGGTTTACAAAACAACTGAGTAAGTAGTTATAAAAATAATTCTGGGTAAAATTTAGAATTCTGTACTGTAAGGAAGCCAACAGGATGTGAGGGTTCTGAGCTCTTCACAGAACAAGACCCTTAGCAGGCTTTCAACGCTGATAAAATATGAGCATGTGGGTGGATAGAAGTTCAGCTCTGGGAAGGAAAAACAAGCTTGAAAGACTGTTAATGTACTCTGAACTGAATGGGAGCAAGGAAGAGTAAGATAAACCATCAGGGCCAGATCCTCAGCTGAGCTGAGCATGAAGGTGGAGGAGGGCAAGATAGCTCCAAACCAGCCTCTGCTGTTACTCAGAGCAGCCTGAGGCCGTTTGCAAATATTTTATACTTGCAAATAGCTGGAACCTGCAGATTAATTATTAAATACTTCAGATTTAAGCCTTTATAATTCTCTAATTTTACAAATGTCACCCAGCCACAGCAAGAGGTGGGGGAAATTGATGGGGTCAGCCATAAAAGGGGGACAATCCCAGAGGCAAGGGAGGGAGACATTTGCCAAGGGACAACAGGTAGCTCCTTCCCTGCAAGTATCTGCATTGGCCAGCTGGGGAAGAGGTGTGCTGATTGGCCATCATTCCCACCTCTCAGGATTTAACCCAATGCAGGGGCCATGTGGAGCCCTCTTTCAGTTCTGTACCAGCAGCTGACCCTACCCACCCAAACTAGGAATGGGGACCCCACCTGACACATGCTGCAGGTCTATCTGATCAACTGTTTAGGGGTAAGGAAGGAACTTTTTCTCCCACTGGTCATTTGGTGGAAGACAAATGTTTTGCCTTCCTCACAGCACCAGGAAGCCACAGTAGGTTAAGTAGGCATACATATGATATCTAACTGAGGTACTGTGGGGGTGTTTACTCATTGCAACTTAACCACACTAGAAAATGGCTGCAAGAGAATAAAATTAATGTTTCCGAGAGCTAAAAGACCTGGAATTTTGGTGTTTGGGCCTTGGGCTCACACGATAGGATGCGACCTTGTGACCTTTGTGGGCCAAGTTCAGACCGCATGGTCATTGCAGGCCAAGATCCACATCCTGCTGCACCTCTGTCCCCCTCTCAGGCGAGGGTGCTAGGACTCAGAGACATGTATGGATGAGAAACACATCCACTGCATGCATCCGATGAAGTGGGCTGTAGCCCACGAAAGCTTATGCTCAAATAAATGTGTTCGTTTCTAAGGTGCCACAAGAACTCCTGTTCTTTTTATGATCATGTCAGACTATAATAAATGCTATCAGAATTTGTCTCTTGGTTTTTTGCTGGAGTAGGCCAAATCCTAACGTTCTGACTCAGTCCCTATTTGAGGAAATTCTCACTGACTTCAAGCCTCCATTGACTGAAATGAGAGTTTTGCCTGAGTAGAGGGAATGAGAATTTAATTTGACCATATATATTTAACATGTTGGCCTTGCTACACATGAGCTTGTTTGCTGACAAGTAAATCCCCTCTTGGGAACTGATCTATCCATTGCTGTCTGTTTTGGGGGATTGTTATGCAGTCTGCATTGTTTAACTTTACTCCTTGGTGCAACTGTTCCTCTTCACTAGGAGGAACTGCTTCAGGCATCTGTTCAGTTACTAACACATGGGGATATAAATTAGAGAAACAATCCCGAACTGGAATCTTTACACCTTTATCATGCAACAGATAGCTAACAGTAGATTCACAAACCTTTTTATCTGACACACATCAGGGTATAACACTATTTTTAAAAAAAAAAAGAGCTTAAGAAAGTAATTAGTCTTTGACTTTGGAGTTTCTTTCAGGATTGCCTGAGAATGAGATCCTCCAGCCTCAGTCACTCCATCAACAGGAAGTGGTATTCTGACACCCACATAAAACTTCAAATATGACTTTGATGAAGGCAGATGCCTGACAAATTGTTCTGTCAAAAGCTATTAGCAATGAATCCTGCTAAATGTATTCTTACAATGCCCCCAACAAAGTTTATTGCTTTAAGCAGGGTTTTAAATACCCAGGATCCTTTTTTAATTATTATTATTTGAGTCTCACTGGGGTTTAATACTCTGCAGGCATAAAGCATGAAGAGCAGGGAGGACAAAAAGGTGAAATAAATCTTATGTGTATTTTAAGAGTTCTGCTTTCTGGCTGTGGTGCTATCAGACCTCCCTTCTGTTATTTACACAATATTGTTTAATGATGTCTCATGACCTTTTATTTATCCCAGCTCCCTTGTGTCCTCCACCATTAGTTTTTCATAATTGGATTACCAGTAGAAACTGTTAATTCATTCAGTCTGAGGGTCATTATTATTCCTCTGGGAAGGTTTGAGCAACAAAGATCAGAAAGCTCCAAATAGTAACATTTGCCTCCTATCCATGGCCTGGCTCGTCCCTGAGGATCTGCACATTCATCTCCTCCTACCCAGGCAAAAATCATTGTATGGTAGTGACACTGATCCCACCCCCTTGTTCACAGTACAAATGTCCTTCCGTATGGAAGCAGCTCCATGCAGCTTTAAATGCATTTGTGGGAGGAGCAGGAAACCATCTGACCTCTGACATTTTCTCCTGTTTCCCGCTGCTAAGTTCTGTATTACGTCTAATTTCAGACCCCTTTATGACTGCTAGTGACCAAACAGCAGCATGGCTCCTGATGGCTAGAGTATGATTATGCATAGGAACTTAGATAACTCTACTTTTAGGAAGTATATGATGAAAGAAAACAGCATATGTAGAAGAAGACTGAATTTGTCTTGGCTCTCTCCTTTTATGCTTGAACACTAAACACCTGGAGGGCCAGTTCTGATGCTGACACTAGCTGGGACAACCTTGAGAGCTGCCCTAATTTGTGTCTGTGTTGCAACAACTCCTATGGGCTATTGCAGGGCCAAAGAATCACTGGGGTGCACCCACTCCAACCCCATCCTGCCTCAGAATCCTCCCTCCACAGATGACATTCAGTGATCTGAGGTGAGCCTGAGGACAAGTATGAATCAGCACCTCAAGCTAGATGCTAAAGAAAGCAGTTTTAGCAATTTAGTGAGAGGAATTCTTACCTCTGATTCAGTATTGAACCAATACCTTATTAACCTCCTGGGGGTAACAGGCTTATCAAGGTACCATATTGTTCATGAGTTATAAACCTAACATCCTGAATGCTTGTGATGCTTAAATAGCCAATGACACTCTTTGTATGAGAAGAAATGTTAACTCTGATGTTCTGGAAAATTCCAGTTTTGGACATTAGATTTTGCTTATCTAATTCCCCTGCAATGTCTTCTCCATTTGTTGTCCTCAAATGTAACGTGGCTGTAGGCTGTAAAAAAGTTCCTGTGGCTCACTCAGTGTTGGCTAATTTTTAAATGGTAGATGAAGTGATCTTTATATAGTTTGTAAAACACTTTGGAATAATCTGAGATGAAAGGTACTAACTAAATGTAAGATCATTAGCACATGTTCATTAATAAGCACCATGGGCTTTTTTGGAGAGGGCGGGAAGGGAGAGTTGAAAAGTTTAGGGAGTGGACTTTAAAGCTGACACTATTTTCCAGAGTCAGTGGCCTCATGCTTAGTCCGGTATGCAGAAATCCAGTAACTAAGCCGTGATTATTCAGTTCTCCTTTTAAACTGTTGCTCCCCAACTGAAGGATAATAATTTGTACTGAACCAGGAAGCAAAAGCAAGAACCTTTTCTATCCCCCCCCCCTTTTTTTTTTAATTGCCCCAGCTCGCTCTCAGTTTCTGGCCACAGGTATGTGCCCTTGGAATAACAATAATCAATATTGTTGTGGATTGCACAGCAGGTTGATAATCCTCAAACCATCTCTTTTTCCTATAAAGAAGAATCACTGATGAACAGACTTGTCAGCAATGCTTCATTTGTGCTACGGCTTGCCAGGGCTAAGCCCCGGCAACTCTGGGCTTGCTGCATCAGTTATGAATAAAAAAATTGCTTGAACCCCAGCACCTAATTTCTTGAGCCCCAGGACCTCTTTCATTACAAACTAAGCATAGCTTGTCAGTAATCTGCTATCTATGGCACAAAAGATCATTCTGCAAACCTAGAAGGATCTCAGTGAGAACTTTAACTTCTGTCTTCTTATAGTAAATCAAAATAATTAATAAACTCTTGTATACGACATTTTAACTGAGGATTACAGAAGAACACACACCAGAACAAGGGGACATTCAATGAAATTAAATGGTGGCAAATTCAAAACTGATTGGTGAAAGGAAATACTTTTTCATACAGCACATAATTACCTTATAGAACTCATTGCTATAGGACATTGTGGAGGTCAAGAAATCAGCAAGATTCAAAGAGATGTTGGACATTTACATGGATAAGATGACTATCCAGAGCTATCTTAATTAATCTTAACAAAAAATTTGAAGGCATATTAACTCTCCTACTTCACAGTTTAAACCAGTCTCTAGTTACAAGACACCAGGATGAGACCTCATGTGGGGGGCAGATTATCCTACAGCTGCCTACTGTGTGGTTCTTACACATTCCTGTAAAACATCTGGCATTTGCCACTGCTGGAGGCAGGATACTGGACTAGAAGGACTCAGGTCTGATCCCATGTGACAATTCTTATGTTCCTCACAACATTTGTATAAGGTAAAAATATATGATAATTAATTTCCATTTTACACATAAGGAAAAGGAGGCACAGAAAACTGAAGTGATTTGCCCAAGTTCAAACAACTAGTAAGTGACAGAACTGGAAATACAACCCAGGAGTCCCAACTCCCAGCCTCATGCTCTAACCACTTCAAAAGGCTATTCAAAAAGGCAGCTGTTGAAACCAACTTTTGTTCAGAAAATGCTCCAAGAAGAGGTTTTACTCTTCAGATCATTTTGTGTCAAGCTCAAGCTAAAAGTAAACCTTCTGCGAACCTCCCCAAATCAGACCATAGTTCAGATTTGTGCTAGGTTTAGCTGTACTTTCCTTCCTGTTAGTTTTGGTTCTTTGTGTACTAATCTGTTTTTTTCTTGTTTATTGCCCTTGATTTAATGTCAGTAAAACTGAAAACAAGTAGAACTGTGTATTCTTGCTGCTCCAATCCTTATCAGTTTGATACATTTTGGCTTAATTTCCATCGTCTTTTTAAAAAATAATTTAGAAAACACATCATGCTATTATTAGTTCAGCAAATAACTCATGGTAAGTGTCTTTCAATATTTACCAATGAGTATAAAGAAAACTCCAAATATGAATCCTCCTCCATCCATACATTCAAATTACTCATCAAAAAAAAAAAATGATGCCCTGGTAGATAAGCTTTTTAATCCTTTTTTAGCCTTAAAGCAGGGGTGGGCAAACTTTTTGGTCTGAGGGCCACATCAGGGTTCCAAAACTATATGGAGGGCAGGTGCAGTCACGGAACAGGGGGCAGTTGGATAGGCATGGGAGTTCCAGAGGGCCTGTCAGGGGGTGGGGGTGCGGATAGGGTGTGAGGGTCCCGGGGGTGGGGGGAGTTAGGGGCGGAGGGTCCCAGGAGGGGGCGGTCAGGGGACAAGGTGCAGTGAGGTGGTTGGATGGGTCGGGGATTCTGAGGGGACAGTCGGGGGTGAGAAGTGGGAGGGGGCAGATAGGGGGCGGGGGCCAGGCTGTTCGGGGAGGCACAGCCTTCCCTACCCAGGTGTAGTGTATTAAATTGTTCCCCGTAGGAATGTGCTACTTACAGCTGCCAGGCCTGGTGCTCTGTAAGTAGCACATTTCCATGGGGAGCAATTTAATACACTACACCCAGCAGCTCTCACAACCCTGCCGCCCAGAGCGCTGGCGACACCGAGAGCGGAAGCTGCGGGGGAGGAGCCGGGAGCTAGCCTCCCCAGCCAGGCGCTCAAGGGCCGGGCAGGATGGTCCCATGGACCGGATGTGGCCCGCGGGCCATAGTTTGCCCACCTCTGCCTTAAAGCATATATCACATAATGCTTGAACCCATCTCCCCTAACCCCAGAAAATGTTTTGTACACTCAGTATGATGATAAGAAAAGTGAACTCTTAAATCTTAATTTGATAGATCACTCTACATCTATACTGGATTATACCTGTGACATGACACAACAAAAACATCTGATATTGAAAACCAAATGTATCCAGCTGTTGTTGTCAGTAATTTCATTAGCAACTGTTCAACAATAACAACACTCATATAGTGCTTTACAGTTTCAAATTGTACAAACATAATTATTCACTGAAGATGTGAGAGTGGTTCAAGCAGAGCACATAATCCTGCAAGATACTGAATGCACCTTCAATAGGAAATCAGGGTGCTCAGCATCCTGCCTGATAGTGCCCACTGCCCAGAGTTACTTTTTTGTCCTCTGCATACAAGTCTTCATAAGAGGAAAAAGAGCTCTGAGATAATCACATCCTACAATACATAATGATCAGAACACAGAGTACTAATAAGATGAGAAGAAAAATACATGGTCCTAAGAAAGAGAGCTGGAATAGGGGGTCAAATTACAGTACAGTGCTTTAAACACAACTTCAAAATGCATGACAGCTGGTAGAGTGTGAGTCAGTTTATTGCTGCTGTACTACAGTCTTAAATCATATTTTACCTCACCTTTTTATAGCTTCCAAGGAACCACAGCTGGTTTCTGAAGTTTTTAAATTGGTCCAGCCTATGAGAATTCAAACCATTGAAAATCAAGGTGTACAGACTCCTGGCTTTGTTTTCATCTGGCTCAAATCAACTGTAGTAGTACAGGTTTAATTAGCATATTGAATTCCTAAGGGAAATAAAGCACTTTATAGTTTTGATTTCACTGAAGGCTGCATGCCAGATGCTGTCCACTTAAATCTATTCATTTTGGACTAACAATGAGAAGGAGCAATAGAAAAGTAATAACACTTACAGCAGAGAATTCAATGGGACCCTATTTTCCTGCCTTGTACAGTCTCCGCAATTTTAAGGAATTAGCTATGGGATTTTTTTTTTCACAAAAGTAACTAAGCAGGCTACTTTTCATTGATTTAGAGTTTCCTTTAAAATGTTCCAATTCTGCCAACAGTCAGTAAATAGGTCTCTTATCACAGATTAGGACCATAGGTGCTGGAACCAGGGGTGTTGCCACACCCACTGGCTTGAAGTGGTTTCCATTATACAGTTTGGTTCAATGGCTCTCTGCACTGCCCACTGTACGAATTGTTCCAGCGCCCCGATCAGGACAGCATTGCCTTACAGATACTCACAGTCAACATGAGTTTGTAAAGGTGAGATGCTTTCATACTACCCTGTCCTGTATCAGCTTAATGAATTTCAATCCCCTTGAGTGCCAGGTTATGTTATTTTGCTCCATACTTTCAAGAGGTGTTGCACAGCTAATTGAACATATAGAAAGGCATTCGACAAACAAATCCAGGCCTTCCTGTGTGATCTCAGAGCTCAGACACCAGAAGAACATTTAGAGTGCCAACAGACAAATGGACAAACCAAGCATCCCACCTTGTGTCAGAATTCAAGTTGAGACACAAGTCACACATATGCTACAGAAAGCTATCCACTACTCCAGTGTTAAATGTTTCCCTTATCATTGTGCATAGAGATTATTTTGGTCTGTCTCCACAGACAGATTGTGAACCCTTTTAGAACCCTGTTAGCAACAACTTAGCTGGCCCTATTCCCACTCCAGACAGGGCCTGAATGACAATGAATTCAAGGACATAGAAACCAGATAGCCTGTGGTTCTATTTCACTGCACATACGTGTTTGTAAGGCATTGAAGAAGATGATTTCTGATTAGTTTACAAAGTCTTTTTTCTTCATATTTAGTAAGGAGTAACCCCCACCTCTGCAGTACTTCAATCATTTGGATCACTGTGTATTAAAGTTTCTTGCTTTGGATACATAGTGCAGAAGAGTGGATGGTGTTAGACACTATAGATGTCTCATATTGCTACTTTACCTCTTTCTGGATGGAAAGTAGGAGATCTGCTCATGGAGAAGACCTTCCATAGGCTGATGCAAGGGAACAATCCAGCCCATATGAACTAATGACCTGGTCCTGTGAGGTGCTGAATGCCAACAGGAATTGTGGGTGCTCAGAACCTTCCAAGAGACCATCAAAATCTTACAGTATTTCATCTTTATGTCTCAGATTCTATTTCCAAAGCCATCGTTGCTCTACACTGATTCCTATAATGAAAAGAATTTTAGTCCACAACACAGACACAGGCAGCTCACAAACTAATGTATGCAAAATCTTCATAAACTGTTGTGGCAAAAACAATATAAGTAAATCCATTTATTCATGTCTGAATATTGATGACATCATAGCAGAATTTTCAGGAGCCTTCATGATCCATCGCTAACTTCCAGCACCCAGCAGCTGACCTTCCAGTGATCTGCTGTATACCATCTATCCACCCCTTAGCTACTCATCCTCTCTTACAATGACCCACCATCATTCCTTCCATGATAACTTTCTTGAGGTTATTTCCAGCTCTACTAATTAGTAACTAGTAATCATGTCATGGCCATCAGTCATGGCCACAGCTGTGGCTGCAGTCATAGGAGCATAAACCCGTATGATCAACATATTGACTGGCTTTGTTCAAAGGCAAATTGTAATGATTCTATCACTGACTGGATTACATCCAAGCACATACTTTGTGTTCTTGGATAAGATAAACGCAAACACATTTTTCTCTCATTCTCCAGGATCCTGAATAGTACATTGTGTATCCATCCATAAGCATGAAATGACCCCTCTCCTTCCAATGCAGCTCAAAGATTCCACTTATTGCAATCTTACATCTTTCCAATTCTTTGGTCACAATGGCAAGCTTCCCCTCATATATACGCCTCATGTGCCATGTTCCTACTCATTCGTTTATGAAGATTCAGGCCATTCTTTTCCTTGGTGAAAACATCAGGCACTGTACTTCCCAATGGATTTAGTTTAGCACCATCATACCTACAATTTGCACTCTGAATGGCTGGAGCTTCCTTCCCAGAGTTATTATATAACTACAATGAAATTATAAAAAACTATGGGAGGGGTATGAACTTTCCTCCTTAGCAGGCTACTGTCTAGCAATATAAAGTAACTCTGGCTGCATTAGTCAGACTTGTACAATGTTTTACATTGCCTCCTCAGCTTGCCCTGAAGTCAAACAGAGCTCAGTACCATACAGGGTTGGGCCCTAACTTGTTCCCCTGATGCTGCAGTGTAAATGTGACCTGGCTCCTTATAAAGAGACTATTTCTGTGCAAGCCTGGAAACAGAAGAGTGCTTCAGTAAGGAAGGCCCTTGAACTAGAGTAACAGTTTCTGCTATCACAAACGTTCACAGTGTGCTCAATCCCCTGAGACTGGAGATAAGTGTAGTTACTGTACTCCCTCATTTCCAAGGTCAGAGGCTTATGCAGATGCCAGAGTTATTTCAGAGTAAGCACAGGATGAAGAAAGCAGAAGTGAGAGGATGCAGGAAGCAGAAATAGTAGTAATCCAGGGTGCAACAGGAAGAGAGGGAGAGGAGACTAAAGAATAGACAAGAGACAAACGCAGCAGGTATTAACAAAAATAATATCAATCCCTCTCTAGATTGTTGTTGTGGGAAGACAGCCATAGTTCAGTGAGAGCTCTCACTACAATCTTTGAGTTAGACATATTCAAAATTTTATTTACACACAGGCCTTTGGCTGTAATCTTGACCAGTTTCTACACAGGTATTATTAAATATTTGCCTCCTTGGTATATGTATACCCTCCACCAGATGTTCTCTTTTTTTATAGCTGCCTTTGGCTTGTGACTGGTTACTGTTCCTGTATATAGACTATCCTTTCTTTATTCAAGATTTCTGAATTTCTTTTCACATCTATTTCTCTTTACCTGTGTAGCCATGTTATAGACTAGCTGGCCCTTTGAGGCAAGCTGGGCTCAGCCGTGCCCATGACTTAGCAGCTGTCCCTCAGCCTCACTGATGAGCTAGCAATAGAAAGGCTAATTAGTAACCCCAGCTGTGTGTAATGCTGCTTAATTAGAAACTGACCCCAGCTGTGGTGGTGAAGCACTGGAGTCCTATTTAAATAGAGCTGGTAACTTAGAGGAAGGGAGGTCCTAGAGGGAGGAATAAGGGGTGTTGCTTGAGGAAGTTAGGCTGAGAGCCCAATAGACAGCAGAGCAGACTCCTGTGGGGTAAGGGAATAGGGTCAGTGAGGGTAAGGGAATAGAAGAGGTGCCCAGGAGGGGCAGAAGGGCTATGAGTTATAAGAGCAGCATTGCAGGGGGAAGATCCCTAAGGAAAGCCATCAGAATCTTCATGGGGAGAGAGGCAGCAAAGTGAGACAAGCTCTGCAGAGGCCAGGAGAATGGGCCAAGAAACAGAGGAGTCTGGTGGAGCCTAGAAGAGCAGAGGGACTATTAATATGGGTATCTGATTTTGGACTTTGAATTCGACCTTTAGATACCCCAGAAGGGTTTTGAACTACACTTGAAGTGGCCAGAGGGTTGAGCTACAGAAGACCAGGAAGCAGGAGCAGATGGCCTGTGGGAGGTGCTGGAGCTGAGGATACTGGTGCCATTACACATGAACCTTAGGGGACACTCCAAAGGTGTGCCCCACCACCAGCCTTTAAATTTTTGGTCTTACATTTCATTAGCAAGCTTAGCAGCCAGTAGAGAAACCCCACTAAGTGCCAAAGTAAAGAACAATCAGATTGACTTGGTTTTCCATTCTAGTGCAATGCTGAGCCTGCAAATCAAAGCTGGCTCCTATCCACATGTCCCACCTCAAACAGTGATCACAACACAGGCCATGTAGACTCTAAGTCTTGTCCACAATAGCATTTTTCTCCAAATTTCTCATGGTTTTGTTATCAGCGCAGCTTCAGTAGCGGCAAGAGTGGAGGCGTTAACATACACAGTTTTAATCACTCGCTTTGGGCAGGTCTGGATGACACAATGGTAAAGACACCTATGGCCACCAGCACTTTGTCTCACTGGAGATGCCCTCATTTGCACTAGGGGGAATTTGAAGAAAGGAAAAGCTGGGGTAGAACAGCCAATATAGTTATCTGGTGTGCAAAATGTCCTATGTCAGCAATGCTCCTTTCCTTCCTTCTTCTGTATCTGTTAGCAATGCCGTTACTAGCTCCATGCCTCTGCCTCTCTCCAAACTTTTACCAGAGGATGTCCTTTGAAGTCAGTGAGACTACCCACATGCTTACCGCTAAGCATATGCTTAACTGCTTTTCTGGATCGGGGCAAAGTGCTCAGCACCATGCAGGATCAGGAACATGCAGATCCCTGCAATGTAACACAGGGAGATGGTGTCAGTTCACCTGGCTACAGCAATAAACAGCAGTGATTTCACCCAGTGTTGCACTAATTAAAGAACAGTAGCAGCATTTGAAAGCAGGATGCCTTCTCCAAGTAATCATTCACTCTTTCAGGTAACTGAGAATTAGGTATGTGGAATTCCCCTCCCCCACAAGGATAATAACCATTATTTTTTTTGTCCTTCTGTGCTCAGGGGAATATATTTTAAAACCATCACTGATACGAATTCTACAAAAGTCACCCTGGCAGTCAGAAAGCAGACAATGGACAAACATGGCTACTCCCCGCTGCAAACAATTGGTTGTCACAATAGTCCTGGTATAGTTCACCAGGAGGTTGCACATTTGAAACACCTACTGAGTGAAATTGTGGCCCCATTAAAGTCAGTGGGATTTTGACACTGGTTTCAACGGGGCCAAGATTTCACCTAATATCTTTAAGGGCTGCCTGTAGCAAACAGTGAGCCCTGACTGCCACCTACAGATCTACTAAAAGGTAGCTGGAAGAGGTTATATGGGAGTGGAGGGACTAAAACCAGTCAGCACATGTGATTTCTCTGGGAACGAGATTTGTAAATGTGTTCACTGTGCTGTTATATATTTAGCTGTAGGATTTTAAATAAAAAAAAAAAAAAAGAAGAAGAAGTCTGAGCCTTAAAACCAGCTTTCCTATCTGCTCTTTGGTTACAAAATGAGTTGGCACAAGTGTCGCAAAAGAAGCCTGTTTTAGAAGAGGAAATAATATGAGAACTCAGAATAAAGGTCTAGATGAAAGACTTCATGATCTCATTTAACTCAGCATAATAGCATGAGTTACTGCCTTGGAAAGAAGATTCTCTATTTGCAACTGGGTGTGGGAAAGAGAGAGCTACATATTGAAATCATATTTGCCAAAATAAATCCTTTAAGCTAAAACTAATCAGATGATAAAGAATTTGTATCCACTAACTAATTTGGCTAAACTATAGTCACTTGTATTGTTGTTATTATCAAACAAACACAGAATCTCCCTCTGAATGTTCCCTGTTTAAAAACAAAACAAAACTCATCTGTGTTGCTCTTATTTATGAAATCAGCCCATCTGTTCTGAGCTTTGCCATTACTTATACCCACATTAAGCAGCCACACTACTCTTTTTGAGTAACCAAGGGCAGCTGGGACATCTGTCGTCATATTTGGCAGACTTTATCTGAGGAGTCTCCTCTCTCCCTGGGTCTAGTCATGTGAGTACCAATCTGCTCAGCTGTTCTCCCTGTCAGTTCATGGGCCTAAAATCTCCATGGATGGGGAGAGATTGTTCTCATGCTCCAGTGTGGGGAGCTGTAAGGCACATAGGAAGCCCAGTTCAGCTTCTCTGTGGCCTTAGTCCTGGACAACACAGGGTTGGGATATGGATAAAGCAAGAGTTGTACTGCCTGCCTACCCAAAACAAGGGAAGGAAACACTCCAGGTTCACAGCCAACCTCTAGCTGCTGCACCAGCATTGGAGGAACCAGAAACCCATCTAGAAGTTATGGGCCAAAAGCCAGAGGCTCCAAATTCATCTGTGGTGTAACTCCATTTAAGTCAATCAGATGACACCAGTGATGAATAAAGTCCTGATTTTATGAGATGCTAAGTGCCTCATGGTAAAAATATTGCCCTTGAATCCCACTGATTTCATGGTAGGTCACTGAGCATCTTACAGGAGCCACTGTGCACCACACAGGATTGGGCCCTTCAATGCAGCTCAGTGTCTGAATGTGCTACAAAGTTTGTCCCTGCGGTTTCAAAGCTGTAAGGCAAAATCAGGCCTATTTTATAGACTTTTTTAAGTTATTTTTCTTCAGTGTTGAATTAACCAAAAATATAAAAAAGAATAAAGTTATCTCCTTCCAGTCCTGGCCATCCCATACCCAAACTGCTTGCCATATTTTAACCCTCTACCCCCATGTGGCCCTGATTTACACCATAGAGGAAATCCATTTAGCAAAGGCACGTTTCTACCATCTATCATTTGATAAAGAAACAGGATCTGAGGCAACAGACCTCCAGGCACAACAATGCTACACTCATACTTCATTTAATTTAGGTTGTAAGCTCCTTGGGGCAGGGATTTTGTCTTCCCATTTGCCTGCAAAGTGTCGTGCACACTACATAAAAAACATAACTTTCAAATTAATGTCTGTAGAGGATTTTCTCTTAATCTGATAACTGATAGGGTATACCAATGAAAAGGTTAACCTGGCCCTTTCTCTATACTATGTGTAGCATGGGCATTCCAAATATTATCTACATTCATAATTTAAGTAGTACAGATTCTCATCCAGGGAGTATTTGCTATACCATATTTGCCAAAATAATGAAATCGGAGCTGCAGTTTGCTACAGCTTTCACTTTTCTGGGTAAACATTTCCTGGTTTGATCTCTCTTCTCCTCAGAAAGGTGATTTATGTCTACCTGCTGCTTGTTAGGCAGGACTGAGGGGAAAAGCCTAACACCTACGCCAGTCACATTTTCCTCATTTCTTGCACATTGTGATTCCTAGGGTCTGACCATAAGCCAGCCTGCCTTTGCTCTCAGCCATGCCTCCTCCAAAGGCACCAGGGTGCTTCTGACTGCATTAACATTTTCTCATGCTCTTTCTGCATGGCATGTATCTGAGGTTCTGTACCTGCCCTTCAGCTGCATCCTCTTTGAAAGGCTAATCAAAGTCTAAGAGACCTCACAGGCAGAAATGATAAATGCTCCTTAATTAGCCTTGCTGGTCATGCCTGATGAAATTGACCTCAGTTACTAACTTCTAGAGCAGAGACTTCATTAAACCAAGATTCCCTGCTCGGCATGTTGGCTATTCTGGGTACTCCTCAGGCCCAGCCAGAGTCTCAGGCATGCATAGAATCTTTCCTGCTTGTTGTTCTGCTCTGGATATGCCTCAAGTGTTTGCACTGTCTCCTTCATTACCCCTCTGACTGTCTGTTTCTGTCTTTGCTGAATTTTAAAGATTCGGCACTTGTCTGATCCGTGTAAAGTATGCTCTTGATCCGTCTCCTTCAAATTGTCACTCCTCCTCCGATTATCCCTTGCCAGGTGCACCTCCTTTACTGTGATTACAACCCAGTGGGAATAAACGGGATCTTCTGACCCATACAATTCCAAGTCTGTTTTTTTCCCTCCCTGCTTTTGATCAGTGGAGGTGCTTGAGCTGTAGACGTCTGGGTATAATAGAGAGGGAGCTGCTAGCACAGCATTCCCTGTGAGGGTCCCTCAACCATAGAAACCAGCCCTTTCCTTTGGTGTAAAAAAGTCCAAATCTGTTGACCTTCAGGGCATGTTGCAATGTCCATCTGTTTTCTCTGGCTTTGGGGAATGGGCAACAGGATGAGGTCTGGGAGAGAGTGTTAAATGGAATATGTTTTGAACGACAGTGTTCTGGCTATTAATTTTCATTGCCGTTTTTATGGCAGTGATATACTGCTGGATTTCATTTAATCTAGTTACTTTTTTGTATGAATTTTTAAGGCTTTTAATGTTATGTCTACAGCACAAACACCCTGATTTTCAGAAATACTGAGTTCCTATTAGCTTCAGTGGAAACCATAGTTGCTCAGCACAGCAGAAAAACAAGCTGCTAGAGTCTAGGCTAAATTTATTTAATGTTATAAATAAAAATAACTTGTCACCCTCCCTAGCTTCTGTGCTACCATCAGCAACATCTTGGGCCTTGAACATGTGATAGTCTTATTCCAGAAGAAGGTAAGAAGTCGTAGATGACACACTCACTTGGTTGCTGATAACATAGACTGGCTAACAGTGCTTCCAACATACTTCTCAATCAAAAATAAAGAATATCTGGAACAGTTTCCTCCCTTCCCCTTGTTACAGAGCTCGAAGCAGATTCTCTAAAGTGTTATTTTTCACTGAAGCACAGATGGGCTGCATCTTAAAGTTTGCAGAACTGTGCTGATGACTCAAAGAGTTTATTATTCTTAAGTGTGAGTAGTATAGGACCACTGCAGTCCCAGTACTATCCACGCTTTTCACATTTCATCAGCCCTTGCTAGTCTGGACTCTTACCACAGGGCAGACTCCAAGACCTTTGGGTGTTGAGAACAGGGATATTCCACACTGAGTTAGAAGAAGCCCAGAAGGAAAAACAGTTTTGCATGTGAGGTTTTCTTATCCTTATCATAAGATGCATTACATAAACCAGGACCATGTCCAGAATTGTATCTCAATTCATAGTAAGCCTGTAAGAAAGGATATGTGCAACTAATGGGAAACAAATGTCAGTTTTGGCAAAGCCTGCAGCTAACGTCAGTTGTTTTTTTTTCCCTATTGCTAAAGAAATTGTCATAATGAGACAGTCTCATGGAGCAGATTGACTGCAGTCTTCTGGCTTTCTCTTAACCATTTGAGTGCTTCTCTGATATACAACATATGCCACTGACCTTATTGCTATGGCTCAAGAAAAGAAGAAAAAATCACTGAAGAAATCAAATTCTTTTTCATTAATATATATAGTGTCCATGGGAAGGAAGTTCAGAGTTGAAAAGGCAAATATGCATCCCAGTTTGGAAGTTCTCAGTAATTAGAACGAAACTTCTAGCCTGTATGTTGTTGAATTTGGGCCAAACATTGAACAAGAGCAACTGATTGCTTAAAGAAAACAAAGCCTGGGGATCTGCAAAGTCATTAGGTGTGGTGTATTGCCTCAAAGTGACTTAGTATATAGGGCAATTATTGTTCATTTGTACTTCCTAGGAAAGAAAAATACCGTAAATACTAGGAAAGAAGCTACCACAAATGATTTAGTCAGCAGCAGAATGGTTACCACCATATCCTAACCACATCAAGCCAAATATACGTTTGATAAAGAAAAGTAATATTAAGAGTTTCCCTTCAATTCAGTAATGAAAAGGGAGTTGGGGACAAGGCTGAAACTCCTTCTGAGTCAGCTTCTAGAACAGTGCATATGGGGCCTGTGCTTGTAATCCTGAGACAGACATAACTCCTATTGAGTTTTCTCTGCATCAGGGCTGCTGGCTCTGACCTGCTAAGGCCTTGTCTAAACTAGGAAAACTTGGCATACTCACCACCATTTGGTTCCCAGCACACTTGTAATGCTCTAGACATCCGCTCCCGAAGGTGCACGTGGGATCACATTACTATGTGGAATACACTTGCACTGAGAGAGGCTAATGATGTGTGGTCCTCCCAAGTGCCAATTTTCACTGGTACTGTGCCAGCAGCAATGGGAATCACTGGGATAGGAGGCCCAGCATTGAGAATAGTCTTCCCACTACCACCCCACAGTGTGACCGTCACTCAGTAGGAAGCCCATCTTGTCTACTTTCTGCATTCCACTGCATAGGGGTCCGGGTTAGCTGTAAGCCACTTGTACAAACAGAGCTGCACACACCACAGAACTGATTTGTACATTATTTAGCTAACATCAGTTTCTGCCACGGTACTCAACTCCATTTGTCCCTATTGTATCCCAGAGGAAGCCGTCTCATGAGCACACTGCCAACTGGCCTGAAGCAAAGATAAGGACATGGGTAGCCACATGGGCTGCTACAGAAATTCAGTCACCGATGAACTTGGTCATTCAGAACACTCTGCTCTATGGCAGGGTGTCTGCGCACCTTGCCTAGCTAAGTCAAGGGTGTTAAGATCAAGATCAAGGGTGTTAAGGTCCAATTTAATCAGGCTCAGGACCATTGCAATCTGCCTTTCCTTTGACGATGTGAGCAGAACCCACTGATCACTCACACATGCAATCTAATGTGCTGCTAGACAGCACAGAGTCTTCATGCACTGCTGAAATAAGGGGCTGTCATAAATATAAAGAAAAGGGTACCATAAAATCCCTCCTTGGCAGCTGTACTGAATTGCTTACCTGTAAAGGGTTAAGTAGCTCAACTCACCTAATTGGCTCCTGACCAGAAGGACCAATGAGGAAAGAAGATACTTTCAAATCTTGAGGGGGAGAATTTGTTTGTGGCTCTCTTTGTTCTCTCTCCAGATAGAGAGAGAGACTAAGCAGGTACAAAATCTCCTGAAAATGTACCTGGAATATTCCATCTCAAATTGCAGAAATTGTAAGTAGGCAAGGAAATGCATGAGGTTATCTTTTGTTTTAGCTTGTGAATATTCCCTATGCTAAACAGGTAGTTTCATTCCTATTTTGTAACTGTGAAGCTGAGTCCAGAGGGGAGTCCTCTGTGTTTTAAATCTTTTTATTTACCCTGTAAAGTTACCTTCCATCCTGATTTTTCAGGTGTGATTCTTTTACTTTTTCTTTATAAATAAAGTTGTGCTTTTAAGAACCCAATTGATTTTCAGTGTCCTAAAGACAAAGGGTTTGGTCTGTGCTCACATTGCTAACCAATTGGTTGGTATATTATTTTCAAGCCTCCCCAGGAAAGGCAGTGAAGGGGTTTGGGTGGATATTTTGGGGGGATAGGGATTCCAAGTGACCCTTCCCTGAATTTTTGTATAAATTACTTGGTGGTGGCAGCAATACCATTCAAGGACAAGGAAAGAAATTTGTGCCTTGAGGAAGTTTTAACCTAAACTGGTAAAATATAAGCTTAGTGAGTCTTTCATGCGGGTCTCCACATCTTTACCCCAGAGTTCAGAGTGAGGGGGAACCCTGACAGGGACGAAGGGGAAAAAACAGCTCTGTGAACCAGGAAGATGACAGCAATGAGTAGGTGAAGTGGGAGATGCC
Organism: Lepidochelys olivacea; assembly: GCF_965140295.1. Lineage (NCBI taxonomy): Eukaryota > Metazoa > Chordata > Testudines > Cheloniidae > Lepidochelys > Lepidochelys olivacea. The sequence continues at coordinate 97,773,196 of NC_140414.1, forward strand.
CAAGACCATTGTGGGAGTTTGAATCTGTTCAGTGAATCTGTCCATGATTCAGCCATGGCAGCAGAGGATGGGCTAAGCTTGTTAAGAAGAGAAGAAAATTAGGAGCCAGGCACCTGTACACAGCGATGTGGCTTTGTATCATAATATATCACAGGGCTGATTTAGCCTGTGCAGGAGCTGGAAGAAGTTTTCAAGGTTTCACTGTGTGTCACCATTAGTTTATGAAGTGAGTGGCTGTAGCCTCACCTGAGGGCAGGTGTGTCCTCCATTCCTCCAGCAGTGTCAGTTTTCCCTCCTCCTCCCTTCTGTCCCTACCCTGCCTCTGCACCATGAGCAGAAGCTGCTGAGCACCCACTCATTACAGTTCCCCCAGACTTTCCCAAGGTTAATCTCCACCTCAGGAACCCCTGCTCTGCCCCGTCAACAGCACAGGCTGAAGTTCCTGAGTGGGCTGGGCTGAACCGTGCCACATGACAGGACTCAAAATGGCAGACAAGCAGGGACACTTCTTGTTCACATTAACCCGAAACCAAAATATGCCACTGTAAAAGAAGGAGAAGTTTACTACAACCAATTACAATGTTATGTAAATGCTTTGGCCACAGTGCTCAACGTGTATCTACCTGCCCCTGTACCAGAACCAGCACCTAATTAGCATGCTACTCTTATCTGGCTGCGGTCACCTTTCTTTCTTCCCTTGTATTTAATGCATGAAAAACAGTCACTAATGTAATTGGATAGATAAGTGATGTTAAACTAACATCAACCAGGGGTGTTAGGGGAATAATTACACTGCCTACTTCCAGACATCTAATACATGCAAAGACATCTACCAGAGATATCAGTTTCTTTGAGACCCCAGTCCACAGGAGATAAACTCGTATATGTCCTGTGTTCTGCAGCCATGCAATGAAATTTGGGGCAATGCACATTTTCTTGCAGCCTTTACCCAGTCACTCAGACAACAGGAGCAGGTCCAGAGAGGCTGGATCTTCTGTGACAATAATTCTAGTGCAAACTTATCAGCCTTCCCTCCACTCACGTAAAAAGGCCTTTCTTCTCCTTGCTGGCCTTCTCCAAACAGAGATGTTTCCAAGGATTCTGTTTGTCTACAATGAGCAACTTTTGTTAGACCAATGAAACCGATCACAACCTGCTTCCCTCCGTTGTTCTGATTCCCACAGTTTCCTCTCCCCTCGTTTTTCTTTTGTGTGTGTCCTTCGCTAGCCCAAGGGGAATATACCTTACATAAAGCCAGTGGCATTCAAAACTGAACCATAACTTATGTTTATTGCAGTCCTTGGTATTGCAGAACACCCTCTATCATCTCAACCTACAACTACTTTTGAAAAGCTCCAGCCTAAACCTTTCTTGCTAAGCACGGAATGAGAGTTGAGCATTTACCCTGGCTTTCCTTTTGGGAAAAGGACTTGGAAATAGCCCTTGGTCCATGGGACTTCTTAGAATTCCTCAGTGAATGATGGGCGTTAGACCTCTTCAACCACAATTCTTCTAGGTTTGCATGAACCAACAACACTGTAGTACACTGCTAGTGTGGATGCGGGACAAAACTGCATCTGACATGGCATAATTACTGTGACACACTGCCCTGTTGATATGTACAGCAGTGTTATCCCATATCTTCAGTTACCAATAATTGAATCCTTGTATAGACACAGTCATAACATAACATCCCCAATGCTTGGGTACAAGAAAGTAGGTTGGTTAAGGGCAAAGCTTCTGCCAATAAAAATATTTTTGATGTAGTGTGGCGTTTGAATATTCTCCACTGACCCAGTCAAGAGTAACAATTCCACTTTTCTCAAAGGGCTACAGTGCTTAGGGACACTATCCATGGAAACAAAAAATGGTAGTACATTAATTCCATCACCTGCAAAGCTTGATGTAGAAGACAAAGTCACTTTTCAGTGAAGGAGGAAATGAAACCACATTCCTGTAAACTCAAAAATGGCTAAACACTTCAATCGATGTTTCAGTGATGTCTTCCTCTCAGGTGGCTAGATAGGAAATTTATCTCAATATCGACACATACCATAATGCAGCCTTGCAGAGTTCTGTTCCACCACTCTCTTGACTGAATTTTTTTAAGGTGAGTAAAATATCATTTATAAGGGCTCACTCAGAGCAGCCTTTTATTTTGTTTTTCCTGCAAAGGCATTCACAGTAACCCTGCAGAAAGATATGAAATAGTCTGTTTGTGAGTCTTACAGAATTCATGCATCATTCCAGCTATCGCCTTGCTTCCTGTGGACAACGTGTTGATTTATTCAGGCTGTCAGGAGACGTTCTTGGACTATACTTCCAGTAAGAGACTATAAGGGAGATTTAGCCGCCTACTTCCCAGATGTCCAGTGGCTCCAGCTACATGGCATCTGTGTAAATATCAGCAATAAACTTCTAACTCTGCGATTAAATATGATTTCTTTTTTTCTCCTTTATTCCATGTTTAGGTACTGTGCAGCCAAATATTTTAAAGACATTTGTGGAATCTTTTGTTATGAAAGCTCCTGAATACTCTTCATTTCTGAAATATGTTTAATGGAAACCCCTGACTGCCAGATACAGCATCATTAGAGTTCAAGGTTGTGACGTTACAGGCCTGCCCTCCCCATACAGGGAATATGCAGAAAGAGAGCCTGATCTAATGGTTGAAAACCAAGACTGGAAGTCAAGATTTCTGGCTCAGTCATGGATTCATTGTATGACTGTGAGAATATCAGAGAATTTAAGGCCAGAATGGACCTCCAGATCATCTAGTCTGACCTGCTGTATATCACTGGCCAGTAAACATCATCCAACCCAACACTAAGCCCAACAATCAGAATTAGACCAAAACACTACAGCCTTCAGAGACTAAACTGTAGTGTGCTGCAAGCAGAGAATAGGAGGGACCAAGGTGCAACAATGCCTGAAGCCCCTGCAACATCACAGAATTGATTCAGTGAGATACCCAGACGGTCCTAGCAAGTGACCCACACCCATGCTGCTGCAGAAGGCAAAAAAAACACAAGGTCTCTGCCAATCTGATCTGGTAGAGAATTCCTGCCTGATCCAGAATATGGTAATCAGTTAAACCCCAAGCAGGTCACCTGGGGCTTGTCTAAATGGGATGTTACTGGGCAGCAACCCAGGATCTGAATCTACAGCACACTAGCTTACCGTAGAGTACCGTTACGCAGGGACACTGCTACAGCACGCTAGATGTTCTGTAGCATACTTTGACGTACTGCTGTTTGAAATAGGAGTACATCAAAGCACACTACAGAACTTCCAATGCACTGTAACATGTCCACATGGCCTGTAACAGCATGGCAAGCTAACGGGCTACAGATTCGTACCCTGGCTTGCCGCGCAGTAATGTCCTGTGGAGAAAAACCCTGACCTTTTCTGTGCCTCTGCATAGGAGATAAAAATGATCTCCCAGAAGCACTGAGTGGATTAAACTCATTGTTTGTAAAGTGTTTTTAGAGACACCATCACAATTCAGGACAATGGCACCTGTATTTTCCCTCTGTGGTCTAGCCAGGGCCTTTGAGAAGCTCTAGCTCCCCGCCCCATGGCTTTGGAAGCTGGACTTCCTTTGACAAGGGTGCTAGGGAAAAGCCGTTTGAGCTCCTCATTATAAATCCCAAATCTAACCAAATTACAGATCTTGGACTGTCCAAGAACTTGCCTCTCAGGGGACAGACTAGTGAATATAGCACCTGACATGCTAAACAACTGGTCTGTCTATGGTTTTGGCATGGCTCAAGGACATAGCTAATAACAGCTGCACAACATAACTATCCTTTAACTGGGTCACCACTGTGGTTGCATTTCTCAGTTAAAAGGGCTCTATTTCTGTTCTCCCCTTTTTTCTTCTCTCTCCACCTCCTCTTCTATCTCTTCTCCCTGCTGCTTGGCCCTCTGTTCGCCCTTCTCTTCCTCTTTCAAACTGCCAAAAAACATCCTCACCCCTAAAGCACAGCTGGAACAGCTGTCCATCAAGGTCAATGGAATTACTTTTCTCATTGATAGAATCTGATAAGTCTTCACCGGTTTCATGTTGCAGCCTTGAATTATTAATATCCACCATTTAGATCAGGGAGACTGACATCATTGTCCGGAATTCAATGATATTTTTGATGGCAGAAAGCAGTATGTTTACCCATTAACACATAGACCAATAGCTATGGCAGTTGGAAATTCAGTTCAGCAGCAGCTGATTTCACTTGCTTCTGCATCAACTTCTGAGGTATGTGTTTGAACAATCTAATGGCTCTATATATCTTTAGTTTAACTATGAACAAAACTCCAAGGGTGATAAATTCGGATTTGGGTTTTGTTTTTAGTATAGTCTACAGCAAACTTAATTATCAATAAGAAATAAAATGTCACTTTGGACCTAACCCAGATAAATAGGGTCCATTGTACTCAGTATAAAAGCCTGTGTGTATTATGTGGCTGTAAAATTGAGACCTTATAGCCATATACACAGTTTAATTTATATAGCACTAGTGACTTCTAACAGCTCTAAAGTAGCAACGTCAAGTTTTTCTGTGGTTTACATTTTAAGTCAAACTTCAAAACAGAAGCACAATAGTTTTATGCAACAAACTAGAATTTATCAGCATTTCCACAATAACTCCCTGTTCTGAAGGGGTGATGATAATCTGGGACTATATTACATCCTCCCATGAAGTGAAGGCAAATGAGAGCCCAGGAAACTGTGAGCTTCAGTCTAACAAATCCTCCTTTTTGAGGGAGGGCCATAGAGGTGCTCTTTAAACTTGTGGAGTCAGATCCCTATTATTAACTCCTCAGATCCCAGGGTCTTTGTCAGGGCCGGCTCCAGCTTTTTTGCCACCCCAAGCGGCAAAGGGGAAAAAAAACCCCAAGCCTGGTTGAGCTGCCGTTGAAGTGCCGTCGAAGAGGAAGAGAGGGACTGCAGGGCCCACCGCCAAATTGCCGCTGAAGACCCGGATGTGCTGCCCTGATGACGGATGGAGTGCCACCCCTTTCTTTTGGCCGCCCCAGGGCTGGAGCCAGCCCTGGTCTTTGTGCAGAGGGTTTTTCCTGGTCCTGTCCCTGGCCTTCACAGCATGAAGTCTGGTGTCCACATGTTCCCACAAGGTGACTCCCGTTGTGGAAGGGAAGCTAATTTAATGGAGGCAGCATTCCCTCTTTACCACCCCCCCATTTGGCTTTACTTTCTTTTCATCCCCTTCTGTGGAATCAAAGAAAACAATGCAGCCCTGAGCTTCAGACTTAACCAGGAGTGTCCTGGCATTTTTTGATACAAATGAGACCTCTTACATCATTTTAAAAAAAGCTGATTTGGGTGTGAATCATGTTAAGTGTTTTGTTTGTGCTGCAATTACTTCTTCCTCCTGATAACTTCAAAACATTGACGGGAGTTTCTTTAGGGACTGAAATGCCTTTTACATAGCACCTAGTGGTGAAACAATCTAACTATTCACAAGTCTGAACAAACAGTCTGTATTGCATTTTCCTTCTTCCATTGGGAACCTTGGACAGTATCATAGAACCTGGATACTACAAAAGAAGACATGAGAATTCATTGCTTTAAGAAAACAATTGTTTGAGGTCAAGACCCATTGAAAAATAAGTGTGGTTAAATGTATCTTTTCTAAATTAAAATATATGCTGTTCTGAAAGTGCCTTATCAAAATATAAAGCAATTGTTCAAATATCAATTGATAGTAGTATAAAATCTTTAACTCCAGCTTTGGAACATCTGCCTGGGGGTTGCCACATCATTATGAGCAGATGTTGCCTTCAAAGAATTTAGACAAAAGGGGAAGGGGAGGTTTCTAAATATAATTTAAATCTATATCTATATCTAATTACATAAGGGTTCTGTGGCACAGATGCATATCTTTATCACAAATTCAATTCCCCTTGATTGTTCTGACAGTCCTAATAAGTTTCTAGTGATTTGGCCTTTGCTGTATCCTGCAGCTGAAAAGTCTTGGCAAGAAATAAATGGAAACACAGAGAACTTTAATTTTCCTCTTCATATATTCTCAGGGGTGGTTTTAAGTCTTTTGGCACACTATGCAGGCTTTTGCAAAAGACATAGTGTAAATGAAAACTAAACCTCAGTGTTATCTTCTGGCAATGAGAAAGAATTGCAAAAATATATTTGCATATGTATGATTGTGTGCTTTCTTTAAAAAAGGTGCAAGAGAGATATTTTTTACTACTAGGAGACGAAAGAAAGCACATTCTTGCCTCTCTTCTTATTTTCAAAGAGGAAATTGGTGCATACTTGAAATACCATCTCCCAAACTTTGCTAATGTTATCATTTTCATGGTATGTTAGCATAAGAATGCAAAGGTTGCCTACCAGAGGTCAACAAGTTTAGGATGTTTTGTGATAAATATTGAAAAGAGAGGAATCATCTGGGTTAACTTTATATTTTTTAACTGATACCTTTAGAAAATTATATGTTCAAATTGAAGACCAATTTAATTTGTCTCTCTGGAAAGTAATTCTTTACAAACTGTCTCCCTTATATAGTTCAGCTGTTAGGTCATTTGAAAGACTCTGAGTCAAAGCAAGACATAGAATCCAAGCAGCACTTACATCACTATAAACAAACAGGGTCAGACATGTTAATTCACTTCATTTGCAGGAAAATAAAACTCCAAATTCTGATATCCTTACTAAGGTTGACTAGTACTTTACTCCACCCGCAGTCCCATTGAAATCAATGGCACCACTCACAGGATAAGAAACTAATCAACATCAGTAAGCATATCAGAATCTCGCTCAAACTAAAATAAATAAAATCAGCAACCACATGGGCCAATTCATTCAGACCTTATTTGTGTCGTTAATATCATGGTCTTCAAAGGATCAGCATTTTCAATGGACTACCTGTGTGAGTAAGGTGAGAATGATTTGACCCACTCTATGCAGTTGTGGTTTTACTGATTTGAGATTGTAAATTGATATGCCTGACTCCCTTTGCCTAATGAAGTCAGTGAGACTGCCCCTGCCAGTGAGGTGAAAATGATGTGGCTCTTAGAAATAACTTCACGCATGTAATCAATGCTGGATCCTGGTAAGATCCCCCAACACATACAAGTCTGATTTTTTTTTCCATGTAACTTCTTGTAACATTATTTGTTTATGCCTCTATTTCCTAAGGGCTTGTTTTTTCAAAGGAACTTAGGGTTTCCTGCAATTGTACATATAATTTGAGTAAAACAAGTAAAATTAGGTATTTTCAATAGCCATTGGCCACTGCAAGACCCACCCGGTCATTTCTTGGTGAAATACTCAATTAGTGGCTTGTTCCTGCTTTTACTGATGTCAAGGGCAAAACTCAGTGGGGTCCTCTGTGTACGCAGTTGCATGAACAAATTAAATGCAGTTGTGCACATATCTTTGTGCACAGCCACAAGCACCTGGCTTTTTGTAAATCAAACCATTAATCTATTGAAGGCCACCCTTCCAGCATGTTTGGGACACGTCTTTTTTAAAAGTAAGCCTTTTGAAGTGAATGGACCAGTAGGATGTGCACAGCTGTATAATGATCCATTCAACATTCAGTGCACAATAGATGCCAAGGTACTCAAGTGGCTAGTAGAGTATGGGGCAGGGGCGGCTCTACCAATTTTGCCGCCCCAAGCAGTTGCCGCCAAATTGCCGCAGCCCCCAGAACAGCAGCAGAGCTGCTGCCGGATTGCCACCGTGGGACACGGACTGCCCCTCCCTGCATTCTGAATGCCGCCCCAAGGACCTGCCTGGAAAGCTGGTGCCTGGAGCCGGCCCTCATATGGGGAGCCAGGATATGAATCGCTGTCTGATCAATCAGACGAGACCTTTCAAATACAAACCAAATACTTGCATAATAGGTTATTAAAATGTTAATTACTCAGGTTCATAGAAAAGGGACTGAATTTTAATCCACTGTATTAGACCAAACCATCATCAAGGCTTCTGAAGGTTTGCAGAATGAAAGAGATAGCACTATGGTCTGTCTATCAGTTTGAGTGAAGTCCATTCCCTGGCCTAACTGAAAAGTATTCCTGTTAAAATCTGGCTCAGACAGCTTCTAATTATTTCATCCTCTGCATAAGGGTTAAGAACATCTGCTGATGCCCAGACCTGAAAAAGAGCTCTGTGTAAGCTCAAAAGCTTGTCTCTCTCACCAAAGTTGTCCAAAGATGCCGACTAACCTACCTTGGCTATCTACTGAATTTCTGATATTTTTCAATCAGGGAGTGAAATAAAATCTTTCAGTCCATTTCTAACATGAATAGAAGCAGAAATTTCCATTTCTGAAAGTCACAGTGATGCTATGGGACAACCTACAGGCTGAGAGATTAAAAAGAAAGACTAAAAAATATGATGTCTAAATAGTCCATCCAAAAGGGAATTTTCTTTAAATGTGATTTTAAAAAATGTCAACACATTTATATTTGATGAAGATGAAAAGCTTAAGTATCTGTAAGTATTTTGATTTATATTGGATGGGGCACTCTAGCACCAGGTTAGATATTTTTCATAAAATGTGAGCAAAAGATCCCTTCTACATCCCAAAACAGAATAATTTATTGTTTGCCTCTGCCCTCTTAAAAGAAGATGGCCAACATGTTGTGATGTAGTGTATCAACAGACACTAAACTACAAATGATGTCCCTCTGGATCTAAAATATGGCCAAAATATGGAGAGGAAGAAATTTGCTGATAACATTCTATAGAGAGCAGTGAAAAATAACATCAAAGTCAAACAGCTGATACATAAAATTGGTGGCATTGTCTTCTTTTGGTTTTGCACAAAGTAAAAGGATAATTAAGAAACTGAGCAAGAATCCAAACCCCAGACCTGAACACCCTGAAATTTGGAAGCACGGTGGCAAAGTCAGGATCTAATCTACATGGATCAAGTTCATCTCCACTTTCTACCAAGTATGAGTGAATATGTTTCATAATAACAAACAAATCAATATTTACTATTAGTTATTTAGTTCCTATAATGATAGGGTGTGATCCTGCCAGGGGCTCAGTACCCTTATCTACCACTGAAGTCAGTAGAAGTGGAGGGCACTCAGTAGCACCTCACAGGAGCCAGTTACCATCTCACAGAACTGAGCACATAGCACATACAGTACTTTAAAAGTGACAACACTTTGATATTTGTAGGTAATAAATGGTAAAATGATAATGGACCTGATTGTCCATTACAAGTTACCTTGCACTTTATGCTGTTATTTACACCTGTGCAAAATGGATGTAACCTGCTACCAAATCAGAACAGTACAATTTGACATGCATTTGACACTGGTGATTATCATGCTATAGAAAAAACTTAATCTGACTGTCAGAACCAGAGTTGAGTTTGCAGGGCTCAGAGTTCATAAAAACAGCTGTTACTTGAGAAATGAACACATCTGATCGCAAAAATCACCGAGGCACAATAAACATGAAATCTCATATTGCCATTTTTATAGTCTTTTTTTTTTTTACTAGAAACCCTTGGTCAAGAGCTGGCTGATGAACACAAAAAGGCCAATTCTTCTTTGAAAGGAAATGTTAAGTAACATTCAGCTCAAGAGAAATTGCAGCAAGTTAATGTGAATACATTTCTAAGACACAGCAGAAGCTATTATTACCCACTGACCTTAGAATCACTAAAGAGTTACAGGAAATGGTGAATTCTGGGTCCAGCACGGAAAAGCCAGTGACTGATCTTTAATGGAAGGCAAATATTTAAAGAAAACAGGTGGACCATACTATAGAGACTATGATCAATTCTGGCTGGCTTCCATTGGTAAGAGTTCCATAGTCATGCAATAGTTCAGCAGGGAAATAAGAAACATAAGAAGACTAAATTAGAAAGAAAAACAGACACACAATTCAAAAGCAGCTTGAATTCTCTCCAACTTTAAACAAAATGAATATCATATTTTTTGAAAGTCATAGGAAGGCATTACAGTTAAAAGGGGCTTTGCCTTTATTTATAAACTCAGCACGTGATATTAGTTTTATAGCTAAGAAAGAGGAAGGCTGGCCCAGTGGTTCGGGTACTAACCTGAAACCTGGGTTCAGCTCCTAGCTCCACCACAGACTTCCGGGATGACCTGCCATGAATCTCTTAGATGTTCTATGCTTCTGATCCCCATCTGAAAAATGGGACTAATAGCACTTCCCTACCTCACAGGTGTTGTGGGAATAACTCCATTACAAATTGTGAGGTGCTCGGATACGGAGGTGAGGGAGGCCATAGAAGAAAGGGGTATTTATAACACCTTGCCAAAAGCAGTACAGAAATGACTACAATGCCCAGACAGTACAACTTCAGGGCCTAATCTTGGAGCTGCTCTGCATGCAGCACTCACATTGAGGTCTTCAGGAACAGGTCTTTTTGACACAAACCAGGGGCCTGACTCTCCCCTCACTCACACTGGTACATAAGAAATAACTTTACTGGAGTCAGTGGAGTTACACAGATGTAAAGGCCATTGAGAGGAAAATCAAGCCCTTTATCTCAAAATGCTTTACAGAATTAGAGAAGAGAGAGAGAGATTAAGAGGTATAGACAAAATCTCATCTGAAAATTTATATTGTATCCTCTCTCTCTCTCCTCAGCTTAAGCCTTCACTGGGTCAAATCTCTGGTTCCGCTACAGTCAATGGCAAGACTCCAATTGAGCCAGGATTTTTACCCATGGTCCATAACATTGGCATCATCTTTGACTGTGAACTTTCCTTCTTTTCCCATAGTCCCACAGAATTGTAAATTTGCCTATCACAATCTCTGTAGCCTTGCCCAGGTCTGAAGCTTTCTCATTCATGCCTCCCTCTCCATAGGACAATTGTGTTCTCCTGGCCTCTCTCAATGCCAGATCACCAGAATGAGATGCTGCTGCCCACCTCACGCAAAAATAAGCATAATCACCTCATCCCTATCTTCAGACAGCTCCCCCATTCATTTCAGGAGCCAAGTCAAAATTACTCTCCTTGCCTTGAAGCTCTATGTGAACTTATCTAGCCCATTTTACTGACTTTGAGTGAATTCCTGGCCCCAGTGAAGAAATCAGCCAGGTTGGGATTTCACCCTTTATCTCTGTTCACTCTGCTCATCTAGTTCTGGTTTTCTCTCCGTTCTTCAATGCAGTCTTATCACTGGAGGCAAATGAGCCTTCTCCTTTGCATCTCCTTGCCACCTGGAACGTCCCAATTGTAACTCTCTGTTTCATCAGCTCATTGCCTTATTTCACATTTCAGCTGAAAACACCTGAAAAGAGATCAGGAAAGTCAGCTCCAGATGGCAGGTGCTGCAAAGGGGCAGGTCCTTGCACTAAGTGGTGTAACATTATGTGAAGGGACACCAGAATAATGACATTTCAAGCCTAAGCACTCGGAACATTAACAAAAAGAAAGAAAAGCCTATTTAATGGTCATTGTTACAATCTGTAAATGCATTAGCAAGTAATTAATGTTACCACAGTATTCCCTGTGCTACGTATATACTCCAGTATTGTCCTATTTAAAGAGAGAGAATATTGGGAATACTGCAGTGGATCTGAAAATGACAAATTGGAAAGATTTTTATAACAACCCCTGCTAAAGCCTTACAAAGCAAAGAAGATAGCTTTATCTACTGTATAGCTCAACAGCTTAACTCCCTCCACAAAAGTTGTGTCTGTAAAATATGCTTGTATTCTCTCCTTCCAGAGATTAGCCAGCTCTCTCTTGCACTGATGTAGATTACTTATTTCTTTTGCTGACTCTGGAAGCTTTTCCTTACCACACCTACTTTTTAATGCCAGTTTTTTCTCCAGCATCAGGTCACAATCTATTGCTTATCAGTCATTTAGCACCTTGTTTTGTATGTTAAAATAAAATATAAGGAGGATCCAGGGGTCCACCCAGTGGGCCATTTCATCAAACATTATCAGTTAAATCTTCAACTGGATACTAAGTCACACCACCAGGGCCAGCTAATCAAACTGAAAGCTGTTGGAGGTAACACTGGTCAAATCATGCTTTTGTATTATCAATTATTGAGTGTTCTCCTACTTGGGTACTAGTGTTCCCCTGCTCATTTTGTGCTCAAACTCTCTTTCTTAAATGTCTATCATGTACTGCACATTGATATCCCACCTCAGCAAATTTATTTGATCCCTCTGGGGTATGTGGGCGTACTTCTGTCAAATCAGTAAGCAGCCTGAGTTAATGGATACAGCATGTGTGGGGGACTCAGGGATTCTCCAGTTCTAATTCTGTCTCTACCATTAATTTGCTGTGTGACCTTGGACCAGTCATTTACCTTCTACCTTATTTTTCCAATCTGTAGAAGAGGGACAGAGGACCGTTGAATATTAGCTAATATTTGTGCATTGTTTTGAACATGTAAAACACTACAGTATAGAAATACTAGGTATTATCAATGGGCATCATCTCAGAGTTAATTCTGAGTCAAGGTGAGTGGATCACAACTGTTCAAGTTCATCTAATCAAAACCAGAGCCAGCTTTATAGAATTTGATTTCTACAGGGCCCTAGAGGGCACATTGGCCAACGAGAAGGAAAGAAGTATTCCTTGTAGCCTGGGACGGATTCCTGCAGCTTTCCCTGAAGAATCTGGGGATCCCAATGTTGAGGAACATTTTATTCTGCATCACCCTCTGAGGGGTCAACACAAGAGGCATATTCTCCTCAGTGTTAAGACTAGAAACACCACATAACAGATGTGAGGCATCTTCTAGCGAGAACCCTTCTTTACTTGGCCCCCAAACATTTTAACTTTCCTTGTACAATGGAGGGAAGTCAAAAGCAAATTTGCTGATTCTAAATCTGAGCGTGCTAAATAACAGTGACTCTGACTGCTGCTATGCTAGTGGCTCATTGTTTACTACATTAAACCTAGTCCTTTGTAGCTCCATCAATATTTATTCGTCTGCTTCATAGAAGAATACATCTGGTTTTTATTAGACTTGTACTGAACTGTCTGAGAGTCAGACTCTAGCAAACAAGCCCTGTAGGTTCACTTGAAAAAGCCCATAAATTGTCTGCTGTTCATTTAAATTAGGTTCAGAAAGAAATGTAAACCTGAAATCTGCCTGTGTTTATAAATTTGATTAGAGTTTTGTTTTGTTTTGTTTGGGGAGGTTGTCCTGAGATTGTTCTCAATCAGAGAGGGGTATAGGGCCAAATCCTCACTCCTCCACACAAAGCTGAGACAAACAGAATTTGTACAACGGACATAAATCATTGGTTGGGTGGGTTTGTTCCACCCCACCCTGAGCCAGAGTATGGAGTAGCTGCCCAGGCACTCTGCACTCTCCAGGCTGCAGTACCACCTACAACTCCATTCCATGCATGTTTTGACACAATTCACGAGCTCATTTAACTGTGATTTCTCCACTGACTTAAGCAAGTCCTCTGCAGGTGAACAGAGGTGCAGAAACTTTAATAAAGAGAGAATTTACTCACCAAGCAGGGTTTCCTGAATCTCACAGCTTTAGTTACTAAACTTAAAAGGAACTAAAATCTAGGAGGAACTAGTGTATTTAGAGCAGTAGGGGAATGGTTTCCTAGTTGCACAATGGGTGGGCTGAAAGCAGAGCACTGTGATGTAATCAAATTCCAAATATCAATAGGACCTCAGGGTCTATGTGGGTGTGAGAAATCATTTTAAAGAGAGGACTACAGCATTCCCATAAGATATGGAGATAGTTCCATGTGACTGTAATCGTTCTATTTATTTCAGTACCACAGGCTGGTCCCTGATCATTGGTAGTCAGTAGCAAAGCTCCCCTGGACTTCATTGGGCTCAAGATCAGATGTTATTCTTGCAAAACAGTTAGCCAGACTGAAGGGAAATAAAAAGATTGACTCCCTGTGTTAAGTTAATCACTGAATTAATTGAGAAATGATGGAATAAGTGGGAGAAAGTGATTGAAACACAGGTTCCAACTATTATCATCAGAATCCCTTGATCCTTGTTCTTACTGATGGGATCACTGAAATACACTAATGTCCTGAGGTGATTTTTCACACATGACTGGAAATGATACTGAAATATTTGCTTTCACTTGTGTTACAACTTCAGTGTTTCATCCACATGCCAAAATGTACATTTTTCAATATTTTACATTAAGACTCTACTCTGGAAAATGGTGCCTTCCAACTAGACGGCTCCATGTGCTTTACAAATATTCACCAATAGAAGTGTATGTATATAGCGATCATACTAAAAAGTAAAGAGGAGGGATGGTCTTACAGTCAAGGCTCAGGACTGGTAGTCAAGACCTGAGTTCATGTTCCCAGCATCTGGGCACTGGACTTCAATTGGATGTGTATTGAAGGCTCAGATACTTCAGTGATGAAGGCCATACAAATACCTGGCTAGATAGATAGATTCTCCATCCTCTTCAGTTTTCTCCTCTGTAAATTAGTACTAAAATAGGACTACCTATCTGACAGGGATGTTGAGAAGCTAAATTAATGAGACCTGCCAAATGTCTGAGTTTGACTAGGTCAGTCCTGGCATTTTAACCCCTGGTTTAGGTGCTCACAGTCCCAGAAAGCTGAATCATACCATGGTATGTCCTTTATGAAAAACCAATTTGGGCTGCCTGCCAATAAGTGTTATTGTAGAGAGCAGGCAGTGGGTCACATTGTGGTGGCACAGAGTGGAATGATGGAGGAGCACACTGGGACACAGACCTGGAGAGGGGGACACAATGGAGATGGGGAATGCACAGTGAAACAAATAGAAGAACGAGAGAGAGACAAACAAGAGAAACCCAGGGGCCCACCTTTCTCATGCGGAGAGTGAATGGGTGAGATGGCCCTGAATGTATGTGTGGGAGAGGGGGTTGAAACAGACGAGCCATTCTTCCCTGTAGATGTCAAAGAGAGGGTTTCAAAGCAGTGTTGCCAACTCTTGCAATTTTATTGCGAGTCTCACAATATTCAATGGTTTTCTTTAAGCTCCAACTCCTGAATTAAGAGATTTCATTGAAAGCTCAGGTTTTTTTTTAAAGCACGTTTCTAGCCTTCATGCTAGAAGAGAAAAGCTTGAAAACAGACCCAAAAGCACCTTGAAGGTTCAGAAACCAGAAGACAAATAGAAAGAAACTAATATTTATTAGCTTTTTTTTTAAGTCAATGTTGTAAGTCATTCTCCTTATTTTTGATGCATGACTCATGATTTTTGAACACTGGAGGTTGACAATTCTGTAATGAGTGTGGTTTTTAACATTGCTTCACTGAAAAACATAATTATTGACTCTGAGATTGAATGTACGGTAAGGAAAAATTTTCACTATTATCCGCCAACAGACTTGATTGTCTGAAACTTAGTCTGCATAACTTTCCAACCTGGCATCAGTTTTATAGTTCCTCTTATTTATCTGTCTTAACTGAGCAGGATTTGTTTGCTGTGTGAGTGTTTTCATTTTTGCAACTGGGCATGGCTTTGGGTTTTTAATGTTTTATTTACTAATTATTATTATTACTCTAAAGTTTTAAAGAACCAGTCTATTCAATAAGGCAAGCAACAGGTGCTACATTACTTTTAATCCCAAAATCGTCCTTCATACCAGAAAACAGTCAGGCTTAGCTTGGCTGAACCCACATTTCCTAATTGTGAGGAGCAGTTAATGGACACAAAGCATTATCTGTACCTTATCTAGTGCTGGCATTTTGTTCAATATTCCCAAAGACTGAGGCTTTTCAGACATACATTTTAATTAGAAGGAACAGTTGCCAACAGCTATTTCTCTCATGCAACTTTTGCCATTCATTGAAGCCTTCATTTATATAATTGGGTTTGGCTTGTAGGGGGAATAGGTTGTTTTGTTTTTTAAGATGAGAACAACTCATTTATTCAAGCTCCAAAAAGTGTATTAGGCAGCAGCTGGGGGGGAAGCTTGTCCTATGAAGATGCTCATTCAGCTGTCCCAAACAGCTTCATTTGCTAAATGTGTTATATGTTTCACTGATATTGGGGGGGGGGGGCGGGTTGCCTCCAAGACTATTCAAGAATAAAGGCTGATGGGTATGTATATGATTATATGCAAGAATGCTTAAAGGTCACCAAGGCTTAACGGAAATCTTAGTCTCTCAATAGAATGCTTTCCTATCTCTTCAGTGTCGTATATCTCCCTCCTTGTATTTTATTGCTAGGAACACATGTATTGAAACGTTGATTTAACGGCCCATGTTATGATCATTATTATTAATCATAAAATCAGGGGTCACCATGGTACTGTACAAATAAGAGACAGTCCTGCTCTGAACATCTCACAATCTAAATGAAGAAAAGATGCAATGAATGGATGTAAGAAATACACAGAGGGAGAGTGGGCAAGGAGAGAATGAAGGCAACAGTAATAGGAACAAGTGGTTGCACAGAGATATAAATTAACAAGAGATAATAATGACACCAGCTATCCTTTCTGGTCGCTTGACTTGCCATTATCAATTGCATATTTCTCACTTGCAGTCACAGGGTCAAATCATCCCTAATCTGGGAAACCCCACAGAAGGGCTTTGAAACTCCAGAATTTGACCATCAGTTTCCTTTGAATTACTCCATCAGGTGGGATGCGGAGGCATGGTATGTCCTTCACAGAATAGGCAGGGAACATTGCTCTGAAAGTCCAGGGTGTCCTGAGAGCCACAGTGAGGTCCCACAGATCTCTAGACTTACTGAAGGCATTTGCATGGAGGCCTTTTTGTTTGTGACATCAGTCTTATATGTGTGTCGTGGAGATGATTATGATCTCACACAACTGATGAGTTTAAGGCATGAATAAGGAGCAGGAACAGATACTTTTGAGAAAAAACTATCAAGTGCTCATGCAATCAGTCCCAGCGAGAGCTGAAGGTCATACCATAAGTCATACAAAAGGTAAAATTTTTAGATTTGCAATAAGATATTTGATTTGACCTCTGACCCCTGCAACAAAGTATTACCAGCACACAGGTAACATATAGGCAGGCATACTTTTTTTGATGTAGCTTGGCTAGTATTTTTGTTAACTCTAATAGACAAATCATAAAGTAGCCTTATACAAACTCGCTAAAAATGCCGAGTCCACTGTTTTCTGGCCAGAAGTTTGGCCCGTGCTATATGCCATATTTTCAGTGTACCATGGCTTGTATTTCAAGTTTTATGATCATTCTTAGTCAGGCTTACTTCCTTTACTGGCAAAGGCTAGTCTGCATGTAAAATAGAAATGTTGTCAAAGAGAACATTGTTCTGCATGATTTCAAACATCCTGGATTTACTTTTACTGCTACTGAGCTGCCGTTGAGTAGGGTTGTTCTATGCACTTCATACAAGATGCCATCTCATGGTATTTGTTAATACACCAGGACCCTGATAACATGTATTTCTGTGCAGATGGCATTGTCATTTGCTTCTGCAGAAACTGAGGTAATTATTAACAATTAATTATGGTTGCTATGCTTCCATGTACCAGCTCCTCCCCTCTAAACATCGGAGGGAAGAGGGCCATAGGGTTCCCCTGATACCCATGAGATCCATAATAAAAAGAAGTTTAGAGAGGCAACCAATGTTCCCAAACAAACGATCAACCCAGAAAAACAGTTGTAAATGAATGAAGATCCCTATTGTACACAGCAGCAGCAGAAGACATCCTTAGACAAAAAGAAGTTAAATCACTCAAAATGCGTATTTGCCCTGGTCCATGAGGTAGAAATCAGCAGAAGGTGAAAAACAGAGATTGCTCCATAACAGGCTGCACTATTGAGGTTCATGTGGGGTAAAGGCAAGCAAAGAGCCTTGGCATATTTTTTAGGGAAAATACCTCTGTAAATCATAGGAGAAGGAAAAGACATGGCAAACAGATCATCCAGCTCTTAATCACAGTTAGGCAAGCAGCTGAAATAGATCAATACTGCAAGTTGCCACTTTCTTATCCTAGAAACTGACAAAAGACCTGACAGGCATTATAGCAAATCTCGGTGTTTTCCTTAGGCAGCTGTGATAGTATCTTTAATGATGAAAAGGAGAGCTGGTTGAAAATGCAAGTTTTAAAAATTTCCAACAAATTTTTTTTAGATTTTTCAACAAAAACAGTCATCCAAAATCTAAAAAAAGTTCAGTTTTCAGAAAAACATTTTGGTTTTCAAAACTGAACATTTTACCAAAAGCTTAAAAAAAAAATGGTGTTTTTTCATTAAACTCCATAAATGATGGCCAAAACTAAATTTTCAACCAATTGCCTTTTGATCATTGGGAAAAAAAGCTTTGACAAAATAATTTTGACCAGCTTTAATGAAAAGGCAATAGGAACATTACTCAGAACCTAATGTCAATGACAACTTGCTATCGATTTTCTCTTTCCAGCTTTTTAATAATCATCTGGTTTGTTGCTGCTGTTGTACCTAAACGTTCCTCAGGTTTTATCTTGTTCCTCATGGTCTATGTTTAACACATCAGTCAGCTGTCTGATTTTATATGTGTTGGTTAAACTCAGATATGAATATACACCTGTTTTTACTGCTTTCGTTTGTAACATTTAAAACTTTATTTGCAAACATTTATTGGTGGGGTTTTTTCCACTGAAGTTTTACTTACATACACACACACACACACACACACACCACAAATTCCATTTATACAGCAACAGTGCCATCTTGTGGGAAACAGTATGTCTATCTCTTGACAAGTTTTTCCAAAGTACAGTTATCTAACCTCACAGCCCCAAACCTTCTACCATGCTCTAGAATTTCCTTTAAAATGTATATTTGTCATGTTGACTGGAGGACAGTGTTCAAACAAAATCCAAGAGGAAAGTTGTGAGGGATTATTGCCTTCAATGCTCCTCTTCTCCCATACTTCCTATCTCTCAAAAAAAAACCTGGTTCCCTCTGGTTAGCACATGAACTACTCACATCTCTACAGACAAATATTGATTTAGCTGCCACATATGCAACATAAATTATGCAGATACAATTTTCCAGGGTGCTGTAGTAAGATTTCTCAGCGGCACTGGGGTATGGGCAGACACCCTTCTCTCCTTCAAACCAACCTACTTGAGTGGGACCCCAGGAAATGCAATCTGCATTCACCTCCCCATCCCTGCAGAAACCTACACACCTGTGGAAGACCTAGAAAGCAGATGATTTTCTGAAATCTGATAATCAGGTCTTTTCCATCCTCTCCATGTCCACACTTCCCAATATTTCTCTTTGGATTATATCTCTTTGACTCGTTTGCTGCTGCACCCCTAGGTGCCACCTACCTTTTGCGATTTCCTCACTTTCCCCTTTTTGGGGATTTTCATCCTTTTGCCTGTTTTTGCATGTTTTGTATATTTTCCTCTTTTCCCCTGTTTAGTACCTCTTGGCTACCTTTTTCGTGTCTACAGAGGCAGAACAATAATGGCACTTTACACAGAGGAGAGCTCTGGAATCCTTTGCAATCTAAAATGTCATGCATTGTACACAGGGAAATGACTCAAATGAATTTGTTTCCTTCATCGCTGTCTGAAGAACTGAGGTGCCAGGGCTATGAACTGCCAACCATAGAGGTGCTAGGGCTCAGCTCTGGTAAGCCCTGGCAAAAATTAAGCATTTTGACTGTATGTGTAAAGCCCTTGATGTAGAAGGTAACTGATTGTTCTGAGTAAGTTTTCCTTTATGCTATTCAGATATTACACAGGAGCCTGCTGTGTGCGTAAAGAGCTGGAGGAGCAATGCTTCTGCTGCTACTACCATGCTGTACAGGCAAGGCCAAAATTAAAGCAGGCCACAATCCAGATTTGGGCTGCAGTCCAGCATATTATACTATAATTCAGTGGAGTCATTCACAGCACAGCTAAGCAGTTTTTCTTCTTGGTCCTCAGATGAAGACTGTGTTTTGAGTTAGCTGTAAATAGAAACTGAATAGGAGCCCATGTTCTTAGCTAGTTTGCTTTTGCTGCCTAAGGACAGCCAAGTTCAGGGAGGAAGCTTAGCCCGATATTTATGTTGTGTTATTGTTTGAGTTACCAGTAAAGCAACAGGTCCATGCCAGGAAAGGGGTCAGACTGGACCTTAATTTGGGGTCTGTGTACTCTTGCATCAGTGAGATCAGCCTATTCACAGCTTCACCAAGAGGAAGCATAGATGTTGTCATCTGCTCTTCATAAACCTCTTTCTTGAGGGGTCACAATCACTTGTCCATTTAAAATAACAATAGATTGAAATGTGTTTTAGATTTGCATTTTAATCTAGATGCATTATTCTTTTACAAAGTTTAATTTAGATCAGACCTTGGTAATGTAAGATAGAAGGACTGTTTTGGGTGGGTGGTCAGTAATTCCATAACAAAATAATCTAGTGTTTTTCATGACAATTTTAGAGGTACTAGTGAAAACATGGAAATCTTGGTGTTTTGCCAAGAACAATTGGAATTGATATGTTATTTAGACTATAGTCAGTCATCTGTAAAATTCCAGTCTGAATGAGACAAACATATGGTCCTAAGTGGTATTAATCAACAAAGACAGATAGCGTTTCATTACAGGCACACACACAGAAAGTGAGTGCAACTGATTTGAAATTTTGAAGAATTTGAAATCAGAGGCTGATTTAAACTGTAAGGTCTTTCGAGCAGTAACTCTGGCTGCACTCAGAACACTGGTCATACTCCTATAATAAGATAGGAGTGGTTACAGCACAACCTTAAAGAAAGAGGATTTAACATGACACAATCTGATGGTTTTGAATTTAGAGAGGTCCATGACTGACCTACATTAGCACAGAGGAAGAATAAACTTTCCTTTCTGACAAAGGCAAGGTATTCTTGCTGGAATTGAAGGCTTTGACAGCGCACCTTTGAGAACTTTATATTATACCTGATAGTATCTCTCATTGCCTGACCTAGTTGCTTCCAAGGCTCAATGGAAGCCATGAATTTATTTTACTTCCGGGGGAATTCTGTCCCAAAAAATTAAAAATTCTGCTCAAAATAATTTAAAATTCTGCAAATTTTATTTGTCAAAATAACATTATATAATCAGGCCAATTTCAATTATTTTGATAATTTATTTCAAAATACCTGTCAGCAGGTATGTCTGTAAAAATAGAGAGACACAAAAAATTTCCTCCAGGGTAGAGTCAAAGAAATCCCTATGACATGGGTGGGCAAACTACGGCCTGTGGGCTGGATCCGGCCTATCAGGGCTTTGGATCCAGCCCATGAGACTGCCACCCCCATGGTTCCGTGGATCCCGTGCTGCTGCGGGAAACGGACGGCACTACGTCCCTGTGGCCCCCTGGGGAAGGGGAGGGCAGAGGGCTCCATGTGCTGCCCTTGCCTGCAGGCACCACCTCCCACCCTCCCCCCCCCCCCGCAGCTCCCATTGGCCGGGAATGGGAAACCGCAGCCAATCAGAGCTTCGGGGGAGGTACCCGCGGGTGAGGGCAGCACACAGAGCCCTCTACCCTCCCTCCCCCAGAGGCCACAGGGACGTGGTGCCAGCCACTTCTGGGAGTGGCACAGGGCCATGGAGGTGGCAGGGAGCCTGCCTTAGCCTGGCTGTGTGCCGCTGCCACCCTGGAGCTGCGCCAGGGAATCAGTGTCGGGCTGGAACCCGCACCCCGAACTTCTCCTGCACCCCACACCCCAACCCCCTTCCCTGAGCCCCTTGCTGCACCCTCCTGCACCCCAACCCTCTGACCTGAGCCCCGCCGCACCCCTCCTGCATGTCAAACCTATGCCGAGCCCCCTCCCGCACTCTGTACCCCCTGCCCTTCCTGCACACTGCACTCCCTCCCACACCCTGCACTCTCTCCTGCACCCCAACCCCTGCCCCAGTCCTACATTCATGGCCCTGCATGCAAATTCCCCACCCAGATGTGGCCTTCAGGCCAAGAAGTTTGCCAACCCCTGCCCTACAACAACCCAATTCTAGTTTCTCTGCCCTCTCCAGCCAGAACCCAGCTAGGGGGCCAGACACTCCTCCTCAGCGCCCCTCGTCCTCAGCCCAGACACTCACATCCCCTACCCTCCTAGATCCTAGGGATCCAGAGGAAAAAACAGCCTGATCATGGGTTCCAGGCTTGCACAGAGTTTCCTGTGAACTGCCTCCTTCCCTCAGGTCATGCTGGGAACTGCAGCTGCTGGGAACCCTCCAGTTCCCTCCCCCTCCCTGCAGCCCTGTCTTCTATTTGTGAGCTGGGTTCTGCCAAGTCTAGCAGCCCCTAGTGGTAGCCAACACCTCTACAGCCCATTTTGGGGGTGGAAGGAAATTCTGCACACACACAAAGTTAATGTCTGCAAAATTCTGCATTGCGCCATGGTGCAGAATTCCCCCAGAAGTATTATTTATTTGGAAACTGCATTTAAGTTTGGTTTTGTACAATACATGAATCTTGAGAAATTAAATTTATAATTGAAATGTAAAGCCAATAACGAATTACACATAAAACTTAAGGGAAAGGAAACTGTCCACCCCCCAACCCTGCTAAATTGCAACATGTTCATGCCACCATGAGTGATGTCATAAAGCCAAGGCCTAACAAATGCAAATGAATCTGCTACTACTGCAAATCTCTTTGATTGGTAAACATTTTTAGTTTCTGATCATTTGTTGTTACGATCTTACCAAACTACGTGGCAAGTCATTTCTTATGCGTGTTGCAAACTTTTAAAATAAATATTTCCAGAAAGTAAATAAAGTTCCATTCAACATCTCAGTGCTAACTAATTGGATACAGTTGAGTCATTCCCTTTTGTGACAAGTATCAGGGGGCAGCCGTGTTAGTGTGTACCCACAAAAGCAACAAGGAGTCCAGTGGCACCTTACAGACTAACAGATTTAATAGATCAATAGAAACAGACTGAGGAACAAAGAAAATTGAAAACCATAGAAGATAAACACAAATGGGAATAACAAGGAGTCCGGTGGCACCTTAAAGACTAACAGATTTATTTGAGCATAAGCTTTTGTGGGTAAAAACCCCACTTCTTCAGACGCATGGAGTGAAGCTTATGCTCAAATAAATCTGTTAGTCTTTAAGGTGCCACCGGACTCCTTGTTATTCCCATTTGTGTTTATCTTCCATGGTTTTCAATTTTCTTTGTTCCTCAGTCGGTTTCTATTGATAGAAAAAAACCCACAGTGATGCAGACATTTTGCCTTCTTTTCCAGAAAACAGATTTTCAGTAATAAAAGAGAAAATATTCTTCACCTAATATTTTTTTCAGCATCATAGAAATCTCCAGATATTTTGATCATCTAACCTATAATCCTTTACCCAAAGCCTTCAAAGCATTTTACAAAGGTAAATTATCCTCATCTTAGAAGTGTGGAAACTGAATATTTTCCTCTAAGATATAATGCTGTGAAAAGGAAGAACTAGCTGTAGTTTCAAATTAGCTTTAAAATTATCTTTCCTTATAAAGTGTTTATTTTTAAACAAAGAAGTCAGTATATAGGTTATTGGGAATGAGGCCCTGTAAGATGGTCTATTTCACAGAAAGTGACACAAAGTTAAATAACATCTGCAAACTGACTTTTTTATTTAAAATCAGTTCTAATTTTCGTAGAGAATTTTGTTATAGCATTTCTTGCTTGCACAATCAGCTCTCTTAAAAGTCAATAGCCAGTTTTCAGATGTACCTTATTTGTGTTTCTACTTTGACTTCAAAAAGCAGAGTGCCAAGAACTGGTATAACAATGTGCTGAGTAGAATGTGTATTTCCTGAATAAACAACACATGCCTTGTCAGCAAAAAGGTGACAGATTTCCTCACATCATTTTCCAGTATCAGGAAATTTGAGTTCAACTGTGAATGCAGATATTTCTGTTTAAATGTAATTGCTCCATACTGCATGAACAAGAGATACAGTACAATCCAGAAACACAGAAAGCGCATTCAGCCTGAATGTACTGTGACAGGGTCGGGCCAGATGGCTACAGGAGAGTAATAGAAGGCAGATATATTAGCCCCAGGCTAAGTAGGTCCCTTTTCCCTGGGTAAGATAACAGGGAAGGTTCCAGAACAATCAGGAACCTTCTGGAGATAATTAAGACAGGCTGATTAGAATACCTGCAGCCAATCAAGAAGCTGCTAGAATCAATTAAGGCAGGCTAATCAGGACACCTGGGGGTTTTAAAAAGGCGCTCACTTCAGTTTGTGGTGTGCGTGTGAGGAGCTGGGAGCAAGAGGCACTAGGAGCTGAGAGTGAGAATGCAGACTGTTGGAGGACTGAGGTGTACAAGCATTATCAGACACCAGGAGGAAGGTCCTATGGTGAGAATAGAGAAGGTGTTAGGAGGAGGCCACGGGGAAGTAGCCCAGGGAGTTGGAGCTGTTGCACAGCTGTTCCAGGAGGCACTCTAGACAGCTGCATTCCACAGGGCCCTGGGCTGGAACCCGGAGTAGAGGGCGGGCCCGGGTTCCCCCCAAAACCTCCCAACTCCTGGTCAGACACAGGAGGAGTCGACCTGGACTGTGAATTCAGAAAAACGGCCAAGCTGAGGGCTGCTGTGAAGCTCCAAGGCGAGCAAATCTGCCAATAAGCGCAAGACCCACCAAGGCAGAGCAGGAACTTTGTCACAATACCATATGCTAAAACACTTGCACACAAAATAAATTCCTTTTTCAAGTTTCTTTAATGTAAAGCCAGGCTATTTCAAATCAAACTAAGAACATAATTCTCTTGACAACTGCAATCAAAGATGAGTAAGTTATGACAAAGTTATATTATCTAAGGCTAAAGAAGAGAATTAATTGCTGATGGCACTTGTATATAAAGACATTCTTTGCAATACATTTAAAACAGACTGGCAAAAATGCAAAAGAAGGATTAAAGGGCACCAGCTGGTCCAGGAAGATGGAAGGGTGTTTACCACTTTGGGTAATTGGATAGCTTTTGCCTCCTCTGCAAAGTACTTCCTCTCCAGGTCCTCCTAGAGTGATGTATACTACCCTGGCCCAGCATCACCATCGCAAACTCCCACCCCAAGATAGGTGGAAAAGCAGCACAAGATTGCTTCTGAACTTGGATCTCCCACTGCATGATAGTAAACTGAGCCATCCATCTTGGTAATTCTTGATTGTATATAGTGATATTCTGGGATATATTAAAATCATTTGCTCATAGAGAAGAAGGGAAAGTGAAGGAGAATCCATATGTTGATGCCACAGTATCTCCTCAAAATAGGTAATAAAAAAAGATATCAGATTTAGATTGGACTGTGGGGTGATCTTTTCTTCAGCCATTCAAAATCAGCTTTGACAGCGCTGATATACAGGGGAAACTCTTCAGCTATTACAACGTTTATATAAAACATACATTATGTCCACACAAATGCACTGGTCCATATTAAGTGCTGATTTACATCCCAGGCAATCTCATTTATCTGAGTGGGATTATATAGGGCTTGGATCAGCTCTGAATTTGGCCCAACACTTCAGGATTATCACTGACATCATGAATAACACTGTATTGGAACAATCGTGTAGCATAAACCCCACTGATCACATTCATTTTGCAGCTTACAAAAATCATGTCAGCAAACATTTCTGTATTTATGCCACCTGTATTATTTTGTTACGACTACCGGTGTGGCATTTACACTGATTTGTTATAAGACATTTGCTCTCCTTGGAGGTTTTTAATCCTTTATTAACATGTATGTGTGCTATACAATTCCTGTACGGTGATTCTTCCACTTAGCACTTGAGAGAAATTACAGAGCTCCCTTTTTATAAGGCCACTGTGCTTTATTGCACATGTAAGTCAATCATAGAGGATCATACACAGACATTGATCAGCATGTACAAATTGCACTGTTGTCAGGAGGAGTTGTGCATGTAGATAAAGGGCAGTATATAGCCTGTTAATGTCTGACTCATCACTAAAAAAAAAATCCCTTGTCTGACCTACTCACTAATTTAAATGACTATAAATGACCTGAAATGAAGCCCAATAAAAAAACATCATTCTCTTAATGGCATCATGCACCTTGCTAAATGCTATTGGCTCCACAGATCAATGCGGTAGAGAGTGAGAACTGTTTATCAAGCTTATTTTTTATTTAACTTTTACATTTTGCAAGGTATTTCTGAAGCCACTTTCTCCCTGCAAAACCTAGTGTGCACTCACTTTAATTCTTTTAAACTTTTCTGTTACTTTGAGACAAGTGACCAGAGTGCTCAGTCAGCTCATTTGGTGAATTCTGTATATGATGTGGTCCTCAAGTGTTTTAAATCTTTGTTTCTGAACTTGCATTTTTAGTTCTTTGTGGGATACTTCATCTAAAGGTATTGCTGAGGTGTGTCTCTAGGTCAATCATGGATCCCAGGCCATTAAATATGTTTGTGTCTCTTTTGTATGACATTTAATTTTCTAATACTAGGTTATGAAACTCTGCTTCTCTGTCAGAACAATATGTGTCAAATGACAGAGATTGTGATCTAGTGTGTCTTTGTAGTGAACATGTGGAAGTCAAATAATATATAAAACCTGAACAGTAATAGTACAAAAACCTCTCTCTTTGGCCTGAAACAATTATTAGATTCTGTAATATTGATTACTTAGGCATCCCGTTTTGAACATCTTGCCCTGTTAGGCACCTAAATCCATATTTAGACACCTGAAGAAGGGGTCTGATTATATCAGGCCACAGAAGATGGCTCACTCAATGATTACTTGTTCTGTTCATTCCCTCTGAAGCACCCGGCATTGGCCACTGTCAGAAGACAGAATACTGAGCTAGATGGACCTTTGGTCTGACCCAGTATGGCCATTCTTATGATCACTGACTTCAGTGCTGCAAGTGCTCAAAATCAAGACATTTATGTAGCGATACTAATCAAGGGATTGATGTGTAAGTGTACAGGATAATACTAACCTCAGCTCCCTGGCTGTAACTAACAATATAAGAACCTATAAGAAGGAACAAACTACTTTAAATGTTCATTTCAGAGGCTATATGTGCATTGATTTTAACAGACAACAAGAGAGCCCACCACTTACCTGAGCGCCTTTTCGGTGTGTCTCTCAGTTCATTCTCAGGACCTGTGGAAATGATTTTGCATATACCAGCCCCCATAGAGCTCTCACCCTCGTGTAAATCAGGAATAACTCTTACATTACATATGTATAAAACCAGGGTCAGAGCTAAATCAGGCCCACAGTTTGTGTATCCAGGCACCAACTGTGACATTATAGTTACAGTAGTGTATAGTGAAGTTGGGCTGGGCCGGTCTTAAAGTTTGTAAAGCCTCAAACAGCCCCACAGTTGTGGGGAGGAAGAAGGGAGTGTACGAAGTCTGCACAAGCCCCCCTATGAGAGGTCATGGAATTAATGAATGTAGGTGAATTTTTAAAGAGTTAAATACATTCATGACTAACAGCGTGTACAATTGTGAATTTTGTTACAATGAAAGTAATGAAATCTCATGTTTTGGGGCATAAGCTGATTGCAACAGGGGACAGGAAGGAATTCCTCCTGCCTGCATCCATTTACATTCCACAACAGTGAAGCTGAGTTATGGGAAATTTCCACTTTCCTCTGAAGCATCAGGTATTGGACTGAAACAAGATACTGGACTTGATGAACTAATGGTCAGATCTATTATTACACATCCTAGGTTCCTATGTAAAAGAGCAAGGCCCCAAGCAGTCACTTGTGTTGCTTGTACTTAAGGCTGGCCCTACAGATGAGGTTCAGGAGAGAAAAAAGAAAATCAGTTCTCTTAGAAACAAATATTCTGATATTAACATGAAGTTTTTACAAATGGACAAGAAATCCTTTAAAATGGCAGAAGAACCAAGATACTTCTGAGATCAAAATAATCAATTATTTAATTCAGAATGCAGCAAGTGACTGTCTTTAATAGCCACGTTTTTGTGATTGTGTTCAAATGGAGGCTCTAATTGTGTTCTGTATGTATTTGGAAGAGATACTGAATAGTTAATGCATCCCAAGCAAGTATTTCAAACCTCAAAATGTTCAGTGACACACTTTTGAAATATCAATAAGGTCCAAATTGCAACCACTAGTGAGATTCCTTTCTTCAGTAACAGGCTGAATTTAACAAGCATAGTGAATTCCATGGCCAAAACCAGCACACTTCATACAAACTATTAGCTATGTGCTTTCATAAATCAATGTAACTGAAGACATGGAGACTGAAATGCCGTAGTCACATGTGCCAGTCATAAACTACTGGTATTTCATCAGTCAGGCAACAGAGACCACCTTCAGTTGATACATCAACGACAAAACAATGCTACCCAAGTAATTAAGAGTTTCCCATCCTGAGATTAGGGCTGCCTTCTCGAAATGTAAATAAGCACCATCCAGTGACATTGTTTTCAAGTAACAGCTAATCTCAACAAGTTGTAATGTTCATGTGATGTTAAATATGCCATCAAAATAAATGGCATCATATCGTTTCAGGTAAAAATGTTCTAGATGTGATCCTTAGATCTGCTGCTCTATTTTCTGCAAGGATTGCTAAGAGCTGTGTAAACTCTATACCATATGAGTATGATCCTAAATGTCTATGCAATTTTTTTTATCAAATTGGTTCAATTAATTTCTATAATGATAAAAAACCTACTAAACTTATAAAAACATGCTAAGCGAAAACAACATTTAACCCTCCCTTTGGAGTAACACAAAACTGCCATTCACATTATCTTAAGTGAGGTTTGAGGTACTCTTGGAACAGGAGGAGGCACCACTGAAGTTGACTGATCCGGATGTACAGAATCACAGAAACACATCCAGTTAATTTAAAGTCCTATTGGAGAAAAATACACATTTCAGTATGACTAGTTTTCTAAATAACTACACTGAGTGGATTCAAGAAGGGACTTCATTTGAAATTTTGAAAAATTCCTCATTTCATCCTGGTCAGATAGCCAGTCCATTTGGAATTTGTAGGTATAGAGCCAGTAGTCATAGAGTTGCCTGCTTCTCTCATCGAAGAGGGGCCAAATTGTACTTACTATATGACAGTTCTGTAGGAAGCTGTGGGGATACTTGGCTGGCCATAGAATAAAGGCAACTAGCAGTCAGAGACATTGTGATAACAGTTTGGAAGGGATGAGAAAGAAGGTGCTCTACAAAAGTCAGAAACATCGGCCTTTTCACAAAACGAAAAAGTGAAGGGCCACTCATTTTAAAAACAACACAAGTGTGTCAGAGACAAAGACGTGCACAGTGTTATTTGATCTCTTTACTCAATCTTTCAAGCACTTAATGTGAAAACCAGGAGGCATTGTGTACTGAATACGCCCACTTACTTGGGCTTCCGCTCCTTATTGGGGAAGGGCTGCGACTTCGAGGTAACTGCAAGGCAAACAGCAAAGAGCAAGTCAGCAGACCAGGTTCAAAAAAGGCATTACACTCCAGACAAGCATCTCAGGGTCTGTCTACAGTCAGAAAATTTGCACTGATATTACTACACGAATGATGCAAAGTAGAGCTTATACTGGGGTGGATTTCAGAGATTTCATTGAGTCTAAGGCCAGAAAGGAGCACTAAATCATCTAGTCTGATCTCCTGTATGTCACAAGTCATTAAATTTCACCCTGGTACCCTGTACTGAGCCCAGTAACTTGGGTAAGACTAAAGCATTTCAGTCCTCAGAAGACTAGATGGTTGTGTGCCCCAGGCAGAGAACATGGGAGACTGAGGAGCTACCAATGCCTGCAGCCCCTCAATGGTATGGAATTGATTAAGTAGGATAAACCCAGATGATTCTATCACGTGACTTGTGCCTTATGCTGCAGAGGAAGGCAACAAACCACCAAGTCTCTGCCAATCTGGCTTAGGGGAAAATCCCTTCCCCACCAAAATCCGGTGATCAGTGGGACCCTGAGCATGTGGGCAAGACCCAACAGCCAGGCAACTAGGAGAAGGGTTCTCTATACCACCTTCAAGCTTAATTCAGCAAATTACCTCCTCTCATTCTTCTTTCATGACACCCACAAGAAGTGAGTCTACCAAGGCATTGTTAATGATAAGGCATTTATTTCTTATATGCACCCACACATATTTTTATACACACACACACACAGTATGTATATGTATATTTATATATAAAAATAAATCACCTCCCCACACACTCCATCTATATAATATTTATTAAATAAATACCTTAATGATAGATAGATAGACACACAATAAATATGATTCAACAATTTTAAAATTATATATATCTGTAACTAGTCAAATATCATTCAAATATATCAAATATCATTCAAAAATTGCATAAATCTTGCTGCACACTCCCATAATCTTATTTTTGGGAGCTCAGTCCTTTCTTCCCTATCCCCACCTCACTGATTTGTTGCTCCTGCCTTCCATTAGAGGATAAATTTAGACTGCTAGTTCTAAGAAGAAGGGACAATGTGCTGTTTATATGTAGTGTGAGGGCCCTAAAATTCTTCTGGGTGGTTGTACTTGATAATTTAGGAGAGACTGGAAGTCAGAGAAGGTGGAGACTTGTAGAACTGTAGGGTGACCAGATGTCCTGATTTTATAGGGGCAGTCCTGATATTCAGGGCTTTGTCTTATATTAGCACCTATTACCCCCCACCCCCGTCCTGATTTTTCACACTTTCTATCTCGTCACCCTAAGAACTGGACAGGGAGGACAGCAAATAATATACATAAGACCAACAATCTATCAATACTTTCATTAGTCTACACTTGATCTGCAATAAGGATAGTTTACCATATAGTTTTTCATTCTCACACACACACACGCTAGCCGTGTACGGTACTGATAAACATAGTAAAGGAAAATGGTTCTACATAATACCATTCTCTGGGAAGTCATTTTGTGCAGCAATTTTACATTCACCTTATGCAGGTGAGCCCCTAATACACACACACACACACACACACACACCACACCATATAAGTATGTATTAAGCACCAATAATATTATGCACAAATATTGTAATAGTGAGGTAGCCTAAACTTGCCTATAGCATAAGTGAACAGGATTATGGTAAGTATCCCATAATTCCTTGCAATTTGCTAAAGTAAGCATTTGGCATAAGCAAATAGGAAATTTGTCAAAATGAAGATACATTTATTGTGTGTCTTAATACAAGCCAGGGAAGTACCTTCATGGACCTGTACCTTAAATGCTAGTATCCAAAACAAAGATAAGGAAGGAACAGAACAAAAAGTGAAGGAACTGGAACATATGGGTTGGATTTCAGTGATATATCAAGAGATGTGTAACTTGTAAAATCATCATAGAAATAATGCCAGCAGAAACATGGAATTTTGGGAGCTCACCTTCTGCATAAGGTGAACGTAACATTGCTGCACAAGACGACTTCACGGAGAATGGTATCACGGAGAACCATTTTCCTTTACTCGGTCATTATTGGCTTAGAGCAATACACCTGACTGACAATTATTTTGGCCACTTGAATATATTTCATAACAAACCAAAGTGTGGTCAAGCAATTGACCACATTATTTATCAACAAATTTTACATATTTGACTAAAATGGTAACACTCAACACCTATTTTGCACCACGCAGAAACAGATGTATGTAAGTACCTATTTGTAAGTATAATGCTTCATCTTACTCCACGCAAGATTGTCAATATGAATGTTTATTTCCCAGGTTCAACATGTGCGTATGGCTTGTAATGTTACAGAATGCCTAGATTCTGTTAATTATATTGAGTGTAAAATGATTGATGTGTTATACTGTACCAAGGTGCGGCTGGGGCTTGCAGAATGAGACAGAATAGGACTCATGCTGCGGCTTCTGCTTCTGCTTTTACTCCTGCTCCTGCGAGACCACTACAACAAAACACAGTATGACACAGATCTATATTAAGAAAAGTACATTCATTCAAACTAAATTTGGGAACAGCCTTACTTTGCTGAAGTCAAGGCTTAAGTATATGAATAGAAGAATATTTCCCTAACTAAGGCCCTGATCCTGCAAACATTTCACATGCTAACCTTTAAGCACGTGAGCAGCATGTTGAAGCCAATGAGACTACTCATATGCACAAAATTAAATGCATGGTAAGTGTTGACAAGATCAGGCCCTAAATAAATATCAAGATTTGATACACAATAATTCTGCCTATAGTAGAGTTGCATGAGAATTTAAATAGGATGACTTTCCTTAGCAAGTCCAAGGGTACATACCAGAGCACCTCTCTTTGAGACTGCCTCTCCCTTCACAATAATAGAATCATTTTCCATCAGAGCAGGCCACACATGATAGACCACCAAGGGAGCCGTAAAATCAGAATCATAGCTGCGACGGTATCTGTTCAAACACAGCAAAGAGGATATTACCATGTCAATGCTAAAAGAAACCAGTGATGGCTACGCTTGATAAGGCCAGAATATTTATTATAGCTTGTAAATATGTTTCTTAACAATATTTCAGTGGTACATGTAAAAATAAAGTATAAAAAGGAATGTACTTGTGTGAAACTCATCTAACGTAGGTATATGTGGCCTGCCAGTGCCAACAGAAGTTTTGTTACAATAATCTCTCACATCAGATGCACACCTGCTTAGCCCAGGTGCAAGCCCTTTCATTACTGACAGGCAACATGAAGTGCAGTTTTCGATAATCGAAGTATATTACATCATCCTGGGACTGCTTATCATTAAAGATACAACAATAAAAATGAATTAGGAATAAATATTAAATGGACAATATCAGTTTCCTTCAAAGAAATCAGTTTAACGGATTTTGGGCACACTAGTTAGCAAGGCCAGATTTAGGATTCTGGGGGCCCCAGCAAAGTTACCTTGGGAGACACCAATCCTTTCAATCTCTCCTCCTCCCAGTAATTGCTGCACTTTTGCACACTCCCAACAAATCCCTTCTGTTTATCTTTTTTCTCCCTCCCTGCCCACAGTCAGTTCCCCACAGTTCCATGTTAAACATAGGACTTTCCCTCAATCTGAGGCCTTGTAGACCAAAAGTCTCCCCAACGTCACAGGTTTCAGTAGGTCTATCACGGTAGCATCATAAAGTTACCCTCCATATTTAGTTTTGTCAGAAGCCACAGATGGCAACAATAAGCTGTTCATTCTATGCCACAAGAGAAAATGTATCATTGTGTTAAAACGGTTCTGTCAGCACACTTGTTTATTGATACTTGCATATTATATAAACACATATACACAAAGCTATCTACATCATATGTCTAATGGTGATATCAATGTTATAAATTGCACTTTTCATGTACCTTAAAACCTCTGAGTACTTTCAAACTGCTGCAATGCTTTCTTTTTAAATAATTTAAAATTTAACATTTCCACTCCCAAAGTTACCCTGGTCTTAGGTGCCGGATGGGCAATGGTCAATCCTGACTAAAAACATATTTAAGGTCTGGTATCTAATGATCAATGAGGGCTAGAAACAGGCACTATCTACCCATAGGCACTGGAGAGTTCCACCTTTCCAGTGGGACACATGACTTCTTCCCTGCCCTTAAAGATCCTG
The DNA here is from genome assembly GCF_965140295.1 of Lepidochelys olivacea. Taxonomy (NCBI): domain Eukaryota; kingdom Metazoa; phylum Chordata; order Testudines; family Cheloniidae; genus Lepidochelys; species Lepidochelys olivacea. The sequence goes on from NC_140414.1 coordinate 97,806,674, forward strand.
AGATAATGACCTATAAACCAGTGACATTTTTAAGTCTAGAAAAACTATTTTTGAAATTGTTAGGGGTTTTTTAAATGTATTGGTTCTATATTCTGTCTCCCTCCCTGGTCTTTTGAAGGCCAAACACATATAGTTGACTGAGAAAGGGTGATAACACTAAAAATAGTTAGGGGCCATTGCCCTTCTAATATAGCCAAAACAGCTGGCTGGTCAGCAGCTGGCTAACCCCATGTCTTCTGATCATGTCTGATTCTGCTTTTGTCCCGTTGAAGCTTCACCTTCTTCTCATTCCTCCTCTCTCTCCCTGACTACTTCACCTGTTCCCCTCTGCCTCCCTCCAGTTCTAAAGTAATTATTTTAAACCTTCTTGCTGTTGTTGCCTTCCTTTTCTCCCCCTTACTTAACTTCTTTCTCCTTGAAAGTAAATTTCCTTTGAGCTGTGGCCTCTGGTGCCTGCTTGGAAGGCCTCAGAAGTGCTCTGGGATTCTCTATCAGTTCACACAGCAGCCAACTGTGAGCCTTGAAAGAGCCCTTAAACCCTAGTTCACAAAATGTTAAAGAAAATCCCATTTCTACAAAGGATTTTCACTTCTCTAAGAAGTGGCTTCTCCTTCCATACTGAGCTGTGGCAGCAAGTAATGATGGGGCACAAGAGAGCTAAGAATCCACAGAACAGCTGCCAGAAAGGATGTGCAGAGAATCCTGAGATTTGTGAGACCCTTGAAGGCAGGCACCATCTGTCAGAGCTCACTGGAAATTTGCTTCTAATTAATTGGCCAAGTAACAATGGAGGAAGTAGCAAGAAAAATATTTTTAAAACACTGGAGGCAGAGGGGAATTTGGCAGTGAGAGAAAGGTAGTTCTTATATTTTTAGTAAAGGTTTTATAATCAAATATACACATGAGACTGGAGTTTATAGATAAAATTGTTGCCCTGTTGGTGGAAAAAGTGACTAATAAGTGAAATATATTGCCCAAAGTTTGCATACTTTGGAAATTATATTCCTCTACAACCCTTGAATTATCTACCAAATTTGCTACATAGTAGGGAAACAGGACTCAAACTAAACAAGTAAAGTTTACCAGCAATCTTAAACCTTAATGTAAATAGGCTGAACTGGCTGAAGGATGGGCTATGTGGCGTGATAGGTCATTTCCATCTCTAATTTCTATGGTAGGAGTCTATTACTGAATATTTCAGAGTTCTTACTTGCTCTCATTAAAAAGTTCTCCATCTGCACCAAATGCAATATCGAGGGGAGGAACCAAGGTCTGCATTGAAAAAGCTACCCGGCACAACTCCCGAACCAAACTGCTGATCATGATGAAGTCAACTTCTGGTGGGAATGAAATCTTAGGATTGATATTCATGGCACGAATTACTTCCTGAAAATAAACATAACATATCTAGTAACTCACTAGTGATGATGAATTTGAGCTTACCAAAGCTTTCTAATTACAGACTGGCCGATACTGAAACACTTGACCCTCCTAACTTTCACTACCACAAAACCCCATTTAATAAAAGGTACACAGAACACCAAAGATGCTGTCTTATGTTATTTCATGGACTATTACCTCTAAAAGATGTATTTCTAAAATGACATCACAGTGTCAGCACTAATGATGACATCAGTCCTATGACTGGTATACTGATTTCGAGTGCAGTACAATGCTCTCTAGACTACCACTGAAAGCATCATACAATTGTTTTATTTACTGTAATTAGATTTTATTTTCCAAATGGCATTACTTTTGCAAAAACAGACACAACAGTCACAGATAAAAATATATCAAACAGATACAAACACTAGCATGTTATATTACTGTATGAGAAAACTTATTGCTATAACAAAATGAAATTAATGCTGTTATCTTCTCCCTAGTAAAACTACTTCAAAGTAAGATGGATTGCAGGTTTGTACAAAATATTAATAGTCAGGCTTCACATTGCCTCTGACTTACATTGACACTGGCTTGAACATCATATAGATCCTCATGGCGAACTATATAATCCAGGACAGTGTCTTCAAGTGATTCAGGCCCTGAGTGAGTCAGAGACAGAGTCTTTCTCACACGCATTTTGAATTGTCTGAAGGCCATCTTCGCTGCATGGAAAGACTCCTGCAAATGTTAGAACAGCCATTTATAGTTAGAACTCTGTGAGAAAGAAAATAGGTTTGATTTTCAAACAATGGCTCAGACATATTCCCAGAGTAACCTCACTGATATCAAGGGATAAATTTGCCAAATGTCTTTATAGTTTCCTGGGGAGAAAAATTCTCATATTAAAATGGTGGTGTTTAGAAACAATACACCTTAGGGAAGGTATTCTCAGATACATCACACTTATTTTTAAATTCCAGATGACAAATCATTTTAGAATGCTTTAGACTTTCCAGCTAGAACTTTCTATTTTTCCATAAGATTCCATCACTTGCAAAATCAAGTACTGCAGTTTAACACATTCAAAGATGTCAGTGGACAGGATGTTGTACTTAGAATCTTAAGCTCTATAGCATAACATGTCTACAGCAGTACACATTGTCTGTTAGTAAGAGGATTTGTAGTTTGATTGTGTAATTTGGTTGAAAATTGCTAGTTTGGGGGAAAATAACACTTTGCATTTACACAGCAATGCTTGCCATCAAGGCTTGGTGCTGAGCACTCACAAATCCCAGGGACATCCATGGGAGCTGCAGGTGCTCAATCCCTCTCAGGACCATATCCACTAAGATTCACAATATCTTTCTGCTATGGCTAAATACTACATAAATTTTACAGAGGGAGAAAATGAAGCACAGAAAAGTAAAACAACCTGCCACAGGCCATAAAGTGAGCTGTGGCAAAGCCATGAATAGAATTAAGAACTCCTCTTGACTCCCAGTCTCCTGCTCTATCTACCTACCTGGGTTCTTATATGATACCCAGAACAATCAGAAAACATGCATCTAGCTATCTCACGTGACTTAATGTGAAGCATCCTATGGATAGGTCTTAGTCACTCATAAATATTCATTTTTGAAACTAGTTTAAATGAAGTGGTGTGATTCAGAGTAATAACAATGGGCCCGGCAGCCAGGAGATGCCATGTTTTAGGGAAAAGATAAAAAGGATACTAAATTGAGGGAATTGAAATGAAAAATAGCAACAACAACAACAAAAAGTATCAAGTGAAGCAAGTCGTAATCCAGCCAGGTCATATTATTTTTACATAAAGTATTTGTCACGTGCACAAACTGTAATGGAAAAAGCTATAAACATTTCATACCACAGCTGCAACATATATTATCCTCTGCACTATCTCCAGATCATCGATATAAGTCCTCAGAAGGGTCTGTGCATCCAAGCGTTCTTGAGCATAAATATCACTAAAGCGAGCCACCAGGTGGGCATGACGTGCAGCATTTGTAAGCCTGGCTCGGCCAGGTGAGCAGCTCCTGAGTGGTAGAGGACTAGGTGATCTACTTCGGCAGGGCCTTGGAGAAGGAGAGCGACTCCGTGCAAGTCTAAAAGAGTGATGAAAAGTAGTTTTAAGGTCACATCATTACCTTTAGAATGTTTTGGTCTGGTCTACACATAGTTTTTATACTAATTTAACTATTTTGCTTAAGGGTGTGGTTTTATACTGATATTGTTAAAGATGTACAAGGCCTAGTATGGATGCTGTTATACCAGATAAAGGTGTGTATCCCAGTATAGCTTATTCCCATAAACTGGTTTCTAAATCAATATAGTTAAAGCAGTTCCAAAAGCGTGTGGAGGTAAGCACTTTGTACCAGAGAAACAGAATTTTAAAAAGTAAAACTTCAGGAATTTGTTCCTCTTCCATTACCAATTTACAGTGACTAAAAGACACAGTTAGCAAACAGTCTTGTACTGGAATGGCATGGTGCACCAAAAGCCTTATAGCAAGAAATAACGCATTGCTTCTGCCCATAAGAAGTTTCGTGGCTTCTGCAAGGCTGTCCTTTCGGTACATTTCCTGAAGCTCAACATAACAGGCTGAAATGAAAATATTTGTGCATTTCCCCGCTTTCTTCCTTCAAAATACATTTGGTGGAAAAGTTTATGTTGCTTCATTATAGGATGGGGAAATTTAATTTATGTTTTCTTTTCAGTCTAAAACTATGTATTTGCAATTTCTCTTCCTCTTCAGTAGCAGCTCAACTTATGTTATCCTAGCTTGGGAGAGTATAAATTCAGTTTTTGGTTTTCTTCCTGTTTATGTTTTAAAGATTTGTCAAATTAGGGTCCATACCTGCTGTGAAGAACAGATTTTTGGGCACCCAGGATGGTAATCTCATCCTTTAGTATTTGAACCTGTTGCTCATAATCATTCAGACGATCCAGATTCCTCAGAGCGCTCTCCTCCTGTGCTTGGGAAGCCTTCAGACTTAAACAACATAAAACTGGTCACAGGGGGCCCTTCTACCAATCTAAATGCCCTATTTATTAATCCACATTAAATACAAAAAGCTTTGTAAAAATAATAGGGACGTTAACTTCTAGAGAGAAACACAGGGAACCCCATAGTTAGCAATGAACTGCAAAACCAACCCAAAATTGTTTTTTCCCCCTTAACTGCTACTCTGTGTATACAGACTCTTGTCAAGTCCGGTGCCACTTTAAAGACTAACAGATTTATTTGGGCATAAGCTTTCATGGGTAAAAAACCCACCTCTTCAGATGCAGTAGGAGAACACTTCAGTCTTCCTGGACATTCTATAACATTTTATCCATGAAAGCTTATGCCTAAATAAAGCTGTTAGTCTTTAAGGTGCCACCGGACTCCTTGTTGTTTTTGTCATGTGACAGGGGATATTAATTACCCTTATGTATTCTAGGACCATGTCAGGTGAACAAGGTCAGTCTCTTTCCTGTGTGTCACAAATTAATTACAGGTTTCAGAGTAACAGCCGTGTTAGTCTGTATTCGCAAAAAGAAAAGGAGTACTTGTGGCACCTTAGAGACTAACCAATTTATTTGAGCATGAGCTTTCGTGAGCTACAGCTCACAGTCTCAAACTTTTTTAAAAAGGTGTTTGGGTTTTTTGTTTGTTTGTTTGTTTTTTTACATCAGGTCCTCCTTTTCCTCTCTCTGCAGGAGTACCTTGGCAAGATTTTTGGAGGCCCTGAATAATGATGTCACATGAGACTGTAACTTGAAGCTCTCCCTCACCCCAAAAGAGGGAGAGATAATGATGATTCTTAAACATTGTTATAAGCCCTGCAAAGCAATTTTATACATTTTTATATTGCCCTTTACTATGTATAACAGATGTCTCGAAGTTTTCCCCTTTGCTTCTCCCTACTCCAAAAACCAAACAAAACTCTGAATGTTTTCTATGTCCTTCCTTCCCTTTCTTTACTGGTGAGATCTTTGGAGGACTTGACTAGCGATACCAAATGAGGCTGCCACCCGAACTGCAGATCTTTTTCCCTCTAATGCAGGGAGGGAAGATCTACATGTAATGTAAGAACAGCCACTGTGGCAAGGGCAAGGGAATTTCCTGCCTCACATGAGGGGGACAAGTTGCCCATAGTGTTCGTTTCCTGTGACATCACTAGTCAAGTCCTCCAATTCCTTCAACAAGGAATTCCAGCAAAGAGGGCAAGAGCGGAGCAGATATTTCTAATGAAATAAATAATCAGGAAAGAAAACTAGTAGGTTTTTTTCTAGAGATGGGTGGGGGAAGGAAAACTTTTATGCATCATAATCCCTTGACAAGGGGGAATGACTAACTCAGAGGGAAAAGGGGTTTAAAAAGCTAGCTAATAACTGACGAGAGGAGCAAACTAACAGGAGCAGCAAACCAGGCAGTTTTGCAAGGGAGTTTAGCAAGGGCATGCGAGAGGCAGATATGCCAAACAAACATGCTCCTAACTTAGGCCAATAACACCCCCACACACACAAACAAAAAAGAAACAGAATAAATAAACCTTGGAAGAGTAAAAATAATGCAGGCAGGAGTCCTGCGGCAGAGAGGGGGCTATGCAGTTTATTGCACTAAATGCAGCATGTATGATTACCTGCCTTGTGGGCAGGTGATGTATGTGTGCATTTGGTGCAAGCAACTCATGGGCATCAAAGACCAAAACTGGGCTGTGAAGAGCAAAGCAGCTGAACTGGAGGAGCTAAGGGAGAAGTACATAGATGTGATTTTTAGGAATATAGGAGAGTGCTCATCCCCCCCTCTACCCCACCTGACTTAGGGAAGGAGAACATCAAGCTGGAGTGGAGGGAAACAATCTCCTAGTTGGGAAGTTCCTTTCAGATGACATCAGGGTATCCTCTCACATGGAGGATACCCCTCCAGAGGAGGGGACCCCAGTTACTAGGAAAAGACAGATAATAGTGATGGGGGATTCAATTATTAGAAATATATAATGTTGGGTTTGTGATGCCTGGAACAACCACATGGTGAATTGCCTGCTGGGTGCAAAGATACAGACCTCTCAAGACATCTAGATAGACATATGTGCAGTGCCAGGGAGGAGCTGGTGGGTCATGGTTAAGGCTATGTTTTAGTCACAGGTATTTTTAGTAAAAAGTCATGGACATGTCATGGGCCATAAACAAAAATTCACAGCCATGACCTGTCCATGACTTATATTTAGTCACAGGTACTAAAAATACCTGTGACTAAATCTTGGGGGGTGGGGGGGGGCTGCTGCTGGGAGGAGGGCGGTTGCTAGGGGATGACGTCTGGGGACTGCTGCTGGGGGCCGCGGACCATGGCTGCTCTGGATGGCCGTCCAGGACCGTGGACTGCAGCTGCTCTGGATGGCCGCCTGGGGACAGCTACCCAGGGGCAGCGCTGCAGCAGAAGCTAGTGTGGCTGTCCTGAGGGCCACCTAAGCAGCTGTCCCCGGAGCCAGCTGCATGGGCGGCCCTGGGGTCAGCCACACTGACCATTGCAGAAGTCACAAAGGTCACAGAAAGTCACAGAATCCTAGTCATGGTACATGTAGGTCCCAATGACATTGAGAAAGGTAGGAGAGGGGTCCTGGAGGCCAAATTTAGGCTACTAGGTAAGAGACTAAAGTCCAGGACCTTCATGGTAGCATTCTCTGAAATGCACCCAGTTCCACATGCAGGGCCAGTTAGAACTGCAGGGTATCATTGCATGAATGAGACAATGATTCTGGGAGGGAAGATTTAGGTGCATTAGGAACTGGGGTATGGAACAGCTTCCACATGAGGAGAAAGTAAAAAGATTGGGACTATTCAGCTTAGAAAAGAGATGACTAAGGAGAGGTACAGTAGATGTCTGTAAAATCATGATTGGTGTGGAGAAAGCCAATAGGAAAGTGTTATTTACCCCTTCACGTAACCCAAGGACCAGGGGCCAGCCAATGAAATGAATAGGCAGAATGTTTGTTTTAAACATAAGGAAGTATTTCTTCGCACAAAGCACAGTCAACTTGGGGAACTTGTTGCCAGGGGATATTGTGAAGGCCAGAAGTATAACTGGGTTCAAAAAAGAATTAGATAAATTCGTGGAGGATAGTCCATCAATAGCCATTCATCAGGACTGTCAAGGACGCAGCCCCATGCTCCAGGTGTTCCTAACCCTCTGACTCCAGAAACTGAGAGTGGACGACAGGTGATGGATCCCCCAATAATTGCCCTGTTCTGTTCATTCCCTCTGAACCATGTGGCACTCGCCACTGTTGGAAGACAGGATATTGGGCTAGGTGAACCATTGGTCTGACCCAGTAAGGCCATTTTTATGTTCTCATAAGAAAGTAGTAAAAAGGAAAAACAGTGCCATGCAGTTCATGTGCCACAGTGTCCTTAACAATTATCATGACTAGGCAACGCAGGGTGTCAGAAGGACAGGGTGTCTGCAATAACAACACAAGAAAATCAGACAAGGAAAAAGTAGCGGTCTTAATTCAATTTGTCAATGAACACTAGTCACAAGCACACCCGTCAAGATGCTTAAGTACAAAATGTGATGATCTTCATCTGTAGTTCTATATAGGTCATCTGAAGAGTTTCGATCTTTTTTTGTCTGAAATAACTATTGCAACTGCAGATAATAATTGCAAATAATTATTGCACCTTCAGAGACCTTCTTAAAAAGGTGCCTGCCTTACTCATAAGAAAAACAGTGCCACGTGTTATAGATTAAAGCCATTTAGAGTACGTGTACCCTGCTATGTTCACTGCTAATCCCACACTAAGTCACAAATTTAAAAGAGCAGCCACCACATATTGGATTAATTTTTTAAAGATATAGAAAAGAAAAACAAAGCACTAGAAGAAAAGACCCACTTTATGGGACATATACAGTAGACCAAGCTCTAGGCTTTGAAAACCTTGACATTATCCCCTTTCAATGCTAGTCTAGCGTGAGTGGGAGTTAAGTTTTAAATTTTCTATTTAATAAATATTATACAGTCTCTATAAAACTATTGATCTAAAATCAGTAGAACATTATCAGGTTTCCCACTTACACTAAAAAGGTCTGAACATTATGGGTATTGTAGGAGATATTAGGTCTGTGGGTGTTCCTAAATCATTAATAGGAACAAATGGTGGTAAATACGGTGTTCTGTGAAAAATCACAACAACATTCTGAAAAGCAGCTATGGACATCCATGTGCATTCCTTAAAAACTCATCTGTTGTTTAAAAAAGGTACCAGTTTACCACACATTCATGCTTACTTGCTGATTAATTTGCAGTTTTTAAGAACTTTTCAGTTAAAGGGTGAAAAAATTAGAGTAGATTCTTAAACTTTTCTATATGTTATTTAAAAATAAAATGGACAACTTAAACTGCTGGAAGTTAATTTTTAAAAAATTGTATGGCCTAAGAAATTCTGTGTGAAGTGTCTAAAGCTAACACAAATTACAACACCAGAGCTATAAGACCAAGAAAACTAGTGTTTAATCAAAAGGGCCACAGAATGTCAATTTCAGCAACTCAAACATGCTCCATTGTAGTATCAATAGCCCAAATTCAGCACTGGTGTAACTGGGTGCAACCATCTTTTCTTTATATGTTTATACAGCCCCTAGCACCATCAGGATGAGGCCTCTTGATGCTTCCACATTACAAATAGTTCATCTTCATCATAATCATGGTTTAATCACTCATAATACCTCATCAGTTTTTTGGCCCCTTGGTATTTAGCTTTCTTCAGGCTTTAAGTTTTCACATAAATTAGTTTGTAAAGAATGTTGTGAATTTTCTTTTCTCACACTCCAGGAATACCTCTCATACTGTAATCAGCCAGGTACCATCAATATGAGTCATAAAAACTCCATCACTCACCAATGCATTTCTGGAAATGACTGAATTTGAATGGTCAATTGTGGAGAATCAATACAGAAAAAGTTAAAAATCTTACCAATTAACTATTTAAATAAGTTATTAATTATTATATAAAAATACAGAATATTATAAAGGCTGGCACTTTGTTCCTTCATTCTGTTTTATTCAAGCCTGTTAAGGTAAACTCATTAATCTTTTAACCAACATTGATTCCCCTCTATTTAGATGGAGCAGACTAAGTAGCCTCTACCTTGAACTAATGGATGCACGTCCTCTGCTCCTTTGTTTGTTCTGCTTATTGTAAATTGTTCTAGCTGACCATTTCATCTTCATTTGTAAGATTTTTACTTTTTCTGTATTGATGTTCCACTCTCCTCAAATGACCCATTCAAATTCTGTCATTTCCAGAAGCGCATCAGTGAGTGAGAGAGTTTTTAACCCTCATACTAATGGTGCTTGGCTGATTACAGTATGAGAGGTAATTCTAGAGTGTGAGAATGAGTGGTCATTAAAAACTAAAAGTTGCACTATGAAATAATCAGATTTTTTTAAAATAAAAAAGGAATACAATTAGAAAGGAAGCCAAATTAAACAGTCAGTAGCCTTCCTTAACTATGATCAATTGAACAAAATAATAAATAACCGAGCAATAAAATTTCAAGAAAAGAATAACAGACTGAATAGGATTAAAATACAGTTTTAGATGCCCCCAAAAAACAGACACACAATGCCAGAATCCAGATTAATTATTGCTCTACTGACATAGAAGCACAGTGATAATAAGAGCGTCTTTGGAGAAAAATGTTGATGAAAGCATGCTGAGATCAGAGCAGTTTCAGTTCTTTCATAGGGTTAAAATATACATTAAAAATTAAGTCCTTTCAGAAATACCCTGGCATTTTTCATTTAAAGAAAAAACCAGACACGTAGAGTAATATACCATACATGAATTATTATAAAATGTTCAGTTGCTGAATGTGTTCAGCTGTTCTGGGCCATGAAACCAAAGAACAAATTTCTCTTGTTCATTTATGCATAATTTCTCAGTATCATTGGAAAACAAAACAGAACAAAAACAAAACAAACAAACAAAAACCACAGTGCAGTGAAGGCAGGAAAGAAAGGAGGAAATCATGTATTTGTCTCAGGGCCTGATACAGCTCCCACTGAAGTCAGTGGAAAAACTCCCATTGATTTCAGTTGGGGTTCTATTCTGTTTAAGTTCCACTATACCAAACCAGATACATAGATATAGCTACTTCCTTCCAGCAGATAGAGAAAGAAAAAAGGCAAAGTTTTATGACATCACTCTCTCTAAAAGTGGGCTGCCTGGCTCTGATCAGTTTGGATCTTCTTCAGCTTAAAAAAATCTACAGGGAAAATTCAGAAAAAATCCAGGACAACTATCTGACATCCAGACACAACAACAACAGCAAATGGATGTCTGGGTTTCTATGTACAGGATTTGGAGAAATCAAATTAACAGATCAGAAATTACCAGTCTCCAAGATCCTTCTATGTCCTCCTAGGCAAATGGGAACTTCAGGTACCCAGTATCAGAACAGCGGGTATAGCTAAGAAAAATGGAGAAAATGGATGAACTACAGCATACAGGACCTGTCTTTCAAAGGAGGAATGCTCAAATCTGTAATGATCTGAAAGGTATACAAGTATCACCTGTTAGAGATCATGAGGTTAAATTTTTGTGTGGAGTAAGCCTTGATCAAAGAGCCACAGAACCTAAGATGTGGAACATATAACCTGCTTACACACAGGAAGAGCAAGATAACCCATTCTAAAAAACTTCATGTGCACCTGCTCAAGAACCGGGCTGATAATCAGAAGTGACCAGGAGCCTCCTGACCATCAGGTCTATGAATCAGAGGATCTGCCTCATAGTGTATACATGTAACCAACCGAGATGACTGCTGAATAGGCTATCCTTTCATAGGTGAGGGAAGTATCTACAGATGGAAGTATTCAGCCTCAGAGGCAATGATTCTCAGAATATGAAAAACAGAACTCTCGCTACTTTGCACTTTATTTAGGAACCTATAAGGTAATTTAAAACATATTAAGAATAAGGACTCATGCAGTTTCAATTCCTCTAGCTAGATCTGACTCACTGGGCCAGACTGCCATGAAATTCAGGGCTACTATACCCATGAATGACTGAGAATGGTAGAAAATTTCTCTCTTGCTGCAAGAAGATTTGGTGGGCTGGGGCCTCACGCATTTATCTTTATGCTTTCTGTCCCCAAACCTCAATTTATGCTGGTATGTTTATCTGGATCCCTACTACCTGGCCTTTAAGCTCCAGGTTGAAGCAATGAGTTGCATGATCTCATCTCTACCCAATAGATGAAGGGAGCCCATCTTTAGGAAAGGCCATAAGCATGGGTCCCTTTGTGCCCCAAGTTGGCACTCCATTCAAAAGGCTAGTATCTGAGAATCTATTCCCAGCACCTATTTGGGAATCATCGCTGAGTTCTGCCAATTACTGTTATCCTGCAAGCATCAGGTGAGATTATGTATTAGATCCAGGGACAAGAACAGCCAGACAGAGCTGAAACTGAGGTGATCAATGACTAAGCAACCATAGTTAGAGAGACACTTAGGAAAATGCATTCAGAACACAATATCCAGACATGTTGTCATGGATTCCAGACTGGCAGGCACACCTAAGGTGTAACCAGAGCCAACTGGATTAAGGCAGAAACATGATTCTCAGCCTCACAATCCATTGATTAGGAAAGAACACCTTAGTCCATCTTGGTACTTACATACCATGCTGATAGGTGTCTTATAAAGATATATGGCTAAACCTTACCTACCCAAGCATGGAAATTTTGGAATGTTCCTAAAATCAAGAACTCTCCTTTTCTTTCCAGTACATCAGTTGTACAACAACCAGCTAACTGAAAGAATGGACTTCTTAATCAACCTGAAATACTGGGGTCAATTCTTTGGGCTGCAAGAAACCCCACCAGGCTTTTCTTCTGAGGGAGCAGGACGTGATTTAAAAGTTTTTATGGTCTGGTTTCTTGTCAGGAACTGTCCACTCTTTATCTTAAATGTCCTGAATGAAAAGGTGAACTGAAGAAAAGTTATACTATTTCCTACAATGTTATTAGGCATATAAGGTCCCCATTATTTTCAAGCAGTGGAGCACTGCCATTTACATTTAGAGTGCAGGCATCTTGCTTAACAAGCATGACTAAATCACCTCTTTTGAAAAGCCAAATATCAGAAGAATCTTACATCCTGTTAGATCAAAACTTCTTTTCTGCTAGTTAAAAGATAGCATTGACCTGGAGATAAGAAGGATGAATTAACTAGTCAACTAAGCTGTCACCGCTAAGGAAATGTGATCTGGATGAAATTACTATAGGTGCACAACTGGTTGAAAAACCAAACTCAGAGTAATTATCAGTGCTCTGCTGTCAAACTAGGATGAGGTATCTAGTGGGATCCCACAGGTGTCTGTTCTGGGTCTAGTACATTTCAACATTTTTGTTAATGACTAGAGCAGGGGCGGGCAAACTTTTTGGCCTGAGGGCTGCATCAGGTTTCTGAAATAATATGGAGGGTCAGTTAGTGGAGGCTGTGCCTCCCCAAACAGCCAGGCATGGTCCTCCCCCGCCTGAGACCCCCCAGGTCTCGCCCCCTGACGGCCCCTTGGGGACCCCTGCCCCATCTACCCCCCCTGCTCTTGGTCCCCTGACAGCCCCCCTAACTGCCCCGAGCCACCCCATCCAACCCCTCCTCTCCTTCCTGACTGCCCCCCCCGGAACTCCTGCCCGCATTCAACCCCCCTGTTCCCCACCCTCTAACCGCCTTGACCCCATCCACACCCCTGACCACCCCTCAAACTCCCCTGCCCTCTATCCAACCCCCCGCACACTCCCTGCCTCCTTACCGCACTGCCTGGAGCACCAGTGGCTGCCAGCGCAGCTGCATCAGGACAGGCAGCCGTGCCGCGCAGCACAGAGCACCGGGTGAGACCAGACTCTGCAGCCCCGCCGCCCAGAGCATTGCACCGGCGGCGCGGCAAGGTGAGGCTGCAAGGGAGGGTGGACAGTAGGGGAGGGGCTGGGAGCTAGCCTCCTGGGCCAGGAGCTCAGGGGCTGGGCAGGACAGTCCCGCGGGCCATAGTTTGCCCACCTCTGGACTAGAGTATGCCTATAAAATCTGTGGACGACAGCAAGCTGGGAGGGGTTACAAGCACTTTGGTGGACAGGATTGGAATTCAAAATTACCTTAACAAATTGGGGAACTGATCTGAAATCAAAACAGTATGAAATTCAGTAAAGGCAAGTGCAAAGTTACTATGCCTATGAAGGAAAAAATCAAACACAAAAAGGGGAAATATTGGCTAGGCAGTAGTATTGCAGAAAAGTATCTGGGGGTTATAGTGGATCACAAATTGAATATAAGTCAACAATGTGATGCAATTGTGAAAAAGGCTAATATCATTCTGGAGTGTATTAACAAGAGTGTCATATGGAAGATGTGGAAGGTAATTGTTCTGCTCTGCTTGGCACTACTGAGGCCTCATCTGGAGTCTGTGTCTACTTTTGGGAGCCACACTTTAAGAAAGATGTGGACAAATTGGAGAGAGTCCAGAGGAGAGCAATAAAAATGATAAAAGGTTTAGAAAACCTGACCTATGAGGAAAAGTTTTTTAAAAAAACTCTGTGAATGTTTAGTCTTAAGAAAAGAAAATCAAGGGGGGACCTGTTAATGGTCTTCAAATATGTTAAGGACTGTTATAAAGAGGATGGTGATCAATTGTTCTCTGTGTTCACAAGCCAAGAAGTAATTGGCTTAATCCATATCCAGGGAGACTTAGGTCAGACATTAGAAAAATCTTTCTAACTATTAGGATAGATGAGTATAAGAATAGGTTACCAAGGGAGGCTGTGAAATCCCCTTCATTGTAGGTTTTTAGGAACAAGTTAGATAAACACCTGTCAGGATGGTCTAAATATACTTGGCCTGCCTCAGTGCACAGGAATAGATATGACCTCTGAAGCTTCCCTTCCATATATTCTGTGATTCTATGCCCCTTCTTTTCTCTAAAGAGGTCCTATTTTTTCAACCTTCTCTCAGAGGTCATGCTTTCTAAACATCTTATAATTTTTACTGCTCTCCTCTGGACGCTCTCTCCAATTTGTTCACATATTTCTTAGTTTGTGATGCCCAGAACTGCACACAGTATTCCAACTGAGACCTCACCCATGGCAAGTAGAGGGGGACAATTATCTACCAAGTCTTACATACAACACTCCTGGTAATACACCTCAGGTTTTGCATATGACACTCCTGGGAACTCTGACACATGATTTACTCACACTGGACATACAACCAACATGGGACCTCACACCATGGATCTACTTCCACTAAGTTACAGGGCCTCTCTATACACAGAGCCAAAGCTCTAACCAACTGGCTGTTAAGAGAAAGCCAGATGTGTCCAAACCATGCTTATTGTTGGGTATTCTCTGGCCAAGAGAGATAATGAAACCTACTGCAACTAATGGGCTATATCTCTAAATGCTCCAAAGAAAAGTGAGGTGAAAAATAAAAAAGAGATTATTAGTGAAGTACCCGTGCATAAATAACTGTAACTAAACCCAGACAACTGGAGAGAGGAACACAGAGGGAAAAATAACCCTCAAAGCCTATCCAGCCAAAAGAGCTGTATCCAACTGCTAGAGTCTAGAAGACAACTGATCAGGATCAGCCAGTCAACTTTATAAAGGGGAAAGACACATCATAAAAGCTTTGCCTTTTCCTGGTCTCATGTGTTAGTAGGAGGAATTATTCCCCTTTTTTTGAAGTAGCATAGGACAATGGGGAATTGAGCATTATAAAAATGTAAACAAAACACAAACAAATCACAAACTGTGTCTTTGCTTGCTGCCTTACTGCCACCACAAATAGCCCTACAGTACATCACATTTTTCTTACGCTGCTTTTAGATGAACAATTTCATCCTCTGCGGCCAAAAGGGTAGTGGCTGATTTGGTCTTTGTGTCTTCAAGAGCCATCTGGGCTTCTGTCAGACTGCAAGAGAAATTAATAACCAGAAATATACCTTTAAATTAAAGGTACAGATTCTCACATTGAATTTTGCATGACAAAGCAAATATTTTAGGGGTTTTTTTGGGTTTTTTTTGCAGGTCACCTGCATGCATAATCTGCAAAAGTCATATCTGACTAAACTATACCAGCAGAATTACTGCTCTGTAACCCATTACTATTCATCTTATACAGCTCCAGTTCCTCTATCTCCCTCCCTAATTTAGATGCCCCAATTTGTCTCCATTAACCATAATCTGGCATAATCTCTGAACACGAGCGCTCCATCTGCAAACCTGCCTATCTCCAGCTCCACAACACTGCCTGTTTTCTACTGCCTTCATAGCATCACCACCAAAATCTTCCTTAATTTTTCTTCTTGACTTAACTAGCACGTCTGTCCCCAAGTCCCCGCTCTCTAGACTCCTACATGTTCAAAATATTGCTGCCCACTTTCATACATGTATTGTACAAAGAAATGCAACTACGCCACCATCATCCTGTATCATTACCAATGATTCGCCATTCATTACAGGATCCAGCTCAAAATTGCCTTATTTTGTGTTAAAATCTTCTGCAGATTTGCTCCTGCCTACATAATAGACCTTTCTTTGTACTTCACTCCCTTCTCATCTAGCACTTCCTCCTCTTAGTCCCATTAAATAATCTCTTCCTGTTCATACAGAAGCCTTTGCTGAAATGCCTGTTATGTGGCCTTCCTATGTCTATGCCTCACTGTCTATCAGAATTGAAAATTGGTTGAAAAGTAGTTTGTTTCAACATTTCCAACTTTTTTTCTTTGTTTGTTTTGACTAAAACAATTCTCCAAAATCTCCACAATTTCTCTAAATGTTTTGGTTGATTCAAATCTGCCTTTTTGGGGGAGAAAAAGTTCTGGATGAAAAATTTTGACCATCTCTAATCACTGTGCTCATTAGTGTGATATGGGTGGGCATATAAGCTTGAGGATTGATGGCGCAAAAATGCAGAATAACTACTCTACTTGGCATCATCCCCCTGCAAACCCACAAGAATCAATGCTGACAGTTTCAGCATTAATTCCCTGTGTTATTCAGTGCTGGGGTCAGCCCACAGGCAGTCAGCACAACTCTTTAGTGAGCTGTACTGCCGGAAGTGAAAGGGGGCATTAGGTATAACACAAAGGGGTCTCACAACCACATAATTCTAAGAAAATATGTATAGTTTCATCTCCTCCTGCCACTTGGTCTTGGCAGGCCTATGAAACATTTCTGATATACTGTAGGGGCGATGAGAAAGAAACTCTATGAGGTAAACTCTGAAGGTTCATATTCTTGGGGTTTTCCTGTACCTGGGGATGATACACCCTATGATGTTTAGAAGACTTCTAAATATTCAGTACTCTCTTGACAGGTTTCAGAGTAGCAGCAGTGTTATTCTGTATCCGCAAAAAGAACAGGAGTACTTGTGGCACCTTACAGACTAACAAATTTATTAGAGCATAAGCTTTCATGAGCTACAGCTCACTTCATCGGATGCATTGAATGGAACATATAGTAGTATATAGATATATATATATATACACAGATAAGTTAGAAGTTACCATACAAACTGTGAGAGGCTAATTAGTTAAGATGAGCTATTATCAGCAGGAGAAAAAAACTTTTGTAGTGATAATCAAGATGGCCCATTTAGAGAGTTGACAAGAAGGTGTGAGGATACTTAACTTAAGGAAATAGATTCAGTATGTGTAATGACCCAGCCACTCCCAGTCTCTTTCAAACCCAAGTTAATGGTATCTAGTTTGCATATTAATTCAAGCTCAGCAGTTTCTCCTTGGAGTCTGTTTTTGAAGCTTTTCTGTTGCAAAATTACAGGTTTCAGAGTAACAGCCGTGTTAGTTTGTATTCGCAAAAAGAAAAGGAGTACTTGTGGCACCTTAGACTTCATCGGATGCATACTGTGGAAAATACAGAAGATGTTCTTATACATACAAACCATGAAAAAATGGGTGTTTACCACTACAAAAGGTTTTCTCTCCCCCCACCCCACTCTCCTGCTGGTAACAGCTTACCTAAAGTGATCACTGTCCTTACAATGTGTATGATAATCAAGTTGGGCCATTTCCAGCACAAATCCAGGTTTTCTCCCCCCACCACCCCAACAAACCCACTCTCCTGTTGGTAATAGCTTATCTAAAGTGATCACTCTCCTTACAATGTGTATAATAATCAAGATGGGCCATTTCCAGCACAAATCCAGGGTTTAACAAGAATTGCCACCCTTAGATCTTTTACTGAGTGGCCACAGAGGTTGAAGTGTTCTCCTACTCGTTTTTGAATGTTATGTTTCCTGATGTCAGATTTGTGTCCATTTATTCTTTTGCTTAGAGACTGTCCAGTCTGGCCAATGTACATGGCAGTACTCGCTCGGTGTTGCTTAGAAGACAAACCCCCGAAGTCCTGACTGAGGAGAACACTGTTTTGTCTTTCACATATTATTTTACTTTGCTCCAGTAATGAGATACTCATGAGTCATGAAATGTCATAAGCAACTTGAAAAGCTGAACATGTAACTTTCAAGAGAAGTTCTGAAGTTATGAAAAAAAGAACAAAAAACATACATGATTTACTTCTCTTCATTTGGTCTGCTGAGTACAGCCTTAACAACTTTATCTTTAACCCCACTCTGGCAGACCACCCTTCCAGATGAGGAAGACCAGTTATAGATAGTCCCAGAAGCCCTCAGTGCCACAAATGAATTGGAAGGCATCATCACTGGAAAGCAATGCAAGCCACTCTTTCCCTCCCTTGCATGCCCAAACATTCTTCCTATTTAACTAATATCAGCTGTATGATGTAGATTTAGCACTGATTAAATACAAGTCCCCCAGCCACTACTGTGAAGATTCATTTTCATTTCAGGAGAGTTTATGTTTGCATTATGCAAGCAAACTACAGTCAACAATTTTACTAAGGCTATGTCTACACTAGCAGTTTTGTTGGTATAACTTATGTTACTATGGGGTGTGAAAAAAACATCCCCCAAGTGACATAAGTTACACCAACAGAAGTGCCGGTGTGGACAGCACTATGTCTGCAGAAGATGCTCTCCCATTGGTATGGATTGGCTACACGGGAGATCTTACTGTGGCACAGCTGCATTGGTACAGCTGTGCCACCGTAAGGTCTCTAGTGTGGACATGGTCTAAGTGAGATCTTAGGGGAGATGTATTCCAGCATCAACAAGGAGCTTGAAAACCCATTATTAGTGACACTTGCTAATGCCTCCTTTCAAGATTAAAGGTTGCCAGCCACCTTTAACATCCAGTACTAAGTGCCTCACACTCAAGAGACTGTTTTGATGTTAACAGCTTTAGTGGTTACCATAAATCAATAATCTCCCTCTTTCTTCAGTCCCTTTAACTCTAGTTTTTGATAGTCACCCAAGGATAACAATACCATCTATCTCCTTCAAACAATGAAGAGGGGTGATTTAGTTAGGCTTTTCATCAACCTTTGATTGTATTGACCAAAGGTTTAGATAGATCTGTACAGACAATTTGTTCTTTCCTCTGAAAGATCCCAAAAGGTAGCAAAGACACATTTTCTTTCCCAAGGGGCTCTCATATGGAGTCCTCCAGCATTCCATCTTATCTCCTCTCAGGTTCAATGTAGCTATTTGGCAGCACGAGGAGATTGTGAGATGTTTTGTCCTATAGTGTCATCAACATGCAGAAGACACTCAGATCTACATCTTTTTTCATCCAACATGGATACCATAGTCTTTGCTTACTCAGAGTTTGATAGAGGAGATGCAGACAGGATCAAACTAGTTTATGTTCAACCAAGATGAGACAGAATGATGCTGATATGAAGATAGAAAACATTCAGTGGTATGGGCCATAATTGTGACTATGCCATTTATTGAAGCTATGTCATGTCTGATTTTCACCAATATGGCTTACCATCTTGAGTTTATTCCCATTCTTGGAATTCCAGATGAAAGCAATTATATATAATGCTTTGGCTCAAAGACTGAGACCATTTCTTGCTATTATGATCCTTGCCACAGTTAGCAATATCTTTCTAAACAGTCCAGAACAGTGCAACATACTTTCACTGGGGCTACCATTGAAAAGCACGTGGAAGTTTCAACAAGTGCAGTGTGCTGTGATTTGCTTATCGAACAGTGTAAGTCATTTTGATCTGATAACACCGGCGCTCCATGCTCCACACAGGCTATTGTATGCAGTTCAAAGTGTTGGTTGCCAGCTCTTCAGTCCTAACTAGTTATTTGAGAGACTGTATCTCTTCCTCTGTCCTGTTACAGTGACTATGATCTGCTGAGATGCTCATATTATTGGTTCCTATCAGTGTCAGATTATCCAATGAGCCGATGGGGCCTGTCCCCAGGGGCCCGGCCAATTGGGGGCCCTGGAAAAATAGGCGCCCTGCCCCCAGCAGAAATCTGCCACAGAAGTGCCCAGGTGGGTGGAGTGCGGGAAGCCCCCATACCCGACCCCACTCCCTGGCAGAAGCACAGGGAAAGCCCCAGCATCTGGACCACTCCTGCAACCCCGGGACTGAAGGAGCTCTCACTCCCTGCCACAGCTTCAGGGCAGGAGTACTCTCACTCTCTGCTGTGGCCCCAGGTCCATGGCAGGGGGAACAGAGCTTCTCTGGTCGTGCCACGGTAGGGGGGGCAAAAAGGAGCAAACAGGTAGTGGGGCTGTAGTGGGGGGCCGAAATGGGGCAGGACTGTGGGTGGAACAGGCGTGGGGTCGTGGAGGAAGGGACAGAATGGGGTTGGGCTGTGGGCATGGCTGCAAACAGAAGAGGAAGAAGGGGGGGCGGGACCACAGGTGGAAGGGATCCCCCATTTGCTCTGGCCCAGAGCCCCATGAAACCTTAATCCGCCACTGGTTCCTGGCAGCAGGGCACTCTCAATAGTGGCTATATATCTTTGAACTTTGCTCCATCTAGTGATCCATGAGACTCTGGCACACTCCTGGAATAAATATAAAAGATTTACCTGATAGGCCTTGGTCACCAAGCCTCTAATTGATAATAGGATCACATCGAGCACAGCAAGAAAGATTTTATATAGTGGTTTGGAAAGACCTATTTTTGTAAGTGTTGTGTTTTTTTAAATTAATGAAATATATGCAAACAGAGCTGGTCCATTATGTCCCAACAGAACATTTTTCCAGAAAATACCAATTTGTCAAAATTGAAATGTTCAACAGGAAGGTGTCGATTTTGATGAAATTTAGATGGAAAACTTCCTTATTTCCTTCCAGCTTACTAGCCTCCCAGGATCCTTGGCAGCATGCTAAACTGGGGTTCTCTGGGCTTCCAGGCTTACAGCTCCTGGGCAGCCCATCTGCTGAGCTAATGGGGAGCCAGGACCAGAAATTTTCAAAAAAATTCCCTTTCAGTTCTCCCAAAACAGGTTTTTGGGTTTTTTGTTTGTTTGTTTTTTTGTAAATGACCCTTTCATGGAAAGTTTCTCATATCTGACCTTTTGTTTCAAATTAAACTTGTCCATGGGAGCTCCATATCCAAGTGCAGGGATGATGTACACCTTCATAAATAATCTCTAAGATAATTAGCTGAATAATTGCTGACTTCACAGGCCCCTCAAGCAATAAACTATGCATATCTGTCTTGAAAGCAAACTAAGTTTTAAGCAAAATCTAAAAAAAAAGTTATTTTACTTTAACACAAAGAACCATTATATTTTCATCAACTCTAGAGCAGAGAAACATTTTGCATACATTTTCTATAAACAACATTTTTGTTATTAAAATGTGGTTTCCATGTGGTGTCCTTAAAATGCATAAAACACAAAGCAAACTATGAATAAGATTTTATACATACATAACCTCAGTAGTTTGATGACATCACAAACCAGACAAGCTTAAATTTTGTGGTTTACCATGATGACCTAAGGAAGAACCCTGCTAAGATATAAGCTGAGTGTCTAAAACGCAGGTGTCTAAAGCCTAATTGGTAACTGTGCAAAATTGCACCTGCACTAGGGACATCTTCTAAACAGCTCTGTGGGTCAGAGATCACACCTCTTCACACTCCGAACTCACAAATCTATGCCAGCAGAAGACTGTAAGGTAGACCTGACCTTACACATGAAGGAATACTTACATTTCTGATGATGTATTGACTTCAGACTTTTTATAAAGCTGACAGAAAGCAACAGTTGTGGCCAGATACATAGCTTGAATTGAGGAAAAACATGATGATATCCCTGAATTTTTTCCCCAAAGTCCCTCTTCCTTTTTTCCCAACAAGCAGTGGCAAGAAATTGGGGTTAGTATAACCAACTATCTACACCCCTCCCACCAATTCAAGAACCAGCTGCTTTTAATATTGAGGGTTTTCTTCTTGAAAATGGCTATTTGAGCACAGCTTATGGTGAAATACAGACTTTCAAGTTAAAGGGAGCAAAAACTTTTAAGCAGTTAAAACATAAATGTGCAGAGAGTTTCACTCCTAGCAGCCATTTCAAAAGTTTTAGTTGCCTATGACAACAATGAAAACATTACAGGAAATATCTCGCTGTTCCTGCACACATCTCATTGCTGTTTTATTTTTAAATAATATGTTGCTATATTTAGCAAATATAATAGCTTAATTTTAGCTAACACTAAGGTATTAATCTTCATTTACTACCTTTATTTATTTGCTTAATTTAAATATCCAAAGATGTTACTGTTATGACTGTCCCCCACTCACACTTAAAAGGCAGGAGACAACTGGAGGTAATAGACTGTTACATGTCATTTCTAAGGGAACTAAAATATGGTGTCCCCTAAGCACCTATTTTGCTACCCATATGTTGCTTGATATATACAAGAAGGCCCTGGGTGAGACGGGGCCATATCCTGGTCCCATTGAAATCAATGGAAGTTTTGGAACTGACTTCAATGGGAGCAGGATTGCAGTCATAATTTCTGAACACTAGAGTATTAGTGTGCTGATGATATGTAACTATACATCTCTTGCCCTGCAGAACCTGTGATCTCAGCATCTACCCTAGAAGAGTGCTTGCATGCTATGGATCACTGGATGCACAGGAGCAGCCTCATTCTCTACTTAAGAAAGACAGAAATCTTTTTAATAGATAAGGATCACAATTATGCAAGGTTTTTCTCTCTTTCTTTGGGAGACACTGCATTCAGAGGTGTGATTACAGCATGTGTAGATGTACCTGAGCTAGCTTTGATCTGGATACCTCTAATAATGATAGCAATGAAGTTGTAGCACCATGAGCAGAAGCACAAGCTAGCTGCTCACTCTAGTAGAGATCCAGGGTTCCAGACAGGTTTGTATAAACTGTGCTTCACTACAGTTGTTATTCAAGCTAGCTAGATCAAAACTAGCTCTGGTACATCTACACATGCTGCAATCATACCTCTGATTGCTAGGTAGACCTACCTGTTCCTAGCTGATGAGAAGCATATTTGGCCAGGATAAGAATATTGAGCATTCTTTTCAACCATACCTTTTCTATGAAATGTCATATTTTGGATATGAGAGAGACAAGGTAGGTAAGATGATATCTTTTATTGGACCAACTTCTGTTAGAACATAAGCACGGCCATACTGGATCAGGCCAATGGTCCATCTAGCCAAGTATCTTCTCTTTTGACGGTGGCCAATGTCAGATGCTTCAGAGAGAATGAACAGAACAGGCAATCAGCGAGTGATCCGTCGCCTGTCATCCACTCCCAGCTTCTGGCAAACAGAGGCTAGGAACACTCAGAGCATGGGGTTGCATCCCTGACCATCTTAGCTAATAGTCACTGATGGATCTATCCTCCATGAACTTATCTAGTTCTTTTTTAACCCCGTTATAATTGGTGGACGGTACAAGCTTTCACTCTATACCAAGTTCTTCAGGTCTGGGGAAAGAAATCAGAATGTCTGAACTAAATACAAGTGGGTACAGATACCTAAGCTCTCTTAAGGAGTCAGAAAGAAACAGACCCTAAGATGAATCCACTACAGTTTGGCTAGTGGTTTACTCTGGCTTGACCAGAATGGACTATGCTTGAACCTTTATTTCACTATGCTAGCCTAAGGACTTCCAATGCTGTGTAATAAATCCTACTGCACTTTGAAGTCACTGCAAATACTTGCTGAGGTGCATTAGTCCCTGAAGAGTGTACAGGTCTCTACTATCTTCACTGGACTCACTAGACAGATCTCATAATATGAAGCAGGAGTGCTGGAGCCCAGAGGTTCAGATTAGAAGGAGGTGAGGCTGGGTGGCCTACCCTGAAGCTAAAAAGAAGGGTTCCCTGGAGGCCTGTCACACCAGAGTGGCTCCTCCAGAAGACTATTTAAAAGCTGGGACACAGCAGAGATCTTGTGTATCTGCTTAATTATCTGTCCCAACTTATATTTAGCTCAGGCTTCTCCAGATCTGGAGAACTCTGTGTAGTTCAAAAGTTTACTTCCACCAACAGAAGTTGGTCCAATAAAAGATATTACCATACTTACCTTGTGTCTCGCATATCCTGGGACCAACACAACTACAACAACACTGCAAATAAAAAAAAATACATATATCTGGCTATATCCAAAATGTGTCATATGTGGCATGAAAATTTCCTTCTGTGCAACTTGCAGTACAGAATCTGTATTAAATAAGCTACCGGTATTATGACCAAAAGTTTTCAGGGCAAAATGTTTAATTTCTGCCAGGCCTGTTGTCTTTCAGGCAGCCAATACAATTTTTTTAATTATTTTAATTACAAACAAACCAACCAATGTTTAACTTACTTACTAGAAGACTTTTAATGCCTTGGGTATACAGTCCCACATCATTCAAATTCAGAAAATCCAGAGTCTAGATAGATTTTAAATTCTTATTTCAAAGCAGAAATGAAACATTTTGCAGATCTCTATTAGAAGTGAGGTGTGAGAAGAAAAATAAATTTGTTGTTGAAAAATACACAGTTAATTCTCCTACTCTTGTTGCACTAAGTTGAGTTGTAAATGAGTTGAGTTCAGTTCTTTCTCCAACTGTTGTATTTCGTGTTTCCGAGTGCTGGCAAATTCCCTCAGCTGTCTTTCTTTCTCAATTGACTCCTACAGTGAAATACAAATAGCACACTGTTTGAATGTTATGCCCAAAAGTTATACAGCATTTCTTTAGAACAGTGGTTTTCAACCCATGGTCTGCAAACCCCTGGGCATGCACAGACTATTTCTAAGGAGCCTGCGCAAGGTTGTCGTTACCATAAAATGGTAGTTTTCAACTTGGGGTCCACAGACTAAGTCTAAGATTTCCAAAGGGGTCTGCACTGCCATTCAAAATTTTTAGGGGTCCACAAATGAAAAAAGGTTGAAAACCACTGCCTTAGAATGTCTCATGACAAGCTGTGCATTTCTGAACTGATGCAGGAAAGAATAAATCTAAATTGATCTTAAACAAAGAAAACATTGTACTTGTTCAAATAGAGAGATAGCATAAAACAGCCACAGAGAGATTAAATCACACTGGGGGAAAAGTTACATATAGTAGTGGTTTACTATTTCATTGTAAGATAGATAGATATACATATGGATATGCACACAAATACACACACTACTAGAAAGAAAAAATATGGACAAAAAGTAAACTCTTAGAACTAAATATGCCAACAATTCTTTCTATGCCTGCATTAATTAACTTTTTACACATTACTGGGAATGCAAAATAATGGGGAAAAATCATAAGAGCAAATTAAGCAACTAATATAACTGATAAGGCTACACCCTTGCACATGCAACTCTGCTTTTAATACCACATTGCATACCCTAATAAAACTGTAAATAAACTAGTAATTGTGCACTGGGTTTCAATTCTGTTTTGAAAGGCTTTCCTTTCATTTGCACATGCAGTTGAAAACCCATAAATTATCACATAGATTATTTCTTTCACTACAGCTTTTTAAATGTTGTCATTTGTAAAAACAAATTAAGAGAAAACTGCTCTATTCTCTGTACCAAGTACAGACCCTAGCCAGATTAATCCTAGTCCATATGGTTGGATGTCACTTTACCCAGGGGAAACAGCTTATTCAAACTGTAAACAGTGATTTTTGTTTGGAAAAAAAATTAAAATGAGAAATCAGGGAGAGCATGAAGACATTTGCTCTCATCTCCCCACTAGCTAACACTACTGTTTTCTTCCAAAACACACAAGAGTGCCACAGAAGGTCTGCATCTCCAGCTGAAATATTGTAAACAGCACCTTCTGCAAATCTTATGAATCATGCAGGGGAAGAGAAAGGGAACACACACCCCTGCTATCCTAGTCCTCAAAGCTAGGTGCATGGTGGTATCATGATTTATATTTCTTTCCTTTAAAAAAATTTCTCACAACACATGTAATAGAGCCCAAGCTTCAGAAGAACAAAAACTAACAGTTCAGAGGGCATGGGACCTTATGCGCGCCCCTCAGTTCTCATGAAGAGTTTCACAAAACACTAAGTTGCTTCCAATACAGGTCTGGTGTAAAGTCTTAGGGTGATGTCACAGCAAACTTATAATTAGCATATTTCTTTACCTTGATATATAAGAAACTAGTTTCTTGGACAAGACAAAAGAGCTTAAGGCTTGCTAAGCTAATTTAGTCAAATTAACTTCAATGACTTATTTTATTCCGCTTTTAAAGCTTTTTTTTTTTTTAATGACATAATTCTCACAGTTAACAATGATGGCAATAGTTCAGAAGGCAAACTGTGTGAAAACACTGTTTTAGTTAGTAAAACAAGCCCAACATTGATTTTTAATTGCAGAAAGTCTTTGATTTATATATTTTTATCATCTTAAAAATAAACATTCAGCATACCTGAATGAGAGAAAGACTGGTTTCAAAGGGCCTTCCCGAAGTAGTACTGGAAAAACAAGTCCCCAGCCATGGCAGGAGACGAGATTTTATTGTCTCTACACCTGCATAATGCCCACCTAAGAGAACACATAAACCAGGTATATGTGAGAAAATGCAGAGCTAAATCCTTAGTCTGCACTTAAAAAGAAAATGGAGGTGATACGTACAAACCATAGAGACATGGAAAATTCTCACCTTCTCGAGCTGTTTGATTGAGGATTGTGAAGAGTTGCCCCTGAATCATGGAGTTCATTTCTATGATTTCACAACATCTGTTCAGATTCTGATCACATGAGTTAATCTGTAAATCAGAAGAATTAAAACATATGTTTGGGGGTTTTGTTTTATTTTGTTTTGACTTTTCTAAATAATTATGTTTATGATATACATTGAACATGATATAAGAGCTTTTTCTATAACTTTGTCTATGACTTCACTACAGCTTCCTAAACCACCATTAGAGCATTCAGATATTTCCAGGGGCCGGGAAAATAACACATGATGTTAATAGTTACAGCAAAGTGCTGGGAGTCAGGAATTCAAGGTCTGATTTTCAACTCTATCAATGACTTACTAGGTTAAAGAAATCATTCACCCTCTCTATGCCTCAGCTTTCCCCATTACTAAAATAGATACAATAACACTTACCTACCTCATGGAAGTGTCATGAAACTTCATTAATGTTTAAAAGGTGATATAAAATCATTGGATGAAAAGTCCTATATAAATGCAAAATATATTTCTACAGACTAAAATAAACCACGCTTATAAGGTTACTTTGTTGCACCGTCAATAGGCACACATAGCTTTCATGTGATTTTATCTGTTTTTAATACATATTGAAACAAAGAGTGTTCAAGAACAGGAAGAAACTAGCATTATGTCCTTGATACAAAAAGCAGGAAAAAAAATTACGGAAAGCTATAAACTATCTCATGGAATTACTGGAGCTGGAATTGGTCCAGGATATTACTGCTAATGCTACATCTGTCAGGAAGAGCTCTAAAGCTGCCAGCAATGACAAGTGGTCAGAATTTCTGTTTACATATCACATCTAAAATAACTTTACCTCCAGGAGTACAGTGCCCCTAACACTATACTGGTGTAGTGGTACAGTACTGCCTCAGCAAGGCGACCACAATGTACTAGCAAAAATGGTTACTTACCTATGTATTAACTGTTGTTCTTTGAGATGTATTGCACATATATAATTCCTCTGCAGGTGTATGCATGCCCTAATGCATGCAAGCTGCAACCTACACCTGCAGTAGAATGTATGTGAGCACAATCATTCAAAGGAGAATCATCACTTTTTATAGTGCAAGGGCTTTCTCCAGAGGTTTCCCCAACCAATTAATTACCTTGACTGATCCAACCTATATTTTCAGATCTGATAAGATGTTGCCTTGGGGTGGTATGACTGTAGATATGAATGTTGCCTAAAATTCTCCATGTTCATATCCCCATCTCCATGGCAATTAGCATGGAGGTAGGAGATTGGGGTATGGGCCTGTGAACCAAAATGAAAAGTTGGACACCAATCAGCTGAATTAATTACCAAAATTGATTATATGGATTTTTATGATAACGGAAATGTTCTTGATTTTAATTAACCTTTCAAATCCTTCAATTTTTGGTGTTTGCTGAAAGGGAGCTTAGGACCATTAGTTCTTAGGGTGCTGAGGCCAAACACCAAGTGCATGGTGGATACTGAGCTCCCTTAAAGCTAGCTCTTGACATGAAAGCCAGCCTTTGAAATGGAGCCTTTCTGTTGCCTCCCTCGAAAGAGGGCCCAAGGAACAAGACAAAGGCCCAAGATAATGCAGTGTGGCTTTTGTCTCCTTTGCCTTCTGTATAGAAGCCACTATCTGCTCCCAAACAAGTTGTCTATAAAGTAAGACAGGTCCTTAAGTTCTCTGGATTTCCAGGCATCCACTATTGAAGGCAGTGGCCCCCACCATTGTATCATCTGCATCAAAAGTTACCCATACCTGATGTTCTTATTACCAGCTTCTTAAGCTTCTGGCATTTCTACTGAGGAAGAAAATCAACCAAAATAGAGGCTTCTTCCATTATTCCACCTGACTCTTGGTCACGAAGGACTGGTGGTAAATGACTTAGAGGATTGCAGTCACACAGTGATAAACCTTCTCTCTAAATGAATCCCAGCACTGCAGCTGAGGATTTTGGGTACAGTACCATAAGTGTGTCCAGCCTCTATCACCAAGCTCCAAGAGGCGTGGGGGTGGGAGTGGGGAAGACATAGCATGGGGCAGTCTGAGGAAAGGGTGTACTGTTTACTGAACTTTGTTCAAGCCTGGGACAGCTCTGTAAGGGGTCTGCCATAGCTTTATCACCAACTTGTCAAAAATAGGGTGCAAGGGTACAGCAACGCTATTGGATGGATGTGGTTTCCAGTCCAGTTACCTCCTAACTGTGATCTTTGTATATTTCTGACCTGGTTTTAACGGAAAAAAATAATCAGTGGTCATGGAAAACTTCTGTAAAAATTGAGGAGAAGTAGGATCCTCTGCCACAAAGTCACTGTCTTGGTATTCTCATAGTGGAGATGTATTTGGCATCAGGAGAGTCCTCTGGCTAATCTAAATGCAAAGACCATCCCCCATCACCGTGATCCTCAGCTTGATTCTGCTCCAATAGCTGGAACTGTACAGGTAATCGGGGAGCCTGGAGTATCATCAGGGTTCTGGGAAGCATGGACACTGGTGGCCAATGCAAGAGGTGTCAGTGTAAAGGCCAGAGCTACTTGCCCAAGGAGTACTGACTCTTGGGATGCAAGAGTAGATTTTGGTTCAAACAGAGTTCCAACTGCACTGAGATTTCTTGCACCCAATAACCAAGAAAAGGAATGCTTTGAAGCCAGAAGTGATCAGACCAGATTTCCAAGCATACATGGATACCTGGACTCACCACCTCCTTCTCCTCTTCAAGCATCTGAATGCAGAAGTGAAAAAATACAGAGGCCTTGATATAGAGCAACCAGGAGTCAGAGGCTTTGGCAAAGGCATGTCAGGGAACTGCTAACTGTTGTGGTGCCCCCGTCTCAGACTCCTGCATAGAGGTTCTGCCCCATTCCATTAGCCTGAACTCAGGACCACCTCATCCTTGGGCTACACTGGTGATGATGCTGCAGGAGACTTTTGAGTTGAAACAGTCTGACTGGGATTACTGGAGTGAGGAGCAGGTCTGAGCAAACCCGGCTGCCCCTGGCATGGTGTTCCAGTGTTGAGCAGTTGTAGAAAAACTCAGCTTTAGCTTCAAGGATTCACCCTTTGAATCACTCCGTCCTAGCCAGTGTCATGCCAGACTTATAGGAGTCTCTATTGCAGGGGTGGGCAAACTTTTTGGTCTGAGGGCCACATCAGGGTTCCAAAACTATATGGAGGGCAGGTGCAGTCATGGAACAGGGGGCAGTTGGATAGGCATGGGAGTCCCAGGGGGCCTGTCAGGGGATGGGGGTGTGGATAGGGGTCAGGGCAGTCAGGGGACAGGGAGCGGGGCGGGGGGTTGGATAGGGGCTGAGGGTCCCGGGGGGGGCAGTTAGGGGTAGAGTGTCCCAGGAGGGAGCAGTCAGGGGACAAGGAGCAGTGGGGGTTGGATGGGTCAGGGATTCTGAGAGGGGCAGCCAGGGGATGGGAAGTGGGAGGGGGCAGATAGGGAGTGGGGGCCAGGCTGTTTGGGGAGGCACAGCCTTCCCTACCCAGGTGTAGTGTGTTAAATTGTTCCCCATAGGAATGTGCTACTTACCGCTGCCAGTCCTGGTGCTCCGTAAGTAGCACATTTCTATGGGGAGCAATTTAATACACTATACCCAGCGGCTCTCGCAGCCCTGCTGCCCTGCAGGAGCTCACAGCCCCGCTGCCCAGAGCGCTGGTGGCACGGCAAGGTGAGGCTGTGGGGGAGGATCCAGGGGTTAGCCTCCCCAGCCAGGAGCTCAAGGGCTAGGCAGGACGGTCCCATGGGCCGGATGTGGCCCGCGGGCCATAGTTTGCCCACCTCTGCTCTATTGGGTACCTCCAGGAAGACTTAGAGACACTCTCCACATCAGGGCATGTAGTGACACATGTAGGCAGTCTGGTACCCCTGCACATCATTGTCAACATCACAGATATACAAATTGTCAGTCTTTGACACTGTTGTGCTGACAAGAGTTTGAAATCACCAACAGTTTCCTCCCATTTTAGATGCCACAGTTGCCAGCATGGGTGTGTGTTGAAGGAAGTGCCAGAACAAGTGGAAAAACAAGCACTATGAAAGTTGCTAGGTACCCTAATAAAAAACTGTGGCACCCTAACTGAAGCGTTGGTGCGCAAAGAACAGTGCTGACACTGAGGTACCAAGGAAAAAGGAACCCAGGTGTTGTTTAGAAAGTGCTGAGGCACTGAGAACATCAAAGCAAAAAAATGGCGAGCATCAAAACCTTCTCTGCACCTATGCACAGAGGCAAGTGCCAAAAGCTGAGAAAAAACAGACACAAAAAGTGGGAGCAGACGATCAACATATGTGTGTTGAGGTGGTCAAGGCAAGAGCCTCAGTACATAGCACTGATGAACAAGACCTGACTGGAAGTCAGAGAAGGGATGGTAAAAGATCCCTGGAGACTGTTGGGATTTCAAAGGAGCTGGTGCAATGGCTAATGAGGTGTAATCTTCTGTAGGGAGCTCCTTCAGTGACCAAGGTCAAAAAGGAACTGGCTAGTGTTCAAAGGGCTGCATTTCTTCTCAGCTCAGATGGTACTTAATCATTATCTACCCCACTATCACTCCCCTCAAGGGCTAAAAATCCTTAGATGCCTGGGAGCTCTGCAAGTCCCATGTTAAGAAGCTAAGGCCCAGGAATAAGAATCTTGCAATGACAGCATCTTTAGGGAAAGTTCAAACACACTGTCCTCACTTTTAAGGCTCTTCATAGCTCTGCCTTTTATTTAAATCTCATCTCCCCTTTGCTCCCCACCTTGACTGTTCTTTACCCACTCCTCTCTCCCTATCCATTCTCTCTTCCTCCTCCCATTATCTCCTCTATCTGTCTTCTCACACTGCCCCCCTCCACTCTTCTCCTGCTCCATTTCTAAAGACCTCTCTGTTCTTATTGAAACCTGGATCTCTCCTTCTAAACTTCCCTCCAAAACTGCACTCCCTCATGGTGGTCTCTCTTTCTCTAAAACATCCCACTCAGAGATGACCTAGAAAGATTGTTTGGCATACCATTTAGAGAAGTTCTAATGCACTGTCATCCTATTTTCATATTCCTCCTACTTCCAGCCGTCCCTCCCTGCCTTCCAACTTCACTGCCTTCTTAACACAGACTCTATTCACCCCTCTTCCTCTGTGTGGATGTTATTGTCCCCTACCCAAATCCTCCCTCCTCCTTCTTTGATTTTGATTCCCTCAGCAGCCTTCCTCTTCCTCAGTGTCCTCAACTTGTCCACCACCTTCAGTTTGAATTTCTCATTCTTCCCTTCAAATCTATTGCAATATACATCTCAGCCTCGTCTCTTAAAACATGCCCACTCGTCCTGTCTGTTCTGCCAACCACACCAGCCTCCATGCCTCATTTGTCTCCTGCCACTATTTCCATGCCTTTTTTCACACAGCCCCCTATACATTGAATGTCTTCCCAATCACAATTCACCAATCTACTACCCTGTAGCATTTCCCCAAACTCCTAAAAACTCACTTCCTTCAATGATGCCCACAAAAAGCAAGTTATTAATTAAATGGGGGAAGGGGGGGAAATCCACCCTCTTCTTTGGGTTTCCCAAAGCAACATTACTTCTCTGCATCTGTCTTAGATTTGCACATTCTTGGGGCAGGGGTTGTCTTCATTTTTATGTTGTGTATCGAGCACATTGTCTGGGCTCAGTCATAATAAACAATTTCCAGCACCTGGAATGTCATCCTACTCAATGTGCACCAAGTAGCCTCACTCTCCTTCTTCAAATCTCTCTCTTTGACCTTGCTTTCTCACTGTTAACTCATGACCTATCTGCTTCTTCCCTCTTTTCTCAGTCTATATTTTAAAATATCAGACCTTACAAAAAGTCTATATAATTCATGTTATTTGTATTTGTTTTAGCTCTCAGCCCTACTTTCTCTGTCCACTTCCTTTGTCTTACTTTCATGTTCTATGTTTGTCTAATTTGCCTTTTTAATATCTGTTTTAAGCTCCTATATATCACTTTGGTACGTAAGCACTAAATTATGGTATGTATAAATATTACCTCCCCCAAACAAATTATAAATAAATCATTTTCAAACAAACAGACCAGAGATTAGACTATAGAACACTAGCAGCAAGGAGAATGTATTTTACCCTATATTTGGCTATTTCCTTGAAAATGCATTTTTATCTCAAATGTGCTACAAACAGCAGTTACCATCTGCTCAGGTTTCTGGAGTTTATATCACAGTTATAATTGCCCCATCTCTGCCAATGACAAGCCAGCCAGCCAGTCAATAGTCTGGGATTTAAGCCAGTTAAGAGAGCAATTGTATAAATCTACTATGTCACACCACCCTTACTCAGCCAAGAATCACACATATTCCTCTTAGTTTGGGTAATATATGTAACTTTACAATTAGAGTATCTGGTAATGTTGCAAGATCAGATATTGCAGTACATTTAGGGCAAAAACTTCTGTATTTAAATATCTGAGATTGATTAGTGGTTTCTTTGCTCTTCTGCTGTGAAACGCATTTTAGGTTAATTGTTTCTATTTGATAAAAGAAATTGCACACATTTTACATGACCGGAGACCAAGTCAAATCCTTTCTCCCCCTCAATAAGCTACTTCAGGTCAGCTGTGTTTATTTTACAGAGTCAGCTTTCAAACACTATGGAGTAATAACAATTCTGTACTAATAAAAAATAAAATAAAATAAAGGAACTCTGTAAGTCACTCCATTCTCAGACAGACAAGGCAGGCAGAGCACTGAACAGACAGTACTATAATAAAATAGAATGCACAATACTGAAATAAAATAAAACACATATATTATGGCTTCATTCAAGACAAAAATAAAAAGAAGTTTTAGGAAGAAAAGAGAAAAAGCCATCCAAGTCAACAAAACAACTGTTTCTTGTGGTTTGTCTTATTTACCCACACACAAAACTTGGCACAGTACCACAGGTAACATTTAATAGAACAGCTACAAAGAACATTCAGTACCATGTTCAACAGTTATGTTATCTGCAAGGTATAACTTCATTTTGGTACTCAGTTATAATTGCAGTATCTTTTCAGTTATACAACAAAAGCAGTTTAACAAAAATGTTTCAAACATGAAATAGCTGTAAACTGAATTTGCTCTCAGAAAACAAGTCATTTGTTCTGGTTTTGAATTTCTAACCATTATTAATGGGTCTGATTTTTTTTAATGGGAATTCATAGTTCTCAAACTGATATGCCTCAAATGTGTGACACTGTCACCAGGTACAGTTAAAAATATCTAGAAATTTTAAAAACTAACCAAAAAAAATCATATTCCATTTCCACAGCAGCAACTGGAGATGGGGAGATTCTTACCAGAGGCCTTTGAGAACCTTAGCAGAACAAGCTATATTATCTTGATGCACAGTATGGTTGCAAGCAATAAAATATTTCTTGTTTAACTTTTCTCTGTATTTAAAGGTCTTCTTATATTCCTTGATGTTTATGATATTCAACAGTTTCCAGTGCAGCTATTGTGCTTGGATATCTAACACAAAGTGTTTTCAAAAATATTTGCACATACAAGAAGTTATAAAATCAAATGGAGGCCACTGTTATCCTTTCTGGGAAAATATATTTTTGATGGAGTATTATTCACTGTGAAAGAGTGTAAGTGGTCCTGATGAGTTTGCAAAGAGATGTAAATTTGCATTTTGGCAACTGATTTTTACTTTAATCTGATCAGATGTGTGTATCAGAGCACCAAGAGGAGATGAGGGGGAAATCAGCAGTCTCTGCTGCAAGTTGTTTCTGGCCTGATACGATGCATTTATAGTGTCAATGGGTGTCAGTAACTATAGCAACCACAACAATGTCTGAAAATCAGCGTCCTTGGTTACTGCTTTCCCGGGAAATCACTCGAGGTATCCAACACTTAGCGGAGCCGCTTCACACAGATTAGTCCCGCATGATAGCCTTTCTCCAGTAGCCTAAATTTACAATCTGAAACAGTCACCATTATACTGTGTATTCTTCCCCCATTAATTTAACAAAGTAGAAATGTTAATTCCTGATCTGGCTCACTCTACAAAATCCCTTTGAAAACACAAAAGTAGAGACAAGAAGCAGCACGTTTTCACCCCACTGTATGGGGTGGGTGGAAGATTTTTTTTTTCATGGCAAAACACCTTTGGTAGAACATTAGGCGAGTAAATGATCTAAGGCTAGAGCAGCATCTTCAGACTCCCAAAACAAACCCCAGTGAATCGAATCGCTTTACAGGCTCGCGGCGGCGAACGAAGAGGAGACGTTTGCGATGAACCACACACATACTCACGTGGTAATCTTTATACCAGTTCTCCAGCTTCTCCTGCAAAATCCTGCAGCTCTCGTTGTTGATTAATCTCCGCAAGCTGTCGGCCATGGTCACGCACCGACCGAGAGCCGAGGTTGACCGAGGCTGGGGCTGGGTTAGCGAGGGGAAGGGGAAGCTGTTGTTTCTTTTCCTACGGGACTAACAGCATAGATGGATCCTCCCCCTGGGTACTCTACATCAGCAGCCCCAGGGCACTGACCGGGAGAGGTCAGCGAGGGGTTCGCCGCGGCTGCTGGTGCCACCGCCTCCGGCCGAGGCTCAGCGCTGCTTCCTCCTGCAGCCGCCCCGCTAATCTGAGCATTTATACTCCACGATTGTTAAACAAACTGACGTTTGCTGTGCTCACGACTGCGCGAAGGGGGCACTTTTTAGTTGTAGCAACGCGGTAAACCCGCCTCCCTCTGCCCAGCCCTCGCCCCTCCCACGGAGAAGCTTTAACTCGGGAGGCCTCCAGCTAATCCCTGACTCCGCGCCGGGAGGAGGAGGATGTTTTCAACTGGGGAAGGGGCAGGTCAAAGACGTGTAGGTGAGGAGTTTCCTCAGGACCCATCCGATACCGCCATTCCCTCCCCAGCCTGTCTCCTCGCCTCTTTTCCCCCGTAGAGACACTCTCGCTTGGTTCAGTTCAAGGCGCCTTTAAGGCACAGCAAGACAACAAAGTAGCCTTTATTACGCATAAGAGATGCAATTTAATTTGGATAAACAAACACCTATTGGGACTTTTGTTTTTTTAAGGGAGTATTCTCCCCTTGTTCCGCTAGCAGATCTCCCATTCACACCCAGCCTGGATGATCCGGCAAGAACATTTCCCAAAGGATGAATTCTGGTCAATTATGTGTAGGTCCGCGGGACCGAATAAGCGAGCGGCAGCTGCTGCCTTTGCTCCAGCTGCCTGGCACTTCAAATGCCCTGAAGTCGCTCTAATTTGGCCAAAGGATTTCAGGATTTCTCTCCCTAACCTAAAGTGTGATCTCCTGAGACTGAGAGTAAAGGGATCAGCTCATTCAAAAAGTGTTCCAGACAGGACTTGACTGATTTGCTGTCTGAAAAGTATCGGAACTCCTTGCTGTTGGCTTTCTGAACACTGTGAAATTGCCTCTCATAGCAAAGAAAAAATTCTGCAAAGCTTTCCTCCCTTGTGCCTTTGATGCTTAAAGCTGAGTTCAGACCCACAGGAAATGGATCGCAGATTAAGCAGACAAGATATAATAGAACCCCACCCCACAAAAAACTAGTCACTGGGCCACTAGTGGTCTACAAAGCACTTCTGGTCACAGTGTTAATGGCTCTCCTCCCTATTTCCACCAGAAAAAAACAGAGCAGATGGGATGGGGAAATGAAATGAAGAGCAAAAGTAAACCTGTGATTAACTTTCTTCAGAAAGGACAAGATCCTACTGCACTTAAAGACAGCTAAAATAGCTAATTATTTTCTTAAAATTACTTCCCTATATAAATAATTATTGTAGTTGCCATTGGAAAGTCACAGGAGCCTGAATGAGACAGAAGATGATCCTCAATTGCAAATGTATATGGATATCCTCCATGTAACAATCTCTCTAAATTGTGGTCCACAATGTGAAAAAGTTTGAAAGCCCATAGTCTTTGAGTCAGCACTCGTAAATGAAAGACTTCTGTTATGAACGGGCTAGAGAACAAGGGCTCATGTAAATTTCCATCTTCTCCATTCATTTTATACATGTACAGGTTTAAATGAAACAAAATAATAAGTCTATTTCAAGAACCAAATTAATCCCTGAGAACCACACTGAAATCTTCAACATTTGGAAGAATCAAATGTGTTTTATGGCCTTACATCAGACAGCATTTTCCGGTTCACGAACGATAAAGAGTAGATTTTCACTTAGGATGGCAGAGTTCCACAATCGGTGTGCCTTCACCAAAGAACGAGTGCGTGTGTGTGTTTGGGAGAGCACAGTAACAAAAGAAACAAATCAATTGTCCATTTGAATCAAGTTGAATGCTAGTCTATTGAGCCAGATTCTGTTTTGAGATCTTCACATTAAAGACCCAAGAAATGGAAGAATGTGTGCTTTACTAATTATATTTATATTTATTATTAATTATTATTATAACTGAGAGAAGCCTCTGCATTAAAGGATTGTTCTGCCAGAATCCTGTTATCCTTCAAAAAGTGTGCTAACACAGAACTATGTGTTCTGCCCTTGCAATGGAATAGCTTAAAAACAGGGTGTGGGAGATTTTGGCACTGCATTTACAAAAACTTATATCTATTTTTTCACCTGCAAAATATCTAGAGCACACTATTTAAGCGTAATTTATCCCACATTGTAGAGGTAATTACTAGCATTCTCAGGTCTCTATAGATGTGTAGTCAATTGGCAGGTGATTTTACTTATCTTTCAACTAATTCAGCTATTCAAATGCAAATGGTAACAGAGATAGGACAGATATACTGTATCATACAGATTTGGGACATTTACTGGAGAATTTGGATACAAACAGCAATGAATGGGATTAAAAATAGAGATAAATATTACTTGGTTTTAATCTGTGACACACAATGTTGTTCCACTAGATTTCATATTACTTAAAACACTATATCCATTTTTCTCAGCCCCAAGAAAGTTAAAAAAGGTAAGCACTTATGAGCAGTAGTAAAATGTAATGTATATTAAAATAAAGAGCCATATGATTCTTGCTGTTACGGGATGTGGAAGGGAGTGAAAAGGGAGAGAAAAGCCTTCATGGTGTAAAAAGAGTGTAATCTGTCTATCCAAAACATGTGCCCCCTGCGTCCTAAACTGGTTTGCACAAGATCTATGAGGTCTAAAAGGGAATGGACATAACGTGCTGCCTTTTGTAGGACATGGATTTTCCAGCAGAAATGTACATAGGAATTGTCTCTGTGTGATTCTCTTCTTTGTCCGAAACCACTCTCTAAGAAGAGAGTAGAGTGCAGGAGTCAGCCAACGAGAACACAGTTTAACAGGTGTCAGAGTAACAGCCGTGTTAGTTTGTATTCGCAAAAAGAAAAGGAGGACTTGTGGCACCTTAGAGACTAACCAATTTATTTGAGCATAAGCTTTCGTGAGCTACAGCTCACTTCATCGGAAGTAAGCTGTAGCTCACGAAAGCTTATGCTCAAATAAATTGGTTAGTCTCTAAGGTGCCACAAGTACTCCTTTTCTTTTTACAGTTTAACAGCTATTTACTGCTAGAGGGAAGGGAATTCTGGCCCTACGTGGCCTACTACAGGGATGGGCTAAGATCCTGGTGGGTCTGCATAGATTTCTCAGTAGTTCTAATATGGCTTATGCTCAGATAAATTTGTTAGTCTCTAAGGTGCCAAAAGTACTCCTTTTCTTTTTGCGGATACAGACTAACATGGCTGCTACTCTGAAACCTGTCAGATCTCAGTGGTTCAGGAGCCAAATTAGCAATCAACCAAAAGAGTCATAGTGGAGTGAATTCATTGTTTCATTTACTATTTATATATACAATTCTCACAGCAAAATGACTGACCAAGTATTATTATTTTATCAACTACAATTGGTTAAAACATAGTAAAAGCATCCTGATTTAATTATTAGCCAATCACACAGTGTTTTAATATCATGTGCTGCAAGGAGCAAAGAGACACACAAAAGATCCACTTGCAGCTCTGGAGCCTCAGTCTGAGTATCACCATTCTAATGGATCTATTGATTTTACAGGCACCCATTTTCCCTTGCCCTGACCCAAATCCTTCCCCAAAGGCTAAATTGTCCCTTTAATTCTGTGGGTGCTAAATCAGAGTTTGGGGCATGTTTTACGCTCCCATGGACTTATTCCAAGAGGACAGCATGTGAAGTTCTGGAACAGCCTTCCAAGGGAAGCAGTGGGGGCAAAATACATATCTGGCTTCAAGACTAAGCTTGATAAGTTTATGGAAGGGATGATATGATGGGATAGCCTAATTTTGGCAATTAATTGATCTTCAACTATTAGCGGTAGATATGCCCAATGGCCTGTGATGGGATGTTAGATGGGGTGGGATCTGAGTTATTACAGAGAATTCTTTCCTGGGTGTCTGGCTGGTGAGTCTTGCCCACGTGTTCAGGGTCTAGCTGATTGCCATATTTGGGATCGGGAAGGAATTTTCCTCTAGGGCAGACTGGAAGAGGCCCTGGGTTTTTTTCACCTTCCTCTGCAGCATGGGACACTGGTCACTTGTTGGAGGATTCTCTGCACCTCAAAGTCTTTAAACCATGATTTGAGGACTTCAATAGCTCAGACATAGGTTAGGGGTTTGTTACAGGAGTGGATGGGTGAGATTCTCTGGCTTGCATTGTACAGGAGGTCAGACTAGATGATCATAATGGTTCCTTCTGACCTTAAAGTCTATGATTCTATGACCCAAAGTTTCTGAACCCAACTGCCAGCAGAGC
Organism: Lepidochelys olivacea; assembly: GCF_965140295.1. Classification (NCBI taxonomy): domain Eukaryota; kingdom Metazoa; phylum Chordata; order Testudines; family Cheloniidae; genus Lepidochelys; species Lepidochelys olivacea. The sequence goes on from NC_140414.1 coordinate 97,845,883, forward strand.
ACATGCAGACAGACAACAGTTTAACCTTATACACTTCTTTTTTCAAAAAGGGCAGAATGGCATCTCTAGGCAACTATTTAAAATCAGATCCAAGTTGGTAAAGACCAAAACTTAATATTTACTCTTTGGTGACCATTATGCACTGACTTGGTGATTGGGGACATCATCAGTATGATTATGCAGTTGCTCAGTAAAACTATTGCACAGCATGCTGGAACAATTTTTTTTTTCTGACAGAATGAGGAAGACTAGATCTAAATTAGGAAAAGTGGCTTGGCTTAACCTCAGGAAGGGAAATCCATGCCAAGAGAGGTCTATGGAAGAAAGCCCTGAGATGGTTGTGGAAGAAGCAGGCAAATGAGGCAGGCTGGACATCACAGTGCAACTGTATTAAGGGAAGAGCTAGAGAAGGATAAAGAATATGGAAAAGAGAAGAGAAAGGAAGATGTTGTCTTGTTATCTCTGATATCACAATCTCACTGGGGAGAGTTAGACAAAAGGAGAGAAGAGTGATGGTTTGCTGACTTACCTCTGATGTCACAATCCCACTGTCCAATGAGATATTCATGGAATTGAAGCAGAAGATATACCTCTGATGTCCCAAGTCATCCATCCATCAGTGAGCTGTTAGAAGGGTTGACTAATTTTCATTCTTCAAAGTGAAGTACAAAAACTGAGCGACCAGTATTGACTGGGAATAGCAATTTAGATTGTTTAAAATTATTTCACTTTTAATCATCCAAAATATTAGTTACATGGAAAAGGGCATTTGATTTTTTTTTAAAATATATGATTTTTAACCTATGCCCCTTTTCAATATAAATCATTTATAACATAACATTACTTCGATGTTAGATATTTTCTAGCAGTTAATGATTAGCTGGGTTAAAAGACCAAGACATAAGAGATCTCCAGCAAGTTATGAAATTGTAGATGTAAGCAGTGTCAGGATGAGCTCCACCCTGACATCTGGTGGTGAGGTGTGGCAAGTTGTGGAAAAGAACTTCAGGGGCCAATCTCATTTGCATAGGCACACCCACCCCGCCTAGAATGAGACCATAGCTGCCCAAATGGTCACTTTGGCTGCTGTGGGATCCCCAATGTCTCTGTTATTGGGACAGGAAGAATAAATTGTTATTACCCTGATTATGGGAACTGTGCTTGGAACTGTACGTGGCCTTTTGTTATGATGGAGGGATTCACCATCAACTAAGTAGCACTCGCTAGGCAAGGGTCATGGGTTCCAAAACTCTGTGAAGAGAGAGGGGCTGGGGACAAGTATTAATACTTGGTGGCATGGGCCCCTTGGTGAGGGCCTTACATGCTAATTGCACTTCCTTCTCTCTCCACTGTAGAATATCAGAGCTAATTTTGATTTCATTAGAAGTCTAGTTATAGGCTGCTGAGCTCACTTTGGGTTAACAGTGCACCAGCACTGAGGCTCCCCCACTACTTAACACAACAATCAGTGATTTCAGCTTGTAGTGGGGGAGCCTGAAGATATATTGTGGAGCAGTTTGTGGGACGGCTGGAGCGCCTTGTGGACTGGCTGGTGAAGCAGTTCGACGCGGAGCAGTTTGTGGATGGCAGGAGCTGCTTGTGGGCCGTGGAGCTGAGCGAAGGAGTTCGTTGGGCGTCTGGCGGAGCGGAGTGCAGCTAAGCGAAGGAGTTCATGGGGCGGCTGGCGGAGCGGAGCACAGCTATGGAGCGGTCAGCTTCAGATCACGTAAGGTGCCTCTTACCCCCATCCCATCTCCACCCAGGTTGGGAGGTAAAGCTCCGCAGATAAACTTTTGAACTCTGAGGCTGCCCTGACCAGGGATAGAGACTTTTGGGTCATTGGACTTTTGGGACTTTGGGTGATTTGGGGTTGCTGGACTCAAGAACCAAAGGGAAAAGGGCATGCCCCAATTTGCTTGGGGTGGGGTTTTTTTTGCTTATGGGTTGTGTTATGAATCCTGTTGGTGGTGTTTCCCCAACATAATGCCACATTGTTTCTCTCTGTTATTAAAAGGCTTTTGCTACACTCAGACTCTGTGCTTGGGAGAGGGGAAGTATTGCCTCTTGGAGGCGCCCAGCGGGGGTGGTATATATTTGTCCCAGGTCACTGGGTGGGGGCTCGAGCCGGTTTGCATTGTGTTATTGGAATGGATCCCCTAGATATTGAACCCGGCCCTTGTTGCTGCCAACTCTGACGGGCAGAAGGGTTACATTTTTGGGGGCTCGTCCGGGATCGCCTGGGTCAGTACCCCTCGCAAGCACCTGTTGAGTGATCCACTACATTGGGAAACAATTTATATATTTTTTTGTTTGTGCTTATATTTTGAGGAAATTACTGTTTGTATAATGGCTAATATGTCAGGTTTGTTGGGCCCTGGCTCAGCAGCTTCTAGCTCAGAGGCTGCAGCCTCGGCTGATGATTGGACAAAAGCTCTGGGGCAAACATTGGAAAAGGTTGTGCTGCCCCATACTGAGTCAGACTCTTGTTGTAAGTTAAGATTATTTGCTGGGGAGGAGGAGTTTGAACCCTGGTTAGAGCATACCACTGAAATGCTGCAAGAGTGGGCCGTACCAGATGCAGAAAAGCAAAGATGCCTTATAGAGAGCCTTGGCGGCCCAGCATTAGATGTGATTCGCACCCTGAAGCTCATTGACCCTGGGGTCAGTGTGAAGGACTGCCTAGAGGCCCTTGAACACAACTTTTGGAGCGTAGAGGGCCCTGAAGACAGCTACTGTAAGTTCCTTAATTCCCGACAACAAAAGGGCGAGAAGGCTTTAGCCTACATACGGAGACTGGAGAGACTGCTTCAGAGAGCTGTCATGAGGGGAGCAGTGACTGCTGAGCAGATGGATCAGACCAGACTGGCTCAAATTGTAAGAGGAACTCAGTATCAGAACCCGATTCTACTTCATCTCCAGCTAAGAGAACGACGGGAACATCCCCCAAGTTACTCCCAGCTGATAAAAGAGGTCAGAGAGGAGGAAGAAAGGCAGGCTGCCAGTGAGTTTTGGGAAGTCCAAACATCGGAGCCAGCCAGCACAACACCACTGCAAATGGCCAGTGTACTGATGGTGAGCACCAGAGAGGAACTTGCCCAACAAATGCAGGTCCTGACGGAACGGATAGCTGAGCTGCAAAGTACCGTTGACCGAGTTAAGACTTCCAGGAATAAGAAGCCTCAAACTGTGGCGATTGAGAAGCCCGCACTTAGAGCCACCATCCCCCCAGGCGAAGGGGGAAAGGTCAATTCTTCTGCTACCGATGTGGTCAGGATGGACACAGTGCTGCCAAGTGCCGTAATGAAGAAAACCCCTCCTTAGTGTATGGAAAGCTGAGGATCAGTTGGGAGAGATCCGGTAGCTGCCAGAGGGTCTGGGGACGGGGACCCCCCAGGTCTGTAGGATTTGAAGATTCCCCCAGAAAAGACTGTCCAGCTGGGATCCCCGCAGGACTGATAGGGCCTCGAGCAGAGGTCACGGTGAGGATCGAAGGGGTGGAGTGTAAAGAGTGCTTGACACTGGATCTCAAGTGACTATTATATTTCAGTCATTCTACCAACAGATGCTTAGTCACCTGCCTGTACAGCCACTGACTGGCCTTGGCCTGTGTGGCCTCAGCATGGATGAATACCCCTACCAAGGGTATGTCATAGTGCACCTGGAATTCCCAGAGGAGGTTGCTGGGGTAAGAGAAGAGGTAGACACAGCTGCCTTAATAGGCCCTGACCCTAAAGGGACTTCTGATGTGTCTGTGCTGATAGGGACCAACTCCAGTCTCTTCAAGGTACTCGCGGATTACTGCAGAAGGCGGGCTGGGGACCAATACCTGAATACCCTGATGATCCATACGCTTTGTGCTGAAGCCTATAGGAAAATTGAGAGCGCTAAAAGGGACACATCTGAGCTACCGCTTGGGGCACTGAAGTACGCAGGCACGACCCCCTTAGTAGTGCCTGCAAGGACGGAGCAAGAAGTGCTTGTCATGAGTACCTGTCTGAAAGGCAGTAAACAGACGTTAGCAATGATAGAGCAGCCGATGGGAGGAGAGCTCCCTGAAGGAGTGCTGGTCCCTAGTGGAGTCATAACCCTACCTGCTGAAGCCCAGGAAAGGGTGACTATACTGATTGCTAATGAAACGAGTCGTGATGTTGTTGTGAAGCAAGGACAAAAGATAGCAGACCTCTTTGAGCCTGAGTCGATTGTAAAACCCCAGTGTGAAACTCAAGTTCCGACAATAGACCCAGCAAAGTTTGACTTTGGAGATTCACCAGTGTCCGAGGACTGGAAAGATCGCCTGAGGAAGAAACTTTGTGAAAGATCCAAGGTGTTCTCACTGCATGAGTGGGATGTGGGATGTGCAAAAGGAGTAAAGCACAATATTAGACTACATGACTCTCGACCTTTCAGGGAGAGATCTAGGAAGATTGCTCTCTCTGAGATGGAAGATGTGTGACATCATCTTTAGGAGCTGGCTGCGAATGGCATCATTACAGAGTCCCGCAGCCCATACGCATCACCCATTGTGGTAGTCCGTAAAAAGAATGGGAAAATCCGGATGTGTATTGACTACCGCACCCTAAACAGCCGTACTGTGGTCGACCAGTACACTATGCCTCGAGTGCAAGATGCCTTAGACTGTTTGCTGGGAAGCCAGTGGTTCTCTGTGTTGGATCTTCGAAGTGGATACTACCAGATCCCTCTGGGAGAAGAAGATAAGGAGAAGACAGCCTTCATCTGCCCATTAGGGTTTTATCAGTTCGAACGCATGCCCCAAGGGATTTCTGGAGCACCTGCCACCTTTCAACGTCTCATGGAGAAAGTTGTGGGAGACATGAATTTACTGCAAGTGTTAGTTTATTTGGACGACCTGATTGTGTTTGGAAGAACCTTAGAGGAGCATGAAGAAAGACTTCTTAAAGTGCTTGATAGGTTGGAGGATCATGGTCTGAAGCTTTCAATTGACAAATGCCAGTTCTGCAGAACCTCAGTGAAGTATGTGGGTCACATTGTGTCCCAAGAGGGTGTGAGTACTGATCCTGATAAAATAGAAGCACTCACTACATGGCCACGTCCAAGTAACTACAGAGAACTCAAGACCTTTCTTGGATTTAGTGGCTACTACCGCAGATTTGTGAAAAACTATGCTACGATTGTAAAGCCTCTGAATGATCTTACCAGGGGACATCAGTCCAGCAAGAACAAATCTAAGTCCAAGAATAAGGGGAGGTCCCCAAAGCCTCCTGTGCAGAGACACTATGGCCCCTTTGCACCATTTGGGCCACGGTGGGATGAGAGATGTGAAAGGGCTTTTCGAGAAATCATTACTTGCCTAACTCATGCTCCAGTCCTAGTTTTTGCTGACCCAAGCAAACCATTTATCCTGCATACTGATGCCAGTTTGGAGGGTCTGGGAGCAGTCCTGTACCAGGAAGTGGAAGGCAAATGTAAACCTGTAGCCTTTGCCAGCCGAGGATTGTCTGATAGTGAAACTCGCTATCCCACCCACAAGCTGGAATTTTTGGCCTTGAAATGGGCCATCACTGAGAAATTTCGAGACTACTTGTACGGTGCTCAGTTCCAGGTGTGGACAGACAACAATCCACTGACGTATGTGTTAACAAGTGCTAAGCTGGATGCTACAGGGCAGAGATGGGTGGCCGCCTTGGCTAGCTATGAGTTCAGCATTCAGTACCGATCAGGGAGAAGCAATGCAGATGCATTGTCCAGGCGTCCGCAGGCTCCAGAAGTTGCTGTGATACCCACAGATGGAGTGAGAGCTATTTGCAGTGTGAGTCGCCGAGAGCCAGAGGCCCGTGAGAGCCTTCAGGGATGTGTTGCAGAAGCTTTGGGCCTGCCCCCTGAATGCATGCCTTCTGCTTCAGTGAACTATATTGCATTGGACGAATCTCCTTTGCCCATGCTCAATGCGGCTGACTGGCAAGAAGCCCAGCGGCAAGATATTGACATTTGTGATACACTACTTGCCAAAAGGGAGGGGCGAAGCCCAGCTGCGGTTGTCCCACCTAACCCGGAGGGTAAACTACTATTGAGAGAATGGACCAAACTAAAACTGATTCAGGGAGTGCTACACCGAATGACCACTGACCCTTTACAAAAACAACGAGCACAACTAGTACTGCCAAAAAAGTACAGAGCCCTGGCCATGAGGGCCCTGCATGATGACTTTGGGCATTTAGGGACGGAGAGGACCCTGGAACTTATTCGTAGTAGGTTCTATTGGCCCTGAATGGCTGAAGATGTTCGCAGGAAATGTGAGACTTGCGCTCGATGTGTTCAAAGGAAAACTCTGCCCACGAGGGCTGCATATCTCAAGAACATCACCAGCAACAAACCTTTGGAGTTGGTATGCATTGATTTCTTGTCTGTAGAAGTAGACAAGAGGAATGTTGGGAACATTCTAGTAGTGACTGACCATTTTACACGGTATTATTTAATTTTACTGGTATGCTAGATGTCTTCAAATCAGACAGAACGTATGACCCCTGCTTCAAGGTGCTTATCAGCTAAGGCTCTGATCCTGCAAACACTTATATACATGCTTAACTTTACTCATATGAGTAGCCTCAGTAAAGTGAATGGGACTACTCACATTTTTAAAATGAAAACATATGCATACATGTTTGCAAGACTGGAACATAAATTAAACATGAAGTAACAAAAGGAAAGCAATATAGCAGAGAGGAGTGGGGATGAGAGCAGGAGGGGGTAACATCAATATGATTATTATGGTTGCTCAGTTCACTGAGAGCTAATGCACAGCCTAATGTAGTAATGAAGCTTTTAAAATTTATTTTATTTTCCTAATGAGTGGTTCAGTTGGCTAATTTCATATAGACTTCACAGCGGAAGTGCTAGAAAATTTCTTGTCAAGTACTATTGTTTAAATGGAATTATGTCTGTGCCCAGAGGTAAAAAACCATACATGCCCATAACAATGCCCTAAAGATACCCTTAATTTTCCCTGTCAGTTGCAGTGTGATTAAAGTACCGTAATGACTTCCTAGCAGGACATATGTCATATCACAAAATCATCATCATAACTGACAACTTGTGGACCATCTGAGCAGAGAAATGTGGGTCTGACTTGATGTTGAGTGTTGTATTGAATCTCTCACTATTAAGAACTACACTATCCTTCTTGTCTCTCTGGCTTGCCATTTTAATGTCAATGTTTACTTTACTTGTTCCTTCACTACCCATCTCTAGTTTTGCCCTAAAACTATCTGCTTCTTTCACTTAAATAAAACAAAACTTATTCTGGAATAAGAGTGCCTTTTTCTGGTTTATCTTATACTGCTTGCAAAGCAACATTAGCAAAACCAGGGAATGGCACTTTTATTCTAGAATAAAAGCATCTACATAGGGAGGTATACAGGTATAATTATGTCAATACATTTCCTCATATAGACAAGCTTAGTCTTCTTGCACATTGATTACTGTAAACGTCTAGTCCTCATACACCTTTCAGGATTCTACCACTACTTAGTGTACAGCTGTGATCTAAAAAGATGTTAGGATACATAAAGAACAGGATGGAGAATAATATGGGAAAAATATAACGTTATATAAATCATTGGTATCCCTTCATTTGGAATACTGTGCAGTACTGGTCACTCCATCTGAAAAAAAGAGATTGTAGTATTAGAGGGAGTTAAGAGTGGTAACAAGAATGGTTAGAGGCAAGGAAAAACTCTCATATGAAAAAGGTTGAGATTATTTACTTTAGAAAGGAGACAAGTAAATGGAGACATTGTAAAAGTATATAAAGTGATGAATGATATAAAGAAGGTAGATGGGAGCTTATATTCCCCTTATCTCACAATACAGGAATAAGGGGACATTCAATGAAACTGAAAAGTTGAAAATTCAAACCTTTTTTACGCAACACATAATTAGACTGTGGTCCTTGCTGCCAAAGATTTAGCAAAGTTCAAAAATGGATTGGACATTTAGATGAATAACAAGAATAACCAGTTTTATAATAGTTAATTAACATTAAAAGAGAGTATTGAAAGGGATATAAACCCTCATGCTTCACGTAAGACAATTTCTACCTATTAGGGATTAGGATGAGACTTTCATGGGAAGCCGATTATCCCACAACTGCCTATTATGGGCTTCTTTGACCTTCCTCTCAAGCATCCGGTGCCATTGTCGGAAAGAGGATACTGGATTAGACGGACCACAGGTTGGACACAGCATGGTAATTCCTATGTTCCTCACTTCTCCTCCTTTCAGTCTATGCAAAATACTATTGTCAAAGAGAACTTCCTTTCCTGGTACTCCAACCACATTGTACCCTTCCTTGAACCTCTTCACTGGTTTCCCATCTTGTAGGATTTGTCTAGATGGGGAAATTGACCAACATAGTGTAGCCAGACAGCCAGCCCCCCCTCTCAGACCAGCATTGCTGGGAACACAAGGGAGCCAAAACAACAGGGCACTTAACATCAATTCCAGCACAGCCTTTGAAGCTGTGAGAAGCACAGGTGTGCTGCTACAATGTGCCTCTGGGAACATATACAAGGATTGTCTGCTGTGAGCCTAGAGAAGCTGTGACAGACATGGCTCTTAGCCCCTACTAAATAGCGTGATGCACACACCCCAACATCCTAGGTGGGAAAATATTTACCCTAATAAAAGGAATGTCCAGTAGTCGAAACTTATTGTTTCTCTCCCTTGCAAGTGTAAACTACTGACAGACCAGCCCCAATTTGGCATAAGAAAGGAGAAAAAGAATAAAGGAGTACAGAGGTATAAGTATGGGACCTACAGCACCATGATTTTTGAGTGCTTTTCACTATCTATCTGCTGGTCAGATAAGTGACAGCCTCCCAAGGCTTCTGCAGCTAAGAGGGTCCCTAAGCCTTGTCCCTTATTCGTCTTTCCGCAGAATTGAGTGACCGATCCTGGCTTGGCACCGCTGGAATCGAGAGATGCAAGGAGGGTAAGAAGCACCCACACCTGATCTCCTATCTTTAGTGTACACATATTTTGAAATAGAGCTCTATACTTTGTTTTCTTTCTTTGGGATTGTGGCTTCAGTTTTGTAACTTGTTTGTGTGTGTAACATCTCTACATTTAAATAAGTAGGCACTAGCAATTTTGTAACCACATGATTAGAATCTAGTTTAATAAATTTTGGTAACCATTTGTGCATAAGCCTGACTTGTTTCTCTGGTTTACTGTAAAGCAGCCGACACAATTAAAGAACCTCAGCCATTTTGGCTATAAAGCCTGGCCATTAGGTGAGAGTACTAAGAGCCTAGCGTTGAGTTGTGCCGCCTCCACGGGGCAAACTCTTGGGGCGCCTGTCAGTCAATCCTGACTGCCCACTGCGAAGGAGCTCTGAGCTCTAGCAGTTAAAGTCACGGGTGTTTAGGACCTTGGGGCATCCGTCAGCCTAGCCCGGGCTGCCCGCCGCAAAGGGACAGTGCATCCTAGCGGTTAAAGTCACAGATGGTATAAACGGGCATAGCTGGCACCTCACCAAACATCCTTGGCCATCGGCTAACACATAGTTACAGTGGAAAAATTATATGCCCCGTTTCGAGAGAGGAGTAATTATTCCAGAATAAAGTGTCCATATAGAAATCTTGCACTGTGGTTATGCAAGTCAATTCCCCATATAAACAAGCCCTTACAAATCAAATCCAAGCTCCCTTTCTTGTTCTTCAAAGTACTACAGAAACTTGCCTCCAAGTTGCAAAGTTAGTTAGAGTTATCACTTGAGTGTTGTCCCTATCTTGAATCGCATTCACACACAAGAATCCTTAACTCCAGCGTGGTGGTGTTTTTAACTAAAGCTGGCTGGTTTAAGGGGGTATGGACTAAATCTCAGTGAGTGCAACTTGTCAGCCGCTAACACAACCTCTTGAGTGCTACTAATCCTCCAACCCTTTCCCAAAATTCCCCTGTATGCCCATAAAACAGAAAAGTTCTCACACAATTCACAGGGAAAGAATTCATGGTGCTGCTCATTTCAGTGCCATGCTAAGAATCATGGGATGTGCGCACCAAAGTCTTAATGCCACACACAACTGAATGCAGCAACTCATGTGTTATTCCTCAGCATGACCATTCTCACTCAAGCTAGGCTAACTCAGGACAAGAAAAGTAACTCTGACTGGAACTTTAAGTTGATCTGAGATCTTCTAAAAAAAAAAAAACCCCAAAAACCTATACCTATGTTATTTTCTGGACCCCAAAACTGAGCCCTGGGTGGGCTGAGGTATCTGTGAATTTTAGGAAGGATAAATTATAAATTTTCAGCCCTCATGATTGGCTTCCATTGGTTTATGATTTTCAAAACTAGTTTCACCAGGAAAAGGGCTAAAATTTACAAAGAAAGAAAGGCAGCTGAGATTCCCCCTTACATTCCTCAAATCCATAGATGCAGTCTTTTGTGAAATGGCAAAGGTTCTCTCCATAGGAATTCATAATTTACTTTTTATTGTGGTATATAACTATCAATCCCAGTAATTTTAATGAGCAGTAATTTAACTTTTAAAATACAGAAAACCTTTTACAATTTATAAAAGTGATGATACCCTTGTCTGCACAGAATTACAGGTCAAACTCAGCAGGGTGGAGCGTTGTGCAGAATTTAGACTCAGCTGGGTGTTGTGGGGTCTGTGGAATTTGTGCATTGGCCCCATTCAGGTGAAAATCACACCTACCTCTGGCAGATGCCTGAAGCGTTTGTCTCTTCTGCACGTTAGCAACACCTGTATAGTTTGTCAAGACAGTAAAGAGGGTTGAAGGGGAATCTGTGTGTCAGATTCACCTGGGAGCAGAGCACTGAGATAGGAAGATTTGTGTCAGACCCCTCATGCCAGTAGAGATTCACATGGAAGACTCACCACAGGAGCCAGTGCAGAATTTTAAGTAAATTTACATGTCAGACTCATTAGGGGTGCAGGTTTGAAATGGATGGTGTCAAACTCATTTGTTGTGTGTCATAGAGGCGGACTAGTTGAGTGTCCCACTCACCATGGGGAGATGACTGGGGAAGAAAGGTAGTTTGCATGTCATACTCACCATGGCTGCTGCAGGTGGGAGCTATGGCTCAGCCTCACCCTCGTATGTATGCACTCTCTCTGGGAGCTATCTAAGAACTTCACAAACATTAATGATGAATTTATCCTCAGAACAGCCCTGAGATGTAGGGGAAAGGAAGTTACTCATCTTGTGCAGTAACGAGGGTTCTTCAAGATGTGTGTCCCTGTGCCGCAGATCAGAGATTTTCGGTAGCACTGATCAGTAGGGGCGTGCATGCACAGTAGTGGTCTCATGATGCCGTTGGCACCTCATATAGCATGTGCACGACCTGACCTGTTCATTTCCTTCTTTACAGCAAAGCTTGAGGCACAAACTCCAAAGTAGAGGTGAGGAGGGTGGGTAGTGGAGCATCCACAGGGACACACATCTCAAAGAACCGTTGTTACTGAACTAGGTGAGGAGTAACTTTCTCTTCTTCTTCAAGTAGTGTCCCTGTGTGTGCCCCACTGTGGACAGTAGGGGCTTTGGAGTTGTGTGTGTTGTTAGAAAGAGCTCGGTAAGACTTAATATAGCGTCTGACATAGAGCTTTGGGTGATGGCGTAGTGTTTTGCAAAGGTGTGCTCTAAGGCCCTTGTGGCAGTCCTACATATGTTTAGAGGGACATTGTTCAGGAAGGCTATAGACATAGCCATGGCACACGTAGAGTGGGATCGGATCCCTTGTGGAGGTTCCTTGTTATGCAGTCAGTAGCAAAGTTGGATACATGTCGAAATCCATTTAGATAGTCTCTGGGTTGATATTACACATCCCTTAGAGACTCACCTGTGGAAATAAACAGTCTTGGGGACTTCTGGAAGGGTTTGGTTCTGTTTAAATAAAATGTTATGGCTAGTTTGACAATGAGTGCATGTAGAATGGCCTTTTGTAGGTTCCCAGGCAGTTTTGGGTAAAACATGGGAAGGTGTATAGGTTGGTTTATATGGAAGGATGTCGACACTTTAGGGAAAAATTTTGGGTGTGGCAGCAATGTGACCTTGTCTTTAGTGAACACAGTGAAAGGGGTCTCGACCATGAATGCCCCGATTTCGCTGACTCGACTAGCAGAGGTGATCGCGACCAAGAATGCTACTTTCATAGACAGATGAAGGGGTGAGTAGGTCGCTAAAGGTTCAAAGGACATTCTGGTGAGGCATTTAAGTACAAGGTTCAAGTCCCATGGAGGTGTAGGTTGATGGATTCCTGGGTACATATTCTGTATACCCCCTCCCCCAACCCGCAACATGCTATAAAACTCCATGACTCTCCTATGCCACAACAACTAGGTTTCTGCATATAAAAGCCAGAGCCGGTGTTAGGGGGTAGCAAGCAGGGCAATGGCATGGGGCCACACACCACAGGAGGCCCCATTAAACTAAGCTGCTCAGGCTTCGCCTTCAGCCCCAGGTGGCATGGCTCAGGGCCCTGGGCTTCAGCCCCATGCGGTGGGATTTCAGCTTCCTGTCCTGGGCTCCAGCAAGTCTTGGCAGCCCCACTGAAACCTACTCTGGATCCCTGGTTGAGAACCACTGCCCTAAGGCATGGGTGCTAGACCCGCCCTGAAGCAAAAGAGTGGGCATATGTGGTTTGTTGCTGATGCAAACAGATCCACTGATGGAAAGCCCCATTCCTGGAATATTGATAGGAAATACACAACAGTGTTTTCCAATTCATGCTCCTGGGAAAAATGTCTGCTTAGTGTGTCTGCCATCATGTTCTGGCACCCCAGGAGGTAAGATACTGAGATGGTTATGTTCTGGATGCACCAGTTCCATAGTTTCATGGCCTCAGTGCAGAGTGAATGGGAGCGAGCTCTTCCTTGGCAATTGATATAGAACATGCATGCTATGTTGTCAGTCAGTATGCAGATTGACTTGTTTCATATGATTGGAAGGAAGTGTCTGCACATATTGTATACCACACGGAGCTCCAGAAGATTGATGTGAAGCTGGGTTTCCATCGCTGACCATCTGCCTTGTACACAGGCTGGGGCGCTCACTTGGACCAGCACAATCAGTGACCCATTGGTCGTGATTATCAATGACGATGGGTTGTGTTGGAAAGGGATCCATGTGCATATGTTTTCTGGCTTCATCGACCAATGTAGTGATGTAATGCCCTTTGGAGATACCCTCACTCTTTTGTTTAGACTGTGTTTGAGGGGAATGTACGCTGTGCTCAGCCAGCTCTGTAGAAAACGCATATGCAGTCTCACGTGTCACATGACAAATGTCATAGCCACCATATGACCTAATGGTTGCAGACAAGTTCTGATGGACGTTTGAGGACTGCTGGAGACTGTCGAGATGAAGTTGGTTAGTGTTATGAATCTGTGGCTGGGCAACAATGCTCTGGCCTGTGAGGAATCGAGGTAGGCCCCCATGAATTCCAGTTGTTGCACTGGGGGTCAGTGTGGATTTCAGTACATTTGTTCACAATCCCAGTCTGGAACAAAGTGATGGTGGTCTGCACCATGCCTGTCGCTTCTTCCTCAGTTGTACTTTTCAGGAGACAGTCATCTAGGTACAGAAAGATCATCACTCCTCTTTTCGCAAGTGAGCTGCCACTACTGTGAGGGTTTTGGAAAAAACTCAAGGGGCAGTGGAAAGGCCAAAGGATAGTACTCTGTACTGGTAATGATTGAGCCCCACCATGAATTGTAGGAATCGTCTGTGCGCTGGGTGTATGGTAATAGGAGAATAAGCATCTTAGAGGTCAAGGGCTGAAAACCAGTCCTACTTGTCTAGCACTGGTATAATTGTGGCCAGTGTGACCATTTTGAACACGCAATTCCACACAATTATTTGTTGAGCTTCTGAAGGTGTAAGATGGGTCTCCATCTGCCATTTTTCTTTTTGGTGAGAACATAATGTGAATAAAACCCCTTTATCTTGTATTGAGTTATAACTTGCTTCATGGCACCCAATTGTAGGAAGTGGTTTACTTCCTGTTGTAAAAGGTACTCGTGAGAAGGGTCCCTGAAAAGGGATGGGGAAAGGGGAGGGAGAAGAAGGGGACAGTTTATGCAGATTTTATAATCTCCAAATCTCCAGTACCCATTAATCTGTTGTTATTGCTGCCCAGGCATGATAGAATGGGCACAGGCAGTGGCCAAAAGGTTGGGTAGCAGTATGTGAAAGCACTGTATTGCAGGGGAGGTTGTTTAGTGGTGGTAGGGCCGGTGCAACCACTAAGCAAACTAGGTGGTCGCCTAGGGTGCCACGTGGTTGGGGACGGCCAAAAGCGCGCTCTGGGGAAGCGGTGGAGCGGAGGTGAGCTAGGGCAGGGGGGCGCAGGGAGGGCCGCCTGCAGCAAGTAATGGGGGGGGGCGGCGCACAGGAGAACCACTCCCCGCCCCAGCTCACCACTGCTCCACCTCCTCCCCTGAGCACACCTCCCCGCTCTGCTTCTCTCCCTCCCAGGCTTGCCCGCCAAACAGTTGATTGGCGCTGCAAGCCTGGAAGGTGGGAGAAGCAGTGGCATGCTCGGGGAGGAGGCAGAGCAGAGGTAAGCTGGGGCGGGGATTTGCCACACCCGCCTCCCCAGGCCAAGGGAGGGGGCGGTGGGGAGCTGCCTCAGGGCAAGGGGGGGCGGGGAGCTGCCACAGGGCTGGAGGGGGACGAGCGCAAGGTGGAAGTTTCGCCTAGGGCATGACACGTCCGTGCACCGGCCCTGCTTGGTGGTAGATGGTTGTGAAAACGAGGACTGTGATTGAGGAGCCCTGTATCTCTGTGATTGTTGTTTATTTCTGTTGTGGTCAAAATGCTGTTGTTGTGAGCAGTGCAAAGAGGTGTCTTTGCCCTTTTGGTATGGTTGGTACTGATGCCTTTTGTTAGGTGGCGTATAAATGCCTAAAGTGCGCAAGGCGGCCTGAGAGTTCTTCACAGTGTGAAAAATGTTGTCTGTTTTTGTGGAAAAGAACTTTCCTGATCGAGGGGGAGATCCTCCACCTGGAGTTGGAGATCTTTTGGGATACCGGATGACTGCAACCACGAGGCCCTGCACATTATGACAGCTGTCACTGTCGTTTTGCAGCAGTGTCTGCTACATTCATTGAGGCCTGTAGGGCTGCATGGGTAATTAGTTGTCCCTCATTCATGATGGCAGTGAACTGGGGATGTTTTTCCTCCAGTAGAGCCTTAAGGAATTCTTGCAGTTTACTGTAGTTGTCAAAGTTGTACTTTGCAAGAAGGGCTGAGTAATTGGCAGCCTGGAACTGGAGTGTTGCCAACAAGTACACCTTTCGACCAAAAAGGTCTAATTGTTTGTGTTCTTTTTCTTGTGGGGTGAACCGGAATTGGGGTTGTTTGCTGCAATGGTTGGCAGCTTCCACAACCGGAGAGTTGGATTGTGGGTGAGAGAAGGAAAAGTCCATCCCTTTAGCTGGGATGAAGTAGTTTGTCAGCTCTTTTAAAGGTGGTATGGTTGTGGGGTTCTGCCAAATATTCTCCGCTGGCTCCATTATGGCATTGATGATGGTCAGTACAATTTTGGATGAAATGGATGTCTAAGATTTGTAGCAGCTTGTGCTGGTTTTCTTGCACCTCCTCGAGTGGAATGTCTTGCCAGGCAGCTACTCTTTTTAAAAGTTCCTAAAATTGTCTCAGGTCATCTACTATGGTTGGAGGCAGTGGTATGACTGCGTCGTTAGAAGAGGAAGATGAGTTGTGGGCTGGCAAAATGCCTTCATGATCTGAGTCTTCTTCCTTCTCATCTGCCAGGCTCTCGGGTGCCTCCGAAGTGTCCTTGCTCTCAGGGAAGGTGGAGAAGAGCAAATTTCCCCTTGGGCTGGAGTCAAGGGTCTAGTGTAGTGAGCCCTATATGCCGCCCGGGGTCCCAGGGGGGCCACTGCATAGGAAAGGGCATTGGAGAACAAATCCAGGGTTGCCCATACCAGTGCTGCATCTCACGAGGTTAGCAGGACTTGGTCTTAATGGCATCCCATGGAGGTTTCTGCTCTGTGGGTGAAGAGTGCTGGGAAGAGAAATGGCTCCCATGTAAGTCCTCCTTCATCACTGGAGATGGGCTGGGGAGCAGGTGGAGTGGGTAGCTGTTGCGCTACGGAGATCCCTCAGTGCCGAGCAACGGCAACTGCGGCACTAAAGAGACCTCTATGTCTTTGTGGTGTAGAAACTGTTGCAGAGCAGCTTGTTTCTGTGGCGGCAGTGTTGTTGGTGCAGATGTGGTCTGCTTTGCTGCCAGCCTTGGTTGAGACTGTCAGTGCCATTTTCAGCCTGTCAGTCGGTGCCAATGATTGAGTTGGTGCTAGCATTGCTAGTGGCACAGGTCTCGGTGCCGAGCCCCACACCAGGGTGGTCGATGCCGTGAAGGAGTGGTGTTTCGAGTCTGTGCCGGTGCGGGGGGGCGTGGCAGAGGAGGGACGGTGCCAGAGGAACCTGGAGCCTCAAAGATGCACACTTTAGTTGAGCTCGGCATTGAGGATAGCAACCTCCCCAGGGACCTCTTCTTTTTCTGAGTATCCTTATGAGGGAAGGTCATGGCTTGCTTCCTGGACGATTTGGAAGACTGAGCACGCACATGAGCAGAGGTCTTGTTTGGGGAACCATCTGATATTGGTTTTGGTCCCTGAGGAGAAAGCTGAAGGGACTTTTCCATCAAAATCACCTTGAGGCGGAGACAAATGCAAAGTACTCCATTTAGGAAGGAACAATCAGTTGCACACACATACAAAATGGGAAATGACTGCCTAGGAAGGAGTACTGCTGAAAGGGACCTGGGCATCATAGCGGACCATAAGCTAAATATGAGTTAACAGTGTAACACTATTGCAAAAAAAGCGAACACCATTCTGGGATGTATTAGCAGGAGTATTGTAAGCAAGACACGAGAAGTAATTCTTCCGCTCTACTCTGCACTGATTAGGCCTCAACTGGAGTATTGTGTCCAGTTCTGGGCACCACATTTCAGGAAAGATATGGACAAAATGGAGAAAGTCCAGAGAAGAGCAACAAAAATAATTAAAGGTATAGAAAACGTGACCTATGAGGGAAGATTGAAAACACTGGGTTTGTTTAGTCTGGAAAAGAGAAGACTGAGAGGGGACATGATAACAGTTTTCAAGTACAGTAACTCCTCACTTAACGTTGTCCCAGTTAACTGTTTTGTTGTTATGTCGCTGATCAGTTAGAGAACATGCTCATTTAAAGTTGCACAATGCTTCCTTATAATGTTGTTTGGCAGCCGCCTGCTTTGTCCACTGCTTGCAGAAAGAGCAGCCCGTTGGAGCTAGCTGCTGGGGCTTGGAACCAGGGTCAACTGGCAGCCCCCCATCAGCTCCCCTAAGTTCCCTGTGGGGCAGCCTCCCAGCAAGCTATCAATTGCCAGGCAGTTCAGGTATCCCTCCCCGCACTGCCATGTGCTTCTTCTTCCCTCTGCCTTGGAGCTGCTCCCAGGAGCCTCCTGCTTGCTGTGCAGAGGGTGGGGGGGAAGAGGGGTTCTGATGTCAGGGTGTCCCACTCCCCCTGCACCCCATCTCCACAGAGTGGGGAGAGAGGGGCAGGACAGGGTTCAGGACAGAGGGAGCTTGCTGGCAACAGCTGCTGTCTCAACTTGCTGATCTACTTAAAAAGGCAGTGTACTTAGAGTGGGGTCAGGGTACTTAAAGGGGCAATGCGCATCTCTTCCTCTCTCTCTCTCTCTCTCACACACACACACAGTGTCTCTCTGTCTCATTCTCTCTCTCTCTCTCTCACACACACACATGCATCCTGCCATCCGCACACCTTGGAAAGTGGAGGGAGTGTTGTGCTCCAGTGGGATAGCGTGGGTTCATCATGTTCAGTTTCCACAGGGAATGTTTGCAGCCACTGCTATGCTGTGTCTCCTCCCTCCATTCCTGCTGCCTTGTAGAGTGTGAGGCTACATTAACAACGTGTTAACCCTTGAGGGCTCAGCCCAGTGCTACTTCATTATCTAGCAGTAAGGCATTCCCTGGGAAATATCCCACCCTCTGACTCCACCACCTCAACCAAACTTCACAATCATCATTGCTGTGTACAGTATTAAATTGTTTAAAACTTATACTCTGTGTGTGTGTGTGTATATATATATATATATATAGAGAGAGAGAGAGAGAGTGTCTTTTGTCTGGTGAAAAAAAATTCCCTGGAACCTAACCCTCCCTATTTACATTAGTTTTTATGGGGAAATTGGGTTCGCTTAGCATCGTTTTGCTTAAAGTAGCATTTTTCAACAACATAACTACAATGTTAAGCGAGGAGTTACTGTACATAATAGATTATTACAAGGAGGAGAAAGAAAAATTGTTGTTCTTAACCTCTGAGGATAGGACAAGAAGCAATGGGCTTAAATTGCAGCAAGGGTGGTTTAGGTTGGAGATTAGGGAAAACTTCCTGTCAGGGTGGTTAAGCACTGGAATAAATTGCCTAGGGAGGTGGTGGAATCTCCATCATTGGAGATTTTTAAGAGCCGGTTAGACAAAACACCTGCCAGGAATGGTCTAGATAATATAGTCCTGCCATAAGTGCAGGGGACTGGACTAGATGACCTCTCGAGATCAACTTCCAGTCCTATGATTCTATGATCTCTGTCATGCCATGCCCTGGCTTACAAGGTTGTACAGCACACACAATGTTGAGGGATGAGTCTCCCCCAAACAACAGACACACGAGTGGCTCTCTGAGACAGGCATCGCCTCACAGCACAAGTCCCAGCATATAAACCCGGGCGAGCCAGGCATCGTGGCCATTAAAAGTTTCCCAACAGAGAAAGAGTGGGAATGATAGCAATTAATTTTTTTTGAAAGAACAGTATCCAAGTAAGTAAACTAGACTTACTAAACTACAACAAATCTAAATATTGCTACAGAGAGAAAAAAACAAAGAGGCAGCACTGCCACTGAGCTCCATCTACAGCCGAGGACGGTGGGGAAGGAACTCAATGGGTCGAGTCGTGCACGGGTCGTGCAGCATGAGGCACCAACAGCGAGATACCCGCTGCGCAGGCAGGCCCCAAGCCAGCACTGCCACAGCAAATCTCCCATCTGCAGTGCAGGGACGCACGGGCACCTGAGGTGGACACTACTTCAAGAAATATCATTCTCTTCAGGTTACTCCTGAGAAACTGAGCCTCAAAGAGGGAAAGTGGCCCAATGTCTGTAGCAGACCAAGGAACTAGGCCCAGACTTCCTGACTCCCAATTGCCACAAGACCTTCCCCACAAGCTCATGCGTCTTCCCTGTCACTGGCCCGGGGCCTGCATTTCAGGGTGCCCGGGTGTGTGCCAGACTCATCCACACACTCGCCGCCAGGCTGAGGCTGCTCTGGGCCAGGGTCACGCCGAGCGGGGCTCTTCTGAGAGTCCCAGGGGAGCCGCAGGGTGAATTCCCGACCCTGCCCCCTAGAGTTCAGGCCGGACATGAGCAGCGCGGGGTGCCCAGCCCGGCGGGAGGCGCCGAGCCCAGGACAGGGAGCGGCGACAGGCGGCTGGCGCGGCGCTAGTCTCCCCCCGCCTGGGCGGGACAGCAACAGAACAGCGGCAGGAGAAGAAGATGGCGGCGGCGGCGGCGGGAGCTGCCGCCTCGGAGCAGGTCTGTGCCCGCTCCCCACACGGCGGGGCGCGCGGGGGGCAGCCGCCCCCAGGGCTCCCTCGCCATAGGCGGAACAGCCCCAGCGGCGCCCGGGCCCCAGGGAAAGCGGCCGCGGACGAGCCCCTCCCAGGCCGCTGTGCCGGCACCGCCCCCAGCCGTGGCTCCTTAGGGACCCGAGCTCTCAGCCCGGCCGTGCGAACCGGCGGGGACACCAGCGGCATAAACACCCCCAGGGGAGCCTGCTCCGTGGCCCGCAGAGGAGCGCCCGGCCCCGAGCCTGCCCCAGGCCGGACTCCAGCCAGCCCCTCCTCTGCCCGCGGGCCGCGAGAGCCCCGCAGCGTTCCGAAGAGCCTGTGGCCCCGCTCTGCGCCGAAACCCGTCTGCACCGTGCTCTCCCCTCCCCCAGGGCTGGGCTCACGAAAACCTGCTCTTCCCTGCTGGGGGGAGAAGCTAATTAGAGCCGAGACAGTTGTCTGTATTTAAAGTTGCTGCCCGTGGCGTTTGATGAATGGGTGGTGGCGAGATTGTGTTTTGTGAGTGGGTGTGTGGGGGGGGGGTTGTTTTTCTTTGCACATTGATTTTCTGTTACTCAAGTAGTAAAATCAAACAAAAATGCATAGTGCCTGATTTATGCTGAATTTCATTGCAAGCAAACCCTTTCACAGTTGCCTTTTCCTTTCAAGATGATCTGAAAATGTTTCAGAGTTGTGAGGGTGGGTGAGGTAAAATCTTTTTCTGGACCATCTTCCTGTTGATGGAAGGGACAAGTTTGCCTTTCAACCTTGAAAACCGCGACCTCTCTCTCATATCCTGGGATCAGGAGGGTTATAACAGGAGCAAACTTGCCATATCTGGGGTTTTCATTAAAAGCCCAAGCTTCTGGAGTCCAATGATTTCTTGAGCATCTCAGCTTTTTTTCTTTTTAAACTAAATTTCTAGTCCTTATGGTTTCAGAGAATAGTTTGGAAACCTGAACTCAGAAGACAAAATAATGAAATGAAAAATGATTGGCTTAAAAATCATTAGATTTTTTAAATGTCATGATTTTACAGGACCTGATTCTTTTGAGTGCTTGCAGTTGGCAACAGTGTTTTGTTTTTTTAAATGGTATTTTTGCTTCTTTATTATGTGTAAAGGCCTGGAAGGTTTTTGAACACTCCCCCCGCACCTGCTTGTTTAAATACATCTAAAAATATTAGAGATACAAGATTTATTATAAAGGGACTCCAGTTTGTAATCAGATATTCTTCAAAGGACTACTAATTTTTAATTTCTATTTTTAATTGATCTTGATTCTCTGAAAAGTTTTAATTATCATTGTGCAAGCTGTATTACTGTGTTTTCTAAGGCCCCGCATCTACTTGCACGGGCAAGACTGATTAAAAGTGTAGTGAAAGAACTACATTTTGTATCAAGCCTCTCACATTACATTTGTTTGAAAAATTAAGGATGACCAGTCACAATATGTGCAGCCAAGAAAAAACATCGCTTTTTGCTATGCTATAATAGAACTTTGTTATATATAGTGCTAGCTGTTGGTAGGGGTAAATGACAGAAATTTAGGTTTCAGAGTAACAGCCGTGTTAGTCTGTATTCGCAAAAAGAAAAGGAGTACTTGTGGCACCTTAGAGACTAACCAATTTATTTGAGCATGAGCTCACGAAAGCTCATGCTCAAATAAATTGGTTAGTCTCTAAGGTGCCACAAGTACTCCTTTTCTTTTGACAGAAATTTAGATACTCATTAAAAATATTGAAATACTCTTCATACATCTGAAGTGGGTATTCACCCACAAAATCTTATGCTCCAATACATCTGTTAGTCTATAAGGTGCCACAGGACTCTTCGCCGCTTTCATTAAAAATGTACATTGGAATACAGATTCACGTATAGGAACAGTGTCTGTATATTTATATAATAGGAAAAAGCGGTTTTCCTATTCACATAGTCTGAATTTTGTTAATAAAATGTACATTTGTTGTAACATCTCAACATAGGAGTAAATGTCTTTTTCAATCTCTCACTTGATAAATCAGTATACAGCTGTGTAGTTTATTGTAAATAGAATTGTGATCATATGCTTCATTTTATTTAATTTGTTCTAGTGTGATGGTTTGTTGACAGTGTTTAAATATGACTTAGGCTGGGTTTTCAGTCTAGTTATCTGAATTCTCGCTCAGAGTAGTGGAGGCTAAAATGATCAAAGGAGTGTCATCATCTGTCTCTGAGAGGAAAAGGGGAGGGGGGGGGGAGAGATATACTCTCATAGTTCATCATCCATGGAAGTAACATTAGATGTGGCCTGAAGAGAGAAAGGAGTCACTATGTGCCCAGTCTTGCAACATTATTCTTGGGAGAATTTTGTGCCACTGCGCAATGCAGAATTTTGCAGAAATTAACATTGTGCATGCAGAATTTCCTTTCCCCCACAGAAATGCGCTGGACCCAGCAGAGCTCAGCTCACACATAGAAGACACTGCTGGAGGGAGGGAGAGGGAGCTAGAGGGTTCCTAGCAGCTGCAGTTCCCAGAACGCTCTGAGAGAAGGAGACAGTGGCTTGCAGGAAACTCCATGCAAACCTGGGACCAAGCATCAAGCTGTTTCTCCCTCTGGATCCCTGGACTCTGGGGCGGAGGGGGACAGGTGTCTGGGCTGGGGGGGAGTGGGCATGGCTGGGCTCTGGGGGGTAGAGGTGTGGGTATCTGGGCAAGGGGGAGGCCCACGACTGGGCTCTGCGGGTAACTGGGCTGGGGGTTCCCATGACTGGGCTCTGGAGGGGAGAGGGTGTGGGTGTATTGGCTGGGGGCACTGTGGCTGGGCTCGGGGGGGGGGGAGGGGTTGTGAGCATCTGATTTCCCCCCCCCCCCCTCACCTCCAGCTGGGCTCTGGAGGGGGGTGAGGAGGGAGGCAGAGAACAGGAATAGGGTTGTCATAGGGGTTTCTCTAACTCTCTACTCCTGGGGGAATTTCTGTGTGTGTGTCTGTAGTGTTACAGACATATTTGCAGACAAGTATTTTGAAATAAATTACCAAAATAATTGAAACTGGTGTGATTATGTAGTTTTATTATGCCAAATAAAATTTGTAGAATTTTAAAATATTGTGTGCGGAATTTTTATATTTTTGGTGCAGAATGCCCCTGGGAGTAAAACATTTATTATGTTTAAGTTAGACTTGCATGTGAGTAAAATTGATCTGCAGAATGTTTGCAGGATTAGACCTCAAAATAGCATCTTGCTGTATTGAAAGAGAAGAAAAATAGGGAGAAAGAACAAGGTACCATAAGGTTTTGTACAAAGCTCTAAAAATATGGGAGTCTTATAACCCTTCCACTTTCTATCCCTGAGAATACTTTATATGAAAGTATTCCCTACCTGTTAATTTGCCCTCCAGTAATATCAATGAAAGTGATACTGTCACCTTGAGATCTAGTCAGTTCAAAACAGTAAGTTAAAACTATTTTTAGTTATACATGCCCACGAGTTTCCCTACTAGTTTTTTGTGGTTTTACAATGTTTTTTCTCTTCCCTTTTCCTGAAGCGAAAGACCCCCAGAAACAGAGAAAACTGACTATGCACAAAATGGTTTTAAATTTAATTTAATTGGTTTTAAAGTGCCTCTGTAGTGGTGTTACTTAAAAATAGATAAACTAAACGTTGGGATAGCAGACAAATATTCCACTGGTTCAAACTCTTACTTTTGTTATAAATTTTGATTACCTGTAAAATAACCATTTACCCATGCTTTGTGTCATGCTGTAGCAAAGTTCTAATGGCCCTGTGAAGAAGTCTATGCGTGAGAAGGCTGTGGAGCGGAGAAACATTAATAAAGAACACAACAGTAACTTTAAGGCTGGATATATCCCAATTGATGAAGACCGTCTCCATAAAACAGGCTTACGGGGCAGGAAAGGCAACTTGGCTATTTGTGTGATTGTTCTCCTTTTTATTTTGGCTGTCATCAATTTGATTGTGAGTATAATACTTAGGCTGCAAGTGAGTTTGGGCATGCTTGTTTTACTTTTTATTGAGTATTTACTAAATAAATATAAACTTTCTCCAGCATAGATCAGAATACTTTGGAAAGCACAATCTTAAAGTGTATTAAGGGGGATTACTTTAATTTTTTCCCTACATTTCCTGCTTATTTTTAGTCTCAAAAAGATTATTTCAAGGTGTTTTATTGTGGGGTTTTTATTAGCAAGAAGTCCCCAATCTTTTTTTTTTCCCTTGTCTTTTCCTTAGTATGACTAATCAGACCAATGATTTTTTCCTCCATTCCTTCCCAAAGTTCTCTGTTGTTATTAAAAATAGCATTATAACATTGCAAGATGTTCTACAGAGATTAAAAAGACAGTTCCTTCCACGAAGAGCTTAAACGCTAAATCTTATTTTTACATTCTCTCATCTCAGAGGCCACATGTATCAAGACCACAACCAAGCCTATGCCCCTAATATTAATCAGGAACAGGAATCTTCTGATTATTTCCACTCCCAGAGCTGTACATGACAAACAATGCAAATTATTACCAGTGCAACGTTCAATACAATTATTCTGAATTAATGTATGCAATGAAGTGCTCTCAACCCATCAGATCACAGGAATGTTGTATAGTTACTAACTGAACTGTATATTAGTTTTCAGAATTCATCCTGTACAATTTGCACTCTGATTTGCTACTGCAATTCACTATTTTAATACCCACCTTTGCGTCTCATCTCCTCATAGTTAGGCATTTCAGTATACCATCAACACTGAAGGGTCCTTTTTTTTAACTCAAGACTGGGTTAACAAACACCTTTCACGCTGAGTTTATTTAGCTTAGAATACAGCCAGTATCTCAAACAGGAAGATGTCTCAAGCCATCATCCACATTACTTAATTTCAGAGTGTTCAAGTGTAGGGAGAATGTAGGTTTTTATAATATTTTACAAACTATTTTAGATCATATTTGAGATGGGTTAAAAATAACCATATATTGTGATTAACTGCATTTCTGTGTTTTCAGTGGAAAGAAAGCATAAACATAGTAAAGCAAAGGAAAATAGTTTCTTTAAAACAAACTTCCTTTCACACACCCATTGTAAAAATCTCTAGTACTTAAATCATTTGTATGCTTGTGGTTATTTTAAATGTAATAACTAATTAAACGCTCCTTTTAAAAAAAGTATTTTGACCACTCTGTTTTCCTGCATCTGTAGTATTAAAATAAATATGAAACTATGCTTGTGTTACTGTTTTAGATCACACTTGTCATCTGGGCTGTGATTCGTATTGGGCCCAATGGTTGTGACAGCATGGAGTTTCATGAGAGTGGCTTACTGCGATTTAAACAAGTATCCGACATGGGAGTTATACATCCATTATATAAAAGTACAGTAGGAGGCAGGCGTAATGAAGATTTGGTTATCACTGGAAATAACCAGCCTGTAAGTTACATCATGAGCTGAACATATATGGTAAACAATATGGGGGAATTGCATTATTATTATTAATCATAACTATAGTAAAAATGTTTTTGTCATGTTTTAAAATAATTTTAATGATTTGTTTCCGCAGATTGTATTTCAGCAAGGAACAACAAAACTTAGTGTGGAAAAGGACAAAACCTCCATTACCAGTGATATTGGTATGGAATTTATTGACCCAAGGACACACAATACTTTGTTCAGCACAGACTATGAGACTCATGAGTTTCATTTGCCAAATGGAGTGAAAATTTTGAATGTACAGAAGGCATCTACGGAGAGGGTATGAGCTATTTTAATAGCTCACTTTTTCTTTTATATAAAGGCTAATTATGGAATTGTTTGTTATTGCAAAGTAGGAATGCAGTTTGTGTTGTGACATATTCAAGTAAATACAGAAGTATAACCAAAAAAGTATTTTGACATGAAGTAACTGTTGCAAAATGTAAACAGTAAAATCCTGAAGAAAAGTTGTAATAAAGTTATGTTCTTTTTGTGGTACACTGTTGCAAGTAAGAGAATAAGTTAAAATAAAATAAAATGCTTTAACTAACCATCCTAACATATCAGGACCAGAATACCCAAATTTATTTTTCTGTTTGCCATTGGAGTTTTCCTGTTTGATCATGCACCAGCATTATTGATTTTTACAGCTAACTGGTCCAGAAATAGCTTGTTGTATAATTATTACTGTTCAGAGGTTGTGGAGAATTCAGATTTTTTAAAAAAAAACTCAATTCTTTAAAAATACCACACGCACACGTGAGTACACACAACCTGTGCCTATTGCTTTCTTTTCCTTGGCAATAGATTTGTAATAATCAGATGACATTATCCAGCACATGATAACAATTTTTTATGTGCAGTTAAACTGAAAAGTGAATGGCATTGCAGGGTTCCATGTTTGTCAGATTGACTTCCAGATCAAATGTGCCCCATTTATTAGTAAAAAAGATGATGTTTTCCAGCTGCCAGCATTACAAATTCAACATGGGATCTGAAAATCAAGCTCTGAGGTTTTTCTTCCACATCACCATCTGTAATAAAGATTCTTCAGGCCACATTAAGACCTTAGGGCCTGGCTACACTGGAAACTTCAAAGCGCTGTTGCGGGAGCACTCCCATGGCAGCACTTTGAAGTGCGAGCATGGTTGCGCGCAAGCACTGGGGGAGCGCTCTCCCAGCTCTCCTGGTAATCCACCTCCACGAGGGGATTAGCTCCGAGTGCTGGAAGTGCAGCTCCCAGCGCTCAGAGCCTGTTTACACTAGCACTTTAAAGCGCTCTGACTTGCGCTCAGGGGGGTGATTTTTCACCCCCCTGAGCAAGCAAGTTAGAGTGCTATAAAATGTAAGTGTAGCCAAGCCCTTAGTCACAACTATACAACACCATTGCCTTCAGTAGGTTTACACAGGTAACTGGCTGTGTACTTAGAATTTAGTGAACAATTCTGTTGATGACGTACAAGAAGGAATAGAATCCAGCTTACTCTCTCAGTGATGTTTACGCTGCAGAACTAACAGGAATAAAAAGTAAACTTATTTTTGTACCTAAGTAAACAGATTTAACTCTGAATACACACAAGGAACAAATCTGATGGGTAAGGAGGAATCATTTTCATATAATTACTTTTCAGAATAAGAGAGACTTATAAGGTAGGTTAAATTTGGCACCTAAACAACTTATATGTTCCTCTAAATTCTCTAGCACAGCAGTTCCCAAACTTGGTTCACAGCTTGTTCAGGGTAAGCCTCTGGCGGGCTGCAAGATGCTTTGTTTGCCAGAGCATCTGCAGGTATGGCTGTACTTAATCCTAGCCAAGTGATATGCAAGTGTAAGTTAGCTGACAGTCTAGATAATTAAACTTTTTACTGTGACACAGAAATTTTCCAAGATAGGTAATCCTTGTTTCTAGTCATGACTCATTGTTCAGAGCAGTAAAAAATTGTAGAAACTTTAAAGGCATAGGGAAAGGGATATGCAACATGCATTGACTGTGTTATATTCAAATTTTTAGCAGTGTGGCTATTATTTAGGGAACTAATTTAACAAAATTACTTAAAGACAAGCAAAAATGGAACTTTTAAAACTCTGTTTACCATTATTTCATTCTTCTTGCATATTTTTTCCCTTTAAGATTACCAGCAATGCTACCAGTGACCTAAATATAAAGGTTGACGGACGTGCCATTGTTCGTGGAAATGAAGGTGTTTTCATCATGGGCAAAACCATTGAGTTTCGTATGCATGGTGATATGGAACTAAAGGCAGTAAGTATTTTATATTGACAAAATTATTTCTAATAGCTCCATGTTAAAACGAAGAAGAAGAAAAATTAGGCTCTCTCATTTTTTTGGATGGATTCAAATCTGTAAATTCAGGATAAAAATATAGTTTAGTAGCAGTTCAATTAATTGTAGCATTATAAAAGCAAATGTAATAATTTAATTATTCATCTTTTGAAATAGTGACTGAAAAACTTTGAGTTAGTAATTATTTCATACTGTATGCTTTTTGATGTTATGTTAATGATGTGCACAATCTGAAGTGGAGAAGAGGTTAAAGGGAAAAATATTAGGTTTTAGAAGATTGATGTTTAAAGTCTGGTTTGTTCTGGTTCACAAGTGAAGATAAGCTTGGTGGGCTCATTGTATTGTGCATCACACATCTAACTACCACAAAATGAGTAGTGTGCTCGGTATTGGCCTATGAGTGGAATAGCAAGGTATGCTGCGGGTCAGAACTGAGATGTATGAGCACTACGTTCACTCGTAATTTTTTTTAAATAAAGTTCTTATGCAAAGACTTAAAATATAAACAAAACTAATAACCTTTCTTTTATTATCTTTAGGGTAGCTTTGAAAATAAGCTATTCATTTACATTCTTTTGGAAATAAATATCCTACTTCTATTCAGTGATAAATTGTATAATTATTCTTTTATTAGGAAAACAGCATTATCTTAAATGGAACTGTGATGGTCAGCACATCTCGACTTCCAAGTTCTTATGGGGAAAAGTTTAATAACGTTGACTGGCTGCGCTACAAGCTCTGTATGTGTGCAGATGGAACTCTATTCCGAGTTGAAGTGAAGACCCGCAACATGGGTTGTCAAACCTCAGTCAACCCTTGTGGAACCATACACTAAACGCAAAGTACTGGGACAAGAGCAGTCATGAAGAGAGTTCATTTACGTTTTTACATTTGTGTGTATAAAACAATTGCATGCCAATTATTTCTGTTTACACAACAGTTTATTATAATATTTATTACTAACATTTTTAGCACAGCAGTATTATGTCTGTTGCATAATTTCAGTATTTACAATAGAGTATTTACCATAATAATGGGTCTGATTTAGCAAGATACTTAAGCACATGCTTCAACATACACACTTGATCAAGTACCTTGCTGAATTGAGGCCAGTAAGAGAGATTTACTGGGGGATTGATCCTACAAGATGCTGAGCACCTCCTGCAAAGAGTCCTCAACTCCTTGCCTCTGAAGTGCTGTTTTACTTCCTCTCACCTCAGAACTCTGAGAAGTTGCTGGAATCTGCATGGAGTGAGGTGTAGAGTTGGGAGGATGCACATTGTTCCACCTTGGGCTCTGCAGAGATTCCTTGGATAAAGCAATACAGTTTGCAGCTCTGTTACTTGTTCCACAGAGCCTCTTTTTGGTTGCGCAGATCATTCTGTAAGAAGCGGACTTTGCGGTAACTGGTAAGAGGGAGGCGCTGGCAGCATAGGCTTCATTGGAGCCGTGCTTTGTGGCAGTAACAGGAAACCAACCACAAAGGAACAATTGGGAAGGATCTTTCCAGTTCGTTAGAGATAAACCCTACCGGAAGGGGCCAAAAGGCAAACTAGCTTCTTTTATATATATGTGTTATATGCTGATTTTCAGCCCACCCTCAACCAGACCTTCATTTTTGCACCAGTAATTACTTAGAGTGCAATAAAGGTCCGTCATCTAAGTAACTGCTTTGTAGAGACAATCTGTACCTGACATCCAAGTAACCTTTTCTCCATCTCCAAATAGCCATACTCACTATTTGGATGCAAAAACAGAGGCTAGCTTTCAAAACTATAGCCCTGTAAATGCAGTGAAATCTTTATTCAAATTGCTTCAGTTTTTTTTTGCAGTTGATAAATATTGACTGTTGGAATATTAATATGAACTCTTGACAATTTTCTTTTGATTATTTTCAATTAATTAGAGAAAAGCATATGTTGACTTATTTGATCTTTAAGAAGACATTAAGAAAAATCTGTGCCCAACATTTTAGGTGGAACTGGGACAGTCAACTATTGTATTGTATCTGCTTTGAGATTTAGAAGCTTGTCTTCTACTTTGAAAACCCATTTTTTATTTTTATTTACACAGTTTTTTCTTGGGTACCTTAATAAAAAATATTCTATGGTATTCTACAGGTGAGGATTCAAAACACTGTAATAACACTATTGTAGGCCATAGTGATTGAGACCATTACTTTTCTAAATAAAAAAAAAAGTGTAGCTATTTATAATGACTAGAAATATAATAAATTTGTTACTAAGTAAACTGGTATTTAAATTCGAAATTGAGCAGATGTTCTGTAGTTATAATTGTGACCGTAATCTAGGTCCCAATTCTGCATTGTATGGAAGCATCTGCCTAAATTTTACATTATGAGAATACATGCTTAAAAGTTAATGCAAGTTCTTACGTATTGTGATGAATTGGGGTCTTAATGAAACCTTTGCACTTTGAGAATGATGGCAGCTTTTATTAAAACCCTCTTAACTGTTTTTGGAGAGAGAATCATGTATTCCAGTGTAAAAAATAAACTTGCTAATTATAAGGCTTTTATACTTGTTACCTTAGAGACTAACAAATTTATTTGGACATAAGCTTTTGTGGGATATAACCCACTTCATCAGATGCGTGGAGTGGAAAATACAGTAAGCAGATATAAATATACACCACATGAAAAGATGGGAGTTGCCTTACCAAGTGGGGGATCAGTGCTAATGAGGCCAATTCAATTAGGGTAGAAGTGGCCCATTCCCAACAGTTGACAAGAAGGGGTGAATATCAACAAAGGGAAACCTCTCCAGTGCATCATCAAGGATCTACAACCTATCCTGAATGAGGATCCCTCACTCTCGCAGACCTTGGGAGACAGGCCAGTCCTCGCTTACAGACAGCACCCCCAACCTGAAGCAAATACTCACCAGCAACTGTACACCACACAACAAAAACACTAACCCAGGAACCTAGCCCTACAACAAACCCTGTTGCCAAATCTGTCTGCATATCTATTCAAGGGACACCATCATAGGACCTAAAAACATCAGCCACACCATCAAGGGCTCATTCACCTGCACATCTGCCAATGTGATATATGCCATCATGTGCCAGCAATGCTCCACTGCCATGTACTTTAGCCAAACCGGACAGTCTCTACGCAAAATAATAAATGGACACAAATCAGAAGTCAAGAATTGTAACATTCAAAAACCAGTAGGGGAGCACTTCAGGCTCTCTGGACACTCAATAACAGACTTAAAAGTGGCCATTCTTCAAGAAAAAAACTTCAAAAACAGACTTTAACGAGAAACTGCGGAACTGGAATTAATTTGCAAACTTGACACCCTCAAATTAAAGACTGGGAGTGGCTGGGTCACTACAAAAAATAATTTTCCCTCTGTTGATACTCACACCTTGTCAACTGTTGGGAATGGGCCACTTCCACCCTAACTGAGTTGACCTCGTTAGCACTGACCCCCAACTTGGTAAGGCAACTCCCATCTTTTCATGTACTGTGTATATGTATCTTCCTGCTGTATTTTTCCACTCCATGCATCTGATGAAGTGGGTTATATCCCATGAAAGCTTATGCCCAGATTAATTTGTTAGTCTCTAAGGTGCCACAACGGCTCCTTGTTGTTTTTACTGATACAGACTAACACGGCTTCCCCTCTGATACTCGTTACCATTAGTTAGAAATAGTGTTGCTTTCTGTTAGCCACTAGTGATCTTAATAATGGAGGCCATGTAAGTGATTTCCTGTGAATGGTTATTAACAGGCTGTACTAGTACTAGAAATTTCTAGTACTAATAGGTATACAAATGTTACATATTAACTTCCCCACTGAATGTGGTACTTATGAAAAGATAAGTAAGGTCTAATCTAATTTTATTGGCTGACACTACACGAAGGTGTGGTAGGCATGTCACAAAAGACAGTCCCAGTCCTACGCTGGGCCCTGGTGATGTCAGTGGGTCTCTGCATGAATGCGGGAGTGTACACATATGGAGCTAATTGCAGGATTGGGACCTTAGTTTAGACATGATGCAACAACTGAGTATGTCAAACAGGAGAGAGGAGGTGGTATTAGGTTGAATGATGGCAACAACAAAATGATTTTTACTCCAGTGGTTTACTTTTAAAAAAACAACAGTGAAAGTAATTGTCTCGCTCACTTTAGACACGGAATAAATGTTGATAACATTTTGCACAGACACAGCACATTTCATTCATGGAGCTTAAACTGCTTTACAGAAGAGGATATTTGTTATCCCTATTAATATTCTTTAAAATATAAATTTACCTGAAACATACAAATTCCTTAGCTATTTT
Source organism: Lepidochelys olivacea (assembly GCF_965140295.1). NCBI lineage: Eukaryota > Metazoa > Chordata > Testudines > Cheloniidae > Lepidochelys > Lepidochelys olivacea. The sequence goes on from NC_140414.1 coordinate 97,877,600, forward strand.
AAGTATTGGTATATAGAACTTGTGTGTTATAGCTCAACATGGCAAAGAAACAAAATGAAAAGCGCTTAGTATTTTCACCCCATATTACTAATGGCAGACTGATACTTTATGGGCTTCAATTTATAGAAGTTTCATTTTAAAAAGTTTTCAGCAGCACTTTCTGTCAAAGGTATATATAAAATCTGTATGGACACATTGTGGTCATTATATGGTTAATATTGATAACTTTGGCTAATTATGTGCATGACCACATGACTGCATACAGTACCTGGATTTAGAGTTCTTCTCACTGAGGTACTAAATGCAAACCTGTTTGAAAGAACTTATCTCAAAAACCTGTAATAGTGTTAAATTATGTCTTTGGATTTGTTTAAAATGTCCATTTGTAATTTAAAGTTAGCAAAAATAATCTTCATTCCTTTAAGGATTGATATGTATGGTGCTTGCTAATTATTTGTAAATTTTCTTACTATATTTGGTTGCCTTCCATAAACTTTACACAGATTGAAAAAAATATGGATGCGATATACACCCTGTGTTGTGCATTTAATTGTGATTTAACTTCTAACTGCATCCCTTTATATTTTCTGGATGTTTTTGTTTAAGTCGAAGATTTCTTGTGTGCTCCTGTATTTATTTAACAACTAGATACATTTGAGATTCTAGGAATATTGAAGTACAGACTACATGCCTCTGTGTAAAATAGTGTTATGTACTTCCAAAACCTCTTGTTCTTGAAGAAAGTTATTCTCAGCATTTGTAATTATTGTTGTTTCAATATGTAAAACAGAATGTTGAGTTTTTAATCCATATGTTTTTGAAGTGAAACAAATAAATTCTAAAAATCTAGACTCTGCTTTAAAATTTTTTGGAAGTACAGTATGTACTAAATTTAGTTTAAAATATGTTGTTGGTTTAATGATGATACAAGTATTTTATTAACTAAAAACATGAGAATTATTCCATATCTATGTGTCAGATTATGACTGGTAGACTTTGCTCCCTGATAAGTATATACAGTAGAGGAAATTGAAGTTCAAAAGTCCCTGATGTTAGTAGTTCACAAGTTTCTGAATGGCTGCGCTACGGACTGATCATCTGTGAGAAAAGTAAGAAAATTTGAAAATAAGTTTTTAGCAACTTCAGACTAAATGCATTTTTCAAAGTAATTGTGACTCTCTTAATGAAACTAAATGTTTAATATGAACTGGCAGTGAGGTTTTTTTTCTTTACTTTAAAGAAATACATTTAAGGTTTTTCTGATTTCTTTGGTCCTTAATTATTATAATTTTGAATATTTATTTCTAGATATTATGGCAAATCCTTATATGAAGGTCATAATTGTGGTCCTTTGCCTGAATTTTACCGGATTGTCAGAGACCAAATCACAGAAGACTGGTGTTGGTATCTATTACAATTCTGACTGCTTGTGGGATGGGAAGTTCTTGATGAATTGTTCTTTCACTGGAAAATCGACTATCCCCACAGACATATCACAAACAGTAACAATTGTTGATTTAAGTTATAATAATATTACTATCTTGCTGTGGTCTAACTGGAGAGATGAAAAATGGAATATCAAATATCTGAATCTTAGTAATAACCTGATTTCTGAGCTATCTTTAAATAGCTTTAGAAATTTACCATTTTTGGAAACTCTAAATCTCAGTGGTAATACCATCCACTATGTCACACTGGATATACATAAACCAGCACACTGGACTGATAAACACAGAAAAGTTCATACTTACAATCTACTTCCTTCTTTAAAAGTCTTGTCCATTGAGAGAAATAATCTTACTGCAATTCCAAGAGGTGAGTAGTACCTAAGAGAATTGACTTCAAATATATAATTTTATAGATTGTTTTAATTAGTTGATTGTGTTATGTAAATCTGAATCTCATTTAATTCTGTGTTACATGTAGTGGACATGAAATATTCATCCATAAAGAGATCAGAACAAGATTTACATGCTTTTCTATGGTCCTAGTCACTGTAGTAGCTGAATGACTCAAACATTAATGAATTTATCCTCAATACCCTGTGAGGTACAGAAGTATTATTTTCAGAGTGGTAGCCATGTTAGTCTGTATCAGCAAAAACAATGATGAGTACTTGTGGCACCTTAGAGACAAACAAATTTATTTGGGCATAAGCTTTCATGGGCTAAAACCCACTTCATCAGATGCATGAAGTGGAAAATACAGTAGGAAGATAGATATACACAGTATATGAAAAGATGGGAGTTGCCTTACCAAGTGGGGGGGGGGTCAATTCTAATGAGACAATTCAATTAAAGTGGGCTATTATCAACAGGAGGAAAAATCACTTTTGTAGTGATAATCAGGATGGCCCATTTCAAACAGTTGACAAGAAGGTGTGAGTAACAGTAGGGGGAAATTAGTTTTTAGTTTTTGTAGTGATCCATCCACTCCCAGTCTTTCTTTAGGCCTAATTTGATGATGTCCAGTTTGTAAATTAATTCCAGTTCTGCAGTTTATCATTGGAGTCTGTTTTTGAAGTTTTCTTGTTGAAGAATTGCCACTTTAAAATCTGTTATTGAGTGTCCAGGGAGGTTGAAGTGTTCTCCGACTGGTTTTTGAATGTTATAATTCTTGACATCTGATTTGTGTCCATTTATTCTTTTACGTAGAGACTGTCTGGTTTGGCCAACGTACATGGCAGAGGGGCATTGCTGGAACATGATGGCATATATCACATTGGTAGATGTGCAGGTAAACGAGCACCTGATGGTGTGGCTGATGTGGTTAGGTCCTATGATGGTGTCCCTTGAATAGATATGTGGACAGAGTTGGCAACGGGGTTTGCTGCAGGGCTAGGTTCCTGGGTTAGTGTTTTTGTTGTGTGGTGTGTAGTTGCTGGTCAGTATTTGCCTCAGGTTGGGGGTGCTGTCTGTAAGCGAGGACTGGTCTGTCTCCCAAGGTCTGTGAGAGTGAGGGATCCTCATTCAGGATAGGTTGTAGATCCTTGATGATGCGCTGGAGAGGTTTTAATTGGGGGCTGAAGGTGATGGCTAGTGGCGTTCTGTTACTTTCTTTGTTGAGCCTGTCCTGTAGTAGGTGACTTCTGGGTACCCTTCTGGCTCTGTCAATCTGTATCTTCACTTCAGCAGGTGGGTACTGTAGTTTTAAGAAGACTTGATAGAGATCCTGTAGGTCTCTGTCTGAAGGATTGGAGCAAATGTGGTTGTATTTTAGAGCTTGGCTGTAGACAATGGATCGTGTGATGTGGTCTGGATGAAAGCTGGAGACATGTACGTAAGTAGAGTCATCAGTAGGTTTCCGGTATAGAGTGGTGTTTATGTGACCATCACTTATTTGCACTGTAGTGTCCAGGAAGTGGATCTCTTGTGGGGACTGGTCCAGGCTGAAGATGATGATGGGGTGGAAATTGTTGAAATCCTGGTGGAATTCCTCAAGGGCCTCCTTCCAAGGGGTCCAGATGATGAAGATGTCATCAATGTAGCACAAGTAGAGTAGGGGTGTTAGGGAATGAAAGCTGAGGAAGCGTTGTTCTAAGTCAGCCATAAAAATTTTGGCATACTGTGGGGCCATGCGGGTACCCATAGCAGTGCCGCTGACTTGAAGGTATACATTGTCCCCAAATGTGAAATAGTTATGGGTGAGGACAAAGTCACAAAGTTCAGCCACCAGGTTTGCCGTGACATTATCGGGGATACTGTTCCCGATGGCTTATAGTCCATCTTTGTATGGAATGTTGGTGTAGAGGGCTTCTACATCCATAGTGGCCAGGATGGTGTTTTATGGAAGACCAATAGATTGTAGTTTCCTCAGGAAGTCGGTGGTGTCTCAAAAAAAGCTGGAAGCGCTGGTAGCGTAAGGCCTGAGGAGAGAGTCTACATAGCCAGACAATTCTGCTGTCAGGGTGCCAATGCCTGTGATGATGGGGCATCCAGGATTCCCAGGTTTATGGATCTTGGGTAGCAGACAGAATACCCCTGGTCGGGATTCTATGGGTGTGTCTGTGTAGATTTGTTCCTGTGCCTTTTTAGGGATCAGAGGGTAATGGCATGTAGAATGTGGTATCAGAGAGTTGCCTAGCAGCCTCTCGTTCATATTCCGACCAATTCATGATGATGACAGCACCTCCTTTGTCAACCTTTTTGATTATGATGTCAGAGTTGTTTCTGAGGCTGTGGATGGTGTTGTGTTCTGCATGGCTGAGATTATGGGGCAAGTGATGCTGCTTTTCCACAATTTCAGCCTGTGCATGTCAGCGGAAGCACTCCATGTAGAAGTACAGTCTGTTGTTTCGACCTTCAGGAGGAGTCCTCACAGAATCCTTCTTTTTGTAGCATTGGTAGGAAGGTTTCTATGGGTTAGCGTGCTGTTAATGGTGTGTTGGAAATATTCCTTGAGTCGGAGACATCGAAAGTAGGATTCTAGGTTACCGCAGAACTGTATCATGTTCATGGGGGTGGTGGGGCAGAAGGAGAGGCCCAGAGATAGAACAGACTCTTCTGCCCGTCTAAAAGTATAGCTGGATAGATTAACAATATTGTTGGGTGGGTTAAGGGAACCACTGTTGTGGTCCCTTGTGGCATGTAGGAGTTTAGATAGTTTAGTGTCCTTTTTCCTCTGTAGAGAAGCAAAGTGTGTGTTGTCAATGGCTTGTCTAGTTTTTGTAAAGTCCAGCCATGAGGAAGTTTGTGTGGAAGGTTGATTTTTTATGAGATTTCCCCATGCTGTTACTCACACCTTCTTGTCAACTGTTTGAAATGGGCCACCCTGATTACCACTACAAAAGTGATTTTTCCTCCTGTTCCCGCACTTTAATTGAATTGTCTCATTAGCACTGACACCCCCCCCCCCCACTTGGTAAGACAACTCCCATCTTTTCATGTACTGTGTATATGTATCTTCCTACTGTATTTTTCCACTCCATGAATCTGATGAAGTGGGTTTTAGCCCACGAAAGCTTATGCCCAAATAAATCTGTTAGTCTCTAAGATGCCACAAGTACTCCTCGTTTTTATAAGAATTATTGTCCCCCATTTTATTGATAGGGAACTGAGGCAAGCTTTTGTGAAAGTTGGGAACAATATGCAGGTCTCCTGAGCCCCAGTCCAGTACCTTATTCACAAGAACTCAGTGGAGAAAGGTGAGGAATTTTATAATACACTACTTTAAGAGATGGAGAAAATTTTGCATGAAATAGTTCAGTAATTTCAAAGTTTCACAAATTTAAAAACAGGCAAATTGTGAGAATTTTTTTCAAAACAAATATTTTGCCTAACACTTAGCTGTATATTAATTCAGTTCAATAAAAAGTTCAACCAAACTAGCAACTGTGGCTAGGAGGGGAAGGATTTAAGGCTCAGATACTTACTGCAGCTATATTTATTCACCGAGCACTTAAGTATGCTAGGCACCACACAGACACAAAAATAACCCCTACCCTAAAGAGCCTACAATTTAAATTTAAGCCAAGAGCAAGTAACTAAGAAGAACATATATATATAGTTGTTCATGATGCTCCTGGCGTGTTGAAGAAAAGGGAAAATTCATTTGCTTGTCTTTTGGACAGAATTTTTTGATCAGATTCACAAACTTTAGTGTCTAAGACTATGTCTACATTTCACAACCCTTTTGGCAGAATATAGGTTACAGGTAGCTACACACCGCCGTGAAAAGTGCACTGCGTCCATGCTGTGGTGCGTAGCTACTTATTTCAGTGAAACGCTCTGGCAGAGGCTAGGAAGTAGGGAAAGGCTTCAGCAGCTCTTCCCACCCTTCCCCCTACCCTCCACCAGAACCTTTCCCTGCTGCTAGAGCCTTTTCCTGCTAGACTAGAGCCTAGTCCCTGCAGCAGGGAAGGGCTCCAAACATGAGGAGCTATTGAAGCCTTTTCCTGATGCCTCCCCACTGCCAGCCTTTCCAGGGAAAGGCTCCAGCAGTGAGGAGACAGTAGGACACTACACTACTAAAAATACTGTAGACAGGGAGGCATGGCTGGGCTAATAGAGAGCTGCATACAGCATGTACTCAAATACATACCCATACCCTTCAGGTACTCACTGCCTCAGTCATGCCTCAGTCTACACTGCTAATCACACCCATGCAAGGGGAGGGGCCTACCCAGGTATGTACACTACAGCTGCTGAAAGAAGCATGCAGTTTAGACACAATAAGTGTATGGTCTGCAGAGAAAAAGATTTACGTGCATACGGAAAAGTTCCTGTACAGCAGGCTAAACAAGCCTAAAGTCATACAAATCCTTCAGCACATGAAGAAGCAACTACTCAGCAGCAAGTGTGTTAACTTTCACCCCAGTATTCTGCCATTTTATCTCCAAATAGTTCTATAGCACGTGGTAAGATGTTTTGCATTGTTATCTTGTTGAACCAATCATGCTTTTCTGTGAAGGCTGTAGCCACAGCTTGTGTTAGAACATGCATTGTTGAGTTTCTTTACTGATTGTTTTGCTAGATAAACATAACCTTATGCTTGATAAGCTGTCATAAATGGGAGAGAGGATCTGGCTGTCTCTATCACACAGGAACACTGTTTGATGAAAATATTGGCATACAGGACGAAAACTTACTAACATACATAAATTAGATCGGGGTTTTCAAACTTCATTGCACCGCAACCCCCTTCTGACAACAAAAATCACTACATGACTCCAGGGAGGGGGACTGAAGCCCAAGCCCCATCATCCTGGGCCGTAGGGCCGAAGCCCAAAAGCTTCATCCCCAAGTGGGGGGCCTGTTATCTGAGCTCTGCCACCAGGGCTGAAGCCCTCGGGCTGTGGCTTCGTCTCCTGGCCCCAGCAAGTCTAACACCAGCCCTGGTGACCCCATTGAAACAGGGTCATGACCCACTTTGGGGTCCCGACCCACAGGTTAAGACCCGGTGAATTAGCTCATACTGGGTTCTTAGTGTATGGTAAATGCAAACACCAGAGAGAGGAACTTTGTCATGATTTACATGAATATAATGTAGTCTTGCACTTCTGGGATATTTGCAAAAACTATTGAAATTAATGATACCTACATAAGGACAGGATCGTGCAATTTATTAGTGGCTGGAAGTTAAAGCTAGTTAACTGTTGACTAAATTATACCCTTAGATATATGCATGCAGCTACCCTTGACTTCAGTAGAAGTTATGCATGCGAACCTGAGAGTAAAATTTGGCCACATGCCTTGTACATTACTGATGGTAGAGCACCAAAGTTTAGCATATGCGCTAACCAAAACATATGGGTACAATGTACTTGTTTCTATTCTATTGTCTGAAAATCCTTTTTAGGGTCATAAATTATTCCTACCCTGTGATAAAATAGCCCCCTGTCATACATAACCACTAGCAAGAGGGCTTCACAACTATAGTTTTATATTTCTGATCTGCTACTAGACCTGTCCTACTACAAATTTAGTACTCATCATTATTCGTTTATGGACAAATGGACCTCTTTTCTGCAACTTTTGCAACAAGTAACTCACACTTTATCGGCAGTTCCTCTCCCCTTTCCGAACCCTCCAGTCCTAACAATGAGACAGCATCAGTGAATGGCTGCTAGCACACACTTACTTAAGGAGTAGAGTGATGGTGCCTTCTACCTGAATAGAATACTTAACATTACACTCCCTGGAAGAATGTGGCTATATGGTAGTTTGTCACACATGGCTCTTGCTTGAATCATGTGATTTGAAGGGGAATTGTGCCCAAGTCCTTCAGATAAGCAAATGGAGGCTACAAGTCTTTCCACAAGAATAAATGCATAAATATGAATGTACACAGATTGTAAACTCTTTGGTGCAGCAATTGTCTTCATTGTGTATGTGCAAAGTACATGCACAAGAGGGCCTCTATGTGCTCCTGCAATTCAAATAATTAAATAATAAATGTGCAGTAACAACATTGCATTAAAGTTTGATATTTAAGACATCAAGACGAAATAATTACTTGCCTTTATTAGTCATTTTCCAAAAATACCTAACTGCAGCAGATTGCTATTTGGCCAGTGTGCCACAGACTGGATAGGGAACTCCCAGATCTCAGCTCTGCGCTAGTAGCTTCAGCCAGGGACACTGCATTCTGTCATCAGTTCCTTTCAAACTAAATGGTGGATACAAACTAAATAAATCTTTGTTTAACGAGATGCAACAAAAAGTGGGTATGGAACCTTCAGCTTGAAGGAGAGGTAGGTGGGCATATGGTGATCAGTGAACCAATTACAGGCATTGTTTCTCCAAAGAGAAATACTTTAAGAGCCTTGACTAGCCTGAAGCCTGAATTGCTCCACTATCTTTCTCTGTGAATATAAAAATCCAAACAATAGCAATATTGGAACATTCAAATATCACTGGAAGTAGCAGGGGATACAAAGTAAATATACCATAAACAGAAAACTTTTTTTAAAAGACAACCATTTAAAATTGATTTTTAATTATAGAGAAGACCAAGGAACTCCTCAATAAACATAGAAAACAAAATAAAGGTATCCTAAAAATAAAATAAAATTGCTGAATGGGGGAGGGTAGACCTAGGGATCTCTCACCTCATAAGTAGGTTTTGTAGTAGGAGAGGCTAAGCATTAATTCTTGTTAGAGGTTTGGTCTACACTAGAAAAGCTTTGCCAAAGCCTCCCTAGTTTAGAAGCAGCTTATATTGGCAAAAAAAAAAGTGCATTTATCAGCAAATGCCCTTTTATGCCAGTATATCTGCATCTACAGTAGGGCTTTTGTAGGCACATCAATGTCACAGACACACACAAAGATCACACCCCTAACTGACATTTGCTATACTGGGAAAAGTTTCTAGGTAGCCATATCCTCAAGGGGGTAGCCAACCAATAAAGTTCTTCATAAAGTTGTACAGAGAATTCCAAGTGACTGTCCTACAGATCTTCTGAATGGAAACTGATCAGAGTTGGCTGAGGTTGACACCCTTTTCACTGAATATGCAGTGACATTACAATTCGGCATAGTAACAACAATGTAGCAGGTGGAATTCAGAACCCAAGTGTCATTAGAGTTTGTGGTTCAGAGGATAAATAATTTTTGAATGGATATTTTAAATTCTGTGCTGTTACTGTCACAGAGGCAAAAAAAGTTTTCTTCTCCTTCAATATATCATCCAGAGGATCTTGCTCAACCGAACTAGATCACATAATGCACATTCTGATATAGCAAAGCTGCTTTTGCCGTGAAGCATATTGTGAACATTTCTTACTCTGAACAGGTTTCTATCTTCCCAGTTAAAATAAGAATCAGCCTGATTTGGCCATTTCAGTTGAGGCACCCCCCATATCTGGTGGGGACAAATGCCATGTCCAACTTCTCTCTGGTTGAGTTTTGGCCAGTTTCATCTAACAAGGTGCTAGAAGTGGTAGGACAGCTTCAGGGAGGGATTTTCAATAGTGCTTAGGGTTGGCCTAACTGTGTTTTCATTGAAGTCAATGATAAAGTGAATGGTAAAATTTCCATTAAATTCACTGGGAGCAGAGTTAGGCCAATCCTAAGCACTGCTGAATATCCCTTTAGAGGCCACGTCCTGTAAGTCAGACACATGTCCCTCATGGCTAGTGGACATGAGCAAGGATATATCGTGTCTACTGCTAAGACATCATTAATGCTTCTGTTAAGGAAGGCAGGGTGCCATCTTTATTAAAAGCTGTTAGGCCCTGTTCAGGAAAACCTCCTGCTATCTATTGTTCAAGAAAACACCTAAGTTATTGCCCTGATTCTAACCTGCCCTGTAGGGACATTACTTAAAGTGACAGTGAAGCAGCATTTCTGGAAGCCTGGCATTTCTGACCTGAGTACAGAAAGGAGACTATGTACGTTTCTCTGTTTGAAGATCTCTGTGACGGGTTCGGTCACAGAGAACCCCTTGAGGCTGTCACCTGACATGCTGGAATTGCCTCTGAGCCCATTTTCCCTGCCAGCTTGGGACTCCAGAACCCTGCCTTGCTGAGCCAGACACGCTAGCCTGCTGCAACACAGACCCATCTCTGGTCCATGCCCCCAAAGCTGCAGACTTTAATTAAAAACTGCTCAACAAGTCACCTATCTCTAGCACCCAGACACCTAGCTCCCAGTGGGATCCAAACCCCAAATAAATCTGTTTTACTCTGTATAAAGCTTATACAGGGTAAACTCATAAATTGTCCGCCCTCTATAACACTGATAGAGAAATATGCACAGCTGTTTACTCCCCCAGGTATTAATCACTTACTCTGGGTTAATAAAATCACTTTTGTTTATTAATTAAGTATAAAGAGTAGGATTTAAGTGGTTTTAAGTAATAACAGAACAAAGTAAGTTACCAAGCAAAATAAAACAAAACACGCAAGTCTAAGCCTAATACATTAAGAAACTGAATTCAGGTAAATCTCACCCTCAGAGATGTTCCAATAAGCTTCTTTCACAGACTAGACTCCTTCTTAGTCTGGCCCAATCCTTTCCCCTGGTATAGTTCTTGTTAGTCCCAGCTCAGGTGGTAACTAGGGGATTTCTCATGACTGGCAGCCCCCTTTGTTCTGTTCCACCCCTTTTTATATCTTTGGCACAAGGCGGGAATCCTTTGTCTCTCTGGGTCCCCACCCCTCCTTCTAAATGGAAAAGCACCAGGTTTAAGATGGATTCCAGTACCAGGGGACACGGTCACATGTACTGTGAGACCCAAAGACTCCATTCTTTCTGGCCTGACTCACACAAACACAGGAAGTCTTACAAGTAAACAGAGCCATTTACAACCAATTGTTCTAGTTAATGGGAGCCATCAAGCTCCTAAGCCACCATTAATGGCCCACACTTTGCATAATTACAACAGGACCTCAGAGTTAACTTCATATTTCTCGTTTTAGATACAAGAATGATACATGCATACAAATAGGATGAACACACTCAGTAGATTATAAGCTTTGTAATGATACCTTACAAGAGACCTCTTGCATAAAGCATATTCCAGTTTCATTATATTCACATTCCAAGCATATTTTCATAAAGCATATGGAGTGCAAAGTCACAATCTCCTCTTATCAAAAGGACAAAGGTTCAAATGTTCATGTTAATTATTATAAATAAGACAGAGCTTTGATACCAATGACAAGTGTAGGAATGGACAAGTCAGCACCTGGGTAGGAATGGAATTACTTTTCACAATGGTTCCAGAGGGTGGGATTGAGCAACTGTTCATTCAGCTGAAGGGTTTTCTCATGTAGGGATCTAATGAGCTGTATGAGCTCTGGGGTAACATTTTCAAAAGTTACTTAGGCTCTCCTACATGCCTGAGTCCCAGTGACTTTCAGTGAGACTTAGGGTGTCTCTACACTGCAACTGGAGGTGCAATTTCTAGCTCAGGTAGACATACCCATCTAGCTCTGATGTAGCTAGCGCACTAGAAATAGAGTAGAGCTGCCTCAAGTACAATCCTCTCTGAAACCTCAGGTTCGTGCTCGAGCCACTAACTTGTCCTGCCACTGGTGCCAGGGCTGCGATACTTCTAGTTTTAGCATGGTAGGATCAGAGCTAGAGCAGGTATGTATATCTGAGCTAGAAATTACACCTCCAGCTCCAGTGTAGACTTTGCCTTAGGCTTTTAAGTGTTTGAGTCACTTTTGAGAATTGGACTTGGCGTTTTGAAAAGTTTTACCCCTGAGCTAAATCCCTTCTGTGCCCCAAGCAGGGAAGCACATCTTAACTTAAGCATCCCTTTGAAGCCACTTAGTGCATATGCTTTGAAGCCAGAGATACTCATATAACCTATTCACACTCACACAAATTTAAGACGGATATCACAACAGTTTGTTTTGGTTTTTTCTGGAGCTCAGGTGGTCCACAACTAGTTATGTTTCACTAGGCAAATTAAAAATTATAAATTGCATGAAGCTACAGCAGGCAGCAGATGGGAAATATGCACATTTTTGACAACACTAAGGAATGTTACTAGTTTAATGAACTCGCACATTGGAAAGAACATTTCAGATGTTATTGATTTCCTAAAAGATGGTATTGATAATCTGTACCCTTTTAAAAATAAGACAATAATGCTGAATAGAATATGCATTATAAACCAAAAACTATAGCAACCATTTGTAATATCCAGTAATTAAAAGAGTTTGTTTTAATTACTGGATATTACAAATGGTTGCTATAGTTGTTAAGAAAACCGAAAACCATTATCATCAGATGAAATTGGTGAAACATTGGGAAAGCACTTTGGGCTTTATGTGTCTGTTAGACAATTTTTTTTGTATTTTCAGGACTAGGGAAGCTGCAATCTTTACAAAGTCTGCATCTGTCATCCAATGAGATATCACAGATTGATCAGAGTGATTTTCAAGACTGTTCCCAGCTAAGGAACATCTACTTACAGACCAACAAGATAAGCAAAATTCATCCTGGTGCCTTCAAGAATCTCAAAAACTTGCAGGTTATAAATGTGGCATTATAATTTTCCAAATGAAAATGGTGTGCATAGAATATTTAAGGACATTAAGTGCCATAATTCTTAAGCAATAAGAAATTAATTCACAATCATCAGTCTACAAGTGTAAAACTTAATCTAAAGAAAATGGGGTATATCTGAAAAAATACTCAAACAGTCTTGTGACAACAGCTTTAACCCATAGCTATCTGGGGGAAGTCATAAAATATGCAGATTATTTTTTCTTGTAAACCTCCATAAGTGTTCCAGTTATCAAGGGCAAACCTTTCATCTTCTCTTTTGGGCTAACTCCACTCTTTATATATTTCCTAATCCTAACCATTATTAGGACATGTGCTTACATACCAATTTCAAGGTGATAGAATATCAATAACTGCATAATTTAAGTGAGTGTGCATGTTACACAGCTCTTTTTAAATTAAGTGGAAAACAGAACAGAGCCCTTTATGGGGTCACTTGCAATTTGGACCAAATTTAACAGGAGGCAAAGTGCTTTGGGCATTGCTTAGGCTACATGAACCATGGCAATGGCCTGTACACACACACACACAAAGATTAAAAGCACAAGCAATGTGCATGGGCCTACTATTGAGCAAAATATGGATGTATTTTATATGGATGTATTTTAACACTGCTTTTACAGCATATGTACACGCAAACCCATCTAAGTGGCCAACCCATGTATTTCCAGAATTAAGCCCTCAGTTCAGTGCATATGTCTCAGGATTTTTCTCCTGTCAGTGTCTGCTTCATGAACAGTAGTCTTACCTTTCTAATGCGATGGATGTGCCCTCTCCCCCACCAAAGCAGCCCCTGAGCTGGGGCTGGGAAGGAGGGGGGGTCTTCCCTGCTGTGGCAACCCCTGAGTTGGGTCTGGGAAGGAGGGGGATCTCTCCCTCCCTCCCTGACCGCAGCAGCCCCTGAGCTGGGGCTGGGAAGGAGGGGGGTCTCGCCACAGCAACTGCAACCCTGGAGCTGGGGAAAGTAACCTCTTTCTCTGGCAGCTGCAGCCCTGCACACCCCATATTACCCCCACCCCCTCTTCTCACCCCACTGCCCCTTCCCACCTACCCTCTCTTCCCACCAAGGCCACCATCTCACCTTATATGTGCATCTTTTCCAGGGTCCAGGCACTTAATTAGTGGGGCTGCACAGGCGTGGCTCCACTAATTAGGTGGGTGACCCTTCATTCTCTTGTGTGCGGCTGTCCAGGCATGCACCTTAGAGGGAACTATCCGGTGACCAACTGAATGGAGCTCGCAGACCACTGGTGGTCCACGCACCACAGTTTGAGAACTTCTGCTCTATACAGCTCTTTATAAATTAATTTTGAGTAACTTATTTTCAAATAGGTTGTGAACCTCAGCAACAATGCTATGACAACCCTTCTACCAGCGATATTCATTGACTTGAACATACTTCAATCTGAAGTGGATTTATCAAACAATCCCTGGATATGTGACTGCAGGTTCATTGCTTTCAAACATTTTATTAGTTTTCTTTCTGAAACCTTGAGGAAAAAGTGGAGTATCTTCTGCAGTGAACCGGCCAGCAACTCAGAACAATCTCTGTTGTCTCTTAAAAGGTTTCATTTAAACTGTGAAATGTCTAAAGACAACAATGTTTCATTTAAGAAAATTGCTATCCCAATAGGAGAAACAGCTGTGCTAGACTGTGACTTGGATAAAACCTGGGGTATGTGTAACAATTACTATATCGATCCAACATTTTAAGTTCCTGTAAAATACACGTAGGATGATAATCAAGCTTAATTCACAATAAAGGGAACAATTCCTCAGATAAAATCTTCATTAAGAATAGTTGTACAATAAATAGATTTCAGATACATTAAAAATGTTAGAATGTGTGATTTTAAAAGTTTTTGGGAACTTGACTTTCAAACATTTGAATAGTTATTTTAAAATATTGATGTCATATTCCACCTCTTCATCCAACAAATTTATGGTGCAGACTCAGTCATATCAGGAAGTTAAGAACAGGTGGTGTATTATAAATCAGTACATATTCTGGAGGATGGTGGTGGCAGAATAAGCTTTGCTATCCTTACCAGAGTGATGACTATGGGACAGTGTTTCAGGACTGTTTGTAGAGAAATGAGAGGTAACACTGCAGTATTTTTTCTTCTCACTGGGTAAGTGAAAGAAGGTTTTTATTTGGGTCGGTAACGTGTGTGAAGGGGAAAGGGAAGTTTTTATTTATTTTATAAGTGTGGCTACCCAAGGCTTTAACACATAATTCACTTTGTAAACAAATTCTTCTTGACCCATTAATCAACACTAACCCCTCTCAGTATTAACTACATCCATAAGGGCTAAGACTTTTCCCATTTAGCAATCTCTCTAAAATAGGGCCCGATACACAAACAAGTTTTGCAATGGTCCTGAAGGTTCAACAAAGATGAGCTCTAACAGACTAATGGGAAAGTAAATTGAAGGCTTTTGGACCCTCCTTTTGAAATACGGATAGGAACTGTCAGGTATGCCAGCCAATATCTACTTTCAGGGTTGGATACAAAGAGAAAGGCCATCTCTAAAATGTGCAGGACCCAAACCATAAAGGGTATATAGATCAAAATCAATACACTGGCTTGCTTTATTCCAAAGATAAAGCTTTGCTTTGGCTTTATCCCAAAGATAAAAGTGGAAGCTCACACAGGTTCTGGAACAGATGCATAAGTAGGTCCCCAGAAAGGTATGCTAGTAATTAACAAGCAGCCACATTCTGCACCAGTTGAAGTTTCAAGTGGTTGTCAGGAAGATACTGCTATAGTTCAATAGTAAAGTATTTCCAATATGAACCAAAAGCATATTGATGTAACTCCAGTAATTTCCCTCTCTACTTTTATAGTATTTACTGTATGGAAGTTTGAAAGACTATGGTCCAAATTGGAAGTGTGGATGAGGAGGTATGGTGGTTTAACAGTAAGGTGGCAGGGTATTAGGGTACTGTTGGGGGATAAGTAGAAAATGGGTGTTATTTATTATTTAAGAATTAATGACATCTAAAATTGTTAAAGATATATCAGACATAGTGTCTGTATAGAAATGGCTACCACACTGAAGACTATTTAGCCTTAAGAAGGAACAGATTTACATTTTTAAATATGTATTTCATTGTCTTTTTTCATTTCAGAGAATGAAGAAATCTATTGGTGGACACCCAGTGGCAGAATTTCCAAGGATAACTGGCTTCCTCATATTAGACAGGATGATATGAAAAACTTAATAATTTATAATATTGGGAAAACTGCAGAAGGGCTATATGCATGTATTTGTAACAGAATGAAGACAAAATATCTCATCTATGACATATATGTGAAGCAAAAATATTCACCGTTCTTGGTTAGAAATGCCAGAGACACCAATACTGTTATTAGACAAGGAAGAACAGAAGGAGACTTCACGTTGGCAGTCTGTCTCTCAGTGCTCATTACGTTCGTTTGTGCTTTTTGTCTTGGTGCTTTCACTAGACCTTACATTGGCAGAATCTGGAGACAAATATGCAGAAAGAAAAGCTCAGCTTCAGAAAATACATTTTCTAATCAAGGATTTTCAGCTGAAACCCTGACAAGAGAGAACACTACAAACACACAAACAAGCGTACAGCAAAATTTGTCTTTTTGTAGTGGAAACTCTTCAAGAAATGTAGGCTCTTACATTGTGGAAGCTACTAGCTTGCATAAAGTTGCCCTTCATAACAAAGTACTTGCACTAAATACAGAAGAAGCAAACCAAGATCAAAGCAGCAGCAGCTATATCAAAGTAAAGAAAGAAAAGATGTCTCAGAACAGCCAAGCAACTAATTCTGCTGGTGAAGCAGATATAGACATTGATAATAATGAAAATTTTTCTGCAATGTCAGATCACCAGTGTAGCAATAAAGCGTTTCAAAGAGAATCATCAAATAATGACACTTCATCACGTGATGATTCAAAATACCTTTTTAATGAAGATTCAGGAAAAAGCAGGTTCTCTCCTATAGTGAATAGATTTAACATGGACTCTTACTCACTCCACATTGAATCTTCAGATTTAGATTCACCATTTGCAAGGGAAACTAACTTTCCATTTTCTGAAGCACAAATACAAACAAATGCACAGAGTTCTGAATACAATGATGTAAACAACAGATCTAATCTGTCGCAGTCTGAAATTGCAGAGTCTCTGCAGGAGAACACGAGACAAATGACTTCCCACACTCAGTCACTGAATACTCAACAATTTATGCTCAAAAGGCATAACTGTGATAAAGAGCTTGATTTAAATGACAACATAGATATGCTCAGTAACAGTGAGAATTTTATTTTACCTCCTAGCTGTGAAAGTGATATAAATATTGAGAATTCAAACACCAACCAAACACAGAAAAATTCTGCTAGTATTCAAGAGTATGATTGTAAAGAAGAAAATACTAGAAATAAAGACAATCTAGTGGACATGTTTAATGACAGCAGTTCCACAGATGAAGGGTCTGCATTCACACTGAGCGATTCTAGTTCTTTAACAGAAAGTGAACTGGGGCACTCTAATGCTGGTGATGATCATCTGACCAACCCCTCAGTAACAGAGCAGGTGATTAGCTTAAACAATGGTACTGGCAAGTTTACCACATTGCTACAGAGTCCTATAATTTCTACTGGATTTCAAGATATTATGGAAAAACATGAAAATAAGAATGAAACATATTCTGAAACAGCTATTATTTCTGGATCAGGTACTGGCATGTCTGAAACATATTCATCTGTTCTTCATATAGATTCATCTCACAGTGATATATCGGACACATCTCATATTGATCAGGTTGATGATCATGTAACTCTGTCAGATTCAAATATAAATAATCCTCCATGTTGTGAAGTTCCTGGTATATCTGAGTATGTTACCAGCCCAAATTCACCAGCCCAGAATATAATTTCTAATCCTATCTGCAAACAAAATATAAATTTGAATTACGTAACATTACCACCATTAAAGTATTCTCCCAGAGCTCTTCCAGATAAAGAGAACATTATTTCTAAAAACACTTATTTGCAGCTTTGTGAATTTTCTACTCTAACTCAGCATTTTGACAGATCCACCCCGACTGATCAAAAAGAAAATGTTACTGAGATCAATACAGAAGAAAATCATAGAGCTCAGCATTCTCCCCTGAAGAATTATGGGGAAGATGGCATTACAGCAAATATTAACACTCCTCATATGAATAATAATTTTATATTCACGTCTATTGATTCTGGTTGGAACTGTGTTGCTAATAAAGCATCACTTCTGCATTCCAATATAACCACTGATGAACCATTTCTTCAATCTCATTCGGAAAGCACAGATGAAAAATCAGTTGCAAACGTTACTGAGAGACAGGGCTCATCAGTGCAAGAGCAACAGCATATGAACATGTCTGGGACTTGTGCACAAAGAATGCACAGGGGTTTTAATGAAAGGGAATGTGATAAATACACAGAACAAGAAGTTTTGTCCGGAATAGATAAAAGCAATTCTAGCTTGTGTACAGAAGAAATACAGTTTCACAATATTATGACAGATTCAAGCTGCGTTACCTCTTCTGAGACAATGCAATCAGTTTTCAATGAAGAAAAATACTTACAACCTGATCATGAGAGTGAAGAGAATGTACGTTTCTCAACATATTCCCAGAGCTTTTTTAATGAAAATGTGCAACATAGTTTATATAAGGTGTCAAAGAATGCTCAAGGAAATACAATCGCCAACAGAACCAATTCCAGTGAGACTAAGAATGAAATTTCATTGGCAGAATTAGAAAACAGTTCTAAGGCAGATGCAATCCTACAGAATTCAAGCGAAAAACCTGATACAAAAAATGAAGCCACAAGAGGACGGCTTTTAACAGAGGGCAGCTTTTTTGTTAAAAAGAAAAAAGCCTTTGATGGTTTTGCAAGTGTTCTACAAAGCAGAACAATGGACTCCACAAAATAAGATGTAGGATATTAAATGACTGTATTTAGACTCTCTGCAACATTTATTACGGATACACAATCTTACACCGTACCCAAGTAAATGTCAAAACGTGCTTAGTTTAAAATGGAGTATGGTTCCTGAATTATATATATACTGATAAATATTGAATATTAAACTTAAAACAACCCCATCCATTGTGCCCAGTTTTCTCAGCATAATTATCTGCCCTGAATTATTTCAGAAACCCATGCTGTAAAACTATTTTAAAAATGAAGGGGGATGACAGTAGTATGACCCTAAGAGTCTGCTATATTGTAACTCATATCAGGACTGACACACTCACTATCCCCAACACATTGTTGTCATAATATGTATCTAAAAGGTATCATGTAAGGTATCATATGTAAACAGGTAAATTGGGCCCCAAAATCACTATCTGATACATGCATGAATTGTGTACAAGAGTTATGTGTGTGCTGGAAGTATGTTCTTTAAAATGTGTTTGGGAGGCAGTGCATACATTGAGCCTGCCCTAGCAAAGGAATATGTATTCCCCTGTCTGACTGGCTTGATTATAAGCAGAGGAAAATGAAAGTACATTTACGTATAAGGTAAACAAAGCAACCAACCTAACAAGCAGCAGCTTAGTAAGCACACAGAGGGACAGAGTCCACACTCCCATGAAGTCTTCCCGGCTCTTACGGCAGAGAAAATGGACTTTGGGAAACATAGAAAGACCAAAAAGACGTGTTAATTATCCATCACTTAGGGGACATAGGTTACAGCACCCTCTGAGTCTGTGAACATTGGGTCCCCTGGCCAGGAGGGCTAGAGATACTGGTAGCTGGATATAAGCGAGAAAGCCTCTCAGGCAAAGATTAGAAGGTGCTAAAATTAAATTTTACAGTCATCAAATTTTGTTTTGTTTGTAACCAAACCTGTTTCTTTTTCATTTGCCTTGTATCATTTAAATCTCTGTTCTTTATTAATAAACTTATTCTTGTTTTATTACAAAGCCATCTCAGTGCTGTGTATTAAAGTGAAGTGTGTCTTCAGCTAACCAAAGAAGGTGGTGTGTATATTGTCTCTTTGGAGGCAGCAAACTTAATTTTTGTGAATGTCTAGTGAGAGGGACTGGACACTACAGACAGATATCTTGAGTGGAACTTGAGAGCTGACATTCACTGCTTGTTACTTGCAAAGGGAAGTTTAGACTGGCAGAGGCTTGAGGAGTTTGCTGGTGAAGTAGATAGATGGCAGGGAGCTGACACACAGTCTAATCTCCAGCACAACTGATTCTTGCTGAAGCTGTGAGGTAACACAGTGGCTTACAGTTCTGTGGGTCCTGAGCAGAACATCACAAGCAGCCATACTTCACTTTTGATTTGCCAGTATTCCGCTATGTCCATTCAAAATCACAAATCTCCAAAGAGCCAAGTGTTTTGACAAAAATAGTGTGTTTTTAGAAAAATTCTCATTCAGAACAAGTAGAACTAGAGTTAGCTTTAGTAAGCAAAATGGTTTTAGTGGAATAATATACTGTACCTTCTCAAACATGTAAGCCACTCAGTAGCTGCAACTATGCAATGAAGTTCAAAATTAGATTAATTTTCTCTTTGCTTCATTTTTAATAGGTCTATTTTCCTCTTTAGTATTTAGTATTGGTGCATAGACACTAAGGCACCTTAAAAGACATTTTCCCCTGGAAATCGTCTCCTTGTAAAATATCCTTTATTCCCCTTTGCCTGACAAATGAACATTGTCAACTACATTTTTTAAGCTGTTTTAAAGCATGTTCCTAATAGAGGACCAATTCAATAGCAATTACAGAATTTTAAAGACACATTTAATATAGTATATTTCAATATAAATCTGCAAACCCCAATACGTTCTGTGAATGTCATTTTGATTGTAAAACCCTTTTGTGACTTTTGGCACTCCCGCCTCTAACTTGAGCTGGAACATCCAAGAGGTGTCAGGAGCGATCCTTCACGTAGCAATGGCTAACAACACAGAGCAATCAAGAGTCATCAGTGTGGATGGTCTTCCACTAGCTGGGTGCAGTTCAGGGAAACCAGTTTTGCCAGTCTGGATTTCAGGTTGGCTGGAACTAAGCAACACATCACTTGATGAGAGCCATGAAGCCACTTAGGGAGAGGGGCAGGGTGAGGTGTCATCTGACAAAAGGGACTGGAACTTTGTAGAAGAACAAGTTCTGCTCTGAGCTGGCTCTCTGTCACCAGCCAGGCATCAGCAGACCCAAAGCAGAAGACAGGACTGGCCAGAAGGTGAATGAGGCAGAGGGAGTCTCTGGATTCCCTGGAAGAACACTCATTAAACTTCAGGAGAGTGAAGAAAGTGAGGCAGGTTCTTCATAGTTTAAGGCCACCAGGGGATCATTAGATTAGTCTGACCTGTATATCATAGGCTACTACATTTAATCCAGTTACCCCTATCCATTAACTTGTGTTTGATTAAAGCATAACATTGGTTTGTTTCAGAAAAGCATCCAGTCTAAATTTGAAGACATCAAGAGACAGAGTAGAATCCACCACGTTCATTGGTACTTTGTTCCAATGGTTAATTACCCTCACTGTTAAAAAATTGTGCTTGATTTTTAAATATGAATTTGTCTACCATCAACTTCCAGACACTGTTCCTTATTACACATTCCTCTGCTATATTACAGGGCTCTTTAGGATTCTGTATTTTCTCCCCATGAAGATATTTATATACTAATCGAGTCACCTCTCATATTTTCTTACTGATAAACTAAGCAGATTGAGCTGTTTATGTCTCTCACTCAAAAGCATTTTCTACAGCCCTAAAATCATTTTTGTAGCTCATCTTTTCTGCACCCTAATTTTTCAACCTCCTTTTAAAAATGTGGACGCCAGAACTGTATGCAGTATTACAGTATCAGTTTCACCAATGCTGCATACGAAGTAAAATCACATCCTTTACTCCTACACACTACTCCCATTTATGCAGACAGGGATCACATTAACCCTATTTGCCAGAGCATCGTACAGAGCTCATGTTCAGTTGCTTGTCCACTATGCCTCTTAAATCCCTTTTAGAGAAAATGTTGATGAAACCTAGTATCAACCTCTGAGGTACCCCACTGGAAATTCCCCCGTTCAATCATGATTCCCCATTAACTAACTACTTTGAGTTCTGTCAGTTAGCCTGTCCTTAATCCATTTAAATGTGTGCTCTGTTGCATAGTGCTAATTTTTTAAATTGGGATGTTGTGAAGTATTAAGCCAAACTCCTTACAAAAGTCTAAATATATCTATGCAGTTACCTTTATCAACCAATCTTATAATCTCCTCAAAGAATGAAATCAGGATTGTTTGACAAGACCTATTTTCTATAAAACCACGTGGACAGGCATTAATTATATTCCTATTCTTTATCAAGTGAACCCCATATCAGTTTTTATATTATTTTGCCTGAGATTGATTTCAGGCTAACTGGCTGATAGTTACCTGGATCATGGTCATGTCCCCATAGATTTCTTTGCTTCCCCTCAAAAAAATGACTTTCTGACGGGGAAGCAAAGGGAACCACAAGAGCAGTCACGCACCCCTCCCAAGCAGCGCAGGCATGTCGTTTTGGGAACCTGGAGCAGTCAGCAGAGAGGTAAATCAGCGTTGGGGGGAGAGCAGGGCTAGGGATAGCCCAGCCAGTGGCTCCTACTCTGCGCCAGCATCAGCTGCTAATTGTGGCTGAGCTGGGGGTAGGCAGGACTTCCTCTTCACCTGCAAGGAGTAACCCAGGGCTGGATCAGACCCACCTCCAGAAACTTCCCCTGGCTGCAGGAAGCACCACACACACACACACACACACCTCTCACTTCTTGCCCCCATCACTCCTCAGCTGAAGGGGAGAGATTACTTTATGGGGAGCTGCTCCCCCATCCACCCAACTCCTGTGCATATGGATCCCCCCATACCTAGACCTCCCTCCAAGGCCTGCACACCGCCAAGTCTCACCCCCTGCATCCAGATCCCCATTCCTGCACCCAGACCATCCCCTGCTGCTCCCTCCACACTCAAATCTCCACCCGATGAGACCCCCCCCTACACTTGGACCACTCAAATGAGCTCCCTGCACCCAGACCCCCACCCCCACTGAGCACCATTCAGCTGCACCTAGACCCCCAACCCCAACTCCCCCAGCACTCAGCCCCCCCTCCTGGGCCCCCATATCTAGCCCACTCTGCTGAGCCCCAACTATTTTCACCTGAACCCCCCTACAGAGTCCTATTGCCCCTGCACCAAGAACCCCCCAATAAGCCCCTTTGCATCCAGATCCCTCCGCTACTGGTCCCTGCACTGAGCTGCCTGCACCCACATTTCTCCATACAGAACCCTCTTACCCCACACCTGGATCTTTCCCACACTGAGCACCTCCACACTTGGATTCTCCTGGTCTGAACCTTCCTACCCACACCTGGTGCACCTGGCATGGACGGGCAGGGCCCCAGGCTGTTTCTGGGGTAGGCCCGGTCCTTGCACTGTGTCAGGGTTGGGTGCAGTCTCACCGCTGAGTCCATGTCCCAGGAAGAGAGGGAGGGCTGCAGGGTGATCTCTCACATTCATGCCGCCAGTGGCCTGTGCTCCCCACTGCCATGCTGGAGCCTCCACACTTATTTATTGACAAATACAATTTGCAGAAATTTAAAATATTGTACACAGAATTTTTTATTTTTTGGCACAGAATTCCCTCAGGAGTATGACAGAGTCTGTATACAGGGAGTGCCTAAAACCAGACGGGAGAGAATGTATAAACACTGCTCAGACTCCGTAAACTTAAAAGCCCATGAGATCCAAAGGTTTAGGTCTAGTACAGCAGCGTGTTGAGGACTCTCAAGAGGGAGCTCAGCTAGGGCTGCAACTGTGATAGACTGGATCACAGAAACCCCCTGGGAGCTGCCAATTGATGTGCCAAGACTACTTCTGCCCCTACTTTCCTGCCCTGTCAGCTTAGAACTTCAGTGCCCTGCCTGGTTTGAGCCAGACGCACTAGCCTGCTGCAAACCCAGACCCAGGTCTGAACCACGTCCCCTAACAGCTGTAGGCTTAACTGAAAGCAGCTTACAGAAGTGTTCCTGTCTTTAACACTCAGATGCCCAACTCCCAATGGGGTCCAAGCCCTAAATAAATCTGTTTTACCCTGTATAAAGTTTATACAAGGTAAACTCATAAATTGTTCACCCTCTATAACACTGACAGAGAGATCTGCACAGCTGTTTGCTTCCCCCCCTCTACTCCCCCAGTTTTTAATGCATACTCTGGGTTAATTAATAAGTAAAAAGTGATTTTATTAAATACAGAAAGTAGGATTTAAGTGGTTCCAAGTAGTAACAGACAGAACAAAGTGAATTACCAAGCAAAATAAAATAAAACACACAAGTCTAAGTCTAGTGCAGTAATAAAAACTGAATACAGACAAAATCTCACCCTTAAAGATGTTTCAATAAGTTTATTTCACAGACCAGACACCTTTCTAGTCTGGGTACAATCCTTTCCCCTGGTACAGATCTTGTTCCAGCTCAGGTGGTAGCTAGGGGATTTCTCATGATGGCTCCTTCTTGTTCTGTTCCACCCACTTATATATCTTTTGCATAACGCAGGAATCCTTTGTCCCTCTGGGTTCCCACCCGTCCTTCTCAATGGAAAAACACCAAGTTAAAGATGGATTCCAGTTCATATTCATGACATGATGACATGTCACTGTAAGACCCCAAGCCTTCATTCCTCCCAGCCTGACTCACAGGAAGGCGTGCCTGCAAACAGAGCCATCCACAGTCAATTGTCCTAGTTGATGGGAGCCATCAAGATTCCAAACCACCATTAATGGCCCACACTTTGCATAATTACAGTAGGCCCTCAGAGTTATATTTCATATTTCTAGTTTCAGATACAAGACTGATACATTTATACAAATAGGATTACCACACTCAGTAGATTATAAGCTTTGTAATGATACCTTGCAAGAGATCTTTAGCATGAAGCATATTTTAATTACATTATATTCACACTCATCAGTATACTTTCATAAAATCATAGAGAGTGCAACGTCACAGCAACCATGGGTTTTTCTGCTTCCTGGTTAATGCTTAGGGTGGTAGGTTTTGGGTGGATTTGGGGAGGGGGGACGTGGGTGTGCAGGCTTGAAAGCAACAGCTCAGGCATATTCAGGCCCATCCCTCCCTCCCTCGGTACTTACTTTTTCATTTACAGCTTTGCTGCTGCTGCTACTAGTGAACACACTATTTATTGAAGGGCCTGGGGAAGAGCACAAGAGTGAGGTCTGGTCACAGCACTGCATGAAAGTTATATTATTCTAGTTCATGAAAGAAGTGCAACAAACCAACAGAAAAACAGTGGAAGTGGCTATGCTGTCAAATGAACAAAGGAAACACTGGGGAAAGTATTTTTTTCCCCTTTAATCCTTTCTAGATATAGCAATTTTAAATTTTACTGGTAACGACAGTAGATAAAAATAAGTTCAGACAAATTTAGATGACTTTTTTTCAGCTCTTATCTTTTCCATGGTATCTTTAATTGACTGTTTTATAAAGGATACTTTCCTACCTTACAGGTTGCTATTAGGATTAATGAATGGCTGGTAAAGCACTTAGTATGTTTCATTCAAGAATCTCAAAGTTTAAAGCATTGTTTGGTTGCTGTCCTCCTTTTTAGTACAGAGATCTTTATTTTTATTTATTTATACATAAAATCTGGTTTGTTTTTTGTTAACTAAGCTTGTACAATAAAAACATAGCCCTTGTAAAAATAGTGATTAAGAAAAGGGTATGCTTGGAAATATGCACTTACCCGTATAGAAATCAGCAGGTTCAGATGACATTCATCCTATAGTATTAAAAAAATAGCTAATGATCTTACTAAACCACTCTTTGAAGTGTCACTGAGAACTCTGGAAGATTGAAAGAAAACTATACATGGTATTCATTTTAGAAGCATTCAACATGGAATGAAGGAACAAACTCACTTACTTGGGACCCACATACCCCTAAAGGAAGAGGACAGCAGATCAGTCCTCAGACCTAGGTATCATTCCAGCAGATGTGATCACAGATGTGAGACAATTTGTGTAAAACAGAGATTCAATCAATAGCATACTGATAGCTCGGTGCACAGTGATTCCTTCCAAGTACAAAGGCAATAGATCTCATGAGACATCTAGATAAACTTTAGTGAGTACTGAAGAGGACCTAATGTCATTCCACATTGGTGTCATTCATGTAGGGAGGTGTATGAGAGAAGGCCTTGAAATTAAATGTAAATGGGGGGAGGGGAAAGAGAAGGTTCAGGACCTCTGTGGGTAGCTGTCTCCAAAATGCTTCCAGTTGCACAAGTTGGGACAGCTATCTAGGGAGAACATCAAATTCTCAATGCTTTGATGAGAAGATGGTTAAAAAGGAGAAGGGATTTACGTGTGTGTGTGTGTGTGTGTGTGTGTGTGTGAGATGCAGATGGGAAACGCTTCACCTTAATCAAAAGTGAAACGAGACTGCTAGCACAGAAAACTGACAAGGTTTTGTAGGTTTATTTAAAGTAGTTCAAGTTGCAGTGGGGGAGGTTTAGATTGGATATTAGGAAAAACATTTTCACTAAGAGGGTGGTGAAACACTGGAATGCGTTACCTAGGGAGGTGGTAGAATCTCCTTCCTTAGAGGTTTTTAAGGTCAGGCTTGACAAAGCCCTGGCTGGAATGATTTAACTGGGAATTGGTCCTGCTTCGAGCAGGGGGTTGGACTAGATGACCTTCAGGGGTCCCTTCCAACCCTGATATTCTATGATTCTATGAAGAGTTTGGAGAAAACCAACAGCTGCAGAAGAGGCCTAGCAGATATTTTTGCCCAACTTGAACTGTATCAGTATTATAAAACGTATCACTGAATCCAGTAAATGTGAAGACACCTGAGCTGAATGAGGGAAAAGGTTAGGTCTCCAAAATAAATTTTTGGAAAATACTCCCTTTGTCTCTGCTTTTATTCCACTATAGTACTTCTAATCTAACTGATCAATAAATTGAGGTGCTTTTTCAAAGTAAATTATTCAGTCATACACACAGTATTGTAGTAGCTGTGGTGGTCCAAGGATATTAGAGAGACAAGGTGGGTGAGGTAATCTCTTTTATTCAACGAACTTCTGTTGGTCCAGTAAAAGATATTACTTCATCTGATTTTTTCTCTCAGTCATACTTTATTTCATTCATGTATTTACCTGGCTGGTTCTCTCAGCCATGACCACTATCATGATTTATTCCTGAGACTGGTTACGTAGCAGTTTCAGCCAAGTATTATTTGAATTTGACTTTGGCAATTAAGTTGTCCACAAATAACTGTGCTCTTAATGACCTCTCCGATGGCACTGTGAACAATGATTCTACAGGCATTCATACAGATCCTCTTGCACCCCTATGTGGCCAATGAAGAATTGAGTTTTAACTTTTCTGTACTGTATCCACCAATACCTGGGTTGTCTCAGGTATTCTGAGTTTCTCTGGTGCCTCTATTTTCACAGCATATGATTGTGGCTGAGCTGGAAGTAATCACTCTTGGTGGCTTCCACCAGCTGTTATCAGTTCTTAGCTTCAACTGAGGTGTTTTCCCATCTCACTGTACTGTTAGTTTCTTTTGCCTTTCTTTCAATTGTATTCACAAGCCTTGTGTTTACTTAGGCTTGAGTAGTGGGAAATCCTTTTTTTCATTGTTCATTTACATTTGTATTAGAACAGATCAATAATCAGAACCCATTCTCTCTCCACTGTTAGGTTTGGAAGTGGGAAGCTGGTAGCTAAAAAGTTGTTAGGAATGCAGTAACTGATTCCACTCCCACTGCTACAATTCCTAGCCAACGAGTCACGGGCACCATGCCACTGAATCAGATGCAGTCTTCCTCTGATGAAACATTTTTTTTTAGATAAGTTGACAAACTAACTTTGCTACCATAGCTGCTTTTGGTATTTTTGAAAAAAACAGGACAGCAACACAGTTGGAAGCTTTGTAGTGAAAATTGTTCTCTATAAGGTCTGCTTAGACAAGAACTGAATGAGAAAATGCTTGATCTATATACCATATTGCTGTATATCTAGATGCTTCCCCCAAAGCAACCAATAGAGACACTGGAGACGGGGGGAGGGCTGGTATAGTACCAGGCTTCAGGCTTGCCCAGCCCAAGTCTCCTAAAGGCCTGAGTGGACCCTTCTCCAAGCCCTGGCAATGAGAACAGTGATGACAGTGGGATCTTGACTCTCAGACTCTCAGTACTGGGAAACCTGAGAGTCAACTTCAGCATCCAACGATGACCTGGAGTACCCAGAAAACTAGATCACACAGTGCCAGGAGAGAGTCCTCTGTGGTCTTGTTTGGGACCTATGTCTGGAGTACAGTACTGGAGGCAGCATGGGCGACTTCCTGGCTGCCAGTAATATTCAGTGCAAGGGATCCTGACCTGGCCCCAGGGAAGGTGGCAATACTGAGCTTGAGGCAGGTGGAGCTATGGATAAGTGATCAGTGCCAACAATCTAGAAGGTTGCATTGGTGAAGCGCAAGGGTCCTCACCCTGGACCAAAGACAGTGGCATACTGACAGACATAACAACACTCTGTCTGTGGTGTAAGCCTCTGGCATAGTCTGTACTAACTTGGGCTGCTGACCTGCAGTGATCAGAGAAGCCTGATCTTTTACCACTGTAGAAGTAACTAGGTCTTAATAGTAACTGAGTGGACACCAGAGTCAACAGCCCAGGTCTCTCTGAGCGAGTTGATACTGGGGAGTGGTAAGCCGAAGTGCGTGTTCTACTTTTACTATCTGAAGGAACCACTATAGGAAGAATCCCACATCCCAAGCTTTAAGGAGCCAGATGCAGACTTTTGCTTGTGCTTCTGAGGCTGGGGCTCCAATTCCCTAGACCTCACAGGCAAGTCTTGGAGACAGGGGATCCTCTGTGACCTCTTTCAGCTGACATATCTGGTGAAGCATTTAAGAAAAGTTTCGTGGAAGAGCCTCCCTTAGATGACTGAGGTGGCCTTGAAGATAGTCATACTCTTGAAGCCACAACAGAACACCTACCTCTAACGCGGCCCTCACCCAAACACTTGAGGCAGCAGGGATGAGCGTCACTATCAACTAAAGGCTTCCTGCTACTTGCACAAGGTTTGATCCCTGGGGACTTTGGCTTATATGTCCCTGGTAGTGGGAAGGGTCCAGACACCCACCATGCTGGCAAGTCCCCAAAACAAGGTCTAAATCAAAACAAAAAACTTAAAATTATAAACAAAAAGTCCAGCTAACTTTTAGCACCATCCATCTTGAGCACTAATCTACTCTCACTGCTTACTTTCCTCTCTAATACTCTCTTGAATCCCCTGAAATTCAATTTATTTTCCTTCCACACCACTGAAATTGTTTTTATCAAGGACACCAGTGATCTCCCTCATATGAAGGCTTCTCATCTATTCTCACTCTGCCACTTCTAACAGCTGACCTCTCCATACTCCATGATGCTGTGCTCTCTTATCTCTCTCCCGTCATCCTTTAGTATTTCTAGTGATTCCTAGGCTCTCCCTTCTTCCACTTTAGCATCCCTCAGGATTCTGCCCTTGGTTGTCTTTCTCCCCCTTTACATTTTATCTAAGTAATCTCATGCACTCCCAGAGCTTCAATCATATCTCTATGCCGATGATTCAAATACAGGTTTCCTTTCTGGACTCCATCCCCAAGTCAAGCTCAGTTTACCACAAACTGAAATTTTCTGCCTGAATCTTTGTCCCTCACTATAAAAATACACTACCCTCCCATCATCTTATTTTGCAAACTACACACTCCCCTCCTCCTCCAAACCAATCCAGGTAGTTGCCAAATCCTGCTGAGTCTTCTACATCTCTAAGAGTTTTTTCCTCTCCATCCCTACTACTAAAACCTTTGTTTATGCATTGCCCTCAATTACTGCAACAGCCTTATTTGCCTCTCCTCTTTCCTTATCAATCAATTTAAAATACTGCCACTAACATCATTTTCTTCCTTAGCTGCTCTAACCATATTAACATGAGGCTCCCTTAGAGTCCTTTCACTGACATTCTCTTGCCTTCCATATCAGGTTCAAGCTACTTTCCCCCTCTTCAAGGTCCTGAGCTCTGTCCTTTCCTATAGCTCTTACTCCTCCCCCCACCATTTCATTTAGCCTAACCCTCTCAATGTTTATTCCATCTATTTCCTTCCACTCATTTTCTTCTATACTCCCCTTCTGCTCAGAACTGAATCCCTTTGTGAACTGAAACTCTTCTTCTTATATTAAACCTGCCAAATGAGAATTCAAGCCTTGCTTGCCCAGTAAAGCTTGATCTACCTTGAAGACTGTATTGGTATAACTTTCAGTTAGAGACGATTTACCAGAAATTATACCAGTAAGCCCCCGCCTGGCTACAGTTATACTGGTATAGCTTATTCCTGTCCCTGTACAGTAATAGGCTATACCAGAATAAGGCACCTTTATATCCGTATAACTGCATCCACAGTAAGGGAGCTATACCGCTTTAACTGTCAACTATACTGGCATAATTAATGCTGTACATTTATATTTAGCAAGCTGTAAGTCACTGCATACACTGTTGATACTGAATAAATAGATTGTCCACAAAGAGGCTCCATTAAGAGCAGCATGAGCATTAACTGTCTGAACTCTTGCTTGAAGACAGAAGTCTTATCCACTGGGGGCATAGAGGAGATCTCACTTTATTAGATGCATCTGCAGTTCTATTTTAGACTATTATTCCAGACCTACCCTTTTCCAGTGATGCAGCCGGACAAGGATTCTCTGCGCTCAGGTAAGCGGGTGGAAGGGACAAGGTGTCATTGCTCTCCCTGTCATGCATTTGTTCATTATGAACAGTACTGGAGTTTTGAGTTTGAGGGTAGGTTTGCTCCAGAATACAAACAGCCATCAGTACGCATACACCATAACCTGGCCACATTCTGAACACTCACCTATTTGCCCTAGGTTTTTGATAACTGCCAGCTAGGTTTCCCTGATAATTTGATTTACGTACAAGGTCTCTCTGATCAATCTCTTTAAAGTCATGGAGCTTGACAAGCAATATGGTGTATCATTGTAGTCACTTACATATGAAAGGGTTTTTTGCCTTAAATTAAGCTATACACAGTGAATCCAGATATTATGAAGACAGTATCCACAGCATCATAGAAATGCAGGACTAGAAGGGACTTTGATAGGTCACCTACTTCCATCCTATGCATGGAAGAAGGACAAAGTATTATCTAGACTATCCCTGACAGGAGTTTGTATATATTTGTAAAATAAATGCTTGTAATAAATAATTGCTCCCCCAAGCCTATTTGGGAAGTAGCATGAAGATACTGTTGCTACAGAGGACCAAGGCTCAAGTTAGCGAGTAAATACAAGCAGTAGCCTACATTCTTAAACTGTAGAAAACAAGCCCACCCTTGGTTATTAGTTCAAATATATCTGAGGCATTGCTTCTCTGGAACAAGTTTCATCACTTTTAAAATAAGTTTGAAAAGTGTTGAGGCTTGGGAACCATACCTTAAAAAGCTGCTAAAGATCCAGTCAAGGAAGAATAGAGCTCTCAAATCTGCCTCAACCTTAGTCATTTTTCTCTGCATTTTTTTGGTCACTAACTCAAAAACAGATTTGCAACTGCACTTCAATAGTAAAAGCAGTTCTAGACCAACACCTTGTGTGGCAAGTTCAGATGAGCGAATATTTGAAATATGAGCCACAGAAAAATCTGAAGTCAGTTTCTGAAACCAACACAAATACCGTTTATTTGTGGGATATCATTTTACATTAACTCCAGCAAAACCTAAAAACCAATCAGCTGAACTCAGGTAAGGTGGCATAACAGTTCTTTAGTCAGGTTGTGAATCACAGGACTTTAGCACACCTCATATAAGATGCAAATACCTAAGACATAAAAGCATTCACAGTTATAGGTTAACTGCTGTTCCTGTAACAGCAATATCAGTAAAAACTATTTTGTGATAACACAAAATCAACCCACATTTTGGTCTCATTTACAGATAACCTACAGTTTAGTTGGTGGATAGATTCTATACACTTATACAACAATATGAAAGGAGAAAGTATAAGGCTTATAAGAGGTATTTTAGCAGTTATAATTAAAATGAGGGGCACAAGCTAACTTTTAAAGCTGTCTGTATAAACTTCAAAGAGTATTTAACAATTGGTTAGGCTTGTGACCAAGGGCCAACAGAAATCTGGAAAAATCCTAGCAAAATTGAGGTATACTTCTACCCCTCCAAAAACAAGGCTGCAGAACATTAAGTCAGTACCCCATGCCAGGTCTCACTAATTGATTGCACTAGGCACATCTTGTGATGAAATAATGAAACAATGAGTATGTGATGTAACAGGAAACTACAGTTCTCTATAAAAAGAAGTCAAAAACTTAATGATTAAAGGGTTAAAATACACTACATGCATTCATTCCAAATTTGTACTGTAGTTTAAAAAACATTAAAATAGGTTGTTTAGACTGAAAACTGGAGCTGCCACTTTTTTGAATAGACTTCCTTAAAGAAAGAAAAGGGTAGGTTGATCTAGACTAGGCAATAAAGGTAATACATAGGATTAAATGGAGCAAGTTCCCAACTGTTAGTATTAGATTGTTTTAGTCTATTTGGCGATAGAAGGAATCATATGTGTAAATCTGATATTGTTAAGTTTTTCTGTAATTAATATTATCCTTAAAATCTATTAAATAAGGAACTCTCACAAAGCCCATCATCTACCAATCTTAAGTATTTATAGGGTGCCAAGCACTGTAGCATCTGGGTACTAATTTCCTCACTAACCAACTCACTGCCTCATTTCTCTTTAATACCAAACAAAGTTAACACACAAATCATTAAACCGCAACTACACAATTATTTTACATCAGAAAAACATGTACAGAACTTGCAATACTTTGCCATAATGACCTATGTCTCAGATTTAGCTTCAAGGCCAAGAAGTTGGTGAATTTTGTGCATCTTCTCCTGCCAAAAAAGGAATAAACTGAAGTGCCAGTCATTTCATTACATTTAAAGAAAAGTGTACAGAACAAAAAGCAAAGTGAACTGTTTAGGGAGTTCCCACTGTTTAAAAAAAAAAAAAGGTAGTGCTTTTGAGATTTATCACCAAAAGGCATGAAGAATTAAGTCCTCTGTTTACCCACAGACCAAATACAGCTCAAGCAACAGGAGTGCAAGTTTCCATACATTAACTAGTCAACATGGATAGGCTTAGTTCAGTCTTGGGTCCATTCCTTTTTTTGGCCTCTACACTGTAAATGCCAACAAAAGTGAAAATTATCTGCAGCTATGTTAGTGGTTTGATTTAAGAGACTCGTACAGGCAACTGGAAGCAGATGAAAAAGTATGTATTTTCAGTCACTATTAACCTGTTTCACAATAACCAGTTCCTTGGGCCCTGCTCCCCATGGACTGTATGCAAAGCAAATAAGAGCAGTATATTATCAATTTACCCAGCACAAGTATCCATAAAAAGTGCATGTGTGTGTGTGTGGGGGGGGGTAATTAAATTTTAGATTCTGTTAAACACAGTAAAATCTGCAAAAAAACATCTGAGTGATCTGAACAGATTTCTGTTGACCCTGATTATGACAGTTATATCTATAATAATGATTACAAGTTTCTTTGGCTTCTGCCTCCATTATTGGAAGCCAGATTATTCATGACATATAAAATTCATTATGCAACAAATCTTGTATTTTAACTGTGCCACTGTGCTAAAAACTTGTCTGGAATTGTAACTAGCCTAACATGTAAGAACACTTATAGTATTTTACCTAGTTTTTTAGCAACCACTATTTAGCCTAATTTTACAAGCTATATTGCTTCCAAGTTTACTTTTTAAAAGAACTAAACCAGTAGCTCCACAGATATTTTCCCTATGGCTATACTCACTGCAATATATACATTTACATTAGAAGTCTTATTAAAACACATGTGTTTTAATAAGAGACTTATTGTAAACATTAAATACCACACACCATTTAATTACTGACTTGTGCAAACTGGCATCAAACATGTAAGTCATGTTATAACGTAACAGCATACAAACAGGCAACAATTATGTATGCTTTGTCCCTATGAAATTTAAGATTTCTGTTTGTTTTTAATCCCATGACAAAACATGGTGGGGGAAGGCAGTATATGTGCATATACTGGATATACATATGTAACTTTTGTCTCAGGTGGCTGAATTAGGGAAAAAACAAGTTTAAAACACAAAATGACCACTAATAGCAAAGCAACTATGACTCTGGTCCAGAGCTGCAAGATTAGTATGCTTTTGGTCAACTAGGCTTAATTCTGCACACACTGAAGTAAACAGGAGTTGTATCAGTGACTTTAGTAAGAGCAGAATAGGGCTTTCAGTACAGCTGAAAATTTCACATTCAACGTAAGGTACTTTTTTTGGATCACAATCTAGAAAGGTTTCAAAACTGCTAATACCTTTAAAAATATTTCTGCAGCAAAGTAATGTTACTGCTTTATTCCAAAATATTCAGTGGCTGATTTTGTTAAAATATACCATTTTGGGACCATTTTCACAAATCTTTGGGACCAAAATAAGTTTAATAGCACCAGAAACTATGACAATCTATTTAAAAAAAATTAATACTGATGTTATTTTAGGAAACGGAAGTCAAAGATGACATGACAAAATACAGAACTTAAAACACATCCCAGTCACTCATTTTCCTCAAATAAATGGCTAAAACTTTCCTATACAAATAATCAAATTCATGAAATTAAGAAGTGGCCCTTACTAACGGTATTGTATATTTAAATTTTTAATGCTGGTGTTTAATATGCCCATTGCCTGCAATGGACATTTGGCCAGGAAAATCCAATCCCTAGCATGAAAGTACTTAAGCTTTCACTATTCGATATATTTTTTACTTAAAAACACAAAATTATAGCATGGGAAAGACTAACTAAAGTTACAAACAAAAACTAAACATAGGTTTAACTGTTGGCTGAGAATAATGAGCCTTAATTCCCCAACTAAACACTAATTTTAGATAAAAAGTTTAAATTTTACTTTGTAGCAACATAGTTTGAACAGTCTTGGTACACCAAAAATAAAAGGAATATGCCAAAGGCAATTTACAAAAGTCTAAAACCCATTTTTAAAAGGTACTTTAATTTGTTCACTTGTACCTATATTCAAACTACTGCAGTTTTGACATTAAAAAGCCAGTACTTTCTTCTCCAAGTGGAAATCATCTGTGGCATGTACAACTATTACAATTTTAATAATATTAATAATAAAAAAGACATCAATACTTCTTACTAAACAAAAGTGATGTTTGACATATGCCTGTGAAGAAAATCATAATGCACCTCTCCTTGTCTCAAAAATTGGCATCTTAAACAGTAAAATTAGAACTGCCAACAGTTCCTCCTCATGATAACTATGTTCAAACAGTCTTAATTTTGTTTTCTGAAATGCTACATTTGAGACCAAATGAAAAACAAAAACTAGAAGTTACATGTTCATTGAAGATGACTAGAAATATGCCACAACATTATTTTTACAATACATTTCTCCAGAAATAATCCCTAGGTGAAGCTTTTTTATACACATATACAAAATTTAGACAGCAATATACACATAATCACAGTGAGGATGCTGGCAAGCTCACCAATCTGTAGTGTAAATACAAAATGCAAAGCAGCCTTCAAAGAGAACAATGCTACACAGCAAGCATAGCTGGCCTGTTAAATAGCAAACACCAAAAGTTCCCTGCAAAAGGGATACAGTGCAAGAAAAGCAGCATGCGCTTTGATACAAACAGCAGTTTATGGCTAATGGTTGACAACTGTGGTAACAGTGACTCTTGAGCGGCTGTGCATAGTAAACTCCTATGTCATCTGTTTCCCCTTATACCACTCCACAAATTCATCCAACAACACTGGCCCTGTAGAGAGATTAAATAATTGTATTTTACATAAATCTTGGAAGAGGGGCTGCAGGAGTTGGGGCATATGGAGAAAACCGAAGAAATACTTACATGCTCCATCTTCATCATAATTACTGAGGTCAAGGTTAATTGTTCTGCTGAATTCTAGCACATTACACCATTGGTCCTTGTTGATAACTTTGTATTTTGATTGCTGCTTAAGATAAGAAGTGTAAGTTACTAAAACAATGTTGGGGTTTACAATGTGAAAAAAAATCACTTCAAATTTGCAGGTTTTTAATAGAACTCAAATGCAACAAAGGATAATGACTGAAGCTCTAAACCAATGGAAAGTGTAGTTTTAGGGCTTGGACGCTGCATTTTAAGTGTTATGAATTTACAAAATGACAACTTTGAAAATAAGCACCGAGTCATAATTCAGTCGTCTACTAGTACTATCATCATTCAAATATTAATATTTCAGAGAAAAAACAAGTAAAACATAAATCTGTTTCAAACTGAAACTTTGTTGTGTACCTCTAGGAACTGGTGGAATACTGGAAAAAGAGGCCATGTTTTTCCCAAGAGAAGTCCTAACATACACTTGGCAGTATTTATGTCTAGGCTGCGCTGGTCCTTTTCCTGTTGGAAGGGAAGAAACAAAGTTAAAATGGTATCTCAATATTTCTCATTTGCACCAGTAGTTAAATCACTGTTCACTCTTGGCACATCATGAAAACTACTGCTAAATTGCAGGCAACCTGTATATTAAGCGCTGTATTGTTTTAACATATACAACAAAGTAAGACTTCCCAATGAAAACTTTATGTTTCTTTACAGCAATTGGCCATGCTATAGAAAGACCAGTTACTTTTCATACTAACTGTAGTTCAAGGATCCCTACTGTAGATGAAGCAGCCACTCTTGGGGTACAATTTCAGAACTTTCTGGAAGCAGCAGCCACTTAAAGAGTGAAAATCTGGTCGACACATGGTCTTCTGGGTGGAAATTCAGCCTGCTGTTGCCTTAGCTTTGCTTCATTCACCTCCTTTATACTGCTTAAGAGGATATTGCAGAAACACTTCTTTCAGTGACAAACAAGGTTAACACCTTTCCTGTTATTGCAGTTGCTTAGGTCACCTCTCTTTGATATTTATAATGTTGACAAGTTGGGTAATTCTATGAGTGGTCATTATTGCAAGTTTTCAACATTTTCTGGAAGACCTGGTCTTCGCCTGTACTTCCTCATGGTCCCCATGTCTCAACTGAACACTGACAAATACATAGCTGGAATAAGTCTGGCTCACCTGTTTCTTAGTATTATTAAAACAAGTATTAGAATTCTCTAAGAATGTATTTAGTGTTTAGATTTTATTGGATGCTTCTGAGTTCTACATGCATTAATCTCACTTATAACATCTGTATCCCATACTGTAAAGCAAAATTTGAACAGTTACATTGTGAGCTCCTGTGACTCTGTAAATCACCAGACAGGAGAGAGACATTAATTAGCATGAAGGGCTGATCTTCAAGAGAAGATGTTACACCTCCCCAAAAGGAAAGTTCCCTCAATATCATACAATCTATTGTGGGACACTGCAACTGGAATTTCCCTACATACCATCAACAAGAGGACAAAAGACTTTTGTTGTCCTGCTGTCCTCCCTGTGAAGATGAGTAATGCAAGTGGACTCCTTCCATCAGCTGAGTTTGCAGCTCAGAGGATATGAGAAGAAGAGAATAAAACCCCTAACAAGAAGTAACTGATTATCTATATGCTGCTTGGACTCTGGGATGGCCAAGTGTTTCCAGGTATAAGCAAGAGATCCTCAGCTGCTGAGCCTGGGTTAGCCCTAAAGGACATATAGAGCCTGCTTATTATAGAAGCTTCTATTACTTTTTAAAACTTAAGACTGTAACTCATTTGTGTATATATGTTTACCTGCTTTAACTTGTAAATAACTCTCTTGTTTCCTTTTCCTATTTCAGAAATTTTTATATAGTCATTATAGGATTGGTTACAAGCACTGTCTTTGGTGTGATATCTAAGGTGCAATTGACCTGGTGTAAGTGCCTGGTCCTTTGGGACTGGGAGTAACCTGAATATTGCTGTGATTCTTGGTGTAAGGGAACATCTATCACAAAGGTATGCCCCCCTAGATGTTGAGCTAGATCAGAGTTTCCAAAGGGACTGTCTGAGACTCCTTGTTAAGGCTGTTATAGTGTCTGAGGAGTTCACCTGATAACTGGTTGGTGAAATCTAAGCTGACAGCCTGAGACCCACTGTCAGCCCCAGGCAGCTGGTGGTTCGATTAATATGGAAAGCCAGATAATAGAGGCTCAGTTAAATGGGGTTCTACTGTACTATTCCTATTTTACAGATGGGGAACTAAGGCATAGAGACCAAGACACTGATCCTGTGTGATTGAAGTCAATGGAAACTGCCATTTACTTCAATAGGCATAGAATCAGGGCCCAACCGACTTGTCCAAGATCATACAGGAAGCCTTTAGTGAAGCAGGGGATTGAACCTGTGATCTACTGCATCCAAAATGAACACTAGCCACTGGACTATCCTTCCTCCCCCCTTTTTTCCCCCTCTGCAATGTTGATATTTGGCATACACAGTATCTGGAAACACACAAAATCAATTTTAAAAAGTGAACATTTGTGTGCGTTGGAAGCAGTCTTAACTGGCATCCTGAGAACAACTAGTCCCAAACTTGTAGCTGTTGTATGTGAAAGTGAACCCACAGAAAGCAACAATAATAAAAGTCAGACTGAGTCCTGGACTACTCACCCGTGCAAAATCAAATGCATATCTATAAATTAGCTTAAAATTTGTAGGCTCATTTAATAAGGATCTCAAGTAATCCAAGGAATTTCTCAGTTTCTCTGTTGCATCACATCTACAAAAAAGAGAAGCTATTTATAATCCAACACTAGATTTTCATCTGAACTTTTAGAAAAAGATATCCCAAATATACTTAGCTTTGTTTTCATTCCCCCACCTCTATATGCATCCTCCATGAAAGTTAAATACACATCAGTGGGCTTATCTACACAAGAACATTGCACGAGTTTAACCTAAGGTGTGAATGGAAACTGATTTATTTAAACTGGTGCAAACCCCTGTATGGACATTCTTATTTTGGTTTAAGAGTAGGAGTTTTTTTAAGTTTAATTTGATTGGGAGCAGGTTTAAGTTAAACCTAAGTAAGCCACTCAAATTGAAGTAAAAGCATCTACACAGGATTTGCACCAATATAAAAACTGATTTAAGTTACACCACTGCAATTTTCCTCTCCTTACAAGGCTTTGACTACTATCACAACATTGCAGTTATTTGACAGTTATTTATAGACAAAATCTATCCTGAAACACAGTGTGGCTTGAGAGCCGAAAAGTCTATTATTGATATGATCTTCTCACTGAAACAACTACAAGAGAAATGCAGAGGGAAAAAAAGGCCCCTTTACAAAGCCTTCATCAATCTCACAAAGGCTTTTGACTTTGTCAGTAGAAGCAGACTATTTGTGCTTCTAGAAAAGGTTGGATGTCCCCACCCCCAAGCTCTTAACCATGATTCACTTCTTCCATGAAAACATGTATGGCACAGTCCAATACGATGGCTTATTCTCCGAGACTTTCCAAATTCATAGTGGGGTCAAGCAAGGTTGTGTATTTGCCCAAACTCTGTTTGGGAATCATCTTCTCCTTGCTACTGAAACAAGCTTTGGGCTTCCCAACTGAGGGAATCTACTTGCACACAAGATCTGATGGAAAGCTGTTTAATCTTGAAAGACTCAGATCAAAAACCAAGACTCTGGAGGTCCTCATCCAACACCTCCTCTTCGCTGACGATGCAGCAATGACCACCCACCCAGAAGCCTATCTCCAAAACCTCATGAACAGTTTTTCCAAAGCTGCCAAGACTTTGGGCTTACCATAAGCCTAAAAAGAATAACATAATGTGCCAAGGAGTTGAAGAAGCACACTCCATCAAGATCAACAACTATGAACTTGAAGCGATGAACAAGTTCATGTACCTGGGGTCCACTATTGCAGTCAACAGTTCACTTGAAACGGAACTCAACATCATCCGCATTGGAAAAGCCACCACAACAACATCTAGACTTGAGCAAGACAGTAAACTGACAGAATACACAAAGACAGAGACATATCTGTGTGTATTGCGCATGTGTTATCAGCACACTATTGTATGGGAGTGAGGCATGGACCTTACATTCTCATCAGGAAAAGAGGCTCAAAAGTTTTCATGTGAATTGCCTTCATTGAATCTTTGGAATCTCCTGGAGGGACAGAGTCACCAACACTGAGGTACTCAAACAAACCAGCATATCCAGCATGCAAACACTCCTCACATACAGACACCTCCACTGGCTTGGGCATGTGTGCTAAATGAATGATGAGCACATCCCAAACGTCATCCTCTAAGGTGAACTGGCATCTGGAAAAAGACCCAAAGGACGCCCACAATTGTGTTTCAAGGATGTGTGCAAGCAAGACCTCAAAGAAATGGACACTGATGTGGATACCTGGGAAGATCACACTAAGGACTGCAGCTTTTGGAAACAAGATCTTAACAAAGGTCTCACAGTTACGAGATGAAGCAGTCCGGCTTAGCAAAGGAGAAAAGAGCTCGCAGAAGGCAGAGCCCAAAGGATCAAAATATCACCTTTAAATGTGACAGATGCATCAGTGATTGTCTCTCAAGTGGGTCTCTTCAGCCACTGCTGCCATAAAACCAATTGAGTAAATTCTTTACCTCCCTGGGGCACATATGCATGGTCTCATGAGACTGAAGAAGCCTATTGCTACTGATGTGTTAAACCCTGCATGCTATAAAAAGCCTGGCAATGTGGCCTAACAAATCCACATTGATTCTGAAACTTTGGGGCTTGAACAGACTAGTCTACTCTAAAATGACAGAGACATATCTGGGGTGTGGGATAGACCAGACTTGCCAAGAGGAGCCCCAAGAGGAAAAAAGCCTGGGGAGGAAGCTTGGCTGGAGGGTTTCCTACAGAAGTGCGTTTGGAAGTAGGTATTGTAAGGAACCAAGAATGCCAAGGAGTGACTGAGAATCCTTGCAATTAAACTGCATGTGGGAATAATTTGTGCGAACAGACTAGAATCCAGAACAGTCACTATGTTTGAGATACGGCGTTGTATGAATAAAGCAACTTCAAGGAGAGGTGATTTTGGTTAAGACTTGAAAAGTTTGAAGTCTGATCTGGAGTGGGGTGAGGCAAAAGAGCACCTGATTATAGATGACTTGTTCCTTCAGTCTGGAACATATTAACCCCCCTTCTTCACATGAGCATTTTGCCCAATGTGCAGACATTTTAAGCCATGAGTATTTAGTCAGCAAAGTATGCACAGCATAACTGCAAGAACACATTGGTTTAAAGATGTCTGCAGTTGAGCCATACTTGCTGTAGACAGTCGAGAATAAACATTTATGTCTAGCTCTCCAGAGCAGAGTCTTTGACTTTCTGCACTAATCCAACACGTCTTTTTGGACAAAAAATTATTTGACATTATTACATTTACCACAGCAAATTAGGACTTATAACCTTTTAAAAGGCACTTACTGCAGCGATGTCATTCCTTTTAACCATTCTTGCAATGTGAAATAACCCATGTTTTGTGCATCCAATTTCCAAGCTAGAACAAGCATAACTACCTATTTAAAAAGGAGACAATATTAAGATGAAGGGGGACAACAGATTTCTTGAACAGTTATTACTAGACCGCTTGCCAAATCTTTTTATTCAGTTTAGAGGAAGAACCATTCAAATATGAGTGAAACAGGCAGGATGTTGAAACTCCTACTACTGAAAAATTAAAATAATGTTTTTTTAAGTTCTACAAATTGAGTACACTGCTCATTTATTCAGAAACACTTCTGTATTAAATTACTCTTTCTATCCTACCTTACAATTTGTTAAGTCTATGTATAAAGCCCATCAAACTACATCAGGGTGCCCAACACAGTGCCCACGGGCGCAATGGCACCCACTGGGGCAGCTGTTCTTGCCCACAGGACACTGCGCCGCCAAAATGCTACCGCCAAGCGCGGCCACAGGAGAACCGCCCGACGAAATGCCGCCGAGAAGCGTTGCCGTTTCTCAGCGGCATTTTGGTGGCGAAGTTTCTTTCTGCTGCCGCTTCTTGGTGGCATTTCGGCAGCGGGGTGTTTGGCGCCCGCCACAGTCTTTTGGGAATAGGAATGTGCTATTTCCACAGAAAGGTTGAGGACCACTGAACTATATCTTTAAACTTTGGAGCAGGAACTGCCTGAACAGCATGTAGCATGACTGGGCCCTAAAGGGTACGACAACACTGCTATAAAAAACAAGAAATGCTGAGTCTCAGAGCCCAGGTCAGCTGGCTTGGGCTGCGGGGCTATAAAACTGCAGTGTAAATGTTCAGGCTTAGGCAGCCCAGGCTCTATGATCCTCCCATCTAGTGAGGTCTCAGAGCTCAGTCTCCAGCCCGATCCCCAAAGTCTATACTGCAACTTTATAGCCCGGCATCCCGAGCCAGCTGATCTGGGCCGGCCGAGGCAGTGTCACAGGTCTTTTATCGTAGTGCAGACATATCCTAAAATTCTGCTGTAATACAAACAGCAATGACTATTTACATAAAGAGTGGTCCAACTCTTGACTCCAACTTTAAAGTAATTTAAGGTGATTGAAACCCTCCTTTACCTAGCTGTAGGTAGGATTTATTACAGCATAAAGGCTCTCCTGTGAATATAAAGTTTGTCAGTTACT
Source organism: Lepidochelys olivacea (assembly GCF_965140295.1). NCBI lineage: Eukaryota > Metazoa > Chordata > Testudines > Cheloniidae > Lepidochelys > Lepidochelys olivacea. The sequence continues at coordinate 97,919,814 of NC_140414.1, forward strand.
ATGGTTCTTCAAGAGAGCACTGCCTCTGTATATCTCACTTGTGGATTGTGCCTCCCAAGTGTTGCAAAACTTCAGAAAGCTTATTAAACACTACAGCTGTTGGCTCAACCCAATGGCCTCACACATGAAACATTTGGAGCTAAAGGCTATAAAAGGGCCACGTGGCCCCAACTGCCTCAATTCCTTCCACTTAATCCGAGGGTCCCATGAGGGAAGAGCTCTGAGGAACAGGGGATAGTGTGCTGGTAGCACAACTATGCAGAGCCAACATCCTCAAAAACCATAGTTACTGCTAATCTACTATTTTTCTTTAAGGTGGTCACTGCTTACTCCCACTTGGGGGAGTATAACATGCAGCACAGTCCACAGGAACATGGGCTGGTAAATTCTAATTAAACAAAGATTGCAGAATTGTTCTTCTACAACCTGCATGAAATCTAGAAATCAAATCTAGAGAGAAGTGTCAAGTAAATGTCTAAATGAAAAGCCAGCTTGCAGTCCTACAGATTTTCAAAATGGAAATATTTCAAGGCTGCAGCTGCTGCTGCCTTAGCACTAAGAACTTCAGGTACGGTCACCCTAAGTAGCATATAACAAATCTGAGTACACAGTCTAATCTGTTTAGGATATGCCTGTCCTTTGAGCTAAGGTATTTAGCCCCTCCTGCCGCCTGCAGGACCCAGCTACATTCTAATTTTAGTACACAAGCTCTATCAGAACTAACACAGGTATGTCTCTTTGAGCTGAAATTGAGACCTTCCAGCCTGAAGCGTAGGCATACCCATAGATGCCGAGTGAAAATGAAACTCTCTAGAATAAATGTCAAAAGATCCAAAAAACATAGACTAATTCTAAATAGCTTAGTCCTATCCAAACAAAAACTCAAGACCTTTTTGAGATCTCTGGTATGAAGCTTAGATTCCCCCAGGTGAGAAAGAAGGTTTGGGGGAAAAAATACCAGGAGATTTAATTCAGGAACTCAGACACCACTTTTGAGATACATTTGGGATAAAGTGCAGGACAACTGTCCCTGGGAAACAGAGTGAAAGGAAGATCAGCCATTAAAGCCTGCAACCTAGTCAATCACTTATCTTGCAGCTATTAATGCAGTTAAAAACTCTGTTGCTAATTACAATTACAATAATAATTTTCCCAAGAGCTCAAAAGTTGAGTCTCACCATGAACCACAAGGGTTTAGTGAGTTATTAAGAACATAAGAATGGCCATACTCGGTCAGATCAAAGGTCCATCCAGCCCAGTATTCTGTCTACCAACAGTGGCCAATGCCAGGTGCCCCAGAGGGAGTGAACCTTACAGGTAATGATCAAGTGATCTCTCTCCTGCCATCCAGCTCCACCCTCTGACAAACAGAGGCTAGGGACACCATTCCTTACCCATCCTGGCTAATAGCCATTAATGGACTTAACCTCCATGAATTTATCCAGTTCTCTTTTAAACCCTGTTTTAGTCTTAGCCTTCACAACATCCTCAGGCAAAGAGTTACACAGGTTGACTGTGCGCTGTGTGAAGAAGAACTTCCTTTTATTTATTTTAAATCTGCTGCCATTAATTTCATTTGGTGGACCCTAGTTCTTATATTATGGGAACAAGTAAATAACCTTTCCTAATTCACTTTCTCCACACCACTCATGATTTTACATACCTCTATCATATCCCCCCTTAGTCTCCTCTTTTCCAAGATGAGAAGTCCTAGCTTCTTTAATTTCTCCTCATATGGGACCCATTCCAAATGCCTAAACATTTTAGTTGCCCTTTTCTAATGCCAGTATATCCTTTTTGAGATGAGACCACATCTGTACGCAGTATTCAAGATGTGGGCATACCATGGATTTATATAAGGGCAGTAAGATACTCTCCATCTTATTCTCTGTCCCTTTTTTTAATGATTCCTAACATCCGGTTTGCTTTTTTGACTGCCGCTGCACACTGCGTGGACGTCTTCAGAGAACTATCCACGATGACTCCAAGATCTTTTTCCTGATTAGCTGCAGCTAAATTAGCCCCCATCATATTGTATGTATAGTTGGGATTATTTTTTCCAATGTGCATGACTTTACATTTATCCACATTAAATTTCATCCACATTAAATTTCATTTGCCATTTTGTTGCCCAATCACTTAGTTTTGTGAGATCTTTTCGAAGTTCTTCATAGTCTGCTTTGGTCTTAACTATCTTGAGCAGCTTAGTATCATCTGCAAACTTTGCCACCTCACTGTTTACCCCTTTCTCCAGATCATTTATTAATAAGCTGAACAGGATAGGTCCTAGGAGTGACCTTTGGGGAACACCACTAGTGACCCCTCTCCATTCTGAAAATTTACCATTTATTCCTACCCTTTGTTCTCTGTCTTTTAACCAGTTCTCAATCCATGAAATGATCTTCCCTCTTATCCCATGACAACTTAATTTATATAAGAGCCTTTGATGAGGGACCTTGTCAAAGGCTTTCTGGAAATCTAAGTACACAATGTCCACTGGATCCCCCTTGTCCACATGTTTGTTGACCCCTTCAAAGAACTCTAGTAGATTAGTAAGACATGATTTCCCTTTACAGAAACCATGTTGACTTTCACCCAACAATTTATGTTGTTCTATTTGTCTGACAATTCTATTCTTTACTATTGTTTCAACTAATTTGCCTGGTACCGACGTTAGACTTACTGGTCTGTAATTGCCGGGATCGCCTCTAGAGCCCTTTTTAAATATTGGTGTTACATTAGCTATCTTCCAGTCATTGGGTACAGAAGCTGATTTAAAGGACAGGTTACAAACCGTAATTAACAGTTCCGCAATTTCACATTTTAGTTCTTTCAGAACTCTTGGGTGAATGCCATCTGCTCCCAGTGACTTGATACTGTTAAGTTTCTCAATTAATTCCAAAACCTCCTCTAGTGATACTTCAAACTGTGACAATTCCTCAGATTTGTCGCCTACAAAAGACAGCTCAGGTTTGGGAATCTCCCTAACATCCTCAGCCGTGAAGATTGAAGCAAAGAATTCATTTAGTTTCTCCACAATGACTTTATCATCTTTAAGTGCTCCTTTTGTATCTCAATCATCCAGGGGCCTCACTGGCTGTTTAGCAGGCTTCCTGTTTCTGATGTACTTAGAAAGCATTTTGTTATTACCTTTTGAGTTTTTGGCGAGCTGTTCTTCAAACTCCTCGTTGGCTTTTCTTATTACATTTTTACACTTAATTTGGCAGTCTAACACTACACTACAAAATTGAGTTGTGTCTTGTATTTCACACAAATCTCTTATAATTTTGTACTAATTTTATCTAGCCAGATTTAATACTTTAAAAATCCCATGAAAGACAAGTCAAGAAACCAGCCTTTCCTGTTTTCTTGTACATGACAGGTGTATTATGTATGAATTTTAAAAGGTCTTTTCTAATTCACAAGACATTCCTGACTGTAAGAGACACATGTTTTCTGTATCTCTTGTGTTTCAAAATCAGGTGGATGAGATTAGCAAATTTTCAAACAGGACAATATTTTCCCCCTCAGAAATATGAAACAAACATATGAGCCCAATAATGTGCATACCCACTTCATTTCTAAATTAAAACTCTAGGATTGTTTCAATTAAAATGAACACTAACTTTTTGGAAGGTTTGGGCTTTCAGAGTTTAATTTACCCGTTTTCAGTGAAGGCAAGTGATTTTAAGGTGTGCCAAAGCAACAAAATAAACCTGCCTGGTTTTTGCTTCTCCATTTAACTACGGTTTCTTCAATTTTCCATTTCAAAATTTTTCAAACTTGGATGATAAAAGACTAAGAGATACAAGCCAGGTTCGTGTTCACTTTGGTGGCTTAAGGATATTTTGGGAAAATCATAAACTTACATTTTCTGGTTCAACTCCGATATCTTCACAAAATTTCTCCATGCCTTCAGGACCTACAACATCATCAGTTCCTGCAATCAAATGACATTTCACAATGTTGTTGTTTAAATTAAAATTCACTGCAAGCACACCACTGCTGTAAAAGAGAAGTATTCATGCAACGTAAGCTGAACTTCCGTAGGATTCAGTTTTCTTTTTGATGCATACAAATATTTACCCTTTACAAGAAGATATTAAACTATGATAAAAGTTTACACCTCTGGTAAGGCATAAGAAGAGAGAAAGAAAATATGAGCACTATCCTTCATTTCTTTTTTAACTTGTACCACGGTACCCAGTAATTACAGCAACTGTGAAAAGTGAATAGATTCATAGATATTAAGGTCAGAAGGGACCATTATGATCATCTAGCCTGACATCCTGCACAATGCAGGCCACAGAATTTCAGCCACCCACTCCTGCAATAAACCTCTCACCTATGTCTGAGCTACTGAAGTCCTCAAATCATGGTTTAAAGACTTCAAGGTGCAGAGAATCCTCCAACAAGTGACCCATGTCCCATGCTACAGAAGAAGGTGAAAAACCCCCAGGGCCTCTGCCAATCTGCCCTGGAGAAAAATTCCTTCCTGACCCCAATTATGGAGATCAGCTGAACCCTGAGCATGTGGGCAAGATTCATCAGCCAGATACCCAGGAAAGAATTCTCTGTAGTAACTCAGATCCCACCCCATTGAACATCCCATCACAGGCCATTGGGCCTATTTACCATGAATATTTAAAGATCAATTAATTGCCAAAATCATGTTATCCCATCATACCATCTCCTCCATAAACTTATCGAGTTTAATCTTGAAGCCAGATAGGTCTTTTGCCCCCACTGCTTCCCTAGGAAGGCTGTTCCAGAACTTCACTCCTCTGATGGTTAGAAACCTTCGTCTAATTTCAAGTCTAAACTTCCCGATGGCCAGTTTATATACATTTGTTCTTGTGTCCACACTGGTACTGAGCTTAAATAATTCTTCTCCCTCTCTGGTATTTATCCCTCTGATAAATATATTTATAGAGAGCGATCATTTCTCCCTTCAGCCTTCTTTTGGTTAGGCTAAACAAGCCATGCTCCTTCAGTCTCCTTTCATAAGACAGGTTTTCCATTCCTCCGATCATCCTAGTAGCCCTTCTCTGTACCTGTTCCAGTTTGAATTCATCCTTCTTAAACATGGGAGACCAGACCTGCACACAGTATTCCAGATGAGGTCTCACCACTGCCTTGTATAACAGTACTAATCCTTATCCCTACCGGAAATACCTCACCTGATGCATCGCAAGACTGCATTAGCTTATTTCACGGCTATATCACATTGGCTGCTCATAGTCATCCTGTGGTCAACCAATACTCCAAGGTCCTTCTCCTCCTCCGTTACTTCTAATTGATGCATCCCCAGCTTATAACTAAAATTCTTGTTATTAATCCCTAAATGCATGACCTTACACTTCTCACTATTACTATTACTCCAGTTTACAAGGTCATCCAGATCCTCCTGTATGATATCCCGGTCTTTCTCTAAATTGGCAATACCTCCCAGCTTTGTATCATCCGCAAACTTTATTAGCACACTCCCACTTGTTGTGCCGAGGTCAGTAATAAAAAGATTAAATAAGATTGGTCCCAAAACCGATCCCTGAGGAACTCCACTGGTAACCTCCCTCCAGCCTGACAGTTCACCTTTTAGTATGACCCGCTGTAGTCTCCCCTTTAACCAATTCCTTATCTACCTTTCATTTTTCATAGCGATCCCCATCTTATCCAATTTAACTAATAATTCCCCATGTCGCACCGTATCAAACGCCTTACTGAAATCTAGGTAAATTAGATCCACTGCATTTCCTTTGTCTAAAAAATCTGTTACCCTCTCAAAGAAGGAGATCAGGTTGGTTTGGCATGGTCTACCTTTTGTAAAAACATGTTGTATTTTGTCCCATTTACCATTGACCTCAATGTCCTTAACTACTTTCTCCTTCAAAATTTTTTCCAAGACCTTGCATACTACAGATGTCAAACTAACAGGCCTGTAGTTACCCGGATCACTTTTTTTCCCTTTCTTAAAAATAGGAACTATGTTAGCAATTCTCCAGTCACTTGGTACAACCCCTGAGTTTACAGATTCATTAAAAATTCTTGCTAATGGGCTTGCAATTTCATGTGCCAATTCCTTTAATATTCTTGGATGAAGATTATCTGGGCCCCCCCGATTTAGTCCCATTAAGCTGTTCAAGTTCACTTCTACCTCAGATATGGTAATATCTACCTCCATATCCTACCATTATCCCTAAGCTCCTCATTAGCCTCATTAAAGACTGAGGCAAAGTATTTGTTTAGATATTGGGCCATGCCTAGATTATCCTTAACCTCCACTCCACCCTCAGTGTTTAGCGGTCCCACTTCTTTTTCTTTGTTTTCTTCTCATTTATATGGCTATAGAACCTTTTACAATTGGTTTTAATTCCCTTTGCAAGGTCCAACTCTACTTGACTTTTAGCCTCTCTCACTTTATCCCTACATGTTCTGACTTCAGTAAGGTAACTTTCCTTGCTAATCCCTCCCATCTTCCACACCCTGTATGCTTTCTGTTTTTTCTTAATCACCTCTCTGAGACGCTTGCTCATCCAGCTTGGTCTACAACTCCTGCCTTTGAATTTTTTCCCCTTTCTTGGGATGCAGGCTTCTGATAGCTTCTGCAGCTTTGACTTGAAGTAATCCCAGGCCTCCTCTGCCTTTAGATCCATAAATTCTTCAGTCCAATCCACTTCCCTAATTAATTACCTTAATTTTTGAAAGTCAGCCCTTTTGAAATCAAAAACCCTAGTCGCAGATTTATTTTTGTTTATCCTTCCGTTCAGTTTGAACTGAACTAGCTCATGATCACTTGAACCAAGATTATCCCCTACAACCATTTCTTCTATGAGTGTCTCACTGCTCACCAAAACCAAATCTAAAATGGCATCCCCTCTTGTTGGTTCAGCAACTACTTGGTGAAGGAATCCATCAGCTATTACATCTAGGAAAATCTGAGCCCTATTATTATTACTAGCACTTGTCCTCCAGTCTATATCTAGGAAGTTAAAGTCTCCTGTGATCACACAATTCCCATTAGTATTTACTTCATTAAAAACATTAAAGAGGGCTCTATCCATATCCAAATTAGATCGCGAGAGTCTATAGCACACTCTAAGCACTATCACAGGGGAGGCTCTAGTAGTTTTCTTCCCCAATGTGATTTTTGCCCAGACCAACTCTGTCTTATCCATTCCATCAATAAGGAAGGTACTGCAGGACAAAGACTTTTGAAACTGGCTCAGTACCGAAGTGCTGCTATACTGGGTGAACTGAACACAGTGGTTACTGGAACTTACTAAAGGCTCAAGCCAGGAAAGAAATTTGTTTTAAAGTTATCTTAATAGTAAACAGACAAGAAATCTTTAGTTGTATTAGAATACAATAAGTTTTTTTTTAAAGGGAGAGAATATAGCTGACTAACAAATATATATTATACTAGTATGGGATTGACACCCCCAGAACCGAATGCACAATTTACTTGTTTATATTAACTGTAACTATCTTCTTTGAGTCATTAAAAAAAAAATCTGAAATAAGATTATCATGCCATTTTTATTCACAATGCAACACCACCATATCACACCACATAATGGAGACTTCACATACACAACCCCCTGCCCGCAAAACTCTGCAAAGTAATTGCTATGTAAAAAGGCTTCAGAAAATATAACAGCAAGAAGAGCAGCAATCAAATCAAGACTCCTACTTCACAATCTCTGCAATACACTGTATGAAAACTGCTAGAGGTATATACAAATAATAGTCAAACAGCCTTGAAAAAACCAAGATTTTATAATGAGAACAGCAGTTGACCCTTCACTATTGTGTTAAAGTCAATCTTATATCAGTCTTAAATATTCAGCCTTGTGTATAATTAAATGTATTTAATTATACACATTTCCCATCTTTATTTTCCTATCTTCCCATTATCCCCTCCGCCCCCAGATTCAGCCACCTTAAAATATACAACGGTTAAAAAAGATTTCTGTGATTTTATAAGGGAAAGTCACATTAGGAAAAGGGCAGTATCAACAGTGGGTTTGTGTAAAAGAGAAAAACCTATGAAGTAAACATACAAGAGCCTCATTTGAAAATTTGTTATCTCGGAGTGTTATAACACCACTATGAACAAAACTATACCCACTCCTCTCTGCCTTCTTCTTAGCACCTTTGCAGATGCAGCAACTGGAAAACCAAAGTAGTTTCACACACTGCTATCCGCTCATCCTTCTTTCTACTGAACTCTTGCCAAGAATGAGTTATTCCAGTAGTCAGAACAAGAATAGAAAATCCACACAGCCATCAAGAAAGGCACAGAATCTGGCAATAGGGTGCCCGCCTTTTTCTCTCTCTCTATCCCTTGTCTGTCTCTCTTCTCCGAACCTGCCAGACACAAAGACCTCAGACTAGTTTGGTTCATATAAATCATGTTTTGCTTTAATAGCATCACCACCAAAAATTAAGTGATAATTTATTAGCTGTACAGATGCCAAAAAGGAATGGAGATGAGAGCATTTAATATCATGCATCCAAACCAGCCGCTGCAAAAAGAAGACTACGTCATTTACTCCCTAAAGTTCTAGGTATGCTTTCAGAGAAACTACCCAAGGTCCCCATTTCTCTATCTACCAGCTATTCAGTTTCCCCTTCAGTGTTCTTTACAGTACTGTACTATAGAATTATTTTCTCCCTTTGCAAATAGCTTCCTTTAGGAGAGTTTTGTGTACTATTCTGCAAAATTAGCAGGTCACTGCCTGTATGTTGTCAGAAGATGAAGTATATCATAATAGGTGGTCCTAGAAGAAATTGCCAAGTCAAGTCCTGTTCAATATACAATAGTGAGAACGAGACAAAAATATACCCTCGTGCTTAATGTTGAACAATAATTCTAAGGAAAGACTCCTTGGGGAAATGTGATCTCAGGAATCAGTTCCATTTTCTGCTTAGAACTGGAACCAAATTTAAAGTGAAAATTAAATATGGCTAACCTCCTAACCCTTTTAAAATGGGGCCCATGTCACCAGATGTCTACACTTCTCAATTGTAAGGGGCCAGAACTCTAAATCAATGAGTTCAACAAACTTCAGTTGGAAACATAATTTAATGTACAGATATTAGCAATAAATTCTGGTATAGAATTTAGCAATAAACCACAATTAAAGCTTTATTTTGTTTAATGTACAGTTACTAATTTATTTTTAATTCTCTGTAACTTAAAACCAAAATAGTGATACATTATCTGCATTTGAAACGTTTCTTGTTTGGGGAAAATATTGTCTTCAGTGTGGTAATTATTCTTTCAGACACTGGCACATCTTGAGTTCTTTGGTATCTGTCTATAAACAGGAGTCTTTTTTATTCAAGGATTATTTTTAAAACTCTTTGCTTTACCAAGAAATCTCTGTATTAGATTGAAATTTCTAGGAAAAATCTCATTTAATAATGTCTTTAAATTTCAATACAAGTTTAGACAGTTGTCAGGGTTAGGCATTGGTACATATCAGCTTACCTGCATACTCATAGAACCATTCTAAGCATCTTTTACTTGAAAAGACTTCTTCCTCTGTCTTTATTCTAGTTGAATCATATTTTCTATACATGCTAAAAATGGAGAACATAATTAATAAGTAATTTACATTTTAAAAAAGAGCTTTGTAGTCAAGATACAGTTAGCCAATACAAATGGCAATATCATTTTCCTAATATGGATAGTTTAAACTTAGGGCTTCTGTTTTTTAGGGTTTATTAATTTCATTTGGGGGGAGTCTATTTTTGAGCTTTATGTAGCTGTCCAAAAATTTGTATATACTGCAATGAGTAATGTATATTATACACATTACTCATTATAATAGTATATACTGTCATGAGTAATCTCCCTGTAATGTTATTTAGCACACTAACATAATACTGTTTCAACCAGCACACTAGGGAAGTTTTAATGCACATCAGCAGGGGCTACACAGACCAGTTAATGCGCAACATATGAGTGTGCTTTAGAAATCACATGCCCACAGTGTGCCTTACTGATCCATGTAGACAAGCCCTTAAATACAAGTAACCATTTCCAGGTTTACTGCATAAACACCAGTTTGTTTGCTTTTCTTTTCCAGCATCAGCAGTGTTTTATTGGTGTTTACCAGTTAAAATCAGAAGCCCTACTTAATCTTTAGCATTTTACTCAACATCTTGCCCTCATATATCCACTTATTTACACAACTGCTTAACAGAATAAGTACCATAAAACTAAATATTAGAAATATTGAATGCATAAATAAAGCTCGCTTTTTCAAAGTTTGGAACTTTTTCAGCAACATTGACTAGATGGCTCAAGGAACTGTAATGAGTTCTTCAGACCTTCATCTACAGATCATTGGTTTAAAATCCAGCTCAGGCTGACAGTGGTCACCAAAAAACCTGCAGGGTGACCAAATGATATGAGAGTTTGTTAGAGGACTTTCCCTTCACACCCACAGACGCCGACTCCATGGGAGCTCCAGGGCTGGAGCACCCACCAACAGAAATTAGTGGGTGCTTTAGAACCCACTGGCAGCCAGCTCTGCCCGCCAGCAGCCCCCACAGATCAACTCCTCCCCCTCTCCCCCAACGCTTACCGTCTCCCGCAATTAGTGGGGCATGAAGGAGGTTCTGGGAGGAAGGGGGGGAGGAGCGGTGATGGGGCACGCTCAGGAGTGAGGGGGAACTGGGCAGGAAGAGATGGGGCAGGGAGATGGGAGAAGGGGTGGAATGGTGCCTGGGGCAGAGCAAGGGCAGGAAGATGTGGGTGGAGGCTTGGGGGAAAGAGGGCGGGTAGAGGCGGGACCTGGGGCAGAGATGGGGGTTCAGCACCCTCTGGGCCTGAAGGAAACAGAGCCTATGCCCACCCCTGGTTCTTGTCACACAGACAGAAAGCAGAAAACCAGAAGTCCGAATTGCAAGCAACACAATATTTATTGGGGTTAGTTTCAAGCAAGCATACCCATAGCTCTACACACTGGCAGAGTCTGTTTCCCAGTGTTACATTCCCAGCTCTGATGCCACAGAGCTTTTACCCATGTCCCTGTTCCCAGCTCTGACACCGCAGAGCCTTTGCCTGTGTCCCTGTTTCCTATTCCCCCCTCCTCCTCCTCAGCAGCCCCATATATACCTGCAATGCACACCCCTGGTCCCACCTCTTACAACTTATGGTCATGTTCCATTTTGGAGGATCATGAGTCTGGGGTCTTCATCCCACCTCTTTTGTATCCCATGGGAAGGATATGGAGTGAGGTTGTATACTGGCCAAGCCAGGCTTTTCTTTGGCTCTTAGTGTGTCTTATGCCTCCCCACCAAGCCTCCTTGCCCCTCTTAACTGGTGGCTTGACCTTGGCTTGAGAGAGGAGCCAGCAAGCCAGCCTTCCTGTGTATGCTCACCTAATACACTCCCACCATCCACAATAACACTTTAACTGTTCTTATCTGTTTCCATTATAGTAACAAACCCACCTGGCTTAGGCAGAAGCAACACACAGTGTCTTTGTTCACACATATTAGTAAGGATATAGGTGTATCAAAAATCAAACAGGCAAACAAGACCCAAAATTTTATCTCATGTGAATATACAGGCCTGAATCCTACATTATCACTAGCACTCCTAACAGAGCTGGTGGTCTCAGTTAAGTTCCTGAACTGCCCTTGTAACAATACCTACAATAATGGCAATTTCTGCAGAAAGCCCACAGCCAAGGACACAACTAACTTTGTTGCCTCCTAAACAGAAACTCTCTAGAAGAGGGCTGAGGCCTTTGAGTAGAGAAATATAGAAACATTTGAAGTGTCTCTACCTTTACTGTATTTGTTCAGCAGCAAAACAAGAGTATCATGAATTTCTATTACTGGTAACACAGGAAAGCCATCACAAGTGCTAAAATAGAACAGTTAGTTACACTAGGGTAACTAGGGTTTTTATGGGAGGGAGATAAGGAGTTTGGGAGATGTTGTTGTCAGTGTGTATCCCACTGTAGGTGCAAGTACTTTTTTTGTTTGATTAAAAGTGTCCGTTAGGGAAACACATGCACCCTATGCCTCCTCATGCTCCCACACAAGAGCAAAATGGGGGGAGGAATGGAGGGAACATCATGCTCCCACAGTTTCCTTGCAATTCAAAGCCCGTGTTGCTGAGGGCTCCGAAAAGTGGGGATGGAGGGCAGGTCATGGGATCCACGAGTACAACATCTCAAAGAACTACCGTTACTGTAAGGTAAACAACCACTCTACCTTTCAGCCTGTGTCAATATGAATCCCACTGTAGGTAACTGGCAATCAGTATCCCCCTAGACGGTGGGAGTCAGGAGTTCCAACTATATAAAACACACCGAAGGACTGCTCTCCCAAACTTGCAATCTGACCTAGCTGCCATGTCAAGTGCATAACATTTAACAAAAGTCAGGAGGTGACTCCATGTAGCTGCCTTGCAGATCTCAGAGTCTGGGACATTTCTGAAGCAGGCCGACAGTGCTGCCTGTGCCCTGGTGGAATGTGCCTTGAGATTTGGAGGAAGAGACTCACCAGCCAATGATGCAGTATGATCCACTTCGAGATTCTCTGCAAAAAGATAGCTTGGCCTTTCAAGGCGTTAAATATGGCCACAAGGAGGCAGGGACAGAAAGGCAGTCCTGTTGAGGTAATAGAGCAAGACTCTGGAGACGTTGAAAGTATGCAGCTTCTTCTTCACAAAGCTGCATTCAACGCCAAGAGAGAAGACAGGTATGGTGATGGATTGGTTCATGTAGATTTCCAAAGCCATCTTTGGGATGACTGGTATGTAGCTTCATCACCACCTTTTCTCTGTAAAAGACTGGGTAAGGCAGCTTGGTCCTAGAGCTTTGGGCAGTGGTTCTCAATCTGCGGCCCACGGGCCATTTGCAGCCCAATCAGCACACAGCTGCAGCCCATGTGATATCCTCAGGGCCATACAGGTAATATATATATTGTGTAGATGAGGCCCACATAACACACAGAGAGCTGCATATGCAACCCATGAAGGTAAATAAGGTTGAGAACCACTGCTACAGAGCACTGGCCAGTATAGCTATGCTTGCAGAGTCCCCCTACTGTAGATGCTGCATAAACCAGCAGAAGGAGAAATTCTGCTGGCATAGCTACACCACATCCCTTAATGACATTAGCTAAACCGACAGAAGCATTCTCCTGTTAGCATAGTTGCAGCTACACCACAGATTTAGCTGACATAGCTATGCCAGAAGGGGTGTGATTTTTTCTCCACACGCCTAGCCAACACATCTATGCTGGCAAACCTTTGCATGCAGACCAGGCCTAAACACCTGTCTGTCTGATATCAAGACAACACGTGCTCGGCATAAAGGAGTGAAGGGGCTTCTGAAGGGTGTGCTCTCTGGATTGAGTCTGCTGCAGCTCTCAACCACCTCATCAACTCTGTTGATGTGTTGAAGATGCAGTGTCATTGCCGAGGAAGAGAAACACTGGTAATCTCATATCTTGGGCTCTTTTTGTCATGATATTCCATCACAGTGGTGGTAAGACAGTGTGCACTGTGTCTGGGCTGTAGCTGTGGATGATACTGTTTGAATTACAGAGAAAGTGTGTAAGTCCCTAGAGCATGTAGATACCCTAGAGTATCTCTGGAGTCCTTCAGCATGTGCATACCACTGTCTTCTCCCTAAACAGCTCTGAGTCCTCAATCATGACCTACACCGCTCTCAGGATGTCCAAAACTTGAAGTCACAATGCATTGTGCATGGTTACTGTGGTGGCCGTAGACCTGTCTAAAATGTCTTAATTATAGCCTTAAGCTACTCTCTGCTGTCATGAAGCAGCTTTGCAAAGAAGAGTGTCAACCAGTCATATTTGGCCAGCAGTGCCTGGCAATTACCCACCATTATTTGTAGCAAAGCTAAGGAATACAATTTCCTCCCAAACAGGCTGAGGCATTTGGGGTCTTTGTCCTTCTGGGTACTTTTGTTCAATCTCAAATTTTCTTGTTTGGCTGATACAACTAAAGCGCCTAGGTTGCGGTGAGTGTTAAGTACTCAAACCCCATATGGGGAAGTGGTATCCAACGTTCCTGCTAATTTTTTCCATCCACATGAGGAATGGATTTTGTTATGTGCAGCACTAATATTGAGGTAATGTGCAGATGTCCACCACAAACAAAAAACAGATATAATATATATTTTTAAACAGTTCATAGGTATGGAAGAAGAAGCAAGAATATTAAAACAAAGAATAATTAACAAGGTGTACTGCTTAAGATGTTTATTTAATATGAAATCAAATAAAAATAAAATTAACACTGCCCTTCGAGTACATGTATTTTATCATCCTTTCTAACAACTCAAGCTAGTAAACACACCAAAATGTGGTATACTGAAAACAGCTATATAAATAAAACAAAGGCATGGGTATTACGTAAAGCATAAAAAATATGCTCATCATATGGTGACAGTACAGGGGAAGAGAAGAAGAGGTAGACAGAAGAAAAGATGGATTGACAACATAAAAGAGTAGACAGAAATGGACTTCACGGAGACTCAAGCACTGACACGCAATCATCAGGGGTGGAGACAATTGGTTGATTGCTCATCAATGATGGTGTCCCAATGACCAATGCGGTTATGGGAGTGATGATGATGATAAAAAATATGCACCAGAGCCCAATTTAATAACCTACTCCTACCATAGACCACTAAATCTTCAGGGAAAGCTGCTCTCAAAAAATGAAGCATCTACCAAAACACTAGCATGCTACGGACTTTTGTAGTACACAAAACTATCCCTCTTGCATGCATATTATCTGCACACATAGCTCAGCTTTAAGATGCTAAACAAATCTATGAGTCAACTAGAAACAGTCATGCTCTCATCACAAATATTAATACAATATTTTTTGATACTGGAAAGGAGAGTAAAAGGCATTCACTTAGGCTTATACTCTTAATTTGATTAATACTGCACATACATAGAACAGTAAAAATAAGTAATAAAGCAACACAGACAGCAAGCAAAACCACAAACAAACAAGTGACAACATTGAAACTATGAAGGGAAGTAAAACATCAAGTGGTTGGTTATGGGTATTTTAAAGTAGTGTTTACGACCCACGCTGTGCAAGTGCAACAGAGCCCTGTAGAAACAGGCAAAGTTCTCATGGTTTCACATTTTGTGTGTGTGTGTGAGACCAACTCAAAAACTCAAGAGTAGAAGCCATGGAGCACATTAACACGCGGCTTCAGAGTTCACAGACAGATCCCTGCTTCAAAGATCTTGCAAATAAGGTCTTCATCCTACAAAACACCTAGCACCACACCTAGTGCTTGCTACTTATGAGTCAAAGGGAGTACTCTGAAGAGCCAGAACTATACTAGATAGCGAAGATCTGGCCTTCATGGTTTCCAATACCTCTCCCCAAACAAATTCTAAAACTTAATGGAAATCACCTATCTGAAATCCAACTCTAACTGAAAGGCCAAACTAATAAACAGCATTCATAGTAAAGTTCTTCCAGTTTTAACAATTTACTGTGTATTAATTAGTAACACAGGATATTCTTAAAAAAATCATTAAGATCAGTTTTCAGATATTTACAACACTCCAAAAGAACTGTTGTTAAAAGAATGTTTTTCTTTTTTACCTTAAGCCATTAACACCTATGTAAACTCTGTTTGAAATGTAACCATGCAAATGTCATGAGCTAGGCCTTTCCGCATGTTTTTGCTCCAGTATTCATTCACTAAAGCCCCAATCCTGTGAATGCCTATACATGGGAGCTCTCCACATTCATAATTGTTTGCAGGATCAGTATCTAAGGGCTTGTCTACACTGGCACTTTACAGCGCTGCAACTTTCTTGCTCAAGAGTGTGAAAAAATACCCCCTGAGCGCAGCAAATTTCAGCACTGTAACATGCCAGTATAGACAGTGCTCCCAGCTACTCCCCTTGTGAAAGTGGTTTTTTTAGAGCGCTGGGAGCTGTCGCCACAACTACTCAAGCCCAAGGGGATCTGTCTCCCTCCAATCAAACTAAATCTTAGCCCAGTCTTTCTAACATCTCACAGCAGATGTCCACCAGCTGTCAACTGAAACTCAACATGGCCAAAAGTAAGCTCTTCATCTCTCCCTGCTGATACTAGGTGAAAAATATTTTGGTCTGGAACTGCAGAGGATTCACTGTTTTGTGTTTGCTCTATAATTCTAACAGTGGAAAATAGCAGGGGTGAAGCCACATTATTCCTGGCATATTTCAGATCTTGCAATTATATCAATAATTAGTTGGTAATTAATACATTTCCGTCCTCACCCCAGTCTCATAGTAACAACAAGAAAAGGAAAGATGTGCTTGGACTGACTGTGCTCTGATGCATTAATCAGACAATGGAGTCTCCCCAGCACCCCACCTGCCATGTAGCCACATCCCCAAAATGCCAGCAATCCGCTTGAAATCTTGGCACCCTGCCCCCCATGCAGCCTGCTTTCCCCTCCGACCCCCCAGCCCCTCCACCACCACCTCATGCAGCCTGCTCCTGCCAGCCCAGCCTGGGGCTGGGAAAAAGTCCTGTCTCTCCCTGGCAGCTGCAGCGCAGCTGGGGCTGGGAGGGGACACCCCAAATTCTCCACCCTCTATTCTCCCTGTAGCGGGGTAGTCACCCCACTCCAGCTCAGAAAGGGTTAAAGCCAGAGCTTGGAGAGGGCTGGGGCTGACAGAAAAGGCTAGGCTGATTGGGGAGGCAGCCACAGCTGGGGCCATGCCCCAATCAGGCCACAGCAGGCCCTATAAAAGGGCTGTGAGCCAGGAGCTCAAGCAGACTCTCTCTCTAGCTTCTGAGAGAGAAGGATTAGCTGCCTGGGAGGAAAGGGTGTCTGGAATAGGGTAGGGTTGGGGGAAGGCCAGAGGAGCTATGGAGTTCTAGCCTAGGAAAACCCCCAGGCTGCAAGCCTTGCTAAAGGCCAGGAAAGGTACTGGGGCTACAGAGGTGTAGCCTGGGAATAGGCAGAGGCAGCTGGTCCAACCCCCTTGCCGATGATGAGTGGTTTACAGACTGCAGTCTGCTCCAGTGAGTGGAGGCTAGAGGGTGACTGGCAGTAGCCACTGAGGCAAGGAGGGGATAGAGGGTTGGGGGTTCCCTGTGGAGGGGAGACCCAGAGTGTGGAGGTACTGCCAGGGGGTAGTACCCCAAGGTAAAGGGGCATCGGTGTCCGGCAGGGACATGGGTCCTAGTGGCAGGCGAGACACTGGCCTGCAGAGGGCGCTCCAGGCTGGAAGAGCTAATTCCTGAGACAACCAGCAGGAAGTGCTGCACCAGTGAACATCGTCTCGCTACACTCCCCATCTATCCCCGTGCAGCCTACTCCCCACAGCCCAGCCTGGGGCTGGGAGAAAGTACTGTTTCTCCCCAGCAGCTGCAGCCCAGCTGGGGCTGCTGAGAGAGTCTGACTCTGCTCTCCTGGCCACCAAAGCCCAGCTGGGAGTCGAGATGCCCCAAACTCCTCACCCCCTACTTCCCCACCACCTAACCTTCCATATCCTGTCCAGGAGGAACCTAATTAGTGGAGGAATGCCTGTGCGACACCACTAATTAAGTGCATGGCCCTTCAGTCTCTTGTGCACAGCCACCCAGGCATGTACCTTAGACAGAACTATGGTGGTAGCCCTATTCAACTTGTTTAATCATTGGTGTTTATAATGGCTGGCATCTGCCACGGGGCTTTAGCTCTAGTCTAGTAGTCCCTCATTAATGGGGAGGGAGATCCTCGCTCAACCAGAAACTGACAGGAGGTCAAACAGCTTGTGGAACTTATCTGAAATGACCCAAGTCTCAATCTCGGCAATCTTCATAAGGAGCTCCTGAACGCTTTTGAGTCATCCAGTGCGAGTGTCAGTACCATTCCAGAAGACACTTCATCTGGGATGACAAGAAGAGATCCTTTGGAGGCAAGACTGATGTTGCTCAGCCCCTGGATCCAACACCTCTTGATATTATGGGATCCTGGGTCTGGCCACAGATGCCACTGGGGAAGGAGACCTTTTTCTTCCCCACTGCTTGAGACCAGCTCTTCAATACGTGTGAAAGAAGGCCTCAGTACTGCCCATAGGGCCATGGTGACATAACATGAGTACAGATAACTTGCAGATTGCTGGCTGGACCAATGCCAGTGTAGATGGGCCAGGGATGGATGGGGCCATTAAGCAGAAGCCCATAGGTATCTTGGTGGTGCTGATCAGACCTCAGAGGGGAAGATTCTCTGCTCAGTGACAGGGAATATGTACACCCCTGCGACAGTGAGGAGTAGACCCCCTACAGGGGGAGCACCAATATACAAAGTGCATTCCGTATCAGAGTCTGTACTAGTGCCAGAAGATGTCTTGATGACCGTCCTGCCTGACCCTCATCCTCATGAACAATAATGAGGGGAGCACTGGTGGTGCCAGGAAAGTGCTGGTAGAGTCTGCTGCATCACAATCTGTCCCCTCTCTCTCTCCATCCCTCAACACTGGGCGGGGGCGGGGTGGGCTTGGAGGACTTTTCTCCAGAGACTTTTCAGTATGTCTCTTCCTGTGGGAGGACATGGAACTCCTTCTTGATCTTCTTCCTCAGTGCTCGGTGCCACCCTTTCCGAGCTTGCCTTAGACACCTAACATGCTGGTGCCAGAGTCAATGCTGGTGCTGGGTCTTTCCTCAGCACCATCTTCACAGAAACCTTAGGTGTTGCCTGTCTGCTCAGTGGGACACGAGATGATGTTGGTTTGTCCATTAATAGGATTCTGGACTTTGTTTCCTCTGACTCTCATGAGACCTTCATGGATTGTTCCAAAAGGTAGAGTTTCAGCTTTGCATCTTATTACTTGCAAGTCCACATGAGGAATAAAGCATTCCAAGACTCATCTTGGAATGCTTCCCCCAGGCACAAGAGACACCTGTACTCTGCCCATCCTTCATGGGGCTTTGCCCATCACAGGATGACAGGGCTTGAAAACGGCAGGTTTTGAATCTGCCATTTGAAAAGCCCTGTACAGGTGACTGGCGATCAGTTCACAGCGGTCCAAACAGGAGATAAGAAATGGTTCTGAAGATTTCAAAAACATGTAGCCTGAGCTAAAAACTAATGGCATGAATACTTGCCAGGTTCCGTCTCACTGCTACTTGCAGCAAGAAGGAACTGAGTGAGGGTTACAGCCATGGAACCCTTTCTGCCCTCATATGGGAGCATGAGGCGGCCCAGGATGCACGTGTAATTTTGATGGACACAGCTAGTCAAAAATATCCACTTGCACACAACTTGCAGTACAATCCATAGACGCACATCTGAAGAAAGTAAGGTGACTTAACTGTAGTGCTACAAAAATATTGCTTCTGCAGAGTCACGCTATAGCAGTGGTGCCCAAACTTTTCCTGTCGTGCTCCCACTTACCTCTAATGGAATGTGTCCGCACCCCTCCCTCCATTACTGCACAGCCAAGGCTTCCTCAGCAGAAGAGCTTGGGCTCAAGGCAGAGCTGGGGGGTGAAACTGGGGGTGGGGGAGGAGCTGGGGCTAGAAGTGGAGCTGGCCGGGGGCAGAGAAGGAATAAGGGCAGAGCTGGGCTGGGCGAGGAGCAGGGGGCAGAGTAGAGCTGCAACTGGGAAGGAAGAGCTGGAGCCAAAGCTGAGCTGGGCGGTGCTCCCTCCCCACCCCCGTGGGGGTTGGCCCAGGTGCACCCCACAGTTTGGGGACCACTGCACTATAGGAAGTTTTCTGCCACTGTTTTCAGCCATTAGAAACAGTGAAAGCATTAGAGGCACATATTCCTCAACCAGAGAATTGAACTGTCCAAAATAAAGTTATAAATAACCTGCTACCTATGAGCCTTCAATTTCTCACTGCTTCTACGAAGTCTGTTTTAAAGTCTCCAGGAAAGTAATGGATCTACATAGAAATTTATCAGCAGCAAGTTTATTGAATTCCAGCTATTGCTAAATTATTTATCTTTCACACTTAACAAATTACCAGCATCAGAAATTAGCAACACAGCAATCCTTAGGGGGAGGGCTAATTACCAACTGAAAAGACTGAAGCACACTATAACATGATTTATATATAAAGTTGAAATGTAGCATTTTTTAAATTTGATTCATGTGAACAGACTATGAAACCTTTTTTTTCCTAATCAGACTTTGTGTTTTTTGGATGGCTCCGGGATATTATGTAAAAAGTTAAACAAAGCGGCCTCTGAAAAGTGACTTTTTCCAATAATTTTTAAAGGCATTACTAATATTTGAGGATATTATGTAAGAAGTTGCTACAGTTAGTTCCTGCAAATTTACACATTGTTTTTATCTTTGTTGAGTGAACTATTTATAAAGCTGAAAAGAATGTATCAGCATTTTCAACTTAATGAAGTTGCAGGACATTGGAAAAAGTGGGTTTACACATAAGACTGTCTGTTTTTGTTAGTAAAGACACTTGACAAAGATAATATATACGAGGTAGATTGTGAACTTTAACAATTAAATGGTTAACCAATATAATTTTAATAGTTTTAATGGGTACTTTTTAAAACAATATTTATATCCCTAATGCCTATGGGTGCTCCACTGTAGGTGACTCTAGAGCAGTACCCCGATGGAGGAGTTGGACTTCAGAGTCAAGTCTAGTACTGATGATAATACTGTGGAGCAAAATATGGCATCGGATGCTGAGTCATGGGTGATCGCATAACGTTCCGCAAAAGTATGACCAGATGCCCAAGGTGCTGCTATGCCTATTTCTGTGATGGGAACATTTTTGATGAAGACTACAGAAGTGGAAACAGATCTCATGGTATGAGTTCAAACTTCAGATGGAGGCTGAAGATTGCAGGTACGATAGCAGTAGGTAATGCAGTTCGATACCCATCTTTGTTTTGAGAGTGAGGTTCCTTTAGACTTCTCTACAATCAAAAGGAATAGTTTAGGAGATTTTCTTAAGTTTTTGTTCTGTCCAAATAGAATGCCAAAGCAATCCTGATAGCAAATATATAACATTGCTTCTCTGTCACAGTGTAGTTTTGGGAAGAAGGTTGGGAGGAGAGTAAGTTGGTTTATATGGAAGTCAGAGGATACTTTCGAGAGAAAGTTTGAGATGTGCTCTCAGTGTGACCTTATCCCTAAAACAACAAAAAATTGAGAGGGGGTGAGTGTGCCATTACAGCCCCTATTTCCCCGAGCCGAGGTGATGGCTACGAGGTATGCTGTTTTCATAGACAGATGTATAAGTCAGCATGTAGCCATGGGTTCAAAAAGAGGCGTTGTGAGGAACTTGAGACCAGGTTAAGGTCCCATGTTGGTGTAGGATGTCTGATTTGTGGGAAGAGGTTACCCATACCCTTGAGGAATCTTTTGATTGCAGGATGAGTGAAAATGGAAAAGCAGTCTCTTATAATGAAAGGCGGTTATGGCTGTGAGCTGTATCTTTACTGAACTTAGAGATAATTCTGACTTTTTTTAGATCAGGATTTAGTCTAGTACTAGTGGGAGGGGAGAGGATGTGGAGGTAATGTGTTTTGAGTTACACCAAGTTTGGAATCTTTTCTATTTCTGCATATATGTTGAGGAGTTATTATTCTACTATGTAATAGCACCTCTTTCACATTTTCTGAACAGGTCATCTCTATGAACCATCAAGGAGCCATGCCTAGAATTGGAGAACCTGTAAGTTTGGATGGCGGATCTGTCCGGCGTTCTGAGAGAGGAGGTGAAGAATGATTGGTAGGCACACCACTAACTGAGTAAGGTAGGAGAACCATGTTTGTCTTGGTCACGTGGGAACTATGAGAATTACTTTTACTCTTTCTTATCTTGAGCAGGACCTTCGATACGAGAGGAATGGGGAGAAAAGCCATAAAGGAGACCTGTGTCCCAGTGAAAGAAAAAGGCATCTCTTAGTGAATGGTATCCCAGACGAGGTTTGGAGCAGTACTGAAAGCATTTTTTGTTTTGGGACATGGCAAATAAGTAAATTTTTGGGACTCCACAATGCCAAAATTAATTGTAGAGAACAGGGTCCATTTCCCATTCATGTTTCTGCGAGAATGTTCTGCTGAGGGTGTCCACAGTGGTATTCTCCACACCCAGCAGGTAGGCCGATGATATGATGCTCTGCCGAATGCACCAGTTCCATAGTGTCTCTGCTTCTGCGCAAACGGATGGTGATCTCGCTCCTCCCTGGCAGTTTAAGTAGAATATACATGCTATGTAGCCTGCCGTGACTTTCATGTTTGCCTTCATCAAATGGTAGGCAAGCATTTCTGACTGCTCTGAGCTCTAATAGGTTGATATGTAGTGTTGATTCTAAGGGGGACCATTTGCCTTGAACCATGTGATTGTCTTGGTAAATTCCTCAGTCCAGTAAAGATGTGTCTGTCTGTATCAACACTGGAGGTGGCTGCGTGAAGGGGACCCCTATGCAGACCCCTTCTGCAGATCTTTCCACCTTTTGAGAGTCTCTGGCTATCAAGGGCATTGACAGTAGTTTGTTCAATCTGTCTGTTTGGTGTGTGTACCATTTTGAGCCATGCCAGAAAGCAACGCATGTGGAGCCTTATGTGACTTATCACAAAGGTCTGCTGCCCTGTGACCGAGTATTTGAGGCAATTTCTGGCCAAGGTCTGGGGACTGATCTGAATGGTTGATTAAGATGGTTAGGGTGTTGAATCTGTGTAATAGGAGGAAAACATTGGTCTTTACCACACTGAGAGAGGCTCCTATGAATTCTAGCTGTTACACTAGAGTCAGTCTATTTTTGAGCATTCAGTTGTAGTCTCAACTGCATGAATACATTTATAGCAGAGGTCCCCAAACTGTGCAGTCCCCTGGGGGGCACAGAAGAACATTCTGGGGCCACAGCTGGACCCAGGCCAGCCCCCACTGGGGGCAGGGAGAGAATGCCATCCAGCCCCGCTCCAAACTCTGCTCCAGCCCTAGCCCCCTTACCTCTGTCTCCACCCCCACCCCAAGTTGCGGTCCTGCTCCTGGCCCCGGAGGAGGCACAGACAGTGGCAAGGGAGGACATGACCCTCAAAAGTTTGGGGACCACTGATCTATAGTCTTTTGCGCAGCTAACAGGGCATCATCAAAGGATTCTGCCCTGAGTAGACAGCTGTCTAGATATGGATGTATCACGATCCCTGATTTGCAAAGATGGGCTGCTACCATAGATAGGACCTTTGAGAACACTCCGGGTGTGGACGATAGGCCAAATGGAAAGCACCTTGTATTGAAAATGGTCTTGACCCAAGGTGAATCTCAGAAACTTCCTGTGGGATGGTGGAATTATGATATGAAAGTTAGCATCTTGTAGGTCAAGAGCCAAGAACCAGTCTCCCTGGTCCAGAGATGGAATTATTGTTGCTAAAATAATTTTTACATTTGAGGACACTTATTATGGGTGCATTTGCTTTTTGAGCCACTTATTATACAGTAGAGCTTCATAGCACAAGCCCCATTGTCTAGCTACTATGCACACACACCCTCAAAAGTTCTTAGTTTAAACAGGCAAGACAACGGAAGTATTCTGCCCATTTTTACATTTGGGAAACTGGAGCACAGAAATTAACCTACCTTTCCCAAGGTCACACAAGAAGTCTATAGCAAAACCAGGAATTGAACTCAGATCTTGAGTCCCAATCTAGTGTCATAATCACAAAGCCATCCTTCCTCATTGAGGCACAGAATTCCACAGTTAGTGCCATTTTTACCATTTCATAAGTGGATGATCACCCTAACTATTCATCAATAATGTTATTTCATCATTCTTAGCTCACATTAAGATGACATACCCATCATGTCTACTTTTCTTAGCAGATAAATCATCTCCGGCTGCAGGTCTCCTCTTTTTCCTTGGAGGCATCACTTTGCTAAAGCAGTCCGATGAACTGCAAGATCGGAGACTTCCTATGGAGGGTATTAAAAACAAGGAATAAAAATAGTTTCAGGACAGTGCATTTTCCTCAAAAATTAGAGACTGGTGAATTGACTCAAATAAAAGAACTGAAATTTCGAAGTTAAACAAAATTCCCCCATCTCCTTTCAAAATAAAACACCACCCATTTTTATGTGCCACTCTACTTCCTGGTTTCTGTGAAGACTGAAAGCACTGAAAAATACTACAGGAGCAAAGACCAGTCTCTTGTACTATTTTCAATCTGTCTAGTATAAATAAGGGCTACAATCTGCTTTAGAGTCTCAGGAAGCATCCTACCTTTTACTTACTTATCCAAACCAGAACTTTTGAGGTTTGCCCATCACTTGTCAAAATAAAGGGCTGGCCCAGTGATTAGAGCACAATACTTCTAATAGACACCCTTGTTTGATTTCTTAACCCAATTTCTTGGCCCAAGAAGAACAGGAAGTGCTCTACAGGGAGAGGCATACTCAACAGCTATTGGGAGGGAGCACCTTTGTCACTTTGCTTTGACTCTCTTGGGAGCAAAGACGACTGATCCCAGAGACAGAGTTTTATCCAACCCTCCTTAATTAGAAATAACGACCACAGCACAGAACCCTAAAGAAGTTGTGTATAAAACACAGGATGAAGACCAGCTGGAAGAGTCAGCACAGCTCTGAATAGTATGCAGATAACTTAAAAAGGAAATGGAGAGAAGGCTAAGGGTAAGAAAAGGCAAAGAAGCCAAGTTAAGGTAATTGCAAAGAACTACAGAACAGGGTAGTCTTCATAGTTAGTCTTTAATTCACCTTCTGTGTAGCTCCTATAGCATCCAAGATAATTCTTAATATATTAAAACCCCATATAATCCTCTAAATATGTTTCACTGCTTGAGGCTTCAGAAAATCCAACCATAAAACTTTACATTTTTAGATATTACAATGGCACAGGTTGAAGGTAGTTGCTCAACTCTCATTAAACGGCAATGGAGTTTGGTGCTTAACTGCCTTCTGTGCCATTGAAAATCTCTCCCAAGTGTTCTGAAAGCAATATAAGTAAGGAAGTTCAGATGCACAACTGAGATACAAACAATAAATCCTATGAAGTTATTAGATTTTGCACATACATTCTTACACATGATAGCTTCAGATGTATAATTTTTTGTGCTATTAAGTACAGAGTATGGTGTTCAAACTAATTTTGGTTTAGCTGATAGTACTCTCGTACCTATTATCCATTTTTGGTCTTGCCCTCCCATCCACATTGTTTTAGAGAGGAACAAGGTAGTTCTCTCCATTTCAGGAATTCTCCCTAACACTACCTACCTGTGATGTTCAAGTCTTCTTCAAACCCCCAGCATTCATGTATCTTTTTTATTCAGGAAAGTACTGACTGGTCAAGCCTATGCTGGAGAGGAGTGCAAAGTGGGAAGAGGTAAAAACAAAAAATCTCATCTATGGAAATATATACAGGTAATGGGTTAGGAAAAAACAAGAAAGAAAACCACACAAAAGACAAGAAAAATAGAAGGTAATATTGAAAGAAAGGGACAAGAGAAGGTATGCTGCAAATATTAAACATGCTCTCAGGAAGGCTTCCAAAATAATAAATTACTTTACTCTTTTTTTTTAAAAAGAGCTCTAAAATACTGTAAAATTACTGTCTCAGACTTAAAATATACATTAAGGAGCTAGTTAAGCCATAAGAACTCCAAGCCGTACATTGCTGGTGTTGTGAGGCAAAAGATAAGAGCCCTAGTAACAGCTATTTGAGAAGAGCAACATACCTTTAAACTGAGTCAAATGCTCCAAAATATACTTCAGTATGCATAATACAAAATGGATTAAAGAAACTATGTCATCTTATTAGTGATAGGTCCATATAAAGATATCTGCTGAATTTCATGTACACAATCTTGAAATGCCTACAAATTATAGTGGCTATAATTTTTTTATGGCCTTTTAAGTCAAGTTTCTAGAGATTTTGTCAGCAAGTCAATAGACAGATAAAGACTTGCACAAACTGAAAGTCTTAAGGTGATAGCAGGACTGACCAGCTGTTTAGAGAAGGACAAGAGGCGCAGATTTACGGACTCCACCACTCACACACTAGAGCAGTACAAAACAACTTAGTAAATGGAGTATGGGTTCTAGGGTACCCCTAAATTTTAATGTGACTGCCCAAAATACATGCTAGTACTAAATACAGCCCATGGCCATTCCTTCCCCTCTAACTGTAGCTTAAAGGCAAAGGTGATCAATTGTGGATTTTTCATTTCTAGGTCACTCAGGCAACAATTAC
Source organism: Lepidochelys olivacea (assembly GCF_965140295.1). Taxonomy (NCBI): domain Eukaryota; kingdom Metazoa; phylum Chordata; order Testudines; family Cheloniidae; genus Lepidochelys; species Lepidochelys olivacea. The sequence goes on from NC_140414.1 coordinate 97,946,011, forward strand.
TATATATAAAAATAAACATAGAAATATGACTAAAGGCATTTGGGTTTGATATAAAATATATACATTTATATGAAACACAGGGAGGGGCTGTGGGTTCCTAGTAAATTGCCAAAGCAACTGTAGAGATTGCAAAATTCAATAATCAGGATTAAACAAAGACTGTGACTGGCTAGCCAACTACAAAAGCAGTTTCTCCTCCCTTGGTGTTCACACTTCAACTGCTAGAAGAGGGCCTCATCCTCCCTGATTGAACTAACCTCGTTATCCCTAGCCTGATTCTTGCTTGCATATTTATACCTGCCTCTGGAAACTTCCATTACATGCATCTGACAAAGTGAGTATTCACCCATGAAAGCTTATGCTCCAATACATCTGTTAGTCTACAAGGTGCCACAGGACTCTTTGCCAAAATTCAATAAGTTACTTTTCAGAATGTGGATGCTTGGGGCAGGAGAAGCGAGATAATACTGGTCCTGCAATGGAAGGAGGGGAGAATACTATGTATTGTTATAATTCATAGGTTTCTAGGCCTGAATGGACCATTATGGTCATCTTGTCAGACCTCCTGAATAAAAGAGACCAAAGAATTTAACTCAAGAATTCCTGCATCAAGTCCATAACTATCATATCCCAGATAAACTGTTCCAATAGCTTATTACCCTAACTTAAAATTTAGCACCTTATTCCTATTTTGAATTTGTCTATATTCAGATTTATAGCCACTGAGTGAAAGGGAAGAACAGTAGAGGGCACAGAAGTTATAAAGTAACTATTTTTTAAAAAAAGAAAGCAAGTAAGACCGACAGATACCTGAAAGAGGAATATATTTTCAAATATTGTTCCAAGAAGTTTAAGTCTTCACATACTGCGTATGTTGTTTATTTATGATCTTACTGTTTCCATTCTAATTAAATCTTTTGTTGCACTTTTAATTGCCAAATGATGACCTACAAACTAACAAACCACAATACAGAAGTATCATTTATTTTAAAAATGATACATTTACACAGCTGTTATTAAATACTTCTTTGTAATGAAAATTCACAAGGAAACAAGATATAGCTATGTTGTGTGCCCATCTGAATGTAAAGCTTGTCAGTTCTTTAAAGGCAAGTTCTAACAGGCTTGTTAGCTCAGTATTGATTTAATATGAATATTTTTTGTACAGATTTTTCTAGGAGATTATTTTATTTTAAGGTAATTTCTATCTCCAACTTTTCCTGACTAATAATCAGTTACAGGTCTGATCACCTACAAATGTGTACACATAACTCCCACTGTCTTCAATAGGAGTTGCTTGAGATTGACAGAAAATTTTGTTACATATAACTGCTTCTCTGCAAATATCATCTTGAACATAGGAAAAGACCTCCTAGGTCATCGAGTCTGAGTCCTTGCTATCACAGGCAACCCCATCATATGATTCTGTTCATAAACATATCCAGCTCCATTTTAACACTAGTTAGGTTGTTTGCCTCTTTCCTCCCCACCATTAGAAGGCTGTCCCAGAAAAACTTTCCCTGAGAGTTAAAAACTGATCAAGGCTGGCAGTTCTTAATGGCTTTTGACACTTAAAGGTAACATTTGCAAGGAAGATACCACAAATGTCTGTCATGTACCATCACCACCCAAGAACAGCCAACTATTAATGTTGCTTGCCAAATATTTCCTTCAGTTCCTTCACCTGTGCAGGAGATAAAAGTTCCCAGGGGAAAAAAAAGCCAACTAAAGATGATCAACCTCGCATCTAAAACACACCCCAGTAAACAATGAAAAACAAGATATGAGATAAAAAAATGAGAGTGGTAAACCTTTGAACCAAGCGAAAGTGGGCAAGCAAAGGAGAATCTGCAAAGGATGTCTTCAGAAAAGCAGAATTACAGATATATAATTTTTACTTTCTCCAGAGATAACATCTGGGCAAATCCCTACACTCATGGAGATCAAGCAACTTGAGGGATGTTCAAAAATAAAATAAATGCAAAGCTCCAGTGAGCAATAATAACAAAACTAATGCCAATGCTGATAACAAGCAAGGTGTGTTATGTTTTGGAAGGAGAGAGTTTGGACTTCCCTACATTGGATTCCACGCTCCAGAAAAGTTTCAGACCCCTGCAGATTCATTTCAGGAGGTCAAATTCAAGCAATAAGAGTGTGTGGGGACAAAATAATATTGTTGTTTTACAGGTGCCTGCAACAGACCCATTGCTAATATGGGGAGTGATATAGCTTTGCCTTTGATCAAGGAAACTTTGTGCATTTGTCATCTAGTTTTAGGAGAGCGAAATCATAATACAAAATGTACACTCACATTCATTTAGAGAGAGTGGATAAAAATCTTGATTTTAAAACATAGCTTAAATTAAAACAACACACTGCTAGTTTACTTTCTTTGCATCTTGGAGTCCTAAATTGCTAAAGTGATTATGTACTTCAACTTAATTACCAGTATAATTTCAGATTTTACAGACTTATTCAACTAAAGTACTTTCACAGTTAATATTCATCTATGCTGAAAGAGACAAGTCCGGGATCTCATTAATGTCCTTACTATGAAAACCACCACAAACTCATGAAATTGATAAGCAAAAAGCCTATGCTATCTTTGCAATCAATACTATCTTCCAATTGTATATATCATGAAAGCTAAAATGCTTCAGTCAGGTCACACTCTCCTAGTTAGGGTTTGCAGTTTAAATTCAATGGGACTTAGGGCCCCAAATCATTCTGGTGCTTTTGCAAATTCCATCCTTAGGCGTATAACTTTAGGCTCCTACTTTTGAAAAATTTGAACAATTTGTGTATATAAAATAATTCACAATAACTTTGTTAATATACTGAACCTCTAAATAACTTTTCATTGTTAACACTGAAGTAATTTAGTTTTGCAGCAACAATGGTGTTATGCCACTAAGAGAAAAGTTCCTAATAAAAATCCAATTTTAACCCCTGAGGCTGCACACAGTTGTGCACATGCTTAACTTTAAGCACAATGTAGTCTCTCTGAAGTTATTCATGTGAGTAGAGTTACGTACCTGCTTACGGCCCTGATCCTGCAAATATTAATTTTCAGTATTTTGGTTTTTGTCTATATCAGATTTGTAAATTTCAAATAAAAAACTTCCCATCTGCAGTGGCATTAAGAAAAGTACTTGGTTCATTACAAATGTTAATCTAAAACTACTACAGTGAAAGATTTCCAAATAGTTTTACAAAGCCACAACCAATGGTTGCAAAAAATAAATCAAGGGATTTTAAATCACTCCATCCTAAGGACAGGGTCCACTTAGTAAAAGCAATGCCCAGTAGACTGGTCTCAAAAGAAACCAAAAGTTGAATGGACTTAAGGGCTTTGTTTACTCCAAAGAGTCAAAAGATTCTTGGGTTAATTAAGCATATTGTAAAGAAGGATCTTCTCTCCAGAATGGGCATGCCAGCATGGGAGAATTTTGATGGGTGAAACTCATTAAGGTCACCTCAAACTTCACCTAAGAGTGGTATGTCAGAGGAGTTCACAGCACCAATTATAGCCTTATGCAATTTGGGATAAGGTAAATCAAGTCATTACGCCCTGAAACTCTCTCAGCTGCAGTCACTGCCACCAGGAAAGTGACTTTCCATCCAAACTTACACTCACAGGAACAGAGTAGTTCAAAAAGAGTTTTCACTAGATTTTTAGAAGCCTCTTTAAACAGGATGTTTCAGAAGTGCCTAAAACCCTAAGAATCTGACAACATGGGGCCACATACACTGGTAACCTTTAACTAGCTCCTGAAAGGCCAAAATAGCTCCTTACATGTACACTTCATCTCCAGAGAACAAACACTCTCTCAATTGCATATCCTTCCCAGTCTTTAAAGCAAGGGATCTACCTAACCTTTTTCCACCAACACACCCAGAACAGGATGCAAAAGCACAGCAAATCTATTGGATAGAAATTACTGGCCCATCTACCACACAGAAGTAACCCTTGTAGACTTCTAGCCTGATTTTAACTCAAAATCAGCTGTTTTGGACAGTTTCTGTGAGAAACGATAAAGGTAGGATTTCTCTATTATCATGTTCCTCATAGTGGATGTGTATTTTGAAGCAGAAGACTCCTCTAGCTAACATGGGTTCAAATAACAGCTCTCACCACTTTAATTCTCAGCCTGCCCCAACTCAAATGGCTGGAACTATGTAGGCGACAAGGAAACCTGGAGTGTCATAAGTGACACTGGCAGGACTAACCCTGGCTGCGCACAAATCCCCACCACAAAAGCAGCAGTAGCATTGAGGCTTGAGTTTACTATACTGACTCTCGAGATACAAGTGCTAGCCTGGGAGGAAGAAAAGTTCCAAATGCATGCAGAGTTCCTACCCTTGATGATGCAGAGCAAGATAATTACCTCAAAATAGGTACTGTGGACTTCTCACCAGCCATATAAAGGACCAGGAGCGACCAGGCCAAATTACAGAGCATACTCCAATACCTGAAATCAACCTACCCATTTCCACTTCCAGCAAATGGATACAGGAGGAGGAAATCCTGAGACCTCAATGTGGAGATGGAGTTATGGGTTTTGTCATATGCACACTGGGAAGCTTCTGATTCCTCAACATCACCTGCCTCAGCCTCTCGTACAGAGGCTTCATTTAATCTGATGAACCACAGCTAGGTATCAACAACTTCAAATGCCAAGGCCCTGAATGCATTCAGGAGACAACATCTTGTGAAGCCCTTCTCTGCTGATGGTACAAGGCACTTCAGTGGTGAAGCGATCCCACTAGGCTTACCAGAGAGGGTGGAAGACAGGTCTGCTCTGAATCTTAGCACTCAGCAGACCTGGCCAACTCAGCCCTGAGCTTCAAGAGTTTCCCTTTTTAATTGCTCAATGTTGACCATACACTGGACTTACAAGAATCTTCCTGGGGTGTCTCGAGAATTTACAGGCACTCCCTACTTTTCTTCAGTGCTCAAGATGACATCTGCAAACAGAACTAACACTTCTGAAGCAGATAACATAACAAACATGGTCAGTCTTAAGGCACTGTTCTACTACATGATCAACGTGTGAGGCCACTAAATGATCCTCTTTAGATACCATACCTAAAATTAAAGAGAAAGGGACTGTGTATCAAAGACAGCACCAGCTCAATAGAAACAAGCACTAATGCAGGCACCAAAAACTGTAAGACATCAAGCCACGTAAGAAAACGTTGGTGCTAGTTAACAGAGAACAACGTCACAACTATACCAGGCCTTCAAAACAAAGGGCTCATGAATTCAAAGAACTCTGCTGGACCCAGTTAGAAGACAGGGTTAGAACCAAAAAATGGTACCCATCAAATATCACTGGAATATGGAAAAGAACTCAAATAACAAAGAGAGAGGTTCAGGTCTCTGTAAGCAAGATTCCTTCCTCATTCCCAGTCAAGAAAAAGCTTATGGAGTGTCTGAAGTGCAGTAAGGGGTACCACATAATGGCCAGCGGGGGCCTGAGTTGTGCTCTATTCCCACTACAGCTCACAAGAGTCCAAACACCTTAACAGCAAGGGGGATTCTGCTAGTCTTGTGCTCAGAACCTATATCCCAGAAGCGAGAGTCGTGTACAGATAGAGACTAGCACAGGGGTGCTCACAACAAAATTTTTAGCAGCTTCAGAGTGCAGCCACCAACTCTTGCTGGTGGCAGCTCTGACAATTTTTCCTAAAATACTTAATTAACTTTAGGAAAAACGAATAAATATGCACATATACATGTCCAAATCATTGTAATTGATTTATGTAGGGTTTTTTGCAATAATAAAATAATGTACAGTTGTTTCTATTCTTTACTGGACCTAAACAGACTAGAAATACAAATAAGGTGCTTTGCATGTTCTTGTCTTTTTTCAGAGTAACAGCCGTGTTAGTCTGTATTCGCAAAAAGAAAAGGAGTACTTGTGGCACCTTAGAGACTAACCAATTTATCTGAGCATGAGCTTTCATCGATGAAGTGAGCTGTAGCTCACGAAAGCTCATGCTCAAATAAATTGGTTAGTCTCTAAGTTGCCACAAATACTCCTTTTCTTCTTGTCTTTTTTGTTGTTTTTTCTTTTGCTTTTTTGGTTGCCTTTTTTTTTTTTTTTAAGACTTGCTGGGTAGTAAGTCTGCTGCTGTGAAAAGTGATACTTGTATGTTAATATCACTTTTCACAGCTTCCCAACTAGCTACTAAGGCTAAGTCTACACTAAAGGCCTTACAGTTGTACTGCTGCAGCTGTGCCGCTGTAAGGTCTCCTGTGTAGCTGCTCTATGCCAGTGTGAGAAGCTCTCCTAGTGGCATAATTAAACCACCCTCAATGAGTGGTGGTAGCTATGCTGGCAGGAGAGCGTCTCCCGCCAACATACCGCTGTCCACACCAGTGCTTCTGTCTGTGAAACTTTTGTTGGTCGGGGGTGTTTTGTTCACACCGACTGATGAAAGTGCTAGTGTAGACATAGCCTTAGTCTGCTGTGAAAAGTGATATTAACAAACATACAAATATCACTTTTCACAGCAGACTTACCCAGTCCTGGCATGCCAGGATACAAATTAAGCCCTGAATGGTGAGGTGGGTAGGGAGGCAGAGGGGCCAAAGGTGTTAGAGGGAATGAATGAAGACCTGGGGGAGGCAGCAGTGTTGGATCATATTAAAGAAGTTCTGTATTAAAATCACAAATGAGTTTGATTCCCCATAGTTTAAATTCCAGGGTATTACTAATTAAGAGGTCTCTTGGTTTTTGGTACTGTTTCTCTCCCTCTATGTGTGAAACTTGCAAGCTGCTAATTGTGTTAGTACATTCTAAGACAGAGTCTGTTCTCAAAGCAATTCACAGAGAGAGAGACTCAAAGCAATACTCTAACAACAGAAACAGCACTCAGAGACTCCCCGCCCTTTTGTTGTATTAACAATTGTGATTAAAATAGAGACAGAGGATTTATGTGGATGGATGCTTGGTGTGGATAATAACTGAATGATCAGGGAGGTGCCAGCCTAAGAATCCAGTGTCCATTGGCTGAAGAAGGCGTCCAGTGGAAATAACCAGAGGACCCCCAGAGGGCAGATTGGAATCCACCCAAAAGCCTCAAGAATGGGAGAACCAAAGAACAAGATAACATCTTGGAGCACGGAGCCATCAGGAATGTGCTATCTGCTGATTGATTCAGCAACAGCATGATGAAGCAATTCCCATAGACTGCCATAGGAAGAAATTCCTATAAAAATAGACTCTAAAAAGTGAGAACTTTGGGGTCTGATTCTGCAAACCAACTTCCAGGAGCATCAGATGAGCATCTGACAAGGCCCTGCTCCCTCCTCATGTCCAGGCCACCCGGCCAGTGGCTTGGCATGAGCAACTCTAAGGCTGGTAACTATGATAACAACCTTGCAGAACCTGTGTGTGTGGGTGTGGGTGTGTGTGTGTTTGTATGAATGTGTGAATAAATATGAGATTGAATGGAATGTTATAGCTATAACTAACTGCTTACTATGATTCTTTCTGTATTCACAATAAATGTGGTATTTTGCCTTTTTCCCTTTAATAAGATCCTGCTGGTTTTTATTTTATTGGTATAATAGCAGGGGCTGGGGTGATGGCAGGGGGTGAGCCTGGGGCCAGAGCCCACTGCCACATGGCCAGGGCTGGAGCCCACCACTGTGCAGCTGGCAGACAGAGCCTGAAGCCTTGAGCCCAGAGACAGATCCCAGAGCCTGGAGATGGAGTCTGAAGCCCTGTAGCTGGAGCCTGCCTCCCGCCATCCCAGGACCGAAGCCTGACTCCACCACCCCCAGGAAGGTGAGGAACTCACTTGCTGCTTGACCCTTCAGTGTTTGTGTCTCCAGAGGGGACAAGGCTCAAACCCTGCTAGCTGCCCCAAGGGAGGGACTGCTGCTCGCCCCACCACCCCCGCAATCATCACCCAGGAGGCCGTGGCCGCAAGAAAAACCCCTGGGGACCACATGCAGCCACGGTGGGCGCATTTGAGCAATACTGGTCTAGCAAATTCCTGTTATGAAGTTGCAGTAAAATGGCAGATGTCATTGAGACATACAGCAACCATTCACAGTTGGAGAAATTAGAAACACAGCTGTTTTTCCACACACTGCTTTTGAAAACAAACTGTTTTTATTATTTTCTAGTAGATATCCCCCTTTTAGCCATTTAACATATTAGAACTAATCATTTTAGTTAGTTTTCTTTTAGAATGCATGCTTAAATTCCTACAGTATATTTCAATTAAGTAATTATCAAGTACCTGTCTGGTGATCGTCTTGACCAACGTCTTCTGTCAGATTCTGTAAGTAAGACATTTTCATCAATGCAGTTAAGGGATATGGTATCCTTTATAATATAAAGCTCTATAACAGTGTTTTCAACTATCACTTGATATAGTACTCCAAATAATTTTCTTTATCACAGAAGCACTAGCAACTGCAACAGCTGAGGCTGCACAATGGTTTCCATTCTAACCCAGTTTTCAGTTCTTAATTTTCTGAAGCATTACCCTTATGAGTTGAAATTTTCCAGGTGAGGAATCTACCCAAGAGTGCTCTTTTTAAAATATTTGAAAGCTTGAGAAAAAACTGGTCAGCTATTTTGAGAAAAAAAGATAGTGAAACACAAATGTGCTCACTGTAGGGGGAAAAAAATTGGCAATGTTATTTTGAACAGCTTTAGTGTTGAAGCAGCTGGCAGCAAAAATTTGAAATTTGGCATGGAAATGGTCTTGAGGAAAAGTACCGTTATATGTTCCCAGGAAAACTAGTTGAGATTTGACTGCGTTATGAACTTTTGAAAAATCATACTCTGAACACACAATACATTTTCCACTAAGCTCATGAAGTGTGCAGCTAATGGGGGGGGGGGGAGGGATTTGGGTGGGTATGTGTCTCAGACTAACAGTTGCATACAATGTCCTAAATAAAGTTTATTAAATAAAGTTAAACCTTAATGAATTACTTTAAATATTTTGGAGTTCATTGGATTAAAAATGTAAAAGATCAGCCTCATAGGTTCTAAAAAAAGATATTATGCAGAATGATCAAACAACTCTGTACACATTTTTAAAGAAAATATGCTGGCTTCCTTGCAAAATGGTTGCTACCTAAACAGGAAAATGTGGAAGTATAAAATAGCAAAACTGCCATCCAGGAAATAAACTTGCCCAAACAAAAAGTCAATAGGTTCTCCTAAGGTGCTAGCCAACACACTATTTATACCCACTTATGTACGAGAAAGATAGAATAGACTAAACTTCCTGAAGTACCCTAAATAAACTTAATTTAATGAAATTAAACCTTACTAACTTAGTTTTAACATCTTTACAGTTCATTGTTTCATTAAAAATGCAATTATGAATGTGTTACTGTGGAACTGTGTTTCCATGGAAAAGTTAAATAGGAGAAAGCAGGGGATAATTAGCCAAATTTACTCAGGTTGTAACCTCTCCCGAGAAGCCACCTCCACAGAAAGGTCCACATATACTAGTTCAAACTGGTTTCTCCAGAAATCAACAGACCAAAAAAAAAAGTTTTTTAAATAAATAGCCTGGTTTTAAACTGGCTCATGGCCGTCTTCCTGATCTAGCAAATGGACAGGGCCCCTTTTTCCATGGAAGGCCCTAATCCTTAGGATAGGATTGGAAGAACTTGGCCTACTGAGGTCACATAAGACTGGGTGCTTGTTCTGAGCTGAAGCTGTAATAAACTAGTAACTATAAGCAGGGGTGAAAGTAAGTTAGAGGATTTACCGGTACGCCGGAGTCCTGAGCAGGGGGCATGGCCTCAACCAGAAGAAGCAAGGCCTTAAATCCCTGGGCTCTTTAAATCTTGATTTAAAGAGCCAGGGCTCCAGCTGCAGTAGTGGCGGCTGGGAGCCCGGGGCCCTTTAAATCACCCCCGAGCTACCAGCTGCAGAGGCGGCTGGGAACCCTAGGGCTCAGGGGGCAAGTTACCGCTACTGCAGCGGAGCCCTGGGCCCTTTAAATCACTGAGGAGTCATGGGGGCTCCCGGCTGCCACCACTACCCTGGGACTCCGGGCTCTGGCAGAGCTTTAAAGGGCCTGGGGCTCCGCTGTGGTAGCGGCTGCCGGAGCCCCGAGCCCTTTAAATCCCCGCCTGAGCCCTGCTGCCAGAGCCCTGGGGTAGCGGCAACCAGGCTCCATCAGGGATTTAAAGGGCCCCGGGGCTCCAGCCGCTGCTACCGCCCCAGCCCTTTAAATCCACTTTAAAGGCCTGGGCAATAGCGGCAGCTGGAGCTCCAGGGCCCTTTAAATCCCCGCCAGAGCCCCGCCACCGCTACCCCAGGGCTTGGGCAGCAGGGCTCAGGCGGAGATTTAAAGGGCTTGGGGCTCCAGCAGCCGCTACCGCCCTGGCCCTTTAAATCCCCTCCAGAGCCGCGCCGCTGCTACCCTAGGGCTTTGGCAGCAGGGCTCAGGTGGGGATTTAAAGGGCCCGAGGGGGGAGGAAGGGGGTAGCAGCGGCTGGAGCTCCGGCGCCCTTTAAATCCCCGCCTGAGCCCTGCTGCCCGAGCCCTGGGGTAGCAGCAGCAGGAATTTAAAGGGCCGGGGCGGTAGCTGGGGCTGGAGCTCTGGGGCCCTTTAAATCCCCACCGCAGCCCCTCCGCCTCTACCCCAGGGCTTTAAATTGCCGCCTAGGAAAGCTGGTCCCGGTATGGCACACCGGCTCTTACCAGTACGCCATACCGGGGCATACTGGCTTACTTTCACCTCTGACTATAAGGAATCTCACTGGGTGAAGGATTGAAGGACATTTCCTGTCAGAATCCATGCTGATTCTGGTAAGCTTACTATTAGCATGCATGTAGGTTCTTTTACTATTTTTAATATGTTGTCAAGGTTCCTCCCCCACTCTGAACTCTAGGGTACAGATGTGGGGACCTGCATGAAAAACCTCCTAAGCTTATCTTTACCAGCTTAGGTCAAAACTTCCCCAAGGTACAAAATATTACACCCGTTATCCTTGGACTGGCCGCTACCAACACCAAACTAATACTGGTTACTGGGGAAGAGCTGTTTGGACGCATCCTTCCCCCCAAAATACTTCCCAAAACCTTGCACCCCACTTCCTGGACAAGGTTTGGTAAAAAGCCTCACCAATTTGCCTAGGTGACTACAGACCCAGACCCTTGGATCTTAAGAACAATGAACAATCCTCCCAACACTTGCACCCCCACTTTCCTGGGAAATGTTGGATAAAAAGCCTCACCAATTTGCATAGGTGACCACAGACCCAAACCCTTGGATCTGAGAACAATGAAAAAGCATTCAGTTTTTTACAAGAAGACTTTTAATAAAAAATAGAAGTAAATAGAAATAAAGAAATCCCCCCTGTAAAATCAGGATGGTAGATATCTTACAGGGTAATTAGATTCAAAAACATAGAGAACCCCTCTAGGCAAAACCTTAAGTTACAAAAAAGATACACAGACAGAAATAGTTATTCTATTCAGCACAATTCTTTTCTCAGCCATTTAAAGAAATCATAATCTAACACATACCTAGCTAGATTACTTACTAAAAGTTCTAAGACTCCATTCCTGGTCTATCCCCGGCAAAGACCAGCATATAGACAGACCCAGACCCTTTGTTTCTCTCCCTCCTCCCAGCTTTTGAAAGTATCTTGTCTCCTCATTGGTCATTTTGGTCAGGTGCCAGCGAGGTTACCTTTAGCTTCTTAACCCTTTACAGGTGAGAGGAGCTTTCCCCTGGCCAGGAGGGATTTCAAAGGGGTTTACCCTTCCCTTTATATTTATGACATATGTCTTCTCTATACAGTAATTTTTTAGCTTAAAAATAAGTATGCTTGCATGGTAAGTGCTGTGCAGTACCCTATAATTGTAGCAATTACACCTGTTAACCGTCTCTGAAGAGAAAGCAAGCAGGCATCCTTGAGCAAACCGTTTGCATGGAGAAACACACAGTGAAGGCAGAAAACTGTGCAGCCTAAAAACACCCCAGTCAAAAGGGAGAGGGCTGCATGTCACCTTTCAAAACAGGCAAAAGCTGGGGAGCTGAAGCCTGAGAGTGGGTGCCCTTACTGGACCACTGAAGGGAAATACAGATGTAGTTACCCTGAACTATGATGTATATGGTTAGTTGTGGAATGCTGCAACAATGTAAACTGCATCAGTACCAACAACAGTAAAAGCAAGTACTGCAGGGAAAAAAAGCACAAAGGTCTCAATAGTCTTTTCAGGAAAGGAATAATAGAGAAAAAAATAGGGAAAGTGAATTATAAATAGCTGAAGAAAAATCAGCTGGTTGAGTTAGGCAAAAAAAGGCAGATCAATACTGAGGACCAGACAAAATCACAGCCAATAAATTTGCTGTATTCTAATGATCAGTTGAGGAATGATGGTCCAGATTCACAAAGAACCTCCAGCCTGTTGACAGAGGGTCCAGCAGACGGGGTGAGTCTTGGAGCCAACGCCCAAAAGAGGGACGAAGCTGGCAATGACAGCAACTGTGCTCCATCTACACCACTGCAACAGGAGTGATGGACAGCTCAACAGCTGGAGCACAAGAGGGACAGAACGTATCTGGAAACCCAGTAGCTCGCAGACCAGAGAAGGCAGTGTCAGTACAAGAAAAAACAGAAGGAGAACCAGCACCAGTAAGAGAAGCACCAGCAACAGCTGGAGGAGAGAAAGAGAGAATAGGGAGCACCAACATTACTGTAAAATGGAAAGACCATGCTAGCAGAACCAGAGTCTAACAGGTGGAGCCAGTCCCCCCAGGTACCTGTATTGGTGAGTGGTGTAGACTCCAATCTATTTCCTTGTTTTAGGGAGGGGGATTAAATGGATGTGTCCCTACACATTTTTGAAATAGGATGTAAATTGAATAAGGTGGGAAAGGAGCACATGGTAAGGTACCTGGCTCCACTACTGTCTGGGACAAAGGTCTTGGACATTTTTATCCTAATTGGAAGGGCAGACTATAAAGATTATGAAAGCTGGAAACAAGCTTTGTTACAAGAGTACAGGGAATTCAGAAATAAAGACATGACTTATGCTGATGTTTCAAATCAAATAATGGTTATATAAGGACATGGGGAAGTATATGGGAGGAGTACCACTATCAATGAGGCCTATGAATAATAGGTATAGAACAACAATTCTATAAATTCTGGCACCCTAGCCTGAAATCATGGTTAACAGACAAAATTCCAGAAATCTAACCATACCTGGGAAATAGGCTGACCAATATGCAGATAAGTTTTCTATTAAATCTAGGTTGACTAACAGGAAGAGAACTGGATCAAAGGACAGAAATCGGGCCCAAGCGAAGACCTGCACCCAAGGGGGTGTGTAGCAGAGTGACTACCCCGCTCCTGCCCTGAGGGGGTTAAAGCAGCCCAGGAGAGGGCTGTGAATGGGAAAAGCAGGCTGATTGGGAAAGCAGCAACAGCTGTGGCCAGCTTAATCAGGGTCCAGCTGGCCCTTATAAGAGGACTGTGGGCCAGAAGTGCAGACAGACATTCTCTCTAGCTTCCTAGAGAGAGGAGGACTTAGCTGCCTGGGAAGCTAAGAAGAATACCTAGGGTGGAGCAGTGCTGGGGAAGGGAAGAGAGAGCTCCAGCCGAGCAAACCCCCAGGCTGCAAGCCTAATTAAGGACACACAAAAGGTACTAGCAGGGTACCTGAAGTAGAGCTGTGCTGGGGAAGGGCAGAGGGAGCTGGGGAGCTCCAGCCTAGCAAAGCCCCAGGCTGCAGGCCTAGTGAAAGGCCTATGAAAGGATACTGGGGCAGCCCAGAGGCAGCTGGTCCAATCCCCCTCGCTGATGATCAGCGGTTCATAGACTGCAATCTGATCCAGGGAGCGGGGGCTAGCTGCTGACTGGCAGTGGCCACTGAGGCAAGGTGGAGGCTGGGGGATCCCCTGGGTGGGGAGACGCGGACTGTGGGTTACTGCTGGGGCCGAACCCTGATGAGGAGGGCACAGGGGTCTGGGAGGGACACAGGGGCCAGCGGCAGGCGAGACATTTGCCTGCAGAGGGCGCTCCTGGCCGGAAGAGCTCATTCCCAGGAAAACTGACAGGAGGCGCTGCACTAGTGAGTTGTTGCCCCGCAACAGGGAGGGAAACCAATTTTCAAAAGCCCTGGATCAGGAGGAGAAATGGTGTGCCATAGGTGGCCAGCAGGGTCACTTTCTCCAAGAATGCTCACAACACCCACTGAGTGCCACTGCAGTGCTGGGAAAGCCAGCTGCACCTCAACCTCACAGAGTTAGGTGTGTGACTGAACCTCCAGAGGGAGAAAGTAACACAGCCAGTTTGTCAATAGCATATAATGTTCATGCTAAACCATTGCAAACATGTCTTGCTGCACCTTCAGAGGTGCACATCCATCCCAGCGACAGTGGGAGCAGACGATGGTGGTTAATGGAGATAAATTCACTGTATGCAGAGATATGGGGACAGCCAGGATTATAGTTTAGTCCCATATAGTGAAGCCCCATCAAATGCTGCCATAGTGTGAAATGTGAGTTAAGGTTCCTGGTGTGAATGCCTTCATTCTACTTACAGCACAAATTTCTATACAGACCTAGAAAGTGTAAGGTATTTTCAGATATTCCATATTCTTTGCTTTTAGAAAATGATGTTATAGCATTGAAAACAGAAAAAGTAAACGACTCTCTCACTTAGCCTAATTCAGATGAGAGTATGTAAGCAAAAATGCAAATAGAATAGCTTACAAGGGGAAGAGGGAGTCACATTCCCCGTTAGTGTCCAAACAGAATCAGACTGCAACCCCAGCATCTACAAACACCTTAGGAGGAAGGGGATGAGATTGCCTGCTGCTTCAAAGAAAGGACAACACTACTGACTTGAAAGAAAATTCACTGGGCCCCAAATAAAGGAATTAAGCTCTCTGCCAACCGTTCAAAAGGACCCGGAGCAATATGGAGCAAAATATGGCGGTGTCTCCAGCCAAAAGTAGGGAGACTGAGGCAACTGCAGCATGCTGCCAATTATATAATACCACAGGGTGGGAAATGCCCAAGCAAGGTTAAGACAGCTACTTGGGAAATTACAAAGGTAACTACAGCCAAGAAAGAAAAGGAACATCTTCCCACAGCATCTGACTGCTCCATGGTCTCCCCCAGGTGAGAGAGGAAATTCTGCTCACCTTGACTCAGAGTGTGGGGAACAAAAAGCCACCCCAGTGGGGGATCAATACTCCTTCCCCTACCCCCAGAAGAGCTAAGGTGAGCCCAGCAGAGTCTCTGGGTTGCAACCTCAGGGAATGTGGGACAAAGAAAGGAATTTGGCTATGGGAAAGGTTTGAAGACACTCCCTGGCCCAACACTTCTGCTGTTAAAAGCAGTGCTTGTTTGAGAGCCACTGCACAAGGAGGCAGCCCTGACATATTCCCTCATGCTCACAAACAGGGAAGAATTAGTAGGGGAAGCAAAAGTGGATGGAAACCTGGGAGGCAGTGACCATGAGATGGTCGAGTTCAGAATCCTGACAAAAGGAAGAAAGGAGAGCAGCAGAATATGGATACTGTACTTCAATAAAGCAGACTTTGACTTTCTCAGGGAACTGATGGGCAGGATCCCCTGGGAGAATAGCATGAGGGGGAAAGGAGTCCAGGAGAGCAGGCTGTATTTTAAAGAATCTTTACTGAAGTTGCAGGAACAAACCACCCTGATATGTAGAAAGAATAGTAAATATGGCAGGCGACCAGCTTGGCTTAACAGTGAAATCCTTGCTGATCTTAAACACAAAAAAAGAAGTTTACAAGAAGTGGAAGCTTGGACAAATGACCAGGGAGGAGTATAAAAATATTGCTCAGGCATGCAGGAGTGAAATCAGGAAGGCCAAATCACAACTGGAGTTGCAACTAGCTAGGGATGTTAACAGTAACAAGAAGGGTTTCTACAGGTATGTTAGCAACAAGAAGAAGGTCAGGGAAAGTGTGGGCTCCTTACTGAATGAGGGAGGCAACCTAGTGACAGAGAATGTGGGAAAAGCTAATATACTCAATGCTTTTTTTGCCTCTGTCTTCACAAACAAGGTCAGCTCCCAGACTACTGCACTGGGCAGCACAGCATGGGGAGAAGGTGACCAGCCCTCTGTGGAGAAAGAAGTGGTTCGGGACTATTTAGAAAAGCTGAACGAGCACAAGTCCATGCACTACATCCAAGAGTGCTAAAGGAGTTGGCGGATGTGATTGCAGAGCCATTGGCCATTATCTTTGAAAACTCATGGTGATCGGGGGAGCTCCAGGACGACTGGAAAAAGGCTAACGTAGTGCCCATCTTTAAAAAAGGGAAGGAGGAGGATCCTGGGAACTACAGGCCAGTCAGCCTCACCTCAGTCCCTGGAAAAATCATGGAGCAGGTCCTTAAGAAATCAATTCTGAAGCACTTCAAGGAGAGGAAAGTGATCACGAACAGTCAGCATGGATTCACCAAGGGCAAGTCATGCCTGACTAACCTAATTGCCTTCTATGATGAGATAATTGGCTCTGTGGATGAGGGGAAAGCAGTGGATGTGTTATTCCTTGACTTTAGCAAAGCTTTTGATACGATCTCCCTCAGTATTCTTGCTTGCAAGTTAAAGAAGTATGGGCTGGATGAACGGACTATAAGGTGGATAGCTCATCGGGCTCAAAGGGTAGTGATCAATAGCTCCATGTCTAGTTGGCAGCCGGTATCAAGCAGAGTGCCCCAAGGGTCGGTCCTGGGGCTGGTTTTGTTGAATATCTTCATTAATGATCTGGAGGATGGCGTGGATTGCACCCTCAGCAAGTTTGCTGATGACGCTAAAGTGGGAGGAGTGGTAGATATGCTGGAGGGTAGGGATAGGATACAGAGAAACCTCGACAAATTAGAGGACTGGGCCAAAAGAAATCTGATTAGGTTCAGCAAGGACAAGTGCAGAGTACTGCACTTAGGAAGGAAGAATCCCATGCACTGCTACAGACTAGGGACCGAATGGCTAGGCAGAAGTTGTGCAGAAAAGGACTAGGGGCTATGGTGGACAAGAAGCTGGATAGGAGTCAACAGTGTGCCCTTGTTGCCAAGAAGGCTAACTGCATTTTGGGCTGTATAAGTAGGAGCATTGCCAGCAGATCGAGGGACGTGTTCATTCCCCTCTATTCGTCATTGGTGAGGCCCTATCTGGAGTACTGTGTCCAGTTTGGGGCCCCACATTACAAGAAGGATGTGGAAAAATTGGAAAGAATCCAGTGGAGGGCAACAAAAATGATTAGGGGTCTGGAACACATGACTTATGAGGAGAGGCTGAGGGAACTGGGATTATTTAGTCTGCAGAAGAGAAGAATGAGGGGCGGGATTTGATAGCTGCTTTCAACTACGTGAAAGGGGGGTTCCAAAGAGGATGGCTCTAGACTGTTCTCAGTGGTACCATATGACAGAACAAGGAGTAATGGTCTCAAGTTGCAGTGGGGGAGGTTTAGGTTGGATATTAGGAAAAATGTTTTCACTAGGAGGGTGGTGAAGCACAGGAATGGGTTACCTAGGGAGGTGGTGGAATCTCCTTCCTTAGAGATTTTTAAGGCCTAGCTTGACAAAGCTCTGGCTGGAATGATTTAGTTGGGGATTGGCCCTGCTTTGAGCAGGGGGTTTGACGAGATGACCTCCTGAGGTCCCTTCCAACCCTGATATTCTATGATTCTATTTTTCCCTTTGAGCCAAAGAATGGCTGCTTGTAATATTCCCATGGGAGCTGGGGAACCTCAATCCAGAACTGAGGCGGCTGACCACTTGTACAACAAAGAGATATGGGAGATGTAAGTGGGAAACATTAGGTCTCAAGTTTACACCCAAAAGTTGTGGAGCAACAAGAGTAAGAAGGGGAGTGTAACAGATCACCCTCATAGATTCTAAAAAAAGATATTGTGCAGAACGGTTATGCAACGATGCTGTACAAATTTTTAAAGAAAATATGCTGGCGTGCTAGCAAAATGTTTGTTACCTAAACAAATTAAACATGAAATTACAAAAGGTACTAACAAAACCGCCATCCAGGAAATAAATCTGTCCAAGCATTCAGTCCAGGGGTGCCAGGACTTGCTGTGGGGGGCCAAGGGGCCATGGCCCTCCCACTTTTCAAAGTAGATGGGCCTGGCCCGTCCACTTTTCGCCATGGGCTTGGCCCCCTGCACCTCCTCTCCACCCCCTCCCCCCCAAGCTAGGGACTCTCCACTTGCCCAGGACAGGGTGGGCCGAGAGCAGCCCTCAGTCTATGCCCCTCTCCCCAGACAGGGCAGATGGAGGGTCCATGGCTTCCCACATCTGCCAGGGCGGTTCTTACCACAGCCCGGCTGCAGGTCTTCAGTCCCTGAGGCCCTGCCTCTGGCCAGGCCAGAAGCTGGAGCCTGGCCCAGATAAGAGCAGCTTGGGGAGCCTGGGCTGCTGTGGGGAGCCACAGACCTTCCACCTGCCCTGGGTGAAGAGTCTGGGGGGCAAGGACACAGGCTGGGGGCTGCTCTCAGGTTCCTCCCCACCCTGGGCATGTGGAGGCTCCCAAGCCCAGCTCCGGCTTCTAGCTTGGCCAGCGTCTCAGTGGAAATAGGGAGACAAGGGAGGAGCCACAGAGGGGGTGGGGCTTCATGCCCCCTCCACCCCACTTTCAGGAAGAATGCGTCGGCCCTGATTCAATTAGTGGGTTCCACTAGGGTATCAGCCAGCCCTCTAGTTACACCCACTTCTGTAGGAGGAAGATATAATGCTCTAAATTTCCTTCAATACCTTAAATAAACATATTGTATTAAATTAAACCTTAATGAATTCATTTTAACATCTTTGGAGTTCATTGTTTCATTAAAAATCAATTATGTATGTGGAATTGTGTGTATTGCCATGGGAAAGGTAAATAGGAGAACACCAGGGGATAATTTGGCAAATTCACCAAGATTGTAACATTTCCAGAGAAACTACCTCCCCAGAAAAGTTTATATATACTAGTTCAAACTGCTTTCTCCAGAAACCAACAGACCAAAAAAGGTTTTTAAATAAAATAGTTTGGTATTAAACTGGCTCATGGCCTTCTTCCTGATCCAGAAAATGGACAGGGCCCTTGATTTACAGAAAGCCCCAATCCTTAAAATAGGTTTGGAAGGAGTTGGCCTACTGAGGTCACATAAGAGTGGGTGCTTGTTCTGAACTGAAGCTGTAATAAATTGGTAACCATAAGAAATCTCCTTAGGTGAGGAGATTAAAGAACAGCTCCTGTCAGAATCCATGTTAGGGCTGTGGTTAATTCTGGTAAGCCTATTAGCACCCATTTGGGTTCTTTTACTGTTTTAAATGTTTTCTCTATAATGCTTTTTACCTTACAAATAAAGTAGGCTTGCACAGAAAGTGCTGTGTGGCACCTTACAACTGCAGCAATTAAAAGTGGTAACCATCCCTAAAGAAAAGCAAGCAGGTGTTCTCGAGCAACCTATCTGTGCTGGGACATGCACAGTGAAGACAGGCATCTGTACAGCCTAAAAATACCCTAGTCAGAAGGGGGAGAGACATGTGTCTCCATCCAGGAGAAAAAACTGGATAACTGAAAGCCTGACAGTGCGTGGACCACTGCGGGAAATACAGGTGCAGCTGCCCTAAACTGTAAGAGTATGGACGGCTAGCTATGCTGTGGAAAATACTGAGACTGTTCAGTGAAGGAGGCAAGGATCATCATCAGCCCATGCCTCATTCTTTGTATTGCTCTAAATGGACGGAAGTGATTACAGTGTGTTTGCCCACATTTACTGTAAGGAGCCTGACTCTGATGAAAACTGTAAACAAAAGGAACAATGCAGTTTTCACACATGCTTCCATGCATACCGTAATGTACATATACTGAGACGAGGGCTCCACTGGACACAGCCATATCTTAATTTTGACCTCTTGTGCATACACATGCAACCTAAAGCAATCAAAGCACAAGAAGTGACAGTTCACTGTGAAACCTTAATGTGGATTCCCCCAAACCCATTGCCCTCCCCCAAGAAAAGAAAAAAAATCTTTTAAGTATAATAATATTTCATAGCACAAATAAATGCATTCAAGAGTAAATAACTAGCTATTAAATATAGAGAAGATTGCAAGTCATTACCAGCCTATTGAGGGTGTGGTAAATCTTGTGAATATTTGCCAGTGTTGATAGATGAGAGTTCAGCTGAAAATCTAGAGGAAAAATAAAATTTAGTTTTGTCTCTTATCCTGGTTTAAATTACACTATGGAATATAGTTTTTACTGCTAGAAACAAGATTTTATGCATTCTCTTCTTTTTTAAAAAAACCCACTACCAGGCTCTGATGACAAGTATTCACTCAGGCTTCGTAACATCAATAAAAAGCTCTCCCCATCTCTTTGGGGAAAGAGACTCTACAATTTTCGCCACAGCATGGGAATTAGTAAATGCAACTCATTAAAAGAAATTCTATGTATTTTTATCACACACAGATCTCCTCCACCATAGGCAAAATTAAATTCACTCTACCTATCCTCTCACTTTCTCATCCATCCCTATGGTAAGTCAATAGCCAAAGCACATTCCTTCTAGGAAAATTTGATTAACTATCACAAACATTACATTTTTAAGTTAGTTAGATTACTATAAATGCAAGTACATATTCTCCAATGAAAGCAATGGGAAACATTTATACAAGACCTATGCCGACTTTTGCCTACAGATACAAGAGGCACAAAGCAGCAATACCTAGCTAAGGAATGAAAACATTAATTTTGTATTTCCTTACTTTTGATGTCTCATGCAAGATTCTTAACCTGAGTTTATATTTGTTTTTAAAACTCCTCCCCATACCTAAGGCTCCTTCATGTCTAACACTAAGTCAATGGAATTCTTCCATGTATTCAAAGCGTAATATTCTTGCTAACAATAAAAGTATGCCAAGATCCAAAGCTAGCAAAAGTTAACCTTTGTCAGTAGTGAAGCACAGTCCAGGGCCAAAGTGCATAACCTGAGAAGCATCCTATTTGGGACTAATTATGCAAACATTACCAAATGTAGTAATAAGTAGCTCTATGAACTTAAATGAGACCAAAAATGGTAGTGAACATTTGTACAACACTATCTGAACAGCCCTCTCAGAACAGCCAAAGAGATATCAACCATATAACCTGCATAACCCTCCTGTATAAAAGAATTTTACCTGGAGGATCCACTAATACCTAGGGTGACCAGAGAGCAAGTGTGAAAAATCAGGACTTTTTTAGGGGAGAGGGGGGAGCACAGTTGCCTTTATAAGACAAAGCTCCTAATATCAGGACATATGGTCACACTACTACTACCAGTCATTATATTAAAGCATTTCTGCATAGGAACATTTCATTTGTCTCTCTCCAGCTTCTGAACAAATAAAACGGTCACAGAAAATAGCAAAAAAATATAATTTCCACATCTCCATCTTTAATATTCTAAAATAGTCTTCAAAATACACACTCTATGGAAACCAGAGTACATAGGTAAGGTATGTGAGACATTACAAACTAAGTCTATATAAAAGTACAGGACAATTCTGATTATTCTCATAAGAGGAACACTGCTGTAAGTGAAAAGGTGTAGTTGAGGGAAGTCCCAACTTTTTAAGAATCTACATTATGCATGGATTTGGAATTATCTCATAATAGTGGATAAAATAGGGGTTTTAACATTTCAGAAACACAAAGTCATAGTTTTTAATTCAGTACTTTGACAGGAAGGAATAATTTTGCTGATCTATAATTCTGTTCCTCACCATACCTAGTATAGCTTAATTCAAGGGCAGACCACATCTTATTACTATGCTCTATTAACAACAGTGGCTAGATTCTCTCTCGCATTGTTTGATTTACCCTGATTTTTTTCCAGCCAAACAAGACTGATCAAAAAAATTGCATGGTGAAAGCCAAAAACTGAGCTACTCTATATAGGTTTCAAAGTAGCAGCCTACTCGCAAAAAGAAAAGGAGGACTTGTGGCACCTCAGAGACTAACAAATTTATCTGATCATAAGCTTTCGTGAGCTACAGCTCACTTCATCGGATGCATCCGACGAAGTGAGCTGTAGCTCACGAAAGCTTATGCTCAGATAAATTTGTTAGTCTCTAAGGTGCCACAAGTAATCCTTTTCTATTTAATATAGTAATTCTAAAAACAAAGGGACAGAACA
The DNA here is from genome assembly GCF_965140295.1 of Lepidochelys olivacea. Classification (NCBI taxonomy): domain Eukaryota; kingdom Metazoa; phylum Chordata; order Testudines; family Cheloniidae; genus Lepidochelys; species Lepidochelys olivacea. The sequence continues at coordinate 97,968,171 of NC_140414.1, forward strand.
GCAAAATCAGAAGAAATTTCTTTAAAAGAGACTAGCTGAAATATCAACAGCCAAACTCAATAAAAAACAAACATTTATGGATCTTTTTGAGACATGGTGGTAAGTACACTTACTGCCACAAAGCAGACTTGGCCTTGACTTCTTGTTTAAAAAGTAGTCTCAATCCAAAAACCTTTACGGACTGGAACCACTGCTACCATGAGAATGAAAGCAATGTTGCTGATGGTCTCAAAAGAACCACTTCCTTTATCATTTGCTGAAATGACAACTGTTGCAACTGTGAGATGGCGATGGAGAACCTTCGGTACATCACAAGGTGCATGCAGTAACACCTATATATCTTCTTTCCAAAGATGTGAAATAGTAGTAATGCAAGTCAATTCAAGGAGGATCTGGACACCTCAATCAAAATGAGTAAAAAATAGTTTCAGGTACTAAATTTCTTCTTGAGCCCTCCTTACAATTTGTCCTTTTATACTCAGTTTTCCTACTAAAAAAATCTGATCATTTGTATTACAGTAGCAGCCATAATGTGCAAGGCACTGTCCAAATATAGTGAGACACAATCCCTACCCTGAGGATTTCACAATCTAAATATTTTTCTTTTCTCCGTTGCTAGGTGAAATTTCTACACAGAGTTAAATTGAGTATCTAGAGTTGTCATAAACATACAGCTAAGGGTAGCCTAGAATTCCTCCTTACCTTTAAGGGGTTAAGAAGCTCAAATAACCTAGCTGGCACCTGACCAAAAGGAAGAATGGGGAAAGAAGATACTTTCAAATGGGGGGCGGGGGGGGGCGGAGAAGTCTTTGTTTGTGCTCTGTGTTGTGTGTTCTCTGGGGAAGCAGAGAAGCATCAGGTCAGAAAACTCCTTCTCCAAAGATCATCCTAAAATGAGTCTCAATATTGCAAAATATGTAAATATAAGTAATATATAAATTATAAGTAAATAAGGCAAGGTGCGTTAGATTATCTTTTGTTTTTAGCTTGTGAATTTTCCCTATGCTTACAGGGAGGTTTAGCCCTGGTTTTTTGTAACTTTAAAGTTTTGCCTAGAGGGGAATCCTCTGTGTTTTGAATCTGATTATCCTGTAAAGTTACCTTCCATCCTGATTATACAGAGGTGCTTCTTTTACTTTTTTTTCTTTATAACAAAGTTCTGGTTTTTAAGAATCTGGTTTACCTATTTGGTTGGTAGATTATTCTCAAGCCTCCCCAGGAAAGGGGGTGAAGGGGCTTGGGGGGATATTTTAGGGAAAAAGGAACTCCACGTGGTCCTTTTCCTGAATCTTTGTCTAACACACTTGGTGGTGGCAGCAGTACCCATCCAAGGACAAGAAAGGATTTGTGCCTTGGGGAAGTTTTTAACCTAAGCTGGTAGAAAGAAGCTTAGGGGGGTCTTTCATGCGGGTCCCCACATCCGTACCCTAGAGTTCAGAGTGGAGAGGGAACCTTGACAAGAGTAACAGAACGTACAGAGTAAATGAGCTGAAAAAGTTGAACAATTGTTTTATTCTAAACTAACAGTTACAGTAATTGTGGGTGGTACTTGTAACAATACTAGGCAAAATATTTTCAATCTAAAATATTATTTAAATTGGTGCCCATTAAAAGAATATATTATATTAGGGGTTTCAAAGACACTTAATTTATCTTAATATCTAATATACTTTCTCATAGCTATAGTCTGATGGAAATGTCTTCAAATTTTAAATGAATGTTTTTAAAAAATTCAAGAATTAAAGATGTTTATCACATTTGATAGGACCTACAAAAAACATTTTCTACATTTATTTACAGCAGCAGTTAAACCCTAGTCCATCCCAAGTTGACCGTATCCATGTGAACACTATTAATGATAATGTGAAAACAGATGACATTTTAATTCTAACTCCAATCAAAAGGGAAAAGATTTAAAAAAAATCACATCTTTTCCTAATTGGTAAAGTGGTGTTATACATTTAAAACCAAAACAATAGAAAGTTTGGGGGGATTTAATTATGAAAAGTAAAGGCTAGCAGCAGGATAGGGAACCAAGTTAAGGCGCTCAAAGCTCCTTCTGAGCTTGCAGCAGAGCATTAAGGAACCCCAAGCTTACAGGGCAGGCAGTGACAGAACCCCGGTCTGGGTGATCCTCAAAATATCATACCTACATCTGCCAGGAAGCCATCAGGCTTTGGACATCGTGTTAACAACATGCAGTAACCAACTATAAGTGATCACTGCAGAAGTCCATCACAGAGCCAATATTTCATCAGTGCGGGACTCAAGCCATAGACTTGTCATGGAAAATAATACCAAATGCCTGCACTTCTGCTCCAGAAGAAACTTGAGCCTGGGATCACAATCAGATGCTTCTCTCCTTTGGTGGTTTCAAGTTCTCCTATATACCATTTTCCCAGTTTGCCATAAGTTGGTATCTTTGAAACTGGTGGTAAGAGTAGAGTTAGGGATCTAAAAGCATTTGAAAACATCTTAAGAAAAGGAATTAAGTCAACATTGACTAATTTTCCAAATCTGGAAATGAAGTAGGTCTTGAAAGACTAAGGTCCTGTCCATACTACAAATTTAACTGAGTTTTTCAATTAATAATACTGCTGGCTTTATACATGGGCCCCGCACACCCTTTGACTTAAACACTGTTAATAATAATCATGGCAACTCATGTTTTGCTAGCTATAAGTTAGCCTAGCTAGCTCAGTAAACTTTCTTCGGAGTGTTAACAGGATACCCTAAGCATGCCTGTGTTACCAAGTTAGCCAATTTTCCTCTTTCCTAGCTACATAGGGAGGGACATCCCAAAGTGCATTATCCCATAAGATAAATGGTTCTACTTTGTGACAACGAACTCTGGGTACTTCATTTCTTGAAGAGGCATTTAGGGATAGCTGCCCAGATTTTCTCAGACTGCAACATACAAAAATGTAAAAGGTTGTGTGTGGATGTGCAACTCTGACTGTGATGGCAGAAGACTTGCTGTATCAACACTCTGAATCATGTAACCTGTTAAGATGAACATGCCTCTAACCAGTCACAAAAGCAGTGTTGTAGTTTTAGGATGGGGCCTGGTTTTATCAATACTGATTGATTTTATACACCACTTTTCAAACTGATCCCACATCTTGGAGAAGTGAAAGCAAGACAAGATATAGAATGATTTTATTTCACACTACAGCTCTACATGAACAGAGATGGAAACATTTTCACAACTATTATCACCTCCCCCTTCTCAAGACCAATATCTTGCAGCCAAAATTACTGAGGGAAGGATAGAGAGAACACCGATTTGTCAGACACTACTCAGTTTTTTCCTGCAGGAAAACAAGGTAGTCTATGGCAGCTGAATTCCATGCAATTTATTGTGTTGGGGTCAAATGCATGAGACCTAAATGCAAGTAGCCGACCAGAGAGTCTGCTTGCTCTGTGGCCACTAAAAAGACTAGTTTATGGCACTTTCAATAAGATATGAGGCTTGCTTCAGTGTCTTTTGCCAAAACTGATGTATTGTGTATATCTGTCCACTGGTTTCCACCCTAATGCTAACTGTGTTGCACTGCTGAGTAAAGCAATTGCTAACTCCAGATTTCCTAAAATACTTTGTGATGCTTCAAAATGAACTATGTAATACAGATGAAGAGGGAAATACTGTTAACATTTTCCAATCCCAACACTGTAAGAAGAGAAAAAGAGTTGAGTAGCGTTCCAAGCCTACGAGTTTCAAACCTTTTTGGTATGAAGTTCAGTAGAAAATGCTGCCTGAATTAAGAACAAGTATTGACAAAGTTGGCTTAGCCAGGTCAAGTTGTCATGATCAATCATGATGTGACCAAAACCAAAAAAAACTACAGAACAAAGATAGAAAAGAAACTACATAGTGTTTGCAAAATGCCCTTCATCAACTATCTGAAAATCACGGCCAAAGCAAAAGAACCTGCAATATATTTGGCATGTTTCAAGAAGAAACAGATTACAGTCAAGGTGAGAGTCAGTTTAAGACTACAGATCCCACAGGAAGATCTGCATAAGCAGCAACTCATTGCGTAAAAACCAACCCAAAACGCTGAATGGATTTAAAAACATACTAAAATTCTACTGTGCATTTGTGAAATTTTGAACTTTAAGTGTTCAAGTTTAAAACTGAACCAATTTTCTTCAAACCTGGTTTGTGTTCTCGTTGGAAATCTAATCTACCTTTGGTTGTTGTCGAGCTACCTGAGTTCAAACTTGATCAGAACATACAGCCAAGAGTATTACCCATATGTACTTGCATGAACTACAAACTGATTTATTTCGCCTGGGTTTTCAAAAAAAGGTCACCTCCAAGTTTGAACACAGTAGAAAATTGAAGGCTAAACTAATCAGTTTGCAAAATTGACTAACTAAGAAATCTCTAATTGAAGCTAAAATAGAACCATAACTATTGCACAGTGTTGATTCACTATCAATTAACACTGCTATTTAAAGAGATTAGTAACTGAAAAACAAAAAAGGACCTCCCTTAAAATTTTGGAATGCTTTGCTGAGTGTGTGGAAGAATCTACATGAACTCTCTCTCTTTTATTCATACCCATTGATTCTAAAGTATTTCATAAAATGGATATGCAGATTAACTGCCATATCTACTGTTTATATTGAAAAATTAAGTATCCAGCAAATATCCCCTTATGTGGTTATTTTGTTCTTTATTTTCCCCTCCATGTGTACTCTTATTTAAAATCTAGATCAGAGCCAGCTCTCATTGTTTTCTATTACTGAGGGCAAGTCTACTCTACAAAATTAAGTCGACCTAAGTTAAGTCGACATACAGCCACCACAGTAATTAAATCGCTTTTGCACATCCATACTATGCTCTTGTCAGTGGTGCATGTCCTCACTACTAGCATTTGCATCAATGCAGAGAACAGTGCACCGTGGGTATCTATCCCACTGTGCAACTTGCAACCATCCAGTGCTGGGTGTTTGGGGAACGGTTTGCAGTGCTTCATGGAGCAAACAAGTTGCAAAGGGGTTACTGGGAACATGATTTCAACGTGCCATGATTCAGTTTTCTCCATCCCATAATTTTATCTGCATCCCATAATGTGTCGCATCTTTTTTCAAAAGCCCAGCAGACCCACACATCCACCATCTCTGTGAGAAACATGGATCCTGCACAGCTCTGCTCTACTGTGATGAGCACTGCGAGCACAATGCGCCTTATCCTGCAGTATCTGCAGAGCCACCAGAGGAGCTGTGGGAAACATGACAAATTCCTTCGTGGCTAGCTTGCTGTGGGATATAGAAAGAAACAATTCACGGTTGTTGTTGGCATTCATGGAGCAGCTGCAGATGGTGAAGTGCCAGTTCTGAGCCCGAGAAACAAGCACTGACTGGTGGGAATCGCATCATTATGCGGGTATGGGATGATGAGCAGTAGCTGCAGAACTTTCGGATGTGCAAGGCCACATTCCTGGAAGTGTGTGTGGAGTTTGCCCCAGTCCTCTGGAGCAGTGACACCAAAATGAGATCTGCACTGACAATGCAAAAGCAAGTGGTGATCAGTGTCTCGAAGACTTGCCACACCAGTTTGTTACTAATCAGTCAGGGATCAATTTGGAGTTGGGAAATCCACCATGGGAGTTGCTATCATGCAAGTGTGCAGGGCTATTAATTTCATCCTACTATGAAGGACTGTGACTCTGAGCAATGTGCTGGACATAGTGAATGCTTCTGCAGCAATGAAATTCCCCAACTGCAGTGAGGCAATAGATGTCACACATATCCTTATTTTGGCACCAGACCACCTTTCCACAGAGTACATAAATAGAAGGGGCTACTTTTCTGTGGTACTGCAAGCGTAGGAGGATCACTGGGCACGTTCTACTGACATCAACATGGTCTAGTCAGAGAAGGTGCATGACACACGCATGTTTAAGAACACAGGCCTGTTCAGAAAGCTGCAAGCAGGAACTTTCTTTACAGACCAGAGAATTACCATTAGGGATGTTGAAATGCCAATAGTGATCTTAGGAGACTCTGCCTATCCCTTTCTCCAGGGCTATAAGAAGAACTCAATAGGGAGCTATGCGGCTCAGGGAGGCTTTGAAAGACCTTTGTCATAGTGAGCCACAGTAACGTGTGTTGTTGTAGTGTGCCCTGCCTGGCTTTTTTTTTTTTTTTTTTTTTTTTGCACCTCGGTATGAACCTTGTAAGGAGTGTTGCGTGTGTAGTACTATAACATTGCAAATGCACCTATTGCTATTATCTGTGAACGATATCAGCTCCAGCCAGCATATGTTGTGAACTAATAAAGATGAATTAAGTTTCCATAAATGGACTTTTATTCCAAACTCACGCAAACAGACATTTATAACTGAACAAAACTTTATAAATACAGGGAAAAGAACCTTTGAAGGGGAAAGAACAGTCATTTCCATTTCACAACACATACATCAACCATCTCTCTCACAGGTCAGTGTATGGGTGGCTGTGATTGCCTGTACTCTCCCGCAGGGTGGAGCGGTAAGGGTAGCTGAAGCAGCCCAAGACACCATGTGGAATGTGGGGGTGCACAGGGATGTCCCAGAATGCAGTTCTCTATGGGCTGCAGAGGGAGGAGAGCATGGGTCTGTCGAACCTGAAGGTCAACAAGAGCCTCCAGCATGTTTGTTTGCTACTTGAGAAGTGCTAGCATCTCCTGCTGGATATCTCCCTCCCTTTCCTGTGCTTTTCTCTTCTTCGTACTATCCCTGTCCATTCATTCTGCTAGGGGATTTTACAAGCCTTGTGCTCGATATCTGAAGCACCAGAGGCTTGCAAGATCTCTTGGAACGTGACATCCTGTGTCCTCTTCTTTCTCCTCCTCATCTGGCTGAGCCACTCCACTACTGTGGATGGAAAGACTGCAAGGCCACATTTCCAGCTGCAAAAGATACAATGCACAGAGGTACTCCTGTGAGTGTATTCACAAGATAAATGCAAACTTGGTATACTGAACTCACTCCCCTTGATCCACACAAGTTACAAACACTACATTCTCACTTCTCTTTGGGATTCACAGAGCACGGCGGCAGTCCCAGCCATATTGAGTACAGCCCAGAGGGGAGGGAGCAATTTGGGACAATACAGGGTGGGGAGATGGGGGAAGGAAATATACAGGAATCAGTATATGTGGACAGGGAAAATGAACTGAATACTGACACCATTTTCCACAGGCAGTAGTGATTTTAGCGGATATCTCACTCCTGAGGGTAACGGAGGGTGAAAAGGAACAGCTCCTGCATGTGTCCGGCTGCAGACTGGGTCTGTATGCTGCTAGCCCTGTGTGCTGCAATGGTGCCTGCTGAAGTAATTGCAAAGTGGTGTGGGAAAGTGTCTTACAGCTGCCGAAGAAATAAGGCAGCCATCCCTAGAGGATTGAGGACTACCTTCAGGAAAGTTTCCTCAAGATCTCTTTGGAGGATTCACGGGACATCCTGGTACACAAAAACAAACTGTTCTGCAGGGCCCCTTCTGCCTTATTCTACATGAAAATGTGAAGCAAATAGTGACTCTGTCTCTATGGGTTATTTCACTACCTCTTCTAACATGATTAAAAAAAAAGAGTAAATGAACAGATGTGCCTCTGTAATATCAAAGCAAACTGCATACTTACCAGAGGTTCCTTCCCCTGCATCAAGTTCACCATATTGGACTGTAGGGACTGGCTCGACTGCTCTGGAGTCAAAAAAAAAAAGGCCGGGCTCGCTGCACCACTGGATCCCCCTGACACCTGTCCCCCATAATCCTACCCCTTCTCACCCAACACTTCCTCCTTGCTGTTCACTCCAAGGGCTGTGATTCCATCTCCCCCGAAGTATCCACAGGGCTCTTGGGGGTCGTAATGGGGTCTCCGAGGATGGCATGCAGCTCTTTGTAAAAATGGCATGTCTGCGGCTCCGCACCAAAGTGACGGTTAGCCTCTCTTGCCTTCTGTAACGCCTGCCGCAGCTCCTTAGATTTCACACAGCATTGCTGCAGGTGATGCAGGTCCCTTTTGTAGCCCTTCTCCCTCATACCTCAAGCAATCTGCTCATAGATACTGACGTTTCTATGGTTGGAGCAGAGCTGTGCCTGCACTGCCTCTTAGCCCTACAGACCCAAGAGATCCATTATTTCCTGTGTACACCAGGCAGCAGTGCATCAGCAGCATGGAGCCAGCATGGTCAGCTAGGTAGTTGTTAGGTGAGCACTCCACACCCAGGAAACAGAATTTCAAAAAACTGAGGGGCTTTAAAAGGAGACGAGCATGTACCTGTGTACCTAGCAGCCAGCCAGCGGAGTTCAAAATGGTGACCAGAGTGGTCATAGTCAGGCATTCTGGGACACCTCCTAAAGGCTACTAAAGTCAACGTACGTAATGCAGTGCCTATACTGACACTGCATCGTCCTAAGTCAGCATAGCACAGCATAGTTACATCGGCAGGAGCAACATTTTAGTGTAGATGCTTACAGTTAGGTTGATGTAAGCTGCCTTGCATCGACCTAACTCTGTAGTGTAGACCAGACCTAAAACACAGATGTATTGGCCACAGTGTACTATGAAACACTGGGACACAGCAAGAAAATCCAATTGCTGGATGTACCCAGTCCATTGTTCAGCAGTTAGATTATAATAATTTGACTTTGAAGCCAACATCTCCTGGGAAAGAGAAAAAGAGGAAGTAGGGAAGAGAGGAAATATGCTCAAAATTGTATTCCCTGAACCTAGTTTAAAAAGGGTATGACTACACAATGGAGAAACAGAATTATTTACAAAAATTCCAAACAACATTTCATGCCAGCCTAGCTACAAAGTCACTTGAAAAATATTACCTCTCCTCACTCAGGCAAACCACATTAACTGGAATCAGTTTTTAAAACAGTTAAGTTTCAGAATTGACAAGACCTAGGTCTGCTTACAGATTCATAACAAGAAAAGGAGTACTTGTGGCACCTTAGAGTCTAACAAATTTATTTGAGCATAAGCTTTCGTGAGCTACAGCTCACTTCATCGGATGCATTCAGTGGAAAATACAGTGGGGAGATTTATATACATAGAGAACATGAAACAATGGGTGTTACCATACACACTGTAAAGAGAGTGATCACTTAAGGTGACCTATTACTAGCAGGAGAGCAGGGGGGAGGGAGGGACACACCTTTTGTAGTGATAATCAAGGTGGGCCATTTCCAGCAGTTGACAAGAACGTTTGAGGAACAGTGGGGGGTGGAGGGAGGGAATAAACATGGGGAAATAGTTTTACTTTGTGTAATGACCCATCCACTCCCAGTCTCTATTCAAGCCTAAATTAATTGTATCCAGTTCACAAATTAATTCCAATTCAGCAGTCTCTCGTTGGAGTCTGTTTCTGAAGTTTTTTTGTTGAAGAATTGCAACTTTTAGGTCTGTAATTGAGTGACCAGAGAGATTCATAGCAGTGTCTCAGTTTACCTTGTAAAGAAACTTTAAAATGAAAACCCAGATCTGAAATGCACCAAGATTTTCAATCAAGACCTAAACCCCACAATTTCCAAAATGCATAGCTTTGAAACCCCTATATTCATAACTAAAGGCAGAAAACAAAAAGCTGAAGATTCGGGTTTCTTTTTTACCAAAATGCATAGCTTTGAAACCCCTATATTCATAACTAAAGGCAGAAAACAAAAAGCTGAAGATTCGGGTTTCTTTTTTATGAAGATTCCTACTGAACTTTGTTCTGGTACATTTTAAAGATATAGCCATAAATTTTAACATTAAAAAACAGAGAAAAGAAACAAAATTTGATTCAGGGAGGCGAGTCATTTGATGCACTAATTTACATCTGACTCAAAGCATAATATCTTATTTTTAAACTCAGCTATAGTGTGAAGTGTTGCTAATCAGTTTCATAGGTCACCTGCAACTCAGGATTCCAAGATTACTTATTTCAATCTGCATGTTGCATGTAAGGGCAAGGTTAAAAAAAAAAGTCACTTTTTTCTATGGAGAAAATCCTTATTCCACTAGGTATCTGACAAATGTTAACAGTAACAGCTGGCCTACCTACAGCATTGCACTGCTTTAAACATAAAATTAATGTTGACATCACACCTTAATTAAACCAATACAAAAGGCTGTATGGACAGTTATTTAGTTTAAACCAAACTTTTCAGTTTACCTTAAATTAATTAAGAACATGTTTGAGCTAACCCAAAATAATTCACTCTTAAATCAAAATAAGAGGGTCCCCACAGGGGTTCACTGGTTTAATTAAAATAGATTAACTAAACCAGTGCAAATGTATGTGTAGGCAGGGCCTAATACTGCATGAGTTTTTGTCTCTGCAAGATGCCATGACTTGCACACCCATTAAATATGAAAATGGTTGTATACATTCCTAACTGAGAGAATCTTAACAAAATGTAAAGAGTAGTGATGTGATGGGCCATGGTTCAGTAAAAATCAGTGCCAACAATGGGCACCTGGGGAAAAAAATAAGGTCTATTTCTACCACCTAATTTGGCTCAAACAATGTTCCAGTTGGTTGTGTGTGACATGTTATTTAGCTGAATATTCAGAGACTCCTTCCTAGACTGAAGAAGGATTAGCAGTTTTGACTCATTAATGATAAAGCAATATAGAATGCAAGTGGCAGATACCATCTCCACTGGAAAACTGGTCTTAAACAAGAGTGCATAATTTGAAAATTATCTTCCGATCTTACTATGTCACAAAATTCCCTTTCTTTATTTAGCATTTAAAATATAATTTCAGGTTCAAATTATAAAGAATGATATAGAAATGTAAACAGAAGAGTAAAATACATAAGCCTCCGCCCCTCAAAAAAATGTATAACCACAAAAAAAGATTTTTCACCCCACAAGATGCATTTTGTTTGCAGTTTTTGTTAGTTTTAGTTATCACTGTATAGGCCGACTGAACCAGTGGTAGTGTTGAGTGCTCAAGTATTTACAATGGGTATAGGAGTTGCATATTGTCATGGGTCCTCCAGTATTTCTTTCTTTCTTTCTCAAGCACAAAACTCACGCAAAATCACCAGCCTTATAGCCAACAGTAGCCCAGTGCTTTTAGAAAACCATAGGAGACATAGTATCTAAGGGAGTTTTCCCCTAAGACAGCGAAATAAGAATTCAAACAGGATCAAAGAGGAAGAACAAGAAAAAAAATTTTCTTTCAGTGTCCCAAAGCCACAGAGGGACAAAAAAGGGAGGGAAATAGAGAATTGGTACCTCTAGATGAAAACGTCAGAGTAGATCACACACAAGAACAAAACCACACTAAAGTGTTAGAATCACATACATCCAACACTCCCCAGTTTGAAAGAATGGAGACAGATCATGAGGAGAAAAAGCCACTCCACTTACCATTAATGAAACTCATTATGTGGCCTTATAATACAGAAGACAGAAGTGATTTCCAATTATACTCACTGAACTGGCAAGAAATCTTGAGATGACATGTTTGTTTTGGGGATGAGATGGGCAAGCATACCTCACATCTTTTAGGGAATGTTTCAAAGCAAGTAGTCATCCTCAAAGAAGGATTGAAAAAAAATTGAGAAGAGTTAGAAATTGGATTGACAGAGTTCATATCATAGGAGAGCAACAACGGAGGTTTAGCAAGATCAAATCTCTGAGGAAAGATTAAAAGAATGAGGATTGTTCCTGTCTCATCTTAGTCTTGTTCTAGACTCAATATATGGACAGCTATGCTATTAAGAGAACAGTTAATTCTTATCTCAATCATCCACATTAATCAACGAGAACAGAATAAACTAGAGACAAAAAAAGTGTTAATTTAGGAAAATATTTATATGTAAGTAGACATACAATGTTATAAATTGCCAAGGAATTAAACAATGGCCATCACTACAGATTTTCAAGACTGCAGAAGATATTAAACTATCAGAGATGCTTAAGAAATAATTAAGTCCTTCCTGATTAGGTGGAAGAGGGAAGAAAAATAAAAGGATTAAGTAGGTCTTGCAAAATTACCAAAAAAGCTTACCAGCCGAGGACATCTACTTACTCAAACCATAATACTAATGATAAAAAAAAAATTTTTTTAAATCTATACTGAAAATGACTTACTCAAACTTGAGGAGCAAAGTTTTGCAAAGCTTGATTAGTTGGCATAGAAATATCTTATACCCAAAAGATTTTATGAAAGTGGGTTAAAAAAAGAAGACAGTGACAGCTGGAAAACCATAAACAGTACTCTCAGTTTCCTACTGAGAAATTAAAAAAAGACATTAAGTGGGCATTAGATAACCTAAAACATCCCAAATGAGGGAGCAGAGGGAAGTGTCCATCAACTCCAGCTAACACATCTTCAGAATAAGGGTGTGAACCTTTATTTTTTTCTTAGTAATAACTTCTGAAAAGACTGAATTGAACATAAAACATATGCTGATGTGCCCATAACTGTATTGTAGAGAACGTGTTTGCAGGATAATTATCCCATTTGTTTACATTATGTTAAATATATGGCATTATTTATGTTAAAACAGGGTTAGTGTAACCTCAAACTCCAAGGTATAAACTCTGCACCGCAGGGCTCAAGAGAATTTTATTTACCAATGTACATTTCACTATGCCATTAGCTATGTAAATTTTGGGATGATACATTTCTACATTCCTTTGAAGCAACAAGTGCTAGTTACCAGCTCCCAGTAGCTATGGCAATACAAATTAATAATAATCAGGCTTGCTGGAGCAATGACCCAACCCTATATGTTTAAATATACACTATGTTCCTATGCCTGGCTCTTTTTCTCCAACCTCTAATTCTCAAAGGTAGAAGATGGGTTCAAGAAAACCCAAGATGTACACTATTTCTCTTCTAAAAGCTATTTTCAGACTTTTGGAGATGACCGAAAATAAGAAAGAACATATGAAGAAATAGCAATGTTCGAGATCAGTCTTTGCCATGAGATAAATAAGTGCTTATTCAGTGCTCTGCCTCTTCACGCATCAGAGTCAGGCAACAAATTCATGTTACTGAGTCTTGTGCTTGGGACTGTAGCCTCCTTCCCACCCTTTAGGGGTGGAACAAGTTCCTGAAGCACGTTCTTATCTGTGCTCAGCATCCCTGCCTCCCCCCACCTCAGCAGGCAACCTGTTCCTAAAACAAAGCCTTGCCCGTGCTCAGGACCCCTGCACCCTACCCCGGAGGGCATCGTACCCCAGAGACAAAGCCCAATCGGTGCTCCCACCCCCACCCCGCAAAGGGCAGCACGCTGCCCAGCCTTCCCTCCTGCTCCCCACCTCAAGAGAGCTATTCCTGGGACAGCTCTAGCCTCGTCTCCCAGACTCCTACGCCGGTGTGGGGAGCATGTCCCTGCCTGCGCTGCCCCCGCAAGGTGCCTAAGCCGACCCCCACTGCGGGGCACCCGGGCTGGCCACAGAGCATCAGGCTGTAACTTGCAGTTACCCAAGCAGGGGAGACTTGGGGCGCGGTGCACGCTGGGAGTTGTAGTCCTCCTCGGCGCTGACCCCAACCGCGCTTTGCAGCAGGATAGACTCCCGCTCCCACAATGCACCGGGCTCGTTCCCCTTCACAGCCCGTTTCTCCCGCACCGGACTGACACTGAACCCGTTAAATTACCCCCGGGTGGAACAAGCCGCAAGGCGGCGCCTCAGCGGAACACCCGCCCCTCAGCACGCCCGGCCCCAGAGAGGGACCCTGCGGGGCCGGGCCCGGACACGGGGCTCCGGGGCGAGGCTGGAGAAACTGCGTCACAGTCTCTGCCAGCGCCCGGTGTAGTGGCACAAACTGCTCCCTGGCAGAATTTCTGATGCCGCAGAGCCGGCACCGGGCTACCTGCCGCCCCCGGCATTTGCGGGAACCCCACTCACCTCCCCATCGGCCCAGCCGGCCCCGCCGCAGCTCTCAGGTGGGGGGCGCCCTCACGGGGCTCCCGTCGTCAGATGCCCCGCAAATGCCCCCCCAGCAGGCCCCACGCTGCCCCCGTCCCGCGGGCTTCCCCCCTCGGGCCCTGCACAGCGCCCCCAGGACGGGCTGCGAGAGGCCGCCCCCCCCCCGAGCCGCGCGACCCTCGGGCAGAGACTCCCTCAGCCTGCGCCCCGCAGTAGGATGCCCGGCCCGGCCGCTACTCACTGACAGCGGCGGCATCCGAGTGCATTTTCGTGCAGCGCACACACTGCCCGACCGGGCTCTCTCTGTCTCTCTCTCCCAATCACAGAGCCCAGGCACTGGGCCTCCTGCCCCGCCCATACACGCACGCCATTGGCTCGGGCTGGCGTGCGCAAACGCCTGCCTCACTGCGCAATTAGGCCACACACCTGTCATTCCCCCTCTGCCTGGCTCACACTACCCGTTACGCCTACTTCCACACTCCTATTGGTTATAGTTCTCAAGGAGTACCGCCTCCCCGCCATACTGATTGGCCTTTGCCTACGTCAATTATTTCTGGCTCGGAAAGCGCGTGCAAAGAACACTACTTTGTTTCTCCCGTGAATCTGATTGGTCTTGGAGGCTATGGACCACGCCCACAGGCTGTTGTGATTGGTTAAAGAGAGCAGAGTCCAGACCAGCGGCTCGCAGGGGGTGGGGTAGCGGCAGCGAAGCTGAGCGAGGTAGCGCAGGGGGTGTGGAGCGCGCCGAGTTCACGCCTAGGCTGGTCCAGCCGGGAGCTGCGCAGAGATGCCCTGCGAGAAGCTGTTGAGCGGTGACTTCCCTGCAGCCCGCGAGGGGAAGAACAGACTTCCACCACAGCTGCAGAGGTTGGGCTGGGGCAGCAGAACTAGCCAGGGTGACCACATGTTCCGTTTTGGCTGGGAGTCGGGGTAGTCTCTTTTTTAAGTCCTGTCCCAGCTGTTGCTACTTCTTTTTCAAAAGGAGGCATTTGTCCCGTTTTCTCTTGCTGACTTGATCAGCTGGCAAGAGCAAGCAGGACAAATGCCCACTTTTGTCAAAAAGGTGGGGTGCAGAGGAACATGTGGAGGGAAAAGTGAGCACAGATGCCAGCCCCCCTGCAGGGGGGAGGCAAGCAGGGAGGCAGCATTGCAGCATTTGGGGGGGGGGCATGGCAGAATTCCATCAAAGGGTGATAGGCTCCTGAGGGGGCCTGGTAAGGTTCCAGCAAAGGGCTACCGCCTTGTGGTGTGGGGGCTTTGGGAGAATGGCTGGGGCTGTCCCATTTTCTCCACTGAATGCATCCGATGAAGTGAGCTGTAGCTCACGAAAGCTTATGCTCAAATAAATTGGTTAGTCTCTAAGGTGCCACAAGTACTCCTTTTCTTTTTGCGGATACAGACTAACATGGCTGCTACTCTGAAACCTGTCTATGTGTAGACACTCCCTTAGTATAACATGAGAGCTTTTAGACAGGACCAATTCTAGGGGCAGTTGAGCAGGGTGGTTGCCCTGGGTGTTATCTCTAGGGGGTGCCATACTGCTATTCTGCTCAGGGTTTGTTTTTTTTTTGGTTGGCTTGGCTTCTCCACAGGAGGCCAAAAACTATTTGGGGCCATTCCTGCTTCAAGAACCTCATGTATTTAGGTTGAATAAAATTTTCCCTTATAAAATATTAGTGTAGCTTTTTGGTTGGTGGTGGTTTGTTTTGGTCTGGGTTTTTTTTTTGTTTTTGTTTTTTTGAGAAAAAATCTAACACAGTAGGCATTTGAAATGTGGCAGGGAAGAAAGTCCTTGGCACAGAGGAGTGCCATTCATTTGTCTCACAAAACATCATTCAGGTTGAGTTGACTAAAAAGCTGTTCAAAATCTCTATTTTCCTTTTCCTGTTGTGTTCTGTGGTAAAATTCTGGCAGCCTACCAAAATAACACCCCCACCTGCAGCTCCCAAATATGCTAATGAGTCAGGCATATTGCAAAGCAGTACTAAGTAGTGTACCGGGAACACCTGAAGACCAACAAAACAGCAATAGTTACTCCTCCTTTCCCCTAACTAAACTCCAATGCAGAGACCTAGTGTTCCATTCCCCTCAACCCTGGGGGAACACCTAGGGAAGGAGCTCCCCATTTCTGGGCATGGATGAGGGGAGAGAAAGACAGACAGCAGTCCAAATGCCTGCCACCCATCCTTCTAGACCAGTACATGGTGCCAGTGGCCCACATCCTCAGTGGCATAACAGCCTTCTGCTCCCAGCTAACATAGACCTGTAGCTCAAGTGGAAGAAGGCAACCACAATGCTGAAAGTTCTGGATTTAAGCCCGGTAGTGATATATAAGGGGAGTGGGGGGGAGATGTACCTACCATAGAAGTTGTTTTTACCACGGTGGGGAGTGGGGAATCTTAGGGAATTAAGAAAAAAACTATGTTAAAGAAAATTTAGTTTACAAAGTCAGACTCAAAAGGTAGAAAACACCAGATTTATGGTTGCCTATGCAACCTTAATTTTGCTCCCTTGTGCATATGCATTATGATACAACCTTTAATGACATGATCACATACTAGATTTCTCACAAGATC
This sequence comes from Lepidochelys olivacea, assembly GCF_965140295.1. Classification (NCBI taxonomy): domain Eukaryota; kingdom Metazoa; phylum Chordata; order Testudines; family Cheloniidae; genus Lepidochelys; species Lepidochelys olivacea. Next base: position 97,984,625 of record NC_140414.1, read on the forward strand.
CTTGCCTCATTAGGTGCATAGGTTGGACTCACAAAAGGGTAGATAAGGTTGCACAGGCAACACAGATTAAGTTTAATTCCCTTTTAATGAAAGGGAAATTGAGGCACCGAGAGGCTGAGTAACTTCATCAACAGTCATACAAAGAAGGTAACAGAGCTCGGAATACAACTCATTGCTTGTGACTCCTAGTTTCTTGTACTAACCACAAGACAAACTTCATTTCAGAATATGGATTCCTAATGTTTGTTAGGCAATGTTATACACTAATTCTGAAATCAGAGCACAGTCCACATATCCATGGATAAAAGTCTTTGTACAAGCAAAAAGAAAAGGAGTACTAGTGGCACCTTAGAGACTAACCAATTTATTTGAGCATAAGCTTTTGTGAGCTACAGCTCTCAAGAAAGCTTAAGCTCAAATAAATTGGTTAGTCTCTAAGGTGCCACTCGTACTCCTTTTCTTTTTGCGAATACAGACTAACACAGCTCCTACTCTGAAACTTGTACAAGCAAGAATTTTCTGCCATATTGCCAAGTCTTGCAAAACTAGAATTTTTCTTCCCCTTCATCTTTAGTATTTTTCCTTTTTTCACTATTTTCCTTTCCTCTTACTAGTTGGCATTAATGCTACATCACCACCTTGACACAAAAACCAAATGATAAAGAAAAAGTAGCAGAAAAAACAGCAACCTCTTCGTTTTTATATCTTACTTAGATGTAAGCTGACTTCATTATAAAGAGGGGAGGGACAGAATCATAATACCCAGATCTGAATATCCTTGAACACTGGAGAAATTCAGATTGAAATGTTGCTGCTTAGACCTTTCTATAATTATAAAGCAAATAATATTGTAAATCAACAAAAAAAAACCACCTGAAATGTTCCAGACACTGTACCCAATGATCCAAGATGGTTTAAAGAAGTTGGTGTACAAACACACACATACATTCTCTCTCTCTCTTCCCCTCCAGGTACTGGCCCTAAAATTTGAGCTACCAATGCAAAAGAAACCCATAGATAAACACTGAAATGACTTCATTTTCTGTTGCCTCCTGTGTGTCAAAACTTGCTTTAATTTTCACAGTCCACCCCCTGTGAGCAAGGGCCATTATTATAATGTGCACCTTAATTCCAGCCTGGAGAATGTGCATATGTCCCCTTTAACTGTAGCTGTAAAGTGCTGTATAAATCACCAGGCAGAGGTGCTGTGGTTTGATCCAGCCTACATTTTGTTTTTAGAGACTCAGCAGACATCTTTGTGGTTCCCAGCTTCTTTGCGTGCTGAGGAGTGGGAGTTGTTGAGTCTGACAAGAGCTTTGGTCTTCTACGTTGCTAAGGCTGTTATTGCATAAATACTATATTTTAGATATAAGGCTCTTGTGGCATTACAAGTCTTTGAGACCATCCCTTATATTTTATAATGTGAATTAACTGAGAGCTTAGTGGATTCTGACATTTCTCTGCAGATTCTGCTAGCTCTACATAAATTAAAAGCAAAAAGTGTCTAGCATAACTGCATGGGAAATCGATCACACAATGTGTGAATTAGCTTCACCATGTAGGGCAAACAAAAGCAGGACAGAAATTGGGAAATTCTTCGATTTTCTGGAAAAATGTGGCAAAATTATATACATTTTCCCGTCCTGTTCTTACCCCTTTCCCCCTCCACATGGAATTTACTCCAGATGTAAAGAGGACTTTTGTCCTTTTTGGTTCATGCTGCTTTTATTTTTTTATTGACAGTTAAAATGACAAGCACATAAAGGAAAATGCATATTGTGCAATGTACTTGGCCAAATTGCAGTTAGTGACAGAAGTCACATTGCAAGTTGTCTTCACCTTCCCTCCAGCTACCAGAAATGTGGAGTAGAAAACTGAGGCACAAGTTCTTGGGGGTGGAGGGGTCCTAGTAGTGTCAACCATTCAAGACCAAGGGAATCAGGCTGTGAATTGTTAAGGCCACCACATGGCTCCAAAGTACTTGCTTATCTTGCTTTGCTAAAGGACAGTCTTGAAAAATAATTTTGACTGCCAGAAACATAATCCATATGGCTACAAACCACTACAACTTTTAAATTAAGAATATGAAAAGAACTGTCTAGGGAACAGCACCCTTATCACAGAAACAGAACAAAGGGGTGGATCAGAGATTTGAGAAACAATACATTCAGAAAAATCTAATAATCACAGATCTCATTCATTTATAGATATGAATCCCTGGTAAAAACAAACGAAACAGTTTTACATAATGCTGCTGAAAAGATTTAATTTAGGAAATACAACAGAGCTCCACAAGAGTGAGCTCTGTTCATGTACAATATCATAGCTCTATTACTGAAATAGGGATAAAAGAGACCGCATGTGGTTGAAAGGGGCAACTGAATTTATGTAATTGATTCCAAATCACTCAGCTAAATAATTCCAGCCCATCTTAATCCTCCTTGCTCCCTGCCCGACTTCGTGCTCCCCACTCAGGGAGCAACTAAATTCATTTATTTAGTTGCTTTGATTTCCCAGTACTGGCATAGGAGTTCTGGATTATTATCTGTTCTGAGCTTGAGCTCTCCGTTTATAGAACTGACCACAATGTAGTACTCTTTCATTAGAAAAGCATTATTGCTTTTTTTAAAAGGTGGTGGTTTATGTTTAAATACTTGAATTTACATATCTAAGTCTTCTGTATCTTGTGCACTGTGAGCAAACCTGAAGTCCTTCCACAGTTCTTCCTCAAGCAAAACTCTTTAGGTCAATGAAAGTTTTGACTTAATATGGACTGAGTGAAAAAGAACAGTTACTCACCCTATGGTAACTGGATTTTTGGGATGTCGTGGTCAGTGCGGATCCCACTGTAGATGTGCATGCATCTCATGTGCACAAGGTGGCATTCTTTTGAATAGCAGTGTCTGTCAGAGTTTGCTGACTCTCTGTGCCAAGGCAATGGTACCCAGAACGACTGTCTTGAGGGTAAGGTGGTGTACCAAACAATCTGACAGCTGCACAAAAGGAGGCTCTCTGAATTTTAGGATGACAGTGAGTTCCCATCTGGAGTCAGATCTCTAATCTGTGAGTAAGTATGAAAGAGGCCCTTGAGGAATTTTAATACTATCAGATGTGAGAAGGCAAAGTACGACTGTACTGGAGCATGACATGCTGACATTGCTGCAAGATGGACCTTGAGAGATCTAAATGCTAGCCTTGCATGTTTCAGGTGTAGTATGTAGTCAAGGATCTTTGGTATCAAAGCCTCTACTGGGTCTAGATTGGTGTTAGGTTTCCCATCAGGAGAAACTTTTCCATTTTGAGGAGTAGGTCTTCCTAGTGGAAGGATTGTAAAACAGTTTAGTGAATCTGCAGGGAGCAGTCTCTTTCAGGCATGCTCAGCCAGCCAAAATGCAAGCCATCAAGTGCAACAACTGTGGGTCCAGATGCAGTCTGTGACCATGGTGCTGAGATTTTATGTCCAGACAGTTTGGAGGGTGTATGGGAGGCTGCCTGAACATCTACAATAGATATGACAGCCAAAACTGTCTTGCCCTGTAGGGTGCTCTCAGGATCACTATAGCCTTGTCCTGTCTGATCTTGGATATTATCCTGGGGATCAGGGAAATCAATGGAAAGGCATATAGGAGAACTTGAGACCACCAAAGGCAAGAAGCATCTGGTAGTGATCCCAGGTTCAAGTCTCCTCTGGAGCAGAAGATCAAGTATTTGGTGTTATTGTCTGTGACACACAAGTCTATTGTGTGGGTCCCCCACTGATGAAATATCGGCTTTGTGATAGACTTTTGCAGTGATCACTTGTAGTTTGTTGCCACATGTCTGCTTAAGAAGCCTGCTAGGTCATTGCTGACTCCTGAAAGGTGTCGAGCCAACAGGGTTACCCCTTGTTAATGACACCGTGTCCAAAGCCTGATGGCTTCCTGGCAGATGTAGGTGTGATGTTTTGGGGATCACACAAGACCAGGAAAGGGTTCTGTCACTGCCTGCCCTGTAACTTTTGGGTTCCTTAATGCTGTGCTGCTTTGGCTCAGATCCCTGACACCAGCAGCCTGCCCACAAGCACAAGATCTCACCCTGACTCCAACCAGCCTACTTCCTCCTTGCAAGATGACACTAACAGTCCTTCCAGTCTTGAGTCTCTCCAATTCCATCCTTCACAGGTTCTTAAGCACCAGACAGTCTGATTTTTCCCCTCTAGTTCATCACCCCTGCAGGCATGACACTAGTCCCCAAGACACCAGCTTACTTTTGGACAAATACTCCATACAAAAAGAAAAGGAGGACTTGTGGCACCTTAGAGACTAACAAATTTATTTGAGTATAAGCTTTCGTGAGCTACAGCTCACTTCATCGGATGCATTCAGTCACTGAATCAAGATTCCTGCAGTCACTGAATGCATTTGATGAAGTGAACTGTAGCTCACGAAAGCTTATGCTCAAATAAATTTGTTAGTCTCTGAGGTGCCACAAGTCCTCCTTTTCTTTTTGCGAATACAGACTAACACAGCTGCTACTCTGAAACCAGTCAGGAATGCATCTGATGAAGTGAGCTGTAGCTCACGAAAGCTTATGCTCAAATAAATTTGTTAGTCTCTAAGGTACCACAAGTCCTCTTTTTCTTTTTGTGGATACAGACTAATACAGCTGCTACTCTGAATACTCCATACAGTTTGCACAAGAGACCTGGGTAAAAATAAACAAAAGGTTTATTTAATAGAAAAACCGTAGATTCAAAGATGAAATAGTAGGGGAGAGCAAACACATACAAGTTATTCAGTAAATGAACATAAAGATGCAACTTCAGGCTTTACACATCTATAGTAGATAAAATCCCTTTTCTAACACAAGTTACTTATTGCTTTTAAACAGTTTTCCAGCATACCCCCTAGCTTGGAGGGTGGGGGGTTCCAGCATTCACAGACAGCCTTCCACCTTTGAGACTGTCCTTCAAGTTCTGAATGAAAACTTCATCTTCAGGCCTCTTTTTTAAAAGGATTCCCACTCACCCCCCACCCTCTTCTGGCAGGGTGACTCATGGTTATTCAGAGTGGCAGAAATTCCCTCTTGAGTTGATACCCAGGATGTCTCAATGCCTTCCTATTAACTTTAATGGTTCTCCATTGCCTTTTCCCAAGTTGGATAATGGATGCATGGGTACTTGACGTTTTTTTTTTTAAACTGGCTTGCCTAGTAGACCCTCTCTGCCTCGTTGTTTCACTACCCTATTATGAGATGATGCTAAAGTTGCACCACAGTTACAATTTACTATTTTCTATATATACACATACATACATACATAAACGTACATACATTCATAACCATGGTCTCTATACATATCTCATAATGATCATCAAATTCAGAACATAACAAGCTTTCATAAAAGACCTTGATATTTTTATAGTAAAATGACAGTATGCAGTCGGTTGGTTTGATTGCTTGTTTTGGGGTGCTTAAACCTTCTGTTCTCCCCTTAGGATGCCTATACTCTGATTGTCAAAGTAGGGATGACCAAGCTCCTCCTTGTTTCTTTATATTGTGCATTGGATGTGTGTCAAAATGTGCACTGTGGAGTTCTGCAGAAGAGCACAAACACCATGCAGTCCAATCTGATGGTCCTGAGTTCCAGGACACTCATACATAGTTTGAGGTCCACCTAGAACCAGGTCCCTTGCATCTGCAGATGAATCATAGAATATCAAGGTTGGAAGGGACCTCAGGAGATCATCTAGTCCTGATTCAGGTGGGCACCCCAACCTGTCCCTGAGATGTCTAAAAATCATTTTTGAGGAGGGGGCAAAGAATGACAGCCATTTTTGTATGTTCTTTGGGTCCAGCCACCACGTGAGTTCTCATAAGACTTGAGGGCAGGTCTGTGATTTTCCTGGTCACGTGAATATACCAACCTCAGCCATAGTTGTTAGGGCTGTAGATGAAGTCTGGCAAGCAGCATCACACACATACACACCAGCATATGGTCTAATAGCCTCAAACATGTACACACTGTCATTGTTGGACTTGATTGTAGGTCATTTTTTATCAACTGGAGACCAGAACCTGTCCTCTGGAAGGTAAGCTCTTGCCAGTCGGGAGTCTGTCATGACTTCCATCAACTCTATCATCTGTGTTGGTGTGAGAAAGGATTTCTCATAATTCACAAGGAGTCCAAGTTGGGGGAACAGGGAAGGGATGTACTCTGTGGTTGCAGCAGTCTCCTGTTGGCATCTTCCTCTGATCAGCAAAGTATTCAGGTATAGGAAGACATGGCCAGTATCTACCTAGGGATGCCCAATGTGTGAGCCGTGAAGCTCTATGCGTTGTCATCACCATGGCCATAGATCTGGCTGTGGTATCAGAGACATCCATTGCCATCTGTAAGGCCATCTTAGCCACCAATTGGCCTTCCTTGATTATTTTCTAGAGTTTTCTTCCTTTTCTTTTAGGGAATTTTGAAAGATAGAAAAGGTGTCACTCTGGCCTGGGACAGAAAGTCAAAGTCAAGCCTGGCAATTTGCCACTCACAGTTACAGGGAGGTCAAGGAGTAAGATTTTCTCCCAAACAGATTGAGACTTTTGGGGTCCTTGTCTTACGGTATTCTTGTTTGATTTAGATTTTTCATGTACTATCGAGACAACTAAACAAGCCCTGGTTGGTGTGAGCATAAAAGTACTCACCCCCTTTTTGAGGGAGCTGGTACTGCTTCTCTACTAGTTTTGCAGTGGGTGTTATTCTAGTCATCCTAGTTATCCTAAGATCCTAGAGGGTTATCCTAGTCATCCTAGTTATCCTAAGATCCTAGAGGGTTATCCTAAGATCCTAGAGGGTCTTAGCTAGGTCAAGCAACCCCTTATTTGTGGAGAGGATGATTTTGGCTGGATCAGGAGTTATCAGAATATTGAAAAGCTAGTGAGATTTCTTTGATATGACTGATATCTCTGGAGTCTCTGCAATTCTCACAAGGAACTCTTAGAATGCCTTGAAGTCATCCCACCTTGAGGACACTGCTTCATCGGATGATGAAAATGAAAGGTGTCTTGGTGGTGACAAAGGACGCTATTGTTGCCCTACCCCCAGGTCTGGTTCTTCCTGGTAGTCCTCCCTGTGTCCTGTCTGTTCTGCGGGAGAAGCAAACTGGGAGAGTGCCATGGAGGGATGTGCAACTCCTTAAGTGCAGTGGACACTAGCTCCTAGAGGCATGCAGTGGCAGACCTGAGTAAGCCCAGTAGTGCCATATTAGCATGCTGGAGGAATGGGACTGGCTTGTTTGATATTGAGCAGTCCAGTGCCATTTCTAGTGAGAGGGCAGCTGGGTCTTGTAGCAAAAGCAAACAGGACTTTCTATGGTGTCACCATGGATGTCCGAGGAGAGGGTTCTGTACTCAAAGTTGCTCCAGTGACAGAAAGAATAAACTTCATCTGGGGCAATGCCAAGGTATTCTTGGTATTTGGGTCTAAAGGTAGGTGCCTCTGTACCAATGATGGTCCTAGTTCTTCCAGAGGCACATCTTCAGCTGTAGGCGTCAATGCTGAAGAATACATCAGTGGAGCTGAGGTGGGTGCCAAAGAAGTCTCACACTGTGCTGCAGGTTGCTTCTTGTCACCAGCCCGTGAGCGAGGCTTGATGGTTTTATGTCCTGATAAATATCCTGTCCTTGCAGTAGGAAGTCATTGAGCTCTGCCTGGGGCTCTGCCTCTGTGTTCAGAACTGTCCCTCTCAGTGTCGGCATCAGCTTTAGTGACAATGGTGTCTATGGCACTAATGGAGTTGGCTTCTGTGGCAAGGAGTGTGTGTGTCAGTACCAGGTCTTTTCTTGGCATTCTTCTCTGTGCTGGTCTTGTGTGTCACTTGTGTGCTTGTTGAGATGCTGAATGAAGCTGGTGGGACTCTGATGCTCATCTCCTTGGGGTCTAAAGAAACCTTCACAGATTTCTTCAGATGATGCTTCAACCATGCAGCTCTTGACTTGTAGGTTATATAAGGAGAATGCTAGGCATACTGAGCAGCTACACAGTATATGAGACTCTCCTAAAGGAGGGGCACCTGCTTTGCCCATCTTTCCATAGAATTAGTCTGTTGCAGGATGGGCCAGGTTTGTAGCCCACAGGTTTTGAATCTGCCATGTTGAGGAGCTATATGGGGAAGTCTGGCTGTCAATATTCAGTTCAGCTAGGTGAGTAGTGTTCATGGCAGTCATATCAGTGCATCAAAAGAGTTTGAAACTTTTGTTAAGAATTTGAGAGGATTAGTATGTTGGACACTTGCCAGGTTCCATGTTGCTACCACAAGTGATAAGAGGGAACTGAGGGAGGGTTGGGGCCATCCCACCATTTATGACCTCATAGAGAAGCACAAAGAGGCACAGGATGCATGTGCAGCCCTGATAGACAGCGCTATTCAAAATATTCTGATCCCATGGGCACAAGGTGCATGCACACATACAAGGGGATCCACATTAACACATACTAGAAGAATATCGGGATTTGGCCCTCTGTTTTTATGTATTTCTGATTCAGAAAGTTACCCATTTTTTTAAACTGAATGTGTTGCTCAAATAATGTATAAATATCAAAACAAGAGTTTCTCAAATTGAGCTGTATAAAGAGATACCATCACATTTCCATAAACCAGAATACATTATTTGAGTCAGCAATCTAACCCAGTCCTCTGAAGGGAGAGAAGGTTTGAGGGTTTTTTACCCAGTTACTGAGACATAAGGAATTTCACCACCAACCTACGATATCATCTCCTAAAAATTGCTTCAGAATTGTGTCTTTAAATGGCCTTAATAGGTTGTGCAGATGTAACACAATATGTATCGCTGATACTTATTTGAGAACTTGCCATCCTAATATTTAAAACACGCACGTAAGGACTGAATGAGTTTCAGGATCTGTATTAACCCACATTTATAAAGTTAGCTGGGTGAAAATTGATCATGACTTCAGCAAGGTCAGTCTTAAAATGAGGCCACCACAATAAAATGACTTTGTAACGATGATCTCTTGCTGTACCATAATTATTTTCTATCAGTGACTTCCACATCAAGTTTACAAATTAAGATTTTTTTCTCATCAGCCCAGCGCATGCTTAATCTGACATGTAAAAAAATCAAGCTGTATTCCTACTGCTTTGCATAATCTTTATTGCTGGTCAATACAATCAAAATTTAGCTGGCTATACTGTTGATAATCCATGAGGTAGAGTAAGATGTAATGGAATAAACCTTACCCATTTACAAAAAAAATCCCATCACATTTAAAAAGGAACCAATAAGAGTTTAACAAAGCACACAATGTAACAGGCAAAAGCAAAAACAGACACAATAAAGAGAAAAAACAGCCCCCAATTATGTTAATTTCATATGAATGTATGGACTGAATGTACATGGTAAAATTCTGAAATTACAAAAAAACAAGTAATTGAGAGTTAGTGATCCCATATAGCAGAATGTCCTTTTTCACCTTAGGAAGAAATATAACACACACACATATCACATAAGAGCACCTACCTAGACTTTTACAATAATGGGCACCCTACCCCCATGTTCAGTGGTTTATTCAAACCTTACCACCAAACCTTTGAATCAAATAGTTTTAGGGACAAACCAAATTAATACTTTATATTAAGAAATCACTTGCACTGTGTTACATAGAAAAGAGTAAGCTTTATAGAATTATCCATTCCTATTGTAAGCCAAGGCCAAGCTATGGTTTGAGTTTTCCCTGATTTTGTACAGCTTTGCTTTTAATTTCTCCTGGCTCCCCATACGCCTCATCCTTCTCTCCAACATCTGGATCAGTGGGCTACCCAGTTTTTCAGCAGAGACCTTTGGTTATAATCAAAGGGTTTCCAGACATGAAAGCATTATCCTCCAATTATAATGAGCTAGTAGAATGAACACTTTCTCTCCAATATCATCATTTATGTTGTATTGTTTTTTATTAATTATTATTATTATTAATGATTTACTTTGGTTTAAACTTTTTAATCAAGAACATGTTTGGTCATACAGCAGAGAGAATATGTTTAATAAGTTGAAGGGAAAACAAAGTAAGAGAAAAGCAAATATTTGTACATTATAGCCAGAGTTAATCCATCTATTTTTCATCCCCACAAAACATATGGAGAGAAATCCTGTCCCTTGCAAATCAATGGCAAAACTTCCATTGGCTTCAATAAGGCTAGGATTTCACCCATTGAATTTAGATCCATACACTCCAAACAAACACTAAAATCTACTTTAATATTTAATAAAAAGTAATGACCTCAGAACAAAAACAGGATTTTTGTTGAATTAGTTGCAGAAATATTGGATACCAGAATGATGGGGGACCACTGGAATCCCAGCCATGAATAAGTACTGCACATCCAGAGCAGAGGAGGGCATGCATTCTTCTATGTGAACTGGAAATGCAACACAGTAAAACCACGCGGAGAGAGACAAATAAATAAATCATGGGTTAAGTTTGTGCCTTCCTGTAATTCCATGTATTCCTAGGTCTTTAATGGGGTTGCATGAGTTTAAGGGAGGGCAGTATTTGGCCCCATATTAGGAAATCAGACACAGAATACACATAGTGTTGGAATTATGCACCTTCATAAAATCCAGATCTATTAATGTTAGAAAAATTTAAAGCCTTCTAATCTAAAAAATCTAAAATCCTCCTCAATATCTCAAGAATCAGAATGGAGTGAACTAAGGGCCAATAGAATTGGAACAGTCCAACACAATTAATATTTTCAGGATAAACAGTAATTTGGTAATAAAAAGATGTATTGTAATATGGTCTCTGTTAACTGAGATACACATGAATACAATACATTTCTAACCTAAATTGTATCTATGTATCCTGGAAAGAATAAGTTAACCCTATTAACCCATAATAACTGTTAAATGACCTGGGAAGAAGCTAAGACTGCAGCAGGACTCCTGCAAAAATGGAAGGCACTGGTGACGGTCCTAAATTCGGCATGGAATGAGGGAGAGAAGGGAGGTGAAGAGAGATTAACCTTGCCACAATGTCATCACTTCTCAGTATACAGCTTGTAATTCCTACTTTTATACTGTCTCAATGTACAATTAAGCAGACACACAAACTTTCAATTTCACATGGCATTCTACTTGTGACATGAGAAAATATGTTACTGATCAAAAATAGCAAGATCAGTCATGTACCACAGTAGTTGGAAAGGCATTGTTCTTAATTATGCCCAGGACTTGTACTGGCACAACTCTTTCATATCTTGAAAATCTCTGGGTGTGTATTGGTTTTTAAAGCAGTGAGTTTGTTGGTGGCAGTTATAAATCAAGTTATCCTACCTGCTGAAAAAAGCATGAAGGATCTCACAGATAGCTGATTAGGCTTGATGTGCAGATTCAGAAAGACATGCAGTAATATTATTTTTCCAGCTCTAGTGGTTGTAGTAGATACATTTACTAGTATTCTCTACCATCCCCTAGACCGGGGTGGGCAAACTTTTTGGCCCGAGGGCCACATCAGGGTGCGAAACTGTATGGAGGGCCGGGCAGTGAAGGCTGTGCCTCCCCATCCCCTATCCGACCCCTCCTACTTCCTGCTCCCTGACTGCCCCCCTCAGAACCCCCCACCCAGCCAACCCCCCCCCCGCTCCTTGTTCCCTGACCACCCCCTCCTGGGACTCCCGCCCCTAACTGCCCCCCAGGACCCCACCCGCTATCCAACCCCCCCCCATTCCTCATCCCCTGCCCCCTCCAAACCTCTGCCTATCCAACCCCCCCGTTCCCCGTCCCCTGACAGCCCCCCCGAATCTCCGCCCCATCCAACTGCCCCCTGCTCCCTGTCCCCTGACTGCCTCCCTGCCCCATATCCAACCCCCTTGCCCCGGCCCCCTTACCATGCCACTCAGAGCAGCATGTCTGGAGCTGCGCCGCCCAGCTGGAGCCAGACACGCTGCCACACTGCCCTGCATGAGCGCGCAGCCCTGCTGCCCAGAGCACTGCCCACACGGCGGCGTAGCTGTGGAGGATGGGGAACAGCAGGGGAGGGGCTTGGGGAGAGCCTCCCCGGCGGGGAGTTCAGGGGCCAGGCAGGACAGTCCCGCAGTCAGGATGTGGCCCGCAGGCCGTAGTTTGCCCACCTCTGCCCTAGACTGTTTGGAACCCCATCCTGTGTTAATATAACTGTGAATGTGTAATACCTCTATTTCTCAGTATATTTACATTTGCACACTGTCTTTTTCTGATAAAATAGTAGTTTATACATGTATGTTATTATCTGCAGCATTGAATACATATACCTATACATCATTTATATCAAATCACATTCAGGTACATAGTTTATTTTTAAAAGGATGATGTTCAAACTCCTTCATGTTTTGTAGAGATTTTGGAGAACATTTTTAATGGAAATTTTGCATATAATACACAGAGAACAAAAGCCATGTCTGAACATGCATACTAAGCCCCCAGGATGACATTTATAGAGCAAACAGCATCGTGTATAATCTATACCATAAATTAGAACTTGATGGCTGACTTCAGAACCAGTTTATTATCTTAATATTAATATTAACTTAATAAAGTTGTCCATTTAGATAAGGTAACTGAGTTTTGAAAAGATTAGAATAATTTCCTGCTTTAAAAGGACAAATCAACTTGAATTTTTTATTTTACATTGAGAAAGCACAAAGAAAATTCTGCTTTTAAATGGAATGTCCTGGTTTTCTTTATTTTTTAAATTATTTTTAAAAATTCTTTATAAGGCATTTTCTGGTCTGATTTTGATGTTTAGGAAGGTCTTTTCCTGCAAAGTTCACATGAATAAAACTACTAAGTATTTGCAGAGTCAGCCTCTAACTGATTACACAGGGAAACTGAGTATGCACAAAGTCCTGTCAAATGCACAAAGCAAACAAAATTGGGGAAAAAAAGAAATTTCCCCTCCACTAATTTCTTTTGTTACAGTAATTTCAGGTGTTATTGGAAGGACAGTAGATACCAAGTTTTCAGACAGTTCTGATTTCCAAGTTGGCAGTGTCCTTTTAATAAACTACTCAACAACATACTGCAAGACATGCAAGGTTTTATCTGACACTGAAATTGACCTGTATTTAAGATATCCATATTCTTCAATGGCAGCTCTGCATGAATGACACAGTTGCAGCACCACAGTATTGCCAACCTCAAGAGATGAAAAATCATGAGCTGGACTCTCAAAAATCACAAGATTGCCACAAAAAATCATTTAAAAAACCCCTCAAATCATAATTTTCGTCTGTTTGACTTTTTAACCACCCCTCTATTTCTCTGCCATTGTGCATGTGATAATTTCTAGTTGAAAAATCAGCATTTATTCTACACAAAAACGCAGATGGAGATTCCTCAGATGGAGACTCCACCTTACTGTATTCTCAATCCGAGACTGGGGTGGGGCCAGGGATGAGGGGTTTGGGATGCAGGAGGGGGATCCAGGCTGGGGAGAGGGGACAAGGCATTCGAAGTGTGGAATGGGGGCTCTGGTCTCGGGCAGGGGGTTGAGGTGTGGGAGGGGGTGCGGGCTCTGGGGTGGGGCCAGGAAGGGGCTCCAGGCTGGGGAGTGAGGTTGAGGGGTTCAGAATGTGGGAGGGAGCTCCAGGCTGGGCAGATGGTTGGGGTGCAGGAGGGGGCGAGGTCTCCGTCTGGGGATGCAGGCTATGGGGTGGGACTGGGATGAGAGGTTTGGGGTGCAGGAGGGAGTGCTGGGCTGGGGGACGAGGCTGAGGGTTTTGGAGTGTAGGAGGGGGCTCCAGGCTGGAGCTGAGGGGTTTGAGGTGTGGGAGGCTCAGGGCAGGAGCAGGGGGTTGGAGAGTGGGAGAGGGTGTAGGGTGCGGGCTCTGGGAGGGAGTCTGGGTGCGGAAGGGGGTTACGAACTGGGGCAGGGGGTTGGGGCACAGGAAGAGGTTCGGGCTGTGGGCTCCGGGTGGTGCTTACAGACAGCCCCACAACCTGAAGCAAATACTCTCCAGCAACCACACACCACACAACAAAAACACTAACCCAGGAACCTATCCTTGCAACAAAGCCCAATGTCAACTCTGTCCACATATTTATTCAAGTGACACCATCACAGGACCTAATCACATTAGCCACACCATCCGGGGCTCGTTCACCTGCACATCTACCAGTGTGATATATGCCATCATGTGCCAGCAATGCCCCTCTGCAATGTACATTGGCCAAACCGGACAGTCTCTACGCAAAAGAATAAATGGACACATCTGACATCAGGAATCATAAGATTCAAAAACCAGTAGAAGAACACGTCAACCTCTTTGGTCACTCAGTAAAAGACTTAAGGGTGGCAATTTTGCAACAGAAAAGCTTCAAAAACAGACTCCAATGAGAAACTGCTGAGCTTGAATTAATATGCAAACTAGATACCATTAACTTGAGTTTGAACAGAGACTGGGAGTGGCTGGGTCATTACACATATTGAATCTATTTCCCTATATGAAGTATCCTCACACCTTCTTGTCAACTCTCTAAATGGGCCATCTTGATTATCACTACAAAAGTTTTTTTCTCCTGCTGATAATAGCTCATCTTAGTTAATTAGCCTCTTACAGTTTGTATGGCAACTTCCACCTTCTCTGTATGCGTGTGTATATATATATCTTCTTACTATATGTTCCATTCAATGCATCTGATGAAGTGAGCTGTAGCCCACGAAAGCTTATGCTCAAATAAATTGGTTAGTCTTTAAGGTGCCACAAGTCCTCCTTTTTTTTTTTTGCGGATACAGACTAAGACGGCTGCTACTCTGAAACATGCTTTACAATAGTTAGCTAATGGTACAAACAACATTTGGAAAGATCATTAAGTAGTCTGCTGAGACCCTCAGAAATTTTCAAGTGGTCCGCAGAAAAAAAGTTTGAGAACGACTGACCTAGAGGATATATCATTAGATCAGTGTAAGAGCTGGCAACACTAGGGTCAGAATTTAAAGTCTGCCAAGTGCTTTTGAGAAACATGTTTATGGTGACATGGTGGGGAATTTGCTGTAATGCCAAAAAAAACACACACGCTGTATACAATTTATGTAAACAAATATTTCATTGCATGATATGCTAAAAAGGAAATGCTAACAAAGGAATGTGCTTTTTTTTAAAAAACAGCACATTGAGACAAAACCATAATCTGCCTTTTGACCATGCACAGAAGCCCTATTTTTGTCAATAGGAATTTTGTACTCACATAAGGCACAGAATATGGCCCTAAGTATTTGATAGTCATAACAGCAGCAATTTGGTAACATCCTCATTTACTTTTCATTACAACATTTCAGCGTCTAGCAATTTGTTAAAAACACGTGGAAACATAATTACGCTTTAAAAAAATCACATCCTTTTCTAAATATACTGTGCATGTCAAAATGTATCAATTAAAATACTGCTTAATTAAAATACTTCTTAAAATACAATTTAAAATAGCTGCAAATGCATGCTGTAGGGTTTAGACCCTATTTTATTGTCCTACTCCCCTGCCCCCCATGAAAAAAGTGCACTACAACTTCTCATTGGAAAAGACTGCAGCCAATATGTATATTTTTTGTTGTAATAGCAGGACTGCAAGTGTAATATGTAGTTTTTCTGCGCGTAATGGTCCGTCCCTATATGTATTCTAAACATGGTTGCACATGCGCGCCATGTGCCAGAAGGTTTTCTTTAGCAGTGTCCATTGACCCGCACGTGCGTTGATAAGTGTAGTATGACTTCTATATTCGGGGAGGGAGCAAAAGGCTTAATACTATTAATAATAGGCATAGATCTAACTTCTGGATTTACTGATTGTTAGTGGTACTTAAATTACAGTATACTTGAAATCCCAAATATAGTTTACATTCATTATTTAATCGCCCTTAATTATTTGCCATGTTTACCAGCTACCACTTAAAAACCAACATTAGCATAAAACAAATTCTTTAATGAACACAACTAAGCTCTTTACTCCAGTTAAAACTTGTAAAGGTAACAAAGTTAATCATAAGAACAGACATGTAATAACCACTTTGTATTTTATTAACCTTACTAAACTGAAATGAAATCCTTACATGACATATGTCAAAATATATGTCTTTCAGAAAGACCGGTAAATCAGATTTTTTCTTTCCCTATGTCACCTTTTTAGAAAGAAATATACCCTGTTCTCCTGGGGTGGCTACTATCTTTTGTTGTTGTTCAATAAAACAAGTCTAAACTGTTTTCTCAGTCCAAAAGACAACCTGTCCAGTAATTATGATTTTCTTCAGCACATGCAATGCGTACATCAAACAAATCCATTGCTAAAGCCTGTCCCCTTTGCCCATCTGCCTAAGCACATTCCACTCACATTTAACCTTCCCTATTTACTTAAAAATTCTGAACACAATATTTTAAAATTCTCCAAAATTCTGCATATTTAATTTGTCAAAATAATACAATATAATCACGCCATTTTCAATTATTTTGGTAATTTATTTCAAAATACCTGTTGGTAAGTGTGACTGTAATACAGACAAAAAAGATTATGGAAATGTTTTTTGACAAATAGATTCTTTATGATTCCTTACTAGTCCAGCCCCAGCCCTGGCCACTCCATGCAGAGAAGAGGATGTCCTGTCCCCACTCCCCACCCCTGCCCTGCCAGGACTAGAAGCTGAGCCAGGTGCACAATTCCCCCAGGAGTAATTCACTCTGGGCTTGACACGACTGCACAGAAGCTTGGGAAGCAGCTCAGCCACCTGGCTCCCCTCCCTGAAAATGGCCCCAAAGCTAGAGCTCTGCGAGGGTCTGCTCTCCTGCCCTCCCTTTACTCAGCCCATATGGGGAAACTGACCTACTAGCAGAGAGCACCTGGGGCATCACCACTTTGCCTCCCCCGAATGTTCTTCCATATCTCCCAAGAGTGCTGGGGGGGGGGGGCTGCAACCCCAGGTGCTCTGTGCCTGCAGGTCACTTACCCCATGTGGGCTGTGCGGTGAGTCATCAGGTGCGCCTCTCCTGCCCTCCCATTATGCATACCATGTGGGGGAAACTGCCCTACACGCACAGGGCTCCTGGCATCACTGCTCCCACCTCCAAATGTTCCTCTGCAATGCTTCTGTGGGAATTCTGTGCCACTGTGCATGTGCAGAATTCACGTCTGGTGCAGAAAAAATTTCCCACACAAAATACATTCTGCCCAAGAAGTGCAGCAGTTCTGCCTTTCACCCACCAGAGGCTGCTGTGGCACCAGAACAGCCAGCAGCCCACTGTGTTCATCACCGCACCCTGCCTGTGGAGCCAGGTTAGGACAGACAGAGTGGGGCACACAGACTGCTGTGATTCAGAAGGGCTAGTGAGGGGAACAGACTGGCGTGCAAGCTCAGGAGCTAGTGGGGTGACAGCATTGAGCCAGGGTCTGGATGGCAATGGGGGTGCAGGGAAACATGGGAACAGGGGCAGATGTGTGTGACTGAATGGGACCCCAACTCCCGAACAGTCCCTCCCCCCCAAAAAACAACTGGTCCATACTTCTCCCACCGACACCCAACAATCCACCAGCTTCACTCACAGGCTCCTTCCCAGCCACTACTGCTCTCTCCTTCAGCTCCTCCATTACCGAAGGCAACAGACAAGCCCTGTCATGAGGGTAAAAACAAATGGCCACGGGTATAAGAGCAAATCCCTATCCTGAACCACTCATAAGCACAGTGTTTCCTCTCCGAGCCGAGACAGGTCGGGTGAGAGGTCATGCACTGATCCAGCCAGCCTAGCACCCAGGCTGCCCCATGTTGAGGAAAAGGCAAAGCACAAGCGGGATCCGGCAGAACCGATGACCGCCCTGGTACCCAGGCTGGCACCCTCAGGAGTGAGTGCACCACCCGTCCTGCTGGCACCTCTGTGCCCCTTGGAGCAGCTGGCATTGCTAACACTGCGTGGGCCCTCTTGCATGTCCTGAGAGACGAGACACATTCCTGGGCAGTTGGAGCCTCTCTTACCGACAGAGAAACTGTTCCTCCCATACCCGCATTCTCTGCTCCTCTCCAGATCCCCACTCACCACCCCTCTCCAGCAGACGAACCTGTGCTGCTGCTACTGGAGAAGCACATGCCATTGCTGCATCGCAGCCCTCTGGTACCAACAGTTCCCCCATTGCTGGAACCATCTTCGGAGTCTGAGGGCCTCTCAGAGTGGGAGCCCTCATTTTCTCCCATACGCCGTCTGAGTCCAGACTCGCAACCCAGATTGCCGTACCCCCAGGGGTGCAAGTAAGTTAGAGGACTTACCGGTACGCCGGACTCCTGAGCAGGGGGCGTGGCCTCAACCAGAAGAGGCGTGGCTTTAACCTGAAGAGGCAAGGCCTTAAATTGATTTATTTGGGGATTGGTCCTGCTTTGAGCAGGGGGTTGGACTAGATGACCTCCTGAGGTCCCTTCCAACCCTGATATTCTATGATTCTGTGAAATCCCTGGGCCCTTTAAATCTTGATTTAAAGGGCCAGGGCTCCAGCTGCGGTAGTGGTGGCTTGGAGCCCGGGGCCCTTTAAATCACCCCCGAGCTACCAGCTGCAGAGGCGGCTGGGAACCCCGGGGCTCAGGGGCAATTTAAAGGGCCCAGGGCTCCAGCTGCCGCTACCGCAGCAGAGCCCCGGGCCCTTTAAATCACTGAGGTGCCCTGGGGGCTCCCGGCTGCCACTGCTACCTCGGGGATCTGGGCTCTGGCAGAGCTTTAAAGGGCCTGGGGCTCCGCTGTGGTAGTGACTGCCGGAGCCCCTAGCCCTTTAAATCCCCACCTGAGCCCTGCTGCCCGAGCCCTGGGGTAGCGACAGCCGGGCTCCATCAGGAATTTAAAGGGCCCCGGGGCTCCAGCCGCCGCTACCGCCCCAGCCCTTTAAATCCACTCCTGAGGCCCGCCGCCGCTACCCCAGGGCTCGGGCAGCAGAGCTCAGGCGGGGATTTAAAGGGCTGGGGCGGTAGCTGAGGCTGGAGCTCTGGGGCCCTTTAAATGCCTGCCAGAGCCCCGCTGCTGCTACTCCAGGGCTTTAAATTGCCCTCTGAGAAAGCCGGTCCCGGTACGGCGCACCGGCTCTTACCGGTATGCAGTACTGGGGCATACCGGCTTACTTTCACCTCTGCATACCCCCACATCTTACAATCCCACTGTGGAGGCTCCTACACACCAGGCCCAGGGACTCTTCTTTTTGGCCGTACTGGCACCCTGGGATCCCTACCAAGGACGCCAGGAACTATTGGTGGCCTCCTATCAACTGTCCCATTCATGCGGTGATGTCAGTATATGAGGAGGAAGATAATGTGGGATCGGTAACACTGGACAAAGAGTCATCACTGGATGAAGAACTTATTCCTCCCTCACTCTCCCCCTGCCGGATGACCACTGCAAGTACCAGGACTTGCTCCAGAGGATGGCAGTGGACTTGGGGATCCTATTGCAGTAGGTTCAGGACATGCAACATCAGTTCCTGGACATCCCCCAACCCCAGGGGCCCTCTCGAGCAGCTCTCACCATCAATGAGGCTATTCTGAAACCAGCAAGGACAGTTTGGCACACTCCTGCCTCCTGTGCCCACACACCAAAGAGAGCAGAGAGAAGATATTTTATCACAGCTCTTTGGATATAGATATTCAGGCCTGTCTGTAAAGGTCTGTACTCTAAGAATTTAGGTGTATTCTTATCACTTAGCTAGTTATAAAGGTATAAAAGAAAGAATCAAAATCACTATCTGCCGGTGTAAGGGCCTTCTCTTACTGTGACAGTCTGAGGCCCTGTTCTTAGGCTAAGGCCTTTGGCTAAGCAGCAGAGGCAGCCATAAACTGGGAAGCAAATGGTCACATCCTTAGCCCTGGTCTACACTAGGAGTTGAGGTCGAATTTAGCAGGGTTAAATCGATTTAACCCTGCACCCACCCACAAAATGAAGCCCTTTTTTGACTTAAAAGGCTCTTAAAATCGATTTCCTTAATCCACCCCCGACGAGGGGATTAGCGCTGAAATCAGCTTTACTGGGTCGAATTTGGGGTACTGTGGATGCAAGTAGACGGTATTGGCCTCCAGGAGCTATCCCAGAGTGCTCCATTGTGACCGCTCTGGACAGCGGTCTCAACTCAGATGCACTGGCCGAGTAGACAGGAAAAGGCCTGCGAACTTTTGAATCTCATTTCCTGTTTGGACAGCATGGCAAACTGCAGGTGAGTGCAGAGCTCATCACCAGAGGTGACCATACAGAGCTCATCAGGAGAGGTGACCATGATGGAGTCCAGAATCGCAAAAGAGCTCCAGCATGGACCGAACGGGAGGTACGGGATCTAATCACTGTATGGGGAGAGGAATCTGTGCTATCAGAACTCCGTTCCAGTTTTCGAAATGCCAAAACCTTTGTCAAAATCTCCCAGGGCATGAAGGACAGAGGCCATAACAGGGACCTGAAGCAATGCCACGTGAAACGTAAGGAGCTGAGGCAAGCCTACCAGAAAACCAGAGAGGCAAACGGCCGCTCCGGGTCACAGCCCCAGACATGCCGTTTCTATGATGAGCTGTATGACATTTTAGGGGGTTCAGCCACCACTACCCCAGCCGTGTTGTTTGACTCCTTCAATGGAGATGGAGGCAACACGGAAGCAGGTTTTGGGGACAAGAAAGTTGATGATGATGAGGTTGTAGATAGCTCACAGCAAGCAAGTGGAGAAACCGGTTTTCCCAACAGCCAGGAACTGTTTCTCACCCTGGACCTGGAGCCAGTACCCCCCGAACCCACCCAAGGCTGCCTCCCGGACCCGCCAGGCAGAGAAGGGACCTCTGGTGGGTGTACCTTTTTAAATAGTATACATGGTTTAAAAGCAAGCATGTTTAATGATTAATTTGCCCTGGCATTCGTGGCCAGTACAGCTACTGGAAAAGTCTGTTAACGTGTCTGGGGATGAAGCGGAAATCCTCCAGGGACATCTCCATGAAGCTCTCCTGGATGTACTCCCAAAGCCTTTGCAAAAGGTTTCTGGGGAGGGCAGCCTTATTCCGTCCACCATGGTAGGACACTTTACCAAGCCAGGCCAGTAGCACGTACTCAGGAATCATTGCAGAACAAAGCATTGCAGTGTATGTTTGCTGGCGTTCAAACAACATCCGTTCTTTTTCTCTCTGTGTTATCCTCAGGAGAGTGATATCATTCATGGTCACCTGGTTGAAATAGGGTGCTTTTCTTAAGGGGACATTCAGAGGTGGCCGTTCCTGCTGGGCTGTTTGCCTGTGGCTGAACAGAAATGTTCCCCACTGTTAGCCATGGGCAGCGGGGAGAGGGGAGGGGCTAGCCACTTGGTGCGGGGAGGCAAAATACGACCTTGGAACGAAAGCACATGTGCTATGTATGTAATGTTAACAGCAAGGTTTACCCTGAAAGAGTGTAGCCACTGTTCTATAAAATGTGTCTTTTTAAATACCACTGTCCCTTTTTTTTTCCTCCACCAGCTGCATGCGTTTCAAGGATCACAGGAGCTTCTCCTTCCCAGAGGCTAGTGAAGATTAGAAGGCGAAAAAAATGCACTTGCAATGAAATGTTCTCTGACCTCATGCTGTCTTCCCACACTGACAGAACACAGACGAATGCGTGGAGGCAGACAATGTCAGAGATTAGGAAAGCACAATATGACCGGGAGGAGAGGTGGCGGGCTGAAGAGCGGGCTGAAGCTGAAAGGTAGCAGCAGCATGATAAGAGGAGGCAGGATTCAATGCTGAGGCTGCTGGAGGATCAAACTAATATGCTCCAGCGTATGGTTGAGCTGCAGGAAAGGCAGCAGGAGCACAGACCGCTGCTACAGCCCCTGTGTAACCAACCGCTCTCCTCTCCACGTTCCATAGCCTCCTCACCCAGACGCCCAAGAATGCGGAGGGGGGGCCTCCGGCCACCCAGCCATTCCACCCCAGAGGATTGCCCAAGCAACAGAAGGCTGGCATTCAATAAGTTTTAAAGTTTTAAACTTTTAAAGTGCTGTGTGGCCTTGTCCTTCCCTCCTCCACCACCCCTCCTGGGCTACCTTGGCAGTTATCCCCCTATTTGTATGACGAATTAATAAAGAATGCATGAATGTGAAGCAACAATGACTTTATTGCCTCTGCAAGCGGTGATGGTGATCGAAGAGAGGAGGGGAGTGTGGTTAGCTTATAGGGAAGTAGAGTGAACCAAGGGCGGGGGAAGGGGAGTTCATCAAGGAGAAACAAACAGAACTTTCACACCGTAGCCTGGCCAGTCATGAAACTGGTTTTCAAAGCTTCTCTGATGTGCACCGCGCCCTCCTGTACTCTTCTAACCGCCCTGCTGTCTGGCTGCGCGTAACCAGCGGCCAGGCGATTTGCCTCAACCTCCCACCCTGCCATAAACGTCTTCCCCTTACTCCCACAGATATTGTGGTGCACACAGCAAGCCGCAATAACAATGGGAATATTGGTTTCGCTGAGGTCTAACCGAGTCAGTAAACTGCGCCAGCACACTTTTAAACATCCAAATGCACATTCTACCACCATTCTGCACTTGCTCAGCTTGTAGTTGAACAGCTCCTGACTACTGTCCAGGCTGCCTGTGTAGGGCTTTATGAACCATGGCATTAAGGGGTAGGCTGGGTCCCCAAGGATAACTATTGGCATTTCAACATCCCCAACTGTTATTTTCTGGTCTGGGAATAAAGTCCCTTCCTGCAGCTTTTGAAACAGACCAGAGTTCCTGAAGATGCGAGCATCATGCACCTTTCCCGGCCATCCCACGTTGATGTTGGTGAAACGTCCCTTGTGATCCACCAGTGCTTACAGCACTATTGAAAAGTACCCCTTGTGGTTTATGAACTTGCCAGCTTGGTGCTCCAGTGCCAAGACAGGGATATGGGTTCCGTCTATGGCCCCACCACAGTTAGGGAATCCCATTGCAGCAAAGCCATCCACTATGACCTGCACATTCCTAGGGTCACTACCCTGGATATCAGCAGATCTTTTGATTGCATTGGCTACTTGCATCACAGCAGCCCCCACAGTAGATTTACCCACTCCAAATTGATTCCTGACTGACCGGTAGCTGTCTGGCGTTGCAAGCTTCCATGGGACTATTGCCATTCACTTCTCAACTGTGAGGGCTGCTCTCATCTTGGTATTCTTGCGCCTCAGGGCAGGTGAAAGCAAGTCACAAAGTTCCATGAAAGTGCCCTTACGCATGCGAAAGTTTCGCAGCCACTGGGAATCCTCCCAGACCTGCAATGTTATGCAGTCCCACCAGTCTGCGCTTGTTTCCTGTGCCCAGAATCGGCGTTCCATGGCATGAACCTGCCCCATTAGCACCATGATGCCCACATTGCCAGGGCCTGTGCTTTGAGAGAAGTCTGTGTCCATGTCTTCATCACCGCGCTGACGTCGCCTACTCGCCCGGTTTCGCTTTGCCAGGTTCTGGTGCTGCATATACTGCTGGATAATGCGTGTGGTGTTTAATGTGCTCCTAATTGCCAAAGTGATCTGAATGGGCTCCATGCTTGCCGTGGTATGGTATGCACAGAAAAAAGGCGCGGAACAATTGTCTGCCATTGCTCTGAAGGAGGGAGGGGCAACTGACAACATGGCTTACAGGGTTGGCTTACAGAGAATTAAAATCAACAAAGGGGGTGGCTTTACATCAAGGAGAAACAAAAACAACTGTCACACAGAATGACCCCATCAAGGATTGAACTCAAAACCCTGGGTTTAGCAGGCCAATACTCAACCCACTGAGCGATACCTCCCCCATGGTATTTCAGGCAGGACTGAATCTCCATTAAACTTTTCAAGATGCCCCTGACAGACCTCACCAAAATGATTGTTGGCCGTTGATTTCACGAAGGGAGGGAGGGGGGAGCAAATGAATACAAAACAAATCTGGTGTATTTCTTGTTTTGATCCACTCCATCTGTCTTTTACATCTTTGGCTGGCAGCAGACGGTGCAGTAGGACTGCTAGCTATCCTCATCTCCTGGCTGCTCATCAGAAGATGGTGCAATAGGACTGCTAGCCATCCTCATCTCCTGCCTGCTTGCCATAAGACGGTACAATAGGACTGCTGGCAGGACTAAAGAGAATGACCTGGTCGAGTCACTTCTATTTCAGGCCCTGTGCCCATGTCTGCCCAGGCGCTCCTGACTGACCTTACCGAGGCGGCCAGGAGCACCTTGGACATGACAACGATGGCTATCAGGCCTATTGCACCGTCTGCTGCCACAAGGCAATGGGTTGCTGCTGTGTAGCAATGCAGTACCACATCTGCCAGCACCCAGGAGACACACGGTGACAGTGAGCTGAGCGGGCTCCATGCTTGCCGTGGTATGGCACCTGCACGGGTAACTCAGGAAAAAAGACGCGAAACGATTGTCTGCGGTTGCTTTCATGGAGGGAGGGCCTGACGACATGTACCCAGAACCACCCGCGACAATGTTTTTGCCCCATTAGGCATTGGGATCTTGACCCAGAATTCCAATGGGCGGCGGAGACTGCGGGAACTGTGGGATAGCTACCCACAGTGCAACACTCTGGAAGTCAACGCTAGCCTCAGTACTGTGGAAGCACTCCGCCGAGTTAATGCACTTAATGCACTTAGAGCATTTTGTGTGGGGTCACACACAATTGACTATATAAAAATGATTTTTAAAAAAACAACTTCTATAAATTCGACCTAATTTCGTAGTGTAGACATACCCAAACTAGTCACATTGAAATAAGGTGCTATTGGGCTGTTAGGAATACAATCCTGTCCTGATAGTGCCTATCACCTCCAGAGAAAGGGAAGTGCCTAGAAAATGTAAAAGGAAACTTAGTTTGATAGCATCCTGTCTGGCAAGAACTCACTTATCAACAGCTGGGATGTGAAATCCTCATTTCTGTGTTGTTCTATCATTATAGTCCCCATTTCTCTATTGTTTGCCTGTATAATCTCTGTCTGGTTCTGTGATTGTTTCTGTCTGCTGGGTTAAACTAATTAAGGTGGTGGGATATAACTGGTTAAATAATCATGTTACAATATGTTAGGATTGGTTAGTTAAATTTCAGTAAAATGATTGGTTAAGGTATAGCTAAGCAGAACTCAAGTTTTACTATATAGTCTGCAGTCAATCAGGAAGCCGGGGGCGGCGGGGGGGGGGGGGAATAGGAACAGGGAATGCGGGTGGGGAAACTGGAATCATGTTTTGCTAAGGGGGAGAATGGGAACAGGGACACAGGCAAGGCTCTGTGGTGTCAGAACTGGGAAGGGGGACACTAAGGAAGGAAACTGGAATCATGCTTGCTGGAAGTCCACTCCAATAAACATTGAATTGTTTGCACCTTTGGACTTCGGGTATTGTTGCTCTCTGTTCATACAAGAAGGACCAGGGAAGTAAGCGGGTGAAGGAATAAGCCCCCTAACAACAGCGAAAGAGGCAGACTTCCTTTTTTACCCACTCCGCTCTGCAACTCTCTTGCAATCCATGCAGCAGCAGAAGAGGAACACTAACACCCACAGAAATCTACTCCCCCGGACAGAGCGGCGAAATGGATGGACCTGCTAGGCAGGAAAGTCTACTTCTCAGCAGGGCTGCAGTACCAAATTTGACAATTATCAGTCTTTGCTAGCCAAATATGACTTTAACAGCTATGAAGGCTAGCAGAGTTCAGGGACAAGCTGCCTCCGGACCAACAGCAGCAATTCTAGGCGCTGGTGGACTAGGGGCAACTGGTGGCCAAGGTGGTCCTCCAGGCCGCTACGGACACAGATGACACATCCTCGCACTCTCTGGCAACCGGGATCATGATGTGCAAAGACTCATGGCTACAATCATCCGGATTTCCCAGGGAAGTCCAAACTACTATCAAGGACCTCCCCTTTGATAAGCACAAGTTATTCCATGAAAAGATGGATTAATCCTTCCATTCCCTGAGAGACTGTTGGGCCACACTCAGCTCCCTGGGTATTTACACTCCGGCCCAGAGATGCAGGCAGCAGGGGCAACCGTTCCATCCCCGACCGCATGCGCCCTACCCAGCCTACTACCAGTGCCAGCAGGAGGCGCTACGTAGATGGCACTGCTCACAACCACCTCCTCAACCCTATCCCAGCAACAGTCAAAACAGCAGTTTTGATGTGGAGGTTGAGAACCGTGAACTTCACCTGATGCTTCCCGCGGCACCCCATATCATTTTTGGGGGCTGTGTTACCCTATTTGCCCACAATTGGACAATGGACTTTTGGGTACTGGAGATCATTCATCATGGATACTCCACAGAATTCCTATCCTTTCTGTCTCATCGCCCCGACCCCAGATTTCCCCCAGAGACTTGTCCCATCAATACATCCTCCAACAAGAAGTGGACACTTTGCTCCACAAGGATACCATAGAGCCTGTCCCACCTCAATACAGGGGGATCGGGCTTTTACTCACCATACTTCCACATCCTGAAGAAGAGCAGAGGGCAGAGCCCATTCCAGACCTTTAGGTGCCTAACACCTTTATCAGAAAATCCAAATTCTGTAGGATAATGCTGGCATCGTTTATCCCCTTCCTTACCTGTGGAGCCTGGTTCATGACTCTCAACACGAAAGATACCTTCTTCCACGTTAAAATTCATCCAGTCCATTGGAAATTTCTCCACTTCTGGGCAGGATGCCACCAGTACCAATTCTGAGTCCTCCCTTTCAGCATAGTGACGACTCTGCGAGTCTTCACAGTTGTTGCAGCACTAATGCTACATCTCAGCTTACGCAGTACTGGGGGAATTCTGCGCCACTGAAAAAGTGTAGAAGCAATGCCCTCCGGAGATTTTCCCCCTCCCCCAAGGGTGAAAGTAACTTAAAGGACTTACCAGTACGCAGGCTGGGGTCCTGAACAGCGGGGTGGGGCCTCAACCAGAAGGGAGTGGGGACTCAATCAGAAGAGGCAGGGACTGGGAGCCCCAGGCCCTTTAAATCACCACCAGAGCCCCATGGTTGTGATAGCTGCACTGGTGGCTGAGAGCCCCAGGGCTCTGGCAGCAATTTAAAGGGCCAGGGGCTCCCAGCCGCTGCCAGAACCCCAGGGCTCCGGCAGCGGGGCTCTGGGAGTGATTTAAAGGGCCTGGGGCTCCGGCTACTGCTGCCGGGCCCTTTTAAATTGCTGGCCTGGGAAAGCTGCCCCCTGCTGGTACTGTCGGCTGTGTAACAGCTCTTGCTGGTACTCCGGACCGGACCAGACCGGCTTACTTTCACCTCTGCCCTCCCCGAGAATAATTGATTCTGACGGGGGCAAAGGGAAACCACAAGAGGGGTCACATAGGAACCAACTTCTCATGGCGCCGGTGGGTGCTTGTGCCCCCCCCCAAAGTCCCCACCCCAACTCCACCCCCTCCCTGCCCCTATTGGACCCCTCCCCAAATCCCCGCCTCCTCCCCTGAGCGCACCGCGTTCCCCGTCCTCCCACCTCCCTCCCAGCTCTTGCCACGTGAAACAGCTGTTTCACAGAGGCAAGCACTGGGAGGGAGGGGGGAAAAGTGGGCATGCAGTGCACTTGTGGAGGAGGCGGAGGCGGAGCAGAGACGCAGGTGAGCTGGGGTGGGGGGGGCGGGGTGGGGAGCTGCTGGTGGGTGCACAGCACCCACCAATTTTTCCCTGTGGGTGCTCCAGCCCCGGAGCACCCACAGAGTCAGTGCCTATGGTCACACTGCAATTGCATCTTTTACCCACCGGGGCTGATGTGGCACCAGAGGAGAGGGCAGCTGGAGCAGCCAGCCACGGAAAGGGAGGGGGCAGAGTCTGCCTTCCTCACAGCGTCCTGCCTGAGGGGCCACGGGAGGAGGCACAGGATATGGGGGCGGGAGAAACAGACAGAGCAGGGCACACAGGTGGGTTCAGAAGGGTGAGTGGGGAGGACAGACTGGAGCAGGAGCATAGAAGCTAGTGGGGGGACAACATTGAGCCAGGGGCTGAATGGGAGTCGGGACGCAGTGCCATATGGGAATGGGGTGGGTGCATGGAAACATCGGGACAGGGGCAGATGTGTCTGACTGAATGGGGGAAGCTAGGGGTCAGCCAGGGTCTGGACGGGGGAGGCTCCCCAACTCCCTAACAATCCCTCCCCCATCAAAAAACCCAAACGGTCCCATACTTCTTCCACCCACACCCCGAGCGCAGCTCAACTCCATCATGACACAAGCCTTCCACCAGTGGACCACTTCATAACACTGATGACCATAATTGCAGACCTATGCCACAACCCAGCTCACCAGGTTCACTCCCAGGCTCCTTCCCAGCAATTAATTCCCTCTCCCTCACCTCCTCCATTACCCCTGACTCCCCCAAACCTTTGCACTGCTTCTGAGAGGTGCGGCAATTACATTTCTGTACGTACTCCACGAGGAATTCTGCACCACTGTGCAATGCAGAATTAATGTTCTGAGCAGAATTTCATTTTTCCCCACAGAATTGGTGCTGTAGAGCTGCTGGCCACCACTAGGGGCCAATGGACTTAGCAGAGCCCAGCTCTCCTGCTCGCAAATATAGGACACTGCGGAGGGGAAGAGGGAGCCGGATGGTTGCGGGCAGCTGTGGTTCCCACCACATCCTGAAGAAAGGAGGCAGCATGCAGGAAATTCCATACAAGCCCAGGACCCAGCATCAGGCTGCTTCTCTCTCTGGATCCCTGGGCAGTAGGAGGTGCTCGTGTCTGGGCTGGCGGGCACCCCACACTTTGACTCTAAGGGATATGGGGTGTGGGTGGGCTCGGTGGCAGGGGAGGGGTGTGGGTATCTGAGACCAGAGAGGCAGAGAGTTTTCCCCCAAAGATGTGCCCAGCTGGCACATGTGACATATCCAGACTGAGATGCCCAACAAAGCATAACAGAGAAACAAGAGCTGCATTGCTGTAAAGGTTTCTTTAATTCTCTACTCCTGGGGGAAACTTTTTTTTTGTCTCTATTGTTACAGATGCTGACAGGTATTTTGAAATAAATTACCAAAATAATTGAAAACTGGTGTGATTATAGTGTTATTTTGACAAATAAAATATGCAGACTTTTGCAGAACTTTAAAATATTGTGTGCAGAATTTTTAATTTTTTTGTACTGAATTCTCCCAGGAGTATTCAGTGTACCCCTACCTGGATGACTGGCTCCTTGTCCTATTCCAACAAGACCTAACCTCCACCATCCTCACCCTTCACACTTTCTTCATGTCTCTAGGTATTTGCATCAATGAGGAGAAATCAGTGCTTGTACCTATGCAGATGATTGACTTTATTAGAACGTGGCTCGACTCCAGCATGGCACAAGCCTTCCACCAGTGGACCACTTCGTAACACTGATGACCATAATTGCAGACCTATGCCACAACCCACGAACCATTGTCCATCGCTGTCCCTCCCTCCTTGGACATATAGCAGCCTGTACCTCAGTGACACTGCACGCACATGCATTGCCTCTAGCAGTAGCTCCTCTCCAGCTACAGACCCCACATGGACCATTTGGAGGCCAAAGTTATAATTTCCTGGATGGTTCTGGCCTCCCTCCAGTGGCAGATTAGTTACTGGGCCGACGGGGCCCATACCCAGCAGCCCTGGCCAATTTCCATCCATTTCATGAAAGGTCTCCTCAGTACCTTCCCACCAGTACTCAAACCCATGTCCCCGTGAGACCTTAATCTCATTCTCTCCACCCTCATGAAACCACCCTCAAAGCCACTGGCAATGGGCTTCCTCTCCCATCTCTCCATAAAGGTGCAGTCCTTAGCAGCATTACCTCAGCCAGACAGGTCAGTGAACTGGTGGACAGTTTCCTTACAGCTACATCCTAAATTCCTCCAGAAAAATGTCAGAGTTCCACCTAAATCAATGCATCCACTTACATGTCTCCTGTCCAAAACCACATGCCTCCCACGTAGACAGGATCCTGAATTCCTTCAACGTCTGCCATGAACTGGCATTCTGCCTCCATAGGACCCATGCCTTTTGTGCATTGCCAAAACTCTTTGTAGCCACTGCCAACCGATCCAGTGGCACTGGAACGGAGGGCTCAAGGAGGCCATGCCCCCCTCACTTTTAAAAGTGGGAGGACTAATCCCTCCCACTTTTTATAAAAGAAAACACCTTAGAGTGGGCGAGGGTGGGGAGCACCAGGCTCGCTCTGCTTCAGAGAGGTGCCACGTCATCAGCAGCACCAGCCCCTGTTCACCTGGGGCCACCCCGCCTCCTATCTGCATCTCATGGGCAGGCTCCCAGGCTGGCTCCACAGAGGGCCCCTTCCATGCAGAGGAATGCAGCCAGCTGAGTGGCTGTTCTGGCACCACAGCAGCCTCTGGTGGGTAAAAGGCAGAACTGCAGCACTTCTTGGGCAGAGTGTATTCTGTCCCACAGGGGTGTGAGCTTGAGTACTGTTGGGAAGGTACTGAGGAGACCTTTCATGAAATGGACAGTGGTAGGATGTGTAAACACATGGATAGTGCCATCCGCAGTGGCGCAGAATTCCCCCAGGAGTAGAAGTTCATCACAGCACCCTGCCTGCGAAGCCAGGTTAGGACAGATAGAGTGGGACAAACAGGGATGCTGTAGAGGTCACAGACTGGGGTTCAGAATGGTTAGTAAGGGGAATAGATTAGGGTGTTGGCTCAGGAGCTAGTGGGGTGACAGCACTGAGCCAGGGGCTGAATAGGAGTGGGGTGCAGGGCCACATGGGAATGGGACGAGTGGGGACAGGGACAGATGTGCCTGACTGAATGGGAAAGACTTGGGGTCAGCCAGGGTTAGCATGGGGGAGGCTACCCAACTCCCTAACAATTCCTCCGCTCCCCCCTCCCCACCCAAAAAACCCTGTTCCATACTTCTCCAAACCATACCCAACAATCCACCAGGTTCACTGCAGGCTCCTTCCCTCTCACTCAGCTCCTCCATTATCTCTGACTCCCCCAAGCCTTTGGACTACTTCTGTCGGGTGCAGGAAATATGTTTCTGTATTGTAGTTTAAATGAATTACTCAAAGTTCTGTATTAATATGCCTAGTAAGGAATATATTTGTCAAAAAAAATTACCAGAATCTTTTCTTTTGTCTGTTTTGTTACAGACATACTTGCTGACAGGTATTTTGAAATAAATTACCAAAATAATTGAAACTAGTATGATTATATTGTGTTATTTTGACAAATAAAATATGCAGAATTTTGCAGAATTTAGAAGTATTGTGCGCAGAATTTTAAAAATTTTGGCACAGAATTTTTTATTTTTCTTGGTGCAGAATTCCCCCAAAAGTAGAAATTCTGACACTGCTATCCTGATGTATGGATCCCTGGGTGCTTGTACTGTGAATTTTTGGAGTGCACATACACAGCTATATTTATCTCATTGTGCTGGTAGTGCTAGTTCCCTGATGTAATGACGACATTATGCTAGGAATATGAATCCTGAAAATAGTGTCCTGCTGTGATGGTCACTCTGGGCTGTTAATGTGAATCCTCCATTTTTGTTTGCAGTGTTCTTGTAGCCCTGTTGGTCCCAGGATATTAGAGAGACAAGGTGGATGAGGTAGTATCTTTATTAGACCAACTTCTGTTGGTGAAAGTTACAAGCTTTCAAGCCACACAGAGTTCTTCTTACTTCTGTTGGTGAGAGAGACAAGCTTCCGAGCTTACGCAGAGCTCTTCTTCAGATCTGTAAGCTTAAAGGCTTGTCTCTATCACCAACAGAAGCTGGTCCAATAAAAGATATTACCTCACCCACCTTATCTCTCTAATGTGAATCCTGTCATTATGGCCCTGTTGGGTGCATCCTAATATACTGAGAGTATGAATCTTGGCCACTAGAAGCGGTATGTAAATCTTGATGCTAGTAGCCTGCTATTTAGATCTTACTCCACTCTGAGCCTGGGAGTTTTAATTTTGGCATGTGTATCATGATGCCAAACCATGAAGACAGTGGAATTTGGAAATAAGGTGAACACAGGGCCAGCCTTACGGGTGGGCACTGTGGTCAAGAGGCAAGGAGTGGGGTGGACTTAGGGTATGAGGCCACAGAAGGGAGCTCACGGCAATGCAGAGGGAGGCAGTGAGATCCCAGGGAAATGCGGGGTGGGGGGAAAATTCCCCCACCACTTTGGCCTTGTCCCCTCCCCCACTTTTACAAAGGTTCCAGCATCTTTGCCAAGCCTTCCCCTCTCAATAAATTTCCAAATAGGTCTCCAGATGCATCCACAAATGCTACACCTTATCCAGCATACTGTTGCCTGATAGGGTCACAGCACACTCTACACAAGACCAAGCAGCCACATCGACCTGCCTAGTGGACATCTCATGGCAAGACATCTGTCATGCAGCAATGTGGCACTCCATACACACGTTCACGTCGCACTATGCCATCGCCCAGGCAACAACAGCAGACCATGTCAGGCTACACATTTCATTCCTCTCACATCCTTGGACCCACTTCCATGCTGCTCACTGCTCACCCACGTTTGGAATACATGTAGGAACCACCACTCTAAGAAGAGGAGGACGTTACACACCTGTAACTGGAGGTTCTTTGAGATGCTCAGTTGGTGAAAAAGAAGCATAAACTAGCTGCATCCCTCTCGCTCATGATTCTCTCAGCGCAGGAAAGTCATTAGGAGGTACAGAGCTGGCATACCCACCCTCCCTGAATCCCCCACTGCAGGGGGCATGTCAGGACAGGGGGATATATTCAACTGGCAATTAGTCTCTTGAGAACCATTACCAGCTAGTGCAAGAAAAAAACGCATGGGGGAAATGAAGGACCCATAACCAGTTCCCTGACAGCCACCATGTTCTGCTTTGATGAGCGTAAAGCAGAGAATCTGGCCTACATGTTATCCACTTAATGGACAAACTTGTCATTATAAAATCTAACAAAACCTTCCCTCCCTCCCACATTACTGACTATTTTGATTGGTAATTTCTTTCTTTAAAAAATTAAGAGAGTGAACCGTAAAGAAAAAGTTTTACAATTTCATAAGTTATTAGTCATCACATATTGCAAGACATCAACAATATTATGTAGCCTGGAAGATGCTCAGTCTCTAAAAGGTGTAGTTTTGGTTGCTTGGCAGTTTGATTTAAATCTACAGACCTCTCTTTCTGGTCACACTGATGTGTTATTTCCTCATTCTAGTCTGTTTAAAATACTTGGGGGTACTCATATGGAAATGATGAATATGTTCATAGTTGTGTCCATCTTTGTAGGATCCAAACCTAAGAAAAAATAATTAACAAAGCAAAATCATTACAATGTAACAACAATGAATTAACCCATGCAATTAAATCACAAAATTTTATAGTGTAATTAACATTTAATCTGAACAATTGTTTTTAAACTAGGCTTCATTTTAAAGTAGACTTGTTGAGAATACTTTTTTTTTGTAAAGTAAAGATGGGAGAAAAAAAGCAAGAATGTCTGAAAGGCAAATTACACATAATGACAGGTCTGAAGCAAAAATAGAAAGTTCTATTTAGGAAAATAAAAAGTTTAGTCTATTACAGCAATATGTAGCAAAATAGACAAAATAGACAAAAGTCTATTTGTATCAGAATCAGCAGCTACAACCTGGTAAAGTAAATAATAATTACCTATATGCTCTAGTTATGAAGGAGTGAGTATAACAAACACATTTAAATATGCAGCATAAATGATTATATGACGGCCCAATGCGATGGATATTTCATAA
The DNA here is from genome assembly GCF_965140295.1 of Lepidochelys olivacea. Classification (NCBI taxonomy): domain Eukaryota; kingdom Metazoa; phylum Chordata; order Testudines; family Cheloniidae; genus Lepidochelys; species Lepidochelys olivacea. The sequence continues at coordinate 98,018,283 of NC_140414.1, forward strand.
ATGGAACTTCAGTTGAATAAGAGTTGCACAGATGCAGTGAAATCCTGGCCCCACTGAAATCAATGGGAGTTTTGCCGTTGACTTTAATGAAGACAGGATTTCACCTGTGTAGTGCCTGAAGGCTCAGACACACTGTTTGTCCAGACTCCCTACTCTTAAAATTATGCCAAAAAGCTGTAAGCCCTAGATGAATGGAGAGAAGTATATTGCACATCACACTTAAACATGTAGCTTTTAATTACTGCTTGACTATTATTGAGGTTTTCTTTTACAAAAACATCAGCATTGTTTATTAACAATGCCAGCATTAGCTAGACATATAAAAACAACAGAAAATTTCCTTTTAAAAATTATAGCTAAAAGATAAAGCTTGTTCTTGGGAGCTGTCATTTTCCTGCTTTCAGGCAGGAGTAAAAGAAATTAGAACAGGAAGAAACTCATCTGCATTGAAATAAATGGACAAAGATCAGGACTTTGAATATGGATTTTAGGTAAGTTTCAACATATGGGACAGATTGCGGAAATCTTCAATCACATGCATAATCCAACTGACATCAATACCTAAAAAACAAATACTGAAATTTACCTCATGAAACTTAAGAACTTCTCCCACTGATTTCAGCGCAGAACAAATTTCCTTTTTATCCTTATTTCTCTTACTTCCTGTGTATTAGCAGGAAAACGGCACCATCTGCTCCAAAAACTCGTTTTCTGTAACTTGTTCTGTTATGACTACATACTATTTTTGACAGATGAAACATTTAGAAATCTGTATGTAGTGCCTGTTTCACATTTATATTGTATTTTATAAAGCACTATATAAAATGTCGCCCTGAGAGGTGCGGAGGAACATGCAACTCACATTGACTTTAAAAGGAGTCACGAATTAATCCACACGTCACCAATGTGAGGTAGGTATCTTCACTTCACAGAGCTGTACACTGGGGTACAGAAAGGCTAAATAACTCAAGGCATATGGCAAATCAGTGGAAGAAATTAATTAGAAATAAGGAGGTCTGGCCTCCTAATCTTGTGCTCAGTCCAGCAGGCCATGTTGCCTCCCCTGTTATATTTATAAAGCCCAGTTTTGTTCCTGTGCCCGAAAACCCCCCTGTATTCCCCCCATACACTACTGTAATAATCTTTGTATAAAATATGCCTTGTTAGATATAATTTGAAAACTAATAACTTGCTGGTCAATAATATCATGGTAAAATGTGTGCAGCAACATTAAATGCAAAGTTTTGAAATCCCCCTGCATGATGTTCTTAGCACATGTTCAAAATCACACAGACCTACCCAGACAGAAGTATCCTGGATGAAATGTGTATTTACCTCAATTTACATATAAATAGTAAACAGCGTCCTTGAGACAGTAGGGGGAGGAGATGGCAGGAGACAGAGTAAACTTATGTTTCAGAAAACGCAGGTGAGAAGAAAGAACATGGAGTCTCCTTCACCAGACTCCAGATCATTTCTTTACTCTTTGAATAAACCATTCTTTGAGGGGTAACTCTCAGAAGAATCCACTTCAAGGGTTAACTGAAATATAAAAGAAAGAGGGAAGAAAACCCAAGGGATCCGTCTCTCTCTCTCCCCTAAGAAGACAAAGGAACCAGCCCTTTGACTTTGCGGGGTGACCCTGACCAGAGAATTTGGTCAGCCGCATGCCTGGAAACATATGGTAAGGATTTTACCTTGAACCAAGTCTAGCGTGTTTAAGTTTTAGCTACTAGAAAGGGTTTTATCTTTAAACCATTTCTAACTTTAATACCTTATACTTATACTCACTTAACACCTCTCTTTGTAGTTAAATAAACTTCTTGTATTTTTAATCTAATCCAATGTTATGTTTAAACTGAACTGTTTGGTAACTCCAGTTAAAGTAGCAAACTGTTGAATACAGGGGGAACAGACCTTTAATAACTTAATTGTCTAGGAGAGAGTAGGACAATGCAGAATACAGATTTTATGGAAGTTTGGGATGGGGAGTGTGTTAGGGTCATCCTGAAAGGCTGGTGGAAGCCAGAGAGTGACTGGAACATTGCCGACAGGCTGCTGGGGTCCGAGCTGCTGAACCAGGGTTGCAGCTACAATCAGACACTCAGGGTGTAACATGCTGTTAGGCTGTTTGTGAGTGGCCCTGGTTGGGAGCTACAACAGTAAAGCACTGTCAGGCACCCAAGGTTGCAGAACAGGCGGTGAAACCCCTCACTGGTCTGGAATACACCCTGGAATGTGACAGTTCCTCAAGTTTTCCGTTTTTGGTAATACAAATAAATAAATAATGATCATCTTCAAATATTTTTCTTATACGCTGACCTTGGGTTGAAATGGATGTCCTCAGGAACTTGGCTGGGGTCAATGATGATTTTGTCATTGTCAACGTAACTATCCAAGTCATCTGGGATCCTAAATTTGGCCATCTGAACTTCTGAATCACTCAGGCCAGCATGAGAAATGCGGACATAACCCAACCTATCACATCCAAACACAAAATTACTTTGAAGAAATAGCTCAAAGTCAGATCATCACATTTTTAAATCAGTGTCTTTAATAGTTATTTTAACCCACTAATATAATTCTTTTCAATTCTATAGAACCTTTCATCCAAAGATCTCAAAGCACTCTACAACATAAGCCTCAAAACACAATTTTGCACATGGAAAAACTGAGAAACAGTGTAAGTGCCTGAGATCACACAGCAAATCAGATGTAGGACCAGGAATATTATTTAGAAAGCATTATGTTGTAGTTTACAATCATTAGAATATATTGGTATGTCTCAACAACTTTTTTCAATTAAATCATTTTGAAAGTTTCCAATAAACATTCAGGGAAAATGACTGAACTTAAAATACAGGCGTAATAATAAAAGTTGTGTTATAAATGGCATCTCACTCAATACAGCTTTTCTCTGTGTGTATTCAGTCTCCTTATGGACAATATAGTTTACTACTTTTTATTCCTGTTAACACTGCAGACTCTACACTGCTATGTTAGAGTGAGCTGGAGTCTATTCTGGCTCATGAATCACCAACAGAATTATTTACTAGAGGCTCAATCCTGCAAGGTGCTAAGCATCCAGCCCTGGTCCAGCAAAGCACTTAGCATGTGGTTAACTTTAAGCACGAGTATTTTCACTGATGTCAGTGCAAAGCTTTGCTGGACAGGGGCCAGAGTGCCCTACACCTCACAAGATCAAGCCCCAGGATGATATTTCAGAATTTGTATCACTGGTGGTGATGAGTGAGCAAGAATTCCAGGATGAGATTGCCAAGCTGGGATTTAGGAAAATAGTCTTTATGTATTAACCAAGCAGATTTGACCTGAAGTCTTAGAAACACAAAGATGGAGCCCCATGATGTCATTTTTACAGAGTAACTTTACAAAGTAGAATCACACTAAGTCTGACATCCACTTATCAGGTTCCATATTACTTCATGTTATACCTGACTGCCTGCATGTAATTTAGTAGTCTGCCTTCAGCCAGTCAGAAAGTTTGATGTAAATTAAAGACAAGAACTAAGCTCTTCCATTCAGAGGAGTTATACAGGCTTCTGTCATGAGATCTAAAAGTGATAATGGTAACATATCTAAAACGAGTAAATTATCCATTTTGACATACCGTATTAGTCCATGATACATGATATAATCACACCACCTGTCATTATCCTTACTGTCAATATCCTATGGGGGAAAAATAAAGCAAACATGACAAGGTTTCTTCAAAGATGGACCTCAAGTCAGGGCATGTCTACACTAGGGGCACTACAGCTGCTTCCTACACTGACAGTGCAGATGCTTCCTACATTGACAGAAGGTGTTTTTTCCATCAATGTAGGTAGTCCAAGATCCTGAGCAGCACTAGCTAGGTCGACAGAAGAATTCTTCCATCAATCTACCTGCGTCTACACCGGGGGTTAGGTAGACTTAATTACAGTGCTCAAGGGTATAAATTTTTCACACCCCTGAGCAACATAGCTAGGTTGATCGAAATTTTAAATGTAGACCAGGCCTCAGTAACAGAATCTGCATGTGGACACAGAACAAGGAAATGATTTGCTTGAGATGTAGTCAAAAGTTGCAAAGGAAACAGAATCCTGATGTTAGATCCAGGCAGGTAAGTAAAGGAAGACTGATTTTTTTAAAGGTATTTTATTTCTAAAATAATAGTTCGTAACAGGTAATTGAAAAATGGGACAGATTTTAAAACAAGTTGTTTTTTAAAAGGTATGTGTATTTTTAACCCTATAATCTATGTAGGTTACTCATTTGGAATATTAAATTCATCTTTTCTAAATTAGTTAATTGTTATAGTTAGTAGTAGTTCTATATTACCTTAACATTACCATTTTCAATTACTTCTATGTAATCTCTGGATCCAGGAGCTGAAGTGATATATCCTAGAAACACAAGCTGTCGCGAGCTATTCTTCAAGAGGTTTGAAATAGCAATAGCCTGGAGCTTCCTGTCCAAGTCATCTCTGAAAGCAGTGGGAAACAATTACAAAAACATTTTTTTAAAGGATCAGAAAAGATTCTCACTGATACAAACACAGAAAACCATGGGTTATGCAGTGGAAAACAGTGTGTGAAAGTTTACAAAAATAGGATGCTTTTTAAACTTTTGAAATGTTTGACCTCTGGTGCAAATTAGCTGCAAATAAGAGCTTCTTTCTCCTCAACACACTCCATGAATAGCTTGTTCTACATTTTTATACTGAGCTCTAATCACCATGAATTTCTCATCTGAGTATCTTCTGCAGTTAAGACTTTGGGTCTGTCTAAATTATAAGTTTAACTGTGCCAGCATATAACTGTGTGGCACATTTTGGAACGTCCACATTCTAACTTGACCTTTTAATTGTACTATGGACGGGACAACCAGATCCTAGCATTGCATTACAGAATCATGCTAAAGCCTAGATAATGTAACAATTTCTCTAACACCATTCAAAAACGGTGTCCCACAAATACTACCAACAAAAATGGTGCTGGAACATGTACTGATTTAACAAAATTGATTTAAAGACTGATTTTAATTTAACCAATGCAGGTTGTGTGCATAGACAACACCAGAAAATCATTATTTTCCTGTATGCTTGTATTGTAGAGCCTTGCATTGGTACTGCCGGACAGATGCAGGTCAAAAGGCTTTATGCCAGAATATACCTTCCCAGTTCTCTTACTGTATTTACTGGGTTTCTAAATGACTCCAATAAAAGTATCACTGATCCAAGTAGTGTAGTTGGTTTGCTTCCTCCTACAGCTAATACGCACTTAACACAAGCCAAACAAAAAAGACCTCCACTGATATAATCCCAATTTTTTAAAAATAATCCTTTATTAATTTAAAAGTTATGGTTTCTGATTACTGTTCCCCACTTTCAAAAGCAGCAATAAAATTATATTTTTAATTAACCGATTATAAAGCCTCCATTATGAATATGAATTCTCATAATTAGTCTCAAAACACAATTTACTTTGCACCTGCTTCCTTAGCAAGCTGACAATAGCACTATAAACTGATAAACAGAGCAATGCTTGATATGGGATGATCTTGTGCCCCTTCTCCAAAGGATCTGGTGCTTGGGTGGGTTGAAAAAGCAAGTTCCTCCCTCAAAGGAGGCTTTTGGCTTCCGAGACTTTTAGTTGCACTCAGGTCATGTTTTCAAACCTTTCTTTGTATCCATGAAGGCTAGAATTTTTTTTCCTTAAGTGAAAGCTGAGATCCCAATAATCACTTGACTCCTGGAGCTAGGGCTTTTAAGAAAAAAATCCATCAACTATCACAAGACTTGAGCAATTTGCAAGAATTGGTAACACTAGTATTCTCCCCTAAATACATGGAAAGCTGGGCTGGAGGCTTTAGGTCACTAGAGGAACACTGCTGAAGGGCAGGGCAGAATGGCCAGGGAGGAACACTGCTGGAGGGAACTGTAGGCTGGTCAGTAGGTAGGAATGCTGGCACTAAGCACTGAGCTCCTTCCATTCCCCATGCACAGCTACCAGGTGGGCTGCTTGTTTCTATTCTTTTTCAATTCAAATGAACCGGCCTCCAGGAGGTGTTTCCCGGGCCCAGAAACAGCGCTCAACCATGTCAAGGTGATGATGACAGTTGCCAGCAATTGCAAATTGCTCCACTCTATGTCTTCCATCAGGGCTGCTTGCATGGCAATGTTCTGCACAGCAACTCCTGTATCGGCTGTGTAAATACTGCAGGATAAGGCATGAGGTGCTTGTAATGCTCACAACAGTGTACAGCTGAGCGGGGTCCATGCTTATCGTGCTATGGTGTCCGCATAGGGAGGAGGTAAGCGCATCATGGGAGGCTAATGCCATGTTCCCATAACCACCCGTGTCAGCGTTTGGTTCCATAAGGCATTGTAAGCCCAAGCCAAAATTCCACTCAGCTATGTGCACTGTGGGATGGCTACCCACCGTGCAGTGCTCAGTGAGTCAATACAAGCCCTGCTACTGAGGATGCACTCTGCCGACACAATGAGCGTAGTGTGGACATGCAAGATCAATTTGCTTAAATCGGAGGCTCGATGTTGCCTTAGCTTTCTAGTGTAGTCATGGACTGAGAGAAACACAGGTGCTTCCCCCTCTCCATGGCCAGCTCCTCCCACTCCCTTCTTGTTGGGATGTGCTTCTCCTCCCTTCTCTGCTACCCTGACAGCCAGATTCTTTGGGGGTGAGGACACAAAGTTGGATAGAAAAATGGAAGTGACTGGGTTGCCTGCTTTAAGCTGTCTTTTAGAGGCCAAATTGGGAGCCGTTTCAGACCAATTCAGTTTAATTAGTAAGACAGTTTCCAAGAAATACAGCTAACTGGGAATGAAGCTTTTGAGGTGGGAAAGGGGTGAGGGAGAACTTAATGGGTGGGCAGAAGGAAGCAAACCGATCATTTTAAACTACCTCCCACATGCCTCTGGATCCTGGCCATTCTTTAAACAGGTGGTTATGGCCAGACACTTTCAACTTGCTTTCTAACATGATTATAATAATTAGGGAGTTTATGGAACTGCCACCAGTAATTGCTTGCTGCTCCAGTACAACTCACATTTTCTGTGCTCTTATCCTGTGATCTCCTCAGGACAGAATCCTGTTTTAAGCATGGCCCGTTCATTAGTTTAAAGTGCCAAGTACACCTTACAGCACTATGAATAACGTCTAAACACAGAGTAAACTGGAAGCTGCTTAGCTGTTTCTTCTAGGTTTTATGCCAAAGGCCCCCAAACTGGAAAAACTTGGGCGGGGGGAGAACAGCTGGGACCTGGGACAGCTCCCATGGGGGGCAGGGAGGGAGCACCACCTAGCTCTGCTCCTGGCCCTGACCTCACTAACAAACTCCAGCTGTTTTCAGAAGCTTTTTTGCATATTATATTCCTTAACTGAATGTATAGTTATCTCTGCATAAGCTACAGTAATTAAAAGATAAATCCCTAAATCTAATAATTGGGATCTTAATATTAGATACTGTGGAGAATAAAGCAAAATGAGTTATAGCGACTTAAAAGATTCACAAAACCTGCCCAACTATTAACATACATTACACAGCCATAACCAAGACATTCCAGGAAAGATTGAGAAAGGCAATATATTTGTTAATCCCCTCAAGCTTTTGATTTATCAGCGCAGTTCTTCATTTCAGAAGCGGGAAGTCACATTTCACACCTCCAGTTTTAGCTGTCCAGTAAAGGTACTGAACTTGTTTTTTTCTTGCTGTTTATGCAACGTGTCTTAGAAGTCTCAGAATTGCTCTCTTTCGGTGCAGAGGGGAAAAAAAGAACACCCTACACTTAGGCCCTATAACTTCTTACCAAGCCACAATTTATGCCATCTACCTGCCACAAAATATGCCAGTCTACCCTCCCTGATGGAACATAATGGAACTCTACTGAGAGGGAGGAGGCTGAGGTGAGGGGGAGGAATCCGATATAGTTTCAAAGCCAATCTTGACTCTGTAGACGAGAGGTGGGCAAACTACGGCCTGTGGGCCACATCCGACCGGCAGGATCATCCTGCCCAGCCCTTGAGCTCCCAGCCGGGGAGGCTAGCCCCTCTCCCCAACAGCCATGCCGCCGCGTGGGCAGTGCTCTGGCCTGCCACTCCTACTGGGCAGCATGGAGAGTGCAGCTGCCTCTGGCTGGGTTGTGCAGCTTCAAGCTCCTGCTGCTGGTAAGGGGGCGGGGAGCAAGGAGTCCTGGGGGACAGTCAGAGAGCACGGGCTGTTGGATGGGGCAGAGGTTCTGGGGGGGCGGTCAGGGGATGGGGAACAGGGAGGGTTAGGAGTGGCAGTCCCGGGGGGCCTGTCAGGGGGCAGGGGTGTGGCTAGGGATTGGGAGGAGCAGTCAGGGGACAGGGAGCAGGGGGGTTGAATAAGGGGGTGGGATCCCGGGGGGCAGTTAGGGGCGGTGGGTCCTGGGACGTGGCGGTCAGGGACGAGGAGCAGAGGGCGGTTGGATTTATTCTTTTACATAGAGATTGTCCGGTTTGGCCAATGTACATGGCAGAGGAGCATTGCTGGCACTTGATGGCATATATCACATTGGTGGATGTGCAGGTGAACGAGCCTCTGATAGTGTGGCTGATGTGATTAGGCTCTATGATGGTGTCCCCTGAATAGATATGTGGACACAGTTGGCATCATGTGCCAGCAATGCCCCTCTGCCATGTACATTGGCCAAACCAGACAGTCTCTACGTAAAAGAATAAATGGACACAAATCAGACATCAAGAATTATAACATTCAAAAACCAGTCGGAGAACACTTCAATCTCTCTGGCCACTCGATTACAGACATAAAAGTCACAATTCTTCAACAAAAAAACTTCAGAAACAGACTCCAACGAGAGACCGCTGAATTGGAATTAATTTGCAAACTGGACACCATTACATTAGGCTTGAATAAAGACTGTGAGTGGATGTGTCATTACACAAAGTAAAACTATTTCCCCATGTTTATTTTCCTCCCCTACCGTTCCTCACATGTTCTTGTCAACTGCTGGAAATGGCCCACCCTTGATTATTACTACCAAAGGTTTTTTTCTCTCCTGCTGGTAATAGCTCACCTTACCTGATCACTCTTGTTACAGTGTGTATGGTAACACCCATTGTTTCATGTTCTCTGTGTATATAAAATCTCCCCACTGTATTTTCCACTGCATGCATCTGATGAAGTGAGCTGTAGCTCACAAAAGCTTATGCTCAAATAAACTTGTTAGTCTCTAAGGTGCCACAAGTACTCCTTTTCTTTTTGCAGAATAACACGGCTGCTACTCTGAAACAATTTATATTGTACTTACGCCTGAATCCCAAACTCCCCAAGGACAGAACGTACTGAAGAGAAACACCAGCTAGCTATAGTGTTTGGAGCACGGCTCTTCTCAGTCTAGCCAGACTACAAACCAGTAGTAATTCCCTTCATTCTGCTGCAGGGTAGAAGAATCTGGAGGGCAGACTTTGAAAATTGGCCTTTTCTAAACTGGCATCTTCTTTGCTGCATTCTGTAGCTAGGAACTTGGCATACACTGTTCTCAAAGTCTGCTGTCCAGCTTCCCTGATTTTACCAAGGTTTTGAGTGTCCCTCATCCACCTTTGGAAAAATAAGGGCTGTATTGTACATTAAGTTGCTAAGAACTTTTATAATTAAAGCTTGTCACATTTTAATTAATATTTTTAAAAATCCGTGTCTTTCCGCACCATCTGTTTCCAGAGATAACTCACCCCGACACGTGATCCCTTGTGCTTGGACCAAAATTGGTGTAAAAAACCAGTTTTTCTCCTAACCACATGGTTGGATCAATGTTCCCAATGAATGGCTTAGAGGTATCACTCTCCAGAATGGTAATAAAATCTGCACCTGGGAGACAAATTTTTGAAAAACTATAACTATCAAAAAGACCGAAAGTTATTCTTCTGATCACACAGAATGGATGCAGCTCCCTCTAGCACCAGTCAGTGCCAATTCTACATTGACCAGAGATTGGTCCATCCACTGGTTATGTATGCTGTTTCTGAAGTGCTCCCAGCCCTTCCTAACCTAAGACCCCTCAGTATGGACCCCTTACACCAATAATTCAGCCCATTCCACAAAAGTGTTTGTTAATAGTGTACCTGAAGTCTCTCCTGCACCCCCACAAGATAGAATTGCAGCCTTACTTCAAGAACACTTTTAGAGCGATTTATTTAGTATAATAAAAATACCAATGAAGGACTTGGTGGCTCAGAGGATTTGAATGGGACACAGAACTCTTCCTTTCTAGGGATCAGCTCAAATGCAGCTCACACAGGTAATGATTGAAATGGATATTATTTGATGACTGTTGATCTACGTAAAGTAAGCTAGTCTGGGTCCCGTTCAGAACAGGCAAGTGTTCACTTCACAAAAACTCACCTTCATGTTCGGCACTTTTATTGGCTGTCTCATCAGAGACAAGAAATGAATGAGCACAGCAAATGAGCTGCTCACTCACCATTAGAAATGTCCCCTTAAGGTCAAGGTTGAGGCATGTTGATAGCTGACAATGTGGGAGAAGTTTTCTCTTCCCTAGACATGATGTTTTTATTCTATGATTCTCATAAAAATCAGGTCATTTTAATCAGAAACAAAGCAATGCTTGCTCCTTTCTCAAATCTCAAATTGCTACACCTCAATTATTAGTAAATTTATGAATTTCTTAGTAAGCCATGCAATATTTGTATAAAACATAGAATTCTGTAATTTTATATTAAACCTATGTCACCAGTAGATAGAGATGTAGATTTCTTAATCTAAGGTTTGTCTTGAAATTTCTTACTACAGTTTTTGACTTCTGAATTGCTTCTTTTGGAAATAAACATTTCATTAGCACAAAGAAACTTTCAAAGGAAAATAAGTAAATTACTGATCCTGTCATTTGTGCTTTTGGTTCATGAAGGCTTCAGTTGATGGGTTTTAATGTGCATGATAAATAAATACTTTCAATATATTTCTTATATAGATACTTTCAGGCTAAAAACATGGGCTACACTGTTCTATCTGAAGGGAAAAAAACACTAAGAGGACAGAGAGTAGCCCAACTTTCAACTCCTGGAGTTCTGAATTGGTTTTTTTAGAGGGTGGGGGTTGCCTACTGAATGGGCCAAGGTGTCAGCTCCCTAAACACGAAACCATCAGGGCACTTGAGGAGGTCAGAGCCGTCTGTGCAGTAGTCCAGTGCCTCTCGTTGCTTCCTAACCCCCATGTCATACGTCAGCATGACATGCTGCGTCAGTGCCTGCAAAAACTGCTCATTGACATGGAGACAACCCCTGCTCAACTGGTTCCCTTAGTAGAAGGGGAACACACAAACCATAATGTTAACCCCAATATCACTCCTTCCTAATGCCCTTTGTGCACCTGCAGAGGAGCTTGTCTGAGAATAATGTTACAAAGCCTCCCACCACACTCCAGTGCCACCTGATTTTGGCCCCTTCCATTCATGAGAGCAGTAGGGACAATCCAGACACATACATAGTGCTAGAAAAGCAAATTTCCTTGCTCATATATGTTAAAAACAACACCTGAGAGTACAAAATCAAGTATATTTTAATAAGAATTTCTCTCTCATACCACTATTTATCATGTTAACGTTATACATTTCTCAGCTTTTACAATGCAAATAGACGAGTTCATTTTTCAAGTTTATAATTCATAGCTAGCCATTTCATTTTCAGGTGCTCAAGAAATCCACAATGCTGAAATATTTTGCTTGCAGACATTGTAAGGGAATGTTTATTTTAAAATGGTTTCCATTGGAATTAAAAACAATGGAGAAGTTAAAAAAACAAACTAAATATGGAGCCAAGTTTATCCGAAACAGTCTTTAAACTTAAACTTTCTTTCAGTAAATGTACCAAATATTTTGCTTTGCAGTGTTGTTGTAGCCATGTTGGTCACAGGATATCAGAGAGACAAAGCGGGTGAGGTAATATCTTTAATTGGACCAACCTTTGTCGGGGAAAGAGACAAGCTTTTGAGGTTACAAAGAGCTCTACTTCAGGTCTGGGAAAGGTACATAGAATATCACAGCTACATACAAGGTGGAACAGATTGTTAAGCATAAGGAGCTCCACGTGTTGCAAGAGGCCATTCAAAGTGAAGTGCACAGTTAACACCTCTGCAGTCGTAGGACAAGAAGAGCTAGTGGGTTACAGAGTCATTCAATAAAGACAATCGATTTACAGTTCATTACAACTATTTTTTTTAGTGATTAACACAGTGATGAATTTAAGCTCTCAGGCTCATCTTTTGGAAGAATTGTGCAGGCTTCCTTTGTGCAGGTCAGATATGGAGTGACTGACTTGTGAAAAGTGGCCTCTTAGTCCTCATCCTCAAAGGAAACCTGCACATAGATTCATAGATATTAAGGTCAGAAGGGACCATTATGATCATCTAGTCTGACCTCCTGCACAATGCAGGCCACAGAATCTCACCCACCCAATCCTGCGATGAACCTCTCACCTATGTCTGAGCTATTAAGTCCTCAAATCATGGTTTAAAGACTTCAAGGTGCAGAGAATCCTCCAGCAAGTGACCCGTGCCCTATGCTACAGAGGAAGGCGAAAAACCCACAGGGCCTCTTCCAATTTGCCCTGGAGGAAAATTCCTTCCCGACCCCAAATATGGCGATCAGCTGAACCCTGAGCATATGGGCAAGATTCACCAGCCAGATACCCAGGAAAGAATTCTCTGTAGTAACTCAGATCCCACCCCATCGAACATCCCATCACAGGCCATTGGGCCTATTTACCATGAATATTTAAAGATCAATTAATTGCCAAAATCATATTATACCATCATACCATCTCCTACATAAACTTATCGAGTTTAATCTTAAAGCCAGATAGGAGCTTAAATTCATAACTTTGCTAGATATTAAAAAAAAATTGATTCAGTAAAGACACTGGATTTATGGCTCATTATAACAAACCTATCACCCACTAACCCTCCTTTGTCCTACAACAGCAGAGGTGTTAACTGCCCACTTCACCTTCAATATTTTGCTTACAGAAATATGTTTAGTCACTCCTCTCTATTACAAGAAAGAAAAAATCTGAGGTTGATTATTAAAAAGTTCTCTCCAGCCAGGAATTCCACTTAAAACCAGAGGGGATATCACTTCCTCTTACTTATTTGAAGCAAGTGGATTTTTAAGTGTATCACTGACATGATCATAATGGAACAGCTATAAACACAAAAGTTTAAATGAAACTATTTCATCCCAATGCTGTGAGGAACAGTCTTGTGCTAACAGGAGGATGGATTCAATGACCCAGTAGGTTCTCTTCTTTCTAGCTCCTATGATTTCAGTTATATCCTACAAGGTGTAAAGGAGAAAAAATAAGGCTGACACAAAAAGGTACCTGTTTGATTAAGCAGAAATGCTGCATCTTCCAGGTTTGGCCATCCCTCATTGTCATATCCAAACCTGAAAGGTCAGATTGCAGCAGAGAAGTCTCTCGTTGAAGGCTGGAAGAAAAGAGAATGAAGAATTAAAAACCTGGTAAATTCTATTATGTCTTTTAATCTAAGGTGCAATAAAAAAGACCTAAGATTACACGTTTTAATTAGTACATGCTCCTAACACAGATAAGTAGATCACAGAGGTCTGTAGGTATTATTAATAGCATATTATTTCCACAAATAGAGAAAATCAGGAAGTCATGACATTTAAAATGTACCCACACAAATAAGGTAGGCAAATGAATAAGAAGGGGGGAGGGGTTACTCTCTCCCAATTCATGATGTGTCGTAAACCTGGATAAATACCGCAAAAAAAGTTACCGACAGACATTCACTCACATTTTAGTGTATTTGCATAACCTTTATTCACACCCTTTTTTGTATTTGCCATCTGTAAATATTCTAATGAAAACTAGTAAGAATAGTTGTCATAAAAGCAAGTTTTGAGTAATATTTCAGAATAGTCATAGAAAGTTAATTTCTAATTCATAATTGCAATTATTCACACCAGAAACTTGATTTTATAACATTCATCCAATCATGGAACAAAAACATGTCATGTAATGTGTTCAATCAAAACAGCTCTAATTTAAAACTGAACCTATTGAATACTCAAAGCAAAACTAACATTTGTAAGTAAACTGCATGCTGAAATATGTTAGCATAAAACAATCTCTCTCACCTGAAGCTGTCATCGCAACACCCAGCTCTTTGGCCAGATAGGAAGCTCGGATCCCACCCACCCACCCCCTTTTAAAAAAAAAAATCAAATCTCCTCAATGAATCGAGAAGGGATGCTTCTAATTCAGAATAGCTTGTCAGAAAGGCTCCATTCAGAGTGACATAGTAACAAGGTGGTTTGTCCCATTAAGAGTCAGAGGACCTGGGGCCAGCAAGTCCTGTTCAGTTATCAGACGCAGCTGGGAAGGGATCAGGTGATTCCTATAAGAGCTTAAGGGGGGGCTGCAGGAAGCAGGGTGGCTCCTGTGTTCTGAATAGAGTTCAATGCAGCATTAGTCCTTCCTGGGCTGGGGAGACAACACAGCAGCCCTACAGTGACCAACCTGTTGTCACGTATCAGTGAATTTGTGGGGTAAGAGTCCCATGGTCTTTTCAAAAGCTGGTTCTCCTTCATGGCAGCGCAACAGGCCTGTCACTGTACCAGCTTCAGCTTAGATTTTCACTGTAGTTACCCTATACTGCTACACATACTATCAATGGAGCATTCCTCATTGCAACATCAGCCCAGTGACAAGTCATGATTAAGACAGCATTTCAAACAAGAAGCATGTGACTGCTTTTCAGATCAAGGATTTAATTCCAGCTAATAAAGAACTTAATACCAACTCACCTGTTCCAGTTTTAAACAAAATGCTTGTTAGGTGGGTAAATCCTATAGTCTAATCAAAGCACTCCATTTCTGAACTGAAGACGGTAACCCTTATTCAGGACCAAGTGGAATAAAAATTTGGTACTGCTCACGAAGGGGGATGTATGAAGCTTGGAAATGAATCTGATGCAACGTCATACACACTT
Organism: Lepidochelys olivacea; assembly: GCF_965140295.1. Taxonomy (NCBI): domain Eukaryota; kingdom Metazoa; phylum Chordata; order Testudines; family Cheloniidae; genus Lepidochelys; species Lepidochelys olivacea. The sequence continues at coordinate 98,033,313 of NC_140414.1, forward strand.
CAACACTGCTCAACTCAACAAAATTTGACTCAGCCAAGTTACAGGCACTGAGTTTAGAGTCTCCAACCTGCTGGGTACAAAACCACTTGCATGCATCACTATCACAAGTTCTTAGGTCATGAACACATGGGCAAATATTTGCATCAACATCAGTGAAGCAGGTGAACTCCCTCATTACCCCTTGAAATAAATTCTGTCCTGATTAAAGTACCTCTGCATCAGCCTACTTGAAAAAAAAAAAAGTGTACTCACACTTATATAATACAAGTTTTACTGCGGCACTGGAAAGATCACTATCATTCCCCCAATCAGAGTGTGGAAGTCAGAACAACCATCCACATTCATCATCATGGAAGGAGGGTGGAAAGAGTAGAAAGACACTCTCTCAAGAAGAGGCCATTTGAACATCTTTTCCCAATCCTGGAGATGCCCCAAAACATCTTTACACCATAAAAGCCCTTGGGTTTACATTATATTGTAAATCCACACTTCACAGTCCATCGTGTTCTCACTTGTTCTCTCTTCCCACATCCTCCTCTTGCTGTGTCTAATTTTCCTTTCTTTTGCCCTACATTTTCTTTGCACCATTCTCTTTTTCCTACTTGTCTTTCCCCCCTCCTCAGTTTTACACCATACTAATAGTGTCACTATTCATTAGTCTCTGACAAGCACTTTGGAGGCAATTCTAACTTAATTTTAGTCTTCATTTTTCCCCACCCATTATTTTTTATTTGTATTACAGAAGCACTTACCAGTCCCAAGCAAGATCAGAGCCCCATTGTGACAGCTGTCAAATGTATTCATAGCAAGAGACAGTTGCTGCACCAAAACAACTGCAATTCAAAGAGACAAGGCAGACAAAGGGTGGGAGAAAGGAAGTATTATCCCGCATTTTTTTAAAAACAGACGGGGAAGTAAGGCACAGAGATTAAGTGATTTACCGAATGCCATACAAGAAGTCTGCATCAAAGTCAGAACCTGAGACCAGATCTCCCAAAACCCAGTCCAGTGACTCAGCCACATGACCATTTTCCTCTGTTCTATACATATTCATATACTGAGTGACTTATGGTTGCTGTGTATTGCTGGAAAGATTTCTAAGGGATCATTTGCAGATGTTACAGTGTGTTTGAAAATATATTTTTTTGTTTAAAAAAATAAATATTACTCACCCGTTGGCCTAATTTCTTCTCATAAGCTTTATATTACAGTCCTAATCCTAGCAAACCCACACCAACAAACAGCCACAAGACTTGAAACAGAAAAAACACAGGAAATTAGTTGTGAGAGAGAAAAAGGGAAAGTGTGCAGAGTTAATTTCATGCTCTCAGTTAAACATGGAAGGGTATATTCTCTTCCTTGGGATTAATATTTAAGGAATGGGAGATACTGTCCGGTTATAGTTAAATCTCCACAATAAGTGTCAATAAGTCTTCAACAATAAGTGTAAGTATTTAGAAAGTACTGTACTGCCCATCAGTATACATGCGGATATTTTTAGAAGAAGAATCTATCTGCCTTTCATTCATGTCCTCCAAAACAAAGCAGAAACAGCAGGCTTCATGTAGCACTTTCCTTTGTATAGCAAAGGCTTTGTATAGCTAAAATTATCTCTTCTGAAGAACCTGTTACAGAAATTCATAAAGGCAAAAAGAAAAATGCTCTGTTTTTCCTGGCTCTGTTCCAAAAATCCTTTTGAAGTATGGAAATATTAATTTGTTAATATTATCTTGCCAAGCAAATAGCTATAGTTTACTTTAAAAAATCCCAGACCTCAGAAAGATGCAGTCCCTACCAAACCTCCATAGAAGCACTTTTCTAAATGTACAAATTGGCAGATTGTTGAAGAAGCACTAAAACCTTATAGAACGCAAATCATGGCTTTTCTGTTGCTTCCGAAGTCTGCCAAATCACAACAGTGGACAGGTAAGGACTCTCAGGGTTTGGCACTCATAACTCGTTGGTGATTAAATCACTTTGTGATTATTTCACATATACAAAGGCACATTAGGCCTACCAAAAAACTCAGGTAACTCTAGTCAATTCATTCATCAAATCCTTAAATAAACAATGATAAATTGACATATAATTAATTTTACATTAATATCAAACTTTTGTAAAACAACTTTACGGCACATTTAAGCAAACTTTACCATGAACAGTGGCAGGAAAAAAAAAAGACACATATTTACATGCCTTATAAAACACAAAGGTGTTTGAGGGAGAAACTGACCGAAGAGCAGTAAAGTTTGGGGAAGTAAAGCCAGAGGTCAGTGTTGCATTAAGTTATAATATCAGCTTGGTAGGACAAGGCTAGAAGCCAGTAGACAGGGTATTTTACTGTTCCACTCTTCTGAAGTTATAACAATGCTAATAGCTTTGTTTTGGGGGTGTTAAAACTTCTCAATTTGACTATAAATATATTTTATATACTTATATGGCCCCACTACCACAGTTTCTGAGTCACAATCTTTAATAATATTCACAACACCCATGAGGGGTAGGGAAGTACCATCATCTCTGTTTTGCAGATGGTGACGTGAGGCACAGAGAAGCTACGGGATTTGCCCAAGGCCATGCAGGTAGTGATAGGAAAGCAGGGACTTGAAGACAGGCCTCCTACATCCTGACCTAATGCCCTAACCTCTAGACAACTTCTCTCTCTAATTCTCACTGTAACTGAAAAGCTATTATTGGACTATGTGACCCCAATTCTCAACTACATCTCAGATGTGCTTAGTTGTAGTGGAGAATGGCAGCCACAGGGAGCTGGCTGCAGCTCATTGATCCTCACCAACAGAAGTTACAGCAGTGAGGCTAATATGTCCAGTTGTGCCACTGGGGTGAACAGGGTAGCCAACACACAATTTTATTGAAAGTCTCATGATATTTGGTATTATTTTTACTTAAAGCCTCAGCTCATAGAACCATGTTATTTTGTGAGCTGCTATGAAACCCAACATCAGTATGATGGTGTTGGCAGTCTGACAGCTCCAGATTGGGTTTAGTGAGGTATACCAGATTCGGAGCACCAGTAGAAGAATCTTCCCTAGTATGAATCCCCAGATCCTTTTAATTATTTTTCAAATCTACTCTATATGTAGAGTAAGTACAGAATCAATTCTGTAAATACAGAATCAATTCTCGAGTACCTGGCGCATTTTGTAACAAGTGTTATAGTGAATATCAGGCCTTAGTTATTGCACAAATGCTACATTCGATTTTAAGCATTTTTCAACTGATATTTAGTTCATGAATTTGTGAATAAAGAGAAGCCATTTACAGTCATGTAATTTTTATAAATATGGACAATACCTTTGTAAACTGTTTCCTGACCACCATGTTACTGTTTGACCCACGAGAGAGGAACAAACACCTGGAGCCAAGGTCAGTATTCAGAGTGTAGCATTTGGAGCTTGGTATGAACCTACGCTTCCTGCAAACAAACACACGCACTGATTTTAAAGGGCTGTATTTTCAAAAGAGATCAAGTAATAATGATTTCCTATGCATTTGTTCAACTGAACATACAGATGTGCACAATACACGTTTAAACCACCAACAGAAATGCACGTTGATAGAAAATAGGTACATTTGTTTCCACCAACTTATCAGAACTATTGTTTACAGTGGGGGAAAAAAAAATGAAGAAATCACATGTATTTTCTTAGACTGCAAACAATACCTGAAACTAGGCGGGTCATACTGCAGAAATATAGGACTAAATATTCAAAAGTAGGTGCTTAATTTACATCTGTAAAATGCAAATATTTGGAGCCAGTTAACTGAGCATGCAACTATTCCTGAACATTTGGATTATGAAGCTCAAAAATTTCTCAAGTAAATTCTCAAGTGTAAGCATACACAGAAAAGTTAACTAGATGCCAAACATTTCCTTATTCACCATAGTTTACAAGATGGAGAAAAATGTTGGTGCAATCAGATTGTGAACTGGATTTAAGAAGAGGCATTGGAGGAATGGAATCAGAAAGAGCAGTCACAAGAGAGCCAGGAAAGCCAATTCACTGTAATTCCATAATACAACGATACAACAGGGACTGACAGTATATTGCACAAGGGTATATGGCAGTAGGGACATGACACTGGTATACATAAAAAGATAGCTTTCACACATTTAGAGGAACCGGGAAATTCTTCTACTGTATAATGTTCCTTTATATAATTCATGCTGTACTGCAACTGAAATAAAGATGCCCCTAAAATACATGTTTTTAAAAAGGCCGATATATTATTACACTTGAACGTACGTAAAACTTCGAATTACATCTTTCCCCATGAAAATAATAAAGGAAGAGGCATCTGCAGTATTGAGCTATACCAACACCAAATTGGCCGTGACAACCCCATTATTACAGCCTGTCACATGACCAAATACAAAATTGCTACCAAGTACCTCCAAGAGACTTAGTTATTATGTAAATAGCAAGGATAGCTTGGTTTGGAACTTCAGTACACAAAATAAATTTTTTGTTTAGTCAGCTCTTCATTAACAGTCTAACAGACATGGATTTTATCATACTGGTTTGCCAATTTGATTTGGTGCTTATCTGTTCTGCCATCTGCTCCATAAGCTACACATTCTAAAAATAATTAAATCTTGAGCTAGTAAACTCTAAAACGGCACATTTAGGGCTTTCTCTGAAAGGGGTTACTCCATAGCTGAGCTGGACACAGGGTTTCACCCAGTTAGGGCTGCACACATTTCCATGCAGTTCAGTCATTTATTTTGTGAGACTGGCTTGGCGACAGTGAAGCCCTTTTGATTGTCGAGCTCCTTTCAACACCAAGGCTGGCTGCACCTAGCTTATTTATTCATAGGAGGCTGGTTTGTTCCTCCTCCCTATTATAACTACCCTCCCAGGCAAATCCTCCCTAGACTCACCTAAATCCACTCTTGGTCTGCTCTTCCCCTTTCTCACAGAAAGGCAACTTAATCTCTTCCTGTCCTTCTAACAGCTCTCCAAGGTCAGGAAGCTTCTTCACAGGACAGCTTTCCTATGAAAGAAAACTGAACATTCCCTGTGACAGGGCTGACATATCCACTCACCTTCTCTGGGATCAGCCCATTCCTCTTTCCCAGCCGGCAACGCCTATTCATTTCCTCCCCAATGGGCTAAGAGTCCCCTGGCACCATCCCTATTCCAGGATTACCTCCTCCAGCCTCCAACCCTGCCTCAGTTCCTCTCCATCTAGAATTATTTACCTTGCCCAGCTCCCTCTAATGGCTCTGCAGATGTCTTCCACCACAGTGAAAGCTTGCCCTAATTGGCAAAAATTGCTCAACAGAGCAGGCTCCCACACCTGCTATGGAGGGATCTGTTTTATCTGGGAGAATTAATTAGCTCCTCTTGTCCATGAAAAGCAATACAGATGTAGGTAGATGTATGGATACCATAATACAGATTCTGACTCTGAAACACATTCTAGCTAGCCCAACAGTTTCCTTTAGTGTTCCCAATTGGTGGTTCAGTAGGTGATGTATGAGCATTTGAAATCTGGGAACACTAAAGGAAACACGTAATGGAATAGTATAATCCTACACATCTGGCAAATTTCCATAGCACCCTGCATAATACTCCCTGCTAATGCTCATACATCACCTACTGAACCACCACAGTCTTAGGATTTTAATTATTTTTCAAATCTACTCTATATGTAGAGTGAAATAAATAATTTCTTAGAGAGCTTTCAAAAAGTTACATATATCTGCCTGCATTGGACAATGCGTCTTTGTTAATTTACCATAATGTTTTTAAGTCACCCTTAAACGTGATTGCATTGTTGAAATGAGGGAGGAAAAACTGTTTATCTGACAGGAATATTGCACGTATAAACCATATCTTAAAGAAAGAAAAAAAGTTGGATTTGATAAATATGCTCCCTACGCCCACCCCAACTATTTGCAGTATAGCAAAATGAGACTTCTGATATTATACAAATCAAACAGATATGGATTTCTGTAGATTTGACTATTAAAATTTATTGAATGAAGGAGATAAATATTGACCAAGCAAAGATGTAGAAAGGAAGCATTGCTCTAGATCAGGGGTCAGGAACCTTTCAGAAGTGGTGTGCCAAGTCTTCATTTATTCACTGTAATTTAAGGTTTCGTGTGCCAGTAATATATTTTAACGTTTTTAGAAGGTCTCTCTCGATAAGTCTACATTATATAACTAAGCTATTGTTGCATGTCAAGTAAATAAGGTTTTTAAAATGTTTAAGAAGCTTCATTTAAAATTAAATTAAAATGCAGATCTTATCAGTTTAGTGTGATCCTTGCCCTTGCTTTTCCTTGCTGAGTTTTCCAATGTCTGGCATGTATTTGGATACTTTAAGCTGCACACAGGCTTCTGAGTGATCACTTGTTAACCGGCTCCCGAGAGGGACAGAAGACTGATTTCAAGTGTGAAAATACCTGTTCACACAGGTATGTGGATCCAAATGCTGAAAGCACTGCAAACGCAATTTTCTTCAAACAGTTAAATTTCACTATCAAATCACTTGTATTTACTTGTATTTACTGAGGGACAGACAACCTATCCTAAATTCTCAATTACTGAGGGACAATCTTCACTTATTGTTATATTTGCTTTCCACAAGCTTCTTTTAGTATAAAAACAACAAGGAGACCAGTGGCACCTTAAAAACTAACAGATTTATTTGGGCATAAGCTTTCGTGGGTAAAAAACCCCACTTCTTCAGATGCATGGAGTGAAAATTACAGATACAGGCATAAATATATATTGGCACATGAAGAGAAGGGACTTACCTTACAAGTGGAGAACCAATGTTGAAGGCCAATTCAGTCAGGGATGTGGTCCACTCCCAATAATTTTAACACCATCAATTCGGGCTTGAGTAGGGACTGGGAGTGGCTGCCTCACTACAAAAGCAACTTTGCCTCTCTTGGTATTGACACCTCCTCATCAATTATTGGGAGTGGACCACATCCACCCTGACTGAACTGGCCTTCAACAGTGGTTCTCCACTTGTAAGGCAACTCCCTTCTATTCATGTGCCAATATATATTTATGCCTGTATCTGTAATTTTCACTCCATGCAGCTGAAGAGGTGGGATTTTTACCCATGAAAGCTTATGCCAAATAAATCTGTTAGTCTTTAAGGTGCCACCAGACTCCTCGTTGTTTTTGTGGATACAGACTAACATGGCTACTCCTCTGATACTTTTAGTATAACTTTTTATGAGTGATGTACCTGAATATTTGGATGCTAATATTTAAACTGTATTGTTGAATCTGTTAACCTTAATTTGGGATATAGCAGATTATGTACTATATGTATTTTATGACTTTTTAAACCAAACTCTGTACTTTTGGATATTTTAAGCATTACATCTAGATGCACAGACACTCTTTCCTTGTGTATTAGATCATTTTAACATTTGGCTTAATAAAAAAAAAATTAAATTTGACTGCAGGGGTAATGAAATGTTATCCTTATTGTATGAGTAAAGGGCAGCAGAACTGTGCTTTACCTGTTCTGATTGAGGGGGTCATCCTCAATTGAACTGAACTCACTAAGCAGGGGGCTCGGATGCCAGATTCCTGTGAAAGAAAGAGGGGGTGGAGACAGGAGTCCCTGCCTAGAGGTGTAGGCTCTGCCCAAGAGTTCTTGGGATGATCTAACCTGCCCATCCCCACTGTTCAAAGATGGAACTAATTAAGGCTCCCTTAGGAGTCTTTTGTTTTGTTAAGTGATCACTACAGCTGAAATCACCTGTTGTGGGACAGGGTTTCTGCGCAAACTGCTTCAGCAATGAAGTTCCTCCACTAAGAGCTGAAAATCAGTGAGAGTTGCATGGAACCTCAAGAGACTGACTCACAGAGGTCACAATAGAGAAGTAGGTGGCAGCAGCAGGTGATGGTGTGCATCAGTGACAGCTGGCAGGGCAGCTGATGGAGCAGAATGACAAGCAGCCAGTAGGGTGGCAACTCCAGAGAAGCACTCAGATGGCAGAGTGAGCCAGGTGCCTTCTCCCCTGTCCCCAGGTGAGTTGTGAACTCACACAGATGCACCTCTGACCTCTGGGTCTTCACTGACCAAGGACAACCCCTGAGAGTGGGCTGTGGTGGAGGGAGAAGAGAGGGACCCATTGGTTGTTGAACTCAAGAACCTGAGGCAAAAGACACTGTCCAACGTACACTGGGGTGGGTGTTTTATGTTTATGAATCCTGTTTGCAGTGTTTTCCCAAATTAATGCTGGGGGACTTTCCTCCTTTCATTAGAAGTTTCTTTTCTACACTCAGACTCTGTGCTTGCGAGTGGGGAAGTATTTCCTCTTACAGGAGCCAAAGGGGTGGTGTGTAATTTTCCCAAATTACTGAGTAGTAGCTCAAGACAGTTCTGTGTTGTATTGTTGAAAAGGAACCCCTAGATATTGAACCTAGTCCTGGTTGCTGCTGACTCCACCTGGCAGAAAAATTACAAATGCAAGATTCCTAAGGAGTCTTCAGAAATTGTTTTACAATTTATGGGATGACCCCAAGGTGACAGGAAAAAGAATTATGGATTACAAGTGGCCTCTCCTTTCCTTTCTTCCTACACGATAGAGAGGCAGCTTGTGAGCTCTTGAGGCCCAAAGCGCTGACAGCATCAATGTAATTTAAGAAATAATTATGGTTGTTTTACAATATCATGTAAAGTGTGTGTATGTGCCCTTGTCCACATACTACTGTATGTTATAGGCCCAATACTGTGATAAAAGCAAATGGGGATTCTCCCTTAGCTCTACTGGCCAGGACCTCTGCTTTTGGAGTAGGAGGATCTGAGTTCTATCTCTGCTTTCACTGGAAAGTTCTCACTTCATGGTGTGCAGCAAAGTGACAACCATGAAATCTTAGGTGGCAATAGATTTGTTACAACACTCGGTTTGACAAGTCCAAGCACTTGGGCCAAGGAGGTGGTGTTATAGTCACAGCCAAACCCACTGATTTACTTATGGGCTCATCCAGTTCACCCTCACCTATAATTCCTGCTGTGACTGTCTGTGAGGAATTAATAATAATATCTAGCTCCTAGATTGCTCTTGGAGATCTACTAATGAAAAGGAGGCCAGTATCATTAGCTCCATTTTATAGATGAGGAAACTGGAGCACAGAGAAGTGAAGTGACTTGCCCAAAGTCACTCAATAGGCCAGTGGTAGAGCCAGGAATAGAACCCAGGTCCTACTCCAGTGCTCTCCCCACTCCTTTCCTTCTTTAACGTAAAGCCTTGCTCCTACCAAGAGAACCATGTGTTTGGGGCCTGGGTTGACATCAACTGGGAAAGTGCTAGTCTTTGCCCCTGCTGTTCTCTTTGCAGGATCAGGTCCCAGGATTACACTAATATTTATCAATATTTTCTCCACTCCAGCACCTTTCCTGGCTTCTCTGCACATTCATTTTCTCCTTCCTCTCCTCAATTTAGCTCCCCTGAACATTTCTAATCTCTTAAAAAATAACTTTATCTCTTGAACCCCAACCTCACAGGTACCCTCCTCTCCTATTGTTTTTATATGTCTCTACACTCTGGGTCCTTACTGTGATGTTGCACTCCATATGTTTTATGGAAATATGCTTATGAATGTGAATATGATGTATCTGGAATACGCTTTATGCAAAAGGTCTCTTGTAAGGTATCATAACAAAGGTTATATCCTACTGAATATATTCCTCTTATTTGTATGTATGTATCATTCTTGTATCTGAAGCTAGAAATATGAATTATAACTCCGAGGTCCTATTGTAATTATGCAAAGTGTGGATCACTATGGTGGTTTAAAATCTTGATGGCTCCCATTGACTAGGACAATTGGTTGTAAATGGCTCTGTTTACTTACAAACCTTCCGGTGTACATGTGTGCCAGCCCAGAACGAATGGAGGCTGGAGTCTCACACGACATCTGATCACGTCACCTGATACTGGAATCCATCTTAAATTTGGTACTTTTCCATTTAGAAGGAGGGGTGGGGACCCAGAGAGACAAAAGATTCCAACCTTGTGCCAAAGCTATAAAAGGGGGTGGAACAGAACAAATGGAACTGCCAGTCATGAGAACACCCCTGAATTCCACCTAAGATGTCTGCTGGAACTAACAAGGACTGTGCCAGGGAAAGGATTGGGCCCAGACTAGGAAGGAGTCTAGTCTGTTAAAGAAGCTTATTGGAACATCTCTGAGGGTGAGATTTTACTTGTAAATAGTTTCTTAATGTATTAGGCTTAAACTTGCGTGTTTTTGCTTTATTTTGCTTGGTGACTTATTTTGTTCTGTCTGTTATTACTTGAAACCACTTAAATCCTACTTTTTATACTTAATAAAATCACTTTTGTTTATTAATGAACCCAGAGTAAGTGATTAATACCTGGGAGAGCAAACAGCTGTGCATATCTCTCTATCAGCGTTATAGAAGGTGGACACTTTATGAGTTTACCCTGTATACGCTTTATACAGATGAAAACGGATTTATTTGGTGTTTGGATCCTATTGGGAACTGGAGATAGGTGACCTGCTGAACAGTTTTTGGTTAAAGTCTGCAGCTTTGCGGGTATGGCTCAGACCCTGGGTCTGTGTTGCAGCAGGCAAGCGTGTCTGGCTCAGCAAGGCAGGGTTCTGGAGTCCTAAGCTGGCAGGGAAAACAGGCTCAGAGGTAATCTCAGCATGTCAGGTGACTGTCCCAAGGGAGTTTCTATGATCAAACCCATCACACCGACATTTCACCCATTTTTAATAACTTGGCTTCACACACTTCCCTCAACTCACAGTTTTACTCCCCATTCAGCCACCTCCTGTAGCTTTTTTCTGTAGAAGGGGAGATCTGGTCCTTAGAAAACTAAGGTTATTCACAAGTTACCTGTGGTAAGGCCTACTGTACATTAGTAGCTTTCATTAAAAACACAGGAAAATAGTTTTAAATCATAAAGGCCCCAATATTGCAAGATGACCTGTGTGGTTGTGAGCCTCTGTAGCCATATAGAGTCACACTGACTTCAAGATGATCGGTCGGGACTTGAGGGTCAAATTACATGGATAGGCTTGCAAGATTGCCTTAGTATGAAAAGTTGCTAGTTCTCCCAAGGGTGAAGTGTTACTAGCTCTTGGGCATAGCAGGACACAGATACCACAGTGAAGAACATGGTGTAAATAGATGTGCAGATCATCATGCGCATGTATTCAGGAAGGTGTCAACAGCAACCAAAAACCTGGAAATATAGGACCTGCTCTTGAAAGGCTCTAAGCACACACTAATACCATTGAAGTCAATAGGAGCTGCATCTTTTAGGATCAGGCTCAGAATTTTGATCTGTTGGTAGTGAGTTTAACTTCAGAGTGAATCTTTAACTCATTTACCATTTGTAACTGGCACTAATTAATCACAAAATGAAAGGTTCCACAGTTTCATTACAACAACAAGGTCACTTTCCCAGAGGAGGAAATGAGATATGATTAACACTTGGTTGTAAAACTATTATTTTGTGGTGATTCATAATTTTAGAAAAAATTGGTATCTCATCTTGATAAGGCTTTTGTGAATATATCTTCAACTCAAATATTCAGTTATTTTATGACTATGACATTTGACTTATTCCTTTTTTCCTCTGTCCTCATTCTTACTTTTTTTTATCTTTTACATTAGTTAACATTCAAAGAGTGCAGGTAGATTATTTTTATCCCTGTGGTTTTCGACTGAGGAATCAATAAGGAAGCTTTATAGGTTGTCCGAGGCACTGAGCCCCCACAGCTCCAACTAACTTCAACAGGAGTTGTGAGTGCTCCACACTTCCGAAAATCAGGTCCTAATATGTTACTAATGTTCTTATTATCCATGCCATATGATTCTCGCAAAGCTGGTATATTTCACTGATACTAATACCTTTTCTCTGATTTTTGCTACTACGGAGATGCAGTAATGGCACCACAGTTTGGATGTGAGAGCAATCTTTCTCAGCTCCTGTTTCCATCCTCTTCTGCTCTCCACAAAACAATCCTTTGTGGATTGAAATGTCTCTTATTTCCATTCATTCCAAATTTGTATTTTGGGAAGGCTAAAAATAACTGGTCCAGCCAATTTTGAGTTATGTTGCAATGGAAAAAAAATAGGTTACAAAAGGAAAACCTCGTGTGCATTTATACTCAAAACCCTGAGTTTTTAATTACATTTTGGCACAGAGAAAGAGTTGCAACTATGTGCACCAGAAATTTTTACGATTGAAATATATAGTTTACTTCAGTAGTATTAATCTGTATATAATCCGCCATATAATCTGTCAGTTTTAACCTCTCATTTGGGGTAAAAAAAATCTCATTCTAAGTGCCTTTACAATATACATTTCTAAGACAAGGCAAAACCTTCATATTTAGAGAAATAGATTAAAAACACCTGAAACATCTTGAAAATGAGATATTATCAGCAGAAAGTGCATATTAAATCAGTTTTGTGGCCACAATACTATGGATAAGTTTGTTCCATACAGGTAAAATACTAGTCTCACAATCAAGTGTTCCATAACAGGGATCTGTTCTGGGTCCAGTGTTCTTTAACATCTTTCAGTGACCTAGATGTAGGAATAGAGAGCACACTGATCAAATCTACAGATGACACTAAGCTGGGGGGATAAGAAATTGCAAATACTTTAGAGGATAGAACTAAAATTCAAAGGCATCTTGATAAACTGGAGAACTGGGTTAGGCAATAAAATGAAGTTCAACAAAGACAAATGTAAGGGGATACACTTAGGGAAGAAAAACCAAATGCACAAATACAGAATGGGAGACAACTGGCTTGGCAGCCGCACTGCTGAGAAGAATCTGGGGACTGTGGTAGATCACAATCTCAACGTGAGTCAACAGTGTGATGCTGTTGCAAAAAAAGCAAATGGAATTTTGGGTAGCATTAACAGAGGCATAGCATGCAAGTCATGGAAGGTGATATTACCACTCTACTCAGTCTCAGCTGGAGTAGTGTGTCCAATTTTGGTTAACACTGCATAGAAAGGATGTAGAGAAACTGGAAAGGATCCACAGGTGAGTGACAAGGATGATCAAAGGTAGGGTGACCAGATGTCCCAATTTTACAGGGACAGTCCCAATTTTGGGGTCTTTTTCTTATATAGGCTCCTATTACACCTCACCCCCGTCCCAATTTTTCACATTTGCTGTCTGGTCACCCTAATCAAAGGGATGGAATGCAAGCTATCTAAGCAGAGACAGAAAGAACTGGTTGGAAAAGAGGAGATTAATGGGGGGACATGATAACAGTCTTCAAATACCTGAAAGGCTGTCATAAAGATAGAGAAAAATTGTGCTCTCTTGCCACAGAGGGCAGGACAAGAGGTAATGGGTTCAAACAACAGCGTAGCAGATTTTGATTAAATCTCAGGAAAAACTTCCTAACTGTAAGAACAGTAGGACAATGGAATAAAACTGCCTAGGGAAGTAATGAAATCCCCTTCATAGGAGGTTTTCAAAAGGCATCTGGATAGCCATCTGTCTTGGATGGTTTAGACACAACAAATCCTGCATCTTGGCACAGGGTTAGACTAGATGACCCTTGTGGTTCCTTCTAACCCTATGGTTCTATGATTCTATAATCAATTTGTGGACAAGATTAATTGGTCCATAGTATTATGGAAATATCCTGTAGCATGTTAAAAGGAAAGAACAAATTATCTAAAGCAGTGTTTTGCAAACTCTGTGGGTTATGATGTATCTCTGAGTGGGAGAATCACAGAGTTTAAATTTCTAACATTTTAAAATGGAAATTTTTATATTATAATTATAATACCTGGTTCTATACAAAGAGAAAGTGGTTGCTGTCTAAAATTTACAGACAGTTACCACTGGTATTTGAGATACCACAACTGTTTTCTACTCTACGTATTTGCAAACAGTGCAGTATCTCAGAAAAAATTTTGCAGTATCTGTTGATAAATGATAACTTTTCACTGACAAGCATCTCCTGTGAAGATGTGAATAGGTTATACTTGCATAGTGGACACGTGAGACGGGGGCAGAGAGAGGGAGCGCTGTTTATGAAGCTACCAGTAGAACCTGTTGCAATGATTGGGCCAAAAAATTTACTCTAATTGTGAGTTCAACTGTGAGGAGTGAGTGAAAGTTCATAAAATGTCACAATAAACTTTAATAACAAATATTGATGGGAAAATGTGCAGAAAGGAGACAAAGACTGAGTCTAAACACAGGGGCTTTACTAATACAACTCAAGGACTGTGTTGAGACCATACTTGGTAAATAAAGAAAGACTGGAATCAGAAGTTAACGAACTAAACTTGTCATGTCGGAAGTTTAGGCCCAAGAAGCTTTGAAAAGGCAAAGGGAAGCATGGAGCTGGATGACTGAAAGAAAGGGAAGGAGTGAGCATCACCATCATGGCTGCCACCTCCACCATCTCCTGGGACCCTAGACCTTCTTTGTCCTGATCCTGAAAATTATTCCGATTAGACTTGGTTAGAGACCCCAGAAGAACCAGTTGAGGTTCCTTGTTTTCACTTGCATAACCTCAAACCAATCACCCTATCATAGAATATCAGGGTTGGAAGGGACCTCAGGAGGTCATCTAGTCCAACCCCCTGCTCAAAGCAGGACCAGCACGAACTAAATCATCCCAGCCAGGGCTTTGTCAAGCCTGACCTTAAAAACCTCTAAGGAAGGAGATTCCACCACCTCCCTAGGTAACCCATTCCAGTACTTCACCACTCTCCCAGTGAAAAAGCTTTTCCTAATATCCAACCTTAACCTCCCCCACTGCAACTTGAGACCATTACTCCTTGTTCTATCATCTGGTACCACTGAGAACAGTCTACATCCATCTGCTTTGGAACCCCCTTTCAGGTAGTTGAAAGGCTATCAAATCCCGCCTCATTCTTCTCTTCTGCAGACTAAATAATCCCAGTTCCCTCAGCCTCTCCTCATAAGTCATGTGCTCCAGACCCCTAATCATTTCTGTTGCCCTCCGCTGGATTCTTTCCAATTTTTCCACATCTTTCTTGTAGTGTGGGGCCACAAACTGGACACAGTACTCCAGATGAGGCCTCACCAATGCCAAATAAAGGGGAATGATCATGTCCCTCGATCTGCTGCCAATGCTCCTACTTATACAGCCCAAAATGCCATTAGCCTTCTTGGCAACAAAGGCACACTGTTGACTCATATCCAGCTTCTCGTCCACCATAACCTCTAGGTCGTTTTCTGCAGAACTGCTGCCTAGCCATTCAGTCCCTAGTCTGTAGGAGTGCATGGGATTCTTCCATCCTAAGTGCAGGACTCCGCACTTGTCCTTGTTGAACCTCATCAGATTTCTTTTGGCCCAATCCTCTAATTTCTTTAGATCCCTCTGTATCCTATCCCTACCCTCCAGCGTATCTACCACTCCTCCCAGTTTAGCATCATCTGCAAACTTGCTGAGAGTGCAATCCACGCCATCCTCCAGATCATTAATGAAGATATTGAACAAAACCAGCCCCAGGACCGACCCTTGGGGCACTCTGTTTGATACCGGCTGCCAACTAGTCATGGAGCCATTGTTCACTATCCATTGAGCCCGATGATCTAGCCAGCTTTCTATACACCTGTGGCATGATACAAATGAAAGAAATAGGGCCAAATCCTCAACTGGTGTAAATCAGTGCATCATCATCATTTCTATAAAGTGACTACTTCTATAAACTACAAGCAACAGTGAATTGCTCTCAGGACACAGCCAGACAATAAGAGTTTGTTCTGATTACATAATGCTTGTGCTTCTGAGCTCAATGTTACATATGCAGATATTGTGAAGACATGAAGACTATATTTCATCATGAGATATTTCAAACCTATTATTTAATTCTATCAACATTTCCACCAAGACATTGGGCATGTCTATTTTCTCAACCTTACACATTGTTAAATGGAAGAAGATAATCCTGACTTATAATTAATTGGCTGAGGATAGGTCAGCAAGTTTGGCTTCTCTACTTCCTTCTAGCCAAAAATTACTATGATCCATATCAAGATCAGCTAGTTGCAGTAGAATATATTTAGATCTGCTCCTTGATTGATTCAAAGGTGATTAATCATTCTTCTAGGACCTCTAGACTCACCCCATTTTTACCACTTTAGTTTTACTAAAACTGCTAGCCACTAATGAAATTCATGGTTATGACGATGTAAATCCTGGACCAGATTGTGCTTGGTTGCTGTAAGGATGCCCCAGGGAAAGGAAGCTTTCCTTGCCCTAATGTCTTCCATTTAGGGGCCTGTCATAACCGTAAGGGAAACATAATCAAGAACACTTAGGTAATTTTGTGCCTGTTCTGTTTATGCAACAGCATTCATCTCCTTAGTCTCTAACCTCACCACTTATCACAACACAAACAAATACTTACTGGATTTGGACTGTCATTTTGCTAGGGTTATTGACTATTACCTGCAAAGAAATTCTGTATTTGCTACACTGCAGTTGATACATAAAACTACTGGCAAACAGCCATCAGAAACAGGATTAGTAAAATACTGAGAGATTCACTGAAGGCCTCATTCAATAAAATGTAGCATGAGACTGATTCTTTTCAGTTACATCAGCATAATTCCATGAACTTCAGTGCAGTAGCTCCTGATTTACACTAATATATGCAAGAGAAGAATTAGGTACTGTAAAGCTTGATCAAAGAATAGAAGATTGTCTGCTTCTCTTTGTTCTTAAATATGGAGAACTGAAAATCCCAAAACCTGAATGCCTGTTAGTTAGTAGACGTTAATCTCTAATGAAGGATAGTGCAGGTACCAAAGAGAAATAAAAACATACCCAGGAAACAGAGAATACCCCCATATGTAGAATAGCTGCTCTCTGATTTCTCAGAAATTTCTCAGTCAACTAAAGTTGACTTTAGTATTTAATATTTTATTCAGAGATTTATTGAATAAATTGGTAGTATCGCTGCTATTCCTTTTGGCTGTCTTATCACTGAATTGGTTAAGCTACTGTTATCATGCACTGTTTTACTGCTTTTTTTTGATACCCGAATTGCTTCTGTGTTGATCACTTATTTGTACCATGCTGTGTCTGCGTTACTCCTTCTGTTAGTTTCTGTGGAATTTTTATTTTAGTTATTGTTTCTTTGTATTCTTTTAATAAGTGAATCACTTCAGTTTCTCTCACTTTTGTAGCATTTCCTCTTTTTTTACTTCAGTTCACTCACACTTTGAGTGTTTCAGCTATTTACACATATGGGAAAGGAGAGGAATTCTGCTGTCATTTACAATGGTGTGACTTTGGACCTATGTAACACAGCAGTATTTTTAACAAGGTGCTCTACAGAGACTCCCAAAACACTCTCCAGCAGATCCTCTGCAATAGTCCTTGCTTTACGAAGTAAAGTTTCAGAGAGTTGATCCTTCCTTCCCCACAATGGCAGTAGTAAACTCCTCCTTTGGGGTTGTTTCTTTTCAATAATTTACCCTGCTCTTTGGTGGGGTGTGAGGGAAAGGGGTTGGATTTTTTTCCTTTTCAGGGGACGGGGGGTGTTCTATATTCTGGCTTTGATTTATTATTTTGAAGCACTGCATCTTGCTCCTGTGAATTGGCATATGCCCACTTTCATGGCTCTGAAGTACTTTCAGGTAAATACTGAGAACAGAATCTTTGAAGAGCCTATTAAGTCAAGTGTGGTAACCTACTTTCCCAAGGAACTTCAAAGAAAAAAAGAAATCCAAGTTGATTTTCAATAGGCCCTCCTGAACAGGGAAGCATAAAAATTCTAGTAACAACCACTCCAACATTAACACTACCTTTACTGGAAGCTTCCAATTCAGGTGCTGGTTTATTTTATGAGTGAGTGATTATTTTACCTCAACTAGTTAAAAGAGTCAAGTTATCATGTACATAACACCATATAGGACATGCAAACAGCAAAAGGGTGGAGAGAGAGAGAGAGAGAAACAGAACTGTAAGACAATGTATTCATTTCAGTTGATGAAGTCAAAGTCCACTCTAGTTTGACTACTTCCTCATTCATTTTTAGTTCCATTGATATTTGTCTTCAGAGAAACTCCAAAGGGATAACAATAGTCAGCCAGATTTAGATTTTCCTGGCTGTCCTAGTGGGATCTTGTTTTTCCCTATGGCACTAAATGACCCTTCACATACTAATCTGTTTAAAGTGCATAAGCTACATCAGCCAGCTCCAGCTGGTGCTAACCAACAGTAACAAAGTATGAAGAAACAAAGTATGCTTTAACTATCTTCAGAGTGGAGCTATTGAAAAAAAAATCACCAACCAGGATGAGCAGAAAAACTGTCTCTTTTTCCAAAGTTCACACAGAGAAAGAACGACTTATCTTGTAGTTGATGAGGGATCTCAGAAATACTAGCAGTATCAGGCAATGGCAGAAGCAACTCAGTACTATTAACAGCAAAAGTTGATCAAATTGCTGTTTGAAGTGTAATTTCCTGCTTTTTATCACCCATGTTTTTAGTTATTTCATTTTAGTGCTTTAAGCACATACATTTTGTTGGATGACAGAGGAAAGAATACACTTACAACATCTGCAGATGACACCAACCTAGGTGGGATTGCAAGTACTTTGGAGGAAAGGATTAGAATTCAAAATTATCTTGATTGGAGAATTGATCTAGAATAGGTGTGAATTCCCAATTTCCAGCATAACAACGCAAGTGTGTAGTACCTATATTTAAGAAAGGGAAAAAAAGTGATTTGTGAAACTACAGGCCCATTAGTTTGACCTCAACTGAATGCAAGATCTTAGAACAAATTTTGAAAGAGACAGTAGTTAAGGACAAAGAGGTAAATGAAAATTGGGATAAAATACAACAGTTTTACAAAACAATACATTGTGTCAGACCAAACTGATCTCTTATCTTTGAGAAGATAACTAATTTTCTAGACAAAGGAAATGCAGTTGATCTTATCGACCTAGATTTCAGTAAAGCATCTGATACAGTTCCACAAGGGCAATTAGTTAATTTGGATAAAATGGGGATTAATATAAGAATTTAAAGGTGGATAGGAAACTGGTTAAAGAGGAGACAACAGTGGGGTCATGCTGAAAGGTAAACTGTCAGGCTGAAGGGAAGTTACTAGTCGAGTCTTGGAACCAATCTTATTTAACATTTTCATTAATGACCTAGGCACAAAAAGCGGGAGTGTGCTATTAAAATTTGCGGATGAGACAAAGTTGGGAGTTACTGCCAATACTGAGGAGGACTGGAGTATCACACAAGCAGATTTTGACAATCTTGAGAACTGGAGTAATAAAAATAGGATAAAATTTAATAGTGCAAAGTCATGCACTTAGGGACTAACAACAAAAATTTTTGTTATAAGTTTGGGGATTTACCAGCTAGAACTGACAGAGGAGTAGAAAGACCCAGGCGTATTGGTCGACAGGATGACTATGAGCCACCAATGGAATGTGGTCGTGAAAAAGGCTAGTGCAATCCTAGGATGCATTAGATGAGGTACTTCCAGTAGACAGGGAAGTGTTATTACCTTTGTACAAGCAACTAGTGGGACCTCATCTGGAATACTCTGTGCAGTTCCGGTCTCCCATGTTTAAGAAAGATGAATTCAAACTGGAACAGGTGCAGAGAAGGGCTACTAGGATGATGAGAGGAATGGAGAACCTGCCTTACAAGAAGAGACTTATGGAGTTTAGCTTGTTTATCCTAACAAAATGAAAGATAAAGGGAGATATGATTGCTCTCTATAAATACATCAGAGGTATAAATACCAGGAACATTTGGCAGAGGATTGCAGAGTATCTGCAGGAAGTTTCCTAGAGATCGCTATGGAGGATTCCCAAGAGATTTCCGTGTGCATTAACAGACTTTTCCACAGGGCCCCCATTGCATAGCAACACAAGGGAATGAGAAGCAGATGCAAACAGTACCTAGTGTTGTTAATTTTGATTCCTTCTCCCATGTGCATCATGCAACAAAATAAAGGACACCTCTACCTCATGTAATTGTGTAATATCAAAGCAAAATGGAGTATTAACACATGCTCCCTTCTCCTGCTTCAGGCACACCAGAGCGGGACTGCTAGACCCCTCTGGAGTCAAAAGAGAGTCCCTGGCTTGCCACACAACCAGACAATCCTGCCATCTGTCCCACATCCTCCTCCAACTTGATCTCCTCGTCCACCACTTGGTTCTCGGGGTTGACTCTGCTGGCCACTGCCTCCTGTCCCCGCACACACACCCAAAATATCCACAGGCCTCCTAGCAGTGGAGGTGGGATCGCTGCAAAGGATAGCGTACAGCGCTTTGTAGAAGGAGCATATTTTTGGTGCCACACCAGAGTGACGGTTAGCCTCCCTTGTCTTCTGGTACACCTGCCTCAGCTCTTGATTGTAGAATGGCACAGCTGCATGTCCCTTTTGTGCCCCTTCTCATCCATGTTACTGCTCGTAGGTGTCAAAGTTCCTATGGCAACTGCACAGCTGCCTCTCCCCACAGCTGCCTCTCCCCAAAAAATCCAGCAACTCCGATGTACTCCAGGTGGGAGTTTGCTGCAGAAAGAGACAGGGCCGCACAGAGGATTTAGGGGCCCTGGGATCCTCGGTGGTGAGGGTCCTTCTGCTCTGGGTCTTCAGGGCACTTCGCTGAAGACATGGAGTGGAAGGACCCCCACTGCCGAATTGCCGCCGAAGACCCAGAGCGGAAGAAGCAGCGGCGGATCCTTCATTCCAGGTGTGTTCGACGGCACTGAAGGGGGCCCCTGAAAACTCTTGTGGGTGCCCCTGCAGGGCCCGGGGCAAATTGCTCCACTTGCCCCACCCCACCCCCCACCGGGCAGCCCTGGAAAGACAGCATAGTCAGTTGGGAAGATGTGATGTGAGCTGTCCAGACCAAACAAACAGGAAGTGCAATTTCAAAAAAATTCCTGGGGCTTTCAAGGTGGAGGGGTGTATGCCTGTGTACCCAGCTGCAGGGCAGTGGAGTAGAAACTGCTTACCAGAGTGGTCATGAGAGCCATTGTGGGACACCTCCTGGAGGCCACTTTGGGTGACATGAGCAAGCACACCATCTACACTGACACTGCAAAGCTCAAACTTTGTTGCAAAAAGCTCTATGCCACTCATCGAGGTGACTGTATTATGCCAGCATAGCAGGAGTTTTAAATCAGTGGGAGGAGCATTGTTGTGTATACACCTCCACTGTTTTGTCAACAAAACCTGACTTTTGTTGACAAAACTGTATAATGTAGAAAAGGCCTGAGAAGACATGTTTATAGTTACAGAGCAAACACTACCTTAGAACATGGGATACAGATATTATAAGTAGGATTAATACATGCAGCATCCTACAAGCATTCCACAAAATCTAAAAACATTCTTATAACTCTACTACTGTAAAATAGATATGAACTCACAGGTAAGCCAGCCTGGTTTCCGGCTATGCATCTGTCAGTGTTCAATGAGGCCCAAGGCTTTGGCATGAGCTGGCACTGGGTTTGCCAGAGTTACAGTGGGTTTCTTTTTTTCCTCCTTCTTCCAAAGGATCAGAGATGACCACAGCTGGAGCTGGGCTTTGGACAGGAAGGGTTTGTACTCTGGGATAGCACCCAACTTTCTCTTTCTGAGATGCTTAGCTGGCTGGTTCTTGCTCACATCCTCAGCGTCTAACTGTCCATCACATGTGGGGTTGGGAAAGAATCACACACACACACACCCCGGTCAAATTGGCAGTGACCTGGAGGGATTTTTGCCTTCCTCTAAAGCATATGGGTATATCCACAGGGTATCATTTGCACGGATCATCTGGGTATATCTCACTTATTACCCTGCCTTTGCAGGGCCCTCATTTGTTGGGCACCTTGGTCCCTCCTATTCTCTGCCCATGGCACATAACAGCTTAGTCTATGATGGGCTGTAATACTTTGGTCTAATTTTGGTTGCTGGGTTTGGTTTGGTGTGCAGGTGCTGAATGGTGTTGGTGGCCTGCGATATACAGCAGGTCAGACTAGATCAGCAGTGTGCAAACTTTTTGAGTCACACCCCCCTTCACCATTAAAAGAATCTGTCCATGTCCCCCCTCCATTACTGCACAGCCAAGGCTTCCTCAGCAGTGGAGCTTGACGGAGCTGAGGATGGGGGAATGATGCTCCCTTCCTGTCCTCACTGGGCGGTTGGCCTGGGCCTAGAGGCAGAGCAGGACTGGGGGCTGAACAGGGCTGGGGGAGGACTGAGACTGGGGACGGAGCTGGGTTGAAAACATGGTGCTCCCTCCCACATCCCCTGCTGCGTGCACCCTTGAATAATCCTCCATTCCTCCATGCTTCCTAGGTGCAGGCACCCCACAGTTTGAGGATCACTGAACTAGATGATCTTGTGCGCTCTTCTGGCCTTAAACTCTATGACTAGTTTGTTTGCTTTGTTTTTTTAAAGCAATCACCTTTAATCCCCTATACCAGACCCAATATACTGTACATTCCTTCCCTAAGCTATTACTAACTTCCTGCTGGCAAGTGTAATTATCAAAATAAATGTTCTAAATTTTATTTAGAAAGTGAAAAACCTGTAAGGAGGAGTCTGACTAGCAAACTTGGTATTTGCTGTTCTCCTAGAGCAGCCTTAAGGCCCTTGTTTCTTGACTTTAGCAAAGCTTTTGACACTGTCTCCCACAGTATTCTTGTCAGCAAGTTAAAGAAGTACGGGCTGGATGAATGCACTATAAGGTGGGTAGAAAGTTGGCTAGATTGTCGGGCTCAACGGGTAGTGATCAATGGCTCCATGTCTAGTTGGCAGCCGGTGTCAAGTGGAGTGCCCCAGAGGTCGGTCCTGGGGCCAGTTTTGTTCAATATCTTCATAAATGATCTGGAGAATGGTGTGGATTGCACTCTCAGCAAATTTCCGGATGATACTAAACTGGGAGGAGTGGTTGATTCGCTGGAGGGCAGGGATAGGATACAGAGGGACCTAGACAAATTGGAGGATTGGGCCAAAAGAAATCTGATGAGGTTCAATAAGGATAAGTGCAGGGTCCTGCACTTAGGACGGAAGAACCCAATGCACAGCTACAGACTAGGGACCGAATGGCTAGGCAGCAGTTCTGCGGAAAAGGACCTAGGGGTGACAGTGGACGAGAAGCTGGATATGAATCAACAGTGTGTCCTTGTTGCCAAGAAGGCCAATGGCATTTTGGGATGTATAAGTAGGGGCATAGCCAGCAGATCGAGGGACGTGATCGTTCCCCTCTATTCGACATTGGTGAGGCCTCATCTGGAGTACTGTGTCCAGTTTTGGGCCCCACACTACAAGAAGGATGTGGATAAATTGGAGAGAGTCCAGCGAAGGGCAACAAAAATGATCAGGGGTCTGGAACACATGACTTATGAGGAGAGGCTGAGGGAACTGGGTTTAGTCTGCAGAAGAGAAGAATGAGAGGGGATTTGATAGCTGCTTTCAACTATCTGAGAGGTGGTTCCAAAGAGGATGGTTCTAGACTATTCTCAGTGGTAGCAGATGACAGAACGAGGAGTAATGGTCTCAAGTTGCAGTGGGGGAGGTTTAGGTTGGATATTAGGAAAAACTTTTTCACTAGGAGGGTGGTGAAACACTGGAATGCGTTACCTAGGGAGGTGGTAGAATCTCCTTCCTTAGAAGTTTTTAAGGTCAGGCTTGACAAAGCCCTGGCTGGGATGATTTAATTGGGGATTGGTCCTGCTTTGAGCAGGGGGTTGGACTAGATGACCTCCTGAGGTCCCTTCCAACCCTAATATTCTATGATTCAAGGGTTTGGGGGTTGGCTCAGTTTAGCAACAGACATTAGTACATGCTCCAGAGGACAGTGTAGGTTCAGGCTCACCTACCCACCTCTAGTATAAATGAGTCTGTCCTTTTATTAAAGAGTAGGTAGGTGGGAACTGTTCCCCGCCCCCCCCCTTTTTCAGCCAGAAGGTTCACAGTATGTAAGGCAAACCTGAAGCCAGACCAGGGGTGCCCATTCAGCTGCCATGACTCACCACTTCAGCAGAACCTGCAGTGACTTATCACCAGGGATCCTAGTTTTCTGTGATAACTGCCCCCACCTCCCCCGCAAAGTTTTCCAATAAAAAACCCCAAACATAAAAATCCACATTTTTCTGTGATAAAAATGAAATCTGACAGCCTGGAGCCCCACCACCCAGTGCTGACAGCCCAAAACCCATGCCCTGCCAGATTCTTTATTTAAAAAACAACAACAAAAAACAAAAAAAACCCACCACACATACATTCAATATTTTTACATGGCAAATGCATTTCCAGGATACCTATTAATTACTAAATCATGCTGCACCAACTCATCCCATAAGCAGAGCCTGAATGCTCAGATATGCTGCAGCAGCTTATCCCTGGACAGAACCTGGGTCAGATGACCCTAGGCACAGGTATTTTACTGAGTCTGCCAGACCTGTAAGTTAGACCTGGTCTATGCTAGGAAATTAAATTATTATAACTATATTGCTCAGGTGTGGGAAATATCCACACACCAAATGATGTTTTTAAATTGACCTAATCCCTAGTGTAGATATAGGCTGACCAGATAGCAAGTGTGAAAAATTGGGATGGGGGTGGTAATAGGAGCCTACGTAAGAAAAAGCCCCAAGTATCAGGACTGTCCCTATAAAATCGGGACATCTGGTCACCCTATGTAGACACAGCTAGGTCGACGGGAGAATTCTCTACCACCTCTTGGGGAGGTGAATACCCATGTTGATGGGAGAACCCCTCCCATTGGTGTAGGCAGCATCTTCGCTGAAGCACTTCATTTTTGTCACTGCAGTGTTTTAAGCATAGACAAGTCCTTACACTGTACAACAGCACTACTTGGCTAGGAACCCTCCTGCTGCTTCACAGTGTTACAGACTCCCTAGGCTTTCAGCCTGCCCTTGATCCAGTTCCTGGTCCTGCTCAGCCCCAGGCTTGTTGCAGCTATCTTCAGTCTTGCCCAAGCCCCACTCAGACCATACTCCAGCCCTGTTACTGAACCACTCCAGCCTTGCATCTGCCTCCAAACCCTCGGACTGACTCCCACCTGGCATTGACCTTTGGCCCACTCTAGACTCTAACTACTATCCTAATTTGGCTTGTCTGTGGACTCTGACCTTGGTTTTGATCCATAGCTGGTCCCCTACCTTGGTTTCAATGCGGCCTGACTATGGCTCTGACCACTTTGAAATGGGAGCCTGTCACAGTGTTGCCATGACTCAGTGCATTTAAGGAGCAAAAATGTACAGGTCCTGGATAGTCTTCCCACATCTTTTCAGAGGTATCATTTGCTACAGGGAAAAGGAGGCAGTTACAACCCTCCCTCCCCCCCAACCTTAGTTTGTGCCCCCCTTTTCGTAGGTCTATATGCTCCATTAGGTCTTCCACGTTTTGTCCCACCCCCTGACTTTGCAGGATATCATAATCAAATGCAAGGTTCTTTATGCTGACAACTTTGCCTGCCCACTCCCATTTTTCTGAAGTGACAGACCTGAACCTTGTCTCAGAAAGAAAAAGAAATCTCAGTTAATTTTGTCCAAAGTTGAAATTCTAGCTCCAAACTTATACTTGTAAAGTATATATTTTATGTAAGTTACAGTGGGAGTTATCTCAATATTGACAGAAGGCAGATGCTCAGTTTAATTGCCCCACAGACATAGCTGTTAATCATTTCTTGGTCATTGCACACATTGCTAGAGCTATTTGACACTACATTTAGCTTCTGTTCAAGGTAGATTCTAAATGAAATAGTTGGAATTTGCCTATCATGGGGCCTGATCTTGCACCACTGAAGTCCATGGGAGCTTTGGCATTGAGTTCAGTGGACACAGGATCAGGCTCTTGTTGTACTGCCATGGTGCAATGTTTTAACTAATTTCAAATAAATTCATTTTATGAAAGCTAGAGGGGATTCTTACAAGAATCTCACCCATTTTCTCCCCCTTTGCCTTGATACCCATCTCAGTACCACTAGCTCCACTTTTAAGCAGCTAAAATCCTCTGTCAATGGCATAAATTTGTTTATTGTAACTATTTTGACTGCCATATTTAGAACCTTCTCTCTTCCCTTTCCCCTATGCAGAGCCCTCTTCTAGTCTGCTTTTTGTTTGTCTGTAGACAAGGCAGTGTGGCTTTTTTTTAAACTGTCTATAATTTACTAGAAAATTATTATACAGTGAGCTGGTGCTTTGAGTGGGGGGTGCTTTAGTGTAAATAAAAATCCACACACCCACTCATTCCTCTCCCACCCCAACCTTTGGGGAAGTTGCAATCCAACTCTAGGTTTGCCATAGCAGACAGCTATGATTTTAGCAGCCTATCATAGGCAACCCTAAAACAAGGGTGGCAAGGGGTGCTGGAACAATCTGTGTAGTGGGGGTGCTGAGAGCCACTGAACCAAACGGTAAACCCCTGTATATGATGGAGACAACTCCAAGCCAGGGGCCGCGGCCAGACCCCCAGCTCCAGCACCTACGAAGGGTGGGGTTTATTACACAACGAATACAAAGGGTAAACGCCGTTTTAGGTACACGACAGCCCCAAAAGAATCAGGTTCCTTTGTACATGGGGATGGGTATTTAGTACCTGCCCTGGTGTGAGTTACTCACCTAAATTATAGCTGTGTAAACTGTCTGAGAGAGAAGAGACAATATCCCGCAGTGGACAAAAACTAAATTCTGGTATGTGACGCGTCCAGAGGTCTCAGCCCAGGAAAGGGCAGCAGCAGTACAGGCCCCTTGCCCTTTCCAGGGAGTTACATTACACTGGGGAGAAAACACTGGCAGCCCGGAGCTCGCTAAGGGCCCCACAGACACAGGCAGCTTCCGGGAGCGAGGCTGAATCGGTGCTTCTTGCAGCTGATCTCTGCCTCTTCCTGGGCGGGCGGCCGCCCCCGCAGCGAAACAGGAATTGAATACAGCCTGCGGGTGCCGCGTCTCCGCGCCAGAGAGCGCGGTACAGCCAGCAGGAGTCTGCGCGGTGGAAGTACGAACTGGGCCCAGTTTTCGAACTAATGCAAAATCAGTAACTTCCCAACTAGAGTCCGGAAAGATCGTAAGATTTTTTTTTTCTCCTCTTTGTCTCTGCAAAGTTGCCCTTCGCTCCGCTGATTTTCTTTAGTCTGATCTCCTGGGTTTTCAAACGCAAGAGCTGCGCAAAGAGGGCTCCGGTAAGCCTCTGCACTGATGTGGGTTTGGGCGTTAGCGGGCAGGGAGTACGTGCTGTGCTGAGGCAATTTCCTCATCATTGCAAACACAAAAGGATTTTTTTTTGTTCTAATACCCCCTGTAAGGTCCAAATTTGACAGCATTTTTTCCCCAAGATCTGTTTGCTAGTGACCAAGTTCTTGCACGTATATCACAAATTGCAGATTTTGTAGCAGCTGGTTTTAATGAGAGCTTGTATATCCTTTGTGGAAGGCATGTTTAAAAACCCCACCTAGGTTTTATATTGAGCGAAATACTATAAAATGCACATAAAATAAATGGAACTAAATATGGAGGGTTAATTACATACCAGAAAGTAACAAGACACTGGACCAAAGTTCTGCAATCAAAAATACACAAATGTCTTAATGAGGTTACACTAGAACTGAGGGCAGGATCAGCTTTAGGGGTAGGCAATCAGGGCAGTCACCCTGGGTGCCAATTTGTAGGGGGCAGTGCATTGCTCATGGGGTTGGTCTCTTTTTTGCTCTGCTGATGGGCTAGCATTCCCCACCCGTCTTCACTGCTCCTGGGAGGTGCTAAAAATCTTCCACATAACCAGGAAAAGATCTAGGGCTTTTCCTGGTGGACGGCAAAATTCAGCTTGTTGGGAAAAATAGAACCCCCATGAGCCAAATTTTGCCCTCAGTCATGCTAGTGTATAGTGAAAATAACAACAACAAGTAATAAAAGTTTTAGGTCTTGCTCTGTATAGATTTTTCTATTTAACAGTCTCAAAGTATGTGACTTCCTAGGCATTAATTAAGCCTCACAACCCAGCTGCAAGGAGGGTATTTTACTTAGGAGGAAATTGAGATTTAACAAGATTGGGTGACTCACCCAGCCTCACAGGTGAAGTCTGCTGCAAGGCCAGGAACAGAATCCAGATTGCCTGTGCCTAAACCCCATGCCATCCTTCCTAAGAAAAAGAGAGTGATCTACTTTTTTCCCCAAATATTCTCATAATCCCTTCAAAAACAACCAAGAAAATAAAGTAACAGTGCCTCCCAGAGTATTCCTCTGTAAACTTTGGAAATGGATGTCAAACATCTGAGCCCACACCTTTAACAATAGTGTCCAGTCACTGCTTCATTTTAATCCTGTTACGCTTCTAGTGACATTGCCTAAAACTAAACTATGTACCCTGCACCAAAATAAGAGTCCCATAATTAAAATAAAGATTCTAATTTAGAGGGATCTTATAATATCTCCTGGCAAGTATTTCCCCTTGTACCCCACTGGATGTCAAACATCTGAAGTGTTACTATAAGCGCTGGGCTAAATGTCACTATGATTAATTAGTACTTTATTCCCGAAACACCCACACAATAAGACAAAGTCTCTGGCAATTAAATTTTTCCCCACTCTCAAAAATCTGTTTTTTCTCATCTGTTTCTCACAGTAATCTCACAGAGTGGTGTGGTCACTATCAACCACTGAATCAAGCCTTCTCAGGGTGGATTTGATTTAAATCACTGGTCAGGAAGACTCAGTTTAATCATGGATTTCTACATAAAACTGCATTCTTGTTGGTTGTTATAACCTTAATACATATTCTTCACAGCTCAGAGATAGATGTAGGTTTCATTTTTATAAGGTACGCACTATACGCATTTCTAAGTGATTTTGAAAACTTTTCAGATTAGTTTTTCAGCTATATCAGAAAATGAATGATTGGCTGGTTGGTTATTTCATTTACGAAAGGTAATTGAAGTAGTTCACCTCCCAATGATTTCATAAATATCTATCTCCAATTCAACAGGTTAATCATTAATATTTGGAGGATTTTCTTGCCATGCTGTATTAAGAGGAGACCACCACCAGACATTTAAATTGTTTTATTTAACTAAAACAACAACATTATGTATTCTGCATTTTTTTCCTTCAACAGCAAAACATACAAGCATATGAATTTTTGAATTAAACATTCATGTTTTTAAAAATCAGGTTTG
Source organism: Lepidochelys olivacea (assembly GCF_965140295.1). Taxonomy (NCBI): domain Eukaryota; kingdom Metazoa; phylum Chordata; order Testudines; family Cheloniidae; genus Lepidochelys; species Lepidochelys olivacea. Next base: position 98,062,478 of record NC_140414.1, read on the forward strand.
TTTTTGTTAAAGTAAAAAATAGTTAAATGAAATATTTTGAAAAAACCAAAAATTAAATAGACTGTCAGCCATGTCAACATGAGAAACTTATTGGCTTCTGCAGCTAACTCGGTCATCTTCATCCATTTCTGGGATTCTTCATTATGTTGAAACTGAAATTTAGCTTAGTAACATAGGAAATACTTCCAAGATTTTATGGGTGTAATAAAAGATTAATTACAAGCTACACGTTACTAGAACACATTACAGAGTCCTAAAAAAGCCTGCCTCTCTTCTTATTTACTTTTCTGAATCTGGAAAACAATGATGAAAAAGTGATGCAGAGCTTAAATTCTGCTGCAGTGGTAAAGGAGCCAGGTCAGATTCTACAGCAATCTCCTGTGATGATCTTCTTTTAAATACAAGTTCCTACACAGCTAGGTTTATTGAACAGAGTATGAATTCCAAGATTTAGTGCCTGTGATTGGCAAACTGCTCTAAAGTTCCCTCCCCTTTCCCTAGATCTTTTCTAAGTGACAAGAGACTGACAGAGTGAGACAAACAGTGAAGAGTTTACAGTTTGCCCCACCTTCCACAGAGCTTCAAAATTACATTTTTCAGAGAAACAGTATCAATATACAGTTTGAATGTGGTAAAACTGAGCACAGGAAGACTTACCTTACTACAGATTTGTATCAACACAGTGCTTTACCTAAGTCTTTTTAGCAAGGAGAAAGGTCAGTTCTTCAGCCCTGCCATTAAAAACCAAACAAAAAAAGGTTATTTGAATTCCCAATGCTAAATAAAAATACAGGGCTTCTCGTGAGTGTTATAACTTTGTAACTGTCTCAGAACTAAAGCACAGTACAGAGAAGAGTTGGAACAGTTCACACTTTGAGTACCAGCAACCACTTAGGAGAACAGACTTTTGAAGCTGTTCAGTTTGTATAAATACATAAATAGAAATTGGGCTAGAGAGAATGGCTCTGGAGCCTGGGGGTTAGAGCACTAATCTGAGAGGTGGGAGACCCAAGGTCCAGTCCCCCTGCTCCAATGACTAATTATTTATCCAAAAAGTGGAACAGCTTCAACAGGAGAGACTGAGGGGCACCTATACAGGAATATCCCAGAGCCCATTTGTTATGGCAGTCTCCTGAGAGGTGGGAAACAACTGTTCAAATCCTCTCTCCCCATCAGGCAGAGGAGGAAATTGAACCTGGGTCTCCCACATCCCGGGTGATGCTCTAACCAGTGGGCTAAAAGTTATAAGGGAAGCACCCCGTCATCACTTTTGAATGGACCCCAACACTTAACCAGGCCTTGCAGGCAAAAAGGGTAGGGGAACATCTGAGATCCCACTGAGGCTTAGGCATGAAAGAGGTATCCCGAGGCCGAGAGGGAGGTGGTGTGTTCATGACCAAAGGCAGAAACTTAGGACACTTTATAACAAAAAAAATTTAGGTGCAGAGAGTTTACAAGCCTACAGGTTTATGCAGCAGCCCAGTGGGGGGTTTGTGGATTGCAGTGGCACCTAAATTTGGGGCTTAAGTAACTAAATCCCTTTGTGGGTACCTCTGAAATATGATTTTTTAAAAAATAAAATCAGAAAAATAACTAGGTCATGATGGACCTTGGTCTGAAATACAGACTTCGTTCATATTAGGCTTGATGGTTAGGTCCTGTGGTGGAAAAATAAGAAATGTGCGTCAGGGGTTAAAGGCCGGGCATGGCTAGGAGGGGGTAGCCCTCTGACTGTGGGAATTCTGGCCACCACTCAGAACAGGCTGCTATAAATTAGACCAACTCTCTGAGCCATCTCATTCATGCCAGGGGCCATTTTGGCTTCCAGTGCAGTCAGGAATCAGGAAGGTGCAAGGTGGCTTGAAACCACATTTGTCCTCACTCCTCTCCAGCACTGAGAGTTTTGTGCTGCACTCCACAAGCCCCAGCACATAATCCTTCCCTGTACACATGCCTGCTTGACTCAGTACAAACCCAATATTTCTGATAACTGAAAGGGGATAATGCATTGTGTGGCCTAATATAATTCACTTAGAGTTCAGCCATTTTATCTTTTTTAGTTACATTTAATATCAGGTTATTCAAATAGTATCTGCAATAAAAACAATGCTTCTTTCAAAATGGTGTTGTCTCTGGGTAAACAGTTGGTTATAACAATATAATACTTTTACTCTTTTTACCTTTGTACCAAACAGTGAGAGGAGGAGCCAGCTGTAAAAGACGGCATTGCTGACTTTGCTGCTTACCAAGATTGTTAGGAGGAGAGGGGGAAGGACAGACAGACATGTCTTCAGAAACAGCCCAAAGTAAAGTTCAGGCATCTTCACAGCAACAAAACAAACAGGTAAATTGGAGTTGCTTCCCCTTTCTGTTGAATGCTATCTTTAGCCCATGACTGGCATTTTTGTATTCTTACTATCAAATGGAATCCAGGTGAACAGCTGTCTGAATACAGGGACTTATACATATAAACGAGGAGGAGGGGTGGCTTGCCAGTATTCCTCTGTGGAGTTCCTGCTGATTCATTTGCAAATTATTAAGAGATTGCTGGTCTCCAGGTCAGGTGTCTGCGTCCACTATACTCATGGCAGCTTTCTCAGGGGTATCTGGTTGTTTGGGGCAAGGTTTCAGCTCTTCAGGAGTTACTTGTCATATATAAAGCTTTTACATTTTCCCAAGAAAGATGGCGTCATTTGAGATATTTTCTTTATGATATAACCAAGATTCTGGGAGGCATTTTTTCATAACCAAATGAAAATGCAAAAGGCAGTAATACAGTATTTTACAAAGTAAGTGGGGTTGCACAGGTATAATTGAGGGCAGCCTTTGGTCTTATGTTTAAGTTTAGTTTAATACAAACTGACAAAAACAATAAATCTTATGGCTTAAACTCCACCCTAAAATAGCTACAGGTTGGCCCATGCTTCCCTTGTATACCTGGAATATGCAGCATTTATGGTGTAAAATATTAAATGACAATGTCCAGTCCTGTAGACCACAGATAGGTTAATTACAGCATTGCAGCTTTCACTTTGTACTTCCTTGAATAGCTCTTAATTTTTAGCATGATATTTTTCTACAGAATTAAATATATAAAATTTGAAAAAATAAAGCCTGCATTCTGTTAAAATGTCTCATAATGTTAATAACAGATCTAGTCCATGTCATTAAGTATGTTTCAGGACTTCTACCCCTTCTGCTGTGCTGAGATTTTGCTTTTCATATTTCAATCCAAAGTAAATTTTTACACCTGAGTTAGAAATTTCTAAAAGAACTAAGTTTATAATAAAGTGTATTGATGCTATATAACTGTAGGTAGTTTAAATATAGTTTATAGTATACCATACAATATTAAAAATAGAGCACATTTGGTTTTAGAATCATAAGTTCTTGCACAATTTTCTATATATACACACAGTAACTCCTTGCTTAACATTGTAGTTATGTTCCTGAAAAATGCTACTTTAAGCAAAATGATGTTAAGCAAATCCAATTTCCCCATAAGAATTAATGTAATGGGGGGGGGGGTGTTTTTTTTTTTCCTTCACACACACAACCCGTATAAGTCATGGTGGAATCAGAGGGTGGGATATTTCCAAGGGAATGCCTTGCTGGTACATGATGAACTAGCACTCGGCTGAGCCCTCAAGGGTTAACACATTGGTGTTAACGTAGCCTCAGACTCTCCAAGGCAACACGAATGGAGGGAGGAGACACAGCATGAAAGTGGTTGCAAACATTCCCTGCGGAAACTGACCGTGATGATGAACCCACGCTATCCCACTTTCCAAAGTGTGTGTTTGTGAGACATGCACATTGCTCCTTTAAGTACGCTGACCCCACTCTAAGTAGACTGCCTTTTTAAGTAGATCAGCAAGTTGAGACAGCAGCTGCTGCTGCCAGCAAGCTCCCTCACCCCTGCACCCTGTCATGTCCCTCCCCACCGCGCTCTGTGGAGATGGGGGTTCAGGAGCAGGGGGACACCCTGACATCAGCACCCCTCTTCCCCCCACCCCCTGCACAGCAAGCAGGAGGCTCCTGGGAGCACTTCCAAGGCAGAGGGCAGGAGCAGCACACAGCAGTGCGGGAAGGGACACCTGAACTGCCCGGCAGCTGCCACACAGGGAACTTCGGGGAGCTGATAGCGGGGCTGCCAGCCCACCCTGGTTCCAGGCCCCCATCCCTAGCTCCAATGGGCTGCTCTTCCTGCAAGCAGTGGACAAAGCAGGCGGCTGCCAAACAACTTTATAAGGGAGCATTGTGCAACTTTAAACTATTATCTTCTCTAATAGATCAGTGATGTAACAATGGAACAACGTTAATCAGGACGATGTTAAGTGAGGAGTTACTGTATTATACTTCTCTAAGCTCTGTACAAGGTTTCAGAATGTTCATGTTCACAATTTCTGGAAAATCCAGCCTTCTTTTGTGTTATGACCCAGACTCTGTGCCAAATTCTGCTCAGTACAGAGAAGACAGAAAGCAGAGGGCAGTCAGAAAGCCGGTAACCACCATCTGCTAATTCTAGTCAAGCTGTCTTGGTCCTGGTCCCAGTCCCAGCTAATCTGCTGTAGTTTATGCCAGCTGGCTATGGCTTCCAAAGGACCAGACCTCTTTTAAGAGCCAATAGAGCACAGGTGCTCTCTGGCTCATCCTCAACATCCAACTCAGGTGGAGTGGGGGGGCCAGTTGGCATAGGATTTGGTTACACTGCTTTACACCCGCTGCAAGCTCCCCTACGCTGAAGAAATCTCAACAGGCCTGTTAAGGCCAAATTCCACCACTTTTGTGCCATAGGTGAACATTTAACTAAGAGTAATTTTGATATGAAATAACCCTGTTCATAATCATTTACTTCTTATCTGTTGTTTGTACTATTGTAGAGGTTTTATTATATTTGACATAGTTTATGAGCAGTACAAGTTTCATATACTATACTATGACCTTATGTGACAGGTTTGCTCTACTCACTGCTGGATGGCACCACCTGTTGGTGGTTCTGGGGATTAGCTTAGTCTGGTTAACACCCCTTTCAGCAGGTATACCCCATTAGTTTCTCCCCTGCAGCCTCTCTTGCTCTCAGGAGCCACAGCATCCCTCTGGCTGGGTCACTCAGCATTCCCCTCTTCCTGGGTGCAGTCCTTCAAATTCTCTGTCACTCCCACAGTGACCCCAATGGTCTTTCATTTCACTGCTCCACCAGTGTCACTGCCCCACTGGTGGGTAGGGAAACCCAGGCCCACCCTCTATTCCAGTTTCCAGCCCACGGACCCTACAACATGCAGCCAAGGTCTGCTCAGTCCCCAACCTTGCTGCTTATTCCCTGGGCTGCTTCTTACCGCAGCACTCCCCCACTCTCTGGGGTTTGCCAGCCACTCTACTCCCTCCTCCCAGGAACAACCGTGGGCTACTTCCCTCTATAACTGCCAAACACTCTCCCAGGGAGTGACCATAGACTACCTTTCTGCAGCCCCTTCTGCTTCCAATTTCCTATCTTTTGTAGAAGCCCCACCTGTCCTTCACACATGAGCTTCTCTCTAATTAATTGCCTATAGCTCTCCCCTGTTTGGAGCCTAATTAGCTGATTGGGCCCACCTGGCCCAACCCAGCTCTTGCAGGGCCAGTGTGGGGAGCACACCCCATCACACAGTGCTATGAAACTTGGTTTGTGATCAATTTGAAGGCCTTCCTCAAGCAACACTCCCACTAACTTTAGTAGGAGTTGTGTTTGAATGAGGACTGGGGCATTCACTATCTGAAAATGTAATAATGACTGCAGCCAATAAACCTATTTCATCACCAGGATTACAAAACTAACAGGGCTCACATTGAGGTGGTACATGTCAGCATAGGTATATCTCCAGCTGGAGCTGGGGGTGCAATTTTCCACTGAGGAAACATACCCATGTCAGCAGTGATTGAGTTAGCATATTAAAAGTAGAGCATAGCCATGACAACAGGGCTGGCAGGATTGGCTAGCCACTCCAATTATGTACCCTCCCAAGATATTGTAGGCACGTACTCAGGGCAGCTAGCCCACCCATTCCTCATGCTGCCATGGCAACACTATTTTTAGCGCAGAGCTAGCTTGGGTATGTGTCCTTGACCTGGAAATCACATCTCTAGCTCCAAGTGCAGACATACCCTATGGCATACCAACATCTCTACTGAGGTGGCACTTGTGCTACAAAATCTGAGCTTTCATTTTTTTAAAAAGTACATTTTCAGTTTTTGTGATTGTAAATAAAGCCTTGGAAATGTGAACTGCGTGTAATTGAAACAATGACATCTGCCTGAGTCTGCACAGAGCTTTCAACAATAACTATGAAGTCTAAACTGCCCCATTCGTCTCAGTGAGATGCAGTGGCAGAAATAGCCTTCTAAGTCAGTAGGTGCACTCAGCCTCCTCCTTGTCCCACTGAGGGGGCACCGACCACCTGCAGCAGTACACTCCTCTCCAGCACCACAATCCTAATCCCAGCTCGGTGTGGCGGGAAGGCCTAGGGGAAGAGGGGTTGGCCTGGAGACCAAGCCCAGCTTTGACTCACCCCACAGCAGCAGCTCCTGTCCCCCGGGACTGGGGTTGTGCTGGGGCTGGCTCCGACTCCCTGCTCCGTGCGTTGTGACCTGGCACATGGAGTCGCAGCACCATTCAGGTTTGGAAGTGTTGAAGTTTATTGGTAAATGGAATAAAAGCAAAGATAAATGTAATAAAATCATATCTAGAGTACAGGGTAGGCCACAGCCTATCTTGGTAGGTTAAACCTTAGAGTTATAGTCCTAGTAAATTGAAGACTACCTTCCTAGCATTCTATGTGTCTGTCCCTCCAGCTATCATGGGCTCTGCCTTTATCTCACCATCCCAGTGCCTGAGGTCATAATTGCCAGTCAGAGTCTATTCCAATCCCCTCTTCACTTATACTCAGTTCCTTTGAAGTCTAGGTATGAATGCTATTACCTGGTGACTGCTAATCCAGCACAGATGAAGCCAACATACCCTCCCCAGTATATGTACCAATTTTATTTAGTAATGAAGAGGATTTGCTTTCATGAGCAAAGAGTTTTTCCATTTCCTGTTACTTAGTATACATCACTTCACAGTAACTTCAGGAACTTTTTACAGATCACATATTTATAATGACATCTAGATACCATATTGTAGGTCTGTTTTTGTAATGAGGAATAAAGAGGGAGGAGTTGGGGGGTCAGAGAGGGCCCTTGATAGTATCCCCAGGATATTTACACCAGGTATTTCACATTATTACTAGGCACTTAAAGCAGCTATGAAACCTTTCCTGGGCAGCCAGATAGAAACATAATAAAATAACAATTTATAATTGTCTTCTTAAACAGAACTAAGTCCCTGCCATGTTGCTACAACTGTATACATGCACTGTACAGGAGACTGATTATGCCAAACTCTTGTACAGTGCATGTGTACAGCTGTAGCAGCATAGTGGTGAGTTAGTTCAGTGTAAGAAAACTTATTGATAAGTAAGGTTACGATTTAGTCATGGATATTTTTAGTAAAAGTCATGGACCGTGACCCTGTCCATGACTTGTACTAAAAATACCCCTTACTAAATGTTAGGTGCTGGGGATGAGGGGGCATTCCAGCAGATGCTGCTATTCCGGGGGGTGGGAGGGGGTGGCCTGGGGCTCTGCCACCACCGCTGCTCTGGCCAGGGAGCGGCCAATGGCCTTGCCACTGCTGCTGCTCCTCTGGGCGGGGAGCAGTCTGGGGCACCCAGGGAGTGACCAGTGTGGCTAGCCCTGGGGCTGCCTCAGCTGTTCGGGCAGCCCTGGGGTCAGCCGCTGCAGCTGCAGAAGTCACAGAGGTTCCGGAGTCATGACTTTCGTGACCTCTGTGAAAGACTCCTAGCCTTAATGATGATTATTACAATGGTTAGAAATCCAGGAAAGCAGAAGCCCCTACCTTCCCTCTCCACATGACTCCTATACCCACCCCCTCCCAGTAGCCTCTGCCCTCAAAGGAAACCCCCCTACTGTCCCTTCGAGGAGCCCTGCCTGCCCCCACCCTGCTTCTTACCCCTCTTGGCTGGCTCAAGGCTTCCTTGGGAGAAGGAATTTTAGGGTCTTCCCCTCCGTGCCCCATATCCAGCCCTTCTCCCTCTCCCCAGGATCCCCAAAAGGGAGTTGCATCATAACCTGGAGCGCCACCCCTGTCCCAGCAACACCATAGGCCCCCCTATTGCTGCCCTACCCCATCCCCTGCACTGCTGCTCCCTACCTGGCTGGACAAGGAGAACAGACTAGCTTGCCCCTCCACCCTACCTAAATCCTTTCCCCTCCATGCTGGCTTGAGGCTTCCCACTGGTCCCCATTGCCAAGAGAAGTTGTTGTGGTTTTTGGCAGACAGACCTGAGTGCCAGCTGCACTCCCAACCATGCACATCCAGACCTGATTTCTGTGGGTGCAGTTCAACCATGGACCCCAGCTAGAGCCAGCCTTGGAGAGATGTTAACTCAGATGCCCAGAGATGGTACTAAAATATCAATATTATTAACTATTTCACTGCTCAACAAAGAAAAGAGAGGGACATACACAATCTATTGTGAGTGACATTTTACTGCCATTACTGGGTGGGCATCAACAGAATCCAGTAGGACAACTGAATCCTTCTGAGGAGAAACCCAGCCAGAGGAGCCCAACGGAGCCCATAGGTGTATTTGAATTGCACGAGTCGGAGTTAAGACTGCAGTGCCTTGGAGGGTGTGAGAGATTATAATTTGAATATCTGCACAACCTACCAAGAGTAATTTCTCATTTGGCATTTCAAGTGGTTGGGGTTTATTTTGTGGGAGGACCTGAGAGTAGCATTGCCTTTTTTTCCTATCAGTTCAATCCCTGAACATCAGCTAAAGGAATGTGGCTGATCAGAAAAAAAGAATTAAGAGAAGAAACACCAATTTACTGCCTGTCTAAAATTAATACCTAAACTATTGCAGGCAAGATGTTCCAAATAGCATGACATTTTTTCACTTTAAAACCTGAACAGTGCTTCACATTTCTGCTCTTGAATTATCAAATATTTGATTGCTTCACTAACTAGAGATGGGGTTTGTGCGTGTGTGTGTTTGTTTTGAGACTTGAGGGAGGGTTGCATTACTTATGAAAGGAAGTATTTTCTCTTCACTTTACATGTATTAGTAACTATTTTTAATCTTAAATGGTCTAAAAATGATCTTATAAGATAAAAATCAGTAAGCTAACAGAAGATTGCTCTTTTCAGTCTGGTCTCTACTGTCCTATCTCAGATGCTCACATCAATAGAAAAGAAGTAGAAAGGATCAGTCGAGAATGTAGAAATGAAAGTTTCTGGTACAGAGGTAGGTAACTCATGTTAATTCTTATCCCAGTGAGAATCAGCACCTGATGTATTTTTAGCTGAACTACTGCTTTAAATTCTACTGCATGTCTTGCCAGTTACTTTAACATTTAAATTTATTTGAGAGAGGATTGTTATTAGGGCCTAATTCTGTCATCCTTACTTATGCTGAGTAGTACTTACTATGAAATCAGTGGGACTACTTACATAATAAGGTACACTTAATGTAAGTAAAAGTGGCAGAATTGTTCCCTTAATTGTTAATAGTTAACTATTATTATTAGTTGATGTCACTATTTTTTAAATCTATTATTACTCTCACCCAAGAGACACTTTTCATTTTCTTTCATGTGATCTTGATTTTGAATTTTTTCAAGAAATAACAAAATTTCTATTTAGTTTCAACAACAAAAACAAAAGTCATTGCAGAGTGAGTGTAAAGTTGGCCAGATGGCAACTCTAAATGTGGACATTCTGAAAGGAAAAGATTTGAAAAGCTTCTAAGGGTTTCATCATTTAATCAAACTGCTATCAAGGTCAGATACATTTTAGTTTTGCTGTCTTGAGGGGACATACTACTATGGTCATGCAAGTTTTTGTTGTTGTTTATACTGCAGTAGCACAAAAAAGTCACAACCAGGTTGGGCTCCACTGTGATAGGTGCTGTACAAACATAATGAATGACCGTCATTGCCCCAAAGAGCTTTCCGTCTAAGAGCAGGCATAATAGGTGAATGAGACAAGCAAGCTGGGATGGAGAAGACAGGATAACAAATACAAAAAAGATGCACATAATTCTCAGCCAGTCAGCAGTAGTGAGCAAAGTGCTGAATTTTTTTGTTTGCTTGTTTTTTTCAGGTCTTCCATTGTCTCTAGGAAGCATGCTCATCACTCAGGGACTAATTTACAATGGTAAATGGAAGATATACATGTATCATTTTATTTATATTAAAACTGAACCTAAGTCATGCTGATCTGGAATCAGCACTAAATGAGAATTCCTCCAGAGCTTGCTGCTTTTCATATTTGAATGTTCTTCCCACTCAGTGCCATCACTGTTATAATGATTTGATGATTAACTATGCATTGCCACAACTCATTCTGAATACAGTAAAAGCTGTGTTATCTGGCACTTTATCAACCAGAAAGCTTTATTATCCAGCATTTCTGATATCTCCCAATACAAATCTTCAGTCTAGTAACCAGGACTGGTATACTGCCTAGGAGGTTATGCAATTGCACATTCTGCCCTCTACTTTTATGCAAAAGAGGCAGAAGACAAGTAAGCAAGCTGATGATATGAATTTATTCAAAAAAGCAGCTTCCAGGGTGTGTCATAGGGTCATTACAGATTCAGCCCAATCTACTACACCTTCTACATCTACAATGATAATTGATGTTGATAATGATGACCGTGAGGCACTGCAAGAGCCTGAAGTGTCTTCTGAATCATCAAAGAAAGATCAACTTATGTTCAGTACAGTTTAAGTGTATTTTTAGTGATCTGGGTGTATGCCATGTGCTGCCCATAGTGATACGTAGTGTCAAAAGATAAAGTTTTCTATACAGTAGGTTACCTGTATACACCTAAGTGCTTCAAGAAACCAGCCACTCTGCAGTGCAGTACATTGGTGAATACCTGTATACTGTATTACTGTATTTTATATTTTATTCATTTTATTGTATTCCAATTTCTTTGCAAATTGATATTCCATTGGTAAAGTATAACTCTCAGTTAACTGGAATATTTGATTAACCGGCACCCACCATTCCCCCAACATGCTGGATAACAAAGCTTTTACTGTATTTCCTTTTGAATTCAGACCTTTGCAAATACTAGCGGCCTGAATATGTCACGATTACATTCTGTAATCAAGAATCATCACTGACTTCATTGGGACTACTTGTGGAATAGGATACAAGTCCATGTAAGTCAGGGTATCAGAATCTGGCATTGTAGCTCTAAATTCTGGCTTCTAGAAAGCATTGGCAGTGTTTCTATGACTGTATGCCAACATACATAGTGGCTCAATGCAAAGAGTACTGGCTAAATGGGAGGACAGGGACATCTTAGACAGCTGCTGTGTAATCTGCACAGAGTATCACGTTACATTTCTGTAGTGAATCAGCCTGGTTGCACTCTGCATGCCTGTGGAGGAGATGCAGACTACTTTCTGGGTTTCTCACCCCTTAGCAGATAACTCTCCCCACATTTCTGCAGTAGCTGGATATTTATGCTAAAATGATCAGCGGTGAAGTAATTAAGAATGCCAATTTTAAATGGCCATTATTGTGCCTTGACTTATTTGAGATGAATGGGGCATCTTGTACCTCTTTTGAAACAACTGCTGAACACCTGGACAAAGTGAAAATAAATGGGCTTTGCACGGAGGACCTAATAGGGGCTAGGGGAAAAGAAATCCTCCTCCCCACAATCTAACACTTGGAATAGAGTGGTTGCATAACCACTCCACTGTGTATACTACAGCTCATTGGCTTTAGAAGAAGCTGGGACTTCTGTGCATCTCCTATATTATGTGACTCTACAGTGGTAGTCTACTGGCTGCCACTCTATGCTCCCTCTGCCACCAAACTCTTCTGTGTGGAATTCGCCTGCGTAGCCTAGCACTGTCACCCCTACTTCCCTTCCATACCCTGCCTCCCACTGACATCCCACCCCAGAAATACAGTGGTTCCACTGTTTAGGGTCTTCCGTCTCATTGAACGGGGTCATTATGTAGCTCTTAGAGCTACTGTCACACTCTCTTTAAATTCTGCAGAAATGGATGAGTCACCAGACAAGTGCTGGTACAAAATTCAATGGACTGGCTCATTCTGACTCCTGCTCCTTTGATTGGCTGAGATTAGATATGGCAGTCACATCACACAGTTGTGATCAGTCATCCTGTCTGGGTATTTTGAACAGGTTCTATACAATGTCCAGAATGGTGGTTGCAACTTGTGAGCTTATGGGTGAAGGGGATGTAAACAGGAAAATTGGAGGGATCCACAGGCATTTGGAGGATTATATGGAAAAATCCTTATGCTGCATTTTGATTTGCTGTCTCATGGCATCAGCTGAGCATCCACAGATACCAATACATGATGCTACAAAATTGAGATTAGAAACAAGCCACTATTGTCATATTAGTCCATTTGAGGGGAGGGGGAATTTTGGTGGAGAAGGATGAGAATCTTTCCATTTTCTCCTCTGTTCATGAACTACATCTTCTCTCCTCAAAAGCCCAAATGTCAGAGTGACTCCTCCATTCCTATTAAAGAGGATAAACATGACTCTATCTGGTGACAATTAACACTGGGCTGATTATTGGCAAAAAAGGTCCTAGGAGCTATCTCCCAGTTTATGCTGACCCAAAGAGCAAGAAATTGAATGAGAGACCTGGACTTCAATCCCCCACATGACAGCACAAAGTATTTTCCCCCGAAGCTTGTGTGCTGCTGCACAAATAAATGCATTGGGAATTACCAGAATGCTTTGGAAATTGTGTATTTTCCTAAATCAAAGCTACCATACTTGCAGGTATAGGCCTTGCTCTGAGAAATGAGAAAGGCTTATTAGAAAAAGACCCCTTTTGTTGTTAGATGTTGATGAGTTTCTCAAGTAGATAGACATTCTTAACTATTGTGTTTTATTTTAGGCTTTCTCTCATCAAACCCAAGATTTGGATCATTACCTAAAATTGCATGTAAGTCAGTACTTTTATTTTAAAAGGAAATAAAAGCTTGGGGGATCTTTATTAACAGTAGAATCTGCACTTTCCAAACCTCCACTATCCAGACTTCCTTTGTGTGCTAACTGTGTGTCTCCCTGTTCTAGAGAACGTCAATTATCCAAACTTCTGTTTATCTGAATCTATAAGGTGTCAGCATAGCAGTTTAGGTAAATAGGATTCTACTAAGTTTACAAACTAATTTATTAAGTAAAGCTTTTTTAATTAAGACTTTTTCAGTAAGAGTGTATATTCAATTTTTAATTGCCCTATCTGCACTATTATATTATTGCAAGGTCAGCCCTCACCATGGTTCTGTCAATAACACTATTCTCAATGGTCTGTTTGTCTGCTTCTTCCACAAGCACCTCTCCCATACTACCTCTTTCTTGTGGGGAAAACTTCCAATCAAAATCTGTACCTCCCCACCTTTGCCTCATTAACTCTCACCTTGAATCATAGAATATCAGGGTTGGAAGGGAACTCAGGAGGTCATCTAGTCCAACCCCCTGCTCAAAGCAGGACCAATCCCCAATTAAATCATCCCAGCCAGGGCTTTGTCAAGCCTGACCTTAAAAACTTCTAAGAAAGGAGATTCTACCACCACCCTCCTAGTGAAAATGTTTTTCCTAATATCCAACCTAAACCTCCCCCACTGCAACTTGAGACCATTACTCCTTGTCCTGTCATCTTCTACCACTGAGAATAGTCTAGAACCATCCTCTTTGGAACCACCTCACAGGTAGTTGAAAGCAGCTATCAAATCCCCCCTCATTCTTCTCTTCTGCAGACTAAACAATCCCAGTTCCCTCAGCCTCTCCTCATAAGTCATGTGTTCCAGACCCCTAATAATTTTTGTTGCCCTTCGCTGGACTCTCTCCAATTTTTCCACATCCTTCTTGTAGTGTGGGGCCCAAAACTGGACACAGTACTCCAGATGAGGCCTCACCAATGTCGAATAGAGGGGAACGATCACGTCCCTCGATCTGCTGGCTATGCCCCTACTTATACATCCCAAAATACCATTGGCCTTCTTGGCAACAAGGGCACACTGTTGACTCATATCCAACTTCTCGTCCACTGTCACCCCTAGGTCCTTTTCCGCAGAACTGCTGCCTAGCCATTTGGTCCTTAGTCTGTAGCGGTGCATTGGATTCTTCTGTCCTAAGTGCAGGACCCTGCACTTATCCTTGTTGAACCTCATCAGATTTCTTTTGGCCCAGTCTTCCAATTTGTCTAGGTCCCTCTGTATCCTATCCCTACCCTGACATAATGCACACAGAATTCTGTCATCTGATCATAGATAGGCTAATGAAGAATTTGGGCTGCTGATTGTGCACATAGCTAATCTGTGATACACTATCCTACAGTTTTATTCTCATGTTCTCTCCCTGCTCTTACAACCTTGCTTATTTTATCTGCCTCTTATGTCTAGTCTTTTAGAGTATAAGCTTTTGTGGGGCAGGTACTGTCGTTTGTTACATAACGTACAGCAGTAAGGCCCTGGCAATACCATATGACTACCAGAATGAGTTCTCAACATGGTTAAGTTCTTTAAGTATTATAGGAAAATAACTACTCAAATAAAGATATATAATACAAATTCAGTTTATCCTACGTGTCTAACTTTGGAACATTTTGTTAAAAAAATTGTTTGCACAGAAATTGTTTTGTATTGCATTTACATAATGCAACGATGCCATTTAAATGACATAAGCTCGTGTGTTTTCAAAAGCCAAGCAGGTTGCATTTGGTGTAGACTTGGATTTGAGACCTCCACAGAAAATTCAACGTGTTGCTAGAAGTAGCTTTTCTTTTTGAATGAGTACTGAACCAGAGCCTAGTGGTATTAAGGAAGGCTGTGACATAGGAAGACAAGACTTAAACTGAGGCCCTAGCTAGTGGTAGTCATCAAAAATACCATGGGCCATTTTGCAAAGGCAGGGGGAGTCAGCTCTTATGTCTTTGTCAGATTTCACTTTGCGCTATTGTTACACATCTAAATTCCCCCTGAAATTCCAAGTGTACACAGTATTCTTTTTCACATCTAAACTGTTGTGCAGTGTTGCTGTGTATTAACCAGCTGCAGTCTTTCAGTGACAAGAGAACTTACACTATTACAGTATAATCTTTGTGTTTATAAAGCACTTTGATTAAAAAGTCCCACATAAGTGCAATTTACTGTAAAAAGGACAAATGATAGTTCAAGAGTCTAACTCAAGATACTAACAATATTTTGTGATCTGTTTGTACAGTTGCTGGTGCCTTTGGTCTTGCCATTGGGACAATGTCATACATACGAGCATGCCAAAGAAAGTTCCAAAGTATAGGAGTTCAGCCATTTGGTCCAGAACATAAAAGGTTTGTCTTGAATATAGATCGCTCAATTTTAGATCAAAACATAGTTATTGACAATAGAATGAAGGAGAGAGGCAACTACAGAGTACATTTAAACCTTTTGCTTTAGTTCACAGGGCACTCTTGAATGCTATACCTAAGGATATATATTGCAGTTATGCAGTTCCAGATTATGTAGTAATTATTAGAAAGATACAAATTAAATACAATATAATCTGCATTGTTTGGAAGACATAAATAATCCTATAATTTAAAGGATTAAATCCCCAGCCTCTCCATATACTAATTATAAAAGATCAACAGTTAGCAATTTACCTTCTGTCTGGTGCCATTAAATATCACACCATCTATCTGGCCTGTAACTTGAGGTTCACCTTTGAATTCTCCTTTGCTCCATATGTCCAAGATGTATGTATCCAAATCCTACATCTTTTTCCTCCACCACATCTTCATATCCCTCAGTTAATCATTCTCTGCCATAATTAATGCAGCCTCCTTTTCTCTGGCCAATCCTATCTCCAGTCCATACAAAATGCAGCTGCTAAGATCATTTTCCTTACCTCAGACCATGTCATCCCCTTTTGAATCTCTCTACTTGCTCCCTGTCCAACACATCAAGTTCAAGTTTTTTGTCACTGCCTTCAAAGCCCTATACAAATGCTGCTCCCACCCACATCTCATTTTGCATTAACTCCCACCTCCTTCCCTGAGCCTATGATAATCTCCCTCACTTTGTCCACGTCTACTACACTGCTCCCCGCATAGGAAATGCATTTCCAAAAGCTCATCCACAAGGCCACCTCTCTGTTTTAAAATCCCTTCTGAAGGCCCACTTGTGCTGTGATGCCTATGTAAATTAGCTGACTGATAATGGGAAATTGGAAGGGTATTTTGAAATAATTTAAATATCCTAAACCAAAATTTTTTTTAAAATAAAATCTTCCCTCCCCCACTTAACCCCCCCACCTCCACCCTCCCAAACCCTGTTGTATTAACACAACACTATATTACAAAGATGTGGCCAATTGGCCATCTATATCTTGGTAACCCTTGCCTTTACCCAGTGGTCTTGTCTAGATTGTGAGTTCCTTTTGTCAGGGATCATGCTTCCTTTTCCTGCTTGGAAAGCTCTACTATATTTTTGGGCACTACTGAAAATAAAATAAACAATACATAATAATAATAAGGTTGTTTTGCTGGGGCATTCAGACATCATCCCATACCGTAAGACATCTGGAAGGACTGAAGAACTCGGGGGAGGGATAGCTCAGTGGTTTGAGAATTGGCCTGCTAAACCCAGGGTTGTGAGCTCAATCCTTGAGGGGGCTATTTAGGCAAAAATTGGGGATTAGTCCTGCTTTGAGCAGGGGGCTGGACTAGACGACCTCATGAGGTCCCCTCCAACCCTGATATTCTATGGTAAGAACATAAACCAGATGAATGGAAAAACAAGAGATTCCTTCTATAAAGCCTGTTCAACAAATTCCTTCTAAAAGAACACATACAAATATGCGTCACAAAGATGACAGCTGTGTTAGAGAAATTTGAGCAAAAATTTTGAATGCTCTATTTTCCTCCTGATTTTAGGCACTGTCATCATACCTGCAAGGAATGCGAAGCAAATTTTGGATCTAATGGAAAGGAAAACTCAAAGCCTTCAGCTTCATAATCCCAGGTACACACATTTGAAGCTTAAGGAAGCTTTTGATTTTATTCTTTATTTTGAACAGTATTCTAGTTTAAAACACTTGCCACAATACAGTATAAACAAACTTCATGAGATGAAAGCCTGAGAATCAGGAATTCTGTTTGATTCTGAAGTTAACCTTGATTCTTCATTTTCTCTTTACATACATTTCACAATTTTAAATTCCCACTTCCGAGGAACTCCTAATTTAGCTCCAAAATTCTCATGCAAACAGCACTACTTTTTTTTTTAATCCAGCGGGATTCTCTGGCTAGTTGTAAGTTAGAAGAAAAGAAATAAATATTTCTCTACTAGTTTGAATGCCGTTTTCTGTTCCCAATATTTTTTTTTTTAACTTGAACATTTATGGACTGGTCATTTTTGGTATGTCAAAAATACAGCTGAAATATGATGTTTTAAGAACGTGACCAGTAAATAATGTCCTTATTATCTGCATGTAATACTACATGCTAGCTCAAACAGAAAGTATGGGTTTGATGCGGAAATTACTGGGTGAGGCTCTTTGGCCTGTGTTATACAGGAAGTCAGGCTCGATGATCATAAAGGGTTCCCTCTCGCTTTAAAATCTCTGAGAATGACAAGGAGAGGGATATTTTAGCAGATCCTGTTCATTGACCCAAAACTGTGTGATTTTGATGGATTTTGTCAGTGCATGGTATTCACAATGAAACATGTTGATGTAATGTTGTATTATCATTGAAGAAACCATTAGGCTGAAGTGTGGCATTATTAGATTAGTGTCCCCCACTGGTCTTTAATAGTCTGGAGGAATTTTGTTACACCTGTGGCCTTTTTTAGCGGCTATAGGAGTTAGCCAGTGAAGTAAACAAACAGTGAGGCCTCATTTGAACCTAGCCTACATGATTATTGCACTCAATATCTGCAGTAATATAGGGACGCAGTAAGATTCTCAAAAGCACCAAACCAACTTGAAAACCAATGGGACTTAGGTGCCTAAGTCATTAAGTGTTTTGAGAATTTTTCCCCAAATCTTGCTTGCCTCACTCACATATGATTATTTCCATTGACTTAAAATAAAGATGCCATAGTATGTTTAATTAAAGATTGCCATTTGTTCACTGACAAGTTGTTTGAGTCTAGTTGAGAGCAGGAGTTGGTGCATATTTTAGTTTGCTTACTCTACTGGTCTGACAAAGACTGAGTATGTTAACCCCTGGATCCAAATGCAAAGACCATCTCCTTTCTCAAGCTTTTGACAAAGGGATTATTGTGAGCAGTGTTATTTAATATACAAGTACTGGCTAGCTTTGAAAACTACGTTTTACATGTACCCAGAGTCAGTTCTGATGGAAGAATTTTGAAATTTAGGAAAAATGTTAAGCAGGTTTTTTTAATACAATTCAACATTAAAAACTGAGATTAGAGACTGACTGAATATTTCAATTAGAATACACAAAATAGTATTGTTTGATCACTTTTTTCCTTTTTAAAATATGTACAATCAATGAGCTAAAAGTGTGACACATGGTGGATATTGCTTTTCCATCATTTCTCATGCTAAAAATATGTGCATCATGCTCAAACTTTCTTCTCAGATTACATCTAATTAAAATTGTGCTGCACACACATTCAGGACCAAATTCTTACCTCAGAGATTTGTGCAGAACTCCCTCTGAAGTCACCAGATGCACATGTACATCTGAGTAGAACTTGGCTCTCAGAACTCAGTATTTATAAAATGTGATTTTTGTTTGTTTCAGATCATGCCTCTTCTTTTTAAGAAGTTACTTCATATCTTGGTATCTGAATTGTAGAACTGACAAAAATGACAAAATCCTGCAGAAAAAGTCTCTTCCTTCAATAGCTTATTCTGGACAGAAGAAATTGAGCCTACAGTCCCGTGTAAATCAGTACACTGTGAGGATTGGGTTGATTTTTAAAAAGTTTGTCTATATAATAAATGCTAATTCCTAGAACTGCAGTTTGTTTTTTTTCTGTTGATATCACACCCCAGTATGTTTCTTTTTCCTTAGATGCATTTTAGCTCTTGGCACTGAAAACTTAGATATTGCAACTCTTGTAAATGGCAATGACCTGATCTCAGTGCAACCTGCAAAAGGCCATAATTGGAAGCATTTGTCTCCTGCATGAAAGAAAAAGAATTCAAGAGTATTTAAACGATGTTGCACTACTAAGCAACCCACCAAGCCCCCGATACTGTGATCAGTTTTGCATAACTCCTTGTACTGGGCAAGGACTCCATGTATCACTGTTCTTGACAATAGGTATCCTCTGGGTACTATTAGAAAGAATCCCATTGACTTCAGTGGGCTTTGAATCTGGACTTGAGAGGAGAGTGACATTTTATTTATGCCCGTCTATTCAAATCTCTTTGGAAGGAGTTCTGAACATTATTACTAAATAGACAACTTAATAAAAAGTTTTTTTTCTCAAAACATGAACACTGGGGAAAGAACTGACAGTGAGCTCAGAAACCTATGTTTTTTAGGTTTGCTCTAATCTGACCGTGACATTAGAAAAGATAAAAAATAATGAATTACAGAAAAGCCCAGTTAATTACTGTTTGCATATTAATAAAAATGCTTTAATACTTTGTTCTTTTAGAATTTAAGTTCAAAAGTGTTGTGCTTCTCCCTGATACCCCCTCCTCCATGATCACTCTCACTCAGAGGACCCTCTGTGTACAGATCCCACAGGACAATCCAGGCCTGTAGTGTGTTTCATGTTACTATTCATCAGATGTGTCCACTGAGGTATCAGTAGGCAGCTATGCAGGTTAGCACATGGGCAACTTCACGTATCTCCTAGTAAGTAACAAATGGTTTTTCTATATGCAAATTTCAGTAATACTACTTCATTTACTGGATGAAGTAAAGCTGGATGTTAGGTCTCAGCATAGTCTATGACTAAACTGATACAATCCCTAACTTGTCTAATGTTAAATGCTGAATCATCATACATGCATGTGGATCATAAACCTTATCCTGAGGCAAATGCTTGTGGCTTAACCACTCCCATGTCATTTATTAATTCTCTAAAATCAAGTCAATTGTAATATCTTCTGTAACTGCCTTATGCCTATACTATGCACGAAGCTGCACATGGCCCTGTCCAGCAAGAGACTTCACACAACCCCTGCTAAACAGTTGCCACGTCTAGAAAGACACCTGTCAATTGACAGCTTGCTCTCTCAGCAGTCTATTTTTTTTCTTGCTTAGCATCTATTGCTTCCCTATCTGTAGCCTAGGCTTGCTTAGCATAATTGCTGCCTAAGGCATCCTTTGAGGAGTTCCTTCTGCTTCACTTGCTGCACTCCTAGTATGGCAATGGCTTTGTCTAGACAACAGTCTCCAAACTCAGTTGGCAGCCAGTGGAATGTCTGGTATGCAGAGGTCCAAGGGACCTATGAAGAGGAATGAACCTAAGGAAGGCTCCATAAAGTGTAGGGCAAGCCCTAAATACCCTCTGTGGTACACAAGAGCAGAACCATTGCTATATAAACTGAAGCAAAAAACGAACTGTATTGTACCAAAAGGATTGTCTTGTACTTCTCCCAGCCTAGTTAGAACATGCATAAAGGAATGTCTCTTGCTGTCAATGAAGTATTAATACCTGGAGTGCATTGATGTCAATCTAATACGAACAGCAGGGACACCAAGTTCACCACTGGTGTGTGTTTTAGTGTGAATTACATTTTTTTAAAATAAAAAGACCTGTAATCTAATGAGATTGAAATTAGTGTGTGCATTCTGTTTCAAACGCAGAAAATAATTAAACAATACAACACACTGTATTTCCAAGTTTGGGTCATTATTGCATAATATTTTTGCAGAGCTGATTTTTTAGCTCCATCTACAGGTTTTTTTTAGAAAATGCACTGCAAGTACACTGATCTACTGAAAAAAGCATGAGTGAGGAGGATATGTATACTGTACAATGCAGGGAATATATTTAAAAATATCTTTCATTTACTGCAGTGCAGGATTAGGGAAATCATCCAAGCAAGGGCTTTGTTGTTTTTATGTTTTAGAAAACTGTCATTCAACAGGAGGTAATGATTTGTTTGTGGATTTTAACATACTTTCCAGGGTATGGTGCATGTAAAAATGGTGCAAATTTAAAACACAAATTTAGAAATTTTGTTCCATTTTGCAAATGTGTTTGAACAAATTTACAGAAATAGGAAAAGCACGTAGTGGGCATCGAAAACAAGATAGATATTTGTAAGTAATGGGATAAACTGAGAAGATTTATGAGTATTCATATCCAATAATAATTTAAATGTCCACATTAACTATTTCATTCATGGCTGACCAAAGCACACAATACAGGAAATGGACACTCATAATATGAAAATCTGTCTAATCTGTTGAGCATGAAATCTTACCTTGGTGCCAAAAGTGGGTGAAGCCTGGGTATTAAGAAAAGCTTGAGTACACTAGCAGTCCCCACATTGGATTCCTAGAGCCAAACAAACCATGGGGCTATCTGAGCCTCACAGAGGGTAAGCCAAGCTTGCAAAGCCCAGCAGGTAGGTGAACTCTATGAAGAGAGTACCAACCCTGAGAAATCCAGCATCCAGAAGGGTATCTGAGCCCCACTGAGGGAAAGCAAAGACAATGATCACACAGGATCATACTTTGAACACTGCACAATATACTGTGACATCTTATTTTTGAATCTCAAGTAGGCAGTGTGATTTATGGGTGCAACTTGGAATAGTACCCACAACTCCATTCCCCAACAATTCAGCCTCTGCCTGGGCTTTCTTTGAATGAGCACCAGGAGTTATTTTCTTTTGGGATTATCTGTTGTTTAACTGGGTTCCAAACAGATCTATGTAATATGAATGAACATTTGCTGAAAGCAGTTGCTGAAGAATTAGACTGTTTCCTTACTTTGGATTATGAATCTTGCTGTTGATTTTGGAAGACAGCATTGTAAACTCAATTCTCCACATATCTGCAATAGAGAAGCAACTGACTTTTAATGAGACTGTAAACAAATGTGAAGGAGCTGGGCCAAATGCTCACAATACATGTCAACAGCCCCCAGTTTCAGGCCACTACCATTATTTTTTAATAATTTGGCCTTGCATCTATATTAATCTTTCCAATTTTTAAGCTGCAATAAATCGAACCGCTGAGTGCTCTCCTGTTGACTCTGGTACTCCACCAGAACGAGGAGTGCAGAGTCGATGGCAGAGCATCAGCTGTTGAGTTACCGCAGTGAAGTCACCATGGTAAGTAGATCTAAGTACGTCACTGAAGTTGCGTATCTTAGATCAACCCCACGCAGTAGTGTAGACAAGCCCTTTTTCTCTCCTTTTTTGTAATGGTGGGTATAACAAGGAGAAATCAAGACAATTTTGTATGCATTTCTCCCATGATAAATCTGACCACTTTCAGTATTCTAAAATGTCCCCATCATTCAACAACAGTACAAATCCTGCTGACTTCTAGTACTTTCATGGACCTCTCATTTCAGACCTGAAAGCCGCCTCTCAACGTAAATTGGGGTCTTTTTTTTTTTTTTTTATACAGTTAGCTTCAAGATAACCTGATGCTAGTCATCCACTTACGGTTCCGAAGTAGTTTCCTTTCTCTGCAAACAGACCTGTTATTCAGATGTTCTTAAACATGGTTTGGTTCTTTAAGAACTCATCCTCTCTACATTCATTTTTCATCGTCATTTCAGCTTACTCTGCACCACCCTGGTGAATCTTTCTGTCCATGTTGCTCTGTTGTTGGTCCATTGAATCAATGAGGTCCTCAAGAGCATTTTTCTTGGATGGTAATAGAATTCTCTCTCCTCTCTCATGAAGTTAGGGTTGATATTGATCAGTTTCAGCAGACCTTTAACCAAAAGACCCCAAACCAGACAGGGACAGTGCTGACAGGCTAAGAATACAAGTAGAGCAGCTGAAGGTCACAGCTTGAAGATGAGATTCTAGTGCTCATGAAAGAATGAATGGTGGCACTGTTTTGATCCAGATATGTGGGAGGTAAAGCAGATACTAGGAAAATGTGTCAGAACAGCTCTGCCAATGTATTTCAGTCCTGAATAGAAATACTAATGCTATATTCTATTCAAGGGGATCTCTTCTCAAGAGACAGAAAGTGTTGACAAACGGCGGTGGTTTCGTGACATGGGAATAAGAATAAGACCACAAAATTATTTTTCAATCCAGGCCAGAATTTGAACCCAAGTCACCAAAATTAAAGTGACTAATACACTTACCCCACTATGCCTAAATACAGATGTTTTTTAATGTTTCCTTTTTCTTTCATTTAATCATTTTCTGTGCTTCTGGTAACTTGGATCTTGTCAGAACAATTACTCAGTAGTGGATGAGTCAGAATAACTCACTAAAAATGTGCATGTTATTCTGAAACGTTTTTGAAGAGCATGAAAGGTATACATTTATTCTGGTACCTAAAAGTTCCTCATCACTGCCTTTTTTTTACTGTTTAGTTGTAAAGATTTATTGCGGGTTAATAAGATCCGACTTTGAAGTCCCAAAAATATGGGAGAAATGAAAATCTATTTTAATACCTTACTAATTAGATGGGTGTAAATACCACTGGGATTTTATGTCACATTACTTTCAGAACAAACAAAAAAATGAGGGTAGGCTTTACTGAGTGACTTTTAATGGGAGTCCTGAATAATCTGAAAAGATTGTTTTTTTCCCCTCTCAACACCAGTACATCTGACTTAGTCTGTTTACATATGCTAGTGCCTTATCTCTCACTACAAATTTATAAAATTAGTGCAAGCTATCCCTTTTTCATTATTTCTAAACAGTATCAAACTGTTTAAAATCACTGTTCTCATAAATAGTCTAGTTCCCCAATGGTGCAAAGCTACACAATGTTAAGCCTAAAATCCATAATTTTTCACTCTTCTGGAAAGTCAAAAATAAAATCTAGTCTCCTTTATTAGAACATATTTCAGTTTGGCAGAATACACCAAAGTGTGTAGATATTCATGACCAACACAGATGGAGCTGAAGTTAGCTGATTGAAGATAACTTCCTTCAGTACATGCAAAGATTCAGTTCTCACTCTTCCCAAGCATCTCCATACTTGTTTACTTTAACTAGAAAAAAGAAAAAATATCATATACAACTAAATAGTTTAAATACATAAGTTTAATTTACATAGTGATTTGAAACTGTGGTAAATGTGTTGTGTTTTCGAAGTGTGAGGATTAGGGACAGTTACACTTTAGTGAGTGTCTAGTACTTTTTAAAATGAGGGAAAGGGTAAAGATGGCATTATTAGTTTTTATTATAGCAGTATTCAAAGGCCCCAGTCAGGTTAGGGACCAATTACATTAATCCCTACCCTGCAGAGTTTATAATTAATTTAAAACAAGATGCAACAAGTGGGTGTACCAAACAATTGGAAGAAACAGGGAAAGAATAACAGATACAAATATTGCATAGTCTTGTTATATGCACAGTTATGTGGCTACAAGGTAATTAGTTATATATTTAATTTATATTTGTTTTAAAACAAAAAGGAGAGATTTGTAATCCCCACTGGCCAACTACCTAGCCTTTAACAGTTGGCAACTGCCTACAATGTAGAAGTGGGTCTTGGAGACAGACTTGAAGGAGGGGAAGGTAATGGTTTTATGGATTAGTCCAGTGAAGGCAGTGTGGAAGAAAATGAAAAGGTGCTTGTTTGGGAGAGATATGGACAAACAGGATATAGAGTTAGGTTACAATAAGATACAAGAATAAATATAAAGAGAAAGAGGAAAGATGGACCAATGGTTATGACTCTGGAGAGCTGGGTTCCCTGCTCTGCCACCTATGTTTTGTGGGACCTTGGACCAGTCACTTGGTCTGTGTCTCAGATCCCCCTTTGTAAAATGAGGATAATAGTACTTTTCTACCTCACAAGGGTGTTGAGAGGGTAAGTACATTAATGATTGTGAGGCCCCCCCATTACTGTAGTATACAAGTACCTAAGATAGACAGTAGGTGCTGAGTTGTGCTGGTTCTTAAAGGGAGGGGAAGCTTGAATTAAATGCATGAGAGAAGTGAGCCAGTAGGAGGATCTGGGCTGTCAGGAATTGTGTGTAAGAGCACAATATGGTCAGACCAGCCAAAGATTCTAAAGGAGAGGGGAATATCAGGAGGCCAGAAAGGAGGTGGTCAGAGAGGACAAGACAGGATGAGAGTTTACGTGGTGCACACGGAGAACTGGACCTTACATAGAAGGAAGAAGCAAGCTTTGGCTTCAGCCTGAATGTTTGGAGTTAGAGAGAGGGTGGATTCAAAGATGATACCCAAGTAACGGGCTTAAGTGACTACAAGGATGGTAGTATTGTGCCATCTGTCATTGTTAACATCTACATGAGGAAGTTGCACTGACTTCATCTTAAAGTGCAATTTTAAATGGATTTGGTTAAATCCATGCATGTTGTGTGGACTCTTATTTTAGTTTAAGCCAGGTTTATTTCAGTTTAGCTTGAGTTGATTTCTAATTGACAAGCCAAACTGAAATATGCATGGCTTAAAACCAAAGGAAGAGGGTCCACAGAGCTCTTTGCACTGGTTTAACCCCATCAGTTTACAACTACACTTTTAGTTAAACCAGTGCACTTTTCTTACATAAAGGCCAGAAAAAAGGGAGATGCATCTCCAAGGAAAAAGGCTCTCGTGGGCACTGGGGCTTGCCTCAGGGTTATGTGTGCGTGCACAGAGTGATAAAGGACTCTACTGGAGGTGTCTGAGAATGGCATGGACAGGAGAAGGGTGTTGTAGATGTTCCCCCTACCCTCCCAATATAGTTTCAATTTTGACGATTTGTGCAGATTTCTGCTCCCAACCCCAAAAAACTGCTGTAAGGGAGCCCCAGTGCTTATCATTTGACTGCTGCTGAAGAGCATCCACTCCTCAGCAATTTAGCAGGAATTATGCAGGCACACTAAGAGCACAGAGGTTAAACCCAAAGCAGGCAAACCCTAAACTTTAGTTCCTGTTTTTACTCATTATTATAAAGCTATCTAACATTTCAAAAAAAAAGTAGTAAACAGGCTGAAAAAATCACTGAGCTCTACTATTGAACCATCTCCGTTAGTGACATCAGTAAGTTCCCTGAAATTAATTTCAGACTTTCATGCACTTCTGTCATTTATTATCCAGCAAATATTTACATTTATTTTAGTTTTGCTTTTACTTCACTTTCCTAAACAGTGCAAGCAACCACATTTACAAGTTATTTGTAGAAAGCTCAGTGAACTACTCATGTGCCATTTTCAAAAGCTGATGATAAGTAACATAACATTCTATCTATTGTGATCCTATGTTATGTTTAAACATTGTTCCATAGTGAAAAAAATCCTAAATTAAAAAGTATAAATAAAATTGTGAACCTTTGTATTCTGCAATCCCATAGCCATAGACTTTGCGGTGGAGTTTACTCCTTGCCACAAAGTGCTGCTCCAGAACTTGAGCTTTCATTTAAAGAAAATATGATTCTAGTCTCTATGGCTGTGGAGAAAACCTTGAATAGGAAACTATGCACACAGATGAAATGTCAGTTGCCTGAATCTACAGACAACCTGGAACAATAGCTAAGAGGTGTGAACTTCCTCATTCATCTTAATCATGGCATCATGAATTCCACAGCCACAGGAGTTGGCATTTTACCCCAGGAATCCATGTAATTCAGAGGGTCTGCCACAAAAATAATCATTTTGATCCAGGCAGGTGCTCAATATTTTATCTCCTTGCCCTGCTAGGACCAGCCTGCAGCTACATTTGCTCTACAGCTTTTCCCACAAGGGGGAGTTAATTGTATTACAGGCCCCATGGAAAATAGAGTGAAAAAACTCCTATCTTTGAAAATAACCAGTGTTTCAAATGTTCACCCAAGAATTTTATGTCAATTGATATTTTCAGCTATGGGCTAAAACTGCATATGTTCGTATGCGGGTGGGCGGTGTAGAAATGTAGAGTATTTCACAGTGATAGAATAAATTAACATTGCCACAAAATTAAAGGGTTGTTGCTGCAGAATTTGGTTCCATTGTGATGCAGAGTATATGGGGGCCTGAATATAATGCCTGAAGATTCAAAGTGACAGATCCTGCAGTGCATTAAACAGCAAAATAATTTTTTTATTCAAAATAAGAAGTGTGGTTCCCAAAGATAGCTTTATACTGATTGAATGGCATTTCATTTTGAAGGTCACTTCATTCTTTACTGTCTAAAGTTCTGTTTTCCAGCGTGAAAACAAAAATCTCAACACTGGTGCCAAGTACTAGTTCCTTCCTTTAAATTTTAACATAGAACAGTAAACATCTGCAAACAATGACACGTCCCTCAAAATTCTACACTACACAAATCCCCAAATTCATAAAATATGTTTTAAAAAACAGGTATGTGGTCTGTTTTGAGAGAATACTAACTTAACATACACCCTTTCAAGAGCTAAAAAACTCAGTCAGAAACCTTAGTTATCAAACCCTTTGCTAAAGAGCGGTGATGCAGTAAATTATTTATTTGGATATGTCTATGCAGCAACTAGACATCCATGGCTGGCCAATGCCTGCTGACTTAGGCTCGTGGGCTCAGACTGCAGGGCTGTTTCATTGCTGTGTAGACTGATGGACTCAGAGACCCTCCCACCTCTCAGAATCCTAGAGCCCAGGCCCCGAAATCTACACAGCAATGAAACAGCCCCACAGCCCAAGCCCTGCAAACCTAATTCAGCTGGCACACCCTGCAGATTTTTCTTTGCTGCGTAGCCATATGCCTAAAGGCCTAGGCAGCCAAGCACTAATCAAGCTTTTCACAATTTGTCTCTAAATGGATAACCTGATCATTGTAGTACCATCATTATAATCTTCTACTGAAGCTTCAATGTTTTTTCCAACACAAGAAGTAATTTGAAATACGAAACTATATAATATGCTGTACATAAGCCATACATAGAAAGGAAATCAGTTCAAATGTGAGCTAAGTCAGAAACACAATTCTGTCATTTGCACCTCAAGATACTGTTTGTTTATCCTTTAGGGATTTCTTAAAGGAAAGCACAAGACTCTAACCCTTTTCAACGCTACTTTGGCATCCATGTTCACTATGTACTGCAGCAATTCAGCATCAGATTACCTTCTTTTTTAAATGGTCTCTCCTGTGAAGACTTGACTGGAGTCTCTGCCTTTTGTGTTAATGTTCCTTCATATGTCTCTCTGTTTCTATTCCTTAACTCCTCGTATGAGACACTTTTTCTCTTAGGACTTTCTTCTAGGAATGGAACAGGTTCTTTAAAAAAAAATATATATATACATATATGCAGTGAGAAGATTTAGCAACACCCAACTACACTTGATTACAGCTGCAATTAACTCAACATTTTTTTTTAGCATGCCAATCAATTGTAGCTCAATTGAGACTGAAATGGGACACATTACAGCCACAATCCTAAACTGCAATTCAGTTTTTTAAAACTATTGTAAAAGCACTCTATACATTCTGAAACTTTTCATTTTATTCTCAGATGCCACCAATGTTATGAAGTAGTTGTGGGCTGGGAAAACTGAGTAGTGACACACAAATAAGAACATAAAGCAGAATTTCTATGTATAGCACTGCCACAAACAGCTTTTCAAGCAGATAGCAGTTCACCTAGATCATGACTGACAGCAGAGACATGTTTTGCTCTGTTGGGAGTACATCAGTATGGTACAGCAGTCATAGTCTGAGCAGATAGCGCAACCCAAAGCAAGAGTTTTCCATATTTTCAGACTCTAAAGAATAAAGAGAATTCTGTGCATTCCAAGCACAGCAAAACTTTTTTTTAAAAAATGAAGACTTTGGAGAAGGGAAAATCAGACTGGTCTGAAGAGAAAAGGATGTTATGCATCAGCCACCTAAGTATTTATAAAGTGCCCAAACTCCATGGCATCTAAGCACTATTACGCTTGTGGGTTTGATTTCATTCACCCCCTCCCCCCCCCCATTTTAAATCTGTCAAAAATGTTATTGCTCTTTAGGCTTTTTCTTGGATAAAATAAGAAAAAAAACCTAACCATCCCCCAATAATATTAAAAATGTCATATCTTTGAGGGACCCTGAATAAAAGTAAGAATGTCTAGTCCAGTCATGTTTAGGAAATAAGAACATATTCATCTATTTAAGCACCATGATTTTGTGCTACTACTACTGACAGAGCATTTCAAATAATATATAGTGGTGATTAATAAACAAAACCTTTGGTGAACAGAAAATCAGATGCATCGTGGGGGGGGGGTGGGGGGTGGAAGAACCAGAAATTTGAGCTGTTTTACATCTTCAGTTGTTCTACAACTATTAGAGTCACTTTGCTTGGTTGGCTAGTGAAGTACCTCAGTTTAATTATTATGGAGATTATCAAACAAAAAAAAAATGATAAATAGGTTGAACTCTGTGAAATAAGACTCAAATTTCATATGAGTTAATGCAAATACTTGGGCTCACTTATTCCTTGGGTCAAGTTCTGGCTCCACTGACTTCAATGGCAAACTCCTATTGACTTCAATTGGGCTAGGATTTCAACTCATGACCTAAGAGGAGGAGCAAGATGTCTAGGCAAAATGACAAACTGTTGATTTTGGTATACACCATTAATGATGTTACAATCTGCAAGATTTCTCCCATCCAAGAAACTGAGCAGTAAACACTATCATGGGTTATGTGAATGATCAACATATCTGGGACTATGAGTTACAATTAATAAGGGAAGGGGGAGAACGCTATTTCAGGGTATGACGACTCTTCTAGGGCCTGATTACATTTTCTTTTTGTTCTTCCAGTTTTTTTGGCTGAACTATTATTAATTTTGAATGACACATGGTCAGCTTTGTAAATCCCAAGAAAGTAGCTAAATTTATAAATCGGATCACAAACAGAAATGGAAACAAACAAGAGTTTTACTTTTTTTTTTTTTTTTTTTTTTTTTGAAGATCAAGATTGATTTTTGAGCTTACTTCATTGATTTTTTCTTATTTATGCTTGAGATAGACAAACTGTCAGTCTCTGTGCACACGTGAGAACTGGAAGATACTAACTAATTTATGTTTTCTCATTCTGATATTGCTAAATTACCAGAAAGATTTAAGCTGTTTAACACTTGGTGGATGAGAAAGTTTTGGTCACTTGACAAAAGCATAACAAAACTAAATAATTTTGGAATAAATTTAAGTTTATAAATTAGACTTTTCAGAAATCCAGATAAGTTTATGATTTGCATACAGGCTTGCGGTCCTTCCAGAAATAGCAAAAGCATGTACAGCAGGTCCTTCAATAGAGCAAGATATCAGTCTATCTGTATATTAAAGGCAATCATTTCTGGAGAAACCATCAGTCTGCATTAAATGGTAACAGTTATCAGGATTTTTGATAGAATATGATGTTTTATACATTAAAATGCTGCTGTTATCAATAGGTGGGTTGTTTCTTAGACTTATTGGGATAACTGTATTTGGAAAAACTCCATATTGGATTAATTACATATTTATTTCATTATTCTTTCATGCTATTCCTTACTGTCCAGTTTTATAAACCCAGTTAATTAAAAACAGTTAAAAATCAAAATCAACCTATGCATAATGTTAATGTGTGCATTGCCAGCTCCAAGTTCACTTCTGCAAGCATTCATTTCTGCACACATTTCCTCCTCTGAATATCACTTCTATACTTTATTTTGGATTTTTTTCCCCTTCATATTTTATCAATTATTGTATAAATTCAGCACACATGGAGAGAGCAACTCCTGGATTCTGTTAAAATCGCAGTTTTCAAGTGCTTCAGTGTAAGGAGCCATAAAGATTATGAATGTGTCTAAAATGTCAGCCCCTAAATCTGTTTGCAAAAATTAGTTGTGTGAAGGGGCTTTTAGAGTCAAATAATGAAAAGATTTTTCACAAAAATTAAATTTAAAAATCTAAAGTACATTAAAATTACACACACACACACACACACACACACACAGAAAATAATCATATTTATTTAGGTAGCATCCAAGACCTGAGTTCACGATCTTGTGTTTCCCCTGCAACAGTCCAGGACATCATTAACACCTAAAGCAGCATGAAGGATGCAGGAAATTTTAGGCTCAGTGATGTCCTCAGTTGTTGCAAGAGAAAACAGAACCCTATATTGTAAATTAAAATTTTTACTTGCAGTTATCTTTTTAAAAAAAATATAAGTTAAGTTGGTTTTAAAAAGACAAATGTTAAAACAGAAACATACTGTAGATCGATGTGCTTTGTGTCAACATACAGGAATGTGCTGAAGTTCCAAAAAGAAAAGTATCAAAAACCACTGCAATCTAAAAAATACTGTATATTTGTACAGGTGCTGAAACAAGGCAATTTGAATATACAGAATGTATACATCCAAGCAAATTAAGGGGATATACCATATTTATCATCATGACAAAAGAAGCTTTACTTTCACATTCTTCTCACCTCTGAAGATAAGAGACATCCAGGACAGAGACAAGAATTAATGTACTATGAAGTTATAAACTTTATTAAGACAAGCCATACCTGGGGCATTATGTTCAGTAACTCCAGTAGGAGAGGATTCATTCAGAGAAGAACTGAATGGAACTGGTGCATAATTAGAGCCGGACTGATCTGTTGAACTATATTCATGTGAATAGCTGGAAGAAAGTGGGGCTTCAGCTGCTGGAGAAGATCCAAAAGGTGACTGAGAAGGCAAATTTGCAAACTCTGATTTTTGAGCAGCATATCTGGAAAAAACACCACAATTGGATATTAAGATTGGAAATATTTAATTAAAGCACATGACACACGATGGGTTGAGGAATAAAATGTCCTTGATTAAAGGTTTTAATACAATTAATTTTTAAAACTAAGTATTAACAGATTTTAAAAGAAAAAGGTAATTGATTCTGCTTAAACTGTCCAAAAAGATCTGTATGTCCCCCTCCTTAACACATATACACTTTAAAAAAGGAGCATACATAAGAAACTTGAGTCCTATCTGAAAAAAAAAATACAGAATATAGACAGAGTACCAGTCATGGACTTGGAACTTTACAAGATAAATACTGTAAGACACAATCCCTGCCCCCAAAGACAGTTCAGACACAGACAAAACACATCAGACAGATAGAACAGGGTGTGCCTGCATGAGCTAGTGGTGGCATAAGAATCTAGCAGTAGCTGCTATTTTTGAAAGTTTGGGGGAAGAAGTGTGGTTTGAGAAGCCAAGATGCAACTTAAAACCCTTCATTAGAAGCTGCTATGACTTATCAATACCAAAAAAAAAAGTCACAGTAGCTATCCTGGGGACAAAAGAATTATCTTGAGGAAACAAAAGTCTTATGTTCCTCCCTCTTATATGGACTTGCTGAATTAGTTTTCTGGCACAAAATTAACACGGGGAATGATGATTAGAAACAATTTTTTTAAAAGAAGAGGACATCAATTGGTTACATGCAAAAAAAATGGTCTATTGTAGTAATTTAGGCCTGATTCATCTCTTACGTTTTTTGGAGGAGAAGGGAGAGAAGGAGATTTTATTTGTTCATATTTTCGATCACTTACAATATGACATTACAGTTACATTGTCTTTACACATATAGATACATATATCTTATTACAGAATTAACAATATAAAAGCAACACCTTTTATATTGACCATATATTGTTATTTTAACCTTTCCCTTTTCCCGCAACAATTATTTAAAACACCACCTTAACATGGCGTGTATATATATATTTAAGCATTCATATTCACTTTTGGGGGTGGTGGGGTAGAAGGGAAGCTGAACGTTTTATAAGGGGGCACGGAAGAGTCTCAGGAGGCTAGAAAAAGGAAAGCAAAAAGTGGCGGGGATGTAATTCAGTTATCCTGTGTATATATTTTTCTTGACTGTCCTATAGGTATAAGATTACCACGTTTATAGGCAAGTCTACACTTTAAGCTGGGAGTGGGATTCCCAGTTTGACGAGATATACTTGAGTTAGCACACTAATAGAATGAAGCACGGCAGTGTGAGCAGCAAAAGGGGACAGCTGCTGAGTGCATGCCCATCAGATGCTAGGAACTTACTGGAGGCAGCAGCTCACACCGCCTCCCCCCACCCCGCCCCCTTGTGCTGCCCTGGCTATGATCTATTTTTAGTGCACTAGAGCTTGATGAGAGCCAGTTTGGAAAGCAGTTAAGAGATCAATCAAGTCCTTGTTAAAAGGTTTTAAAAAGTACGTCTGTCTATGTAACAGTAACCATTACATAAACTAGACTACTGCTCACTGCTATCCAAATAACATTTTCTGAGCAGTGAATTATATAAAGATTTATATAGGTCAGAGGTTACAAAACTAATGTTATTAAAAACCATATCAAGTAGGAAAACATTTCTGAAACAAAACAGGAAATATTTTAAAGAACTTGATGAGTTTTTCCCAAATAGAGCATAATGGCGTCATGCTTCTCCACTATTATAGATTTTAAAGTTGTGAACAAAGGAAAGTAATAAGTTTGTCCACCATATGGCTTCCTTAGCTAGTATTGCTTACTGATCTCTTTCCTTTTATTATTATTTCCACCCTCTTTCTATTTCACCCTCAGTCAAACTAAACTACTGGAACACTTCCAACAAGTGAAGCTATTTTATTTCAGTTGTCTTCTAAACTATCAAGAGAAAACTTGTGTAAGGTCATATTATCATGAGTAAATCCCACAGGAAACCAAAGTCTGAGTGTACACTCTAGTACATTTTTGCTTACAAAAGCACTCTTTGCTTGACTCGACAAAATACTCTGTTGTACCTAACAGAGCTCAAACTATAATTTTCAGTTGATGCCGCTGCTTTGTGAATTCACAAAGAATGAGTTTCCTGGAGGTAACAAGTTGCTGGAAGGGAAGGAAAAATTCAGCTCTCAAGATCATTGCAAGTTGCAAACGCAGCCCTGATCTTTCTATGAACTTCTTACAAGAAAGAAAAAAAAAATTAAGAACTTAAAGAAAGTGAAAGAATTGAAGTCTTACTCATGTGGAAGAGGTCTGCGCCCTTGTCGTATACTTTCTCCTATTGGGGAATTCTCCAGTCTCTTGAATTTCTCCTGGCAGGCCGACATGTAAGAAATCTTTCCAGCAATATATCCACATATACCGGCAACTTATATGTAAAGAAAAGAGCAACTCTGACATACTCTGCACCATAACATCAATACACTTTACAATAAAAGTAGAATCATTTAAAAATGTAGTACACGGTGCCATAGTGTCAAATGAAAATAAGTTAGTCTTCAGTTTTGATTTAAAGAACAAAAAAGGCAGCATCTTTAACATTTCTTTGGTACTCCTTTTCCAGAGAAGGTACTAAAAAGAGTAAGGTGACAGCTGAACAAAGTCATAATGAAGTACCTGAGACAAGCAGGCAGCCATCAGATGTGGCAGTTGAGAGGAGAGAAGGATGACAATCATAAAGATCTCTGGACCAAGACTCCCAAGGGTCTCAAGCTAGGATTCTCAACACTTTGGGTTCCCTGTTGCACAACAGTAGGCCTGGCAGCCCTGGAAACTGACTAGAGCTAGGGCTTTAACGTTTCCAGCTGAGCAGCTCAGAGAGCCTCATCAATTTCATTCAGAGTCTGTAGAAACAGACTTTATTTTTCAAAACAAAATTTAGACTCAATAGGAAATCTGGAAATTGTAGAAAATTCTAAAATTAAAAAAAGAATAAAGTTGTTCCATATTTGAACAAAAACTCACAGAAAAGTAATTTCAAGTCGTGAACAGCCCTACTTCACAGGTCAAGAATGTCACTTTTTGAATTTAATAAAAGATTCTGACTGGCAATAAGTCATTAAGGCAGAGAAGGTATCTGTCTAGTCATTTCATTTAATGTTTTGTTTTGTTTTTTTTTTTAAAAAAAAGGGGACAGTCTATGGTTTATTAAAGGGAAAGTCTTACATCAATGACCCAGTAACTTGCCTAGCAAAACCAGTGTTTAAGGAACTGTTTCTTCAAACACTTCATATATAGTCAAGAATATCCATTTATATTTCTTTCTCCATAACCCCTTTTAAAAGAAAACTAGGTAAATCAGAATATATACGAAGTTAACATTTAACACACAAAATCCATAAATAAACTAAATTTCTTTTTATCCCTTGCCCACTTTTAAAGTGTTGAATATCAATTTTAAGCGTATACAATAAAATACAATCTATGTGGAACATGGATGAGTTGGTTAACATCAGAGCCTTTAGTTTTCATTACCTAACTTGAGTTTTAAGAACAGTAACAAAATAAGACACATTTTCATATTTCAATATATATTACAAGTGACCCTCCAAAACAGCTCTCAATATATTAAAGAGACAACTTACATCATTTTTAAACGGACTTAAAAAAATCAGTTTTTCATAGAGCATCCTTTAAATAATATGCCCTGTATTGATTAAAAATTCTTTTCAAATAATTACAGGTTTTTTCACTCCTCTGCTGATGTTCAGAAGGCTCTTTTGGGCATGCCCAAGACAACCACCAAACATGCTCAACACACCCCCTCATTCCAGGGGTGAGTAAACTTTTTGGCCCAAGGGCCACATCTGGGAATAGAAATTGTATGGCAAGCCATGAATGCTCGCAACATTGGGGTTGGGGTGCGGAAAGGGGTGAGGGCTCTGGTTGGGAGTGTGGGCCCCGGGGTGGGGCCAGAAATGAGGAGTTCAGGGTATGGGATGGGGCTCCGGGCTGGGACCGAGGGGTTCAGAGGGTGGGAAGGGAAGCAAAATAATGGCAAAAGGTGATCCGGGATTCAATCAATACATAATTAAAGGTTAGCAATAAAATTAAATGCCAATCAACACTGTTTTATGGACAATTGATCTTATCAAACAAATTGGATTTCATTTTTTAAATGAGATTACAAGTTTGACTGATAATGATAAAGATAAAGTTCTGGTGCCCACATTTTTTAAAGGATGTTGAAAAATTGTAGAGGGTGAAGAAAAGACACACATATTATTCAAGGATTAGAAAAAATACCTTACAGTAAGGGTCTAAGAGTTCAATCTGTTTAGTTTATCAAGAAGAAGACTGAGTGTGGACTGAATTCCAGCGTATAAATACTTTCATAGGGAGACACTAACAGGTATCAAAGGGCTTTGCAATCTAAGAGAAAAACATAGCAAGAACCAATGGCTGGAAGTTGAAGCCCAACAAATTCAAATTAGAAATTAGACACATTTTTAACAGTTAGAGTGATTAATCACTAGAACAAGCTAGCAAAGGAAGTGATGGATTCTCTATCTCTTGAGGTGTTCAATCAAGACTGGATGCCTTTCTGGAAGATATGCTTTGATGATCCGGGGAATCAATGTACAACTTAGAAATTCCAGTTTGATTTATGAACTGTGTGTATCCTTATGTCTTACAGCTGCCTTTTACTGTGCTATGGGACAGGGGGTTGGCACTAGGGCATTTGCCTAGGAATGGGTTGGTTGTTAAAAACCATCAGCATCTGAAAAGATCTTGCCTGGGCAGAAAAAAGGAGTAACTGCATCCTACTGAAAAGCAGTTTTCTCTAACTTCCCTTCAAAGGGCTAGGGTTTGAAGGAATGGAATTTCCCCAGGACAGGGGACAAAGAAGGTGTTGATACTGCCTTTAAAAACAAAGATAGACTCAGAGAGGAAAGGAACAAAAGGGACTGGGTACCTGTTGACTGCAGAACTAGTCCAAGTTGAAGAAAACTGACTGCAGAGGTGAGATTTTCCAGGATTTGGAGGAGACGACAAACTGGAGAAGTGAGGCCAAGCAAAGGGGACCTGTAACACTGAAAGGACACTGACCAGAATGCTTGAATAATGGGGAAAGCAAGGCAGGGGTTTACATGCAAGTGTTTCTTTTGCCTAGTTCCATAGACTTTACAGACCATAATTGATAAAGGGAAATAGTTTTTAGAAACTGCTTTTGTAAAGTAGTGACTGCATCTTACCCTTCTTTGGAGAGAGATTGAGAGGAAGAGACATCTCAGACTGGCCTTCTACAGTTGCTTGACTATTAAGAAGTTAAAGGAGGTCCCTGCCAATATGGAAAGATTATCCAGGGATTAACTGGGGACAAAAGAAAGGAATCTACATAAACACTATCACACACCACCAACCAGGTCACTAAGGAAAAAAATTAGTAACACCTGAAGAAGAGACTGAACTCACCAGAATCCAAAATGCCATTATGCAGGGAACCATTACAGTGATCCTCCTATCCTCTCCCAAATAGTACCGAGAGAGAGATGGAAAGACCCAGAATTAAGGCTCTGGAACAGAAGATTTAGTTACATCCTCTGGATTCAAAAGAGGACTCCACCAGATCTCTGCAACAAAGAACATGCACTGTGCAGAACACAGAAGTGTGCTGAAACCAAGGGACCTGCACGATCTCCAAAGGAAAGAATCAAAGTCCAAGAGATCAGTGATACTGGAAGACCAAGAATTGCCTTAAAAGTCAGATCTCTACTATGCTCTCATGCTTCATGTGACAGCACTGAGCTCTCTATCATGGAAGCTCTCACTGAGCTCTGCTTCACATTACCCCTTTGCTTCATGGCAAAGGAAAACAGAACAGATGCTTCCACAACGTCAAGCCCAACAAACCCTAGATCTGAGGGGAGATTGCCCCATCAGGAGCTTAGCCTGAGGCTTCCCTTGTACTGAGACTGTCTTCAGCACTGAGGGAACTCTGCTGGTCAAACCAGCTGGTTCACCTACCACCCCATACTAGAATTCATATGGGATTATCATCAAACAATTACAACCCATCCTGAAAGACACCACCCTGAAAGAAATCTTTCCTGAACCCTTTCTTCTAGCCTTCAAACAACCCCCCAATGTCTCCAAGCTCACCAGAAGCAAGCTCCCCACAGACCAGCATATGCAAACTCAAAAGGAACACCAGACAAACAGATGCAAGACCTGCAGACACATCTCCACTGCTACAACACACCTTTCAAGATTCACGGATCCTATACATGCCTATCACAAGGTGTTATACCTCATCCAGTGCACTAAATACCCCAGTAACGACTGTCTGGTTTCACCCACATAGTTACTACACTCTCAGATGAACTCACACAGGAAAATGATAAAAGACAAAATACCTTATCACCTGTGAATGAACACTTTTCACAAAGTAATTGCTTTATATCTGACCTCTCAGTCCTCATCCTCAAAGGAAACCTGTACAACACTTTCAAAAGATGAGCCTGGGAGCTTAAGCTCATTACTCTGCTAGATATTTAAAAATCATGGAGTAAACAGAGACACTGGATTTATGGCTTATTACAACAATCTGTAATTCACTAACCCCATCTTTTTGTCCTATGACTCCAGAGGTGTTAATGGACCACTCTATCTTGAATGGTCCCCTATAATATGTGCTCGCTACTTATGCTAAATAATCTGTTCCACCTTGCATTTTGCTGTGATGTTGGAAGTTTCCTTCCCAGACCTGAGGAAGATCTCTGGGTTTGTCTTCGCATACAGTGCTGCACTGGTGCAGCTGCGCCGGTGTAGTGTTTTAGTGAAGACACTCCTATGCCGACAGGAGAGCTCCTCCGAACAGCATGGTTAATCGACCTCCCAAAGAGGTGGTAGCTATGTCAACAAAAGAAACTCTCCAACTGACATAACACTGTCTAATGGGGGATTAAGTGACTATAACGACATACGCTTTGAGTGACGTAGTTATACCAATATAGATCTGTGGCGTAGACCTGGCCTCTGTGTGGCTTGAAAACTTGTCTCTCTCACCAACAGAAGTTGGTCCAATAAAAGATATTACCTCACCCACCATGTCTCTAATGTCCTGAGACATACATGGCATAGTTGGATTGACTTAACCCCCAGTATAGATGCAGCACGGTCAACGTAAGAATTCTTCCTCGACATAGCTACTACCTTTCAGAAGGTGGACTAACTGCAGCAAGGGAAAAAACTGTTCCATTACTGTAGAAAATGTCTACAGCCACAGCTGTGCCCCTGTAGCATAGACAAGCCCAATGTAAGCCTTTTGGCATTGAAACAGCCACAAGACCAGATACACAATATTTTGCCAATCTGAAGCAGGATCAAGATGCAAAGCCTAGGACCAAAGGCTTCTGTCTGAAAACTTTAGGGGAACTTCAAGTAAGTAACCACCCTCTCCCTGACCAGAGTATGGTTCATGGGCCTCTGTCAAGAGGAAGGCATGGAGCAGAATGTATCTGTTCTTTTAGAACTAACACATAAAAGACCAGCAAGCTAAACTACGATTCAGGCTATCATCAAAGCACATCAGGCTGCAAGTCTGTGCGTTTAACCTGAGAGGGGGACTTTAAATACATCACTTAACTCTGGTCTTTTAGGCTCTGACCTTGACATGATGTCCCAGAACCAAGCCACAGACAGCCATAGATTATAACTTTGCAAAAACTACATGAAATTACCAATCCAAAAAACAACCAAAACTACAACCAAATATTCTTGGTGGAAAGTTTTCTCAGTACAAAGTGAAAGTCTGTATACCCACAACCAATCATAGAAAGCAACAAATGAGGTAGCTGGGAACTTCACTGTTTATAACCTTGACTTCTAGAATTCTGTGCTCTAACGTGATGCTTGTGTAGTCCCAATTAGCCCTATGTTTCTTGAAGATTCCCAAAGTTCAATTGCACCAGGTCAGGAGGGATACATCTCAGAACTAGAAATATGTGGCGGTCCCTTCAAAGTAGCAATTATTATTTATTAGAAAAATGTGTGTAGTAGTATTGTTCAAGGCACAAAAAATAAAACAGAACTTGCCTTAAATGACTGATAGTTTTGTCTCATTCATTTATATGTTTGAAGCAGCACTTCCCTTATCACAAATTGTAGGCCTGATCCTGTTCCTATTGCTATTAAAGTCAATGTGAGTAGGATCTGAATCTATGTGGGCAGAGCGGAGCGATGACAACTTCCTGTTTTACTGCTATTTATTCATTTTTATTTTACTGACTTTTTTAAAACAGTGATTTATATTTCTGATTACACAGATTTCAAAATCCTTCACATAAAATTGCAGGTTTCCTTTAATTGTGCATACACAGAGACCAGGAAAAAAAGATAGCATGAAAGAAACAAATGAGACATGAATTATGACCTTCAAATCAGGAAGCGTGGGATGGGTATGCTTTGGCAAAGTTCTTAAGGCAGATTTCACTGCAACAGGAATATGTGATTAAAATGATATATTAGACAGTTGGACCTGTAAACTTCAATAATGCTGAAAAGTTACATAAGCCAAAGAGTCATCAGAAATTTAAATTGGCACTATCAGCTGGAAATATAGTCATTGTCAAAAGAGAGAAGTAATTTCAGGTACAAACCTGACCAAGTCTCCTGCAAATGTTTGTGATTTAAAAAAGAAAATAAAGGAAATGTGATTATAAATGTTTCTTTCTTCCCTGTTGCAGCATGAAAGACCCCGCACAATAGGAGAAGCTGCCTATATACAAACTGTTAACTGCAGAAGGCAAACTGAAAATACAGAAAATTTGTATTTCTTTAATCTTTCAGTTACAGCACTCTTAAGTATTACTTTTAATAACATCAAGTAAAAAATTCATACCGTAGTGTGATTTTAAATTGAGAGTGTCCTTTTACAATGACTTTCACCACATACAAAGAATTACTGCTGGAAGGCCATTACTGCAAGTTAAAACCAATCTCCTCTCATTTCTTAAAAGTTATGCATTGTTTTACCATCTTGGACTACTAGAGTCTCAGAGGATAATTATCAAGAACTTCTGCAATCTTGCAGGGTTTTACATGAATGCTATACACAGAAATTTTGCAGACCCTGTCATGCGAATTCAGAGTGCAGAGGAATGATACTTTTCACCTGATAACAGTCTACCCAATTTGTGGGTGAAAGGATACAGTACATTAAACAATCCCACTTCTCAGAATAGCCACTTTATTTAAATTGGAGATGACTTCACCACTCAGCCTGAATAAGTTTTAATTATTTCTGATAGAAATAATATTGAAAGAGATGTTTAGTAATTATCTATTATAGTTCTAGCTGTGCTGTTGGGAAGGACAAATGAAAGGAAGTTACTGACTAAAAATGAATTTGAAAGTCTTGCTATTTATGATAGAGAAATAATGAATTTGTGAATATTAGATTGCCATATAGGGAAGTCTTCTGATCTCAAATTACACCAATATAAATCCAGAGAAAGTTCACTGAGATACATCTGAAATGACTCAGCTGGCTACAGTTGAGTTGCTTTGGCTTTTTGGCAGGGTAACTGATGCACTTCATGAACTAGATTCTGGTAAGTTGAACTAACATGTGGTTTATACTTACATGCAACTTTGGGAAGAGAGCCAAACCTTGAATGAGTGGTGAGAATCCCTGAAAATAAGCAAAGTAAGTAATTACTTACTATAAGTAAAATAATTATTTTAGTAAGATCACAAAGATGAACTTAAATAACCAGATTAACATTTAATTTTTCATGTGACCATGCCATAGTAGTTAATCCTCTGCACTACATGAGCTGTTTTAACTTTTTAAGAAGAAAAATCCCAACAAACATTTCTGACTTATAGCCACAAAACTAGAAAATTCAAGAGTTAAAATTCCGGCTTTATCCCACCTTGTGCAACTAGGTATTGCAGTATATATGGGATGTATAATCGCTCTCTGGAGAACGCAATACCCCAACACAAGGTGAATGAGGCAATTTCAGTCAATTCTAAGTTCCCCTCTTTCTGCAGTTTCAAGTGCTGCTGAAGCTATGTGACTAGGAATTTGAATTTTTCTTAATCATTT
This sequence comes from Lepidochelys olivacea, assembly GCF_965140295.1. NCBI lineage: Eukaryota > Metazoa > Chordata > Testudines > Cheloniidae > Lepidochelys > Lepidochelys olivacea. The sequence continues at coordinate 98,104,448 of NC_140414.1, forward strand.
TGTTATTCTTCTCTTAACTCCCTTCATTTTGTTACACCTTTCTGGAATTGGGTTACTCAGTACAGACTGCACTATTTCCAGTTGTGGTCTTACAAGCTCTCATAGAGAAACTATCATAGGAACATAAGAATCATCATACTGGAGCAGATCTTGGTCTACCTAGTCCAGTTCCTGTCTCCTACTGAGGTTAACACATGCCTCAGGGAAGGTCCAAGAAACCCCACACAGATGCAAGGTAATCTACCTTCCCAGGGAAGTCACCTTCTAACCCCTAACAGCTAGAGAATGGTTTAAACCAGCGGTCTCCAACCTTTTTATGCCAAAGATCACTTTTTGAATTTAAGGGCAACCCAGGATCTACCCAGCCCCTTCCCCAAAGCCCCACACCGCTCACTCCATCTCCTCCCTCCCCCCTTCCCACTCACTTTCACTGTGCTGGAGTAGGTGGTTGGGATTTAGGAAGGGTGCATGCTCTGGGCTGGGACCAAGGGGATTGCAGTGTGCGAGGGGGCTCTGGGCTGAGCCCGGGGCAGGGGGTTGGAGTGTGGGGGGGTGAGGGGTGCAAGCTCTAGGAGGGAGTTTGGGTGCAGGATGGGGCTCCAGGCTGGGGCAGAGTGTTGGGGTGCAGAGGGGATGCGTGGTGGGGGCCCTGAGAGGGAGTTTGGGAGCAGGAGGGGGCTCCGGGCTGGGGCAGAGTGTTGGGGTACAGGAGGAGGTACAGGGTGCTGGCTCTGGGAGGGCGGTCAGGGCTGGGGCAGAGGGTTGGGGTGCAGGAGGGGGTGGGGTATTGGCTCTGGGACGGGGGTCAGGGCTAGGACTTAAGGTGGAGGAGAGGGTTCTGGGTGCTGGCTCCGGGAGGAGGCTCAGGGCTGGGGTGCAGCCTCCCGCCAGGCAACACTTACCTCCAGTGGCTCCAGTGGCACAGCAAGGCTAAGGCAGGCTCCCTGCCTACCCCGGCCCCACACCACTCCTGGAAGGGGCCAACATGCTCCTGCAGCCCCTGGGAGGAGGCGGGCAGCACATGGCTCCACACACTGCCCCTCTCTGCAAGCACCGCCCCTGCAGCTCCCATTGGCCACAGCTCCCCGTTCCAGCCAATGGGAGCTACGAGGGCAGTGCTTGCAGGCAGGAGCAGTGCACAGAGGGAGAACCCTGCCTCTCCACCCCCGCAATCAACCGGTTGGTGACCACTGGTTTAAACCCTGATGCGTAAAGTTTTACAGCCCTTCCCACTTATTTTTTTAAATACTTGATATTTTATGTCTAAATATTCTTGAAATCCATAGAAATGTCAAATACGTTTTGAATCTTGCCACGGTCTTGGTCTCAGCAACATCCTATGGCATCCAGTTTAATTACACATCGCATGAATATGTACTTCCAAGTATGAGTTTTGAATGTGGCACCATTTCATTGATGGTTCCCTTGTTTTTACTTAGGCATGGAAAAAAAGACGTTCCCATTCTACCTCATTTATAACAATTAATTTTGTAGACTTATATCCCCTCTTATTTGCTTCTTCTCTGAGATAAACAATCCCAGTCTTTTCAGTTTCCATAAGCAAGTTTTTTCTATGCTTTTTTGCATTCTCATAGCCCATATCTGAACCTCTTCTAGTTACACAATATCCTTTTTTGATATGGCATGACTAGGGCTCCGTGTCTGTCACAAAGATCGCAGAAATCATGGATTCCGTGACTTTCTGCAACCTCCGTGACTTCTGCAGGGGCCAGAGTGGCTGACTCCAGGGCCAGCTGCTCAGGTGGCTCCTGGGACAACCACACCGGCCACTGCTGGAGTGGCCCTGGGGACAGCCACACCAACAACTGCTCCGGCAGCCCCCAGCAGCGGTTCCCGGCCGGCCGGAACAGCCACGGTCCGTGGCCCCGGGCAGCGGTTCCCGGCCGGCCGGAACAGCTGTGGTCCACAGCAGTGGCCTGCCAGCCACGGTCCCCAGCGCCCCCCGCAGTCATGGCCCCCAGTGTCTCCCCACAGAGCCTCACTCCCAAGATTTAATCACAGGCATTTTTAGTATAAGTCATGGACAGGACACGGGCCATGAATTTTTGTTTATTGCCCATGACCTGTGACTAAATCGTAGCCTTAGACATGACCACAAATGAATACAATATTCTAGATGAGGGGAAACCCTCATTTATATCATGATATTTTAATATTAAAGTATTTTCCATTCCAATCCAATTCCAAAATCTACTATCATCCCTAGATTTCTTTCAGAGTTACTGCTTTGGAGGTTTCTCCCTACCACTGAATATTTCTTTTACTGAATATTTTTTCTTCCCCACATGTACAAAAGCTTGCATTTCTCCACTCTTCAAGTTTTTGCAATATTTCCTATACATATTTCTAATCTACTTACATCTGATTTAAAATCAAATTTATGCATGACAACCTTGTTGAGAGCACAAGTAAAACTTATCTGAAGTTAAACCAAAAGATGTTTTAAAGTTTACCTTTCTTAATTAAGCCCTGAGTGACAATCATGCTTACTGCAGAAATAGGAACAGCTGTGGGGGGAAAAAGTAGCTTATCAATAGAGAGAAAAAAAGAAGAATTATAATTTGCAATCTTTTCAAAGTGGCGGATTCTCTCTCTCTCCTGATATCTTCAAATCAAGATGCATTCCCTTCTGGAAGATGTGTTAGCCAAACACAATCATAAGTTATTGGCTCAATACAGGGGTACTGGCTGAAGTTTAATGGCCTGTAATATAAAGGCGGTCAGACCAGCTGATCTAATGGTCCCTTCTGGCCTTAAACTCTATGAATAAGATAACACTACACTTAAATTTGAAAAATCTGGTGGAAGGTATCCTCCTAAAATTGAGTAACTGAGTGGAAATATTTTGGAAACTAATTTAGAGTTTCAACAATTTCACTTCTTTCAATGTATATATAAAAATAAGATAGCAACTACTCTGCTCTTTTTAAAATGTCAACCATCACCCCAATCACCAGCAATGTCCTAGTTAAAAAAAATAAAAATCAGATGATCGCTAACTGAACCCACAATCTTCCCATCACTTACAACCCTCATCATTACCTCCCTTTCCCAAAAGCTAGGGACCAAAGAGGATTCTTGCTGTATGACTGGAAATTCAAGATTCCAGCTATTTCAAACCATGCTGGGAGAGAATCCCAAAATTGAGGGGAAGTGAGGTTTTTCCAGAGAGATAGGAATCTACCCCAAACCAGACAGTTAGTTCAACTCACAGCGTCCCAGTGCACTATGTTCACATAAAAACATACTGTTCAACAAACAGACTGCTAAATGCTACATTAGCTTCAGTTTCCACAAAGAATTAAGATGCAGCCACCTAAAAACCATAGTGCAGCAATCTACTCTTTAGATGACAAAAGCACAGATGACAGACAGAAGACTCATATCCGAAAAGATAATTTCATAATCTCCAGGCCATTCCTAAATGAAGAAGCAGTGCTGGCCTTTTGGATGGGGGGAAAAATGTAAAGTAATAATGCAATCCATTTTGGTCAATAATTCTTCAGTATTTTGTGAAAAACATTGTTTTGATAATTGAAACAAATCACATTGTATATTGGGCAAGCATCATTCTGTTAAGACAATGCATGATCACAGGCCCCATGTATTATGATTTGCACAATTCAGTTTGCTGTAGAGTCATGCTCCAGTCTCAGCCTTCATTAAATAAAATATTTCTAGTGCTCATGGCTGCAGAGATTTCCTCTGATGGTATGTCTACATAGCAACTAGATATCCATGTCTGACCCATGTCAGCTAACTCAGGCTGGTGGGGCTCAGGCTGCAGGGAGAACCCCAAGCTCTAGGATACTGCAGGGTGGGAGGGTCCCAGAGCCTGGGCTCCATCCCAAGCTTGGAAGTCTACGCTGCAATGCAACAGCCCCATAAGTTGGAGTTGGCTGGCAGGAGCCAGCCTGGTACGTGTCTAGTTGCTATGTAGACATACCCTGAGAGGCAAATTGAATGTAAAATATGTTTATTGATGTTTGTTCTCTTACTGAAGTTGCAGAGAGACTCAAACAATGGTTCTAAGAGGTGTGAACTGTCCCATTTACCTTAATGACCTATGAAAGATAATCTGCATAACTCAGAACTGAAAATATGAGGACAGTGTAAAATAAACTGAATTGAATATCAAAACAGGAGCCATTGCACTGAATTTTTCATTTTCATATTCAATTCAATAAAAACCTCAATTTAAAAAAATGCATGAAGCTGCTGCAGAAATTCAAAAATATAGAAATGCCTTATCTCAGTCTTTTGCATGTTTCACTAGTATTTACATGGTTTAGAAAGCCATCCAAATCCTACAAACCCTTACTCGCATGAACAGTCAGACTAATTTTGAGGGCCAACTTGTATAAAGGTTTGCAGGATGAGGCTGTGATCCAGGGAACTCTTGACGTGAACTGACAGAGGACAAGGGTGGGGCAGGGGCATAGGCATTTACAGGGATCTCTGAGGTCAAGCATATGAACACTAGTTCATCAAAGCGTGGCATGTAAGGTCTCTACCAAGAGCCAGTAGCTTACAGATCATCAACATCACTGAGAAACAGGTGTATGGATAGTATTTAGAGACAAACTTACAAGCTTCAGAGAGATCTTCAGCTCATTGTAGCTCAAAACTTTTCTCTTTCACCAACAGAAGTTGGTCTAATAAAAGATATTCCTTCACCCACCTTATCTCTCTAATATCCTGTGACCAACACAGCTAAAACAACACTGCAAATGATGGATAATATTTAAGAAGTATCTATACCAAAAATTATGTTCTTAAAGCCTTGAAGTTAAAGTCAGGTCACAAGGATGTGATGTGCCATGGAGAGGTTCTCTTCAGGGAAAGGACAGCAGATGCTTATCTCTCTCTGTCTGATCACTTATGTATCGTTCATTGTATGCATCACAATGGAGACCTATTTGCATTATTGATCCTGATGCTAATCAAGAGACTTTGAAATCAGAAGAGAGGAAAGCTTTAAAAAAACCAACACCTAAAACAACAGGGGAATATCCTGTTTACAAGTAAAAATAATGGATTCTGGGGGTACAACGGTGTACTGATATACACCCAGGATCCTTCATGTAGGAGATGAACAATCATCATGGTCTGTCTTATGAAAGGAGGGTCACAGTCAACCTCACTGGAAAATGCTGCAAAGACTTTGGGTGAGCTAAACTTCATTAGACAGGAAAGTATCTAGTTAAGTCTAGGCTCTAAAATGTGTATTATGATTTTATTTTACATGTAACCATTTGTTGCCAATACTTTTCCTTGCTACTTCTCAAATCTCTATTCTTGTTAAATAAACATACATTACTTGTTTTCACTATAAACATTTCTAAATGCTGTGTGTAAAGTGGAGCTATGACCTAAGATATAACTGGTAAGCTGAGGTGTACTGTTCCTTTGGGAACAGTATCTGTCAATACTGTGGAACAGGAGCTGAGCACCACAATGAAATGCTCAGAGGTTGTAGTGTGTCTATCGCTAACCTGCAGAGGGACAGCAGAGTCTGTGTAGGCTGAGGAGGGAGTGTATGTGTTGCCCCGTGGTGGTGGAGTCAGGGAGCTGACCCCAACAAGCACAGAGGCTCCCTCACACTAACAGTAGATTGTGGGGAGGTGCTTTACAAGCCTGTGTAACTATGAGAGGCAAAACGGGCCCTATGACTGGATCTTAAAAACAGTTAGTGTAAATGCTAATGGATCAAGTATTCAGGGAGATGTGACAAGCATTTTCCTTCCATAATATTACTTATCTTAGTGTATAATTTGATTTCAGTGAAGCTTCTCATACAAATGGTCCTTACTCATGAGTAAGGATTTGTAGGTTTTGGCTCTCATTCTTAAATAGCTGTGATAATGGCAAAAACAACACTACAAAGAAGAAAGAGGAGATTAAAATGGAGACAAAGGTAGTTTATCAGCAAACTTGACTCACATCTATACCAGAAGCTCTCTTCGTTGCATTCCCTGAAAATTCTTCTTTCATCCTCTGTTGGTACGTAAGCCATACCTACAGGATTCTTTCATTATGAAAATTGAACATTAAAAGATATGTATATGAAAATATTCACAGAAAGAAGCTTTTTAAAAATACTTTTCCTAATCTCTACACTGTCACTTGAAATAGCTGTAATTTAATAAATTGGGGTCTTTATTCACCTGTGAATGCCTCATCAGGCTAGCAATATTAGCTATTTAATTTAGTTAGATTTATAACTATACAGGCCTCTTGCTGCCTTAGATATAATTTTAAAGATACAATAACATTGAAAAGCAAATACACAGCAGCTTATCCAGACATGAGAAAATAACCAAAAACCCTGCCACACACTTAAATACCAACCCTTATTGTATTCCTCCCATCACAAAAGCCTGGGTAAAAAGACAGATCTTGAAGGTAAACAGAGTCTAACTATTCACAGAGCACAAGGATCATATTGGTGTTAGTCACTATAACTTAACACAGTAAAAAAGTCCTAACCACATAAAACATTTCAGTTATCTATAAGATGTTATAAGGTGAAGGCTGGCCAATTCCTCCACTACTCCCCACATGAACTTGGAGTGCCTGATCATCACCATTATTGTGAGAGAGCCAAGTGATGTTAGGCTGTGGTGAGCATCTAATACTATGAATAAAAGATGACATTTTTAGAGAAAAGTCAGTCTACATTATCAATTCATGATACATTTCTCTCATTAACTGGACCTCACAGCATTGGAAGAGCAAAACTTCAAATTACAAAGGAACATCCATAATTAAGGATGAGTTTTTGTCACAGATATTTTTATTAAAAGTCATGGACAGGTCACAGGCAATAAACAAAAATTCACTGAAGCCCGTGACCTGTCCATGACTTTCACTAAAAATATCTGTGACAAAACAGTGAGGTGGGTTCAGCACCCATTCTTGCTGGGGCTTCCAGATCCCCCACTGCTGTGGGGAGTGGGAGCTCTGGGGTCCCCCTGCCCACAGGGGCTGGGCTGCTGTAGGATCCACTTGTCATCCCCCCATCGGGGTGGCTGGGAGCTCAGCGGGGGGGTCCCCCACCATGGCTGGGAGCTGCAGGATCCCCAGCTGGGCAGCTGGAGGGTCTCCCCCAGTGCCCACCATGGCCGGGCTGCTTCATGATCCCCCCACTGCCTGCTGTGGCTGGGTAGCTTTGGAGGGTCCCCCACCATGGTGGGGGCTAGGAGCCCCAGGCAGAAAATGTCACAGAGGTGAAAGGAAGTCATGAATGTTGTGATCTCCATGACACAATATATGGAAATGCTACATATAAAGAGTTAGCCCATAGCATATTCCATTTATTTGACATCACTTTGTATTTTAGGCTAGGCTAGTTTATTACTTATGCCTCCAAAAGAGAAGCCTGAGTACCAATAGCACGTGGGGACAGAGGGAATATATACACAACAAATCTCCATTGCAAGTAATTTTAAGGAGGTGTTTAATGCACCCTTTACTGAACAAAAAGGGGTTGCTACGTGTGTTTCAATGACACCTCAGTGGCGCACTCAGATAACATTTTCAGATATTTTAGTCAATCGTCCTGATTTAAATGATCCCAGCCTGAGAGGCCAGCTCTGAAAACATAGCAGAGACGTTTTGCTACAACAATCTCCGTCGCCCCAAACTGCGGCTGCCACCAGGCCAGAGACTGCCAGCGCGGACACAGGCAGGCCAAGGGATCAGGCTACTTCCCCTCTACGCGAACCGCAAGCACAGCCCGGCCGGGGGCGGTCGGCGTCTCTCACACACAACAGCTGCCCCCGGGGGCGGGCGGCGAAGGGGCAGTCGCTGAGTGACACCAGGCGCAGTCGAGCCCTAGGACCCCTCGTGCCCTGCAGACACACGGGGGAAGGGGACCCCGCATCGCTCGCAGCGGCCTCCCCGGCTTCACAACAGCTCCCCTCGCGCCTGCCCGGCCCCAGGCACCCCGGGGGCGCCTGGGCAACGGGCTCCCCGCAGCTGCTCAGCCCCAAGCCAGGGGCGGCAGCTCCTCCGTACCTGGCCCGGTCCGCCGTGCTCCCTTTCTCGGGGGCCCCGCCCTACCTGCCCGGGCGGCTCCATGAGGGCAAGCACGGGGAGGGGGACTAGAAGAAAGCAAAAAAAAAAACGGCTCAACGGCGGTGCCGCAACCGCACCGACACACAAACCTCCCTGGGAGGGGGAGGGGGACCGGAAACCCGCAGCGACACAATGACCCCGCGGGAACGGGACCAGGGGCAATTTCACCAGAATGACCCGGATACGGATACCGACAGGCAGGAGCAACAGGAAGGCACCCCTCCGTGAACTCGCTTAATGCGCATGCGTCTTGGAGGCTGGTTCCGCTCGCCTCGCCCCGCCCCGCCCCGCCCCCTTCGCTCTGCTGCTGGGGGCGTGGCTGGGGTGCAGTGGCTCGTCACTGGGACGTGCGGACCCCGCCTCTCCGACCCTGCCCAGCTACTGCGGGTGTGCGCGAGAAGCGGGCGAGTCGGGCTCTTTCCTCACGAGCCAGTGGCTGAATGATGAGTGGATGTAAGGGTTCGGTGCGTCCCCCTGGGCAGCCGCTGTGAGTGAGTGAGGGTGGGATTTCCCTGCATCTCTAAAGAAGTGGATTTTTACCCACAAAAGCTTATGCCCAAATAAATCTGTTAGTCTTTAAGGTGCCACCGGACTCCTCAATGTTTTTGTGGATACAGTCACAAACTAACATGGCTACTCCTCTGATACTTGAGCAGGATTCACTCATGAAACAATCCGGGCCAGATTAGGACCTTTAAAGGCCCTAAGCACTGAAAAGATTATGGTGCCCCCACCCTGCGTGTAATTCAAAATAAAAACAATACTATATCCTAAAATAAAATTTATTTTTCAAAATGACACAAAACTTACATGTATGCTGAAATTAAAATAGCTTCTTTCTAGATTTTCTGATTGCAAGATTCTGGATAAGTTCATCGAAGCTGACTTGACAAAGCATGTCCGCTTCCATACACAATAGGGAAAGTGAATCAAGTCTGTCCTGACACATTGTTCTCTGACGGTTTTTTATTCTTTTCAGCTGAGAAAAAGAGCGTTCTGCAGAGCAGTTAGTAATAATCAATGTTAGAAAAATACATAGTGTGATCTCTACATTTGGAAATACACATTGTAGTCCATCTTTCAATATTGTGACATGAAATTCAATGTGACTGAATTTCATTTTTCCTGTTTCATTAAACTTTGTGCGCATATGACAGTGGAACTGCCGTACTTCTCCACAGAGGTTCATGTTAAAGTCAACAGGGTATAGTTCAACTAGCTTTTGGGAACCTTGTGAATATTGTTCATCAGATAAGTCCATATAGTTTAGAAAATAAAATCTACTTGATACTTCTTTGTACACTTCACCTCTCCTCTTCGTATGAGCTTCAAGTGTATCAATTATAGTGTAGTAAGTAGTTACGCAAAATTTGTTTCTAGGATTCAATGCTGTTTCTGTTGCACTGCTATCATTTGCTTGTTTTTTCCTGATTCGCTTGCGGGACTGCGCAAGATATCTTTTTATATGTCTTCAAATCTTTCGAAATCATTCCTCAAAGTGTATAAGTGGTCTGCTAATGATTTGACAGAGGTCTGCACATGTTTTCAGATCCAATTCTTTTTCTTGGAGAGCTTGACTTGTGTAGTAAAAGTGTTGTAAAATTTCATTCCACATGGTCCACGTGAATACAAACTCTAGTTCTTGCATCTTGTTTGCAATGTTTTCTGCCTCTCGTATAGTTTCTCCCTTTTGTGATTGGTCTTCAGCTCTACTTTCTAATGCATCCACAATCTTTGAGTAGGACTCCAGAATTGCACTTGTTGCCACTGCATGTGCCTCCCAGCAAGTATTAGAAAGAGATTTCAACACACGATCACTGCACAAATATGTTTTAAGAACTGCCCATCGGTGTGTTGAGGCCGAGAAAAATGTATAAAGTAACTGGACTGTTGAGAAAAAACTTACTGCCATTGGACAACAATCAACAGCACTGCGGCCAACAAGATTGAGAGTGTGCAGCACAAGGTATGAATATGGCATATTTGTTCTGTTCTAAAAGCTTCTTCTGCATTCCTCGATAATGCCCTGATATGTTGGCAGCGTTGTCATAAGATTGACCTCTGCACTTTGAGACATCTATTTTGCAAACTTGGCACAGATAATGCAGTACTTGATTTGCCATTTCTTCAGCAGTGTGGCTTTTCAAATTGAGGAATGTTATAAATCATTCAACTGGTTTTCCATCTGTGGGAGACACATATCTTAGTACAATACTCAATTGATCAATATGTGAAAGATCAGGTGTAGAGTCGACAGATAAACTGAAGTACCCAGCAGTACTTATTTCATCCACAATAGCTGAACGAACTTTGTCACTCATTAAACCAATGAGTGCATCACATATTGTCTTGGATAAGTATGATGGGTTACTTTTGCCAGCATTCCCATATTTTGAGATATGGCCTGCTAAAAATGGGTCAAACTGAGCCACAATACATGACAGGATCTGATTTCCTCGCATTATTTCAATCTACGTTAGTAGGACGCCCCCCTGGTTTAGTTGGGGATAAGTAATAAAAAGAGAAGAGAAAAACAGGGGAAGAGTGTGTAGTGGAGTGTAAGGAAGTCTAACAAAGTTCTGATTTTTCCCATGATGACTACTTAGATGCTTTTTTTGAAATATCAAATATCAATTTTTTTAAAATATTTTTTTGAGCCCCCTGCTTTGCTGGTGCCCTAAGCACATGCTTAGACTGCCTATTGGGTAATCCAGCCCTGGAAACAATGAAGAGAGGAACAACGCACGCCCGTACATGTGATGTATGCTCGCATAACTCGCTGTGTCTACGTCTTACTTAACCAGTTGTGCTTGTGGAACATCTGCGTCCAAGATCGAGCTGGTGCTGGGCTGTGACAGTAGTGGCTTGTACGCTGTACCAATGCTTTTCTCATCGACTTGTCAGTTTCTACAGAAACTGATTGCCTTTCACCTAAAACAGTGGTTCCCAAACTTTTTGGCATCGTGCCCCCTTTTTAATTTTCAATAAACCCTCACGCCCCCATCTCTCCTTTACCATCATCCAACCCCCTTGCTCCTTGTCCCCTGACCGCCCCCTCCCAGGACCCCAACCCCTATCCAATTCCCCCTGCTCCCTGTCTCCTGACTGCCCTGATCCCTATCCACACCCACACCCCCTGACAGGTCCCCCTGGGATTCCCACGCCTATCCAATCCTCCCCTGCTCCCTGTCTCCTGACTGCCCCCCCAGAACCTCCGCCCCATCCAACCGCTCCCTATCCCCTGACTGTCCCGCCCCCGGGACCTCCTGCTCCTTATACAGCCCACCCTGCTCCCCACCCCCTTACTGCTCAGAGCGGCAGGACTGGCTTATTGGAAAGTCTGGGAGGTGGGCAGTCGCAAGCCGCGCTGCCCGCGTGGCAGTGTACCTGCAGGGGAGGGGAGGGGCTGGGGCCTAACCTCCCTGGCTGGGAGCTCAAGGGCCAGGCAGCCTCATGCCCCCCCCCAGGGGGGCACACCCCCCAGTTTGGGAACAAATGACCTAAAAAGAAAGCCTGTTGTGGCACTCTGGCTGCAAAGAAAAACTTCCAAACTTAAATGGGTCATGGTCTATCTGCAGACAAATAGAAATTATAGCCCTCCAAGGTGGGAATTGGTCATTTCTATGGATGGAGTGTTAACAAGGGGAATTACTAAAATTGACATTCAAGGTCCCAGTCATTCCTTTCAATGCACAATGTGTTTCCTTCCTGTGCTTTATCTGCCTGCTTGCTTACAGGAAAATTGCATTCTCTAATAAATTCAGGAGTATTCATAGCTACAGAATTCTCAAGAGGTAATTCTTACACCATTTATTTTTTTAAATGGTAATATATTTTTGGTATTGTAACTGACTCATTGTCTGTCAGGTGTTACTGTATGAGCCATATGCCAAACATTTTAAATATACAGTAACATGTCCTGTGTACTGTATTTAGCTTTAGAAACTCCAGGCATGAGGCAGGTTACCAATAAACACATCTGTTAGGTAAAAGATTGTTTGCAAGAGCTGGCTAAAAGGAAAGGATGCCACTAAATTAGGCTCAAGTTTTGTTAGTTAGTTACACACAAGAGTCCAGGTGGGGACTCAGAGCAGCACCACTGGGATAATTTGAGTAAGGAGAATTTGGAAGTTAGGGGGCTGTGTTGGAGAAGGAGGATTATGATGGGCATGCTAGGTTTGCATTTTGCTAACAGTAAAACAGGAACCTCAAAGAACTAACTATTATAGGTGAAAGCAGTTTATCAATGAACAGGAATAACTTTAAAAAGGACACTTTATGGTTTTATTTGCTAGAATGGTGCTTGCTGTAATAGCTTCCACATTGAAGACAATGCTACTGGTTTAATTCACCATATACTGCTGAGCTGTTGCCACTCACCTGGAATGCACTACTCCCTCATACCGTTGCTGGAGGGGGCAAATCATTGTTTCTTTGGCACCTCAAATTTAGGTGAGGAGACTTTTAAGCCTCTGCGTGGAGGAGGGAAATGGCAGAGATCAGGGAGCCCTGAAATCTGTAGAGTGGAGGTCCATTAAATAAACAGTGTGGGAAATTTGTTTTGGAAATGTTAGTGTGGCAGGGTCACTAAAATGAGATGGATGGTGGTGGAAGGGTACATTTGGTTTCATCAGGTGAGTGGAGAGGTATGCAGGGAAATCAGGAGAAGAGAGAGATTCTGGAGTACTTGGGACTCCTGAAATGAGCAGGGAGGATGGAATAGGGAAGGGAGCATCTAGGGGCAAGAATTCATAAGTGTCAACATCTTGTGACAAAGAAATAGATTGTTAATTTGCATAGTTACACAAATTGGCACAGAGTACTGCCTAGTGATACAAAAGGCTCCAGTTTCTTCCAAACCTCTGGCTAATTAATTGTGCCCCTCCAGCCCCACATCAATTAATTTTGCATTTTGTAGTATCTTAACATCAGTGTTCTTCCTCCCAGGCCCCATCAATTAATCCTGGCCCTGTCAGTCCCACATCACCCAGCCCATATTAACAGAGATTATGGGGGTGGGTGAAAGCAGATTCCTGGTACCACTAGCTAAAATCCATGTGGTTTGGAAAGTGTTTTGACTGTGTGGGTAATAAAACACCACCTAGTTGACCTGCTCCTTGGTAATGATTTTTTCCATGTAGCTCAGGTTAAAGTATTTGCCTGCAGCAGGAGGGAGTTTTATGCTGGGACCCCTGAGGGAAAGGGTAAGGTCTCAGGAACTGCTGAGAAAATGGGAGAGAGTCTCCTTGATTCTTCTGCAGCAGGTGGAAGCCACATGCTTCCAGGTGGGAGTGCGGTTGAGACCAACTCCTGCACTGCAGCTGGAGGCAACACCACATCAGGAAGCAATGGGGGTATAATGCCTGCCAGGGAGAGAACTGTCCAGGTTTTTAGCGACAGCAGGTTGCTGGTGAACCAGAGATAAACTCAGCTCTAGGGAGCATAGAGAAATGTGTCCCAGTGGAGAGCCCAGAAAAGGGGCAGGGGATTTCAGAAACCACTGAGGTGGGTGAGGATTCCTGCAACTCTGTAACACAGGGAAGCAGTGTGCTTCCAAGTATGGGAGGACCTGAGACTAGCTCCTTTCCAGCAGAAGGCAATATGCCCTCAGGCGCAGGGGCAGGAGTGGTGTTGTCAGTGATTAAGGAAACTGTCCCAGTTGTTAGCTGGCAGAGTTTTGCAGATGAACAAGGGACAGAACCCTTCCTAGGGAGCACAGAGAAATGTGTCTTAGGAGGGGGCCTAGAGGAGGAAACTGGGGAAGGAATAGTGGGGGTACAGGAATGTCTCCTCACTAGTCACTTGGGGCAGGATGCCCAGGACACTTGGAGGATGGCTGAGTCAGCATCTGTGCACCCAAGTGCTCAGCCTGTGACTCAGGTTTTGAGAAGGAACCATGTAATTGACCTCCAGGAGGGGAGGAGTCACATAGCTGACTTTTCAGGCACAGAGAAAGGGGTGGCGGAGGGTATCCCAATCCAGGTCCCAGTTTTTCAGGTTGCTATTTCTGACAAGTTTTTGGCAAGTAACTGTGTCTCTTTACATCAAGATGCAGCTCCAACACCTGTGACAACAGAGGAGTTGAGACCAGGAAATTGCCATGTGGTAGTTTGTGAGAACACAAATGACCCAACTGACAGAGAAGGGGCTGTTTTCCACCAGGCTAGTAAGAGACAGGGAGCTGTTATGGAAAAGCTGCTGGGAAAAGGTGAATCTGATCAAAGGGAAAACACACCTAGCCCGGAGAGCACGGATCACAGCCCTCTAGGGGGCAGGGAAGGACTCAGTGCTGGGAGGGGGAAACACAGGGTAACCCCAAAAGGGGAGCTGGATTTTCTACATATGTGTAGCCCCAGGGTTGGGAGATCGCTCCCCAAAGGGCCAGCCAATGTGCAGGATCCCCCTGAACACCTATCTTGCCAGACCCTGAGGCACCAAAATTCCAGAAACATGATTAAATTAAGAGCCCACACAGAGCAGAACACTGGAGGGAAAGAAAAGCCAGTGACTGATTACATGGGAGAGAGTCAAAGGACACCATGGGTAATGAACAAACTAACCTCAAACTAGAGTATCTGAACAGAGGGTGTGGTATCTTAAAGATATTTGTAAACGCACGTCTGAGATAAAAATTTTGGTATCAATGTTAAGTTTTTGGGTTAAGAATTTTGACATGGATGTTAAACCTTATGAAAATGCTACTTTTCAATTAAAACCTGTAAACTGGTTTAAAGCTTACCACAGCAGAGAAACCTGATTTGCTGTGAATGGGGAAATTGAGGCACACCACCTCATGACTTTGATGGCTGGATGCCAAAAGAACTATAACACAAACTGCCTTTGAACTAGTCAGTGACTAACCCTCTTGCAGTAAACTAAGAGGAGAGGTGTGACGTTCTGTACCTCGGGGGAATACCCTGCACCCCCATGTTCATCCTCATAATATGATTGTGTGGCATCCAATGCAAAGTTTGTCATGTCCAGTGTCTTCAGAAGGCTCATGATGCACTGAGCATTGTTATAGTAATGTTATGGGTTGTAATTTCATGCATATAGTTATGAGGCTGAAAATGTGTCATCATCACTTAAAACAAGCCCAGGCAAAAACTTTCCAAGAGCAGAGGGGCAGTTCACACTTTATCAGGGCATGTATGGGGCAAACCCAGCCTAGTCTCACAGAAACAAAGGACACTGGCCTAGGCAGCAACAAAGGATCTGTTGGACTCTCGAGTGAGTCACCCCCCTTCCTTTGGTCACTTTGGGACTACGATGAGGTAATGCTCACCTGACTCTGAAGTGGGGGGGGGGCAAAGCCAAGAGGGAAGAAAGAACATGTTAAAAGGGAGAGACGTTTGCCATGCTCTTCCTCTCTCTTCCACCTCCATCTACAGACATCACCACCAAGGGATTGAAGCGCTGATCAAAGGGGAGAGCCTGGCTGAAGGGCAACCAGCCAGCCTGTGGTGAAAAGCATCTAAGTTTGTAAGATCAGCTTAGAATGTGTTTTGCTTTTATTTCATTTGACCAAATCTGACTTGTTGTGCTTTGACTTATAATCACTTAAAATCTATCTTTGTAGTTAATAAATTTGTTTTTTTATTCTACCTGAAGCAGTGTGTTTGATTTGAAGCATGTCAGAGACTTCCTTTGGGATAACAAGCCTGGTGCATATCCATTTCTTTGTTAAATTGACAAACTCATATAAGTTTGCAGCATCCAGCAGGCATATCTGGATGCTGCAAGATGGAGGCTCCTAGGGTTGTGTTTGGGACTGGAGATATTGGCTAGTGTCATTCGGTTGCACAATCCAAGCAGCTTACATGCCAGAGGCTGTGTGTGAACAGCCCAGGAGTGGGGGTTCTCACAGCAGAGCAGGGTAAGGCTGGCTTCCAGAGTCAAGGATTGGCGTGACCTAGCAGATCACCAGTCCAGATAACACAAGGGGAATGTGACAATCTCACTGAGATGTTTCCCCCATCCCAGCCTCCTACAGACTTCCTAAAGTCTGCAAGAGGAAACATATTATAAGCCTCATAAGATATTTTGGAGCATGACGCCCCTCCCGTGGGTTTTATATGCCAACCCTGTTTAAACCTTTGGTATGCATTTGAAAAAAAAAACTGGAAATTTCATGAACTAAACTCATAATTAACAAATAGTTTACAATAGAAGTGTTTCATTGGAATCCACCTAACCACCAAATTATTACACTTACTGTACCTGAATTCTGCACTTAAAACCCAAGTGTTAGAATGTCTTGAAGTGAACGCTTAAGGAGAACCAGTTCACTCCTACCATATAATCCTTCTTTCACTAGTCTCCCCCACCACCTTGCCCTCCAGGACTTGTGCTACCTACCCAGCCTTAACTTTGTGGTATGCTGATTATCCTTTAGTCTTTGCAATCACCATTTAAAGCGTTCTTTTATCAGACAATAAGAATGGCCATACTGGGTCAGACCAAAGGTCCACCAAGCACAGTATCCTGTCCTCTGACAGTGGCCAATGGCAGGTGCCCAAAGGGAATGAACAGACAGGTTATTAATTTTATAAATAACTCACTCTTGGCTCACTGTGCTGAAATAGTTTATCTGTGTCAGAATTTGCAACCTATTAATAAAAATAGTAGCAAGATCAGCTAGTACAGTACTGACAAATGGACAGGAAAATGTGGAAATTCCATAAGATGCAAGATAGACTTTCAGACTCATCATCTCTCTGATATGATGTTCTTTGTTTAAAAAAAATTAGTGCAATCGAATAATTCTTCACAGATGTGAAGGTCTCCTCCTGGCACGTAGGTTTTAATTTAGGCCAGTTGTAGGGCCTTAACCAGGTTCTCCTTCCAGCTGATCCCTTTTTCTCAATTAATCCACAAACTCAGAGAATCTACCAGGCAAGCCTTCTGCTATGAATGATGAAGCAGCATGTATGATGCCTGGACCATTTTGTAAAGCTCATCCCAACTGGGTGGGAGAGAGGACAGCCTTGCAAGTCTCCTGGTCCCTTTAAGAAACAGTAACAAGGTTTCTTTCAAACATTACTTATTTCTGGGACTGCTTCCTCCCTACCAACATCTCCTAGGTCCTTGTATATGTCAGACTTCCCAAAATCTTAAAGGATCACTCTACATTACATTACTATACAGGGACCTCTAAGTGCCATATAGTCTTAAGGGGGCAGACTACCCTGTCACAGGTAGGGACCAACTTTTTGTTCTGTTTATACAATGCCTAGCAAAATGGTGTCCTAATAATGCTAACAATTATTATTAATAATACTTAATGGGTTAACAGGAATGCAGTTGAATGATGAGTCCATCCCTAAAGTGGAAAAAACACATTGCTTTGTACATAAAAAAAGCTCTTCAGCCTACGAAAGAAAGTAAGGTATAGCATCATCCAATGGCGGGAAGTCAAAGCTAGACAAAATTCAGACTGGAAATAAGGTGTAAATTTTTAACAGCAAGGGTAATTAACCATTGGAACAATTTACCAAGGGTCATGGTGGATTCTCTATCACTGGATATTTTAAAATCAAGAATGTTTTTTTTCTAAAAGATATGCTCTAGGAATTATTTTGGGGGAAGTTCTGTGGTCTGTGTTATACAGGAGGGTAGGCTAAATGATCAAAGTGTCCCGTCTGGCCTTCAAATCTATGAATCTATATTATAACTACTACAATAGGCAGGCAAGCAAAGAATCAATCATTGCCCTAAGGAAGTATGGCACATCAGTAAGAAGCCAGAGAGGCAGCCTTAGTTGTTGCTCAAAGCCTCAATTAGTAAGGACTTGGTCACTCACATTAATAACTTCTTAATAGTTATTACTTTTATATACTTTACATGTTCAAAGTACTCTACAATTTAACTAATTAACCATCATCCTATCCCTAACCCTATCCTCCATGAATGTATCTAATTCTTTTGTGAACTCAGTTATACTTTTGGAGTTCACAACATCCCCCGGCAACAAATTCCACAGGTTGACTGCATTTTGTGAAAAAGTATTTCCTTATTATTTTATTTTGGGCCTGCTGCCTATTAATTTAATTTGGTGATCCCTGGTTCTTGTGTTATGTGAAGGGATAAATAACACTTCCTTATTCATTTTCTCCACAGCATTTGTGATTGTATAGACCTCTATCTTATCTCCCCTCAGTGGTCTCTTTTCCAAGCTGAACAGTCCCAGTCTTTTTAATCTCTCCTTGTATGGAACCTGTTCCATACCCCTAATCATTTTTGTTGCCCTTCTCTGTACCTTTCCCAATTCTAATATATCTTTTTTTGAGATGGGGCAACCAGAACTGCACAAGTGCTCAAGGTGTGAGTGTACAATGGCTTTATATAGTGGTGTTAAGATATTTTCTATCTTATTATCTATTCCTTTCCTAATAGTTCTTAATATCCTGTTAGCTTTTTTTGACTGCCATTGTACACTAAGCAGATGTTTTCAGAGAATTATGATGACTCCAAGATCTTTCTTGAGTGGTAACAGCTAGTTTAGACCCCTTCATTTTGTATGTATAGTTGGGATTATATTTTCCCATAGGCATTACTTTGCATTTATCAACACTGAATGTCATCTGCCATTTTGTTACCAAGTCACCCAGTTTTGTGAGATCCCTTTGTAACTCTCTGCAGTCTGCTTTGAACTATCTTGAATAATGTAGTATTGTCTGCAAACTTTGCCACCTCACTGTTTACTCCTTTTTCCAGATCTTTTATGAATATGATGAACAGCACATCTCCCACTACAGATCCTTGGAGGACCGCACTCTTTACCTCTTTCACTGTGAAAACTGACTGTTTATTTCTACCCTTTGTTTCCTATCTTTTAAGTAGTTACTGATGCATGAGAGGACCTTCCCTCATCTCATCCCATGACTCCTTAATTTGCTTAAGAGCCTTTGGTGTGGGATCTTGTCAAAGGGTTTCGAAAGTCCAAATACACTACATTCACTGGATCATACTTGTCCACGTGTTTGTTGACCCGAATTTTAATAGATTGGTGAGGCATGATTTCCCTTTAAAAAAGCCATATTGACTCTTCCCCAACAAATCATGTTCATCTATGTGTCTGATAATTTTGTTCTTTACTATAGTGTCAACCAATTTGCCTGGTACTGAAGTGAGGCTTACTGTCCTGTAATTGAGCAGGATTGCCTCTGGAACCTTTTAAAAAAATTGGTATGACATTAGCTATCTGCCAGTCATTTGGCACAGGGGGTGATTTAAGTGATATGTTACATACCACAGTTAGTAGTTCTGCAATTCCATATTTGAGTTCCTTCAGATCTCTTGGGTGAATACCATTGAGTCTTGATGACTTACTACTGTTTAATTTATCAATTTGTGCCAAAACCTTCTCTATTGATACCTCAATCTGGGACAAAGAAAAGGAGTAGTTGTAAGGTGCCACGAGTACGCCTTTTCTTTTTGAGGATACAGACTAACATGGCTGCTACTCTGAAACCCAAAATCAATCTGGGACAGTTCCTCAGATTTGTCACCTAAAAAGAAATGTTTAGGTGTGGGAATCTCCCTCATGTCCTCTGCGGTGAAGACTGATGCAAAGAATTCATTTAGCTCCTCTGCAATGGCTTTGTCTTCCTTGGGTGCTCCTTAGCACCTCAATAATCCAGGGGCCCCCACTAATTATTTGGCAGGCTTCCTGATTCTGATGTACTTAAAAAAAAATTAGTGTGAGTATTCAACTTGAAATACCTAGGGCTTGATTTTCATTGGTGATGAGCCCCATCAGTTTCTTTGACGTCATTCAGTTGTGAAAACCAACTTCAAGGTGTCTCAAATTGGGCTCTCAAGATCAGAAGTCACATTAGAAAAAATTAGCCTAAGCAACTTCCTCAAGACCATACAGCATATCAGTAGCAGTGAACCCTAGTTTACTGACTCCCAGTCCAATGTTTAATTCAGTAGATTATGTTGCCTCAGGATAATAAATATTTGTTAGGTGTCCTACTACCAAAACACTTAGGGTGCAATACAACATTTGAAAATAGAAGGAGTAATACAACAGATTAACATCTTTTCTTCCACCTAAAAAGTCCCAACATCTTATTGGAAACAGTTCACTTGAATGCTTCACAGCCACTGGCACATCAGGTATCTGATCCCTTCCTGTTTTCCTTTCTGTCACAGCTTCTGGAAGACTATGTAAGTATTTTTTACCGAAAGAGTGTATGGATTCTAGAACACTTACAGACCAAACAATGAGCATCAAATGGTGTAGCAAACTTTGTTGTAAAATGTAAATATAAGATAACTGGGGCTTCCTATCATCATCTTGATAAAGGTGGACAATTGCTGTCTACAATATGGATGGTGCCTATACAATGTATTGATTCCAATGGCATGGCTCACTGTGGTAAAATAAATCTATTCCTGCATAAGTGTTTGCACAATCAGTGTCTATATAATTGAATGACAATGAGAAAGTCAATGAATCTGGGACTCTTCCTCCTGAGGCTTTTTTACAATCCTCTTTATTTTGTCTGGTATCTAGCATATTTTTTCCTTTCGGCTCTTTTTATTTCCAGTAAAATTGCTGCACTTCCACACAATGAGAAGATTTTTATTATTTTGGCAGTAAATTTCCCTGCAACTAAGATTTATATTCTTAATTTTTGTTCTGTTTTTTACTATCCTCATCTTCCCAAAGGCCTGTAACTCTATATTGATATATTAATGTAACAGACGTATTAAATTTTTGAAATCCTGACCCCCTTAGACCTAACAATGCCTGCGTCTACTGCTGCCAGGATATAAAATTCAGTGTCTGTCTAGTCTTTCTCTCTGTGTGTGTCACATCTTCATTACAAAGAGATCTTAGAATTGGTTTTTGTAAGGGTCATGAAAAGTATCAAAGTTGTAATAAAGCGGTAACAACAGCAAAATTCTTTCCCTTTCCCTGTGTTGTGAAAGCCTTCATGGAAAAAGTAAAGATAAACAGTTTAAAATGGGTCTTGTGTCCCTCACTATGATGTCTCCCAAAATTCAGAGCTTCAGTAGTTATGTTGAGTGAAATTCAGTGGTTTGCTGTGGTAAGAAAAGGTGAATAATTTCTGGCAAAAAGTATCTGCACATTTGACATGAAACTAGACAAGAGGCAAATATTTGCTCATTTTATTTTAGGGAGAGGAAATATGTTATTAATTTTTCTATGGGCAAAATTGAGATTTCAAGCAATGGTTCTGCTAATCCCAATTTTTTTTAATCCAAATTTATGGAGAGGGAAAGAAAATCTAATTATGAAACAAGTTTCTTCAGGTAAAATGACATATTTGACTACCAATATAACTCATTAGTTGCACTGAAACTTCTAAATGATCTTGGTCTTTTTAAACTCAGTGCAGCAACTCTGATGCCCCTCCTCAAAACTCCGCATGACAGTGAACATCCAGAATGCAGTGTTTTAGTTTGAATCTCAGAGATCTAGACATTTTCATTATTGTTATTCTTTTTCTCATATTATTCTTATTCATGTATATGGTTCCCAGAGTGTGTCTGGTGGTTGAAAGGTCTGAACCCCAGATGGAATCCAATTTCAAACTGATCCCAGATGGCCAAGCGGGTTTTGGAACTTTTGGTCTAGTGGTGCCCTGGGACTGCTGCATCCCTCAGCTTAGATTCAGTCTGCACGCCTGAGAGAGAGCTGCGGATCAACGGGATCCGGGACGAGAAACGAGGAGAGAGACGGAGTAAGCAATCCAGAACCCCCACTCCTCTAAAACTTGGGGGTAAATAGGCTCCAGATACCTGGAGAGGGATAAGTGATTACAGCTGATACCTGGGGGATACAGAACAGGCCCGCCTTTTTTCAAGGGAGGACTCTGTCCACCCGTTTCGCGGTCAGAATAGTTCTTGCGCGTTTTTCGCATATGGGAATTGTACCACAGTCCCTTCGCGCAATGGAAGTGTAAAGACTTTTTACGGCGTCCCTAACACTGTGGAAGACATTTAAAGGGCTA
Source organism: Lepidochelys olivacea (assembly GCF_965140295.1). NCBI lineage: Eukaryota > Metazoa > Chordata > Testudines > Cheloniidae > Lepidochelys > Lepidochelys olivacea. The sequence goes on from NC_140414.1 coordinate 98,126,536, forward strand.
GGCACTCATTTTAGTTTTGAAGCTAATTTCCCAGCCTCTTCCCACCATGCACAAAGACTGGGCGGTCTCTGAGCTGTCGGAAAGCTTCCCATGATGAGCCGTCCAGAATCTAGGACAGACTTCCGTCTTGGCCATTCAGCTCTACAGGAAGCTGGTCTACGTAGCCAATAGGAAGAGCACAGTCGCCACATGGCGAAGTGATTGGTTGAGACGATTGGCCGCCTCAGGGAGGGATTGACACCTATGAACCAATCAAAATGAACAATAAGGGCGGAGACAGATGAATGTCGTCCATCTTCACCAATTAGTGTTTGTTCCTGTTTGAGAGCCGCTTGCCAATGGGGAGGGAGAGGAGGCGGGAAGAAGGAGCCGGACCGTCGAGTTATCGAGGGGGGAATGAGCGATCGGGATAAAGCCGGGGAGACGCCGATGGAGATTTAATTCACTAAGCGGTTCCCATCGGACTAGCCCTTAAAGGGGCCGTAGTAGCTGGTTGGGGCGGTGGTGCTGTGGAGTGCGGGAGTTCTCAGCGGTGGCGGAGGTAGCGGTGAGAGAAACATTTTAATTGGTGGGGTAGGTAACTCGGCGCCGGGGTGTGGGTATATGGGACTCATTCATTATTGGAGCGTGGAGGCCGCCTGCTCCCAACGGAAATGGAACGGTAGGGGTCGGGGAACCGCCGTCGCGCTGTAAACCAGGCAGCGCAAGCGACGGTGGCGCGCGCGCGGCGTCTCTGTAGCTGGCCCGGCCCCTGGCTCGCGCTGCTTTGTTTACAGCTTGGGGGCGGCGGCGTTGGAAGAGTTACCCAACGGTGCCTTCGGGCTGGGCGCCGCGCCCGCTCCCGCTCCCCGGAACAGGGCAGCCTGAACCCGTCTTGCGCCCGGTGGGTCCGTCTGTGTCTGTAACGGGCGAGCGCTGCTTGGAGTCTGGGTTGCGGGGCGCCCCTTGGGGCTGATCCTCTCCCCCGGCCCGAAGCTCGTCTCTGGTGCGAGGGGCCCCGGTGTTCTCTGCCGGGGTGGGGCTCTGCGCTCGCTCGTCCCTTAGTAGTCCTAGCAGAGCCGTGAGCGTCGGCCTCTAGAAGCGGCTGCCCTCGCGGCCTCCCCCAAGCAGGGCGCTCCCCAGAGCATCGCTGCCTCGCACATCAGCAGGTTCTGTGTCTGGGCTGCGAGCAGCCAGAGGCGACAGTGGTCCCTGGCGGCGGCGGCGCGGGAGCTCGCTGGCTGGTATCGCTGGCACGGTAGGAGCCCCCCACAGAGCGGCGTGTGTTCGGGGCTGCTGGCCTCCGCCTGGCCCCGCATGAGCGGACGGCGGTTCAGCGCCTTGCAGGCTCCTCACACTGGCGGGGCCTGTTCCCAGCAGAGGTGGGGCAAAGCGGAGAGAAACTGCTATTGGGACCCCCCCGGAACGCCCTCATTCCCACGCCAGGCTGGCTCCCGCTCGGCCAGTGCCAGCCCCTCAGGGCCACCTAGGAGGAGGCCCGTGCGCTGGGAGTGAAACATTGTTTCCTGGTCGCTCTCTAGGGTTTGGTAACAAAGTTAATTACCTCCGTTCGGTGCGGTGTGTGAGAGGCCGCTGGCTCTAGCCTGGGGCTGCGTGCAACTTCCAGTGTGAAACCGGGACTGCGAGAAATGGCTTGTTTTGGCAGACTTCTGGGGCGGGAGAGACACTTTCAAAGCCCAGTTCAGACTCCCTCTGCACATTTAACTGTAGTAGGAGGTCCCATTTAATGAAAGCTTTTCAATTTGATAGTCAAGATTCTAAACTTGTATTAGTATGCATGCATTTTTTTTATTTGTATCTGTTACTCTTTCAAAGAGGTTGTCGAAATTGCAGTGGTGCAGGTGAACCTGTGACAGCTCATCTATTTATTTTTTGGAGATTTCTCTGTTATAGTGCCTCTCCTAGACAAATGTAACATTTTTAAAAACACAGAATTCAGAACAAACAAAATAATAATCAATCATCCAGGACATGCATATTTCCTTCTCTTAATTATTAAAAAAAATTAAATCTAAAACACACTGCTACCCAAAATGATACTGCTAGAGCAGCAATACATATTCAGCTAAAATGCCCATAGACTCAGCAGCATGGTCAAGACCTAATAAAACAAACTTAGTAGGCCTTCCACAATACTGTGATGACCACCGAAACTGGCTTCTGATAGCTGTTGCTTCTGGAAACTGTTCTCCTCAACAATCTATCTATTTATTCAGTTCTAAGGACTGAAAAATCAATCTCGAGACCAGACAGCAAGAGCATCAACTGACTGTGAGCCTATTCAGTATCTGACATCTAGAAAAAATGTAAACCATAGCAGCAAGCATGTTAGAATTCTGAAAGTTGAGTCTAATCAGTGGTAACTAAAACAGGACCAAATTATCATCTTAGATGTACTGTGCTTCTTCAAAACTCTACTGTTGTGTAATGGAAATGATTTTTCATAAGATGTTTATGGACGCAGTTATCTAAACACTGAAAAAGTAGTTAATTGATAGATAGAAATGTTTACTGTAGGTGTCCTGTACATAATGCTCTTGAGGTGGTAGAATGAAGAGCCATTCAGTTCTGGGAGAGAGTGAGGAATAGAGGAATACAGAGTACTGAATTAAACAATAAACTAGCAGTTATTGTAAATTGATTAAAGCAATGGAATTATGCTGCAATTCTTCTTAAGAATTATTTCCCCGATATATTCTTCTTTCAGTACTTTTGCTACAGTGTTACAGTTTACACTCCCACTGATAGTGTAACTTTAATACTTTAAAATCTCTGTGGAAAACTACAAAGCAAGTGCTGGAAAACCACATACTGATTCTTATCTTGTCATGCTGTTACAGGAAGGAAACAGAATATTTTGATAAAACTTACACGGCTGGTTAGTAAGCAAGGTATTTTAGGGCAGAAACAAATTTCCCCTCCCCTCTGAGAAGGCTTGAGTTTAATTGAACACCACTTTATAGTGATAAAAAGTTATTGGCATTTGACGTCTAGTGTGAGTCAGCTTGCCAGTGGATGCGTGGTCCTCATCACACAAACCACTATCATAGTTGCCACTAAGTGGCTTTCAGTTTAGTAGCCTAAGCAAGTGAGGACAAGGTCTCTTAGGGGTAAATACTAATTTCCTTACTTCTGGAAGTGGTCTCTCAGAGAGCAGGGTGGAGGCACACTGCTTTGGTGATATAGTGGATAGGTGTATTGGCACTCCCCATGCTGCAGGTGTTTATTTTTTTAAAAAAAACCTTTTAAGAGTTGTTTTCTCCCCCCTTGGTGTCCCGTCCCCCCCGGTTCTTGCCTAGCGATTTAAAATTTGAAATTATTGTGAGAAACTAGTTTTATGCACTGCTTATGGTGACTAACATTGTGTTTCTGGTCATCTTGGACAGCTAAATTAGATCAATCTGAGTCTCCCTGCAGTAGCAAAACACAGTTGTGTATTCATTTCTAGCAGTGCAGGATGATGATAAAATTGCCTCCACTCAAAAGCTCTTGTTTTGATTGAGGTATAACACTTATTGCAATACCCAATGTTGGGCCTGAGCATCTTGATAGCTTTTCTTAACTTGAATTTAGTATGAGCATACACATAGGTACAGTTGTGTGTGCTCGTGTTAAATTTACTTTTCTGCGTATGTTCATTAATATTCTCAAGGCAGTTGCTATTATGGCCCATGTGCAGCTATCAGTATTTAGACTTTCCTAATACGCTGGATAAGATGTTCTGTGTAGGTGTAGTCTTTTTACTAAGGCTGTCGATAAATTGCGATTAACTCAAAAAATTAATTGCGATTAAAAAAAATTAATCACTATCAATCGCAATTTTAATTGCACTGTTAAACAATAGAATACCAATTAAAATTTATTAAATATTTTGGATGTTTTTCTACATTTTCATATATATTCTGTATTGTAATTGAAATCAAAGTGTATATTTTTAATTACAAATATTTGCACTGTAAAATGATAAAAGAAATAATATTTTTCAATTCACCTCATACAAGTACAGTAGTGCAATCTTTGTTGTGAAAGTACAACTTACAAATGTAGATTGTTTGTTACATTACACTAAAAAACCAAAACAGTTATGTAGCCCTTCTGAGCCTACAAGTCCTCTTAGTCCTACTTCTTATCTCAGCGACTGGCTGAACAAACAAGTTTGTTTACATTTACAGGAGATAATGCTGCTCTCTTCTTATTTACAATGTCACCAGAAAGTGAGAGCGGGCATTTGCATGGCACTTCAGTAGCTAGCATTGCAAGATATTTACGGGCCAGATACACTAAAAAAATCTTATGGCCCTTCATGCTTTAGCCATCATTCCAGATGACGTGCTTCCATGCTGCTGATGCTCGTTAAAAAAATAATGCATTAATTACATTTGTGACTGAACTCCTTGAGGGAGAATTGTATGTCTCCTGCATTGTTTTACCTGCATTCTGCCATATATTTCATGTTATAGCAGTCTCGAATGATGACCCAGCACATGTTCATTTTAAGAACACTTTCTCTGTAGATTTCACAAAACTCAAACAAGGAATGAATGTGATATTTCTAACCGACTCAAGATTGAAGAATCTGAAGTGCCTTCCAAAGTATGAGGGGTACAGGGTGTGGAGCATACTTTCAGAAGTCTTAAAAGAGCAACACTCTGATGCAAAACTACAGAACCTGAACCACCAAAACAGAAAATCAACCTTCTGCTGGTGGGATCTGAAAATGATGATGAAATGATGAACATGATGAAAATGATCGGATGATGAAAATGAACATCCGTCGGTCCGCACTGCTTTGGATTGTTGTTGAGCAGAACCTGTCATCAGCATGGACGCATGTCCACTGGAATGGTGGTTGAAGTACGAAGGGACGTATGAATCTTTAGCACATCTGGCACGTAAATACCTTGCGACACTGGCTACAACAGTACCATGCGAACACCTGTTCTCACTTTCAGGTGACCTTGTAAACAAGAAGCAGGTAAGCATTATCTCCTGCAAATGTAAACAGACTTGTTTGTCTTAGTGATTGGCTGAACAAGAAGTAGGACTGAGTGGACTTGCAGGCTCTAAAATTTTACATTGTTTTATTTTTGAATGCAGTTTTTTTTGTACGTAATTCTACATTTGTAATTTCAACTTTCGTGATAGAGATTGCACTACAGTACTTGTACTAGGTGAACTGAAAAATACTATTTCTTTTGTTTTTTTTACAGTTCAAATACTTGTAATTAAAAATATAAATTGAGCACTGTACACTTTGTATTCTGTGTTGTAATTGAAATTAATATATTTGAAAATGTAGAAAACATCCAAAAAGATTCAAATAAATGGTATTCTATTGTTTAACAGTGCGATTAATTGCGCCATTAATCATTATTGCTTTTTTTTAATCGCTTGACAGCCCTACTTTTTACTTATTAGATCTTTGCTTTGGCAGATCTTCAAGGAAAGCAAGTTATAAAGCAGTGTACCCCTCACTTAGGGAAACTGTTTGTATTCTTTTTAATAACCCCCTGTGTTAAATAGAACTGACTACAGCTCCTGTAGTATTACATGGGGAGAAACAATAGTCTGTCAGTTAACCATTAAACCATTTATGGGTTTATAGATCAAAACCAGCACCTTTACATTTCATTCAGCAGTCAACTGGTAGACAGTGCAGATCATGGCTCATGGGTATAACATGCTCCCTGTGGGAAGAAACTAGGCAGAGGTATTAGTATCCAATATTAGTTTTAAGGTGTAGCTCCATTTAAAGCACATTGCAGTAATCCAGTATTGAGATGACAGAAGCATGGATATTTATGCTGAGATCTGCATCCAGAAGATCATAATCTTTCCAAGCACATATGATTATTTTGAAAAATAAATCAATAATTTAGTTGCATGGAGTGCAGCTGAATTACACAGAGCGCTGTTGAGTGTTCAGAGGCAGCTGATATTGAACATGACACTCCCTACTCCACTGCATTTCCAAAGTTGTAAGGGGAAGCAATAAATGGTAGTCAGATTTCCTCAGCTGGGATGCTTATGTTTCTGCCATTTCTTTAGATTGTTTCCCCATTCTGTAAGCGTTATCTCAACCGTATCTGGTCTTTTTGCTGCACCAGCTGGGTTGGAATAGATGGACACATGAATATGGGTATCTTTCCTATACTGCAATCCGTAATTCCCCTAATGACTTAAAAAGAGATTGGATAGGAGGGGTGACAGAATAGAACCCAGTAGAGAAGTGGTGGGCGACCTGCGGCCCGCACACAGCCCATCAGGGTAATCTGCTGGTGGTCCACCAGACAGTTTGTTTACATTTGCACGGCTGCCTGCAGTTCGCCGTTCTCGGCCAATGGGAGCTGTGGGAAGCGGCGGACAGCATGCTCCTGCGGCCCACACCACTTCCCACAGCTCCCATTGGCTAGGAACGGTGAACCATGGTCACTGGGAGCTGTGGACAGCTGTGCAGATGTAAACAAACTGTCTGGCGGCCCACCAGTGGATTACCCAGATGGGCCGCAGGTTGCCCACCACTGCGGTAGAGCCTTGCGTGAGAGAACAAATAGCAGTTGCTCAGTACTTCTCACTGGAATCCCTCAAAAAAAGGAGCAGAACCACTCAAGCAATTCTGTTTACTCTACTGTGGTCTGCCGTCACGCCAACAATACCTTTAATTTAAAAAAAAAAAAAAAGACTCATACATATCTCAGCATTTTTTGTGACAGATTTGTCTTTTTATAATCAAAGATTAAATGCATAAGGTTCGAGACTATTAGAAACCCAACTTAGTCATGCAGTTTTAAGTCCATACTCTGGTGCCTGAATAAGTGGCCTGATTTAGTGTCAAATGCCCAGTAGCTTTTACTGACTTCAGTGGGAGCTGTTGGTTGCTCATTGATTTTGAAAAGCAACTTTAAGTGCCTGTTTTTGAAAATCTTGGCAGTGATGTATAAGAAAGCACAGTGCCTTATAGAACGTATTTATAACTTTGTAACAGCAACAAAAAAGCTGAATGAGGTACTCATTTTTAGCATGAGTTCCATAGGAATGTCAGTAAACCAAATCTGCTCATGAAGTTTTTTCTTTTTAAAACAAACTAACCAACCACTCCCAAACCATGTCAAGAGCTGAATTCTGAAATTCATAATCTGTTAATAAGATGGGAAGAACACCAACAGCCAAATTGCAGGCTGTTCCATACTGCCCTGAATATAAGGGGCTCAAGTTGTGAGACACAGTTAGTCACAGAAACTACCTCTTATTCTTGACTTTTGCATCAACAAGAGGTTTATGCATAGACTAGCCCGGGGTGGCCAACCTGAGCCTGAGAAGGAGCCAGTATTTACCAGTGTACATTGCCAAAGAGCCACAGTAATAAGTCAGCAGCCCCCCATCAGCTCCCTCCCAGCACCTCCCATCCACTGGCAGCCCCACCAGTCAGCGCCTCCCCCCTCCATCTCCACAACTCCCGATCAGCTGTTTCATGGTATGCAGGAGGCTCTGGGTGGCGGGGGAGCGAGGGCATGACAGGTTCAGAGGAGGGGGTGGGAAGGGGTGGAGTGGGGGCAGGGCCTATGGCAGAGCCAGAAGTTGAGCAATGAGCACCCCCCGGCACATTGGAAAGTTGGCGCCTGTAGCTCCAGCCCCGGAGTCGGTGCCTCTACAAGGAGCCGTATATTAACTTCTGAGGAGCCGCATGTGGCTCTGGAGCCACAGGTTGGTCACCCCTGGACTAGCCAATCATGTCAAAATGGCTAATAAGGCAGAATTATTGTCTGTGCATGTATCTTGCAAGCACAGACCTGACATGACTTTTCAAAAAGGCAGTCCTGTATCTCTCTGGGTTCCAAAAGTAACCTAGTAGTATTCCCCCACCTGCCACCCCTTCAGCTGTCTAGATAATACCAATGGCCTTAGAAAAGTATTATTTAACAGTTCCAAAAAGCAATGGAATTACTTTTCTTATGTCTCTCTATACTGGATATTATGGTAGTATTTTATACCAGTCTGCTTCAGTCAAAGTATATGTTCAATTTATAAAACTCTAGCAGATATTAGCAAACGTTGGGGAATGGAGGTAGAAATCCCTACAATTTAATAAATCTTGGAAAATAATGCCGCTTCTCCATCAACTTTCAGCAATTCTGAAACAATATAGTGAGCTTGTGTGAATCACTTCTTGGCTTGGCTTCATCTTGCAGATGAACTAGTTTGTTTTTGACCTTCATTGGTGGTGGTTTTTTCTCTGTACATTTTTTTGATTGGGACTACAGTGCTTCTAAGTGCAGTAGAATCTGCTTAATAGCAAACTGGATAATAACTTCTGGTTAATAGCAACATTTTGCCAGGAACCAAACCAATCCCATCCCATGGACTTTAATATTAATGGAATTTGGAAAATGGCAACAGCATGGCACTTATTGAGAATGTTTTTTGGAAGAAAGGTCCCAGCAGCAGGCAAGGTGCTGAGATGTGCATTCTCTGGCTGCAGCCCTGCAAACCTGCCTGCATGCAGACACTGCATCCGAGGTAAGGGCCTGTGGTCTGGGAGGGGAGGCTGCAGCCTGGGTGCTGGAGCTGTATAGTACTTCTCCCTGTGCTATCCAGGCTGCTCCCTGACGGGGGGCTACACCCAGGGTTCCTTGTGCTGGGATGTGCCGAGCACTGGAGAATGCGAGAAGTCCTGTGCAGCTCTGTGGGCTCCCAGTGTCCACACTCCCATAGAAAGCCCCAAGGTCCAGGCTGTAGCCGCCTTCCCTGCCCCCCCCCCCCCCCCCCTTTTTCTACTGCTCTGCCCACAGGCAGGTCTGTAGCCAGGGAAAACGCATCTAATTAGTAATTAAGATAATGATTACTTAATCTGCAGCAAGGAAAATTTAGGTTAGATATTAGGAAAATCTTTCTAACTATAAGGATAGTTAAGCTCTGGAATAGACTTCCAAGGGAGGTTGTGGAATCCTCATCATTGGAAGTTTTTAAAAACAGGTTGGACGAACACTTGTCAGGGACACTGTAGGTTTACTTGGCCCTTCCTCAGTGCAGGGGGCTGGCCTAAATGACACCTGAGGGTCCCTTCCATCCCTATATTTTTCTGATTAATGGACTAAAAAGGTGTGGGGTTGGATGGGGAGAGAAGAGTGGGAGGAGATGTGGAGAGCTAGACAGCAGGATAGTGATTTAATGCACTATCCTCTAGGGACCGGATTTCATGTTTTAAAGTTGACAAGGTAAATTTAATGTTTAGTTCTGCAGGGCTATTTCTTTATAGGCAAGCGGCAGACACAACTGATTTGGTCAACTTAATACACACACACACACACGCAAGCGGCAGACACAACTGATTTGGTCAACTTAATACACACACACACAACGTTTATGTCTGCTTTATGATTGGAACTGTCAGGTGGCCAGGAAATAGGGATAAACAATGACTCCATCAACTTGTTAAAATGACCACTTTGAAATATTTGCATTAGTTTAATGACTGTGTATTTCAAAACATACAGTTGGGTTTCCTTGACCTCAGAGTATCACAACAACAGTCTAAAGGGTAAAAACAACAATCCTGTGATAAATTTTGTAGAGGTAACAGTGCTGGTGACATTTCGAGTCAACATCATGATCATCTTATTTTTCATTATGATCTCTGAGTGCATGGGTTACCACAATCTTCATTGTCTTGCATATACACAATTCTGTGTAGAGAAGATGGTTCTGAGTACAGACATAGTTAATTGTGCAGCAACCCTACTAGTACACGCACAAATAAGGTTTTATAAAAACTCAGATGCCATTGGGTTTTTGAAGAATACAGGAAGTAGTTTGTCATCCACATTTTTTCATCCATGTTGCAATGGTGATCCCATATCTGGGGTTTACCTGTATGCAAAGACATCCAAGGCTTTGTATGCGAAGATGCTTTTTTGACATGCTCTTCAAAACTGTCCTCATGTGGTGGGAGCTTGGCCAGTGACTTGTCCTTTTTGGTGGCTAAATGGAGGTGCATGCAATTCAAGTCTTTGTGGGCCTCCTTTTCTTTCTTGCTCTGGTCATACTGCACTGCTGCTAACTTCCTTGCTGCAGAAATTGTGGCTTGTATATCACTCTCTTCCAATTCGAGAAGATATTTGGAGTTGTAAGCTCCCTTTGTCTCAACATTAATCCCCCCCCCCCACACACACACCTGGTATACATCTTGTTACAGTATGTACAGCAGGAAATATGTTGCAGGAGTGAGTGTATCACAGATTGCATGGACAGGTATGAAACAATGCTCATCAGTTGTGATGGTGAAACTACCTGTTTCAATCCGCGTGTTATCAATGTGTTCCATTTTTTGCAAAGTAATGAACAGCGAGGTCCAAAACATCTGTATCAGGTGATCTAATTACTATGGTTCCTTTGGCACCAAGATATCCAAAAGTCATATTGGGACATACAGAATGCAGAAGCATCCTTGTGTCTGCTTCCTAGATAAGTTCATGGAGTATAGGTCAATCAGTGTCTATTAGCCAGGATGGGCAGGGATGGTGTCCCTAGCCTGTTTGCCAGAAACTGGGAATGGGTGACAGAGGTGGATCATTTGATGATTACCTGTTCATTCCCTCTGGGGCACCCAGCATTGACCACTGTCGGAAGAAAAGAAATTGGCTAGATGGACCTTTGTTTTGACCCAGCATGGCTGTTCTTATGTTCCTCTTGAGTACAGTGCAAGTTTTGGGCTTCTTCAACACTTCTACTGGTGATGGACTTTGCTACTTCTCTATTAGAAAGGCCTCCAGCAGGAAGGAATGTTTGTGTTTTGTGTGCTCCTACATTGTTGGGTACATTTTGAACCATACATTCACACAGGAATTTTACTAGTAACTTCTTGTTGGATGCAACGTTTTGAATTTTTTTTTTTTTTTCACCATGGAGTAGCAGGGCATTTACCAATCACCAGTGCATCCAACATTAAATCTGGTCTGGCACTGTCTTTCCACAATTTCAGTTGTTGTCATATCTGTTAAAGACTCTGATTACAGAATTAGCTTTGTCAAATCCTTTTAGGACCTTCCTCAAATACTCAGCAGCCAATTTATTGGATGTGTGGAATTTGTCCCCAGCCATTATTTGCATGGCATCTCTGATGTACACTGTAGTTTCTTTGTTGCATACTCTTAGCTCATGGGTTTTTTCAGCTTGACCTTCCAGCTAATGCCCTAATTCATCTTTTGTCCATTCTTCTCATTGTTCCATCAGCCTTGAAGAGGGACATAGGCAGAGGTTCTATTGGGTGACTAAGAACGGTTGCTATTGAAACATCTTCTTGCTCTGGACAGCTCTGTGCAGAAAATGATCTCTGGAGTGATAGCTACTGTGATTTGTCCCTCTCTTGTCAGAGTTAAATTTGGTCGTCTTGGCTATGTCAGCAAATGTTATGATGCTAGATTTCTTAACTGGGCAGAAGAAGCTAGATGTCCCAGCAGAATCAAGTTCACCTCTTACAAATCTCTCCATTTGTTCTTCACCAGCATCTGCTATTTTCAGTAGAGACTCTTGTACATCTGATGTTAAGTACCTCTGGATGTGATTCAAGGTCAGACGGGTTTGTCATGTTGAGGACGTGGTTGGTAAGAGCTGTAATATACTCTTCATCCCTCTTCAGTACAGAGGTAAGGTATTGCGTACATTTTCCCTTTGATATTTCTAGATAGGCCACTTCTTTCTCTCATAGCTTTTGCATATTCACTCAGGATCTGACTTGTGAGAGTCCATCTGATCAGTGCTGGCTTCTTTCTTGTCAGTCCCATACTCCCACTTCTGCTCTTTGAGTCTCTTTGGCAGTTTTCTCTGTTTCCCTGTCATTCCAATTTCATTGAAAGAATCAGAGGAATCTGATGCACAGCAAATTCCCTAGATTCAAAGGCACTGTGTACTACTTCAGGGTGATTTTAACATGTCAAGAACAAAGAGTGGAATAATTGAGCTTCTTTACAGTAGAGCAATATGGAAGCATGGTGCACTGTGTGTCAGTAAAGTTTCGAATGACCCTCTTGTTCTGCATTGACATCTGGAAGAAGTATCTGCATAACCTAGAGAAGGTGATCCCAGAACATGAATATTGGAGACTGGGCATACTTCCAAGACTGAAATTTCTCCAGTAGTAATAGAATATACTGGGTTACAGCACCATCAAGCACTTTAATGACAAGTTGTAAGGACTCATTGTCTTCAGATTCCAACATCTTTAGAGTGTCAGCTGAACTTTGCCAGACAAATGATGGAACTACATGATACCTCCTTCCTGCTCACACTATTTAACAAATGAATAAAGTTTCAGAGCACTCAGGACCTCAGATGCTAGACTCAAGCCACAGAGCACAGTTGAATTGCTTATCCTCAAGCATTTGATCTACGCTACAAGCTGCAATAACATTAGAAACAACAACAGGGTCTAGCAGTCCTGCATCTCCCCAGAATTTCTGAATACATTGAGTAAACCAGGATAGGGTGTGAAAATTACCCAGGCTGATCACATTGGGAGAGAGTTCATTTCATTTGCTGAGCAACAGCATACTGCTGCTGATTCATGGCTGAAGATATGCTGCTGTCCTAAAGCTGCTGACATTTCCTTACATTTCAGCATTGTAGCAGAGACTGTGGCCATGTTAGGTGGTTTGGCATTCATAATAGGTACATATGCAAATGCTGTGTAGGTTCTCTTCTTTGTTGCAAGCTTGTGATTGAAACCAGTCCAAAATGGAATCACTTGAGTGGAAACATTATTGATATCATTTGGTATTGGTAGAACATCACAGGGTAGTAGTCTTAAAAGACATCACGAGAGATCTCTGACAGTGTATACTTGTAGGTGACAAGAGTTTTTTCTCAAGTAAAAAGAAAAGGAGGACTTGTGGCACCCTAGAGACTAACAAATTTGTTTGAGCATAAGCTTTTGTGAGCTGCAGCTCACTTCATCGGACACATGTACTCAAGCACTCTTTCATGATGAGTTGGTTCTGGACGTGTTCAAGGTTTTTCAAATGCTGCATGCTACATAGGAGACTCTGATTGCCAGGGGGAGAGAGTAAGTGACTTTTCTCTCCCATGCTTCAGTGATAGTCCAGCATTACAAGAAATATCTGCAGAATGTTCTTGAAATACCATGCTCTAGCCATTGACTGGAAGGTATTCTTTTCATCAATGGCCTGTGTTGATGTCTATGCTATAATCTTCTTCATGGGTGACATTTCCATCAGTATGAAGTGGTACAATTCCATTTGGAATTAACACACTTCCCTGGAGTCTTTTTTTTTTTTTTTTTACTTCAGTTTTTGCAGCGCTAGTGATGAACCGCCTCAATTCATCATAATTAATGCAGAATCCATGAAGATGTAGTATGTTAATTAAATTGCTGGAACCAAACTCGTGTAGCTGTGCAGCAAGGGTTATGTGCAGTGGCTTGATGATTTTGGAACTGTTAAATACTATGCACTCTGCAGTTGAAAGGCACCTTCTTTGAATGTCTTCTGAAGGATGATACTCATTGCTTGCTGAAGTATATTCCTCTTTATCAACCAATGGACAGATTCCTGCACTGGTTGGGGCACAAAAGTAGCTGACCTCTAAACTACAATCACTCAGGCTTTGGATAATATTCTCAGGCTTTAGTTTTGGCTGTTTCACACTGAAGGATTAAAGTGGCATTATATGAACCCACTTATTCATTTGAAAGCTGTTCTTCAGGCTCACTTGTCAGAAGAACAGTCACAAAACATTTGGATAATTTTAAGTTCCTGCTTCAGATTTATAGCAGCTTGGATAGCATCAGCTAATGTTGTGCTGCATAAAACAGTGGTTGACTTGCTGTGCATGGAATAAAATTGCAGAGTTGTTTTTCTAATTTTGCCTGTAACTTGCTACTGGAATATCTTGCAGTTTTTTTAACTGAAGGGAATAGGGCTTTGTACAATAAGAATGCTCTTCTCCTGTCCAAGCTGCTACAAAGACAATCCGCTGATAAAACACAGTGTTACAAGGTGACTGTGTTGTTGCAGTATAATTAGATAGTTTTGCTTTAAGATTTATTTCAGGTAAGAACAAAGGCAGTGATGATCTACATCCTTAGCAGTCAAGTCTTCCATAGATATTCTGCTCAACATCTCATCTCCTCTTTGAAGTGCTGCCTCCCTTACATTGGTTGGTCTCAAATGTTTCTATTTTATAAAGTTTCTTGTGTGTGTTCTCAAGCAAAAAGTGCAAAAGGACCAGTTGCTGGAGGACATGGTCGCTCTAGTTGGTTTATAAGGAAGCAGGTAAATGTGATGCTTTCTGCTTAGATTGAGTCTGTCGACTTTCCTGGGTTGTTGTCACGCTGCCTGGAGTGGCTCAGGTTTGTGAGTGCCTTCTTCAGGACAGACTGTCAGTAAAGAGGGCAGACACCCCAAACTTAGATTTCACCAAGCCAGTGACAAAAGTGAACTCCTGGACCACAAACAGTCCCCTTAGACTCTCCAGTCTATTTTGCCACCCAGACAAACTGGACTTTGTGATAAAATGGTTACTTACACCAAAAATCACATAACATTTAGGTTGCTTCCAGTCTCAAGAGACTAGTCACTTACCTCAGATCAACTGGTTCTCTAGCTCTTACACAAAAGACAACACAGGTAGCCAACTCTATAATTAACTAAAGGTTTATTAGCTAAGAAAAAGAAATGAGAGTTATTGAGAGGTTAAAGCAGGTAAAATTATTTGCACAGGTAAGTCACAGTTTGTAATTCCAAATGGTTGTAGTGATGTAATAAACTGCCAGTTTCCCAAAAATCTTTTCAGGGTACCCAGATTGTCTCTGAGGATCTCCACTTTGCATCTGATACACTTCCCTGTAAGAGTCCAAACAGTCCAGAGATGCAGGATCTTTCCTTGAATCCATACTTACAGCTGCTTCTCACAGAAAACAAGCTGACAGTCACTATCCACATAGGCTTTTCCTTTGTTAATGGAGAGTGAAGAATGCATTTTGACTTCAGATCATCACACACTACTACTTGCTTTGAAATGAGCACTTTTCTGTTAAAGTTCTTCATTTGCATTCAACAAGGCTTCTTTCTTATTTGATAGATTATCTAGTTACAGAGGTATACACAATGTAAATGTATGCTACTACATTATAATGGCATAAAGATAAGTGGAAAACACTGCAAGTAACATCCCACTAGTTTTCATGAAGTTGAAACACCAATCATTTTGATCTATATTAATACACAAGTGAATTGGCCTGGGGATTTGACATGAGCTGGCACCTGGTCTGCCAGTGTCACAAGTACTACTCTGACATGCTTGTGTATTTCTGAAAGCAATCCCTGTGACAGAGTACTGGTGACACATCATCTAAACTAGAAAACTCATCCAGGGACTGCCAATACAATTAATCTGTCCTGGTTTAGCAGCATCACAGAATTCTGTCCAGCACTGGTGGCTTTTGACATTTTTTGCATTTTTTTGATTTCTTCTTTTGACAGCATATTTTTTTTCAAAGTTTGAAGAATCTCTTTCTTGTTAATGTGAGCTTCAAGGGGCTAGTATCCTCCATGTCTTCATACACTGTAACTTCCCTGCAGAGGTAAAACTTGCAGCATGTATTGTTAGCATGTTGTTGTCTACCATCACCATCTTTCATTTTGTGCCCTTGTACAGACTTGTGCTAAACTAGCTCTACTGTAGCATCAAAATTGCCGTTTTTATTTAGTGAGCACTTTGAAGTCCAATATGAGATTGATTGGTGGTTGTTCTCTGTAACACTAATACTGGCCTGTGTATAGGTGTCACTGAACTAAAAAGCTATTTTCTAGAATATTTCAGAGGCTAGTGCTGCATGCATGGGCAATTGCAAATTAAAACCATCTACCAGGCACACTAAATACTACATTATATGGAGAAACATTACATTAGGAATTCCCATACATTTCTATTTACCCATTATGCAGTACAAACTATAAGCATGCAATCTACTATTATTGGTGCACCGCCTTCAGGGTCAGACTGATATGGCCAAAAAATTTCAATTGAAAATATGAAAACTATTATAATCACTTGTGAGAGAGTTTGACAAGAGTATGCAATGCAAAAACTTTTCATATTCGTATATTGCAAAATGTTGATATATGCCATTTTTTCCACATGCTAAACAGATTGATTATTTCTGGGAAAAAAAACCCTTGCCCATGCAAAACCAATACAAATCTTCTTAATACATTGTCCTTTGGTAGCTTTGGCCAATAAACACCAAAGTAAGGTGTTGCAATTAACTTAAATTGTAGTCCTAGTTATATTGCACTATTTCTGGAATTGCAAAAAATGACACTTCCTCATTTTTGGTACCTATGGGCTTACAGCTGCGCATCATACCTTGTCTAAAGGTACATAAAATAAACTTTCAAATAACATATGTGGATGTGTGTAGAGTGGGTACTTTAAACTCAAAAAAAAAAGAGCCTTTTTGGAGAATTGCTGCATGACTATTATGTTATAGCATTTGATAGCATTGACAGTCTCTGCTTAGAAAAGACCAGAAGTGGGCATCGTGGGGACTTTCAGGTTAGGACTGTAATTAAGAGCAGGTCTGTAGAAGGAGGAAAAGCTTATGCATGGTCTGCTCACACAGCCTAGCTCTGAATAGTCTGATACAAAATTATCCAGTAAAATAAAAATATTGTTAGAAAAAATTGAAAACGCTAATTTAAAAGTACCAAAGAATAATTAAGTAGGACAAATAAATAATTTGACATGTGAATTGGAAGAGGAAAACAGGACTACACATACTGTCCTAAAATTCAGGAAAAACTATTGATTCTTTGTCTGTAGTTGAACATTTTGGGATATTGCTAAATGCATTGACGCATAGCATACGCATATGAAAGTAAAAACTATTTCCCCTGCTGATTTTTTCCTCTACTGCTACTCTCACCTTCTTGTCAACTATTTGAAGTGGGCCATGCTGATTATCACTACAAAAGTTTTTTTTCCTCCTGCTGATGATAGCCCACCTTAATTGATTAGTCTTGTTACAGTTGGTATGGCAACACCCATTTTTTCAGTGTGTGTGTGTGTGTATATCTTCCTACTGTATTTTCCACTGCATGCATCCAATGAAGTGGGTTTTAGCCCATGAAAGCTTATGCCCAAATAAATTTGTTAGTCTCTAAGGTGCCACAAGTACTCCTCCTTTTTTTTTTTTTTTAAACTAAAGAATGTTTTCTAAAAAGCATAATTGGGTTTCTACCTTTGTATGTTAAGCCACAGTAGTATCAGTTCCCTCTCCCCTTCCATCAGTTCAGGATTATAGCCAAGCAAACTGTAGCTTATCCTCACTTCTGTACTTGCAATAAACAGCTAATTATTTCAGATCTCTAAACAGGCCATCAAACTGGCATTGAGTATCAATTGAGAAGTATTTCAGAGTAGCAGCCGTGTTAGTTTGTAGCCACAAAAAGAAAAAGAGTACTCGTGGCACCTTAGAGACTAACAAATTTGTCATGTCATGCATCCGATGAAGTGAGCTGTAGCTCACGAAAGCTTATGCTCAAATAAATTTTTAGTCTCTAAGGTGCCACAAGTACTCCTTTTCTAATTGAGAAGTGTAAATTATTGTACTCAAAAGCACAATGAAGCACTTAAAGGCAAAATCCACTATGCAGTCTGTCTTCAAAGGAGACTTTACATCATTGCATATCATGTGTTGCAGGCTGATAACTTTTGTGCAGTTCTGCACTTGATTTTTTTTCCCCTTAGCATCTGCTTTGCTGTCATAATTAAATAATTGTAGCAATCTTACAAGGATTTTGTGGTTGTTAGTTTTATAGACTTTCTTTTTTTGTTATATTATCATTATAAAATGTTACCAAAGTTTGTGTCATTTGAGATTTTTAAAATCTTCACCTGTTTCAAGTCTAAATGAACATGAGGGTCTTTAAATTTTTACGAATCAGAACTCTACTGGCACATTTTTCTGATCTGGCTAAACATTCTCAAGCATATTTATAATTTTTGCAGTGCCTTTGTTGGAATAAAGTGGAGGCTAATGTGGATTTGTGATTAGAGGTATTGGGTGTGTGTCGGGGGAGGAGTGAATGATTCGGAATAGGACTTCTTACCTTGCCTTCAACAGTGATGTATGAAAATTTGGAGAATTTCAAACAGCTTCTCAGAAAACTGTTACTTTTGCATTCTAAAAACACAGAATAACTTATTTTCTGGAATTCTGTTAAGATGAACCAGTAAATCATCATATTACAGTTTGACCTAAGATTGTGAACATGGAGTCCAAGCAGAAAATGGCACAATAGACTGTAAAAACTCCTCATTTTAAGGACCATGTCTCCCTGCTTATTTGTACAGCATCTAACACAGTGGAGCCCTGATTATGACTGAGGCCTGCAGATACCACTGCAGTGTATACTGATATTTTCCAGTCCAATGCTAAGATTTGTTTTTTCTCCAATGTTCACTATGCTTAGATTTTTTTTCCTCACTGAAAATTATATTTTGCCTCTAAATAGTATCTCTCACGTAAAGTTCTCAAAGTACCTTAATTATAGTATTTGCTCTCTAGAACTACTGCGCATGGAGGAAGTTTGTCTATTGATGTACTCCAGGCCAGAATGGCAAAGTGTATCTTGTCAACAACAATTGTTTGTTTTATTTATTGGGTTTGGGGAAAAAAAAACAAACTCCTATTGACTTCAGTGGGAGCAGGACTCGGCTTGTGGTTTTGGTTGTATCTTGCAGCGTTTTGATATTAAATGAGTACATTTTACATCTAGGGAAATTACTATGTGTAGTTTTCTGTTGGTTCCTACTGGTGGTGTTATGAGCTGAAAAAAATTGATAACATTTCCATTAAATATCTTTTCCTCTTTATTCAGGGCTAACATTCTGGATGACAGATGACCTGGTCATTTTTGGACATTAAATGGAAATGTATTTTGTTGTCTTTTGACTTATCAGTCACAGAATCTAGAATCTTCTAAAGGAGGATGAGGATAAAAGAAGTGCATGTGTCTTTTTGTTTGTTTTTGTTTTATACCAGTAGCTTTATGTTTTGGACACTGGCATTCTTATTCAGAAAACTGTTAAAGATGTTGAAATGTCTAATCCTACTAACTTCAATGAGAATACTTTCAGTAACTCCAGGATTGTTTCAGAGATGAAAGAATGTGAAGTTGTAAAATTGAAATCTGCATTGCTGGACAAAAAATATATCCTTTATGCAAACGTGTACTTGAATCAGTCTCTTAAAAGTAGGAAGTTGTCAAATGTAACTTTTTAAAATTTAATTTTCCATTTCACAAGTTCCTGGATGATGCAGTATTGGTTTAAAATCCTGAATATATATTTTCAATCCCCTTAAGTTGTTTCATAACATGTTTTAATACACAACGTGCGTGCTGATTAACTCCTTAATTTTCTATAAGCACATCTATATTCCTAAAGGACTAGAAACTGAGTTTAGACTCTAGAACTGTATCTGCAGCTGGAATTTTCTGAAGTAGTTCTGCCATTGCTCTAATGATGGGGTGCAGCTTCATGGGTTCTAGCAGCAGCGGTGGTACTAGGCCTTAATTAGACTAGACATCTTATTTACTTCTTAAAATTCTTAGCAGTAGAGCTCCAATGGTAGGAATGCTGTTGTAGACCTGGTGGTTGCTGGCATTTTGATCGCCAGGTTATGCACAACTGCTGTATGTTTAGACAGTGATAAGGTGTTTTAGAACACTAGTATGAGAGAGTGCTGCCTAATACCTAGATGTAGTGCATTAGTCTACCAAGTAGGTTACTCCTGTGGGAATTCTATGCCACTGCACAATGCAGAATTTGTGCAGAATTAATGTTCCCTGAAGAATTTTACTTTTTCCTGCAGCATTTGTGATTTCCACAAAAATGCTTTCTTTTGGTGGAAATGACAAATTTCAGCTCTGTGCGTGACTGGGCCTGTCGGCTGGAGCCCCAGCAGAGCGACACTTCCTGAATCTTTTTTGTTGTCTGTATTGTTACAGACCTACTTGTTGACAGGTATTTTGAAATAAATTACCAATATAATGGAAACTGGAGTGATAATACTGTGTTGTTTTGACAAAAATGTGCAGAATTTTGCAGAATTTTAAAACTTGGTGTGCAGAATTTTTAATTTTTTTGGTGCAGAATTCTGCCAGGAGTAGTAGGTAATGCTGCTTGCAGGGGAGAGAGGATCAGCGATGCTCTATTTTGGTCTCCCTAATGTATAGTAACACTTCTTTGTTTGACAGGAAATATTAAGAAAATCATTGTCTCCAGATGATGAATGTTCAACTGGACTTAATGTTTTAATTATTTCTCTTGAGTCATATTTGTATCTTAAGTTTAAAAAACAAACCAACCCTCACACTTTGGGAAGAAGGATCACCTGAACAGTCTTAATTCTGACCTTGCATCACCATCCTTTTGGTTGCAGGGGTGGGGATGTTGAGTAATTCTTATTAGTCTGTGATTTACCTACTTTCATTCTTCCCAACAGAAGGGAACTCTAATTGTATAGTGGCAGTTGAAGACTCAAGCCTTAATGCCCTGAGACTTAGCTGTGATTGAGCTAGCATTCTAAAAACAGTGTAGCCATGATGGCATGATTGGTGTATGGAATAGGTCCCTGAGTACATACCTAAGATCTTGGACAGGATTATACTTGGGGCTGCAAGCCTGTGACACCTTAGCTGCCCTTGTACTTTCAGCAGGCAAGCTCAATCAGAGCTAGAGTGGGTATGTCTGATTGAGCTGAAAATGTCACCTTCCAGCTTTCCAGCTCCAAAGCAGACTTACACTTAGACTTTAGACTTGTGCAGATCCACTTACAGGTTTGGGGCCTTGCTATCTGGTTTTTTAATAAATGGAATCCTAGCAAAAGTAAACCTTACCCATTATTCCTAAAGAGCTCTAGGTTCAGTATTGCCTTATGCTACTTTTGTTTGGCTCTGGCTCATTCTGCTTATTAGTTCCTAGACGTTCCCCTATGGTTTTTAGAACCCTCCAGGCCTCTATGTTTCAGTGACTTCAGGCTTAAGCATCTAGCCTTCTGAAAACATTTAATAGCACTGTTTCTTATTGAGGTAGGAAAGTCTTGTGGCTAAGGCACTGGTCTGGGACCTGAAAGGCACTTATTTTATGAATAGACAGACAAGTACAATTTGTAGCATCTAAGAACCCTGGTCAAGGATAAAGGCCCTGTCATGCTAGGTGTTGCATGGAAAAATAACAAATAGTACTTCCACTCCTGTTTCAATTCCCACTCTTCCTTGCACAGGTTATTTTAAGTTCTTTGCCCCAATTCCTTGTCTGAAAAATTGTAACAGTACTTGTCAGTTTTAGATTGTAAGCTCTTTAGGGCAAGGATTGTCTTATTATGGGCTTGTAGTGTCTAGAGAGGGGACCTCTAAATTTTACTTCTACACGAAAAAGATGACTAAAACAAGTTCCTAGATTGAACTATATCACTCATCACTTCTCATCTTAAAAAAAAAAAAAAAAAAAAATCCTTGAAAGGTGAAGACCTTAAGCCCCCTCCCCCCTCTCAAAAGTCACTCCAGATGTTTTCCTTTGGAATAAAATAAAGACATTAGAGATTTCAGGTGGCTTTGGCAAAGTTTCCAGGGCAAGTGAGAGTCAAAATTTGTCTGTTGTACACTTAAGAAAGATGTGCAAAATTCACTGAGTATCCTTTTAACAGTTAAAATTTCAAAAGATAAACACTCTCTCCATAATGACCTAAGTGGAGGTGAAACTAGTGTAGTGGGGGGGGTCTTGTGTGACTGAATTTTGCTAACTTCATGTTCACATTTTATGAATCTTACGTGGTCCCCCAAACTTAATGAACAGACTGAAGCTTCTGGGCTTGGCAGTTGAAAAGATAATGGGTGGTGGTGGAGTTTCGTCATGTTGGATCTCCTTTTTCCTGACTGGGTTGAGAAGAATTGCAATATATGTACACTGTTGTATCTTTGAATTACTTTGGTATAAAGTCTGGCCTCCAGACCTCCCTTTTGACCCTCTGCCTTTCATTCCAACTTGTCGTGTGAGAAATTTCTGCAAAATTATTATGTGGGTTTGTTCCTGCTCTACTGAAGTTAACTGGAGTTTTACTGTTGACTTCAAAGAGAGCAGGATTAAGCTCTAAAATGGGAAGAAACTTTAGTGAACACTGTAAAGAGAGGCTGCTCTTGCATGGACTTGCATAAGTCAGTCACACGTTCTGGCAAGATGTGTTGATTCCTAGTGAGTCACTTTTATTTAACCATTGAATCAGTGTTCACAACTAAACTGGCTCTGGATTGTTGCCTGCATTTTCTTGATGCAGTCTTTAAAAGCCTGTATTTTACTTCTTTCCCTTCCCTGTGCTCTCATTTTGCACCCTCCCAGAAACTGTGTAACGGACTGTAGTTTGTCCATGGAACTGTCAGCATCACAAGCACAATTCTTAACACTTGAGTGAAATTAGTATCTATTATTGCAGGAAGGCTTTCACAATAGGACAAGTCTTGTAAAATGCTCTGAAAAAAGTCAATATTAGGTTTAATCTTATTTCCTCCACTAAGTTGTTCAACATTAGGGGCTCCCAACCAAGAGTACCTCCTCTCTGACTCTTACTAACTTTGTTCTGGATGTAGTCCAGGAGAAGTACATCTGTCTTGATAGGATATTTTGATTATGCTGTACAGAAGAAACTCACAAATAGTGGGAACTTAGGGCTTGTCCACGTAAAAAGATGACCTGCATGAGAAGCCACCTAGGGTGACCAGATATCCAAATTTTATAGGGACAGTTCCTATATTTGGGGCTTTATCTTATATAGGTGCCTATCCCTCTCCACCCCCCCCATCTAGATTTTTCACACTTGTTAGCTGAGCACCTTAGAGCCACTGAACTTGTGAATTTAAACTATTGTAAACCCCTTTGCGGACCTCTTATTTCTATTTTATGTGTGTGCGGGGGGAGGGAGTGGGGTTTCCATATCAACTTAAACAAAACTGAAAAAAATCCACTCCCACGGTGGAGATAAGCGTCCACTCAGAGCTTTGCACCACTTTAACTTTGTCTTTTAAAAAACAAACCAACAATTTAAGTTAAACCAGTGCAGTTTTGCTATGTAGACAAGATGTAAGGATCTGTTCCGGCTGCCACTGGAGTAGAATTTTCCAGTTGTTTTCAGTGGCTTTAGGATCTGGTTCTGACTGGAAGGAAAACAGTGAAGCTAATTCTACATTAAGTGCTATCAAATGTACAAAATAAACTGAAAAATGGGGAAACTTATATTTTATCTGAAAGAGCAGTTACAATAACTTTAGGCACAATGTTAGTAGGTAAAAAGTGGACAGAAGTCAGATTTAAGACAGTGTCACTTTAATGTTTTATGAAGATGTTCAAAACTTTTTTTTAAAAAGAAATATGTACTAGTAACAACTTGACTTGTTTTGTTAAAGCATTACATTGTATCTTAGTTTATATAACTTGCTTCTAATGTTGCAAAACCTTAGCTTTCCTCTGGGCAGCCTGCTTCCAATCTTTTTGAAACCTAACTCTTCTGGGTGTAGTTGGCTCTTTCATTTTTAATTCTGTGCATCTTAACTAGATTTTTATCTTGTGCTCCTGGAAAATTCTAATTAGGAAGCAGAACCAATTTTGTGTGTGTATGTATATGTATATGTGTATATGTGTGTGTATATAATATATATATATATATATATATATATATATATATATATATATATATATATATATGTAGATCATGTGTCATTGGGAGTGTTTCCCCCCTGGCAAACTGGTTTCCCATTGTTTACCTCTAAGAGGAAACCAGTAAATGCTTGTTGCATCAGAACTCTGATAAAATGGTTCTTTCAGTATAGCTCTGTTTATATGTCTGGAGTCTTTTTTTTCATAGAATGAGCAAAAGAAATTCTGCTTATGAGAACTAAATGAACAGGAGATGTAGACTGCTGTTGCATGTTGAGACTTGAATTGTTGAAAGTAGTTAAAATTGCTTGATCTGCCTCCAGGGGAAAATTAATAATTCTCCTAAATATTAAAGTGTTTGCTATATTTCGGTAGTATGTAAGGAGAACAAAAAAAGCAAACCCTGCAGGGTAGGCAAGTTACAACATGAGTGTAACTTACAAGCAAACTTCCACAGTAGGGGAATCTCTTGTTTAAGCTCATGATTTTTGTGGTGCCTCATTAAGGAGGCACAGCTGCAGTTAAAATGGTGAATTTGTCATTCTTATAAAGTGATTGGTTCCACAGAGACAGTATAAATATTTCTGAATGGAATTTCTCTCAATAGTGAGAGTTCATATACATGTGTTTGAAACAGAAAAAGTTATCAAGTTTAAATATATATAAAACTCAATAGGTAAACTCTCTTAATATAAAAAAGTATGTTTGCTTCATGTATGTACACATTTCCATAAAATATGAAACAGAATCTGACTCTGAGATCTGATCCTTTTAAGCAGTTGGGATCTGGAAAGATCAGTGTCTAATTTTCTGTTCTACAAAAGAGAATTTACTAACTAATTTCTGAATAAAGATTTCTAATTTTGAAATCTAAGATCTGTTTGTTTTATTGTGGCTTTTCATTTTTAAAAAGTTGTGTTTTTAAGGTGCTTTGTGAAAAATTCTGGATATTGTTGGCCACTTTCAGTGATTAACTGTCTCTTAATTGCAAACTGCTATGAGAATTGACTAAGCTATTTCCCCTCTCCCCCTTTTTTTCTTTCAGACATTTAAACTTAATTTCTTGGTACTGTACCTGGAGACCTTTTGTCCTTGTTCAGCTGCATACCAAGTGACTCATAGCTGTATACGTCTTTTTGTATCTACTTTCACATCCTCAAAGCACAAGTTGGACTCCTGGAAAGAAATGTCATGATGGATCCGTCTTAAGTGTGGTGCACTAACAATTTATATTGTTGATCAACAATGCCTTCCAAGTGGTAAGACCATATTCAAAAATTATCATATTACAGAACAAAAAATACTTTTAGATGGATTGTCTGAATACTTTTCCCTACTCATGTCCCTGCTACCTGTGCTATTGTACGTGTAACTTCATGCAAGAGCTTCAACTAATACTTCAGATATCGGCTGCTACTTACCTGGCATTAAGAAATTAGTGTAGATAAAACACTGAAAGGGACTGTCCCATCTCTTGTTACTTTTTTCATGTATGCAAGGGTACCAGTTTAAGTAAATCAGTGCAATCCTCTTGTGTAGACACCTGTTTTTGGAAGAGTGCCTTATACAAATTTTAGCTCAAGTTGATTCCTTACTGCTACTGATGTGTCACAAGGCATCCTTATTGTTACTAATAAGGCACTCTTAATCCAAAATATTTGTCTACAGAAGGGGGTTGCATTAATATAACTAAATCAGTGTCTAAACTAGTTCTAAATCATCCTTTTTGGATGTTGTGAGTCATTCATTTAATGACTCTGCAATACTGATAGGCTATGTTGCTTTTACTGGTGGCCTTTGAGAACAGGGTTGAGAAATGTTGTTGGACCACAATTAGGAAATCTAGCAGTTCTGTTGCCTCTGCTATAGTGTTTATCAACGGAAACAGGATTATTTTTTCAGTGCTGGTCCCTATGTGTATTCCACGCATTGGATATGCATGTGCACCACACTCATGAGTCTGGAATTTTCTTAGCAAGCAGTCTCCGTTGGTTGTGCATGTGCCATATATCTCTTTGTGCTCTAAACTGAGGTTATAAAGGAGGATGCAGATTGATGCCCTTCCAGTTCCTTCTTATTACTGTATGGTCTCAGTTGGAATCTTTGGTGTCTTTGGCTCCTCTTCTACTATGTCACTTCTGTAAACATATTGTAAATAATTTTGGTTTTTAGTGTTTAGTATAATGTAAATAGGTCTATCTACCCCACCTCCAAGAAAGCTGGTATTCTGCCCAGGGTTTCTGGATTCAAAAACTGTTTCCTGCCCTCGCTGTTTTTCTGTGAGCGATGAACATCAATACTCCCTCTACTGCCTGGGTGAGGCTCACATCTCCCCCACAAGTTCTGTACCTGGCTGTCAGGAACTGAGATTTAGAAAATATCTGATGAAGACCATGAGACCCCAATCAGATGTGGGCTGCCCCTTTCCCCTACCCCCATCAGTCTCATCAAGCAGGCGGCACCCATTCAAGCATGAGCTTGGGAATAGAGGCTAAGATTTCTAAAAAGAGGCAGCTTCCTGTGAGAGTAAGGGGCACTCTCATAGTCATAGAGACAAACTGTTTTTGTCAGACTGCCCTGAAGAGGGGATCCTCCCTGATCCCGTCAAAGTCAGAAGAGCCTGCACAGATGGGCACAAAAGATTTAGGCCCAAGTAAATCTTCTTGGCAAGAGAAAGTGGCACGAAAGGGTATGGATTTGCTGGTTCTGCTACCAGTTTCAGTGTTTAAGGCAAAGGACAAATATCACTTCCACTGCTAGAGTGGACATGATGCTTGTAATGACACAGCCCCAGGTGGATCCAACTTCCACTGTGACCAGGGAAGCTCTGGATCCAATAGCTCCACCAATGGACTTTCTCCGCACCCAAAGGCAGTCAAACCTGTGTCTCCCCAGAGGACCCGTTTTTGCATTCCTCATCCTCTTTCAGCCCTTCTGTGAGGTCAGTCTCTATTCCAGGATGCTGCTGTTCTGGAGGAGGAAGAGGCAGCTATTTTGAGGATGCAGAGTTGTTCTTCCCTCCCACCTGCCAGGCTTGGTATGTGGCCATTGGTACCGTCAGTTTTGGTAGTAATCTAGGATCTCGCCTTTTTCTTCTGCTGAATCAGAAACTCCCCAAGAGTCTTTGCAATACCAGACAGAGCCCATCCTGGACCAAAAACCCTAGAAGATCAGGGTTTTGGCCTCTAGCCACATGTGATTGGCCAAGAGACAGGTGGTACCCTGTGCCATAGGGTCTTCTCCCTCTGATTGATCCCTTCTGCTGGTTCTACTGTGGGCCATGGATCCCTACCCTAGATACCCGGGTTCCATACATGAACCCTACTTACCATCGTTTGGCCAACGTCAGCTGGCCCAGTTGGAGTATTCAGAGGAAGAAGACAAACTGTATCTGATTGGTTCCAGTGGTGATTACATGAACTTCACTGGATGAGGTGGTTACTCCATCTTATCTGTCTCCACCTGATGACTTTGGCACTATAAGGATCACATGCACATGGTGGCATCCAAGCTGCATATTCAGTTTGAGGAAGTTCAGGAGCCTCAACACAGATTGCTGGACAGTTTTGCAGCCTTCCAGTCCCAGTCTGGTGGCTCTCCCTATCAATGAGGCCATCATAGACCCAGCAAAGACTGTGTGACATACTTCCGTTTCTTGTATTCTCACCCCAAAGATGGTTGAGAAGTGTTGTTTGAGAAGAGTTTTTATTCTTGGTAGAACAAGCAGCCACAGAAAAATCTCGGTAGCAACACCTAAAGTTACTTCTTTGGATGTTGCTGCCAAGTGACTGGATCTTTTGGAAAGAGAAGTCTTCTCTTCCCCCTCCCTCCAGTTCAGGATCGTAAACTATCAGGCCCTTCTGGCTAAATATTTTACCAATTATGCAAAGTTTTTTTTTTTAAGGACAAGCACCTGGAAGAGGATAGAGCCCTTTTCTAGGCCTCAATTGACGAGGGCAAATAGATGCCAGAATTTCCCTCAAGGCTGCTGCAGATGCTGCATCCAGATAAATGGTTATAGCCACTGTTGTGAGGAGAGACTCATGATTACAGTCCTCAAGTTTTCTAGAAAAGTGTCATGCCATCCAGGATCTGCCCTTTGATATGATCAATCTCTTCCATGAGAAGCCAGATAAATCTCTCCAAATCCTCAAAAGTAATTCTTTACTCTCCAGTCATCTATACCCCTTTCCCCACGAGAAGACATCACAGACAGGTATAGGATGAGACTGCCTCCTTAGCTGCCTGCCTTTTTATTATAAGTGTCCTCAGTAAACACCACATCAAAGTCAGAGTTTGTAGGCTCAGAAATGCAACTTCTGCAACATCCCCCCAAATCTCACTCTAACCCCCAGATAGGGAGTTCCTTTTGAGACTGTAAAGATCCATATCCTTTTATTGATGCCATATTATTCCCCTTCTCCAGGTTTTTGGTAGTCCTCTTACACAATTTGCCTGCAACTGGGGGGCCCTAACTACCAACAGATGGGTACTGGAAGTTACTTGTGGGGGCTATCCGATCTTGAGTTTCTGGCAACTCCAACTCCCAAACCACTTTCCGGGTTCCTTTTCAGTGACCACCCTCATGAGGAGATTTCCACCCCAGGAAGTGGATTCCCTTCACTTTTGCAGAGCCTTCCTAAAGGTTCCACCTCCCTATTAGGGGAAGGGATTCTACTCTTCTTACTACTTGATAGCCAAAAAGAATGGGGGATGGATTCTGATTTTTGACCCATGATGACTGAATATATGGATCTGAAAACAAATTCCTCATGATCTTTGGCACCAATAATTCCCTCCCTAGAGGAGGGCGTACAGTTCACTGCTCTTGACATGACAGATACATTCTTTCTCATAGACATTCACCTATCCCACATGAGGTTCCTCTTCAGTCAAGGCCATTACCAATTCACAGTCCTTCCGTTGGGACTAGCCACAGTACCCAGGGTCTTTACAGAGGTTTTTTTCAGTAGTGGCAGCTTGGAGGAGGAGAAATGGGAAGGCAGCGAATCCCAATCTTGATGATTGGCTTCTGGCAAGCAGCTCCTCTGATGGAGTCTAGCGGGCAACCTGATTCCTACTCCATCTGCTGCCTTCCCTAGGTGTTTGCATCAACTACGAGAAATGCACAGTGACCTGTTCATGAGGTCTACAAACTTCATAGGACTAACATTAGACTCAACCCACAGCAAGAGCGTATCTACCTTTGGAGGTTCCAGGGTGCTCTTATAAAACTATAAGGTGCCACAGGACACTGTGCCGCTTTTATAAACCAGGTCATTCTCAGACATGTGACTTCAGTTTGAACTTGTCTTTCCCTCCTTGGCCACGTAGTCTTATGCATATATGACGCCATTTGCCAGGCTCTATCTTTGTTGTCTGCAAGCCTGGTTTCTTTCTGTGGGCCCAGAATCAATGACAAGATGGCAAGTCTGTCCAAGGTCTTGGACACTTTTGTCTGGCTGACAAAGCTGGAGAAAGTTTGGGAGGGATCGCTTTCCTCACACCAACTTCCAATGCAACTATCATTATAGATGCCTCTCTCTTAGGTTGGGGCACTCATATAGGAGATCATACAGCACAAAGCATATGGATCCCTCAGGAGTCTCAAATTCATGTGTTTACTAGAACTCAGGGTGGTCCATCAAGCCTGCAGTGTCTTCCCTCCCACTCCTCTAATCCCAACATGTCTGAAATAATATCTGACAAGATGAAAGCTGTCTTCTATATAAGCAAGTAGAGGGGAACAAGAACCCTTCCTGTCTGTATGAAATCAGTCATCCTCTGGAGCTGGTGCATCAGCCATCACATAACTCTTTCAGCAGCATACTTACTTGGATGCAGAGCTCCCTAGTGGACAGTCTCTGCAGACATTTTTTTTTTGCAAACCACAAATGGGAAATTCACAATTTGGGTGAAGAGAACCAATAGGGCATGCCTCAGAGATGAACAAGAAATTTCCACTATACTGCTTCAGAGCAGCTCTGGGCAGGGGCTTGATGGGAGATGCCCTCCTCCTATCATGGCTGAGGTATGCTTTCCCGCCTAT
Source organism: Lepidochelys olivacea (assembly GCF_965140295.1). NCBI lineage: Eukaryota > Metazoa > Chordata > Testudines > Cheloniidae > Lepidochelys > Lepidochelys olivacea. The sequence goes on from NC_140414.1 coordinate 98,156,312, forward strand.
TTCATTAATAACACAGGTCCTAAGGAAAATCTATCTGGACAGAGCTCAAGTCATCCTTATTGCTCCCAGCTGGCTGAGACAGTTCTGGTTTACAGATATGCTGAAACTCTCAGCTCAACTGCCCATAAACATAATCCCATTTCTGGACCTTTTAACAAAACATAAGGGCACTTTAATGCATCCCAATCTGGAACCACTGCAGCTGAAAGCCTGGAATTTGGATGGGTATTGGATGAAGAATGCCCAAGTTCCAGAATTGTTCAATCCATCCTCAACCAAAGCAAGAAAGACACCCTCCTAGGAGTTCTTATTCAGCAAGATGGAGGCATTTCTCCTCTTGAGCTCCAGTTATCTCCAGAATTTGCTAGGATCCCTTCTATCCTGGAAATATTGGCTTACCCTTATGTCTTACGGTGTCTCTGTTCTCTGGTTCATTTAATAGCCATCAGTGCTTTTCAGCCTCCAGTGAATAACTGCACAATCTTCGCTCATCCTTTTACAACTAAACTTTTAAAAGGCCGCCTTAATCCTCTTCATCACCATTGGTGAAGATTGTGCCCCAGTGGAAGCTCAATTTTGTTCTTTTGTCTCTGACCAGATCTCCCTTTGAACCTCTAGCCACATGATCTATGGCCCCATCTATCTATGAAAGTGGCTTTTCTAATCACTGTAACATCAGCCTGAAGAGGCAGTGAGTTGGGGGCACTTATGGCTGACTCTCCATATACTATCTTCCATAAAGAAAAGGTCTTGCTATGCCCCCACCCAAGATTCATCCCTAAAGTAGTTTGTGTTTCATATGAGTCAAACCATCCACTTGGTGAAATTTTTCCCTAAACCTCATGCCTCAGCTGAAGAGAGGAGAATTCATTCTCTGGATGTTTAAAGGGAACTGGCCTCTTTTCTACAAAGAACAGAATTTGTTAGAAAGACACCTCCATATATTTGTTTCTATAGCAGTGAGATTAAGGGGTCAAGCCATATCTGTGCAGACTTCGAAAATGAGTATCTGGTTGTATTATCCTTTGCTGTCGCCTAGGTCCCATCTGTGTGCCCCTCTCTCCCCCCCTGCCCTACTTGCTGGAGCGAGTGAGAGCTCATTCTACGAGAGCACAAGCAACCTTTGGTACATCTCTGAGACATGTACCTCTACTAGAAATTTGTAGGGCAGCTACTTGGAGCTCCATGCACACCTTCACAAGACATTACGCCTTGGTTCAATCTTCTACTGCAGATACAGCTGTGGAGACAGCAGTATTACAGTCAGCTATCACTTCTGCGTCCTCACACATACCTCCTGTTTTGACCACTGTTTGGTAAACTCCCATATGTGGAACACACTTTGGAACCATCGCTCTAAAAAGAAGTGGAGGTTACTTACCTGTCACTGGAGGCTCTTTGAGATGTGTGGTCCATATCCATATTCAGCTACCCACCCTCTGTCCCTTGTGCTGCGTATCAACTGGATTTGTGGTAAGAATAGGAACTCGAGAGGTGTCAATCCACACTGCCCTTTATCTCCTCGGTTTGGAGCATGAATAGAGTTACGGCACATATGCAGACCAATGGACACTGCTTTCTTAAAAAAACAAACAAACTTGACTCATACGCATGCTGCACATGCGTATCTCATTTGTGGAATACGGATAGGAACCACACGCCTCCAAAGACCATCCAGTTATAGGTGAATAACCTACACTTTCTGTCTTCAGTGACTTAAACATCCTATGATGTCAGAAAATCGTGCTTAGAGCTGGATCCCATTGCCTACTCTGTTACTTCAGTACATTATATTGCAGTGCAATTTTTGTTTTTTAAACAGGAGAAGTATACAACCATATGGAATTCATTCTAATCTGTATTATTGGTACTGATAGTAAATAATGCCTCAGTGTACTTTACTCCCAAAACTTGCTTTGGACACTGGTCTACATTCCTCGTCTGGTGATGAAGTTTTGACCCTTGTATCTTCCCTCTCAGACCTGCTACCTGCTGGATAACTGACTCATTTTCAGAGTAGTGATTTCAGAGGTACAAAATATGATGGTAGAACTTGCTACCTCTTGTCTAGAATCATAGAAATGTAGGACTAGAAAGGACCTTGATAGGTCATCTAGTTCAGTCCTATGTATTGGGGGAGAACTATATATTGTCTAGATTCTAGACCATCCCTGACAGGTGTTCGTCTTACCTGTTCTTAAAAACTTCCAATGACTGAGATTCTACAACCTCCCTAGGTAACTTATTCCAGTATTTAATTACCCTTCCAGTTTGGAAGGCTCCTCCCCCCCCCCCCCCCCCGCCCGCAATGTCTAACCTCTTGTCTTGTTCTCAGTGGATAAGGAGAACAATTTATCACCCTCCTCTTTCTAGCAACCTTTTATGTACTTGCAGACTGTTATCAAATCCCCTTCCAGTCATATATTCTCTAGACTAAATAAACACATTTTTAACAGGATTGTATCCAAAAATTCTCTCAAGCATGGGTACCTCTGTTGTACTTCTCCTTTAGCACTTCTAGCATGGGAATGAAAGTTTCAGATCCCTTTCTTTTTGAAGCCACATAGATACCAAGATGATAAATGTCTGACATATCATAGCTGGGTAGAAACCTTCTCCAAACATATGCGCAAAGATCACTGTACAGAGCTAAGAAGCATGTTGCTTTAGTGGCTAAAGTTTAGTCTTTATTAAACTGCCAAATCTGAGATCTCTAACTTGTTTTGCTACTAATTGCACCAATGAAAGAAAATCATACAAATGAGTGGTAGAGTGGATTAGATAATGTAGTTCCCCATCAAAGGATTTGCTCAGAGTTAAGGATATCAGATTTTCTATAGTGTGACAGTGCTGCAACACTGTTGGCAACACAAGCAAATTCTGCAGGCAGTGAACTGGTGGAGCATCAAGTTTTCTGTTTTGAGCACTAAAACCATGTTTAAAAATAACTTTAGACACATGTATACAGGAACACTGGGGTGTACTGATTAAAAAAATATGCATGTTAATAAAAAGCAGAATAGGCTAGCTGTTGTATGAAATATTTAGGTAAGAAATAGATCTGACTTTAGATATTTATCTTTTCATAGGCAGCACGTCTATTTATCTGATTCTGTATATTCCTGAGGAGAGAGAACTGGTAACACACATTGTCTCAATGAAAAAAAAAAATCACTTAAAATGGCAACAGCAAAACATTTAGGTTAGTTCTCCTTTGGGTGATTGTGCACATATATATATTCCACTACAGATGTATGAGCTCCCAGTCCACTCTGGTCAGACACTTTTGCCAGTAGTACTACTAGGCAGCACAGGTGCCCATACTCTCCTTGTGCTCTCAGATGGGGGCATGAAAGGGGCGTGTCCTCCCCCTCACTCTCAGTTCCTTCTCACTGGTTGTGGCTAGAGTTGAAGCTCCCTGTAGCATTTGCTTCGGTTAGCCAGCATCTTTTAGCTTTGAGCATTTATAGTTGTTAGTTATGGTTTAGTAGTTACTTGGGAATTTTTCCATATTAAAATCCTCCAAGAGCTAAGCAGTGTGCTATGTGCAGGGCTGCTCTCGCCATCACAGATAGGAACAAGAGCTGCTTGATTTCTCATGGTAAGGGACAAATGCCCGACCTGTACCTCTTGCCCCACCAGGACTAGAAGACAGAGGGATTTTTGTCTTTAAGTTCACCTCAGGAAAGAGGTGATGTGTCCGGCATTGGAGCTGAGCCCCAACTGTGAGGCAAGGGACTTAGAAACAACAAGGAGCGCCCCTCTAACTGCTTTGATTCGAAGCACAAGTTTGTTGACAAATGTCGTGCTTCACTGTCAGCCTTGTCGATGCAGATATTCTGTGCTGACATGAGCATGAAGTATAGGTATTCTCCCTGGAAGTCTTATGGTAAGCCCTCTAGTACTATCAGTCTCATCTGAGATCGCACCATTGACTCTGGTTCATTCAGGGCCGTTCAGATTGGTGTCTTCACCTGTCCTTCCTCCTCCTTTCATCTGATTCAGTCTACCTCTGGACTGTTGGCATTGTTACACATACCTGTGGTGCCCCTTCTCCCACAGGGCTTCTTGTCAATAAAGGATCTTCTTTGCCTTTCTCTAATGGACTCTCCTTTGCTGCAACCAACACCAGTGTTCTCTGCTCCACTGATACATCTGGGCACTGTCGATGCACTCTGGCATCGGCGCTGTCAGTTCCATCTCAGAATTCTCTTTGACCTATTATTCTGGCACCAGTCACTTGCATGGGTTCCAATCACCCCAATCTTCTCTTTCCTTGAAGCCCAATGTGTCTTCTGTACCTAGAGCACCTACATCCCCACTGGGGACTGCTCCTTCCTATTTTGAAGAGACTTGTATTTCTTCTTCAGACTCTGAAAGGGATGAACTTGTTTCACCTTTGAGATCTTTTAGACCACCTTGTATGGCTTCTACAACTAGGAAACCTAAAGGCCAGAAATGGTTTTCCTATCGGGAAGCTCCATCATGGTGTCTCCTGCCATAGATTGCTCAGACTATGTTGCTTCCTCTGATTTTACTGATCTTGGGGTACTCTGAGAGACCCTGAATCTCCACCATGGTCACTCTCTAGGAGGAAGTCTCAATAGGAGGAAGTCTCATCCAGCGCAGGAAACCTCTGCTCAGGACCCTGGACCCCATGGAGGAGAGGAGAATTAATAGAAGAACCCTTGGATGTTCTCCATATTTCTTCATCTTCACCAGATGCTGACATCCTCCAGAGGATTTCAAAAATTTTCAGGATCTCATGAGGAGAGTAACTACTTCTCTAGAAGTGCAGGCAGAGCTTGTGCCAAAGAATCCCCACACCCTCCTTGATTATTTTACTGCCCCAAGAAGAGTTGCCATTTCTATCAATGAAGTCTTTCTGGAGCCAGCAAAAAATCTCTGGCAGACCTCTGCCTCTATACGTCCTATGGCCAAGAGAATGGATAGGTGAAATCGTGTTGCTCAATAAGATTAACCATTTTATTTTTAAATGCATCCTGTGCCTGATTCCTTAGTGGTCATAACCACTAATGAGTGGTCTCATCCATCCTGTCCTAAAGCCTGTTACAGGGATAAGGAATTAAAGAGGCTAGATTTATACAGCTGAAAGGCTTATTCCACCACTGCTCTCCTGACAACAATGTGAGAGTTGCCTCTTCTTTTTCCCCATCAGTTTAAATTCCATGAGCTTGGGGACAGAATGACAGACTTTAAAAATGCTTTCTGTTTCAGTGGAAGAAATCTGACATTGTGGGTTCTTCTACAAACATTATGACCCTCCCTCCTTTGGAAGTGCTGTTACAATGTGCAAAGACAGCTTGTGCTACTCCTCAATTCAGCCAGTCTACGTCAAAAGAAACTGTCAAGACAAACTGTACTGGCTGCCTCATGAAGGATTTTCATTCTTCCACAGTTCTCATGCTCCCAGTTTGCTGGTGGTGGTCGTAGCAGTATTGAGTTCAAAAACAGGCCAAGTTCACTGCATGTGACAAGGAAGCCATAAGGTGCATACTTTAGGCAGTAGGAGGTTTCTCTTCTGTATCACTAAGCATCAGTAACTCTAAGTCTGTAATGTCCAGGTATCAGTACCATCTATGGGAGAAAATGGCTATATTCGCTGTGGCCCTCACTGATGACCGAAGAAAGTTAACTAGGTTCTGATAGCAGAAGGACTGTTTAGTGGCCAAGCATAATCTGAGATTATCATTTGACTCCTCTGCTGTTGTACCATCAGCCATAACCTTGAGACAGCACACATGACTCAGATCATTTGGTCTTCTGCCAGAAACTAGGATGGAGGTGGTACCTTTCAAGGGTGATTATTTGTTTAGTGTGAGAAATGAAGAGGTCCTAGGGGGGAAAAATGTGACCACCAGGTGAACAGACAGATCCCTAGTGGTCTACCAACCCGCAAGAAGGCCTTGGGTGTCTGGTTTTAGACAGTATAGATAACAGTGCTTGTCCTCATCTTTGTATTTCTCACAGTGATGCCAGTGCCAGCATCACAACCTCATCTTGTGCAGCAACAATGGATGAAGAACTTTAAACCCATTATAAAGGGCAAACAAACACCTTCTTTGTTTTCTGCCTTAAACCTCAAGTTTTGATGGGTGGCTCAAGTGCTTCTGACCAACTTTGAATCCCTCCTTTTTTTGGAAACACTTTGCCCCTCATTCAGTACCTGAAGTAGCATCACCCCAGACAAATAGATTCTGGAAATTAGTTCAAAGGGGTTATTCTCTGCAATTTGAATCCTTCCATCTTTCCAACCTGCCCTCCATTCCTATTAAGGATCCTGCTCAGGAAAACCTACTGAAATCAGAGGTTTACTCACTCCTGGACGTGGAAGGGTATACAAGTGGTACCAAGGGAACTGGAGGTAAAAGTTTTTATTCCAGGTACTTTCTGATCCTGAAAATAGATGGAAGTCTCAGTTGCATATTTAAATGAAGGAAATCCATGGAATCAATGTGGACAATCTCTGAAAGAAAGAATTTACCTTACAGTAACTGTGGTTATTTGAGATGTATTTTCCACATGGGTTCCACTATCTGCCCTCCTTTCCTACTACTAGTCCTAATCCTCTGGGATTCTGTATTTGCAACGGATCTGTCTGACTGTTTGGGCCCACTCTGCGATCTGACTGGTTGGGCCCACTCTGCCTTTAATGCTCCCTGGTGGGGGCATAAGGACATCTAAGGCACAGACATGGCCCCAACAAACACTGCTGGCCAGAATAATTTAATTTTATGTGTGGCACATGCACCTCTGGTGGAATCCATGAGGACACTCTAAGAACCACAACTACAGTAAGATAAGTATCCATTCTTTTCACTGTATCTCAGGGCTATATCACAGGCTAATACAGATTCTAATTTATGTGGTGGATCCATCTTTTTGATACCTATACCTATAAATTGCCAGTGGCTTAGTTGTGGCTATTTGGTTGTTGGCTTTCTGGATTGCAAAAAACAGTGCATCGAACAAAAAATCTTAGTTGTGCTTGTCTCTCTCATATACAGAAGTTGTTTAGGTAATATCTTTTTTATTGGACCAATTAGAGACACAAGGCGGGTAAGGAAGACATTTTGAATTTTTAATGACAATACAGTATTGTTGGTTTGCTGAATCATGTAATCAGGATTCCAACAATATCTCATGCTTGTTGAATTGGAAGGATTTTATTACAACAAATTCCTTTGAACCAATTTTTTTTCTGCTGAAAAATTGCTTAGAACTCCATAGGACTTATACTAAGGTTGCCTGGATAACTTTTGAATTATTATAAAATTAAAATTTGAATGTATGAGTTCCGTGTACTCTTGACTTCGGGTTGCAGAGCTTACATTATCTGCCAACAATTTTACATGTGCTACTGGTGAAGACTGTAACTCTGTAAGCCAAATATCTGTAGTTAAAGAAAAAAAATATTGCTATTGCGTGTTCTCAATACATATATATTTCAAACCCCACCCTTATACATGCCATAATTTTGCAGTTTTATGTATAATTCTACTGAGAGTTAGTAATTTAATAACATGGTTGATGCAGTTAATGTGTACAGTCCTATAAATGGTATAACATGTTCCAGATAAGTAGCCTCGCCACATTTTACTTTTTCTAGAGCCTTGAACTTCATGCAGTCTCTTATACCTGTGCAAGGTGTGCACAAGAGGCTTCTTGTTCAGAATAGTAACATTTGTTTCTATATTCACTTAGCACAGGTATACATTTCTACAGAAGGTGCAAGTCAGTGGAGAGTTGAGCCCAAAGTCCCTAACCCAGGTATAATATTTTTAAAAGTTCTCTAAACTGGATTACCTGGTACTACACTGAACCACCCTGTAGTAGCCCTGCAGTTATAACTGGTCCTTGTCCCTTACTCCCCTGGTTGGTTGGGCACTGATTAAAGTGAGTTAGGGAAGGAGCAAGGTAAAAAAAGTTTGCTTTTGGGATTCAGATGAGAAGATATTCTGTGTAAACAAACAAATTAACTTCAAAATGTTCTTGCTTTGTAGGTGGGTTTTTTTCATACTTTTCATGTTTATATTGTACCTTTTTCACCTGAAGATCTTAACATAGTTGGAAAACTTTTTCATAATTATCATCCTCTTCCAGATGGGGAAAAACTGAGGTACAGAGAAATTACATGTCTTGCTGAGGCTGCCACAGGCCCTGTGGCAATCAGGAATAGAACTCAGTCTTTGTGTTTGATCAGCTTGAACAGTGGTTTTCAACCCATGGTCCATGGACCCCTAGCGGTCCATAGACTATGTCTAAGATTTCCAAAGAAGTCCACACCTCGATTCAAAATTTTTAGGGGTCTGCAAATGAAAAAAGGTTGAAAACCACCCTTCGCAGCAGGGCCCCAGAAGTAGAGATTTTGTCATGCATATTTTTGGTAAACGTCATGGCTAGGTCACGGGCTATGAATTTTTATTTGTTGCCCGTGACCTGTCTATGACTTTTACCAGAAATACCTATATCTAAATCTTAGCCTTGCCTATAATCTGTTTGATCTATGAGAAATTTCATTTAGATGCCTCACTTCAGTCAGCACTGAAAGTAACTAAGAATTTTGTTTAAAGTCCTATAACATTCTCTTGTAAATGCAATCTCAAAATAATCTGTTTCCTGACCCAAAGATCCAGGGTTTTGGTGGTTTTTGTTTTGTTTTTTGTTTTGTTTCTGTTTTTAACTGTGTCTTTTAAGCACTGTGCTTAATTGACCAGTAGAGGTCAGCCTCTGAAACTTTTTATGTAGGGGAGATATACATTGCACATGTACAGCTTTTGTTACTGTTTTTCATCTAAAGTAGTTTACTTTATGGCACAAATGTATGTGCTGCTGCTTTTTCCTATATATCTTAAAAATTAGTATTAATGTGGCTTTGTTGGTTTCATGTCATAATGAAACGTATTTTTTTTGGTTAGCTTTCATAAGTTGAAAGATTCCTTTGCTCTGAAGCTTTCCAGAATGGTTTATGCTAAGAAGCTTCCTGATCCCAACATATTTACTTAGTTTTAACCTAATATTTCCTCAACTTTTTTCTTCTTTCCATTTTACTGTAATTTCTTCTTCCTCACTGACTGCTTTAATGTAAAGATTTGCTTCATAACTGGAGAACTAGTGACTATCTTCCTTTTGTAACTTATGATGCTGCTGCTCCTCCACAGATCAGTGTCCCCATTAGGCCATGTGGAAGAACTGTAGGTGTTCTCCCTTCCGATGATTTCATCCATTAGGGTCATATCTTGGTTTTCTCCCTGCTGCCCTGTTATTTCACTAAAACATATTAAAGAGTAAAACAGTTATTATTCAGGTTTAGCCGTTTACTGTAGATGGAATACACTGTTTTATAGACTGAGACATTCTAAATATTCCCTTTGCCACCTACTCCTAGGGAAAGGGAAACACTGGTATTCTTGTGTTACACGCTACTTTTTACAGCTCTGAATATACTTTTTTCTTAAGCAGAACAAAACTAACATCTTAACAAAAACACATGATACCTTTTAAAAAGGTACTAAATAAATACATCTAGTGTATTTTTTCCAAATAGATTCATTACTATTTAAACCATAATCTGTGAAGTGTAATGACAATACTTACTTAAAGATAAAGGTTGCAACAGAGGTTGTAGTGTAAATTCTATTGTGTGATATTATAGGATGTAAATTTTTAGGACAGGGATTGTGCGAAGAGCCTCTAGTATGCTATGAATGATACCATAATATAAAAAAAAATATAAAAAGCTAAAAATAGAATGTCATAATAAAATTAGTGATTTGGTTATGAACACTATACTGCTGGTAGAGGTAAAATGGGGAGATTGAGGAAACTGCTATTGACTGTAGTGCCATCCCCGGTACTGACAGCCGATTGCGACCTGACGAGACCCAGAAAAAGATCATCCTCGTCGACATCACAGTCTCCTTCGAGAACAGGACCCCGGCCTTCCGTGAAACCCGAGCTCGTAAGCTGGAAAAATACGCTCCCCTGGCCGACACCCTGAGAACGAAGGGCTACGAGGTGCAGATGGATGCCCTGATGGTCGGCGCTTGGGACCCCTGCAACGAGCGTGTGCTGCGGACCTATGGGATCGGTCGACGCTACGTATGGCTCATGCGGCGCCTCATGGTCTCAGACACCATCCGATGGTCCAGGGACATCTACATCGAACACATCACCAGCCACCGACAGTACCAGGAGGTGTGAGCCGGTACGACATAATGCGTCAACTATGGGAAAGGGGCTGAGAGACTTTTTCCATTGGGCCATATGAACTGGAACCATAAACTCACTGAACACTAAATCCCACCAAATGAGGGTTGATCCATCCTCATCATCGTATCCACTCATTTTACTCCACACCTGAACATAGCCATTATATGGACAACATACCCCCATATCTCAATGTCTGTACTTTGACCCGTTAAACTTTTACCCCCAATCGGGGAGATTGCAGATTATGTATTCCTTACGCCACCTGTTCCTAAACCGAATTTCGCACCCCTTGATAATCTGTACCTTATTCCCTGATCACCAGAAACTTCTATGCTTAAACTCTGTACCGTTTTCTTTTTACTTCAACATTATCTTAATAAAATGTGAACTTGACATTGTTTTAGTTTTTCACTATATTAATTAGTAACACATTTCATTGATCACCAGATATATTTAAGATCAATTTCTCTGAGTAGTAAGACATAAGATTGCCTTTTTTTTTTTTGACCACATATGCCTTTATTCTAGTAATGAGTATTAACCTAGGATAAATGAAACTAAAATTTCCCCCCTTAAATTCCTGAGTGGGAAACTTGCATATTTCTTTCAGTTGGTCTAGCATCCTGACTGTAGCTGCAGTTCCTGCTAAAAATGTGAAATCAGCACAGTGTTGATAAATTTGACTACACATAGAAAACATTGCCTTATCAGCACAAAAATCTAGATTTTACACAGGTGAGGCTTGATTGAGAACATTGTTACAGCTCAGTACCATTTATAAAGCACTTTTTTAGCAGATGGTATACTGTAATCTGTAATTACAGTTGTCAGCATACGTCTCCTCTCCCAGCTCTCTACATTTGAAATTAAGGACAAGGTTAAAAAGAATTATGGGAAGTAATTAAAATTGGGGACAGTCTGTCAAAAAAGCTAAATAAATATTCAGTCTTTTCAAATGAAAGGTTCAAATAAACCTTCTAAGAATGTTTTTAATTATATTTGAGATTTTGAATGAAGAGGCAAGCACCAATATTTAAGGATAAATCTTTCCTGATAAAGAGAAATGGAATGGGGACTTTCTTCTCATGTATTTGTATATTGCTTAGCATTCTATAGTCCTGATCTTCATTTGAGGCCTCTTGAGTGCTGCTTCAGTACATAACGTGGGCTCTGTGACAAGAAAAAATGACTGCAATTACATTATTTGGATGGAAGACACACAAACATTTGGTTTAGCTGCTTTATATACAAGTTGTATACAAAAACTTATTCTATGATAGCTTTTTATGAAGGTAAACATTTTGAGATCATGAATGCAGTCACAAAAAATATTCTGAAGGAAGATCTAGCATTGGCTGTGCCCTTGCTACTAATGCTTTTTGTGATGAGAGCTTTTAGTGTGATTAAGAAACAATATAGGTAGATTATCAAAATTATACCAACTGGAGGAGTGGTTCTCAACCTAATTACCATTGTGGGCCACATATGCGACCCATAATGTGTTATGTGGGCTGCATCCAATTCTACCTCAATGGCCCTGAGGATGTCACATGGGCTGCAGCTCTGTGCTGACTGTGCTCAAGCTGCCCACGGGCCACAGGTTGAGAACCACTGGTCTGGAGTAAGTTCTTTTAAATTATTACAAACTGTGGGCTTTCCGTCTTCTTGTCATTAACTGGAGGCAGTCAAGACCTTTTCTGCTACAGAAGGATAACCAAGGCCTCCAGAGTAGATCAGTGGCAATCTCCAGACTTCTTTCAGAAAAACTAATTATCTCCTTATTAAGAATGTTTGTTTAAAAATTTATTTTACCAAAAATGTCCCATTTTAATTAAGACTAGCACTTTTTTGGCAAAGAAGTTCTGAGATAGCTAGATGGGCTTTCACACATGCAGGGGCATGCATTCTCCCTCCTTCTCTCTGCCTTCTCTTGCTTCTTTTTCCTTATTGTCAGGAGTGAATGTGGCCATTGGTTTCTCTTGCCTGTGGCAAGGAAAGAGGGTTATGAGAGGGTAGATCTTGCCACTGAGCACGCCAAAGGAAGATTGTAATGACCACCCACCCGATGAGTGTCTTATCCCTCCCCATCCAGTTGCCAAATATTTACTAAAAAAAATGCATCCGATTGAAGTGAGCTGTAGCTCACGAAAGCTTATGCTCAAATAAATTGATTAGTCTCTAAGGTGCCACAAGTACTCCTTTTCTTTTTGCGAATACAGACTAACACGGCTGCTACTCTGAAACCTGTCAAATATTTACTGTGATTAACCGCGTGACAACCTCCCTCCTCACCACTTCTGGTTGTATTTTTTTTGGCAATATATGTATTTTCTTACTTCATCAGTTGAGGATCTGAAGGCTGGATCGTAACTGACTTAATGCATCTGAAAAAATGACCAGCTACTTACTCTGGCTGAGCAGTTGTAGGCTTAAAATAAAAATGTTACTGTGGGTAGTTTTTAGATAAGAACAAGTGGTCACTTGCAAGACAGAGAATGAAGAATTGTATGAAATTATATATATATAGTCTGTACTGTTGCAGTGCCCAGAGAGTTCAGTTCAGTTTTGGGTCCCCAAAACTGCTACATGGTGTATAAACGCGTATGAAAAGAAGTCCCTGTCCTGAATTACTATCCAAAAATAAAAATAGTTGACTTTTCTGTAATAAGAGCATATGCTGTTAATCTGTTAAGTTTATTATACAAATCTGTTTCATTATCCATAGTAACAAATGTTCTAAGGGAAAACAGAAAGATGCAGACAACTTTTAACTGCGATTGTGATTTTTGAATATACTGTACTTTATAGGATTATAAGCAGGAGGAATTACTTGGCCTGATACTTATTAGACTCTTGATGACATACTATTTTATAACATCTAGTATGGTTGGGGTGTGTGTGTATTAAATAAGTGGATCGATGGCAATGTAAACATACTTAACTTTTTTCACTTGCAAGTACTCCAATCATTTATTGCAGTCCATTTCTGCTAGATGGAGCAAGCCATGACAAAAATGAGGTGGGGGAAGTCAAATTTCAAGGGCTCAAGCCTACAAAACCTCGTCTGCTGAGCTCCAGTGGGATTGTGTGTGTGTGGTAATTTCAGGATCATGCCCAAAATGTACAGTAGCCCTTATATTTTGCAAGTTGGGCATATCTGCTATTCAGAGGTAAGAGATTGCGATAAATGCCTTTTTATATGCAGAATACTCTGTGAAAAGAGTTACTTTTAATGAAGCAGGATGATACTGAATGCTTAGTACTGAAATGTTTTGATTTCAGTCCAACTGAATGAACAAACTTGCTTTCTTAAACTAAATAGTGCACACAAGTATGATTCCAAGCAGTGAGTGGGAGGTAGCTCATAGTTATCAATAAATCCTTGTCTTTATAAATTCTTTGAAGACCTGCTCATTCCCTCTGAAACATTTGGCACTGGCCACTCCTAGAAAACAGGATATTGGTCTAGATGCGTCATTTGGTCTGACGCAGCATGGCCATGTTTATATTCTTATGTTTCATAGGACCACAATTAAAATTGGATCCTGGACTGTTGGTAGTTTCTCCATGGAGCCTCAATTGATTTTTTTTTTTTATTAAATATGTTTCTTCCAGTCTGAGTTTGTATGGCAGTGCCAGTGTTTTATGTATTTTGATAGCATCCATCATGAATCATAGGGTTGGGATTTCAGCTAAATTCTCCTACTGCTTTGTTATTTCAGTTTGATGAGGATGTAGTACTATTAGCAAAGATCATGTCATCTCTGACGTACAATGAATGTTGATAACCTCTTACAACTGTTTGTTTGATGCTTTAGCATCTTACAACTGTTTGTTTAATGTTTGTGGCTAAAGTTAGGTTTCCTGCCTGCATCTCAGTGGACAGGCTTAAAAAAAAAAATTCAAGGAAAGTGGCTTGGGGAGAAGATGTTTAGAAGACCTTGTGTGAAAGGCCTAGAGATTGTTGGGGATGCTGTTGAGAGAAACGGAGGTCTGGTGGAAGGATGACTAGAGCACCAGCCAAATAAGAGTTTTGAAAGCTACAAAATGGAGAGGGACACCTTGAACTTCTCAAGAACTTGTACTGGATATAGGAAAGCATTGTACTCCTATATTTAACCTCAAGATAAGAACTGTTATTTCTCAGGCACTTGAAACATAAAAAATTTTAATTATTCTTGGCTTACACTGTATTGAACTGGATGCATTTTATTAAATAATAAATATGATATAGCTCTTACTCTTTTAACCAACTTCTCAAATGTCTTACAGTTTATTTTATGTTTGCTCTTGTGTATCCATTCCTTCTGATATTAAATAATAATGCAAACACTTCTAAAATGAAAGACACAGGTAAGTGAGTAAAGTGTAAGTAACTGATGCATGTGTTTTGCAGAAATTGAGATTTTTCCCACTAGACAGACTGCCTGCCTGCATTTTTAATGGACCTGTTATACAGCTCACTGAAAATGCAGATATAACTTCTTTCAGAGATTTTATGTTGAGCTAAACCTTAGGTCATTCAAATAACTTTTTAAATGTACGTAAAACTTTGGGGAAAATGTTACTTGTTTTGAATAGTATCAGTCAAAAGTGTATTGAATCATACAATCATGGAATATCAGGGTTGGAAGGGACCCCTGAAGGTCATCTAGTCCAACCCCCTGCTCGAAGCAGGACCAATTCCCAGTTAAATCATCCCAGCCAGGGCTTTGTCAAGCCTGACCTTAAAAACCTCTAAGGAAGGAGATTCTACCACCTCCCTAGGTAACGCATTCCAGTGTTTCACCACCCTCCTAGTGAACAAGTTTTTCCTAGTATCCAATCTAAACCTCCCCCACTGCAACTTGAGACCATTACTCCTCGTTCTGTCAACTGCTACCATTGAGAACAGTCTAGAGCCATCCTCTTTGGAACCCCCTTTCAGGTAGTTGAAAGCAGCTATCAAATCCCCCCTCATTCTTCTCTTCTGCAGGCTAAACAATCCCAGCTCCCTCAGCCTCTCCTCATAAGTCATGTGTTCTAGACCCCTAATCATTTTTGTTGCCCTTCGCTGGACTCTCTCCAATTTATCCACATCCTTCTTGTAGTGTGGGGCCCAAAACTGGACACAGTACTCCAGATGAGGCCTCACCAATGTCGAATAGAAGGGAACGATCACGTCCCTCGATCTGCTCACTATGCCCCTACTTGTACATCCCAAAATGCCATTGGCCTTCTTGGCAACAAGGGCACACTGCTGACTCATATCCAGCTTCTCGTCCACTGTCACCCCTAGGTCCTTTTCCGCAGAACTGCTGCCTAGCCATTCGGTCCCTAGTCTGTAGCGGTGCATTGGATTCTTCCATCCTAAGTGCAGGACCCTGCACTTATCTTTATTGAACCTCATCAGATTTCTTTTGGCCCAATCCTCCAATCTGTCTAGGTCCTTCTGTATCCTATCCCTCCCCTCCAGCGTATCTACCACTCCTCCCAGTTTAGTATCATCCGCAAATTTGCTGAGAGTGCAATCCACACCATCCTCCAGATCATTTATGAAGATATTGAACAAAACCGGCCCCAGGACCGACCCTTGGGGCACTCCACTTGATACCGGCTGCCAACTAGACATGGAGCCATTGATCACTACCCGTTGAGCCCGACAATCTGGCTAGCTTTCTACCCACCTTATAGTGCATTCATCCAGCCCATACTTCCTTAACTTGCTGACAAGAATACTGTGGGAGACCGTGTCAAAAGCTTTGCTAAAGTCAAGAAACAATACATCCACTGCTTTCCCTTCATCCACAGAACCAGTAATCTCATCATAAAAGGCGATTAGATTAGTCAGGCATGACCTTCCCTTGGTGAATCCATGCTGGCTGTTCCTGATCGCTTTCCTCTCATGCAAGTGCATCAGGATTGATTCTTTGAGGACCTGCTCCATGATTTTTCCAGGGACTGAGGTGAGGCTGACTGGCCTGTAGTTCCCAGGATCCTCCTTCTTCCCTTTTTTAAAGATTGGCACTACATTAGCCTTTTTCCAGTCATCCGGGACTTCCCCGGTTCGCCACGAGTTTTCAAAGATAATGGCCAATGGCTCTGCAATCACAGCCGCCAATTCCTTCAGCACTCTCGGATGCAACGCATCCGGCCCCATGGACTTGTGCACGTCCAGCTTTTCTAAATAGTCCCTAACCACCTCTATTTCCACAGATAGAGTTTTTATATATATAAAAAAACTGACAAGTCAAAAGGTGGCTATGTGGATTATTCATTGTAGTAGAAGCTCAACCTTACTATAGTATATTAAAGACTGTTGGAAATGTTTACTGTACATTTTTACCTTTACATAATGTACTTAGATCAATTGCCTGATACTGTTAATCGGAACAGACAGACAATAGTCAGGATTTAATATTTTGGAAACTAATAATGAACTATAATTTAAGTAACTCAGGATGCACACCATGTTAAGATCTTTTAAAGTAATTTAATGCTTGGGAAAACTTTTTTACACAATGTTAGTTCCTTTAAGTATCTCACTATGTCAACTGGATAAATGGCTCAAAATAACATCATACTACAGAAATAGATTTACTTTCTTTGAGTGCATTTCATTAGGTTTATATATACAGTAACTCCTCACTTAACATTGTAGTTATGTGAAATGATGATAAACGAATCCAATTTTCCCATAATATTTAATGTAAATGTGGGAGGTTAGGTTCCAAAGAAATTTTTTGGGGGCAGACAAAAAGCATTATGTGCTGTGCTGTGGTTGGGAAGTGCTCCTGGCTTCCCAACAAAGGCACAGCCCACTAAAGGCAAGGACGCTAGGACACACCTTCCCTGCAGCAGCAGTGGCAGTTTACCCGGAGAAGAACAGGCCCCGACTTTGCCAGTGGATGCTCCAGGCCCGCCTCTTCCCATCCCCACTCCACCTCCTCTCCGGAGCATGCCACATCCCTGCTCCTTCCCCCACAGAAAGTTCTAAGTGCAGTTTGGTGGTGGGGGAAGTGCTGGGAGGGAGGGGGAGGAGGCAGAGAAGAGGAACATGTGCAATGCTCCTTCGTAAAGTCGCTGCTGTTCCACAAAATCTTACAGGCAGTGGACAGAGCAGGCAGCCAAACAACATTATAAGGGAGCATTGCACAACTTTAAATGAGCATGTTCCCTAATTGAGCAGCGACGTAACTTTGAAACAATGTTAAGCGGGAGGACGTTAAGTGAGGAGTTACTGTGCGTGTGTGTGTGTGTGTTTAGTTGACAAATCTAGGTGTGTGTTTTAAGGAGGAGCTAGTTATAAACTAAATTGGCTTATACTTTTTTTAAATTGCAACAGATATAGAAAGAGAAACAAAAGGGAAAAGGAAAAAAGTCAGTGTTGTGCCAGTGATGATGGAATGAAGTAAATAAACAGGATAAGGACCAAAAGAAAATCTTAAAATACTAATGTACACTGATGGATCATGTGACTTGAAAGCAGATTTACTAGTGATGCTTTCAAGATGAACTTCACTGTGTTCTGATTCAAAGAATTTAAGGTGCACTTTTTAATCCGCTGCTTTATTCGGTTTCCTGCCATACATTTTGTTACTGCTTAATCAATTTTGATCTACAAATTCCTGATGAGAAAAGATATGATTTAATTGGGATTAGACAAATTTACAAATTAGGATTTTCATGACCAGTTACAAGTAAACAAGGGTTTTTAGATGGGGAAGATCCAAGTTACCCGGGAAAGAATTTTCTGTAGTATCTGGCTGATGAATCTTGCCCATATGCTCGGGTTTAGCTGATCGCCATATTTGGGGTCGGGAAGGAATTTTCCTCCAGGGCAGATTGGAAGGCCCTGGAGGTTTTTCGCCTTCCTCTGTAGCATGGGGCACGGGTCACTTGCTGGAGGATTCTCTGCTCCTTGAGGTCTTCAAACTACAATTTGAGGACTTCAATAGCACAGATATAGGTGTGAGGTCTTTTTTAGGAGTGGTGGATGAAATTCTGTGGCCTGCATTGTGCAGGAGGTCAGACTAGATGATCATAATGGTCCCTTCTGACCTAAATATCTATGAATCTATGAAAACTTTTATTAAGAGAAAATCCATACACAAAATATTTCATAAACATAGCTTCAGTTTTTTTTTCAAGGAAGCCTATTTATCTCTGATTATATATAAACTTTTCCCCAAAGATGGATCAGAGAAAGTATAATGACGAAAGGTCCTGTGGACTTCACATTTATGTCTCTCTCCTTATCAGAAGATTCAGAGAGATTTATATTTGTTAAATGCGGGTAACACTGACCATTTGAAAAAGGAATATGGATGTTGAGATGGTTCTGTTTTCTGGTTCAGCTGTTATTATTTTCAATCATTCAATAATTGTAAATATATAGCTAGGGAAATCCTAGGTGCTTTTTTTCTTCTGAGGTATATAGGTACAGCTTAAAAGTTAATATTTCAAATGTTTCCTGGGACAAGTCTACAAAGAAGCCCAGGCTCTAGAGCAGTGGTTCTCAACCAGGGGTTTGTGAACTCTTGGGGTACACAGAGGTCTTCCAGGCAGTACATCAACTCATCTACATATTTGCCTAGTTTTACAACAGACTACGTAAAAAGCACTAGTGAAGTCAGCACAAACAAAAATTTCATGTAGACAGTGACTTGTTTATGCTACTCTATGTACTATACACTGAAATGTAAGTACAGTATTTATATCCCAATTGATTTATTTTATAATTATATGGTAAAAATGAGAAAGTACGCAATTTTTCAGTAATAGTGTACTGTGACACTTTTTTTTTTTTTTGTATTTTTATGTCTGATTTTGTAAGCAAGTAGTTTTTAAGTGAGGTGTAACTTCGGAGTATGCAAGACTAATCAGATTCCTGAAAGGGTACAGTAGTCTGGAAAGGTTGAGAGCCACTGCTCTAGAGTGACAAGTAGCTCGTGATGTGTGGCAGTGAGGTAGGTTTAGGTTACTATGCATCCAGAGGAATTCTTAAGCAGTTTAAATATGAATGTAAATTCGCAGGTTGGGTGTACAGCTAAGCAGCTGGAAGCCAGGGAGAGCCCCTCCCTCCTCAAACAAACACTCCTCCCCTAAGAAATGCCTTCCTTTCTTATGGGAAGGCCCAACACCTGCAGACCCTTCCCTCTTCCTTTTCTCCACTGTCTTCAGTGAGCAGAAGTAGGCCTGTTTCCCCCTCCCCCTACCCCCAGTCCCTCCTCCTTGTGTTTTCAGAGGGCATCTACACACTTTCTCCACTAGAAAGGTAGCAGTGTTGAGCTCCTCCACCTCTGTACATCAGTGGGGCCTCCAGACTTCCTGTTTTTTGTCCTACTTTTGATTCCCTCCACCCCTTCCCCAATTATAATCTTGTATGTTCTTTGCCTATACCCTAGTATCCCTCATCCTTTAGAAGTCAATTCTCTTCTCCCAAATAGTGAAACCAGGGCTCAAATTGGGGAGGGAGGGAAAGTAGTGGTACTCTCCCAAGCTCCACTTGTATCAGTGCAATTTCCTGCAATATCTTTTGGGAGATCTTACTGTATTAAGTGTGTGTATCATTGTGGGCCAGGGATTGTCTGTAATTTCAAGGGAGAGAACAGTCTGGTGATTAGGCAAATTCATTCAGGTTGTAATATCTTCAGAGAAATACCACTACCTAGAGATGCTTGCATATACTAATACAAACTGGATACGCCAGAGCTCAACAGAAAAAGAAAAGGCTGTTGAATAAATAGCCTGAGTTTAAACTGATTCTGATCCAGTAAATAGAACCTTCTGTCCCAGAGGGGCCCCCAATCCTTGTAGAGGGATTGGAAGACTTAATCTACTAGGGCCCCATAAAACAGATGAATGATCTCTGGTAAGCTTTTTAGCGTGTGGGTAGGTTCTTCTGTGGTTTTTAATGTTTTCTCTGTAATGCTTTCAGCTTAATAAATGTGCCATCTTAGAAAGAGCTGTGTCATAACTTTTATAACTGCAGGAATATGCTGGTCATAGCCACTGGAGAGAAAACAATGTGCAGATGTTGACCTTTTAGGGCAGTCTGTCTTACTGGGAATATCACTATGTAGGTAGGGAGCGGGCAACCTTAAAGAACCTCTCATTAGAAGTAAGTGAGACACCCAAGAGGGGTGATGGCTGGGAGCCTAAAGTGGGTGCCGTTAGTGTACCACAGTGAGGGAAATACAGGTGCAGTTACCCTGAAACTGATAGTGCTCACAACCTGAACTGTACTCAGACTAAGCTCTGCCTACTGGAGATGCCAAAATGAGATGCTATTCATAATGCAATGTGCAGTTCTATAAAATGGGATTATTTTATAGAACTGCAGACATGATCTGCTGTGCTCCAGAGGCTTTGCCCTTCTCGATGGGTTCAGATACACCCATAAAAATAATTGATTAAGACCTATATGCATAACAGGTATATGCCTGGGGCCCTATTTTCTTGTTTTCTGATATCAGAATCTTAAACTTTTTTTAACCCTCAAGTTTATGAAGAAAAACTTGAACCATGTGTAACTGATGCAGTGATGTACAAATAGAAATCTGCAGCCAATGTCTAGCACAAAGAAGATCATTAACTATTAGAGCCAAGGAAGTATCCTCCTAACACCACACCCATCTCTAGAGCAGATCATACCCCTTCTGCTGTTGAGTGGAAAGGGTGGTCTAGTTGGAGAGTTGTGCTTGTATTTAATCCCCACTGTCTGTGTGGGATTGGTCTCAGATGCTCCACTCTTTCCCACTGGCCTTTTGGCTCCATGGATCTGTTTTGCTGGGTGGAGTTAAATGAGGTACTTTCCCAGGTGTTGCCCTCTCACAGCACTAAAACGAAATATCACTCATGGTATATTGTACAAATAATCTTGTATTATGATTGTCCCACTCCTTACATGCTTTTTTAGTAGTGAATTTGCTTCAGTGTTGACATTTTAAATCATCCTGACTGGCTATCTAAGTTAATGCCATACCTCTCAAATACCCCTCATTTCAAGGTATGTCACTCTGTCTGATTTGAATAACTTTAAACAATAAATATGAAGGAACAATATATTTGGGTTCCAGCTGGGTAACTTCAGAACTAAAATAAAGAATCATGGAACTAAGGTTATAGAAAGTTTATTTAACTACAAAATGAATTCTGCATTCTTTTTGGTATCCCTGGTTTTGTCATTCACTTTGTCTTCTAACCCCTCACCTCCCACTAACAAAGGTATTCTTAACTATGGTTAAAATAGCAGTCAAGACTCTGCAATTCTTCCAGTTGTGTCCCTGTTGGTGCTCCACTGTAAGTGTGCTTGCATCTCTGCACTGCTGATCAGAGAACTTTGGTAGCAATGTCCATTAATCCCAGACACGTGCCATCTCTCCTCATACCTTGCCACATAGCTAGTTTAGTGCATGAGGGCTAACCTCCCTCAGTTTCTTCTCAACTGCCCTGGCTAGAAACAGAGCTATAAGCAGTCATTATTGATTATTATCTCATCATTTCTTTTTAGCCTAGAGCCTAGTTTTTAGTAGTAATTACTCTAGTGTCTTTTATTTTTGTCCTAATATTCTAAAGTAAGTGCATGCGCGTGTGTTTGTGTTCGTTCTCATTGGGGACCCTTTCCCGCCCAATGAGGCTAGCCCCATCACAGACACACACTCACAGTGCATTTCTTGCCTAGGGCAAGGACATGTTCCTCAAAAGTGCGCTCTCTGCCAGCAGCTTAGACCTTCGTCTCTCAAGGACAGAGAGCTGAGGCAGAAGACTATATGCATGGTGGTAGCTCTCAGACCTCCTCTGGACCTGTGCCAAGAGTCTCCATGAAAACATGAGTCTTCCCCATAACCCTCAACATCCAAAGGCCATGGGTGAGGAAATCAGCTGTAGACCCCACAAGTCGAAAAAGAGAGCACGAAGTCCCTGAGCCATGAGCTAGCTGCAAACCATTTCCAGCATGTTTGGTATCCTCGGTATCCTCATCAGCACTGAGACAGGCCAAGCCCGCTACCCATGGCTCAAGGCAGCAGGTGCCACTGGCACACCCACAGACCCAATGGGCACGGGCACCAATTCAACAACAACTATGGTGAAGGATAGGAGCAAACACTCCAAGAATTACTGGTATGCAGTGTCCCATCGGTGCCAATGCCTCATCTGGTACCTGAATGGCTAGTGTGGATAAGATCTCAACACTCCCTCCCCCCGCCCCTCCCCGTGGAACTGAGATGGTTGGCACTGCTGGAATTCTGGCATTTGAGGGACTTCCATGTAACTGATGTACCAGTCTCTCCTCTCCTCGGCGCCAGGATCTGAGTCTCCACCCAGAATGGGAGTTTTCCCCGCTGCCTTGCCATGTTCCCTCACTCTCGAGTGCGGACTCAGTGAACTGGAGGAGGGGATATCTCAGTACTCCTCCCAAGCACCCTATGGTACTTGATACCAGCACGGCCCCCGGGCATATTCTCAGATGGCTCCATCTGAGTACAGCCATGGTCCTGGTACAGCCATCGATGAGCACCACCACTGGGCTCCATGCCACTGCCACCCCAGTGGTGATACTGGGACCCCTGGACTGCATACTACCACCATGCCTGTGGAGCTTCTGGTCCCACCCATGAGTCTTTGAGACATGCTTCCTCAGCTATGGCATCCAGGGGTTCAGAGCCCTCCGAGGGAATCTCTGAGGAGTGTGAGGGCAATGCTGAGGAGGTGGTGACTCCAAAAACTATATTCTCCTCCTTCTCCATAAGAGACTGTCATACCGCACCCTCCCCCCCATCCCCATTCCTGGTGGATGATTTTTGCTTATTCCAGGACCTCGTGAAGAGAGAGGCTGACTCTCTCCCGATACCTCTGGAGGAAGTCAAGGATATGCACCACAAGCTCCTGGACATCCTCCATTCATTTTCCTCAAAAATGGCCCTCCCTGTCAATTAAAGCTCTTCTCGACCTCGCGAGAATCATCTGGCAGACCCCAGCATTGCTCGCACCGACTTGCAAGTGAGTGGACAAAAAGTACTGCATTCTAGTGAGAGAAACAGAGTTCCTCTTCTCCCACCTCTTCACCCAACTCCATCCTGGTGGTCAATTCTTGTGGCCATGAGGACCACTCCCCATGATAGGGTCTGGAAGTGTCTGGACCTATTTGTCAGGAAGATACATTTGGCCACGCTTCAGTTTTGAATAGTCAACTATCAAGCACTTATGGTGAAATACGATTATATGAATTACTTGAAACTGAACAGTTTTATTGAGCAGCTGCCTTGCCCAGGTTGCATCACGAACAATTTAAGGCCATCATCCGAGAAGGGCAGCTAGTAGCAAAAACCACACTGGAGTCTGCCATTGACTTGGCCAGTACTACAACCAGATCTATCTCCATGGCAGTGGTGATGTAATGTGTCTCTTGGCTCCACCTGTCGGGTTTCCCAAAGGAGGTGCAGGCAACTATCCAAGATGGGCACTAAGCTCTTTGCGGAGAAAACCAATGCCTCTCTTTGCACTTCAAAGGATTCTTGGACCACTCTCAGTTCACCAGGCATGTACGTGCCGGGACAAAAGAGAAAATTTAGTCTGCAGCCCCAGCATAGGCCACACACTTCCCAATACCTGGCTCAACAATACAAGCCACAGAGGAAGAAAACTAAATTCTCTAGATGTAAACCATCTGGCCAGCAATCCTCCTTGTCCCAGCCTTCCACGTCTAAGCACCAATTTTGATGTGTTGGTTGAGGTGCCGACAGAGCACTCCCCACAACTGCTACAATTGACCATTGCTACCCAACCATTTGGCCACCATCTTGCAGTATTCCAAAGGGCCCTAGAGATTGTTCGTCATGGGTACTGTATCCATTTTGCCTCCCTGCCTCCTCCTCTACAACCATCCCTGTCCCTCCTCACGAAAGACTACAACAAGAGGTAGACTGCCTCCTCCAGTTAGGAGCCACAGAACCAGTACTGTAACATCTACAAGGCAAAGGGTTTTACTCTCGGTATTTCCTAATACCCAAGAGGAAGGGGGACTGAGGGAGGGAGTCAGTCAGTCACTTTAGCAATGATCATTCTAGTGTTGAAACAGGGAGACTGGTTTTCGGCCCTCAAGTTCCAGGATGCATATTTTCACATCTCAGTCTTACTAACGCTCACACAATTTCTCAGATTCTCACTGGAACAAGATCACTACCAGTAGAGGGTATTCCCCTTTGGGTTATCTTTGGCCTCAAGAGTATTTTCTGAAATTCTCTCAGTAGTGGCTGCCCACTTATGCTCCCAAGGGATCATGATTTACCCTTAATTGGACGGTTACCTCCTCAGAGCCCAGTCTCTCCAAGATGTTCAATGAGTCACCAAAGCTGTAATGAACTTGTTTACAGAGGTTGGCCCACAGATCAACACCCACAAATCAACCCTCATTCCAGTACAGTCCCTGTAGTTTATTGATATCTCCTGCCACAGCACCGATTTCTCTCTCTGGCCACATTCACAGACACCATACAAAACAGCCCACACATATCCGCCAGACACTGCCTACAACTCTTAGGGCATTTTGCAGCAGGCACAGTGGTAATACCACATACCAGACTCCACAAGTGGTGCCTTCAGATGTGGTTCAGCATGGTTTACCTACCAGATAGGGACAAACTAGACAAAGCCCCGTCACTACCCACTAGGGGTAAAAACTTCCCTAGATTGATGTAAAAACCCAGCCAACATTTGCAAAGGGATCCCTTTCATGCAAAAAGTCCTCTGTCGTTACTTCTCACCACTGACACATCATTCATGGGGTGGGGTGCACATCTAAATGCCTGTACAACATGATATTGCTCCAGAGCAGGCATAGGACATCACTCTCTAGGCAATGTTCTCCTCCTCCTATGAGACAGGAACTTTTTTACTCCTTTTATCTTCAGTAGGACCTTCAATAGTAGGGGGGAAAAGTGATGGAGCACACATCATTCTGATTGCCCCAATGTGGCCGAGACAGACTGGTACCCTTATCTGTTACAACTCTCGACGTGCCCACCAATCTCGCTCCTGGCCACTCTGCATCTCTTCAGAGAATAGAGGGCATACCTTAAATCCAGTTTTGATGATTCTCTGCCTCAAGGCATTGCTCCTTGGTTCCAACACCTGATCAACGGAGACGCAAGAGGTTATGATCATACAGCAGAAAATCCTTGACACTATGTACTTACCTGCCAAAATTATCCAGGCTTCAGATTTCGTGTGCATCTCAACAAATCTCCCTGACATCCACCATTCCTCCAAACATATTAGACTATGCACTGGCACTAAAAAGATCGGGGCTGTCCATAAGCTCTCTTAAAGTCCACCTAGTGTCTATAACAGCCTTCTGTCATCCCGTGGAGGGGTACTAAGTGCTGTCATCCTGGACCACCAAAAGGTTCCTAAAGGGTGTTGTAAACTTCTGTCCACAACCTCGGCTTCCTATTCCCACATGGGACTTAAACCTGGTACTGAAGGGACTGACTAAGCCTCCCTTCGAACCCGTGGCCACGTGTTCACTCGCTTACCTCTTGATGAAAACTGCCTTTCTGACAGCGTTTACTTCGTCCAGGATAATAGGGGAAATAATGGCTCTGATGGCACATATCCCCCATACGGTATTCTTTTGGGACTAGGTTAGACTTGGGCCACCTCCAAAATTTGTTCCCGAGGTAACCTCCCCATTTCACATGAACCAGTTGATTCATCTTCCAACCTTCTATTGCAAGCCTTACTGAGACAACAGAGAGGCTATATTTCATACTCTAGGTGTCAGAAGAGTCCTAGCCTTCTACCTGGGCAGGACGAAGGCTTTGAGGAAGCCCCCCAGACTTTTCCTCTCCATTGTGGAAAGATCCAAGGGCTCGGCAATATCAGCCCCAAAACTTTCCAAGTGAGTCTTAAACTGTATCAGACAACGTTATCAAATTCACTGTATGACCCCTCCACATGCTGTTTGTACACGTTCCACAAGGTCCATCTCCTCATCTGTTGCCTTCTTCAAGAATGTCCCTAGCCTTCTACCTGGGCAGGACGAAGGCCTTGAGGAAGCCCCCCAGACTTTTCCTCTCCATTGCGGAAAGATCCAAGGGCTCGGCAATATCAGCCCCAAAACTTTCCAAGTGAGTCTTAAACTGTATGACCCCTCCACATGCTGTTTGTACACGTTCCACAAGGTCCATCTCCTCATCTGTTGCCTTCTTCAAGAATGTCCCTATGTCCCTATCTCAGAGATCTGTAGAACGGCGACATGGACGTCAGTCCTCACCTTCGCCGAACGTTATGTGATCACTGGGGACTCCGCCTCTGATGCCATCTTTGGCTCCACAGGGCTGACCTGACTCTGAAGTCCCAGCCCTCCAGAGGGGATACTGCTCGGGAGTCACCTGTAGTGGAGCACCCTTAGGGACACTACTAGAAGAAGAAGTTATCCACCTGGTCCAGTAATGATGGTTCTTTGAGGTGTATGTCCCTATGGGTGCTCCACAACCCACCCGCTTCCCCTCTACTTCGGCATGCTTGTCAATGACTTTATAGAGAAGGAAGTGAGCAGGGTTATCCTGTACACCCTGACTATCCTTGTGACAGGACTTGATGAAAGACGGGTTATGTGCAAGCCTAACGGACACTGGTATTGAAGTTCTCCAATCAGCAGCACAGAGATGCAAGCACACCTATAGTGGAGTATAGGGAGACACATCTTGAAGAACCATCATTACTGCACAAGGTGAGTAACTTTTGCTGCCGCTTTTAACTCAGGATAGTAGCTTCATTTAAACCCCAGGTTCCTCTTTAACTGGAGCTGCTAATGTGAGTTAAAAGCCAAATCTTCAATGATATTTTAACCTAGTTTAGCTGACTACAGTTAAGAACACATTTCTTTTGGCAGTGCAGAGATACCTGCAGGCTGGAAGTTTTAACTATACCTTTCATGGAGATGGATGGGGACGATTCAAACCTCTCAGACGCTGCAGACTGAGGCAGATGCAATTGTAGATTATAAATTTGTTTTACAGCCCCATCAACTAGAGCAGGGGTGGGCAAACTACGGCTTGTGGGCTGGATCCGGCCTGCCAGCTGTTTTAATCCAACCCCTGAGCTCCCGCTGTGGAGCCGGGTCTGCGGCTTGCCCTGCTCTGGTGCTCCAGCCGGGGAGCAGGGTCGGGGGCCACTCCACACAGCTCCCGGAAGCAGCCGCATAGCCCCCCTCCGTCTCCAACACGTAGGGGCAGCCAGGGCACTCAGCTCTGCTCATGCCCCAAGCTCCGCCCCCACAGCTCCCATTGCTTGGGAACCGTGGCCAATGGGAGCTGCAGAGTTGGTGCCTGCAGATGGGGCAGCATGCAGAGCTGCCTGGCTGCGCCTTTGCTTAGGAGCCAGAGAAGGGACATGCCATTTCTTCCAGTTGCCGCTTGAGGTAAGTGCCACCCAGAGCCTGCATACCTGAGCCTCCCCCTGCTCCCCGTCCCACTGCCCCAGCCCTGATTTCCCCCCCCCCCAAACTCCTCAGTCCCAGAGCCTGCACCCCCAGCTGGAGCTCTCATCCCCCCCCATGTCCCCCTCCCAGCCTGGAGCCTCCTCAAGCACCCTGAACTCCTCATTTCTGACCCCACCCTAGAGCCCGCACCCCCAACCAGAGGCCTTACCCCCTCCCACACCCCAACACCAATTTTGTGAGCATTCATGGCCCGCTATACAATTTCTATTCCCAGATGTGGCCCTCGGGCCCACCCCTGAACTAGAGGCTTTTAAAAAAAAAAAAAAAATGTGTAATTAGGATTTTTCTTCACAAGGAGACTCACAGATCTCTCATTTGGGCAGCCAATCCTTTCATAACTCAGAAGGCAGGACCAGACCATTATTAACAAGGATTAAGGGACTGAGCTAGTGGAGTGGAGTTTTGTTTTTGTCTCCCCCCCCCCCCCCCTCAGTTGCAGGCAGAGTTTCCTGACTGCATAGGGGTAACTGGCAACAGTTATCTCAAACTGGCTGTGTCTTTTGGGTCTGGGCCATTCCCTCCCTGCCAGTGACTGATAGCTCTGATTTTTCCCTCCTAAACTGCAAAGGGGCTAAAGATCCAAAAGGGGGTCATTAGACTTTTGTACTAGAATAAAGGGAACTTTCAGGTAATCAAGTATAAATTTTCCTGTTCTGGAGCACAAGATGGCAGCCTGGGTACTAGGTTGCTGACCTGGTGTGATTTGTAATCTAGTTTAATTTGAGCCCTGATGACTTCCGCTCAAAATTTAATTATCTTATTCTCTAAATATCATTTTCCTCTGAACATCCATATAGACACACACATTAGGGTTTCCTCCCAAGCTTGCTTTGCTCTTTCTCCTCCCACCCCCCAAATCTTCAACACTTATTTGGTGTAATAACAGGTCTGTTTTTAGGTAGGAATGATGTACAGCAATTGAGCAGCTGCTTTATATGCTCTGCAACTAAATTTCTTGCCTGCCTCCTATAACCTCACCATAGCTGTCCTCCAGCTGACTGTGCAATAACCCTACCCAGTCCCAAGAGCCAGAAGTCTTAAAAATGAACAAAACATCTGCTAGAAAAACAGAGGTATGCTGGAGAAATGAAGGGAAAGTCTTCAGAGGGCTGGAGAACAGCGAAGTGTAATGCCCTGTCTGGATTTACACATCTTGTGGTGGGAGGCCACCAATGCAGGAGAAATTGCACAATGCCTAGGACAGTAGTTAGGACTGAAATCACTTGGAATTAATTTGCCAAACCTTGGTGGGACAGTGTTAGCCAGAGAGATTATGTTGGCAGCCATGGTACAAACTAAAGATTTCTTTATAATGCATAGTTGATAGGAACTCTGTGGGCACAACACATGATATGATTACTTAGGATGTTATTCGCTGTGTTCTTGTGCCTATAAGTGCCCAGGTGTGTTCTTGTGTCCATGTTTAATATATTCAGACGTACTGGAAGGAAGCAAAATTTTAAAATGTATTTTTGTAAAGAGACTTCCAAGTTTTCTCTCTAATTTCTGTAGAGTGTTTCAAATTAAAATACGAAAGAAAAGGAGAAAGTATAAATTTTTCTGATTTTGTAAACAGATGGGTAGAGAATTACAGAAGACACAACTGTTACTTTTTTCAATGCTGTGTGCAAACCAATTTCACATTTCTGTCTTAAAACAAATCATATTATTTCTAATTAACTACAGATGTTGCCAATTGCAAAAACCAAAACACAAGCAAAATCAAGATGTTTATATACAAGAAGATTGCTTACATTGTATTTGGTTTTTATGAATCAAATTAGTTAGAATTGAAGAGTCACCATTATGGTTCTGTTTTATGTACATATTGTAATATACCTGTTTCAGTGCTTAAGGCAAATAAGCTGAAATTTGAAGCCAACAATTAAACTCATTGCAGGAAATAATTACTATGGGAGTATTTATTACGTGAATTCCTTTTGTGATCTTAAATCTGTGTTTGAAATTGTGTCTGTAACTAATAACTTATGAAGCTCTTCTCCTTAATTGGGGTCATAGTCTTCCTTTATATAGTGTTTTTCCTATGTAGTCAGTTGGAAACCCAGCAGTTCAAACCTGTGTGACATTTCTTGATTCCCTCCCCCTGTTCCCAGTTTGTTGGGTGTGGTAGTTCTTCTGGGAGTGCTTGTACACATCTATTCCACTTTAGGTGTCTGAGTGCCTGTACATCAGAGCTGGAAAACTCTTTCTCAGAGTAGTACCCCTTGGGGCAGCATGTGCCCCCTCCATGTGCTTGTGCTGCTCTGAGCCCCCTCGGTTTCTTCTCACTGCTTCTGAATGGTGGATAGAGTGTGAGCTAGCTCCTCTCACTTTCCCTATTTAGTGAATTTCTAAAGGTTTATTTATAAATAGTTTGTTTAAAAGTTTATAGTTAATTTAGTGGTACTTGTTCATAGTTTTGTGTTTTTAATTATATTTGTGAATTTTTTTTTGTTTGTTTTCATCAACCTTTTGCTCTGTACCAGGGCATGCCAAAGCCTCTGGGTTTGAGGTGCCATTCTGGTTGCAATAAGTCAATGCCAATCAGCATTTCACACTCCAAGTGCTTAAAGTGCCTGAGTGAGGGTCATATTAGGCTTAAGTACCCCATCTGTAAGGGGTTCAAACCCTGAACCAAAAGAGATGAGAGGTTTGTTTCAGGGACATTCTGATGGCAGTGGCTTTGTGCCTCCATTTGGTACCAAGCCTCTCTGTGCATGAGGACTCAAGCTCCACACGCTTCTGCAGTGCACTGCCAGACATGGCAGAGTCCTGCACAGAAATGAGCTGGATAGAAGAAATCACTCTCCCTGTCTGGTGCCCTACAAGCATCAGAAGAAGTCTGGTACCCCTGTTTTCAAGAAGTCATCTTCTTCAGGGGTTATGAGATTCCCATAAGAAGAGGACAAGTACCTAGCTTAGGGCATCTTTGGCAGGATGGTCCCCAGGACCACTCTCTGGTAGTATTGAGTTGTCGACTGGGACCTCAAGAGGTGCTATTGAGACCAAGTCCATTGCTGGCTTTGTCTGCAGAACCGTTTTTAGTCTGAAGTACCGACTTCGCAAACAACTTTGGTAGTACCAAAAATACCTGAGGCATATGCAGCAGCCAGGGACTTCTTATACTTGACGTTACGAGATTCACTACTCAGGCAGGATAACTAGTTTCCTGCTTCTCTCTCAATTACACAAGTACCAGCTCTGACAACAGCCTCTGTACTTTCTAGAGAGGTGCTGTCAGTGGTGGATCCTGTCGGTGCCATCCGGTTCTGGTGTTTGCCCACCATGGTAGGAGCTCAGTGCTGCTGATCGGGAATCCTCAAATCTTTTGAGTGTTGACCTTATTTTGCCAGCAATGGTCCTGTTCACATGTTTCTCTGCTGGGTATTGCCCCACCCTGGCATTCTAACATGGATTTGTCACCTGATTCGGAGGAGAGTTCCTACAGATCAGAAACCTTCTCTACAAGAGCTCAACTGTCAATCCTTGATGCACAGATCGAGGTCTCAGGGCTAAGACACCTACACATGCAGATCTGTGCGAACACTTCCATGGAATAGGTCCCTAATCCCATACCAGATGTTGCATTTACCCTTCTGGCACCCTTAGGCAGTTTGCCTAGATTCAAAAGCAACTTCACAGCACCAGATTTCAAGATCATCATCTAGGTGCCGTTCTCCATCTGATATCATGGTCAGTACTGATGTTGTCACAAGATTTGCCATCCAGGCATGGTTCCACAACCAGTTCCACAATCACCATCCAGATGGCAGTCTCTGGCCGGTAACATCCTCGGTACTAATATTGGTGGTACTCAGTCAAAGGAAGGTTTACCTAGAGGATGTCATAAAGTTGGTGCTCTCTTAGCTTTGACTCCCTTATACTTTGCAGAAGGAATGGGGAAAATAGTACTGTTTTGTGTAAAAGTGATCTGCTAATGTGCATGTTTTAATCAATGTATGATTCTTTACTGAATGCCCTAAACAGCATCAGCGCAAAAAAAAAAAAAAAAAAAAGCATTCAGTGTGCAACTGACCTTACTTTATTTGAAGCAAAACTGTCACATAGTTTTAAAAATGCTACTTACTTGATTTCCTTCCTCCCTCTCACCACCTGGCTCCGTGCTCTAAAAGGGTTCTTTGGTAGCTATGTAGTCATTGAATGGTACATATTAGGATCACAGTGGAGCAGGAGCTAGTCAGCTATAATTCTGGGATGTATAACAAAAGATAACTTTTTAAAAAAATTGTGCGGAATGTTCTCCTGACCTTTCTCTCTGCAATTAGTTAATTTACAAAGAAAACTTTGCAGGGTCATCTTTTTAAAAACAGTAGTAGACTGTTGGATATTCACATTTGTTAGACTCCCAATATACTTATTGGGCTAGATTAGTGAAACAACAGTCATTTTGCCAGCCTAGTACATTTCATGAGTGTTCAGCTGCATGAGGAAAAATGTGCTGTATCTCATGTGAAGCAAGTAGAAAATCTTCCTGAACAAGTTTGAGCAACCAGTTACATTATGTACCAGGCATTTCCTTTTTGCCTAGGTTTTTTTTTTTTTTTTTTTAAATGAAAATCTTCAAAGATTTCTGGCAGACAGTTTTCATTGTACTTCCTCTTACCTTATTTGTGCCCTTCAGAGAGAGAGGTCATTATTATGTCTTAGAAATGCTTCTTGATTGTACGTTTTAAGTGTGTGCTCAATATGTTATTTACAAAATAACTCAAAATATGAAACAGCATTCAGTGTGTGATTGAGCTCATTAGAAAAATGTCGTAGAACTCCTATATCTATTTTTCATCTTTCAAAAATGAATTTGACAGATAAATAGTGCCTATATGTTATATAGTATAGAATAAAACAGTTGCAGTTTATTGTGGATGATGGCTGGATTACTATTAATGTACTTCACTTGTGACTTTCTGGACTCTCATTTAAGGGTGAAAACCTGTACTGGGCTGGGAAGGCATAGTGCTCCAACTGATGGTTTTGCATATGTATACCAGAGGTCTGAATTTAGTTCTAATTCTTGAGGAAAGAAATAAACAAGTCAGGACAGGATTATCATTGTGAATTGTAGTGATTTATTTGGATAGGTTCATGTTACATTCAGTAAGCCTCTTGACTGAAGGTTGCATGTTGTAATTTTAACTAAATGTACATTTGACCTCCTTAACTTCTCATTAAGATCCCAAATAGTTCTTTGTGTTGTACAGGTTACATACACTTAATAAGTAGACTAAATCACTAAAGAGCTTTTAATAAGTAAGTTATTACGGAAGGCCCACTCACAAGATTCAGGGATGAAAACTTAGTGAGAAACCTTCCTCCCACTGTCTGTCTTCTTCCTCCCCTGGTATCCACTTTTGAGAAAGGTGTGGACTATCTTTCATATTTGCTTCTGGCTAGTAAGTAATTTAAATTTTTGCCCCACCCCCCACCCCCCTGTCCTCTCCTGGCTCCCTCTAGGTGTGGGAAGCCCACAAGCTCCAGATGCTGCCAGAACTGGTCTTTGAGGCTCACCGCAAATTTGGGGATCTAGAAATGTAAAAGAGAACCTCAACATTGTGTGTTGTTATTTTTAAAGTAAGTTTATAATGTGTTTCATTGCAAAGGTGAGAGAGCCTTAACAAATATATTAACCAATCACTAAACTTAAAATGTCCACTAGACAGTGGACATATTTAGGACACACTTCAAGGATGCCACCAACATGACTTCCACATCAAGTGATAATATGGATACCACCTGGAAAGATCTAGAGAAACATGATCCAGAATAATAGAGAAAGAAACCAAATCCGACAGCATGATACTCAGAAGCCTTAACAGAGCACTACAAGATTGAAATAAACTGTGGAAACTGGTGAACATCTTTTGTAAGTGAGGGTGCAGGAGGTTGAAGAAAGAAAGAGACTTAAAAGCTTGTCACTAGATTTTTTTCCCTTAAAGGTCTCTGGTTATTTGCAGAAAACCATGGGCACATGTCCCTCTGTTTTGAGGAGAAAACAAGATCAGTTTGTGGTGTGGGGGAATGTTGATGGTACTTGTACTATAAACTGTCCCCAAGGTAACTGCATTTGAGCTGGCTCCTCTGTTAAGCAGTCAATCTGACCTCTGGCCAAAAGGAGGGACAGTTCAGTGATATGTCACATGGTACAAATCCTTGCACTCAGTCCGGTGTTTAGTTCAGTAGTCTGTATGTGTCATGCCTCTAGCTATGGTCAGATAAGTTTTCTGTGTAAATTCCCTCATCTGTAAAATGTAGATACTACTTGCCAACCCTCATAAAGAAGCTGTGACTATTAAATATAAATGCTCTGTAAATCCTAACATTTACTGGAATGCATATTCAGCGAAGTGGCTGGGGCAATAGGGGCCCCTAGTTCCCCTCTTATTTAGACAATTGTCCCTTTCATGACTCTTCAAATGTTAGTAATTGTACACAGAGCCCAGGACAAGCAGCTGGGTTCTACTTTTGTCCCAGGAAGCTGGAACATGAAACTTACATTCTGTAAACAGTAAGGTTATGGGCTCCTCTTTTTACCCAAGCAAACTTACCTCTTGTGAACAGATGATATCGATGGATAAATTTAGTCCCAGGAGAATCATGACTCTTGATCCTGAAATGCTCTTGCTAATGTGTCTGTCCCCCCCAAGAGAGAATTTCAGCTACGTCGAATGTCAATATATTTTAATATTTTTGAAGGCAACCTAACTTTAGTTATGGATTTCAGTCATGTAGAATTACCTGCACTCATTTTACTTGAAGATCTGACTTTTGCTCAACCCATAGCCCTGCATGATCTTCATGTGTGTTTGCAAGGTGCTGATCTGATTGCAGGAGGCTAAGTACATTGATACATTCTTTCTGAAAGTTCCTTACATGTTTAAATCTTTGTTTGGGTGCTGACATATAGACTTTCAAATCTAAATGCCAGATTTTAACCATGCAATGTGTATGCAAAAATGGGAATGTCTAGCTTTATGTCTGTGGCTGGTCAGTGTAACTATTTAACTGCAGAAGCACGCTCTGTGTGTGTGTGTGTGTTTTCTCAGCTAAAGTAGTTCATTTGGTTCTGATGGTTAGACAGCCCAGGATTCACGAAATCAAGACAGATGCACTGACTTTGAATGTGTGGTAAATTCTAACAGATATTTATGCCGTGTGTGTATGTGTGTGTTAAATGGGTCTATACAAAAGTGCACATTTTAATAGTATAGTAGTCATGTCATTACCTAAACTTTAGAAAGAAATGTAATTCCTTATCAATTATTATTTATGTAGTAATTCCTGGCAGCGTGTCATCTGAAGAAGGAAAGGCAGCTAGACCCACAAATGCATTCAGACTTATTCTACACTAGTTTACAGTACGTCTGGGACTTTATGAAACAAGCTATGTATCTATAAGTGGAGGAAGTAAAGGTTTCCTCCTGCTTGCCAAACATGCCTTAGAGTAACAAATACAATGAGATGTGAGGTCTTCATGTAGTACCTGGGGCTGCTTACATCCAACTTGTAGAGGGCCATACTTCCATTAGTCATCAGGGAAAAGTGTTCAGGATTAATAAACTAAACACATGTAAATGTAGGTAATCACAGTTAACTATGTTTTAAGAAACCCTTGGTAGAACTGTAGGTCTATAATTACGATTTGTTGATGCATTAACTAATTTATTTAATTCTACATACCTATGGTGGGAACATCTGAAAACTCCATTGTTTTTCTGTGTGGATTTGTGTTCTATGCAATTTTTTCTAGGCAGGAACCTGCTGACCACAGTATATTGTAAAGACAACTTCTGATTACTTGCAGAATTTCACAAATCCTTCCCTTCAGGTAATACACTTTATCTGTCTGTCTGTCTTGGTAAATATGATAAAGAGAGGCCTATCAAAAGTTAGATTTCATACATGTAGGAAAAACAGCCTAGGTTTATGCTAACTTGAATTGTTAATTTAGTAAAATTTGGTCCTAAAGGTTTCATCTGAATATTGCAGGTAGAAAAAATGTCTTAATAAATTAATGTGCTCTCTTTCAGATCTGGCCTTGTTTATTAGGTTAATACTTCTGTTGCTGGCAGAGTGCCCGAGGCAAGCAGCAGCTGGGTTCGTTGCCCCGTGTGCGTCGCGCCAATGACCACAACGGGGTGGAGAAGCAGAGAGATTTATTTGGAGCTCCAAATAGGGCGCAGGGAGACTGAGCTGTCTCAAATCCTGCCCCAGTACAGCAGATTCCAGTATACATTTTATACCTTTTCCTACTTCACTACACAAGCTTATGCAACCAATTACCTGTTGCCCCGTACAATACCGTAGCCAATCAGCTAAAGCAGCCAGTTGTGTTTTTCCTCAGTAGCATTGCCCGAGCCTTGCCTTATTTGGTCCTATTTGTTACTAGATTTTGCTAAACATTTCTGCCTTATCTATCTGTTTCCCAGGCTGAAGCTGGCCTTGGCTGGCAAGCCGTGTGCAAACCTGTTTGTTTGTGTGCTAGCTTCCTCAGTGTTATGCAGGATCACGGAGGGTTCAAGAAGCAAAGGGGCCTTGGTTTATCCGGCCCTAGAGCAGGAGGGCTTCATCGACACCTGTGGTCTTCCAACCTCCCGAGTTACCTAGTGTAGTGCCCAGTGTCCCCAACACTTATGAAGTGTGAAATACATTATGGCAATTATCTTAGGGCATGTGTAGACTTGCTGCGGGTTTTGTGTACCTGTATTAAGTGATCTGCAGCAAGTGTTAGTCGAGCAGCACATACACACCACATTATCACACAATTAAGGTATTTTTTACCTCATATCATTGCAGTCACACTGCACTGTATTGTTTTCAGAATCCGTGCTAAGCATTCTGGACAGACATTCCATGGTCCATTACCATGTTGCTGTGCTGTTTGCATGCTGGGATTTTTTTTCACTGTACATTGTGGAATACCTACTCAAAGGCAATGGAATTCTGGGATGTGGGGTCAAACTGAGTAATTCCTATGATAATTCTTGCTTCATCCTATCTGGGTTTTGCAAGCCAGCCAGCACCATTTTCAAAGTGCTGTCAGGCATCATGGAGAAAACATTTCTGATAAGTACAATCCTCCTGGTGATGAATATAAACAGACTGCTGATAGCATATCTGAAGTCATGCAGTGACTTACAAACGAGGGTGGTAAGGACCTCTGAGAAAGAGGAGGCTGAAATCAGGCAGACACTTCTACATCTTTCCCTCAAGTAGCTTTACTTGATGGAGCACTGCTTTTTGTGCTTGGCCCACTACCATTCACTAGTAAGATAGTGCTGCAGACCTGAGATGACCCTTAGTCATGTCAGAACTTCAATATATTTAAAAAAAAAAAAAAGCCACTTTCTTACAAATCTGTGTAGAGTTCATGCTAGAGTTGCAGTGGTGGAATGCTTACATGAGAGCTGCCATCAGCGTGGAGAAGTTTGTGACTGTCGCTACTTGAATGCTTACCATCCCTGATTGCTACCGGTCAGTAGCTAATAAAGTTGGTGTTGGTAGTTCAATAGTTGGGGCTGTTATGATGGTATGTGCTGCTATCAAGAAAATTATTTTCCCCTGGGTCATAAGACTAGGCAGTGCATACACAGTTATTAACTGGTTTGTACTGTTGGGGTTCCAAATTGTATTGGGGCCATTGATGGGGCCATTGATGGGACCCTTGTGCCTATTCTTTGCTCCCAACAACAGACCTCAGAGTTGATCAACAGGTTTATTTCTCTATGGTGCTCCAAGGGCTAGTTGAATACTGTGGAATGTATTTTATATGAGAGAGTCTGGAAAGGTCCACAACTCCAGAAATCTCTAGACTATTTTATGCAAATGAAACTTCGGTACCTATGGTATCAATGGACACCGGTGGCACTCCCATTCTACCACTCATTCTGGGAGACGTAGCTTACCCTCTGCATCCTTGGCTTATCAAGCCCTTTAAGAGACATATGGGTAGGAGATGGGAACAGTTTAACTATACTGAGTATTTGTAGAACGACTGAGGAATGTGTATTTGGAAGATTGAAAGGTTAGAGGGAGGATCCTGATGTTGAGGGTGGAGGCTGATGAAAAACATCTTCCTGTTGTGATAGCTGCTTGTTGTGTTTTGCGCAGCCTTTTGTGAAAGCAAGGGAGAGACCCAAATGGATGGAGACAGTGGGTCAACAGACTTGGTGGACATTTTGAACAGCTGGATTGGAAGCCCCTATGAAATGATGCAGCTACATAGGAGCACAGAATGAGGGTGCATTGCACTCATACTTTGTGTAGGTGTCACTAGTAAAGAGTATAAGGCATTTTATGACCATTACTGAACATGTTGTCTTGTGTACATGTTCTGATGCAAGTGTACCTGTGTTATGTGATCATGCATTTGTTGAGTTTTTAGGGTGGTATGTGTGAATTGTCATATAATGCTTGTAACTTTCTTTATGTTGTGCATCTGTGGATGTTGTGACTGAGATGCTGCACAATTCAGTGAATGGGGCAAGACTCAGAACCATGAACGTAAACATATTTACAAAACTTTAGCATGAGTTAATACACCAAGTTGAATGTTCTGAGCTTGAGTGGTAAAAACTGTATTCAGAATTCATAAAGCTGTTCAGTTTTTGAAGGCTTCAAAGCCATGTGCTCCAGGAGGGTTGTTAGCCTCTCAGTCACCCCCAGCAGCAGTCTGTGATTTGCTAGCCATTTCCTTGTCCTTGTAGTCCATCCTCCTTTCCCACCCCCAGCCCCCTCATGCCAGAGCTATGGGGAAAAAGAGCAAAACAAGTTATTGTCCAATTTGCAGTCTCTATTCCAACGCTTGTAAAATACAGTAGAACCTCAGTTATGAACTGACCAGTCAACCATGCGCCTCATTTAGAACTGGAAGTATTCAATCAGGCAGCAGCAGAGACCCCCCTCCACCTCCCCCGCCACACATGCACGCGTGCGTGTGTGTAAATACAGTACTGTGTTAAACATAAAGTACTAAAAAAGGAAAGCAGCATTTTTCTTCTGCATAGTAAAGCCTCAAAGCTGTATTAAGTCAATGTTCAGTTGTAAATTTTTGAAAGAACAACTATAAAGTTTTGTTCAGAGTTATGAAGGTTTCAGAGTTATAACTTCCATTCCTGAGGTGTTCATAACTTTGAGGTTCTACTGTATTGCTTTTTCCTGAAGTTGAAGAGTCTTAACATTTCTTTCTTTATGGAAATGTCTGTGTAGCACAATTTGGGTAGTGAAATTCATGCTCATTCAAATCTAAGGGCATTAATGAAACTGTGATCCAGAAACAAGACTTTTTCTTCTTTTCTGTATATACTGCTATAATAAAAATGCCTTTCTTCAAACAGTCATGTTGTTAGCCCACATGGTGCTACCATTGGGGAGGGTAGGTGAGTGACCAGGCAGGTGAGAGACCATTAAGTGCTGTGATAGGTAAGGGGGGTATGGGATGGTACACCGCAAGCTTCAGTGCTGTTTCTGTTCACATATCTGTAGAAGTAAAGGTCTGGAGATTTTGTAGTCTCTGGTGTGGCTGTCACTTGATGGTGGGTGGGAGACAGAGAGAAGGTACACCAGTGTGGCAGCATCCTTATGAAACCTGCAACAAAGTTGTTCAATGACCTCCCTGAGCCCTCCTAGAGTACATTTCTGTTGTAATACAACATTCCATAGTTACTGGAACTGGTCCCCTCAAGAGTTTGGGTCTCTGCCTATGGTTCAGGTTGATCATCTGGCTGAGTTTCAGGGATCACCATGATTGTGTCTGCCCTGGGGTTCACCAGGTTGATGAGATTCTGGTTTGGAGGATCAATCATAGAGTCCACAACATGCTGAGGTGGAATGATATGCTTCCCAGCAAACATATTGTCTGCTGGTACTGTGCTTGGTTTCACACAGGTCTTGTAGTATTTAGTAGTCCTATACCCCAGCTGGAGCTTCTTTGCCTTACTGCGGTACTGGAGTGTCCTGGTTGTGCTCCTAGCCGGCATTTGTTGTGATAGCTGCTTGTATACCTGTGCTAAGTGACTACCGTTCAGAGGTGCCTGATCACACTCCTCTCCCCAGAGAGCATTGAAGTCCAGCATCTCCGCATGAGACCACAGGGAAGAATGAGGCATGATCTATAATTGGGAGTATGACACAGATTTAGGAACTCCACATGAGCTGGAATCCCAAAAGGCAGAACCTGGATGTATGCCAGCATTTAAATGGGGGAGGTTACATCCAGTTGGGATGACCCCAGAGCAGTATAGGGCGTGCAAGTAAACAGGATGACCCAAGCTAGCAAAGGAATGTGGGATACTAGTAGACAGAGATGGCAAATGCACATCAGTTGTTTTGAGAGGGGTGGGGTGGGGTGCATGCACGTTTACTTTGCTGTAGGTAAATTCCCATGTCTCTGTAAACTCACTTTTTCAAGTGGCTTTAATAAAGCGCACTAAAACACCAGATTTTATTTAAAAAAAAAAAAAAAACTTTTGTGGACACAATG
Source organism: Lepidochelys olivacea (assembly GCF_965140295.1). Classification (NCBI taxonomy): domain Eukaryota; kingdom Metazoa; phylum Chordata; order Testudines; family Cheloniidae; genus Lepidochelys; species Lepidochelys olivacea. Next base: position 98,196,529 of record NC_140414.1, read on the forward strand.
CAATTTAATGTAACCTGCAACAGATTCCAAGTGTAGGTAAGCTCCTACCTAGTTTTAGTCACTTAATAACATCCGTATAATCAGTCATTATATTGTGAAACCCAGAACTCAATATTTTATGTAGACTATTCTGTATGTTTTATTATGTATGAATTTATGTAAGAACTAGATTTGAAGATGAATTTGGCAGAAATGTTTTTTAAAAGAAGATATATTATAAAATAGCTTTGTGTACTTAAAAATAGAACTTTCATGGGCTGGATAATTTTGTTAATCACGCTTTGAAAATATAACTTAGATCCTGAGCTGCTGCTGTTAGGAAAATAAGCTTCTACCTTTGTCTAGTCTGATCATTAGTAGACATTCAAAACAAGGGGTAATGTACAAATAATTCCTGACTACTGTGATATTTTCTTCATAGTCTCAGATGGGGTAAGAAACTACTTCACTAGTGTATTTATAGATCTCTAATTTTAGTTTTAAATGGTTGATTTATTTATGTCTTTAATCATATTTGCTGATTTTATTCCCAAATGTAAAAAGTGTGGAAGAAAGACAGATTTTTCTGTGCATTAGCATAATAAAATGTTAATGTGCAGAAAGTAGCTGTACAAGAATGTAATGGTTCAAAACATGGAATATTGGAGCTGTTAGTAACTCTGTTTGTAAAGCTGGGGAATGGACTTTCTGAATGATAAGTGTTATCTGTGAATGCAGATGTATATTCCTCACTGTGCACTTAATTGAAATGAAGAGCCAATTAACTGTCAAAAATAAATTTGCATTTATATATATACATTTTATCACACTTTTGTTTAAAATAATCATAGTGCTAAATTTATTACTTGTTTTGTGGCAGTTGATCAGCTCATATTCCAGTAACTGAATGGCTTATTTGGTTTTGTTATCAGTCAGTACAGTAAACATCTTTGAAATCAGCCTCCCAACAGCTGGCAGCTGACCTGCTGGTGTTTGGCACCACCCAGGTTTAGCATGACTTCATTATGTAATGTAGCTTGAGTAGTCCATCTTACTGATTCTTCAAGGAAGTTTGTACAGGCACCTGGGTGTGTTTTGTGCAGCTAGTTTCATCAGTGTTGGGAAAGTAGACGGAACAAAAAATGGAGTTTTTTAAAAAAGTTGTTCCTGCTGTCATTTCTGGAGATGTGGTGCTGGATATTGGAAGTACTATTGAAAGCTCCCCAAGGCTACTGAAGATGAGACGTGTCAGCCTGCTTTCATTAGGACAGACCATAGATGAAGAAGATCAGGCAAATTTCTCACATTCAAATTACAGCATGTATCCACATCATCAACTCGGTAAAGTAAAACTTCAGTAACTATTGTAAACTTTTTCTCTGATCTGAATTGTTTTTGAGTATTAGAAAAGGGTTTCTTCAGAAAGCAATTATGATTATGGATTTTTCTTCAGTTTTAAAGTAATCTAAAATTTAAAAAGTGTTTGAACCATTTGTTAATATTTTGTGAAATTATTTTAAGCAATCTCATAATTAAGGGTATGTTGTATGTGTATATTACATGTGCATATATGCACATGATTTTTAATTTAAGATGAACATCCATTTTCAAAATAAGGTTTTGGATCATAAAATGTGTCCCTGATTCTGCACTGGAAGATGCACAGGCTTCCATGGACTTCAGTGGGGCTCTGTATGGGTGCAGGATCGGGGCTTCTGTTCTTATACCACCTTTGGAAACTTCAGTAGCATGAAAACAAAAGAGCCAGAAGTCTCTCCCAAGGCACTCCTTTTTAAAAATCTTTCTTTTTTAAATGTGCTTACATGAATAGAGTATGGAGTATTCCAAATTTCTTAAACATAATTTACAGCGTACTGATTTTCCTGTTGTGGATAGAATGAGGGTATTTAATTGTTATACTGTAGAGTTCAATAATATTTCTTTTACATCCTTTAAAAAGCTGAACAAATTACTTTCATAAAGCTAAAAAGATTTTCCACATCACACATGCGACATGTTGATCAGTGTTTAAATTATTTTATTTATTATGCTTTTTTAAAAAGAGGTTCAATTTACTTACCCTTCTGAAACTGTTTGAAAAAGTTATGTGGTTTTGCGTTGGGTGGAAATTTAGGGGCTTGATGACACTCTCTAAAGCCCAAATGGTCTAGAACCCTGCTGTTTATCACTGATGCAGCTTCTCCCCCAGGCTCTGTCATGGCCGTTTCAATCAGCTGGAGTGCTCTCTGCCGTTTGTCTTCCAGGGGTGGCGCAGTACCCTCTGATTGGAGGGTCCTCAGCTCTGAAATTCATCCCCAGAGCCTTTTTGACATACTGTAAAATGCTGGTTTGGCTTTTTTTAAAGTCAGGTTATCTTGTGTTGGTGGATGGAAACCAGGAAGCAATTTTGTTGGCCAAATTGTTAAAGTGTATAATACATTTGAATATACTGCTTGCTGTACACGTAACCTCATCAGCCATTGATAGCTCGTTGCACAGTAAAAATCTCTCTAGGACTCCTGTTGCCAGCGTGCTCAAAGTTCTAGCCAAACTTCATCATGTAGCTTCTGTGAAAGGATGGCTCGCTATTAGTTAAGTTCTACTTTGAATGCTGATCCTGTGGGTATTCGCTGTGGGTGTTTGTGTGCTCCATGTGCCTAGGACTAGAAATTATAGCAGCATTTATTAGTCCATGTCTGGGCCCTTCATTTCTTGGAGCTATCAACTGAAGGCATAAAGGGTGGCACGGACTGATCGCCTCTCCAGTTCCTTTCTACCGCTTGTAGTCTGGGATGGTATCCTTCTGTGTCTAGCCTTCTAGCTTTTACCTGTATGTATTTTGTGTATAGTTTTTTATTAGCTATATTGATAGTAGTGAGTTTGTGATTAGTAGGGATCAAGGGTTCCCCCACTGTTTGGAGCGCTTAGTATGCCCAAAGCTTCTAGCACTGCCTGGCCTGCCTTCTGGTCTTCCTGGTGAGTGATCAGCACAAGAGCTGCCTGTATTACCTTGGGGAATAACAGATTCCATCAAAGTGAGAGATCTGCCACTCCTTTCCTCCTTGCACTAAGCAGTCTCATAAACTTCAGACTCCACAGGCACCTGATGGAACTCTCCATGAGGTCCCTGTCTGACCTTGGACCCTCCCACTCTCTCCCTCATTGTCTGGAGCCTCATGGTAGTGCCCATGCAGCATCAACATCTTCCAGCTTGGTATCGTCTAGATCCAAAAGTCCATGAAATGGAGATATGAAGAGGGTAAGGAGAAACACCCTCCTAAAAAGTGAGAGTCAGCTTACTTTTTAAGATATCAAAGAAAAAGATTGTCCATTCCCCTCCTGTGGTAGCATCTGAGACTCCATGCCCTGGAGTGTTGTGTCCAGAGCTCATGGGGAACTCAGACTGGCACTGACTGTAGCAGGAGTTCCAGTGTTCTGAAACCATCCACTAAGGCTTTCTCATTGGTGGGTCCAGGCTGCATCTGAAAGGGCTAGACAGCAACATCCCTGGTCTACTCCTATGGAAAAAGAGGGCAAACACCTGGATCTGTTAGGGAGAAAGGTCCTTTTCATCATCTAGTCTCCTCTGCAGATAGCCAATTACCAGGCCCAAATGGCTAAATAAGATTTCCTGAACTACTCCAAGTTTGTGGAATTTACTGACAGCCTTCTGCAGCAGGACAGAGCTCATTTACAGTGTCTGATAGACAAAGGCAAATTGATAGTCAAGACCACTCTCCAGTCTGCAGCTGATGCCACTGATACCTCCTTTACAGCTATGGCTACTTTAGCAGAGCTAATTTCACAAAGCTAAAAACAATTATGACCAAATCAGCTGCGAGGAAGAATTTAATCAGAAAAATGTGTATGATAATTGGGAAATATTTAGGAACACCTTACTAGACACCAAAAAGCCACAATCCAACAATTGAGGAAGAAGGCTATGCTGGTTTAAAAACAACAGCCTGGTTTATAGGGGAAGTGAGGGCAGCAGTAAAAAAAAATATATATATATATAACAAATGGAATACAGGGGAAGTTGATAGTAATGAATATAAATCAGAAATTAAGAATTATAGTAAATTTGATAAGGGAAGCCAAGGGACACAAGGAGAAATCTATGACTAGCAGAGTTAAGAACTGTAAGAAAGTTTTTTTTAAAAAAGAATCCTGACAATGGTAGTGGTCCATTGCTAGATGGAAATGGTAGAATTATCAATAATAATATAGAAAAAGCAGAAGTGTTCAATAAATATTTGTGTTCTGTATTTGGGGAAAAAACAGGTGATGCAATCGCTTCATATAGTGATAGCACTCCTTCTATTCCACTTGTATTATAGACTTTAAAATCAGAAGAGACCATTATGATCATCTAGTTTGACCTCCTGCACATTGCAGGCCACAGAACCTCACCCATCCACCCCTATCCTCCACCCATAATCCTGGGCTGAGTTACTGAAGTCCTCCAAATCATGGTTTAAAGACTTCAAGTCACAGAGAATCCACCATTTACACTAGTTTAAAACTTTCAAGTGACCCGTGCCCCATGCTACAGAGGATGGTGAAAACCCCCCAGGATCTCTGTCAATCTGAGCTGGGGGAAAATTCCTTCCCAACCCCAAATATGATGATCAGTTAGACCCTGTGGGCATGTGGGCAAGACCCATCAGCCAGACACCTGGGAAAGAATTCTCTGTAGTAACTCAGAGCCCTCCTCATTTAGTGTCCCATCACTGGCTTTTGGAGATATTTGCTGCTAGCAGTCGCAGATAGGCTACATGCCTCCCTCCCATCGCCCCCCCCCCCCCCCCCCGGAGCAGGAGCATTTTCTTTATTTACATATAGTAAAAATTTTCCCAAAGCATCATTTACTTCAGAGGAGTGAACCTAGATGGGTTGGTAGCACCGATACCAGGTTTCACTAGCTTGTAAGTGATGGAAAACTTGCCCAGGTAGTGGCCAATCGTCTCTGGCTTGATTTCCACCTGATTGAAGGTTTTGCCGTTGTATATGCCAACCATGCTGCCCACCATCTTGGGGAGGATGATCATGTCACGCAGGTGAGTTTTGACTGCCTCTGGCTTCTCCATGGGAGGGGCCTCCTTCTTGGCCTTGCGAAGACGCTTCAGGAGGGAATGCTTCTTACGACGCAGGCTGCGGTTCAGACGCCTGTGCTGGCGAGCACTGTACAGCTGCATCAGCTGCTCGTAGGACATATCGAGGAGCTGATCCAGATCAACACCTCTGTAAGAGAATTTCCTAAAGCTCCGTTTCTTCTTCTGTTCAACTTCCGTCATCTTGGCAGTGTCTCTTCAGATGGCAGGCAGACTCATCAGACCATCCCCTCCATAAATTTTATCAAGCTCAGTCTTGAAGCCAGTTAGGTTTTTTGCCTCCTACTGCTTCCCTTGGAAGGCTGTTCCAGAACTTTACTCATCTGATGATTAGAAATCTTTGCCTAATTTCAAGCCTAAATTTGTTGATGGCCAGTTTATTATCCATCTGTTCTTGTGTCCACGTTGGCACTTAACTTAAATCACTCTTCTCCCTCTCTGGTATTTATTCCTCTAATGTATTTATAGAGATCAATCATATCTTCCCCTCAGCCTTCTTTTGGTTAGGCTAAAGAAGCCAAGCTCTTTGGATCACCTCTCATAAGGTAGGTTTGCTGTTTCTCTGACCATTCTAATAGCTCTTCTCTGCACCTGTTTCAGTTTGAATTAATCTTTCTTAAACATGGGAGACCAGAATTGCACACAGTATTCCGGATGAGGTGTCACCAGTTCATTGTGTAATGGTACTGACACTTCCCCCCTCTCTACTGGAAATACCTTGCCTGATGCATCCTAGGATTGAATTAGCCTTTTTCACAGCTGCATCACATTGGTGGCTCATAGTCATCCTGTAATCAACCAAAGACACCTAAGTCTTTTTCCTCCTCTGTCACTTCCAACTGATACGTCCCCAGTTTATAAAAAAATATCTTGTTGTTAGTTCCTAAATACATGACCTTGCACTTTGAACTACTATATTTCATCCTATTTCTATAACTCCAGTTTACAAGGTCATCCCAGATCTTCTTGTATGATATTCCGGGCCTTCTCCGTATTGGCAATACCTCCCAACTTTGTGTCATCCACAGATTTTGTTAGCACACCCCCAATTTTTGTGCCAAGGCCAGTAATAAAAATGTTAAATAAGATTGATCCCAAAACCGATCCCTGAGGAACTCGATTAGTAACCTCCTGCAGCCTGACAGTTCACCTTTCAGTATGACCCATTGTAGTCTCCCCATTAACCAGTTCCTTATCCACCTTTCAGTTCTCATATTATTCCCCATCTTTTTCAATTTAATAACTTCCCAGGTAGAACTGTATTAAATGTTTTACTGAAATGCGGGTAGATTAAATCTACTGCTTTCCTTTTCCTGGAGAATGTTAAAAAGAAGGCACTAAACTTAAACATTTTTAAATCGGCAGGTCCATATAACTTGCAGCCAAGAGTTTTAAAAGAGCCATCTGAGGAGCTTGCTGCACCCTTAATATTGATTTTCAATAAGTCTTGGAGCACTGGGGAAGTCCCAGAAGCCTGAAAGAAAGCTAATGCTGTGCTAATTTTTAAAATGGGTAAACCAGCAACCCAGGTAATTATAGGCCTGTCAGCCTGACATTAATCCTGGGCAAGACAATAGAGTGGCTGCCAGGGGAATCAATTAATAAAGAACCTAAAGGAGAGTAATGTAATTAATGCAAATCCATATGGTTTTATGGAAGATAAATTCTGTCAAACTAACTGGATATCTTTTCTGATGAGATTACAAGTTTGGTTGATAAAGTTAAGAGTGTTGATATAATACATATAGACTTATATAAGGCACTTGACTTGGTACCACATGACATTTTGTTAAATTTTATATGGTTCTAATTTATTTATTTATTTTAACACAGGACACATTAAATAGATTAAAAACTGGCTAACTGATAAGTCTCAAACTGTAATGATACTCAATGAATTGTCATTGAGTGGCTCTGTTTCCAGTGGAATCCCGCTGGGATCGGTTTTTCGCCCTGTGCTTTATCAATGACCTGGAAGAAAACACAAAATCGTCACTGATAAGGTTGGCAGATGACACAAAAATTGAGGGAGTGGTAAATAATGAAAGAGTGGTTACTGATTCAGAACGATCTGGATTGCTTGCACCCAGTTTACAAAGCAAACAATATGCATTTTAATACAGCTAAATGTAAATGTATACATCTGGAAACAAAGAATGAATGTCAGACTTGCAGGATGGAGGACTCTATCCTGGGAAGCAGTGACTCTGAAAAAAGATTTGGGGATTGTGGGGGACAGTTAGCTGAATGTGAACTCCCAATGTGATGCTATAGCCAAAAAAGCTAATACAATCCTGGGATGAATAAACAGGGGAATCTCAAGTAGGAGTAGAGAGGTTATTTTACCTCTGTATTTTGCACTGCTGCAACCACTGCTGGAATACTATGTCCAGTTCTGGTGCTCCCAGTTCAAGAAGGATGTTGATAAATTGGAGAAGTTTCAGAGAAAAGCCACGAGAATGATTAAAGGATTAGAAAACGTCCCTTATAGTGGTAGACTCAAGAGCTTAATCTGTTTAGTTTAACAAAGAGAAGGTTAAGATGTGACTTGATTGTAGTCTATAAATACATACCTGGGTAACAAATATTTAATAATGGGTTCTTTGATATAGCTGAGAAAGGTAGAACAAGATCCAGTGGCTGGAAGATGAAGCTAGACAAATTCAGACTGGAAATAAAGCGTAAATTTTTAATAGTGAGACTGATTTACCATTGGAACAATTTACAAGGGGGCAGAGTAGATTCTCCATCACTAACTATTTTTAAATCAAGGTGGCATGTTCTTCTAGAAGATATGCTGTAGGAATTATTTTGGGCAAGGTCTATGGCCTGTGCTCTACAGGAGGTCAGACTAGATGTTCACAATGGTCCCTTCTGTCTTTAGAACCTTATTAGTATAAAGTTAATCAAAATGTTAATTTTATCTTATGTCTTAAAATAAGCTTCAAATCAACATCTTGTTGTGAATCTTAGTAAAAAAAGGACGACACTGGTTCTAGAATGGAAAAACACTACTGTTGAACCAGCTGGAAAGGAAATCCTGCAGGTACACATCTACTGTAGCAAAAATGGAGAGGCCTTTGTTTAATCTTGTATTTGATGTACTATCGGTGGTTGAGCAATTGAGGAAAACAAAGCATACAAAACTCTAATCCTGCCGTTGAAGATTAATTCTCTATTCTGACTCATTAAATGCCTGCCAACTGGCTGTCATTAGAAGTAATTTCCTCAAATCAGTGTTACATGACTATTCTAATAGAAAAGTGTGATGTCATCATTTACAAAATGCAGATTTGCAGTCTGTTCTGGGATCATTCTTTTAACCATAGCGGATAGTAGCTGAATCCTATTTAAATTATCTGCTTATTTCTATTTTTGTATCCTGGTAATGGAATGAGGTGCTCTTATGGAACAGAGCAATGTACTACAGCATTACCAATGAGGAATACAGTAGAAGGCAGGTGTTGTCAAAACAGGTAATTAAAGCAATCAATAAAATAGACACATAAGCTTTAGGAAAGTGTTTATTAATGTCAGCAGATATTGAGCAATATCAGAATAAATGTAATAAAGCTGTTCAAAATTTAAAAAAAAATGTTCAAACAGTGAGGTTGCCTATCTTACATGACTGGCTGAATTGTATGTGATTCAAAATAAAAGTTTCCAGTTGTTGTTGTTGTTCCTATTTAAAGAATATAGTTGATGTTTTAAGAAGCGTAGCTTATAAATGAATGTAAATTCAGGTGAAACACTGAGTTTGTCAAGTTTAACTGTTAAAAGTTGTATAATTCAATAACAGTAGTTTTCTGACAGTAACGCTAAAGATGGAAGAGAAGAATTATGTGAACCTAAAATATTTGCTTTATGTGGAATTAATAGAGTAAAATGCTAACTTTTTATTTTTAGGATTAAAATACAGCAACTATACATTTCCCTTAAATTAATAAAAGTAACCTTTTCCTGCTTGATTTAAGGCAGAAGCCAAAGCCTTACAGAAGAATGCTTTATAGATAAAGTGGATGTTGTGCTTAATGGGTATTTTCCCTGAGTATACACTAGAAATAGTCTTGTATACCTGTTTTAGATTTATAAAGCTAGTAGGATGACTGTAGTTTTTAAAATAAATAAATAAAATAAAAAATGAAGATACTTAATTTTCTGAAATACTTAATGTGATGAACTGTGTGAGGCATAAAGCTTTTACAGATGTTAATGAATACAGTTCAGTTAAATTTATAATTTATTTAAGAGCTGTGTGCTCAGGGCTGTACAAGACAGTCCCTTTCTCAAAGAGATTACAGTGTAGAAGGTAGATACAGAAAGATGAGATGCACTGAGAAACCCAGTGGGAAAATTTACCTTTGATTAATCACCTGTATCTTTATAGATGAATCCTTTAATTTTCCTCTCCTTTCTCTGGATCTTCCTTTCCTCTTTTTCCATAATATTAATGCAGGCCAGCTTGCCCAGTGTAACGATGGCATAGACCATCGGACTTATAGCGTGCAAAACGTGCAGTTATATCAGCAGACCTATCCTTCAGTTACATTATGAGGCAGGGGAATTCATGTAATGGGACAGTTTTTAAAAAAATTGAGATCTGTATAAATCAAATATATAATTCATACAGAACTCTCATTACTCAAGTGTGTCCACATTAGTTTTGTATATTAATGTTGTTTCCTTTTATGAACATAAATCCCATTTCTCAACAAGCAGTTCTGCTAGGATGAGATTAATATGTTTCTTGGTAGTAAAGTATTAGTTAATAGAGTTCTGGTTACCCTTACAGTGCTAAGGTGGCTACCCAAGTTCTGTGTTTAAAGGTGGTAAATATGAGTTCTAAATGAGTAATCCATTTTGAGAGAATGATAGGAGGCCCTTCAGTAATTCCATTTTTCTTCCTTTGAGACACCACGAGGTGGTAATGAGTATTTTCTCTTCCTTTCCAAGGGATGTCACATGTGAGTTCTGTCTTGTCACTCTTCCTTTTCAATTAGTATTTATAGGGGGGATAATGAAATGCTTTGACTTGCAGTATTGCCAATAAGCTGAGGAACAGAAAAAATGTCCAAACGCTGGTGCATGCTAGCTTGCATTACAGTCCACGTAAAATAAATGTTGTTTGTAGGTAAGGTATGTATCTAAAATAGAGATACCAAACTTATTCTGAGGAGAGGGATGAATTCATTTTTTAATTGTGCTCCAAGGGTTAGAGAAGCTTATGCTTCTAATGGGTTTATATAGTTATATAGCTTTAGCACTACAAAACTACAAAAGTAATTTTCCCTTTCTTGATATTCACCCCTTCTTGTCAACTGTTGAGAATAGGCCACCTCCCCTTAATTGAATTGGCCTTGTTAGCTCCCCACTTGGTAAGGCAACTCCCATCTTTTCATGTGCTATAATATTTATAGCTTACTATGTTTTTCACTCCATGCATCTGATGAAGTGGGTTTTAGCCCATGAAAGCTTATGCCCAAATAAATTTGTTAGTCTCTAAGGTGCCACAAGGACTCCTCGTTGTTTTTGCTGGTACAGACTAACATGGCTACCACTCAGAAACTAGGTACACAATGAAGTTTACCTCCTGTATTCCTTCTGGGAAATACTAAGTGGATCTGAAGCAGCAGAGAGGGAAAACTAGCTTTCTTTTTCATTCAGGTTGCTCTTTAATATAGAACCACTGGGAATTGAGCTCCCTGAAACAATTAGTATAATTGTTGGGCTTTAGCATTAACACTTCAGTGAGACTCTGTATCAAACCAAACCGAATGACCCGTCCCCCCCAGTCCCCCCGCGCCCCCCCAAAAAAACCCTCCCCCTCCAAAACCAAAAACTTAAATTCTGCAGGCTGAGATTGTCAGGGTGGCTGCAAAAATCAAGATAATCAAAAATCAAAAGTCATCAAGTTGGCCGGGATTACTACCTTCCTAGAACTGCCTGCTGAGACAAACCCTCGAGTTGGACTCCAAATCACCCAACTATTTCTGTAATAAGATCTTGGAGACTCCTAGTATGTCAAAATTGGAAGAAAGCACATGAGATGCATTTAAAACTGACTGACTGTTGTTCACAGTTTTATAGTTCACTGGTTACAAGTTAAAACTTTCTTAGATTCAAGAGCATACTACAGAATACTTGTGTTGGTATCTAACTGATCCCATGATCAAAGAGACAAAGTGGGTGAGGTATTATTTTTCTTTCACCAACAGAAGTTGGTCCAATAAGACAGGCTTTCGAGCTACACAGTGCTCTTCCTTAAGTCTCCGGAAAGGTACTCAGAGTGTCACAGTTAAATACAAGGTGGAACAGATTGTTTAGCATAAGTAGTTAACACACATTCTAAGGGACCCCATTCAAGGTGAAGTGGCCCATTAACAACCTGCAGTCATAGGGGGAAAAAGGGGGGGGGGTGTTGTTGGGCTACAGATTGTTGTAATAAGTAAAGCTAAGATTTTTGTCAAGGTTACTTTTACTAAAAATAACTGTGACAAAAAGGGGAGTGGAGGATCCAGCACTGAAGACCACCTCAGCACCTCCTCCCCCCCTTTCCCCTCATGGAAGAGGTTGGCACTGCCCCTGAGCCTTGGACAGGCGCCGAGTGTCACCACAGGGAATCTCAGACAAATGCTGTCCTGGAGTCATTCAGCCCAGGACTGGGACTTGAACTGTGCATTTTGGGATTAACCCACCCAATTCACAATGGGTGGTCACCCTTCTGGGACTGCGTATGTGAGAAGGTGTTTATAAATTTAGCAGAGAAACACGGGTCCAAGACGGTCCCAAAGACCTTCGATGTGTAGTATTTTTATTTTTCCAATGGATTTAACATTGAATGTTCTAAATTACCCCATTACCTTTTTAGTAATTTTTTCTTTTTGCAACACAAAACCACAATAAGTAGGATGATAAAACCAGTGGAGAAAGATTGACTTCATCCTATTCTAATAATACTTACTGTATGAAGAGAAACAAGTTTGTCATGAAATTTTTCATTTAAGTTTTGTGTTGAGGTCGCATAGGCTCCAGGACATTAGGAGGGTAAGTTTCACATGTTTGTTATGGAGAACTTGTTTTTGAGATGCTGCTTGTTTGTCTGGAAAGCTGAGAACTTTTAGGCCTTCCAGAAAAGGCTGTGTGTGCAGATTTATGGTAGGTACTTACTAGTATTATTTCACATTCTTTCCACTAGTAACAGGTTTCAGAGTAGCAGCCGTGTTAGTCTGTATTTGCAAAAAGAAAAGGAGTACTTGTGGCACCTTAGAGACTAACAGATTTATTTGAGCATAAGCTTTCGTGAGCTACAGCTCACTTCATTGGATGCATTCGATTAAGTGAGCTATAGCTCACGAAAGCTTATGCTCAACTAAATTTGTTAGTCTCTAAGGTGCCACATGTACTCCTTTTCTTTTTCCACTCGTAGTAACCTGTTCTTCCATTTGAATCAGGTAGTTCTTTCAATTTTTTTTCCTTAGTCTTAGAATTTTTAAGGTTTGTAAATCAACATAAGTCTTGGGCTATGATTGCTGTTAAGATGCGCCTGGATTGTACAAGTGAACTTATTTCAGTGTCAAACTGTTTATTCCCAGAAAAATAATGTAAGTAGATATTTCAAAGGCAGTCTAGTCAGTGTAAAAAAAAAAAAAAGTCACTAGAAATTGCATTTACCTAAAACTAAATTATCCTTTTGTGTGTGTGTGTGTGTGTGTGTGTGTGTGCGCGCGCGCGCAACATTTCACAGTTTGATCAAAATAATTTTAACTTTGAGTGCTATGTAAGAGGTAGGTAGTCTAATAATTTCTGTTAACTATTACAGTAACTCCTCACTTAACGTGCATTTATGTTCCTGAAAAATGCGACTTTAAGTGAAACAATGTTAAGTGAATCCAGTTTCTCCATAAAAATGAATGTAAATGGGGGGGTTAGGTTCCAGGGAATTTTTTTTGCCATACAGTACAGTACTATAGTTGGGAGGTGCCCCTGCCTTACCCCACACAGGCACAGCCCACTGGCACTGGAGACAGCGAGGCAGGCAAGGAGGCTGAAGGTGCTGTAGGCTAGGAGAAGCACGTTGCACAGCAGCAGTGACAGCTTCCCCTACTCTGCAAGCACAAGGGGCGGGGGGCTCAACCCTCGGCCCGTCCACTCCACCCCAAGCCCCACCCTTAACCCACCTCTTCTTCCCCCACCTCCCCCTTTACTCTGCGCGCTGCGTCCTCACTCTTCCCCCCTCCCTCCTGTCCGCGGCAATCAGCTGGTTTGCGTCATTCGGAGGGAGGGGGGAGGAGCGAGGACTGGGCGTGCAGTCTCCCCCGCTCCTTCCTGCCTGTGGCAATCAGCTGGTTTGCGGAGTTCAGGAGGCAGGGGGAGCCTGGGCGCCGAGTCCTTGCTCCTCCCTCCTGAACACAGCAAGCCAGCTGATTCGCGCGGGCAGGGGGTAGAGGGGGAAGGTGCTGATCGGCAGGGTCTGCTGGCGGGCGGGAAGTGCTGTGGGGGAGGCATAGGAGGGATGCCAGCTGTGGACAAAGTAGACAGCCAAACGACATTATAGTGAAGCATTGCACAACTTTAAATGGATCATGTTCTGTAATTGAGCAGGGATATAAGATCGAAAACATTAAGCAAGAGGACGTTAAGTGGGGAGTTACTGTATTTAACAGCTGCTACTTTAATGATCTTAAAGAACTTTAACCATATACAAGATAAAATCTGTCTGTTCACAATATAGCTTCTCCAACACTTTATGGAAAATTCATAGCCATAATCGAACATCATAAATTGTATATTTTATGTTAGATGTCATTCTGTTACTGAAATTGCATTTCAGTAACGGTCTATCATCTTGAAGGTGAATGTAGCTAAGGAGCTTTTTGGAACAGTGTGACTTGGGTATATTATGTAGTTTATCAGAATGTTTTTAGTGGTGATTTTTCATGTAGTGTTTATGCTGGGATTTAGTTAAAATTATTTTTATGATGGGATAGAGAAGACATTCAGAATGATGAATATGATGGTACTTTTTGAGGAGGGGGAGAGATGGGAGACAGTCTCTCTCTCACCACACACACACAAACTTGTGTTGGAGGGGAAAATAGGTAAAATGCATGAATTATGAGTTAAAATGGTAAAATGTAGTTCAACAGGAGTAAAATGATTTTAAAAACGAACTTTGACCAATATATTAATGAAAATGTAAAATAAATAAATTCTTTTTTTAAGATTATTCTCTTGTCCATAACTATTGGACCTGTTCAATCTACATACTTATTAGAAATTTTAAATAAGAGAATGATATAGTAGATACTGTTTATATTTAGAAGTAGTCTTCAAAATGTAAATAACATGGCAAGTATCCAGTAATGCAGACAGTTACCTAATGGGATTCATGAATGTTCCTAGGCATCTAACACCAATTGATGTCAGAGTAAGGAGCATGGGCACTCTTGAAAATCCAATCAGGTGCTTATTGACATCTTTAAAAGTTTGGCTCTAGGTACCTATGTAACAGGTAGGGAGGGATGCTGATGCAGTATTGTGTATAATTTTATCACACTTTGCTAAAGCACATGCCAGAGTTCTGTCTTTTCAGGACTTTCAGTGAGCATTATACAGAGTTAACTCTTACATTCAAGGATTTTATAAACAACAGCCATGAGATTGAGGACCAGTTCTCAGTCAACTTCAAAGAGTAGTACATAATTTCTTAATAAACAAACATTTCTCTCTCTCGCTCACTCTCACACACACACACTGTAAATAGTATTTGGAATACTTATGAATAACTGAAAAATACTTTTAGGTAGTAAGTCTACTGGTCCTCATACAGACTTCCCTATTTAGTTTAAACTCAGAGTTTCAACATAACATTTATACTTCTATACTTCTAAACACATTTACCTCCTGATCTTCTTTCCAAGATGATTTCTTGGTCTATAGCATGGTTATAATATGTAGTATGTTATCTGGATTCTTCAGAGTTTGAGAAGTATGGCAGAACCTCAGTTCTTTCCCAAAACTTCAGAGCCTTTTCAACAAACAAAAGTCTTGGGATCCTTAGAGTTAGCAACATTGCTTGGGATAATAGCTGACTGGTCTTCTCACTAGTTCCAAAGTAGTACAGGCATTGGGATCAGCTTCACAGTTTGATCAAAATAATATTAACTTACAGTGCTATCGGCATATAAAATATCGATTCCCTGGATTTGTATAAGGCTCTCACTCTTTCTGGTGCTATCTTTCCCCCATAAATCTAGCTCAGTCAATAAGACTGTACAAACCCTCACCTTACTGTGTGCATGCTGTCTCTCTCTCGCTGAGACAAAATACCAATTCAAGCCAGTTAGTTAATAGCTATATGTAAGTTCCACAAGCTCTGTAGCCTCTAGGGAGTGACTCAAATGCTCTCCCTCTTGATCCATAAAACACACTGCAGTGGTCTAAACATTATCCTAATGGAGGATTTCCCTAGTAAATAAAGGTGGATTAACACTCCTCTGTATTCAGAGTGGTATAGGAATTGGGACCCAGCACTGGCAGCAGACACATCTTGTGGTTCTGGTCGATCAGCCACTTGAGTCTTACAGGGCTGTTAATGCCTATATTTATTATCTTTATTCCCCTGAGCTCTGGTTTGGCACAGGTTTCAGATGATGAATGCATGGAAATTGCAAGACTTCTTTCCCTTAATGACAACTGCCTCTACAGTTTCAGAAACAACTACTGAACATATCTGGTATCCGCACAGCTTACTTCTGGATGTTTCTGGGTCTTTTGAGCTGAGTTGCACTGTTCTGCTCTTTGTACACATATAGAGAAACTGAGTATTCAAACTAAAATCCATGAGTCCTTCCTACTGCTTCTCTCCTTTTCTTTGGACTTAAAAATCAAATGCTGCAGTATAAAGCATGTTAGTTACACGTGCAAAACCTGTAACTTGATAAATATTAACATATTGACACATTTAAATTTTAATGTGGGAGGGGGAACAATCAAATGGTTTGAATTATTGGGAATTCTAAAATGTACATCTCTACCCCGATATAACGCAGGGTCAGGGTGCGCAGCCATGCATCACGGTCGGGGCTCACAGCCCGGCGCAGGGGTCAGGGCTCACAACTTGCAACTGGCTTTCTAATACATCAGTCACATCTAAAAGAAGTCTGTATTTCCTCTTAAGAAGTCTACCAAAGAAAGTAATTAGTAACTATGACTGCATAGAAATAACAATGAAACAATCTTTTGGTATGATGGGGAAAACAATTGAAACTACCCCAAGACTCATTCGGCCAAACTCACAGTTGGTGTCAGCAGGCGAAATTCTGTTTTTGTCAGTATTGTCCCCGATCACGTTGAAAACTGTAAGCTGATGTAGGAGTTAACAGTAGTGCTGCATGATATTGGCTGTTTTTCTGAGGGCGCATCTACACTACTACTTAAGTCGATGTAACTTACGTCACTCAGGAGTGTGAAAAAGACAACCCCTTGAACAACACAAGTTGCATTGACATAAGTGCTGTCCACACTGGTGCTGTGTTGGCGGAAGACCATAGCTTCAGCCACTTGTGGAGGTGGAGTACTTATGCTGACAGGAGCACGCTCTCCTGTTGGCATAGCATGTCTTCACCTGACGTGCTACAGCACTGCAGCCGCACTAATGTAGCACTGTAGTGTAGACTTGCCCTTATTGCCCCCCAGTTCTAGAAGTCATGCAATCCCATAAATATCTCAGCTTTTATTTTAATGAGAATCCTTAGCTATTCAATAAACTAGTTTGCTATATCAGCCATGGCGAGTATGGTCCAGCAGCATGGGTGAAGGGCCTTGTGCTGCAACTTATGGGGAACCCATGTTGGGAGTACAGGTGGACAATTCCCCATACTCTTAGTATCATGGATGTGTCTTTTGAGACAAGGAACCAGCATTAAGCTTCCCAAATTGTGGTCTTCATCTAAGGCAGCTCCTGGGTGGGGGTTTGTGGCCAGAACTGATACAGGAAGCTCCCATCTATTTCCTTAACACTGCCAGTAGCAGTCGCCCTCGGCTTGTGGATTCTGAGGTCAACGCCGATCCCTGCCATCCAAACCACTGGCATGTTAGGGAAACCATGGTTGAGGGACCTGTAAATCACCATGGATGGGGGAATCACATGTTCTATTGTTTGTGGTATAAGCACTTTTAGTGAAAACTTCCATCATCTCCTCTAGGTGACCCTAAGTGATATCAGTCTCCTGAGGGTAACAGAGGTGGTAAGGGAGCAGATGCTGCAAACGTTTGGGTACAGACCTGGTCCTTATGCTGCTATGTGGTGTACTGCAATGATGCCATCAGAGTTAATACTGTAGTGGTGTGGGAAAGTGTCCTCCTGTGGTGAAAGAAATAAGGCAACCCTCCACAGAAACCTTCTGCAAAGGATTGCAGAGTATCTCCATGGAGAACTCCCAGGCCATCCCAGTGCACATAAACAGTCTTTTCGGGATGGGGGAACCCTCTGCGTAGCTGGAGTGGCCACTGGGAAGCAGATGCCCACTGCACCTCAGTTTTTCTTCATATTGAACATAAAATAATACAAAAAAATGTAACCCCTACAGTTTGTTTGGAATTGCATACTCACTCCAGAGTGCCTTCTCTGGCATGATACTCAGCCACCATGCTGTCCTGCAACTGGCTGGGCTCCGGGGGTTAAAAATAGCTCCTGGCACTCTGGGAGAATGGATCCACTTCTCTCGTCTCCCATTCTCCTCCTACTCCTCTTCCTTGTCCAGAATGTCTTCCTCGTTGTTGCCTGAGGTAGACTGGGACGCAGACTCCTGGGAGGTATCCATGCTGCGTTTCGGGGTAGTGGTGGTTGCCACCGAGAATCACATTCAGCTCATTGTAGAACCGGCATGTCTGTGGTGCAGAACCAGAATGATTGTTTGCGTCCCTTGTCTTCTGCTGCGTGTCCCTCTTCTCCACCATGCCCTGCGTGATCTTTGTGTAGATGTCTGTTTCTTCAACTGGATTGGAGCTGTGCCTGCACAGACTCTTCTCTGCACAGACCAGTAAGATCCAGCACCTCCTGTGTATTTCAGACTGGAGCATGTTTGGAGTGTTGAGTTGCCATGATCAGCTGGGCTGGCGAACTCTCCATGCTGATGAAACAGGAAATCGGAATACAAAAGTTCCCAGAGCTTTACAAGGGCAGGGGCTGTTTCTTGTGTACCTGGCTGCTGTGCAGTGGAGTTGAAAATGATCTCCAGAGCAGTCACAGCGGAGCATTATGGGATATCTGCTGGAGGCAATTCAGTTGACTTACACAATGCTGCATCTGCACTACCTCTCTGTCGATCCATCAACATCAAATTAAGCCCTAGCCTTTTGCAGATGTGGAGTAATTAAGTTGATGTTACAGGCAAGTTAGGTTGGTGGAAGGGATCTGGTAGTGTAGATGCATACATTATTAGGTTGACTTAAGGTGGCTTCCGTTGACCTAAGTTTGTAGCGGAGGCCAGGCCTAGGTTTCTGACTATTATTAGTGAAGCTCCACCGGGGTTTCGAGCTGTGCAGCTGAGCAGCTTCTTCACCTCTTGTATTTGAGTCTGTTAAGGCCACATCAATAGCCTGATTATCTTTCCTTAAATGCATGAGTAACGCTACATTAATTTATCATAGGAAAACTAGTATTTTCCATAGCTGTCTGAGATGTCAGGAAATATTCCCGGCAAACACTGACTCAAATAGAAATTTCAGTGTGGTTTCAGGGCAAACTATTTATTTATTTACTCATAATATTTTTGTTTAAATTGTTGAGAAAATTTTAAAAAAATAAACTTTTAATTTGAACTGCAAGTATATGCACATATCTAAACTGAGTGACTTCATGGTTTTTTATCACTGTAGCCCTTATTTGCCTTCCATTTCAGTACAATTTGTTACTTCAGTTCTCCCCTCTAATATTAACTGAAAGCTCCTCAGGGCAGGGATCTTGTCTTTAATTTCTGTTTTATTTTTGAATATAGTTTTCCAAGTGCTTGTGAAATCTTTTTTCAAAGGCCTCTTCCACATCTTTAATGGCAAAGTAATATGGTCAAAAACATTTAATGTAATCAACCTCTTCTTTGTCTTTAATATCACAAATGTTTCAAGCGCAAAATTGTGCATGTCCCTTCGTTTTTGATCTGTCTCAAGTAATATTTCAAGTCTGGAATTAAACATCACAGATTTTTCTATTCTCTTTGTAAATATATATGTCACAAGTAAATGATTAAAAATTTAAAATTTGGGGTGAGGAAAGTGGGAAAATTGTACTTGCACACTGATAGCAGCACTTGAAGGAAATACTCATAATTATGCTAAATATAATACATTTTTCTTTAAAATTGTCTATTGATATTTTTAGCATGTAATGTGCTCCTACTGAATTTGAGAGCTGTATGTTATAAAAATGCCTGTATGTCAAAGGAGCTCTAGTTTATCATTTTGTCAATCTTCCATGACTGCTGTGGAGTGAAGGTTTTTTGTTTTGTTTTAAAGATAAATGGATCTTTCTTTGTCAGCATCATTTTGATTTCTAGTGTGAATATTATGGCAGTGTACAAAAGGAATCACGTATCCTTAAAGTAAGAATATCTGACTCTGTTTATATTTTAAAGTTATCATTTAATTATAATGCAGTTACCTTTCTCTGCAGTTAGGAAATGAGATATTAGACATCTGGGTTTAAGAGGCAGGAAGAAACATTAGTTGAGCTGAGCAATTTTAGAGAGCTGATGTAGGCTTAGAGCCACAGTATTCATTACATCATCCTCCCGATCCATTAGCCAGCATTATCTCCAGTGGATTAAGTGGGAAGTTGTACTGTGCATCTTCACAAGAATGCTGAGAAGTCACCGCTTATTGACTGACTGAATGGAGCTCTGGAAAGAATGTGTTTGCTCTGAAGTCTAGAAGGAGAAAAGCTTTTCTAATGCTGGGAGCTGTATAGACTAAAGTGTAACTGTCGGCTGTTTGAGGAGGAGGAGACGTGACGATCTTGTTGCAGTTGTTAATCCGTTTTTATTCTAGTAGCAATTAAAGCTATTGGAATAAGTTGAAGCCTGTGGTTCAGAGCTCTAGCCCGTTGTGTTTACTAAAAACAAAATGACTAACAAAAGGCTACAGATCAGACTGTCTTCTGTGTTTACTATTTTGTTTCTAGACTGTGGAAGTAATGTATTACTGCATAAAGAAAGGTGAAGATGCCCTTCAGTGCATTCTTATGACAAATTTGTAAGCTTTTTTCCATACCAGAGAGTTCATCTGCATTCAGCAGCGTTTCTACTCTAGTTGTGCGTCACTCAGAGACTGCATGGCAATGAAATAGCGACACTGTGGGCCAAAACTCTGCTGCCTGTGAGCAAAGAAGGGACAATAGTTTGACAACAAAACCATAGCAGCTGCTGCTGCTGCAGCAGCTGCCTGAGGCATAATGTTGAGTTTACAGGATTCTGTGTTTTTTGAAATTAACATAAAGTCCCTTTTAAAGTCCTGGAGCAGTAGCAGTAAGTATATTTTCTTCACTGAGAGAATAAGATCTTGATAGTTTTCATTTTGCATGCTGATCTGTAAAATTTTAAGCTAGTTAAAAATAGTATTTTTTGCATGAACCAGTAGATTAATACAGTGTGATTTAAAACCTGGTATATACATTCAGTGACCAGAAAACTGCTCTATCTGCTTCCCAGTTCTCAAGTAAGGAGAAGTCATTCTTTAATTTCCTGGATAATATTGGTTTCATTCTAAGTTCTTTGCTACCTTTGCTGGCTAAGAAAACTGCAGAGACCAGGGTCTATTTGTTATTTATCTGACACCAGTACTATTCCATAGTTCTGTCAGCACATAATGTTCTTTTGAAGCAAAATCAACTGTGCAGATTGTGAATAATATAGTGGGCATAACTTTTTCTGTTCATTAATATGCTTATGTTTGAGATGGGAAACTAATATTTTTTTATTTTCAGGAAACTAGATCTCAAACTATTTTTGCTCTAAATGCCCCAACCTGCATTTTTATGGAGCTTTCATGTCTGAACGGAGCCAACAAAAACAAGGATGATCTGTGTTAAGATTTCCACTCTGTCCTCAACTCACTTCCAATTTCTCATAGTTAATGCAGGGATCTCAAGTCAGGGAGTTTTTGTGTCCTGTGGTACATAGGCTGTAATACCATAGTCACAGCCAGATAAATTCAGAATGGCAGAATGGACTAAACTGAAAAATGTGAAGTGTTTTTAAATTTTGACCTAAATATTTTATATTCTGTGTGCTTAATTTCCTTATGTACCTGTAATTGTTTAAAAGGCCCATAGGGGATTTTAAGAGTGATCTCTGACATCTCCATTTTAAGCAATATTTGGGTAATTTAAGGATTGTTTTGAGGCATGCTGAAATGTGTTGAGCCTCCACCCACCAAGGTATAACCTCAAAACACTGCTGCTTAGATCTTTGACCTGAAAGATCATCATCTTTATGGTGCATCATGTATATCTGTGTCTTAGAGGCATTATTAAACAGGTTAGAAATACCCAGGAGAAATACTCATAAGGGGACATTGAACATGTCTTGGAATAGCTTACAAGACATACATGGTGTTAGTATCAAAGGCTTCAGTCCATATTATGGACTAACCATTTCTAAAATTTCAACTTTTAACCATAATTTTTTAAAAGTAGCAAATAAAGCTCTTGAAATTAGACCCTGCATACTTGTTTAGCTGCAAAGCAAAAACTGTGTGTGTTTATATTTTGTATTTAAAAAGTTGGGCTGAAAATGTTCCAAATTAGAGCTTGAAAAGAAATCTTTACAGTTGTCAGTGCTCTTGATTTAACTATATTTTAGTTTGTAAATATATGACAGAAAATGGACTTTTTCCCATTCAGAGTATAAATCCAGGGTGTAATACAAAAATGGTAGCTTTAAAAATGCTTAAAATTATTTGACTACTGTATATTGCTTGGAAACTGAAATAGTCTAGGATTTGATCACAAAAAGACTGCTGTAAAATATTAAAAAAAGGAAATGAAGGTACATTCTAGGTTATTAAAATTAGTTGTGACACACAGATATAATAAAAGTAATTGTCATATGAGCGAGGGTTCTGTATGGTATTACAGTATTTCCATTATGTCCTCTATTACGTAAGCATGACAGTGAAACACCTTACTGACTCTTTCTTCACCACGTTGTACCTAGGTATTAGGGGATCTTCTGGTTAACCATGAATTTCCAGTATTCAGCTGGCTTTTAATAATCATAATAGTCCTTCTCACCAGATTTTGTGAAAATTGACACTATGATATAACTGTGTGCATAGTAGACATTTTTCAGGATGTTCTCAGTGCTTGCTAGTCACATTCTATCATCATCTATTGTGCATAATGGCTGTGAGCAGACCTTAAAGGAAGGCTGTAGTGCTTTCTGTGTTAGGTACTGTAATTCATATTGATAGCCCAGTGACTTGAGCTGAACGGGAAAACTAAGTTATTTTTGTTGTCAAAAATATTCCATTTAGGTGATGCAATATGTACAGAACATCGCGCACACACACACACACACATATAGGATGAGTATATATGCAATACAGTATATCAAAATGTGGTTTTCAGATAAATATTTCTCTTAAAACATTTTTACAAATGAGTTTTTTTGTTTTTTTTTTAGTACAAAGTTTACATTAGGGAAACTCCTAATTTCTCTTCGGAAGGCTTCAGTATATTAAAAATCTCAGATATGTGCAATACATCAATTGTAAATATTTGTTGGTGATGAATATATAGTAGAAACCCAGCTGAACTCCATCACTGGGGTTTTAATGGCTTGCTTAGCTGGCAAAATGTTGCAGTGCTGGCTAAGGTCTGATTATAGCTGAGCTTTTTTTTTCACTAACAACAATGAAGTGACATTCGTATGGCCTAGATTCAGGAAGCTGTCTCTGTGCCAGCAGTTTTAGGCATTACTCCTTTTTAAATTGAATCAGGAACATTCTGTTAAACCAGCTGTGTAGTCAGGATGTTGTCATTTAAAAGATTGGTTTACTTTACTAAAATTGTAAACAAAATACAGGCATCCAACTGGTTTCTTTCTAGCTGCACAGAACACTAAGAAACCTCAGATATGTATGATCTCTAGCAACTCTAAGTAACACACCCTTAAAGTTACATATTAATTTGCTTTATGTTAACTTAGTTATGCATGATTTATGCTGTGCAGTCAACTTAATTTTTCTGTTTGACTTTTTGTATAATAGTTTTTGTAGCAAAAATGTCAGTTTTATGAAGTGCACTAGCTTGTGTTGGGCTAGAGCTGCCTTTTTCATTCAATTATTGTTTAAATCTTTCATTGGCTATAGATGAAATAACAGTCATATACATAATGTATTGCACAAAAAAGTGCTTCCTCATACAGTGAAAAACATGAAGTAATCAAAACATTTATTCAAGTATAACCAGGTGAATGAGTTTAAGAAAAGCTACAAAGTGGCTACCAGGATGTAGTATGCCCATAGTATCTTGGAGGCTATCACCAATCATTTGTTTCTTTCTTGGTAGTATTCTGTTCCTTTCCTACTTTTATATACAGCTTGCTAAAATGATTACTGTACAGTTATTGTATGGATAGCTAATTTTCTTCACTATATATTTGTTTATTCACAGATTCACAAGTTAGCCATTTTCTATCTGCTTTGGAAATTCATCTGACGACTTTCACTACAGAAAGGTTGAGGACAGAGGCCTCAATTTAGTATGATACTCAGGCAAATGCCTGACTTTCAGCATGTGAGTAGTCCCATTATCTTCAAGAACGTGAGTTGTCCCACTGAAGTCATGCACATGTTTAAGAAACTTGTTGAATCAAGGGAAACCTGTACTGAGGAGTCTAATGAATTGCCTCTAATATTGTGGATGGGCACAAATATACCTTAATAGCCTATAGACTGGTAGATATCTCAACCATAAAACGAAATAAAACTACAAATGGACAGTCATATTGTTTTATTTACCAAATACACACACACACAAACACACACAAACCATAGAATGATTGGGAGACTTGTGTGTTGATTCTGTGCTACTGATTGGTGATTTTAAGAAACAAATATTATTCTAAATATACCTCTAATTTACACCTAATATACATATTCTAATAGGAAACACTGTGGGGAAATACAGCTGCATTATTCCTTTTGCTTTAGGTTTCCTTCCTTTTATTTCTGAGTAAAGTACTCTGACAGAGTGATCAATACACTAAATACTAGAAGCACAGAAGATAATAATGAATGGCACACCTGTTTACCAGAAGTGTTATATTCCTGTCCACAAAATATAATCTTCAGTATAATGCAGCAACTCACAAATAGAATTACACCTCTTGCTACTTGAATAAATGTTTTGATTACTTCATGTTTTTCACTGTATGAGGAAGCACTTTTTCCCCCTTGATTCTTGGCTTGATTCAACAAGGTTCTTAAGCATGTGCTCGACTTCAGTGGCACAACTCATGATCTTGGAGATAATGGGCCTACTCACATGCTGAAAGTTAGGCATTTTCCTGAGTATCATACTAAATTGAGGCCTCTGTCTTTAATCTTTCTGTAGTGAAAGTTTTCAGATGAATTTCCAAAGCAGATAGTAAATGGCTAACTTGTGAATCTGTGAATAAACAAATATATAATTAAGAAAATGAGCTATCCATACAATAGCTATACAGTAATATTTTAGGAAGCTGCACATAAAAGGAGGAAAGGAACAGGATATTACTAAGAAGGAAACAAATTATTGGTGGTAGCCTCCAAGATACTATGGGAATATGAAATCCTGGTAGCTGCTTTGCAGCTTTTCTTAAGAAACTGATTCACTTGGTTTCAGAGTAACAGCCGTGTTAGTCTGTATTCTCAAAAAGAAAAGGAGTACTTGTGGCACCTTAGAGACTAACCAATTTATTTGAGCATGAGAAAGCTCATGCTTAAATAAATTGGTTAGTCTCTAAGGTGCCACAAGTACTCCTTTTCTTTTTGATTCACTTGGGTTATTCTTGAATACCCTCTAGAACAGTGGTTCTCAAAGCCGGTCCGCCGCTTGTTCAGGGAAAGCCCCTGGCGTGCTGGACCGGTTTGTTTACCTGCTACTTCCGCAGGTTCGGCTGATCGTGGCTCCCACTGCCCATGGTTCACCTCTCCAGCCAATGGGGGCTGTGGGAAGGGCGGCCAGCACGTCCCTTGTCCCACGCTGCTTCCCGCAGCCCCCATTGGCCTGGAGCGGCAAACCGCAACCAGTGGGAGCTGCTATCAACCGAACCTGCGGACGCGGCAGGTAAACAAACCGGTCCGGCAGGCCAGGGGCTTTCCCTGAATAAGCGGTGGACTGGCTTTGAGAACCACTGCTCTAGAAGAGACTTTTCTGCCTTTTTGTAGGATTAACTGACCTGATGAATTTGCTTCCTCTTCCACCAAAACTAAAAATGAAATATTGGTCTTCTGCAGGGTTCTGCTCTGATAATATAATATTTAACAAAATCACTAGTGTCGAACATGTATAGATGAATTTTTCCATGCTGTGATTTCAAATGTAAGAACAGTGATGAAATAATCTGATTTAAACAAAACAAATTGACCTTCTTTACGCAAAGCTCCAGGAGTGCCATATACTAAAACTGTACCTATGAACAACTGTGGAGTTAACACATCTGGGTTTTTGTTGGTCCCCAGGTTGTTAAATAGCAATGTATAGTTCTATATATATAGAACAGTGCAATATATATATAGCAATATTTTAATCTTAAATTTCTGGTGAAATGTGCCAGTGTTTGAACTTCGCGTTTGTAGTTTTTATTGTTACTAGAAATCCTTGATAAAAGTACATTTGTATAAAAGTTTAGGAATCATGACTTTGATATATAACTACTTCTCTCATCATTTTATGTTCTTCTCTGCAAACCCAGTCATCTTATCTGGAAAACATTAGTGTATGATGCTAATTGATACTTTCTCACCGCAGAATGAAGTGTCCTATATGAATAATGATCACCGGTGTTGATGTGATGACATAAGCTGATTTTCAATTTGTTTATGGTGAAACTTTCTGCTTCTATGTGCCACTGTCACAGCTTTAGTAATATTTTGCTGTCTTAATCAAGAAATCCACTGAGTGATCAACAGAAATAGACTATTTTCTTTCAATGGCATCCTGGATAAGTTGCTTTCTTTTTGCCTTTTCTCACAAAAAATAGTGACAGGAAGCTATATCACAACAGATACACACAAATTATCTGAACACACAGACAATACAGCAGAATTAAGTGTCCACTTCTTCAAAAGTTAAGCACTCTGCACTGTAAATCATGTTAGTTTCTTTTTAAGAAGTTTGAAATTAAAATTAACTAAGCAAATGCATGTCATGGCTGTTACACAACCACTTTGTAAACCGGAGTTTACAGAAGTAAGATACATAACTAATGTGACTGAATTCTCAGAACATGCACATTGTAGTTAATGTAAAGAAGTTGGATGACTTGTAACTTTTTAGTTGTTTTGAATGCTTTAGATCTAGTCTAGCTTGTAACTGTCTTCTTTCAGTCTTAAAGTGATTTTGAGGTGGGAAGTGTGTGCGTGTGGCTTTTTTTTTTTTTTTTTTTTTGCTTGGCTACTCTAGGAACCTACTTCATGAAGTCTCTATCTAATGTGTATAGTCTGTTTGCTGAGACTGTTCTGCTTGTTGATGCACTTCGTTTTCCACCAGAATTCATTTTTTTTTTAAGTGTTCAGCATTCCAGGAAACTGACTCAAAGTTGAAAATGTTACTACATCAAAGAAATCTACCAGGAATTAATATGTTCTGTGGTGGCAAATTAACTGTGGATCTGGGCCGTGCACTTTTGAGGGACACAGCTCACAGATCAATCTGGACCTTGTTTTCTAGAAATGTGGTGGTTCCACTGACATCTCATGTCCTCACTGATAAACACTGGTTGCTATAAGGCAACATTTACCCCCAGTGACATTGGGGCTACCACAATTTCCTCCTGTATTTAGAGTAAGAAATTATTGTACTTACTCTTGGGTAGTCATGCATAAATACTGTTGTTCTCTTTTAATGACACACTTACTTACATTCTGAAGCACAGTACAATTTGGGGCATGTCAAATCCTGGAGCACTCAGATTATACTATGTCCCAGACTCACTAGCCCCTAGCATGTGCCCAGCTCAATGGAGTTGCCAGTTTGAGGGTTCAGCATAGATATAGCTGTTCCTTTTTAAGGGTAAGAGGGATTTATTGTATGGGAGAGTTGGAAAGGCAAGGAGGCTAGTGAGTGGAATGTGGCGTGGAGGCTCAAGTCACCAGTAGACCCTCAAAAGCTACCAAATCAGATACAGTCCAAAAATTGCAAAATAATCCCTCATCCTCAATTCAATCTCCCACATCTTTCACTGAACATATCAACTGCTAGACCCTTCCTGAGTCCTTCTCCTTCCCCATGTGACTGAAGATTAAGGTATATTGTTGAAAAAGGGCTCAACTTTCAATTTGTTCAAAAACTCCATGTTTTTGTTTGATCCAAGCTCTTTTATATTTTAGTCCATCTCTGGTCAGATGTCTTTTGTTGATGTTAAAAGGTAGCTCTGATGTCAACCAACCTAGTCATTATTGCAAAGGTAATATTTATCTGAAGACAGAGGCATGACTTGGGTAAAGATTCAGTGTTTGTGAACAGTTTGTTTTTTATGCATCCTAGCTATAAATATGTGTATGGATGCACATTGGGGAATTTGTTTGACTACGGTTTGCATGTAACAAGTAAATATGGATTTATGAAGATTTGGATGTTAAATCTTTGTTATGTATTAATATAGAAGATATCCATTTGTCCTTTCTGAGTCTCCCATAGCTCCAATATGTTTTTAAAACTAAATAGACAAACTGTATTTGTGTGTACAATGTATGTTTAGTTGTAAGTTTATCCATTTTTTTCATGAGACCCACACCTATACCAGATAGAGCTTTGCCTTGGTGACTGTTACAGCAGTATCCTTTCCACTAAGCTCATAACTATTAGATTCCAGCCGTGATACAAATTACAGAAAAGAGTGTCAGAATGCAAACTACTTTGTCAGCTACTGTTACTAGAATAAACTGCATACTCTGTGTGGACTTCAGGAAAGCGCCAGATCAAACCAATTGCAGTGAGCACATATCAAATGGCCTCCTTCTGCTGACTGTCTTTCACTCCAGTTATAGTGTCTTTGCATTTGAAGGGGAAAGATTTAGACACTAGATGTTCAATAATGTGTAAGAGATCACTAACTCAAGAGGACTTTTTAGAACTGAGGTAACCATTTATGAATCAAGTTGTTGTTGTATATTAGAAATAGTCTGTCTTTGCCAGGAGCTGCATTGTTTTTTCCATGGAGACAAGCTTTGAGCATTTTTCATCTTTCCCTAAGGAGAATGAGGATGCTAACAAAATGGAGTTAAACTGTTAGGCAAGGTAGAGATAAAGAGGACAAGGAGAAAAAATGAAGAACAAATTAGACAAAATCTTTAAGTACTTTAGATGTACTGCTAATTTAAACTTTAGTAGCCCATGCCTAGTGTATATATTTTGTATATTTAGTTACTTGGAGGATGAAGTGCATAGCTGAACTGATAAAATTTTGCTGATGATAAATTACCTAGGTTAGTAAGAAAGTATCTAGTTATGAGGAATTCCAGAAAGATTTAATGAAACAGGGTGAGCAGGCAATAGCCTGGAAATCTAAAATTTACCTTGCTAAAGTAGAAAAGTAATACCTATTGGAAGATGTAAACTTTTTACTCTAATTAGATTCAGAATTAGTTGGAGTCTTGCTGGAAAAAGATCTAGGAGTCATTATGGGCAGATTAATGAGCATGTCTGCTTAACATTAGTACTTCCTTACCTCACAAGCATGTTGTGAGGATAAATGCATTAAAGATTGTGAAACGCTTTGAGAGCTATTGATGAAAAGCATTATGTAAGAACTAGATATTATTTATTTATTACAGAACAGTTACGGTCAAAAAACCTAGAGATGTACCTAGACTTATTAATGAGGGGACAGCAAATGACATGAAAGTGATCAGTCAGTTTTTTGCCATCTTTAACAGTTTAATCAGATTTTGGTATTTGACCTTTCAAAAGGACATAGCTGACACAGAAAAGATCCAGAGACCTGCACATAGACTAGCTAGAGAGTTGGGTTTATACTAGGGCTGTCAAGCGATTAAACTGATTAGTCGCAAGATTAAAAAAAAATCATGATTAATCTGTGTTAATCACACTGTTAATAGTAGAATACCATTTATTTAAATATTTTTTGATGTTTGCTACATTTTCAAATATTTTGATTTCAATTACAACACAGAATACAAAGTGTACAGTGCTCACTTTGTATTTTTTATTACAAATATTTGCACTGTAAAAAGATAAAATAAATAGTATTTTTCAGTTCACCTCATACAAGTACTATAGTTAGGGCCACAAAATTTATGGTCCATTTTGGTCAATTTCAGTCATAAGATTTTAAAATTTGTAAATGTCATAATTTCAGTTATTTACATCTGAAATTTCATGGTGTTGTAATTGTAGGGGTTCTGACCCAAAAAGGAGTTGTGGGAGGGTCACAAGGTTATTGTGTGTGTGGGGGGGGGTGGGTGATGGTGGTACTGCTACCCTTACTTCTGCACTACTGGTGGTGGCGTTGCTTTCAGAGCTGGGCAGCTGGAGAGTGGTGACTGCTGGCCAGGAGCACAGCAGCGCAGAAGAAAGGGTGGAATAGTATGGTATTGCCACCCTTACTTCTGCACTGCTGCTGGCAGGGCGCCACCTTCAGAGCTGGGTACCTGGTCAACAGCTGGCACTCTCAGCCACCTTGAAATCTGTATAGGATAAAAGCACACAAAAGACCAGATTTCATGGTCCGTGAGACTTTTTTTCATGGCCATGATTTGATAGGGTCCTAACTATAGTGCAGTCTTTTTATCCTGAAAATACAACTTACAAATGTCGAATTATTATTTTTTTTTTTTACATAACTGCACTGAAAAATAAAACAATGTAAAACTTTAGAGCTTACAAGTCCACTCAGTGCTACTTGTTCAGCCAATCACTAATTTACGGTATCACCTGAAAGTGAGAACAGGCGTTCACATGGCACTGTTGTAGCCGACTTTGCAACATTTACTTGCCAGATACGCTAAACATTTGTATGCTTTGACCACGATTCCGGAGGACGTGCTTCCATGGTGATGATGGGTTCTGCTCGATAACGATCCAAAGCAGTGTGGACTGACGCATGTCCATTTTCATCATCTGAGTCAGATGCTACCAGCGGAAGATTGATCTTCTTTTTTGGTGGTTCAGCTTCTGTAGATTCTGAATCAGAGCGTTGCTCTTTTCAGACTTCTGACAGCACGTTCCACACCTTGTCCCTCTGATTTTGAAAGGCATTTCAGATTCTTAAACCTTGGGTCGAGTGGTGTGTTAGGATATAGATATTCAAGCCTATCTGTAAAGGCCTATACTTTAAGAATTTAGGTATATGTTTATCATTTAGCTAGTTATAGAGGTATAAAAGAAAGAATCTGTGTAAGGGCCTTCTTTCACTATGACAGTCTGAGGCCTTGTTCTTAGGCTAATGCCTTTGACCAAGCAGCAGAGGCAGCCATAAGCTGGGAAGCCAAAGGTCACATCCTCACATTCCAAACTAGTCATATTGAAATAAGGCAATCTGGGGCTGTTAGGAAGGTGATCCGGTCGATTACCTCCAGAGAAAGGGAAGAATCTAGAAGATGGAAAAGGAAATTTAGTTTGATAGTTTTCTGTCTGGTAAGAACTCACTTATCAATAGACACAGCTGGGAAACCCGTATGTCTTTATAGATGTGAAATCCTCACTTCAGTATTGTTTTATCATTATAGTTCCCACTTTGCTATGTTTATTTGCATGGTCTCTGTCTGGTTCTGTGATTGTTTCTGTCTGCTGTATAATTAATTTTGCTGGGTGTAAACTGATTAAGGTGGTGGGATATAATTGGTTAGCTAATCATGTTACAATATATTAGGATTGGTTAGGTAAATTTCAGTAGAATGATTGGTTAAGGTATAGCTAAGAATATTACTATATATATTAGGGGCAAACAGGAAGTAAGTTAGGATTCAAAAATAAGGACAAAGGAACTTGGATTTAAGCTTGCTGGAAGTTTACCCCAATAAACATTGAATTGTATGCACCTTCGGACTTCGGGTATTGTTGCTCTCTGTTCATGCGAGAACTACCAGGGAAGTGGGAGAGTGAGGGAATAAGCTCTCTAACATGGTATAGCTATCTTTAGAAATTTAATATTGGTATCTTCTTTGTGTTTTGAAAAATCTGCAATGAAAGTGTCCTTAAATTGAGCAACATATGCGGGGTCGTCATCCGAGACGGCGGTAACTTGAAATATATGGCAGAATGTGAGTAAAACCACAGAGCTGGAGACATACAATTCTCCCCCTAAGAGTTCAGTCACAGATTTAATTAATGCATTATTTTTTTAACGAGTGTCATCAGCATGGAAGCATGTCCTCTGGAATGGTGGCCAAAGCATGAAGGGGCACATGAATGTTTAGCACTTCTGGCAAGTAAATACCTGGCAACACTGGCTACAAAAGTGCCATGTGAATGCCTGTTCTCACTTTCAGGTGACATAAATAAGAATTGGGCAGCATTATCTCCCATAAATGTAAATACACTTGTTTGTCTTAGTGATTGGCTGAATAAGAAATAGGACTGAGTGGACTTGTAGGCTCTAAAGTTTTACACTCTTTTTTGCTCTTGAGGGCAGTTATGTAACCAAAAAAAAATCTACATTTGTAAGTTACACTTGCATGATAGAGATTGTACCACAGTACTTGTGTGAGGTGAATTAAAAATAATATTTTTCTTTCTTTTTATTACAAATATTTGCACGCACTGTAAAAATAATATAAAGTGAGCATTGTGCACTTTGTATTCTGTGTTGTAATTGAGATCAGTATATTTGAAAATGTAGAAAAACATCCAAAATATTTTATAATACGTTTAAATTGGTATTCTGTTATTGTTTAACAGTGTGATTAAAACTGCGATTAATCTCTATTAATTTTTTTAGTCCAGTTAATTTGTTTTGAGTTAATCGCTTGAGTTAACTGTAATTAATTGACAGCCCTAATTTACACGTGAGGAGAGTTTATAATTCAATATTATTTATCTTGCAAAGTAGAAGAATAAAAGGAAATATGACAGCTGTGTAAAATCATGAATAGTTCCTCACCCTGTTCTTAACACAAGAATGTTCATGTACACCTGTGGAATTCACTGCTGTAGACAAATATTGAAGTAAAGACTTCAATATGATTCCAGAAAGGAACAGATATTTGTATGAACTAGAATAATATTTACAGCTATGTTATCTTGCTCAAATAACTACATAAGATCAGTTCTCTTGCTTCAGGGCATAAACTGAAGATATTTTATGGTATTTGAGTAATTCAACTCTCATAAAGAGATCATAGAAAAACATGGAGAGGAGGAAGTAATGTCTTGTTCCCCTGCTTCTCCCTATCTAGCCTGATTTAGCATGTACGTGTAGGGGATTTTTTTCACTTAACATTTGAAGCCTCCTACATAGGCTGCTGCCAAGGAACAGAAGGCTGGACTAGAAGGACAGTTTAATATTAAATTTGTGGATTTTAAAGTAATCATTTAACAAAAAATGCACAACCCTATCGCTTATTATATGTATTTCTTTCTCTGGTTCCGTCATCCCTCTCACCTATTTGCTTTCTTTGTTTATATTCTCCTTGATTTCCTGCCCAAGTTTCCATCTGGTTCCTGGTGTCTACAAGTTGGTGAATCTTGACCTTTCAGCTCCAGTGTTTGTCAAGCTACAGAAGCTCTTCTTTATTCAGCAGTAAAGGTTGCTCCGCTATAGATTGGAAGGTCTTTTCCTATAACCCAGAAGAAAAGACTGGGGATCCAACTGGATATAAAATTGAAATAGTTTAAAAAACAAACAAACCCCGAAGACTAAGATTGAACTACACGTTCACTCTGACTGTTTTAAAAGGGTAGTGTTTGTTATGAAAAAATCGTTACTTCTTAGTCCATAATTTTGCATAGCAGTTGATATAAATTAAAAAAAGAAAGGTCCATCCTTTGAAGAATTTATAATATAGCCTAGAACATGAAGATGATAAACTGTGTAGGGAAAACCTCAAACAGAGTTAAATAAAAATGAGTAATTTATATAGTGAGTAAACCATAAATTGCAATTTAAATAGCAAATGGAGTAAGATGAAGGGAGGAGTAGACTGCATAGGAGGAGAGGTTAGTATTGAAAGAAGTGGACTTTGAGGAGTTTTGAAGGGGTAGATTTAGGATGTTGAAGGTTTTAGATAGCAGCATGACAAATGGCTGGTAGGTGAAAGTTGGTTGGAGCAGTGGGTAAAAGGAAAACTTGGCACTAAGAATGGATGGAGTGCATCGGACAAGGTGGAAAATGGTGAAAGATTAAAATGAGTTGGATTGAGCAGAATTGTGCACTTAAAAGTGAGGGCAAGCAGTTTAGTTTGACTTCTTTTTACAGAAAGAGACAGTGAAGGGACTTGTGTGATTAGTTGTATGTGGCCAAAATGGTAGCAGAGGAAGATTATTTTAGATGTTGAATACTGGATAGATGGGTAAGTGAGAGTAAGGAAGGCTGAAGATCGCCATGTTTTCATGCCTAAAGATTTTTCCATCAAAATGTTTTTTCTGTTGTCAGTGCTTGATGGAAATTTGTTTCAAGATTATTGACATGTTCTCATAGTGGTTCAGATAGAAACCTACCCTCTTGTCAAGATTTTGTTGGCTCCATTTTTCTTTTAAGAGCTACTTATGCAAAATAATCATCTTCTCCAGCACTGATTTTGCTCCAATAATCAGAATAATGGTTCTTGATTAATTTTTTTTTCCCGTCTGTATAGAAAACTCTTGTTTACTTTTGGTCAAGAATTAGCATATTGAATATTAATTAGCTTCTGTTCTTCTCCTGTGTGATACAGGTGTCTTAACATGCCTTCTCATTTTATGACTGTAAATAGATTGCCTTTTGCAAAGTCATATCCTGCACTAGTCCAATGTTTCATTACAAGAAAAGAATCTTCACTGGGTATTCGGTCTACAAAGAAATATAGTTCTTTAAAGAGTAAGAATAGCTATAAATAGATTGACTCACCCCACCATTGTGAGTCTGTATATAACTGTCAATTTGGGAGATATATGCCTATGCCATCCTATGATTTTGTGAATGTTATGCTGTATTTCAGCTTCCATTTTGAATAAAGCCTTCAATGTGGCTTTCAACATCCGTTTTGTAGAAGGAACTTGACACGTAGTGGAGAAACTGTGTCTGGGAATCTGTAATAGAGTATTCAAGGTTACCTTCTCCAGACCTGAGGAGGAGCTCTGTGAAGCTCGGAAGCTTAGACAAATGTTGGTCTAATAAAATATATCACCTCACCTACCTTGTCTCTCTCATATCCTGGGACCAACACTGCAAATGTGGTGAAGTCAGACTGAGGGAAATTTTGGTCAGTAGTTTGTCATTTTCCTAAGATCTAGAACTCAAGTGCTTTTTAAGAGTAAAAGTGTGTGTGGTTTAAGAAATTCCTTTGCTAACTTGTTATCTTGCTGTACTGCCACAGTGTCTCTCTGAAACATGTAACCAGAAAACTAGAGCTCCCAGAGCCAGGTAGACATTGGGGATGATGATGAAAAGGGGTGGGGGAGAGCATGTCTAAGCAACTTCGGGGCTCAGGAGTGCTGAGTCACTGGTTCTCTGGTCTAGGTGATTGGAGTGCAGGGTCCCACTGCCTAAGAAGGGTATTAGTGTCTGCATCTGGGATTGCTCAAGAGACCCAGAGCTAGGACTAGTAATTAGTCACTATCCAGACCTATGGGGCTTAGAATCATGTGGGTTGCAACAGTTGGATTCAGTCACAACAGACTGGTGTTTGTCCAGAGAGTGGGACTGGAACAGGCTGTGGCAATACTTACGCAAATTTTCAGGACAGAGAAAATGTGCTGCTAATTCTTAATACATTGTGAGGAAATATGGATTTTTGTTGATGATTAACAATTACTTTCATTCTGGGTATATAACAAACAAAACCCCTTCCATTTTCAAGTCTGACTAAAATTTTCATTTTGTTTACATGCTTTGTGCTTGATTCTTTCTTTCGTTAAGGCCTTTTTGTACTGCTGCTCTCGCAGTATAAAGAGGGACTTAGTAAAAATGAGAATCAGGCCCTTGATCTTATTTTACTTTACTTTTATCAAGATGAAGGGCTGACTCATCTGATCAGGCCAAGCTATGCTTGATGACATAATGTGAGTGTAAATGTAAGATGGATTTAAGCGTTCTGACCAAACTCCCTATGCTGGGGGACCCAGAAGTGTGCTAGAGTTGTGTTGGATCTGCAACATCAGCAATTCTCAAGAGTCTAATTAAGTTTGTTTTATGACCCATTGGAGTGGCATCATGAGGCAAGTGGCATATTGGGCCTGACGTTGTAGGTAATTAATTAATGAGACTGCATCGCATATTGCTGTTTCACACATTAACCAATATACCTTATATTAACCAATAGAACTTTCTTTTCTGAGTCTATTTGCACGCCCTCTGAGCCACCCACACATTTATTTATTTATTTATTTAATTTTCTTTTTTGGCAACATCAGAAATGCTTGCTCATGTGCCACTTGTATAGTGTACCCATAGTATAGCATAGAGCATTAGTAAAGTGCCAGAAGATTTCATAAGCTTCCATATTTAG
Organism: Lepidochelys olivacea; assembly: GCF_965140295.1. Taxonomy (NCBI): domain Eukaryota; kingdom Metazoa; phylum Chordata; order Testudines; family Cheloniidae; genus Lepidochelys; species Lepidochelys olivacea. Next base: position 98,232,489 of record NC_140414.1, read on the forward strand.
GAACCAGTTTGAATGGGAATAATTTGAACTAATGGTAAATATGCATGTCTTTGAAGACAGCTGAACAAAGAATGTGAAAGAAGTTAATTTTGCCTGTTCCACTGATTTCTGTCTGAAGTTGCCTTAATTTTCTCCTCTATACATTTTATCAAACAGATGCAGATCCTAATAGCAGAGCATTGATAAATTAAGGGAAGAACTGTTCGATATATTTGTACAATTGGAGCATAAGAGTGCATAACCCTATGTCCTTATTGAATCACTTTCTCTTTTCCAATGTCAAGAAAACTTTAAACGTTGTCTCTTGTGAGTATAGTGAATCTGCTGAGTGGCACGCTTCAGTGGTGAACTAGATTTTATAAAATGACTAAAAACTGCTTTATTTTGGGGTATTAACAAAATGTGCTTGTGTTTTTATTTTCTTTTTTTCTGGTAACTACTTACGGTAACATTGGTGATGAGATCTGGATGAAGAATTTATTTGCAGGGATTTGGAGTAATCAAATTTTTGAATTGCTCTGCTCCTGTTCCACTCTGGCACCAATAGTGACTGTTCCAGCTCCGCTCCGCGCTCTGCCTCAAATTAATTTTTAACTAAATAAAAAAGTGCATACTGTAATTATGAAAAAACATTATTTTTATTCAGACTTTTTTAAAACAATTTAAATGTCATCAACAATGATACAAACTAGAATAATTCATAATTCATTCTGTAAAAAACTATTGCAGCAATCAAATCATATTTCATAGCCTGCTGCAAATAATTTAAAATTAACTTTAAAGCCGAAAACAGTCGCTCTACATTAGCTTGAGTTGGTTGCATGCTCGAAGAAATTCTACAGGCAGCCTGAATGCTGTGTGGGTAGCTGTGAACGGCCTCAAAAACAGACTTAATTTTTAGCCTACCAATAGACTCCATCGCCTCACAATCTTCCCAAGAGTTTCTCTCGAATAATGCTTCATTACAATTATGAATCGCAGAAACTCGTCGGCATTTTTCTTGTTTATCCAATTCCTTTTTGAAGGCGTCATCTTCTGAAGAATTGGTGCTTGAATTATCTACATTTCCGTGAGATGGTTGAAGACATCTCAGGAATGGACGCTCAAACAAGTTCAGAGTGGAGACAGAAGTTTGACAGCAGCCTGCTGTTTCCGAAGACTGTGAATTTTCTGAAACTGCAAATTTGATTGTTGATGACTACTTTTGTTGTGTTTCGTTCAACCTCTTTCGCTGAGTTCAAATGTAGTAATATGTTTTGTTTTTCGAGTCGTCGAGCAATATCAAGGAGCCCTTCCTTTGCCTTTGGTATTTCCCTGGAGGTAAGAAGAATCCAATACCGTGGGTCAACATAAACTCCAGCAAGGAAATGAAAATTGTCAAAATCTTCTCTTTGCATTTCTGCGTGGAGGATAGAATTCCTTCTGCAATTTGTCCACCATTTTCTTGCAAGAATTTTGACAGTTTTCGCCATTCCTTCATTAAAACTCCCGGGGTTACATTGACAGCTTGAAGATTCAGGGTTGTTGGGTTTGGCTTTGCCAAGAGGTCTCGCAGGTTCTTCACTTCATCCCATTCAGCTTTTGTTAACTTGTGTTCTCTTGTTCCAGCAGCAGCCACTTGTTCACAGTAAGATTGAAAAACGAGAAGCCGATCAATCATCGCAAACGTTGAACCCCAGCGAGTCACAGTATCCAATGATGGAGTTACCCCATGTAGATCAAGCAGAACACTTCAAATACTTGGGGTTCGTAGTTTGACGACTTGTCGAATTTTTGCCAGAAATTTCTTCATGTTCTTTGTTCAGTCCATCCCAGATTGCCAACTGAAGTGTGTGAATACCACACCTCATCAGTTGGACTTTTGAGTTGTCCTTATGAAGCCATGCTCGAAGCATGAGGCTAGGGTCATTAACCCATTGCGCAGCAGCATCCATGTTGAGTTTGATTTCATCCATTCCTTTAGTTCCTTCATCAGGCAAAATAGCTTCAGATCTGTCCACATCCCTGTTCTCAGAGGTAGAAATGGTTTCATTGTCCTTAATGAAATTTTTGATGGCACATGTCATGTTTGCTGCATTGTCAACGCAGATGCCCAGCACTTGCATTTCACTGATCGCAAATTTTTCTAAAATAGCTTTTACTTGACTTTTCATGTATGAAGAATTGTGACGCCCTTCAGTGTCGATTTATGTCCAAGGTTTTTACCACAACTTTATCTTCTTCGTCGTACTGAGCATTGATTGTAAGGAAATTTCTGTTTCCACGGGTTGCTGCATCTATTTTCAGGTAGCACAATTTTTGCTCCAAAGCTTTCTTGAGCTCTTCGTGACCAGACTCAGCTGTGCCGACAACTAAATGACGAACCGCATTGTGCCCCGTCAAAACGCCAAGCTGCCGACCCATTTCACCTGCAATTTTTTGGAATCCTTTGTTCTTTAGCCTAAAGGTAGTGAGCAATGTTGAACTCAAGCAAACCATTTCCATCAGCCCATCATGGAAAGTATTGGCATCCATGGTGACTGTAACCTTTGAGGACGTCAAATATGAGTCAATTTTGGTTTGATCAATTTTGGGTTTCTTTTCAGATGAAGTGCTGCAAAAAATCTTTTCTCCAGGAGTTTTCAAAGCGCCAGATGAACGTCGTTTAGCTGCGTCAGCTTTCTGTTTTGCCTCATCTTCCTGGTCCTTTTTTGTAACCAGAGCCACATAGTTTTCAGGATGGTTACGTTTTACATGCCACCAAAGGTTGAAACTTTTCACGGCACTTGCTTCACTTGTCTTGAAGTTACATGGTTTGAGCTTGCCTTTCACTTCCTTTTCCACCTTGCATGTTGCCAGTTTCTTCTTTGCTTTTCCCAAAAGCCCAAATTTGGGCTTTTCAAATTCAAAAGTAATTGAGATCCTTTTCCATAAATTGGCTGTCACTCATGGGTGGGAGATTTGATTTTTTTGTTGAAGCCATGGCCAAATGTTCTTGTGCTGCTACCGAATCCAAATGTTTCTTATGATCTTCGAAAAGCAATGAACAAAAGCATTACATTTTTTATAATGTGCCTGCTTGTGGTATCTTAACCACTTAAGGTACTTTGAATTTATTTTGGATTTTCTGTACAAAAATGTTTGCATTTTCTTTTTACACAGTTATTATTAAAGTATATTTTAATATTTTAACATGTTTCTTGCAGTTTTAATGAAGTAAGAAGTATTTTAATATACATTAATATAAATGTTTATTTATAAATTGCAAGTTAGTTTTTCTTATGAAATATTGTGGTAAAATATTCAAAATATTTTCCAAGTTTTTAATTAATATCTCAAAAACGCTTTAATATAGATATATCAATGAAATTTGGTATGTGCCGTAGCATTAGTATGTGCTATCGCTATTCTACAACATTAGTTGTTGGGAAGTAACGAGGCTACACGTTACAAGGTTGAAAATAAACTTTAACAGGAAAGCAGATTCAAATTGCAAGCACAGTCCTTTTAGTAAAGAGAGCAAGTTTTCGGAAATATGTTTTTGCTTCATCAGCCTGAATAGATTATACAAGATAGAACAAATAACAGGTTCTATCTTGTATAATGTTTCCATCCTGATGAAGGAAAAACATATTTCCGAAAACTTGCTCTCTTTACTAAAAGGACTGTGCTTGCAATTTGAATCCGCTTTCCTGTTAAAGTTTATTTCCAACATTCTATCATACAACATCATTCAAATGAAATTATTTAAACTACAGGCATTGTGAACTGGGGGGGACTAGGCCAATTTTATTTAATATTCTAAAATCTTTGCTTATTTAACAGATACGACTCTGGAATATGATTTAATGCTAAAACATGCATTAAAATGGTACTCTTAATTTATTTTATATAATTAACTGTTTCCGAGAAAATTGTTTAAAAATTTTAATCTGCTTAGATGCTTAGAATGGTACAACAATTTTACTTATTTTTCAACAGGAGCACGTACAAATGTACCGGTAATGGGAGCTCGTGTGAGAAATGAGCTTAAGTGGTTAATATCGCTTGTGATATCTTAATATATCAATAAACAAAAACATTATTTTTTTTGCAATATACCTGTTTGTGATATTTCAAATGTTGCGTCTTGCGTCACACTTTTCCGTAATCGCAGCACTCAGCGCGTCTCATTGATCAACCCTTACAAAAGAAGTATCAACACATACTAATCTAACTATCTAACAAATCTACACAAGTATGTACTCAGCTAACCCTGGCACAAGGGTGGGAGCAGTCTGCAGTGTTGCTGGATGTCTGATAATTATCTGATTCTTTAACAAAACATATCTCCAAAAAACTTTGTAATTTTGTATCTGTACATTAAATCTTGATTTTGGCCGAAGTGAGAATAACTGTGACATGTTATGTAAAGTGGTAAAGTAGTTGTTAATATCAATTGTTATACAATCTGAAACTTTTTGGCACCTTTAGGACTTTCTTGCTAAATATCATTCATTTTGGATTGAAAATGAAAAAAAACCTGGAGCAGTGGAGCAGTCAAGATTCTGTGCTCCGGCTCTGCTCCAGCTCTGGGCAAAAACCTGCAGCTCCGCACTCCAGCTCCGGGCTCCGCTCCAAAGCCCTGTTTATTTGTAGGTTACTGACTTGAGCGTAACTCAGTTTAATAGAAGCCAAGAGTTATCATTTCATGGTTTGGTGTTTGTCTTATTCCAGGTATCCACATGAGAGAATCCATTTGTTACTTCTCCCTGCTAAACATCTTGGGGCTCTGATATCCGAGTGGTGTCTTTAGGCTCTACTGGAAGGCAAATAAATAACATTGGCAGGCATCGTGGGAGACCTTGTTTCTCTGTTTGCTGTGCTGTTCCTGTTCTGAGGATAAATAGAACACTTGTTTTTCTAGGACTGTTAATATGGTGCCTTTTTATTAACCTTAAATTCCCTTAAAATAATAAACTTATCTTCTCATAGAATAATAATCAGATATTTGCACAATACATAGGGATTTAGTGTGTTTGTAACTTTTTGCATGAGTCTAAAAATGATTCACTTTTTTTAATTTGGCAAAATCAAGATCAAAATCTAGTACCTTCAGTGGGTGTGTCTGCACAGTATAAAAAAACTACTTTCCTAGCGGTAAAGCTGAGCAAGAATGAGCCAGGATGCACTGCACTGTGGTGGTGAGTGTGTGTCAGCTTAGGGGCATGGTCAGGTCCCCTGCCTCCTGTACTAGTTCTCTGGAGTACTGTGGAGCATAGAGTTGCCACAGGCATCCTTGAGACATCCTGCCCTCTGGGGGAAGATGGTCTCCTGATTCGCTGCTGGGACTGTAGTCTTTTCTCCCTCAGAGAATCTTTGCTGAATAGGGCAAGATGTTGCCCTAAATTTAAAGTTGCAAAATTAGTTCCTCTCATCTCAAAAGATTTCCTCCCAGGTTTATTTTTTTAAGGTAACCTGTTAGATATCTTTGCATAAGCCTCTGTCATTTTCCAATTCAAGTGAATGTCAAAACTCCCATCAACTTCAACAGTGCAGGGTCAGACCTCTATGTTCTTACCAAGACTCAGAACCTCCCTTTCTTTGCTGCATATTTGAATTCTGGATTTAATTAATGGCTTTTAGGAGAATTAACATCATCTGTCTATCATTACAGATTTTGGTCATGTTTATCAATTTGTAGGGATTTCAAAACAGATTGTACTGTATATATCCTTATGTAGCTCAGTCAGACTGTTATCTCCATTTTTCTTACCCTGCTTTGTGTACAGGCCATTTTAAGATATATTTTGGTAGAAGGAAGATAGTGTACATGAGTCAGTATTCCTTTTTATATATTTATTTTCTGTGAGACTCAATATGAATATTTAATATAAAACAATTTATATCAGAAAACCAAACTAGAATGCCCATTATACTTCACAAGGGTATATTTGTTCAAAAGGTAAGAGAAACTACTCTATCCAAAAGATCTCAAGGAAATGTAGGAAAAGACTTTTTTTCTATTTGACCTTAGCTTTTTCTAGCAAATAAAGATGAAAGTAAGGAAAGCTAAGCAGAATGTTATTTTTCTTTAATTCTAGTAGACAGTATGACTCAGACTTCAGTGACCAATGTAGACATGTGTATTGGAATTGTGCATACGTATAAGCATATGTGTATGTGCTACCCCCTTCTCTTTTTAGGTTTGCATGCTAAACCAGATATGTGTCAGAACTTAAGTTAGAATTTCCAGAAGTGGACTCTGATTTTGGGTTCTTCAGTTTTCGGATGTCCAGCCTCTTAGACTGCTTGGATCTTAATATCAGATGTTCTGAGCACTCATAGCATCAGTTGACTTCAGGGGGGCCTCCGGGTACTCAACAATTCTAATACTCAAGCCCCTGTGGATACCGAAAAAGGAAATCCTCAGAATTAGTGGTTGCTTCTGAAAACATGGACTCTAGTGCAAACAATATTTGAACATTTGAGCCCATATCTAAAACGATAGGTTTTTATAACCAACCAAAAACTTTCTATTATAGATTTTAGATGTTCATAGTTTCCCATATAACTGTAATATAATGGTGCCAGAAAGTATCCAAATACAGCATTAAATAAAACCTACTAACAACTAACCTACAATATGGCAAAACTATGTTTTTAAGTCACGTGTTCAAAATGTCATCAGCATTTCTGAGTTGTGACACAGGCATTTCTGTTTATTTCATGAAAGGATATGATTGTTTTTGACTTGCCTTATTTTATTTGCAGCATTATGCAGGATGACAAGTAGCTCAACCATATTTCCAGGCTATATTTTTGACAGATCTCACAAAGCTTATGTTGTAAATCATTGCTAGTTTAAATGTTTAAACTCCTTTTAAATGCAAGTGGCCCAAATAGTTGGATGGCCCCCTTTGGTCCCCTTCCTCCATAGAGAGGCTTTCACATAGAGTGGGGGTGGGGAGGGAATAATTTTTAAAAGATATAAATGAAAAACACTTCAATTTTAAGTGGATAAAATATACAATTTCTAATCACAGATTGGTTGCCTTAATAATAACAAAGGGAAATAAAGTAATTCCCAACTGCATTTTATGGTTAAAAGAAAATTTCTTAGTTTTCTGGGCATTTATTCACTTTTAAACTGTATATCTGTAAATTTGAAAGAGCTTCCTATAATCTGGGAAGGCTGGAATTAAATTATACAGCAGGTTTCTTGGCTTCTTTGGCAAACTGGAAATTCTGTGGCAGCTTTATTGAAATTTAAAATATAGATTTTTTTTAATGAATTAAATATGAAAGTGAATAGTAAAATTGGTACAGTAGCCTCTGTGGTAGTTTTAAAATACAGTATATTTTATACCTTCCTCTCACTTTCAGATTTTGATATGCCGAAGTATTTTTACCAACAACATAGAGTCATAACAGCTATAGGGAGTGCCTCAAGAGGTCTTGGCAACATAGTTAAAGGTATTTGAGTCTTTTGGCACCTGTGAAGGAGTGGGAGTTGGTATGGGATTGTGGGATTAACTGAAGTGTTCAGCAAAAACAATCAATGGAATAATTAACTGCTGTTGTGACTGCACCCTCCTATGATGTAACACAGTGCAGCTGTGGCTCTGCCTTTGTTTCCCTCCTGGTCTTCCACTTCTCCGCCCAACCTCCAACAACTTCTTGTATGAGGTCATTTAGTCCTCTGGCTATGTCATCTAACTGTGCCAGACTGCTGTACCCCCTTCAAGGGTCTGATTTGACTTGTATATCCCCAAGTTTAACCTCACTTAAAAAACTTACAAAATCTGACATAAATATAGAAGATGGATGGGTATCTCTAATAAGGAGAGCTAGTCCAGCAGGTTTTTGAAGTATCTGCTGATTTCTGTCTAATGTTGAGCAAAAATTTAGATTAATGTATATTATAAAGCTCTCAGACACCACTGCGATCATCCAATCCAATCTCTATAACACAGGCCAGAGTACTCACCTGAATTCATACCTGTTTGAACTAGAGCATGTCTTTTAGAAAAGCACCCATTCTTGATTTAAAAATTGCCATTGGTGGAAAATCCACCACAAACTTTGGTATGTTGTTCCAATGGTTAGTTACCTTCACTGTTAACATTTTGCACCTTATGGCCTTCTGGGCTGGCTCCTCTGCTTATTTGTGTCAGAAGGTTTAGGATGTCTCCAGAGATCTTGGAGTTCCAGTGACTGCTGGGAAAATGAGACAATGTGTTTCTCTTCTCAGAGAGCAAGGAAGTCCAGGATCTGTTGATGAGACCACATGAGGGCACAGGCCATGATGGCTATAATGGATTTGGTGTCTGTGAACTTGCTATGAGCTGGAAATGCAAATAGATGTGCTTAAATATATGTAAACATTTAAACAGAGGTGAGGAATTTGATCAAGATGACACCTAGAGCAGTGGAGAGTGCACAAATAACTGGATGAGTCAATCCAGATATGAAGCAATGTATTGTGAGTTAGCAGTGGGAGTACTGACATGATGAAGCTAATTTGAAAAGTGGATGTTGTTAGGGGGCTTATTCCTTCATCCACTCGCTTCCCTGGTCCTTCTCGCATGAACAGAGAGCAACAATACCCGAAGTCCAAAGGTGCAAACAATTCAATGTTTATTGGGGTGAACTTCCAGCAAGCATGATTCCAGTTTCCTTCCTTAGTATTCTCCTTCCCAGCTCTGACACCACAGAGCCTTACACCTGTGTCCCTGTTCCCATTCCTGCCCTTAGCCAAACATGATTCCAATTTCCTTACCCCCATTCCCTGTTCCCATTTCCCCCACCCGCATGCCCACCCCCACCCCCCTACTTCCTGATTGACTGCAGACTATATAATAAAACTTGACTTCTGCTTTGTTATACCTTAACCAATCATGTTCCTGAAATTTAACTAACCAATCCTAACATATTGTAACATGATTATGTATCCAATTATATCCCACCACCTTAATTAGTTTACACCCCGCAAAATTAGTTATACAGCAGACAAACAATCACAGAACCAGACAGAGATTATACAGACAAACAATAGCAAAGTGGGAACTATAATGACAAAACAATACAGAAGTGAGGATTTCACATCCCAGCTATTGATAAGTGAGTTCTTGCCAGACAGGATGCTATCAAACTAAGTTTCCTTTTACATTTTCTAGGCACTTCCCTTTCTCTGGGCACTATCAGGACAGGATTGTATTCCTAACAGCCCAATAGCACCTTATTTCAATGTGACCAGTTTGGAATGTGAGGATGTGACCGTTCACTTCCCAGCTTATGGCTGCCTCTGTTGCTTAGCCAAAGGCCTTAGCCTAAGAACAGGGCCTCAGACTGTCACAGTAAGAAAAGGCCCTTACACCAGCAGACAGTGATTTTGATTCTCTTTTGTACCTCTATAACTAGCCAAGTGATAAGAATATACCTAAATTCTTAGAGTATAGGCCTTTACAGACAGGCCTGAATATCTATATCCTAACAGATGTGGCCGCACAAACCTTACATTCTGAAATAGTTGTGTTGCTTCGAAGTGAATTAATAATACAAGAGTAAGATGAAAGTGAAAGCAAAAAAATAATAATTTGAGTGTGTGATTGCAAGGCAATTTATGGCGAAAAAACTAAATATATACTGAAAAACTTCTGTGTAAACCAGGTCTCAGATACTTGGTGTTGTACTGTAAAACTTAAGCTTCAGATCAGAATTTTCAGAGATGATGAACATTTCTGTCTAGGTTAAAAAGCAAGTATTGGTATTCTAGAACAAATGTTTAGGGAATGTCCACATTAGTCTTTACAAAAGTGTTAACTAACAGGAATCTAGCATAGACATAGCCTTAAGAGGCTAATTTTAAAATCTCACTTCTGAAAATTTTGGCCCTCTGTGTATTTTTTGTTATGCACCTTAAGTATGTCTGTGCTAATTGTGTTACAGATTGAGTTAACCTTTTCTGAGGCCTATTTCCCTGTTCAGTTCACGTGGTCATGAGGAGGATTGCAAGACAGAACAATCAAAATCAGAGCACAGATCATTCACTCCCCTATAAAACTGATACCAAAAACATTAGTTTTTCTTGGAGTGATGGTCCCTAAGTGGATTCCAGACATGGGTGTGCATGCGTACCATAAGCCAGAGCTAGAACTATTCATAGCAGTGTCTGTTGACCCTGTGTGTCGTGCGTGAACTGCATGGTGCATCCGAGGCTTTAATAGGCTGTGTGGGTCGACGCCACTCCAGTTCCTTCTTATCACCGCATGGCCAGAGTTGGAACCCCTGTTCCTCAATGCTCTTAGCTCGCTACGAGAACTGTTCTCCATTGTATTAAATCTGAAATGTAGGCTAGTGCATGTCTAAATGCTGTATCTTATGTCTTCTCTTGTTTTCTTTGTTTTCCTTTTTCCTTTTTACTTCTCTACCTTTTCCCTTGGTACCTCCTCTCATTTCCTAGTTTTTGTTTCTGTATTCAGGGACCAGAAATGCCGATAACTTACTTTTGAGTGTTCCTCCAGGCGGGTACTTAAAAAGGGAAGGAAAAATGCCTTTCTCAAAATACACCTTATCTGGGAGTACTTAATAGGGAAAGTTGAACCCTGACATGTTCAAATAAAGCTTGTCATTTGACATTTAAAAGATGAAGGATGGGGCAAATGTCATTTTACATTTAAGAAGGTTTGCTATCAGATGGCACAATGAGGGAAATCAAAAAGGCCGTCTCCTACAGCAAGACATTCTTGTTGGAATATTTGACAATATTTGACTATGGTCAAATAATGGGCATTCAATTCAGTGATCAAATGAGTGGTTTGCCAAGACTGTCACACTTGGAAGGTTAATACAAGTGTCTTTGAAAGTATAAAGTTTATTATTTTTTAGTTCTTTGCATGTTAATTCTGTGCAAAGGAAATAGATCTACATTGAATTAACCACTGATAAAAGACATAAAGCAATGACTTCAATGTTTAAGGTCTGAGAACCTTCGCACCATTCAGAATATTTTTGGGCATTGATGCTCTCATAGACTTTAAGGCCAGAAGCAATCATGATAATATAGTTTGACCTCCTGCACATTGCAGGCCATGGAACCTCACCCACCCACTCCTATAATAGACCCATAACTTCTGGCTGAGCTACTGAAGTCCTCAAATCTTGAATTAAAGACTTCAAGGTACAGAGAATCCACCATTTACACTTGTTTAAACCTATAGGTTACATGTGCCCCGTGCTGCTGAGGAAGGCAAACCCCTCCCCCCAGGGTCTCTGCCACTGTTCCCTGTAAGCTGTGCGCATGTGCACACAGATCCTAAACCCTGCTCACACAGTGAAACACCGTGCACACAAAAATTTGCACAGAAGCACAATAATTTGCACAGAAGAAATTTTTTGCACACACTGCCTGTCAAAAATTAGAGGGAACATTGGTCTCTGCCAGTCTGAGCTGGGGAAAAATTCCTTCCCGACCTCAGATATGGCGATGAATTAGACCCTGATCATGTAGACAAGACCCACAAGCTAGACACCTGAGAGAGAATTCTCAGAGCCCTCCCCATTTAGTGTCCCATCACCAGCCATTGAAGATATGTGCTTAATGCCCCCTTTCATCTCACCAACACACAATCAAGTTGTGTCATCTAGACTAGATGACACAGTATTTTTGCTTAGTGGTTACTAAATAGAAGTATGACACTATTGCTCTTCAGGACTTTTAGATGACAAAATTGGTAGTGTCATAACCTCTTCTACTATGTGACCTTGCCTCAACCATCAAGATTGTAGTTTTACCTAAATTTTCCTTTGTGCCTCCCTTCAGGAGGTTTTCTTCTTAACATTCTTTAATTCTGCTCCTCATACCAGAATTGCTCACTTATCTTGTACTTGGAAGTAAATTTTCTTCAGCTGTGGCAACCAGCATATGCCTTTCAGGCTCAGAAGTCATCTGTGATCTGCTCCACTGACTGCTGCTGCACTTCCAAGGAGATAACACAGCAGCCAACAGTACTGTTCCAAGAACAATTCTGATCCCTCACAATACTCACTGCCACCACTTAGCAGTAAAAGAATATTTGTTGCTCTGGGAGAATCCCCCTGTTCCCCACAAACACCCTTCCCGAGCCATCACAGTGAACATTACCGGGATTTGGAAATGCCCCTGGATCAGCAGCATGGATGCTATGTCACTTTAAAGAAATCACAGGAAACTATGCAAAAAATCCTAGAGTAAGCATGATCTAACAAAGTAAAACATCATGCTTCGTGTAAAAAGAGAAAACAAGTTAGGACATGGGATGTTAATAAAGAGATGAAGGCGACAGAGGTTGCATACAGAAGATAGACTGCTAGGCATTCAGTTAGGCAAGGAGGAAATGGGAAGAGGAGAAAGCTCACAGCTTTTTTTTGTTTGTTTCTATAAATATGTGTCGTAACTCATACAGACTTAGAGCGAAAATGATTTCCTGTAGATTAAAAGGGGACCTAAAGATAGCAATGATGAGTGAAGCTAGAGCCTTAATTTGAGTAAGTAAATATTTATTTATAGTACCATAGTGTGCAAGATGTGCTAAGCACAGTGTAAACATATAGCAAAGCATGATCCTCCCCCCCCCCCCACTCCCAAAGAGTCTAAAACACAAAGACCAGTAAAAGGTTAGAGAAACTGTACAAAATATAAAAAAAATGTCATGGCGATGACTAGCTACATGGACAATCTTAAATCTAATATTTCCTAACTTTTAAGTGTCTGACTTTACAATCTTAATGTTCTTTTAATATATTTTAAACAAACTGCAACAAAACAAAAATCCACGGTCACCCTCCAACCCTCCTAACCCACACATTTCTCATGATATCCACACTTGGCAATGTCCTCCATTTTAACTACCTTCCCTCTATGTCCCTTCAAAGTCCACTCTCCAAACATAACCTGGGGGTAGGGAGTTAGTGTTTTTTGGTTTTAATAATTGTGCCCGCTATCAAAACAGTGAAAACTCTCTGAAAAAACAGCGAACTTACTTACATCTGATATTTCTTCCTGTGTGGAGAAGGGCACTCAGGCTTTCTGGTGGTGGTTGAAGTAATATTTTTATTGGACCAACTTCCGTTGGTGAGAGTGACAAGCTTTTTCAAGCCACACAGAGCACTTCTTTGGGTCTGGGAAATGTACTCTTGAGTGTCGCAGATAAATACAAGGTGGAACAGATTGTTTAGCATAAATAGCATGTATTTTAAGGGACCCTTCAAGGTAGAGTGGCCCTTAACACCTCTGTAGTGGTTGGGGGTGGGGGGAGGAGGTTAGTGGGTTATAGATTGTTGTAATAAGCCATAAATCCAGTTTCTCTGTTCAGTCCATGATCTTTATTGTCTAGGAGTTAAGAATTTAAGCTCCCAGGCTTGTCTTTTGGAAATATTGTGCAGGTTTCCTTTGAAGATGAGACAAAGAGGTCAGATATAGAGTGATCGCTGTGTGAAAAGTGTTCACCCAGAGGTGATAGGGTGTTTTTGTCTTTTATCATTTTCCTGTGAGAGTTCATTCAAGAGCTTAATGATTTTTTGGTTTCACCCAAATAGTTGTGGTTGGAGCATTTGGTGCACTGGAAGAGGTATACCACATGTTATGATAGGCATGTGTAGGATCCATCTGTCTTGAAAGGTGTGTTGTGGGGAGTGTTGATCATTGTAGCAGTTGAGATATGTCTGCAGATTTTGCATCTGCTGATCTGGCAGGGTCTGGTACCGCTTTGAGTTGGTGTGTCCAGCTCTGTGGGGAGCTTGCTTCTGTTGATGAGCTTGAAGAGGCTGGGGGGTTGTTTGAAGGCCAGAAAAGGGGATTTGGGAAAGATTTCTTTCTGGATTGGGTCCTCATCGAGTTTGAGTTGTAGTTTCACGATACTCCATATGGGTTCCAGTGTGGTGTGGTAGGTGACAGCTAGGGGTGTGCATTTGGAAGGGGTTTTATTTTTGTATTGAATAGGTTCTCTTGGGGTATTTGGGTGGCCTGCTCCATGATCTACTTCTCTGGTAGAGTATCCTTGTTTGGTGAAGGTGGTTTTAAGAGTGTTAAGGTGTGTATCCCAGACTTTCTCCTCAGTGCATCTTCCGTGGTATCTTAGTGTCTGGCTGTACATAACAGATTTCTTGGCATGCTTGGGAGAGGGGGCAGTTACTGGATCTATGAAGGTATGTGTGGTGATCCATGGGCTTCTTGTACATGGTTGTCTGTAGGGCTCCATTGTTGAAACTGATTGTGGTGTTCAGGAAGTTGATGTTAGTGTGGGAGTGTTCCAGAGAGAGGTTAATAGATGGATGGTGGCTGTTGAATTTGTGATGGAGATCTATGAGGGAGTTTAAGCTGTCTGTCAAGAGGATGAAAATCTCATCGATGGTATATCATTTGTTTCTTGGTGCATTGGTCCAAGACAAGAGATTACATCAACTGTCTTCAGAGTAACAGCCGTGTTAGTCTGTATTCGCAAAAAAGCTTATGTTCAAATAAATTGGTTAGTCTCTAAGGTGCCACAAGTACTCCTTTTCTTTTTATCAACTGTCTTGTCTCTCTAATATCCTGGGACCAACATGGCTATAACTACATTGCATACATGGAATGAAATTGTTTAGTTTGGGGAAGCATCCATTTGAAAACCAGAAATAGACTCAAGACTTCCACTTCTGGGAAGCTGATGACTGTGTATCACAATTTAACATTAAAGAAGAAAATGATAGATCAAGAGTTGACTTAGTACTCTTCAGATGAAGGTATTGATGAATTTGATGATGATACAGAGATGTAGATCAGCGGTTCTCAACCAGAGGCCCGGGCCCCCCTGTGCGGGGGCTGCAAGCAGGTCTCAGGGGGGCTGCCAAGCAAGGCCAGCATTAGACTCTCTGGGGCCCAGGGCACAATGCTGAAGTCCTAGCAAATGGGGCTGAAGTCCAGGCCCCTGAGCCCAGCCAGGGGCCGAAGCCAAAGCCTAAGCTATGTAGCTTTGTGGGGGCCCCTGTGGCATGGGGCCCCAGGCAGTTGCCCTGATTGCTACCCCCTAATGCCTGCCCTGGCTTTTATATGCAGAAAACCAGTTATTGTGGCACAGGTGGGCAGTAGAGTTCTTATAGCATGTTGTGGGGGGCTCAGAAAGTAAAAGGTTGGAACCCCTGATGTATATGAAACAGTTGAAGCTGATAAAGTGAAAGATGGAAAAAAGGAAGATGCTTGAAGAGTTGGCCTGCTACCGACTTAGCATAAATGCATTTAAAATGGCTTTTTTCATTTATAGTTCTTTTTTTCATTTCTCTTTTCTTTTGTAACTTTTCAGTCTTTAATAATCACATTTAAATGATAACATTACTAAAAAGTAATGTTTTTTTCATTTTTAAGAGCTTAATTTTATTGCATTTCTAATTTTTTACTTAAAATAACTCAGTAAGTAACTTGTTTTTTGTAGATAGGCTTAAGTATCTCTCTAAGGATAATCCTACTGGAGACCATAAAATTTTATTATTTTATTATTATTATTACTGTTGTAATAAATTATAGCTTTAAAATATTTGACGATTTTTGACATTTGACTAATGTTTGACAGGCAATTGGCCAATTATTTTTGGACCAGTGAAATGCCCAACCCTATGTCAGTGCATAATCATATTGTCCTCTTCATGGAATCATAGAATATCAGGGTTGGGAGGGACCTCAAGAGGTCATCTAGTCCAATTGCCTGCTCAAAGCAGGACCAATCCCCAACTAAATCATCGCTGCCAGGGCTTTGTCAAGCCTGACCTTAAAAACCTCTAAGGAAGGAGATTCCACCACCTCCGTAGGTAACCAATTCCAGTACTTCACCACTCTCCTAGTTAAAAAGTTTTTCCTAATATCCAACCTAAACCTCCCCCACTGCAACTTGAGACCATTACTCCTTGTTCTGTCATCAGCTACCGCTGAGAACAGTCTAGATCCATCCTCTTTGGAACCCCCCTTTCAGGTAGTTGAAAGCAGCTATCAAATCTCCCCCTCATTCTTCTCTTCTGCAGACTAAATAATCTCAGTTCCCTTAACCTCTCTTCATAAGTCATATACTGCAGACCCCTAATCATTTTTGTTGCCCTCCGCTGGATTCTTTCCAATTTTTCCACATCCTTCTTGTCATGTGGGGCCCCAAGCTGGACACAGTACTCCAGATGAGGCCTCACCAATGCTGAATAGAGGGGAATGATCACATCCCTGGATCTGCTGGCAATGCTCCTACTTATGCAGACCAAAATGCTGTTAGCCTTCTTGGCAACAAGGGCACGCTGTTGACTCATATCCAGCTTCTCGTCCTCTGTAACCCCAAGGTCCTTTTCTGCAGAACTGCTGCCTAGCCACTTGGTCCCTAGTCTGTAGGAGTGCATGGGATTCTTCCATCCTAAGTGCAGGACTCTGTACTTGTCCTTGTTGAACCTCATTAGATTTCTTTTGGCCCAATCCTCTAATTTGTCTAGATCTCTCTGTATCCTATCCCTACCCTCCAGCGTACCTACCACTCCTCCCAGTTTAGTGTCCTCTGCAAACTTCTGAGGGTGCAATCCATGCCATCCTGCAGATCCTTTAATGAAGATATTGAACAAAACCGG
Organism: Lepidochelys olivacea; assembly: GCF_965140295.1. Classification (NCBI taxonomy): domain Eukaryota; kingdom Metazoa; phylum Chordata; order Testudines; family Cheloniidae; genus Lepidochelys; species Lepidochelys olivacea. The sequence continues at coordinate 98,249,061 of NC_140414.1, forward strand.
CCCCAGGACCAACCCTTGGGGCACTCCGCTTGATACCCGCTGCCAACTACACATGGAGCCGTTGATCACTATCCATTGAGTTCGATGATCTAGCCAGCTTTCTATCCATCTTGTAGTCCATTCATCCAGCCCATACTTCTTTAACTTGCTGGCAATTTTCATTTAAAAGAAAAAAAAAGTTTCCAGCCCTTACGTTAGCAAAGAAATGCTTGATAACATAACCTATGTATAGATTGTGCAGTGATGTCTGCCTGAGTTTGCTGACCGTGTCCAGTGCAGGGAGCCCCTGGTACCATCAGCAGAACAGACTAGGCCCTTAATGCTCTGGGGTGGGGATGGAGCTTATCTGTCCCTTATTTGCAGGATTTGCTTCCTCTTGGTGCAGCATAGATGCCCACTTGAGCTCCATTAACCCCTTCGCCTTTTTGGCTCCAGGGATTAGATTAAGGGGAGGAGAGGGAAAGGGTGACTAGTGCTTGTGAAAGCATCACTCATGGCACTAGAATGAGAAGTTACTTACCACAGATTATGCAAAATCCATAATAGGATTATTATTAATTGTTTATTATATTTTGTATTACTGCAGCACATTCCTCTCATATTCTTTTGATCAGCAATGAAATAGTTAGCAATGTTGATATTTTATATTATCATTAGGGCTGTCAAGCAATTAAAAAAATTAATCGCAATAAATCACACTGTTAAACAATAATAGAATACCATTTACTTAAATATTTTTGGATATTTTCTACATTTTCAAATATATTGATTTCAGTTACAACACAGAATACAAAATGTACAGTGCTCACTTTATATTTATTTTTAATTACAAGTATTTGCACTGTAAAAAAACAAAAGAAATAGTATTTTTCAATTCACCTCATACAAGTACTGCAGTTCAATCTCTTTATCATGAAAGTTGAACCTACAAATGTAAAATTATGTACAAAAAAACTGCATTCAAAAATAAAACAACGTAAAATTTTAGAGCCTGCAAGTCCACTCAGTCCTACTTCTTGTTCAGCCAATCGCTCAGACAGACAAGTCTGTTTACATTTGCAGGAGGTAGTACTTGCTCACTTCTTGTTTACAATGTCACCCGAAAGTGCGAACATGTATTCGCATGGCACTGTTGTAGCTGGAGTCACAAGATATTTACGTGCCAGATGCGCTAAAGATTCATATGTCCCTTCATGCTTCAACCACCAGTCCAGTGGACATGCGTCAATGCTGATGATGGGTTCTGCTCGATAAAATTCCAAAGCAGTGCGGACCGACGCATGTTCATTTTCATTATCTGAGTCAGATGCCACCAGTAGACGGTTGATTTTTCTTTTTTGGTGGTTCAGGTTTTGTAGTTTCCGCATCAGAGTGTTGCTCTTTTAAGACTTCTGAAAGCATGCTCCACACCTTGTCCTCTCAGATTTTAGAAGGCACTTCAGATTCTTAAACCTTGGGTTGAGTGCTGTAGCTGTCTTTAGAAATCTCACATTGGTACCTTCTTTGCCTTTTGTGAAATCTGCAATTAAAGTGTTCTTGAAATGAACAACGTGTTCTGGGTCATCATCCAAGACTGGTATAACATGAAATATATGACAGAATGCAGGTAAAACAGAGCAAGAGACATATAATTCTCCCCCAAGGATTTCAGTCACAGATTTAATTAATGCATTATTTTTTAACGACCGTCATCAACATGGAAGCATGTCTTCTGAAATGGTGACCGAAGCATGAAGGAGCATACGAATGTTTAGCATGTCTGGCACATAAATACCTTGCAATGCCTCGACAAAAGTGCCATGCAAATGCCTGTTCTTACTTTCTAGTGACATTATAAATAAGAAGGCAGCATTATCTTCTGTAAATGTAAACAAACTTGTTTGTCCTAGCGATTGGTTGAACAAGAAGTAGGCTGAATAAGAAGTAGTACATTGTTTGTTTTTGAGTGCGGTTATGGAAAAAAAAATCTACATTTGTAAGTTGCACTTTCACAACAAAGAGATTGTATTACAGAACTTATATGAGGTGAACTTAATAATACTATTTCTTTTTTTTATTGTTTTACAGTACAAATATTTGTAATAAAAATAATATACGCTTTGATTTCAATTACAACACAGAATACAATGTATATGAAAATGTAGAAAAACATCCAAAATATTTAATAAATTTTAATTGGTATTCTATTGTTTAACAGTGTGATTAAAACTGCGATTAATTTTGTTAATCATAATTATAATTTTTTGAGTTAATCGCATGCATCAACTGCAATTAATCGACAGCCCTAATTATCATCTTTGGGGATCTGAGTTAACACCTCATAGAGATATACAGGGGCAGTACATGTTTCTTAGGCCTGGTCTACACTAGGGGGCGGGGGATCGATCTAAGATCTGCAACTTCAGCTACGAGAATAGCGTAGCTGAAGTTGACGTATCTTAGATAGACTTAGAATCGCTTACTTCGTGTCCTCGCGGCGCGGGATCGACGGCGGCCACTCCCCCGTTGACTTCGCTTCCGCCTCTCGCCATGGTGGAGTTCCGGAGTCGAAAGCAGAGTGATCAGGGATCAATTTAGCATGTCTACATTAGACGCGATAAATTGATCCCCGATAGATTGATCACTACTCGCTGATCTGGCGGATAGTGTAGACGTGGCCTCAGAGCTATTGATTCAGGCATTAGTTAACATCTTTGTGCTGGTTACATTTGAGTCACATTTTGAAACTTTTCATTGCAGCCATAAACACTAGAGACTTACCCTTTTTTCTTTTTAAATGAAAAGTGAGATTCTGGAGAAAAAGATGGCTGCCTCAGAACAACAACAACAACCCACAAACAACAAACCCAGTAGGGTGGTGAGGGGGAAGAAGCCAGGTCACTTTGCCAACATTTCTAGTCCTATATAGATCAGGCTGGACTGAGGTGGTCGTTGTTGGGTTTTTTCCCCCCCCAACTACTGCAAAAAGCAATGAGAATGTTAAGACACCACAATATTAACACAGTTATTTTCACAGGGGTCTTCCCCTGTGAAAGACTTCAAATCTTAATTTCAATATTTAAAACTAAGTCTCTTTTCCCCACTTTCTCAAAATTGCAAGTTGTATCTTACACAGATGAGTATTTCTGGCATTAAAGCACTACAACGCCTCAGTCCCATTCCCTCATATAAACAGAATACATTTTTGAAGATGTTCAATCAAGCAAGAATTGTATTATTTCCCTACTTGAATCTCTCTATCTTTGGTATTTTCATAGCACCACTCATTGTCATATCTAAATATTGAGATAAATATGAGATACAGAAACAGCCTTTGTATATACATTTTTGTCTTTTATTTATGTAAAGTAGGTCATATACTTTATTTGTATTCACAAAACTATTTTTGGGTAATGTAAACTTCTTTGCAAATGTGTAATTTTTTTTGTTAATAGCTTTGAGTATAGTTAAAAGAAATGTCTTGTTAATTGGTTGAAAGTTTCAATATTCACTAATATATTCAGCTATTATTGCTTAAATTTTTAGAGGAAACAACTGAGTCATCAGGATATGTACTGCTAAGATATTATAGTTCAGTATTGCAGAGACTGAATTGCTGAATTTCTTGTTGTACAAGTAGCTATGTTTGCTGGTTTTATTGAATGTGTATGACAGCAGACCATGTTAAATCTTGGCAAGAAACTCACTGTGAAATGAACAGCTAGATAGCAGATCTGAACTCAGTCTGCCAACCCAAGAAAACCAAAATGTTAATTACAAAGATACTGGGTAGCATGGTTTAACTATATTTATTTAAATCTCATGTGCTGTAAACATAGTTGTAGGCTGAGCTTGAAATTTACAGTAGTTCTGTAACTTTCTCAAAATGCATTTACTGTTCTGAGGACTAGTATTGGGAATTTTGCTAATAGCATTGAGAGTGAAAATTCTCCATTTATGCTTAGCTATGGTCTTAGAGTTTCTCTAGAACATGCTATCTGACTCGTATTATGGATGGGTTGTGGGGGAGGAAGGATAAATACTGTATATACTCGTTCATTAGCCCGTTCGTTTATAAGCCGACGCTCCAAGATGGATAGGTAAAAATAGTAAAAACTGTATGACCCTTTCATAAGCGGACCCTATATTTCAGGGGTTGGCAAACTTTGGCTCCCGGCCCGTGAGGGTAAGCTGCTGGCGGGTCAGGACATTTTGTTTACCTGGAGTGTCTGCAGGCATGGAGCCCCTCAGCTCCCTGTGGCCGTGGTTTTCCTTTCCCAACCAATGGGAGCTGCGGGACGGGGCTCCATGGCTGAAGATGCTCCAGGTAAACAAAACAACAATGTTTTAGATATTCAATTCAATGATTCTTAGAGTTTAAAATCATCAAATTTTGATGTAGACCCATGTATAAGCCGACCCCATCACTTTTTTGCCAAAAATATTCGGCTTATGAATGAGTATATATGGTAATTTATCCTCTGAGTTCTTTTGAGAAGATCATTCCCCCCCATTATTGTGCATAATAATGCATGAGCATAGTTTGCTAATGGTAAAGTCGACAATGCCAAATTATATTTGTAACCTGAAGCGCTCTTGACAATAATTTTGATATCATTCCAAGTCCGTAGGAAATAGTGTTCTCTTCATAAAAGTTGCTTACATAAGGCGTTAGTGTGATTTGTGTTGGCTATTGTTGCAGGAAGCTAATTATGTCAAACAAGGTTTTAATGGTTTGTCATTTAGTGGTCAAGATTTCCTGGTGTCACGCCATAATCAGGAATTGCTGATCAGGACTCAAAACTGATTGGCCCAAGAAACCTACCCCTTTCAAGTTTTTTCAATCCTCCCTCCCTGATTCATCATTTCACTTTTCAGATTTATGTGCAGGCCTTGTTCTCTTGTCTTTTCCTCATGCAGTCCAATGTAGATATTCATGCATTTCTCCAGCTTCAACAAATACTAGTTCACATTCATGAGTTTGCTTTTTGGTACCTTCAGACAAAGAAACTAATATGAGATGTGATTCTTTTATATAAGGGCTTGCTGGCTGAAATTGCTCGATTTCCAGTCCCTGGAAGGTAGAAGCAACTGCTTTTACTACCTAATTAAGAATAAAAAAGGCCTATTTGGTCCTAAATTTTAGTGAGGTCTTTGTCTCTCTTGTTTCATTTTCAACTTCTGGATTCTAAAGGTAGCAGCCCACCTATAGGTAGCGTGTCCTGTCCTCTGAACCTCCTATACTAAATAGATTGGAAGCATTTTTCTTGGGAAGTCAGATGAGCATTCAGCATCAGTTCCCATACTTCAGTGCACTAGATTGTGGAAATCCTTTCTAGACTTGTAGCCTATTGGTTAGTGGACAGAGTCTGAGCCTTTGTTGGTTCATTGACAGCCTGATAGGTAGAGATTGCTATTTTGGGTGGCGGACCTAGCCTGGTATATCTCAGTCTTGACTTTTTTTCAACCATTACAGTTTCTTAGGGCTAGTACTTGTCAAGTTGTTTCTGGAGATTTGGAAAATGGATAACGCATCTGGCTTGAGTGCCTGTAAGTTAGATAAATTGGCAATCTATCTTCCAGCTGAAGCACAATTTACAAATAGGGAACTTTTTCTCTTATTGATTTAAGGGGTTTACATACCAGTCATTTTGCTAGCTGTTTCTAGTGGATCACTGTGTTTTTTTCTGAACTCAAAAGAGAATCTTGTCAAGTGATAACCATTCCATTGATGTTTCTTAACTCATCAGTAATGCCATTATTCCTCTTTCTTCCCACATCTTTGAGGGGTGTTCAGGGAGAGAGGCCAGGGCTGTGTTATTGAATTCTGAGGTTTCTCACTCCCTTATCTAAAAAGGTAGGCCAAGAACTACTGTAACTTTGCTTCTTAAATACAGCCAGAGCTGAGCTGACTTAGTGAAATTCCTAGCCCACTTCCTCTTTCTCCTGGTGCTAGTTTTGGAAGGAGGGGTATTAAAATAATCTTCCTGTTGTATATTTGGGATCTGAATTACAGCTAGTGAAATTTTCTTCTTTATCATGGAAATAGAATGTTATGTCAGGCTTAGAACTTCTGGGGAAAATGACAGATGGATAGTTTTGTTTTGAGACTTCAAAATGAAAGTTATAAAACTGAAGTGTGGAGGGGGCTACTAAGTGTGGAAATTAGAACATTTGTTAGCTGGGCTCTGCTCAACCACTAAAGCTGCTGGGAATGTATTGCGAGGATAGGAGAGTCTGCAGTGTTCTAAGTGCTCCCTCAAAGGCTCTGTCTCTGTAAATTGGAGACCACCCTGAAGAGGGAGGGAGAAGATGGCAAAAAAAGATGTCAAGAAAAGACTCCTGCAGGAGAGCTGCTGAGAAAACCTTGACCCTGAGCATAGAGGCAGAAGACTGTACACATTCAAGGTAATTTAGATTAGAGCATGTACTGGGAGCGGGGGAAAGAGGAACATATCTGCTCTGAAACTAGAAAAAGTTGGGTGTGGAGGGAGAAAGCAATTGCAGGTCTGAATCAGCAGATTTTCAGTCAGAGAAGACAAAATAAGTAAATTAACATTGCCTCTAGCCCTTCATTCCTTAGGATGTTGTTCTTCAATCTATTTAATAACAGTTCAAATTACAAAAAACAAAACCAAAAACGCTCTGATGCTAGAGTCTTTGTCAAACTAGAGTACTTCAGAAAAAGGCTACTCTGTCTTTTGGAGGCAAAATCTACCTTGGGTTGCTCTGAGGACGAATTTCCAATGCAGGGATGGATTGCTTGCTATTTAGATCTCCTTGTGGATGCCTCGCTGTCAGCTGAAACTCAACATGGGTAAAACGCAACACTTACTTTCCCCTTCCCCTGACAAGCCATTCTCGCTATCTCCTTGATCAATGTGGACACCACCATCACCTTGCCTGTCACTCAGGCCTATAACTTGAGCATCATCTTTGAGTCAGACCTCTCTCTAGGTCCTTACACCGAGGCTATGTTTAAGTCTTGTATATTCTTTTTGAATAACATTTCTACGACACACTCTTTCTTATCCATCCACACAGCTAAAAGCTCTTGTCCAGGTTCTCATCATTTTGTGTCTTGATTACTTCATCATGCTGTTTTCCGGCCTTGACAAATGCAGTCTTGTCCCACTCATATCCATTCAAAATGCTGATGGAAAGATCATTTTCTTAGCCCATCACTTTGACCATGTCACCTCTCTCTTTGCATCCCTCCCTGGCTCCCACTTCTCCAGTGGTCCCCAAACTATGGGGCGTTCCCCCCTAGGGGTGTGTGGAGAAAAGTTCAGGGGAGCATGATGGGGCCCAGGCCAGCCCCCATAGGGGGCGGGGAGGGAACTGCACCCAGCTCCTCTCCAGCCCTGGCTTCAGCTCCGCTCCAGCCCCAGCTCCGCCTATAGCTGTAGCTTCAGCTGCAGCCCTGGCCCTGGCTACTGGCCATGACTCCACTCCCAGCCCCAGCCTCACCCCCCAGCTATGGCCCCGGTTCTAGCTCTGCTTCCAGCTCCAGCCCCAGATTCGGCTTTCCCCAGCCTAGCTTTGCCCTTGTTCCCTCTCTGCCACCAGGCCAGTTCTGCCTCTAGCCCCAGCTCCTCCCTCATCCCCAGTTCTGCCCCCCGCTCTGCCTTCAGCCCAAGCTCTTCTGCTGAGCCAACTGTGCAGTAAGGGAGGGGGTGCGGACAGATCCCATTACTGGGGGTGTGTTGGACAGGGAAAGTTTGGGCACCACTGCTCTTTTCTGTAGCATCAAAGATAATCTACTTGTCTTTGCTTCCAGAGCCATTCAAGCCTATCCCTACCCTACCTGTGATCTCTCATTCAGTATTGAGAGTTTGACTCCCACTTCCTATTGGTTCATTATGTCAGCATCCACTGGCACTTTTTTTATATGACTACTTTCATTCTTTCTCCTGTGCTGCCCCTCACATATAGGAGGACCTTCTGTAAACATCTGCAAAGTCACTTCATTATTTTCCTTCAAATCTCTACGTTAGACTGTCCTTCACTGCGAGGCCTACAAAAAAAGCTTCACAATGGCTAGGCTGCTGTTGTGCTAAGACCACTGCCTATCATGCTGATAAATATTGTCAAACAGTTTGTCTACGCTATCACTTATGTTGGCAAAATTTATGTCACGCAGGGGTATGAGAAAAGCACAGTGCTATGTCATCAGGAGAGCTTCTCCCCTCAACATAGCTACTGCTGCTTGTTGAGGATGGTTTAATTATGTCAACAGGAGCCCTCCTGTTGGCATAGAGTGGCTACACGAGATCTTACAGTGGTGCAGTTGCATCAGTACAGCTGTGCTGCTGTAAGCTCTGTAGTGTAGACATAGTCTAATTCTTTCTTATCAGTTTGTCTGTATTAGTTTGTCTATATCAGTCTGTTTTCTCATGTCTTCTACTTAAATTGTAAGGGCAGAGACTCGTTTGTTTGTTTGTTTGTACACTTAGTACAATGGGGTCCATGACGAGGGCTCCTAGGTACTATGAATATGTAAGGGGACTGTTGCCTCCTAACAGTCAGTGGGGGTGTTTTGGTTGGCTAGCTCCCAGTACTAAAAGGGGGAGGATCTATGGGAAATCAGGACCCTGAGACCGACAGTTCCCAGGAACAATGGGGAGAGGCCAATGCTCCAGGTCAGCCTGAATGACAGGGCAGGCAGGCTAATCAGGAAGTCAGGATGCCAGGGAGGTCCCGTCTTCTGTGTGAGCCGGATTTCCGTGAGTCAGACAGAGTGGGGCCGAGCTAAGGAGAAAGCCGGGGCCCAAGCTGAGCTGTGCCAGATCCAGTGAGAGCAGACCCTGTCCTGGGAGCAGAGCTGCAGCCCCAAAGCCAGAGGCACAGCCCCGAGAGAGCAGACTTGCCTGGGAGCTGAGCTGCAGCAACCAGAGCCAGAGGGGCCAGAAAAGCAGCCCAGGAAGCAGGTCAGTGCTGGGAGCAGAGTCACAGAAGCAGCCTGCAGAGCAGACCTGTCCTGGGAGCAGAGCTGTAGCAACCAGAGGCAGAGGGGCCAAAGAAGCAGCCCAGGGAGCTGGAGGCAGAGCAGCAGCAGCAGCAGTGCTGAGACAGAGTGGTGGAGCTGAGTCTGGAGCTGGGTGCGGTGAGCAGCTGGGGAGGCCGAGGGGGACCCTGGGCAGCAGGCCCAGCAGAGGGAGACACCTCAGCCAAGGGGCTCTGCAGGCCAGGTGTGGATCATAACCCCGACAGGGCGGGGGCAACACTGGGAAGAAGGGTCCTACCACTTAGAGCCTGAGAGCGTGTGACCACCACCAGAGCAAGTGTCCAATCCACAGCATCCCTGCAGCATAGCCAGGGCCTGAGAAGAAGGCCTGGGACTTACAAGGAACAGACTGAACTGCCCTGACTTTCCAGAGACACTGTTTGTGATGTTCCCTGCCACAGAGCGGGTTGATGTGTTTCCTTTAACCTTTCCCATTTTTCCTTATTCTTTTTAAAATTAATTGTTGATTAAATAACTTGCATTTGCTTTAACTTGTATGTAATGGTCAGAGAAGTGCCCAGTGCAGAGAGACTGCTCCGGAGTGGGGACACCCTAGCCCCTGTTCTAGGTGACCACAGCAGGGTTGGGGATCGAGCCCCCCAGGAATCCTGGGCCCAGCCTTATTGGGGTTACAAGGACTCTGCCAGACAGAAGAGTGGAAGGGGAGTCCTCAAGGGCAGGGAGGCCACTGGGTAAAGGAAGTGGGAGCGAGGACTCGGATCCTTTTGCTAGCCCACTTCACTGGGGTAGTGCAGAAGCCAGGAAAGTTCCTCACAATAGCGGGACTGTTCCCCCGCTTACAATATACAAAAAATAAATTGCAACAGCTCACTTATTTATTCCAAGACTGTTATCTGGTCTAGTTCTTTATGGTATTAGATAGCTTAGAATTACCACTATGCCCTTTAGTGGGTCTGGACAAAGTCTGTAATTTAAATAGGCATTTATCATACAGTTATATTGATCAGTCTAGTCAAATATAAGTATACCTCACTATTATTTAAGGCATACACACAACAAAATGATGTAATTATTTACATTATGAAATAATAAATACTGAGGTTTACATTAACAATCCTTTTACTTGAATTTTGGGTAATTCGTGGGAAATGAGTTGGATTGTGGCTGACTCATGGTATTGTGCACAAGGATTACAGCCACTCACTTTGGTTGTGGAATGCAGAAGAATAGAGAGAAAGCAGAGAACAAGATTCAGAGTAGCAGCCATGTTAGTCTGTATCCGCAAAAAGAAAAAGAGGACTTGTGGCACCTCAGAGACTAACAAATTAATTTGAGCATAAGCTTTCATGAGCTACAGCTCACTTGGTGCCACAAGTCCTCCTTTTCTTTTTGTAGAGAACAAGAGACTCTTCCTGTCTTAAACAAAATAAGAGGAGATAGGAGTACCTATTTTTCAGAGAAAGAGAGCAGTAGAAAATAGGGGAGGGAGAAAGAAGAAATGAGAGAAAGGTTGGAAGAGAGAAAATATGGGGCACTTGAAATGGCAAATAAAAACAGACATACAATAGATTTTAAAACTTTCCTCGAATATACACAAGCATTATGTCACTGAACAGTAGAATAGTCTGTATTTTGAGGGGAGGCTAATAGCTGCCCCTGGATAATCTGTTGTGCTAGCATCATAATGGCTTCCAAAATGTGTTTGAGATATTTTTGATTTAATATAGTCATCCTCAAGATTTGACTCACTGGGAAATGTACTCTAGGCATTCATGCGCTTTCATCTGAAATAAGCATATCTGCAGTACATTGATACCATACTCATTTATTTTTGTTTATATTACTGTAATTTATTCCAGACCTTGGCTAGACTATAAACACACATGAAACTCCTTAAGAACATAACAATGTCCGTACCAGGGCAGATCTCCATCTAACCCAGCATTCTGTATTACGACAATGGCCAGTGCCAGATGCTTCTGAGGGAATGAACAGATCATGGCGATTATCGAGTGATCCATCCCCTGTCATCCAGTTTCATGCACAAAGAGGTTTATGGACACCCAGAGCATGGCCTTACGTCCCTTAGCATGTTGACAAATGGCCATTGATGGACCTATACTCCATGAACTTATCTAATTCTTTTTTGAACTGTTATATTTTTGGCCTCCACAGCATCCTCTGGCAACGAGTTCCAGAGGTTGACTGTGCGTTATGTGAAGAAGTACTTCCTTATGTTTGTTTTAAACCTGCTGCTATTAATTTCATTAGATGACACCTGGTTTGTGTGTTTATGTAAAGGGCTAAATAAACACTTATGAATGGTGTGTATAAGTGAATAAATTTATAGACCTCGATCATGTCACCCCTTTGTTATCTCTTTTCTAAGAGAAAAAGTCTGATCTCTCCTCATATGGAAGCTGTTCCATACCCCTAATCATTTTGGTTGCCCTTCTGTTTTTTCCACTTCTATTTTTTCCAGTTCTAATATATCTTTTTTGAGATGACCAGAACTGCATGCAGTATTTAAGATGTGGGGATACCATGGCTTTATGTAGTGGCATTATGATATTTTCTGTCTTTATTATCTATCCCTTTCCTAATGGGTTCCTTACATCCGGTTAGCTGTTTTGACAGCTTCTTCTCAATGTGCAAGTAATCAAAGAACCATCCACAGTGGGACTTTACAAACATTAAACTTCACAACACCACCCTGAAATAGACAAATCCTCCTGTTTCCATTTTACAAATAGGTTAAATAGGGCATAGAGAGATTAAATAATTTACCTCACAAAAATGTTTAGGCTTAATTAATAAATAAATGGAAAGTGCTATGTAAGTGCTCTGTACTGTCCTTATTTATTCTTTTTGATCAAGGTAGTTGAAGTTAGCAGGAGAGTGGGGAATAGAACTCTGCAGTTCTGACTCTCTGGGTATATCTACACTGTAATTTAAGGTGTGATTGCTGCTCGCATAGGCATACCTATGCTAACTTTAATCTACCTAGCATGACTAAAAATAGCAGTGAATGCACAATTGCACGGGCTAGCAATGCGAGTATGTACCAAGAAGAACCAGGCAGGCTTGTACATCCCTCGCTGAAGCCCATGCTGCTGCGTTTTCATTGCTATTTTTAGCTGTGCTCGCTAGATTAAAACTAGCATGGGTATGCCTATCTGAGCTGCAATCGCACCTTCTGTTGAAGTACAGAAATGCTGAAATAAGATGTTTCTGGATTGAATGGCCAGAGTAAGGCATTTATTTTCATTTTATTATATACACTTCAGTGAGTCTGTCAAAGATTCAAAAGAAAAGGGCAATATATGATATAATTTTCACTGGTTTATAGTGCTTCATGATTAAGGCCCTACCAAATTCATGGCCATGAAAAACACGTCACGGATCGTGAAATCTGGTCTTCTCTCATAAAATCTGCTTTTTGGTGTGCTTTTACACCGGGCTGGGCAAACTTTTTGGCCTGAGGACCACATCAGGGTGGGGAAAGTGCATGCAGGCCCATACATGTAGGGCTGGGGCAGGGTGTGGGAGGGGGTGTGGTGTGCAGGAAGGGGCTCAGTGCAAGGGGTTGGGGCAGAAGAGGGGTGCGGGGTGTACGAGGGGGCTCAGGGAATGGGGTTGAGGTGCAGGAGGGGGTGCACAGTGCTGGAGGGGGTTCAGAGCAGTGGTGCAGGGAGGAGTGCCGGAGGGGGCTCAGGGCAGGGGGTTGGGGTGCAGGGTGTGGCAGGGGGTTGGGGTCCTGGCAGGGGGCTCAGGGCAGGGAGTTGGGGGGCGGGGTGCAGGAGGTGTTTGGGCTCCAACCCGGCGCCGCTTACCCTGTTCCTGGCCAATGGGAGCTTCGGGGGATGTACACACAGGCAAGGGTAGCACTCTGAGCCCTCTGAGCCCTCTGCCCCCTATCCCCTAGGGGCCACAGGGACATGGTGCCAGCTACTTCTGGGAGCAGCGGGGCGGCCCAGGGCGCCATGGGGGTGGCAATCCTGCAGGCCAGATCCAAAACCCGGATCTGGCCCGCAGGCCGTAGTTTGCTGACCCGTGTTTTACACTATACTATACAGATTTCACAGAGGAGACCAGTGTTTCTCGAATTGGGGGTCCTGACCCAAAAGGGAGTTGCTGGGGGTTCACAAGGTTATTTTGGGACGACATTGCCACCCTTACTTCTGCACTGCCTTCAGCGCTGGGGAGCCAGAGAGCGGTGGCTGTTGGCTGGATGTCCAGCTCTGAAGGCAGCACCCCGCCAGCAACAGTGCAGAATTAAGGATGGCAATACCATACAATGCCACCCTTATTTCTGCGCTGCTGTCTTCAGAGCTGGGCAGCTGGAAGTGGTAACTGCTGACTAAGGGCCCAGCTCTGTAGGCAGCAGTGCAGAAGTAAGGGTGACAATACCATACCATGCCATCCTTACTTCTGTGCTGCTGCTGGTGGCAGCTCTGTCTTCAGAGCTGGGATCCTGGCCAGCAGCCGCTGCTCTCCAGCTACCCAGCTCTGAAGGCAGTGCCACCGCCAGCAGCAATGCAGAAGTAAGCGTAGCAGTACTACAACCTCCTCACAATAACCTTGCAATCCTCCCCACCTCTAACTCCTTTTTGAGTCAGGACCCCTACCATTACAACACAGTGACATTTCAAATTTAAATCGCTGAAATCATAAATTTGCGACTTTTAAAATCCTATGACCATGAAATTGACCAAAATGGACCATGAATTTGGTAAGGCCCTATTCATGTTCCAGCTATCGTGGAGTTAAGCGCTTTTCCCCAAACAGAGCAGAATCAAGTGCCCACTGTTAAGTTACAGAATTTTGTTTTATTTATTCACTATACTGTTCATTTTGATGGCATTTCCTTTGTTGACAGCTCAGTGTGCTGTTGCCTGTGAGGTATGACTCATGTTGCTGCTTGCTATTGCTGTGAAATGTTTTTTTGTTTCGTTTTTGGTTAATGGGATATTTGTTTTTTCAAAGTTACGACACAGTGGTATGCATTTGTCTGCTTCTTTCCTCTTCTTGATTTCATTTTTTGTAGTGGCACCATAGGCATAGTTTGACTTCTATATTTGAGGAGGCAGCACCAATCAGGCCAATAGGCTCATGCTGCTCTATAAGGGGTGTTTCCTTCTGGCTTTAAAACAAAACACAGGGAAAAATATTTATACTGTATGTACTCGTTCATCAGCCGAATATTTTTGGTAAAAAAAGTGACTCATCAATGAGTGGGGGTCGGCTTATAAACGGGTCTACACCAAAATGTGATGATTTTAAGCTCTGTGAAATCATTGAATTCAATATCTAATACATTGTTGTTTTGTTTACCTGGAGCATCTGCAGGCATGGATCCCCTCAGCAACCTGTGGCTGCGGTTCGCCGTTCCCAGCCAATGGGAGCTGCGGGAAGGGGCTCCATGCCTGCAGACGCTCCAGGTAAACAAAACATCCCGACCCGCCAGCGGCTTACCCTGACAGGCCGGGAGCCAAAGTTTGCCAACCCCTGAAATATAGGATCGGCTTATGAAAGGGTCAGACTGTTTTTATTATTTTTACCTATCCATCTTGCGGGGCAGGGGTCGGCTTATAAACGAACGAGTACATATGGTATGTGAATAATAATGAGCCTGAGCATTAGATACTTTTCCAAAATATATGGTGTTACACAATATTCAAGTATTATATTTTACTAAGCATTTATGGGGTCTGATGTTTAGAATTCATTGTCTCCAATGCTTCACGTTATTTTGAAGGTAAGCATAGCATGCAGGTTGTAAAGGTGACAGGCAGGTTGATTTAGTCAGTACACCCAGTCATAATTGGTAGAATTCCCCAAATTTGAATTGTTTGTGATTTCATGTTATCCTCTTTTGCCACCAAGAAAGTAGGCTACCTATGCATGCTATCGAAAACTACTCCCTTCCCAGACAGTCATAGTATAATAAATGGCAAGTTATCAGAATCAACAGGTGGTTCGTTGAGGCAGGAGCACATGCAGGCTGGAACAGGGTCTGGCTAGCATGGAAATAGGCACAGGATGGAGCTGGAGAGGCTGGAGCAGGAGCAAGGGCAGTCTATTGAAATTGCTGGCAATACTGTTCCTGGCTAGGTAGTGACGCTGAGCAGGCTGGAGAGGCTCCTTCCCTTAGGAGCCTATATACTGGCTTTGGGATCATCTAGGTGGAGCCTTGCCTGTGGATTGGTTGAACTCTGGTAGACTTACATGGAGAAGACCTACAGATAATTGCTTCTGATGACTCATCACACTCTCTGACTCAGGGATGACTTACCAGGTTTAAGCGGGTTCAGGCTCAGATAACTCATCTCATCCTCCCCCCACTCCCCTTCAAAAGATGCCTATTAGATGTCTTTGGGCCCAGTTTGTCGGGTTATGACCAATGGAGTTCCTGAAGTAGGTGGTCGGGTGTATGTATGTTGCCGACTGGCTCCCACGAATGATCATCTGGACCAGAATCTTCCTAGTTAACGAGGTTCGTGGGCTTCCCTTGGAGTCCAAGATCTGCCTCACCAGGTATTCTTCTTGTCCTTGGACCATGAAGGGAGAAGGAGATGGCTGTATCTGTCCAGGGGAAGAGTCATTGTACTTCTTCAGTATGGAAACATGGAACACTGGATGCACCTTCAGCATATTGGATAGCTGGAGTTTGAAGGCCACCAGATTAATCTGTTGGAGGACCTGGAATGGGCTGAGATATCAGTAGTCCAGCTTCCTTGGGGACGATGTGTAGGTGTCGTGTTGAGAGCAACACTTACAATGTAAGGGGTGTCCTGCTGATGGAGGTCTGCTTTGGTGGGGATGATGTATTTTATAATGCCTTTTATATTTGAAGTACTTCATAAAAACTAGCTTAACACTAATTAAAACATTTCTCTGCATATACAAAGGGCCTCAATAAGAACTCCATGTCATTTTGTTTTACCTGGTCAGGGATTTGTTTAATTTTGTTGTTGTTATACCTTTATATTATAGTAGTATGTAGAGGAAGCAGTCATGATTGGGGCTACATTGTGCTGGATCTGTACATTTTTATTTAAGCTTACTTTATTACATTTTATCTTAATTTAAAATGACTATAGATTACAATTGCTACAGATGAACAAAAATTCATTCAACATGCTAGAAGGGTCAAATGCATATACATACATTTTATATAAACAAAAGTTAAGTTAATGCAGTAAACACTGGATATAATGTGCTGACTAAGTACATGTGAGGCTGAGAACATGGTTAAATTTCGGAGTCCTGGAAGTAGGATTCTGAGCTGCCAATGAGCATAGGCTGACAAGGAGAACTTACTTTTCTAGACAGTGTTTTGTATTATAAGCCTTGAAGCTCTGCCCTCTCTAGCGAAAGGTCGGAAGGCACCTCCAAAAGGTTAACATCAGAGTTCCTGAAATTCTCAAATTTCCTGCCACAGATCTATCTGGGGAAAGGTAAACATTTTTTCATGAACAGCTCGATGTGACCTCTTCTTGTGATCAGTTAGGTATTCGCTATTGCCAACTGGTTTTAGATTTTTTTTTCTTTTTTGCCCCCCCTCTCATGAAAACATAATGAAAGGCTGCCAACTTACACATTTTCTCTTCTTCAAAATGCTGTCAAATGGGATAAAGACAGAAAAATGGCTGCCATTTCTCTACAGTCTATCTGCATGTGGAAAGAAAGCTGTCCCTTAATAAAACTGGTTGCAACTTCCCCCCGTTTTCAGTGAGATTGAAGCCATGCCCACAGGCAAAATGGCTGCCACTCTGTAGTTCAAGGGGCTCATGTACTTGGGATCCAGGTCAAGTAGAAGCCCTGGATGGCAGTGAGGCAGGGGAGGAGTGGATAGGAAGAGACAGTAATAGGAAATATTTGGCAGTTTCCCTAACTTAGAAGTGAGGAGAAGGTAGGTGGAGTCTCCATCTGAGCAGCCAAGGAGATAAGTTTTTGTATGCATTAAAGGTTGACTTTTCAACCTGAAATTATCTCTCACACATAGCTAGAAGAGTAGAGGGAGTTAAAAAGTCAAAAGGCAGACTAGAAAACATGGTTTGATGATGTATATAAAAACTCATGATTGGCCTAACTAATCGCATGATTTTCTGCGCTCTGATTCAAGATTTTTGATCTTTAGAGGTTAGCAATACTGGCTATTATACATAGCAATAGCCAAGAGGATTGCTCCCATTAATGGGTTATTTATATTTCTGCCTGCCTGGTCATAAGAACTGAGCAGGCATAGGTCCTGATTCAGCAAGGTACTCAAGCTCATTCCTATCTTTAAGCATGTAGTAGTTCCATTGAAATTGGTGGGATTAATCTTGCGCTCAAATATATTACTGAATTGATGCTGTACATGGTAGATGGAGACTGCAAAGTAGATAAGCATGCTCACAAATCTTCATATTAAAGGTATTGCCTCATTTTGGTCTTACAAGATCTTGATTAAAATATAAACTGATAGCAAACACTAAAATGTTAATGGTGTATTTCTTAAGTTTAAAATAATACAATTTAGCTTTAAGTTTTAACTTACTAATAGCCTGCCTTGCCTTTTGATCTTAAGGATATATTGTATGTTTCGGTTTCAGAGTAGCAGGTTCAAGGACAAGGCAAAGTTTGTACCTTGGGGAAGTTTTTAACCTAAGCTTGTAAGAATAAGCTTAGGGGGTCTTTAGTGTACCATATATTGTACCATGTCAAGGTTCCTTCCCCATTCTGAACTCTAGGGTACAGATGTGGGGACCTGCATGAAAGACCCCTAAGCTTATTCTTTAGGTTTCCTGAAGCACTTGCATGAGAGGAAAGTGATCAGGAACAGCCAGCATGGATTCACCAAGGGAAGGTCATGCCTGACTAATCTAATTGCCTTTTATGATGAGATTACTGGTTCTGTGGATGAAGGGAAAGCAGTGGATGTATTGTTTCTTGACTTTAGCAAAGCTTTTGACACGGTCTCCCACAGTATTCTTGTCAGCAAGTTAAGGAAGTATGGGCTGGATGAATGCACTACAAGGTGGGTAGAAAGCTGGCTAGATTGTCGGGCTCAACGGGTAGTGATCAATGGCTCCATATCTAGTTGGCAGCCGATATCAAGTGGAGTACCCCAAGGGTCGGTCCTGGGCCGGTTTTGTTCAATATCTTCATAAATGATCTGGAGGATGGTGTGGATTGCACTCTCAGCAAATTTGCGGATGATACTAAACTGGGAGGAGTGGTAGATACGCTGGAGGGGAGGGATAGGATACAGAAAGACCTAGACAAATTGGAGGATTGGGCCAAAAGAAATCTGATGAGGTTCAATAAGGATAAGTGCAGGGTCCTGCACTTAGGACGGAAGAACCCAATGCACAGCTACAGACTAGGGACCGAATGGCTAGGCAGCAGTTCTGCGGAAAAGGACCTAGGGGTGACAGTGGACGAGAAGCTGGATATGAGTCAGCAGTGTGCCCTTGTTGCCAAGAAGGCCAATGGCATTTTGGGATGTATAAGTAGGGGCATAGCGAGCAGATCGAGGGATGTGATCGTTCCCCTCTATTTGACATTGGTGAGGCCTCATCTGGAGTACTGTGTCCAGTTTTGGGCCCCACACTTCAAGAAGGATGTGGATAAATTGGAGAGAGTCCAGCGAAGGGCAACAAAAATGATTAGGGGACTGGAACACATGAGTTATGAGGAGAGGCTGAGGGAGCTGGGATTGTTTAGCCTGCAGAAGAGAAGAATGAGGGGGGATTTGATAGCTGCTTTCAACTACCTGAAAGGGGGTTCCAAAGAGGATGGCTCTAGACTGTTCTCAATGGTAGCAGATGACAGAACGAGGAGTAATGGTCTCAAGTTGCAGTGGGGAAGGTTTAGATTGGATATTAGGAAAAACTTTTTCACTAAGAGGGTGGTGAAACACTGGAATGCGTTACCTAGGGAGGTGGTAGAATCTCCTTCCTTAGAGGTTTTTAAGGTCAGGCTTGACAAAGCCCTGGCTGGGATGATTTAACTGGGAATTGGTCCTGCTTTGAGCAGGGGGTTGGACTAGATGACCTTCTGGGGTCCCTTCCAACCCTGATATTCTATGATTCTATGATTCTATGAAAAACCTCTTCCCCAAGGTACAAACTTTGCCTTGTCCTTGAACCTGCTACTCTGAAACCGAAACATACAATATATGTATGTTTAGTTATCTTTTATATTTTTACTGTTCCCTGAAATTATCTAAACAATTTGGAGTGACCCTAGCAACCAAACAAGCTGTTTTACAGATACTTTCTACAGCACGATAGGGGCACTTGCTCACAGATTTCCCACATAGCAGCTCACAATGTTAGATCATGAAAACAGAATAAACAAACAGGACATTGTTTAAATGAATAATGTTCAGTGTGTTCAAAGAACTGTGAATGTAGTATTTTGTTTTTTGTACTATTGTGAGTGATATGGTTTTAATTCCAGATTTCATTCTGTAGTAATGTAATACTTTTAAACACATTTGGTACTTGACATAACTTTTCTCCTTATTTTAAGAGTATCAGAAAAATTTTGTAGGTATCATTGGTAGAATCTGATCAGTGTAGTAGCACAAGCAGTAATTCTTGCTAGGACAAGAGATGTACTTTTGCTAGTAGGACAAAGAATGACAAATTTGGAATTGGAACAAAATTGTAGCCAATATTTTATCATCGTGTAGTCTGTTGCATACTTGACCTTTCGTATGAAGTAGTTTAATATATCTTAGATAATGACAGGTTTCAGAGAAGCAGCTGTGTTAATCTGTATCTGCAAAAAGAAAAGGAGGACTTGCGGCACCTTGGAGACTAACCAATTTATTTGAGCATAAGCTTTCATGAGCTACAGCTCAGTGCATCCGATGAAGTGAGCTGTAGCTCACGAAAGCTTATGCTCAAATAAATTGGTTAGTCTCTAAGGTGCCACAAGTCCTCCTTTTCTTTTTTCTTAGATAATGAGTTACCCAGAATGGCATACAGTTTTTCTAATTTGGTGGCAGCAGAGCTACAGAGAGAGAGATATATTACTTCTTTTATAATGAGATGCCTTTGAATATGCAGTTTAAAATCCATATTTTTTGCAGACATATCAAAATTTAAATTCATGACTTTTATTCAATACTAAATGGATATCATTTAATATAAATATCTGAAATAATCATGCTGCTTAACACAGTTAAGAAATCTAGTAATAGATTATAAATTAGCCTTAGAATCTGTTGTATTTATTAAAAATAAGCAGACACACAGACTCCTGCCTCCTCTCCTTCCCAGAAATTTTAAAAACTTATTTATTAATTTTTCATAACACATAGAACATAAACATTACTATATATGAGATGAGAACCAGCAATATGAACCATTAACAATGTCATACATTTTGGGATCATCAGTAGTGACTGTAAGTTGCATTGGGATTTTTACTGAAGATAAGATAGTTACATTCTCAGTGTAATCTTAAAAGAAAGATGTTACTGTCATCTGTAGGCAAACATTTAAAAATGTTGCATTCTGAAATGTCCATTTTTCTTCTCACATTTGTTTGGGTTCCCCAAGCTGAACAGCCAAAGTCACCAAAAATTCCAAATTGACACACGCGTTCAGGTAATATCTTTGACCCAGGCTCCTTTTGATATTTTATATGTTAAATCAATAAGAGATATTCCCCTTATTCAGGATAATCTAATTGAGCAATGCCACCAGAACTGGTGGACATCAGAACAATATGCAGTATTCCAGTATCTGTCTTACCAATGCTGTCTGCAGAGGTAAAATCACCTCCTTACTGCTATCATTACTCCCTTGTTTATATTGCATGGCATGCAATGAATAGGGCATGGGAGCCTATATTAAACCAGGAGAATTATACTTAGCAGTGCTTCATTCTCTGTACACCACCCAGATTGCACATTGAACAGGAAAAGGGTGTATTCTGTCATTTTATTTGAACCAATAGATCAATAATTAGAGATAATCTTGGAGTCAGGACTTCGAGATTCTATTCCGGGCTCTGACATTAACTTGCTGTGTGACTGAAAGTCACTTAACCTGCCTGTGCTTCCATTTTAAATGATTGTAATATTAAATACTTTCCAGGAGTGTTGAAAGCAACTTTAAAATTGTCTCAAAAGTCACTATATTAATATAAAATATAATAATGCTTTTGATACATATGCACATCAGAACTCAGTTTCTTCTCTACACCTCTCATTTCACAGTGTACAAAACATGTATACCTTTTACAAGTCAGTTCCTGTGCAGCTGTTCTGGCAGTTAGAGAACTGACTGAAAGGTAACAACAAGCTCCATGCCTCAAGTTTCAAAACTAATCAGGTTTTAAACTTTTGAGGCCAAAGGAATTTTTCAGTTCTGTTTCTGTTAGTTCTTTTGAAATTAATATGTATTTTGAGAATCGTTTTCAAAATATAGTCTCGTACATTTCAAAGCAAGGATTTGGTCCTTTAATGTGCCTTTCATTTACAACATATTTCAAAGGGAAAGGATCTGCATTCTATCTTTGCATTTAGTTCCTGTAGCAGATGGAATCATTAGGAGCTTGGAAGTTTATTTTTTAAACAGTTGCAAGGAAAAAAAGGTTCCAAGAAATAATAGCTTGATTATATAAACTAAGAAAAATCGAACTGAACACTTCCAACAAATGATTATATTCTCCTTTGAGAATTGCCAGTTTTTAGGGGAAAAATGCCCGTGGTACTTTGAATTTTCTAGAGAATGCCTGTTAGGGCCACTTATCCTTACATGATGCAGAGTTCTGAGTGTATGAAATGAGGGGAGAGTGGCCCTAATTGCCCCTAATTTCTTTTTGACCATTGAAGGTGCATTGAGTTCAGAGCACACTTGGTATCCCTGATGATTCTCATATTGTTGTTTTTTTAAGGGGGTGGGTGCTTTTTTTTTATTTAGTTTTTTTCTTTTAAAAAACCACAATAAATGTTAGTGTCCATGCCATACCATGCATTGTTGGAGGCCCGGGCCTCTTTAGTTGCTTCCCTTTTCCCTAATGTTGGTGCCATTAGGCTGATTCCCCTTCCCCCCCGGCCCCATTGAAAAGTTACTCTTTGTATCTTGAGTCTTTGGAGTCCTTCCACTTAATGTTGTGATGTCCATTAGACACCCATGTTTGGTTCCCCTAGTATTAGGGAGAAAGTTGCAGTGCTGACGTGTTAGATCTGATAGTCTTCTCCAGCTGAAGTATTGGGAGAGCTATGTCTACTTATGGCGATGTCTCTTCAGACATCATTGACTTCAAGAAGCAACTGGACTGTTGAGGTCTGTTTGCCAAAGTGACTTTAGGCCTAACAGTCCCAATCCTCACTCTTGTCTAACTTGACAGTTCAGTACTGAGTGTCTAGCACCCTTGATGGCCATCTGAACTCTG
This sequence comes from Lepidochelys olivacea, assembly GCF_965140295.1. NCBI lineage: Eukaryota > Metazoa > Chordata > Testudines > Cheloniidae > Lepidochelys > Lepidochelys olivacea. The sequence goes on from NC_140414.1 coordinate 98,271,412, forward strand.
AAGATCCACTCATAAAATGTAAAAAGAAAAGGAGTACTTGTGGTGAGCTGTAGCTCACGAAAGCTTATGCTCAAATAAATTGGTTAGTCTCTAAGGTGCCACAAGTACTCCTTTTCTTTTTGCGAATACAGACTAACACGGCTGCTACTCTGAAACCTGTCATAAAATGTAGATTCAGCAATTCTTTGCTGAGGCTAATCTGGTCCTGGTTGAACAGGGGTATGAAAGTAGTTGTTTGGAGCCCTACAGTACTGAACTATGCTAAGAGGTCTCAAGGTTCGAACTTGACATGGGTGTCTCACCATCCAGATTTGTTTTCTGGCTAGAAGGAGAAATGAAGGTACAGTTCTGATAGGTCCTTCCTCTTCCTTCATAGTGAGAGTACCAAAGCTTTAAGACACACTTTCTTCCTACAATAAAGGTACTTAGGTGAGATGTTCCTTGACGTCTCTGTCATCGTCACAGAGGTGTGTAGAGGTTCCAGCAATGGCCCCTGCAGATTCTCCCTTCAACATCATGAGGAGTCAGGAACCAGTTCCAGCTGTGCATCTGTTAGTATTGGTGGCTTCAGCCTAGTAGGGATCTTTCAATTGTTTCTCCTCTCCTGGAAGAGCCAAAGCTTTGGTGCCCAGAAGTCTTGTTGCTAGGGGTATCTGAGCTACAATGATACAGAATATTCAAGAATGCTGGGGGTGGGAATGAGGTGAAGCAGGAATTTGGCTGTCAGGAGTTCTCTTCTTATGTCATTTGCCTTCTGCGACACTATCTGCAGTGGGCTGGAAGCTTATCTAGCTCACTGCACTATTTAAAGTTTGTGGACTCTACTGGAGATGAAGCTCCACATCAGTGTTCTGCAGTTGAGATTTATTTATGTAACCTGTATAGCTTTTTCCCATTAATGAAATCGAAACATGTCCTAATCCTGACAGACTAAGATTATGTATTATACCAACTCCTAACGTGATGCTCAGTGCAGCCCGCTATGTTAGGAAACTGTTTTGTTGGAGTACAGCATCCACCATCAGATCACTCCAAGAGCTCTTCACCTACGGGAGAAAACAGAATAGGATTTTCAGTCAATGGCATAAGCCGTCTCTCAAGCACTCTGTCTTTCATCGTCTGTTCTTCAAGTGGGGTAAACCCTAGCTAAAGCTTTTCCTCAAAGAGAGTGCAAAATAGTCTCTGATTTATATTCTGAGGGAGAGTTGGTTTATACTTCTGTATTTTCCCTCTGATCATTCACATTGACAACCAAGATGTCATTGATAACTCTGGCTTGGGCTTTGCTGTTTTAGTTTTTTGCTTCCTGGAACTGATGTTGGAACACTGATATTGGGACCACAACTGTGGTTGGGGGCTGGGACCGGGGGAAGGGCTGGAGCAGAGCTGGGGGAAGAGCAGGACTGGGTGGCGCTCCCTCCCCGCCCCCACCGTGCTCCCCGAACTTTCCTCTGCACCGCCCTAGGGGGCATGCCCCACAGTTTGGGGACCACTACCTTAGAACGATGGCATTTGTTGAAAAGATTCCTTAGAGTTTGCTGAAGTAATTTTGCTTGTGATATTGGCATTCTCACAGATTCTTATTTTTTATTGGTGTCAACCTTGTACCTTTCACCTGCACTGAATTAAGAAAAAACTCATATGAATAGGTTCTTTGACTTACAGTATAAAGTTAACACCACATTTCTTCTTTAGTCTTTAACTTAATAGTTTAGTCTGATAAGAATTTATGTAAAATGACCAAGACCCTTAAAATGAAGATTATAAATTAAATTTCTCATGAATGCTTTTTTTCTTTGGGATGTTGAATATTGAATCTCACTAAAAAGTATAGCTGTTGCAACTTCTGTAGTTTTTATTTTGAAGGTCATACAGTATTATTTTCCATACTTTAAGCTCTAATTTTTTAAAGAGGGAAAAACCCTCCCTGATAACCATATAAGCCTAAAAGAGCATTATTGTCACAGTTTATTTAAAGGTTTTTTTTCCATCTGGTCATTGTTTGGAACGCACTTAAATACTTGAAAATAACACTTCTTTCCTAACAATGTCATCCTTTTTTTCCCCACTTGGCTTATTTTTTCCTCTCTATTTCTAAGAGAGCTGAAACGTACTGTGGTTATTTTTGTTTACTTTCTCATTTATGCACTAGCAGTATTCGTTATAAAACCAGTCACTTCAGACACAGTTATAAAACCAGTCACTTCAGACACAGAACATGGTTGTCATATATTTTTTAAGAATTACTAAATAATTATGGCTTTCAGGAGCGCTTTTAAAATCTTGCTAATAAGAGAGATGTAGTTGTATGTATTGAAGAAGTATGTTTGTATGTGTGCCGAATATTGAATTTATCAAAAAGTTTGCTAATTAATGTAAGTTTTGTTGATGTATTGTAATATGAATACTAGTTGAATAGGAAATTGCCTGAGATAGCTTTACACCAGGCTGTGTGAAATGAATTCATTATCTGATAATAGTAGCATGCTGAAGTGATCAGAAGTGTGGATTACATAGAAATGTAATTTACTGAAATTGGACAGAGTACCGTAGTTACTAGTTGTTGAGTCACATAGAAAGAAGCTATTAAGTGGGTTACCAAAAAGTCTAGCCCCAGTAGTAATCAGTATTTTCATTAATGGCTTCAAAGAAGAAAAAGAATACACTCTAGTTAAAGATGTGGATGATAAAAAGCTCATAGAATTAGTTAACTTGTAAGCAAGTGTTTAAAATCAAAATTAAAACTTTGCAAAAGAAACAAACTGGTCTGAAATATTTAGAATTAGTTTAAATAAAGAATAATTTAGAGAAACTTGCATAGGGAGAAATTCACATTAATCCAGTAACTGGTTAAAAGACAGGAAACAAAGGGTTAGGAGTACATGGTTATTTTTTGGAAAGGAGAGAGGTAAATAGTGTTCCCCCCAGGGATCTTCACTGGGACCAGTGATTTCCAACATACTCATAAATGATCTGGAAAAAGGGGTAAACAGTGAGGTGGCAAAATTTGCAGACAATACAAAATTACTCAAGATAGTTAAACCCAAAGCAGACTCTGAAGAGTTACAAAGGGATCTCATAAAACTGGGTGACTAGGCAATAAAGTGGCAGATGAAATTCAATATTGATAAATGCAAAGTAATGCACATTGGAAAATATTATCCCAACTACACATATAAAATTATGAGGTCTAAATTAACTGTTACCATTCAAGAAAGAGATCTTGGAGTCACTGTAGATAGTTCTCTGAAAACATCTGCTCAGTGTGCAGTGGCAATCAAAAAAGCTAACAGGGTGTTAGGAACCATTAGGAAAAGAATAGATAATAAGACAGAAAATATTATAATGCCACTATATAAGTCCATGGTATGCCCATACCTTGAATACTGTGTACAGTTCTGGTTGCCCCATCTCAAAAAAGATATATTAGAATTGGAAAAGGTACAGAAGAAACCAACAAAAATGATTAAGGGTATGGAACAGGTTCTGTGTGAGGAGAGATTAAAAAGACTGGGACTTTTCAGCTTGGACAAGACATGGCTAAGGAGTAATGTGACAGAAGTCTATAAAATCATGAATTGTGTGTGTGTGTTCTGTCATATAACACAAGAACCGGGGTCACCCAATGAAATTAATAGGCAGTATGTTGAAAAACAAAAAGAAGGAAGTTCTTCTTCATACAACGCAGAGTCAACCTGTGGAACTCATTGCTATGGGATGTTGTGAAGGCCAAAAGTACAACTGGGTTCAAAAAAGAAGTTCATGGAGGAGAAGTCCATCAGTGGCTATTAGCCAAGATGGTCAGGGATGCAACCTTATGTTCTGTGTGTCCCTAGCTGGCCGTGGATGACAGGTGAAGTTCACTTAATGATTGCCTGTTGTGTTCATTCTCTCTGAAACACTTGGCATTGGCCACTGTCAGAAGACAGGATACTGGGTTAGATGGACCATTGGTCTGACCCAGAATTGCTGTTCTTAATCAGATGCACAAATACAAAATAAGGATATACAGCTTGTGAAATAATAGCAGACAAAAGTTTCTGGTCATCACTGAAACTATGTTGCCAAAAAAAAAAAAAAAAAAAGACAGCTGCTGTCTTGGCATATACTAATAGAAGTATTGGGCCAGTTTTTTTCCCTAGTGAAAGTCTAACTTCAAGGGACTCTTCAGAAATAAATTTGGCTGATTTTGTGCAAAACAAGCAATGTAGGTATCTGCTCTATTTGGCATATAAGTGTTAAATAACAATAAAAATCTGTGTTAGTATGACCCCATTTGAAATATTCTATTTAATTTTAGATACCTCATATAAACACAAACAAACTTACATTTAGGAGAGTTTGGGGAGGGAAATAATAAATTTGGCAAGTCACATGTATGATTAAAAGTGACCGCTTAGGAATGAGTATATACAATAATACTAGGGAATTGCTTTCACTGGAGATATTCAAAGTTTTACTTGGTATCCTTTATTGGTCACCTGAGTCATCCAGGCAAGTAACCCTCAACCATTCTGAGTGTCCCTTTTGAGTGATTTTACACTTCAGTGGTAAAAATGAGAAGTTATATTTTCCGTACTCCCTTATTTGAATCAAATTAATATTATACAAATTGAAAATCTTAGTGGAGGATAGAGGTAATATTTTTCTATTTCTAGTTTCCTGAAGTGCTGTGTGTAGTATGGTGTGCTTAAAATCTTGATAGTCTATTGCTTTATTACTAATTTTGGGTTTTGTTTCTTTTCTCTATAGCCTCAGCACCCACCAGCAGTGTAAGTAAACGTAGAGTTTCTCCCAACATCAGTTCCGCATTGGAAAAGAGAAGCATCATCATGTCTAACATTACTATTGACCCGGATGTCAAACCTGGCGAGTATGTCATCAAGAGCCTCTTTGCCGAGTTTGCTGTTCAAGCTGAAAAGAAAATTGAAGTTGTAATGGCTGAACCCTTGGTGAGTCATTTGTTTTAGTAGCAATTAAATTGCTCGTTTGTCTGAAATTTAATATCTTACTAGAAATTTATAAAAAAAAATGATGAATGTAGAACTGGAACTGATACTGTAGTTGAAGAATTTTCATAGTGGTTGTCATTTGGAGGGTAGGTTTGAAAAGCCCTGTGCCAACAGGGTTGCTAACTGGATTTTTTTTAACTGCATTTCACTAAAACTGTTGCTAAGGATCCAGAATACATATTGACACAAAACCCCTTAGTATTTATAAGTCCTGTAAAAGTGCAGAATGGAACAAAAAAGCAATCTTACATTAACACTGCCTAACATTTTTCTTCCTGAAATTCCTTTTGAAGAATGTTTTGAAAATGTATGTTAAAGCTGAGTTTTGTTTTTTTTCTGAGTAGCAGTGGCTCTGGCAGCTGGACAAGAGAGTGGGTGACCAATGTATATTGCAAATGAATTAAACCTGAAAACCTGTTTAAAGATTCAGATGTGCGGATGCTGAAATAAACAAACAGAACATTTAACCTGGGGTATCTGGAATTACTTAATTCCTGTCTGTTTGAAAACTAATTGTCCAATGAAAACTGTGTAGCTGGTTGAGTGACTTGCTTTCTTAAAACTGAACGGGAGATAGAAACACACCAAACTGTGGTGGCAATCTCTGTGAGCATGACAGATAAATGTGTAGTGCATCTGTTCTTTGGTTACATGGACTTAATTGGAGGCTTGCATTAAATCAAAAATAATACTGCTGTTTAAAAAAAAAAAATGTAGCCACCAGCATATATATGCTAGCCTACCATATGATTGTGTAATTTTTTAATGTTCTTGCCTTCATTCAACTCCTTAACTCTTTTGACCCTGTGTTGTTACCTCTTACTTATTGTCCTAATATTTACTAAGGTGGCCTCATGTCTCGGTCAGGGAACCTGGCTTTGTTCTGGAAATCCAGTTCTCCTGGGTAGCATTCAGTTGACATAACTATAAGAGTCCCTCTTCTTGCAGTCCCCTACCTCATTCGCTATGCACCTTCCAGCTTCTGCAACGATTGAGGCTGGGGTCCTACAGACAACATTTACAACAAAGTTCCTGTGGCATCATTTACAGTTCTTACTATTGTGCACAGTCATCCTGTGCACTGAAGGAGGCAGGGGTTCTGTGAAGAAATTAGTATGTAATTATGTAATTAAAGATTGCAACATACTACAAAGGCTGCAGGGGGCTGAATCAAGGTTGCACAGGTGGGGAACTGAGAAGAATTGCCCACACTGAATGTCTTAAGGCTCCTACTATGATTCTTTTACCTCCATTCTTAGACTGAATTATTTCTGTTTTTTATGAGCAATAAAGAAAGACCTTTTGTTAGTATTTATGATTTTGTCAAGGTACCAAAGTGATGGGCAGTGGTGAGCTGAAGCTGGTTCACACCGGTTCACTGGAACCGGTTGTTAAATTTAGAAGCCCTTTTAGAACCAGGGTAGCGTAGCTGGTGGGGAGCAGCCACTCCCCCCCCTGATCACATCAAAAGTGCGCCTTAGGCGCCGAGTCCATGGGTGCTCCAGGGCTGGAACACCCACAGGGAAAATTTGGTGGGTGCAGAGCACCCACTGGCAGCTTCCCGCCCTGCCCCCGGCCCTAGCTCACCTCTGCTCCGCTTCCGCCCCGGAGTTACGCTCCACCCCTCTCTGCTTCTCCAACCCCCCGGGCTTCCCACAAATCAGCTGTTTGCACAGGAAGCCTGGGAGGGCTGAGAAGCAAGCAGTGGCTTCGCGCTCAGGCCCAAGGAGGCGGAGCGGAGGTGAGCTGGGCTGGCAGGGGCGCGAGGAGGGCCGCCCGCGCTGCAGTAGGTAACCGGGGGGGCGCGCGGGGAACCGCTCCCCGCCCCAGCTCACCTCCACCTCTGCCTCCCTGGGTCTGAGCTGCTTCTCAGCCCTTCCAGGCGAACAGCTGATTCGCGGGAAGCCAGGGGGAGGGGCGGAGAAGCAGAGTGGGGCGGAGCGTAACTCGGGCGGAGGCAGAGTGGAGAGGAGCTGCCGGTGGGTGCTCTGCACCAACCAAATTTTCCCCGTGGGTGCTCCAGCCCCAGAGCACCCACAGAGTCGGCGCGTAAGGTGCCACTTTTGATGTGATCAGTGATCTGCTTCCCCCACCCCCCCCAGCTACGCTACCCCGCCCCTCGGAGCCAGAGGGACCTGCCGGATGCTTCCCGAGAGCTGCCCCAGGTAAGCACCACCGGGACTCCCCAGCAGGTCCCTCTGGCTCTTAGGGGCAGGGCGGGGTGGGCACCCACTACGATGGCCCGCGAGACCCTCCTGCCTGGTTCCAGGGGCAGTCAGGGGAGGGGGGTGGATGGGGCAGGAGTCCTGGGGGGCGGGGAGGGAAGTGGTTGTTAAGATTTTGGCAGCTCATCAGTGGTGATGGGTATGATGTAAATTCATATCTTGCATGTACTGGTGACAGAAAAGTTAAGGAAACAGCATGTAAGAGAAAATAGCTTTTTTTTCCTGATGTATAATAACTTTTTGACTTTTTTTTTTTACAAGACTTGCACTTAGTATTTCCTACATTCCTCACCAAAGTCCTTGATAAAATATTTGTCTTAAATGAATATTTGTTTTTTTCCTAAGGTTACAAGGAAAGGGTAACTACAGTTAATTCCTCTTTGAGTACATGTTAATGTGGATCCCATTGTAGCTATGCATATGCCATGTGTGCGTGAGATCGGAATCTTTTGAATAGCAGCATCTAGCATGCACCTTGTACCTATTAGTGCACTTGTGAGAGAGCATAAAGGGGTAGAGTGGCTTGACCCTCCTTCAGTTCCCTCTTTCCATGTGCAGCAAGATGGAACTGGGTTGTGTCTGACCTGCATCTGATTTTTCAGCACTCATTTCAGTGAAGAAATGCTTCTTCTTTTCTCCTTTTTATTAGTTGCTTCATTTTAGCTTTTGGGTGTTCCAAAAAGAAAAGTTGCGGGGAGAAGAAGAAAGCAGTGAGAATGGATGGAGGAGGTCCCCCCCCAGTACAGCAGAGTGAGGTGCTTCACACCTACCTTTAGCTATGGCAGACTCAAAACCCACTGGATTTAAACCCTGTTCTCCCTCTGATGACTTAGGGCATGTCTACACTTACCTCTGGAGCGATCGATCCAGCGGGGGTTGATTTATCACGTCTAGTTGACTAATAAACTCTACTCTGTTTTGAAAACGCTTCCTGGTGTCACTGCAAATACTTGCTGAGGAGCATTGATCCCTGAAGAGTATAAAAATCTCAGTAGGAGATTATCTCAGTTGGACTGACTGGGCAGAGTTCACAGTATGAAACAGAAATGCAGGAGCCCAGGTGCTCAGTATCTGAGGCAGTGAGGCTGTGGGTCCTACACGGAAGGTAGAGTGGGACACTTGGGGTGGGGAGGGCGGTCTTGCCCACTGAAAGGTTTTCTCCAAGGGGCTGTTTAAAAGCTGGGGCATAGCACAGATCCCAGGAAAACATGACAACATCCTCTGACGAACATCCCATCTGCCACTCCTTTTCTTTCCGCATGTGGAAATCTGGAGATGCAAAGCTCAAGTAGCACCTCTTAGAGCATCCATGAAGGCAGCTTCAGCTCCAGTAGAGACATCCTCCCAGACCTCAAATGGATGAAAAAAAACCCCCTACCAGCTCTTGCCCAAGAGCTGCTTTCACTTTTATGCTCATCTGACACTGGGGGTCACTTGTCATCTCTGGTCTAGGAGGAGACCAGATCCACCAAGGGCGTCAAGATAAGGAACCTTAGGAGATGTACCATTTTGGCCAGAACTTCTACTCTTCAGCATCCCCCCATTTCCACATTGTGAATTATCAAGTGCTGTTCATGAAAGAAAACTTTCTGATTTGGGGAGAGGTGACTCCTTTCCTATTTTGACTACTGCAGGAAAGTTGTGAAGTAGTAAAAGGCATGATGGAAGAGTGGCAGATGGTATCCAAGATAGCGCTACAAGTGGCAATGGATGAATCTAATACAACTACATGTTTTATGGCCACAGCAGTTACATTGTGCTGGGCCTCCTGGCTTCAGGAATCCAGAATACCAAAGGAAGTCCCGGTGAGAATTGAGGACTTACTTTTTCAGAGTATGAATTTATTTAGTTCACTAATGGAGGAGGTACTCCATTCCTTCTGTGACTCTAGGGCACCGCTCAGATCATTGGGCATTTGTACCCTATCACTTTACCGCAAACCCTTCTAGTACCAACCATCTCAGGAACAGAGAACGCCATCTTTCTCTCACAGTTACCACCATGAATATCCACCCAGAAAGCAACTCTGCTGTTCATGGAGGTGCCCATCATCATGCTCTGTTGCACACAACCTCCCTCCCAGAGGTAGCAGGTTTGACAAGATGAGTGAGAGCTATGCCAAAACCAGTCCAAAGTTGACCTTCAGACACTGCCTTGACTTCTTCCACTGGGCATGGATAGACATCACAGATGACAAATGGGTATTGGACATTGTTGCCTGTAGGAGTGTGTGGCCGTACTTCCCCATCAGCCTCGGAGGAAGACCAAGCCCCCTCCCTCTTGGGCCCCTGGCAAGACAAGGGTTACTGGGGGATTAGCAATCTCTGTGGACCTGGCCCTCTAAACAGGGCCAGGCAGCAAGTGGTCCAGGCAGGGATCTGGCCTCAGGCAGGACTGAGCAACAAATGGTCTAACAAGCTCAGGCCCTCATGCATGGTGAAGCAACAAGCAGTCTAGGGCTCAGGCATGCAGGCAGGGCACAGCACCAAATAGTCTAGGGGTCTCAGGCCCTCAGGCATGGCAGAGCACCAAACAGTCTATCACCTAACGTCTTAGCTCAGGGAGGCAGCAGACAAGCACAGTTCTCTTGGCCAAAGGTAGGGAGGCTGCCACCACAGGGGTGAGTTGGTAGCAGGGGTAGGGGAGCCCAGTCCCACCATACTACACCGGGTCCCAACCCAGGGCCCAACAGTGGCAGATGGTCCCACCACTCTTTCAGTGGAGATGCAGCCGAAACACGCTGACCTGGATTCAGGCAACAACACAACTAGACTATAGTTGGGTGTCCCTGGTCTACTTCCTACACTCACCTCATTGTGTACCTGTGCCTCGGGATTGTCCTCAGTCTCCCTGGGTTATGTCGCCAGTGGCAATCTCAGCATCTTGGCGTCCTTGGCTGGCAGCTCTGGTAATCCTGGTGAGTCCTCAGTGCTGTAGAGGTCCTCTTCAGGCTCCCGCTCTAGCAGCGGGTGGGAGGCGTCTGTCTCCCTCAACGACTTCAGCCCAATTGAGCTGCAGGGCCTGCCTTATATACTTCCTGTCCCGCCCCTCTGCTTGGCAGTCCTGGCTCCATGCACCAGGGGATGGGTGGCGGCTTTCCCCATCAGTTTCAGAGGGAGGCCACACCTTTTCTCTCTATTGCCCATGGCTACTCATCCAGTTCATTCTCTTGCCTCTCTTCCCTGTCCCTTCTCATGAAAGCCTTTTGGAAACAGAAGTGGCCTTGTTACTTTGTCAAGAGGTGTAGAAGAGGTTATGCAGGATTATAGGGGAAAGTTTTCTGTTCCTGATGTTTCCTCATTCCAGAGGAAAAAGGGGGGTCTTCATCCTATGCTGGATACTCAAGAAATACATACTCCAACTCAGATATGGGATGATAATACTTGCCTCCTCTATTCCATCCCCTCAACCTTAGGACTGGTTTGTTGCTTTCAATTTACTTCCACATCAGCATCCTCCCAGCCCATAGGAAGTACCTGAGATTTACAATGAGACGGAATCACTATCAGTACAAGGTACTACTCTTTGGGCTCTTTATAGCATTGATTCTTTATGAAGTGCCTAGCTGTGGTGCTGGTGCACATAAAGAAGAAGGGCATCCATTTGTCTGTCTTATCTGGATGACTGGCTGATCAGAGGCATATCACAGCTGGAAGTTTTGACAAGCCTTAGCTGTGCCCTCTTTCTGTTCATCCCGTTAGGCCTTCTTGTGAACAACAAGAATTCCTCTTTTATTGCATCCCAGATGATGGAGTTCATAGGACCCAGAATCGAGTCTACCATAGCAAGGGCTTAGTTACCTCAAGACAGAGTTCTTGCTCTCTGATCATTCATGAAGACTGTGATTTCACATCCAGTAGTGATGGTACAGACCTATCTTACATTATTGGGCCATATATCTGTGTGTACGTACTGCTTTCTAGCCTTCGCTGGGGCCCCTACAGTTCTGGCTCATATTTGATGTACTTTCCTTCAATGCATCAGATTAGCAAGTCAGTTGTGGTTCCATTGCATGTGCACATGCAAAATTGATCTGGTGGTTGCTTCCCAAAAAACATTTAGAAAGGGGGTGCCATTGTGTCACTATTATTATCCAGAGCATTAGTGTGTTATTGTCCAGAGCATTAGTTATGGACCCTTCTGGTACAAGTTGGGGAGCCCACATGGATCATCTGCAAATACCAGAGGCTTGGTTCTTGGAAGAAATTAAAAAATACATAAACAACTTAGAGCTCAAAACCATCACACTGGCATGCATGACATTCCTCCTAGTCCTGAGACAGTCAGTAGTGCAAATACTGACAGATAGTACATCCACAATGCACTACCTAAACAAGAAGGGTGACTGTGCTCTGCCTCCTCTTGCAATGATGCGATCATGCTGTCACACTCATGCTCCCCACACTGTATATCTCCAACAGCCCTGGGAGACAACTGTGACCTGGCAGACCTCCTAAGCAGGCAATCTGTCACCAACTATGAGTGGTCACTGCTGAATCCATCATCAGCTTGATATTCCACCAATGGGAAAATCTGGTGTTTGGCACCTGGGACAATGCTAAATGTCCAAACTTCTGTTCCAGTGGAGGCATGATCCAGAGATCTCTACCAGATGCCTTCCTTTTGACATGGAATTAGGGCCTTCTTTACAGCTTCCCACTGATCACATTAATCCTCAGGATGGTTGCCAAAGCTAGATGAGGTTAGGTGAAACTCTGCCTCATAGCTCCCTATGGCTGAGACCATTCTGGCTGATGGATTCACTGCAGATGTCTGTACAATCACAGATAAGGCTCCTGGATTGGCCAGACCTGACATTGCAAGATCTGGGTCCAGTATTCCATCTAGACCCAAAGTTCTGCAGCTGATGGCCTGGATGTTGTCTGGTTGAGTGCCATGGAAGTGGACTGCCCCTCACATGTTTCATAGATCCTGGCACAGAGCACGGCATTATCTGTGAGGAAAACTTATTCCTTGAAACGGAACAGGTTCTTGATATGGACAGCCCAACATGGCCTAGAAGTGGTGCAAAATACCAATCCCGATACCAAGGATTTTGGGCTATTTGCTGCAATTAAAACACTCTGGATTCTCAGTTCAGTTAAAGTCCATCTGACGGCAATATTTTCATATCATTCACTGGTAGTCCTTTTCAATCTTCTCTTATCCAGTGGTATCTGAATTTCTTAATGGCCTTATGCATGCCTACCCACTGGTTAAAGATCCTGCTCCAGTGTGGGACCTCAGTATCCTCTTTCACAGATTCACAGTTAGTGAGCTGCAGGTGCACATGGCAGAACCTCCATGTAATTCATTTCATAGCTATAAAGTGGTACTGAGACATTTATGCAAAATTCCTCCCCAAGGTGATTGTGGAATTCTATTTGGATCAATCAACTTGCTTGTGTTCCTCCCAAAACCCTGTTCTGTGTGAGTGGAGAAAAAGCTCTACACCTACAATTTATCCAGAGCTCTCCGATATTACATAGACACGACCAAATCATTGTCAGTCTTAACATCTATTTTTAGCTATGGCTGGCCACTCCAAAGGGTCAAGCCATTTTATCCCAAAGACTTTCAAAATGGATAATGTATATCTCTCTGTGCTACTAGGTGGCTGATGTCCCTCTGATAGTTAGGGCTTATTCCACCGGAGGTCAAGCAGCATTTTGAGCATGTCTCTGCAACTTGCCAATAACCCAAATCTGCAAGGCTGCTACATGGAACAATCTGCTAACATTCGTAAAGCATTATGTTGTGAAATGGCTGCTAACTGGTATGCAAAGTTTAGAAAAGCTGTACTCCAGTCTTTGTTTGACTGTTGCAGCTGATGCTCACCCTCCTGAATAAGATACTGCTTGTCAGTCACTTACAGTAGGATCAACATTAATATCTATTTGATGAAGAGAGGATGGGTATTTGCCCCACACTTACTATTTTTGTTTTTTTTCAAGTATAAATCCCACAACCTAGCCTCTATCCCCACTTTAGGAGTCCTCAGCTAACATTCATTTCTGAGTTGCAACGTAACTGCTCCATCCTTTATGCTCTTGCACAGGAGGAGGCACAGGGCACATGCATGGCCCCATTGGACACTGCTATTGGAGAGATTCTGACCTTGCATGCATGAGATCCATGCACACTTACAGTGGGATCCACACTGTTAACTTCATCTTGCAGAACCACAATTACTGTGGGGTAAGCAACTGTTATTTGCTGATGGAACACTCAACACATGGGATTATCATTATGTAATATGTTAGTTACTGGTTTATTCATTGTGGATTACAATCTTTTATTGAAGTCAGTGAAAGAGTATAACAGCTTATTGACGTCAGTAGAGGACTGTTACAATACCCTTATTGTGAATGATCTTTTACAGCCTTTCGTGGATGTCAGTAAATGAAAAGTGACAATTAAAATCTCAATCTTTAATTTTCTCCTTTTACTGAAATTTACTTTCAGGCATCTGCTGCTGTTATGACATTAGCAACAGTCCCAAATGAATATAATCTTGTACTCTGGGGTTATCTTTTGTCCTCTGTTCCCATATCTTGTAAATGTTCGAAATAAGACTGAATACAATCCAGTCATCTTCCAGACCAAGAGTATCCTCTCTAGCACCACACTGATCTTCCTTTCTTGCAAATGTGGATACGTCACGTACTAATTTTGGTGTAGATTGTGTGCCTCATTGCTTTATAGACATGTAAGGAGAGAGAGTCTCTGTCCCACTGAGCTCTCAGACAAAATAGTTAGGCAGAGAAAGTATATTGGGCATGCAAAGAGTTTTGAGGTACTGTAGGAATCTTATAAAGGTCACTTCTGAAAGGCTACATGGAAGAAGTATCTGAAGCAGCTTAGACCATGTCTATGCTTGCGAGCTTACAGCGGCACAGTGATACAGCCACACAGCGGAGTCGATAAGAGTGCTTGTGTAGCTGCTTTATGCTGACTGGAGACATAATTAAACCACCTCCAACAAGTGGCGGTAGCTATGTCAGTGGGAGAGCGTCTCCTGCTGACATAGTGCTGTCTACACCGGTTCTTCTGTCAGTATAACTTACGTTGCTCAGAGGGGTGGTGGTTTTTTTTGGTGTGTGTGTGTGTTTGTTTTTGTTTTTTTTAAAAAACACCTGAGCTACATAAGTTATACCAATAGAAGTGCTAGTGTAAGGCATACCCTTACTCCTGAATGCAGAGTCTCCAACTAAGGGTATGTCTACACTACGGAATAAGGTCGAATTTATAGAAGTCGGTTTTTTAGAAATAGGTTTTATATATTCGAGTGTGTGTGTCCCCACAGAAAATGCTCTAAGTGCATTAAGTGCATTAACTCGGCGGAGTGCTTCCACAGTACCGAGGCTAGAGTCGACTTCCGGAGCATTGCACTGTGGATAGCTATCCCACAGTTCCCGCAGTCTCCGCTGCCCATTGGAATTCTGGGTTGAGATCCCAATGCCTGATGGGGCTAAAACATTGTCGCGGGTGGTTCTGGGTACATATCATCAGGCCCCCGTTCCCTCCCTTCCTCCATGAAAGCAAGGGCAGACAATCGTTTCGCGCCTTTTTTCCTGAGTTACCTGTGCAGACGCCATACCATGGCAAGCATGGAGCCCACTCAGGTAACCGTCACCGTATGTCTCCTGGGTGCTGGCAAACGCGGTACGGCTTTGCTACACAGTAGCAGCAACCCATTGCCTTCTGGCAGCAGACTGTACAATACGACTGGTAGCCGTCCTTGTCGTGTCCGAGGTGCTCCTGGCCACGTCGGCTGGGAGCGCCTGGGCAGACATGGTCGCAGGGACTAAATTTGGAGTGACTTGACCAGGTCATTCTCTTTAGTCCTGCAGTCAGTCCTATTGAACTGTCTTATGGTGAGCAGACAGGCGATACGGATTGCTAGCATTCGTACTGTACCATCTTCTGCCGGGCAGGCAAGAGATGAGGATGGCTAGCAGTCGTACTGTACCATCTTCTGCCGAGCAGCCATGAGATGTGGATGGCATGCAGTCCTTCTGCACCGTCTGCTGCCAGCCAAAGATGTAAAAGATAGATGGAGTGGATCAAAACAAGAAATAGACCAGATTTGTTTTGTATTCATTTACCTCCTCCCCTGTCTAGGGGACTCATTCCTCTAGGTCACACTGCAGTCACTCTCAGAGAAGGTGCAGCGAGGTAAATCTAGCCATGTATCAATCAGAGGCCAGGCTAACCTCCTTGTTCCAATAAGAACAATAACTTAGGTGCACCATTTCTTATTGGAACCCTCCGTGAAGTCCTGCCTGACATACTCCTTGATGTAAAGACACCCCCTTTGTTGATTTTAGCTCCCTGAAGCCAACCCTGTAAGCCGTGTTGTCAGTCGCCCCTCCCTCCGTCAGAGCAACGACAGACAATTGTTCCGCGCCTTTTTTCTGTGCGGACGCCATACCAAGGCAAGCATGGAGGCCACTCAGCTCACTTTGGCAATTAGGAGCACATTAAACACCACACGCATTATCCAGCAGTATATGCAGCACCAGAACCGGGCAAAGCGATACCGGGCGAGGAGGCGACGTCAGCACAGTCACGTGAGTGATCAGGACATGGACACAGATTTCTCTGAAAGCATGGGCCCTGCCAATGCATGCATCATGGTGCTAATGGGGCAGGTTCATGCTGTGGAACGCCGATTCTGGGCTCGGGAAACAAGCACAGACTGGTGGGACCGCATAGTGTTCACAGTGGCTGCGAAACTTTCGCATGCGTAAGGGCACTTTCATGGAACTTTGTGACTTGCTTTCCCCTGCCCTGAGGCGCATGAATACCAAGATGAGAGCAGCCCTCACAGTTGAGAAGCGAGTGGCGATAGCCCTGTGGAAGCTTGCAACGCCAGACAGCTACCGGTCAGTTGGGAATCAATTTGGAGTGGGCAAATCTACTGTTGGGGCTGCTGTGATGCAAGTAGCCCACGCAATCAAAGATCATCTGATACCAAGGGTAGTGACCCTGGGAAATGTGCAGGTCATAGTGGATGGCTTTGCTGCAATGGGATTCCCTAACTGTGGTGGGGCCATAGACGGAACCCATATCCCTATCTTGGCACCGGAGCACCAAGCCGCCGAGTACATAAACCGCAAGGGGTACTTTTCGATAGTGCTGCAAGCTCTGGTGGATCACAAGGGACGTTTCACCAACATCAACGTGGGATGGCCGGGAAAGGTACATGACGCTCGCATCTTCAGGAACTCTGGTCTGTTTCAAAAGCTGCAGGAAGGGACTTTATTCCCAGACCAGAAAATAACTGTTGGGGATGTTGAAATGCCTATATGTATCCTTGGGGACCCAGCCTACCCCTTAATGCCATGGCTCATGAAGCCGTACACAGGCAGCCTGGACAGCAGTCAGGAGCTGTTCAACTACAGGCTGAGCAAGTGCAGAATGGTGGTAGAATGTGCATTTGGACGTTTAAAGGCGCGCTGGCGCAGTTTACTGACTCGCTTAGACCTCAGCGAAACCAATATTCCCACTGTTATTACTGCTTGCTGTGTGCTCCACAATATCTGTGAGAGTAAGGGGGAGACGTTTATGGCAGGGTGGGAGGTTGAGGCAAATCTCCTGGCTGCTGGTTACGCGCAGCCAGACACCAGGGCGGTTAGAAGAGCACAGGAGGGCGCGGTACGCATCAGAGAAGCTTTGAAAACCAGTTTCATGACTGGCCAGGCTACGGTGTGAAAGTTCTGTTTGTTTCTCCTTGATGAAACTCCCAGCCCCTTGGTTCACTCTACTTCCCTATAAGCTAACCACCCGCCCCTCCTCCCTTCAGTCACCGCTTGCAGAGGCAATAAAGTCATTGTTGCTTCACATTCATGCGTTCTTTATTCATTCATCACACAAATAGGGGGATGACTACCAAGGTAGCCCAGGAGGGATGGTGGAGGAGGGAAGGAAAATGCCACACAGCACTTTAAGCACAGCACTTTAAAAGTTTACAACTTTAAAATTTATTGAATGACAGCCTTCTTTTTTTTGGGCAATCCTCTGTGGCGGAGTGGCTGGTTGGCCGGAGGCCCCCCACCGTGTTCTTGGGCGTCTGGGTGTGGAGGCTATGGAACTTGGGGAGGAGGGCGGTTGGTTACAGAGGGGCAGCAGTGGCAGTCTGTGCTCCAGCTGCCTTTGCTGCAGCTCAACCATACACTGGAGCATACTGGTTTGGTCCTCCAGCAGCCTCAGCATTGAATCCTTCCTCCTCTCATCACGCTGCCGCCACATTTGAGCTTCAGCCCGCCACCTCTCCTCCCGGTCATTTTGTGCTTTCCTGCACTCTGACATTATTTGCCTCCACGCATTCGTCTGTGCTCTGTCAGTGTGGGAGGACAGCATGAGCTCGGAGAACATTTCATCGCGAGTGCGTTTTTTTTTTCTTTCTAAGCTTCACTAGCCTCTGGGAAGGAGAAGATCCTGTGATCATTGAAACACATGCAGCTGGTGGAGAAAAAAAAGGGACAGCGGTATTTAAAAAGACATATTTTATAAAACAGTGGCTACGCTCTTTCAGGGTAAACCTTGCTGTTAACATTACATACATAGCACATGTGCTTTCGTTACAAGGTCGCATTTTGCCTCCCCCCACCGCATGGCTACCCCCTCAACCCTCCTCCCTCCCCGTGACGAACAGCGGGGAACATTTCTGTTCAGCCGCAGGCAAACAGCCCAGCAGGAATGGGCTCCTCTCACTGTCCCCTGAAGAAAAGCACTCTATTTCAACCAGGTGACCATGAATTATATCTCACTCTCCTGAGGATAACACAGAGAGATAAAGAACGGATGTTGTTTGAATGCCAGCAAACATACAGTGCAATGCTTTGTTCTACAATGATTCCCGACTACGTGCTACTGGCCTGGTGTGGTAAAGTGTCCTACCATGGTGGACGGAATAAGGCTGCCCTCCCCAGAAACCTTTTGCAAAGGCTTTGGGAGTACATCTAGGAGAGCCGCAAATGCCAGGGCAAAGTAATCCTTTCACATGCTTGCTTTTAAACCATGTACAGTATTTTAAAAGGTACACTCACCAGAGGTCCCTTCTCCGCCCGCTGGGTCCAGGAGGCAGCCTTGGGTGGGTTCGGGGGGTACTGGCTCCAGGTCCAGGGTGAGAAACAGTTCCTGGCTGTCGGGAAAACCGGTTTCTCCGCTTGCTTGCTGTGAGCTATCTACAACCTCCTCCTCCTCCTCATCATCTTCGTCCCTGAAACCTGCTCCCGTGTTGCCTCCATCTCCATTGAAGGAGTCAAACAACACGGCTGGGGTAGTGGTGGCTGAACCCCCTAAAATGGCATGCAGCTCATCATAGAAGCGGCATGTTTGGGGCTCTGACCCGGAGCGGCTGTTCGCCTCTCTGGTTTTCTTGTAGGCTTGCCTCAGCTCCTTCAGTTTCACGCGGCACTGCTTCGGGTCCCTGTTATGGCTTCTGTCCTTCATGCCCTGGGAGATTTTGACAAAGGTTTTGGCATTTCGAAAACTGGAACGGAGTTCTGATAGCACGGATTCCTCTCCTCAAACAGCGATCAGATCCCGTACCTCCCGTTCGGTCCATGCTGGAGCTCTTTTGTGATTCTGGGACTCCATCATGGTCACCTGCAGCTTGACACGCTGGCCAAACAGGAAATAAGATTTAAAAGTTCGCGGTTCTTTTCCTGTCTACCTGGCCATGCATCTGAGTTGAGAGTGGTGTCCAGAGCGGTCACAATGGAGTACTCTGGGATAGCTCCCGGAGGCCAATACCATCGAATTGTGTCCACAGTACCCCAAATTCGAGCCAGCAAGGCCGATTTAAGCGCTAATCCACTTGTCAGGGGTGGAGTAAGGAAATCGATTTTAAGAGCCCTTTAAGTCGAAATAAAGGGCTTCATCGTGTGGATGGGTGCAGGTTTACATCGATTTAATGCTGCTAAATTCGACCTAAAGTCCTAGTGTAGACCAGGGCTTAGTAACGTTAGGTCAAGCATGTGTCAAAGTCAGATTCAGGACTCACATAATTTGTCAGACCACTCTGTTTATTAGCAAAGCTCTTTGCTAATGCACCGAGATGTGAGCCCCTCTCTGAGGCTCAAGATAACTTATTTATACAGCTAAGCCAAAGCCAATTTAACATAAGAGACAAAAGAAAGCAGAAACTGACAAATATACATACATATCTTATTTGCATACTAACGTTTACCAATCTCCTAGCTCAGTAGGAGCTCTAAGTTAATTAGTTTGAGGACCCATTGTCTCCCACTCCTTAATGTTTCTCTTCCTGACAACTATATTTCAACAAACCCTTCAAGTAGCATTTCTTTAATGAATTATAATTTCAATATAATTCATTCTACTTTCACACATGTATTTATGTTATATAAATATATGTACATCTAGATAAACATGCATGTAATATTTCCTCCCCACTCCTTTACTACTTATATCATATGGGAGATGAGTGACTTGATTTTCAGTTTTCAGAGTAACAGCCGTGTTAGTCTGTATTCGCAAAAAGAAAAGGAGTACTTGTGGCACCTTAGAGACTAACCAATTTATTTGAGCATGAGCTTTCGTGAGCTACAGCTCACTTCATCGGATGCATACCGTGGAAACTGCAGCAGACTTTATATACACACAGAGAATATGAAACAATACCTCCTCCCACCCCACTGTCCTGCTGGTAATAGCTTATCTAAAGTGATCACTTTAGATAAGCTATTACCAGCAGATCACTTTAGATAAGCTATTACCAGCAGGACAGTGGGGTGGGAGGAGGTATTGTTTCATATTCTCTGTGTGTATATAAAGTCTGCTGCAGTTTCCACGGTATGCATCCGATGAAGTGAGCTGTAGCTCACGAAAGCTCATGCTCAAATAAATTGGTTAGTCTCTAAGGTGCCACAAGTACTCCTTTTCTTTTTGATTTTCAGTGTGTGTGTACTGTGGAAGCAGTGTATGGAGCCTGATCCTAATAGGTTATGAATACATCCAAATCCCTTTGATTTTAGTTCTTCACAGTATAGGACCGTTCTTCTTCGAGAAGGAAGAGTCTTGTGTCACTCAACAGCAACTACTGTATGCTTATCAAGGCTACTGTTTCCTTAGCTCAGTTTTTTTGTCAGAAGTATAATAATTGCCACACTATTCTCTCAAGGCAGAGAAGCTGCACATTGGAGGACTGGAATTGCACCCTCAGGAGGGGGGGGGAAAAAGCCTTTACATTTAGAACAACTTAGTTTGCCTTCTGCTCAGGAATGGTTCAATACTTACTGAGCTCGCATTAAAGCTGAAAAAATGTTTTAAAGTGGTGCTGCATTTTCACTTGTTTCTGATACTTCCTTTGAACAGTGACCAAGATGGTTTCTTTGATAAATGTGTGCCTGTCTTTTGACGAACCTTTTCTATAGAGATTGTTTTCAATTTTAAAACAAGCATTCTGTCATTTTTCAGGAAGGTAGTACAGTAATGGCAGAGCTTGACCACAATTTTTTTGTTTTTCTGTAAACTCTCATGCATTTCAATAGGAATTCTAAAGAGAGAAAAACATATGGTTGTTTGCATTTTGAATAGAATTGGATGACATGCTACAGCAGAGCTGGGAAAACTACGGTCTGCGGGACCCTCTTGGCCAGCCCCTGAGCCTCTGGCCAGGGAGGCTAGCCCCCGGCCCCTCCCCCTTAGCCTCAGCTCACTGCACCACCGGCACAATGCTCTGGGCAGTGTGGCAGGGCTGCGAGCTCCTGGGGCAATGCAGCTGCAGAACTCGGCCTGATCCAGTGCTCTGTGCTGCGCGGTAAGAGGGTAGGGAGCAGGGCAGGTTGGAGAGAGGGCAAGGGAGTTCGGGGTGGTGGTCAGGGGGTGGGAGAGTGGATAGGGGTCAGGGTGGTCTGAGGGCGGGGAACAGGGGGGTTGAATGGGGGCAGGCGTTCCGGGGGGGGCAGTCAGGAAGGAGAGGGGGCTGTTGGATGGGGCAGCGGGGGGAAGGCAGGGGTACCAGGGGCAGTCAGGGGACAGGGAGAAGGGATGGTTGGTTAGGGCAGGGGTCTGGGGGTGGGGGAAGGGGCTGTTGGGGCGAGAAGCAGGGGGGAGAGCAGTTGGGGGGGGGTGGACCACACACCCCCTCCCCATACCAGCCCTCCATATAATTTTCTAAACCCAATGCGGCCCTCAAGCCAAAAAGTTTGCCCACCCCTGTGATACAGTCTCATAAATTTCAGCTGTAGCACCATGGGCATTTTGTCTGTTCCCTTCTCCACCCACCTCACTCCCCACCTTGGGTAGCTATACGATGATATGGGCTAAGATTTACAAAGGTATTTGGAAAAAGAAAAGGAGTACTTGTGGCACCTTAGAGACTAACCAATTTATTAGAGCATAAGCTTTCGTGAGCTACAGCTCACTTCCTCAGATGCATATCGTGGAAACTGCAGCAGGCTTTATATATACACAGAGAATATGAAACAATACCTACTCCCACCCCACTGTCTTACTGGTAATAGCTTATCTAAAGTGATCATCAGGTGGGCCATTTCCAGCACAAATCCAGGTTTTCTCACCCTCCACCCCCCCACACAAATTCACTCTCCTGCTGGTGATAGCCCATCCAAAGTGACAACTCTTTACACAATGTGCATGACAATCAAGTTGGGCTATTTCCTGCACAAATCCAGGTTTTCTCACATCCCCCCACCCCCATACACACACAAACTCACTCTCCTGCTGGTAATAGCTCATCCAAACTGACCACTCTCTCCAAGTTTAAATCCAAGTTAAACCAGAACATCTGGGGGGGGGGGGGTAGGAAAAAACAAGAGGAAACAGGCTACCTTGCATAATGACTTAGCCACTCCCAGTCTCTATTTAAGCCTAAATTAATAGTATCCAATTTGCAAATGAATTCCAATTCAGCAGTTTCTCGCTGGAGTCTGGATTTGAAGTTTTTTTGTTTTAAGATAGCGACCTTCATGTCTGTGATTGTGTGACCAGAGAGATTGAAGTGTTCTCCGACTGGTTTATGAATGTTATAATTCTTGACATCTGATTTGTGTCCATTTATTCTTTTACGTAGAGACTGTCCAGTTTGACCAATGTATATGGCAGAGGGGCATTGCTGGCACATGATGGCATATATCACATTGGTGGATGAGCAGGTGAACGAGCCTCTGATAGTGTGGCTGATGTTATTAGGCCCTGTGATGGTGTCCCCTGAATAGATATGTGGGCACAATTGGCAACGGGCTTTGTTGCAAGGATAAGTTCCTGAGTTAGTGGTTCTGTTGTGTGGTATGTGGTTGTTGGTGAGTATTTGCTTCAGGTTGCGGGGCTGTCTGTAGGCAAGGACTGGCCTGTCTCCCAAGATTTGTGAGAGTGTTGGGTCATCCTTTAGGATAGGTTGTAGATCCTTAATAATGCGTTGGAGGGGTTTTACTTGGGGGCTGAAGGTGACGGCTAGCGGCGTTCTGTTATTTTCTTTGTTAGGCCTGTCCTGTAGTAGGTAACTTCTGGGAACTCTTCTGGCTCTATCAATCTGTTTCTTTACTTCTGCAGGTGGGTATTGTAGTTGTAAGAAAGCTTGACAGAGATCTTGTAGGTGTTTGTCTCTGTCTGAGGGGTTGGAGCAAATGCGGTTGTATCGCAGAGCTTGGCTGTAGACGATGGATCGTGTGGTGTGGTCAGGGTGAAAGCTGGAGGCATGCAGGTAGGAATAGCGGTCAGTAGGTTTCCGGTATAGGGTGGTGTTTATGTGACCATTGTTTATTAGCACTGTAGTGTCCAGGAAGTGGATCTCTTGTGTGGAGTGGACCAGGCTGAGGTTGGTGGTGGGATGGAAATTGTTGAAATCATGGTGGAATTCCTCAAGGGCTTCTTTTCCATGGGTCCAGATGATGAAGATGTCATCAATATAGCGCAAGTAGAGTAGGGGCTTTAGGGGACGAGAGCTGAGGAAGCATTGTTCTAAATCAGCCATAAAAATGTTGGCATACTGTGGGGCCATGCGGGTACCCATAGCAGTGCCGCTGATCTGAAGGTATACATTGTCCCCAAATGTGAAGTAGTTATGGGTAAGGACAAAGTCACAAAGTTCAGCTACCAGGTTAGCCGTGACAGTATCGGGGATAGTGTTCTTGACGGCTTGTAGTCCATCTTTGTGTGGAATGTTGGTGTAGAGGGCTTCTACATCCATAGTGGCCAGGATGGTGTTATCAGGAAGATCACCGATGGATTGAAGTTTCCTCAGGAAGTCAGTGGTGTCTCGAAGGTAGCTGGGAGTGCTGGTAGCGTAGGGCCTGAGGAGGGAGTCTACATAGCCAGACAATCCTGCTGTCAGGGTGCCAATGCCTGAGATGATGGGGTGCCCAGGATTTCCAGGTTTATGGATCTTGGGTAGTAGATAGAATATCCCAGGTCGGGGTTCCAGGGGTGTGTCTGTGCGGATTTGATCTTGTGCTTTTTCAGGAAGTTTCTTGAGCAAATGCTGTAGTTGCTTTTGGTAACTCTCAGTGGGATCAGAGGGTAATGGCTTGTAGAAAGTGGTGTTGGAGAGCTGCCGAGCAGCCTCTTGTTCATATTCCGACCTATTCATGATGACAACAGCACCTCCTTTATCAGCCTTTTTGATTATGATGTCAGAGTTGTTTCTGAGGCTGTGGATGGCATTGCGTTCCGCATGGCTGAGGTTATGGGGCAAGTGATGCTGCTTTTCCACAATTTCAGCCCGTGCACGTCGGCGGAAGCACTCTATGTAGAAGTCCAGTCTGCTGTTTCGACCCTCAGGAGGAGTCCACCTAGAATCCTTCTTTCTGTAGTGTTGGTAGGGAGAACTCTGTGGATTAGTATGCTGTTCAGAGGTATTTTGGAAATATTCCTTGAGTCGGAGACGTCGAAAATAAAGATGCAGATAGGTGTACAGTGGGATTTGCAAAAATTATCTAGGCACCTAACTGCCACTGAAAGTCATTCCCTTGAAGGAGCAGAGGGAAAAGAGGAGAAGAAAAGGGCAGAATCTTTGGGCCTTTCTTTTCCTTCCCTCCCCTCTGTTCTGTGTAATTTCTAAAGAACATGGTAGAAAGAAAACCAGAAGAGAACAGAGGTTTTATTAATAAATTGTGCAGAATGTTTATAATTGTTTTAATTATTAATGAACAATATATTAGCAGTGAATAGGATACTTCTTTATTGGATCAACACATAATTTATAACAGCTTTTTGGGTGCAACAGGGTCTGTTTACATAAACTTTTGTCTCAAAATAGGCCTATGTATTTTATTGTATTCTGCTTAAATCTTGTCATATCTACCCTTGCATACTTTAGCCGTAATCTAACTATATCTTACTCTTGAGACACAGAGGAAGTAGATGGTTGGCAGTGATACAGTGGTATTTTCAGGGTGTGTAGCCTTATAGCTTAATTTTTTTAAAACCTATAACCCCATTTAAAAGAGAATTTTGAATCCTTCCTTTTGGAAGTAAGGCAGAAAATCAACTGGGAAGTGCTATATAATAGGTAAAGGGGACAAAAAAGGAACAATAAGGAAAGGAGAAATAACATGTAATAGGGAGATAGAACTTGAAGGGGCTAAAAAGATCAAAAAGGGAACCACAGTATTGTAGAAAAAATAAGTGGGGGAAAAATAAGGGCTAACAACTTATTTTTGTATTCTGATTTGATCCATGTACCCTTACAAAGAAAAATAGTGGAAAAGGCTACAGATTCATGTCAGAAATCTAGTACTATCACAGATAACTTCAGGACAATACTTTTTGTGGTATTCTGGTGCATTTTTGGCACATATTGGATGTCTTGAATAGTTGAGTAATTATCCAGGAATTAATTTTCATGAATTTTTTGGCATTTGTTTCCTGTTGCCACAATCCTGGTTGTGTACCCTACACCATAATGAGAACGAAACTGGTGGGAAAGAGACAAAAACATTATATTCATGTTTTTTTCAGCTATAGCAGTAATTATTTTGATGCTCTGTAAATCCTGTTGTTTGTGACATCCTGTGGTCAGTTGTTCTGCCTCTCACAAAAACTGTGAGAGGAAGCAACTGCTGAGGAGAAAATCTATTTTCTAGAAAGAAAAGGAGTACGAGTGGCACCTTAGAGACTAACCAATTTATTTGAGCATAAGCTTTCGTGAGCTACAGCTCACTGCATCCAATGAAGTGAGCTGTAGTCACGAAAGCTTATGCTCAGATAAATTGGTTAGTCTCTAAGGTGCCACTAGTACTCCTTTTCTTTTTGCGAATACAGACTAATAACATGGCTGCTACTCTGAAATCTATTTTCTAACTTTTCTTTCATTCTTGAAATGGCTGAAAGGCAAGTAAACTAATGGGCCCTATGCCTGCAACTGTCGCTTGCATAAAAAGTCCTTATTTGTATAAGCAATTCCATGGAAGCCAAAAGGCTTGGGGCACCAGTGTCCTAGGTACGGTTCAAACATGAAGTAAAAGGCAGTGTAAAAAGACAAAAAGAAATGGAAGGAGATAAGGATACATGTAAGTAACAGGGTCAGACTCATTGGCACCTTCCCTCAACAAGATAAGGAACATATGGAGGATGAGGGGAAGGTAAATAATTAAAATATATATAATTGTAATATGTTAATTAATAAAATATACCTATTTAATATACATGATTTATTACAAGAAAAATATAATATTCATCATGTGTACCTGTAAGCTCTTCAACCTATATATTAATTGGTTATTTTCTTGTAGACATTATGAAAAAAGTAGGTCTTTGGGAAGGATTGGATCAGAAAACTCAGAAATGTTTGTGGGAGAAATGGGGCACGTGGATGGTCTTTGATGGGCAGAGGAGGTGGAAGTTCTTGGGGGTATAGAAGCAATAGAAGAAAGGGCAGAGAAGTGTGGGGAGCATAGTTTGATGTGCCTTGAAGGTAAGGACAAGAAGCTTTAATGTTATGGAGTGGAAAAGTAGGAACCAGTGGAGGGATCCGAAGTGGAGAGAGAACATATTGTCAGAATGACAGGCAACAAAGAGATTAATGGTTTCATTTTGAATGGAGAGGTGTGTGGGGAGGGAGGGGGATATAGGAGTAGAAGGAGGTTACAGTTACCATGACAGGAAGTGACAAGGCCGTGGGCAAGAGTTTTAGCTGTAAGGATAGAAAGTAAAGGTCCAAACTTAGTAATGTTATGGTGGCAGGAGTTGCAATATTTGGTCTCTGCCTGAATGTATGAGCTAAGTGACAGCGGAGTTGGAGATGGCTACCAAGTTGAAGACCTGGGTGACTGAAAAATTAGTGGTATTATCCCCAGGGCTTAAATTCAGCCAGAGCTGTCCAGAGCAGCACTCCGGTAAATATTTTCAACCCCCATGGAATTTTTATAGCATTTGGGTGGGGGGAGAGGAGCAGGAAATACTCTGAGACTTTAAGCCCTGGTTATCACCAGTAACAGGAATGGTTGAGTGAGTAGGAATCAGGTAATAAAATGAGGATTTCAGTTTTAGCCATCTTAGGTTTAAGTTGATGACAAGACATCTTAGGAGAAGATGTTGGTGAGACCCAGTACAACATGGTCTTGGATGAAGAGAGGCATGTCAGGAGTGGAGATTTGTGAGTGATCCACGTAGATGATAATTGAAGCCATGTGAACAAGGAAGTTCACCTAAAGAAATGGTGAGCTATAAATGTTGGGTAACAAGATACTGGTGGTTGCTCTTGATTATACAAGTATAAATCTAAAGGGTGGGGGAAAGTCATAAGCTGTTCACTGTGTACTTAAGTTGTTCAGTGAGTTAAGCATATTTTGGTAAGTGAAATTGATTACAAATTAATTTCCTTAAGTACTACACACCTTTTTATTTTCACACTAGAGCCTTATATTACACAAAGAAGCTATCATGTGGTGATTTTAAATTGCATGCAGCAGTGTTTAGCTTACATTTGAACTACAAAAAGTTTGCAAATGATTTTCCCCACTCACATATTAGTTCCAAAACTGCTGATTTTAGGGACTTGCAATCCTATTAATGGAGAAGAGAGATAATTTTCTGATTTGGTTTCTTAATATTTCGTTGGGGATATTAAAAATACTGTCAGGTTTTTGATGTCTCGGGGAGAGAATGAAAATAGCAAATCAAGGGGAAATCATTTGCAATATTTTTTTAGGAATCCTAAGAGCAGTACTGCAAATATGTGCTACAGGTGATTACACCAGATTTTTAAATAGGCTCTTCATGCAAGACTATTGAGTACAGTATAGATTTTTACTAAGCATGTAGCCAGCATATCTTTGCTTTTTTTTTTCTTGAGTCACTGAATGAGGAGCTCTCTTTGTAGACCTATCATGTATTTCAAATAAAGTCTCATCTGTTTGGTGTTCTTATACTAGAATCAGAATTTTATGTAATTTTTAAGAAACCTATATGTTGGGATTTTTGTTCAGTTTTGATTATTTTGTAGGGCATGTGCAAATACTTAAGATGATCTTATTTAATAACAACACTGGCATGTGAAATTCCATTAACCCTAAATAATATATTTGGCAGTTGACATTCAGTGTATATTTTCTCTGAAGTGTGGTTCTAATGCAGATGGAGGTTTTCTTCATATCAAGTTCTTTCTTTCTTTCCCTCCCTCCCTCCCTCCCTCCCTATAACTGTAAGGCATGTCCAAGAAAGAAAACAAGGTTATTCTAAAGTTAGGGGAACAGAGTTTGGGTATCCCCTAGTTTGTTGAAAGGATCTTTCTTTGCCTGCCTACCTATATTCAGCTTTCTTAACTCTAGTTTATTCCTCTCCTCACCTGCTTAGTTTCAGCACTAGAGAATTTTCCCCACCTCCATTACTCCTCTGATTCAATACTGAGAGACAAAATATCACCTACCTACAAAATCAAGTTAATGAGAGTCAGGCAGATACCACTGACTGGCTTTCAGGTTAGTTTTGTTTGTACCATGGTTATGCCAGTAAGTTTTATTCTTCAGTGGATTGCTCTTGAAAGGCCTTATGGAAGAATTGTCTGTGGTTTTGCTGGAGGAGGGATTTGAATTAAGATGGTGTGATTGACTAAAAGACAAGAGGAGGAAGACACTTCCAGGTATGGTAGAAGGCATTTCTGGATTACCTTTGTGTCTTGTCTGCATTTCTTTTGTAAAGGGGGTTTCCAATCCATTCCCTTGAGCAACTGAGTTTGGAAGGGGGATTTCTTTTTATTACTTGAGATTTTTATGGGTTTTTTTCCTTTTTCCTTTGAGCAACAAGGAGGCATTGGTTCTCATTGGACTGATTCAGTGAAGCAATTTTGTAATTCCTTGTTTGAATGTATTAAAATCTTGCACATCTTGAGGTCTCTGAAATTAATTGTATTAAGTTTATCAGAATGTAATAATTTCTAATACTGAATTCAAATACCTACAGTAAGAATTGGAATGAATGCCAAAAAAGCTTCTTGTTTCCAAAAAACCAAAATGTTAAATATGTCAGAAATTACAAACTAAAGATACAAATGCTTTTGAAACTTTTGAACCAAATGTTCTTATCCTATTACAACAATACATCTTTTTAGAGAGAAAGTACCACCATTGGTACTCAAAAGAGATACGAGTATCTGAGGACAAATCTTCACTTTAAACACTGCCATCTTCAGTGAAGATGCTACTACACCAATAGGAGAGCTTCTCCTATTGGTGCAGTTAATTCACCTCCATGAGAGGCAGTAGCTATGTCCATGGGAGAAGCCTTCCCATTGACATAGCACTGTCTACAGTGGGCTTTAGGTTGGTGTAACTATGTTACTTGGGTGTGGATTTTTCACACCCTTAAGCAATGTAATTATACCAGTGTAGGTTTGTAGTGTAGACCTGACCCAAGTTGTCTTTTCCAGGACTAGCAGATTTACTCTGTGTGACAGAGTGCTTGGCAACAGCAAGTGTATCAGCAGTCAGATGACTGGATCACCAATGAAATTGTCCCAGAATAAACCTGAGGGGCAAAGCTGGGCCTAATTGAAAGATTGGATGGGCCCAGGAAAGCCCCACAAGCTAATTAGCTTGGTAGACTAGAAAATAGAAAAGTCTTGTGGGAGGGAAGAGAGAGACTGGCAGGCTTTTGAGAGCCAGGAGAGATCTCTCGGGGGAAGAAACCTTCTGTCTCCACCCTCTATGGCTGAGTGAGTGAAGGATTGTAACCTTGTAAATACAGAGCTGCACAAGTGTGTTGTAAATAAACTATAGAAGGTGTTTCACCAGAAGAAGGTTTCCAGGCAGTTTTTGGCAAGAAAAGAGACTGGAGGGGGATGACACCTAGTCATACCCGGCTCACAACTTGCTGGGGCAATGGGTAATATCAGTAACTGATTAGGAAAGGTGTCCTGACTTGAAAAATCCAGTCTTAGCATAAAATAGTTTTTATACACTTCTAAAAAGTGTATGTTGGAACTGAGCTGTATTTAGAAACAAGGGGTGAGATTTTAAAAAGCACACTCATTGTTGGGATATACTTCCAATTGATTTTAATGGCAAAAGAGAAAGCTGGTACTGAATGGATATGAAAATCCCACCCAGCATGGTTTAAAAGCTGCTATAAAATCCATGAATATAATAAACAGAGCATCATTTTAATTAACTCCAGGCTTGAAAACATTACCAATCTCACATCAGCCGCTGGCTAGGAGGAAAGAAGCAACACGGGTGGAGTGAGGGCGCTGCTCTTCCTCCAGCCTCTGTTTTTGGGGGCTATGAATAGCTTCACTGTGTGGCTTTGCTTCTGCAGCTCATAGCTCTTCCAATCAACAGCAGTGTGAAATGGACATGTCAATTGCACTGCTGCCTGAATAGCAATGGTAAAAACTTATCAGTGTCTTACATGTGGTGGTGATAGCCATGTGATAAATTCTTTTTATCATGTACCTATGACCAGCTCACTTGCATTCTATCCATTAGTCCACCTGAGTTCAAGCTGAGAAAGTTTGGCACCTTGTGGGATCAGGCCAGTGTTTCTGCCAACTCTATCCTTTGTAGCTTTGGGTTGATTTAGGTACCCACAGTTGGGGGTTTCAATTGCTGACATAAGCTATTTTAATCTATACTCTGTTAATATATTTACCAATGTTTCTAATATGTTAGTGGGGTCAACCTCTTGTGGTTACACACACTAAAAATTCCCTAGAAATCCAGTATTTCAAGCATAAACTGTTTGTGTTTTTTTTAATAAAGTACTTATTGCTAAAATATTGCTAAATCTTAGAACCTTATGTTAATCAGTCATGTTAACTCCTTTGCTACTTAGGCTAACTATTAAAACTACTAACTATCCCAGTAGGCCTCAGTTTGTTGCTAAGCCTTCCTTAGTTGTTATACAGATTCTTATGTTTTCCTGTTTCCTATTACTTTTATTACATCTCTGATAGCTTTACCATCTTAAAGAACTTTAATAAGCCTTACCACATGATATATAATTTAATTTTATACTCTAAGATCAGATCGGGGTTACAAGTTAATATTTTCATAAAAAACAATGGTGGTGTGCCCAATTCCCCACTGCTTTGCTGGTGCTTGTATAGAGTGGATGTAAAATGCTACTTGTCTAATTTGATAGTGTTTTCATTCACTTTGTACAAATGCAAATATTAGCATAAGGGGCAAAGGCATAGTACTTCCATCTCTGTACCCTAAACTTTAGAATGCCAGGAAAATGAATCAATTTTTTTAGGTTTGAGTGAAACCCTAGATTAATCCTTAAAAGGAAATTCTTCTAGAACTTTAGCCTGCCCTTTTATGGGGTACATTAGTGAGGAAGAACAGTATTTTGGTATCCCATGTGAGACAGAGTGGAGAAAGTGACAAAGAAGCATTAGGGAAACATATTTCAAATAAATAAATTTAAAAATAGAAAAAAATAGCATTCTATCAGGTGTGAGTAATTCCTGTATCTAGAATAATGCATTGTTCATTTAACTTATTTAGTATTTTAGTATAGTTACAGTGATTGCAATGAGAAAAAAATATACATATATATGGAATTAGCTTCTATATGAAAGTATCTGGACTGGTATAGAATATTATTAAACAAATGTAAGAAACTATAAATCTTATCCTGAAGTCCTTTGCACACTTAACTTTCATTGAAATCCATGTCAATTTATTGTATAAAGATTCTAGAATCAAGACTTCACTCTTTATCTTAGTGATAAAAACAGGTTGTGGAGACTTTGCATTTTGAAAGACGCTGAATTTTGACAGGATTTTCAGTGACAATAATGACGTTTCCATTGCCCGTCTGCTTCTGTTTTGTGCAAAATCAGTAGATACAATAAAACCCCTATTTGTTCACCTGCTTAACACTGGTGTTTAGCAATACTGCAGTAAAAATGTTAAATGTATGCATATACATGTAAGCATATTTATATAACCTACCTTTTAACCTTTGTTTCATGGGAAAGTCACCTGTG
The DNA here is from genome assembly GCF_965140295.1 of Lepidochelys olivacea. Taxonomy (NCBI): domain Eukaryota; kingdom Metazoa; phylum Chordata; order Testudines; family Cheloniidae; genus Lepidochelys; species Lepidochelys olivacea. The sequence goes on from NC_140414.1 coordinate 98,303,073, forward strand.
TCCCTTCTGGGAAATGATTTTCCAACTGACTTTTCTTGCAGTTATTCAGTCATTTATGGTGTTTACTTAGGGTGGAGTACTTCACCATGTTTCTCATTTTACAGGTAAGCTTATAGCTCTTTGTTTGCTGTACGTTAGATCATGAACCATATCGCTGATAATAAAATTAATTCACATACTGTAGAGCGGTTACACCAAAAAATAGGCATAATTCAAACAGCCAAGTGGTAGTTAAAATATAAAATCCTCTCTTGGGGAAGGTGGATAACTTTCATAACAATAGTTTGATATTCTAAATCTAATAAACTTAAGATGCATACAACTTAAATTCTAAAAAATCTTTCTGGTTTACCAGTAATTGAAACGTTTCCTGTTTTAGCTTTCGAATACACAATGGATATATGATGGCTGATTCGCCAGCAGAAATAAATATAGCCTTCTGGCATATTGAACACATTTTCTTGATTTTTATAATATTTAGGGGGCACCTCTACCAGATGACCTCTCAGGAAATGAAACATTTATGTATCCTTAAATGTATTCCTCTCATTTTCATACTTGTGGTCCTAAATAGACCAACTTTTTTTGCCTTTTGGTATAAAATTCATAGCAATATAAGGCTGGAAGGGACTTCAAGAGTTCTTGTCCATCCCCCTGTACTGAGGCAGATTAAGAATACCGATATCATCCCTGACAGGTGTTTGCCTAATCTGTCCTTAAAAACCTCCAGTGATGGGGATTCCACAACCTTACTAGGTAACCTGTTCAGTGTTTTAACTATATTTATAGTTGGAAAGCTTTTCCTAATATCTAACTTAAATTTTCTTTTCTGCAAACTAAACTGATTACTTTCTGCCCTCCCTTGGTGGACTTGAAAAACTATTGATCATTGTCCTCTTTATAACAATCTTTTCCATATTTGAAGACAGTTATCATGCCCCACCTCCCTCAGCCTTCTTTTCTTTCAACTGAACATTCCCCAGTTCCTTCAACCTTTCCTCGTAGGTCAGGTTTCCTAAACGTCTTATCGTTTTTGTTGCCCTCCTCTGGGCTCTCAATTTATCCGCATCTTAAAGTGTGGTGTCCAAAACCAGACACAATACTCCAGCTGAGGCCTCACCAGTGCTGAGTAGAACTGAACACTTACTTCTTGTCTTAAATACAACTCGGAATGTCATTTGCCTTTTTCACAACAGTCTCATGCTTTTGACTCCTTTAGTTTTGTGATCCATTATAACCCCCAGATCCTCTTCTGTAGAATTACTGCCTGGCCAGTTATTCCCCATTTTGTATTTATGCATTTGATTTTTTTCCTTAAGTGGAGTGCTGCTCTGAGTTTCATCTTATTGATTTCAGACCAGTTCTCTGATTTATCAAGATCACTTTGAATTCTAATCTTGTCCTCCAAAGTGCTTGCAACCCCTCCCATCTTGGTGTTATCCACAAATTTTGTAATCATATTCTTCACTACATCATCCAAGGTGTTGTTATTGTTGTGTAATGGCATGTTACAATACTCAACTTCTTACAGGGCTAGAGGGGTTTTGAATAGGGGGATGATCCTTTAGGCATAATTTTGAGGAAAGGTTATATTGTTCTGTTCTTAGAAGACTGAATCAACTATTGTATATGATTGAGATTATTTATCCTTTTGTAGTTTTAAATATTTGTGATATGCACCTAGAGTTTGATAGGCACCATTTTAATTCATTTTATAAAACAAATTAATAGATAAATACAAATAAATAGAATTAAATGTTATTCCAATTTGTCAAGTAAAGTTCTCCGGTAATCTCAAACTAAATTCAATCAACTGAAGCTAACCACTCAGGCCCAGTGAGTTTCATAGAATCATAGACTTTAAGGTCAGAAGGCACCATTATGATTGTCTAGTCTGACCTCCTGCACAAGGCAGGCCACAGAATCTCACCCACCCACTCCTGTAACAAACCCCTAACCTATGTCTGAGCCATTGAAGTCCTCAAATCATGGTTTAATGACTTCAAGGTGCAGAGAATCCTCCAGCAAGTGACCCATGCCCCACGCTGCAGAGGAAGGTGAAAACCCCCCAGGGCTTCTGCCAATCTGCCCTAGAGGAAAATTCCTTCCTGACCCCAAATATGCCGATCATCTAAACCCTGAGCATGTGGGCAAGACTCTCCAGCCAGACACCCAGGAAAGAATTCTCTGTAGTAACTCAGATCCCATCCCATCACAGGCCATTGGGCATATTTACCGCTAATAGTCAGAGATCAATTAATTGCCAAAATTAGGCTATCCCATCATACCATCCCCTCCATAAACTTATCAAGCTTAGTCTTGAACCAGATATGTCTTTTGCCCTCACTGGTCCCCTTGGAAGGTTGTTCCAGAACTTCACTCCTCTGATGGTTAGAAACCTTCATCTAATTTCAAGTCTAAACTTCCTTATGGCCAGTTTATATCCATTTGTTCTTGTGTCCACATTGGTACTGAGCTTAAATAATTCCTCTCCCTCCCTGGTATTTATCCTTCTGATATGTTTATAGAGAGCAATCATATCTCCTCTCAGCCTTTTTTTGGTTAGGCTAAACAAGTCAAGCTCTTTGAGTCTCCTTTCATAAGACAGGTTTTCCAGTCCTCGGATCATCCTAGTAGCCCTTCTCTGTACCTGTTGCAGTTTGAATTTATCCTTCTTAAACATGGGAGATCAGAACTGCACACAATATTCCAGATGAGGTCTCACCAGTGCCTTGTATAACTGTACTAACACTTCCTCATCTCGACTGGAAATACCTCACCTGATGCATCCCAAGACCGCATTAGCTTTTTTCACGGCCATATCACATTAGCGGCTCATAGTCATCCTGTGATCAACCAATACTTTGAGGTCCTTCTCCTCCTCTGTTAGTTCCAAGTGATGCTTCCCCAGTTTATAACAAAAATTCTTGTTATTAATCCCTAAATGCATGACCTTGCACTTTTCACTATTAAATTTCATCCTATTACTATTACTCCTGTTTACAAGATCATCCAGATCTTCCTGTATGATATCCTGTTCCTTCTCTGTATTGGCAATACCTCCTAGCTTTGTGTAATCTGCAAACTTTATTAGCACATTCCCACTTTTTGTGCCAAGGTCAATAATAAAAAGATTGGTCCCAAAACCAATCCCTGAGGAACTCTACTAGTAACCTCCTTCCAGCCTGACAGTTCACCTTTCATTGTGACCTGTTGTAGTCTCCCCTTTAACCAGTTCCTTATCCACCTTTCAATTTTCATATTGATCCCCATCTTTTCCAATTTAGCTAATAATTCCCCATGTGGAACCGTATCAAATGCCTTACTGAAATCGCGGTAAATTAGATCCACCGCGTTTCCTTTTGTCTAAAAAAATCTGTTACCCTCTCAAAGAAGGAGATCAGGTTGGTTTGACATGATCTACCTTTTGTAAAGCCATGTTGTATTTTGTCCCATTTACCATTGACCTCAATGTCCTTAACTACTTTCTCCTTCAAAATTTTTTCCAAGACCTTGCATACTACAGATGTCAAACTAACAGGCCTGTATCACTTTTTTTCCCCCCTTTCTTAAAAATATGAACTATGTTAGCAATTCTCCAGTCACTTGGTACAACCCCTGAGTTTACAGATTCATTAAAAATTCTTGCTAATGGGCTTGCAATTTCATGTGCCAGTCCCTTTAATATTCTTGGATGAAGATTATCTGGGCCCCCCGATTTAGTCCCATTAAGCTGTTTGAGTTTGGCTTCTACCTCAGATGTGTTAATATCTACCTCCATATCCTGATTCCCATTCGTCATCCTACCATTATCCCTAAGCTCCTCATTAGCCTCATTAAAGACTGAGGCAAAGTATTTGTTTAGATATTGGGCCAGGCCTAGATTATCCTTAACCTTCACTCCATCCTCAGTGTTTAGCGGTCCCACTTCTTCTTTCCTTGTTTTCTTCTTATTTATATGGCTAGAGAACCTTTTACAATTGGTTTTAATTCCCTTTGCAAGGTCCAACTCTCCATGGCTTTTGGCCTTTCTCACTTTATCCGTACATGTTCTGACTTCAATAAAGTAGCTTTCCTTGCTGAGCCCTCCCATGTTCCACGTCTTGTAGACTTTCTGCTTTTCCTAATCACCTCTCTGAGATGCTTGGTCTACCACTCTGCCTATGTATTTTTCCCCCTTTCTTGGGATGCAGCCTTCTGATAGTTTCTGCAACTTTGACTTGAAGTAATTCCAGGCCTCCTCCGCCTTTAGATCTACAAGTTCTTCAGTCCAATCCATTTCCCTAACTAATTTCCTTAATTTTTTTAAGTTAGCCTATTTTGAAATCAAAAACCCTAGTCACAGATCTATTTTTGTTTATCCTTCCATTTAGTTTTAATTGAATTAGCTCATGATCGCTCGAACCAAGGTTGTCCCCTACAACCATTTCTTCTATGAGGTCCTCACTACTCACCAAAACCAAATCTAAAATGGCATCCCATCTTGTTGGTTCAGCAACTACTTGGTGAAGGAATCCATCAGTTATCGCATCCAGGAAAATCTGAGCCCTATTATTATTACTAGCACTTGTCCTACAATCTATGTCTGGGAAGTTAGTCTCCCATGATCACACAATTCCCATTAGGTTATTTACTTCATTAAAAACATTAAAGAGGGCTCTATCCATATCCAGATCGGATCCTGGTGGTCTATTGCACACCCCAAGCACTATCCCATGGGAGGCTCTAGTAGCTTTCTTCCCCAATGTGATTTTTGCCCAGACACTCTGTCTTATCCATTCCATCACTTCTTATTTGTTTACAGTCTACCTCATCATTGATATACAATGCTAGTCCACCACCTTTGCCTTTATTTCTCTCTTTCCTAAACAGCACATACCCTTCAATATCTGTACTCCAGTCATGACGACTATTCCATCATGTTTCTGTTATCCCTATAATATCTGGTTTCACTTCCTGCACCAGTAGCTCTAGTTCCTCCATTTTGTTATCTAGGCTCCTCATATTAGTGTACAAACATGTTAATTTTTGCTGTTTGGCTTCGCTCACATTCTTTACCCAATTAGACACACACATTCTACCACCAGTATCACCTATTAGACTGGTATCTACGCTACCCTTCCTCCTTATGTCCATTCTCCTACCCACACCTGTATCCTTTCTTACTTTGTTTTCTTCCCTTTCAATGTTAAAATCCGGCGTGGCGATTACGTGTACATCTCCCAACCATCTCCCCCAAATTCCTAGTTTAAAGCTCTTAATCAGTTGTGCCAGCCTCCATGCTAGAAGTCTATTTCCCTCCCTACTCAGGTGAAGTCCATCCCAAGAGAACAGTCCTCTGTCCATGAATGCTTCCCAGTGGCCATACATCCCAAAGCTCTCCTTATAGCACCATTGCCTGAGCCATCTGTTGATCAACATAATCTTGTCACACCTTTGTTGCCCCTCTCTAGGAAAAGCCAGAATCCCACTGAAGATCACCTAAGCCTCGATTTCCTTAAGTGTCTTCCCCAGCCTGGCATAGTTTCCCTTGATACATTCCAGTGAGAATCTAGCCGTATCGTTTGTTCCCACATGAAGGACAATCAGTGGATTCTTTGCCTCTCCCATTAGGATCCTCTTCATCCTCAGATCCACTTCCTGTCTCTTAGCACCCAGCAGACAGCACACCCTTCTGTTCTCTGGATCAGCTCTGGTTACAGGCCTGTCTATCCTTCTTAGTAAGGAGTCTCCAATCGGGTAGACCTGCCTCTTCCTGGTGATGGTGCGATTCTCCGGTCTATCCCCTGTTCCCTCTGGCTACAAGTCCTCTCGATTCCTATTGTCCCTTGCAATCCTCTGCAACCCATCTTGTATCCTCCTGGGGCTCATATTTGGTGGTGTTATCTCCATTGACTCTTGCCCTCTTCCTATAGGACTATCTGCTCTTCTCTTCTTCCTTGCCCTCTCACCTTCAGTGACCACCTGCTGTGCCCCTTCTTCATTTTCCAACTCCGCAAACCTGTTCCTGAGCTCTGTTTCTCCTTCATTAGCCCATCTTTTCCTCTGCCTGGTTCTCTTAGTCACATGCTTCCACTGTCCACTTTCCTCACCCAGCAGTCTCCCCTCAGAGTTCTTTGGTCCTACTTCCATCTGCAAGTCTGAGCTTTTCACTTCAGCCTCCTCATGTCTTTGCTCCATCATCTGCCCAAACCCCCTTCTAAACTCAACCAGAGTTTCCACCTGCATCTCCAATCCTCGGATCTTTTCTTCCATCAGCTCTATCAGGCGGCACTTCATGTAGACAAAACTCTTTTCAGGTAACCCCTCAAGGATCATGTACATGCCACAGCTTCCACATCCAGTCATCTTCATTGTATCCTCCACTGCTTGGGTCACTACCACTGCTGCCTCTGTATCTGTCATAGCCTTCTCACTTAAGTCCTGTTAGTCCGGGAAACACAAACCAAACCAAACCACCACCACCCACAGCAAAATAAACCCCCAAAAGAGCACCAAAACACTGCCAGAAAACCACACACTTCCTTCACTAGCCTGTCTGTTTCTCTGCCTGGCTGTCTTCTCCCCAAACTCCTCTTGCAAACTTCCACTCAAGCTCCCCTGTTTACAGCTCTGTTTGTTGGCTTCTGTGCTGCTGCAGCTGTCTGGTTGTGGTTTTTGTTTGTTTTTGTTTTTTGCATCTGGGTAAGGGCTGTGAGATTTAGCCCATACACTACTATATCATTGCAAACAGTGAATTTTACAAGAGTTGTAACAACCCAGGTGCTGATTGCTTTTCCTTTTTTTTCCACACAAACAGATGGTCTTCTTTGAGGGCCTATGCGCATTCCCACGTGTGGGATTTTTGGGCTTTGGTGTTGAGCTCATGGAACCTCCATCAAAACTGTCCCCTTTGAGGCTATATGATGCATCCTACTGACACCTTTGTTCAGATTGTGAGCCTATCTAAGGGAGTGGAGGCCCTGATTGCATCAATTCCTTTACCACCACCACAAGGAGCATTAGGAAGCTGTGATATGTCTGCCTCTGAGAATCTGGGTGAACCCCCTTATTTTAGGTAGCTCATTTAATCCTATAGTTGTTTTAGCTAGTGTTAGTGAGTTTTTTGTTTTTAAATTGCCAGTACCCTCACCAGAACTTAGAAGATTTGTCTTGGTTCTCCACTGATAGCCTGAATCAGTGGATTAAAAGAGTCTTCCACTTGTCCAGTAGTTTATTTAGAGTGAGACATTCATCTTTGCCGCGTGGTGTGCTTGGGGAAGTGCACTCCCTGGATTGACTTGTGATCCAATTTTGCCAAAATCTCTATATCAGAAGGCATTTGGGCCTGATTCACTGGAGTTACTGATACTTCTATGGCATGTCTTAGGAGGGTGCCATCAAGAAAATTTGCAGAGCAGCCATTTGCAGTTTGAGTCATATCTTTGTCAAGCACTGCTCCTTAGAGTTAGTGTCCCAGTTGGATAGTGGGTTTGGGAGGGAAACACTTCAGTCCTTATTCAGTTAAGAATTCCTTTGGTCACCTTCTGTTTGGGGCAGATTAAGAGTGCCTTTGATGAAGAAAGATGGTTTACTTACTAGTAACTGCTGCTCTTTGAGAGTTGGCTGTGCAATCATGTTTCCTGTCCACTTTCTCTTCTTCCTCACAGTTCTCTTAAAACATGGGACTCTGCAGCTCAGAAAGAATGTTGGTGGTTGGAACTGCATTCCCTTAGGCTGACCTCACTAAGGGCTTGTCTTCGCTACTGGGGTAAGTTGACCTAAGCAACGTTGACTCCAGCTACGTTATTCACATAGCTGGAGTCGATGTAGTTTAGGTCGCCTTACCCTGGCGTCTTCGCTGCACTGTGTAGACGAAAGATTGTCTCCGGTCGACTTACTTTACTCCTCTTGGAAAGGTGGAATACCAGGATCGACTGGAAAGCACTCTGCTGTTGATTTAGCGGGTCTTCACTAGACCCGCTAAATCGACACCTGCTGCATTGATTGCAGCAGCTTGTGAAGACAAGCCCTAAGGAATGCAGATGCAGCTGTAATGGACATGGTTTAGATGGAGTTTATGCACGCTGAATGTCTGTAGTGCCAGTCCCACAGTGGGAATGAACAGGGCAAGCCTCAAAGAACAAAAGTTACTTTCCCTAGACAAGATGCTTTGTAGTAATCTCCATTTTAATTCTGAAACTGAATATTTTAAGGATTCTTTCTCTCCCTTCCCCTCTGCTGCCCCCAGGCTCTGACTTCTCTTTACTTGGGAACTAAAAAAGTTGTCTGCACTTTTCTGCAGAATTGTTAGAATTTGTACATTTTAGATGAGACTGTAAGTTGGGCTATACAAATGTCATTTTTCAAAAAAGTATCTACAAATTTTAGGAGAGCTTATTACAGTCTCTCGTTTCAACTTTGATTTGAGAAAAGGTATATTGAATGAATCCCAACCTGTGCAGTTTATATGGGATATTTGAACAAAGATTGGAAGATTTGCTTGCTCATCAGATGCTGCCTTTTGTAATAGATATGCAGTAAGTGTTTCATCATCTCTTGTATTAAAAGTATTTAATGTTTGATTCCTGGAGTCCCAGATTAATGACTGTTTTTGCTGACCTTCATGCTTATAAACAACTGATGTTAACTATGCAGTAAGTATATTGATTTTCTCCTATTTGCCTATAAAATGTAGTATGCATTCACTTGCACAGGTGAAACCTTAATGGCTGCTACATAAACTGAAGTTGTGTGAACCTTCTGTCTTAACACTTTTTAAGGTGCTTTTAATAAGATACAAGTAAGACTAGCATCAATAATGAAAAATGGACTAGTGGACTTAATCCTGCAGTCCTCTAATAACTCCTGACTCATTAGAAACTTCTGATTACTTCACTGAGAATTTTTTCTGAGTAAGAGCAACATAAGACTCCAGGATTTGACCGACTATTATTAATATTCGTATTTGGACTTCTAGTGTAACTTAAGTCAGGTTGTTTTTGCTTTTTCATTTTTAAAAGGGAATCACACTGCCCCATACATAGAATACTTTCTTAGTGCCAGGCCACTACCCTGACTTCATTCAGTTCCCTCAGTAAGAGCTTCCAAGATGCTCACATGTTAAAACTGAGTAACCATCGGAGCTTATTACTATAGCTCTTGTCCATATTTACCCCAATTTCCTGTTATGTACCATGCCCTCAGAGTCTCATCTAAAATTAAAGGGCAAAATTCTTCAGGTGTCTTGTTCTGTAAAGTGTCTTATCTTGCTTTTGGGTTCTGTAAAAGTATTTTATTTTTGAGCAAAGGAGGAGAAAAGAGTAAATAAACATATAGTGTTGTAACCTTTCTGTGATAAGCAGTAAAAAGAGATTTTATACTAAAGAGATAATTACAATATTTCATGTTCTTATCACTTTATTATGATTGCAAATGTACTTTTAAAAGCCGTTCTAACTGAGGGGGGAAATATTCTGCATTTGTAAGACAGTGATTTTGGGGGCAAATTTTAAGACTCTGGTAGGAAAAAAAAATATTGAACCAGAAAGTACTAAACAAAGTTCATTGATAGAATCACAGATAACTGAGTGTGTCCACACTAGCCACCCTCAGTCAGTGTAAGGTTTGCCCTTGCATCCACAGCTGACAATGATGATGGCTTCACAAGATCCCCCTCCCCTCCTTGCCTTGCTCCTTTCTGTCCTCCCTCCTTTTGTAATCCTTCAGGTTTGTCCCTGCAGCTTGTCTGGCAAACGGGAGGGGTTTGTTGAGAGCAAGTGTCAGCTGGTGATTGCACACACATTGCCCTTATGTGTAGGGCCCTACCAGTTTCACGGCTGTGAAAAACATATCACAGACCGTGAAATAAGCCCTTTCCCATGAAATCTGATCTCCACGAAGTCAGCCGGACTTGTCCTTCCTCCACATGGCTGTTATTGGAGGGAGATCAGGCCCACCTCCACAGGCAGCACAGAAATGAGGATGTACCACCCTCACTTCTGTGCTTCTGCCCCCTGTGGCTCTGGCTGGGGCTGGGAGCTGCTGCCTGCCATCGCTTCTGCCCAGGCTCGGGACTACTGCTCTCTCTGCCACGGCTTCTGCGGGGGCTGGGGCCTTCCAAGCTCCATCTGGGCTTCTACCCCCTGTGGCTCATGCCTGGGCTTAGCGACCTGGGCTGCGGGCTGCCATCTCCCATGGGCTCCATCCCCCACAATTTCTTCCCTGCTTAGGGCTGACCTCCATCCCCCAACTCCTGGCTCCTACCCGAGCTCCAGGGCTGCTGTCTCTCTTCCTCCCACCATGGGCTCCTGCAGCCAAAATTGTGAAATTGACCAATTTTAAGACACTGGTGGCCGTGAAATTGACCAAAGTGAACCGCGAATTTGGTAGGGCCCTACTTATATGACTCAGTATTAACTCCTCATTAAGAAAGTTCTTTGCATTTGACTTGCCATTCATTTGGGATGGATGATCTGCTTAACTAGGGATACATGTTTTGTGTTATGTTGTCAAGGAAGCCCATGGAGCTAAACATTCTTAAGTCCTATAGTTTTTGCTCTGACTTAAGGCAAAGCTAAATCCTGAACCAAGAGAACTGATGAGGAGTCCGGTGGCACCTTAAAAACTAACAGATTTATTTGGGCATAAGCTTTTGTGGGTAAAAAACCCCACTTCTTCAGATGAATGGAGTGAAAATTACAGATACAGGCATAAATATTTATTGGCACATGAAGAGAAGGGAGTTACTTTACAAGTGGAGAACCTATGTTAAAGGCCATTCAGTCAGGGTGGATGTGGTCCAATCCCAGTAACTGAGGAGGAAGGAGAGGGAAAATTGCTTTTGTAGTGAGCCATCCACTCCCAGTCCCTATTCAAGCCCAAATTGATAGTGTTAAATTTGCAAATGAATTGTAGCTCTGCAGTTTTTCTTTGAAGTCTGTTTCTGAAGTTTTCAAGAGAACTGGTTTATCTTGAGATGCATTTTGATGCTGAGGGTTTAATACTTTGGAATGTATTGTTAATTAGAGGAAACTAAGGGCTTGTCTATAAGTGGCGGTTAAAACAGAGTAAATCAAGATAATTTGGTTTGAAAATGCTTGTGCAAACATGGCACGATCCCTAATAGCACACTAACTCCAGTTTGTTGCAAATTCTGGAGTTCGCTTTCAAAGTGAACTGATTTTGCAGTGAATCAGGTTAGTTCAGTGTATTCTTCATTTGCATGCAGTGCTGCTGCTTGTTAGTCCTCCATTAGGTGGTCTCATATTGCTTTGCCGGTCTACTGTCTGGTGTCAAGTTTACTGGATGTACTGTCCCCTGTTGAAAGCTGGCGTGGGGCCAGATTTTGCCTGTTTGCTCCTGGATTTGAGTACACTGCAATTGCTGCAATAATACTCCAAAGTCCTATGACATACCTCATGCAGCTGCTTGGAGCAGTACTGGGACCCTGGATCTTATTGCTATCTGTTGAGAAGCATCGGTGCAGGAAGCTCTTGTGGCCAGAGAGATATTTTTGGGATAGGTTTCAGAGTAACAGCCGTGTTAGTATGTATTCGCAAAAAGAAAAGGAGTACTTGTGGAACCTTAGAGACTAACCAATTTATTTGAGCATAAGCTTTCGTGAGCTACAGCTCACTTCATCATACCTTCATCACAGATGCATACTGTGGAAAATACAGAAGATGTTTGTTTTTATACGCACAAACCATGAACAAATGGGTGTTTATCACTGCAAAAGGTTTTCTCTCCCCCACCCCACTCTCCTGCTGGTAATAGCTTATCTAAAGTGATCACTCTCCTTACAATGTGTATGATAATCAAGGTGGGCCATTTCCACCACAAACCCAGGTTTTCTCCCCACCCTCCTGCTGGAAATGGCCCACCTTGATTATCATACACATTGTAAGGAGAGTGATCACTTTAGATAATGACAGGTATACATCCGATGAAGTGAGCTGTAGCTCACGAAAGCTTATGCTCAAATAAATTGGTTAGTCTCTAAGGTGCCACAAGTCCTCCTTTTCTTTTCACTTTAGATAAGTTTCAGAGTAACAGCCGTGTTAGTCTGTATTCACAAAAAGAAAAGGAGTACTTGTGGAACCTTAGAGACTAACCACTGAAGGTAAAAAATCCATTACAATCTACATACCACACAGACTATGCTGACAGCTTGTGCCACACGCTCTCAAAGAAACTGTGGAATCACCTGATCAACATCCTCTACAGCAAACAGGGAAAGATTAAGAATGAGCTCTCAAAAATGGATACTCTCATAAAAAACCAACCTTCCACACAAACTTCCTCGTGGCTGGACTTTACTAAAACTAGACAAGCCATTTACAACACACACTTTGCTTCTCTACAAAAGAAAAAGGACACTAAACTTTCTAAACTACTGCATGCCAGAAGGGGCCACAGCAATGGTTCCCTCAACCCACCCAGCAATATTGTTAACCTATCCAACTATACTCTTAGCCCAGCAGAAGCAGCTGTCCTATCTCGGGGCCTCTCCTTCTGCCCCTCCACCCCCACTAACATGATACAGTTCTGTGGTGACCTAGAATCCTATTTTCGACGTCTCCGACTCAAGGAATATTTCCAACATACCTCTGAACAACATACTAATCCACAGACACCTCCCTACCAACACTACAAAAAGAAGGATTCTAGGTGGACTAAACAGCAGACTGGACTTCTACATAGAGTGCTTCCGCCGACGTGCACAGGCTGAAATTGTGGAAAAGCGGCATCACTTACCCCATAACCTCAGCCGTGCGGAACACAATGCCATCCACAGCCTCAGAAACAACTCTGACATCATAATCAAAAAGGCTGACAAAGAAGGTGCTGTTGTCATCCTGAATAGGTCGGAATATGAACAAGAGGCTGCTCGGCAGCTCTCCAACACCACTTTCTACAAGCCATTACCCTCTGATCCCACTGCAAGTTACCAAAAGAAACTACAGCATTTGCTCAAGAAACTCCCTGAAAAAGCACAAGATCAAATCCGCACAGACACACCCCTGGAACCCTGACCTGGGATATTCTGTCTACTACCCAAGATCCATAAACCTAGAAATCCTGGGCACCCCATCATCTCAGGCATTGGCACCCTGACAGCAGGATTGTCTGGCTATGTAGGCTCCCTCCTCAGGCCCTACGCTACCAGCACTCCCAGCTACCTTCTAGACACCACTGACTTCCTGAGGAAACTACAATCTATCGGTGATCTTCCTGATAACACCATCCTGGCCACTATGGATGTAGAAGCCCTCTACACCAACATTCCACACAACGATGGACTACAAGCCGTCAAGAACACCGTCCCAATAATGTCACGGCTAACCTGGTGGCTGAACTTTGTGACTTTGTCCTTACCCGTAACTATTTTACATTTGGGGACAATGTATACCTTCAGATCAGCGGCACTGCTATGGGTACCCGCATGGCCCCACAGTATGCCAACATTTTTATGGCTGACTTAGAACAACGCTGCCTCAGCTCTCGTCCCCTAACGCCCCTACTCTACTTGCGCTATATTGATGACATCTTCATCATCTGGACCCATGGAAAAGAAGCCCTTGAGGAATTCCACCATGATTTCAACAATTTCCATCCCACCATGAACCTCAGCCTGGTCCAGTCCACACAAGAGATCCACTTCCTGGACACTACAGTGCTAATAAATGATGGTCACATAAACACCACCCTATACCAGAAACCTACTGACCGCTATTCCTACCTACATGCCTCCAGCTTTCACCCTGACCACACCACACGATCCATTGTCTACAGCCAAGCTCTGCGATACAACCGCATTTGCTCCAACCCCTCAGACAGAGACAAACACCTACAAGATCTCTATCATGCATTCTTACAACTACAATACCCACCTGCGGAAGTGAAGAAACAGATTGATAGAGCCAGAAGAGTTCCCAGAAGTCACCTACTACAGGACAGGCCTAACAAAGAAAATAACAGAACGCCACTAGCCGTCACCTTCAGTCCCCAAGTAAAACCCCTCCAACGCATTATTAAGGATCTACAACCTATCCTGAAGGGTGACCCAACACTCTCACAAATCCTGGGAGACAGGCCAGTCCTTGCCTACAGACAGCCCCCCAACCTGAAGCAAATACTCACCAGCAACCACATACCACACAACAGAACCACCAACCCAGGAACCTATCCTTGCAACAAAGCCCGTTGCCAACTGTGCCCACATATCTATTCAGGGGACACCATCACAGGGCCTAATAACATCAGCCACACTATCAGAGGCTCGTTCACCTGCACATCCACCAATGTGATATATGCCATCATGTGCCAGCAGTGCCCCTCTGCCATTTACATTGGTCAAACTGGACAGTCTCTACATAAAAGAATAAATGGACACAAATCAGATGTCAAGAATTATAACATTCATAACCCAGTCGGAGAACACTTCAATCTCTCTGGTCACGCAATCACAGATATGAAGGTCGCTATCTTACAACAAAAAAACTTCAAATCCAGACTCCAGCGAGAAACTGTTGAATTGGAATTCATTTGCAAATTGGATACAATTAACTTAGGCTTGAATAGAGACTGGGAGTGGCTAAGTCATTATGCAAGGTAACCTATTTCCCCTTGTTTTTTCCTAACCATCTCCCCCCCCCCCCCCCAAGACGTTCTTGTTAAACCCTGGATTTGTGCTGGAAATGGCCCACCTTGATTATCATACACATTGTAAGGAGAGTGGTCACTTTAGATAAGCTATTACCAGCAGGAGAATGGGTTTGTGTGTGTGTTGGGGGTGGGGGGTGTTGAGAAAACCTGGATTTGTGCTGGAAATGGCCTAACTTGATTATCATACACATTGTGAGGAGAGTGATCACTTTAGATAAGCTATTGCCAGCAGGAGAGTGGGGTGGGGGGAAGTATTTTTTCATGCTTTGTGTGTATAAAAGATCTTCTACACTTTCCACAGTATGCATCCGATGAAGTGAGCTGTAGCTCACGAAAGCTTATGCTCAAATAAATTGGTGAGTCTCTAAGGTGCCACAAGTACTCATTTTTGGGATAGAGCTCTTTTTGTGGACGTTGCTAGTCAGAGGTCATGATCTAGAATGCCAACCGGTGTTGAATAAAGAGTAAACAGGGGACATGTAACTTGTTCGGTTTTGGAAGTGCTGGACAGGATTTTGCAGAACTACATGATCACCAAACCCAGAAAGGTTGTGGAACCTGCTACCTGATCTCTTTCCCCCACTACAAAGACAACCAGAAAGACTCACTGGAGCATGAGCATGAGGATGCCAATGAAGAGAACTCCCCGGAAAGCCAGGATATATCTATTCTTCTTTGAGTGATTGCTCATATTGATTCCAATTAGGTGTGTGCATGCTGTGTGCACAGTTATCGGAAAGTTTTTCCCTTAGCAGCACCTGTCGGGTCGGCTATGGAGCCCCCTGGAGTGGCGCCTTCATGGCGCTCAATATAGGACCCTGCCGACCCAGAGCCTCCTCAGTTCCTTCTTACCGCCAGTGACAGTCTTTGGAATTGTGGTGTCTTGCTCTGCAAGCTCTTCATGTTTCCCAAGCTTCTCTTTCGGACTGTTTGTTTAGTTCTTAATTATTGTAGTTCTAGCTAGTAGTTAGTTAGCTGTTGTGTTATGGGGTTTACCCTCCACCCTGACTGCGTTCTCCTTGCGGGACTTACATGAGTAAGTCCCAGGGGTTCAAGCCCTGCATGTCCTGCAACAAAGCCCATGCCAATGTGCGACTCTCATGACACTTGTTTAAAGTGTTTGAAGGAAACACATCAGTCAGAAAAGTGCAGGATTTGTAACTGCTTTTGCCCCCATACCAAGAAGGAGCAGGACTTTAGATTGAAGCAGCTCCTTATGCAGGCAGCACTTAGACTGCAACCTGCATCAGGCCCACCTCCACAGGCAGCGCAGAAGTGAGGTTGTACCACCCTCTTTTCCGTGCTGCAGCAGCCCCAGAACTGGGCTCTGGGTTTCTGCCCTCCACAGCTCTATTCCCACTACTTCCTAATCCCCCAAAGCCAGAAGGTGTCTCAGACCCATTCTAGACATGTGAGGACTCAACAAGTTCATGGTGAAGTTGAAGTTCCGCATCGTTTCTCTCATTACAATTATCCCTTCTCTGGATCCAGGAGACTAGTTCGCCATCCTCGACATGAAAGATGCACGCTTTCACATAGCGATTTGCCCTGCACACAGACGCTTCTTAAGGTTCATGATCGACCAAAAACATTATCAGTTCATGGTCCTTCCCTTTAGCCTGTTGACAGCCCCACGAGTGTTCACCAAGTGCATGTCAGTGATAGCAGCCTTCCTCAGAAGGAGGTAGGTGGTGGTATACCTTTACCTCAATGATTGGCTGCTCAGGGGGCATACCAGAGAAAAGGTGGAGTTGCAGGTCCATCTAGTCACATCCACATTCAAGAGACTGGGTCTCCTCCTCAACGTGAACAAGTCCACCTTGTCTCTGACTCAGAAGATAGAGTTTATTGGAACAGTGTTGGACTCCGTCCAGGCACGAGGAAGCCCTACGGAGTCCCTATTCCAAGCCATGGCAAGCATCATTTGATGCATGAGACAGTATCTGACCACTACAGCAAGAAATTGCCTCGGTCTCCTTGGTCACATGACGGCCTGCACGTACGTGGTCTGACACACCAGACTGAGAGACTCAGGCCTCTATAGACGTGGCTCTCTTCGACATATTGCCCGGGGTGCGACAGCCTGGGACTAGTGGTCACGGTGCCACAGCAGGTGCTAGAGTCACTCCAGTGGTGGCTTGATGCTTGAATAGTCTGCGAAGGAGTCCCCTTCAACAGCCATCCGCTGTCCTTGTCTCCAGTTACGGACACATCAGCTCTAGGTTGGGGCGCACATCTGGGAGATCTCCGAACGCAGGGCCTCTGATCACAGGATGAGTTCTCTCTCCATATCAATATCAAGGAACTCAGAGCGGTTCAACTCACATGCCAGGCCTTTCAGTCTCGTCTGCAAGGTCAGCACATGGCAATCATGATGGCCAACACCACTGCAATGTTTTACATCAACAAGCAGGATGGAACCTGGTCTTCACCCCTCCGTCAGGAGGCTCTCAGGCTCTGGGAATTCTGTATAGCCCACTCCTTTCCCCCGGAAGGATCATATCTGCCCGGAGTCCAGAACGTACTGGCAGACCACCTCAGCAGGTCCTTCCACAGCCATGAGTGGTCCATCCGGCTGGACATCCATTCCATCTTACAGAGGTGGGGGTTTTCCCAGGTTGACCTATACACCACTTGGAGGAACTGGAAGTGCCCAGTGTTTTGCTCCTTCCAGAAAAGCAGCACAGTCTCAATCCTGGATGCATTCCTGCTACCCTGGGAGGCCGTCTGCTCTATGCCTTTCCCCCGATACCTCTCATGCCCAAGGTACTACTCAAGGTCTGCAGAGACGGGGCAGAGATAATTCCGGTGGCGCCAGTGTGGCCATGACAACATTGATACACCACGCTTCTGGATCTGTCAGTCGACAGTCTGAGCAAGTTTCTGCTCCTCCCCAACTTGATCACTCAGTACCACGGTCGTCTTCATCACCTAGACCTCTGGTCCCTCCACCTTACGGCTTGGAAACTTCATGGCTGAACCCTATGGCACTCCTGTGCTCAGAGCAGGTAAGGGAGGTCTTACTCAGCAGCAGAAAGCCCTCCTTGAGAGCCACATATCTGGCGACGTGGAAGAGGTTCACTTGCAGGTGTGACCAGCGTCATTCGCCCCCACTTCAGGTGCCATTACCTCTTATTCTGGAGTACCTTCTTCACCTGAAACAGCAAGGCCTGGCAGTGTCATCCGTAAAGATACACTTAGCGGCTATCTCGGCTTTCCACCCCGGAGTCTCTGGATGCTCCATCTTCACTAACCCCATGGTTGGACGGTTCCTCAAGGGTCTGGATGGCTACATCCCCAGATTAGACAGCCTGTTCCTGCAAGGGGCCTTAATTTGGTCCTTTCCAAATTAATGGGGCCCCCATTCAAGCTGCTGGCCACTTGCTCCCTTCTCTATCTATCATGGAAGGTAGCCTTCCTAATTGCCATCACATCAGCAAGAAGGGTGTCAGAGTTAAAGGCCCTTAACTCCACCCCACCTTATACAGTTTTCCCCAAGGACAAGGTGCAGCTCAGACCTCCCGGCTTTTTTGCCTATGATGGAATCACATTTCCATACCAGCCAACACATTTTCCTGCCTGTTTTTTATCCAAAGCCTCATACCAGAAGCCATGAGCAGAGGCTGCACTCCTTGGATGTTGGGCGAGAGTTAGCCTTCTATATCGAATACACCAAGCCATTCAGGAAATTGAACCCGTTTTTTATAGTGGTGGCAGACTGCATGAAAGGCCTACTAGACTGATCTCAAAGAATATCTTCCTGGATCACATCCTGCATTCACACGTGCTACGAGCTGGCTGAGACATCAGCCCCAGCACTTACGGCACACTTCACAAGGGCACAGGCATCATCGGTGGCATTCCTGGCCCAGATCCCAATCCAAGAAGTCTGCAGGGCGGTAACTTGGCCCTCGGTGCATACGTTTACCTCTTGTTACGCTATCATCCAGCATGCCAGAGATGATGCAGCTTTTGATCCCACAACCTAGGTAAGGCTTGGGAGTCACCTAATTGGAATCAACATGAGCAATCACTTGAAGAAAAAACAATTACTCACATTCTCGTAACTGTTGTTCTTCGAGATGTTTTGCTTATATTCATTCCAAACCCATCCGCCTTCCCCTCTGTTGAAGTAACAGTCAAGAAGGAACTGAGGAGGCTCCAGCTCAGCATGGTTATATATTGAGTGCCATGAAGGTGCCACTCCAGGGGGCTCTGCAGCTGACCTGACAGGTGCTACTAAGGGAAAAACTTTCCGACGACTGTGCATACGACGCACACACACCTAATTGGAATAGATATGAGCAACACATCTCGAAGAACAAGTTACGAGATAGTGAGTAACCATTTTGTTTTGTTTTGTTTTTTTTATACAATTTATTATTGTGCTATTCTGTTGTGCTGCCTTCTATTCTGGGTGCCCCATGGTCACAGCTGTTGTAGGTGGGTGTGAGTTAGGAGCCTGTCTGAATCTGAGGCTCCCCTGCCTCCCCTGCCTCCTTTAGGCTATGGTGTTTGTTCAGCCCTCGCCTGCCCCTGTACATGTTTCCAAAATGATGGCTGCTCTGGCTGGGCAGTCAGTTTCTGTCTCATGCTGAAGTCCTGGTTATTGATTGGTTTTAGGCCCACACCACAGAGAGCACATGCCCATTTACCTGTTTTCCTTTCCCCTTCTCTCATCTGTCCTCTACCTGTCAGCTGCTTGATGTCCTCCTCTTCTTCCTTGTCCTCATCCCGCTTCCTCCGCCACTGAAGCTCCTGCTGCTGCTTCCACCAAATCGTCTGCTTGATAGTGGTGAGTGAAGTCCAAAGCCAAATTCACCTGGCTTTGAATGCCAAAATACAGCCCAAGCAACCCTTGAATATTTTAGGTTGCCAGCTAGTACTATAGATCACTGTTGGGTTCATGCTGTCTGACAGCAATTAAAAAAATGACACTGACCTGCCAAGAAAGGAGAAGCATGGGGCAGAGATGAGGAAACGGAGGATTTTTTAAAAACTTGAACTTACCTGGCTTCTGCTATGCATCCCACAATGCACACTGAGAAAAATCCCATAATGCACACTATTCAGCAGCAAAGCAAAGGATCATGGTCTACCCTTTGAGAATGCCAAGCTGTTAGTAAGCAGCAAGCTACTGCCCTACTTACACACTGATGCACATTGAAAGAGGGTGCACCATCCTATGTGCACACTATTAGTTAGGCTTGTGTGTTGTGCATTACTTGACATGCATCAAAAAAAGCTGCAGCTTAAACCCAGACAAGCCCTTAGAGGCATTTTCACTATTTTTATTCTAAAATTGACAATAATCCATGTAAGAGTGGGTGTATAGCATGCAGCTATTCCATTCAATAAACACAATAATACAGATGACAGGAAAGCTAAATACTTGATATTGCAATTACTATGATAATTATACTTTCTGAAATTCATGAAAATTCATGTAGGAAGTATTTAGTTTATTTAGCATAATCAAATTCTTTTCAAGTAGTGGCAGTAGGCCAGTCTTCTGTTCTGATTCTTTCTCTCTTTTAAAAATAAAAGTTCTATATTGTTAGATATTCAGATGAAGCACAATAGTGGTGGACCATAAAGGTAAAGCTAAGGCTAAGACTATCACAAGCAGAATTTTAGAGATGGAAGGATGCAATTCCTTCCCTTACTCCCCACCAAACTTTCAGGCTGGTTTGGAGGGGAAGGAAGAGAGGTGAGGTGAACTCCGCTTCAGAGGTGGAAGTGATATCCGCAACAGCGGGAGCACTTTAAACACTCCTGCCTCCCCTGAGGGGAAATACCAAATAACTGGTGAATGGAGAGAAGTGTTCCAGAAGGGGGAGCCAGAAGGCCAAGGAGAGCTTCCTTCTTCCAACATGGTGCCACCACACAAGCCTATAAACACATATGCGTGCTGGTACCATTCCGAATGAAGGGGGAAGAGTACTGTGAATAGACAGTGTCATTCCCTTCCCCCACTGGGGAGATAAAGAGCCTCTGGTATTGGGAGGGGTGAAGGGGACATAAGTTCCAGACTCGGAGAAATATGGGAGGGGGGAACATTTGAAGGGGGTTTGAAGAGATGTAGGACTTCTAGCATTAGGTGGAAGAGAGGGCAGTAGGTTCTGGGGTGGGAGGGCTAGTATGGACAAGGGGATATTGAGTCCCTGGAATGGGGAGGATGCAAGGGGGAACATACAGCCCCTGGCATGCAAGGAGGACATAAATACGTTGTTGCATATAATTTTGTTTTACATTATCCTAGTATTGTTTAATGCAGGGGTCGGCAACCTTTTAGAAGTGGTGTGCCGAGTCTTCATTTATTCACTCTAATTTAGGGTTTTGCATGCCAGTAATACATTTTAACATTTTTAGAAGGTCTCTCTCTCTGTAAGTCTATGTTATGTAACTAAACTATTGTTGTATGTAAAGTAAACAAGGTTTTTAAAATGTTTAAGAAGCTTCATTTAAAATTAAATTAAAATGCAGATCTTATCAGTTTAGTGCAGTGGTTCCTAACCTGGCCGTTGCACGCACCCCCTGGGGGTGCGAGATGCCCTTTCTAGGGGTGCGAGACGTGAGATTTTTGTAGAAGGTAAATCATCGAAAACACAAATTAAGCACAGGCACATAAGTACAACTACTTTGTTTAATCAAACCTATGTATTTATTAACATTATACATTTTTTAACAATCATTGTAATATACAGAGTTTTTAAGTTTTCAAGTTTTTAATCTAATTGTAGTGTAATTTTTGATAAGGGGTGAGAGAACATATTTTGAGAATTCCAGACCATCAGCGGGCTGAGCATGGACGGGTGTAGTGTATTAAATTGCTCCCCCTAGGAATGTGCTACTTACGGTGTGCTACTTACGGCTGCCAGTCCTGATGCTCTGAGCAGCATGGTAAGGGAACGGGGAACAGGAGTGGTTGGATAGGCATGGGAGTCCCGGGGGGCCTGATAGGGGTCGGAGCCATCAGCGAGCAAGGGGGCTTGGGTAGGGTCGGGGGGGCGGATAGGGGTGGGGGTTCCCAAGAGGAGGCGATCAGCAAACAAGGAGCAGGGGGGGTTGGATGGGTGGAGGGTTCTGAGGGGAGCAGTCAGGGGGCAGGGGGTCCTGGGAGGGGGTGGTCAGGGGACAAGGAGCCGGGGGTGGGTGGGGTTGGATGAATCAGGGGTTATGAGGGGGGGCAGTCAGGGGGCGGGAAGTGGGCCGGCTGTTTGGGGAGGCACAGCCTTCCCTACACCGGTGTAGTGTATTAAATTTCTCCCCTTAGGAATGTGCTACTTATGGTGTACTACTTACGGCTGCCAGTCCTGGTGCTCCGCAAGTAGCACATTCCTACGGGGAGAAATTTAATACAGTACACCGGTCAGCCTGCCGCTGCTCTGGGGTTCCGTTCACCCAGACCGGCAACAAGCTGAGCAGGGGTGGCGGCCAGGATCCCAGCTGGCAGCAGCGTGCCAGTAAAAATCAGCTCGCGTGCCACCTTTGTCACATGTGCTGCAGGTTGCCGACCGCTGGTTTAGTGGATGTAAATGTGTGGTATAAACGGTATGTAATAGGGCACTGATGACATGTTTGGAAAAGGAGAGGGGAAGAGGCTGAACTTGCCTGCTCAGCGAGCTAACTGTCCATCATCACCCCCTACTGTCTTTGGATCCGAATTACTCCTCTGGTATCTATGTTCATAGTTCCTGCTGCTGTTTTCCGATACAGTTGATTCCAGATAGCAGAATTTATGCACAACTTCTAGCATGGTACTAACTATTGAAACTTCTGGTGCCATCAAAACATCTAGTATCAAAATCATTGTTGTCTTTAGACTGATGGTTACTCCAGATTCATCACAGGCTAGTGCAAAGCGATTGCAAAGTTGCTGGAGCTCCTTGTCGCTGTGTGCGAAAAATACTGCATGATCGGCAGAAAGAAGTTCTCTTAACGGCTGAAGTACTGAAATAAGGAGGACAGGTTGTACTTAAACATCTGCACAATGTCTTGCTTGCCTGCTAAAGGGAAGGAGAGACACCAAAAGACACGAAGGTTGCAACATCATAACTGTATACAAACGAAGGAGATGAGAGATTGCAACAACTACAGAGGAATCTCTTTTTTTGTGTTGCTGGCAAGGCATTTGCATGGGTTATTCTCAATAGACTGAAAATTCTTGCTGAACGTGTATATCCAGAGTCAGTGCAGCTTCCATGCCAGTACATCAACTATCAACATGGTCTTTGCACTAAGGCTATTGCAAGAAAAGTGTCAAAATTGTCAGTGATGGAGAATTCATGAAAACCCTTGGTAAATTGTTCCAATAGTTAATTACTTTCACTCTTAAAAATGTATACCTTATTTCCACTCTGAATTTGTCTAGGTTCATATTCCAGCTATTGGATTGTGTTATACCTTTCTCTGCTAGACTGAAGAGCCCATTTATCAAATATTTGTTCCCCATGTAGGTTTTTATCAACTGTGATTGTCACCCCTTCATCTTCTCTTTGTTAAACTAAATAGATTGAGCTCATTGAGTCTTTCACTAGAAGGGATGTTTTCTAATCCTTTAGTCATTGTCATGGCTCTTTTCTAAACCCTCTCTAATTTACCAACGTCCTTCTTGAATTGTGGACACTAGAACTGGACACAGTATTCCAGCAGCATTCACATCACTGCCAAATACACAAGGTAAAATAACCTCTCTATTCCTATTCGGGATTTCCCTCTTTTCGCATCTGAGGATCACATTAGCTGTTATGGCCACAGCTTCACAGTAGGAGCACATATTCAGCTGATTACCCACCATGGCCCTCAAGTCTTTTTCAGTCATTGCTTTCCAGGATAGAATTCCCTATCCTGTCAATCTGGCCTACATTCTTTGTTCCTAGATGTATACATTTACATTTAGCCATATTAAAACGCACATTGTTTGCTTGCATCCTACTCACCAAGCAATCCAGATCGCTCTGTATAGGTGACCTGTCCTCTTAATTATTTACCACCAACCCAATTTTTGTGACATTTTTAAGCTTTATCAGTGATGATTTTGTTTTCTTCTGGGTCATTAATAAAAATGTTAAATAGTATAGGGCCAAGAACCGCTCCCTATAGGACCCCACAGGAAATATATCTGCTCAATGATAATTTCCCGTTTACACTTACATTTTGAGATCTGTCAGTTAGTTAATATTTTGTCCACTTAATTTGTGCTGTGTTAATTTTATGTCTAATATTTTTTTAATCGAAATCTCATGTAGTACCAAGTCAACACCTTACAGAAGTCTAAATATATTACATCAACACTATTTCCTTTATCAACAAAATTTGTAATCTCATCAAAAAAAATATCCAGTTAGTTTGACAGGGTAGGGTTTATTTTCCATATACCCATGCATTGAGCCTCGTGATTCCACATCCTAGTTTTTTAATCCAGATTGATCACTGCAGAGATAATTTTAAAATATTCAGTGTTGTCTTGTACAAATAGAGCTGTGCGCACATGCTAGAATGGCATACGTGCATTTTATTTTTTCTAGGAATTACCATGTAAGAAGTGGTTGGGATTTGTTTTCTTATTATTCTCTGCCAGTAAAATTTGGAGGTTGTATTTTTCTTGATTAAATGTTTTCTCTCTCTCTCTCTTTTTTTTGTTTTAAGTTATGCATTCTTACATGTAATTAGTGTAGCTGTAATCCATTTTCCATCAGGCTACCAGTGTTACCTTTCTGTTGACCTGTGCAATTAGTCACTTACCATTTCTGAAGGGTGTGGTGTGGTTTAGTCTGATTTGTTTTCATTTTTTCAGATCTCAAATCTTTAGCTAAGGCGGAAAGACTACTAATTGAACTATAAAAATATTTTTTCAAGAGCATTTTCTTTTTTGTTAAATAATAACCTTTAAGTGGTTGAAGTTTAAATTGTTCATAAAAATCAGTGACCTACTTGCTGATTCTGTTTATTTAAAAATAAAAAGCGAATTAACCTTAAAGTTCCTCTCTAATTACTGAAAATTTGTCAACACACTTTATTTATGACTCTTACTTCCCACTTATGTCCATTACTGTGGAACCTTGCTTTGGTTTAGAGTATTAACTATAGGGTTGCCAACCCTCCCGGATTGGCTGGGAGTCTTCTGGATCTCTTGGTGGCTACTGAAACCAATCTGGGAGATTTTAATAGGCCGCTAAAAGTCCACTCAGCGATATAGTGGGGCTAAGGCAGTTTCCCTACCTGCCCTGGCTCCGCATGGCTCCCGGAAGCAATTGACACATCCCTTTGGCTCCAAGGCACAGCTGCCTTGCTCCAAGCGTGCTGCCCCCCCCCCGCCCCCGAGTTCCTTGGCTGGGAACTATGGCCAATGGGAGCTGCAGGGGCAGTGCCTGCAGGCAGGGGCAGCACACATCGCTGCCTGGCTGCTCCTAAGCCTAGGAGCCAGACATGCCGGCCGCTTCTGGGAGCCGCCTGAGGTAAGCCTGCACATCCCTCATCCCTTCTGGCACCCCAACCCTCTGCTCCAGCCCTGAGCCCTCTACCACACACAAACTCCCTCCCAGAGCCTGCACCCCAAACCTCTTCCTGCACCCCAACTGCCTGCCCCAGGCTCAGCCCGGAGCCCCCTCCCACACTCCAAACCCGTCAGTCCCACCTTGTAGCCCAGAGCTCGCACCCCCTTCCACACCCCAACCCCATGCCCCAGCCCGGTGGAAGTGAATGAGGGTGGGGGAGAGTGAGCAATGGAGGGAAGGGGGATGGAATGAGCGGGGCAGGGGTGAAGTAGGGGCAGGCAAGGGTGTTTGGGTTTTTGTGATTAGATGGTTGGCAGCCCTAATTAACTAGTAGATCATGGCCCACAGAATAATGTGGGACTAAGGAATTTGTGTCTGTTTCTTTCTTGGCTTGGTCTCATGGGAAGAGCCTTAAAATTGTATTTTTGATAAAATGAGTTTGGGTAATCTTGAAGATCATAAATCAAACACAATAGTGTAATACTCAGAAGTATATTAAATGGGTACTTTTGTTCAAGTTTCTGAACATTTTTTCTTTTAATATTTTAATATTTATTTCATCATTTTATCATGAATATATTTGCTCAATCCAGTATATTTTACAATGATTAATAGTCATGAGGAACTGATACAAACTTGTAACTTTTGTCTGATATTAATATTGCATTTTTCCTCTGCATGGCTATCTCAAATGTAAGTGTACTTATAACTGGTATCTTAATGTTATTATACATCACTTTCTCTCTCCTTTACAGTAGGGAAAGTGAGGGGCAAAAAAATAGATGGGGATTGGATTGAGGTTCTACTTTCATGAAGGCCTTATTGTTACCCCTCTTACAACTTCCTTTCTCCCTATATCTGTCTCCCATGATCATGAATATGCTGTGTGTAGGAGGGCCAGATAGGATTTCCGTAAGAAGTCAGTTTGTCACTCATCACCAGCTATCCAGGTGGAGCAGCATGATGATCTTTTTAAGCCCCTGCTGAGGAATGAGACCTAGACAGCTTCTGGAATTCAGAAATTCCAGGTTTTGTGATTGACAGCGTATAGTGCGACAACTAAGCCACCAAACTAGCTTGTTCATCTCTGATCTTTTCTGTATTCAGTTCACATCTTAAAAATTTTTTCCAGCTGGAAAATATAGCTGGAGTTGAGACTGATCTATGCCTCTTTACATTTTCATAAAGTATGTTGATTCCTGCTTTTTACACCTGTGTTATATCACATTTGCTTGTTTTGCTTGTTGCAATGCTTTGCTTTTAGTTAATTGCATGCTTCATACTCTCTAATGATTTTTATTCTGTTTCTAGGAAAAGCTCTTGTCAAGATCTCTTCAAAGAGGTGAAGATCTTCAATTTGATCAGGTAGGAAACACTTTCATTTAAGATACTGCATTGTCTGTTTTTGTTTTTTCAGGTTTTATGGAATTAAGGTGTTCCATTCAAGCAGAGGATCACAGTTCTACTGTTCAGATGATTAACTTAGAATGTTAGTGTACTGGTTTATGTTAAATAATTACCAGAGATAATAAGTCCGATTTTTGTTACCTACTCTAAAATGTAATCATTAAAGGGTTTTATTTTCTCAAGGACCATTGCCTAGAAGGTGGAGAATGATACTGTTTCATGAACAGTTTTTGAATCTCTTTGACTTCAGAAAACTAGGATTTAATAAGCAACTTGACAGGGGACACAGAAAAGGAGTTGGTATTAAGACATCACTGCAGTACTGACAAGTGGACTAGAATAGTCTGAGATGGGATTGCTTTCAGGGGATGTAAACCAATCACTTTTTTCTTTTTTTCTTCGGTAACTAAGGTGAAAGTACCTGGTCTGTTTTCACTTGAGATATGTTAAGCAAACCATTTCTGTTGTTTTAATTCTATTTCCTATTATTAATCTTGCTTTTGTTGAGATTACTTTTGTTTAGGAAATTTCATGCAGGTGTCCTCAAATAAGAAAATTCCATGAGGTGAGGTGCAGACGATCCTAGGCAAACCCAAGGTGGGAAGCTGAAAGACTAAGAAGGAGACAATAGTTAATGATGGATGTTCAGACATATTTGATCATAATTGAATTTACAGCCTTGCTACTCAATGTATGGCATGTGGTTGTGTTTTTTGTGTCCCCATCTCTGATTCTGCTATTTGATGTGATGTCCAGAGTTGGAGAGAACATGTTATTTAGAAGTAAGTGTCTCTGAAAGCCAATATGCAGAGGGAGCTGTTTTGCAACGTAAGTGGTTTTCAGCATTGCAGCAGCTCCTGCAGCAGCATTGTCAGAGCTCTGGCTCTGTTGCAGCAGAAGAGAAGAAAGTAAGGAGAGACCCAAAGGGGAAGCAGAGTAGACAGCCCAGGTGGAGAGAGAAGGGAGACTCTGAGTAGGAGTGTGGGGGAAGAAGAACCATGGAGGCTACCTTTCTAAACCTTTTCCAGTCAGAACAGCACTATGTTGGAGTGAGAAGCTGAACTCAGCATGAGGAAAGAGAATATAGAAGGAGGCTATAGAACAGATGACGAAGGGGAATAGTAAATAAAGTAGGATATTGAGTGGGGCTAAAAACACTAAAAGGCAGTCTGGAGAGAGGGAAAGTAGGTTGCAAATTGAAGGGGTCTTAGAGTTTCCTTTCTTAGGTTATCCTCCTCCTTTCTTCCTCCTCCTGATAAAGTCTAACTACTCCTGTTAAAGATGACTTCTTGTCCTTGGGTCAAAAAGATAATTATGAAGAGTGAGTAGTTTGTCTTTACAAAGTACAGGATTGCAAAATTGATCATGTTTAAAAACTATAAATAGTGAAGTATGTTTTATAGGATAGATTGTTAACCACAATATTTGAAAAATAATAAAAAAATATAGTATTTTGCCTAGTTTTTAAAAAATGTTACATTATGTTGCCATCTTGATTGCTTTAATGCATTATTTTCTTTCTAAATCTTAAAGTGTGAATGTCCTAGCACACCTTAAGGCAGAGGTGGGCAAACTATGGCCCGCGGGCCACATCCAGCCTGCAGGACCGTCCTGCCCAGCCCTTGAGCTCCTGGCTGGGGAGCTAGCCCCGGCCCCTACCCCACTGCCCCTCCTTCCCCGCAGTTACACCGCTGCACAGGCAGCGCGGCTGGCTCCATCCAGGCAGCGGGGCTGCGAGCTCCTGCCGCTCTGAGCAGCATGGTAAGGGGGCGGCAGTGAAGGAGGTTGGGTAGGGGAGCTGGGGGGCGGTCAGGGGGCAGGGAGCGGAGGGGGTTGGGTAGGGGGTGGGGTTCCGGTGGGGAGGTTAGGGGCGGGGGGGTGCCAGGAGGGGGCGGCCAGGGGACAAGGAGCCGGGGGGAGGAGTGGGGAGGGGAGGGTTGGATGGGTCGGAGGTTCTGAGAGGGGCAGTCAGTGGGTGGGGGTGGATAGGGGGTGGGGCCAGGCTGTTTGGGGAGGCACAGCCTTCCCTAGCTGGCACTCCATACAGTTTCGCAACCCCGATGTGGCCCTCGGGCCAAAAAGTTTGCCCACCCCTGTTTTAAAAACAACTTTCCAATCACTGGCATTGACCAGTGATCAGAAAGGAAAAGGAAGAAAGTGTGGCAGTGGAAAACTTCTTTCTTCTTTGAATGCATCTCCACATATATGTTGGTACGCGTGTGTCCTGTGCACTCAAGCTAGAGACTTATGATCAGCAGTACCCGATGGGATGACTCATATACCCTTAGTGTCCTTGTGTCTCCAGCTGAGGGCAAAAAGGGCAAGTGTGTTCCAACTTTCCCTCTGTTCCTTCTCACTGCTCATGGCTACGAATTGAACGTCTCAGTGGCTGCCTCTAAATTTTATGTAATTAGCAGTTAAGTACTAGCTAGCTAGTTAGGTTAATGTTGGAATTTTACAGTGTTTCCTTTTATTTCTTTTTGAAGAAACTATTCTTGTTTATTTACTGGGGAAGTACTCTCAGTACTGGTTCAGTCAAAAGTGAACTCATCCCTAGGTTGCAAAAACTGCCCAGTATGAGAGACAGAAATGCTCTTAAATGATGGTTAGGGTAAGTGCTTAATTTGCCTAGATGAGGGGCACATCACTGAGGAGTGTGCTATTTGGAAGTCATTTTGCAAATAAACCCAGAGATCTAGGAAACCTCAAGTTAAACTTAAAATGTTCCCAACTGAAAGATCACTGTGCCAGGCCTCTGATCTTAGTCTGCTTGGAGCTAGTTCGTCTGACTATGCCTCATCTAGGAGCACTCCAGTAGCCACTTTATCTGGAGCCACAAACCCCTGACACAACCTCATAAGACTTGTGAAGAGAAGTGCGTGCATAAACACATTGGGAAGAATATCACTTTTCCATAATTTATATTGTGAAATAATCGTGTGCTTTAAATGTGAATTTGCTTTGTGACAGCATTCAGGTACATTATTTTAAAATATCTAGCATCTTCTAGTTAATTTTAGCATGGTTGCCTATATAGAGTATTTCAAACCTCCAGATTAACTTTACAATATTTGCTTGTTTCTTTATCATACGTTTTTCATTATGTTTGATTTAGAATGTTGTGATTACAAAAATTCCCTTGAATGAACATAAAGATTATTTTGTACAAAAATTACTCTAACATAACATAGAACTATTCAGACAGTATTAATCTAGAAGAGAGGATGATTTGAAGTAACTAAATTATAAATCTTACATTAACCAATATACCTTTTTTATCTTTCCAGTTGATAAGCTCTATGAGCTCAGTAGCAGAGCACTGTCTCCCCTCCTTACTACGCACCTTGTTTGACTGGTACAGGCGTCAAAATGGAACTGAAGATGAATCTTATGAATACAGACCTCGATCTAGCACAAAATCAAAGGGGTAAGTGCCATTGGATTTTTTCCCCTCAGCAAATCAGCATTTGGTTCATATGTTTATTGCTATAAAAGTGTAGTTGTACTTTTTGGATAACAAAACATTTAATATTTTGGGGTCTTATTTCCTGGGTCAGAAGAGGCTAAAGTTTCTCAGATTTTGCCCTTAACCTGGGGAGAAGTAACACCTTGAATAACTTAATGATTCCTCGGGCTAATTTATGGAGCAGTGTTGATGCACTCTGAAGTGATTCCTAACTAGTTCATGTCCTCTTGAGAGTGGGGGTTGGGTTGTTTGGGGGGGGAAGAGGGTTTGGCTACCTTTGGGGGGGGGAAACGAGGCATGGAAGCAGTAAGAAAAAAATCAGAAAGATTTTCTGGCCTCCTGAAACAATCCCCCCCCCCCCCAAAAATCCTGCTGCCCTCCAAACTTATAATTCTTTCCTAACCATGTACTGTATTGGATATGTATCTGATTATTTTTACTTTAAAACAACCAACCAAGCACTAATATGTAACTCTTATACTATGTATCTGAATTAAGTCCTACATACAATATTTGTTCTTAATTTCTTCCTTTAGGGATGAGCAACAGCGTGAGAGAGATTATCTACTTGAAAGGAGGGACTTAGCTGTAGATTTCATTTTTTGTTTAGTTTTAGTAGAAGTTCTAAAGCAGGTAAGCTCTTTAGCTTCTACAAGGTGTGTGCTTGCTGTTAATCTTTTGTTTGTAATTGTTAACATCCAAATGTTTGTCATCTACTTCAAGTTTTTTTATATAAGACTCAGGCCAGTACAGGATGAGTACATGTGATGTTACAATAATTCTTTCAGCTGCACAAAGCTTTCCGCCTCTCCTACTTGCTCTCTCCTCAGCTCTCCATCCCTTCTTTATACCTTCTCTATTGAAATCTCTTAGAGGGCATGTCTACTCTGCCGCACAGTTTGGACTATGGGGATGTGACTAGCAGTACACACCAAAGTTCTGTATTGAAAATCCCCTATGTAGACATTGTGGGGTGTACAAAAAGGTTCCTGTTTCACATTGAGGTAATCCTGTTTGAAGTGGACTATGTTAATGCGAAGAAAAGTCAGAATGAGGAAACATAATTCTTCTTTGAGTGTTCTCCACATATTCCAACTGATGGTGGCTGGTGCAGCTGAGATGTTGGAATGTTCTCATAGCAGCACCCATTACAGTACTTGCATGTCCATCCTATCCTTCCCCTCAATGTTCCCAAACATCTGAGGATAAGGGGATGTGTTGCCCTCTGCCATCTCTGTTCCTTCCAACTACAGCAGCAGACAGATGTGGATGTCTCCAGATCTCTTGGATCCAGAGCCTTCTCTCAAGACTTTTTAGTGACCTGGATAGCCTTTTACTTTTAGTATAGTTAGTATAATTAGGATAAGAATAATTAGTTATTTAGGTCAGTTGTTGTTTTTAGTGTAGCTAAATAGTTGTTAAAATCAGTTTCATCTACTGGCTAAATGGCAGATCCAAAGGCAAAGCAATCCAGTTTTAAGAGGTGTGCATCTTGCCTGGTAGTCTTCCTGGAACTGGACACCCATGTCAGATGCTTGGCATGTCTTGGTGACTACCACTCTTATTTGACTTGCTCTATCTACAGTATGTTCACTCAGAGAGCACGTAAGGAGCATCTGAACAGACAGCAAGCCCTTTTGCTTCAAGAAGCTTTTCTGGCAAAGCTGCTTGGAATTGATAACTCTAAGGGATTCAAGCACAAGTTAAAAAGATGGGTGTCATCACCTCGTACAGCTAACTCGAAGAAAAAGAGTACTATGATGGAAGGTCTGATTTTTGGCTCTGGGATAGAGTTCCATGACTGCCGCACATTCTGTTCTCAAACTTTGAGCCAACAATGAAAGCTCCAGAGACTCCCTTGTCACTGTCCTCTGAGGCAAGAAGCGAGTGGTGAGAGAAAAGCCATTAGATTGTCCATCTGTGTTCCAAAAAAGATGGCAAAAGACAAAAAAGCACCTGTTAGTGGTGTGACGTTACACTGAGGAGATTCATTGGCTCCAGATCTGTCAGCATTGGATCCTAAACTGAAAGCGAAGAGTGCTCATTAGGGTAAATTCCTTCATAAATTTCATCTAACAGATCCAAAGTTAGTTATGGAATCAACAAGTTTCTTCTTCACAGATTCACATATTTACATCAGTTATTGTGGTAGCTTATTTCTGTATCTCTGAGTATATCTACACAAGGATAAAAAACCTGTATCTGGCCTGGGTCAGCTGACTCAGAGTTGCAGGGCTTGGGCTCCAGGGCTGAAAAAATCGCTGTGTAGACATTTGGGCTCAGGCTAGAGCCAGATTCCCTACGCAGCGATTTTTAGCCCCAGAACCCGAGCCCCATGAGCCCAAGTCAGCTGACCCAGGCCAGCCACAGCCAGGCGGCGGGTCTTTTATCCCTGTGTAGATACCGTATCAGACCAAATCACCACAAATATCTCTGCTTTTATGGTGCTAATGCATTTCCAGTATAAGGACCTTCCTTCTGGCCTGTCTCCTGCCCCTTGAGTTTTACAAAATACCTTTCTGCTGTAGAAGCCCCTTTGAGAAGGCAAGGTATTTTTGTTTACCCTTATCTAGATGATGGGGCTCCTCAAACTCACATTTCAAAAGAGCTTTCTCAAGCTATGAGAGATTAGGACTTTTGATCAATATGAAAAAGTCCCACATCTGTCCTGCACAGAGAATTCCCTTCATACGAGCAGTTCTTGACACATAGGAAGGTAGGGCTTTTCTGCCATGCAAGAGGCTCCTCAGGATTCAATTTGCTGTAAGTACGCTAAATCAACAAAGTACCCAAAAAGTAACATTCTTCTTAAAGTCAAGATTTTTAGGACTCAGAAGAAGAGGGGAAAGTGGGTAGAGAGCTTCAGTATTCATACTCCACGGAGTCTTAATAGAACTTGACTCTAGGCCGTGGAGAAGTAGAAGGAATTGAGACAGCAGA
The DNA here is from genome assembly GCF_965140295.1 of Lepidochelys olivacea. Classification (NCBI taxonomy): domain Eukaryota; kingdom Metazoa; phylum Chordata; order Testudines; family Cheloniidae; genus Lepidochelys; species Lepidochelys olivacea. The sequence continues at coordinate 98,336,034 of NC_140414.1, forward strand.
GGGCATCTGACCCCCTTCTATAGCCTCACCCTCCGAGTGTTCGGGAATGCTATCAGAAGGGGTAGGAGGGAGTGTGAGCGCTTAAACGGGTACTGCTATTAGAAGGTTCCACCGGCTGGTGCAACCCAACTCTGAATATGCACTGTCCATCTCAAAGAACCCCAGTTACAGATTCTTCATTTTTGTCCATTCTCAGTAGCATCAATATCAGCAATCATCAACTTACTACTTCGCAGAAGAGAGTTGGCTGCATGCTAACACTCGACATTATTTGCATTAGATTGAACTTCACATTTATTCATGTATAAAATATAATAATAGAAAATTTTACAGGAGGAAAGTCCCAGGACAGAGAGGTGTATTGCATTCTCTGTACTTGAATCATAAAATTCTTTTTGGGGGGGTTGTGTGGGGGTTGGAGGATACTTCTGAAATAAAAATAACTTTTAGTAGTCTTTGAAAATTTAATTATTTGACAAAGCTAGCCTGTTTAAACATTTAAAGTAGTGTAATGTGATTTGATTAGTTAAATAAATAGTAAAAAGTGGGTGTACATCCAGAACAAAAATGACCTTTTAAAGAATATATTTGGCTCTTTTTAGGTGCTGACTCTTAGGAGGCAAAATGAAAACATAGCTGAAAGGCTAAAAAGGAAAGCTCTTCCATTGAATCCAAAATATAAAACCTCTACACCTTTTATGTGATACTAAACAGAGCCACTGTGAGATTGGCCCACTTAGATGTGTTTGTACCTGATCTCTACACCAAATCTACTTTATTCTTAGGAAGAAATTGATGTGTGCGTGGCCACTCTGATATATAGTACTTATAAAATACTTTAATAATCAAAAAGCTTCAGAAACATGATTTCTGACAGTTTAAAAAAAAACACACATACACACTGGGCAAAGGTGGGCTGTGCATTTGGGGCCAGTGTTCAACCATTTCCTTACACATTTGTCACCTCCTTTGATGTGATACAAACTGGGCATAAACTCCTCTTCTCTGTTCTTGCTTTTTCTCTTTGCTCTTAACCAGATGGATGAGCTTTTAAACTGATGCCTTTGGCCTCCTTTCCCTGACATGAATATCTTTACCCTACATTTGAGGTTAAATCTGGAATGGTCAGACCACATCAGTTAGTGAGGTCTGAAATGAAACAGTTAATCTAGACTCATAGCTATTCATGATATGCACATAATGATGTGATCACTTAATTTTTGAGTGCCATTTTTGATTACTTAAACTCAGTAGTCAAATTATTTAACAGAATGCCACACATCACTGATGTGGAGTCATAGTGCTTGAATATCTAGGCACAGAACCTCACCTGGTTTCAATTGTCACAGCTCCACTGAAGTCAGTGGAACTGTGACAGTTACGCCATCTCAGGATCTGCCTCCTAATCTATTCTTGAATATTTCTAAGGGGCGTAGTACAGTGGTATTTATGTACTGATATAATAAAGTGAAATTGTATCTATATTTCAGATACCTGTTCATCCAGTGCCAGATCCTTTAGTACATGAAGTTCTGAATTTGGCTTTTAAGCACTTTAAACACAAGGAAGGGTAAGTCAAGTTTAATTCATGCACATAATATTTTTTGTTTTAATTCACAGTGCTTTATCATCCGGCTGTTTTCAGACTGACTGCATAGGTTTTCTGTTCTGATTGCCTCACACCTAATAGATTTGGCGATAATACACAAAAAATGTAGTTAATACTGATTTTTGAAGCTAAAAATCATGACTGTTTAAAAAAGACAGCTGTGTGCAATAGAAGGCTTATTTTGTTTGTCTTAAAATATACAGCTTAATTTGCACAATAAGGGCAAGAAAAATAGAAGTTCATTGTCAGGTTACATAAATAAACTCTTCCCATGTAGAGTGCTATATACAGTTCTACCTTAAAATGTATTGCATCCAGTAAGCCTACCAAAATTAACCTACACCAGTTCAGATGTTATCCATTTTTAAACTTAAAAACAGAATGTAGGTCTGAAAGAGTTCCCAGTGAAGTGTGGTCTTTCTATTCAGATTGGAATTCCTCATTGCATGGAGCACCTTTTATGTTTTGTATATCGCTGAGCACACTGTTGATATGTTCAAATAATATTTTCTAAAAGCACATCCTTGTTCTTTTCTTCTCCCCATAGGTATTCAGGAACCAACACTGGGAATGTGCATATTATTGCAGATTTATATGCAGAAGTGATAGGGGTTCTTGCTCAATCAAAGTAAGCTCGATATTTCACTTCTTCCTTTTCCGTCTTTTTTTTTTCCTCCAAAAGGTAAAACTATCCTCCCTGACTACTACTTACAGCACATTTATTAATAATGTTAGCAAACTGGAAGCTTTTCCATAGTTGTACATAAGGAAGTCAGCTACTAATCAAACATTTGGCATAGCAGACATATTGTTGTGCATCATTCCCATAGTCTAACAAAGTAAGAAATGCTGTCCTTTCTTTGAAACATAAATTATACATCTTTCTATTGCACAGTGCTTCCTTCAGTATGGCACTTTCCTCTCTCTCATTACTAGTCTCTCTCATTAGCTTGAGTACAATTCCAAGTCTGTCCAATGAGGGTTGGAATAAAATGGGAGTGTTAATGGCTCATAACTTCATGAGATGCATATTGTGTATTTCTATCATTTAATACGATTTTACAGATTAGACATTTAAGAAATATTTTCAAAGCTAATGAGTTTAATTTAAAAATAAGACCTAGTGTATCTTGCATTATAGGTACATTTTATGTACTTGTGTATTCAGGGTTTATTCTCTGGTTTGCCTATCTGCTCCATGTTTGCACCTGTAAGGTATTGAAATGCATAGGTATCCTCTCTCTCTGAGCAGCTTTTTGTAAATTACATTGTATTTCCTCCTTCAAAGAATGGAACAGATACAACTCAAATGAGAAAAATGCTGTCTATATGCAGTTACAGAGACATGCCTCAGATATTTTTGTGTAAAGGCCGGTGAGTGTAATTGTAATTTTAAAATAGCTAAGTGCTCATTTATTCAACAAAACTATGCATCAGGAAGATTTTTAAGAAGATGCTGCCATTTTTTAGGTATATAGATGGAGTAAATAGAAAGCTGACATCCCTCAAATGTTATTTGCTCTGCCTACATATGTTTTCTAATATGCTAATCACCACAGTATCTAGACATCAAATACAAGAAATAAAATCTGTCTACCTTAACTGTGTCTCTTTAACTGTAGCTACAATATCATTGTCAGATAAAGTTACTTGAAAAATATGTTTAAAATAGAAATAAATTAAACTGAATTAAGCAATATCAATGTTTGCTATGTGTGTAAATTATCCAGGTTTCAGGCTGTTAGGAAGAAGTTTGTCACTGAATTAAAGGAACTGCGGCAGAAGGAACAGAGTCCTCACGTAGTACAAAGTATCATCAGCTTAATTATGGGGATGAAGTTTTTCAGAGTAAAAATGTATCCTGTAGAAGACTTTGAAGCATCATTTCAGTTCATGCAGGTAAATGTGCACCACCTGGAAATAAAGCAGACATCATTTTGAAACTAGATTTATCTTCTGTGTGTCTTCGTTAGCAAGGTTCTGTCTTCTTTGATGGCTTGCATATGTACACTGCACTGTAGGTGTGGTGTGTGAGCTTCTTGTGCATCAGTGCTGGAGACTTTTTCCCTAGCAGAAATTTAAGGAGTGGCCTTGCCTACCGCTGAGCCCCTTGTGCTGTGAATAAGGGTATAAAGGGTGGAGACACCCTGTCCCTCTTCCAGTTCCTTCTTACCATCCATGATCAGCACATTGGTGTTCCATGTGAACAACTATTTGATCTACCTAGTGGTACTCAAAAAGTTCTGACTATTCATTTTCTTTTCTTTTAGTGTTATAAGTTTAAGTTTGTTTCTTTTGATTTAGTCCTCCTTTTGTCCTGTTTTCAGTCTGTCAGGTCTCTGGATCCAGCCTACGGGGGTGGGGAGTATATGTCAAAGTCTCCTGGGGTTCAAATCTTATGCAGGCTGCAAAAAGCCTATGCCTGTTAGTGACCCTTGCTCCTGCTGCCTCAAGTGTTTTGGGTGAGGGCCACATCAGAGATAGTTGCTCTATCTGTCACAGCTTCAAGACTAGGAAAAAGCTGCTGGAGGAGTGCCTCTGGTATATCTTTAGATCAGCTTTGGAGCCCTCTCAGTCATCTAAGGGAAGCTCAGGCCCCAGAAGCACAAGCAGAAGTCTGCATCCATTGCCTCAAAGCTTAGAGTGAGGGACTCTTCAACAGACGATCCTTCAGACATATCGGTCCTCATCCTCAAAAGAAACCTGCACAATGCTTTCAAAAGATGAGCCTGGGAGCTTAAATTCATAGACACTAAAAATCATGGACTGAATAGAGACACTAATATTGCTTATTACAACAATTTATAACCCACTAACAACCCCCCCCCATCTTTCCCCTTCCCCCCATATGACCGGAGGGGTGTTAATAGGCCACTTTACCTTGAATGGTCCTTTGAAATGTGTGTTAAATATTTATGCTAAATAATCATGTTCAAGTCCTGTATTTAGCAGTGACACTTTGATTTAGTTTCCCAGACCCGAAGAAGAGCTCTGTGTAAGCTTGAAAGCTTGTCTCTGTCACCAACAGAAGTTGGTCCAATAAAAGATGTTTGTAATGGGTTGCCCCCCTCCCTCAGTTAGAAATTACATAAACTGGGTTCAATAATAAACAAAATACGTTTATTAACTACAAAAGGTGGATTTTAACTGAATATAAGAGATAATAGAACAAAGCAGATTACTAAACAAATAAAACAAAACACGCAAGCTAAGCTCAAAATACTTAAGAAACAGGTTACAAAATGTACTTTCTTACCCTAAATGTTATTTTAGGCAGGTTGCAAAGTTTCTGTGGTTCAAAGTTCCAGTTATATTTCTTTTCAGACTGGACCCCTGTCTCAGTCTGAACTCCCTCCCTGCCTTCTCTTCAGGTGGATTTAGCAGTCTTTCTTCTTGGGCAAACAGGCCATGGAGAGGAGTCATCCTGTTTGCCTTGCTCCCTACCCTTAAATAGGATTTACATAAGGCCTTTGTTTCCCAAACTTGACTCCCCCTTCCCTTCCAGTGGAAAGTTACAAGAAGTCGTAGGTAATGTTTAGTATCAGGTGACAAGACCACCTGACCTAGTAGTGTCACAGTTATGTCCTGGATGCCTCCCAGGAGGGAGAGAGATTAGTGTCTTCATGGTTTGGTGTGCCCGCCTGATGGCTCATCAAATTCGATGGCCTGTCATCTGGTGGGTGTCTTCCCAATAGACACCCAGTTGTAATGGTTACATAGTCCATATTCCTAACTTTAGATACAAAAATTATATTTGCATACAAATTGGATAATCATATTCAGTAAATTATAACCTTTCCAATGATATCTTACAAGACCCATCTTGCATAAAGTACATCTCAGTTATGTCATATCCATATCATAAGCATAGTTCCATAAAGAATATGGAGTACAATGTCACAATATTATCTCACCTACCTTGACTCTATAATATCCTGGGACTGACACAGTTACAACAACAACTTTTCCACAGTTAACCAAAGTGTTCCCTTTCTGGACCTAACTCCACCTCAACTCTTTCCCTCTATCCCCCACAGTTGTGCATGGCTCCCATTTGTAAGGGGATAGTAAGATTGGTGTGGGTAGGAGAAGCACTGAAACTATAATCTTCAATGGGACAAAAACCAGCTGTTAATAACTTTAGACAAACTACTGTAAGTTTTCTACAACTGTCCCATTCCCAGCTGGGAACTTTCTAAACATGTCTCCTCCCTTCCCTTGGTCCAAACTCTCCTGGGCCCATCACTTCCGGTGTGCTAGCTGAGAAATGCACAGACATGGGCATAGTGACTGTTCATTGATAATCTGTTCTATAGCTTCTGCCAAAAGCATAATAGTGGTGTGATGGGTTGGATCACAGAAACCCCTTTGGGGGCTGCCAACTGATGTGCCAAGACTACTTCTGCCCCTGCTTTCCCTGTCCTCTCAGCTTGGGACTTCAGTGCCCTGCCTGGTTTGAGCCAGACCCACTAGCCTGCTGCAAACCCAGACCCAGGTCTGAACCACTTCTCCTTACAGCTGTAGGCTTAAACTGAAAGCAGCTTAAGAAGTGTTTCTGTCTTTAACACTCAGATGCCCAGTGGGGTCCAAACCCCAAATAAATCCGTTTTACCCTGTATAAAGCGTACACAGGGTAAACTCATAAATTGTTCGCCCTCTACAACACTGATTGAGAGGTATGCACAGCTGTTTGCCTCTCCGCCCCCAGGTATTAATACATACTCTGGGTTAATTAATAAGTAAAAAGTGATTTTATTAAATACAGAAAGTAGGATTTAAGTGGTTCCAAGTAGTAACAGACAGAACAAAGTGAATTACCAAGCAGAATAAAATAGAACACTCAAGTCTATGTCTAATAAAACTGAATACGGATAAAACCTCACCCTCAGAGGAATTCCAAGTAAGCTTCCTTTTACAGACTAGTCTCCTTCTAGTCTGGGTCCAGCAGTCACTCACACCCCCTTTAGTTACTGTCCTGTTTTCCAGTTTCTTTCAGGTATTCTTGGGGGGTCGAGAGGCTATCTCTTGAGCCAGCTGAAGACAAAATGGAGGGGTTTCTCAAGGGTTTAAATAAACGTTTTCTTGTGGGTGGAGACCCCCTCCTCTCTCCTATGCAAAGTCCAGCTCCAAGATGGAATTTTGGAGTCACGTGGGCAAGTCACATGTCCATGCATGACTCAGTTTTTACAGGCAGCAGCCATTGTCCACATGCTACCTTGAATGTCCTCATGTAGACTTATGTGGATTGGAGCCTTTCAAGATCCATTGTGCGTTAAGTGCTTCTTGATAGGAATTTGCAAGTTAAGTGTCCATTCTAAAGAAGCTGACCAAATGCCTTACTAAGGTTATTTAAAATCAAACCAGTATACAGCCAATATTCATAACTTCAAATACAATGATGACACATGCATACAAATAGGATGAATAGATTCAGTAGATCATAACCTTTACATAAATATGTTACATGGCATATGTAGCATAAAACATATTCCAGTTATGTCATATATACATTCATAAACATATTTCCATAGAGCCTTATGGGGGGCACCGTCACAAGTGGTTCATCAGAAATCTATAAAATCATTGACTTATGCCCTTGTCTTTCTCAGGGACTGTTTAAGATTTGAAGCAGAGCATGGGCTGTGCTTAAAATCAGGAATGTAGCACAGTGCAAGAGGGGATATTGGCGGGGAGGATGGGTCTCCATTTTAACTTACCAGCCTTGGGTTCCTGTTCCTGTCATGGCTCAGTGCCCTCCTCCGGTTTGTAAAAGGGTTGCTTCCTCAACTTGCTTCTCCAGATAGAGGTGTAGAAACATGCTTCTTGTCCTCCAGGTCTTCCAGGGTATCCTCCATGCTCACTGCTGCCTCTTTGCCCTGGCCCTCATTGACATCCCATTGGACAGTGAGGTGGGGTTGAGGAGGGAGTTTTGAGCAACTTTAGGCTGTGTACTGGGAGCTCTTGACACCACCTGGTCCCATTCATCATAGAAGGGACATGTACGATGAGAGATTGTTGGAGTCTTTTGCCCTCCTGTACAGAAGCCTCAAGAGCTTGATGCATTCCTGGCACTGAGCTCAGTACCCTCCTGCTCCAGCCTCAGTGAAATTTCTGGGTGTAGGTGTATGTTCCTGCCACTCCAGGAGAAGTTTTAAAGACTGTGTACTCCAACCACACATTGACCAGCACCTAGCAGGCCAGATTAGCTCTTTGCAAAGCAGGATCCAGGTTCACCTATATTGATCAAAAGAGTGTAGCAGAAAGCTGTTCTGGTGTGACAAGTGCAGCTTACTACTAGTAGTGAAAATGGGAAGACTGATCTTTATGGATTGGGTAAGGGACAGGAACAAAGGGGTTGAGTGCATTGTGTAATTGGGTGCAGAGGACTATTGAAACTCAAAATGTGGTACATGCCCCTTACCCCTGTCCACACAGCAAATCTTGCATGGGTATGAGGCTGTGCCACAGCCTGAGGCATGTACTTACTCACACCCCTCAAGCAGGTAGCTTATTTGCCCTGTATTCATGCCGTCTGACAAAAGTGCTTCTGAGGTTTAGATGTGGATAATAAGGGGGTTATGGCACAACCATGTGCATGGAACTGTTTATAGTTGCTAGTGTAGATGTAGCCTTAGACACCCTCCAAATGGATCACCAACTGCATTGCAATGGTTTATACTGCTAAGAGAGTAACATCTCCTGATAGTCTCAGTGTGTGCTTCAGAGCACATTCAACATCAGCTGCGTTTCTGGTGCACGTCCCCAATCTAGGCATTTGTAGAGCAGCAATGGGTCCTTGGTCTATATTTCCACCATACATTACACACTGTCTGCCCACTTCAAGGGAAGAAGCAAATGTAGGTGAGGAAGTCCCTCTTCAGAAGAGATTCCCAAGCTGTTACCTCAGGACGTGGGCCGTGGAGTCATCTACAGTGTAATAGACATATGCAAGCACCTGAAGAAGAAAAAATGGTTACTTAACCTTCTTGTAATGGTTTGTTCTTCAGGATTTGAGGCATATGTCCATTCCATGACCCATCCTCCTTCCCTGATGCATGAGAGTCTACCACTGGGTTCCGGTGTGAAGGAACTGGAGGATAGGTGGGGCACCTTTGCCCTTTATACACTCACTTGAGAAACAAGGAACTCGGCTGTGGGCTGGGCTGCTCCTGTGGGTACCAGTAGGGAAAAATTCTCCAGTACCAGAGCACAAAGTGTTCACATACCTACAGTATAATGCACATCTGCAACACGTCTCAAAGAACAATAATTGCAAGAACATTAAATAACTATTTTAATCTAACAAAGTTGCCCAGTACAAAAACAACTTGGTATTTTTTACTCTTCTCTTGAGACATCTTATTTCTATATATTTTAAACATTATATTAATCAGTGACTTAGAGCTTCTTCCAAACTAAGCTAAATATTTTTGGCAGTCAGTTACCAGTTTAGGTCCTGATTCTGCAAAGACTTACACACATGCTTAAATACCTTGCTGGATTGAGACTATAGTGCTCATAGTCTTGCAGGATCAAGCCCTTACTGTAAATATTTTCTCTAAAATTATGTTTTGTATATAAGTTATGATAGTACATAGTAACATTTATAAATGTTAAGTATTCTTAATGCCTAAAAATTTTCTAGTAATGACCATAAGAGTACCGCATGTTTTCAGATATTTTAAAACAATCTGAGCAGGAAGATTTACCTTATAATTCTATTTATGGGGAAAAGACATAACAGAAAGACAACTGCGGTTGCAACTGTTTTTAGTTTTCAAAAAAATTGCTGGGAGTAGAGGCATAGAATTTGAAACCTTACCTTTGATAATGGTATGAATGAGTCTCAGATGCTGCTGAGGAATGGGCTAACTTTTATTTTTAAAATTATTAATTTTAAGTAGCTGCCAGTGTAGGACAGTTGGTGATGTTCTTATACAACAAATTAAAACTTAAAATGTCTTTATTTTTGTCTTTTGTTTTTGTTTGTTGTTGCTGTCTTTTTAACACTTGATTGTAAAGGAATGTGCTCAGTACTTCCTGGAAGTAAAAGATAAAGATATAAAACATGCACTTGCTGGTTTGTTTGTGGAGATTCTCATCCCTGTGGCTGCTGTAAGTAGTCTCCACACCCCACACCCCCACCCTCCCCGGCGCGTGAGTTTGATTAGTTTTTCTTCCTGCAATTCTTTCAATAAATCCTCACTGGGTTGAATTTGTGCAGACCCATAAAAGCTGTTGGGCAAATGCAATGAGGCAAGAATTTACCTATCAGTACCTAAGTGCTCCTATGAAAGCAAGCATATCAGTACTTCCTACTTATTATCTGGTTTCCCACTTGTCTTTAGGCCTAGAGTAATTGCTCTTTCACCATAACTGTTATCTCTCATATTTATTGTGATAGGCTGAATTCTGCAGTTCTTATTTAGTCTTTACTCAAGCAAAGCTCTCACTGGCTTGCTCTTCACCAGCTGAAGCCTCTGAGCAGCCTTCAGATGTAGCCCCAAGTGTAGCATGTTACTGCCTGTTATAGCCTGTAGGTGACTGAAATGTACGCAGACCTCAAAAATGATTTTCTGTGCAAAAGAAAAGGATGCAGTCCTTTGGCTAAGTGAGTCCAATAAGACTCTGAATTTGTGAACAACCTTGATGTTTGGTGGGCATAACCCCTCATTTGAGGGAGAAGTCACAGCCTCTGCCATTTTCTTAGAATGATTTCTCTTGCCAGTAAGTATCATTTGCATCTTACGCAGTTGAATTTGAGCTAAACAGCTTTCATCTGAGTTCATTCCTCCAACAGACAGTGACAAAGGAAAACTGCATTGCCTAGGCTAAAGGAATAGGAAACAGGGCTGAGTATCATCAGCATGTTGAAAACACAGCAGCCCATAACACTTCTCCTTCCCTGAGGAGGTTGTAAGTCAAGAAGACTCTGTGCCATCCAAGCCTGAAGCCTGGATGATAGGTATCCTAAAGATTAAAGGAAATTGTGTGTCTGATGTTGGCCAGCCATCACTTTCTCAATAAACTTCCACAAAATGAGTTTAGAAACTTTGTAGAAGTTGGTGAGATGGTTATGTCAAATGATAGTTTCATTAGCAAATGCCAGACCACAATACGTTGCTGGTAAACAAAGTACCCTCCCAAAGAATGGTGGGTCCTGAGTCCATTCATCAAGTGACTGAAAGGACTTCTGTCATTACGCTCAGGACCCTTCACTTTGTTACAATCAGAGAAGACAGTGTTGTTCGTTCCAATTTGTGTTATACTGCTTTCATTGTATCACAGACAGTAACCCAACTTGGATTTAAATGTAAAATGGAGCCAATTATGCCTCTTTGAACCACTTTAATACATTGATGATACCCTAAAGGTTATTTTTTTATATCAAGAGAGCCACTTTGTTGGCTCAAATACTTTTCAAATGCATTTCACAATTTGTCTGCTTCTCATCACGTAAACATTCAGACTATTGCACTGAGCAAAATGGGGTTGCCATTTTTTGATGACTGCTTTATGAACGAAATAATAAAAGTTAAGAAATTCAGTTACCTTTTATATAGAAGGACTAGAGAGAAATTATTAACTTGCAGTTGCTACAAATGTGAAGTTCAGTGCGTCTGTCCAGTGTAAAATCAAACTAATTAGGACTACTTCTGTAACACCTTTGATGTGTTTGTTTCTTTACAAAGCACATAGTTTAGACAGGTCCCTCCCCTGAAGCGCTTACAATATTAATTGGACAAATACTAACATTAAAGGATGAAGTGTGAAGGTGAGAGAACACACAGTGAAGTTGGTCAGCAATGGAAGCCTAAATATGGACTAGGAGAGATGTATTGATGGGGAGAGGGTGGGTGCATGGGAAGGCAGCATTTCTGGGTTTGTAGAACAGAGTGGGAAAGCCCTTAGAGTGTGTGAGTGTGTGCGCACATTCATGCATCGAAACAAATCCATGGTGATTTTGCGCCTGAATTGTGAAACCAAATGAAGACACTGCATTTATGATAGGGTACACAGTAATAAGCCCCATTCTTATTGAGTCCCAGCTCTCAGATTTATTGTGCATTAAGGAAAAAGGGTAACAGTGAGAAAAGTTGAGTGACCTCTTTTAACAAAAAAATACACACAGTTTAAAAGAAACTTCTGTCTAAGAATTTGGTGTTGTCTATAGTAAAATAGTTTACGCACTTAGCATGTGTTTAAAAATAAGACTCTTTTTCCTTAGTTAAAGCATGCAAATTCAGAACAGATGTTTCTGCACTTTGTTAGTCGCAACATTTTCATTGTTTTACTAGATGTTTGTGCTATATGACACATTGATTTCATGTGCTGCCCATTACATCTTATACAGAAAGACTTGATACTTCACTAACCTTAAAGATAATCTAAATGTTGAATTTTCATATGCCTGTATAGTTCCGCTTTTAATATATTTTAACTTCTTTCTTTCTGCCTAGATCTCTATACTCAATTATTTATATTTATTTTCACTAGGCTGTTAAAAATGAAGTGAATGTGCCATGTTTGAAAAATTTTGTGGAGATGCTCTACCAGACTACCTTTGAATTGAGCTCAAGAAAGAAGCACTCACTGGTATTAAAGAAATATTTCAGTTCTTCACATATTTACTGATATATATTATATTTTTAGATGAATGATTTACCCAAGGAAAGTTAAGGGAGTTCTTTAATATAAAGTCTTAACTCCTAAAGGCAGCGCAAGGATTAAATTTATGCTTTTTTATACTGCTTCTGCTTGATCTTTGATGTCGGTGTTGTTGTGCAGGATTTGTTCTCCCTGTGAATGAAAAGTAATTCTACCTCTGTTCTCATTCCCGAGCCTTTCCTGAAACTGACAGTTTTTTTTAATTATTTCAGTGGTTTGTGATGTGGAGTTGTTGTTCCCTGATATCTCCTCTGATAGTATAAATTCTGTTCAGTCAGAATCTCAATGTGGATTTAATTAAAGGGCAGAAGTGGCAGACCATATATTTTTTGCAGCAGACCAGCTGCCTGTTTACTACTCTGCTCTTATCTATTAGCTCTTCTGCCCACATGTTTCAGCTTTTCCCAGCATCTGTTTATCTCCCCAAGCTTAGCTCATGGATTTTTTTAAAAGTGTGTTTCCTTTCAAGGATTTAACTATACTTTTCTTTATTTTTAAAATTTTTTTTGGTGTAGTATTTGTCACTCCCTTTATTCACATTCCTATAATGCAAGTGAATTCGTCTCACTTTGCATCTGGCACAAGGCTAATTTTTGTGTCTGTGGTTTGTACTTTTATTAAATTGACTTTAAAATTACTTTAAAATAATCTCTTACATTCACATATGGAGGGCTTTGAGTACAATAGAGATTCCATTGCTATCCTATTTTAGGATTCCAAGAATTAAGGAATGGCTGTCACTATAGACCTTTAAACACTAGTTTGTAACAAGAATGTAATGATATCATTGTCAAACTTGGTGCTGAGAGGACATTTAGTTTTATATTTTTAAAGTCAGAAACATTGTTGCATTATTCTTATTATTTAACTAGGTTGTATTTCTCTTCCCTAACTTTCATCCTATACCAAAATGACTGTGAATGAGACCAATTTTGTATTAAGGACCAGTATACTTTCTGTTGAAAAACTTTTAACACCTTAACAAATCTTACAGCACTTTGTCTCCAGCAGAAGAAGGCACCATGGCTCAAGTACTTACAAACTGTATTAAATCTGTGAAGGTAGAACAGGGGAAAAGGCAGTGCTCCTGAGCACCCAAAGCCTTACTCAGGTTTTACTGGGGTGATTGTGTTGTTCCTGAATGTATTTCTCACAGAGCAATTTGATCAGTTCTTCTTTTTTCCCTCCTTGTAGGCTCTGTATCCATTGATCACCTGCCTGTTGTGTGTCAGTCAGAAACAGTTTTTTTTAAATAACTGGCACATTTTCCTGCAGAACTGTTTGTCACATTTAAAGGTAAGAAACATTCTTAGTTCAGAAACCTGTCACAAATCAGTAGCATTCAGTCTTATGAACTTTAAGCATTTTAATACCAACTAAAGCAAAATAAATAATTAGCTGTTTAAAAGAACACTGTCAAATAATTATTCTAAAAACCTTTTGAATGTTTTAATTCTCCATTGTTTAGTAATGTGTTTCCTGTGTTTTATGTGGTGCTGGAATTGGCATGGCACTTTTTTTTTTTAAATGCAAAAGGTAGCTGTTTTAACTCATTTAGGTCCATTTGATGCTATCTTTGTGCATCAGCTTCATTGGTTCATGTTTGCGTAGCTCTAGGAGCAGTGTTTGTTACTCAGCTGTTGTTCTACAGCCAGCAGAGAGCACAAACAATAACTCTTTTGATCACATAAAAATTATTGCTGGGAGGTCTGTGTATGTGTGCGTGCTCTCACACTTAAGTAATATAAATAGTAATTTCAAAATATATCTTCCTGTTTGATAAATTAGTTGATTAAAAAAGAAACTAAATATGTAGTCTGGAGGGGAAATGATCTCTACATCCTATACAAATTTTAAAGTTGTGTAAATTTTGAATATAAAACTTAGTGTCCCTTTTAACTCTTGACTGAATTCGATAGCATCGTCAATATTACTGGATTAATAAATGACACAGATCATTGATATTTTGAAATTATGGGGTTTTGTCCTAATTTAAAGCTTAAATTATTTACTGTAATATACTCTTTCATAAATTTTTATTAATGTGGTTTATTAGTAATGTTTGTTTTGTTTAACATCTTGGTTTTGATATTTTCAAAGTAATGGATTCACCTTATTGTTAGCATTGTTTCTGGCTAGCTATGTGTAACAATTTCCAAATCTTGTCTACATGCTTATGATTTAAATTATGTAAACCACGGTGAAAGCTGCTAAAGCAAAACACAGATTTTGATGTTTTTGAAGGTTCTTTTGTCTTCATGACATCTTTTGTATGTTTCTGTTGCTTGTTGGGTTTTTTGTATATTTTTTCATCTAACATTCTTCAAATTTTTTCAATGTCTGCTTTGTTTTTTGTTTTGCAATTGAAGCTTTCCTTTAAAAAAAAAAAAAAAAAAAGCTGAATTTCTTTTGCATCCTGAAGTCAGATATTCCTGGCATACCGTCCATAGCTGGCAATTGATGCATTAAAACTATCAATGCCAACGAGTTTAAGCAGTAACTGCGCAGCATGCATTGTTTACTTCGAATATTTTTCTTGCCCATTAACAACTTCACACATTTACCTTAGGGCTCTATTCAGCAGAAATTTTATATTTGAGCTTCTGCAATGCAGAACATAGAAGTTTTGGTACTGTACATTGATGAGGGACTTAGCAGGGTATTTGGTAGACCACTAAGTCATTTGGACTGCAGTTTCACTATTGTTTTCTGTGGTTATCTAGCCATGGATTGAGACTTGGGTGAAGTGAATCTTTCAAATTCCATCCCAGTTATCTTTTTATTTTGCTTCAGCTAAGCTTGTTTCTCTGTGCATGTTGGCGCTAACTAAATGAGTAGTTAATTGCCCAGCAGGTGCTTTTCTAGATTTATTTTTTCGCCTCCTCCCTCATTTTTTACTTGGTCTCACCATAATATTTTATTTTTATGCATTTGCTTGAATTATTTAGCTATATGCAGCATAATAAAGATTAAGTACCTATTCACTCTAAATGTCTCTGACATCCTTTAAAATATAATTATCAAAATTATTTAATTAGAATATCAGCAGGTTTCATCTGACCTCCACTAGCAAAAATCAGGCAAAAATTAAAAATTGAAACAATAACATTCTCATACTACTAATTACTCTTATAACTCCCCTCCCTCCTCCAAAGGCTAGGGAGAAAGATGGGCTTTGTAACATTGCTGATCACAGCTGTGGCAGTATGTTATGGAGAAAGAAGTGGTCTCTTGGTATAATGTATAGGGCTTTATTGGTCATAGCATTAGCTCTAAATTTCACCTAGAAACCAATAGAAATTCATTGGAGATTACGACGCACAGGAGTAATATATTCCACTTAACAAATATTTCCGTGAATTGATTCAGTAGCATGTAACTGTATCAGTATTTTCAAGTTTTTGGCTAATATTTTAAACCATTATTTTGGATACTGTACAGTTAATTTTCAATGGCTTGGTCAGGAGATTATCAGCTTCCCTGAGTCTGAGGATGAGGTCTCTGATCCTACTTCTGCTTCTTAAGGACAAGGAGGAAAAAGGTTTAAAGAGTCTGCACAAGTGGGAAGGGAAGTGTAGAGTAGAAGACGAGGTATTTCTTGGGAAAAGATAATTTTTTGCCTTAGGAAATTAATTAGTGTCCATTGCCACTAAACCATTGAAGCTAGTGGAGCATTCAAAGCCGTAACCAGGAAAAACCTTATTTCTGTGAATAGAGTCCTTAGTATATGGCTACCTGTTGTTTTGTGCTTTTTTTCATCTAACATGCATGTGCCTTCCATTCTCATGTTTGTTATGTTTTGCTGTCTCACATTGCTTTATTTAGATGCCATCTAACAACAGTATCAGAAAACAAATAGAAACACTCCAGGTGAGTTAATATGTTGTAATAACATGGTGAAAGGTCGCTTGGTCTTCTGTAACTGCGTATTTTGTTTTCGGTGTGTGTTGTTGCATTTTGTGTCTTGTGTGGTTCTATAAAATTGCTATTGGCATCATCAAGAAGCAACAGCACAAAGAAGCATCTTTGAAAAAACATTTGAAAGGTTTGCTAAAGGAGGGAGTACTGTAAATCATCTGATACCAATTTGCTTGAGGAAAGGTAGATTTGTGAGACTGAGCAACAATTGAACAGCCCAGTTCATTAAACAGCATTGCATGTTTACAGTAGGAGCTAAAATATCTACATCAAATATTTGGTTATTTCTGTTACATTTATTTCATACAAAATTGTCTTGCATGTTAGCTAACTTGGAAACATTTTCACAATAAAAAAGATGAAGCTGGTTTATTGTGATAACTTGCAGTGAACTACAGTAAAACCTGCCAAGAGTGACCACGCATGGGAGTTAGCAAAAGTGGTTGCTTATAAGAGGTGGTCTTTCTTTTCAAAGGTTTGCCACCAGAGAGCGGTGGTCTTCCGTGGCCTCTGCAAGTAGTCACTCATTACAAGTAGTCTCTCTTCAGAGGTGATATCTAGGGCAGGTTTTACTGTAACTTGAAAGACATTTACATTGTTGGTTTTACAGGTTTTAGAAAATAGAAATTGTTTTAGTTCAGAACAGAAGAAAAGTTTAACAATATTAAAAAGTACTGTCTTCACTAAGTGATTACATTTGACTAACATGGAAAAAATGCTGTTTTGTTTCTTGCCTTCATCAAGATATTTGTTTCATTAAATCATTTTAATGTGTCCCATTAGATCAGCATAGATTCATTGTCTTTTTTTGTTGTTGTTGCTTTTGTAACCCTTTATATATCCAGTTAGATTTTTAACAGTTTATATTATACTCTGCTGATATATTTAATCCATACAGATTCTTCCATATTGGAAAATTTTAGGAATTAAAACAGAGCTATATTTGAAACAAAATACACGATCAAAATGCGTCAAATAAGACCTGACATATATTAGCCAAAAGACTGGAATATGTCAATATGTTTAGTTAAACAGATTTTTATTTGTAGCATACTGTAAATACCCGTTTCAGAGAAAAGAGAAAAGCCTTTTACTATGTAAACCTTTTTGACATTAAATATGTCATAATTTTTATAAAATAGAATAAAAAAGCCATTTCCTTTAAGCACATTTGTCTAACTTAACATCTAGTTATAGGACGGAATGAAAGTACAAATGCCTAGCAGTACAAGACAGCTTACTTCTCTGCTGCTGCTGGAGCTGAGTGCCAGGAGTAATGTCAAAAACCACTACCAATGGATTTTGCTACCAGTAGCAGTTACAGATGCTGCCCATCACAATTTGCTACCTCTCACATAAGAACAGCTATACTGCGTCAGCCATACAGTCATACAGGGTCAGACCAAAGGTCCGTCTAGCCCAGTATCCTGTCTTCTGACAGTGGCCAATGCTAGGTGCCCCAAAGAGAATGAACAGAACAGGTAATCACCAAGTGATCCATCCCCTGTTGCCCATTCCCAGCTTCTGGGAAACAGAGGTTAGGGACAACATCCCTGCCCATCCTGGCTAATAGCCATTGGTAGACCTATCCTCCATGAATTTATCTAGTTCTTTTTTGAACCCTTTTATAGTCTTGGCCTTCACAACATCTGCTGGCAAGGAGTTCCACGGGTTGTCTGTGTGTTGTGTGAAGAAATACTTCCTTTTGTTTGTTTTAGACCTGTTGCCTATTAATTTCATTTCACCTTTCCCATCCTCTGGTCCTCAGGTAGGAAATTGTGACAGGGCATCAATCAACAGAATAAACTTGTGCTATAAAAAGAAAAAGAAAAATTTAGATTTAAAAATTCCTATGTTTTCACTGTAATTTTTCATTTGGAAGTGCTATACTAGAAACACAGATATCATTGTTAAAACTACTAGCAACTATTTACTTATAAATATTTTCAATGATTATTTGCTATTAAATTATAAGTTAAATAGCACAATGTCATCCATCTGCATAATATTAACAAAGGTAAATGATGAAGTGCTAAGAATAATAAAATAACATTTTAAAAAGTAAAGAATTATAAGGAGCTAAACTATATGTATTTAAAATGGATTACAAGAAAGGGAATGCAATTCAGGGAATCACAGCGGCAGATAAGACAAATTTGTGATCTGCTAGGAGACTTTATGCACACACATAAACTGATAAGGGATTCCTTTAAATATTCAATGTGTGACGCGCGGTTTTTGCTGGTGTATGTAAAATACTTCATTGAATCAATTCTCCTTTAGCACTTCAGTTCATTATATCGGATAGGGAAGAGCGGGCGGGTGTGTCTAGGCGTTGGGATGCCCTGTGCTTTTAAGGACACAGCTCTGGGAAGCATGTACTGTCCTGTGAGCAGGGGGGAAAAGAAGTCCAGTCCCCACTCTCTCAGCTCTTCAGAGCTGGGTGGCCAGAGAGCAGCGGTGGCTACAAGGGGGTAAGGCAAATTTTGGGGTGGCTATAGCTTCTACAAGCTCCCCCTAGAGCAGCCCCTGATTCTACATTTGCAGTGATGGTAGATTTATGATTTGTCTGTGGTTCATACAAGCAAACAGAAAATCTTCCTCCTAATTAGTTGAAAATAGCAATTCTTCTTCAAGTAGTGTCCCTATGGCTGCTCTACAGTCAGTTTGTCTGCGTCCCTGTGCTTCTGATCAGAGGTCTTTGGTAGCGGTGTCTATTGGGTTCAGGCATGCTCTTTCCCTCCCTTGTGTTGTGCCTCAAGGCTAATCAGCATTGCCCAGGCGAACCATCCTCAGTTCTTTCCTCAACTATCCCAGGCTAGAGACAGAGCGATTAGCAGTCCATTCACGGATACTTTAGGTCTTTAGAATTGTTTTCTTAGATATTCTTAGTGTTTTTATTTGCCTATTCTTCTTACTTTTATGGGGTTTCCTTTAGTTTTTTCTTCCCTGTTTAAAAATAAAATACAATAAAAGTCTAGTTTTTACTTTATTCCCTTTTTCCCCGCCCCCTGGGGATTGCCCTCTGTAAGGGACATGCCTGGCTCCCCCAGTTTTAAGAGGTGCCTCACCTGCAGGGAAGCCATACCGGTTACAGACGACATTCTCGCTGTGTCAGTGCCTCAGAGAGGCCCACCTTGCACAAAATGTATAAAATGGGATGTATAAGTAGGGGCATAGCGAGCAGATCGAGGGATGTGATCGTTCCCCTCTATTCGACATTGGTGAGGCCTCATCTGGAGTACTGTGTCCAGTTTTGGGCCCCACACTTCAAGAAGGATGTGGATAAATTGGAGAGAGTCCAGCGAAGGGCAACAAAAATGATTAGGGGATTGGAACACATGAGTTATGAGGAGAGGCTGAGGGAGCTGGGATTGTTTAGCCTGCAGAAGAGAAGAATGAGGGGGGATTTGATAGCTGCTTTCAACTACCTGAAAGGGGGTTCCAAAGAGGATGGCTCTAGACTGTTCTCAATGGTAGCAGATGACAGAACGAGGAGTAATGGTCTCAAGTTGCAGTGGGGGAGGTTTAGATTGGATATTAGGAAAAACTTTTTCACTAAGAGGGTGGTGAAACACTGGAATGCGTTACCTAGGAAGGTGGTAGAATCTCCTTCCTTAGAGGTTTTTAAGGTCAGGCTTGACAAAGCCCTGGCTGGGATGATTTAACTGGGAATTGGTCCTGCTTCGAGCAGGGGGTTGGACTAGATGACCTTCTGGGGTCCCTTCCAACCCTGATATTCTATGATTCTATGAAAAGTGTACTTTTTGCCAGCAGCTAAAAGCCAGATCCCAAAAGACCTGGGAACTAAAGTTGAAACTACTATTGATGGAGGGAGGATCACTCTCCTGATTAACAAGTTGCTTTTGGTTCTGGCTGAAGTTGCATGGCAAACATCAGCCTTGGTCATACCAACCTACAAAAGGGTGACTGTCTGTTCAGGAGCTGCGGACATATTCACAAAGCTGGGTCTCCAATTCAACATCCAAAAATCTACCTTAACTCTAGTACAGCACTTGTGTTTACAGGGTCCTATCTCAGCTCACTGCAAGTGAGAGCATGCCTCCCACAAGAGAGATTTCACAGCTGACCACACTCAGAGACAATTCAAGCCAGCCCACAAACATTGGCCAGACATTGCCTCCAACTTCTGGGACGCATGGCGACAGGCATGTTTTTAATATCTCATGCTAGACTGCACATTAGGTGTCTATAGGCATGGTTCAGATGTGTTTACAGACCAAACAAAGACAGGGTAGACAAACCTCTCTCGATGCCCTCCAGGGTCAAATGCTCCCTGGATTGGTGGAAAGAACCAACAAATTCACACCCCTCCCTCCAACGTGGCTTCTAATTATGGATGCATCCCTAATTGGCTTGGGAGTCCATCTCAGCAACCTCAAGACTCAGGGCAGGTGATCGCCCATGGAGATGACGCTTCACAGTAACCTCCTCAAACTCAGAGCGGTCAGAAATGTTTGTGCTCACTTTCTTCCACTGATCAGTAAAACACTCATGAAAATTATGACAGACAACATAGTATACATGTATTACATTATTTGGCACCCCCTTGCTAATTTATCTTCCCAATGCATGGAAGCGCTAAAGCTATGAAATTTGTGCCTTCACCACAATGTTTTAATATCAGCCGCCTACCTACCATGAGGGCAGAAGATAACAGCAGATAGTCTCAGTCACAAGTTCTCACATGACCATGAGTGGGAAATGAATCCAACAGTGCTTCACAGCATATTCTATCAGTGGGGGACTCCAGTGATAGACTTGTTCGCTACTTACCTGCACAGGAAATGCCCATTCTATTGCTGCAGAGCTGACCTCGGGAAACATCCATTTAGGGACGCTCTCCTTCTCCTTGGGGAGAAGACCCTCCTATACACCTTTCCCCAGTTCCCTCTGCTGCTGAAGGTCCTGACAAAAAAAGAAAAAGCAAACATCCTACTGATTGCTCCCACCTGGCCGAGACAGACATGGTACCCATACCTGATGAAGGAGGCGATGCGTCCACAAATCCCACTTCAACCCATCCCTTATCTCCTCTCACAGAACGAGGGACAAACTCTCCATCCCAACCTGCAGATCCTCTGGCTTAAGGCTTGGCTCCTTCATGGTTCCAAAACATAGTGAGATACTGCTCCAGTGAGGTGCAGGAAGTGCACTACACAGTAGAAAATCAGCTACCTGACACACTTACCTACAAAAGTTATTAGGTTTCAGGTTTGATGCAATTTCAGAAGAATTACCCTGGCATCTTCCACCCTCCCCGTGATGTTGGACTACATACTGGATCTCAAGAGGTCAGAGATATCCCTCAGTTCTTTCAAAATACACCTTGTGGCCATAATAGCTTTCCATCAGCAAATAGAGGGATAGTCTGTTTTTGCCACCCAACTACAAAGAGATTCCTCAAGGGCATAGTGAACCTTTATCCCCAGTCCAGACACCCAACTCCAACTTGGGACCTAAATCTAGTTTTACAGAGCCCAACTAGATCACCAGTTGAAACTATGGTCACTGGTTCACTTACATACCAGTCAATGAAAACGGCATTTCTGATGGCTATCATGTCAGCAGGGAGAATAGGGGAGATAGCGGCACTAATGGCACCCCTCCCCTCTTCTCAGTATTCTTTAAAGAAAAGGTTACTCTTATGCCATATCCAAAGTTAACCCCCAGAGTGACCTCTTCTTTTCCCATAAACAAACCTGACCTTTTTTCTTAAATCTCACTGTGATAACAGGGAGGCTATACTGCATATGGTTGACGTTAGGAGAGCCGTAGCCGTTTATCTGGACAGGATGAAGGCCTTTAGGAAATCTCCTAAGCTTTTCCTCTCCATCGCAGAAAGGTCAAAAGGTGCAGCAATAGCTGCCCAAAGTCTCTCCAAATGGGTCTTGAACTGTATTAACCATTGCTATCATGCTCGCAATGTGTTACCTCCATCCAGAATCCGCACACGCTCAACGAGGTTGGTTTCCACTTCTGTCGCTTTCCTCAGGAATGTTCCTATCTCGGAAATCTGTAGGGCAGTGATTTGGGTATCTGTTCAGACCTTTGCAGAACACTGTGCCATTACTGGAGACTCTGCTTCCAATGCTATCTTCAGCTCTGCAGTGTTATCATCCATAACAGACTTGACTCTGAAGCCCCAACCTCCCATTGGGGATACTGCTCGGGAGTCACCTACCTAGGGCATTACTCGAAGAAGAAGAAGAAGAAGAAGAAGAGGAAGTTACTCACCTGCGCAGTAACGATGGTTCTTTGATATGTGTCCCCCTATGAGTGCTCCACAACCTACCCTTCTCCCCTCTACTTTGGAGTTGTCAAGGTTCCTTCCCCACTCTGAACTCTAGGGTACAGATGTGGGGACCTGCATGAAAGACCCCCCCTAAGCTTATTCTTACCAGCTTAGGTTAAAAACTTCCCCAAAGTACAAACTTTTCCTTGTCCTTGAACAGTATGCTGCCACCACCAAGCTTTTAAAACAAAGAACAGGGAAAGAGCCCACTTGGAGACGTCTTCCCCCAAAATATTCCCCCCAAGCCCTACACCCCCTTTCTTGGGGAAGGCTTGATAAGAATCCTCACCAATTTGTACAGGTGAACAAAGACCCAAACCCTTGGATCTTAAGAACAATGAAAAATCATTCAGGTTCTTAAAAGAAGAATTTTAATTAAAGAAAAGATATAAAAGAATTATCTCTGTAAAATCAGGATGGTAAATACCTTACAGGGTAATCAGATTCAAAACATAGAGAATCCCTCTAGGCAAAACCTTAAGTTACAAAAAGACTCAAAAACAGGAATACACATTCCCTCCAGCACAGCTTATTTTACAAACCATTAAACAAAAGAAAATTTAATGCATTTTATAGTTAGATTACTTACTAACTTTACAGGAGTTGTAAGGCTGCATTCCTGATCTGTTCCCAGCAAAAGCATCACACAGACAGAGCAAACCCTTTGTTCTCCCCCCTCCAGATTTGAAAGAATCTTGTCCCCTCATTGGCCATTTTGGGGTCAGGTGCCAACGGGGTTACTTTAGCTTCTTAAGCCTTTACAGGTGAAAAGATTTTGCCTCTGGCCAGGAGGGATTTTATGGCACTGTATACAGAAAGGTGGTTACCCTTCCCTTTATATTTATGACAGGAGTTCTCAATGGAGGCTTCATGGTGGAGAAGGAATTGAGGGTGGTTCCCCTTCACAGTGCTAATTAGCCTCGAGGCACAACATAAGGGAGGGAAAGAGCATGTGTGAGCCAAATAGACATTGTTACCAAAAATTTCTGATCAGAAGTGCAGGGACGCAGACACATCTACAGTGAATCACCCATAGATACATACATCTCAAAGAACCATCGTTACTGCACTAGTTGAGTAACTTCCTCAGCTGAAGAAATTTATGGTTCACCATATCAACAATAGTAAGATTTGGAACATTAACCAACTTTTACTAATCTCTGCTTTCTGAAACGCTGTTTCCTGACTGGCTTATTGGAGGCCAATAATAGATTTTTCTGGACCTCCTACTTCATTTTCTCCATAGAATATTAGGGTTTTTTAAATATTGTGATACATCAGGTCCAGGGAGCAGTGGGAGAGTGGTAGAGGGGAGATATATAAGCCCTAGGCTAATTAAGGCCTGGTTCCCTGTAGACTAGGGAAGGTTACTACAGATTAATTGGAGCACCGGTAGTCAATTAAGGCCCTGTCAGGAACCCAATAAAAAAACCCTGCTTCAGGCAGACAGGGTGGAGCGACAAAGGAGAGAGGACTGGCGTTTGGAGGTGTTGCTGAGAATTGAAAGACTAGAGAACCGGAGGAAGGGAGACCCTGCCTCAGCAGAACAGGAAGGTTCCCTCCCCCAGCATCAAGGATCTAGGGTAACCCTACCCAGAGGAAGATGGTAAGAAACCCGCAGGGACTGAGAATGACTGGGGCTCAGAGTGAGGAGCAAACCTAGACCCCTTCCCTGGTTCCCTCCTCTACCACCTTCCCAGGCCACTAGTGGGGCCCTGGGCACCCCAAGAGCAGGAGTTAGGGGTGGCATCCTAGCCCCGCCCACCAAGGAAAATGCGGGACCCACCACACCAACATTGGCCATTTTGTCACAATATATATTATACTAAAGACATTTAGAAATGCTCACAGAGAATGTTCAGTATTGTATTTCTGCTAAAGACTTTCAGAATGTATGTACTGACTTATTTTTGTGAACATAAAGATCTGTTGTCTCTTGAGAGAAATGTTGATAAAAGTGAAAAGTATGATTTGTAGTAGCCCAGTCCATGTACCTCAAGCTTTCTTCAAGTTCTTCTTTAAAACACACTTCTTTATGAAGCCTATAAATTCTAGTCCTCACTTCAAAGAAACACACAAAAATAATTCCTGAACTTCAAATAAGTGAGCGTTATTAATCAGCAAAGCCATGCAATCTTACTGCAGGTAACCATTGTTGTCTTCTCTACTTCTTCTTTCCCTCCATCGTTATCCGATGGGGAGCCAAGATGTTGTTTGTCTGTTCAATGCCATGGCATTTATGGCTGTGACAGGATGTCAGCGTTTCTTTGGGGAGAGACAGGACAATTCTTCTGTCTCATATTGGCTTATGGTGGAAGCCAGACTAGGTAGAATTCTTCAGCTCCAAGACAGATTACATGCCCCTCTGAGTAGGAGGAGAGAACTAAGGGAAGGGTAGAAGTAGGGTGATCAGATATCCCCATTTTATCGGGACCATTCCAATTTTTGGGTCTTTTTCTTATATAGGTTCTTATTACCCCCGCACTTCTTGTCCTGATTTTTCACATTTGCTGTCTGGTCACCCTAGGCAGAAGTGCAGGGAGAAATCCTAGGAAGAAGCCAAGCTCAGGAGAAAACTTTGGCTAAGGTTAATTCTGTTGTTTAAGTTAATACAAAAGGCTAACTGCAGGAGTGGGTTTGGACATTAATCATATATATTTGTTTGGGCTGTATTCCGACAGCACTTTGAGGACTCTGCCCATTTCCAGTGGCACTGTAGGAATAAATTAAATATATACAGTAAAACAATAAAATCTTGATGTTCACCTCAAGAGAAATATCTGCTTGTTAGAAAGTACTTTGCTTTCAAACTGACAAAAGCATACAAAATAATCGATAATATGCAGTTAAATACATACTGTACATATGTAATCGAGAGGTTTTTGTATTGAGGTTTTTTGTTTTTAATTAAACTTATATTCAGGGTATTAAATAGATCAGCCTTCTGGGTTAAAGCAATCAAACATAAACTTGAAATATTACAGGTTTTTATAAGGAAAGGAAACAAGTAAATTAGGGATAGTTTCACAGGTGATAGTAACTGCATTTTAATTTTTTTTAACAGAATAAAGATCCTAAAATGTCCCGAGTTGCACTGGAATCTCTCTATAGATTACTCTGGGTTTATGTTATTAGAATAAAATGTGAAAGCAACACTGTAACACAAAGGTAAGTTCCTTATGTAATTAAAACTATTGTGAGGCTGTTTTAATTAATTTAAGACAAACACATTTTAATTAAAAAAATTCTCTCTGTGGAAATCCTTTCTGTAAAGTTGTGTGGATTTGTTCCTAACACATGTTTTTCTAAATTTTTGTAGCCGTCTCATGAGCATTGTATCAGCACTTTTCCCCAAAGGCTCACGTAGTGTGGTCCCTCGAGACACACCTCTAAATATATTTGTGAAGATTATTCAGTTCATTGCTCAGGTAAGCTCCCTACTATAATATGTTTTAGATGGAGGTCTGAGAGTACACTAAATAATTTGTGGAAAAAAATTAAAGATAAACTACCAAGTCCATCCCTGACATACTTTCACTGAAACCTGTAGAGGTACACATTAGGAATGACATTAGACCATAAACTTATAAGAAAGTAACCAAATTTAAATTCACTACACAACCCTGATTCATTCACAGAACATCATGTGCAGTCACTGAAGCAAGGGTCTTATGATGTGTGATTATGTAATTAAAGACTGCATTATATTGCATATGCACAAGGGGGCTGAATTATGGTTGCAAAGGTAACCTTAATTCTGGCATTTCCTAATGGCAGAATTAAGGCATAATTAATTAATTAGGAATTAATTAGGAATTAATCTACCTTAACTCTAGTACAGGTAATTAATGTACAGGTAATTAATGTACAGGTAATCTAGTACAGGTAATTAATGCCTAATGGCATTTCCTAATGTTAGTGTAGTTTACAGTAGTATGTACTGTAGAATAATGCAAAGAATGCTTCAGTAAAGTAACTGAGACAATTACTCCATAGGAATCATTAGCAAAGAGGAATATTTTTTTATGACTGTTAATTATAAGATAGTTAGACATGATATTCAGTTTCTTGGCTTTGTGTATGTGCTAATACAAAGTGAGTCTTATGTAGGCATGTTTTTTCTTCATAGGAACGCTTGGATTTTGCAATGAAAGAAATAATATTTGATCTTCTCAGTGTTGGAAAATCACCTAAAACCTTCACTATTAATCCAGAGGTAAAGTCACCTGAAGAGCTGTTTGTTTGTGAAACAGTGTACAGATTTATACATAGCAAAGAATGTTAAAGAGTAGAAAACAGCTGTTCAACATGTTGAGGCAAAGTGGCCCACCTGTGGGCCTTGCAGTGCTGCTGTTTCTCCCAACTGAAGTAGAAATGTTCACACATACACTAAGCCTCCGCACAACATCTATACCATCCAAGGCATTCAAAACAAATCATTATTTTCATATGACTATTGCCATGTTTTAGAGGAAGAGAGGGTAGAGGTAGTCCAGCACAAAGATTTAACAATTGTGGCTTCCTCCAAGAGGAATAATGGGAAATTATGAGAAAATTACAATGAATAAGTATGCAAAGAATGAACTATTAGGGAAGCATGTGAGGATGGGTTGGTCCATATATCGAAAGAGTGCAGTGTGGATCAAACCAAAGAAACAGCTGTAGATGTGGAGTAGTGTTTTTTTCAATTCTGGCCAGTAGTAGCTGGGGCAGGAACAAGGTAACATTTCACTAGTTTCAACAAAAAATTAAACAAACCGGGAAGTGTGTGTGCAGGTGTTTACTATAATTAGCATCCTTTTCTCAGAGAAGTCCTTCTCAGCCCTTTTCAGTTTAGTATGTAGGAAAGCCCCAATCTTGCAGTTCTTTGAGTTCAGCAGCCTGTGCACAAGCAATGAATTGCGAAATTAGAGCCTTAACAGGTAACTTTCTATATACTTTGATATCTGCTGGCAGCATGTTACTCTGTGAAGATTCATGTCAGTAATAATAATCATTTAGAGCTCTGTCCTTCAAGTTATTGACTCCCTCTTGGACGGTGATGAGCTGCTCCCAAATCCCATTGACTGAATCAGGTGAGGAGCTGCATCCCTGGATCAAACCGTTTTATCTTACTATTAGAAGTATTCTAAAATGTAACATTTAAATATGTCTACCATAGTAGGGCTCTTTTGATCTGTCCCTAAAGAAAGGATAACGAAATATATATTAGTGTTTATTTTGCACCACCTATATAACGTTGCAAGTTTGCAATTCCTCCTGGTTTCTAATTCTTTTGTTTCCCCTTCCCGTTACCATTGAAGCGCATGAATATAGGCCTCAGAGTCTTCCTTGTGATAGCTGACAGTTTGCAGCAGAAAGATGGTGAACCACCAATGCCAACAACAGGAGTTGTTCTTCCCTCAGGAAACACTCTGCGTGTCAAGAAAATTTTTCTCAATAAAACTCTGACAGATGAAGAAGCAAAAGTTATAGGTGAGTATAGGTATTCTTTTGCAAGAACCTTAACAGGTTAAATATACACATTCATACTTTGATACTGAAGCAGTATTTTTATGTGGGTTTTGATTTTATATTGTAATTAAAATTTTTTTTTATAAAGTGTCTAGTACTTGTGAAGTTTTTTTTTAAATGTTCCCACTTATTTACAGTAGCAATGTGAAATTTGGCACATAAAACCAGATCTTTGCCCCTCCATCTAGCAGTGCAAAGCAGCCTGAAAACTGTCCCAATGAGTCACCCAGGCATTCCCCTGGTGTAGGGAGCATTCTAGGGCAGTCCTAGAAGAAGGCAAGGTGACTGAGGCCACGACCATAGTGCTCCACTGATTCCTGGCTGATGGAAGGATAGGCTGTAGACCAGGGTGGGCAAACTATGGCTTGGGGGCCGCATCCAGCCCTCCAGACATTTTAATCTGGCCCTCAAGCTCCCACCGGGGAGCTGGGTTTGGGGCTTTCCACACTCTGGTGCTCCAGCCGGGGAGCGGGGTACGGGGCTTGCCCCATTCTCTGTGGCTCCCAGAAGTAGTGGCATGTCCTTCCTCTGGCTCCTTTGCGTAGGGGCAACCAGGGAGCTCCACACTCTGCCCCCGCCCCAAGCACCACCCCTGCAGCTCCCATTGGCCAGAAACCACGGACAATGGGAGCTGCAGGGGCGGTGCCTGCGGATAGGGCAGCGCGCAGAGCCGCCTGGCTGTGCCTACACATAGGAGCCAGAGTGGGGACAGGCTGCTGCTTCTGGGAGCTGCTTGAGGTAAGTGCCGCCCAGAGCCTCCACCCCTGCTTTCCTCCTGCCCACCAACCCTCTGCCCCAGCCCGATCCCCCTCCTGCCCCCTCTGAACCTCTCAGTCCCAGCCCAGAGCACCCTCCTGTACCCCAAACCCCTCAGCCCCACCCCAGAGCCTGCACCCCTAGCTGGTGCCCTCACCCCCTCCCTCACCCTAACCCCCAATTTCATGAGCATTCATGGCCCGCCATACAATTTCCATACCTAGATGTGGCCCTCGGGCCAAAAAGGTCGCCCACCCCTGCTGTAGACTATAGGCTACTCTTAAATATGCTGGGGACCAAAATTGCCTGAGGGTCAAGGAAATAGAAAAAGTGCTTAGTCACTTCCTTCCATTTATTTCCTCTTTTTCCTCCAAAAAGAATTGTATACTTTTATATAACACATCCTGTTTAATTTTAAAAAAGGAAAATTTTGTCAGTTAAAATATGGTTCCGTTAAAATTAATTTAGTATATGATTTCTTATCTTTTGTACAAGAAGATACTGGTCCTAAACCAGTGATCAAATAAGAGACAACTAAGGTGAAAATAAAATTTAAAAATACTGAGTTGTGAAAGAGGTGACTTTGAGTGCTTCACTTCTTCAGGAATGTCAATATACTACCCTCAAGTAAGAAAAGCACTAGACAGCATTCTTAGGCATCTGGACAAAGAAGTTGGGAGACCAATGTGCATGACTAGTGTACAGATGTCAAATAAGGAACCTGAGGACATGATCACGTATGTAGCAAATTATAGTTTAATCATTCTTACTGTCATATCCTTGTAATTGATTTTTTGTACCTAAAAGTAATTCAGAGATCAATTTATTAATCCATTTAAATGTGTTTAGGTTTAATTTAATGCTAGGATACTTAAAATTTGTCCACAAAGGATATGATGATTGTACTGATTCATAGATTAATTATGAAGATTTGAGTTGAATGGCTCTTTGAAAACTTATGTGTATTTAATACTGAAAATACCATAAAATAGGCTTCCCTGTGATTCTGTTTTGTGTAAATTGATTTTGTAGGGGAGAGAGAAAACCTAAGATTGATTTGTTCAGAACTTGTATTGCTGCTATCCCAAGACTGATTCCAGATGGCATGAGCAGGACTGACCTTATTGAATTACTAGCAAGGTAAGGAAAATTAAATCCTAGTTTTAATGAAGGTCCTAAAAAAAAACAAAAAAAGCTTCAAGTAGTATTTCAGAAACCCGAGGCCAAAAACTATTGGAAATATATTATTAGATACTAATATTCCATTTGCACAGAGTCTGATTTTTTTTTTTTTTTACACTGTGACATGTATAGTTGTCAGCAGACCCAGAAAAGTAGCAGAGTAGATTCTAAAAGAGAGAATCTTGCACACAAGACCAGACTTATACTTTTTCATATAGGGCCTCTCTTTAAAAGTTCATATTTTAGTTAATTTGCAATTTGTACAGGACTCTTCTTTCACTCATAGCTCCATCTTCTTTTGCTGACCATACTGTGAAGGCATTGTTGTTTGACATAATTAAATTTGCCAAATGTCAGCCAAAATTTTGAGGGAGATTTGGATTTTGTTTCTTCTATATTGCTTTTTCTGACCCTTTCTTCTTAGTTCCCTCCAACCCTGTCCATATTCCTCTCATTATGATCTCCCTGTTCCTGCATGCAGAATGTGAGTGCTGCCCACCTTAACACACATGGCCCCCTCCTCTCCTTCAGTCAGTGGAATTATCAGCATTTGCAAGTCTGTTAGAGCACACAAAGTCAGGAAAGGGAGCTGAGCTATGAGCCGAGGAGTTTTCATGTATTAACATGAAAGAAAATAAATCCCTCTAATGCTTTCCTTCCATGTTTTATGAAGAAAGGGGAGAAGAACAAGTTAGTTGAAATGGCCTGAGCAAGTAGTATTGGACAGGTGGAACTAGCAGGAGATTTAGGGGCAGAAGAGTGGGAAGGACAGTGTCTGGTGGGAACCAGTAGAGTTTTAAACACAGGTCACGTCTGCTTTAATGGCAGGACTACAGTATAGTCTATGGCTGATGTTTGTTCCTGTGGTTTTGGAGTCAAATAGGAACAGAAGATGGTGTTGTGAGACAGTAAAATCTTTTAAAAACACAAGTATTTTTTCTAATGATCAAAAATGTCATTAAAATAACCATATCATGGATGTATTTGATAGTATGTTTGATAAGTGCCTCCTAGTCTAAAAAGCTGAGCCATATTTTCAAAAGTGCATACTAAATTGTACACTTGTTTTTGCACATCCCTGAGATGAGCTCCGGTTTGCACATAAACATAGCTATTTATTTAGAGTTCAGTCTATGTGGGGGGGGGAAGCACTCCATACCAAAGGATGTCCATCCAGAACTTCGAAATATTTGCAGACGTTGTTCAGGTATGTGCAAAACTGCATACCTGAAAGTATGGCCCATTCTCTTCAAATTATTTGATTACCCTCTTAATTAGTTAAAGCCTACTGCTTTGAACTGCTGTAGCCGTACAACCTGCTGTTAATAATCCAGTTGTAGCTTCAAATGGATTTAGAACTAATGGTTCAGGTACGAGTCATATCTTCAGGCTGGGAGCATAGCTAGCTCAGCCTTCCAGCACATAGATGCTTCATGTTGTATAGTCAACGATATAAATTGACTTCACTTTATAACTGGTAAAAGGCCTTTGTCCAGTTGAGAATGTGAGGATTTGAAGGGATGGTGAAGTTTTTTAACAATATTGTACATTCTCTTAACAGGCTGACAATTCACATGGATGAAGAACTCCGTGCCCTCGCTTTCAATACTCTACAGGCATTAATGCTTGATTTTCCGGACTGGCGGGAAGATGTTCTTTCAGGATTTGTTTATTTTATTGTGCGTGAAGTGACTGATGTCCATCCAACCCTTCTTGACAGTGCAGTAAAGATGTTAGTGCAGCTAATAAATCAATGGAAACAAGCAGCCCAAATGCACAATAAAACCCAAGATTCTCAGGTATTGTAATGCTGCATGAAATTCTTACATTACCAATTCCATGTAACTGAACAAATTCTACTGTGAAATTAAAACACTTTTTCTCTCTTAAAATTAGTTTTTAGCAATTTGCTTTCCTCATCTGATTCATAGCTTTTTTTTTTTTTATTGTAATCTATGCTGTCATAGGGCAGCCCCTGCTGTGGCTCGCTTACCTCAATAGAATACCCCTCCTTAAGCCTGGCTTATTACAAAATGTGCAGATAGTCCAAACTAGAAGTCCTAAAACTGCCCATTTATCACCCCAGTGCAAGTATTTAAATTCCCAAGACAGCTCGCCTATTGACGTAATGTGTCACATTCCGGCATTTTCCACCACATGCAGACTCTTTCTTGGTTCCCTTCTGTACCTCTGCCTGGTCTGACACCCCATCCCTTCCAGCTGGTGTGCAACCCTGCTCTTCCCAGAGGGAATGCCCCCGGCCCCTCTGCTGGGAGATCATCCTTACCAGGAGAGCATCCCTCACTCTCCATGGTCCTTTCATTATTCCCCTGGGTTCATCTGTCTGGCCTGAGAGATATCAGTGAGTATGCTCCTCCATTGCTCCCCTGCCTTAAGTCTGCTCTGGCCTTCCGGCTTAGACATCAGCAGGCGAGACTCTGCTTCTCCGTAGTCTTAGCCCTCTCTGTGGCCATGGCTCTCTGGCTTGGGTAGGTCAGCCAGCAAGCCACTCTTGGTGCTCTCTTGTCTTCAGCCTGTTCATAGGAACCAACTGCAGCTTCCTCCTAGGACCTTCCACAGTCCCTCTGACTCCCACACAACTCTTACCTGCCCTTTCCTGACTCTCAAGTAGTTCTGACTCACAAGGTCTCTGTTGGTTCTCTTACCTGTGCCCAGGTGCCTTCTTGTCAATCCAGTTGGGTAGAGCTGGTGCACTGGCCCTGCTCTCTCTTAGAGTGCCAGTGTCACCCTGGAATATGCTTATTCTGTTTATGTTATAGAGAGATATTTTTGTATATACACGTGTGTCCGTGTATTTGTTGCTGCATTTTGTGTTTATTTTAAAATAATTATGAACCAAAAAGTCAGTGGTAAAATAGTACTCAATGTTCCATACAAAGAAGTCATCTACTGCTTCTTTTTTATGTGAAGGTCTCATGGTGTAGTTGGAAATATAATTAATAGGAATGAATGAGCTGGTTTGAACTAGCAAGAATTTACCTTATCCTTCACTCAGAAGTTTTAAAGTGAACCAAATGCTTCTTGAAGAAAAGGAGTACTAACACATTTATTTGCACATAAGCTTTCGTGAGCTACAGCTCACTTGATCTGATGAAGTGAGCTGTAGCTCACGAAAGCTTACGCTCAAATAAATTTGTTAGTTTCTAAGGTGCCACAAGTTCTCCTTTTCTTTTTGCGAATACAGACTAACACGGCTGTTACTCTGAAACCTGTCAAATGCTTCTTGTTGAGGTTGAAAAAGCTTGGTAAATTGTTTTAAAAAAAATTGCATGCCTCTCCACTGGTCTCAGCAAAAAGTGGAATTTTCAAAAGTGAACAGGAAAGGTTGTTCCTATGATATTTTTGTTTTGGCCGAAACCAGAAAATGCTAGAAATCTTGTGAGAGTCAATGTCATGAAATGTTTATCTCCTATCACTAATAATTGAACCGATATAGCTCAATAGTGTTTTCTTTGCTGTTAATTTAAATGACACCTGTATAATTTTTTTAAGCGTGGTGCCTCTAATGGAACTGCCCATACTCTTCCCCTGGAGAGGACCCTTTACTCCAACGTATTTCATATTGTGGAAGGCTTTGCATTGGTCATTCTTTGTAGCACGAGGCCTGCAACCAGAAGATTAGCTGTCAGCATTCTTCGAGAAATGCGGGCTTTGTTCACCCTTTTAGAAATTTCCAAGGTAAGAGCTAAGAGGTAGTCATATATAACTGTTCACTGAGAGGGTACTGCTTGGTGTCCTTTCTTGAACTTTGAGATTCTCATGCATTGTATTTGTCCTTTTTTAGGGTGATGATGAGCTGGCAATAGATGTGATGGACAGACTGAGTTCATCTATTCTTGAGAGTTTCATACATCTCACTGGGGCAGATCAGGTGAGAATATTTTGTGGAGAATATAAAATTATTCTGGAAATTAGTTTGGACTCAACTTAATCATGAGTATCTTTATCTAAATTTTGTTCTTCAAGTGATGGTCCCTATGTGTATTCCATATGTGGGGTGTGCATGAGCACCATGTGCCTGAGTCTGAAAGTGTTTGTTGGCAGTGTCTGTTGACCCGCATATATGTAGGGCATCCCCTCATGCTCCCAGGCGATGTATAATAAGTAGTGCAGGTCAGTGCCTCTCCAGTTCCCTCTTACCACTGCATGGCCTGAGTCAGAACCCCTGTTCCTTCGTGCTCTTAGTTTTTGCTAAGAGACTGGCTATTCTTCATTCAGTGTATATAGTTGTAAATAGTCGTGGTTGTTTTAGTGTAGATAGATAAGTTAGTGTAGTTATTTCCCCGTGTCGGGTCCCTCCCCTTCCGGGGTACTATGCTCCGGATTTTGGGATTTAAAAACTGCATCTCTTGCCAGCACTCATTCTCTGTGAGCACACAGCACCAGAGTTGCCTTTACTGCCTCAGCGAGGCACATATTATGACTTGCTGCTCCATTTTCAAGTCCTTCCTGCCTGGAACCTGGGAAGCTTGAGAGCTCCACCTCCAAAAGAACTTGATTCTAGATCTTCAGGTGCTGAACACTTTTATCAGAAAGTCCAAGTTCTGCATAGTAATGCTGGCATTGAGTATTCCCTCCCTTCCCCAGGGAGCCTGGTTTGCGGCTCTCAACATGAAGGATGTGTACTTCCATGTTGATATTCACCCAGCCCACTGCAAGTTTCTCTGTTTTTGGGGTGGACACCAACACTACTAATTTTGGGTCATCCCGTTTGATGGATGGCACCTTAGTGTTATGCACCCTACCACCATCTGTTTCATAGAATCATAGAATATCAGAGTTGGAAGGGACCCCAGAAGGTCATCTAGTCCAACCCCCTGCTCAAAGCAGGACCAATTCTCAGTTAAATCATCCCAGCCAGGGCTTTGTCAAGCCTGACCTTAAAAACCTCTAAGGAAGGAGATTCTACCACCTCCCTAGGTAACGCATTCCAGTGTTTCACCACCCTCTTAGTGAAAAAGTTTTTCCTAATATCCAATCTAAACCTCCCCCACTGCAACTTGAGACCATTACTCCTCATTCTGTCATCTGCTACCATTGAGAACAGTCTAGAGCCATCCTCTTTGGAACCCCCTTTCAGGTAGTTGAAAGCAGCTATCAAATCCCCCCTCATTCTTCTCTTCTGCAGGCTAAACAATCCCAGCTCCCTCAGCCTCTCCTCATAACTCATGTGTTCCAGTCCCCTAATCATTTTTGTTGCCCTTCGCTGGACTCTCTCCAATTTATCCACATCCTTCTTGAAGTGTGGGGCCCAAAACTGGACACAGTACTCCAGATGAGGCCTCACCAATGTCGAATAGAGGGGAACGATCACGTCCCTCGATCTGCTCGCTATGCCCCTACTTATACATCCCAAAATGCCATTGGCCTTCCTGGCAACAAGGGCACACTGCTGACTCATATCCAGCTTCTCGTCCACTGTCACCCCTAGGTCCTTTTCCGCAGAACTGCTGCCTAGCTATTCGGTCCCTAGTCTGTAGCTGTGCATTGGGTTCTTCCGTCCTAAGTGCAGGACCCTGCACTTATCCTTATTGAACCTCATCAGATTTCTTTTGGCCCAATCCTCCAATTTGTCTAGGTCTTTCTGTATCCTATCCCTCCCCTCCAGCGTATCTACCGCTCCTCCCAGTTTAGTATCATCCGCAAATTTGCTGAGAGTGCAAACCACACCATCCTCCAGATCATTTATGAAGATATTGAACAAAACCGGCCCCAGGACCGACCCTTGGGGTACTCCACTTGATACCGGCTGCCAACTAGATATGGAGCCATTGATCACTACCCGTTGAGCCCGACAATCTAGCCAGCTTTCTACCCACCTTGTAGTGCATGGAGGGCTTACTCAATGCCTTTCCACCAGTACTGAAGTGGGACCTTAATCTCATTGTTTCTATCCTCATGAAGCCACCCTTAAGCCACTGGCAACATGCTCCCTTTCCCACCTTTTGATGAAAATGATACTCCTGGTAGCCATTACTTCAGCCAGACAGGTCTGTGAACTAGCAGCTATGATGTGCCCCGGCAAGCTGGCTTCAAAAGCTGTGCTTCGTGCACATGCTCCTTCTCTGTGAGCGACGAACACCCAGGTTGTCTGTATTGCTCCAGCTGCCGCTTGTTCCCATCTCGGACTTGAGAAGCTAAGGAACTTTGCCTCTGCAAACATCTGATGGAGGAGGCTATGCACACACATGCTCAATTGGATCCAGAACGAGTGGATCTGCTGGAGCAACACCTGTCACCACCGGTGAGCACTCCCCTGATCCCTGCTCGTGTGCTGGCACCCACAGTACTGCCGCAACTGCCGAAGCCGCACCGTGAGCATGAGAAGTATGGGCATGGATATAAGGGCGGCTTCTTGACATGGACTGCCTCTAAACACAGCATTGGCTCCCAGGTTGGGTTAGAAGTTTCACGTCGACCCAGCTGCTTTGCCTCCTAAGAAGCCTTGCACGGAGCATAAGTCCAAGAAGTGCTGTGACCCGCCGGCACTACCTCCAGTCATGGCCAACAGTACACTACCTTCACCTCTGGCACTGTTGATGCCTCCCGCTCCCCTCCCCCACCGAGACTCTCACGCACGATCCTGCGCACGCTGGGACCCCTGTCTCCACTGATGCCCACAGCCGAACTGATGCGCCGTACACTAGCTCTCCTTGGTGCCCTGGCTCCCCAGTCATCTTGGGGTTCCCATCTTGGGTGGATGAACATCTCTTGCTTGCATAGCGCCCTGCTCCGCTCTGCCTCATACTGCCAGATCTGTTCTCGGAATCTGAATGGTCCTCTGAGCCAGCCCCTTTATTCTCCTCTGTGTGATCCTATAGCCTGGATTGCTGGCAACAACTGCCCTACCACCAACAGCCCTTCTGCTGTATGGCCCTTCTGCTGAATGGCCGTATGGCCCTTCTGCTGAGGCTGGTTCCACTAGCTCCGAAGCACGCTGATGCCCAGTGACCCATATACCAGCAGGCAACAGAGGCAGTCTTTGCCCCCCCATCCCCGCATTGTCTACCAGCCCTATTCGCAACACCCACAGGAGCAGTCTCGTCATCGCCTGTGCACCTAACAACCCTGTTACTCCGCCACTGCCACCTCTGCTACCTCGGCCTTCTCGCAACATCCCTCAAAGCAGCCATTTTGGCTCTCCCCAAGACCCGCAAACCTTCCTCCACCTTTCCCACTTTGCCCCAGGTCATCTTCCCCTGTTTTGCCGCAATTGGAGCAAGATTATTACCAATTGATGGGTGCTGGACATTGTTCACAAGGGGTATCTGATAGAGTTCCTCTCGTTCCCCCTTTGTTGCCCATCTCATGATGGTCATGGGGATCCTTCCCAATGTGATCTCCTCTGAGAGGAAGTGGACACCCTCCTTTGGAAGGGCACCATAGAATGCGTCCCGCAGTACTACTGTGGCTGTGGGTTCTACTCCCCTTAATTCCTTATGCCAAAGAAGGGGGATGGCTGCCACCCCATTCTG
Organism: Lepidochelys olivacea; assembly: GCF_965140295.1. NCBI lineage: Eukaryota > Metazoa > Chordata > Testudines > Cheloniidae > Lepidochelys > Lepidochelys olivacea. The sequence goes on from NC_140414.1 coordinate 98,373,493, forward strand.
GATCTCCAGTCCCTGAACAAATTCATACACAAATTCTGGTTCCGGATGGTCACGCTCCCTCTCAATATCCCATCCCTCCGCCAGGGGGTATGGTTTATGGCTTTCAGTATGAAGGATTCATACTTTCATATAGACATCCATCCAGCTCATCAAAAGTTCCTCTGTTTCACGATGGGACATTCTCACTGTCAGATTAGTCCTCCCCCGGGTCCTCCTCTTCAGTATCGCCACTGCCGCTCATGTGTTCATAAAGATCTTCGCTGTCATTGCGACCCAAATGCTTTGTCTTGGCCACTCCATGTTTCCTTACCTGGATGACTGGCTCCTTGTTGTGCCATCCCGCAATTGTTTCCTCTCCATGATCCAGACCCTCCTTGCTTGCCTGGGTATCTGCATCAATGAGGACAAGTAAATTCTCATCCCTACCTGTATGCTCACCTTCCTCGGGGCATGCCTGGACTCTCTCACGGTCCAAGGTTTTCTCCCACAGATGGTTTTCCTGCCCTCATCTCGCTTATCTCACAGCTGCATTGCAATCCACATATGTGTATTTGCCAGTGTCTCTTCCTCCTTGGCCACATGGCGACCTGCACCTCTGTGACTCCATATGTCCATCTGCATATGCGTTGGCTCCGGTCAGTCTGCAAACTGCAGATGGATCACCTGGCAAGGCAGTCCTGCTCCCACCCTCCATCCTGGCTTCCCTCATGTGGTGGACCAACCCATGCAAAGTCCTGGCCAGCATCCCTTATACCTGTCCCACTCCCCGCATCACTGTCACCACAGATGCCTCGCTCATCGGGTGGAGTGCTCATACAGTCCAGAGAAGCTCAGATGCAGATCAAATCCTGGAGCTGCAGGCTACCCACCTTGCCTTTCGGGCATTCCTGCCCCGATCAGATTCTGGCATGTTCAACTGCTATCCAACAACATATGTGTATATCAACAGGAAGGATGGTGCCAGGTCCCCCTCCATCTGCCCAGAGGCAATTCACCTCTGGAACTGGTGGCTCAGGTATGGAGTCACCATTCATGCCATGAATCTCCCGGGTAACAGCAACTCCCTTGAGGACATGTTCAGCAGGTCCTTCTACACCAGTCATAAGCAGGAGCCAAAGGCGCCGACTCCATGGAGCACTCCAGCCCTGGAGCACCACGGGGAATAATTGGTGGGTGCTCTGCACCCACTGGCAGCTCTCCACCCCCGCTCACTTCTGCTCCGCCGCCTCCCAGAGCGTGCCGTGTCCCCATTTCTCCTCCCAGTGCTTGCAGCCGCGAAATAGCTGTTTCATGGCGACAAGTGCTGGGAGGGGGGGGGGGGGAGGAGGAGGAATGTGGCTCACTCTAGGAAGAGGCAGAGTTGGGGCGGGGATTTGGGGAAGGGGTTGGAATGGGAACTGGGCAGGGGCTAGACGGGGCAGGGTGGGGGCGGCGCGGGGGCGAGCACCCACTGGCGCTGGGAAAAATTGGCGCCTATGGCAGGAGCTACACAACCCCATGCTCTGCTCGGTCTTTTGCCAGTGGGGCATGCTGCACTGGGACCTCTTCATGACCACTGCAAACCACAAGCTTCCTCTCTTCTGCTCCAGAGGAGTCCTCAGGGTGTGTTCCCAGGGCAATGCACTTCTGCCATCGACCACCAAATTCCGTTATACTTTCCCGCCCATCCCCTGCTGCTGCAAATCCTGCAGAAGGTTCAGCGAGATTGAACGTGGCTCATCCTCGTAGCCCCCTTTTGCTTCCACCAATATTAGTTCACCAATCTCTTCCACTTCTCTGCCTGCCCCCCGATCCAGTTCCTCACTTCCCAGACCTCCGCACACAGTCACATGTCTATCTGCAGCACCCTAATCCATGCCTGCTCCATTTGACAGCTTGATATTTTAATAGGGTTCATGTGTAGACAAGGCATGCTCCATGTGAGTATGCGACGTCCTCATGTGCTGCAGACGACCATCTGCCAGGGTCTGCTATCAAGCAAAATGGCGGCGCTTGGCCACACTGCCAACACTAACCTCTGGACTCCATCTCCATTTCATCTCCATCTCTTCAATTACCTTCTCCATTTTAGGCGGTCAGGCCTTGCCCACTCCTCCGTCTGCGTCCATCTGTCAGCGCTCAGCGCCTTCCTCCCTCCTGTGGATGGGTTCTTTACCTTCACTCCACCCGACCATTGCCTCCTTTCTCTGCAATCTACTTGATGTCTTCCCATCAGTGCAGAAGTCAGCTCCCTCTTGGGACCTCAGTCTTGTCTTTGCCCTCACAAGGCTGTCCTTTGAATCCTTCACAACCTGATCTCTTGCCCACCTCTCTCTAAAGGTGATCTTGATGGTCACCACATCGGCAAGTCGGGTTAGTGAGCTGGCGGCCAGGATGACTGACCCGCCCCTTTATCGTCTTCAACAAAGATAAAGTCCCCCTGCAACTGCACCCCAAGTTTCTTGCCAAGGTGGCAGTTCCGTTTCACCTCAAAGGATCTGTCCATCTCTCAATATTCTACCCCAAACTGCACACCTCTCCTAGGGCGCGCATGTTGCATTCTCATAATGTCCACTATGCACTGGCCTTTTATCTCCAACACACCTGCGCCTTCCAGGCCTTGCCCAAACAATTTCTCGCCATTGTTGAGTGCTGTTGAGAGCACACCCTCTCCTCATAATGTCTCTCCAAATGGATCTCCCATTGCATCGAGGAAAGCTACGCCCTCTCTCATGTTCCTTCACCCCCTGGAATAAAACTCACTCCACATTGGTGCATACCACCTCATTGGTTTTCCTTACAGATGTTCATGCAGGACATTTGTAGGATGGCCATGTGGTCTTCTGTCCATATCTTTACGTTCACTACGCCATCACCCCACCAGTGGCAGCAGATGCGGCAGTTGGCCATGCCGTCCTGCAGACTGAAACTTCCTGCAAGTCTTCACACCCACCTCCGCACTGAGCACTGCTTGCTCTGCACCCATGTCTGGAATCCATATACGGACCATCACTCATAGAAGAAAAGGGGGTTACTGTAACTGGAGGTTCTTGGAGATGCGTGGTCCCTATTTGGATTCCAATACCCGCCCTCCATCTCCTCTGCTGTGGGCTCTCTCACTTGCTGGCGAGAGGGACCTGGAGCAGTGTCGACCCACACAGCCTCTTAAAGCCTCAGGTGACACATGTGCAGGTCAACGAACACTACTAGAAACAGCTCTGGTGTATTGCGCACATGCACACCCACGTCTGGAATCCAAATGTGCTTATCTTTATGTTCCGTGGTAAAAAACTGCTTTCTTTTTGTGCAAGATATATCCCCTATAAACAAACAATACAGTTTGTGTAGGTGTCTGAAAAAGTAAAAAGTCTCAGATTAGTTCCCTTTTCTTTGCAAGATGTTGTCTGCTCTTCTGGCACTGTTGGGGAATCCTCTGATCCCCTTCTACGAAGGGAATGTGATAGATTTCTGTTTCTTTAAAAAATGATTTATCAAGGATAGATTTCTCTCCTCTTCAGTTTAGAAGCTTCTGGTGTGTGACTTGGAGATCACTACTAAAGATTTCAGAATTTAATATCATCCAAAAAAGTAGGTCATTAATGAGCCAAAGGCTGAATATAAAACTGGATCGCGTCTAATGGCCAATTCCTTTTCTTCGGAGAAAGAGAAAACAGCTTAGCTATGTATTGGTGCCCTCTAGCAGTTTTTTTGTAAGACAAAATTAATAATAATTAAGGCTAAGTTTTTGTCACAGATACTTCTAGTAAAAATCAAGGACAGGTCATGGGCAATAATGAAAAATTCACAGAAGCCCATCACCTGTCCTTCATTTTTACTAAAAATAGCCATGACAAAATGGGTAGTCTGGGCAGCTAGCAGGGGGGAGGAAGCTTACAGGGTCCCCCTACACTGGTGGCTCCAAGCTGCAGGGGTCCCCCCTGCCTCCGGCGGTGGCTCGGAGCTTTGGGGATCCTCCCAGACGTGGCTGGGAGCTGCCAGGGTCCCTTTTGCCGCTTGTAGCGGTGGGGATTCTCCCTACTCCCCCTCATGGCTGGGAGCTCCGGGGATGCCCCCTGCCCCTCATGGCGGCCGGGAGTGGCGGGGGTCCCCCTGGCTGCCCATGGCAGCTGGGAGAGGCAGATCCCCCTGTCCTCTATGGTGGCCGGGAGCTGCAGGAGTACCCCCCAACTCCCTGCCTCCATAGGTAGCTGGGGGCCCTGCAGCTCCCAGCTGGTGCTGGCAGAAGTCATGGAGGTCTTTGGAAATCACGGATTCCGTGATTACCAGGACTGAATTGCAGCCTTAATAATCTATCAGTCTACTCACTGTGTGTGCTCATTTTATGACTTAAAGCTTTTTTAGATATTCAGTTATGCAAATAAAAAAACGGATACGTATATTAAATGTCTGTTTGCTCTGTTTATGTACACAGACTACTTTACTGTATTGCCGCAGTTCAATAGATTTACAAACATTAGCTGACTGGAGCTCCTCCCCAATCAGCCACCAGTTTGATGTGGTGAGTCCATCACATATATGGATATTTGCACATGTGACCCAGGGCCAAGATCCATGGATTGTAAGCCTCTCCAGTTTTATGAAACAGGAAAATCTTCCAAAACACTGCCCAACAGCTGTAAGCTATGCTTGGATGTTTGCTTACACAAGACTCCAACTGTTGTCTCCACAGGTTGACATTAAGTAAGTTCACTTCTTAAGTTAATTGAATATACCACAGTATATTAAACCTCTTTTTTAACATTTATTGAAATTACAATACCCATTAAATTTCAATATTATGTAGATATACAGCACTATTATTTCCTATGGTTTAATCTTGCTTTAATATTAACAACAGAAAATTAAATGAAATGATTGGGTTTAGAGGAGAAATAGTATTCTGTAAAGATTAATTCATGCCTTTTGACTATATTGTACTTTAGCAGTGATGTATATTAGCAATAATGCATATTTTTTATAGTTCAATTTGCTGTATAGCACCAGCCTTCACTAATTAAATCAGAGTAGAGAATATAATGTTAAGGATCACACGTAAGGGCATATACACAATTTAAAAAATAAAATTCAGCGGAGAATAAAATGAAGTGTGTAAATTGCATTTTCTAAATTTGTGTTATTTTTCCACCTATTTTTTTCTTTTTATAGCAGCCCTATCAATGCCAAGAAAGTAAATACTACTACAAGTAGTGATTCATATATTGGGCTCTGGAGAAATTACCTGATTCTTTGCTGCAGTGCAGCAACTTCCACATCCTCTTCCACATCTGCAGGTTCTGTGAGATGTTCCCCTCCTGAGACGCTGGCGTCCACTCCTGACAGTGGTTATAGCATTGATTCAAAAGTAGGTTCTTCCGACATTTTCTGAGTGGCTCTGAATATTTCAGTAACATAAAAATGTTTAAGACTTATAGCACATCCCCTATTTCAAAATGCTTTTCTGATTTATGAAAAAACATTGTTATGCTACTACCACCTTGCTTTTGTCAAATAAAAAACAATGAAATGGGACATATCAGCAAATTATACCTATTTTTTTCTGCTTAACCTCCCTTAATCTAAAGCTAAATCTTGCCAAAATTGTCAAGGCATAAAGTCTGCTCTGATGATGATGAAAAAAGTTGATACTTTATTTATCTTTAAAGAGTTATGTCTTCAAGCAAATGGGCAGGTAGAATTCTGCAGTTTTAGGCTAATAAACTAATCTCATTCCAGTGATTGAATCAATCTACTTTTCAGGATTTTGACACTTTTCAGTGTTTTCCCCAACCAGAGACGCCCGTCATCTTTTTGCTTTGTTTTGCATCAGATATGGATCTTTTTGTTCTTAAAAGTTTTTCAACATGGTGGCTTCCCCTAAAGAGAAGAGGAAGGCAGTTTTTGGATTGTAGAGCACATTTCTTCCCTGGCAGGGAGCTTCTTATTTTGTTCCTTCTGTTACCAGGACCTCTTCCCTAGTTGGGAGGAGGGCACCCATTGACAGGAACTTAAAGTTCTTTGAGACTCCACATGGAGCCAGAGCATAGGTCCCCAGAAGGTTTACCTTCTTCCTCTAAAAATGGCAAATACAGTAAAACATCCAAGGCCCTCTTAATCCAAGGAGTTTGCCTTGCAGAATTGGGAATTTCTCATCATAGAAGTTTAAGGTACTTTACTTAACCCAATATAAAAATGTGATTTAGATAGTCAGCAAAACTCCCATAGTGCATTTTCCCTCCTAAGGGAAAAGGTAGAAAAAAATGCTCTCTACCTGTAATGACTTGGAGAACATTAGGTAAGAGCCCTGAATACAGCTGCATTACAGACCAACTATTCCCTATCCACAGGCTGTGTAGGTGTAGTCAAAGGAATTATTTGACTGCTAGTGGCCTCTGCCATAACCTGAGTTGTTAAAAAGAAATCCATTACAATGGATGGACAGTGGCTGTAAAAATTCCATTTAAAAAAAATGCTAGAGTACAATTTTGAGAAAGATTGACTTGTTAACTAAGTTTATTTCATCTGGTACTTTGTATTGAGAGCTCAGTACCTGGCTGGCAGATCTGAAGAAGGCTCTCCCTAAAAGTTTCTGAATCACCAGGAAAAAACTGGAAATCGTAATGCTAGCCTCTAATTTTCTTTAATGCTTGAACGTTCTCTTCAACTTTCTTTACCACTAACATAGTGAGCAGAAGAGACTTGTGGTTTGCTATAGAAATTTCAATTGGTATCTGTGGTGAGTAGGTTGCTATAGGGCAGTGGTCACCAACTTGTCGATCATGATCAACTGGTTGATCCTAGAGGATCTCCCAGTCGATTGCAAACTCTGGTGGTGTGGTGGGGCTGCTGCTAAGGCAGGCTCCCTGCGTGCCTCAGCCCCACACTGCTCCCGGAAACAGCCACGTGGCCCATGGGGCGGGGTCTTCCTCCATGCTCTGCTCCTGCCTGCAAGCACTGCCTCCGCAGCTCCCATTGGTTGGAAACGGGGAGCTGTGGCGAATAGGAGCTGTGGGGGTGGTGCTTACAGAGGGGCAGCGCGTGGAGCCATGTGCCTCCCACACCCTCCCGGAGCTGCAGGGACATGTTGGCCCCTTCTGGGAGCAGTGTGGAGCTGGGGTAGGGGAGCCTGCCGTAGCGACAGCCATGCTGCACTGCCGACTGGGAGTCGCCGGAGGTAAGTGCTCCTCAGCAGGAGGCTGCACCCCAGCCCTGAGCTCCCTCCTGCACCCCAAGCTGCAGCCCTGACCCCCCCCAGAGCCAGCATCCTGTACCTCCTCCTGCACCCAAACTCCCTCTCAGAGCCCACACCCTGCACCCCAACACTCTGATCCAGCCCAGAGCCCGCTTCTGCACCCAAACTCCCTCTCAGAGCTTGCTGAAAAGCCTTATGCTGATGTATCCCTCAGTCAGGAGACCTCCGCTTCCTTGGGATCTAACATTGTTCTGATGGGTTTGATGGGGCCACCTCTTGGGCCCTAAGAAACATATTCCTTCTTTCATCTATTCAACTTTCTAGTATCAATAACATCTGCTGGAAGGGTGGCAGAAAAACAAGCACTCATGATAAGACCTCAGTACACTATATTTTTTAAAGGCAGAATGACTTTGAGATTTTATCTGCCATTATTACCAAAGATAGTCTCTGACTGACTTTCATCTCTACCAGCTAATTTATCTGTCTGTAGTCTTTCTCAGTCCACATTCAACAAAGAAGGAGCTAGCTTTACACCGTACATTTACTTAGGGCACTCTCCGTCTACCTTGACAGGACTAAGCTAGTTAGGGTGTCCCCTAGATTGTTTATAGCTTATCTCAAGATAGGATGAAAGGTCAGGCTATATAAAGCAGAGATTTTTTAATTGGATTTCTATGTGTATTAAGTTATGCTATGAAATAGCCAAGTTAGACCCACCATTGAGGATTACTGTCCACAGTGTGAGAGCTCAAGCAGCTTCTACAACCTTCTTGAGAAATGTTTCAATAATAGAGATACATAGAGCATTTACCCAACAGTGGTCTATAGAGACAGCATCAAGATCTGATGCCCACATTGGGAAGGCTGTCTTGCAATTACCGTTCAGGTAGACTCTTGAACTCACCTACAGTGATCTAGGTCACTGCTTGTGAGTCACAGACAGTGGAATATATATGGACACACACTTGGAAAAGAAGAAATGGTTGCTTACCTTGTACTAATGGTGGTTCTTCAAGATGTGTTGTCAATGTATATTCTATAGTCCGCCCTTCTTGCTCGCTACTGATGTGCCTGGTCCGTCACAAAGCAAATAGGTGTATTTCCCTGCAACAAAGAGTTTAGAACCTAGAACCTAGATATGATACAGCCAGTGAGAAAAAGAATAAACATGATGGGGACAGGAAGGGAAAAGGAAAGTTACATAAAAAAGATTATGCTCTGATGTGGTTACTGCATGTCCTCTTTGTTGTGAATAAAATCTTTACATTTGATGATAATGAAAATTAATAAGTTAATTTTTTATAGACTTTACAGTTGAAGTGAGAGCGATCCTTGCTGGGAGTATTCAGAATAGTGAGACACCTAACTATCACCTGTCTTTAGTGTGAAGAAGCCTTGTCTGTGCTTGCTGTGGGTCAGTTCCCCAACACCTCCAGCCTTTGGCCACACAAGCACTGCCTTCTAGGTGTCCTCAGGCCCCACTTTCTTTTTACAGGTGTACACTCCAACCCCAAGTCCTACGGACATCCCCCTGGAGTGTCCAGCTTCTGTTTCACTGGGCACTCACAGAATTCACAGATTCAGTACTCCCAAAGGAATAGTACATGCCAGTTTACCTGTTTTACCTCAGGATCACCACTCCGCTAAACACACAGCACTTTGATATGTTTATAGTGAAAATAAGGACTTTATTTAACCAAAAAAAAGAGAGATTCTGGTAATAGCAAGTAGATGGAAATATTAAACAAAGGGTTACATATAAAATAAGATCATAACATGCATTCTAGAACCTAGTATTACTTACCAGCATTTTTCAGCCAGCTATACTGTGATCCCATTTTCACAAAACAAGCCACACTCTCAGCTGGTCCCCTCAGTACAGGATGCAGACCGGCTCTGTACCTACAGTTATAATACAAAAATCACTTGTAAATAGGACTCCCTCCTGCTGGTTTATTTCTTCCTGTAGATTTCCTCATTGAAAGATTTCACAATCCCTTGGTTAGCATTTGACTCGACTGTAAATGGGTCTCCATTGTGAACCATACAATACGCAATTTACTTGTAGACAGACACATAAACGTTTCATGCCTGAAAGAATCATGCTTCTCACCTTATGGTGACCAGCCCCAAATCACAGACCTTAAGAACATAATTTTCAGTATCTATACATAGCTCCTTACCTATTATCTTTACATAACATTTCACAATGATTATGAGGGCTGACGTGACATGGGCTTTCAGTAGAGACCTTACATGACATACTTTGGTGATCTAGTATGTAGATACCAAACACCCGGGAATCCCTGTAATCCTTATGCATCCTGGGTCCTCTGTCAGATGGCAACAAGAGATTTCTGTGTCACAGTGAGTTTTTAGGAGGGATTTGAATGAGGGAAAGGTATCAGCTTGACAGGTTTTTGAGGTGCTTTCCAGGCGAAAGGTACAGCCTGGAAGAAGATAATGTCAATATTATGGAGGTCACTGAAACCTGTGCACTTGGTCTGGAGCCTTATGCAATATGAGAGATCCTGTATTCCAAAGAAGTAGAGGAGATGTTTGTTTCTATGCTAATCCTCTCAAGAAAGAAACCCTGATATAAAACCAGAAGTATCAGTCTACAAATGAAAATGAGATTTGTACAAGTGAGGGAAGGACAAAACATCCTAATAAAGATATGAAAATATGATGCAGAGAGACTCTTGTTACTGGTTTAGAGCAAAAGTTTCCCTTTCATAATAACTATTTCAAGTAACTTCTCAGTTTGGAAATAATTTAAAATAAAATTAAACTTTTTTTAATGCTACCAGCTGGATACTGTATAACTACTTTCTAGAAAAAATATTCTGTTTTCTCCTTCAGATTATTGGCAGTCCGTCCCCTTCATCCTTGTTTAAGCACATAGTTCCAATGATGCGCTCTGAGAGCATGGAAATTACAGAATCCCTTGTGCTGGGACTTGGCAGGACCAATCCAGGAGCTTTTAGGTAATTTTTGTGCTCTAACCATTTTATTGCTAATTGATCATGAAAGTGTTCTGAACTCTGATTTCAGTTTAACTTTTAAAAACCACACACAAAGAAATATCCAACAGGCTTGAAAACTCCAATGAATAGATCCTGTTTGTTAGCCGTTAGACATGTGACAAAGGTTGCTAGATATTGAAATAATAGATACACAGACTGCACTTGAAGCCCAAATCACACTAGCTCTCAAGGTCAGTCAGTAGTTGTTGCTGTAGTTTTGGGTTAGAACAGTACATTTCCTCATCTCAGTTACATGGTCCTACAGCTCACTGTGCCTCCTGTGATATTTGACGTTTGTTTTTTATATTTAAATAACAATAAAAACCATCAATACAAAAAGCTCTCAGCACCCTAACTGTTAATTAAATTTACATTCATAAATTATGAGCCTCCAGCAGCAAAAAATACTCATAGAGAATTGACTAAGCCAATAAATCAAAGCAGCAAAATGGGCCCTCCTTCTTCGAGTGATGCTCCTCTATATGTATTTTATTCGATGTGTGTATCTGCTCCATGCACCTGAGGCTGGAAGATTTTTTACTAGGAGCATCCTTTTGTCTGCACCTGCACCTTTGTGCTCCAAACTGAAGGCATAAGGAGTGGTGTGGACTGACCACCTGTTCAGTTCCTTTCTACTGTTCGTGCTCTGAGACAGAATTCTTCCAATGTCTGCAGCTTTGCTAGCATTCCTGCTTCCAGTTCAGGTTTGTTGTAAATAGTTCTCCTTTGTCTTATAGTTAATTTAGTTTTACTCTTTGTCAGTCAGTTAGTCTTAGCAGAGGTCTGGAGGTTCCTGGGATATGAAGCATGCCCAAGATCCTTGGCATTAAGTCATGCATGGCCTGTCCCTGGTCTTCCTGGTTAGTAAGTTCCACAATACTTGTTTATGTTGGTTTTGGGAGTCACATATTCCCTCCAAGTGCAATATTTGTCATGCCTTTCTCTCTCGGACTTGACATTTGAGTATTCTTGCTCTGAATTTTCTTGATGTAGTCCTCTTTGAGACCCCAGTCCAGCAACCCTGAGCTATCAGACCCCCCCGTACATTGGCTGGAGGCATTAAGACGTGCCCTTCTGAGTACACTACTCCCTGACTCTGGATCATTGGAGGTCACAACTGAAGACCCCAGCAGACAGCGCAGATGGAAGGAGAGTGTGAGCAAACACTTGCATAAAAAACAAGCAAAAAACAGCTCCCAAGTCCTCATCTAAGAAGAGGACTTAATCCCCTACATTCAGATGTGGTGAGACTCCATGCTCTGGTACAGGTGTGTCAGGAGCAGACAGGGAGCATGAATCTGCACTGTTAGCACTGAGAGCCAAGAGTGCTCTGAAGTGAGTGGCCCCAGCAAGATGAGGAAGGCAATGACTGCTGACTATACCAGCAATACCATCTCATGGTAAAAGGAGGATTCTGCAGTATCAGCTCCCCCGATCTAACCTAAATAGACACCATCGGATCCACCAAGAAGCAGAAGCCCTTCCGACTCCCTATCTTCTAACGCTGGGTACTACATTCTATATGACCTGGACATCACTGATATCGTCATAACCAGTGATCACGAGACACGTACCCACTCCTTTGGTGCAGCATTCACCGATACTGTCAACCAGCTACGACTCTACCATAGGGTTCTCAACCTTTTTCTTTTTGAGTGGTGCACGCCACGCTTCCCCCCCCACCCCCCCAACAGCATGCTGTAAAAACTCCACGGCCCACGTGTGCCACAACAACTGTTTTTTCTGCATATAAAAGCCAGGTCCAGGGTTAGGGGGTAGCAAGCAGGGCAGTTGCTCGGTGCCCCAAACCACAGGGGACCCCGTGAAGCTAAGTTGCTCAGGCTTTGGCTTTAGCCCTGGGTGGTGGAGCTTGGAGCCCTGGTGCTGAAGTCTTTCTGCTTTCAGCTTTCTGCCCTGGGCCCCAGCAAGTCTAATGCCAGCCCTCTTGGCAGACCCCCTGAAACCTACTTATGGCCCCCCAGGCAGCCCCAGACCCCTGATTGAGAACCACTGCTCTACCAGGCATCCAGTACCATTAGCTCCAATTATGGTATATGAGGATACACATTCCTTGGATGAACTCCAGATAAAGACTCTGACTCCCTTGTCTGCACTGAGGCACAAGAGTAGCCCATATAGGGGTTTCAGGTTCTGCAAGACTCCTCCCTCTTTCCTTCCACATGACATATCTAGTGCAGGACAATTAGGTAAACTCTCCATGGGGCCACATCCTTTCTTCTACTTGTCCTATTAGGATTCCTGGACCTATATTTGAGACCCCTGAGTTCAGGGGATCAGAGCAAGAGTTCAGAGAGAGATTGCCTCGTTGAGATAAACCATAGTTATTTCAGGAGCAATATGAAGAAGAGGAGCAATAGGAATAAACAATCACTTTGTGGCACTATCCTCATCTCCTGAGGAGGCAGTTGCACCAGCCTCACCATCACCACCAGAGTGGATTGTGGATGCACTCCAGTCCCTCTAGAGGAAGGATTGTGGATGGATTCTGAGAAGAATTGTGGATGCACTCCAGTCCCTCTAGAGGAAATCCAGGACTCCACTCACAATTTGCTAGATATCATCCAGAGTGCTGGCACTAGCACGGTGGCACTTCTTATCAATGAGGCTATATTTAGAGCCAGCTGAGATGGTCTGGCATACACCAGCCACTTGCACCCCCTGCTCTGTAGAAGACAAAGAAACATTTTGTACCATCTAAGTGGTAAGCTAAGGGCATCTAAGCTAACAGAACCATTAGGAAAGGGATAGATAATACAGAAAATATTATACCACTATATAAATCCATAGTACTTTATGGTATGCCCGCACCTTGAATACTGAGTTTAGTTCCGGTCACCCCATCTCAAAAAAGATGTTTTAGAATTGGAAAAGGTACAGAGAATGAAGAAGAGGAGGCAATAGGAATAAACAATCACTTTGTGGCACTTTGTTTCATATCCTAATGAATGATTAGGATATGAAACAACTTCTATACGAGGAGGATTAAAAAGACTTAGACTTTTCAGCTTACAAAAGAGATGATTAAGGGAGGATATTATAGAGGTCTATAAAACTGTGAATGGTGTGGAGAAAGTGAATTAAGGAAGTGTTATTTATGCCTTTACATAATACAAGAACCAGATGTCACCCAATGAAATTAATAGGTTGCAGGTTTAAAACAATTATAAGGAATACTTCTTCACATAACACCAAGTCCAACTGTGGAACTCTTTGTCATGGGATGTTGTGAAGGCCAAAAGTATAATTGGGTTTTTAAAAAAATTAGATAAGTTCATGGAGAATAGGTATATCAGTGGCTATAAGTCAAGATGGTCAGGGACGCAACCCCATACTCTAGGTGTCCCTAACCTATGAATGCATGAAACTGGAACTGGATGACAGGGGATGGATCCCTCAATAATTGCTGTGACCTGCTTATTCCTTCTGGCCATGGTCAGAAGACAGGATACTGGACTGGATGGTCTGATTCAGTATAGCTATTCTTATGGAATTAAGACTCGTCTAGCCATCGTGCAAGAAATTCTGCAACCAAAGGTCACCTCTCTTCAGATTTTAACAGACTATACAACCATTCTGTATTATATCAATTTGCAGTGGAAAGTGGGCTCAATGCTTCTGGATCAGGAAGCCATGAAATTTTTGAACTCATGTCAATCACCATGTCACCCTTGCAATTCTCCATCTTCCAGAAGAAGAAAACAGCCACCACAGGAAGTTAAGCACCCAGAAGGAGAGATTCCCTCAAACTGACGATGACCAGTACTCTGCTTGCATGATGGACTATGGAATGGACTTGTTTGCCACAGAACGCAATATTAAGTGCAAGCAATTCTGCTTCAGGAGGGAGACGTCTGAAATCTTTAATAGATGCATTGCTCCAGTCATATGTTTATCTGTGCTTTCCCTCCAATATTTCTTATTACAAATTGCTGCAGAAAAGCAGATGAGAAAGCATCATGGTGTTTCTTGTAACCTGAGCATGGCCCCTTCAGTTATGGCACTCTGACTTACTTCACTTGGTTTTTGATCCTTTAATCTTTAGTTCCACACAGCTCAGTAGATCTGCACTAGGAGTAGAGCCAGATTCTGTACATTGATTCCTGAGCTGAGGCTCAGAAACTGGCTGTTGAGCATTTTGGACATGATTGCATTGGGTAAGTCCAGAAACTTCTGCTGGAGAACAGGAAACCTTCCACCAGAAACTCCTACTGTTTGAAATGGAAATGGTTCTCCATCTGGGCAAGACAGTAAATATCTTCTTCTTCCAGTCATCTGTTCCCTTTGTTCTGAACTACCAGTTTCACCTTGAATGACCTGGTCTCTCTTTCAACTCCGTGTGTGTGTGCGCCAGTTTGTGATTTTGGCATTTTCTTCACAATGACAGGTCTCTCCTGAATTCTTTCATCTTATAGTGACAAGATTTTTCTAAAGACTCTATTTTACATATTTATTCTTCTTTGGGAGCCTGGAGAGTTTGAAAGATCCAGGCATTAATGGCTGGGGCATTGTTTACTATATTCCATAAAAATAAGGCCATAATTTGTCATCACCCCAAATTCTTATCTAAATTGGTCCCTGACTTCTTCCAGAATCAGTCAGCTTGCCCAAACCCCTTTCACTACCAGGGATGATTGGCCTATAGTCTAGATATAAGAAAGTGCTATGCTACCATCTGACCAAGATAAAGCCATTCTTTCAAACATCTTCTTAGATTGTAGCAGAATACAGATCAGTCATTTTCTATTCAAGGACTCATCAAGGGTATCAGACTGTCCATATTCTCAGTGCTATGAACTAGCGGGGATTCTATTAATAACAAGTGTCGGGCCACATGCCACCAAATCTGAAGTCTGGGGGCTGCTTGTTATACTGTGCTGTCTCAGATACTGGTGTTGTAATAGATGGTAAATTCCTTTTCGGTTATTATTAGTTTGAGAAATGTCAGATGGATGTTCTGTCTTCCTTATTAGCAAAGTCTGTGTCCTGTCTTTTAAATATTAATTTGTTTCATAATGTCACTGTCAATGAAAGCAAAACTAGAAATATTTTCATTTTTAATATGAGTTTTACAACATTTGTTTCTGTAAGACATTTTGCTTCTTCACTACTAATTCAGTGATTGGTCTATCATTTTTATCCAGGGAACTAATAGAAGAATTACATCCTATAATTAAGGAAGCACTTGAAAGAAGACCAGAGGTAATAAGGATATTTTTATTTGTGCTCAGGATCATATAACTATTTTTCCACAAACATCGTAGAAAAATATTACTATCTGTTCTCTAATGGTGATGGCTAACATAAAATAATGTAGCTTAAATAAATAACTAAAATTGTCAAAACTTTTTTTATTCCTTTCAAGGTAACTTGCATATATATTAATTATTTTTTTAAATCAAATCCTTAACTTTAGAACTATGTACTGAAGTACTTGCCACAGTAATTTTGTTAGTAATAGACAATAGTTTAAAATATTTTTTCCACCTTATTTTTTATGTCCCGGTATCCAAGTCAAATGCAGTCTGTTTGCTTTTGCTCAGAATGTTGTGTTGGTGAGATCCCATCAGTCAGAGAGGCTCAGTGTGCACTGCACATAGGAGTGAGAAAAATATGGTTTCTCTAACTAGGACAATTTTTGGAGAAAACATGAACTTACCTGACCTCTTCCAGCCCTATGAACAAGGCTTCTCTGATGGATAGCATATCACCAGTATGTATGGTACATATTGAAGTGTGGAACCAAACAAGTGCTTTTAACCTGCAGTGAGCCTGGATGTCAGTATATTCAAAGGAAAACAAAAAGATGACACAAAACAGTGCATTATTTGTTCTATGATAGTGCTGAAAGTCCTTAATAAGCATCAAGACCCCAGTGTGGTAGGTGCTGTATGAACACAGAGTAAAAGACAATTGATAGGTATCCTAGATAATAACTGTTTTATTTTTGATCATTTGCTCTGAATTTTATATTTTAAGTATAGCTGATAGGAACATCCAGTCACACAACTGTGTGCCATAATGCATTTTTTTCAAAGTCCTACATTTACCTATGCTAGTCATACAAATGCCAGTCTTTACACGTCTGTACTTTACAGTATGGTGGGGTGAAATGTAAAGATGCAATATGCTATTACAGAAGATCATGTCAAATTTAATTTCAGAGAACTTTATTCATGTGGTGTTATTCATGTATAACTTAGTGGTTTGAGTTCAATTGGCACATCATTGGAATAAGTAGACTGTACTATATTTAGAACTAAAAGTTACCATTGGGATCAAATGGTAAACAATGAGAGTAATGGTTTTCCTTCTTTTCTTCACAACGTGTTTGCTATATAAGACACAAATTTTAATATAACTGCCCCCCTTGAAGAGTTTACAATCTGAGACCTGGATTCTGCCATTGCTACTCAGGCTGAGTTGTCCCATTGATTTAAATGGGACTTCTGGCAGAGTATGGTGCTACTCATGTGAGTAAGGGAGGCAGAGCTTGGTTCTAAAAGATTGTTAGCTTTGTTGAAGGCCAACATCTGACCCTTTTCCTTATTCCACAAGTAGTCCCAGGGATTGGTGTGGGGGCAAAATCTGACTCTAAACAACCTATTTTAGTTAGGGTAACAGTTTCCACCTGTCCCTCTTACTCCAGCTAGTCCCTGCTCAGTTCAAGCCCTGTAGAAACTGAGATATTCAAAAAGCATTATAAAGTAAATCAGACCAAAACTCTCCTATTTTCATTCTTTTTTATTTTAATGTGTGCTCTGATGATTTACGACATGTTATTACAGAAGCCCATAACTGAATCACTCTCTCTTAACAATCTAAATCATGGAGCAATACTTTTCCATTGTACCCAGTTGAAGAAGTAAATAATAGTGTTCTTCATGGAAGTCTGAGAGGTTACACAAGGAATGAATGTGACCCGTTATCTAGTCCATTAAAATTGTACAGTAAATCTGTTAACTGTTTAAATAAAAAAAGTCTGTGACTCACTACTGAAAGCTGTAGTGGTACCGACATGAGTGGAGTCATGACTCTCTTTGTGTCCCTATGGCCCAACTGATATTATCCTTATTTATTCCACTGCTCCATGTAATTTTGTATTTTTCCACTGAACAGAATATGAAACGACGCAGGCGTCGAGATATTTTACGAGTACAGCTAGTACGAATATTTGAACTGCTGGCAGATGCTGGTGTTATTAGTCACAGGTAGGTGTGGAGTTGATGAGAAGGCATTGTTTATTTCCCTAACAAACTTCTGAATTAAGAGACAATAGTTTCTGTATACATTTGTCTGTTTCACCTTATGGTACAACTGAACAATCACTTAAAATTAATTTAGAGCAGCATAATACACAATAATCCCCGTAAGGGATTATTCCCCATTAGTCTTGTAGGAGGATTTCAATGACAATAACATTTCACTATTATAATAGCATACTGGAATAATCAATATTTTGCCTTGTTCCCATGTTTTCTTTAAAGACCAAATAAAGCAAACAAACAAAAATCCATAAGGAGTTTGTAAATACTAATTTTAAAAACAAAAAGATATGCTGATCAATATCTATACATTTACATCTGTTAAGTTTCTGACCACTCTATTTTATCTGAAATGCCATGGAACATCTCACGTTTTCAATGAGATGCGTAAGTGTGACACACAGGTTTGTGTTTGCATGTGTGTTCTTTTTGTATATGACCTTGTCAGTAGTGAATGAGTTAAGTTACAGGATCAAGTATAAAGCCCTTGAGCTACTTTTATAGTTGAGATCCCAAGCTGGAGACAGATATTCTAACTGGGCTCTTCCTGCAGTAACATCCTGATGTTATACAATGAGTCCTGTGAAAAGAAGAAAATGTGATTTATTAATATTGAACCCCCTGGAGATATTTAAAATAAAACATGGGGTGGCAGGGGAGGTAGGAATATAAACGTTTGTTAATGTATTCTAAAATGTAAGGTATCACTTTTATAATTCACTTTTATAAATCAAGCATAATTTTGATGATAGTCTCTTGTAAATTTTGAGTATTGGGAGGGTAAAAAAGTGAAAGGGTGAATGTATCTGCCATTGTTATTGTGTAACTTTGTGCCAAATAATTTGACTTTTGATTCTAAAGGTTAAAAGAGGAAAAAAATCCAGTAAAATATTATGTAAAATGAGGGACATTTTGATTTCAGTCCTGCAAAAAATCTATATAGCACCTTATTCCCTCAAGATTCTCACTGAGGCTAATCAGACTGTGCACAGGCATAAAGTACCACGTGCGTGGAAGCCTTTGCAGAATCATGGCCTTCGAAAATTCTCTTGCTAAACAGCTAAATTGAGAATGGACTTAAACTTTTGTACACTACACTATTGTATGTTCTAGCTTCTGCACAGTATAAACCCTGGCAGCTCTGTTGTCTGAGCTGATGTCGCCACCATATTATAATAGAAAGTTTTATAGTGCCGGTTAACATATACAATTATATGCGGATCATTAAAGTAGATATGCAAAAGTGATAGGTACTAAACATTTCAACAGCTTCAATTCAAGGGGAAAGTATCTTTATTTTACAAATTTATGATAGTGACGAGTGTTTGTCATATTATCATGCATAACTGTTAGCTGGCTATACTGATTAAGAGCAACTGGTTGAAGTTGAAGCGGATCAAGACCAAAGTTATGTTTGTGGGTAGAGGGGAAAGCAGTTTGCAGCCGCAGAGCAGTCTCCTTTGATGAAGATATATACCCACAATTGGTGAATTCAGTTTGTAGTTTAGAAGTTTAGGATTTCTTGGTAACACTAAGCTCTTATATAGCAGCAGCGTCTATGAGTAACACCTTCTACCATCTCTGAGTGACTAGGAGACTTTGTCCCATCCTGGTGGACAATGACCTGCCCTCAGTAATAAGTTGTTGTTTTTTTTGTCACCTCCCAGCTGGACTATGCAGTATACCTGCGTATGAAGCCATCAGCCCTTAAACTCCAGCTAGTAGAGGATCTCCTCAGCAACATAGGCTACTGCCAGCACATCAAATCTGTCCTCCACTCTATACACTGGCTTGCCATCGAATATGAGTAATATTCAGGTCTTAGTCCTTGTCTTCAAGGTACTCACTGGCCTGCGCTCAACATATCAAAAAGTAGGCTAGAGCTCCAGGATGAGGATTGTTGTTGACAACTCTGCTGCTTGACTGTGCAGGAGACAGAACTTTCTCTGTTGCCAGTCTGAGTCTGTGGAACAAACTCTTACAGGAACTGAGGACTACTGCAAACTTCACCATTTTCTGCTCCAAGGGCAAGGCACACTTCTTTGACCTGCCTTCTCTAATATAAACATATCACTGTGTACATTTAAAGAAAAAAAATCCTACCAGTACAAAACATTCCATTGCATGCACAGTTCTCTTCCAGAGGACAAGATGAGAGAGCATCAACCACATGTGACAGATGTTACTCACGTTACTTAAAGCACTACTAGAAAGCACTCAGATGCCATAGTAATGAGGCTGATATAAGAACCTATTAAGAATAGGTTTCAGAGTAGCAGCCGTGTTAGTCTGTATCCATGAAAAGAAAAGGAGTACTTGTGGCACCTTAATAAATTTGTTAGTCTCTAAGGTGCCACAAGTACTCCTTTTCTTTTTATTTGGAATAGAGTATATAGCTGCTGTTTCCAGTTAGTACTCTGCAGTATAGCATAAAATACTGAGGACCTTTGTCTCTGGCTCAGAAAATAAAGTATTTACTTTTTGACCAAGCACATTGAAATTATCCATTTATTTTAGGTGTGTACCTTGTTCGTTTATAATGTGCAAGCATTTTCAGGGGGTAGGGGGTGTTAAACCATAACCCTGAACAAAAAATTATGATTCTGTTTTAGTATTAGAGATGCTCCTGATTTACAAGGGCTGGTTATTGGGTCCGGTTTCATTAGAGCTTTTCTTGCTAAGACAACAAAAATGTGGTAAGAAAGGGCCTCGAACCAAATACCGGTAAAATGACTTGGTTTAGTAAAAAGTCTTTTAAAAGAAAGTTCTTGAATTTTGCATATCCTTTGAAGCTTTTTAAAGAAATATATAGTATGTCTCTACTTATCATAATACTCTGAACATTTCATTTTTATTTTTAAGTGCAAGTGGTGGCCTTGATAATGAAACACATTCCCTCAACAACACTTTATTGGAGTATGTCGATCTCACTAGACAACTCCTGGAGGCAGAAAATGAAAAGGACTCTGACACATTGAAAGATATCCGATGCCATTTTAGTGCCTTAGTGGCAAATATCATTCAAAATGTTCCAGGTATGCTCAATACACTTTAATAGGTTTTGATGACTTATTTTAGTACAGCAGAAATACACATTGTTCCTGAAGTTATAGAAATTTACCATGCTAAAAATGGTATTTAAAACTGACAATATGAACTTTTCAGAAGTGATCACTGATAGTATTTTTAAATCTAAAAATTAAATTCTTGTTACTAAAAGACTTGGTTACCAAGTTTGAACATATTTCTTTCCGGGCTAATAATTGCTAAACTCCTTGTGTACTGCTTCTGTTCTTTCATATCAGTGACATTCATTCGATGATATAATAACTTATTTTTTAAAAAGCCGTTATGCTGTTGAACTTTGCCTGTATAGTACCGTGCTTGTTTCTAATTCATTTGGGGAGGCATTTGGATAATTTTTTTTGTTTGTTTTTTGTCTTATAAGTTTAGTGTACAAATTCTGTAGTGAAAAATTGGTCAAACACTGTTTGTGCTTTTCTTACAGTGCACCAGAGAAGAAGTGTCTTTCCTCAGCAGAGCCTACGTCACAGTCTCTTTATGTTGTTCAGTCACTGGGCAGGTCCATTTAGCATCATGTTTACCCCCCTGGATAGATACAGTGATAGGAATATGCAGATAAACAGACACCAGTACTGTGCTTTGAAGGTATTTTAACACTTTCTGAACTTGAGAAATTATTTCCCTGTATTGTCCTTACTTAAACATTTTTGCCAGTTTGCACTTCTTTGCCATTAGTCCAAACATGGAATTTTCCTTGTCCTGGCTGATGTAGGCAAATGTTATCTCAGCCCAAAATTACTCCTGGATTAATTATTTTTACATTCTAATCAGAACTTCTCCTGCCCCCTTCCCACTGCTGTAATTTCAGCATGGTCCTGCAGCAAGTACAAGTTGATATTAGTGCTAAGCTTCCCATGCCCTCATCCCCTAATTGCTCAGCCAGATAGAATTTTAGTATTGTTCAGATCAACGATCTTCTGAATCAGAGTGCATTACAGTATAGCACCAGCCAAACTAATGTATTATCTCTTATGGAACAAAGGTAAACTTTTCAGAACAGATAGCTTCTCCTGTCTGGGAATTCAGAGCTGTAGGGTTGGTTCTGTGATTCCTTGAACAAAATGTTAAACAGAGTTCCTGGTGGCCTTGCTCCTGGCAGTGGTCTGAATAGATGTTAGAGTCCTCTGATAGTATTTTAAAGGATTAGCTATAACTGCTGTAGCCCAATCTGATTATTCAAACGTGTTGTTTTTTCAATTACTTTCTAAAGGCTATGTCTGCTGTACTGTGTTGTGGCCCTGTTGCAGATAACGTAGGACTCTCATCAGATGGTTATTTGTACAAATGGCTGGATAATGTTTTGGATTCACAAGACAAAAAGGTAAAGTAGGCAGAATCAGTAAATGTTTGTTAACCATCAGTGTGTGATTTAAGAATCTTGAGGTCAAATTGGCACAAATGTTCTAGATCAGCTTGCGCCTTATACATCTTTATTATTATTACTTATTAATGCATTTAGTTACAGTGGTGCTCACTAGGCACTATCTGATCACTCAAGAAAGATGGTCCCTGCTCCCAAGCAGCTCGCAGTCTAAGAGCAGGCAGACAAGTAGACAGAAGTCAGGTGAAAGGGAACAGGAACAACAACTGACAAATTATATACAAATCAGTTGATTCACTGTAAGCAGCAGCACAGCAGTAGTGGGTCTCTGAGAGAATTAAAGATGGCTGGGGTAGGGACTTTATGCATCAGCTCAGTGAGATTGTATCATGCATAGGGAATTATGAAGACAAAGCTTCTCAAATCTAAAGGGAAATTATTGTTGGTTTTATTTCTCTGTATTACAGTAGCTCCTAGGTGGCCTATTGTGCTAGATAATATGTGAACATATAGAAAGACTTGAGTCTTATCCCAAAGAATTTACAATCTAGAGCTCTGATTCAGGAAAGCGCTTAAGGAAAGTCCATCACTTAAGTCCCACTGAAATCAGTGGAATTAAGCATGTGCTTAACTGCTGTCCTGCATCCTGTGCTTTCAGGACATGGCCCAGGTCAAGACATAAAACAAGTGAGAATAACAAACAATAGGAGGGTAGGGTTTGGGAGAATGAGGATAAAATTAATGGAGTACTTGTGGCACCTTAGAGACTAACAAATTTATTTGAGCATAAGCTTTCATGAGCTACAGCTCACTTCATCGGATGCATGCAGTAGAAAATACAGTGGGGAGATTTTATATACACAGAGAACATGAAACAATGGGTGTTACCGTACCCACTGTAACGAGAGTGATCAGGTAAGGTGAGCTATTACCAGCGGGGGCGGGTAAAAATACCCAAACCTTTTGTAGTGATAATCAAGGTGGGCCATTTCCAGCAGTTGACAAGAACATGTGAGGAACAGTAGGGGGGCGGAAATAAACATGGGGAAATAGCTTTACTTTGTGTAATGACACATCCACTCCCAGTCTTTATTCACGCCTAAGTTAACTGTGTCCAGTTTGCAAATTAATTCCAGTTCAGCAGTCGGCGAACACTTCAATCTCTTTGGTCACTCGATTACAGACCTAAAAGTGGCAATTCTTCAACAAAAAACTTCAAAAACAGACTCCAACAAGAGACTGCTGAATTGGAATTAATTTGCAAACTGGACACAATTAACTTAGGCTTGAATAAAGACTGGGAGTGGATGTGTCATTACACAAAGTAAAGCTATTTCCCCATGTTTATTTCCGCCCCCCTACTGTTCCTCACATGTTCTTGTCAACTGCTGGAAATGGCCCACCTTGATTATCACTACAAAAGGTTTCCCCACCCTCCCTCCCTCCCTCCTGCTGGTAATAGCTCACCTTACCTGATCACTCTCGTTACAGTGTGTATGGTAACACCCATTGTTTCATGTTCTTTGTGTATATGAAATCTCCCCACTGTATTTTCTACTGCATGCATCCGATGAAGTGAGCTGTAGCTCACGAAAGCTTATGCTCAAATAAATTTGTTAGTCTCTAAGGTGCCACAAGTACTCCTTTTCTTTTTGCGGATACAGACTAACATGGCTGCTACTCTGAAACCTGATAAAATGCATGATATTATGCAGTCATATGGTCCAATAAAGTTCGCAACTTAATTCTACAAAACTGTTAAATAGATATTTTTAAGGTTTACTGTTTTTATTTTTTAAAAATTAAATCTTGCTTATTGCAACTCGTTAGTTTTAAATGTCAGCTGTTCTTGTGAAAATTATTTTGTAAACCATTGCCTTTTACTGTTTTTTTAAATTGTTTAAACTGTTGTCTGGTCTATAGGTGCATCAGTTAGGCTGTGAGGCAGTTATGCTGCTGTTGGAGCTCAACCCTGACCAGAGTAACCTCCTGTATTGGGCTGTGGATCGGTGTTACACAGGTTCCAAGCGGGTTGCCGCTGGTTGTTTTAAAGCCATAGCCAGTGTGTTTCAGAACAGGTACAAAAGAGAATTTTTAAATTTACAATTCAGATTCCCAAATTGCAATTTTAAATAGAATTAATGTTTTGTTTTCTCTTAAATGGAACATGTTTTCCATATTGTTTTCAATGTTAAACATTTCAAAGCATCGAACTATATTATCCTATACAATACTTAAACTAAATGAATTTACCTTTGCTTAGCTAATTCATGGTTAAAATAGCTAAATATACAGTGAAAGCTTTGTTATCTGGCTCTGTACGAACCAGAAGCTTTATAAACGGGCATTTCTAATCTTTGGAGAAAGTCCCATTTATAGTCCGGTTGGCGTGGGGCCGGCAGGCTCCCTACCTGGTGCCACATGGCTCCCAGGAAACAGCAACATGTCCTAGGTGGAGGGTTGGCCACGAGGGGTTTGGTGTGGGGAAGGAGGTTGGGGTGCTGGAGAGGGCTCGGGGAAGGGGGGTGGGGTGCGGGAGGGGGCTTGGAGTGCTGGATCTGGGGGGCGCTCACATTGAGCGGAACTGGTCGACGCGGGGAGCAGCCCAAGGTGATTGCTCCCCAGATCTGGCACCCCGAGTCCCCTCCTGCACCCAAACTCCCTCCCAGAGCCCGCATCCCACACGCCCGCCAATGCTCCAGCCCCACACCCCCACCCGCACCCAAACTCTCTCCATCTTAGTTAACTGGCATTATTCACTTACCTGAACCCCCCCAATTCCCCAACATGCCAGATAAAACAGATTTAACTATATTTTAAAAAATGTTATTTTAACTGATATTTACGATTCTTCTCTAGGGATTACCAATGTGATACAGTGATCATCCTAAATCTGATAATGTTTAAAGCCGCTGATTCTGCTAGGGCTATCTATGAAGTTGCTATGCAACTATTACAGGTTTGTGAGAAAATTTCATTTTAATATATTGTATGTTTAAAAAAGATTTTTCTGGTATCATGCAGCTTTATCTTCATCAATGAAATGCAGAGTACATTTTTTTTTATTTTTATTTTTGTTGCATTTTTAGTAAAGATTTAGGGACAGATCATTTTCTTTTGTGAATCTGCACAGGTAAATTGACTTTGATGGAGCTATCTGGCCATTTACTCTAGCTGAGGATCTGGGCCGTATTGTTTCATAGCATCTTTTTAAAATATAAAAGCTAGATTAAGGTTTTCAAGTTGGCCCTGTGAAAGGGATAGTGTGTAGCAGTGCCATTCCAGGATTATCACAGGGAAAGCACAATTCTTTCCCTGCACCCCACTTTTGCCAGTAGGCTAGTAATTTGCCTCAAGTTTTTAGCGTCAGGCCAAGGTTTTGCTTACTCCCCACTCATCTACTTGGAGGAAGGAATAGTGTGGACAATAGCAACATCTACTTACCCCTATGCTTCCAGTCCCAAGATCTGGGGAGGCAATGCATTGGAGGCAAGGTGCCTTACTTTATCTTATGCCTCTGTGTGGCCACCTGGCCTAGCCCACAAATGGGTGGGATTTTTAAGAGGTCTCACTGTTGCCTAAACACTATTCCTATTGAATTCAATGGGAACTTTATTGTTGACATCAGTGTGAGCAGAGTTAGGCCAATGCTGAGCACTTCTGAGATTCTCCCCTCTGTTCCTATGTGAATGTCAGTGCTTAAGATCAATCAAACTAAAATAAAACCGTACCAACAGCTGCTGTACTAGCTTTGCACAGCTTTGCCACCTCAAACCTGACCTGCACTGCCCCGATAGTCCAGTCCTAGGTCATTTCTGAGCAGGAATTATATTATTCATGGAATAATTTTAAGGTAATATTGATCTGAATTACTTCAGCTTTCACTATGGAAGCTTATAATTAATGCAATAGGATGTGAAAATAGAACTTTGAAATTGACAGCTTTGACTGGCTCTCAAATGGAATGAGTCCCAGATGGCCAAGAATTTATGACTCTACTAAGCTGCAACACTTTAAATGATGGCACAATATATATTATGTTTCCTCAGAAGATAACCATGTTATCCCAGCTCTGTATTTAGCTTCAAATATCTGAATTTTATTGCTGCAGATCTTGGAACCTAAGATGTTTCGCTATGCTCACAAATTGGAGATTCAGAGAGGTGATGGGGTACTGGGTCAGCCTTCTCCTTTGCCCCACCTGTATTCTGTGTCATATTATCAACTGTCGGAGGAATTAGCAAGGACGTACCCTGAGCTAACTCTTGCTGTCTTCTCAGGTACAGTAGAGCACTTAACCAGGCTGGTAGTAGTCCGTAGAAATTTTGAATCCTTCTTTTAAGTAATCTAATTACAGGTAGGTCAATAAGTTTTTGTGTTGAGTTTTTGTTATGTTTTGTTCAGATTTGAAACAATGGAGTGAAACCCTGAAAATTATTCTGACTGCCCCATTGAACATCCTGTGAGGGATCACTCATCACAGACATAAGTTTTAACTATGTTTTTAAAAATTCTCTCTATTCCCTGCCCTTTCCTCATCTTATAATTTCCTTATTTGCTGTAGAAATCCTAGAACACATCAATTTGTGACAGTTTAGATACAGTGGCTTGAATAGATTGTAGTGATATTCTTGGTACTACAGTTCACAGAATGACTTACTCTCGGATATCTAAGAAAACAAAGATATATTTGGAGAATATTGGTAAGTGACAGAATTTTAAACCATTTGTTATTCAACACAAAAATCATTTTAACTCTTATTGGTCTAGTTAGTAGAGTCAATTAATGCATTTTTCTAAAATTAAAAAAAAATTGAATTTAGGTTTTCAATTCACTTTCAAGTGATTAATTAAAGGGACACTAGCATGTTGATTAAACTTAATAATCTGGTTAAAGTTTTTCTACACTTAAAGATCTCGTTTTTCAGTTTGTACTTCAAAATAGCTGATAAAAACACTGACTATAATTGTACAAGAATCAGTTTTAAAAAATAAACACCAAAAAAACATGAAATGACAGATTTACTTGAAAGAGACTGACAAGAAAATTCACATGCCGACACATTCTGTTCACTGTAAGATATAGCCCATGTAACTTCCTGTTCTCACATTCTGTGGTTCACTCTTTGGTAGTGTATAGCAGCAGTGTGGTAAATTGCTTAATGTACAAGCTTCCACTTAGTTTATGAATAAATCATGCATATCATAAACAAACCTTTTTTTAAACTTCTGCATATTTTTTAAAACTTGTTTCATTGAAACAACCAATGTTGCTTGAATTTATGCAATCAGAATTAACAAATTAATAAAATAATTGTTTTAGAGAGTTATATGTGCTAATCTACCAGCAGTCAAAATTAAACACCAAAATAAGTACAATAATAATTGAAAGTCAAAATTGGAATCCTTTTTTATCCTGCAATTCTTGGCTCCATAATCAAGTGAAATATTTTATAAAAGTCTGAAGTGAGATGGAAAGAATCTTGATTTTCAGTTTGCATCAATATGAATAGATTAATGCATGAAGACTATTTCTATATTAAACTCAAATCCCTCAAAAGAATCCATCTGTGAACATCTTTAAGGAGACCCTTTAACTTTAACAGAGCTCTGCAGAGATATAAGGCTGCCAATGAACAACAATCTGTGTCCTGAATACAGTGCCATCACCTCCTTGGCTGGCAGCCTTCTAAAATCCTCATTATGAAACCAGACAGCTCTCCCTGCTCATTGATGGATGATGTCCTGGACAGATGGAAAACACATTATGAAAGCATGCTGAACCATGGTCCTGCTGATGATTGTTTAGAGCTACATGACCTGGCAAACTACACAGCTGTTCATCCAGGGATGAACACCGATCCTCCGTCATTCAAGAAAGCATGAAAGGACATCCAAAAGTTACAGGATGGGCATGCTGCTGGACCTGATGCTATTCTAACCAAGCTACTCAAAGGTGCCTTGGAACCAGTGCGCATGGGCCTACATAACCTGTTCTTAGAAAGGTGGACATCAGGCAAAGTACCAGCAGAGTGCAAAGAGGGCATTATATGTCCATAAATCAGGGCAGAGGATCTTGCACCGAGTATGGAACTACAGGCTAATCTCATTCTTATTGGTCCCTGGAAAGATTTTCGCTCACATTCTGGCTGGTAGGATGCAGCTATTTCATAACAATATTGTCAGCAATCATGTTTCACTGCAGATGGTCAACAATGGACACTGTCCTTACCCTCCAGCTTCTGGTTGAGTTGCATGGAGAATTTAACCACCTGCTTCATGTGGCACACCTCCATATCAAAGAAACTTTTGATTCGGTTGACAGATTAGCACTTTGGGTCGCACTGAAAGGAGTTGGTGTTCCAAATGTTCTGTTATATCTGGTGCATGATCTTCACACTGAAACTTGTGCAAGAGTATGCTTTGGGGCACAGTTTTTGCTGCATTTCTACACATCCTCAGGTATGTGGCAGGGATACATTCTT
Organism: Lepidochelys olivacea; assembly: GCF_965140295.1. NCBI lineage: Eukaryota > Metazoa > Chordata > Testudines > Cheloniidae > Lepidochelys > Lepidochelys olivacea. The sequence goes on from NC_140414.1 coordinate 98,401,863, forward strand.
GCCCTGGCACTGTTCTGTTGAGCTATTAGCTGTATATTAGGACTTTCCACTCCATGCATCAAAATCAAGGTTCGTCAAGAAGTGTTTTCAAGTCAAATAATCAAGGCTGACGATACTGCCTTGTTTATAGAGAAGTGGGAGAATTTCAGCCTTGCACTCCTAGGTCTCCAAGATGCCATCCACAAGATGGGGTCAGATCTCTCATGGCAGAAAACCAATGTCCTGAGTCTTGTAGCTTGGACACCAGAATCCCCAGTTCAGGTGGGGTTGAGTACCATGGAGAGTGCTGATGAATTCATCTACCTAGGCTGCAAGCAGAGTTCAAACAGTCACAGTAAACCAAATGTTCTTCTTCAAGTAGTGTCCCTTGAAGAAGTGCTCCACTTTAGGTGTTGGTGTGTCCCTGTGCCACAGATCACAGATTTTCAGTGGTGGTGCTCGGTTGGGGCACGAGTGCACAGTAGTCGTCTCGTAGTGCCATTGGTGCCTCATGTAGCATGCACAATCTGTCCAGTTCAGTTCCTTCTCAACCATCCTCAGCTGCAGACGAAGCTCAGTGGCAGTGCTGCCTCTTCATTTTTCTCTTTATAGAAATAGTTAGATTAGCTGTAGTTTAGTAAGTCTAGTTTATTGTTCTTCCCCCCTACTCCCAACCCCCAAATTTTTTTTATAGATATATTTTTTATTTTTCCCACTGTTTCCCATTGGGAAACTTTAATGACCACGATGCCCGGCTCACCCAGGTTTAAATGATGTGACTCTTGTTGTGAGGCAATGACAGTCTCAGACGGCCACTCATTTTGTGTCCATTATTTGGAGGAAACCCATATCCCTCAGAAATGTGCCATTTGCAGCAGTCTTAAAGTCAGGGCAATGTGTGGTCGAGCTCTCTGCCTCACAGTGATTTTGATGGAAAAGTTCCTTCAGCCTCCTCCTCAGGGAGCAAAATTGACATCAGCAGATAGTTCCCTGAGCAAAAGCTCTGCTAATGGGAGTGTTCAGTCTTCCAAATTGTCTAGGAAGCAAGCCACAACCTCCCCTAATAGGGACACTCAGAGAAAGAAGAGGTCCCTGGCAAGGTCGCTATCCACAGTGCCGAGCTCAAGTAGAGTGAGCACCATTGAGGCTCCGGGCACCTCCATCTCTCTCCCTCCGTGGACCTCTGCCGAGCCCCGCCACTCTGGAATGGAGTTGATATCCTCCTCCTCCCCCGCAACAACCACTCTGGTGTGGGAGTGGGCACTGAGACAGGCAATGCTGCCCAGCACCAGCTCAGTCATCGGCACTGACAGACAGGCTGAGAACGGCACCGACCGTCTCCACAAAAGCACCAACTGCATCTGCACCAGCAGCACCGCCGCCACAGAAACAAGCGATTATGCAGCAGTTTCTACAGCACAAGAACATAGCGGTCTCCTCGGTGCTGCAGTCACCCTTGCGCGGTACCGAGGGATCTCTGGAACAAATAACTGAGCAGTAGTCCACTTCTGCAGCTCCCCAGCCCATCTCCAGTGATGAAGAGGAGGAAGTACATTGGAGCTACTTCTCCTCCCAGCACTCTTCACCCATGCGGCGAAGACCACCATGTGAATCTGTTAGAACCAAATCTCGCCAACCTCGCGAGGTACAGCAATAGTACAGGCAACCCTGGATGTGTCCTCTGATGTCCTTTCCCATGCAGTGGCCACCCTTGGGACCCATGGGTGGTATATAAGGCTCACTACACAAGGCCCTCAACCCCAGCCTGAAGGGAAATTCGTTCTCCAACTTCCCCAATCAGAGAGACGTCAGAAGCACCAGAGTACATGGTAGATGAGGAGGAAGAAGGTTTGGACCATGCAGACATTTCCCCAGCCCGCAACCCATTGTCTTCCCATGACGAGGCAGTCTTACCACCACCTCCAAACACAGTTAATGACCTGAAACAATTTCAGGAACTGAGTATCTGCCAGACAAGACATCTCCCTAGAAGAGGTGCAAGAAAACCAGTACAAGCTACTGCAAATTTTACAGACATCCACTACATCCAAAATTGCACTACCAATAAATGATGCCGTAATGGAACTGGCAGAGAATATTTGGCAGACCCCCGCAATCATACCACCTGCCAACAGAAAGTACTTCGTCCCGGCTAAAAGGGTGGACTTTTTGTTCTCTCATCCATAACCCAATTCTCTAGTGGTAGAAGCTGCTAACTATCACAGCTAACAACCCCAATTCCTGTCCACTCCACAGGACGAAGAACATAAACGATTAGACCTCTTAGGCAGAAAAGTATGCTCATCAGTTACACTCCACTTGCAGATAGCCAATTATTTGGCCCTTTTAGCCAAGTACAACTACGACAACTATAGTGAATTGCAAGAATTTCTTGATGCCTTACCGGAGGAAAAACATCCTTAGTTCAATGCTATCATGAAGGAGGAACAGCTAATTGCCTGGACAGCCCTACAGGCCTCAATGGATGTAACGGACACTGCAGCGAGAACAATGGCCATGGCAGTCATAATGCATAGGGCTTTGTGGTTGCAGTCGTCCGGGATCACCAAAGAGCTCCAACTCAAGGTAGAAGATCTCCCCTTCAACCGGGAGAAACTCTTCTCCGTAAAAATGGACAAAGTTCTTCACTCTATGAAGGACTCTAGTGCCAATCTGCGCACCTTAGCCATAGACACGTCTCCTAACAAAACTGTACCAAAAGGGTAGAGACACCTCTTTCCACCATCCACAACAATGGCAGTTTGACCAGAACAGAAATAAACAATGTTCACAAAGATGTAGGGCTACTCAAACTCAGTCCTCCTCTTCACAACCATCTACCACCAACCCACAGTTTTGAAGTCTTGGTCGAGGGTCTGAACGATCTCCCCCGCGATACAGCTCTATAAGATACTCCTACCCAACCTTTTGGCCACCACCTGTGCCCATTCTACCATGCCTGGGCAGCAATGAAACCGGACCAATGGGTACTGCAGATTATAATATCGGGTAATGCCATCCCCTTCCTCGCTCTTCCCACTACCCTACCTCTTTTCCCGTCCCTCTTCAGGGACTCTTCTCACGAGCACCTCTTACAACAGAAAGTGAACCATCTCATACAATTGGGTGCCGTGGATCAAATTCCAGCTCAATACAAAGGGAAAGGTTTTTACTCCCATTATTTTCTCACCAAAAAGAAAAACGGTGGATGGAGGCCCATCTTAGGTCTTTGGAAGCTCAGCAAATTTGTGCGGAATCATAGATTCAAAGTGGTCACACTGGCCACAATTATTCCAGCTCTAGACAAGGGGGACTGCTTTTCAGCCCTTGACCTCCAAGATGCTTACTTTCATATTACCATACACCCAGTGCAGAGACCATTTTTAAGATCCTTGGTAGGGGTCAACCATTACCAAGACAGAATACTACCTTCTGGCCTTTCCACTGCCCCTTGAGTTTTTTTAAAAACCCTCACCATAGTGGCAGTCCATTTACAAAGGAGAGGAGTGATGATCTTCCCGTACCTAGATGATTGTCTACTGAAAGGCACAACTCGGGAAGAAATGACACACATGGTGTAGAACAGCAGTCTCCAAACTTTCTGGATCATGCACCGCCAGGGCCAGCTCTAGGGAAGCACAAAAAAAAAAAAAAAAAAAAAGCTGCTGCCGGCGTACAGCCAAAGACAGAGCAGGGAGAGCCATGCTGCCACTGGCGTGCCACCGAAGAATCGAAGGTCGGGGAGAGCTGAGCTGCTGTCGGTGTGCCAGCAGCGCTCCTTCGGCGGCGCTCCTCCCACTGCGCACCCCCAGGGATGGTCTTGCGGACACACTGGGGTGCACGCATCCCACTTTGGAGACCACTGGTGTAGAAGACAACCATCAAGCTGTTCCAGACACTAGGGTTGCAGATAAATATACAGAAATCTACACTGAACCCAGTGCAACAACTGGAATTCACTAGGGCCTACCTCGACTCCACAAAGGCCAGGGCACTGTTGCCCCATCACAGATTCATGACAATGCCAACCTCATCTCGACAGTCACTGGCAGCCCTAAAATGTCCTCCAGAACCTGCCTACAGATATTGGGTCACATGTCAGCCATGATGTTCATGGTGAGACATGCGAGACTGCATATGCGGTGCCTACAGGGCTGGCTGAGCACTGTGTGCACTCCCTGCAAACAGTCTAAACAAAAGAGTGACAATACCCTCAAAGGTCATTGCATCACTCAAGTAGTGGCTGAAACCAGAAAACACCTGCACAGGGATTTCTTTCCAACAGGATCCTCTATCACTAATAATCATGACCGATGCATCACTCATAAGCTGGGGAGCTCACTTAGACCAGTACACCATGTAAGGCTAGTGGTCACCAATGGAAACTCAGCTCCACATCAATTTCCTGGAGGTCCAAGCAGTATGCAGTGCACGTAGGCACTTCCTCCCAATCATATGGAACGAATCAATCCACATACTGACGGACAATATAGTATGCATGTTCGATATCAATTGTCAAACAGGAGCTTTCTCTCATTCACTCTGCACCAGGCCCTGAAATTGTGGAACTGGTGCATTCACCACAACGTACCCATCTCAGCATCTTATCTCCTGGGGTGTCAGAATATGATGGTGAACACACTAAGCAGATACACTTCTCTGAGGAACACAAGTGGGAAATACACGACAGTGTCCTCCAATTGGTATTCCAAAAATGGGGCTATCCATTTGTATACCTGTTCGCATCAGTAACAAACCACAAGTGCCCACTTTTCTGCTCTAGGGTGGGACTAGCACCCAAGTCACTAGGGGATACATCACTCATGTACGCATTCCCACCAATACCTCTAATCTCATGAGTCGTTCACGAGATACGGACTGACTAGGCCCATATCTTACTAATTGTTCCAGTGTGGTCCAGACAGACTTGGTTCCCTTATCTGTTGCGCCTGGCAGTATGAATGAGCAAGTTGCAGCGCTGTAAATTGCCAGTGTAGACAAGTCCTATATTAGGCCTTACTGTGCTCTCTGCAACAACACACGACTCCAAAGCCCCTACCGTCCGCAGCAGGGCACTGTTCTTCAGACACCTGAAGTGGAGCACCCACAGGGACACTACTCAAAGAAGAAAAGAAAGTTACTCATCTTGTGCAGTAACGAGAGTTCTTCGAGATGTGTGTCTCTGTGGATGCTCCACTACCCACCCTCCTCCCCTCTACTTCGGAGTTCATGCCTTGAGCTCTGCGATAGAGAAGGAACTGAACAGGTCAGGTCGTACGCACGCTAAATGAGGTGCCAATGGTACTCTGAGATGACTACTGTGCACGCGCACCCCGACCAAGCACTGCCACCAAAAAGTGGACACACCGACACCTAAAGTGGAGCACCCACTGGGGGACACCTGTCAAAGAACCCTTGTTACTGCACAAGGTGAGTAACTTCCTCTTCTTCAACAAATAGACTCCAATGTGGGCTCAGCTTTGCCTCTATCAGCAGAAACTTAAGCCTGACCTCACTGTGTTTCTTGATTCTAGGTTTAAAGTCTGCAGATTTGACACTGAACCCTGATATGAGTCTCCCCAAGACACTTCAGCCAGCTGGAGTGTGGCTCATTCACTGGTATTGGCAGCTTGCAAAATTGGCAGGGTTTAAACCCTGGTGACTGAGGAATGCAACAGTACCAGTACCCAGGAACAGGAACTGAAGTGTTTGAAAACGCTTCAAAAGAAAACTTATATCTAAAACTAACCAAAAACAAACTACTGAAACAGGTTCACGCTATATACAAATAAGAGGAAAAACTTTCACTAGCAAGGGCACACATTCCAACAATTGTCATGAGCAGTGAGAAAGCGGGTCAGGGGTGGCGCAGCACCATCATGCAGCAGCATGAGGCAGCAGAGGGCACATGAGCCACCCTGACCAGGTACTGCTGAGGGAAAAATCTCCGACAACTATGCCCTGAGAGTGCCCACACCTGAGGTAGAATGGATATGTGCAACACATTTGAAGCAAAGTAGTTACAGAGCAGATTAGTAACTGTTTCTTCTTCAGCTGATGGATGTCAGCTCCTGAATGAAGTCCATGTCTCAGGTACGGATGCAAAAACATCTTTGTGCTGAGACAGAGTTCAAGATCTGTCAAACCTGTGTGCTCCCTGTATTGCTAAATGGGTCAGAAACTGGACTCTTACAGGCAGACTTGGAACAGCTAGAGGCATTCCCTATGTCCTGTCAGTGCCAAATCCCGAGCATGTAGTGGTTTGACTTTTTGGATATGTTAGTCTTGCAATGATCTGGTATTCCTTCAGTCGCTCATTATGTTAAAAAATGGTATTGTGTGCTCTTCAGCCATGTAGAGAAGGGGTAGTTCTTCTTTTAATGGCTGAAGTCATAACCTACTCAGTAGAACCCTGTCCTGCAAAGATTTAACCCTTGCTTGACTTTACACGCTGGATTAAATCCTTGTCATGCTGAAGTCAATTGGAATTTTGCCATTGACTTCTGTTGGGGCCAGAATGTCACCCTGAGACTTCAAGGACATGCATAGGTCTTTGCAGGATCAGTGCCTCAGACAACTTTAAAGACACTTTAAGTAGTTTCTTTTAACCAGACAACTTCTGACATGATCCTTTTGTATTATAACTGACTATCTTGTCTGTTAGATTAGTGAATATGAAATATTTAACCCTAATACATTTGGTTTTCAGTTTAAATTGTTTTTGAAATGGATACATAGTTAACTGTTTTTAATAAAGAGAGTTTCCAAGTATGGGCTTCCTTCTTATAAGTTGACAATTTAAGTTTTACTTAATGTTAAATATGAATGTATCAGTTGATACTACCTGCACTATCAGCATTCCAATTCTGCAATATAATTTTGTTCAGCAAAAGGCTTATTCAGTTGAAATCTGTATCCTTCATTTGGATTGTGAGGACAAATTTGTTCTCAGTTAAATAAGAAATATCTTCAATAATAAGGATGTCAAGTGATTAAAAAAATTAATCGTGTGATTAATCACACTTTTAAAGAATAATAGGATACCATTTATTTAAATATTTTTGATGTTTTCTACATTTTCAAATATATTGATTTCAGTTAGTTACCACACAGAATACAGTGTACGGTGCTCACTTTATATTATTTTTTATTACGAATATTTGCACAGTAAAAAACAAAAGCAGTAGTATTTTTCAATTCATCTAATACAAATAGTGTAGCGCAATCTCTTTATCATGAAAGTTGAACTTACAAATGTAGAATTGTGTACCAAGAAATAACTGCACGCAAAAATAAAAAAAATGTAAAACTTCAGAGCCTACACGTCCGCTCAGTCCTATTTCTTGTTCAGCCAATTGCTAAGACAAACAAGTTTGTTTCCATTTGCTGGAGATAATGCTCCCCAGTTCTTGTTTACAGTGTCACCTGAAAGTGACAACAGGTGTTTGCATGGCATTGTTGTAGCAGATGTCGCAAGATATTTACATGCCAGATGCTCTAAAGGTTCATATGTCTCTTCATGCTTCAGCCACCATTCCAGAGGACATGCGTCCATGCCGATGACAGGTTATGCTTGACAACATTCCAAAGCAGTGCGGCCTGATGCATAGTCATTTTCATCATCTGAGTCAGATGCAACTAGCTTTTTTGGTGATTCAGTTCTGTAGTTTCTGCATCGGAGTGTTGCTCTTTTAAGGCTTCTGAAAGCATGCTCCACACCTAATCCCTCTCAGATTTTGGAGGACACTTCAGATTCTTAAATCTTGGGTCGAGTGCTGTAGCTATCTTTAGAAATCTCACATTGGTACCATCTTCGCATTTTGTCAAATCTGCAGTGAGTGTTCTTAAAATGAATAACGTGCTTGGTCATCATCCGAGATTGCTATAACATGAAATATATGGCAGAATGCGGGTAAAACAGAACAGGAAACATACAGTTCTCCCTCACGGGAGAATTAACACTTTTTTTTTTTTTTTAAATGAGCATCATCAGTATGGAAGCACGTCCTCTGGAACGGTGGCCGAAGCTTGAAGGGGCATACGAATGTTTAGCATAGCTGGCACATAAATACCTTGCAATGCCAGCTATAAAAGTGCCATGCAAACGCCTATTCTCACTTTCAGGGTGACATTGTAAAAAAAGAAGTGGGCAGCGTTATGTCCCATAAATGGAAACAAACTTGTTTGTCTTAGTGATTGGCTGAACAAGAAGTAGGATTGAGTGGACTTGTAGGCTCTAAAGTTTTACATTGTTTTGGTTTTTTGAGTGCAGTTATGTAACAAAAAAAATTCTACATTTGTAAGTTCCACTTTCACCATAAAAAGATTGCACTACAGTACTTGTATGAGGTGAATTGAAAAATATTTATTTTATCGTTTTTACAGTGCAAATATTTGTAATAAAAATAATATGAAGTTAGCACTGTACACTTGGTATTCTGTGTTGTAATTGATATCAATATATTTGAAAATGTAGAAAACATCAAAAATATTTAATACATTTCAATTGGAATTCTATTGTTTAACAGCGTGATTAAAATGTGATTAATCGTGATTCGTTTTTTAATCACGATTAATTTTTTGAGTTAATTGCGTGAGTTAACTGTGATTGACAGCCCTAATAATAGTATTAATTTATTCCTGTATGAAATACTAAAACTATAAATATACTACTACAGAAACTTTTCTAGTAATATTTATGAATTTGAATTTTATGTATGTATTTATTTTTGAAAAACAGAGGTAAGCCAGAGAATTCAAACAGCACGCCCTGCTGGGAGACAGGTGATGCTGCACTATTTGCTACCGTGGATGAATAATATTGAGTTGGTAGATTTGAAACCTTTGCCAACAATACGGCATCAAGATGAAGATGAAGAGGATTCTTTAAAAGACAGAGAAATGATGGTAAACAGCAGACGCTGGCTACGAGGAGAAGGCTGGGGATCACCACAGGCTACTGCTATGGTTTTAAACAATCTGATGTATATGACAGCACAGGTAAAACCAGTCTTTTGATGTTTCTTGTTGTTTGATTCAGAGAATTGTTAAATCCAGAAGGGGAAGAGGGGAAGTGTAGGGCTACTGATACCAGTTAGTGAGCTTTTATTAGCAAGCTGATTTAGGCAGTATGAAATTCTTCATTAGCATGGTTGTCAACTTATGCAAAAATTTTCAAAAGCCAGTTCTCCAAATTACTTGTGGGTCTGGGAGCTACCAAATAGTTTAATGAACATTCTGGGCAATTTTAGGAGAAGCACATGGCATGCTATTGAGTCTATAAAATAATAACAGGTTATTTTCAATAAGAATGTCTTAATGATCACAGGCTTAAAATTGCTGTCCCATAATTTAGATATCTAGATAGATAACTTCCTTGTGTAACTTAAAAAACAACCCAACAAGCCTACCTAAAAACTAGTGGTGAGAGAACCTCAAAGGGATTGCTCAGATTGTGTTTGTCTTCTCTGTTTCTTCATTCTCCCTGGATGATTTGTTTGTCATTCTGTTTCTTCCTGCCTCCAGGTAAACAATAGGTTTTCTTTGTTCCCTCTCCATTTAGTAAATTACATCTTTCTCCCTCCCTTCTTGTCATAGAATCATAGATTTTAAGGTCTGAAGGGACCATTATGATCGTCTAGTCTGATGTCCTGCACAACGCAAGCCACAGTATCTCACCCACCCGCTCCTGTAATAAACCCCTAACCTATGTCTGAGTTATTGAAGTCCTCAAATCGTGGTTTAAAGACTTCAAGGTGCAGAAAATCCTCCAACAAGTGACCCGTGCCCCACGCTGATTAGGAAGGCGAAACCCCCCCTGGTCCTCTGCCAATCTCCCCTGGAGGAAAATTCCTTCCTGATCCCAAATATAGCGATCAGCTAGACCCTGAGCGTGTGGGCAAGACTCACCAGCCAGACACCCGGGAAAGAATTCTCTGTCGTAACTCAGATCCCATCCTATCTAACATCCCATCACAGGCCATTGGGCATATCTACCGCTAATAGCTAAAGATCAATTAATTGCCAAAATTAGGCTATCCCATCATACCATCCCCTCCATAAACTTATCAAGCTTAGTCTTGAAGTCAGATATGTCCTTTGCCCCCACTGCTTCCTTTGGAAGGCTGTTCCAGAACTTCACTCCTCTGATAGTTAGAAACCTTCGTCTAATTTCAAGTCTAAACTTCCTGATGGCCAGTTTATATCTGTTTGTTCTTGTGTCCGCTTTGGTACTGAGCTTAAATAATTTTTCTCCCTCCGTGGTATTTATCTCTCTGATATATTTATAGAGAGCAATCATATCTCCTCTCAGCCTTCTTTTAGTTAGGCTAAACAAGCCAAGCTCCTTGAGTCTCCTTTCATAAGACAGGTTTTCTAGTCCTCTGATCATCCCAGTAGCCCTTCTCTGTACCTGTTGCAGTTTGAATTCATCTTTCTTAAACATGGGAGACCAGAGCTGCACACAATATTCCAGATGAGGTCTCACCAGTGCCTTGCATAACGCTACTAACACCTCCTTATCTCTACTGGAAATACCTTGCCTGATGCATCCCAAGACCACATTAGCTTTTTGCATGGCCATATCACATTGGCGTCTTACAGTCATCCTGTGATCAACCAATACTCAGAGGTCCTTCTCTTCCTCTGTTACTTCCAAGTGATGCGTCCCCAGTTTATAACAAAAATTCTTGTTATTAATCCCTAAATGCATGACCTTGCACTTTTCACTATTAAATTTCATCCTATTACTATTACTCCAGTTTACAAGGTCATCCAGATCTTCCTGTATGATATCCCGGTCCTTCTCTGTATTGGCAATACCTCCCAGCTTTGTGTCATCCGCAAACTTTATTAGCACATTCCCACTTTTTGAGCCAAGGTCAGTAATAAAATGATTAAATAAGATTGGTCCCAAAACCGAGCCCTGAGGAACTCCACTAGTAATCTCCTTCCAGCCTGACAGTTCACCTTTCATTGTGACCTGTTGTAGTCTCCCCTTTAACCAATTCCTTATCCAACTTTCAATTTTCATACAGATCCCCATCTTTTCCAATTTAGCTAATAATTCCCCATGTGAAACCATATCAAATGCCTTACTGAAATCGAGGTAAATTAGATCCACTGCATTTCCTTTGTCTAAAAAATCTGTTACCTTCTCAAAGAAGGAGTTCAGGTTGGTTTGACACGATCTACCTTTTGTAAAACCGTGTTGTCTTTTGTCCTAATCACCATTGACCTCAATGTCCTTAACTACTTTCTCCTTCAGAATTTTTTCCAAGACCTTGCATACTACAGATGTCAAACTAACTAGCCTGTAGTTACCCAGATCCTATTTTTAAGAAGGGGGGGGGGGGAAAGTGAATTATGTTAGAAATTCTCCAGTCATATGGTACAACCCCTGAGTTTACAGATTCATTAAAAATTCTTGCTAATGGGCTTGCACTTTCATGTGCCAATTCCTTTAGTATTCTTGGATGAAGATTATCTGGGCCTCCCGATTTAGTCCCATTAAGCTGTTCAAGTTTGGCTTCTACCTCGGATGTGGTAATATCTACCTCCATATCCTCATTCCCATTTGTCGTCCTACCATTTATCCCAAAGCTCCTCATTAAAGACTGAGGCAAAGTATTTGTTTAAATATTGGCCCATGCCTAGATTATCCTTAACCTTTTATCTCCTTAGACACGGAAGTTCTGAGAGTGATGTGGAAGGGTGGGATATGAGAGAGATGGTAGTGGTGTGGGCTAATCCTGTTGCTGGTAGCTGACTGAAGGCTGTCTGCTTTCCTTGTCTCATTTATTTTCTGTATGACAGCAGAGAAAAAGGGAGGGTAAGAGTGCCTGGTCCTCTGCCCAGTGGCTCCTAGTGGTGAAAGGCTAGCTTTTTAAATTAAAAAATTCCAGTAGTAAATGGTTTCTAGGACATTGTGTAGGACTGTCAGTAGCTGGGATGCATTAGTAAAACCTCAGCAGTGGCAGCTAAATCTGCATAGCTGACAAGTATGCATTCCAAACTACAGTACAAGCTTATCCAGCACATTGGGGGAATGAGGAGTGCTGGTTAGTCTCAAATTCCAGTTAACTAAGAGTTATACTTACCAATTGAATACCAATTTTCAAAGAATTAGAATACAATAAAATGAATAAAGTTTACAGGTACTCACCAATCCAGTAGTACTGCATTGCAGAGTGGTTGGTTTCTTGAAGCACTTAAGTGTATACAGGTAAAGTTTTCTATACAGTAGGTTATCTTATGACACTACATATCACCATGGGCAGTTCATGGCGTACACCAAGATCACTAAAAATACACTTAACAGTAAAACTATACTGATAATTTAATAATTTAATCTTTCTTTGATTCAAAAGGCACTTCAGGCTCTTGCAGTGCCTCAGGGTCATCATTATCAAAGTCAGTTATCATTGTAGATGTAGAAGGTGTAGGAGATTGGGCTGAATCTGTAATGACCCTATGACACACCCTGGAACCTGCTTTTTTGAATAAATCCATGGTATCCACTTGTTTACTTGTCTTCTGCCTCTTTTGCATAAAAGTAGAGTGTAGAATGTGCAATTGCATAACCTCCTGGACAGTATACCAGTCCCTGTTACTAGATTAAAGATTTGTTTTGGGAGATATTAGAAATGCCGGATGATAGAGCTTTCTGGTTGATAAAGTGCTGGATAACACAGCTTTTACTATAAATTGTTAGTCTTTGCTCACTGTAGTGACCCTGAGATAATTACTTGTATTTGGGGAATATATTAAAGAGGATGAGCATTCATAAAAGCTTCAGTGTATAGAAATGGATAAAACATAGCAGCTGCTCATAAGGTTTAGGTTTCCTTTTTCTCAAGCCTCTTAAACTTATTCAATAGAAAATCCTTGCTTGAAGTTATTTATATTATTGAACTTTACAAAAGGGATATCTTAATTTTGTTTTCTAGTATGGTGATGAAGTGGCATGGTCAGAGATAGAGAATGTCTGGACTACTCTAGCAGACAGCTGGCCAAAGAATCTGAAAATAATTTTGCACTTCTTGATCAGCATTTGTGGAGTGAATAGCGAACCCAGCCTCTTGCCTTATGTAAGTACTTGATGCTACAGTCTTCCCTCACATCCTTATTTCTTTAAAATTGTATTTTATGTGTTTAGCAACTCCTTATCGAAGACCACTAAATAGATGAATAGTAACATAAAGGGTCATGATATCTCATTCTAATACAGCATGAGGCCAATGCCATCCCATTGTGTCACAATGTAACAACTCAATGCTGTGACCAGTTCAAATTCAATGTCTCCTACTTTGCAGTCTCTGATGGTAACAAGTATTTTCTATTTCAAATTATCTTCCAAAATGCAAATGTTCTCCCAGTGAGAAGACTTCCCCTTTTTGGCATGGTTGTATTTTTAGAAATGAATTCCTCTGTTCAGAAATGCATGATGATTTTTAATATTATGTTTCACTCCCTCTTTCTTCTCATATCGTGTTACCGTATTCTTTCTTCTTGCACCACCATATAGTACTGTATCTTTAAAAGAAAACTCTATTTTGACTAGGGATTAAAAAGATAAGTATTTTTCATGACTGATAAATTAATAAATGAATGATGGAATACTGCAAGGGCTACCTACAGACCTGTAGAATTGTGGAAACCTTCCAAGAATGGAGGGGCATAGGAATTATTTGTGGGTAGAAACAAGGGGTTACAGGGTGAGCAGGCCCGTTTTACCAATGGGTTCTGAGAGAAGAGCAGCACTGTTCAGAATTTTGTGGAGTAATTAATAACAAGGAACATGGTGCCAATAATTCTTTCCAACTTTTAATGAGGGAATTCCAGCTCAACCACCTCACATCACAACCCAGTATAATCTCATATACATGTTGAACCAAAGCAATGACAAAATAACCCTCTATGGTACTCTGCATTAGAGAGCCCACAGAGCAACTGTTTGCCACTAACTTCTGAGTTCACACAGAAAAATCATAATGGAGACACTGATGAGTGACTCCATCCAGTTTCCAGGATCTCTAGATGCCCCAAGATAAATTCAAGATCAATGTTATTTAGGGTTGCCGACTTTCTAATAGCAGAAAACCGAACACCCCTACCCCACCCCTTCTCTGAGGCCCTGTTCCCGACTCACTCCATCCCCCCTCCCTCCGTCACTCACTCTCCCGCACCCTCACTCACTCATTTTCACAGGACTTGGGCAGGGGGTTGGGGTGCAGGAAGGGGTGAGGGCGAGGGCTCCGGCTGGGGGTGCGGACTCTGGGGTGGGGCCGGGATGAGGGGTTTTGGTTGGATGAGGGGCCTCTGGGCTGGGGCTGAGAGGTTCGGAGTGCAGGAATGGGCTCAGGGCTGAGGCAGGGGGTTGGGGTGCAGGAGATGATACGGGGTGCAGGCTCCGAGAGGGAGTTTGTTGCCTGAGGGGGCTCAGGGTTGGGGTAGGGTGCTGCGGGCTGCAGGAGGGAATTTGGATGTGGGAGGGGGCTGAGGGCTGGGGCAGGGAGTTGGGGTGTGGGAGGGTGGGAGGGATGCAGGCTCTGGGCTCAGGCAGCTCCAGGGAAGCGGCTGGCATCTCCCTCCAGCTCCCAGGTGGGGCGGGGGGGAAGGGCTCTGTACGCTGCTCTGGTCCATAGGCGCCACCCCCGCAGCTCCCATTGGCCATGGTTCCAGGCCAATCGGAGCTGTGGAGCTGGTGCTCGGGGCGGGGGCAGTGTCCAGAGCCCCTGTGGCTGTCCCTACGCTTAGGAGCCGGAGGGACATGCTGGCCACTTCCCGGGAGCTGCGTGGAGCCGGATAGGAAGCCTCCCTACTCCGCGCTAACCGGACTTTTAATGGCCTGGTCAGCGGTAATGCCTGAAACCACCAGGGTCCTTTTTCGTTTCAGCTGAAAACCAGACACCTGGCATCTCTTATGTTATCAGAGGCTGCTGAGTAGTAAAAGAATGAGCAGTCATTTTATTCCTAACCAGGATAACCATTGACAATCTTCTGTTTCTCAGCATTGAGTTCGAAGTACTTTTTTTCTTCCTTTATTTCTTTAAGAATATAACTTACTGAAATAAGACCTCATATAGATCCCACATAGACTTAATATGCAGTTAATAGTAAAATATTTCTTTTAATTAGTTGTTTAAGATCCTGTTAAAACATATGAAGGACTCCATCGTCTTGAGATTTAAACATATGCTATGTTGCAATATTAGCACTTGAACAAGAAAAGTGGTACAAATAATATAAGTAAAATAAAGTTCATACTGTATCAGCATTAAAAGGACGCTGTATAGGGCAAAAGTGTAGGTTTATTATAACGTGATTTTACAAAACCTAATTGAAATGTGTTTCATTGTTTTTTAAAAGGTGTTTCAATGAAATCATTATTTTTTTAAATGTGTGATGGCAGCGTACACAACAAACATGCAGCTATAGTAATGTATGAGAATCAGAAAGTGAAACTGGATAAAAACAAAAGTGAAACTTTATAAGTTTGCATTTTCGTTGTCCAACTTAAATTAAATACAAAAAGTAAACAATCACAATAAATGGTGAATATCAAAGTCTGTACAATTTTTAAATATTTGCATTTTAATAATAATCTAACGGGTTTTTTATAACAATGCTAAGGAATTTTTTTATCTTCGTGATATCTCAGTAAGGAATACTATCTTTGTTTATATTTCTGATGTTTACTCCTAGTGACAGATACTTAAGACATTATGATTTCTCTTAGAACTAGAATAGATTACATAAATCTTCACATGCAATGAATAGTAAATGGTCTGTATCTAAAGGCAAAGGATTGTGATGTACAGTTCACCTTCTGTTTTTTCCTCATCTTTAAAAAACAGATTCAATCTCTTATTTATATTTCTGTTTTTAATGGCAGGTGAAGAAGGTTATTGTTTACTTGGGTAGAGATAAAACAATGCAACTATTGGAAGAACTGGTGAATGAACTACAGCTTACAGATCCAGTCAGCTCTGGAGTCACTCACATGGATAATCCACCATATTACCGCATCACTTCCAGTTACAAAATTCCTTCTGTCACTTCAGGTGAGAATTCGTTTGACTAGGCTATTACTGTGTTTCAGTTGTTATTTTCTATTGTTATGAGTTAATTGGAAAATCTAAATGCAGTGCAGGCACAATAGATTTAATATAAACAAATAAAACTTTTTTTTTAAATTTTTTTTTAAAAATAACCAGACTTATTGATACCATTAAATGTCAGATTGCGTGAAACTATGTGTATGTTAAGCCTTGTCTGCACTCAAAACTTGCACTGGTTTAACTAAAGTGAGTTTTTAAATCAAGTTAGTTAAACTGATGGGAATTTTTAAATCTACTAACACAGGTTTATACTGCTGTAGTGTAAATTTGTAGCTTACTGACATAAGCAAAATCTATATATGAAAGTGTAAACTTATTTAAGAGTTTCAAGATGGGAATTTGTACTGACATGCATCCGACGAAATGGGTATTCACCCACGAAAACTTATGCTCCAATATGTCTGTTAGTCTATAAGGTGCCATAGGACTCTTTGCCATTAAAAACAATATTCATTAAACTGGTGCAAATTTTGTGTGTAGACAAAGGCCTTGGTTTCTACAAATTAAAAAACCAAGCAAACCTGAAGACTTAAAAGGACACTGTATTTTCCATGTGCCCCAGTCCTGCAGCTTGCTGAGCACTCAAGTTCTGATCCAGCAGAACACCTAAGCATCTTAATTTTAAACAAATAAATAGTCTCAATGACTTCACATACTCTAAGTTAAGAACCTTGTAGGACTGAACCCATGGAGTACAGTCAGCACAGCTTACTGGGCCACTAAAAGTCTGGTTAGTCACAATGGCCTGCTCCATATGGCTCCCAGAAGTGGCTGGCATGTCCCTCTGAATCCTAGGCGCAGCAGCAGCCAGGAAGGCTCCACATGTTGCCCCTGTCCGCAGCGTAGGTGCTATCCCAAGCACAGTCTCTGCAGCTCCCATTGGCCAGGAACTGTGACCAGTGGAAGGTGTGGGGGCGGCGCTTGCAGACGGGGGCAGTGTGGAGAGCCCCCTGGCCACCCCTCTGGCTAGGAGCCAGAGGGACATGCCAGCTCCTTCCGGGAGATGCCTGAGGTAAGCGCCAGCCCTGAGCCCCCGCCCACACACACACTCCCTCCCAGAGCCCACACCCCGCATACCCTCTCGCACTCCAAACCCCTCGGCCCCAGCCTGGAACCCACTCCTGTACCCCAAGTCCCTCATCCCTGGCCCCACCCCAGAGCCCTCACCCCTTCCCACATCCCAACCCCCTGCCCCAGCCAGGAGACTCCTCCCATACTTCGAACTCCTCAGCCCCAGCCCCCTCCTGTACCCCAAACCCCTCATCCGCAACCCCCCCTAGAGCCTGCACCCCCAGCTGGAGCCCTCACTCCCTGCCACACCCCAACCTCCTGCCCCAACTCGGTGAAAATGAGCGAGTAAGTGAAGGGGGGGCAGAGAGCAAGCGATGGATGGAGTGAGTGGGAGTGGGGCCTCGGAGAAGGGGCAGGACAAGGATGTTGGGTTTTCTGCAGTCAGAAAGTTGGCAACCCTACCCATGGATCTGTGGCAGATTCCCCTGGCTCTGGAAGTGTGGAAGACAGCCATAAGGCTTCTTTCTGAAAATCCCCTTGCCAGCGCTATTGCATGGCATAGGCTTAAGTTTCTAGGCAGTTTCTAGACATCACTGTGGCTAGTTGGCAGCCAGGGGGTCTGCTATAACACAAGCAGGCCCCCACAAATTATGCCTGGGGCCTGTCCAGGCCCTGAAATGCCCAGGCCAGCCACCTTTGGTTCCCTCCCTTTGGGCTGCAAGTTCTGTGCTGTGCCTCTTCGAGTTGCAGCACAGAATCTACCCTTGTCTTCATGTCCATCTATAAAGCATCCCACTTACATTAGCATTAAACAATAATAAACTATAAGCATTTGTGTAGCAAACTATAAAAATGTGACGTGCAGGGGGAAGAAACAAACTACAAAAATCCGAAGTGCTGATATACTTCATTTTAGGTGGAGTGGCAGAAGCACTTATATTAAAGTTGCCTAACACTTTCCGCCCACTATTTTATATATTGCTCGCAAGTTTGTCTTAAAAAGAAATAGCTAATACTAGCTACAGTACAAAGATAGTATTTTTGCACTCTAATTTCTCATTTGTTTACCTTGTGAATTAACGTATGTCAGACCCCCTAAAACCTACATTTTAGACAATTTCTGCACTTGTGGAGGCTACATATAGCTACACGCTGCACTGAAAGACAGGCTGTGTCTACATTCACTGGCATATGTAGCTACACGCTGCAGTGAAAGGCTCCGGAGGGGGGCAGCAGTGGGGAGCAGCTTCTCACTGCCAGAGCCTTTCATTGAAGCAAGAAAAGGCTCTGATGAGAGAGGCAGCAGGGAAAGGCTCTGGCAGCTCCCTGCTGCTTGAGCTTTTCGTCTCCCTGCCTCCATCCTGCTAGAACATTTTGCTGTAGCAAGGTTTCAGAGTAACAGCCGTGTTAGTCTGTATTCGCAAAAAGAAAAGGAGTACTTGTGGCACCTTAGAGACTAACCAATTTATTTGAGCATAAGCTTTCGTGAGCCACAAGTACTCCTTTTCTTTTTGCTGTAGCAAGGAAAGGCTCTGGCAGAGGGGAGCTGCCTGAGTCTTCTCCTGCCACAGTGAAAGGCTCCGGCATCAGGGGGACAGTGGACACTACACAATTAAAAATAGTAGTGTAGACATGGGGCAGTGTAGGGAGCTGTGTGGGGTATATACCCTAGGTTTCAGGCATCTAGGTCACTCTACTCGTATAAGCTGTGCCTCACCATCTACACTGCTCTTCATGCCAACCAGGTGTGCAGTGTCTGTACTCTAAACACCGCCGTAAGTGTAGACATACCCTTAGAGATGTGTGGCATGCAGCATATAGGAAAGGAAGAAATACATATTTAAAACCTTTTACAAAAAATTAACTTTCTACTAAATGCACATCATAAAGACTTGAACACAAATCCTTTATATACACAAACAAACTAAACATATTAGTAAACACTATTTCATAAGCATTAGTGACCTTACTATCAAAAACGTTCAAGATCTCTATCAAGTGAAAATGTTTGTTTATAGCAGCCCATATTTTTAAATCTAAATTATAATTATTGTTTTTTAAATTGGAATAAATAGTCCTCAATTTCTATTTGAACATATTGCGACAAAGTGTGATGAACACTTAGGTAGTATCTACACCGCAATATAACACATGAGGTGGGCCTGGGTCAGCTGACTTGGGCTTATGGGGCTATGATTGTGGGGCTATAAAATTACGGTGCAGATGTTCAGGCTTGGACTGGAGCCCTAAGACCCCCAAGGATTCCCAGAGCTCCAGCCGTAGCACAGACATCTACACTGTTATGTTATAGCCACACAGCTAGACCCCCATTCCCCCCAAGCTCGAGTCAGCTGACCCAGGCCAGCCGCAGGTGTTTTATTGCAGTATAAACATATCCCTGCAGATCTTATACAGTATTGCTTTAGTACAAAGAAAATATAGATCCAGGATTTTCAGATAAATTCATACATTGCATAAACTTTTCAATATATTTACCTATCCTAAGCTATTTTTCTCTTTGTCCTTAATTTACAGGTACCACTTCCAGTAGCAATACAATGGTTGCTCCCACAGATGGCAATCTTGACAATAAGCATACAAAAGATAGTATTGAAGAGAAGTAAGTATCTCCTCAAAGACCAACAGTACTGAGTTCTTGACTATTGATAACTAGTGCAAATAACTGCAGCCTGATCGATTTCTCAGTTTACACTATATTATTGTTGCAGCCAATCAGATTACATATTCAAATCTCTGTTTCCTGATTGATTTATTAGGAACCAACAATGCATATATTTCTTGACCTCTAATTTACTCTTCCAGATTTGTGGATGCTCCCTATGTGGCCCTCCTATTTAAAGCTATCTGAGATATAAAAACAGAGCTGCTACAGTATCAGCCCCATAGGATTTGTGGGGCTTTTTTTGTTTGTTTTTGAAGGTTTTCCTACCTGGGGAAATTTACCAGCAGAACTATATCTGTATAATTTCTCTGGTATAACTCCCCATGTTGACACTCTTGTTCCGCTATAAAAGTGCCTTTTTCTGATTTAGTTTTTGTCATTTTGAAAACAGCATAAGCTAAAGTGGCAAAAGGTGTTCTTACTCTGGAATAAGAGTGTCCACACAGAGTTTTATACTGGTATTGCTACATTCTTATAATAATTGTGGCATAATTATGCTGATAAACTTCCCGAAGCAGACAAGTCCCATGTTATAACAAAACAAAACAAAAAATTTTACGTCTAATGGAAAGGGCTGTCTGGAGGGCAGTTTGCCTTAGGCCCCCTGTTTGAGAGGGACCCCAGACAGAGTGGTGCTACGACACCACACTCCAGGTCACAGTGCTATTCATTGAAGTTTTGCCCACCGACCCCTTGTCCCCAGTCATGACAGAGGGGCAAGAGGGCCACACCTGAGTGGCACTGTGATCCCATCAGATCACAACAACCAGAGCAGGGAGCTGGGCCAAGCCCTCTGAGACAGGAGCTGTTGTTGCAGGGTGAATGTGGAACAGGCTCATTCTCCAACCGTCCCCCAGCCCTCCCCTCAGTGTTTGAGGGCCCCCCCCCCCGAGTACAAAAACAGTTTCAGATTTTGCCCTGGATCCTCTCTGTGTGGCTCTGCTAAAGGAGAGTTCTCCAGATATTTTTGTTGAAGGCATTCTGTGCAACATTCTGAACTTCACTTCTTTGAGTGATTGCTCATGTGTATTCCACAATAGGTGTGCATGCTCATCTCTTGCACTGGTGCTGGAAGTTTTTCCCCTGGCAGTACCCATAGGGGGAGCGCCCCAGTGACCCCTGGAGTGGCGCCTCCATGGCGCAGTATAAGGGGAGCTGTGCTCTCCCGCCACCTTCAGTTCCTTCTTGCAGCCAGTGAAGGTGCATCAGAATTACTCTGCTCCAGCTTTGCTGTAGCTTGTCCCCAGAACTGCTTGTTCGTTCAGTATTAGTACCTGTAGTTAGTTAGCTGATCAGTTAGTTCAGTTAGTTAGAGTGCCCAGGCCGGGGCATGCCTCACACCCCGGGTTTTAAGTTGTGCGACACTTGTTGGCAGTCTGTGCCAAGGAGTGACCCACACGCGGACTGTCTGCGCTGTTTGGGAGAAACCCATATCAGCGATCGTTGCAAAATTTGCAAGTCGTTTAAGCCTCAGACCAACAGAGAAAGGGATATTAGGCTCCAGGCTATTCTGATGGAGTCGGGGTCAGCGGTGCGGCAACCCCCGGTGCCATCAACCAGTGAGCTGCTCCCCATCCACGGGGCATGCCAAGAGGGCTACAAAGACACCTTCTTTGCAGTTCCACGATATGCATCTGAGGAAGTGAGCTGTAGCTCACGAAAGCTTATGCTCTAATAAATTGGTTAGTCTCTAAGGTGCCACAAGTACTCCTTTTCTTCTTTGCAGCAGCACTGAAGTAAACCCGGGACAGAGGCTAGACCCATGTCGGGCAGTCCTCGATCCCCACCGGCTTCTAGGCCTCTGACTCAGGTCGAGCGGAGTAGCCCGGCCCATTTGGAGCAGGCCTCCCCGGATGTCCAGATGCCCTCCGTGCCAGATGCCCGGGACGTTATGTCCATGCTGGTACCAGGAGCACCACCGACGTTGGCTCCATGCTCCAGAGGCAAGCCACCGCGGGGATCTCCGCAGTCGCCCCTGGCTCGGTACCAGTCTCGGTCGAGGGAACGTTCCCGATGCCGTTCGCTGCCCAGCAACCATTCAGGGCAAAGTCCATGTGGATCGCCCTCGACTCCCACCAGGCTGGTTGGGTTCCATCTGACCGAGACTCTCAGCACCGCTCCACCTCGAGGAGTGAATACTGACAGGACCGAGGCAGACATCGCCCAAGGTCCGTGTCTCGGAGGGGTTATCGCAGCCGGTCACAGCGTGGGTGTTGACGCCGTTCCTGCTCAGAATCCCGCTCCAAGACCCTGCCAAGGCATTGCCTCCACAGCCCCAGGCGTTGATCACCAGTGTCTCGCCGTTGCACGTCCGACCATTGGAGCCGATCGCAGAGCAGCCGTTACCGACAGTACTGGTCCTCAACCATGGGACCGCGATCCCAATGTGGGCATCACTCCCGGTCCAGGGACAGCGGCAGGTCGTATGTCAGCCCAGCCTCCATTCGTAGTCGTCCATCGATAAGCCAGACCAGCCAGGCCGAACAACCGGCTCCGCCGGTGCTGCAGCAGATGCAGTGGCACTGGGCCCTGTGGCTGGCCCAATGGTACCAGTGGGCACCCTGGCCTCTGAAGCACCGTTGGCCTCCCTCTCCAGACCTCTGAGGAAGGAGTCGATGGGACATACATCCTCGGCACCATGCCTGGAGACCGACCAGGTGGTGGACGCTTCCGTGCTCGCGGACACCCAGAGTACCACACTGGCCTCCTCGTCCTCCCCAGATGAGGCAGTTATGGCTCCGCCCCCCTCCGTTCCACAGGAGGACTTTAGGGCCCACCAAGAACTCTTAAAAAGGGTGGCATCAAACTTCCACCTCCAGAAAGAGGTGGACTCCCTGTTTAATGTGCTGTCCTCTTCGGAACCGGGCAGGGTAGCCTTGCCTCTCCATGAAGGAGTGGCAAAAATTTCAAATGCCCTGTGGCAAACACTGGCCTCGTTGGCCCCCGTCTCCAAGAAGGTGGAACGCAAGTACTTTGTACCTGCCAAGGGACACAAGTACTTATACACCCACCTGGCGCCCAACTCCCTGGTGGTCGAGTTAGACAACCACAGGGAACGGCAGGGCCAGCCAGCTCCTACCCCAAAAATAAAGATTCGTGGAGGCTGGACTCTTTTGGGAGAAAAATTTATTTGTCCTCGAGCTTTCAGTTAACCACGAGGCTCTCCTGGGCTGGTATGAGTTCAATCTGTGGGGCTCCCTGCCCAAGTTCAAGGACTCCCTCCAGGAGCATGATAGGAAGGAGTTCAAAGCACTGGTGGAGGAGGGTACAGTGGCTGCCAGAACAACCCTGCAGGCAACTTTGGATGCGACGGACATGGTGGTCCGTCGTGGTGTCCTTGAGAAGGACGTCGTGGCTCCTGCTTTCTGGGCTGTCCAGCGAGGTGCAGACCTCCATGCAGGATCTCCCATTTGAAACGGATACAAGGCTGCATGGCATGAAAGACTCCCAAATGACCCTCCAGACTCTGGGTCTCTAAGTTCCGGCTCCGGCTAAATCTAAATTCAAGCCTCAGCAGACTCCCGCTCAGGCCACTGACCCAAAATATGAGGCCGCCTATAAGAAGTCGCGGGACTACAAGAGGTGCCCTCAGAGACAGTCTCGGCCTGCCCCCCACTCTGTGCCCTCCAGGGCAAGCAGGCAGGGAAAAGGAGGTTTTGATGGGATGCTCGGGGGTGCCCTACCAGTTCTCATCAGGGATCCACCCTCAATAAAGCTTCCTTCTCCAATCAGTTGTGTGCTTTCCCCCTGGAGTGGGCGCGGCTGACCTCAGACTGCTGGGTCCTCCACACCATCTCCCGGGGCTACACCCTCCAATTTACTTCCTCCCCGCCCAACCATCCCCCATCCCTCCTGGGGGACCCTTCGCACGAAGCTTTGCTCAAGAAGGAGGTGGGGCGGCTCCTGGGCCTAGGAGCAGTGGAAGTAGTGCCCGGGGAGTTCAAAGGCAAGGGGTACTACTCCCGCTATTTCCTTATCCCAAAGGCGGACTCAGGCCCATCCTGGACCTGCGAGGTCTGAACTGGTACATGGTGAAGTTCAAATTCCGCATGGTCTCCCTGGCCTCCATCATCCCCTCCCTGGATCCCGGGGACTGGTACGCTGCCCTCGATCTGCAGGACGTGTACTTCCACATTCGTATATTCGAGTGGCACAGATACTTCCTCTGTTTTGCGGTGGGGCAGAATCGCTACCAATTTACGGTCCTCCCATTTGGCCTGTCCACTGCCCCCAGGGTATTTACAAAATGTATGTCGGTGGTAGCGGCCGACCTCAGGTGACGGGGGACTCCAGATCTTTCCCTATCTGGACGATTGGCTGGTCAAGGGCAGCTCCCGGTAACAGGTGAGGGATCATGTGATGCTCCTCCTGTCCACGTGCACCGCTTTGGGCCAGTTGGTAAACAACACCAAGTCCACGTTAGTCCTGGTTCAACGCAGAGAGTTTATCGGGGTGCTCCTGGATGCCTCGTTGGCCAGAGCCTCCCTCCCACCGGACAGGTTCAAGACTCTGAAGAGGCTCATCAATGCGGTCACAAGGTTCCTGGTGACAACAGACAGAGGGTGCCTCCAGCTCTTGGGTCACATGTCGGCGTGCATGTACGTGGTCTGTCATGTTGGACTCAGGGTGAGGCTCCTGCAGCTCTGGTTGGCCTCAGAGTTCTCCCAGGCCAGGGACAGGATAGACAAAGTCTTCACCATACCCTACTCTGTGATTACTTCCCTGTGGTGGTGGTCCGCCCCGAGCAACATGCTCCAAGGGGTCCCATTCAGGGATAGGGCCCCACCGCTGGAACTGGTGTCCCATGCGTCAGACCTGGGTTGGGGGCCCACATGGGGAACATTCAGACCCAAGGTCTATGGTCGGCTCAGGATCTGACCCTTCAAATAAATGTCAAGGAGCTCAGGGCAGTATGGCTGGCGTGCGTGGCCTTCCACTCGCACCTGGAGGGCAGGGTGGTCAGGGTCCTCCTGGACAACATGGCCTCGATGTCCTATATCAACAGGCAAGGCTGGTCCTGATCCTCTCCCCTCTGCCATGAAACCCTTGTGGGATTTCTGTATAGCCCATGACATCTACCTGAAGGCCTTCCATCTACTGGGCACCTGGAATGTGTGGGCAGATTGCTTGAGCAGGGACTTCTCCTCTCAGCACGAGTGGTCTCTCCACCTGGAGTTGGCCCACAGGCTTTTCTGACTGTGGGGGACCCCCCAGGTGGACCTGTTCGCAAGTCGACAGAACTGGCACTGTTCCTGGTTCTGCTCCAGGGCAGGGCTGGGATGGGGCGCTATCTCTGATGCCTTCCTCCTGTCCTGCTCAGACCAGTTTCTCTATGCCTTTCCTCCGTTTCCACTGATCAGCAAGGTCCTGGAAAAATTAAAGAGGGAAAGGGCCCAGGTCCTTCTGATTGTTCCAGCATGGCCCAGGCAACATTGGTACGGGACCCTCATGGACCTGGCGGTTGCTCTGCCAGGGCCATTGCCACTCCGCCTGGACCTGCTCTCCCAGGACCGGGCTGCTTTCTCCACCTCAGTGGTTAGGTAGGGAGGAAAGGACATGCTCAGAAGGGGTTCAACGCGTCCTCCTAGAAAGCAGGCAGCCCTCCACGCGCCGTGCCGCACCTACTCAGCAAAGTGGTCCCGGTTGTCCAGATGGGCGAATGAGCGGGACATTTCCCCGGTGTCTGCCCCATTCCAGCTTATCCTGGACTACCTTCTCCACCTTAGAGCCCAGGGCCTGGCATCCTCGTCAGTCAAGGTCCACTTGGTGGCCATATCAGCCTTCCATCCACCAGTGCAGAGTCACACAGAATTCTCCCATGCTATGACTGGCCGGTTCCTCCAGGGGTTGGACCGACTCTTCCTGTATGCTAGGCTCCCGGTCCCACAGTGGGACCTAAACCTGGTGTGGGCCTGTTTCACGGGACTCCCGTTTGAGCCACTAGCCACGCGCTCCTGGTCCAAGTTCTCATGGAAAGTGGCCTTCCTGGTCGCAATCATGTTGGCCAGGTGGGTCTCGGAGCTCAGGGCCCTGACATCCAAGCTTCCATACATGGCTTTCCATAACGACAAGGTCCGGCTCCGTCCACACCCTGAGTTCTTCCCGAAGGTGGTTCCTGCCTATCACATGGGTCAGGACATTTTTCTACTGGTCCTCTGCCCCAAGCATCCAGTGAGGTGCGCCGTATCCACACGCTCAATGTGTGACGGGCTCTGGCTTTCTACCTCAAGCAGACCAAGCCGTTCAGAAAGTCCTTTCAACTGTTCATCGCCTCAGCTGAGTGCATGAGGGGTCGGTCAATCTCCACTGAGCAGCTCTCCAACCGGATCACTTCGTGCATCCGTACCTGTTATGATCTGGCGGGTATCCCCCCGCCACCGATTGTGAAGGCGCACTCAAGTCGAGCGCAAGCCTCGTCTGCTTCCTTCTTGTCCCATGTCCCCATCCAGGACATTTGTAGAGCTACCACCTGGTCTTTGGTTCATATGTTCACCTCACACTATGCGATTGTCTCCCAAACCAGGGATGACACCGGGTTCGGCAGGGCTGTACTCCGTCCCAATAATTTGTGAACTCCTACCCACCTCCAACAGATATAGCTTGGAATCAACTATTGTGGAATACACATGAGCAATCACTTGAAGAGGAAAAGACAGTTACCTTTTCCGTAACTGGTGTTCTTCAAGATGTGTTGCTCAAGTGTATTCCACATCCCACCCTCTTTCCCCTCTGTCGGAGTTGTCTGGCAAGAAAGAACTGAGGGTGGGGGGAGCGCTCAGCTCCCCTTATACCGTACCATAGAGGTACCACTCCAGGGGTCGCTGGGGCACTCCCCCCTACGGGTACAGCTAGGGGAAGAACTTCCGGCACTAGTGCATGTGGCGAGCACATACACTGATTGTGGAATAGACATGAGCAACACATCTCGAAGAACACCAGGAAAAGGTAACTGTCTTTTCTAAGAGATATAACACAGAACTTGGAGCCCAGGAGGTTGGGCAGCTCAGGTAGCTTTTAGCCACCTTTGCACCTTCCCAGTCTTCAGCTATTCTTGGGGCTGGAGAAGACTCCAGCTAAAATAGACAGTGCTAGAGGCCTATCTGGGTTACAGCAGTCCCCCTGGGCTGACTTCTGAGCTTCAGCCCTATCCAGAACCTCTGCAGGTGTGCACGCTGCCACCACATTCAAAATATGTACCTTACACCCAGGCTTGCAAGTGGGCTGGGGGGTCTTTAGGAAGCAGCCATCTGGCTGTCTTCCACAGTTCTTGTGCTAGGGAAATCCTGTACTGGCTGGAAAAGAGGCTTTTAAGGCTCATTTACTCTGCTTTTAAGGCTCATTTACTCTGCTCTGACCATTTTCTATGGCAAAAAGGGGCCAGAGTGGGGCGTGAGGATCTCATCCTGTGAATATCTGTGTCAATTCATATATTGACTTTAAGTTTTGGTGAATGATAAGATCAACTTGAGTGTAAGCTCCTTTGGGGTGAGAACCACTCTTGTTATGTTTAGGGTGACCAGATAGCAATTGTGAAAAACCAAGATGGGGGTGGGGGGTAATAGGCATTTTACAAACATAACTAGGGTGATCAGATGTCCGTTTTTATAGGGACAGTCCTGTTTATTCGGACTTTTTCTTATATAGGTGCCTAACACTCAAGCTCTTAATAATTATTCTGTTCCCCTTTGAGATAACTATTATCAGTTTCAATATTTACTTCTCTATCATGTTTTATGTATTATGAATGTGTTATTTAATATGTACATAAACATTGTATTCAGCTAGATATTAATGCAGGTGTTTTAAAGAAATATACTACTGCAACAGATTGTCTCAGATAGTTACATTTAAAAGAAACCCTTGTGTAAAGCACTGAATTGCTATATCATTTTACCACGAAACACGCCTGATATTAACATTCATGTATTCATTTGTTCAGCTATGTTCATCTAGACATCTACAGTGGGTTGAATAGTAATTTGAACCGCCAGCACCACAGGCTAGAATCTCGCTACAGCAGCAGCTCTGGAGGATCATACGAAGAGGAAAAAAGTAATATATTTTTAAAAATATTTGAGTGAATATAGCCTAAAATTTTCACAAATATTAAAAACTGTTGGGTAAAGATTATAGGACAAATTCACATGCATTCAAAGAGCATGACCACGGACTGCAGGGAACAAGAGATGAGGCAGGCTGCTTTCTCATGCATCCAGCCCAAAAGAGCTTTCCCCCATCCTTTAGCCCTAATCTCCCAGTCCTAATTTTGCTGCTGAAATTGCAACTAATAAAACAGATACTCAGTTTCCACAGCAGGATGCAGGACAGGATGGGGAACCATATGTTGTAGTGCTTTCTCCTCCTCTTACTCTCCAAAGTGGGGTGTGAGCAGCAGTTTTTGGTTTCTCATCTTCCCAATTCCTCTCCACCTCCTTCTCAAATAGCCACCAATCAGCAAAGGAAAGTGTGATATCCCAATAACTTGAAGGCCACTCAGGTTTAAATGCAAACAAGAACAAACTTTATTCCAGGGCTGCACCCCCTCAAGGTTTCTCTTCCTCATGGTGCTCACTGGAGCCTTGCCCGTTCCTTTTCCTGGCTCCTCTTCCTGGTGTCTTAAAGGAGCCATGCTCCATAAACAGCCGTTTCCAAATAGTACATTTTCCACCTCCAAACAGGTTTTTTTTGTACAACCATACAGTAACAAATTATACAATTTAAACCTTCAAAATGCCAGTAATTCATTTGGTTGTTACACCACAAAGTCCTTCAGCCAACATGGGGGCCCACAGGAGCGTAAAGGTCTATGCATCACCCTTGGGACACCAACAGCTGGCAGATGCGGGGTTGGAAGTAACAGTGGAGACTCTGGGTTTGTCTTCACATACAGCATTGCAGCAGCACAGCTGCACTGGTGTAACTGCTTCACTGTAGTGCTTTAGTGAAGATGCTACTATGCTAATGGGAGAGCTTCTCCTGTTGGCATAGTTAATTCACCTCCCTGAGAGGAGATAGCTATGTTGAAGGGAGAAGCTCTCCTGTTGACATAGGTCTGTCTACTCTGGGGGTTAGTTCAGTATAACTACATTTCTCAGGGGTGTGGATTTTTCACATCTTTGTGTGACACAGTTATAATGATATAAGTCTAATGTAGACCTGGCCTGTGTTGGAGCAGGCAGTACCCCTTCAGCAGCAGATGGTGCAGTGGGCATTTCCACTCCCCCTTTCCCCTATGATGGTTTCCAGTATATGCACTAAATTACTGGTATGTCAATGGGACCCGTCTTGCAATTCGTATGTTACCACTCCTAGACATCTGCATTGGAAATGAAAGCTGTGATCCAAACTTGGACCCCCTTGCATAGTCTGTGTACAAGTACCCATTGCCCCACCACCAGGGTCTTCACCCTAGCCCTCTGTGTCATCTGTGTAACCTTTGTATCATGCCTGCTGCTTCCGTATGTGGTTGTGAACCTGATGTATAACACCTATATGCTGTGGATCTTTAAAATGGGGTTTAATACGTAACGATAAGCACAACTCTTGCCCCATCATCAGGAAAGCTGGGGACTGACCTATTGATCTCTGGGGAACAGCCCAGTAATGCTGTAATAATGGGTGGAGAGCTTGCAGAAAGGCCAAACCCTGGGTTAGATGAGCCCAAAGTTTGTTCTTCAATCTGAGATTAAATCTCTCTTCACCCCCATTCGCCTGAGGATGGTAGCTGGGACTACAGACACGCCAGATCTCTTTATCTGCTAGGAATTGAGTGAAACAAGCAGAAACAAACTGCAGTCTGTTATCAGTAATTATCATTAAGGTATAATCCCACCTAAAGAACCACTCCTCCAGCTGATCACAGACAATTTGTAATGGTACTAGGCTGCTAGCTGTTACCTCTGACCATTTGTAAAAAGATTCTAAGCTACTTATAGAAATCACTGATGCTGCGGGGTGGGAATCATTTCTCCACATAAGGCTAGCTGTGTGGACTGTCACAGCCAAGGTGGCAGCAGGGTAGGAATCAGGGGTACACTGGCTTGCTTATAGGATTTACAACTAAGTAAATGTGGTTCACTATTTCTGAACATCTCTTCAATGTGACTATCAATTCCTGACCACTATACCGCCATGTGACACCTCTACCTAATATGTACCATCCCAAGGTGCCTTTTGTGGGCAATGGCCAGCACCTCTGTCTGCATGGCCTCTGGAAATTCCACCTATGAGTCCCAAAGTAGACCTTGATCACCCCATGCTGACAATTCATGTCTCACATGAAAATAAGCCCCCAGATAATAGTTTCTGGCCAATCCTGACAAACATATTTGAGAACTTTCTGGTAACCAGAGCCATCCCTTGGGTATGGCGAATCGGGGAGACCTCCCCAGACGCCACGCTTTGGGGGGTCCCGCTCTAAGATAAAATCCCCAAAAGGCAGGCGGGGAGGTGAGGCAGGAGGTGGGCAGGTGAGCAGGGTGAGGAGGTGAACAGGGAGGTGAGTGGCGGGCGGGGATGGGCGAGGAGGAGCCCCTCTGCTAGAACCTCCCCCTCTCCCCACTGTCTCTTGCCTGCTGGCAGCCCGCACCAATCAGCACCTCCCCGTCCCTCTCAGCCCCTACCGCCTGTGGCAGATCAGATGTTTTGCTGTGTCAGGAGGCGCTGGGGGGGAGAGGAGAGGAGCGAGGGCGCAGCGTGCTTAGGGGAGGGGGCAGAACTGGGCAGGAAGAGGCGGGGCAGGGGCAGAGTGGGGGTGGGAAGAAGCAGGGTGGAGTTTGTGGGAAGGGGCGGAGTGGGGGCACGGGCTGGGCGGAACCAGGGGGAGCACCCCTCAGCAGATTAGAAACTCAGCGCCTTTGTCCTGGGCCACGCACCACCCTAGGGATGGCCCTGCTTGTAACAGTACATCCTGGGGCAGTGTCTCTAACAATGATTTGGGAGTGGCAATAGAGATCAGTCAAGGCATTATTATCCTCTTCCTGGCTCATAATCCCCCTTTCTGTGGATTTGTCAGGTGAAGCCCAGGACAGGTGATCAGCCCCTTGATTGCGTTTACCTGGGTGGTTCAGTACTGAGGAATTGCACTGATGCAGACGATCAGGCCGTCTGTGAATATGAAGGTGTTAGTGCCCTGGGCTGGATGGCATTAACAGTGTAGTTAACACCTGGTGGTTGGTGCGTGATGTGAAAGTGCAGCCATACAAATAATAATGCCACCTTTCTCATACCCATATGCATGCTAGGGCCTCCTCCTGCACTCCTGCCAAGTATTTATGTTCAGCTGAGGAGAGCGCTCAGGAGGTGAATGCCACTGGTTGTTCCCCCCGCAATGGATCTGGGAGAGAACAGCACCAAGAGCTACAGCTGAGGCATCATATGTGACAACAGCAGGGGCTCGTAAGGCACAGTGTGCCAGTGCAGAAGCTGATATAATATGTCGTTTGAGCTGGCATACTGGCTGTGAACACACTGGAGTCCAGTGTCAGACCACATTGCTGCGTAACAGGGTCCATAATCTTGCACAAAATAAAGATAATAGTTATCCCAAGAAATGATAGAAATTCCGACTTGTACATCCATATTTTGGACTGCAATGGAGAGTTTCCACGTGCCGACAGATGATGACCCACAAAATCCAGTTGATCCCAATGAATAACACACTTCTCCATGTTCAGGATCAGATGATGGTCCTTAAATCAGGGAAGTACTACATGTAGGGAAGCATCATGGTCAGAATGAGACGATCCAGGATGTCATCTTCATAGATGACCACCTCAGGAATGTCTGCTAACACTGAAGCCTGATGTTCTAGGGGTCGAAGATAACCAAAAGGCATCCTTTTAAATTGAAAAAAGTCCATATGGGTGAGAAAAGCTTTGAGGTTCCATGAGTAAGAGGCAAACATTATTTGGAGATATCCCTAGTGTAGATCCAATTTAGTGAGCACAGTTGAACCATGATCAGTAAAGGATAGCAGTCAGGTATGACTACCTTGTTCACTTGGCAGTGGTCCACATGTAAGTAGTCTCCCTTCCTTCTTTTTTGCTACGAAAAGGTTTAACAACCACAGCGAAAAGTCAGTCACTTCTATAATGTCCTCCTTGAGCAAGCGAGAAATCTCTGGCTAAGACAGGCTTTAACACCCAGGGAGGTGTGGCAGAATGGCTGTATAATTGGGGTGGCCAGTAGATCCACTCATGGACGATGCTCATACCTATGACAACATCCAAGTCCAGAAGAGACCTTGGGGAGTACATCTCTTCAGTCATTCTCCACAAGGCAGATTTCTGTGTTTTTTTAATCTAATACTTTAAAGCCCAGTGTCCAGAACAGATCCAGCCCGAGAAAGTTGGCCGTAAAATGGGAACGCTCCCACTTCTTGCTGACAATACGTCATGGGGAGATCCACCATCCTCTGCAAAGTGATTTTCACATTGCCATATCCATATAGTGAGGACTGTACTGGCTGCAAGGTGAAATATGCAAAATATCTATGATATATGGTATAGTTTATGAGTGAGACTCATGCTCCAGTGCTCATGCTCAGCAGTATATTCACATCCACTAAATGGCAGAGGTAGCTTTTAAAACTGTCCCGGTTCCATGATCCCCTAAGGGATGGAATCTTCCTCCCTCCCTGGTCATCCATATATGTGATGGCTGGGGCAGAACAACAACCAAAATGGTTAAGTTTTCCACATTGTCGACCCCTTTGTCCCTGAACTGGACACTCCCAGTTACCCAGTTACTTGAACCCCTGTCAATATGCTGTACTAGGATGGCTACAGTGGTAGATGCCCCCAAAGAAGAAGAACCTGGAGGGATGTGGGTCTGGGAAACAGAATAAGCCTCTTGAATTGCAAGTTCAAATTGATAGCCAGTCTCTACCGCCTTGTGAAGTGTCAGGGAATCTGTTTCCATAAGGAGGTGCTCCCGCAAGTGTAGGTATGAAATCCGCTCCATAAACCCATGTTCCTATTCTTGGCTCCACTTCCTGGTTTCTTAAAGGAGCCACACCTCATA
The DNA here is from genome assembly GCF_965140295.1 of Lepidochelys olivacea. Lineage (NCBI taxonomy): Eukaryota > Metazoa > Chordata > Testudines > Cheloniidae > Lepidochelys > Lepidochelys olivacea. The sequence goes on from NC_140414.1 coordinate 98,434,680, forward strand.
AACAGCCATTCTCAAATACTACAGAAGGGACTTAATAGAGACAAGAAGCCAAACTGGGGAGCAGTGTAAAAATCTGGGGCAGATTGCTATTGGAGAGAAAAAAGAGGGAACATGGGATGAGTTGGGGGGGGAAGAGGATGAATAGAAGTAAAAAAAAAAAAGTGAAAATAAAAAGGAAAGGGGAAAAGGTGTATTGAATACAGAGAGAGCAGGTTTCAAAGAAAAGTAGATGGAAACATTAATTGAAAATTGTAGAAAATTTAGACTGAGGAAAAACAAAGGCATGAAAAAATGTGAACATAAAAGTTAAGGAATGATAGAAGAAAAAAAAACATTAGGGACCTAGCATTGTTCATTTATGTATATATGTATTTATTTATTTATTTTAAAAGGCTGTGTCAAGGTTCCTCCCCCACTCTGAACGCTAGGGTACAGATGTGGGGACCTGCATGAAAACCTCCTAAGCTTATCTTTACCAGCTTAGGTCAAAAACTTCCCCACGGTACAAAATATTCCACCCTTTATCCTTGGATTGGCCGCTACCACCACCAAACAAATACTGGTTATTGGGGAAGAGCTGTTTGGAAACTTCTTTCCCCCCAAAATACTTCCCAAAACCTTGCACCCCACTTCCTGGACAAGGTTTGGTAAAAAGCCTCACCAATTTGCCTAGGTGACTAGAGACCCAGACCCTTGGATCTTAAGAACAATGAACAATCCTCCCAACACTTGCAACCCCCCCCCTTTCCTGGGAAATGTTGGATAAAAAGCCTCACCAATTTGCATAGGTGACCACAGACCCAAACCCTTGGATCTGAGAACAATGAAAAAGCATTCAGTTTTCTTACAAGAAGACTTTTTTAATAGAAATAGGAATAAATAGAAGTAAAGAAATCCCCTCTGTAAAATCAGGATGGTAGATACCTTACAGGGTAATTAGATTCAAAACATAGAGAATCTCTCTAGGCAAAACCTTAAGTTACAAAAAAGATACACAGACAGAAATAGTTATTCTATTCAGCACAATTCTTTTCTCAGCCATTTAAAGAAATCATAATCTAACACATACCTAGCTAGATTACTTACTAAAAGTTCTAAGACTCCATTCCTGGTCTATCCCCGGCAAAAGCAGCATATAGACAGACAGAGACCCTTTGTTTCTCTCCCTCCTCCCAGCTTTTGAAAGTATCTTGTCTCCTAATTGGTCATTTTGGTCAGGTGCCAGCAAGGTTACCTTTAGCTTCTTAACCCTTTACAGGTGAGAGGAGTTTTCCTCTGGCCAGGAGGGATTTTAAAGGGGTTTACCTTCCCTTTATATTTATGACAGGCTGTTTTAATCATTAATTTAGATTTATGATAGTTTGGCTCTTTCCTGTTTAAAAAGCAGGAAAGGGGTGAAAATCCCTTCTCCAACCCCAGCCTGGTTTGGGTGCTTGCTCTGGAGTATGGGCACACCAACTGTGACTGGTTTTATACTTCCCCAAAAGTAATGTTTTCTGCCCTGAAGTGCTTATTAATTTAAATAATTATGACAACATTAGGGAAGACCAAACAGGCAGGAGATGGGTACGATGTGAACAAGAGTCACAAATTCAAAATCCTAAGCTATTTTAGGGGTACTGCATACTTTTATTTTTGGGGGGGGGGGAATAATATCTTTGGTTCCTACGTGTATTAAAGAGTGTTTTTCTGTTCACCAGCATTACTGAACCTGTCTGTGGGATAATTTTCTGTTTGAATACTGAACCTATGGCCTCTTCAATCCTTACTAATTTGCCTATTGGTTTAAAGTTTATGCATTATTTTATTAGACTCTTTAATTTTTGTCTGAAGTCCCTGCCTACGCACTGTATACTTTAAGCCACAATCTCCCATCCTCCGTCAACAAGAACCCCCTTTCCTCATCCTCCCTGCAAACACCAATCCTGGCTATTTTGTGACTTCTCTGTACCCTGCCTATCCTTGCAAATCGTAATGTTCATCTACTTTGTCATTTATCTGCCAGATCCTAAATGCAAATTGATCATCTACCAAAAACAGATGCTTCTTGGTACTGTGTACAAATGATAGAGCAGCGTTTTAATGTTTGTAGGTTTCAATTTGATTTCATCTGTGGCTATACCACTTTTAACCTACATATCTCATTATGAATGGTAAACCAAGGGATATTTAATGTGCAATTATTATTTTGTTGATGGAATGTGAATTAGAAGTTGAAAGCAATGAAGAAAAAACAGTATTTTAACTGTAAAATTTCAGGAGTGCTTTGCTCATAGCCATACCTTATTTTCATTTTTTTTTTTTTAAACTAAAAAGTAACCTACCCACATTCGCTGCATCAGTTGCGAAAACAACTGAGACTCTTGGAAGCAAGGGGGAAATTCAGTATACCCCACCACAGGTGCACAAGTTCCCAAATACCATAGAAATGGTAGGTTCCCACTGCAAACGTGGGCTGGGACACAGACCATGTAGAACCGCACTGCCCTGCCTGCCATAGAAGAGAAGAGAGTATTTGCATGTGGTTCGTGGAGTGGTAGGAAAATGGCTAGTAGAACAGTAAAACGTGTATTCACTGGGTTAGTACAGGGTGCTCAGAAGGCTGGATCTGCCACTTATAGCTAGTGGACTGTTGTAGCAGCGGAAATGATGGAGCTACCTCCACCTCACCTACAGTTAAGATACAGAGTTCCATCAAACCCAAGTCCTCAGGCTTCACTTAGGGACATGATTTTTCCTGCTTATATCAGCCTTACTATTAGGACAGTTATTTTAGTGTGATTTAGTGATATGCTGCCTTCACCACTATCATTTTCCTTCCAGCTTTTAGGTCTCCCGGAGACAGAATCTAATTTACTGTTCCTCAAGTATGTGTCAAAGTGGATCCCACTGTAAATATGCATGCACCTCATGCATGCAAGATTAGATTCTTTTAAATAGCATTGTCTGTTGGGGCCATGCATGCATCCAGAGCGGTCATGACCCTTCCTTAGTTCCCTCTTATGCTTTTGACAAGAGGACAAAACCTAGCGAGCATCCAACCACTATTTTTCTTAGAGACTTTAAAATGTTAAAAAGAAAGTTTCATCTTCACATTCCCATTGAATTGGACATTCAAAAGAGAAAAGAAGAAGAAAAAAAAGAAAAAGAAAAACTACCTGTGTTTCCCCTGTACAGTGGGGTGAAGTGCTGTACTTTTGGCAAACTAAACTTTCAGGGTTCGGACCCTGGCTGTCCTGTGACACACTGATTCCCATCTAGGATGGACACAGATGATGATTCTTTTGCCCAGGGGAGAGCTGTGCCCTGGATAGGTCCTCTGTGTTCAAGTTCTTCTCCTTCAGGACCTGCAAATAATCCCAGATCTCTTGGCTTGAGGCATATCTGCTAGAGAAGTCCATGCAAGTCTGTTCATACCCAAAGGTGACAGTCACTAGCAGAGCAAGGCTGGAAAGCCAGCATCAGCCAGCACTCCCTTGACCACACATCATACCTGCAGATCAGGATCTGTGTCCACACAGTGATGTTCAGTGTGATGCTCAGTCATTGAGCTGAACAGAGCCCACATATAGCTCCAAATATGAAGGGAAGTCCTAGAAGGATGTAACGAAACAACACTTCTCAAAGAACAGATCCTCCAAGTCCTCAATCAGATCAAGAATGGCACAGAGAATGAGAGACCCAGTGCTAATCTTGGTGCTGTCTTCCTGGAGGTATCCACAATGGAGTCTAGCAAGAGCCCAAGCTACATCTGGGAGGAATCTGGATCATTTCTGGAGACATTTTTCCTGTGTCTCCTGGAACTGGCCCTGGAACCATATCACCCTACAGCACCACCATTTGAAGAGGGAGAAATACTCCTCACTGTCACCTGTGTACTTTTCTCTCCAGCATCAAGCAGAGATCCCTCTCCTCTACCTTTAAAAATTGACCCCAAGAAAGTTATTAGGGAGCTCTTATTCAGCCCTCCATCCCAGATGGGGAATATGAGTGGCACTAGGCCAGCCCCAACCAAGCCAATACCCATATGACACACTACCTTAGTCAAATTGGCCTTACAGGGGGACTGTCATCTCACCTGTCCAGAAGCAGATCCCCTCTCATGCTTCCAGAAAAAAGGAGATCCCATGCCCTGGTGGCATCATTAGCCAGGCTGTTTACACTTGAACTGAACGTGATCCACCAGGAGCAAGAAAAGGCAAAGGGACTACAGCAACCTTCATCTCCCCCAAAAGAGTCATCCTCATCAACAGACAAAGTAGTGACACCAGCTGCCATGCTGGCAATTGATAACTTCAAAACTTTTCAGGACCTCTGGTCTCATATTGTGGAATCCACGGATGCTGATACTACATTTATACCAGAGAAGGCTCATAAACTCTTTTTGATATTTTGAGTGCCCCACCTGTCAGAATTTCCCTCCCCATTGAGAAGATCCTGGAACCCACCAAAGGATAGTGAGAAGCCCCAATCACTCTTCCTCCCATTTATAAATGAGTGGAGAAGAGATATCAGGTGTGCCCCCAAAGGGCTTTGAATGCTTCTACACCCATCCAAACCCAGGGTCCCTGAGTTGTTGAGCAGCTCAGGAAAAAGCAAAGTCCACAAAAGGTGCACTTAAGAACAAAGATTAAAAAAAGTTGGACCTCTCTGGATGCAAGTCATATTCATCAACCTCAGTGCAACTTTGGGTGGCCAACTACCTGTGACCTAAGAACCTCTCAATGCCAACTGCTAGGGGAGTTACACGAATGTCCTGATCCTAATATATACATTCTGCTTCAGCAAAGAATATTGAGTGAGGTCTTATATGAAAGCCAAGGTATCACTGGTCATTAATATTGTTGTAAAATGTATGTATAGGTACTGTACACAGTATTATGTATGTACACTAAAAATATGTTCCTAAAGTCTGTGTCAAGGCAGAGTTGACAAACAGGTTTCTGCCCAACAAAAGGTGTTTATTCATCTGTCCCTTGGTCCATGTGTAAATTAAGCATGTAAGCCAACCCGGTGGAAGCCCTATTTGAAGTCAATGGTGGGATGTGAAATCAAAAGGGAAGTAGCTCACCAGAGAATAAGTTATAAGGGGAAGGAGTGTTATCCTAACTCTGCAGTACAGACGGCGGCAATCCTCCCTGATTGAACTAACCTCGTTATCCCTAGCCTGATTCTTGCTTGCATATTTATACCTGCTTCTGGAAATTTCCCCTACATGCATCTGAAGAAGTGGGTATTCACCCACGAAAGCTTATGCTCCAATACGTCTGTTAGTCTATAAGGTGCCACAGGACTTTTTGCCGCTTTTACAGATCCAGACTAACATGGCTACCCCTCTGATACAGTACAGACAGTGAACTTTGGGGAAGGTAATGAGAAGGCAAGGAAAGGAAAACACCCATTAATCCCTTACCTAGGAAGTAATTGGGTGGTGTGATTACATTCATGAAGACAGGATCTCAAGCAGGCTTCGTTGAAATGCTGCCAAGGATATTTGGGGTGAGATACACTTTAGGATGGAAGTTAGCCTGTTAAGTATCTAGAAATTGATTTTTTGAAAAATATGTAACCCTTTTGGTTTCTATTATACTTTCTCACTATCTCTTGAATCTTGAACCTTTGATACTAAACTTCTTGGTTTCACTATAAATCTATCTCAGTGCTGATGTATTATACAAGCAGTTGATTCTGAGTTGAATCATTGAAGCTGGTGTGTACATTGTTCCCTTGGGGACTGCACACCTGGTATTACTGTGAGCATTTAGCCCATGAAAGCTTATGCTCAAATAAATTTGTTAGTCTCCAAGGTGCCACAGCTACTCCCCGTTCTTTTTGCTGATACAGACTAACACAGCTGCACTGTGAAACCTGTGAGCATTCAGTGGATAAGGAGCTGGACACTTCAGGGGAACACTTCACAGGGGCTTGGTGATTGTGGTGCACCTATTCTTAACCTGCAAGGCAAAGTAAGGGCTTGCATAGCCCAGAGGACATTGTTTGGGTGGCTAATAGGCTGGTGGTGTCAGGAAGCTGGCACCCAGTTAAGCTAAAGTCAGTCTTCCTCTCAGTGGAGGCAGGGGGGTTACAAAGTGATTCACAGTCCTGGCTACCCAGAGGACCTTCAAATTACTGTGTTCTCTTTGTCAAGTACAATTTTCTCACGTGGGAGGTGGTCACTCCTTTCCTAGCTAAAATCCTGCAGGAGTACAGGGATGAGTTGAAATAAACAATCAAAGGGTCAGAATGTTAAGGGAAAGGTCAGGTTGGCCACAGATACATCTGATACAGCCACAAGGTCGATGACCATAGTTATCACAATGAGGCAGACTTTATGGTTCTAGATGTCTGGCATACCATGCAAGACAGAGGATGTTATAGGGAACCTGCCCTTTGAGGAAATGGAGCTCTTCCGCCAGAGTACAGACGGAGCGCTCCATTCCCTCAAGGACTTGCGCCACCGTATGGTCCTTGGCAATTTACACACTGGCCCCTTATAGGAAACCAGCCCCAGCAGAGGCACAGAGGACATTATCCAACTTCTGGGACTGTCAGCCAGAGTACCATCACAGAAAGATGTACATGATGCTGCTTGCCACACTTCACCTGTGACCACTCAAGCACTGGTTCAGGTTGCTCTGTTCCCCAGTGAAACACCAAATGAGCAAAAAGATCATGGTTCTACTCATACCTCACAGATCTGAAATGGTGGAAGGAAACTGAGAATATGCGTGGCTAGGTACTGTTCTCTGCCCCCTCCCCAACAATGACTTTAGTCACAGACACCTCAGAGATAGGTTGGGGAATCCACTTGGACCATCTACAAATGCAAGGAATAGGGTCCCTGGAAGACATGGTGCTCCACATCCATGTCATGGAGGTCAGAGCCACAAGGCTAGCCCGCATGTCCTTCCTTCCTGTTCTTCACAGTTCCACAATGCAGGTCTTGATGAACATCATGTCAGCAAAGCACCACAAAAAAAAGCAAGGAGGCACAAGCTCTGGACATGGTGCCACAGATACAAATTAACCCTGATGGCTCATCACCTCCCAAGAGTCAGCAACAACCTGATAACCCCCCAGAGCAGATATGTTACCACTCACAAGTGATCCCTGCAGAGTTCTATCATAGAACTAATCGGGCGGGGGGGGGGGGGGGGTTTCCTGTGATAGACCTGTTTGCCCCCAAAGACAACACCAGGTGCCAGAAATTTTGTTGCAGAGAGGATATGAGCCTGGGGCCTTCCCTCTGCAGTGGAATCTATGTCTCTTCTGTGCTATTGCACCCATTCTCTTGGTCTTCATGCTGATTTTCAAAATTCAAAAGGGACAGCCATTATTGTTCTCATAGCTCTGCACTGGCCAATGCAATTTTGGTTGACGAAAATGCTACAGCTGTTCATTCAACCACCAGTTCAGCTCCCAGACTGCCTGGACCAGTTTTCACAGCACCATAGGAAGATTCACCATCCAGACCCACCTGGATGACAACCAGGATGTTGTCTGGTTAAGTACCGTGGATAGCGTTTGCTTTAGACAAGTCCAGGACATCCTGATACAGAACAGGAAGATATCTACCAGAAGGACCTTTTCATCAAAATGGAAGAGGTTCTCAATAGGGGTGACCCACCATGGGCTGGACCTTATGCAGGCTTTGGTACCAAAGGCTCCCAACTACTTCCTGCATCCGAAACAGCTTTTGTTTAGCACCACTAAGGTCCAAGCTGCAGCAGTTTCAGCTTGCCATCGATGGATAGTCATGCTTGGTCTTCTCTCACCCAATGGTATCAGAGTTCCTGAAGGGCCTGTTACCTACATTATACTGGTCAGGGAACTTGCTCCTGCCTGGCACCTCAATGTCATCTTCTTGAGACTCATGGAGTCCCCTTTCAGAATGCTTTGTACTTCATCTGGCTCTGAAGACAGTCTCCCTAGTTGACTTTAGTCAGAAGAGTGAGTAAGTGCCAAATACTTGTGGCTGATCCCCTCCCCACATTGTATTTCATAGGGTTAATGTGATCCTGAAACTTCACCCTAAATTAATTCCTAAGGTGGTCTCAGAATTCCATCTGAATTAATCATTTAACATGCCTCTCTTCTTTGCAGTAAAACTCCTCTTCATTGGGAAAGAAGCAGCAGCACACACTGGGCATTTCCAGAGCCTTTTTTTACTACATCAACAGAACCAAACTGTTCAGACTGTCTTTCTGTTTATTTCTGGCTATAACTGGCCATTCCAAAGGCCAGGCCATCTCATTACAAAGAATATCTAAGGTGGATAACATAATGTATCTCACTGTCTTTTCAGTTAGCTGGTGTAGCTCTCCCACCAAATGCCAAGCCTCACCCCACCAGAGCTCAAGCAGTATCCTCTGCCTGCTTCAGAAATGTGCTAGTTTCAGAGATCTGCAAGGGAGTAACCCACTGATTTTTATCGAGCACTATGCATTGTACTGAGCTGCCAGAGCAAGTGCCAAGTTTGGGAGAGCAATTCTACAAACCTGTTGGACTGATGCAGTTGATACTCCTAATCTAAGTGTCCAGAAGGGGTACTGTTGCTAGTCACCTACAGTGAAATCCACACTGACAAATGCTCAAAGAAAGAAGTTACCTACAATAACTGTGGTTCTTTGAGGTCTTGTTAGTATGGATCCCATAACCCACCCTCCATCCCCATTTTTGGAGTTCTGTGCTTCCCTGGACTTTGAATTGTAAGGGAACTGAGCAGGGGTTAGAGTTGTTCTGCCTTTTATGGGTTTGCATGGGAGGATAAGGAGACACAGGAAGTGTACATGACCCTGACAGACACCCTTATTCAAAAGATTCCAATCTTGCATATGTGCTGCTTGTGCACTTACAGTGGGATCCACATTGACTATAGGGTAAGAAACTACTCTTTGTTTTAACTTTTGTCTGAATGGCTTTTCTCTTCTGGACACTTCTGTTTCCCAGGACCTACAGCTTCAAATCCTGGGGCATTTTTTAAATTATTACTATGTAGAATATTAGGTGGAAGATTACTGTTAGTAAATTGTACATTTTGCTTGGATTGACAAATCAAAAAGAAAAGTAAAAATAAATGTATTTTGATAGGTGATTCAATGCCGCTGTATTCTAACTGGCGACTGAAAGTGATGGAGCATAATCAAGGAGAGCCTCTACCCTTTCCACCTACTGGGGGTTGTTGGTCACCACTGGTGGATTATTTACCTGAAACTTCATCTCCAGGCATGTCTCTTCACAGGTAAATACTAACATTACATGAAAGGGACAGCAATTCAATTCATATTAGTTTAAATCAAACTACTGTCTTCATGCATGTGCTGTGTAAAATAAGAATAGCCTTTCCTTATTTGTTACATTTCCTGGGTTGCTCAGAATTCAAGAAGTTATGATGTCTTAGCTACCTTTTGATTTTGAGGACTAAAGCTTTTCTCATCTGCTGTGTGGCTTATTGTGATTTTTATGTTTTTTCTTTCTTGCCTTTAAGACTTTCATAGTCTTAAAAGGGGATATTAGTTAAGAGTATCTTTAAAACTCCTACAGATCTTCAAAATGTAAACAGTTGTATTCTGATCTCTTAACAATTTTTTTGTTTCTTTAGGTGTAACATAGCAGTGATCCTTTTGACTGATTTGATAATTGACTACAGTGTGAAGGTGGAATGGGGAGGCTACCTCCATCTTTTACTTCATGCAATTTTTATAGGTAACTAAACTATTACTGAAATATCATGGTTTTTTTTTAAATCGAGGAAAACAGCAGCTTGTAATCTTGGCTTTGAAGATTATAGTAATTAAAAATAACAGCCTTTTTTGACATAACTAGTCTTTTTTTCCAAGGCTGAATGAGATTTAATATTTCTTATTCTTTATTTATCAATAAAATCTTTGCAGAAAGTACAGAAAGGGTCTCTGGTGTACGAAATATTACTGTCTTCTATATTGTTGTGACAATCTGACTTTAAAAACTGTCTTCCTATAACATAAAGGAAGAATACTTTTTCAAGTTGAAAAAAATCCACTTTTAAAAAAAACATTTCCCAGTCATTTTGGTTTATATAAATACAATACTAATAAGTGTCTTCTTTAAAATTAACACTGTGGATAATATATAAAAGCTAAAACATACTAAATGCCTGTAAGCAGAACATTTTGGGCTAAATGCAGCCATGATGTAAGCAAGTGCAACTGCATTTACTTCAGTGAAGTTACACATATTTGCACCAGAGCTAAATTTGGTCTGTTGTGTGATAGGAAACAAACTAGTGCATCTCTTTTTCTCCTTTCTCTTGTACTCTTTTGGCCATATTTCCACCTTATTATAGTCCATTGCTGCCCTTCACCCCCAGCCTCTCTTGGGCAGCATACATCTGCCGTGAATTTGTATCCCCACTTGATTTGGCTTTTTCTTCTTCTGAGCATGTACAATTAATCAGACAAGTGTGCTGGACCAGAGAATCTTTTCATGTTCCTAATGTTGCTTATTTCTTGAGACAAACATGTAGGTAGGAAATACAAGTGGGCATGAGAGTTTGGACTCCTTTACAAAGCACTGTCCATTGGGGCCACTTGTCCTTCTCCTCTTGTATAGAACGTGCAATTAGCCTGGAATACACTTAATGTCCTCAGTGCTTCTCTTGTTGTTCTTCCCTGTGTTTTCAGCTCCATATATTTCAGTGTGGTGAGTCTTTCAATTTGTTTGAATAAAAATGGTGGGTTTTTTTTAGTACCTGTGCAATGGCAGGAATCATCCACAATATGGCCTAGTGCACAGGTGGGCAAACTACAGCCCGCGGGACCATCCTGCCCAGCCCTTGAGCTCCCAGCTGGGGAGGCTAGCCCCTGGCCCCTCCCCCGCAGCCTCAGCTCGTTGCGCCACCAGTGCCCTGGCCCACCGCTTCTGCCGGGCAATGTGGCGGTGTGGCTGGCTCCGGCCGAGTGGCGGGGCTGCGAGTTCCTGCTGCTGTGAGCGGCATGGTAAGGGAGCGGGGAGATTGGATAAGGGGCAGAGGGTCCTGGGGGGCAGTCAGGGGACAGGGAGCAGGGGGCGGTTGGGTGGGGCGGAGGTTCTGGGGCGTGGGGGCGGTCAGGGGACGGGGGGGTGGATCGGCGTGGCAGTCTGGGGGGGGACGACTGTCAAGGGGGGGTGAATAGGGATCGGGGCAGTCAGGGGACAGGGAGCAGGGAAGGTTGGCTAGGGAGTAGGATCCTGGGGGACAGTTAGGCGGGAGTGTGGATAGGGGGCGGTGCAGTTAGGAGACAGGGAGCAGGGGGATTTGGATAGGCGTGGGAGTCCGGGGGGGCCTGTCGGGGGCGGGGGTGTGGATAGGGGTCGGGCAGTCAGGGGACAGGGAGTGGGGGGATTGGATAGGGGGTGGGAGTCCCGGGGGGCCGGGCGGGGGTGTGGATAGGGGTCGGGCAGTCAGGGGACAGGGAGTGGGGGGGTTGGATAGGGGGTGGGATCCCGGGGGGGAGGGGCACGGTTCAAGGGGTGGGTCCCAGGAGGGGGTGGCCAGGGGACAAGGAGCAGGGGGGTTGGATGGGTCGGGGGTTCTGAGGGGGGCAGTCGGGGCAGGAAGTAGGAGGGGGCGGATAGGGGGCAGTGTCCAGGCTGTTTGGGGAGGCACAGCCTTCCCTACCCCGCCCTCCATACAGTTTCGGAACCCCGATGTGGCGCTCGAACCAAAAAGTTTGCCCACCCCTGGCCTAGTTGGTTTATTATATGAAATAAACATAATATATAAACACCCTCTTGCTCAGCTTGGTAATGTTTTTTAAAACAGTAAAGCCAGAGAAAGTTTTAATATATTGAAGTTATTATAGAAAAAATAAAAGGGGAGATGGAAGGGAGCATATCCTCTGTTTCTCCAAATAGCCAAAATCTAAATCATTTTCATTTGTTGTTGGTGAATGTTTCTTTACCAAAAATAGATATCATTTGTAGAGATTGATATAGACCACTAGGACTGTTGCTGATTTTAGTTAACTGCATATTTAATTGATTAACCTTTCTATTTTCCTCTTTAATTTTAGGGTTTGACCACTACCACCCTGAAGTGTATGAGCATTGTAAACGCCTGCTTTTGCATTTGTTGATAGTGATGGGCTCCAACAGTAATGTCCAGTCTGTTGCTTCTGTCCTTCTCAGGAACAGGGAATTTAATGAACCCAGGGTGCTTACTGTCAAGCAAACTGCACATTTAGATTATACTTTCACAGGTAACCACAGCAACATTGTTCATGTTTCATTAATTAAAACAACACAGAAGGTCACTTTTTGATTGGATTTAAATATTAAAATCTCCATTGTTTGTAATTTATTTCACTTCCAGTTTTGTCCAGTTGGATAAAATTTCTCTCTTCCTTGAATTTTTCATTAACCTAAAATTAGTATAAATGTTAACATTTTGTGCGCAGTCATCAGCAGTAGCGGCACAGCTGAATGTTAATTGCTGGTTTGCTGCTGCTGTGGAAACTGCAGAGGAAACTGTCAGCTGGTCATATAAAATAGCAACTACTTTTTTGTGATTTTAAAGGAGAAATAGGGAGATATTTCCTCTATGCATTATAGAAACTTTCAATTTTGGACATAAGCCATTTGACATTGTATGATTTAATAGAATACCTTAAAAATATTACAAGATTTTAGCATGATCTTTGCTTTTATTGTTGTGCAAAGAATATGAGAAAACATATATCATCTGAAATGATCATATAGTAGGAGAGATCTGTAAATTTCACTGGAAACATTTTTTATGAAACTTCACTTTTGATTGTATCATAGATTTGTGGAAAATGTGAACAAGGATTAATTTTGTTGACTCGTGATATTTCATATTCTCTTCAGCAGATGGCAGCACCTGCCATGCAACATATTATTTCAATGTTGTTGTATCTGGGAAGTAGTTTTGTGTTACGTGAAGAAAAAATAGTTTGTAAATTCTTATGTAAATTTGGTTGTCGAGAATATGAGGACTGGGTAGAGCCAGGCATATTGCAGGCGTATTTTGTATAAACTTACCCATAGAACTTTACCAAATGCAATTCAGTTCTGATCTATAAAACCACTCTTGTTCTAGTTCTTGGGCTCTTGAGTAGAGCTGGCCAGAGACACGTTATGTAAGTTGGGTTTGTAGCATGAAAAAACATTCACTAGAGATCAGGATGAGAAGGCCAGCAAACTTTTTTTTAGGTTCTGTCTACATTGAGGATTGAAACAGTATTGTTCAAGAGATTAGCCCCACATGGGGGAGTAAGCAAAATATTATAATAGTGATGTTTTTAACTTAAAATTAGGTGATTAATTTAATAAAATATCCTATATCAGCTTTATTTCATGAATCACTGATACTTTTTGAATTTTGCAGTAGAACATTATATAATTTAAAAACTATATTAAGACTAAATCCTGCAAGCAGATCTAGTAAATGCTGGTTAAATAATTGATTAAAATGGCAAGTTATACAATTTTAATAGATTGCATCTTTTTGATGAGACAAAGGCCCTCATCTGACAAGATACTAAGTGCGGATAGACCTCTTTGTGGAACCCAGTTGGTCTAAATAGGACTCCATGTGAATACAGGGGCTATTCACACAGAGATACTTGCGGGGTCAGATCCTAAATATGTAGTTAAGGGACACAGATACTATAAAAGTAACAGTGACTGGAGAAATACTATCCATATATGACCCAATTCTCCTTCCATCTGAACAGTGCTCAGCATAAGCTGGGGGACTGATGCAGGGGTTGGCTGCAAAGTTTTCTTTAAGCCACTTTTGCCCCCGCCACAGTCCAATCCTGCAGCTGTGCATGCATCAGTCCAGAACACAGCAAAGGCTAATGATCTACATCGGGTGCTAGTGGCCCTCAGCACTCCAACTGCAGACATCAGCTAGTCAGACACAGACAAACTCTGGTCGTGCCTTCATTTTCCTTGGCTCCATTACCTGTTACAGTACTTGGGAGAATGGTGGTATAGAAGCTATACAGGTTGTATTTTGCAGATGGTTCCCATGTGAAGAGGGAATGTGCCAGTAGCCAGATTAAGCTGATTTTAGAGCAGCTTTATGCATCTAGAGTGGCATAAAACATCTCTAACTTATTGGTGAATCAGCCTTACATATTAGTGTTTAATAATTAAATTCATTTGTGATCAGATTACATTTCAATCAAAAAGCCAAACTGCATTATCAGGAAACAGCTTGTCCTCTTGACTTCTACTCTACAAGCATGTGTGTTGTAATGCTTTCAAGTTCAACTACTGAATCAACTTGTTAAGGATGTGATGCCTACAAGTACAGGGACTGATGGGTTGTCACTTCACCAGAATACTAATATAAAAATGAAGTCATTACTATGATTGTAGTTATGGATGGGTTATTCGTTATTATTTATTTAGGCCCCAATTATGCAAGAATTTATACATGTGCTTAACCTTAGGCATGCCTGTTGACTTCACTGAGTCTCCTTGCATGCATAAAGTTAGCATATATGTGTTTGCAAGATCAGGGCTTTACTGGTAAAATACTGAAAACTCTTTTGAAACCTATCTCATAAAATGGGTAATTCATATGACATTGTTTTAAAATTTATGTTTTCAGTGTTGGCATTGCAAACAGATACTATTTTGATGGCCTAGAAGGTGAAAAGGAGCATCCTGTATATTCAGTTTGAAAATATTTTAATTATCCTAATCAAAGTGCATCTTTTGAGAACCAGTGTATCATACTAATACATTTTTTGAAGTCTGATGTGAAAATGCCAAACTATAATATAATCATAGTTGTTTTTCTTTCAGCAGGTGTTAATGATTTTATACCTGATTACCAGCCCTCCCCAATGACAGACTCAGGGCTTAGTTCAAGTTCTACCTCTTCTAGCATCAGTTTAGGAAATACCAGCGCTGCCATTTCTCATCTGCACACCACCATCCTCAATGAAGTTGACATTCCAGTAGAGCAGGATGAAAAAGTGAAAACACTCATGGAATTTATTACCTCGAGGTAACACTTCAAGATCAACCATGGTCAAGGTGTATGGAAATATGGCAAAATGGCATATTATTTGGCATGAAGTTGACTATTTTTCTCTTCTGTTTATCATCAATAAGATCTTAAATTTGATCTTAAATACTCTCTTGTTATGTGCGTGTTATTTGTATATATAATAGCCTTCAAACCATTCTACTTTCTCTACATCCTAAGGGCAGTTGATTGGCCATCTCTCCTCCTGAGACTTCAAAAGGCTATTGATTGGTGAATTCCCCACTGATCTGGGGATCCCCTTCCCCAGGGAAAGCTTTTCAGGGTTTCAAACCCTTTCCTCTCTTCAGCAACTCCAGTCTCACAACTGCTTCCTTTAAAGACAATTGAATCACATTCTGGGATTTGGTGGGCTGCAGAATATGCTACATGCTTAATAGAGTCCCATATCCTTCCCTGTAGAAGATACTTAAAGGTCTGATCAGAGAGGGTCTTGAAGGCTGTTGTGGGACCTGGGTTTGTATGGATCTTCAAGGTGGCCTGGAGAAAGAGAGGGCTTGTGTGTTGACTGGGGAAGTAGGAATTGGTGGCAAAGTTTAGTTCTAAAACTGGCAACTTTCAAAGGGTTCCTATTTTCATATGATAATTTGTTTAGTGCTTTCAGAGTCATATAAATAGAGCCGAGAGGATACAAAATTTGTATCCGCATCCGATCTGCAATCTGCAAAAATGATCCATGGGTATAAAGCAGATATCCACAGATTTGCAGGGCTGAACATATAAACCTGAAACTCTAAATAGAACTTAGTGGTCAAAAACTAGATTTTGGTTTGCAGAAACTGTGGAAACTAAAAAAGAGTTTTTACACAGCCCTAGAACTTTACAATAATGTGGTGTTGGGTTGTGGTATTTTTGCAAATGTGTAGCGTAAGTTAGAATCACTTGCCATTAGGGTAACTACACATTCCCCCCTCCCTAAATTCCTCCTGCAGTTTCAATTGGATTGAATATGTTGCTTTGTTTTTTGTTTTAATTGCTATATAATATTGCTGCACGTTTTTTAACAGCTGCCATATTTCATTCCTGAGAAATCTGTTTCAGTATACTGTATGTAGTTGATAAAGTCTTCTGGAATTCTTCTAGGTGAAAAGCACTGTATAAATAGATAATGATAATAGAGATCAATATAAAATAGATAAATATAAAAATGTTTTATACTTTTATGCTATGCTATGTTATATGTTGGGTTTTATATTTCTAGGAAAAGAGGGCCACTTTGGAATCATGAGGATGTTTCAGCCAAGAACCCTAGTATAAAGAGTGCTGAGCAGTTAACTGTGTTTCTAAAACATGTGGTGTCTGTGTTTAAGCAGTCAAGTTCAGGTATGTTAGAAAAGAGTTAATACATTGTAGAATTTTAATAAGATAAAAATCTTTGTGAAATAAATAAGAACGTCTCTTTAAGAAAATATACATAGATTTCCAGGCTTCTGCTTTCACCCAGTAGGTGTTGCACTTTTATGTGACACAGTTCATAACTGTGTTCAGACTTGGATATGTCAACATAACGTGTGCTTGGAGAGAGAGAAAATGTATATTACAAGCTTACTGCAGATATTTATTGTTTAAATCTTGTGTCTTTCTTTCCATCTGTCTAATTTAATATTTAATACTTCTGTTTAAGTTTTTGGGAAAGCTGTTACGTGATTGGATGGATCTTTATGAGGGATTCCAATTTAGCAAAGGGGGTGAGGGAGAAGAAGTAGTAGATAAAACTAACTTAGAAGCCAACACAGAGGTGGCTATAATAATCTTGTCAGTAGAAAAAAGAAGTGTGCAATAACACTGGTAATGTATGTAATAATTACAACTTTCTTTTCTTTTTTTAAATCTGCTGTGTTACTTGGACATACATTTGCTTTCGTAGCAGGATTTCAGTTGGAGCACCATCTTAGTGAAGTTGCTTTGCAAACTGCACTTTCTTGCTCCTCTCGACACTATGCTGGGAGATCGTTTCAGATTTTCAGGGCTCTGAAGCAGCCTCTTTCTGCATCTACGCTTTCTGACATTCTCTCCAGGCTTGTAGAAACTGTAGGAGATGCAGGAGAAGAAGCACAGGTATTCGCATATTTTCTTATTTTCTCTCCCCTGCAGCCATCTCACTTACAATTTTCCCATTTTATTAAACAATATTTTAATTGTATTTTTAATACCATAATAAAAGATAAAAGCAGTATGATGGGCTTAGCTGCATTTTCTCCTTAAATGAAGAAGAAAGGGGTATTAAAAGTGATGTGACTGGAATCGGATTTAACTTCTGTAACACTTTGAATTTTCACTTTTGAAGAACAAAACAAAAATAATTCGTGGTTATGCTGAGCACTTTGTTTTCAAAAGCAACCCTGTAGTTTCCAAACATTTACTTTCAGAGACTCTGCACTCTGAACTAGATGTCTGAGGTGAAGTAATCGGCTTCCTGGCAGCACCCATACTTTTTATAATTCAAAATATGCCTCAAGTATTTTAAAATAAAACAATATAATATTAAAGAAGAAACAACAATTTTAGTGTGTACCGATATTTAGATTTATCAGCAATATATTGTATCTTTACAGTTTATCCTATGTCACTCCTTGCAAAAGAAATTGACTATCCTATTCAAACCACAAAAAGAGGGACTAAGTCATAAAGTATAAATACACCCAGTGGAATAATGGAACTTGATAGTTATCTTGTGAGAAGTATTGGACCAGAGAATATAACACAAATAAATTTTGATTGTGTCATTAACTAGTTTAAAATTAAATTGTATACTGTTCTTTGTTTTATATTGAATTTGCACCATTAATTTGAGTCGTGCCTCATTAGGATCATGATGAAATTAGATCAGAAAGTTATGAATCAGTCCCTAACATTGTTTGTTCTATTTGTATATCACAATCAAGAGGTCCTACGCAATCTGCACTGTTGTACATACTATAACATATAATAACCTTGGACCTTTTTCAGGGTTTTGTCATAGAGCTACTTCTGACTCTAGAATCTGCCATTGATACATTGGCTGAAACCATGAAGCATTATGATCTTATATCTGCACTTTCTCAGTAAGTACTTATACTAGTCAAAGTACAGTATTCATGGGAACTATTAGTTGTTTATTACTCATAATCAAAAACGTTTCTGCCATCATTTCAATTTAGACTTAATACAAGGACAGCATGCTGTTTTCAAATGTTCATATCTTTGGGCTCTTAGTCAAATTTCCTGAAACTGATGTCAGTTACTCATTACTTTTTCTATTGCTAGGTGATAGAGCAAATTAGGCACTTCTAAATCAGTGTGTTTTTCTCAATTAAGAAGGGGAGAATTTGTAAATCAAATTTGTTAGATCTGGGTTTTGTTCACATCCGTGCTGCTGAACTATTGGACCTCAATTCTGTGAACCATTGAGTGCCTTCAGTTCTGATTAACTTTCGTGGAAATGAGCGCACTCACCATCTTTTAGGATCAGACCCTATCTGACTGTGGTTGTCACATAAGCACTCTGTGCCTCAGTTTCCCCATCTGTAAAATGTAAGTAGTGATACTAAATTTTTTTAAGTGCTATAAGATCTCTGGATGAAAATTGCTATATCATGGTAGTTATTATTTATATTAATTAGGATTACAATAATTTGTAAACCAAATTCCTTCAACTGCAGCAGATACTAGACCACATTTAGAGCTGCCTACTCGGCATTCCAAATTTGTTGCTTTTTATTATAAAGTGTAAATAAAGGTCTGTAATTTTTCTTCCCCATTCTGTGTCAAACTTTCAAAATGTTCTCATCTTGTGTCTGAGAGCAGACTTGAAAAATTACATTGTAAATATTATGGTTCCCTTTGCCCCCAAGGACTTGCTGTATTAAAAGGAAAATGAGCCTGGCCAAGCATAATTATATATTATGCTACAAATGTTACTTTCACATAAGGCTCTTGCCAGTTATTCATGCTTTTTTTCATATCAAGATTGGATTACTGAAATGTGTACACTTGAATAGAACTTGGAAACTTCATCTAGTGCAGAATGCAGCTACCGATATACTTTGAGATACTTGATGCATGAAATATGATCTGTAGCCAGTGTTAACTTCCATTTGGCTTCTGGGTACAATTCAAAGAGTTAGCCCTAGGTAGTCAGGGTCTTGGATAAAGGCTTAGAAACTGCTTCTGTTTGTGTTTAATCCTGGCAAATATACAGTATTTCTCACCATTGAACACTGGCCATAATGGGAGTTGAGGGTGTTCAGTACTTCACAGGTTCAGGCTCGAAGTCCCAGACTTTAGGAGCTGATGGTAAGGCATTGTCCTTGGAGGGCCCCGACTGGAATTTGCTTTCCCCACTGGTCTGGCGAAGCTCAAAAGTTTATTCAATTTTGGGGCATTTGCTACCCATGTCTTTTCACTCGGGTTTTGGACTTAAGGCCTGTACTACAAGGGGTTGAATTTCTGGGGTGGTATAAGGAGGTGTTTTTGAGCAATGAGATGTATTCTAGGATCTAATATATATGCCTACTAGTGTTGAGAGATGTGTTTTATAAACTGAAAAAATAATCCATACTCACATGCCCCTCTATTACTCAAAAGATTAAATAGGTTATTGGGGTTCCTCTGTATAAATTTAGGCTTAGTTCGAAGGTTATTGATTACAATGTGGCATTTATACTGTATATCCACATAAAATGGGTTCCAGAAAATGTTGATATCTTTCGTAAATGCTCCTGAGTCTCAGTATGAAAGGCATTGAAGATATGGATCTGTCTAGGATGCTACCTTAAGAGAAATATAAGGACATGTAAATAACCTCATTTCTTAATTCCCTCCCTTTCCTCATCTGTAAGAAAATAGATGAGAATTCCAAATCTTCATTCCTAGCTGACATTTTTCAAGTTTTGACCAATATGTCTAATTGTACTAGATCCCTGGTTGGCTCTCTTATCTTGGTAATTTCTTATGTCTGGAAAACATTTCTTCCCTAGCTATGGTGTTGAAGTAATAAGGCAGTCTCCCTCTCTCCAAGAACTTCATTATGATATAAGTGTTTCCGGAGACCTACTCACTGATAATAAAATATACTCTGCGTGTGCTGGAGGATTGATTTTTTGGAGCCCTTATTTTTTAGGATGCACATTATTGAAGGTCTGATGTTTTACATGCAATAATATATTTCATTGCTTTTATTTTAGAACCTCATATTATGATCCTGTAATGGGAAACAAGTACGCAGCTAACAGAAAAAGCACTGGACAGATAAATCTAAGCACAAGTCCTATTAGTAGTGGCAATTGTTTGGGATATTACAGCAATGCAAGGAGTAACTCTTTGAGACTGAGTTTAATTGGTGACCGGAGAGGTGACCGTCGACGGAGCAACACACTGGATATAATGGATGGAAGAATAAACCATGGTGGAAGCTTAGCAAGGACTAGAAGCCTCTCCTCTCTGAGAGAGGGAGGAATGCATGATGTGCAGCCCACTACTGATCCCATCAACCTGATGGCCACCATATTTTGGATTGCAGCATCCTTGCTAGAATCGGATTATGAATATGAATACCTCCTGGCTCTCAGGCTGCTCAACAAACTGCTTATTCACTTGTCTCTTGATAAATCAGAGAGTCGGGAGAAGATAGAAAAGGTGCAGAGTAAACTGAAATGGAATAACTTTCCAGGTCTTCAGCAGCTCTTCCTTAAGGGCTTTACCTCAGTGTCTACACAGGAAATGACTGTTCACCTCCTCAGTAAACTCATCACGGTCTCCAAACATACATTGGTTGATCCCTCCCAATTAGCAGGTATCTTTAATGAAGTTATATGTAACCATATTGAATTTGGTAGTAGGTTAACTGAAAAATAAATTAATCTTTGGTATTAAAATCAGTAGTGATATACATTGTCAGTGAAGAGCAAAAGTAAATCCCGTGGGCCTCAGCATTGTTACACTAGGTACAGTGTAGATTATGATCATTTGTCTAGAGACCCGGTGCAAAGAGTTTCTTTGAGGAAACCTACTGGAAGATTGGAATTGTATATTACATTATAGTAAATTTGTTTCCAAAGTAAGTAAGAACATATATCAGTTTTTTCCTTCTGAAACCATTTAGTCATAGTGGCCTTGGTTTAGTGCTGTTCTAAACCTTTGCATATTCTCTTAAGAGCTTGCCATTGTGCTGAATAAGAGCAGGTTACTTAGTAATTTTGTTTAACTGATTAGGTGATCATTCTACTTCCATCTTAAATAATAAAGCAGTTTTGGTTACAGAGATCTTATTTTTAAAATACTAAAAGTTCGTTGTGTGCTCACATAACTTCAGCACCATTTGTTTGTCTGCAGGATTTCCTCTTAACATCTTGTGCTTACTGCCTCATCTAATCCAACATTTTGATAACCCAACTCAGTTCTGTAAAGAAACAGCAGACAGGATAGCGAAGGTATGTAAATATTTTTAAAATAACATTCAGGGAATTATTCACAACTTAGACTTTCACTTTTACAGCCAAAATAGAGATGTACCTTTCATACCAATTATCTCTCTAAAGTAGTACAATGCTGCTTTTCCAGTAAATTTTCTTCTTCCATGTCTAAGACCTATCTATAATAATTGTGTTAATGAGAAGTAATTGTTCTCTAAGGGCCTTATCTAAAGTTCTGTGAAGTCAGGGGGAGTATCTACACTGAAATCAGTGGTCTTTGGATCAGGCTCTAAGTACTCCTCTATAGGATCAGAGTAGCCATTAGGCTCAACCTATAAATTGGGAAGGTAAGAAGCAATTCTTCCTGTTGCTAGTGTTGCAAAAGACTCTTTTTTTTTTTTTTTTTAAATTAAAAAAAAAGAGATGGTTGTCACAGCTAGTGAACTTAATTTCTTTAAATCACATTTATAATTTTTAATTTTCAAGTGTATTTCACAGTTTAATTCTAGTAAGGAAATGGTCCTTACCTTTGAGACTGGTGTGTTTTGGAAAAACAAGTAATGTACAGTTTTTGTTACTTGAAAACAATGATTATCTTGTGGAAAATTGATTTAAATGACTTTTTAAATTGTATTCTTTATGAAAGTGGGGTAAAATATGCACCAGCAGTTCCCAAATGAATCCATGGTCTATTGGTGGTCCCCAGAGCACTTCATTGGAAAGAAGAGCATGGAAATGGAAATAAGATGGCAGCTATACAATAGGGCAGGCAGTGTGACCTACTGAATAGAACACTGGATTGAGACTTGAGTTCTATTCCAGAATCTGTCTCAGTTACCCCATCTGTAAAATGGGGATAATCATACTGACCTCATTTTGTAAAGTGCTATGTAAGAGCTAGGTAGTGGTATTGTTATAAGAGCAGGAGAGGAACAAAACTGCCCTCAGGCACAGGATCCATAGTGTGAATGGAGCTGCCAGTTACCAGAGGGAGGGGAATGTCCCGAGAAGAAGGGAACAAGACAGCTAGATATATGTCCAGGGGAACAGATAGAATAAAGGACTAGGTGTTAGGGCATGTTCAAGGGAGAGGAGGAGAAGGGTGCAGGCAACAGCAAAGTATATGCAGAAGAGCAGGAGGATAGAGAAAGAGAACTGATGGGAGGGGAAGATTAAATGAAGATCAGCAGTGAGCAATGTAATTAACTTTTTTTCAAAAAGGACAAACGCTTATTTCATTTAAGGCAGTTAAAATACATATGAACTTTTATTAGTAGGGCTGTTGATTAATTGCAGTTAACTCACGCAATTAACTCAAAAAATTAATTGTTAAAAAAATTAATCATGATTAATCGCACTTTTTATCGCACTGTTATACAATAGAATACCAATTGAAATGTATTAAATATTTTTGGATTTTTTCTCCATTTTAAAAAATATTGATTTTTAATTACAACACAGTATACAAAGTGTACAGTGCTCACTTTATATTATTTTTATTATAAATATTTGCCCTGTAAAAATGGCAAACAAAATAAATAGTATTTTTCAATTCACCTTATACAAGTACTGTAGTGCAATCTCTTTATCATGTAAGTCCAACTTACAAATGTAGATTTTGTTTTTGAATGCAGTTATGTAGCAACAACAAAAAAATGTAAAACTTCAGAGTGTACAAGTCCACTCAGTACTACTTCTTCAGCCAATCGCAAAGACAAACAAGTCCATTTACATTTACGGGAGATAATGCTGCCCGCTTCTTATTTACAACGTCACCTGAAAGTGAAAACAGACGTTCACACGGCACTTTTGTAGCCGGCATTGCCATGTATTTACATACCAGTTATGCTAAACATTTTGTATGCCCCTTCATGCTTCGGCTGCTGTTCCAGACAACATGTGTCCATGTTGATAACAGGTTCTGCTTGATAACCATCCAAAGCAGTGCGGACCAAAGAATGTTCATTTTCATTATCCGAGTCAGATGCCACCAGCAGAAAGGTTGATTTTCTTTTTTGTTGGTTCAGGTTCTGTAGTTTCCACATCGGAGTGTTGCTCTTTTAAGACTTCTGAAAGCATGCTCTATACATTGTTCCTCTCAGATTTTGGAAGGCACTTTGGATTCTAAAACCTTGGGTCGAGTGATGTAGCTATCTTTAGAAATCTCATATTGGTACCTTCTTTGTGTTTCGTCAAATCTGCAGTGAAAGTGTTCTTAAAACGAACAACATGTGCTGGGTCATCATCCGAGACTGCTATAACATGAAATATATGGCAGAATGCAAGTAAAACGGAGTAGGAGACATACAATTCTCCCCCAAGGAGTTCAGTCACAAATTTAATTAATGCATTATTTTTTTAACGAGCATCATCAGCATGGTTGACTGTGCGTTGTGTGAAAAAATACTTTTTTGTTTGTTTTAAACCTGCTGCCTATTAATTTCATTTGGTGGCCCGTAGCTCTTGTGTTATGAGAAGAAGTAAATAACACTTCCTTATTTACTTTCTCCACACCAGTCATGATTTTATAGACCTCTATGATACTCCCCCCTTAGTCATCTTTTCCAAGCTGACAAGTCCCAGTCTTATTAATCTCTCCTCATATGGCAGCCGTTCCATACCCCTAATCATTTTTGTTGCCCTTTTCTGAACCTTTTCCAAGTCCAATATATCTTTTTTTGAGATGGGGTGACCACATCTGCACGCAATATTTAAGATGTGGGCGTACCATAGATTTATATAGAGGCAATATGATATTTTCTGTCTCATTATCTATCCCTTTCTTAATGATTCCCGACAGTCTGTTCGCTTTTTTGACTGCAGCTGCACATTGAGTGGATGTTTTCAGAGAACTATCCACCAGTAAAAAAGTTTAACGGTTACCGGTAGGAACATCATGTGCCAGTTTTTCTGTCCGGACTTCCCTGGTTTAAAACAGACTTAACTTGAAGCATGGATGCCGTGGTGCAAGCCACTCAGAGTGCCTGTCACATTGCTAGGGAACCTGTAACTAAGCTGTAGAGCTCCAGAAGTATGGATGGCGTGGAGTGGAAAAGTAGGTGCAGCCTAGGCGGGGACAGAGCCAGGCCTGCCAGGAGATGTACCCCCTCCCAGTCAGCCTTCATTGATCAGATTTTACAGCTGCCCTCTCTTAGTGAAACCCCCTCCAGTACAGCTACCCCCAAAGGCATGACTCTAGCCCTAGGTGGTTATGTTATTTTAACAGTGTAAATACTCTGCACATTTTTTTATATTGAATAGTAATTTTAAATCTTCATCAGTTTTCTATATTATTTTTACAGTAAATTCAAATTCTTGAGCCTGACTTTGTAAAATATAGATGTTCTTGTGGTTACTTTGTCCTCGCTGTTACTGAAAAATAAATCCTAAAACTTGAGAAGAGTATTACACATTCCATATACTCAATAATTTAGTGGGTGAAGGAAATTAATGTCTTTTTTTGTTTTGTAGGTTTGTACAGAGGAGAAGTCACCAACCCTTGCCAATTTGGCGCATATGATGAGTTTATACAGTACACACAGTTATTCCAGAGACTGTTCTAACTGGATTAACGTAGTGTGTAGATATTTGCATGACTCCTTCTCAGATACCACATTTAACCTTGTAACTTATCTTGCAGAGGTAAATTTTACTGAAAATGTATTTCATTTCGACAGCCTGATTTAAACCATGCCTTTATTGATGACACATTTTTTATTTTTCACACCTGAAAATTTTTAAAATATATTTAGAAAGTCTTCTATGGAATAAAAGTGATATTAAAAGATAGTAGGATTTGGAGGGGAGAGGGTGGCTAAAACCATTTTTGAGTAGTGAATCTGAATTTTTAAATTGAAATGGTCGTCCCGCCAATGGCAGGTCCATTTTTTTATGGCAGTAATATTTTGCAATAAATCTTAAGTTCTGTCCCTTTACATCAGTTACTGGCACAGAGCTGCTTTTGCTTCTTTTTCATTCCTATCAAAGTCTCGATAAAGTACATATATTTCGGTTTTAAAGAAATATATTTAGAATATATATTAAAAGAAATTTTCTGATCCACATTAAGCTGTAATTTAAAGTTGCTCTCAGTAGAAAATAAATTTTAATAAGAGAGTAAAGAAGTAAATATTGTGTGGCATATTTTTCTAATTGTTTTGAGCACACAAAATTTAGTGAATAGTTCTGCAAGCCCTCCATGTGCAGAACTGCCTCTAATGTAAGTGCTCTGCATGGAGAGCTTACCAGAACTGGCCCTTAAAATGCATTGCTTAAAACTGACAACCCCAGTATCTCTTGATTTTTATTTTCCCCTGTATGAATCTTTGAGTTTTTGTGAATATTTTATTGATAAAGACCATAGCAATTGTATGGATCAAACTTCTGTAAGCCTTATAGATCAAAAGTCCTGTATATAACATTATTTGCAGTTTTTCCTGTTCTTGTACAGTATTGTTAAAGAAACATACATATAAATTCAGGGAGCTTTGGGATTTAGAAGAGTTGTTTTATTTAGTCTGAAATATTTTGCTTGTAGGTCCTTTAGGCCTGTGCTAACATTTAAAGTATCACCAAAATTATATTACTTAATGAATGAAAGATGTGAATACAGAAGAAAAATACTGGATTAGAACATACTGTTCTATTGTACTCTGCTGTATTCTCTTTTCCAAGCCAGATCTTGAAGTTTTGAAATAAATCTTTAATTTACCACATAAATATAAAAGGGAAAAAGGAAATCTGTATCAAAGTTAGCTAGCATTTATTATTATATTATGACCTTTGTACTGTGTGCTGCCATCAAGCAACCTGATTAAAATGAACTTTTTCAATTTTATTTTTAGCTGTTAGAGAAAGGGTTATCCAGTATGCAGCAATCTTTATTGCAAATCATTTACAGTCTTCTGAGTCATATTGACCTGTCTGCAGCACCAGTGAAGCAGTTTAATCTGGAGATCATAAAGGTTATTGGTAAATATGTTCAGGTATGTATTCTGAAAATGTAAATAACCAGAAAACATTGTATATTTATGAAGTCAAGAAAAATTTCATGCAGATGCACTTAGCACTATTTTTGAATGCAGATTATTGAAAAATATAGTCACTTGACTTTACTAAGATGACAGCGCTAAGTGAAATCCAGTAGTGTTTGTTTTATAAGTAGTGGACCCAAACCTGTATACACTTGCCTATGTATTTAACTGTACTCACATTAGTAGACTTACTGACTTTAATGGAACTACTTACAAGAGTAAATTTACACAAATATCTATTTACAGGTTTGGGCCTCTATGTATATAGTGATAACAAAATATGAGCTTTCAGCTATTAGAGTGCAATTTTGTGAATAAGGGAATATGTTTACATCCAAATACTGCAGAAATTCCTTCTTTAGGCATATTTGTTTTCAAAGAGAAGCTTCACAGTTAAATGCTTATTTGAACTACTTGCACCAATATTAATGTTCCTCAGCTGGACACAGACACAGACACATTAAAGTACAGCTTCATGAAATTCAAGTACATTTCTTTAGATGATAGCAACCATGACAAAATTATGCCTCTGGTAATTCATTGTTTCACATTTGCAACACAGTTTATAGAAAATGTAATCCCTGGAAGAAATTTTGGCTTTTTATAGAAAAACTTCACAAAAATGCCTGAAGTGTATAATCATTTCAATCTACAAAGTTCTGATTTTTTTTCTTTATCCCTCAACTTTATTGTGAAATGTAGTTCCACAAAATGGCTTAATCGTAATTAACCAGGAAGAGTAGTATTCTCTGGAAATTTTGTTATGATAGATATGCACTTTAGTTATTGTCCTCTTGTCAGGAGACATTAGGCATAACTGGATGATCAATGTAACCATAGTTTGCTGGCCTGACATCTGCTCTCTTCACCTTTAACTTCTTTAGGAACACTTTTTTTTATCTCTGTTGAATATAATCTTAATTAGTAATTTATGTGAAGAAGAAATTAGCTGTTGGAATGCTGGTGGTAATGAAAGAAAAGTACATAGTCGTAGCTGGATGCTTTGGCAGAGTAGAATTTGTTCTTTTCAATAACACGAAGTGAAAAAGGAAAAGAAAAGAAACATTTTTATGATGCTTTAGATATGGTAGGATTGGCTAGTTTCTCAGGACTCTACAGTGAGAATCTACTGTTAATAATTAAATTTAGTAAAGAACTACCCAAGACTGCGTACATTTGTAGTGAGATGTACACAAGCATTGGGCACACCATAAGACTGAAGGCCAACAGATATCCATTACCAGTAAAGGTTCAGTTATTACTACAATTTGGAGAGTGATTGTTTATCTTATAAAATAGTAACTTTTAAAAAGTAACTTTTATTTATTATTTTATTTAAGAAAAAATCATTTTTACAAAGGTGTGAAACATACTGTTGATAAAGAGATTGCCATATTTTTAAATGTTGTTTAGCAACTGTGTATATATTTTCAAAGACTGAAGCTTTTTCAGTCAGGGAGAATCCTAAAACTTTGAGCAACATAAAAGCTCACCCTGCTGATATGCTTCTTCTGATGTGTTTTCGCTTTCTCTCCTCTCCTCCCCCCACCATCTTCCCAGCTGGAACTGCTCACTATTTTGAAGGCCATCAGTATTCAATTAAAGAGAGTGCACTTAGCCCATATGCTTCCTGTTGTGTTCTCGTACTCTTGTCCTGATTACTTCAAAGGCTGCTTCAGCCTGACCCCATATAAAATGCTTGTAGATGCTTCTGCTTTGTTTATGTGGGGGGTGTCTGAAACTGATTTAAAGAATAAAACCTTTTTTATGTATATATTGTTAAATTTAACCTGCACTGAAGTCTAAATAGTTAAAGTAAAGCTGCAGGAAGATATATCATCTATTCAAAATTTTGCTGAATCGCTTTTAAAATAGCATTAGAACAAATAAAGCAACAATCTTGGCAAAAATCCATCTAGTTCAGCTGTTTGGTTGTGAACTTGCTGTTTAAAATGAAATTAACAATTTTGGATGATTTGAAAAAAGACTTCAGTAAAGCTGCTTGAATTCTGAAATGGCAGAAGGAAGAAGAGGAAAATAGAGCCACTTTCCTGGAGCACTTTTAAATTTGAGCAAACTGCTTCCTTACTTCAAGTACCAATTCACAATACAATCCTTTGGACGACTAAGGCAATATTACCTTAGTACATAATTTTAAAATGTTTGTTCCAATAGAAACTGCTTCAGTGGTTTTGGTTACTTTTCATATAGAAGCACAAATACCTTCATGCTTTCTTCCATGCTGCCCCCACACACTTGGTAAGTGCTTCTACACAGCCACATCATTAGTCACCTTCAAATCCCTCCTCAAAACTCTGATGCCTACACAAATTTTCACAATGGGTAATTTCACTCATGGGCAGAGACCACTGCCTTACATGCAGGTTAATATTGTCTCATTGTTTCCTTGTACTCCCCCCATCTGTCCGTGTCCAGCTAGTCTCTTGTCTTATATTTAGATTGTAAACTTCTTGGCACAGGGATGATCTTTTTGTTCTGGGTTTGTACAGAGCCTAATACAGTGGCATAGCTAGGATGGGACACCTGGGTGGGCCCTGACTTTGGGTGGGTGGGTGGGCATTGAGGGGGGCAAGGGAGGGGCAGGAGGGATCGGAGCTGCTTCCCCTCACCCTCTCCAGCCGGCCTTGCAGTGGCGATGGACATGCTGGCCAGGGGTCCCTGGGGGCCCATGCGTGCATCTGGGGAGTGGGGTCAGGGTGCAGGGGCTTCCCTGCTTAGCCTGCCTGCCCAGCACTCCATCCGGGGAGGTGGGTTGGGGTGCGGTGGCTTGTCCCGCTCCACCTATATGCTCGGTGCTCCAGCCGGGGAGCGGGGTTGGGGTGTGGGGCTTGTCCCACTCTGTCCACTTGTAAGGCGCTCCAGCCAGGAAGAGAAGTTGGGATGCGGGGGCTTGTGGGCGGGCAAGCCCCCGTACCCTAACCACGCTCCCCGGCTGCAGTGCCGGGCAGGCTAAGTGGGGCAAGCCCCTGCGCCCTGAACTCACTCCCCAGATGTGCGCCTTGGCCCCTGGGGGCCCTCTGGCCAGTGTGTCCATTGCCCACTGCAACGCAGAGCGGGGCAAGCACTGGGGCCGGAACAGAGCCTGGCAGGATGGTGGTTGTCTTGGATGCTAAGTGGGTGGGCCATTGCCCACCCAGGCCCACTCGTGGCTATGCCCCGGCCTAATCGGGCGGAGTTCTGGTCCATGAGAGGGGCTCCTATGTGGTACAGTAATACAAATAAATAAAAATAATAGAAGAGGGCCAACTTCACTCTCAAATTCACACACATACTAAATATATAGAAAGCTTCTGTAATCTCTTTCCTAGACAGTAGTCTCTTTTAAAGGGGTATTATCCAATATCCAGAATTACCTATTTTTTTTAGGTTTTTAAAAAATATTTTATCATGTTAATTGCAATATTGCTCTATTAATAATTTTTTATAAAATAAAAAATACAATTTCTTGACAAAATCTTTCAGTATGTACTTAAAATTGCTGGTAAATATAGCTGTGATTTAAGTACAGAGAAAACAAAAGCAAATTGATATTCAAATATTATAATCCCCATTCTGCATATAGATACCCCCGTTGTAAAATAATATTTTTTGGAGTTCTTTTTCACCCTTACATCTGTTTTCAGTCTGCAAGATTTGCAAACATACAAAGCTAACTACCTAATACATCAGTTGTCCAGTAAATAATTATGTCAGCTTTAACCTAAAAATTCACGTAGAAACAATTTTTTAATTAAATACCTTAAGGATACTTTTATGGTGCAACTATTATTTGTGGCAAGTGTCATAACCCTTACATTAATTACTTTTTCTCTCTTAAACCTTATCTAAATATATCCGCATTAAGTCATTCTTAAAAAAGACACAACAGTGGTGGTTGTTTGAATAAGAGATGCACTTCTTAATGAGAGCACTAACTTTAACACCTAATTTGCTTGCTTTCTAATGTTTTCTAATTCATACATTCTTGAAAGGTGATATATATTTAAATAACTGATATCTGTCTGCAGCTTTGTCTCCATCTTAATAAAGATTTTGTCTGTGGCATTTCCTTAGTTTTAAAGTACACCTAATATGAAATTTTGGAAAGCAGTGAGTTTGTAGAGACATTCTTCTTGTTCTGACTTTGAAGTCCGCAGGAAGAGAACCCTACTCGTGCATACAATCTAAGAAGTAGAAGCAAGGATATCTCTTCCTGGGAACCTCGTGGAGTCTGCAGGAAGTGGGAGAATGAACCAAAAAAAAAAAAAATCAGCCCCTTCAATGTATTGCAGCTTTGCTCCTTTCTTTCCTGTAAATCTCCTGAGGTCCCCAGGAGGGTGAGACCCACTACTGCAGACTTTAAGAGGAACACAGGAGTTAGAGCGCCAACTGGGTAAATAGGATGTTTACTGAGATGTACTCAAACCCCACCCCCTATTGGTCACCAACCGGTTGATTGTGATTGACTGGTCGATCTTGGAGACTCTCCCTGTTGATCACAATCTCAGGCCACTAAAAGTCTGGTAGTGTAGCGGGGCTGCCGTAAGGCAGGCTCCCTGTCTGCCTTGGCACCACGCTGCTCCTGGAAACAGCCAGCATGCCCTTGCAGCCCCGTGGGACGGAGGAGCAGGGGTTTCTGTGCACTCCTGCCTGCAAGCACGACCTCTGTAGCTCCCATTGGCTGGGAACGGGGAGCTGTGGCCAATGGGAGCTACGGGAGTGGTGCCTGCAGAGAGGGGCAGTGTGTGGAGCCACATACCCCCGCAGGGGCACATTGGCCCCTTCCGGGAGCAGCATGGGGCAAGGGTAGGCAGGGAGCCTGCCTTAGCCCCGCTGCATCACTGACTGGGTGCTGTCTGAGGTAAGTGCTGCCTGGCAGGAGCCTGCACCCCAGCCCTGAGCCCATTCGTGGAGCCCATTCAGCACCCCCATATCCCTTCCTGCACCCAAACTCCCTCTTAGAGCCCATACCCCCTCATGGACCCCAACCCACAGCCCCAGCCCGGTGAAAATGAGTGAGGGTTGGGGAGAGGGAGGGATGGAGTGAGCAGGGTGGGGCTTTGGGGAAAGGGCAGGGTAGATTCTGAGTTGCACTTAAATTCAAAAAGTGATCTTATGTGTAAAAAGGTTGGAGACCACTATCCTATAGGCATTAGGATCCTCATTGGGGCCCTCAATCATCACCCTCAGGTGTCTTAGAATATTCCTCAGGTGTCAACCAAAGTCCTACTCCCCAAAACATGCACAAGCCTTGTGAGCTAAAATTGGATCATCAACCAAATGAGAAGTCTAAATAAGATTGTCAGTTTCCCAATTATACTATTTTGGCTTGAAAGGAGGCCAACTACTCTATTTGGGTTTGTTCTAATCTGCAGTCTAATAACGGTCCCCAACACGTCTCCTAAGGCTTGCAGTTGGGTGATGCCCAGATGACCCTTTCCAAGGCTAATCAGGAGAGAAGGCAGCGAGCCTCATGGGATGTGCAGAGCCGTGGAACACCCTCATGCTGCTACCATTCCCTCCTTATGCACCTTTTCTCCAATGCCTCCCCTTCTGCTACTTCCAAAGTCTCCTTTTCTCACTTTCCTTGCTCTACTACCTGCTTTCCTGTATGCTCTGTTATCTCCACTTTATTGTCTCTCTCCTTGAGGAGGAAGCAGAATGCAGGGTATATCCCCATCCCTACTATCCTCTGCCCCTTACAGACCATAAGGCCTTAATCTAGAATACAGAACACTGGGACAAGTTGTTTGTAGAAATGTTAGGAAGTATTATTTCACTATATAAAGTTCATTTCTTTATCACAAATTTTTTTTTTTATATCTGACTAACACATTCTAACAATTGTGTTTATCACAATGCATACATACATCAGACACTTTCAAGGCACATTCCTTCATGTAATGTCTTAATGCACTGTATAATGACAGTTTTATGCTATTCATTGCCTGGAGTGAACATGGCAGCTGAAATTTTGCCATATTTTGCTTTGTGCCTTCCAGACTTATATATACAAAGGGTACACATTGATATTGAAAGAGGTGAGCTTTTCTGTACGTGTTTTAAAACGGAAAAATCTGTGATTAACACCTGTCCACCTAAAGTATCATGAACAAAGTCTGCTGTGTGCTATAGATTGCTACATTTACTGGAAGTAACTATTTTGTAATGTGTGTACATTTTATTTTCTGGTAGAGTCCATACTGGAAGGAGGCCCTTAATATTTTGAAACTGGTGGTGTCTCGATCAGCAAGTCTCGTTGTACCTAATGATATTCCAAAATCTTATGGAGGTGATATAGGTTCTCCTGAAATCTCATTCACAAAAATGTTTAATAATGTCTCCAAGGAACTACCTGGGAAGACCTTAGATTTTCATTTTGATATATCAGAGGTAATTCTTATCTATAATTGGAATGTAATAATGACATCATATTACAATCTGAGATTCTCTTATTACTCATGTTTATAATGCAAGAGTTTTGAAAGATGTAATTAGAAAAAAAATAAATACAAACCAGTTTTTAAGATTTAATAATATTAAACTCCTAAGTAGTTTATTTGTCAGACTTAATTAAATTAGACTACTACTGAAAAGTGAACTTTGGGTCCTGTTTGGGCTCAATTTGTGTAATCCTTCCTCTTTGAGCACTTCCTCATTGGAGTAGCCTCATTAAAGTCAATGGGACTACTCACATGAGAAAGTGGTCACCAATATAAGGGTTGCACTGCCAAGCCCTTAATCATCATAATTTGCCAAGAATTGTATATTCCATTTTTATCTCAAAAATAATTTAATCCTATCCAGTGTATTCCAGTCTTGTCATAAAGCAGCCTATCTAAACTTCAGTCAAGATTGCATCTTTCTTACCAGTAGCATCAACTTTGACCTAAAAGGGCTTCAGCTATCTGTGGAAAATAATATGGTGCATATATACAAACCAAAAATGTCAGCTGTACATAAATTATTTTGTGATTCAGATTACATTCCAACTGGGACAGAGTTCGGGTCACAAATTTTAGTGCATTAGAATTTTCATTTTGGGCTGTGGTTATCAACAGTAAAATGGGCAGTAATTTTTGCATTAAACAAGCTCAGATTTTTTTTTTTGTGGAATTTGATGTATTTTCTCTGACTGTTTAACGAGTAGAGTGCAAGTTTTACATGTACATTTCTCACTGAAGTCACTAGGTTGTCAAACTAGACCAAATGTGTTTTTATACTTTATAAACACACCTTGTTACATATTTTGCATTTCAAACAAACTGTTTCACAAAATCCTTCATTTAGTCATAAAGCCAATAGTAGAGTTTGGGGCCAGTTTAAAAAAAGGGGGCAAAAAAGAGTACATTAACAGGCCATAACCAACTTCCCAAAGCTTGAGAGAGTTCAGATCCTGTGTTCTGGTGTTGGCCCAGATATATTTTAAGATGAGATTTGAAAAAAGATTGGCTTTCCTGTGTCAAGCTTACATATTTTTAAACAGGAGTGGGGGGCAGCAAATATGCAAGATACAACTTCATGCAAAATATGGGTATGTTCTTCGTATTCTGGCTCATGCTGCACCTATGGTGTGTGGGTGCTTAGTATAATCACATATGAGGTTCTGCTGTTGCTTACGAAATTAAATTAGTAAACTGAGTTTTAGTGTAATACTACTAGTAGTTCTGAAATTGATAATAATGTCTTACTAATAAATATTTGAATTTGAAACTAACATTTAGACAAGTTAGACAAACACATGTCAGGGATGGAATAGGTATACTTAATCCTGCCTTAGTTCAGGGGGGATGAACTAGATGACCTTTTGTGGTCACTGCCAGCCCTGTATTTCTGATTCTTTGATTTTATTTTATTTTTCATCTGGCAGACCCCAATTATTGGGAATAAATATGGTGATCAGCACAGTGCAGCTGGCAGAAATGGGAAGCCAAAAGTCATTGCTGTCACTCGGAGCACTTCTTCAACTTCATCTGGGTCCAATTCCAATGCCTTGGTCCCTGTCAGCTGGAAAAGGCCGCAGCTGTCACAGGTACATTATATGAAAATACAGCAAAATCCATGTGTCTCAATAAAAAGTACAGTGTAATGTATATAGTGTGTGTGTTTGAAATATAATTTGGAATCAACAGTATGTCTTAACAGTTACTGAATATTAGTTAACTATTTTGCAATGATAACTGTATTGGCATAATGAAAATCTTTTTTCTTTAAAGATATTTCTTAAGACCTCAACATCTGAGATATCTGCTTATAAGTATCAGATGTTTTACACTTGTAATCTGCCTGGAAGATTTTGTATTTCTAATAAGTATTATGCTATGTGATTTATTTATTTATTTATTTATTTTCAGAGAAGAACGAGAGAGAAGCTAATGAATGTGCTCTCACTGTGTGGTCCAGAATCTGGTCTCCCCAAAAATCCATCAGTAAGTATTTCTAAATTCCAGTAGCAAATACTAGTGCATGTTCAGGTCTGATAGTATTAATAAGAAAACAAAAAATATTTTGTCATAATTGCAGTTCAGAAATTCACAAAACTGGCTAATAAATTTCAAATTGTAATTATTAATGAGGAATCATCAAAGGTGCTTCCAGTTAAGTACAGCAGGAGTCCATTCTTGGTCCAGTGCTATTCAGTATTTTTACCAATTACCTGTAGGAAGATATAAAATCATTGCTGATAAAGTTTGCAGATGACACAAAGATTGGGTTGCTTGCTAAATGAAAGGTCATCCCATCTAGGAACAAAGAATGTAGACTATACCCTGGAAAGCAGCAACTCTGAGAGGGACTTAGTTGTCATGGTACAGTGTTTTTCAAACTTCGGGTCGCAACCCAGTACTGGGTCGCACGGCATGTCAGGCACTAAGTCTCTCTGGTCAGCACCACTGACTGGGACGTTAAAAGTCCTGTCGGCGGTGCCGCCCAGCTAAGGCAGGCTAGTCCCTACCTGTTTTGACACCTCGCTGTGCCCCGGAAGCAGCCAGCAGCGGGTCCAGCTTTTAAGCAGGGGGCTATGGGGCTCCGTCTGCTGCCCCCACCCCAAGCACTGGCTCCGCACTCCAGCCAATGGGAACTGGGGGGAGGGTGGGAGGTGCCCGCGGGCGAGAGTCACGCAAAGCCACTTGCGTGCCTCCGTCTAGGAGCCGGACTTGCTGCTGGCCACTTCAGGCGCAGCACGGTCCATGGTGCTAGGACAGGTGGGAAGCCTGCCTCTGTATCTTGGCTGCACCGCTGACCAGGAGCCACCAGAGGTAAATCTGTGCCCCAACCCCCTGCCCCAGCCCTAAGCCCCCCAAACCTAGAACCCCTTCCTGCACCCCAAACTCCTCATCTCCCAGCCCAGCCCAGAGCCTGCACCCCTAGCCCAGAGCCCTAACCCTCTCCTGCACCCCAACGCCCAGCCCTAACCCCCCCCCAAACCCTCATCCCTGGCCCCACCCCAGAGCTTGCACCCCGCAGGCCAGAGCCCTGACCCCCTCCCACACCCCAACCGTCTGCCCCAGCCCTGAGCCCCTCCCACACCCTAAACCCCTCATCCCCAGCTCCGTTGGGTCACGGGCATCAACAATTTTCTTCAACTGGGTCCCCAGAAAAAAAGTTTGAAAACCTCTGTCATAGTACTAACATGGCTACCCAACTGAACACAACCTCCCAGTGAGTTGGCTGTGGCTCAGGTTAACATGAATATATAAACAGCCGAATACTGAGCAGAAATGGGGAAGTATCAGACAGCAGAGGACTTGCTGCGCTTGTCTGTTCGTGAATCACCACTTCAAGAACATTTGACTGTGGTGGCTTTGTCTTCGGTGTCCTTGGCACTTCCTGGATTGGTGGCTGACTTATTGTTGATGGCACTGTTGTCTGCATCACGTCATACCCATCATTCATGGGTTACTGCTGACTTCCTGTTCAGTACTGAGAGGACTGACAGTGCAAATGCTATTTTTGGTACTGACAACAATTTTAGAGCACTCTGTATCTGCGGGTCTGATACCAACTTCTTCAGTTCCAATGCCTATTTCAGTAGTGTGTACCAGTACTCAAAGTGCCTTCGACTGTACCGTCATCGGTGCCAATGAGGCTGGCATAGTGGACTGAAGATGATGTGGGCCATTTATTGGCTCCATCTGGAGTGGCTCCTTCATTACTGCCAGACTACTTGGAAGGGTCTTATGGATCAAATGTGGAAATCTCTCCATCTCCTTCGCGATACTGCTCTTAGAGATTTGTCAAGACCTCCTGCATATCGCTACTGCTCCCGCAGTAGGGAAAAAGCATCCTGGCTTAGCTCCTACTAGCCACCAATCTCATATCCCTATCCCTAGTGACCTCCTTGGAATCCCTAAGAAGTTTCTCATTTGGCAAGGTCCCAGTCATCGACTCAGTCCAGGGCCAGATCATCTGTTCCTACAGGGGTCTCTCCACCTGGACCACCTGTTCTAGAGCTACAGTCTGAGGGAGCTCCCTCTGACCTGGTACAGCCTGAACCTTTGATACAGTTACATATGTGACCACATGAGATTCCAGTGATTCTGCTTTCCTCTTTTTCCT
This sequence comes from Lepidochelys olivacea, assembly GCF_965140295.1. Classification (NCBI taxonomy): domain Eukaryota; kingdom Metazoa; phylum Chordata; order Testudines; family Cheloniidae; genus Lepidochelys; species Lepidochelys olivacea. The sequence goes on from NC_140414.1 coordinate 98,471,705, forward strand.
CTTCATCAGATAATGCTATGGTGCCTGAGTCCTCATCTCCAGTACCAGAGGAGATGAATGACATCGTCACTGGGTATTCGGGCTGTTTGTTCAGAACACCCATAATTTAATGGCTGTTCTTCAATTCTCAACTCTTGGGAGAGTCTTTCTCCCTAAACATAAAGTGATATTGAAACCTGCCAAATCTCTGTGGAATATGCCAGCATCTATAGCACCTGTAGGTATGTGTTCTGACCTGGGACCATGCGGGTTCTGGGCTACTGACACTTCCACATTGCCACTGGAAGTTTACACTAGGATTTCCACTGGAAGACGCTGTTGAGCTAGGCTTTGCAGAAAGTACTGCCCAGCAGGGCCTGAATGGCTTCCACTAACATCCCACTGATAGGCTGATGCTAGTATTTAAACCAGAAACCCATCATGGGGATCTGTCTGAGCAACAGCACTGCCTGCCTGCCTCCATTCCAGACCTTGTTGCTGTCGACCCTAGACTCTGGCTTCTGACTCCGGTTGGTTCTCAACTATTTGCTTGCTGTCTATAACCTGGCACCTGATCCTGACTTCCTGATATCCTGACCCAGTTCACCCCAACTCTGCTATTCGCCTGCAACTTGGTGCCTGACCCAGACTTCCTGACATTGTGACCCTGCTCCCCCTCAGCCCTGCTACTTCACTCCTGATTGCAACTTAGTAGCTAACCAGTGCACACAGTCTGCCCACGACCCATCCTGACAACGTCCTCATGCAAGAGAGTGTTTTTTTGAGTGTTTTTTCTTGCATTCACCTCCTAATTCCCTGGTTGTGACTGCAGAAACTAAGAGAGTCTGGCGGGGAGGTATAAATCTACTAAAGACAGAGTCTAAACGGTTAGATTTGATGGGGAGAAAAGTGTATTCAACCTGATCATTGCAAATCCACATTGCCAACCAGCAAGCATTATTGTCTAAATAAGACTTTGTAAATTAGGACTCCATGTCCAAATTTATGGATAAGTTCCGTGAATCTCCAGGGAAGAGTTTGAGTCATTTATTACAGAGGGACATTTGGTGGCCAGGATGTCTTTAAAGTTAGCACTGGATATGGCAGATGTTTCATGTAAATCTGTGGTTTTAGCTGTGACGATGAGAAGGGCCTCGAGGCTATAGAACTCTAGCATAGTTCTTGAAGTTCAACAGGCCATAGAGAACTTATCGTTCAGTCAGTTTTTGTTTTCTGAGAAAACTGTCTAGACTTCACATTCGTTTAAGGACTACAGATCTACTTTATGGTCTTTCAGTGTTTACGCCCAGGCCATAAGAATGTCATTTTGCAGGTCAACAACATCACCAGCAATATTTCTCTAAGCGATACTTTCATCAGTTGTCCTACCCTGCTAGGTAGCAAAGTTTATCTGGAAATGGACATAAATTAAAGAGGCAAAAATCTTCTGGCTCTACTTTTACTCAGTCAGCCTCTCCTCCATCTTCAGGGAGGAGCAACCTATTTGACTTTTATATCAAGAACAGCATACCACTTGTGAACGTTTCAAACCTGTCTCATCAGTCTGGAGATAGATTGTCTCACTTCTACAGTTCTTGGGAAACAATAACTATGGACAGATGGTCCAAGCACTGTCTGATTAGGTTACACCATACAATTTCTGTCTATCCCCCCAATTCTACTTCCCTACCTATCCCTTTTCAAGGACTCCTCTCATGAGCCTTCTGTTCTGCCCACCATTGTAGAACGTCCAGAATCTCTGGAGGCAATTGGACAAGCCTGTGACTTGCAGGTAGGAGGACAGACCAACTTCAACCATGCCTGAAGAGGAGGAGGATGGAGGTTCTTCAGCAGGTTTGGCCTTTGTGTGCTCTAGGAGCTATAGAGGAGGCTCCTCCTCTTCATCAGGGAGAGGGATTCTACTCTTGGTACTTCCCGATCCCTAAGTCCAAGGTAGAGGGTGAGATGGATCCTCAATCTCTGCAGTCTCAGCAAATTTCTCATGGTTACTATTCTTCCTGCCTGAAATTACAATGACTGGTTTGTTGTTCTCAATCTTCAGGATGCCTGTTTCCCTGTGGTGATTTTCCCAGGCTATGGGAAGTTCTTGAGATTCCTTGTTGTCAGTCAACACTGTCAGTACATGTTTCTTCCCTTTGGCCTGTCATCAGCCCCACAGGTCTTTACCAAATGCACGAAGGCGGTAGCAGCCCATGTCAGAAGGAGGGGAATTCATGTCGTCTTGTACCTATATGATTGGCTGGTGAGAAGCAGATCTAAAGAACAAGTCCTTAGTCATGTCCAGTTCACACTGGACCGCTTTGATCAACTGGGGGTGATTTTTCAAAAAAAATAAAGTCGATATTGACTCCATCTAAAAAAATCAAGTTCTTTGTCCCCCCTTCTCGCGTCTATGAATTCAAAGGTCTTTCTCTCACACAAGCAATTCCAGACAATTTGGTGCCTTTATCTGGATCTCCAGTCTCATTCTTTGACCATGGTCTGTGTATGCATAAAGATACTAGGACATGTGGCTGAATGCATTTATGTGATTCAGCATGAAAGATTGCATCATCATCCTCTTCAGGCATGGTTGAAGTTGGTCTGTCCCCCTAGCTGCAAGTCATAGGCTTGTCCAATTGCCTCCAGAGATTCTGGATTTTCTACAGTGGCGGGCAGAACAGAATAATGTATGCTAGAGTGTTCCCTTTGCCCATCGTCCACTTTGGTGACTGATGCCTCCACACTAGGTTGAGGAGCACATCTAAGGGTATGTCTACACTACGAAATTAAATCTATCTTATAGAAGTCAATTTTTAGAAATGGATTTTGTACAGTCGATTGCGTATGTCCACACTAAGTGCATTAAGTCGGTGGAGTGCGTCCACAGTACCGTGGCTAACATCGACTTTCGGAGAAGAGTCCGCAAATTACAAATCTTAAAGGCAGAACCTTCATATACTTAGTTCAAAGACACAATGTCCTTAAGTCAACATCCAGAGTTTTTGTCCAAGGTATTTACTTGTCTATATTCTTTCCTAAGCTGCACTCATATGTAGATAAGGAGCATTTCCATACGTTAGACGTAAGGCAGTGCTTGGTGTTCTGTCTGGAAAGGACTCAACCATTTCATTCATCACCTCAACTTTTTGTCTCCTAATAGAATTTCATAAAAGATCTGTTGGTTTCCATACAGACAATTTCCAAGTGGATAACTTCCTGTATTATCACAGTTTATGGAGTAGCTCAGACTATGTCCCCACAAACATTATGGGCTTATTCAACAAGAGCCCAAGCAATGTTGGTCGCATTTCTCAGAGATGTTTTAGTATTGGACATTTGCAGGACTACTACATTGTCTTCTGTGCATACTTTTACCAAACATTATGCTATTACTGCAACATCTAGGTCAGGTGCAAGCTTTGGGAGAACAGTTGTGCAGTCACTGTTTATGCAGACTCCAAACTGCAGTACCTATCAGAACTTGCTTGTGAGTTGCCTGAGTGGAAAACACATCTGCAACCGCTCAAAGAAGAAAAGACTGTTACCTGTATTGTAACTGTTGCTCTTTGAGATGTCGGTGCGGATGTGTATTCCACGTCCTGCACTCGGTCCCCTCTGCATTGGAATCTCCAGTCTTAGAAGGAGCTGAGAGGGGGTCAGGGTGGCACCACCCTTACGTAGCCACAGGAGGGGCTACAAGGGCCACAAGTTGCAAGTGCCACCATGACAGGTACTGCTAAGCAAAGTTCTCTGGCTTCAGTGCACTAGGCATGTGCACACCTGAGAGAAATACGTGTCTGCACTCACATTGTGAAGAATAACAGTTGCAATGCACATAAGTAACCATCTTTTATGGATTCTTCATCACTTAAATCAAAATATGGTATCTTTCTAAAAGATCAGCGGAAGTTATTGAGCTTACTACAGGAATTAATGAGTGAAACACTGTAGCCTGTGTTATGCAGGTCAAATTAGATCGTCATAGTAGAATCTTCTGGCCTTAAATATCTGTTTATCTCATGGTTCCAGAAATTAAATCCTGGAGATTTCTTCTCCCCTTATTGCATCTTTCAAATTCCCAGTTAATTATATGCATTGCCAGGAGAATTACATATTGTATAGTTTAAGAGTAAAGGCTTCTAGTAACACTGTATCTTCCATCTCATAGGCTTCCCTGTATGTTATCTATTAACGTTATTTAAGCCATGTTTATTTCCATTATTATCTATTTCTGTAGGTTGTGTTTTCTTCTAATGAAGACTTGGAAGTTGGGGATCAACAAACAAGCCTTATTTCAACAACAGAAGAAGTAATTCAAGAGGAGGAAGTGGCTGTGGAAGATAACAGCAGTGAACAACAGTTTGGAGTTTTTAAAGATTTTGACTTTTTAGATGTTGAGCTGGAAGATGCAGAGGTGAGACCCTGGACTTTCTTTTTTAGAATTGGGGTTTCTATTTTAGAATGTTTTAAAAGCTGGGTTATGTTGGTACAATATTAAGGATTGGACAGCAGTCCCAAAACTTCACTGATTTTGATTTCCATCAAAACAAAACCTTGACTACAAATTTTGCAATGTCCGATGCAGGTCCCAGTTGTCTTTATGAAGTTGGGTTTAACTCCCCACTTATTCTGTAAGAATATGTTTTGTAGCCAGGGAAATAATAATTTTGACAGCATAAGATTTTGTTATTAAGACTGTGAAGCTTTGCCCACTGTGTAAGAATGCTGTCTGGTGCGATGGAATAGCATATTAAGAATGCACGCAATGTTAGGTACTCATGCGTTTCTACATTTCCAGAATTTCAAGTAGTAAGATAGCAATAGTATATACTGAAATGGAATACTATCTCAATGAATTGTCAGACTATCCCACCTGTGACAAAGCTCTGTCCTTGCCTCCGTGGGTCCTGCGTTTCCTGGCGGATTTCGCTAGCCTCAGAGGCTCACCGTGACCCTCCACGTAACCCTTCTTTCTCTAGAGACAAGGGTCACAGTCTACTGAACCATTTTCATCATAAGCCAGCAAGGGAGGTGAGGAGAAATTATCCTTCCTTGCACAGTCTCTGTTGTCTCCCAGTCTCAGTGATTAATCAGGGGGCAAAGGTGGGGGGGAGAAGCCTGGGCCCACCCTCTACTCCGGGCTCCAGCCCAGGGACCCTAATAGTAACTGCTATGGTAGCTGACCTTTTAGAAACATGACATGTACAATTCTCTGGGCTACTTCCCCCACAGCAGCCCTCATTTCCTCAAGCTCCACTTCACCCTTACTTCAGGGCCTCCTTCCTTGTGCCTGATATAGTGTGTACTACTCAGCCTCTCCAACAGCGCAACTTCCTTCCACAGCTCCTGACATGCATCCCCACCTGACTGACTGGGAGGCTTTTAATTAGTTTCAGCCAGCCCCTGATTGGCTTCAGGTGTCCCAATCAACCTAGCATTCTCCCTGCCTTCTGGAAAGTTCTTAATTGGCCCCAGGTGTCTTAATTGACCTGGAGCAGCTTCCATTTCACTTAACCTGGAACCAGGGATTTGTTTAGCCTGGAGCTAATATATCTGTCTCCCACTACTTTTCTATAGCCATCTGGCCTTGCCCCGTCACACACCCTATCACACAAGTTTTATATTTATATATATTTATACGTTTATAAAGCTGCCCTTACCTTTGCCATTCATATTGTATCTGATTTTGTGCATTTGTTTTCTTTTTTCACATTTTTCATTCTGTTAAAGTAATGAAATTAGGTAATAAAAGGTTTAAAAGTTAACAGTAATAATAATAATTCATATTTGTTTATTTTTTGTATTGTGGTAGAGCCTCCAGACCCCAACTGTGGATCATGGTCCCTTTGTGTTAGGCATTGTATGCACACAACATAATTTAAAGGTCTTAAACTGACCCCCAAAAGAAGGAGTGTGAAGAAGGGAGTGAGAGTGAAAAAAGAAATCAGTACTGTCTGTAATTCACCCTTGTTACATCTGGTTATTATAGTACCTACAAAATATTAAATTAATTAAGAACCTTGGAAGGTTTTTAGATTCAGATGAGTTCAAAAAAGCCTAGATATTCATCTGAACTTTGAGATGCTCTCTCTTTGCATCCCTGGTTTCTCTATCCCTCTTTGCAGGCTCCTGATCTCTTTTTTCCTGATTTCTTCTCCCTTCCCCGGAGGCCTCCAGCGCCTTACATCTCTCCCTTCTGCTGATTCTCGTGTCCCCGGGGCAAATTACTTGTCCAGTACGCGTATGCCCACACACACCAACGAGGTGTCTGGTATTCTGTGGCCTTCCCTTTTGTCCTATATCTGATCCCCCTAAATTAACTGAGAATAAGTGAACAGTTGAGAAGAGGTAGATTCAAAAGCATTAAGACCCAATAGAAAAGTGGCCACAACTGCAGGCCCTACAATTTTAACATCTAAAAAACAGACGGGTTTGTGGGCCGCATACGTATTGCTTTTCTTGAACTTCAAAATGTGGTTCAATGTCAATTTTAATAGATCAGGCTGAGGTACAGCCAGTTCTTATGCTAGCTCAACCAGTTCACCCAGCCCTATGTCAAAATTGTGCACTGCCTGTTACCAATATATGATATGGAGAGTTAACCAACAAAAACACAAAATTTTTAAGTGTAGGACATCACTTTTATATGTGACATAATGGAAATATAGTAATTTATATTAGAATTTATATTAAAATATCCTGCATGCTTTTTTGCTAATACTTAAATGTTAGTAATATTAACAGTCTGAGGAAAAAATAGATTAGTTTAAGGATGTTTTCAGTGCTTTAATCCCTAGCTCTTCATTTACGTTTGCATGCAAATACTCTGTCCGCTTCTCTGGAGCAAACAAAGTCACTGAGAAAAAGTTGGAAAATATGCATGCTTGCATACTGATAACATTTTGAATCTCCATGAGAGACAACCAGTTGCTGGAGTAACTTTGGAATTGGTATTGTCAAGTTTGAGGAGACTAGACCTGTGGGCTGGTTGAGAGAACCATTCTTAAGGAATCTTATTGGCTATATCATTGAAGGATTGATAAAGTCCCCAGAAGAAGCCAAAGATCTTACCTGTCCACTTAGAATGGAAAAATAGTGACTAAAATATAGATTTCACTCAAAACCACACACCATCCTTCATATCTCAATTGGAAAATGAGAAAAGGGAGGATCCATACATTTGTGTTTAGGGTCCTCTTCATAAATATTGATGTTGAAAAGTACTTAATATCTTTCAGAATGTCTAGTTAAAAATATGTCAAAGTTTTCCTCCAATATGAGTATAATTATGACTTCATATGTTTTGTCAACTGGATGTGGACAGTTAAAGTCAATTTAAGATTCCATCTGTGTTGAAGTTCAAGGATTTCATTCACTGCTTGTTTAAACAGTTGTTTTACATGTTACACCAAGGAAAATGTACCATAGACATGTTGTTTTAAGTGTTTTGTCTCATAACCAATTTTACATGAAAAGAGAAGTTAAAATTTTTTTAGCTTTTTTGACAAAAGCTTTTTCCAGAGCTTGAATCAGTCTTCTACAGTTGGCAAATCATACATAATAGAACCTTTTCCCCTGGTTATAGTGTATCTTAAGTGTTTGTCCTCGTTCTTTCTAATTATGTGTGTTTTCCTTTTTGCTAACCAGGAGCTGCAGGTAAGTTGCAGCCTGGTGCAGTGGCTTGTTTAATCTGTTGTTGTCTGTGGTGTGTTAGTCTGTGCTTTGTAGTCAGATACATGTAATATTGGTACAGATGTGATTGTAGACAACATATTTAGTGAGACCCCAATACAAGATATTCGAGAGAAATTTGAGAATCGTACTTCATTTTATGCGAATTGCAGATCATTTGCCATATATCTTAATCTTTTAAAGTAAAAACATCACTTAATATATTTAAAATTACAATAAAATTGAAGGGCTGATTGAAACTCTGTTCACAGTGCATTCAGTATTCCTGTGTCTTCTGTGTTGTCTTGGTGTGATCATTTCATTATTATATATTTGAGATATTTAGCATAAACTTCCTTTTGATTTTATTTTATTTTACAGGGTGAAAGTATGGACAACTTCAACTGGGGAGTCCGTAGGCGTTCACTCGACAGTATTGACAAGGGAGACACACCATCCCTTCAAGAATGTCAGTATTCTGGTAGCACACCCAGCTTGAACTTGACCAATCAGGAGGATACTGATGAGTCCTCAGAAGAGGAAGCAGCCCTGACTGCAAGTCAGATATTATCCCGATCACAGATGGTAAGTCATTCTTCTGTGAAAAGAATCAGTTTATAACCCAAGTTTATTTAAGCTTTAGTTAAATGAGTCTATCAACGGATCTCTTCAGAGAACATTTTTCGTGCCATTGTTATAAAAACTGACAGCTGCAAACTTAAATCTTCACCTGCATCTTTTAGAGGCAAATACTGCTCAAACCTTCCACCCGTAGTCGCAGAAAGCCTTGGATGCAGCTGCACTAGTGCAGTTCAGCTTTTGGGGAGGCATTTCTGAAGCCTATGAAGTGAGTTCACAATCTCAACTCAGCAAAAGAACTCTTCTATCAGCAGTAGATACATTACTGTTGAGGTTCCAGTGCAGTGTTCTTTCTTCCATCAATGCTCATTAAATATGTAGTACAATTTTTAAAAAACATTATAAAGATTATTCTTGTTTAAATATAAGATCTATGTTTTTCGCAAAAAGAAAAGGAGTACTTGTGGCACCTTAGAGACTAACCAATTTATTTGAGCATAAGCTTTCGTGGGCTAGAACCTACTTCATCAGATGCATGGAGTAGAAAATACAGGAGCAGGTATAAATGCATGAAAAGATGGGAGTTGCCTTATCAAATGTGAGGTAAGTCTAATGAGACAATTCAATTAACAGTAGGATACCAAGGCAGGAAAAATAACTTTTGTAGTGGTAATGAGAGTGGCCCATTTCAAACAGTTGACAAGAAGGTGTGAGTAACAATAGGGAGAAATTAGGTTTAGGTTTTGTAATGACCCAACCACTCCCAGTCTTTGTTCAGGCCTAATGTGATGGTGTCCAGTTTGCAAATTAATTCCAATTCTGCAGTTTCACGTTGGAGTCTGTTTTTGAAGTTTTTTTTGTTGACGAATTGCCATTTTTAGGTCTGTTATTGAGTGACTAGGGAAAATGATGTGTTCTCCTAATGGTTTTTGAATGTTATCAATCCTGATGTCAGATTTGTCCATTTATTCTTTTTCATAGAAACCGTCCATTTTGGCCAATGTACATGGCAGAGGGGCATTGCTGGCTGATGGCATATATCATATTGATAGACGTGCAGGTGAACAAGCCCCTGATAGTGTGGCTGTTGTGGTGTCCCTTGAATAGATATGTGGACAGAGTTGGCACTGGGGTTTGTTGCGAAGTTTGGTTTCTGGGTTGGTGTTTTTGTTGTGTGGTGTGTAGTTGCCTGTGAGTATTTGCTTCAGGTTGGGGGGCTGTCTGTGAGTGAGGACTGGCCTGTCTCCCAAGGTCTGTGAGTGAGGGATCATCCTTCAGCATAGGTTGTAGATTCCTGATGATGCACTGGAGAGGTTTTAGTTGGGGGCTGTAGGTGACGGCTAGTGGCGTTCTGTTACTTTATTTGTTGGGCCTGTCCTGTATTAGGTGACTTCTGGCATCCAGCTGTCTAAGGAGTACCGTTGATGGGCTTGAACATGAGTCCTAGAAAGTCTTCAGCTAAAAGGAATGGGAATGAGGGATCACTGAGTGCATAGAGAATCCTTCCTAGGAAACAAAGAATGGAAGCCTTGCATAATGACTTAGCCACTCCTAGTCTCTGTTTAAGCCTAAATTAATAGTATCCAATTTGCAAATGAATTCCAATTCAGCAGTTTCTCGCTGGAGTCTGGATTTTAAGTTTTTTTGTTGTAAGATAGTGACCTTCATGTCTGTGATTGCGTGACCAGAGAGATTGACGTGTTCTCCGACTGGTTTATGAATGTTATAATTCTTGACATCTGATTTGTGTCCATTTATTCTTTTACGTAGAGACTGTCCAGTTTGACCAATGTACATGGCAGAGGGGCATTGCTGGCACATGATGGCATATATCCCATTGGTGGATATGCAGGTGAACGAGCCTCTGATAGTGTGGCTGATGTTATTAGGCCCTGTGATGGTGTCCCCTGAATAGATATGTGGGCACATTTGGCAACAGGCTTTGTTGCAAGGATAGGTTCCTGGGTTAGTGGTTCTGTTGTGTGGTATGTGGTTGTTGGTGAGTATTTGCTTCAGGTTGGGGGGCTGTCTGTAGGCAAGGACTGGCCTCTCTCCCAAGATTTGTGAGAGTGTTGGGTCATCCTTCAGGATAGGTTGTAGATCCTTAATAATGCGTTGGAGGGGTTTTAGTTGGGGGCTGAAGGTGACGGCTAGTGGCGTTCTGTTATTTTCTTTGTTAGGCCTGTTCTGTAGTAGGTGACTTCTGGGAACTCTTCTGGCTCTATCAATCTGTTTCTTCACTTCCGCAGGTGGGTATTGTAGTTGTAAGAAAGCTTGACAGAGATCTTGTACGTGTTTGTCTCTGTCTGAGGGGTTGGAGCAAATGCGGTTGTATCGCAGAGCTTGGCTGTAGACGATGGATCGTGTGGTGTGGTCAGGGTGAAAGCTGGAGGCATGTAGGTAGGAATAGCGGTCAGTAGGTTTCCGGTATAGGGTGGTGTTTATGTGACCATTGTTTATTAGCACTGTAGTGTCCAGGAAGTGGATCTTTTGTGTGGACTGGACCAGGCTGAGGTTGATGGTGGGATGGAAATTGTTGAAATCATGGTGGAATTCCTCAAGGGCTTGTTTTCCATGGGTCCAGATGATGAAGATGTCATCAATATAGCACAAGTAGAGTAGGGGCTTTAGGGGACGAGAGCTGAGGAAGCGTTGTTCTAAATCAGCCATAAAAATGTTGGCATACTGAGGGGCCATGCAGGTACCCATAGCAGTGCCGCTGATCTGATTTCTCCCTATTGTTACTCACACCTTCTTGTCAACTGTTTGAAATGGGCCACTCTCATTACCACTACAAAAGTTATTTTTCCTGCCTTGGTATCCTACTGTTAATTGAATTGTCTCATTAGACTGACCTCACATTTGATAAGGCAACTCCCATCTTTTCATGCATTTATACCTGCTCCTGTATTTTCCACTCCATGCATCTGATGAAGTAGGTTCTAGCTGAAGAAGGTTTATGCTCAAATAAATTGGTTAGTCTCTAAGGTGCCACAAGTACTCCTTTTCTTTTTGCGAATACAGACTAACATGGCTGTTACTCTGAAATCTATGTTTTTGTAGTTTTTGACAAAAGAAAGCTTGGATTCCTCATTTGCAAGCTGAAATAATTGAAGTGCAAAAATAAATAACAGCCACAGATCTTATGGGACTTCTATTAGCGTTCCACCTTTAAAATTGCTAATCTGTTCCATTCTCATTCATTATGTACTATATAAAATAGACTAATGCAATACTACTTCCTATGTATGTCTCATTTGTATAAATTATCACAGGATTAAATTAAATTTTCTCCAGTGCAGCTATTTGCAGGTCTAAATATTCATACTAGAGAAATCTGTGATGATATTCTAGATGATTTTGTAATGTGAAAACAAATATTGGTTGTCAGTAGTAGTTTTTCTTGTAGGAAAAGAATGATCTTCCTGTTATGGTCTTCTTCCCTTACAGTTAGGTGTTGATATACCACCTAAGATCATCTTCCATTTTTAAATTTTGAAAATAGGTTAAGATATAAACTATACCTTTGGAGATAGGATAACTTAGGGACTTTGTAATGGGTTATAAAGCCTTCTCTGTCTTGTTCGGTAGTGCAAATTCCAAGGTCTTGGTACAGTTCTGGGAACAGGTATCCACATCACAAAAACCACAATCATAATTGGCACTAAATTTTCATCCTTAGCAGAGAAACAAAGGATTGAGTGGATGTGGAATCAAAACAACTTTTTATTTTTATTTATTCTTTTAATAAAATTACAATAATTTTAATCCAGGTAAACATTTAAGTATTACAAGATTTCTCATTATTACAAGAAATTGTCTACTCTACCCCATCCCAAATAAAAAAAACCTCACTAAATTGATCATGTATACATAAAATGATAGCACAGAAATAATCACTTTACCATCAACTATACTTTTTTTAAAAAAAAGCTGTAAAGAGAGCCAGAAATCAAACATAGCTATTCATAGGTAGCAAAGAACTATTTAAATTATCCTGATTAGCACCCCATTTAAATTAGCTTTTTTTGGCGTCATTATGTCAATAGGAAGACTCTATCATCACTATAGCTGAGGTAAAAGAAACATTTTTGGTTTTTTTGATCTTCAGAAAATTTCTGTTTCACAAGAAACAACATAAAAGCTTAGATAATTAAAAGAATTTAGGAGATAATGTCAGTATTTTTCTAATATGATTATGGGTTCTTCAGATACCAGGAAAAATTAAAACTTTTATTTTAAAACAGTATATTACCCTATATTCTTCATATAGAGTATGTCTACACTGCACTTAAACACCTGCAGCTGGCTCGTGTCAGCTGGCTCGTGTCAGATGGTTCAGGCTGCAGGGCTATAAAATTGTGGTGTAGACATTCAGGCATGCGCTGGAGCCTGAGATCTGGGACCTGGGACCTAGCGCCGCGGCACCAGCCTGAGCCCAAATGTCTACACCACAATTTTACAGCCTCACAACCTGAGCCACACAACCCAAGTCAGCTGACACAGTCCAGCCATGGGTGTTTAATTGTAGGCATAACCACGGTATGCATAGTATATTCTAGGTCCTATGGTGTTGCCTGTGACCTTTCTGTTTGACACAGATGAAGTGATATATCTGAAGGATATATAAGAGGTATATGAAATATATTTAGACCGTATAGTGGGGAACAAATTTGGCCAAGAAATTCAATACGAATTATACTTGTCAAATAACTTGACCCTTTAATAAAGATTCTGGAATATGTGATGCCCTTATATTAATATCACCAATGAAACCAAATCCAACTTTATATTAATAAAATTCAGATAATTTGGATTGCTGCAAAAATTGCTCTTAGTGTAACTATTAGAATTGTATTAGCAGTCTGTGTCTAGCTAGTTGAACTGCCTCAAAAGCAGTAATGCTGGTTGGGAAGAGAGAGGGAACCTACTCTTTACATCACTTTGGTGTTACAGTGACATTGGCTGGAAAAAATCTTCTCTACTACCATCCTCCTTAATTATCTTCCTCCTTTTAGGACACCTATTCAAAAAGAGGAAATAAAGACACCTTGTTACCGTACAAAAATGGAAATTAGAAATTATAGACTCAAAAAAGAAACAAATCCTTGGAGGTAGTCATAGGTGAGGCACATTTATGCAAAAGCTTGCACTATCACTGCCCAGGCCAAAGAATTTCAATCTAGCATCTTTCAGAAGCACAAAAAAATCTTTATTAACAAAATAGAGAACATTTTCTGTGTACCAAAAATGACCTTTAAACTCCCTTTGAAGGAAAGTTAAATGTTGGAGACATGCACATAATGTTTTGAGTGGCGATGTAGAGTACTTTATTAATATATGGGGGTTTTTCTGTGATGTGCAGATAAACAATAATACTTATTTGGTTGAAGCAAACTATTTTCAAACAAACTTCAGTTAATTTCTTGTTGTCTTTAGCTTATACGGTTCCAGTCATCCACTGAAATATTTCACATTTGTTTTTTTTCTCTCTTAGTTAAACAGTGATTCTGCCATAGATGAAACAATATCAGATCGTGCAAGTTCATTATTGCAGTCTCAAGACTCCACTAGCAGTATGGGAACAGAAGAGGTGCTTCAAATAAGAGCTGAGACCCCAAGTTTGGAGGCTTCGCCTCTAGATAACTCTAGCAACCAGCTGCCTGAGGTGGGGAGAAATGTGGGCTGGTGCATGACTGATTTGGGCTCTTTCTAGCACTGCATAGCAGCTTTTGCTTTCTTTTCAACAGAATTTTCATCTGTTAAACTGATTATTTGATTTATCTTCAATATTTTTAACCTGTTGGCCTTTCTTATTGAATAGAAAATTTCTCCTGGGAATGAAAATCTCTTATGATGGACTCAGGAAATTTACCACAGATTAAAAATATTCTTGACGTACTATTAATGAGCATTTTGTGGTGAAGAATAACAATAGGCTTGTGTGAGAGATGCTTTTCCTGGGTATGGTGAAAATCTTTCTGTGGCAATATTTTCTTTTAAAAACGTTTTGCTTTTTTGCTTTCTTTGGGTTTATGTGATTTGGTGCTATGGATTGGGATTAAAACCTCAGGTCAGCTGTGTTAGTAGTTGATTCAATCAAATAAGCCTTTAAAAAGGATCTCAGAATTCTAGTGGTGTATTTTTTTGGAAAGCCCTGTGTGGAGTAAGCCAGATTCCAGCTAATAGCCGCCCAGAAATCTGTGAGTATTTTAGTTTCTTGGTTGATTTAAGATAACAAAATTAATTTTAAAACAAAACTAGTTCACTTGCTACTGTTTCTACAGTACCTAATATCTTTAGATGAAAACTTCATATATGGAGGTTTTATTTGACTGGAAAGTGAACTTGACTTGTTTTAGGCTGCCTTTTGTAATTTCTAGGTCTAGTAAAGATTACCAGGGTAATTTTCAATTCCATTATAATTGGAAAAGCACTGGATTATTTATTGCTTGTCTAAAAAACAAAAACAAATTCTGTCAGCTCTTATGGAAAAGTAAACTCTCCCAATATAGTATTTGGTTAACGGGGAATGAGGGGACTATATATTCTTGGAGCAGTACTAATCTCTCCACCATACCAAGCTAGATGTGGGACAGAGGGGCACTATAGTGAAGGAAAGTAAATCCTGGCTCAGTGGATCTGCATCTTCCTGGAACAAGATTCACCAGAGCAGGGTCCTCTGCTTCCTTGCTCTCCATTTCTGGTCCAGTCTCAGACGCAGCTTATTTTTCTTTTTCTTACTTCTTTCTTTAGCCCTTCCTATCCCCCTTACTTTTGTTTACTGTGTTCTTCTCACCACCCCCAACACTTGGTTAAAAGACGTATATTGTAATCATTTGAAAACCCCTACCAAAAGAAATATCCTTTTATTCAAGTCTAAAACTATTTCTTATTAAAACCCTGAATGGATACACGGAGTGTAAACTGAGTTGTAAGACAACTTCAGCAACCTTGCACTGCCCAGTGGAAAGCATGACATCACAGCTGCTTGGCTGGATGAGCTTTCCCTTCATTGGTGGAGAGATCAGTTAGGTGAACAGCTTGTATTGCTGTTATAGTTGAAGGTGTATGACTAATTCCCCGTCCAGCATATTAATGCCCCTGTTTTTCAAGTGGATCCAGGCAGGTAAATGCTTACCCACATGAGCCCCATTGAGGCCAGCGGGGCTCCTTGGGAGTACAAAAGTCCACCCATGATGAGCCAGTTGTAGGTCTGGACCCTAAAACTTTATCACAACTTGTTTAATTTATATCGTTTGTGCTAGTCCTGATAGAAAATAAAATGGAAACACTGGAATTTTATACGTAAGGGCCCCTCTCAGCAGCCAGTGATTTGATACTAGTAAGACACAACTTAAAATGCTACATTTGTGTTTCAAAGTCATACAAATTCATCTAAATGAAACCTGTCAACTGCTCCATTGTTTGCATTACCCTGTAAGAAAACTTGAAATTCTTCTTTGAATGCTGGTTCATACCTGTATTCCACTGTGGGCATGCATGCGCGCTATGCTTCTGAGACAGGAAGATTTTTGCTAGCAGTGTCTGTTGGTCCGTGCCTGTGCCCTTCCTCTCCTCATGCTTCAAACTGAGGGCATAAGGTGTGGTGCAGACTAACCACCCCTGTAGTTCCTTTCTACCACTGTGTAGTCTGAGATGGAACTTCCTCAGTGTTCATGGAGTGTCTCTCTTCCACTCTTTCTGTAAATATTTTAAATATATTGTTAGTTTTAAATACCAAGCCAGTTCTTAGTTCTGATAATTAAAGTAGTTAGTACTCTTTTTCCTTTGAGACATTCCAGATACTGGTCTGTGAGAATAACTCCCTACCTGTTATGGTAAAACAATGATCTGTCCTAATCCTGACAGTTTCCCTATTTACTTAACTCTTTGCATTTGCTGAAGTAAATTTTGGTTTATTGGATACTTAGCATAAGAGAACAGGATTATAGAAAAGGAACAGGCCAATTTAGGATATATAATTGCTATAATATTTATACTTAATACATACTAAGTATTATAGCAGTTATATAGCCTAAATATATAAACATATGATGCAAATAGTACATATTATTAACTATAAATATATATACACAAACAACAGTATACATTAGTCAACAGATTGGTCCATGAGGCCCCAATCTGACCCAGACTGGGCAGAGCCACCTGTACAGTGGTCAGAGGTGCCAAGAGGCATGGTTCCTAGCACAGGGACCTTGGACTCATGGACTGAAAAGAATAGAAACCAGTACTCCTCTTCCTTGCATGGACAAGAGAGTGAAAAGCACACTCTTCAAAGGAAAGAGAGCCCCTTGCAGATCCTCTTCTAAGAGGAAAACTTCTTCCCCTGCACTATGCAAGTTGAGTGATCCCCATTACAGGAAGTTCAGGTGTTCAAAAGGGACATGGTATTGACCCCTGAGTTCCAAAGAATAAAAGTGCCTCCAGACCAGCACCTGCCACAGCAGCAGTGGGGCCATCCTCGGAAAAACACTGTTGTTGGATAAACACAAAGCACCCCCTTCACTGATGGTTAAACTTCTCACCAGACTGACTCCACTGGTCCAGGCAGACACGACATCTCCTCAGTCAGCAGATAAATATACAGCCTGTGAGGACATTGTTGCCCACCCAGATCCAGAGACCGCCCCCCCATCTTGTTGTACCCAGTCCTTTCAAGAGAGATCTTGACACCATTGGTCCAGGATTGGCATGAGAGAGAAATCCACTCTTTCATGCCTTCTACCAGCAGGCGGATCCCAAGATCCATGGTACCGTCTGCACTGGAACTTACTTTTGCCTCTTCTGGCAAATCAGATGACAATGTGAGGGAGTCCATCCCTCCCCCCCCCCCAAAAGGCAGGAGGTTAGCCCAGATAGAGGATCCAGACTCTTGCTCTCCTGCTCTCATAAATCAGGGTCCCCAACTCAGAACTGGTGGTACCCTATGCTATCCCAACAAACATTCGACTCATTTCACTGGCCCTACTGGGGACAATGGGATCTATATGTGCATTACCCAGAATCTGTATGTTCCCATCAGAAATCACGCCATCCCTCCCCTCACAGAGAGGAACCTGAACTTCCTCAGAAACTGATAGAAGAGGGAAGAGCAACTGGAACCGATGGAACCACTGGCTCCAACAAGAACGTCATCATCTTCCCCAGATGAGGCAATTGTGCTGGCCTCATCTTCTCCATCTGGAGATCACAGGCAATTTTAGAATCTATTAAGGAGGTTTGCAGAGACACTCCAAATCTCAGTAGAGAGACAGTATAGAAGACTTCACAAACTTTTAGACATCTTACAGAGCTATGGGGCCTAGCCTGGAGCCTGCTACTGTTGTCTGGAATAAACCAGCAATGTGTGTTCCCACTCTAAAGAGGACAGAGAAGAAATACTATGTAACATCCAAGGGAGCAGAATATTTATTTACACACCCTGTCCCAAACTCATCAGTCATCCAGGCTGCCTTGGAGAAGAGCAAACAACATCAAACCCAATCCACTCCATCTGACAAGGATGCTAAACGTTTAGACTTACTGGACAGAAATGTCTTCATTTCAACCACCCTACAATTCCGTATAGCCAACTGCCATGCATTGATCTCCAAATACAACTTCGTTAACTGTTCCGTGATTGCAGAATTTACAAACTTCCACAGGAAGATAGAACTCAGTTTCAAGTTTTCATTGAGGAAGGAAAATTGATCACTAGGTCATCCCTCCAAGCTGCATTCAATGCATGAGACATGGCCTCGCTGTCTATGGCGACAGCTGTTGTCATGCATCGAGCATGGTGGCTTTGCTCCTCTGGATTCCCCAAAGAAATCCAATCTACAGTGGAAGATTTGCCTTTTGAAAGGAACAATCTGTTTAGTGAGAAAACAGGTAATTTAACAGATCTGTTGGCAGATAACAGACAGATGGGTGCTTAACATCATCCATGCAAGCTATACTATAGAATTTCTCCCCCTATCTGCTCCAAAAGCTGCTTATCCATCTCTCTTCAGGGACCACTGTCATTAGAGGATACTCATTCAAGAGGTGGGCACTCTCCTTTGACAGGGGGCTATGGAATGCATACCTACCCCACATCTATGGAAAGGGTTTTACTCCAAAGTATTTCCTCATCCCCAAGAAAAAGGAAGGATTGAGACCCATCTTGGAACCCTCAAAACTAAATGTCTTCATCCACAAATCAAATTTAAGGATGGTCAACCTGTCCCCAGTGAAATAAAGGCTGCTGGTTTGCAGCTCTCAATATGCCTACTTCCATATAGACATCCACCCCACACATAAGGTTTCTAAGGTTTGCGGTGGGCCTGAACCATTATCAATATAAGGTGCTCCCATTTGGCCTTGCTACAGCACAAGGGTATTCACAAAAATACACCCAGTAGTGGCAGCCTACTTCAGATATCAGTTTTTCCCTACCTCGACATCTCACTACTTATGTGGGAAATCTCAGCAGGAGGTATTGACAGCAACCACTTTCCTGCTCAGTCTTCTATCACTGGGACTCTGCGTAAACATAGAAAAGTCTCCATTTTAGTTCCAGCACAAACTATAGAATTTATCAGAGTGACTCTGGACTCTGTCAGGACCAAAGTGTACCTGCCAAAGGACAGATTCCAGTCCATAGAGGAACTTGTCAGTCAGCTCTGGCTGATCCCGCAGACATCAGTTCATTCATGTATCATCCTTTTAGATCACATGGTGTCCTGTACATATGTGATCCCCTTCATGAGACTTGTCTCCATTGCCTGACAGGCTTGGATTCGATTAGTATACGTAGCAGGCAGACAAACAAGGTATGGATAAGCTTGTCTCACTCCCACACAGCTAGCTTCTCTAGCTTGGTGGGAGGATAGGGATGAAGTGTGTGGGGGAGTGCCCTTTACTCCTCCACCAATTATCACAGATGCCTCCTTGTTAAGATGGGGTGCCTGCCTGGATGAACATACAGTGCAAGACACGTGGACTCCCCAGGAGTCCGGGATGCACAAAGACTCATAGACTTTAAGGCCAGAAGGGACCATCATGATCATTTAATCTGACCTCCTGCACATTGCAGGCCACAGAACATTCACCCACCCACTCCTGTAATAGGCCCATACCCTCTGCCTCAAATCTTGATTTAAAGACTTCAAATTACAGAGAATCCACCATTTACTGTAGTTCAAACCAGCAAGTGACCTGTGCCCTGTGGTGCAGAGGAAGGCCAAAAAAAACCCAGGAAGATTCCTTCCCAACCCCAAATATGGCAGTCCTTAGACCCTGAGAATGTGGGCTCAGTCCAACAGCTTAGACACCTGGGAAAAAATTCTCGGTAATAACTCAGAGCCCTCTCCATCTAGTTTCCCATCTCCAGCCCTTAGAAATATTTGTTTCTAGTAGTGGATGGGCCATTGTGACAATGTCAGCATACCATCCCCTCCATAAACTTATCAAACTCAGTCTTGAAACAAATTACCATATATAGTCATTCATTACCCTCATAGAATCATAGAATAACAGAGGTGGAAGGGACCTCTGGAGGCCATCTAGTCCAACCCCCTGCCCAGAGCAGGACCAATCCCAACTAAATCATCCCAGCCAGGGCTTTGTCAAGCCTGACCTTAAAAACTTCTAAGGAAGAGGATTCCACCACCTCCCTAGGTAACGCATTCCAGTGTTTCACCACTCTCCTACTGAAAAAGTTTTTCCTAATATCCAACCTAAACCTCCCCCACTGCAACTTGAGACCATTACTCCTTGTCCTGTCATCTGCTATCACTGAGAATAGTCTAGATCCATCCTCTTTGGATCCACCTTTCAGGTAGTTAAAAGCAGCTATCAAATCCCCCCTCATTCTTCTCTTCCGTAGACTAAACAATCCCAGTTCCCTCAGCCTCTCCTCATAACTCATGTGTTCCAGTCCCCTAATCATTTTTGTTGCCCTTCGCTGGACTCTCTCCAATTTATCCACATCCTTCTTGTAGTGTGGGGTCCAAAACTGGACACAGTACTCCAGATGAGGCCTCACCAATGTCGACTAGAGGGGAATGATCACGTCCCTCGATCTGCTGGCAATGCCCCTACTTATACATCCCAAAATGCCATTGGCCTTCTTGGCAACAAGGGCACACTGTTGACTCATATCCAGCTTCTCGTCCACTGTCACCCCTAGGTCCTTCTCTGCAGAACTGCTGCCTAGCCATTCTGTCCCTAGTCTGTAGCGGTGCATTGGATTCTTCCATCCTAAGAGCAGGACTCTGCACTTGTCCTTGTTGAACCTCATCAGATTTCTTTTGGCCCAATCCTCCAATTTGTCTAGGTCCCTCTGTATCCTATCCCTACCGTCCAGCGTATCTACCACTCCTCCCAGTTTAGTGTCATCTGCAAACTTGCTGAGGGTGCAATCCACACCATCCTCCAGATCATTAATGAAGATATTGAACAAAACCGGCCCCAGGACCGACCCTTGAGGCACTCCGCTAGATACCGGCTGCCAACTAGACATGGAGCCATTGATCACTACTCGTTGAGCCCGACAATCTAGCCAACTTTCTACCCACCTTGTTGTGCATCCATCCAGCCCATACTTCTTTAACTTGCTGACAAGAATACTGTGGGAGACTGTGTCAAAAGCTTTGCTCAAGTTGAGGAATAACACGTCCACTGTTTTCCCTTCATCCACAGAACCAGTTACCTCATCATAGAAGGCAATTAGATTAGTCAGGCATGACTTGCCCTTGGTGAATCCATGCTGACTGTTCCTGATCACTTTTCTCTCGTCTAAGTGCTTCAGAATTGATTCCTTGAGGACATGCTCCATGATTTTTCCGGAGACTGAGGTGAGGCTGACTGGCCTGTAGTTCCCAGGATCATCCTTCTTCCCTTTTTTAAAGATGGGCACTACATTAGCCTTTTTCCAATCTTCCGGGACTTCCCCCGATCGCCATGAATTTTCAAAGATAATGGTCAATGGCTCTGCAATCACATCTGCCAATTCCTTTAGCACTCTCGGATGCAACGCATCCGGCCCCATGGACTTGTGCACATCCAGTTTTTCTAAATAGTCCTGAACCACTTCTTCCTTCACAGGGGGCTGGCCACCTCCTCCCCATGCTGTGCTGCCCAGTGCAGTAGTCTGGGAGCTGACCTTGTTCGTGAAGACAGAGGCAAAAAAAAAGCATTGAGTACGTTAGCTTTTTCCACATCCTCTGTCACCAGGTTGCCTCCCTCATTTAGTAAGGGGCCCACACTTTCCTTGGCTTTCTTCTTATTGCCAACATGCCTGAAGAAACCCTTCTTGTTACTCTTAACATCCCTCGCTAGCTGCAACTCCAGGTGTGATTTAGCCTTCCTGATTCCATTCCTACATGCCCAAGCAATATTTATATACTCATCCCTGGTCATTTGTCCAATCTTCCACTTCTTGTAAGCCTCTTTTTTGTGTTTAAGATCAGCAAGGATTTCACTGTTAAGCCAAGCTGGTCGCCTGCCATATTTACTATTCTTTCTACACATCAGGATGGTTTGTCCCTGTAACTTCAATAAGGATGCTTTAAAATACAGCCAGCTCTCCTGGACTCCTTTCCCCCTCATGTTATTCTCCCAGGGGATCTTGCCTATCAGTTCCCTGAGGGAGTCAAAGTCTGCTTTTCTGAAGTTCAGGGTCCATATTCTGCTGCTTTCCTTTCTTCCTTGTGTCAGGATCCTGAACTCAACCATCTCATGGTCACTGCCTCCCAGGTTCCCATCCACTTTTGCTTCCCCTACTAATTCTTCCCGGTTTGTGAGCAGGAGGTCAAGAAGAGCTCCACCCCTCGTTGATTCCTCCGGCACTTGCACCAGGAAATTGTCCCCTACAATTTCCAAAAACTTCCTGGATTATCTGTGCATCGCTGTATTGCTCTCCCTGCAGATATCAGGATGGTTGAAGTCGCCCATGAGAACCAGGGCGTGCGATCTAGTAGCTTCTGCGACTTGCTGGAAGAAAGCCTCGTCCACCTCATCCCCCTGGTCCGGTGGTCTATAGCAGACTCCCACCACGACATCACCCTTGATACTCAGGCTTCTAAACTTAATCCAGAGACTCTCAGGTTTTTCTGCAGTTTCATTCTTGAGCTCTGAGCAGTCATACTGCTCCCTTACATACAGTGCAACTCCCCCACCTTTTCTGGCCTCCCTGTCCTTCCTGAACAGTTTATACCCATCCATGACAGTACTCCAGTTACGCGAGTTATCCCACCAAGTCTCCGTTATTCCAGTCACATCACCCTGTTCATTTATAAGTCGACCCCCCAAGATGGATAGGTAAAAATAGTAAAAACTGTATGATCCTTTCATAAGCCGACCTTATATTTCAGGGGTTGGCAAACTTTGGCTCCCGACTCGTCAGGGGTTGCTGGCGAGTCGGGAATGCTCCAGGTAAACAAAACATCCCGACTCGTCAGGGGTTGCTGGCGAGTCGGGATGTTTTGTTTACCTGGAGCATTCATAGGCATGGAGCCCTTTAATTCCCTTTGGCTGTAGTTCGCCGTTCCCAGCCAATGGGAGCTGCGGGAAGTGGCACACCACTTCCCGCAGCTCCCATTGGCTAGGAACGGCGAACTGCGGCCACAGGGAATTGAGGGGCTCCATGCCTGCAGACACTCCAGATAAACAAAATGACAATGCATTAGATATTCAATTCAATGATTTCATAGAGTTTAAAATCATCAAATTTTGGTGTAGACCCGTTTATAAGCCGACCCCCGCTCTTTGATGCATCACTTTTTTACCAAAAATATTTGGCTTATGATCGAGTATATACGGTAGGTATTTTTGCCCCACTACTCCCCATGGAAAGCTGTTCCAGAACTTCACTCCTCTGATGGTTAATTTAATGTCATGCCTAAACTTACTTATGGCCAGTTTATATCCATTTGTTCTTGTGCCAAGATTGGCCCTTAACCTAGATAACTCGTCTCCCTCCTTAGTGTTCATCCCTCTGATGTATTTCTAGAGAACAATCATATCTCCCCTGAGCCTTCATTTTGTTCGGCTAAGCAAGACAAGATCCTTAAGTCTCCTCTTCTAAGTTAGGTTCTCCGTTCCTCTGATCATACTAGTAGCCCTTCTCTGCACCTGTTCCAGTTTGAATTCATCTTTCTTAAACATAGGGAATGAGAATTGTACACAGTATTCCAAATGAAATCTCACCAGTGCCTTGTATAATGATGATAACACTTCCCTATCTCTACTGGCAATACCTCACCTGATATGCATCCTAGGATTGCATTAGTCTTTTTCATGGCTGCATCACATTGGCATTTCATAGTCATCCTGTGATTGACCAGTATACCCAGGTCTTTCTCGTACTCTGTCACTTCCAACTGATACGTCCCCAGCTTATAGCAAAAATTCTTGTTGTAAGTCTCTAAGGGCATGACCTTGCACTTTGCACTATTAAATTTCATCCTATTTCTGTTACACCGATTTTCCAGGTCATCCAAATCTTCTCGTATGACATTCTAGTCCTCCTACATATTGGCAATGCCTCCCAACTTTGTGTCATCTGCAAAGTTTGTTAGCACACTTCCATTTTTTATGCCCAGGGCACGAATGAAAATGTTAAATAAAATTGGGCCCAACACTAGTTCTTGAGGAATTCCACTAGTAACCTCCCTCCACCTGGCAGTTCACCTTTCTGCATAACCTGTTTCAGTCTCCTCTTTAATGATTTTGTCATCCATCTTCATCAATTTAATAATTTCCCATGTGGATCTTTATCAAATGCTTTAATCCAGGTGAAATGCTGAAATCCACGTAGATTAGATCTACATTTCGTTTATCTAGAAAATCGGTTATCTTGTCAAAGAAAGAGATCAAGTTGGTCTGGCATGATCTACTTTTTGTAAAACCATGTTGCATTTTATCCTAATTACCATTTACCTCTATGTCCTTAACTACTGTCTTTCAAAATTTGTTCTAAAACCTTGCATATAACTGAGGTCAAACTAATGGGCCTGTATTCATTTATGGCAATGTATACATTTAGGTGTTTGGCCATACCTAGAGTGTCTTTAATCTGCACCCCTCTTCAGTGTTTAGTGGTCTCTCTTCTTCTTTCCTGGTTTTCTTTTTATTTATATGGCTA
This sequence comes from Lepidochelys olivacea, assembly GCF_965140295.1. NCBI lineage: Eukaryota > Metazoa > Chordata > Testudines > Cheloniidae > Lepidochelys > Lepidochelys olivacea. Next base: position 98,496,069 of record NC_140414.1, read on the forward strand.
AAGAATCTTTTAGAATAGGTTTTACTTTCCTTTGCAAGGTCTAACTCTGCCTGGCTTTTCGCAGTTCTCACTTTTTCTCTACACTTTTTGACCTCAAAGAGGTAGTTTTCCTTGCTGATCCATCCCTTGTTCCATTCCTAATAGGCTTTCTCTTAATAACCTGTTTTGAGATGCTTCTCCATCCACTTTGGTCTGCAACCCTTCCCTATGATTTTTTTCCCCTTGCTTGGAACGTAGGCTTCAGATAGTTTCTGCAACTTTGACTTTTACTTTCAAGACTCACATTCAGATCCTTGAGTTCTTCTTCAGTCCAGTCCACTTCCCTAACTAATTCCTTACATTTTTTAAAAAGTTTTTGCCCTTTTGAAATCAAGGACCCTAGCTGCAGGCCTGTTTTTGTTTATCCTTCCAATTTAAACTGAATTAACTCATGATTACTTGAATCAAGGTTGTCCTCTACAACCAGTTCTTCTATGAGGTCCTTGCTACTTACCAATACTAAATCTAAAAGGGCATCACCTCTTCTTGGTTCGGTGACTGTTTGGTGAAGAAATTTGTTGGCTACTGCATCCAAAGATATGTGGGCGCTACCATTATTAGTAGCACCTGCCCTCCAATCTGTAGCTGGGAAATTAGTCTCCCATAATCACACAATACCCAGTAGTATTTATTTTCATTAAAAATATTAAAGAGGTCGCTATCTATATCCAAATGAGATCATAGGGGTCTGGGCAAACCAGGTGCAGTATCGCAGTTGAGCCTCTGTTACTTTTCTTCTTCAAAGTGATTTTGACTAGGGGTGTAAAGCGATTAAAAAAATTAATTGCAATTAATCCTCTGTTAAACTTTAATAGAATACCATTTATTTAAATATTTTTTCATGTTTTCTACATTTTCAAATATATTGATTTCAATTACAACACAGAATACAAAGTGTACAATGCTCACTTTATATTTATTTTTAAATTACAAGTAATTGAACTGTAAAAAAAAAAGATAGTATTTTTCAATTCACCTAATACAAGTACTGTAGTGCAATCTCTTTATCATGAAAGTTGAACTTACAAATGTAGAATTATGTACAAAAAAACCTGCTTTTAAAAAATAAGAATGTAAAACTTTAGAGCCTGCAAGTCCACTCAGTCCTACTTCTCGTTTAGCCAATTGCTCAGACAAACAAGTTTCTTTACATTTGCAGGAGATAATGCTGGCCACTTCATGTTTATAATGTCACCTGAAAGTGAGAACAGACATTCACATGGCACAGGCGTCGCAAGATATTTATGTGCCAGATGCGCTAAAGATTCATACGTCCCTTCATGCTTCAACCATAATTCCAAGCATCATGCTGATGACGGGTTCTGCTCAATAAAAGTCCAAACCAGTGCGGTCCGACACATGTTCATTTTCATTATCTGAGTCAGATGCCATCAGCAGAAGATTGATTTTCGTTTTTGGTTGTTCGGGTTCTGTTTCCATATCAAAGTGTTGCTCTTTTAAGACTTCTGAAACAAAACACCTCGTCCCTCTCAGATTTTGGAAGACACTTCAGAGTCTTAAACCTTGAGTCGAGTGCTTTAGAAATCTCACATTGGTACGTTCTTTGCGTTTTGTGAAATCTGCAGTAAAAGTGTTCTTTAAATGAACTGGGTCATCATCCGAGACTGCTATAACATGAAATACATGGCAGAATGCAGGTAAAACAGAGCATGGGACATACAATTCTCCTCCAAGGAGTTCAGTCACAAATTTAATTAATGCATTATTTTTTTAACTAGCATCATCAGCATGGAAGCATGTCCTCTGGAATGGTGGCCGAAGCATGAAGGAGCATACGAATGTTTAGCATATCTGGCACGTAAATAACTTGCAATGCCGGCTACAAAATTGCCATGCAAATGCCTCTTCTCACTTTCTGGTGACATTGTAAATAAGAAGAGGGCAGCATTATCTCCTGTAAATGTAAACAAATTTGTTTGTCTGAGCGATTGGCTGAACAAGAAGTAGGACTGAGTGGACTTGTAGGCTCTGAAGTTTTACATTGTTTTGGTTTTGAGTGCAGTTATGTAAAAAAATAATCTACATTTGTAAGTTGCACTTTCACAACAAAGATTTCACTACAGTACTTGTATGTGATGAATTGAAAAATACTGTTTCTTTTAAAAAACAAGGAGTCCTTGTGGCACCTTAGAAACTAACAAATTTATTTTACAAAGCCCTGGCTGGGATGATTTAGTTGGGGATTGGTCCTGCTTTGAGCAGGGGGTTGGACTAGATGACCTCCTGAGGTCCCTTCCAATCCTGATATTCTATGATTCTATGATTTGGGCATAAGCTTTCGTGGGCTAGAACCCACTTGCTTATGCCCAAATAAATTTGTTAGTCTCTAAGGTGCCACAAGGACTCCTCGTTGTTTTTGCTGATACAGACTAAGATGGCTACGACTCTGAAAACTATGTCTTTTGTTTATCATTTTTACAGTGCAAATATTTGTAATAAAAATAATATACGTTTTGATTTCAGTTACAACACAGAATACAAGATATATGAACATGTAGAAAAACTTCCAAGATATTTCATAAATTTCAGTTGGTATTCTATTGTTTAACATGTGATTTAAAACTGCAATTAATCACGATTAATTTTTTTAATCGCGAATAACTTTTTTGAGTTAATGGCGTAAGTTAGCTGCAATTAATCGACAGCCTTAATTTTAACCCCAACAGATTCTGTTTTACCAATCCATCACTTCTAATTTCTTTACAGTCTACCTCATCATTAATATACAATGCTACTTGACCACCTTTATTTTTATTTCTGTCTTTCCTGAACAGCACAGAGAATTCAATACTGGTGTTCCAATTATGAGTACTATTCCGTCATGTTTTCATTATCCGTTGTGATAGAGCTCCTTCTCTGCCACAGTGGGTTCCGCGCTTCCACTTAGTGGTGGGCTGGGGCATTCCTCTCTACCTCAGAATTTCCCCACGCCCCTGGGCTTGCTGTCCATACCTTGCCTGAGCTGGGTTCCTCCCGGCCTCCCTGATGGGGGACAGGGAGGGGGAAGGGAGCCTCTTAGTCTGTGGTAGTCTCTCCAGGCGTGGTGGCAACAAACCAGGCACCCAGTTCAGTCTCTCCTCTCTGGCAAGATCTCTTCCCTCGGACCTCCAGGGCCCAGAAGGACTGTTCACCCTGTTAGATAGGGTTTTCCCTGCCCTTCACCTCTGTACGTGTGCAGTTTTTCCTCCTGGTGCTTGTCAGCATCTGCATCGCCCAGCTCCCCAGTAGCGCGCTTTCCTCCTACAACTCCTATCGCGTGCCTATCTGGCTGGAGGGGAGGCTTTTAACAGGTACTGGCAGGCCCTTGATTGGCCCCAGGTGTTCTAATTTACCTAGAGTAACCTCTGTTCAGTTACCAAGGGAAAAAGGACCTACTTATCCTGGGGCTAATATACCTGCCTTTCAGCACTCTCCTGTAGCCATCTGGTCTGACCCTGTCACACCCTGTAATATCTAGTTCCACTTCCTGAACCAATAGTTCTAGTTCCTCCGTTTTGTTATCCAGGCTCCTTGCACTGGTGTACAGACATCTAATTTGTTTCTGATTGACTGCACCCAGATTCTTCACTTGATTAAGTACAGTTACTTCACTGTGTATATGTCTAACTGGTCTGTTACTGCCGTTGGTACTTTATTTCCTCTTGTCCATTCTCCTGCCTTCTGTTGTTCCTTTCTTCATTGCTGTATCCTCTTTTTACTTGAATCTCCTCCCACTCAGAATTAGTATCAGGTGTAGAAATTACATGAGCATTCCCCCAACCGACTTCCCTGAATTAGTAATGTAAAGTTTTTTTTAACCAGTTTTGCCAGTCTTCATCCCATAAGTCTTATTTCCCTCCCTACTTAGGTGGAGTCCATCTCATGAGAACAGTCCTCTGTCCATGAATGCCTCCCAGTGGTCCAACATCCCAAAGCCCTCCAATGCCTGTGCCATCTGTTGAGCATCATGATCTTGTCTTTTCTTCACTCTCCTTTTCTAGGAACAGGTAGAATCCCACTGAAGATCACTTGAGCCTCCATTCCTTTAAGCATCTTCCCCAGCTTGGCATAGTCTTCCTTGATGCATCCTAGCAAGAATCTAGCAGTATCATTTGTCCCCATGAGCAGAACAATCAGTGGATACTTTGCTGCTCCCATAGACATATTAAAACTGCAGGCAGTCCAAGAAACCTGCAAGCAGTTTCTCCCAGTCATTCAGTCAATGCATAGTCAAGTGATGTCAGATAACATAACAACAGATTTCGACGTCAACAAACGAGAAAGTGAGATCCATCTCCCTCTACATGGAGACAGTCAATCTGTGGAACTGGTGTATTCGACACCAGATAACCCTGTCAGCAGTACATCTCCCTTGGATACACAACGCTGTGGCAGATATTTGTCACCAGACCACAAATGGGAATTGCATGATTCCATGATACAGAATATATTCCATCAATAGGGGGTCTCTATTGGAACTGTTTGTGTCACAGCAGAACAGACAATGAATGCACAGTTTACTGCTCCAGAGTAGCCGTAAGTCAGGACTCCAGCAGTGATGCATTTCTAGTTACTTGGTCAGGACAACTAAGGTACTCCTTCCCACCCATCCTCCTCTTACTTCAGATTCTCAGGAAGATTGCACAAAATGGGGCAATGATCATTCTGCCTGCTCCCAGATGGCCAAGACAATTCTTCAGATGACAGACTTCCTCAGATGTCAGTACGCCCATATATCAGCATCTAGATCTTCCCAGACCTTTTGACCCAAGACAAGGGCAGGGTCAGACATCCCAGTCCAGCTCCCTCCACCTGACAGTCTAATATTTGGAAGGGTGTCGAACTTAAAGAGGTCATGTTCACAGACAGGCCAGACCATCTTTAACAATATTAGGAAAGACTCCATGAGGAAATGCTATGTAGCTAAGCGGAAAAAGTTCTCGATCTGGTTACAGTGTCACCAGATAACTCCAGAGGAATCCAATGTCCCTCCTATATTTAAATATCTCCTATCCTTAAAGACAACAAGTCTTTCCCTTAGTTCCCTAAGTGTCCACTTACAGCTATCAGCCCTGTCATCCTCTGATTGATAACCATTCAATCTTCACCCATCCTGTGACAGTATATTTTCTGAAGGATCTGGTCAGAACCTTTCCTCCCATGATCAAACCTATCCCAACATGGGATCTCAGTTTGGTCCTCTCGTTGTTAACAAGTGCGCCATTCAAACTCATGGCTTCATGCTCTTTAGTCTACTTGATATGAAGGTGGCCTTTTAGGCAGCCGTCACCTCAGCCAAAAGAGTAGGTGAACTGAGGGCCCTTATGGTAGACCCACCGTATACAATCCATAAGGATAACATTTCTCTCAGACTACATCCTTAATTTACCACCAAGGTGGTCTTGGGTTTTCATCAGACACTCCGCCTACCTTTTTCCCCAAAGCCACACGCCGCCAGTGAAGACAGTAGACTTCATTCATTGGACATCTGTTGGGCCATGGTGTTCTCCCTGCAAAGAACAAAATCCTTTTGGAAACTGCCTAGATTATGTATATCATTCACAGAACAGAGAGGGGAAGCAACCTCTTCCCAAAGACTTTCCACGTCGATTTTGGCATGCATTGTCCTGTGTTATGGGTTGCTCTTCTCTTACAGGGAGTGAGCACTCGCTCCACTGGAGCTCAGGCCACTTCTGTAGCCTCTTTGGGTATGTCTTCACTGTAATTAAAAACCCACGGATGGCCTGTGCCAGTGGACACAGGCTCAGGCTAAGGGGCTGTTTAATTGGAGTGTAGACTTCTGGGCTCAGGTTGTATCCTGAGCTCTGGGATCCTCCCACCTCCCAGGGTCCTAGAACCTGGGCTCCAGCCAGAGCTCAGAAGTCTACACTGCAGTAAAAAGAGCCACAAGCCTGGTGAGCCCAAGTCAGCTGGCATGGGCCAGCTATGGGTTTTTAATTGCAGTGTAGACTTACCCTCTTTGTGGCATTCCTGTCATCAAAATTTGTAATGCAACTATGTGTGGGGTTTGATCTGTACCTTCATGAGACTCTATGTCCTAGTGCAGGCTTCAGCAGCTGATGCATCTATCAGTACAGCAGTACACCTGTCATTGATATAGCAGAGGTCCTTGCCACCCTCTTCAATGACTACTGCTTGTCAGTCACCCGTGTGGAAAATACATTGGGATCAGAACTCAAAGAAAGAAGTTACTTACCTTGTATAGTAACTGGCATTCTTCAAGATGAGTGGTCCCTGTTGTATTTTAGTACCCACATTACTTCCCCTCTGCTTCAGATCTTTCTCTTACAATTTGCAGTAGAGAAGGAACTGGAGAAATGGTTGGTCCACACCACCTCTTGTACTCTGTTTGGAGAGTGAGGAGAGGAAGGATACATGTGTGGACCAACAGACAGTGTTACCAAAAATCTTCCAGTCTCAGGCACATGGAGCACATGTGTGCCCACAGTAGAATACACATAGGGATCACACATCTGGAAGAAGTCCAGTTACTGTGCAAGGTAAGTAACTTCTCTTTAATACAGCATTTTTCCTTTAGCAAAGGTTCTGTTTTGCTGATCTTCTTGTGCTGCAAGTTCTTGTTTGTTTTATTCCAGGGACAGATTTATGGATTTTAAAAGTTAGTAGTCACAACCATAATAATTAGAATCCAAAGTGTCTTTCTCTTTGGATTATTAAAATGTTTAATTTTGTCTCATTTATATAAAATAAAATGCTACGTTTTGCAAGGGTGAGAAATTCTGATCTGCCATTTTGAATTTGTTCTTTAAACCTACATGAGTTTACAATGTCCATATAAGGACATAGTCTCAAATTCTGAAACTGACTGCTCAGATGGATCCTTGCACCTGCACAGAACTCTAATAAAATCAGTGAAGCTCTACATCAGGGATCTCATACTCAAATCACCACGAGGTCCACATGAGGCCTAGTACATTGGCCCGAGAGCCACATCACTGAAACCTTAGATATGTTATAATAGCCCTACAGAATAGAAATACTGGGGCAGATCCTCAGCTGGTGTAAATTGCCATAGCTCCACTGACTTCCACTGAACTCTGGCAATTTATACCAGCCGATGATGTGCCCAGCTGTATGCAGTGTTCATGTTTAGCCCTAAGGTCTAAAATTGCATCTCTTTCTCACTTGAGGCCTTGTTGGAAATGGCCCTGAGAATCAGACCATGGGATTTGAAAAGTAAGTGACTGGAAGAGTAATCAAAATGCAGAGTGAAAGTGACTGGGAGAATGGGAAGAGACAGAATGAGGGAAACTCACTGATATGGGGGAAGAAAAGAATTGAGTCATACATAAAGAAGAAAGCTCCTGTCCTGTTCCACAGAACAGACAGATTTAAAGTAACTAACATCATTCACAAGAATGAATCCATTTACCTCCTTCATACCGCTGCCCCAAGAATCTGCTCCCCCAATGAGTAGTTCAAAGACATCAGTGCAAATTATATTCTTTACATCCCCTGTTAAATTACTGCTGAAGAAACGCTAAATGTAGTTGTGCTGCAAGGATCCGTTAATTCATATTTTACCACTCTTCCCCTTCCCTGCCCCCATTCCAACCCCTTCCCCAAAGTCCCCGCCCCCTCCCTGTCTCTATTCCAACCCCTTCGCCAAATCCCTGCCCCAGCCCTGCCTCTTCTCCTCCTCCTCCTCCCCTGAGCACGCTGCATCCCTGCTGCTCCCCCCTCCCTCCTGGAAAGTCCTAAGTGCCGCCAAACAACTGTTTGGCGGCAGGAAGCACTGGGAGGTAGGCATAGGAGCAGGGGTGCGGCATGCTTGCAGGGGAGGAATTTGGCTGCCAGTGGGTGCTCGAGCCCCAGAGCACCCACGGAGTCGGTGCCTATGGCGGGCCACAGGAAATAACTCCGTGGGCCGCGTGTTTAAGACCCCTGCTCTACATGGATGCAAGGGTCCACCTGCACAGATCCAGTTGTGGGATTGGGGCACTAGGTGGTAAAAAACGGAATATTAATATAATCTGTTAAAAGACTGTTCCAACTCTTCTCCTGTAGCTCAGTTCAGTCATACAAACATTTTTTTCTCTAAGATTCGAGTATCTGATTATTAATTGTCTCTAAATGTAGAAGTTTAACCTAATTTCCATATTCTGAATTTGCTTACAGTTCAGGGCCACCATCCTGAAAACCCTTTGAAGATGAGACTACTTTGTATAAGGAACTGGGCTCCCCTTCCCCATGCATTTTGCTTTGCAAACAGTCCTCACATAGTCCCCTGTAGGTTCAACACAGCATGCTTTATTTACAGTGTCTTATACGGGTTTGTGTCCCCACAGCATAAGACTTCCCCCAAGCTCTACCTAATCCATAGGCACAGGGTGCGATGGGGAGAGAGATCTCATCTCTCTGAGACCCTGGGTGTCTGCTCTTCCTTCCAGCCGTTGCCTCCTCCTTTCCTGTCTCCCTTTTAACTGTCCCCAGCTGACAAGCTGAATCACCTTGTTAACTGGTTAATGACCCAGTCCTTAATTATCTCCCAAATTTGGCCCCTTTGGGAAGCTTATAGAGTGGTGAGTTGGCCTTAAGCTACTCCCATTCTGTCACAGGATCCTAGTTTTATAACATTGCAGCACAACCTAGTCTCTAAATCTGTGCTCTAAAGATGAGGCATTATGGAAAAGTGACTGCATTGTTAATGAAGATTTTTTCTTTACTTACCTTGACAGTTATCTGCAAACTGTGTTTGCTTATAGATTATATTAATATAAAATATGAGCAAAACTATACATATGGAATTAAGGGAATAATACATTCTTGTAGAAAATATTTGTACTCTAAAGAAAAAAGTTTATTGTACCTGGTTAAACATTCTTTGTTCTCTTATGTGGATGCTGAAGTGAAAGTAAAAGATTCCAGCAGTTTCCAGAAATACCCACCCCAAATTATAAATTGCAAGTTTCAAAAGGGACTCTGTGTAGTATTCTGTGTCAAAGCCTCCAGCTGTCAATCCCTTCTTCCTAAAAGCAGATAGAGCGTAGAAATAATATGCTAAGTTTTCCTTTGCATCAGAGAATGTCTACACTGCAATAGGGAGCACATGTAGACATACCTGAGCTAGCTTTGATCTAGCTAGGTTAACAGTAGTTCTGTTATGTCTATGTATGCTGCAGTCACACCTCCCAACTGCAGTGTAGACATGCCTTCCTTACGAAAATGAATACCCAACAATCAAGCACGTTCTTAAGGAAGGATACAACATCAGTCTGCATCACTACTGGCATTGCAGATTCATTAAGATTTCTGAAAAATTATGCCATTTCCCATGTGTTCCTTATGCTCTTCTACTACATACAGTTTAACTGAAAGCACTTCTCTATTAAGGAGTCTAGAAAATTTCAACGAGAAGACACATTTAGCACATATTAACACAGACAACAATATTCAGAAGAACAATTGCACACATTTGACTGTTCCTTTTTTATCTGGAAGAATATCTAGAGAATACTTTATCTTATTAATGATCTCTCTCCGTTATGTTCGTTGTAGATCTGGACTCATCCATTGACCTTGATTTGAAAAAATCTGTACTAGAAATGGGCCACTATTTAGACCTAAATTGTTTTTTCTACACCTATTTTAAAAATGTCTGGCATGCCCATGCGCATTAACTGGTCTGTGGGACAAAATGGCTATTTTATGTGACAGAACCTGAGATTTAATATCTAAAAGAGGTACTTCAGGAGTGATGTCATTAGCCAGTTGTTATAAGGAACTGGGTACTCACAGCCTGTCGTATCACTGTGAAGGTCTAATAGCTTCAGGACCAATGGGAGAGTAAATGATGTACTGCTATTCAGGGATTGTCCAGTCTTTAATACGCGTTCAGTTAGTTTATATTGAAAAGAAAGACACGCACACACGGTAGAAATTCTCTGAAATAGTTTGAGAGCAATCCTGTGTGTCCCAGTGTAGGAGACATAACATCACCATAAGAGTGCTAATCTATATAGGAAATTGCTTTCTGAGAACAACAATTATAAGGAAGTTGATTTTTATTGTGGAAATAAAATCTAATAAATATTTCAGGTGTTTGGGTTCATTCATATATTAGATAAGTCCAAAACCCATCATCTGTTTAGTATAGTGATGTTAATGTTGTAGCGTTTTACAATGGAAAAATGTACAGGACAGTCTAACATTATATATCAGAACGATTTACTCATGATAGTCTATGACGTAGTATATAGTTTTAATTGGTCAGAGTTAAAAATGAGAGTTCTAACAATAACTCCAGTTTATTAAGACAAATTATGCAAAATCTGTTTCCCAGGGTGATTACTTCCATTCTGCCAGTTGTTTGTGGTGGGAAACTGTGTGAAGAAGGAGAATGGAAAGGGAAAAGTTTTTTCATAGTCATTCTGGAAGTAGGAGTTTGATGCTATAGGCAATCATGAGCCAATAATTTTTGATCTGTTCACTCAAAAGTTAAGCTTTGAAGGTTTTGATCATATTAGTTTTGTCTAGAAAAATATTTAAAGTATTTGCACACATTTTCATGAGAGGGCTTTCTTGTAACATCATTAGTTGACATTAATGGGAAAATTACATTTGCTATACATGACAAATCGCATTTTAGAAAGAAAAATTGAGGAGTATTCTAACCAGAAGTTGGAAAACATTAAAAAGAAAGATTCTTTATGACTGAAGCATAACTAAAGGTGTATAATTCTGTATATGAAGAATCCAGATATCTGAATACTTAAAATAAAACTGGGTTATGTAAACATACTTTTGGTTTTAAGCATTGATTCCTGTAGCTTAAAAGAAGTTGATATATATCTGTCCCTTCTGTAAGAGCAATGAAAAATATACTTGCTTTGCAGGATGGCAGTTCAGCTGTCAAGGATGAACAGGTTAGCATTGCTAGTGAAGACACTGGATCATATGTATTACAAGAACAACAAGAATCTCTAATCTGTCAGGAACCTCTAGAGTTGGAAGAAATTCCTGAAATGCCAGAACTGCCAGCTCCTGAGAGCTATTCTGAATCTATATGTGAAGAGGATGTCACCCTTGCTTTGAAAGAGCTAGATGAGAGATGTGAAGAAGAAGAAGCTGACTTCTCTGGGTTATCTAGGTAAGAGTACACTTTATTTTAACTTCAGAAATAATGTACCACTTGTATATTCTAGCTTTCACATTAGTCAAGTAAAGCAACCCTTTTTCTGGTTGAATTTCTCATACTTATTATCAGAAATCTACTAACAGTACAAACTTTTAAAATAAGCACATCAAATAAATGTTTGATTCATTCTTCAAGTTACTCCCAACGTGGATCCCACTTACGGGTGTCGGTGTACCCCAGAACAGGAGTTTGGAGCATTTTCACTAGTAGTGTCTGGCAAGGGTTGTGCATGCACCCTGTATGCCCAAATTCCACTCAGTTCTTTCTAACCACTTTAGGCAGTGAGTCAGAACAAAACTGTGTCCTTTTTGTAGATTTTGTTACTTGTTAGAGTAGAAGTTTATAATTAATTTGTTTATAGTTAGTTGTACACCTCGACCCCGATATAATGTGGTCTGATATTATGCAAATTCAAATATAATGCGGTAAAACAGCGCTCCGGGGAGCGGGGCTGCTTTACCTCGTTATATCTGAATTCGTGTTAGCTCAAGCAGTTCCTCTGCTCCCCCACTTACTTGCTGCGCCCCCCCCCCCCCGCCTCAGCTCACCTCCCTTCCGCCTCCTCCCACGAGCGCACCGCCGCTCTTCTCCCCCATCCCTCCCAGCTTCCTGCGCCAAACAGCTGATTGGCGTGGCAAGGCTGGGAGGGAGGGAGAAGCGGAGTGGCGGCGGCATGCTCAGGGGAGGAGGCGGAGGCAGAGCGGAGGTGAGCTGGGGCAGGGAGCGATTCTTCTCCCTACCCCGATATAACACGGTCTCACCTATAAGATGGTAAGATTTTTTGGTTCCCGAGGACCGCATTATATCAGGGTGGAGGTGTAGTTGTTACTGTTTCATTTAGCCATTGGCAGAAGAGGGAGAGAGAGAGCAGATTGGAGCAGGGTTAGTTATGTCAGAGCCTAGATCTCCCAGCTTCAAATCACATCCTTCCTGTGTGTGGGTGGGGGGGGAAGGGTTCTCCTCTTTTTTTTTTTTTCTTATGGAAAAATCCATGAGCATTATACTGGCCTTGAAGTAGAGACTGAGCACAGAGACTTCTTGTTCCCAACTCATCCTTCCAGTGCTCCTGTCCCTAGAAATGTGACACTGAGCACAGGAGCGGTAAAGAAACTGAAAGAGAGTAAAAAAAAATTCATCATAGTCGTCAAGAACCTCTGTTGTCCAAGGACTGACATCTTAAATGCCAAGTTGACAAAGTAAGAGGATGGGCTCCTCAAAGGAATCATTTTCTGCTGGGTTGGGAAAAAGTGGGACCAGAACCCTCACTGCTGCACCATAATGAAGAGCCAGCACAGAGATCTTCTTTGATAACAAGGGCTTAAAGACACAGGAATGCAAAGTTGTGTTTATTATACCCCACCAAGGCATCAGATTTATCAGCACTATCCGTCACAACACCGCAACACTCAGCATTGTCTACTCCGCACTGCCTTTATTGGTACCATTGTCACAAGTGTACCCCATTGTGGGGCGTCAGGTCTTGGGGGAATCAAAGTAGAAATTTAGCAGTCCAAGTGGCCTAGCCTTCTGTGTAACCACAGCCCAGTGGCCAGAGTCAGTACAGTTGCCCTTGGGTACATGGCAGCGTGACCCAATGGTTAAGGTCAATGGGGCAGTCCTGCTGTGTGGCCCTAGGGAACCAGTGTTTCCACAATCAGTCTAGCTCACCCAGTAGCTCAGTCCAGATCCCTGCGGCACTTCCTACACTTCCATCCAAAGCTGGTAATCTTGTGGCCTCTGCTGTCTTTCCTCCTTTGGTGACAGTCGGCTGGGGGTCCACTGGAGCCTCAGCCTAGCTGGTTTCTGGGTCCTGGAGCTCTGGCAGTGTCCCTGGAGGAACCTGTAACACACATTTGCTCTTGTCGGTGGCCAGCTCAGACTGAACTTAGCTACTCCTTTTTATATGCTGGGTCCAGCTGGAGCATGCCCAGCAGGGGTGAGGGGGCGTGGCTTCCTCACCCTACAGAGTGTGGTTATCCCGTGTTGAACCAGTGTGCTGTAGGTACACCCTGTAACAACCATCATTATTAATTAAATCCTGCTTGCTACTTGCACTGGTCCCAGCCTCTGAGGATTCCTCATTGCAGAGGGAGACAGCGACAGCATCCTCAGCACAGGTTTCTCTTCCAAACAATTTCTCATCTCTGAGAGGTTCTTTTAGGTCCTCGCCAAATCTCAGGGTAATTCTAACACCTGACTCCCCAATCCTGAGAGTTTTCCCCAATTTTGGTACTAGCCAGATCTCCTTCCTAGAAAGAAACAAGGTTCCTATGATGAAAATGTATCTGAGAAAACATGGCAGTATGATTAAGAATGTGAACTCCATTCAGATCCTGCAGTCACCTATTATATGACTCCAATATTAGATGTTTCTGCATCCAAAGATTCTTAATTCCTCCTCAGACTCTGACAAGAGATCCCTTCCAAAGAGGAAAGTATATAGACAAAAGGAAAATAACGTCAGGGAGGGATATAGGAAAGAACCTCCTGTAACCTAAGGATTTAAATCCTCAGTATACTCCTTGGCTTCCCCAAAATTGGTCAAATTTTTCTTTTCCATATGATCAGCAACCATGGTCATATCAGACATCCTGGGCCATAATATCCACATTTTCAAGGACAAGTTTCCCCACAATATATGTGGTCTACATGTAAGTAGCCTGTTGCAAATTTTTGTGAATCTTATCACTGTCCTCATTAAGTTCAAGAGACAGAGGAACAACAAGATACTAATGATGAGGAAATACCTATTCATCAGGAAGATCCTTCTGATCATCTACATTGTTCTTCCTTGCCTGATGAAGGCATTTTACATGTTTTACCCTTTGATGATTTTAAAACCTTTCAAGAAATATTAGAATGTATGGCAAAATGTATGCCGGTCTGGGGTTCCGTCTGCCTCCTGCACTGCCCGTCTGGGGTTCTGTCCGCTGGCCCCTGCCACTTTTCAAAGGTTGCCGACCGCTGCTATAGAGTTTGTTGCAGCTCTCCTAGATTTGGTGGCAGCAAGAGCATTCTTCCCCCCAGACAAATTTCAGATAATGAAGAATCTGATCCTCCAAAACAGTCAGGATGTGTCTGAATCTTCTAGGCCATAGGGCTTCATTTACAGTTGTAACTCTGTTTGCCAGATTATGTCCGATACTATTTCATACTTGGATTCAAGTCAGTTTACAACCCAAAGCTTCATGACATGTCATTAAAGGTGGTGATTCTGGACCAGATTCTAGTTTCTCTGGACTGACAGAGGATAAAAGAAAAGTATATATGGAAGTTCAGTTTGTTTCTCCCATAGCATCCAAAGCTCTGATAACAGACGTATCCCAGATGGGTTAGGGAGCACATATAGATCACATTCAACTCTTGGCTTTTGGTCTCATTTACAATCCACAATGCATGTAAACATCCTAAAATTCAGTGCAGTTAGACTAACTTGCACAATGTTTCTACCTATGATGGAGGACTCTTTAATCCAAGCTCTCATGGACAATTTCACAGAAGCCTATTATGTAAACAGGCAAGGAGGTGCAAGGTCAGACCTTCTTTGTTCTCAAGAAGCCATAAGACTCTGGGAATGGTGTATTCAGAATTGTACAGTCTGACAGCTCTTCATCTCCTGGGAGAGAGTAATGGGCTGGCAGACCCCCTAAGCAGGAAAGCGACCTCATCCCATGAATGGGAATTAAAAAATCATTTACTAGACTGACTTTTCCAAGAGTGGGGGTTTCCCCAAATAGGTTTATTTGCTTCAGATCAAAAGAGTAAATGTCCAATATTTTGTTCTCAAGCAGGACAGTATCCCAGGTCTCTAGCAGACACCTTCTTCATTTGTTGGTCACACAGTTCAATGTATGCTTTCCCTCCATTTCCGCTAATTCCAAGGGTGTTACAGAATGTAAAGTGAGAAAAAAACTCGCATTATATTGATGGATCTTGCTTGGCCTCGTCAGTCTTGGTTCTTGGACATACTGCTTTGTCAAATCACTAATTTATCACACTCCCAGTTCAGAAGGACATGGTATCACAGTCTAGTCCTTCACCCAAACGCAGCTTCATTGTGTCTCACAGTTTGGATGATATCAGGATGTCCTAAGTAGTCAGTGCTCTTTGGAGGTACAAAATGTTCTTCCGGGCAGGAAATTATCTACTAGGATTACATATACTGCAAAATGGAAATTATTTTCATTATCTGCAATATCTAAGGGTTATGTTCCATGTCAGTGTTCTATTCCAATTATTTGTTTACTGTTTCAATTGCAGGTCATTGGCATTTATTTCCACATTCCATCCTCCAGTAGAAGGAGGTTCTGTTTTCTCTCATCAATCAGTGTACGGATTTATGAGAGGTGTTCGTGTTTTCCTCTTGCGAGAAAGATCACTCCAACATGGGATTTAAATCTAGTATTTTCTTCACTTATGGACCCTCCTTTTGAACCTCTATCAAATTGTCCAATTCATTTATTGTCAATTTTGGTGGCATTTATATTAACTTGTAAAATTAAATGAATTGCAAGCTTTAATGATAAATTCTCCCTACACAGTTTTTCATATGGAGAGTGTAACTAGGAGACCACATCCGAAAGTATGGTCAGACTTTCATATCAATCAACTTATTCACTTACCAGACTTTTTTCTGAAACCTCATTCACATTGGTTTAACCTAAATTACATACTGTAGATGTCAGAAGATCATTATGATGTTACCTAGGTAGAAGTAAAATCTGTTTGTAGCACTCCAAGACTTTTCATTGCTTATGGTAATAAATCCAAAGGGATGGTTATTTTGTCACAAAGACTCTCAAAATGAATATTGGATGGTATTACGACTGCTTACAACATTAATAAAAAGAATCTTCCTTCAAATATTTGGACTCACTCTACCAGAGCACAAGCCATGTGGACAATATGCCTAAGTCAAATAGCAGTTTTCAGAGTAGCAGCCATGTTAGTCTGTATTCTCAAAAAGAAAAGGAGTACTTGTGGCACCTTAGAGACTAACAAATTTATTTGAGCATAAGCTTTGACCTGTAGCTCACGAAAGCTTATGCTCAAATAAATTTGTTAATCTCTAAGGTGCCACAAGTACTCCTTTTCAAATAGCAGTGTCCAAAATCTGCAGAGCGGCTGCCTGGCCATTAGTGCATATGTTTATGAACATTATTCATTAGTGATTGCTTCAATATCCGATGTCCATTTTGGAAAGACAGTTTTGCCATTTCTTTTCAAATAACTCATGCCCCTCACCTCCTCAAATGGTGACTTCTGGCTAATCACCATAAGTGGGATCCACAAGTGCACTAACTCAGAGAAGAAAGAACAGTTGCTTAATTCACAGTAACTGTGGTCCTTTGAGATGTTCTGCACATGTGCATCTCACAAACACCCTCTGTCCCTGCAACTAGGAGTGTGGATCCTGAGCGACAAAGTTGCAGTGTGGTCGCTATGCCCTTAAGCCCTTGGGAACAGGGGCATGAGGGCATATAGGCCACGTGTGACCCCTGATGGACATGACTAGTGAAAATGTTCCAAACGCCTGTGCTGGGGTACATAGATACCTGTAAGTGCAAAACATCTTGAAGAACCACTCTTACTGTGAGGAAAGTAACCTCACAGTTTTATTCCGTTCAGGAAATGGAACTGTTGGGTCAGTCCTGGGCCCAGCTCTATCTCCTTTGCACTTCTGAACAATGCATAGCACATAAAAAGCTGCCCTAGAGGAGCAGCGTCACACAAGAATCCTCAGTTGGCTCAAACCCATCAGCATGGGGGCAGGGGAAGGTTGGGGACCACAGAAGGTAAGCTTTAGCAGTTCAGGGAGAGCAAGAAAGCACAGACCGAGTTTGAAGATGAATAAATCACAATGAGAGAGGAACAGAAGAAGCTGAACATTGTAGATTTTTATATTGGGTCACTGTAATATGCCTTGCAAAAATTAAAGGCTGATGCCAGTCAGTAGCAGTTTGATTTCCCATGTACTAATTAAAATTCACCTGTTCTTGCAATGTGTTTACATTAAAAAAAAATTAGTTCTAGCCTGAACAGTGATGAAGATAACCTTTTAGGGTTAGTCCTCTGACTAATAGGTGTCTGGTAAATGCTGCAGACTTTGTTTGTAGATTATGGGAGAAACTGCCTGCCTCTAGCCTGCTCACAAAGGCTTGCTTTACTTGTAGCTTTTATGGGCATTGCACTACTGAACTGAACACATGCAAATATTACAAAACCAACTTATTTTCCAGTGTCATGTTGTAAATGATTGCTGTGATGAGTAGTCTAAACAATATTGTTTTTCAAAAGATTTTCTCTGGTCAAGGACTGGGAAAATAAGCAGGGGGAATTTGGTCTACCAAGCATGGTTTAGCTGCTACAATCTACTACTAGAATTGTTAGCATCAAGAAGAAAGTAAATTTGTGGGCATGTTATTGTGTTAAATGGATAAGTTTTATTTAAAATGTGCTTTAAGTGCCTCTTGAAAGGGAGGCTGGTACTGTGGGGGAAAAAATCATGTAAATTTTATAAAGTTTTTTATAAACATTGCTAATTGCAAATAAAATAGTAAGCTCGTTGTGTAATAAAGCATCAAGAAAAATAATTGTGTAAAAATATAATTTCTTCTAATACAGAAGTTTTTTTAAAATTGTTAGTGACTTTGAGTATCAGCATTGATTAATCTGTCTCATAAGTAACAGCATTATCAGAGCATTGATACATGATGAAAAGTCCATCTGTAGGACATTCTTTGAACAACAGCTTGTTAAATTGTCCATAAAAGTGGACCTGTTCCAATCTATTTCTATCCACATATAGATATTACTTAAGATAATTTTAAAAATTGGTATACTGCAGCAAGAGCTTTTGGGTTGCTCCCAAGACAAGCTAGAGCTTTGCTACATTGCAGATGATCAGATAGTCAAGGATTCAATTATATTATTTTTGGCAAGAAAATATGTCCCTTTCTTAAATGTTCTATAGATAAAAATGTTAAACAGAAACAGCATAATATATGTTTACTTTGTTATTGGATATTTGGGGCTGTTTGTATCAACATTTATATTATAGCAGCAAACGCCTTACTTACAAAAGCCTTTTAATCTTCTCCTGCTTCATTGTTTATAGTTTCACTGCAGATTGCATTTTGTTCGAAACAAAACAGAATTCTCTCTAGATTTTTAATTTTAGTGACTCACTTGTATTGCATGTTCTAATTAAAATTTTCAAAATAAATTAAATTAGTGAAAACTGTTTCTTTTTTTTCCTCATAGTATTTACTGACAAGCTTACATCATTTACTTTATTTACAGCCAAGATGAGGAAGAACAGGATGGTTTTCCAGAAGTACAGACTTCCCCACCACCTTCACCATTTCTTTCTGACATATTGGCAGCTTTTCAACCAGTGGCATATGATGATGAAGAGGAGGCCTGGCGCTGCCACGTCAATCAGATGCTGTCAGACACTGATGGATCTTGTGCAGTCTATACTTTTCATGTGTTCTCCAGGTTATTTCAGGTCAGTGACTCATTATTAATTAGTTTCTGACCCTTTTCCAAACCGTTCATTTTTCTAATTAATTTTCCAAGGCCTGACACTACCATAAAAAATTCAAATATATTAAAATAATGTAGTTATATGATCATGAAGTATTTTTTCCACAGGACCCTGCCTCATTTAATTCAAAGGATGGATATTGTGCAGGAAATAAGGCATCTGTTCAGTATTTCTTTTTATCCTCATCATTTGTGTGTCCCATCCCACACACACTTTGTTTTTTACTGAATATCATCCAAACCCTTTGCAGAATTATTGATTTCTTCATGAGCTTTTCTGTGGCACTCATCACCAAAGTATGCCAGCCTAACAAATATTAGTGAGTTTGTCTTCACAAAACCCCATGAGGTAAGGAGGTTTTTCACAGAAAGGGAATTGATATACTAGGAGATTAAGTTAAAAAATTTCTGTTAATTTAGGTTGCTTCAGTGATTGGGAACCCAGCTAGGGCCTGATTTTTTCAGAGTACTTAGCATTTTTATAGCACTTAATATGTTCTAAACACTGCAAATTAGGCATTAATTAATTAATCCTCTCACTATCCTGTGAGGAGGTGGATAAGTATTACCTCAGTGAAACTGACACAGAAAGACAAAGTGACTTGATCAAGGCCACACAGTGAGTGAGTGGCAGAACAAATATTAAAATTCAAGACCTCCTGACCCCAATTCTGTGCTCATTCCTCCAGACAACACTGCCTTACTGCCAGAGGCTTGAGCATCATCTCCCAGTTAATTCAGCTGTCGTTACAAGTGCTCAGCTTCTCTGAAAATCAGACCACAGCTGTCTGAAGTTGGGCGCCCAGAAGAAGAGAAACAAACTATTAGTATCCCCTTGTGAAAATGTTGATTTAAGTGATTTGTTCAGCATCACACAGGAAGTCTGTGACAGAGGTTATGATACAACACAGTCCTACTGGGTGGCATTCAACTGCCTTGACCAGGAAACCATAATTTCTCTTGCTGCAGTCCCCTGCCTCATTCACTATTCCAAATTCTGCAACAAATGAAGAAAGGATGGTTCAAACAACAGGTTCATTCACTACATAACCCTCATTCATTCCCTGATCACCATCCATCCTGTGCACTGAATGAGGCAGGGGTCAAGTGGGGAAAAAAGTATGTGATTTTGAAATTAAAGACTGTATCACAATTAGTATCCCATGTACTCTGATTCTCTGCTGAATTTGTCATTTTGTCATATGCTATGGAATTTCGCGCTTTGGCTACAGAATCAGCCATTTTGCTTCAGCCAGATACCTGCCATTTTAGTCCTCCCTGCTCCACCTTGACCTGGCTTTAGCTTCCTCTCTCTGTGCTGCTTTTACCACAAGCGGAAATGCATTACGTAAACAGCACTTTCTCTTTCCCTGCTGTTCATAAAAGGAGGAGCCAGAAAGCAGAGCAACAGCTCTCCCTGGCTCATGAGGACTAACCCTTGACTAGCTGTGAAGGTGTGTGCCCTGGGGGGAATGTTGCAAACCAAGGCCAAGTCATTGGGTTGCAGGCGATGGGGAGATTTCCATCTCACCCAGGCTCTGACATGTGCAGGACTGGATTAAGGCAATTGGGGGCCATAGGCGTACCACAAGAAGGTAAGGGGCCTTTTGTGACCATACCCCACTCCTGCACCATAGCCCCAAACCCCCACTTGGAGTAGCAATGACAGAGAAAAGCTGAGTGCTCTTTTCACAGTGTCCCTGAGCATCTAGCTATGTTGGGAATAACTGTTCTCTGTTACCCAGAGGCTCCATAAAATTTAGAGAATTCAGCAGCATATTATGAAAAATCAACAAATTGAACTAATTAGTACTGCTGTGGAATTGAGAGTTTCCTGCTACTGAACTAAGGAGTACCTGGCATACAATTTGTCCATTGTGGTTCAGAGTATAGGGGGCCGTGATCATAACGCATAAGTGCAAGTAGCAGAATGAAGGTTGAACAGACAAACTTAATCCTGGCATTTCCTAGCTACAGAGTGCTTGACTTTGCAATCTTACTAACATTATTTGAATGTAGATCTTTTGTATGTATTTGTAATTTTTCAGGTATTATAAAAAGAATTTATAGGAGCATACTGGGTCAGAACCATAGACTTATAAACCTATTTAATTTTAAAAAAATGAATAAACATAATTCAAAAAGTTTTCTGAAATATTATTTTCTAACTATGTTGTATCAAATATATAATGGTGTTTGCAGGCATAATTTTTTAATTGGCACTTGTTGACAGTGACCTGCATAAATCGCTACTTATCATTTATTTGTAGGACCCTACCAAATTCACAGCTCTGAAAAACATGTCATGGACCGTGAAATCTAATCTTCCCTAGCCAGGTGCCAGATTTCATGGGGTCTTCTACCCTGCACAGGGCTCCAGCTGCTAGTCAACCGGAAATGGGGAGGGACGAGACTTTCTCTTCCCCTGCAGGGGCCACTCCTAGGGTGGGTCATACCCACCTCTGGGATCTTCCCCAGCAGCAGGAAGCTCTGTGGCTCCAGCTGTCACTCCCCCTCCCACCCCCATGTGGGGAAGCCGCAGCTCCAGCTGTCGCCTTCTGTCCCCCACCCATCCCCCAGTACCCTACCACCCTCACTTCTGTGCTGCCACTGGCTTTAGAGCTGGGCTCCCAGGCAGCAGCCTTCATCTCTGGCTGCCTAACTCTAAAGGTAGCACCCCTGCCAGCAGCAGAGCAGAAGTAAGGGTGGCAGTCCCATGCCCCACTACAATCGCCTTGCAGCCCTTCCACCCTGACCACCTTTTGGGTTGGAACCCCCACAGTTACAACACTGTGAAATTTCAGATGTAACTATCTTTAAACGTGAAATTGACTAATTTTAAAAAAAACCCTGGCTGTGAAATTGACCAAAATGGACCATGAATTTGCTAGGGTCCTATTTATTTGTATTATCGTAGCACCTACCAGCTCCAGTCATGGACAAGGATCCTGTTGTAGTAGGCACTGTACAAAAAGAATCCCTGCCCCAAAAGAGCTTACAATCTAAGTTGTGGCTTTACTACTCCTAAATAATGCATTCATCCCTGACTCAAGGCAATATATAGTACCATAATTTTGGGAACTATTTCCCTTCTTATAGTGTTTTACTGCTTTTATTATGCAAACAGTCCATATTTTGTGAGTGTGTGTATAATTTAATAATGACAAAAAAAAGTGCGTTGTCATAAATGACAGTAGTTTACATAGAAATTCTTTGTCATAATAGAAAAAAGCTTTCCTTTATCAGGAAAAAGAAAAGAAAAAAGGAAGTAATGCAAAGTAAATATTTCTTTCTATTTTTTATTATTCTAGACCATTCAAAGAAAGTTTGGGACTATAACAAATGATGCAATCAGTTTTCTTGGTGAAGGTCTACAGCGTATTGGAACAAAATTTAAAAGTTCGCTGGAGGTGATGATGATGTGTTCGGAATGCCCAACAGTCTTTGTTGATGCTGAAACGGTAAAATCTCATGTGCAGCAATACACGGTTAGATTAAAATATCTATGTATTTAGTAATCTTCCTGCAGGCACACAGAATGTTTTATGGTTCAACCTTTGCAAAATAATATTGAGGGAATTTTTTTCAAAATTCCAGGCAGACAGCCAACTGATAGTAGTGCCTTTGAAAATCTCTCCCATTGTCAGTGATTGCAGCAGCATAGATAGTACTTGTATTTAAAAATAAAAAGATTAATTTGTATAAATGAAACAGAATAGTATTAAAACAATAGTTTATAGCTGTAAGTTCAGTTGTGAAATATAGCCCTTTCTAATTATACAAAAATTGTTAAATATAATTATTTCTCCCAAATAACTTCTATATGGTAAGGACAAACAGTGGATTTAGATAGTAGATATCAATTAATTTCACTCACTGTTCTTTACAAGGTTTCATTTGTCAAACTAAATGGTGCGGGGGGAGGCATTCAATATCCTGGTCAGATTCTGCTATCCTTCCTTACTGACTTTGAGTCTGCCATAGGGCTTATCTACACAGGGAAATCCAAATCATAGTATTTCCAGCAGAACAGTACCTCTGACAATATCCTGGTTCCATATTGACTTGGGGCTAGATTGTGGCCTGTTCTGCACACTGGCATAAGGAAGTACAAGGGGCACAAGGAGCCCACTTACTCCCTTGCATTGTTGGGCTGCATGCAGGATGGAAGCAGACTCCACAGAGCCACTGCTTGTCCCTTGCACAGGTGAGCAGGAAAGGGAGGAGAGTTGACAGACCATGATTTCATCCCCCCCACACCAACATGCCTGGCAGCTTAGTTACCTCAGTGCTCCAAATAGTATAAGCTGTAACAGCTGTAGACCCAGCACAGTTTATTCCCTTCCTTGAGTAGCATGGAGACTGGTAGGGACATAGGGTGTCACAATGTCACAGTCTCCCTCCTAAGCTGCTCTGGGACAACACAACACATTGTCCTTCCCTGTAAGTGAGATTGCAAACTCATGATTTAGCTCTTAGATGGAAATGTACCACAAGTTGAATCACAAGTGTTATTTCCTTCAGCACTTAGGAGTTCCTTTGAGATCTCTCATCCAAGTTCTACTAGGCACAACCCTGCTTACCTTACAAGATCTGCTTAGATCTCAGCTTGGGGTGGTGTGGCTGCAAATGTTTGCTTAAAGCTAAAAACAGAGGTTTTACTGTGATGTGCAGAACAGCTAGTTTTATGTGATATCCCAAATGTGGTCTAACAATTTAAGTGTTTAATTTGTTAGTAGAAAAAAAATATTTTTATATTCTAGCTGATGTCCTGTGGCTTACTAGAAATGTTGAAGTTCAGCGTTCTAGAGCTTCAAGAACATCTAGATACCTATAATGCCAAAAGAGAGGCAGCAGAGCAGGTGAGTCTGCATTATTCCATAGGCTGATACCTGTTTCAGAATTTTAAAAAATACTAGAATTTCAAAAGATTATCAAGGAGATTTTAAAAAGCTACATGTCTGTCTTGTATCTCAAACAAAATAGTAGACTTAAAGTTAAAAAAGAAATTGCTGTGGCATACTGGTGGAATAGCTTGCTTCCTTTTGTTACTAGCATTCTCTGTTGTGTATAGTTTGAAAGAGTTGTTTGTGCTATGGGTAGTTGATGCTTGTTGCACCTACCTACACACTATTACTTTTTACTGTGTGTATGGGTAATTGTTAGATGTTCAAAAGGTAAAAGAGAATTTTAGCATCAATGCTGAACTCATTGTAGGCTTTTTACTCCTTCATATAAGTACTATGGGGTAGAGAGGGTCTGTGATGCTGAGATTTAAAATAAAGTTGACATTTAGACAATATGATGAAATAGTTTAGACCCTGAAGGTATATTTAATGCCTATCCTCTGTGCAAAGGGCAGTAGGTTTAAAAATTGAACTTTCAGCAAAGCATGTGTGCTTGTTTTTATGAACCAATGTATTGAAACTGACTTTAGAAGGATACTAACTTCAGAAAATTCAAACAGATTACCCTTTCACCAACTAAAAGAAAATATGGAACCAGATTCACCTCTGCAGTCACAGGAAGAGATGCAATTTGTACACACCTGTATAGGAGTAGTTGTCGAGAAAAGGGATCAGTCTCTGGGAAGGGCAGTGCTGGTACTGTTGTCACTGACCCCTTGGGGTACCATTAGGAGAGGACATTTTGCAAATGTTGCTGGTGATCTACAGAAGTCTGTCAGAAGATGCTCAGGAAATGTGCTGAATCAGTTCCATGCAGGCTTACCCTAAGGGCTTGCATCCATTGGTATATCCAAAGATGTGAGCCTGGGACATTGGCTCTGAATTCAGTCTTTCTGGCTCTTCTGTTTTGAAAATATAAATGGTCTCTTTTGATATTTCCCTAATAGATTCATGTAGGCATCGGGTTGTGTGGTAAACATCAATCTTGCACCACTCAAAGTATGTAATGACCATAAACACATCACACTTGCAATCACCTATCAAATGGTTCAGACATGCTGCCACATTTTTGTTAGAAGGAATCTCAAGACGTATCCAGTTTCCTGGGTAAAGTATCTCCATACTTAATGAGACTCCATCAGTCTGAACTTCTTGGAGAAACATTTTTGAAAACTCTAGTTTTTATTAGAGTCTTTAAATTATGTTTCCTGAATTTTATTAAAAAGTCTTTTTTAACATTTTTAATAAGGACTTTTCTTGTCCTGTTTCTGATGTTAATAAGGTCTTTTTTTTAGCTGGAGAAAAAATTGATTATACAGAGGAAACAGTGAAACTGACTATGCTCAAGAGAACCTGATCTAACTTTAATTGAAGACTGCCACTGAGTTCAGTGGGAGTTGGATCAGATCCAAAGTTCTATCAAATGCACAAAGTAAACAAACTGTAAAAAAGAGACATTATTTTCACCATAATCTCCTCCAGTTACAGCAATATTAGAAGTCACACCATAATAGATCCTAAATTTTCACACAGAGGTGATTTTTCTAGTTGGCATTGTCCTTTTAAATACACACTTAGGGACAGAAATTTCAATTAGGTTTATTAGGCTACTGTATTCTCAGCCACGACACTTTTCTCGTTTGAGATGAGACTAAATCAAAACATAAATGAAACACATGGTTTCATCTTAGTCTTTTCAAAGTTACCAGGGCAGCCAAAATCAAGAGAATTGACTTTGTGTTTAGTAGATGGCTCAAATAAAAAAGGTCTGCTTGTGTGTTAGTATTAGTTTGTTACCCTTACTCTTATCACTACTTCCATTTTTTAAAAACCTGAAAAATCCTAAACAATAATTGGATTATGAGAAGCACAAGTATAAGTGTCTTGCACTAACTATATTTCTGATTAAGTTTAAATCTCATCTAATTTTAGGGATGCCCCCATTAGCACAGTATCAGAGTGCCACACTATCTGTAATTTATATATTCTTACATCCCTGTGAAATAGGCAAATACTATTTTCCCCATTTTACAGATGGGGAACTGAGGCACAGAGAGGCTAAGTGACTTGCCCAAGGTCACTCATGAAGTCTGAGGCAGAGTAGGGACTTGAACCTAGGTATGTGTTTATACTCTGAAAAGTGACTATGCAAAATGGCATTGTGAGATTCTCTCCATGTGGATTGTTTCTCAGTGAGTTAATTGCCCATTATACACATGTGATTTTTTTTTTCTAATTGGTGAATAAGAAAGTAGCAATCTTAGTCACCTTTCTAACCATAAATGCACTTTAAATTTTCAACTATATTTTTATATTTTCATTTTTTATTATAGATTATTCTATGCATAAAGATAATGCAGAATCTCTTTGAGTTGTCTGCATTTTGTTTATATAAAGGAATCTGGTGTATGGAAGTTAATGATGGCCTCTGTCAATATATCACAGTGGAGCACACATGTTTTCTGTAGTGATGCTGTCAAAAGACTGCCCAAGGACTGTTTCTGTGTTCAGCCTGTCTTCTACTGCAATATTTGTGAGTGACTAGGGCAGGGCAAAGGTTTCATTGGGTCAAAGAAATTGTTCTGAAACAACTGAGAGCCTAAGGCAGATTTGGTTATTATTTTTTTAATTTGCATCAAGAAAGAAAAAGATGGTAAAACTTTTATCAGTTTTAGTTAGCATAATATAATTTAATTTAGAAATCAGTGGCTAATTTTCTCCAAAAAATGTTCTTGTTCTACAGTTTTAAAACATATTCTTTTCATTTCTTCAATGGTCATTCTTTGTTCACCACCGTTTGTGTATTGTACAAGGAATGGAGAATTGGGAGTCTTCAGAAGGGTTGAGCGAACGCACAGTGAAGTTAAATAAACAAGGCACAAGAAAATATTGATCCAAAGGTGTAGCCAATTGTTTGACTGCAGTTGCTGTTCATTCTTTAAAATGTTCAAAAGACCAATTAACCTAACTTAGCCAAATTTATTGTCTAAAAACAAAGCAGTACAAGACAAAAGGGAGACAGACATACAAATTCTCACAGAGTGTTCACCATATACAGATTGCGTGCTTCAGAGATGTGCATTTCAGCTAGCAGTATTTATTGGATGATTTTACAAGTTACAAAACTCCTTACACATCACTAAAATCCAGTTCACCAGTTCATACCAGTTCTTTAGTTTGTTGTTCTGTACCTTCCTTATTTTTAGTTTGGCTACTAGCATTCCTGGTACTGGTCCATAAAGGTACCTCCCTGTACTCATCTGAATATTCCATTCCAAGTACTGATGAGCCATGAAAGTTTCCCCTAACCATACTTGGTACAAAGTATTCTTGCATCTTTGCTTTGGCAAGTTTCCTGTTTTGTAATACCAAAGCTGACTTCAGGTTTTCAAAGTGTTGTGGGATACATTATGTGGGTGAACAGAATTGTAGGAAAAGCATATTACATTCCGTTAAAATAACTTCCCTACACTTCTTATATTAATACCATGCACATAATAACTTTTAACATGGTGCATACTATGCCTAACATATATGTATTGGCTAACAAAAGCTAATGAGACATACAGGAAGTGATTGAAGTAAAATTGGTTGGCTATATTCTAATAGGTAATAATTGTATAAAAGCAATCTGTGTGGTATATTAAACTACTGGTCTCTAGAATCAAACCAAGAATTATGAGCCAAACTGTAAACCTCTTTTACAAACTTTATCCTGAAAAAGTGTATTGTATGTGATATTTGTATGTTGTCTTAACCTCCTTAGACTTTGAATTGCACATGTAAAAAATAGGAGTGTTAGTTGTAGCTGCATGGAACTCACACCCAGCAGAGCTGAAGTGGGGGAGACAAAGGGGTTTGTAAGCCACCTTTCTTTTTCGAGGAGTGTCCCTGTGGGTGTTCCACGTTAGGTGTTTTGGCACCCTATGTTTGTAATCAGAGTTTTGTAGTAGCAGTGCCCCAGCTTGCTGTGCACACCCAGCAGCCGTCTCACACCGCTCCGAGTGGTTACTTAGCATGTGCAGCCAATCGTCTCCCAGTTCCTTTTGTACTGCCTTTGTCTTGAGTTGGAGCGACAGCAGTGCCTCTCTTAATCTTACATACCTCAGCAGTTTTCTGTTTTCCCAGATGTATTAGACTTTAATTTCATTATTTATCCTCTAGTTTATATTTTACTTAAAATCTTTCCAAAAATTTTTTTTGGTTAGCTGTTCCCCTCAATCCCTCTTCCCCCCTCCCCCCACCTCCTAGGTGGGTCGCCGGCTTCAACAACAAGAACAGAGACCCAAATATGGACTTATTCTCCTTCTTTCTCAAAACGAGTATCCTCTCAGGCATGTCTGGCTCTCCCGGCTTTAAACGCTGCCTGACTTGCAGACTTTCGATACTGGTAGCAGACGGCCACGCACACTGTGTCCGCTGCCTTGGTGAGACCCACATTACTCAGAAGTGTCGACATTGCAAAAAATTGTCTGCTAGGACAAGGAAGGCTAGGGACCTCCAGATGGAGAAATCTCTCAGGCCAGCCTCCAACCCCGAGTCGAGAATGCCTCCTGGCCAGCAGTCACCAGCAGCAGCATCTGACAGGGGATCTACCTCAAAAATGGCTGGTAAGGAGCCTGCTTCCAAAAAGGCTGCTAAAAAGCGGTCTTGCTCTTCCCCACAGTGAAATTTGCACAAAAGAAAGCAATCTCCCAGTGGAAAATTTGCCGCAGTACCAATGGCACCAAAAGCATCGGACCACGAGGCACCAGGAACGTCCGGTACCAAGACTTCCCAAGGAGCTAAGGACCTGGTGTGGGCA
Organism: Lepidochelys olivacea; assembly: GCF_965140295.1. Classification (NCBI taxonomy): domain Eukaryota; kingdom Metazoa; phylum Chordata; order Testudines; family Cheloniidae; genus Lepidochelys; species Lepidochelys olivacea. The sequence goes on from NC_140414.1 coordinate 98,524,546, forward strand.
AGCTCTCATGGAGGTACGTGCACGAAAACCAAACCTCCCAGGTTGGCACCAACGGAGCTGAAGAAAACCTCGGCACCGAGTACTGTAATGGCGCCCCCTGATGTACCTACGCAATACAGTAAGCCATCAGTACCAACAGCTCTCACTCTGCTCCCATGCCACAGCATTCTGACGTCCCTGGCACCGAGACTTCCAGTACCACAGCAATTTATGCAACAGGCGAACCTCATGATTACTTCAAAGTCTGGCACGCTCCTGTTCAGTACCGACGGTACCCCAGCGAGACCGGGACCAAACCTGGTGGCTACTCCCGTTGGCTCAGCCATCTCCAGCGATGAGGAAGAAGAGGATGAGGCAGGGACATGCACCCCTCACCACTCCGTCCCTCAGCCAGGACCGTCTCAGCATTACACATCTGCTGACGTATGAGGCTGGCAGGCTCAACTGTGAGTGCCACCTCCAATGACTTTTCCACCCAACTGGGCATACTGGGATCCATGGGCATTATATAGGCCTCAGGACCTCAGCCTCCCCCTCCTCTCCCCATTCCACCAAGGTCTAGAGCAACACGATCCCCTTCACCACCTGCCCCAGCTCCCTCAGAGACATGGGAGGAGGAGATAGAGGAGCCCGAGGGTGATACCCTGCCGCCCACCCACATTTCATCTTCATCACTGGATGAAACAGTAATACCACCCCCCACACACACATCGGGACGATTTCAAATCATTCCAGGATCTTTTCAAGAAGGTAGCTGAATCCCTGGACATTTCCTTAGCAGAGCTACCAGAAACCCAACACAGGCTTACAGACATCCTCCAGGCATCTCCATCAGTAAAAATTGCACTGCCTATCAATGCTGCCATAATGGATCCTGCAAAAATAATCAGGCAGACACCTGCCACACCCCCGCCTTCTTGTAAGAGATCTGACAAGTGTTATGTGCCAGCTAAAGGGGCCGAGCTTCTGTTCACTCACCCTGCACCAAATTCTTTGGTGGTTGAGGCTGTTAATCAAAGGGGAAAACAACACCATCTAGAACGAACCCTTACGATAAGGACTGGGAAAGGCTAGACCTATGGACAGAGAGCCTATTCCTCAGCCATGCTCCAATTTCGCATAGCTAATTATTCAGTCTTACTAGCTAAATACATGCACAACCTGTTCTCTAAAATGTCAACTTTTATTGAACATTTGCCTGATGACAAAAAAGAACAATACAAGGCTAACATTTCTGAAGGGGGTCTCGTTGCCAAAACAGGCCTCTCTCGACTCCGCAGATACGGCAGCATGCTCCATTGCTACCTCTGTGGTCCTGCTTTGGGCATCCTGTCTTCACCTTTCCGGGTTCCCTAGGGAGGTCCAGGCCACAGTCAAGGATTTACCCTTTGAGGGTCAGAAACTTTGTGGAACACACAAATGTGTCTTTACATATCCTGAGGGACTCCAGGGCCACCTTAAAATCCCTGGGTATCTGTGTACCTGTGAACAAAAAGAAACAGGGCAGATTTTATAACCAGTGATTCTGAACTACCCCAAACACCCAGCTGCAAAGACAGTGTGACCAATGCCATAAACAGACAAGATGCAGGCAGAACCAAGATCAGCCTTCCATGTCTCAACTACTTCTACTCATCTACTTCCAGACAATCATTTTGAAGATTTGGTTGAGGGCATGAGACCTCCACGTTCTTTGATCCCAGAACTAGACCCAATCTCTAGCCCTTTTTGGAGACTGTCACCGTAATACCCAGTCTGGAACACTGTCACTACAGACAAATGGGTTCTGGAAATTATCCAGAAGGGTTACTCCATCCCCTTCATCTCTCTTTCACCTACCCACCCCCCTTCTCTGTCCATCTTCAGGGACCCCTTTCATGAGCCCCAGTTACAACAGGAAATAAACCACCTCCTACAATCAGGGGCCGTGGAACCAGTACCAGATCAATACAGGGGAAGAGGGTTTTATTCCCATTATTTTCTCACTCAGAAAAAGACCGGTGGATGGAGACCCATCATTAATTTAGGACAGCTCAACAAATTTGTGAGAAAGCAACTTTTCAAAATGGTGACTTTTTCCATGATAATTCTGGCATTAGAGAAAGAAGACTGGCTCTCAGCCCTCAACCTACAAGATGCTTACTTTCATGTTACCATTCACCCGGCGCACAGACGATTCCTGAAATTCACCCTGGGACATCAACATTTCCAATACAGAGTGCTCCCCTTCGACCTGTCATATGCCCCAAGGGTCTTTTCCAAGGCCCTCACGGTCATTGCAGCTCACCTCCGAAAACTGGGGGTGATGATTTTTCCATACCTGGACGACTGTCTTTTAAGGGCGTCGACAGAACGTGCAGCACTAAACGCCACACAAACCACGATAATCCTCTTTACAGATCTCAGACTACAGATAAAAGTGGAGAAGTCCACCATGGTTCCTGTCCAACAACTGGAAACTCCCTCGATTGCCTCACCACAACAGCAAGTTTACCCCAACAGTGCTTCCTCACCTTAACCAATTTGATTACAACGATCATAGACAGTCCACAAACGTCCGCCAGAATGTGCTTACAGCTTTTGGGGCACATGGCTGAAATGACATTTGTCATAAAGCATGCCAGGCTACACATGAGATGCTTACAGGCCTGGTTTTGCACCATCTACATACCACATAAACATTCTCTCAACAGACGTCTCACTATGCTCCGTAGGACTTGCTCACATGGTGAACACAAGCACAGAACATCTGCACAGGTGTTTCCTTCCAACAGAAAGCTCCTATTACAACGATCGCTATGGACCCCTCCCTTGTGGGATGGGGAGCTCATTTACGCAACAACGCCATCCAGGGTCGCTGGCCTCCAGTAGAATCCAACCTAAACATAAACATACTGGAACTAAGGGCTGTCAGAAATGCATGTGAGCACTTCCTGCCCTTGATCCAAAACATGACTGTCAAGATCCTTACAGACAATATTGCATGCATGTTCTATATAAATCGCCAAGGGGGAGCGCAATCATACTCTCTGTGCACAGAGGCAATATGCCTCTGGAACTGGTGCATCACCAACAACGTAGACATTTTGGCATCTTATCTGCGAGGATGTCCAAACACGACAGTGGACCAACTGAGCAGAGACTTCTCACAAACCCATGAGTGGGAGCTGGATCATTCAACTCTCTCAGCCATATTCAACCTATGGGGGTTCCCCATTATAGATCTAGCCACAACAACTCAGAACGCAAAGTGCCCTCAATACTGCTCCCGAGCCGGACTGGAACACCACTCCTTGGGCGACGCTCTCCTAATAAAGTGGGAAACACCACTATTGTATGCATTCCCTCCAATCCCACTCCTGAGTCGGGTCATTCACAAGATCAGGCAGGACAAATCCAGGATCATTCTCATCGCACCCACAGGGCCCAGACAAACCTGGTTCCCATACCTGAGACAGATGGCAGTGAAGCCACCTCAAACCCTTCTAATAATACCTCACCTTCTGACGCAGGACTCAGGACACGTCAATCACCCCAACGAATCCCTTCTCTTTCTCAAGGCCGGGTTACTCCATGGCTAATGGGGATTTACAAAAACTATTCTGAGGAAGTGAAAGACGTCCTACTGAACAGTCGAAGATTAACCACACGAAAAATATACACACAGCAGTGGTCCCAGTTCTGCATTTGGTGACAGGACAACCATATTGCTCAACAGTCGACCCCACTACCCAGGATACTGGACTATATACTGGGCCTTAAGAAATCGGGGTTATCTAACAGCTCCCTCAGAGTACACCTGGCCGCCATCACTTCATTCCACAACAAGGTGGACGGAGTCATTATCTTTGCTTACCCAACTACTAAACACTTCCTAAAGGGCATAGAAAACACTTATCCCACCCTAAAAGACCCTGCCGCCATGGGATCTTTCTTAACCTTGTTCTCCGCAGTCTAATGGGGAAACCGTTTGAACCCCCTAGCAACTTGTTCTCTGTTACACTTATCCATGAAGATGGCCTTCCCCATTGCCATCATGTCAGCAAGGCGGATGGGGGAATTAGGTGTCCTAATGGCACACCCACCTTATACCACATTTTTCAAAGATAAAGTGATCTTACGGCCACATCCCAAATTTATACCCAAGGTGGCCTCCCCATTTCGCCTAAATCAACCCATATGCTTACCTGTGTTTTTTCTGAAACCGCATGCCGACCGCAGGGAGGCATCACTTCACACGCTAGATGTTTGCAGAGCGCTAGCTTTCTACCTAGAAAGGACAAAAACATTCAGGAAGTCATCTAGACTATTTCTCTCTATAACAGAATGTTCCAAGGGTCAAACTATTTCGAAACAGAGATTGTCTAAATGGATATCAAGTTGTATCCATTTGTGTTACCAAAACAACAATCTACCAGCTCCGCCAGGAGTTTGCACTCACTCCACCAGACCATTATTAATATTGGTGGCCTTTCTCAATAATGTACCCATCACGGACATTTGCAAAGCAGCTACTTGGGCATTTGCCCATACTTTTACTAAACATTACACATTAGAACAGCAATCAGCTGCAGATGCTCAGTGTGGACTCTCAGTGCTATCTACGGTCACTAAACCAACTCTGAAGCCCCTCCCCTCCACTGAGGGGCATTGCTCAACAGTCACCTAAAGTGGTGCACCCACAGGCACACTCCTCAAAGAAGAAGAAAAAGAAGATGATTACTCACCTTGTGCAGGAACTAAGGTTCTTCAAGATGGTTGTCCCTGTGCGTGCTCCACTACCCCCCATCCCTCTACTTCAGAGTTTCACGTCGATTCTCTGGTGTGGAGAAGGAAATTGGGGACGGTTGCCTGTGCACAGTAGGTAAGCGCTCGGAGCGGTGTGAGATGGCTGCCGCACGTGCGCAGCCAACCGGGGCACTGCTACTATAAATCTCTGATTACAAGCACAGTGTGCCGAAAGTGGAGCACCCACAGGGACAACCATTTTGAAGAACCTCAGTTACTGCACAAGGTGAGTAACCACCTCTTTTTGCTTCCACTGGTCCTGGTATTAGCAGGGAGCCAAACCACCTACCAGTGCAAGTCAAAACATCCACAGGGCTTCTCTAACTTACACTAGTAGGAATGGTCCCCAGCATGCCGCTTTATGGCACGCGCATAAAGGGAGCAAGTGACAAAAAGCCAATGTCCCTTTTGTAGTGCTGGGCCAGGATCGTTCATGTTGTCCAATTTTGCTTTTCCAAACTACTGTTCTGTTCCCTTGTACTAAGGCTTTCATTGTGCTCATATCTGTATTACAGACTAAAACATTGAATCAAAGGAGAATATAAGAAAATAGAGCACTTCAAGTATCATGTAAAAACTGCAGGGATCTCTAATATTTAAAAATATTGTTTTTTCTCTTTAAGATTTCAAAAATGTAAAATGTGTAAGAAGACATCAGACAGAGTGTGAAAACTAGATATTAGGTTCCCAATTTCTGATGTCATTTTTTCTGATGCAAACTATATCATTATTATTGATGGATGCTGTCAGATGAAAAGAAAAACAAGATTTAAAATGTACAGTGGGATCCATGTCACTAATTGAAACTGACACCACAGTGTTTAGAGAATTCCACTTCTCCTTCTGATAAGCACACAGGCCTAGTTAATTCACTAAGTAGCCTTTATTAAATTGAGCAGATGGGAAATCACATTTTTTTCTTCCCTTTCTTGCATCAGACAAAGGTTAGGAAAAGGTCACTAAAATTTCCAATAAGACTCATGATATACAGCACACATTCTGCTAAATTTACTTCCATGGATTGTGTTGAGCCTGTTCTGTGTTACAGGGGATAATTTTCACTTTTATCTCAGCATGGTGCTTTGCTATTCCAGTAATACTCTACTTCAGCATTATTGATGATATTTGTGTTACAGTAATGCCCAAAATGTGCCTGGTGCTGTGTAGGCTAAAAGGATGCACTGTACATCAAGACTGTTAACTTGTTTTTATGTATGTTTTATATTCACTTTTTACGTCCTACAAGATAGTGATTGTCTCTTACACAAAACATTCATTGAAATCAATAGAATACATTTGTTGTACATGTGGCTATACCGGAGAATTACATTTTCTGATCATACTATTTCCCAATAAATGTAACAGGTTTTATCCTTTCATTTATCTAAACTGAATCAACTTTTTATTCAAAGTGTTCTTTAGACACACATCTTTTTAGCATTAAAGGTATTGAGAGATAATATAATGAATCTTTCCAAAAGCAGGTTGAATGAAAATTATTTTAGCATATATAATTAAGGAATTTTCTATTTCCTCCCCCACCTGCCATCCATCCCCAATCACCAAATTTAATGAAAGCACTAAAGGTAGCATGTACTCCATACTGTGGGATAATGAAGCTTATGTGAAATTTCCAGTGGAGGGAACAGGGTAACTGCTACATAGCATTTTTTCTTAGCAGAACAAAGAGTGACATTCATTGGCAAGGTCAGTGCTGGTAAGAAATTAAGTGCCAAGTATCAGGCATGTGAAAGACAGCTTTAACTAGAATTAAACAAAATGAGAATATCAAAATGTATGAATTAAATAATTTCACTGATGGTGATCTGGGTGTATGGAAGGTATTCATAGCAATACATGTCTTTGTCATTTTTATCACAGTCTTTGGTTTGCTCTGTGTTGCAGAGTAGTTTTAATTACTTATATTTATTTTGTAGTGGCTAGATGACTGCAAAAGGACATTTGGTGCTGATGATGGCATACACAGAACCAATACAGATGCTCAGGTAGGTGACTGTCTCTTGTGGATTCTTTTTATATAGTTTATTAAAGTAAAAAACTTGTGTTCTGCACAAAAGCCCTTTTTTGATCTTCTTAAAGATTAAAGTATGTTGGTAAAGCTTTTCATTTCAGTTATCAAACCATCTTTTGGAAACTTAGATTCTTATGAAGTATTGGCCTAATAATAAAGGGCTGTCTTTTATGAAAGTGAGCAACCAGTCTCAGTTCAGGGCTTAATAACATTGAGTTAGATAAGCAGGGTAGATACTGTCTGTGTACCAAAGCAAGTCTGCCTTTTATGCAGATGTTTCTAGAAGAAAAAGGATTAGTATTCTGTTTCTGTGCTTGTCAGATAGATTATTGTCTGACCAAAAAGCTGTACTGAATCTAATATAATTAGTACCATATACATATGTATGACCTGTCTGGAACAATATTTTGCTTTATTGTTGTGTTTTATTCTTAAAGTAGAAGCATGACAGAAACTTTGTCAAACGTTATTTTGCTAATTACTATCTAATATGAAACAACCCATTGTTATTAGTTGAATGTTGTACTTATTTGTAAAAAACGTGCATGCATACATTGCATGAGGATCACCCGTGTCTTTAACACTACTAATTGTTGTAATAGCCTTGTCTACTTGAGACAAGGTTTGTTTCTTAAACAATATATGCATAATATTCTCACTAAATGTACTGTAAAATGGCAGGGGGGTGGGGGTGGGAATCCAAGCATATACATTGTTTTGCTACTGTTGGGTACATGGGTTTGATTCTGCCCTCTAGGATTGTGTAATAAAATTGATGAAAGACAGAATTAGAATAGATTTGTTTAAAATCACTTTCATAGGCAGATTTGACAGGGAAGGTAAAAAGGAAGAATACGATTCCCCCCACCTTTGGGTAATTCAGAATGCATACACAAAAACTTCTTGGGCTATGCCTACGCTGTGAGCTAGGGGTGTGATTTCCTCATGTGTGCATACTTGTGCTAGCTCTCCTCAGGCTTGTATAGCAGTGTAGCTTCAGGAGCATCGATAGCAGAAGCACAGCTTAGATGAATACCCACTGGTTTAGACAAATACAAACTCAGCACGCCTCTGCTGCTGTTACCTGTGCTACTGCTATTTATACTCATGCTAGCTCAAAGAGGGCTAGTGCAAGCATGTGTATGCAGGGGAATCACAACCCTAGCTCACAGTGTAGAAAAAGCCATGGACTTTGATCCTGCCCAGTCTTATGAATCACTCATAATTATGTATCTTGAAAAATAAGTGTGTGGAGAATCCGTTTTTTCAATATCTGAAGTGAGGGGCATTATATGTCAGAGGTCAGACCTAAGCAGTAAGAATTATTGGATGTCTATATTCTGAACCCAAGTCAGGTGAAAGGGGTAAGGTTGCCAGGTGTTCGGATTTCGACCGGAACACCCAGCCAAAAAGGGACCCTGGCAACTCCAGTCAAGCACCGCTGACAGGGCCATTAAAAGTCCAGTTGGCGCGAGGCTGGCAGGCTCCCTACTTGGCTCCACGCAGATCCCAGGAAGCTGCCATCATGTCCCTCCAAATCCTAGACATAGGGGAGGCCATGGGGGCTCTGCGCCCTGCCCCCGCCACAAGCGCCAGTTCTGCAGCCCCTATTGGCTGGGAACGTAAGGGCCAGAGGGACATGCTGACAGCTTCCTGGGAGCTGTCTGAGGGAAGCGCTGCCCAGATCCCACACCCCAAACTCCCTCCCACACCCAAACTCCCTCCTGGAACCAACACCCCCTCCCACACCCCAACCCTCTTCCCCAGACGTGAGCTCCCTCCTGCGCTCCAAAGCCCTCGGCTTCAGCCCAGAGCCCCCTCCTGCACCCCAAACCCCTCATCCCTGGCCCCACATGAGAGTCCTCACCCCCTGCACCAGCCCGGAGCCCCCTCCCACACCTGAATCCCTCATTTCTGGCCCCACCTCAGAGCCTGCACACCCAGGCAGAGCCCTCACCCCAGCACGCACCCCTACCCCAGCCTAGTGAAAATGAGCGAGTGAGAGTGGGGGAGAGCAAATGATGGAGGGAAGGGGGATGTAATGAGTGGGGAGGGGGCCTCGGTGAAGGAGCAGGGGCTAGGCAATGGTATTCGGTTTTGTGCGATTAGAAAGTTGGCAACCCAAGAAATGGGAAGCATTTTCTTCTTTTTACTCTACTATGAAATCTGTTTATAAGAATGTGATTTTTTTTAAACAAAATCCGTACAGTAGCACTGTTGGTGATGCTATACTTATGTCTGTCATTAATTTTTATTTAAAAGAAATCTTATTTTCAGCAGTAAAAATTTCCACTTTGCACACACAGTTTCAGCCTAGAAAGGAATTTTCTCTCCATTTTTCACAAAATTTTATTTGGACCTATTTAAACTATACAAGTCTCTTTAAAAAAAAAATCCCAATTCAGATGTTTTTGGTTATGTTTTTAGATTAAAACAATATTAGAGCACGAGATTATTATGTATAGCTGTGTGTTAAGAATTCTGAAAAACAATTTAAAATGGCCAATATTTTAAACTCAGAAAAATGGCTAAGCACACAAGCTAAATACTGTTCATAGGATATTTAATGCATATTAAAAATTGTTTGCACCCTAATATCTTGCTTGACATGTGTTCCATTGTATAATAGACATATGTAGGCATGCACACTTTCCCTACAGTGTCCTAAAGATTTATTACATACTTTACCTATATAATAATAAAATAGTACTCTGTATTTATATATCATCTTACATTTTCAAAATGCTATATAAACACTAATTAACTCTCCCAATATACTCATGAAGGCAGTGAGTATTAGTATTTCTGCTTTATAGATGGAGAAATGGAGGAAGGGCCAAATTCAGTCCTTACTTCCATAGGTGCTGGAAATATGGGTGCTGGGGTTGTTGCCGCACCCACTAGCTTGAAGTGTTTTCCATCATATGGGTTTGCCGTTTGGTTCAGTGGCTCTCAGCACGCCCACTATACAAATTATTCCAGCGCCCCTGTTTACTTCAAACCTGTACAGACCTGTTAGAACCAGTGAATGGTGCACAGGATTGAAGAAAGGCAGAGTTTTTCCAAAAAGGTTAAAGATGAGATTGTCAAAGGGGCTCAAGGGAGTTAGATGCCCAGCTCACATTGACCTTCAGTGGAAGTTGGGCATCCAACTCCCTTAGACACCTTTGAAGACATGCAGCCTAGATGCCTTGCCTGAGCCCACACATTGAGTTAATGGCAAAGCTGGCTCCTAGTAATGTGACCCTTTCACTGGATCATACATTTATTTAAATTTTTTAAAAAATTAAAAATATAGTATGTGCTCACTCACACAAAGACAGGAAAGTGCAGTTAAGGAGTTTTCAAAAAATACACCTTCTATAGACTTTCTAAATACATTTAGAAATGACTTGAAGGAACTATTGTGGATTACTGAATGTGGTACTTGTTTCAGAAATCCTTGTAAGTGGAATGGAATGTTGATAGATTATTAAAGTAATCAACTAATGTACAGACCATTACAGGTTCAGACTAATGGGTTCAGACTAATGTACTGACCATTCTGCTATGGTCAGAAAAATGGCATCTCATTCAACAGAAACGCTTAGTTCATTGACATAAATAAGATTCTCCGACTACTTTTTAGCACTGCCGACAATACAGCTAGGGAACAAAGCTGAATTCTCTTCTGGCACATGCATCATCAACAGAATTGTTAACTAAATCCAGTTACAGAATCTTTACCAGTAGTGATGGCAAGTGAGCCAGAAAGAAAGCATCTTGACTGTCAGATCCCCATCTGAGTTTTCAGGACTGGCAGTTAGAAAATTATGTGATCTGTAAACTGAGTAAATTTGATGTAAAAGTAATGGCGAGAGAATAAATATAAAACCACACAATACCATTTTTCAGAGTAGAACTTCACTTCAACTTATAGAATAGCTCTGTTTATGCTTACATTCCCTGTAGAAATCCATGTCTTTTTTTTCATTTTTGGTTTATAATAGTAATAATAGACCATGCCTGGCATGTACTGGGACTTAATAACTGGCTGAAGTTTATGAAATCAGCTCTTCTCTGCCGGTCACTAAGGGTATGTCTACGTGGAAGGAAAAAAAAAAAAAAAGTACAGCAGCAGGTCTGAGTGCAGGTCAATTGACTCAGGCTCATGGGGCTCCCACTGCAAGGCTAAAAATAGCAGTGTAAATGTTCGGGCTCAGGATGGAGCCCAAGCTCTGAAACTCAACAAGGGTGGAAGGTCTCAGAGCACAAGCTCCAGCCTGAATGTCTAAACTGTTAGTTCCACAGCACGTGCCCCATGACTGAGACTCACTGCCATGGGACTAGTTTTTTGCTGTGTAGACGTACCCTAAGGGCTTTGATCCTGTGCTTATTGAAGTCAATAGCAAAATTCCCATAGATTTTAACGGTTCGGGATCAGGGTTTAATCTCCTGAAATTGCACTGTGCCCAGTAGTTGCTGCTTGCCTAATTACTCTACTATTAGGTGTTAGTGAGTACAAACTACAGAATAAAATATAGGCATTGTATATATTCTGTGTATTTACATAGTACTGAAGCATAAACTGCTCCTGTGTGGAAGAGTCACTTTGATTGCATCATCTCTCATATGCTTATTAATGTATGTGTTAAGTGCCACCAACGTGCTTGGCACTGTACAAAACACAAAAGTAAAGACCTTCCGTGGCCCAAATAACTTACACTCTAAGGCCTGGTATACACTGGTGTCAGCATGTAGGATATGTGTAGTACACGCCACAGTGAAAAGCAAGCTGTTTCCACCCTGCCAAGTGTAGCTACTGGGAGCGTTTCTCTGCTGCAGGGAGCTTCCAGAGCCTTTCCCCAGTGCCTCTCCCGCCAGAGCCTTTCCCTGCCACAGCAGCAGGAAGGTAGTGGGACATTACACTACTAAAGACAGCGGTGTAGATGGCGAAGACAGTGAGTGTGAAGAGAGCTGTGTAGGATATGTACTCTAAGGTTCTGGTGTGTCCTTACTCTGCTCACCGAAGTAGTGCCTCACTGTCTACACTGTTATTTATACCCATTCTAGGGGTGCATGCAGTGTGTATGTACTCCACATGCTACTGTAAGTGTAGATATAGCCAAAAAAGGCTTTCCTGACATTTACCACACACACACGCCCATTCTTCTTCTAAAATACTGTATGCACAATCCTAGAGGGAAATTCGACTGTGAAAATCTTGCCTTGAAGTATTGTAAAGGTCTTAATTAAAAACTCAAAAACAAAGACTTCTTGAGTTGACTCAAAATCCAGATTGACATAACACCCTAAATTCATGGGGAAAGTAATGGGGGGGGGTCATTTTTGTTGTTTTTCTCCCCCTATGTTCAAATATGATTACATGGATTAAGGAAAATGGATTGTACAGATAATAAACCCCAATTGTTCTTGTTTCTGATGGTTTATATAAATATTTACACATATATAACTGCAGACCCCTCCTATAGCAGTGTTGTTGCTGAAGTATATTTTTGTTAATGGGTAGGACAGCAAGAAAAAAAGTTACTCTTTGTCAGTTATATCAACAAGTGTTTAGTAATTTCACTTTGAATTCAGCCTGATATTTTTCCCACTCAATGAACCTGTTGAGAACGGTAGATATATTTCTTCCTCTAGTTTGCCTGGGGCATCTATGACCCTAATTAAAATAATTTCCTACACTAATTCTTGATCTTTTTCTTCCTTTGTATTTTTGTGACCCGCTCACCTTCTTGCTTAGCAAATGGAAATTCTAGCAGTAAGTGATGGTTCTTGATTTATTGAATACTTACCCATGACAGTCGTCAAACTGGTCTCCATCTGTTTCTTGTCCATTTGTGACATAGTAATGTCTTGTCATAGACTATTATAAAAGTACTGCGTGCTTCAATTTTGTATAGTCCTAACCCATGAACTAGTGGTCCTTTGTAAATAATATGATCCTGTAGTTAATAGAAGTTAATAGTAGATGACTCCATTAGCAGTAGCTTCTCTGTCTAAATCTAAAGCAATATTAACGTTGCCTCCTCATTAATTCATGTTTTAGATAAAAATATGCAAACAAAGTGATGCATAAGTTAATATTGCTGCTCCATTCCAATAAGAATATACCATCTGATATTTCTTAAAATAAAATCATAGCGAGCTTTCATAAGGAAACATTCTTATGTCTAAGAATTGAATTAGTTTCCTCTTGCTCTATCATGCAATTGTAACTGTAAGTCTAGGGTTAATAGCATACTTACCTGTTTTATTATCATTGGGAAAAGAGGCCATACTCATAAATCACAATTGTTTGTTTGGTATCAGATCTACTGTTTAAACTGACAAAACAGCCAAAAGAACTAAAAGCGATCTATATATTTCCTGCTGGAGCATGACATTTTGAAATGTCATTTGAATCCCCTTTTTTCTTGTTGGAAATGTGATTGCCTTTCTTAAAAGATAAACTTTTAACCTGCCAGAGTAATGCTACTTTATTTTTAATTACCAGTCTAGTCCTGAATGCAGCTTTCATCTGCTTTCATCAGCTTCTCACTACATTAGCTTGTAAATCTTCTTGACATTTCCTTTTCTGCAGTAAGCAAATAAATATTTTTAATATTGTAAATTCTGTGCTGGACAAACTGGCTATGATTTTATTGTCTGATTGTGTCATATGTTAGTTGATTAGCACTCCCTGAATTTAAGATAATGTTGCCGTTTACATTTTTAGGAGCTGGAGTTGTGTCGGAGGTTATACAAGTTGCATTTCCAGTTGCTGCTTCTGTTCCAAGCCTATTGCAAACTTATCAGCAAAGTAGATACAATCAAAAAAGAGGCAGAGGTAAAGGAAATAATATTATTTAGCTATCTGTTATTGGTGTTCAAAAGCAATACCCATTAAAAATTACCTTTTTATAATTTTTTCTTTTCAGTGGGTCATCTCTTTTGAAAATGGAGGTGTGTATAGCAGCTGTTTTGTAGCCAAGAGATAAAAGGTTTAATTAGAACTTGCAATTATTTTCTCAGTCATTGTATTATATCTGTGTTGATCCTTGGACCACTTGAAAGCTCTTTAATACAATGTGATGCAGGGAGCCCAATGATCTTAAAAAAAGCAAGGATTTAAAATGTTTCTGTCACTGTTGGTGTATACCAATCAAACTGTAAATGAGGTACATTAACTCGAATCAAGAAGATTCTGTTATGAAGACCCTTTCTGCCTCCACTGAGTCTCATCATCTGTACATAGTTGTATAGTCAGTTTGCAATTAATGTTACAGCTTTAAAGCCATATTCAAGTTTCAGGTGACTATAACCTATCTCTGCATATCTGTACAAGAAGTAGTATGTCTTCAGCACAACTAAAAATCAGGGAGACGGTGTCTCATGTTGGAAACAAAAAAGAAGCACCCAAAATTAGTGATATTTCTAAAAAATTAGCTATTAGAGGTTTTTAGAACAGAAGGTTGATTAAAAGAGGCTGGAGGGCCATAAATATAAAGGGAAGGGTAAACCCCTTTGAAATCCCTCCTGGCCAGGGGAAAGCTCCTCTCACCTGTAAAGGGTTAAGAAGCTAAAGGTAACCTCGCTGGCCTGACCAAAATGACCAATTAGGAGACAAGATACTTTCAAAAGCTGGGAGGAGGGAGAGAAACAAAGGTTCTGTGTGTCTGTCTATATGCTGGTTTCTGCCGGGGATAGACCAGGAATGGAGTCTTAGAACTTTTAGTAAGTAATCTAGCTAGGTATGTGTTAGATTATGATTTCTTTAAATGGCTGAGAAAAGAATTGTGCTGAATAGAATAACTATTTCTGTCTGTGTATCTTTTTTGTAACTTAAGGTTTTGCCTAGAGGGGTTCTCTTTGTTTTTGAAACTAATTACCCTGTAAGATATCTACCATCCTGATTTTACAGGGGGGATTTCTTTATTTCTATTTACTTCTATTTTTATTAAAAGTGTTCTTGTAAGAAAACTGAATGCTTTTTCATTGTTCTCAGATCCAAGGGTTTGGGTCTGTGGTCACCTATGCAAATTGGTGAGGCTTTTTATCCAACATTTCCCAGGAAAGGGGGGGTGCAAGTGTTGGGAGGATTGTTCATTGTTCTTAAGATCCAAGGGTCTGGGTCTGTAGTCACCTAGGCAAATTGGTGAGGCTTTTTACCAAACCTTGTCCAGGAAGTGGGGTGCAAGGTTTTGGGAAGTATTTTGGGGGGAAAGACGCGTCCAAACAGCCCTTCCCCAGTAACCAGTATTAGTTTGGTGGTGGTAGCGGCCAATCCAAGGACAATGGGTGGAATATTTTGTGCCTTGGGGAAGTTTTGACCTAAGCTGGTAAAGATAAGCTTAGGAGGTTTTTCATGCAGGTCCCCACATCTGTACCCTAGAGTTCAGAGTGGGGGAGGAACCTTTACAGCTGCATTGAAAGGGCAGCTGGGCACTTAATGAAGAGGAAGCAGTTTTCAAGCTATCACTCAAAAGTTGCACTGGCAAGCCTTCTCGAGCTAGCTTGACTCCAACTACCACAGGTAACAACAACAGTGAAGACAGCACAGGGCAGACTTCGATGCAGTTAGTACAAGTTCAGCACAGACCCTGGGTATGTATTCAGCTCACTAGCCTGCTCTGAAGCCCATGCTACGCTGTCTTCAGTGCTCCTTTTACCCTCGCTAGGTGACTCAAGCTAGCTCAGGTAGGTTAGCCTGTGCACAGCTTTTGCTGTGTAGACTTACCCTCTTTCTCGTCAAACCCTTCCCACACTCCTTATCAGTCACACACATCCCTACCTCTCTCTCCAATTCCAACACACCCACCTCCATCCCCCATAATGGGCCCCTGGATGTTTTCATTCTTGAGATCCCAGTATGCACATTTGTTGATAACCGTGGGTAATGCTGATGAAAGAAGTTGTCTCCCAGTCAGCGGGTGCTATGGCAACTGGTCATGCATTTTTATCCCCACTGGCTGCTCAATCAGCATGTCAGTCATAGAAGCACTTCAGAGTATAGGTCTCGTGTCTTACTCATGCTCTTTGGCTAAGGAGTTTTTTTTCCCACCTGTCCTGTCTGGGGAATTATGATGTTGGTTTTGCTTTCTGTGTAGACCATGGTAGATTGAGAGCAAGCTCAGGAACAGCGCTGCAGTATGTGCATTGGCTGGACCACACTACTGTGTTTGGGTCACCACTGCTATATACGTCTACTGGACTTTTTCTTTCTTTCTGTACATTCAGATTTTCTTTATTTGTAATAGAATCACTTCAGCTTTATTTCATTCTTCCAAAAGAGGCTACTTCTTTAGGTTGATTTTATACATGGCTACAGGTGGAAGGGTTCATGGCCCACCAATGACAGTGTGGTTGCGAGGTGAGAATTCCTGCAAGGAATTCTAAAGAACTGACTAAGGACAGACTATGGGAAAGCCCAAATGCTCATTACAAGTACTTGACTCATGTAATCATCCACATGCATCAATGTTTGGGCCAAGTGGCCACACTGGTGCCCCTGTCTGTGTGTCCTCATGCACAGTTCCGAGGGAGAGAAAGTGCACATCCCTATCTTCCTGCAACGCTTAATTTGGCTGAAAAGAGTTTTTGATCCAGAAAAGCTCAACTCTCCATATTTCTTTTAGGTTATAAACATGTCAGAAGAACTTGCCCAGCTGGAGAGCTGTTTGAAAGAGGCTGAATCTGCTTCAGACAGTGGTATTGAAGAAATTGAAATACAAGAGGCTTCCCAAGCTAGCACAGAAACTGCCATTCATTCTCTCATTGAAACCTTGAGAAGCAAGGAGTTTATATCAGCAGTAGCACAGGTCAAGGTTTTCAGGTAAAATGTGAAATGATTTAAATTATTATGCTTTTAGAGCAGCACTCAGTTTCCTAATGGACTTTTTAAATTTAAACATAGGCTTGATTCCAGTTTTTTTCCAACTCTTGCTGGATGTCCTTGTTGAAAAGGACAAAATTGGTTGTTTTTATGTGTTTTTCTCCTGTGCATGTTCACCATTTAAGAAGGGTAGTTCTGATCTTTAACAACTGTTTGTATCCTTTGAAAAATAAATTTATTGTAATATTATCCTGTAAGAAAATGACGTCTTATTAATAAGTATAGGAATAGCACCTTAGAACTTTCTCTTTCTTTCTCTTCTCACATTCTTTTAATTTATAAATACATATTCTTTAAAACAAAAACGAAAGTCATGTTGAATAATTAATTGCTTTGTTTTCTTTTGAAAGAAGATATTAAATATTTAAATTATATGTTCACAGGTCTGTTTGGCCCAATGACATATTTGGCAGTTCTGAAGATAACCCAGTCCAGACACTGTTGCATATATATTTTCGTCATCAGACATTGGGCCAGACTGGTAGCTTTGCAGTAGTAGGCTCTAACCAAGACATGTCAGAAGCCAGCTCAAAACTGATGGAACTTAATCTAGAAATTCGAGAGTCTCTACGCATGGTTCAGTCCTATCAGCTTCTAGCAAAAGCCAAACCTGTAGGAAATATGGTGAGCACTGGATTCTGAACAGCTTTCATTTAGTAGAGAAACAAAGCGAAGGATGCCTCAGAACATTATCAAGCACCTTTCATTAAAAAAACTGATGACCAATACAGAATTTTAACATAGCAAGACATTTCATCAAAAAACAAAGATCTAAAAACCAATGGAGTTAACATCTTACTGACTGCTGTTTCTACACACAACAGTTGTGTGGGCGGTAATGATTTTTTAATTATATAGATATAAACTACATTAAAGGAAAAGGGCTAAAAGCAATGCATATACATGCATTATTTTCTGTAGAAACAGAATTGTAAGTGCTGTTGCAGTAATGGCCTCCAGATGTTGAGACAAGTAAAGCAGGTGGGATGAGGCTAAAATCAAGGCTGATTTATTTTGGCTGAAGACCTGCAAGATTTCCTGGTTTTACAGCAGTACATGTAATCATCAACTAATTGCCTGATGACACATTTTGCAATGTCATGAAGAATGTGCAGTCATATATGAGCAGAAAAAGGACTTGTAAAGACTTTGCAAAAACCATTGATTTCTCAATGTTTTGTTTGCTTTTTGTTTTGTCTGTAATGAGGAATTATGTGTGAGAGTTGAAATGTATGGATATATGACCGTTGCATTTTGAAGGTATGGATGTTTGTTGATGAGGTCTCAGAGCATGCCTAAAAGAGCAATGCAAGATTATTTTTGGAGAAATTTTATTTTATTAGCTCTAATCCTCATAGTGTGTAAATGTTAGGACATTTAATAATATTTTAAACTGGGATTCCCCAGTGTTTCTAAAAGAAATAATATATCTGTTAAACTATTGGAATGCTGCTCAGTTCTCTGATCAGTGCTTATGTTACAAATATTGATAACTAACCAAAAAGTAGCTGCCTGCAGAGACTTTAAAATGTATATTAAAGATATATGCTGCCCATCAGCAATTCTCATTAGAAGAAAGTTAACTTATTTTATTCTGTATATATTCTAGAAAGTGTATAGTGCAAAACCAGTATTTTTCTTGTACATTCATGCAATGCACTGTTATATGAGAATAGATGTACAAAGCTAATGGGGGAAGGGGAACAGTGGCTATTAGTAGTAAAATACATGATTTGCAGTCGGCATATGCTGAGTTCAAGAAAAGAGGTGTGAATGCATTTACACGTATCTTCATAACTCACGAACTGGGACTACAGGGGAAAAAAATGAAAGGAAGAGGAAACTGACTATCAAAACCTGCAATATACTTCTATATACTTATAGTTCATAGTCATTGTTCACTGTAGCATAAAATGAACTGGATTCTGTTGAAAATAGCATTTTGTAAAAGAAATACGTGAATGTAGTCCCATGATTCCTGTGATTTGAAAGGAACACCCAGTATTTTTATATGCATCTCTCTTACCCACTGTGATGATTTTTTTTTTTTAAACTGGGCTCTGTAATTCCAGAGTTTAGAATGTACAAATGAAATTCTTAGCTTTGCCTTTTCTTGGGGAAGTGGACCCCACTAGAAATGTAATTATGCTGAAATGCATTAACTGAAGGCACTGTGCACCCTGTTGGACTGCTGACAGTAGTTGATACCTTAACAAGCTCTGTAACTGGTCAAGGCACATTCATAATCACTGTATTTTTTGATCTGATAAAATTGAATTATTTTGATGTTTCTGTGGTACTGTAGCTGGTGTTCTTAATTATTTAATAAGTATTTACTGGGGATATGTAGTTTTATTTAGTGGCGCATTACACTTTTATTTACATCATCTTTTACCAGCTCCCCCCCTTTTTTTTTGTAAAATAAAAACATTGTATCTGTCATCATGTGTATTCTGTGCAAGCTAGAAGGATACATAAGTATCATTTTTAGAAGTTTGTAAACACTGAAGTGGAAATATCTCTTAGCAGTTAACATACTGTACAATTTCAGCAATGAATTGGCAAATAATTTCCATGTTTTCTTCTCATACGTCCTGTCTATGCTACAGCATTTTAGTGTGCATCAAATCAGATTGTAATATGGCTTATACTACATATGTCTCACATCCACATCTAATTATAAATTCCAGTGCACAATTCCTAACCATTAATGTGTACAGTTTTTGGAACTTTCTGTTCTTACAATTACAAGACTAACCTGGGTCCCAGCAATATTCTCTTACTTTATAGTTTAGCCTAATCTGGGTGTTCTCCCAATCCACCTTCCTCCCAAGCATCTGAAGGAACATCATCTCAAAATGCACTACACAGTGTCTTCCTTGCACTCTTTTCTCCCACACCAGCCCTCCATGCAACCACATAACAAGGAAGTGGTATGCCAATTTAAGTGTACTTTATTTTGCTAACAGGAGCAAGCATTTACACATCCATTTCTTATAACTAGCTGGATTCTTGTGCTAGCTGCTATCCTAGATGAACAAGCACCTGATCTGATACTGGGGTCAATGACCTGTTTACCTTCTGAAGCAAGGGGTGTACTTAAGACGGTTACGGTTTAGCCAAGTGAAATCATGAGATTTGCTGAATATGCTGGTGCCTGGAGTATCAACTAATGCAAATGGGGAAAAAAGCAATAAAGGACTGAGTGCAAGATTGCAACCTGGGATCCAGCAAGCAAGGCCCCATTAACTTCTATTTTCTTTGAAGAACTGGTCCAGATTTTTAACAACAAACCAAGCTCAATCCTATTTCACATACTCAAGAGCTTTGTAGGAGTCCCTGCAACCCCATTTGAAATTACACAATCCAGTGTCCACAACAGGTGCTGTGTGCTATGAGAACAGAAGTTTGCATTTAGCATAGGCCTGAGATGGAGACAGGGAGTTCTTGCATTTGACATGAAGTGGGACTGCCTACCACGTGTTTAAAACGTACTAGAGTGTAGAACTACAGAGGATGGACACCCCACAGGATTCATTTTTTACTGCCATTATCAAAAACACTCAATCCTCCAACTGCCAAAAGTGAGACTTCAGACTGTACCATTGTTATTGTGCTGGAAGAAACAGTAGCCAGGGAGGGTGGAAACCAGCTGTTATCCCCATCCTACTGCTCCTAGTTGTAGCATTGACCTGACTAATACCGGCCACTGTAGTGAGGCAACATCCAGCAAGCCCACTTCTCAAGCTATATTAAGATCCAGGCTCTTGCCTCATCAATGATGCAGTACCTGCAGTGATGTAGGAGGATGTGGTGGAAGTAGCTACTGTTTTCAAAAGAAGCGTGGTGATAACTGTAGGAAATACTACAGCTCTCTGCCTTTGTTATGGCAATAGTTTAAACTTTTATGTAATGAAAATATGAATTGCATGCAGGTAAACTTTGAAGTCTATATATAAAGTAACCTTTCAGAGAAGAAAATTAGAAGCAGCACACAACTGTGTCTTTCTGTGTGTTATAGTTCTATGATTGTCACGGAATTTTATCATTCTGAGGAGTGTAACACTGACCTACACTATTGCATCTTCAATAACAAAGTAGTCTTACAAACATCTGATTCTTAGGTAACTGAGGGAAATGTACTTTTTCATATCCTGCAGGCCGTAGTCTTCACCTCCTGATCAAGTCTACTGTTCCAGGAAGGAAAAGTTTTCTGATGTCCACAGAGCAATGAAGATATACCTCAAACACATGGACTGCTTTTGAAAAATCAGCATACTTATCTTTCCATCCAAAATGTCTCAGCCAAGATAACTTATCCATAGGCAGATAGATAAGATGTGTTAGAAATGCATACACTGCCTTGGGTGCACAGGTTCCAAGGTTCATTTAATGCATTCTAGTGTAGCTCTCTGGGTTGAAGGGGTATCAGTCACCTTACAATAAATTAAGAAGTTGGCTATATTATCCTCTAGTATTTTCATTAAGCAGTCCAAGAGTGGCTTGTTCTCTTCCAGATAGGTCTCCTTTGGAAGAAAGATATTCTATTGAGAAGTCTATAAAGATTTTTTTCCCCCTTCCCTGACAGGGACTGTGGAAATACTTGGCTGACTTCTGATTCGTCTCTTTGATCTCCCTTCCCACTATTTTCCATAGTACTCTTCATCGTATTAGAGATGCAAGGTAGCAGCAAAGTCAGGAGCTAGAAGGGAAAATGTTAGCTGATCATTTCCTTTCTAGAACTGATCTTTTCCCTCAGTCTAACACATCCTTTTGGATATGTCAAACAGTTCTTTAATCTCATACAAAAGACAGATTCCAAGTCCAGAAGGGACCATTGTGATCATCTAGTCCAACGTCTTTTCTAAGACAGGCCATAGAACTTCCCCAAAATAATTCTTAGAAAATATCTTCTAGAACGACATCTGATCTTGATTTAAAAATTGGCAGTGATGGAGACTCCACCAAGACCCTTGATAAGTTGTTCCAATGGTTATTTGCCTTCATTTCCATTTTTAGTTTGTCTTGCTTCAACTTCCAGCCCTTGGATCATGTTATACCTTTCTCTGATAGGCTGAGGAGCCCATTATTAAATATTTGTTCCTTATGTGGATACTTACAAACTAATCAAATCACCCCTTAATCAGCTTTTCATCTATCACTAGAAGGTATGTTTTCTCATCCGTTAGCCAGTCTCATGGCTCTTCTCTGAGCCTTCTCCCATTTATCAACATTCTTCTTGAATTGTGGCTACTAGAACTGAATGTAATATTCCAACAGCAGGCTCATCTCTCTACTCCTACTCAAGATTCCTGTTTATGCATCCAAGGATCATGTTAGCTCTTTTGGCCACAGCATCACTTGGAAGCTCATATTCAGCTGATTCCAGTTTGTTTCTCAGGAGAAAGATTTATGGGTTGTGGAGGATAGAGTTCCCCCAACCTGTAAGTATAGCCTACATTTTGTTCCTAGCTGTATACATTTAGCCATATTAAAATGCATAGTATTGACTTATGCCCAGTTTATCAAGTGATCTAGATTGCTCTGAATCCATGATCTTTCATTATTCACCACTCCATTTTGTGTCATCTGTATACTTTGTGTTTTCTTATAGGTCATTGATAAAAATGTTATTGCAAGGCTCAAGATCAATCCCTGTGAGACCCCAAATGGAAACCCCACTCGCTGACAATTCCCCATTACATTGAGACCTATCAGTTAGGCAGTTTAATACATTTAATGTGTCATGTTAATTTTATATCTAGTATTTTAATCAGTGTCATATTATACAAAATCAAACACCTTAAAGTTTAAGTATGTTTACACTATTACCTTTATCAACCATACTTGTAACCTCAAAAAAAGTTTGAAAAGATCTATTTTCCATAAACCCATGTCGATTTGCATTAAATTATGTAACCCTCCTTTAATTCCTTATCAAGTCCCCTGTCAGCCACTCCCTTATCTTACCTGGGATCAATGTTGAGCTGCCAGGCCTATAACTACCTGGGTCAAAACTGAGATTATGAATTGAAGAAGTTGTTAGTAATAAGTATTTCTAAAGGTTTGGCCATATGTTTGATAGGCAGATGGAAATGTGGACTGCCTCTCCAATCTGTGCAGAGAAAGCACAGCTCAGTAGTAATGGATTGGGGAAAGAAATTAAGTAAAATTTTCCATCATTCCACAGATGTGATTAAGCCAGATTCTGGTGTACAGCAAACACATTTAAAGACTCATCTTCTCACACTGGCACTCTACACCCTCACTTTAGAAATAGGTGGCCAGTATTATAGCTACATAGAAGCCAGTAGTCAGCTGCTACTCGGATCACTTCTAGGAAGGGGAATGGGGGGAAACAAAAACACACACGGGGGGGGGGGGGGGGGAGAAAAAGGAGAACCCAGAAGGAAAATCTCAGGCTGACTGTACTGAGAGGAAAGATGAACCAGGATGTCCTTCCAAGAATTTGAAATAGTATTGGGAAGGGAAGAGTAGGAGAGAAGACAAGAAGAGGGCACCAAAACCAGAGCAAGAGGGAAATGTGGTAGAAAAGAGAAAGCAGTAGCTGGACAACCACACAAGCTCACTGTCTCCACCATGGCAAAAAGAAAAAGGAGGACTTGTGGCACCTTAGAGCCTAACCAATTTATTTGAGCATAAGCTTTTGTGAGCTACAGCTCACTTCATGTCATTTCTGTCCTTGCATACCAACACCACTACTGCTGCATTCTTCCCCCAATACAGCGACTCAGCTCTTTCCCTCTGTCAGTCTCCACCTTGAGAGTTATGACCTCTCTGGATACCCAGAGATGCAAGCCAACATTATTCACATGCATAAGCAGTCCACCTGTGTTCTACATTTACACTTCATGTCACAGCTGGACTTTCAAGTTTTGAAGGGGAAGGCTATTTACATTTTTTTCCTGTGCTGTTTGGTTCAGTTCTTAGTCTTTTTCAGCACAATTACAATTTGTTAAACTGGTAGGCGGGAAGATGAGCTATAACTTTCATGGATAATGGACAGGTGTCTAGATTGCTTAAGGGAGAAAGTAGAATTTATCACCGGTATTAGTCATTTCCCTACAATTGTAAGTTATCCCCTGCATTTATTTAATATGAATTGGACAAAGGACAAGTCACTCTTCCTCTTTCCTATTACCAAAATATTGGTAATATGTATCCCTTATCTGGGATATGTTTCACATACTAGCTGCTATTGCATACTTCCTCACTGGGAGTCTTAAGCTGGTACAATGGAAATGTGGCTGCTTTAGTCCAAACTCTGATCTAGCATTTTCCATCACTTTCACAGAAGTCACACACACACACAAAAAAAAATCCAATAAGTCAGCTTGGAGGTCTGTTAAAGGTTACCTGTTGAGCCAGACATCTCCACCTCCTTCAGTCTCCAAGAACATACTCCAGGAGCAGTCTGGTCCTTTTCAAATCACTTTGTGCTGCTTCACCAGCAAGGATCAGGCAGGGTAAGATTGCTCTGCTGGCTGGGGCTCTCTTAGTGAATTCCTCCTTGTATGGCAAACAAAAATACTCTCTCCCCCCCCCCCCCCTACAGGGTCCAGGTCTTGAAAAGTTCTAGCCTTGTTTACCTTAGCTGTTGCTATTCAGCTCTCTTCTAGGAGTGTTTCTAACCACACCCAGCAGTTGGATGTGGGAGATGGATAGGTACGCTTCCAATACTGTATTTGGGAGTCTTGGACCAATAATCCCTAATAGTAGCCAACTTTCACAAAGCTTTAGTAGTTTTCTTAGCCAGAGTGACTGATGCTCTGACAAGACAAGCTTCAACCCCACCCCCCCAGAAAATGGGCTTGATCAGCCATTCCTTATCTACACTAATCCAATAGTATCAAGCCCCAAGCATAGAGTTGGGGCTTCAGCTCCATCCATCCCATCAGAGGAATCAATTTGGCAATGTATAGGTCTATGAACCTCAACAACTCAATCTGTCATTTTTCAGATACCACTTCAGATTGCTCCAGGATTAGGATTGCTGGTCTGTTTTGGTTTTGTGCATTAGGACCCAGCAAAATAATTCAACATCCTAAATTTATAAATAGGTTTCCACAAAAAGTGGCCCTTGTGTTCTGTGATAGACTCCAGGATTAAATATTAAAAATCCCAGAACTCATATGTGGAAAATACCCCACATACTCACAGGCAGTAAAGTTGCCTACATTTTTCCAAAATTACACAGTTGGGCAGAAATGGATAATAGGAAGAGGCAAAACAAGTTACATTTATGCTAGGAACAAATCTGTGTTAAAGTACTGAATCTGGATTACTGCAACTAGGTCAGAAGGGCATATTAAAAGCTAGTTGGTCACCACTGTGACTCTAGCTGTAACATTTATCTGCACACCTAGAAACAAGTTTGTGAAGGGGGGAAAGAAAAAAAAAAAAGGGTGGATGTAGAATGTAATCCTACAAGCTGCAGAATACAAACTTATTAAAAGGATGAACATTCTGCAAACAAAATAGCAAGGAGGAATGTGTGTACATTTATCTTTTGAAATTAGACAATCCATGTCTGGTTTTACAAACTGATTATCCTTACTTCTGTTAAAGGTTGTGTTTCTATCCAACTGCTTTAAATGGTATTTTATATGGCAAACGTTTAATAAAGGTTTGCATTAATAGATGTAGACTAGAATTCTGTCCATAACTTTAGAAGAAATTCTTATCTCCTGTCTATCTTTACTGTAAAAAAAAGGTTTGCATCCTTATGTAGTATGCCCTTTCCCATCTTCACTGAGAAAAGCCAGAGTGACAGATTTAATGGATTTTCACTAAAAATATGTGAAAAACCTCATAGTAACTGCCTGCAGAAGGCCATACATTATTAGGTATAGACATACTAAGTTTGATTCATAATAAATAAAAATAAAAAGAACACTTATTTAAGGAAGGTCTTCTGTCTTTCCAAAAGTGTCAGTGCTTTTTAAAAAAAAAATTGGAGGTTTTTCAAGTCTTCAGTATATAGTACCACTGTTGCTCTAGGAATCTGAGAAGCTTGATGAACACAGTGGAAGGAAGTAGTGGAGAAGATACATACTATAGTTTTCACCCAATTGCTTATAAGCTACATTCCAGACATCAAACTGTCATTAGAGGTAAATATTGAGAGTAGTCCTTTAAGTAGACACCACCTTTGATAAGAAATTGGTGTTCACTAATAAATGAGTAACTTTCCCCAGTAAGTGCTGGTTCCAACAAGACGGTCAACATAGCTTATAGCAGCAATGGCCTCAGGCCAGTACTGTGCTATTGTGGGGTTAGGAAGACAGCAATTCCCTGGTTCTACTTACTCCTACTGTTATACTGTGGTTCCAGTTCATGGCTGTGCCATTGTGACAAAAATGCCACAACTCATACCTTAAGGACTTTCTTCACAGTTAGAAGGGGAGGCTCACATGCAAGCAGGCATAAGCCAAGTACTGTGGCTATCTGGTAGAGTTTAATAGGCACCTCTGGAAGTTACACAGCCCTACTTTACGTTTTCCATCTTAGGATAGTGGCTGTGGGTCAATAAGAAAGATTTGTTTAAAATGATGTAACAGTTTCCTCTTAGAGCAACTTCCTTCTGAAATTGCTACAATATACACCCCCCCCCCATTTTATTTATCAATTCACAAAGAAGGCTGGTTATTAGCAATGTGTTATCTTTAAAGGAGAGTTTCACAGAAAATTTACACATTACTGACTCTTGGTAACAAGCTTTTGTCTACACAATTTGAAAAATACACAGATAGAGAAAATTAACAGTCACTATCAGATTAGCTAATAAAGCAGCTAGAACAGAAGCAAGCTATTTCACTGTAGGCTCCAAAGTGAGAAATGCAGCCATTACAGTTATCAATAGCTACACTGATCTGTATCAATTAGAAGTGATCTATACACATTAAAAAAAAGACACTGAAAATCTTTACCTGATCTATTAGCAACAGCCATTTAATTTGACCTTCTCCCCTTCATAGCTATGCACACCTGGAATACATGCCCCTTTTAGGTTGGGGGGTTTCCTTAACGATAGTGCTATAACAGCCCCAGATTAGTAGTAGCTAGTTTAATTGTAAAAATGGCTACTTGTCTTCATGAAACATAATTCTAGGCTTGAGCTGATCTGACTAGCCCTCTGCCTATTTAAGAATTACTAACTTTCAGGTATTAGAAGTGATTGGTAGATATGCAACTTTCTTCCTGTTTATGTACTCTTATACTAGTTAGTGACTGTAGAACATTTAGTTAAATTGCGATCAGACATTAAGTGTTTGCCTGTATTGTGGAAGGATGCTATTGGATTTTCACTCTTGTGTTAAATGAGGTGGATGCTCTACATAGAGCGATAGAGGTAGAGTTTACCAGTAATCTGTTTGAGACTCAACTGCTTGAGTTGCTCCCCAGAGAAGTCTTCCTGAAGCATAGGAGGTCACTAGGAAAGCATGTCTACCTCCTCCAGAAGCAGACACTGCTAGGTGTGTCATCATAACAATAAGTCATACAAGGAAGAGTAGTTCTGTGGCTGACAGAATGATAGTGCCTTCTCCCCCATTCCTAATGGGGAATGTTGCAGCTTCCCTACTCATAAATAAGGTAGACATGAGCATGCCTTATCAGTTATAACAGTGCTTCGCCATACCTTTATTTGTAGGTTTGCCCAGGTACACCCCACCATATTATATATTCTTTCAAAAGAAAAACTGCTTTGATTGCAATTTTACACCAGGATCCTTTAAACTAGTATCCCAGTCAAATAATATATTTGAAACTAAATGTACTATCACAGGAAAGACGTTTGCCTTTGCATCTCCCACAGAGATCTTGACGATGGGGTCTCTTGGGGTCCACATGGCGCACTTTCACGGGGCAGGTGCATCTGGTCTGCTTACAGCTCTAGAAAAGAAGCAAGGATGTTGGAGGAGAAAATACCTGAACTGCAGTGATACAGGGGAGGCAGGAGATCTGCAAGCTTAGGGGAGGACACGGTATTAACGGCAGTAGTTTAGATTATAGGCTGCTCAGTGCAGGGAGGAGTGAGGCTGCTGACAAAGCTCCAGCACACTTGGGGTGCTAGAGCACAGCTGGAGTTCCCAGGCTTACTGGAAAGAACAGTGGGGAAGGCCCCGCCAAACGCCCTCCCTGAGGGAAGCCAGGTTACAGGGCTCCCCAGTGCGCTAGCTGTAGCGAGGCCCTGAGGGGGCTGTGCTCACCTGGCAAGTGATGTCCTCCACGCGGTAGGGGTTGTAGGATTTCTGACACGTCCGGCAGAACTGCCGGAAGTAGACCTGGAGGAAGGGGAAAGGCGGGTCAGTGGCGGTCAGAGCCCGGGGGGCAGAGGGGCAGCCCCGGGGGCACCAGGCCTACCTTGTTGGTGCCCTGCACACACCACACGTAGGCGCTCTCCCAGCGGATGTTGCAGTCCTTGCAGTGGTAGTAGCCGTACTTCTGCTCCAGAAACTAGGGGGAACAAGGGCGACTCAGCCACGGGCAGGGAGCCAGCTCCCAGCCCGGCCAGGCCAGCCCAGCTCCCGCACCCTGCTGGCCGCAGTGCGACCCCGCCGCAGGGCCAGTCACCTGAGGCCCCGCCCCCGGGCTTCCCGCCACCCGCGGTGACCCGACCCGCCGGCCCTCACCTGGAAGCGCAGGCGGGTCTTGCCCTGCTCCGGCTCCTGAGGGGCTGCGGCCTGGGGCTGCCCCGCCGGGCGCTCGGGGGCCTCCTGCTGGCCTTCCTGCGGCGGGGCAGCTGCCGCCGCCGCCCCCTCCTCCGCTACCTCCTGCTGCGGAGGCTGCTGCTGGGGCGGCCGCGGCTCCTGCGGCTCCGCGCTGCTCCCCGGGGGCTGCTCCCAGCTGGCCCGCACGGCGGCCGCCTCAGTGCGCTGCTGCTCCTCTTCCTCGGCCGCCGCCGCCGCCGCCGCCTCCTCCGGCTCCTCCTCGGCCGCCTCCTGCCCCGCTTCCTCGGGCTCCTCCAGGAAGGTGGTGAGTCTGCGGGACGCCATGGGCGAGTAGACGGCGATGGTCCTGGGGAAGCGGACGGGCCGGCCGCTGGTGGTGGCGGAGCTGCCCTGCTCCTGCTCGCGGGGCCGCAGCGGGGGCAGCCCGGGAGCCAGCCGCCGCCGCAGCAGCAGGGTGCGGGGCCCCAGCGAGCACTGCACCGAGGCGTCCTGCCGCGGGTTCACCTGCACCCCCACCTCCTTGGTGTTGGCCTTGCGGAGCCGCGGCGTCAGGCTGGGGTTCACCTGGGACAGGATCGCCTTCAGCTGCGCCCGCTGGTAGTTATCGAAGTACTCGGCCGCGGCCGCCGCCGCCGTGTCCCCATAGCCCGAGAAGTAGGTGCCCCGCTGCCGCCAGGCGCCCGGGGGCCCTTTGCCCTTGGGCGGCTGGTAGCGATAGGAGTAGGGGGTGTAGGCTGAGTACAGGTAACTATCCATGGCCTCGTCCGCCATGGCGTCTGCCCCGGCAGCTGGGCTCGCGGGGGCCGCTTTAAATACCCCGCGCTGGGGAGGGGCAGGCTCAGCTGCACGTCCCGTCCCCCCACCGCCACCTGAGCGGGGCTGTTTCCATTGGCGGAGGGGCAATGAACCGCCTCGCCGCGGATTCCCTGGCGGGGATCGCTGCCCCGGAAGCCCGCGGGGAAAGCAGGTGGATGGGAAGAGCCGGCTAAGCCCGGGGTCCAAGGAACGTAGCAGAGGTGAGAGCCAGGGAGGGGAGCCAGCGGGGAGCCTCAGGTGACAAGGCAACCAAGGCGGCGGGGACGCAGAGCTTCAGGCAGGTCTTTGAAGCAAGTAAACCCCTTATTGGTACAACCTCCTGGGTTCTCTCTGTCTATTAAATGTCCTGAGTCTCCCTTCCTCTTTCACTTGGTTGACAACTCTTGTATCTGCCCCCCGTATCACCGCCCTGTGGGGACCCTGGAGTCTGTGCAGCGTTCACCTGAGCTGAGGGGTTCAGCCGGAGGCTGTGGAGCGTTTTCTCTTGAGCAGACCCGGTACATTTGATTGATCGGTGATATTCCCCCGGGAGCACGCAAGAGGCTGTACGCCGCAAACAAAGAGTCATAGCGGGGTGTCTGTGAGAGAAACAACAGGCGGATGAATTCAGGGGCGCTGGAACCATTTGTATGGTGGGGGTGCTGACAGCCTTGAACCAAACTGTAAACCCTGCGTATGATGGAAACCACTTCAAGCCCAACCCTGCGGGAGCACCCCCAGTTCCAGCACCTATGGCTGAATCTGTAGAGGAGGAAGGAACGCGTGAATGCCTAGGCTGCTACTAAACATAAGAGCCAGGGACCAGGTAGTTTAAGAAGGGAGGATTTACCTTCCCTGCAGATAAATCGCTGCTAGATACATCTCCAGATAAACTAGACCGTTACTTGCACTTCCTTTTAATTTTTAGTTATCTTTGGAGGGATTTTAATTGGTGACTAATACAGCGTTAATTCATCTTTTCCACACATTTATAATCAGAACAATCAACAGGATTTTTTTACAACTAATAGGATGCATGAAATTGAACGACACTTTACAAATATTATCTAATTTGCTCCTTTGTTCACACCATTGATACACAAATTAACCCTTTCCTACAAAATGCTTCCTTGGTTTCTGGTATCGGTCCCTGCCTTACTTAATTCACCAAAGAGTGTCTTCCTATGAAGATGTAAATGTATCTCGTTGCATCACATTGATTTTTGTACATATAAGGCTATATGTTTGAGGAAATATTCGCAACTGGCACAATAATAAAGGTATGGTCATCTTATACACTGGGAGTAGTTCGGTTGATTATCGAGGCTGGTCAGTACCCCAGCTGCCTGTTTTACTCGCTCTGAAAACATATTGCAAATACCATATACTATTAGTAATTCAAGCGTCCCCTTCTGTTGCTCTGACTGTTGTCCATCTACAGTGCAGTTTGTGCAGTCTCCATCAGAATAGAATTGTGTTCCTCTGTAGTCACCGTGCCGTATGAGGTGTCTGCCATTTCCTCCTCTTTCAGTTTCTTGTAAGAAATATCTGTGTCTTCATCTTCATTTAGGGGATCTTGTTTATAGGTATCTCTTCCGTACATCTTGTACACTAACACAAAAAGTCCTGCTTCTGCAGCCTGGAAAAGTGCATAAAGCAAGGGAAACATATACATACTTCCTATGAGATGTGGTGGAAAGGTTAGTTTTAGTATAGCCGTGCAGAGCTGGACATTTTGACATCCTGTTTCCAAAGACACTGTCCTCTTGCAATGAGGTGGCAGGTGAAATAAAGTAGCTAAGCCATATCCTGAGGCATAGCCTGCTAAGGGCATCAAGAGTGCTACTATGTAGACGGAGGCAGGGATACTTGCCAGCAGCTCAGGTCCCAACATAGTGCCAGTCAGAATGAAAAGAAGCACCAAAGTCACTAAAAGGGACCACAAGGAAACCTAGCAATAATGAATAATCACAATCAGATATGTCAGAGAAAAAAGAAGGGAAAACTTACATTAGAGTTGTTTAAAAGCAAATTAATTACATACACAAATATTAAAATAGTATAACAAGGAAAGAATTTAAACTATATATTTGTTTTAAAAATCAGCACATTTTATTGCAGCTGTTACAGCGGAAGCTTTTCCTTATATGAATAGTGAACAGACAAAATGTGATTGAAGGACATTGAAAAGACCACTCTGCTTAATCCCAAATGCTCTTGAGTTTGTCATACCTTTAGCATTTCTAACATAGAGCTTCTTTTAAACTATCCACTGATGGACAGATTCTGCTACCCTTTCTTACCTTGGACCTGATCCAAAATTTCAGTGGGCTTTGAATCAGGCCCAAGGTGAATAAGGGTGGAAGAAATCTGTTTCTTAATTAGTTTTTAACAGTATAACTGAGATACTTTCTCAGAAAGATAGTAACAATCTGTATTAATGTGTGTAAATTTTCATTTAAAAAAGAAAATGAAGCTAAGTCTTATTTTTGCTATAATACTTTAAAATATTACCTTAAAAGGGTAAATTGGATAAACTATTTAAAGAAATTTCATCTTGCCTAACAATGTGTATGTCAAGTTTAAACCTAAAGGAGATATAAACCATCCAAACTGACAGTTAAAAAGGATGGTACCAGTTCTGAGATAAGGTCTGATCCCATTGAATTAAATGGCAGTGATATAATTTACTTTAATTGATGCAAGATTGGGCCTAGAGTTTGGGTCTTTTTAGTTTAGTGTATTCTGTGCATGCTGCAGCCATTGTTTGATTTTTGCAGTATTGTGTGTGCTGAGTGCCTTTGCTTTACCTTTGAGCATGTTTTGCTTGAAAGTTTACCTTAAGTTTTAACTTCCATATTTTGTTTAACAGAAATATTCATTTCACAATTATTGCTTTCAACATAAATATATGTTTAAAGACTTTTGTGATAGTACTTCAGTCAGGTAATTATGTTTAGTAGTTTCACTTTTCTATCCCCATGAATTCCCTTTCCTGAAACCTTTCTCTTCCCCTTCCTTGCAGGTAATGTTAGCTAAAGATAATAGGATTGTACATTTCTGTTGTTCAGTGAGACCTTTTTTTTTTTTTAGTTGTCCTCATCCTTCCCTAAAACACTGGGTAAAATCCTGGTACCTTTGTTTATTTTGTTGAACCTTCGAAATTATTTTCAAATAACATGCACATAAATGTACTTTAATGTTATTTTTCTTATTGACTGCCATACAAATTGCTTGTATGCTGAAGGTTTAGTTAGAAATATAGAAATTGGTGGTGCCACAATTGATGAAAAATGCTTATTGAAAATTTGTATATTTCCAAACAAAGAAATAACTTAGAAAACAATAACTGTTGTTATCTTTTTGTTTTAATTTTTCCAAATTAAGGTAGTTGTTCCTGTTACTATTTTTGTGAGGAATTTACTGATTTTATTGCATGTGGGACTGAAGCTACTAGTTTTAATGTGGATATAGTACCTGATTATATTTATAACATTATTTATTTAAAGCACATGCTTAGCAATGTTATCTGATAATTAGAAATATACTGAGCATTTCTTTTGTGATTTGATCTGCTCTTGTTGCATCGAAGAAATGGCATTGTCTACCTTACCTTTTATTTAATGTTACTGTAGGGAAATAGTGTTTCATCCTTTGGTCTTTGTGAGGGAGCAATTTTGTTTTTTAACAAAACGTTACTTGTAGTCAACTCTAATCCTGCCTATAACTGTTTTACAGAAATCAGTCACCCACCGGCAGTATTTTATTACTAGTTGACCACAATGGGCGCTTATACTTCCTCTTTGGAAAACAGAGAGAGAGATTATGTTTAGAATTCAGAACAAGTCCTGAGGGTTTACAGGCGTTTATGTGATGAGCCTTAATCCTATGATTTGAGTGATATCAGTACAATACAGGGAAGTGCTCAGTTTCTACACTGACATGCTGTCCTGATGAAAACAGGTACCATGCACGCTGCTCTTAATGCTGGCTCCTCTACTCTTTGGAGTACTCACGACGTAGGGCAATATTTATATGGGTTGGCAAGCTTGACCCGTCTCTTTATTGTAGATCTGTTAAATCTTCCCCCATGGGCATCTTTTCTTATCCTTTAACTAGACCATGTGCACTCTGTATCCTAAAGCAGCAGCGCCTATGGTGCGGCTCCCAGAAGCAAAGCCCTTCCCCACACCCCTATGACCACCCTAGCGAGAAGGAGCTCCCAGAGGCCTGCTCTCGAGTGGTGCTCAGCGCCTCTGTGTATGTAGAAGCGGGACCCGGCGCAGCTGTTGTTACCTTGAGCAAGAGGTCGGCGACCCTTGTGTACTTGTAGCGGATGAAAACTCCTGCGCCGATGGGGAGCAAAGTGCTGCATAGGGTCAGACTCACGGCCCCCAGGGGCAACAGCTGCACCAGAGGCGTGTTGATCCAGGCGCGGCTGTATATCCACAGGCACAGAGGCATCAGCAGCAGGGCCAGCAGGGTGGATGAGGCGGTCATGATAATACTGCAGGAGGGAGGGGACAGAACAACAGGCGGCGGGTCAGCTTGAGCCGCTCTTCCATCAGCTGCTGGGGTGGGGGGAACAGTACCTCCTCGGGCTCCAGTAAGAGCTGGCGGTACAAATCCATTTCGTGTAACGAGCCACAAACCTATTGTACAAAACCCTTCTCTAGGAGCTCGGACAAGAGTCGCCCAGGGCGCAAGTAGCTGTCTGATTGCAAGAATTTCCCTTCAGTTACCGAGCAGATTGGATATTGGCCAGAATATGGTTTTTAGGAAGGGGAGGGGTATTGCCAGCTGTGTTTTTTGTGAAAAGAAAATTATATTTTTGCATGTAAAACCTGCATGCCGTGGCGTGTCTTGGAGCACAAACCGATAATAATCAGCATGGGTTGGGCTCCCCCCATCTCCCAAAGCCAGCGCGGGAGACAGCGCAAGAGCTCAACTTCTTTTTGTCCCCCCCAAAATTCCCCTGATGAGATCCTGAAACCGGCTCCTCTGTCCCGGTACCCACAGGCTGCGCCCCGGAACAGGGGCACCAAAAGGCTGGCACAGACCTGATTATAAAATAGCAAATATTTCAAACAGCCGTAAAACGGAGAGTCCTCCCGCAACACTCACCGTCCACACCCACCCGCACCCCGGCACAGCCACCCCCCCCCGCACTGCTAGTGACCCCCGGCCCATCCACATTGCCCCTTCCTCCCACCCCCCCTCCCCGGCACAGCCACCCCCCCGCACTGCTAGTGACCCCCCCAGCACATCCACATTGCCCCTTCCTCCCACCCCACCCCCTCCCCGGCACATCCACCCCACCGCACTGCTAGTGACCCCCGGCCCATCCACATTGCCCCTTCCTCCCACCCCCCCCTCCCCGGCACATCCACCCCCCCGCACTGCTAGTGACCCCCCAGCACATCCACATTGCCCCTTCCTCCCACCCCCCCTCCCCGGCACAGCCACCCCCCCGCACTGCTAGTGACCCCCGGCCCATCCACATTGCCCCTTCCACCCACCCCACCCCCTCCCCGGCACATCCACCCCCCCGCACTGCTAGTGACCCCCGGCCCATCCACATTGCCCCTTCCTCCTACCCCCCCCCTCCCCGGCACATCCACCCCCCCGCACTGCTAGTGACCCCCGGCCCATCCACATTGCCCCTTCCTCCCACCCCCTCCTCCCCGGCACATCCACCCCCCCGCACTGCTAGTGACCCCCCAGCACATCCACATTGCCCCTTCCTCCCACCCCCCCTCCCCGGCACAGCCACCCCCCCGCACTGCTAGTGACCCCCGACCCATCCACATTGCCCCTTCCACCCACCCCACCCCCTCCCCGGCACATCCACCCCCCCGCACTGCTAGTGACCCCCGGCCCATCCACATTGCCCCTTCCTCCTACCCCCCCCTCCCCGGCACATCCACCCCCCCGCACTGCTAGTGACCCCCGGCCCATCCACATTGCCCCTTCCTCCTACCCCCCCCTCCCCGGCACATCCACCCCCCCCGCACTGCTAGTGACCCCCGGCCCATCCACATTGCCCCTTCCTCCCACCCCACCCCCTCCCCGGCACATCCACCCCCCCGCACTGCTAGTGACCCCCGGCCCATCCACATTGCCCCTTCCTCCCACCCCCCCTCCCCGGCACATCCACCCCCCCGCACTGCTAGTGACCCCCGGCCCATCCACATTGCCCCTTCCTCCCACCCCACCCCCTCCCCGGCACATCCACCCCCCCGCACTGCTAGTGACCCCCGGCCCATCCACATTGCCCCTTCCTCCCACCCCCCCTCCCCGGCACATCCACCCCCCCGCACTGCTAGTGACCCCGGCCCATCCACATTGCCCCTTCCTCCCACCCCACCCCCCCCGGCACACCGAGGCCCCCGGCTGCCGCCCTCTCACAGCGGGGTTCGGACCGCGTTCTGCGGGTCCTTTCCTCCGCCAAGGAGCGACGCCTGCCCCGCCGGGGAGGGAGATGAGCCGGGCGCGCCGCGGCGGCAGCGGCCCCGGCCGGCTGGGTACCTGAGGTTCATGTCTCCGTCGACCAGCAGGGACATGATGTTGGAGAGGTTCCCCCCGGGGCAGCAGCCGCACAGCAGCACGGCCACTGCTGCCACCTCGTCCAGGGCGAAGAGCAGCGCCAGCAGGAAGGCCAGCAGGGGCATGAGCAGAAACTGGCAGAGCAGCGCCAGCAGCACCCCCACCGGCCGCCGCAGCTGCCCCCCGAGCTGGCTCAGCTCCACGGTGCAGCCCAAGCCCAGCATGGTGGTGCACAGCGCCAGCCCCACGAACACGCTCAAACCCTGGTTCAGAGGGGTGTCCCAGAACGGGGGGCTGCCCCCCGGCCCCCTGCCTGCCTGCGGCACCCGGCTGGAGGGGCTGGGGCTGCCGCTGCTGCTGTTCTCGGGCTCCGGGGAGAGCGAAGCGAAGGGGGAAAGAGTCCCGTTCTCCACCCAGGAGCTGTCCATGGCTGTGCACTGTGTGTGCGCGCCTGGCAGTCAGCAGCTGAGCATCTAGTCAGAAGCTGCCAGGTCCCTATCGCCTGCCCAAGCACTGGAGGAGCCGGGAGGCCCCACAAGGTGGGGACTGATAGGCAGTGAAGAGGCTGAGGAGACAGTCAGTCAGTCAGTCACTGGGCTGAAGCACGGGCACGTCTTAGCCCTCCTCAGACCCTTCCTCCCCACCCCCTAAACACCTCCACTTACAGCCAAGCACAACAGCCCTCATTCACACACACTGAATTAATCTGCCCTACACAATAGAGCACCTACAGCTAGACACACTGCATCCAGTATACGCACACTACATTAGGTTCCCTCTGTCTCTTACACAAGAATGCTTGCTTTTTTGTATCCAGTGTGTCTTGTGTCTGCTTTATATAGGGTGCATTCAGTCACACACTTAACCCACAGGCATAGACAGACATCCTCTTAAGAAGCTACTCCAGGCAGGGCCCATGTCTTCCTTTGTGTCTGTCATGGTGCCATGCTCCATGTCAGCAGTCAACCAATAATAAAAAATGTTTTATTGCAGGTCTAGTGGAAAAACAAACACAAACCCTGTGCTATGATTATTTTGTCTGGTAGTCTCTTGTGAAAGACCATAATGCTTGAAAAGAGAAGCAAGTGGTATCCACTGGGTCACCTTTGTCCACTATTTCCCCCCCCCACCCAAAGAAGTCGAACAAATATTTTCAACTGATAAAGGCTTGACAGGAGACTTTTGGAGGGATGGACTATGAGCAGACACATTTCAGTTTCACTCCAAGCATGCTCATGACAAAAACAACAACAGTCTACCGTTAAATATTAATATTAATATTATTTTCTGATTTTTGGTGGTTAATCTGGCTCAGCATCCTAAAGCAAAATGAGCTGATCATCACAGTGTCCTCCTAAGTGAGCAACGTCAGCTTTACCTTTGATACATTCAAGGAAGGTCCAAGGTCATTCCCACTAATGGAAAGAGTGTACTTGAGTAAAAGCTGTGGCATGGGTGAGGAATGATGAAAAGCTCTTTAGCCAGGTCAAATTAGAGCCACTTTCTGCTGATGCTGGGCTTCAATAATGAGCAAAGAACAAACTGTGTTTAACCAAGAAACTATGTGAATTAATTAATAGCAATAAATCACATGGTTTTCTACTGCTGCATGGATCTAGATAGGGGTGATCACTCCCCCTCTTGCTTTCCAAACTGGAGCCTCACAATGTAATTTTCAGAATAACCCTGGAATCTATAGAGTAGAGATGAATACTATACAGATTTTATGATGTTATTCTTGATTTGCCTAGAGGAGAGACCCTTGCTAGACACTCCAAAAAATCTGTTAGTAAAAGTGGTCTATATGATATGCAAGTGACAGCGCACCAGCCAGAAGGTGACAGAGGCCTATCCTGTCCATTCCATTTAAGTGGATGAAGGTTTCTAAATGTAGTGGGTGAAATTCTGGGCCCACTGAAATCAATGGGAGTTTTGGCATCGATCTCGATGGGTATGTCTATACTGTAATAGAAGACCCATGGCACAGCCATGGCTGGCCCGCGTCAGCTGGTTCAGGCCAGTTGCAGGTCTTTAATTGCTGTGTAGACAAACCCAGTGGGGCCAGGATTTCATCAGTATGTGAGGATCTCTCTTACCCATCACTCAAGCAATGTATACAGGAAAAACCTAATTTTCCAAAGTTGTTCTAATTTACTGGCGTCAGATGGGTTTTAAAATGGTGTTTAAAAATTGCCACCTTTCTCATATCTTATTTTTTAATATTTATTCATTATTTTATGTTGTCTGTTTCTTTAAAAAACAGAATGCCATATTAAAAGACAAATAGGACTTGGGAGACAAGGACATGCAGGAAAGGAGAGAAGAGGAGCCTCTGTGGGTGGTCTGGGCTGTGGTGCTTCATGCTTTGTCGAGTGCCACGCAGGGCCTCAGGGATAAGGATTCTTCCGCTACACAAAAGGCTTGGACGTGCCACTGTCCATGCTTCATGTTGTGGTTCTCTGGTGGGACCAGCTGCCTCCGAGTTTGGCCTATCACATGAGGTGCCCTCTCCTTTGTTGCCTTTTGTTTTTAAATTTAGTGCACTACTGTGCTGTGCACTATGGGGTGTCTCAGATCAAACCTCATAATGCATAACATGGTGGGGCACAAAATTCCAACACAAGAATGGATAGAGGGCAGCTAGAGCCAGGTCCCAAGCTACTTAAATCCCCACTGCCTGTGCCATCTGGTCCTAAGCTTCTCCAGCAATAGTCTTCACCTCCACCCACCCCAAGTCTGTGCATCTTAAATTCTCTTGGGCCCTGGGCCCCTTTCCACCCCGGATATTGTTCCACAGCTAGTTGGAATCTGTCCCTAGTCTGTCATTGAATGAGTCTTCCAGGACATCCAAGTCCTGGAGCCTCCTGTGAAATTTCCTTAGAGTTCTGTCTGCCAGTCCAAAACTGTTAAAAGAGTACCTCCACAAAAATTGAAAACCCAAAGTAAAATGGGAGTCTAACTGAGCCTTACATTCCAAAATTTCAGATTGCACTACTTGTCTCAGTGGAGACATTCACTGCTCTTAAAGAAGCACACAGCTAGGCCTACAACAAAC
The DNA here is from genome assembly GCF_965140295.1 of Lepidochelys olivacea. Classification (NCBI taxonomy): domain Eukaryota; kingdom Metazoa; phylum Chordata; order Testudines; family Cheloniidae; genus Lepidochelys; species Lepidochelys olivacea. The sequence continues at coordinate 98,563,329 of NC_140414.1, forward strand.
CCCTAATATTCCAGCAGACACTATTAGTGACCCAATAGAAGCAATAGAGTACCATCCATTTGTTAAATCCATAATTACCAAATTATGGGATAAGATTTGGTATACCACCAGGGGACAAAGTAATGGATACAGTGTAGTACTACAGTGTAGTAATACCATTGTGAATGGTTTTATTCTATTTTCTTTTCCTGGTCATTTAGTTGAAGATAGGATAGGGAGAGAGGATGAGTTGTATCATAGGTGTTAAACAGACAGCTACAACCTAGTCCAGACAGTGATTTAATTTGTTGGTAAAACAAGGCAATATATGCTTTTAGGTGGGACAACACTGAAGTGCAGTGTTTGGTTGGCCTTGAGAGCCAACAGAATTGTTTGAAACTAAATAATTTGCAAATCTACTTGTACTGAAAAATTTTTACAGTGTGTTTAGATTGCTCACAAATTTAGTATATACTGTGTCTTTCTCATTTTTACCCTTATATACTCACACCACATTCTTTCCTCACTTATTATACCTCTATTTTTTTAGTAACCCATTATATAGTTTCTCTTCTGGCACCTATGAACAGAATATAAGTTACACAAAGAGCAAAAGCAGGCTGGTTATCAAGTAGGCAGTGAAGAGAGCAGAAGAGAACTGCCCTTCTTATCTATGAACATGACTCCTAAAACCAGGCATGTTCACAGAAAGATATTTTTGCATCAATTATAGTGCAATCCACTTACAGTGAACTTGGATATAATGACGACTCTGTTAACAGCGAAGAAGAATGAAAATCTCAAATTGTTTCAGTGCCTTACATTGTGTTGATTCCAGTTACTGAGAACTTCAGCTTATGGAAAAAACATGATGTAGCTGTAAGAGGGTTCTGGTGTATTGTAACAAATAAACACAAGATATTTCTTAAAATTTATACGAGCTACTTAAGAACTAAGATTCAAATTGAATTCTGGTTTAAACAGGAGCAGTACCATTGACTTCCATGTAGATAAACCGAGTTACTTAGGCCAGATCTGAATTTAACTTCTTGTGTTTTATTAATTCCCTATACAGTCAGCATTGGCACCGTATGTAGCAAATGAAAAGTATTCTTATACCTAGAAGGTACAGTAAGGCCTATCCAGCCTTTGTACTTTCTGTTTGGCGTAGTCTCTTTAAATTGCTTCAGGGTTTCATATTATGTTACCACAACAACTGTATTAGTATGTAAGCTAGATACATGAATTATCCATTTTCTTTCAAGGGAGAAAATGACACTGACTGACCTCTTTTACAGGGAGTGACAAATTGGTCATCCGACCCTAAAAAACATTAGTAAATGTTTTCTAAATGGATATGTGGTTTTTAAACCAATTCTTATAAACTGGAAAAAATCCAATTTGAAAATTGTGGGGCAAAATGGTGCCCTGGAAATACTTTCTTGTAAATTTAGTGTTATAAAGTAGGTGCAGTTTTTTATAAGTGGCACTGACCATGGGCAGCTGGTGAACCGGCCGTTGTGGGAGGTTAGCCCTGGCCCCTTCCCTTCTGCCCGAGGCCCTTCTGCTCCCCCTCCACTTCTGCCCCCCTCACCTGCAGGAGCCCAGAGCACTCCCTCCTGTGGCCCTGGCCCTACCCCGAGCCACCCGAGCGCCCCCAGCCCTGGAGCACTGGGCAGCAGTGCGGTCCCAGTGCCCCAGACCTCAGCCCCTGAGCACCGGGTGGGTGGGTGGGTGGCACAGCTGCAGCGCCCCCAGCCCCTGAGCAACCTCCAGCCCTGGAGCACCGGAGAGCCGAGTGGGGTGGTTCCAGCACCGCAAGCGGCAGCCAACCTGGACCACAGAGGAACTGCAGGAGGGGTTCGGGGGTAGAGCATTGACAGGGCTATGCCAGGCTGTTTGGGGAGGCACAGCCTCCCCTGGCCTATGATACCTGTCAGCCATGGTACTGACTGCATTTTTCTTTAGTGAGGTTTGAATTCTATTGCAGAATGTAAATGACATAAATCCACTTTATAACACCATCCATGGTATTGAAATTTTTCAGGCATTAGGAAGTGTGTGTCTTTTCTTAATGTAACTTGAAACAAAGATACAGAGCCTTGATACCAGAGAAAGGAGAGCCTTTTAATGAAGGCTGAGTATACCACCAGAAACATGCTAAACAAGCTTTGCCAGTTACTCAGATATTAGCATATTGTATTAACAAGTGAGAGACCTGGGTGAAAGGGACTTTGGGTCACTTGATTCTCACACTGGACTGTGAAAGCATCTTATGTGTTCCAGGAACAACACAAAATTTTGGTTGTTGCGCATATGCCACCAGGTTTCCACTTTACATTTAAATATGGACATTCTTGGAAATTGGGTTTTACCCCTGAGTTTTTGGACTTAACTTTTGTTCAACACCTGTCACATGGTTGTGGCAGGGCTTGGTTGTGGTGGCCGTCAGTGAGGTGTACACAGGAGAGTGTTGGCAAGAGGGGTTCTTAGGGTTTCTTACATCACCATAGTATCTAAACACTTAGTTACTATGATGACAAAAACTATAGAAAACCCTAAAATAGATAGCTGGAGAGGGGATGAGAAAGCAAAGGATGCCCACTTTCCCCTTACCACCTTTCTGCTATTTCAGCTTGAAAACTAGGACATGTTAAAGAGCATGTAGGTGAGAGAAAACTGTACTTTCCTAACTCTCTAGTCCCTTTTCAGTTTCCTCCAACTATCTAACCTCTTTATTGTATTTTCTGCCAGAATCTGCAGGTGGTGGGGAAGCTGAGCTGCTATAGGCTGTCAGCATTGACCACTCAGTAATTCTCTGACTCCATGTGGATCTGATGTGACATGTTAGAGTGGGCTGGTTTATAGTCTCATGCTGGAGGTTGGGAGAGAAGGTCTTGACAGGTGACAGGCCTGTGGGGGATGAGTCCTTGAGAGACATCTGCATTCTGTTAGCTTGTTGTCACTTTTACCTGTTCTGCTGGGGATGACTTCTTCAGGAGGTGGTGTTCTTTACAAACACTGGGACAAAACACAGTTGTCAGGCTGACATCACAAGGGCTATGAAAACAGTCATTCCCAGTTTTCAGCCACACATGGTCAGTCTTCAGATATTTTAAGTTAATTTCTATTTAGTTCTAAATAGAAATAAAATTCAAAATCAAGACAATGTAAGAAATAGAATTGGAAGTCTTGCACCCTGAAAAACTATTTTTCATTCTATCCAAAAACTTTGGTAGGACTCTTAAACAAACATATTCCATAAGTGGGCATCACACTCATTAAAGATCCTACATGGGAAATATAATCTCATACACTTAAATTGGGTTTCTGCTAATTGCCCTTATCAACCAATAAACCCTCTTTTGTATGTAAACATCTCTTGTTCGCTTACTCTGTTTTGTTGGGACATATGCTATTCTCTGCTATGTGGAGAGTACCAAAATGCACCAAAATTGGGGGTTGGGCTCTGAGAGTTTAAGGGACCTGGAGCCCAGTGGTGGGGAGGGAGATGAGCCGTAGAACCACTGTTCCCTATCACATGCTTCCCTGTTGTCTGGGCAGAATTCTGTTTGCTGTGAAAACTTGTCCACATGATGCTGGTTGCCAGACTAGCAGTAAATCTCTGTACACAGTTGCAAGCCACACCTGAGGTAGAGTTTTGCTTTATCTAGAAAGTGAGCTGTGCTGCCATAGGAAAGAGGAAGCCCAGTGTGCTATGCAGAGGCCCGGCCTCCTGTAGATATACTGAAATCTTCATTGTTAGGGGAATAAACATATTGGGACAAAACTCCATGAGTAGAAACCTACAGTTTCCAGTCCCCTACATGGTAGAACCTGTGTAGAGATAGCATGTGTCCCATTATTATTTGTGGCTTTAGCCTATATTATCTTTTTGAGTATGAGATTACTCTTCTGGTTTACCGGAAGGCAGAATACAGTGTAGCAGAACACATGTTGCTGAAGGAAAACTGTTTTGGGTATTCTTTCATGATTGCCTCTGTAGCTGGTGGTGCTTTCCTTTCATGAATTATAAATCTATTTGATTCATGCCCCTCTCTCACAGACAGCAGTGTGAGAAGTGACTTTACTTTGCATTGCCATCTAGCCCAGTGTTTCTCAAACTTTTGTATTGGTGACCCCTTTCATACAGCAAACCTATGAGTGCGCCCCCCCCTAAATTAAAAACACTTTTTTTTTATTTAACGCTTATAAATGCTGGAGGCAAAGCAGGATTTGGGGGTGGAGGCTGACAGCTCGCAACCCCCCATGTAATAACCTTGTGACCCCCTGAGAGGTCACTACCCCCAGTTTGAGAACCCCGATCTAGCCCAAACTGACAATGAATGGTGAACACAAAGTGTCAGTTATTATCAATTTGACACTTTACAACTTGTGCATCAGACTCAAACAGCTAGAGTTTTAATTTGTTATTTTTGATGTAACGGAGCATATTCTGACCCTTAGGTACTTACAGAGGGTTAGCAATACTGAAGTCAAATACGTTAATCTGGATTTACACTGATGTAATTAAAATCAGAATGTAGCCCAGAATAAGACAGAATAAGAATCTGTACTTGAGACAGGCTGAGGTGCTAAAACCTGGAGCTGTGCCATTAAATAGCACAAATTATTCCTAAAATAGCCTCCTATTGCTCACATAAAACAGGTGCTGCTCAAATACATAGGAAGACATGGCCCCTGCCCCAAAGAGTGTACACTCTAAAAGGCAAAAACAGACAGAGAGTTGGGGAAAGAGATACAACAGAGAAGCAAAGTGATCAGGGTGATAAGAGACACATTCTTGGTTAATTCCATGCCTTTTCTCCTTAAATAACGTATCCGCAACTGTCCACCACTAAGCAAACTGGCTACATCTTAATTCCTCTCTCCCCCCAAACTTCTCTTCTTGCCCGTCTCCATTACTACTGTCAATTCCATAGTTCTCTGAGCCCAAAGGCTTCCAACCTATGCGTATTTTTTTTAGTCCTCTTTCTTCTCCCCTTATATTGAGTCTGCAGTTTAATCCTGCTGGCTCTTCCTATATAAATCTAAAAAATCTGTCTGTTTTTTTTATCCCACCACCAATAATACCCTAATCCAGAGACCTAATTGCACATACAACCACTGGAGGGGGAAAGCAGGACACCAGTACACTATCCCAGTATTTTACTGTTAACATTTCTGCAACACAGCTTCAAAATATACATTCTTGCTACCTGCAACCCTTTTAATAGTTGCACTGCTGCCTGATTGTCTCCAGAACTGCGACCTTCTCCTTTCTGGAGTCCCATCTCGCCCTTCTTCAATTCATCCAAAATGCTGCTGCTACAGAAATCATCCACTTAGCTTGTTTTCCCAACCAACCCTAGCTCATCCTCAAATCCCTTTGTTGACTTCCCCTTGCCTCCATCCTCAAACTCAAGCTCCTTGTCCTCTCTTTCAAACTCACGCAATCTGGCTTTCCCAAAACTCCTTCTCCTCTTCCCTTCCCTCTCTCACTGTGTCCAGGTGGCAAGAATAACCATCCCTTCACATTCTTCCCCCTCTCTCCTCTCCCAGGCTCACTTCAACATCATCTCTTTTCCTGAAACTCTCATCTCTTACCCAATCCACCATGCCTCTGTCCTCTTCTCCTTCAATTTCCTCTCACAAACTGCACCTCTTCCAACAGACCTATCTGACTCTGGTCTGTCCTTATTTCCCCCTACAGAGAAATGTCCTGATGTTCATAAGCTTTAGATACAATTTAATTATAAAGGTTGTGGGAGAAGGGGAAAACTTGAGACACAACTTGTATAACTAAAAAGGGTTTTAACGTCTCTGCTTAGCCACATTGTCCCTTCCTTTGTTTGTACATTGTCTATTTAGACTGTAAACTCTTTATGGCAGGGATCTTGCTGTCCTGCCTTGCTATACAGCACCTAGTATTCTGCTGGTGCTATACAAGTAATAAACAGTAGAAATAATAATTAATGCACATCCACTGCTCAGTGTTTTTCTTTATGATGAAGACCATTAATCAACAAATGAGAACATTGTGATCCAAGTGCCAGTGTTCCAACATGTTATAATTTAGCCTCAGATGCTTAGAACTGCATAATCCTCCTTCCAAGTCTATAGCCAAATTCCCATTGAATTAATTGGGAGCAGCATTGAGCCTGTAGGATTTTAATGCCTTATGTTTCCACAACTTTAAAAAATGAAATAAAGAAGTATGTCAGGAATCAGCACAGGGTGAAAAAGCCTCTGCTCCAGGAAGTGAATCTATCTGGCTTCAGGGTGGGATATAGAATACTCCTACACTTTAGTTGCTAGATGACAAATGTTGAGACAGTTGTACCTTTAGCATTGTATTAACTGTTATTAGTAATATGTACTCAAAGGCTACATCAAGGATATTTTTCAGAAATTAAGAAGTAGCTTGAGGGAGTTAGGAATTCATGTTGCCCTTTAAATAAAATCTCAGATGTTTGATGTTGGAGCTGTTTAAATCAACTTTAATAGAAATAACATCAGCTTTAAAACTATCTTCTCTGATAGCTTTTGATCTAATCCATAATCTAGAGCCGAGTTATCAACCGGATAAGGATGAAAATTCTTCATAAAATAAATGAGGTAATGAGCAATGCCTCTCTCAGTCCAGGAGAACCAAAAAAAATAGAGTTACATTCAGTCAGCCTCATCTCTCTTCACATCACTGCCTGCTTCTGAAGAAATGTTTCAGAGTAGTAGCCGTGTTAGTCTGTATCCGCAAAAAGAAAAGGAGGACTTGTGGCACCTTAGAGACTAACCAATTTATTTGAGCATAAGCTTTCGTGAGCTACAGCTCACTTCATCGGATGCATAAGGTGCAAAATACAGTGGGGAGATTTATATACACAGAGAACATGAAACAGTGGGTGTCACCATACACACTGTAAGGAGAGTGATCAGGTAAGGTGAGTATTACCAGCAGGAGAGCGGGGGCGGGGGGGGGGAACCTTTTGTAGTGATAATCAAGGTGGACCGTTTCCAGCAGTTGACAAGAACTTCTGAGGAACAGTGGGGGGTGAGGGGGGAATAAACATGAGGAAATAATTTTACTTTGACCCATCCACTCGCAGTCTTTATTCAGGCCTAAGTTAATTATATCCAGTCTGCAAATTAATTCCAATTCAGCAGTCTCTCGTTGGAGTCTGTTTTTTAAGTTTTTTTGTTGAAGAATTGCCACTTTTAGGTCTGTAATCGAGTCACCAAAGAGATTGAAGTGTTCTCTGACTGGTTTTTGAATGTTATAATTCTTAACGTCTGATTTGTGTCCATTTATTCTTTTACATAGAGACTGTCCAGTTTGGCCAATTTACATGGCAGCGCAGCATTGCTGGCACATGATGGCATATATCACATTGGTAGATGTGCAGACTGCAACGAGAGACTGCTGAATTGGAATTAATTTGCAAACTGGATACAATTAACTTAGGCTTGAATAAAGACTGGGAGTGGATGGGTCATTACACAAAGTAAAACTATTTCCCCATGTTTATTCCCCCCCCCGACCCCCGACCCCCCGCTGTTCCTCTGACGTTCTTGTCAACTGCTGGAAATGGCCCACCTTGATCATCACTACAAAAGGTTCCCCCCCTCCCGGCTCTCCTGCTGGTAATAGCTTATCTTCCCTGATCACTCTCCTTACAGTGTGTATGGTGACACCCATTGTTTCATGTTCTCTGTGTATATAAATCTTCCCACTGTATTTTGCACCTTATGCATCCGATGAAGTGAGCTGTAGCTCACGAAAGCTTATGCTCAAATAAATTGGTTAGTCTCTAAGGTGCCACTAGTATTCCTTTTCTTTCTTCTGAAGAAATACACTCAGTTTTAAAAGTCAGTCTGTTATCCAATACAGTATAAATATTTGGCATAATTCTCTTCATAATGAGTGTTACATGCAAATGAAAGAGGGACTTGACTGAGGCAACCTTTTTTCCAACAGACTGAACACCACTGTCTCTTTAGGAGAGGTATCAGTCCAAAGTATGCAGTAAGGTGGAAGGGTTGACTCCTTCATTCCTCCACCATACTAAATTTCTGTTGAAATTGAGGAGACATTTGGGTACACCAGGAATCAAGGATGGGCCCAGAAAAAGGAAATGGCATGTGAATAGAGAAGACTGGGAAATTGAAACTCTTTCCTTTGACTGAAAAGGAGGAAAATTGTTGAGAGACAGAAGTGTATGTGTGTGATGGGGGGAAGGTTGCTATTTCTCTGAAGAACTGTTGTAAATACATAAGGCAGTCCAGGAATAAAAGAAGAAAAAGAATGGGAAATAAGTGAAAGGACCCAAGGAACAATATTTCTTTCTAAGGTTTCAGAGTAGCAGCCGTGTTAGTCTGTATTTGCAAAAAGAAAAGGAGGACTTGTGGCACCTTAGAGACTAACCAATTTATTTGAGCATAAGCTTTCGTGAGCTACAGCTCACTTCATCAGATGCATTCAGTGGAGAATACAGTGAGGAGATTTATATACACACAGAACATGAAAAAACGGGTGTTTATCATGCACACTGTAAGGAGAGTGATCACTTAAGATGAGCTATTACCAGCAGGAGAGTGGGGGGGTGGTGGAGGGGAGTGGAGAAAACCCTTTGTAGTGATAATCAAGGTGGGCCATTTCTTTCTTTCTAAGGTATTAATTGTACCCCATAGGGAGAGGGGAAGAATCCATCTATCTAAATACAAGTAAATGAGTGAACTGAAAGGGCCTAAATTGAAATTAATGGCAGTTTAGAGGATAGACACATTCATGGATGTTGTAATCCTTTAGGAAACTATTTCAAATTACATTGAGGTAAATAAAGCTTTAACATATACCAGGACATGGGTACTAGTTCTGACCAAATCCCATTTATATAATTATCGGCTGATAGTAAACCAAATTAATGTGTTAACTGCAATACATTATGGACTGACAGTACAGAAAACTCAGTGATAAATTTGAACAGGTGATGGTCCTTGAGAAGTTCTTTGGTCTCATACTGGCTTACTTTCATACCTTTAAAATCTGTGTTTGTTGTACTGCCAGAAAAGTGCCAAATCAGAGTAAGTGAGGCAAGGGTTATTTTGTCCAGTGGCCCAGCTTAAATTTAAAATATGTAGAAGTAGATTTAGTAGTAGTTGTAGCTGAATCTGTTTCATGATATGGTATAATAATTTAACCCAGGAAATGAAAGAAGCCCCCTACAGAAAGTAACACCATCCCCTTCAACGAGAGGCTTTTTCTGCATTAAAGGAGATGATTGCTAATGGTGTTCCCTCATCACGAAAATAAGTAAATATAACATTTGTCTGTGAATCCAATCTATATTTTATAGAGCCTCATTAATTAGGCTATTTAAAATATATTTTGTTGTTATTTATTTGTATTTTGATAACATCTAGGAATCCCAGTCATGGTCCAGGACCACATTGTGTAGGTGCTGTACGGACACAGTGCAAAAATATAGTCCCTGTCCCAATGACCTTAAAATCTAATTAAAAATCAGATAACATCAAATCAATTAATGAATTAACAAAATTTTAAAAAACCCTTCAAAATAGTCATGTCAGTACGTATTGTAAATGTTTTGCTAGGAAAAAAGTTTTCAAAAAATCTACCGTAGATGAGAAGAAGTAAATATGGAACTTGAACATCTTAAATAGATATATAGTGAATGCTTTAGAAGGTATTATCTTAATGACATAGTCTTAATAGACACTTGTATGTTTTATATAGACCTATTAAAATGTGATAAACCAGGATATTTCCAAGTTGCCTAAACAATCCTCTTGATTTTGAATCTAAGAGCAGAAAAGCTTTCCCATCACCAGAGTCAAGGAGAACATATTGTTTCTGAGTTTGTATACACTTAGTTTTACTAGAGGACTGAAGCAGCAATATCCATTCTTCTTCAGGTGATGGTCCCTAGGTGTATTCCACACGTGGGTACATATGTGCATCATGCACCTGAGTCCAGAATTATTTCACAAGCAGTGTCCATTGGCCCACAAATGTACTGTTGCTCTCCTTATGCTCTGAACCGGGAGTATAAAGTGTGGTGTGGGCCGACGCCTCTCCAGTTCCTTCTTACTGCCACATGGTCTGAATCAGAATCTTCATTGTCCTCAGCTCCTTTCTACTGCATTATTGCTGTAAATATATTGTATGTGTTAGTTTTTAGTAGTTTTTAATATTTTACAGTATAGTCTATCATAGTATAGTTAGATAGTGTTTTCCCCCTTTTCTTTTCCACTCAGGGAAATTCCCCCCCCCCCCTCCGCAAGATGTCTGGGATTATGCCCAGGGTCCTAGGTTAAAAACTATGTGTCCTGCCCTTACTCCTTTTCTGTGAGGGACAAATATCAGTGCTGCCTTTACTACCTGGGTGAGGCTCACATGTCTGCCAAGTAGAGCATCTGCTGCTCCTTTCCCCCCAGAACACATGAGGGTTGGGAACTGAGACTTAGAAAATATCTGATGGAGAAGGCAATGAGACCCCAATCAGATCTGGGCCAGGGACCTCATGTACATCACTCTCAGCAAGCAGGCAGTGCCCCCCCAAGCACGAGCTCAGAAACAGAAGCTAAGACTGCTAAGTCCAAGGAGAGGGCTTCCCGTAAGAGTAAGGGGCACTCTCATAGACATAAGGACAACTCCATCAAAAACTGCCCTAAAGAGAAAGGCTCCCTTCCCACCCCCATCAAAGTTAGAGGAGCCTGCAGACATGGGCACTGAGAACTTAGGAACCGAATAAATCTTCTCAGCACGAGAAGGTGACATGCAAGGGTATAGGTCTGATGGTTCTGACATTGGTTCTGATGGTTTTCTTCTTCTTTGTATGGCTGTTGTAAATGTAGAGTAACAACCATAATTTTACATACAGATGGTTAAGCCAGATAATTGTGTCTTGAATAGCAGAGAGTATTGATGTGATGCCTCCTTCGTATTTGTGAATCAGGCATTGAGTTGTTATATGTTTCGTGGTTTGCCTTGTGAGGAAAGGAATCCCCACCCAAACTTTCTCCAGTTTTGTCCTCCAGATGAGAGAGTCCAAAACCTTAGCCGGAGTTGTCAACCTGTAGTTGATGTTGCCCAGCTCTGATGAGTAGACGGAGAGAAGCCAGGCTTGTAGGCAACAAAGATGAAGCCTGGTGAATAGTGTCATGGGTGTCCCTTAATATATCTGGGAATATAAGAATTTTCCTATTATTAAACAAAACATTTCCTTTCCTTTTGGATGTATAAGTTGAGGAATGTTACTTAGGAGTAGGGAGGCGATATGACCACTGTACATGGCATTAATAAGTCCATGACTGGCACACTGTGGCTAGTTCTGGTTCCCACACTTTAAAAAAGAATGTTGACAAACATAGTAATATGTTCATAAAAAATCTTGAAGAATAGTCTGAGGTCTGGAAAAGCTGCCTTACAGAGTGAGAATAAAGATGATCAATCTGTTTGGTTTATTCAAGACGAGGTTAAGAGGAGACTTGGTCATGGTCTATAAGTACCTAAATGGGGAGAAGATTTCTAGTAATAGGGGGCTTTTTAATCTAGCAGTGAAAGGCATAATGAAATCCAATGGGTGGAAGCTGAAACTAGACAAATTCAGACTATAAATAAGGCGCATAAGGGTAATTAACCATTGGAACAACTTGCCAAGGGATGTGGTGGATTCTCCATTATTGAAGTCTTCAAATCAAGTTTGGATGTCATTCTAATAGATATGTTCTAGCTCAGCCAGAAGTTTTTGGACTTGACGCAGGAATTACTGGGTGAAATCCAGTGGCCTGTATTAAGTAGGAGGTCAGACTAGATGATCATAGTGCTCTCTTCTGGCCTTAAAATCTTTGAATCATGCAGCATCATGTGCATCACACATTTCCCAGTTGAAGGGTGATGTGACTAGAACAATCACAGTGACAGAGAAAGAAGCTAAAGCCTTGATCCTATAAAGGGATCCACATGAATGGTCCCTGACCCTGCAAGAACCCTCACTGAAGTCAATGGGGGTACACACTCCTGTGGAGTTTATTGCAGGACAGGGATCTAATGTATCTATTTTAGATATTACCAATTCACTAGATATTTTAAACATTTTGGATTCGTGACAGGAAAGATTAAAATCTTTCAGGGTTTAATAACAGAATAACAGTATCAACTATTTGTTCCCTTTGGATACTGAAGAAGTACCCCATATATGGATGTTTGATGCATGTGATAGGATATGCCAACCTCCCACTCTGGGTCAGCACAGAAATTATTTAAATATCTGGCTTGCAGATAGGTATTACAATCAGTTCTCCCTTGCAGTGTCTGCTATGACTGTCAAGCCTGGAGGGAGGATACTACAGCTGTAAGAAATAAGTAGGTAGGAAAAAGGAGATAAAAGGGATGAAGCAGGTTACAGAGGGTTGACTGTACTAGGATAGGGAGTGTTGCTCTGTTTTAAGCCTGGAAGGAACTGGATGCCTTGGGTCTGAGGCTTGGTCTAAACTTGTATATCTGCATTGCTCAGGTAGGGTTGCCAACCCTCCAGCATTGTCCTGGCGTCTCCAGGAATTAAAGATTAATCTTTAATTAAATATTATGTCATGTGATGAAACCTCCAGAAATAAGTCCAACTAGAATTGGCAACCCTAGATGTGCTTGTGAAAAATCCACACCCGTGAGTGACATAGTTATACTGACCTTTACCCTCCTCCCTCATGTAAACAGCGTTATGTTGGCCGGAGAGCTTCTTCTTCTGACATAGGTACCACTTCTCACGGAGGTGGAGTTATTAAGCCAAAAGGGCTCTCTCCCATCAGCTTAGAGCATCGATGCAGCTGTGCCAATGTAAATTAGTAGTGTAGACCTGCCCTGAGAACGCTAGTGTGCCTGGAAGAAAGAAGGAGGAGTAGGACTAGCTCATTAAGGGGAAGACAAGTTCTTGCTTCTAGGCTTTGATCCAAGAGGTTCCTCTGTCTGGGGTTAGGGCAGAATTATCTCAGGACCTCAATAAGGGTGGTTGAAGCTAGGCTGTCTGTTTTCCTCAGAAAATGACCAGAACTATAACTTGTTCATAAGATTTCATCTAGGATATTATAATTCAATAATTTGGATCTGAGCTCTGATTACTTGATGGGCTGGGTGTTGGATATAACCCTAGAAAATGTCTAAAATGATTCATTTATAGCTGCTTTAAGATATAGAAAATAAGACTCAATTTGCCAACTCTTGTGATATTTATCACAAGTCTTGCAATATTTGGTGTTTTTCATAAAGCCCCATCTCCAGGAATCCTGTGATGATATGGGAATCTCAGCTTTCATTTAAAAACACAGGTAAGTTTCTAGCCCTAAGGTTGTGGAGAAAAGCTTGAAAACATGGCCCAAGTGTATTTAAAAGCTCAAAAAACAAAAGAGAAAAATAACTCAATGTTTTTTGTTTTTTAAAAATCTTATGGATTTTAAAGAGGTTCAGTCTTGCTCCCACTAAAGTCAGTGGCAAAACTTCCAATGAATTATAAGGGAACAGATTAGGGTCCGTCCCCCCACCATGTGTGTGGGGGATGGGGGGTGGGGAAGAGTTGCAAGAATTTAGATAAAGAACTCGCCAGCTAGGGAATTAAATGCTTAGACGCCATGGTGAAGAGTGTAATATACATTTCCACCTAAACATTGTTATTTTGCTGTAAGTGAGAAAAGTCTTCTTCATCTTGAATGCTCTGCTTAAGTAGGACTCATGCTTTTTTTTGGAGATTTAAGGCATTTGTTCCCACTAGAATTTCAGCACTGTTTTGGTGCTTCTGGCTCAAAAAGCAAGAGACAGAGACCAGATCTGGGAATTGACTCTAGGGCTGTTGTGTAGTAGTGGAAACAATGCTCAGGACTGGTCCAATTTTTGTGATTAAGGGATCCCAATGATAGAGTGTTGACCTAAAGAATGACTTTTAGGGGTGGCCACTTATAATCCACATAGGGCCAAATAAAGATGAACTTGTGGTTAAGGTTTTGGGCTAGAACTCAGGATATCTGTATAGCTCTGCCACAGACTTCTTGTGTGACTGTGGGCAAGTCAGCTAATCTGTGACTCAGCTTTAAAATGGGGATGATAATAATTCTCTCTCTCATTGTGTGTCTGATTACCTTGTAAGCTGTTTGGGGTTTGTAAGCTATTTGTCTCTTACTGGGGGTTTATCCAGCACCTACTACATTGGGGTCCTGATCTTGATGCGGGGTTGGGTTTTTTTGGCACCACTTTAATGCAAATAATAATAAGGTTTCCTAGGGAGAAGAAAGCTCTGCATTTCTATTGGAGCCCTCAAGGACCTTTCACTTTGCCTCTCCTCATGGCCTCCTGTTACATACAGCTTTCTTCATCCCCCAGTTTGAAGAGGATTGGGCAGGGTTCCCACTCCAAGTACTTCATTTCTATCATGGGATTGCTGTGGAGTGACACAAGGTAGTTACATGACAGTGCACATCACAAATTAAGCCTCTCCAGACCAATTTAGTGTATCTTCTTAATTAAGAGCAATTTGTTCTTAGGCCCAAATCCTTTCTCAGGTGAAAAGCTCATGAGGCCAAGCTGTGCCTTCAAGGGGAACAGTCCTCCCGCTCAAGCTGGAGAGCAGAAATAGTGTCACTCTGCAGCTGTTGCTCCTGCCTCAGAGCTGAACCAATTTCTGTACTACTTGTGCTCCTACCCTACCCACACACACACACGACTGACAGAGCTCACCTAGTGGCTCACTCTCAATTCCCGCTCCCCCCCCCCCCCGCCCATTGAACTAGACTCTACAGAAGCACTCATGCAGCATCTCCAGATCCTGATCACTCCCCCTCACGTAGGCTCTCTTCAAGATGACCTGCTTGGGGGATGGGGGAGATTTGTCCCTTGGACTGACCTAATACTGTAGTTCTTTCACTCCTGTGATTCTTTATTATGCTGAGCATTTTAAAAAAAAATTATTCAGAATTCTTTCTCAAATATTGAATTTCATGTTTTGGATGGTTTGAATCAAACTGATACTGAGCTCAGTAAGCTAACAAAACATTTAATCCTGACATGTGATGGTGGTATTACAAATATAGCTCCACAAGTCTGCATGGCACTTTCCCCATTCATAAAAAAGAGACAGTCCCTGTCCCAGACCTTAACTAAAATCTAGAAAATCAAATAAGGATGCCATCAGCAGTGGAAGTTAAGCTGTAAATATATCAAAATGTTATGAATGGCTATGAGTCAACATTAATGATTAGTCCTTTAGCTGCAGGAAGAAATATTAAGACCTTTGATCCTCTCACTTGCATGGAATGAAGTCATGCATTATATGTGCGAGTGTAATAGGTGATTTTTTTTTCTGTGGTGCTGTGTACTGCTGCATGTTCCCTCACTCATCCAAGATCAGAATCAAACCTTTATAATGGAGCATGCCTAACGTTAATACAGATGTTAAATCATCATATTATTCTGATGAATATATAAAATGTTGTGTACATTCCAGACAATACCATCTAATTATTTGAAAATGTGAAATGAAGCAGAACAACATGTAACTGAATTATAAAATAGAGTAAAACCAGAGGACGCAAGGGCTGCTTCCAGTGTTTGGAACAGGGCATTGTATTTTAACTTCGAGTGCTTTCTCTTGTCCTTTCCATGTTAGGTGTGTGTACACTGTGGGCACTGTTGCCAGAGATTCCTCTCCCCCCCAAGTTTTGTCCGTAGGGCCGGCTCTAGCTCTCCCTGGTGCCCCACATCCATGCGCCCGTGTAAGGGGCACTGCTGGTCTCACACACTGCCAGTTCCTTCTTGCTGCTGTGACAGTTGCTGGAACAACTTTCTCGCATTTGCAAGCCTTCTCCAGTGGTTGAATTTGACTGTTTTTTTGTACTTAGTTAATCTTAGCGTTAGATATAGTTGGTGAAGTTAGATAATGGTCCCATCAGGGGACGCGTCCCAGGGACAGGGCATGCTCCGGTCCCCGGGATTCAAACCATGTGCTGCCTGCAATAAGCCCATGCCAGTGAGCAACCCTCATTCAAGCTGCCTAAAGAGCCTTGGGGAAGCTCACATCAAGGACAAGTGTAAAATCTGCTGGAGCTTCAGGCAATGAACCCAAGAGGACAAGGACATTTGTTTGAAGGCCCTGCTAATGGAAGCTGCATTTGGAGCTGAGCTGCTCAGATTCGGCACCGAGAACGTCGGCCTCAGTGTGCAGTGCTCCTCTGGCACTGTGCCCCCCCCCCGGCACCATTCTCCGTTCTCAGTGCTGAGAAAGTGGCACAAGAAGCAGTGCACTGAAAGGGTGCTCCCCGCTGCTGAAGAGGGACAAGAGGGGAGGGGCTGATGAGGCAAGACCCATGCCAGGCCACTTGTCCTCCCCAGGGCTGCATTCAGGGTGGCGATGAGTCCACCCGTAGTGCGAACCCGATTTGGGACCCACCACCCACTCCTGGGAGTGGCCAGGGCACTTCACATTTGAGAGTCCCCTCCGCACTGGAGGTGTTTCAGGCAGGAAGGGCCCTCATGGCCCTTCCGATGCCGCCGACCCCATGGGACCACCCGCCTGCTCCCTCGGAGCCCTCAAAGGTGACCCCCTCCAGAGGGAAGCCTGCCATGGGCCCTCCACAGTGGTCCTGACCCAGAACTGGTCTCCAACACCATGCCAGTCTCCGGCTGCCCAGCACCGATCTCCAGCACCGGTCTCCAGTGCCAAAGCATCAGTCGCCACGACATGCATCTCCCATCCAGGCACTGCTCTCCGGCCTCCCGCCATAGCCTTGGCCTTCAGGTGGGAAATCTTCATTGGACTTCATCCCTCTGCTGAGGAGGCACCATCATCCAGCCTATGCACCAGATTTTGGTGCCGGGCCATCTGTGAGCACATGGCCTCGGGCAGTGGCCGGTACAATGGCAGTACTGAAACCATAGGGATTCCTGCTGGTATCTAGGCCATATTCTCAGCCCCCATCTTCAGCGGTCTCCGAGAGGCGGGCTGCAGCCCCACCCAAACCAGTTCCGGATCCTGGCTTGGATTCCGACACCGGTGCCAAGACTCCATCGCCACCCCTGGAAAAGGAAGCCCTGGTGAAATTGGAGGAACCCTCTGGTAGTGGTGGCCTCCTCCTCTTCATCCCCAGATGAGATGGTCACAGGTCCCACTAATTTGTTGCTGCCGGACGACTTCAGGTTTCACCAAGAGCTCCTTAAACAAGTCGCTATGAACCTGGGTTTAGAGGTGGAGGAGCTAAAGGAGCCCACAAACAGCATATTCGATATTTTGGCTGCAGCAGCCCCCTGCAAAGTGGCCTTGCCAGTACATGATGGGGTGGTGAAGTTGGTTACAGCACTGTGCCAGACCCCATCATCTCTGCCTTCAATATCCAAGTCCTATGTTCCAGCCAAAGGGTTTGTATACATGTATTCCCACCCTCCCCTGGGGTCCCTGGTGGTTTCTGCTACTAATGATCAGACAGACAGGGACAGGCAAGTGCCACACCAAAAAATAAGGATGCTAAACGGATCAATTTATTTGGTAGGAAGGTTTATTTAACAACTTCGTATCTCCAACCAGCAGACATTTTAATGTCTGGAACTCAATGGCTAAGTTTAAGGACTCCGTATGTCAAGAGTCAAAGCAGGAATTCCTGGCCATCATGGCGGAAGGGAAAGCAGCGGCCAAAATCTCAGTCCAGGCCGCCTTGGATGCGGCAGACTCGGTGGCTGTGACAATGGCATCGGCAGTCACCATGAGACATAGTTTGTGGCTCCAATCATTGGGACCCTCCCACAAGGTTCAGCAGTTGGTACAAGATCTCCCCTTGAAGATCTGTTCTCTGAACAGGCAGGCACCAGGCTGCATGGCCTCATGGATTCCAGGGCTATGGTGCAATCTTTAGGTCTCTACACACCGTCGGCCTTGAGGAAACACTTTAGACTGCAACAGCCACCCAGATTCTCAGGGCATCCCAGATATGAGCCCTGTAGAAGAAAAGGGAAAGGTTATAAACACCATCAGGGCCAGCCTTCCTCTTCCACACCTCAGCAGGGCACAAGTCAGTTCCTGAGCAGAAACAGGCAGTCCTTTTGAAAGCACGCTTGGGGATGACCTACCAGTCTCGCTCCCAGATCCATGCCCCCCTTTGGTTTCGAACCACCTTTCGCCCTACCTCCCTGCATGGTCATCAATCACATCAGACCTTTGGGTACTCAGTACCATAGCAGAGGGGCACATGCTTCAACTTTTGTCTATCCCTACACCTTACCCCCCTTCCCTGTCCCTCTTCAGGGGCCCTTCTTACGAGCAACTTCTCATCCAGGAGGTGCAAACCCTCCTGCAGGTGGGGGCTGTGGAGGTAGTTCCCTCAGAATGGAGAGGGAAGCGATTCTACTCTTGTTATTTCCTGATCCCCAAGGCAAAAGAGGACCTACAGCCCTTCCTAGACTTCAGAGTAAGAGCCGTGTTAGTCTGTATTCACAAAAAGAAAAGGAGTACTTGTGGCACCTTAGAGACTAACCAATTTATTTGAGCATGAGCTTTCGTGAGCTACAGCTCACTTCATCGGATGCATGCCGTGGAAACTGCAGCAGACTTTATATATACACAGAGAATATGAAAAAATACCTCCTCCCACACCTCAACAAGTATCTCAAAAATCTGAGGTTCCGCATGATCTCCCTGGCCTCCATAATCCCCTCCTTAGATCCAGGAGACCAGTATGCCACCCTCGATTTAAAGGACACATATTTCCATATCTTCATCTTCCGTGGACACAGGAGATTCCTAAGGTTCGTGGTGAGCCAGAACCACTATCAATTTACAGAGGTTCCCTTAGGCCTGTTGGTGGCTCCGTGAATTTTCACAAAGTGCATGGCAGTAGTTGCAGCCCACCTCAGGTGCTGAAGCCTACAGATTTACCCGTACCTCGACGATTGGCTGATCAAGTGCTACTTGTGAACTCAAGTTCAGGACAGCGTCAGTGTAGTATGAGCCACCTGTTGGGCACTGGGCCTCTTAATAAATTAGCAGAAATCAGTGTTGATCCCGGTGCAAAGATTAGAATTTATAGGGGTAGTACTTGATGCCTCTCAGGCCTAGGCCTTCTTCCCGAGGACTAGGTTCAAAGCTATGGTGGACCTAATCACCCGGGTTATAGCTCACCTATTGACAACCGCCCATGTCTGTCTACAGCTGCCGGGTCACATGGTGGCATGTACCTGTGTGGTACAGTATGCGCAGCTGCACCTCAGGCCACTTCAGATGTGGCTCACATTGGTCTATTGCCTGAGCAGACACAACTTGGACTCTGTTCTCACCATTACATTGCCAGTTCTGGCATCCCTGACAGGGTGGTTAGACCCAGACTCAGTACTGGCTGGGGTACCTTTTGTGACCCCACAGCCCACGGTGACTTTAGTATCAGATGCATGGAACCTGGGATGGGGTGCCCACCTCAGCAACTTCAGGACCCAAGATCTCTGGTCACAGGAAGAACTATCCCTGCATATAAATGTAAAGGAACTCAGGGCAATACACTTGGCCTGCAAGGTGTTCCTTTCCCGACTCTCAGGCAAATTCATGCAGGTCTTGATGGACAACACGGAGTCAATGTTCTATGTCAACAAGCAAAGAGGGGCTCACTCTGTGGCCCTCTGCCAGGAAGCCCTTGGGCTCTGGGTCTTCTGTGTGAAGCATTGCATTCACCTGGAAGAATCACATTTCCTCGGGGATCAGAATGTGCTGGTGGATCAATTCAGCAGGTCCTTTTCCTCTTGCCATGAGTGGTCTCTCCACCCAGAGGTTGCCAGTTTCACCTTCCAGAGGTGGGAAATTCCCCAGGTGGTCCTGTTTGCCATTGCACAGAATGGGAAATGTCCTCAGTTTTGTTCTAGGCATGGTCAAGACAAAGGCTCCGTATCCAATGCCTTCTTGCTGTCGTGGACCAACGACCTGCTGTACGCTTTCCCTCCAGTTCACCAATTCAAAAGGTCTTCCTGAAGATCAAGAGGGATAGGGCAGAGGTTATCATGATTGCTCCAACTTGGCCTTGTCAACACTGGTTTGGCATGCTTCTGGATCTTGCAGTTCCAGCCCTGTTGGCACTCCCGCTCAAGCCAAACCTGATCTTGCAGGATCATGGATGACTGCTTCATCCGAATCTCGCCTGCCTGCACCTGACAGCATGGCTGCTGCATGTCTAATCCTGAGGAGTGGGCCTGTTTGGAGCAGGTCCAACAGGTTTTGCTAAGTAGCAGAAAATCCTCTAGTAGGGCTACCTAACTGGCTAAGTGGAAGAACTTCACTTGCTGGGCAGCCGAACAGAACCTTGGCCTGGCTCAAGTTTCCCTGCAGTCCATCTTAGAATATTTACTTCATCTGACATTCCAAGGTCTGGTGCTGTCATCAGTCAAGGTCCACTTGGTTGCCATCTCAGCCTTCCATCCTCCGGTCCTGGGCAGACCACTCTTTGCCTATGAAATGACAAGTAAGTTCATCAGAGGGTTGGAAAGACTTTACCTGCAGGTTCACAACCCAATCCTCCTTGGGACTTAAACCTCGTTTTCTCCAGGCTCCTCTCATGGAAGGTTGCATTCAGGGTGGCAATTACTTCTGCCAGGAGAGTTTCAGAACTTCAAGCACTGACATCAGAGCCTCCATATACTGTGTTCTTTAAAGATAAGGTCCAGTTGTGCCCCTACCCAGCCTTCCTACCAAAGGTGGTGTCACAGTTTCATATTAACCAACACATCTTTCTGCCTGTCTTCTTTCCGAAGCCTCACAGCGCATATGAGGAAAAGCATTCACATTCTTTAGATGTTAGAAGGGCCCTGGCCTTCTGTATTGAGAGTACTAGGCCCTTCCACAAGTCGACACAGCTTTTCATCACTGTAGCGGATAGAGTGAAAGAACTCCCGGTGTCATCCCAGAGGATCTTGTCCTGGCTCACAGCCTGCATCCAGGCATGCTATGAACAGGCGAAGGTCCCACCCCCGCTATCACAAAAGCCCATTCTACAGGAGCGCAAGTGTCCTCAGCAGCATTCCTGGTGCAGATACCAATCCAGGGCATCTGCAGGGCAGCAATGTGGTCATCAATCCACACCTTCACTTCCCACTATGTCATCACCCAACAGGCTGAAGATGATGCCAGTTGTGGGAGAGTTGTGTTGCAATCAGCACATCTGTGAACTCCTAGCCCACCTCCAAGGGCACTCCTGGGGAGTCACCTAACATGGAATGGACATGAGCAAGCACTCGAAGAAGAAAAAAACATTACTAACCTTCCGTAACTGTTGTTCTTCGAGATGTGTTGCTCATGTCCATTCCATGACCTATCCTCCTACCCCGCCATCAGAGTTAACAGCAAGAGGGAACTGGAAGGGCGCGGGGCTGGTGGTGGCCCTTATACTGGTGCCTGGGCACGGGGCTCAAGGGGGCACTAGAGCCGACTCTACAGCTACCACTGCAGGGAAGATCTCCAGCAACAGTGCCATGGTGCGCACACACCTAACATGGAATGGACATGAGCAACACACCTCAAAGAACAACAGTTATGAAGGTTAGTAACCATTTTTTCCCCAGGCATGTGCACATTCATGATACAAAAGCTAAACTAAAGAGAACAATGGTGAGAAAGAACACATTAAAATATAGGAGATCAAAAAAGATAACGTTAAGGAGATGGGAGAAACTAGTATATAGGACTGTAATTGGAGGACAAGGAAGTTCAATACATCTTATCTAAGGCCTAGCTTCACTAAAGGACTTAGGTGCCTAACTGCCACTTTAAGCACCTGGATCCCAGAATCAGCTGCCCTTGAATACTGTAGGCACCTAAACTCTCTCAGTGCCTAATTTTTTTCCATAAAACTTCCCTTGCCACAAATATTTCTGCCTCTGAACATGCACTCTGCAGCAGCACAGCTGGCATCCAGACAACTAAGCCCCAGAGCACTGCATGAACCAGGGAAATATAGGCATTGCTCCATCTAACTCAGCAGCAGGGCCTGATATTGTAAGCGGGCTCAGCCCTCGCTTACTGGATCGGGCCCCTATAGGTGAGTTTACACAGAATGCCAGAGGAGGAGGAGAACCAGGGGTCAGTGTACTCACCACACTGCAATTCAAATACCCCTCCACCTGAGGTGTGAGGGGGAGAAGGGAAGGGATTTGAACTGTAATCCGCCACCTCCCTTTGTTGTGGGGCTCCCTCAGTCTCCTGTTACAGTTGTTCCACTTCGGATAAATAATTTTTTAAAGTAATGGGGCAAAGGGGCACTGTCTCATGGTCTTCCCCCCAACCAAGTCATTCTTATGCTCAGGTTTTTCTCGCTGTGGCATAATGTGACATTATTTAGTCACAGTGGAACAGTTTCAGCACCCTGGCTTCTTGTTATAAAACAGCATAAGTGCCTACTGCCAGGAGCGGGTTTGCAGCTGGGACTCCCAAGTGGTGGGAGGCACCTCCCAGCAGCTTGGACTTAGGCACCTGTCACTTCAGCTTGGCGTCCTGCACTGGCTAGTTTAGGCAAGGTGTCACCTAGCGTGCTGGTTTTTGTGAAGCCCATTCTGAGGTACCTAGCTTCCTCCAGTCATTGTACAGCAAGCCTAACTCAGCCTCTGTGAACTCCGATGACTTTCCAGGAGCCTAAACGTTAGGCATGATGATACTGAGCATTGCCACTCCTACGCATTGTGTATCTAGCCCCAAGTGATTTTGTTTTTGTTTTTTTTAATATCACACGCCTCACCATGGTATCTGAGCATCTTAATAATAAACATTACTGATATAGTTATACTAATAATTTACAATCGAGGGCCTCCATAAAGGTTTGGCCACAAGGGCCCTTATTCCTGCGGACCTCAATGGGACGCTGCAAAGCTACATGTGTAAATCTCTTTGCAAGATGAGACCAATATTGCCATCCACCTGGAAGACAAAATTATATAGCAGTTCCAGACAGGTGTTTGGTTATCACACAGCATGTTAGCTCCCAAGAAGTATACAGCCAAATTGAGACTAGCAACTATAATCTCATGGAGCTTCATTGTATCTGTTTCTGTTTCCATTATACTCATACATATGATGTAATACCTTGTCTCATGCAAGAGAGGCGGCTCAAAGTCTCTTCCTGCAGCTTCTGCACTAATCAGTGGCAATTACCGCTAGCCATTCATAACATTTTGATACCGTAACAGTTTTTCCATTGGTAATAGTATTCTTATTTTATTTTCTAGATTTTTTTTTTAATCTGCGCACCTCACAATCTTGAATGCATTTAGCTTCACAACACCCTTGTCAGGTAGGAAGTGCGGTTATACCCAGTTTACAGATGGAGAACTGAGGCAGAGAGACACTAACTGATTTGCCCAAGCTCACACAGGACAACTGTGGCAGAGCAGTGAATTAAATCTAGGTCACCCAATCTAGTGGTCCTAACCACTGGACTATATTTCCTTCCCATTGTTTCTGCAGTATTCCCTGTATACTGAGTCATTAGTGCAGCTTATGCATTAGTGATTTTTCTTGTATGTTATCAGCAATCCCGGATAGCTCTTAGTCCACATCCAAGTGTTTGCTGCAGAGGAAGGACATGGTAGGTGTGGGCTTAAACTGTGGCTAGTTGCTGGTGCCGCTAGGTGTCAGGTTGCATCCTTGGCCTTCTTTTCTTCTGTAGAGGAACATGTCATATGTGTGCTGCCATAGTACGAACATTGATATCAAGGTGTCTGCCAAAAAAGCAAGAGAGACTCAAGGTCATCTTAATTTTTTTTAAAACTATTCAGTTCATAATGGTGGCAACAACAACAGTGTGTGATATTGGCCATGTTCGCTACGTGTGACTGTAATGTACATGCATACCTCAAGGCGTAAACAAACCCAACGGAACGCATTGGCTATAAGCTGAGGTTTTGAGTGAATTACCTCAGAGGGAAATGGTCTACCAAAAGGTCTTGAGGCTGAGAGGTTAGGATTTGAGTGGGTAAAGAGCTGAGGTTTGATCTGATTCCTCCTTTTCTTTTACGAACAGGTTTACCCATGCTTAATAAGATTTCATCTTTCAAAAGAGACAAGTGAAGAAAAGGGGTGGGAGTGAGGAAATGGGAAGTAGTAAAAGTGTTTAAGTAGTAAAAATAAACAAGGAACCCTTAGAGCTAACTTTCTCTCCCATCTGCATAAAGCCAAGTAGGACAAAACTACAGAAGAATGTGTTTGTATTGTGTACACCTAAACTAGCTAAACATTTAAGCAGCCTCAGTCCACTAGAAGCCTCTTTCCCAGTGGCCCTCACCATACTATCACCACCCACTGGGGCAGAGAGAGAAAAAATGAGTCAATAGCCTAGTGTGGCTAGTGCATTTACTTGGGTTTAAGGCCCACTCCTCTCCTCAGCATTTGCTACTGGCTAGTTTAGGCAGCTCCCTGCTTAGCTTGCTGGCTTCTGTGAATCCCAGTCTTAGATGTGATCTACGCCTAAAAATTAGATTGACCTAGCACGCTTGCTCAGAGCTGTGAAAAATGTCACGTGCCTGAACTCTGTAGTTAGGTTGACCTAATCCCTAGTACAGATGCACCTGGAAGAATTCTTCTGTCCACCTAGTTACGGCGTCTCAGAGAGGTGGCTTAACTACATCAGTGGAGAAACCCCTTCCATCAGTGCGGGCAGTCTTCACACCACAGTGGCATAGCTACAGCTGTGCTGCTCTAGCACTTGTAGTGTAGAAATAGCCATAGGTACTTAGTCCTCCCCTTGCACCATAAAGGGAACCTGGAACCCTAATTCATGGGTGTGAATTCCACTGAGTGGCAGGGGCCCTAAAAATTAGGTGCTGCAATGCTGAGCCTAAGCCTTCAAGTTGCTTATAGGGAATGATTAGGAAACAACCAAAATAGTGCAGGGGGAGTGAAGGAAATCAGGAAGAGGTGCAGAGGTGACTCTTGTTCTAAGAAAAGGAAATACGGATATGAGCATAGAGATCACCACAATCAAGGGCCTTGTTGGAGGCCCCTACAGTGGCCTGGACACTTTTCCTTGCCAGTACAAATATTTCAGTGTTGCATCAAGGACAAAGAATTTATCATTCGTGAACTATGGAAGCGAGAAGAGGAGAACGTAATCTGCCTTATTTAAATATACTTTCTGCCCTTGTTCACATTTTCAGAGATGCTGGAGTAGGTGCCAGTGAATGGAAACACATAACTCTGTGTATACAGAGCCAGAATCTCTGTTGGGGTGTATCTGATTTGGGCCACACCTTTGGCTCTAAAGCTGGTTTGAGCAGCTCAGTGAGGGTAAGTATGAGGCTGATTCTCCCTTTGGATGAGGCTGAGATAGGGTTTGTTGCACCATGCTTAAGGCCCTACCAAATTCACGGTCTGTTTTGGTCAATTTCACGGTCATAGGATTTTAAAAATCATAAATTTCAAGATTTCAGCTATTTAAATCTGAAATTTTACGATATTGTAACTGTAGGGATCTTGACTGAAAAAGGAGTTGTGGGGGCTCGCAAGTTATTGTAGGTGGGATTGTGATACTGCTACCCTTACTTCTGCACTGCTGCTGGCGGCTGCGCTGCCTTCAGAGCTGGGCAGCTGGAGAGCGGCAACTGAGAGCCGGGAGCCCAGCTCTGAAGGCAGAGCCACCGCCAGCAGCAGCACAGAGCTAAGGAGGGCACGGTATGGGATTGCCCCCCTTACTTCTGCGCTGCTGCCTGCAGAGCTGGGCCCTCAGTCAGCAGCCACCACTCTCTAGCCACCCAGCTCTGAAGGCAGCAGTGCAGAAGAGTGGCAATACCATACTATTGCACCCTTATTTCTGCGCTGCCTTCAGAGCTGGGTGACCGGAGAGTGGTGGCTGTTGGCTAGGCGCCCAGCTCTGAAGGCAGCAGCGCAGAAGTAAGGGTGGCAATACTGCAAACCCCCTAAAATAACCATGCTACCCTTGCTGCAACTCCCTTTTGGGTCAGCCTTCCCCCCCCCCCATTTGAGAAACATTGGTCTCCCTCAGGAAATCTGTATAGTATAGGGTAAAAGCACACAAAAGACCAGATTTCACAGTTCGTGACATGTTTTTCATGTCCATGAATTTGGTAGGGCCCTAACCATGCTGTTTATCCCCCTCCCCCAAGTGCCATAGCAGGCCAAGTGAGCAGGGTTGGGACATCCCTGTATTAGGAGGATGAGGGCAACCACTTGGGAGCTGGGAGACCTTCTCCACATCAGCGGGGAGAAGTGAACCCCAGTCTCCCACATCCTGGGGAAGTGCTCTGATGACTGGGATAAAGGCTAAAAGGGTGGTACCAGCACCTCCTTGGTTTTGCTTGAAAGAGGACGGAATTGCTGAGGCACTTGGAGTGTTCATGCCTCTGGATCCTGAGTAGACACAGGTGGCTAGGTGCCTTAGAGGGGTCGGGCTTAGGCCACACCATGCTCCTTGGCACTTCTTATTAGCTAGATTAGGCAGCTGCTGGCTGGCTTGTAAGAGTTCCATTAGGCACCTAACTTTCCATATATTGTACTTAGGCACCTAACTTAGGGTTGTAAATTACACTAGGCCACAGACTGCCTAAGTCCCCTTTGTGAATTCCACACACTGAACCTGTGCAGATAGTTGATGGGCCTGAGCTAAATTTCAGTGGTATAATTGTCTCCAGATAGGAGTGGTATGCAACCTACACTAGGCATTTCTCATTTGAACATACCAGGAAGAAAAAGATACTGGTATGTTTTTCTCTGCCTGTGAAGGAGCAATCAGCTCCCATGAGGCACATCCGTAGGTGGTGGATAGGGGAACATCCGGTAGATAATAATCCTGTAGAACAGCTGCAAATGTTCAATAAGCAATGTCAGATCAACCCCCATGTCAACAGTGGATGGTGGAGTAGCTGGTGGCGCTGCTACATAGGCCCCATGACAAAGATGTCAAAGCGAATAAAAAACACCTTAAAATAAGTCTTGGTGGGGTTCATCAGGAAAAGGAAAACTGATTTCACACCAAAGGTGTCACTTGATGGCTTGGACATCCAACCTGTAAAGCTCATCCAATAGATATGCTTCACCAGCCTGGAATAGTGAAGTGGGAAGAAAGGGGAGTATGTTTTTCTCTGCTGCACCCTAAATTGTAGCATTGTCGTGTGATGGTAGTTTCTTTTCACAAAGTTTTTGTGGGGAGAGGAGAAGAGAAAAGATGATGTTAGAATTTGATTATGAAATTTTAGTATTTGATAAATACACTGTAGTGGAGCAACTTGAACTAAGCCTTCAAATTCAGTACTGAAACTTCCTTTGGGTTTGAAAATGCCATTAAATACAGGTTGAGGACAGATAGGGAAAATACTGAATTCAGCAAGATTGAGGGATGAATGAATAGCTTTTTTGGGTCACAGTGATGTAGACCTTAAACCTATTCCATCTAGACCAGTGGTTCTCAAACTTTTGTACTGGTGCCCCCTTTCACAGAGCAAGCCTCTGCATGCGACCCCCCCTTAGAAATTAAAACCACTTTAAAAAGTAGTTTTCAGAGTACCACTATTATAAATGCTGGAAGCGAAGCAGGGTTTGGGGTGGAGGCTGACAGCTCATGACCCCCGCCCCCCATGCAATAACTTCATGACCCCCCGAGAGGGTCACAACCCCTGATCTAGACACAACTGAACTAGACACGTGTCCTCTTGAAAAGAGATTACAGCTAAACTGCCCGTAGATGTCACTCTAGCATTGGACGAGCTTTTTGTATAGGAGCATGTTAAATATTACACAGGTATAAAGCACGAAGTGTGCAGTAGGTGCTCAACTGAGAGTACCTGAAAATTCTTTGCCCTCTAACTTTAAATGAAAGCAACCTGATATAGTGGAAGAAGTGTCAACATCCTATTTTTAACATTTAAATTTTAATATATTCAAAAATAAATGTATAAATAGGTCCAATGTTTCCATCTTTTGGAATTAACCCATACTTCAGTCACACCTGACTGTTGGCCATAAAGTTGAATTGTTGTCAGTGTTTCAATACCTAGTACAGAAACTTCCTTTAGAATCAAGGCTAACCATGAAGTAGTTTATATATCTAAATTATAAAACACA
This sequence comes from Lepidochelys olivacea, assembly GCF_965140295.1. NCBI lineage: Eukaryota > Metazoa > Chordata > Testudines > Cheloniidae > Lepidochelys > Lepidochelys olivacea. Next base: position 98,591,399 of record NC_140414.1, read on the forward strand.
GGAAGGAACATTGTTTTAGGAAATATAAACTGATAGATTAGGAAAACTAATGTAGAATTAGAAAAAAACAAACCCATCACTTCCCTCCTCCACCTTGTCTCTGTATGACCATCCAGCTTGACCAACAGAAACTCCCACTGAAGGAAAAACAAAAATGAAGAATATAGACTCCTATTGCAACATACTTGCCAGAAAAGAAGGTATCAAGTGTCTATTTCCTTAAGAAGTGATCACTCAACTTAAACACTTCGAATGTGGTCCAAGCACACATTGTAGTTTGCTGAAGGAAAAAAAAAAAATAATCAGCGTCAACTTGGAAGGTAAAAAGAAAAGGAGGACTTGTGGCACCTTAGAGACTAACCAATTTATTAGAGCATAAGCTTTCGTGAGCTACAGCTCACTTCCTCAGATGCATATCGTGGAAACTGCAGCAGGCTTTATATATACACAGAGAATATGAAACAATACCTATTCCCACCCCACTGTCCTGCTGGTAATAGCTTATCTAAAGTGATTTCCAGCACAAATCCAGGTTTTCTCACCCTCCACCCCCCCACACAAATTCACTCTCCTGCTGGTGATAGCCCATCCAAAGTGACAACTCTTTACACAATGTGCATGACAATCAAGCTGGGCTATTTCCTGCATAAATCCAGGTTCTCACATCCCCCCCACCGCCATACACACACAAACTCACTCTCCTGCTGGTAATAGCTCATCCAAACTGACCACTCTTCAAGTTAAAATCCAAGTTAAACCAGAACATCTGGGGGGGGGGTAGGAAAAAACAAGAGGAAACAGGCTACCTTGCATAATGACTTAGCCACTCCAAGTCTCTATTTAAGCCTAAATTAATAGTATCCAATTTGCAAATGAATTCCAATTCAGCAGTTTGAAGATGGTACAAGAGGACTGCTAGCAATCCATATCGCCTGCCTGCTTACCGGAAGATGGTTCAATAGGACTGACTGCAGGACTAAAGAGAATGACTTGATCAAGTCACTCCAAATTTAGTCCCTGCGACTATGTCTGCCCAGGCGCTCCTGATTGACCTCACAGAGGCGACCAGGAGCACCTTGGACATGGCAATGACGGCTACCAGTCCTACTGTACCATCTGCTGCCATAAGGCAAGGGGTTGCTGCTGGTTTGTAGCAATGCAGTACCACATTTGCCAGCACCCAAGAGAGATATGGTGACGGTTACCTGAGCGGGCTCCATGCTTGCCGTGGTATGGCGTCTGCACAGGTAACTCCAGAAAAAAGGCGCAAAACGATTGTCTGCCCTTGCTTTCACGGAGAGAGGGAGGGAGGGAGGGAACGGGGGCCTGACGATATGTACCCAGAACCACCTGCGACAATGTTTTAGCCCCATCAGGCATTGGGATCTCAACCCAGAATTCCAATGGGCAGCGGAGACTGCAGGAACTGTGGGATAGCTACCCACAGTGCAACACTCCGGAAGTCAACGCTTGCCTTGGTACTGTGGAAGCACTCCGCCGAGTTAATGCACTTAGAGCATTTTCTGTGGGGACACGCACACTCGAATATATAAAACTGATTTCTAAAAAAACGTCTTCTATAAATTCAACCTAATTTCATAGTGTAGACATACCCATGGTAAGATGCAGGAACAGGTCAACTCTATGGAAAGCTAGACAGACACCTACTTTCATTGTAAAAAATGAGAAAGGGACAGTAAACATTTTAGAATGCCTTTACTGACGAGGAGGCAGAGGCGCGATCACAGGGATGGGATACATCCTCCTCCTTGCTGTTCAACTAAATAGCAGTACTCAGTTTTGGAGATAAGTGTAAATAAATGGCCAGTGTTTTTACTGGAAGCACAGAATTACCATGATTCCCCTCAAATAAGAGATTAACTTGTTTCTGTAGTTTTTGCTGTGTTTTTGTATTTCACCATGCAGTATGTAAATACTAGATTAAGGTACCCATGGCTAGTTTATATACATAAGTTACAGAACACAGACCAGATAAAAGTGGGAGAGGTATTCAATTACCTGTCCAGTTTTAACAAAGTCCTTGATTTTTATCTTTCAGTTTCTTAAATCTAGCATTGTACCCCACTAAGTATAAGGTGGGTGGTTGTTTTTTTGACAGCATGTTAAGATTTTTGGAAGCTGGTAGGTGTTAAACCAGCCTGATTCTACAGATAAAAATCCCCACCCCCCAAACTACCCAGTTTGTAGGATGCTGAGTTAAAATTAGCAAGTGGGGAATGCTGTATGAGTTATCATCACTTCTTTACAATCCTCATATAACACTAAGAAGGAAGATCCAACATCAAGCGACTAAATGAGTTGAGGGGACACAATTAGAGGGATAGGAAAATTATTCAGTGGAATGGGGCTAGAGTATTCCGAAGGGCTATAAAGAGTTTGTGCAGTTTAGTAACAAACTGTGGGCTATAAATCAGATATTAGGAGTGTAACATATAGAAGGTAGAGTCCAGCATCATAAACCCTTCCAATAGTTGGAAGACAGTACAACAGTTCTAAGTCACCATTTTAAACACAACTAGAAAAGTGTTGAGGGCAACCTAAATGAGCTGAGTTTTTGGTGTGATGCAGAAATTATGAATGATTTATCACACTTTTGTACAGTGCTGGAGAAAAGATGGAATATATAGGATTTTTCATATACTGATGCCAGAAACAAGGTAAAAAGATGGCATTATAAGGGGAACTTGCATATACCCTGGGGTTCCTGTATTGCATAACTGCAGAATTTGTAACAAAATATACCCAGAGCGCAGCAGAATTGTGATCCAGAACACCCACTTTCATTTTTTAAAATTAAGTTTCTAGTTTGATGGTTGCAAATCTCTGAACTGTTGACTGGATTTATTCCCTGCATCTGCAACGAGCCTGAAACAGCTCTGAGATGTAAATTGCTCCAGTCATGATACTCAGGGCGCTCTGGCTATGGTGGCTGTGCTGCGATGGAATTTGGCATTTTTCACCAGATACCACCCAATTCAGTATTTTTGCTCCAGAATGAGTATTTTCAAATGAGCCATCATTGTGAGTATGTTTAATTGTGGGTGAGATGCAAATGAAGGATATTAACAGTATATCAGTAAATTAACTTTGCTGCAGAGTTTGGTCTTGTACTGTACATGGGGTTTTACGTATGCTCACCTGCACCAGAATGTATAACATGGAGAAAATTCCCAAACTCAGAAAGAAGCCTTAACTGTATGTTGAAGAGGGAGTCACAAATAGGTGGAGCAGAACAGAATAAAGTGGTTAATACATTAAAAAGGATTGTTTGGAACAAGCAGCAAAGATACAAATCAATGTACTTCCTGGGTTTATAAATGTTAGCTCCTGGCTAGTCATCTCCTGGTGCATAAGGTTCCATATGTTTAGAATTCTAATGTAATTTGGACCTGGTTAACTAAAAAGATATTGGCTTCCACAGCGTGGAAATTGGATACATCTTTTGCCAACCTGGACTATTCAAGGAAGTTCACTAGCTACAAGTTTTACTGCCAATTCAACAGTGAAAATTAAGGGCACACTATGTATTGAAGAACATAAGAATGGCCCTACTGGGTCAGACCAAAGGTCCATCTAGCCCAGTATCCTGTCTTTTAACAGTGGCCAGTGCCAAGTGCCCACGAGGGAATGAACAGAACAGGTAATCACCAAGTGATCCATCCCATCACTCATTCCCAGCTTCTGGCAAACAGCGGCTGGGGGGGTCACCATCCCTGCCCATCCTGGCTAATAGCCATTGATGGACCTATCCTCCATTAGTTTATCTAGCTCTTTTTTGAACTCTTATGGTCTTGGCCTTCACAACATCCTCTGGCAAGGAGTTCCACAGGTTGACCATACATTGTGTGAAGAAATATTTCCTGTTGTTTCTTTTAAACCTACTGCCTATTAATTTCATTTGGTGACCCCTAGTTCTTGTGTTATGCATAGTAGTAAACACTTCCTTATTTACTTTCTCTACACCAGTCATGGTTTTATAGACCTCAATCATATCTCCCCTTATCCATCTCTTTTCCAAGCTGAAAAGTCCCAGTCTTATTAATTTCTCCTCATACAGAAGCTGTTCCATACCCCTAATCATTTTTGTTGCCCTTTTTTGAACCTTTTCAAATTCCAGTATATCTTTTTTGAGATGGGGCGGCCACATCTGCACACAGTATTCAAGATGTGGGCATACCATGGATTTATATGGAGGCAACATGATATTTTCTGTCCTATTATCTAGCCCTTTCTTAATTATTCCCAGCATTCTGTTCGGTTTTTTGACTGCCGCTATACATTTAGTGGATCTTTTCAGAGAACTATCTACAATGACTCCAAGATCTTTTTCTTGAGTAGTAACAGCTAATTTTAGACCCCATCATTTTATATGTATAGTTGGGATTATGCTTTCCAATGTGCATTACTTTGCATTTATCAACATTTAATTTCATCTGCCATTTTGTTGCCCCGTCGCCCCGTTAATTTTGAGAGATCCTTTTGTAGCTCTTTGCTGTCTGCTGAGGTCTTAACTATCCTTAGTAATTTTGTATCATCTGCAAATTTTGCCACCTCACTGTTTACCCCTTTTTCCAGATCATTTATCTGGACCTGCACGTGCACAATTCAGGCTGGATAAATATCTGAATCCAGTTTCATGTGATCTGAAAGGACAATGCATAAGGTCAAAAACAGAGGCCTTCACATTTAATAGAAGTCTAATTTCAATCTTCTGTACTAAAATGACAGATGAACAGGACTGGGGCCAAATATATAACTAATTAGACTCAGTACATTAATTAAGAGAGCCAATAAGCAATAGGACTAGTTACTGAGCCACTGAAATCTAAAGTTAATTTTTAAGAAAGTAAACTACTAATCCCCAATTTTACAACCTGATTTCCAGAGTTTGGCAACTTCATACACTTCTAGAATGCTCTCGAGAGAGTTGAAACTTTCAAACAAATAGGTTTTATAGAAAAACGATCCACAAGAAAAGTGCTTTGTGGTAAGAATTATTTATATTTTTCCCATTTTTACATTTTTATTAACACAAACACAGAAAAATTAAATAACTTTGGAAGCAGAATTCAAGTCTTTCTGCCTACATACATATACAATTCCAAGCTGTTGGCACAAAAAAAATCCACATTCATAAAACCCTTACTACTATATCAAACATAAATTAAGTAAATCATAGGCACTAGTTTATCAAATCCATATTTCCACACTTCCGCAATATATCTGAATCTCTAAACACAGAAAGATCTAGGATTTCCTGATATTGAGAAACTGGTACTGCACAAAGGCTTCCTAGTAAACAGACTGTCTCTTTTCAGGAAATTATTAGCTATATTTCTGTGGGAGTAGAACAGCAGATAAAAGGATGCTTATGTAACTTAAGCACAACATACCTTCAATAAGTGATGAAGGTAATTGCTGGAATTTAAAAAAATAAACAATGAACAATACTCTGATGCAGCCTTTATTTAAAAAATTAACCTGAATATCTTCATCTGAATTTTCTGATTTTCAAAACTAAAAAAAGTCAATTCAATATTTTCATAATAAAAATCACCAATTAAAATTCCTTCTCTTTTATTGAAGACTGCAGCATTGCTTTGTAACATTTTAAACAAATGTTTGGGCTTTGTTAGTGAGGCTGGTTAGTTTTGATCCAATCTTCTGTTCGTCATACTAGTTACATGAGATACCACTAACGGAATACGTTTTCTATGCCAGCAAATGACTGAAGGCTAGATCAGTAGCATGTACTGGTCGAATAGTGCAAGGTAGCTCTTTTATAACCCCTGCTGCAGTTTTCCTGCTGAATTACAGTATATTTGATGCCCTGACTTCAGAGGGTAGTCACACTTGAGAGATCTTAGTCACCATGGTATGAAGTCTTTTCATTATTGATACAAGTTGTGCTTGCAGCTGCTTGAGTAGTTACAGTTACAGTCTAGTCCCTAAAATTTTCTGTTTGGCTTTTCCCATCTCAAGTAGTGTTGCATGGCTTTTCATCCAGTAATGTTAACACTGGCTCCAAAGTCCAGAGTTCTCTGGAATTCCAGGATCAATTATCCTCTTAGTGGTGGGAGTCAAAATGCACTTACACTTCAAAGTGCTGGTACTAATGGGGTTAAAAGCTACCTACCATCCAATCCAATGTAAAGCTTTTAGTGTTCTCCAGTCATTGTACAAAAGATACCATCATGTTAGCCATTGCTGCAAACTACACATCCAGAAATCTTGTACTGAAAAATTCTACACGCAAAAAACAGTACTCCCTGTTTAACTGACCCTCCCAACACATTTTTAGTTTTAAACCTTTATATTACAAATCTTCGAAAATAGAACAGAAAAAGCAGTCTGTATGTTAATTGTAAGAAAGAATTTTTCCACTGAGTAAAATGTTAGCAAGATTGCTAATAGGTGAAAACAATATAAATGTCAATAGGTAAGTCTGAGAGCCACTAGAGGAATTTAATAGTTTGTAAACATATGTAGCAGATTTCATACTCTGTCACCAAACAAGGTAAGATACAGATATGTAAGGCAAAGTACATAGTTAAAACACTAACATGGGCAATATCATCTGCAAAAATATTTACAATTTAAAATAAACCAATTTAAGAAATGGATAAAAGTAAAAAGTAGGATACAGAAATCTTCCTCATACCATGAAATATTACTTAAATGAATATCATTTGGCATCAACAATACAACTCATTTCCTTACAATTTGTATGTTACAAGTGCATAGTTGTCTTTCCTTCTCATTAACTATTAGCATATACAGTTGTGTTCCAGGCTATAAGCATTGTGGTGTGATGATATCAGAACAAATGGATACTACTAGCTGCTCTTTCCTTTTTAAGGAAACCTGCTATAAAAAAGGTTTCCCTAAATAGTGAGCAGTGTGCTAAAAGTGTGGTACTATAGCAAAGGCCATCTTTCCTGAGCCAGGAACTATAAGGTTTAGAAAGATTGTACAACTGATACTAAGCCCTTTTGGCAATCAAAATATAAGAGCACATAAAACCGATATGTCAAACAAACAAAAAGGATGCAACCTACAGTATCTGAATGTGTGTATGTCTGCTACATCCAAACCTTTAATGATAAAACAATGCCATTACTACTATTTACCAACTCTAGGATACCTCCAGAGAGAACTGCTGGATTCTTTCTGAAGGATATATGTACCACTTTTTCCAACCAGAACCTTCTACAATTGTTTTAAGCAGGTGTTTCATTAGCACTATAGTGATCCGCAATCAGAATGTTGGCTCTGATTAACATGCTAATGTTTAAATAGTACATATTCATCAATGAATCATTCTGCCGAATTAAATGCCTCAATATGAAGTTTTGAACAATTGGAGTTTTCTATTTTACTTGCTGTTTTTCAAGATGGGCATTTCTTTGGCATTTGTTAGGTTTTTTGTCCAAACATTGGCCATTGTCATAAATGCTCAAATTGACAATTTTTAGCGAGCAAGAAAAAAAACCAAAAAACCCTAGAAATGATAGTGATTCCATGTAAAAGTGATTGTATGATCACCAAATATATGATGTTAAATGTCATTAAAGTGCTGCTTTAAAATCTCTGCCAGTTTGTGCTAATTAAAGACAGAGGTCTGGGATTTTACAAATCCTGAAAGTCACATCTGAACAGTCTGCATATCAAGCTGTCTTTTAGCTTGGTGAAGGAGTGTCCATTAACTATTGAACTTTGCATTTTTAAGCTTTGCAGTTCAGTAGCAGCCATCTTTCCAACTCTCGTCTTTCATGTTGCCATAGCTTTTAGGAGCCGGTAACGATCTAAAATAAAATGAGATTTATTTCAGTTTGGTTTGTACTTCATTTGTTCAAGCTTCAAATCATTAACATACATGAACTTAACATAAGAGTAGAATTCTCTTTTCTTGAAAACTAAACTACGTGCTTTAATCATTTTGTTTCAGAAGCATCATTGTATTACATTGCACTTAAAAAAATAAATACTAAGTTCAAGGCTTAACATTTTATATTTTGACAACTTACATTTTTAATATAGGTTTCAGAGTAGCAGCCGTGTTAGTCTGTATTTGCAAAAAGAAAAGGAGGACTTGTGGCACCTTAGAGACTAAGGTGCCACAAGTCCTCCTTTTGTTTTTAATACAGTGTTTAGTCATCTGTAAATGGTTAAATGTAGAGAACTTCATAAAACTACACACTGTGGAACTTTGAATCTGATCTGATGACATGCATCTGTTTTACAGTAAAGCAGGCAAAACCTTATTGATGAAAGGACAACTCCATCCATTTTGTTCAGCCCAGTAATACAAAATTTCAAAAAGAAAATCACCTTCTCACCATAAAAACACTAAAATAATTTTAAAGTGTAGATACAATAAACATTTGATTAGGTAAGGGGGATGGACATCTTGCTGTAAAGTGAGATCAGTTATGCAGTAGTGACTGAGCCATTAAGAAGAGACTGTTAAGACTAGTATTAAGAGTTTGCAGTCAGAAATAAGGCAGCCTTTTATTACGTTTTAAGATTGTTAAATAAATACTGAAGACAGACTAACACAGTCTGACACTTCACTTCCATTGTACCCAGTAGCAGAAATGTATTTTCAGCAAGACAGGTAATTAAATTATTTTCTAACACACATGTGAGGAGACCTGTGCACCCTGACCACAGATTTTAGAAATAAGCAAAAACAGCTGAGGTGTGTTCCTCTTCCTAAATATCTAAATCACTACAGTATTTCACTTAAGGCAGTGTGGCCTGTTGGGGAGGACAATGGACTTACAAGTCGAGATCTCAGTTCTTGGTTCCAATTCTGCCACTGACCTTTGTGAAAACTTGGGCAATTACTTCCTCTTTGTACGTGAGGTTTCCTCTGTTTGTATAGCACTTTGAGATGATTTAAGAAAAGCTCCATAAAAGAGCCAAGTATTAATAAAATCTGCATAGATTGCCCATTCCTTTTAAGGGCTCAATAGTTGATAACTTGGAACTGAATACAAGTCTCTGAACACATTGTTTCTATTCAAATAATTAACTACGATTGGCATCTGAACTTACATAATAGTAAACAGAACTGCACATTCACTGCAGAATAAAAAACAGGTTTAAGAACTGAACTACTTTACGAGCATCATTATGGACATCTTAATGTATTTCACATGATTTATTTGAATTGTTTAGCAGATGAAAATTTTTTGTTTAGCAGAATGCACCAAAAGATCTATCTTCTAAACTTGAACACTGCTTTTGAATTTACCTTTTACTTCTTTACTCATTTCTGAAAGTAACTGTCTAGTGGAAGTACCTTTAATATGTGGGTCTGTCTGTGTGGATAAATACTCACTTTTAAAATTAAAGAACTTCAGTTCTAAACTACATTCAGTAATACAATCCAAGTATACTATCAGCTTTACATCTGATACAAGCTCTTTTTGCAGGGGTGGAAGGGAGTATCATTTATTATGACAGGAGAATGGACTATGCAGAATTTAGTACAGTAGGCCTGGGTTATCTTTATATGTTCCCATTCTTTTTTAAAGTTAATAGTTACTCTAGCCTTCTGTAGTAATGTACAAGATACAAAAATAGAGTTAAGGAAAGTGTTAGTTTCTGAATACAGAACTTAAAATCCTCCCTCAGATTACTCACCTGCGAACAGGCTGTGCAAGTTTGCTGCGAGGCACTGGTATGCCCCCAGCAGAAGGGGCACTTGGTCTAGGCAAGCCACTCCTCACCCCTGTTGTCCCTGCTGGTCTGGTAAGAGTAGTACTATTGATACTGCTGGCAGGGCTTGGAGAGCCTGAATTCTGAGCTGCAAGAGGCCCTGGTGAAGAACTGCTGTGTGTCAGTTGTGTAGCTTCTGGAGGAGCAGCAGCAGAACCAGGTCCATGGTTACTAAATGCTTTCACTGGCTGTCGGAGAGCCAGAGGTGATGGTGCCGCAGGGGAGCGGAATTTACTTGGAGATGGTACTGGAAAATGACATACACAAAACAATCTATCACTTTCACTAGAAGTAATCTTGAGTTATGGCTATGAGTGACAGTTTAATAAAAGGGAATGCAAATTTTCACGTGGAAAAGGTAGATACAACAAAATAGTACATGTATTGGAATGTAGCCAATAAAACAGCATGGAGAAGGGGAGGTCAGATAACCTGCTAGTATCAAGTAATTGCTGCAATTTTTAGAAATTGTAGAATTATAGCAATGTAGACTTGGACAGGGCCTCAAGAGGTCATCTAGTTCGGTGGTTCTTAACCAGGGGTCCAGTGCCCACGAGCAAGTTTCAGGGGGTCCGCCAAGCAGGGCCGGCATTAGACTTGCTGGGGCCCAGGGCAGAAAGCTGAAGCCTGAGTTACTTAGCTTCACAGGGCCCCCTGTGGCATGGGACCCCAGGCAATTGCCCTGCTTGCTATCCCCTAACACTGGCCCTGGCTTTTATATGGAGAAACACAGTTGTCATGGCACAGACAGGATGTGGAATTTTTATAGCATGTGGGGGGGGGCCTCAAAGAAAAGGGTTGAGAATTCCTGGCTCTAGTTCATCTCCTCATGCTGAGGCAGCATTAAGTATATATAGACCATCCACGACAGATGCTTGTCTAACTTGTTCTGAAGCTGCTACACAGATAGGCATTCCAAGCCTTCCCCTAGGTAACTGTTCCAGTGCTTTACTATCCTTATACTTTGGTAATTTTTTCTAATATCCAACCTACATTTTCCTTCCTGCAACCTAAGCCAATTAATACTTCTACCTTAATACCTTCTATTAAGGTCCGCCCTCAGTCTTCTCTTCTCTAGACTAAACAGGACCAATTCTTTTAAGCTGTCCTCATTGGTTAGGTTTTCCAAACCTCAATTTTTGTTGCTGTCCTCCAGAGTCTCCTCTAATTAGTTCATATCTTTCTTAAAGTGTGGTGCCCAAAAGTGGACAGAGATTGCCAAGTAAAGCAGAACAATCACCACCTATGTCTTACAAATGACACTTTTGTTAACACATTCCAGAATGATACTTCCTTTTTTTTTTGGTAACATCATATGGTTGACTTATTCAATTTGTGATCCACTATCCTTTTCTGCAATACTGCTGCCTAGTCAGTTATTTCAGTTCTTTATTTGCATTTGATTTTTCCTTCCAAAGTGTAGTACTTAAAGATCTTGACATCTCAGGCCTGTAACTCCACTCACCTTATGTGAACAATTTTTATTTTGGATTCATGAACAAGACTGTTCTCTTTATCAATCACGGTAAACGCCAAGAAAGATTTTGTACCTGAGTTATGTTAGTTTTGCAAGAGTATTCTGTTCAAAACAATATCTAAAATAGAAGTATCTGTTAAGAATAAATTTATGACAACTCTCAGTTGCTTCAGATTTGTTTAAATGGAAGTGTTGCACTCCTCAGTGAGAAAATTTTAAAAAAGCACATTGCTAAATGGAAGTTCTGAAGATACTAGGTTGCTGTACTATTGCTGAAGGTTAGTTACACATGCATTTCTAATTCTGTATACTGATTTTGATGCAATGAGACTTTGCTAAGGAAAAATCTAAGGATCCTAAAGGTTACTCTTAAGCCTTGCCTCTTAACTTAGTCCGTTAACCACAGGTAAAGACCAAGCATACTGATTTGATAATGTTAAAGTCTGAGCTACCATAAACATAAGAACGTGAGCCTAAAAGCAAATATACTAGAGTATTTAGTAAAGTACAGATAGAAAACTATGATTAACAGCCTTCCTCCCAACAAGATATTTATCAAACTTTTCCTGGGAAAATCTGCAAGCCAAGGAAGCCCCATTTGCAGTTTGTTTCACTTAATCATTTAGACAAGCAATACTTTTATGCCTTACTTCTCTTGGTGTTCAAGAAGCTACATAAAGTTTACACACAGTGGCTTGGTCTAAACAAACTCATGTTGGCATAGTTACGTTGGTGAGGGGTATGAAAACCCCCAGTGCAGGAACAGCTATGCCAGCAGAAGAGTGCTTCTGTTAACATAGCTAACAACGTTGGGAGATGGTGTCCCTTCTGTCAGTAGTCTATACTAAGTGGCTATGCCAGCATAGTGTAGACAGTATTAACATCTGTTAACTTGCTTTTCTGATATGGGTTAAAAAGGGAGCATTCTCCCTGAAACTTCTAGTATAATGGGAGTTACCCTAACAAGAGTTCCCTTGTGCATCATATGACACTAAATAGCATGTTGCTGACATTTAGCAATACATTTTTGTCATCTGCCTTATTGATAGAAAGATACTGACTAAAGGATATTTAAATTACCAGTGTCACCAATGCATGTAAATCATTCTTAGTAGTGCGTTAGTGTACCACCTGTACAATACATCTTAAACTTTAGTCTCCAAATAAAATATTAGAAGCTATTAATAATACAGTCTAGTTTTTATTAAGCCTTAATACTGTTTAAAAAAGTAAAACAGAATATTTGAACCAAATCTATTTTCTTGTGATCTTAATAGAATTCCACTAGCCTTAAAAGTAGCTTATCATCACCTTGTTAGGTGGATTCAGTGATAAAGTAGACATAGGAAATTAACAGATTAAATTTATTCAGAAAAATACAACAGTAAAATGAGTGTTCAAGAAGTGAATGTAGCTGTTGTGAATTTGGTGTTCCACAAGTGAATATACTATACCAATTTGTCATCATTTGTATCTGCTGGAGGTCACAATCAGGGTTGGATCCGCATTGTGATATAGATGCAGTACAAACTTGAAGGAGATAGTTCCTACCCCACAGAGCTTATTAATCTCTCTTTTAGGCAACACTTGACAATTCAAACAAAGGAGGTAAAGCAGAGGGAGGGAACAACTAAAATAATAATAGGGGCATATGGTTGCAAATTAGTTAGATACACAATCAGTAGGTTGCAAGTTGCTGCTTATGAACTATATTTAATACAATATTATATGCACACAAAAATATGATCTCCATATTTCCACCAGCCTCCAGATTGGCCATTTTCCATAGACATCATAGCAGAAGTGGGTCTTGAGGAGGGATCTGAAGCAGTGGATAGTGGCTCTCTCAATAAGGAAGGGGTAGCGAGGAATAAAGCATGAAGCTGCTTATGCAAGAAACTGACAAATAAGTGGCGGAGCCTAGCATCATTAGACATGGACAATGCAATAAGCTACAAGAGCAGATAAACAGAGGAGGTGCTACATCATCATGTACAGCCTTAAAGGCAAGGAACAGATTATAACTGATCAGTGGAGAAGAAGAAACCAGAAGAGGGATTCAAAGGGGAAAAAAAAAAAAAAAGAGTGCTGTGGCCAGAATGACTTGACAGGAAGATTATTTTAGCAGCAACAGTCTGCATGGACCCAAGAAGGGGCACAAATCTGCAGGACTGGGTTTTAACTAATAAAGATTTCTATTTTTTAAAGATGCAATACTGCTAGTAACTTAAGGGTGTTTACTGAAATTGCAAAAGGTCTAAGTCATGCAATAGTTTAAACATAAAATGTTCCTACAGTCTTTGATAGATCTCATCCAGTTGTAGAACACATATATGACATCACATTCATCACCTTGACTACACCGTTTTAAACCAGCCAAGGATCATTGCTCTTACATCACACTAAATGGCCTTTAGTTTTGGTTTGTTATGATGTTTGAGGTACTCTCTTGCAGGCACAAAAGGAAGAGGGTTTCTAGGCAAACTATGGGACTTGTAAAGTAGTAACATTCTTAAGAATACGACATAATTAGAGATAGTTTGCAAGTTTCCAGTAGAGATATGTAGCCAATAAAATAATGTAAACCTCCCAATTCTCCAAAGACAGTTTTCTTCTGAACTACAATATTATGAATAGGCTTCCAGTCTGAGCTATGAATTCATAAAATACTTCAGTCACCACAACACTACACTGTCCACTTATTTTTAACAGTTGTATTTGTTTTGAGAGACAGAAGTTCTTAACAAGGCAAAGCACTTGGTTTAAATAATTCATTCTTTGATTAACTCCAAACCACAGCCAGCATGACATACTGGTAATTATTGGCAGATGGCCTAATAATTCTGTTCCATGTAGCAAAAGTACTTTGCCTAGAGAACACTTTTGAACATTGTTCAAAAAAGGTCAGTTTGGCATCTTTAGAATAGAAAGGAGACTTACCTGTAAGCAGAGTTCGCTGAAGAACAAAGGAATAAACTCTTGGATTAATGAATAAGACTTGCTTGTTCTACAATGGTGGGGCATATACAATTCAAGTGCTATATATACACACACACACACACCACTAACACAAGCAGTTAAATTGAACAAAAGAAGAAAGTGTTTGAGAACTCTACTTACAAATAAGTAACTTCATTCCTCTAAAAAAATATGATTAGAACTTCTAACTACAGCACAAGGATGAAGCCACTCCAGTCTGGGAGTAAGGAGACATACTTTTAATTCCAGCTCTGCCAGAGGCTTTTTGTATGACATTAGACAAGTCACTTAGTTTGGGATTCAGTTTCTCCTTCCATAAAATGGGGATAATTACCTATCTCACCGGGATATTGTGAGGCTAAAATTGTTTAAGTCATGCTGAAGTCAAATGAAAGACACTCAGTGTTATATACACTCCAGAAAATTGAATCTAGTCCATAAAGGTAAAGATCAATATATCATAAGAATCTGATGGGAAGAGATTCTGATCAGCATGAAAGAACAGTGTGTCACCTAGTTAGAATAGGAACAGTCAGGAACCTGGGTTCTGACAGTCACTGGCTTGCTATGGGATCTTGAACAAGTTGTATAAACTACTTCAGTTTAACTGTTAAATACAATTTCTTGGCTATTTCACAGGGGTGTTGATTTTATTCTCTATAATGCACTGAGATCATCCTTGCACAAAGAGGTATTATAGTTATGTTATGCACTTTGAAATAACAGACTGTCCTTTTAAGACCTCTGAAGTACAGACAATCAGAAAAGTGATTTAAAAAAAGTGCCATTGTCAGTAAATGTTTCTCTAAACAAAAAATAAGCTCACGGTTGTAATGATTGTTCTGGTTCTGATATTTACATGACAATGATTTATACACCTGTTAAAACTTCCTAAATAGTTATTAAAATAAGTGACATTCTGGGAGGAGAAAGCTACTCACCTTGTGCAGTAATGATGGTTCTTTGAGATGTGTTTCCCTATTGGTGCTCCACTGTAGGTGCATCTGTGCCCCTGCCACCTCTAATCGGAGATTTTAGGTAGCAGTTCAGCCTGCACATGTACTGTCCCTCCCTTGTGGTCTGTCTCGAAGCTATCTAGTCTCACATGCAGGAAAAACCCCTCAGTTCCTTCTCTACTGCAGAGCCCCATATTGAGAACTCCGAAGTAAAGAGGGCAAGTAGTGGAGCACCCATAGGGGGAGACATCTCGAAGGACCATAATTATTGTACAAGACAAGTAACTGCCTCCTCTTCTTCGAGTAGTATCCCTATGAGTGCTCCACTCTAGGTGACTTCACAGCAGTATCCCTCCTGGAGGGCTAGGATGTCAGAGTGAAGTCTGTTACTACAGAGAGAACCGATGAGCTGAAGATGGCATCAGAGGCCGAATCTCCAGCAATTGCATAATGTTCTGTGAAAGTGTGGGTAGAGGCCCAAGTTGCTGCTCTATAGATTCTGAGTTAGGGACATCTTTAAGGAATGCAACTGAGGTAGAAACTGACCTCATGGAGTCCATATGGACTCCAGACAGAGACAACAGGTTGTGCCCTTGATAACAGAGATGAATGCCACCAGAGACCCATTTGGATAGTCTTTGAGGCAATATTGCAGAACCTTTGGCTCTTACCACAAACAAAAGGAAGAGCTTAGGGGATTTCCTAAAGTCCTTAGTCCTGTCCAAGTAGAACGCTAGTGCTCTAACATCTAGTATATGCAGAATCGCCTCCCTGTTGTCACAATGTGATTTGAGAAAAACGAACAGGGAGATGGATCTGTTGATTCATATGGAAAGTGGAGGCAACTTTAGGTAGAAACTTGAGATATGGCCTCAGTTACTTTATCTTTAAAAAAGTTCTTGAATGGTGCATGTGTCATCAGGGCTGCTATTTCTCCTGTGCACCTAACTGAGGCAATAGTAATTAGAAATGCTGTCTTCATGGACAGGTGTAAGAATGAGTCCATGGCGACATGCTCTAAGGGAGATCTAGTCAGAGGTCTGAGAACTAGGTTAAGATTCCAGGTTGGAGCAAGTGGTCTCACATGCAGGAAGATATTCCCAATGCCCTTAAGGAATCTATGTATCAGCAGGTATGAACTCAGAGTATCTGTCTACTTGATGATGGAAGGCCATTATGGCTGCGAGGTGTACCTTAAGGGAGCTGAGCAAAAGTTTTGACCTTTTGAAGTCTAAAATGTAATATAAAAACAGAGGGAGGAAGAGGCCAGGTCTATGTGCTTAGAATGACACCAAATTTTGAATCATTTCCATTTTTATAGGTAAGTATGTCAAGTGGTTGACTTTCGGCTGTGTAGCAACACAATCTTTCACCTCATCAGAGCATTCGACCTTTAAGTCTTGGAACCAAGAAGGAGAAAAGCATGGAGATGGCGGATCCGCCTGATGCTCTGAGAGAAAAGGTGAGGAATGAGCTGAAGAGGAACCATAGGACGTACTGCCATCTGTGCCAGGTAAGAGAACCAGACTTGTCTTGGCCAAGAGGGGACAATCAGAATAATTCTCACTTTATCTTGTTGCATTTTCAACAAGACTTTGGATACAAGAGGAAACAGGGGAAAGGCATACAAGAGGTCAATGTCTCATGGGAGGATGAGGGCTTCTTCCAGTGAATGTTTCCCCCTGATGGCTCCGGCATTAATGAGGACATTTCTTGTGCCAGCAAAGTAGCAAAGAGATCTGTAGTTGGGGTTTCCCAAAGGGCAAATATGTTGCGAAGCACCTCTAAGTTCAGTTCCCATTCGTCGTCTTCAGAAAAGTTCTGCCTGAGATTGTCAGCTGTCACATTCTGCATCTCTAGTAAGTAGAAGGCTGATATGAGCACGTTGTGATGGATGCACCAGTTCCAAAGCACCAGCTGAGTGCCTCTATGCAGAGAGAGGGAGATCTGGCACCCCCTGGCAATTTATGTAAAACAAAGATTGTACTGTCTGTCCCATTATTTCCAATCTCCCTTCACTTTTGAGAATGAAGGGAGATTGGCAGGCTATTCTAGACCTAAGGGCACTAAACAAATATGTGAAGGCGCAGAAGTTCAATATGGTCACTCCTGCAGCCATTATTCCAGCTCTAGAGCAAGGAGGTTGGTTTTCCGCTCTTGACCTACAAGATATCTTCTTCCACATCTCAATACAACCATCGCACAGAAGATTCCTATGGTTTAACTTTTAGGTAGGACTATCATCAGTACAGAGTGCTCCCATTCAGCCTCTCGTCTGCACCCAGGATATTTTCCAGGGTTCTCTCTGTCATAGCAGCACACCTGCGAACACTGGATATTGTTATCTACCTGTATCTGGACAAGTGCTTCCTCAGGGCTCCTTCATTCGAGGACGCAGTACAAGCCATCCAGGTGAGCATGTGCACATTTGGGCAGCTGGGCCTGCAACTCAACATACAGAAAATCGGTACTGACCCCAGACAGTGACTGGATTCAGTGGCCCTAAAGGATAACAAATCTATTTACTGATGAAGTAGATTCCTGTGAGAAGGGTCCCTGAAGAGGGACGGGGAAGGGAGATGGAAGCGAGGGAGGAATGTGAATTGAATGGCGTAACACTTAAAAATAATCTCCGAGACCCATCTGTCAGAGGTGATATTCTTCCAACTGTTGTGAAAGAGGGCCAAGTGACTTCTGAAGGGACATGACAGGTGCATAGAAAGCAGCTGATATTGCAAGGAATAACTGTTCGGGCCCTCAACCAAACTGTCAAAAGTGCTCAGTGGAGGAGAGGTGAAGGGACGCAGATTGGAGTGCTGACTGCTTCCACTTTTGTACTCTGGACGTTTTGCGATAAGATTCATAATAGCACTGAGGGTGGGTTCTGAAGAAGTTGTGACCTGTGATGAGGTTGAGAGCTATATCTTCTCTTTTGTCCCGCAGTGTAGATTCCCAGGAAGCATAATGTGGCCCAGGAATCCTTCAGGGTGCGGAGAGTGGAGTCTGTCTTATCCGCCAAGAGCTTGGGCCCTTCAAACAGGAGATCTTCCATCATTGTCTGCAGTTCTTTGGACAACCCTGAAAGGTGTAACCAGGAAGCCGACCTCATTTTCACTACCTTAGAGACCAAGCAGGCTGCTGTATCGGCCACATCCAGTATCCATAGGGTAGTTCTAGTTACTAAATGGCCCTCTCTGACAAAGGCCTGAAACTGATCCTTTTGTGCCTCAGGCAGATGTTCCACAAACTCATTGTGTTTTCCATAATTAATAAAACCATATTTGGCCTTGAGAGCTTGGTAGTTCATGACTCTAAGCTGCAATGTCGCCAACGAATATGCCTTCCTCCCAAAGAGATCGAGCTTCTTCCAATCCCAATTGAATGGGGTCGACTTGGCATGATGTTTGCCATGCATTAACCGCATCCACTACAATCGAGTTGGGTTGCGAATGTTGAAACAAAGCCTGCCTTTTTGGGAGGGATGTAGTACTTCTTGTTGGCTCTCTTGCAGGTTGATGCGATGGAGGCTGGTGTCTGGCCAGATGACTTTGGCAGGATCTAGAATCACCTCATTAATTGGGAAGGCACTTTTGGACAAGAAAGCAGCATGGAGAATATCCACCAGCTTGTGATGCATGTCTGTTATCTCCTGCAGGGGAATTTGCAGCTCATCTGCCACTCTCTTGGTAAGATCCTGAAAGTTCTTATAATCATCACCTAGTGATGGAGGGGGAGGCATTACAGACTCATCTGGGAAAGATGAGAAGTTTGCTGTAGGGTAGCTTCCCCTTTGAGCCTTTTCTCCTGGTCTTCAAAAGTTTCCTCCACCTCTGGCTCAGGAGCTCTGGACAGTGAGGCTGTAGGGGACCATTTGGTGAACTCTCTCTGAGACACACTGTATGCACTCAGCTTGTGGGTTGTGTACATCACCCAAAGATCCGAATAAGGCCACTAGGAAGGAAAGGACATGGGTAGTGGGGGTGCCCAAGGAAGCGCATACCATGATTGCAGTTCAGCTCAAAGGAAATGGGGAGGCCCCTTGTATAGTGACAGCAGGCCACGGTAAGAGGCCAGGAAAATGACATCCTCCTGGTCACTTTCCAACTCAGCACAGGATAAGGCTGGCACTGACTGGGATATTGGCAGTACACAGCCCAGTGCTGAGGGCGATTCCAGGAGCCAGGATGCAATTGGAACCAAGGCCGCAGTACCAAGTAATGAAGATTGTGGTTCTTCCCTGACCTTCAGGTTTCTAGGGTACCAGAACTCTTGCAGTACTGTTGGCTCACTAGGTCTTCCTCCGCAGTGGACTGTCTGTGGCATATTGTTGGTACCGATTGCTGTAAATGCACGGAGCTTTCCACACACAGGAGCTTTGTCATACCCGGTACTGAAGGTTTACTCGGTGCTGCTCTTTTAGAGACGGTACAGTAATTGTTCTCCTCCTTAGGGGCAGGACTGCTGCCTCAGAACCTGAGCCCTTGGGGTCTCTACACAGTGCAGCTGAGCTCATAGCTGAGGCCCCCTTCTGGGTACTACACTTTGGAGCTGCTGGTGCCATAATGGCCAATCGTGCTGGGGAACCCCTCTAGCTGGTCCACAGCTTGGTTTGAGACCTGGGAGCCCTTTTTGTTGAGCTCAAGGGGAGAGGAGGAGGAGTCTGTGGGTTTTTTCGCGACTCTACCCCTTTTGAAGTAGAAGGCTCAGGGGATGATCCAGGGTTGGCACCAGAGTCTCCTCTTGGCTTAAGTGCCTTTTTCATAAGGAGGAGTTTTAACTTCAGCTCCCGGTTTTTACGAAACCTTGCCTTTAGCTGCTGGCAGAGGGAGCGCTTCTGAGGGAAATGGGACTACCTCAGACACAGTGAGAGAGTCTGTCCGTCCATTACTGGAATCAACTCCTTGCAGGAAAGGCACCTCTTCAAGCTAGGAGAGCTGAGCATTTTCTCTAACAGTGAAAAATACAGAAGAAAGATGTTCTTTCCTCTTCTTCCTCTTCCTTCCTTTTTTTTTTTTTTTTTTTAACTTGAAAGAAGTTAGAATGTCTTCTAAATACCCTGAGAGAAGAAAGAGGCGGATCCTCAAAAAAAAAGGGGGAAAATGTAAACTAAACCTCTCTCCTTTTTTTTTTTACCCAACAGGGTAATGAAACACTAACTATTAAGAACAAAAGAACCTAAAACAACTACTACTTATGCTAATGAGGCAGATAAAGAAGGGACAACTGCTCGTTCAGTTTGAGGTCAAAGGAAGGAACTGAGGGGGGTTCCCTCGCACTGCACTAGACAGCCTTGAGGCAGACCACAAGGGAGAGAGACAGCGCACATGTGGGTTGAATGGACACTGCTACCTAAAATCTCCGATCAGAGGCGTAGGGGTGAAGATACATCTACAGTGGAGTACCCATAGGGACACTACTTGGAAAAAAAAAAATCTATATTCCAAAACTGAAGATAGCATTTTAGGATCTTTATGCAAAGAGATCAAAACTAACAGACTGCATAAATAACTTGAAGTTTAAAACACTCTAGGGCTTTAGAGTAACAGCCGTGTTAGTCTGTATTCGCAAAAAGAAAAGGAGTACTTGTGGCACCTTAGAGACTAACCAATTTATTAGAGCATAAGCTTTCGTGAGCTACAGCTCACTTCAGGCCCTGCACCCCTCTTCCTGGGATCCACTGAGACTCTCAGCCAGCCAGTAAAACAGGTTTATTGGACAACAGGAACACAGTCCAAAACAGAGCTTGTGGGTACAACCAGGACCCCTCAATCACGTCCTTCTGGGGGAGCAGGGAGCTTAGACCCCAGCCCTGGGGTTCCCTGTGTTCCTCCACCCAGCCCCAAACTGAAACTAAACTCACCCAGCAGGTTCCCTGCTGCAGCCTCTGTTCACATTCCTGGGCAGAGATGTTACCTCCCCCTCCCGGCTCAGGTGACAGGCTCTCAGGTCTCCCATCCCCAGGGCACATTCCCAGGTCAACACTCCCCCCTCCCTGCTGAGTAGCTCACGAAAGCTTATGCTCTAATAAATTGGTTAGTCTCTAAGATGCCACAAGTACTCCTTTTCTTTTTTCTAGGGCTTTAGAATTTTATTTTTGAGAGTCTAATGAAAAGAAACCACTTCAAACCCAAGCAAGAGAAGCTATTAAATTCCTCTACAGGTTCCAACATTTCCAGATTGATAAGTATTCTGTCCACTTCTCCCTAGAAAATCTGGGAAGTATCCAGAATTAGGACTAAAAGGAAATGGCTAGCCAGAAAGACTGCATTAAAATTTTTTGTTCAGGAGATGTTGGTAGTTTTATTCCAATTCAGGTGACTGACTAAATAGGTCTCGCAAAAAGAGTTCAATTCTTTAGTTATCCAAAAGACTGAGTGAAATTCCTGATATTGCTAGGAAGTGTTCTGAACAGATCAGTTACAGACATATTTATGATTAACCACAAGAATCTGGACCAAATTTTATTTTATTAGGTTGATGAAAGTGCTCTTAATAAGGGGAAGGCAGAAGACAGTAAAATTTCCTGTATACAATGAAGTAACTTGATAGTGGCTTTAAGTTGTGCATTGACTATTAATTATCAGAGATATGTTTTAAGATCAATCTGAGTATTTGGTATGAAAAAATTCCAGTCATGGATATAAAATAAGTGACTTTGCAAGAGAGACTTCTCTAATGTACTTAATTTTAAGGTGAAGACTCATACAATTGTATGTTTTGTTTATACCTTCACAGTGAGATGATAGTGTCTTGTACAAGCCCACCAGAATTTAAAACAACTGATTAGGGCTCAGATATTAAGTTTGGTCCAGTTGGATTAAAGTTTAAATTTTGATTCTCTTCTGGCAAGAATGTACATGAGCCATTAATAGCATAAACAACCAGACACCCTATACTAATTTTCTAGACTATTTTCCTAACTAAAAATGTATAATTATTGTTATTTTTGCAACACATCTAGAATTGCTGCTATACTTGAACTTTTCAGAACTAACTAACTTGCTAGCATCTATTTCTAACATTGACGTGTAAGGTAACAATTTTTCATGCATGATTGTTGACATTTTCCATTGCAAAGGGAGAAGAGATGTTTAAAAAAAACACAATGCAGTGATTAAAAATTAATCTCACAAATGCAGCCTTAATTAATATGGCTTTAGAAATCAGCTTTGCTAATCCAGAACTGATTTTTTATTCATTTATTTCTTATGCTTGAAGTCAAAAGTCCTTGGATCATATCTCAAAAGTTAATATCCATCCCTCAAGAAACCTTTCTGCCCACAGCAGATAAGACATGATTGTGCTATATTGATATATTAAACTCAATTTACTGTTAATCTCTACATGCAATTGTTCATATTTGTTAAAGGTACAAGATTTAACACAGGTGAACAGTTTTCGGAGTTTTGCTGGCACTTGGTAAGAGGCTGGAAGTTAGTTACCTCCTTTTGTAGATGGAGTTTGAAGAAACTGTTTGGTTTTGAAGGCAGCACGAGGCAATTTTTTCTGCCTTTGCATAGCTGTTGAAAGATAAGAAGTGTTATATTTGTCTAGAAAGACAACAACTCAATTCACTTGGGATATAGAACCACATCTGCTTGTGAAGCATCAGGGAACAAGCAGCTAGCAAAGTGAGCAACAGTTTTCAAAAGCTGTTATGGCTCTATAAAAAGTGAAGTGTTTTGTTTTAAAGTGGTGCTTGCTGCATTAAAAGGTTGCAAAGGGAAAGTGTCAAAAACCTTGTAGTGCAAAATGCATATATTTCTTAATAGTAAAGAAGTTTCTTACAGGGCTAAAAACCCAGAAAGGCAAAACAAACACACCAAAGGGAGAACAAGCCACCAGCAAACATGCCACAGCAATCTCAGTGCAAGATTAGATATAAAGTAAAGATAGAAACTAAGACTGTCAGATTTAACTTGATAAAACAAGGTTAATTTTCCTTTTAAAGCAAAGAGCAACTTTCAGAAAAGGTGACTTTCCCTTGAAACTTACACAAACGTATGCAAGCTAATTATCAAAATCAAATTCAAGACTGCCAACTATCAAATTTAGATATGTTCCAGAATTATTGGGCTTTGCTGGCTCTGCAAGAATAGATCTCAGCAAAAAAACTAGTCCTGTTAGTGCCTTAAAGGGTCCCTGTAACCCACCATTTGCCAACAACCAGCCAGCAAAGTTCTAGGAGCACCAGATGCTTGGCAGGAAGGAACATGCCAGGAACTGACAGATTCAATATACTCTCAAAGCAATCTTCACTAGCTGGGAGTAGCCTCTACTGGAGCCTAAGGCCTTGTCTACACACAAAAATTGCACCATTTTCACTGTACTGGTATGAAGTGGTACACTGTGTCCGGCAGTTATACCAAAGTTCTTATATCAGTATAAGTTATATAGGAATGGGAATAAGCTGTACCAGTACATGGCAATTTTACATTGGTGTAACTGCATCCACACTAGGAATTGTATAAGTAACTATTGTGGGGGGTAGGGGAGAAAACACATACCCACCTGACAGTTATACCAGTACTAAAATGGTATAGACCTCAGTTACTATCCTCAGCATAACCCCTGAGGGAGGACAGTTATGAATACAAGGCCTGTCCTGCACACCAAGCCCCACAGCATTCTACATCAAGTCGAACACTAGAATTGGAGGCACTTTGATTGGGGGGGGGGGGGGGGGAAATTAGCACCTTAGTAACATTTTAAAAATACTTTTAACTTCACCAACTTTACAATCATTCATATTCAATCATAATGTAAGATTATCTCCATGGGCCCTCTTCCACTTCAAAAGGTACAATAGCGCTTTGAGGAGCAGGGAGGGAGAGAACAGAAAATTGCACAATTTTCCTCATCTCAATTTATGGCTGGCTGGCATGTCTGCTTGTCTTGGTCTTAAATGCTATAATAAAAAGTGTTTACTCCGAATTGTTATTCTTTCATAAAATAGTAAAAAATAATGAAGTGCTCATAAATATAACACTAGCTAGCTCTGTAATTTATAAATACAAAGAACAGTGGTGATACTTTGTACCAGATAGAGCCTAACAAGTCTGAACACCATTCTTTGATAGAAGTGTGTAGCTTCACACACCCACACACACCCTCTACACAGTTTCATCACCACTTCTGATGTACAAACTCACTGAGAATCCTTTGCTGAACTTAATTTCTAAGTTGTAAAGCATTTTTGTACAATGTACCCCCACTTACAGCCTATTAAACACAAACAAGAAAAGTGAAAAGATATCAAAGCACACAATGGTTTTAATTGTAGAAATGAACAAAAGCTTCCAAATGATCATATCTAGGAATTACACAGTAACAGACCACTAGTCCAACATGCCTACCTGTGCCTCTGCCTACTGGTTTCTTATTGATTCAGTAACGTTTACTTCTAGTCTCACTGTGCTGTAATAATACCACTCAAAGACAAGAGAGGCTTCTTGTATGCTCCAGAAGAAAGTTTCTCAAGAATGAATTTAAAAGGCAGATTTATTTCTCAAACCCATGTCCCAATATACTATTCAACCTATTTATATTTGGGTAAGGAAGCCACCCATTAATTTTGCTCCAGCATATTTAGCTGATTCTCGGATATTGCTTAACTGATTTGAATGAAGATCTGGTACTAGAATTGAAGTTTTTAAGTGATTTTTCTATCATGACACTTACATTTCATTTGCAAGTGAAGTTAGTGGATCAATATGTAAGATTTTAAAACAGATGTCCCATTTACAGATCAAATTCTCTGCTATACTTCATGAAGATTCTCTAACTACATAATTATTTGCACTAATATCACTGAAAAGAATTTTGGGCATTAGAGGGGAGCAAAGCTGAGGAAACAACTAGTTTCCCTTTGGTGGATATGCAGAATGTAATAGGATATAATATCCAATGCAAATGTTTTAAGATATTTTATCTACTTCTATCAGTTTTGGTTACATAAAGTTGAACTTTAACAATAACACCTACAATTATGCTACTTGTAAAATGCTACGAATACTATTAAACTTACTCTGCCATACAGGGCACACTCTTGAAGTGCAATGCAGATTTATAACAAATATTTTTAAAGCAATATTTCAAATCAACAAAAACTATAGCAATGTAGGCCATTATTTGCATCAGAATGTTTGATTTTTGTTTTTATCCTCTTTCCGTGCTACAGAGCTTCACCTTGGCCATTAATGATTTCAGCCACTTTATCAAAAGATAAGTAGGCAACTAGGCCGTAAATGCTGCCAACTGAATTAATAACAGCCAAGTGTGTTTAACTCCACTTTTAGGATTTCACCTAGTACATCTGAATTTTAATACACTGATATAAGTGAAAGGATATGTATTATGTACTTGATTTAATAGAAGTATCTGTCTTCCATCTGGAAGGTCCCCCTAAAAGTTTTCCCAATAGCTTTTCAGAGATTTGCATGGCTTGGGAGACAAACTCTAAAGGAATGTGTGACACTGTCCATACACTTATATAATATTTGAAAATCCAATGTAACAAAGGTATTTGTAAGAGCTTGTTCTTTGATATATGGAACTTAAGTATTACAATATGGATAGTTAAGATCTAGTAAGAAGAGACTCAAGAGTTCAATAGTTTATCTACATTCAAAGTGATTTTTTACATATCACTCAGGAGTTTCAAATCGCTACAAATAGGAGCATGTAAGTTAGCCAGTTTTAAACAGAAACTGTAATCCACTACTTATAGATGGACTGATTGAGCAGTGACTTTACACTAGACTGCATCAGACTGAAAATAAGTTCTTAACTGTAATCCAACTGAAAAATTATCACAGTAACTGTCTTTATACCCTATACACTACACACACTGAAGATCATGTCTGGAAGTACATTTCTTCCACTTACACTTAGACTAGACATCTCTAAAGTTGCCTGTTCAACAAATCACACATCCGAGCAGTTGCCAACTTAGAGGTCTTACTGCATTCCCAACTAATTTTCAATTGCCAGCATCCACAGCACATTAGTAATGCAGCCATAGCAAATAAGCATGTTCATTAGCTAGTGAACAGCAGCCTTTGACAAGGAAAAAGCAACAACCTTAGATAGAAATGTAGCAACCTTGCAAGGTTAAGCTCATGCAAGACCAGCAGGTGAAAGATTTGGATCTCAAAACCCAAGAAGTCCTTGCCACAGGAAAATATGACAAACTTCGCAACAATTTAACAATGGCATTTGTCCAAAGTGAAACAGTTAAATACAAAGTCAATGGGAAAAAATGGAGGTTCAAATACAGGAATGGTCAGAATTCCAGGAACTCAATGCTTAACACTGGCTGTTTGTATGTACACATACATAAAACCATCCGAAATAGATTTACTTCATGTTCTAATCTAAATCTTAAAAAAAAAAAAACATTGGTTTGTATATTCAATAGCAAGGATCTGACATCAACAAGAGCAAGGAAACTGTTAAGGGGTAAAAGTCTGGGCTTTATTCATGAAATCCTATTTATCTACAGGAACTTTCGTGCTTTGAAAAAATATTCAAGTATTGGATATAATCAAATTCACCTAATGATTTCCATTATTCTTATCTGTCTGTTAATTACACTGTTTAAACAGGGGCATCCACCTACTTTGGATCCTGCAGTCTAATTACCATGCTAAACTTGAAGTCACAATATTATGACTTCATGGCAGGATTAAGCAGTACAAGCTAGGCTGTGAAAAGTTTAACTTTTGTATAGTAAACAACAGAAAGTGTTCTGGCCAAGTAAGTTTTGTTTAGTCTTTCCTTCAAGTTTGCACAATATTAAAACATTTGCCCCCAAGTAACCGATACGGGTTTGCTAAAACCCTGCTTTTGTTTTAAATTATTACGAATATGCAACATTCTTAAGCAATTAAAACTACCTTGAAATATTCCATTAGGAGAGCTGCTACCAAATTGGTTTTTTAACTTACTGTAGACCAATATGATAATACATACTTTAATGGGATTTTATATATAGTTTGTCTGACAGTGGAAGTAGTTCTTAAAACTATTAAAGCAAGAAACTCAGTTAAGTCAAACTATTAATATCCAGTAAGGATATACACCACATATTTTAGAAGCTTGTATCTAATAGTGTGCTTTTATTGCCTAACAACTTGAAATAATAATTCATGTTTTCTTCCTTAACCATTTGATCATGTTTTGCTTCCTTTAGAATTTCACACACTAAAAATCTACACATTAAAACCTTTAATGCTTAGACAAAGATGGTCATCACATTATCCTAGAAGAATCCAATTGTGAATGAATATTTGAAGACTAAAAAGATACAGGTACAGAACTCCTAGACATCCACCTTAAAATACATTTGCTTTTGTTTTGTTTTTTAACATGGTGAGTCCTTTAAGGAGAGGCCTGCAATATGAATACAAATCTAATCTTGCAGTTTAACTCAGAGCATTAAGTTGGTTTTGCTTGACAGTAATGTATGTGCACATAATAGGGATTTGAAAGTCATTTCATCCTTTACTTGAAAGGTATTGAAACTTGCAAGAATCCTGCATTTGAGCATGGATTTTTACGTTTTTGATATCCTGCATTTCATTACTTCACTGGCTTACAAAGAAGAGACCCATCTGATAGGGCAGAGGAAGAGAGATAAATGACTGAGCCAAAACAAGACAAATATATATAATTTCAGATCAGCTTTCAGCATCCTTTAAAAACCATATTTACCTCATTTTTGTGTACTGCAATATAATTAAAGGGTGAAGAAAACCAGAAAGTTAGTTTTCATAAACTCTTGAAAAGAAAATGCAACAGTACAAAGTAGCACTGTACAAGTTCTCTAATTATAGTAAATAAAAATGGTTTCCACAATACTCTAGCCTGAAGTGTATGTATACTAAACACTTATACCAGAATATACCAAAATATTAAATATATCATTTTAAAAAAAGGGTTGGTCATATTTTGTATACAAGTAACAACTGATGTTTTCTCATCAGTTCAAAGTTCATGTAATTCTTCGCCAGTATTCATTTTATTTTACAGAGGAAAATACAGCACTAATACTGCATTTCAACAATTACAAGCAATCTCACACACAATTAAGGGAAAAAGAGGGGAAAACTCTGTGGAAACTTCAAGAGGGTGAGGGAAAATATTAAGAAGTTATGAAAGATAACTTGGACAATAGTAGGCACATACATAATTTTAATGGAAGAGAAGTGCTAAACTTGGAAACAATCTGTTGGTTTTTTTCCTGTCAGATTTGGCATTTATATATAACCTGATCTCAGACTTGACTAAACATCAAGGCTAATATGATGTGTAGTTCTTTATGAAATGGTTCTCTTTACCATGAAACTGTAAACACATGCTACTGCTTTCAATCTAATTCCAAAATACGTGTTTACAATATCACCATAAAGACACTTACTGGCTGAGGCCTGAGGTTGAATGCGAGGTATTCCTCCATTTGGCACTTGAAAATTTGAATCACTTCTGCTGTTTTTCACAGACTCAGCATGGATGTTAGATGTCCTGGACAAGTTTGGAAGACTACGCCTTAGTTTTTCTGTATAAAAAACAATACAAAGACAACGTACAATCTGATGCAGAAGACTGACAACATAACTGATGGTCTCATGGTCTTCAAAAACTGACATGAAAATTAATTTTGCTGTACAAAACTGCACTGCAATTCAAAAGCATGCGGTGGCAAAACTAAATACTATTTAGACCAGTGGTTCCCAAACTTTAACAACCTGTGAACCCCTTTCACTAAAATGTCAGGTTTCGCGAACCCCCTCCTAAAAATGAGTATTTCCAGAGATTTTCTCCTTTACTCAAGTATAAATTATAGAAACAGTGTTCTTGGAAATATAAAATTTGTTTTTATGACATGCTTATTACACATTACTTATTATTTATTATTCATCATTACAGTATTTTTATTACATTATGAAAACGGCAACACGCTTCCAAGATCTCACTTTCATAGACTGAATCACTTTGAATAAGCCTGTTATAAGACAAGACTCCTAGGTTTCATCAAGGAGTATCTGATGTGGAACAGCATGAAGGTATTTAAGAAGCCAACTCAAAGAGTTCCTCCTACACAAGCAATCAGGTCTTGAGCAGTCCAGGCAAACAATGCATGTTACAACAAAGCTTAAACTTGTTCTTCATAAAAATTTTAAAAACAATACTAGCTGCCTATTTAATTTTAAAAACAGCAAAAATATCCACCTCCCTTTCCATTTCTTATAAGGAGTCTTGAAGTTTATATCTCCTCAGTGTGATAGATATGCTTGCTTTGATCTGCTTAGCTCTTGGAAGTCCAGCGGCTCTGGGCTGCTGGCCCTGTGCTGCCTGGCATCCCTAGGGACAGCTCTGTCTGCCATTAGGGAATTTTTTCCCGTGAACCCCAGTTTGGGAACCACTGATTTAGATCATTCTACTGTTCTACAGATTACATAATTATTTTCTTATGCCTTGCATATGAAATATTCTGCATGTATTTTTTTCCCAAATAACTACTTTGCCATTTTGCTGTATGCTATGGAAAGTCAGAAATATAGCCAATTTTGAAACTCTCAAAGATTATCTGCATTGTGAACTGCATTGTGAAAGATTATCTGCATTTTTTGTACTACATATTACATGATGTTTGACCATAATAATTTTTCCATCAATTTAGCTTAAGTAACAGTCTTTGAAAAAGTATTATATAATTACACAGTTTTCAATCTCTCGATATATAAATTAAAAAAAAAAATTCATTCCACTACTACTGACATGCAATCATCTGAGATGAAACAGTACAGTTTATTTTGACAAGACTCACTGTACCTAACTGAAAATAGTTTTAGGTAGGCACAATTATCCAGAATGGAATTTGTGCCCATATGCCATGGTGAGCACTTGTGTTTTTGCAAAGAGCACCATGGAATCTTTAAAATTAAAAAAACGAAAGTCCAAACCATTAAACACGTTACACAAAAGTGCATATTCTTACACAGGCTTCCAATCTGCATTTTAAACAATTGACAGCTTTCTAAGGTCACATCTACACTGGCACTTTCATCGTTAAAACTTCTGTCGCTCAGGGATGTGAAAAAACCAACACATACACACCCCTGAATAACAAAAATTTTGACAACGAAAAGCACCAGTGTGGACAACGCTTCGTCAGCAGGAGCCACTCTCCTGTCGACAAAGCTACTGCCTGTTACTGGGGGTGGTTTTATTTTGTAGCTGGGAGAGCTCTTTCGTGGCAACAAAGAGTGGCTACACTGGGCACCTTACAGCAGTGTGGCTGCAGCGGCACAGCTGCGCCATTGTAAGATGCACAGTGTAGACACAGCCTAAGTGAGTGTTTATTGTCTGTACATCAGACTCAATTTAACAGGGCCATAGTTTAAGACCGTCTTCTTCCAGGGAATGCCCATACTCACACCGCCGCCAACTTGTTGAATAGAAGGATTGCTGCTTATTTGGGAAAGACCTTCCCTTCCCAACACATGGCATTTCCCTGTTCTGGGGATTCTAGCTAGGTTTTAAATACCGCATCCATTACTTAAGTATCACAGCACCTTGGTTATTTGTCCCTGTGGAGCTTCTGTACCAGAGGTGGGCAAACTACGGCCTGCGGGCCACATCTAACCCGCAGGACCCTCCTGCCCAGCCCCTGAGCTCCTGGCCCCTCCCCTACTGTTCCCCCCTTCCCCGCAGCCTCAGCGCATCTCACCACCAGCGCAACGCTCTGGGTGGCTGGGCAGCGCAGTTGCAGAGCCGCGGCCTGACCCAGTGCTCTGGGTGGCGTGGCTGCAGCACCGCCAGCCACCGGTGCTCCAGGCAGCACGGTAAGGGGGCAGGAAGCAGGGGGGTTGGATAGAGGGCAGGGGTGTGGATAGGAGTCGGGGCAGTCAGAGGGCAGGCAACAGGGGGGCTGGATGGGGCAGGGGTCCCGGGGGGCAAGTCAGGAATGAGAGGGGGGGTTGGATGGGGCGGCGGGGGGGAGGTCTGGGGGTGGTCAGGGGACAGGGAGCAGGTGGTGGTGGATGGGATAGGAGTCCCGGGTGGTCCGTCAGGGGACGGGGGCGAGAAGTGTGGGGGGGTGTCAGATAGGAGGCGGGGGCCGGGCTGCCTGGCTGTTGGGGAGACACAGCCTCCTCTAACCAGCCCTCCATACAATTTTGGAAACCCGATGTGGCCCTCAGGCCAAAAAGTTTGCCCACCCCTGTTCTATACTCTGCAGAGATTAGGACAGAACTCAGTAGCTGCTCCCAAGTAATGCTGGGAGTTCATCCAAGTGAGAATAGCTTTAGATGGGAGTCGGGGGACAACTGTTTTATCAGGATGAGTGGCTGTTCACTGGGCCATCCTGATTTAGAAGAAATACAGTTAGTCAGATGCAGGAAATAGGTATATAATCCCTCATGTCTACTGGATTGAAGTAAAAAAACTTACAAGTGTGAGAGCTCTTAGGGTCTCATTGGTATCCATTAAGAGCCTTTATATTTTCTTTGGATAGCTTAGGTATACCAGGTTTGCCACAAGTTATTGATCACTCACATTGCAAACTGATCACTACATTTATTTACAACACTATACTACTGCATTAGTGCTCAGTGCACACATTTGAGACAGAGCTCTTTACCTTCACTTTTGACATTGCTAGTCTGTAAATCCGTAGGATGGCCTTGAAGCGAAAGACGAGGTTGCTGTAAGCGGCTAATCATAGGCTGGGGTGACACTCTGCTATATTCCAGGCCCCTAGCAGGTGATCGAGAACGAGGAGAATTCCTGGGAGATTGCTTTGGTGAAGGCCACGGCGAGTTGCGTGGCGATGGTGAGAACTTAACAGCTGGATGCACTGCATGATGTGTACTCTCTTCTTCATCCTCTAAACTCTGTGCATCAAGTTCCTGATCACTAAACGTACCCCGTCTTGTAGAATTGCAAGAGGAACCAGAACTACGTCGAGAAGTAGTGGCTGCATACTCCTGCCGGAGACCTGACAACAGTAAAAACATTGTTTACAGATTATCTTAGACTAGACATGGCTAATACTATATAGATAGTGTATACAAATACCTACCCCAAGTTCAAAGTCATATTTAGCAAATCCTAGTCCCTCTTATTTGAGGATTCCATTTCATCCCAGATCTGTACCAACAAAGTTATCTGATGGTTGGTAGCCTATGTGAAATAAGGAGCTGATCTCAGGCCCTTTCCTGTGACGGGTTTCTCAATCTTGTTTTTTCCATAGTGTAGACCACATCTTACATTTTTGGTTGCTCACCTCCCCCTCACATCTGCACCATAACACTGTGACAACTACAGCAATTACTTACCTAGAAAAATAATATTAGGAAGAATATTAAATGTCTCTTACTAGCAGCACCATTAAGCAACTGGAAGTAAGAAGAACTGTATGGTCAGCTTGCTCTACACATAGACCACCAGCAAGTGGTCCACAAGCCAGTTTGAGAACTGTTCTGGTAGATTAGTAACCATGATAATTAGCACCTTTGGCAATCTCCGCAGAAGCTAAAAAACAAAATAGACAAATGGCTGAACAAAGGCTACATCAAAACTGAGAAAGTGTGCATGGCTGCTTTTCTCATCTGTACCTGTTCTGTGGACAAATGCAAAAGTTTATTCTCCAGGCTTTGAGCACTGAGCTCACCAAGACAGATGTATGCTAAAGAATTACTTGTTCCCTGAAGAAGGGACTTAGGATATTAGGTGAGTCCAACTAGCATTTTAAAAAAAAATCCACTGTGGGCCATCAATTTGCCTCTCCTGTCCGCCAGTACTTCTTCTGCTCCTTACCTCTAAATCCAACTCCTTACAGTAACCTTATCCTCCTCTAACCAGAGGGCAAAAGGGTCAGTCAGTCATGTTACAGAAAGTGCCGAAGTTTGCAGAACTGCATATAACCTGTACCTATTTTCCATCCCCATCCCCTCCAACAACTTAGAGTACAATGCCTCACCCACCTTTTTAAGGACTTCTGCCCCAAAGTACAAGTTTGGGTGACCATTTCAAACCCCTGGTTTTCCCATGTAGTAGTTCATTGCTCTAAATGCTCTAACTTTACTACTAGGGCCATCTATTTGATAAGTCAGCAACTCCTGCTCGCTCCTCTACCATTCTTTCCCCAGTTGCTGCATAAGAAAGTTAAAAATGTCTGCAGCTGAACTTTAAAGGAATTATGTAATCAAAGAAGAGTTGCCTTTCAGTATGCAAAGTACTTACTTTCCTCCTGCATCCGAGCTAGAATTTGCACATCTGTGACATTAGTTAGCTTGTAATTTGATCCAATAGAATCTTCATCCATTTCTGAAGCACTTAATTCACTGTCTATAGAGGACTGTGGGCTTAGTGAAGGATTTCTATCTGCTGAACTCTTAAAATGACCTGTACAAGAATAAAGAAATTAAAGTAAAACCCACAAAATACACTGCACTGTATTTTAATAGCTCAGTAGCTACTAGTGTATCATAGTAGTTCAGTGGCTACTAGTGGATGAAAGGCTGGGTGTCCCACTATCTATCAAAACAGCTAATTCACTAGACAAATTCAGACAGGAAATAAGGCTTTTAAAAAACAAACACACACAGAGGGTAATTAACCATTTAAAGCATTTTCAAGCATTGTGGTGGATTCTCCACAAAACTGGATGTTTTTCTAAAAGATGCCTTCTAGTTTAAACCAGAATTATTTTGGGGAAGTCCTATGGCTTGTGTTATACAGGACAGCACACTACATTATTACAGGGATCCTTGCTGGCC
Source organism: Lepidochelys olivacea (assembly GCF_965140295.1). Taxonomy (NCBI): domain Eukaryota; kingdom Metazoa; phylum Chordata; order Testudines; family Cheloniidae; genus Lepidochelys; species Lepidochelys olivacea. The sequence continues at coordinate 98,625,343 of NC_140414.1, forward strand.
TTAGAATCTATGAATTTATAAACTTCAAGAGACTTGTTGATCCATTGGATAACTGCATATACGTGTTAAGTTACAATCTTAAATATGTAACTGGAATTTAATACTTATGTAACTTAGGTAAAAAAAATCTTTTTTATATATCCAGTAACCCATACTATTTGTTTAAAGTGGTTTTATTAATCAACATTTGCAGAATTATACAAGCTGCTAGAAAGTCTTTCACATTTCTGATGCCTTCCCCATTCCCCAACAGGTCTGCTGATGTCCCAGAGAAACGGAGTCAAAAAGCCAAAGATAAAGGCAAAAAACACTGCCGAAGGTTATTGTATGTGTGTCAGACTGTGAAGTTTCAAGACACACCTTTCATACACACACTTTTCACACCAAGGTTATATGGTTGTTGGTACCACAAGATTCTATACCACCTGCACGGATGCTGGCTATACTGCCTCATTGCATAAGAGAATTGTAGGCTTTGCAGCCATACTAGTGCAGATAACCATTATGAACGTATATTACAAAAAGCTGTACCAAACCTTTTAATAAACGCAATATGACTCATATCCATACAAGTAAGTTACATGCATTATTTGTCCATGTAACATTACTTGACTAATACAGAAAAGACCCAGAGGGAAACAGCATAACTCATGCCAAAATAAGCTGGCCAAATGCTTTTCCTACAAAGTTAGTATCTCACATATGATGCAGGCTTCCTACTGAAACTCAAGTTGTTAGTATAATATCTTCTTATCCACATAAGCTTCAATTCCTTGCCAGTCCATCCTACAACTCAAGAGCACACCGTGTTTTTAGAACAGACACTTACCTGAGCTACCAGGAAATACGAGCTGTTTCACTAAAGGAGGTTTCACTGGTGTTGAGGAAGGCGAGTTGAAACCACTGCTGTAGGGGCTACTAGCATTTGGACTATAAGGGCTTGTGTAACTGACCGCACTGAAAGGGTTACTGTACAAACTTGGTCTCTTGAGGACTGTATGAAAAGGGGAAAAAAGCTACATTGAAGGAATTGGTGAAGTTCAACATACATACAGTAGTATTTAAAGTAATTCAACATGATTAAGTTACTAGACAATTCAAGTAAAACAATTCAGTCACCAGAAAAACATTTGTGTTTTTACATTTACAAGAAGTGCCTATCTTAAGTTCCAGACACATACAATCAAAAAGTACACACAAAAAATAAGAGACCACCACAAGTTTTCCTCACCCAACTCAATAGGACTAAATTCACTTAGTCCACTTAACACCACTTAACTCACCCCCCACCCCACCCCCACTTCAAAAAGAGTAGTAGATACGCCTTGTAGAGTGCCCTATAGCTCAGACTGTGGGGGTGGAAAGGAAAAGCGAAGCAAACTCCTCCATAAAATACCAAACTCTAGGCTTCCCCCTTTTAAAGGACAGGCTCAAGCACCTTGGCTTTTGTTAACTGCCATAGTATCAAACATAAAAGCAGTCTCTAAGGCATTCAGGACAGAAAACATTAAGGTGAACCAACTTGAATTACACATAAGCACAATGGAAGCCACTGCAGATACCCACACAAAGAGGGCTGCTAAGCAAGAGGCCAACTGCATTTGGTACTAGCTGAGCAGGCTTCTGAAGCAACCATACACAATTTATGATGCACTTGGGAAGGAACAAAGTTATGACTGCCAAAACATGCTCCCATTGACAAGAAGAGTGTGACCTTTTTCCTGTTTGTACTTCGGAAAGAAAAAGTCCTCTTGGTCATTACTCTACAGCTCTACAAAAACCCAGTTGCACGTATATAATAAGACCTTCAGAAGCAAAGTGAGTAATAGGATACCTCAGCTGAAGGAGTCAATGACAGCCTACCAGAATAACCTTCTATTTTCATTCTAGTTGAGCCTCATCCAGCTAACTCTTATACAAGTCCTTAGCTCAGGGGTGGGCAAACTTTTTGGCCTGAGGGTCACATCTGGGTGTGGAAATTGTATGGCAAGCCATGAACGCTCACAAAATTGGGGGTTTGGGGTGCAGGAGGGTACTCTGGGCTTGGACCGAGGGGTTCAAGGGCAGGAGGGGAATCAGGGCTGGGGCAAGGTGTTGGCACGCGGGAAGGGGGCAGGGGTGCAGGCTCCGGATGGCACTTACCTCAAGCAGCTCCCAGAAGCAGCAACATGTCCCTCCTCCGGCTCCTATGTGTTGGGGCAGCCAGGAGGCTCTACACACTGCCCCGCCCGCAAGCGCCACCCCTGTAGCTCCCATTGGCTGCAGTTCCCGGCCAATGGGAGCTGTGGGGGCGGCGCTTGGGGCAGGGGCAGTGTGCAGAGCCTCCTGGCTAACCCTAATGTACAGGAGCCGGAGGGGGGATATGTCGCTGCTTCCAGGAGCTGCACAGAGCAGGGCAAGCCCCTGACCCCACTCCTCTGCTGGAGCACTGGAGCAGGGCAAGCCCCACTCCTTGCTCCCTTGCAGTAGCTCAAGGGCCAGGTTAAAACATCTGGAGGACTGGATGTGGCCCCCTAGGCTGTAGTTTGCCCATGCCTGCCTTAGCTAGTCACTCGGATAGTATATTAATGAAGCCATCTGGGTATGATAAAAGATGTACAGTTGCAAACTATATGCACATTGAGACAACACAGCTCTTTGTCTCCCCTAGTGATGACATATTACTTCTTAAACACAATATCATCGTCTTAAACACGATAGCATCATCATCTGATCTAAAGGGAAAATTCTTCAATCAAGTCTACTTTTGTCTAGGATGCAAAGTGACTTGACTACAATTCAAAACGCTTCAGAAGCGTACACAGAATATTTTAAAAAGTAGTATTTGCATGACCCACACTACAGAACTGCCATTAAATTGTCATCCATGAAGATCTCTACCCTACCTGAGGCTTAAAGTATCTTTGTGTTATAGAAGTGACAAAATAAGGCTGTGGTGACACAAGTGTCACTCAAATCTGGAGAGACCATAAAACTGCAAATAGTTTGGCTGAAAAGCAAGATGATTCACAATTATTCAAATGAGGTCTCCAGAGTTTTGTGGCACCATGTATATCTAAAAAACTAACATGTTAACTCCCAGATGTTTTACTGTAAAAACAAAAAAACAAAACAAAACACTGTTCTTAGTATTGCTCAAGTCTATCTGAATATTTATTGATTTATTTTGCACAAAAGACAAATGTTTGGATAAAGCTGAATGATGAAGATATTCTACTATTATACCTCAGTATCAGAAACAATATAACCAGGGGTAAGAGACAGATTCTTTGTGGAAATAACTGAAGTGCACTGCTACAGCAGCAAAATTTACATTGAAACATATTGTTTAATTAGAGTGAACAGTCCTCCTTGCTGCCAGCGTTACTTCCTTTGTATGCTGGTGGAGCTAAAATATTAAGAGGAATGAGTGAAAGCCTGTAATACTTTGGGGTGAAATGCTTCATTCAGAGAGGTCAAATGGTTGTTTACCTGTGATCAATATTAGTTTAAATAGCAAAATTGTATAAGCTATTATTCTTGTTTCAGAAAGTTTCTCTGCTTATGAGGGCAAGTAAACGTTTAACATATCAAAGTTATCACACTATAGTTAGCCTACATTAGCTGCTGAACATATTGTAGCTTATAGCGCTACAGCAATATTTTAGACGAGTATGATAAAATTTTTCTCCCAGTAGTCCAGGATTGTTCACTACTGTGTATTTTCTATTGTTTTTAATATTTTGTCCAGTCAATAGGGCTCCACCTCTATTGTTGCAAGGTTATTCCACAACCTAGAAGTTCTTATTAGGACATTTCTTATGTCCCTGCTTTTTAGCCTAATTTTTTCAGTTTTGATCTTAAGTGGCTCCAAGGTTATATTAAGTTCACAGTATACTTAACTACTTTGATAGCACTACATCTCAGGTCACTGAAAAACAGGATGTAAACATCCCAGAGCTATGATTACTTCAGACTGATCTATAATAACTGTTCAAGTGTGTCTGCTTCAAAAGGATAGTCTATTTGTAGTTTAATACATGCATTATACCTTGATTAGGAAATTAATCTTCTAACCTAACTCATCTTACTACACTATGAATGAAAACTCTAAGGGAAAAAAAGCAAATTTGACTTCCCTTATTAAAGCTAGCTCCTTGACTACTGAAGGTATTTTATGTCAAAGTACAACGGAATTATCAACTTTCCTAAAGAAAACTGTTCATTTTGCGTAGTATAGCAGGTGAAGAGCATCTCATCATGCATAGTTTTAAATTAAGTTTAACTGCAACTGAGCTGGCTACTTGGAGTTATGCACCCTTGCCAAAGAAAGGTTACAATCAATTAATTAAAAGAAAAAAAAATCTATATATATATACACTGCAAAACAGCCAAGCAGATGGCCCCAGCAAGCAATGTGCTGACTTGTGAGATCCTAGTACAGTTATACAGACATTAAAATCTTGAAAAATATAGGATCTTTTAAAAGGCATGGGTAAAAGTCCTCATGTCCCTCAAAGATCTAACCATACCATTCTGCTGCTGCTGAAACTGTGAAAGGCAGAAAGGCAGTTGTGATCAATATACTAATATGGCAGTGGTGATGAAGGACTTGGGCAAAGGGTTGACTCTCTGCTGTAATGCACTGAACTGCTTGATTCAGACTTGTTTACTTCCTTTTACTCAATGTCTTGTTTAAGTTAGGAGGCGCTACAAGTGACTCAGTAAGGATTTTCCCATACCTGGTGTCACAGGATTAAAATAGCATTCAAGTCTTTAAAATGCATAAACTGTCAGTTGTATTCAGAATAAGTGCGAGGACACAAGGTTCGTATTCTTAAAAGTTCACATCACAATAGTGCCAAATATCACTTGGAGATTACAGAATTATGAGGCCAATATATCTTTAAATATATTTTTATATCTATCTTTAAAATATTTCCAGTCTATGTATACAAGTTCACAGAATATAATGTTTAGAACAGAACAAATGCAGTTGTATTACAAAAAGCATCTAATTTAGAACAGCATCTGGAATTCTAAGATTATCTTCTGATAACATTGGACCAGAGTTCTCTTGGTACTGAATCTACTCTGGTCCAAGTGTAAAAACTGATCTCCCTTATGTTCCAACTAAACCTTGATCCTCATGCCAAAAGGATGTAGCACAGACCACATCACTTATTTATTTTTTTTATTTTTTTAAACAAGGGTTGTCAAGGTTCCTTCCCAACTCTGAACTCTACAGTACAGATGTGGGGACCTGCATGAAAAACCCCCTAAGCTTATTTTTACTAGCTTAGCTTAAAACTTCCCCAAGATACAAAACTATTTTACCTTTTGCCCTTGGACCTTATCCCTGCCACCACCAAGCGTCTAACAAATATATAACAGGGAAAGAGCCCGCTTGGAAACGTCTTTCCCCCCCAAAATCCTCCCAAACCCTACACCCCCTTTCCTGGGGAAGGCTTGATAAAAATCCTCACCAATTTGCATCAGTGAACACAGATCCAAACCCTTGGATCTTAAGAACAATGAAAAAGCAATCAGGTTCTTAAAGGAAGAATTTTAATTGAAGTAAAAGAATCACCTTTGTAAAATCAGGATGGTAAATACCTTACAGGGTAATCAGATTCTAAACAGAGAATCCCTCTAGGCAAAACCTTAAGTTACAAAAAGACACAAACACAGGAATATACATTCCATTCAGCACAGCTTATTTTATCAGCCATTTAAACAAAACAGAATCTAACGCATATCTAGCTAGATTATTTACTAAGTTCCAAGACTCTATTCCTTTTCTGTTCCCGGCAAAAGCATCACACAGACAGAGAACCTTTGTTTTTCCCCCCCTCCAGCTTTGAAAATATCTGGTCTCCTCATTGGTCATTTTGGTCAGGTGCCAGCAAGGTTATCCTAGCTTCTTAACCCTTTACAGGTGAAAGGGTTTTTCCTCTGGCCAGGAGGGATTTTAAAAGTGTTTACCCTTCCCTTTATATTTATGACAAGGGTGAACCCAATCCCCCTGTGCATCTGTAAAAGGCCAAAATGGTAAAAACAGGCGTGCTCTGTAGTATAACATATATATACTGTATACACACAAAGATATATTAAAAGAATGTTAAGATTGCAAAAATCAAGAGCTCAAAAATTAGGAAATGTCAAAATTAAGGGTGTCTACACAATCTTAATTTGGCCTTCCTGCGCATATGCATTACGATACAGTCTTTAATTACACAGTCACATACTATTCTTTCCACAGAATCTCTCATTCTGTATACAGCAATGGTCAAACTTTTCAGGGTCGTGCCCCCGCTTATATCTTTCTGCACTCCCCCCTACCCTCAGGCCATGGCTGAGAGCAGGACCGCAGCTCATGGGGGGTGGGGGTGGGGCGCTCTGGGTGCAGCACTGTCAGCTGGGGCCAGGAGTGGAGTTGTGTGGTGGACCCCCACAACCCCTGTGGGGGTTGGACTGGGCACCAGCCGTGTCTCCCCCGACCTGAATGGTCCTCCATGCCCCCTTAGGGAGAGCACGCCCCACACTTTGAGGAACTCTGGTGTACAGGCTGAACCTACTCTGGAGATGTCAGGGTTGGATAGTGAAGGAAACCTGTCTGTAGGGCCCCTGCTTCTTTGGTTATAGAAGCTGAAAGGTGTCAGTGAATAAAACAGGGAACTGCAGGAAGATAAAGGATGATCTCATGGTTAAAGTAGCTGAATGCCACCATGGGAATCTGGATTCTAATGTTACCTCTGCCAGAGTTCCTAGGCAATATTGAGCAAGTCACTTAAAACTTTTCACAGTGTGTTCCTCAATGTTCTGGTGCGCGACTTGAAGACCTAAGGTCTCATATACAGAAGTGCTGAGCACTCAAAGCTGCAACTGACTTGAAGCCTTGGGAACTGTGGTTTGAACACAGAAAGTGCTATATAATGCTAAATATTCTGGTTACAATGAAAACAGTTTTTTATAATGGGAAGTGTCTGGTCACCTTAATAAGCAGTGCTACCAGACCCACCTATAATTCCTTTTTAATACATGTCACAATTTATCCAGGATGAATGATACTGCTCCACATGAACTTTCAGAATATTCCAGAGAACAATCTATAGTCTTTCCCCATCCCTGTCTCCCCAAGGAAAAGAAAAGTCTGCATTTGGAAACATTCATAATCTAATGTACAGTAACTATTTTTGATAGGTAACACTAACAAATTGATCTACTCCCTTCTTCTGGCAAAAATCATGAGGTTCCCAACAGGACTTTTCCAAGTACGTTAGCACTTCATGCCTAAGCTAATTTTTTTAATGGATCAGTTTTCAGAATCATGGCCAACCTTTCTGAAATCCAGAACTTTTTAATTTAATGAAAATCACAGATGGCAAACTTATTCTGGCAGCCTCAGTAGTAATTCAAACTGACTAGAAATAAAATCTGTCATTAAGTGTAAAGCTGGCCCCAAACAAGGTCATTGCTTTACTCAAAAATGGATTTTCCATTCCATCAGTGACATGGTAATAGTTCTTGTTATGCATATATCCAGAGTGATTTGTGCAATATAAGAAACTATATACTAGTCATGCTTTTTATGCCAAATATTTAAGCATTGACAACATACCCAGCATTGTACAAAGCTGACAGACTGCCCCGAAGATTTCACAATGAAAACACAATTTAAGTTGCATCCTTTGTCACCGAACTGCCATACCACCTCTTCCCTGCCCCTTTTTGTTTGTTTTTTTTGTTTGAAAAAATGTCCCAAAAAAAGAGGCAAAAGTGACAGGTTTTTATAAATGCAAATAGATGCCAACATTCTATTATCAGGCAATGACTCAAGTTTTTTTAAAAATAGAATCAGTTTTACTTCCTGGTTTTAGAGGCTCAGGAAATCACTTAGTAGTCTTAAATTAATCCCACAAGGACTGTTTTGGATTACATGAACATGATGCAAGGACACCTGGATAGCCTTTCCACTCTAGCCGCATGACCCGTTTTAATGAGCAAAGTAATGATAGAATACATTAAACAGAACCATGTTTCAAGAGAAAAGGAGGACTTGTGGCACCTTAGAGACTAACAAATTTATTTGAGCATAAGCTTTCGTGAGCTGTAGCTCATGAAAGGTTATGCTCAAATAAATTGGTTAGTCTCTAAGGTGCCACAAGTCCTCCTTTTCTTTTTGCGGATACAGACTAACATGGCTGCTACTCTGAAACCTGTTTCAAGAGAGAAGACCAAGCAGGTGACATTCATGCAGTGCAGTCATGTAGAAACCCAACAGTGAAACACCCTTGAAACATACACCAGTAAAGACTCCCCAGCCATTTTTTAATTTAAAAAAATCACAATATGTTTAATACACAATGTAGGGATAGATGATTTCACATTATAGAGTATAGGTGAGGCTAGTAGCACTGCCTACTAAGGTTGCTTAACACTTTCCATTATACAACCATTTTCAGTTGCTTATAACTTTATCAAATAAACTGTTGGGGCAGAAGTTGTCCATGCCCGGTACATGTAATCATGTATTATGATAGTCTTTAATCACATGTAATTACATTGCCCAAGGGGGCTGCATTAAAGTTCCACAAGCAACCTTAATTCGAGCATTTCCTAACTTTGGAGTTCTTGATTTTGAAACTCTATAATAATGTTCTTTAAACATACTGTGTGTGCAATTTCCTAGGCTTTTTAAAAAGCAAATGGAATTTTTAATAATTCCATTTTGTGGCACCATATTGACCCCTACCTGGATCATCAGCAGGATTAGAACCTTTAGGTCCACCGCATATAACATTGCTACTAGACAAGAAGGAGATGAGACACACAGTGCCTGAGAGTTTCACAGGTATTTGCTGACAGCAGAGGCATGGAGAGATTCAGCAACCTTGGGTTCCATTCCAGGGTCTGGAGGGGGGTGTGCTCTACTGAACACAGACTCTCCTCCTCCATTACTGCAACCAGTCCCTGACCCAGTCCTGTCTCTTCCTCACAACGAGCTCATTGACATAATCCCCTGCCCAGTCTCCAACTCCACTCCTCCAGATGTCTCATCCCAGTCTCCCTGCTCAGTCAAGCCAGATCTTCCACTCTGGGCTCTGAGTCCCAAGCTTCCCTTTCTGTCCCAACGCTGTGTCCCCAGTCCTTGCTCAGCCAATCCCAGTTCCCGCTCCTGGCTTCTTGTCCAATCTTATCTCTCCTCTGCTTCTCAGTCCTAGTCTCCTTCCCCAAGCCACTGATCCAATCTCAGCCTCTCCAGTCCCTAGCTCCTTGTCCTAATCACTTTGCCCAGCCAATCCTAGTTCCCCCACTACACCTCAGCTCCTTGTCAGATCGGTCTTCCCTCTCTCCCACTGGTTCCTAATCCCAGCTCCTTATAAAACCTGTCTCTTCCCTTCCACTGGCTCCCAAACCCAGTCCCATTGTCCAGTGAGTCCCAGTCACCATTCCCTCCCACACCAGTTCCCAGAATTCCTCTCCCCAGCCTCCTCTCCCAGTCTTTTTGTCCAGTCAGTCTCAGTTTCTCTGCCCACAATTCGGTCAAGTCCCAGTCTTAGACTCTTTGTCCCCATCTATTCCTTTCTGTCTCCCTAGTTCAGCTTTTGTCCCCCTCTGCATTCAATCCAACTTCCTCCTTCATGCTGCCAAGGTGCCAACAAGGGGAGCGGGGTGGGGGAAGAGAAGGGGGTCACTGCGCACATAGGAGATACAGGCTTCCTGCTCTCAGTACCAGTACCAGGCCCTACCCCAGCCCAGAATTGCTGTGAACAGGCACCACAGGAAAAGTCCAGCTGTGCCACTATAGCCCTGCGCTGGAGGAAGCGTGCTCAGTTACTCTGTGGGGATGGAATATGCACAATTCAGTAAGCACTTGGAGCTGTGAGGGGCTCAAGTATGCTCAGTGAGGATAGAATCTGCAGAGATTGTAGTCTCTATTTAGCAAATGTGAACTGACATTTGTCAAAGGTGTGTAACTTGAACAAATAATACTCATATTTTCATGGGGATGACAAAAAACCACATCCCTGATACAAAGGCCACCACCACACCAATTTCAAAATTTTAGCTAGAGGCAGACACCCAGAATGGAAAATTTAAGATCAAATTGTTAAAGTGTAGCAAAGTTAAAGTTTTGGGAAGTGTTGGGCAATATTAGTAATAGGTGATACTAACAGCCCTGCCTATAATTTCACATACATTTGAAATGAGAGTGCAATCAGGAAGGTTAAATATTACTATTACATCCCTCTTTTGGGGAGGTTTACATTCTTTTTCCTTCCTGATTTAATTCACTTTTCTTATAAGTATCTCCTATAGAGTCCTCAGCGTCTTCCTTCTCTCCTTCCATCTCTCTCTCTCTTTTTTAAGATACATATACAAAATTTATTTCCCCCACATTTCCTGTTTTTCCTTTCCTCTCCCCTCAAATTTACCATACTTCTCTAAATTACATTAATCTTTCTTCTGCCTATCCCAACAGCAGTTGACATCTATACACAAGACCTGAACACACCAATAGCCACAGACATAAGAAGAACACCTCAAGGCTAGGACAACACCAACAATGGTCCAGTGGTTAAGATGCTAACCTGGGACCTGGGAAATCCAGGATCCAATCCCAGCATTGCAACAGACTTCCTGTGTGACCATGGGCAAGTCACTTAGTCTGTGCCTCAGTTCCCTTTGTAGAACTAGAACAACAGTAATTACCTACCTCACAGGGATGTTTGAGGATAAATACATTCAAGATCGTAAGGCATTTAGAGGCTGTGTAATTAGTCATACAGATGTCCAGAATAGGGAAGCCCACCCTAGCTATTAAGAAAAGAGCAGGTACTGGGATTCCTTGACTCCTACTTCAGGGAGTTCTCCATCTTTTATAGCCTTTTGAGCTAGGAGTTGCCTGAAATGTTATGACCCCTATTCTCCCCAAAACACATTTGACTGCTAAGGGAGAAACATTGTGTGTTCCCCATCCACTCAAGAACCTCCAAATGGGCTGGGAGGAGAGGCCATACTACTCTTCTCCCAGATTCCTGCACATTGTGATGGAGTTTTCTGCTATCCTACTGCTCAGTCACTTTCTGGCTTAGCTGAAGGGTACGTGTCTTCATTACTGTAACTCCTCCAGTTTCCATTTTTAAGCAATGCTCTTCAGTAAATAGCTCTAGTGCAGTGGTTTTCAACCCAGGGGTCCCCGGACTATGTCTAAAATTTCCAAAGGGGTCTGCAAAAGGAAATTTCTTAGGGATCCATAAATGAAAAAAGGTTGAAAACCACTGCTCTAGTGCAAGTCCCCGCTGCTGCTCATGGTTCCCCCGCACACCAAAGTGAAACTGACATGGTTCTTTTGAATTTCACTGCTACCCACAGGGTTCTGATTAGTTTTCACTCTCATAAACTTAGCAAGACTTTAACAGCAGAACTGCCTGGCTGTGTCCTTGGCAAGACAACACTTCTAGCTTTAATGCTTGTTTTATATTGGGAAGGTTCATGCACGCAAGCAGGGCTAGAATTTTATTTATTTTAATGAAAGCTTAAATTCTGTAGCAGTTGATGGTACTTTCACAGGAAAACTGCTTATCACTGGCAAGGAGAATTTTCAAGGCCTGGACAATGGAATTGTGATTGCTTATTCCAGGGCTGAATTTAGCCCTCTACATTCAGCTTAACCGAAATATGTAGTTTCCTGAAAACTTCTTCAATTTGGATCCATGATATGCAATAGCACAAGTTCAGAGATCCCAGTGATATCTGAGCACAATTCAGTGTTCAGAATTTCAGTCTAACCTTTTTCTTTCAGTGTAGGAGGCCTTCCACAAGATATGCACTAAATTAACAAAAGAAATAGCCTTCCTAAATTGCTAAGATGAATATTTAGCTAAAAAGCAAGATAGCATCTGTAAAGGGCAGGAAAGAGGGAGGGGTGAAACAAGACTTTCATATTAAAGACAGCAATGGGGATAATGGTAGTATAGTCAAAAGTGACAGAATGCGGAGAACTGAGGAAAGTTATATTGGGTCACAAAGTTTAAGTTAACAGCAACACCTTCAGAAGGAGATGGATGGATGGAGGGAGGGAGGGAGGGAGAGAAAGAAATGTGGGATGTAGTGAGAGAAGACTGTCCAGAAAGGAAAGGTGGATTTGTGAGTTAGTGTTAAGACGGTAGCTGAAAAACAGACAGATCAGACTGCCCCAAATAAAGCGTATAAAAGGATAACGGATAGTAGCTGAGGAAAAAGCTCTGTAGGTCTCAAAGCAGGAAAGACAAGGGCAATGGCCCACCAAGAGACATCAACTATCAAAGGTAGGAAGCAAACAAGGAGTCATAAAAGCCCAGAGAGGACTTGATATCAGGAAGGAGGGTGTGCCTGATTGTAAAATGCAGCAGAGAGGACAAAATGAAATCCAGGCCCCTGAGATTTTAGCCAGAAAGTCAAAATGAAATCAAGAGAGCAGAAATCAGGTTAGAAGAGATCCAGGGTGGAGTTCAAAAAGAGGAACATGGCAACACTAGGGAATGGCACATTCAGTGTGCTTGGAGATGTAGAGGCAAAAGGAGATGAGCTGCTAATTGGAGAGGCAGGTGTGATAAAGGATGAGGATTTTTTGAGGTTGGTAGAGAAAAGAACTTTAATTTGAAGCCGCCAGTGGAAAGAAAGGGAGGGGAGGAGAATGAGTTTAAACTTTGTAAGTGGGAGGGGATGAGGTTGAGGGGGCAGGAGGAAAGGTTTTGGTTTGTTTTTTTTTGGAAAATCCCGGGAAGTGGGTGGGCGCAAGCCCACCCATTGCTAAAGGCCCCTCCCCCAGCCTAGCGGGAGGGACCACTGGACGCAGGGACCAACTGATTACGGGGGACAACTAATGAAAAACGGGGCGGGAGTGAGGGTCAAAGGTTCGAAATAAGGATGCCGGATGGAGACACCGAGCAGAGAACCGGCCCGGACAGCGCCCACTGCTCCTCAAAGCTGTCGAGGGAGCCGGTGGACGCTGCCCAGTGGAACTCTGCCCGGATGCATGAAACTAGGGAGGAACAGAAATAGGCCCCGCAGTCGCAGAGCACCCCCTCGTCCAACATCCTCCTCCTGGTACTGTAGATGGAGACTTTGGCCAGATCCAGGAGGAGGTTGACGAGGAGGTCTCGCGACTTCGTGGGGCCACGGATAGGGTGTGCAAAAAGGAACAAGTGTGGGGAAAAGTGCAGCCAGAACCTCAACAAGAAGTTCTGGAGGAGCCGGAATAGGGGCTGCAACCTGGCGCATTTGAGATAGGCGTGTGCCAGGTTCTCCCTCACGCCGCAAAAGGGGCAGGCCTCAGATGTAGGGGTGAACCACGGCAGGTGCACGCCCGTGCTCATGGCTCCATGAAGGAGCCGCCAACTAATGTCCTCGGCAGGCCGTGGGACCAAGGTGGAATAAAGGCTAGCCCACTAGGGCTCCTCACCCTCTTTAGGTGGAAGATAGTCCCACCATTTGGTGTCGGAGCGGGACACAAGGGTGAGGAAATGTAACGTATGGAGCATGAGCATGTATAGATGGTTTCTGGGCGCGGTTCGAAACCAGACTGGCTGCAGGGTAAGCAGCCAGCTCAGAGTGTGGGAATGGAGAGGCCGGGGGGGGGCTCGCGGTACAGGGGCCCAAGAAATATGTCCGGAGGGCCAGGTATGAGGGTTGGGCGGGGAACGCCCTCTCGCAGGGCTCGCTGCAGGAAAGCGAGAGAATCGGGTGACAAGGCGGCCTTCACCTCCCGGAGTACGCGCCCAGGGGTGGGAAGGGTGGAAAGCCCCATGTATTGTCCGAGCGCGCGGGGCTCTACCCAATCCCCTGTCGTAGTCCAGGAGGTCTCTGACTCTGGTGGTTTCTGCAAGGACCAACCTCCGACACACCGCGGGAGACTCCACCACCTGCACACGGAGGTCGAGGTTGTGTAGCAGGGGCTCCGCGAGGAGGTCCGCTCCCTCAGTGGCCACAAATGACCTGGCCGCCGAAAAAAGCTTCCAGGTCCAGAGGAGGTCCTGGTAGAAGACCGCCAGCTCGGAGAGGTCTCGCGGAAGGCCTCTCAGATGGAGAAAAAAGAGCTGCCGGTCATATCGGAGCCCTCTGAGGCGGCGGAAGAAGGCGTGCGCCAAGGTACTCCACGCTGGACTACCTGCACTATAAAGGAGCCTCTGCAGGGCCTGGAGGCGGAAGACTATTGTTGTGACCTACCTTTCTTTCTAACTATAGATCTTGTTGATATTTTATTTAAAATCAGCAAAATCCCACATGGAGATAGAAGAGAAAGGAGGAGTTTAGGAGAGAGTTAAAGGTTGCAAATAAGTGCCAAGGGTTATGGTATTCTAATGGAAAAGTAGTGTAATTTGGCAAAGAAGAGAGAACTAAAGACAGACTCAGGCAGCTGAGTACCTCCCTCTAGGCACTGAGTACCTAACTTCCACCAGGACATCAACAGGAGTCATGAGGGGGGACCTCCATCAGCATTTCACAGGACCAGGCACTCAGACATTAGCCAGAGTTTTGAGTGTTAAGTGGCTCCTTTATCTCAGGGCCAATTATATCATTTAAGATATTAGTCTCTATCATCTTGGAAAGGAATAACCAAGATCTCAAATCCACTGAAAAATCCATTCAGTGTCCCAAAACTATTAACTAACTTCAGTCTCCATCTCCTTAGCCAAGAACAACCAACAACCAAACAAAAAAAATTCCCAGCTGATTTAGCACAGTCAAACTACATAGCTAAATGTATTAAGGGTAAATGCACAGAGTTTATCAGCCTGATAAGTTTGTTCTCCCCTCAAGAGTTTAAATGTCTAACTAAGGCAGCAGACACATTCCAGATTAAGCTGCTGGACTTTTTAAAAAAGTTTTATGGCTTGAGAGGAAGCAGAAACTGGCCAAAATATCACTACTCAGGAGGCATAATCATGATTCACATGGTCTATTGCTTCCTCCTTTCTTCTATTTACCTGGCCCAAAACATAAGTAGAGAGTGAATTGCCATCTGAGAAACGTCAAAAAATCTTAAGACTGAAGAAACTCCTCCAACCCTCAAATCACTAGCAGAATAGAGATATTGTATTATTTATTCTAAAACAAGGTTTTATGTTAAAATGTAAAACACAATGTCAACACACGCGCTGATGCATGAACTCACCTGACATTATCTGTTCAAGCCTGTGGATCAGTGATTTTTTAGCACATTCAATATCAGGACTTGGATAATCAAGTACCTGCCTGCACCAAACTAATGGACTAACAGATTTCTGCACTGGAGTCAGTTTCTTCTTTGGTGATGTATATAACCTAAGAGAGGAAAAATTATATGATGTTAGGTAAGTGGACAGATGATTGGACATTTTAAGAAAATACTAGGTACTATGCAATTTTTGTTCTCAGCTACCAAAAGGGGAGCAAAAGTCAACATTGGTAGACAAACTGCACATTTACTTTGGTCATTCGTAAAGCCAATGTGGTGTTCTTCTCATCAGCCCTCTTCCAAATACTCTAAAGAAAGAGAATCATCCAATACCCAAGAGCACAGCCACTACAATCACAACCAACATACAAATAAATCCGAGGAAAGTTATCCAGCTTACAAAAAAATAAGCAGGAAGAATTTTCAAAAAATATGGTAAGTACTTACTGTACCCCTTAAAGTGGTGTAAAAGGGGTATCCGATAAACCTTCGCCAGGTCTACAGTAGGAGTGCTTTGCTAACTACATTATCAAAGTGCTCCTGGTGTAGACATGGTTTATACCAGCAAAACTGTACTTCTATTGCTTTTTTCCAACCCCTAACCCCATTCCCACCCTCCAAGAAAGATGAGCTACACTGACAAAAGAAGTGCAGTTTTCCCAGTATAGCTGTGTCTACTCTAGGGGCATTTGCCAGCACAGCTGTGTTAGTCCAAGATCACACCTCTTCACACCCATGATCAACAAAGCAATGCCAGAAAAGGTTTGTAGTATAGAAAGTGAAATTCATATTACATAATAGAAGCTCAGTTGATAACATACAGATATACTGGATTTGATTTTCAGATATGCTAAGCACTTGTAGCTCCCACCAATTTCTACCGTTATCTGAAAATCAGAGGCATTGTTACTTTTTATACCAACTTAGTGTACAAGGAATTGCATACAAATTATGCCATTTTATAACCAGGTCAAATTTCCAAATCTTTTAAAAACCAAACACACATTTTCCAGTTATTTTAAAGAAAAAAAAAATCTATCTTTATACCAGGTTTAGTAATGTGGGCATATTAATTGTGATATGGAAATCCTGATTTATGCATTTATGGTTTTGGCCTTAAAGTGGCATTAACTTTAAGAGAAAGGAAAGAGAGCATCAAGGAGTTGCGGAGCTGCTTTTATACATCTCCATACATTAAGCTGCAGCAACTGGTAACCACAAGAATAACCAAACAGTGAGGTTATAAAGTTGGGCACCATGGCACCAAAGGTAAATAGCTAATGTATAAACTATTGTAGTGCCCTTGTACGTAAAATAATGTTCAGTTATGTTTTCATATAAACAAACCTTAACGTTCTCTATTTGAACTGAAGCTACAACTATTCCTCACTGAGGACTAACCACAAGTTTGAATTTTTTAAGTTCAGCCATCTGAGTATTTTCCCCCCCAAAAAAATTCCTAAGGGAAAATGGTATTTCCCAGACATGTACCCCAAATAGTGAAGATTTAAAATCAGACAACATCTCATCTCATCTTTAGGTTAAAACCAAAGTTTGAAAGTTTTAGCCCTAAAGAAAAGAGAAAGTTTGAAGTACAGAATATCGATAGAAGCCAATTTGCAACCTTAACTCTAGCTTTTGATGCTGCAAGAGCTCTAAATACATGCACACAAAAATAAATAATGGAATCAGGGCTTGTATTACCATCAACTACTCATCTAATGATAGCCTTTAAATTCCAACTAAACAGGATTCCAACTTAAGTATTGTAGTTTAGGAACATATGACAAGCTAAGTTAGCCACTCCTCTATACAAAACAGATGGTCAAAAATTCCCATTTCCTTTGTGCCAAACACATCAGCAACACAGTAATTACTTTCCATAGCTCTAGAAGAAGAGTGAAATTAACTGATTTTGACTCAGCCAAGGTTTCAAAACTTGGTTGAATAGAGCTGATGAACTTTACAAAGGTTTACTATCCTGAAATTGACATTCCCTATATGGACCTTCTGAAGGGACATGATTTTCGGGAGGAAGAGAAGGGTACAAAAGACCCTCACTAATGAATGAGCAGACCAATTTTTTTTAAAGCATGCTTTAAGCCACTTCTCCCTCAGAAATGTTTTAATTGTTTTTTCATATACAATAGGGTAAACATCAGTGTTATCCACCAGTTGTTCATAATTTGGGGGGGAAGGGAAGGAGTACTAGGTCCCTTTCCTATGAAGTGATGTTATTTACTACATTTATATAAAACAGGTATACTGCAAAATAGAGAGAGAATACAAAAACTGATTTGACTGTTCTGCTAGTTTCCGAGATTCTAAATGCTCAGTTGGCACTACCAAAAGAGGGTTATTTTTGTAGCTATGTACTACTTGGGCCATTTTATATTCTATTTTACAAGCTCTTTTGGTCTCCTGAATGATTTTGTTCATGATTATACTCAGTGTTTAATTTTAATTAATACCCTGAATACTGAACGTCAAAACTTACATTTCATTTACTAAAAGTTCTGCATCCTGGTGGACTGGTTTAAACTTACAAATGAAGGAACTCAGACATTATATTTCTCTACCAGATGAAAGATCAAAAAGGAAAGTCTCTCACATGGCCATGAATGTGTAGCACCATTCAGTTTAATATCTGATACATGCCTTCTCTGGGCATAATCACTGTCAGTAGATTAATCCTAAATTACAAAAGGGAAAGACCGAGATCAAAGTTGCTCTCCATCTAATATCAATCTTGCGACATCACAACTTGATGCTGTGAAGACTGACAATTCAGGCGATAGTGACAAGCTATTACATAAACATTAACGTAAGTCTCAAATTAATTCCTAAGCAAAGATTCTATGTTTAGAGACAACATTTGAGACTTGAAAGCTGTGCCGATATGGGCTGAGAAAATAAGGACTTTTTTTTAAAAAAAAAAAAAAGGCTAAACCCTTTTCCTTGTGAAAGAAAGTAGTAAGAGTTAAAATATGCATTTCTAAACACTAGGTGGGATTAAGAGTTTATCACTGATCTTCCTAAAGGTGACAGATGATTAAGGTTAAGGTTCTGTCATGGTTATTTTTAGAAAAAGTCATGAACAGGTCGTGGGCATTAAACAAAACTTCTCAGAAGCCTGCAACCTGTCCGTAACTTTAATTAAAAATAACAGGGCGCAGGTGGGTTTGAGGAGGCTGACCACCGCAAGGGCTGACAGCCCCAGCTGCAGGAGCTGAAGCCGAAGAAGTCACAGAATCCATCAATTCCGTGACTATATGGTATACTTACAGAGGATTCATACTACCCACTAGAGCGGACTTCTGGTTCTATAAATGTAAAGGCATTGGCAAAAGGTTTTTTTTTTTTTTTTTTTTTTTGAGTTGAGGGCCTCAGATCAGTGATTATTAGGGGTGCAGGAACCACTGGCAGCACTATAGCTGCTGTAATTCTCTGCTAGACAGCTGAGTAGCTAGCACCCACTCTGCCCATAAAGGACACCTCAACATCATCTGAAGCAGCATAGCATAGGACAGAGAACAAAGGACTCTTGTGCTCTAATCACAGCTCTGATTGCCATGAACTGTGTACTACCACCATTCAGTTTAATATCTGATACATCCCTTCCCTGGGGATAATCACTGTAAATGTAAAGACGTTGTGGCCTTAATTAATATCACAAGCTTTTTGCCACTTTGTCAACATGCTTCAGCCAGTTTCCATAAATTCCAAGGACAGAAGGGACCATTGTGATCATCTAGTCTGAACTTCTGTATAACACAGGTCATAGAACTTCCCCAAAATAATTCCTAGAGCACAGCTTTCAGAAAAACATCCAATCCTGACTTAAAAATGGTCAGTGACAGAGAATCCACCATGACTCTTAGTAAATTATTCCAATGGTTAATTACACCCACTGTTAAACATTTATGCCTGACTGCAAATCTGAATTTGTCTAGCTACAACTTCCAGCCATCGGATTGTGTTATACCTTTCTCTGTTAGACTGAGGAGCCCATTATTAAATACATGTTCCCCTTGCAGGTACTTATAGACTGTAATCAAGTCTCCCCTTAACCATCTCTTTGTTAAGCTAAATAGATTGAGATCCTTAAGTCTATCACTATAAAGCATGTTTTCTAATTATTTAATCATTCTTGTGGCCCTTCTCTGAACCCCCTCCAAATTATCAACATCCTTCTTGAATTGTAGACACCAAACTGGACATAATATTCCAGCAGCAGTCGCACCAGTCCCCAAAAGAGAGGTAATACAACCTTTACTCCTATCCAAGAGTCCCCTGCTTATACATGCTGTGACAAAGCTCTGTCCTTGTCTCAGTGGGTCCAGCGCTTCCTGGAGGATTTTGCTAGCCTCAGAGGCTCACTGTGACCCTTCTCTCTCTAGAGGCAAGGGTCACAGCCTACTAAGCCATTTTCATCATAAGCCAGCAAGGGAGGTGAGGAGAAGCCATCCTCCCTCGCACAGTCTCTGTTGTCTCCCAGTGTCAGTGATTAATCGGGGAGGGGGGAGCCCAGGTCTGCCCTCTACTCCGGGCTCCAGCCCAGGGACTCTAATAGTAGCAGCTATGGTAGCTGACTTTTTGGAAATAGGAAGTATACAATTCCCTGAGCCACTTCCCCACAGCAGCTCCCACCCAATATCTCCCTCACCATTACTTCAGGGCTTCCTTCCTTGCGCCTGATATGGTTTGTACTGCTTAGTTCCTCCAACAGCGTGACTTTCTCCTACAGCTCCTGACATGCACACCCAGCTGACTAACAGAGAGGCTTTAATTCATTTCAGCCAGCCCCTAATTGGCTTCAGGTGTCCCAATCAACCTGGCTATCTTCCCTGCCTTCTGGAAAGATCTTCATAGAATCATAGAATATCAGGGTTGGAAGGGACCTCAGGAGGTCATCTAGTCCAACCCCCTGCTCAAAGCAGGACCAATCCCCAATTAAATCATCCCAGCCAGGGCTTTGTCAAGCCTGACCTTAAAAACTTCTAAGGAAGGAGATTCTACCACCTCCCTAGGTAACGCATGATCTTAATTGGCCTCAAGTGTCTTAATTGACCTGGAGCAGCTGCCATTTACTTATCCTGGTAACAGGGATTTGTTCAGCCTGGGGCTAATGTATCTGTCTCCCACTACTTTTCTATAGCCATCTGGCCTTGCCCTATCACAATCCATACACCTAAGAATTACATTAGCCCTTTTGGACACAAAGTCACACTGGAAGCACATATTCAGCTGATAGTGATACTTAAAAAAAACTGGGGATCATGGTAGCTGAGTCCCAGGATAGAATCCCCCACATCCTGTCTGATCTACATTCCTTGTTTCTAGATGTATACATTTAATCATATTAAAACGTATACAGTTTGCATGCGTCCAGCTTACCAAGCAATCCAGATCACTCTGTAGCAGTGACTTATCCTCTTCATTATTTACCACTCCTCCAATTTGTGTCATCTGCAAACTACCAGTGATGATTTTGTATTTTCTTCCAGGTCATTAACAAAAATGATAAACAGCATAAGGCCAAGAACGGATTCCTGTGGGACCCCTCTAGAAACACACCTGTTCAATGAGGATTCCCCATTTACATTTACATTTTGAGAACCATGACTTGGCTAGCTTTTAATCCATTTAATATCTTTCAGATTTTTTATTCAAAATGTCAGGCAGTACCAAATCAAATGCCCTACAGAAGTCTAAGTATATTACCTTTATCAACCAAACTTGTAAACTCATCAAAACATATCAAGTTAGTTTGACAACATCTATTTTCCAGAAACCCATGTTGATTGGCATTAATTATATTACCTTCCTTTCATTCTTCATTAATCAAGTCCTGTATCAGTTGCTCTTCCATTATCTTGCTCAGGATCAATGTCAGACTGACAGGCCTATAACTACCCAGGTCATCACATTTACCTTTTTTAAATACTGGCACAACATTAGCTTTCTTCCAGTTATCTGGAACTTCCCTGGTGTTCTAAGACTTACTGAAAAATCAACATTAACAGTCCAGCAAGCTGCTTACCCACATATTTTACAACACCTGGATGCTAGTTATCTGAACCTGCTGATTTAAAAATGTCTAACTTCAGTAGCTGCTGTTTATCCTCCTCCTGAAGTATCATTGGAATGGAAAGAGTATTATCATATGATATAACTATATGATCTGTTTTTTCCCCCAAATACTTCTGGAGAAGCTACTTCTAGGAATGGATGTGGCATTATCAATCAAGAGAAATATGGCAACTGCAAAAGTTCATGTTGTACAGCCTACTGTAGATCTAACTCAAAGTTTACGATGAAAGACCCCATAATCACATGTTCAAGTGCGTGCCTCAGCACTATGCCTTTGAAGACCTGTCAAATATCTACAGTAATGGGAAAACACCTTCTGTTACTGTAGAAAGCATCTACACTATCCATTGCAGAGGACAGCTGTAGCTGTGCCACTGTAGCACTTGTAGTGTAGACATGGCCTAAATAAAAAAACAAAAGCTGGAATTAACATCTTAGGGAAGCAAGCAGCAACATAAAATTTCTACTACTTGCCTGATGTCATCTCTCCCTAGCTTCATGTTAGGTTAAAACTTAGCATGAACTTTTGCAGGACAGGGAGCAGTTGTGTGAGACTGTGGTTCAGGACCTCAAAGTGGGTAGCCACCCCATTTTAATGGGGTTGCCAGGGCTGGTGTTAGAGTTACTGTGGCCCGGGGCCAAAGCCTGAGCCCCACCTCCCAGGGCCAAAGCTGCAGCCTGAGGGCTTCAGCCCTGGGC
The DNA here is from genome assembly GCF_965140295.1 of Lepidochelys olivacea. Classification (NCBI taxonomy): domain Eukaryota; kingdom Metazoa; phylum Chordata; order Testudines; family Cheloniidae; genus Lepidochelys; species Lepidochelys olivacea. Next base: position 98,647,319 of record NC_140414.1, read on the forward strand.
AGCAGGCTTCAGCTTCAGCAGTGGGTGGCAGGGCTCAAGTTACAGGCCCCCTTCTTGGAGCTGAAGCCTTTGGACTTGGGCTCCCCAGCCCAGGGTGGTGGGGCTCGAGCTTTCCCTCCTCCCCTCGCCTGGAGTGGTGGGGCTTGGGCAGGTTCAGGCTTTGGTTAGGGTGACCAGGTGTCCGGTTTTCGACTGGAACACCTGGTCGAAAAGGGACCCTGGAAGCTCCGGTCAGCACTGCCGACCAGACCATTATAGGTCCGGTAGGTGGTGCTGCGGTGCTGAGGCAGGCTAGTCCCTACCTGTTCTGGGGCATGGCGCTGCACCCCAGAAGCGGCCAGCAGGTCTGGCTCTTAGGTGGGGGGGAAGACCACGGAGCTCCGTGTGCTGCCCTCACCCCGAGCACAGGCTCCGCACTCCCATCAGCCAGTTCTCGGCCAATGGAAGCTGGGGGGCGCTGCCTGCGGGCGAGAGCAGCACGCACCAAGCCTCCTGTCCCCTCCTGCCTACTAGCGCCGGACCTGGCGGTCGCTTCCAGTGCACACACAACGTGGCGTCAGGACAGGCAGGGAGCCTGCCTTAGCCCCGCTGCGCTGCTGACCGGGAGCCGTGCAAGGTAAGCCTGTGCCCCAGCCCTCAGCCCCCCACAAATCTGGAGCCCCGTCCTGCACCCAAACCCATCTCCAGCCCCACCCCACAGCCAGCACCCCCAGCCAGAGCCCTCACTCCCTCCTGCACCCCAAGCTCCTGCCCCAGCCCAGTGAAAGTGAGTGAGGGTTGGGGAGAGTGAGCCATCGAGGGAGGGGGAATGTAGTGGACAGGGCCTCAGGGAAGGGACGGGGGTGAGGCCTTGGGGAAGGGGTGGGGCGAGGGTGTTCAGTTGTGTGTGATTAGAAAGTTGGCAACCCTAGCTTCGGTCCCCCCTCCTGGGGTCATGTAGTAATTTTTATTGTCATAAGAGTGTCATGGTGCAATGAAGTTTGAGAATCGCTGCCCTATGCCATACTTGCATATTGTGACATATAGCAGTGTTTGTCACAACTGTATTTCTCTCCTACGTGGTGCTATTAGGTACAGAATATCTCAACTTTTGACACTCATGCCATTCTGGTTACCCTGCCTAAGCATTACAGCTTTAGGATTAAGACCTTAAAATGTTCAACTATCTATTTCTCTCAAAATTTGCCAAAGGCACTTAAACTACAATAGAATAATCACTTGCCATGATTGATTTTAAAATGAAACCTTTTTTGGTTCTTCTTTTCTCCCCAAAACCTGGCAGGGGCATAGGACAAAAAGGAGACTAAGGAGTGAGCTTCATAGATGCATTTTTGCATTAGCATATCAAGAGTTCTGAATTGGGATTCATCAATTTTCTATTCAGTCAATCAGCTGTTGGTTCAGAATACCCAGGATACACAACGCCCAGTTGATCTCTGCCCACTGGAACAAAAGAAGAGTTTATTTCAAGATGGATTTATTCCTGATTACTCCTCACCTGTATATATGCCACCATGACCCAGATGGCTCTTCACAAATGTAGTGGCGGCAATATAGCAATTTTAGGATGAGGGTGGTTGGGGACAAGGGGACAAAGAACGGGAGGTGGAGAAGAGAATGGTCCTGGAGTCAAGTTAGCTCTGTTCAGTCATGTTAACAAACTGATAGCAAAACATCCAAAAGATGTCAGAGAGGCTGAAACATTGGATTGGATTGAGACACAAATCAGGAGTGAAGGTAGATTTGCAAATCACTGGAATAAAATTGACAGTTGACAGTCTGAACAGATAAAATAATCCACACAAAGGATATAGAGCAGGGGTGAGCAAACTTTTTGGCCTGAGGGCCACATCGGCGTTCCAAAACTGTATGGAGGGCGGGGTAGGGAAGGCTGTGCCTCCCCAAACAGCCTGGCCTCCGCCCCCATCCATCCCCTGACTGCCCACCTCAAAATCCCCGCCCAATCCACCCCCCCCGGCTCCCTGTCCCCTGACTACCCACTCCCAGAACCCCCTACCCCAACTAACCCCTTGGGACTCCACCCCCTGCTTCCTGTCCCATATCCACACCCCCGCCCCCTGACAGACCCTCCGGGACTCCCACACCTATCCAACCCACCTTGTTCCCCATCCCCTGATGGCCTCCCGGTCCTTCCCTCTCCCCCCCCTCCCCACTCCCTTACCATGCTGCTCAGAGCACCAGGACTGGCAGCCGCGCCATCCAGCCTGTCAAGGTTCCTTCCCCACTCCGAACTCCAGGGTACAGATGTGGGGACCTGCACGAAAACCTCCTAAGCTTACTTTTACCAGCTTAGGTTAAAATTTCCCCAAGGTACAAACTATTTTACCTTTTGCCCTTGGACTTTATCACTGCCACCACCAAACGTCTAACAGATATATAACCGGGAAAGAACCCGCTTGGAAACGTCTTTCCCCCCCAAAATCCTCCCAAGTCCTACACCCCCTTTCCTGGGGAAGGCTTGATAAAAATCCTCACCAATTTGCATTGGTGAACACAGACCCAAACCCTTGGATCTTAAGAACAATGAAAAAGCAATCAGGTTCTTAAAGGAAGAATTTTAATTGAAGAAAAAGTAAAAGAATCACCTTTGTAAAATCAGGATGGTAAATACCTTACAGGGTAATCAGATTCTAAACATAGAGAATCCCTCTAGGCAAAACCTTAAGTTACAAAAAGACACAAACACAGGAATATACATTCCATTCAGCACAGCTTATTTTATCAGCCATTTAAACAAAACAGAATCTAACGCATATCTAGCTAGATTACTTACTAAGTTCTAAGACTCCATTCCTTTTCTGTTCCCAGCAAAAGCATCACACAGACAGAGAGAACCTTTGTTTCTCCCCTCCCCACCCTCCAGCTTTGAAAGTATCTTGTCTCCCCATTGGTCATTTTGGTCAGGTGCCAGCGAGGTTATCCTAGCTTCTTAACCCTTTACAGGTGAAAGGGTTTTTCCTCTGGCCAGGAGGGATTTTAAAGGTGTTTATCCTTCCCTTTAAATTCACTGATTTTGTGTGGGGGGGTGGAGGGTGAGAAAACCTGGATTTGTGCTGGAAATGGCCCACCTGATGATCACTTTAGATAAACTATTACCAGCAGGACAGTGGGGTGGGAGGGGGTATTGTTTCATATTCTCTGTGTATATATAAAGTCTGCTGCAGTTTCCACGGTATGCATCCGATGAAGTGAGCTGTAGCTCACGAAAGCTCATGCTCAAATAAATTGGTTAGTCTCTAAGGTGCCACAAGTACTCCTTTTCTTTTTTCATCTTAAACCTGGTGCTTTTCCACTGGGGGGGGGGCGGCAGAGAGAGAAAAGATTCCCGCCTTGTGCCAAAGCCATATAAGGGAGTGGAACAGAACAAAGGGGGCTGCAATCATGAGAAATCCCCTAGCTACTACCTGAGCTGGAACAAGGGCTGTACCAGGGGAAAGGATTGTGCCCAGACTGGGAAGGCATCCAGTCTGTGATGGAAGCTTATTGAAACATCTGAGGGTGAGGTTTTATCTGCATTTAGTTTTAGGCATAGACTTGCGAGTTTTATTTTATTTTTCTTAGTAATTCACTTTTTTCTGTCTGTTACTACTTGGAACCACTTAAATCCTACTTTCTGTATTTAATAAAATCACTTTTTACTTATTATTTAACCCAGAGTATGCATTAATACCTGGGGGGGAAGGGGGGGAACAGCTGTGCATTTCTATCAGTGTTATAGAGGGCGAAGAATTTTTGAGTTTACCCCGTATAGGCTTTATACAGGGTAAAACGGATTTATTTGGAGTTTGGACCCCATTGGGAGTTGGGCATCTAAGTATTAAAGACAGGAACACTTTTTAAGCTGCTTTCAGTTAAGCTTGCAGTTTGTGGGACATGGTTCAGACCTGGGTCTCTGTTTGTGGCCGCCAAGCGTGTCTGGCACAACCAGGCAGGGCTCTGCAGTCCCAAGCTGGCAGGGAAAGCAGGGGCAGAAGTAGTCTTGGCTCATCGGTTGGCAGTCCCAAAGGGGTTTCTGTGAAGCAACCCATCATGTCGTCTATTGAAGTTGTAGCAGAAGCTAAAGTTTACCAAAAATAGAGTTGCATATTTAAGAAGTCTTTTGTAGAGGTTAATAAATCAATAGTACTTTTGAATGTAAAGTTTGAAGAACCCCACAAAAGTTACCTGATTATTGCAGAAAAGCAGGTGAAATCAATATTTTTCCCATAATAAAACGTATACAGCTTCTTGTAGGCTTAACCTCTTAACTAAGGAGATATTATAACTACTTTCATGGAAATGAAAAGAAAAAGCTGTGAAAGGTTTCCATGAATTTATTTAAACACAGGTATGGGCTCCTCAAGGAGATCATCTGCTTAACTACTGGTCTAGAAAGGAAGCTCTAAATCTACTAAAAAAAATGAGCGCCAATGCAAGCTGACCTAACAGTGTGAAATGCATATTAAGAATTCTATAATTAAGGCAATAGCTAACAATTCTATTTAAAAATTCCATTATGGACTGGACAGCACATTGATAATTTCATGATATATCAACATCAGATGCATTTAGATACTATGAGGGGTGCAATACAAGAACTTAAAGAGAAAAACAGGAACTTGCTTTTACTCAGGATTCTTGCTACAGTCTCCACACATTTATTTTACTCCTAACAAAGTTATAATATTTAGTTAACAAGCTGCAAACTCCCATGTAATATAGTTACTTGGTGGTACTACTTCTTTAATCTGGAATATTGAAAGCAACTATTGTACCCCTCTAAGACCAGCTGTCACAAGTACTTCTTCATACCTTATTACAACTATGGTTTGATTAGCCATTATCTGAATTTGAAAAAAAAATCCCTCTGAAATAGATACTTCTATGTTAAGGCAAGTTCACGTTCCGTTACTGTACCACATATTATCTGATTAAAAGACAAACTGCTGTTTATTAGGTCACAATGCAGAAACTGAGAGAATCAGTACAATTCGATTTTAGCAACTGAATGGGTAGCACTATCAGGTATTGTACTAGTTTACAGTATTATGTCTCAGATTCCATTTGATCACTAAGGAAACTGGGGTTCTACATCCCAGTGAAGTTGTCCAACATGCTTCTCATGATTCATTCCGACACAATTTCCAAATCATAAAAAGCTAGTGCCAAAGGGAGCTCAGGCCATACAAATTGGAATGTCATAATTATAGAGAGGACATCTGAATATTTGTCTTCTATATCAGATTCAAGTATAGCAGTAACTTAGTTCACTAATCAAAAGGGTAACTTCACTGACTGGACATGAATTGCTAGAAATAGATCCTGCCTTAATCCAAATGACTACAGATTGGCAAAGTGCATTATACGACTTTTCTACATGGTGTGATAATGACTCTACAGGGGTATGATTTCTAAGGCTATGTCTAATTCTTACGGTCCTTAAAGTGGCACTCTAAATTATACCGGAGTGGCACTTCCGCTAAGTTAAGGTTAAGATGGCTTTCTGTTTAAAGCTCAACTGTTCTAAGAGCTCTAAAATTAATATGGTTTCTCAGACTGCCTTGAAATTTTGTGCGCCTCGTGAGGGATCAGGTTTGGTCAGTGATCCAAATTTCGGGCCATTTGACCGAAAGGATTCCTGAAATACACCCCCCACTCCAAAAAAACAACCCCCCTAAAACAGTTTAAGTTAATAGTCACATTCTGGCAACAATTTTTTGATCACAAATAGAGATCAAAGCAGGGCTTAGATCCTCACACCTGGAACTCAAACACTTGAGAGTTACCAAGATGGACTGCATGCAATCCAACAGACCACTGGGGGAAATCAAATGACTAATTATTAACCAAAGATTTTATCTGTTTGGAGCAGTAGCTTTTGAAGTGCTGGTTGGTATGCCAACTGGATTGCACTGAGCATGTGCAGACAGAGAAGTTAAAAGGATTGTTAGCCTTCAATGTTCCACACCAGCTGGATGGGCTCAACAGGCTAAGCAGTACCTTTTAACCTTATACACCCAACCAGTATCAGTTCGAGTTCTACTCTGGGCAAAAATCTGGAAAAGGTCAGAAGGCAGATTGCTAAAATCTGGTGGGGTTTTTCATTTTGTTTTTTTAAATTTTGGCAGAATGCAATTGAAGTATTTTTGTAAAAAATATTAGACATGTAAATGTTTGCTGGCAGGACATTTTAGAGGGTGAAGGAAGGAAAACAGGCAGAGGGGTTCGAGGATGCAGAGGGGGACTGAAGGAAAGAACTAAATGGGGATGGATGATCGGGGAGGTAAGGCATATGTGGAAGAGGGACTGATGGAGAATAGGGCAGGTCACTTGTCTGCCCTACATTCTCCCCACGTGTGTATGTCCGAGGATCTAAAGTGTCCGAGCCTCTCCCCCTACCTGTGTGCATGCACCAGGACCTCGGGGGGTGGGTCGTCTAACCCCCTCTTCTCTAACCCCCTGGCCTTTCTGGGCAGGTCTAAGCCCCCCTCCCTCCCCCTCATGTGAGCTGGGATCCTGGATTTCTTGTATTGCTATGGGGGTCTGAACCCCTCTCTGCACCCCACCTCTGTGAGACAAGATGTGGGAAACCCCTGCCTCTCTGGGTGGGGAACTTAGAACAAACATGCTCAGAGCAAGAATCAAGAGCACACTGTTGACACTGGGACGAGTTGAGAAAAGACATGCTTGATGCATATACATTAACAACACTGGGTTGTGGGGGAAACCCCATTAAAAGGAATGGAGCAGTGCACACATCACAAGCTATTGTTTCAGGCTGTATTCATCCCCTTTCATGGGCATAGGGTGAAACCCCTGGCTTAGGGAGACTAGCCCTCCAGCCCCGCCCCTTCCAGACAGCATGGTCCCGCCCTCCCCGGGTCCAACCCTCCCCGGGTCCAACCCCCAGAGGGGAGCGACACCAATCTTTTCTCACAAGCTTGACATTACTGTAACCAACCACTATGTTATACAACTGTCAAGATTTTGGGACACAGACCATGGATTAGATTTCTCTCACTGACCCTGTTAGCAACTGCACATTGGAAAAATTTCAAAGCATGACTTTTAACCCCATTTCTCGATAACAAAATATATAGGAGGGGTGAGGAGCACTTAGTAATCACATAGCAACTGTGCAGCCTAGCGGAAAGGCCACTGGACTGGGACTATTACTAGCTCTGCCACTAGCTTCCTGGGTGACCTCTGGTAAGTCACCACACCTCTGTGCCTTGGTTTCCCACCTGTAAAATGGGGATAATGATGTGAAGTTCTTTGAGATCTACTGATGAAAAGCACTACATAAAACTTAGGTATTTTGATTACCACCTAGCTACAGCAGCATATTAACTGCAAACTCTGGTGAGAACTATAATTGCCTAAATGGTCACTAATTCCTACTAACAAACATTTATTTAATTTTCTAGTTTTTTAAACTGAAATGGCAAAAAAAAGTCTGGTAACACAGAGTTAAGGTTGCCTGGTGAGCTTATACCCTTCCAGAATGTTGAGTTCAGCAAACCTCAAACTTCTGAAAACTAGAAAATACAGAGTTAACATAAATGCTCATGCAACTTTAGCTAGGTTCCCTGTGAGTGATGTTCCAAAACACCTATTACACATTCTCGCACTCTGCCTTTTCACTGCATTACCTGCACCTCCCCATCACTCAAACACTGTGCCTACTTCCTTAATAGAATACCACACTTATAAAATTTAACAGCCACTTCATATCCTTTTACAGCTCCTTCTCACTTCCACATAGGATACTACCTAAACCTATACTTTTCCCTACCCATCATTAAATCCGCAGACTGCTTTCATGTCCCATTTCACTACTGACAGTACCCCTGAGAAGATGACTGTAGTGCCCTGCTATGACACCCTACACAATTTTGTACTGAAATGATGCAAACTAGAACCCCAAGATATGAATGCACCTCTTTCCTTTGATCACACTTGTGCGGGGATTCAGACCCAGATCTCTTCATATCACAATCACAGCGCTTTGACACACTTCAAACTAATTCCCTGATGATCTCATATCAAAACAGATTTCTAACAACCTGCTGCACCTATTGCCTCCACCACTCAGTACAGCTACACCGAAAACAGAAAGCAACTGGAGAGCATGCAGGTAATTCCTGTTTGCTACTTCCAGCTCCAGGGGCAGAGTTAAGGCTACGTGAACATTTACCTTAACTCTGTATTTCCTGTTTTTCCCCTGAGTTTTGCTGAACTCAATGTTCTGGAAGGCCATAAGTTATCACCATGCAACCTTAACTCTTAAATTTTTTTGCCATTTAATAACAACTCTGAAGATGTGCAAGGCAATACATCATGGGATAAAAGATGCATGATCAAAGTGATTGACATACCAAAGATCAAGGAATTTAAATAACTACCTTTCCTGAAATGTTGCCATAACTACTGATAGAACTTGTGTGCCCGTTTTGGGTATGTCTACACAGCAACTAGAGACTCACAGCTTGCCTGTTCCAGCTGACTAGGGCTTGAAGGGCTTCAGCTGTGCAGCTGTTTCACTGCTTGTGGACGTCTGGGCTCAGACAGGAGCTGAACTCTATTATCCTGTGAGGTTTGAGGATCCCACGGAGCCTGAAAGTCTACGGAGCAGTCAAACACCCCCACAGCCCCAGTCAGCGGGCACAAGCCAGATGCTGGTTTTTCTTTGCTGTGTAGACATACCCTTAGTGGATCACTGCAGCAAGTTTCTGGACAGGTACATTGATTTACCAACTCTGACCCAGAGACATTAATAGTCTTCATCTCCACTGAGAGCCTGGATAACCCCTTATACCACTTTTTTCATGGCTAAGTAGAGGCGTACAACCCCACCTGGGATTCACCAGGCAGTTTTAAAGTCTGCCCCTGACAGCAGAGAGTTTCCTACGTGTCACTGACTCTAAGGAAGTAAGCCTCTCCCCTCCAGCCTCAGAGGGCGAGACCGCTTTCAAACCGTCGGGGAAGAACGACGCTCACTTTAATCCCTGTTTAGTAAACAAATAGCCTCTCTCAGCTCCCCGCATTTTGTCCCCTGAGCAGCGCAGGATCCCGGGAGGGCTGTTCCCGACAGCGCGCTCCAGGCCCTGGCCCGGGCCCGGGGGGTGGAGAGACCGGGCCCCCGGATGCCCAGCACCTGGCGGCACAGCCCACAGCCCAGAGACCAGAGACCAGGCCCGCCCCCTACCCGCTCACCAGCCTGTCTCGTCCTCCTCGCAGCTGGCCAAGCGCTCCAGCTCGTCCGGCCTCAGAGGCTCCACTTCGTCCAGGAAGCTGCCCCCTTCCCCGGCTGCTGCGGCCGCCGGCCCGCCTCGCGTCTCCTCGGCGGGCGGCTGGCGGGCCCCGGCCCTGGGGCTAAGGCAGCGGCTCTCCAGTCCCAGCGGCAGGTCCCCCCGCGGGGAAGGGGTGGCGGCGCCGCTGCCGCTGGGGAGGCGCTTGGGGCTGGCGGGGGGCCCGGAGCGGCTGCGGAGCTGCTCGTTCTGCTTCTCCAGCTTCTTCACCAGCTCCTGCAGCTTCCGCACCTCCGCGTCCGCGTTCACGTTGGAGTTAATGTCCTCCATGGCGGCGGCGGCGGCGGGACCCTCCGCCCGGCCGCCGGCTCGCTGGCGCGCGGGGCTGGCTACCTCACGGGCCGGTCACGTCTCCGGGATGGGGGGGGGGAGGGAAGCAACCAGGGCCCGCCTCTACATGGCCGGGCCTGGAGGAGGCGGCGCCGCTGTGACTGCGCCGGGGCTGGGCCCGGCCTAGAGTGGAGCCGCCGCCTCGTCAGCTGCGCCGGCGGCCCAGGGTGGGAGGGAGATACACACATCCGGCCAGCGGCGCCATCTTGCCCTGCGCCCCGCCCCCAGCCGGGCGTCACGCACGCGCCCGGCACGCGGCCCGGTCCGGGACGGAGGCTCGGGCCGCCGGAAGCGCAGCGGCACAATGGCAGGGGCTGAGCGCACAGCAGGGGCCCGGCCCGGAGCCGCCGCTCCCGCTGCCCCCCGGGCGGGGCTGACAGCCGCCTGCGGAGCCTTGGGCAGCGGAGGCGGCATCCCGAGGCAGCGGCGCCCGGATCAGCCTCGGTTCCTGCCGCTGCCCGAGCCCGCGTCCGCCAGCCAGCCGATGGGGGCGCTTACATCACCCTGTGGCCGGGGCCAGCCGCCCTGGGCCAAGGAGTGTCCGCTGCTGCTGCGGCGCCTCGTTAGTGCCCCATCCCGTCCCTGAGCAGCGGCTCTGCTACCCACCCCTGTGACCCGTCTGCCGGGGCTGGCGGCGGCAGTAAGGGTCGAGTTCAAAGAGCAACTGGCCCGTTTTAAAACGAACAAACGCGACGGGCTTCAGCCCCCACCCAAAACTGTTGGGATCACACAAGTACTTGCCACCTGTCCCCAAGCATTGAGGTTGTGTAGAAAACAAATCTTTATTAAGAGAAAGAGGAAAAAGAAAAGTGGATGGGTGTATCTAAATGAGTAAGTAAAATACATGCATCCGACGAAGTGAGCTGTAGCTTACGAAAGCTTATGCTCAAATAAATGTGTTAGTCTCTAAGGTGCCACAAGTCCTCCTTTTCTTTTTACTGGGTGGAGGTAACTTTGGCAGTAGTCTGTGTAACTCAGTTCCACACCCAAGGGCTGAATGTTCCCTTTACCACACATTGCTTCCCTGTCCCCCATCTGGTAAACCACACTCACCATTGGGTATCAGTGAGTAGCATCATCCCATCATCCAGACCTGTACTCTGGCACGATGGTCCCTTTCCAGTGCTTTGGGAAATGCTGCCTCGTCCCATCCCGAAGCTCTACTACCTAAACCATCTTTCATCTTTATTTAGAACAAAACTCCTGTTTTGCTGAGAATAAAACCACCTCAACAAGAGGCATAGAGCATTTTGTGGCAAACTTAGATTGACAAAGTATCAATGTAGACACTCAGCTTGGTGATGTTGTCATAAATGGCCCACAGGAGGTGTCTCAATACCCATTCTGACTGCTCTGGTCAGCAGTTTGAACTCTGCTGCCCTGCATCCAGGTACACAGGCATCTGCCCCTCCCTCTTTAAAGGACTGGCAATTTTTGAAATTCCACTTTCTGTTTGCTCGGTGTAGACAGCTAACATTGCATATTCCCAGCTGACCATAGCGGCTCCACGCAGCAAAAGCTCTCTGGCCCGGAGCACACCAGAGTTATTAGATCTGCTGGGTCTGTAGGGAGAGGAGACTGTGCAGTCCCTGCTTCACTCCAGCTGTAGGAACTTTGATACCTATGGTCAGATTTCTTGTGGTGTGATGGATAAGGGCTACAAACAGGATATGCATCAGTGCTGTGTGAAGATCAAGGAGCTAGGCAGGTGTACCAGAAGGCAGAGGAGTCAAACCATTGCTCTGGTACTGTGCCGAAGACCTGCCGTTTCTATAAGGACCTGGACACCATCCTTGGCGGCAACCCTATCACCAAGAGCCCCATGGCTACTTCAGCAGGGATGGAGATAGCGGCCAGCAGACTCAACCCCAAGGACGAAGAAGTAGGTTGGAGGATGAGATGGGACAGACAACTGGTTCGTCTGTTACTGTGATGAGCCAGGGTCTCTTCTCAATAGTAGAGGGTTTGAGCCAGTCCTAGTGCTCTGTCTGTGATGCACATGATGCAGGAAAGGGGACTTCTGGTAAGTGAACATTTTGAGTTGATGCTGCTCTACATGAGGCAGAGCTGTCCTTTGCTTTTTATATGCTAGAATTGGGTTAAGGGAAAGAAATGTACAAAGACTAGCTGAGTCTGCATCTGCTTCCCATACCCCTGTGCAATACACAGTGGGCCAGGACTCTGTGTTAATACAATGAGAATCCTCCAGAGAGATCTCTAGGAAACTTTCCTGGAGGTACTCGCTCATCAGTCTTTAAACCATGATTTGAGGACTTCAGTAGCTCAGACATAGGTGAGAGATTTATCGCAGGAGTGGGTGGGTGAGATTCTGTGGCCTGCATTGTGCAGGAGGTCAGACTAGATGATCATAGTGGTCCCTTCTGACCTTGATATCTATGAATCCTCTGCCGAAGGTTCCTTGTCAAAGCTGGTTTGTTCCTTCCCCCATTGTAGGAAACTTTCGCACACCAATCAGCAATCACTTGTGCAGGGACCAAAGCGGCATACAGGCGAGGAGCGTAAGAGCCTGCTTTGAAGCCGTACGCATGCAGGAGATGCACCCCTTCAACCTTACCCTCAGGAATGAGATACTGGCTTCAATGACCTCACCTATGGAAAATGGTGGCAGAATTTACAATATTGTCCCTAGTTGCTTGCAGCGATCCCCTTAAAAAAATTCACTGTAACCCTTTGCGCCATCTTGAAACCCTACCCCTGTGTCAAATTTACCATGTTTAGAGCATTTGCTGAGCTGTGTGCATGCCAAAGGACAGTGTGAAAGAGGGGTATTTTACTCTTACGATTAGATGCGGTGAGTGCACTAACAATCATGCTTCTGTTTATTGTTTCTTGTGCTTCTGCAGATGTGGGAACTCCCTACACACCAGCAGAACACCTCCACCAGCTAAGGAAGCTGCTGAGGAGAAGCAAGGAGGACATGTTTTGGGAGGTGCTACAATCTTCTGTCGCCACAGAACAAGAACACGGGTCTTGGAGAGAGGTAGCTAATGAAATTTTTAAAATAGCTAGGCAGGAGAGGAAAGAGAGCCAGGAGTGAATTTTAGTGGTCCAGGAGCAGATGATAAAAGTGATGGAGGAGCAAACAGAGATGCTGCAGACCCTGATCGCACCTTCCAAATGATAGCTGAAGTTACACACACCTGTGAGAGCCTCCGTCAGGAGAGCGCCCTTCAGTATTATCTCCCTTTCAACCAAGCATTTTTTTTGTGTTTGTTGCTATTTAATGAAAAAATACCCGGTGAAAGATCATCAATCTTTATCTCCTACACGTGGTGGTTGCTGCTGGAATTAATACACAGTGGCAATTGGCACATTTGCAGACTACAACTCACGGTCAGAAAGCAGTCATAAAAATTTTCATGCAAGGTAGCAAGTTAACAAAGCATGGCAGAATGCTTTATAAAAAGACACATGACTGGTACTCATTGTCAAAATGGTGCCTCAAACCTTCCTGATTCAATAGCCCCCCATTGTGCCCCTCTAATATCCCTTGTATCAGACTGCTCAAAATTAGCCACCAAGCAATCCACCTCCATGCTGCACCTGGGGAAACTTTTCACCCTTATCCTCACAAATATCATGCAGCGCACAGCAGGCTTCTATGACCCGGGGAATATTTTCCTCATTTAGGTCTAACCTGCCATAAAGACAGCGCCAGTGAGATTTTAATCTGCCAAACGCACATTCAGTGGTCATTCTGCACCTGCTCAGCCTATTGTTGAAGTGTTCCTTCCTGCTGTCCAGGTTTCCCATGTAAGACTTCATGAGCCATGGGAGTAAGGGGTACACTGGGTCTCTCAGGATCAGTATGGGCATTTCAACATCCCACATTGGAATCTTCTAGTCTGGAGAGAAAGTCCCTATTTGCAGCTTTCTGTGCAGGCCAGTGTTCCTGAAGATCCATGTGTCTGTGATGGGTTTGGGCCCTTTGGGGTGTCACCTATTGTGCTGGCGTTTAACTGAGTCAGCCTATTCTGCCAGCCTGGGTCACCCCTTTGCCTGGCCTTGCTGGATTAGGCTCAAAAGCCTCTTCCAGCCAAGCACACAGGCAGAGCCACACCCAGCTGCACAGAGAGACAGAGATCTGCTCTGGAAAGATTCAGCCTTAGGGGCTCGACCCAATACTCTGGTGCCTACTCCCTTTAAGGGGTACAAACCCAAACATTTTATGAAATTTGCCCTCTCCCTCAATGTGGAGGGAGATATGCACAACTTCTTGCCCCCTCAGTTAGAAATTGCATAAATTGGGTTTTATTATAAACAAGAAATACGTTAATTAACTACAAAAGGTGAATTTTAAGTGAATATAAGAGATAACAGACAGAACAAAGCAGATTACTGAGCAAATCAAACAAAGTACGCAAGGTAAGCTCGAAATACTTAAGAAAGGTTACAAAATGTAATTTCTTACCCTAAACGTTATTTTAGGCAGGTTGCAAAGTTTCTGTGGTTTAGAGTTCCAGTTATATTTCTTTTCAGACTGGACCCTTGTCTCAGTCTGGACTCCTCCCTTGCCTTGCCTTCCCTTCAGGTGGCTTTAGCAGTCTTTCTTCTTGGGCAGACAGGCCATGGAGAGGAGGAGGAGTCCCGTTTGCCTTCCTCCCCACCCTTAAATAGGATTTCCATAAGGCGGGAATCCTTTGTTTCCCAAACTTGACCCCCGTTCCCATCCAGTTACAAGAAGTCCCAGGTAATGTTTAGTATCAGGTGACAAGACCACCTGACTCTGTAGCATCCATGAGTCACAACATCCATGAGTCAGTGGCAGCATGGAGCATCCACACAACTTTTTCACAGTCCATTGTCATCACTGATGGGCCATCAGCCCTGTCTGTCTTTTCCATTGTTGTACCTGAAGTGTTAGCAGTGGGCATCACCCAAAGTAGCATAGCTGAGATACAGATACATAGTCAATATTGCTAACTTCAGATACAGAAATGATACAGGCTGTCATAAATATAAAGGGAAGGGTAAACCTCTTTAAAATCCGTCCTGGCCAGAGGAAAAATCCTCTCACCTGTAAAGAGTTAAGAAGCTAAAGGTAACCTCGCTGGCACCTGACCAAAATGACCAATTAGGAGACAAGATACTTTCAAAAGCTGGGAGGAGGGAGAGAAACAAAGGGTCTTTGTCTGTCTGTATGCTGCTTTTGCCAGGGATAGAACAGGAATGGAGTCTTAGAACTTTAGTAGGTAATCTAGCTAGGTATGTGTTAGATTATGATTTCTTTAAATGGCAGAGAAAAGAACTGTGCTGAATAGAATGACTATTCCTGTCTGTGTGTCTTTTTTGTAACTTAAGGTTTTGCCTAGAGGGATTCTCTATGTTTTGAATCTAATTACCCTGTAAGGTATCTACCATCCTGATTTTACAGAGATGATTCCTTTACTTCTATTAAAAGTCTTCTTGTAAGAAAACTGAATGCTTTTTCATTGTTCTCAGATCCATAAGGGTTTGGGTCTGTGGTCACCTATGCAAATTGGTGAGGATTTTTACCAAACCTTCCCCAGGAAGTGGGGTGCAAGGGTTGGGAGGATTTTGGGGGGAAAGACATGCCCAAACTACGTTTCCCAGTAAACCCAGTTAGAGTTTGGTGGTGGCAGTGGAGATCCAGGGTCAGAGGATAAAATTAATTTGTACCTTGGGGAAGTTTTAACCTAAGCTGGTGAAAGTAAGCTTAGGAGGTTTTCATGCAGGTACCCACATCTGTACCCTAGAGTTCAGAGTGGGGGAGGAACCTTGACACAGGCATACAAATTGGATAATCACATTCAGTAAATTATAACCTTTCCAATATCTTACAGGACCCATCTTGCATAAAGTACATCTCAGTTATGTCATATTCATATCATAAGCATATTTTTATAAAGAATATGGAATGAAATGTCACAGCATCATGTACCTTTTCTGATCACCCTGTGTTGATATCAGTGAAATGACCCTGGTGGTAAGGACATATTTCCTTGTATCATTTTCATAGCCCCTGCTATACTACTGGTGATCCACAAGCACTTGCAATACCATAGAGAAGTGCCCCCTTCCTACTGATGTACTCCATCATAAGATGGTCCACGGCCAAAATTGGGATATGCATTCCATCTATCGTCCCACCGCAGTTAGGGAATCTCAGTGCTGCAAAGCCATCTGCTATTTCACGCACATTTACAAGAGTCACATTCCTTCGTAGCAAGATGCGATTAATGGCCCTGCACACTTGTATGAATGTAACCTCAACAGTGGATTTCCTGACTCCAAACTGATTTGCGACTGTCCGGTAGCAGTCTGGAGTTGCCAGCTTCCAAATAGTGGTTCTCACATGCTTCTCCACCAAGAGGGCAGCTCTCATTTTGGTGTCCTTGTGCTGCAGTGCTGGGGCGAGCTCCACACACAGTTCCAAGAAGGTGGCTTTGCACAGCTGAAAGTTTTGCAGCCACTGCTCGTCATCTGATACCTGCATAATGATGCAATCCCACCACTGAGTGCTTTTTTCCTGAGCCCAATAGCAACGGTCCACCATGTGCAGCTGATCCGTGAATGCCAGAAGTAATCTGGTGTTGTTTCTTTTCATGGCACGGAGCAGAGCAGACACCAGCGATTCCTATTCAGATTTGGAGCTCATGATATACTGCATGATCAGCCATGTTGTGTTCATAACACTGACCACAACAGTAGAGAGCAGTGCAGGATCCATCCTTTCAGACAGAGATGGCGGGTGCATAGTAAACAAGGGCCATTGAAAAGTGGCATGAAACATAGAAACCCCTAGAATAATAGGACAGAAAAAACTGCATCATGGGATGTTGAGCCCACGCTCATGATGGTCTGCAACCCACTCCGCCTTCCCACAACTCCTAGCTGCAGAAGGTGGTGAGTTGTGCAGTGGGTTAGCTACCACAGTGCTCTGCTCTCTATCTGATTGGAAAAGGCAGAATACCAGAAGTACCCATTTTCAGGTTCTCGTTCAGTTTAAAGAGTACAAAGTTATAGGTCATTCTTGACAGGTTTTAGAGTAGCAGCCGTGTTAGTCTGTATCCGCAAAAAGAAAAGGAGTACTTGTGGCACCTTAGAGACTAACAAATTTATTTGAGCATAAGCTTTCATGAGCTGTATCCTCTATCCTTTGAATGAACTCATCAATAAAGTCTTGATCCTGAAATTTGATCTACACAGGTGGACCCTTGTGCCTATGCACAGCCCCATTAATTTCAATGGAGCTCTGCAAGAGCAGAGATCCCTGTGGATTGACAGAGACTGAAGCTTTTGACTATAGGCTCTTGAAGCCAGGAACCATGTCTCCATGTGTGTTTCTAGAGTGCTAGTACAATTAGAACCCAGGCCTGACTAAGGACTCTGTACCAAACTACAGTACAAACATTAATAACATATTTCTAATTTGTATTATATATTTTCAACAATAGTAAGTAGGAGACAGAAGACCACAGGAATGAGAAGCTAGAAAAGAAGAAAGAGTCAAGAGGAAGAAACTGATGAGGAAAAGGTACAGAAAACGGAGAAGAGAATATCAGGAGAGGAATCAATGCTTAGGAAAGAGAGGACAGAGAGTTTCAAGTTGCTCAATCATCTCTCTCCAGCACATGAAGGAGTGGCCTTGAAGGGAACTCCATCCAACCCTACCTTTTCAAAAAATTAATAATATACCAGATTATTACACAGAGAGGAGAGGCCCAAGAGCAAAATGTCTTCCCCCATCCCAGACTACATAGCAGCTCTGTAACTGTTCTGCAGTCTACTTGTCCAATGGCTGATGTTGCCTATATGGTGCACTTAGGCAGCGCCCCACTGAGAAGCATTGGCAAGAGGATCCACCATTGTGTGAATCCTCCAATCCCCATTGTTTGTCGCTGGCTGTAGTTCCCCCACATCCAGCACCCAGTTCCACAAATGGACCCACCACAGCCATGGAGAACAGATCTGGGTTTGTCCCTAACACTCTTTCCCACCCTTGAACGGAGCCTCTTAACAGTCACTTGGAATGATGTAATTTGATGCAGCAAGAAAGGCTGTTTTCAATCAAATGTAGATTAAACTCTATGCACTGTTGTGTTGAAACACAGGGATCACATGCTCCCTTTTTATATTTGGTATACCTATGGTTATCTTTACGGCTGAGTAGGGATGGTATACTTGGGCAACCAGTTAAAGATTGGGCAGCTGATTATAGATCTCACACATGCCTTTATCACTACCTCTACCTACATATTTCAAAGAATTTGAAGTGCAATTCTACTCTAAAAAGTAACTCTCTAAAAAATGACAAAGTAAGGTGTCATGTTTATTTTCTCTTCATGACTCCCAGATAAAAAGTTCTGTGTACAAATAAAACATATAGTTTTGCTAACTATCAGCTCTGCAAACTCAGCGTGGAATCTGGGAGCCAAAATGAGTTCTTTCATTCTTGCACATCATCATCAATAATAAAGTTTGTGCAGGTCAAACTATATCTTTGGTGACACCAACTGAGCAGCCCCTCTCATTGGATACTTTAATACAGTTCTCAACCATGGATACATGTACGTAAAAAAATCTACATAAAAAAGATTAGCAAAGTCAGTACAAACTAAAATTTCATACAGACAAAATGAGAAAGTAAACAACTTTTCAGTAATAGTGTGCTGTGACACTTTTGTATTTTTATGTCTGATTTTGTATGCAATTAGTTTTTAAGTGAGATGAAACTTGGAGGTACATAAGACAAATCTGACTCCTGAAAGGGGTACAGTAGTCTGGAAAAGTTGAAAACCACTGCTTTAATAGACTCAGTTTTTAAGTCCAGAAGGGACCATTAGATTATCTAGTCCAAGGGTTCTCAAACTGTGGGTCAGGACTCCAAAGTGGATTGCAACCCTGTTATAATGGGGTAACAAGGTCTGGTGTTAGACTTGCTGGGGCCCAGGGCCAAAGCCAAAACGCAAGCCCTACTGCCCGGGGCCAAAGCCCAAACCCAAGCCCCACCACCCAGGGCCAAGCCAAAGCTTTAGCCCCACCGCCAGGGGCCAAAGTCTGAGGGCTTTAGCCCTGGGCAGTGGGGCTCAGGCTTCAACTTCAGCCCTGGGCGGCGGGCCTCAGGTTACAGCCCCCTTCTTGGGGCTGAAGCCTTTGGGCTTCAGCTTTGGCCCCCCTGGCCCAGGGTGATGGGGGCTCAAGCTTTGGCTCCCCCCCTCCTGGGGTCATGTAGTAATTTTTGTATAACACAGGGGATAGAATTATACCCAGTTACTCCTTAGTCCTTCAGCCACGCTGGTCAACATTGGTTTAGGGTCCATACAAGGGTGTTGGGTTTTTTTATGTGGAATCTATATCTCAAGACCATACCTTTTAAGAATCAGCCTGATGACATTATCACTGCTGAGCATTTTGAAATATCGACATTTCATCCCTCCCTCACCACCCCAAATCAGTAAGAGTTTGCATTATTTGGGGTATACAGAATGAAGGCAGAAGAATTCTAATACATGAAATATGTGTATTTAAAATTTGAAACGTCAATCAATAATACATGTATGAATAATAAGGGTATATGAGGAGGGTAGGTGTATAGCACAGACCTTAATTTTCATTTGATACAGTGACCATTCTTTTTAATGTGAAAAATATTCAACAAATTATAAATAAAATAATAATTGTAACTAAATACTGCACTATGGAATCATTATAAATGGTTACTAGTGTTCTCTCATCTTCAAAACTACAGCTGAGTGTCCTAATCTGAGTAATGCATGTCAGGGTATCACTGGGTGACTCACCGAGGCCAGGGCAGAGCCAGCTCAGGGAGGTGCAGGTGGATGCTGGTGTAAGGCCAACTGGTGAGAGCAGGCTGGAAGCCTGGGTCAGGGACAGGGGGAGGCTAGAAGCCTGGGGCAGTCTGTAACACCACAAAGCAGAGGGAGCTGAATGGTGATGCTGCACAGACTGGCTCGCTGCTCTTCCTGTAGGAATAAGTAGCTGTCCCTCGGGTCATCTGACCCAGTCCTTGTTCATGGATTGGCTGCTGCAGCACACCTGAAGGATGAGTTATCGGAGGCTCTGGCTAAGGGCTTACCTCACAGTACTTTCCCCCCAAGAACACCTCCCAGGCATCTTCAGACCGGGCTTGTCAGGATGGGATCAGTGAAACTCATGTAGCAGATTCGTAGTATGGATGTTACTAGCTGGTTCCCATAAGTGTTCTTCTGGGTCATACCCCTTCCATTCAACAAGGTATAGGAGGCTTTCCCCAAAGAATCTTGGAATCAAGAATTTGCCTTATGAGGTACTCCTCTTGTCCCTGCACCATGACTAGAGTGGGAAGAGGCTGTGTTCACCCAGGGAGCGAGTTGGGCATGTCCTTCTTCAAAAAGGAGACATGAAACATACGGTGCACTTGCATCATGGGGAGCAGCTGAAGGAAGGTTAGTTTGTTGAACGACCAAAAAGGGAACAAGGTACCGGTAGCTGAGTTTGTGGGAAGCACAAGAAGTGTTCAAATGTTGTGAGGAGAGCCAGACCTTTTGCCCCAATAGTAACTGGAGGTTCAACTTCATGATGACAGTCAGCGAAGTGTTTAGTCTTTCTTGATAGTATCCAACTAGGATTTCGGTTTCTCCTGGAAGTGGTGGAGCTGTTTAACCAGGTCAGAGGCTGCAAGGATGTGGAAAATCAGTTGCAGGTTTGGGTGGAATCAGAAGTGAAAGCCATAGCTGGAAAAGAAAGGACTCTGGTGAGTGGATTCATGATCAGAGTTTTTATAAACGAATTCTGCAAAGGGTAGAAGTTGGACCCAGTAATCCTGATGCTAATTAATAAAACAACACAGATACTGTTCCAAAATTTGATTCACCCATTCTGAATGTCCATTTGTTTGGGGACAATATGCTGTGGAGAGGCACAAGTCAACATCCAAAAGGTGGAATAACTTGCCAGAAGTGAGAGATGAACTGAAGTTGGAGGAGCTTGAAAAAGTGATTGAAGAAGAAATGGGCTGTCATTTCCATGGTGGGCATCTTTCAACAGGGCATGAAGCAAGACTATTAGTATGGCTGTGTGATCCTGGGAATTAGGGAGGTCTACAATTAAGTCCATTGATAGGGACTCCCAGGGTTGGGAAGGACTAGGCAGTGGGACCAAGGTTCCAAGAGGTTTCATGCAGAGGACCTTTGTCCAGCAGCATACCTCGCAAAGTTGACGTAGGACCTAACAGAGGCGTGTAGTGTTGGCAACCAGAAATACAACAAAATCAATGTTATTGTCTTCCACATCCCAAAGTGGCTGACTAGGGGTAAGTCATGGCACAGCTGAAGAATTGTGATGCAAGAGGGACCTTCTGGGACATAAACACAGTCTCTGAACAAGAATACCCCATTTTTAATAGAGAATATTAGATTGATGTTGGCACTGAGCCACTTTGCTGCGAATGTGTCATTACATAGCAAAGATCTCACAAGAGCTGGAGGTCAGTGTTCACTTGTACATTAGCAAAATGGCAGGGATTCAAGATAATGGAGGGTCTTTTCCTGATGTCAAGGTACTCCCCTTTGTGGGAGTGTGTGTTGGGCTTGCCATTGCAGCCCCCAGGCCAGTAGTATAGAGTAAACTCAAAAATAGGAACTAAATAGGGACCATTGGATCTGGTGTTGATTAAGGGCTTTTGTGGAATGCAGCTAATCCAAGTTCTTGTGATCAGCGAACACTTGAACAGGTAAGCATATGCCTTACAGATGGTGTTGCCACTACTCAAAAGCAGCCTTGATGGCCAGCAGCTCCTTGTCATAGATTTCGTAGCTTTGTTCTCTGGGTGTCCACAATTTACTACAGGAAGCTAAAGGATGGAGAATATTAGATGCCCTGCTGGTGTGACAGCACAGCCCAGATTTACACAAGCAGATGCATCTACCTCAGCAACAAAAGACTTGGATGGGTCTGGGTGCATTAATATGGGTGCTGAGATGAAGGCCTTCTTCAGTTGTTCAAAAGCCAGTTGGGCCTCTGGCATCCAAAGACAGAGTTCTTTTGGAGCCTTGCATCATCGGGGATACCACTCAGGAAAACGCTTTGATGAACCATCAATAGAAGTTAGCGAACCCCAGGAAGCACTGATATCACGGGTGGTTTTTCGTGTGACCTAGTTTATGATGGCAGAGATCTTCTGGGGCTCCATACTAATCCCATCAGGTGAGATGACATAACCTAGGTTCATTTAAAATCAAACTTTTCAGGTTTTGCATATAAGCTACTTACCTGAGGTGTTCCAGTACCTGTAGGACATGATAGTTTTGCAGAATTGGGTTTTCAGACAAGATGAGAATGTCGTCCAAGTAGATTATGACAAACTGGTCTAGAACATCCTTGAAGATGTTGTTCAAGAAGTGTTGGAATGTAGTCAGGGTGTAGTGAGGCCAAAGGACATAATGAGGTATTCAGAGTAGCCATATCAGGTATGGAAAACTGTCTTGAGTCATTGTTCTCCTGCATGCAACTAGGTTGTATGCACCATGCAGGTCAAGCTTGGTGAAAATTTAGCTGCATCAACCCATTCCAGAAGTTCATTGACCAGTGGGAGAGGGTACTTGGTTTTTGATGTAATGTTATTCAAGGCCCAATAGTTGACATAGAGGCACAGTGTTCCATTAATCTTCTTGACAAACAGGATGGGAGCTCCAGCAGGGAATGTGTAGGGCTGGATGAAGTCCTTGGTCATGTTCTTACCAATCTGGGTCAAGCTTCCTCTGTATGGGCAGGCAAAGTCCAAGTCCCTAAAGTTGCTAGATGCCCCGGCGTCAATCAAGGTGAGTGAGGCGCATCTTACTTTGGGTAAGGCTGTGGCCTAGCACCACAGCTGGATTTGCAGATGGGTCTGGAAGGGAACCACTGATGCAGGAGCACACATAGTAGAGAAGGTCCATTTGGGGAACCTGATCCCCTTGTTGCATTTCGCCATGACCCCTATATTGGAGCTGGACAAGGTTATTTCCTGGCACCGTGGCTGGGTTGAACTTGTGGGGCCACCCTGAAACAAAAGGGCCACACCCTCAGCAGTAAAACCAGAGGCCATTCTGGTACCGGCACTCTTTCAATCTGTAAGGTGTCTTTGAGTGGCATTGATTTTAATGGGCTCTGCGCAGGACTGGGCAGAGTGCATGCTCAAGGGGTCACAGTACTAGGTTGGGGTCCAGTGTTAGACCTTCTCTTCTCCGGGTGTCACTTGAGCAGCTGGTTATCAATTTAGACACAGAGCTCCAGGTAGGAGAACAACTCGGCAGGGGAGAAGGGTCAATTGGAGCCAGTTCCTCTTTTATTGCATCATTCAGCCTTCAGTGAAAGTGATAAATCTGCCGTCCCCATTCTAGGTGGTGTCAGTGGCCAAATTCTGGAATTGGGTTGCATAGGCAGAAACGAACTATGAAACCTGCATTAGGAACTGCAAGGCAGCTTTGACGCGATGAACTTTGTTAGTGTAACCAAAAATGAGTGAGAAGGATTGGATGAATTCTTCAAAATGGCCAAGAATTGGGTCCGCCCATTCCAGAAGGGGTGACACCTAGTCCAAAGCTTCTCCTGTCAGTTAGCTGAGCCCCACCTTTGCCTGGAAGTTTGGGTAAATGGCTGGCATATTATGAACAGCAGGTGGCATTGGTTAATGAACCCTCAAAACCTCTGTGGGTCACCAAACCAGTCTGGCAATGGAACTTTCAGACCATGCTCCAGGGTTCCAACTGCAGCCTATCCCACAGGGTGTGAAATGGTCTGTACTTGCATTTGGAGGGAGGCATTTTCCAGTTGCAGCTGGGCAACTTGATTATGAAGACTCTAGAGTAGAGTTGTCGCCTCCAGAGCTGAAGTGCCCAGGAGCTCCATCTAGGACCCAGAGCTAGGTGTAGCAGTTTATGGAAATTGTCACTGGGCGACTCACCGAGGCTGGGCAGAGCCAGCTCAGGCAGGTCTAGCTGATTATTAGTGTAGGGCAAAATGGTCAGAGCAGGCTGTAAGCCTGGGGCAGTTTGCAACACCAGAAGAGCTGAATGGTGACATTGCACAGACTGGTTTGCTGCTGCTCTTCCTGTGCAATTAAGTAATTGTTCCCGGGCGTCATCTGACCCAGTCCTTGCTCATGGTTTGATTGCTGCAGCATGCCTGAAAGATAAGTCATTGCAGGCTCTGGCCAAGGGATGAGTCATTGCAGACTCCAGCTGAGGGCTTACCTCACAATAGAAGTTGTTTCTTGTCATTGCCATTTTCATCTGCAAATGCTGAAGATGATTTTGTCAGGTCACACCTTCTTGCACACACAAAATATGGTAGATGGCAGTTTGGCACCGTTACACCCACAGCTCATAGATTTACAAGGTGCATCATTCTCATAAGAGCACTTGATTAATTTAAAATATCTGGAGGAGCAAGCGTGACATTATCTGGTCCAGTTTTTGGAAACAGAGTTTTGGAAGGAACTGTCATGCATATCTATCCATACTGCAGCAGATCAAGTGGTGGTGCATCTAGAGCCAGTGCACTTTTCCCACACACATACCTGAAGATGTGCTCATTTTATATTTTCTATAAATGCTTCAGTTGTTGGTGGTAAGGAGCTGAGCTTCGGTGTTGATGTGGTAATCTTTACCCATTTTCATTGTCCATGATTTCTGCCATGCTTCCGTCCTGGTGGCACAGTTTGATTGTCCGTAGCACACAGCCATGAGTTTGATTTCCTGTTCAGTAACATCAGGCACTGATGTCACCAAGCAGAGAAAGGAAGTATTCAGCTCACAGTATCTTCAACACAGAGCCTTTGCTGAGGCCAAAATAGAAAGCTAGTGTAACGCAACCTGAAAGTGCATGGGCAGCTAACAGGCCTGGTACAATGTTTTGATGTTGCTCTGCAGTATCACAGATTTCTATTACAGTTCTCTCTCTTGGGCTGGGTTCCATAATCACTGAGGATGTTAAGTCCTGTTCAAGGTAATGGTGAAAGATTAAAGGCAAATATATCAGTGTCATTTCATAATACTGATATTCCCACCAGTTTCTCTTTCGCAATCATCACTAGTTGTTGTGCAAGGATGTTGTTAGTTTCCTCATGCGAGGTGGCCATATCTTCTCTGTTGATTACCACACCTCTCTGGTGTATTTCAACTGGGGTGTTGTCTCCACCTGGGATGACATGCTTTTGTGTGTGTTGTTGGTGAAACTTCTTGTCTTGAATGAGTTCTCTACAAATTATGTCAATCAGCTGCCTCTTATTTTCAGTATATAAGAACATAAGAATGGCCATACTCTGTCAGACAAATGATCCATCTAGCCCAGTTTCCTGTCTTCTGACAGTGGCCAGTACTAGATGCTGGTGGTCAGCAGGGCCAGCCTTACTGGTGGGTGATGTGTGCAATTGCCCAGGGTGTCGTGGTGAAGAGGGCGAGGCTTGGTGCATTTAACTTAATACACTAAGATGGGCCCCAGCCTTCAGCCCTCTTTCCCCCTGACTTCCTCCACCTTTCGCCCCCCAGTAATTCAGGGTGCCAGTGGGTTGGCAGCCCCAGTGGAGCCCTCATTGGTGTGTCTCTGTGCAGTGTGGTGGGAAAATGGGAGCCCAGCATGCAGCATCCTCTCGCACTATGAGATACAGTGGGGGCAGCAGCCCCAGGAGGAAGGCAGTGACAGCTAGACCCCCTTGCCATGTGCAAGGATGAGTTTGCTGGCTCCTGAGCCTGGCCTCCTGTAGCAGTGTAGTAGTGGAGCATCATCCGCCACCGCACCAGGAAGCACCAAAAAAATGGTGGCATCAAGCCCAGCAGCTGCAGCACCTGGTGCTGGAGCAGCCACAGCTCCTGCACTCAGGTCGTCACAGCAGACAGCAGCAGCAGACAGCAGCTGGGACTCTCCCCCAGTTAGCGCCCCCCCAGTACTGGCAGCCCCGGTAATGGTCAGCGTGCCGCAGCCACAGGAGCCCCCACCACTCCAGGTGGGGGGAGAAAGCCAGCGAGCCAGGGAACTGGCTTCAGCATGTGTGAGATGTGCCATATATATGGGTGGACGCTCAGACACACATGTCGCTGGGTCAGTCCCTCTCACACCCTTCACATTTCTCTCACCCTCACAGATAGGGACACACACAAACACAGGCACATGTGTGTAGACACATGCACAGTCCCACTCACTCTTTCTGTCTTGGCATGACAAGCTACACCAACATAACCAAAGGGGAACAGAGACTGAGTCCTTCGGGCTCTGGCTGAACCTGCCACAATCCACCCAAGAAAGGGTTTCATACTATGGGGTTTGATCCCCTGTGTCCGTCTGTCAAAGGCACATGTACAGGGCCTCACTCAAGAGCTTCTGTTCCTGGCTAGAGACCCTCTGAGAAGGATGGACATTGTGTATTCTGGGTTACACCCTTATGCCAAGATGCTGGCTAGCAAATGATTTGCATTTTAATCCTATCTTCTCCCAAACATCACCTCTGTCAGTGGGATGTTTCAACAAGAAGTTGGGTTGTCAGCTACCCTCCATTCAGAAAAAACAAACACACATACACACAGAAATGTGTTAGTTTTGCTTTTTAAGTATTTGGCTTGAACATG
Organism: Lepidochelys olivacea; assembly: GCF_965140295.1. Lineage (NCBI taxonomy): Eukaryota > Metazoa > Chordata > Testudines > Cheloniidae > Lepidochelys > Lepidochelys olivacea. The sequence continues at coordinate 98,673,546 of NC_140414.1, forward strand.
GAAAGTGAGTGGGAAAGCACTGATGGTCCTATCACTTTGTAAAAAAATATCATTTTGATACAATTTGTCATTTTATTTTGTGACTGTATTCATACAGGGTTGAATAGCGATCTGGGTATTGATGTTGCAGTTCTTACTCAAGCAAAGATTCCATTACCTTCACTAATACTACTACATATTTAAACTCAAACAAAGGGTGCCAAAATATAAGTTCACCCAGGGCACCATTTCCCCTAAAGTCGGCCCTGGTGGCCAGTCCTAGTACCTATCAAGACAACTTTCTTTGGAGGTAGCTGTGTACTTGTACTCAAGTGATGCACTCTGCTTGCTCCTGTAGTTCTGTCTTGTGACACTCTTTGTGCTGAAGTTTTTGTACCTCTCAAAGACAAGGTATATATCACCTGCTGCTAGCATGTGTTCAGTGTAGTTTCTGAAATTGGTCACAAATTCCTGGATGATACTACTTACCAGCCAATGTATTATCCAAAGAACTGCAGAACCATCTATGACTGTGCAGGTAACTTCTTGTGAAGTATGTATACTTGACACTGTCTGCAGCTGCTTTTTTAGGTTAGACTTGGCCTCAGCAATCCTCATGCTACCACGATCAGTGAATACTGATGGTGGTACAGGAACAAACACACGTGACCAAATATTCTTGGTATCAACCCCTTGTGAACTTGCTTGTAGGCTTATCACTCTTCAACAGGTAAGGTTAGTGCCAAATACCTTTGTTGGAACAACCTAGTCATGCTCTTTTGTCCCAGTCAGTGCCTCTGCTATCCTTGGTGTTATGATATGGCACCCCGTTGGCCAGCTACACTCACATTTTTGCATTTGTTGAATTCTAATTGTAAGTGACTGATGGTGGTGCCACTTTATCACTGATTATGTTTACTAGTGCCCCAATGCTTAGTGGAGGTCTAAGGAATCGATGCACAGCTCTAGCTTCTTACTAATGGCTTCTCTGCCCATGGGCTCTGCAGCCACCCTTGACTTGACAAAGTGCAGCTTGATAGTGATAGCTAGCATAGAAAATGAACAATGAGAAGCTTATAAGAAAAACAAAGCTGACTGTGTGTTTGGTTATAAACTGTCAATGTCAGTATTGTCCACTATTTGAAAATTAATTCTCATGAATGAATACATAAGAATTTGTTAAGTGAAGATGCTCTGAGCATACAAGAAAAACATGCATTGTGTCCCAGCTCAGAGGGAGGAGAAGGTGTACTGGGAAGGTATACTGCTAATACAGACACTGATATGGACATAATTAACGAGGAGGTACATATGTTACTTTCCATAAAAAAATATTGGTGTGAAGTTTTCATTAAAAAATAATTGAAATTCAGTGGAAGTGGTTTCACCGTTACCTGGCTTCTAAATCAAGAGAGAGGTGGTAATAAGTGCTCATATTTCAAAATGCTCAGGAGTAACAAAGTGTCATTAGGCAGCTTCTTTGAATTTAGCATGTTGAAATTCATAATCCAAAATACAAAACACCACACTTTGTATGGACACTATTTGTACACAAGCCAAAGGAAATCTGAACAATAGAATAAAGGGTGTAAGAATTGAAGTTGGGATTCATCCTTAATCAAAAAGGGGAATTTAGTGGAGTTGATGTTGTATCAGTCTATATTAAAGACCTTATTCTAATTCAGAATATTTATGGTATGAATCTAGAGTGTATTAGAATGATGGTTCATTAATATTTGTAAAATGCTTTGTGATCCTTGGATGAAATGTAATATACAATTAAGATTATTGTAGTAATAGTTACAATACTGTTTGTGTGAGTGGAGAGGTGAGGGAGTTCAGAGATAGAAAGTTAAAAGCAAGGACTGTCAACTTTTGGTAAACATGAAACAAAAAAAAAGTAAAAGACCACTACATCAGGAACAGACCCACAAAGTTGTAATTTAAGGACTGTTAACATTTACTGAGATCTAAATAGTTTACTATTTCTGATGTGAATAAAGGACGTTGAACTCAGACAAAATTCAAGTATTGCCCTTTAAGAATCAATCTATCCTGAATATGCACACACACACAAAAAACAACCAACAAATAACCAAAACACCCTTTCCACTTTGCCACAAGAGCAGGAAGAGTGGATTTTCACATGAAGTGAAAACCTGCTGCTGCAGATATTTTTGAACAGTTGCATTTTGAGTACATGCTTTCTGCCACTATCTTGTAAGAAAGGAACAAAATGTGTCAGAAAAGCCTTCAAACATGCAGTGAGAAAGTAGTGCTTTCAAAGTTTAGGGCAAATTTAGCAGCATTAGATCGATTTAACCCTGCACCCTTCCACACGACTAAGCCATTTACTTCAACTTAAAGGGCACTTAAAATCAATTTCTGTACTCCTCTCCCGACGAGGGGATTAGTGCTGAAATCAACCTTGCCGGGTCGAATTTGGGGTAGTATGGTCGCAATTTGACGGTATTGGCCTCCGGGAGCTATCTCAGAGTGCTCCATTGTGACCGCTCTTGACAGCGCTCTCAACTCAGATGCACTGGCCAGGTAGACAAGAAAAGGCCCACGAACTTTTGAGTCTCATTTTTTGTTTGGCCAGCGTGGCAAGCTGCAGGTGAAGGCAGATCTCGTCAGCAGAGGTGACCATGATGGAGTCCCAGAATTGCAAAAGAGCTCCAGCATGGACTGAACGGGAGGTACGGGATCTGATCGCTGTATGAGGAGACGAATCTGTGCTATCAGAACTCTGTTCCAAAAGACGAAATGCCCAAACATTTGAAAAAATCTCCAAGGGCATGAAGGACAGAGGCTATAACAGGGACCCACAGCAGTGCCGCGTGAAACTTAAGGAGCTCAGGCAAGCCAACCAAAAAAACAGAGATGCAAACGGCTGCTCGGGTTCAGAGCCCCAGACATGCCGCTTCTATGATGAGCTGCATGCCATTCTAGGGGGTGCAGCCACCACTACCCCACCCCTATGCTTTGACTTGGTCAGTGAATTATCACGCAACAGGGATGCGCATTTTGGGGATGAGGAAGATGAGGAGGAGGAGGAGGTTGAAGATAGCGCACAGCAAGCAAGCGGAGAAACCATTTTCCCCCGAGAGCCAGGAACTGTTTCTCACCCTGGACCTGGAGCCAGTACCCCCCGAACCCACCCAAGGTGGGCTCCCGGACCCGCCGGAGAAGGGACCTCTGGTGAGTGTACCTTTGTAAATATAATATATGGTTTAAAAGCAAGCGTGTTTAATGATTAATTTGCGGCCAGTACAGCTACTGGAAAAGTCTGTTAACGTGTCTGGGGATGGAGCAGAAATCCTCCAGGGACATCTCCATAAAGCTCTCCTGGATGTACTCCCAAAGCCTTTGCAAAAGGTTTCTGGGGAGGGCAGCCTTATTCCATCCTCCTTGATAGGACACTTTACCACACCAGGCCAGTAGCACGTAGTCTGGAGTCATTGCATAACAAAGCATGGCAGCGTATGGTCCCGGTGTTTGCTGGCATTCAAGCAACATCCGTTCTTTATCTCTCTGTGTTATCCTCAGGAGAGTGATATCATTCATGGTCACCTGGTTGAAATAGGGTAATTTTATTAAGGGGACATTCAGAGGTGGCTGTTCCTGCTGGGCTGTTTGCTTTTAAATTGCCAACCCAACAGCTGTTTGGCATGGGAAATGAGGGTGTTGCTGTTTGAAACCATTCCCACATGTTATGAAGGTTAAAGAAACCAAAAGACTGTGGCTTATCATGGCGGCCTGCAAGCCGATTTCTGTTGCCCGCTGGCCCTATGTGTGTGTGTGTGATCTCTCACACCAAACCGGCAGACCCTCAATATAAGAGGCAAAATGTGACCTTGTACCAAATGCACATGTGCTATGTAATGTTAACAGCAAGGTTCACCCTGAATGAGTCTACCCATTGTTCTCTAAAATGTGTCTTTTTAACTACTACTTTCTCTTTTTTTTCCCCTCCCGCAGCTGCAAATGTTTCAGCGCTCCCCCTATCATCTCCGTCCCAGAGGCTAGCAAAGATTAGAAGGCGAAAAAAACGCACTCAAGATGAAATGTTCTCTGAGCTCATGCAGTCCTCCCGCACTGAAAGAGCCCAGCAGAATGTGTGGAAGCAGACAATGTTAGAGTCCAGGAAAGCACAATATGAACATGAGGACAGGTGGCGGATTGAAGATAATAAGTGGTGGGTTGAAGATGATAGGTGGTGTCAGCTTGCTGACAGAAGGCAGGAGTCAATGCTGAGGCTACTGGAGGATCAAACTGATATGCTCCGGCGTATGGCTGAGGTGCAGGAAAGGCAGCATGAGCACAGACCCCCGCTACATCCCCTGTGTAACCAACCACCCTCCTCCCCAAGTTCCATAGCCTCCTCACCCAGACACCCAAGAATGCGGTGGGGGGGCCTCCGGGCACCCAACCGCTCCACCCTAGAAGGCTGCCCAAGCAACAGAAAGCTGGCATTCAATAAGTTTTAAAGTGCAGTGTGGCCTTGTCCTTCCCTCCTCCCTCACCCCTCCCGGGCTACCTTGGCAGTTATTCCCCTATTTTTGTGATGAATTAATAAAGAATGCATGAATTTGAAGCAACAATGATTTTATTGCCTCTGCAAGCAGCAATCGAAGTGGGGAGGGGAGGGTGGTTAGCTTACAGGGAAGTAGAATGAACCAAGGGGCGGGGGGTTTCATCAAGGAGAAACAAACAGAACTGTCACACCGTACCCTGGCCAGTCATGAAACTGGTTTTCAAAGCTTCTCTGATGCGCACCGCACCCTCTTGTATTGTTCTAACTGCCCTGGTGTCTGGCTGCGTTTAATCAGCAGCCAGGCGATTTGCCTCAACCTCCCACCCCACCATAAACGTCTCCCCCTTTCTCTCACAGATATTGTGGCGTGCACAGCAAGCAGTAATAACAATGGGAATATTGGTTTCGCAAGTTTACTGAGTCAGTAAACTGCACCAGCATGCTCTTAAACGTCCAAATGCACATTCTACCACCATTCTGCACTTGCTCAGCCTGCACATTTCCCAGCGCTACAACCCTTCGTAGCAGCAGCTCAGTGATTGCGTTGGCTACTTGGATCACAACAGCCCCACAGTAGATTTGCCCACTCCAAACTGATTCCCGACTGACCAGTAGCTGTCCGGCGTTGCAAGCTTCCAGAGGGCTATCGCCACTCACTTGTGAACTGTGAGGGCTGGTCTCATCTTGGTATTCTTGTGCTTCAGGGCAGGGGAAAGCAAGTCACAAAGTTCCATGAAAGTGCCCTTATGCATGCGAAAGTTTCGCAGCCATTGGGAATCATCCCAGACCCGCAACACTATGCGGTCCCACCAGTCTGTGCTTGTTTCCTGGGCCCAGAATCAGCATTCCACGGCATGAACCTGCCCCATTACCACCATGATGTCCACATTGCTGGGGACCGTGCTTTGAGAGAAGTCTGTGTCCATGTCCTCATCACTCTCCTCACCGTGCTGCCGTCACCTACTTGCCTGGTTTTGCAGGTTCTGGTTCTGGTTCTGCATATACTGCTGGATAATACGCGTAGTGTTTAGAACGGTCATAACTGCTATGGTGATCTTGCCATGGTATGGCGTCTGCAGGAGAGCAGAGTGGCAGTGGAAGCGGTGGGTGGATGACGATGCTGACAGCAATATGGTGCCCGCACTGAAAAAGGCACGAAATGATTGTTGGCCGTTGCAAGGGGTAGGCTGGCAGCAAACAGTACAGTACGACTGCTAGCTGTCATTGTTTCCTGGGTGCGCGCGGTGCTGCTGGCTGGGAGAGCAGCCTGAGGTAGAATGGCCCCCTCAGGGAGGGAACTCACAACCCTGGGTTTAGCAGACCAGTGCTCAAACCACTGAGCTATCCCTCTGCCAATATTCCAGGCAGGACCAAATCTCCATTAGACAAAACTTAAAGAAGAGAATGACCTGAGTCACTCCCATTTCTGTCCAGGCACCCCTGACAGACCTCTCCGAGGTCTGCCAGGAGCACCCATATCTGCCCAGGTGCCCCGAGTGACCTCACCGAGGCTGGCCAAGAGCACCCAGGAGATGACGAGGATGGCTACCAGTCGTAATGCACCATCTGCTGCCACAAAGCAATGAGCTGCTGCTGTGCAGCAATGCAGTCTCGCGTCTGCCAGCACCCAGGAGACGTACTGTGATGGTGAACTGAGCAGGCACCATGCTTGCCGTGGTATGGCGTCTGCACAGGTAACCCAGGAAAAAAGGCGAGAAACGATTGTCTGCCGTTGCTCTCACAGAGGGAGGAAGGAGGGGGGCCTGACGATATGTACCCAGAACCACCTGCGACAATGTTTTTGCCCCATCAGACATTGGGATCTCAACCCAGAATTCCAATGGGCGGCGGAGACTGCGGGAACTGTGGGATAGCTACCCACAGTGCAACACTCCGGAAGTTTACGCTAGCCTCAGTACTGTGGACGCACTCTGCTGACTTAATGGTTTTAAGTGGGGACACACACAATCGACTGTATAAAATCGATTTCTAAAAAAACGATTTCTATAAATTCAACCTAATTTCGTAGTGTAGACACAGCCACAGAGATTGTGGAAGCACTTCTGTACAAGAACAGCATGGCTGGGGTTCTGTCAGGGGGGACACTGACTGGAGGAACAACAGCTCTCCAGGGTATGCACCCTGCTGAAGTGTGCACATTTCAGCAGTAGCTCGGTGCAGTTGTAATTTTGATGGAACTCGCAGTAACTGGATTCTGAGCTTCAACTCCGTTCCTCACCCAGGAGGGCAGAGTGAGGGAGTCACAGTGGCAGTATGTCTCCTAGGAAAGTCGTTGAACATGAAGGCTGGTAGAACAGATTTCTAACTAGCTTTCAGCTTCAAGCTGAGAAAGTTGGAGTTATTTAGAAGAAGCTTTGTTTTCTGATGAAGAAATTGTTGCCTCCCAACATTCCAGAAAGAGGTGTTCAACATGTCCATACGTGCTCTTGCACATGCACAAGTGTACAGCAAAACCCTTGACAAAATGGAAAGTACGAGTCACCACAGTATACAGTACATACAAATGTTGCTCACACAGTGGAGTAACAGAGACCTCTCTCCTAAAATCCACTCTGAAGCTGTTAAATTAGTTCCAACAAAAAAAGTAAACAATGCAAGTCAGCTGACCATTCCTAAGAGATTCCTCAGCCCTCACCCAGACCTCTTCAATGAGGAAAAAACCCAAATTTCATTGGTGAGAGTCTGGGCCTAGGAGTTTTGATAACTCTGAAAAATTTCATTTTCAGTGATTGCCCTTTAATTAACATGAAATTCATCCTTTCAATGGCAGAGGGCCTTGTAGTAGTGTGAATGCGTTCAATGCATAATTCATGACTTAACACCTTTATAACTGTTAGGGGAACATTATGGCATTGTCTACACTACAGTAATACACTACAGTCATATGAGGGAGACCTGGCTTCAACATTATGGTCCTCTTACCTGATTATAATATGGTAGCAATCAGTAGTGTAGATAGAACATAACTGAGCTAGAGCATGGAAGTGTCTTTTAACCAGGCCTAGATTAACCCATCACTGGGCCCTAGTCAAACATACACTTTGGGCCCCTACCTTCTGATATGAATAGCAACAAACAGCCAATAAATGGAAAGAAGGGACTTCAAACTGCACAGTCCCTATGTAAAAGGATAAATGGACACAAATCAGATATTAGGAATGGCAATATACAAAAACCTGTAGGAGAACACTTCAACCTCCCTGGATACACAATAGCAGATTTAAAGATAGCCATCCTGCAGCAAAAAAAACTTCAGGACCAGACTTCAAAGAGAAATAGCTGAGCTTCAGTTCATTTGCAAATTTGACACCATCAGCTCAGGATTAAACAAACAAAGACTGTGACTGGCTAGCCAGCTACAAAAGCAGTTTCTCCTCCCTTGGTGTTCACACCTCAACTGCTAGAAGAGAGCCTCATCCTCCCTGATTGAACTAACCTCGTTATCCCTAGCCTGATTCTTGCTTGCATATTTATATCTGCCTCTGGAAATTTCCACTACATGCATCTGACGAAGTGGGTATTCACCCACGAAAGCTTATGCTCCAATATGTCTGTTAGTCTATAAGGTGCCACAGGACTCTTTGATGGTTTTACAGATCCAGACTAACACGGCTACCCTTCTGATACTTCAGTGATGTTCCCTCCCATATGTGCCATTGCAACAAATTCCCATCCCAGCCTACTCACTTACTGCTATTGAAAAACAAAGCATTTCTTTATCCAGTGCCCTCCCCTCCATTCCCAGCAGAGACAAGGAAAGTAAGGCTCAGCTGTGCGTGAGGTCTATTTTTGCCCACTCATGACTGGTGCGGATTTGTGTACAAACTGAAAGAACATCACTCACTTGAGTAATCAGTATTGGAATGTGGCACATGGGGTCACAACTCGGAGGGGTGACTGGGCCAACTCTACGTGAGTGGCATCACAACACCAATCAAATTTGGCCCAGCCACCCCTCCATCATGACAAGAGGTGTCCAGGCCAAATTTGAGTAGTAGTGTGACCCCATTTGCCAGGTAGCAATGCCACTCATTTAAGTGAAGTTTACAGTTTGTGTGCAAATCCACATATGTAAATAACACAACAAAAAACATTTTGGGTCCCAAATTTGGGTCCTTGGCACGTGCATAATTTGCCTATGTGTTAATCTGGCCCAGGTTTTAACTCTGGTAGCTATCAAGTCTAATATATAATTCTGTAACTTCTTTTTAATGTGCTTTTTCTTTTCCAGCAAGAAAGACAAAACACAAACAAACAAAAAAACCCAAATCCTATGTTAATAGTTCAGTCACCACCATGTCTAATATGATTATGTAGAAGGCATCTAGACCTTTGGGCTAAAGCATGTTTTAGCACAGTGAGTTCCTGGTCCATGATTGGGGCTCCTAGGCACTATGATTTTAATTAAGTAAGCTAGCTGTTTAGAATAGAGCCATACTGTAAAGTATTGTAATTAAATATTATTGTTATTGAGCCCATGAAGGTTTTTATAGATATTAATCAATTAGTCTTGTTAGAGTTGGTATGGGAACCCCCATTTTTTCATGTTCTCTGTATATGTCTTCCTACTGTATTTTCCACTGCAAGCATCTGGTGAAGTGGGCTTTAGCCCATGAAAGCTTATGCTCAAATAAATTTGTTATTCTCTAAGGTGCCACAAGTACTCATTCTTTTTTCTATAGCTACTAGCATTCACGGCACATCATACTGCCAGTATTCATATGCACATTAAAGTAATCCAATCTTTATCCATTGTAGAATTAAATTCACTGAGGTTTATGGTTCTTTTTAAAGATTAGTATGAAGCTGACTAGTTTAACGATTTTTCGTTCCAACATGTCTATTTAATCGCTCTAGGTATTTGCACAGAACTTATAAGTGTGGTATCTAGCACCTTCCACATTTTTGCTTTACAATCTTACTTCTTAGGAGAAGTAATTTTATAAGTCTTCACTTACAGTCCATTAACAATCATTCTAGTGCCCCTTAGTGAATGAGAAATAATTTACCAAGGACAATTTAAGAATTGTTTCAGAGTAGCAGCCGTGTTAGTCTGTATCCGCAAAAAGAAAAGGAGTCCTTGTGGCACTTTAGAGACTAACAAATTTATTTGAGCATAAGCTTTCGTGAGCTGTACAAAAGCTTATGCTCAAATAAATTTAAGAATTGTTCTTTGTAATTAACAATTTTTTTAAGATACAGATTCTCCTTTGATCCAGAGCCTTGTATGTTGGACACAAAGAAGACTAGTTAAAAGTTCTCAGATATATTCTTCAAAAAGTTCACTGTTCAGTAACCTGTATAAGGATTCCCTTTTTATTTGATATGTATACGAGTATATTCACACAACAAATTAAAGTTTTTCAGTTTTATCTTGGAGTTATCATTATCATTTACTGACATTCTGAGTGCAGTGTAAGACAAATGTTATGGTTGGAGTCAAGTAAATAAGATCACTGGGAAAAAACTGTTCAGCTGTCAAGAAGATAATGATTTATAGGCTTGTTTGTAGGGTACAAAAATGATTTCAGGCATTGTAATATACAGGGAAACCTGTACAAGACACCACCCTTATGAGGCAATCTCCTCTTATAACACCCCAAAGAGTCTTCAAATATATTAAGTACAGTTCTGTCCCATATTTTCTTAATGAAGTTGATTTTCTAGTAAAAGATTTCATTAGGGTTCTTAAGATAAGTTTCCTTTATTTTCTTTAATAGCAGGAAACGACATCAGATCTTGTATGAAATACACGATACTTGAAAATGAACTATTTTCAACATACTGGGAGTTTCAAATATTGAATTTACATGTATGTTGATAAAGAAAATTCCCAGTTAATTACATTTAAAAACCCTCCAACTAATGAGAAATTTGTATATAAAAAGGGAAGACTAAAAGATATATATGTCAGCATATTTTTAAGTCACCGGCTAAATTAACTTCATACTTTTAACTATTCCCGTGAACTGTACCCAATAAAAGCTATGCTACTGAATGACGAGAAAATGTACAGTACATTGATTCTGACAAAATTCTTACGATTTGTAACCTAGGAGAGAAGGTGTCATAAAAAGTCTATAGGTAAAAATTTAGTGGAGAATTATGACAATGAACACACTGCAAGCAGAAAATAACTAAAAATATATTCTAAAATGCTCCACAAGTATCTACATTTGTAGAAAAATGTATGATGTTGTATTTGAGAATAGTGTGTGATTATATTATTACAGACTTCATTATAAAGCAACCTTACTGATTTTTCATCGTTAAATTCCATAGACTTGTATTATGTAAGCTTCAGAGTAACAGCCGTGTTAGTCTGTATTCGCAAAAAGAAAAGGAGTACTTGTGGCACCTTAGAGACTAACCAATTTATTTGAGCATAAGCTTTCTTGAGCTACAGCTCACTTCATCGGATGCATATATAAGCTGTTTCCACAGGAAAAAAGTTAATAGAATGCAAAAGCAACCAAGCACCATCTAGTGGCTACATCTCATAATACCAGTAATACAATGCTCAGACTATACTGTGTGACTGTATGGCCATGAAATTAATACAAGCATAAAACTTGCTTTCATTTTAAAAAAATTTATTTTGAGCATGAGATATTCTTGGCATCAGTGAGTTTTGGAAATTAGATTATATTGGTTTTGGTGATGGGCTGAATATATTTCTGAAGTAGGGTTTCTGTTATTAGGAGATTTCAAGTAAGGCACTCCCACCTAAATACTCCCATTAAAAAGTGTAAGAGAAGAGAATTACAGAAAATATTGTTGTAAATTCAACATTTAATCAACAGTAACATAAAAAATGCAATTAATATCAGCCTGTAAGTTAATCATATTACCAACATTTACCAGTTACCAAAAAATAATTACTTAAAACCACTTAAATAATAAGGAACTATGGGCCAGATTTTTAAAGGTGTTTAGCCTCCTAAAGATGCAGTTAGGTGCTTTAGCTTAAATGCAGCTTTAGACTGTACAGACCCCATGCTGGCTTTGCAATCAAGGAGTTAACACAGCAACCACCAGTCAGCACTGACTGGCAGCCTCATTCCATCTGAGAGAATAAAAGAGCTGGGAAGCAGAGGGGAAGGATGGCTTCCAGAGAAGCAAGCAGGCTGGAGAAAGAAAGTCCTATGAGCAAGCTGGCAAAAAGCCATCCAGCGTATGTGTATACTGCAATTAGACACCTGCAATTGGCCTATGCCAGCTGACTCTGGCTTGCAGGGCTAAGGGGCTATTTAACTACTGGCTTGGGCTTCAATCCAAGCTCTGGGACCCTCCCACCTTGCAGGGTTCTAGAGCTCGGGCTCCAGTCCGATCCTGAATGTCTACACTGCGTTTAAACAGCCCCACAGCCTAAGCCCTGTGAGCCAGCATCAGAGGGCACAGGCCAGCCATGGTTTTTAATTGCAATGTAGACATACCCCCAGAGAAGGGATGACCAGATCTACAGGCTGGAAAAGCCTACAAAAACAAGGGAGGTAGGAAGGAGCTCAGGGCACAGCAGGAGGAGTTGTTAAGGCCTGATTCTGCCTGCCTGGTTTAAGGGCCCTGAGCTGGAACCCAGTGGAGTGGATAGGCCACTGATCTCTCAGACTCAAGAACCAAAAAGGTTTCTAGACCCGTTGAGGACCAGGACCAATTAGTCCTGCCAAGTATAAGGGTAAACCTGTACACTACAGTGGGACTGAGACTAATACCTTTATTGCTCAGAATGGGACTACCACAGGGACTCAGGCAAGAGGAGATGACTGACTGCCATACTGAGTGGACTCCGTGCAATGCTCCATCTGACCAGAGGACATGCTTTCATGTTAGCACACCAGCTCACAGGCATGTAACACCCACTTAAAAATCTGGCGCTATGTCATTTTTAGAATGCGAGGCAGTGAATCAGCGTGGTAGAACTCTCTGCTGGCTAATCAAGTCGTTATTTGGCCTAGATGCAGAGGAGATAAACCCCAGTAGGATAGTTCCTCCCTGGACCTACTGTGACTTTGCACTCCATAATGTTTTGTGGAAATATGCTTATGAGTGTGAATATAATGTAATTGGAATATGCTTTATGCAAAAGATCTCTTGTAAGGTATCATTACAAGATATAATCTACTGAGTGTGTTCCTCCTATTTGTATGAATGTATCCTTCTTGTACTTTAAACTAGGAATATGTAGAATATGACCCCTCGCTCTCACAGACCTTGGGAGACAAGCCTGTCCTCTCTTACAGACAGCCCCCCAACCTGAAGCAAATACTCACAAGCAACTACACACCACACAACAGAAACACTAACCCAGGAACCAGCCCCTGCAACAAAGCCCGTTGCCAACTCTGTCCACATATCTAGTCAAGGGACATCATCATAGGACCCTACCACATCAGCCACACCATCAAAGGCTCCTTAACCTGCACATCTACCAATGTGATATATGCCATCATGTGCCAGCTATGACCCCCTGCCATGTACGTTGGCCAAACCGGACAGTCTCTACACAAAAGAATAAATGGACACAAATCAGACATCAAGAATCGTTAACATTCAAAAACCAGTAGAAGAGCACTTCAATCTCCCTGGACACTCAATAACAGACTTAAAAGTCGCCATTCTTCAACAAAAAACCTTCAAAAACAGACTTCAATGAGCAACTGCAGAACTGGAATTAATTTGCAAACTTGACACCATCAAATTAGGACTGAATAAAGACTGGGAGTGGCTGGGTCACTACAAAAAATAATTTTCCCTCTCTTGATACTCACACCTTCTTGTCAACTGTTGGGAATGGGACACATCCACTTTGATTGAATTGGCATTGTTAGCACTACAAAAAGTAATTTCCCCTCTGTTGATATTCACCCCTTCTTGTCAACTGTTGGGAATGGGCTACATCCACCCTAATTGAATTGGCCTTGTTAGCACTGACCTCCCGACTTGGTAAGGCAACTCCCATCTTTTCATGTGCTGTATATTTATACCTGCTTACTGTATTTTCCACTCCATGCATCTGATGAAGTGGGTTGTATCCCATGAAAGCTTATGCCAAATAAATTTGTTAGTCTCTAAGGTGCCACAAGGACTACTTGTTTTTACTGATACAGACTAACACGGCTACCCCTCTGAAATCTAAGGTCCTATTGTAATTATGCAAAGCGTGGGCCATTAATGGTGGCTTAGAATCTTGATGGCTCCCATTGACTAGGACAATTGGTTGTGAATAGGTTTATTTACCTGCAAGCCTTCTGGTGTATATGCTGGCCAGCACATGGGTAATGAAGAATGAGGTCTCACAGGACATGTGGCCATGTCACCTGATACTGGAATCCATCTTAAACCTGGTGCTTTTCCATTTAGAAGGAGGGGTGGGGACCCAGAGAGACAAAAGATTCCTGCCTTGTGCCAAAGCTATAAAAGGGGGTGGAACAGAACAAAGGGGGCTGCCAATCATGAAAAAAGTCCTAGTTACCATCTGAGCTGGAACTAACAAGGACTGTACCAGGGGAAAGGATTGGACCCAGACTAGGAAGGAGTCTAGTTTGTGAAAAGCTTATTGGAACATCTCTGAGGGTGAGATTTTACCTGTAATCAGTTTCTTAATGTATTCGGCTTAGACTTGCATGTTTTTGCTTTATTTTGCTTGGTGACTTACTTTGTTTTGTCTGTTATTACTTAAAACCACTTAAATCCTACTTTTTATACTTAATAAAATCACTTTTGTTTATTAATTAACCCAGACTAAGTGATTAATACCTGGGGGAGCAATCAGCTGTGCATATCTCTCTATCAGTGTTATAGAGGGCTGTGCCCTTATTGACATAATCTGGGACCGTATAGATCATTGTTGCCACCAAGGTCCTGTACTGGCACCAAATCTTGTATAAAGGGGGTCAAATAAGGTGTCTAAGACAAGGTTATGATTTGCTGGTTATGATTATGCTGTCTATATGTGTGTATCATTTTTGTAGTTAAAGTTATGAATATTGGCTCTATACTGTCCATATTTCAAACTTATGCTATGCTTCTGGGTGAAACCCCAGACAAGTTGGTGTCAGCTCTGCCTAGCTTGCTTGATGGCCCATTAAGGACCATCAGCTATACAACTGACCCATTGAGAGAAGGCAGATACGCCTTGTGACTCAGGAAAGTATGCAGGGACTTGCCCATGTGACTCCACAGTCCATTTTGCTGTAATTTTCCACAGTAAGAACAAAGAGGTGTTCTTACACCCGGAAAAGACTATAAAAGGCTGATGCCTTATTTCCATCTTGTCTTCAGTCCTGCTTCATACCTCTAGAGGGACTTTGCTACAAACAAAAGCTCTACACAAAGGACTGATGACCCATCCCAGCTGTGGATGTACTCCAGAGACTTGATTTGAACCTACATTTTATTCCACCTCTGCTACAAGCCTGAACCAAGAACTTTGCCATTACTGTATGTAATTGATTCCATTTAACCAATTCTAGCTCTCATCTATATCTTTTTTCCTTTTATGAATAAATCTTTAAATTTTAGATTCTAAAGGATTGGCAACAGCATGATTTGTGGGTAAGAACTGATTTGTATATTTACCTGGGTCTGGGGCTTGATCCTTTGAGATGGAGAGAACCTTTTTTCTTTTATTTGGGTATTGGTTTTCATAACCATATGTCCCCATAACAAGTGGCACTGGTGGTGATACTGGGAAACTGGAGTGTCTAAGGGAGTTGCTTGTGTGACTTGTGGTTAGCCAGTGGGGTAAAACCAAAGTCCTTTCTGTCTGTCTGGTTTGGTTTGCCTTAGAGGTGGAAAAACCCCAGCCTTGGACTGTAATTGTCCTGCTTTAAGCAATTTGTCCTGTACTGGCACTCTCAGTTGGGTCCTGCCAGAACCAGCATCGTTACAAGGGCAGACAATTTATGAATTTACCCTGTATAAGCTTTATATAGAGTAAAACAAATTTATTTGGGGTTTGGATCCCATTGGGAACTGGGTGTCTGGGTGCTGGAGATAAACCAAAAACTGCTCAGCAGGTCACCTAAAGTCTGCAGCTTTGGGGGCGTGAACCAGACCTGGGTCTGTGTTGCAGCAGGCTAGCATGTCTGGCTCAGCAAGGCAGGGTTCTGGAGTCCCAAGCTGGCAGGGAAAATGGGCTCAGAGGTAAATTCAGCACATCAGGTGACAGTCCCAAGGGGGTCTCTGTGACCAAACCTGTCACACCTACTCATCAGGGATTCATGTGTGGGGCTGGGAAGGGAAAGTGGGGGGATGGACATTATCTGTATTGTCACTCCCACCAGGCCCACAGGGATTCCAGACTGTTGAACCTGCCTTGAGGGGAAGAGGACAGGGGAGCAGCCAGCAGAAGAGTTAGAATCATAGAATCATAGAATATCAGGGTTGGAAGGGACCCCAGAAGGTCATCTAGTCCAACCCCCTGCTCAAAGCAGGACCAATTCCCAGTTAAATCATCCCAGCCAGGGCTTTGTCAAGCCTGACCTTAAAAACCTCTAAGGAAGGAGATTCTACCACCTCCCTAGGTAACGCATTCCAGTGTTTCACCACCCTCTTAGTGAAAAAGTTTTTCCTAATATCCAATCTAAACCTCCCCCACTGCAACTTGAGACCATTACTCCTCGTTCTGTCATCTGCTACCATTGAGAACAGTCTAGAGCCATCCTCTTTGGAACCCCCTTTCAGGTAGTTGAAAGCAGCTATCAAATCCCCCCTCATTCTTCTCTTCTGCAGGCTAAACAATCCCAGCTCCCTCAGCCTCTCCTCATAACTCATGTGTTCCAGTCCCCTAATCATTTTTGTTGCCCTTCGCTGGACTCTCTCCAATTTATCCACATCCTTCTTGAAGTGTGGGGCCCAAAACTGGACACAGTACTCCAGATGAGGCCTCACCAATGTCGAATAGTTCCTGACAGCATGGCTCTAACAGAGCTGTACTGAATTAGAGCTATGGGTGGCCCAGATGGCTGTGGAGGTACAAGGTCCCTGAGGAGATCTTGGGGGATATGGTGGTTTGGAAGGACAACCATAGAATCATACAGCTGGAAGGGACCTCATCTAGTCCAGTCCCCTGGACTTGTGGCAGGGCTAATTATTAAACCATTCCTGACAGCTGTTTGCCTAACCTACTCTTAAAAATCTCCAATAATGAAGATTCCACAACCTCCCTAGACAATTTTTTCCAGTGCTTAACCACCCTGACAATTAGGAAGTTTTTCCTAATGTCCAACCTAAACCTCCCTTGCTGCAATTTAAGCCCATTGCTTCTTGTCCTATCCTCAGAAGTTAAGGAGAACAATTTTTCTCCCTCCTCCTTGTAACAACCTTTTACATACTTGAAAACTGTTATGTCCCCTCTCAGTCTTCTCTTTTCTAGACTAAACAAACCCAATTTTTTCAATCTTCCCTCACAGGTCATGTTTTCTAGGCCTTTAATCATTTTTGTTGCTTTTCTCTGGACTTTCTCCAAATCCTTCCTGAAATGTGGCATCCAGAACTCCAGTTGAGGCCTAATCAGAGCAGAGTAGAGAGGAAGAATTACTTCTCATGTCTTGCTTACAATATTCCTGCTAATACATCCCAGAATGATGTTTGCTTTTTTTCCCCCAACAGCATTACACCGTTGACTCATATTTACCTTATGGTCCACTATGACCCCCAGATCCCTTTCCACAGTACTCCTTCCTAGACAGTCATTTCCCATTTTGTATGTGTGCAACTGATCATTCCTTCCTAAATGGAGTACTTTGCATTTGTCCTTATTGAATTTCATCCTATTTAGTTCAGACCATTTCTCCAGTTTGTCCAGAGCATTTTGAATTTTAATCCTATCCTCCAAAGTACTTGCAACACCTCCCAGCTTGGTATCATCTGCAAACTTTATAAGTGTACTCTCTATGCCATTATATAAATCATTGATGAAGATATTGAACAATGCCTGCTTGTTTCATAGATGGTGGGGAGATCTCTGTCCCCTGAGGAAATTCCACAGAGGGAACTTCATAGAATGTGCTGTTCTGTTCCCTCATTATTTTTAACTCATTATTTCTATACAGGAGACAATCTGTTCCTTGGGAAAAGTTACTCCTTGTCTGACCTCCTAGCTGCAGGGCAGGTAAGGTTTTCCATCTGATATGTCATTCTGAAGGGGTATACAAATGCCACACTAGAGAAGGCAGCATTAAAGAGCTGCTCTCGACACGGACTCCCCACCCCACTATATCTGCAAAGCCTGCACAAGCTGGAGATAGAGCTTAAAAAATGGAAGCAGAGTAGCTCAGACACAAACAGACAGGGGACCTGACTTCTGAACTCTGGAAAGGAGCACCACAGGTGCTCTTGCTGTCTGAGGCTTGGAGATACTGACTTGGCCAAGCCTGCACAGGGGGAATGCTGACTTTTGAAAGTCAAACTTTAATTTTGTGTTCAGTTCTTCACTTTACCCTGTGGGAAGAGGGGCCACTGGTAGGAAGTGATCCAGGGAGGCAACTGAATAGCATGCCAAGCTACAGCTCTCAGGTGTCTGCCATTGGACCCTCCTGCTAACTTCTAAAGTGGAAACAATGACAGAAGTCTTTCACTCAGTGGGGAAACCTAGTTGGGGAAGATCCTGAAGGTGCCAGTGTCCTGATCCCAAGACTGACCCAAAGGGAAAGCCCTGAAGCCCTTGCTGACTTCTGAGTCCAGTAATGTGGAAGTCTTCACTCTGTGTATCCCAAAAGGGGAGAACTTGAAAGTGCAACCCAGCTGGAGGTCTGAGTCACTAAAAATGACAGACAGCAGAGCAGTGAGAAATACAGTGAGAAAGGGAAAGACCTGGGAGGAAGACAACCTGCCATACTCCACTCTGACCGCTAGATGGCTGTGCCAGTGACTGTTCCCTTTCACATTACAGTCAGACTGTTATTAGCAGTATTCTTTCCTTCCTTCCTTCTGTGCCCTAGCATCTCACTTGTGTGCTTTTTGTACTGAACTCCTAACAGTCAGTAATGTATAAGGACCTGATAGAACTCCCATTGTAGTCAATCGGTCTCCCCCTCAGTGGCGCCAAAGAGGAGAGACTGGGAGGGCAGGCAAATGTCCATCCCTGCCCACCCCAAGTTTTTTGCAATTGCTCAAAGTTCCCTTCCACATGCTGAAGAGCAGAGATAGTGGAAAGGGGGGACATGGCAGTAGACCCCAGTCAGTAGCAAGCTGAAACCTCTCTTTAAACTAAGTAATTGCTTTGCCACAAAAATGCCTATTGGGAGGCTGCTCCCGAACCTCACCCCTCTGATGGTTAAAACCTAATTTCCAGCTTGAACTTTTTTCATGGCCAGTTTAAGGTCATTTGTTCTTGTGGCAGCATTGCCCTTTATCTTAAATAGCTCTTCTCTGTCCCTGGTATTTACCCCTCTAATGTCTTTACAGAGAGCAATCATACAATGTCTCAGCCTTCTTTTTCTAAGCTAAACAAGACAAGGTCTTCCAGCCTTCTCTCAAAAGAAAGGCTTTTCATTCCACTTACTATCCTAGTAGCTCTTCTCTGTACGTGCTCCCGTTAAATGATCTTTTCCTTGAACATGGGTGACCAGACCTGTACACAGTATTCCAAACGAAATCTTATCAGTGCCTTTACAATGGCATTAATACTTCTCTCTCTCTACTGGAAATGTCTCGCCTACACATCCTGGGATCACATTTGCCTTTTTTCGAAGCTGCCTCACACTGGTGGCTGAGTCATTGTTTGGTCAGCCCACACATCCAGGTCTCTCTCCTTCTCTATTGGTTGGAACTGATGAGGCCTCAGCTTGTAGCAGAAATTATTATTAGATCCGAAGTGTATGCCTTGCACTTTGTACTATGAATTTTATCTCATTTCTGTCACTCCAGTCTTCAAGGTCATCCCGATCTTTATATATAATAATCTGATCCTCCTCTGTATTGATACTGCCTCCCAACTTAGTATCATCAGCAAATTTCACTAGCATACTCCTACTCTTTGTGCCCAGGTCATCCATAAAAATGTTGAATGAGACTGGCCCCAAGACTGATCCTTGAGAAACCCCAGTAGTAAGCTCCCTCTAGTCTGGAGGACCAGGATTCTAACTGCAGGTTTGGATGGCTTATATAGTAATGGTTTGAACTATTTGATATAGTCAATATTCATTATGAATTTCTCTCATTTTGTGGTTAGAGAACTCTTTGCTCTTTCTTCAAGTTTTATGAGTATCCATCAAATAACTTAGCCAAATAATCTTCAGACTATGGCTTGTTCAGTAACAATTCCCTATACCCTATTTATTATTTATAATGGGTGACTCTGTTCACCAAAATCCTGTGGTACTGTTTCTACTTCATGATTGGATGATTGAACACCCCCTGTATTTGTTTAATGACTGAAGGGACAATATCAGCTTCAAATCACATGCAAACAAGCATATTTCTTTACCTATGTCACCAGTAAAACCTCAGCTTATTAAGAGTGATTTAAAAAACAGCAACACCTGTTCATAAAGTTTAAAAGACAAAATAAGTAACTTAACTAAGGAAAAACCGATTACCTACCTTTCCAAAACAGTTGTTCTTCAAGATGTGTTGCTCACGTTCACAACATTCTAGATGTGTGCGAGCCCACATGCACAGTCATCAGAGATTTTGGCCTTAGCTGTATCCATAGGGTCAGCTGCGGCACCCCCTTGAGTGCTGCACTCATACGCTGGCATATTGGGCGCCGCCGTCCCTACGGCCTCTCAGTTCCTTCTTGCCGGCAACTCCGACAGAGGGGCAGGAGGATGGGTAATGGAATGGACATGAGCAACACATCTCGAAGAACAGTTACGGAAAGGTAGGTAACCGTTTTTTCTTCAAGTGCTTGGTCATGTCGATTCCATTCTAGGTGACTCACAAGCAATATTCTCGGAGGTGGGCTAGGAGTTCATGATCTTGCGGCACTGCTATGTAAAAGCATAATGAGACGTGAACGTGTGGACGGATGACCAGGTGGCCACCCTACAGATGTCCTGGATAGGAATTTGGGCTAAGAAAGCTGCCAGAGAGGCTTGCACCCTGGTTGAGTGGGAGTTACAATTCCAGGAGGGGGCACCTTAGCCTCATCCTAGTAGCAGCGAATGCAGGCAGTGATCCAAGAAGAAAGTCTTTGAGCAACCTTTCATCCTGTCAGCCACCGCGACAAACAATTGCATCGACTTGTGGAATGGCTTGGTTCTTTCAATGTAGAAAGCTAGCACCCTCTTGACATATAGGGAATGCAACCTACACTCTTCCTCCAACTTATGAGGCTTTGAAAGAAAGACAGGTAAGTAAATGTCCTGACCCATATGAAACTGTGAGACCACCTTGGGCAGGAAAGCCGCAGCTGGACCTTGTCTTTGTAAAAGACCGTGTAGGATGGTTCTGAGGTAAGCTCCCTAATCTCAAAGACTCTATGGGCAGATGTTATTGCAACCAAGAATGTGACCTTCCAGGAAAGGAGAAGGAAAGAGCAGGAAGCCAGAGGCTTGAAGGGGGTGCCATGAGCCGTGACAGCACAAGATTCAGGTCCCATGGAGGGACAGGGTCCTTGACGTGCAGGTAGAGGTGCTCGAGACCCTTGGAGAACTTGGCAGTCATGTCCTGGGGGAAAACCGACCTACCCTCAAGTGGCGGATGGAAGGCTGAGATAGCCAAGTGGACCTTAATAGATGAAAGGGATAGGCCTTGGAACTTGAGATGCAGAAGGTAATCCAGGATTAGCTGCAGTGAGGCCCGCTTGGGCCAAATGCCTCTATCTGTGGTCCAACAAGTGAACCGCTTCCATTTGGCCAGGTAGGTCACTCTGGTGGAGGGCTTTCTGCTGCCCAACAGGACTTGGACACTCACTGAGCACTCCTGCTCCTCTGCATTAACCATGTAGCAGCCAAGTCGTCAGGTGCAGCGCTGGCAGGTTCGGATGCAGAAGACTGCCATGGTTTTGGGACAGCAGGTCCTGCCAGAGCAGTAGCTGTAACGGAGCAGCCACCGAGAGGTCCAGCAGCATGCTGAACCAGTGCTGGTATGGCCAGCCCGGCGCTATGACTATCACCTTCACCCTGTCCTACTTGATCTTCATGAGGACTCTGAATTAATGGCACTGGAGGAAAGGTGTACATCAGAGCCCTCAACCACAGGAGCAGAAAAGCGTCTGACAGGGAGCTTCTGTCAATCCCCTGAATCAAACAGAAAACATAGCACTTCCTGTTCTGCCTGGCTGTGAACAGGTCCACCCAGGGAGTCCCCCTCATCTGGAAGATGATACTGACCACTTCTGGATGGAGGGATCACTTGTGGTGAGACAAGAAGGACCCGTTGAGGCAATCTGCCAAAGCATTCCTGGCCCTAGGGAGGTCTGCAGCTACAAGGTGGATGTCGTGTTGTATACAGAAGTCCCAGAGCTTGAAGGCTTCCTGGCAAAGGGAAGACGACCTGGCTCCGCCTTGCTTGTTGATATAGAACATAACCATTGTATTATCCATCAGAACCTTGACCACCCTGCTTTTTATGTGAGGGTCAGAAGGCTTGGCAGGCCAGGCGAACTGTTGTGAGCTCCCCGACATTGATGTGTAGGGAGCGATCAAGATTCGACCAACAACCTTCCATGCTGAGATTCCCCAGGTGGGCTCCCCACCTCTGGTCTGAGGCATCAGAGATGAGGGTCACCGATGGGGATGGAGCCATCAAGGAAATTCCTGCCAACACCGATGCAGGATTCTGCCACCATATGAGTGACGACAGTATGTGGTCCAGGACCCTGACTACACAAGAACAGCCATACTGGATCAGACCAATGGTCCATCTATCCCAGTATCCTATCTTCCAACAGGGTCAATGCCAGGTGACCCAGAGGAATGAACAGAACAGGTAATCACCAAGTGATCCATCCCCTGTTGCCCATTCCCAGCTTCTGGCAAACAGAAGCTAAGGACAACATCCCTGCCCATCCTGGCTAATACCCATTGATAGACCTATTCTCCATGAATTTATCTAGTTCTTTTTTGAACCCTGTTACAGTCTTGGCCTTCACAACATCCTCTGGCAAGGAGTTCCACACGTTGACTGAGCACTGTGTGAAAAAATACTTCCTTTTGTTTGTTTTAAACGTGCTGCCTATTAATTTCATTTGGTGACCCCAAGTTTTTGTGTTATGAGAGGAGTAAACAATATTTCCTTATTTACTTTCTCCACACCAGTCATTATTTTATAGAACTCAATCATATCCTCCCCCTTAGTTGTCTCTTTTCCAAACTGAAAAGTCCCAGTCTTATTAATCTCTCCTCATATGGTAGCAGTTCCATACCCCTAATCATTTTTGTTGCTCTTTTCTGAACTTTTTCCAATATATCTTTTTTGAGATGGGGCGACCACATCTGCACGCAGTATTCAAGATGTGGGCATACCATGGATTTATATAGAGGCAATATGATATTTGCTGTTCTATTATCTAGCCCTTTCTTAATTATTCCCAACATTCTGTTTGCTTTTTGACTGCCACTGCACATTGAGTGGATGTTTTCAGAGAACTATCCACAATGACTCCAAGATCTCTTTCTTGAGTGGTAACAGCTAATTTAGACCCCATCATTTTATATGTATAGTTGGGATTACGTTTTCCAATGTGCATTACTTTGCATTTATCAACACTGAATTTCATCTGTCATTTTGTTGCCCAGTCACCCAGTTTTGAGAGATCCTTATGTAGCTCTTTGCAGTCTGCCTGGGACTTAACTATCTTGAGTAGTTTTGTACCATCTGCAAATTTTGTCACCTCACTGTTTACCCCTTTTTCCAGATCATTTATGAACATGTTGAATAGGACTGGTCCCAGTACAGACCCCTGGGGGACACCACTGTTTACCTCTCTCCATTCTGAAAACTAACCATTTATTTCTACGCTTTGTTTCCTATCTTTTAACCAGTTACCAACCCATGAGAGGACCTTTCCTCTTATCCCATGACATCTTACTTGGCTTAAGAGCTTTTGGTACGGGACCTTGTCAAAGGCTTTCTGAAAATCTAAGTACACTATATATCCACGGGATCCCCCTTGTCCACATGCTTGTTGACCCTCTCAAGAATTCTAGCAGATTGGTGCAGCAGGATTTGCCTTTAAAAAAACATGTTGACTCTTCCCCAGCAAATTACGTTCATCTATATGTCTGACAATTTTGTTCTTTACTGTAGTTTCAACCAGTTTGCCCCATACAACAATTACAGGCTGGTAAACCTGACTTCAGGGATCACCTCTAGAGCCCTTTTTAAAAATTGGCATCACATTAGCTATCCTCCAGTTATTTGGCACAGAAGCAGATTTAAATGATAGGTTACAAACCACAGTTAGTAGTTCTGCAATTTCACTTTTGAATTCCTTCAGAACTCTTGGGTAAATACCATCTTGTCCAGGTGACTTATTACTGTTTAGTTTATCAATTTGTCCCAAAATCTCCTCTAATGACATCTCAATCTGGGATACTTCTTCAAATTTGTCACCTAAAAAGAATGGCTCAGGTTTGGGAATCTCCCTCAAATCCTCAACTATGAAAACTGATGCAAAGAATTCATTTAGTTTCTCTACTATGGCCTGATGGTCTTTGAGTGCTCCTTTAGCATCTCTATCATCCAGTAGCCCCACTGGTTGTTTAGCAGGCTTCCTGCTTCTGATATACTTAAAAAAATATTTTGCTATTACTTTTTGAGTCTTTGGCTAGCTGTTCTTCAAATTCTTTTTTGGCCTTCCTAGTTGTATTTTTACACTTAATTTGCCAGCGTATATGCTCTTTTCTATTTTCCTCCCTAGGGTTTAACTTCCACTTTTTAAAGGATGCCTTTTTGTCTCCCACTGCTTCTTTTACTTTGTTGTTTAGCCATGGTGGCACTTTTTTGGTTCTCTTACTATGTTTTTTTAATTTGGGGCATACATTTAAGTTGAGCCTCTATTATGGTGTCTTGAAAAAGTTTACAGGCAGCTTGCAGGGATTTCACTTTGGGCATTCTACCTTTTAATTTCTGTTTAACTAACTTCCTCATTTTTGTGTAGTCCCCTTTCCTGAAATTAAATGCTACAGTGTTGGGCTGCTGTGGTGTTTTCTCTGCCACAGGGATGTTAAATTTAGTTATATTATGGTCACTATTACCAAGCGGTCTGGCTATAATCACCTCTTGGACCAGATCCTGTGCTCCAACTTAGGACTAATTCAAGAATTACCTCTCCTCTTGTGGGTTCCAGGACTAACTACTCCAAGAAGCAGTCATTTAAGGTGTCAAGAAACTTTATCTCTGCATCCCGTCCTGAGGTGACATGTACCCAGTCAATATGGCGATAATTAAATTCCCCATAATAAATTGAGTTTTTTATTTTTATAGCCTGTCTAATCTCACTGAATATTTCACAGTCACTATCACCATCCTTGTTAGGTAGTCGGTAATATAACCTTACTGCTATATTGTTATTAGAGCATGGAATTACTATCCATAGAGATTCTATGGTGCACTTTGGTTCATTTAAGATTTTTACTTCATTTGGATTCTACACTTGTTTTCCACATATAGTGCCACTCCTCCACCAGTACAACCTGTTCTATCCTTCCGATATATTCTGTACCCTGGTATTACTGGGTCTCATTGTCTATCCTCATTCCACCAAGTCTCCATGATGCCAATTATATCAATATCCTCATTTAATATGAGGCACCCTAGTTCACCCATTTTATTATTTAGACTTCTAGCATTTGTATATATGCCTTTAAAAACTTGTCACTTTTTAGCTGTCTGCCATTACATGATGTAATTGAATGGGCCTCTCTTTCATTTGACAGTTTCTCATCAGAGCCTCTCCATATTTTATCATCTTCTATCCTCTCCTCCTTACTAGGACATAGAGAATCTCCATTAATAGATCCTTCCCTAAGATATGTCTCTGTCCGAGCCATGTGCTCCTCTGAACCTGACTACATGATCCATGCTGTGTCTGTTGGGGACATAGACGGACACTAGCCATGCCTGCAGGGGCCCGAGGTGGAGCTGCATGTGCCGGACCACGTAAGTGCAGGCTACCATGTGGCCCAATAATCACAGGCAAATGTGAGTTGTGGTGAGAGGATGAGCTTACATGCAGGAGATCAGATCTGCCATGGCTTGGAACAAGGTAAGTGGCCACTGGCTCTATGCACTTTGTGAACACTCTTGTAGCTAATGAGAGACCGAATGGCAACACCGTGAATTGGAAATGGCGCTGGTCCAACGCAAAAATGGAGGAAGCATCCGTGTTCTGGGAAAATGGAAATATGCATCCTTCAAGTTGAGGGCGGCGTACCAGTCTCCTGGGGATCCAGGAAAGGGATGATGGAGGCCAGGGAGACCATGTGAAACTTCAACTTCTAGAGAGACTTGCTGAGGCAATGCCGTCCAGAATGGGCCCCGAGTCCCTGTCAAGGCTGATTCCCCATCCTGGCACTTCGACTGCAGAAGGTGGGGGCCCGCAAGGATTTTTAAATAATTAATACTGGCTGCTCCAGGCTTGTATTAAACTCCCAAGCTTACAGCTTTTTTCTGACCGTGGCTTGGTAAACGCTGCCACCATCCAAATGCAAAACCCCTTTTATTGGAACCCAGGAAGGTGCACTTGGGAATTCCTTCCTGTGGGGTACCCTCAAGCCCTTTCATCCCCACCCTCTCTCCGGGGAAGAGCTGAGAAAGAAAACAAAGGAAATTAGCTGTTGCCACCAGCTAATTAAACAATATATGCAAACTTTTTAGGACACCAAAAATCCAATCCTGTTCTTTAAAAAGGTAAATTTTATTAAAAACAAAAAAGAAAAAATACATCTGGAACTTATGCTTTTCCTAGATTTTAAAAGAGCAATTTCAAAAATTAAGCATCCAAAATAGCTTTCCTGGGGGTTCAGCTTAAAGGTTACAAGCAAACAAAAGCATCTGGGGTCAGCACAGAGGAGTCCACTACCCATAAGAAATAAAACTAATCATGTCTTTCTCAACATTCCTGATCTACTTACACATTTGGGGGTTCCAAATAAGTAGTTCTAGGTATGATCTATGATCATACCTGGCGTAAAGCTTCTCATAGCATAACTGCTCCCTGTTCCCCTCTTTCCCAGAGAACCACACACACAAAGGGGAAGTCCCCCCGCATTTAAAAAAGTTCTAGCCCTCCCATTGACTCTTTTGGTCAGGTGCCCACTCCTTTCCTTTTACCTGGGGGCTTGTTAACCCTTTACAGTGAAAATATGTAGAGAACAACCACCAAGAGGGATTCCATAGCCAACTGACTGGCTGAGTATCCACAAAAGGGAGCTATCCCCTCCTCTCATTTATCACAGACACCCTTTTGCTTTTGGGATTAGGAAGTAGTAGGAGTAGAACCCCTTTCCTTTCATGTCCTGAGGGACTTCCTCCATCGCCCCCAGGTGCAGGAGTTCTCAACCTCTTGAACAAGGAGTTGCTTGTGAGAAGAGTCCCTGAAGAGGGACGGGGAAGGAGGGTGGGAGGGAGGGAGAGTCAGCCACGAACTGCAGGGTGTAACCTGAAGATATTATATCTCACACCCAAAGGTCTGAGGTCAGCCGTGACCAGGCCAACAGGAAGAGGTGCAGGGGTGGCCAAACTGGCTTCAGAGCCGCATGCGGCTCTTCAGATATTAATATGCAGCTCCTTTTATAGGCACCAACTCCGGGGCTGGAGCTACAGGTGCCAACTTTCCAGTGTGCCGGGGTTGCTCACTGCTCAACCCCTGGCTCTGCTACAGGCCCTGACTTCACTCCACCCCTTCCCGCCCTCTCTGCTGAGCCTGCTGTGCCCTTGCTCCTCCCCCTCTCCCCCCAGAGCCTCCTACACGCCACGAAACAGCTGATCAGGAGGTGCGGGGAGGGAGGAGGCGGCACTGATTGGCGGGGCAGCTGGTGGGTGGGAGAGGGGGCTGCTGATATATTACTGTGGCTCTTTGGCAATGTACATTGGTAAATTCTGGCTCCTTCTCAGGCTCAGGTTGGCCACTTCTGGGTGTGAGGAAAGAGTAGGAGGGTGGATCTTGGGATGTGACTGGAGTGCCATCCTCGAGTGCACTCTCAAAATGCCTGTTTCTGGCTTCCTTGGTTTCTGGAAGGGACAGGCTGAACAGACTAACAGGAAGACGAAGGTTGCTGCCACTTAAATCCTTTGTCTCTGTCCTTTTTCCTATAGTTGCTCAGCTGGGGAGTCCCCCAGGATCTAGACTGGGGAGGCGGAGGAGAGAATGGCTTCCTAGCCTGCTGAGGGGTATGAAGGCCCAAGGAGGAGAAGGTGGCCCAGGAGTCTTTAAGGTCATGGAGCCTTGCATCCATGAACTCAGAGAAGAACCCTGCTCCCTCAAACAGGAGGTCCTGTAGGATAGTCTCATCTCCTGGGATAACCCGGAGGACTGTAACCAAGAGCTGTGCCTCATTACCACTGCAGGGGCGACAACCCTGGCCGCCCAGTCTGTAGCATCCCAGACCATCTGGAGGGCACCTTTCACTACCGCTTTGCCTTCCTCCACTAAAGCAGTGAACTACTGGGCTCGGTCCTGCGGTGGTCTAACCACCAGGCCCTGTTCGGCAAGTAAAATTTTAATTTGTGGGCCTCCTTGAATTTGCTAAGGGAGTCCCACAAATTAAAATTTTACTTGCCGAACAGGGCCTGGTGGTTAGACACCCAAAATTGCAGGCTGGCTGCTGAATAAATTTTTCTGCCAAACAAGTTCAGTCTCTTGGCGTCTTTTTTTTTTTTTTTTTTTAAAAGCATGCCACTCACCTGTCCATTTCATTAACAGCGGACATGACCAATGACCCCACTGTAGGGTGCATGTACAAATATTCAAATCCCTTTGCAGGGACATAGTACTTCTTTTCTGCCTTCTTAGAAGTAGGCAGAATGGAAGAGGGGGTCTGCCACAGCAACTTTGCAATCTTAAGGACCCCGGGTGACCCAGGCTCAGGTGGTAGTGGATATAACGTTAAAGAGGTCATCTGACTCCTCTGCCAACTCCTCAGTCTCAAATTCAGATTGGTAGCCACCATTTTAAGGAGGGTCAGGTGCTCCTTGAAGTCATCATGGGGACTGCCCATTTGGGAGGGGCCCGCCACTACTTTGTCCAGAGACAACAATTGCACCGCAGGGGGAGGGCAAGTTTTCCTTCCCTATCTGGGGATGGCCCCTTATGTGTTGGAGCCTGCTGTGCTGCCCCCGCATTGGATTCAGCATTGTTCTGACTCTGGTGCCGGAAGCGGCTTATCTGAAGCTGCCAGGGAAGACAGGTGGGAATATGGGGCCGGCCTCACGAACAGGCCCCATGGATTCTAGTAAGGCCATTGAGTGGGCCACTCTTCCTGCTGCCACACCGTCTTTGAGGATGCCTTGCTGTTCTTGTGGGTTGGCAGTGATTCACACTTCCTCAGTGAGGGGCTAAGCTCCTGCACTGACTCAGATCATTGCCCTCCTAGTGACCAGAGCAGAGCCATGGAGGACTGAGTCTGCCGACTGACTCTTGTCGGTGACCAATGCGAAGAGGGCTAGGATCAGTGCCTGCCCAACGAGTGGTACCAGGGAGGTGGAGACCAGTGCTGCGACTGGGAGTGATCCCACTCCAGTGGGGACCGACGCCGGGGAGACCATGTAGGCAATGGTGACCTGTGCGGTGTTGATCTCTGGCAGGAAACTCACTGGTATGGGGCCTGGTGCCTCAACTCCGGTGTCCCATGCCTTGTAGGGGGAGAGTGTGGCGTTGGGGACCTGGGTCTTTTAACTGGAGACTGATGTTGCGGTGCCGGAGTACTAGGCTGCGGCCATGGGGATCTACGCCTCTGGTCAAGGGACCAAGGATGCTCCATTGCCCTATGGGAGGTCCCATGACTGGTTTTCCCTTGGATGTTGGGGTCTTAGCCAAGTCTGGCGCCTGGCACAGGGTCTGTGGTGCTGGCCGGCCTACTTGTTCTTTAGCTGTTGGGGACACTTCAGGTAATGAGGGCCCTAGGAGAAGCTGAGGTCCCCTGCCGCTCCTGGAAGTTGGAGGCAGATGCCTGGCTGGGCTAGGAGTTCTGACTGCAGCAGTACCCCTGTGAAGCTCTGGGACAGGAACATGGCCTGACATAGGTCCTTTTCCCAAAGCCCCCTTCCCCTCTGATGCCAGGGGAGCCCTTCTTCTTTTGCCACTTCTTCAGCACCAGTGAGGGGGAATGGTGCTGGGCAGGGCCCGGTGCTGGTGGTGCGCTCCGCACTGATGCCGAGGTAGGAGTGGAGTCCAAGCAGGAGGGCTCTGACTCAGGACGAAGCGCAGCCTCCATAAGGAGGGCCCACAAGTGGATATCCCGCTCCTTCTGGGTTCTAGGGCACACGTTCTTACAGATCCTGCACTGGTCCTTTCTATGGGACTCCCCCAAGCACTTCACACAGCTGTCGTGAGGTTCACTAATAGGCATTGGCTTATTGCATGACGAGCATGGTTTGAAGCCGAGGGAAAGGGGCATGCCCCGCTCTGGGTGGGAAGTCCCATCTGGGACTGTAATTACCAAACTAACCTCATACTTAAGTTAATGGCTAACTACACACCTAGAATGGAATCGAGACAAGAAGAAACATGCTGTGCTTCACTGCTCATTTGCCCTCTTTTTGTTGCATATCATCCTTTGCTATACATTCTTCTTTAAATTGTAAGCTCTTTGGACAGGTACCTGTAAAGTGTCTAGTGCATTTCTAGCACTGTACAAATAACATTTAGCAAGGACTCAAGGCATGCTGCTGAAAATGGAATGAATTATTGGTTAGAAACTAAGGGCTTTATTCTGATCATTTGAAGTATGAACATGTTTCTCTGACATGTCCAAGCTGTGGGTTCAGTCCTATAAGCTACTTGCCCTAATCCAGCAAAGCACTTAAGTATATGCTTAACTTTAAGCACAGAAGTAGTCAACGGATGCTAACTGCAGTCCCACTGATTTATTAGGGTACTCTGCATATATACAGCTGAACCAGGTCCCGCTTACAAACGCAGTTTGAAACACTGTTTTCAGCACATCAACAATTTTTAAAAGAAAAGAAAAAAAAAAAAAAGGACACTGCTGCTTGGTGGAAGGTCAGAAACAATATTTGTAAGGGGGCGGGGGTATCATATAAAATGAAAGGAGCCAAATAATCTCTGGTGTAATCTCTGCTGTCAGAGGTATACAAGGGATAAATTTGAACCAAGTTAAAGCTGCCCCTGGCAGTAAGTCCCCAAACTGGAACATGAGGAAGATGTGTACCTGCTGGTGGGAGACTGCACTTACCAGTACCAGTCTTTTTGGATCTGTCCCAGTGTTGTACAGCACTCTTAAAAATGAAAAGCATGGTATTAGAGCTAAGTATTGTTATATGTATCTTAATGATGTGCCAAATGACAAAAAGTCTGCTCTCTGGACAATTCAAAGCAGAGAGGGAGAGGGGGAAACACAATCTTATTTTAACCAAGAATGTTGCTGTTCATTTTTCTAGAAGAATTCCCAGCTCAAACAATGTGGCAGGCTGGCAAGAGTGAGATATTTCCTATGGGCTAGGTTCCTACTATTGTTTACAAGTCAAAGGCAAAGCTAGATAGTAATGGGCTGTCCCATTTCTAGTCACATTACCAATGACAGGTCTATATATTGAAACATGTACCATGAGGGATTTCTTGCAGTCTTATTCCTTTCTCATAAGCATTTTGGCAAGAAAAGCTTTTGGAAAACTCTAGGTCTTTTCCAAAAGAGTTTTATTTTTTAGAAAACACCTTTTTACCCTCATCACAATTGTATTTCCTAAGAATCAAACATAGAAACTACCCTTCAGCTTAATAGCATTTGCTACTATTGTATTACCAACTCTGTTCTCTGAAAATTTCAGGGTTATAATGGAAGCCATTTTGCAGCCTTAACTGCCATGGTTGCTAGGAGTGAAGACCACAACAGAAGCTGTATATTTTGTTAACGCTGCTGCCATCTGAAGTGTTGAGGCAGATGCTGTTTGAACTCTTTCTTTGGAGAGACATAATACATGTTTATACATACATATATGGATGTATAAACATATTAGGCATACTTGTTGGAGGCCAAATACTTCTAAAAATATACCCCAACCGGGTTAGTCATTATTGGAATGGGTGAGGCTACATATGCACAATGCTACCATTTCTCTTATTGTTATTATTACTCTAAATATTTGTATTATGGTAGTGCCCAATTGCGCATAGGTCCTATTGTGCTGGGCACTGCATAAACATAGAAAAGAGAGACAATCTCTGCCCTGGATGATTTACAATCAAAGCCAATTGATGCTGGTTATTCCAGACTAGAACTGTACCAAGTGTTGGACCTGAAATACCCAAGACTCCAAAAATAGCTTTGATTTGAGTTTAACCTACATTCATGAACCCTGAACTAGGGGAGAGTAGCAGGGGGGATAGAACAGGTGGCACAAAACCAGTTACGTTGGTTTTATATTACCAGGGGAGTCCTCTAAAAATATAGTCCCCAGCTTCCCCTTACCTCATCTTTAAAATGATTGAGTACACAAGGAGGACTACACCTGATCTGAGGATCTGGCCTTTAATTTTTAAAATATCTACATCAAGAACACCTGCAAACACAGACTGTATCCACTTTTTATAGGAGGTACAAAATTAATCCCTTTTAATTTCCCTGAAGACAATGGAATTACACCAGGGATGAATTAGGCCTACAAAGTAGGTTTGTTCCTCCTGCTGGCTCTACAGCCACATCTAATTATTTAAAACATTTAAAAGGCCGAGTGGACATTAGTGAACACTGCATGTGTCACAACCTCAGGGGTTCCCCTGGGAAAGGCAGATCAGCACTGCAGGTTGCTAATGCTGTTGCAAGCATCGCAAAGCATTTTGGGGATGGTCAAAGGTGTGAGTGGGGAGTGGAAGATTCTTTTGTAGATTGCAAGAAGCCAAAGGGGGAAGGAGAAAGAGCAGAGAACGGGTTAACTCAACACTGCAGCTAGCAAGCTCAGTCCAACAATAAGATGCTGGCCCCAGTCCAAGGTCTCACAGCCAGCCATGAGAAAACCAGGGCTGCAGAGATAGAAAACACAGGCGAGATGACGGGGTGGGGGGGGAGCAGAGCTTTGCGTCCCTGGAATCGTTGTGTTTTGGGAAAGCGAAGACGACCACAGAAAGCTGGTTTGGACTGGCACAAAGAGCACCAGGGACAGAGGTCACGGAATGGAACACCCTCAAAGGAGCCCAGGACTTAAAACCCTCCTGAGAGCTGGAGCAATTAGGAGATTGGCAGCGAATCCTGGACGACCTGTGCACACAGGACAGAACTCCCGTCCACCCCTCCCTCCTTCTTACGTTACACCCAGGCCTGGCCAGCCCATAGTGAGAGTATGAATGTGGTTTAGGGCTTGGGGCACTAATGCTTCCTTCCTTCCTCTGAGTGAGGAGGGAGCACCCATCATGCTCTTCTGTTATTTTATTATTTTATCAATAAGCTTTAAAACTCAGTTATGTGATGTGTTCCTTCCTCACCTCCTTAAAGATCCTGCAGCCTCAGCCTGATTACCTGACACCCCAGGCAGATTGGTAACAAATCTGTCACACATGTGCACAAAGGCATTTGGGCATGAAGCATTTTTTAAAAACAAATGCCATTTATTTAAACTCCTTTGAAAATACAAACAAAATGACTGGCAAACAAAAAAGTAGAAACAGAATTATTAGGATGAGAGAAGAGAATCAAAATAAGGACACTGCACCAGATTCTGATCTCCATTAATTACAGGGCAGTTACTTTGGATTTTCATCATATGACTGAGATCAGAATCTGACATGTGCAGAAAAGAAGGTGGTCCCATCTGAAAGGGCTTTGGAAGGAAATCTGATGTTATCAAGGGGATTTACAGAAGTTAGATGCAGATTTCATTCACAGCCTTAGAATTATGCCGAAATGAACGAAAAATAATGAAGTTCCATAACAAGGTGCTGATTTTAAAAGCTAGATTCCGAACAGTTACACCAATGTAAATTCAGAGCAACATCAATGAAATTATTTCAGATATACACTAGT
The DNA here is from genome assembly GCF_965140295.1 of Lepidochelys olivacea. Classification (NCBI taxonomy): domain Eukaryota; kingdom Metazoa; phylum Chordata; order Testudines; family Cheloniidae; genus Lepidochelys; species Lepidochelys olivacea. Next base: position 98,707,170 of record NC_140414.1, read on the forward strand.
GTAGCTTAGATCAGACTCTGTGCTTATATTAAGATCTGGGGTTTTGGTTTGGCACTCCTAATTACAATGAACCAAATTATTCTCCTATTTACATCCGGGTAACACCTTTATACACACCCCATGTAAATAAGAGAATTTGGCCTATTGAGAATAAAATGTTACATTCAGTGTGCCAGTCATTTCTTTTGTGTGCCAAATCTATATAGCGTTTCACTTGAGTTTGTATACAAGACAAAAATTGTTCTCTGACCACTTTGATTTCAGTTTTATTTTCTTTTTAAGCCAACCACATCCTGGTCCAAATTCTGCTCTCAATTGCACTGTTGTAAATGTAGTTAATTCCACTAAAGTCACTGGTGTAACTCCAGATTTACACTGGTTTAGTTAAGCTTGGAATCTATCCCCTATAATGTGCCTAGCTGTGCACTATTATTCCATGAAGGACATCTTTATCCAGCTGATAATGAATCAGCATGAAGACTGACTCACTAAACCAGCTTTTAAACTGTGAGAAGCCTTTACTCTTAAAATATGTACTACCATGTTTCCTAAGTGGGGGGGAAGGGGAGGGGGAGGGGAAGCTTGTGGCTTCTAAGCCACAGCCCATGCTAGAGGAGTGCTGAAAACTGCACTGCAATGTGACTCAGGCAGAATTCTTCCTAGGGACTCCTGTAACATGCATATTATAGAAGAAGCTCCATGACCCTTTCAGATGCTGTGGCATGAGCCCAGTCAGCTATGCTGGCTGGTGCAGAGCAACCCAATATCCTATTTCTCCTGTCCCCTCCTACTTCTCCTGCCCTGTCTTTTTTGATAGCTAGTACCTACAGGAGCGCTGGCAGCAAAGACTGCCTGCACTCCCCAATAGGATTGCGCTAGTCCCTGCCCAGGAAGAATAATGGATGGGTGAATAAAGGTTCCTTTCACTCCCTATGCTCCATGCCCACATAGACATTAACAAAAACAACAAATAAAAATAGTTACAGTAGCAGACAGAGGCCCCAGTCAGAGCATGGCCCTGCCATACTTGGGACAGAGTCCCTGTCCGAGAATGAACAATCTAAATTGTGAGAAGATGCAACAAGATGGTATAGTAAAGAAACAGTGGGAGTAGGGGAGGGAAGAGGATGATAAGTGACAGGTAGGGATAGTCATGTAGTTATGCCTCAGGCTGGGCACAATCAAGCCCACTGCCTTTTGTGAGAAACTTTATCTTTGAAAGTTTAAGGGGCAGATTCTGCACTCAAATACATGAGCCCATCCCACTGACTTTAGTGGGAATTCCACACGCATATCTGAGGACCAAATTTGGCCTGAAATAAAACATTTCCACTGGCTTTCCATCCTTAGGTCAGTAGGCCATGAGTGTCCCTTACAGAGCCTTGCTAGTTTATCCCTAACATATAGTTATGTAGGTGTATCATCATTCTCAGTTACTTTTCCTTGTACTGGAATAAGACTCTGGTTTATTATGCCTAGGTAGGCTCTGGATATACAAGACCAAATTTTCTGCTGATACAACTCTACATACCAGCAGAGAATTTGGCCCATAGTTGTCTGAGGGTTAACAGTTATTGCTGAAAGGCTGAAAAGTCAGCCAGCTGGAAAATGGAGAGGCCTGAAATCTGAGAGGAGGAGAATACCTGATAGTTCAGAGAAGGAAGAGGAGAACTATCATCTTGCTTCTTAGTGACAGCTCCTTTCCCACCTTCAACAGCAAGGAGCAGGGTTCTGTTTTTCATAAATTATTTCTGGCAAATCAGAAAAATCTTTGGCACAATTCAAACCCTCCTGATATGAAAAACATCTTCCAAGGTCCTGTGGTTCCAACTGACTGTTCTGTTTAGCCATCTCTGCTAAAGAGATGCCTCTCCTACTCTAGCAGCAGGTTCTCAGGATTTTTTGTTGGATTATTGGATGGCTGCTATTCTTACCTTGAGCTTAGTGTCTCTGCAGCTCTGGCCCACTGATGCTGCACTAAAGCTGGATCTCTAGTAGCTGCTGGATCTTTGAGAGGAGTGTGCACAACTCATTCCGCAGAGAGACATCCTTGGGATCAAGTCACTCAGGACCCACTTCCTTTTGGTAGTGGCTGAAGTTTATCTTCGTGCTGGCTGAACAAAGTGCCTCCCCATTAGTGCTAGAGATCAGACACACACTGTAGATGGGGGTCCACAACAAATGGCCTCTTAACAGATCTGCTCTGCTTCATCATCCGCAGGAAGTCCAATGTTCAGCCCCATGTGCCTCTTCCCATCAACAATCACAACAAATCAAGGTTGTGCTGTAACTACTGGTACTTCTCCACTTGGTTTTTACCAACCCATTTCTTTCAAGGCTAACACACCCAGAAATACCTTGGGCACAATGCAAGGCATCCTTGTCTGCTACTCTGGCTAAGCCCAGCCCGTCTTCAGATCCCTCATAAACTTCCTATTTGGCAAATGACAACTCTTTCGTGGAGGAGGACTAGATGAGATTCCTTCTGGAACCAGTCACCACAACTTCTGAACAGGCTACATATGAAGTGTGATGCCAGACACTATTCTCCCCTTGCTGCTAACAATACTAACTCCAGAGCACACTTACACCCTGCTAGTCTAGAGCATGTAAAACCAACATTGGGAATAAAAACATTTTTTGTGTTACGATGAACTAGCTAAACACTTGTTTGTAGCCTTTTTGTCAATAATCTCTGATCCTCTCTAAAATGAACTCAAGATGAATTACTAATATTTAATAAATTAATTTATATGCTTTAATGTACATAGGAATGTAGTACTGGAAGGGACCACCTGGGTCATTGAGTCCAGTCCCCTACCATTCTATATCAGTGCTTATAAACTTATCAAGGTTCACCTGAAAAACAGCTAAATTGTTTGCCCCTGCTGCTCCTAGTGGAAGGCTGCTCCAGAGAGTCACACTCCTTTGATGGTTAAAAACTTTCTAATTTCCTACCTAAATTTATTCATGGCCAGTCCATACCCATTTGTTCTTATCCTACCATTGTCCTTTAGCTTAAGTACCTCTTCTCTCTCGCTGGTGTTGATGCCCCGTCCCATGATTTATTTATACAGAGTATTTATATCCTCTCAGCCTTCATCTTAGCCCTGGACTACACTAGGAGTTGAGGTCGAATTTAGCAGCGTTAAATCGATTTAACCCTGCACCCGTCCACACAATGAAGCCCTTTTTTTTTTGACTTAAAGGGCTCTTAAAATCGATTTCCTTACTCCACCCTCAACAAGGGGATTAGCACTTAAATTGGCCTTGTCAGGTCGAATTTGGGGTACTGTGGACACAACTAGACGGTATTGGCCTCCGGGAGCTATCCCAGAGTGCTCTATTGTGATCGCTCTGGACAGCACTCTCAACTCAGATGCACTGGCCAGGTAGACAGGAAAAGGCCCACAAACTTTTGAATTTCAATTTCCTGTTTGCATGGTCACCTGCAGCTTGCCACGCCGGCCAGAGCTCATCAGCAGAGGTGAACATGATGGAGTCCCAGAATCGCAAAAGAGCTCCAGCATGGACCGAACGGGAGGTACGGGATCTGATCGCTGTATGGGGAGAGGAATCCGTGGTATCAGAACTCCGTTCCAGTTTTCAAAATGCCAAAACATTTGTCAAAGTCTCCCAGGGTATGAAGGACAGAAGCCATAACAGGGACCCGAAGCAATGCCACATGAAACTTAAGGAGCTGAGGCAAGCCTACCAGAAAACCAGAGAGGCAAACGGCCACTCCGGGTCAGAGCCCCAGACATGCCGTTTCTATGATGAACTGCATGCCATTTTAGGGGGTTCAGCCACCACTACCCCAGCCGTGTTGTTTGACTCCTTCAATGGAGATGGAGGCAACACAGAAGCAGGTTTTGGGGATGAGGAAGATGATGATTATGAAGTTGTAGATAGCTCACAGCAAGCAAGCGGAGAAACCAGTTTTCCCCGACAGCCAGGAACTGTTTCTCACCCTGGACCTGGAGCCAGTACCCTCCGAACCCACCCAAGGCTGCCTCCCGGACCCGCCAGGTGGAAAAGGGACCTCTGGTGAGTGTACCTTTTAAAATACTATACATGGTTTAAAAGCAAGCATGTTTAATGATTAATTTGCCCTGGCATTTGCGGCTCTCCTGGCTGTACTCCCAAAGCCTTTGCAAAAGGTTTCTGGGGAGGGCAGCTTTATTCTATCCACCATGGTAGGACATTTTACCACACCAGGCCAGTAGCACGTACTCAGGAATCATTGTAGAACAAAGTATTGCAGTGTATGTTTGCTGGCATTCAAACAACATCCGTTCTTTATCTTTCTGTGTTATCCTCAGGAGAGTGATATCATTCATGGTCACCTGGTTGAAATAGGGTGCTTTTCTTAAGGGGACATTCAGAGGTGCCCGTTCCTGCTGGGCTGTTTGCCTGTGGCTGAACAGAAATGTCCCCCGCTGTTAGCCATGGGGTGGGGGAGGGGCTAGCCACGTGGTGGCGGGAGGCAAAATGCGACCTTGGAATGAAAGCACATGTGCTGTGTATGTAATGTTAACAGCAAGGTTTACCGTGAAAGAGTGTACCCATTGTTCTAGAAAATGTGTCTTTTTAAATACCACTGTCTCTTTTTTTCATCTCCACCAGCTACATGTGTTTCAAGTATCACAGGATCTTCTCCTTCCCAGAGGCTAGTGAAGATTAGAAGGCGAAAAAAAAGCACTCGTGATGAAATGTTCTCTGAGCTCATGCTGTCCTCCCACACTGACAGAGCATAGACAAATGCGTGGAGGCAGACAATGTCAGAGTGCAGGAAAGCACAACATGACTGGGAGGAGAGGTGGCAGGCTGAAGAGAGGGCTGAAGCTGAAAGGTAGCAGCAGCATGATAAGAGGAGGCAGGATTCAATGCTGAGGCTGCTGGAGAATCAAACCAATATGCTCCAGTGTATGGTTGAGTTGCAGGAAAGGCAGCAGGAGCACAGACTGCCGCTACAGCTCCTGTGTAACCAACCGCCCTCCTCCCCAAGTTCCATAGCCTCCTCACCCAGATGCCCAAGAACGTGGTGGGGGGGCCTCCGATCACCCAGCCACTCCACCCCAGAGGATTGCCCAAGGCTGGCATTCAATAAGTTTTAAAGTGCTGTGTGGCCTTGTCCTTCCCTGCTCCACCACCCCTCCTGGTGCTTCTCTCCTACACCACCCCTCCTGGGCTACCTTGGTAGTTATCCCCGTATTTGTGTGATGAATGAATAAAGAATGCATGAATGTGAAGCAACAATGACTTTATTGCCTCTGCAAGTGGTGATCGAAGGGAGGAGGGAGGGTTACTTACAGGGAAGTAGAGTGAACCAACGAGTGGGGGGTTTCATCAAGGAGAAAAACAGAACTTTCACACCGTAGCCTGTCCAGTCATGAAACTGGTTTTCAAAGCTTCTCTGATGTGCACCGCGCCCTCCTGTGCTCTTCTAACCGCCCTGGTGTCTGGCTGTGAGTAACCAGCAGCCAGGCAATTTGCCTCAACTCCCACCCCGCCATAAACGTCTCCCCCTTGCTTTCACAGATATTGTGGAGCGCACAGCAAGCAGTAATAACAGTGGGAATATTGGTTTCGCTGAGGTCTAACTGAGTCAGTAAACTGCACCAGCGCGCTTAAACGTCCAAATGCACATTCCACCACCATTCTGCACTTGCTCACCCTGTAGTTGAACAGCTCCTGACTACTGTCCAGGCTGCCTGTGTATGGCTTCATGAGCCATGGCATTAAGGGGAAGGCTGGGTCCCCAAGGATAACTATAGGCATTTCAACATCTCCAATGGTTTTTCTGGTCTGAGAATAAAGTCCCTTCTTGCAGCTTTTGAAACAGACCAGAGTTCCTGAAGATGCGGGTGTCATGTACCTTTCCCGGCCATCCCACGTTGACGTTGGGGCAACGTCCCTTGTGATCCACCAGAGCTTGCAGCACTATTGAAAAGTACCCCTTACGTTTATGTACTCACCGGCTTGGTGCTCCGGTGCCAAGATAGGGATATTGGTTCCGTCTATGGCCCCACCACAGTTAGGGAATCCCATTGCAGCAAAGCCATCCACTATGACCTGCACATTTCCCAGGGTCACTACCCTTGATATCAGCAAATCTTTGATGGCGTTGGCTACTTTTGCATCACAGCAGCCCCCACAGTAGATTTGCCCACTCCAAATTGATTCCCGACTGACCGGTAGCTGTCTGGCGTTGCAAGCTTCCACAGGGCTATTGCCACTCGCTTCTCAGCTGTGAGGGCTGCTCTCATCTTTGTATTCTTGCGCTTCAGGGCAGGGGAAAGCAAGTCACAAAGTTCCATGAAAGTGCCCTTATGCATGCGAAAGTTTCGTAACCACTGGGAATCATCCCAGACCTGCAACACTATGCAGTCCCACCAGTCTGTGCTTGTTTCCCCGAGCCCAGAATCAGCGTTCCACCGCATGAACCTGCCCCATTAGCACCATGATGCCCACATTGCCAGGGCCCGTGCTTTAAGAGAAGTCTGTGTCCATGTCCTCATCACTCACGTCACCACGCTGACGTCGCCTACTCACCCGGTATCACTTTGCCAGGTTCTGGTGCTGCATATACTGCTGGATAATGCGTGTGGTGTTTAATGTGCTCCTAATTGCCAAAGTGATCTGAGTGGGCTCCACGCTTGCTGTGGTATGGCTTCTGCACAGAAAAAAGGCGCGGAACGATTGTTTGCCGTTGCCCTGATTGAGAGAGGGTCGACTGATGACCTGGCTTACAGGGAATTAAAATCAACAAAGGGGGTGGCTTTGCGAGAAACTGAATGGCCCCCTCAAGGATAGAACTCAAAACTGGGTTTAGCAGGCCGTTGATTTCACAGAGGGAGGGAGGGAGGAGAAAAGGAATACAAAACAAATCTGGTCTATTTCTTGTTTTGAGCCACTTCATCTATCTTTATATATCTTGCTGGCAACAGACTGTGCAGTACGACTGCTAGCCATCGTCAACACCTGGGTGCTCGGCAGAAGACGGTGCAGTGTGACGACTAGCCATCATCTTCTACTAGCTGCAGGTTAAAGGACAGTGCACTGCCGGTAGGACTCAATCGCCATGAGACGAAACAAGGGAAATGACCTGGCTGAGTCACTCCCATGTTTGCCCAGGCGCCCGGTTAAAAGAGCGCCCAGGACTACGTCAACGACGGCTACCAATCATACTGCACTGTCTGCTGCCAAAAGGCAATAAACTGCTGCTGTGTAGCAATGCAGTACCACATCTGCCAGCACCCAGGAGACATACGGTGACGGTTAGCTGAGTGGGCTCCATGCTTGCTGTGGTATGGCGTCTGCACAGGTAACTCAGGAAAAAAGGCACGAAACGATTGTCTGCCCTTGCTTTCACGGAGGGAGGGAGGGAACGGGGGCCTGACGATATGTACCCAGAACCACCTGCGACAATGTTTTAGCCCCATCAGGCATTGGGATCTCAACCCAGAATTCCAATGGGCGGCGGAGACTGCAGGAACTGTGGGATAGCCACCCACAATGCAACGCTCCGGAAGTCGATGGTTGCCTTGGTAATGTGGACACATTCCGCCGACTACATGCACCTAGAGCATTTGTATGGGGACACACACAATCAACTGTATAAAAACGCTTTCTACAAAACCAACTTCTATAAATTAGACCTAATTTCGTAGTGTAGACATACCCTTACTAGTCTAAAGAAGCCAGGCTCTCTTACCGTGTTCTCCATTCCTCTTCCCTGCACCTGTTCCAGTTTCAAAGTAGTCTCTCTTGAACATAAGTGACCAGAATTGTTCACAGTATTTCAGAGGAGATCTTATCAGGGCCTTGTAAAATGTACCTTGCTTCAGACAAAATAGTTGATACCACAGGACGTGTATCCTGCATCTGATGTCAAAAGCACATGCATTTAATGAAGAGAAGTGTAATGAAATACTGACATTTTAACAATAAATGTGGAAAGTATTGTTCCTAGGGCTAATCTCCTAAGAGCCAGTCATAGACTTTCCACCAGACAGTTGCAGAACTGTGTGGGGGTTGGAACATCATGTGAATGAGCTCCCTGGTTCATAGTCTAAAGAGCAAAGCAATCCTCCATCTGCAGATCTACTGATGTTAGGCACCTCCCCAGTGCCCAGTCTGGAGGGGGTGTGCATGTTTTACAGAAAAGGCATTAATCTGACAGAGAACTCGATCTCTTCCTCACCCCAAATTGCCATAAAAAAAGAGAGTTAATGCACTCCTCTTAATTTCCTTCACTGAACTCTATTTCATAAATGGTAGTGAGGGAGAGGAGTTGTGGCCATTCAAAATTCTTCTAATATGCATCCTCCTCCTGACATTAGAACTTCTGGGGGTTCATGGAGCCTGCTCCCCTGAGGCTGCAGGTGAGCCTCTCTCCCTGCTCCCATAGCTTCTACCCCCACAGCCACCCTCCTGTGGAGCAGCCCCCCTGCAGGGGGTGTGCCAGTGCTGAGCTGCCTGAGTGACTGGCCCTGGGATCCCCTGTTGTTGGGGGGCCCTGTGCCAGGGCAATGTGTGTTTCATGGTAAATCCACCCCTGCTATGGGGGCTATGGTAGAGGTCTATACCAGTGGTTTTCAAGTGGTGGTCTGCTGACCCCTGGAGGTCCACAGACTATGTCTAATGTTTCTAAAGGGGTCCTCATCCTCATTCAGAATTTTTAAGAGGTTCACAAATGAAAAAAGGTTGGGAACCACTGATCTATAAAATCATGAATGGTGTGGAGATGGTGACTAGGCTAGTGTCATTTACCCCTTCACATAACACAAGAACCCAGGCTCACCCAGTGAAATTAACAGGCAGCAGGTTTAAAATATACACTAGGAAGCACTTCACACAATGCACAGGCAACCCGTGGCACTCATTGCCATGGGACATTCTGAAGGGCAGAAGTATAACTGGTATCAAAAAAGAATCACAGGAGTTCATAGAGGATAAGTCCATCCATGGCTTTAGCTAAAATGGTCAGGGACACAATCCCATGCTCTGGGTGTCTTTAAACCTCTGATTGCCAGAAGCTGGGACTGGATGACAAGGGGTGGATCACTTGATAATTGCCCTGTTCATTCCCTCTGAAGCATCTGGCACCAGCCACGGTCAGAAGACAGGATACTGGGCTAGATGGATTATTGGTCTGTCCCAGTATAGCCACTCACATTTTTCCTCTTTCTCCATTTACTCTCCATCATTCTTTTCTGTCCCTTTCTTACTCCGCTAACTTTGAGCTTTATGTTATGTCATTGCATGTGAGCACAAATTGTACTGAATTTGCAAAAAGAAAAGGAGTACTTGTGGCACCTTAGAGACTAACCAATTTATTTGAGCATAAGCCTTCGTGAGCTACAGCTCACTTCATCGGATGCAGTGAAGCTGTAGCTCACGAAAGCTCATGCGCTAATAAATTGGTTAGTCTCTAAGGTGCCACAAGTCCTCCTTTTCTTTTTGGGAATACAGACTAACATGGCTGTTACTCTGAAACCTGCTTGTAAATGATGGTTTCCATGGTGACTCACCACTCCCAGGTCACACAGACCAACCACGGGAAGAAGGAACACCTAAAAGTCAGTTCAAGGAAAAAATACCTTTTTTTAGATGATACAGAGAGGGAAGAGTTTCTTAAAATCCTAGAGTATGTGTGTGTTGGGTTTTTTTTTTTTTTAAATACACACCAAACCTCTCTCATATGGAATTGTTTTTTTAAAATGAAGGCAAAAAAGGCAGGAAGAGTAACCCTGCAATTGAATTGTGGACCCAAAACTGCTTCTAATTCAGTACAGGTTTCAGAGTAACAGCCGTGTTAGTCTGTATTCGCAAAAAGAAAAGGAGTACTTGTGGCACCTTAGAGACTAACCAATTTATTTGAGCATAAGCTTTCGTGAGCTACAGCTTCACTGCATCCGATGAACTGAGCTGTAGCTCACGAAAGCTTATGCTCAAATAAATTGGTTAGTCTCTAAGGTGCCACAAGTACTCCTTTGGATTTACAAGCAGTAACCCAGGAGGTGAAATTCAACAGCAGCTGCAGAAGTGGCTTTAGAGTGTATAAATAGACTTTTGGAGCAGACCAATGACACAGACTCACCACTTGCATACAGGTCCTGTCTGGTACAACACCCTCACTCCTCCTTCCCTCGCCTCCCACCCAAATCTATAACATGATCTTGAAAAAACACAATTGGGGGCATATGGTGAATGGCTCCTCTGAATCCCCAAGATAGCACAATCTGAGCTATTTACATAATCCTTCCCATTTGTGGCACACAAGGGATTCTCCAAACAAAATAAAAATGAAAAGGTCCTTTCCCCACTCCTTCCCTTGATATAGAATCAGAGAAAAAGACAAAAGTGGCCAGTCTTTTCATCACCCTTTTGGGGTTTGGCTTATTTCTAGGTTTAAATCAAGGTTAAAGTCTGTCTCCAGCCTCTCCTTTTATTTATCCTAAATTCATACCTGATCCACGCAGTCTCAGGGACAGAAAGGTGTCCCTAGCTTCTGTTTGCCAGAAGCTGGGAATGGGCAATGGGGATAGATCACTTTATATTACCCGTTCTGTTCATTGCCTCTGGGGCACCTGGCACTGGCCACTGTCAGAAGACAGGATACAGAGCTAGATGGACCTTTGGTCTGACCCAGTATGCCTAATCTTATGTAAGGTGTGAGACTTTCTCCTTATTGGTCAATCTTTGTAATCAGCCATCTCCCTAGTAGTCACCACATCTTCCTGGGGAAGGGTCCCCCCCCCCCCTTTTAAACTTCCCCCTCCAGGCAGAACAAGCCTATAGATATCTGGTTAGTGCTGTCTGCTCCCAGAGGAGCTTGCTAGCCTTCTCCTTAGGAGACAAAAGGTGTGCCTGCTCACAAGGCGAAACAGCTCACATTTTAAACAGAGATGATCCTAAATTGTCTACCAGATCCAAAAACCAGTGACTGGGGATCGGGGAAAGAGTATGGATCCAGCTCTGAATTTTGTGGCTCACACCCCTGTTTATAATGACTTGAAACCCAAAACCGAACTCAATGTTGGGGAAGTTCAGATCTGGGTTTGCTTTTACTTCCACACCTCCTGATTTGGGCCAATGTGTCATTTCAAAACACAGTCTCTAACATCCTCCACGTGCCAGCACTGGAGATCTCTGAGCAAGGACAGTTCTAAACTCCACGGTAATTGGAGAGTCTGGTTTTATGGGTGACAGACTGCGAGAGGGGAGGGAAATGATAAACGGTTTGGGAAAATGCAGGGTCACTAGGTGCCCCCCAAATCATTAAACCCTGTTTTCCCTCCTGTCACTGTGCAGTAAGATTTCGCTGCACAAGCCTCAAGAAGCAGGTGGTTCGTGAGTAAATCCAAAGGGCAGAGCAGAAAACTTGGCCGAGGAGGCTGCACCGCGCACAGGATATAGGAAAAACTTGCAGCTTCCTTTCCCTCAGCGTAGCCGCCTTGTAAAATGAAAGTACATAAGCCCCACCAGGGGGCTGGGCTGCCGGGTTCCGCTCTCCGGCGGGGCAGTGGGAGGAGGAAGAGAAGGGGGGGGGGCATCTAATTGGTCACCTTCCCCCTCTCCCCCCCCCCCCCCCCTCCGGGAGGGCTAGGCTTCAAGGCAGTCTCGCTCTGCATCGCCAGTTCCAGGGCTCAGCTTCTTGCAGCAGCAGCAGCGCTCGGCTCAAGCCGCGATCGCAGGTACGGGCAGCGCTGCTGGGTTGGGCGGCTCCTCTTTTCCCACCTGCTGGTACAGGGGGTGGCAGCGAGGTGGTGAGGTGAGGGGCTTAGGTGGAGGAAGCGGACAGTTTGCATCCCCTGGCAAACGTGGGGGAGCTGCTCTAACAAGGAAGAAATAGTTCTGCCGAGGCAACTCCCAGGGTGTGTGCTTCTCTTACCTAGAGGTTTCTCTCTTTCCGGCTTGGGGCACCTGTGACACCAAGGCTGATTGATGGCTGAGCCATATCCAGGAGAGCTAAGGAAGGGGTAATTGGCCCTAATTCATATCGTGTAGAATGCGCCTAGATTCTGCAGTGATAGATTCATCTGAAATAATAGTTCATTTTAGCTGTTAATGTGCCCCCCCCCCGTTGTCTGCGAAGACAAGGGAGTAAACAAATAAGTACAATAAGTGATATATCCCACCAGTCAGTGGAAAAAGGCAGACAGGTAAATTATCTGCCTGGCCTGATAGACTTTCATGATCATTTCATAAGCGAGCAATATCAAGAGAGTTTTCTGCTTCTGATAAGGGTAACACTAGTTTCACAAATTGGGATAATGTAGATGAAAGGTTTTATCTATGCATTTTTAAATTTGTCTCACTGCAACACCCTCAGCAATCACAGCGGTGTGTATTGTCTCTTATATTACCTAAAATATACCCAACAAATACAGTGTATTTTTAATTTAAGAAATCAGACTTGGATGGTTGTTTACAATGGCTAAAAATGGAAATAAGATAGAACTGATTAACAGTCTTGCTCTGCAACAACATTGTAGTCAGTGGGTGGGATGTCATGATATTATTTTATCTTGTGATTTTTATCAAGTAACTAAGAAAAGAACCAACATCATTGCAGAACCTTTTGGACACACTATTTTTTAAAAAATCTATATAAAAAGTGATTAAAATTACTAAAGTGTGTAGTTTTAGGATTGGTCAATGTACATTGTTTATAAAATTAAACCATGTAAACACAATAAGCTGTAAAATGTTTTACTTTTTATGCAGATGTTTATATCTTCAAATCTAAAAAGAAAATGTCTTGTGTAAGACAATGCAACTTTGTACTTCATGCTGTCTAGTCAGCGATTGTGATAAGATTCCTAACTTCTATTAGCCAGTGAGGTCTTACTTGTTTGCTGTTTTCATTTGCCTTTATTTTCTTTGGTCCCCCTTCTTTTCTCACTGCTGAAATTTAAGCCTTAGTTTAAAAATGCTAGAGCATGCTTTTGTTTGTAACAAAAGTTAACATTAGCATGTAAACACACAAAAAAATTAGCTCTGCTGCAGAAATGAGATAACCAGATAACATGGAAGAAATATCAAGACAATAGTATATTAACGGCTGTTGTGATGAAAAAGGCCTGATTTTCCTGTCTGAACATTTTGAGGAATGCAAATGACTTTACTAAGAGCTGCTGTGTGGTTTGCATCTGTGGCATAAATATTTTCATTACTATGTAGAAGGGCACAAACAATAACTGTTGATTCAAGTAGTCCCAAAATATGGGGTGTTTATATCCTAGAGTTTAGTTCTAGTATATACTTTTCTTAAAAACCTATGGACAAAGTGGTCCAATAGAGTCACGTTGTATAAGCTGTCAACAACCATGGCATGCTGCTACATGTAGTATTTTATGTAATACAAGAGACCAGATCCTTATCCCACTGAAGTAAGTGACAGAGCTGCCACTGACAATAAAGGGACCAAAATTTGGCCCTCTTCTCTTCATCCCAATGGGCCCTGTATACATTTGGGGCCAAATTAATTGGTTGTGTAACTGGACAACCCTCTGGAAGTCAACAGAATTGCACCTGTTTTACCAATGCTGAATTTGGCCTCAAAACTTCATATAAAACCTATTGTTCAATAAATAGGCATTTCCACCTCAGAGTATCCTTCTCATAGCCTGTCGTCCCCCGTCCCCCCCCACTCGATTTTTATACACATTTTAGACTAGAAATATAAAAAAGTAAAAAATTATATTTGGCAGAGTGGGAACGCGGAGAGTCAGCTGGAATGTGTATGTCATTTCTGTCTTTTTTGATAAAACAGGAACCAAATAGCAGTGATTGGTTATTTATTTGATTATCACCCTTTCATGCTGGGAATTATAAGTCACCCTCTGCCTCAGACTAAGCCTGTCAGACAATTATTTACAGTAAGGATAATAAAAGCAGAAAAAACACCATGCCATATAAAGCTTTACCCAGAACTAAAACGATGACAAATAATAAGGGTTGGTTTTACAACAGGACTAGAGGAAAAGAGGAGGTTCTACACACAAGGGGTGACAGTAGTCAGAATAAAACATGCATTTGAAAAAGAAAAACAATTTCAGGTGTTTCTTGAAAGTAGGGTGGGATGGACTGAGATGGGTATCAAGGAAGATTATAGTTCCTCGCTGTAGAGGCCAATACAGCAAAGAGCCTGCTAAAGCATGATGGCAGAATCCCTAAAAAGTGAGAGGTCTACTGAAATGAGGCCTAGAGAGGAATTCCTGAATGTAGAGAGGGTCTACATCCTTACTGAGGTTGCTCTTGGTAATCGTATTGTACCACCCAACTACCTAGGTACTTGGGGAGAAAAGATGAATCTTTAGAGGGGAAAAAGGGTACTCTGGTTGGCATAGATGACCCCCATCAGAGATCCTTTTAGGGCCAAGGTCAATAAACTATCTAGCTCCTGAACATCAGATTGAGGCAATATCAGTTTTATCTAATAAAATATTTTCTGGTTAAGGGGGAGAGAAATATTTATCTTCATCAGAATTAATCCTCAAAAATGACAGAGAGAAATTTAATGTCCTTTTGCATTTCTTGCTTCTTACACATTTATACTAAGTTGTGTGTATAGAGGAAGTTCCTGGCATTATCTTGTTTTTCATCCATGCATCTGCATGATATTTCATTAGTAAATGGTTGGAACAACTGAAAATTGGATAGATTGTTTAGACTCTGAATAACTGTAGATTATAATTTTGCATGGGAGATCCAGCTATTTTAAATAATTTATTCATTATAAGGCTAGAAGGAACCATTGTGATTATCTGACATGACTTCCTGCATAACACAGGCCATAAGACTGTCTTGAATTAATTCCTTTTTGAACTAGAGCATTATCTTCTGGAAGAAAATCCAATCTAGATTTAAAAAAAATTGCCAGTGATGGAAAAAAAAATCTACCACAACCTTTTGTAGTTTATTCCAGTTGTTATTTATCCTTGTTAAAAATTTGCACCTTATTTTTTGTCTGAATTAATTTAGCTTCAACTTCCAGCTGTTGGATCTAATCAGTCCTTTGTCTGCTAGATTGAGGAACCCTTTATTATGGAATTTTTGTCCCCCGTTCAGGTACTTATAAACTATGACGAAATTACCCCATAATATTCTTTATTAAGTTAAATAGATTGAACTCCTAGGCTTAGATCCACAAAGGTACTTAGGTGCCTAAGTCCCAGTTTTAAGTACTATTGTGCAATCCACAAAACCCTTGGCTGCTGCCTACCCCTGTAAGCACCAAAAATTTATTTGCTGCCTGAGTTTTTGCTGTGAAAGTTCCCTAGGTACCCAAGTTTCTGCCTCTGGAAATGTGCACTGCTGCCTCACTCTAGGCATCCAGATGCCCACTTCCCACCTAAGGCCCCATGTGATCCTCAAACCAGATAAGCAGAGGAACATCTATCTGACCCGTAGAGCTTGATCTGGTAGGTAGCCTCTGAGTATGCCTACCAAATTGGGTCCCATTTAAAACTCTCTGGAGGAGGCACCACGGCACCACCCACCTTATTACTTTTAGCTCATGGTTTAGCACACTCACCTGGGATGTGAGAGACCCAGATTCAATACAGCCCTGTGTCTGATGGATTTTAACAGGGATCTCCCACTTCCTAGGAGAATGCTCTAACTACTGAACTATGGGATATTTTCATGTGGGTCTCTCTTCTGTTGAGGCTGTTCCACTTTGGATAAATAGAGAAGGGGAATTGGACCCTGGTCTCCCACCTACTAAGTGGGTCCCCTAGCCATCAGGCCGTAGAATCACTCTCTCTGGCCTAATCTCATAGTGAGTGCTCTAACCACCAGGCTAAATGTTATAAGGTGGGCACCACAACCTACTCCTCCTCTGGCCATTTTGTGTAGAATGAGGTTGGTACCTAACTCATTCTCACTAGAAACAGCTTAGGCACCTGTCTGACTCAGAGAAGGGTTTCTGGTTGTGGATCACTAGCAGAGATGGGCACCTGCCTGCAGTCCTGACTATCTTTGTGAGACAGGTAGGGTTTAGGACACACCCCTCTTGTAGGTATCTCCCCAGGGACTAGCTTAGGCAGATCCCCACCTTGGATACCGGCTTTTGAAGATTGCATTCTCAGGCGCCTATTTCTCCTGTCCCCTTCATTGTGTAGGGAGCCTAGGTGCCCAACTCAGGCTTTGTGGATCCCATTGTTCCAGTAGTTTTCTAGGCACCTACAAGTTAGGCAGTGCAATGATCAGCTTAAGGCCCTTTGTGGATCTGGACCCTGGAGTCTGTCATTATCGGGTATATTTTCCAATCCTTTAATCATTCTTGTGGCTCTTCTCTGAACCGCTCCAATTTATCATCATCCTTCTTGAATTGTAGATAGCAGAACTGGTTTTACACCGGTGCCAAATAGAGAGGTAAAATAACCTCTTGATTCCTACTTGAGATTCCCCCTGTTTATACATCCAAGTCTTGCATTAGCTCTTTTAGTCACAGATTTGCACTGGAAAGACAAGACTGTATCCAGGTAGCTGCTAGAGACACAATTTGGCTCTCTCAAACTATGTGAACAATTTAGAGGAGTGAACAGATGGTACAGAGGAAAAAGCCTATGTCATACCGAAAACTGTATAAAGAAACACCGTGGTAAAATGTGCGTATCGCTGGCACTCTTGCTAGTTTGATATTGCATGTGGTATGAGTTTTTAAAAATATTTGGGGATGTGGTCTGATTTCTGTATAAGAGTAGAAAGATCAGTGATTATGCTGTTTAAAGTGCTGGTCTACAGAAATAGTTAAGTGAAGAGAAGGAAGTAGGGCTTGAGTAAACAGATGATTCAAACAATCTACCTTTGGTAGAAATAATTTTTAAAAAAGTGTTTACAAATAGGGAGTGCCATCCCCATGTCGATTTGAGATAGTGGTTTTTCTGAAGATTTACATCTTGCCCCAAATGTTGCTTCTGGTATGACATTTGTTTGATGTTCCCCAAAGTGTCAGAAAGATTTAAATTGGCCCTTTGTTCTTTGTCAATATAAAATTAGTGAGAAAACCAGCTGTGGAGCTGTTACAGGAAATAACTTCCCTACCTTCCAAGCGTGCAACAAGAATTAATATTGAACAGTAGGCCAATTGCTACTGTGCAAACAGCCTTTAGAATTCCCAAAAGGAACAAAACTGCAGACTCTAGTTTATCAGAGTAGACATTTTTCTAGCTCTTGATCACCAGAGCAGCATACAAGAAAAAGGAACTTGCTACAAAGATCACCAGGTTCTCCTCCCAAATTTCAACATTACCTACTTTTTAAGCCTGTGGAGTGCTGCTCTCCCGATCAAGAGAAACTTGTAGTAGAAGAAACCCTGAGGTAGCAATTCTGTCTTTGATTAAATTGTATGGTCAGAATTGCAGAGCTGATAAATTCTGGCTGCTCTACGCTCAGTAGAATCAATGGACTCTGCTCCCTACCATCTTACGTTTCTCTAGCTCAATAAAGTGCCATTACTGGGTGAGCTCACGTCCATATGCATGCTAGTGCTAACAGTCATTCTCCTCTTTTACCAATGAAAATAGGTCCTAGAACAAAATAAATATAGTCTCCCCTTGATTGTGAATGAACAAATAAAATTTACCCACAAATGCAACAAAATCTTCTTACTAGTTCAAATGCGTCTTTCATTTATTGGGTCCTGCTGACAGATATAAAAGGAATGAGCCTCAGCCCCATTTATTCTCACAGCAATTTAACTCTTCCTGCCCAGATTCCTTAACCCTGCAGGCCTGAAATGGAAAACCTGCTTTTGGTCTTGGTTCTACTTGGATAGTCCCTGTCCAGCTGTCCAGGGTTTTCTGCGTCCCAGATGAGCATTTTCCCATCACACAAAGTTAACGTTTGTTAGTAGACAAATAAAAAAGGTGTTGAGTTTGTACTATACTTTGTGTATTAATTAGAAATGGGTCTAAGCTGCAAAGTTCAGATTGAAGCTTTTCCATACTTTGGGAGGGTTTGGATCTGGCAAAATCCAATATGACAAAGTGAACGCATAGCTACTGTAGGAATAAAGCCAACCCCAAAAGTTAAAAAAAAAAATCATAAGTGTGCCTAAAAAATTTAGACAATTTTTTTTTTACTACCTCCTGATTTTTGAGCTCCCCTGCCCACTTCAAATGTGAGAGAGACAATTAGTATTGACAACTCTCTCAAATTTATAGTGAGTAACATAATTCTGGCCACTGATGAAGGAGATTTCTCTAGAAGACATCAGTGAGATTAGGGCCGCATTGTGCTAGGCATTATATAAACAAAGAGTAAGAGACAGTCCTTCCATGAAAAGTTACAATCTAGTGCAAAATGTTATTTGTGAGAGTTAAAATTTTTTTTTATTATATCTCTCTATATATCTATACTGCCCTGCTAATCCTATATTACGTAGTAGACTATTTACTGCTGACACTAAGTTACTTTAACAGGATCTTAAAAATTAGTTTCTAGATAGAGACGTGGACTGAAATAACTCTTGTGAATGAAGTAAGATTCTCTATTTGCAGAAGAGGTGTGGCAATGACATGAACAATAAATATAAAATATTTCTTAAGCTATTTTAAAGATTACACACACCATGTATGGTATAAAGAAAAGGAGTACTTGTGGCACCTTAGAGACTAACAAATTTATTTGAGCATAAGCTTTCGTGAGCTACAGCTCACTTCCTCAGATGTATGGTATGCGTCTAAATGTTTCAATGTGTATGATTAATATTTAAATTGATAGTCAACAACTGTTTTCTTTCTTCACTTTTGTGCTCACAGCCATACCAAGGTATTCATGACACCTTTTAAGTGGCAGAGCTTCAGTTCTAAGTTCTTTCCAGTTCTCTAAGGTGAATTGCTCACTCACCAGGAACTAGTCTAAAAGCAGGAACTTATTGAAAGTTATTGTAAACATACTTTAGAACAGGGGCTCTCAAACTATTTTCTGGAACCCCCGTTGAAAATATTTCAGGCTCTGATGACCCCCCACCAAACGAAAAAAAAAAAAAGTAGTGATGACCCCTTCCCCCATACCATTCTTACTTCTGCTGGCAGCAGCGCAGCCTTCAGTGCTGGGCACCAGGCGAGCAGCTGCCACTCTGCAGCCACCCAGCTCAGAAGGCAGTGCAGAAGTAAAGTAGCAGTACCATGACCCCCTCCCTCCTACAATTGGTTGGCAACCCCCTTTTGGGTCGGGACCCCCAGTGTGAGAAATGCTACATTAGAGGAACAGTTCAGGTACAAAAAACAGAGCTATTGGGGTCAGGGGTTATATTGATTCCAAATCTCACATAATCTGTTCCTAGTTTTCCCTTGTGCATGCCACATGACCACTACACAATATACTGTGAATAATGGTCTCTGCTTGAGAAAGACTGGAACAACAAGGGGATTTATGGTTAATCAGGACTAGAGTATGATGCAAGAGTTGTATACCAGCAGTATTTACTACTCCTGACACTACTGTTAAAGAGCCATGATTCCCTCTCTTTCATAAGCACTAGACTCATTCACAAACTCATCTTCTTGAAATAGATCAGCTGATTCTAGCAACCATAAAGAACAATATGATGAGAAAAATGTTGCTAATAGTATAGCTCTCGGGGAATATTTTTCATGCTTCTACTTTTCTATGTACCTGACTGTTTTGTTTGGTTTTTAATTTTTTGCACCAAGTAGGTAAAGAATATCACAAATACAAAAGGGGATCTGATTTGAACGTAGCAGTTAAAGGCAAAATAGTCCGAGTAACTTTATACATATTACAGGGCTTTTACCTGTGAGAAGAAAGCCAAAACTAGGATTGTTTAGCCCAAAGAGAATGAGTAAGAACTCTTTTTTAAAAAAAGATTGAGATAATAAAATCTGATCAGTCCCTCCTTTTTCCATTATTCCATAATATGAAAACAAGGGTTGCTCCAAGTTAATAGCAGGCATATTTAAAACAAAAAGAAAAACTTCATACATGATGATTATTTTCTCTTTATTTTCAAGTGTGGCAATGAGAGTGGTGCTGCAGAAGGCACAAAATAAGACACTCAGTTCTCAGCCCAAAGTATTTTCCATCCATGAGGCAAAATGAAGAAGGCACCCTAGGGAGCTGAGAGGAAAGAATAACTTGTAGTCAGCCTGGGGAAATCCTATTACCTATTGCAGGAGGTCATAGTCAAGAGTTGTGGCTTTAACAACAAAGAGTCTGGATAAATTTATGACCATTTGTAATTAAACATGCTAAGATAAGAGGAATCACATTTCATGCTATCAAGTGTAAACTCTTAATTTCAGGGATCAAGAGGGAACCTCCATATTGCTTTTCCCACTTAAGTGTGGATATATTTCACCTTTTATGGAGGCAAGTAATGTAAACCACTGTTAGAGGCAGGATACTGGATATGATGAATCACTGGTCCAGTCTGATAAGGTGAAACACATCCATGCAGCCTGACTCTTTAAGAGAGACTACCTCTAATTTTCAGAATTGCATTGGCTATTTATCCCCTCTGATAATTGAAAAAGCTCTTTGGCCTGGATCGGATCTTGAGCTATTTTTACTCGATTGTGACTATTGTCTTGAATGGAGTTACTCCTGATTTACACTGAATTAAATGAGAAAAGAACCAGGGCTCTGTGTCCCGTGTACTTCAATGGCGTTCAAAGGCATGTGTTTATCTCCTCAAGTCTGTATATAGCATACCACAAGCTTAAAAAACAAAAAAAGTGTAGTTGTGAAAAACATAGTGCCCCACTCCCTGGGAATGTGTGTTTGCGTTTTGCCATCACAAAGAACAGTGTGGTTTTCACCCTGAAATCCCACTCATCTGAGAGAATCTGCTAGAGGCAAAGTTGCCCTTGCAAATAATGCATTTCATGTGTACTATGGACAATTATATCTAGTAATCCAATTTACACACAGGCCCATTTTCACACAGATTGAGATTTTGCACATCTTTGGGTACAGTTTTGAAGTCTGTCTTAAAATTTGACTGAGTCACATTTTTGCTGTTTAAAATAAAACTAGCACGTGTCAGAGAGGAGTGGGAGTTTGAGAGTCTCTGCTTTCATCAAAAGCAAACCAACGTGTTTCGACTTCTCCTTTCTGGTAGCATTAATACACTTAAAATCTCCCTTTGTGCATTTTTTTTTCCTGTTTCCACTTTTGAAATCATATGACAGACTTCGGTAACAACCAGTTTGTTATATTTATATGAAATTTACCTTTAATAGATTTTTTAAAATTTGTTTATCGGTTTCATACAATATACTAGCAGACTGAGTACAGAGGTAGAAGGCTTACTGCTTTTCACCTCTTAACTAACATAGGACCCAGTTCTGCAATCCTTACTCATAATGAGTGGTAGTTACTCACAGGACTAATCCCACACTGGCTACTCATGAGTAACTACTACTCAGTTGAGTAAGGGCTGCAGATTTGGGATCAGAATTGAGATATCTGTACGTGCTATGAAACTGTACCCATCCCAACTTTCTACAAAATCAATTCTTTAAATTGAAGCAGGAAAGTTAACATGATAAACATAATATTTAGCCTATTATGTAAACAGCAGTCCCAGACTGCTGGTACTTTCAAGCAATTCATTTGTCTGACTGGCAAAACAAAGCTTGGAGAAGAACAGTTGTGCAGGATAGGAGGAGGAGAGATTTAAAAACCAGTTTCTGGATGGGAGCTCATCAGTTAAGCATAGTGGCTTTGCTCCACAGAACATGAATTACCAGATAAATAATGAGCAGTACTTGTGGCACCTTAGAGTCTACCAAATTTAGTCTCTAAATCCCCACCATTAACCGCAGCCTGGACCAGTCCATACAAGAGATCCACTTCATGGACACTACAGTGCAAATAAGTGATGGTCACATAAGCACCACCCTATACCGGAAACTTACTGACTGCTACACTTACCTACATGTCTCCAGCTTTCATCCAGACCACATCACACGATCCATTATCTACAGCCAAGCTCTAAGATACAACCGCATTTGCTCCAACCCCTCAGACAGGGACAAATACCTACAGGATCTCTATTAAGCGTTCTTAAAACTACAATACCCACCTGGTGAAGTGAAGAAACAGATTGGCAGAACCAGAAGGGTACCCAGAAGTCACCTACTACAGAACAGGTCCAACAAAGAAAGTAACAGAACGCCACTAGCCATCACCTAGAGCCCCCAACTAAAACCTCTCTAGCACATCATTAAGGAGCTACAGCCTATCCTAAAGGACAATCCCTCACTCTCACAGACCTTGGGAGACAGACCAGTCCACACTTACAGTCAGCCCCCAACCTGAAGCCAATGCTCACCTGCAGCTACACACCACACAACAAAAAACACTAACCCAGGAACCTATCCCTACAACAAACCCCGTTGCCAACTCTGTCCACATATCTAGTCAAGGGACACCATCATAGGACCTAGCCACATGAGCCACACCATCAGGGGCTTGTTCACCTGCACATCTACAAATGTGATATATGTCATCATGTGCCAGCAGTACCCCTCTGCCATGTACATTGGCCAAACCGGACAGTCTCTATGCAAAAGTGTAAATGGACACAAATCAGATATCAAGAATTCAAACATTCAAAAACCAGTCGGAGAACACTTCAATCTCCCTGGAGACTCAGACTTAAAAGTGACAATTTCTCAACAAAAAAACCCAAAAACTTTCCAAACCAGACTTCAGCGAGAAACTGCAGAACTGGAATTAATTTGAAAATTTGAAGTTTCATGGACACCATCAAATTAGGCCCGAATAAAGACTGGGAGTGGATGGGTCACTACAAAAACTAATTTCCCCATGCTAATTTCCCCCTACTGTTATTCACACCTTTTTGTCAACTGTTTGAAATGGGCCACCCTGATTACATTGGCCTCATTACCACTACAAAAGTGATTTTTCCTCCTGTTGAGAGTAGCCCACTTCCACTTTAATTGAATTGTCTCGTTAGCACTGACCCCCCACTTGGTAAGGCAACTCCCATCTTTTCATGTACTGTGTATATATACCTGCCTTCTGTATTTTCCACTCCATGCATCTGAGGAAGTAGGTTTTAGCCCATAAAAGCTTATGCCCAAATACATGTCAGTCTCTAAGGTGCCACAAGTACCCCTCGTTGTTTTTGCTGATACAGACTAACACAAAACCTACCAGATAAATGTTATCATACCTAAGGTGGGGTCAAAACTTGGAAAAAATATAGAGAGTTCAGTTGGGTTTTATTTTTGGTTTTGCTATTCTGGCTAATGACATTCAGATTTGTGTCAAACATATTTCCGGTAACATTTGAGATTGTTGGTGGAAGGTTTATTTCCACTGTTTTTCTGAACCATTCTGTCAGATTTCATCTTGCACAAATGTCTGTATGGTTCATCAAAAAGTGAAAATCCAGTAGGACATTATTTAGATGTAAAAAGGTGCAGGCCAGATTTGGCTGCCTTATCCCCTTGCTATTTATTGGAACATCCACTCTGAAATGCTTATCATCCCTATGAAGCTTAACATTAAACTTTGAAAACATTTCTTCAGCTGGTATAAATGCTTTAAGTTTCATCACCAAGCTCACAGTGAATAATTGTTTCAATGAGAGACTACAATTCAATGTTTGGGAATGGGAGTAGGAGATCTGGGTTCCAGGACCAGCTCTACTTCTGACTCGTAACATGACACTAGTCAGATTTCTCACTCTCTCCATGTCTTTTCCCCATCTGGAAAAGGGGAATGCTGATATGCATCTTTGTAAAGAGCTTTGATCTCTACAGATGACAAGAGCTGTATAATAGTATTTAACATGTATATTGACAGATTTAGGAGTAAGGTTCTCACCTATTGGTATTTGTTATGAGGAACCAAATAAGCATGTTGTGATGGCATGCCAGTACACTTGCATGTCTGCCTCATGTAAAGTTGACTCATTGCATATTGACACAAAGTTTTGACACCTAAAATAAAGTTGGAAGGTATTAATGGCTTGATTTTTCAGAGGTGCTGAGCATTGCAACTGCCACTGATTTCTATGGTAGTTGTGGGTACTCACAAACTCTGCAAATTAGATTATAATTGCTACCACGTGAGATAGGCCTGCAAGAACTGGGGCAGATCCTTGACAACAGGTATTGTGAAAATCGGGAAGGGTGGCAACCTGAAACTCACAACTGGCTGGAACAAGATGAGTGATGTGTCATCGGAGGGCAGTTTCAGTTTCTAAATAATGATTTAATAAGTAGTAGAATGCTTGAACGAAGTTGCAGAAGGAAGAATCAAAACCTGCAGTGATGAAGCACAGGTATTGATATTTTGGTGCCTTACAAGTAAGTTAGATTGTGTGGACTCTTCTAAGAACTATTACTATTCTGAAAAGGAAAGTTTAAAAATAACGTGTGAGGGTTTAGTTATGCTGACTCATTTTTAGGAGTGGAAGTTGTGGATAAAAAGCCCCCGCTGCCTGAAAAATGTACAGTTATGTAATCAGCTACAGATTCTACAATAGATCCTGCTAAGCTCCTCAAATAGTAATATATTGTTAGAATAATAGGGAGTTGGTTCCCAATTATAGGGGTGTGCATTAAACAATGTTTGTGTAAATAATCACCAGTAGCAAACAGGATTGTGTTTCCACAGGGTTGACAGTGACTGATCTTTTTTAGAAAAAATGCATTGTCTTTGTTTAAAGTATTTTTTGTGGTTTAGGACTGTTCTGATTTAGTGGTGGCTGGCAATGCAGTTTTGAAATCCCAGTTAATTTTGCTTTTGTCTTACATGCCTCTGTAGGTTTTAAATGCTTAAAATAGAATAGAATTATGGGATTACAAACTGAGGCAAATATTGATTGGTATCACTTTCACCTGCCATCTGGAACAGCAATTAGTTTAACAGAACACAATGGAGGCGAGAGAGAGAGAGAGACACACCGAAATTGGGAAAGGGAGGAAGAAATTGTAGACAGGAATATTTTAAGATGGACTGCAGTCAGCACTGAATATTTTTTAAGTCATTGAAGAATTTGTATTTTCTTACCTATCCTTCTCCTATCAACTCTGTGTCTGATCTTTTCTTTTTTAAAAAGGAGTGTCAAACTGATCCCCAAATTTGATGCTTGAGTAAGTGATGTGAGCAGATAAGACGAGTGCTAGCTATAATAATCTTTCTTCACCACAGGAAAGCAGTTTTATCAAATGATCAGCAAAATGAAGTGTGTGTGTGTGTGTGTCATATATATATATATATACACACACACACATATATATGACACACACACACACACTTTTCATATATATGCCTGTGCATGCATGAGTGAGAGAGGGAGAAAGTTCTTGTTACTCTTTAGCCAGCTATATATTTATAAGAATATAAAAAAGTACCACTTCAACTTTTATCACCGTTTAGATGTAAATTTCTGATCTGTTTTCATAGTTTTTAAATTTACATGTAAACCCTGGACTCATTTTATAGTAGATGCACAAATATACAGTACTTTGAGAGGATGGAATAGCTGCTGTGAGTGAATCTATATCTGTGCAGGTGAGCAGGTAGAGATGTATGGGGAGGGGGGTAAGAGAGCTGGTAGAACAAACAACAAGGGACACTCAGTGACAGGACCAGACTAGGAGAAGAGGTGAAGGTTATAATTTCACATGCTGTCACCATAAATGATGTAACATTAAACAATTTTTAAAATTTATTAACTATTTGGGTCTAGATGGAGACTAAAGCAAAAGGTGGACTGGGCAGTGACATAGAAGGCACCCAAATTTTGTTTAAAATTATTATAATGTAATATTTGAGAGGGTTTGTAGCTTTTTGAATATTTTTAGCACAGTATTGAGAGATTGGTCATTTTATCCATTCTATATCTGTATAGTTCACCAAGAATTTATAAGGACAAACTTACATATATTTCCTGAATGAATTTTGAAACATTCAGTTGTGCAATGATGTGCTAATGGACTTGGACACTGAACTCCCTTTCTCATTAATGGGAAGGCCTTTGCCTCCAGGCACATGATAAATAACAGCCATAAATTAGAACCTTTAGAAAGCTGAAGACACCTGTTTATAGGTGGAAGGGAAAAATTCTCACTTGTTGATTTGGGGAACTTTCAGTATTTGCCTAGAGCTTTTTTTTTTTTTTTTTTTTCCAAACTTTGACATTTCCAGTCACTAGTGCCTCATGTGAGAGCTCATTTTTAATCTTAGACCTCACAAGACATTTTGGCCCAAATTTTCAAACACGTCCACTAATATTGGGTGCTTTAGTTTTGGGGCGCTCAACTTGAGATATTGAAGACCCAACTTCCAGAGACATTGAACACCCACAACTCCATCTGACTGGTACCAATTACAGTGGGAAGACTATTAAACAGGTCTGATATCTACATAAAGACTGTGTGAGTTCACTGATAAGGATTTTTAAAGGTGACTAGCAATTCTGAGTGCCCCAATTGTTAGGTGCCCAATTTGAGACACTTTTTAAAGGGGCCTGATTATGAGAACCAGGTACTAGGCACTTTCTGAAATTGGACACCCAAAAATTGATGTACCCCAAATCACTAATCATTTCTGAAATCTTGTCCAATATAATTTGAGGTGAATTTTCAAAACATGATCTCTATTACATATTCACTTTTTGTATATTACCATTTATGCATACAAATAATATGCAAAATTACATGTGCACAAATGGAGGCCATTTTGAAAATGTGGCCCAGTGTATCTAAAATAAATGTCAGAACAAATTGGTACCGATTGTGCCACTTTTCTTTTGCCTTGTATCCCTATCTTGAATTCCTGCCTCTGAACAATAGTTTCCTGTTGAATTTATGATGTCTATTAAAAAATATGAACCGTGAGAGAGTTATAAAAATAATGAGCATGAAATTTTTTTTCCCCAACTGCTGAAACTGTCATAGGAACAGTAGGAAGGAACTGTTATTCATATAGACTTCTTATTGTGCAACAGTTTTAAATGGTTATTTATCTGAAGTATTTCTCAAGGTTTATGGGGAGTTATTTAGAGATAACATCTCAGTAAAGCCTCTAGTACACACCAATCCTCTGCATATGATCTCTTACACCAGCCTTGGCTGATTAACAGTCTCTGATGTACAGTCCAAATTTTAAATAAAATTCATGCCTAGCCTTAAGAGTGAATACAGAATTGTAGCTCATGGAGACTGTAGATCTAAGCATGTGATATTCCATTTTGATCCATATGGTATCCATACACAAGATATGGGGTGCTGCAATTAACTTAATTTTTTGTCAGTCAGGTACAGCCCTCAGGCTCCTGGCAATGTGCCAATGTAGCCCTCAGTTGAACAGTGTTTGAACATTCCTGTCTAATAGTTAACTTTTGTTAATTTCCAGGATGTTGGATCAGAGTTATATTTTCCAAAGTTTTCAGGTAGCTTCACTTGCTACCACCATCCCTTTTCAATGCAACAATACAAACAGTCTATATTAATCTATAGGCCTCTTTTTCACCCAAAAGTCTAATATAGTATAGTAAAGCTCTCTTCTCTCCCCCCTCCCCCTTTACAGGATTTGATATTCAATGGCTGGAAACAGAGATATCAAGTGGCCAAAATGAATGTGAACCCTATCTTAGAGGAGGTTCTGATTAAAAGATCACAACAGAAGAAAAGAACTTCTCCCTTAAATTACAAAGAAAGGCTTTTCGTGCTTACAGAATCAATGTTGACATACTATGAAGGTCGAGCAGAGGTAGGAGATAAGGTTTTATATTCCATTGCCTTTGTTCTTTCTTGAGAAAAAGACTTGCTTTTTTGTATTAATGGTTTTCTTCCTGTAATATATTGAATCTTTTCTGTTCTGGGAGGTGTGATAGCTGTGGGTGCTACTGAATGGGTATTATCCATCACTTCCCTGATGGATAGCACAGATTTATGGAGACTTAAATGATCAATCCATTCAAAAACAAGTGTAAACAAGGATCTAACCAAAGTCTCTGTCAACTATTAATCCATAAAATGATTTTAATACCACTTTCTGAGAAGTATTTAAGCCAGGATGATAATCTCAGCCTCCTGAGTACTGTGTTAGAAAGGCTTGAGCTACAGCAGGAAGTTTAAAGGTACCATTTCCTACAGGGCTGTTGAGTACTACAACCCCTGTTGAGCCTAAGACTCCCACATGTTAGTATAGGCACTCATGCAAGTACTCCCTCCAACCCCCCGTGCACACATTAATATCTCCCACCTGAGTTAGGTGGTGTTTTCAACCTGGGCTAGCAGACACTCCTCAGGATAAGGGTTAGAGCCTGGCTTCTGCCTTTGATCAGGCTGGTAACCTGCCCACTTTTCACTGAGCACGCTAGCTAAATCACTCAAGGGCTGATATTCCTCCAGTGCCTTCCCACAATTTCCACTTTGTGCCCAGAAGGACTGACAAGTTCTCAGAGATCACTGTGAAAGAACTATAGAGTTCAGCACAAAGAACCATGGATTATGCCCCCAGAATCTTAGCAACACACACTGTCGAGCACAGCACTAGTGAGGACATAGTAACTTGGGTATGACTTTGCAGTATAACTGCTCACACCCAGGCTAACTCTGCAGCAAAGACACACCCAAAGAGACAGGAACCAGTAGCATACACTAAGACAGAGAACACAGTCAGGCTACATTACAGCAACAATATTGTGTTTGCTTCATACATTATTAGATACAAGAGACTACATTACAAGAACATTGAGATTGCAAAAATCTAGCATTTTGCAAAAGTTAAGAAAGGCCAGGATTAAAATTGCTTGTAGCCTTGTCGACTGTACAACCCCATGTAGACCTTTTCCCCCTTATCTGCAGACTTTACTTCCCTTTGAATTTAGTTCATGTAAATGTAAGGAATGTGGCTAAATGGCCAATATTGGGACCCAAGCTTTTCTTGGTGTGTGTGTGTGTGTGTGGTGGGGGGGGGGGTTAGGACACTACCCCTTGCTGCTGCTCTTGGGGTACCAAGGACCCTGTTAGTGGCCCAGGAAGGTGGTAGAGGAGGGAAGGGGTCTGGTTTGCCCCTCACTCTGAGCTTCAGTCCCTCTCAATCCCTGCAGGTTTCTTACCCTCTTCAGTAGAGTTACCCTCAGTCCTTGACACTGGGGGAGGGAGTCTCTCTGTCCTGCTGGGGCAGAGTCATAGAATATCAAGGTTGGAAGGGACCTCAGGAGATCATCTAGTCCTCAGAAGTCTCCCTTCCTCTGACTCTAACCTCTCACCTCTAAGCAACAAACCTCCAAACTCCAGTCCTCTCTCCTTCCTTACAACCCCTGACTGCTTTAATTGACTACAGGTGCTCCAATTAACCGTAGTAACCTTTCCTAGGCTATAGGGAACTACGCTTTGGTTATCCTAGGGTTTATATGTCACCTCTCTGCTAGTACTCCCTGACCCTGCTGTATCACAGGAGAAACAGTATTTGATGTGAATAACTCAAGATAAGCCAAATTTTTCTCTCCTTTACACTGGTCTACTCATTTAACTGTGGTTACTGAAATGAAGCAGAACACAAGCTTGTTCTTTGCTACACTGGTAGCTGAATCATTGTGAGCACCAATTCAGCTATGGTCAGCAATAAGTAATTTTTGTAGCATAGACAAATTCTCTCACCCTCAAGTGAGCTCTGGAATCATTTTTATCAGACAACCTACACCTGATATGGACAAAAATATCCTCAAAATCAAAGGCTGGATTCTCTGCTCCACTAAGACCACTTTGTGCAGTTTAAGCAGCAGAAACTAGCCTTAAATGGCTGGAGATAGCCAGTGGAGAATTCCTTCTGTGCTTCCACCTGCAGAAAGTTGGTGGAGGTGGCTCTCTTGCCTCCTATGTCAGATGCCCCATCCAGGGCATAAGGGGAAGGAGGGGCACAACAGGGCATGGTGGAGCAGAGTGCCACTGTGCCTGATTCTCTACTGGATAATAGTGTATTACAAAGTTTATACCAGTTGTAGAATTTAGAGTAGGCCCCTTGCTGCTCTAACTTCCGCTGGGGCATGCAGCCAAAGATCAGAGAGATGCAAGTGGATCCCAGTAGCCACCACTCTCCACTAGAGAGCAGAGCTTAGACATAGTGGAGGATCAAGGCCCAGATGTATACTTGTATTACTATATTGACTACAGAGTTCACAGGTGTACTTGTCTTGGGACATGAATTAATCCCTCAATTTTCTGTGCACATGGCTTTGGTTTCAAAAGCTTCTTGGAACAGTTACCTAACCATGCATGTCTTGTCTCAGTTAACTAATGGCTCAAAATAAAGGTGAAGTTAACTAACACCTTTTCACTGCCACCCTGAGGAATCTCTCTTTTTTGACTGAAATTCTTTTGGATGCTAATTGGGCTTCCATTGATTTGACTCAGAGTATTATCTGAAGCAATTTTGCATTCTCTCTCTCTCTGGGTACTAAGTTTGGTGAGACAGGGTATATATTTTTCAATAACTTCATTTTAACAATATTTCTGCTGTATAGTAAATAGAAAGGATTGACACATGAAGGCCTCTCTGAAACACTGATGTTAGTGGTCCTTTGTGTCACTGAATAAGTGAAATGGAAGAGAGTCTGTTTTTTAGATTTCTGGCAGAGGTTGTAGATTTTTATCTGCAGTAAGTTAGTTGATGGTATATCTATGAACTAGATCATGTAGACAAACCTGATGATTCAATACTAAAGTAGTCACAGTGCCTCTGGTTCTTATATCTTTACTGTATTATAGTAGAACAGTTGAAGGGTTTCTGCTCAATCAGTTATCTGGTTGAAGTACAGTGGTTGAGTTTTTGGGCATTGTTAATAAAGGATAGATATGGATATGGCATAGAGCTAAACTGCAGGTTAGGGCTGATGTTTACAGTTAAGGTTGATGAGTAAGACTGGGAAATTATCAAGAGGATACCAGGGTATCTCCTTATACGCTCAGTTGCAGTGGTACCAGTCTCCGTCAAATGTGACATATTTAAGAACACTGGGCCATCTTCTGCTGTTGGATGCACATGCACAACTCCCCATGTAGCCAATGAAGCTGAGGCCTGAAATTCTGACGCAGTGTTTGCCTGAGGAATAACTGAGTAAAAAATGAATGAGGAGCCCGGGACTTGACCTTAGTTCAATAACTGGGCCAATCCATTAAAATGGACTCAATTAGTTAATATGCACAAGAGAAATGGTGGGTGGTTCATGACTGTAAGTAAAGAAACAAAATTAGATACAGAGTATGTCTGGTAACAGAAGTGGAATATTATATATATTTATAACAACAAAAGGGAGCCAAACATAGAGAAATGTTATTCTTGTAATGCAAGTGTGTATTCTAATGAACTGTACTGTATGCAATCATCAATTGGAGTAGGACTGATCCTTTTCACCATAAGCTGTGCAGAACACAGATTCTGTTCTTGGTTTGACATGTCCTACCTATGATAATGTGTCACAATGCTATTTAAATAATAAAAGCTGTCTAATAGCTGTGATTGAACAATACATTAAAACACTTTTTTTATTTAATAATTTGTTCTTAACCTGCTAATTGTCTCTTTATATCCATCCTTAAGCAACTTAGTCACAACAGACATATCAGGAAGGTGGTATTCATGGTGAATCTGGATTCTGCTGTCCTCTTAACAATGTAAAACTAGTAATGAAGAAGCTTACACTGTGAAATATTGTTGAAACAGAGATGATATGCAGTGCTTAAAGTGTGTGTGTGTGGGGGGGGGGTCCACAGACCTGCCATAAATAAATAAATAAAATATTGAGATGGTCACTGAAGAGCATACTCAAAGCACTGTCTTACCAAAGCTGCTCCTGCTCCCAGAGAGCCCTCCCCCACTTCACTCATACACTAATCATAAAATGAGTGCTTTATCAGTAAAACAAATCTGTATCACCAGGAAAGAGGGAGTGTTTTGCAGTTTAGTTGCAGCAGCCAGGTTTTAAAAAGGGAAACCACATACAGTACACTGCACGAAACTTTGGGGAGGGAAAATTTGGGCCAAGTACATTGGGGCAAAGCCTCAGACTTAGGAATAGTACCCAGGGAATTTTAGTGTTCCTGGTAAACAGATAGGATCTTTAAAGGTTTAATTTCTTCAAAATATCCTGCTTTTACAGAAAACAAGGAGAACAAAGAGCTTTATAAAAGATAACAAGGGAAAAAGAAGGACACCAAAAAATCTCAACAGTGGAGGTAGATACCAAGGATAACTTTAGCTCAATATGTTGTGGTGAGAAATTTAAGAACTAGTGAGAGAAGAAGGAGGTTATGGTTAAAGATGACTTCCATTTTTGGCTCAGATACTGTGAAACTGTTGTGTGGGTGCTGGAAAGATCGCGTGACTGCCTTACAGGATTGTACTAACAAGAAGATGCACAAGTGAATCAGTGATGGATTAAAATCCCCAAAACCTCACTAAGTTGTTGTGGAAAGAATCCTTACAGTCAATTTTTACATTGCAAAAGTGGCCAGTCAGAGCTGAAGATGATTGATCTAATCTGTAAAGATAAAAAACTTTCCAGAGATCTGCTCATCAAACAGGTGCAGGAGATGGAGGTAGGGAAATGGCTGTTGCCCTCATTTTAAAAACCTGAGTATGTTCACAGCCAGGGATACCAGATAGGCAGTGCAGAGGGGGCGGGCAGCTGCTCCCCTGAGGAGCAGTCCTGGGTTGCAAATGAACTGTCTACTGGCTCACCTGAGCATGAAGGCAGCCTGCTGGTGCTCTGAGTGGACCCCAGGGTTGCTTCAGAGCCCTGTTCTCACAGAAGAGCTGTGATTGACCCACAGCGCTGTCAGGCACTGCCGCTCTGGGTGGGACAAGGCACAAGTAAATCAGTGCACCCTGTGTACTTGTAGCTGGTGAGTCAGACTGCTTGGAAGAGGGGGTGGAATGAGGACCCCCCTTCATCCCTTGCTCTCTCTATGGATGTGTGATTGAGGGAAGCTATCTGATGGGGGCACTGCCTGGTGATTGAGGTAGAGTATAGCGGTGGGAGGCATTGCTAGGTGATCTGGGGGTGAGCACAGGGGCATTGCTTGGTGGGGGGCACTGCCAGGTGATTTGAGGTGAGTATGGGGTGAGGGCACTTTGGGGTGGGGGGCACTTGCAGGTGATTTGTATGGAGGTGGGAGGCACAGCTGAGTGATACAGGAAATAATCACAAAAAATGCTCCTGAAACAGACAAATTTTTACAGCTTAACCTTCAAAAAATCTTTTTTCAGCAGGAGCCCCTGCTGAAAGTTGCCCTCTCCTATTCAAATGTGAAATGGCAGACCATTTCATGGCTGGGAAGGAGAGCAACACAGCCCAGCTGGCACTCAGGGCCTGCTCTGCAGTATGCCAGCCAGGACCTGCATTGTGCCACATATTGGGCCTTCACCTGCCAGCTGAGGAAACCATGGTGGTGGTTCCTCTTGGCACTGGAGACCAGCCTGGTCTAGGAAGCAGACCTGTCACCCAACGGTCAGGGGCCCTCCAGCAGGGCAGGGAAGGGAAGGAATGGTTGTGTGTGTGTGTGTGTGGGGGGGGGGGAACCGGAGCTCTGTAAGGGGTTGGACTGATGGTGGGGACTTCCTTGAGGGCTGTGGAAAGGTCTGGGGTGTGTTGGGGGAGGAATTTTTGAGATATTTTGGTTGCTTCCTCCTCTTCCGTGCTTCCCCCCTCCCCCCCCCTTTTGCTATCCTTCTGGACCCCAGGGCTGATCATGACTTTGCAGATACAAGAATGAAGGAAAAAGTGCTGCCTTTGCCTCCACCACAGGCATGGCATAAAATCTGAAAAGCTGTTTGGCCAGGATTCAAAATGGGATTTAAACATTGCAGGGCTGACTTTTGCAATGCTTAACTTCCAGACACCTCAAAAATCATAGTAACTATGCTAGGATCCACAAATCTAGGATCCCAATACAAGGCCTGGGGAGAGTTATCAGAGTAGCAGCCGTGTTAGTCTGTATCCACAAAAAGAAAAGGAGTATTTGTGGCACCTGAGAGACTAACAAATATATTTGAGCATAAGCTTTTGTGAGCTACAGCTCACTCTCACGAAAGCTTATGCTCAAATAAATTTGTTAGTCTCTAAGGTGCCACAAGTCCTCCTTTTCTTTTTGGGGAGAGTTAGATGCATAAAAAAATGCAATCCACGAAAGCCAGCATGCAGGCAGGGAGCCACGAAAGCTAGCTAATGGGGAATGCACAGGAGAGGGGTGTGTCACAATCTGTGCCCTTCTTACAGAAACAGCCACATTCTAGGTTTTGCCTATCTCTGCTTGTCATCCACAACTCCCCACTCTGACTCAGGTAGCTTAGGGGCCTAAATTGTTTGCTGTGAGAATAAGGGAGACACCCCTCTCTCCATGCAAAACTAGTAGGTGGTAGTAGTGGCAGAGACAGCACTGCCTACTTTATAACTTTTTAGCCCAGTTCAATTTCCAGTTTCAATTCCCCCCCCTTCTGCCTGGGAGGAGAGAGGATATTAACAGCACTCTGTTAACTACCCTTATAACAGAGAGGAGGAATAGATCTCCTAGACATATCAGTGTAATACAGTAAAATACAGTGAAGAATTCAGTAAAACTTTCTGTAGGGAGAAGTCCTTTCTACTTAAATGTTTGCTGTTATTTTATTTAAATAAATATGTTAGTGTCAAGGTTCCTCCCCCACTCTGAACTCTAGGGTACAGATGTGGGGACCTGCATGAAAAACCTGCTAAACTTATCTTTACCAGCTTAGGTCAAAACTTCCCCAAGGTACAAAATATTACACCCGTTGTCCTTGGACTGGCCGCTACCACCACCAAAATAATACTGGTTACTGGGGAAGAGCTGTTTGGATGCGTCCTTCCTCCCAAAATACTTCCCAAAACCTTGCACCCCACTTCCTGGGCAAGGTTTGGTAAAAAGCCTCACCAATTTGCCTAGGTGACTACAGACCCAGACCCTTGGATCTTAAGAACAATGAACAATCCTCCCAACACTTGCACCCCCCTTTCCTGGGAAATGTTGGATAAAAAGCCTCACCAATTTGCATAGGTGACCACAGACCCAAACCCTTGGATCTGAGACAATGAAAAAGCATTCAGTTTTTTACAAGAAGACTTTTAATAAAAAATATAGAAGTAAATAGAAATAAAGAAATCCCCCCTGTAAAATCAGGATGGTAGATCTCTTACCGGGTAATTAGATTCAAAAACATAGAGAACCCCTCTAGGCAAAACCTTAAGTTACAAAAAAGATACACAGACAAATAGTTATTCTATTCAGCACAATTCTTTTCTCAGCCATTTAAAGAAATCATAATCTAACACATACCTAGCTAGATTATTTACTAAAAGTTCTAAGACTCCATTCCTGTTCTGTCCCTGGCAAGAGCAGCATACAGACAGACACAGACCCTCTGTTTCTCTCCCTCCTCCCAGCTTTTGAAAGTATCTTGTCTCCTCATTGGTCATTTTGGTCAGGTGCCAGCGAGGTTACCTTTAGCTTCTTAACCCTTTACAGGTGAGAGGAGCTTTCCCCTGGCCAGGAGGGATTTCAAAGGGGTTTACCCTTCCCTTTATATTTATGACAGTTAGTAATAGCAAATCATGAAATTCTCAGACCAGTTTTTATTTAAGTGCAAAATAATTTGGCTTGTGGTAGCTGGACACTCCCTTCCTTTGAATCAGGGCTCCTGAGTGTAATAGAACAACAGGGTAAAAGCAAATCTTGTTCTTGAGCATCTTATTAATGTGGAGGCTCAGCTAACATTGAATTAAATACTCTTGGGTAAATTCAGCCCTGGCATAAGTGAAGGAACTTTGCTTCAATGGAGCTGGACTTAGTGATGTCAAGGCCAAATTGGGCATTTTTCAGTTTTAATACCTCATTTCACGGGAAGGTACACTTTTCTGCATGAGCTGAAGTTTTAATCTAGGTCAGGGTTCCCACAGCAAAATTTTTGGTGGCCTCAGAGTGCGGCCACCAATTCTTGCTGCTCACCGCTTTGACAATTTTTCCTAAAATACTCAATTACCTTTAGGGAAAAACAAATAAATATGCACCTGTACATGACCAGATCATTGTAATTTATTCATGTAGAGGTTTTTTTGAAGACTCAATAATAAAAATAATGTAC
Source organism: Lepidochelys olivacea (assembly GCF_965140295.1). NCBI lineage: Eukaryota > Metazoa > Chordata > Testudines > Cheloniidae > Lepidochelys > Lepidochelys olivacea. The sequence goes on from NC_140414.1 coordinate 98,743,302, forward strand.
AGTTGTCTATTCTTTACTGGACCTACACAGACTAGAAACACAAATAAGGTACTTTGCACATTCTTGGTTTTTTTTGTTCTTGTTTCTTTTGCTTTTAGGTTGCTTTTTTAAAAAAGACTTGCTAACTAGTAAGTCTGCTGCTGTAAAAAGTAATATTTGTATGTTTGCTAATATCACTTTTCACAAGACTTACTAGCTAGCTGGGAAGCTGTGAAAAGTGCTATTAACAAACATACAAATACCAATTTTCACAGCAGACTTAGTCAACCATTGCATGCCAGGGGACAAACTAAGCCCTGAATGGGAAGGTGGGTAGGAAGACAGTGGGGGCAAGGGGCGATGGGGAGCCACTGAGGCGGGGGTGGGGTGGGGAGGGTTAGCTGAGGGCTGCCACCCCGTGCGGCAAAGCTGGGATCCAGAGCCAGAAGCCCCATGAGCAGAGCCTGCGACCCCTGGGCTAAAGGCCGAGCCTCACCACCTCTGGGAAGGTGGGGAACTCACTGGTGGCCTGCTCCTCCAGAGTTTGTGGCTCCAGAGGGGAGCAGGGTCCAACCCCTCTGGGGGAAGGTCCACTGCTTTGCCACTTCCCAGTAATTGCCCAGGAGGATGTGGCCACAAGAAAAGCTCCTGGTAGCTGCATGTGGCCATGGTGGCTGCATTTGAGAAACACTGGTCTAGACAGTTACTATATTATGTTTTATAGACTGCAGCTGGAATCACTGACTGCTATATATCGTCTTCAGATGACCTGAAAATACAGTATAGCATTTGTACTATAACATGGTTCAAAAAAGAACTAGATAAGTTCATGGAGGATAAGTCCATCAATGGTTATTAGCCAGGATGGACAGGGATGGTGTCCCTAGCCTCTATTTGCCAGAAGATGGGAATGGGCAACAGGGGATGGATCACTTGATGATTACTGGTTATGTTCATTCCCTCTGGGGCACCTGGCATTGGCCACTGTCAGAAGACAGGATACTGAGATAGATGGATCTTTGGTCTGACCCAGTATGGCCGTTTTTATGTGTTTTGATGAGGAAAAAAACAAGAGCAACTAAGATGCTTCTATGATGAAAATAGTTAAATAGTCTCATATATATTCACAATCCACAGAGGACTGAAACTCAAAATACTTAATAAAATATTTCATGTATGGTCTTGTTTATTAAGGTAAGCCAATTTTTTTAATCAATCAAAGATTAATATTATGAGTTAGTTAGGCTCTTCTGAAATAATCCTGCTACTCCCAGATAATCAAAGGTGGCAAGAATTAAAATATTTAATAAAACACAAACATTACCAATGTTTTTTATTGCTGACAACTATTTAATTAAATGTTGTTTTAATAAGTCCTTTTCCAAACAATATAGTTAATTTTGAGGAGAGTGGATGGTTGATGTCCCAAGACGAAGCTATGGGAATAGCTTCACATGTGTATAGCCCCAGAATTTTTCAAAAGTGGCCATTGATTGTGGGAGTCTCCAATTTTGCATATACATCTTGAGATATTCTGGATGTGATTTTCAGAGGCACTATTTTCAGTAATTCTACTGAATCAGGCCCTAAGATGTCTCAGGTTCAACTCCCAGAAACAAACATCCCCAACTCAGAAGCCACTTTTGAAAATTTTGATCCAACAGTTTAATTTTAGAGGAATAATTACCGTAAAGGATCAAATTCACCAGTACACTGCAGCTGCTTTGCATCACTCTGGTGACGCAAAGCAGCTGTTAACCCTTCTTTGCAGGCTGCACTTGCATTACTCTTCTCAAGATAGTTAAAGCAACCACACTGGAATAACACTCATGCTGCTGTGTGCACACTGGTTCTGCATTGCCCCATGTGTGACACGGAGTCCTGGGGGCCCATTCTATGACTCTTTTGTGCTGCAGTAAGATCAGCAGCACTATGAATTCTTTCCCAGTGAATTGTAGCCAATCCTATAATAAACTAACTCAGGATTTAGGTCATGTCTACACTACAAAATTATTTTGACCTAACTTATGTTGGTATACAGCCGCCACAGAAATTATATGTCTCTTGCATGTCTACACTTTGTCCCTTCTGTCAGCGGTGCCCGTCCTCATCAGGAGCACTTGTATTGATTGTACTGTCAGTGTGGGGCACTGTGGGATGGCTCCCGAAAGCCAGTAACAGTCAACATATGCAACGCAGTGTCTGCACTGACACGGTGTTGACCTAACTACATCAACCTTGACTCTACGCTGCTCATGGAGGTGGAGTTATTAAGTTGGCGTAGCAGGGCAGTTACATCGCTGGAAGCGAAATTTTAATTGTAGACACTTCCATAGTTAGGTTAACGTAAGCTGCCTTATGTCAACCTAACTCTGTAGTATAGACCAGACCTTCTTAACTAAGAAAAAGATATAGTTATTTACAAGGTCAAAACAGGTAAGCATAACACGCACAAATGAGTTATAGTCAGGTTTCAAAAGGTAATAGAAATTTCTACAGTAAGCAAAGTCTGTATATGCTTTAGGGGCTAACTCAGGCAAAACAGTTGGGGACTTCTGGCATATGTTTAGAAATCCTCGCCCCTCAGAGTTCAAACAACAAAAGAATAATAAATTCTCGTTAACAGGCACTTTTATTCCCTTACCCCAGCATTCAAGCTGTGATGGGAGGAGGGCTTGGACACTTACCCTCTTCTGGGCTGTAAGGGAAGTAATCGTTCCACAAAACCTTCATTCCACAATGATCCATTTGTATTCAATAGTCTTGCCTGATGGGCAGGAGATAACGCTTTCTGTAGGAATCCAGCATTTTGCAGTTGGTGAAGGGTTTTTCATTTGATTAATTACATAGTTTCAGAACAAACATTTTACAGTTAGAGAGCAAACACTTAAGCACTACTTTATAGCATGGGATATAGAAGTTATAAGTGAGATTAATTCCTGTAGCAATTTACAAGCTTTCCATAAAGTCTAAACAAATTCTTATAACACTAATTTCTATTTTAACTGTACTAACCCACAGGTAAGTCAGACTGGTTTCCAGCTATGCATCTGTCAGTAAAGCCTGAGGCCTTGACATGAGCTGGCACCTGGTCTGCCAGTGTCACACTATCTACCCAAAACATAGGATATATCCAAGGCTGCTTTCTGAGCTGTGTGGACAGAGGGGTTTGGCTGGGGACTAAATGTAAAAGCAGGAGGTAGGGTATTATTTGATGGAGCTGTGTGGACGTGAGAGAAAAGTAGCACAGACACAACAGAAGCAGAGAAAGGAGGCAATAAGAAAGCCCCAGAGACAGCCACAGAAGCACTTGTAGCAAGATGTGGAGGAAAAGCTAAGAGAAAGAGAGAGAGCTTTTGGGCTGATTGCTGGTGAGAAAGAGGCTTTGAATTGTGAGCAAAGAAATTCTCCTATTGTCTGATTCCTACTGTGTTCAGAGAAACAAAACATTGTGTATATTTGTGTAAATAAACAGCACTGCATCAAAGAAATACCTGACTCCATTGTCAGTTTCTCCTTTTAACAGGAATAACCTGCAAAACCCCAAATATTGGATAGCTACTCAGGTCAAAAGGGCATCAAACAGTAGGCATCAAGGAAGAGGAGAGTTTTAAGGAGAGATTTGAAGGAGGGAAACAAGGCTTGACATTTGTTTACAGGGAGCTCCTTCCATGAATGAGAGACAGCATAGGAGAAAGCACAAAGGTGCTTATTTAAATATTTAACAAATGGGTGATGAAGGCTGGCATTACTGGTGTGAGGGTAGGAATTTACATCTGAACAGCATATAAGAAATGATAGGCAGGATAGGAATTATTTGAAGAGCCTTAAAAGCAAAGACAATTAGTTTCTGTCCTTTCATTGATTCCCCCTGTGCTCCCCATTCAGCACCCTGTCAAACCTCTTTATTCACACAGCTCAGAGACCAGTCCAGGATATATACTGTAACACATTCAAAACTGCCTTTACCAAAGGAGGACACTCCACCAGAGAAGTAGATCGCATCATAGACTTTAAGGTCAGACGGGACCACCATGATCATCTAGTCCAGCAGTTTTCAAACTGTGGGTTGGGACCACAAAGTGGGTTGGGACCCTGTTTTAATGGGGTCACTGGGTCTGGCTTAGACTTGCTGGGGCCTGGGGCAGTGGGGCTTCAGCCCTGGGCAGTGGGGCCCAGGTTACAGGCCCCCTGCCTGGGGCTTCAGCCCTTGGGTTTCGGCTTTGCCCTCTCACCCCTGCCTTGAGTGGTGGGGCTTGGGCTTTGCCCACCCACTTACCCGGGTGAGCAGGGCTTGGGCAAGCTCAGTCCCCATCCTGAGGTCATGTAGTAATTTTTGTTATCAGAAGGGAGTCCCAGTGCAATGAAGTTTGAGAAACCCTGATCTAGTTTGATGTCCTGCACATTGCAGGCCATAGGACCTTACCTGCCCACTCCTGTCATAGACCCCTAACCTCTGGGTAAGTTATTGAAGTTCTCAAATCATGATTTAAAGACTTCAAGTTACAGGGAATCAACCGTTTAAAGTAGTTTAAACCTGCAAGTGATGTGTGCCCTGTGCTGCGGAGGAAGGCAACCTTCCTGTCCCACCCCGCCAGGGTCTCTGCCAGTCTGACCCAGGGGAAAATTCCTTCTCAACCCAAATGTGGTGATCAGTTAGACCCTGAGCAGATGGGCAAGGCCTATCACCTAAATACCCCAAGAGAACTTGCTTCAGTACAGAAATAAACCCCCCTCTGACTGCACATGCCTCGTTGTCACCTACCATCATCTCATGCTGGAACCCATATGGCGTATCAAACAATTACAACCCATATGCAATGAGGACCCTATTCTGAAATAAATCTTTCCTGAACCACCCCCCAACCCCTACTTTCTGGCCTTCAAACAACCCCCCAGCCTCTCCAAGTTCATCATCAGAAGCGAGCTCCCCACACCCCAGGATACACCAACTCAAAGCAGCAGCAGCAGACCCTGGAGAACAACAGATGCAAAATCTGTAGACATATTTCCACTGCTACAATGATCAACACCCCTTTCGGTATCCCTGGGTCTTACACATCCATGTCACAACATGTGGTGTACTGATCCAGTGCGCTAAATGCCCCAATAACAACTATGTGGGTGAAACCAGACAATCACTGTGCTCATGAATGAATTCACACAGGAAAATGATAAAAGACAAAAGCACCCTATCACTTGTGGGTAAACACTGTTTACAAAGTGATCATTCTATGTCTGACCTCTCAGTCCTCATACTCAAAGAAAACCTGCTTAACACTCGCAAAAGATTTTGCAAAAGAGTCTGGGAAATTTATAACTGGTAGACACTAAAAATCATGGACTGAAGAGAGACACTGGATTTATGGCTTATTATAACAATCTATAACCCACTAACAACCCCCCATCCCATCTGCCTTTTTTGCCCTATCACTGGAGGGGTATTAACAGGCCACTTCACCTTGAATAGTTCCTTGAAATATGAGTTAACTACCTTGCTAAACAATCTGTTCCATTTTGTATTTAGTTGTGACACTCTGAGTACATTTCCCAGATCTGAAGAAGGGTTCTGTGTAGCTTGAATGCTTGTTTCTCTCACCAACAGAAGTTTGTCCAATAAAAGAGATTACCTCACCCACCTTGTCTCTCTAATATGCCTTTTGTCTTGCAAGAGGCCTCCAGCCATTTGTACTATCACGCCATGTTCACAGGAGATCTCAGACAGCTTTGTTCTCTACTGTGCCCCTCTGGGAGAAATCATCTGCCCACCCCACCAGGGTTGCCCCTATTGGAGCTGGGCTTCTGCCTCTTAAAGCTCTTCCACCAAGTGTGGAATGCCTTATGGGTGGGGTCAGGATGTCTGAGCTCATAGCCCCTTCCTGTCAAGTTTTGGGGTTTGTATGTTCTATCTCAGTAACCATCAACTAAAAGAATGTGCGGAAGCTAATCCTTCTAAAAAGTTTTCTAAACTAAGGCCATGTGTACACTACCACTTTTGTTGATATAACGTATGTCGCTCTGGGGTGTGAAAAAAAATCCCCCAAGCAACATAAGTTACACTGTCAGAAGCGCCGGTGTGGACTGCGCTATGTTGGCTTGAGAGCTTCTCCCGCCAACATAGCTACCGCTGCTCGTAGATGTGGTTTTATTATGTCGATGGGAGAGCTCTCTGCCGTCAGCATAGAGCGGCTACAGAACAATCTTACAGGGGTGCAGCTGCATCAGTACAGCTGTGCTGCTGTAAGCTTGCTAGTGTAGACATCACCTAAAAATCTTTATACACATTGTGACAAAGTTCCTCTGCCTTGGTGGGTCCTGCGCTTATTGGCGGATTTGCTCGCCTCAGAGATTCACGGAAGCCCTCGGTTTGGCCACTTTTGTTTGTGGCTCAAAGCTGCTGTTCACTCAGCTAACCTCATCACTGGCGAGCATGGGGAAAAGGAGAACAAACCCCGCAGTCTCTGCTGGTCCACCTAGTGGGTCGGGGAACAGGCCAGAGACCTTCCCCTCTGGTGGGACCCACATTCCAGGTCAACTCCTCCTGTATCCAATAGGGAGTTGGGGGATAGGGGGAACCCAGGCCCGCCCTCTACTCCAGGTTCCAGCCCAGGGCCCTGTGGATCACAGCTGTCCACAATGTTTCGTGTAACACCTGTGTGATAGCTACAACTCCCTGGGCTACTTCCCCATGGCCTCCTCCCAACACCTTCTGGACCCTCACTACAGGACCTTCCTCCTGATGCCAGATAGCGTTTGTACTCCTCAGTCCTCCAGCAGCACGCCCTCTCACTCTCAGCTCCTTGCGCGCCCTCACTGACTGAAGTGAGGTCCTTTTTAAACCAGGTGCCCTGATTAGCCTGCCTGTTTTAATTGATTCTAGCAAGTTCCTGATTGTTCTGGAACCGCCCCTGTTACCTTACCCAGGGGAAAGGGACCTGCTTAATCTGGGGCTAATATATCTGCCTTTTATCACTCTTCTGTAGCCATCTGGCCTGACCCTATCACATATCCCTCCTCTCTGCTCAACACCACGGGGTTGGGCAACTTGGGATGTCAGGCAGTGTATCCGTGACAAGCCATCTGCATTGCCATGGTGGCTTCCAGCCCGGTGTTGTATGGTGAATTGAAAAGGTTGTAGGAACAGGAACCATCTGGTCACCCTTGCATTCTTCTCTTTATTTCTCTGCATCCACTGGAGGGGTGCATGGTCGGTCACAAGGGTAAACCGTCATCCCAGCAGGTAATAACGTAGTGTTTCCATGGCCCATTTCACAGCAAGGCACTCTCTCTCAACCACTGCATACTTCTGCTCTCTCGGGAGGAATTTCCTGCTGAGGTAGAGGATTGAGTGTTCTTCGTCTCCAACCATCTGTGATAGGACAGCTCCCAATCCTACTTCAGATGCATCCGTCTGTAAAATGAACTCTCTGTTGAAGTCTGGGGCTATAAGCCCGGGGTTACTGCAGAGGGCTGTCCACAGATCCGTAAATGCTTTCTCTGAGGCATCTGTCCACTTCACTATGTCTGGACCCCGGTCTTTTATCAGGTCTGTCAGTGGACTTGCTCTGGTGGGGAAATGGGGAATAAATTGCCAGTAGTACCCCACCACACCCATGAATGCCCAGACTTGCTTTTTCCGATTTGGCTGGGGCCAATTTTGGATAGCCTCCAGTTTGTTTAGTGGGGGCTTGACCATGCCCCTTCCTACAATGTAGCCAAGGTATTTAGCCTCCGCTAGCCTATAGCACACTTGGCTGGGTTGGCTGTGAGGCAGGTCCGTCTTAGCGGTGTCCAGCACCGCTTCCACCTTTTCCAAGTGGGTCTCCCAATTGGGGGTGTGAATAATCACATCATCCAGGTACGCAGCTGCATAACTGGTATGGGGCCGCAGGAGCTAGTCCATAAGACGCTGGAAAGTGGCAGGTGCCCCAGGCAGTCCAAAAGGGAGAACAGTATATTGAAACAGTCCTTTGGGTATAGAGAATGCAGTTTTTTCTTTTGTGTCCTCCACCAAGGGGATCTGCCAATATCCCTTTGTTAAATCAAGGGTGGACAAAAATCGGGCATTGCCCAGGCAGTCAACTAACTCATCGATGCGGGATGTGGGGTATGCATCAAATTTGGATATCTCATTCAGCCGGCGAAAGTCATTACAAAACCTAGTGGTGCCATCGGGTTTGGGCACCAACACAGTCGGGCTTGACCATTGACTATGGGACTCTTCAATGACTCCCAAGTCCAACATCCTTTTTACCTCAGCCTTGATCGCCTCTCTTTTTGCCGCTGGGACGCGGTAGGGCCTTTGTGTTATCTTTGCCCCAGGGTTTGTGATAATGGGATGATATGTTTCAGTGGTCTGGCCTGGTTTAGTTGAAAACACATCTTGGTACCGGCTGATCATCTCCAAAACCAACTTTTTCTGGTTTGGTGTCAGATCAGGGGATATCCTGATCTGCTCCTGCAGGTTATTTCCCTGATTCGGGGCCTCTTGGGCCACTACACACGCCTGTCAGGGGTTCCAAAGTTTTAAGAGGTTAATGTGATAAAGCTGTTCTTGTTTCCAGTGTCCGGGCTGCCGCACCTTGTAGGTTACTTCCCCCCCGCCCCCCCAGGTTCAACCACCTCATAGGGTCCCTGCCATTGAGCCAAAAGCTTGCTTTCTGCTGTGAGTACTAATACTATCACCCTATCCCCTGGTTGGAACTGTCGGACTTTTGCCTGGCGAGTGTAATGGATTTGCTGGGCCTCCTGCGCCTTTTCCAAATGTTCCTGTACAATAGGGGTGACCCGGGCTATCCGATCTCACATCTGCAACACATGTTCAGTTATATTTCTCCCCTCATTGGGTTCCTCTTCTCAAATCTCTATGGCGATATCTAGTATGCCACGGGGGTGGTGCCCGTATAATAACTCAAAGAGGGGAAACCCGGCTGAGGCCTGAGGTACCTCCCGGATGGCGAACATAAGGTAAGGTAGTAGGGTGTCCCAATCCTTCCCGTCACCTTCTTTATCATAGCTTTGAGGGTTCAGTTGAACCTTTCTACCAGCCCGTCAGTCTGCGGATGATAGACTGAAGTTCTCAAGGTATGTATATGGAGCAGGATACAGAAGTCCTTCGTTAGCTTCGACATAAATGGGGTTCCTTGGTCTGTTAATATCTCTTTTGGTAGCTCCACTCGGGCAAAGATTCCCACTAGCTCTTTGGCTATCGTTTTAGAGGCTGTGTTCCGCAGGGGGACGGCTTCTGGGTAGCGAGTAGCATAGTCCAAAACAACAAGTTGTTGGTGGCCCCGAGCCATCTTCTCCAGGGGTCCCACTAGGTCCATGGCTATTCGCTTGAAGGGGACCTCTGTGATGGGAAGGGGTACTAAAGGTGCCCTCAAGTGGGGACGGGGACTGTGCAGCTGACGCTCTGGGCAGGACACACAGTATCTCCACACTTCTTCATGTACTCCGGGCCAGAAGAACTGTAGTAGGACCCGTGCCAGGGTCTTCTCTGCCCCCCAAAAAGATGACTATGGGCAAGACTTAATACAGCATTCTGGTGTTTTTGAGGTACTAGGATCTGCTGTACCTTCTGCCCCTGTACTGGTGCAACCCGGTACAGGAGATCCTTCTTCATTATGAAGTAGGGTCCTGGTCCCTGCATTTTCCCTTCCACAAGGACCCCATCTATTTCAGTCACCTCCTTCCTAATATTGTCGTACATTGGGTCTTCAGCCTGGTCCCATCCAAAATTTTCTTTCCTGGGGGTAATCTGCCCAAGATCTAGGGGCCCAGTCTCTGTCGCCTCTACTGGTTCAGAGGCATTCGGGTGGGGGTCAGGCTCGGGTGCTTCTCCCTCCTGGGCGGCCTCCTTTTCAGCTGCTCGGGTCCGCCTACCTACGAGAGCTACCCTCTGGCTTTGGGTCAGTATTCGGGTTCCCAAGGCCTTAACTACCCTTCTTTCCCTTTTCGTCTTTCTACCCTGCCTGGGAGTGGAGAACAAATCTGGGGATATTTCAGAGAAGATTGGGGATTGATAGTCTGCTGTGGATGTCTCACTAACTTCAGGGTTTCCCCCTTTCTCCAATCCCCCTCCCGGGAGTGAGTCTCCAAAACCTGGAAAGTCCCTCCTTATGAGCACCGGATATGGGAGTTTAGGGATTACATCTCAGTAGTATTCCCCTGGATTTCAGTTTTTACCGGGATGGTGGGGTAATAACTAAACTGTCCCATGGACTCATGTTACCCCTGTGCACTTTGCCTGCAGCAGCTGACTACGCTTCACAAGCTTCCCTGAAATAAGCGTGATAGCACTCCCCGAATCAACCAATGCCGTGGTTTCTGCCCTATTTAGTTTTATTGGTCTGGTGTACATATGCGGGGTTAGTACGACCCCCACCAGGTGAATCAGGGAACATGGGTCTGCCCAGTTCGCCAGGTTGCACTGCATAAGCTCCTTGGCATTGGGACTGTGTGTCTATGTGTCCCCACTCCCCGCAGGCGTAGCATCTGTATGGGGCCCTAGGCATTCCCTGGTCTCTCGGTTTGGGCAGTCTAATGACACTATCCTCTTTCCCCTCAGTGCTCCAACTCTTTGTGGCCTCCAATGGGCCTTCAGCCTCTCTCTTTTTCCACCTGGGCCCTCCTAGGGGCCCAGTCGCCTGAGCTTTGGGGCTTGATGCTGCTAGTTTAACCCAGGGTGTCTCTTCCTTAAGTGGTCGGGTCAGCTCCCTCGCCATCCTTCACCTCTCTACCAGCGCGACAACCTCGTCGTAGGTGGAGGGTTTGTTCTGGCTTACCCAGGCATGAAGGTCTGGCAGTAGTCCCCTCATGTATCGGTCGATGACCAGAACCTCTGGTATGTCTTCCGGACTCCGGGACTCAGTTGGTAACCACTTTCGTATGAGATGGATGAGATCATATAATTGGGACCGCAGGGTTTCATTTTCCTGGTACCTCCACTCATGATATCGCTGGGCCTGCACTGCAGTCATTACCCCAGATCTGGCCAGGATCTCTGCTTTCAGCTGGGGGTAGTCTGCCGCAACCTCTTCAGACAGATCATAGTAGGCCTTCTGGGCTTCCCCACACAGGAATGGGGCGAGGATGCCAGACCACTGTTCTCAGGGCCAAGCCTCCCGCATGGCTGTCCTCTCAAAGCCCAGGAGGTACGCCTCTACGTCATCCTCCCGTGTCATTTTCTGCAGCCAATTGCTGGCCCGTATGATATGCGTCCCATCATGGCCGCGGTTCAGCTCTGTAAGGGCCTTTACCTGGTTTACCAGTTCCCACAATATAGCACAGTCTTGAGCAGCATGGTCCATCAAGAGGCGATTGGTCTCTTGCTGCAGCCACACTGCCTCCTGTTGGGAAGTTGCCTGGACACGGGTAGCCTCCTGCTGGGCAGCCATGGCTTGTATCAGTGCCTGCACTACATCATCCATTGTGGTGAAAAAAAATAAACCCTCTTCCTTTTTTTTAAAAAATAATAACACCCTCCTTCTTCTGCCGTGCTGTGCACAACAAATCCCACCCCTGACACCAGTTGTGACAAAGTTCCTCTGCCTTGGTGCGTCCTGCGCTTATTGGCGGATCTGCTTGCCTCAGAGATTCATGGCAGCCCTCAGTTTGGCCACTTTTGTTAGTGGCTCAAACCTGTCGTTCACTCAGCTAACCTCATCACTGGCGAGCATGGGGAAAAGGAAAGAGAACAAACCCCGCAGTCTCTGTTGGTCCACCCAGTGGGTCGGGGAACAGGCCAGAGACCTTCCCCTCTGGTGGGACCCACATTCCAGGTCAACTCCTCCTGTATCCAATAGGGAGTTGGGAGAATAGGGGGAACCTGGGCCCACCCTCTACTCCAGGTTCCAGCCCAGGGCCCTGTGGATCACAGCTGTCCACAGTGTTTCGTGTAACACCTGTGTGATAGCTACAACTCTCTGGGCTACTTCCCCATGGCCTCCTCCCAACACCTTCTGGATTCTCACCACAGGACTTTCCTCCTGATGCCAGATAGTGTTTGTACTCCTCAGTCCTCCAGCAGCATGCCCTCTCACTCTCAGCTCCTTGCGCGCCCTCACTGACTGAAATGAGGTCCTTTTTAAACCAGGTGCCCTGATTAGCCTGCCTGTCTTAATTGATTCCAGCAAGTTCCTGTTTGATTGTTCTGGAACCGCCCCTGTTACCTTACCCAAGGGAAAGGGATCTGCTTAATCTGGGGCTAATATATCTGTCTTCTATCACTCTCCTGTAGCCACCTGGCCCAACCCTGTCACAACATTTATAACACCTTGGCATAGTTGCTTTAATAAAAAATAGTGAACCTAAAAAGCTAACTCAACTTGCTAGAGCCACTGCCCAAGATGGGGAGAAGAAATATAAAGAATAACTGAACTAGAATGTTAGCCAAAATGGAGTTTATATAATTATTCCTTCTTTTTTCTCTTTTCTTCTTTTATACAATAGTGCCTAGACACACCCATTGTGCTATGTGCAGAACAAACACATAGCAAGAGAGTCTATGCCTCAAAATGCTGTATTCTTAAAAGGTCAAAGGATGTGAGGGAGGAAGTAAGTATTTTACAGATGGGGAATGAGGCACATTTCATCCCTGTGCAAATGGCCTGCACAAGGGACTACTTAAGAACTCAAAATGGCTTAAGTGGGACATAGAGTGGTACATATTTGCCTTGACATGCACGTCTTCACAGGGATGAGTTTGACCCTAAGTGAGGAAAAATACATTCTACAGCAAAACCTCCCACTGTTGGCTGTGCATGATTTGGAAAAAGAGTCAAAAAGAAAACTATGGAAATCCTCCTAAAAATTCATATTGTAATTTTATATATTTAAAACATCCTTGGGGTTTTCCTTGTTGCTGTTTATTTCATGCAGCTGCATCCATTTCAAATTGTTGCAGAATTTAGCACAAATGTGCTGGAAAAATCAAGAGGTAAAGGTGCATCTAAAAGTTAGGTCATGCATGACACAGAATAAACAGAGCCCTATTTAAATGCCTTATATGATTGCAACAATGTATGCAGAGTATGACTGTTTACATTTGACTGACTGCCTCTCAGTTACAGGAAGAATAAATTACAGATATCATGCTGCAGCAATGGTTAGAAAATTGCATCAGCCATTGCTGCTTTGAAAATAGGGTGGATATGCTTTTTTCCTTTCTCTTACCTTGGCAGTTGGCCTCCTTCATTCTCATTCAACTGTGCTCTGTCTCTGGTAATGAATGCTCACTTTTATGTTGGACAGGATGAAACCTAAACACTTTCTTTCACTCAGTTTTTTTCTTGCTATTTACCCCATAGAGTTCTACTAGCAAATCCTGTCACTTTTTGTTAGTCATCTTTTATCTTAAACTCTCATTTTTGTCAGCCATTTCAGACGGAAGGGGAAAATTGAGATTAGTTGGCCTTTGCTCTATTTATAATAACACATAAAAATTTTTACTTGGAAGCATTTAGGGTTTCTAGACATTCAGCATAACTAACAGAAACTGACAAGCAAGGAAAGGAAAATGAGGCCACATCACAGGCTGGCTACACCTGGATGATTGTTATAGAGATTGCACAGTTTAAGCACTCATCTGGTTAGGGATTTAGGACCAAAACCTCAAAGATATTTAAAATGGGTAGTTAGGAGCCTAAATGCCTTTGAGAATCTGGGCTTCACAGCCTTTTCCAATGCCTCATCTGAAATCCAATGAAAAGACTCTTGCTGATTTTAATGGGTTTGGATCACACCCTAATAAAGAAGCTGGCTCCAGGAGATACTGGGGATAGCCAAACTTGTCTGAGGTTCCTGAATGTTGCAGACCAGCTGTATAAAAGAAAGGTTAGTTTGATCTAGGTTCATGCTTAGTTTTTGGAACACAAGCTCCATATGGAAACAGGCTGGTGACATGAGATTTCCCAGGTGTAAAGTACAGGGCACAGGCAGGAGAGAACAGACAATACTAAAAGCAAAGGGATAGAGACCAAGGATGAAGGAGAATGGAGCTACTTCCTGGCAACAGGGACTCACGGAGGTTTAGCTGAGGTTTTTGCAACTGGAGTGGCTTGTGTGCAGTTTTTTTTGATACTTTTTAAGATAAGCTGAACTTTTGTACATTTTGTAAGTTAATAAATAGCACAAGAAAATTTGCTGAATCATGAGTTTCTGTTCCAACCGGGAAATGACCTAGTGAAAAGTTCCAAATCTGCTACTATTCACTCACGAGACAATTTCATGTTTATAAAACTGTATTTGTTTGATTGTATCCCTCTTCCTCAACCCTGTGTACATTTCTTGTCATCTTAGATTTCCAGGGTAGGAATTGTGTCTTTATATGAATTTGTATAGCCCCAATCCTGACTGTAGCCTCTAAATGTTACTCACATTCAGTGTATGGAAATTGAATTAGTCACCTAAATTGGATATCTTCTCTATTCCCCAGCAGTGCAGGGAGCAAGACAGTAAACCAAACTCATGGTGTATGGGGAAATACGAACTATGTTGGACATTTTGCATTCTGGGGAGCTTTTTATAGTAGTTCTACATGGCAAGTTCACTCCTGTGTTAACTGGACATAATCTGCTTTTAAAATTTAGTTCTGTCATTCTTGAGGAAAACCATCATGATGTTCCTATTACGCCTCTGTCATTTAGGGTAGTGACAAAGGTTCCTCCACTCCTGTCTGTTTCTGGCAAGTCTTTCAATGGTTCCCCAGCTGTGTCCCAGGTTTTTCAGCTTGGCTTCCAGAGCTCTTCACCATGTTGTTTTTGGGCGGCCACATTTTTGCTTGCCTTCAGGTGTCCATCTTATTGCTACTCTGGTGATGGAATCAGTTTCTATCCTAAGCACATGATTGATACATCTCCAACGCCTCCTGGCAATGATGGTGCTCAGATCCTCTTGGCTGCACTGTGTCAATAGATCTAGGTTTGAGATTGTTCTGGGCCAAAAGATACAGAGGATTTTTCTGAGACAGGTTGTATGGAATGAAGACAGTTTGGACATGTCATACTGTTTCAGTCCCCAGCATTCCACACCATAAATAGTATTGAAAGTACGCAGCTCTGATAAATCTTGAGTTTGGTCTTGATGTTGTATTTTGATGACTTCCAAACTGTATTTAAGCTCCTGAGGGTGTTTCTGGCTTTATTGATTTTGTTCTGGATGTCCTGGCTTGTTCCACTGTCCTGGCTGATGGTGCTGCCCAAGTATGTGAGTGTTTTTACATTGGTGAGACCATAATCCTCTATCCATACTGGTGATGGTGAGACAATATTAAATGTCATGATATCTGTCTTATTATGGTTGATTTTCAGTCAAATTTGCTGGCTGAATGCATTGAGTTGAGTTGTTTTTTCTTGTATATGGTGTAGGGTATGTGATAGGAGAGTGACATCATCTGCGAAGTCCAGGTCTTCAAGGGAAGAGAAGAGTGTCCATTTAATGCCTCTTGGCATGTCTTCTGTTGTATGCCGCATTACGCAGTTGATGGCAATGTTGAAGAGGACTGCAGACATGACACACCCTTGACGTACTCCTGTTTTGATTTCAAAACTGAGCTCACTGTGATCAACACTACATGTAAAGTTGAAATAGAAGCTTTTGAAGACATTGATTATATGGAAAGGAATTCCATATGCCCGCAGAATGCGCCATAGGCTGGTCCTGTGAATGCTATCAAAAGCCTTCTCAAAGTGTATGAAACTTATGTAGAGTTGCCATTGCCATTCTAAGCACTGTTCTATTATGTTTCATAGAGTGATGATCCGGTCTGTGCATCCACACCCTTTCCAAAAACCAGATTGCTCTTTTCTGATAATGCTATCAACTGTCTCTGATATATGCTGGACTATGATTTTACAGAATACTTTGCTTGGCATAGATAAAAAGTGTGACACCATGCCAGTTATTACAATCACTGAGAGGTCCTTTCTTTGATATCTTCACTATAACCCCATTGGTCCACTCATCTGGCACTTTTTCCCTTTCCCAGACTGATGTAAATAGAGGGGCCAGGATAGATGCTGCTAATTTAGGATTTACCTTGAACAATTCTGCATTCAAGTTATTCTTGCCGGGAGCTTTCCCATTTTTTAAAGGATTTGATGGCTTGAATGATCTCTTCCTTTGTTGGGGTGTCTGTGTTGATATCAAGATCTTCTTCTGCCTCCTGGATGTTTGCTTCCTCTTTAGGTGGCTCCTTGTTCAGCAATTCTTTGAAATGCTCTATCCAGTGCATTTGTTGTTCTTTTTGGGTTGTTAGTAGGTGGTCCTTGTTTGTTCCTGATGAGAGTGTTTGCTGGTGTCTGCTGTTTACCACTGATAAGCCGCATCATTTTGTAGACAGTTCCTTGTTCACCACAAGCAGCTGATTCATCTGCTTGTGTTGCCAGATTATCAATATAACGCCATTTGTCCGCTCTCACAAGCCGTTTGACCTCCTGGTGTGCCTTGCTATTCTGCTAATGGTATTTATCCTTTAGCTTCTGGGATTTTGTCTAAAACTTTTTTCTTCAGGGCTCATCTGGTTTCTATGGCATTCCATGTGCTGGGTGTAATCCACTCTTTCCTTCTCTTCTGCCTGTAGCCTAGACAGGCTTCACTGCTCTGTTTATAAATTGCTGTTACTTTGTCCCACTTCTTGTTGATCTCCTCATCTGCATTCCCCTCCTCTTCATCATGGTCTTCAAGTGCTTGAAACCTGTTCTTTAACTGCAGAACAAAGGCTTTCTGTATTTCAAGCGACTTTAGCTTGTCAATATCATAATGTCTATGTCCCTTGTTTGGTGGACTCACACATCTCAGTTTTAGCTTGATGGAGACTGTCTTGCTGCCAACATCTGCACCCCTTCTCACTTTCACATCTGTCAGTGAGCGTTGCCATTTGCCATTGATCACGATATGGTCAATCTGGTTCTTATCTCTGCCCTTTGGAGAACATCATGTCAGCTTGTGAATTTCACGATGTTCAAATAGGGTTCTGCTGATGACCAAGTCATTCATATTACAGAAATCAAGAAACCTTTCTGTTTTCATTCATAGTGCCACACCCATGTTTTCCCATTGCTCTGCCGTTGTTTGTTTTGTCCTTATCAGGTTTCCCATGACAATAGTTAGGTTGTGGCATGGTACTCTCTCTAACTCCACCTATAGTGCAAAGTAGCGTTTGTCCTTTACTACTTCATCACTGTCATTTGTCGGAGCATAACACTGAATCAGGGTGATATTATGTTTCCCCTTCAGTCTGGCTCTCATAAGTCTGCCGCTGATGGATTTTCATTGAAGCAGGGAATGCTGCACTCCCTTCTTCAAAAGGATGGCAACACCCTCATGGTGTTGTCCATCATCCCATCCAGAAAACAGCAAAGTTTCTCCTGAGGCTGAATTTGCCTGATCCTGTCCATCTGCTCTCGCTGACACCCAGGATGTTTAAGCTGTAGCATCTCATCTCTGCTGTGACCTGAGCTAGCTTCCCTGCTTCATACATTGTCCGTACGTTCCAAAAACCAAGTCTGATTTTTATCTTGGTGTTGAGCACTTCAGTCTTCATGCCAGTGGCTTCCTTTTGGCTTTCACCACTGGCAGTCATACAGGTCATAGACTCCTAAAGGCCATCACACACAGTAATGGTTCATTTCTCTGTCGCTGTTTCCGTAACATATTTTGTTTTTTACGGGACAGGGTTGTTAGCCCTGTGCCTAACCCCCAACCTGGAGGACCAGAGTGTCTGTTTTGTCAGTCCCCTCCCCGACAGACCAATCCGGCATGGTTGAGCCTACCAGGAGCAGAAAGCCCCCACCGACACAGACTTTGGGGATTGTTAGAGTGTGCAAGCTGTCCTGCCACGACAAGGCATGGACACCAGAGGACAGAGGAAGACATCAGGGATATTGTAAAAAACGTTTACTCACTTTCTTGTAACTTGTTCTTTGAGATGTGTTGTTCACATCCGTTCCAATCAGGTGTGCGCGTGTTGTGTGCACGGTCGTCAGAAACTTTTTCCCTTAGCAACTCACATCGGGTCGACTAGGGAGCTCCCTGGGGTGACGCCTTCATGGCACTCAATATATGACCCTGCCGACCCAATCCCCGTTCAGTTCCTTCTTGCTGGCTACTCCAAAAAAGGGGAAGTAGGGTGGGTATTGGAATGGATGTGAACAACACATCTCGAAGAAAAGCAGTTACAAGAAGGTGAGTAACCCGAGTGCTTGTTCACACTGATTTCAATCAGGTGACTCCCAAGCTCTCCCCTGGAGGTGGGGTTGGAGTTAAGGAATCATTGATTGAAACTGCTAAATCTTGACCTGTGGAACTATTCTGGATAGTTGACAGTCTAACAAACCCTGAGTGTTCTTAGCCAGCTGCAGACCTTTGGACCTCATACTAGGAGGAACTCTCATCCTTCTTCATAAAGGAAGTTAGGTGAAACTGTAGTAGTCTCTTTGCCAAGTCAAATAGCAATCATTCCACCATATGTGATGGAAGTTGGCCCAATGATGGAGGTAGAGGTCTTGAAAACTGAGAGATATTTGTTTCACTACTGTCACCTATGTTGGCAGATAATATTTTACTCCATAATTATCTTAGCTCATTATATCTTACTGGACAGAGATACTGTATATGTACAATAGTACAACAGTCTTATAATGATGTAATATATAGAGCAAATGTTAGACCAGGAAGAGCATCATTAGACTGGCACCAAACTTGGTTAGATAACCATGGAATAATGTCCAGCCTAAAGCCTGGCAATAAAAAGCCCCCTCTCTCACATAATCAGTTCAGTGTGTCCTGATCACGTGTCCCAGAAAGCATCTGTCCCTTATGGCTGTTTGACTTTTTAAGTTCAAGTTACAAAACACATTAGCTATTCAAAACTATTCTTTGAAAATCTATGTTTTAACATGCATGAGTAATATTTATTTGTATTTTCTTTTTATTTAGAACCATAAAAAGTGCCCATACGCAATCTGAGTGCTCTGCTAATTATTACAAATCTAACATAAATTCCAGTCAGCTCATTACTTGTACCAAACTCTAAAATGAATATTAAGTGGTCCCTGCAATTATCCATTTACAAATGGGTTCTCTAAAATACAAAGTTCACCACTATCACACTAATGGTAGTTACTTTGAGTCCACCTTATGTCTTGAATTAATATTCCTAATGATTCTCTCATACCTCTGAGACAAACTTTGTGACTAGCTTAATGCATGGTTTGTCCCAGCTGAGTTCCTCAGACTAACAGTAACCAGCAATGCTTACTTCCCTCACCCCAACATAACAATACAGATAAAATATAAAGTGGAAATTATTGTGTATAGAAGATGAGAGAATTAAAACTAGATGAATTGGACCCACTTGTGTCCATGATTAGGTTGCCAGTACTGAGAAAAATAAACTCATTATTCTTAGGTCTATGAACAAGCATTTGGCAGTAGTGACTTTTCACTCACTTCCATGATAGGCTGGATTTGACTTGACAATCTAAAAATATTACTTTGAATTTCTGATTTTATTAGAAAGTAGATGTTTTGGTTATTTTAAAATTAAGTTTTTAATTAAATTAATGTTTTTTTCAGGAATTGAAAGTAAGCAGGAAAACAACAAAATCATGAATGCTTTGAGTTCTCTCTACTAGTGAGAGGCAGGTCAAAAGATCTGACTGAATTCTGGTGGAGGATATTTTTGTGGTGAAGGTTGTTGAGTTTTGTGGTGAGAGAAAATTACCAATGTGACCTAGAATTCTTGTTCTCTTGTTTTATGCCGTGGTCAAAGCAGTTAGTTTCTTTAGCCTCATAAATGCTTTCAAAGTTTAGTCAAGATTTAAAAATTTTGGCTGGAAGCATGATAGTATACTGCAGAAGAAAATGGGAGATCAAAGGTGCCATGAGGTAATGCTCCCAGTTTAACTTATAGGGGGGCTAAATTCTGGCCCCACTGAAGTCAACAGGAGTTTTGCCATTGATTTCAGAGGGATCAAGATTTCATCCAATGTGGTTATAACCTGCGGCTACAGTGTGAGAGTCTCAGGAAATGCATAAGAACATGTCCTGAGGCCTTATCAAGGTATTAATTAATCAAAACTCCCACCTGAAGCTAATGGGAACTTCTGCATAAAAACTAATGGAACAATAGGTCTCTTTTTCAGAAAGTCCATTATCTTATCAGGAGGGAAGGAAAAGGTGTCTAATATTGTCTTTAACTCTGCAGTGTTTTAAGAGTAAGTTTCCCATTTAGATCTAGACGAACAATGATTTATAAGGGACTTATACTGTGGGGTTACTCACGCTGTCTCTGACTTCAGTGAGAGATTTCCCATTGGCTATAACTGGAGACAGATTGCACTCTCTACATTTAGCAACCAGCTTTAATTTTTTTAAGTAAAGCTACTGTTTTAATATTAAAGTTCAATGGACACAGGATTAATTGTGCCAATCTCTAAAAGGATTTTATTCAAATAGTGCAACTCTCTAATTAGAAAACTAATTAAAAGAACAATTTCATTTCTTTTGTAATAGAGGGTCACATATGAAAAGAATGTTCATGAGTGGGTTCTCATGGCTAGGAGCCAAGGAGACTGTGTCTGAAGTATAGCATTATAAAGGAGAGCTTCGTAAGTGGGGACAGGTATAAAATGTAGTAGGCAATTACTGCATTTGTATTAAGTCACTCTCTTCTACTTTACCGCAAAGGGGTTTAGTGGTCTGCGAAGCTGAGGGGAAATAGAGTAGCAAACTTGCACTTTGGAAGTTGGTGGCCACTAATTAATAAGTCTTGTTGTTGAAGGAATATTTTGAGCCAGAGAGGAGGGAATTCAGATTTAATTCCCCACATTTAATTTTTTTCCAGTGTTTTTATCATTTCCAAAACATTAAATTGTGGTCAAGTGATAAAGCAGTGCAAATTACTTGGATTGATTTGGCACACAGTGGATGTGCAAACTGAGTAACCTAGATGCTGAAATGGTAAAATGTGGTAAATGAGGAAATGCAACCATTTATTATAGGTGGCACAGGTAGTGACATAAGGCGTTTATCTGCAGAGGCAGTTTTCTCTTACCCCGTGAGGTTAGATACTTATCCTGCTGCAGTTGCGTTGACATATCATTTACACTCCTTTTGCACATCCATTGAGTGCCAGATTGGTGTGAAGGAGTTCACAGAAGGGAGGGACAGTTCTCCCGGAAAAGATAATACAGTCTCAGGCTGTATCATCTTCTTCAAGGAATTTCCATGAGGCCAAAGAAGAAAAACAGTATATATCCTTCTAGCCCAGGGCTGGGCAAACTTTTTGGCCTGAGGGCCACATCGGGGTTGCAAAACTATATGGAGGGCCGGGTACGGAAGGCTGTGCCTCCCCAAATGGCCTGGCTCCCGCCCCCATCTGTCCCCTCCCATTTTCCACCCCCTGACTGCCCCCTCAGAATTCCTGACCCATCCAACCCCCCAGCTCCTTGTCCCCTGACCGCCCCCTCCTGGGACCCCCGCCCCTAACTGCCCCCCCGGGACCCCACCCCCTATCCAACCCAACTGCCCCAACCCCTATCCACACCCCAGACCCCTGACAGGCCCCCTGGGACTCCCACGCCTATCCAAATCCCCGTTCCCCGTCCCCTGACCACCACCCCCAAACCTCCACCCCATCAAACCGCTCCCTGTCCCTTGACTGCCCCCCCCAGAACCCCCAACTCATCCAACCCCCCTGTTTCCTGTCCCCTGACTGCCCCCCCCCCCGGGACTCCCTGCTCCCCGCCCCTTTACCATGACGGAGCCAGCCATGCTGCCATGCTGCCCAGCAAGAGCGGCGGGCCAGAGCACTGGCAGCGCAGTGCACTGAGGCTGCGGGGGAGGAGGGACAGTGGGGGAGGGGCCGGGAGCTCAGGGGCCAGGCAGGACAGTCCTGCGGGCTGGATGTGGCCCGCGGGCCATAGTTTGCCCACCTCTGTTCTAGCCTCTCACCCAGATCACCCAAACACCCCTAGCGAGAACCCAAACAGGGCAGAGAGGCCTCTGCAGGGTACAGAAGAATAGGTGTATGGTACCGGGGCCATGGGTAAGCTTCTCTTTCAAAGTGAAGAGACGTGTATGCAAAGAGTCCTTGTTATGCACACACAGATCTAGAGGGGCAACCTAGCCCATTTGTTTCACCAGAATTACATAACATTTTGATCACTATGACTTATAGTGTTTGTAGATTCAGGCCCTAACATTCTAATTTGACTGGTCTGTCAGTTGTCAAGCTGAAATAGTGGTAGTACAGTTAAAACCTGCAAAAAGGACCATTACAAAGTATCTATCAGAGATTGTTTCTGTACCAGGTGTTACATGATTCAACAAATTATTTTTTGTCATTCACACTAATAAACGTGTTCATATGGACAGTACAGTTCAGTGACAGAGAGGGCAGGTGGGATGCTGATATAAATAATAAAGAATTGTTAAAATCAACTTCCTGGTAAAAAAAAAATCCCAGGTTTTGCTAAGTGCAAAGTATTTCTTAATACTGTAAAGGACACTGGAGTTCGGCAGCTTTGTAGTAAAAAATGTAATAGTGTCACTATCTGTCTTTCTGTACTGAAAGTTGAGATTACTAATGTGCCTAATTCTGTTTTTTTAATGTTGAGAAAAAAACTTGTTTGTCTTTGTTGTAGAATATTTATAGATTTATCTGGACTTAAACATCCTGTCATTCTTCCTGATGCCTGGCCACTGAAGCATAAGCTTTTGAGACACAATTTCTATGCCTGCTTTCTTTGTAACTGTTAGCAGACTAAAAGTAACAGGGTATTAAAAGGGTGTCTTAGGCCTTCAGGTTTTCCATGACTACATAACTGTTACAGTTATCATTTATTGTATGTGGTACAGGTAGTGACGCCTCTATTACACTTCCCATTAAGAGACTGTTTTCAGTTGCTTATAATTTTGCCAAACTTTAATGATTCAGGATCAAATTTTCCATGCCAGGTGTCTGCCTCAGGCTGAATTTGTTGTGAAAGTTTTAGCAAAAGTGTTCCAGCCATTTCTGATAATGAAATTAGGGACAATATGTTGTTTTGCCCATGTTAACAAATGAACTGAATTATTTTTTTAGATGCTGTAACCCCTCCATGCTATGGAACAGGGATTTGAAATTTAGCTGTAGGTGTGGACTCTCTGCTAGGGATGTGCCTTTTTCTGTTCCCATGAAAAACCATCCAAATTTGGCCAAGATATGGACCCCTGAAAAAATTCAGTTCGCACATACTCAGCAGAGACTTAGGGTTTTGCTGCTAAATTCTGAGAAGATTCTGTGTGCACTGAGCATGCTCCAGCCCCTCACAGCTCCTATTTGCAGACCATCCCCACAGACCAACTTAGCATGCTTCAATGGTCAGCCTAAGGCTGCAGGGGCTAAGCAGGACTTTTCCTGCAATGGTTCTCTGGATCAATGTGGTGCTAGGCACCAGAACTGAGAGCAGGGAAATTGTCTCTCCTGTCCTTTCAGTGCCTTCATTGTTGTCACCCAAGCAGTGAGGAAGAATCAGCCTGATTTAGAATGCAGAGAGGTGAAGAATGGGCGGATGTGGACATGAGGAAAGAGGCCTCCAGAAGTTAGACAATGGGAAGAAGCAGAGGGGAGGGGTGGCAGAAACCGTAAGCAAGGAGGAGCAGTAGGAGACAGGAGAAAGTTGGGGACAGGAGCTGGTGGGGTTGGACAGGAGCAAAAGGGGAGGGTGGGGAGGAGTCTGGGGTGTATACAGACAGTGAGTGTGGGGAAGACGGCAGGAACAGAAGGGAAGGGGGCAAGAATCAGGGGGCATTAGTGGTGGATAGAAAGACAGAGGTGTCTGTAACTACCAGATCACATCCCTCTCCAGAACCTGGAATTGAACCCAGGAGTCCTGAGTCCCTATCTTCCTTTGCTGTTAACAAATAGCTGTGAAACCCTCTGGCAACAGTGTGTGTCTCATCCCTATTATTGCCTGATCCACAT
Source organism: Lepidochelys olivacea (assembly GCF_965140295.1). NCBI lineage: Eukaryota > Metazoa > Chordata > Testudines > Cheloniidae > Lepidochelys > Lepidochelys olivacea. The sequence continues at coordinate 98,767,249 of NC_140414.1, forward strand.
AGAGCAGTGGTCCCCAAACTGTGGACGGGGGTGAAGAGGAACATTTGGGGGGGCATGGGCCAGCCCCAACGGGGGGCAGGGAGGGAGCACCACCCAGCCCCAATCTGCCCCCAGCTCTGCTCTGGCTCTGGCCCCGGCCCCAGCCTTGACCCCAATCAAGGCCCCAGCTTTGTCTCCCGACTGTGGCTTGGACCCAGCCTTGGCCCTCAGCCATGGCCCCTGCTCCTGGCTCTGGCTCCATTCTCAGCCACGACTCCCCCCCCCCCCCCGGCTCCTGGCTCCTGCCCCGGCCATAAGCCCCGCTCCCAGCCCCGACTCCTCTCCTGGCCACAGTCTCAGCCCTGGCCATGATTCCATGGCCCTGGCTGCAGCTCTGGCCGCAGCCCCAGCCCCAGCTCCACGACCCCAGCTGCAGCTCTGGCCCCAGCCCCGGCCTTGACCCTGCTCCTGTCTGCTGCCTCAGCCCTGCTCCCGGGGTGTGTGTGCAGACAGATTACATTACAGGTCAGGGATGCACCACATAAAAAGTTTGGGGACCACAGACACATAGGATAACTGCCTACTACTACTACCAGTTGCTGTGTTAGCTCAAGTGGTAGAGATCTGTGCAGTGAACTTAAAGATCCAAACCTTTGATACTAATTACAAAGAGCTAAACCTGCTGATGATCCAAGAGGGGGATCAGAATTGTTCTATATGACAGAATTTCAGTTTTTCTTTTGTTTGTTTGTTTGTTTGTTTGAAATTAGGAAATTGCATGCAATAAACTACATTAAGGTTGGTAGTCAACCACACAAAAGTTAGGAAATTCATACCTAAGGTTGCCCATGCAACCTTAAATTGGTCCCCTTGTGCATACGCATAACATAATATTTAATTATATGATAAAAATATTATTTTTTTACTGAACACCTGCCTGTCAGGGCACAGGATGCATCATACTCTGGGAATGAATCAGGGTTGTGCAACAAATGAGACTTGGTATGAGCCCTCCATCATTTTTTTGTAGAAGTTGGAAGGTGTGTAGTGAATGAGGCAGGGAACAGCAGGAAGAGATGGATAGTTTGATGGTTAAGGAAATTTAATTAGATCATGGAGAACTGGATTCTGTCCCTGCCTCTGCCACAAAGTTTCTATGCTGGACAAGCCACTTAAATCAGAACGTTTACAGTTGGCCACTAATTGTGTGTTCCTCATTTTCTGGGTGCCAAATGTGAGAAATGCTGAGCACTCATAACTGCACCTGGAGTCTGTAGACACTGTCCTTTGAATATATGTGTTATAAAAATGTTAAGCACTATGTAAATTAATGTCTAGTTGTTTCATGTTGGGCAAGCAAAATTAGTGGACACTTGAGAATCCAGAAATGCCAGCCTTGCTCTGAGACTTTTAGAGATGTTTATGAAAAAAATTAGGGAAGTTTTTTGGACCAGTGCAAGTGCCAAAGGTGCGAAGCCAAATACAGATAGTTGTCTGGGGTAGGTGCTTGAAAGGTTGCAGTGCATTTCTGTGCATATTGCAGTAATAACAAAAGTGATACAAGCTGAAGTAACTTTTTACTTAGTAACATCAATAGCCATGACCAGTTCCAACCATGATATTGGCAACTCCTTTGCAAGCACCATACAGGTTGCTTGCTTGGCCTTTCACAGCATTATCTTGTCTGGATTTCTCAAGTGGCAGGGTTGACCGAGTATGTCCGCTTTGGTGATCATAAGTGATTCCAAACCTTTATCACCAAGATTTGGTCTGAACTCAGTTTGTTCTTGCACACGAGGGAAAATACTCTTTCCGAGTCAGAGTTCCTGTTAGGTATTGGAAGGGTTACTTTCATTATCCAGGCCAGAACATCATAGTGTCCATTATCTACAATATGATATGCTGCTGTTTATCACAACTGATGCATGTCAGAACAGATGATGGCATGTTATCAACCTGGTACCGAGCTCCTGCTTTGTGTCTTGCTGAAATTGATCCTTCAGCAGAGATGGAAGGTGCTGCACGAAAAATGCAGTATCATTGTATGTAGCCATCATTCTGAATGCAATGTTAGCTACTTCTGCATGTTGTAGTATAGGATCAAGCAGAAGCAGTTTCTGCGCTATGTATGTGTCCACCTCTCGGTGGTACCAATGAACTGAATAGAAGAATGGCTCCAAGTCTATGTCTATCAGCCTCACAGTGTTCTCTGAAAGAGAAGTAGGACTTGATGACTGTTGGGTGTCTGAGTTGTCTCTGATAAAAATCATGTGTCATAATATCCTTGCCAGCCTTCTGATTAGAAGTGAGGTTGTACTCTACTTCACTTTGCTTCTACAATCACTAATGGCTTGGTAATCTGACAAGAAGTTCGTTCAGAAGACTGATCAGCTGTTGTCTTGGTATCTGAATCAGAGATTTCTCTTTTTTGCATTTGATGTGTTTAATGGGATATTAGGAAAAACTTTTTCACTAAGAGGGTGGTGAAACACTGGAATGCGTTACCTAGGGAGGTGGTAGAATCTCCTTCCTTAGAGGTTTTTAAGGTCAGGCTTGACAAAGCCCTGGCTGGGATGATTTAACTGGGAATTGGTCCTGCTTCGAGCAGGGGGTTGGACTAGATGACCTTCAGGGGTCCCTTCCAACCCTGAGATTCTATGATTCTATGAATTTGTCAGAGATCAGGATCATGTAGTCAAAAAATAGGCAATAAAGTTTGTTTGTGAAAAAATCAGTAAGTGTCTTATATTACCACAAAAAATTTCAGTGCCAAGTTCTGCAGTTTGTTTCAGCACAGTGATGGCATCCAGTGTCAGTTTCATTAATTTGTCATGTTTGGCATCAGCAGCCTGCTCTGTAGGCTTGCTGTCGTGATGATCTTTTTGGATGATCCATGTTTTGCAGTGATGGTTTTGACATTGATGACTGGCAGTTGATGATGGCTACACCTGATTGGTTTGGCTGGTGTTGCAGATCTCTGCTCTGTGTGATTTTCAATAGGTTGTCACTTATAGTCTGGTTTTGTTGGCTTGTCACCTTAGCACACGACTTATTGGCACCTGTGTCAGTTTTATATTGCTGCAAAGGAGGATGGTGAAGACTGACAAGCTTAGATTTGCACTTGGTGCTGCATGAATGAACTCCTTTGGACTTAGCTGCTTCAGCCGGAGAATGTGGTCAGTAGTTCCCACTGCTGGATGAGCCGAGTCAGACATAGGCAAAGTGACAGCCAGTGTGTGCTTCAGTATCTTATAGACCTCTATGTAGGACAGCTTCTGACAAAATGAGCTCCGAGTGATGCTTGGTGTTCTTGTCAATATAACAGTAGATATCAATCAGGAGTTCATCTGTGGTGGCAGGTGAGGACTTCACACTTCTCTCAGCCGTGATGTGTACCATGTGACATGGGCAACCCACAAGAAAAGCAGATAATGTTGCTCTCAAATAAATGCTACAATACCCTTGTGCAAGACCATCATGACAGAAGCATTGTCACTTCCAAAAGTCAAACTGTTTAACAAAGGGATTTTCCTGGCCTCCATATTTTAATTCAAAAGCTTTAATTCCCAACCTGTACAGCAACAAGATGATCATTTTATCTTTGCTGTCATCAAAATGTTGAATAATGAGTGGGAGCAGTTTGCTGATGCCTGCTTCATTGCTGCCATTGGTGGCTAGAATAAATGAGGACTGATGCATGCTTTCTGCTAGGCAGTTCATACTGTCATTTGCCATCTCTTTGATAATTGCTGTCATCTTTGTGCACACCTAGGCATATTTCCTGGTGACTTCTGAGTCAGGAAAAGCAGTTTTCTGCAGCTTTTTATTAAAAATATTCCATTTGGTTCAGGGTTTGAATGGTGTGTGGTAAATAATGCCTGGAGCCACACACTGAATGAGGAGGATAAAAATATTTTGAATAACTACTTATTCATTGAACGAGGCAAGGGTTCTGCAGAGAAAATACTATGCGGGGTGAATTAAGACTGCACAGGCACCCTTAGCATTTCATAACTTTTGAATGTTTGACTTTGCAACCTTAAAATTCTTTTAACAAAGTTACATCACAAAAACTTTGTATTATTTTGATGACTATAACACCCAGAGACTCCAAATAGATCAGGTACCCCCACTTTGGTGGGTACTGCACAGATACATATTAAAATAGTTCCTGGTTTAAAGCATTTTAATTAGTGAGCTGGATAAACCAAGCCTGCTCAGATACACGGTAATGAATGACACATGCACATCATGATGTAGTGGGAAGTGCTGAAAGCTCTTCAGCTGCTAGATCCTATAGGCTATAGTACTCTACGAGCTAAACACAGAACCAAGTCTCTGCCTCTCCCAGAATGACATGTGGCCCAATCCTTTCCCTTCAGTTCATACTAGGGTTGAGGATACAGCAGGTTTATATGTGTATACTCTAAGGTCTATAAGAGATATTTCTTAAACTACTTGTACTGAGGCTAGATGCTACTCTTACTTTTACATCAGTTTTACACTTGTGTAACTCTGTTAACTACTCACAATTTACTATAGTAGCAGAATTAAGCCCGGAGACTCTTTTCTTCTAGAGTGACCCTGCTGGTATATAGTTCTTCTGTAAGGAGACAACTTCAAAAAAAAGCATAAATATATATTCTTGCTTTGGAGAGTTGAACTCTTGGAAAGTAGTGTCTTTGAGTTTATTGAACAAATGTCTTACAGAATGCTATAGAGTAAAGTAAAACTTTGAAATTTTTTTTCACTACGGGCTTGTCTACACCAACTCTTAGTTCATGGCAAACTGGGATGTAAATCTATTCTGCACTAACCTGCCCCACACAAAGTGTCCCTGTGACCCCTGCTGCCACACACTAAAAGTTCCGTAGTGTACTTCAGTCTGTTCACGTTTCAAAGCATGGTAGATTTCAATTTGCTGTGAACAGTATTTTCAAGTAGACAAGCCCTTAGATTACAGTATCATAAAACTACAGGTGTTTAACCTACAGAGTTTTGCATCTGTTCTGTTCACTGATTGTAAAAATATTCAGAAGGACACTGCCTGGACTGTAATTGCTCTGTGAATCTTTGCTTTCTTTATAGTAGTTTGAATCAAATTATTTAAAGCGAAGAACCTTAAATTTTATATTCTTCAACACAGCTGGCTATGGAAAAGGTCATGTGATCCAAAGAGTACATGATTACAGACTCATAGACTTTAGGACCACCAGGGATCACCATGGTCATATAGTCTGACCTCCTATGCATCACAAGCCACAGAACCTCAGTCACTCCTGCAACAGGTTCATAATCTCTGGTGGTGCAACCCTACAGCACATTTCTTTTTTGCTTCACAATGGATCACATATGGCTTGGTTTTTTTTAAAACAGAAAAAATACAGAAAGGGATCTGTTGATATTGCTAAAATCAAGTGTGTTGAAATTGTGAAGAACGATGGTGCCATTATTCCCTGTCAAAATAAATATCCATTTCAGGTAAGTTAATTTGGTTTATTTAAAATGTAATACTCTGTTTTTCAACATAGCTCAGTTATTTTGTATTTGTTATTTATCTTGTAGTTTGCTTCTGATGATTTTAATGAACTGTCTTCAGATACCGGGCCTGATTTCTCTCTCACTTACACCTGTTTTAAATAATTTCATTGTAGCTAACCCAATTGACACTAGTGTCAGGGAGAATCAGGTCCATTTAGGTTTTTAAATTCAACATATGTTTTGGAATAATTCAGAAAATTTGTTTACTTCATTTAATTTCACAATGGAAGGAAAGGGCTCAGAAGGGAAAAGTTTAAACAAATTATTTTGGGTCAGATTCTCTCTCATTTGCAACAGTGTAAATCCTAGTGAAGTATCAGAGGGGTAGCTGCATTAGTCTGTATCCACAAAAACAACAAGGAGTCAAGTGGCACTTTAAAACTAACAGATTTATTTGGGCATAAGCTTTCATGGGTAAAAAACCCACTTCTTCACATCTTCTTCACATCTGGTAAAATAAATAAATAAATAAACGTTATTTATATTTCATTTGATTTATTTTCAGATTGTATATGATGCTAATACACTTTATATTTTTGCACCCAATGCGCACAGCAGGGATCAGTGGGTGAGGAATCTTAAGGAAGGTAAAGACAACTTCTTAAGGTTAATATGTGAAGCCTTTAAGGTGCCACCGGACTTCTCGTAGTTTTAATCCTAGCCGGATTACTCTGGATTTTAACTAGTATAACTGAGAATCTGGCCTCTTCTGCCTAACAGTAATACCTACTTTTTACCAATGAAAGCAAGAAAAATTAAAAATGCCAATGCAGATGAAGGAGACAGTGCAAGAAGTTATATAGGGCAATATGGAATCATAAGAAGTTGTAAAGTGACATGTACAGAGGGACGTTTAATTACAAAATGACACTAGGTAATTTTTTTTTAAAGAAAACCCCAGGGTGAAGAATAAACAAAAGAAATTGCCAAGCAAATGGTTAAAGGAACACTGTGACTATAACACATAATTTAAAATTCCTTATTTGTCCTAAAAGCAATTTAGATTATTAAAAGTGAAAGAATTTTTAAGTCTAATTTTTCACCATTTATGTTTTTTGCTTTTTTTTTTGTTTTTCACTCATTTTGGCTGATGAATACAGATTTGTTAGTTTTGCTGAGCCTGTTAGCCAAGAAATATATGTTTTATACTAGATGGTATTTACTAAGAACCAAGTTTAAAATTATTGCCATATAAACATTATTTATATTTCATTTGATTTATTTTCAGATTGTATATGATGCTAATACACTTTATATTTTTGCGCCCAATGCGCACAGCAGGGATCAGTGGGTGAGGAATCTTAAGGAAGGTAAAGACAACTTCTTAAGGTTAATATGTGAAGCCTTTAAGAGGCAAGGCAATTGCTTGAACTAGAAAATATGAAGCACAAACTTGTATGCTGTTTGTTTAATGGCTTATATATGTATTGGGACAAATTCTGCATTGGTTTATATCATACACTACAACATTCTGCTTCAATCATGCCTCTGTAAATATGAAGTAACCTCAATGACGTCACTGAAATTATTCTTGATTTGCACCGTTGTAATTGAACAACGTGTAAAAATATCTGATTTATTAAATATTTCTTAGCCACAACATCAGTGTACATCAACATAATACTAGTACTAACATAATTTAATACCAAACAAGCACACCGTGGTAACTCCTGTGACTCATATTCTGTGGGGCTGGCTGGGTTTGGCTCCCTGCTCTGGGTGTTCTGACCTCCAGGGTTGCGGCATAGCTCAGGTTTGGCCCAGCCCCAATGGGGGGCCATCCCGGTAAATGTGAGTGGCAGTGCAACCTGGCGCATGGGGTCACAACACCACTCACTGAAATTTGGCCCAGATGATCTCTCATCATCATGACAAGGGGCAGCTAGAATAAACCTGAGAGGACCTGCAACTCTGTGCACCAGGTCCCAATGCCTGGAGTGGGGAGCTGAACCCAGCCAGCCCTGCAGGAGTGGATCCACAGGAATGGTGAGTGTAGTGTGGGTTCTGCAATCACCTCCCCTACATGCTTCCAGGACCTTCCATCCTCTTTGGCAGGATCCCTCCCACCCCGGGCTTCCCATATGACCCTTTGACACATTCTGGCAACCTAAATTTGGATCAAGAGAAACCCCAGTTCATTTGAGAAACCCTGGACTAAGATTTTCAGATGTACCCCCTTAGTAGGATTACAGTCTATTATCTGTAGGACCTTACCAAATTCACGGTCCGTTTTGGTCAATTTCGTGGTCATAAGATTGTAAAAATAATCAGTTTCATGATTTCAGATGTTTACATCTGAAATTTCACAGTGTTAGAACTGTGTGGGTCCCAACCCAAAAGGGGATCGTGGGTATATGTGGTGCAAGGCTATTGTAGGGGGGGTCGTGGGATTGCCACCCTTACTTACCTCTGTGCTGCTGCTGCTGGCAGGGGCGCTGCCATCAGAGCTGGGCAGCTGGACAGCAGCAGCTGCTGGCCAGGTGCCAAGCTCTGATGCCAGTGCCACTGCCAGCAGCAGTGCAAAAGTGAGGGTAACTCACCGGGTATGGGGGGAGGGGTTACCATATGCCCAGGTTTTCCCAGCAGCGTCTCCACCTGGGTCAGGGGCTGACAGATGGAGTCACAGCCTCCCGCCCAGGTTGGGACTAACAACCACCCTCACTTCTGTGCTGCCTTCAAAGCTGGGCTCCCATCTAGCAGCTGTGGAGCTTCCTGCAGCCGGGGGAGGTTCCCAGAGATGGGTCTGGCCTGGCTCCAGGAGCGACCCCTGCAGGGGAACAGGAAGTCTAGTCCCTCCCCAGCCCGGCTGGGACTAGCAGCTGTAGCTCGTCCCATGGTAGAAGCCCCCAGTTGGGGCACATTCAGACTTGCTCCTCCCCTACAGTAGCCAGATTCATAGATTCATAGATATTTAGGTCAGAAGGGACCATTATAATCATCTAGTCTGACCTTCTGCACAATGCAGGCCACAGAATTTCACCCACCGCTCCTGCAAAAAACCTCTCACCTATGTCTGTGCTATTGAAGTCCTCAAATCGTGGTTTAAAGACTTCAAGGAAGAGAGAATCCTCCAGCAAGTGACCTGTGCCCCATGCTACAGAGGAAGGCGAAAAACCTCCAGGGCCTTTTCCAATCTGCCCTGGAGGAAAATTCCTTCCCGACCCCAAATATGGCAATCAGCTAAACCCTGAGCATATGGGCAAGATTCATCAGCCAGATACTACAGAAAATTCTTTCCTGGGTAACTCAGATCCCACCCCATCTAATATCCCATCACAGGCCATTGGGTCTATTTACCGTGAATATTTAATTACCAAAACCATGTTATCCCATCATACCATCTCCTCCATAAACTTATCAAGTTTAATCTTAAAGCCAGATAGATCTTTTGCCCCCACTGCTTCCCTTGGAAGGCTGTTCCAAAACTTCACTCCTCTGTTGGTTAGAAACCTTCGTCTAATTTCTAGTCTCAATTTCCTGGTGGCCAGTTTATAACCATTTGTTCTTGTGTCCACACTGGTACTGAGCTTAAATAATTCCTCTCCCTCTCCGGTATTTATCCTTCTGATATATTTATAGAGAGCAATCATATCTCCCCTCAACCTTCTTTTAGTTAGGCTAAACAAGCCAAGCTCCTTGAGTCTCCTTTCATAAGACAGGTTTTCCATTCCCCGGATCATCCTAGTAGCCCTTCTCTGTACCTGTTCCAGTTTGAATTCATCCTTCTTAAACATGGGAGACCAGAACTGCACACAGTATTCCAGGTGAGGTCTCACCAGTGCCTTGTATAACGGTACTAAAACCTCCTTATCCCTCCTGGGAATACCTCTCCTGATGCATCTCAAGACTGCATTAGCTTTTTTCACAGCCATATCACATTGGCGGCTCCCTATGATCAACCAATACTCCAAGATCCTTCTCCTCCTCCGTTACTTCTAATTGATGTGTCCCCAGCTTATAACTAAAATTCTTGTTATTAATCCCTAAATGCATAACCTTACACTTCTCACTATTAAATTTCATCCTATTACTATTACTCCAGTTTACAAGGTCATCCAGATCCTCCTGCAGGATATCCCTGTCCTTCTTTAAATTGGCAACACCTCCCAGCTTTGTAGCATCCGCAAACTTTATTAGCACACTCCCACTTTTTGTGCCGAGGTCAGTAATAAAAAGATTAAATAAGATTGGTTCCAAAACCGATCCTTGAGGAACTCCACTGATAACCTCCCTCCAGCCTAACAGTTCACCTTTCAGTAGGACCCATTGTAGTCTCCCCTTTAACCAATTCCTTATCCACCTTTCAATTTTCCTATTGATCACCATCTTATCCAATTTAACTAATAATTCCCCATGTGGCACAGTATCAAACGCCTTACTGAAATCTAGGTAAATTAGATCCACTGCGTTTCCTTTGTCTAAAAAATCTGTTACTTTCTCAAAGAAGGAGATCAGGTTGGTTTGGCACGATCTACCTTTTGTAAAACCATGTTGTATTTTGTCCCATTTACCATTGACTTCAATGTCCTTAACTACCTTCTCCTTCAGAATTTTTTCCAAGACCTTGCATACTACAGATGTCAAACTAACAGGCCTATACTTACCCGGATCACTTTTTTCCCCTTTCTTAAAAATAGGAACTATGTTAGCAATTCTCCAATCATACGGTACAACCCCTGAGTTTACAGATTCATTAAAAATTCTTGTTAATGGGCTTGCAATTTCATGTGCCAATTCCTTTAATATTCTTGGATGAAGATTATCTCAGCCCCCCGATTTAGTCCCATTAAACTGTTTGAGTTTCTCTTGTACCTCAGATATGGTAATATCTACCTCCATATCCTCATTCCCATTTGTCATGCTACCGTTATCCATAAGATCCTCTTTAGTCTTATTAAAGACTGAGGCAAAGTATTTGTTTAGATATTGGGCCATGCCGAGATTATCCTTGACCTCCACTCCATCCTCAGTGTTTAGCGGTCCCACTTCTTCTTTCTTTGTTTTCTTCTTATTTATATGGCTGTAGAACCTTCTACTGTTGGTTTTAATTCCCTTTGCAAGGTCCAACTCTACTTGATTTTTAGCTTGTCTCACTTTATCCCTACATGTTCTGACCTCAATAAGGTAGCTTTCCTTGCTGATCCCTCCCTTCTTCCACTCCCTGTATGCTTTCTGCTTTTTCTTAATCACCTCTCTGAGATGCTTGCTCATCCAGCTTGGTCTACAACTCCTGTCTATGAATTTTTTCCCCTTTCTTGGGTTGCAGGCTTCTGATAGCTTCTGCAGCTTTGATTTAAAATAATCCCAGGCCTCCTCTGCCTTTAGATCCATACGTTCTTCAGTCCAATCCACTTCCCTAACTAATTTCCTTAATTTTTGAAAGTCAACCCTTTTGAAATCAAAAACCCTAGTCGCAGATTTATTTTTGTTAATTCTTCCGTTCAGTTTGAACTGAATTAGCTCATGATCACTTGAGCCAAGATTATCCCCTACAACCATTTCTTCTATGAGGTCCTCACTACTCACCAAAACCAAATCTAAAATGGCATCCCCTCTAGTCGGTTCAGCAACTACTTGATGAAGGAATCCATCAGCTATCGCATCTAGGAAAATCTGAGCCCTATTATTATTACTAGCACTCGTCCTCCAGTCTATATCTGGGAAGTTAAAGTCTCCCATGATCACATAGTTTCCATTAGTATTTACTTTATTAAAAACATTAAAAAGGACTCTATCCATATCCAAATTAGATCCTGGCAGTCTATAGCACACCCCAAGCACTATCCCAGGGGAGGCTCTAATAGTTTTCTTCCCCAATGTAATTTTTGCCCAGACGGACTCTATCTTATCCATTTCATCGCTTCTTATTTCTTTACATTCTACCTCATCATTGATATACAATGCTACTCCACCACCTTTACCTTATTTTGGTCTTTCCTAAACAGCACATACCCTTCAATACCTGTTGTCCAGTCATGACGACTATTCCACCATGTTTCTGTTATCCCTATAATATCTCGTTTCACTTCCTCCACCAGTAGCTCTAGTTCTAGCACGAAGGAGATCAGGTTTCATGATCGTTACACATTTTTCATGGCCATGAATTTGGTAGGGCCATAATTATTTGTATTGAGGTAGCACCCGGGAGCCCAGGACAGATCAGGACCTTGTTATGCTACATTCTGTACAAACACAGAACAAAAAGATAGCTTGTAAAGTCCCTGGGGGCAGAAATTAAGAATACCTTATGCTACAATCCTGTCATTTATCACAAGATAAGAAGGGTCAGAACATGGAAATCTTATAATAAACAGCTACTGTAGGAAGTGCTATTTGTTATTCAATGTATAGCATGCTTATCTCTAAAAAGAAGAGGAGTACTTTTGGCACCTTAGAGACTAACAAATTTATCTGAGCATAAGCTTTCGTGAGCTACAGCTCACTTTATCGGCCACAAGTACTCCTTTTCTTTTTGCGAATACAGACTAACATGACTGCTACTCTGAAACCTATGCTTATCTCTGAATCACACTGAACCAATTCTTCAATAAGATATTAGGAAGCACTGTGCTGCTGTAGGTGCTATCTTTTGGATGATGTGTAAAACTAAAGTTTTGACCACTTGTGATCATTAAAGACCTCAAAGCTACTTTTTTGCAAGAAAAGGATTTGGTAACGTTGGTGGGTTGGCCCACATTCTATCTTTGGCAGTTACGTCTTGCCTATCTAAATTTCTCCTTGCAGTGTCATTGATATTATGTATAATTTCCTGTCCTAAATTTTGTTTAGCTTTTCTGTGTACTGTGTAAGAGTTGCTGCTTTCATCCAGCAGCAGACAATTTTGGTGATAGGTGATATGATCCATACGAGTAGTTTGGATATCAATTTAAATTGCTAAGGCGCTTTGAGACCTTTAACGAGCAAATCACTTTGTAAATTAATTACTGCAGTGCTACTGCTTTCTTGACTTTGCTACTTCAAGTTCAAATAGTTTTTCTCTACAAATCTACTGCTGGAAATATTTCAGTAGAGCAGTAAAGTACTAAAAAGCAGATATATCCCTGTAAGCTGGACACGCTGGGGCTGATTTGCTTTAGTGTGCAGCTTAAACTATGCACTGCAGCAGTATGTGCATGTGTTGGAGGAACAGTGGGGGCTGTAAACAAGATGATTCTTTGCCCCAGCTTCCAAGCATTTGAGCTATACCAGCTGTGTCTAATGCTTGTGCATTCTCTCACGCTCTGGCCCAAATGACATGAGAGAGAGAGAGAGAGAGAGAGAGGAAAAACCAACCAACCCATGAGCACAGGGATGAGAATGACTCCACAGTCTGGTGGTTAGCGCACTCAACCAGGAGGTGTGAGACCTGGGATCCAGTCTTTCTGCTCTAGACATTCTAATTATTTATCCAGAGTGCAACAGCTTCAACTGGAGAAATAATGAAGCCTCTCATCAGAATATCCTGTAGCCAAATGGTTAAAACACTCCCCTGAGAGTTGGCAAATCCTTTTCTTCCCACCCACCCCCCTCAGGTGGAGCATGGACCTGAACCATGGATCCTCCATATCCCAGGTGAGAACCCTAACCACTGGGCTAAAAGATATCAAGAGGTCTTCCCCTCCCACAGCTGTTTTGTGTGAACTCACCTGAGGGGCCCAATCCAGCAGGTGGCTTCTCAAACATATACCGGCTTGGACCCCATATGTGACTTGGGTGGCCAAACGAAAAGCCTATCTTCCCCTTTTTTTTAAATTACTCTTGGACACAGGCAGGGAGATAGGTGCCTGAATACCTAGTGGGAGGCAGCAGTGTGTATGCCCAGAGACAGAAACATAGGTGCCTAGGGAACTTTTACTGCAAAAACTTAGGCAGCAACTGAGTTTGGGTGCCTACAGGGTTTGGCAGGTAGTTTTGTGCATCGAACTGGTGCCAAAACCAGGTCTTAGGCACTTAAAATAGTGAATTAGGTACCTAACTTCTTTTGTGCTTTCAGGTCTATGTCATTCCATGCACTATAATCACAATTACTGTAGGTGCAGTAAAACATATGACTATCTAGAGGTTTGTGTAAAAGGCCTGATGAAAAAATCAGCTTCTGCAGAATGTTGTCAGAGGGGCCACCAATTACCCTGTGTCCCTGTCAATGCAGATATGAGTTGTAATATTATGTCTTGCTATTTTTTTAAAGGTAAGCAGAGCTATTGATGGTACAGGTTAACTACGTTCAGACTTAGGTCGATAAAGTAGGTTCCTGTGAGAGCCGCTCACATTACATCATGTTTGGCCTTTCTTCTGGGCTATTTGCTAGCTGTACATTTCTGAAACTGAACCCCTCAGATTCAGAGCTTCAGAAAAACTGGTGGCAGCAATACTTTGCTGATTAGATAATGCACTCAGCGGCATTCACTGTGTCACATATCAGAAAATCTTGAGATAGGCAATGTTGTTACTTTGATGCTCTTCATAATAAAGCTATCCTAAAATGCTGGAATGCTTCACCTAGCTCCATTAAAGTGAATTCTTAAACAATAGTCTGGGCCCCCAAAAGCATTCTTGTGGAGAAGTCATCCTGTAGCTTGATGAAATTATCACCTACATAATGACTGTATGACATCCACATTAACTTGTAATGAATCTCTCAAGAGTAGTAACATTGCAATAAGTACCAGAAGTAGTATTGATTATGCCCTTATGTTCAGTGTTGTAGTATTTATGAATTAATAACATGAAATTATTATTAGAGCTTTTTCGTGCCTTAAACTATTTACTATTTACCTTTTATAGAAATAAAGAAAAATAGTAATATAATGATAAAGTACCATCCTAAATTCTGGACAGAAGGAATTTATCAATGTTGCAGACAAACAGAAAAGTTAGCACCTGGCTGTGAAAAATACAATCTTTTTGAAAACAGTAAGTACATATGTTTTTCCTATATTATCATTTTAGCTTGATTTTCATCTATCTACTTATATGACCCTTATTATCATAGTATCTGAGCGCCTTCCTTATTAAACAAATCTAATAAATCATGAGTGAACAGTGTAACACTGTTGCAAAAAAAGCAATCATTCTGGGATGTATTAGCAGAAGTGTTGTAAGAAAGACACAAGACTTCTGGCTGATTAGGCCTCAACTGGAGTATCGTGCCCAGTTCTGGTGGCCACATTTCAGGAAAGATGTGGACAAAGTCCCTTTAATTGGAGAAAGTCCAGAGAAGAGCAACAAAAATTATTAAAAGTCTAGAAAACGTGACCTGTGAGGGAAGATTGAAAAAATTGGATTTGTTTAATCTGGAGAAGACTGAAGGTAAACATGATAACAGTTTTCAAGAACATAAAATGTTGTAACAAGGAGGAGGGAGAAAAATTGTTCTCCTTAACTTCTGAGGATAGGACAAGAAGCAATGGACTTAAATTGCAGCAAGGGTGGTTTAGGTTGGACATCAGGAAAAACTTCCTAGCTGTCGGGGTGGTTAAGCACTGGAATCTCCATCAGAGATTTTTAAGAGCAGGTTAGACAAACACCTGCCAGGGATGGTCTAGATAATACTTAGTCCTGCCATGAGTGCAGGGAACCGGACTAGATGACCTCTTGAGGTCCCTTCGAGTCCTATGATTCTATGAACCTGATATTTTTATCACTTAAACCAGTGGAAATTAAGAATAACTATGTTGGAGTCAGTATAATTACACCAGTGTAAAAATGATAGAAGAAGAGAATCAGGACCAATAGATGTAGGGAAATAGGACAAAATTTCCATAAATGTGTACACCAGACTTTGTGTGCCCAAACCTAGCTGAACTCTGATTTCCATATACATGTTGCTGTTTGCACATGTAAATCATAGGTTGTGATTGCACAACAGTATAGATGCAATCTGGCGTGCAAACTGGCCCCAACTATAGTAAATACTACATCTGTATGTATAGAATTAAGTTAGACCCTGATTCAGGAAAGCATCCATATTAAGGAAAGCACTTAAGCACGTGCTTAAGTCCAGCTGAAGTCAGTGGACTTATTAGGGCCTTAAATGGCAACAGTGTGGTCTAGCATATTTAGAAATGTGTAAGGCCTGATTAATAAATTATTATTATTTATACTGTAGCACCAAAAGGCCCCAGTCAGGATCATGGTCAGCCTGATTCTGCTAGGCACTATACAAACAGGAAGATAATAATCCCTGCCTTGACATATGTACAGTGGTGTCCTCCAGGCTAAACAGGACTGAGTTTTTAATGTAAAAAAAACAAAGAAAAAAATGCCTCTTTTTGGGTGAAGGAGCAGTGGCGGTGAACAGACATAAATCTTTTCAAGCCTTCTCTATATATCATAAAGACACTAAAAAAGGGCTCAAGTACCGAGTTCTTCCAATGCCTCTGAGTATCTCCTGAGGTCTTCAGGAGGGAGATCATCTCCTATTCACCACCTAAACTGTGCAGGCAGGAAGTTTCTTTTAAATTTAATTTTGAATATTCTTTTGGTGGGTTTTAGGCTTTTAAAAAGAAATTCCTTTTAGTTTTTATCTTCAAATTACTGCTGTATACTCACAATTTTAATGTCAACTTTTTTTTTAATGTCAATGATTTTTTTCCTGAGATGGACTTTACATTTTCTGTGGATAGATGTAGACTTCAGTCTTTAGGTCTGCCAGGCATGCACTTTTCCACTAAGTTCAATTTACATTTTGTCATACTAAGTATGGGTTTACAGAGCTTTTTGTCAGAGCTGTTTTTGTTTTCTAGGAGTTAAAAGTTTGTACTAATTGGAGGGCTGGTTAAGATGTTAAAAATCTTGTCTGAATTTTAAAATCTTTTATATTATTATCAGTATATTTATAAATGTAACATAGTTACTTCTACTGCATTGCTTTTAGGCATAAGGAAATCACCCTCTTCATTACCAGATACAAATAAGGTAGGTGGAATCTTCAGAACACTGAGTAGTTCACTGCAATTGACTGAGAAGGGTTTTGTATACAGTACTTAGGCTCACTATAATATGTTTCTTTCAAGGATTAGGGTCCAATCTTGCAAGCACTGCCAGGCATAGAGCCTGATCCAGCTCAAACTGACATCAATGGACTTTCTATTAATTACAGTGGGATTTGGATTGGCCCATAGTGATTATTACTTTGAATAGCCCTATTGACTTGAATTAGAGTACTCACCATAGTAGCCATTATGGTTGGGGATAAATGTTTATAAGATTGGGCCCTTTTATAGTTCATCTATTATTTAAAAAAAATAAGCCAGTATGTAAAATGCTAAACAAATTTGCCTAAACTGTTCAATACCATACATGTAAAGAGAACCCTCTTCTATAACAGGACACCTAAATATTCAGCTGTCTGTTAATAAATAGAGAGTTGTGCACTTTGTTGTTTCTTTAGGCCGAGTTTATTGCACATACCAGGGGCTCCTTGCATCACTCTATTCTCTCCATAAGCTTCCAGTGTGCCACCCACTCATCCCCCTCTATTTCAGGGGCTTGCTGCAAGCTCCACCCCTTCTCTTATGCCAGGGACTCCGCATTACACCCTGCATTCCTCCTTTCTCCCCATGCCACAGCTTCTATGTGCCATCCATTCCCTTTTCCCCCATGCCAGGAGTTCTGTGTGTACCCCATTCCCCCTATACCAGGGTCCTCCATTCTCCTCCCACCCCATGCCACAGGCTTGATGTGCATCCCTTTCTCTGCCTGCCAGAGTCCTTCAGTCTTCCCCTGCCAAGGGCTCAGTATCCCTCCTCTCCTTATACCAGGGTCCCCTATTTCCCCCTTCTACCCTTGCCCCCATCTTTCTTTCCTCTCATGCCAGGAGCTCTGTATGCTCCCTCTTTCCTCATGCTCCTGCATTCCCATCATGATAGTGGTTGGGTGCCCCCCATTTCCCCCTCACCCAATGCCAGGATCTCCCCTAATTCTTCTTTCCCCACCATTATTTTTTCTCTTCTTTCTATGTGGAAGATAAGTCACTGGGGGACCTGGGATGGCAACAGGTTAAACTCTAATGGGAGGATAAGCAGAACTGAGATTAGAGTATTGTTATGCTTAGAGATGTTTAATGGGTGACATCAACCAGTTTTTTGCTCTCTAGAGAGTTGCAGAGGTGCTTGAAGCTTTGGCTGTGCTGAACAGATGGCAGGGGCTACGTTTCCCATTTTCCCCCTTCAAATTTTTCAATTTTCCCCCAAATCAGCAGGGCTCTGCTCATCGACGTCTACAGCATTTCCCTCACATTTTGGAATTGATCACCTCTGGCATTCAGAAGTTATGATGTTGCACCCAAATGCCTTCAAGTTGAGTGTAGGGCCTTGCAGCTCAGCTAACTAGTTATTGAACGAGCTCAGAACTGACCCGACCTTCATCTTCAATGTCTTAATGAGTGTTTTGCTTTGCTTGAATGGAATACCAGTAATTTTATCTCATTTTCAGCGAAGGCCTCCACCACCTGTTCCCCCAGCTGAGGAAGATGAAGATGAAGATGAGGAAATAGTAGTAGCAATGTATGATTTTCAACCCACAGAGTCTCATGATTTGAGACTAGAGAGAGGTGAAGAATATACAATAATTGAAAAAAATGACATTCATTGGTGGAAAGCAAGAGATAAATATGGGTGAGATGCATTTCCATCCTTTTTGCACCCACTGCACTATTGAGCAAGACTATTCCCTTGTTGCAGTAATTTATGTTGATTATTCCTACTAAATAACAAGAATAATGTACCTAAAAACTAGATGTGTTTAGCTGCCCATATCTGATTTTGAGCCACAATCCTACAGTCTGATCCATGTTCATCGACCTTTATGCCCACACGGAATCCCTTTAAACCCAGTGGGGCTCTGCACAAACCAGTTTGCAGAGCGGGGGGCTTTTATGAGTAAATTTCCTGCGATATGTCAGAATTTTTAAACTAAAATGTACTCAATTTTAATGTTTATAGAAAAACAAACACCCCCCCCACACCTTTTCCCTTTATTTTAAAGGTGTTTTAGACATCTCACATTGTCTTAATGATACTCTTCATGCTCCAACATTCACCGCTTCAATATTGCAAATTGTTCAGGGTAATTTTGAGTTAGTGAAAGACAGCAGGGTTGTTGTGGTGATATATTTTGGGGAACAGCAGGCATCTCAATTCTCCTGACAATCTCAGTCAGAGTATATCCCCAGGGTTGGAGCTAGGACCACCAAAGCACAAAGCTGGCATGGAAGCATAGGGCTTCTCATTTTGTCCCCTCCTGCTGCTTTTTCTACAGGAAGAGTGGCTTGGCTCAGTATTTTAACTTTGACCCTTCTGCATTCAGTGTACCCTCATTAGATGCAGGGAAGATGAGTCAGAATAAAAAAACCCACAACCCTCTATATAATGAGAATCGGAACTGGTCAATGATAAGGTAAAAGAGTGCTGGTGACCTTTACTAATTAGCAGTGTGAAGAACTGTGTTTTAAGCATGCATTCTGTATTTTGTTACCCAGATTGTATCGTGATTAAAGTTTATGGCGCAATGTTTCTCTTATTCTTTCTAGAAGTACAGGATATATTCCAAGCAATTATGTAACAGGAAAGAAGTCCAACAACCTTGATCAGTATGAGTAAGTGAATAGTAGCATAAAAATGGGGAATAGGATAAAATAAACCTTAAGCTTTAGCAATTGCAAGAATATATTTTAAAAATAAATCTGTATAAATTTATAGAAATAAATTTAAAAGATTCGAAATACATTTTTTTTTCTGATTTCTTCTTTCTCTGTCACTGTTTCACAGTGGTGAATATCCTGATTTACAATGATAGAAATGAGAGGAGATTCAGGCTTGTACTTTTGAGTCCAAATTTGAGCAACAGCAAAGAAGTATTGCTAGATCAAGGGAAACATTTAAGGAACTTCATCTGTTATAAGTCTGTGTTGAATTTTTAATGTGAAGTGGTATGGTCATCTGAAAGGAATCTTGACTGTAAAAGAATAAAGTAGAGTCCTTTATTCTCCACTGTACCCAAGCAATGAACATAAGCAGCACAATGAATGTAGATGACCAGAGAATCTGGACCAATAAGTCCAAATTTGAACAAGAGATATCCGTGTGCAGTTTAAACATTAGTGCATTCAATCAGCTCATCAACTATAAACAACTTGAAATACAACAAGCATTTTACTAACAATATGGGTGATTATGAACTACTTATGAGAGACTTGAGAGGATGGAAGTTATGAAGCTCTTCTGTAAGCCTGTTTCTTCAAATTAAAGTTTTGTTTTAAAATATCAGGTTATGAACAAGAGCAGGCATAAACTACTGTGCTGATCTATTAAAAACTTACTAAAGTTTCATATGAACTTATACTAAATAAAATCAAACTGCAAGAAAAGATATGTAAAGCAGTTTATAAAACCACATTATTAATTCCAAAACTTTGGTAAAAATTATTTATGACTCACATTTCTATTTTTTGGCCAAAGATAGATATTCTTTAGGGATTCATTTTCTCATCTTTATTAGATGTTACTCATTCTTTTCCAATGTTACTTCCTGATCTTTGAGACTTTTATTGAGAGTCTTGCCTTGCTCTGTGCTATGAAATTAATAAGGAGAGATAGGAAGAAATCATGCTGAATTCTCTGGTGCAACGACTTTGCACCTCGTCACCTGCATGCTGTAGTCTGGTTCTAACCAGTTCAGGGAGCATTACTCTGGTGCAAAAGATAGAGCTGTTAGAGATTTGGCCTTGTAGTATTACTTTCTAGTTTTGCAGAGCTGATGTAGGGGCCAGGCTTGTTTGCTACTTTTTCCCCAACCTATTCCCAGTGTAGCAGAAGAAAGGGGGCATAGTCGGGACACGCCATACCATGCCAATCCCCAGCTGTGTTTTTGACTGCTGTGGACCATCAGTTACTGGCATAAATTTGAACAGCCCTTTGGCTGTTCTAACCTAGCACATAGGATTGGCTGTGCACGGAGCTAACACCAAGATCAAGGTATGCAAAGGTAAACTTTGATTCACTCCTGACTTGCACTTTGAATAGATCAGTCACCCTCCAAAATCTAACCAACAGACTCATACAGTTGTTGAATTAAAAAAAAACTTAATAAGCCCACTTAGTAACTAGATGATTGGTGTGTAAACAGCCTGTTCAAGATTTAGTTAAGATTTTCAGTTGCTTACGGTATGTTACTGAAATGACAGCTGTTAATACACATATTTGACAGGTATTCTGGTTGCAAAGTGAGTTATATTAACTGAACGTTATTGCGCTCCATGCTTTTGTGAGAGCCTATTGGGTTTATTTCAGAACTGTTCTGTCTATAAACTACATAATGTAATGATGACTGAACCTTCTTGTAAATTCACTATCGTTCAATAGATTCAGTTCTTGTTCTCAAGTACTGCAAAATATGTTGACTCTGACTTCCTGTCTTAGTAACTTCATAACACTTTGTTTTTTGTAAGTTTTTTTTTAATTGCTAATATCTTTAAGAGTTTAGAATTTTTTTTCAGATGGTATTGCAGAAATCTGAACAGAAGTAAGGCAGAGCAACTTCTCAGAGATGAGGTAAGTATTTGTATTATTGTATCAATCCAGCACAAAGTTGTTAACAAGTGGAATTCTCTTAAGCTGGCTCCTCTTATTAAAAATGAAATGATCAGTTAATTCTGACTCATGCAAATATCAGGGAGCACAAGTAAAAAGAAAGGCTTGGAGCCAAAATTGTCATTGTGCTTGGATTTCAGGATAAAGAAGGTGGTTTTGTGGTGAGAGATTCTAGTCAGCCGGGTCTGTATACGGTATCCCTTTATACAAAATATGGAGGGTAAGTTACTGTTGCCACTAATTACAGTTTCTGTTGTTTGAATTTGATTTGCATAGATACACGGGCTCATAAGTTACAAAAAGGAGATTAATTTGTTCAACAAAGAAATAAGACCAATATTTTAAAGGGTGAATGCCTAAAATTAGCCCCCTGAATCCACAGTTAGGCATCTAATTGTGTAACCTGATTTTCAGAGGTGCTGAGCACCCACAACTGTTATTGAGATCAGTGCAAGTTGAAAGTGCTCAGCACCTCTTAAAATTGGACCATTTGTTGAAGTGGCTAACTTTAGGTATCCAACTTGGAAGTTTTGGCCTAAATTTTATAGCCTTGATAGTGCCTTTAAGACAAAGCCCCACTTTGGGAGTGGTGCAAATTCCTACTGCGCCAGAAGGGTCTCTGAGACACATTGTGCTTAAAAGCACTGCAGTGCCTCCAGGAGCTTCAGGGAGGGCAAGGAGAGCACAGCCAGTGATACCTTTGAAGTGGGTACACGTGCTTTAATCCCAAGGAACCAGTGATACTGAGCAATACATAGGGGTGAGCCCACTCATCACTGCTTCTTCTGGACACAGTACTGCCACTGTGGGTGCTAACTTTACACAGTCTTTGAGCTCCATGACCAAAGTGATTGTTTCCGGCTGCTGTATGGGGGGACAAAGCAGGTGGCCATTTGTTCTCTCTTATCCATCTGGCAGGGATAGATACAGTTTTATATGTATAGGTGATTTTATTTCCTATTTACCATGTACTTCTCTTCAGGATTCATTCCTAAAAATGCCATCATATTTTAATTCTTGTTTTTTAGAGAAGGTTCATCAGGAATAAGACACTACCATATAAAAGAAACAATGACATCACCAAAGCAGTACTATCTAGCAGAAAAACATCTTTTTAACACCATTCCAGAGATAATTGAGTATCATAAACATAATGCAGCAGGTAAATGCATCTGATTTTTCTGTCAAGTAAATAGAAGCAAATTGAATAGGAAGATGATGCGATCTTAACATAGGTTTCAGAGTAACAGCCGTGTTAGTCTGTATTCGCAAAAAGAAAAGGAGTACTTGTGGCACCTTAGAGACTAACCAATTTATTAGAGCATAAGCTTTCGTGAGCTACAGCTCACCTCATCTGAGGAAGTGAGCTGTAGCTCACGAAAGCTTATGCTCTAATAAATTGGTTAGTCTCTAAGGTGCCACAAGTACTCCTTTTCATCTTAACATAGTTTCTCTTCAGACCATAAATGCCCTTTAAAGGGACTATGGGACACTGCCTTTTACAAAATTTTCTGTTTATCGTGTCACTCGAAAATGTTTGTTAAAAAAATTATTCTTTCCAGTTCATGAATAACCTCTAAATTTTACACATTGAATAAACTCCTCATAATTAGGGAGTGTTCAGAACTATATAGTTGTTTCTTTTTACTGTACTCTCTTTTCATTAAATTTTGAATCCATCCAATATCTTTCATTAACTTACTACACAGTGGACTAGATCCCTGGCTAAGGTTTAGGAACAGACCGATAAGACAATGGAGGGGCTCCAAATGTGTTGTAAAGCTCACCTTTGCACTCCCCTGATCCTGACGCTGCTCTGTGCAATATTAGTACCCCAGAGTAACCTGAGGGCTTCAGCCAACACAAGGTACTAACAGATTCAAGGGTCTGAATAGGCAGCTGGGAATTGGTATATACATATCCCAGCAACACTGTCTATGCCAGCACTCAGGAAGGGGTGGTTTAGGAACCTGTACACCAGCCATATGGCACCAGATGATCCTGCTGGCACTGTGGTGATCCTGTAGCTGGTTATGCTAGCAGACAGAATCCACTGGCCATTTAGCGCACACTCCAGAATCTTGACCAGTGTACAGAAATTAAAACAATACAGTGATTTTCCCTCAAGTCCAGACAGTGGTTGATCCCATCTCAAAGGATGCTTACATCTGGCAAAGGATGCAAGATGCTTACATGAAATTTGAAGGGACCTGGGATCCCCTGAGAATTATCTGAGGAAGTTTGGTTATATTATTTGAATATAAATAATTCTAAAATAATAAATCTGGAAGCAAGATAAGTGCAAATTCCTCTCCTCCAAAACATAAAAATGATTCTTATTTATCATCATAATTTTAGTTCATTTTAAAAAAATTGACTTGGTTATTGTTCCCTCTATTTTATCCTTTATTCATTTAATGTCATTATCTTTTCCTAACCAGGTGTTAGGAGAATATTTAGTCAAAACGGAGTTTGAATAAAAGGGATTTTATGTGAGTGATTCCTGTTGTTATAAATGGGAGCTGCATGCACTACTCACCAAACATACTGATGAGACTATACCTTTCCAACTTAAGCTACAGTAGGTGCAGTCCCTCCTCAATAGCCAGTGGTGTTCAATTTATTAAGCTAATATTAAACATTCAAATTGATTTAAGAGTGTCCACATGCTAGATGCTAAATGTACATTATTTTAGCAATAAAAAATACAGAGAACTTGTAGGCCACATTTAAGAGTTCTTATTTTCAGAGGGGATGAATGCTGACAGATTCAATTTTTAAGAACATAAGAACGGCCATAATAGGTCACACCAAAGGTCCTAGCCCAGTATCCTGTCTTCCGACAGTGGCCAATGCCAGGTGCCTCGGAGGGAATGAACAGAACAGGTAATCATCAAGTGATCAAGACAAAGCGAAGATGTATACAATACATCAAGAATAAGTTCAATTCTTTTTTTTTCTAGAAGAAAGTACTGTCACTATATTCTCACTTTTATTTATTTATATATTCTATCCACCCACTTGCATTGACCTGTGACACAAAGTACCTTTTCTAGACTTGAAGAAGAGCTCTGTGTATGCTCAAAAGCTTGTCTCTTTCACCAACACAAGTTGGATTAATAAAAGATATTATCTCACCCACCTTGTCTCACTAATCCTGGGACCAACATGACTACAACTACTATATTCTCATGGTTATCCAGTATTATAATGCACAATAAAAATATGAGTGACTTGCTGCCTAACACTATTTTGGGGTAGACTATGTTCCATTTATAAATTTTCTCCAAATTTTAGGTCTTGTTACACGGTTGCGATACCCAGTGACTCCAAAGAAGAAGCCTGCACCAACTACTGCTGGGTTCAGCTACGGTAATAACACACCTTCATAAATATACACTAATTTCCTAGAAAGTGACATTGTGTAAATCTAAATTGACAAAATATATACTAAAAATGATGGAAATCTCTAATTTTATATTGTGACTGCCTGCATTAATGTTTTAAAGCCTCACAGGAAGAGTAGATATGGAATCCAGGTGTGTCAGTAAATGCAAGGACTACAGTGCTCCTGAAGAAAGTGGTAGGAGGGTCTGTTCCTCCACAAGAATTCATTGCCCCCCTCTATTGCCCCTAGGGATGCCTGGAGATCTGCATGGTTAGAGGGTCATGCCCTTTCCTCCTTTGCAGGCCCTCAAACTCTTTCTACTACTTAAATTTGGCCATCCCATATTTTGTTTTAGCTTTCCATGGGGTGGGATGGAGTAGAATGATCTGGCTCATACTTAGCACATCAGACATTGTGCATCTCTAGTTTATGATGCTTAGATGAATTGACAAAATTTTAGTTTAGAGCAGTTTGCTGATTCAAGTCTAATACAAGTGATAATTCAATGTCAATCTATATAATAGGAGTCCAGGATTGGCACTCTGTATCACTCTGAAGCCTGTTATGTCTTAGAGAGTCAGTCTGAAACAATGGAAGCAGCTACAAGCATGGTTGAGGGTTCTTTTTGTTCAGAAAACCATCAGGTTCAATCATCACTGGATTTTGCAGTCTGCTACCATCCAATTTTTAAGTTCTCAGTCACTTTAACTTTATGAATTCCACCAGTACATCTATGCAGAGCCATCCCGTCCATAGGACGGACCGGGACAATTGGCTCGGATCCCACACTTTGGGGGGCCCTCACACTTTGGGATGCAGGGTCCAGGGTGGCATAGGGGGATAGAGGGGGGCATGGCACCAGCAGCAGTGAGCAACCCAGCCCCAGCCTGCTCCACCCTGCCTGCTCTCGGCATCGCTTGTGGGAGGGGGTGGAAGCTGGAAAGAGGCGGGCCGGAGGCTTGGGGAAAGGGATGGAGTGGGGGCGGGGTTTGGGCCAGAGGGTGGCGGGGCTGTCCTGGGCCCTGCACCCCCCTAGGTATGGCCCTGCATCTATCCCATGCCAACCCTCTTAGACCATTGTGATGTCAGAGGTAACTCAATAGACCACCATCCTTACTCTACAACTAATTTGCATGCCTCAGTTTCATTGGTTGTATGAGGGAGATTGCACAAATGGTGGATTAAGGTCATAGAATTTAAGGCCAGAAGGGATCACCAGATCACCTACTCCGACCTCCTGTATATCACAGGTCACCACACCGCCCAGCACCCACACAATAATCCCTGAAATTAGAACAAGATATTACAGCCCTCAAGAGACTAAACTATGTGGATTACTTGGTCCAACTGCCACAGCTGTGTACCTAACTGCCACCTGCACAAATCAACACATCGCCCAGCACCACCCAAGAAATCAAAACAAGCATCCACACAACACAACCAGCATACACGATAAACCCAAACACACACAGCCCCTCTCTTCAGCACATACCCCTCATTCGCCACAAATCCACACAACTCTCCCAATGTAACACAACCCCCACACAAATCAATGCAGCCACCCACACAGCAACACAACCACTACACACAATAACCTCAGACACCACCCTGAAGCCTAGAATGTCTGTTTGAGTCAGTGTGAAGTGATGGAAACAGCTACAAGCATGGTTGAGAGTTCTTTTTGTTTAGAACGGATTTATGAAAAATAAACCCTGTCAAGCTAACGTGATCTTTTTTTGATGAGATTACAAGTTTGGTTGTACAAGGTAATAGTGTTGACATAATATACTTAGACTTCTGTAAGGTGTTTGACTTGGTACCACATGACATTTTGATTAATAAACTAGAACAGTATACAATTAACATGGCACACATTAAATGGATTAAAAACTGTCTGATAGGTCTGAAAATGTAACTTTAAATAGGGAATCATCATCAAGCTGCTTGGTTCCCAATGGGGTCCAACTTGGATCAATTCTTGGCTAATTAACATCTTTATCTATAACCTGGAAGAAAACACAAAATCATCACTGATAAAGTTTTCAGATGACACAAAAATTGAGCAAGTGGTAAATAATGAAGAGGACACTGATTCAGAATGAACTACATTGCTTGCTAAACTGGATGCAAGCAAACAGTATGCATTTTAAAAGTGCTAAATGTAACTGTATACCTCTAGGAACAAAGAGCATAGGCCAGGTTTACAGGATAGAGGACAGTGACTTTGAAAAAAATGCATGAGTTGTGGTAGATAATCAGGTGAATATAAGCTCCCAGTATGATGCTATGGCCAGAAGAGCTAGTGCAATCCTGGGATGCATAAAAAGGGGAATCTCAAATAGGAGTAGAGAGGTTATTTTACCTCTGGGTTTGGCACTGATGCTGGAACACTGTGTCCCGGTCTGATGCCCACAATTCAAGAAGGATGTTGATAAATTGTAGAGGGTTCAGAGAAGTGCCACAGGAATGGTTAGAGGATTAGAAAAATGTACCTTATAGTGACAGACTCAAGAGGTTCAATCTATTTAGTTTTACGAAGTTAAGATTAAGGAGTGACTTGATTATAGTCTATAAGTATCTCCCTGGGGATATGTATCTATATAGAAATATAAGTATCTACAATATTTAATAATGGGCTCTTTGATCTAGTAGAAAAAGACATAACATGATCCAATGGCTGGAAGTTGAAGCTAGACAAATTGAGACTGGAAATAAGGTGTACATTTTTAATGGTGAGAGTAATTAACCATTGGAACCATTTATCAAGGGTCACAGTGGATTCTCTATCACTGACCATTTTAAAGTCAAGATGAGATACTCTCTAGGGATTATTTTGGGGATGTTCTATGGCCTGTGCTATACAGGAGGTCAGGATAAATGATCACCGTGATCCATTCTGGCCTTAAAATCTATGAAAGAATATGACCAGGTTTAATCATCACTGGGATTCACAGTCTGTTACCGTCCAATTTGTAAGTTCTTGGCTTTTTTAAGCACACAACTTTATGAATGACACCCATGCAAGAGCATGAACTTTCGGTGACTAGTATTTAATTAATGGTTTAAAAAACAGAGTCTGATTTTGACCTCTGTTTTGGTTAAAATTTGTTGTAGGCTGTGGCTGTTTCACAATTTATGAGATACAAAGATTTTTAAAGTGGTTTTAAAGTACACCTAACTCTCAAAATTTACTAGTAGTATTTTCACACACTCCTCTGTCACTTTAGATCTAATATGTTCCCTATTATATTTTAACAGTCATTGTCTTTTCTTTCTTATAGAGAAATGGGAAATTAATCCATCAGAGTTGACCTTCATGAGAGAATTGGGGAGTGGTCTCTTCGGAGTGGTGCGCCTTGGCAAATGGAGGGCGCAATATAAAGTGGCCATCAAAGCAATCCGAGAAGGTGCAATGTATGAGGAGGACTTCATAGAAGAAGCTAAAGTAATGATGTGAGTTGCTATATAGTACTTAGCACTTATACCACAGGGCCCAGGTTTCTGGTACATATGCACTTCTTTATAAATAAAAAATTCTAGCCAGGTGAGATTTGTATAACTTCTTGGAGGGATGAAAGCTACAATAATGATATGTTTTAAATCTTTTCAGGAAGCTAACCCATCCTAAATTAGTCCAGCTCTATGGGGTCTGTACACAGCAGAAGCCTATTTACATAGTGACAGAGTTCATGGAACATGGGTGCCTACTGAATTACCTTCGACAAAAACGTGGACACTTTAATAAAGATACCCTGCTGACAATGTGCCAGGATGTATGTGAAGGGATGGAGTACTTGGAGAGAAACAGCTTTATCCACAGAGATCTGGTAATATCATATCAGCCTCTTTACTACATTTCTGATTTAGGCATTAATAGTTAAGGGTAAGAAACTGTTTCTATTCTAAACATATCTCTGTTTCAGTTACTCATAACTTTCTCAAAAATATATGCTATTGTTTAACTGGTTGTGTTAATATTAAGCAAAATCCACAAAATTGACCCATCTGGGACAGGGAGGAATGATTGAATCTGCATGGGCAGTGTATTAAAAACCTCCTAAGTGTTTTAATAAAATTATTATTGTCAATTCTGCACAGAAAATTATGCTTTCTAGTATATTAATTTCATTATTCAGAATTCTTACTAACCACAAAGTAATTTCTCCTGCTCATTTTATAATATGTCTGTCTCAGTAAGCAAATATATTTGCACTTAAAGAATTTATTTACATCTTTTCTGTTTCATCATTGACCTCGTGACTGATCTTAATGAAACATGTACCTTGGTGAGCAATGGGATGAGGTCTGGAAAGCTCTCTATATTAGTGTATCTTACACAGTGGTTCTAATAGGACACAGATTTAGATAACATGTAGGAGTCTAAGATAAGTAATATACTACTGTTCCTCTAAAACAGTGGCTCTCAGCCTTTCCAGACTACTGTACCCCTTTCAGGAGTCTGATTTGTCTTGCGTACCCCCAAGTTACACCTCACTTAAAACTACTTGCTTACAAAATCAGACATAAAAATACAGAAGTGTCACCACATTATTACTGAAAAATTGCTTACTTTCTAATTTTTACCATATCATTATAAAATTAATCAATTGGAATATAAATATTGTACTTGCATTTCAGTGCATAGTATATAGAACTGTATATACAAAGTTGTCTGTATGAAACTTTAGTTTGTACTGACTTTGCTAGTGCTTTTTATGTAGCCTGTTGTAAAACTACGCAAATATCTAGATGAGTTGATGTGCCCCCTGAAAAACCTCGGCATATCCCCAGGGTTACACGTGTAACCCATCTGCCTGTCAGAGTTGGCAGCAACAAGGGCCGGGTTCAGTATCTAGGGGTTCCGTTCCAATAACGCAATGCAAAACCGGCTCAAGCCCCCACCCAGTGACCTGGGACAAATATATACCACCCAACCGGGGCGCCTCTCACAAGCACAGAGTCCGAGTGTAGCAAAAGCCTTTTAATAACAGAGAGAGAAACAATGTGGCATTATGTTGGGGAAACACCACCAACAGGACTCATCACACAAACCATGAGCAAAAACCCACCCCAAACAAATTGCGCCATGTCCTTTCCCTTTGGTTCTTGAGTCCAGCAACCCAAAAGTCACCCAAAGTCCCAAAAGTCCAACAACCCAAAAGTCCCTGGTAAGTGCAGCCCCAGAGTTTGAAAGTTTATCTGCAGAGTTTTACCTCCCAGCCTGGGTGGAAATGGGGGTGTGTGTGTTAAAGAGTACCTTATGTGATCCAAAGCCAACTGCCCTGCCTCTCCGTGGGGCTCCGCTCCGCCAGCCGTCCCACAAGTTGCTCTGCTCCGCTAGCCGCTCTGCTCCATGAGCCATCCCGTGAGCCACTCCACCTATCCTGTAATATATCTTCAGACCCCCCCCCAACTTAACACAGCACTCAGTAACTTCAGCTCTTAGTAATTTTAGCTCTTTAGTGATTTCAGCTTGTAGTAGGGGAGCTTCAGTGCTGGTGCACCATTAGCCCAAAGTGAATTCAGCTCAGCATCCTGTAACAAGACTCCTAATAGAATCAAAATTAGCTCTGATATTCCACCATGGAGAGAGGAGAAGGTGCAATTGGTGTTTCAGGCCCTTACCAGGGGCTCATACCACCAGGTACTAATGCCTGTCCCCAGCCTCTTTCCATTCACTGGGAATTTGAACCCATGACTGTTGCCTAGCAAGTGCTGCTTAGTTGATGGCGAGTCCCTCCATCATAACAAAAGGCCAAGTACAGTTCCACTGTCCTTGATTCACATAATCAGGATAATAACAGTTTATTCTTTCTGCCTCTATAACAGAGAAACTGGGACTCCTACAGCAGCCAAAGTGACCATCTAGGCAGGGTGGGTGTGCCTATGCAAATGAGATCAGCCCCTGAAGTTCTTTTCCACAACTCGCCACCAGATGTCAGGAAGAGCTCATCCTGACTCTGCTTACACATGTACCCCTGGTTGAGAACCACTGCTCTAAAAAACTGTTGCATTTGAAACACTGCTTGCTTTAATAAAAGGGAGAATCAGATCATTAGAGTTGGTCTTCCTTTGTTGTATACTGTATGAATATGAATGACAGCTATACTAATGGTAATTTTCACTGGAGGCAACAAAATTATGTGTTTCTCAGAATGATGAACTTTGCTATATCATTAAGATATTAGGGTCTGATTCTCTTCTCACTTATACCCATAAATCAGGTGCAACACCACTGAAATGAGTTAGAACATGTGGCAAAAGAGACTAGGGCCTGAAAAGATTCTGATGCACTAGAAATGAACAAAATGCTAAACAGCAGGGGTCCTGATTGTGATCATCACACTGAGTTTATACCTATGTAATTCCATTGCTTCAGAGGAACTATTCCTGCTTTACACTGGTGTAAGGGAGAATAGATTCATAGATATTTAGGTCAGAAGGGACCATTATGATCATCTAGTCTGACCTCCTGCACAATGCAGGCCACAGAATTTCACCCACCACTCCTAAAAAAGACCTCACACCTATATCTGTGCTATTGAAGTCCTCAAATTGTAGTTTGAAGACCTCAAGGAGCAGAGAATCCTCCAGCAAGTGACCTGTGCCCCATGCTACAGAGGAAGGCGAAAAACCTCCAGGGCCTTCCAATCTGCCCTGGAGGAAAATTCCTTCCCGACCCCAAATATGGCGATCAGCTAAACCCTGAGCATATGGGCAAGATTCATCAGCCAGATACTACAGAAAATTCTTTCCCGGGTAACTTAGATCTTACCCCATCTAAAAACCCATCACAGGCCATTGGGCCTATTTACCATGAATATTTAATTACCAAAACCATGTTATCCCATCATACCATCTCCTCCATAAACTTATCGAGTTTAATCTTAAAGCAAGATAGATCTTTTGCCCCCACTACTTCCCTCGGAAGGCTATTCCAAAACTTCACTCCTCTGATGGTTAGAAACCTTCGTCTAATTTCTAATCTAATAGACTCAGCCCCCATAGTTTTAGTTAAATGAAGTAATAAAATAATAAAGAATATAAGCAGATAAATCATGTCACCCAGTAGGTGTCTAATTTCTGAGCAAATTCTGATTATTTATACTGGTGTAACTCCACTGACTTCGACTTTGATTTATGCTAGCATAAGTGAAAAGAGGATCAGGCACTACATAGAGAAAATGAACATGCAAATAATGCAAGCATTGTGTTTATTTTCTCACTATAAATTATGATTGGGCTTCACAACAACAGACCCAATTGTACAGTTATTATTCATGCAGAATTGCTATCAAATTCAATGTGAGTTTTCTCTGAATAGTGATTGCAGAATTTATCCCAATATACAATAAACAGAATTTCATCTAATCATGTTCTTATTTTGATTTTTCCTCATCATTAATATACATAATTATTCCCTTTGCAGGCTGCCAGAAACTGTTTAGTGAATGAGTCAGCAGTGGTGAAAGTGTCTGATTTTGGAATGACAAGGTATAGCCAAGTTGACATACTTATTTGCAATGGTTTTTGAATGGATTTGGCATAACATGTGTTCTTGCACTTGAGACATTACATCACTTTAAAATTACAGACAAAAGTGACATTTCTTTCTCCAGGTAACTAACTTCTCTTATTTCCAGTGGTTTGTAAATTTCTCCCTCTCAAAAACTTACTTATTTTGTGGTTGCAGTGTGATATTTTCTTACTTTTTAAAAAAATAGGAACAGCACTATGATGCAACTTGTTTTATGGTGCATTATTGTGACATGCAGTTTAGCACATCTTACATATAGATGGAGGAAGGAGTTGTAGCTTCCACCCTGCTCTGAACAGAATATACAGACTAGGCTCAACCCTTTGTTGTGCATCACTTATGGAGACTGGGCTTCTTAACAATGGGTATAATGGGACATAATTGGTTGTAAAGTGTTTTGAAATTCTTGAAGTATTGTTATTATGAGAACTCAGACACATTTGGACAATTAGGCTCTCTCTTCTTGCACTATCTCAAGGAATAAAGTTGGACAAAATTTGTTCATGAAAAAAAAAAAACAGAAAAAAAAAAGAAAACCTTCACATTTCTGGCTCCTGCCATTTTCCAAATCTTCTTATGATAGAAGATTCTCTAAACAGAATCTGAAAATTATGTTGATGATGCACAAAGCACAATAGAATCTAGTCTTCAGTAGATGTAGTCAGACTGGAGGGTTAGCAGTTGTAACACCTTATTTTTGCAAATAAAGAAAACAGGACACACTGGCCCCAGATAGCCTGGATCTGAGTAAACAGTGACGCAGGAATGCTGGGAGGCACAGTGCCACAGGGTGGTACAATTTCTCTTGGAGTTTCTTTACACTTCTTGCCAGCTCCACTGACGGGTCCCTGTGGGGGCACTATGAGGAAGCAATCTGAGAACAGGGACTTTGCAGTTTGACAACAACTGGCACTCTCAGTGTGCCTGGCTCCTTTCACCCTTCCCATCTACTCAACCTGTGCACCCACATGATATCTGAACACAAACTGTCCCATGAGCACCAGATCTCTGTTGAGTAAGAAATTGGCATTTTACAGCAGTGGTTCTCAAACTTTTGTAGTGGTGACCCCTTTCACACAGCAAGCCTCTGAGTGCAACCCCCCTTACAAATTAAAAAACACTTTAAAAATATTTAAACACTATTATAAATGCTGGAGGTGAAGTGGGGTTTGGGGTGGAGGCTGACAGCTTGCGACCCCCCAGGTCATAACCTCACGACCCCCTGAGGGGTCCTGACCCCCAGTTTGAGAACCCCTGACCTACAGTATGAAACTAATAACTACAAGGGAAGACTATGCAACAATGAGAAAAGTTAACAGAGGCATAAATAAAACCTTAGCACTATTACTGAAGTTATTTTCAAATATACTTTATGATAATAACAATCACTAACCACTAGGTGGCAACGTGAGCTCCTTGAAATAAATGGTTTCAGAGTGGTAGCCATGTTAGTCTGTATCAGCAAAAAAACCGAGTACTTGTGGCACCTTAGAGACGAACAATTTTATTTGGGCATAAGCTTTCGTGGGCTAAAACCCACTTCATCAGATGCATGCAGTGGGAAATACAGTAGGAAGATATATATACACATGAAAAACTGGGTGTTGCCATACCAACTGTAACGAGACCAATTGTTAGGATATAGATATTCAGGCCTGTCCATAAAGGCCAAACTCTAAGAATTTAGGTGTATTCTTATTACTTGGCTAGTTAGAGGTATGAAAGAAAGAATCAAAATCACTGTCTGCCAGTGTAAGGTCCTTCTCTTACTGTGACAGTCTGAGGCCCTGTTCTTAGGCTAAGGCCTTTGGCTAAGTAACAGAGGCAGCCATAAGCTGGGAAGCGACTGGTCACCTCCTCACATTCCAAACTAGTCACATTGAAATAAGGTGCTATTGGGCTGTTAGGAATACAATTCTGTGAGCTGTAGCTCACGAAAGGTTATGCTCAAATAAATTGGTTAGTCTCTAAGGTGCCACAAGTACTCCTTTTATTTTTGCAAATCCTGTCCTGATAATGTTCATTGCCTCCAGAGAAAGGGAAGTGCCTAGAAAATGTAAGAGGCAACTTAGTTTGATAGCATCCTGTCTGGCAAGAACTCACTTATCAATAGCTGGATGTGAAATCCTCACTTCTGTATTTGTCATTATAGTTCCCACTTTGCTATTGTTTGTCTGTATAATCTCTGTCTGGTTCTGTGATTGTTCCTGGCTGCTGTATAATTAATTTTGCTGGGTGTAAACTAATTAAGGTGGTGGGATGTAATTGGTTACATAATCATGTTACAATATGTTAGGATTGGTTAGTTAAATTTCAGTAAAATGATTGGTTAAGGTATAGCAAAGCAGAACTCAAGTTTTATTATATAGTCTGCAGTCAATCAGGAAGTGTGGGTGGGTGGGTGAAATGAGAACAGTGAATGGGGGTGGGGAAATTGGAATCATGTTTGACTAAGGGCAGGAATGGGAACAGGGACACAGGTGTAAGGCTCTGTAGTGTCAGAACTGGGAAGGGGGACACTAAGGAGGGAAGCTGGAATCATGCTCGCTGGAAGTTCATCCCAATAAACATTGAATTGTTTGCACCTTTGGACTTCAGGTATTGTTGCTCTCTGTTCATGCGAGAAGGACCAGGAAAGTAAGTGGGTGAAGGAATAAGCCCCCTAACACCAATTAATTAAGGTGGGCTCTTATCAGCAGAAGAAAAAAAAAACAAACCTTTTGTAGTGATAATCAGGATGGCCTATTTCAAACGGTTGACAAGAAGGTGTGAATAACAATAGGGGGGGAAATTAGCATGGGGAAATAGTTTTTACTTTGTGTAATGACCCATCCACTCCCAGCCTTTATTCAAGCCTAATTTAGTGGTGTCCAGTTTGCAAGTTAATTCCAATTCTTCAGTTTCTCATTGGAGTCTGTTTTTGAAGTTTTTTTTTGTTGGAGAATTGTGACTTTTAGGTCTGAAATTGAGTGACCAGGGAGGTTGAAGTGTTCTCTGACTGGTTTTTGAATGTTATAATTCTTGATGTCTGATTTACGTCCATTTATTCTTTTGTGTAGAGATTGTCCAGTTTGGCCAATGTACATGGCAGAGGGGCAATGTTGGCACATGATGGCATATATCACATTGGTAGATGTTCAGGTGAACGAGCCTCTTATGGTGTGGCTGATGTGATTAGGTCCTATGATGGTGTCCCTTGAATAGATATGTGGACAGAGTTGGCAACGGGCTTTGTTGCAAGGGTAGGTTCCTGGGTTAATGTTTTTGTTGTGTGGTATGTGGTTGCTGGTGAGTATTTGCTTCAGGTTGGGGGGCTGTCTGTAAGTGAGGACTGGCCTTTCTCCCAAGATCTATGAGAGTGAGAGATTGTCCTTCAGGATAGGTTGTAGATCCTTGATGATGCGCTGGAGAGGTTTAAGTTGGGGGCTGAAGGTGACGGCTAGTTGCGTTCTGTTACTTTTTGTTGGGCCTGTCCTGGAGTAGGTGACTTCTGGGTATTCTTCTGGCCCTGCCAATCGGTTTCTTCACTTCAGCAGGTGGGTAGTGTAGTTTTAAGAATGCTTGATAGAGATCTTGTAGGTATTTGTCTGTCTGAGGGGTTGGAGCAAATGCGGTTGTATCTTAGAGCTTGGCTGTAGACAATGGATCATGTGATGTGGTCTGGATGAAAGCTGAAGGCATGTAGGTAAGTATAGTGGTCAGTAGGTTTCCGGCATAGGATGATGTTTATGTGGCCATCACTTATTAGCACTGTAGTGTCCAGGAGGTGGATCTCTTGTGTGGACTGGTCCACGCTGAGGTTGATGGTGGGATGGAAATTGTTGAAATCATGGTGGAATTCCTCAAGGGCTTCTTTTCCATGGGTCCAGATGATGAAGATGTCATCAATGTAGCGCAAGTAGAGTAGGGGCTTTAGGGGACGAGAGCTGAGGAAGCATTGTTCTAAGTCAGCCAAAAAATGTTGGCATACTGTGGGGCCATGTGGGTACCATAGCAGTGCCACTGACTTGAAGGTGTATATAGCAGCACTGCTATGGTACATCAGCCACACCTAAGAGGCTCGTTCACCTGAACATCTACCAATGTGATATATGCCATCATGTGCCAGCAATGCCCCTCTGCCATGTACATTGGCCAAACTGGACAATCTCTACTCAAAAGAATAAATGGACGTAAATCAGACATCAAGAATTATAACATTCAAAAACCAGTCGGAGAACACTTCAACCTCCCTGGTCACTCAATTTCACACCTAAAAGTCACAATTCTCCAACAAAAAAAACTTCAAAAACAGACTCCAACGAGAAACTGAAGAATTGGAATTAATTTGCAAACTGAACACCATTAAATTAGGCTTGAATAAAGGCTGGGCGTGGATGGGTCATTACACCAAGTAAAAACTATTTCCCCATGCTAATTTTCCCCCTCCTACTGTTACTCACACCTTCTTGTGAACTGTTTGACATGGGCCATCCTGATTATTACTACAAAAGGTTTTTTTTCCCTCCTGCTGATAACAGCCCACCTTAATTAATTGGTCTCGTTACAGTTGGTATGGCAACGCCCATTTTTTCATGTTCTCTGTGTATTTATATCTCTGTGTGTTTTCTGTGTATATATTTTCCTACTGTATGTTCCACTGCATGCATCCAGTGAAGTGGGTTTTAGCCCACAAAAGCTTATGCCCAAATAAATTTGTTAATCTCCAAGGTGCCACAAATACTCCTTGTTTTTTTATTAAATAAATGGTGATTTCAGAAACGGAATCAGACTGGAAATATCACATGCTTTTGTTTCTTAGGTATGTCCTTGATGACCAGTACACAAGCTCTTCAGGTGCTAAATTTCCTGTAAAGTGGTGTCCCCCAGAGGTTTTTAATTATAGCCGATTCAGCAGCAAATCAGATGTCTGGTCATTTGGTAAGACACTCTTTAGCAATTAAATAAGAAAATTATTTTTTTCAATTCACCAATAAGCAATTAGTGTCCAGTTGTTCAAGGAGAATCTAAACCTCCTAGGAGATGCTCAGTGAAGTCATTGGTCCTGATCCTTCTCTCATTTGCCCCAGTTTTCCACTGATGTAATTCCATTGAAGTCTGTGGAGTTACTTCTTATTTACACAGATGTTAGGTGAATTAGGCCCATTGGGTAGTTAGGGGACTGAGCTTTTTCAGGATAGGGCCCTTACTGACCACACTTACCATTCAAAAAACAAATCCACAGTTAGTGGCATACATGTATTTCAAAGTAGTATTTGTTAATTTACTTGACAATCTATTCATGCCTTTCATTTTCCAGGTGTTCTAATGTGGGAAGTATTTACTGAAGGTAAAATGCCCTTTGAGAAAAACACAAATTATGAAGTAGTAACTATGGTTAGCCAAGGACAGCGTCTTTATCGGCCAAAATTAGCTACCAAGAATGTGTATGAAGTGATGGTGATGTGCTGGCATGAGGTACATTTCTTTTTCTGTCCTTTCTTTACCACCCAAAAGCTGAGTTTTGTTACCAAACCTAATTACCAGTGTAAAATTCTGATTGCATTTTATTCAAAACCACCCTGCTTAACCATGAATTAGCCTTGAGGATCCCTCCTTGTATTCTTTCCTCCAGAGGAACTCAAAGTGGAGAGAGTAGTGTCTTGGTGAATCAGAATAGGCAGGGCATTCTGTGCATACAGGCACTATGGAAAGAAACACGGAGAAAGGTGTGTGTGTGTGTGGGGGGGAAAATGAACAAGGCAGGGAAGCTGCTATTGTTGATAGGTTTCAGAGTAACAGCCATGTTAGTCTGTCTTTGCAAAAAGAAAAGGAGTACTTGTGGCACCTTAGAGACTAACCAATTTATTTGAGCATGAGCTTTCGTGAGCTACAGCTCACTTCATCAGATGCATACCGTGGAAACTGCAGTAGACATTATATACACACAGAGACCATGAAACAATACCCCCTCCCACCCCACTGTCCTGCTGGTAATAGCTTATCTAAAGTGATCATCAAGTTGGGCCATTTCCAGCACAAATCCAGGTTTTCTCACCCTCCGCCCCCCCACCACACACAAACTCACTCTCCTGCTGGTAATAGCCCATCCAAAGTGACCACTCTCTTCACAATGTGTATGATAATCAAGGTGGGCCATTTCCTGCACAAATCCAGGTTCTCTCACCCCCTCACCCCCTCCAAAAACCACACACACAAACTCACTCTCCTGCTGGTAATAGCTCATCCAAAGTGACCACTCTCCCTAAAATATGCATGGTAATCAAGGTGGGTCATTTCCAGCACAGATCCAGGCTCTCTCACCCCCCCCCCCCCCCCGCACCTCCCCGGAACACACACACACATAAACTCACTCTCCTGCTGGCAATAGCTCATCCAAACTGACCCCTCTCCAAGTTTAAATCCAAATTTAACCAGAATGTCTGGCGGGGGAGGAAAAAGCAAGGGGAAATAGGCTACGTTGCATAATGACTTAGAGACTGGGAGTGGCTATTTAAGCCTAAATTAATAGTATCCAATTTGCAAATGAATTCCAATTCAGCAGTTTCTCGCTGGAGTCTGGATTTGAAGTTTTTTTTGTTGTAAGATAGTGACCTTCATGTCAGTGATTGCGTGACCAGAGAGATTGAAGTGTTCTCCGACTGGTTTATGAATGTTATAATTCTTGACATCTGATTTGTGTCCATTTATTCTTTTACGTAGAGACTGTCCAGTTTGACCAATGTAAATGGCAGAGGGGCATTGCTGGCACATGATGGCATATATCACATTGGTGGATGTGCAGGTGAACGAGCCTCTGATAGTGTGGCTGATGTTATTAGGCCCTGTGATGGTGTCCCCTGAATAGATATGTGGGCACAGTTGGCAACAGGCTTTGTTGCAAGGATAGGTTCCTGGGCTAGTGGTTCTGTTGTGTGGTATGTGGTTGTTGGTGAGTATTTGCTTCAGGTTGCGGGGCTGTCTGTAGGCAAGGACTGGCCTGTCTCCCAAGATTTGAGAGAGTGTTGGGTCATCCTTCAGGATAGGTTGTAGATCCTTAATAATGCGTTGGAGGGGTTTTAGTTGGGGGCTGAAGGTGACGGCCAGTGGCGTTCTGTTATTTTCTTTGTTAGGCCTGTCCTGTAGTAGGTGACTTCTGGGAACTCTTCTGGCTCTATCAATCTGTTTCTTCACTTCCGCAGGTGGGTATTGTAGTTGTAAGAAAGCTTGACAGAGATCTTGTAGGTGTTTGTCTCTGTCTGAGGGGTTGGAGCAAATGCGGTTGTATCGCAGAGCTTGGCTGTAGACGATGGATCGTGTGGTGTGGTCAGGGTGAAAGCTGGAGGCATGTAGGTAGGAATAGCGGTCAGTAGGTTTCCGGTATAGGGTGGTGTTTATGTGACCATTGTTTATTAGCACTGTAGTGTCCAGGAAGTGGATCTCGTGTGGATTGGACCAGGCTGAGGTTGATGGTGGGATGGAAATTGTTGAAATCATAGTGGAATTCCTCAAGGGCTTGTTTTCCATGGGTCCAGATGATGAAGATGTCATTAATATAGCACAAGTAGAGTAGGGGCTTTAGGGGACGAGAGCTGAGGAAGCGTTGTTCTAGAAACTGCTGAATTGGAATTCATTTGCAAATTGGATACTATTAATTTAGGCTTAAATAGAGACTGGGAGTGGCTAAGTCATTATGCAAGGTAGCCTATTTCCCCTTGCTTTTTCCTACCTCCCCGCCCCCCAGACGTTCTGGTTAAACTTGGATAGTGGTCAGTTTGGATGAGCTATTGCCAGCAGGAGAGTGAGTTTATGTGTGTGTGTGTTCTGGGGGGGGCGGGGGGGGTGAGAAAGCCTGGATCTGTGCTGGAAATGACCCACCTTGATTACCATGCATATTTTAGGGAGAGTGGTCACTTTGGATGAGCTATTACCAGCAGGAGAGTGAGTTTGTGTGTGTGGTTTTTGGAGGGGGGTGAGGGGGTGAGAGAACCTGGATTTGTGCAGGAAATGGCCCACCTTGATTATCATACACATTGTGAAGAGAGTGGTCACTTTGGATGGGCTATTACCAGCAGGAGAGTGAGTTTGTGTGTGGTGGGGGGGCGGAGGGTGAGAAAACCTGGATTTGTGCTGGAAATGGCCCAACTTAATGATCACTTTAGATAAGCTATTACCAGCAGGACAGTGGGGTGGGAGGGGGTATTGTTTCATGGTCTCTGTGTGTATATAATGTCTACTGCAGTTTCCACGGTATGCATCCGATGAAGTGAGCTGTAGCTCACGAAAGCTCATGCTCAAATAAATTGGTTAGTCTCTAAGGTGCCACAAGTACTCCTTTTCTTTTTGCTATTGTTGATGGATCAGCAGGGGCAGAACGTAATAAGAAATGAGATGAGAAATCTAGGCCAGGTTGGAACTTTGTTTATTCTTGAAGGTGAGTCTTAAAATTTGAAGAGTGTCAAAGGAGGAGCCAATGGAAGAAGACTAAGACAGGGAGAGATCAAATAGGGAATAAGAATAAGATGGTTTTAGTGGCCATGAGTTACATGGAGGATGGAGAGATGGGTATTGGAGTGACCACATAGGAGCACTTTGAAATAAAGAAGGTGGTTAGATGCCCAGAGGTTGTTACACAGGTAGGGAAATAAAAAGAAAAAAGTGATGAGAAAAAACATTAACATACAGTTATTAACAGAGAGCAGAACTACTAAAAGGTGAAAACAGGTCAATAAGGGTACCAATGAGAATAGAGAGAAAAGTAGGAAGAAATGACAAACAGCAGCAAAATTAAATGTTGTAGTTCAAAAGATATGATGTTCCACAAAGAGCGGTTGAAGGCACTAAAGCCATATGTTGGGATTTTCTGCATCAACTGATCACACACATTCCTGAAATCGCCCCACCCATGCAAACTGAAAACTTTCTTTCATTGACTATGGGCCCCATCCTGCTCCCACTGAAATCCATATGAATTTTGCCATTGATTTCACTGAAACCAGGACTGGGCCCTGTGACTTGGTAACTTTTAGTATTATTCCAATGACTTTCTGACACAGTTTGTCTCACTCAACTTTTCATGTTTATTTCTTAGGGGAAAAGATCTCTTTTGCTTTATAATTGATCGAGAGCAGCGACAGGAAAAGACCAAAGGGGAAACATCTGTGAAATCAGCAGAGCGTCAGTGTCAGGAATTAAATAAAAACAGGCAGCTGGTAAAAGTTACAAAATCCATACACAAATGCAAAAAGCATAAAAGCAAAAATAGTTGAACTAGAATGCCTCACAGAAGAGGAGGACCTTGATGTATCAGGCATTACAGAAACATGGTCAAATGACAAAAATCAATGGGATACTGTAATACCTGGCTATAAATAAGGCTGCAAGTCTGTCAAGGAGGTCACGGAAGTCATAGATTCTGTGACTTTTCATGACCGCCATGACTTCTGCAGCAGCTGGTGCTGGCTCAGGGCTGCTCAAGCCAGGCAGTCCCTGTCCCAGCAGCAGCAGTTTGGGTGTGTGGGAGGGGGTTCAGGGCTAGGGTAGGGGGTTGGGGAGTGCATGGGGGGCGCTTAACTGGGGTGGGGAACTCCCCAGCTCCCACTGGCATGGCCCCCCTGCAGCTCCTAGGCAGCAGAGGGGTGGGGGGTGGGGGTCTCCACACCATGCACTGCCCACACCCACAGGCCCTGCCCCCGCTGCTCGCATTGGCTTCAGTTCCCGGCCAATGGGATCTGCGGCAGCTGGCGCTTGTGGCGGGAGCAGTGGATTCCCTGTCCTGGCCCCTGCCTCCACCAGCTAGGAGCTGCAGGGATGGGGAACCAGGTAGGAAGCCCCAGCCAGCCCCCCATAATCTCCCACAGCACCAGGAGGGGTCCTGGGCTGCGTGCCACGGCCTGGCTTCCTCCTCCCCCAGTACTAGCAGGCGTCCTGGACCATCCCTGCCAGAGCACCTGCTGCCCCCTGCCCAAGTTTTAGTCAGGGCGGCATTTTTAGTAAAAGTCATGGACAGGTCACAGGCACCTGAATTTTTGTTTATGGCCCGTGACCTGTCCATGACTTTTACTAAAAATACCCATGACTAAAACATAGCCTTAGCTATAAACTATATAGACAGACAAGCAACGTTGAAGTGGTGAGGGTGTAGTGCTGAATCCAAAATATTCCATAGAATCCAATGAGAGGACCATGCAGTTGAATCTATGGATACAAATCCCAAGCTGTAAGAATATAAATATATTAGTATGCCTATACTAACAATCTCCAGATCAAGAAAGGGATATTGAGTGCATAACATTGAAAGAGATCAGAGGCAGCAACATCGAACAAAATGCTTTTGAATAACAACTAGCCAAAAGGTATTTTAAAAAATGACAAGACATTCTTTAAGCATATCAGAGTCAGGAAGCCTGATAGAGAATCAGTCGATTTGCTGGGTATAAAATAATGCATGGTATAAAAAAGGTAGATCAAGATCTTCTGTTTTTGCTGTCTAATAACACTAGAACAAGGGGACCCTCAATGAAAATAAAAGGTGGTAAATTCAAAACCGATATAAGGAAATACTTTTTCACACAATATATAATTAAACGTGGAACTCATTGACACATGACGTTGTTGAGGCCAAGAATTTTTCCATTCAAAAATGGATTGGATATTTATAGTGATAACAAGAGTTACAATAGCTAAGGCTAACAAATATTAGAAGGGATGTTAAATTTCACACTGCAGAGTTTAGGCCAATCTCTAAAGGATTTAGAAGGAGGGGCAAATTCTCACTTCTGCCTAATGAGAGGCTTCTGGCACCTTCCTCTGAAGCATCTAGTGCTTTTAGATTAATAAGAAATAGAATAGTATACAACATCATTTTATGGCTTTACCGGGTCTGAGATGTCCTAGCAATACTTTAGGTTAATAGAAATTTACCTGTCACGTTTCTTTCTGCTACCTCTCATCTGCTTAAATTTAACGGCATTTTTATCTTTTTGCACATAAAGTTTTCCTGCTATTTTATTTTGTAAACATTATAGCTTCAGCAAAATAAAATCTTTCTGATGTGACTTTAGTAACTGACAGTACAACAAAGCATTTTAATTCCTAGAAACCTGAGGGACGCCCTACATTTGAAGATTTGCTGCATATAATTGATGAGATAGTGGAGAGTGAAGATGCTTTCTGAAGAAGAGGAACAGAGGCACAAGAATGCTATAGTACAGCAAAGAATCAACATTCAAGAGACATAGCATTGTTCTTTAAGAGCATGATCCTGCAAACTTCTGAGTGTTGCTGAATGAAGTGTGGAGAGCCTAAGCATTAACACTTACCATTTTCTCAGCAGTCATGCGGAGTAAGTTCCACGTAATATAAAGAAACATGCACAATATATTCACCAACATGAGCTGTGCGTGCAGCCCCATTCAGAGAAGCCCCCCCCGCCTGCGCTTTCTGCTCAAGGCCCTGCCCCCACCCAATGCCTTGTTCTCACCGACCGGCTGGTCGACCTGGCTAGTGCCCAGAACAGTCCTGTGCCTGGGCTGGCCTGCTGGCACCTGGAGCAGTCTGGAGGAGCCCTGAACCCTGGCTGGCTGGTCGGGGCCGAGCCCTGAGCCCGGGCCTCCCAGAGGAGCTCTGAGCCCCACCACAGCCCAGTCCCAGGGCTGCGGCAGGGAGCATTAGCAGAGGATTGGGGCAGCTTAGCCTCCGTGACACACTGCCCATGCCTGTGCCCTCTCTGAAGAGTTACCCTGGGGTTAGTAAAAAATTGGGATTAATGCATGGAGCAAATTATAGGACACAGCAAAAGTGCAGACACTTAAGTGCAATCCAGTAAATGCAAATGATGTATGTAGTTTCTATGTTTATGAGTTTCATTTATTCTTGCTGCCAGACAGTAGTAGGAGCTGCTTGTGTACGTAAGAGTTTTGCTTAAAAACTAAAAGCAAAGTCATTTGGTGAGGGCCACCTACTCCCATAGGAATGCTTCCAAAGGTTCTCCTGAAATATTTATTTGTCACAGCCTGTTGATTAATGCTTTATGCCAGTGATGAGCAACCTGCAGGCACATGCTGGCCGCCATTTCCCGCAGCTCCCATTGGCTGGGAATGGCGAACTGCGGCCACTGGGAGCTGCGGACAGCTGTGCAACTGTAAACAAACAAACAGTCTGGCGGTCCGCCAGCAGATTATTCTGATGGGCCGCATGCAGCCCATAGGCTGCAAGTTTCCCACCACTGCTTTAGGCCATATACTGGGGCCAGTATTCTTGCTATGTCATTAATCTGTTTTACCCACTCCCCTCATCTTACTTCTCTCATCTGTGTGTAACAAAGCACCATGGTCATCAGCCTAGACCAGTGGCTCAAGTGCAGCACTCAAAGCCCTCACTGTAGGATTGAGCCCTAATTTATTTTATGCCAGGAAGTGTTTCTTGGGAATTTTTCACCCAGAGAGCATCTGGGGCCAGTCCTGAGGCCAATCATAGCGATAAACAACATGCACAATACATCACAGCTGACTTTCAGTGGACTATAGCACATTGAATTTGATTAACTGTTAAGTAATTTATATACTAAATGTACTATAATTGTATACTGTACACATTTATTTATGAAATGTAAGTGTTTTGTTCCTGAAAATGTTAAAGAATAACAAGTTGCTCTATATTATATGTTACACATACAATGTGACATATGGCATCTGTGGATGAAAGAAAACATACTATGAATTAGATTTTCTATCATTCTGTCCTTGGTTATTTGTGAAATAAGCTTTATAGTCTT
This sequence comes from Lepidochelys olivacea, assembly GCF_965140295.1. Classification (NCBI taxonomy): domain Eukaryota; kingdom Metazoa; phylum Chordata; order Testudines; family Cheloniidae; genus Lepidochelys; species Lepidochelys olivacea. The sequence goes on from NC_140414.1 coordinate 98,812,038, forward strand.
AATAGCAAATGTTATACTACAGTATGTATATAATAAACCAAATGTTAATTGTTTGGAAACTTGAACAACAGTTTGTCATTGATTTGTTGTAGGATAATGATTTCTGGCCAAACATATTGCTGGTATAACTGTTGACATCCATGAAGTTACGTCAGGGATGTACAGGACTGAACATATTGAGATATGTATGTTAATTTACTTACAGCAAGACTCAGTATCAGAGGATATATACAGATGGTACATACAGCCCAGAGCCACATTATGAAATATTACATATTTAGACATTTTATTTGAATAAAAGTAAGGATTACAGCAGATGTACAGCTGATATGGTTTGTGGGACATGGTTTACAAAAGCATGATGCGTCTGATCATGCAAAATGCTGAGGGCTGCTATATAGGGTTGAGCTCCTTTAACCCTCACCAAAGGTCCCCATATGCAAATTATATGTAATATGCATACAAGGTGATAAATTGGTGGGGATTATTAATTAAGGCCTAATGCAGCAGTCCTTCCTATTGAAGTTACTGAGAGTTTTCCATGTAGAACAACAGTATGGTCAATTACATTTCAAACCAAGTCGTTACAGGGGAAGTTGGTAGTGAACCCCGTACTTAGGTTGCCTCACACTTACCTTATAAAAAGATTCTTGCAATGGGTTTCTTGTGTTTTTTTTTTTTAAGTCTAGCCCCCCCTGTTGTTTGCTGAGGGCCTTTACATTTGTTAGGGAGAAAGTCTTTGGACTAGAGAGGAGGCTTTTCTTTATCCCATGAAATTCCATTCAGGTTTAACAGAGTTGTGAACTGTTGAAAAACTTCTCTTGTTACCATTGCTCAGAAAAATTATGGCCGCATGAAAAAATAATAAGCAAACACAAATATTCTAAAGACCCAGCCCCAAACAGCCACCAAAATAGGAGCAACAGCACATACTATACTGTGAAAGCCTGGGAGCTGCCAGAGCATCTGTAGCAGCTGGGCTTACCCTGCCCTGCAACCACCCCCAGCACATGGCCCCCATATCCCAAATCCCACCCCTTCCATCCTATGTGATGAAGGCATCACATGGGACAGGAGCGCCTCCAACTCTCAGGGCAGAAGAGAAAGACAGGGCATTCAGTAGGCCCTTGTAAATGTCCCAGACCCAGTACATAGTGTCAGTTGCCATCTCCTCCCTGGGATAACATCCTTTGGGTGCTGCTTGCTAAGTGACAGTAGTCTGTGTTGAAGGTTTGGAGCTTGTAACTCGGCTAACTGTATCTCATGCGCTCCCTTGTGGCCAACAGTCATGCTACAGGCAACTTGTCTCAGTTTCCCCTCTTGGACTGTTCAAATAAACTTAAATACAAGCTTTTTCTTGGTCTACAATAGCCCTCCTTGGGGACTGTGTTTATTAATATAAAATAAACTGTAAATAAAACTCAAAACTCTCATATGAAAGTCAGTTTATAAATCCACACAATCCAATGTTTCTCTTCCTTCTCCCAAGCCGAGCATTCCTGCCTGGGGCCTTTGTAGTTAACCTCCTGCTTGATTTGGGGTTCTCCCAGGCCTCCCTGCCTGGGGAGCTCTGCAGTCCCCTTCCCTACACAGAGAGCTTTCAGACTCTGCCACAGCTTCCTAAACTGCCCACCCCCCATTCTTCACTGCAGTGTCCTACTCCTTTCAAACTGCAATCACCTGATTCCTCTCAGGCAGCTCATCCTGTAAACCGCCAGCCCATAGAGGCAAATCACTCTGTTACAGGGCTCAGACCCTTCAGATGATGCATGATAGGGGAGTTTTCCTTTTTTAAAAATAAAAAACCCAGGAAATTACATACAAAATACCAAGTTAAAAGAAAGTTATTTGGTTGCAAAGTCAAGCATATGAAAGTTGGAAAATGCTATATTTAGTTAGTGCAGAATTAGAGTTGTTGGGGAATTTCCAGCAAAATAGGGATTTGTCAGACAATATCAAATCGTTGAACCTGAAATGTTTTGTGAAAACATATTGGGTTCAATTCACTTTTGATGAACTGCAGGGCCTCTAGGAGCCACAGCTCTGAGGTAGCCCTGCCATATGGACAGTCTCTAGGCGAGGGAGCCCCAGGACTTCCAGGGTCTGCAACTTCTGGGCTACCCCACCGGAATCATGACAATTTCATTTAGCACCTGCCATGATCCTGGGAGAATATTTCATATCATTCTGGGGTATATTAACAGGAGTGTCCTATGTAAGAAATGAGAGGTAGTTGTCCTGCGCTACTTGGCACTGGTGAGGCCTCAACCGGAGTAAAGTGTCCGGTTCTGGATGCCACAATTAAAGAAACAATTGGACAAATTGAAGAGAATCCAGACGACAGCCAAAATTGTGGACAAACTGACAAGAGGCCACAGGAGAGCAACAAAAATGATAAAAGTTTTAAAAAACCTGACCTATAAGAAAAGGTTACAAAAACTGGGCATGTTTAGTTTTGAGAAAAGAAGGATGAGGGGGAAATCTGATAGTCTTCAAATATATTAAAAGAACAGTGATCAATTGCTCTCCACTGAAGATAGGTCAAGAAGTATTTTGCTTAATTTGCAGCAAGGCAGATTTAGGTTGGCTATTAGGAAAAACTTTAACTATAAGGATAGTTAAGCACTGGACTAGGCTACCAAGGGAGGTTGCGGAATCTCCATCTTTGGGGATGTTTAAGAAAAGGGTGGATAAACACCTGCCAGGGATGCTCTATGTATATTTGGTCCCGCCTCATTGCAAGGGGCTGGACTAGATGACCTCTCGAGGTCCCTTCCAGCCCTATATTTCTGTGATTCAATTCAGAAACACCATGTGTCAGTTTTCTAAATGAAAATTGTATGGAATTTCCATTTGTCAGGAAATTTTTAAATGTTGAAATTTCCCGCAAATCAGAAATTCTGTATTTTGATTAGCTTTTGTTTTGATAGTCTTTAATTACATGATCCCATACTATTTTCCCCACAGGATCCCTGCCAAATTCAGGGCAAAGGATGGACACAAAGGAGTAGACTTAAGGTTTCATAGGAAACTGTAGATCTGGCATTTCCTAACTTTTGATTTGTGACTTTGCAATCAAAGTTATGTTATTTTAACGTACTTTAAAATATGTATTTTTACTGAAGTTTATCTAAAAAGTAAAGATTTAATTCCCAGTGCTGTCCTCCGTCAAAACACTTGATTTAAATATAGTCTGGGCTCCAAATTGTTAATTTTGGATTGGGTCAGCTTGTCATTATAGTCCGTTGCTTTGTTCAACTTTTTAGTACTCTGAAAGGAAATCTGTAAATGATGTCTTGTAATTTTCCCTGGACAAGTTTAATCACCCTCAGAAACTCCTTTCTTATTCTTTTTATTGTTAAAACTTAGTTTAATAGAACAATAGGCACAGAAAATCTGCCTGAATTGCACTGAATCCTCTGGTATATGTCTGCTCTTCTTTCTAGTTTCAGACTTTTTTTAAAGTAGACTAGATATCTAGATTTCAGTTGAGTTATTCTGTTGTAGAGCAAAATGTGATACAAGAACAAGGCTTCAGTGGAAATACTTCTGGTGTGAGGTTAGTATCAAGCCTCTGAATTTTTTTTTAAAAACAGGAAAGTAGGTGGGGTTAAATTTTGCCTGTGCTAAACCATACCTCTTCTGAGCTAGGATTTCAGTTAGAGAGATTTTACTGTTACCGACACAACTGAAGAAGAAAGGATCAAATTTTTATTTGAATACAAGCAGACAATCAACTATGATTCTTTCTACCTGTAAGTAATGTGGGCCACATATTTTATGCTTTATGTTCTGTTTTGTACACTAGTTAGTAATGAGCTGCATAAATATCACCATATTTTCCAATTATTCTGCTCTTAAATTGTCATACTAATACGCATGTTAAAATTGTTAGTTTTAACTTTCCAAATTACTTCACAAAATTGCTATGATGGCTTCAGCAAAGCTACTATTGTTACCAACATACGGACTAGCGAACACAACAAATGGGGAACCCAAGAGGATCAGGAACCAAAGGACTGTCCTTAAGAGTGTGTCATGCATAGACATGACAGGGAAATTTAACAGAATTATAGGCAAACTTTCTGATTATGAAGAGTTCAGCTCAATAAAGAGCTAAGTGATAAAACTTCAGGAATTTCAATATTTTTCTATTAGTGGAAAAACAACATTTGGTTTGGAAAAAAGTATGTAGTTTTAGGAGCAAACTATACTGTTGATTTCCAACAGGACATGATTTTATAATTTTTTTCAGTCTGGATGAAAGGCAAGCAATTTCTAATCAATTGTCAGGCATTCTATATGTCACAAATGAGATGTTTTTGATGAGCAAAGATAGGTTAGGTGGGCGGACTACCCCTCAATGTGCCAATGTACACAAGTAACTCAATCTGCTTGAAAAACAAAGTGTTGTTCAGAATTTGGTACAAGAACACAATTGCTTAGAATCAGACTAATTATCAACATTTAGCATCAATCTATCAGAAATAGCAAAACAAAATAAAAAAAATCGGAGTATTAGATTATAAAAGACAAGTGACAAGAAAAACAAATTTCTGACTTGGCTGTTGGTTTTGTCTAGCTAACAGATTCCATTCTAATTAGAGCAATTTTTATTAGGAGATAGGAAGGAAGTGGTACACATTCTTATGCGTACATCGGCCACATATGTGGGCAGCTATATCAATTTAAAGAGCACCCATGGGTCCTAAAATTTTGTGCAGCACCTATAATCTTAGCTTGTGGTTCCAGTGTAGAATTTAGCAGCAATGGGAACATATCAAAGATCAAAGGGTTCCTGCACTTTCATTATGCCACCTTTAATTTTCACAGAACTGTCTCTCTAGCATCTCCTCAAGCAACCTGCCTCTCCTCCTCCCCACAGACATCTTTTTCTTCCCTCTCCCTTCCTCTGGCACCCAGCACACCACTCTTCTGCTGTGCATAGCTAGAGCCAGTTGCAGGTCCTTTCCTAGATTGTTTACTCTGATGGCAGCTGCTCAGCATGTCAACTAACTATGCCTTAGGGTACGGTTACTCATTTCCCATTATTACATCTCCTGCACCTATCTCTCTTCAGGTATTTTCATATAATATATAGAACATACATATAACTAGTCACTGTTTTAATGACAGGTGTTTTCCTTCCAGCCACTTTTGGGGAGGAGAGGGTAAGCTATAAGACTGGTTGACTTTCCCCTTGTGATTATTTTTATCTGGGAGCAACACGGAGCTTTGTTTCAGACTACCAACTACATCATGGCTGGAGAAATGAGATTCTTAACATTACCACCAAAGACAAAATGCATGACAAGATGTAAAGCCAAAGGGCTGGATCCTCAGCTGGCATAAATTTTAAATCATTGACTATGTTTTGGTAGCTTAAGTGAAAGCCCAGCATTCAGAGAAGTAAGGATTGAAAAGTGTGCTGTCACCACAGCTGCTTTATGCAGACATATTCCCAAACAACTACTTACTGAAAACAAGTCACACGCAAAATACATCTTCGTATTAACAGCAAAAGGAGCAAAGGGCATTTTCTTTCCAGTGCCCTGTCCCATTTTGTGTGTGAGCTACAATATTTCAAATCTCAACAGCTACTACACGTTCCCTTTGGAAAATGCATTTAGGACCAACTCTTGGATTCCTTACGGAGGCAAGACTCCCACTGAAATCAACAAAAATTAGTGATAAAAACTGTGAAATCTTGGAACCACATAACTAGGGTAGAGGCAGGCAGGCAGCATGTATGTGAGTATCGCTCATTACTGTTCAGCAACCTCCTCTGGTGTATGCAAAGGGTTTTTCCAAAGGGCAAGCTACTCCATTAGGGGCCTGATCCAAAATCTTTGCATTGACTTCAGTGGGTTTGGCTCATGCCCTAGCACAACATGAATTCAGGAAGAAAATGTGTAAAAACAATGTTTAAACTATAAGAGTCAATGGGCAAAATTCAATTTCAGAGATCCACAGATTCCAAGGCCAGAAGGAACTGTTCTGATCTAGTCTGACCTCCTGTATAACACAGGCCATAGAACTCCCCCAAAATAATTCCTAAAGCATCTCTTTTAGAAAAACATCCAATCCCAATTTTAAAAGTGTCACTGATGGAGAAGAAATCTGCCATGACACTTGGTAAGTTGTTCCAGTGGTTAATTACTCTGTTAAAAATGTACACCTTATTTCCAATTTTGTCTAGCTTCAACTTCCAGCCTTTGGATCACATTATACCTTTCTCTGCTAGACTGAAGAGAGCATTATTAAATATTTGTTCCCCCTGTAGGTACTTATTGACTGTAATCAAGTCACCACTTACGTTCTCTTTGTTAAGCTAAAAAGAGTGAGCTCCTTCAATCATGATAAGGGATGTTTTCTAATCCTTTAATCATTCTTATGGATCTTCTTGGAACCCTACAATTTTATCAACATCCTTGACTTGTTGACACCAGAATTGGACACAGTATTCCAGTGGTCACACCAGGGCCAAATACAGAGGTAAAATAACCTCTTTACTCCTACTCGAGATTGTATCAGACCTTTTGGCCACAATGTCATACTGGGAGCTCATGTATAGTTGATTAGCCACCATGGCCCTCAAATCTTTTTTAGAGTTACTGCTTCCCAGGATAGAGTCCCCCATCATGTAATTATGGCTACGGCTATGATTATGTCACAGAAGTCACATTGACCTCCATGACTTTTTCTGCCCTGGAGCTGCAGCTCCAAGCCAGCCCCGCCCATGCATCTCCCATCCCCTGGGTTGGTGTGGGGGGATTTTGCAGTTGCTCAGCTGCCGCAGGCAGACGGCAGACCCTCACAGCAGCCCAGCCCCACAGGTAGGGGGGCCCCAGAGTTCCCAGGCACCACAGCAGTGGGGGACCTGGGAGCCCCTGCAGCAGTGAGCGCTGAACCAGCCTACCCCTTTTGTCAGGGATATTTTTAGTGAAAGCTGGAGACAGGTCACAGGCTTCTGTGAATTTTTGTTTTTGCCTGTGACCTGTCCATGACTTTTACTAAAAATATCAGTGGCAAAAACTTAGCCTTAATTATGGCCTACAATCTTTGCTACCAGATACATACATTTACCTTTAACCATACTAAAATGCATGTTTGTTTGTGCACAGTATACCAAGCGATCCAGATTGCTCTGTATCAGTGACCAATCCTTGTCATTATTTATCACAGCCCGAATTTTTGTGTCAGATGCAAACTTTATCAGTAATGAATTTGTTTTCTTCCAGATCATTAATAAAAATGTTAACTAGTGTAGGGCCAAGAACCAATCCCAGTAGGACCCCACTAGAAATACACCAGTTCGATGAGGATTCCTCCTTTAGAATGGCATTCTAAGACCTGTCAGTTAGCCAGTTTTTAATCCATTTAATGTGTGCCATGTTAATTTTATTTCATTCTAGTTTTTTTTAATGAAAATGTCATGGTACCAAGTCAAATGCCTTACAGAAGTCTAAGTATATTACATCAGTACTATTACCTTGTACAACCAAACCTGTAATCTCATCAAAAAAAATATATGAAGTTAGTTTGACAGGATCTATTTTCCATAAAACTATGTTGAGATTGACATTAATTATATTACCCTCCTTTCATTCTTTATTAATCAAGTCCTGTATTAGCTGCTCCATTATCTTGCCTGGGATCCATGGCAGAAGGACAGGCCTATAATTACCTGGGTCACCCTGTTTACCCTTTTAAAATATTGGCACAACATTAGCTTTCTCCCAGTCTTTTGGATCTTCTCCAGTGTTCCAAAACTTATTGAAAATCAACTTTAATATTCCAATGATCTACTCATTAGCTCGTCTAAAACTCTTGGATGCAAGTTATCTGGACCCACTAATTTTAAAATGTCTAACTTCGGTAGCTGCTGTGTAACATCCTCCTGAGATATTAGTGGAATGGAAAGAGTGTTATCATATGATATGACTACATCATCTGTTTTTTTCAAATATAGAACAGAAATATTTATCGAACACTTCCTTTTCTGCATTATTATTAATAATTCTACCATATCTATCTAGTAATGGACCAAGACCATTGTTAGGATTCTTTTTGTTCCACATATACTTGAAAAACTCCTTCATATTATCCCTAACTCTGTTGACCATAGATTTCTCCCTGTGTCTCCTTGCTTCCCTTATCAATTTTCTACAGTTCTTACTTTCTGATTTATATTCATTACTATGAACTTCCCCTTTCTTCCATTTGTAATATATTACCTTTACTTTCCTTCTAAACCATGTCTGTTTTTAATCAATAGGGGCTTCTTCCTCGATTGTGGGATTATGGCTTTTTGGGCATCTAGGAAAATATTCCTAAACAATTCCCAATTATCATTCATATTTTTATGATTAAATTCTTCCTCCCAGATGATTTGGCTCATAATTGTTTTCAGCCTTGTGAAAGTGGCCCTCATAAAGCATGAAGGATATATATATCGCAGGTGTGGACTTGATTCTGTTTGCACATTATAAATGTGATCAAGTCATGATCACCTGTACCTAAGTTACTGTCAAGATGTCTGTAGTGGCTCAGGAGTGTGAGTACCAACCCCAGTGCACACTATTGAGAAACAGGGCACTCACCGCAAATTGCTTGTGAGTTCTATACTTAAATTTCCTCAACCAAGTTTCAAGTGTGAACACCTCAGGCACTATAGCTTCCTTAACATGGTGTCACAGACAGTCCTCTTGGGTATTCCAACCTATCTTGCCACCCAGGTAAAGCTTGCCTTTCTGATAGATGGTCCCTTACATCAAAAATCACAACAATGTTCACGTTATTCCCAGTTCCAAAGGACCAGTCACTTATCCCAGATCACTTGCACTTTAGATCCTACACCAAAAACAACGCTTCTAGCCAATTCTGTAATAAATTAACTAATTATTTATTATCCAAGAAATATGAGTTATTTACAAGGTTAAAGCAGATAAACACACACACAAATGAGTTACAGTCTTAGGTCCCAAAAAAGAATAGAAGCTGCTATAATATGCAAACTCCATAAGTACTCCTAAGGTTCACCCAGGCCAGGCACTGGGGATCCCTTGTTTATGCTTAGAAATCTTGCTCTCTCCAAGTACAAGCAACATAGACATACAGTTCTCCCCCAGAGTTCAAACTGATGGGATGAGTCCACCTGCATATCTCCTCTTCATGGGTGTGTGCGGTGGGAAGAGCAATCAACAAAGTCTTTGTTCTTTGATGTTTCACAATGGTTCATTTGGTTCCAATGACCCTTCTTAGTGGGGAAGACATAACACCCTCTGTGGAAAACTAGTATTTCACACTTGGACATGCTTCTCTCCCGACTGGTGGTTTCAGAACAAACGCACACTTTTGCAGTCACAGAGCAAATACTTAAATATTACCTTATAAATGGGATACAGATATTATAAAGTAAGCCTATGATTTAGTCATGGGTATTTTTAGAAAAAGTCATGGACAAGTCATGGGCAATAAACAAAAATTCACAGCCCCTGACCTGTCCATGGCTTCTACTATAAATCACTTTTGTCACCTTTGTCTGGCTTGTCCTTGTCCATCCCTCCACAAACGCAAGTCGATGCCACATCATTCTATTTAATTGCGAGGCATGTTCTTTCCATTTCTGGCCAAAGAGTTTTGTCATGGGATTGGCACAGCGCATTTTTGGTCTGTCCAGTGGTCACTTGTGGTCTCTGGAGATCCAGTCACTGGTGCGGTTGTCCACCTATTGTCTTGCCTGTGCACTAAATGACCTGCCCATCTTTGTTTTGCGTCGTACATTGCCTGCACTACATCGGTAACCTCTGTACGCCTTCTGATCGCATCATTCGGTATGTGATCATGGAGTGATATCTTGCACATTCACCTTTCCATTGCTCTCTGGGTGACAGCAAATTTTTCTTCCTCTGTGTTCGTCGTTGACCAGCTTTCTGCTCTGTATATCATTGCTAGCAGAACAGTGGAGTTAAACAGTTCTTTCCTTTCCTTCACGGGCAGTTCATCATCCATTTGAGACGTCTTTATCTTGTTGAAATTTGCCCACCCCACCTTTCTGCAGCTGAGCAGAGACAACCCTACTATAAATACCCCTGATTAAATCTTCGCTGTTCTGGCAGCCCTGGGGTCAGCCACACTGGCCACTGCAGAAGTCATGGAGGTCATGGGAAAGTAATGGAATCTGTGACTTCCACAACCTCCATGACAGACTCACAGCCTTAATTATAAAAGTGAGATTAATGTATGTAGCAACCTACTAGCATTTCATAAATTTGAAACACATTTTTATGAATCTAATATATATTTTAGCATTACTAACACTCATGAGAGCCAGACTGAATTCCAGCTATGCATTTGTCAATTGAGGCCAAGAGGCATGGGCAGTAGGTATAATACGCCAGGGAAAGCTCTGCCTTCCCTGATGATGACACCGACCTGCCACCAGACACCTGGCCCCAGCCCTTCCCCGGGACCCTTACTGCCTCCTCCACTCCACACGTCCCCCCCACCAGGTCCCTGCTGCTTGCCATGTCCCCCCTCCTCCTCGGAACAGGAGAGTGAGGAGGGATACAGAGAGCCGGCAGACTGGTGAGGCTCTGCTGAGCACTGGGGCCAGCAGCTCGATGGGGGGCAGGGTCTTCAGGGGCAGGAGGAACTGGCTCTAGGGGGATGGTGGCTCAGCCTGGCCTGATTCTGGAAAGGGGATGGCGACTTGGCTTGTCAGACACTTGCGGGCTGGGGGGGCGCGGAGGGGGGGAGGCGGTAGCTCTGCCCAGCGCCATGGCTGGCCTGGCACTCAGGGAGACTGGTGGCTCAGCCCACACCTGGGGCCGGCAGTGGGGGTGGGGGGAAGGGGAGGAGGGAAGATGGCTCGGCCTAGCGCTTTCGGGGGGCGGGGGGTCAGGAGGGCCGGCAGCAGCGGCTCAGCCCAATTTATGGCTTGGGCAGACGGGCGAGGGCTCCTCTGGTCGCGGGAGCCCCTCAGAGTCAGGGCTTCTCCTTTTACACAGTAGAAGGGGGATTTCAGGGGTCTGGCGTGAGGGGGCGGGGCCTTGGGTGGAAGGGGTGGGGCTGGCAGGCTAGCCTCCCCAAAGCGGTATGCATTTGTGGTTATAGTCAGGTTCACCTGCCGCCCATGCCAAGAGGCCTTGACATAGGCTGGCATCTGGTCTGCAAGCATCACAGTTACCATTAAATGTTTAGTTCTGTGATCAATTCTTCTTTATCTCGCAAGTATCTCATGTACATTAAAGAAAACCGAATTTGGCTTTTTGTATCCAAATGAAGTTATTTTTTTTAAAATCCCTCCATTCAAAAGAAAGAAAATTAAGTAATAAAGAGTGTGGAGATGTTTATGTGAGGCAATATGCTGCATGAGCTTCTGTCAGGAAGTGCAGGCTTCCTGTACCACTTTAATAATCATTGCTACAATACTTGGAGTCAGCTCTGTGTGTATATAACTTCCTGTCTTGCTAGTACAAGATTATGATGTGAGCAAGTCTAATTGAGTTATTCACACGGAGAGCCAAGCAATTTGACATTTGTGGTGGGTACTTTAGATGTACAGGTATGGGTCATCTTCTCTTCCTGATAGAGGCTGCAGAGTCACTATGAGTTATTCTGTCACTTTAGTGGTCTGTGATTCTCTAATCAAGGACATCAGAATGAGAAAGTAGTGTCACATGTATTGTATAAATAGCAGGCTCACAAGTAAATTCACAAGATGTGACAGCCTACAGACCACCTGAATAGGCCCCATGGAATCAAATCCTAAAACCTGCAACTCTCAGTAGTCTCTGAAGAGCTCTCACAGTACTTCTTATTTCATGATGCTGTCCCCTGCTGATTTGTCAGATTTCCACACAGAAATATGGTGTTTCAATAATACATTTCAGAGCTTTAACTCCCATTGAGTCTTTCTACAGCTGCTACTGAGCAGCCAAAGCGGGAATCAATGCAAGGACAAAATAACTCCTTCAGAAGCTGTGCTGCAAGGGAGAGACAGCCAGCCAAATCAGGAACTATGCATGCAAACAGATCTGCCTCTACAAAGCTGGGGATGTCCCTTTCCTAGGACCTCACGCCCTGTGAACTCCACAGAACCAGAGGAGAACATGGTAGGGTAGGAAGAAAAAAGAAGGGCAGCAAACCTCACAGAAACACCCTGCATCTCAGAGTCTTTCACACTCATTTCTCTGCAAGAGATGGTAATCTTCTAGGTCACAGTTATTGGATTATGGGTCATATTCTGCACTCTTTTACAGTCAAAACACTGAACTCAGTGAAAGTGTTGCTCAAGTAAGGAGTGCAGAACAGGGACCTACACTGCATACCATGAAACACCCTAATTACTGATTCAGCCCAAAGTTTGTTATGATTCCTTAGGCACTATAAGAAACTAGCTGGTAAATATATGATTAGGATATATGTAAAATGCATTACAGACATTTCATTTACTGCTGGTTTCTTTTAACCTAGCAAAGTAGATTCAAGTGTGGAAAGTGCCTATACTTTACAGAAAGAGTTTGAAATTCAGTGAAGGCAGAAAATTCCTGGGTTGACATTCCACCTTTATTCAAACCAGCCTGAACTCTGAATTCATTTGCATTTGTGGTTATAGTCAGATTTTCAGTGTACTTAAGAATGTTGTTTTAATAATACGTGAAGTTCTACAGCACCTGATCTAAATATCTCTGGTAAGTACTTAACAAATGTTCATTGAGGCTCACAGCACTAAGGCAAGATATACAGGGATTATGTGACCCATCACTGAAATGTAGACACCTTTGTAGTGGAACGCAGAAGCTCTTTAACAGTGCATGGTTGCAATACACTATCTAAGTCAGGGGCAAACACTGCTCCCAGCTGAAACACCTCGGGTAGTTTTGGTAAGTAGTATGTAATTACCCAAGTTGGAATTTAAACATCCTTCCTCTAATGAAAGAGACCATGAGATCGCTAATAGCCAAATGTCAGTTCACCTCATTCAAAAGTCAGCACCTGCAATTTCAACTGCCATCTAATGCCATTCCAGTAATCAATTCAGTACTATTTCAGACTTTCCCTCTGAATTTCTTCTTTTGCAGGTAAACATAGACCAGTGATATTAAGATACTGAAAGTTGAAAACACTTTTCTTTTTTCTTGTTTATAGCTCCTTGTCTGGAAAATACAGTAAATGGACTAGAAATTACAGCAAGCACCAGTAGGAGAAAGCACATTCTGGCAAAGCTAAACAGTAACAATTTTATATGGCGAGGTGATAGCTTCATGTACAATGGAAAGTAATGCAGCAAACTGATCACACTGCACGTACCTTTTTTAGTCTGGCTTCTTTAAAAAAATTGTTAATGTCAGCTGGCTTGGGCATTTCCAATCCTCATATTTTCCATAGCCGTCACTGGAAACTTTTATCAAGCGGTTTATGATATCTTGTGATTTAAAATGGGCTTGTCAAAGTCCCACACCATAGGCTCTTCACAGGATGTCATGGTCGATGGCAAATTGCCCCCACAAGCTTCACTGGTAACTTTTCAAAGCAAAACAAGCATAAGCCACAGGTTTCTTCCTCTTCTGACTAAGAACTAATTTTGATCTTATCTCCCTGAAGTTTGCCCTTCTCTTTCCCTTTTTATAGTGTGAGATTTGTTAAATACTGTATCTTTCTTTATTGGTCAAATAATTCAAGTTTCACCAGGTGTAATAAGGCCACTTAACCTTTTGAATGCTATGCTACACAGATTCTTAGTAAACTTTGTTGCGGTGCTATGCTAACATATACTCATCTTTAAAATGACTCCAACTCAAGCAGCTCCCTCCAGTTCCAAAACAGCTGCCTAACCCACCCACAACCTTGTGGTTATGGGAACATCCCAGCCATATCTCAGCTGCCTAACTTTTTCTTCTCTTTCAGCTGCCTAAAGGTCATGCAACCTCCACCCAAGAAACCCAGCTAAAGCCCCTTTCCCACCCCAGGTGTCATCCATCCAGAAATTAGGTCAGAGTAAAGGTCAGTTGTCTTGCTGCAGCTGACCCCATTAGGTGTCTTCTCTCCACTTGTTCATTTGCAAGCAGCATATGAGGAATTGCATAAACACAGCAACTGTGATACAAGATAAATAGGAATGCATGACTAACTCTTGAGATCAGATTTGAGCTCTTGTTTTTGTAAAGCTCTTTGTTTTGTTTTTCTATACCTGAAAGACTTATAATAATGATTTGCACTGAGATTATACAGCAAAAGATGCCAAAGCTCTTTTACAAACATTACTTAATTCTTACAATGTCCTATTTCCATTTTAGAGATGGAAAAAATGAAGCAGAGAGAGGTTAACTTATAAGTAACTTGCTCATGCTCACACAGTGAAAACATGGTAGAGCTAGGACTAACACTTAAGAGCTCTAACTCAGAGGCCTATGTGCTAACCATTATACTATACTTCCTCTCTTATCTAGACTTAGACTACATAGAGAATGGATGTTCTTATTACTTACACCGAAATATTTCATCCAAATCCCTCACATGTTAATTAAATGAAACTGGGTCATCATCCCAGATAGGGGGTATAAACAAACCAAAAATGGTGAAGAGGGAATAAAAAAACTGAACACGTTAGTGTGACTTTGAAAAGAACACGCATGAAAAATAAACTTGGAAAAATACTCAGTCCTAAGGGAGGGACACTACCTAATATGTGTCTTTAGAGAATCTTCTAATGACAAGAATGTAGTGTTCACTGTGGAAAAGAAGAGACAGGACTCACTTGTGAAGGATATAAAGGTTGCTGCTGCATACAGAAGGAACCTGTAGCACTCCTTGGATATCTAGCTACCACACTGATTAAAACAATCGAGTATCATCACACAGGGTTTCTCTTAAATCTTAGCCAAGAACGGTGACTACACTACAAGCAAAACATGGCAAAACATGAATAGGGAGCTCAACATAAAAAATGTGTAGGGATGCCAGGTTGGTTCTTCAGATTTTTCACACCTCACAAGAGGACATTTGTAACATCAGAGGCTCTTCTGGTGCTATGTATTCATTAAGAAAAAATATCCTAATCAGTATTTTATTATTGTACTGCTCACTGTGGTTAATAATTTATCCATCTGTAAATAGGAATAATACTTAGCACCTGTATAGTGTTTTTCATCTGTAGATCTCAAAGTGCTTTACAGAAGTGGGAAAGCACTGATAACTTCAATTTTAACAGATGAGGAAACTGAGGCACAGAGAGATTAGGGGTTCGATTGTGGAGTCCTTCCTTACACTGGCAAGCACTCAAGTAGTTCCACTGGTTTCAGTTGGACTATTCCCATGAGTAAATGTTCCACAATCTGGTCCAAAGTGACTAGCCCAGAGTCTCACAGCAAGTCCACAGCAGAGAACCTATTACACACTTCAGTGCAGTAAACCAAAAACAGTACTAAAAATACAGAAATGTTCTTCTTTTCAGATCACACCATCCAGTCTGCTTTTTGCTGCTGCTGCTGTTCGGTGCAGAAAAGGTAACTCAAAGTTTAGCTTCAACTCGCCAGTAATTAAGCTAATCAGAATAAGTCATTTGCTTTCAAACTAGTCACATATAAAAGCTTCTAAAACCCGTCAGTTTTCAGTAAATCTGCTGAAATTTTAAACATTTACAGACCTTTTCCCTCTCCCACAGCTAATCTGTTTGGTGATATATATTCTCATAAGCACTGTTTTTATTCTCCAAAATTAGAGCAGTGAGGACAAAGTTGAGCCTGGACAATGATGAAGACTTGATGGCTGGATACTCAATGTCACAACAGCTCTCCTATGTGTCTACCCAAAAGCACAGAGTAAGTAAAATCATACAGATTCAGGAAACTGAAGGACAAAGAGGTTAAATGACGTATCCAAGTCCAGACACTGAATATATGCCAGAGCAGGCACGAGTGCAGAGGTTCTCAAACTGTGGTCCATGGATAGTGGTCCATGAACTCCATTTAGGTGGTCCATGGATAGTTCCTTCTAAGGTGCATGCCTGGGTGGCTGCACACAAGAAAATGAAGGGCCACCCACCAAATTAGTAGGTGCCTGGACCCTGGAGAAGACACACATGTAAGGTGAGGTGGTGGCCTTGGAGGAAATGGGGGTAAGTGGGAGGGGGCAGTGGGGTGAATAGAAGGGGTGGGGGGAATTTGGGACGTGCAGGGCTGCGGCGGCCAGAGAAAGAGGCGACTTTCCTCAGCTCCAGGGTTCCAGCTGCCGGAAAGAGACGGCCCTCCTTCCCAGCCTCAGCTGTGTGGCTGCTGTGGTGGGGGAGAGACCCCCCTTCTTCCCAGCCCCAGCTCAGGGGCTGCCATGGCTGGGGAGAGAAGGCACATCTATTGCAACAGAAAGGTAAGACTACTGATATTAAAATATGAGTTGTGTGCTTTTATTTGTAGAACAAAAAAAGTTAATTATTATTAAGGGTTTTTTTATATAGTCCTTTTATCCAAAGTGCTTTACAATAGTTAGCTAACGGTACAAATAACATTTGGAAAGATCATTAAGTGGTCCACTGAGACCCTCCACTGAGATCACCTTCAAGTGGTCCGTGAAAAAAAAGTTTGAGAACCACTGCACTAGTGTAACTAACTCCCTGCCAAATCTTTAAAGTTGCAGTAATACATACTTCATATAAATATTGTAAAGAGTATTTTAATAAGAGTGCAAAGATTTAGAAGATTTACATTGTTATGTATTTTTTCCAGACACGAAAGACCTGAGTATGGTCTTACTTTCATTTGGCCTAACTCTACGGACTTCAATGAGTTCCTCCCAACTTTACAACAGTGTAACTGAGCGCAAAACCAGGCCCTATGTTCATGCAAAACAAAATGTTTGTATTCCTGCTGATATGTTAAGCATGTATGCAGTGTTCTCCAAACCCAGCTGGTGTAATTCAATGGAGCTATTCTGATTTACATCAGCTGAGGAGCTGTCCCAGAATTCATACCGCATTAATGTAACTGCAAGCACTTTGGTGGGGGAAATGCTCTACTTTGGCTACAGTAACACTACATGCATATTATTTATTTATTTGTCAGTGTAACTTTGGCTTGAGTAACAGTTATCCAAGTGCAATCAACAGTACTCTGTTGCCTTCTTGCAAGTGCAACTGACCGGACGATAAGGCGTAGGGAGGAAGGAATCGTTATCAGTTTCTTTCAGGAACAGAGACAACATAAAAATAAAATAAAATACTACTACTAATAATAATACTAATAATAAGCAGGGAAAGAAATGCAAACCAATTATGATACTTTTTTCTCTCAACAGCATGACAGGCAATTTGTTCAGCAATCAAAAAGGAAGCCACCACCAGCGTTACCCCCACAGATCCCTGGAGAGTATGAAGAGAAAATCAGAGTCATTGCACTCTATGATTTTTTTGCCAAAGGACCCTGTGACTTAACACTCAGGAAATCAGAAGAATACATTATCCTTGAGAAGTATGACCCCCACTGGTGGAAGGCAAGAGACCAGTACGGGTAAGAGAGGAGGCATGTTTGGACCCATTTGTTTCTATTTATCTTCCTAAAAAAAACCCCAAAAAACAAAAATACAAAAATTAGAGGCATAAATATATTTTAGGGCCCGATTTTAAAGTGTTCAGCTCCCAGTTAGGCATCTATATGAAGCAGCCAGATTTTGAAAAACATTCAGCACACAGCATCTCCCATTGAGAATAATGGGAATCTAGAATCTAGACAGACACACACCAGGCTAAACAAGAACAGTATTTGGGAATTTGAGAAGAGAGTGAGTTGCTGGCTGCTGAGCAGTTCTGGAAACCTGGCAACTTCATTTAGGACCTGTTGGGTGCCGAGCTCTTTTGAAAATCTGGTGCTTCATACTTAATTTGTAAAGTATTTTACAATACAGTGAATCAGAAGAAAGTTTATGTGAGTGTGACGGAATGGCATTCAGATAAAATAGCAACTACAGTCATATAGGTAGCTAGATCAGGGGTGGGCAAACTTTTTGGCCTGAGGGCCGCATCGGTTTTCTGAAATTATATGGAGGGTTGGTTAGGGGAGGCTGTGCCTCCTCAAACAGCCAGATATGGCCGGCCCCTGCCCCCTATCTGACCCCCCTGCTTCTTGCCACCTGACAGCCCCCCCAGGACTCCTGCCCCATCCAACCCCCCGTTCCCTGACGGCCCCCCGAGGACCCCTGCCCCACCCCCCCTGCTCTCGGTCTCCTGACAGCCCCAGGACCCCCTGCCCCAACTGCCACCCCATCCAAACCCCCTCTCCTTCCTGACTGCCAGCCCCGTGGAACACCTGCCCCACCCACCCCCCCGCTCCTTGTCCCCTGACTGCCCCCTGCTGCCCCATCCAACCCCTCCTCTCCTTCCTGACTGCCCCCCTGGGACCCCTGCCCCCATTCAACCCCCATTCCCCACCCTCTGACCACACTGACCCCTATCCATGCCCCTGACACCCCCTGAACTCTCCTGCCCTCTATCCAACCCCATCCCTACTCCCTGCCCCCTTACCGCACTGCCTGGAGAATCGGTGGCTGGCAGTGCGGCTGCACCAAGAGAGGCAGCCGCGCCACGCAGCACAGAGCATTGCACCGCACAGCGGCGTGGCTGCAGGGGAGGAGGGACAGCCTCCCGGGCCAGGAGTTCAGGGGCCAGGCAGGACAGTCCTGTGAGCCGTAGTTTGCCCACCTCTGAGCTAGAGAGATGAACGACAATTAAGCAAATTTCTGCTCTCAGTCACACTTGTGCCTATCTTCCCATCTAGTTTCATACAGTGATATATTGAAGTTACTAGGGTTGCACCATTGTGGCTGAGAGCAGAATTGTAGAAAGGGTATGTAATTCAGTAAAATATTGTTTTTGGAGTTAGGTCTGCCTGAACCAAAATCCTAGATCCAAATACCCCTGAACTTTAAAAAAAGTCTGGATCTGAACTTCACTTATGGTCCTCTTCCTACAGTAATGCTTTCATTGTGTCCCCCTTCTCTCAGCTTAATGTCTTCATCCACACCTCCTCCCCTTATGTTTGGAATAGCTGCTTTTTTTTTTATGTGCCAAATAACCATCCCCTCCTAATTCAAATCCCACCTCTAAACACACTTCTTCCTAGAGGCTCAGTGATACTCCACCAGATACATAAAAAGAATTTGCCTTGTTCAGAGATTAGACAGTTATCTGGTGTACTGTGCATCTGAACCGCAGTGTATGTCCAAATTAGGAACTGTACAGTGACAAGCTTGCTGAAATACATAATAACCTTGAACGCACTGGTTGTTTTTGAAGGTGGGATTTAAAATAATTGGCAATTATGTAAAATGTAGGTTTTATATATATATATATAATACAACTCAATCTACTTTCTAATGTGTGCACTGGCCATGCGTATGCGTTCAAAGGTAGAATCTAGGCTTCAGTCCCACCTGGTGGGTCTTATGCAGAGCTGGCAACACAAATTCACCCATTTTCTGGTTTTCCAGAGAACAGTCCCATACTGAACAATTCATACAGTCAGTATTTGCCCATCATCTGCCCTTTGAAAAATCACCAGGTTGATAAGAAGAATCTTGGGGTCTTCCTTCAATGACTGTCTGAATTCACAGAAGCATAACTCATACTTAATATGTGGCCAAAGCGTTAGTTGCCTTCTTCTTAAGTGAAAGGAATATTCACATTTTAATCCCAGTAATACTTTACATTGTGTTATATCTTTCATTTGTATTTATTTTAGTAATGAAGGCCTAATTCCCAGCAATTATGTAACTGAGAACGAGCGAAATAATTTAGAAGCATATGAGTAAGTACACTTGAAAATGATTATTGTGTCTCCTCCCTGAGAATTGGTTAGGACTGTACATTTTTAGGTCCTGATCTTTCAGTCCTTACTGGAAGTCAACAGGAATTTGCCTGAGTAACGACTGCAGGACTAAGTCCCTTATTTTTTCTTATAAATCATCATCCTAAAAATGAATTCACCATTTGTCTTCCAGTTTTCATGATTCTGCTCTATTCAAATCAATGGCTGTTTGCTATGAGACTAGAATGTCATAAACACTGGTAGCTCATAAACAATAAATAGTATAACTGCATCTGTTTGCATAAGTCAAGATGTCACAATCTGGATGTTTCCTATTTGCTAGCACTCACAGCCAGATACTATTATACTCTGATCTTTTCCTGTTTTGTACATTTCAATGAATAGCCAGTACTCACTTCAACATATTTAAGGTTCATTGACTGGTGAGGAAGAGTAAAATTCTCAAATATTCTAGCCAGAGATGGGCCTGAGACACCAAGTGTAAATGCAAAATTTCCCAAACTTCTGGGTGTTTATATCCAGGATTTTACTTAGTCTCAACTTTAAACACAACAAATGGGAAAAAATATTGAAAATCATCAGGCTAGACTTGACACCAGTAAAGCTGCCCTCTTTTCCCAACCACAATCCCATCACATATTCAATTATGAGACACTATATGAGCAAAAATTCTACACATTGGACTGTAAACCCGCCAATTTATCAAAGGCAGAAGACTGGACCCTCTAACAACTCTTATGGCATGTGCAAGAAACCACCACACTTCACATTGTTACTGTGTAGGAGTTTTTAAAATAAATTAGCGAGTGAGACCCAGAATGCTGGATAGGCACATTTTAAAAATATAACTATGAAACAGGAAACACTTACTTTATGAGGAAGCTAATGGGGTTCTTTCACTAGTTAGGGCGAGCTGAGTGATAGTAAGGGGCAAAGTTAAAACTGGTAGTGGAACTTTAAATATTTCCAGACTTTCTGACATTTTGATTTTTTAAACTATGACTTTAACATTTTCACTTTTCAACATTGTTTTTTTAACCTTAGCTCTGAATTTTCTCATTCACAAATATCTTGTTTTTGTTTGTGTTATTATTATAGCGGAGATGGTCTTATAAAGTGGTTTAAAATTAATAGCTGTTTGTTTACAACCATAGCTTTATATTAACCACGTTTTTGGTTTGGGAATAGTATAATGGTTAAGAAGTGTTGCTCTTTACAATAGAGTCGATAAGTATTTTTATTAAAACAGCTTGAAATCAGAACATAATTTAGCTGTCTTTTCTTGGTCATTTATTGTAGGTGGTACTGTAAAAACATAACCAGAAATCAGGCAGAACTTCTACTAAGGCAGGAGGTAATTCAGTTGGTTTATAAACTTTCATTGTTTGTAAAGTTACCCACAATCTAAATTATTCTGTCAGTATTACAAGACGCATCATGAAGAGTTCAGCCATTAAATCCAGAGCTAACTGTACAATAAGATAGAGTACTTTAAAATGAAGGGATGTCTTGGTGGTCTAAACATCAGGTATGGAATACTTAGACTCCGTAGAACTTGTTCTGTTTAGGTCTCTAACTTCCATATTAGATAAACTGAGTTCTATGCAGTTTACTGTGCGTGTCTTTTGAGTGAGACTTTAAAAACTGAAATCTGTCTGCTCTGTATGAACATTAAAAATCTCACAGTCTCTTAGTTAACATAGAGGTTTGCCCCAGTATCCTTAACTAAAATTTCTACTCCTCTTATTGTCATGCAGCATGTTGTGGCCCACTTAGTCCTGCCCATAGGCAATTGTGTTTTATTGGTGCTATTTTATATATTTTGTGTGAAGCAATGTGGAACCCTTGGGAAGAAAAGTGCATGTCAATATAAAATACAACTGTATCTATGACTTCAAATTGTTACTATTTTAGAGAGAATAACAGAGTTTTGCTCAGGGGCCAACACAGGGATTGGATAAAATACAGCTCAGCCAGAGGGAGTGCACAGAAACATACAGAATTATAGGTGTTAAAGAGGAAAAATAACAGCTCTTATATAATCCAGTCTACCACCCTGCTTTACAGTATATTTTCTAGTGATTTGTGTGGTCTATTTTTCAGTGCTCCAAACATGGAGCTTCCAGCACTTCCCATGGGAGAGTATTCAAATATATTTAACTCTGAGAACTCTTCTGATATTCAGTCTAATTTTTCCATTTCCATTTCTCAATTTCATTCCATTACTATTAGTTATAATCCCATGAATCACTGTAAATGATTCCTAGTCACCATGGCATTATCACCCTTCAAATATTTATAGATTTGTATGTCCTATCTTTAGTTTTGGGTTAACCAAGTCAGATATTTAACTCTGCTCCTCCAGCCAATGGCATGGCTATGACTACAGCACTTAAACTACACTGTACAGCTAAAGCTTACTGCAACCTGCTACACAGGGTTGTGACTACAGGATTTACACAGGTCACACTCCAGCTAGCCAGAGGTCTATCATGCAGATGTCCCACTCACAATTCCCCTTCCACATTAATATGAAGATGAACTGCCAGGGTTTATGGCCTTTCTCCTCCTGGTCCCCTGAACAGAAGCACGAAGCACCACAGTGGTTCCACTACATTTTGGGCCTTCCACAGATGCCAAATAGCCATGAAGTTTTAGCTCTTTATTCTTTAATTGTTTCAAGGGTCTGTATCGCATTAGAGCATAGTGAAGTATAAACATTCACAGAAACAGTGGACTGGGTTAAATGTAAATGTTCAATATATTTAAGATGTTAAATATGAGTTATCTTCAACTTACCACTGATAGTCACCTGTATTTTAATGAATAACAGTGAATTATATCCATGGTGTTGTGCCATTCATCTGGTGTACTGAGTGTATAAGAAAATGTACAGTACAGCACAAGTAGTCTCCAAACACAGTGTTACAAACATAACATATAATATCACCAGGCTTGTGTACTTAGTTCAATGATATAAAGCAATGAAATAGCTCCATATAGGAAAAAGACCCCAATAACTAGAAATAGTAAATAGCTCTATGGCTGTAGAAATTAGGAGGTTAGGTAGAGATCATTAGAGTATTATGTTACTATATAAGTCTTGTGTTCTAATATCATAAACCATGCTAGTAAAGTTTGAACAGTTTGAACATCAGTATCCAACAGTCAAAAGGCATCAATGCTTCTCTTGCATTAAGTAATATCCTTGGAATCACCCAACAGTGATCCACACACAGGTGAATGACTCAGCATTTATATATTCATATTTACTCTAAGATGTTCTCAGAAAAGTACTTAGCTTCCTGCTGTAAAAAAGAGATATCACCTGCATTGTACAATACACTACAAGTGTTAAGTACATTACCTCCTTTTAGAAGTTACTGTTCTTTTAGTCATACAGTTAAAGGCCACAAGGAACCACCACATCATCTGCTCTGACCTCCTGACCTTTAGCTTTCTTTGGTTCCTTTATAAAACATTGAACAGTATTTTGTAATCAGCTGAATGTCTTATCACATGTGAATTTTCTGTCAAACACAAAAGAAAGGATAAACTAAATCTGAATTGCTTTTCAGTCCAAAGAAGGGGCATTTATGGTCAGAGATTCAAGTCAAAAGGGAGCCCTCACAATGTCTGTGTATTCACGATCTAGTGGGTAAGTAATTGCTGCTCTGAATGGTTAAGAATTTAAATAAACAGATGAAAACATATCTTAATTACAATTCTTTGTGAAAGTGGCTTGCTTGCTGCACAATATACATGTACAGTACAATATTGTACAGCATTGTCCATACTGTGTATAGGGAATACTGAAAACCTTGTTGCAAATTACAATCCTTCCAGTTAATTAAAAGGTACATACCAATACTAATGCTCAATGGAGTAATTTTGCCCCAAAAGTTGTGGGGTGGGGACGGCAGATGCAAACGTTCCCATGCAGCACGACAAGATCACCTGCATTTTCCTGAAACCCAAAAGGTTCCAGCATAAGTCCCTTTCATCCATCCAATTAAAATAATAAGCAAACAAGACTTACTGTAGCATCCTCTTGCCTCTCGTCCTATGGTGCAGTCCTTGACTGGCTGGCTCCCATGCAATGCTGTAGCCAGCGCACTGACCTCCTGCTACATCTCCAACCACTCCTCCTTCCCCTTCACGGGAAGCCCCCACCCAGCCTCTCCTGCTACCCAAAAACACCTCTATAGCCTCCTCCCTCTCTCACAAGCCTCTCCTCTCCAAGAACCTCCCAATCTCTCCTTTCCCCAAACTTGCCTCATTCCCTCCCTCACCCCAAATCTCTCCTTCACCCCCTCCCCACGCTGCCTCTCTTACCCATCCCCTCAACCATGCCATCTTGTCTCTTTAGATAGATTCCCCTCATAGCTGCTCCCTAGGGCCTGTTTCCTCCATAACCCTGCCCTCCCCTTTGTGTCTGCCCCATCTATAGCTGTGACTCCAATTTGTGCCTGTTCCCCACAGAGGTATCCCCTTGCTTGTCCCTGCCACCCTGTGGGGAGGAAGGGGAGACAGACGCTGCTGCTCCAGTCCTGCTGCTCCCTCAAGCCCCCACCAGCTGGGCAAACCCTCAGAGCCAGCAAGCGCAGGGCCCAGGCAAGGAAGGAGAGAAAGTGGCTGTGCACAGTAGCCATAGCAATAGCAGCAGGGAGGACATAGGGCTCCCCTGCTGCCAGGAGGATGTAATTGCAGTTCTCTGAGGTTCAAAACAATGGCACATTCACCTGCCCCCTATACCTCATCACATATAATCCTGGGCACTGCCTTCCCATCCCACCATGGGAGAGGGCACCAGCCCCTGTGGAGCTCCTGTTCCTGGGGGCACCAATCTCGTGAAAGAGGCTGGATCTACCCTGCTCTTGCCCTATGGCAAACCCCGCAGCAGTTACTTGCATGGTGGTGACTGGGCACTGCCAGCCCCAAACTCCCCCTGTCCCACTTGATGATTCCGAGCCACTGATTCCTGGAGCTCCCAGACACTCTGGAGTGATAGCTCCTTCTACACAGGCCTCGCTGTACCCCAGCTCCCCCCACTACAGCCACTAGGGACTGGGGAATCAGAGGGTGTGTGACTAATAAAAACCAGGACTTTTAATGTCCTGGGAAGGCTTACAGATTTCCTGGGACAGCTACCTAAAAAAGGGATGATTCCAGGAAAACTGAGACAGGTGGCAACCCTATAGACCAGGGGTTCTCAAACTGTGGGTAGGGACCTCAGAGTGGGTCGCAACCTCATTTTAATGGGGTCACCACCCTTTTTAATGGGGTTGTCAGGGCTGGTGCTAGACTTGCTGGGACCTAGGGCCAAAGCCCAAGCCCCACCACCCAGGGCCAAAGCCAAAGCCTGAGGACTTCGGCCCTGGGCAGTGGGGCTCAGACTTCGGCTTCAGCCCTGGGTGGCGGGGCTCAGGTAACAGGCCCCCTTCTTGGGGCTGAAGCCTTTGGGCTTCAGCTTCGGACCCCCCACCCCGGGTGGTGGGGCTCGAGCTTTGGCTCCACCCCATCTCCCAGAATAGCAGGGCTCAGGCTTCGGTGCCCCCTCCTGGGGTCATGTAGTAATTTTTGTTGTCAGAAGGGGGTCGCGATGGAATGAAGTTTGAGAACCGCTGCTTTAGACAGCCCTGGAGGAGTGAGGATGGCTGCTGACAAAGCAGCCTCAAACTTTCTTCTCCACTTCCTCAGCTGCCACCCCTCTTTCCTCTTCACAGCCAACCAGAATTTGTTGTTGTTATTGGTAGGGTTGCCAACTTTCTATTTGGACAAAACGGAACACCCTCGCCCTACCCCGCCCCACTTCTTCTCCGAGGCCCCACCTCCTGCTCACTCCATCCCCTCCCCCCGTTGCTTGCTCTCCCCACCCTCACTCTCTCACTCATTTTCACTGGGCTAGCTCAGGGGGTTGGGATGCAGGAGGGGGTGAGGGCTCCAGCTGGGGGTTCAGGCTCTGGTGTGGGGCTGGGGATGAGGGATTTGGGGTGCAGGAGGGGGCTCAGGGCTTGGGCTGAGGGGTTTGGAATGCAGGAGGGGGTTCTGGGCTGGGACAGGGGGTTGGGGCACTGGGGGGTGACAGCTCCGGCTGGGAGTGCGAGCTCTGGGGTGGGGCTAAGGATGAGGGTTTTGGGGTGCTGGAGGGTGCTCCGGTCTGGGACCAAGGGGCTTGGGGGCCAGAAGAGGCATCAGGACTGGGGCAGGGGTTGGGGCCCAGGTGGGGGGAGGTGAGGGGTCTATGCAGGCTCTGGGGTGGGGCTGGGGATGAGAGGTTTGGGGGGCAGGAGGATCCTCTGGGCTCAGACCGAGGGGTTCAGAGGGTAGAAGGGGGATCAGGGCTGGGGCGTGAGGGGTGAGGGCTCTGGCTGGGGGTGTGGGCTCTGGGATGGGGCTGGGGAAGAGAGGTCTGGGGTACAGGAGAGTACTCGGGACTGAGGAGTTCAGAGGGTGGGAGGGGAATCAGGGCTAGGACAGGGGGTTGGGGCATGGGAGGGGATCAGGGGTGCAGGTTCCGGGCAGCGCTTACCTCAAGCAGCTCCCGGAAGCAGTGGCATGTCCCCTCTCTGGCTCCTATGTGGAGGTGCAGCCAGAGATCTCTATGCTCTGCCCCATTCATAGGTGCCACCCCCACAGATCCCATTGGCTGTGGTTCCCAGCCAATGGGAGCTGCAGAGCTGGTGCTTGGGGTGGGGGCAGCATGTGGAGCCCCCTGGTTGCCCCTATGCGTAGGAGCTGGAGGGGGGACATGCCACTGCTTCTGGGAGGCTCACAGAGTCATGGCAGGCAGGGAGCCTGCCTAGCCATGCTGCGCAGCCGACCAGACTTTTAATGGCCCGGTCAGCGGTGCTGACCGGAGTCACCAGGGTCCCTTTTCAACCAGGCGTTGCAGTTGAAAACCGGACACCTGGCAACCCTAGTTATTAGCCACCCCATTCCATCTGAAAGTTGGGGTTGGGGAGATGCCTCCTCTCCCTCCCTATAACTAGACCTATACTAACACTTGGAGTGTATTGCCAAAGTTCAGAATCCTCATTAGCTTCACCATTTCTAAAACAAAGTGTAAACCTCATTTGTCCAACTTGGCTCTCTCACAACCACAACTAAAATCAGTAGAGACCAGTCCTACTGGAGCAATACTACCCTTAAAATTGGTGGCAAATCAGTGTGGATGGATTGGATGGACAGCGGAATTATGACTGTATTGAATCTAATTGATGATAAATTTAAACACTTTGTAGCTCTTCAGCAACAATTTGGCTCGCCCTGGTACATAGCATGGAAATATCTCCAGCTAAAGCATTGACTTATAAATTTATTTGGACTGGATGCACTGGAAGTTACAGAACCTCCAGAACGTTTATTATTTTGGAGGAAACATTCTGGATATACTTGGCCAGCGGTATCCTGTTACAATTTTCTGGCCCCAAAAACTGTGCTAAAGAATGATAATTTGAGAGCTGCTTGGAATAGATATATGACGTTATACAACGATTTCTGACCCAATGGAATACAATTGTATCTAATATTTAAAAAGCAACTATAGACATGACACTACAGCTTATTCACCAAAAGACACTTTTTCCCCACATAAGCTAATAGTAATAGACCTCATAAATGTTGACTGCTGTTGGCAGTCCTTTGGTGCTACATTAGCTCATATGTTTTAGGAGTGTCCCTGTATTAAGAATTTCTGGTATGAGGTGGGTCAAAGATCAGTTTGATATTGGATGCTAAAATGGATTTCATTCTCAGATATATTCCTGATACCTGGAGATTACCTGGTAACAAGGCAGCATGGTTCCAATGTGCAGCTTTGGTCCCTAAAAAATTAATCCTTGAAAAATGCAAAGGTTGATCCCCACCAAATATTGATGTCTGTCTCTGTAATATGGATGATACAGCTAATAAATGACTGGCATTCCACAGAAATGGAATGCCCAAAAAATTCAAAGCAATTTGGACTGCCTTTTTAGGGGTCTATGATTAAAGTAAACCCTGAAGATAGATATGACACTTCCCAGCCCCCACTTTTGTCCTAAACCCCTTTAATTCCTTTGTGTATTATGATGAATCTGAAATTTTGGTATAGTGGTTGTATTTGGTAAAATTAATAATTTAAAAAACAAAAACAGTACAGACGAGAGGAGGTGGAACAGGAGAAAAAGCAGTGAAGAAAAAAGAGGGGTGGGTAGAAGAAATGAAAGAATAAAAACTCAAATGAAAAAAGTCTCTTGACTGCCTTTGGGGAAATAGAGAGGAAATTTGGGACTTGGACCATTTTTTATGGATTAGTTTTTTAATTCTTTGGGAGGTGCTCAAATACCTGGTGATAGGTATCATTAGAAAAGCCTAGATAGATGCAAGGAAACTAGAGCATTACATAGTTTACCTAGTATATCATTCAGGTAATTTCTATAGATACAGTGATAAGAAGTGGTATACTAGATACAGGTTTTATGGGAAGTGCTTAGGCCACAGAGAAACTGGAAGGATCATGCAAGGACACCAGTGACAGTGAATGGGGCTGATGCTATCACATGTTCTCCTGAAGTGACAGAATAGTATGGGTGGCCATGCCATTTGGACCCCCTGAAATTTGGGGTTTAGGAAAAACACAGAAGAAGAAATTACAGGAGTTGAGGTACGGGGGGGGGAGGGACAGGAGTTGTTCAGAAAGGAATTTATTAAAGAATGAATAAAGATTTCAGCAAACATAGGGCATTTGTATCTATTTGCACTCTTGCCTAGGTATGGGCAGTGGCACCTGAATTTATGGAAGTGTTCCCTATATCTATTACTCCCATAATGCAAGAAGAGGTACAATCTCAGAGGATACATATTGATTGAGAGACTAAAATAAGATAGAATAGTAGCTGATTTTTCATATAGGTTCCAAATTCTAATCCTGTTGGAGTCAATAGTAAAAATCACTCTTGTCTACAAGTTACCACGATTTGGCCATCAGAGACATCTAGGATGTCAAAATGTTTTAGTTAGTGGTGGGCAACCTGTGGCCCATCGGGGTAATCCGCTGGCCAGCTGCCAGACAGCTTGTTTACATTTGCATGGCTGTTAGCAACTCCCAATGGCCACGGTTCGCCGTTCCCAGCCAATGGGAGCTGCGGGACATGGCGGCCAGCAGGTCCCTGCAGCCCAAGCTGCTTCTCGCAGCTCCCATTGGCCAGGAACAGCGAACCGCAGCCACTGGGAGCTACAAGCAGCTGTGCAAATGTAAACAAACTGTCTGGTGGCCCACCAGTGGATTACCTTGACGGGCCACGTGTGGCCCATGGGCCACAGGTTGCCCTCCACTGGTTTTAGTAAATGACTGCAGAATGGTTACAAAAGGGATGTCTGCTGTAGGGAGGAAAGGGAGCAGAGGAGCTTTTGGTTCGCATCCCTGGCTATTCCTATTTCTTTATTTTATAGATTTCTTTAACTCTGAGCCCATAGATCTCATCCCCAGAGGTCAGAGAAGTATTCAGATAAGCTCTGTTTTTTCCACCTGAAACATTATCCCAATCATAATTCTACCAAGCAATTTTAAACAGGAAAATTGTATTTCCTCCCCATAGATCTTATTGTGTAATAGTAATTCTTGTCCAAAATATTATTTAAATCAGGCAGCTTTATATTATCAAAATATGGTTATTTTCAAGTAACTGATGTTTTGTTGATTTCAGAAGCCACAGTGGAAATATCCGACATTATCAAATTAAGCAAAATCATTCAGAACAGTATTATGTAGCAGAAAAGCACCTCTTTCCATCCATTCCTGAACTCATCCAGTATCACCAGCATAATGCAGCAGGTAACAGCAGCTAACCAAATACGGATTTAATCCTGATGATGATTGGAAGCTCATTGCAGATACGACTTTGAGAGCTCAGGAATAACCCTTCCTGGAATCAAGTTCTGTCTTTTTAAAAAGAGACAGGTTTGCAAAATGTTGAAGAGAAAAGTTCAATTTCTTAGCCATCCCTTGTGCCAGATCAGTAGTTTTGTACGGTGCAAAAACTGGGGTTGAGTCTATATCCATCTGTTGCCTTTTGTCTTTTATTTAGAGTGTAAGTTCCTGGGAGCAGGGATGATCTTTTTGTTCTGCGTTTGAAGAACTCTTAGCACAATGCGGTCCTGATTCATCACTAGAGCTCTAAAGTGCTACAGTAATACAAATAATAAATAATTACTACTACTACTAATAAACAAGCTGAATCCTGTGGGCCTTTGGAAACTGTGTAATATATTTGTCCTCCGACCTATTAACTTATCTGGCAAGCTGCAAAATGCCAGTGTTCTCACCCTATCTATCCAAGGACTGAGTATGCTTTTCCCTCAGTTACTCCTTTTCACCAGGGCTACATCTGAACAAGTCATAAATAATATAGAAAAAAGTAACTTCAGTGAGTAAGAATGAGGAAAACAAAATAGGTTTTGTTTTAGGAAGCTAAGATGGATGCATAGGATAACAGGATAATTGTTCTAAAGAATATTATCACTTTGTCACCCATAGGTCTCATCACTCGCCTCCGACATCCAATTGGATCAATGGGAAGTTGTTTACCAGCAACGGCAGGATTTAGTTATGGTAAAGTTTGAGGTATTGTTTTGGTAGAGTTTTAGACATCTTCCTAGGTTTTTATACCATGCTTATCATCTTGGTATCTGAGGTATGTTAAGAAATTATCCCTGTAATAATTAATATATGAAAACACATGTCCATCAATAGGAATTATCCATTTCTTATTCAGGATCCAAAACTCAGTGAAATACCTGACTGGGCATGTATCATTTAGAAGAATGGTCTCATTCACATTACTAACATTGCTTCTAAATTTTCTCACATTTTGTGAACAAAGACCTAAGACTCCATAGCCTTTTAAGGGCCATTGAAGCCTATTTGAATGTATATCTCAATTAATGTTAACATCAATTGAGATCAAGACTGTTCTTGCCAATCATGCAACTATTAGAAATAAGAGTGGC
This sequence comes from Lepidochelys olivacea, assembly GCF_965140295.1. Lineage (NCBI taxonomy): Eukaryota > Metazoa > Chordata > Testudines > Cheloniidae > Lepidochelys > Lepidochelys olivacea. Next base: position 98,842,850 of record NC_140414.1, read on the forward strand.
ATTTAACAGTGCATAAAAGAGCAATACAAATAATTTTGGTTTATATATGATAGTAAATGAAGTTCACCTGGCTGGCGAATACACATCTAGAATGAGTCCCTCCAAAAGTGTATGCTGAGAATTAATATATTTAATATATTTCCTAGAACTACTACTTGTGAAAGGCAAAAATCATTGTGGATGTCACAATAGAGCCAGCTAATCAATAATATCACATCGCTGTCTGGAGGTGGATGAGAGTGATGGACAACGCATATTGAAGTGTTCCCATGATGTTCTCAGATGTAGTGGATAATTAAATATCTGTCCTACCTTCAAGCCCCAAACATTCCTGTGTTAGATGATTATCCCATATCTCAAATAATAGGGGTGATGAAAATTTTCATAGCAAATAACAGGCGATGGATAAAATTAACAAACGATTATCTGTTCTGTGTATATACTACAGAGAATGGGGCATTTTTCCTGCACCATAAATAGGGGTTAGGGCAGCTGGCATGTACCATGCTATTATAACATGTTGAGCTCACTTTCACAGAGAAGTGGAAGATAAACCCATCTGAGCTGACTTTCATGAAAGAAGTTGGGCGTGGCCAGTTTGGAATAGTTCATCTGGGTAAATGGAGAGCACTTGTCAAAGTTGCCATTAAGGCGATCAATGAAGGTGCAATGTCTGAAGATGATTTCATTGAGGAAGCCAAAGTCATGATGTAAGTACTATAGCTGTTTCATGCCTGGTGGAAAGGGTTAAACTGAGATGTAATAAGAAACAAATATAGTCAAAGATGTTTTCATAAGGTTTATTTGATGGGTATTATGATTGTGCTTGACACTGTACAATGCACAGAAGACAACATAGACCATGCTCCATGAGTTTACAATTAAAACTGTACTAACTTCATAGTACACACACATTGTACACTGGGTGCAACACTGTATCGTTAGGTCACTTCCATTTTTAATTGAAGGCTGAGTAGGGAAAGTACACTGATAGCTGCTCCTTTCTATCTATTCAACTGCACAAAGCCAGGCATAATCTAGTTTGGGAAGACAAGGAATTGAAAGGTCCAATCTTGATACAGTGCCTATTATATTTAATTTCTCAGTGGACTATCACTAAAAGAATTCATACAGACAGGTGATTTAAGGAAGGATTTGAATTAAGAAATGGTAGTAGATGACATAACAGGTCCTATGTCCATTGCAGTTGAATATCATACACTTAAATATCATATTAACATTTCACAAAATACTTTCTAAAATCATCCTAATAATCAAAACTTCTTTAACTGTTTGTCAGTGGCAAATGTCTAGTTACTGACATGCACCTTGTTAACAGGAAATTATCCCACCCAAAGTTGGTACAGCTTTATGGAGTGTGCATACAGAACAAGCCTCTCTACATAGTGACTGAGTTCATGGAAAATAGCTGCCTGCTCAATTATCTTCGGCAAAGACAGGGGAGGCTTAAGAAAGAAATGCTACTAAGCATGTGCCAGGATGTCTGCGAAGGGATGGAGTATCTAGAAAGAAATAGATTTATTCACCGTGATTTAGTAAGTACAGCAGGTCCTCTGTAATTTGTAGTGACAGTAACAAAATACATGTCATTATACCTTATGGGCACTAATGTATTTTGTAAGTGTGGTTTAACTACTGCAGGATCCGATGGACCAACAGTGTGTTATTTTGATGAAGGTTGTATTCTGACAGGGAAACATTTCTGATGCTCACTCATTTTTATTGTGGTTTGTGGATTTTGTAACACTCTATTTAAGGTATTAACCCTTAAAATGTGCATATGTGTGTGATGTGCTGCATAAATTAATGTATTTGAACTGTTTACTATAAATGTTCTTAAGTTCTGTAGGCAATTGCTGCTGCTGAAAATTTACACACTATTTACTGTATTACAACTCCCTTTAAACAAAAGATATTCATGCATGAAGAGTTAGAGAACACTTAGTGACTGAATGGAGTCAGAGAAAGTAACCATGTTATCTGAAAGTGATGTCCAAATATTGTGTTGTCTTAACACCTCCTTATCATCAACTGATCTTGTGCTATAACAGAAGACATCTTAGTGCAACATCAGAACATCCTGCCAAAACTATTTTGGCTCAGTTTTAGCTTTGCTTTAGTTTGGGCTATGTTTGATGTGAGACATCTAGAGGAACATTTAAGCAGATAAACACTGTATGAATAAGAACGATAAGGAGGCGATGTAATATTTTTAATTGGACCAACTTCTGTTGGTGAAAAGAGACAAGATTTTGAGTATACAGAGCTCTTCTTCAGGTCTTGGAAAGGTACTCTAAGTATCACAGCTAAATACAAGATAGAACAGATTATTTAGCAAAAATGGTTAACATGTATTGTAAGAGACCATTCATAGTGAAGTGGTCCCTTAACACCTTTACAATCATAGGACAAAAATGTGGGATTAGTGAGTTACAGGTTGCTGTAATAAGCCATAAATCCAGTGTCTGTATTAAGACCATGATTTTTAATATCTAGCAAAGTTATGAATTTATGCTCCCAGGCTCATCTTTTGAAGGTGTTGTGCAGGTTTCCTTTAAGGACGTGGACTAAAGAGGTCAGATATGGAGTGATCATTTTGTGAAAAGTGTTCACCCACAGGTGATATGAAGTTTTTGTCTTTGATCATTTTTCTGTGTGAGTTTGTTTGAGAGCATAGTGATTGTCTGGTTTCACCCACATAGTTGTTATTGGGGCATTTAGTGCACTGGATGAGAGATACCACATGTGATAGGCATGTGTGGGACCCATGGATATTGAAAGGCATGTTGTGGGGGGTATTCAACACAAAATTTAGTCTCTCTGATATCCTGGGACCAACATGGCTAAAATAACAAGGCAAACTGTATGAGTAAAGTACTAGTGAGCAGTTGCATTTTTATCAGGATGCTTTAGTTAGATTTCAGATATGTTTTTCTCATTTTCCTGCAGGCTGCAAGGAACTGTTTAGTCAATGCCAAGAATATAGTTAAAATATCTGACTTTGGAATGACAAGGTATGCAGCAATTGTGTATAACAACAGTGTTGAATCTTAACTACATTGGAAATATTTTCAACTAGCAATAATGAGGCCTTGAATTAACCTCCTAGTTTACAAAACTGCCAGTACCAGTTATTTTGCATGTAGATACTGCCAATGGAATTACCTCTCATCTCTTTGATTCCCTTGTACTTTGGTGCACACACTAAGGAGCACATTTTCTAAAAGTTACCTCTGTTTGTGCATACATAGATCCGTGCATGTGCATTCTTCAAGCGTTAATATTTTGCTCACAGGTATTATAATCTTTCAGCTGCTCATGTAGTTTAGTGTTGGAAAAGTTAATGCAATGGTATTCGCACACAAATTTGTGCACACACAAAAGCTGGGTTGAGGGCCCTTTTAAAATTTGGTTTTATCATAAGTGTCAGATACTAAAAGCTTCTAGCTAAGACAATCTTAGCACAGCTCCTGTGGGCTTGTCTACAGGGAATCACCCTTCCAGCTCACCTGGCAGGGCTGTTGCATGCACACCATAAAGGTTCCCATTCAAGTCTAATTTGCAGGGCTGTCTGTGGGGTGAGGGGAGGGCAGGTAATGAGGAGCAAAAGGGGCAATTTGCTCTGGGCCCCATATTTGAGGGGGTCCCAAAACTAGTGACATTGCAACCTGGCCACACCTTTGTTATGATGGAGGGGTGGCCAGTCCAAAGCTAAGCGGAGCTGTGCTGCCCTGTGCCAGGTTGCAATGACCAGAGTGGGGAGCTGGGCCCAGCCCCATGGGACAGAAGCCACTGCTGCAGGGTGAATGTGGGGCAGGCTCGCTTTCCAACCCGACCACCCTGGGGCCTCCTCTCAGTGTTTTTGCATACTTGGTTTAATGATTTGTGAGTATTCTTCTTAAACTCTTTCATCGCCAAGGTCATTTTCTGGAAGGGTGGCAGGCCTGAGTTTCAGATTTTGCTCTGGGCCCTCCCCCCAAACCGCATCTGCAATAATATACAGAACTCACATACCTTACAGCTAACTATGAAACTAGGTAGAGGATTTCACTAACAAGTTGTTTATGTCATGGTCTCCTGCCACCCCTTGTTAGGTACAACAAAGTCTATTTAAAAAGAGACAGAATAATTAATTTATTATTGACTTGCTTGCCAAGAGTACAGGGACTACTTCTAGTATTGCATAATCAGGGGGATTGAATTACACCTTTCCTGGTGAATCTCATAGGCTGTATTGGCACTTATTTGGACATGTGTCCATGTGCAATTCAATTCACACATTTAATATAAAGCTTTTTACTCACATGATTTATGTGTATATCATGTATGATATGATTTGGTATACATTATTTTCTAAGGGATTTTCACCATTTTATTTCGAGTCATTGACCAAAAAAGTGCTACTGTAGTTCTAACTAATCTATCTGGGAATTTACATCGTACTTATCTCTGTGGTATCTGTAAGCTTAGTTAGCTGTGGCGGTAAACATGCACAATTCTGCTCACAGAAAAATTAAGCACAGATGGCTAATAGTGAATCTTGTTTGAATTAATCCAGAGTTCTGACACCAGGAAATCACAGATTACGAACCCGATTCTTCATTCATTTACACAAGTATAAATCACATGTAACTCCATTAAAGACAATGGAGTTATTATAATAAAACAATTATAATATTTTATATATTGTAATAACAATTACAATATATAAAGTGTAAGGAGAATCATACTATGTGTCTCACTGGTATGGCAGCTGGTATCAATGAGATCCGGGAAGTGCAATATCTAAAAAAAATTTCCAGAACATCTTTGTGATTATTGGTCGTGCATAATCTGTGTCTTTAATCCACTCTGGAATTCTTGGAAGAAACAGGTATTTCCATATGGACACAATATTTCTGAAAGTGTTTTTTACATAATCATAAATCTAAGGATATGTCACCTAAAACATTTACCCAATACTTTAGATTAAATATATTTGTTAACTGGTTTCTTTAGATATGTTCTAGATGATGAATATATCAGCTCTTCAGGTACCAAATTTCCAGTCAAATGGTCATCTCCTGAAGTTTTTCATTTCAACAAGTACAGCAGCAAGTCTGATGTCTGGTCATTTGGTGAGTGGGTCAGTTTAAACTAATTCGCCACACATCACTTTGCTCATAAAAACTGCAACACATAACTTTTATAGTAAATTATTTGTTACACAGTTACAACTATCATGAGTTTTAATGAGTCCGTTTCATACTATCAATCTTGTCTAAATTGCAAGAGTCTGTCCATTTTGAATAAAGCAGTGCTTCTTGGTTGGGATAGGGAGGCAGGAGGCCATGATCCAAAAATTGAGAGGATGGAATAACCAGCCTTTTCCACGAGTTGGAAACTGAGGACTCCCAATGGAAGGATTCCCAAGAAATTCCATGAGCTGAAATTTGATGTTTCCACTCCTTTATACAGGATCCATGGTTCTACAGTTCCGTTGTTATTGTCTACCAGACCACAATGCTTTATCTTAACCTCTTGTTACTTGAATTTAGCTTATGACTGCAATGTGCATTTTTTACAGTCAGAAGTCTCCACTTATCAAAATCCACATTCATCTCATAAATCCATAGATTCCCAGGCCAGAAGGGGCCATTTTGATCATCTAGTCTGAACTCCTGTGTAACTCAGGCCATAGATCTTTCCCAAAATAATTCGTAGAGCATATTTTTTAGAAAAACATCCAATCTTGATTTAAAAATTGTCAGTGATGAATAATCCACCATAACCCTTGGTAAATGGTTCCAATTATTAATTACTTTCACTTTTTAAAATGTATGCTTTATTTCCCGTTTTTGTCTTGTTTCAATGTCCAGCCATTAGATCATGTTATACCTTTCTCTGCTAGACTGAAGAGCCCGTTATTAAATATTTGTTACCCAGGTAGATCTTATAGACTGTAATCAAGTCTCCTCTTAACCTTCTCTTTGTTAAACTAAATAGATGGAGCTTTTTGAGTCTATCACTATAAGTCCTGCTTTCTAATTCTTTAGTCATTCTTGTGCTGAACCCTCTCCAATTTATCAACATGTCACTGGGACCGTGCCACAGCTGCTATAAATTGGTGCCGCTACATTTAAGGCAATGTAGTTATTCTTATTTACATCATCTGAGGATCGACCTGGTCCTCTCTCTCAATACAGTTCAGATGTACAGTTGTCTCCTGTATTATCCAGGACACAAAATCTCTAGTGTTCATGATTCTTAATATTATGGAATAATTTTGTGAACATTACATTTTCTGGATTATTCCTAGGAGTTTTAATGTGGGAAGTTTTTACAGAGGGCAAAATGCCTTTTGAAAATAAGTCAAATTCTGAAGTTGTCCATGAGATTTCCGAAGGTTACAGACTTTATCAACCATATCTGGCATCGCTCACTGTGTACAAAATCATGTACAGCTGCTGGCATGAGGTGTGTTTCTCTTATTTTCCTGTTCTGTATATTGATATTCCATCGCCAGGATCCTCATTCTAAATGTGGAGTTAAAGACAATCATTGAAAGCAGGGAAATTAAATACCTACTTTACATTTGTGATAGCCTCAGAATCTTTAATGTGTTTTTCATATATCCCGGCTAAGATTAGAAGCTTCTGTTTCTTTTAACCATTAAAACCAATAAATATAAATAATGACTTGCAACACATCATTCACCAGTCAATCTGATTGCCTGACCCTCTGTCTGAATCCCTCCATGATCTTTCCCTTCTCCATCCCCTTCTCCCTATTCCATAGCATCAAGGCTTTATATAACTATTTCTCTGCTTATATGTTGAACCTGGGGCATGGTTCTCTGTTGTCCAGTGCATTGTACAGTCATTTATGTGAGTACAAAACATGTGCAAAGTGTGCACAGACAACTACCATTCTGATTTAGTAGTGTTTTACATCCACTTTGCACAGTTGTTAATGACTGTACAAGGTACAGGGAAGCAAAGAACCTGGCTCTACTCTCTTATTCCATCCCCTCTATTCTGCTAATGTTTCCTGATTTGAGGCTATGTTTATCTGCTTCTCCCACAATTGTCTGTGCCTTTTTCTAGACTTGCTTCTTTATGTGGAATTCCCTCCTAATATGGCCCACTAAGCCACTAACCTCTCGTAATTTGAATCCCTCTGTAAGACCCACTTCCCCCATGGTGCCCACAGAAGTCTATCATTTTAAATATATAAAATCTTTTGCAGGTGTACTTTTTACTATTCCATCTAAATAGGCATATGCCTAAAGTGAGTAACAGTGTGATCTTATTGCTATAACTCTGTCCTTCCTTCCCACATCTCCTCTCTAATGTGTATCTAACAGCTTATAAAATATCTGCTCTAGGTGTTTGATAGCTACAGTACTTCTAAGTTAAAGCTACTATATCTTAAGGGATTTAGACAGAAAATGCATAGTTTGCTCTCTTCTAGGATGCCTCCTGGGATGCTAGCCACATGCCATCCTTACCTTCCCTATATCAGCCATTGGAGCTTGCTGGCTGACTGTGCTGGGAAACATACACTGCATCCCTTGCAATGGTGTAGCTCTGAGTGTGGGAGCACAGTATTCCAGAGAGCGCTGGTAGACACTGTGATTCCGAGGCACACTGCTTCTCAGAGCCCTATTGGAATGGTGTGGCTATAGACAACCCCCAATGCAGGGCTGAAATGAATATCACCTAAACAGGCATTAGGGCTGGTCTACTCTAGTGCTTAAGTCAAGTAGCTCAGGGGTGTGAAAAATACACCCCCCCGGAGTGACATAAGTTACATTGACCTAAGCAGTGTCCACACTGATGCTATGTTGGTGGGAGACATTCTCCCGCCAACATAGCTTCCACCTCTCACGGTGTAGTAGCGCTGATGTAGGACTTGAGTGTAGACTTGCCCTTAGATTTACATTTAAAGGTGTTTATGCTCATGATGCTGTTGTTCAGAAAGCACCCCCATCAGCTAACATACTGACATGATGAAGCCAGGATTTTTCTTAAAATGACAAACATACAACTTTTCTTTCTGCAAACGTACATGTGTAACAGTGTTCTGGGTAGTCTGCTTCTAAAAGTCTATTCTTATGTTAGATCAGCCTGTACTACAGAGGTGCCCTCTGCTTTGTTTTTCAGAAACCTGCAGGTCGCCCTGCTTTTGCTGAGTTACTCCAGACCCTCACAGATATAGCCGAGACTGGATAATCAGACTTTCCATACATATGTATTCTCATTGCAGAGATCGTATGAAGTCCCTCATGTGGTAATTCTCAGTCTTTTACAGTCTTAGCTAGTTACATCAATCAGCAGCACTGTAAATATTGAGGAATCCGTGCGGTTTAGTCTGTTTTCATTTTCAGGGTTCATCACATTTTTAGTGTTTTTGGGGAAATGGATAGTTCAGGGGACTGGTGATAGGCTCTTAACCTTTTTGCCTCAAGGTTGCTAGTTCAAATCAAGACCAGGTTCATGATGATCAAGTCTATGCTGGAGAGGAATAAGCGAGGTTCCTTCTAGTACATGGCACATAGGTCTAAACTGCACAACAGATGCTTCTGCTTTAGTTGGGGATTGGGCCTGCTTCGAGCAGGGGGTTGGACTAGATGACCTCCTGAGGTCCCTTCCAACCCTGATATTCTATGATTCTATGTGGCAGATTTAAATTCTGCAACAATGCCATTGATTAAGAAATCATTTGATAATGGTCTGGCTCATAGATTGGGGAATGGGGACAGGTGGCAGCAAAAGAGACTTAAGCACCCATAATGGACTTCTATATGGGTATTAGAAAGACAAGGTGAGTGAGGTAATATCTTTTATTGGACCAACTTCTGCTGGTGAAAGAGACAAGGTTTTGAGCTACAGAGAGCTCTTCCTCAGGTCACTATATAGGTCGTCAGACACATTTGAAAACAGGACCTTAAGCACTGCAACACAGACTTCTGTCATTTGAGCTAAAAGAGCAACTTAAGACTGTAGAAATAGTAAGCTTTTGTCATCTAGCAGACCAGCCATTAAAGGGAGACACAACCTACTTTGCCTGTGTGCTATACATTCCTCTTAGAGGAGGGGTGGGAAGGCATGCAGGAAGAGGAAGGTACCCTACAGGCTCTTAAATCCCATCTGAATGGAATGCCACTCTATAACAATTTAGGAACTGCATAGCTGGTGAAGGTGCCTGCCTGTGTTCCTTAGGAGCACGAGAAATCAACCACCATCTCCGGCAAGCCTGTGCCTGCTTTCTCCAAGCAGTGTTTCCCATGCTGCCCTTCTGCCTCTTGTTGCCGCATACTTAACTAATGCCCTCCTTCAGTCAGCTATACTGAGCCCCCTCCTGTGGTGTGCCAATAGACAAGCTGAAGAGATGGAAAATGGCACCTTTTTCTATATGTGTGCCATAAGTAGTTTTTTGCAAAATCATGGCAAAAATAAGTTATCCAATTTGTGTAACTAATACCTGTTATAATTGGAACCCTGCTGTGAACAACAATTGCATAGGTAACTTAACTTTTCCTTGTTCGTCGTATATTTGTGGTGACCACTGTTAGTGTGAGAAAAGGTTATTGTTTGTAGCTGTACCATCTGTTAAATTTATAATATGGAAGAGAAATAGCAGAGCACTAAAGAAAAGGAAAACTAAATAACTCACATACTGCATACATAATCATATGTATTATTTATACATAGATGCATGTATATATTTGTATTTTACAGCAACTTGTAGGGAGACAAAATATTTAAAACCTATTGATTGAAGAAGATTCTGCATGACTCCTACAGTTTTACCTTTTTATTCTAAATATAAACAAACTGTCACAATTTTTGGAATTATGCCCAATGATAGAATCCTGGACTAAATTCAGACCTGACGTAAGCCTGGGTAACTCCCACTTATGATAATAGTGTGAGATATTTTTAAGCAACGTAATTACCTGCAGTTATTTGAAGAATGTAAACATCAACGAGGAAGAGGAAATGTTTAATTACTTCGTGTACGCCTGTGGAAAGTTGCCAGCTCTTTTGGCTGCATTGTGAAAGCATCTCAGTTTCAAGAGAAACTAGATTTCCTTGTTCCTTTATATAACCTTTTAAAAGAATTTTAACCAAGTTATACCACTGTTTGCTCTTAGAATTGACTCATAGTACATATTTCATTCCATATCAAAAGTATGTCTGAATACAGATTGGTACAATACACTACAGTCAGGAGAAAAGAGTAGTGTGCCTGTAAGAGCACACTGGGTGCAAGTTTTCCATTTAATTATTGCAACCCTTCTGCCCACTCCAGTGATGTGCTACTCTTTTCAGCAGGTGTTGCTGTATAAACACAACAAATAAATGATATCCATAGTGCAAAGTATACGAATATGTTGCAAATTGCATGAGAAGTTCTCTAAGAGATTGTATTGAAGTGGTTTTGCTATGTGTTTGTTACTGCATGCCAATATGTAGCTAGGAGACATCACTCAACTATGAAAGCAAAGAAGATAAGCAGTGGGAGGGCTGTGAGCTGAAAGCTGAGCCTGTGATTGCTCCACAGTGAATACATACAAATTGCTCAAACGTTTCCAAGCATGTTTCTCTGTTATGCTGAACTATAGTTTGCTTAGTGGTCCTTAGACCCTTTCAGTATTGGAAAGTAATGTAAAAGGTGACTATTGTTGCAGAAAGAGAGAGCCTGAGCCGTGGGGCCTGGTATAAAAGGCCTAGTGTAAGGCCTAAGGCCCAAACAGAGCCAAGCCCTGCTAATACAAAGCACAGTTAGCAAGAGTCAGGCCAACTCAGGCCCTGCCCAGTTACAAAGCAGATGCTTGCTTGCAGGTTCACTATCCAATACATGAACTTGGCAAGAACAGGGCTGGCGTTGCAAAAACACAAGAACTCCTACGCACTAAGTATTCCTGTAAATACATTCCAGAAGGGTAGTGCCAGAACACCCCGATACAGGTTTATGGTGTAAACACACTCACCAAACGCACTCTACAAGGACACACTGACCCCTCTTAAAGAAAAGGTCAGGATGACAGGGTGATGGATAGAGACGTTTTGATTGAACCCACTGGTACAAGGTAAAGGGTGGTAATTAACCATGGTGGAGGGGCAATATGTAACATGTTTGTATCAGTGTATAAAAGAGGGGTCTTTGTCCAGCCGAGGGGGGAAATGGAAAGTCCTGTCATTCTCTGAGCTGAGTCCATTGTCATGGGCATACATGTGTTAGTGTAATGTTAGACATTGATCCAAGGAGCTAGTACTGTGCTTCGTCGGCAATAAACCTGTCTGAGTGCTTTCACTACAGAACTGAGACTGTGGTCTTTTGGGGCAGTTCAATTGAGGTCAGCTAGGTTTGCTATCTGGACAGAGCCAGCACAGCAAACAGGAAGAACACACATATGCAGCTAATAACTGACTACAACTATCTGTCCCTTTATTTATTCTGTTTTACTTTAATTTTGTATTTATGTTTAGCTCATGAAAATGGGTAAAGTGAGTTTTGAAAATGCTAGCAATATAACTTTAAGGATGTATTGGAAAGCCATGTGAAGTTTGGAAATCCCCTTTGGAAATCTTAGACATGGTCTGCGGACCCCCAGGTGTCCGTGGACCACGCGTTGAAAGCTACTGATCTACATCTTCTAAATGACCACAAAGGAAAGAGTCAACAAAGGCCCCACTTATTGTCATTTGCAGCATAACTCGTCACTACATCTGAAGCAATTGAGCTTTGCCCACAGATGGTGTGGAAGGTCAAAACCAGGTGACTGGACTGCAAGGGACTAGAAGCAGTTAAATTGGAGAACAAGTCCAAGCTAACTTTATGAGAGGCTCCCATATTCACAACTCAATGAACTTGCAATCATTTTCTGTGTGAGAGCTGATCAGGGCACACCCATCCTGAAACTTTGGAGGGGAGAAAGTAGTTGTTTAGATAAATATAACCAAATTACAGTGTGTGATTTTAGCAACTACTCATCTTCACTTGTCAGCCCCTTCCCCCACCATCTATCATATGCTATTAATATGTCAGTTCCAGCCTCCCTTTGGCAAATACCAACTGACACCAGCTTTCATTGTCCTCTTGTTAAAATTTTCAGATAGGCACCGTCCTGGTTTCTCCCATGTTTCTCCTCTTGCATGGGAAGAGTTCCCTGTAAACATCCACAGAACTTATTGTTTTACTTAAAACTCCCCTTTGCGGTGATGCCTACCAACCTCCCACCCCCAAAAAAACCCAATGGGTAGACAGCTGATATAGCAAGACCATTGCCGATCATGCTGACCAGTATTGTCTTGTGCTACCCAGTTTGCCTGCACCGATCTGTTGTCTCATATCTTCTTAGATTTTAAGATCCTTGGGACAGGGACAGTCTGTGTTCTGAGTTTGTACAGCGCCCACCACAATGGGGTCCTGGTCCATGACAGGATCTCCTAAAAGCTACTGAAATATCATAGAATATCAGGGTTGGAAGGGACTCCAGAAGGTCATCTAGTCCAACCCCCTGCTCGAAGCAGGACCAATTCCCAGTTAAATCATCCCAGCCAGGGCTTTGTCAAGCCTGACCTTAAAAACCTCTAAGGAAGGAGATTCTACCACCTCCCTAGGTAACGCATTCCAGTGTTTCACTACCCTCTTAGTGAAAAAGGTTTTCCTAATATCCAATCTAAACCTCCCCCACTGCAACTTGAGACCATTACTCCTCGTTCTGTCATCTGCTACCATTGAGAACAGTCTAGAGCCATCCTCTTTGGAACCCCCTTTCAGGTAGTTGAAAGCAGCTATCAAATCCCCCCTCATTCTTCTCTTCTGCAGGCTAAACAACCCCAGCTCCCTCAGCCTCTCCTCATAAGTCATGTACACAAATCCCTCTTACCTAGTTTATCACAGTTAAGTGACAGTACAAGTGCTAGAGTTTTTGCTGTCAGTATCTTCCTCTGACCATTAACTTGTGTCTCAGAAACCATCTCAATATACAAAAACTTTAATTTGGAAGCAGCTAAGGTTGCCACACTCATTCTACTTGACAGAAACCCACAAAAACAAGTAAATGCGAAGTAAAACCACCTAACTGTACACACTTTCATCTCATTTCCTCCACACTATCAATTCTGCAACTGCTGCTCACCATGCTCCAAGTACCACACCCTCCAGGCTCCCCCCTCAGCCTGCTCTTCTGTACACACTCCTTTACCAGATTATTTCCTGCCCCCGCAAAAAAAACTAGGAGTTGGAGATGTTTGGTGCAGCAGCTGGTTGTGGAAGGAGAGGGTTGTTTTGTAAAGGGATGTGTGCAGAAGGGCAGTTAAAGGGGGTGATGGAAGAATGGCATTCCTTTGGGGGGCCAGAGTTAAGGATGCAATGTGTGCCTGTGCTGCATAGTAGTTGTAGTAAATGTGTGCTTGTAATTGAAGGGGTAGAAATTATTACTGTCAAGGTAGCATAACTTTTCATGTCCTTGCTTTTGTGTCAGATACATTATGTGTATAGGAACTCTAAGTGCTTCACAACCAACCAATTTTTGTGTGTGTATTATTTGTTTGTTTTAAAAAAATTGAGGGCGGAAGAGAAGCTGAGCAAGAGGTGGACCATCAGGGCCAGGGCATGGGTGGCCTGGCCTAGGGGTTAGCATCAGGCACGGGCTGAAGGGTAAGGGGCCAAGAGCTAATTGCCAGGAATCAGGCCGGGCTGGAATGCTAGAAGGTGAGAATCAAACCTGAAGGGCAGAGATCAAGGGTCAGTTACCATGAATCAGGCCAATTGAGGATATTAGGAGGTCAGGTTAGGGTGACAGAACCAGAGGGCAGGCACCTGGAGACAGTTACTAAGAGTCAGGATACCAGGAGGTCAGGATCTGAGGGCAGGAACCAGTAAACACCAGCCCAGCGGTCCACAGCAGGATGAAGTCCAGTTGAATGCACAACTTAGTGTTTTGGCATAAATAGGACTGTGACCCAATCAGGAGCCTTGGAGCTCCCCCAGTCAGAGACTAGAGGTGAGGCTTGTACCTCAGTTGGGCTTCATGGACCTGGCTCCCAGCTGCTGTCTCTGAGCTGCTGGGCGGAAGATTGGAGTATGGTGACTCTCAGGAACCCCACAAACCCGGGGTTTGAGATCAGCAGGGCCTGATATGGATGGATCTATGAGGAGGGAGAAATACAGCTACTGACAGGGAAGATTTTATCCATCAGCAGTTCCACATGATGCTTAGGTAATTCTGCTGTAGGGAAAATTCTAGCTCCTGACGGAGGAGGAGCTATGTGCACATGGCCCAAAACAATCAGGTTTAGGTGCACAGCATATATATATTCAGCTGTAACTAATAATTGCTGAAAGTCACTTGAAATCCCAGTTAAAGAAAAAAACTTCACCAGTTGCCCCAGTTCTGCTCAGGATTCACTTCTCTACCAGGTTTTGTGTAGATAACATTTTTTTTAAAACAAGTCAGTCAACAATGAGAAGTAGAAATGCCACAGACAAATTTCATCCAGAGCCCAATTTTCAAGAGTTCTTATTAAATACTATAAAGAAAAACCAAACAAAAGCTACTCAGAAAATTCAAAGGGCATAAAAACTGTCCCTGGGTGAAATTCCACAGATAGGTTATCTACTTTTAGAGAAAAACATTAATTTATATCCCATTTTAGAATGAAATCCTAACTATGGAGTCATATCCATCACCTCCATAACATACTTGGGTAGAAGTTATGTATAAGTGCCAATCTGCATGTCTATTTATGGGATTTTGAGGGGGGAATGGGTGCATCCATATTTTTGCAGCTATACCCATTGTGTCCTCCTTTGAAAAATATGCCTTTCAAGGCTGGTCTATTGTTGAGGGGTATTTTCAGGTCCCTGAAAATACTAAAAGGATATTGAGTTTCAAAATCATGGAGTATAAATATTTATAGTTATCCAGAACCATTTAGGGGCAGGACTTCTAATTTATGAGAGTCCAGTCTGTGGGAGAGCAGAGCCATTGTTCCAAACAGTGGTGTATGAATAATTCTCTCTGGTTTAATCTCTGGAAACATATCAGTTACAATTAATGTAGGAAATTCATTGATTTGGGTTGTTTCAATGTCAACTCCATTCCAGGAATGGGCATTTTCTGCATGACCACTAATATGTTCTGAAGTCCCAGGACCATTTGAGGTGTTCTTACACTTCTTGCACCACATTCTAAGGCATCCATAGAGCAGTACAATGGCTAGTATGATAAAAAGGACACTGCTGATGAGCCAAATAACCATAGCCAGGTCAATCATCTTGCTGGCTGGAAACACAGCATCTCTGGCCATTGCATGAAAATTGGTACACTGACCTCTAGAAGGCTCTATCCCCTGGCAACGGAACACACAGGATATACTTTGTAGATGGTGTTTGCCTCTGCAAGGTCAAGAAGTCATGGCTCAAAAGGTATAAGTTCCTCCTGGTGAAAATTCTGTTGCAAAACACCAGACAAGATGCTGTTCCAACTGGGCCAATATATTACCCTGTAAAACTCGTTGGGACAGGTACAATGGTCATGTGACCATATTACCGAAGCTGAAGTACGGGTGACATTCTTAATGTTAATTTTATCATCATAATTCTTTTACATATATATTAGACCTGAAAAGAAGAAACACACATTTGGTATTTTAAAATGTTATACAATACACATTTATTTCTATGCAGATACAGTAAAGTAATTTATCTAATATACATTTTAAATACAGACTTAAATGTATTTCAACACTGGGAACAGAAATACCATAGACTATTTGTAACACTTAGCTGGCTAATGAAAAGTTCTTCCCAGTTATACAAAAGACACAATTTAATGGCCACGTTGGGTTAAGATTTAGTATTACATTGATACCAATCTCATTTTATGCTACCTATTATATAAGAAAACATATGTTTTGTGGAAGAAGCAGCTAGCTAATCCATCTCTGGCTGTCTCCTTTGTGTAAGCAGTTCTATGTCATAGCATCTTTTCACATTAAAAAATACATTTAACACCTTTAAAGGTGACCTATTTTTGCTAGTTATTTATACATTAGTAGTTTCACTTATGAAACAGGAAAAACACAGCTGTGGCATTAATGCAGGAAAGTCCCCAACAGTCACATTCACACTTTAAAGCAAGCGCTACTACAGTGTTTTGTTGTGAGCCACAGTAAGACTGTTTAAGGTTTGTTTTTATTAGGAACTAACAGGTGCTATTGTTATTGCTTTCCTGTTGTCTTAGAAACTCCCCTCTGCCCTAACATAGTCCGTATCAGTAAAAAGCTAAACTCTGGAATGGATTGTGCCAGAAGCTGGGAATGGGCAACAGGGGATGGATCACTTGGTGATTACCTATTCTGTTCATTCCCTCTGGGGCACCTGGCACTGGCCGCTGTTGGAAGACGGGATACTGGGCAAGATGGACCTTTGGTCTGACCCAGTATGGTCATTCTTATGTGCAGTGAGCTGGACTGGAGGCGTTTGCATCACACTTACCTTGGCACACAGGCACCACGTAAAGAGGATATTTATCTCCATACAGCAGAGAGAGAGTGAGTGTCACAGAATAATTCAGAAGAGCAGGTTCCTTTTTCCTGGGTAGAATTCACGTCCCTGAGAGGAAAAAACAAAAAACAAACTAGGTTATTGAACATTTGTGGCTCAGTTCTGCCTTTCAAAAAGATGACATCCCTCACTCTACAGATTGTAAAACCAGCTGCCATATGCAGATGTTGGCACTGTAGCTGACTTCACAAGCTGCAGGGCAATGGACACTTATATGCTAGAGAAAACTGCTGTGTTAGGACCCCCTGTTTAAGTACTCTCTTTTTTCTTTTTAAGTCTTGGTCTAAGTCCATATTTAGAGACCTAAATAAGTGACTTAATTTTCAAAAATATTGAGCGTCCAGCAGCACCCTCTCAGCACCCTCTGTGGATGAAGTGAAAGCAGTGGATGTATTGTTTCTTGACTTTAGCAAAGCTTTTGACACGGTCTCCCACAGTATTCTTGTCAGCAAGTTAAAGAAGTATGGGCTGGATGAATGCACTATAAGGTGGATAGAAAGTTGGCTAGATTGTCGGGCTCAACGGGTAGTGATCAATGGCTCCATGTCTAGTTGACAGCCGGTGTCAAGTGGAGTGCCCCAGGGGTCGGTCCTGGGGCCGGTTTTGTTCAATATCTTCATAAATGATCTGGAGGATGGTGCGGATTGCACTCTCAGCAAATTTGTGGATGATACTAAACTAGGAGGAGTGGTAGATACGCTGGAGGGCAGGGATAGGATACAGAGGAACCTAGACAAATTAGAGGACTGGGCCAAAAGAAATCTGATGAGGTTCAATAAGGATAAGTGCAGGGTCCTGCACTTAGGACGGAAGAACCCAATGCACAGCTACAGACTAGGGACCCAATGGCTAGGCAGCAGTTCTGCGGAAAAGGACCTAGGGGTGACAGTGGATGAGAAGCTGGATATGAGTCAGCAGTGTGCCCTTGTTGCCAAGAAGGCCAATGGCATTTTGGGATGTATAAGTAGGGGCATAGCGAGCAGATCGAGGGACGTGATCGTTCCCCTCTATTCGACATTGGGAGTACTGTGTCCAGTTTTGGGCCCCACACTACAAGAAGGATGTGGATAAATTGGAGAGAGTCCAGCGAAGGGCAACAAAAATGATTAGGGGTCTGGAACACATGACTTATGAGGAGAGGCTGAGGGAACTGGGATTGTTTAGTCTGCAGAAGAGAAGAATGAGGGGGGATTTGATTGCTGCTTTCAACTACCAGAAAGGGGGTTCCAAAGAGGATGGCTCTAGACTGTTCTCAATGGTAGCAGATGACAGAACGAGGAGTAATGGTCTCAAGTTGCAGTGGGGGAGGTTTAGATTGGATATTAGGAAAAACTTTTTCACTAAGAGGGTGGTGAAACACTGGAATGCGTTACCTAGGGAGGTGGTAGAATCTCCTTCCTTAGAGGTTTTTAAGGTCAGGCTTGACAAAGCCCTGGCTGGGATGATTTAACTGGGAATTGGTCCTGCTTCGAGCAGGGGGTTGGACTAGATGACCTTCTGGGGTCCCTTCCAACCCTGATATTCTATGATTCTAAGTCATATGTGACCACTGTGATACAGCATGGCCAGAAGGCAGCAGGAGAGTGATATAGGAGAGATATGTAAGTCCCAGGATGAGGAGAAGCCTTATTCCCTGTAGAGGGAAGAAAGGTTTCTATAGATGAATTAAAAGCACCTGAAGCCTG
Organism: Lepidochelys olivacea; assembly: GCF_965140295.1. Taxonomy (NCBI): domain Eukaryota; kingdom Metazoa; phylum Chordata; order Testudines; family Cheloniidae; genus Lepidochelys; species Lepidochelys olivacea. The sequence goes on from NC_140414.1 coordinate 98,861,119, forward strand.
TCACCTGATAAAACCCCCCTGCTTCAATCAGCCAGGGGAAGGAGTTGAAGCAGAGAGCAGTTTGAAGGAGTTGAAGTAGAGGAGAGTTTGGAGAAGTGCTGTGGCTGGCTAGAAGACCAAGACCCTAGGTAAAGAGACACCCAGGTTGTGCAGAGAGGGGGAGGTGGGCAGGAAGCCCCACAAGCTGAAGAGCAGGAGAGGGAAGTAGCCCGGGGGAAGGAAGCACTAGTTCAAGTGGTTTACCACTATCCCTAGGGACCCTGGGCAGAGACCCGGAGTAGAGGGCAGGCCTGGGTCCCTTCCTCTCCACTACCCTTCTCTGGGTTACTAGTGGGACCATAGATACCCTAGTTCAGGGGCAGGAAACTGCACCCTGAACCCCCTGCCCTCAAAGAAGAGGAAGCGTGGGACCCATCATAATCGTACCGGCAATTTGCCACACCACTGAACTCAATGAGAGTTGGATCAGGGACCAAACAACAACTGAGAGAGTGAGAACCCAACCACATGACTGAAACTTACTTCCAGGGCAAAGTTAAACCTATGCATGAATGACAGAATGCAAAAGGTTACAAAAGGCAATATCACACCAAAAGATATGATCTTGAATTCATATGCCTTACATAGATTAGAGTCATTATTTTCAATGGGAGCTGGTGACATATGAAAGTGGATAGGCAAAATAGAAATAGGTACACTCAAAGCCAGATCACAGCATTTGATAAAGGTCTATTTGTCTCAGAGTCCAAACTATGTAAGGAATGGCTATTGATTGCTATAACTTTTATTATTTTTATTTATATTCAGACTAATGGTTCCTGGATAGGTCATCACTTCTTTTGACTCTACTATTGTATCTGTTCCTCCAGTATCTGTTTTACAAAGCTTTAAGTGTAGTATATTAAATTTGTCTGTTCAATGCCCCTTTGTCAGGGAGGGGGATTCATTATAAAAGAAATGTTTTGGAAAAACATCTTGTTACAGGAGGGTTGCAATTGCCAAATAATGTGAGTCCAGAGTACATAATATAAAGCTACAAATGTAATTGGTTAATGGTAGTGAAATGGATATGGATGAGTGGACAATCAGGGTCCAGACACCCTAGGAGAAAAAACGGGCACTTGAATCAACTGATCACAATACAATAATATTGTACTACAAATGTGTATTGAGTAAGGTCTTTTATGAAAACTGATGAAATGCTGGTCATGAATATCATTGCCTGGGGTATGTACAGGTAGCGTATAAATGGTTATGTATGTTTGCTGCAAATATGTTTCTAAAATATGTTGTGGAGTTGATAAACAAGCCTGCCTCAGACAAAGGAATGTGGATGTACTTGTTGGGGTCAAGCTTTGTAAGCCAGAGGACAATGAAAATACATTCACATATAAGGTAACAAAGCAATCAAGAAAAGGAGGACTTGTGGCACCTTAGAGGAGTCCTCCTTTTCTTTTTGCGAATACAGACTAACAGGGCTGCTACTCTGAAACAAAGCAATCAAGCTAACTAGTGGCAGCTTGGTGATCACACCAGGGGACAAACTGAAGTCTGAATCTCCAGGAGGTCTTCCTGGCTCTTGAGGTAAAGGCAATGGACTTTGGGAAATATAAGGGGAACAAAAAGACATTCTGATTATCCATTGCTTAGGAAACAAAGGGGACAGCACCCTCTGAGTTTGTGAAACTTGGATCTTCTGCCCTGGAGGGCTAGAGATGCTGGTATCCTGGTGTAAGTGAAAAAACTGCATAGGCAAAGATTATAACTTGCTAAGATTAAGTTTTAGTCACCAGAAAGCATATTATGTTTTGTTTGTAAACATACCCCTCTTTTTCTCTTGGTTAGTATCTTAAATCTCTTTTCTTTATTAATAAACTTATTCTTAGTTTTACTATGTACCATCTCAATGCTGCTATATTGAAGAATGGAGTGAGTTCTCAGCTAAACTGGCAGACTGGTGCGTGCTCTCTTACTCCGGAGGCAGAAAACAATTTCTGTGAGTGTCTAGTGAGAGGAACTGGATGCTGCAGTCAGACATCTCTGGGGAACTCTCTGACTAGAACTTGGGTTCACTGACTGTTACCTGCAAGGCAAGGTTTAGACTGGGAGAGTCTCGAGCAGTTTGTTGGCAATGAAGACAGACTGGTGTGTCAGGGAGATGACAGTCAAGCCCCAGCAAAGCTCTCCCTTGCTGAGGCAGAGGGGTAACACAGTGGCTTACAGTTCTTGGTGTCCTGAGAAGAGTTGTCAAAAATGAGTTAAAGATTACAAGCAGGAATACCACTTTAATACAAAGAAGGGCCATCAGAGATTTCTCACAGGCTGTTCGCAACAGTGGAAGTCAGTGATTTACTTTTGCATTTTATGGCTTTTATTGCCCTAAGAAATTTATTCATATTTCACCACTTAAGGTGAATCAGACAAGCATAGATGATAGAAACTAACATGGGAAAATATACTCTAGCAGCCATGTTAGTCTGTATTCGCAAAAAGAAAAAGGAGTACTTGTGGCACCTTAGAGACTAAAAAATTTATTTGAGCATAAACATATATTTGATGCATCCGATGAAGTGAGCTGTAGCTCACGAAAGCTTATGCTCAAATAAATTTGTTAGTCTCTAAGGTGCCACAAGTACTCCTTTTCTTTCTACTCTGACAGAATATCTTTTCTATATGGTTCATTAAGGTAAATTATTTAGCAATTTAATTTCTCTTATGGCTCATGGTTTCAGAGCAACCTGGGAAGCAAAATCACTGATCAGCCAGTAAGGATCAAGAAAAAGCAGGATGGAAAAAAGTTAAAATGAAAAACATATATATTCTCTCATACCTTTGAAATTTCCTTGTTGTAAATGTCCGCCTTTTCCTCCTGGGCTGACGATTTCCAGTTATACTGAGATGTCTTAAAGGAAAGAAAATTCAGTCGGCTCTATATTTATCAGAAACGTGTTTTCCCCTTTTTCTTTGAAAATAAGATCTCCTACCCTGTCTGAAAGGCTGGAATGGAACTCTAGTTACTGTGAGAGATGCAGATGTTTAAACATCCAAGACCTGCCTTTGGTGATATCACACAACAGCAACTTAATTCGATAGTAAAAGCTCTACTGGGGGAGGTGGAAAATGACTTATTCATCCAGGTTGTCATTTACACAGAACATGCAGTAAATATAGACTTGAAATAAATACATGGATGATTATTGCTTCATAGGGGAATGAATCATTTTGATTTCCGTAGAAATGGCACAATTTCTTCAACATTCTTTTAGATTCCAATATGAAACCAAGTTTTCAGTGAATTCTTCTGAATTCTGATTCTAAATAAGACAATATACAGAAAAAACATAGTATGCCTATGCATCCTCTCTACTCACTGTAGATTTGGAAGAGAGGTTGATTTTAAATTGGGATTAGGCAACCCTGACCTAACCACAACCTGATCAACACATACCCTTAAAATACGTAGTGTGTCCTTACTTCTGTTGTCAATGCCTTCACTTAACAATGATTTCAGATTTTAATAGGGCAGCAGTTGAAGAAAAGATAAGACATGGGGGGTGAGGGAGAATAAAAATGTCCAGACAGGAGCAGCAGAAGCTCTCTAAAAGTGGGGGGGCCCTGGGCGCCCAAACCATGGACTCGTCCCCTGCACCACCCCTTTTCCCCAAGGCCCCGCCCTCACACCATCCCTTTCCCCTGAGGCCTTGCCCTCATGCTGCCCCTTCCCCCTAGGCCCCTGCTCCCGCACTGCCTCTTCCCCCTAGGCCCCTGCTCCCACGCCAGCTCTTCTCCCCATGACCCCATCCCCTGCTCACTCCTCTCCACCCTTTCACCCCCGTCGCTCACCCTTACGGCAAATAAAAAGGGGGGGGCATGGCCTCCTAGCCCCCTTTGTTCTGACGCCCTGTGTCCAGACACAAAAATTACTCATGGAATGGAGACATACAGGATGACTCATGGGACAAGCTGATCACCCATGGCTTATTCATGGGTGCACTACAAGCTAAGAAATCATAATTCTACAGTGTTTGCCCTGATGCTGAACTTTACCAATCTATTAGTTACAGCTACTCTCTTCCAATGATATACTACTGTTATCTTGGGTTTCTTGTGGAAAGGTCCTCTTAGCCATAAGGAGTATGTACATTAAGGTGAGGTAGTAATAAAGAAGATTATAATGGAACTCAAGGGAGCTTTGCCTCCTCTATCTACAAAACAACAATTTTCTTAAACTCAGTTACAGTTCAACATAGTTATATAAAAATGTGCTTTGGACCAAGTATTATAATTATTTATTATTATTTTTATTACCATACTGCCTAGGAGCCTTAGTCATTGATCAGGAACCAACTGTGTTAGGCACTGTACAAACAGAACAAAACAACCTTCCCTGTCCCAAGGGATTTACAATCTAAGAATAAGACAAGAGACAAAAGTTGGATATAGACATATGGGGGAGTACAAGGAAACAATGAGACAATACTAGTCAGAATGATGAGCTGTGATCTTAGCATACCAGCAACCTAACTGTTGTCAAGTTTGTATTTGTATCTGTCACACCAAAGGAGAGTTTTGAGGAGGGATTTGAAGGTGGATAATGAGGTAGTTTTTTGGATGTTTACAAGAGTGTGAGGCAGCCTGGGATAAAGCACTGAGGTGCTTGTTTGAAAATTTAACAAGGGGGCAGTAGAGACTGGCATTATGGCCCAATCAGAGGCAAGCATTGGCAGCCTGATAGCAAATGAGAGAGGATAGGTAGCATGAGAATTGACTGTGAAGGAACTTGAAGCTAAATACAAGCAGCTTATGTATGATGCACTAGAGAAGGGGGAGCCAGTGGAAGGATTCAAAGAGAGGAGTGATAGGGTCATAGCAACAGGCTAGGAAAAAAACCTGTTAGTAACCTGTTCCATAACTGTTGTTCTTAAAGAAGTGTTGTGCATAGACTCATAGACTTTAAGGCCACAAGGGACTACCATGATCATTTAGTCTGATATCCTACACATTGCAGGCCACAGAATCTACTCAACCACTCCTGAAGTAGGCCCATAACCTCTAGCTAAGTTACTCAAGCCCTCAAATCTTAATTTAAAGACTTCAAGTTACAGAGAATCCACCGTTTTCTCCAGTGCAAACCAGCAAGTGACATGGGTTCCATGTTACAGAAGAAGGTGAAAAAGTTCCGGTGTCTCTGCCAATCTGCAATCCTTCCTGCCTCTAAACATGGTGATCAGTTAGACTCTGAGCATGTGGGCGAGACCCCCCAGCCAGATACCTAGAAAATAATTCTCTGTAGTAACTTGGAGCCTTATCCATCTAGTGTCCCATCTCTGGCCATTGGAGATATTTGCTAATAGCTGTCATCGATGGGCCATATGCCATTGTAGGCAGTCTCATCGCACCATCCCCTCCAATAAAATTATCAAGCTCAGTTTTAAAACATATTAGGGTTTTTGCCCCCACAACTCCCCTTCGAAGGCTGTTCTAGAGCTTCATTCCTCTGATGGTTAGAAACCACCATTTAATTTCAAACCTAAATTTACTGGTATCCATTTGTTCTTGTCCATTCCACTCTTGGTGTCTGTGTTCTGTGACAAGATAGCCAGTGCTAGTATGGTCGGTCCTGTGCTTTTCTTGGCAGGGGCTAAGATGCCACCCCTTTCCCCCTGCTCTTTGGGGCACCAAGGGCCCCGCTAGTGGCCCGGGAAGGTGGTAGAGGAGGGAAGTAGGGGAGGGTTCTGGGTTTGCTCCTCACTCTGAGCCCCAGCCTCTGTGGGTTCTTACCCTCTTCCCCCTTGGGTGGGGTACCTTCAGTCCTTAGACACTGAGGAAGGGAGTCTCCCTTCCCTGCTGGGGCAGGGTCTCCCTGGTTTTTCCGGTTCTCTGATTTTTCAAAACACACCTCCAAGTTCTAGTCGTCTTCTTCTTCCCTGAAGCAGTAGGTTTTATTAGGTTCCTGACAGGTCCTTAATTGACTACAGGTGCTTCAATTAACCCGTAGCCACCCTCCCTAGTCTACAGGGAACCACGCCTTAATTAGCCTAGGGCTTATATATTTCCCCTCTACCACTGCTCCCTGGCTCTCCTGTATCACAGTTCCTAGCACACAGTTGTTGGAAACCTTTTACCCTCAGTGGTACCCATTGGGTGCCTCGAGTGCCCTCTGCGGCCACACACCACTGTGTGCTGGTAAAAAGGATAAAGCTACCCCCAGCCCCCTTCAGTTCCTTCTTGCCAGAACTCCAGTGCGGAGGACAGCAGGGTGAGTCATGAAATAGAAATGCACAACACATCTCAAAAATAACAATTATGGAACAGTTCAGTAACTGTTTATCTTCTTGGAGTGGTTGCACATGTGCAGTCCACTCCTGGTGACTTACAAGCCATGAATCAGACTCTGATCCCACCTCCTATCTAAATAAAGTCAGGAGCTCAATTCATTCAACTCCAGCATTGTCTCTTGAGTCCTGAGTGACAGCTTAATGAGAAGCAAACATGTGGGCAGAGGTCCAAGCTACCATTCTACAAATGGCCAGAATTGGAACATTTGCCAGAAAAGGCACAGAGGCTGACTGTGAGCTCATCAAATGAATTGCAACTCTGCTCGGCGGCATGACATTAGCCGGGTCATAGGACATGCATATACATGAAACTATCCAAGAAGAAATTATCTGAGTAGAGACTGATTGTTTTTTCATTCTATTTGCAACTGCCACAAAGAGTTGAGAGGACTTATGGAATTGCTTCTGTCAAGGTAGAACACCAGTGCTCTTATGACGTCCAGAGTGTGCAAATGTTCCTCTTCCCAGATCAAGTGTGGTTTTGGGAAGAATACAGGTGAGTAAATTGGCTGGTTGATATGGAAAGAGGACACTGCCTTCGGGATAAGCCTCAGCTGAGGGTGCAGGTAAACTTTTTCCTTAAAGAAGATAGTATAGGGAGGCCTAGACATTAACATGTGCAGCTTTGCCATTACCTCTATCAGAAAGCTGGGAACCAAAAATGCCACCTTCATTGATAGATGTAGCAGACAGCAAGTGGCCAAAGGCTCAAACAGGGGGACCCATAAGCTTGACAACACTAAGTTTAGGTCTCACGGGAGAACAGGGTCAAGCACCTAATGATACAATTTGACTAAGCCTTTCAAAAAACCGTACTAGCATGTTGTTAGAAAAAAACAGAGTGATTATCCTTCTGAAGGATAGCTGAAATAGCTGATAGCTGTATCTTGATAGAATTAACAGTCAATCCTTGATGTTTCAGATACTATAAGTAATTTAGTATGGGCTGAATTGAAGAACAGGACAGTGAGATTCCAGAATGGCATGACCAGATGGAAAAACGTCTCCACTTAAAGAGATAAGTAACCCTACTAGCTTTCTACTATTTAGCAGAACTTCTTGAATCTCTTTTGAGCAAGACTGCTCCCTAACGTCTAGCCATGGAGCATCCATACATTAAATGAAGAGTGTGCAGGCTTGGGTGGAATACACAACCATGATTTTGGGACATTAGGTCCGAGCCCAGTAAAAGTGAAATTGGAGGTTTCACAGACCATGCCAGGAGAGTGGCAAACCAGTGTTGACAGGCCCACGCTGGGGCTATGAGTATGACTCTGGCCTGGTCTCCTCTTATCTTCAGTAATTCCTTGTGAATGAGTGGAATTGGTGGGAAAGCAAAGAGGATCCTGTCTGACCATGGTAATAAGAATGCATCTGTCAAGGAACCCGGACTGTGACCACATAGAGAACAGAACTGCTGACACTTTCTGTTGATCCTTGTTGCAGGTAGTCTACCTGGGGAGACTCCCACTATTCGAAGGTGAATCTAGCCACATCCAAGCAAAAAGACCACTTGTGGTGACTCATAAATGATCTGCTCAGGTAGTCTGCAAGATTGTTTTGGAACAGCAATATGTAAGAAGCTTCTAGATCTATTGAGCTGGCAATGCAGAATACACAAAACAGAGATGCCTCTTGACAGAGCAAAGCAGGGTGGGCTCCTCCCTGCTTGTTGAAGTACAACATTGCCACTCTGTTGTCTGTGAGGACTAACAGGCTGCTTCCCTTGATCTGCGGCAGAAATACCTGGCATGCCAACCTCACAGCGTTCAGCTCCCTGATGTAGATTTGTTAAACTAAGTCCTCTGCAGACCATAGTCCCTGAGTCTGTAGAGAACTCAGATGGGCCCCCAGCCCAGGGCAGAAGTGTCAGTCACTAAAGTGAGCATTGGTTGTGGGTGGGCAAAGGGAACACCGATGCATACATTGATGGCCACTTGCCCAGCAATCTAGGGAGGCAGGACATGAGAGAGCACCCTCACCACTGAACTAGATGGTGATGGTTTGGTGAGTAAACTGAGGCTAGCCAATCCTGTAGCATTCTGAGGTGCAGACTGGCATATTGAAGCATATGTGTGCACAAGGCCATATGCCTCAGGACCCTCAAACAGTTTCATGCTGTCATGACTGGATAAGCTTTGAGAGCTATAACAATTGATTGAATTGCCTGAAACCTTGAGTCTGGAAGAAAAGTTCTGACTTTAATCGAGTTTGTTACAGCCCCCTATAAACTCTATTCTTTGCTCACAGGGGAGGAGAGGTTTCTCTGCATTGATTAGCAGTCCCAGAACAATGAATGTTGATTGGATCGGAGATACAATGAACAACACCTGCACCCTGAATTGGTCCCTCACAAGTCATCCAAGTAGAGGTAAACTTGCTCTCCTGATCTTCTGAGGAAGGCAGCTACCACTAACTTTCATAAAACTTCTGAGAGCTGCTGACAGGCCAAATAGTAGCATGGTGAACTGATAATGATTTTAATTTACCAGAAATCTGAGCTACTTCCTGTGAGCATCTTTGAAGTCAATGGCAGCTACTAGTCTCCAGAAAGGGGATAATAGAAGCTAGGGTGACCATGCAAACCTCTCTCTTTTAAGAATTTGTTGAGTTGACTCAGGTCTAAAATTGGTCTCAGACCCCCTTTTGCTTTCAAGATTAGGAAATTGCAGGAATAAAACCCTGTCCCTCTATGACACTGTGGAACCTCCTCTATGGCACCTGCCTGAAGGAAAGATTGTACCTCCTGGAGAAGGAGCTCCTCATGAGAGTGGTCTCTGGAGGGGCAGGGAGGAAGGGTAGGAGTGAGGAGTAGAAACAAATTGGAGGATATAGCCCACCTCCACAGTGCTCAAGTCCCATGGGTCTGAAGTAATTTGGGAACATACACTGTGGAAGTGGGCAAAACTGTTTTGCAAATATGGGGGAGATAGGGTTTGGAAGCATGGAGACTGGCATGGTGTCCTTGACCGACCCATCAAAATGATTGCTTAGCACTTCCTGTGTGTCTAGAAAGCCTAGGAGCTGGAGCAGATACAGAAGGATGGATGAGCCTGCACCTAAAACCCCTGCTCTTCTTTTTTGACAGGTCCTGATGAGCAGGGCAAAGTGGGATCACAATGTATCTGCTGAGGCTGACAGTGCTTTCTGACCCCAGGATTTCAAGGTCACTCATGAGTCCTTAAGGCCAAGGAAAATGCTGTCTGTCTGCTCTGAGAACAGAGAAGGACCCTCAAAAGGCAAGTCCTGCATAGTAATCTGGTCTGCATAGAGTAGACCAGAAGACTGCAGCTATAAGGATCTGTGCATGGAGACCGCAGAAGCCAGGCTCCTGGCAGCTGAGTTGGCAGCACCCAGCCCAGCCTTCAATGAAGTCCCCACCACTAATCTGCCCTCATTCACCCATGAACAGAATTGCTGCCTCACATTTGCAGGGAGGAGATCTTTTAATTTCTCCAGTGGTCCCCACAAATTAAAATCATAATGCCCCAGTAGAGCTTCGTGGTTGGCAATTCTAAGCTGCAATCCTCCAGTCAAATAAACTTTTCTACCAAATAAATCCTGTTCTTTTGCCTCTTTTGATTTGGGGGTCTCAGCACGATGCCTCCGGCGTGCCCTCTCATTAGCTACTGCGACCACTAGTGACCCTGGAGGACCTCAGGTGATAAGAGGAGTCCCTGTCCTCCTTGACCCGAATGCAAAAGTCCAAAAAGTTACTCTCTTTAACAATTCCTGATAAATCTTTTAGTTGTCAGGAGGCGGTGATGTTGTCTCCGAGGAAACCACCTCATCCAGAGAGGACAAAGGTGAAGATAAAACTGGTTGTGGTTGAACCTCTTCTGCAGAAGGCTTCTTCCTGATGCTCGGCTCTGGGACCAGTACTGGACATTGGGGTCAGGGCAGCTTGATGCAAGGACTCACCCCATCTGGACTAGGGCACTTTGTAGGAATGAGAAGGGGAGGATCTAGAAGCTGGGGGAAATTCTTTGTGGTTCCAAAAGAGCCACTGAAAGGGGCCAGACCACAGTGACCTCCTGGCCACATTCCCCTCGAAGCTCCGATTGTGCAGTTGCGAGGGTACCTGGAGAGGAAGGATCTAGGTGTGGAGTGGCAGGTCCTATTCAGAGGTTGAGACACATATGATCCCATCTCAGAATCCAATGAAGACAACTCCCTTTCTGTCAACCCCGGGGACTAGTTCTGAAAGCCTGGTGGCTGGAGACACATTGCTGTTTTTCTCTTAGATGGTACCAATGGACAGACTGTCCAGGAAGTAGGTAGCTGGTGCGGTATCAAGTGCTGCACTGCAGTTGTTGGTGTTGGGTGGTCTGATAATACCAAGGGAGCCGATTCCTGTACAATTAGCAATACTGGCACTGATGAGTAAATGCCTTGCCACTGTAAATGACTCTGGCATAGTTAGCAGCAAAATTGTATCTGATCGATGCAGAGCCACTGATGCTGACAATTCCGTTTCTGGAACCAGACTCAATGATGCCTGTTTTGGCACTGGATTCAATGGTGCCGTCTTAGGCAACAATTTGGAGGAGTGCCTCGATCTCGGTTGCACTCTACTTGACTCCCCTTTACCGCCCTTTCCTGACTTGTGGGGTGGAGATCTTCCTCTTGATGGTGCCTTTGTGGAAGGCTTATGCTACTTCCTTAGCACAGGCGAGGGTAACCAGTGCCAGGACTCCCAACAGTCTTGAAGGCACACTTCTGACTGAAACTGCAGCACTCGGCCCCAGCTCAGACCAGCACAACTCCCAGTGTGCTCTCAGCACTGCCTCAATTAGCAGGAGCTTCAGCCTAGCCTCCCTATCTTTTTTCATCCTGGCCTTGAAGTCCCAACAAATCTGGCACTAGTCCTTCATGTGTGCTGTGCCTAGGCACTTAAAATAACTGCCATGTGGGTGGCTCACAGGCATAGGGTTTGAGTAGGAAGCACATAGTTTGAAGTCCAGTGATCGAGGCATGCCCCAGAATGGGCAACAGAACCCCAAAATAGGAAAAAAACAAACATTTTGCTTTTACCTACTAAAACTAACCTACAACTAGACTGTGTACACAAAGGCTGAGAGAAAACTGCTCTAGCAATTGACAGAGGTTCCCGTGACTGTCCTAGGCAGTAAGAAGGAACAGAGGGGGAGGGGCCAGCTCCGCGCTTTATACCTTCACGCAGTGGTGCAGGGAGCACTTAAGCCACCCAACAGGTACTGCTGAGGGAAAAACTTTCCGTCAGTTATGTGCTGGGCGCACAGACACCAAGAATGGAATGCACATGTGCAGTCACTCAAAGATAAGAATGATCTTTGCAGCAGCATTCTGAGTGGGCACAACTGCATTTATGAAGGTCATGGAGAAGGATGTTGCAGTAATTCAGACTATTATTATTTTTACTCTCCTACCCCAAATGACTATCATATTCTTGTAGAGTCCAATTCTTTCAGCACTTCTTGTTGCTCTGGCCTTTAATCCTTCACCTTTACTGTCCCATCCAGAAAAATCTCTTCAAATATTTAGTACCTCATGCGGAAACTAGTATGTAGAGTCTGATTGTGCAACCCATATTAATGTTTAGTAGTACCTTATGTTTCAGAGTAACAGCCGTGTTAGTCTGTATTTGCAAAAAGAAAAGGAGTACTTGTGGCACGTTAGAGACTAACCAATTTATTTGAGCATTAGCTTTCGTGAGCTACAGCTCACTTCATCGGATGCATGCTGTGGAAACTGCAGCAGACTTTATTTATACACAGAGAATATGAAAAAATACCTCCTCCCACCCCACTGTCCTGCTGGTAATAGCTTATCTAAAGTGATCATCAGGTGGGCCATTTCCAGCACAAATCCAGGTTTTCTCACCCTCCACCCCCCCACACAAATTCACTCTCCTGCTGGTGATAGCCCATCCAAAGTGACAACTCTTTACACAATGTGCATGATAATAAAGTTGGGCCATTTCCTGCACAAATCCAGGTTCTCTCACCCCCTCACCCCCCTCCCAAAAACCACACACACAAACTCACACAGCAGGATAGTGAATTTGTGTGTGTGGTTTTTGGGAGGGGGGTGAGGGGGTGAGAGAACCTGGATTTGTGCAGGAAATGGCCCAACTTTAGTAGTACCTTAGTGACTCATCCCATTTTCTTCAACGAGACGTCTCACAGCATAAGATATTACTCAACATGCATAAATTTTGAAGAATCTGACCCTTCAGAGGGATTTTTTTCAGTTTCATATAGAGCCCAAACTAATACAATTATTCTTTTTGTTGTTATTAGAGAGATTAATTTCACAACCATTAGCAAATCACAGAGTTGAAATTCTGATCTGGATATAATGAATGATGCACAGACTCAATCTGCATAGATAATACATCTTTGACTGCCTCACCTGGACTCTACCTACTAATCAGGCTCTCACATCACATGTTCTAAGATTTCAAACTATTGAACATCTTCAAATACCCAGCAACAATCACTCAGAGAAAGTAGCGTTATTTTTGTCATGAAAGAGAGCAGATACACACACAAAGCATTTTCCCAGATGGAATCTTTTTGTCATTGCCTGCCTATGTTTCTAAACTTTTCCCAGGATATTAGGTATTATTCTGGTCTTCACTGGACATCTGTTTCTCTCTCTCTCTCTGTTCAGACCATGTCATTCCTTTCTAGGAGTCGCTTTCCTGACTTCTTCCATATTAAATTCAAGCTCATTATTGTCAAGGCTTCACACAGCTCCACTTCAGCCTACACATCAGATCTTGGATCCTTCTATCCTCATTCTTGTGTTGTATGCTTCATCTGCCCCCTCACCAGTCTGCTCCATTAATAGCCTGCCTGTGCTCATGACTTCGTGCCTTTTTCATATTGCACTCTATGCTTGGAATAGACTAAACCCCTCCTTTTGGTAAAGTGCCATCCTCTCTCTCCCTTCCAACTAATTTCTTTCAGCTTCTGATCATTACTTATGTTACAACATTCCACTTCTTCTCTTACCCATGAGTATATCAAAGAGGGAGGGAAATTGCAAAGCAACCATGGTGTCCCTAGCCTCTCTTTGCTAGAAGCTGGGAGTGGGCGACAGGGGATGGATTACTTGATTATCTGTTCTGCTCATTCCCTCTGAGGCACCTGGCTTTGGCCACTGTCAGAAGACAGGATACTGGGTTAGATGGACTTCTGGTCTGACCCAGTATGGCCATTCTTATGTTATCAAGAAAAGGAGTACTTGTGGCACCTTAGAGACTAACCAATTTATTTGAGCATGAGCTTTCGTGAGCTACAGCTCACTTCATCGGATGCATACCGTGGAAACTGCAGCAGATATTATATACACACAGAGATCATGAAACAATACCTCCTCCCACCCCACTGTCCTGCTGGTAATAGCTTATCTAAAGTGATCATCAAGTTGGGCCATTTCCAGCACAAATCCAGGTTTTCTCACCCTCCACCCCCCTGTTACTCTGAAACCTGTCTTATGTTATGTTCATCCACAATTTATCTGTAAGAAGAAAAGCTTGAAAATCCAGCTCTACATTAAACAATGTTACCAACAAAAGCAGGTTTTCCTTCTCTCTTGGTTTTCTGTTGTCTCTCTCCTCCTCATTGTCTGTCAATTATTCATTTGATTTAGATTGTAAGATCTTTGGGTCAGGGACCTCGCCTTGTTACTTGTCTGTAATCATCCCACATACGTTGCTTACCACATAGTTTTCAGGACAAATTCGGGGGGACGGGACGGGACCGACGTGGTCTGTGTATATAATGTTTGCAGTAACTTCCATTCAGTATAATCTGCAAGTTTGATTAGCATGTGCCTCTCCTCTCCCTCTAACTGAATAGTGATCACTGCAGCCCCCCACTAGATGCGTCCCACAAACACGTTACAATGCCATTTACCTTTTGTTTGTGGTTATTTAACCAGTGTTCATTCTGTGTGTCAGTGGAACCATACTTATCCTGTCCTTACATGGTCCACATCAGCATGTCTTCTGTGTGTCCTTGTGCTGGTGAATGTTATTGTAACAATATAAAAGGCAGTAGCCAGCCTGGCATGATGGAATGATAACTTAGTGAAGGAAGTTTTACAGTATGTACTAATAAAAAGTAAGTTGTTGACTCATTCTGAATCATAATACTTCATTGCATATTTAGTGAAGCAGGCTAATGAATCTGATTCATCATTCTCAATATTCTGTATTGAGTAAACTTAAGCAGAAGAAATGCTTTTTCCTTGTACTACAAAGTGTAATTAAAGTGCCGTGGATAATATACAAAAGCAATATCCAACTGTTTTATCAGCAAGTTTTATGGTAAGATTTATAAAAAAACTGTAGAACATATACTTAGTGAACTTTAAATTTAAAAATAATAGGCAGGTGAAGGAGAGATCAAGTTTTTTATCCTCTCTTTTTAGAGTGAATATATATTGCCCTGATCCTGGAAGGTGCTGAGTGACCTCAACTCCTATTGACCATCTTTGAAGGTGTTGCGTGTCTGAGTTAATGACTCGAGGTTGTCAAAATAACAGGCTCAAATGAAATTATTTAATCTAAGATTATTAATCAGAGATTAGTACAGCACTATACAGAACACAGACATAGATACATTACCACCCTTTGTTGTCAGACTAAGAACTGGATGTGTGTCTGACCTGCATTTGAAAGGGACATGCAGTTTTCATTTCCCCAAACCCAAGTTTTCATATCATTATCTTTATATAGGGTTTCAGACAAAGGAAACCTAGTTGCCAAGAATATTCTCCCAGAAACATGTGTTGTGATGACATTTTTATACAGTCTCAGTTTACCTGACTCATGTGAGAAGGCATGATTATTTACAGCTCAGAGGACTAACAATTCTTCAGGTTAATATCTCTGAGTCTACCCCACAATCATTCTTCCATGTTGACTTCCCCAACAGAAAACATCTGCTATAACAATAATCTCTTATTAGTTTCCCTAGTCTATATATGCTAATGTTAGCATTTTATATATACATTAAGGAGATGGTTTCCAAGAATATCTAGAGTTTTATAGACATAGACATAAAGGTGCCCTAGAGTTATTAAATACAGCATAATGAAAAATTCCTGAAAAGGATTACACATTGGTCAAGACCCGTGTTTTGGGCCTTAGACTTCAGACATAGTCTTTGTTGAAGATAAAGATTCTAAAGAATAATTAATACATATAAATGAATCAAATATACGGAAAGAAAGAATTAAAGATATTAGTATTTACTAACAGGTACTGACAGAAAGATCAGCTCTACGGTGCCCTTGGAAAACAGAAGACTAAAGTCTGTTTTGCTAGCCCTGTTGTGTGGGTGAATAAAGATCTCATTTTTTCGATGTACAGAATGCCTAATTACAAAATGAGAACACTCAACCATTTAGCATTACTCACAGTATGAGTAAAGGACTCGTAGGAGGACATAGGAGGCATACCAATATTTTGGATGTAAGTTTTATATTGGCTTTGCTGGGAAAAAAGCACATTTAAAGTTACTATTGAAAAATATCTCAGCTGTAAATATCTAATATTCATATGTACAGAATTTTCATAGTTGCCTGGTAATAAGTGAAAAGTATTTTAGAGAGTAAATTGAATCTATGTGACAAAAATCAGAATCATTAGACATTATTTTCTGACAAGGCAGATACAGCTTATTATTAGATTGCATGCCTCAGATGATTAAATTACTTATTGTTAACTTTAGCATATGGGACATAGGGAGTGCCTAATATTACCAAGAATTTATCTTAAAATTTTATTTTCCCTCTTTTTTGTTATATTTTATCGTTTTGATTGACATGGATCTAATCAATTTCTACTCACTCACTGCTGTCTGACATATCTGAGTTCCCTCAAAAAGTCTATAATCAATATACGGATATATTTTCCTTGTAGCTTTAGATCCTTTAAACATTAGTTACTGCAAATCCCAACACAATGCACTAAACCATAATGTATAAAATTTTCAAAAGTGCCTAACTGACCTAGGAGCCAAACTTAGGACCCTATGCCAGTTGGGTGTTTTTGAAAATTTTACCGGATGTGTTTATCATGAAATCTGTTGTACTTAGCTAACAAGTTTTATGTCAATAATAACAAAGTCTGCACTATCATTCACTAGCTGGATATATAATTTACTAGTTAATTGGCATTTGGCACCCTGACACTGTATTACCCTATGAATACCTTGTATATAGATTAGCTTACAGCCAGGTGATATCTGACTTCTTTCAAATTCTGACACAAACCAAGATATCACCTTTTGAACTCTTTAACTATCCCCCACTCCTCAAAAACACTTCATGTTACTTTATAAATAACATTCTTGTGTTTATTGTATTAGGCATTTGAGGAAAAACAACTTAAAACTCAGGAAAGAAGAATCACAGAAGCCAGAGGTGGGAACGACTTATCAGATCATCTCACTAGTCCATATCCTGCTAATGTTGGGTTGTTCCCATGGTGCATTTCCAGTGTTTTGCTCAGCTAAGTTTTCAGATGTTTTCCATGCAAATGATAAAATAACTTCAACAAAATTACCCTGACCTAACAGGGATCTTTTGAGATTTGCTGCTTAGTTAAAGGCATTGTACCTCCTCAGGTCATTAGCCAACATGCTTTTTAGACGTGGTTTGTTTTTCTCTTTCCCACTCATGCCACCCCCCAATTATCTCTATAGCATTATAGAATTTTATAGCATTATCTTGCTAAATATAAGTATCAGTTAGTCTAACAGCTGGCTTGCTTTCCTTGCAGAGCATATTTGACCTTCTTCACCATCTCAACAATACAGTCAAGTTACTAAAAAGAAAATTTGAGGCCATCTTCTGTGAATACAGTCCTTTTTGTAGTATTATTTGCCTATCTTGTAGTACCAAGAGCAGAGATTCCATTCCCTTGCTGCCATTGCAGCAAGAAAGTTGCAGAGTTAGGGAATGGATGGTAATTGCTACCACCTCATGAATTTCCATTTTATTTTTACTGCAGACCAAGAGAGGACTCCACAGAATGGAGCGTATGTACAGACTGAATACAGTGCCAAGGAAGCAACTGAGACCCCACCTCCACACACAGGAGGAGGTAACTCTCTATGTGTGGATGTTTGGGGGTGTGATCTGGCCCTGTTTCTATCCTGTTTTGGTCCATCATCTTCTGTATCATTCAATCTCTTTCAACTGTTGGTCTTCTGCTGTGCAAAGTCCACAGTAAACCCCTACCTTATCCACAGCATTTCTCAGACCTGGTCTCATTTTCTAACTCTCTGTCTGCTCTGGTGCTGAAAGCAACTTCACTACCTTCTTTGGCGTTTTCTCTCCACCCCTTATAGCATGCTGCTCCCTTAAAACTTGGAACTGTTCTCATCCCTACACCTATATACCAACCTCCCTTACCACATACAAATGGTTCCCCCCAAAAAAAATCTTACTTTTGCCATCTTGTCTATGAGAAACAAGAAGAAAGTTCCCTTTAAAAAAAAACAAACCAAAACAAAACACAAACCTACTAAGCTATACATGTGCCTTGCTGCAAAACTATATGAACTTGTTACTGTCACCCTCTTTTTCCTCTCCTTGTGCCATTTTTGTCTGGAGGGGCCTGTATTTAATCTGTCTTGGAAGGTGCCTTGCACATCTTTGGGTATTCAAAAATAGAATTATAATAATGAATGAGTTATAATAGGGTAATTGTACTGATTAAAGCTTATAGGCTAGATTCTGATTTCAGCCGTTCTGGTCTAAATGCAGACTGACTCCCCTCAAGTCAATGCAGTTAACACTGCTGCAAAATTGATACAGGTGAGTTCATGATCAGGCCATTATCTACACTGAACTCAGCCTAACAATCTCCTTCATTTAGATGGGCATGTATATAAATGATACATATGATGGGATACCACAGAGATAATACAGTTCTGTTCAGATTAAACAGATATGTTTGATTTTACTATAGCATTTAACCTATTTACTGCATTTTCTCTTAAAGAAAACATGATCTAGCACATAATTAATATATACTTTTTATTACAAGACAAAACAGTGGAATATCTTTATACTCAAATTAAAACTTTAAAACCCTTCAAGGGAAGCAATCACTAAATATAAACCTTTCCAACAAAATATAAAATCTCTTTTAGTTAAGTAATTCATTCAAAAGTATTTTAAGAATCAAATCTCATAATAAAAACAATTATTTCCTTTATTGACATTCTAGTGTTCTTGGACATAATGAAAATAAGCATTAACTATGGGGTTTTGATACTTTAGGAAAAACAAGTTTTACATCCATTTTTCTTTATGGAAGTTAACTTTGTATGATTACAAACTAACCAGGTTCATCAGGAAAGACTTATTTCATACTTATTACAACCACGCAGATTTTGTCAGAGCCAGGTTTAAAAATAGGTAGCCCATGTGCATATGCAAAAATGTACAAGTAGGAGTTCATTTAAAAAATAGTAATACATATACAAACATGTCTAACTGGGCATGTGTTCATGCAAATAACCATTTGTGCATACAACTATGATAGTTATACATGAAAACATAGGCAAGCCATATGCCAATAGACTTCCTTTTAAAAAAAATACAAACTTTGTTCTAAACGTTACACTGTAACCAGCATAATTAATTTCCACTGAGAAGCAATGCAAGTTTTTATTAAAAGGCCAAACTCTCTAAAGTTAATGGTGTAAATTTACAGTAACGTATTACCCACTTTTTGTGCTGAACAGTTTGATCTTACACACCTGACTAATAAAACCCCAAATAGTCTCTGTACATCCCCTGTATTGCTCATTTGGAATGTCTGAAGAACATCTAAAGCTATATGAACGCTCGTATTTAAAAAGTGAGAAGACTTTTTGTAAGTCTATTCCTGTTGCATGCAACATTGCTGCAACTATTCCAGCCTTATTCCACATGCTTCTCAAAAGCAGTTGTAATAGGCTATGATCCTGAACTCTGAGTGAAGAAAGGATCTGATGATAGCAACATTTCCCTGTAATACCGTATTTACCTTACTGAGGATTACAGCTAGACAAACCACTTCAGTCAAACTAGTATTTCACGGGAGGGTGGTTTAAAGGCAATCTGCAAATGCTTGCTATAACTGATAGTCTGTGTCAATGTGTTCCAACTACCCTCATAACCAAGCTAAAAAAGGTATATTTAGTTTAAAACTTGGGATTAAAATGGTTTTACACTAGTGTTCTGAACACTATTATCAGTCTGGTTTTTGGTGGTTTCCAAATAATAAGGGGAAACAATCATCATTAGCAAATAAGACACATTAAGAATACCTCCCAAAAATTAAATAAAATACACAACCTTATAAGTTATGCAGACATACAAATACTTGTGAAACATGGCAGTCCATTTTCCTCTTGTCAGGAACTCTTCAAAGTTAAAGAAACTTTCTTATGCATTTAAACTAAAGTGAACTTCACAGCACAGGCTTACTTTGTAAAAGTAGAACGAGCAACATTTCATTTTCTAAATTGCAAAAGATTTGTTTGTGTTTCTTTGTTACACACTGAAAATCCCCCATCTCATGTTTTACACATCACTTTTGAGCAAGGAAAGTGAATTGATTAAATCCTAAAATCACCTCTTGCCGAAGAGGCTCGGAATTCAGTAAGGGAGCCACGCTGTGTGGTGATGCTGTGCTGAGGAGACACTATAGAACTTGACCATCCTAGTCTACTGGACCTACACATCTGATAGCTGAAGTCACTTTCGGGCTCACAATATGGCAGGGAAAGAGGTGTCAAATTAAATAGAAATTATGCAATAAAATATCATCTGTGCATAGATCAGCTGTCTTTTATAGGTTTCATGGCCAACACTGTGACCTAGAGGTTCTTGCAACACAGGTGATAGGCCATCAAGACATAATTTTAAAAGAAGTTGACACATTTGTGAGGCAAATACTAAGTAGTTGTAGAAAATAAGGGCTAGACAAATCACTTAATGCAATGATTTGATGCTCCTTGATCACTCAGTACAGTAAAGGTAAATTATGGTATTCTCTTTGCTTAATATACAGTCAACACTATAGTGCATTAGAAATAGTTAAAAGCTCCATGTATAGCTTTTATATAGGAAAAAAATCCAGACTCAGTTAGAAGAACTGGACTTTAACATCAAAAAACAGGAACTAACAAAGGAAAAAAGAAAAAGCTCGAAGAGACTAGATACCAGAAAACTGCTACAAAAGTATGCTGTTTATGTTTCAAAGTATCTGAACTGGGCTCAATGCTCACAAATGAAGTTCTCATTTAAACAAATTAAGTTTTAATATAGAACTGTTAATGGGGGAAAGCTGTGTTTCCTTCAGGACATCTGCTAATTGATAGGCTTCAAAGTTGAATGTTATATATGCATTAACCGTGACAATATATTAGCATTTCAATCTTTGAAATGGTCATCATATTCTTCTCGTAATGCCTTTATTAAGATACCTATAAAGAGCCTGTTACCTTAATAAAGTGTTTACTACCCCATATCATGAAGGAAAATTGCACTTTATCAATATATATTGCACATATTGCAATTCTTCAGCTGAAAAAGAAAGTCTTCCAATTGACAAAACCACAATAAGGAGACTGAGGAAGTCATATACTGTCAGAGATATGGGCAATGAAAAAGTCTCAATGGCAGATTTCTATTTGTGTCATTGATTACATACAACAGTTTTCCATTCAATAACTAACATCATAGTGACTTATCTATTTCTCCAAGCACACACTGTTGTTGCCAACATTTATCTCACTTCATAAAAGTTTTTTTTTTCCCCCAGGAAAAAAGCAGAGACCGTTCTGATTGATGTAGGTGGATCTGGTTTGCATGTCAAAATTTTAATGGCAAATAGCTCCCTGTGCATTTCCTCGACTGAACAAAGGATTGTCCTCCTCATATGCCAGCGTGGGGCTCTCCATGTTCTCCAATAAAGTATGATGAGCATCATATCCATGCAGAGGCAATGAGGGTTCTTTTATAGCTGTAGATGTCAATTGCTTCAGGGTGATATTAGTATTTTTAAAAACATGCAAAAGGAAAATGCCTATGATTATGGTGAAGAATCCACTGAGGCTGCCAATGATATCACCCAAGTCCATGCTATTCCATTCTTTAAACAGGATAATGGAACATGTCACAACTGTAGTAGTGAAACACACATAATAAATAGGTGTCACTAGAGATGTATTAAACATGTCCAATGCTTTGTTAAGATAGTTGATCTGAGTGCTGACCGAGAGCACTAAAGTCCCCACCAAAATATAAACCAGCGGATGTTGGTAAACTGGCTTCTGCTCCAGTATTTCTTTAATGGCAATGCCGAGGCCCTTGACTGATGAGACAGAGAAGGCACCAATCACTGAACAAATTGATATGTAGACCAGTATATTCGTCTGACCTTTCCTTGGAGCCACAACAAAAATCAGCACCAGGGAGACCACAGTTATAACCACAGCAAATGCAATGAACACTGTTTGGGAAGGAGAAAAAGAAGTTACACACAATTAATGAGGTACAGTTTCAAATCAGATTCAGTCAGGTACAAAAAAGTTATACAGCTTTTCTAACTGCAATATAAATACTGGCACAAATTCACAAGGCACAGTGCAGTCAATTCCAGTGCAATCAATAGAGTTACACCCACTTACTCAAACAGTGAAATTAGCCCAGTATTTAGGTATAAGAATCTAACCTGCTTTATGCTTACAGTATTCTGATACATTAAGACATTATTATATTTGTAAATGAAGTTATGCATTTTACTAGGCCATTTAAAAGACAACTAATGAAGTATATCAGACTATATATACACACAGCCCTATAAAAATACTGGTGCTCTTTCTCAGCCCCCATGCGTGGTTCCATTGCATTAGCCTAACCAAGGGATGCTCACTTCACTGAAGCAAATTCATAGTTTTTGGTTGGCCTTGATAGTCTCAGTTTTTCAAACTCTCACTCTGGGCAATCCTCTTTTCCACACTATAATCTGTCAAGCCCTCCTACCCTCTTTTTCACAGCGGTGCTTGAATATAACGGGGTTCTGATAGCTACTTCTGTGCTTATTATATAGTATTTATTATTCCAGAACACCTCCACTCAGTCTAGATGTTAGTCCTAAAACTAGTCCTGAACCCAAAAATCCTTTGTGGCTTCAGACTGTACCACAAATTTTGGAGAGTTCACAACACACATGCTGATTAATTATTATGAACATAAAGAATGAACATATTATTCATTAAATGTTCCAGATTGACAACCAAGAAGAGCAAAAAGCTCTAATTTGACCCAAGAACAGGTACAATGCTGGTAGCAGCTGTGCAAGTTTCCCCCACGCATACATCAATTTTTGGGCTGTCTGCTAAGTCAGACAGCGATGGACCAGTTTGTGACGTGGCCATGTTTGCTTTAAATTAGAATGAAACCAATAATTCATTTCACATAGGCCAAGAATCAGTCACATGAGGGCAACAATTTCTGGTCATTGCCATCCAGATGGCTTGGAAGTGAAAGCTTTATTAGTCAGATTTTTTCCTCCCACGGAAAAACCTACATGAGTTGGCTGAAAGGGCAGAAGAAAAAAAAAATAGACTTCCATAGTGTCTTAAAGATCAGTCTGGGCCTCTGCCCAAGACAGGGCAGGGGATTCTATCCTCAAAATTGGCATCTCCTGGAGAATATGCCAGAGGCACAGTGCCATGTATATGGAAGCTTTGGGTTCCTACATTAACTGCAGGGGATTCCTGGACCATGCAGCCAAGGCTTCCCCAATGACTCGGATCTCAAAAGGTAACCCTGAGGGATAATGAAGTTCTATATGCTGTGTATATAGTAGGCATTTCTAAAAGACTTCTTGTGTTAAGTTTCAGCTTGTACCCGACAAACAGGTGAGTTTGTTTGCCTGGTTTTAATACATAGGAAAAGGAAAATCAGGCAAATGAGGATATAGTAAAGAATAAAGGAACATCAGAAGTAGGGGCAGCTAAAGGACTATACCTAATCCAGCTAGGAAATTGTGTGAGGTCAGACAGAAACAACTGAGATCTTTGTATACTAATGTGAGGAGCATGGGCAACAAAATGGAGGAACTAGAACTACTGATACAGGATGTGAAACTAGGTATTCTAGGGATAACAGAAACATGGAGGAACAGTAATCATGACTGGAATACAGATATTAAAGGATATGCACTATTCAGGAGTGATCGAAATAAAAGGCAAAGATGCTGGATTGATATATGATGCTACCCCACCCTTTTCCTTTCTGATTTTGTTCACTATTCAGAGAATTAGAGGCATCAGGGGAAACACAAACAGCTTTTTCATATGAGTGAGGAGGAAGGGATCCCACAAGGAATGGCAACCTCACTCTCCCCCACCTCAGACAGATGCGATGGCATTTTGTGTGTGTAGCTGTGCCAAAGAGGTCCACTTCTGGAAATCCCCAAGTCTGAAATATGTCAGCAAGAATCTGGGAAAAAATACAGCTGACACTCTCAGTGTCATTTTACCTGCCCAGAAGACACATTGCCAAAATTCTTATGCAATGTTTTATACACCAGTTCCATGACCTTATTGCATTGGTACAGAGAAAGGGGATTTTGCTCCTCCCTGCCAATATATATAAAACTGGCAGGCCACATTGTCTGATAGACCAGTGTCTGATGAGAGGCAGAAAATGAAGGCAGGCACTTCTAACTGCTCTGAGCTCCAACACGTTGATGTGAAGTGTGGTTTCTTGGGATAACCATCTGCCCTTTACCATTAGAGTGTCAAGATGTGGTCCCCATCTGAACAGAGATGTATCTGTAGTTATAGTTATCGTGGGCATCAGTTGGAGGAAAAGAACTCCCAACCCTACATTGCGATGAACCTTCCACCAGTCTAGAGAGTGTTTCACTTGTTGAGACACTGACATTCCTCGTCGAGGTTGTGACTGTTTGGCAAGTAAACTGATCTGAGCCATCCCTGGAAACAGCAAAGATGTCATCTAGCATGTTTAGGTCATATGGCGGCTTGCACATTTGTAACAGAAGTTGAACACAGCTTCTGATTCAACTCTGGGGGCTACCTTGAATAGTTCTGACAAGGTTGATACTGTCATGAATCTGTCCACAGGAAGAAAGGCTCTGGATGCCAAGAAATCCAGGGATTCCCCTATAAATTGTACATTCTGTATAGGAATCAATGTGGATTTTCCCAGTCAACTGAAGACCCAAGTTTAAGAATGGAGAAAGTGCTTTCTGTCTGGTGGTCAACACCTCCTGCTATGACCAACCCTTAACCAGCCAATCATTGAGGTACAGGAATATTACAGTTGCCTGATGACTATTTGCTGCGAATTTGGTAGGGCCCTACTGATGACACAGGTAGGCAGCCACTACTGATAGAACCTTTGAAAACTCTTGGAGCTGAGGAGAGACCAAATAGGAGTATCCGGTACCAAAAATGATCCTGGGCTATGGTAAAATGCAGGAACCTTCTGTGGGATGTGTGTATCACTATGTGGAAGTATGTGTCTTGAGGGTAAAGAGCTGAAAACTAATCCCCTGAATTTAGAGAAGGAATTATAGCTGTTAGAGTCACCATCCTGAACTTTTGAGACCTCATACATTTGTTCAAGAGTCTTATATCTAAGATTAGTCTCCACCCATCCATTTTTATTGGCAAAAGGAAGTACCTCAAGTAGAAGCCCCTTCCCTGGTGCTGAGTGGGGACCAGCTCTATTGCTCCTATATGAAAAAAGAAGTGTATTTCCTATCTTAGTAAGAACTCATGAGAGGGGTCCCTGAAGACTGATCGAGAGAGAGAGATTAGAAGGAGGGAGGGAGGTAAAATGGATGGTGTAGCACAATATTATTATTTTCAGCATCCATCTGTCTGAGGTGGTATGTTCCTATGCTTGTCAGAAATGGGAAACTTGGTCTCCAGATGTGGAGAAGCGTGCAAATCGTTGCAGCTGACAGGCTAAAGAGAGCAGAGGGTCTGAATCCTCAACTATCTGGTCAAAACTGGTGCTTCGAAGATGAAGTCTGCTGCGAACTTGTGTCGGGTGGTTTGGAGAATCTCTCTCTCTGGAACCTATGTCTCTTTCTTGAAGGTTCAATTGGTCTCTGAAAACCAGAGAATTACATTGATCCAAAGATCCCACCCATTTGCAATCTACTGAATTTTCTTTTGTTTCCAGGAGTATAGAGGGCTAATGAATGCAATGTGGACCTGGAGTCCAAGGTTATGCAATGACTCGTCAGTATTCTCTGTGAACAACATTAGTCCATCAAAATGGGAGATCCTCTACCATATTCTGGACTTCTCTGGAGAAACTAGGCAACTAGAGGCTGGATGCCCTTTACATTACCAACTGCTATAGTGATAGAACAGGCGGTGGTGCCCAAACCTCCTGAAGTGATGTTCTGGCCTATAACTGCCCCTCAGCAATATAAGCCTGATATTGCCCCCTTTGGTCTGGAGGAAAGTGTTGAATAAGAGAATCACATCTTGCATAATTTGTTAAGTTATATTTGGCCATCAGCACCTGATAATTCACAATGTGAAATTGTAGGTTTGCTGATGAGTAAGATTCCAGGTGTTTCTGGTCACTGTTGTATGGGGTGGATTTATATCAATGTTGTTTGCCCCATTCATTCACTACATCCACTACCAGACACATTTGGGTGGAGGATGAGAAAATAGGAACTCTGAGTCTTCGGTGGGAACATAATACTTTTTAACTATTACATATAGGTGTTATTGTGCCTGAGGTTTGCCAAATGGTTTTTGCAGATTCCATAAGAGCCTCGTTGTCAGGAAGGGCTACTCTAGATGATATCTCAGGAGTGAAGAATATCCAAGTTTGTGCTGAGATTCTTTGACTTTGTCAAGAGGTATCTGTAAGAAGTTGGCCACCTGTCTAATGAAGACTTGAACCTGCTGAAAATCGTCAGCTATAGATGGAGAAGGCATTACTGCCTCATTTGGTGATGAGGAGGAGATAGTAGTCTGAGGAGTAGCTTCTCTGTCTGCCCTAGCCTCCTGATCATCAAAATGTTTCCTCCTGTAGCTGGAAAGGAGAAGCTTGAGTCTCCTTATCACCCTGATGGGAGAGGGTTGGGGGCCTGGAGAACTGTTGGTGATAAGCTGCCCAGGGATCCCAGTATGGCCATTGAGGGCCATAGGGGGAGAAGGTGGCATCCCACCAAGAGTGACAAGTTCCCTGGACATCCTCCCTGGCTTTGAGAAGTGGGATTCCTATATGTGTATGTGGGAAAACCCTGGACAGAGACTGAAGATACTGAAGGTAGGTCTCCATCATCATCATCCTCTTCTTTCTCTAAGAGGGGCGCTCCAACCAAAAAGGGAGGTGAATTAGATGATACCAAGGATGCATAAGAGTTTGGAGACTGAGTGGTTCTCAGTATTGAGACACATTTGGTATTTGCAAGCAATGGTCCATCTGGTTCAGCAGTCACCAATAAGTTTTTCAGGTACCTAAGGTCTTGTGGTACCAAGCAGAGTTGCGGCACTGAGTGAGGTTGAGATATTGGCAGACCAATATCCGTGTCCCTGTAGGATGGTTTTGAGTGCTTCACAGATGCTGCTGATATAGCTGGAGGTTTAGCCTTACATGACCAAACAGCCCAACAGGGATACCAGAAGAGGGGTTGAGCCTGACAGTACCAGTCTTCTGTGTTTGCTCTGACCATCTGAATGTACTGGAGCCTTCTCAGAGCCATGATTTCTCTTAGAAGATCTATGGGATTTTCCCACCTTGCCAGTACTGGAGGAGCCCTTCACCTTTACGGTACCAAGCCTTGAGGTCGAAGTCTCTGAGGCTGTTGACAAACTTGGAGAGCGAGGTCTTTTTGAAGTGCATTCCTTAAGAGGCAAATTAGAGCACCTCTTCTTGGGATCTTGAGAAAAGGTCTGAGGCTTTTCTCTTTTAAGGAGAGTGCTGTGCTGAAGTTGAAGGGGCACTAGATATGCCCAGAGATTGGTGTACAGTTGGGTTCTCCTAACCTGGTTCCAAACCAGGGTGAAGGGAGGATTTCCCCACAGGAAATAAAACAAACAAGCTATCTAAACTAAAATAAGTTAGGCCAAAGTCAGCAAGCAGCCAGGGCATGCACAATGTGGACACATGAACATCCGTTTCAGGCCAAGGGAGTTGAGAAGAAACGGAGGGCGGTTCACCTTTTCAGCCTGATATAGCCTTGGTGTGGGCACAAAGATATCAGCAGCATATGCACAAGCCAAACAGACACTGCTAATGAAAATCTCCAATTAAAGATGAGCAGGGTGCATGTGTACCTGAAGTGGAACACACATAGGGACGCTACTTGAACAGAAGTTTCTGCTATAAGCTACCATGACCCGAAGAACTCCTCAATGCCAACTAGCAAAGGGTTTACTGTTGTGTAACTGAAACCCCTAACATGCCTGACAAACTCACAACACCTAGCACACAGCTTTAATTGTATTTATCCATGAATAAGGTTATGGGAGGTCTCTAAAAAAACCCAAACAACTTATATCATGCTGAGTCTCATGATTGTCATGCGACGTATGTATGGGTGATATTTAGGGAGCCGTGCATACGTACTGCAAATATGTTTTCAAGTTTGTCACCAATCAAAGAGAAAAACAGGTTTCTTGCAGATGGGGTAAGATGTGTATCTCTGTTGAAATGTAAATTAAGTATTGTAAGCCAACAGAACACAACTTATTTACATACAAAGTCAACAGGGAGACAGACCTTGAACCAAAGAGGGTTGCCTTGTCTGTGGGGACAGACAATTAACTCTGGGAAATATAAGGGGAAGGCAAAAAGACACCCTTTTAGCCTACACCTAAGGAATTAAACAGATGTTGTGTACATTCATGAAAATGGGATCTCAACCAGGCTTGGCTGAAGAGACATGCAAGAGACATTTGGGGTGAGAAACTTCCTGAAATAGAATTTAAGTTTAATCTCTAGAAAGTGAGTCATGATTTTGTTTTACATGTAGCCTTTCACTTTTCATTATCTATACTCTCTTAAATCTCCATCTTTGATGATAAACTTATGATTGTTTTCACTATAAATATAACTCAGTGCTGTGGTGTTATATGAGAAAGCTGATCCTAAACTGAATCATCCAAGCTGTTGTGAATACTCTCCTTTTGGGGACAGCTGACCTGGAAATTCTGTGAGTGTTCAGTGGATGAGGGGCTAAATACTGCAAGGGAATGCTTCAAAGCGGCTTGGATACTGGGTTCTGCAAGGAAAAGCAAGGGCTGACATTGCCTGAGAAGACTGTTTGGGTGGCTAATAAGCTGGCAGGGTCAGGGAGATGACACCCAGTTAAGCACCAGTAAGTCTCTCTCTCACTGCGGGGGGGGGGAGGGCACTAACAAGGTGACTTAGTCCTGGGCATCCCCAGAACTGTCACAATTAGGGGCTAATCAACTGGAAATGACAGAAGAGGACAGAGACTTGGGTGTACTACTCAATCAATGTGATATGGCTGTGAAAAAGGCAAATGGGATCTAAGATGTGTCAGTCAAGGTATTTCCAATAGAGACAGGGAATTGTAATGACATTGTACAAAGCACTGATAAGACTTCATCTCAAATACTGTGTACAATTCTGATCATCCATGTTTGGAAAGATGAATTCAAAACTAGAACAGGTGCCAAGAAGGGCTACTACAATGATCAAGAGAATGGAAAGTCAATCTTATGGGAGGAGGAAGACTAAGTGAACTTGGCTTCCAGCAAAATTAAGGCTGAAGGATTCATAGATATTTAGGTCAGAAGGGACCATTATGATCATCTAGTCTGACCTCCTGCACAACGCAGGCCACAGAATTTCACCCACCACTCCTGCAAAAAACCTCTCACCTATGTCTGTGCTATTGAAGTCCTCAAATTGTGGTTTAAAGACTTCAAGGAGCAGAGAACCCTCCAGCAAGTAACCTGTGCCCCATGCTACAGAGGAAGGCGAAAAACCTCCAGGGCCTCTTTCAATCTGCCCTGGAGGAAAATTCCTTCCCGACCCCAAATATGGCGATCAGCTAAACCCTGAGCATATGGGCAAGATTCATGATATAATTGATGTATTTATAGAGATCATAGGGGCAAATACTAGGGAGGAAATTAGAAGACGGTTTCTAGCCATCAGAGGAGAGACACTCTGGAGCAGCCTTTCATTAGCATTAGTGGTGGCAAAACAACCTAACCAGTTTTAAAAATGGGCCTTATGCTAACAGGAGGTGGGATACCTGATGCAGGAGGTGGTGGAGACACCTCTGCCAGCTTTCCCTGGCAGACAGTTCCCTTGCACTGGGGGTACCAGCTACCTCTGGATGCTCTGTGCGTAAAGAATCTGGCTTATGAGAACTTTAAGTTTTTTTTTTTTTTAAAGAAATACCCTAGATAAATTGAAAAGTTGCTCCTGAAATCTTACTAATGTGGAGTTACAAACGGACAGAGAGAAACACAGACCACTTAATGTGCATGTCTGTTCTGAACAGTGACTCTGGAAATATGGAGTTGTGGGGTTCCAGGATTATTGCCTCTCAATAGGTTTCCATACCATTTTATTTTCAATTTACTAGAAAAAAAATCAAAAGTTTTCCTTATCTCAGCTTCATTTTCAGATGTGCTTAGCCCTCAACTACTCCACTGAAATCAATGGAAACTGCTGGGCACTTCATTCTTTTGAAAATCAACCCAGGTGCCTAGCTTTTGGCATCCATTTTTAAAATCTGGGGCTAAATATTTATTTCTATTACTCAAGTGAGCAGATATGAGTGAATTTTGCTTAATTCATTTTCAGAGTAGATCTGCACTCTGTTGTGTTTATGTAAAAAAAATAATAATAATTTGAGGAGGTATAGGATGGGTGGGATATGGGGCTACCAGGAGCATCCAGCCCTCTGCACAGGAATAAGACCCACCCCTGCTCTGACATCTGGGAGGCAGTCCCCTAGGGACTTCTCAGTGGAACAACATTAGGGAATGCAAAGGAGGCAACTTAGCTGTTAAATAAAGAAGCTGCTCAGCAGTTATGGGGCATGCTGAAGCAGTACAAGGACCACCCACTGCTAATGGTAGGAGCGGGGAAGCAGGAACAGCCAGCACCACTCTCAAATCCTGCATTACTGGTTGACAGGACAGATGCCAATACAACACTCCCTTCCCTAGATTCTCTCTCTCTCATGGTCTCTCACCAGAGAGGGGTAGACAGGAAAAGGAAAGACAAGTATTCCTCCCCATCTCCACCTCCCCAAAATGACTCAGCTGCCTGGGCCTGGGTGCAAGGAGGCTAGTGAAAGGAACAGAGAGAGTGAAGAGCCTCTGGAGACTGACCACTAGACCCTTAAAGTCTTTCCCACTCTCCCAATCTTTAAGAAAGCATATATGAATATTAGCTATTCTGTTTAAATAGGTAATGCAAGGATAGTAATAACTCCCCTGCTGCCAGCATAGCACTAACAGAATAGAACTCTGGCTGCTGTCATAACTGGCTCACAAAGTCTCATCACAAATGGCCCTGTGCCTCCCGCATATTCTCCAAGATCTGCAGATTGGAAACCAGGAGCACGAGGCAAGAATAAGAAATTAACTACAGCATACAAACGACAGGCAGTCCTCGGACTTACAACACAATCGGTTCCTGAAAATTACATCATAAGTTGAAACGTCATAACTTGGAACCGCAATCCACTCCATTCCGAGACCGAGCATCATAAAATTAAATTAGGGTGTCAATTCAGAAATGTCGTAAGTGCCGTTCGTAAGTCGAACCTCGTAAAGTCAAGGACTGCCTGTATTATCGTGGTCTTCATGTGATAACAGACACAGCATTTTTAGTTAGCCATGCTTTCTTGTAAATGCTGATTTTTCTTTGTTTATTTTTTAACTACTAGTGTAAAGATGCTTCAAGTCAGTCTTGCTTGCTTACATTCACAGCCTGATTTTTGCTTTCAAGGTATGCTATAGTATAGTAAAGCACCAAAGTGATAACAAATTCCATTTCATCTTCAGGTGAAAGTGAATGGGGTGATGGTAACATATAACACAGGAAAACCCTCCAATTATTCACTTATGGACAGGTCTAGTGCAAGCTGACATATCTATAAAAATAAGAGACATTGAAAGGCATTTTTTCATTAAATACAGATGATTTAAGTTACAGACCTGGATCTTTCAGTTTTATTTCCATTTCATCTAAAGAAGTGACCTCCTCTTCTTCAGGGGCATGAATAACCATCACCGTTGACCCCAAAACGCTCAATATGCAGCCTAATTTCCCATGAACATTGAGCTTTTCATTTAAAAAATAGGAAGACAATATTGCACTGTGGATTTAAAAAAAGGTAATTGATTTGTGCAGCTGAACCTCTTTATAATATAGTCATAATGCTTTTATGTATAGTGATACTAATTAAAAAAAAGTTTGGATTTGGGGATAAGGAAACCAGCTGAGAGTAAATAAAAACCAGCCAAATCAACCTTTTTCCAAAGCTTTTAAAAATTCTATAAAGGTCAGATAAATTTTGCCCCATTTTCTATGGGGCTTTCCAACAGGCCTTGACTCTTCCCCCCACATCCTTCCCCATAACTTTACAAGGTCAGACAGAGCTCCAGTTTTTCCAGTCATTTTTCCTTTTGGATACCTATGAATGAATACAGAGGCAAGCCCTACTGACACACAAGCCACAGAACAAAAGACTTAAAGAATCCATGGCCCCCAGGTTTAGAAAGCTGGAGACTGGCTTTTCTGGAGCTAGTGTGGCAAGGAAAACATAGGATTGTAGAGTAGAAGTCAGGATGTAGTCCTGTTGGACTGCAACCATTTGGGATTAGAACTAGGTCATTTTCACATGGGATCCGAGCAAGACTGGTGCCTGAACCAGGCATTTGCCAGCTTTTTTAAATTTACCTTTGTTTCAGCACAATATCATTATACTACTTTAGCATCTAACACATCACACATACAAAATACCAGTGCTTACAAACTGATAAGCATCTCAACTCTCTCATGAGATTAGGGATTTATATCTACTCAGATAACACTGTGATGGACTGCAATATTCAAACATAGATACATCTAGAAATTATTTCATCTACTTCTGAAACTGTGCACGCACAGTAACATTTACAATAAATTTGGACAGAAAGTGATATGATTCAGTTGAAATGGCAAAGAGACATTTTAGGTAAATGGAATGTAATTAACTGAATTGGAATCTGGCCAGGTCAGAGAGGCAAGCATCTCTACTCCTACATAAAGTGCCATGAGATCATTTAACATTTGTGTGATTACAAATGACCAGGATCCATACCAGAGCATCTTCCCACACAATGCTGAGGAACTAGTATAGTACTGATTTGGAAGGAAAATCATCACCTACTTAATCACTTCTTGTATCACTTAAATATTCTCTGGAGTCTCCCATCCAAGTACTGACAGCCTGATGCTTCTAAGCTTGTCAGATCCAACAGGATCATGGACCAAAATGGTACGGTTGCAGACTACAATGTATTAATTAGTTATACCGTACAACTTTGAAACATCATGACTAGATGAAGTGATATAATATTAGACAATTGCAAAACATATATTAGGTGAACACAACAGCTTATTTTAAGTACACACTAATGCAAACAAGCAAATTGAGAAGCGTATGGCTATATAGAAACTGGAAGCTAAGAAAATGGATATAATAATTGCTAGATTTTAGGGCCACAGAGAACAATTTGATCATCTAGTCTGATCTCCAATATATCACAGGCCATTACATTTCACCCATTTATTCTTACCCTGATTAAAGTAACTTGGCTTTGAATAAAGCATACCTTTCAGAAAAGCATCCAGTCAGGATATGAAAACATCAAGACATGTTCCACTACAAGACATCATCTCCACTACTACCCTTGGTAGCTACCTTCTTCCAATGATTAATCACCCTCATTGATAATTTTTGACTTATATTTAATCTGAATTTGTTTGGCTTTAACTTTGAGCCACTGGTTTTTGTTATGCCTTTCTTTGCTTGATTAAAGAGCCTTTAGTACCCAATATTTTCTCCCTGTAATCAAATCTCAGACTTTGAGACCAAAAGGGACCATCATAATAATCTAGTCTGACGTCTTGCACAGCGCAGGCCACAGAACTTCACCTACCCACTCCTGTAATAAGCCCATAACCACTCGCTGAGTTACTGAAGTCCTCAAATCTTGATTTAGGACTTAAAATACAGAGAATCCACCATTTATTCTAGTTCAAACCAGCAAATGACCTGTGCCCCCCGGTGCAGAGGAAGGCAAAAAATCCCTATGATCTCTGTCAATCTGACTTGTGGGAAAAATTCCTTCCCAACCCCAGATATGGTGATCGTGACCATGTGGTGAGACCCATCAGCCAGACACACAGGAAAGAATTCTCTGTAGTAACTCAGAGCCCTCCCCATCTAGTATCCCATCTCTGGCCACTGTAGATAGTCCTCCCAGATGGGCCATATGACATTGTAGGCAACCTCCTCATACCACCCCCTCCATAAACTTATCAAGCTCAGTCTGGAAACATGTTAGGTTTTTTTGCCCCCACTACTGCCCTTGGAAGGCTGTTTCAGAATTTCATTCCTCTCATGGTAACCTTCATCTAATTTCAAACCTAAACTTGTTGACGGCCAGCTTATATCCATTTCTTCTTGTGCCAGCCTTGACCCTTAACTGAAATAGCTCCTCTCCCTCCCTGGTTTTTATGCTCCTGATATATTTATAAAGAGCAACCATATCTCCACTCAGCTTTTGTTTTGTTAGGCTAAACAAGCGAAGCTCATTAAGTCTCCTTTTGTAAGGGAGATGCTCATAAGAATGGCGATACTGGGTTAGACCAAAGGTCCATCTAGCCCAGGATCCTGTCTTCCAACCATGGCCAATGCCAATCCAGAGGGAATGAACAGAACAGGTAATCATCAAGTGATCCATCCCCTCTCGCCAATTCTCAGCTTCTTTTTCTAAAATGTATACTCTAGGAATTATATGGGAGAAGTTCTATGGCCTGTGTTATTGAGGAAGTCGGACTAGATCAGAGGTTCTCAAACTGTGGTCCGCGAGCTCCATTCAGGTGGTCCGCGGATAGTTCCCTCTAAGGTGCGCACCTGGGCAGCCGCACACAAGAGAATGAAGGGTCACCCACCTAATTAGTGGAGCCACGCCTGTGCAGCCGCACTAATTAGGTGCCTGGACCCTGGAAAAGACGCACATATAAGGTGAGATGGTGGCCTTGGTGGGAAGAGAGGGTAGGTGGGAAGGGGCAGTGAGGTGAGAAGAGGGGGTGGGGGGAATTTCGGATATGTAGGACTGTGGCAGTCAGCAAGAAAGAGGCAAACTTTCCCCAGCTCCAGGGCTGCAACTGCCAGGGAGAGACAGCCTTCCTTCCCAGCTCTGTGGCTGCTGTGGCAGGGGAGAGAGGGAGAGATCCCCCTCCTTCCCAGCCCCAGCTCTGGAGCTCCCACAGCAGGGGAGAGAGAGCACAACCATCGCATTAGAAAGGTAAGACTACTGATATTAAAATAGGAGTTGTGTGCTTTTATTTGTAGAATAAAAAACGATTATTAAGTTTTTTTAATATACCACTTTTATCCAAAGCACTTTACAATAGTTAGCTAATGGTACAAACAACATTTGGAAAGATTAAGTGGTCCGCCAAGACCCTCAGCAATTTTCAAGTGGTCTGCAAAAAAAAAAAAAGTTTGAGAACCACTGGACTAGATGATCCCAGTGGTCCCTTCTGGCCTTGTAATTTAGGAGCCAAATTTTTATCTGGATTTGCCATACAGAGTTTTCTTTTAAAATCCTCCCTGTGCAATAAAAATACAGTATTTTCTTATATAGTAAAAGGCTCACTTCTCAGTGGCTGCTTTTGACTCATACTAACCTTATAAGAACACTCAGTGCACCCAATGGGGTAACCAAGGTTGCAGGTGCAAAGGCATAGGCAGCAAAGTTGGCAGCCTCCCCTACTCCCACTAGAAGAGAAACAATATTAGTACAGAAAAAACTGCTAGAAGTGTTAAGATGATGGGCGCTAGACAGAAGATAAGATGTTTGACAAGAAAGGTAGGTAGTAAAATAATATTTCTTATTATCCACACTAATGTCCAAACATATTCAAAATTATACATATCTACCAATTACTGCTGGATGTAACCAAAATAAAGATATTACAGAGTTAATACACACACAGGAACAGTTTTCAAATTACTGTATTGGTATATTAAAATGTAACAGTAATGGTAGCAGTGAGGACAGCTTTTCATGTACTACTATTTTCCTCTTTCCACACAACTCCAGTTTGTATTCCTAGGTTTGTTTAACAGGATTGGGGGCAGGAGGGAAGAGAACAAAAATCAAACAAGTCTTTTTTCCCTTGAAGTCTTTTTATTAAGATTTTTAACATCCTGTAACGGGGTCAGCACCCGCCTCTCATGGGGGCCCCTTTTCTCTGGCCAATATACTTGCAATCACTGCCCTTTTTATGGAGGGCATCCTTCTCTTGTGGATGGCCCCCTTTCTCTCTGTTATATATGAGCTTGCTTTTTCTTTTGGTCTTACGTAAGGGTGGGGCCTGCCTCTCTCAAGCACCCCAGCAGCTGCTGATTCTCTCGGCTGGTCTTCAACAGCTCAGCCCTCCAGCCAAGCTGCACACACTGTCCCCCCCTTTTGGGATACACAGTCCCAAGTTCTTATCACAGCCCTGGTATGGGACTGCAGCTCTTAAGCTTCTTCCCAGAGGCACTGCCTTCTTCAACCACCCAGCTGGGGCCCATCTCAGTACCCACAGCTGGTGGTGTTTCAGCAGGCCTCCCTAGGCTCAGTCTTCAGCCAAACCAGCAGAGCCCATCTCGGTACCCTCATTGGCCTAGCCGGGTTCTGTGCTCAGTTCCCCTGCATTTCACTGACCTTCCACTGGTCCTGCTGCTCTTCCCGCAAGCCAGGCACATAGTCTTCAAAAACCTTCCCTGGGCTTCAGTCCTGTCTGCTGTGAGCTCTCCACAGTACTACTGTTCTTTCAGCCACCCAGTCTTCACTCCTCAAGCTCAACCCAGCAACTGAACTTCTCTGCTCTGCTGCTTGTCTTATATAGGGCCCTTCTGGCCCCTTATTGGTTGCTCCAGCAGCCCCTCTGATTGGCCACTCTTCTGCAGCCACTCTAGGCTGCCTGGAGAACTTCTCACTGCTCTGTTCTGGACCAGAGTGATGTAGGGCCATGAAGCCTTCAGCAGGTGCCTCCAAACCTAGTTCTCCCTGCCACACACCCCTTTTAAAGTTACACACATTGCTCTGTTTTAGATGTACTTTAACAAAGAAAGGTAGAAACATTTTTACTGTGACTCACTTGAAAGTAATCCTGCCCACCAGAGCCATTCCTTCAAGTAAGAATATCCACCCTGTCCTGAAAAGATAATTTTTAATATTAGAAAAAAAAGTTAAAATGATGCTTCAAAATTCTGATTTGTCATTAATATTTCAAATTCTACAGATTATAAAACTTATTCAAATTGAAGTAGTTAAACTTGAATGTGCAATGCTTAGTCTCTATGGGATATGGAGAGAGTCAGCTACACCTAATTTTGAGTTATTCTTAAAAATATAATTGTTTAATATTAAATTCTATTATTTCAAGTCCTGTATCTTGAACTTTCAGTAGACACAAGAAGGGATAATAAGACTTCATTAATTAGGATTACTCATGTGCTTAAAGTAAAGCATATGTTTAAGTTATTTGCTACATCAGAGCCTACATAGCTATCTATACCAAGACACATCTGGAACACGCTTACAGGTCCGTAAAACTTGTTTTTCTACATAAAAATAAAGCTGCTAGTTATCCAAAGCTTTCTCATCCAAAATACAAACAAGTTATATGTTGAGAGATCCATTTTTCCTCAAATACTGAGAGCATCCAGAATGGTAGGGTATTATATTTTGCAGGAAACATTGCAAACAAAAGAAAAATAGCGAAGCAAAACAAACTCAAAACCTTCAAAAAAGGATTTAAGTGATAATTCTAATACCAGCATCCTACTGGGATTTTCAAAAGCACTCCAAACTAGTCTAATTCTATTCCTATTGACTTTGATGGGCCAATTCACTCTTACTGCAGAGATAATTCCTGTACTACACAGTTGTTAAAAATACTGCCAGCAAGTTAGCTAGTAAGTTTTTATTAATACTCTGTTTTGCAGTGACTTTTCCTGATAGCTTTTAATTTACAAAAACAGAGCTTAGTTATCTTCGGGTAGTGGGGCAGAGGAAGAACTTTTTATCTAGCTCCTAGGTATTATTGTGGTGGGTGCATTAGAAAGACCTTGGATACATATAAAACCCACTCCCATCTGCATCCCCCTAAAGGTCCTTAAATCCAATATTACCTGTAGTCAACTACAGAAAACATCAGTTGGCTTGAACCTTGAACTTGCTGACTTATGATAAAAAAATAGACAGACATTCTTTCTGTCAAAGATAAGCAAGTAAA
This sequence comes from Lepidochelys olivacea, assembly GCF_965140295.1. NCBI lineage: Eukaryota > Metazoa > Chordata > Testudines > Cheloniidae > Lepidochelys > Lepidochelys olivacea. The sequence goes on from NC_140414.1 coordinate 98,899,020, forward strand.
TATTTCTTACCAGCTCTGGTGACTCCCTTGTCAGCCAGTTGCAGAAGGCCCTTCTTTTTCAGTATAAAACTGGAGCCGACAAAAATACTAGAACCTATGGCCAGGGCCACACCCACATAGAGCCTATATTTGCTTCCCGCAGATGTGGAAACACTCAGGTTTGTTTCATTGGAATGATTGTCTGGATAGGTAAAGAAAGGGGCCTGTGTTTCTGACACATTGATGATCTGGCACCATGCTTCGTAAGAGTCACGACAAACCAAAGAAAGAACAGCACCTGGGGAACAGGGGGGAGGGGGGGAGAGAAAGATACTTTTCCTCTGTAAGATGCACGACAAAAACAAATGTAGAAAGCATAATACACAGCATTTAGAAAACCATCTAGTCCTCATACTGGTATTTATATATAAAAGTAATTTTAATAAATTGTGACCTGGTGAATGCGCACTAACAGGCCACTAACAAACAAAAGTTTAATTGTAGCTTGACTTACCCCACCCTTAGGAAAAGAATTAGTGGGGGCTGGAGGCTGCTGGCCAATCACATTCTCCAGCAAGGAGGACTCCACAGGTAGCTACTACAGGTATGTCTATACTTCAATTAAAAACATGCACCTGGCCTGTGCCAGCTGATTCGGGCTAAAGGGCTGTGAAACTGTGCTGTAGACATTCAGGCTTGGGATGCAGCCAGGTGGGAGGATACCAGAGCGAGGGCTGCAGTCCGAGCCTGACAGTCTACATTTCAATTAAACAGCCTCTTAGCCCTAGTGCTGTGAGCAGGAGTCAGCTGGGCAGGGGCCAGCCGCGGGTGTCTAACAGCCATGTAAACATACCCTACAGGACAGGTGGTAGCCCTGTTTTTCTATTTTGTTTCCTGGTAATTTAACTCCAGTTTATTTTGGGATGGGTTTTAACATCCAGCAGATGTTAAACTAGGAGAGTTTATTGTTAGCAGATCCCTTTTTGAAAGAACAGAGACATTTTTATGCTGATGGATCCTTATTTTTCATACAAAATAATGGAAAATTACTTTTGTTCATCCTATTATAAAATTCTAATGCGTAGTAGCTCTCATCTAGCTAATTCATTTCTCTTTAAATTAATCCTAGTCCAGGGGTGGCCAACCTGTGGCTCCGGAGCCACATGCGGCTCTTCAGAAGTTAATATGCAGCTCCTTGTATAGACAGCGACTCCGGGGCTGGAGCTACAGGCACCAACTTTCCAGTGTGCCGGGGGTGGGAGGGGCTCACTGCTCAACCTCTGGCTCTGCCAGAGGCCCTGCCCCTTCTCCACCCCGAGCCTGCTGTGCCCTCACTCCTCCCCCTTCCCTGAGCCTCCTGCATGCCACAAAACAGCTGATCGGGAGGTGGGCAGGGAGCGGGAGGCGCTGATTGGCAGGTCTGCCAGTTGGTGGGAGGCGCTGGGAGCGGGGGCGTGGAGCTGACATATTATTGTGGCTCTTTGGCAACGTACATTGGTAAATTCTGGCTCCTTCTCAGGCTCAGGTTGGCCACCCATATGCTAGACTGTTTATAATGAAATACTTTTTGCTTAATTTGTAAGAGACCTAGAATTTACTATGATTTGATGAAATTAATCAATTTATTCCCCGCTTCTCAACTTTTAAATTAGATAAAGAAAGCCCAGTTGTTATTGTATTCATTTATGTCATTTTATCAGTTGGATACTTTCCCAAAGCTGAAGAAAATTATGAGCAAAACTAACTGTGAGAAAAAAATTAGACAAAAAAATGTGAATAAAAACTGGGGGTTCTTTAAGAAGAGTTTATTAGATGGCCAAAAAGCCACGATTCCATAACGAAGAGAGAGAACAACTTTGGCTAAAAGCCCATCCAGATTCAGTGGCAAAGTGAAGGCAGCAATTAGAAATAAAGAAGCAAGATATAACAAGTGGCGAAAAAGAGAAATAGGTAGCAATCAATATAAATTAGAATTTATGAAGCGCAGAAAATTGATAAGGAAAGCTAAAAACATAAATGAAAAAAAATCCATGGCCAGCAGGCCTATGAACAATAATGAGCTTTTTATGTATATTAAAAACAAAAGAAATCCTAAACATTGTATAGGCCCATTAGTAGATGGAGATGGTAAAATTGTTAATAATTCTGTAGAAAAGGCAGAAATATTCAATAAATATTTCTATTCTTTATTTGGAAAGAAGTATCACATAAGAATGAGGAAGTACTTTTTAGTCCACTAGTAACTAGGGAGCATGTTAATCATCGTCGATTAGGGATAAATATTTTAAAAGTAAGCAGGCTTGGATAACTTGCACCTAAGACTCCTAAAAGAATTGGCTGAAAAGATCTCTGACACACTGTTGTCAAATTTTGAACAAATCTTGGAATACCAAGAAAATTCCAAAATACTGGTAAAATGCTAATGTGCCAATATTCAAAAAGGGCAAGCAGGATGACACGGGTCACTAATGACTGGTTAGCATGACATCAATCCCAGGCAAAATAATGGAAAAGTTGATACAGGATTCAGTTGATAAAGAATGACGAACATAATTAATGCCAGTCTACATGCTTTTGTGGAAAACAGATCTTCTCAAACAAACCTGATTTCATTCTTTGATGAAATTACAAGTTTGGCTGATAAAAGTAAGTGTGTAGATGTAATATACTTAGACTTGTGTACAGTGTTTGATTTAGGACTGCATGACATTCTGATCAAAAAAGTAGTACTATAGAATATCAATAAGGCACACATTAAATAGATTAAAAACTAACAAATCTCAAAACATAAATTGTCACCGGGAATCATCACAGAAGAGGTTTCTAGTGGGGTTCCAGAGATATTGATACTAGGTCCAACACTATTCAACATTTTCATCAGTGATCTGGAAGTAAATATAAAATCAGAGCTGACAAAAATTTGCAGATAACACAGACTGGTACAGTGGTAAATAATGATGATGAGAGGGCAGTCATAGAGAGCTTCATAGATCATTTGGTAGACAAGGCCTATTCAAACAAAATGTGTTTAAATACATCCAAATGCAAAGTTATACATCTAGGAATAAGGAATGCAGGCCATACCCACAGAAGGGGGGATTGCATGCAGGAAAGCAGTGACTCGGAAAAGGATTTAGGGGTCAGAGCTCCCAGAGAGTAAAGCTATTGCAAAAAAGGCTAATGGGATCCTTGGATATATAAACAGGGGAATAGTGAGCAGGAGCAGGAAGGTTTTATCTGAGAGTCATGTACTGGAATACTGCATACAGTTCGAGGGTATGCTCCATGAAGGTACTTAGGTGCCTACATCCCATTTTTAAGCCCCACTTAAGATCCACAAAGCTCCCGCTCAGCTGCCGCCTAAACCTGGAGGTGCCTAAATTCACTCAGCGCCTAAGATTTTGCATCTGGGCATGCACACTGCAACCTCATTCTAGGCACCAATTTCCCACCTAAGCATTCCCACTGTTGCCTCTCTCTAGGTGCTCAGGCACTCATCTCCTGCCTAAGAAGACCCAGAGTGATCCACAAACTGGAGAAGACAGGCGTTTGGCCACCTAAGTTGCATGTGGAACCCAATCTAGCATGTACTTTCAGAGGCTGCCTAGCCCCACAAAACAGCCAGGGAGTTGGGGGAGAGTTGGAGGCTTCCCCTTATAACCTTTAGCTTAGAGTACCCACCCAGCATGTGGAAAGCTCCTGATTCAAGATCCTCTTCTCCCTGAGGGGGAAAAAGAATCTAAACAGGGATTTGCTACCTCTCAGGCTATTGCCCTAAACAGTAGGCTGTAGTGTCATTCTAACTTTTTCACTGGCCCAATTAATATTTAATGATTCAGTTATTTAATAGTAGAACAACTTCAATAGGAGAGACAGAGGGAGACCCACATCAGAATATTCCATCGTCTAATGGTTAGGGTGCTCACCTGAAATATGGCAGAGCCCTGTTCAAATCCCTTCTAGGGAGAAGACTAGGCTTCAGATCCTGAACTGCAATATTTACACAGCTATTTTCAGTGTGGTAGCTCAAGCCTGACTTGACTCAGACTCTGAGATTTCCTGCCATTCATTGAGTAGACGCAGTGTAACGTGCCTTCCTCTCCCCGTTCACTGTATAGGGAGATTGGCTTTGTGAATCACAGTGTTGTTCCTGTAATTTTCTAAGTGTCTAAAAGTTAAGTGCTGCAACACTCAGTGTAGTAATGCTTAAGTCCTTCTATGGATCTGGGCCCTGGTGTCTACAGTTTAAAAAGGAGGTTGAAAAATTAGAGATGGTGTAGAAAAGAACCACACAAATGATTCAAGGGCTAGAGAAAATGCCTTACTGGGAGAGGCTTAAAGAGCTCATTCTGTTCCATTTACCATAAAGAAGATTGAGAAATTAGTTGATTACAGTGTATAAGTACCTACATAGGGAGAAAATACTGGGTACTAAAGGTCACTTTAATCTAGAAGAGAAAGACACAACAAAAATCAATGGCTGTAAGATGAAGCCAGACAAATTCAAATAAGAAATTTGGCACAAATTTTTAGCAGTGAGGATGATTAACTATTGGAAAAAACTACCAAGGGAAGTGGTGGATTATGCATCTCTTGATGTCTTCTAATCAAGACTAAATGCCTTTCTGGAAGATATGCTTTAGCCTAATATATGCTATACTTTAGCCAAACAAGCCTTCAGCCTCAATTCTAGGTGACTGAGTGAAATTTAATAACCTGTGATGTATAGTCCAGACGAGATGGTCTAATGGTCTATGCTGACCTTAAACTATGAATCATTAACAGCATGTCCCTCCTTTTGAACCATAAGATCAAATTGGACTAGATCAGGACTTTTTTTCTTTTCAGCCAACCCACCTGAAAGTCTATGGATTTAACTATTTAAATTTTAAAATCAATTCAATAGATGTTTGTATATCAGATTTGCTTGTTGTTTAGAAGTTGGTAGAGTTTAAACATATTAAAATAGCCTTATTAATGTTATTTAACAATCCTACGTTCAAAAAACAGAATTTAGATTTACATGACCAGTTTGATGCCTAACTTGCCTAAATGGGAAAAGGAAATCAAATTAGAATAACATCACAGGTAAGAGAGGAAATTTGGAAAGTAACAAAAAATATTCCATCATCTTACAGGGAACAAATCAAAATTCAGCCATTGGAAAAGAATGTTACTTGTAACAAGCTTGTAAGATTGCTTGTTAGAGCTAATTGTAACATGACTTACTTGTGCTGATATTAACATGATTATTTTTTTAAAACAAGTTTAAAAAACAACAAATGTAGAAATAGACTAAGTGAAAATAGCAGGATAGATACAGGGATTTAAAAAGTTTTATTTAAAAAAGTAAGGTGAGAAAGAGGTAGATAATTCAGGAAGGGGGTCTCATTTGTTCACATACAAAAGTTTCTTTTCCTGTTCCTCTGTCCTTTAATCCGTTCTTTGACCCTTTTCCTAAACATACAGGAAATGGATTGCTAACTGCCACGTACAATTGTTTATTGTACTTTGTACAGGTCAGGTATACTGCCAGTATCTGTTTATACAAACACAGGCAATGTTTATATTAGTTCAGTTGAAAGTGATGACTGAATTATAAAACAATGCAAGACTAAAGGTTTAGTTGTGAGAAGTGAATAAAAATTTAGTTCCCAATCCTATAAACGCTTACACATGTGGGCACTCATGTAAAGTTGAGCATTACCGTTTACAGCAGTGTTTTTCAACCTGTGCTTCACAGACACCTGGGAATCCACAGACTATGTCTAAGATTTCCAAATGGGTCCACATATCCATTCAAAAATTTTTAGGGGTCCACAAATGAAAAAAGGTGGAAAACCACTGGTTTTCAGGATTGGGTCCTTAATATTCAGTTTCACAACTACTTACAGTATCTAACCAACAAATGCTGCTGGGCAGGTCCTTCTGCTATCTGGATTTTGATCTACAGCTTTGAACATGCTGTATGGAAAAAAGTAAAAGCCATTGAAGAAGAATAATCTTTATTCTGAATTAAGAAAAAAAAAAGACATTGATCAGCTGGGAGGTAAAGAAAATCAGAACATTTTAAGTAGAGCCTGTGGATTGATATCAAACACCAGAAGTGGCATTCTTTATCAGTAAGGGGAAGCACAGCCTCAGTAAGCACTGCACATCCAAGCTGGTCGAGTCAAAGTAGGAAACTTTTAAAACTACCAAAAGCAGCAATGAGGGCAGGAAAAAAAAGTGGGAGAGAGTGGAACAAAGTTGAAGAAGAAATGATTTGTTACCTCTCTTAACTGTTGTTCCTAGCGATGTGTTGCATTTGTCCATTACACTACATGTGTGCATGTCTTGTACACTGGTGCCAGAGAGTTTTCCCTAGCAGTACCCATAGGGGCTGCTACACCTGTGCGTTGGTGTCCCTTGTTCTCTGAGCTGAAGGTAGAAAGGGGCAGAACCAGTGGTGAGCTGGAGCCAGTTGTTAAATTTAGAAGGCCTTTTAGAACCGGCTGTCCCGTAAGGGACAACCGGTTCTAAAAGGCCTTCTAAATTTAACAACCGGCGAAAAGTGGCACCTTAGGTGCCGACTCCGTGGGTGCTCCGGGGCTGGAGCACCCACGGGGAAAATTTGGTGGGTGCAGAGCACCCACTGGCAGCTCCCCGCCCTGCCCCAGCTCACCTCACCTCCACTCCGCCTCCTCTCCTGAACACACTGCCCCGCTCTGCTTCTCTGCCCCCACCCGCCCAGGTTTCCCGCGAATCAGCTGTTTGCGAGGAAAGCCTGGGAGGGCTGAGAAGCAGGCGGCGGCTTCGTGCTCAGGCCCAGGGAGGCAGAGCGGAGGTGAGCTGGGGCAGGGCGGCGTGAGGAGGGCCACCCGCACCACAGCAGGTTACTCGGTGGGCGCGCAGGGGAACCGCTCCCCGCCCCAGCTTGCCTCCACCTCCCTGGGCCTAAGTGCGAAGCCGCTGCTTGCTTCTCAGCCCTCCCCAGCTTCCCGCGCGAACAGCTGATTCGCGGGAAACCTGGGGGGTGGGGCGGAGAAGCAGAGTGGGGCAGCACATTTAGGAGCGGAGGCAGAGCAGAGGTGAGCTGGGGCCAGGTGCGGGGTGGGGAGCCGCCGGTGGGTGCTCTCCACCCACCAAATTTTCCCCGTAGGTGCTCCAGCCCCGGAGCACCCATGGAGTTCGTGCCTAAGGCGCCACTTTTGATGTGATCAGTGGGAGAAGTGGCCACTCCCCCGCTCCCCCCCAGCTATGCTACACCACCTCTTGGAGCCAGAGGGACCTGCCGGATGCTTCCTGGGAGCCGCCCCAGGTAAGCACTGCTGGGACTCCCCACCTCGCCCCCCACAGCAGGTCCCTCTGGCTCATAGGGGCGGGGCACAGTGGGCACCCACTATGGTAGCCCATGAGACCCTCCTGCCCGGTTCTGGGGGCAGTCAGGGGACAGAGGAGTGGGGTGGATGGAGCAGGGGTCCCGGGGGGCAGGGGCAGGCCACAACCCTTTTGTGGGGTGAGGAGGGAACCGGTTGTTAACATTTTGGCAGCTCATCACTGGGCAAAGCCACTTTGCCCATCCTTCAGTACCTTCTGACCAGAGTCTTAGATGAAAGACTCTGATGCACTGGGGAAGGAGGGTGGTTCATGCAATAGACATTTGCAACACATCTCAAAGAACAACAATTATGGAGAGGTGAGTAACCATTTTTAATTCTTCAAGTCATTGCATATGTCCATCACAGTAGATAACTCCCAAGCAGTTTCCAATAGAAGTGGGGCTAAGAGTCTCATCAGAAGAGGGACTACAGGACTGCTTTCCCTAAGTTGCTTCTTCTCTTGATGCAGTGGTAATCGCATAATGTTTAGCACAAGCATACACTCAGGGCTGGATTACCCAGTGGGCAGACTAACCACGTGCTTAGGGCACCAGCAAAGCAGGGGGCACCAAAAAAAAAAAAGGTTTTTTTTAAAATATTGATATTTGATATTTCAAAAAAAGCATCGAAGTAGTCATCATGAGAAAAATCAGAACTTTGTTAAACTTCCTTACACTCCACTACAAACTCTTCCCCCATTTTTCTCTTCTCTTTTTATTACTTATCCCCACCTAAACCAGCGGGGGTGTCCTACTAACGTAGATCGAAATAATGTTAGGAAATCAGATCCTGTCATGTATTGTGACTCAGTTTGACCCATTTTTAGCAGGCCATATCTCAAAATATGGGAATGCTGGCAAAGGTAACCCACCACACTTATCCAAGACAATATGTGATGAACTCATTGGTCTAATGAGTGACAAAGTTCGTTCAGCTATTGTGGATGAAATAAGTACTGCTGGGTACTTCAGTTTATCTGTCGACTCTACACCTGATCTTTCACATACTGATCAATTGAGTATTGTACTAAGATATGTGTCTCCCACAGATGGAAAACCAGTTGAACGATTTATAACATTCCTCAATTTGAAAAGCCACACTGCTGAAGAAATGGCAAATCAAGTACTGCATTATCTGTGCCAAGTTTGCAAAATAGGTTTCTCAAAGTGCAGAGGTCAATCTTATGACAACGCTGCCAACATGTCAGGGCGTTATCAAGGAACGCAGAAGAAGCTTTTAGAACAGAACAAATATGCCATATTCATGCCATGTGCTGCACACTCTCTCAATCTTGTTGGCCGCAGTGCTGTTGATTGTTGTCCAGTGGCAGTAAGTTTTTTCTCAACAGTCCAGTTACTTTATTCATTTTTCTCTGCCTCAACACATCGATGGGCAGTTCTTAAAACATATTTGGGCAATGATGATGTGTTGAAATCTCTTTCTAATACTCGCTGGGAGGCACATGCAGTGGCAACAAGTGCAATTCTGGAGTCCTACTCAAAGACTGTGGATGCATTAGAAAGTATAGCTGAAGACCAATTACAAAAGGGAGAAACTACACGAGAGGCAGAAAACATTGCAAACAAGATGCAAGAACTAGAGTTTGTATTCACATGGACCATGTGGAATGAAATTTTACAACACTTTTACCACACAAGTCAAGCTCTCCAAGAAAAAGAATTGGATTTGAAAACATGTGCAGACCTCTGTCAATCATTAGCAGACCACTTACACACTTTGAGGAATGATTTTGAAAGATTTGAAGACATATCAAAAGATATCTTGCCTGATACTAACTACAAAGAAGCCCAGTCCCGCAAGCGAATCAGGAAAAAACAAGCAAATGATAGCAGTGCAAAAGAAACAGCATTGAATCCTAGAGACAAATTTTGCATATCTACTTACTACACTATAATTGATACACTTGAAGCTCATATGAAGAGAAGAGGTGAAGCGTACGAAGAAGCACCAAGTAGATTTTCTTTTCTAAACAATATGGACTTATCTGACTAACAATATTCACAAGGTTCCCAAAAGCTAGTTGACTCATACCCTGTTGACTTGAACATGAATCTCTGTGGAGAAGTATGGCAGTTCCACTGTTATTTGCACGCAAAGTTTAATGAAACAGAAAAAATGAAATTCAGTCACATTGATTTTCATGACACAATACTGAAAGATGGAATACAATGTGTATTTCCAAATGTAGAGACTGCACTACGCATTTTTCTAACATTGATGATTACTAACTGCTCTGCAGAACGCTCTTTCTCTCAGCTGAAAAGAATAAAAAACCGTCAGAGAACAACAATGTGTCAGGACAGACTTGATTCACTTTCCCTATTGTGTATGGAAGCGGACATGCTTCGTCGAGTCAGCTTCGATGAACTTATCCAGAATTTTGCAGTCAGAAAATCTAGAAAGAAGCTATTTTAATTTCAGCATACATGTAAGTTTTGTGTCATTTCGAAAACTAAAATTTTATTTTACAGTATAGTATTGTTTTTATTTTGAATTACATATGGGGGGAGCACCATAATCTTTTCAGTGCTTAGGGCCTCTAAAGGTTTTAATCCGGCCCTGCATACTCTGAAGACCGTAGTGCTACTCTGCAGATGTTCACAACACGGACATTTCTCACAAACACCGTGGAAGCTGCGTGTGATATGGCTGAATGTACAGAGTGCTTTTCAGGAGGTGCGATGCCCTTCATCTTGTAGCACATGACATTACTGCTGGTGATCCATCTGGATGGTCATTGTGCTGTTCCACGATTCCCTATCATTCTTTCTACTTAGGAGACAAGCAGCTGTGAAATGACCCAAAAGGGCTAATCTATCTAGATCTAAAGAAACCAGTGGCTCAGCGAACATCCAAAGTGTGGAGCTTTTGTTCATCTTTATAACCATGTGGCTTTGGAAAGACGACGGGTAATATACTGACTGGTTGAGGTGGAAATCTGATGCTACTTTGGAGAGAAATTTAGGGTGTGGCCTAATGCTTTACCTTGTCCTTGTTTAAAACAAAAACAAAAATTGTGTATGGAGAATCTGTTAGCAGGTGTGATGGGGTTTCCACCCCCCGCACTTGCCTTGAAGGGGTTAATGTAGACTAAGAAGCAGGGGGCCAATTAAGCAGACAGGCTACAGCTGAGGGGGATCAGGTGGCTTAAGTAATCCCCTGAGTGAATGAGGGAGCACAGCTGAGGAGGAAGGAGCTGGGCTGGGTTTATAAATGCAGGAAGCTGATGACACAAAGGGCTGTGTCACTCCCTGGGAGAAAGAAGGAATGTTTGGGGCTATATAGGGAGGTAGCCCACAGTTACTCCCTGGGGAGGAGAAAGTGGGGAGGCTGGCAAACCCAGAGAGGGTGGGAGAACCAGAAGTTAAAGAAAGGGCTTAGGAAAAAGGCAGTAAGGTCTAGGAGGCAACAGAACTTGACTGCTGACTAGAGGGTCCTTGAGCTGGAACCTGAAGTAGAGGGTGGGCCTAGATTCCCCTGCCAATCACTGGAGAAGGACTTTGAAAAGCCACACTGGTGAAGAAATGGCAAATCAAGTACTGCATTATCTGCGCCAAGTTTACAAAATAGATTTCTCAAAGTGCAGAGGTCAATCTTATGACAATCAGGGGCAGTGACAGGGAAGACAACCAGAGACTGCTAGTGAGGAAAGACTTTGATACCCTGGAAGGAGGAAACACATATAGTGACTTGGCTGGAGGGCCAAGTTGTGACAAAGAGGGAATACCCAGAGTTGCAGAGAGAGAGAGAGAGACTGGCAGCAGTATGTGCAGTGAGCAGCAGAAGGGGGGGCCTCAGACCTGGAAGGAGCTAACAGCCATAGAGGCCAGGAGGAAGCACCCCTAACAGTGGGCAGATCCTGTGACATCAGGGCACAGAGGTCTCCTATTGTCCTGGAAGAGGTGATGGCTGTTAAAAAAGCCACCTTTGCTCTGAGAGGTGTAACAATGAACAGGAGGCTAGTGGCTTGAAAGGGAGACCCATAAGGGCTGAGAACACTAGCTTCAAATCTCACTGTGGAGTAGGGTCTCTGATTGGCCTAGAAAGACTGTTTCCACCTTTTAGGAACTTGGTAGTCATAGGAATAGAGAATACAGTCCTGCCATGATATAGGAGAGAAATGCTGAAATTGTAGCCAAAAGGACTTTGATGGAGCTGACTGGCAAACTTGACTTTTTGAAGTGAAACAAATAGTCCAAGATATTTTGAATCATAGAATGAGTAAAAGAGATATCACATGGCTAGCTTCTCAGATGGAAAAATACTTCCACTTATTAAAGGTAAGTAGCTCTTGTTTCCCACTATTAAGCAAGACACTCTGGACGGCTTCTGAACAGTGAGCCTCTTCTGGTTTTACCCATTGAGGAACCAGGCTGAGAGGTGCAGTCACTGAACATTCAGGTGCAACACCAGCCAGCGATTCTGCAATATGAGGCCCTTGACTAAAGGCAGGAGTAAAAAAGTTTCCTGATTGACTTTTTGTGCCAGTCTGAGAGCTATGGCTGCCTTGCCCATGCTGGTGCAATGAATATCATTTTGCCTTCCTCTTGCCTCAGCTTAAAAATGCTCTTGGGAATCAGGAGCACTGAATGATAGGCATAGAACAGGCTCCTATCTCGGAGGAAGAGAAACATTTTCAAGATGGACCTGGGGTTATGGCTGCCCTGGAATAGAAAAGAGGGTATTTCCTATTCTGAAGGGTTTGCAAATAAGTCCACTCTTGGGACTCCCCCTACTTGAAGTACTAATCTTTGAATAGCCATGTTGAGAGACAGTTCTTGATCCAAGATGAGCAACTTGCACAACAGGTCTGCTAATCAATTTTGAACTATCAGTAGGTCCGATGAGAGTCAGGGAATTCCATATACAAAAGTGCCAAAGCCTGACTGCCTCCTGGCACCCCTGCTCTCTCCCCAACTTGTTGGCACAGAACATTGCTGTACTGTTGTCAGTAAGTACGTGGATAGTTCTGCCCTGCACATGAGGCAGAAAACGATGGTGCACTGTGGCGACTGCCTGTAACTCTAAAATGTTTATATACAGCCCAGCCTCCTTGAGTGGACAAGACTTGAGCTTGCAGATCTCTCAGATACACTTCCCACCCCATGACTGAAGCCTCCGCTACCAAAGTCAAAGGGGGGAAGGGTGGGGAGACGGGGACCCCTTCTGCAAACATTGTCTTGGTTCATCCACCAATTCAAGGATAATAGGACATTGTCTTGAATACATACTAGTCTGTCCAGGTGATGTATCTGAGGGGCTACACCGACTTGAGCCACATCCATAACTCTCTGAGATGCAGCCTGGCATACAGGCAAGGAGTCCCATAAGTGAACACTGCCATATGCCCCAGGCTCTTGAAGCAGTTCTTCACTGACGTTTGGGGATGTCCCTTGAAGGATGCACGGAGGCCTTGTATAGATAGAAACCTTGGTAGCACTAGAAAACCGCTGGTCAGGGTTGAATTCAGGACTACCCCAATAAATTCTTTTCTCTACAGGGGTGCGAAGATCAATTTCTCTCCGTTCGCCTCCAGTCCTAAGCATGTAAATAGACAGTGTTTGATGGATATTTTCCTCCATCTGCTGATGGGAGTGACCCCACATCAGCAAGGGTATATCAGTAAATACCAGTGGCAGAAGTGGGCTGCCACTACTGCCATACAATTGGCAAAAACCCTCTGTGGATGATAGGCCAGAGGGTTATGTCAGCTGGAAAGGGTCTCTTCCTCCAATGAACTTTAGAAATGTTCTGTGGCATAGGTGGATCATGACATGGAAATACACATCCCTCAAGTCAAGGGCAGCATTCCAATCTCCCTGGATCTAATGAAGGTATAACAGTTGTGAAGAAAACCATATAGAACCGTAGCTTCTTCATGTACTTGTTCAAGATTCAAAGGTCCAAAATGGGACTGAGACCCCCTCATCCTGTTATGTCCTTTAGGGCTAACTCAGGCTAAGCAGCTGGGGATCACTTACTTATGCTTTAAAATTTTGCCCACTCCAAGTCCAAGCAGCATAGATACAAAGTTTCTTCTTGACAGGGATTTTTATTCCCTCCCCGCAGAGTTCAAGATGATGGGACGAGTCCTCATGCATATCTCCTCTACATGGGTGTAAGGGGAGCAATCTACAAAGTGTTCTTTATTTCACAATGGCTCATTTCACTTCAATGGACTTTTTTGTGTGCAGGGTCAAACACCTTCTCTAGAAGGCCCGTCTTTACATTAATTAATGCTGCTTTCCTGTTTGGAAAGTTATACAGTTTGCATTGTAAACTTCTAACACTTAATATAATCTTAATATCTGTACCCCAGGTCATAAGTGAGATGAATACATGCAGCATCCTACAAGCATTTCATAAATACCAATATAAATCTAATGCCTATTTTAATAATACTAACACACAGGTGAATCAGACTGGTTTCCAGCTATGTATTGGCCAGTGCTCAGATGAGGCCTAGGGTCCTTGGCATGAACTGGCACCTGGTCTGCCTGCATCACACCCACATCAAACTCTGAGAAGGAGTAGGAGTATTCCAAAGGCCCAAGTAAAAGGGTACAGAGTGTCATCATCAGAGATTAGGACTGTGATTTACTGCAGTACTGGCAGCAACATCAGGGAGTTCTTGGCTATCAGTACCATGCACTGAGTTGGAATAGTTACTCTTGGTCTCTGAGTTGGCAGCAGGCACAATGGAAATGCTACCACACCTGAAATTGCTGGCAGTGCAGCAGGCCCCAGTGTGGAAGCCAACATGTACACCACATGTGATGGCCTCAGCAAGGCACTGTCAGTCTGAATGTTCAATGAGGACTCTACCAAGAGGCTCACCACTTTCTTCACAGGTGTGTAGGCTTATGGAGGAAGAGGAATATCCTCTGACTGAGGTGGTTCTGATGCTAGACCTCCTTGAAGATGTACCTGAGGTTCTTCATTTTGCTCCCTAATTCTTGTCTTGAAGCCCCTGCAAATCGAACACTTATGCCTGACGTGACCCTCACCCAACCACTTCAGGCAGTGGGAGTGAGGGTCACTCACAGGCATCAGCTTGTGACTCCTGGAGCAGGGTTTGAAACAAAGGGACCTTGGGCAGAGCCTGGAGTCCACTGATTACTGACAGTCAGAACAATAGGTAGGTAGGAAAAGTGTTATTCAATTTTGGGTCCTTGGACCCCCCTTTTCTTTCTAAGTACTACTAGCAACAACTAACAAATGGTATAGTCACAGAAGGAGTGACCTGACAGCATGCTCTGACCACTGACGGTAAGAAGGGACTGGAGGATGGGCAGAACAGCTCTGCCCTTTTATTGCCTTGACTCAGAGCACCAGGGACATTAGGGTGCAGGCACAGAGACCCTATAGGTAGGGTGACCAGGACTGTCCCTATGATTTCATAGGGACAGTCCTGACTTTTGGGCCTTTTTCTTATATGGGCTCCTATTAACCCCCACCCCCGTCCCGATTTTTCACATTTGCTGTCTGGTAACCCTACCTATAGGTATTACTAGGGAAGACTCTCGAGCACTGGTACATGAGACATGCACACACTTAATGGACATATGCAATCGTTTAAAGAACTGAGGCATTTAAAAAAAATCTTTCTGTACTATTTCTCACTTTTTATTCCACATATTAAAAATGTCCGTGTGGATCTCCAACTATGCTTGACACAGCAAAAGATTTTTATTCAAAATGTACTGGATGCCACAGAGGTTGCACAAGAAAGACTTTATCCTCTGATCTTTGTGGGCACTGTAACAAAGAAAGAGGAACCCTGATCCATATGCTATACAACTTTTCAACTGTCAGGAAGCTGTGGAAAGAGGCAGCCACAAAAAATAAAATGGTGCTTGGCTTCAGCAGCCAAACCTCAACTGAAAATCATATCTCAGATTATTTACCTGCTAACCTGTGTTTAACTCCACCAGAAAGACTCTGGTTCTTGACGGCTGCAATGATCACCAAGCATAAAATGGAAGAGTGGGCTTATGCCCAAGAATAGAACAGTGGTATTTGGACCTGTTTGAGTTAGCAGCCAAACAAAGAATATCTTATCACTGTAGACCCCATACTTTTTCAACATTTTTTTAAATCCAAATGTATCTAATAGTTCAAAAATGCCAGACCTCCATTCCACTAACCTTGTCCTCTTTTCCCTTCCCTCCCCAGTGTTCTACTCCCATTCACAGACATCTCTTACTTTATTACTGACCCTAATATGTTCTTTCTATGTAATAGTGTCTGGTTTTATATTGTCTGGTCTTACAGATTTGACAAGTTGTAAAATTGTGTAATTGCATAGAATCATAGAAATGTAAGACTGGAAGGGACCTCCATAGCTCATCTAATCCAGGCTCCTCCACTGAGGCAGGACTAAGTATTATCTAGACCATTCCTGTTAGATTTTTGGCTAACCTATTCTTAAAAACCTTCAAAGACAGATATTCCACAACCTCTTCAGGTATTTTGTTCCAGTGCTTAATTATCCATACATTTAGGAAGCTTTTTCCTAATGTCCAACCTGAAACTGCCCTTGCTGCAATTTAAGCCCATTGCTTTATGACTTTCTCCAATTTGTCCCCATCTTTCCTGAAATGTAGCACCCAGAACTGGACACAATACTCCAGCTGAGGCCATATCTGCGCAGAGTAGAGGGGAAGAATTTCTACATGTCTTGCTTACAACACTCCTGCTAAATCATCCCAGAATGATGTTTGTGTGTGGTTTTTTTTTCTCCCCCCGCAACAGTTACACTGATTCATATTGAGCTTGTGATCCACTATGACCCCCAGATCCCTTTCTGCAGTACTCCTTCCTAGGCATCATTTCCCATTTTGTATGTATGCAACGGATTATTCCTTCCTACATGGATTACTTTGCATTTGTCCTTATTGAATTTCATCCTATTTATGTCAGACCATTTCTCCCGTTTGTGCAGATCATTTTGAATTTTAATTTTATCCTCCAAAGCACTTGCAAGCCCTCCCAGCTTGGTATTGTCCACAAACTTTATAAGTGTACTCTCTATGCCATTTTCCAAATAACTGATGAGGATATTGATCAGAACTGGACCCAGAACTGATCCTTGCGAGACCCCACTCGACTTGCCCTTCCAGCTTGACTGTGAACCACTGATAAACTACTCTCTGGGAACAGTTTTCCAACCACTTATACACCCACCTTATAGTAGCTCCATCCGTTATATTTCCTTAGTTTTTTTATGAGAAGGTCATGCGAGACGGTATCAAAAGCCTTACTACAGTCAAGATATACCACATCTACTGGTTCCCTACTATCCATAAGGCTTGTTACCCTGCCAAAGAAAGCTAATAGGTTGGTTTGACACAATTTGTTCTTCACAAATCCATGTTGACTGTTACTTATCACCATATTTTCCTTTCAGGTGTTCACAAATTGATTGCTTAATTATTTGCTCCATTATCTTTCCTGTACTGAAGTTAAGCTGACTGATCTGCAATACCCTGGGGTTGTCCTTATTTCCCTTTTTATAGATGGGCACTATATTTGCCCTTTTCCAGTCCTGTGGAATCTCTCCCATCTTCCTTACTTTTTGAAGTTAATCATGAATACCTCATATCTCCTAAGTCAGCTTCTTGAGTATTTTTGGATGTATTTTATCGGTCACTGGTGACTTATCCTCCTCTTTATAACAACTTTTTACATACTTGAATACTGTTACAAATCCCCTCTCTTAGTCTTTTCTTCTCCAGACAAAACATAGCCAATATTTTCAATCTTTCTTCATAGGTCATATTTTCTAGACCTTTGACTATTTTCACTGGAGAAAGTCCAGAGGAGAGCAATCCATCTGCCTCTTTCCTGAAGTGTGGTACCCAGAACTGGACACAGTACTCCAGTTGAGGTCTTTTCAGTGCTGAGCAGAGTAAAAATTACTTCTTTTGTCTTACTTACAACACTCCTACAAAATTCTATTGGCGATCCCATGAAGTGTGTCGTATTTGGCAACACCCAAGCTGTAAGTGATTTACCACTTTGTACTTTCATTGTCTTTCTTTATGAAAATTTAAAAAATCATTCAGATCCAATAAAATGTCTCTGGAATAATGACCACCTTGACAGAAAACGAACTCAAAACACCCTACTTTATACTGTATTATGGTGGGTGCATTTAAAAAGTTGTTCAGTAGTAGGTCACTTTAAACACACCTCATCCTGCCATGTGTCCTTACCGTTCCAATGTGACCTCCTATACTGTTTAAATATTTACTCTTTACAGCCACCTCATCACTCATAAAACTAATCTCGTACAGTTCAAACCTGATGCCCTACTCTATTCTAACTATAATCTTACTACAGTGTCCTACTCTGTTGTTTTGGGTAAGTGAAAGCTGATTAATTACAGTGGTTCTTTTTATTCAGAGCATATATAATTCTGCTTTTGTTAACTAACTTTAACAGCTGGAAAAAATACTGCTTTGTTAAAGTTTCAATTACAAGTAATATACATCTTTGATGGTAGGTTTACACTTCAAGTCTAAGGTGTAAATTCCATCTTGAGGAGACATAGCTGCACTAACTGGGATCAAGCTAGTGTGCTAAAAGCAGAGTGCATCTGTGGTAGCATGAGTGGTGGGAGAGGCTAGCCACCCCAAGTAAATGCCTAGCATTTCAGATAAGTACAAACAAAGGGCAGCGAGCTCCTCCTGCTGCAGATACTACCGCAGCTATCCTCTGTTTTTGGCACGCTAGCTTGTTCACAGTGAGCCTAGGTATATATCTCCTCGAGATCACATTCACGCCTTCCAGCTCTAGTGTAGTCATACCCCTGGGTCATCCAACATGTTCTCTTACAAGAAGAGAGAAGTATGGATTAGCATTTCTGATACTTTTAAGGGTTTTTTTTTTTATTTTTAAATCACTGCCACACATCGTGCAAGCCTCTTTCACATATCATGGAAAAAGTAGGGTATAAACCCAATTTCCCTCTTCTCCTGCAACTTTACAGGTCACCTTCAAATATGCAAAGAAATTAATCTAAGCTTTTCACAGCACAAGTCCTTACTCATTTCAATGTGCGAATATCACAGGACCCTCAAATTAGTGAGTATTCTTACATAGTTCAACCTTTGGTGAGATGGATCCTCTGTGACGTCATCTTTCCCTTCTGCTCTCCACCCATTTTATTTCTCCCTTTGTGACAAGGGCCCTGAATTCTGGCAATTTTCACTTTGGTTGACACAATTCAGTTGGAACCACTCAACATTACTTGAGCTTTGATCAAGAAAAGTGATGCAGATGATACTAAACTGCTCAAGATAGTCAAGACCAAAGCAGACTGTGAAGAACTTCAAAAAGATCTCAAAAAACTAAGTGATTGGACAACAAAATGGCAAATGAAATTTAATGTGGATAAATGTAAAGTAATGCACATGGGAAAAAATAACCCCAACTATACATACAATATGATGGGGGCTAATTTAGCTACAACTAATCAGGAGAAAGATCTTGGAGTCGTCATGGATAGTTCTCTGACGAAGTCCATATGGTGTGCAGTGGCAGCCAAAAAAGCAAACAGGATGTTAGGAATCATTAAAAGCAGGATAGAGAATAAGATGGAGAATATCTTATTGCCTTTATATAAATCCATGTACGCACACATCTTGAATACTGCATACAGATGTGGTCCCCTCATCTCAAAAAAAAGATATGCTGGCATTAGAAAAGGTTCAGAAAAGGGCAACTAAAATGATTAGGGGTTTGGAACGGGTCCCATATGAGGAGAGATTAAAGAGGCTAGGACTTTTCATCTTGGAAAAGAGGAGACTGAGGGGGGATATGATAGAGGTATATAAAATCATGAGTGGTGTGGAGAAAGTGAATAAGGAAAAGTTATTTACATGTTCCTATAATATAAGAACTAGGGGCCACCAAATGAAATTAATGGGTAGTAGGTTTAAAACAAATAAAAGGAAGTTCTTCACTCAGCGCACAGTCAATCTGTGGAACTCCTTGCCTGAGGAGATTGTGAAGGCTAGGACTATAACAGGGTTTAAAAGAGAACTGGATAAATTCATGGAGGTTAAGTCCATTAATGGCTATTAGCCAGGATGGGCAAGGAATGATGTCCCTAGCCTCTGATTGTCAGAGAGTGGAGATGGATGGCAGGAGAGAGATCACTTGATCATTATCTGTTAGGTTCACTCCCTCTGGGGCACCTGGCATTGGCCACTGTCGGTAGACAGGATACTGGGGTGGATGGACCATGTTCTAACCCCTTCCTTTACCATCTTGTTTTATGTTAAAAAAATGAGTTATAATATTTGGACATTGCAGGGCAAATAGGACTATGCTTTTTTTAACAGGAAGAGAAGTTGAAGCTAAAAAAGCCAGTTTAAAGAAACATTTGTTCAGGGAATAAGGCTGAAATACTGTAGCATTTATGAAGAGTACAAAGCCAAACCTGGAAATTTTAAAGAGCTTCCAAAAATAGTTCCAACTTTCCTTCAGAGTTGGTGTGGCCTGATATTCGGTGTCATTATCAGTACAGGATCCTTCTCTCCATACTAGTTACTAAACACATAACTGCAGCTCTGATATAATGAAACACGGATGTTGCCATCTTGTAACAGGGGCTAACTTTTATACACTTTTTTTAAAATGGCAACCCCAAGGGTGAGATGAGAAAGAAGCAGAATACCCTTGACTTGGTCTGCTTTATCCAGATACTAAGTTACTGCCCAACACAGCAGAGCCTATTAAGTATATTTTAGTTCAGTAAATAATGCTCTTCTCCAGAAGTTTTGGGAGTTCTGTCCAAGGATAGTAAGATCAGGCCCTAAGATATTAAATAAAGTTACATGTTCAGTTTTTGTAGAAATTGTACTGTAGCTACTTTTGCCCAATCTCATGTCAATGGAACCAAGAGACATCATCACCCTCTTGCTGCTTTTTGGTGCTTTAATACACAGAGAGCAGATTTGTGAAAGTGACATTCTTAGTCATCTTTCAGGGCAGAACTTCACTTTAGTGTATTTATGATTGTATTGCAGCAGCAGCAACCAAAAGTCCCACTCAGGATCAGAGACCCAGGATGCTAACTTCTGCTCTGTGTGTACCTGTGCTGAAGGGAGTCTGTTTAAATTATGGGACAACAGCAAAAACAGCGGAGAGAGAGGTAAGCATCAAATTAGCTACTCTTGATTTCTCCGCACACAGTTTTTGCACCAGTGTAATGCCTGTGGGCACAGGCTGTATCACTGAGCCCTGGTCTACACTAGGACTTTAGGTTGAATTTAGCAGCATTCAATCGATGTAAACCTGCACCCATCCACACGATGAAGCCATTGTCGACTTAAAGGGCTCTTAAAAATCGATTTCCTTACTCCACCCCTGACAAGTGGATTAGCGCTTAAATCGGCCTTGCCAGGTCGAATTTGGGGTACTGTGGACACAATTCAATGGTATCGGCCTCCGGGAGCTATCCCAGAGTACTCCATTGTGACCGCTCTGGACAGCACTCTCAACTCAGATGCACTGGCCGGGTAGACAGGAAAAGAACCGCGAACTTTTGAATCTCATTTCCTGTTTGGCCAGCGTGGCAAGCTGCAGGTAACAATGCAGAGCTCATCAGCAGAGGTGACCATGATGGAGTCCCAGAATCGCAAAAGAGCTCCAGCATGGACTGAACGGGAGGTACGGGATCTGATCGCTGTATGGGGAGAGGAATCCGTGCTATCAGAACTCCATTCCAGTTTTCGAAATGCCAAAACCTTTGTCAAAATCTCCCAGGGCATGAAGGACAGAGGCCATAACAGGGACCCGAAGCAGTGCCCCGTGAAACTTAAGGAGCTGAGGCAAGCCTACCAGAAAACCAGAGAGGCGAACAGCCGCTCCGGGTCAGAGCCCCAAATATGCCGCTTGTATGATGAGCTGCATGCCATTTTAGGGGGTTCAGCCACCACTACCCCAGCCGTGTTGTTTGACTCCTTCGATGGAGATAGAGGCAACACGGGAGCAGGTTTTGGGGACAAAGAAGATGATGATGATGAGGTTGTAGATAGCTCACAGCAAGCAAGCGGAGAAACCGGTTTTCCCTGACAGCCAGGAACTGTTTCTCACCCTGGACCTGGAGCCAGTACCCCCCGAACCCACCCAAGGCTGCCTCCTGGACCCGGCAGGCAGAGAAGGGACCTCCGGTGAGTGTACCTTTTAAAATACTATACATGGTTTAAAAGCAAGCACGTGAAAGGATTAATTTGGCCTGGCATTCGCAGCTCTCCTGGATGTACTCCCAAAGCCTTTGCAAAAGGTTTCTGGGGAGGGCAGTCTTATTGCGTCCTCCATGGTAGGACACTTTACCACTCCAGGCCAGTGACATGTACTCGGGAATCATTGTACAACAAAGCATTGCAGTGTATGTTTGCCGGCATTCAAACAACATCTGTTCTTTATCTCTCTGTGTTATCCTCAGGAGAGTGAGATATCATTTATGGTCACCTGGTTGAAATAGGGTGCTTTTCTTCAGGGGACACTCAGAGGTGCCCGTTCCTGCTGGGCTGTTTGCCTATGGCTGAACAGAAATGTTCCCCGCTGTTAGCCACGGGGAGGGGGGAGGGTTGAGGGGGTAGCCACGTGGTGGGGGGAGGCAAAATGCGACCTTGTAACGAAAGCACATGTGCTATGTATGTAATGTTAACAGCAAGGTTTACCCTGAAAGAGTGTAGCCACTGTTTTATAAAATGTGTCTTTTTAAATACCGCTGTCCCTTTTTTTCTCCACCAGCTGCATGTGTTTCAATGATCACAGGATCTTCTCCTTCCCAGAGGCTAGTGAAGATTAGAAAGAAAAAAAACGCACTCGTGATGAAATGTTCTCTGAGCTCATGCTGTCCTCCCACACTGACAGAGCACAGACGAATGTGTGGAGGCAAATAATGTCAGAGTGCAGGAAAGCTCAAAATGACCAGGAGGAGAGGTGGCGGGCTGAAGAGAGTAAGTGGCGGGCTGAAGACAGGGCTGAAGCTCAAAGGTGGCGGCAGCGTGATGAGAGGAGGCAGGATTCAATGCTGAGGCTGCTGGAGGATCAAACCAATATGCTCCAGTGTATGGTTCAGCTGCAGCAAAGGCAGCTGGAGCACAGACTGCCACTACAACCCATGTGTAACCAACCACCCTCCTTCCCAAGTTCCATAGCCTCCACACCCAGACGCCCAAGAACGCGGTGGGGGGGCCTCTGGCCAACCAGCCACTCCACCACCGAGGATTGCCCAAAAAACAGAAGGCTGACATTCAATAAATTTTAAAGTTGTAAACTTTTAAAGTGCTGTGTGGCATTTTCCTTCCCTCCTCCACCACCCCTCCTGGGCTACCTTGGTAGTCATCCCCCTATTTGTGTGATGAATGAATAAAGAATGCATGAATGTGAAGCAACAATGACTTTATTGCCTCTGCAAGCGGTGATCGAAGGGAGGAGGGGAGGGTGGTTAGCTTACAGGGAAGTAGAGTGAACCAAGGGGTGGAGGGTTTCATCAAGGAGAAACAAACAGAACTTTCACACCGTAGCCTGGCCAGTCATGAAACTGGTTTTCTTCTCTGATGCGTACCGCGCCCTCCTGTGCTCTTCTAACCGCCCTGGTGTCTGGCTGCGCATAACCAGCAGCCAGGTGATTTGCCTCAACCTCCCACCCCACCATAAACATCTCCCCCTTACTCTCTCAGATATTGTGGAGCACACAGCAAGCAGTAATAGCAGTGGCAATATTGGTTTTGCTGAGGTCTAAGTGAGTCAGTAAACTGCGCCAGCGCGCCTTTAAACGTCCAAATGCACATTCTACCACCATTCTGCACTTGCTCAGCCTGTAGTTGAACAGCTCCTGACTACTGTCCAGGCTGCCTGTGTACGGCTTCATGAGCCATGGCATTAAGGGGTAGGCTGGGTCCCCAAGGATACATATAGGCATTTCAACATCCCCAACAGTTATTTTCTGGTCTGGGAATAAAGTCCCTTCCTGCAGCTTTTGAAACAGACCAGAGTTCCTGAAGATGCGAGCGTCATGTACCTTTCCCGGCCATCCCACGTTGATGTTGGTGAAACGTCCCTTGTGATCCACCAGAGCTTGCAGCACTTTTGAAAAGTACCCCTTGCGGTTTATGTACTCGCCGGCTTCGTGCTCCGGTGCCAAGATAGGGATATGGGTTCCGTCTATGGCCCTACCACAGTTAGGAAATCCCATTGCAGCAAAGCCATCCACTATGACCTGCACATTTCCCAGGGTCACTATCCTTGATATCAGCAGATCTTTGATTGCGTGGGCTACTTGCATCACAGCAGCCCCCACAGTAGATTTGCCCACTCCAAATGGATTCCCAACTGACCGGTAGCTGTCTGGCATTGCAAGCTTCCACAGGGCTATCGCCACTCGCTTCTCAACTGTGAGGGCTGCTCTCATCTTGGTATTCATGCACCTCAGGGCAGGGGAAAGCAAGTCACAAAGTTCCATGAAAGTGCCCTTACACATGCGAAAGTTTCGCAGCCACTGGGAATCGTCCCAGATCTGCAACACTATGCGGTCCCACCAGTCTGTGCTTGTTTCCCAAGCCCAGAATCGGCGTTCCACAGCATGAACCTGCCCCATTAGCACCATGATGCATGCATTGGCAGGGCCCATGCTTTGAGAGAAATCTGTGTCCATGTCCTGATCACTCACGTGACCGCGCTGACATCGCCTCCTCGTCCGGTATCACTCTGCCAGGTTCTGGTGCTGCATACACTGCTGGATAATGCGTGTGGTGTTTAATGTGCTCCTAATTGCCAAAGTGAGCTGAGCGGCCTCCATGCTTGCCTTGGTATGGCGTCCGCACAGAAAAAAGGCACAGAATGATTGTCTGCCGTTGCTCTGACGGAGGGAGGGGCGACTGACGACATGGCTTACAGGGAATTAAAATCAACAAAGGGGGTGGCTTTACATCAATGAGTATTTCAAGCAGGACTTCATGGAGGGTTCCAATAAGAAATGGTGCACTTAAGTAATTGTTCTTATTGGAACAAGCAGGTTGGTCTGGCCTCTGATTGATACATGGCTAGAGTTACCTCACTGCACCTTCTCTGTGAGTGACTGCAGTGTGACCTAGAGGAATGAGTTCCCTAGACGGGGGAGGGGACGGTTACAAAACAAATATGGTCTATTTCTTGTTTTGATCTACTCCATCTATCTTTTACATCTTTGGCTGGCAGCAGACGGTGCAGAAGGACTGCAAGCCATCCACATCTCATGGCTGCTCGGCAGAAGACGGTGCAGTAGGACTGCTAGCCATCCTCATCTCTTGCCTGCCTAGCAGAAGATGGTACAGTAGGACTGCTAGCAATCCGTATTGCCTGCCTGCTCACCATAAGATGGTTCAATAGGACTGACTGCAGGACTAAAGAGAATGACCTGGTCAAGTGACTCCAAATTTAGTCCCTGCGCACGTGTGGCCAGGAGCACCTCGGACATGACGATGACGGCTACCAGTTGTACTGTACCGTCTTGCTGCCACAAGGCAATGGGTTGATGCTGCTGTGTAGCAATGCAGTACCACGTCTGCCAGCACCCAGGAGACATAGGGTGACGGTTACCTGAGCGGGCTCCATGCTTGCCGTGGTATGGCGTCTGCACAGGTAACTCAGGAAAAAAGGCGCAAAACGATTGTCTGCCCTTGCTTTCACGGAGGGAGGGAGGGAGGGAACGGGGGCCTGACGATATGTACCCAGAACCACCTGCGGCAATGTTTTAGCCCCATCAGGCATTGGGATCTCAACCCAGAATTCCAATGGGCAGCGGAGACTGCAGGAACTGTGGGATAGCCACCCTCAGTGCAATGCTCCAGAAGTCGACTCTAGCCTCGGTACTGTGGAAGCGCTCCGCCGAGTTAATGCACTTAGAGCATTTTCTGTGGGGACACACACTCGAATATATAAAACCGATTTCTAAAAAACCGACTTCTATAAATTCGACCTTATTTCGTAGTGTAGACATACCCTCAGTGTGTTTATAGCGGTATAATACTTGCCTTGCTTGTTTAACCTAACAGCTATAGTGAAATCAGTGCTACAACAACCGTTGTAGAACAGAATCTCAGATCGCTAGGTGCTGCCCTAGAGACGGGATCTTTCTCAATCCGCCCCACTGCATTTGCAGGCTGCTCTGTTCCCAGGAAGGTCGCACCAGCGTCAGGCCGCTACTGCTGTGGAGACACAGCCCACCCCAGCCCCACTCCGCCCAGCAGCGCCTCCTGCCGGCTGTCCGCGCTCTTCTCCCCATCGCCTCCCCACAGGCTGCTCTCTCCCGAGTCAGCCCGTCCGCCGCCGCCTCCCCAGCCACCTGCCCGCTCCTCTGCCCTCCCTCAGGCCAGCCCCTCTCGGCCCTTCACTGCTCCCCGCTCCCGGGCGGGTGCGACTGACCTGCGCGGCAGGGCTCCCGGGCTGGTACCATCACGGGCTGCTCCCCCATGCCTCTGGGCTCTCACGGAGTGCTGGGCGCAGCGTCTCCTCACAGCCACATCCCGGCCTCCAGCCCCGCCCGGCGCTGCACCGGCCCCCACCTCCCTCAGCCACTCCCCGCCCAGGTGCGGAGGCCGCGGCCGGAGCCCTGCCCCCGCTCGCCTCATTGTGGTGTCACGGTGACGGGGCCGTGGGGAATCCAGGGCAAAGGGGAGCTCAGAGGGGATAAAAGCACTGTCTGTACCGGCGCTTTTCAGCGCTAAAACTTTTGTCGCTGGGGGGGTGTTTCTTCACACTGTTTTTAGCGCTGAAAGTGGCAGTGTAGACACAGCCTATGGCGGCTTCCTGCCCGCCCGCGCCGCGCCACTCCGGGAGGCGGCCAGCATGTCCCTGCGGCCCTGGGGAGGGGGGTGGAGGGAAAGTCTCCACACGCTGCCCCGGCCCCGAGTGCCGAGCTGCTGCAAGAGGGGTCTGCGGGTCGCTTTCAGGAGCCGACACCGCACAAGGTAAGCGTGGACCCCCTGGCCCCCTCCTGCACCCCTGCCCCAGCCCAGAGCCTTCACCCAGCACCCAAACTCTCTCCCAGAGCCTTGAGGGGGAGACCTTGGACCTGTTCTGGGCACCACCAAAAATTATCCAAACCTGCCTCCTCTGCCAGCATCTCTGGAATATAAGGGAAGTTCATAGTCTGCTCATGACATGTCCCAGGCCTCCTTCTCAGGCCCTGGCTGTGCTGCAGGGATGTTGCAGGTCAGACACTTGCTCTGGTGGTGGCCATATGCATACAGGCTCTACGTGGCAGGACCCTTCTTCTCAGTGTCAACCCCCACTGTCGGGGTTACGATCCCCTTCCAAGTCTGGCCTGCCAGGCCTCTTGGCTGGGGGCATCTCCCTGCGCTGGGCCTGTTGCCCAGGGTCCCCTGTCACTTCTCCCCAGCTGCTCACTGCACCTGGCTTCGGACTGCTCCAGCCCCAGCTCCACTCTGCCTCAGCACTGATGCTGCTCTGGCTCCTGCCCCCTGGGTTGCTTTTTCTGGCCCCTCTGGCTCTGTGCTGCAGTTCTCCTCCCAGCACAGGGCTGCTCTCTGGGCTGCTTCTGTGGCTCTGCTCCCAGCACGGATCTACTTCCTCGGCTGCTTCTCTGGTTGGTGTAGCCCTGCTCTCCAGCTCAGTTTGGGCTCCTGCTCTCTCCTTAGGACTGGCCCCACTCTGTCCCAGGTAGTTCCAGCTCACATGGAAGATGGGGACCCCCCCCCCGACTCCCTAATTAGCCTGCCCACCCTGTCAATGAGGCTAACCTGGAGCATTGGCCTCTCCCTGTTGTTCCTGCGGACTGTCAGTCTCAGGGTCCTGATTTTGCATCGACCCTTCCCCTTTCTTTTGGTACTAGGAGGTGGCCAACCAAAAAAAACACACTGAGTTTTAGTAAGGGGCCAACAGCCCCTTACATAAGTCATTATGAACCCTAAGCCTCACATAGGATAGACCACATGAGGGTACAGCAAGCATGCAGAAAGAGGGCCTGTGGGCCTCTGGAATGCCAAATAAAGAGTCTGTGTTCTGGCTCTGCATAGACTGACACCACAGGCCTTGGTAGGAGTAACTTTAGGGACTGGGGAGGGCCTTTAGTTTCCACAAAACATTCACCACAACTGGCATGGAGAGGCTGTGGCTGCATTGTAACAGTAGTAACATGGGAGGTGTGCTGCAGCTTTGGGTCCTGCCTCTTTGTTGTGGTGTGTGACTTGATCACTCAGGCTCTATGCGGGTGAAATTTTCACCCCACAGGAATTTTCTGCACATGCCAATGAGCAAAATGGGTGCAGCGTGTACACACCCGCAGTGTGATTCACTGTGTTTGTTCTTGCTATATGTAATCATAAAAAGATACTAACTTTGTTACCTAGTGGTTTCAGAACAGATCTTGTTTTTCTTGTTTTGAGCTGATGAAAGTGAAGTCAAATTTATTTGTCAATGACATAAAAATCCAATGCTTTAACTTTTTTTAAGACATTGATGCAAAGTTCAATTTGCTAGATAAGCTATATCAATTACAGATATCCCATATTATTCAGACTGATAATGTATTTGGAGTGTTGTGTTTGATTTCTGCCTCAAAGCTGAGAATTATATTCCAAATTTTAAACATGTCCATTTTAAACAGAGATTCTTACTACAAGAGATATGCAGTTTGTTGTTAACTTTAAAGCTTCAAAACAAACTTTAAATATTTGGGAACAAACTCTTTTTTTCTTATAGTGTAAGCATGGTTATATGACTAATTCAATTTAAAGGAGCTTCTTGTTCAGAAAATACTAAGGCAGCTACCTGGATAATCATTGGAGTGTATTGTGAAAAGAATCATCATTTTGATAACTTCTCAGGCAAACCCCAGGAAGGGGTAAGTTTGGACCATATTCAATGTCCAAGAACTGCGTAAGGACACGGTGCCCCTATTTATGAAAAGAAAAAAATTGTCCCTTGAGAGACTGATGATCCAAAGCACTACGGGTGCTATGGGGATAGTAACAGAAAAAGAAATAGATATAAAGAAATCTGAGCTAATAATTAAAAAAACGTAAAAGCAGTCAAAACAATAGCAATTATTTAACTACAAAGTCTTGAATAACGTAACCACATAATTTAGAGCAATGCTGCCAGCAGTATTTATTAACAAACCTAAACAATTTGTCTAGCATCCAAATAGATATTGGCCATCATATAATATGTTTTCTGTTCTTACCTTTTGCTTCTAAAATCTGGATGTTTGGGTAGATGATTGGCTCATTTGGCTGGTAAACATCAACATTCTTCATGACTGGCTGAGAACCCGCTTTGATTGCAAATTTGTACCAAACCCTTTCATTTATATTAGGGCTGTCAATTAATCGCAGTTAACTCACAAAGTAACTCAAAAAAATTAATCATGATTAAAAAAATCAATTGCAATTAATTGCACTGTTAAACAATAGAATACCAATTGAAATATATTAAATATTTTTGGATGTTTTCTACATTTTTAAATATATTGGTTTCAATTGCAACACAGTATGCAAAGTGTACAGTGCTCACTTTATATTTTATTACAAATATTTGCACTGTAAAAATGGCAAACAAAAGAAATAGTATTTTTCAATTCACTTTATACAAGTACTGTAGTGCAATCTCTTTATCATGAAAGCTGAACTTAAGTTTAGAATTATGTACAAAAAACCTACATTCAAAAATAAAACAATGTAAAACTTTAGAGCCTACAAGTCCACTCAGTCCTACTTCTTGTTTAGCCAATGACTAAGACAAACAAGTTTGTTTACATTTACGGGAGATAATGCTGCCTACTTCTTATTTAAATGTCACCTGAAAGTGAAAACAGGCATTCACATGGTACTTTTGTAGCCAGCATTGCAAAGTATTTACATGCCAGTTATGCTAAACATTCGTATGCGCCTTCATGCTTTCGCCACCATTCTAGAGGATATGCTTCTGTGCTGATGATGCTCATTTAAAAAAATGCATTAATTAAATTTGTGACTGAACTCCTGGGAGGAGAATTGTATGTCTCCTACTCTGTTTTACTTGCATTCTGCCACTATTTCATGTTATAGCAGTCTCAGATGATGACCCAGCACATGTTGTTTATTTTAAGACCACTTTCACTGCAGATTTGACAAAACACAAAGAAGGTACCACTGTGAGATGTCTAAAGATAGCTACAGCACTCTAAAACTCAAGGTTTTAGAATCTGAAGTGCCTTCCAAAATCTGAGAGGGATAAGGTGTAGAGCATGCTTTCAGAAGTCATAAAAGAGTAACACTTTGGTGTAGAAACTACAGAACTCAAACCACCAGAAAAGAAAATCAACCTTTCTGCTGGTGACATCTGACTCAGATGATGAAAATGAAGATGCGTCAGTCTGCACTGCTTTGGATGGTTATCAAGCAGAACCTGTTATCAGCATGGACGCATGTCCTCTGGAACAGTGGTTGAAGTATGAAGGGACATATGAATCTCTAGTGCATCTGGCACATAAATATCTTGCAGTGACAGCTTCAACAGTGCCATGTGAATGCCTGTTCTCACTTTCAGGTGATATTGTAAACAAGAAGCGGGCAGCATTATCTCCTGCAAATGTAAACAAACTTCTTTTAGTGATTTGGCTGAACAAGAAGTAGGACTGAATGGACTTGTAGGCTCTAAAGTTTTACATTTTTTTATTATAATGCAGGGTTTTTTGTACATAATTCTACACTTAAGTTCAGCTTTCACAATAAAGATATTGCACTACAGTACTTGTATGAGATGAATTGAAAAATACTATTTCTTTTGTTTGCCATTTTTACTGTACAAATATTTGTAATCAAAAATATTTTTTAAAAAAAATGCTTGACAGCCCTAATTTATATATAAATTTTCCTCCATTCTTTCTGTTTCAAGTCCAGGCATGACAGGAAAAAATTTTGCTACTATGGAATGTATTTTTTTAAACAGCAATACTAAGAAGCAACAAAACCTGAACACACAGCTAGCAAACTTACTTATGTTTCAACTGTGCCGTTTATCCACTGGTTCCTGTGTTCTGGAGACGAAAGATTGAAGAGCAAAAATGCTAAGCACAGTAGAAATGAAGACGGAGTATAACAGAGCAGTAGCACTGGCAGTACGCCGGCTAGCAGCAGAACAGACTGCACAATTTAAACATTTGGGATCCAATATTGCATTCACTTTTTATAAGGTTCAATTTACTTTGTAGCAAACTTGATGTAGCTATTGCATCAAGGTCACTGTGGCTAAGGGGCTCTAGCAAAAGGGAGAATTGGACTCAAGAAAAGTGAGGTAACAAAAAGTTTGAGGTAACATGACAATTGCAGTGAGTCATGCTCACTTTTAGTAAAACTGACTATTGTAAAAGCTACAGTATATCAAGGGACCATTACAAAAGTCTGCCCCCTTACTCTGTGGAAGTCATGTGGATATTGGGTTTGGGTGAGTTATCCCAGTTACTTAATCTGGCCCTGAGCCTGCAATGATTTATACATCTGCTTAACTTTTTGCGTATAAATAGTCAATGGGACAACTCATGCCAAATAGGCAATTGGATTGGGACCCTTAGTCTCAATGTAATAGTTAAAATTGAGGTAATTGGATATGTTTGTACAATTTTAAACTTTCCAAGGTTTGAAAATGCCTTTTATCTGAAAACACAACTTTCCTTCTAATATTATATGAATGTAGAGCTTTTTCTTCGGTGTAACTGCTTTTGTAATCATAGGGGCAAATTCTCCACTAAAGTCAGTGGAGTTATGTCGGTAAAGAATTTGGCCCTTCTTGTGCAATCCGTTGCTCATCTTGATGGTTTTAGTTCTATAACTTCAAAATAAGTCCTACTAAAAGATATAATTAATAATCCACTTTGGAGTGAAAGAACAAAAATAAATTCACTTCCCCAAAACAGTAAAGAAAGCTGTTGTAGCTAAGTCAGAAAACATATCTCTCTAACTTTGAAACCAGAAACAAACATTCTTGACAGTGTATTAACATGTACATCAAATTTTTTTTAGGCCCTGATCCATCAGTAAGTTCTGCATAGGGAGACCTCCTCATTGCAAGAGCAGGATCAGAGTCCAGACACCCTCTTTAGACTCTTACCAAAAAAAACCCCACCTAATGTGCTGCTCCTTCAGCAGCCCAGGGAGAATAGGTTATTTTAGTTACAGAATGGAATGTTTTAATCTGTGTTGTATAATATCTTTAACTTTGGATCAGTTGTTCCTTGTGTTTATTAAGCCACAGAAGGAGCTGTAACAATAATTTCAAACTTTTCTGTCTCTAAGAAAAAAAAATCCAATGAATAAAAATCCAAAACTAAAAATCCAGAACTACAGAAAGACATAATTAATGTTAACAAATTATTTTAGAACATATAGTATATGGGATTATCATGTAAAGGTGTATGTGAGTAAGTGTATTTGTGATTCTATGTGTACTGTACTTGTGACGGACTTTGGAACTATTTAAGAAGAAAGGTGCCATATAATAGTGATTTATTAACAATGTTATATTTTTATATATTTTGGGCGAGAGCAACTGGTATAAGTTGTTGTAGCTCTGTTTACTTCAGTAGAACTATGCTAATTTATACCAATAGAAGATTGGGCCCTGTGTGTAATGTGACATTTATTATATGGACTAGGGCATACCTAAATGATCAATTAATGTGTGGCATGCTGGGGTGTAAATTTGCAGTGCTCCAGTGTGCTGTACGCTAACTTTCTGGGTGGACCCTCCTGCTGTGCACTAAAAGTTCCTTAGTGCACACTGATACACTGCTGTTTTGAACTGCTTTCACTTCTTTATAGGGGTATTAATGTTTGTGATGTACTCAGTTGTTATAGCAATGAACACTGTGTAAGTACCAAGAGATTAGATGCATCATGGGCAGCATGGGAAAAGGTATTGAGATAAGAGAAGAACGAAATAATGAGTTAGATTCTGATTTACACCAGTCTGAATCAGGATTAGCTGAAGTCAGTAAAATCAGTATCAGTGAAATGAGAGAATCTGGCTCAGGCCTGGTCTACACTACAAAGTTAGGTCGACATATGCCACGTTAGGTCGAGTTAATAATGTATGTGTCTACACTACAGCGTCCCTTCCGCTGACCTAAAGGGCTTGTAAAGTTGACTTCTGTACTCCACCTCCACAAGAGGCACAGTGCTTCAGTCGCCGTCCATGCATCGACATGGGGACAATGTAGACACTGCACAGCAATTTGAACGAATTGACCTCCAGGAGCTGTCCCACAGTGCTCCACTGTGACTGCTCTGGAGATCACTTTCAACTCCACTGCACTTCAGCCAGGTACACAGGAAGCAGCTGCCCTCCTGTTAAAGCCCCAGGAACTTTTGAATTTTCAATTCCTGTTTGATCGGCCTGGAGAGTTCATCAACACAGCTGATGGTGGATGCTCAAGGCCGCAAATGCACTCTGGCATGGAGCACACAGGATGTAGTGGATCTTATTGCTGTGTTGGGGGAAAAGTCTGTGCAGGCAGAGCTCCGAACCAGCAGAAGAAACACTAACATTTATGCCAAAATCGCACAGGGCATGGGGGAGAAGGGCTACACCAGGACACACAGCAGTGCTGTGTGAAAATAAAGGAGCTCTGGCAAGCGTATCAGAAGACAAGGGAGGTGAACAGTCACTCTGGTTCTGCCCCACAGACATGCCTCTTCTTTGAGGAGCTGCATGCGATTCTCGGCATCGACCCCACAACTACCCCAAAACACTCCGTGGATACCTCCCAGGAGCCCTGGGTGACCTTGGGCAACAACGAGGAGGACATTGTTGACAAGGAGGAGAATGCATGGCAGGCAAGTGGAGGATCTATTCTCCCCGACAGCCAAGAACTTTTTTTAACTCTGGAGGCCATCCCCTCACAGGATCAGTTGTCGACGGAGCATGATGCCAGGGAAGACACCTCTGGTGAATACACATTTTCAGTCAACCTGTAGGGGTTACATGCTACTATTTTTAATGTTGAATCGGAATTTAAAAATTGAGATAGAAGTTATTGGTGGCCACTCCAGCTACACAGAGAATGTTCTCCGAAAAAAAACTGTTTATAAGCCCGGGGATGGTCCAGGAATCCTCCCTCGAGATCTCTAAGAAGCTTTTATGGAGATACTCTGCAATCCTTTGCAGAAGGTTCTGGGAAGGGCTGCCTTATTTCGTCCACCACGGTAGGACACTTTCTTGCGCCACTCCAGTATTAACTCTTCTGGCATCATTGCAGCACACAGCATTGCAGCATAAGGCCCAGATCTGTACCCAGACTCTTGCAGCATCCGCTCCCTTTCTGCCCCTGTTACCCTCAGGAGAGTGATATTGTATATGGTCACCTAGAGAAAACAGGGGAAGTTTTATATGCTAGCCCTTAAACTGCAAGCAATTCGATAAGTAATCTGTCCCTGTTTGGTGAATTCTGGGTCACACAGCCACACTTTCCTGAGCGTGCCATGGTTGTGGTTAGAAGGAATCACTGTGTATTGCAGCCAACATTTAAAAAAAAAAAGTGGGGGGGGGCACTTCCTATTTGTCTCCCTTCCACCTCAACCCGGTGCCGCTTTTGTAACAATCAAACTATTTGTGGGGCTTTACACTAGTGCCTGTCTCAAGTACCATCCAGGTTGCTATGGGAAAGGGGGTTGTGCTGAGGTTGCAACCATTGATTCCAAGGATGTCTTAACAAAAGCTGCAGCATAAGGCCTCATGGCCTGACTCACCATGGTTGGAGTAGCAAACTGACTCCTGCAGTAGCCTGCAGTCTGCTTACATTGTGGCTTGCAGGGAAGTGCATTGAGGGTTGTTTCTTTTATAAAAAGATTTAATCTTGCACCAGAAACAATGATGCACTGTCAATGCTACCCTTGTATTTTGTATTCTTTGCAGCTGAAACCTTGTACATAGGTGCACCCTCCACAATGGGACAGAGACTTTTCCAGATTAGAAGGTGGAAAAAGAAGACTTGGGAGGACATGCTCAATGAGTTAATGCGTGCCTCCATGAGTGACAAGACGGAGCTCAGTGCATGGAGGATTGCATTGTCTGAGAACCTGCACAATGACCACGAGGACAGAAGAGCATGCAGGGAACACAAGTGTGATGTGCAGGACAAGATGGTGTGGATTATGGGGGAGCAAACAGACATGTTAAGGCATCTGGCTGAAGTTCAAGAAAGGCAGCTGGATGCTGGTGTCCTTCGGCAGCCTATGCTGAACCTGCTGCCATCATTGCCAAGTTCCACATCCTCTTCTCCCAGACATCCTAGGATGCACCGGTGGAGGAGAAGGGGGCAGGGAAGGGGGAGGAAGTCCAGTATCCCTTGCACTCAACTTCAGGGGAGGTTACAAGGACCAGAAGACACCCATTCCCACACCTTTGATTGTTATTGCAGTGCAACTGTAAGCAAACTGTCCTTGTTTCTCCCCCACACACAAGTGTTATCAGCCCTTTTGCTCTGGTTATCTTTCTTTTCTGTCTCTCAGTGTTTGTGAGCATAATCAAAATTAATGGATTGAAGAGAAAAGGCTCTTTATTCATTCAGCACACAATGGTTAGCAGGGGTTTAGTTTACAAGGGGATACATGCAATGAAGGGGACAGGTAAGTAAGGAACTGTCATGGAGTGTGGGGGAGTCCAGGCCCTGCACCCCTCTTCCTGGGATTCATGGAGACTCTCAGCCAGCCAGTAAAACAGAAGGTTTATTGGACAACAGGAACACAGTCCAAAACAGAGCTTGTTGGTGCACCCAGGACCCCTCAGTCAAGTCCTTCTGGGGGAGCAGGGAGCTTAGACCCCAGCCCTGGGGTTCCCTGTGTTCCTCCACCCAGCCCCAAACTGAAATTAACCCCCCCAGCAGGCTCTCTCCTGCAGCCTGTCTTCACATTCCTGGGCAGAGGTGTTACCTCCCCCTCCCTGTTCAGGTTACAGGCTCTCAGGTCTCCCATCCCCAGGGCACATTCCCAGGTCAACACTCCCCCCTCCCTGCTGCATCACATCGTCACAGGAACAACACACATAAGTGTCACATTACTGTGGGTCATTGATGAAACTGGTTTTCAAAGCCTCACAAAGATGCAGCACGCTTGTTCTGCTCTTCTTTTTGCCGTGGTGTCTGGCTGCTCCAAATTGGCTGCCAGGAGATCTGCCTCTGCCTCCACCTCCACCCTACCAGAAACTTTTCTTTCTTTGTTTCACAGATATTATGGAGCATACATCAGCCAGCAACAACAATGGAGATACTGCTTTCACTGAGGTCTAACCTAGTAAGCAAACTTTGCCAGCGGGCTTTTTAACTCCAAAGGCACATTCCACCACCATTCCGAACTTGCTCCGCCCATGGCTGAACCGCTCCTTACTGGCGTCCAGGCTTCCTGTGCATAGCTTCATGAGCCATGGGAGCAAGGGGTAGGCTGGGTCTCCCAGGACCACGACTGGCATTTCAATATCGTCAACAGTTATTTTGCAGTCGGAAAAGAAAGTTCCTGCTTGCAGCTTTCTGAATAGACCGGAGTTCCTAAAGATGCTCTTGTCATGCACCTTTCCCAACCATCCCCAAGTTACTGTTGGTGAAACGGCCCCTGTGATCTACCAGCACTTGCAACACAATTGAGAAGTACCCCTTTTGATTTATGTACTCTTTGGCAAAGTGGTGTGGTGCCAAGTTAGACAGAACCCATATCTCTATCGTCCCACTGCAGTTAGGGAACCCCACCATGGCAAAACCATCCACTATGTCTTGCACATTTCCCAGAGTCACTATTCTTCTTAACAGAAGTCTATTGATTGCCCTGGCAACTTGGATCACAGCAGATCCTATGGTAGATTTACCCACTCCAAATTGATTCCCCACTGACCGGTAGCAGTCTGGCGTTGCAAGCTTCCATAGAGCTATCGCCACTCACTTCCCAACTGTCAGAACAGCTCTCATTTTAGTATCGCTGTGCTTCAGGGCTAGGGAAAGCTCTTCACACAGTTCCATGAAAGTGCCTTGTGCACTGCTTGTCATCCCATAGCTGAATAACTATGTGGTCCCACCAATCAGTGCTTGTTTCCTGGGCCCAGAAGTGCTGCTCTACCATGTCAAGGTGATGCGCAACTGTCGCCAGCATCTGCAAGTTGCTCTGCGCCATGGCTTCCAGCAGGGCTGCTTGCATGGCATCACACTGTTTTGTGTGATGGCTCCTGCTTCAGCTGAGCAAATACTGCAGGATAAAGAGTGAGATGTTTGTAAAATTCACAACAACAGTATATAGCTGAGCGGGGTTCATGCTTGCTGTGCTATGGCATCTGCAGGGGTAACCCAGGCTGAGGAAAAAAGGCACAAAAAAGGCTTGGTTTTTTTGCCGTTGATTTCAGGGAGCGAGGTAAGTGCGTCATGGGAGGCTAATGCCATGTTCCCATAACCACCTGTGCAAATGTTTTGGTCCCATGAGGCATTGCAAGCCCAACCCAACATTCCACTTGACTGCAGGCACTGTGGGCTAGCCACCCACAGTGCAGCGCTCCATGAGTTGATGCAAGCCCTGCTAGTGAGGATGTGCGTTGCCAACACAATGTGCATAGTGGGGACATGCAGAATTGACTTGCTTAAATCAGAGGCTCGATGTCAACTTAAATAAAATCAACCTTATTTTGTAGTGTAAAGATATCCTCAGTGTCTTCATTTGTATTACTTTTATTTCACTAACTGTTGTGTAT
Organism: Lepidochelys olivacea; assembly: GCF_965140295.1. Classification (NCBI taxonomy): domain Eukaryota; kingdom Metazoa; phylum Chordata; order Testudines; family Cheloniidae; genus Lepidochelys; species Lepidochelys olivacea. Next base: position 98,936,105 of record NC_140414.1, read on the forward strand.
CTAAAAATCATCTGTCTTTCTTTTGAAATCTGATGATTTCCTTTGCACAATAGCTTTTGTTGCCTTTTAAATCTTAACTTTTCCTTTTATTTATAAATATATCACCACAAACCTAATGTATTTTTCTACACTAAAAACAGCTTGCCATTGAACAAAATCTGGGTTTTGGTTTCAATCAGTTGTGAACACTTTAACGAAACAAGCCTTCCAGGACTTCTTTGCTTCATCATATAAAAGACAATTAACATTTTTATTCCATTAACTGAGAATTTCTCTCTCTCCCTCTCATACACAGAACGTCTTTTGGGTATATATTATTATGCAGTCTTTCAGATTATCACACACTATTTCTCAAATAATGCAATATAATATCATACAATTTTTCTACAATCTTCTACTACTATTTTAACACAGAGAATTAAGGATGGATTCCTGGCAAGTCAAAGACAGATTCCCAAGACTGTTTTAGCTAGAATATATATTCCTTTGCATGTTGTCACTGATATCAACATCATATATGGTGATTATCTTTCAAATAAAGATGATTAATCTTACTGGAATCTATCCCGATTGTCTAAAGCAGGGGTGGCCAACCTGAGCCTGAGAAGTAGCCAGAATTTACCAATGTACATTGCCAAAGAGCCACAGTAATACATCAGCAGCCCCTCATCAGCTCCCTCCTTCCCAGCTCCTCCCACCCACCGGCAGACCCGCCAATCAGCACCTCCCTCCCCACGCCTCCTGATCAGCTGTTTTGTGGCATGCAGGAGGCTTTGTGGGGTAGGGGGAGGAGCGAGGGCAAAGCAGGCTCAGGGAAGGGGGCAGAAAGGGGTGGCGTGGGGGCAGGGCCTATGGCAGAGCCCCGGGTTGAGCAGTGAGCACCCCCCCGGCACATTGGAAAGTTGGCACTTGTAGCTCCAGCCCTCGGGTTGGTGCCTGTACAAAGAGCTGCGTATTAACTTCTGAAGAGCTGCATGTGGCTCCGGAGCCACAGGTTGGCCACCCCTGGTCTAAAGGCTTTGGCATGATTATTCGATGCAATCAACCTAGAAAATTAAGTAAAGTAGTAAATGAGATTAAGTTCCGTGATCCTTTATTAAATTAAAGCTTCTTTAAGGTAAAGTCATATAAATTAAAAATATTCTGAAATATTTTTGTCAGATGTTACTGTAGACCCAAGTTTTAATGACAGTAACATTGTTGAAAGACAGAAATTTAGAATTATGGTACTGTTGCCCCTTTTGACCTAAGTGGCTACTCAAAGTTCAGGACCCTGGAGATATTCCACTTGGAAGTAGAAATTGATAGAGTGGTATTTTCTTTGATGCAGTTTTGTTTATTTACAAAGAATATTCAGAGTCCTGTGTCTCTGAACACAGAAGGAATCAAATAGCAGGAAACAATTTTTTGTGCGCACAAGACTGTGGGCACTCTCTTCAGCCTGCACTCCTAATGCAAAAACAACCATCCAGGTTTCTTCCAGGGTCAGCCACTGTGCTTTCAACTACTCCTTTTCGCTATTTCTTTCACAGCTATGTCTACACTTACAACACTGCTGTGGCACAGTTGCAGCTGCATCACTATAATGCTTCACTGTAGACAGTGCAGTGATAGGAGGGGTTCTTCCATCACTGTATTTAATCCAGCTCTTCAAGAGTTGGTAGCTAGGTTGGCAGAAGAATTCTTCCGTTGATCTATACTGGGGGTTAGGTCGGCTTAATTATGTTGCTCAGGGATGTGAATTTTTCACATCACAGAGCAATATAGCTGAGTCAACCTAACTTATCAGTGTAGACCACCCCTCACTCTTTCTTGTCTGTTCTCAGTTTCTTTATGTTCTGCCATCACCCGCCCCACATCTACCCAAAACAAATGTTCTAAGTTGCAGGAAATAAGGGGGAGGTCAGACAATTATTTAATGACAGGAGACACTAAGATTCAAAATGTTAAAGCTTCATAAACCGTTAATAGAAATTATCAACATCACATGTCAAAATATACAAGGTAAATATCCGTAAATCATACCTGTTTTCACCATTCATTTGTCCATTTGTAACAAGCCTTATTCAAAAGTCTAAATCACTGGATTTGTACTCTAATAGGTCAAATAAAAATGCTGCTTGAAAACCTATCTGTAGATTTAGAAGATTATCAATGGAAATATTTTTTGTCTGTATGTATACAGTGAAATCAAGGTTTACAGACACTGATAAAAATTTAATCCTTGCAAGCCTATTTATCATTGTGTCTGAAGGAATTAATCTTCTTAAAACCACCATCTTTTGTATGTATTGTCAGTTCATTGTTATATGAATAAACTAATAAACAAATATGCTTAATAGGTAGAGTAATTTTAAAAGAAAAAATACTGTTTCAGTAACATTTATGGACTAACATAACCCAGCAATATCCAGGAAATTCAAAGCTGAAGTTACAGTTAAAAACAGGGATGTTTACATGTACAAAATTTCAGATGTTTATGTGTATTTTGGAAATCTTTTGTGTTCAGTTCCTCTTATGAGATTTCCAGAACTTCATAATTTCAGGAGATTGGAATTATGAGAACAGCCTCTCATTACATTTTATTCAATCTATTTCCTGCAAACATTACAAAATAGAAGAAATTTTAGAGACTCAAGCCTGTCTACACTAGGAAATTAGGTTGGTATAACTATGTCACTCAGAAGTATAATAAATCCCCATCATTGAATGATGCAGTTAAACCAAACTAACCCTGGTGTAGACAGCACTAAGTTGATGGGAGAATTTTCCTGTTAACCTTGTGTCATAAATATAAAGGGAAGGGTAAACCCCTTTGAAATCCCTCCTGGCCAGGGGAAAGCTCCTCTCACCTGTAAAGGGTTAAGAAGCTAAGGGTAACCTCGCTGGCACCTGACCAAAATGACCAATGAGGAGACAAGATACTTTCAAAAGCTGGGAGGAGGGAGAGAAACAAAGGGTCTGTCTGTCTGTCTATATTCTGTCTTTGCCGGGGATAGACCAGGAATGGAGTCTTAGAATTTTTAGTAAGTAATCTAGCTAGGTACGTGTTAGATTATGATTTCTTTAAATGGCTGAGAAAAGAACTGTGCTGAATAGAATAACTATTTCTGTCTGTGTATTTTTTTTGTAACTTAAGGTTTTGCCTAGAGGGATTCTCTATGTTTTTGAATCTAATTACCCTGTAAGGTATCTACCATCCTGATTTTACAGGGGGGATTTCTTTATTTCTATTTACTTCTATTTTTATTAAAAGTCTTCTTGTAAGAAAACTGAATGCTTTTTCATTGTTCTCAGATCCAAGGGTTTGGGTCTGTAGTCACCTATGCAAATTGGTGAGGCTTTTTATCCAACATTTCCCAGGAAAGGGGGGGGTGCAAGGTTTTGGGAAGTATTTTGGGGGGAAAGACGCGTCCAAACAGCTCTTCCCCAGTAACCAGTATTTGTTTGGTGGTGGTAGCGGCCAATCCAAGGACAAAGGGTGGAATATTTTGTACCTTGGGGAAGTTTTGACCTAAGCTGGTAAAGATAGGCTTAGGAGGTTTTTCATGCAGGTCCCCACATCTGTACCCTAGAGTTCAGAGTGGGGGAGGAACGTTGACACCTTGCTACCACCTCTCAGGAAGGTGGAGTACCTACACTGATGATAGAAACTCTCCTGTTGGCTTAGATAACCTCTTCACTGAAACACAACAGCGGTACCCCTGCATTGCTGCAGCGTTTTAAGTGTAGATAAGCCCTTAGTCTCCCCATCAAATCCTATGTGTAGCCTCAGAATAGTGAGTAGGTGACAAGGGGTGTTGTGAATGATGAACAGTAAGCCGTGGAGACGGCTATGGACTAAAAATGGCATGAAAGATGCTGGTTCTTGTTGAAATCAAGTGGCCTGCATGAAAACTGAAGATGATGGATTGTTACATGATCCTGATAAAATACTGAAGCAGTTTTATCACAATTTGTGTAGAAGGAGACAACCACCTTGACAATGTCGAACACCACTGATGAAAACCTTGTCAAAATGCCAGATGTTCAACTAGAAAAAGTCAGTGCTGTGCTCAACTCCATAAAAAAAGGGCAAATCCCCATGGCTACTTTGAGTCATGGTTGAAACACTGACTGCTGGAAGATATTACTAGAACTGATCCAATTGTTCATTAAATGTCAAAAGAGCAGTGATGTCCTTGCAGTGTGGAGAGTGGCAACCAGTGCATTGCTTTATCATGTCATGTGCATATAAAATGTCAAGAAGGTCATCACTGACTGACAGATTGCACAACTGGGTGCAAACCAGTCAAGAGAACGAGGTGAGCTATTCTGTCAGAGAACATGTGCTCACAGTGGGTGGAGTGACACAGAAGAATTGAAAATACAATCACCCCTCTTATACCTCACTTTCATGGACTACAAGAAAGCTTTCAACAGTGCTCCAAGCATGGCAGAGACAAGGTGTGCCTACCACTTACATCAAATTGCTTAACAACATTTATATTGATTTGTTAGTCCAGCTCAAAGTCATTCCAGATTGGAAGAAGAGAACAGAAGGGTCACATTATATTGGTTTATGGCTGTATTAGAATTCTTCAAAGAGTTTGTCTGGTAGGACAAGAGTCTAAACATTAACAGGAAATGAGTGAACAATCTGCAATTTGCAGGTAATATTGTTCTATTAGCAAAGACTGCAATTGGCTTCAAGATATACTCCCTGAGCTCAATGAGACAAGCAGGAAGATAGATCTGCACATGAATCACAAGAGGACAAAGACCCATATCAAATATACCTGGTGCACAGATACTTAACATCTAAATATAAGGCTGTCATAAAAATAAAGGGAAGGGTAACCACCTTTCTGTATACAGTGCTATAAAATCCCTCCTGGCCAGAGGCAGAACCCTTTCACCTGTAAAGGGTTAAGAAGCAAAGATAACCTCACTGGCACCTGACCAAAATGACCAATGAGGAGACAAGATACTTTCAAAGCTGGAGTGGGACAGGGAACAAAGGGTCTATCTGTCTGTGTGATGCTTTTGCCGGGAACAGATCAGGAATGCAGTCTCAGAACTTCTGCTAGTTAGTAAGTAATCTAGCTAGAAATGCGTTAGATTTCCTTTTGTTTAATGGCTGGTAAAATATGCTGTGCTGAATGGAATGTATATTCCTGTTTTTGTGTCTTTTTGTAACTTAAGGTTTTGCCTAGAGGGATTCTCTGTGTTTTGAATCTGATTACCCTGTAAGGTATTTACCATCCTGATTTTACAGAGGTGATTCTTTTATCTTTTCTTTAATTAAAATTCTTCTTTTAAGAACCTGATTGATTTTTCATTGTTCTTAAGATCCAAGGGTTTGGGTCTGTATTCACCTGTACAGATTGGTGAGGATTTTTATGAAGCTTTCCCCAGGAAAGGGGGTGTAGGGCTTGGGGGGGATATTTTGGGGGAAGACGTCTCCAAGTGGTCTCTTCCCCTGTTCTTTGTGTAACAAGCTTGGTAGTGGCAGCATAGGGTTCAAGGACAAGGCAAAGTTTGTACCTTGGGGAAGTTTTTAACCTAAGCTGGTAAGAATAAGCTTAGGGGGTCTTTCATGCAGGTCCCCACATCTGTACCCTAGAGTTCAGAGCGGGGAAGGAACCTTGACAAAGGCCAATGCAACAGAAGATATGGAAGAGTATGTCTACCTGGGAGAGATGGTTTGCAGAGATAGTGACCAAGAAGGAGAAGTAGTAAGAGGAATGAACAAAGGCTACAGGGCATTCAGCAGGCTAAACTAGTTTGTTAAGGATGCCACTTACCTTAAAGCAGAAATTATAAAACATCTGCATTTCTCTGTTGTCACCTATGGTGCAGAAACTCGTATGGAGACTACGAAAATGGAAAATCTCTTAGAGATGAGCCAAAGAAGAATGGAGCAAGTGCTGCTGGATATCATGTTGAAGGTCAGGAGAATCAGCATGTGGATTTGGCAACAGAAAAAAATTGTCATCAGTGTGAAGAAAAGGAAATGGTAGTTTGCTGGCCATCTTGGGCATAAATGAGATAAAATGAGAATCATCCTGAAGCCTTTTTAAAGTGAACATTATATCTTGTTTACTGTCAGCGTCCCAGCAAGGGCACTCAGGATGAAGGGTCAGAGCAGGGGCAAACCTGAGACTGGGAGTACTGGAAGCATTCTTAGTCTGGTTCCAGGCTGGAGTCAATACCAAGGCTCAGAGTCCGAGTCATGAGGTGTAGTCCAAATCAATCCAAGGTCATAGCAGCTACAGAAAATCCATCTTTTACCTGGACGCTTCCTGGAACACTCATGTTTATCTATGGCGGGGAACCAATCAAGAGCCATGAGGCTGGGCCTGTCAAACCCCCTGAGGCAGGATTTCCTGTGATCTGTCTCCACAGTGGGTCGTGAGCAGTGACGCACAAGTTGGTTACAGTTACTGCTGGGTGGCAGTTTGGAGATATTCGCTACCTGGCAGCTCTGTTCTAGACTCATGAGGCCTTAAATTTAACTACAAACTAGTTCCAATCCTGCTCTCTTTTAGTCAAAGACAAAAATGCCAATAAACTCAATGGAACCCTTTATTGTGTGTGTGCTGAAAGTGTTTTTATGTGAATTACAAATACACTTTAGTTGTCTTAAAATGGACTTAAGCCTGCAGACGTTATTCAGTCAAAATTGCCATTTGACTTCAAATGGAAATTTTTCCTGACTAAGGAATGAAGGAGTTGGCTAGTATTATTGAGTTCTGTTCCACATCTCATGTACAACCGTAATGCTACAAAATACAAAATCATCTTTACTAACCCTTTATTTTCAGTAAAAGACAGTTTGTTCATGGCACAGGTTCAAGTTTTCTGTGGTCATTCATTCACTTCCCTGAATAAATAGATGAAAACTCCTTTAAGATGTGACTATGTCAGAGCTGAAAAATATAACTGCCTGTAGTATATTAATATTCCTGTTCTTGCTACAGATATTACCCTGGCCACCTTAACAAATTAATTGTGATTCTATAAACAGTGCTTCTGACGCTGCCTGTGTTTTAAGTTTATGTTTCTAATCTTGCTCAGAGAAGGCCTAAATGATATAAGATTTAAAATGCTAGGAACTGCGGGAGGCTTTTCTATACTGGTGCTCCTACCATTGTTGGAACAGCACCAGCGCCAGGAAAAGGCGGGGAATATTTGCAAAAAACAAACAAACATACCTACAGTGTAGACAAGACCTAAGCATTTATCCACCTAGATAACTACAACAAAATAGTAAATTTCCAATTTCCTTTGTGACTACAAAGCAGAGCCCTTCCTTTCAGAAACTAATTATTTATAAATAAATATGTATACATGTCATGTAAATGAGAGCTTGCAAATAGAGACAGCCTTAATAGGATTGAGAAGAATTATAAAGGAGCTGACAAAGCCACATATGGAAATAGATTAAAACAAGCCTAATAAAACCATAATCCAGGGCTTCTATCTTCCTCCCGTCAGTCAAGGTTACTTGATTTAAATACAAAACAATGTAAGAAATCCCTATGGGAAAATATTGACTCTTGTATAAACACTGGAACTAATTGAGCTCTCCCTGACATTAATGGGATTTCTGATTTTGACTTAAAAGGGAGCAGAGTTGTGCCTATTTGTCAAGTCATTCAGCAAATATAGGGCTTGATCCTGCAAACCCCTACTCATAAGAGTTGGAATTATCCCATTGACTCCAATGGAAATACTCATGAATAAAAATTACTCACTGGAGTAAGGGTTTGCAAGAACAGAACCACATATTTAAAGCAAATCTGACCCTTCCCTATCTCAGTTAAGATATAACCCCATTGGATTTTAGATGGAATTCAAAATTCCTTTACATAAAACATAACCAAATTGTTGAGAAAGAAACAAATAGATTTGGTCCACAGTACTTGTGGACCAACATGAAAACAACATGAAATTTGATATTTTTAGTAATAAAAGACCACGTTCTATAATACAGGCACAGGAGCAGTTAAATAAAAGATTCAAGAAAAATCATTTAACTTGATAGAAGTTGAATTTTCAGCCTTGCTGAAACAACAATAAATTATGTCCTGAAAATTTGCCTGAATTTGACATATGATTTGCATCTGATTTCATTTGATATTCTGGATGTCTTTTACGTATCTGCATATTTGGGTATAACATTAACTATGAATTTACTGGGTTTCTAATATGTGGTGTTTTGCTTGTTTCTAATAGCTACAATGTTCTTGTAAATGCAGTATTGTTGTAGCCACATCAGTCCCAGGATAGGATATTACAGAGACAAGGTGGGTGAGATAATATTTTTTATTGAACCAACTTCTGTTGGTGAGAGAGACAGGCTTTTGAGCTACACAGAGCTCTTCCTCAGGTATGGGGAAATTATTCAAAGTATCACACCTACGTACAAAATCAAACAGATGGTTTAGCATAATACTCCTGGGAACCTTCTGCACCAAAAAATTAAAAATTCTGTGCCCAATATTTTAAAATTCTGCATATTTTATTTGTCAAAATAACACAATATAATCACACCAGTTTGAATTATTTTGGTAATTTATTTCAAAATACCTTTCAACAGGTATGTCAGTAATAATACACACAACAAAATAGATTCCCCCAGAAGTAGAGAGTTAAAGAAATCCCTGTGACAACCCAGTTTCTGTTTCTCTGTTCTGTTTTTGTTGGGTGCCTCAGTCTGGGTGTGTCACACATGCCAGCTGGGCACATCTTGGGGGAAACCTCTTCCTTCTGGTCTCAGATACCCCCCCGAGCCCAGCTTTGGGGAACCCCCTACCACACCCAGACACCTGTACCCCCATCCCTCAGAACCCAGCTGCAGGATGTCCCCTGGCCAAGACACCTGCATCCCCTCCCACCCAGAGCCCATCTGTGGGGCGCCCTCCAGCCCAGACACTCACACCCCCTTTCCCAGAGTCCAGCTGTGGGGTGCCCGCAAGCGCACACACCCACACTCCCTACCCCCAGAGCTCAGGGATCCAGAGAGAGAAACAGCTTGATACTGGGTCCGGGGTTTGTATGGAGTTTCCTGCACACTGCCTCTTTCCTTCAAGATGTGCTGAGAGCTGCAGCTGCCTGGAACCCTCCAGCTCTCCCTCCCCCTTCCACCAGCAGTGTCCTGTATTTGCGAGCTGGAGAGCTGGGCTCTGCTTGGTTCAGCAGCCCCAGGTGGTGGCCAGCAGTTCTGTTGCACCAATTCTGTGGGGAAAAAATGAAATTCTATGCAGAACATTAATTCTGTCCAAATTCTGCATTGCGTAGTGCACATAATTCCCCCAGCAGTAGTATAAATAGTTAGCATATATTATAAGGGAACATTGAAGGTGATGTGGCATGTTAACACCCTGATAGAACCTGCTTCAATACAGAAATAAAACCCCCTGTGACCACACACCCCTAGTTGTCACCTACCACCCCACACTGGAACCCATACTGGGTATCATCAAACAACTACAACCCATACTCACTGGGGACCCCATCCTGAAAGAAATCTTTCCTGATTCCCCTCATCTGGCCTTCAAACAACCCCCCCAAGCTCATCATCAGAAGCAAGTTACCCACAGACTAGGTTTATGTACTTGTGCTCCTAAGAGGGCAAACTGTGGGCACATGAGTCCCATCAGTCGTGCTGGTGCAGTTTGGAAACCCCATTCTTTCAAAGCCAGCAGTTACGTCAGAAATATCTTTTATGCCCACCACTTTGAGGTAAACCTGATTGCCTCAGAAACCTCTGCCACCACTTTACCTACAGTCATCTTTCCAACACCAAACTGGTTGGCAATGATGTGTAGCAGTCTGGGATAGCCAGCTTTGAGAGGATTATAGTAACCCATTTCTGGATCAGGATGGTTGCCCTCATGCGTGTGTCTTTAACTGGAGGCTTGGGGCAAGCTGCTTACAAAGCTCCAGAAATGTAGCTTTCTCTATGCAAAAGTTCTGGAGCCACTGTTGGTCATCCCCCACGGCAACTTGTGACCACTGCTTCTTGTTCTGTCATGTGCCACCACTGAGAACAGTCTAGCTCCTTCCTCTTTGGAACCCCCTTTCAGGTAGTTGAATGCTGCTATCAAATCCCCCCTCACTCTTCTCTTCTCTTCTGTAGACTGGAATGGGTTACCTAGGGAGGTGATGAAATCTCTATCCTTAGAGGTTTTTAATGCCCGGCTTGACAAAGCCCTGACTGGGATGAATTAGTGGGTGTTTGTCCTGCTTTGAGCAGGGGACTGGACTAGATGACCTCCAGAGGTCTCTTCCAATTCTATGGTGCCAGAGTCCCAGGTTCAAGCCTGGATTAGAAAATTCTTAATGTAGGGTTAAAAATCAATGTAGATGCTCAAGACCTGGGTTCTTTAACCGAGGCCCAGATGACTCAAGTCCCACTTATACTGCAGTGTAGACTTACCCAAAGTGCCCTCAGGGAAATTGTGAATTGAACCCTAAGGGAAGGACAGAAGGGAAACCTGTGGCAAAGCTAGGATCTGAACCAAATCTCCTGGCATCTATCTCAGTGCCTTAACCACAAATCATACTTTCTTGTCAGCTTGTGATTAATTCTTTGCTGTTTTATGTTCTGATGCAGTTTTATGTTCTGACACACAAAACTTTTCTGACACAGTTTGTCCTTTTTCAAAACCTAAGATAGAGCAAGGAGATTACTACTAATAGGTTTTCTCTCTCTCTGATAGCTAAAATAATACTTTTTCTTAGAATTGGCAAGAAAGATGTTATAAACAATAACATTTTGAACTAAACATATATGAAACATTTTACAGGTATTTTAAGCATCACAATGGGAACATTATAGTCCCTTACAAAGCTGTATTAGTTTGGCTGAGAAGTTTCCAAATTGACTAAAACTGTAATTATTATTATTCTAGGCTATATGATAAAATATGAAAGAACAAACAGTAATCCATAACTATTCCAGTGAAAAACTCTAGTACAATAATAAGGTATGAATCTGCAATAAAGTAATACAAAAATACCACCAATCAATATTGCTATGTAACGCTTTTCCAATATCTTCCTTAGTTTCAGAACAGGAATTGTTCAATAGTCTTTGTCAAATCCCATGCATATTCATAGTATTCATAAGCTTCTGCTCAGGTGAGGGATAAAGGTGACTGTCACTGTCACTTTCATCTGTCTCTAAATCTCAAAATCCAGCACTAGGTCAAGGAAATCCTTGTCTAATGACCATGCCCTGGTCTTGGAATAATACAGAGAAGTACCATTAGACTGCCCATTTAAGAAATTCAGCAATAAGGAAATTAATACCCTGACATGTTGATTATTTTTGGATTTTCATTGTGGCTGTTTACATTGAGCGTGGAAATGCTGACAACTTAAAGGACTGCAATCATTACTAGGAGTAGATTACATTACCAAGGTAAGCACCCACAATAGCAAAGCACCCTTGTGACAGCAATAATATCGGTGTCTTTTTTTTCCCCACTTAGGTATTTTTTTTTTAATTTGCTTTATTCTAGATGTATCCTAGAGGGCAAAATCTAGAGATTTTGTAACAACAATCTAGAAATTTTGTAACTTTTTTTAAAGTAATGTAACTGAATATTTTGTATGTTGTTCTTCAATAATTAAAAGTAAGCAAATAGACGTACTGGGCCAAATTAATCCCTGGTGTTTCTCTGTTGAAGTCATTACATCCCTGAAGTCAGTGTAGATACAGCAGGGGTAAATTTGGACCATTGTGCCAATAGGAAAGCGAGAACTGGCTAATGTAAAAAAGCACAGCAGATGGATCTGCTAATCCTCCATTCATTACAATTCTGTACATGAATAATGCTCTCTTTTGTTTTCTTGCATCCTAATGCTCTTGGCTTATCACTGGTAAAATAGTTTTTTTTAAAAAAAAACAGTAAGAGTTTGAACATTTAGTTGTTCTTCATAACTCTCTTATCTTTTTAAAAAGAGAATACATAGAGCCAGATTATTTGTGAAATCCATGACCTGATAATAATTGTGTAATATTTCTAAAGCAAAAGTTCATTTGCATTACCTTGAAGTCTAACTTCCTAAATATTGTAATCTGCTGTTGTGGAGTGGGCTAGAAGATAATAATCAGTATGATAGTTTGTGCTAATATGATATTTTAACAAAACTGGTGTAGCTAGAGAATAAGGAAAAGCTATATTAACATAATTAATATAGTCCAAAAATATTTTGCTTAACATAACTTCAGTGGGGCAGGGATTTTGACCCACAAGTGCTCAATAAAAATACCACGCTCACAGGTCAGGCACATATAGGCAGACCGTTGTGTTGTCATTTCTACAGGACAATTTTGGGCTTCTGAGTTTAAAAATGTGGCCCTTCACATCTGAAATTGTCAAAAATATTCTTTAATGCTAATAGAATTTGAAGACAGGAAAAACAACCTGATCCTGTACTCTTTACTGAGATCCAAATTGTGACCCACTAATTTGGAACTATGGGGGGGTCAAGTCCTTTCCACATCTGTGCATAGGAGTTCCACACCAGTCTAATCAGAACTATCAGGCTGGGGAAGAAGAGGCCTCAGAGTGGTTGCTCCACAGTCTGAACCAGTGGAACTAGGGTTGCCAACTTTCTAATTACACAAAACCAAACACCCTTGCCCCAGCCCTGCCCCTTCTCTGAGGCCCCACCCCCTACTCACTCCAGACCCCCTCCCTCTGTTGCTGGTTCTTCGCCACCTTCACTCACTTTCACTGGGCTGGGGCAGGGGGTTGGGGTGTGAAAGGAGGTGAGAGTTCCAGCTGGGGGTGCAGGCTGCAGGGTAGGGCCAATAATGAGTGTTTCAGGGTGCAGGAGGGGGATCTGAGCTGGGGCAGGGGATTGGTGTGTGGGAGGGAGTGATTGCTCCGGCTAGGGGTGTGGTCTTTGGGGTGGGGACAGAGGTGAGGGGTTTGGGGTGCAGGAGAGGGCTCCAGGCTGGGCCAAGGAATTTGGAGTGTGGAAGGGGGCTCGGGGCTGGGGCAAAGGGTTGGGTGTGCGGGGGTGTCAGGGCACAGGCTCTGGGAGAGAGTTTGGGTTTGGGAGGGGGCTCAGGGCTGGGGCAGAGGTGTGGGATGTGGGAGGAGGTGTGGGGTGTGGGCTCTGGGAGGGAGTGTGAGTGCAGGAGGGGGTTATGACCAGGGGTACAGGGTTGGGGTGCAGGTGAGGGTGCAGGGTCTGGGATGGTCTTAGAGTGTGGGATAGGGTTCTGATCTGGGGCAGGGGGTTCAGGGTGCAGGCCAGGTGGCGCTTACCTCAGGTGGGTCCAGGTCGGCGGTGCAGTGTGGCTAAGGTAGGCTCCCTGCCTGCTGTGGCTCCACGCTGTTCCTGGAAGTGGCTGGCATGTCCGACCCCTAGGTGGAGGCGCAGCCAGGCAACTGCGTGCTTCCCGGCCAACGGGAGCTGCAGAGCTGGCTTTTGGGGTGGGGTCAGCATGTGAAGCTTCCCTGCCTAGGGGCCCGCAGGGACATGCCGGCTGCTTCCGGGAGCTGCACGGAGCCACAGCAGGCAGGGAGCCTGCCTTAATCCTGCTGTACTGCTGACTGGACTTTTGATGGCTCAGCAGTGCTGAGCGGAGCTGCCAGGGTCCCTTTTTGACTGGCCATTCAGGTCAAAACCAGGGCACCTGGCAACCCTACTCACAGGGCCTCTATAGATTCTGGCCCATCTGTATCTCTGGTGGAGTGATGTGTGGGTATGAGACCAAGGATCTTAGGGGAACATGCGGCTCAGTCAAAGCCTCCAAATTCCAGTGCTTGAGGGCGAGGGAGGGTTTGAAGAGTCTCTACTGTCCTCTTTTCCAATGTCTTGGGGGAAGGAATGCTTCAGTCCCATTTGTTCCCTGTCCCCAGCTGACAGCTCCTTTTAAAAGTTCTAGGCCAGGATTTATATTGCTATGATTGTCCCTTAGGCCGATTGGAAAATCCTTATGGGGTAGTTCCATTTGAATGAGAAGTCAGTGACAAGAAGTTGGAGTAACCTTGGTGTAATCCATTTATTTACTGAAATATACACAAAGTCCTGTTTCTCTGAACAGCAGAGGAATATACAGCAGACCAGCTTTTGCAGAAATTCTAAGCTAGATATTCCAGCCTGGTATCCAAGAAGCCTCTGTTTTCTTATGATGTCCCACACAACACTTTTAAGGCTCTTACAGAGACCACAAACTGTCTCCTGAAGCATAACACAAAGTCTCTCAAATATTGTTTGCTAGATGCTTAACACTGTTTTGGATTCAGTGCCCTGCTCCATATGTGCAGCCTTACAACACAAAGGGGCTTCAGCTGAGTGCTTGACCCACACCAGCATCAGTGACCCTCTGGATGCAACAATTTTACACCATCTCATCTTTCTGTGGACAGATTAGTCATATGTGATTATATCAACAACCTTTATTGGGCAGCCCTTAGCCCCTTTCATAGCTAGGGGGTTGCACACTATATAGCTTCTATAGGCTGAATGGATTGCACACACTGGTGTTCCTTACATTCCTCCAATCCTCCTCCCCACATCCACCAAGTAACCTGAATTCCACTCTCCCATCCCCTGCTGCAATTCCCCTCTGACTCATGCCAAGGGCTGTGTGTGGCCCATCTCCCACGCCCCCTATCATTGTTCCCCATTCTCTCCCCCATGCTAGGGGCTCTGAATGCATCCCCAATCCTCCCACCCCCCCATTCCCTTTTTCTGCCCCCAGTCAATTTTGTTAGAAAAGAGATTTCCCCTGTGAAGGGTAAACAGTGTTTCTGCCTTTGTCCAGTATTGAGTTTTGACCAGGAAGATGACCAGCTTTAATTTACACTAATGTTCCAAATTGGATCTTTTTAATAGCTTCTTCAGGGAGTGGTTGAATCAGGGTGGATCTGAGCTGCCTTTGGGTGCCAGCATTACCCACTTTTGATATTGCTCCCCATTCATGTGTAGAGATACAACCGCTTAATAAAAGCTGGTGTAGTTTCAATCCCTAAGGCCCTTGCTGAAGCAATCCAGTGAAAGTCCTCCTTCCAGCACCTATGCCATGGTTGACTCATTGGTTAGGTCTTAAAAATATGTTTCTTATGTGCCTGCCTCCTTATAGCTAAGCCATACAATTAGCCATTTTAAAGGCAAGATATAATGGAATGATACTTGTTAGTATTCAATCTTAATCTTTTTATTTTATGGACTGTGGTAGATGTCTGCATAGCCTGCATGCACTGCCTGTTTGCCTGTTGGAAACAGAGTTTCCTCTCCGCTCTCCCATATGAAATGAGTTAGGCAAGTGGGAATGGTGCCTTCAGTTTCACTGGCTAACACAAAGACATAATCCACCAACAAATACATCATATTCCTGTTTAGTTTAGTAGACACATGCTGTAGCAGTATCACAATGCTTCTTCCATCATCTTCCCAGCCACAGGCTGGATTGAACGGCACAGGTATTTTCATCAAAAGTGATCCTGTCAGTGGCATTTTATGGCACTTCTCAGCAGCACAGCAAATCATGAATGGGCCTTTTTTGAAGTAATTCCTGTCAGTTACTGGCAACTTCAAAACTGTCATCTTCATGCATCTTCAAACTGACAGGCTAATTGAAATTGTGCCTGTTGGCAAATTTGAAAATACTCAGGACAGGCAACCGAATAACATGCTGGGTATAGTGACTCACTTTTACCAGCATTTCTGAAAGGATTTTATAAAACACCTACCTTTATTTTGTAACTGAACACTGAGATTGCATATTAACCAGAATGCATTGTGCAAGGGCTAGTGTACCAAATTTAGTTCATGATTTGCTATGAAATTCTCTCTCCAACAGTAAAACTTCATGTCAGGCACAGGTCCCTTATTTATGTGACCGCATGGTACTGTATCTAAGGTACTTATATGGCCTCCATCAACATTATATCTGAGTGCTTCACAATCTTTAATAATTTTATCCTTACAACCCTGTGAGGTAGGGAAGTGCATTTAACAGTGGGGAACTGAGGCAGAGAGACTAAGGGTTGTGCCCAAGGTCACACAGGAAGTCTGTGACAGAGCAATGAATTGAACCTCGGTCTCTCAAATACTAGGCTAGTACCCTAACTACCCTAAACCATCCTTCCTGTCTTACTCAGCTACATAATGGGCCATGTTTGAAAAACCTAAATGATTCCACATGGAGGGCCCCTACCATGGTCCCTGTCAAAGTTCCTTCCCCCCTCTGAACTCTAGGGTACAAATGTGGGGACCTGCATGAAAACCTCCTAAGCTTACTTTTACCAGCTTAGGTTAAAACTTCCCCAAGGTACAAATTAATTTTACCCTTTGCCCTTGGATTTCCACTGCCACCACCAAACTTTATCCGGGTTTACTGGGAAACGTAGTTTGGACACGTCTTTCCTGGAGAAGGTTTGGTAAAAATCCTCACCAATTTGCCTAGGTGACCACAGACCCAAACCCTTGGATCTTAGGGCAATGAAAAAGCATTCAGTTTTCTTACAAGACTTTTAATAAAAATAGAAGTAAATAGAAATAAAGAAATCCCCCCTGTAAAATCAGGATGGTAGATACCTTACAGGGTAATTAGATTAAAACATAAAGAATCCCTCTAAGCAAAACCTTAAGTTACAAAAAAGACACACAGACAGGAATAGTCATTCTATTCAGTACAGCTCTTTTCTCAGCCATTTAAAGAAATCATAATCTAACACATACCTAGCTAGATTACTTACTAAAAGTTCTAAGACTCCATTCCTGTTCTGTCCCCGGCAAAAGCAGCATACAGACAGACACAGACCCTTTGTTTTTCTCCCTCCTCCCAGCTTTTGAAAGTATCTTGTCTCCTCATTGGTCATTTTGGTCAGGTGCCAGCGAGGTTACCTTTAGCTTCTTAACCCTTTACAGGTGAGAGGATTTTTCCTCTGGCCAGGAGGGATTTGAAAGGGGTTTACCCTTCCCTTTATATTTATGACAGTCCCATTATATTGGGAGTTTTGCTGTTGACTTCATGGGGACCACCAGAGGGCCCAATGGAGCAAACTCTCTCAGCTGCTACTGTCTTTGTGAATTCCTGGAAAAGCATTAAGAGTGAAATAAATCAATGGCAAAGCTTTCTTTGAAAGGACCAGGATTCCACCCTACATATTTAGTAGGCAAAGTTATTGGGCCTGATTCTCCTGCCACTGACACCAGTTTAAAACTAGTGTAATTCCACTGACTTCAGTAGAAGTATTCCTGACTGACACCAGGGTGAGAGGAGAATTAGCTCCATTACATTTATTCTAAAGTTATAGTACATAGGTGAGCTGAACTGCATTCAGTTTTGCAATTTGCGGCTTGCACTCAGACCTAGAGTCTAATCTCATATCTCCTTAATCTTACAGTGTCATATTTTATAATTTTTATTACTTCTTAGTTGTATTGCAGCAGCAGCTAAAGGCACCAATCAGGAGCAGGGCTCATTTGTGCCAGGCACTGTACAAACACGTAGAAAGACACAGCCTTTGCCCTGACATGCTTGCAATCTAACCAAGGGCAAGATGCGACAAGTGGCTGTGAAAAATAACTGGAAGAAGAGGGGAGGGAGGATGAGGGCAGTACGCTTCAGCTAGAGTGCCTTTGCCATTTGTTGTTGTAATAGGGGAAGTAGTTGACATATTTTATACTTAATAATACTTCATATTTTTTCTACTTTTATTGGGGTAAGTCACATATTAAGTCTGAAGCCAAATTACTGACATACACACAACTTCCACTGACCTCTGAGAGAGCTACACACGTGTAAAGAACTACAGAATCAGGTACATTACATAGAGCTAGATTTTAATGCTGTAATACAAGTATTGTGAATAGAGACAATGTGTTCTATGTGTTTTTATTGAATTGTACATAATAAATTTAAATCACATCCATATATCTAGAATTACATTGAAAAGCAGCCTTGCTTAACATTCTTAAAACACACAATTGTGTCTTATTACATTTATATTTTTGTTTGGTTGAATGGTCCCATTTTCTGGTATTGTGGAAGACATTCTGGGTGGTTGTTTTTTCCTGATTCTACCTCCTATTTTCCAGATGTGTAATGATTGAATCAGGAGCAAAGAGATCTATGTTTAAATTGCATATCTCTAATTTCTATGATCAATTTTCTACTCTTTGCCCTAGAGCATGTAACATGCAGATGTTAGCCATTCCGGTGTTTCTTTTTGTATAGAACCATAAAAGTACTTTTTTTCATTTTGAAATGATTCCTCCCCTCTCAACCAAGGAGTACCAATCTGACCATGAAGGTTGGTGTGATTAACACCCATCGCTCCTATATAAATGTTCCCAGACTGGCAGTACAGAATGCTGATGCGGGCGTAGGAAGGATAGAGAATAGAAACAGGAGGTAAGTTAAGTATACTAAGTAGGTCAAATTCTGCTCTCGGGATTTTTTAATTTTTATTAGTTTGCATGAGAGTGACAGGAGACAGATGTCTGTCCCTGTCTTAGTGTCTTTCCTCTTCCATTCATAAGAAGTTTAGCTTTTAACCTACCTGTGATACATTGCCCATTGTAATTAATTAGGATAAGGTAAAATGTGACTATATTTGTTAGTCAAATTATTTGGCTTCCTTAAAAATGAGTTCAACTAGTCAAAAAATAACTTGGTAATGACTATTTGAGTGTTTCACCATCCTGCAAAGTGGCTCATGCCTTGCGTTGGGACAATACTGTAAAAAATATAGTTGTGAGTAAATCCCACTTCGCTGGCATTCACAACCCTTTTTATTGGATTATTTGTAGACGTTCAACTGAGCCACTTTTTATAACCAAGAAAGTCCACTAAAAGCTAAGCAAGATGAATACTATTCTGAATAAATATTTGTGAGCATTAAACACTGGGAAAACCATTTTGAAAAACTTTTTTGCAGAAAACCACTACACAGTTACAAATGTTTGTAGATAAATTTTACACACAGAAAAGGGGATTCTTTCAAGTTTCTAAAGCTTAGTTCATCAAAGCAGGGAACTGAAATAATATCCTGTGACTCAGATGATTGATCATATAGCAAAAAAAAAAGTGAATAACAAGTTGTGACTGCTCAGGGGCTAATACTTTCATATTTGTCTGTCCAAATTTAGACTACTCAATCCATGTTTTGGTTTCTAAATAAAAAGTATTCTGATATTCCGAGGTGCTGAACACCCAGAGCTCCCACTGAAGTCAAATTGTAGCCTAATGGTTTGTTTACAGACTGGTCACTGTGGCCACATTTTTCAAACCTGGGTGCCTAAAGTCCAGGCATCTAAGTTTAGACAAATAAAAGTGGCCTGATGAGCACCTGCAGAAAGTCCTATTGATTTCAATGGGAGTTACAGGTTTTCAGCACAAAATTGTGCTTGCAAGTTTTGCTTGAGGAATATCTAACTAGACAATTTGCATGTACAATGCACGTCTGGAGTATCTGCAATTTTGGAGGCTGGTTTAAAAAATTGGCTCACAAAACAGGTGAATTTTAAAGTTAAATGAAAAGTGTGCTAAAGCCAGAAATGTGTGTTCAGAGCTGCCATTTACAGGCTGTAGCATTCAACAGACATTCAACAGGGCATTCAACAGACATGTTAACTTAATTTGGTAAAACTGCTATTCCCTCTGTTATGAAATCCACTTTCTAGTTCACTAAAGAATGCATCATGGATTGCATGGGAACATCCTATAACCAAGTAACGTACACTGATACAGGGGTACATTTTCCTTAATCCTTAACCCTGCAAAGATTTTGCGTGCGCTTAACTTTACACATGTGGGTAGTCCCACTGACTTTCCAAGGTTGGGGCCTTAGGTTTGTTCATTTCTGCAGGGTCAGGGACTATGTAGGGACAGGTACTGAAAGTTCTTCTGTGTTTTGTAGAGTTCCCAGCACAGCACACTCTCAATTCTTAACAAATAACAAAAGTCCATACCAAAAAATAATGTTAATGCAACTTTAAGGTTTAGAGATAAAACACATAAGTAAATCATGCCTGGGAACCACTATTTATGAATTGTTTCAGAGTAACAGCCGTGTTAGTCTGTATTCGCAAAAAGAAAAGGAGTACTTGTGGCACCTTAGAGACTAACCGATTTATTTAAGCAGCTGTAGCTCACAAAAGCTTATGCTCAAATAAATTGGTTAATCTCTAAGGTGCCACAAGTACTCCTTTTCTATTTATGAATTGTTGCTGTAGTACAGTAGATAATTTCTTCATTGTACATACTGTTTAATTATAGGTCTCTGGCTGAAGTGTATGATAGTTCATCCATATTACAAACACAGGAGCATGGGGACAGCTGCCCCAGTTATTCTTCCACAAACAACTCACAGGCAGTGAAAGGAGTGCTACAGAGGTGAGGTACATCCCAGGAATCCATGTTTAGCACAGGGTACCTACATATTTATGTGTTTACCTCTCCATGGATCCATTTATTTACACAAGTTTAGTGGTGATATTTTGGTAATCTTTCTCACGTTTAAAACATCGATTTTAAGGGGACATTCTTGAGTTTACGATTAAAACTTGACATATATACATTATTTTTGGAAGGAAATGCCCTGAAATCAAAGCAACTGAGAAACTCTCAGCAATAATCACTAGTTATATGAAGTTTATGGCATGGTGCCAAATTTGTTTCTGATAATTAATTATACCAATAATTATTGTATTAGCACCTAGAAGCCCCAACCCAGGTCAGGGCCCCATCGCGTTAGGCACCATACATACACATCATTAGTAAGAAACAGTCCCTGCCCAAAGAGTCTCTTCACCTTTGTCTTTTCCCATCATTTGGGGTTGGCAGCTCTTGTTCTGTGTTTCCAAATATTTTTGTAAAGTGTGTCTTCCAAGCTGACACCAACCTTCTTCATATCTTCCTTCAGCATCTCAAACCACCTTTTTCGGGGTCTTCCTTGTGGTCTTTGTCCCATCTCTAATAGCTCTTCTACTCTCTGGTCAACATATCCCACATCTCTGCCCCCAAAAGAGTATACAATCTAAAGACAAGACAGACAAAGTTTGGGAGAAAGTTGGGAAACTGAGACACAGAGAGATTAAGTGACTCACTCAAGGTCACAAAGTCAGTCCATGATCGCACTGGAAATCGAACTCTGATTTCTTTTGTCCCAAGATTTGGGGCAGGGACTGTACAGTACTTAGCACACTGTGGTCCTGCACTATGATTGGGGCACCTAGGTGCTGCTGCAATACGAACAGTAAAATAAATAATAATAATGCAGTACCTTAATCACAAGACCATTCTTCTTCTCTCTAATAAGGACAGTTGCTCCAGGGAGGATTTTGGCTTGTGATTTTTAAATATTTTGTTTACTGCAGAATCAGCCAGTCAACAAAGGGAGCACTAGTTAACCAAAGGCAATTAAAAAAACAAGCAATCTATCTGATTGCTGTGGTGAGCTGACATCACTGTTATTATCATCAGTGATGCTGATACACAAATAAGGAACAAAACCCACAATTTTTTCCCACTGAAAATACACAAGAAAAATACGTATTCCAACTGTAAAAGGGCAAAATTCATAGGACAAGTAATCTTATTTTCAGGCTTTTAAGTGAGAATTACAATCAATGCAATATAATAAAACAGTGTGGAGTGACTTAAATCAAAGTGAGTTAAATCACAGATTTTAATTAGCAAGAAGAAAACCTTAATTTAAATCAGTTGTCATGTTGTTTTGAATTTAAACTTTTTAGTTATTTTCTTAAAGAAAGGTTGGTAACTATTAAAACATGTTGATTTGCAACTAAATATAGGTTTTACACTAAATTTGATACTTCTTTTTGCTAACCAGGAGGATACATTATATCTAAACAAATTAATGTAAGCAATTATATAGCATAACATACATATATACATATAGCTTCTTAATTTTTACATTTTTTACTATGTTAGAAATAATGAATAACGTTTCTTATTTATTAGATGATTAACTTTTTTTTACTTGTGATTTGTATCAAGCTGAATTTGGATGGAAATGATAATTCAATTAAAATTTACAAACCAGCATTTTAAAATGGTTTGATAGCTAACTGAAACTACCTTAAATATGGTTTTCATGATGAAAGCTTATGCTCTAATAAATGTGTTAGTCTCTAAGGTGCCACAAGTACTCCTTTTCTTTTTACCTTAAATATGTTGGATACATAATAAAAGTTTATCAAAACATATTTTTGCATTTAAAACTAACTGATTTATTAAACAAAGGAAGTATTATCTGCTGTTCGTGAACTGAATTAATTGTTTCTGGTCATCACATCCTCCACAATTTTAGAACTAGTATATCTCATCCTCTCACACATCATAGATTGGAAGAGAAAAAGAAGCTTTCCTGCTCTTTCAACTCCTAATCTATTTCTCAATTTTGATTCAACTAGTCATTAAACTGAACTAGTGGAATAAACTGAAATGAAGAAAATATTCTCCTTGCACTTGCAGAAGAGGCTATTGCAGTCAAAAACTGGTTTAGCACTTCAACAAACTTTGGTTTCAGGTGCTTAACCAATGACTTTCATCAGTTCAGTGGTTTGACTTTCTTTAAAATTTTGGCAGCAAACATGTACTGCTTGATTTTTTTAAAATATAATTTTAGCAACTTTAACAGATTTTAGTAAATTTAGGCCATAATAGAGGATGAGATAATTTCAAATTTAATTTTAAGTAGGTTTAATTTGAAAAATTAAAATGTATTAATATACATTTTTTAGAAATCAGAGTTTTTTTAATTGATTTGTATTCAGCCTGTAAGAAAAGTATTTAAAAACTGAAATAATGAAACTATACTCAGATCTCTCTATTTAGTTTTCTCTAAGCCTATCCTGTCACTGTGATATCTAAACTAGACAGTATCAATTTAAAATATTTGTTCATATAAGGAGAAAATTAAACTTAAGCTGATATACTACTGACAGATTTATTTTCAACTTTTCTGTTTTAGTTGCCATAACATTTAACACAACATGGAAAAATTACTGGAGAGAAACGTTGCTCTGATAGTCTTCAAGCTAGTAATATTGAGTGCAAGGGTCCTATGTTATTCAACACTTGATCTATATTATGTGCCAGGGTCCTTGGTATCTTTGGTGCATAGAAGAATAAAATTATACTATTATGGCATGGGAAATTCTGACTACTATGGCATGTAAAAGTGTTCACTGAATTAAAAATTAAAATAACAGCATCAACACCATTATACTTAGTTCAATAACAATTAGAATGTTTAACCATGTATTTCATACAGTCACAAAATTTACACCTTGCCTCAGAATTCAGGGCTAACACATTGGAGATACAGTAGAATCTCAGCGTTATGAACACCAGAGTTACGAACTGACCAGTCAACCATACCTCATTTGGAACCAGAAGTACACAAGAATGCAGCAGCAGAGACACCTCCCGCCCCCCCCCCCCCCCCGCCCAAAAAAAAGCAAATACAGTATAATACTATCTTAAACATAACCTACTTAAAAAAATAAAGGAAAAACAGTATTTTTCTTCTGCATAGTAAGGTTTCAAAGCTGTATTAAGTCAATGTTCAGTTGTAAACTTTTGAAAGAACAACTGTAACATTTTGTTGAGAGTTACAAACAACCTCCATTCCCGACGTGTTCGTTCTTTGAAGTTCTCTAATGGGGGCCTTGTTTTAGGATGTAAGTCCAGTGTGCCACCCACAGAATACACTGATCTACACTCTGCTCCCCTAGGTGCTGGTAAGGCAAAAGGCTCTACAATCTCTCCTGCTGATGGAATGAGGTGTTGTGGCTCTCTTTCCCCTCCTACTGGTAAATGAGGCAGGTGGGAGAGGACTCCACCTACTGGGAGCTGTGTCATCCATCAACCTGGCTTCTGGGAGGAAGTTATGAAATTCTCTTTTACTTAAAAGGAATTTTTACTAAGTGAAGGAGTTTGTGTGGGTTCTTCAGGTCCCACCCCTGCAGCTGGTGACTTTCTCTTCTGTGTATGTGTGGGGCAATATTATTAGCTCATCTCTTGCTGTCCCCCTGAATTCAGTGATTTTTTCCCTGTCCCATAGGCGCAAGGAAGGATGGAGGTATTGTGACTCCCCACTTCCACAGTCTGGCAGCTCTTCCTCTTCTGGATCTGTCTGATTTGTACAAAGCCATCCATCCTCACTCTGCATGGTGAATGAAATCTACAGTGAAAGTTACATATGTGCAAATGCATTGTGACATTTGGGTTTCCTACAAAGGTTTTTTTTTCCTCAACAAAGAAATTAAGCTTTTTAAAAATATTAACTAATATTTCTATCTATTTTTAGTATATCCAACTTTTTGGTTACTTTAAAATACTGGAAGAAGAGGGTTTCTGATGAAGGCTGCCAAACCTCAGACTCTTTCTTGGAAAAAATTCAAGGTCCACAGCTAAGATGGAGCAATAATTTTAATAATCAGAATCTCTGTGGTGAGATATCAGAAGAAATCATGTGAGTTTTGTGCTCCTTGTATGGGGTATATGTCAAATCTTTGACTGTGTCCGTATGGTCCTGTTTATGTGGATTTTTATCTGCTTGTTTTTGTATCTCACTTTATGCCACAAAACAATTTTATTTTATCTAATTTCAGTAAAATCTATTTTGATTAGGGGCAACATTAATGTTCACGGCCTAGATTTAAAACGCAGGCACCTTGATAACACAACCAGATTCCCTACCTGAGCATTCAGTATGCTCAGTCATAAAAATATGGTTCAGTTTGAATGTCTAAACATGAAATACCCTAGGAGGCTATGAAGACACCTGCAGTTTAAAACCAAAATCCATGTGATCAGGCATTTAACAGGGCAAACATCAACGGTAAAATCCTGATTCCACTGAAGTCAATGGCAAAATTCCTCATGGCTTCAATGGCACCAAGATTTCACCCCTTTTCTTTTCAGAAGTGTTGAAACTCCAAGAAAGGAAAACAGAGACATAACCAACATTTCAGTGGTTTTCTTCATCTCTGTACTTAACTGGTGAATATTTTCATTCTAAACTTATCAAACCAGTTAAGCAATCTTAACTAACTTATGCAGCTGTAAATCTTACATTAAAAGACTGGTTTACAAGTACTAGCCTATTTAGTGTCATGCAGCAGATATAACTATTTTATTTTGCTGTTTCTTAGGGAACATTACCTACCTAGTGCCATTGCACAGTACAATATCAACAACAACAGTAATAAAGATGAGTAAGTACTCTACAGTTTCACTATAAAGTTATATATATTGTAGAGAATAGTAAGAAAAAAAGCAATATACCTAGTTCTTTCCTTGCAAATTATTGCAGCATCATACAAGTAATCCAATAAGAAATTACATGTACATCTGAACTATATGCACAGCAAATGTTTTTCAAACACAAAAGTTCTTAGTGTCCTGTTTAATCGTGTAAAAATGGAAATAGTTGAAAACTATAAACAAAGGTTTTATTCAAAGGCCAAAATCTTAAGCATAATGTTAGACTTATAGAACTCAGCTGATTTTAACAGGAAAAATAGTGGAAATAATAGTTATATGCATCCCAAGAGCCAATCACAGAGATATTGTTTCTTTTTTAGGGAGAAACAGAAAAAGGAAAAGAAGGGGTAAGACAATAATATTACATTTTAGAAGATAGCTTGTAAAGAAACTATCATTCTAGTTTTTCTGTAAAACCATAACATTTTAATCCATTGTTTCAGCAAGTCTGATGGTAAAAAGGAAAAGAAAAAGGACACAGAAATGCAAAAGAACAAGGAAAAAAAGGAAAAACACAGAAATAAAGATAAGCATAAGAAGAAAGACAAGAAAGAGGAGTAAGTGTTCTTCATTTGGTTTCAAAATAGTGTTATGTTCTTCTAGTAGAATTGCCTTGCCTGCACAACTGAATCCAGTCATGGGTATTGTCATAAATATAAAGGGAAGGGTAAACCCCTTTAAAATCCCTCCTGGCCAGAGGAAAAACCCTTTCACCTGTAAAGGGTTAAGAAGCTAAAGGTAACCTCGCTGGCACCTGATCAAAATGACCCATGAGGAGACAAGATACTTTCAAAAGCTGGGGGGAGGGAAAAACAAAGCCTCTCTCTCTCTGTCTGTGTCATGCTTTTGCCGAGGACAGAACAGGAATGGAGTCTTAGAACTTAGTAAGTAATCTAGCTAGATATGCGTTAGATTCTGTTTTGTTGAAATGGCTGAGAAAATAAGCTGTGCTGAATGGAATGGATATTCCTGTTTTTGTGTCTTTTTGTAACTTAAGGTTTTGCCTAGAGGGATTCTCTATGTTTTGAATCTAATTACCCTGTAAGGTATTTACCATCCTGATTTTACAAAGGTGATTCTTTTTATTTTTTCTTCTATTAAAATTCTTCTTTTAAGAAACTGAATGCTTTTTCATTGTTCTTAAGATCCCAGGGTTTGGATCTGTGGTCACCTATGCAAATTGGTGAGGATTTTTATCAAACCTTCCCCAGGAAAGGGGGGGTAACGTTTGGGAGGATTTTGGGGGGAAGGACGTTTCCAAACGGACTCTTTCCTAATAATACTGGTTAGACGTTTGGTGGTGGCAGCAAAAGTCCAAGGGCAAAAGGTAAAATAGTTTGTACCTTGGGGAAGTTTTAACCTAAGCTGGTAAAAGTAAGCTTAGGAGGTTTTCATGCAGGTCCCCACATCTGTACCTAGAGTTCAGAGTGGGGAAGGAACCTTGACAGGTATACTGCAAGCATGTTGTGTATGTTAGCCCTAGATAAGTGAATATGCTGACCACTGTTAGGTCTTGTATGTTCATGAAGTTGTTCCTGATTAATTCCATGTGTGGACACTCTTATTCCAGAATAAGAGTGCCTTGTCTCTGTTAAGCTTAAATCCTAAACAGGAACAAGGCACAGGCTATGTCTACACTGCGCACCTTATAGCGGCACAGTTGTGCTGGTACAGCCGCGCCGTTATAGTCGCTCCTTGTCGACGGGAGAGAGCTCTCCTGCCAACAAAATAGAATACCCCCAATGGAGGGCGGTAGCTTTGTCACTGGGAGAGAATCTTCTGCCAACATAGCGCTGTCCACACTGGCACTTTTCCTTAGTAAAACTTTTGTTGGTCAGGGCTGTTTTTTTTCCACTCTAAGATCTCCTGTGTAGCCTTCTCTATGTCGAGGGGAGAGAGCTCTCCTATCAGCATAATTAAACTACCCCCAACAAGTGGCGGTAGCTATGTTGGTGGGAGAGTGTCTCCCACTGACAGCGCTGTCCACATTGGTGCTTCTGTTGGTGACATTTATGTCGCTTAGGGGGTGTTTTTTTCACACACCTGACCATAGGCAGAACATAATGGAGGCTGGGGTAGGCAATATCTCCCCAAACCTTGCGCCGCCCGGGGGGGAAGTGGGGAGCAGTGACAGATTACTGCACGGGCCTATAGAACCCATTCCCAGGGGCCCCAGCCAATTTGAGGCCCCCAGAAAAATCTCCTCCCACCACAGCCCCAGGACTGGAGGAGATCTGACTCCCTGCTAGGGCCACAGAGCTTTTCCAGTCTTGGGGCTGCAGCGGGGTGTGTTTGGAAAGGAGTAAGCTGGGGGCAGGGCCTTGGGGGGAAGAGACAGAGTGGGAGTGGATTGGGGGAGGGACTGAGAGTGGAACAGGGACAGGGTGGCAGGAGAAGGAATGAGATGTGGGAGGGGCTTGGAGCTCTGCCGTTGCGGTCCCTGGCCATGAGGGAGGAGCTCCACGCTCTCAGCCCACCTGTGAGAAGTGAGAAGGGGTGTGGCCTTGGCCAAAAGATGTAGGACAGGTTGCTAGCCCATGTCCCTGCTAGCCCATGTTCACCTGCTGCCCATGTCCCTGACTGACAGAAGTGCTAGTGTAGACATAACCTTATTCTAGAACTGGAGAGTCTAAGTGTGTCTTGTTTCTTTTTAGGGGTTGAGCTAAACAGAGACAAGGCACTCTTATTCCAGAATAAGAATGTCCATACATGAAATTAATCAGCAGAACCCTATGTGTAGAATCTCTTATGTATAGACCAAGCCCTTTATGTATTTAAATTCTTCCATCCACTTAAGTCAGGCCATTTTCATAGCTATTACCACTCCTTCTGCAAGACAGAGTGTTACTGTTCCACTTAACAGCAGGGTGTAATTTCAAATCAAATGAAATTTGAATATATGGTATATAGATTTTGGTAACCTGTTTTAGTTTAAAAGTCTAAATATCCCAGTACTGTATTTTCAGAATCTTGATAACTTCACTATTACTAAACTCAACAGTGAATAGATATTCGTACACGGAGACACATGCAGTAGATCTAATATACCAGGATTTCAGTTAAGCATTTGATACAGCTCCACAGGAGAAATTAGTTAAATTGGAGAAGATGGGGATTAATATAAGAATCAAAAGGGTTGTAAGGAACTAGTTAAAGGGAAGATTGCAACAGGTTATGCTAAAAGATGAAATGTCACGTGGGAAGGAGGTTTCCAGTGGAGTTCCTCAAGGATCAGTCTTGGGTCCAGTCTTATTTAACATTTTCATTAATAGCCCTGGCACGAAAAGTGGGAATGTGCTAATAAAAATTGCAGATGAGACAAAGTAGGAGGGTACTGCCAATATAGGAGGAGGACTGGAACATCATATAAGAAGATTTAGATGACCTTGAAAACTGGAATATTAGAAATGGGATGAAGTTTAATAGTGCAAAGTGTAAGGTCATGCACTTAGGGAAGAACAAGAAGAATTTTTGCTATCAGTTGGAAGACCTGGGAGTACTAGTTGATCAGAGGATGACTATTAGCAACGAATTTGATGTGGCTGTGAAAAATGCTAATGCTATCTGAGGATGCATCAGTCAAGATATTTCCAGGAAAGATAGGAAAGTGTTATTACCATTATACATGGGACTGATGAGACATCATCTGGAATACTGTGTACAATTTTGGTCTCCCATGTTTAAGAAAGATGAATTCAAATTGGAACAGGTGCAGAGAAGGGCTACTTGGAAGATCAGAGGGATGGAGAACCTCCCTTATGAGAGAAGACTTAAGGGGCTTGGCTTGTTTAGCCTAACAAAACAAAGGCTGAGGGGAGATATGGTTGCTTTTTATAAATACATCAGATGGATAAAGGCCAGGAAGGGAGAGGAGCTATTTCAGTTAAGGGCCTGTGCTGGCAAAAGAACAAATGGATATAAACTGGCCAACAATGAGTTTAGACTTGAAATTGGACAAACCATCAGAAGTTTTGAAACAGCGTTCAAAGGCTAATATTGACCAAGAGGAAAATCAAGAAAGAGAGACTACAGGAATGGAGAAAGGAACACCAGTGGGTAGGATATTAAGAGGAAAGACAGTGCCAATACCAATGATGCTAATTGTCAGGCAGGTGATACCGGTAGTAGAATGACTGTACCTACTCAGTTGAGGAATCTGGGTGAAGCTAAGCAGAAACAACTAAGATGTCTGTGAACCAATGCAAGGAGCCTGGGTAACAAAATGGAAAAACTAGAACAACTGGTGCAGGAAGTGACACCAGATATTATAGGGATAACAGAAATATGGTGGAATAGTGGTCATGACTGGAGTACAGGTATTGAAGGGCATGTGCTGTTCACGAAAGGCAGAAATAAAGGTTGAGGTGGTAGACCGAGTATTACAGAAAATACAAACGTATACACCATTCTGATAGCTTTGCAAAACTGTCTTTGTTTGTGTTTGTGTATGTTTTACCACTTAGTGTTATCATTTACCTTTGCATGTGTTTTTACTATTGTATTGTATATAATGAATGTACTGAAATTTCTCTGCATGTCGTGTAAAGAATAATTGGGCCAGTTTCTGGCTGCTGTTGTGTGAGTGTGTAAAGGGGGAAGAGAGCACCTCCACTTGCTCATTTGTGCAGGGGGCAGCCAAAACTGTGATGCTTGTGCTCCTGAGGGAAAGTAAGAGAGCTCCAAAGGAGGCATGATGGAGTATGGCTATACCCTTGCTCCTTTTCCACCAGTAGCTGGACAACCAGGGTGAGTGGTGGGAGAAGTACAAACTGCACCATTAAAGGATGCACTAAATGCTGCTCTATGGTGCACTGTGGCAATGCCCTCAAACAGTATTTTTATCTGTTTGTGTTTTCCACGGGCAAAATGCCTCCAGGAACTGCAACTGGTGCAGTGTCCAATTACACTTATTATGGAAGTGGCTACTAATGCCACTGACTCTTTATTGTTTTACATTTATCTATTAATTAGATTTATATAAATGCTGAAAAGGGCACCTAGCTATACACCTAAAAGGCATCAAACTATCTCAAGAGAACTGAAGTGAAGCAGTACAATTCAGTATGACCGAGCACCAGCAAACCACGCAACTTAAGAACTCAAACCCCCTTCCCCTCTGGTCCAGCAATTACCTTCTTTTCAAATACCTGGGGAGTAGAGAGGAGCTTTACAGTATGCTCTGAAGCTCATCAGATTCAGGCTTTCCTGAAGCAACGTGGGGAGTGAATTCCTAAGCTGTGGGTCCCTCAGAGAGAATGACCCATCAGCAGCCCAATATATAACACCAGGCTTCAGTTCTGGCACTTCTGCTGTTCTCTGCTATGGTATTTTAGCATGAGGAGAGAAGTGGTCTCTCATGTAGGTAGCGCCTGAGACATAAATGTTCACTGGTCAACACCGATTCCTTAAACTTCACCTGAAGCTCTACAGGCAGCCAGTGCAGAGATTGGAGCACTTGTCGAATGATTACAATCCCAGTGAGATCCTCCACTGATCAAACAGGCTGCTGTATTCTCTACAAGCTTCAGCTGATATTGAGTGCAGTGCAGTAATTCAGTCTTGAGATGATAAAGACAGGAATGACCGTCACAATGACTTCTTCCAAAAGGAACATGCACGTTCTCCTGACTATACAGAAATGATAAAAATGTGATTTGACTCTTGCTGCTACCTGATTTTCTAGTAGCAGTTGGAAATCCAGCCAGACGATTGGAAACCTAACCAACAGGTAGAAGAGGTGCCCTCCATTAAAAGGAGAGGTATTCTTGCCACATATTCTTGTTGCTTCTTCCCAAAAGTATCACCACCTCAGTCTTGACTGGGATGAATGTCAACTATCTAGCTGTCATCCATGCCCCAATTTCACACACATATTAAACTCATTGAGCATTTTAATTGGTCACATGAAATGGTGACAAAGCTGCATGTCATCACCATACTGGAAATGATGCAGTCCTTGTCTCCTTGTTAACCCTCTCAGTAATGCCACACAAATATTGAAAAAGAGCGGTGATAAGATGGAACTATGCAGAGCTTCATATAAAACTTCATCACCATCCTTGTGAAAACTCACTGCAAGGATGTACTTGGGCCACAGTAAAGCAGCCTCATCCACTCATATTGATCCAAAGGCGAGTTAACAGCACCTACAATGTAAAGAGTCTTTTTTTTCTCTTAGTATGTTTAGGCATTTTACTTTGTAAATAAATAGAATTTGGGGGGCCAGGAGGAATGTAAAGCAATGAAGTGCCCTAAGGTCTACATTAGGGAGTGGGATCGACCTAAGATATGCAACTTCAGCTACGAGAATAGCATAGCTGAAGTCGACGTACCTTAGGTCGACTTACCTCATGTCCTCATGGCGCAGGGGTCGACTGTCGCCTCTCCCCCGTCATCTTCACTTCTGCCTCTTGCCATGGTGGAGTACAGGAGTCGATGGCAGAGCGATCGGGGATCAATCACTACCCACCAATCCGGTAGGTAGTGTAGACAGTTTCTTTTGTAATCCTTTGCAGTGTTTCATCTTTCACAACCAGTCACTCCCCTAATACTGAAGGCATGATCTGTTCAACACATTCAAATACTAATGGCCACATAACCATTTTCCTTCTGAAAAAATGAGGCATAGATGCTTTGAGTCATTTATCCTACAAAGAAGAAAATTAAACTTAGTGGGAAACAGGTTATTTTGAAAAAGGGTGAAACTACATGTGTCAGTATTACTTTGTGTTGAGGCCTGCCAATTTAATTTCCCTTGTGTCCTAGGTTCTAGAATCCAAATCATCTTCACCAACTAGTTCTTTATCCAGGCATTTAAGAAAGGAGGCTAATTTTCATGTAAGGGTGTTCTTGCACAAATGAACTGCCTACTAAACTAAATGACCAGCATATGTTAGTAACCATAGAACATCTTTTGTGGTTCCTAAAACCCATTTCCATTTTTATAAGTTTCTCACTAATATTCCCTTTCCTTTCTGCTTACTGCTCAGGGAGAAGAAAGATCTTTTTGTTATTGATCCATCAGGAAACTTGTATTACTACTGGCTGTTTTGCATCACATTACCCGTCATGTACAACTGGACCATGATCATTGCAAGGTGATGTATAACAGTGTGTATTTTCCCTATCCTCTCTCTTTCCCCATTAAAGTAATGAAATCCTCACATCTGGTTGCCACAAGGAAAGCCTTGTTTTTATCAGATAGAATGGATACAAATAATCTATTGACCTAGTACTTTTACTGCGTTTATCCTTTCAGTCTGGTATTGAATACAGTCTACAGTCTTTTAGGTTCAATAGCAGAGATCACACACATTTATTTACAATCTCTAAAGTTCTTTCCATCATGTCTTTTGTCCAGTTCAATAAAGGACTTTCATTAACTTAATTTCATTATATTTTTCTGTCTGAAGCTTCAATATTTTATCAGTCTTATGCTCCCTGATAATGAAATGCGTACACGTTAATGGAGGTTTGGAAAAGTTAAAAGCAACATAAAACAGGATCTTATAAAGGAAAGTGTTAGGCAATCTTAACCATTGGCATAACTATCAGCTCCATCTACAGTTACTCAAATTAATTTTTCTCAGTTAAATACTTTAAAAGATCCTTATAATCTGAGTTGTAAACATTTTCTGAAAGGAGATCTGAAAACAGGTTTTTCCACAAAGCTTTAAAATACTTGTTTTTATGTTATAAAAGTTTTGATAAAAATATTACATTTTCCAAAGTTTGATCAAGCATAACAGAGATCCTTTAAAGACACATTAAAAAAAATGGTAGGGCCTCTGAATATATGGCAAATTTACTGTATTAATTACTGGTCTCATGGGACTATTTAAATTGTGTGCTTTTTTTCTTTTCCTATCCAGAGCCTGTTTTGACGAACTTCAGAACGACCATTTAGGAATGTGGTTCATTTTTGATTATATATCAGATCTAATCTATATTGCTGATATGTTTGTGCGGACAAGAACAGGTAGATGTACTCACTGTTTAGTTATCTACATTTATCTGTGTTATGCACTTTAAGGTGCCCATCAGTATATGATTTAGGGGCCAAATACAACAATTAAAGAAGAATTGGCTCTCTCCTAGTTAAATTGACTTTCCAGTTACACTTTATGTCTATGAAATGACGAAGTAAAGAAGTATCTTGCTGACAATGTTCCCTCAATAAAGGAGGCCGGAAGGACTTCACACTGAAATATATCTTGACATACAAGGTCATCCTGATTTCTAGCAGAAAGGAACTGAAGTCCTTCCATTGCAAACATAATTTCTGCAGTTTTAGAGTTACACTTCAAATATTTCACCCACACACACACTTGTTTCTATCCTGTGATGTACTTCATCATGTTTTATAAATCAGACATAAATTTATCTGTATTCTACTTTAGTGTCCTAATTTAAATATTCCATAAAGGAGGGACCAATCCAGCAATCCCTTTTTAGGCACAACCACCATTGAAATTCAACTGGAATTTACCTGAAAAAGGAGGGCAGTGTCCAGCTGCTTATGCTCAAAACAGGGCTTTGGTAGGAAATGTGACATGGTAGGTGAAATTGCTAAATAGAGAACAACATTATACATATGGTAGGGATGTGCTGATTTGTATTCTCCACTGACAAAACTCCTAGAAAGCCCCAATCACTGAAACTATACTCAAACTAGATATGCTGCCTAATCAAACTAAAGCTAGAAGTTTTATCTTTTTTTCCCTTTGTTAAAGATTTTAAAATATCTTTATAATCCAAGTTGTAAACATTTTCTAAAAGAATAGAAGAAAACCCCAAGGGAAGAGGAACCATTTGCCTTCTTTTGTGGTGAATCCCTGGTGTGCAAGGGGTCATATTGGTGGAGGAAAAATAAAATTATACCTCCTTACCCCAGGTGTAATGAACCTACTTTATGAACTGCAAACCAGGATATATCATGTGGATAAAACCCTGCACCACCTTTATGAAGTAGTAAGGAATATATAAATCTCTTGCCACCATTTAAGCCACCTGCAACCTTTGCTGGCTGAACTTGAGACCCATCTGGTACAGGACAAGGCAGAGAATCCACTTGCTGTCTGCATGAGTTAGGATCAAGATTTTCAAAAATGTGTTAATAAAATTAGGTTCCTAATTCCATATTTAAGCACCTAAATCAGTAGCCTGATTTTCGAGAGTGATGACCACACAGCAGCTCCAGTTAGCTTCATTTTATTCATGTATCCATTTTTACAAATCTTACCCGAGAAGGAGAGTTGTTTGTGGGTGGGATGGGTGAACAAGGAATGGAATGAGTGCATGAGCACTGCCCTCACTCTAACTCTCTCTCTCCCACACAAGGGCCATGGAGGTTACTAGGTGCTAGGGCAGCACAAACTGTAGCAGGAAGAGGGTGAACTTGGGAGGCTGTAAGTGTGACACTTCCACCATGGGGGATGGTTCCTCCCTTCAGGATTTCCATAAGACTCCACAGAGCCCAGCCAGGCCAGGCAGTACAGATGGCTCTGCTTAATCAAGTCAGCTAGGTCCAAGATTTGGCCCCAATTGCTTAGCTACAAAAATTCAACATAGGGCCTTAAAGTTCAAATCCAGTTAAAATATATAGCTGTTAAAACTATGCATCTTAATAAAAAAGTTGGAAAATTATGTACAGCCAGAAACTCTATAGCCAAAATCATTTTAAAGATTAATTTGAAATTCACATATAACAGAATGCAATAGATGATAAAGCAACAAAAAAGTCAAAGTCAAAGAATTTTAAAGATTTTATATTTTATTTTAGGTTATTTGGAGCAAGGTTTGTTGGTGAAAGAAGAACTTAAACTTAAACAGAAATATACAGGCACTTTACAATTTAAACTAGATCTACTGTCAGTCATACCAACTGATCTACTGTACTTTAAATTAGGTCTGACCTATCCAGAATTAAGAATAAACAGAATACTTAAAGTATCTCGTATGTTTGAGTTCTTCCAGCGAACAGAAACAAGGACAAACTATCCAAATATCTTCAGGATCTCTACTCTTGTCATGTACATAGTGATTATTATTCACTGGAATGCATGTGTGTACTATTCTATCTCCAAAGCCATTGGATTTGGGGCAGACACATGGGTCTATCCAAACACCTCTGATCCTGAATTTGCCCGTCTGGCGAGAAAATATGTATATAGCCTCTACTGGTCGACGCTGACCTTGACCACTATTGGGGAAACACCTCCTCCTATAAAGGATTCTGAGTACTTCTTTGTGGTTGTTGACTTCTTGGTTGGGGTGTTGATTTTTGCTACTATTGTTGGTAACATTGGTTCTATGATCTCCAATATGAATGCAGCCAGAGCAGAGTTTCAAGGAAGGATTGATGCTATCAAGCAGTATATGCACTTTCGAAATGTGAATAAAGAAATAGAAAAAAGAGTTATTAAGTGGTTCGACTACTTGTGGACAAATAAAAAGGCAGTGGATGAAAGGGAAGTTTTAAAATATCTACCAGATAAATTAAGAGCAGAGATTGCAATCAGTGTTCATCTGGACACATTAAAGAAAGTTCGAATTTTTGCAGATTGTGAAGCTGGCTTGTTAGTTGAATTAGTCTTGAAACTGCAGCCTCAAGTCTTCAGTCCAGGAGATTACATCTGCCGAAAGGGGGACATTGGACGAGAGATGTACATTATCAAAGAAGGTAAACTTGCTGTAGTAGCTGATGATGGAATTACACAATTTGTGGTCTTAAGTGATGGCAGCTACTTTGGGGAGATTAGCATACTTAATATTAAAGGCAGCAAAGCTGGCAATCGAAGAACAGCCAACATTAGAAGCATTGGATACTCAGACTTATTTTGTCTATCTAAAGATGACCTCGTGGAGGCTTTAATAGAATACCCAGATGCAAAGGCCCTGCTGGAAGAGAAAGGTAAGGAAATCTTGCTGAAGGATGGGTTACTGGATATAGATGTTGCAAATACAGGAAGCGACCCTAAAAACATTGAAGAAAAGGTCATTCAAATGGAAGGAGCAGTGGACAACTTACAAACCAAGCTTGCCAGGCTTTTGGCTGAGTATGATGCCACACAGCAGAAACTGAAAAAACGACTGACAGAGGTTGAGAAAATACTGAAATCAACTATGCAGTTTGAATTCTCAGATTTAGAAGAATTAGATAAATAAATCTGAAATGTGTCAACACTAGAATAAAACACTGGGGACTGCCACTAGCAGTTAAGGATAAATCTTGTAAGCTACCGAGTGCCCTCAACTCTGATCCTTGAGGATGTGGCCCTTTATTATAAGCTACTACTTAGTCATGAAACATCACTTATTTCATATTAGGCAATATACATACACAGTAAACGTCAAGAAAAAAATAAGATGAAGAATCAGGCATAAGAAAGGAGCATAAATATCATTGTTTTCATGCTACAAAATGCTACTCGGTCCTGGGCTTGCAGTTATATTTATGAAGTGCGTACATAAATTTAGTGTTTTGATATTTAATCTCAGTGAAAATGTTACAATAAAAAACTATCAATCATTTTGTCTTTAACAATTGTAGGCCCTTCAGGACAAGGACTGTGTATTTGTATTTCCTCTGTATTTTGAAAATAGCTGGTATATTTGTTAGGCCCTAAAGCAAAATAAATAATAAATATCAGTAATATAAAATGTTTGCTAATGGGTTATTTATATTATCCTTTATGTAACATTGTTGTAAAAACAAGTGCATTTAATCTACATACTATAATATGTTGATAGCCATGCAAAGTTGTACTCCATATTATAATTTTTTATAATTTCCTTCTCATTCACTATGTAAATAAGGAAACATTTGGTAACATTTTTATTGGTTATCTGAAGTCTGCATAGGTATACAGTAAAACCTCAGAGTTACGAACACCTTGGGAATGGAGGTGGTTCATAATTCTGAAATGTTCCTAACTCTGAACAAAACATTATGGTTGTTCATTCCAAAGTTTACAACTGAACATTGACTCAATACAGCTTTGAAACTTTATTATGCAGAAGAAAAATGCTGCTTTCCCTTTATTTTTTAGTAGTTTATGTTTAACACAGTACTGTACTTGCTTTTTTATGGGGGGCGGGGGGTCTCTGCTGCTGCCTGATTATGTATTTCTGGTTCCAAAGGAGATGTGTGGTTGACTGGTCAGTTTGTAACTCTAGTGTTCATAACTGAGGTTATACTATAAATGTAATATGGCCTTTAAACAAGCCCCTAACCTCACCAACCTCATTGCCAGAAGCAAGCTCCCCACAGACCAGGACACACCAACTCAAAGTGGCACCACACTCTGCCAGTAGATGTACAATAGGTGTAAAACCTGAAGACATATTTCCACAGCTACGATGATCAATACCTCCCACAACACACCTTTCAAGATCCCTGGGTCCTATACATGCCTATCACAACCTGTGGTGGACCTCATCCAGTGTATCAAAAGCCCCAAAAACAAGTGTGTGGGTGAAATCTGACAATTACTACACTCTCAAATGAACTCATAGAAAAATGATAAAAGACAAAAACAACATATCACCCATGGGCAAACACTTTTCACAAAGCGATCACTTCATCTCTGACCCATTACTCCTCGTCCTCAAAGGAAACCTGCACAACTCCTTCAAAAGACAAGTTGGGGAACTTAAATTCATAACTTTGCTGGACACTAAAAATCATAGTCTCAACAAAGACACCATGATTTCATAGCTCATTACAATAATTGTAACCCACTAACCCTTGTTTGGTCCTATGAATGCAGAGGTGTTACTTGCCCACTTCATTTTAAGTGGTTTCTTGCAATGTGTTTAACCCTTTATGTTTAACATGCTGTCCCACCATGTACTTAGCTGAGACACTCTGGTTACTTTTTGCAGACCTAAAAAGCAGCTCTGTCACGGTTCCTCCCCCACTCTGAACTCTAGGGTACAGATGTGGGGACCTGCATGAAAAACCTCCTAAGCTTATCTTTACCAGCTTAGGTCAAAACTTCCCCAAGGTACAAAATATTACACCTGTTATCCTTGGACTGGCCGCTACCACCACCAAACTAATACTGGTTACTGGGGAAGAGCTGTTTGGACGCGTCCTTCCCCCCAAAATACTTCCCAAAACCTTGCACCCCACTTCCTGGACAAGGTTTGGTAAAAAGCCTCACCAATTTGCATAGGTGACCACAGACCCAAACCCTTGGATCTGAAACCAATGAAAAAGCATTCAGTGTTTTACAAGAAGACTTTTAATAAAAAATAGAAGTAAATAGAAATAAAGAAATCCCCCCTGTAAAATCAGGATGGTAGATATCTTACAGGGTAATTAGATTCAAAAACATAGAGAACCCCTCTAGGCAAAACCTTAAGTTACAAAAAAGATACACAGACAGAAATAGTTATTCTATTCAGCACAATTCTTTTCTCAGCCATTTAAAGAAATCATAATCTAACACGTACCTAGCTAGATTACTTACTAAAAGTTCTAAGACTCCATTCCTGTTCTGTCCCCGGCCAAGACGACTACAGACAGACACAGACCCTTTGTTTCTCTCCCTCCTCCCAGCTTTTGAAAGTATCTTGTCTCCTCATTGGTCATTTTGGTCAGGTGCCAGCGAGGTTACCTTTAGCTTCTTAACCCTTTACAGGTGAGAGGAGCTTTCCCCTGGCCAGGAGGGATTTCAAAGGGGTTTACCCTTCCCTTTATATTTATGACACGCCCCCCAAATCTCAGCTAGGGTGAAACACTGGCTGGGATTTCTTCCTGGAGCTCTAGGAAAACAGAGTTAATAAGACACATGCATCTCTAAATATACTACCAAGTACATAAAGACTAACAATATTTTCCACATCTCAAGGACGATTTTAACCAGTTGATTCTGGGAAACTTTCACGGGAGAGTGCATCAGCCACTTTGTTAGAAGCTCCTGAGATGTGTTGGATGTCGAAATCAAAATCTTGGAGAGCTAAACTCCACCGAAGAAGTTTTTTGTTAGTTTCTTTGACGGTGTGAAGCCACTTTAGTGCAGCATGGTCGGTTTGCAGGTGGAAACGCCGTCCCCAAACATATGGGCGTAGCTTTTCCAGAGCGTAGACAATGACATAACATTCTTTTTCAGTGACTGACCAGTTGCTTTCCCTCTCAGACAGTTTTTTGCTGAGAAACACTACAGGGTGGAATTCTTGATCAGGTCCTTTCTGCATTAAAACTGCTCCCACACCACGCTCGGATGCATCTGTGGTTACTAGGAACGGTTTGTCAAAGTCTGGGGCCCTTAGTACAGGGTCAGACATGAGTGTCGCTTTAAGCTTGTTAAAGGCCTTCTGACACTTTCCGGTCCACTGAACAGCATTTGGCTGTTTCTTTTTGGTTAGGTCTGTCAGTGGGGCAGCGATTTGGCTGTAGTGCGGCACAAATCGTCTGTAATAACCGGCCAAGCCTAAGAAGGATTGAACCTGTTTCTTTGACTTTGGGACAGGCCACTTTTGGATAGCATCCACTTTGGCCTGTAGGGGGCTGATAGTTCCTTGACCCACCTGGTGTCCAAGGTAAGTCACTCTGTTTAGGCCTATTTGACACTTCTTAGCCTTAACAGTTAGTCCTGCCTCCCTTATGCGCTCAAGGACTTTTTGTAGATGTTCCAGGTGGTCTGCCCAGGAATCCGAAAATATGGCCACATCGTCAAGGTAGGCGACTGCATATTCTCCTAATCCCGCTAGGAGACCATCTACAAGTCTTTGGAAAGTGGCGGGTGCATTTCGCAGCCCGAAAGGGAGTACATTAAATTCATACAGCCCGCGATGTGTGATGAAGGCTGACCTTTCCTTGGCAGATTCATCTAGCGGTACCTGCCAGTACCCCTTGGTTAAGTCCAAGGTAGAGATGAACTGGGCCCGTCCCAGTTTCTCTAATAGTTCATCAGTGCGTGGCATTGGATAGTTGTCTGGGCGAGTTACAGCATTTAGCTTATGGTAGTCCACGCAAAAACGTATTTCCCCATCTGGTTTGGGAACTAGAACCACTGGAGATGCCCATGCACTTTCAGAGGGGCGGATTACACCCATCTGTAACATATCCTGGATCTCCCGTTCTATAGCAGTTTTAGCTTGAGGAGACACCCGGTAAGGGTGGACCCTAATTGGGTGAGCATTACCTGTGTCAATGGAGTGGTATGCCCGTTCAGTCAGTCCTGGGGTGGCTGAGAACGTTGGCGCGTAGCTAGTGCACAGCTCCTGGATCTGCTGTCGCTGCATACGCCCAAGGGTCATGGAGAGGTTCACCTCTTCCACACCACCAGCACATTTCCCTTCGTAATAGACACCTTCAGGCCACTCAGCGTCGTCTCCTCCCTGGGCTGTAAACTGACAAACCTTTAATTCTCTGGAATAAAAGGGCTTTAGAGAATTAATATGATACACCTTAGGCTTTCGGTTGGAGGTGGGGAATGCTATGAGATAATTAACAGCTCCCAGGCGCTCCTGGACCACGAATGGCCCTTCCCACGATGCTTCCCTTTTATGGGCCTGGAGCGCCTTTAAGACCATGACCTGGTCTCCTACTTTGAAGGAACGCTCTCTGGCATGTTTATCATACCAGGCTTTTTGCTCTTTTTGAGCATCCTGTAAGTTTTCTCTAGCAAGGGCTAAAGAGGTTCGGAGGGTGTTTTGTAGGTTGGTTACAAAGTCCAGAATGTTAGTTCCTGGAGAAGGTGTAAATCCCTCCCATTGCTGCTTCACCAACTGCAATGGCCCCTTAACCTCACGGCCATATACAAGTTCAAATGGGGAAAACCCTAAACTGGGATGTGGTACAGCTCTGTAGGCAAAGAGCAACTGCTGCAATACTAGGTCCCAATCATTGGAGTGCTCATTTACGAATTTACGTATCATGGCCCCCAAAGTTCCATTAAACTTCTCCACCATGCCATTTGTTTGATGATGGTAAGGAGTGGCAACCAAGTGATTTACCCCATGAGCTTCCCAAAGGTTTTTCATAGTTCCTGCCAGGAAATTAGTCCCTGCATCTGTGAGGATGTCGGAGGGCCAACCTACCCTGGCAAAAATGTCTGCTAGTGCCTGGCACACACTTTTAGCCCTGGTGTTGCTTAGAGCTACTGCTTCCGGCCATCGGGTGGCAAAATCCATGAAAGTCAGTATGTACTGCTTTCCTCTGGGTGTCTTTTTCGGAAAAGGACCCAGAATATCCACAGCTACTCGCTGAAATGGAACTTCAATGATGGGGAGTGGCTGGAGAGGAGCTTTGACCTGGTCTTGGGGTTTCCCCACTCTTTGGCACACCTCACAAGACTGGACATAGGTAGAAACATCCTTGCCCATTCCCTCCCAGTGGAATGACCCCCCGAAACGGTCTTTGGTCCTGTTCACCCCAGCATGGCCACTAGGGTGATCATGGGCTAAGCTCAAGAGCTTGGCCCGGTATTTAGTTGGAACTACCAACTGTCTCTGAGGATGCCAGTCTTCCTGGTGTCCCCCAGAAAGAGTTTCCTTGTATAAAAGTCCTCTTTCTACAACAAACCTGGATCGATTAGAAGAGCTGAGAGGCGGTGGGTTGCTCCGTGCCGCCGTCCACGCTCTCTGGAGGCTTTCATCTGCTTCCTGTTCGGTCTGGAACTGTTCCCTTGATGCTGGAGACATCAGTTCCTCCTTGGATTGGGGACATAGGCTTGGTCCCTCTGGAAGCGATATAGGGGATGGAGCTGTTTCTGTTGACTGTGAACCGCTCTCCGCTGGGGCACTATGTTGGGATTCAGGCTCCGGCTGAGCCTCTTGTGTAGGGTTATCGGCTGCTGCCAGTTCAGGTTCGGTGGGGCCCTCTGGTGTTGAGGTTGCAAGTACTGGATTCAGTGCTGGCACGGGGTCTGGTGTTGGTTGTTTGGCTGGTTCCGGTTCTGGGACTGGTTCCGTCTGGGTCTCTGGGACTGGATCCACTACTGCTGTTGCAGACATTGGCCTGGGGTCCGGGTCCATCACCTCTGACCGGGCCCTGATAGAAGTTTCCGGAACAGAGCTAGGCCCCACGGCTTGTTTAGCCTGGCTGCGGGAGACCGTTCCCACCCTCTTGGCCTGCTTCACGTGATTGGCCAAGTCTTCCCCCAACAGCATGGGGATGGGATAATCATCATAGACTGCAAAAGTCCACATTCCTGACCAGCCCTTGTACTGGACAGGCAACTTGGCTGTAGGCAAATTGAAAGAGTTGGACTTGAAGGGTTGAATCGTCACTTGGATCTCTGGGTTGATTAAATTGGGGTCCACTAAGGAAGCATGGATAGCTGACACTTGTGCTCCGGTGTCCCTCCACGCGGTGACCTTCTTCCCGCCCACACTCACAGTTTCCCTCCGCTCCAAGGGTATCTGGGAGGTATCTGGGCCTGTGGACCTCTGGTGTGATTCCGGTGCAATGAACTGTAATCTGTTGGGGTTCTTGGGGCAGTTGGCCTTTACATGCCCCAGCTCGTTACATTTAAAACATCGTCCAGCTGACGGGTCACCGGGGCGAGGTGGGTTGCTGGAGAACGGGGTGGTGGGACGATAAGGGGTCTGGAGGGTTCTTTGGGAGGTAGGTGGGGCTTTGGGCGGCCCCCGGTAATAGGGTGTGGTCTGGGGTGGTCCCTTCTGGTCTCCGCTCCAACTGCGACCAGTTTTCTTCTTCTCTGCCACCTCCACCCATCTGGCTCCAATCTCTCCTGCCTCGATTACAGTTTTGGGTTTCCCATCTAGGATGTATCTTTCTATTTCCTCAGGAACACCCTCTAAGAATTGTTCCATTTGCATTAGGAAGGGCAAATTTACTGGAGATTCAACACTTGCTCCTGATATCTAGGCATCCCAATGTTTCACAATGTGGTAGGCATATCGGGTAAATGACATGTCTGGTTTCCACCTTAGGGCTCTGAACCTCCGACGAGACTGCTCGGGTGTTATCCCCATTCTGACTCTCGCCTTGGATTTAAACAGTTCATACTTGTTCATATGTTCTTTAGGCATTTCAGCTGCCACCTCAGCTAAGGGTCCACTGAGCTGCGGCCTCAGCTCTACCATGTATTGGTCAGTAGAGATGTTGTACCCAAGGCAGGCCCTTTCGAAGTTTTCTAAGAAGGCCTCAGTATCATCACCTGCCTTGTAGGTGGGGAACTTTCTGGGATGGGAAGTGGTACCTGGAGAAGGATTGCTAGGGTTTGTTGGTATATTCTGCTGGGCCTTTATCCTCTCCATCTCCTCCACATGCTTCCTTGCCTCCATTTCCCTCTTGTGGGCAGCCTCCTGTACCTCCTTCTCCAGCCGCATGAGTTCTATCTGTCTTTCATGTTCCCTTTGTTTTTCCTCAGCCTGAAATTTAGCTAATTCCAGCTGTAGTCGAGCCGAGGATTTGGCCATTCTAACCTCTCTGTTTTTAACTAACTTTACACCCGAGGTTTAGAAATAAACAAACAAACTTGGCTGTAAAATTTTGCTGTGCTGGAATAGAAAACTATTCTCTGATAGTGATTGTCAGCCTACAGAAAAAGACAATTCCCTTGTCTCTGCTCTGGGCCCAAATTAAAGCAAAAAACCTCCAACTACTTGGAAACCTGCTTACCCAGCCCAAAGAAAA
This sequence comes from Lepidochelys olivacea, assembly GCF_965140295.1. Classification (NCBI taxonomy): domain Eukaryota; kingdom Metazoa; phylum Chordata; order Testudines; family Cheloniidae; genus Lepidochelys; species Lepidochelys olivacea. The sequence goes on from NC_140414.1 coordinate 98,979,979, forward strand.
AAAAAATTCTTTTCAAACCTGTGCTCCTCGTAAAACAAAAAAAAATCAAAATCCTAAAAAAAACCCTGCCACTTTTGTCTCCAGGCAAATGCGTAGAGCACACACCCCCTATTTACTTTTAGGAAGAAAAGAAAAAAAAAAACCTCTGGGTTGGAAGACTGTGAATTTCCCTGCAGGAGTTAAGTACCCTGCCTCCAGGCAAAGAAAACCTGCAATTCACAAGATAATCCCCTTTTGTCTCTGCTTGGCCACAAAGCAGAGAGAAACCAAGCTGCTTTCAGTTTCAAAGCTGCTTTCTGGACTTCCTAAAAATTCCTTTTTAAAATCTGTATTTCTAGTTCAAAAAATCTCAACTGGATCTCAAAATGATTTCAGGTTAATCCCACCACTGTGCCACCATGTCACGGTTCCTCCCCCACTCTGAACTCTAGGGTACAGATGTGGGGACCTGCATGAAAAACCTCCTAAGCTTATCTTTACCAGCTTAGGTCAAAACTTCCCCAAGGTACAAAATATTACACCCGTTATCCTTGGACTGGCCGCTACCACCACCAAACTAATACTGGTTACTGGGGAAGAGCTGTTTGGACGCGTCCTTCCCCCCAAAATACTTCCCAAAACCTTGCACCCCACTTCCTGGACAAGGTTTGGTAAAAAGCCTCACCAATTTGCATAGGTGACCACAGACCCAAACCCTTGGATCTGAAACCAATGAAAAAGCATTCAGTGTTTTACAAGAAGACTTTTAATAAAAAATAGAAGTAAATAGAAATAAAGAAATCCCCCCTGTAAAATCAGGATGGTAGATATCTTACAGGGTAATTAGATTCAAAAACATAGAGAACCCCTCTAGGCAAAACCTTAAGTTACAAAAAAGATACACAGACAGAAATAGTTATTCTATTCAGCAAAATTCTTTTCTCAGCCATTTAAAGAAATCATAATCTAACACATACCTAGCTAGATTACTTACTAAAAGTTCTAAGACTCCATTCCTGTTCTGTCCCCGGCCAAGGACTACAGACAGACACAGACCCTTTGTTTCTCTCCCTCCTCCCAGCTTTTGAAAGTATCTTGTCTCCTCATTGGTCATTTTGGTCAGGTGCCAGCGAGGTTACCTTTAGCTTCTTAACCCTTTACAGGTGAGAGGAGCTTTCCCCTGGCCAGGAGGGATTTCAAAGGGGTTTACCCTTCCCTTTATATTTATGACAAGCTCTATGAAGCCTGAAAGCTTGTCCCTTCCACCAACAGAAGTTGGTCCAATAAAAGATATTACCTCACCAACCTTAATTTTGGCATTTCCTAACTTCTTAGTGTTTGGCTTGGCAACCTTAAAAAAAACCTTATAGTAAAAAAATATTATGTAGTTTATTATTTATATTGCTGCAGCACTTACAGGACCAAGTCCTGTTTTGCTAGGCACTATACAAATATTTCAGAAACAGATTATCCCTGCCTTGAATGGCTTACTCTAAGAGTCTAAGTAATAAAACTCATGATTTGAAGAAGGGTATGAGACAGGTATCGGCAACCTTTGGCCCGCGGCCCGTCAGAGTAAGCCCCCCGGCGGCCCAGGCTGGTTTGTTTACCTGCTGCGTCCGCAGGTTCGGCCAATCACAGTTTGCTGCTCTATGCCAATGGGGGCTGCAGCAAGCGGTGCAGGCCGAGGGATGTGCTGGCTGCTGCTTCCCGCAGCCCCCATTGGCCTGGAGTGGCAAACCGCGGCTAGTGGGAGTTGCGATCAGCTGAACCTGTGGACATGGCAAGTAAACAAAACGTTCCGGCATGCCAGGGGGGCATACCCTGGCGGGCTGCGTGCCAAAAGTTGCCAATCCCTGGTATGAGATGTTATCTACAGTAGTGAAACTTGTGGTTCAGTGATAGTAACATGAAGTAGCTGCCAGATATCACTGTTACGGTGTTGATGTGTTTTAGTGAAGAAAAGTGGATATCTATTGTCATAACCACAATTTTGGCTTATTTTAATTGGCCCATCAGGCTGTAACATCAGTAATAGCCACTAGATGCCACTGTTGTTACATGAACAAATTTTCTTGACAATAGAAATCTTGAACCAAAAATCATTGAATGCAAAACAAAATGCTGTATTTCTAATAGAAACACCAAATCATACGCTGGTGCATTTCAGACAGAAGTTTTATAATGTAAAATATTGATATTTTTAACTTTAACAAGCATGTATTTGCTAAAATAAAACTATGTTTAAAGTTTTCTTCTGACAAAGGAAGTACTTTGAAATAAAAATGTAGGGGTTATGCGTACACTCCAGTCACATTCATTAAAATTCTTCCACATTGTTTATCTGTCAACATTTTAAAAAATGTTTCAAGTTTCATGTTAAAGACACTGTAGCTCTTGTAAAACATCCTAAATACCTTAATTCTGCAAAATTTTAAGTGCATGCATAACACTACTTCCGTGAGTAGTTCTGCTGAAGTCAATTGGACTTCATAGATGAGTCAAGTTGTGAACAAGCTTCAGTATTTGCAGGATCAGGACTTAGCAATTGGGGTTCTAGTTTGGTCCATTATAGACACAGATCCTACTGTATTCAAATGTGGGTTTGGATTTCAAAGAACCCCGCAAAACTGGACTGTTTTATTTCAGAATTCTCAACTCCAGAGTTTACCATTAAGAGTGAAGCAACTGTCAGTCACAAATGTATACAAATATGGTTAGGAAATCTTGTGTATTTAATAGATTAAATCTATGGTGTATTAAATAAATATCTACAGTATTGCAACAACTTTTAAGAACTTGTCATTGAAGTAAATCCCATCGATTACAAACATATTCTTCAATTCCTATTTTGTGAAGTAAAAATCTTCTGAGACATTCTTATAGTGAAGTTGCTGAGTATGGATAGTGGTTGATTTTTTTAATCTCACAACAGACTAATTATTTATTAAATAACATGTTCTATCTAGATTGTAATCTACTCTGTTTAAGCGTAACAGTTCAGTATGGCCCTTCTTTTCTATCCATAACTCAGAATACCCTGACTTACTGGCCTGACACTTAAGATTTTTTTTTCTGTCCTCTTCACATATGTCCTGAATTACTCCAGTAAGCAGTTTTCATTCTTTTAGTTAGGGCTTATCTACATGGAGACTTGGGGCATGTCTACACAGCCCTGCAGTTCAAGCTCTGAGGGTGTGAAGAGCAGTGGGCACCAGAGTGCTGTGCTGTAACTTCCCTGTGTAGAGGCTGTGGGCACAAACTTAAAGGTTTCTCATTCGCATTAATATAATCCTATCTCAAGAGGATTAAAAAATCACAACTGATTTTCATATTTAAATTTGGCTCATTCCTATTTTAACAATCCTTTCAAACAGACATAAAAACCCCTCCAAATAGCAACACTCTTCCCCCAACTTACTTACTTCTAGATAAGGGTGCATTTATTCCCTCAACAAGAATTAACAACACATATATGTGTAGCAGAACCTGAGAGTTACGAACACCTCAGGAACGGAGGTGGTTCGTAACTCTGAACAAAATTTTATGGTTGTTCATTCCAATGTTTACACAGCTTTGAAACCCGTACTATGCAGAAGAAAAAAGCTGCTTTTAACCATCTTAATTTAAATGAAAAAAGCACAGAAACAGTTTCTTTACCTTGTCAAATCCTTTTTTTAAACTTTCCCTGTTTTTTAGTAGTTTACATTTAACACAGTAATGTATTATCTTTGCTTTATTATTTTTGTCTTTGCTGCTACCTGATTGTGTACTTCTGGTTCCAGATGAAGTGTGTGGTTGACCAGTCAGTTTATAACTCTGAGGTTCTACTGTAATATCTTTATGAGGGAATTTCAATAAAAAGTCAGCATTAGAAAAGTAAATACACATTAGTACTGAAAATACAAGCATGCTTACCAACCAAAGACATCTACTATTTACTTGCCAAGAGGTTATACATCTATTTTGCTAGTTATAGAAAACTAAAAATAAGAATCCAGTCAGGCCTCTTTACAAGATGATCCTTTGTTAGTCATAACCTAAAGTAAGTTAAGAACAACAAAAACAAATGAATATTATATACTATGCACACTGAGTTCTAGCATTTGATCCTAATTATGAGAGGTCTTATGAGTTTAGTTTATAAAGTGTAATTAAAAAGATGTAATAGCGCCTGCTAATTTGCACTAACTAAGAGACCTATTATGACTGATTGAATTTTGCAAACTAGCAGGTAAATGAGCAATAAAAAAGGAAGGACAATAAATATCAATATAATTGGAACAGCCTAGTTTGGACTCAATTATTTATTAAAGAACACAAACAAAAACACCCCGACACTGTTAAATTACAGTTGACCTTGCTACGTGCAACACCATAAAAGATGAGTAAGGTAACCATGCCCCAGAGCTGCGATCATGTCTCCTGCCTTCCCCCCTAGCTGAACCGCCTCCGGCTTAACCTCGATGAGGGGCAGCCCCTAAAGAACTGGTCGGATCATGCTCGGGCCGGCCGGCGGCTCAGCCAGGGCGGGGCCTCCGGCGAGCGGAAGGGGCGGAGCTTCGGGCGGAAGGGGAGGGGCTAATCTCCCGCTGCTGGCGCTGCCCGGATAGAGGAGGGGAGGAGCCGGGCGGAGAAGGGGTCTGCTCGGTGCCTGGCCAGAGGGATGGAGGCGGCGTGGCGCCAGGCCGGCCGGGGCAGGGGGCGAGCCCGGGCCAGCGGCCAGGCCGGGATCGGGCTCTGTGCCCGCGGGGGAGCTAACGGCGGCGCCGCCCGGCCCGGGTCCGGGTCCGGGTCCGGCCGGGGGAGAGGAGGAGGAGGCGGCGGCAGCAGCACTCCCTGTATCCCGCTCACCGGCAGCGGCAGCAGCTCCCTGGGAGCCAGAGGTGAGTATTCTCCCGGGGCGGCGCAGCCGGGGGAGGCAGACGCCGGGCTGGACTCTCCGGCAGGCTCCACGGGGCGCCCTGAGCCGCTGGCGGCCCCCGCTTGTAGGGCAGCGGCAGCATTGGCCGGCTGGGGCCAACGCAGAGGGGCTTCGTTAATAGCGGGGGGCGCAGCCTGAAGCCCCAGCCACGCAAGCCAGAGGTAGCCGACAGCCCAGGGCTGCGGGTCGGGAGGCCTGAGTTAATTCCCGGCGCTGCCGGGGTGTCTCTGCCTTGCCCGCGCTGGTGAGCCTCCGCTCCCCTGAGTGGCGCTGTTGATTTCCCACCCTTCTGTGCGAGGGTCACAGCCTGCACCCTTGTAGTGATTGTTCCCAAACACGTAAGACATTGCAGCCAGCGAAGTCTAGTCTTGCCTCTGGTGGGGCTGCTCACCTGAATACGTGCTCCCCAGTGTGGGCAAGGGCCCCATAATCTGGCCCCTAGTTTCTGCCGCCGTTTCCTATTCGTAAAATGGAGATTATCAGTATCTCACAGGAGTATTGTGAATATACATTCTCTGTTTGTGAAATACTGAGCTGCTATGTTGATGAGGGGCATGGAAAAATTTGTAAATAAATATTTAACCCCTTAAGTTTAACAATCTGCTTTACCTTGTATTTAGCTGTGACACTCTGGTTACTTTCTCCAGACATGAATAAAAGCTCTGTGAATCTCAAAAAGTTGTTTCTTCTATCAATAGAAATTAGTCCAATAAAACACATTGCCTCACCCACCTTCTCTTTATTAGTAAACTCCTCTTTATTTACAGCAAGCTGAGTTAGGTCATGGTATAGTCTCCCAAGGAAAGCAAGGAAGACTTTTGTTAAGTCTAGTTTTAAAGCACTTATAAATACATTATAGGGAACAAACTGCACGTGGCATGGGGATGAAATGACTGGCCTAAGAAATCCTTTGCATCTCTAATTCTATAGTATCTGATCTTATGGTTACTATACTTTTATGTTGGACTCTTAACCAGTTTGTGATTTTATTAGTATTCATTTATATTATTGTAGTGCTTGGGAGCCCTAGTCATGGGCCGGGATTCCATTGTACTAGGTGCTATACAAACACAGAGCAGAAAGATGGTGCCTGCCCCAAAGAGATTACAATTTAAATATAAGTTAAGAGATAATAGATGGATACAGACAGTAGGGAGAGTACATATGAGCAGTGAAACAGTATTGGTTGACAGGATGGGCAGTGGGCTCAGTATATCAGCAGCCTAACCATTACCAAGCTTTTTGTATGCATCATGGCAGATGAGAGTTATGAAGGTGGATATGAGGTAGCTTTGCAGACAGTTATGGGGACCTAAGTTCCCTCTAAGCTGCACGGCCATGCAGCTGCCTATTAAGCCCTGTGCAGGGGTTCAGGGCTGCCAAGGGGAGAGGCGCTTCTCCCCCAGCATAGACATGCTGCGGCGGTGAGAGAGAGCTGGGGGAGGGGTCCTCTCTCCCCACTGTAGCCCCTGGGCAGCCTACACCCCAAACCGCTCATCCCTGGCCCCACCCCAGAGCCCTCATTCTCTTGCACCCTGAGCCCCTCTCTCACACACCGAACCCCTCAGCCCCAGCCCCACCACATGAATTTTATGTGCACCAATATGGAAGTGATGTGTGTCACATCACTTCCATATTGGTGCATATAACAAAATTCATTCCATACATGCATGGGAAAAATTAGAGGGACCACTGATGTGGACATCCTCCCAAGCAAGAAAGTATGGGGAAAGTATGGAAGTTCTTGTTTGAAAATTTAACAAGTGCCTGATGGAGGCTAGTATCATCGGTTGATCAAAGTTAAGAATCAACCTTTTGATACCAAATAAGGGATTAGTAGGGTAGGGATAGGTTGTGATGGGCTTTGAAAATGAAAGCAGGTAGTTTCTTTGCAGTAAAAAAGGGTGACCCAGTGGAGAGATGCAAAGACAAAGAGATGACATGGTCAAAGCAATGGGCTAGGAAAATTAACTTTATAGTAGCATTCTGAATGAATATAAGTGGCGCAAGATTGGAGAGAGACTAATAGTCTTAATAAATGCGAAGGAAGGAAGTGAGACTTTGCAGTAGAGTCCCAGCTGCAGATCCACTACATCCCGCTACATCATACTTGGTAGTCTAACAAATTATCTATTAAAATGACCATATGGAGGCTACTTAATGTTGTCAAATGAAGTGGTGGCATGGATCCATTACTGCAGTAGCGATGCAATGGACTGGTGAGAGAGCCCCAAAAGTCACAATTGTCAAAGTAATAGAAACAATTAAATGTACCTCCAAAGTTTCCGCAAAATAGCACAGATGCACTATTACAAACAGTTGTGAAATTTTATGTGCCTGACCCAACAAAAAGGAATAGTGTTTTTAATAGCCTTTAGGTAAAGCAGCAGTATGTACTGTCTAGCCAGCATACTTTGATAGGATGTGTGTGTTTGGTTAGATTAATATTTCTTTTGAAATAGTGATACTGGTGCATCAAATGCAATTAAGTACTCCCAAAACTGAACATTCATGCTGATGCACAGTATTTGGGGGGAGGAGAGGGAGGAGCCATATTTACTTGTCCTGCATTAGAAACACTAAAATGCTGAACTGGCTGTAAGGAGAGAATACTTATTGAGAACATTAAGTTTAAAAAAAAACTAAAAAGGACAGTGGAGTCTTCAGAATTTAATATGGCATTAAAATTAATGTATTTTTTATACAGAATTATCTTCTCAGAAGAAATTTGATGAAATTAAGAAGGCTAATCAAGCGGCAGCAAAAAAGTTTGTTGAAGACCAGTTTAGTTCCTCTTCTGAAGAAGATGAAGATAGCGAAGGAAAACATGGAAAGATATTGGCCAAAACATTCACAACTTATACTAATCAAACTGGTAAAATATTTTAATATATTGACATCTCTGTTTGTGGCATAAAAAAATTGGCAGCATTGTACGATCATCTTATATTTAAAAGCTTTGATAATTAGAGAGATAATTCTGATATTGTAATGTTCTTAACATACGATGTTAAGTACTTAATTTTCTGTGGTGGTCAAGATTGGTAGAAGATTTGTCACAGGGTATCTCTGTCACTACCTGGTGTGCTATGCTGTCTAGAATGTTTCTGTCACCTCACAGTTACAAACACTCCCAGGCTGTTTTCCTTTCACTACATGTATCTTTTATTCCTCTGCTTTTTTTAAATGCACAGAATATCACACAGGTATTGTGTAGCAGAAGCTTTCAATATAGCCTCCCTCCTTAGTACAGCTCACTCTCTGAGCTTCCCTTCTGAGCTCACCCTTGTTTCCTGTTCCTTCTATTTATATCCTCCCAATGATGTTGTCAGCCCAGTATTACCACCCAGGTGCTCATAATCCCACAACAGAAAGTGTTTAATTGTTCACAGCTGAGCTTGCAGTAGACTTCATACTGCAGCAATTGATAAGGATGCTGCTGCTAGCACCTTATCACAATTGCATATGCCACTTATACACCAGGCCAGCTAGTTGAGGAGAAAAGCTGGCTGATTAGGCAAAGGGGAAGAAAAGTCTCAGGTTTGCAAAACAAGGCTTCAGAACTGTGTGGTTTTTCATAGGTTTGTATTGTTTTGTTTTTGGAGAGAGGATACATGTAGGCATTTATTCTAACTCCTTATGCTGAATTGTTATAGCCCTGCAACTTGGGTAAGTTAGTCCCATGCATGGGAGATGTAGCATCTGGACCTTTCCGGTTCTTTAGTTCTTTCATGTCTACATTTTTGTTTTATTTGGTGGGGCAAGGGAAGTGGAATGGTAGTGGTGGAAGAGCTCCTGAAAATTGAAGGAGAGGAGATGACAGGAGTAACAGAGCAGAACTGGTCAGGCAGGGCTGTGTTTGGACTGGTAGGGTATGGATAGGTAGCAGCTGAGGAGTGGGAAGTGTGCCATCTGAGGCAGAAGTTGGCGAGGGGAGATGGGAGTAGCAACTTTGGTATACTTGCCACCACTTGATGGGGGGAAGAAGAGATCTGGTGAGATGCAGGTGAGGAAGAGGGCTGCAGGATTTAGCCATTTGGTCCCAAGAATTGAAATGAAACTAACTAAATCCCTGTGCACCTGCTGACTATTTATACTCAATTATATGCTGGGTGGACAGACTTGCCATCTTGATTAGTGTGATTTTTTTTTTTCCTTTCCTCTTCTAAGCTCAGTAAAACTCTAACGTGACATTTTCTTTGACTTGTGCTTGGAAATAATGCTACACAAATGAACATTTGATTATCTTTAAACGTGAGTGCTCATCTTTGGGTGCTCAGATATAAATAGAGGATCAAACACTGTTAATGGTCTTACAAGAAGGCTTTGTTTTTTGTGTATTAAAGATGGAGATGCAAGTGAACTAGAACGTACAAGACAATATGTGAATGAAGCATTTCAGTCTGGGGCTTTGACATGCTTGATTTGCATTGCTTCAGTTAAGAGAAACCAAGCTGTAAGTATTTTACAATAGTCTTCAAGGTATTAAACAGCTAAATTGCTTTTTATTAATATGTATCAAGCAAATGTTAAATATTTAAATATGAACACTTGCCTGACTTATTGGAGTGTTGAGGATTAATATGAAAGTTTCTAGGAGTGCTAAATACTACATAAAAATTATAGTTCACTTTCAGCTAACTGTCATGTTTGTGCAGTATCAAAACTTGTGCATACATAACTTGAAATCGTAGTGGTGAATTTTGGTTTTTGTTCTGTGAGGTTCCTGTCAAACCTGTGGTCATGGTACAGTATAAGTAAGCTTGACATAATTTGATTTTTATTTTAATATAATTTTGATGGATAATATCAATATTTTTAACTATTTACATTTTCACAGTTGTAGGAAATTAGGGGAGGGGAGTCAGACATTTAGCTAATAACATTGAGATTCAAAAAGGTAAAGCTTTATTACTGTTAAAATACAAATTGTCAATATGTCAAAACATACAAAATAAATAGCTTTAAAAGTTTTCAGGAGGTACATTTCTTAAATTTGTAAATTTTGATTACTATCTAGGGAAATATTTTTTTCATTGGTTTGTGTGTATAAAGATAAATTTATTTGATATTTATCAATAAAAACTTAGGCCTTTCAAGCCTAATTAGAAGGATCACATTTTTAAATTTTAGAAAGTCACAGATACAAAAAGCAGCAGCAATAGGGCCTACACTTCAAAAGGATACGGTTGTTGAATCTTGGTTAAGATATTGTTACAGTCCGCAATAGGGGAGTATCACAGTTGGATCATATAGTAAGGGGAACCAAAATTAAGCTACAGTATTGCAGAATGGGTCAGTAAGGTACAATGAGAGAACAATGTGGGATTTTGCTTGTCTGGGTTTTGAGATCTGCATGATTGAATAAATATAGCCAAAATGACTTCACGTCCCCTGACCCACGTCTTTTTCGTTTCATGCAGCCACATTTTTCCATAACCCAACATATCTCAAGCCAAATTTTACTCCCACTGAAGTCAGTGGAAAACTCCATTTAATTCAATAGGTTCATGATTGGGCCCATCATACTTCACTGTAGTAAATATTGTAAGGGGAAACAGACTGGCTATGCCCTTGGTTTGCAATAACAAATCTTGCTGCAAAAGAGGTAGTGTGCAGAAAAACTTTCCTTTTTTTTTTAAATGGTGGATAGTTGTTATACATACCTAATAAAACTGAAGATGTTAACTTGTTCACAGAAGTCTCATACAACACATGGTATGTGATTTTTATATTAGACCTTTTGGTTCTTACAAATGAAATGCATTTTTAATGTGTCAAGGCCAGGTTTTTTGTGTTTTTTTTTTAATTATTTTTTTAATTTGATTTGTCCTGTGACAGTTGACTTATAGATTCATAGATATTTAGGTCAGAAGGGACCATTATGATCATCTAGTCTGACCTCCTGCACAATGCAGGCCACAGAATTTCACCCACCACTCCTAAAAAAGACCTCACACCTATACCTGTGCTATTGAAGTCCTCAAATTGTAGTTTGAAGACCTCAAGGAGCAGAGAATCCTCCAGCAAGTGACCCGTGCCCCATGCTACAGAGGAAGGCGAAAAACCTCCAGGGCCTTCCAATCTGCCCTGGAGGAAAATTCCTTCCCGACCCCAAATATGGCGATCAGCTAAACCCTGAGCATATGGGCAAGATTCATCAGCCAGATACTACAGAAAATTCTTTCCCGGGTAACTTGGATCTTACCCCATCTAAAAACCCATCACAGGCCATTGGGACTTGACTTATGAGTAGACCTAAAATCATTTGGAAATTTAAATGAAAGTTGTTTGTGTTTTGTTGTTTTCATTTTTTTTAAATCAACACATTGTTACTCATCTTGGATCCTTAACTGTTTTTTCCATTGAGTATTTTAATTCAAATTTAGTAAACCTGTCAACTGTTTATAAATGTTAGTTTTGGAAATGAGCAATTGAGCTGTTAGTAACTTTTAGTGGGTCTGGGGTAACACACTTTTGACGTTGTCAGAAGATTGGAAATGTTTTCTCTCTTGCCTTTCACAAGCTAAACATAAAATAACCTGCTTCCATTTTAAAATGTCCAAGGGTAAATCCAGAGAAAAAGGAAATTCAGACTTAAATCTTCAGCTGTTTCACTTACCCCATTACGTCTGGTTCCTGCAACACACTGAATCTTTTAAGGTGTCTATGGAGATCATGGTAGTGAGCCTCCCATTCTGGGATGACGGACTCAGGTTTGTAGGGCTCATGCTACCGTGCTAAAAATGCCGTTGCAGCTTAGGCTCTGAGCCCTGGGGAGGGGGGTAGACTTCAGACCTAGAGCTCCAGCCCAAGCCATGACATCAAAGTGCTGCGTACACAGTTGGTTTTGTTTTGTTTTTTTAAGCACAGTAGAGCGAGCCTGGACTGGGAGACTTTCTGCCATGGGCTGTGTAGACATACCCTAAAGGGCGTCACATCATAAGTTAGACTATAAACTTGCAAACAAGGACATTTTAACTTAAAGGGCTGTGACATAGGTGTGTACAGACTTGCCTTCCTTGGGCATTGCACAAGATTTGCATACATACTTACGTATGTTCACAGACCCTGATTCACGTTTATGCACTGGAGGCTGTGTGCCTAAATTGGATGTATTTTTGTATATTTTTGCTTATAATATTGCTTTGAGATAATTTTCATAGTAATCTTTCAAATATCAGACTGACAGTACAAATTTATTCACCATTGAGGTGTTTTCATAACACCTTTTATGTGTTTATCCTGTTTGCAGGTTTCCAGTTCTCTTTTTAGACAAAGTATATTCCTTCACCACTCACCTTCTATTTCATCTTGTAGTGAAATCATAAAGCTACATTTATTCTATTTCACTTGATTCTCAACTGACGTACTGAGCATACGATAATGATTTCGCTTCAGGATCAGCAAAGAAATACAGCCAGGAGCAAGAACATACAACTTCAGTTATGGCAAGGAGAGCACAGAAGGAGACTGGCTGCAATAAATTACTAGTTTTGTTTTTTTTTTTTAAGTTTGTCAGTTATGAAAGTACCTGCTTTAAAAGGGATACTACATTTAAACTGACACTTCTGCATGAGTCTTTGGTTTATTATTTTTGCACGTAACACCTAAGATTAGAGAGGTAAAAAATGTTTTACTGTTTCTTTTGTGTAATTAGGCCCACATAAGCAACAGGAAAAACTTACACAGCAATAGAAGAGAGAACAACATTTTACAACAGTATGAAGCTGTAGTAGTAAAATCATCAAAATTGGCAGGTGAATACAGGAATACATGTAGTATATGAAACTAGTTTTACCTTTTTTTTTTTTTTTTTTTTTTTTTTTTTAATTGAATAGATTTAAAGTTGGTATCCCTTTTAGACACTGTTTTTTTTTTTTTCCATTCATTTAATCAGAAGCAAGCCTAATAGTCATTTCTTTTATGTTTATCTTTTAGGTCTGGAGCTGTTCTGGATGTTTCTGTATATTTCACATGCCATGTATCCAAAAGTGGGCTAAGGACAGCCTTTTTCTTATATCTTCTCCCTTGACAGATGATGATTTTGGGAAGAAAGATTATCCATGGCCTTGGTAAGCTTTGCATGTTACATTTAAAAAGATGCCTTGATTGAGGAGTAAGTGAGAACTGACTCACTTTAAAAAGTAACAGTACTTGTAACTGGAAAATGTGTACTCCATACTTGCTTTCACATTGTTCTGTGAATTTGTTTGAAGTTCACACTGGCACAGTTTGTGTTTAGGAAGCATTAAAAAAAAAAATCACTGCATTGAAATTTCAACATGTGAAGACAGTAACTTGACTGTTGTACAGATATCATGTTTTGCCCTCAGTTAAAATGTGGTTTTGATGGGTTTCCCCCCTGGTGTACCACCTGGAACTGGAGTACCACTAAGCCTTCCTGACCCACCAGTCTGGGCTCCTTTTTGCACTGTATTGCTGTGACAAGCTGCAAAGCCCTCTCCAGCCTGCACTTTCACCTGCATACACACAGATAGGGACACACCCAGCTCCTGTTACGCAACGGCTCTTTGACCGGCCCTTGCATGGGAAGGCTACAGCTAGGGAAACTACCAGCTTCTCAAGCATGCACCGACTCTGGAGTATAAACCCAAAATTATAGCATCTTGTGCTGCACAGGGAGCTGTACAGCAAAACTCATAAAATTCACTCTCTCCCTCTATGTGGAGAGGAATATGCAACAGCTTTTTGCCCTTGAGTTATGATTTCCACACATTGTTTTAGATAAAGCAAAAATAAGTTTAACTACAAAAGAGAGATTTTAAGCAACTTAAAAAAAACCCTGTGATTAAGCATAATAAAATACCATCTATTTAAATATTTTTGGATGTTTCCTACATTTTCACATATAGATTTCAATTAAAACACAAAATACAAAGTATACAGTACTTGCTTTATAGTTTTGATAAAATATATTGACCAATCACTCACAGATCTTGGGAGACAGGCCAGTCCTTGCTTACAGACAACCCCCCAACCTGAAGCAAATACTCACCAGCAACCACACAACAAAACCACTAAACCAGGAAGCTATCCTTGCAACAAAGCCCGTTGCCCACTGTGTCCACATATCTATTCAGGGAACACTATCATAGGGCCTAATCACATCAGCCACACTGTCAGAGGCTCGTTCATTTGCACATCTACCAATGTGATATATGCCATCATGTGCTATAATGCCCCTCTGCCATGTACATTGGCCAAACTGGACAATCTCTATGTAAAAGAATAAATGGACACATATCAGACGTCAAGAATTATAACATTCAAAAACCAGTTGGAGAACACTTCAATCTCTTTGGTCACTCGGCAATTCTTCAACAAAAAAACTTCAAAAACAGACTCCGAGAGACTGCTGCATTGGAATTAAATTGCAAACTGGATACAATTAACTTAGGCTTGAATAAAGACTGGGAGTGGATGGGTCATTACACAAAGTAAAACTCTTTACCCATGTTTATTCTCTCCCCTTTCCTCCTCCTCCTCCACTATTCCTCACATGTTCTTGTCAACTGCTGGAAATGGCTCACCTTGATTATCACTACAAAAGGTTCCCCCCCGCCACTCTCCTGCTGGTAATAGCTCACCTTACCATACACACTGTAACAAGAGTGATCAGGTAACACCCATTGTTTCATGTTCTCTGTGTATATAAAATCTCCCCACTGTATTTTCCACTGCATGTATCTGATGAAGTGATCTGTAGCTCACAAAAGCTTATGCTTAGATAAATTTGTTGGTCTCTCAGGTGCCACAAGTACTCCTTTTCTTTTTGCGGATACAGACTAACACGGCTGCTACTCTGAAACCAAGTATTTGCACTGTAAAACAACAAAAGAAATAGTATTTTTCAATTCACCTAATACAAGTAGTGTAGTGCAGTCTCTTTATCATGAAAGTTGAACTTAAAAATGTAGAATTATGTACAAAAAAATCTGCATTCAAAACCAAAACAAATAGAGCCTACAAGTCCACTTATTCCTGCTTCTTGTTCAGCCAGTCACTCAGACAAACAAGTTTGTTTACATTTGTAGGAGATAATGCTGCCTGCTTCTGATTTACAATGCCATGTGAAAGTGAGAACAGGTGTTTGCATGGCACCGTTGTAGCCGGCATTGCAAGATCAGGCTTGACAAAGGTCAGGCTTGACAAAGCCCTGGCTGGGATGATTTAATTGGGGATTGGTCCTGCTTTGAGCAGGGGGTTGGACTAGATGACCTCCTGAGGTCCCTTCCAACCCTGATATTCTATGATATTTGTGTGCCAGATGCGCTAAAGATTCATATGCCCCTTCATGCTTCAACCACCATTCCTAGAGACATGCATCCATGCTGATGACAGGTTCTGCTCATTAACCATCCAAAGCAGTGCGGACCAACACACCTTCATTTTCGCTATCTGAGTCAGATGCCACCAGCAGAAGGTTGATTTTTTTTTTGTTTGTTTTTTTTTGTGGTTCGGGTTCTGTAGTTTCTGTATCGGACTGTTGCTCTTTTGAGACTTCTGAAAGCATGTTCCACACCTCGTCCCTCTGATTTGGAAGTCACTTCAGATTCTTAAACCTGTGGTTGAGTGCTGTAGCTATTTCTGGAAATCTCACATTGGTACCTTCTTTGCATTTTGTCAAATCTGCAGTGAAAGTGTTCTTAAAATGAACATGTGCTGGGTCATCATCCAAGACTGCTATAACATGAAATATATGGCAGAATGTGGGTAAAACAGAGCAGGGGAAGACAATTCTCCCCCATGTAGTTCAGTCACAAATTTCATTAATGCATTTTTTTTTAATGAGCGTCAACAGCTACACATTTTTAGCATAAATACCTTGCAATGCCAGCTACAGCAGTGCCATGAGAATGCCTGTTCTCACTTTCTGGTGACGTTGTAAATAAGAGGGCTGCATTATCTCCTGTAAATGTAAACAAACATGTTTGTCTTAGCGATTGGCTGAACAAGAAGGAGGATTGAGTGGACTTGCAGGCTCTGAAGTTTTACATTGTTTTGCTTTTGAGTGCAGTTATGTAACAAAAAAAATTTATAAATTTGTAAGTTGCACTTTCACAATAGAGATTGAACTGTAGTACTGGTATGAAGTGAATTGAAAAATACTATCTTTATCGTATCTACAGTGCAAATATTTCTAATAAAAACAATATACACTTTGATTTCAATTACAACACAGTACAATATATGTGAAAATGTAGAAAAACATCCAAAGTATTTAATAAATTTCAATTGGTATTCTGTTTAACAGTGCAGTTAAAACTGTGATTAAAACTGTGATTAATCGTGATTAATTTTTTTCATTAATCACGTGAGTTAGCTGCGATTAATCGACAGTCCTAATTTTAAGTGATTATAAGGGATAGCAAACAGATCAAAGCTGATTTTCTAGTCAATAAACAACACAAACTAAGCTTAATATACTAAATAAATTGCATATGAATAGCAGATTCTCACTGTAAGAGATGATAGAAGCAGGCTGCAGATTCTTAGGGGGCAAGTTGCGCTAGCTTACAGCTTGGAATCCCCAGGTGTTCTATTCACAGGCCAAAAATCCCTTTAGCCTGGCTCCAGCACTTCCATCAGTTCAGTCTTTGTTCCTCAGGTATTTCCAGGAATCTTCTTGTGTGGGGAGTGAAGAACCCCAGTTGATGTCACTTCCTGCCTTATGCAAAAAGAAAAGGCGTACTTGTGGCACCTTACAGACTAACCAATTTATTTGGGCATAAGCTTTCATGAGCTACAGCTCACTTCATCGGATGCATACTGTGGAAAGTTTAGAAGATCTTATTTATATAGCTTTTGGATAGGGCAGGAATCCTTTGTTTCAAAGCTTGGTTCCCAGACTGGTCTGTAGGAAAACACTGATATCCCAAGATGGAGTCTAGAGACTAGAGTCTAGAGTAATGGTCTCATTACATGTCCTTGCAGAGTCCTAGCAGCCATTCTCGGAGGCTGTCTCTAGTGGTCTCAGGAAGACGCCCCAAGTGGGAGATAAGCTTCTCCTAAGGCCTATTGTTTTCCTAATGGCCTATTCCCCACCCACTGGCTAGACTGAAAGCATCTTGTCTAATGGGAGTTTCCCAGGTGTAACTACATTTTGAAATACAGAGACATAGTCAATATTCATAACTTCAGATACAAAAATGATACAGGTATACAAATAGGATGATGATATGATAGAATCATAGAAATATAAAACTGGAAGGGACCTCAAGAGGTCATATAGTCCAGTCCCCTGCACTCAGAGCAGGACTAAGTATTGTCTAGACCATTCTTGACAAGTGTTTGTGCAACCTGCTCTTAAAAATCCCAAAGGATGGAGATTCCACAACCTCCCTAGGCAATTTATTCCAGTGCTTAACCACTCTGCCAGAAGTTTTTCCTAACGTAAAACCTTAACCGCTCTTGCTGCAATTTTAGCCCATTGCTTCTCGTCCTATCCTCAGAGGTTAAGAACAACAATTCTTCTCCCTCCTCCTTGTAACAACCTTTTATGTACTTGAAAACTGTTATTGTGTCCCCTCTCAGTCTTCTCTTGGCCAGACTAAACAAACCCAATTTTTTCAATCTTCCCTCATAGGTCATGTTTTCTAGACCTTTAATCATTTTCGTTGCTCTTCTCTGGACTTTCTCCAGTTTGTCCACATCTTTCCTGAAATGCGGCGCCCAGAACTTGACATAATACTCCAATCGAGGCATAATCAGTGCGGAGTAGAGCGGAAGAATTATTTCTTGTCTTGCTTACAATATTCCTGCTATTATATCCCAGAATGATGTTTGCTTTTTTGGAACTGTGTTACACTGTTGACTCATATTTAGCTTGCGGTCCACTATGACCCCCAGATCCCTTTCCGCAGTACTCCTTCCTAGGCAGTCATTTCCCATTTTGTATGTGTGCAACTGATCGTCCTTCCTAAATGGAGTACTTTGCATTTGTCTTTATTGAATTTCATCCTATTTACTTCAGACGATTTCTCCAGTTTGTCCAGATCATTTTGAATTTTAATCCTATCCTCCAAGCATTTTTAATCCCTCCCATCTTGGTATCGCCTGCAAACTTTATAAGTGTACTCTCTATGCCATTATCTAAATCATTGATGAAGATATTGAACAGACCCAGAACCGATCCCTGCGGCACCACACTCGTTATGCCCTTCTACCATGACTGTGAACCACTGATAACTACTCTCTGGAAACAATTTTCCAACCAGTTATGCACCCACCTTATAGTAGCTCCATCTAGGTTGCTTTTCTGTTTATGAGAAGGTCATGTGAGAGAGTATCAAAAGCCTTACTAAAATCAAGATATGCCACATCTACTGCTTCCATATTATCCACAAGGCTTGTTACCGTGTCAAAGAAAGCTAGTAGGTTGGTTTGACACTATTTGTTCTTGAGAAATCCATGGTGACTGTTACTTATCACCTCATTATCTTCTAAGTGTTTGCAAATTGATTTCTTAATTATTTGCTCCATTATCTTTCCGGGTACAGAAGTTAAGGTGACGGGTCTGTAGTTTCCTGGGTTGTCCTTATTTCCCTTTTTATAGATGGGCACTATATTTGCCCTTTTCCAGTCTTCTGGAATGTCTCCTGTCTTCCATGACTTTTCAAAGATAATTGCTTATGGCTCAGATATCTCCTCAGTCAGCTACTTGAGTATTCTAGGATGCATTTTATCAGGCCCTGGTGATTTGTAGACATCTAACTTGTCTAAGTAATTTTTGACTTGTTCTTTCCCTATTTTAGACTCTGATCCTACCTCATTTTCACTGGCATTCAGTATGTTAGACGTCCAATCGCCACCAAGCTTCTTGGTGAAAACTGAAACAAAGAAGTCATTAAGCATCTCTGCTATTTCCACATTTTCTGTTGTCTTTCTCCCGTCGTTGAGTGCCCAGCCTACTCTGTCCTTGGTTTTCCTCTTGCTTCTAATGTATTTGTAGAATGTTTTCTTGTTACTCTTTATGTCCCTAGCTAGTTTGATCTCATTTTGTGCCTTGGCCTTTCTAATTTTGTCCCTACATGCTTGTGTTATTTGTTTATATTCATCCTTTGTAATTTGACCGAGTTTCCACTTTTTGTAGGACTCTTTTCAGTTTGATCATTGAAGATCTCCTGATTAAGCCAGGGTGATCTCTTGCCATACTTCTTATCTTTCCTATGCAGTGGGATAGTTTGCTCTTATGCCCTTAATAATGTCTCTCTGAAAAACTGCCAACTGTCTTCAATTGTTTTTCCCCTTAGACTTGCTTCTCATGGGCTCTCCACAGTGGGAGGGGCTCTCCCCTCAGTGGGCTCTCCCCAGGCGAACTCCCAGTCAAACTCCCTCTGTAATTTATAGCCCTTGTGGTTGTGAATTGTCATTGGTCCCTGAGTCTACCGATACATTTCAAGGACTGATTACAGCAAGTCCCAGCTGTAACTTGAAATCTCTTGTAGACCTATATTTTTAATGTATTAGCATTGCTAAGTTTTTATTTGAATATCTTAGGAGTCTAGTCCAGTAAGAGTTCCCAGTTTTTAATGTCACTATTCGTGGTCCTATGCAGAGGAAGTAATAATTTTGTTACAGGTACTGTTTTGGAATAAAATTGTAGTATTTGGATATTACTTGAGGTGTAAAATATTATTCTCAAGGTTTGCTATACTAAATGCTCTCAAGTCTTACACTTTTTCATGGAAAAGGTATGGTGGAGCTGGGAGCATGAAGAATTTGTTATGGTGAAATTGTGCATTTAAAAATTAGTATGTAGCAGCCACCCTGGTGTATTATAAATTTAACTATATCATTAACTAAAACAGTTGTAGAAAAGCAGTGTGGGTTGATTTTAAATCAGCAAGTAGAAAGCCTCAATTTGAATAATTGATTTTAATCAACTTTTCCATTTGTACTTCAATTATCTTCTAAAGAAAGGTGTGTTCTCATTGGTTAACATAACCATTAAAACATAGAATCCTAGAAGTGTAGGACCTGAAGGGACCTCAATAGGTCAACACATTGATTTACAATTAAATAGAGCCTTTACACTATATTTCACACATCTTTTTGCTACCTAGGGGGGTACACTATAACTATATACATCTATTTAAGCAGTTACATAGTTTAATACTTTCAGAGTCTTAATTGTACATTTTGGTATGTTAGAAAATAGTGAATGACTTATTGCTTTATTAACTTTTGGCTCATGATTTGTATCAAGCAGCATTAGGGTGGTAACTGGAATTTAATTAAACACACAACAGCATATAACATTTTATTTTTATTAAACAAAAGCTTAAATATTTTTTGGATACATGTGCTTATCAAAATATATTTCACATTTACAACTATATGAATTCATTGACTGTAGTTAAGCACTCAGTTCGGTTAATAAAACTGATTATTTCTGTTTAGCCTGGGAAGATTTTTCAAATATGCCTAAGTGGAAGTGACTGGACTGTAAATTCCTGAAATGAGACAAACTCCTAAGTTACTTAAGCTGACCTGTTGTGCCATATTTGTAAAGCTTAACCTCAAATGTTAGATGTGTTTTCTCTGATACTTTGAGTCAAAGGCTGCTTTTCTATATAAAGTTTCTGATAGAAGCTAATTTCATCATATTTTTTTTATTTAAATGTTTTAAGAGATTATAAATTTAGGCCTTAACGTATTTTATATTACACTTATATTTTAAACAGCTTTATTTTTTAAACAAAATTATTTAAATATCAAAATAAAAAAATCTAAATAAAATGATTGTATGTATGACTTTTAAAAAAAAATCATACAGCTTTTTTTCAGGGTGGACAAAAATCTGTGTAGTTGATAACATCAGTGTTGCTTTGCCGAATAGAATTAGTAAAACTGTCCTTTTTCTTTTCTTGCCCATATCAGTCCAAAATGTAGGTTTGAGTACAAACGTTCTGAAACTCCCACTAGATACTACTGCTACTGTGGGAAGGTAGAAGATCCAGAGTTGGACCCATGGCTGGTACCTCACTCATGTGGCCAAGTATGTGAGAGGGAATTTAAACCTCCATGTGGACATAAGTGCCTACTGCTCTGTCACCCAGGTAAGTCCTTTCTATGCTATTGATTAACTGTTCACAATTAGTCATGAAAACTATCATGCTTAAAATCACTTATGACACTGGACTTAAAACTTTAATAAATAGGAGAGAGTGAATATTTTTGGGAAATTGCATTATTAAAAGTTATAAGTAAAAGTTATTGAACGCTAATAAAAGGAGAATAAAATGAGTTATGGAGCTAGTGATGAAATGTTAATTTTATTGTTTCCTTTTAACCATTCTCAGGTCCTTGTCCTCCTTGCCCAAAGATGGTAACAATAGCCTGTTACTGTAAGAAGGCTAAACCAGTGCCGAGAAGGTGCAGTACCAAAGAATGGTCATGTCAGCTGCCATGTGGTCGAAAACTGCCATGTGGACAGCACAGTTGTGAGAACCCTTGTCACCCAGGTAGACCTGATCTTCTTAATTGTTCAGAGAGTAGTTTTGCATTAGTTACGAAGAGTTGAAGCTTGCCTGTATGAACTAATTAAAAGGAAAAAATTATTGTAATTCTTCTCCCTCTGTCACCTCACAATTAAGTCTATATTAATCACTTATTTTTAGGAGATTGTCAGTCTTGCCCACGAGTCAGTAAACAAAGGTGTGTCTGTGGTAGACAAATAACAGAAAGACTTTGTGCATGTCCATTTTGGCAGTGTGAGCAGGTATGTTTCAGAAGTCTCTTTGTATTGTCTTTATCTTAAAGAAAATGGGCTACTTCCTATATTGGAAAATTGAAAAGTGTTACCTGTTAAGAGTTTATTATTATTTAATTTTTAAGGTACGTGGTTTTTAAACATACACACGCAAATCTAAGCAGCGGTCATTTGAAGACGAATACATTACATGGGTCCAATTCACTCTTGACATTAGTATTCACAGCTTTGACTATGTTGGAATTCTGCATGCTTATGACAGTAGTAAACTTTACTTTCAGTCCCCATCATTTTGAGTAACTTTTAGATTCTTTTGAGAGAAACTTCTGTTGCCATCTTAAGCAAGTATGAAACACAGCTTAGTATGTGCTCTAGTGCTTTGTTTGTTTACTAGTAGCAACTATGAAAAGCTTAATCAATTCAATATTTGTGGCTCAGAGCTACAACTGACACTGTAGATCGTAAAAACCTTAAATTGAAGGAAAGCAAAAGATGAGTGCTCTCATAAGACAGCGCAGAACCTCTGATTTTAATTTGTAGCTTAAGTCTACTTTTAAAGCTCAGGGAAAAAACTCCCTTCTCCTTCACAATCCCATTGGGTTTTGTGTCCTTTTATCTTGTTAAATTGCTCACTGTCAGCTGTTGAGGTATTATAGTTTTATTTTTTCTTTAAGGTATGTGGGAGAACTTTGCCTTGTGGTAATCACACATGTGAACAAGTTTGTCACTCTGGTCCCTGTGGCGAATGTCCTCGATCTGGGAAAAGGCCCTGTCCGTGTGAGAAATCAAGTAAGGATTTTTTTTCTCTCATTGAAGCACATCTGTTTGCTGTAATAGGATTCAAACATTCCCCAACTAGTATGAATTTACAGGAGAATGTTGTAGCTCAGGTTTATAAATGTTTTTTACGGTAGTGATGGTCAACGGCTTACTTCTGCAGTGCAGTTACTTAGCAGGTTCCAATAAGCAATGAAAGCTGCAAGTTTTATGTAACTTTCTTGCTTGATTCTTTACAAGTTTGATATTACTTAATTTAACTATGATTTTATGATAGAGGTACTAACTTAATTCAATATATTTGTATATATTTTCTGTAGAGTTTCTTTAAAAATGAGAGGGTGAAGCTAGAAAATACAAGTCAAATTGTCAACTGCATATCTAGATGTATCTTTGTGTTTTCTTTAGTACATGTACTGTCTTTTTTCTTTTAGTGTTTTTTTTGCCCTGTACGGAAGATGTACCTACTTGTGGAGATAGTTGTGACAAAGTTCTTGAATGTGGAATCCATAGGTGTTCGCAGCGTTGTCATCGAGGTCCCTGTGAAATTTGTAGACAGGTTAGTTTTAATCTCTTCCAGCATGTGACTTTTAAATACTTTGTAACTCTAATAAAGGTTTTTTGCCTCCTAAGAATCTGGCATATCTGTCACTAAAAGCACCCATCTAAGACAAGATTCTTGGGGTAAATGTGTTCAGAAAAATGCATTACACCCTGTCTTGACCTAACCAGTTTCTAAAGGCCATGTTAAAGGCAAGTTTGAACTGGTAGTTGAGCAAACTTAACTGGAAGTCCCTGTGTGGGTAATGTACATCTTCCACCATAAGAAAAGGAATATAGGCTACTAACATTGCTAAAGTGATGCTGAGAACTTTTTTAGGCCAAAATTTTAAAATATGTGGGTGGCGAAAAGGCTTTATTTTTTGTAAGTTTCCAGTATTGAATTCTTTTTTTAGGCATTCCTTGGGAGTGTTAACCCAAATAAAATTTTTCCCAAGACATGAGAATGTAGAAGTCAAACTGACTTCTTATTTTAGTCCAAGCTGAGTTAAATGTGAAAAACGAGCTGCATAAAAGACACAAGTTAATAAAATGAATTTTTTTTAAAACTAGCTATTCGTAATAGTAAAGTTTTATTTAACATGACTGAGAGGAAGGACTGTCTAGTGGTTAGGGCATTGGCTTGAGTACTAGGGACCCAGGTTCAGTTCCCTGCTCCACCACTGACTTTGTGCAAGTCACTTAGTCTGTCTGCCTCAATTTCCTATCTGTAAATTGTGAATAATAGTATTACCCTGGAGGCTTGTGAGGATGAATACATGAAAAGATTGTGAGGTGCTCAGATACTATAGTAATGGAGGCTATATAAGTACCTAAGATGTATGTTCGTTGTCCCTTTTATTTTTGGCACAACCTGGAGATCTGTGGTTCTGTTTAGAATTCTAGTGATAAGTTGGCTTGAAAACACTTTATGGCAATTTGGAAGGAGGTTTCCCTCCAACTTGCCATTGAAGGCATGCCTTCCCAACAACTGTACTGTCTATGATGAGGCTAATTGGACATGGCTCACTCAGAGCCACTTGGCATTGCTTCTGGTCTAGCAGAAGCACATGAGTTGAGGGCATTCCAAGGGACTAATTTACCCTCCCTTGATGTGTGTGTGTGCAGCACTACAGCTCAGAGAGCATGGAAGTGATTTGTGTATTGAGCTCAGTGCCATAGTTCTGTGCATGGCATTTTGCTGCAACTAGAGACCATAAGGCCCACATTGTGGCTTTCAAAGAATATTCAGTTCTGCCTCTTAGTCATAGATGATTATGTTGAATTGCATTCCTTGAATTAAGCTTAAAAGTCGTGGCATCGGGAAAGAATCTGTTGGGACTATATCCTCTGTTTGGGTGCTGGGGTCTTTCACTCTGTCCTTTTATGCATGGAATGCTCTCTCAATTGATCTACTCCCCATCCTCTTTCCATTATCGCCTTCAGATAAACTCAGCTACAATGCCTGTGGGATACTAGCTAATGTATGGTAGTTGGAAAGAGGGTCAGATAAGCTTGTTTATTTAATTTATACATAAACTGTGTATATTTGTATCCGCTTTCCTCACATCTTTGAGTCATTTGTCTTTTTGGGTTGTAAGCTGAGCAGAGACAGTGTCCTTATATGTTTCTATGGTGCCTAACATAATGCAGTCTCTGGGTGATACTGTAATAAAATTAGTCAGTTTGCCTTATGGTTCTTAGTAGAAAACTCTTTTTAGCTTCCAACTATAATGTTGTCATTTTTCTCCCCTCCCCCCCACCCCAGGAAGTTGAAAAGCAGTGTCGTTGTGGAAAGCATACTAAACGCATGCCGTGTCATAAACCGTATCTGTGTGAGACAAAGTGTACTAAAATTCGTGATTGCCAGAAGCACCAATGTAAGAGAAAGGTGAGTGTTAAAATGTGTATTAACAGTACACTTACACAGCAATCATTAAAGTTCTAAATGTGACTCTTTCAGTTTTTGGTCCAATTTTATATTCTTGTTGTACAAATGTAGCATTGCATCAACATACCTTTGTTTTACATTTGGAAGGCTTTCTTTCAACTGTAAGGGCTAGCTAATTAATAAATAAAAGCTCAATCTGCAGCATAGGGTAGTTTCTGTGGCAAATTCCAAAACCGAAGAACACAGGTTGCTTTAGCTATGCTGCTGGGAATATATTTTGATATTAACTATCTCCGTTTTTCTGAAATAACTTTCCCCTTCTATTTCAGCATATGTTTTTGAAGGTTTAAATTGACGGTAAAGTTGTTCAAAAGTCTCAGAACATCTATAGCCTTTGCAAAAAGTTTCTCTTGTTGACCTGAGGGGCTAATTTGTTGGCAAGTTGTCTTTAGAGGGTACCTAGTAGATTTTTGCAGCTTACTCAGCTTTAAGGGAGCTAGTCACCAAGTAGATCAGCTTTTGCTTTCATTGGGACTTCAGTGCCTAAACTACCTTTTGTGACTTAAAAAATCTTCATCTAAATGTTAATAGAAATAATATCCTTCCCACCTCCCCCACAAGCCTCTTTGAATATTAAAGAACAGGGTAGCAGCCTATCTAAACCTCAACCCAGCTGTATTCCTTTTGTTAACATAAAGGAAGAGCTCATGTCTGAAAAGAATGAGGGGCGTGTGTGTAGTGAAAGTGTACAGCATACTTAATGATTTTTCTTTTGTAGTGTATCTCTCGGCTCTTTTGTAACATGTTAGTAGGTACAGAATGTGTACCTAGCCCACCAATATTAAAATCTATAAGAACACCAGCAGTGCTGGTGTTATAGATTTTAATATTGGTGGGTAAAATACACATTTAGTAATGAAATGGTCAGAGATCATTCAGAGAATTTTATTTGTTTACAATTTTAGTGTGGTTTAGGTATTAGGAAGCTTCACAATGGAAAAAATCTACAGTATGAGTTGAATAGTATGCTCATGTGGCAGCATTACCACAAAAATTTGCTGTAGAAGTTTTAGTCTGTGCTCAACTCTGAAAAAATTTCATATCTAGTAAACTTAAACATGAAAACTCCCAAATTATAATCATTGTTGCAGTTGGAGTACACTTTTATACATCAGATCATCCATTAGAGAGATTCATAGCTCCTGACATTTGTGTTCAGGGTATGCGGGTGCGGCACTAAGTGGCTGTACTAGAATTTGATTATAAAAATCAGTTTAGGCAGTCCGTTTCTCAAAATTCTCCTTTCTTATATTTGCTATATGTAGATCCATGAGGCCAAATTAAATATGCATAGAAGCATAATTTCCAGTTTTGTATGTAGAGAGAGCACTAATAGTCAGTCAAGAGGCTCCAAGTTGCTTTTTGCTTGATTATTGCTTGCTTCATTATTATAACTAAAACTCCCAATGTTCCTCTGTATGCCAAGGCAAACACCTCAGCCCAAATGGGAACTGACTCTTTTTAAAGATTTGACTGCTGCAAATAAGTGTAACTCTACCCCCATTGTATCATTCATATTTGGAAAGAGCAACATTCAGAAGTGGAACCTGAGGAAAGCTGTAAGGGGTCTGAAATTGTATCTTTTCCTGTTCATTGTTTGTTCTTTGTCATCCTTAAAAATGTCCTTGAATGCAGTAAGGGAGCCATAGGATATTAGAGAGGAGAAGAAGCAGTCTTTATTTTTCTCCCTTTTTTGGTAGCTTGCCTGTCAGATGTCCTCAGAAATCTCAGTTGACGCAACCAGTCATTTTTAACGAAAATGACCAGATTGACTGTGTGTTTGAGTTGTGTGGGTGAATTTCTGGCTTGATTTTGGTTTATGGGTTTCTTTTCAGCAGTCTTAGTAGTAGTATTGTAGTATCCAGAATCTTTGAGGTGTTAGACAAACATAGGAAGGTGGAGTTTCTGACTCGGAGTCTACAAGCTGGTGTTTGTTTTGTTTTTTTTATTTCAAGCACACTTATTTTAATGATGGTCTGCTGAGCAAAATTACTGTCTGCACTGCTATTTTATGCTATACAAAGGCTGCCTCAGACACTTCAAAACTTTTTTCTAACACTTGAAATATAAGGGGTTAATTCCTCTTTTTATTGAAGGACCGGAATAATGTCACAAAAAGTTGTCATCTGAGCTGCAGCCTTCCCCTTCCTTCATTCTCCCAATGAAGAGGAGATAAGATGCTGAGTCTTTACTTCTAATGTAAAAGACAAACAACCTTCATTCCTCAAAGTAAAAGAAAAATTTTAAGATTATCTATATGCATCATAAATGACGAAGGTACAGACATTTTTCAGCTCTGCAGTTCAGTTTTAAAAACTAGACTAGACAAAGCACAAGTAAATGTATTGTAAGGAGCAATCTTGAATTTTCAGTGGGGTAGACTAGGTGACCTAGTAATTCTCTTCTTTCTCTAAAGACGAAGAACAAGAAATGTTGTAGTTAGCAGGGAGTTCCAGTTCCTTTGGGCCCTTTTCCTACCTTTGACTAGTTATCCTCTAAATGTTAAAAGTAAATATTTCAGAAATAGAAGAGGTATTTTAGTATTGACATTTTTTAAGATGATGTGGGTGGGAGAACATGGAACAGCTAATGTATACCAATTACACATTTGGGTATTTGAGCCCAATTAAAAAGAGATCCGTCAGGCAAAATTTGAAAAATCTTTTTCATTTGAGTTACTTTTTAAAAATTTGGATTTGTCACACTGAGGTAAAGAGAACTGGTTTTTAGTTTTGACTAAAAGAAAAGGAGTACTTGTGGCACCTTAGAGACTAACCAATTTATTTGAGCATGAGCTTTCGTGAGCTACAGCTCACTTCATCGGATGCATTCTGCAGTTTCCACGGTATGCATCCGATGAAGTGAGCTGTAGCTCACGAAAGCTCATGCTCAAATAAATTGGTTAGTCTCTAAGGTGCCACAAGTCCTCCTTTTCTTTTTGCGAATACAGACTAACACGGCTGTTACTCTGAAACCTCTTAGTTTTGACTGGCACACTCTTGAAGCATTTTAAAAATTTCGGTACAGTGAAGAGAACAAAGAGTTGCCATTTTTCAGTTGAACAAAAAAAAAAAGCCCAAGTTCCTTTTGCTAATCCCTATCCGTTCTTTCTTCAGTTCTTTCACAGGGGGAGCGATTTCTGTCTCCTACCCTGGAGTCCATTCACTTGTTCTGCTTGATACATGTGTGCTGGGCAGAACGGATAGTATTACACACTTGAGAATAAGCACCGTGAATGGACCACAAATCCCACAGGAGTGTAAGCAGTATTCCCATGCTGCAGGCACAGAGATGGTGGAAAAACAGATCTTGGAGAGTGCTGCGGGAGACCCAGGTTAATGATGATCAATCACACAAACTGTGCAGTAATTAAGTCTAAAATGACTTCACAAGTCAGCCATGTGCAAAAGTATTCTAGATATTCATCTTAATAGGTGTGTGGGCTTTTTTTACTAGAAGATCTGTATCTTCCTAATGTATTGAAATGACACTAGAAAGTCATTTGAAAGTGTCATCTTTTATTACAAGCGCTCAGTTTCTGTACTTCTACTGTCTCTCATATGAATGGCATTGTAAGAAGATGTCATGTTGGAAATTATAAAATAGCCAGTTCCGTGGAATCTTTTGTGTTTTTTTTATTTTATAGTGTTGTTCTGGAAACTGTCCACCTTGTGATCAACTCTGCGGACGAACTTTAGGGTGTAGAAATCACAAATGTCCTTCAGTTTGCCACAGAGGTAAGACTATGTTGAAAAATTCCTGTTGTATTGATGCCTTTTTGTTGGAATATTGTTTCTGTTGGCACTAGAATGGGTTTTTTCCAACCATGCTGCCTGGAAGAATTGTCTTCCTTTCCTGGATGTCTGTCTGCCTCTTTGGGTAGGGATAAGTAAGGAACTGGTATTTGGATCTTCTCATTTTGCACAATGACAGCCAAGTTTCAGGGTTTCTTACCTGGTAACTTTTGTTTGACAAAGTTCCACTGAGAGGGAATACCTATCGTAATAACTGTTTTGGTCTTTGAAAGAAAAACTAACCTACAAAAGTAACTGTGTTTATTGAATATGCAATGTGTGAGGCCTAGTTATATCTACATATTGTTCATGTGGTCATGTTTGGTGGTTTCTGAAACACAATATGCAGTGGTTTTCAACCTTTTGGGGCTCATGAGCCATTTGTAAATGTTTATGGCCTGTTGAGAACCAGTAAATAGTCTGGGGGTGGTTTTGTTCGGATCCTGCCCTCCAGTGGGGGTTGGGTCCTGCCTGGCACTCACTCTACAATGGCAGATCCTATGGCTCCTGTGCTGTGGGGCTGGCTGGGTGTGGCTCTCTGCTCCAGGCATTGCAAACTCCAGGATTGCAGTGCTTCTCGGGTCTGGCCCTGTCCTCCTGACTGGACTTGTGAGAGTGGAATTGTGATCTGGCTCATGGGGTTGCGGTCCTACTCATTAAAATTTGGCCTACCTGGACTCCTGTCGTCATGACAAGTGTGCTAAATGTGAGTGGCGCTTGGATTCCCATAGATTTGCAATGCCAGGAGCAGGGAGGCAAGTCCAGCTAGCCCCATGGTAAAGGAGCTGCCACATGATCCTTTGAAACATTCTGGTGACCCCATTTTGGTTCTTGACCCATAGGTTGAGAAATCCTATGCTAGAGGGCTCCAATTTTTTATTTTTATTTTTTTTATTTTGATAAAAGATGAGTGTGTTTGGTATTTTGCCGGTTAGAAAAAATAAAAACTAGTTACTAAACACATGACAAAGGAACCTAAGAAAAGTTCCCTCCAGCAGCCCCAGATCCCAGTTACAAAGGAACATGAGATTGGCCACACTGGGTCAGACCAATGGTCCATCCAGCCCAGCATCCTCCCTTCCAGCAGTGGCTGGTGCCAGATGCTTCAAAGGGAATGAACAGAACAGGGCTATTTATTGAGTGATCCATCCACTGTTATCCACTCTCAGCTTCTGGCAGTCAAAGGTGTAGGCTTGGTCTACGCTATATACTTACTCCGGTGTAACTACATCGCTCAGGGGTGGGAAAAATCCACAACCCTCAGTGATACTGACCTTAATCCTGCATGTAGACAGCCCTATGTTGACAGGAGAATTTCTCTTTCCAGTATAGCTACTGCCTCTTGTGGAGGTTGAGCCGATGGGAAATCTGTCTCCTGTTAGCATGGGGTGTCTTCACCAGACACACCACCACTACAGCAGCGCCAATGTAAAGTTGTAGTGTAGACCTGCCCTTCGAGACACCCAGAGCATGGAATTGTGTCCCTGACTATCCTGGCTAATGCCATTGAAGGACCTATCCTCCATGAACTTATCCAATTCTTTTTTGAATGCAGTTACCCTTTTGACCTTCACAACATCCCCTGGCAACAAGATCCACAGGTTGACTGTACGTTGTATAAAGAAGTACAGTAACTCTTCGTTTAACATTGTAGTTATGGTCCTGAAAAATGCGACTTTAAGCAAAATGATGTTAAGCGAATCCAATTTCCCCATAAGAATTAATGTAAATAGGGGAGGTTAAGTTCCAAGAAATTTTTTTTCACAAGACAAGACTACACACACACAGTATAAGTTTTAAACAAACAATTTAATACTGGTACACCGCGATGATTGTGAACCTTGGTTGAGGTGGTGAAGTCAGAGGGTTGGATATTTCCCAGGGGATGCCTTACTGCTAAATGATGAACTAGCAGTTGGCTGAGCCCTCAAGGGTTAACTCGTTGTTAATGTAGCCTCACACTCTACAAGGCAGCACGAGCTCAGTGGTTTGAGCATTGGCCTGCTAAACCCAAGGTTGTGAGTTCAATCCTTGAGGGGGCCATTTGGGATCTGGGACAAAAATTGGGGATTGGTCCTGCTTTAAGCAGGGGGTTGGACTAGATGACCTCCTGAGGTCACTTCCAACCCTGGTATTCTATAATTCTATGAATGGAGAGAGGGGAGACAGCATGGCAGACAGACACACACCGTGTGTATGTCTGTGTGAGAGAGAGAGAAATGTGCATTGCTCCTTTGAGGGTATGTCTACACTATGAAATTAGGTCGATCTTATAGAAGTAGATTTTTAGAAATCTATTTTATACAGTTGATTGCATATGTCCACACTAAGCGCATTAAGTCGGCAAAGTGCATCCTCACTACCGTGGCTAGCGTCAACTTTCGGAGTGTTGCACTGTGGGTAGCTGTGCCACAGTTCCCTCAGTCTCCGCTGCCCATGGAATTCTGTGTTGAGCTCCCAATGCCTGATGAGGCAAAAAGATTGTCGCAGGTGGTTTTGGGTATGTGTCATCAGTCGCCCCTCCCTCCATGAAAGCAACAGCAGACCATCGTTTCGCACCTTTTTTCCACACAGACGCTGTACTGCTGTCAGCAGACAGTGCAGTAGGACTGCTAACCGTCGTCATCCACAGCTTCCACTGCAACTCTGCTCTACTGGTGCCATGAATCCACCTCCCAGGTCCTCTTGTCGTTCTGTATAAATATCTATACTTGTGGCATCCGTCGTCATCACGGCTTCCGCTGCAGCTCTGCTCTCCTGCAGACGCAATACCAGAGCAAGCATGGAGCCCACTCAGCTCATCGCTGCTGTTATGAGCATTGCAAACACCTCGCACGTTATCCTGCAGTATGTGCAGAACCTGCAAAAGCAGGTGAGGAGGCGACGACCTCACGATCACGATAGTGATGAGGACATGGACACAGACTTCTCTCAAAGCACAGACCTTGGCAATTTGGACATCATGGTGGTAATGGGGCAGGTTCATGCTGTGGAACGCTGATTCTGGGCCCGGGAAACAAGCACAGACTGGTGGGACCACATAGTGTTGCAGGTCTGGGATGATTCCCAGTGGCTGCGAAACTTTCGCATGCGTAAGGGCACTTCCATGGAACTTTGTGACTTGCTTTCCCCTGCCCTGAAGCGCAAGAATACCAAGATGAGAGCAGCCCTCACAGTTGAGAAGCGAGTGGCGATAGCCCTGTGGAAGCTTGCAATGCCAGACAGCTACCAGTCAGTCGGGAATCAATTTGGAGTGGGCAAATCTACTGTGGGGGCTGCTATGATCCAAGTAGCCAATGCAGTCACTGAGCTGCTGCTATCAAGGGTAGTGACTCTGGGAAATGTGCAGGTCATAGTGGATGGCTTTGCTGCAATGGGGTTCCCAAATTCTGGTGGGGCGATAGATGGAACGCATATCCCTATCTTGGGACCGGACCACCTTGGCAGCCAGTACATAAACGGCAAGGGGTACTTTTCAATGGTGCTGCATGCACTGGTGGATCGCAAGGGACGTTTCACCGATATCAATGTGGGATGGCCGGGAAAGGAGCATGACGCTCGCATCTTCAGGAACTCTGGTCTGTTTGAACAGCTGCAGGAAGGAACTTACTTCCCAGACCAGAAAATTATTATTGGGGATGTTGAAATGCCTATAGTTATTCTTGGGGACCCAGCCTACTCCTTAATGCCTTGGCTCATGAAGCCATACACAGGCACCCTGGACTGAAGTAAGGAGCAGTTCAACTATAGGCTGAGCAAGTGCAGAATGGTGGTAGAATGTGCATTTGGATGTTTAAAAGCTCGCTGGTGCAGTTTACTGACTAGGTTAAACCTCAGCGAAACCAATATTCCCATTGTTACTGCTGTGTACTCCACAATATCTGTGAGAGTAAGGGGGAGAGATTTATAGCAGGGTGGGAGGTTGAGGAAAATGGCCTGGCGGTCGATTACACACAGCCAGACACCAGGGTGATGAGAAGAGCATAACTGGGTGCCCTGCGCATCAGAGAAGCTTTGAAAACTTTTCATGACTGGCCAGGCTACGGTGTGACAGTTCTGTTTTGTTTCTCCTTGATGAAAACCCACCCCCTTGGTTCACTCTACTTCCCTGTAAGCCAACCGACCTCTCCCCATTGATCACCGCTTTCAGAGGCAATAAAGTCATTATTGTTTCAAAATCATGCATTCATTATTAATTCATCACACAAATAGGGGGAAAACTCGCAAGGTAGCCTGGGAGGGGTGCGTGAGGAGGGAAGCACTGGGTGGGGTGGTGGATGAGGGGAGGCGGGAAGGACAAGGCCACACTACAGTTCAAAACTTATTGAATGCCAACCTTCTATTGCTTGGGTAATCCTCTGGGGTGGAGTGGCTGGGTGCCCGTAGCACCTTCTTTCCCCCCCCCCCCCCATGTTCTTGGGCGTTTGGCTGAGGAGGATATGGAACTTGGGGAGGAGGGCAGGCAGTTATACAGGGGCTGCAGCGGCGGTCTGTGCTCCTGCTGCTTTTCCTGCAGCTCCACCAGATGCCTGAGCATGTCACTTTGCTCCCCCATTAGCCTCAGCATTGCAACCTGTCTCCTCTCATTGCGCTCCTCCCTCCTCTCATCGCGTTCATTTAACGCTTTCCTGGACTCTGCCTCCACTCATTCTGCTGAGCTCTTTCAGTGTGGGAGAACTGCATGAGCTCTGAGAACATTTCATTGCGAGTGCATTTTTTTCACATTCTAATCTGCGCTAGCCTCTGGGACGGAGATTACAGGGGGAGCGTAGAAATATTTGCAGCTGTGGGAGGAAAAAGGGGAGAGTAATATTTAAAAAGATACATTTTAGAGAACAAAGAAAAGACTATTTCACACTGAATCAAGCGATTCACATTACATAGCACATGTGCTTTTGGTACAAGGTCGCATATTGCCTCTTACATTGAGTGCCTGTCGGTTTGGTGTGAGACATCGCACACAGTTGGCTGGGCAACAGAATTAGGCTTGCAGACAGTCATGGTAAGGCAAAGGGTTCAGCCTCTTCAACCTTCATAACATGGAACGGTTTCAAACAGCAGCGCTCTCCTTTCCCATATCAAACAAAGTCCATTGGGTTAGCCATTTAAAAGGAGGGGCTGCTGTTTTAGGGTGAATGTGCAGCACAACTGAACTCCCCCCAATTCTCTGGGATAATCTCTTCACACCCACACCCCGCCCCCCCCCCCCCAACCGCATGGCTAGTATCAGGGAAGATCCCTGTCGGCCGAACACGAACAGCTCACCATGAACGGGCCTTCTCCCACTGCGTGGCTAACAGCGGGGATGATTTCTTTTCAGCCAAAGGCAAACAGCCCAGCAGAAACAGGCACCCTCTGAATGTCCCCTTAAACAAATTTCCTGTATTTCAACCAGGTGACCATGAATGATATCACTCTCCTGAGGCTAACACAGAGTGTACCTCCGGGAGAGCTTCATGGAGATGTCCCTAGAGGATTTCTACTCCATCCCCAGACAGGCTTTTCCAATAGCTATACTCGCTGTGAATGCATCCAAAGTCTTCAGAGCAAATTAATCATTAAACATGCTTGCGTTTAAACCCTGTATTCTATTTACAAAGGTACACTCACCAGAGGTGCCTTCTCTGGCTTCATGGTCCGGGAGCACACCTTGGGAGGGTATTGGCTCCAGAGTGATGAACAGTTCCTGGCTGCTGGGGGAAAAGATTCTCCGCTTGCCTGCTGTGCACTATCCTCAACCACCACCACCACCTCCTCATCTTCCTCATCCACACAATCCTCATCCCTATTGCGTGAGACTCCCCCCTTGCAGGTGTCCACGGGTAGTGGTAGGGGCCCACCTAGAATTGCATGCAGCTCATCATAGATGCGGCATGTATGGGGCTCTGACCCGGAGCGACGGTTTGCATCCTTTGGTTTTTGGTAGGCTTACCTCCGCTCCTTAATTTCACGCGGCACTGCTGTGTGTCCCTGTTGTAGCCTCTGTCCGTCATGCCCTTGGAGGTTTTGGCAAATATATTGGCATTTCGTCTTTTGGAACGGAGTTCTGCCTGCATGGATTCTTCTCCCCAATGGTGATCAGATCCAGTACCTCCCGTTCGGTCCATGCTGGAGCTCTTTTGCAGTTCTGGGACTCCATGGTCACCTGTGCTGATCAGCTCGCCATGCTGGCCAAACAGGAAATGAAATTCAAAAGTTCCTGGCCCTTTTCCTGTCTACCTGGCCAGTGCATCTGAGTTGATAGTGCCGTCCAGAGTGGTCACAATGGAGCACTCTGGGATAGCTCCCAGAGGCCAATACCATCGAATTGCATCCACACTACCCCAAATTCGACCCAGCGAGGTTGATTTTAGCGCTACTCCCCTCGCCGGGGAGGAGTACAGAAATCAATTTTAAGAGCCCTTTAAGTCGACAAAACAGGTTTGGTCGTGTGGACAGGTGCAGGGTTAAATCAAACTAACGCTGCTAAATTCTACCTAAACTCGTAGTGTAGACCAGGGCTGAGTACGCTGACCCCACTCTTAAGTAAACTGCCCTTTTAAGATAATCAGCAAGCTGAGACAGCAGTTGCTGCTAGGAAGCGCCCTCCGTCCTGAGCCCTGTCGTGTGTGTCCCCTTGCTCTATGGAAGAAAGGGTAAGCAGGGTGCAGGAACAGGACAGAGGGGAACACCCTGACTTTAGTCCCTCTTCTCTCTCCCGCCCCCTTCGCCCCTCCCCCCCCCACACAAACACACTCTTCCTCCCCCACACGGCAAGCAGGAGGTTCTGGAGAGCAGCTCCAAGGCAGAGGGCAGGAGCAGCACATGGCAGTGCGGAGAGGGACAGCTCAACTGTCTGCAATTGATAGCCTGCTGGGCCCGCCCAGGGAACTTAGGGGAATGGGGAGCTGATGGGGGGACTGCCTGTCTACCCTGGTTCCAAGCCCCCACCAGCTAGCTGCAACGGGCTGCTCTTCCTGCAAGCAGTGGACAAAGCAGGCTGCTGCCTAACAACGTTATAAGGGAGCATTGCACAACTTTAAACGAGCATGTTCCCTAATTGATCTGCAACGTAACAAGGATATTGGATATTAGGAAAAACTTTTTCACTAGGAGGGTGGTGAAGCACTGGAATGGGTTACCTAGAGAGGTGGTGGAATCTCCTTCCTTAGAAGTTTTTAAGGTCCGGCTTGACAAAGCCCTGGCTGGGATGATTTAATTGGGGATTGGCCCTGCTTTGAGCAGGGGGTTGGACTAGATGACCTCCTGAGGTCCCTTCAAACCCTGCTATTCTATGAAACAATGTTAACCGGGACGACTTTAAGTGAGGAGTTACTGTATTTTTGTTTGTTTTTGTTTGTTTTTTTTAAATCTGCTGCCTGTTAATTTAATTGGTTCTTGTATTATGTGAAGGGGTAAATAACACTTTCACTTTCTCCATACCAGTCCTGATTTTATTGGTCTCTGCTCTTAGTCCTCTCTTTTTCAAGATGAAAAGTGCAAGTCTTTTTAATCTCTCCAAATATGGAAGCTGTTCCATACCCCTAACCATTTTTGTTGCCCTCCTCTGTACTTTTTCCAATTCTAATGTGTCTTTTTTGAGATGGGGAGATCAGAGATGCACACCGTGTTCAAGGTGTGGACATATCATGCATTTATATAGTGCCATTATAATTTCTGTCCTCTTATCTGTCCCTTTCCTAATGGTTCCTAACATTTTTAGCTTTTTTAACTGCTGCTACACATTGAGCAGATATTTTCAGAGAACTGTCCACGATTACTCCAAGATCTTTTTTTTTGAGTGGTAACACCTAATTTAGAGCCTATCATTTTGTATGTGTAATTGGGTTTAGTTTTCCAACGTGCATTACTTAGCTTTTTCAACACTGAATTTCATCTGCCATTTTGTTGCCCAATCACTCAGTGTAGCGTGATCCCTTTGTAACTCTTCACATTTAGCTTTAAACTTAATTATTTTGAATAATTGTCAAAGGCTTTTTGAAAATCTAAGTATACTGTACGCACTGGATCACCCTTGTCCACATGCTTGTGGACACCCCCTCCCCCTTAAAGAATTCTAAAAGATTTCCCTTTGCAAAAGCCATGTTGACTGTTTTTTCCACATATTGTGTTCATCTATGTATCTGGTAATTCTGTACTTAAGTATAGGTTTCCATCAGTTTGCCTGGTACTGCAATTAGGATTAATAGCCTGTAGTTGCCAGGATCCCCTCTGGAGGCTTTTATAAAAATTGGTATTACATTAGCTATCTTCCAGTCATTTCATACAGAGGCTAATTTAAGTGATGGGTTGTACAATTCCATATCAGAGCTCCTTCAGAACTCTTGGGTGAAAGAAAAAGACAAGAACAATAACAAATTACCTGGCAGCTTTTATCATTATTAAGCTGTCTCTCTTATATTGACTAGAGTCTGCAGTCTGTCAGAGCTATCTCTGTGTGTGATGTGCCTCTCAGAAGGAATATAGCATTAGCCTGAACTTCAGCTCAGTTATAGTTCAGCTTGCAGGTTCATTGTTATGGTGTGCTGCTAGGTTCCAAAACTGTGGAAACCCTAATTTTGTTCTGTGGGGGGAAAACAGGGTGTTACTGCTACCTCAGTAGTTTGTACTAGTGCAGCCAAATTGCAGAAAATAAGTTGTGCAAACCATTTTATATTTTTTTTTAAAACAGTAAGCGAATAATAGTTAAGGCTATGTTTTAGTCATGGGTATTTTTGGTAGTCATGGACAGGTCACGGGCCGTAAACAAAAATTCATGGACCTGTGACCTGTCCATGACTTTTACTAAAAATACCCACCCTGACTAAAACTTGGGTGGGTGGAGGCGATCCGGGGGTGCTGTGGGTGCTGGGCGGGGTGGCCTGGGACTCCTGCTGGTGCTGGGGGGAGGGGTTGGTGGGGCTGGCAGGGGCTTCCTACTCGGTTCATGTCCCTGCAGCTCCTAGGCGACGAAGGCAGGGGCCATACAGGGGCTCCGCTGCTTCTGCCCCAAGTGCTGGCTGTGGGCTCAGGCAGTGCATGGTGCGGAGACCCCTCCGCTGCCTAGGAGCTGCAAGGGAGCCATGCCAGTGAGAACTGGGGAGTCCCTCACCCGAAGGTAAGCGCCCCCTGCAGTCCTCCGCCCCCTGCAGTCCTCCGCCCCCTGCCCCTAGCCCTGAGCACTCGCCCACACACCCAAACTGCTGCTGCTGGCCCTGCGGCTGCCCAGCTCAGGCAGCCCTTGAGCCGCACCAGCCACTGTAGAAGTCATGGAGGTCACGGAAAGTAATGGAATCCATGACAGACTCTTAGCCTTAATAATAGTGCATACAATAATTAGTCTGTTATGTTATAGACTCTTTAACTTTTGGCTTAAATTGAATAATAAAAATCCAATGTGACTGATACGTCTTGCAGCCTGGTTAAAATTATTTTATACTAATATCATATTCCACTTTCTATTGCCTGTCATCACATAGTATGTGGATGTCCAGGGAAAAACACATGAGGCAGAAGCGAAACTTTGAGATCTGATCATTTATAGGTGCTGTGAAATAAGAATAAAATTCATATGCCAGTTCTGATTTATCAGAATAGTATCGTAGTCACATGAACACATTCGTGTCACATGTTAATGTCTTCTACTATAACTTAGTAATTGTTAAAACAGCATATCTAGATTTACTAATATATGTGCATACACTAAATTTTATACACCAAAACCTCTAAAATATGTTAGTAAAAAAGTGTGTGTGTGTATGTGTGTATACACACACACACACACACCCAATATATATTTCCATAATGGCCACTTCCTTTCAGAAAGCCTTTGAACTCCTTACGTTTTTACAGCAATGTCATAAAATGAGGTTTGGCCTTAAAGTTTTATTGTTCTCTGGATGGCTAAAACACGGGTTGTTTAATTTATGAATTAAGGAATGTTGTGAGATTACTTCTTAAATTAATTAATTCCTTTGCACATTAAGAGATGCATTAGTGGCTGTTGGGACCAATAGTGTTTGCTGAAAGATGATAAATTCTCCAAAACAATTTTGGAGACGTTTATTTTGCAGACACTTGGGTTTATGGTCTCATTTTGCTGTCCAAATTTAATTGTAGCTTCTTTATGTGGGAAAAGTTTGTTCCTCTTAGTATTATTTGTGTAGGTTTCTCTGTCAATGTGTAGCTGCTTCTGTGTCACAAATTGAGAGCTCTGTTTTGATACTAAGTATATTTTAAGACATTTTTGGAGCGTTAAATCTTGTTTCCAACTTTATTAGTGTAGTGTTTTAACACAGACTTATTCAAAGTGTTAAATAGAAATATAAACAAAGAGAACTGGGAATAAAGAACAGGAGGCCATTCATTTATGGTTTGGAATGTGTGGAGACTTTAAGTGGCCTTTTCTTTATTTCTTGCCTGACAACCATGCATTTTTGTTTGAAGGGAACAAGATAACATTCATGTAGTTAGAAAACTGCTAGTTCAGGATGCAGGGAAGGATATTAAAATGGTTTAGAACATTTTCAGTTGAAAATAACTTGGTCTAAAATCAGGTCTTCAAGTTTTAATGCAAAAATACATTATTCTAGTGTAAGCTATTTCATAGTATCATTACCTTATAACTGCAGAGTAAAAGAATATCAGGATGTCTATTTTGCTTCAGTTTTCACTAAAGAAAGGTTAATTGTGAATATGACCAGATAATTAACACAATATGCATTAACAAAGGGAAAGGAAAGCAAGTCAAAATAGGGGGGGAATAATAGGTTAAAGAATATTTAGGTAAGGTAGATGTATTCAAATTGGCAGAGTCTGATAAAATTGATCCTACAGGACTTAAGGAACTAGCTGAAGCAATCTTGGAACCATTAACAATTGTCGTTGAGAACTCAGGGAGAACAGATGAGTTCCTAGAGAACTAGAGAAGGGCCAATATACTACCAAGCTTTAAAAAGGGGAACAAAGAGGACCTGGAGAATTATAGACCTGTGAGACCTGGAAAGATCTGGAACAAATTATTAAACAGGTCCGTTTTCTAGCACTGACAAGAGGTAGTGTTAAACAAGTGTTAAACATTTGTGCTGGAAATGGCCCAACTTGATTATCATACAGATTGTAAGGAGAGTGATCACTTTAGATAAGCTATTACCAGCAGGAGGGTGGGGTGGGGGGAGGTATTTTTTCATGCTTTGTGTGTATAAAAAGATCTTCTACACTTTCCACAGTATGTATCCGATGAAGTGAGCTGTAGCTCACGAAAGCTTAAGCTCAAATAAATTGGTTAGTCTCTAAGGTGCCACAAGTACTCCTTTTCTTTTTGCGAATACAGACTAACATGGCTGTTACTCTGAAACCTGTTAAACAAGGAGTGATTCCTCGAGTATTTTTTGTTCGTTCTTTCTTTTTTACACTGTTCCCTAATGTAGGTGTGTTCTTCCTACCTAAACCATGTAAACTTTATTTTCACTTTTAAATTATAAAAACATCATGGTGCTGAATGCAAGAGTAACTGCAGAGTTAACACTCTTGATGCTCTGTGCACTGAGAGAGGGAGGAGCACTGACCTCAGGAATACCACTGTTTTAATGAGTGCAAGACAGATGAGAAAATGCTGCAAACCTTGGCAAAGTACTTTTTATGCATTAGCATGGTACTGTTTGCTGCCCTCTTTTGTTGACAGCAAAAATGTCCTTCCCAAAGAAAATTTCACTGGTCCCTTTCATCACTAACTTGGGTGTGTCCGTTTCTGCTGCTGCATAACTGATAGGGCAGTTCCAGAATCTTTTGCATGCACAATGGCTATCACCTGTTCTTCATGGAAAGGTGCATTTGTCAGCTGAAAAGTGACGGAAGTAGGCAGAAATATGAATGACCCTCTGAAGTATGTATTAAACATAGGAATGCAAAATGTGGAAAGCCCCAAATGTGTCAAATCTCGTATCTGCCCCTTCCATTTTTCTAGAAATGCTAGTATTTGTCCCCATTGATGCAAATATTTAAATAAGTTGTACACGCATTATCCAGAGTCTGAGGTGTAGTCTTGCCATAGAGCTTTTAATTTTTTATAAAAACTGGACACTTGCATATCCTTTTTGGGCAGTTTGTTTGTGTTGTCAGTGAGAGGACTCCTGATTCTAGAAATATTGCATCTCTAATACCATTGAGACAGCCAGGATTATCTGCAAAGTTATATCCCCATTAATGGTTTTAAACTATACATATTTTTTCATAAACTTAACAAGAAAATGGAGTTACAGATATTGGGTGAAAACCTGAATCTTTCCATCTCTGCATCTGCTTTCTTATGCAATTGATGTCAGGAGTGGCACAGACAATAAAACTTTACATTTGGTATTTGATAAATAAAATGAGTGGAAGAGTCTTAAAAAAAGATGTTTTAACCTTTTCTGATCTTTACCTTTTTAATTTTGAAATATTTATTAGTATTTCCTAATATGAATCATTTAAAAAGGAGGAAGACTTATTAGATAGGTGCATTTTATCAGCCTCTGTGCAGTTAAGCAACAAATTTGCATTTTTGTCAAGCATGATAAAAGTTGCAAAATGGCATCTTATAAATGTCAGAAATCTGATTTTCTTTGTTGACCTTTCAGAAATTGAAAGGCTATAATCTGTCTTCACATTCATAAGAGTCTGTGAAATATAAATAGCATTATGTAAATGCCATTTGGTCAGGATGACTTGTCTTGCATTGATAATACTGCCTTCCATTTTAAGTCTACAAATTGAACTTTTCTTTCTTGGATAGTAGTTATCACTATAGAACAGTCAAACTTAATGTTTGTTTCAAACATCTGAAATTGTCTCTTCAA
This sequence comes from Lepidochelys olivacea, assembly GCF_965140295.1. NCBI lineage: Eukaryota > Metazoa > Chordata > Testudines > Cheloniidae > Lepidochelys > Lepidochelys olivacea. The sequence goes on from NC_140414.1 coordinate 99,021,497, forward strand.
ATTAGTTCTTGAAACTTTGAATCGAGATGCAAGTGTAACATCAGGTTTTTTTTCTTCAGACCATGCAGCATAGACAGATTAGTACAAAAAGGTTCCCAAATTCAGAATTGTGGTGATTACCATTTTAGAAGCAATGGGATATTTTGACTATCACTCTGTTCATGTATTTGTTTTAGGTAGTTGCTACCCATGCCCAGAGACGGTAGATGTGTTGTGCAATTGCGGTAAAACTGTTCTCCAAGTACCCTGTGGCAGAGAACGTAGCACCAAGCCTCCAAAATGCAAAGAGCTGTGCAGGTTGGTACAGAAGACTTATGCGCACACATTAATTTCCAGTTCTTTGGATGACTTGAAGGATTTGAATGCATCTAAATACTTACTTGCTGCTATTTCTGTGAGGGATGCATTATGTCAGATTTATGGTATGTAAGACCATTGTCTTCCCAGGATTGTTTTTGTACTCCTCTGTACCAGATGATTGCACCAATGTCCTTTGCACTCTGATTCCCCCTTTAGTTGGCTGGCTCTTATTCTTCTGTCCTCAGAAGACTGCATCTCTTTGGAGCTCAACAATTCTCCTTCTTAATTGGTCAGAGTTGTTGATGTTGAGGAGTAAAGGCCTTGTTCTCATTTTTACAGTTGAAGTATGGTTTTAGTGGCTTATACCTTGCACTACTGAAATCTTTTCATTTGCCAATAGAGCTGGCATTTAAAAAAAATCTGTATATGATATGAAAGTACACTGAAATCAGTGGTCTTTGGGTATGGGAAGAGGAAAACACACTGAAATCCATAGAAAATGTATTTTATTGATTTGAATGTGCTCGTTTTAAAGCTTAATAGCTTGATAGGCTTTTGTGTGGCATAGGCCTGAAAACAATTTGGTCAGCTATCTTTGTTCAAGGAAAACAGTTTTAATAATTAAGTACATGTATATTTAAATGGTTTAATGGTTCTATTGAGTTGTTAAAGATCCAGCTTGACTGTCTCACTATGAAGTTAAAATAAATAATGTTAAAGGAAAATTATTTCCTTGCAGTTATTTTTTTCAGTCCTCTTCTACCATTATGGAACAGTGCAGGACATACAGTGTCATGGCTCTACCTCAAAGAGGCAAAGAATCTGTCAAACTATAAATAAGGTCACAGTCCTGCCTTCTTAGGAAGTGTCTTTCTGCAGGAGAGTTAGAGAACTGAAGGGAAGAGATTTAAGTATATAAGGGAGCATCTCATCTTATGGAAAAAGAGTGAGATGTAGTATGGGAGAGACAGTGACACAAGAAATTGCCAATGAGTAACTTCTTTTGTACATCACTCTTCTTTTACCCCAGCAGTAGGGACAGTCACTGACACACAGCAAACTTTATAGCACTACCATATGAAAGAGATCTTAACTTATTACCCTGTGAAGAACTGCGTCTGAAGGAACAGTTTTCAGATATGGACAGATCTGGATTGACAGCACTTTACCACTTGTAGAGAAGACTGCACTGCTTCTTAAACACCTTTGAAATGAGGTCTTCAACTCTGTCTGGGGAGTGGCGATGACTAGCAGACTGATCTTTGACCAGTTTGTGACCCTGGTGTTTTACTTGCTCGTGGGCAAGCAAGATGCTGTCTGGTGGTGATAGATTTATGACCGTTCTCAAAATAATTGCTACACCTCTCTGAATGCTTGTGAATGAGACACAAAGAATGTCAACCTGTTTATCTGGGAAGTGAAGTCTGTCTGGGAAAAGCAGAATTTGGCAGAGTGGGAAAATGATAGTTTGATGTGATTCAAAGGTTGACCCAATCTGCCAACAGGCTCATCAGCTCCTGAAACCAGGGGTGTCTGTCTCACGAAGAGACTAACAGTATTATCTCTTCTTTGTCCTGTTTCACCACCTTAAGCACTGAGGGGAGCGGGAGGAGTAAGGTTGTGGGGAGCAGAATCTTGGCTCTTTGCCTAGTACTTTGGGCTAAAGATTAACATATTTGTGTGAGGCCCTGAGTGTACAGAGAGCAAGGAAGATAGATCAGTTTATTCTGTAACAGTCAATCACTGAAATTCCAGGATGCAGCATATTTGCTTGAAGCTGAGGGTAATGAAATGTCATTCACTGATTGTCAGTTGGTGTTAGCTGAACTGCCCTTCCAATTTTCCCCTGCAAATAGACTGCCTGAAGTGACAAGAAGTGACACTCTTTCCCAGATCCAGGAGAGGGATTCTGAAAGTAAGCGTGCACTTGGTCCCTGCTTGCTCAGCCTAGTTGCCAGGCTGAATCAGAAGGTACTTGTGAAAGTACAATACCTTTTGTGTCTGAAGGGCTAAGATGGTCTGAGACTCAAGTCAGCTGATGATCAGTCTCTGTGAAGGAACCAAGTCTGCTAGAGTGTGCGGGAATGCTGGTGCAAGTCATATCCTCGGACTGGTATCCATAGTCAGAAACTAGAAAAGGGTAGCAAAAGAAAGGTCCACCATGTTATCGGGTAAATTGGAACATCTAGAAAGGAAGGAAGAGACAGCTGGTGGAAAAGGAGATTTTTGGAGGAAGAGGCAGAATGCCATCTGGCCAGAGGGTAGTATTGTAGATGCTGAAAATAAACCCAGGATGTAGCTCACCACAGGATACAACGTGGTTCAGAAGAAAAAGAGAGGTTTTGACCAGATTATTTCACGTCTTGTGTCTTTTCAGTAGAGCCCTAAAGCCTATCTGGAGAAGTGTGTCCATTTGCCACTCTACTGTCCAGGATCAGAAGAGCCTGAAAGAAGCAAATGTGAACTGTCCTGATTGATTAGGAAGCCCTGGGTTACATGGTACTACAGAACCTTGTCCCATAACTGCTTCAACAGGGTTCTGATCAGGATGCCTTTGAGAGGGGGAAACAAGTATATCCTATACTGATCAAAATTGGCCACTAGAATTGCCAGGTTCTTGTGAAGCTCCAGGGGGATAGATGAAAAACTGAGGATTGAGAACAAACCACATGTGACAGATGTTAATCTTGTCATATAGTGCACTACTGGAAAGTGCTTAGATGCTACAGGGAAGAGGATGGTGTAAAAAACCTATATAGAACAGACTGAAGGAGTGAGGGACAAACTGGTAGTGTTTGTCAGTCGCGAGGTAGAGAACATTCCAGTGGCCCAGGTGGATGGGGACATGGAGATAAGTATCCTGAAGGTCAGCTGAGCAATGGAAACTTTCCTGTGGGGGTGGGGGGGTAGGAGACCTAAGGCTTCCATCCAAACCTTTCATTTGCACAAGTTCAGGAAGCAACTGCAAAACCTCATATTCCTGTGCTTGAAAGAGTAATGAAAGTAAAATACTGAGCTGACCTACCCCGATTGCCTATGGCAACTGATTGAATGGCTCTCTTATCCAGAAAATCTTAAATTTTTGATGGTTCATGAGGGTTTACAGGGATGGAGAGAAAGCACTAGTGAAAGTGCCCAAGAAGAGCATAACACTTTCAAGTTAATAGCTCATTCGGCTGTCCTGAGAAGAAGTGGCTGAAGTCCCTGAAGTGCCACGTTTGACTTTCCACTTAAAGCAAAGGTGGAAGCTGAGCCAGCCTGATCTCAGTAGAGCTGCTTACGTTGGTAGGCAGCAGAGGAGGTGATGGGGCTGCTGAAGTCTCTTGGGTGCAGCTTGTCTTGAGAAGAAGATGGTGGGGAAACGATGAAAGCAAAAGGCTGGTTTGCAAAAATGTGAGAAGTAGGCAGTGTCTAAATTGGAGTGGAAGGCGGAGGAAGATTGGTGATTAGAGTACTTGAGTGACAATTGAAATCTGCATTCAGTTCGTGTATCTCATTTTCTGTGGACCTTCCATGTCTGTTGCCCATTTATAAATTGGAGATCATTCTTCCCAATCATTGTGAGGATGAACTCATGAATCATCAGTGTTTTTTTGTGAGGTGCTTGGCTTCCACAGAGTTTGAGGCCATATAAGAACATAGTGGACAAACTGGGGTCTTGTTAGATTCTTTACCTTCTTGCTTCCTAATAGGTGGAGCTGGAAAACACTGTATGTGCTGGACTGTCTGTCTGTATTGGTATGGATGTTCTACAATGGTTAGTGCATCTTGGAACATATGTGAGAAGAAGCATTTCCCTGCAGTGTTTTGTTGGCCTTTGGAATTCACTGCCACAGGGGGCCCAGAGTCAAATATTATTGCTGGATAATTTTATGATTACTAAGCTCCGTGTAAATTTTTAATCCTGCTCAAGGTATAACGTGAAGAAAGGCATTTCCCTAATACATAGTTCTTTATAACTGGGTAGGTACATACATTCACTCACGCGCGTGTGTGTGTGTGTGTGTGTGTGTGTGTGTGTAAAAAAAATATTTTTTTTTAACCTTCCCCTGAAGTGGCTAATGGACTTGGTGGACCAGTGGTTTTTTCTAGTATGGCAAATCAGACATTATGTGTTTAAGGTCATTTTGAGTTAGTGAAATACATTGTGTGTGTGTGTGTATGTGTGGCTTTATATAAGCATATTAAAGCACTGCTAAATATAACTGATCGGTTTTATTTAAAATTATTAAGTACAGTAAACTGTGCTCCCTAATTTTTTGTGATTGTATTAATGCATATACCCAGGGACTGCAGTTACATGTTTCATATTGTATTTGTTCTTGGTTTTCTACTTTAGTCGGCCACCAACCTGCCATCACCCCAGCCAAGAGAAACACAGTTGTCACTTTGGCCCTTGCCCTGCATGTCGTCAGTCCTGCCAGAAAGTGTTAAAGTGCGGTCACTTGTGTCCTGCTTCTTGCCACGATGAAGCTCTTGTGAAGCAAACTGGCTTGGTAAGACAATAGCCAGAAATGTATTAAGTACTAGCACTCTGCTTAACAAGAAAATGAACACTTCTGTCCCTGATTTTATGTTGGAAAGTATAGCTACTAGGAGTAAATATTTAGGGATCGATATGCTGCGTGATACTTAATTGAAAAATTAAGGTTCTGCTTCTACTTGCCTTGTTTAAAATCTAATTGCTTTTTATCCTGGCCATAACTGATACTCGATTCTTCATATATTTCCACAGGTAAATCTAGTCTTCCTTTTCTTTCCTCTTCCTCCCCCCACCCCATATTGTTTAAGTTTTTGTCAACAATTTTATTTAATATCTTGTTTGCTTTTAATATCAGCTGTCAACTTAATTTTTATTTGCCTCTGTTTAAAACTGATGGTTAGCTGGCAGGTATTTGCTAAACTATCATATTAGGAAGCAAAATAGGAAACTATGTTTCAAAATAGGAAACTCTACGTTGAAGCTTTCAGACCTTAAACTTCATGTGCAAAGTATAGTAAGAACTTCAAAGTAATCATACTCCTGGAGTAGAGTATTTTGAACAGGTGAGAATGTACTGTTAATTTTACTTGCCTTTCCTCTGTTGTTCAACATTTAGAATGATTTTATTAATTTTTGACTTGTCCTTGTCCTCAGGTTAAACAGTAAGGGAATGAAATCGTGACTTGTGGTATAATAAAGCCACTTGGCCTTCAGTCTCCTATTCTTAGCCATGACAGAAAATGAAATGATTATCCAGGCATGTACTGCATTCATGTCTTAGTTCTAGTAATAGAATTTCTTCAGTTGGGGGAAAATAGACCTGTTAGAACTAAGATTTTACCAGGCATTGTGGATATTTATAGCTAAACAGTTGACTCAGAGTTGTCGCCACAATTTATATAATGCAATAATATAAACACAGCAATGTATTTGTTTTGCTCTCAGCACCAACCTGCCGGGCCCTGGGAACAGCCATCTGAGCCAGCTTTTATTCAAACTGCATTACCTTGCCCCCCATGTCAGATTCCTTTACTAACGTAAGTATAAAAGGAGTTTTGCTTTGAAATTGTATCAAATTTTTCATTGCTATGTAATGTGTTTTTGAAGGCATCACTTTTTGTGTTTCAGAATTTTACAAGGTTTTGTACTGATGCAGCATGTCTGACTTACATTTTTGGTGGAAACATAGTATCTCTAAAGGCAGGGAATTTCTTTCAGTGGCCAATAGGTAGCATCTTAGAATGGTCTGCTCGATGCACTAAGGGATGGATAGGAAGAGTAAAATAAGTGCCTGATTTTAAAATCTGTATAAACAAATGCACAAAGCTGTGTTAAAAGAACATTTTACAGATAGGAGACTGAGGCACAGAGAGAGCAAAAATATCCACTAATTTTGGGTGTCCCATTTGAGACACGTAAGACTTTATTTTTCAGAGTATGTAACATTATATAGCACTTCATGCTCAAAGGACTTCTCCCATTGACTTCACTTGCAGCTTTGAATGCCCAGCACTTCTGTAAATTAGAATCCAGTATCTTGTGTCAGTTACCCACAAAATGGGGAATTAGTGACCACCTTTGAAAAGTCTGGTTTAAATGATTTGACTAGCATCACATAGGAATTCTGTTGCAGAGGCTCTGATGATGTAAAAGATACATTCTAATTCTCTGTGAAATTATGAACCTTCTGTATGTATCTTTTGACTCAATTTTGAATGTACATCCTCTTTGTCCTTCTCTATCAGTTTACCTCCATGTTGGACTGAAATTCCAACAGCATAGTGGGATAGGATTGCCAATAGAAGGTCATTAAATCTGAAGTGCCCTTCCATTGAAAAGGAATATCCCTAAACAGTACACTGTATCCCCATCAGGAGTTGGTTTATTGTGGGAAATGTAGTCTGGAAGTTACCTGGCAGGGTTCTGTGATCACCTGAGGAGTCTGATCCTGGGAGTCACCTGACAGGGACAGGAAGGTTATAAAAATACAGGAACTGCTCTCTTCAGGGTTCTCTTCAGCCATTTTTACTACCTCCGGATGATGGAAGCTACTGCAGGCTCTGGCAGAGGCAAGGGGACTGGAGAACCACCAATGCAGGTGGTCACTCCCAAGGAAAGGGTGAGCTACAGTGAAGGGAAATGCACGTAGAGTTTATTTTTTAAAGATCCATATATTTTTCATCTGAGTAATTAAAGAGCAAATAATGTCTTTGTGCAAAACGTGACGCATATAACATATACACAACTACAACATGCCTCTATCGAAAGTTACACAAGCCTTCTGGGTTATAGTTTATTTGATGGGATTCTGGGAGAGTATATTTTCCAGCTGTTGGGGTATCTTGGGGGGCCAGCATGGTCCTGGGGCCTAAGGCAGGTGGGCTACTCAGTAAGGTGTAGCAGACTGAGAATTGGTGCGCAGGAAATGTGCCACAGGGATGAAGGAAGGAAACAGTGATGTAACTTTCTGAGACCCAGGGAAGCTTAAAACACACAGGGATCCAGAGGTTGGGATTTCCTTCGTAGGAGTTTGGGCTCTCCCCGCTGGCAACCCACCACCAATCAGATACGTGATAGAGGCCAGGATAGAATCCATTTCTCCAGGGCAGCATTTAACTGCCTTTACCATGAAACCCTCCTTTGTCTTCCTGTAGTCTCCTGCCTCTTTCAATACTCACTTTCGAGTTTCTGGAACAAATGAAGCAGGGTCCTACAGACAACAGCCTCCTTCACTAAACAAGTATGATTTTTTTTTTTACCTAGAGCAGCTCCATTTTGTGTGCTGAATGAGGCAGGGTTACAGTGGGGAAAAAAATAGTATGTGATTACATAGTGCATACACCCAAGGAGGGCAAATTCAGGTGGCACCAGCAACCTTAATTCTGGCATTTCTTAGTTTTTAAGCACTTGACTTTGCAAACTTAATGTTCTTTTAGACATTTTGTGTGTGTAATTTCCTAGCAAACTGGAAAACAAATCTGATCACGTGGCATCATACTGACACCAGCATGGTTCATCAGGTGGGTTGGAGCTTTTATATCCACCACACAGACGTGGCACTTGAACTATTGGAGTAATTAATAGTCATAAGGTAGTAATCTAAATGGACCAGCACTAGAGGCGAATAAACACTTTTGTTACACCTTTGCTGATAGCAGAGAAATGACAAAACTCAGGAAAGTTGGGTTCCTTTCCAGGCTGGGGTAGAGGGCACACTACCCATGTCCCCCCAGTCTGACCTCTTCTGCCTTGTCCCAGTCTTGTCTGTTTCCCACTCCAGTTCCATTCTCTTCACCTAGCCAGTCCCACTGTCCACTCTTCAGGGTTCTCATCAAATCTGTCTCCTCTCACCACCTTCCACCACCGCTCTTTATCCCCAGTCTTCTTGCCTAGCTAGGCCCAGATTCTGTCCTGTCCCCCTCTCCAGGCTTCTAGTTCCAATTTCTTTTCCTCCCCACATTTTCAGAGGTTTATGACTTGGCCAAATTTGGATGGATTTTCATGGGGACAGCAAAATGCACATCCATGAAACACAGGTCACACCCCTGCAAAATTTCACATTCCTTCTCTAAAGCATGGGTCTGCAAGTGCTTTTCAAATAAAATATCAGAATTTTTTTTAGCATGGACAAAACATATTTTCCCTTTTTTCCATAGCCCTGTCCTTGAATTTCCCAGATTTCACGTGAGGCAGACACCCCGCATGGAAAAATTCAGCCTGATTAAAGTTAGGTAAAGCTATAAGCCCCCTAAATACACACACAAGAATATAGCAGTGCTGTATTTGAGGTTGATATAGATGTCGTTTCTGTGTTAAACTGCTGTGTAAGACAGTTTTCTCTAGAGTACAGTTTTGTGCTGAGAACAAGAATAAAATTAGCTAAATTTTCTCCTTAAAAACTCACCTGTCCAGTCATTTTGAATAACCATGCATGGAAAGTAAATACCTATCCTCCTATTTAATATTTTACTTTTTTGTCAATTCTATTGCTGTTGTGTAACTTGAACACTTGTTTCATTTCAGATTTGACGTATATTGTAGCCCGATCTGTGAATTGTATATTGATTACTTAAGAATTCACAATTATCACTCTGAGATTTGACAGGTTCTTGTCCCAAGATCAGGACCAGTATTATTAAAATTACTGTTTAGTTGAGAACCCCGATGTGCAGTTACAACACGCTCACTTTAGGAACTCTTCTATATTTGCAAAGTCACAAACACTCTAACCTAGCAAGGTAGATAGAGATAATACAGAATGTATATCTGAACATCCATATACTTGCACCAGATCTTGCAGAACAACCTGAAATGTTAGTCAGTATTTTCCTCATCACCACCAGTGGCCATCATCCTGGCACCTCCCAAGGATATCTCTCTCCTCCTGCCCGCAGTGTGGGATACGCTTTTATAATATGTTACGCTGAAGCCTCTGTGTCTGATGCATATTCAGTAGGAGTTTCTCCCCTCTTCCTTATTTGTATTTCCTCACCCTATTAATTTTGGGGTGCCCTTCTCCTATAGGTTAGTATATTAATGATCTCAATTTATTATCCTATATGTCAGACATCTGCAGAGGTTCCCATCCTACAGTATCCAAAAGCTGGTGTTAGCTCATGTTCCTATTGTTGGCTGGTGGTGTTATGGACAAACTTCCCCCTTAAGCACTCTAGTCCAAGTTCCCCAAAACTGAGAGGTGACCATTAGGCCATTTATCTGTGCCAGAGTTAACAGGCTTCTAGCCTGATGTTAAATGCTAAAGCCAATGTCTTACAGGAAACAGGCCTGTAGTTTCCTTGCATTACTGCTGAATAAAATAAATACTAAAGACCGCTCTGTGAGCTACAGTATATAGCTCTGAGTGAACAACGCATGCTTTGCTTTGCTTGAAGACATTTACAGATATCTAAAGGTTGGATATTGAGCGTTCAGAGTTCACTAAAATACTGCAAATATGTAAGCATGTGCTTCACTTTAATCATGTGAGTGTTCTTACTGATTTCATTGTTACTACTCATGTGAATAAACATTTGCAGCTTTGGGACCTAAATAAGGAAATGACCATTCTCAAAATAGAATGTTGTTAAATTGTCTCTGAGCTCTTGTTTATGATGTAATATGAATAGTAATATTATAAATATTAATATTTCTGCCCTGCTTAGTCAATGTTCCAGTCAAGTGCCTTACCACAAAATATACATCTCCTTAAATCAGATATGGTACATTCCTAATGGTATCCTGGAATGAATAGTTTAAGGTTGGGAGAAACTTGCATTTGAAAAGACAATGGCTAAATGCAAAATATTTTGAAGAACAGCTGATATTAGTCTGATGAACATACATGATCTCATCTGGTTTTAGAAGTTAATCAGGGTTGGGCCTGTTCAATACTTGAGGTGAAAGGGGCTTGGAGATGTAGAAAGCACACTTCAGGATAAAGCAAAACAACCATGTTCATAAACAGTTGTCAGTAGTTCTGTTAATTGTTATTTGACAACTTTAGATAGGTGAGAGGCCAAAGGGCTGGATAAAAACAAATTTAATATCGGCCTTTATGAAGAGTTTAAAAGGAATGTCTGGAAAGTTAAGTATTGTGAACGTACTGGGCCAGCTTTTTCCTCCTGCACTAGGACAGATTTTGTGCTGATATGAAGGACAAAGATGCTGTAAACCAGATTAACTGACTACTGGTGAATCATCTCAGGATATGGGGATTCCTCAATGATGTAGAGCCCCTCGAAGGTTCCTGTGCTCCCAACTCTTTCTTGTAGCCAGAGGAAAGTAGCATCAGTGGGGTGTCCCTGTATCTTGCTGTTTTGTGGCAACTGGAAAAGCCATTTGGAGTTGTTGGTAGCTGCCGTATGTCAGAACAATTATTGCCACCCCCGCCTTCTAGCCTAAATTCCTCCATGTTCTTTAGCCAGATCTGAGGATTGGGGTCATTGTACCTGAAATTTAGTGAAGCTTTCAATAGGAGGCTCCAGTAGAGGAATGAGAAGGATACTCTTTGGAAAAGATACTGCAGATCTGAACCTGGTACTCAACCAAAGGTAGAAAGTAAGCACCATCAACACACAAACTGAGCAGAAGATTGATTTAGGCTCTCCTGGGTTCCGCCATTGTTTTGTATCTTTGACCATCTGAAGGAAGAAATAAATTTCTACAGGAGTAGACCACTTACGAAAAAGCCTCTAAAATTGTGAAATAGGGAAAATAATGCCTATTAAAAGACTCAAAGGAGTATGCTTAGAAAACAATAATTCAGAAGTTTCTGCAATAAAGATAATACATTTCTTTATACAGCCTTGCTGAGTCTGCAGTTGGAATACTTTATTCTGTCTATAAAACGATAAATTAGAATCCAAGTAAGAATGGAAAATTAGAGGTTAACACATTGATCTAACAGTGTAGTTGCGCTCCAAAAGCAGCATGAATGTTGGACCCACCCTTTGACCTTGATGTGGTGCCATGTAGAGCTGCCCTCCATGAGACTGTTGCTGAAAGGGGGTGGTGTTAGGGGAGAATTAGAACAAGTGGATTAGGGAGCATCTTTGCTAAAAGGTACTGGTCACTCCTACTAACTGAGGCCATATCTAGGAATGCCCTTAAATTCATGTGAACTCTCAGACTTAAGCTATGTCTACACTAGCACTTTTGTTGGTATAACTTACATCTCTCAAGGATGTGAAAAAAACACCCCTGAGAGCGACATAAGTTGCACTGACAGAAGCACCAGTGTTGACAGCTGCTGCTGCTTGTTGAGGTGTTTTAATTATGTTGACTGAAGAGTTCTCTCCCATCGGCATAGGGTGGCTATGGAGGAGACCTTGTAGCAGCACAGCTGCATCAGAAGTTCTATGCATTTGTGGAACTGATGTTTTATAACTGATTATTTCCCACAGCAAAACATTGACATTGCTTCAGATGCCTTATTGCTTTAAGGAGTACACCTGTTTGCAATTCTCTCAATATTTTTTTTCCCTTCTTTGCAGGGAATGTCTTGGGCAGCATGAGGTGAGTCACAGAGAAATGACCATTTGAGTGAATATGAAGTGTGCATCATTTTGTTTTGATTAATTAGTTCTTACAAAATATTTTTTGCATTAAAATCTATGAAATGTTTTTATTTGAGTGCTGTCGTGTTCATTAGGACAGTATTATAGCATTTTGTATTAGAAAATGTATAACAGTTGAATTTTAGGTTGTTTGATCAAAGTTTAAGTTCTTGGCTTTTGAAACGACATTTTATACAAGTATTGGGGTAGCCGTGTTAAAATGTATCCACAAAATTATTGTTGTTTTTGTACATTTTATACAGGTTATAATGGTGAAATGCTCTTGCACTAGTGAGTGTATTTAATTGCATGTTGTCTGTTTCATTAAATATTTCGCTCGGCTTATATGTAAGCAATGTTCCTCCTCTCCCCCATCAAATTTTCTTGTCCAAGTAGCTGCCATCACTACACTATTCCTCAGAAGGGATGGAGGCTTTGCATTGCATATGCGACAGTAAATGGTAATGCCACTGTGTGATTTAGATGCAGAGTGGGAAGATTGGACGTGGGGTGGAGACTCTCCTATGAGAGATCCAGAGAATTAACTTTTCATTTGGTGCAGCCTTCTATAATCTAGTAGTAGAGATTTTCTCTAGAGCAGTGGTTCCCAAACTTTAACAACCCGTGAACCCCTTTCACTAAAATGCCGAGTCTCGCGAACCCCCTCCTAAAAATGAACATTTCCAGGGATTTTATCCTTTACCTGAGTATAAATTAGAAAAGCAGTGATCTTGGCAATATAAAATTGGTTTTTATGACATCCTGATCACACACTATGTATTTATTATTATTTATCATTATAGTATCTTTATTATATTATGAAAATGGCAACACTCTTCTGAGATCTCACTTCTGTTGCTTGTATCATTTTGAATAAGCCTGTTAAACAACAAGGCTCCTTGGTTTCATCAAGGAGTATCGGATGTGAAACAGCATGTAGGGATTTAAAAAAGCCAACTCACATCAAGAATTCCTCCTATACAAGCATTCAGGTCTTGAGCAGTCCAGGCAAACCACTCAGGTTACAACGAAGCTTAAACTTGTTCATCATTTTAAAAACGATACTAGCTGCTTGTTTCATTTTAAGAACAGCAAAAAAACCTACCTCCCTTTGTATTTCTTATAAGGAGTCTTGAAGTTTAAATCTCCTCTGTGTGTTAGATATGCTGGCTTTGAACTGCTTAGCTCTTGGAAGTCCAGGGGCTCTGGGCTGCTGGCCCCGGGGTCCTGAGGGACAGCTCTGTCCGCTGTTAGGGAATTTTTTCTTGAGAACGCCCTGTAACATTTCACGAAGCCTAGTTTGGGAACCACTGCTCTAGAGGAAAATGTAATTAATTTTCACAATCATTTAACAGTTAGAAAAGTAATCCAAAAATCATTTACCACTTTTTATAATTAATTTTTCACTAATTTTAAAATTTACAGCTACATTTTAATGATAGTATTAGCAGGTGTTTTGTTAGGCTTATTGCAGACTTTTCACTAATATGTCAAGTTTTTTAATATCAGTTTTCAGAGTAGCAGCCGTGTTAGTCTATATTCACAAAAAGAAAAGGAGTACTTGTGGCACCTTAGAGACTAACAAATTTATTTGAGCATAAGCTTTCGTGAGCTACAGCTCACTTCATCGGATGCATTTATCCGATGAAGTGAGCTGTAGCTCACGAAAGCTTATGCTCAAATAAATTTGTTAGTCTCTAAGGTGCCACAAGTACTCCTTTTTGTAATATCAGTGACATTCTAATTTAGAGCTCTTTTAAATTAGACAATCGAGATGTAAAGTTTATTTGTTAGCGGTCATTATGATTCATAATTCACATAATTGTTGTAATCATAACCATGAGGTTTTTAAATCAGATGTTCATTGTTCCCATATAACTTTCCTCAATATATTTCCAATTTATGCTGGAATGTTTTTATATAAAATGAGCGTCTGCATTTTGGTACACCATGTACTGTTGGCTTGATGATGTAGATATCATGTAAGTGCATCTACAAATTAGTTTTGAAAGTTGAAGTAGAAATGACACCATCTTGTATAATAATATGGAAGGTCAAATGTTACAAAGATGTATGTAGTCTTTAAAAGACTAAGTAAATATTTAATACTGGCAAACAACTGTCCTAATCTTGTGCACACATTGTTCTGTAGCGTGAATGAAAAAAAATATGTACGGTATGTCTCCTTTGATTTAAATGAAATTGGTGTTTTTTTTTCCCTTGGTCATTTAGTGCTTATCTGTGGAAACTTGTGAAGTATGTGAGAGTCAAGATTTAGGTTTATGGTTTTGTGTGTGCATAATTTCAGTGGGAGGAAAAGTTTCAGAGGTTAGATAAAAGGTATACACTTCACATGTGCTTTCTTCAAAGTATTAGAATTTTTTTATAGAAATTGCCTTCTGTACAGATAGACTTAATGTGTGCAACCAAAATCAGTATTTTTTACTGACCTCGGTAATTTTATAGTTGATCTAAATAATTTCTTCTTTGTGGTAAGTAGTCTCCTTTTCAACATCATGTATGCACGCCTTCTTTCTATCTGTTTTACGTCAACCGTTTCTCAGACTTTCTCTCTGTTTTACTTCAACCACTTCAAGCTATTTCTCAAGGATTGCAGTGAGTCTGTACTCACTGCAGTCTCAGTATAGTGGGGTTTTGTCCACTCAGCAGGATGAAAAGGGGTTGTGGCTCCTTTAAGTTTCCCTTACTGCCTTTAAGTTTCCCCTATGCAGGGAGAGCAAAGGGGACAGTTTCCAAAGCCAAGGGCAACTGGAAGAGGCTGGCTCAGGTGGGACATTGGCCATTGTTTGTACTGGGGTAGGTAATGAGGTTAGATCTAGTTGTCTCAACCTAGCAGGTAGCAAGAGTCCAGTGCAGGTAAGGAGTCCAGTTCCCTCATAAAACTGACATTGGAAATGGACTTCGGGAAAGGCATCCCTTAATGAAGCTGGGAAAAGGGTTTGGTTCTCTTAATGTCTGGTACAGTAGGGAGACAACCCCCCTTTTCCAATTGCTTCTCCTACCCTCGTATGGGGGGGTGGTATGGTCACAACAATGGGCAAGGATCAGGTTAGGATGGGTGAGGGCTGACAACAGTACTCCCAAATAGGTGGGAATGATTAAGGAAATAATGGTGGCCTGTGCTGTACAACCGATTGCAGAGTATTTTCCAGGTGAGGTATGTTAATAAAATTGCCACCTAATTAAATCACATCTGCTGCATTTTAACTTCCTTCCTGCATGGCTGGGACAATCCCACTCATTGGATTTTGGAATTCGTGTGTCCTTTTATATCTCATTGCTGTATAGGATTGTGTTCTACGTATGTCACTACTTATAGCACAGACCCCTTTAAGACAGTGTCATCCTTCCTCCCCCTGCCCCATCCACATTAGAGATATTTGTGGGCTTTGGGATAAATTTATAGTACTAAGTCATGTAAGTTGTACTCTGTCATGAACTCCAAAGGTGTGCCATAAATAAATCCTCATGAACGTATTTGAAATCTGCATGATACTGCACCCCTTTGATTACATGACTTCTAAAGGCTGGTGCATAGACTTCTAAAATACCCACTACAGAAAAATACATAAGCTAAAACTTCCCCAAACATATATACAGCAACTAAACACAATCTAATAAATTATGTAGATAAACCTGACATGATAGAGTAGTATTTAAGTGCTTTAAGAAGCTATTTGCAGCTATCTTTAATGAATAATTCTATGGAATTACCTTGTTTAATGAAAAATAAACTCAAAGATAGACTCTTCCCATTGTGAAGATGTTATCCCATCATACCATCTCCTCCATAAACTTATCAAGTTTAATCTTGAAGCCAGATAGGTCTTTTGCCCCCACTGCTTCCCTTGGAAGGCTATTCCAGAACTTCACTCCTCTGATGGTTAGAAACCTTCGTCTAATTTCAAGTCTAAACTTCCTGATGGCCAGTTTATATCCATTTGTTCTTGTGTCCTCATTGGTACTGAGGTTAAATAATTCCTCTCCCTCTCTGGTATTTCTCTCTCTGATATAGAAAGCAATCATATCTCCCATCAACCTTCTTTTAGTTAGGCTAAACAAGCCAAGCTCCTTGAGTCTCCTTTCATAAGACAAGTTTTCCATTCCTCGGATCATCGTAGTAGCCCTTCTCTGAACCTGTTGCAGTTTGAATTCATCCTTCTTAAACATGGGAGACCAGAACTGCACACAGTATTCCAGATGAGGTCTCACCAGTGCCTTGTAGAACGGTACTAACACCATCTTACCTTTACTGGAAATACCTCGCCTGATGCATCCCAAGACCACATTAGCTTTTTTCACAGCCATATCACACTGGCAGCTCTTAGTCATCCTATGATCAACCAATACTGCAAGGTCAGTCTCCTCCTCCGTTACTTCTAATTGATGCGTCCCCAGCTTATAACTAAAATTCTTATTAATCTCTAAATGCATGACCTTACACTTCTCACTATTAAATTTCATCCTATTACTATTACTCCAGTTTACAAGGTCATCCAGATCCTCCTGTATGATATCTTGGTCCTTCTCTAAATTGGCAATACCTCCCAGCTTTGTATCATCCGCAGACTTTATTGGCGCACACCCACTTTTTGTGCTGAGGTCAGTGATAAAAAGATTGGTCCCAAAACTGATCACTGAGGAACTCCACTGGTAACCTCCCTCCAGCCTGATGGTTCACCTTTTAGTATGACCCGCTGTAGTCTCCCCTTTAACCAATTCCTTATCCAACTTTCAATTTTCATATTGATCCTCATCTTTTCTAATTTAACTAATAATTCCCCATGTGGCACGGTATCAAACACCTTACTGAAATCTAGGTAAATTAGATCCACTGTGTTTCCTTTGTCTAAAAAAATCTGTTACGTTCTCAAAGAAGATCAGGTTGGTTTGGCACGAGCTACCTTTTGTAAAACCATGTTGTATTTTGTCCCATTTACCATTGACCTCAATGTCCTTAACTACTTCCTCCTTCAGAAAATTTTCCAAGATCTTGCATACTATAGATGTCAAACTAACAGGCCTGTAGTTACCCGGATCACATTTTTTTTCCTTTCTTAAAAATATGAACTATGTTAGCAATTCTCCAGTCATATGGTACAACCCCTGAGTTTACAGATTCATTAAAAATTCTTGCTAATGGGCTTGCAATTTCATGTGCCAGTCCCTTTAATATTCTTGGTTGAAGATTATCTGGGCCCCTCGATTTAGTCCCATTAAGCTGTTCGAGTTTCACTTCTACCTTGGATATGGTAATATCTACCTCCATATCCTACCGTTATCCCTAAGCTCCTCATTAGCCTCATTAAAGACTGAGGCAAAGTATTTGTTTAGATATTGGGCCATGCCTAGATTATCCTTAACCTCCGCTCCATCCTCAGTGTTTAGCGGTACCACTTCTCTCTTTCTCTCTCTCTCTCTCTCTCTCTTTTATTTATATGGCTATAGAACCTTTTACTATTGGTTTTAATTCCCTTTGCAAGGTCCAACTCTACTTGACTTTTAGCCTTTCTCACTTTATCTCTACATGTTCTGACCTCTGTATGCAAAGAACAGCCAGGCTTTTGTTCGTGTTTTTTTTTTTTTTTTTGGTAGTATACAACCATTTTGGTGGTGTCTTCCATTGTGGTTTTATGTTCTGATTTTGTTCTAATTTGTTTTTTCTCATAATTTTAATTTCATTTTTGAATTCTGTGGCAATAGATTATATTAATCTGACTCTGCATGTGTACATTCTTTTATGCTAGCTCCTGTTTAGATGTGGTTCAGTCTTAGCCTAAAGTACAGTTATTGTGGTTTTAGTTCCCTAACTACCTATTTAAAATTTAAAATGTAATCAAATACTAATTTTAAAACCAAAAACAAACAGTCCATCCACTCCTAAATCCTCCATGTCTAGTATTTAAACTTCCTCCTATATTTTTCTTTGGTTTTAATTCCGCTTTCCAGTTGCAGGCAGGTCTTTAGGTTGTTCTGTTGCTGATATCAAAACCACTTTTCATGCAGAAAAGACTGGGATGAACTGCTCAAATTTAGAAGGTTTTGTACTTCCTCTTTTAGCTCTGTCCCTCTGCAGTCTCCTTCTGGTAGATCTGTACTGGGAAATGGTGAGGCTATATTTACTTGTTCCTAATCAGTTTCTAAAAGTGACCTTCCACTCTCATCAACTTTTTTCCTATTATCTCCACCCCATCAGCCTCCTTGAAGCTATGGATTTCTTGTGCTGATAATGATAGTGAGATTAATTATATTAGTCATTCTAGTTTAGTCTCCTGCTGCTGGAACACTATAATGTTTTCTTTAAGATGCTCTTTTGATCTGTCACTGACATTCACAGCAGAATGACTAATACCTGCCTGAAGTCAGGAAGTGGAAGTGAAACCTGAGAAGAAAAGGAAGCAACTTAAAATATTAAAGTGTAATTTTTTTACCCCAAAGAGCCACATACTTCTAGGTATTTGGGAAGATGGCTCACGCTTCAGCCAGCATAGATAGCTTCAATTTCCCCATGATACTGTGGAGAAGTGGAGTAATTTGGCAATGACAGCCTTCCACATGTCCCATGCCACAATCATATAACCAACCTGCCATCCAGAACACTTCTCAGATTCCCTGTTGAGGATATCCTACTTCAGTTCCATCTTCTGTCTTCCCAGCCCCTGAAAGGGCTGTCACCAAGTCCACACAGCCACAAAAATGAATTATTATAGAAATTAGGTGTATGTGAGAGTTGGAGGGAGAGCCCAGTTATATGGGGCAGGGGCAGAACTTTGCATAAGGCCCACAAAATATTTGGAAGTGTCAGTGTATAGGTAACAATATGGAGCCTTTAGTCTCCTAACTTCTCAGTTGTAGTCTAGCCAAAATGAAAGTAGTTACTGAAAGTTATCCTAGTCTGACAAAATTTGTATTCAGTGCTCTGTGAAATTATCAATTTTCAATTCCTAATGGATGGGTGACAGCATCACAAACCATTTTGAATGTGAACATGGTGCATTAGTTAAAGGAGGGGAACTGGGAGTGAATAAGTTTAAATTCTAGTTCTGACACTGACATACTGTTTGATGTTGGACACCTTTCTGCGTTCTGTTTCTCTGTGGAGTTACAGTGGATATGCTTAAAGTTCTGGTTTTAGAGATGATGTATCCGATGATATATCCGATGTGTAGGGAGATTCTGGAGCTTAATTCTAGAACTAGAATGGACTTTGAGTGAGCTCACTATACATAGTGTCTCCACAGGGTTATTGTGAGGCTTAATTCTTTAACAGTTGTAAAGCACTTAGAAAGTCTCTAGCAAAAGGCACAATAGATGTGCAAAGTATTACTAAAACACACTGAAAGTCTGCAACTGATAGTCTGTTTTCCAGATATTCAGCAGCTGTTTTCAGAAAGCAAGCTTGTTAGTTTTTTTATTTACTTAGGTATAATATAAAATCAAGTACATAAACTTAATTGAACTTTTCATTTTACTGTGTTAATTAAGGTTATTTGTCAGACATTCAGAAGCACCAGAAGTTCTCTATCGTGGTACTAATGCCATACGTTGGGTTTTTTTAACCTTTTAGGCGAGTCCTTTACCATGTCACTCTGCGGGCCCCTACTCATGTAAAAGATTTTGTGGACGGCTGCTTGATTGTAAGAATCATACCTGCATGAAGGAATGTCATAAATTTACCAAAGTAAATGGTAATACTGACAGGCAAAAGGTAAGTTTTAGAGGTTGTATTTTTCTTTCGTCTGTTCTTGGCTCAAGAGCACAAGATTTGCGGTCAGGAAACAAAGGTTCTGTTTCCAGCTCTATCAGTGACTTACTTGGCGACCTTTAGCAAGTCACTTAACCTTTCTGTGTTTTCATTTCATCTTTAAAATTGGGATAGTTGTTAATTAGCTATTTTGTAAATATTAAGCACTGTTATTATTTCTGTTGTAACATTTAAAGCTAAGTAGTCACGTAGATTCTCCCCCCCCCCCCCCGTCCAGTATCACTTTTTTGTATTTTTATAAACTTCCTCCAAAGTCAAATATGACAACTCTTCCTGGGTTGTGTGGCCTACTGATGTAGTGTTGGGAGGAATCCAAGTTTATCTTGAGGGGTGAGGTAAGGGGGGTTCACAAACCCCATGATAGTTTGTTGGGGAGAAATTGCTCACCAGTCAAACTTGCAGTACAGAAAGCCAGCAAACCCTTTAACAGTAGAGAAATTCTACCTCGTCACTAGAAGTATGTCAGAACCACAAGGCTGAGATTTCCACACACAAAAAAGTAGTGAGACTGCATGTTAAGATCCATCAAGAGACCACTAGAGACTATTTAAAAAAAATTCCTACACTATAAGATTATTTGCTTGTTGAGTACGTGAAGCCAGGGGCTAGAAGATTGTAGTTGCTGGAGGTACGATGAAACAAAAATGAGAGATTGGGTAGGGATGAAGAACTGCCCTAGTTTTGAGTTGACAAGGTGGGTGAGGTAATATCTTTTATTGGACCAAATTCTGTTGGTAAGAGAGACCACCTTTGAAGCTTACACGTAGCAGTTCTTCAGGTCTGGGAAAAGTATTCAAAGTGTCACAGCTAAATACTAGGTGGAACAGATTGTTAAACATAAGTAGGTAACACACATTACCAGGGCCCTTTCAAGGTGAAGATGGTCCATTAACACCACCATAGTAATAGGACTAAAAGGGGGGTTAGTCATCAGAACTGGCATACTCAGTCTGATCAGATCCAGCAGGACTGGAAACAAAACTTACTGTAGCCAGTAAAGGCAACTAAGGTCACGGTGTCTGTCCTAATCTCACTTAAGGGTCGGTGGTCCTTCCTGGGTCTGCCTAGGTTTGAGAGGCACCCTGCTACCGCCAGCTCTTAGCATGAGGAAGCCTTGTTTGTGTCTGCTGTGGGTCAGCTCTTGGCTCCATTGACCACAGGCAACACAAACACTTCCCTCTCAGCCTATGCAGGCTCTAATGTTTCTCTGCAGGCTAGTGATGGGCACACTTCAACCCCTGAGCCCTCCGAGTGTCCCATTGGAGTGTCCAGTCCCTGTTCCACTGAACACTTACAGTAGTTACAGATTCACTGCTCCCAAAGAAGCAGTACTCCCCAGCTTGTCAGTTACCACTGAGCTCATCGCTCTGCTTATCTTGTAGCACTTAAATAAGGTTAAAGTATAAGTTTAAAAGTTCATTTAACAAAGGAAAGAGATCCAAATGGTGGCAGGTAGAAATATTGGAAATAAATGGTTGCATATAAAATAAAATCATAACATGCATTCTAAAACCTAGACTTATGTAACTAATGCTTACCCCCAAAGTCCTTCCAGCATTTTACAGCCAGGTTGGCTGTAATCTTTCATTCATGAGGCAAGTCATGCTGTCTGCTTCCCTCAGTGGAAAAGCTCTAGGGCGTCTCCCAGTACCCCCAGCAATACTCCCCTAAAACATTAATGTTACTCATAAACAGGAAGTCCCGCTGCTAATTGCTTTTTCCTGTTTGCCTCTTTCTTGTCGACTTCACAATCTCTTGTTTGGCATTTGGCTCAGACTGCAGATAGGCCTCTGTTGTGAAGTGTACAATACATGTGTGACCAGACAGAGGAGAGATGAGAATCTCCTCCCTACTACCTGAAAGGAGCATGTTTATCACCTTCTGGTGACCTGCCTTATCTCATATACCTTAGGAACATAATTTTCAGTACAGATACATAATTCCTTAGACATTATCTGTTCATACATTTTGCAATGATTATGATGCCAGTGGGCTCTTGGTAGATGCCATTCATAGTGAAGTATTATGCATATATCCAATGCAGGGGATCCCTTTAAAACTAAGCACTCCCTGTGCCCTCTGCCATTTGGCACTAGAGGTCCCTGGGTCACAGGGTCAGTGCGCCTGCAAAAATTGGAGGAAGAAAAAGTGTTTGAACCCTCATACTGCATGGAGAAGAGTGTAAATCTTTTGCTGAGGTGTAGCAAAGGTTCATCTTGATTGTCTCAGTTCACAAAGGATTACATTTCCTTCTTGATTTGGGAACCACTCATGAAATTTTCTCATTGAACGTTTCGGTCTGTTAGATGATCTGTTCCTTCCTCGCAAAGTATGTTACAACCAAGATGATTTTGGACACTAACAAGTTCCAATTATTAGGGCCTTCCAAATAGAGGATTATTGACTTGGGCAGAGTAAAATTCTAGTTAGAACAAAGGCACGAGTTTTGGGGCTGACTGTTTCAGCAGTTCCTTTGAGCCATTCATGGGTATGAAAAGACAACTTTACAAGCTCTTCAGATACAGGTTCTGTTAATTCCGGTATGCTTAACCTCAGTTGAGCAGCTCACCAAGAAGGGTTTCATGTCCAATGATTAGTCCAGAGATCTTGGATTTACATGGCATGCTAGAAATTTGGACAGTTGAGCAGCATTCAGTTGGGGTACAAAATATAACTTTAATTCTGAAAGTTGTATCTTATACTCCCAACAGCATAAGGAGGTAGGAGGACTCACTGTAAAACTTGATCCTAACCACCATTGAACCCACCTACCAGTGTAGGTTTCTTCGTGCTCTGTAAATTGGACATAAAAATGCACCCTGGGTTTTCTCTGAGGCAGACTTATAAAAACCCATCATCTTCCTTGGCTAAATTGATGCTAGCCAGTCGTACATTACTTGTTTGTCAGTTGACTCTTGAAACAGTGCCACCACAGAACAAGAGGTAGTTAGAGCCTGTCAGTGATGCTAACCAACTGGTCACCTCGTTCCATGAGAGCTATAAGGCCAACTGCATGGAACCTTTTTCACCTAAATTTTTATCACCACCAAGTCAGCGATTTGAGGTTTTAGTGTAGATTTTTCCCGATTCTCTGACAAGCTTCTTTCATGCTGCCTCCTATAGATGGAATGTCCTGTTTTAATTCCATGTTACAGAATTCTGGCTTTTATTTGTTATGGCAGCATCCAAAAGTCTCATTCTGGATTGGGGGCACTGATGTGCTAGGCAATGTACTAACACGTTACTAGACTTTAGGATAGGTGTTGGTTCTTACTACTTAATTTAAGACAAGATGCAACAAGCTGATGTAACAATTATTATGTCTTCATTCCATTCCCTAAAATACATGGTTGCTTTGGCTAGCTGTGCTCAATTAGATGATGATGAATTGCTTTGTTTTTTTTTAATCATAAGGTATAAACAAAATCAATATCTCTGATCCCTGCTGGCCCTCTGCTTAGCCATTATGAATTTGCATTTTCCTGTCAGCAGCATGGTAGAAGTGTGTTTTGAGGAGGAGTTTATGGGCTAACTCAAGAAGATCATTCCACATTTAAGAAGCAGCATGGAAGAAGTGTGAATATGCTTTTTGGGGACATAGACAAACTGGTGATCTTGCATAGCATTGTTGGAGTGGAAGGGGCAGAACTCATTTAAAATGGAAAAAAAGGAGGGGCAGAGTTTCAAAAGGCAATAATGATGAGGATGTGCAGAATTTGTTGTAAGTATAAAACAGGGAGCCAATAGAGGTAATGGAATCTTAGTTTTGTGGGATACCTGTAAGTTTTAAATAAATTGTCATCTTTCTTAGTTTTATGTCTCATCAAAGAAATTATTATAAAGGTTATTACTCTATTCCTTCAGTTACTCTCTGTTCTGAGTCTAGCTTAACTATATGCATTTCATGGCTCACTGTAAAATTTTAATCTTCACAAGTGGAACACTCCAACAATACTTGCCTCTTGGAGTGAGGACAAATTACTTACCTGAAATTGTGTGTTTCTGTTTGGAAAGAAACAATCTGTATAGGGCCTTGTCTGTGCTCATAAGTTACACTGATTTAACTAAAAACTGTTTTTAAAAAAAAAAAGTAGGTTAAAACTGTGTAAACCCCTATTTGGACACTCCCCAATCTGTATAAAACTGGTTATGTAGATGTTTAGCTTGCAACTGCAAATTCACCAACACAAGGTAAACCCCAACGTATGCCAGTTTTAAACTGATTGTAAGAGTAGTGGTTTGCACTAGTGTAACTAAATTGGTCTATAATAACACCCTTTATTTGATATTGTGTGTATAGATCAGGCTTATGTCTCACTAGCCCAGCTCAAAATTGAGCTGATGGTGAGAAAAAGCACCTTATTACTCATCATTACTCAATTTTGAGCTCAGCTGGTGAGACATAGGCCCCTCCCTGAGATCTACTTGCCACTGGATAGGGAAGGCAGCTAGGAAATTATATGGTTTGAAGTGCTCTCTGGATGGCATGTTGATGGCCATCTGAATAAGCCTAGCTGGAAGATATCGGCGTCAGAGAACAATAGAAGTAAATGTTACCCTTTTTATCAGTCAAATGTTATTATAAAATTCTGAAGGTTAAATATTAACTGTTTGTTATATTCAACAAATGTTTTAAAGTAAATGTTTTAAAGTTAAAAAAAAAAAAAGTGGCACATTTAGTGTATGAATGAAAGTAAAGCTGTTGCTTTATGTGCCCATCTCTATCTGTTCAGTAATGAGATTTATATTAACCACTGAAGGAAATAGTGCTTGTTTCCTTGACTCTGTGCTAACGTGGATTAGAATTTGCTAAGTAAATAACCCTATTGGAATAAATTTAAACCTCACTACAATACAGACAAAAATTTAACCTTTTAAAGATTATTCTCCATGTTGTGTGGAATTGAGTCTTTGTCCTTTTTCTGAAATGCATACTTTAATCATACAATAATCCTGATGTACTAATTTTTCAGCCTGCTATATAGTAGGTTTCCATCCCAATGCTGTTCAAACTGCTGTTTGAGGGGGGAGAAATGCAAAAAGTGCAGAATATCAGTAAATCGTAAAGCTTGCTTTGAATACTTTTTTAAATAAAGTTTTTAACCCCTTACTTTTAGGACTTTTTCCTCTGCTCTTTGGCAGATACAAAACTACAGACTTATTATAAAAGCCTGGTTAGTTTTATTTTTCTGATCTCTGAGCAACGACTCCTTCCTGCATCAAGTTAAAGTTTGTTCAGTACTTTGCAGGTGAAAAGCACTGTACTAATATCTGTTCTATTCGTTAACCTGCTATCATTAAAGAAGGCTGTTATGCAACCTTACAACCTGTTTTCAGAAAGTTAAGAGTAACTGGAAGGTGCACTTCTTGGGGTGACACTTTCCATGCTTAATCACCACCCAGAGGTGCCTACTTCTTTTAAATGTTAGTGAAAACAGCTCAACCGTGTGTGAGCAGAATGAGAGGGATTGGAGGGAAATGGCGTTTTCCTTATTGAATGAATGAATGAAAAAATCTTATGACTTTATTTTGAACAGCCCTGCAGTCAGAACATTATGGAGTTGAAATGTGGCTTGAAGATAGTCCTCCTGGAGGAGCAATACACAACCTAATTCTTTAGGAAATTCTTTAATTTGGTTAACTTATGAACTGGAGTGTGATCATGTGTAGAAATATTTTGCTGTGCTCATTAAGGCCCCATCTGTACAGTCAGATCTGCTCATCCTGTGGATCTGATAGCACAATCAAGGGCTAAATGAGCATCTAAGGAACGCGAACTCTGTGATCTGCCCTGTTGACTAGGGCTCTTGTAGATTTTGTAACTTGTACATAGTTGAGGCAGTATTCAGCAGCCCTCAAAACGTGGTACTAAATCAGTAGTTTTTGGACCATAATGAAACTTACATTAGTACAAGTGTATTTTAAAGCTGTTGTAGAAAAAATAATGTATTTAAGAAGTAGTATGTTACAAGATTACTGCATCATGATGAATATACACTGGGGGTGCAGAGTTAGTTTTATATATGCTGTCTTAACTTTAGCATTTCCTGATTAACTACTTTTAATGATGCAAACTTAATATAGTAGTGCTGAGTGGCAGTTTTTCAAAGTATTAATCTTAAGTGGCCCTCTTTATGTCTGGGCGGGAACGTAGGAGCCTCTCTCTTTGACTACCGATTGCAGGCATTCCTTCCATTCTATTAAAAACATATTTTAGTATTTAGTTTGATAGACATCTCATTGAAGAACAAAGCTCCCTCTTTACATAAATTTGTCCCTAGATGTAATAGTTCACTAAAATGATGTTTAGCAAAACAACTGTTTGGTTCAATAATTTTTCTTGTATTGTTTTATTAGGCTAGTCCAGAATGTTCTCACTGTGAGGAGGCGTGTACCAAGCCACGACCACCAGGCTGCCCTCACTCGTGCATTTTGCCCTGTCATCCTGACCAATGTCCACCATGTGTCCAAATGCTTAAAATAAAGTGTCACTGCAAACTCACAAACCTGTATGTTGAATGCATGTAAGTAGATAAAGGGGAAGCTTGAATTCAGAAATATGACTGCTTGGAAGGAGGCATTTAAAATGTCTCTTGGTCAGGTCTTTTAATTTTTTATTTGAAGATTACACAATTGGTGGTGGCTCAGAAAAAGCAGCACTAAAAAAAATCTCCATCTCTTTTTCTGTCCATTCAGATCTGTTTCACTATTGCCAGTTAAAATATTAAGACTCTACAACAGTGTTAAGAGCATAACTGGTTTGTGGATGTAGTTGAATTTTTGGTAACATATGCCAGAAATGGACTTTATTCTCCTGGGTAGTTTTAGAATGAATGTAGTACACAGACTTACTAGGTTCTGTAAAGATCTTTTCAATTAAAACTCTGTAATTCATAGATTATAGTCATAATACAGGTTATAGAACTTTCTCGAATTACCGTTTAAACTAGAGTTTATATTTTAGAAAAACTTCCAGCATTGATTTTTAAAATTGCCAGTTGTGGAGAAGCCATGATGTCTGTGGTGGATTGTTCAAATTGTTAATTATCCTCATTGTTAAAAATGTGTGCCTTTATTCCTAGTCCGAATATGTCTCTCCAACTTCCAGTTACTGGATCTTGTTATGTGTTTCACTCCTAGATTGAAGATCTCTTTATCAAATTTTTGTTCCCCATGATAGGTACTTATAGGCTGTGATCAAGTCACACCATAACCTTCTCTTTGCTAAACTAAATAGATTGAGTTTCTGGAGACTATCACTATAAAGCATGTTTTTCAATCCTTTAATCATTCTTGCGGCTCTTCCATGAACCATCTCCTATTTATCAACACTCTTGTGGCTTACTGCCTAGTTTTTGCGTCTACAATTTGAGTAGCACTCAAATATGTCCTCTCTACTCTTACTCGATATTCCCCTGTTATACATCCAAGGATTGCATAAGCCTTTAGGTGACAGCATTGCCCTGGAATTGCACTTGGGTTCAGCTGATTATCTACCATAGTCTCCCAGGTTTTGTTCAGTTACTGTTTCCCAGGATAGCATCCCCTGTCCTGTTAGTATGGCCTTGTATTCTTTGTTCCTAGATAGGACTTTATATGAGGCTCCATTAAAACACACGTTGTTTGCTTGTGCCCAGTTTACAGGGCAATTTGGATTGCTTTCTGTCAGTGACCTGTCCTCTTCATTATTATTTACTACTCCCGCAACCTTTTGACATCTGCAAACTTTATCAATTATTATTTTGATTATTTTTTTCTCTGTCATTGATAAAAATATTAAATAGTGTGGGGCCAAGAACCAATCCCTGCGGGAATGGTGTTCCTAGCCTCTGTTTGCTAGAAGCTGGGAATGAGCGATGGGGGATGGATCACTTGATGATAACCTTTGTTTGCTCCCTATGGGGCACCTGGCGTTGGCCACTGTCGGAATACAGGATACTAGGCTAGCTGAACCTTTGGTGTGACCCAGTATGGCCATTTTTGTGTTTCTTATGACCCCACCCTGGAAACCTATCCACTCATTGATAATTTCCCATTTACAATTACACCTTGAGACCTACCAGTTAGCCAGTTCTCAAGTCGTTTAACATGTGCCTACTTGATTTTGTATTCAAGTTTTTTTAATCAAAATGTTTTGTGATCCAAGTCAAATGCCTTACAGAAAGAAGTCTGTTACATTAATACTAGTTACTTTATCTACCAAACTTGATGTTAATTTGACAGGATCTGTTTTCTATAAACTTTTGCTGATTGTCATTAATGTAACCCTCTAATTCTTTTGTAATTGAATCCTATGGCAGCCATTCCATTTATTTTGTGTGGGATCGATGTCAGGCTGATGGGCCTGTAACTAACTCATCCCATTTACCCTTTTTAAATATGGGTGTATAAGCTTTTTTCCCAGTCTTCTAGAACAACTTCTTCAGTGCTCCAAGCATTATTGAAAATCAACAATAATGTTCCAGTAAGGTCTTCAGCCAGTTGTTTTCAAAATATTGGATGACCTTATGCTGCAGAGGAAGATGAAAACCCTCTAAGCTACCTGCCAGTCTGACCTGGGGGAAAATTCCTTCTCAACCACAAATCTGGTGATCAGTATAACTAGAAGTTGGTGAGCAAGACACACCAGCAAGGCACCTGCAAAGGATTCTCTGTGCCACCTCAGAGAACTGATCTGGCATGTCCCTTCTCCAGCTATGGCCAGTCTTTGATGCTTCAGAGGAAAACTGGGTGGAGGGGGAAATGAAGAATAAATCTAGCCAATTGTGCATTGGAGGAAAAAAAAAAATCTTTCCTGACCTCTGCAAGTGACCAGCTGAAGCGTGAGATTTGATTATAGTGATTACATTAATGCAGAGTCTGCAAGTGTTACAGTTATGATGAGGGCAATGCAGATAATCCTGTTCTGTGGCCCAGAAAGGAATGGGATGAACAGGGAACCCACAGTTTCAGACACCAAGGACAGAAGGAGATCACCACGACTACCCAGCCCAAGTGCATGCATACAAGCTGCAGAATTTTCCCCAGAAGCTGAATTAAACATAATTTTTAAAACTATATCTAATCTCATTTTAAAGACACCAATCAATAGTGAGCTGAGCTCTTCAAACCTCACATTATAAAGTTTGTTTTCAACCCCCAGATCATTTTTGTGTCCCCTTCTTTGATCTCTCTCCAGTATCTCCATACCTTCTTGATATTATATTCGGTTCTGATGTTGGTCTTACCAATGCTTTGTACAGAGGCAAGATCACTTTCCTACTCTAATTGATATTCCCTTTTCTTAATCCAGCTAAAGATTGCATTCTCTTTTTTTTTTTTTTTTTTTTTTGCCATAGCCTTATACTGAAACATCATTTTGAGGCAATTTATCTATGATGCTTCTAAGTCCTTCTCTGAGTTACTGCTTTCCAAGGCAATCTTCTGTCCTGTGGTATAACCTGCACTCTTGGTTCCCAAGATATATTAATTTGCATTTGGCTGTTGGATTGTGATGATTTAATCAAGCAATTCAGATCCCTCTAGTGGTGACCTGTTATATACTGCCCCACCAATCTTTGTGTCATCTGCAAATATCAGCAGAGATTTTTATGTCATCCTCTAGATTGTTGATTAAAATATATAGTGTTGTACCAAGAATCAATTCCTGGTGGACCCCTCTAAGCCAGTTTTTAATCTATCTAATGCATACCGTGTTAATTCCCTACAGTGCAATTTTTTATCAAAATGTCATGTGGTACTAAGTCAAATGCCTTGGAGAAATCCAGATACACTGTATCAACACAGCTGCCTGTATCAACCAAGCCTATGGCCAAGGGTGGTTTGCAAAAAAAATAATAATCAAAAAAATACCTTGTATGAAACCATGCTAACTGGCATTAATTAATATTTTTAGCCTCTAATTCTTTGTTAATAGAATCCCCAATAAAGCATTACTTTATTTTACGTGATATCAGCATCAGGCTAACTAGTCAGTAGTTCCTTGGGTTATCCTTCTTTGCCCTTTTTAAATATTGGAACTACATTTGCAGTCCTCCATTCCTTTGTAATTGCCCCAATTTGCCAAGATTTATTAAATTAACTAGCCATTCAGAGAGCTTCTCCATTAGTTCCTTTAAAACTCTTGGATGTAAGTTATCTGGGCCTGTTGATTTGAAAATGTTTAATTTTAACAAATGCTACCTCACATTATTCTTTGTTACAGATGGTAAACTTTCTGTTCCATCCACAACATCCTGCTTCATTCCAAGTATAGAGCAAAAATATCGATAAACATTTCTCTTTTCTACATCAACATTTATTATTCCACTGTCTATATCTAGTGATAGACGTAGACCAGACCAGGGCTTTTCTGGTTCTTAATGTTTTTTAAAATGCCTTTAACTTTCTTGGCCACTGATGTTTCATTGATTCCTTTAGCTTCATGTGTGTGTCGTTGTTTCCACGTATCCTTTTAACCAGTACGGCTTTTTTTCCACCTCTGCTGAATTGGGTGTTTTGGGTATCCAGCAGGATATCTTTGAACAATTCCCTGTTTTTGTTAACACTTCGCACTTTAAATTTAAATGTTCTCAGTCAGCTGCGTCAACAATTGCTTTAAGCTTTGACAGTGAAGAAGCTGATTGCGTTATTAAATTGCCAGCATAATGGTGGTGATCTGAGTTGTCCATAAAGTCAATTGATTTTAAAGAATTTTTATTTGAGACAGTTTCTCTTTGTACAACATGCAGGCAGCTGAAACTATCTCTTTGCCGCGCAAAAATATATAGTTAAATGTGTTCATAACTATACTTGATTGAATTAGTTTTAATTTGGCCTTGTTAAACATTTTCTCTTTTTTAATAGAAAAATAACTTGTGCTGACTTAAAAGAAAAGGATCTTCTCAGTTCCTGCAAAAATCAGTGTCCAAAAGAGGTAAGCTGTATTGGTAAATTAATGCTTACTTTGATTCTTCTTTGGTATTCCCAGGAAGCAATTTATTCTTTTCTGTTTTCTGTCCACCACCTCTCTCTGGGTTATCATACCCTTGTTCTTTGGCTAGTGCCAAATTAACTGGAGGGGCTACAAATAGCAATTTCTTCCTTCCCTTCCCAAATGCAGGTAGGATTTTCAAGAAGGGAAATAAGGATACTACAGTCAGAGAGATTACAGAAAAGCCATCCTCTTGGGAGATAGGAGGAGGAGGTTGGATATGAAGAAGGAGCAATCTTTTCCCCACTTGAGAGTGAAAAACTGGGACGCATTTTTACATTAAAGGGTAGCGGGGTAGGACAGGAGGACAATATTTATCCCTCTACCGAACTTTCACTGTTTTCTCCTAGCCTCAGGCTGTCCCTCTCCAATCTACCTCTGCCCCACAAATTCCCTTTATCTCCTACATACGCCCGCCAGTTCACTTAAATCTTCATTCATCAGTTAACTCCATTTCCTTTCACACAACCCTGCCAGCTCAGACTCCAAATTCCCCCAGCTCCCCTCAAGCGAGCCTACTCAGAAACGCGATACATCTATATATAAACCCCAGACTGAGAATCCCTCTCTTCCTGCCTAACCTCTTCACAGCTCTGATCCTCCCATCCAATATTTCCAGGCTCACAAGAAACACATGACCAGCCTTCCAGGCTCAGAATTATTTTTCCTCTTACTTCCTTCCCTCTGCTGCTTTCAGCCCATGTTTGTGCCTTTTAATGACTCTTCCCTGTTCAGTCTCTCCTTATCTTGAGCAAGTAAATAAGTAGATTTATCACAATTTCCTTAAGCTAGGTATCTGAAAGTGCTTTCTTGGGGGCAAGAGAAGCATTCTCAAACACAGTTTTATTCCCTCCATCTACCTCCTTAACTCAGTTCTTTCATTTGACTTTCTGTAATCTTAGAGTCCTTTGCTCTGAAATTTCCTCCTCCTGTCTACTAATGTACCTGTCTCTCTGCAACATTTACTGAATAATCCAGTGCCTCAACTCCACCTCTTCTGAAACCTCCTCTATATCTCATCTTGACTATTGTAACTCACTTCTCTGACTTCAATGACCCAGCTTCACACACACAGAGACAAAACCCACAAAAAAAAGCAAGACCACATAACTTGCAACCTTAAAAATTCAAAACCCACATATTTTAGGATCCAGTTTAAAATTGTTCTTTTTGTTTTAAGAACTTTCTTGGATTATTCCAATCTACTTCACTGGCACTGGAGAAGGCCACAAATCTGCAAAGTTAATTAAAAGACTGCCATTGACTTAAATGGGAGTTGAATAAAACTTAGTCTGTTTTTATTCCTGTCACTCTGTCATATCTTACCATTTTCTAGAAAATCTTTCTGCAGCTCTTGCAACCTTAAAGGAAATATTAATATGTAAAACAGGTGCAAAATACGAAGGAACAGGCTCAGAACATATTTACCTTTTGCAGTCTGAAAAGACCAAGCTAACTGTGGCCCCCTTCTGGCAAGGATTAAGTGACTTGTTCAAAGATTAGGGGATATAGATAGGACTGCACACTGTGGGAGGCTTTGAAAGTAGCTCTGTCAAGTTTGTGGGGTTTTTTTGTTTTTTTTTTAAAAAGAACCAAGTTGAAAATATTCTAATATATGGAAGTAGGACCTGGACAGGCACAAAAGCCATTAGAGGAATTTTAGGTAAATTTGAAAATCAGAGACTGACAATATAATGCAGATCAATCAGCTACTGAATATGGCAGAGAAATCTTTCAGAAACCAGAAATTTTAATAGACAAGCCACAGGTCAGAATGGTGATATGGATAGTGGGAGCTGAATGGTTTAGACTTACAAAAAGGGCCAATGGTAAATGGAAAGATTCTTTGAAGAATAGTGTGAGAGTTTCAGGGATGAAACTCACTTCAGCCTTAACAATGGTGCTGCAAACAATGCCTCCATAATATGTAATTAATACCATTGCACCATGAGTTCACATACTGTTTTGACAAAGTCAAAAAAAGCTAATCAGTGCCATGTTAACTTGATTGTTTTCTTTTATCCAAATGTAATTTTCCTTTTTATTGTGAGAGCAAATCTTCATATAAGTGCCAGTGACTGGCTCCGTGTTAGTATGGAAAAGCCTAGTGACCTTGTTACTTGTTGTTGCACGTTGCACATTGCTTTGTAACGAAACCTCCACCGAAGTCCGGAGTAATAAAAATTTACTTCTCTAAAATGTAATAAACTGTTTTATTTCTTAAGTCATAGCCTTTAGACACTACTGTTTTTTTACTTGAATTGATGCAATTTGTAGTAGACAAAATCATGCAATATTTGAATTGTAAGTCTGATATTACTGTTGGGAATTGTGAAAGACCCTTAATTACGTAGACTGGTGGCTTAAAAGATATAGCAGTAACTGTAAAAGTTTTGCCAAGTTTCGTAGTTGTGTTTTGGCTATGGTTATACAAACTACTCAGAGGACTTCCATAGTGTGATACAAATGGTACTCTCTTATTTCAGATGTCCTTTCTGCTTTAGGGAATAGCAAAGGCTTTGATTTGCCAGAGATGCTAGTAAAGTTAAAACATTTTTAAAGTGCTTTTTTTATTTGGCAGTAAAACCAAATATCCTGAGGAAGGAAATTATAGATCAGTAATGACTACTCAAATTCTTATGCAGAACACATTTTGTAAATGTTTAGGACAATTCTAAAAGGGAAGTGTTCACAATTTAGAAACTTTCCCAAGTTTGTATGTCCATATCAATCTTTGCTTAAACATATTACTCTTTGTACTCTTCTGTGTTCTCTGTAATCAGAATTTACTATTACAAAGGAGATTGGTTTTCAATTTAACAGTAATACGTGACCTGTGATTTGGCATAGTTTATTTTAACGTTCCAGCACTGTAAAGGTAAAAGTCATACTTGAAAACCTGTAGTAGCTCTAACTTTTACCTGCTGATGTACAGCTATAAAATTTCTCCTTCTATAGTTTAATTACTGGAGTTGTAACATAAAATATTGACAGTTTAGGCAGCTTGCTGTAAATTTTTTTAAAAGTAAATGCAGTACTTGTGAAATAATTTCCCGTGGATAAAGGCCACACAGAACAAGGTATGGCAGGAGGAATATAAGCTTTCCCACATACCCCACATAATAGGTCTTTTAACGTTTAAACTAGAGGGCCCACAATTCGGGTTGAAAGGAATATTTTTGTTTCCATTTGTACTTTGCCTCTGAGGCTGCCAAAAATAGTGCCATTCAGGAGTGGTGGTTTTGTTTAAGAGACAGACATCTGTTCACTAGAACTATGGAAACCAGTGAACACCCAAAAATGGTAACTGTTTCAGTCAGATTACTGCTGATTTTCTCACACACAGGACCCTGACAGGGATATGCACATGATGGACTAGTTCTTTTCTATCTCTAGTTTCTTTATCTTATTTATTTTTTAGTATAATATAAGATAAATTATTTCCCTTTTTGTTTGTTCTTTTAAAAATCCCTTCATCCAGCTCTGACAGTTCAGGTGCTCTGACCCTGTGGGAAACAACCAGCTGCTTCCTCCCACTGTCCACCTTGACCTATGCATAGTATAGTTAGATCATGCACTTGAGGAAAAATTTTAGAATCAGCCAACCAAAATGATCACCTCAATTCCCAGTATCTAGATCTGTATGCTAATCCATGGGCGGGCACCCTGGTGGTGTGGCCTCACTCTCTGCTGAGGCAGCAAACTGCAGTAGCCCTTCTTCCACTCCTTATGAAGCAGAGAACAGGATTTGAACTGGGCACCCAGATGAAAGAAGTTTTGGAATTTTGTGTTTTCATACTTGTAGCTTTTGGTTTATTTGGTTTTGGTGTTTTTCATAGAGGATTTTCTTTTTAAAATGTTTGGCATCTGTCAACTACCTAGTCAGATAGGTGCAGCATTTGGTCTAGTTGCTATGGACTACTGAGAGTGTGATTTTGCATAGTGTAAAAGGGAGCTAATGGAATGTAGACATTGCATTCTTGATTGATCTGAGTATATACACTAAGCTTTTTTTTAAAAAAAAATTCTTCCACGGTTGCACTAGTGGTGATCTAATTCGGCGGCAGCAACAGTGAGATCTAATTTAAATTGAAGGCACAGGGTTTTTTACCACTGTTATCTAACCCGGCTCATGTTAATTGAAATGCCAGCAGGTGGTCTACACTAGCAGTCCCACCCTGATGTTACACTGGTGGCAGTGCAACAGTGGGAGACTTTAAGAAAAAACATTGTAGGCCTTGGAGCTTGGTCCTGTAGCACTTGTGTGTAATCTCACTCACTTCAGAACTATTTACGTGAGTAAGAACTGCAATATTGGGGTACAAATATTGCTGTGCCATGCAGTGTTTGTTAGATATAATTTGACATTTTATTTCTCTGTCTTGGAGGCAAACACAGTTCCTTCTGCTCTTCCTTAAGACTCTTGCACTGCTGAGCAGTGCAAGGAAACTTTGTCAGAACCTGTAAAAGACAAATTTTATGCTCACCAGCAGGTAAACACAGTCAAACACTGTTGCATAATGTCAACTGTACTCCATTCAAAAAGATAAGTACATTAATAGTATAGTGATCGACATTGCTAGGGCTACCTACTTACACAAAGAAATTTTGTCTGAGACATAGTAGGAACAGGTATGTGCACAAACTTTCTATCTAAAGATCATGCAAGTTCTAAGCATGTGCTCTGTATCTATAGACTCTTGGCTAAATCAGTTAATCAATACTTCTTTTAAGTCTGTGAATCTGAATTTACTAACATATATATGCACTTCATTGGGTTATTTTATAATAGTACATAATGTTAAATTCTTCTGGATTTATTCATGTAATATGTTATAAACTTACAGTTACCAGTAAATGTGAAAAACATACATCCTAAATATTAAAATAATTGTGGCTCCCTTTGACATTTTCCAGAGTGTATTAATCACTTGACTACAACTGAAAGTTTACTTTAAACTATGAGTATCTCCAGATAAAATTTTTGAACAGTTTTGGGAATTAAAGTTCATTTATAAATCACTTAATCAAACATGCTACCTTTAGGTAGCAGCTTAGGTTATTAAAAGCATGTTTAGCAGTTGAGGGGCGAAAAAAGTATTTTCATAGATATGTAAAGGGTTATGTGAAGCTAAGTTCTTTACCTTAAATGAAAAATGTCTCTGTCCTCTGGCATTTTATATCTAATACAGTGTTTGGTGCATCCCTAAATTAATTATAATCACCATACTGTTGTAAGAAATTAATGAAATCTTCAATGAGCACTTACAAGAACAGGCATAGTTAACATTAAAAAATGTCTGTCATATAGGATAATAAAAATATCTTTTTTAAAAAAGCAGTTGAATTGTGTTTTTTGTAGTCTTATTTAAAGGATTTCTACTTATAATAGGAAAAAAGTTTGTAGTTCCCCATATCCCAAAGACAAGAAATGGGATAGTCCTTCAAAGACTCACACTTAAGATTTTCTGAATTTGAAAGGAGGCTAAAAAAACCTTTGTAGTGTATCCTTATTGTACAGTTTATGGTTCAAAATACGTCATAGTAGAAACTTCCATTTCCTTCTGTTTTTGTTCTCGCCCATTTGAAATATAACTTGAAGATATGGAATGCAGAACAGCTTCTAATTTTTTCTTTCCCTCCTTTTCCCCTTCTTCCAGACCTTATTCCCTCCAAAATATACATGGCTGGACTTGTATATTGTTGTTGTGTGTGTCATTTTAAAGGAGATATTGTACTTACTGAAAATTTGTATTTAAAATAACTGGATCTTGTTTTCAATCAAACTGTGAAAATGAAGTTCATAAAGAGAAATCATACTTTGCATGTTGCATAGTTTCTAGTAATAGGAACTAAAAATGCTGTGAATAAATAAAAAGCAAATATTAATGAACAAGCTAAGAACCTAAGAATGGGCCATGCTGGGTCAGACCACAGGTCCATCTAGCCCAATATCCTGTCTTCCGACAGTGGCCAATGCGAGATGCCCCAGAGGGAATGAACAGAGCAAGTAATCAAGTGATCCGTCCTCTGCTGTCCATTCCCAGCTTCATGTAGTTAGTTACTACATGCGTGGGAAACTGATACATTAATTGCGCTTTCGTGACTTTAGTTCTGTTTAAATGCTGTGTTTGAAATAGAAACATTTTATAGTCCAGTTGCAGAGAACCGATCTCTTTGTTTCTCAGTTGCCCTGTGGTCATCGATGTAAAGAGATTTGCCATTCGGGTGATTGTCCTCAAAATTGCAACCAGAAGGTTAAACTCAGATGTCCATGCAAGAGAATGAAAAAGGTAAATTCCATGTTGTAATTTTGAGAGAATTGTAGCTGTAAACTTCCTTTTTTGCTTTATCTCTGCATCCACAGGGCACGATCATCACTGGAGTAAGTTGGTATACAGTAGATCCAATTATTTTAATGGAGCTAAAACACTTATGTCAGCTGAGGAGCCTACCCTTGGTATCAAAGTATTCATTGAAGATGTAAAATTGTTCTGTAACCTACAAATATTGTAATATTGCAGTGAATTGTTTCAAATACACTT
This sequence comes from Lepidochelys olivacea, assembly GCF_965140295.1. Classification (NCBI taxonomy): domain Eukaryota; kingdom Metazoa; phylum Chordata; order Testudines; family Cheloniidae; genus Lepidochelys; species Lepidochelys olivacea. The sequence continues at coordinate 99,058,638 of NC_140414.1, forward strand.
AGATTTTTATAGCTCCACTGGGAGACTAGTATATGATAAGTCTCACTCAAAACTATTTCAGATAAAAGAAACAAAGTATATTTTTCTGACCAGAGATCAGGGAAGTGCATATTTAATTACATAAAAAATCCATTGACACAGCTAAGTTTCTGTGTAAATCTGAATGCAAATATGGTGGCATCATCATTAGGTTGTAATAGATTGATCCATTCATGTGGCCTTTCCCTAGCCAACAGACATAAAAGGGCATCTGCTGGCACCAGAGCATGCCCCTTCACCCAAACCAACACAGAGTTGCTTCACCACTGAGGCCCAGCAGTGAATTTCCAGCATGAACCGGCCACCTACCTATGAGTCAAATGCAGTGTTGTGCCCAAACATCCCATCACCAACTCCTGTGAGGGAAAGAATAAATAGGAAGAGTTTAGTACATACAAGGCACTAAATATCCTCCCTGATGGGTCTCCATGCCCCTTTCTGCATTTGGATGCCACCATTGATAGAGATACCCCCTTTTGCCCCTATTCCAGCCACTCCAGTCATGAACAAATGGGATCCCAGTTCAATAGGAGAACCTCAGAAATACAGCTTCTTTGACATCACTGTGAACTGAAACTTCCTTTTCTGAGGTAATTTCTTTCCCAGTGAGGGAAGAGCATCCTGGCACCAGCAGCCTCCATGCGCAGCAAGTTTATACTGCTTTGGTTGGCCAAATCCCAGCCTCCCAACACTCCTAGTATAATGACTTACCTTGTCAGCCCTTAATTGGTTTCTTTGACACTCTGAGATTCAGGTTGGCAGATCTCTCTCCTAACCCATTACAAACCCCTAAACCAAAGTCCCCGTCTGAATCTGCCCTTCTGTCTCCTTATTAGCCGTGGTAGATTTCACCCCTGCAATAACCTAGCTAGAACCTGCTACGGTTTCTGGTAGTCTGATACCCTGTTGCAAAGTCTGCTGCTCAATAAACAACCCAATAAGTGTCTGATGCCAGCCCAGGATGACACCCAGGATGACACAATCATGACACCCAAGATTGTAATGTCAAATTGAGAGAGCTTTCACTCTGCTCTCAAATGGAGTGGAGTAAATGCTTTCACACCCCAGTCTGTACCTGAATGTTCAAGGTGCTAGTTGCATTACACTTAAGGATGTAATTCTTTAAAAGGGCCTAGGATTTTCTTTTCCTTGCTGGCCCAGACAAAGGCCTCCACCCACCTCTGAGGCTGTGCAGGGTGGAGGAGACAATGAAAATGGTGAAATATAAACATAACTAATTAAAAAAAATCACTTTGCATGGTATTAATTGTATTGATACTTTGATCTTCACTGAATTACAAAAATAAAATTATAGACTTGAAAATGTTCTAATTAGCTTTTTTCCATTTTATAGCATGTTTTATCAAATAGAAATCTGTCATCTTTTATGTTGATAATTAATAAACTGTATACTTTATGTAGAGAAGTGGTTTTTAAATTTGAAGTTTTTTCATACCTACAGGAATTACAGTGCAGCAAGGTACAAGAAGGCCAGGTTTCACTAGAATGTGACACATTGTGTAAGGAAATGAAACGGAAAGCATCTGAGGTAATGTGTCTCTTGTGGTTATAATATATTCTCACTGCTTCAGAAAAAAAGAAATGAATACAGTTTTATTTTCCAAGACAATACCAGCAAGAAATATCATGTAATCAAATCAAATGTACATGTTTAACAGCTGCTGCTTCAGACTGTTGGTTTTGGTTAAATGTGGAAAAATAGTTCTTTTGTAGACACAATGCTAATACTTAACATAAGTATGAGTTAGTGAACTTTTGGGTTATGCTAGAATAATACTCCCGTAATTTTTTCTCGTGTGTCGTAGCCTGTCTCACGAGCTAAATTGTGCCCTATACTATGGCAAAGCCTTTGAGGGGAGTGAAAAATGCTTCAGTCTGTACACAGTTGACCTTGTGGAGGACCCATTTTTATACTATTGTTAGGGGAGGGTTTTGTATTTTTGTGGAATGGGAACAGGACGTGCCCTTGAAATCCTCAAACTATATAGTTATTCAACTCTGATTCTGGGGCACCTCTTAACTGTCCCCCAGGAACATTGCTTGCTCAAGGTATGTTACCACTGATTTTCAGTCATGTCAGAGAATAAATTTAACTCAGAAACTATGAATGGCCAAAATTATCCCTCTTTGTCAGAAGCAGTGCAAGGTAGCCATATGGTTTCTATATACCCTGTTGCAATTAGTTAGAATAGCTGTTTGGGAAATCGTAGAACTTTCTCAATAGCTGGTAGAAAATACATTGGGTTAAACTGGGATCTCATTTATTCTGACCTTAATCTGGAATAACTCTGAAATCAGTGAAATTATTCTGGATTTATGAAAGTGTAAATGATGGATGAGTTTGGCCCATTCTCTGTATAATGAAGGATTTTGAACAAGTCTTGTTAGCTACAGGTGCTTTTCAATTAAAATGTTTCGATAAAGATTGCCAGCGTGACTGCAACTTCTAAGGAGACTGACATCCTTTGTCCTCACATGTAGTTGTAATACTAGCATTCTCATGCTATCAATAAGCCTCCACCTTGCTCTAGAAATCAGTCACTAGGAATAGAAGAATTTGTTTGTTCAGTCCTTGGCACCTTTGCTAAGACCACAATTTGTGATCGTAATTTTAGTGATGTGGGCACATGTTCACTAGAGACTGGACTGAAAACACTAACTCAGTAGCAGCTGAACAGCAATCGGATGACGACAAGCAATCTGGCCACTTATGTCCATGGCTTAGCTGAAAAATACTTCGGTTATCTTACGAGTCATTTCAACAGTCTCAGACTAGACCTTTTCTGTTTAAGAACTGAGATTTTCAGACTCAAAATTAAACACTAGCAAGTGACAGCATAAATTGGCTGTACGCCCTCTGCTGTTTTTTGCAATCTTGTTGTAATCTGCAGGGAAGAATTGTCTAGTGCACAGAGCATAAGACTAGTAGCCAAGCACTCCCAGGTTTCACTGCATGCGTTGCCACAGGCATGTTGGGCATGGGATAACTGAATACCTGCCTCAGAATTGAGTGTTCTGTGCTTTGAAGTTGAAAAGTGTTGTACAAGTGCTTATTATTAGGCAATATTCTGGAACATGTGAAGGCTTGATAATGACAAACTAGAATTAACTCCTATTATGTACACTCCACATAATTACAGTTCAGAGCAGCATATCAAGACTGAGCAGCATTTTGATTAAGACTGCAGACATTTACAAAAGAAACCATCTTGCAGTGTTACAAGGTGACCATCAGTTTCCAGAAATCACTGACATTTTAACTGTACAAGCCAGTATAATAGTGCCTAATGAATGCGCACTGCTGAGTAGTTTGAGATTTCTTTTAATGCACATTCTTTTCTTTTTAAGAACATTTTTTCTACCGACTCTACCTCATTTTCTCAGTGGAACATAACACTGATCATTTTGGTTAATCCTCTCCCCCTGGTTCAAATTCAACCACAGTAGTCTGCTGCTCTCTTTCATACCGTTAGCTGTGCTATATCATGGATGGCTAACTCATCTTTCAGAGCTGATGCCTTACCAATAGGTGGCGGTAAAATATCAGACACTTGGAATTTGTACACTTATTCACGCCACACTTTTTGGGTACAAGTATATGTGGTTGAAATATTTTTCCAATAAAGTCTTTTTTATTTCACTTTGCATTTTGTTGCAGTTCTTAATTCTGTAAGCCATTTTTGTGGCTTTTTAAGCTTCCTGCCTCAACAGTTTAAAAGGGTACATGAAAATCTACAAAGGTTATTGGGCTGCTTATTAAATTGCCTTCAGTGATGAGCGTGTACATGGTGTACTATATAGTGTAAATTTCTGAGAGTTCCACTTTGTCTTCAACATTTCTTCTTGGATTATGAGCTATTTGGGACAGGGACTTGTCTATGTGGACAATGTTTAGCACATTGTCACTGTCCGAATGCAAATAAATAATTGAAATATCTATTCAAGTTTAATGTTGGGATCTAAATGGTGCTTGCTTTCAGGTTATTAAGCAGATTTTGAATGTAACTTTATCAGAGTAATACAATAGCTAAAAATATTAAAGGTCTAGAAATGCCGTTGCTTTCAAGAAACACTGCCAAGAGCTAAAGCTAAACCCTGACTTCACATTAGTGAGTGAGATTTTTTTTGCTGATTTCAGGTACAAGGAATAGTTTCATTTTATATATATTTGTTTTATTTTTCCTACTTGCTGCTAGTTCACTGTTTACACTATAGTATTCTGAGAAATGGTGTTCCAGAAGTATATGTGTAACAGGAAACGCAGTACATCTTTGAGGAACTTAGAGCTGTTGAACGTTGCATGTGTCAGATCTGGTTGAGTGCCCCTGGTGGCCACCCACAAGACTGCTGTGAAGGGAGTCCAAGCCTCTGGGTCACTGGATCCCCAGGTGTGTTAAGCCTCTCGGCCTGAACAGAGTCCAGTCACTGTCCTAACCTCGGGGTCCATAGGCACACTCTGTAGGGTTCTGATCCTTTGTCTCACCATCCTGAGGACTGAAACCTGCTGTTCAGCAGCCTAGCCCCTTTAGATTCGTGGCTGACCATTCGGACTCCCCTGTACTTAGATACCCTCTCACAGAATCCCACCTCAAGGTTTGAGCCTTCTGCTTTATCAGTGAACTCTCTCAGGGGGAAACAGGATAGTTGTAAAGTATTTACTACTTTACCAGAGTCTAATGTCATTTCTCTTTTATTTCATCATTTAGAAGACTAAAAATGTCCTAACCCCAATGCCTCTCATAGCTTACCCTTCCCATGAGAGTGGGGGGAACTGGGCAGGGCCCCTACCTCCTGCGGGTACCTACATGCTGGGATGCTTCTCTCTCCTCTTTAGCTGGAGACAAAATGGCCAAAGGGCCCAGAAAACTCCAATCCCCCCATTTTTATAACTTTTGGCTCCCTATGTCAGGTGACCCTGCTGCCAGCATCCCCAGGTGATCAGAGAGCCCTGCCAATTGACTTTGTAGTCAAGGCAATCTCTCTCCTGATCTTTGTCATTTGGAAAGCTGAGCATCATATTTTAACAACTCTGTTGTTCTTTTGCCACCAGCCTTTGAAATTTTCAGTCCAGCATGGAGGCAAACAAGTAATAGAGAAGGCAAAAGGCTGCACGCTGAAAATGGAATTTGCAGTCTGCTACAGATATGTACAAAGCCCCCAGTATCAAACGCAATTAATAAATTGTATAGACGGATTCACAAATTATCACAGCATGCTATTATTATTTATAAACCAAAGGCACCCCGCTATGTGCTAGATACTTCCCCAATATATGACAATGCAATTTCTGCCCTGAGTATCTTGCAATCTAAGTAGTAGATTAGAAGCTCACCCAGGAGGAAGTTTACACTTTTTTGGTATTTTTGTAATGAGTCTCATTCTGTGAAAAGCCAAAATGATCCTGTGAGAAATCAGAAAACAGAATTTATACTATAATCAGTAACTTACAATGTCAGTTACCCATTATTTTGTATGTGTTTGAACAGATAAAAGAGGCAGAAGCCAAAGCTGCTATTGAAGAAGAAAAGCGAAGGCAACAGGTACCAACCCTTCTTCCTCTGACCCCAGCATCTCTCCCCAAGTCTTAGGGCAGGGCTACACTAGAGAGTTTACAGCTGCGCCACTGTAAGCTCTCCAGTGTAGCCACTCTAAGCTGATGGGGGAGAGAGCTCTCCTGTCAGCTTAACTACTCCAGCCCCTGTGAGTGGCAGAAGCTGTGCTGTCAGAAGAAGCTCTCCCACCAGCATAGTGCTGTCCACACTGGCGCTTATGTCAGTGTAACTTACATTGCTCCAGGGGGCTGATTTATTCACATCCCCGAGTGATACGTTATGCCGACATAAACTGTAGTGTAGACATGGCCTTAATTCTCTTGGTAAATCTGTTAATTTATGCATAGCTAAAGGTTTGCAGTACATTGTCTTCAGATGCTAAGGGCCAAGATTTTTCACACCAGCTAAGGATTCTGGCCCAAAGAACTCAGGCCTGTGTTATGAGTGACTTATAATAGTAAAGCCGAAGTGTTCTTCCACATCACCAAACATCTATATGTGCAAAATCATGTATAAATGATTAACGCATTATTCATGTTTCATGAGTTAAAATATCTTAAGTATTGTATTAAATTAGTATTTTTGTATGCAATTGCTCTTTTACATTTTGCCAAACCTTTATAAAATAAGAAAAATAAACTTTGGGAAAATGTAGTTTTGGTTGCAGAAACAGACCCTGTAAGCATTTAAATGGAGGCTGCAATTTTCTTAGGGACCTTGTAGTACAATAAAACATCCCCTGTTTGTGCTTTCTCCTTCTGACAAGGTAAAAGTTACATATTTTATTAAAATAAATGCCTATGCTTGATTAGCTATATTGACGTAGCAACCCCTCTAACACTTCACACTTATAAAATATTCTTAATTTGAGAACTTCGCACCTCCATTATTTTGCAGCAGGCCTGATAGCACTCAGGCTGCAGAAGTGCCTTTTCTTTTTCTTCAGTGAAACCTTGCTCACACTTTTGGAGCTTGAAATTGTTTAAAATTGCAATTTCTCTTCTCTTGTTCACATACCCCAGGAAAATCTTGGTAGCCTTCCAAGATAACTGGACAAAAAAATTCTAAGGTTGAGCTGATGCCAAAATAGTGGTAGCAGCAGATTGTACTGTAGCAGCAGAGAGATGGGGCAGGAGAGAGCTGGTCTGTGTACCACACATGGCCGCAGTGCTCAAGCCCCTTTGAGGTCATCACATGGGGGAGGATCCCCCATTTTCCCAGTGGAGGGGGGGGAAGAGTGCCTGGTCAGGTTCCCTGTCCTCACCATAGACCACCCTTAGACCCAGCACCTAGATCCAGCAACCCATCTTCCTTTCCTTTCCTAACACAGCGGCATCACATGGGGCCGGAGTTTCTTAGTGCTCTCTTCCTCCATATAGGGGCAATGCCAGGCTGGGCTGCCCAACCCTGTAGATCCAGCTGTCCATCCCTCATTCTGCGTTAACAGACTTCTGCAGCTGGCAGTTAATGTATTTAGTTCTGAAGCGCAAGTGGTGGTGGTCTTTTGCTGCAGTCTTGGAGGGTCAGGGTTCAAACCCTGCTGATGATAGGTAATTAAATGTTTTTATGTATGCAAAAAGATTTTAAAAACATTTTAGAAAGGGTGAAAAGTCAAGCCCTAACAAGTTAGGATTTATAGTTGCTCATGCAAACTTAATTTGTCCCAGCCCCCCGTGTGTGCGCGCATTATGATTCCATTTTTAATGACATGATCACATACTATTTTTTTTCTATAGGACCCCTGTCTCATTTAGTACACAGGATGAATAGAGCTCACTTAGTCAGCTGCTATTCAATATTTTGTTTTAACCTCCCTTGCTGATTTGACTGTAGACTTTATTTACTGTGCGTTAGTCAAACCCAGCTCTGACAATAAAATTATTAATTTCCTTGTGGGCTTTTTTATGGTGCCTATCACTATAGAATCACAGTGCTTCATAAATGTTAATTGGCTAAGCACAGTGAAGTCTAAGGGCTTGGCTATACAGGGAGTTATTCCAGAATAGCTATTCCTGATTAACTCCATGCCATTATTCTGATTTAAGGTAATTTGAAACATAAGAATGGCCATACTGGGTCAGACCAATGATCCGTCTAGCCCACTATCCTGTCTTCAGACAGTGACCAATGACAGATACTTCAGAGGGAATGAACAGAACAGGAAGTCATTGTGTGATCCATCCCCCGTCATCCACTCCCAGATTCTGGAAACACAGACTAGACACCATCCCTGCCCATCCTGGCTAATAACCATTGATGACCTATCCTCTATGAACTTATCTAGTTCTTTTTTGAATACTGTTATAATTTTGGCCTTTACCATATCCCGTGGTAACAAGCTCCTCAGATTGATTGTGTGTTGTGTGAAGAAGTACTTCCTTTTGTTTGTTTTAAACCTGTTGCCTATTAATTTCATTGGGTGACCCCTGGTTCTTGTGTTATATGAAGGAGTAAATAACACTTCCTTTTTCGCTAACTCAACACCAGTCATGATTTATGTAAACCTCTTAGTCATCTCTTTTCCAAGTTGCAGTCTTTTTAATCTCTCCTTATATGGAAGCTGGTTCCTATCCTTTATTTATTTTATTTTTATTTTTATTTCTTTTTGCTCTTCTCTGTACCTTTTCTAATTCTAATATATAAACAAGTCACTCTGCCTCTGGAATTAGACCATTCCACCACTCCTAGAATTAATCAGGAATAGTAAATTTGCTTTAAATTCACACACTACCTTTTTCTGAATTAATTTTCACGTGTAGACAAATGTTCACACTCAACTCAGATAGAGAAGTGCCCCGGTAATGTGATAACTTCTGAACACATCTGCTAAATCGCAACATTTATGGGAATATTTTAGGCATCAATGGACAGGATCCTATTGGTGGGTTTTGGTGTGTGAGAGAAAAACTGGAAGGGGGAAACAGGTGACATATGGAGCCTTTGGCATCTGGCTAGCAGGCCCAGCAGCTTCATCCAGGTCTGCAGTTGTCTACAGAGCAGCAGTTTCCAAACTGTGGAATGCAACCCCAAATAGGGTCAGGCTATCAGCAGATGGGGTCATGGTGAACCTTAACATATGGAAGATGTCCTTTTGCTTTGCACAACATGACCTTGCGTGTATGGTTAATGTGAGAAAACAATGGATGAAGCGTGACCTCACATGCACCATATGTACAAGGTCACATTCTGCAGAGGAAAAAGGTGTCCTCCACACAATAGGGATCGGCATGACCTCAACGTACAGTGTGTGCAAGGCCCCACTGGGCTGAGAATGCCATTTTGCTCTTCAGAATAGTGTCCTCCATGTTGTCTGGGGGGTCCTGGCAGGAAATACTTCATTAAAACAAGGTCATGGCAGCAAAAAGTTTGTGGACTCTTGCTTATAGATCAAAGAACCCGTTAACACTTTCCAGCATAACAATACCCCATCTCAGCTCTGCTGATCCTCCCAATACACTTGACACCATGAATGATTTATCTCCCAGAAATAAAATAAATAAGAATGGTGGAGGGGCAGGAGGGAAAGGGCAAGTGTGCATAACCCCTGGCATAGTGGGAGGGATGGGAACTGGGACCCTGGCGTGAGGGCAATGGGAGTCGCATGAAATCCCTGACAGGTGGGGCAGGGCTGGGGAGGATACAGACTCCATGTAATGGAGGGGATGAGGGCATGGGAAGAATAAGGGCACACCTACCCCCTGGCATGGGGGGGAAATGGGGGACAGTAGTGTGTGGGAAGAGGGACATGGAGGGTACACAGAGCCTCAGCATATGCTGGAGAGGGGAAGGGGGGTGCAGAGGTCCTGGAATGTGGAGGTGGGGGTTTCAGGGTGTCCCTGAAATAGAGGGTGATGGAAGGGTTGTGCAGAGAAACCTTGTGGGTGGGAGATAGAGGGCAATGAGCTCAGCCTAGAGAAGCTACAAAGTGTACAGCACTTTGGTTAATTTAACTTTACAACATCTTGCTAGGTGAGGGGATGGCTCTGTCCCCATACAGATTGGGAAATCAAGGCACAGAGAGTAAGGTCAAGTTTCCACTAAGTTTTGAGTGCCCCATTTTAGACATGTACAACCCAGTTATTTAGAGGACTTAGGATTATATAGCACTTGTTCAAACCACAGCTCCAGATGACTTAAGTTTCAACTGTAAGTGCTCAGCACTTCTTCTGTAAATCAGACCACAGGGAATCAAATTGGACACCTAGAAAATGAGGAATGGAGTTTGTGGCCACCTATGAAAAACTGAAAAGTTTTGGTTTAAGGGGCTTGACTAGCATTACATTACTAGGGATTTTGTGGCAGAGGCAGGGATAGAGTGCAGCATTCAATTGCCCCTAACTGTGAAACCCTCCTTTCTCTTCCTGCTCCTTGTCTGATGTGTCTCTGCCCTCCCACTGGCTCATAGACCTAGTCTGCCTCCCCAGGCTCCTCATCCAATCTGTCTTTCCCCTCACCCCCTTTATGGCTCCTTGTCCCTGTCTTCCCACTCTCCTTGTCTGTCTTTTTGCCCAGCCAGTCCCAGTTTTTCTCCCGCGTCCAGGTCATTATCAGGTCTCTCCTGTTTCCTCCCCACACCTTCACACGTCCTGGGTCTGAATCCTGATCTCCCTTCTCTAATCTCATCATCTCCCCACCCCATTGCTCATTTGCTTCCCTGGCTCCTAGTCCTAATTTTCTTGCCCAACCAGTTCCAGTTTCAGATTCCTTTTCCCAATATACTCCTTTCCTTCCCCCTGTCTGGCTTTTGTCCCCTTTGCATTCAAATCAGCTGGTCCTCCTCTTGCTGCCAGGGTGCCAGGAATGGGGTCACGGAGAACATAGGAGAGATGGGCCTCCTGCTGTCAGTTTGGGTGCCCAGCTCCACCATGGCCTGGAGCAGCCATTACAGGGAAAATCTGGCTTCACCTCTGTTTGCCTGGTCGGAAGCATGCTCAGTTGCTTTGTGGGATGGTGCATGTGCAGTCTAGTCAGCACTTGGCGAGGATGGAGTCTTCAATGATTTTTAGCTATTAAAATCTGAAAAGTCTCTACTGAGCATGTGTGAACTGTGATTTTTTTTCCAAAGGATTTTTTTTCCCAAATATATAATTTGGAGCAATTTGAGCGTTCTTTTACAGAGATGGCAAAAGGCACATCCTTGACACACAGGTCACCCCCTATAAAACATCAGGTCTGTGCTCTAGAGCCGTTCAAAGAAGAGGTCTCCAGAATTTTTTAATCTGGACAAAATGTATTTTTCCTTTCCCTGAAATGACTGAACAGTTTTGGCTTAAATTCCCCTTTCCCTCTCCAAAATAATAATAAAAATTAATTAATTAATGAGGCAGACATCTGGCATGTAAAAGTTCAGCCCTAATGGTTAAACTTTAGCTATGTTATAAGCAACTGACAACAAGGTCTTAAAAGGGGAAGTTTGGGGCAATCTGAATAGTAGGTGGTGCTACCAACCCCCCAGTCGTATACAGATCTATTTCATAAGCCACTGACTTGTCATAAATTGACATTTAAAATATAAATGCATTTCCAAGTTTTTAATGCTGAAAACATGTCAATTATTTGTTTTCTGTCCTACCTAGGCTGAACTAGAGGCTTTTGAGAACAGGTTAAAAGGACGACGAAAAAACAAGAGAAGAAAGGATGACGTAGAAGTTGAGCAATCGGTGTGGCAAAAATATAAGAATTTTATCATGCTGCCAGTATGTGGAGTTGCTGTTGTGATGCTTGCGTGGCTCATGGCTTACAACAACTGAAATAATTTGATCTATTGTAATATTCCTCAGTTGGGCTTTAGGTACCTCTTATTGCTAGAATGTTAGTCTGTATATACTAGAACTTCATGTTCATAGTTCAGTTGTATATTTAATTGATATCATGAGGGGGAAAAAAAAAGCATGTGAAGCTTTTAAATCTTAGTTAACAGCACAAAAATATGAATTCAGAGTAGAATGATTTAAAGTTGTACAGTGCATGTGGTCATGCAGTTTATCCTGCATAGTTTCACCATCTGTTTTAATATATTGTATTATGTCTCATTAACTCCACTTTGCAATATTAAGCATAGGTTTTTTAATTTGGTTGTACTGCATACCAGTACATTTGTAAAATAAGGTTAAATTGAGCCATATTTGCAGTAAATCAACGTTGTATTTTTGCCACTTTAATAAGCAGAGGCCGCTCTGTGTATGGCAAGCTAGGCAGCTGCCTAGGATGGCAGATTTCTGGGCAGCTGCCTAGAAAGGAAGATTTTAGTCCAGCTGCTCCTCTGTCATGATGTGGGACAGTCAGGCCAAATTTGAGTGACGTTGTGACCCCATGATGACAGAAGAGAGAGCCAGCCCAAATTTGAGTGGTGGTGTGGCCCTAGGTTGCAATACCACTTTCTCAGATTTGGCCTGGCCACCACTCTGTCATGATGGAGCAGTGGCCAGGCCATATTTCAGTGATGTGAAGGCAGTGCACTGAAGCGTCGCTTAGGGCAGCAGATTGCCTTGAGTTGACACTCTCTTAATAAAGATTAGTATTTTTAGTCTTTGATTTAGATAAATCATAATTCATACAAAACAAAATAGGAAGAACCATCCTTCAGCAGCTTTTAATCATCATTTTATTGAATATAGAACTTCAAAGGGTCTAGAAGACTTGGGCTTTCCACAGTGGAAATGTCAGGTTTCCTCACAAAAGGTTTATTTACTTCGCTTGCGCTATCAAACAGTACAGTGGGTCTCACATCGTTACTTTTCAAACCCTTAATTTTTCTGTGCCTCAAAAAAATAAAAAGCCTAATGGAATCGCAGACTTGTGCTGATCATATGGGAAGTTGCTTGACAATGAAGTGAGCTCTCAAAGCTGTGCTGTCTTGTGAGACTTTTTTTTCTTGAACAAATTTCCTTTACAGTATAAGGAAAAACCCACTTTAAAGGAATATATGAAAGCAGAAAAATAGTGATAAGTAGAGGCTTATTCCAAATCCATGCCATAAATGCGGACTTTGCTCTTCCAGGCCAGAGAGCAAACGGTATTTTTTTGTGAACACTTATGCCAAGTAATCCTCCTTTTGATGAAGAGAGGAGAAAAGAGGAGATTTTCCTTAAACAGATGTATGAAGATAGTCTGTTCCATTGTCAAGTAATATGTTGCGGACCAATATTCATATCAATGTGAGCAGGGCTTTGTTGAAGCAGTTCTCACCTTACTTGAAACGAACTCATTTTTTTCTATGACCGTGTTGGCTATTTCTTCATTAAAACAAATACATTGTAAAGCGTCTGCCTGCTTAGCTCTACTTCTGTTGCCAAAAGAGAAGGAATCCATCTCTCCAAATAGAGAAACCACATGAAAATGGTCTGCTCTTGCAGCAGAAGCTTTGTGTAGATTGCTTTGAGTATTTTTTATCAACTTGATATAAAATATTGGAGGGAAATACTGGCAACTTCATTGATTATGTTAAATATTTGTATTTCTTGTTTGGCAGGAAAACACATTGCCATTTTTAAATTATTTCTTTTCATATGTAAAAGACACATCCTCTTATTAAAGGGACTAATTATCTCCTGATCTGTTGGTATGAGAGAAAGATAGAACTTAAAATAAACAAAATATCAAAACTAGTGGTGTATAATCCAATCACAGAAAAGCATCTTAGTCATTTGCACTCTCTAAAGTTGGTAGGTCTGCTACAAGCAGTGCTTGTTGAATAAGTATTCATGAATCCTAGCATCAAGGAATGTGAGTGGGTTAAAACAATCTGCATCTTAAATGCAACAGATTACTAACTTCTCTTCCACTTATGATCTTATACATTTGATTACTTACATTTTAACGTTGGATGAGGAGGCTAGTCAGTTTGTTTATAGATGCAACAAAGTATTTGGAAGTACAACATGCAAATAACACATTTTATGCTTTACTCAGTACTTGAATTGTTTATAACTTGTATAGGGAAAATATTGAAGCTTATTTGCAATCATTTAAATAGTATGTTTCTACTACATTACAGCATAATGAAAAAACATTCAAATATTAAGAATTTTATTTTGCAAAGAAAGTAAGAATGGAGAAGTCTATATCAGCCCAAGTGACATAAGTACTAGAAGGGAAGTGTCTGATTAGCATACATACTTGTTAGTCTTAAAATACAGTATATTTAGCTATATATTTAAGTACAAAGCATCTTCCAAATCTGAATAACTCCTGCAAGGTGTTAAGCAACCTCATCTCCCACTAGTATTAATAGGAGTTAAAGGTGCTCCCTTACCTTTCAGGGGTCACTCAGCATTTTGGAGGATTGGGGCGTTAGATTATAAACCCCTTGGCAGCAGGAGAACTGTCATTTATCTGTAAAGTATCATGCATACCTTTTGGCACTGTATACTTTACAGTCAGCTGTTAAAAACCCAGCCAGACAATAAACATGGAATAAAATCTAGATCATGCATTTGTTCTCAAGTAGTAATATGATAAAGGAGCGCACAGTACTTAAACAGTAAACTTTGATATGGATCAAAATGGAAAAACTGTTAATTTCCTACTTGTCATATCCCCCTTTTTGATGGCTACTCCCCTGATTTTCTCTTTGCCCCTCCTGAAGATTCATTTCAGTCCCTGAGCTATAAATAGGAGGAAGGAGATTAAATTTATTCTAGGAAAAAATTAACTGAGATCTATTAAACTGTGGAATTACTCTCTCAAGTGAAGTGGTGGTAGCTCCCTTGCTTGTCATTTAAAATTATATTCCCCAGAATTTTATCCAGTCTACTGTAGACGAGAGAACAATGCTGAACTCTTGCAAAGTTAGAGAAGGTGACTTAATAGGTCTCTCCTATCTCAAGCCTTTATAATATCCATTCTCTGTCAATAAAGTTAATTTGATGGTTTTGCTTAATAACTAAAAGGGAGAAAGGGGGGGAGAGGAGAGAATGTAGATAGAGCAACAAAGTAGGCAACTTTAACATTGCAATTATTTATTCATATTTCTTCATTTTCATGCACTGGCAAAAGTGAAACCTGAAAGAGGGGGAGTCCACTCAAGTAGATCGTGTGGGAGGGAATTAATGGTCTTCAGCTCTCTTTGACCAACATGTTGGTATATCAGCACTGTTATCCCTATCCAGGCACTTTATTCAAATATACATCCAACTTAAATACAAACAGTTTTACGGTAACTGCACCTGTATCTGCCCCGTAGTCCATGCCAGGAGCACCCAGTCAGGTGTCAGGACTCCAGCCATTACCTATCTCTGGGGTGGGACCTTTCTCACACTTTCTTTTGACAAGGGGTTTTAAGGCTGCACAGCTCCCTGCCTTACACAGTGGTATCTCCAGCAAGCCGGTCTGCCTAATGGCCAGGGCCCATGCATTGCTCTGTCTCCAAGGGCTATGAACAATATATTAGAAACAGGTTCCAGTTGACACGCAGCTCTAAGCAAGCATGTTCATTAAAGCATTACAGAAAAAACATAAAAGAGGAAGTTCCTATATACATGCTAAAAGCTTACCAGAGTCATTCAGTGTTACGGGGCCCGAGTAGGCCAAGATCTTTCCCACCCTTCCAGAAGGATTGCGGGCTTCCCTTGGACAGAAGGTCCATGTGCTGGGTCAGAGAGAAGGCCCCTGAGTCGGTTTAAACCCAGCCTTTTTATACCACATGCCTTGTCTGTGTCTGAGAATCCACGATATGCAACCCTCCCTAGGGGGGTGTTACTTCTCTGGTGGGGTTTGCATCCTGAATGAGCCACCTTAATCACTGACCCACTGTGTTTAGCGCCTTTCAGAGCTGTGATAACCCTCCTTCTTGGAGTTGCACACAGTTCCTGGCCCACCGTGATACATTAACCATAACCTTAATAAAATATGGTCTCCAAAGACAGTGCATGGGATTGCAATATCTGTCACACAGACATCCCATCATTCCTCCTGCATTAAATAGTCATGGTTAAAATCTCACTATGTAGACACACTAAAACTATTCGTACAAAGTTTGTGGGCTCAGTTGAAGCTTTAAAACACTGCTCTATATTGGATAATGTACAAACATGGACTGTCCCAGTAGGGGCGCCAACAGCCATGCATCAGCCACGATGCCTGGTGGGGTGCAGCTCATACATCGCTCTTTTAGATTTTGTGTGTGTGTGCTCCTTTCTGATTCCAGCTGTATCTGGCTGCTGGGGTGCGGGACGGAGACGAGGGCAGAGAGCTAATTCCTACCACTTGTAGGATGGCTAATACTCTTAGCCAGAAGTAATTGTGCCATAGAGCCTAAGAACTACACTTCTTGTATGGCTGCTGTTCTGCGATGCACAGGTTGGGAGAAGACTGCAAAAGCAGGCAAAGGTCAGGCATAGTGTAGTCCCATTTTTCCTCTTAAATATTGTTTACTCCAATCTCTTCCTCTTAAATTATTTTTCATGCTCTGGCCATTTTAGACGTTTCTCCCTCTGGCTGCACTGAAATGCAAGTATATACTTCAGTCTTTATCTTCTGGCTCCAACCAAACTAACCAGTTGCTTTCAATACATATAAATTTAACAAAATTATTCTGCACTCTACCAGGCAGTGGAAGCCAAGCATATGGTTGAGAACAATAAAATCAAAGAGAAATTATCTACATTAGTAAATCAAATTTGCTAGGAGACAATAATATGTATGTGTATTCCCTTGTTTCACTATTCTCAGTAACAGTTTTTTTAAAATGTGTATTGTACTATAAATTTATACAGATCATTCCACTGGAAAACAAGTTCTGCTTTCCGCTGATAGACTAATGTCACCAACTGTGTGTGGGTATCTAGTTAGTGTGAAGACAGACTAAATGGCAAGCTATGTTCCTGATCTGGAAACCACTAATAAGCGAAGCGATGGGGGAGGGGAGCATGTTAAAATAACAGAACACTTTGTTAATATATTAATTTCCAAAATGTAGTGGTCTCAGTAAAATAGCTGCTAGAAACAGAACTTTGCTTAGGTTTGCCCTGGCTTCCAGACCTTACAATAAAAATGTGGATAGTTTTCACAGAGGCTTCAGCAACTGGAGTGGCAGCATAGAATGTGGGTGGAGTGAGGTGTCCAGGTGATCTAATTCCAGCTCCACTACTGACTTGCTGTGGGCTTCGAGCAATACACTTCTCCTCTGGGCTTCGGTTTCCCTATCTGTAAAATGGGGTTAATGCCACTATTCACCCTCTTCCTAATGTAGGCGTTTGAGAGGAATAGTTAACATACTTTACAAAATATTAACCAAGAAAATCACTGTGTAAAGGCTAATTCCCTGTCTGACTACTGTTGAACAGCCAGCAGTCGCAAAGTCTTTTAAACCGTTTGGTTCTCTGTTTCTTATTCCACACATTTGCTGTTATTTGTGGAGTAGCAGCAACTTGTTCTACTTTTCATTTTCTACCGGGGGATTTTGCCCAAGTGAAAAATGCAAGATTGGACCGTAGCATTTGGATTGGAAGCATTTATGTACAGTTTGGTGTGCATGGCATTTGAGAAACAAAATGGCCAGTCCCTGCCCTAGGAGCTTGCAGGTAAATTAGGCGTGGCATAAAGCAAGGGATGGTGACACAGGAGGGCTGGGGAAGAGTATGGGTTGGCAGAAGATCGTGAGATGTGCTTATTTAAGTATCTTGGTGGTCTCTCTTTTACTCTAAAATATGGGGTAGTGTCTGGAATGAGAGCCAGGGTGGAGATCAGTGATGGAAGTTAGGTTCAAGTCATGGGTTTTTTTAGTTGGAGCTAGATTCTCACTTTTTTTCTTATGATCACTACAGTGACATTGCACTAGCGCTAAAAAACATTCTTAAAGTACAATAGTAGAAGCTTATTTGTTTTAGTAAGTAGAGCTGAAGCATATTCTCATAATCTACTTACACAAGATGGTGTCCTTTCTAAGTGAAGGGTGACTGCAGCTCCTGGAAAAGTACTGGATCCTTTTATATTCTGGTAGCATCCACAATGTAGTAGGCATTGTCCGCAAACACAGGTACTCCCTGCCTTGATCTTTGGCTGAAGTCCTGCAATCAGATGCATATATGTGGACACTGGGAACCCTGCAGAGATCCACTGACTTCAGTGAGGCTCCACCTGGCTATAAGGGTCCTTCTGTACGGATCCAGTTGCAAGATTGGAGCATGAGCCAACAAGCAATGTACAAGGAGAAGGGGAACCAATCAAAATATGTGCAAATTTTATATGGATTCGCAAAAAGAAAAGGAGTACTTGTGGCACCTTAGAGACTAAGCTTTCCTGAGCTACAGCTCACTTCATCGAATGCATCGAATGCTGTAGCTCAGGAAAGCTCATGCTCAAATAAATCGGTTAGTCTCTAAGGTGCCACAAGTACTCCTTTTCTTTTTGCGAATACAGACTAACAGGGCTGCTACTCTGACACCTGTTTATATGGATTGTAATCATTGTTCAGTGTGTGTGAGGTTTCTCCCTGTGCCTGACCCACAGCGATACCAGTCTGGCACAGCTCTGAGCTTGAGCACCTGGCTCTGTGGTTCAAGCTGTGGAAACTCTCTCACTTTCAGCTTTTGAGGTCCCGGGCACGGTAGCTGTCACACTATCTTTAAATTTGTTTTACATATTTCTTCGGCCTTGGAGTTTAGACTATGGGTTGGGAAGGCTGTATATGAAATCATCCATCTGTGATTTGCTCTTCCCCCTTCCGGGATTTCGAGTCCTTCAGCAACATGCCACTTTTACCCCCTAGGAAATAAAGTGAAGAGATGGATCTTGCTCAGGTACTTGAACGAGTTGGGATTGGAGGCCCCTGATAGGGTGAAGGGAGCTCATTGGCCCTGTTTCAAGCTCCCAGGAGTCTATTCCTCCAGCTTTCTTCTCTCCTTGCCCAGGCTGGGCTCTCCTTTTATACTGGCAACGTCTAACCCATTTCTCTGTGGAATTCTAGCCTCAATTTCACCTAGTCCATAGGATCAGAGGACAATCATTAATTTTAAATGTGCCCAGATAACTTCCCCCACCTGCCATCTTCGGTGGGGAATGTGAATGGTGTCTTAATCAGCACTTCCCTGGGGCTTAATTTCCATTCTTCTCTAGTCCCTCAGGAGGCTGCAGAGCGGGCAACGTGTACTTTGTCCAAGAGCCTGTAGAAATAGAGCACAGCATTCTGTCTAATCAAATATGATCATCAATTACCTCCCCACCTTTCATGTTTCCTTGCACAGAGGAGTAAAAGCCCTTGTGAGAAGAGCTTTGCAACCCCTGCTTCATCAAACTGTCAGCGACAAGACCATTAAAACAAAATAAACCCAGAAGCCAAATATTCTTTGCAGCCAGTAGTGGCATCCTATTCAAGATTGCCTGAGTGAAATAAACCTGGGTTGGGGGAGGGATCGATTCCACCCTTCCCTTTACTTTGTGATCAGCCGGGGAAGGAATGGAGGCTAGCTCCTCTGGGCGAGCTGTGCACCTGGCTGACCCCGGAAAGGCTACCGGCCAGCCGGCCGAACTTGGTAGGGCGATAGGATCGTTTTATTGGCAGGGAACCAAAGGGTGGCGGGGCAAGGCAGTGCTGCCACTTTTCGCCAGGAGAGCCCCTGTAGCCCGGATAAGGCGAGGACAGGTCAGAGTGACAGAAATTCATCTACATGTAAGCAGTGTCAGGATGAGCTCCACCCTGACATCTGGTGGTGAGGTGTGGCAAGTTGTGGAAAAGAACTTCAGGGGCCGATCTCATTTGCATAGGCACACCCACCACGCCTAGAATGAGACCATAGCTGCCCAAATGGTCACTTTGGCTGCTGTGGGATCCCCAGTGTCTCTGTTATTGGGGCAGGAAGAATAAATTGTTATTACCCTGATTATGGGAACTGTGCTTGGAACTGTACGTGGCCTTTTGTTATGATGGAGGGATTCACCATCAACTAAGTAGCACTCGCTAGGCAAGGGTCATGGGTTCCAAAACTGTGTGAATGGAGAGAGGCTGGGGACAAGTAGTAGTACTTGGTGGCATGGGCCCCTTGGTGAGGGCCTTACATGCTGATTGCACTTCCTCCTCTCTCCACTGTGGAATATCAGAGCTAATTTTGATTTCATTAGAAGTCTAGTTATAGGCTGCTGAGCTGACTTTGGGCTGACAGTGCACCAGCACTGGGGCTCCCCTACTACAAGCTGAATTCACCTAAGAGCTGAAATCACTGAGTGTTGTGTTAAGTAGTGGGGGAGCCTGAAGATATATTGTGGAGCAGTTTGCGGGACGGCTGGTGAAGCAGTTCGACGCGGAGCAGTGTGTGGATGGCAGGAGCTGCTTGTGGGCCGTGGAGCTGAGTTTGTGGGGCAGCTGAGCGAAGGAGTTCGTGGGGCGGCTGACGGAGCGGAGCGCAGCTGAGCGAAGGAGTTCGTGGGGCGGCTGGCGGAGCGCCGCTATGGAGCTATGGGGCGGTCAGCTTCAGATCACGTAAGGTGCCTCTTACCCCCGTCCCATTTCCACCCAGGTTGGGAGGTAAAGCTCCGCCGATAAACTTTCGAACTCTGGGGCTGCCCTGACCAGGGACAGAGACTTTTGGGGCATTGGACTTTTGGGGTTGCTGGACTCAAGAACCAAAGGGAAAAGGGCATGCCCCAATTTGTCTGGGGTGGGGTTGTTTTTGCTCATGGGTTGTGTTATGAATCCTGTTGGGGGTGTTTCCCCAACATAATGCCACATTGTTTCTCTCTGTTATTAAAAGACTTTTGCTACACTCAGACTATGTGCTTGCGAGAGGGGAAGTATTGCCTCTTGGAGGCGCCCAGCGGGGGTGGTATATATTTGTCCCAGGTCACTGGGTGGGGGCTCGAGCCGGTTTGCATTGTGTTATTGGAATGGAACCCCTAGATATTGAACCCGGCCCTTGTTGCTGCCAACTCTGACGGGCAGAAGGGTTACATTTTTGGGGGCTCGTCCGGGATCGCCTGGGTCAGTACCCCTCGCAAGCACCTGTTGAGTGATCCACTACATTGGGAAACAATTTATATTTTTTTTTGTTTGTGCTTATATTTTGAGGAAATTACTGTTTGTATAATGGCTAATATGTCAGGTTTGTTGGGCCCTGGCTCAGCAGCTTCTAGCTCGGAGGCTGCAGCCTCGGCTGATGATTGGACAAAAGCTCTGGGACAAATATATACCACCCCCGCTGGGCGCCTCCAAGAGGCAATACTTCCCCTCTCGCAAGCACATAGTCTGAGTGTAGCAAAAGTCTTTTAATAACAGAGAGAAACAATGTGGCATTATGTTGGGGAAACACCCCCAACAGGATTCATAACACAACCCATGAGCAAAAACAACCCCACCCCAGACAAATTGGGGCATGCCCTTTTCCCTTTGGTTCTTGAGTCCAGCAACCCCAAAAGTCCAATGCCCCAAAAGTCTCTGTCCCTGGTCAGGGCAGCCCCAGAGTTCGAAAGTTTATCGGCGGAGCTTTACCTCCCAACCTGGGTGGAAATGGGACGGGGGTAAGAGGCACCTTACGTGATCTGAAGCTGACCGCCCCATAGCTCCATAGCGGCGCTCCGCCAGCCGCCCCACGAACTCCTTCGCTCAGCTGCGCTCCGCTCCGTCAGCCGCCCCACGAACTCCTTCGCTCAGCTGCCCCACAAACTCAGCTCCACGGCCCACAAGCAGCTCCTGCCATCCACACACTGCTCCGCGTCGAACTGCTTCACCAGCCGTCCCGCAAACTGCTCCACAATATATCTTCAGGCTCCCCCACTACTTAACACAACACTCAGTGATTTCAGCTCTTAGGTGAATTCAGCTTGTAGTAGGGGAGCCCCAGTGCTGGTGCACTGTCAGCCCAAAGTCAGCTCAGCAGCCTATAACTAGACTTCTAATGAAATCAAAATTAGCTCTGATATTCCACAGTGGAGAGAGGAGGAAGTGCAATCAGCATGTAAGGCCCTCACCAAGGGGCCCATGCCACCAAGTACTACTACTTGTCCCCAGCCTCTCTCCATTCACACAGTTTTGGAACCCATGACCCTTGCCTAGCGAGTGCTACTTAGTTGATGGTGAATCCCTCCATCATAACAAAAGGCCACGTACAGTTCCAAGCACAGTTCCCATAATCAGGGTAATAACAATTTATTCTTCCTGCCCCAATAACAGAGACACTGGGGATCCCACAGCAGCCAAAGTGACCATTTGGGCAGCTATGGTCTCATTCTAGGCGTGGTGGGTGTGCCTATGCAAATGAGATCGGCCCCTGAAGTTCTTTTCCACAACTTGCCACACCTCACCACCAGATGTCAGGGTGGAGCTCATCCTGACACTGCTTACATACACAAGTGGGGTGAGCTACGTGACCAGCCCCTGTCCCTTAGCTTTAGCGAGTGATTAGTGGTGGCCGGGCATAGCCTCGATCCCTTTGCACGTCACCTGCCATGGGGGTAAAAGCTGGGGCTGATCTGCCTGACTCTTAATCTTCCTGCCTTAGTTTCCTGCCCCCGGTTACCTCTCCTCCCAGTAAGATGAGTTCGGGGAGTTGGCTCCCAGCCTGTTCCCAGGGAATCGAGTCCTTGCGAACAAAGGGGGGGAGGGGGGAATGGTGGCTTGCGCGTTGAGGTTTATTATTATTGGGTGGGAGAGGGTGGCGGGGGGAGCAGACAAAATGCGGAGCCCCCTCCCGCCCCTGAGCCCAGCCTGTGGGTTTAGGAGGGAGGCAGGCAGTCGTGGCACTTCCGTGTGAGATGTAGAAAGGAGAAGGGGTGGGGGGAGGAAGGTGGAGAAGACTAAGCAGCAGCCAGAGCATGTTCTCGATGCAACCGTTCCCTGCCCTGCCTCCGGAAGAAGAGAGTTACCGCCAGGTCCTCTCCACTGACCGGGTAAGGCAAGCGCAGCTCCCCGGCCACCCTACGCAGCTACCGCATGGGTCCGTCCCCTTGGCACCAGCGGTGGCCACAGGCTCCTGGCGCGCCCGGGGCTGCGTTCGTAGCCCATCGGGTCCCGATGTAGTCATCTCCACCTCCCGGGTGAGTAAGTAAGCCCCAGAGCGGCTGCCAGCCAGGGGTCTCGGGCTGTAGCAGCCGGGGGTCCCGAGGACCGCGCCCAGAGGCGCGCAAGATGCGCAGCAGAAGGGGGACGAGAACACCGCGGTTCCGGCAGCGCTCTGCAGCGAGGCTGTCTGGGCAGCGCCTAGCGCTCTCCTCGCTGAGTCGCCCGCAGACTGGGGCGAGGGGCAGCAGGGTAGGAATCCACATGGTTCGGGTTAGAGGAACCCACGGTCCCAAGGAAACCAGCTCAAGCCGAATTAGCTTTGCAGAAACGATCCCCTTTAAAGGGGGCATAGTTCCTTGGGGGCAGAAACCGGAGTGTCTCATTCCGGCCCCACGGGTGTGTTCGAGAAGCGCTCTGGGGAAAGGAGAAACTTCTTGAGCGGGTCCAGCCTGGTGGCCGAGCCGCTGCACCTTGCACAGCAAGCGTAGCAGCCCTCTGCCTTTCCACCGCCCGCTTTATATTTTGTAAAGGGGCAATTAACTTTAGCTTACTTCAGACACTCGAGAAAGTTCAGCCCGTCACCGCCGAGACACCACAATGGCACACCAACTTACAGCGGCGAATCATTGGCAAGGAGAAACCGCCCTGCTGCCCTTTAATGTAACCAGGGAACGTTTCGTTTCCTTTCATTGTCAAGGGAGGACGGTGTGTAATCAACAAATGCCGCCAGTGGTTCTGTCCCCAGCCTCCCTTAGCAATCAGGGAAGTGATCAAAATGAATGTGTTCCAATAGCCAGGCCCTTTAGGGCTGAAATAAAATATCACCGCATCTGACTGGCCCCAGACAGGACTGACTCCCTGGAGACAGGCGCGGGCTGAGCCCCCAAGTTGAACAGAAGTAAGACTTGCCCTACAAAGGATAAATCCGCAGTCACCTTCCTGTGCCCAGCCCCGCCGCGTTCTGTTAGCGGCCCGGGCTCAAGGAGAACAGCAAAGGGGGTTAATTTGGTTTTAATCGGATCCATTTGCGGCCGGTGACTGGCGAGAGCTGAGAAAAGTCATGCGGAGCGCAGCAGGTAACAAGTTCGCTCCGCGTGTCTGGCCATGTGTGCGCGGAGCAGCTGCTCTCCGGCGTCTGTGCTGCGCGCTGTCCCGAGTGAGTGTCAATGTGATTATTGCCCTTCCTCAAGGGCGAGGCGGGGGAGAGGCAGAACTAGACGCAGCACGGCCAGGGTTAGAGCGACACTTGTGCTTTTCTTCCCGGCTGCCGCGGGGCAGCGCGCGGAGCCCATCTCGTGCGGGCTCGCCGAAGACGCAGGAGTGAAATGCAAGGCGGAAACGGGCAGTTAATCGCGCTCTGAGGGGCAGCGCGGTTGTGATGAATCCAAACGGGAGGATGTGCCGAGTACGGGTGTTCCCAGTCCTCTAGGCACGTTCCCTGGGCCGGAGAATGCTGGGGCCCGGGCTACGCTAGGAAAAAGAGAGACAAGGGGACAGCGATCACGTGTTAACTAACACGTTGTAAAATCCTACTGTAGACAGGGCAAAATCCTAGTGTTAACTCGCTGTCGCTCGCCCAGGTGCACCCTGGACCCCAGACTAGGGAAGCCGGCGCGTGTCGGAACTATGGTCTCCTGCACCAGCCCCAGACTCCGGGTACTCTGGGGTAGGGGCGGGGAAGGAAGGGTCGCCAAGTCAGGGGCTGCTGGGCAGACTAAGGGGAAGTCGTGAACATAAACGTTTGACAGGTTTCAGAGTAACAGCCGTGTTAGTCTGGATTCGCAAAAAGAAAAGGAGTACTTGTGGCACCTTAGAGACTAACCAATTTATTTGAGCATGAGCTTTCCTGAGCTACAGCTCACTTCATCAGATGCATGCTGTGGAAACGGCAGAAGACATTATATACACAGAGACCATGAAACAATACCTCCTCCCACCCCACTCTCTTGCTGGTAATAGCCTATCTAAAGTGATCATCAAGTTGGGCCATTTCCAGCACAAATCCAGGTTTTCTCACCCTCCTTCCCCCCCCCACAAACTCACTCTCCTGCTGGTAATAGCCCATCCAAAGGACAGTGGGGTGGGAGGAGGTATTGTTTCATATTCTCTGTGTATATATAATGTCTGCTGCAGTTTCCACGGCATGCATCCGATGAAGTGAGCTGTAGCTCAGGAAAGCTTATGCTCAAATAAATTGGTTAGTCTCTAAGGTGCCACAAGTCCTCCTTTTCTATAAACGTTTGAGCTTCCTAAAGAGCAGCAAGGGAGATGTATAAAGGGTTCCCGACTCGGCACAGAGCTCAGATGTAATATACCGCCACTGGGGCAATAGCTTGAACAGTGCGCGTGTGATGTTCAGAGCCTTTCTCCCCACGGGGTGTTATAATGTCCTGCTCTAATGAGAAGACCAGAACTCCCAGCGAAGGAATGAGCCCTTCTGGGGGCGGGGGGGGGGGCAACATTTCAAAACTCACTTCTAGCTAAGTAGCTAATGGCTTCTTACACAATGTCTAGGAAGGAACCGCAAAACACCGACTTTACATTTTGGCGCTGTACAGCAATAGCGTTTAGTACACTTTAAAAACATTTTATACACTGCATACAATAAAACACGATAAACAATTAACACAGCCCATTATTTGAAACGTTTGTAAATATTGTCCTATATTATGTCGTCCCCATTCTCCACTTGATTTAAAATCCAGGTCCTTTAGTCACATCTCAGGGCAGAGCAGCCATAGAGTCCAAGGCCAGAAGAGACCACTGGGATCAGCCAGTCCCGTGGTTCTTACCCAGGGGTACATGTACCCCTGCGGGTAGACAGAGATCTTCCAGAGGGCACATCAACCCATCTAGATAGTTGTCTGGTTTTACAACAGGCTACATGAAAAGCACTAGTGAAGTCAGTACAAACTACAGTTTCATACAACTTATTTATACTGCTCTATATACTTTTCCGGGGGTGGCCAAACTGCAGCTCATGAGCAACATGTGGCTCTTTTACAGTTAAAATGCAGCTTCTGGAGCCCACCATGCCCCCCTTTCTCTGCCTAAAAGACTGGCAGGGAAGAGAGCTTGGGGCTTCTGGCCTCTGACAGGGCTCAGGGCTTCAACCCGGTGGGTGCACTTGCTGGGGCCCTGAGCCTTGGCATGTGCCTCCTATAAAGCGGAAGCCTCAAACCATAGCACCCTGCTGCAGGGCAGAAGCCCCAGGCCCCAGCAGGTGAGCCCCACAGGACTGAAGCCCTGAGCCCCAGCAGGCATGCCCAGTTCTCCAGGTTATGAAAATTGTTGTATGCAGCTCAGAGGGTCAATAAGTTTGGCCACCCCTGTACCACACACTGAAATGTACAATATTTATATTCCAATTGATTTATTTTATAATTGTATGGTAAAAATGAGAAAGTAAACAATTTTTCAGTAATAGTGTGCTGAGACACTTTTTGCATTTTTATGTCTGATGTCCTTGTAAGCAAGCAGTTTTTAAGTGAGGTGAAACTTGGGAGTATGCAAGACAAATCAGACTTCTGAAAGGGGTACAATAGTCTGGAAAGGTTGAGAGCCACTGATCTAGTCTAATGACAGGTTTCAGAGTAGCAGCTGTGTTAGTCTGTATTCGCAAAAAGAAAAGGAGTACTAGTGGCACCTTAGAGACTAACAAATTTATTTGAGCATAAGTTTTCGTGATCTACAGCTCACTTCATCCAATGCATTCAGTGGAAAATACAGTGGGGAGATTTATATACGTAGAGAACATGAAACAGTGGGTGTTACCATACACACTGTAAGGAGAGTGATCACTTAATGTGAGCTATTACCAGCAGGAGAGCTGGCGGGGGTGTGGGTGGGGGGAACCTTTTGTAGTGATAATCAAGGTGGGCTATTTCCAGCAGTTGACAAGAACGTCTGAGGACTGGTGGGGGGTGGAATAAACATGGGGAAATAGTTTTACTTTGTGTAATGACCCATCCACTCCCAGTCTCTATTCAAGCCTAAATTAATTGTATCCAGTTTGCAAATTAATTCCAATCCTGTTGGTAATATCTCACTTTAAGTGATCACTCTCCTTACAGTGTGTATAAATATCAGAATCATTACAAACAGTTATGCTTTTGTTTAAAGAGACATTATACAGGAATACATCATCAGATCTTTCTATTTAACAGGGTGTTACTATATTACAGATTGAGCATCATTACAACACCTATAATACGTAATTTCTAGTGATTTTATTAAGTGACATTTCAATATAAACATATATATAACATACCAGGCATATCTATCAAATATTAATATTTAAAAAATTGGACAGGTGTGCTGGGGCTTTTTTTCAGGTGAGTGTACTTTGTGTGAGTAATGAATAAAAGGTCTAAATATAAATATCTAAATATCAAACTGTCCTCTATTTTGGTGGGTACATAATTGGTGTGTTAATTTTTCCATAAGCAAAACCTCTCATAATATTGAACCATTCCTTTATGGTGGGACTATTTTTTTTCCCCAGAGAGAGGCTACCAATAGTCAAGCAGCTACTAGCATATGGGAGATTAATTCTTCATTTCCTCTTGTGTGACCATGTCCACTAGGAAGCCCCAGAAGGATTACCAAAGGATCATATGGTAATACGTTTCCAACAATTTGGGATATACTGTTATGAATTGCATCCCAGTACTTTCTAATGTCCAGGCATATCCACCATACATGCATAAAATCTCTTATTTCACCACAGTTTCTCTGACTTTTATCCACATTCAATCTCTATATATTTTTTACCCTGACTGATGTGAGGTACCATTGAAACAATATCTTAAAGACATTTTCTTTTATTATTCTACAGATTGAGGTTGCTGGTCCTCTTTTCCAGGTCAAACCCTATTTCTTTGCGGTAATTTATCTATCCACATCCTTTTCCCAGTGTGTCATATATGGAGACTTTTTTGTTATAAAAGCTGTCTGAAAAGACGATATAAATTAATTAAATAAATTAATTAATAAATTATTTTGTTTTCAAATTGACCAGACACTATCACTTCTACAGAAAGTTGAGAAACATAACTTTTGACCTGAAAGTACTGGTACCAGGGTAGAGTGGGTCAATTAAAGTTAGTTTTGATCTCTAAATAAATTAGAAAATTGTCTTTACTGAATAGCTGGCCAACCATGTGTATTCCATAACTCTTCCAATGTGTGCAGCTTTCTGGTTCACAATTTGGGTTAAGATCTGGATTATTTGCAATGAGTGTCATTGGTGAGGGGAAAGAATTTATCTTATCTCTAGTTCTGTCCCAAACCCATAGATTACACTTTGCTAAAGGATGTGTGTAAATTTCTGGAGGGCACAATATTTTATTAATCCATTGTAGCCTAGTGATGTTTACACTGTTACAATTTTCTTGTCTAAAAAAGATCCAGTATTTGACTGGGTTAGAGCACCCCAACTCCACTACCGCTTTGAGCTGGCTGGCTTGATAGCACCACAGAATATTTGGAACAGCCAGTCTACCCTGTTTAATGGGTCTGTACAAAATAGCTGCACTCACGCTTGGTCTTCTCTTGTTCCATATAAATTCTAACAACATCCTCTGTATTCTTGCTACGGTTTTATTGGGGATAATCACAGAAGGATTTTGAAACAAAAAATATTGGCAGAATATTCCTTTTGATGTGGCTATCCTTCCCAACCAAGAAATTGCATACTTCTCCCAGCAGTCAGATCTCGGCTCGTTTGCTGAAGTAGTAGTTTGATATTTAAATCATAGAGATCTTCTAGATTGTTTGAGATTTGAATTCCAAGGTATTGTAGTTGCTGCCTATTTGTACCCAAATGTTTTCTGGAGGAGTGACTTTTCAGAACCTGACTTTTCAGAAATTTATAACTAGCATTTCAGGTTGGGCATAGTTTACTTTAAAACCAGATGCTTTCCCAAAGTCCTGGATTTCTTTAGCAACTAATTTTAGGGAAATATTTGGTGTAAATAGAAATAATATTATATCCTCTGCATATAGCATCATTTTCTGATGTATTTCTGTAAGCTTTATTCCTGTGATGGATTCATTGTTCCTTATCCTCTATGCAAAAGGATTCATGGCCAGTGGGAAAAATAAAGGGGACAATTCAAATAGGAGAGGTTTGACCCTATTAACTCACACAGCTGCTTTTGGGCTCCTGTAAAGAGCAGTTATCCATTTCAGGAACTGGGGGGTCTAAATCTATATGGAACAGGCCTTGAAATGAACAGTTCCACTCTATTCTATCAAAGGCTTTCTCTGCATCTAGTGATAACATAAGAAATTGATCTTACTTTGATCTGGCATTATGGGTGATTCCAAGTACTCTCCAACTATTGTCTGACATTTGTCTATCCTTAATTAATCCACTTCGATCTGGATTTATAAAAGCTGAGAGCAAAGACTGTAATCAGCTAGCTAGTATTTTTGCTAAAATGTTCATGTCATGATTTAAAAGTGTTATGGGCCTATCGGAGCTGCCTAAGGTAAGGCCTTTCCCCATCTTTAGGGAGGACAACCACAACAGCTTCTTTCATCGGTTGTGGAAGTGCCTCCAGAACATATTCCTAACAGAATAGTATTGAAGTATTGAAGGTATCTCTCAACGGAGACACACTAATACTTCCTTAAATACCTTATCAAATTTAGCTGGAAAGACAGCAAGTCCTGGAGTTTTGCCGCTTTTCATACTTGCTATTGTCTCTAGAATTTCTTCTGTTATTTCTTTATCTAAAGTTTCTTTATCAGTTTTGCTTATCTTTGGCAAGTCTTCTACTTCCAGATATTTTTGAATAACTTCAGAGCTTGCAGTATATGAGGTGTAGAGATTTTTATAATAAGCAGCAAAAGTTGCACTTATTGCATCGGGGTGTGTAACTATCTTTTGCTGATTGTTTTTTATGAGTGGAATAATACATTGCTTTAGAATCCCTTTAAGTTTTTGAGCCAATACTCTATCACTTTTATTTTCATTTTCATAAAACTTCTGCTTTGTATATCCAAGGGCTTTTTCAGTGGTATCTCTCCTGCAACATATTCATCTTCCCTCTAATATTAGTTAATTGTTGGTATTTTTTTTAATTTGTGTTTTTGTGAATATCTTATAACTTTTTATCTCCTGTTCTAATTCTATTTTTTCTTGAGCTCTTTCTTTTTTCAGTTGAGAGGCATTGCTTGTCAACTGGCCCCTAAATACTGATTTACCTAACTCCCAGAAAAGACTTTTTTTTATATTGTCTGTATTATTTATTTGAAAGTTTTGAACAATGTCATCTTTAATTGCTGGAACCCGGTGATTGTCATGGAGAAGCAAGCAGTTCATTTTCCCCCAAAAAATTATCTTTAGAACCCAACCAATATTACTTCCAAGGGTGCATGATCTGACCACATAATGTTGCCAATTTCCACATATCTTTTCTGCTTCATTAAGGATTTAGATATTAATATTAGGTCTATTCTAGTGTATAACTGATGAGGGTGTGAATAAAATGTGTAATCTTTTTCTCCTGGGTACAATTCTCTTCAGCAATCTGAGAGATGAAATTGTTGTCAAGAGAAGTCCATGCTTCATCTGCTTCCATATCCCCCTTTTCTTTTTTTATCAGATTTGTGCCGATCCAACTGAAGTCTCCTCCAAGTATAGTTTCCCCTTCCCCAAAGTGTTGCAGTGTTTTAAAGATGTCCTTAATATTTATTATTTATTTATTCTTGTTTACTTAGCTTTTGGTTGGGAGCATACACTAAGCCCAGTGTTGTTATTAACCTAGCAATTGTGCTCTTCAACAATATAAATCGTCCCTCCTCCTTAAATTGATCCTTAATTTGAAAAGGCACATGTGTAGCAAGTGTAATGCCCACTCCCCTTTTCTTTTTGCTGAAGCAAAAAAATGCGTGCTGAAACCAATTACTTTTCATGCTCATAATTTGTTCTTCCTGAAAATGGGTTTCTTGGAGTTGAATAATCTGAAAGTTTTTTAAAAATAAATTATACCTAGATTCCCCCCCCTCTTTTAATGACATTATTTAGCCTTTGACAAAGATGTCACTTTAAAAGGAATAACCATTGAAAGTAACTATTTAGCTTATTGAAAAACTTGAAATTATTGAGATTCTCTAGCTACCTGATGGCATGAAACCTTGTGTTGTCAATGTCTCTCTTGTTTTCAATAGTTGCATTCATGACTGTGTGCCTGAATATAACTTGGTTTCTGTTTGTAACCCCCTCCCTATCTCCCCAGTTCCCTCTCTTCTCCTGTGATCCTCTTACTCTAACACCAAATCAAAACTTAAAACGCTGCACTGGTGCGGCTGCACCAATGCATCTGTGCTGCTGTAGCTCTTTAATGAAGACTCTCTACACCAATGGGAGAGCTCTCTCCTGCCAGCCTACCACCTCCCCAAGAGGCTGTAGATATGTCAGTGGGAGAAGCATGGGGACGAGGGGAAGTTAGGTCAGTATAGCTGTGTTGCTCAGCGGTGTGGATTTTTCACACCTCTCAGTGCCGTAGTTATACCGATATGTTTGTAGTGTAGACTAGACCTAAATCCAACCACAAATGAATTACCAACATAATATGTGAAATGAAACCCAAATGATTGTGTTTTGTGAATCCTAAACTCTCCCTAAGAACACTTGGCCTGCTTCTCTTGCAATCCAAATGAGGTGCAATTTCTACCTATGGGACCTTGCCCTTAGGGATGGATTACTGTCTGGTCATTTGAGTTATGAGAAGAATTTACAGAGAATCCCTAAAGGCTCCTCGCCATTCCCTCTCTGTTTTTTCCAGTCTCCTCCATCCTCTCCCCCTCCTCTGTTATTGTCCTTTATTTCCTCTATATTTTAAAATACAGAACACAGCTATTATTGATCACGGCAATTAAGGCAAATTTTATGCTATTTTCTTTATAACAGTAACATATTTATCTGTTCACTCCTGGTGACTACCAGAAAGTCACTTCTGGTTGGTCTTTAGATTACTCATCGGGTATCCAAATTCTTTTGTTCAGCTTTACTTCTGCCATTGCCAATACAGTTGCTAGAGACCTTTGTCTTTTCCTATCTTCTTTTTCCTGTATTTCACCATTTGCCAAGAGTTTTTCAGAAACTTATCTGGAGTTCTCCTTCTGGACAGTTATTTTGTACATCAGCGGTTTGGATTTCTATTCCAAGCCACTGGAGTATGTTTTTTTCCTTGCTTAAAGTCTCTTACTGTATAATACTGATTTTGGAAGCTGATTGAGAGTTTAAATGGGAATACCAATCTGTAGCAGATATCTGCCCACCTGAGTGCTGCTGTAATTTCTCCCAGCTCTCTTCTCCTTTGTAAAGTTAGGACAGAGTGTTCATGGAAAAAAATGCAGCTTGTGGCCTTTGAGTATGAGCTCAGAGTGCTCTCTGGCTTTTTCATAATTAAATTTTTCTGATGATAATTATGAAGTTTCACAAGTAGGTCTCTGGGTTTTTATTACTGTATTATTATGAGGTCAAGGCAGGGGGAGTAGCGTCCTATGGGCTCTCTCTATTTTTACTTCTTCCAGGGAGCTCGGATGTTACAGCTGCACAATTAAAGTTTTTACAAACCAGACTGGGTTTTCTCCTTCAGTATTTCCAGGCAACCCCTTAATTCTGATGATGTGTCTTCTGAATCTGTTTTCTGTATAGTCCACTTTAAGATGCAGCTCTGTCAAGGTTCCTCCCCCACTCTGAACTCTAGGGTACAGATGTGGGGACCTGCATGAAAAACCTCCTAAGCTTATCTTTACCAGCTTAGGTCAAAACTTCCCCAGGGTACAAAATATTCCACCCGTTGTCCTTGGACTGGCCGCTACCACCACCAAACTAATACTGGTTACTAGGGAAGAGCTGTTTGGACGCGTCCTTCCCCCCAAAATACTTCCCAAAACCTTGCACCCCACTTCCTGAACAAGGTTTGGTAAAAAGCCTCACCAATTTGCCTAGGTGACTACAGACCCAGACCCTTGGATCTTAAGAACAATGAACAATCCTCCCAACACTTGCACCCCCCCTTTCCTGGGAAATGTTGGATAAAAAGCCTCACCAATTTGCATAGGTGACCACAGACCCAAACCCTTGGATCTGAGAACAATGAAAAAGCATTCAGTTTTTTACAAGAAGACTTTTAATAAAAAATAGAAGTAAATAGAAATAAAGAAATCCCCCCTATAAAATCAGGATGGTAGATATCTTACAGGGTAATTAGATTCAAAACCATAGAGAACCCCTCTAGGCAAAACCTTAAGTTACAAAAAAGATACCCAGACAGAAATAGTTATTCTATTCAGCACAATTCTTTTCTCAGCCATTTAAAGAAATCATAATCTAACACATACCTAGCTAGATTACTTACTAAAAGTTCTAAGACTCCATTCCTGGTCTATCCCCAGCAAAGACCCAGCATACAGACAGACACAGACCCTTTGTTTCTCTCCCTCCTCCCAGCTTTTGAAAGTATCTTGTCTCCTCATTGGTCATTTTGGTCAGGTGCCAGCGAGGTTATCTTTAGCTTCTTAACCCTTTACAGGTGAGAGGAGCTTTCCCCTGGCCAGGAGGGATTTCAAAGGGGTTTACCCTTCCCTTTATATTTATGACAAGCTCTTTCTCCCTCTCTCTGCTCCATCAGTGTCATGCAGTACTGTGAGAAGTTTGGTTGTCAGATCATCTCTCATGGCCTTAAGCTGAGCTATCATCTACAGAATGTTTGCTTTGTTAGCCATTTGATTTTCGTCGACCCTGGCACTTCTGCCTGATTTGGCTGCCACGTGTTCACATAAAGTGTGAGAGGTCTCTCCATGCTGTGAGCCAGAAACACTCATCTTGGTGAAGTACCTTTTTAAATATTCAGATTTTCTTGCAGAATCCATTCTCTGTAATCCTGTGCTCTTGTTTTTGGCTATTTTTTTGGGAGGAGTACTTTAGTAGGTTTTGGAAGTCAGTGGAGGCAGATTGCTTCAGGTACTCATGTTATTCCAGACTCTGCTAGTCTGCTGCTAGGCATGTTTTCTAATCCTTTAATCACTCCTGTGGCTCTTATCTGAACCCTGTCCAGTTTATCAACATCCTTCTTGAATTGTGGACACCAGAACTGAACACAGTATTTCAGCAGTGGCTGCACAAGTGCCAGATAGAGAGGTAAAATAATCTCTCTACTCCTACTTGAGATTCCTGTTTATGCTTCCAAGGATTGCAGTAACTCTTTTGTCCACAACATCGCACATGTTCTGCTGATTAGCCACCACAACTCCCAATTGTTTTTGAGTCACTTCATCCCAGGATAGATTTGCCCATCCTGTAATTATGGCCTTTATTATCTGTTGCTAAATAGGTAACATTTACATTTAGCCATATTAAAATGCACAGTGTTTGCTTGCCCCATCTTACCAAGTGATCCAGATTGCTCTGTATTGGTGACTTGTCCTCTTCATTATTTACCTCTCCCACTTTTGTGTCTGTGGTGAACTTCCCCAGGGTTCAATCTGGAACAGGGGTAGTGCTGAGCCCTCTATCTCCCCAGCCTGGGCTCCCTCTCCCACTGTGATGCTGTGACAAGCTGCAGACCTCTCCAGGTCCTGCACTCACACAGCCTTATACAAACAGGGACACACCCAGCTGCAGTTACATGAATGCTTCTCCTAGCCACTCATGAACTAACAACAGAGAGGCTCCAGCCAACTTCCCCCAGCACCCCAGCCTAGGACTCCAGATGTGTACTGTCCTACCCTGGTCAGAAGCCTAACCAGTGTAAGTTATTACCCAGTCTGCCCCTTCCTCAACGTGGAGAGGACAATACACCAGCCCCTGTTCCTGAGCAGATTTCTTTTACACTTCAAACACCACACTGTTTTTAGGTAAAAAATGTAAAACAGGTTTATTAACTACAGAAAGATAAATTTTAAGCGATTATAAGTAATAGCATACAGATCAAAGTTGATTACCATAGGAAATAAAATGTAAGTTCTATACTCTAGACAGGATTTGAATCAAGAAGTGTCTCACTCTGATGGTATAAACAGTCCATCAATCTTCCATACACAGGCTGGGATTACTTCTTTCCCACCTGGGACTACATTACCAGTTCAGTCTTTGTTCCTAAGGTGTTTCTAGGTGTTTAGTTGTGTGGGGAGTGAGGCCCAGTGATGATGTCGCTTCCCCCTTTTATAGCTTCTTCCAGCTTGCTGGAAAGATCTTTTGCTGTGACATGATTCAAGCAGTCTCCATTGTGTATGTTATCTCTGAGAGGTTTCCATTGTACACAGTTCTTGGGGTAATCCTTGTGAGTATGTGTATTTCCCTCAATGGGCTATTAATGCTGTTTGGCCTTTTTGCTGTTGTACCTGAAAAGCTGTTTTTGGGTGTTTTTAACCTCACAACGTATTTCAGTAACAAACACATAGCAAAACT
This sequence comes from Lepidochelys olivacea, assembly GCF_965140295.1. Lineage (NCBI taxonomy): Eukaryota > Metazoa > Chordata > Testudines > Cheloniidae > Lepidochelys > Lepidochelys olivacea. The sequence continues at coordinate 99,093,607 of NC_140414.1, forward strand.
TCATAACACCAGATACAACAGCAAAAACAATCCAACAGGATATGAATATACAACAGACCAAGACTTGTAAAATGATACCACACAAAAGCATACTTTATACAAAATATATATCACCATGGTACATATGGGGGTGCCAGAGTGTTGCTTTGGGGTACAGAATGTCAAAATGTCATCTGCAAACTTTAACAGTGATGAATTTGTGTTTTCTTTCAGGTCATTAATAAAAATGCTAAATAGTGTAGGGCCCACAACCAATCCCCATGGGACTCCACTAGCCACACACACACACTCATTCAATGATGATTCCCCATTTACAGCTACATTTTGAGACCTATCAGTTAGCCATCTATTAATCCATTTAATGTTAATTTTATATTGTTCTATTTTTTGTCATGCGTTCCCAAGTCAAATACCTTCAAGAAGTCTAAGTATATTACATCAACACTATTTACCTTTATCAACCAAATTTGTAATCTCATCACAATGATATAAAGTTAGTTTGGCAGTATTTATTTTCCATAAACCCATGTTGATTAACATTAATTATATTACCCTCCTTTAATTCTTTATTAATTGAGTCCTGTATCAGCCTCTCCATTATCTTGGCCAGGACTGATGTCAGACTGACAGGCCTATAATTACCCAGGGGAGCTCATTTACCCTCTTTACATATTGGCACAACATCAGCTTTTTTCCAGTCTTCTGGAACATGTCTGGTGTTGCAAGACTTATTGAAAATCAGCATTATTGAGTATTATACTAAGGGTTTTCTCCCCTCCAGCTCAGCTTCTCTTTCTGAAGGAAAGTGATCGAGCCCAGCCCTGCAGGCTTTGCTACACCTCTTAGATGATTAGTTCCATTGACTACAGTGAAGCTACTCATGAAAAACGTTGCAGGATGGGGAATGAAGTGGCCAAATTAACTTTTCCAGACTAGAAAATCTGTGTTCATGCTACTACATTAATATCTGATAGAGCCATTTTCTGGCAATTTGCCAGTTAGTCTGTTTTTCATCCATCTGTTGGACACTGGAGATATGACAGATTCTTGATTTATGTTCTATGATCTATACACATAAAATCTCATGACACTTTTAGCAATAATATGGGTATTAAATCCAGTGTTCCAATTTGTTTTCTAGTGGGATGTGGATTTTCACTCCAATCCCCTTTGTAGCTTCAGTGGAATAAAGTATTGTTCATTTCCTCTCCTAAAAACTGCATTGGCACTGAGTGGCTTGCGTATTCCACCCCACAGGTAATTCCATATCTATGACATAACTATGTGTGTAGGGAATCAAAAGAATAAGGCACTTTGTAATTCTTCAGGATGTGAGGTGCTATATAAATACAAGATTTATAGTACAATTTAACAAATATCTATTACTGTTTGATAATATCTCAACATACGAATGGAAAGTCAAGCCTATGGTGAGATTCAGCAATTTTTTAAAAAAATGCTGCCTTATATCAATATAGTATGATGCATTTTACTAGTAAAAAGGATATACAACAATGGTTTTAGCCCTTAGCACTTTGTTCCTCCTCTGGTTGTTACCTTTGTCCTAAATCCACATTTTACAATGCACATAATCTGATCATTGCTTACATGGCATAAACTGAGAGCTACAAATGGGCTGGTAGACTAAGGCAGAGAGAAACCTCACAGTTGTAATTAACATTATAAAAGCATCAACCAACTTCACTCTTCATTACTTTGTCTGTGGTTTAGTGAAAATATCAACACACTGTGGCAGCTAGCAGAATCCAGGGGTACTGAGATCTGGGTCATCCTCCAATTAGGATTAGGAGATTTAATCAATAGCAGCATTAGGATCTTGGGCAGGAGCACCTTTGGTGTTGAAGTGGATCCATTCAGGGATTCGAAAGAACTGATCAGGTCCCAGCAAAGTACAAATTCTGCATTACCAAATGAATCCTGTATTTCCAGCAGTGTGTACACACCACTGGGTGGCCCTTCACCCGATCATTAAACTTCAAGTTTTAATGTAAATTCGGCCTGGTATTTTGAAAAAATTCAAGGTTACTGTCTTTAGGCATAAGACTATTTATGTGACTAAACTCTGGTTTCCTAGAAAACGCTTTAATCACAGATTCATTATCAGTTCAGAGTAGCAGCCGTGTTAGTCTGTATCCGCAAAAAGAACAGGAGTAATTGTGGCACCTTAGAGACTAACACATTTATTTGAGCATAAGCTCAGTGGGCTGTAGCCCACAAAAGCTTATGCTCAAATAAATGTGTTCATCTCTAAGGTGCAACAAGTACTCCTGTTCTTATTACCAGTTCATTGCATGCTCATCCAGGAGGGTTCAGACTTTAAGGCCAGAAGGGACCATCATGATCTAGTCTGACCTCCTACACATTGCAGGCCACAGAACCTCACCCACCCACTCTTGTAACAGACTCACAACTGCTAGCTGAGTTACTGAAGTCCTCAAATCATGACTTAAAGACTTTAAGTTACAGACAATTCACCATTTACTCTAGTTTAAACTTGCCAGTGATCCATGCTGCAGAGAAAGGCAAAAAACCCCAGCGAGCAAGCCCCTCCCCCAGACAGAAATGACTCTGGTAATTAGCAGGTATTAGGAGCACAACTATGAAACCCAGGTGACAGGCAAGTGGATGATATCACCTTGTACCATTTGGCAGTTTCCCCCGTAGGGCTATGCTTTTAAAGTTCAAATCATCTGCACCAATTTTCTTACTAGCAGTCAGCTAACCTCAAAAAGGCCATTTCAGACAAGCCCCCCCAACTCCTTGGGGGGGGGAGGGTATCCGGACAGTTGTAGCCTCCTCTATAAGTGCCCCAAGGCTTGGCCCTCCCAGCCCCTGACCCTGTCACCTTCCAAGAGCTTTGTGAGGGGCTTTGCTAGTAGGAGCGTGATAGGAAGTCTCTAGGCTGCCCTGGGTTAGCAGGTTAGCATTTCGCAGAGCCTGCCAGGAGGAAGAGCGGAGAACGGGGGCCCACTTTCCTGGAGCGGGGCAGCGAGAGGAAACTGGGGGAGAGGTGGGGAAGGGGGGCTGCCCTGTTGCACCGCGCGCCTGAAACCCCACGCTCCGGGCGCCTGTGAGCGGCTCCCCTGCTGGGGCTGCCCCTGCAGCGCGTGGCGGGAATGCAGCGCGGCGAGCCAAGGCCATGGAGCACCGCGCGCGGCGTTCCACGGGGACTCCCCGGCCGCCGCAGCCGCTTGGCCCAGCCGCGCTGAGGGCCAGGGCCGGAGCCGCTGCCAAGGGCCCGGGCGGGGTGCTGTTCGCTGCCGTCTCGGGTTCCCACAGCCGGCCAGGAGCTATGCAGAGTCCGCAGCCCCGCGCTATAAATAGCTCCCGCCCGGCTGAGCTGTCAGATTCCCCTGGCGGAGCGGGACCCCTGGCCGCGGATTAAAATACCGCGGTAAAAATAAAGTAGTCGGGCGGCGCCGCGGCAGGTCCTAGCGCCAGCGGGCGGGAGCCGCTGCCCTGGCGAGACCCCAGAGCGCGCCCCCAGCCCTCCCTCCAGTTTAGCGCCGAGCAAGGGCGCCAGGGCCCCTCCCGCCGCAGCCCGCCCCTGTGCCAAGGGGCCGGAGTCCCAAGTGCTTGTCTGCAGGGAGCGGTTCCTATTGGTTACAGGACCTGGGCAGATTTTCCACTTGGGCCAAGGGGCCGCTGCGGCGAGCGAGCCGGGCCGCGCAGGTGTGGTGGGAAAAGCCCGGGTGGGACAAGCGCGCGGCTGCCTCCCGCGTCTGTTCCCTTAGTGCCCCGCTCGGGCAGGCGCAGCGCCACCGGCTCCGCTGGCGTTACGGGGAGTCTCCTGTGCGTGTCCCAAGGCCTTGGGGGAGCGAAGTAAGTGCCCAGCGCTTGGGACGCCTGTTAGCTCCGCACAGCTGAGGGAGAGGGAGCTGGGTTCCATCCCGTGCGTTAGCACCGGGCGGCTTGGTAAGGGCCCATCGCAGAACATTTCATACTGTGGGACTGTGCAGGAGTCGGAGTTCCTTTTCGGTTCCCAGCTTGAGTTTGCAGAGCTGGAGCCGGAGGTTAGGAGGAAAACCTCCTTTTTACTTGTGGACTGAACGAGTTTGAATATGGAGCCATTGTCAGATAAAAAACATATCAGAGAGACAAGGTGGGTGAGCGAATATCTTTTATTGGCCCAACTTGGTGAGAGAGACAAGCTTTCCAGACACACACAGCTCTTAGTATACTGGTGGTGAACACATAATTCCTGTCCAAGTGTGATTGTTTTTCATTTAGATTTCTGATGTACAAACATGAAAGAAACAGACACCCAAGCTCCAGGGTTTGCTCTTCCTCCAGAAGTAGCACTTTTGTACTACTGAACAGGAAGGGCACCTAAGCTTTTGTCCACCCAATTTTCAGAGGAAAGGGGTAGGAAAGATGACCACTCTCAAGGTGAAGGCACAAACACAGTCTTCTCACACTTAACAGTTGCTTGATTCCTCAAGTTTCAGAGTAACAGCCGTGTTAGTCTGTATTTGCAAAAAGAAAAGGAGGACTTGTGGCACCTTAGAGACTAACCAATTTATTTGAGCATAAGCTTTCGTGAGCTACAGCTCACTTCATCGGATGCATACTGGGGAAATCCCAGCCTCTCCCATCGGCTATCAGATTTCCATAGCTGATGGGAGAGGCTGGGATTTCCCCAGTATGCATCCGATGAAGTGAGCTGTAGCTCACGAAAGCTTATGCTGAAATAAATTGGTTAGTCTCTTAGGTGCCACAAGTGTCAAGGTTCCTCCCCCACTCTGAACTCTAGGGTACAGATGTGGGGACCTGCATGAAAAACCTCCTAAGCTTATCTTTACCAGCTTAGGTCAAAACTTCCCCAGGGTACAAAATATTACACCTTGGACAGGCCGCTACCACCACCAAACTAATACTGGTTACTGGGGAAGAGCTGTTTGGACGCGTCCTTCCCCCCAAAATACTTCCCAAAACCTTGCACCCCACTTCCTGGACAAGGTTTGGTAAAAAGCCTCACCAATTTGCCTAGGTGACTACAGACCCAGACCCTTGGATCTTAAGAACAATGAACAATCCTCCCAACACTTGCACCCCCCCTTTCCTGGGAAATGTTGGATAAAAAGCCTCACCAATTTGCATAGGTGACCACAAACCCAAACCCTTGGATCTGAGAACAATGAAAAAGCATTCAGTGTTTTACAAGAAGACTTTTAATAAAAAATAGAAGTAAATAGAAATAAAGAAATCCCCCCTGTAAAATCAGGATGGTATATATCTTACAGGGTAATTAGATTCAAAACCATAGAGAACCCCTCTAGGCAAAACCTTAAGTTACAAAAAAGATACACAGACAGAAATAGTTATTCTATTCAGCACAAGTCTTTTCTCAGCCATTTAAAGAAATCATAATCTAACGCATACCTAGCTAGATTACTTACTAAAAGTTCTAAGACTCCATTCCTGTTCTGTCCCCGGCCAAGACGACTACAGACAGACACAGACCCTTTGTTTCTCTCCCTCCTCCCAGCTTTTTTAAGTATCTTGTCTCCTCATTGGTCATTTTGGTCAGGTGCCAGCGAGGTTACCTTTAGCTTCTTAACCCTTTACAGGTGAGAGGAGCTTTCCCCTGGCCAGGAGGGATTTCAAAGGGGTTTACCCTTCCCTTTATATTTATAACACAAGTACTCCTTTTCTTTTTTTGATTCTTCAAGGGTGTTTATTCATCTTTCCTTTTGTTTGGGATATTCCACCCTCTTGGGACCTCAGTGTCATGTTATCAGGTTTCATGGGGCCCCCTTTGAACTTTTAGGAACCTGTTCTCTATACCAGTAGTTCTCAACCAGGGGTCTAGGGCCCCCTGGGAGGCCACAAGCAGGTTTCAGGGCTCCAAGCACGGCTGGTGTTAGACTTGCTAGGGCCCAGGGCAGCAAGCCAAAGCCCCACTGTGTAGGACTGTAGCCTGGGGCCCTGAGCTCCACCAACCGAGGCCAAAGCTGAAGTCTGAGCAACTTAGCTTTGTGGGGCCTCCTGGGGTATAAGGCCCCGGGCAATTGCCCTGCTTGCTACCCCCTAATGCTGGCCCTGGCTTTTACAAGCAGAAAACCAGTAGTTGTGGCACAGCTGGGCTGTGGAGTTTTTATAGCATGTTGGGAGGAGGGCCTCAGAAATGAAAAGGTTGAGAACCCCTGCTCTATACCACCTATTTGAAGGCTGCCTTTTAGTGGGTATACCTCTAATTTTATGAATAGGAGAGAGCCAAATCCTCATTGTGGGTCCATCTTATGTAGTATTCCATCTGCACAAGGTGATGCAAGCAGAATGTCTTCACTGCAAAATTAACCTGGGTGACTGGCACCCAGGTCTGAGATCCTGAGTTAGCCTCACCTGGGTGTGAGTGTTCAGACAGCAAAGCCCAAGCCTGTATTACAGTGTCCTCACAATTTCTACAATCATCTGTGTGTGTGTTTGGGGGCATATCTCATGGTTCTTTGTGTTGAGATGCTCTAGGAGTCTTTCCCTGGCAGTTGCAGGAGAACTTGTCTGTTCTTTGGAGGGAATTGCGGGAAAGGCATAGGGGGACTATCACCATCAAAGTGATTTTGGCTACATCCTCACTGAAAAGTGGGCGAGTTCCAGCCTGAGTTAAATTAGAGCTCAGGTTCTAATCTGTACCCTGAGCAAGTAAGCTAGTCTGGGCTTAAACCACTTGCCAACTCCATTCTGGAAGAATCACTTACTGTAGAGTAAGGAACCATTCTTTTTCTTCGCTATTTGAGTTTCAATGATTATGTGTCACTGTAACCATGCCTCAGTGGGTCACAACTGAGGATGCCAAATTCAGGATGATCTGCTGAGAAATAGGGCAGATACACCCCAAGACTAGTGGCTAATCCCCCATAGGATATACCAAACCAGCAACAAAAGTAAACTTCTGTTTCACCACACTGGCTAACAAGAAAACATAAAGGCAGTTTCCTCAGCCATTCCAGTTCTTATATCACCACCAAAAACATTGGATTCAGAGATGAGTGGTTCTTTACAACCAGTCTCATCAAATAATAGGTTCTTCTGATCGTAAAGGACCAGCCACACACCCAGGTCAATATAAAACTTAGATCTTACCCAAAAATCACGCTGATGCCAATCCTTTAGTATCTGAAATCTAAAGGTTTATTCATAAGAAAAAGAAAGAAAGGTGAGAGTTAAAATTGGTTAAAGGAATCAATTACATACAGTAACAGCAAAGTTCTTGGTTCAGGCTTGTAGCAGTGATGGAATAAACTGCTGTCTTAAGTCAAGTCTCTGGAGTACATCCACAGCTTGGATGGGTCATTCAGTCCTTTGTTCAGAGCTTCCGTTTGTAGCAAAGTTCCTCCAGAGGTAAGAAGCAGGATTGAAGACAAAATGGAGGTGTTTCCAGGGCCTTTTATAGCTTTTGCCATGTGGAGGGCATCGCATTGTTCTTACTGTGGAAAATTATAACAACAAGATGGTGTTTGGAGTCACATGGGCAAGTCTCATGTTCATGCCCAATTTCGCTCCGTCATTGCAGGAAGCCATATTTAAATGACAGTCCACTCAGTGTAGATGGGTGTCTCCCATGGTCCATTGTCAACCAAGTGTTTCTTGATGAACCACTTAATTTGAATAATCCCTCCAAGATGTGCTGGCTGTATACCTTGTGGGTGGTACCCCAGGAGCAACATTTGAAATCCAGGTATAGAGCCAATACTTATAATTTCAAATACAAAAATGATACATGCATACAGATAGCATAATCATAACCAGAAAATCATAACATTTTCATAGACACCTCACTTGACAACCTTTGTAAAAGATTTCCTGCAAATATATAACAGTGGTTGCAACAATGATCTATATGGTCATATTTTAATCAGATAACATCATGGATCCACAGGATCTGTACTGTGCCCAGATGGTTTTCTTTTGCTTCCTCCTCATCATATGGTAGGGGTTTTATGTGGGCTGTTTGTAGATCCCAGAGAAAGTGTGAATGGGAGGAAAAAATGTTTTCTATGGATGAAGTTCAAATCAGATAGTTTTTTACTTCCTGACTCAAGACATAACAGCAGTAAGAGCTTCCTTTATTGAGAGACTGATTTGTTGAATTTTTCTGGAAACTTATATTGATGGGCTTGTAAGCCTTGTAATGTCATTCAGGTGACTTTGGGCAGATGTTTTTTCTCCTGGGGATCCTGTACCAACATTAAGACTTTGATATAATATCAAAGTGTCAATTAAAAAAAATTACAAGAACATAAGTGCATTATTAACCCATTTAACCTTGAGCTTCGTTTAGCAGCTCATTATTACCTGACTCATGAAACAGAAAATAGATTTGCTTGCTAGTCATCTCTCTTAATTAGAATCATAGAATCATAGAATATCAGGGTTGGAAGGGACCCCAGAAGGTCATCTAGTCCAACCCCCTGCTCAAAGCAGGACCAATTCCCAGTTAAATCATCCCAGCCAGGGCTTTGTCAAGCCTGACCTTAAAAACCTCTAAGGAAGGAGATTCTACCACCTCCCTAGGTAACTCATTCCAGTGTTTCACCACCCTCTTAGTGAAAAAGTTTTTCCTAATATCCAATCTAAACCTCCCCCACTGCAACTTGAGACCATTACTCCTCGTTCTGTCATCTGCTACCATTGAGAACAGTCTAGAGCCATCCTCTTTGGAACCCCCTTTCAGGTAGTTGAAAGCAGCTATCAAATCCCCCCTCATTCTTCTCTTCTGCAGGCTAAACAATCCCAGCTCCCTCAGCCTCTCCTCATAACTCATGTGTTCCAGTCCCCTAATCATTTTTGTTGCCCTTCGCTGGACTCTCTCCAATTTATCCACATCCTTCTTGAAGTGTGGGGCCCAAAACTGGACACAGTACTCCAGATGAGGCCTCACCAATGTCGAATAGAGGAGAATGATCACGTCCCTCGATCTGCTCGCTATGCCCCTACTTATACATCCCAAAATGCCATTGGCCTTCTTGGCAACAAGGGCACACTGCTGACTCATATCCAGCTTCTCGTCCACTGTCACCCCTAGGTCCTTTTCCGCAGAACTGCTGCCTAGCCATTCGGTCCCTAGTCTGTAGCTGTGCATTGGGTTCTTCCGTCCTAAGTGCAGGACCCTGCACTTATCCTTATTGAACCTCATCAGATTCCTTTTGGCCCAATCTTCCAATTGGTCTAGGTCCTTCTGTATCCTATCCCTCCCCTCCAGCGTATCTACCACTCCTCCCAGTTTAGTATCATCCGCAAATTTGCTGAGAGTGCAATACACACCATCCTCCAGATCATTTATGAAGATATTGAATAAAACCGGCCCCAGGACCGACCCTTGGGGCACTCCACTTGATACCGGCTGCCAACTATACATGGAGCCATTGATCACTACCCGTTGAGCCCGACAATCTAGCCAGCTTTCTACCCACCTTATAGTGCATTCATCCAGCCCATACTTCCTTAACTTGGTGACAAGAATACTATGGGAGACCGTGTCAAAAGCTTTGCTAAAGTCAAGAAACAATACATCCACTGCTTTCCCTTCATCCACAGAACCAGTAATCTCATCATAAAAGGCGATTAGATTAGTCAGGCATGACCTTCCCTTGGTGAATCCATGCTGGCTGTTCCTGATCACTTTCCTCTCATGCAAGTGCTTCAGGATTGATTCTTTGAGGACCTGCTCCATGATTTTTCCAGGGACTGAGGTGAGGCTGACTGGCCTGTAGTTCCCAGGATCTTCCTTCTTCCCTTTTTAAAGATTGGCACTACATTAGCCTTTTTCCAGTCATCCGGGACTTCCCCGGTTCGCCACGAGTTTTCAAAGATAATGGCCAGTGGCTCTGCAATCACAGCCGCCAATTCCTTCAGCACTCTCGGATGCAACTTGTCCGGCCCCATGGACTTGTGCACTATCTTCTCTTCTTGTTGCTTTTTGATGTTTCTGTCTGCTGGTATGGCAATATCAATTAACATGGTCTTGTTTGTCTTTGTTTCTACAACAACTATGTCCGGCCCATTTGCCTGCACTGTTCAGTCTGTGACAGTTAGAAACATAGAACTGGAAGGGACCTCGAGAAGTCATCTAGTCCAGTCCCCTGCACTCAAGACAGGACTAAGAATTATCTAGACCACCCCTGACAGGTGTTTGTCCAACCTGTTCTTAAAAATCCCCAATGATGGAGATTCCACCACCTCCCTAGGCAATTTATTGCAGTGCTCAACCACTCTGACAGTTAGGAAATTTTTCCTAATGTCCAACCTAAACTGCCCTTGCTGCAATTTAAGCCCATTGCTTTTTGTCCTAACCTCTGAAGTTAAGAAGAACAATTTTTCTCCCTCCTCCTTGTAACAACCTTGTATGTACTTGAAAACTGTTGTTATGTCCCCTCTCAGTGTTCTCTTCTCCAGACTAAACAAACCCAGTTTTTTCAATCTTCCCTCACAGGTCATATTTTCTAGCAGGATGGATTTGATTTAAACCATGATTTAAATCACTAGTCAGGAAGACTCAATTTAATCATGGATTTCTACATAAAAGTGCATTCTTGTTGGTTGTTATAACCTTAATACATAATCTTCACAGCTCAGAGATAGATGTTTATTTCATTTTTAGAAGGTATACACTATACATTTTTAAGTGATTTATTTTGAAAACTTTTCAGATTAGTTTTACACTATATCAGAAAATGAATGATTGATTATTTCATTTTCCAAAGGTAACTGAAGCAGATATTTATGAAGTCATTGGGAGGTGAAGTATCTCCAATTCAACAGGTTAATCATAAATCTTTGGAGGATTTTCTTGCCACGCTGTATTAGGAGGAGAACATCAACAGACAGACATTTAAATTGTTTTATTTAACTAAAACAACAATGTTATGTAGTCTGGATTTTTTCTTCAACAGCAAATATATATTATTTTAACAAAACAAGCATATGAATTTTTGAATTTAGTTAAACATTCAAGTTTTTTAAAATCAGGTTTGTATTTGTTAAAAAAGTGTTTTAGTAAAATAGCTAAATGAAATATTAAAAGAACGAAACAAAAACAAAAAAACAACAAAAATTAAATAGACTATGTCAGCCAAGTCAACATGAGAAACTTAAAATATTGGCTTCTGCAGCTAACTCAGTTGTGTTCACCTTCATTTTCCTGTTCATAATCTGGAAAAGAAAAACAAGCTTTCCTGCTTTTTCAGGTTCCAAACAATTTCTCAATTTCGAACGAATTAGTCCAAAGGAAGAAAATATTCTTTCCACACTGGCAGAAGAAGCTACTGCTGTTAAAAGTGAGCTTATCATTTCAACAGTCTCTGAATCCAAGTGCTTAAGTGACTTCCACCCATTCACTGGTGTGCCTTGCTTTAGAACATCATCAGCAAACATATGTTTCTTGAATGGTTCACTCTTAGCTCTGAAGTTTATTATAGTTGGCATTATGGAGGGATGATTGCTGGATGTCCATGTCATAGCCAACTCCTCTTCTTGAGCAGTTAAGGTTTGACCCTCGTATCGAGTATTGAGAATATTTGCATGACAATGAGCTGAAGATATGCTTGTCCCATTTATTTTTTTTAATGCTTGTAATTTAACTCTGTCATTGCATATTTCTCTTTTTAAGATCTCACTCAGTTCCTTCCAAATTTCAGCAGTGTCAGCAAGAAAACAGCTATCTCCCTGCATTTTGTTCAAGGCTACAGAAATAAGCTTCAGGGTACTCAGCATGTGTTCAACATTTCTCTTAAGCCCAATGTTGAGAACTTTGGCTGTGACAGTACCATCTATTTTTTCACAATTTTGTTCACAAACTGTCATCAGATTAGGCCAGTTCTTGATATAGTGCTCAAAACAGTCCACTACTGAGTTCCATCGCATGTCTTGTGGGAGAGTTAGCTTGGTTCCTCCCACTTTTTTCAGAGCAGCTGCTGCAAAGTGGTTGTTACGGAAGTATTTTGCAATTTCAACATTAGTCTTTATTTCTGGAACACTGAAGTCTTTGGCTAGGAGGTGCATCAAATGAGCACGGCAGCCGCATGTTATTAGCTTGGGACTCTCTTCTATATAATTTCTTCTCATCTTGGATACATTTGCAGCATTGTCTGTGACCAAGCTGTGTACTAGACATTTGAATTTTTTTCACAGTTTGTTATAGCTTTTACTTCTATTTCTTGTAAGTATTCTGCTGTGTGTGCATTTCCTGATGGATCAGTTGTTTCTGTAAGGAAGACATTCCCTTCTTCTGTTGTCACACAAGCACATACAACAGGATCATTATGGACATTGCTCCACCTATCAAGACTCAGGTTAACAATTTCACCCTCTAGACCTTTTGCACACTGCACATTTTCTCTTTCATACACTTTATCCAGCAATTTGCCTGCAACATCTGCTCTGCTGGGTGGACTGTATCCTGGTCTTAATGACTGAACCATGTTAATGAAATGTGGGTTCTCAATCATATGGAAAGGAGAGTTTCTTGCATAAACAATCCGGGCAATTTTTTCATCAATTACCTCTTTTTGTAATCTGCTGGCTCTTATCACAAAGTTATCTGTGGTTGTTTTGGGATGATGGAGATTTTTTTTCTTTTTGCTACAGGTGATATACTGTGGCCATGTTACATACTTGATATTACTGAAACACTATCGCTGGCAGATAACTCTGAAACTATAGGAAATGATGGTGATCTTGAAGATCTTCAGAATCCTGTATGTTGAGGATGGATTCCCCGAAACAAAATAAGTCAGTGCTCATTTAGTGTTATTCATTGCATTCGCTGACACTCAGTACTACTTTAAAGGTGAAATTGTAAAAGGAAAATCTGCCTGTGACGTTGCACTCCATATGTTTTATGGAAATATGCTTTTGAGTTTGACTGTGATGAACTGGAATATGCTTTATGGAAAAGGTCTCTTGTAAGGTGTCATAACAAAGGTTATAAATTACTGAATATATTCCCCCAATTTGTATGCATGTATCATTCTTGTATCTGAAGCTAGAAATATGAAGTATAACTCTGAGGTCCTATTGTAATTATGCAAAGTATGGGCCATTAATGGTGGTTTAGAATCTTGATGGGTCCGGTCCCGTTGACTAGGACAATTGGTTGCAAATAGTTATTTACCTGCAAACTTTCCTGTGTACGTGTGGGCCGACCCAGGAGACTAGGTGACATGTGATCATGTCACATGATACAGGAATCCATCTTAATCCTTGTGCTTTTTCATTGATGCAGTGGGGGTGGGGACAAGCACAGACAAAAGATTCCTGCCTATTGCCAAAGCTATAAAAAGGGGTGGAGCAGGACAAAAGAGGCTGCCAGTCATGAGAAAACCCCTGCTTACCAACTGAGATGTCTGCTGGAACTAATAAGGACTGTACCAGAGGAAGGGATTGAGCCCAGACTAGGAAGGAGTCCAGTCTGTGAAAGAAGCTTATTGGAATATCTCTGAGGATGAGATATTACCGATAATCAGTTTCTTAATGTATTAGGCTTAGACTTGTGTGTTTTTGCTTTATTTTGCTTGGTGACTTACTTTGTTCTGTCTGTTATTACTTGAAACCACTTAAATTCTACTTTTTATACTTAATAAAATCACTTTTGTTTATTAATAAACCCAGAGTAAGTTATTAATACCTGGGGGAGCAAACAGCTGTGCATATCTCTCTATCAGTGCTACAGAGGGCGGACAATTTATGAATTTACATTGTATAAGTTTTATACAGAGTAAAACAGATTTATTTGGGGTTTGGATCCCATTGAGAACTGGGTGTCTGGGTGCTGGAGACAGGTGACCTGGTGAGCTGTTTTCAGTTAAGGCTGCTGCTTTGGGGGCGTGGACCAGACCCTATGTCTGTGTTGCAGCAGGCTAGCGGGTCTGGCTCAACAAGACAGGGTTCTGGAAGTCCCAAGCTGGCAGGGAAAACAGGCTCAGAGATAATTTCAGCACATCAGATGACAGTCCCAAGGGGGTCTCTGTGACTAACCGTGTCACACTGCCTATTTCAGCTATTTATTTTTTAATCACAACTGCATCTAAAATGATAGTACCACAGAGTAACAACTATATTTTTTGCTCAAACATGAGAGAATTCAAAAATAGTTCAGAAGGAAGACAGGCAGCCCTTAAGAAAGAAGTATGAAATAAAAAAGTTCCTGCATGTTCAGACATGTTCTTTCATCATCTTCAACACAGGTTCCTCCTGAGAAGGAACACTGCTCATGATGTTGTTTCGTTTGGGAAACCAGGCCTTGTATTTCTTTGTTGTACTTTTTGCATTTTGCACACATGCCTGTCTTACCCATAGGAAGAGAAACTTCACTAAAATATTCCCAAACTGGGTCTCTTTTACAGCCTGCTGCCATTATAGGTTTTCCCTTCTAGTGAGAGAAGGGTATGGTAGATCTCAAATCAATGAAGGCTACACTCAAAGACCTCAAGAATTCTGGAATACGCTGCTCAAACAGTTTCACTTTTGTTTCTGCTGCTTGTCCCTCCCTTCTTACATTCATCTCCAGACTTCTTCTCCTTGTCCAGTTCTATTCCGCCCCCAACAATCTTCTATTCATTGAACTTTTTGAAACTTTGCACTTTTAGAGAGAGGTAAGGGATTGACTCTGTGTACACAAATTTGCAGAGGGACAATAGGGTTGAAGTCTGTTATTTCTCATCTCTATCTCTTATTTAAAAACATTTTTGCTGTTAACAAGCATTTTATCTTTGAAGACACAAATCAACAGTTTGAGAACTGCAAAACTAAGCATCTCTGATGGTATCTTCTAGACTGAGCACTGAGTCCCATTGGGTAAATAGAAAGATTAATCTAAATCTATACAGAAGCCCCTGGAACCCCATCAAATTGGGTCCTTAATCCATGAACTATTGGAACTCATTTACAAAACTTTTCTTAAACGTTATATGAATATATTGTCTCAGATTATAGAATTAGAATTTATAATCCCTATTCCATGGTGAGATATCTTTGAGCTATAATGTATCTTAATTAAAAAACTATCTTTAGAAAGGTTTTTTCCTCAAAAAGCATTTTATCAAAAACATCTGATTTAAAAAAAAATCTGTGTTTTTTTTATTTTTATCCACTCTGTTTTCTAGACCTTTAATCATTTTTGTTGCTCTTCTCATGACTTTCTCCAATTTGTCCACATCTTTCCTGAAATGTGGCCCCCAGAACTGGACACAATACTCCAGTTGAGGCCTAATCAGTGAGGAGTAGAGTGGAAGAATTACTTCTCATGTCTTGCTTACAACACTCCTGCTGATACATCCCAGAATGATGTTTGCTTTTTTTGCAACAGGGTTACACTGTTGACTCACATTTAGCTTGTTATCCACTATGATCCCCAGATCCCTTTCCGCAGTACTCCTTCCTAGGCAGTCATTTCCCATTTTGTATGTGTGCAACTGATTGTTCCTTCCTAGGTGGAGTACTTTGCATTTGTCCTTATTGAATTTCATCCTGTTTACTTCAGACCATTTCTCCAGTTTGTCCAGATCATTTTGAATTTTAATCCTATCCTCCAAAGCGCTTGCAACCCCTCCCAGCGTGGTATCGCCTGCAAACTTTATAAGTGTAATTTCTATGCCATTATCTAAATCATTGATGAATATATTGAACAGAACCGGACCCAGAACTGATCCCTGCGGGACCCCACCTGTTATGCCCTTCCAGCATGACTGTGAACCTGTAAAGAACCTGATAACTACTCTCTGGGAATGACTTTCTAACCAGTTATGCACCCACCTTATAGTAGCTCCATCTAGGTTGTATTTCCATAGTTTGTTTATGAGAAGGTCATGGGAGACCGTATCAAAAGCCTTACTAAAGTCAAGATATTCCACACTACCAGTTCCCCCCTATCCACAAGGCTTGTTACCCAGTCAAAGAAAGCTATCAGGTTGGTTTGACACGATTTGTTCTTGAGAAATCCATGCTGACTATTATTTGTCACTTTATTATCTTCTAGGTGTTTATAAATTGATTTCTTAATTATTTGCTCCATTATCATTCTGGGTACAAAAGTTAAGCTGACTGGTCTGTAATCCCCCAGGTTGTCTTTATTTCCCTTTTTGGAGATGGACACTATATTTGCCCTTTTCCAGTCTTCCATGACTTTTCAAAGATAATTGCTAATGGTTCAGATATCTCTTCAGTGAGCTCCTTCAATATTCTAGGATGGATTTCATCAGGCCCTGATGATTTGAAGATCTCATAAAATCTTAGCCTCTTCATGTTCTATAGCACTTTCAGTTCTGAGGTCATAATACTGTATGGTTTGTTTAAATCCATACTTCCCACAGAGGCTCCAGTTCAGACGCTTGGTGCCCTCATTGTGTCTGTTCATATATTTTCTCTCAGGGTATGTCTACACTACGGAATAAGGTCGAATTTATAGAAGTCGTTTTTTTAGAAATCGGTTTTATATATTTGAGTGTGTGTGTCCCCACAGAAAATGCTCTAAGTGCATTAAGTGCATTAACTCGGCGGAGTGCTTCCACAGTACCGAGGCTAGAGTCGACTTCCGGAGCATTGCACTGTGGATAGCTATCCCAGAGTTCCCGCAGTCTCCGCTGCCCATTAGAATTCTGGGTTGAGATCCCAATGCCTGATGGGGCTAAAACATTGTTGCGGGTGGTTCTGGGTACATATCGTCAGGCCCCCGTTCCCTCCCTCCCTCCCTCCGTGAAAGCAAGGGCAGGCAATCGTTTCGCACCTTTTTTCCTGAGTTACCTGTGCAGATGCCATACCACGGCAAGCATGGAGCCCGCTCAGGTAACCGTCACCCTATGTCTTCTGGGTGCTGGCAGACGCGGTACGGCATTGCTACACAGCAGCAGCAACCCCTTGCCTTGTGGCAGCAGACGGTACAGTACGACTGGTAGCCGTCCTCGTCGTGTCCGAGGTGCTCCTGGCCACGTCGTCTGGGAGCGCCTGGGCAGACATGGGTGCAGGGACTAAATTTGGAGTGACTTGACCAGGTCACTCTCTTTAGTCCTGCAGTCAGTCCTACTGAACCGTCTTATGGTGAGCAGGCAGGCGATATGGATTGCTAGCAGTCGTACTGTACCATCTTCTGTAAGCTGTGTCCTCAGTCGCCCCTCCCTGCATCAGAACAACGGCAAACAATCGTGCATCTGAGAGTGCTGTCCAGAGCAGTCACAATGGAGCACTCTGATGGGGCTAAAACATTGTCGTGGGTGGTTCTGGGTACATATTGTCAGGCCCCCGTTCCCTCCCTCCCTCCGTGAAAGCAAGGGCAAACAATCGTTTCGCGCCTTTTTTCCTGAGTTACCTGTGCAGACGCCATACCACGGCAAGCATGGAGCCCACTCGGGTAACCGTCACCGTATGTCTCCTGGGTGCTGGCAGACGTGGTACGGCATTGCTACACAGTAGCAGCAACCTACTTGGCAGCAGATGGTGCAATACGACTGGTAGCCATCCTCGTCGTGTCCGAGGTGCTCCTGGCCACGTCGGCTGGGAGCGCCTGGGCAGACATGGGCGCAGGGACTAAATTTGGAGTGACTTGACCAGGTCATTCTCTTTAGTCCAGCAGTCAGTCCTATTGAACCGTCTTATGGTGAGCAGGCAGGTGATACGGATGGCTAGCAGTCGTATTGTACCATCTTCTGCCGGGCAGGCAAGAGATGAGGATGGCTAGCAGTCGTAATGTACCATCTTCTGCCGGGCAGGCAAGAGATGAGGATGGCTAGCAGTCGTACTGTACCATCTTCTGCGGAGCAGCCATGAGATGTGGATGGCATGCAGTCCTTCTGCACCGTCTGCTGCCAGCCAAAGATGTAAAAGATAGATGGAGTGGATCAAAACAAGAAATAGACCAGATTTGTTTTGTACTCATTTGCCTCCTCCCCCGTCTAGGGGACTCATTCCTCTAGGTCACACTGCAGTCACTCACAGAGAAGGTGCAGCGAGGTAAATCTAGCCATATATCAATCAGAGGCCAGGCTAACCTCCTTGTTCCAATAAGAACAATAACTTAGGTGCACCATTTCTTATTGGAACCCTCCGTGAAGTCCTGCCTGAAATACTCCTTGATGTAAAGACACCCCCTTTGTTGATTTTAGCTCCCTGAAGCCAACCCTGTAAGCCGTGTTGTCAGTCGCCACTCCCTCCGTCAGAGCAACGGCAGACAATCATTCCGCGCCTTTTTTCTGTGCGGATGCCATACCAAGGCAAGCATGGAGGCCGCTCAGCTCACTTTGGCAATTAGGAGCACATTAAACACCACACACATTATCCAGCAGTATATGCAGCACCAGAACCTAGCAAAGCGATACCGGGCGAGGAGGCGACGTCAGCGCGGTCACGTGAGTGATCAGGACATGGACACAGATTTCTCTGAAAGCATGGGCCCTGCCAATGCATGCATCATGGTGCTAATGGGGCAGGTTCATGCTGTGGAACGCCGATTCTGGGCTCGGGAAACAAGCACAGACTGGTGGGACCGCATAGTGTTGCAGGTCTGGGACGATTCCCAGTGGCTGCATAACTTTCGCATGTGTAAGGGCACTTTCATGGAACTTTGTGACTTGCTTTCCCCTGCCCTGAGGTGCATGAATACCAAGATGAGAGCAGCCCTCACAGTTGAGAAGCGAGTGGCGATAGCCCTGTGGAAGCTTGCAACGCCAGACAGCTACCGGTCAGTTGGGAATCAATTTGGAGTGGGCAAATCTACTGTGGGGGCTGCTGTGATGCAAGTAGCCCACGCAATCAAGATCTGCTGATATCAAGGGTAGTGACCCTGGGAAATGTGCAGGTCATAGTGGATGGCTTTGCTGCAATGGGATTCCCTAACTGTGGTGGGGCCATAGACGGAACCCATATCCCTATTTTGGCACCGGAGCACCAAGCCGCCGAGTACATAAACCGCAAGGGGTACTTTTCGATAGTGCTGCAAGCTCTGGTGGATCACAAGGAACGTTTCACCAACATCAACGTGGGATGGCCGGGAAAGGTACATGACGCTCGCATCTTCAGGAACTCTGGTCTGTTTCAAAAGCTGCAGGAAGGGACTTTATTCCCAGACCAGAAAATAACTGTTGGGGTTGTTGAAATGCCTATATGTATCCTTGGGGACCCAGCCTACCCCTTAATGCCATGGCTCATGAAGCCGTACACAGGCAGCCTGGACAGTAGTCAGGAGCTGTTCAACTACAGGCTGAGCAAGTGCAGAATGGTGGTAGAATGTGCATTTGGATGTTTAAAGGCGCGCTGGCGCAGTTTACTGACTCGCTTAGACCTCAGCGAAACCAATATTCGCACTGTTATTACTGCTTGCTGTGTGCTCCACAATATCTGTGAGAGTAAGGGGGAGACGTTTATGGCGGGGTGGGAGGTTGAGGCAAATCGCCTGGCAGCCAGACACCAGGGCGGTTAGAAGAGCACAGGAGGGCGCGGTACGCATCAGAGAAGCTTTGAAAACCAGTTTCATGACTGGCCAGGCTACGGTGTGAAAGTTCTGTTTGTTTCTCCTTGATGAAACCCTCCGCCCCTTGGTTCACTCTACTTCCCTGTAAGCTAACCACCCGCTCCTCCTCCCTTCAATCACCGCTTGCAGAGGCAATAAAGTCATTGTTGCTTCACATTCATGCATTCTTTATTCATTCATCACACAAATAGGGGGATGACTACCAAGGTAGCCCAGGAGGGGTGGTGGAGGAGGGAAGGAAAATGCCACACAGCACTTTAAAAGTTTACAACTTTAAAATTTATTGAATGACAGCCTTCTTTTTTTGGGCAGTCCTCTGTGGTGGAGTGGCTGGTTGGCCGGAGGCCCCCCCACCGCTCTTGGGCGTCTGGGTGTGGAGGCTATGGAACTTGGGGAGGAGGGCGGTTGGTTACACAGGGGCTGTAGTGGCAGTCTGTGCTCCAGCTGCCTTTGCTGCAGCTCAACCACACACTGGAGCATACTGGTTTGGTCCTCCAGCAGCCTCAGCATTGAATCCTGCCTCCTCTCATCACGCTGCCGCCACCTTTGAGCTTCAACCCTGTCTTCAGCCCGCCACTTACACTCTTCAGCCCACCACCTCTCCTCCCGGTCATTTTGTGCTTTCCTGCACTCTGACATTATTTGCCTCCACACATTCGTCTGTGCTCTGTCAGTGTGGGAGGACAGCATGAACTCGGAGAACATTTCATCACTAGTGCATTTTTAGAACATTTTTTTTTCTTTCTAAGCTTCACTAGCCTCTGGGAAGGAGAAGATCCTGTGATCATTGAAACACATGCAGCTGGTGGAGAAAAAAAAGGGACAGCGGTATTTAAAAAGACACATTTTATAAAACAGTGGTTACACTCTTTCAGGGTAAACCTTGCTGTTAACATTACATACATAGTACATGTGCTTTCGTTACAAGGTCGCATTTTGCCTCCCCCCACCGCGTAGCTACCCCCTCAACCTTCCCCCCTCCCTGTGGCTAACAGCGGGGAACATTTCTGTTTAGCCACAGGCAAACAGCCCAGCAGGAATGGGCTCCTCTGAGTGTCCCCTGAAGAAAAGCACTCTATTTCAACCAGGTGACCATGAATTATATCTCACTCTCCTGAGGATAACACAGAGAGATAAAGAACGGATGTTGTTTGAACGCCAGCAAACATACACTGCAATGCTTTGTTGTACAATGATTCCCGAGTACGTGTTACTGGCCTGGAGTGGTAAAGTGTCCTACCATGAAGGACGCAATAAGGCTGCCCTCCCCAGAAACCTTTTGCAAAGGCTTTGGGAGTACATCCAGGAGAGCCGCGAATGCCAGGGCAAAGTAATCCTTTCACATGCTTGCTTTTAAACCATGTATAGTATTTTAAAAGGTACACTCACCAGAGGTCCCTTCTCCACCTGCTGGGTCCAGGAGGCAGCCTTGGGTGGGTTCGGGGGGTACTGGCTCCAGGTCCAGGGTGAGAAACAGTTCCTGGCTGTCAGGAAAACCGGTTTCTCCACTTGCTTGCTGTGAGCTATCTACAACCTCATCATCATCATCATCTTCTTCGTCCCCAAAACCTGCTTCCGTATTGCCTCCATCTCCATTGAAGGAGTCAAACAACACGGCTGGGGCAGTGGTGGCTGAACCCCCTAAAATGGCATGCAGCTCATCATAGAAGCGGCATGTTTGGGGCTCTGACCCGGAGCGGCTGTTCGCCTTTCTGGTTTTCTGGTAGGCTTGCCTCAGCTCCTTCAGTTTCACGCGGCACTGCTTCGGGTCCCTGTTATGGCCTCTGTCCTTCATGCCCTGGGAGATTTTGACAAAGGTTTTGGCATTTCAAAAACTGGAACAGAGTTCTGATAGCACGGATTCCTCTCCCCAAACAGCGATCAGATTCCGTACCTCCCGTTCGGTCCATGCTGGAGCTCTTTTGCGATTCTGGGACTCCATCATGGTCACCTGTGCTGATGAGCTCTGCATGGTCACCTGCAGCTTGCCACGCTGGCCAAACAGGAAATGAGATTCAAAAGTTCGCGGTTCTTTTCCTGTCTACCTGGCCAGTGCATCTGAGTTGAGAGTGCTGTCCAGAGCGGTCACAATGGAGCACTCTGGGATAGCTCCTGGAGGCCAATACCGTCGAATTGTGTCCACAGTACCCCAAATTCGAGCCGGCAAGGCCGATTTAAGCGCTAATCCACTTGTCGGGGGGAGTAAGGAAATCGATTTTAAGAGCCCTTTAAGTCGAAATAAAGGGCTTCATCGTGTGGACGGGTTCAGGTTTACATCGATTTAATGCTGCTAAATTTGACCTAAAGTCCTAGTGTAGACCAGGGCTCAGCCAAGCTCCTGTAGGAACTCGACACATGCTCCATCATCTCTTCCTTTTCAAAACACATTCTGCAGTTTGGGGAACAGTTCTGTTGGTCAATTGTGTTTCAACAGTAGTTAAGCCTGAAGAACTGCTCTTGTGCACTCATAATGAGGCTCTCTGTCTCTCTTTTTTTTTGAGGTATCTTTCTACAAGCCATGAGTTTGTTAATCTTCAATCATGAATGCATTTGATCTCTCTCCACCACTGTCTGTGCACTGATTTCTGCATAAGTCTTTCAAGTCTTTCTTTGGTGATTTGCTTTCTCCTTTCTTGGACTGGGATGTATGCTCAACCATTGATTGTTACTGCAACCAGATGATCTTTTACTCTGGTTGACTCCTCGTATATTTTGATATTATATTCTTCATTGTCAGTTGTTTCCTCCACAGATAGCAGACCTTTTCAGATTGTCAAATCTTGTTCACGTCTTGATTAATATTCATTATTCTATAAGTAACATACAGAGAGGGGAGGTAAGTAAACTTACTTACCAATTCTGTGCTACAGAACTCCTCTATCTGACTTAAAGTATTTTCACAGATCATGAATTCATATTTTTGCAAGAGACTGGATTTTCTATGGGAAGCCTCTAAATACTAAGTGGAAATTATAATAGGATTCACTTTCTTTCCCTTCTTATAAATCCAGTACCAATCTTTCTTATAAGACAGTTATGCACGTGCGCACACACACACATTTAGTAGTTTCAAAATTTCTTTTTACTGAATAACGCTCCAAAGATAAAGTGTTACAGCACAGCAGTTTCAATGTACCCTAGCTAGACTAACATCACTAACTACAGATGTGTTATTTCCCTTTAAAATGAAGAATATAACCTGTGGTCTAAGCCCTAATTATATATATAATATATATATTAAAATACCTTCCAAAATAAATACAGGGGTTGGGACTTCTAACAATCTGAGACCTTCTGGTTTCACATAAGCTCACCCTGGATATTTTGACAATTAAATAAAGCATTTAGTTGTATTACATAACCAGTTGTTTCAGCATCCACACAATTGAGCACAGACACAACTTTAAGAAAAACTGTAAATTACTGTAGTTGTTAGGCTCGCACACTGTCTTTGGTTCAAAGATATAATACACCTCATGAAGACATTTGGCCTCCAGTGTACAAGTCTTCCTTCATGGTGTTTTCTTAGTCTTAATCTCACTGACTCCTGCAAAGAAACTATTGTGATCCAACCCACAGATTCAATTTGGGTTACCCTGTAAGCTTTGTCTTCTCCTTGAAGAGCTGGGCTGGATCTGACTGGTGCTCAAAATGGCTGCAGTTTCGTACCTCTGACAGGACTCACTACTGATTGGCCAGGAGCCTCCAGCTTCTAACTAAGGGTGTTACTCCTGGGGGAATTCTGTGCCACTATGCAGTGCAGAATTTGTGTAAAATTAATGTTTCGCATAGAATTTCCTTTTTCCCTTGCTGAAATGAGCTGCAGAGCTGCTGGCTACCACTAGAGGTCGCTGGACCTGGCCAAGCCCAGTTCCCTAATTTGTAAATTAGGAAGAGGGGGAGGAGGAACTGGAGGGTTCCCAGCAGCTGCAGTTCCTGGCATGCTCCGAAGGAAGGAGGTGGTGTGCTGGAAACTCCATACAAGCCTGGGACCTAGCAACGGGCTCTCTCTCTCCCTCTGGATCCCTGGGCTCTGCGGGGATAGGGGGTGCGGGTGTCTGGACTGGGGGGTGCCCTATGGCTGGGCTCTGGGGATAGGGGTGCGGGTGTCTGACCCCCCAGATAGGCTCTGAGGAAGAGGGGGCAGAGAAACAAGAACTAGGGTTGTAGGGGTTTCTTTAACTCTCTACTCCTGGGGGAATTTTTTTGTTACCTGTATTGTTACAGATATAGTTGCTGACAGGTATTTTGAAATACATTTACCAAAATAATTGAAACTAGCATGATTATATAGTATTAGTTTGACAAATAAAATATGCAGATTTTTTCAGAATTTTAAAATATTGTGTGCAGAATTTTTTGGTGCCGAATTCCCCCAGGAGTAGGGTGTATGTGTGTTCATGCAAGAATGTCTTCCCTTAATGAAGCCTTCCATACCAGCTTCAGAACAGCTCCTGAGCATGGTGAACAACTTCCTGCACTCAGTCTAGTGTGCTGAAATAGCAACTATTTGTTTGCAGTCACTGCCACCTTGCCTGGGAGTGTTTCCATATCAACTCAGAGCAAGTTGGAAGAGTAGCTATAATTACAGCAAGAAGGTTTTTGGCTGAACACCAGGAAATAAGAAACAGAAAAGGGGGTCACATATACATCGCCAGGAGATTTCTTGTTTAGATGTCAATTTTTTTCTTTCCTCTTGATCAATCCAGCAGTCTACCGTACAACTAGTTACCGCCCACATATTAATGGCTTTGATCAAATTCTTCAAGTTGTTTTGTCCTTAGAGTGGTTTTTATTAACCTGTAATAGTCTTTCTTTGACTTATGTTGAACTCAAACAGTTCCCTGATTCCAAGGTACTTGTAGGGGCCATGCTGAGAGATCTTGGATAGTATCTTCATTAACTTGTATGTTATCTGATTGTACAAGTTTGCCCCTCTTCTGACGCACATTTAGTCAAGCCAACTAGTAGCTTTATATCTTCACTAAACTTTTCTACATGTCATCAATCTCTGTATCTCCTTTTGTGGCTGTCCATGTAGTTTCAGATCATCCACGTACAACAATTGGTTAACTGGTTGTTGCTCTTTGCTGATCTGCAATTTATATTCTTGAACATCCATGTCAGCAGCAGCATTGCTATCCTGAAAAGCGTTGGTGATAAGGAATCCTCTTGAAAGATTTTCTTTTTCAATTTGGATCTCATCAGAGTCCCTTCCAGATAGAGTCAAGCAGGAAGGTGGGAAACTACAGCATGAGTCCACCCGATTTAGCCTTAGTCAATTTTCTCCTTTATTTATACATTTTCAGACTGAATTGTTGTCACTTATATTTTCTAGTTATAAACATATGACATACAATAAGACAGATAAGATGGAACAGGTAGGGGCCCAAATTACCAAGTTCTGGGGTACTGGGAAGCTCTCCAAGATGGTTGTCTCAGTCTCTGGACTGGGTCCTCCAACTTGGGCCTTCGTTCACTTTTCCTTTTTATACATTAATTTATCCTTCTACATCATCTAACATTTCATGTACCCGGCAGTACATTTACTCAGTCTTTCATAATTTGATGTTGTTACAAGTCCTTAACATTATATCAACTATACTTTTACCATTTAACATACATTGTCATAAACCATTAACATTTAACTAACAAAACGTAACACTTCTTTTCTACCATTCAGCTGTTTTCTTCATATTTTAATATCTTTGTTCAGTATACCTGTAACATCCTAAATTATTCATTAACATAACCTTTATTTTTCTTATGTGAATAGGAAAGTTATGCAGAAAAACATGCCCTAACATCAGCATATGCTTAACTTTTTCAAGCGACTTTTTGCTCTATGTTGAGCACCATGTTTGTAAATCACATACAAGCCTTGTTAGCAATTTTGCCTGTTGCATTTTGAGGGACTTTATTCACTTTAGGGCCTTGTCAAGGTTCCTCCCCCACTCTGAACTCTAGGGTACAGATGTGGGGACCTGCATGAAAAACCTCCTAAGCTTATCTTTACCAGCTTAGGTCAAAACTTCCCCAAGGTACAAAATATTCCACCCGTCGTCCTTGGATTGGCCGCTACCACCACCAAACTAATACTGGTTACTGGGGAAGAGCTGTTTGGACGCGTCTTTCCCCCCAAAATACTTCCCAAAACCTTGCACCCCACTTCCTGGACAAGGTTTGGTAAAAAGCCTCACCAATTTGCCTAGGTGACTACAGACCCAGACCCTGGGATCTTAAGAACAATGAACAATCCTCCCAACACTTGCACCCCCCCTTTCCTGGGAAATGTTGGATAAAAAGCCTCACCAATTTGCATAGGTGACCACAGACCCAAACCCTTGGATCTGAGAACAATGAAAAAGCATTCAGTTTCTTACAAGAAGACTTTTAATAAAAATAGAAGTAAATAGAAATAAAGAAATCCCCCCTGTAAAATCAGGATGGTAGATATCTTACAGGGTAATTAGATTCAAAAACATAGAGAACCCCTCTAGGCAAAACCTTAAGTTACAAAAAAGATACACAGACAGAAGTAGTTATTCTATTCAGCACAATTCTTTTCTCAGCCATTTAAAGAAATCATAATCTAACACTGTCATAAATATAAAGGGAAGGGTAAACCCCTTTGAAATCCCTCCTGGCCAGGGGAAAGCTCCTCTCACCTGTAAAGGGTTAAGAAGCTAAAGGTAACCTCGCTGGCACCTGACCAAAATGACCAATGAGGAGACAAGATACTTTCAAAAGCTGGGAGGAGGGAGAGAAACAAAGGGTTTGTGTGTCTGTCTGTAGTCGTCTTGGCCGGGGACAGAACAGGAATGGAGTCTTAGAACTTTTAGTAAATAATCTAGCTAGGTATGTGTTAGATTATGATTTCTTTAAATGGCTGAGAAAAGAATTGTGCTGAATAGAATAACTATTTCTGTCTGTGTATCTTTTTTGTAACTTAAGGTTTTGCCTAGAGGGGTTCTCTATGTTTTTGAATCTAATTACCCTGTAAGATATATACCATCCTGATTTTACAGGGGGGATTTCTTTATTTCTATTTACTTCTATTTTTTTATTAAAAGTCTTCTTGTAAAACACTGAATGCTTTTTCATTGTTCTCAGATCCAAGGGTTTGGGTTTGTGGTCACCTAGGCAAATTGGTGAGGCTTTTTACCAAACCTTGTCCAGGAAGTGGGGTGCAAGGTTTTGGGAAGTATTTTGGGGGGAAGGATGCGTCCAAACAGCTCTTCCCCAGTAACCAGTATTAGTTTGGTGGTGGTAGCGGCCTGTCCAAGGTGTAATATTTTGTACCTTGGGGAAGTTTTGACCTAAGCTGGTAAAGATAAGCTTAGGAGGTTTTTCATGCAGGTCCCCACATCTGTACCCTAGAGTTCAGAGTGGGGGAGGAACCTTGACATGGTGGCACAGTGGTGGGATTAACCTGAAATCATTTTGAGATCCAGTTGAGATTTTTTGAACTAGAAATACAGATTTTAAAAAGGAATTTTTAGGAAGTCCAGAAGGCAGCTTTGAAACTGAAAGCAGCTTGGTTTCTCTCTGCTTTGTGGCCAAGCAGAGACAAAAGGGGATTATCTTGTGAATTGCAGGTTTTCTTGCCTGGAGGCAGAGTACTTAACTCCTGCAGGGAAATTCACAGTCTTCCAACCCAGAGGTTTTTTTTTTTTTTTCTTTTCTTCCTAAAAGTAAATAGGGGGTGTGTGCTCTACCCATTTGCCTGGAGACAAAAGTGGCAGGGTTTTTTTTTTAGGATTTTGATTTTTTTTTTCTGTTTTACAAGGAGCACAGGTTTGAAAAGAAATTTTTTTTTCCTTTGGGCTGGGTAAGCAGTTTTCCAAGTAGTTGGAGGTTTTTTGCTTTAATTTGGGCTCAGAGCAGAGACAAGGGAATTGTCTTTTTCTGTAGGCTGACAATCACTATCAGAGAATAGGTATTCTATTCCAGCACAGCAAAATTTTACAGCCAAGTTTTGTTTGTTTATTTCTAAACCTCGGGTGTAAAGTTAGTTAAAAACAGAGAGGTTAGAATGGCCAAATCCTCAGCTCGACTACAGCTGGAATTAGCCAAATTGCAGGCTGAGGAAAAACAAAGGGAACATGAAAGACAGATAGAACTCATGCGGCTGAAGGAGGAGGAGAAGGAAAAAGAGAGGAAGCATGTGGAGGAGATGGAGAGGATAAAGGCCCAGCAGAATATACCAACAAACCCTAGCAATCCTTCTCCAGGTACCACTTCCCATCCCAGAAAGTTCCCCACCTACAAGGCAGGTGATGATACTGAGGCCTTCTTAGAAAACTTCGAAAGGGCCTGCCTTGGGTACAACATCTCTACTGACCAATACATGGTAGAGCTGAGGCCGCAGCTCAGTGGACCCTTAGCTGAGGTGGCAGCTGAAATGCCTAAAGAACACATGAACAAGTATGAACTGTTTAAATCCAAGGCGAGAGTCAGAATGGGGATAACACCCGAGCAGTCTCGTCGGAGGTTCAGAGCCCTAAGGTGGAAACCAGACATGTCATTTACCCGACATGCCTACCACATTGTAAAACATTGGGATGCCTGGATATCAGGAGCAAGTGTTGAATCTCCAGTAAATTTGCCCTTCCTAATGCAAATGGAACAATTCTTAGAGGGTGTTCCTGAGGAAATAGAAAGATACATCCTAGATGGGAAACCCAAAACTGTAATTGAGGCAGGAGAGATTGGAGCCAGATGGGTGGAGGTGGCAGAGAAGAAGAAAACTGGTCGCAGTTGGAGCGGAGACCAGAAGGGACCACCCCAGACCACACCCTATTACCGGGGGCCGCCCAAAGCCCCACCTACCTCCCAAAGAACCCTCCAGACCCCTTATCGTCCCACCACCCCGTTCTCCAGCAACCCACCTCGCCCCGGTGACCCGTCAGCTGGACGATGTTTTAAGTGTAATGAGCTGGGGCATGTAAAGGCCAACTGCCCCAAGAACCCCAACAGATTACAGTTCATTGCACCGGAATCACACCAGAGGTCCACAGGCCCAGATACCTCCCAGATACCCTTGGAGCGGAGGGAAACTGTGAGTGTGGGTGGGAAGAAGGTCACCGCGTGGAGGGACACCGGAGCACAAGTGTCAGCTATCCATGCTTCCTTAGTGGACCCCAATTTAATCAACCCAGAGATCCAAGTGACGATTCAACCCTTCAAGTCCAACTCTTTCAATTTGCCTACAGCCAAGTTGCCTGTCCAGTACAAGGGCTGGTCAGGAATGTGGACTTTTGCAGTCTATGATGATTATCCCATCCCCATGCTGTTGGGGGAAGACTTGGCCAATCATGTGAAGCAGGCCAAGAGGGTGGGAATGGTCACCCGCAACCAGGCTAAACAAGCCGTGAGGCCTAGCTCTGTTCCGGAAACTTCTATCAGGACCCAGTCAGAGGTGATGGACCTGGACCCCAGGCCAATGTCTGCAACAGCAGTAGTGGATCCAGTCCCAGAGACCCAGACGGAACCAGTCCCAGAACCGAAACCAGCCGAACAACCAACACCAGACCCCGTGTCAGCACTGAATCCAGGTTTTCTTGCCTGGAGGCAGAGTACTTAACTCCTGCAGGGAAATTCACAGTCTTCCAACCCAGAGGTTTTTTTTTTTTTTTCTTTTCTTCCTAAAAGTAAATAGGGGGTGTGTGCTCTACCCATTTGCCTGGAGACAAAAGTGGCAGGGTTTTTTTTTAGGATTTTGATTTTTTTTTTCTGTTTTACAAGGAGCACAGGTTTGAAAAGAAATTTTTTTTTTCTTTGGGCTGGGTAAGCAGTTTTCCAAGTAGTTGGAGGTTTTTTGCTTTAATTTGGGCTCAGAGCAGAGACAAGGGAATTGTCTTTTTCTGTAGGCTGACAATCACTATCAGAGAATAGTTATTCTATTCAGCACAATTCTTTTCTCAGCCATTTAAAGAAATCATAATCTAACACATACCTAGCTAGATTACTTACTAAAAGTTCTAAGACTCCATTCCTGTTCTGTCCCCGGCCAAGACGACTACAGACAGACACACAAACCCTTTGTTTCTCTCCCTCCTCCCAGCTTTTGAAAGTATCTTGTCTCCTCATTGGTCATTTTGGTCAGGTGCCAGCGAGGTTACCTTTAGCTTCTTAACCCTTTACAGGTGAGAGGAGCTTTCCCCTGGCCAGGAGGGATTTCAAAGGGGTTTACCCTTCCCTTTATATTTATGACAAACACATACCTAGCTAGATTACTTACTAAAAGTTCTAAGACTCCATTCCTGGTCT
Organism: Lepidochelys olivacea; assembly: GCF_965140295.1. Taxonomy (NCBI): domain Eukaryota; kingdom Metazoa; phylum Chordata; order Testudines; family Cheloniidae; genus Lepidochelys; species Lepidochelys olivacea. The sequence continues at coordinate 99,123,356 of NC_140414.1, forward strand.
ATCCCCGGCAGAAAACCAGCATATAGACAGACACACAGACCCTTTGTTTCTCTCCCTCCCCCCAGCTTTTGAAAGTATCTTGTCTCCTCATTGGTCATTTTGGTCAGGTGCCAGCGAGGTTACCTTTAGCTTCTTAACCCTTTACAGGTGAGAGGAGCTTTCCCCTGGCCAGGAGGAATTTCGAAGGGGTTTACCCTTCCCTTTATATTTATGACAGGCCTAGATGTTTATTTTTTCCCCAACAGAATGTTCCTGTTATTAACCATAGATCGCTGCAGAAAGGAAACGATCTTTGGATGAATCTTGTGCATTTTCAGTGTCTTGATGATCCACGAATGTCATATGCTTTTTGGTAGTTTATCCACACTATCTCTAAATTTTTCATTTTGTTTTGTATCTTCTGTGATTCTCTTGTAAAGCCTGATGTGATCTTTTGTCCCTTGAATGTTTACCTTTTTGCTCAGGAAGCAGCATTCCATGCGAGCTAGCACTATCTGGATCTCCTTTGCCAAAATTGCTGTTAGAAGTTTCCACATAGTTGGTAAACACATGATTGGCCTGTAATTCATAGGATCACTGTGTCCTTCTTTCTGTTTTTGCATGAGGATGATTCTCCCTGTCACTATCCATCCTGGGCATCTGTTCTTCAAACATTTATTAAGTTATTCAAATAAACAATCATGGAGAGTTGTTAGGTGTTTCAGCCAGAATCCATGCACCCCAGCTGTCTGGGTGCTTTCCAATTTTTCATTCCTCTCAGTACCTCATCTATTTATTTCTTTGATATTCCTGCATCGTCTTCTATTGTGTGATTTTTTAATTTCTCACATTTTTAATCCAGCCCTCTGTCTGATTATGTTGTACATTCTCATACCAGATTTCCTTCCAGTAGCTTCCACATTACTTACTAGCTTTCTATTTTTTTCCGATTTTCCTATTCCGCTTTTAATGCCCATCAGATCAAAGAATCTCTTAGGGTCTCTCATGAAGAGTCTGTTCTCTGTCTGATACTGAACGCTTTGTGCTGAATACCTTTCAAGTCTATGACTAAGTGTGATCCCTTTCTGTTTACATTGTTCCTTCACAACACTCGCATCCCTTTCATTCAGCTGATATTTCATCTCCAGGGTTGTTCGCTTCTGTCTTCTCTTCAAATGATGTTTCTTAAATTCACCCAATAGGATGATATCTTGATGTTAAAGCTTAATCTTATCACCATCATCTTCTTACTATTAGTGTTACTGTAGTGCCTAAGACCCCTAATCATGGTCCAGGACATCATTGTGCTAGGTTTGGTGCAAATATACAACAAGGTCACACACCTTTACCTTTCAGAGGGGTAAGCCGTGTTAGTCTGTATCCGCAAAAACAATGAGTCTTTGTGGCACCTTAGAGACTAACAAATTTATTTGGGCATAAGCTTTCGTGGTATATAACCCACTTCATTAGATGCATGGAGTGGAAAATACAGTAAACAGGTATAAATATACAGCACATGAAAAGATGGGAGTTGCCTTACCAAGTGGGGAGTCAGTGCTAACGAGGCCAATTCAATTAGGGTGGATGTAGCCCATTCCCAACAGTTGACAAGAAGGGGTGAATATCAACAGAGGGAAAATTACTTTTTGTAGCACTAATGAGGCCTCTCTAAGGTGCCACCAGGACTCCTCGTTGTTTTTACACCTTTACCTGCAGCTGTTACAGACAAGGAAAGAGCCTAGAATTTGAGTTAGTTTGTCACCAATTCAAGTACTTTGTAGGCCAAAATTGTGTTGAAAATTCAGCAAGATCAGGTTGTAAGACTTTTGAAGCATCCATGGCTATCTGTCTAACTGCAAGTTACTCTGACTCCTACAATTTACTGATTCCATGACACACGTGCATTTTACAGTGTTGAGGAAATCATACTTAACAAATCATTGCACTTTGTGATAAAAGGTGTTCAGCAGTGCTTCCCTTGAGAGGAAAACCAATTCCCAAGTTCTCTGATAAATGTCCTCTTTCTTCCTTCTCCATTATAAATTTTGGAAAGGGCTGAGTAATTGGATTTTATGGAAATTAGGAGATATGCCTGGCTCACAGTATAAAACGTATGGAGATCATGATAGTCATTAGTACAACCTGGCGCTATTTACCATGGAGACTGCCACACTGAGATATATAACTAGGTATAGTGATTCTAATTCTAGCCTATACTATGGGATTATAAACCAGTTAGCCTAACCTTGTTACCTGGAAAGATACTGAAACAAATTATTAAACAATCAGTTTGTAAGCACCTAGAAGATAATAAGGCAATAAGTAATAGTCAACGTGGATTTGTCGAGAACAAATCATGCCAAATCAACCTAATTTTCTTCTTTGACAGGGTTACTGGCCTAGTGGATGGATGCGGGGAGGAGGGGGGAAGAAGAGTAGTAGACGTGATATATTCTTATTTTAGTAAGTCTTTTGACGCAGTCCCACATGACATTCTCACAAGCAAACTAAAGAAATGTAGATAAACTAAGGTGAGTGCATAACTAATTGAAAGACTGTTAAATGGTTCACTGTCAAACTGGGAGGATGTATCTAGTGGGGTCCCACAGGGGTCTGTCTTGGGTCCAGTGCTTTTCAACATATTCATTCATGACTTGCATAATGGAGTGGAAAGGATGCTTATAAAATGTGTGGATGACACCAAGCTGGGAGGAATTGCAAGCACTTTGGAGGACAGATTAGGATTCAAAATGACATTGATAAATTGGAGAATTGGCCTGACATAAAGAAGATGAAATTCAATAAAGACAAGTAGAAAGCTCTGCACTTAGGAAGGAAAAATCAAATGCACTACTACAAAATGAGGAAAACCTGGCTAGGCAATAGTACCGCAGAAAAAAGATCTGGGATTATAGTGGGTAACAAATTGAATATGAGCCAAACAATTTGATGCAGTTGCAAAAAGTTAATATAATTCTGAGGTGTATTAACAGGAGTGTTGTATGTAAGACATGGGAGGTAATTGTTCTATCCAGCACTAGTGAGGCCTCAGGTGGAGTATTGTATCCTCTTTTGGGCTGTACACTTTAAGAAAGATGTGGACAAATTGGAGAAAATCCAGAGGAAAGCAGCAAAAATGATAAAAGGTTTAGAAAACGTGATCTATGAGGAAAGGGTAAAAAACTGGGTATTTTTAGTCTCTAAAAGAAGGCTGAGGAGGGGCCTGATCAAAGAGGACAGCGATCAGTTGTTCTCTATGTCCATTGAAAGTAGGACAAGAAGGAATCAGCTTAATCTGCAGCAAGGGAGATTTAGGTTAGATATCAGTAAAAACTGCCAAATTATGAGCATGGTTAAACACTGTAATAGACTTCCAAGGGAGGTTATGGAATCCCTATCATTGGAGGTTTTGAGGAAGAAGTGGGATAAACACCTGTAAGGGATGGTCTAGGTTTACTTGGTCCTGCTTTAGCACAGGGGGCTGGATTAGACCTCTCAAGGTCCCTTCCAGCCATACATTTCTATGATTCTGTCTTGCACTATGGCTATACTACGCTACCAACTCATTGTTGAAAAGGAGCAGTTAAAATAGTGGAACCAGTGCAGAGATATTACTCCTGGAAAAGGGGGTTTCCCAGGGGGCAGGGAATTGGCAGAACAGTTCTATGCCATCCACCCTCACAGCTCTCAGTGTAGAGCAATGATAGGGGGAGAGGTGCTGCATTCCTCAGGAGGGCTGCTCTAATTTATAATTAACTGCAGCAGCCTTCCTGAGGAATGTAGCACCTCTCCCCTACTACCTCTCTACACTGAGAGCTGTAAGGGTGGGTGGCATAAAGCTGTTCTGGCTTTATCTACATTGGAGACCAGATTAAACCAGTGCTCTGCTGGATACCCAGAAACCAAGGAAACTAAAAAGAGGGCAAATAGCCATCCTCCTCCCAGCCCTTTGCCCTATTTCATCCTGAGCTGTGCTGAGTTTAGCTTAGCTTCAGGTCAGATTTGAGGCCTGTAGTTTGAATTTTAATAACTTTCTGATTTCTAAACCAAGCCTTGGCATACATGCAGTATATTTGGGGTTTTTTTAGGTTTTTGTAAACATAAAATAGGTACTTACCTAAAGCTCTAAGAAGGCACTTACCATATATTAAACATACAGAAATACAGCAGCCTCTCTCCAAACCAGAAGGTAATGAAAAGAAACAGACTATAGCCACAGTTCAATAAGGATAAGTGCAGGGTCCTGCACTTAGGACGGAAGAACCCAATGCACAGCTACAGACTAGGGACCGAATGGCTAGGCAGCAGTTCTGCGGAAAAGGACCTAGGGGTGACAGTGGACGAGAAGCTGGATATGAGTCAGCAGTGTGCCCTTGTTGCCAAGAAGGCCAATGGCATTTTGGGATGTATAAGTAGGGGCATAGCGAGCAGATCGAGGGACGTGATCGTTCCCCTCTATTCGACATTGGTGAGGCCTCATCTGGAGTACTGTGTCCAGTTTTGGGCCCCACACTTCAAGAAGGATGTGGATAAATTGGAGAGAGTCCAGCGAAGGGCAACAAAAATGATTAGGGGTCTGGAACACATGAGTTATGAGGAGAGGCTGAGGGAGCTGGGATTGTTTAGCCTGCAGAAGAGAAGAATGAGGGGGGATTTGATAGCTGCTTTCAACTACCTGAAAGGGGGTTCCAAAGAGGATGGCTCTAGACTGTTCTCAATGGTAGCAGATGACAGAACGAGGAGTAATGGTCTCAAGTTGCAGTGGGGGAGGTTTAGATTGGATATTAGGAAAAACTTTTTCACTAAGAGGGTGGTGAAACACTGGAATGCGTTACCTGGGGAGGTGGTAGAATCTCCTTCCTTAGAGGTTTTTAAGGTCAGGCTTGACAAAGCCCTGGCTGGGATGATTTAACTGGGAATTGGTCCTGCTTCGAGCAGGGGGTTGGACTAGATGACCTTCTGGGGTCCCTTCCAACCCTGAGATTCTATGATTCTATGATTCACAGACTCCAGCCTCAGTGAGCACTTCCCAGCCGTCAGCTCACTTCTTCCTCAATAACAACCTGGGAAAAGCGATGCTCCTACACTGTTCCCTGACCAAAGTGTGGGGTGGTGTGCAGTTGGAGTTAATTCCAAAGTCTAAGGTCCCACAAAGAATAGCATACCAGCAGTTACCTCCCTTTTAAAAGGAGGGAGCTCCAGTTTGATTGCCTCTTCTCACAACAGGTGTAGCAGTATGGCATGGGGAGAGGGCCTGTCCCTTAAACAGGAAGATCCCAAGCCAGTTAGGACTTTATAGATCAATATTAACACTCTGAGCTCAATTTGGTGATCCACAGGCTGCCTGTGCAGATCACAGAGCACTCTTGTTACGTGCTGATGGTGGGAAACTACTTAACAAGCAAGTTACTGCCTTCTGAACTATTTTACATTTCTGAGTTGATTAAAGGTGTAGCCCTGTGTAGTGTACATTGCAGTTATGTAATCTTGAGGTGACAAAGGCATGGAAAATTGATGGCTAAGTTGAACATATGTTCTAACCCATGGAGTGGCCCCCAATCTTGCTCCCTGGCTGGAGTGCTGGAGTGGGGCAAGCCCCAGACCCCACTCCCCAGTGGGAGCTCAAGGGCTAGATTAAAATGGCTGGCAGGTTGGATTTGGCCAGCAGGCTGTAGTTGCCGAACCCTGCTCTAACACATAGTGAACACTGTATCACTCAAATGTCCCTCATCATAGTCCCAAAGTTACCTCTGTGACAAACACATTTGTTGAAAATTGTTTACATCAGAAATAAAGAATTTTGAAACTGAGGTTACAGGAAAAATATTTCAACTGAAGGAATGGACTCCCACAGCATTTTGATTTTTTTGATGTCCCCCATTCTGTATCTTTCTTGTGCATTGTCCCCCACATTTGGTTCACAGTGGGCTGAGACCAGATGCAGGCAAAGTAGCAGAATGGGAAAGAATGAGCCTTTCTCACTTGAGAGAGCCAGCTGCGCTGTGGACAGTGGGGATTAAAGGAGTGTTTTGGCTATCATCAGACTAGGTTTTTCTTGTAGACTGAATTAAAATTAGCTCATGCTTATTGCAAGTTTTATTTTCTTTATAGCAATCAATACAGGAAGAATGGAGCTCAGCTAAGTAGCAGTTAATAGCAGTTCAGTAGGAGAGAATGTTTTAGCCTGCAGTTTGATGTTTTAAGCATGCTATATATTCACAGCTGACACCTGTTTTGATATGGAAACTGATTAGGTTAAAGAAAAATGATTTTTATTACCGCACAAAATGAAGGTTAAGTTTTCAGACTACCAGTGAACCCATAACTTAATTGAAAGAAACCCTCATTGGATCAACTTTTTATGACTCTTTGGTATTGTCATTACGAGTCTATATCTGTCTTATTTATACAGGGAAGTTTATGTACTCTCATGCTATAGGAGGCATTTACAGTACTACTTCTTGCTACAACACCCTGTCCACCAGGTCAGCAATAGTTAAACAACATAACTTTGATCAGGACATGCAGGAGAAATAAACGCAGGCAAAGTGATGAATTTTTAAAGTGGAAGGCTGCAACTTTATTAGCTGTAGTGTGGGGAGAGACACCAAAACAAAACCAGGCATTTATTTGGGTCCAGTGCAGCGTTAAATGGTCTCCCTGTCAAATAACCAATATTCAGGGTCAGCCCCCTTCATCCTCACCGCTAGGATTCAGCCCATCCCCCAGCCTTCTCACCCTTTTCTCAGAAGGGGGAATGAATCATAGAATATCAGGGTTGGAAGGGACCTCAGGAGGTCATCTAGTCCAACCCCCTGCTCAAAGCAGGACCTATCCCCGACTAAATCATCCCAGCCAGGGCTTTGTTAAGCCTGACCTTAAAAACTTCTAGGGAAGGAGATTCCACCACCTCCCTAGGTAACCCATTCCAGTGTTTCACCACCCTCCTAGTGAAAAAGTTTTTCCTAATATCCAACCTAAATCTCCCCCACTGCAACTTGAGACCATTACTCCTTGTTCTGTCATCTGCTACGACTGAGAACAGTCTAGAGCCATCCTCTTTGGAGTCTAGAGAACAGTCTAGAGCCACCCCTTTCAGGTAGTTGAAAGCAGCTATCAAATCCCCCCTCATTCTTCTCTTCTGAAGACTAAACATCCCCAGTTCCCTCAGCCTCTCCTCATAAGTCATGTGTTCCAGTCCCCTAATCATTTTTGTTGCCCTTCGCTGGACTCTTTCCAATTTTTCCACATCCTTCTTGTAGTGTGGGGCCCAAAACTAGACACAGTACTCCAGATGAGGCCTCACCAATGTCGAATAGAGGGGAACGATCACATCCCTCGATCTGCTGCAATGCCCCTACTTATACATCCCAAAATGCCATTGGCCTTCTTGGCAACAAGGGCACACTGTTGGCTCATATCCAACTTCTCGTCCACTGTAACCCCTAGGTCCTTTTCTGCAGAACTGCTGCCGAGCCATTCGGTCCCTAGTCTGTAGTGGTGCATTGGATTCTTGCGTCCTAAGTGCAGTGTTAGTCTTTAAGGTGCCACAAGTACTCCTTTTCTTTTTGCGAATACAGACTAACACGGCTGTTACTCTGAAACCTGTCACATGTATTCTGAGTGGGAAAGCCCTGAGCAGTCAAGCTTGCCCCTCCCTTGACCCCTTCTCTCAGGACTCCAGGGTTTGTCTTTCCCCTGTTGGTTCTATTGGATATATACCCCTTGCTGTGATGGGGGTGGCATTTATTCCTGAGGGTCAAGTAGTCGAAAGTTTTACTTTAGGACAAATTTTGGTGCATGAATTGACTAGATTGCCTAGGTAGGTTGTGGAAGCTCCTTTGCTGGAGGTTTTCAAAAGGAGGCTGGATAGCCATCTGTCTTGGATGGCTTACCCACAACAAATCATGCATATTGGCATGGGGTTAGACTAGATGACCCTTGTAGTCCCTTCTGACCTTATGATTCTAATTTCTGGCCCATCCCACAGTTTGGGTGGTGGCAGGAAAGATAATGGCGTCAGGGATTCTATAATATAGCAAGTGGAATGCTTTTATAATTAACTCTATTGGACATAAGAACATAAAAATAGCCATACTGGGTCAGACCAATCCTCCATCTAGTCCAGTATTCTGTCTTCCGACAGTGGCCAATGCCAGGTGCTTCAGATGGAATGAAGAGAACATGCAATTATTGTGTGATCCATCCCGTCATCCACTCCCAGCTTTTGGAAGTCAGAGGTTAGGGATACCCAGAACATGGGGGTTGCATCCTTGGCCATCTTGGCTAATAACCATTGATGGACCTATCCTCATCTACTTATCTAATTCTTTTTTGACCCCTGCTATAGTTTTGGCCTTCACACCATGCCCGGGTAATAAGTTCCACAGGTTGACTGTGTGTTATGTGAAGAAGTACTTCCTTTTGCTTGTTTGTTTTAAACCTGCTGCCTATTAATTTCATTGAGTGACCCCCTGGTTCTTGTGTTATGTGGAGGAGTAAATAACATTTCCTTATTCACTTTCTCCACACCAGTCATGATTTTATTGACCTATCATATCTCCTCTTACTTGTCTCTTTTCGAAGCTGAAAAGGCCCAGTCTTTTTAATCAATATCCTCAAGTTTTCTCATTTGTGTTAGAGAATGGCTCTCTGTCAGAACAACCTCTAGTTATTTCACATTTTCCATATATGTGGGTGAATAAAAAACATAAAGATGCTCAACTGAAAGAAAACAAGTTTATTGAGTTTATTCCTGATGATTCACTGATGGTAATGTTAAATTAGTCTAGTGTTTCTGCTTGAGTAATAAGAACTCCTTCTGCAAGAGGAAAAACAGAACAGTCCTTTTTAGTTTTTATAAATATTTGCTTTGCTGTTATCACTATGCTAGCAATTAAGGGTCTTTTATAAAATTATCTCTTCAGCATTCAATTCCTGGGCAGTCACTGGATACAAATTTATATCTAATAATTCCGTAATATCCCATTAACATCTGTGAAAGTAGATTGTCAGTGAAATAGTTAGGATTTACTTTGGTTGCCTTTAGCAACTGAATTGTAATAAAGAAAATATCTAAAATATGTATTAGCAATAGGTAGATACGAAAACTATTAAATCAACATTTAAGATCTTTATAACCATTTTGACCATTACTGGTCATGCTTTTAAATATTTCTGATTCCTGTGATACATCTCTAGTACACAGATTCTTGCATACGATGGCTCACAAAGATGTCAGTAGCACTTGGGTAATTGTCTCTCACAGAGACTGAGGAACACATGGTGAAGGGCTTTTAGAAGTTCATGTCTGCACTGGCATGACAGGTATGTCATAACATGTTTTAGGTCTCGCCTTACATGACTCTTCAGGCAACTGTACTATGGTGGCTGCAACTCTATTCTCATATTTTCACTTATATGCCACACAGCACAGAATAAAGAATTAAGATCTCATGTAGGACCAATGTTAAATCTCCTTTTCCCCACAAGGAAGAAAATTGAAAATTAGTTAAGTAAATTGATGGTCCTACACTGCTGGCTGTTTTCTCAGTTCTGTACGTGACTACAAAACTTTGTTATGATGTCTGATATTATATCTCCATTATTCTTAAGCTCAGCTTTTGGTACTGCCATGGGTCAGCATTTACACTGACTGCCAGTTACTTTTAGCAATTGGGCAATAGTTCCCACCATTGTCAGCTATACATGAAAGGTCCTTTATCTCCTGGAATAGCCGTAGTGAAGGACTTTATTACTATTGGAATACTATTCCCTCTTTGCCAGGGGATGATGTTGTGAAGTCCAAAACTATAACAGCATTAAAAAAAGAACTAAATACATGTTCATGGAGAATTAGGTGTCCGTCAATGGTTATGAGCCAGGATGATTTCAATAGGCTTTGCCTGGGACTTAAAAACTGAAATGATTAGTTTTTGAAGTGCACTTGCTGAACATTAGACCGCAAGTTCTGCTCATGGACTCTCATTGGTGAAGAATCTTGTGCATACTGTGCAGTAGATACAACCTAAAGAGTGCATTGCAGTAATTTAGCTGAGAGGTCACAAAAGCCTGGATTCTGGTCTTAGTCCAGAAAAAAGATTGCAACTTCTGAATATTTTGGGGTTAAAAAAGTACTCCTGGCAACTGATGAAACATTGGTTTCCGTATTCAGTTTGTTGTGGCCTCTAAGTTGGGAGTCCTGTCAACTCACTCGGGAAAACCATATCAAAAGCTAGCAGTACCCCGGCCCCAAAGTGACAGCTTCAAATACTCTCCTTGTCATGAAAGCAATATCTCTATCATCTGTAGCTTGACCTGCAACCTGAGCCAGACAATGCAACTGTGCTGAGACTGAATAACTGTGATAAGAAGAGGTAGCAATGCTTATTTGGGTATCATGAGTTACTGCTAATAGCTCAGGCTATGCTGCTGCCATATCAGTTTTCGATGTTACTTTGAACAGCAATGGTGACACAAGAAATCTGTGTGGGATTCCATACTGGAGGGTTCTCAGTGCAGATGAGTAACATTACCCAGTGATGTTCAAAAGAAATAAATGGAACCACAGTCATGAAATCCTGGTAATTTCCTCCTGTCCATACAATTTGGTCACCCGCAACTCATAATCAATCGTATCAAAAACAGATGATAGCTCCTATGTTATTTGGATGGGGAGTTGTCTCGCATCCATCTTGCACACCAGTATTGTTTGTGCCATTCTAGGACTGGATGGATTGGATGATGCCAAAGAATCCTATTCTAGATACTTGTCATCTGCAATCTTCTCAGCCACCTCCATAAAAGGGAGGGCTAAGCCTAGGACATAAATAAGTAAGACCTCTGTGTTAAGAAACAGTTTCTTAAGCAGCAGTCAAACTTTGGTTTATGTCAGACAATCTGGTATCCTGTTCTCCACAAAAAGGCATTTATAACAGAAACTACCAGTGGGAGAACACTTAACCATTGGCATTTATATGGTGGGCAAAGATCCCAGTCATAGGTTATGGATTTCAGCTTCCCAGAGTCCCTTTCTATGTGTTTGGGGTAAGATACTGTCATGGTAATGGATGCATTTGTACTCTTGTGTCCTGTCACTGTCTCCCTCTATCAAGTGCAAAAGGGACAAACTTCAGTATGACTGGTTTCAGAGTAGCAGCTGTGTTAGTCTGTATCCACAAAAAAAAACATGAGTACTTGTAGCACCTTAGAGACTAATAAATTTATTAGAGCATAAGCTTTCGTGAGCTACAGCCCACTTCATCGGATGCATAGCATGGAACGTATAGTAAGAAAATATATATAGATATATACAGATAAGTTGGAAGTTGCCATACAAACAGTGAGAGGCTAATTAGTTAAGATGAGCTATTATCAGCAGGAGAAAAAAACTTTTGTAGTGATAATCAAGATGGCCCATTTAGACAGTTGACAAGAAGGTGTGAGGATACTTAACTTAGATTTTCCTGACAAAGAACTTAGATAATTGCTCATATCACTCAACTGATAAGTCAGCTTTAGGGGAGACGCAGTCTGAAATTAATAACTTTACCATCCTATGACCTTATCAAATGCATGTTGTTCACCCTAGAGTCTTTCAAGCAAAAAAAAAAAAAAAATTTGTAGAATTTTAAATTTTTTAAAACCAGGATTGTGTATGTACTTTTACAAAAATTGAATGACAATAAATCCACTCTTCCTGTTAAACATGTAAATAATTTGTTTTGTCTCTGTTTAAAAAGGACAGTATTTTTTCTAGTAGACTGAAGCATAGGCCTGAATACAGTTCTGGCATATAAGGACTTTTTTTTTCTGGGTACATCATGCATTCTAAAACTTGATCCTTCAAAGACTTTTGCACATGTTTAACTTTATGCACATTGAGTAGTTCCACTGAGTTCAGAAAATTCAACTTAAGATCCCTAGTCCTTCATGTCCCCATTTGTAAAGTGGAAATAATATTTATCAGCTTCAGAGTGTGCAGTGAGGAATAATAACTTACAGTTTGTAAAGTGTGTTGAAGATGTAAAAGCATCATGGTGCTTAAGAGCTGAGTATTATTATTTAAAACAGGATTTATAACAGACTGACAGATTCCTTAATAATATATCCTTGAAAAGATGGAGTCAGTTATGCAGCCATTAATAACTGTTTTTTTAATGGACTACTTTCTGCACATCTGGGTAAGGTGGGCAGAATTTAGCCTCTATTGTTTAAAATTTTTATGTATTTTATGACTGTCAAAATGCAATGACGTTCACTCAGCCTAACCATTTAAAAAGTTCAGCAAACAAGTTTCTGAAATGCTGGTGGTGGAGCTATACATTCTGACACATTGAAGAATGAGTTAAACATGTAACTTATGTGTACTGCTTATTTGTTGACAGGCCAGTTTAAATTTTTATATTACCTTTCATTCATGACCTAAATATATTTATGGCATATATTTCTGCAGTACTGCTGTTATGTGTATCAGATAACACTAGTCTTAAAATATATCATTGGAGTTTCCGAGTTACATCAGAATGATAAAACTGAACTCTTCTGTGTTTCAGGTCTTAGGAACAGATGAAGATAATATGGATGGTTGCTCTCAGAAGCTGGCTTCTGCCAAATACCTTCGACTTTTGCTACTAATACTGATTCCATGTATCTGTGCTCTCATCCTCCTATTGGTGATTCTGCTTACCTTTGTAGGTGAGTATTAGTCTTAACTAAAGAGAAGGAAGCTGAAATATAGTTGTATTTTAACAAGATGATACAAATAAGCACTATAAACTCACAGTGTAGTCTACTTGTAGAATGTAAACAAATGTCTTAGAACATCCACATAAAACTAAGTAAATTATGCTTTTTTTCAAGTTCTGCTATGCTGCTTCAGTTGCAGAGAATACCTGATTTTGACTGTTTATGTTTAAAAATAATTAAAAAGTAATTGGGGGAAACAATTTTTGAGTCTCTGAAAATTAATTTTTTATATACTTGCTGCCTTGGACATACATTATATTGATTGTTTTCAATAGTAACTCTTACAAGCACTTTTTGATAAGTTTTTAAATATATATATTTTATATATGTGTGTGTGTATGAAATAAATATATTTAAATATCTCTAAGTGGCACAACATATTGCTCCTTTACCATTACACACACCAATTTATAAACCTAATATCTATTTTCAGGAGAAAGTTAATGTACAAATAGCAATAAAACTTTCTGAACAGGCTACAAGATCTCCTCTCCTTCACCAATAAAATATAAGTGTTTTGTTATTAACTTTAAATACACATGATTTCAGAACCACAATCATATTTCACTGAAGATAGATTTGCAGATATACTTAATTTGTTAGTTACTCAGTCCATTAATTAATTGCAAATTTGATGTGGAATTAACACATTAATGATTTATTAGAGAGCAACAATTTAAAAAAAGCTAGTTCTTGGTTACCTTCACAGCAAAGTTGACGTGCCTGCAATTAAATCATACCTGTGATGAGAGAGAAAGTAGATAGCACATTATATAACTTTTTGCTTTTAGTTGTGTACAGTACTGTAGGGTTGTAGTTGCTTGTGTACTTTTGGGGGGTTTTTTTGCTCTTAAAGATTTTTTTTTTTATTGAAATGCATTCAGTGGTTTAGCAGCATAGCTGTCTCTTATTTCAGTGCTGGATGATACTGCCTGCCTTTTTCACTTGAAGTATGTATCTATGAAACAGCGTTTTACTTCTCTTAGGGAGACTAAGGAATGTGCATTTTTTGCCAGTTCCAGAAAGATAGTAAAATATACAAAATTATCAGCTCTTTCCCTATTAAAAAATCAATCAGTCTAAAGAAATACCATATAATTGAAGCAGTTAGGATGTCTGGAAATAAAACTGAATCTGTATCCAGGTGACAGCTCTGCCTCTGCCAAATTCAAGTCACATTGAATCTTTATATTCATTTCAGTCTGTGGAGGATGACCTGCAACAAGACCTATAATGTCTGGTCTTCTCATTGTGCTTAGGATGGGTGGCCAGAATAAAAACCTAATGAATGTGGTGACTGATAACTAAGTCTTGGGATCTATCTTTAAACTGAGAACAGACTGAAGTGGATTAAGATCATATAAGTCTGACAATTAGGAAACGTGATACCCCACCCCCAGTTCATTTCCTGGTGTTTAGCATTCCATCTGAATCCTTTATATCCTTTGCCCTAGATTTTCACTATTAAATGAGAAAGTAGATGAAGAAAGGTAGGTGTGTTTTTCTGTCATACTCAATCTATTCCTTAGAAGAAAGTGTCTACATAATATATACTGAAATTGTACTGCAAAATGCTCAGGCAAAAGGGGCCTGATTCTGATCTTACTTAGCCAGCATAAACCACTAAAATCAATGAAATTACACTAGTGTAAAACTAGTATATGTGTGAGGAGAATCAGACCCAATGTTATTGGTTAGGTCTAATGTATGGGACACCCATAAATCAGTAAAACTGTCTCCAGCATCCTTTAAGATTATTCTGATTATTATTTATTATTCTTTTTTCCTAGAGCAATTAGAACAGCTTTAGTTTAAAGCACACTGATGACACAAGTAGACCTCTTTTCCAGGCTGTCTAGAAATAAATGGATAATTCTAAGGGCATCCTTAAAGTGTATGTGATGTCAGAATAATGTAACAGGCTACATCCAGGTCATTAATTCAAATTCAGATCAGATTTGTTTCCAGTGCTGTAAATCTGATATCTTTCATCACTTCTAGATTTGTGTGTTTTTTAAGGAATGAAAAAAGCTTTTTTGTAATGGAAAGGACAAAATCTTTTTAAGCTTTGTTAGTCTGTGCTCACATACTACACCTTGGTGCCCTAGAAAGAATAATAGATGCTTGAAACATGAATGGACAATTCCAATGTGTCATTTGGAACTTTACATTCTATTGCTGAAATTAACTTTCTCTTCTTAACTTTGGTTATTACGTCTATTAGAAAATTGGGAACATTTTGGCTCCATTTTGCAGGCAAAGTTTTTCATTTCTTATTGAAAACTTTTAGGAAAATGTTCTATTACTGCTGCTGTTTTCAATTATTTTCATAAGATAAGGCAGGTACACACACGTATGTGCACACATAGTATTGAGCTGATATAAAATATTTCCATTCACCCTGCTAAATATACATGTATCAACCTTCTGACTTTCTCCTTATCCTAATGCAGACTTCTGGATAGGCTGTTCTCATCTTCCTAGTTCTGATGTAAAATAAATCTGGAATCCAGTATGAGGCAACTGGGGCTGTACAGCTCTATAGTCTAGTGATTTGAGGTATCCTACCTGAGATGCTTTAAAAAGCTGATGTTCAGAAAATGCTGAGCACTCACTCCCTGAAAATCAGGCCCCTCTATGGTGTCTAAAGTAAGGTACCCCAAATCACTAGTCACCCTTGAAAAATTGGGCCATGAAATTTTATTAATCTGTATGCAGAGAAGAAAAGGCAATGTAAGTAATGAACAAGGAGGTGCAAATTAATATGACTATCTGGCAAAATTATGTTAAAGTAGATATAACAAGGGGCTTTTAAACTCCATACACAAAAGTCACACTTAGTTTAAAATCTCACTGCAGAAATAAGGAATATATTTCTCTGAAAGCTTTTGCATTCTTTTATATGCGTATGCTTATTGATTCTGGCTGTTCTTCTATCCCTTACTTGCCAGAAAATATGGCACATTTCTGAACCTATCAAGAGGATGCTTTGTTCTTCTCATATGAAGTGAAAGCAGTGATCTCAGCTGCTGTTGAGGAAATTTGGCTTTCAGAACAAACCTGACACTCCTACTTTATTAAGTGGCTGGGTCATATCACAGAGGAGAGAAAGAGAGAGTGGGGATTGGGAATCCTCCTTCTTTAAGGGCCATAGGCTAGTTTGTGGACTGCCTAAATAATTAAACTTTGAAGGAAACAAAGGGGTGGATTTTACAAGGTTCTAATCTCTTACAACTCCCCTTGATATTGATGGGCATTGAGAATAATCAGCACCTGATGAGATTGGACCCTAATTTCTTGCTCTCCTGACAGAAGCATAGTTGTGAGCTAGTTGTTAGAGTGAGTGTGGAGGTTCATAAAATGATCCATTAAGGCCACTTCATACAGTTTAAATTTGTCTGGAGTTACAAGCTATAGAGAAATCATATTATGGTGCATCATAGCCTACATAGTCTGCTGATATGTGATGGGGGAAAAGAGGCAGAAAGGGAAGACATTCTGAAAATTTCAGATGTCATAAAAATGAGAAATAAAATGAATAGGCTCAGTTTAGAACAGCTCTCTGATTTCTGTGTGGCAGGGGGCAATCTCTAAACTAACTCTTGTTTAATAGTTATAAAAGGCACATCCCCTTTTTTATTTTTTTTTTAAATTTTTGTTAGGACATTACAGATTTTACTTACAAATGTGCTTACATTTTAAAATATGGTACGTGTTAAACTTACAGAGTTGTCTTCCTTTTAAAGAAAAGGAGCAGTTGATAGAAATACAATAAGTTAAAGTAGATTTCATTTGGATTATTTAAAAAAAACCAATAACTGACGCCATGGTTTGAATAGCCCCTTAGAAGAGGTTAAATATAAAGAAAGAAGACCATCTTGAACGTAAGCTTGCATTTATAATCTATGGGCCATGTTCTACAATCATTACTCACATTGCTTCTTGAGTAATCAAGCAAATATTACTGGCTTTAAAAATAAACTTTTTCCTACAAAGGCTAGAAAACATCGCTCACTACTGTTTTTGGCTTGAGAAGTTAATTATCCTTCACCTTTGAATAATTTTTAAAACAACATTGAGTCACTTCTGAATTAAATAAAAAAAAATTTTCGATGGGGCACAGCAATAGCAAACTCTAGTAGGGAAAACAAAACTATTTGATATTCATTGGAACATAATTGAAAGTCAGTCAGTTATTAAAAAAGACCAAGAAATAGGATCTGGAGGATCTTGTGTAGATACAGCATTTCACTTCTTATACACTTACTTCTGTGTGGTCCTCTACCATAAACAAAGGGAATCTTGAGTAGGAGGAGAGAGGTTATTTTACCTCTGTGATTGGCCCTATTGCGACTGCTGCTGGAATATGGTGTCCAGTTCTGGTGTTCACAATTCAAGAAGGATGTTGATAAATTGGAGAGGGTTCAGAGAAGAGCCACAAGAATGATTAAAGGATTAGAAAAATCTATTTAGCTTAACAAAGAGAAGGTAAAGGGGTGACTTGATTACAGACAATAAGTATGTACGTGGGGAACAAATATTTAATAATGGGTTCTTCAATCTAGCAGAAAAAGGTATACCATAAGCCTGTGGTTAGAAGTTGAAGCTAGACAAATACAGGCTGGAAATAAGGTATACATTTTTAACAGTGAGAATAATTAACTATTGGAACAATTTACTAAGCGTCGTGGTGGATTCTCAGTCACTGAGCATTTTTGGTTAGCGTGCACAATATGAAACCCCTACATTTTTTGAGGAAGCTAGCCGTACTGGTACAAAATGAAATGCCTTTTGGCTGCACAGATATAGTGGAATGGCTTGCTATAACTGAATTAAGGCCACAGAAAATTTGCTTTTTTTTTTTTTTTTAAGGAAACCATCTTGAGCCGTGAATAATGAGACGTTAGAGAGCGTAACATTTTATGTTCACCATGCCCTAAGGGCTACTGATATTCCTCCTAGTCTCAGTGTTATCAGGCCTCAAGTTTCCAAAATATAACACAACCTCAGAATCCACAGTAGCTCCTGGCATAGAGGCTTAAAACTTGACCTTCTGGAAGCAAGACAAAACATCAGCAATGCCATTGTCAATACTCAGTCTGATTTGCTATAAACAGGTGTTCAGAGTTAGGAACTTTAACAAAAAAGTGTGAACAAGCCACTTGTTCCTGGGAGATAGTGTGCAGAGGGATGTGGCATTGGACAAGAAAACTATCTGCTTATTCTTGAATCTGTCTCTCCATATGCAAATAGGACAGGGAAGCATTTCAAGAAGATAGTATCCAG
The DNA here is from genome assembly GCF_965140295.1 of Lepidochelys olivacea. NCBI lineage: Eukaryota > Metazoa > Chordata > Testudines > Cheloniidae > Lepidochelys > Lepidochelys olivacea. Next base: position 99,141,368 of record NC_140414.1, read on the forward strand.
AACCAGCCTCCATGTGTCCTAATCTGCAAGCCTCCACTCCATGTACTAATTCCCTTTAAAGAATTCCCCATCACTGAATTCCCTGGAAGCTTGGAACAATACATGTAGCTCTGAGCCCAGTTCCCAATCAAATTGCCAGAACATGACACCATTGTATCTAATGCAGAATGGTTTCTCCATCTTCAAGAGACTTCTGCCACCCAAAAAATAAATGTGGCAAGCTGGAGTGCATGCACACATAGTGTGATGGCTGAGACATGTTTTCAGCAAAAGTGTTGCTGGGGAGCCAATCAAGCAACACTCAGTGGCCAGTGCAAAGGGATTGATTAACATTGTTACAGACTTTCAGACTGATTTCTGAGATGCAGTGGTGGCTTTAGGTCAATGTTATATTCATTTAGGTTTATAAGAGCCCCAATAGGTACCTATGCTATGTTGTCTTGGGCAATGCAGGCAGAAAGACAAGACACCAGAAATGTGGTTTAGCAAGGCCACAGCTTTATTAAACAATACATCTAAGAACTACTGGGCAATAACTCATTCAGTGCAGGTCATCCCTCCTATTGCAATCTGAATGGCTGCCATCATCCTCCCCACCCCAATAAATTGGTCCCAGCACCATTTCATGCTCCCTATCACTCTCCCCTTGTATAAGGGATAAGAGGGTAGAGAAGATGGGGTTGTCTCCTCATTGTATCAGACATTAGGAGCTCTGCCCCACCTTCTTTAGGGGATACCTTCTCCTAATCCACTTCCAATTCCAGTTGATCAGGGAAACAGACCCCTTACTGAACAATCTGAACTGGGCACCTGCCAAGTTGTGCCAGTTGTGACAAAATGAGTTTTACAGGTGAACCTACCCCACCGAGTCCCTGCACTGCTGAGAGGAAGGTAAAAAACCCACCCCTCCCAGGCCAGTTTGGCAGTGAGGGCAAAATTCCTTCCTAGCCCCATAAAGGTAATTAGCATAATACCCACAGCAAGGCTGCCACACTGGATCCTACTCTAATTTCAAGAGAGGAAGGAGGGGGAAGCTCTTCTTCCTAGCACAGAATGGCACCCTTGAGCAGGCAGAAGGGCTTATAAGACCTCCCCACTGAGTATGTGGGAGTGAATAGGCTTATGTTGCACTCTGTCCTACCAATCAGCAACAGAGTGCCATCCTCCTCCTCTCTTCAAGCCCATGAGGAAGGGAGGGGATGCAGCAATCCTTAAAGGGGCAAAGGCTTTTTCTTTCTCAGACAAAGCCCCCCACCTCTGAGGCTGCAGAGGGGCACTCTGGGCTCTATTTACATTACAGTAAAATATACAACTATTTAGTGCTTTACAGGCTTATAACAAACACCTTGAATGCACCCTAGAAGCCTGTTTGCAGAGAGTGCAGGTCTTGGACAATTGTAATGTGCTCCTGATAAGAAACTCCTGAGTAGTAAACCAGCCACTGCATTCTGCGATTGCTTTAGTTTATGAGTGATCTCAGTGTATATCCCAAATTAAGCACTAAGCATATTACTAAAAAGAAAAGGAGGACTTGTGGCACCTTAGAGACTAACCAATTTATTAGAGCATAAGCTTTCGTGAGCTACAGCTCACTTCCTCACGAAAGCTTATGCTCTAATAAATTGGTTAGTCTCTAAGGTGCCACAAGTCCTCCTTTTCTTTTTGCGAATACAGACTAACACGGCTGCTACTCTGAAGCATATTACTGTTACCTACTCATTTCAAAGGGCCCAGTGCTGGGTCAGTTCCTGGTTGAGATAAGGACTAGAATGAGCTGTGATATCCAGTGGTTTGCCTATCCTGGCAGGATTGACCAACACCTACTCTCCCACCACAAATTGTCAAAACATCAAAGTCCGGTATTCAAATTGCCTTCCACCTCCAACCCTATACGTTTCAGTATCTGCAATAGGACGAGCCTCGGGCTGAGCCTGCTGAGGAGGTACCAGTAGATATTTGCTAACTAATTACAGAAATATTTTTAACCAATCATAAACCAATATTTTGTTCTCTCTCTAACTGTTTGATCTGTTACATACTCTTCATTAGGCTCTTTGCTTTGTTTGATCACATTTTTAGACTAGCCTGACCTTTCCTGCTGTAGGAATGGCCTAGAAGTCACCCTCACTACACACAGCCAAAATTGCCATTTAATCCTCTTTGTTTGGCTTCTAGCTTAGAGTATGTGAATCTTTTTTTAGATCTCATCACTGTCTGTTGCACATCTTTAAATAAAATATTAATTTTCCACTAGCAAATAACAACTGGAAAATGATCAGTAAAGTTTGGCATGGTATTGTTGGCATGGTATTGCTCTGAACTGAATGAGCTTAGCGCATATCTCTCATTTTTATACTGAACATACTGATTGCCAGTGTGCTATACGCTTCCATCATCTGGTCATCTCCAAATGTAGTTTGAGACACAAATCCAAAACAGATACGTTTATTAACTTTGATATTTGGCCGCAATTATGATTTACTATATATATCTATATATGCAGACACATGTCTGCAGAGTATTTTGATACAACACACATATGTAAATGAATGAAATCCATAGGGTATCTTTTTTATATAATGCATGTTGTAGTGTATTGTTTAAGACGTTGCAGAGACCCAGCTCTAAGTACCTTGGAGATATATAAAATATTGTTTTAAAGCCTCATGGTGGAGCTCCTCAAGGAATCTCTAATCAGTGGGAGTTAGGTGCCTAAATACTTTTGAGGATCTGGGATTGTGCTCTTTTCTTATGAGCCTTGAAATTAACTGGTTCCGCTAGACTTTCTGGAACGTTGTTCCCAGATAAAAAACCATTTCTGTTAAAAATAGGTTAAAGTTTAAGGGTATGTAGCTGTAATTTAGTGATTAAAATCTGTATAAGAACACTGGAGTTATACAAAACCAAAACCAAACAACTGCTAGAAACCTATGAAATTCAAATTTAAGGTCAAATTTAGCATATGCCCAAAGGTTTGAAAGTATGGTAATATCCCAAAAGCCATAGCTCTGCCTCCACAATGACACCAGCCTCTTAGTTTCCCTTCTTTGCTACCTTTCTACCTTCTTTGAAAGATTTATTTTATTCTAAGGACTTTTAAAGGGCTGAGAGAGTGGGGTGGAGAGAGTTGTATTAATTTAGATGTAATATATAGGCTAAAGGTATTAAGGTAACTTTGTTGCTGTCTAAAATTAAATTGTATTAAATAAGGTCTCTGAGGTTTAGTATATGGAGACGTTAGCCTGCCTAGTACTATTTAGCAAATACACTATTAAAAACGCTTTTAACTTCTTCTTAAAGATAAAGAAAAGAGGGAAATACGGTTAAAATATTTGAAATTTAAAGCATTAAATTAAGCTTTTATTTTAACAATATTTTTTTTCCTTTTAGTTGGAGAGAATTTTAGAGGGGAAAAAACCCTGTGCTTGACTGTATTTTTTAGATGGTATTGAAGATGGTAATAACTCTTTTTGAGTAAAAGAGACGAAATTAGTTGAGATGAGCTGGAGCTGTTAAAGTCTGATCCCATGTCATCTCAGGTTGTGTTTGGGATTCAACTGGAGGCAGCAGAGGTGACAGTGTCAATTGGGTGCCACTTTGTGGCCTGGTCTGGTCAGGACATCTCAGGATTAGGCTGACAAAGGCCCAGAGTCCCAGGAGACAGTGGTGATGGCAGTCATAAGGCTGACACTTGTCTTAGTAGCCTCCATACTGTTTTCTGTTTTCTCCCCCCAAAGTTAGGGTGACCATATGTTCCGTTTTGGTTTGGACAGTCCCTTTCTTAAGCCTTGTCCTAGCCGTCCTCCCTTTTTTGGCAAAAATGGGCATTTGTCCCATTTTCTCTTGCCAACTTGGTCAGGGGTGTGTGTGCCCTCTAGGTTATTGTGATATTTATGAACATTTATATACTTTTTACAGTTGACTCAGAGTTAGGGTCAACTTATGCCTACAGTAGTTTTAAGCCATCTTTGTGCTCTCTGCAGATTGTGGGTTGTTTCTTCTTCCCATCTTAACCTGGCTAAAGCAAGCCACACTTTTGCTTTAGATGTTGATTAAGAAGAGTGGTGGTGTATTTATGTTTAGTCCCTCAAGGAAAAGTCATTCTGTGCATTTACTTTTCTGTTTATGTAATAATGCACACCAGAAAGTGTTTAAGCTCATGATAGGAGTAGAATCCTGTCAAGTTCCAGTAGCCTTAAACATAGCTATTACATGCTCGCTTTTCTTTATTGAGGTAGAAACATTTTGAACTTGGGAAGTTCAAAGCAAGAAAGAGTGGTGGTCTGTGTTCAGAAAGGCAGTGCAGTCCTAGCAATTGTAGCATACCTGAACAATAAAAGCAACTGTATACAATTAAGATTTCAGCTTAACATTTGCTATTGGGTGTTCTCACATTCCAGCATTTGGTGAAAAGTCAACAGGGTTGGCTATTAATAATACTGATCTCTACTTGTGGGGTGTTTAAGAACAGCTGATGAAATGGTTTATGTGCTGAGGAACTCCCTTTTAATTATTTGTAATGGAATATATCTATCTGTCTAGCTGTTACAAGTAAATTTATGTCATTATACTCCCTTAAATGATTAACTAGAAGCAAAAATAATTCCTATTTACCATATAGTTCATATACTACAGTACAGAATAGTGCTTTTTATCCACTGTGTAAATAGCCCTTAAATATAACTCCTGATCAAATAACAAAGCTATTAGATAAATGTGCCCATACCCATTTTTAAATGTAATAATTTTCAGCAAGTTAATTATTCCTATATGTAATTCATATGTCTTCATCATGTTCTACAACAAATTAAATACCTTTATAAACAGCTATGGTTAAGCACAGACTATTTTATCATTTGGGCTGAATTTTCTGAAGCATATAGAACCATGTCATCTTCTGAGTTATCACAACGTTAAGCTAGGAAGCAGCTGTATATCTATTTTGATTTATGATCTAGTAATAATTTGTAAGTGTCAAAAAACATACAGATAAACCCAATATATGTTTGTTTTACTCTAAACCAATAAAATACAGTACATCAATTGTCTAGAAATCTAGATATAAATATATTTTAAAGAAATCTTCTTAAGCACCAGAGTAGGAAGCTAAATAATTCTTGAATCTATTTTTTAGCATTTAACTTTAAATTGCATCATGCTATACATAGAAAACAATGTCTACTTTCCATTTTAAATGTTACTATGTTTAAAATATCTTATTTGAAGCTGTAAAGTATCCTTCTAAAGATACAGCTGGCAATTTGTAGACTAGTAGTGATGCAATGGAAAGAAAATTATTTCTAGTCTTGTTAATAAAATGATGCCCTAGAACAACTATACATCACATCTGCTCGCATTCTAATCCACAGTTTTTAAAAAAAAAAAAGTAAAAGCCCAGTGACTTCATTCTGGATAAGGCCAAAATGTTTTTAGTTTGTGTTTTGTGAGGACTACTTATTTGTGTTGGGTGATGAATTAATATATTTATTGTGGCTTTTATTTGGCTGCGGCTTTATTTTACTTGGTGGCCCTTTTGAAAATTCTGGTTTTAGTTCTATTCTATCTGACCTATGAAACTTTTAAAAAGTAAAAATACATTTCTGATGGGTTCTCCCTGGGGTGCCACCTGGAGCTGGCCCACCAGCCTGAGCCCCCTGACCCACCAGCCTGGGCTCCCTCTCACACCGTACTGCTGTGACAAGCTGCAAAGCCCTCCAGCCTGCACTTTCGCCAGCATACATACAGGTAGGGACACACCCAGCTGCAGTTACAGGCATGCTCTCTGACAAGCCCTGCATAGGAAGGCTACAGCTAAGGCAACTCCCAACTTCTTAGGCACGCATCTCCTCTGGAGTGTAAACTCAAAATTATGCTGTCTTGTGCTGCACAGGGAACTGTACAGCATAAGCTCATAAAAAAACTGTACAGCGTAAGCTCTGTCCCTCAAGGTGGAGAGGAATATGCAACAACCTTTGCCCCTGAGTTATGATTCCCACACACTTCACTCCAATGCACTGGTTTAGATAAAGCAAAAACAAGTTTATTAACTACAAAAGATTTTAAGTGATTGTAGGTGATAGCAAACAGATCAAAGCAGATTACTTGGCAAATAAACAAAAAATGCAAACTAAGCTTGATATACTAAATAGATTGGATATGAATAGCAGAGTCTCACCCTAAGAGATGATACAAGCAGACTGCAGATTCTTAAGGGGCAAGCTGCACTTGCTTAACAGTTTGGAATCCCCAGATGTTTCATTCACAGGCTAAAAATCACTTTACCCTGGGTCCAGCACTTCCCCCAGTTCAGTCTTTGTTCCTCAGGTGTTTCCAGGAGTCGTCTTGTATGAGGAGTGAAGAACACAGACCAGATGATGTCACTCCTTGCCTTATATAGCTTTTGCAAAGCTTTGTTTCCAGACCAGTCTGTGGAAAAATACAGACATCCCAAGACGGAGTCCAGAGACATGTGGTCTCATCACATGTCCTTGTAGGGTCATAGCAGCTGTTACTCGGAGGCTGCCTGTAGCGTTCTCAGAAAGGCACCCAAGATGGGAAATAAGCTTCTCCTAAGGTCTATTTTTTTTCCCTAATGGCCCATTGCCCTGAATGGGCCCTTCCCCACTCACTATCTAGACTGAAAACATCTTGTCTAGTGGGCGTTATCCAGGTGTAACTACATTTGAAAATACAGATACATAGTCAATATTCATGACTTCAGATACAAAAGTGATACATGCATACAAATAGGATAATCATAGTCAGCAAATCATAACTTTTCCAATGACCCCTCACATGACTGATCTTGCATAAAATACATTATAATTATGTCACAATCATATTATCATAATATCACTGTGAAGGATATGGGGTGCAGTGTCACAACATTATTTTAACAATTAGTGTGTTAGAAGTAGTATTAGCCTTCAAAAACTATTGGGTCAAATTTCTGTCCTTCCTAATAATCCTAGTGACTGTGTTGATTGTAAGTGTTGAACATTTTTTTTTCTCTTCCAGGTATATTAGAAAAAACATGTTTTTATTCAAATGGGAGTGAACTTCTAGCTGCTGGTGGCAACATTCAAACATCTGACATTCCTTTTCCAAATATTGTTGAAAATGGTTCGGATGTGGTTCCCACTGTGGATCTCAAAATGCTGCCATCATCCTGGACCCAAAGTCCTTTATCTCATGTTGATCAAATGCACAAAAACTTAAGTATGTTCAGGCAGGGCTTACAGGAAGATTCCTTGGCTCCTATTACACCAGCCCCACCACTTAACCCCACGACTACAGATGTTGGTATTTTGACCAGAGCCCCTGGAGACAATACATGGTCATTTTCCAGTACAGAGGAGAAAACTCTTTGGTCCACAGATACATCCATCAAGATCACAGACAGGATATCCTCTCTACCTACGTTAAGTTCTATCCATCCAGCTGCTGTACAAGAAATGAATCTGAAAAAAAGTAAGATGATATTTTATTTGACTCTATAACTAATTATGACACAAAAAGTACAAAAAATATACAGGTGGTATTGTGATTGGAATACTTTCCAAACCCATGAATTCTCAGGAATAGAAGTCAGTTCTAGATAGTTTTCAACATGCAGGTTCTGTATCTTAAGGAATCAATTTATCAGAATACATAGTCAGCCCTGATGAGGAAGAGACATGAATCTCCTTTATGGTTAAGTAACTCTTACTGAGACTGCTGTTTGGTTGGTTACATATTGCATATTGTGACAACTATGCATGTTTATCTTGTCTGAAAGTGAGTTATTGCAGATTTTAACCCCGTGTTTTAGACTGAGTTCTTTCATATTTCAGTGATTTTGAAAGTCAGTTTAGGCCCCCATTCAGTAAGATGGATTAAAAACATGTTTAACTTTAAGTGCATGAGTAGTTGCATTGAAGTCAATAGGCCTACTCACATGCTTAAAATTAGGCACAGTGCAGAATGGGGGCCCTAATGTTAAGGTTACATTTTTTCGTATCTTATTGGACAAATACCTGCTCAATTTGAAGCTAATAGAATATGTATTTGTAAAGAACCTATCACATTTGTGGGGACTCTAAAGAAATAAACAACAAAAAATAATATTGAAGATAATGGTGGTCAGGTTTTACCATTATGACAGCAGCTACTGGTACAATACCGTAACGTTATGGTAATTTTATTAGCAGAGTTTGGCGGGTTAGGGGAGGGACTCCAAGGTATCATTTCTGCATAGTTTTCTAAAACACAGTGGTACAATATTAAACTGACATTGAATGCTTCCTTTTACTTTGATACCACTGCCTTGCTATTGATCACCTGATACCACAAAGGTATCTTCACAGAACTGGAATAAATCAGCTATCATATTTCATCAGAGATGAAATGATAACCAGAATGATGTGAGAATGGCAGTCTTTTAGTAATGCCATGGTATTTTTGAGAACTTCTGTAGTGGGAATAGAGAGACAGTGTCTCATGGTTGTAACTGCTTCAGAAAGATCTATACTACTGGTTATTTTGAGGAGAATGATGTGTACCGTACTCTGGTGCCAGGCATTGTGGCTCGTTAAGCAGTAACATCCGATACTGATTTATCTGAAATTTTTAATCATTGTTGTATTATTCAAGCTGAGCTGATGTGATTTTAGAATGTCACATCAGAAAACCTTTAGTGTAAAATTTTCATGTGAGATACAATTTATATCTTCAGCACTGAGGGCTCCTTTATCTGCTTTTCTCTTCTTCAGCACAACAGAGGATAAACCCTTGCTAAATCCAAAGAGACATTTTCAAATCCTATTTCCCTTTTCCTCCTACAATGACATAAAAACAGGGAAAGCTTCTGAAAAAGATGGTTGTAGTAACCTCTCCTATGGAAAGGGGTGGATGGCTGGGAGCTCTTATTTTTCTTCTTGAGTAAGTTTTAGGAATATATTACACACTCTTGTCACAGTTCAGAGCAAATGCACCTATATTTCCCCCCTCGTGGTCCACCAAGGGCACCCACTCTAGGCTCCTGGCTCCTCTGCTCTCATAGAATCATAGGACTGAAAGGGACCTAAAGAGATCATCTAGTCCAGTCCTCTGCACTCATGATAGGACTAAGTATTATCTAGACCACCTGGACCTGTCACCTCTCTTGGGTGGAGATCAGCATCTTTCTCCCTCCTGACTGGGTTTTTGGCAGCCTGCACAGTTCCCTGCCTACACTGTGATGTCTCCATCAAGCCAGAGTAAATGGGACAGAGTCTAAACTTTGCTTTCTTTCCCAGGGCTATGAACAGCTGTAACTGTCAGCAGTTACAAGTGAGCACGTAGCTCTTTATAATCAAACACATTTATTCTTGAGGTGAAAGCATTGTAGAGAAAACTTATTAAAACAATAAAAGAACCTACATGCGGGTCACCCCAACTTCAGCCTCTGGCTCTGGTTGGTGTCAGTCCTTCAAAATGCACAACTGGGGTTTTCCCCATGGTCATAATTTCATAAATGTCTCAGATTCAGGACCAGAGCAACCATTTGCTTTATAGTGCTTGGGCCTTTGATTTTGGTCTCATATTACAGGTGATCAGCAGACAAAGACCCTCTCCTCAAAGCATAGCTTCAAAAGGCACAATTCTTGCATAAAGAGTTTGGGAATTTGCATTAACCTCTCCTTAGGTATTTCCCAGCAAATCCACTTCACACATATTGTCCCTCAAATCCATTCTATTCATGGCAAACAGACTAGCAAATTGTTCACTATAGTCTTTTGATCATCCAGGCTTTACATCACATCTACCCCTCTAGAGAGGTTACATCAATCCCAAGTCACAATAGTACATAACCTTTGCACTTAGAACAATGGACCCCAAAGATACTTAAACTTAATTCAAGAAGGTTTCTCAAGGATATTGTAGGAAATTGTCATATCTGTCACAACTGTCACTCACAAATCATTCTTGTGGCCTATTTGCTTAACTTTTCCCAGGGCTAACTTGCTGTAGAGAGGAGATGATGCAGATTCTTTTCTGTTGTATGGATAGTGGTTGTGTCATGAATCTGTGGTAGAGCTCCTCCTTTAGGAACTAAGTGGGGAGCACATATGTGTGAGTCCAATTACTCCTACCCCAGTAGGTGTATAGAGGTGTGTCTTTCTAGTGCAAGGGTGGGCAAACTACGGGCCACATTTGGCCCATCTGCTATTCTAAACCAGCCCTCGAGCTCTTGCCAGGGAGCGGGGTTGGGGGCTTGCCCTGCTCCACATGTGCCGTGGCTCCCGGAAGCAGTAGCATGTCCTTCCTTCGGCTCCTACATGTAAGGGCAGCCAGGTGGTTCTGCATGCTGCCTCTTTGCCCCAAGCACCATCCCCACAGCTCCGATTAGCTGGGAACCACGGCCAGTGGGAGCTGAAGGGGCGGTGACTGCGGATGGGGCAGCATGCAAAGCTGCCTGGCCATGCCTCCGTGTAGGAGTCAGAGAGGGGAACATGACGCTGCTTCTGGGAGCTGCAGGGGCAGCGCCTACAGAAGGGGCAGCGCGCAGAGCTGCCTGGTTGTGCCTCCGCATAGGAGCTGGAAAGGGGACATGCCGCTGCTTTTGGGAGCTGCTTGAGGTAAGCACCGCCCAGAGCCTGCACCCCGTCCCCCTTCCACGCCCCAACCCCCTGCTCCAGCCCTGATCCCTCTCCTGCCCTCCGAACCCCTCAGTCCGAGCCTGGAGAACCCTCCTGTATTCCAAACCCCTCATCCCCAGCCCCACCCCAGCGCCCGCACCCCCAGCCAGAGCCCTCACCCCCTCCCACACCCCAACCCCAAATTTGTGAGCATTCATGGCCCGCCATACAATTTCCAAACTCAGATGTGGCCTTGGACCAAAAAGTTTGCCTGCCCCTGTTCTAGTGGGCTGGCTCTCAACCCTCTTTCCAAGACCTCTTGGCTGTTTCTTCCCCTCTCAGGTTCCAAGGTGAAACAACAAAACAGCCCACAGTCAGCTAACAGGGTTAAATAAAGGTATGAAGGAAAAGCAAGGGGGAAAAATCTGTAGGCAGCTGCCATCAGGATATGGGCCTCTCTTATTGCAGAGGGCCCTGGGTGTATCACAGTTCACTTCAGATTTCAGAGTAACAGCCGTGTTAGTCTGTATTCGCAAAAAGAAAAGGAGTACTTGTGGCACCTTAGAGACTAACCAATTTATTTGAGCATGATAAGGTGCCACAAGTACTCCTTTTCTAGTTCACTTCAGAGTTCAGCACAAGTATCAGTCTTTTTTCTCTTTGTTAGTTCTGTGAGGGCAGAGGCTCTACTGGCTGTCAGCCCGTTCTTCAGGGCTGGAGAAGCTCAACAGCCTGTTCCCTCCCCAGGGTTGCCCCCATCAGAGTGGAGTTCCCTCATTTTAACTCCTACAATACTGGCATGATTTGAAGGTGCAGAGGGGCAGGGCCACTTCAGCCCAAAGCAACTCCTTAGTCCCTTCTGTGCTACTGTGGGGTTTCTGTAACCCGTGACAGGTTGTTTCACAGGTAATCTGAAGGACACAGAGCTTCTGTAACACACTGTCTGAGATCCTGATTACTTTCTGGATGTAATATGTTCTCCAATTGCTAGTCTTCTCTTCCCACAATTGAAAACACACATGTGCATGCCCACACTTGCATCCTATGGGTCATTTTACTGATTTACTTTATTTTGCTACTATGTCTCTGCACTGATCAAAAGCATAGAAATATACTGGGCCATTACAGATTTGGAATGAGATATTTCTTACAAATGCCATTATTGACAGTTTAGCAACAAAACAAACAAACCAAAAACAAACTTCAAACATAGCAGCTTCTAATTTAACATAGAGCAAAATCATAGTTTTGCTCTTCCTTGTCCTTGAACATTACCTTTTAAAGATGTATTACAGGAGCTGATTATTTCTTTTCTGGGTCATGATGTCTTCATGATTAATTTTCATTGATTGGATAGATACAGTATATATCATATTGCACAAGACAGTGTGTAAATGTATTGAAATGCCTGGGCTCAGCAATATCTTTGTGGCCTAATCCTCAAATTTGGGATACCTGAATTAACTGGAAATATGGAGTCTGGCTAATCTATATAATAAGATTCCAGGATTTGTCACTCTGTGTATCACTCTGTCTGTTGAATCAGTGTGAAGTGATGGAAACAGCTACAAGTATGGTCGAGAGCTCTTTTTAGTCAGAATATCACCAAGTTCAATCATCACAGGGGTTTGTGATTTGTTACCATCCAATATTTAAAGTCTCAGCCATTTTGACTTTACAAATTATATTCATGTGACAGGAAGGCATGTATCCTAGATCACTGTGATATCAAAAGTAACCAATCATCAACCTTACTGTACGGCTAATTTGCATTTCATTGGTTATATGAGGGAGACAGATGATGGATTACGTGGCCCAACTGCTACACCTGTGTGGTGACGTGGACTGTCAGTTACTAGTGTAAAGTAAAGCATTTTAAATTTTTGTGGTAAGTCATGAGATGAACCTGTATATAGATGGATACGGGTGTTTCTTTCAAAGTGTGGGATTTTTTTCCCCCTCAGGGCATTAATGGTTTGTTTAGCCTAACCAAAAGAAGGCTGAGAGGAGATATGATTGCTCTCTCTAAATATATCAGAGGGATAAATACCATGGAGGGAGAAGAATTATTTAAGCTCAGTACCAATGTGGACACAAGAACAAATGGATATAAACTGGCCATCAGGAAGTTTAGACTTGAAATTAGATGAAGGTTTCTAACCATCAGAGGAGTGAAGTTCTGTAACCACCTTCCAAGGGAAGCAGTGGGGGCAAAAGACATATCTGGCTTCAAAACTAAGCTTGATAAATTTATGGAAGGGATTATATGATGGGATAGACTAATTTCGGCAATTTATTGATCTTGGACTATTAGCGGTAAGATATGCCCAATGGCCTGTGATGGGAAGTTAGATGGGGTGGGATCTGAGTTACTACAGAGAATTTTTTCCTGGGTGTCTGGCTGGTAAGTCTTGCCCACATGCTCAGGGTTTAGCTGATCACCATATTTGGGGTCGGGAAGGAATTTTCCTCCAGGGCAGATAGGAAGAGGCCGTGGGGGTTTTTTGCCTTCCTCTTTAGCGTGGGTCATGGGTCATTTGCTGGAGGATTCTCTGCACCTTGAAGTCTTTAAACCACGATTTGAGGACTTCAATAGCTCAGACATAGGTTAGGGGTTTGTTACAGGAGTGGGTGGGTGAGATTCTGTGGCTTGCGTTGTGCAGGAGGTCAGACTAGATGATCATAATGGTCCCTTCTGACCTTAAAGTCTATGATTCTATGATTAATGCAGGAGCAGGACTAAAATTGGTTTGGGCAATCTGAACTGTGTATTCCTATACTTTCAGATCTTTGAATTTCTGTAATGTATAGGAATAGAATAGTACCCCTTTAAATAGTTTGTGAGCCCCCTCGTGTTGTTCTATGTTTTAGAAGCTGAAATAAACCAGGCAGAGCAGCAATATGAATTTAGGTAGTCCTGGCATGTTTGTGTATATTTAGTAAACATGGTTATTTGGGACGCAACTGTGATAGTATGGTTTCTTCATGCTTTTGTTGTGTAAAGAGAAAATAACATACACTTTTTTTAAACCTTAAATCTGAATTTCCTGAGTTTCAAATGGTGGGCTTTCTGTTGATGATTGCAACATTTTTGTAAGGGTTCCCCCCATCCCGACCTAGTAAAATACTGATATGTTACCTGTCAACCTTAATTCTAGCTTACTGGTGGGTGCGAGGGGAGGCAACAGAGGGACGGTTGGTTTGGGAATTACCTTAGTTTCACATTTAAAATAAATGTTTGCCATATATTGGCAGGCAGGAGAGTTTGGCTGCAAGATCTGAGAGTGCTAAAGGAGTTGGCGGAATCTATTGCAGAGCCATTGGCCATTATCTTTGAAAACTCATGGCGATCAGGGGAAGTCCCGGACAACTGGAAAAAGGCTAATGTAGTGCCCATCTTTAAAAAAGGGAAGGAGGATGATTCTGGGAACTACAGGCCAGTCAGCCTCACCTCAGTCCCTGTAAAAATCATGGAACAGGTCCTCAAGGAATCAATTCTGAAGCACTTAGAGGAAAGGAAAGTGATCAGGAACAGTCAGCATGGGTCCACCAAGGGCAAGTTATGCCTGACTAATCTAATTGCCTTCTATGATGAGATAACTGGCTCTGTGGATGAGGGGAAAGCAGTGGACGTGTTGTTCCTTGACTTTAGCAAAGCTTTTGACAAGGTCTCCCACAGTATTCTTGCCAGCAAGTTAAAGAAGTATGGGCTGGATGAATGGACTATAAGGTGGATAGAAAGTTGGCTAGATTGTCAGGCTCAACCGGTAGTGATCAATGGCTCTATGTCTAGCTGGCATCCGATATCAAGTGGAGTGCCCCAAGGGTCGGTCCTCGGGCCGGTTTTGTTTAGTCTGCGGAAGACAAGAATGAGTGGGGATTTGATAGCTGCTTTCAACTACCTGAAAGGGGGTTCCAAAGAGGATGGGTCTAGACTGTTCTCAGTGGTACCTGATGACAGAACAAGGAGTAATGGTCTCCAGTTGCAGTGGGGGAGGTTTGACCGTGTCAAAACTTTGCTAAAGTCAAGGAACAACACGTCCACTGCTTTCCCCTCATCCACAGAGCCAGTTATCAAGAAGAAAGCTTTCACTTTTCCACAGCTGCCTATGAATCATGGAATCATAGACTATCAGGGTTGGAAGGGACCTCAGGAGGTTATCTAGTCCAACCCCCTGCTCAAAGCAGGACCAATCCCCCATAGTTGCCCCAGATCCCTAACTGGCCCCCTCAAGGATTGAACTCACAACCCTGGGTTTAGCAGGCCAGTGCTCAAACCACTGAGCTATCCCTCCCCCCATAAATACTGAGGATTTGTCTAAAAGGCAGTTGTTCATGAAAATGTGGAATTTCAACAGTAAGGTTTAAATAAGGCTCCAAGTTTCAGCGCCATATAGTAAGATCAACTTTACAATGGTGTTAAATATTTAAAGTTTAGTTTGGAGGGCAAGCTTGTTGTTACTCCAGTTCAGCTTTAGAATTACAAAGGTATGTCTGACTTTCACTTTTCTGGCTTTGTCTTTGTCTATTCCATCTGTTGTACTTACAGTGCTGCCAAGCTATGGGAAATATTGGACCTCTTCTTTGTAAGTCTCAGAAAGTTTTATTGGTGTTTCTTGTGTTGATTCTCATGGTTTTAGTTTTCTCAATGTTGATTTTCAACCCTACTAATTGTGCATAAGCCTAGAGATAATTTTAGCTTGCATGTCTCTCTGGGTATGGGATAGTAAGTTGATGTCATCTGCAAAGTCAAGGTCCTCTTACTTTTGCATGAAAGTCCATTGTATGCCCCTTGGTTCTGTGGTTTTTCTCATTACCGAATCGACTCTCAGTAAAAAGATATGGGTGACAAAGGACATCTTTGCCTGATGCCCATAGTAACCTTGAATGGTTTAGTCAGTTAGCTGTTATGTGTAATGTGGCATGTCATATTTTCATAAAAGCTCTTGATGTTCAAAAATTTCTGAGGTATTCCATTGTGGCAAAACAACTTCCATAAAACTGCTCCATCCACTATGTCAAAGGCTTTCTGGAAATCTATACAATTCAAATAAAGTAGTGATTGCAATTCAATCCACAGTTCTATGATGATACATAAGATTATCATTTATCTATATGTGATTCCTCCTTCTGAACCCTTGAATTGACCACTCTCTTTATTTTGTATAGAATAATACATGTAAATACCTTACTTGGAATAGACAGCATATGAATGCCCGTCCAGCTTTTACACTGACTGAGTTCTCCTTTCTTTGGAGTTTCACTGTATGACACGTTTCGATTTGTTTGGTATTTTTACTTTTCCCCATATCTTTTGTAAGAGGCCTATAAAAATGACTAGAAGACCACAGTAGACTACCTTAAGAACCACTGTCAGAGTGTTGTCCAGAACTGGTGCCTTTTCCATTTTTAACTGATTGATGGCCATATTACATCTACTCTGGTGATTGTCCCTCGTCTGACATACAGATTGTCTCTGTCCTCTATAACGGGAGATTGGCCACAGCCTCACCTTTTAGTAGTTGACTAAAATACTGCCTCCATATATTTAATGGTTCTGATGTCCTTGCTGTAAACTTTGCAACCTCAATGTTCTCTTAACATTGCTTTTTTTGTATGGAACTTCCTAAGTTTTCTCCTTAGGTTGATTCATATCACTGGCCTATGTCTGTAGTAAACATTCCCTAGTTGTCACCACAGCAATAAACCAAGTACAGTAAAATTGTTACTATTAGATGTAATTTTTGTTATAACATAGTGGAAGATTGTTTTATGTGACCTATCATCAAGTTTTAACTTTTATCCCATAGGTCGGAGGTTTTGAAACAAAAGATGATTTTCACTGAGAGAGGTTTTGGTTTCTTCTCTGTTAAATAAGAGGTGACTGAAAATGTATTTTAAATAAAGGAAATTAAATTCCTTTAAAGCAGTTTAGTAAAGGAATACTCTGAGTTACATCTGTGTTGGAAGGAAAGGGGAGAAATGTGTTTTTCAGTCAAGAAGTTTGAGTTAATGTGGCTACATTTCTGGTTCATTGTTTTGGAAACAGAGTGTGCTCTATAGATTTAAGTCACTGGCATAGGTCAAGCATAGTCCATGTGCGTGTTTTCTAAGAACAAAAATAGCAATAGGGAAAATTGTTAAGAATTCAGAGGTACAGTAAAGTATATTCATTTAATTTAGAAACCTTCTGTGTGATATTCTGTTAAACCACTAATTGACAGTAAATAGAAAAAAAAGAATACTTTTACATGTGTTGGTTTATCTTAAAGGACACGGAGTGTTTCTTCAAGATAAAAATCAAAATGGTTTTTACCTCGAACTGTTTTGACTTTTTATTGAAACACAAATATGTTGCAGCTGTATTATAAGGAGGGAGGGAGACTTTGATGTTGCTGGGGGAAGGAGAGGAGGAGAGCTCTTAAGTGCATCAGATTTTGTGGGATGTTCTGCAGTTCAGCTGAAGCAGGCTCCCTGATCCGAAGCACTGTTGAGTCAGAGAGCGAGAGAGAGAGAGAGAGGAAGAGTCTTCTGAATCAAAGTACCCTTTAGCGTAAGTAAAGGTACACAGGGGTGGGAACGAGGAGACTATAGGGCTTGTCTACACTGGTAATTTACAGCGCTGCAACTTTCTGGCTCTGAGGGGTGAAAAAACACCCGCCCGAGCACAGCAAGTTTCAGCGTTGGAAAGCGCCAGCTAGACAGTGCATCAGTGCTGGGAGCTGCGCCCCTCGTGGAGGTGATTTTTTTTAGAGCACTGGGAGAGCTTTCTCCCGGTGCTGGGCCGTGACCGCACAAGGCACGTTAAAGCGCTGCTGCAGCAGCTCTTTAGCGTTGCCAGTGTAGACAAGCCCTATGAGGTCACCTTTCACCTCTTCTACTCACTGATGCTTATAATTTTTCTTATTGAGTAAGGTCTTGTTCTTCTACGTTAGGAGGCAGTCAAGTATCAGCCCTCCATTTTACAAATAAGTTAACTTCACAGAGAGTTTGGAATAATAATACAACTTTCTCTTTCATTTCAGTTTGTGTTCAAGAGGAAAAAGAGACTTACTAACCTTTCACTTTTTCCCCTCGTAGGCAATTAGAAGTATACAAAATAAATAAATATCCAACGTTCAAGGCACAAATTTTAGTAAGTTTATCAGTCCCATCATATATTGTCCCTCCAACTAAGCTTGTGACTTTAATTCACTACAATTATTGTGCTAACTCATGGCTCCTTATTGTGCTTATTTAGTTTCTAGATGATCATCTACCTAAATATATAATAGTGAAACAATGCTCAGAATAATATATTTAACAGACTCAGATGTACATTGGAATGAATACTATATGTAGTATTATGAATACATAATTGCATACACCCCTCACAGTAACATTTTCACTTGCTCATGTGTCTACACTCTTCAGCTTTTTGGCAGTGTGCTGTGCTGCTGAGTGGGAGACTTTCCGGTTAGAACAAAGCTGGTTTTGTACCTGTTGTTTTCCTTGCCTTTATATGACATCTGTGTGCATTTAGAATTATAGATGTAGCACCTTAACACCAATTTTTATGTAAAGAACAGAAGTCCTTTTCAGCCTTGAGCCAATCAATGTTCCTCCTATGTTGTACATTTTTACATTTTGTGGCTTATAGTTTAAACAGATGCTCATTAACAAAATATTAAACTGCCAACTGGCCAAGTGGTTAAGTATGAAGTAATATGCCAATGGTGGCACAATACTGCCTAGGAATGGCAGGACTGAATGCTAGTGGTACTGTAAATTAATTGGCTGAGAATGGTATTATTTCCTTTTCAAACTTGCCACATTCTTTCTTTCTCTCTCAAATACACAGGTAAAATGAATTATCTGTTTGTTTCAGTAAAGAGTATTTGTGGCTATTGTGCTAGAGTACCAGGTAGATTAGGGTTGTCCTGTTGTATGCTTATTTTTTTGGCCTTTATACCAGTTTACTAGATATATGCCTTGGCTTTATTAGCTAGTGTCTGCTTCTGGCAATTGGATATTTGTGACTTATAATAAGACTTGGTCTACTTCATGCTTTTGCATGATTCACTGTAGATTATAGCACATCCAGTAAAGTAGGATGTGGACATAGACTCATCATTAATGTACCAAGCAGTGGCGGATTAAAGATTTTGCCACCCCTAGGCCCTGAAATAATTGCTGCCCCCCCTCCCCCGCTCACCTCTGATCCACCTCTGCCTCCTCCCCTGACCGCACCGCCGGGTCCTGCTTCTCTCCGCTCCCTGCCAGTGCTTGTGCGTGAAGCAGCTTCGTGAAGGAGGGGGAAGAGGGGGGAACGATGCTTGCTAAGGAGAGGAGGCGAAGCCGGGGCGGGGATTTGGGGAAGGGGACCAATAGGAGCAGCGAGGGGGCGGGGAATGGGTGGAGTTGGCGGGGAGGGCGCGAACTGGCGCCGGGGAAAGCAGCCTCTGGCTGCTATTATAAATTTGCCGCCCTAGGCCTAGGCCTTGTCGGCCTAGGCGTTAATACGTCGCTGGTACCAAAGTAGAATCCAGAATATCAGTCACAAAGCCTGAAGTCTTAGTATTGATACATCAATTTATGGTTCATAACTACTGTCATGTTGCATAGAAGTATTTGGAGAAGACAATATTCTCATGTAAACAGCAAAGACAGGTCATGTCTTTCAATCTGAATCTCTTGCTGTTTCTAACATTTTTTTCTTTTCTCACTGAAAACTTTTGAAGTCCAAAAACAAAATAAAAAGTAAATACATTGTAAATAAGAATAATTTGGGGACAGGAAATTTGAGGTGATGATAAATTAGCCATAGCAGCTGAAGCTTGAATATCTAATAAATGGAGCCTTGCAAAATTATCATGAAAATTTACTAACCCAAGCACAAAATCTATTTACGTGAACTTTGTCATGATGATTGATAAAAACGAAAAAATTAATGGTTCTATTTTCTTATAAAATAAAAAATTCTTTGTCTTGGGATATGGGATAATTAGAATTTTCATGTCTGAATAAATGCATAACATATAATATGGGGGCCTGCTTAGATGTACTGAAAGCAGTCTTGGCCTGATTTTATGGGAATATATGTTTGCTGTAATCTGCATAACTAACATGGAAAGATCTAAAAAAGCCAAGACTGAGGAAAGCTGTCTCTACTCTTTAGACAAATGACATTAAAGAAATAAAAAGACTTTCTGTTTGAATGCTCATACTTCAACTACTTCACTCCAAACTCCTCGAGGTTTACAAACCTCCAGCCTGCAAATTATTTGCACAATTTAAGTGTGGCTCTACTCTGAAAAGTGACTGTGTAAAATTTTTCATATTTATTGTTTCTCAGTGACATCCAGATTAAATCTACTCAATATACATGTAAAAAGAAGGTTTTCCTAACTGCCAGTTCCTCAAAGTCTGAAAGCCAAGCTGTATTCTCTTTGGCTTGCACATCACCAATAATAAATATTCTGCAAATAGAACTTTAATTAACAATTCCTGTTGTTGATATGAGACCCAGAAGAGAGCCCAACACACTATCCCACAGAACTGAATTGGCTCTGTGGTACTAACGAGTGATAAATATTAAATGTTTTTTGTCAGTGAATAGATAAGATCCAGAATACACACAGGTCTTTCGAGTGAGAAAATATTGTTTTCCAATTGCCACTTTTTTCATCATAATCACATTTTAAGTTTGAAATCCGCTATTAATATAGATATATTCTAAACAGTAAATGATCCTTATAGAAACTGTTCAAAACAGTTATGCGCGTCTCTCTTTATATTAAAGCATAAGGTGACAAAATAGAAAGAACAGCGTATCCTATCCTGCAAAACATTTGCAAGAGATTTAATCCCCAATCTTGCAAACTAATATGTTTGCTAACCTCTTAATTGCTATGCCTGCACAGAGCCCCATTGACTCCATTGGGGCTTCATGTGGGCAGAGGGGTCAGTTTGCATGAATGAGCTTGCAGGATCAGGACCTTAGTGTGAACCTGTCAAATATGCTTGCATATTGTTGTGCACATAACAACAGTGTGTTGTGTGAGATTTTAATTTTACATTTACAGTGGCTTATAAAAGGAGATGTTATCTAATAAATCCTATCTTGAATGAGACTAAGTTATTTTTTCCAATCCCTCTCCTTCCTGGGAAGTATTGGACATTGCAGTTTGTTTTTATTTTATTTATTGTATTTTATTTATATTTATACAATTGAAAGGGTAATTATTTTACACTGTAGATGCCTCTGATAATTAAGGGTGAGATTTTCAAAAGTAATCAGGGTTGGTGAAAACTCTACTCCTGCTGAAGTCAAGGAGAGTTTTACCATAGGCTCATTCAGAGGAGAGTAGGCCACCACTGAGCACTTTTGAAAATATCACCCTAGAAGTACAATGTAAAGTATGTAAAAGAAAGTCAGCAGCAGCATCACAACATTTGCCCTGAAGATCAACAGATCTGGGCTACAGTATTGTGGGCCAGTGGGAAGAATGTTCCAAAGGAAAAGGTCTTTCATAGAAACTTCTGTTAGCAACCTCCTCTTGTTTTTTTGTTCAGTGGAGGTCCAGATTGAGTGCTTCTACAGAATTCAGTTATGGAATTATGGCCCAGGGAGGGTGATGATTGGTGAACCTCAGGCCATTTAGGAGTTTGTAGATCAATACCAGGATCCTAAATTTCTCCTGAAAAATCCAAAGGAGGCATTGCAGATTACAACATCCAGGCTGAATGTATTTGCAGTGCTCCAGTTCCCAAGCAGGCTGCCGTAGATTTAGTTTCTGAATAGATTTAAGGTACCATCCCAGGTAGAGCACATTACATTAGAGTTGTTTGGAGGTAAGGATGGCATGAATTACAGTGGTAAGGGTGCGTCCCAAAAGAGAGGTCATGACATCCTCCAAGACATAATTATAAAAAGTACCCTTGGCTACTGGTAAATGGTGACCAACCCCTGGTAACTGGGAATCCAAAAAGACTCTGTTTAGACAGCTCACTCCTTCCCTACTTGTAGCCTTTATGTCTCTACTGTGAATCTTTATGTTGTTAACAAAATATTTTTCTTTGTTATTCCGACTATAAAAATATGAAAACACATTCAACTTATTCATAAATGATCTGGAGAAAGGGGTAAACAGTGAAGTGGCAAAGTTTGCAGATGATACTAAACTGTTCAAGATAGTTAAGACCAAAGCAGACTGTGAAGAATTTCAAAAAGATCTCACAAAACTAAGTGATTGGGCAACAAAATGGCAAATGAAATTTAATGTGGATAAATGTAAAGTAATGCACATTGGAAAAAATAACCCCAACTATACATACAATATAATATGATGGGGGCTAATTTAGCTACAACTAATCAGGAGAAAGATCTTGAAGTCATCATGGATAGTTCTCTGAAGACGTCCACACAGTATGCAGCAGCAGTCAAAAAAGCAAATGGGATGGTAGGAATCATTGAAAAAGGGATAGAGAATAAAATGGAGAATATCTTATTGCCCTTATATAAATCCATGGTACGCCCACATCTTGAATACTGCGGACAGATGTGGTCCCCTCATCTCAAAAAAAATATACTGGCATTAGAAAAGGTTCAGAAAAGGGCAACTAAAATGATTAGAGTTTTGGAACGGGTCCCATATGAGGAGAGATTAAAGAGGCTAGGACTTTTTATCTTGGAAAAGAGGAGACTAAGGGGGGATATGATAGAGGTATATAAAATCATGAGTGGTATGGAGAAAGTGAATAAGGAAAAATTATTTACTTGTTCCCATAATATAAGAACTAGGGGCCACCAAATGAAATTATTAAAACAAATAAAAGGAAGTTCTTCTTCACTCAGCACACAGTCAACCTGTGGAACTCCTTGCCTAAGGAGGTTGTGAAGGCTAGGACTATAACAGGGTTTAAAAGAGAACTGGATAAATTCATGGAGGTTAAGTCCATTAATGGCTATTAGCCAGGATGGTTAAGGAATGGTGTCCCTAGCCTCTGTTAGATGCTCCAGAGGGAGTGAACCTGGCATTGGCCACTGTCGGTAGACAGGATACTGGGCTGGATGGATCTTTGGTCTGACCCAGTGTGGCCATTCTTATGTTCTTATGTATACATTAAATAATTAAATTGTATTAATATAACCCAGTCCTCATTTTAATTTATTGGAAACATATCCGTAAGGCATTGCATTTGAGTATCTGTGTCTCTTCTTCAGCAAACATATTTGTAATTAAAAAGTTTAATTTCTCATGCAACAGCTTTAAAAATACCTTCAACACTCAATCCAGCTTTCTGTGGTGCTGGAAATAGACCCCCAGCTCCTTCAGAAAAACACAGAATGAAATGAATCTTATAATTTATTTCTTGGAAATGTATCCCCATATATGGCACACTAAAGACTCATAAAATTAGGCTGTGGCTAGATGAAATACAAGGTATGGAACAAATTACAGCTCAAATCAGCCAATCTCAGGATCAGTTTGAGGAAAGATGAGATTTAACAGATCATCTGCTCACAACATATAAAAGAACAAAAAAAAATTAGGCATAAAACCTCAGCCCTGAACTAAAATATGAATACAAAATAATTCTAGTCTTCAAGGAACATACCCATACCAAGTATCTGAAGGACCTACTCACATATAACGATACTGCACCAACTCTGCACATAAAAACTGAGTCGTCTGAGTGTCTGCCTTTGTGATGTGCTCCCCAAATTTTAACAAGGTGCTGCTTCGCAACTTTTCTCCAAGCAAGATATGTGACCTATGGCAGGAAGGGAGTGCCACGCAGCCTTTCTCCACTCCCATTCTGCTCCAGTCCTGGTCCTGCTCCCAGCTGCATCCCTGGCTCCCGGCCTTGTGCCTGGCCCTATCCCCAGCCTCAGCACATCTCCCAGCCCTGCACCAGCCCCCAGTGTCGGCCACTGGACACGGCTCTGTTCCTGGCCTGGGGCCGAGGCTGGGAGGAAGGCAAGGAGTGGACCTGCACCTGGCTGTGGGCCTGAGTGACAGCCTACACTGCATCCTGGCTGCGGCTCCACTCCCACACGCAGCCTTAGCCCCTGGTCCCGGCCCCCTTACTCCTGTCCACATTCCCCCTCACGAGCTGTGGCCCCACTCCTGGTTTCAGGGGTGGTGGTGGCTTGGACAGTGGTAACTGTTGCCATAGACAGTCTCTTTACTTTGCTTATGACTGGCAACACTTTTACAGTACCAATCTTTCCTATTTGGACTATCCACAGAGCCAGAGTCTTTACCAGAGTTCTACTGGTCACAGTAGCAACCTTCAGACAGGAAGAGAAACATATATACCCTTTTTAGACAATCAGCTGATCATGGTCCTGTCAAGAGGCAACATGGAAATGAACATCCTGAGGTCAATAAAGGTTTTGGAGAATTACAGATTTATAATAATTGGAGTATAAAGTTAAATATTCACTGAACTCTACCTTCACCACCAGATAAATAATAGATACCATCAGGCATAAGGATATTAGGAAAAACTTTTTCACTATGAGGGTGGTGAAACACTGGAATGCGTTACCTAGGGAGGTGGTAGAATCTCCTTCCTTAGAGGTTTTTAAGGTCAGACTTGACAAAGCCCTGGCTGGGATGATTTAACTGGGAATTGGTCCTGCTTCGAGCAGGGGGTTGGACTAGATGACCTTCTGGGGTCCCTTCCAACCCTGATATTCTATGATTCTATGATTCATCTCCATGGAACATCAGTGGAATTTGGATAGTATAAGGGACATAAGAGGGAAACAGAAGTGACAATTCAATCTCAAATTAATTTTAGGGATGCCAGTTTTGTGTATGTGCATGCTGCAGTAGTTCCGATCACATTCAAGGCTTATCCATATCTCAACGATCAATTAGGGTAGAGATCCCACAGGCTGCATCTAGCTCTCTGAAATAGTGTCCAGAAAAGGACAGATTAATAATGTGGTACTCAATCAGCAAAGCTAGACTAGATGGTCCTTGCAATATATGCCAGTCTGGGAGGATGGTAAACACAGTTGACCCTGCTCCAGTAAACATGGTCCCAAAAGAGAGATTATAATACAGCATCTACTTGTTGGAGCTCAGAGCAGTCTGATATGGCCTAAGAACACTAGCTCACTTTGTGCGAAATGAGTCTTACTAGACAATGTTTCTGTCATAGCCCATAAAAGGAAACAACTAGGGGCAGAGCTCTTCTTGACCTGCTGCTCACAAACCGGGAAGAATTAGTAGGGGAAGCTAAAGTGGATGGGAACTTGGGAGGCAGTGACCATGAGATGGTCGAGTTCAGGATCCTGACACAGGGAAGAAAGGAGAGCAGCAGAATACGGACCCTGGACTTCAGAAAAGCAGACTGACTCCCTCAGGGAACTGATGGGCAGGATCCCCTGGGAGAATAACATGAGGGGGAAAGGAGTCTAGGAGAGCTGGCTGTATTTTAAAGAATCTTTATTGAGGTTACAGGGACAAACCATCCCGATGTGTAGAAAGAATAGTAAATATGGCAGGTGACCAGCTTGGCTTAACAGTGAAATCCTTGCTGATCTTGAACACAAAAAAGAAGCTTACAAGAAGTGAAAGATTGGACAAATGACCAGGGAAGAGTATAAAAATATTGCTTGGGCATGCAGTAGTGAAATCAGGAAGGCCAAATTACACCTGGAGTTGCAGCTAGCAAGGGATGTTAAGAGTAACAAGAAGGGTTTCTTCAGGTATGTTAACAACAAGAAGAAAGTCAAGGAAAGTGAGGGCCCCTTACTGAATGATGGAGACAACCTAGTGACAGAGGATGTGGAAAAAGCTAATGTACTCAGTGCTTTTTTTGCCTCTGTCTTCACGAACAAGGTCAGCTCCCAGACTACTGCACTGGGCAGCACAGCATGGGGAGAAGGTGACCAGCCCTCTGTGGAGAAAGAGGTGGTTCGGGACTATTTAGAAAAGCTGGATGAGCACAAGTCCATGGGGCCGGATGCGCTGCATCCGAGAGTGCTAAAGGAGTTGGCGGATGTGATTGCAGAGCCATTGGCCATTATCTTTGAAAACTCATGGTGATCGGGGGAAGTCCCGGACTACTGGAAAAAGGCTAATGTAGTGCCCATCTTTAAAAAAGGGAAGGAGGAGGATCCTGGGAACTACAGGCCAGTCAGCCTCACCTCAGTCCCTGTAAAAATCATGGAGCAGGTCCTCAAGGAATCAATTCTGAAGCACTTAGAGGAGAGGAAAGTGATCCGGAACATTCAGCATGGATTCACCAAGGGCAAGTCACGCCTGACTAATCTAATTGCCTTCTATAACGAGATAACTGGCTCTGTGGATGAGGGGAAAGCGGTGGACGTGTTTTCCTTGACTTTAGCAAAGCTTTTGACATGGTCTCCCACAGTATTCTTGCCAGCAAGTTAAAGAAGTATGGGCTGCATGAATGGACTATAGGGTGGATAGAAAGTTGGCTAGATTGTCTGGTTCAATGGGTAGTGATCAATGGCTCCATGTCTAGTTGGCAGCCAGTATCAAATGGAGTGCTCCAAGGGTCGGTCCTGAGGCCGATTTAATTCAATATCTTCAGAAATGATCTGGAGGATGGTGTGGATTGCACCCTCAGCAAGTTTGCAGATGACACTAAACTGGGAGGAGAGGTAGATACACTGGAGGGCAGGGATAGGATACAGAGGGACCTAGACAAATTAGAGGATTGGCCAAAAGAAATCTGATGAGGTTCAACAAGGACAAGTGCAGAGTCCTGCACTTAGGACAGAAGAA
Organism: Lepidochelys olivacea; assembly: GCF_965140295.1. Lineage (NCBI taxonomy): Eukaryota > Metazoa > Chordata > Testudines > Cheloniidae > Lepidochelys > Lepidochelys olivacea. Next base: position 99,167,718 of record NC_140414.1, read on the forward strand.
TCCCATGCACTGCTACAGATGAGGGACCGAATGGTTCTGCAGAAAAGGACCTAGGGGTTACAGTGGACGAGAAGCTGGATATGAGTCAACAGTGTGCCCTTGTTGCCAAGAAGGCCAATGGCATTTTGGGATGTATATGTAGGGGCATTGCCAGCAGATCAAGGGATGTGATTGTTCCCCTTTATTCAACATTGGTGAGGCCTCATCTGGAGTACTGTGTCCAGTTCTGGGCCCCACACTACAAGAAGGATGTGGAAAAATTGGAAAACGTCCAGCGGAGGGTAACAAAAATGATTAGGGGACTGGAACAGATGACTTATGAGGAGAGGCGGAGGGAACTGGGATTGTTTAGTCTGCAGAAGAAAAGAATAAGGGGGGATTTGATAGCTGCTTTCAACTACCTGAAAGGGGGTTCCGAAGAGGATGGCTCTATACTGTTCAGTGGTATCTGATGACAGAACAAGGAGTAATGGTCTCAAATTGCAGTGAGGGAGGTTTAGGTTGGATATTAGGAAAAACTTTTTCACTAGGAGGGTGGTGAAACACTGGAATGGGTTACCTAGGGAGGTGGTGGAATCTCCTTCCTTAGATATTTTTAAGGTCAGGCTTGACAAAGCCTTGTCTGGGATGATTTAGTTGGGGATTGGTCCTGCTTTGAGCAGGGGGTTGAACTAGATGACCTCCTGAGGTCCCTTCCAACCCTGATATTCTATGATTCTATGATTTTAATGCAGCCTTTTGTCAATTATTTGCCAATGGAAGATCTGTTACCTTTTTGCATCACTGAAAGCTGCACATCTTTTGGATTCTCTATTAAATTACTGAAGCATGACAGCAAAAGATATACTATCACAAGACTGGTATCCCTAAGCATGTTGTTTTCACTCTGAAAGGCATTAGGGCAGTGTAAATATATTGTAACTACTTCCCATTACAGGGCTACCACCTATCTCAATTTTTCCAGATAGTAACAGTTTTGAAAGGACAGCTCTGTGTTGCATGCAGAACCATTAGAGTATCCCAAAAAATATTTTGGGCAACATCATCACAATTTATGCTGAGTGAGCATGAGCTGATATTTTGGGGGAGATTGAAGTGAATGCTGGAAAATCCTTATTAATGTATTAAGTATTTATACATTGCTGTAACTATACTGAGTAATTGAGAACAGTTCTAAGGTGAGATGGTTCTTGTTTTTGTTTTTGTTTTTCTTTGTAAATCAGGAATTCCAAAGCAGTGGTACATAGACTATTAGAAGTCCACACAGTATTTGGTGATGTTTTATGGAGAGCTGGTTAGTCACATGGCACTAACTCACTGTTAGCAGTATTACTATATTACACCTAGAGGCCCCAGCCAAGATTTGACCCCCATTGTCCTAGACACTCTCAGATCAGTCACAAAGTCTCCACTCAGGAAAGATTCCAATCTAAATAAATAGGTACAAGGGGAAGAGACTTTCCCAAAGTCACACTATAGGTCCACTGCAGAGTGAAGAATGGAATCCAGGTCTTCTAACTCTCAGTTCACCATCATACCCTTTAGACCACAGTGCCTCCCTGTTTCTAGCTGCTTAATCACATTAAGGGAAGTGAAACATACATTCAGTACTTTTCCACCATTACTTTTCCATGTAAGCAATTGGGAGTGGGAGGGGATGTGGTCTGCACAATAACAAACGGGAGACAAGAACATCTATATGACAATCTAGTGAGATATGATCCATACTATGAAAATATTTGTGAGCCTCTCTTCTAAGGGAGAGTTTCCCCTTAAATATATTCTTATTTCCTTGTTGTGGTATTTATATGCCTAAACTGCTGTGGAGCAGGATGAGGAGAATTGTTTGAATTGATTATGAGGATTTTGCAACAACTCTGCCTTTTCTTGTGCCCATTAGTTATTCAGTCATCGTGCATAGGCTTTTATCTAAAGTGTTGTATTTCTTTATCATCTTCCACATTATTTAGTCATTCCTACAACCTCACAGAATTTGGAACCTGCTTGGAATGCCCTCCCTTCTTCAGCTATAGTCACCTCTTCCATGAACCTCTTTATTCTTCTAAATGTTGACTAATATTGTATGTTGGTGCACACATTACATTTCAAGATACCTGCAAATAACATAGGCCAAGATTTTCAAACTTCGCCGCCTATCATGTAAGGTGACTGTTCAGGAAAACACTTGTGCATGGTCTAAAGCGATCCCTACTCAAAACAGCACTTAAGCATATCTAAAATGCTGTCCTGGGTAGGGATACTTTCTTGAACTGGGGCCAAGCATATCCTGGTTACAGCACACATTCATTACGTCAGTTAAATAAGTAAAAATCCATCTGCAGTGTTTGTATTCTACATGTTCCAGCATTATGCCTGAGAACCGAAAATTAAATTGAGTAGAAACTGACCATAAACATAAGTGAAACTATTTAGGTTATTTTCATGGTCTAAGATGAGAAGAATGCAAAAAGTAAATAAGCAGCATAAAGAGGAAATCGTACATTTGATTATTTTTAAGTGATGTGTGTTTGAATAATCTAATATGTATAAGTAAGGCCATTTTTAAACTGTAATTTGAAACATTACTGTGTCCCTTTTAACTGGAGGAAATGAGTGAAATCTGAATTGAATAAATTAAAAAAGGAATGTGATGGAAGTGAAAAATATTGAAATATAAATTATATGTCCATGGATTATGAGTACTAGTCACTTTATTCGAGGGGGGGGCGGAAATGTATGAACAAGGATATGTAAACTGTAAAGGAAAATAAGAGACCTATTCAAGATACAAGAGGACTGTAAAAAATTAGAGAATGAAGTTGACATAAAAAAGGAAATGATAGAAAAGGCAGAGATGGAGAATGAAAAGAAATATATTTACATAAGAAGATAAGTTATAAAAAGAAAAATTCCCACCACTTACAGAACAAAAAAAAGCCTGGGGAGGAGACAGCAGGGGTCTCTAACAGATGGCAAAAATAATTTAAACACCAAAGCACTTGACATTGCTGAAGAAATTAAATGTATTCTTTTTCTCATTATTTTACAATGGCAAATGCAGGGCAGATGTCAGAAACACACACATTTTCTAGAGTCTGAAGTGGAAATACTAGAGGAAACCCAAACAACTAATCAAGATATTACAGTACCCTTTCAGTGACTGACAAAACCAGACAGATGGCCTCCAGGGAGGAGTATAAAAATATTGTTCAGGCATGCAGGTGTGAAATCAGGAAGACCAAATCACACCTGGAATTGCAGCTAGCAAGAGATGTTAAGAGTAACAAGAAGGGTTTCTTCAGGTATGTTAGCAACAAGAAGAAAGCCAAGGAAAGTGTGGGCCCCTTACCGAATGAGGGAGGCAACCTAGTGACAGAGGATGTGGAAAAAGCTAATGTACTCAATGCTTTTTTTGCTTCTGTCTTCACGAACAAGGTCAGCTCCCAGACTGCTGCACTGGGCAGCACAGCATGGGGAGGAGGTGACCAGCCCTCTCTGGAGAAAGAAGTGGTTCGGGACTATTTAGAAAAGCTGGATGAGCACAAGTCCATGGGGCCGGATGCGCTGCATCCGAGAGTGCTAAAGGAGTTGGCGGATGTGATTGCAGAACCATTGGTTATTAGCTTTAAAAACTCATGGCGATGAGGGGAGGTCCTGGACGACTGGAAAAAGACTAATGTAGTGCCCATCTTTAAAAAAGGGAAGGAGGAGGATCCTGGGAACTACAGGCCAGTCAGCCTAACCTCAGTCCCTGTAAAAATCATGGAGCAGGTCCTCATGGAATCAATTCTGAAGCACTCAGAGGAGAGGAAAGTGATCAGGTACAGTCAGCATAGATTCACCAAGGACAAGTCATGCCTGACTAACCAAGTTGCCTTCTATGACGAGATAACTGGCTCTGTGGATGAGGGGAAAGCAGTAGATGTGTTATTGCTTGACTTTAGCAAAGGTTTTGTTAGTCTCCCACAGTATTCTTGCCAGCAAGTTAAAGAAGTATGGGCTGCATGAATGGACTATAAGGTGGATAGAAAGCTGGCTAGATTGTCTGGCTCAACGAGTAGTGATCAATGGCTCTATGTCTAGTTGGCAGCTGCTACCAAGCAGAGTGCCCCAACGGTCGGTCCTGAGGCTGATTTTGTTCAATATCTTTATTAATGATCTGGAGGATGGTGTGGGCTGCACCCTCAGCAAATTTGCAGATGACACTAAACTGGGAGGAGTAATAAATACGCTGGAGGGTAGGGATCAGATACGGAGAGATCTAGACAATTTAGAGGATTGGGCCAAAAGAAATCTGATGAGGTTCAACAAGGACAAGTGCAGAGTCCTGCACTTAGGACAGAAGAATCCCATGCACTGCTACAGATGAGGGACCGAATGGCTCGGCAGCAGTTCTGCAGAAAAGGACCTAGGGGTTACAGTGGATGAGAAGCTGGATACGAGTCAACAGTGTGCCCTTGTTGCCAAGAGGGTTAACGGCATTTTGGGCTGTATAAGTAGGGGCATTGCCAGCAGATCGAGGGACGTGATCATTCCCCTCTATTTGACATTGGTGAGGACTCATCTGGAGTACTGTGTCCAGTTTTGGGGCCCACACTACAAGAATGATGTGGAAAAATTGGAAAATGTCCAGCGGAGGGAAACAAAAATGGTTAGGGGGCTGGAGCACATGATTTATGAGGCGAGGCGGAGGGAACTGGGATTGTTAAGTCTGCAGAAGAGAAGAATGAGGGGGGATTTGATAGCTGCTTTAAACTACTGGAAGGGGAGTTCCAAAGAGGATGGATGTAGATTGTTCTCAGTGGTGGCAGGTGACAGAACAAGGAGTAATGGTCTCAAGTTGCAGTGGGGGAGGTTTAGGTTGGATATTAGGAAAATCTTTTTCACTAGGAGGGTGGTGAAGCACCGGAATGGGTTACCTAGGGAGGTGGTGGAATCTCCTTCCTTAGAGGTTTTCAAGGTCAGGCTTGACAAAGCTCTGGCTGGGATGATTTAGTTGGTGATTGGTCCAACTTTGAGCAGGGGCTTGGAGTAGATGGCCTCCCGAGGTCCCTTCCAACCCTGATATTCTATGATTTTATCCCCAAATTGTGGAGGAAGTGAAAAAATTATCTTCATAGGAACATTTTGAGCAGATATAGTTAAAACTTCTTTGAAGGTTCCTCTCAGGTATTGGACTATCTATGGTACTCATGTCTTCTTTACCTCTGTGCAGGGCTACTGTAATGTACAGTATCTGGGATAGGAGCCCAGTGGCAAAGTAAACTGATGAAAACACGTCTCAGTAGTACTGTTCACTCTGCACTGTCTCCTGGTCAACTTGTGGTTCAATTTAAGTGCTTGGCTGCAGTAAACACCAGAAATCACTAGGATAATTGCAATCAAATGGGACACTGCTGCAGGATGGAAGTCTTGAGGCTGGAGAACGGTCATCCTTAGCAGTAAGCCATTGGCTATGGTATTCTTTACCAAAGGAGGGCAGGTTTCTAACACCTTTAATGTGCAGTGTAAGATGCCAGTCTTGGTACAAGTCTTCCGTGATCATGTCAACTGCTGCATAGCCCAGCAGAGTGCTTCCTGGAGACAAGTCAGAACATGACATGAAGAAATCAGTACAAACGATGGAGAGGTGAAGATTACACTTGAAAGGAACTGAAGATTTTTAATTTGTGACTCCTAGATATCACAGTGACAAGCACATTAAAAATATCCAGGACAAACACTAAGAAAGAAGATGTACCAGTTTATCTAGACATTAGAAAAAAGGTCCACTAGAATCTGTGGATGAATTTAAATTTCATCTGCTTTACAGAAGTATCTCATATCATTTTTGTAACTATTCTTTTGTGCATTTGAATTTGTGTGTGTGTTTCAGGTTTCTTAAAATCTGCTCCTCCTAAATTCAAATGTTTGTACAACAGTTCCATAATTTACCTTTCCGAGAGAGTAAAAAGAATGAAAAAAGCGTTCTCTCTTACTTAATTATGCAGACATTGGCCATTTTTCTCTCTAAAAGGCTGCACGTGTTTTGTCATTTCTCCCTTAACATTGTATTGGGATTGTATGCTACTTTTTAAGATGGCTTGGTGTTTCTGCTATGGTGTTATATGCATCTTAAAAGGGAATGAGTGCACAGATTTGTTGGGATTCTGAAATAAACACAGGAAAACATATGAAAATGTATTCAGAGTTTAATATCAATCGTACATTCAGCCCAGCAACCAACTTCTTTCTTTTGTTAAGAAAGTGAGGCTACAGTTTCTGAGAATTCTGGAATGTGAAACTCTCATCTTATTTTGAACTCAAAGCCCATATGAAAAAAATTGTATAGAGTACACTTTCATTGTAATATAGTTGATCTAAACATTACTATTTTAATTAAGGGAAAAACAGTTTGCAGATTCCCCTGATGGTAGTGTAATAAATTTTAATCTCAGACAAATGGCATGCATTGTGGCGCATCACACAAAAATCACACGGCAGGGGCTTTTCTTGAGTTATGCAGCAGGCATCTGAAATGAGAATCTGGTCCAAAATGGACTGCACCAAGGGAAATTCCAGACTGGAAATAGGCCAGGAGGGCTGTCTGTCTTTTATTTTGACAGGTATGAAAAATGTACAAGATATCATAGAGATCCAAATGAAGTACTATAATTTGGGAAGAAGAGAATGAATTTTGGAAAGTAGTTTTGTTCAAAGACCAGACCCTAGCTAATATGTCATACTCCTAGTTGATCTGGGCACCAAAGGTAAAATCCCTGCAAGCTGCATGGAAATTTTTTAAAGACACCATAATAGAGGCTCACCTTAAATGTATATCCCAAATTAAAAAAACATAGTAAGAGAACCAAAAAAGAGCCACCATGGCTAAACAGCAAAGTAAAAGAAGCAGTGAGCAGCAAAAAGGCATTGTTTTAAAAAGTGGAAGTTGAATCCTAGTGAGGAAAATAGAAAGGAGCATAAACTCTGGTAAATGAAGTGTAAAAATATAATTCGGAAGGCCAAAAAAGAATTTGAAGAACAGCTAGCCAAAGACTCAAAAAGTAATATCAAAATATTTTTTAAGTACATCAGAAGCAGGAAGCTTGCTAAACAACCAGTGACGCCACTGGATGATCGAGATGCTAAAGAAGCACTCAAGGACAATAAGGCCATTGCGGAGAAACTAAATCAATTCTTTGCATTGGTCTTCATGGTTGAGGATGTGAGGGATCTTCCCAATCCTGAGCCATTCTTTTTAGGTTACAAATCTGAAGAACTGTCCAAGATTGAGGTGTCATTAGAGGAGGTTTTGGAACAAATTGAGAAACTAAACAGGAATAAGTCACCAGGACCAGATGGTATTCACCCAAGAGTTCTGAAGGAACTCAAATGTGAAATTGCAGGACTACTAACTGTAGTCTGTAACCTATCATTTAAATCAGCTTCTGTACTAAATGAATGAAGGATAGCTAACGTGATGCCAATTTTTAAAAAGGGCTCCAGAAGTGACTCTGGCAACTACAGTCCGGCAAGTCTGACTGCAGTACTGGGTAAACTGGTTGAAACTATAGTAAAGAACAAAATTGTGAGACGCATAGATGAACATAATTTGTTGGGGAATAGTCAACATAATTTTTGTAAAGGGAAATCATGCCACACCAATCTACTAGAATTCTTGAAGGGGTCAATAAGCCTGGGGACTAGTGGGATCCAGTGGATATCGTGTATTTAGATTTTCAGAAAGCCTTTGACAAGGTCTCTCACCAAAGGCTCTTATGCAAAGTAAGCAGTCATGGGATAAGAGGGAAGGTTCTCTTGTGGATTGGTAACTGGTTAAAAGATAGGAAACAAAGGCTAGGAATAAATGGGCAGTTTTCACAATGGAGAGAGGGGTCTGTACTGGGACCAGTTTATTTAACATATTCATAAATGATCTGGAAAAAGGGTTAAACAGTGACGTGGTAAAATTTGCAGATAATACAAAACTAATCAAGATGGTTAAGTCCCAGACAGACTGCAAAGAGCTACAAAAGGATCTCTCAAATCTGGGTGAGTGGGCAACAAAATGGGAGATGAAATTCAATGTTGATAAATGCAAAGTAATGCACATTAGAAAACATAATCCCAACTATACATATAAAATGATGGGGTCTAAATTAGCTGTTACCACTCAAGAAAGAGATCTTGGAGTCATTGTAGATAGTTCTCTGAAAACATCCACTCAATGCGGCAATCTAAAAAGCTTACAGAATGTTGGGAATCATTAAGAACAGAGTAAATAATAAGACAGAAAATATCATATTGCCTCTATATAAATCCATGGTATGCCCACATTTTGAATACTGCCTGAAGCTGTGGTCATCCCATCTCAAAAAAGATATATTAGAATTGGAAAAAGTTCAGAAAAGGGCAACAAAAATTATTAGGGGTATGGAATGACTGTCATATAAGGAGAGATTAATAAGCCTGGGACTTTTCAGCTTGGAAAAGAGATGATTAACGGGGAGATAAGATAGAGGTCTGTAAAATCATGACTGGTATGGAGAAAGTAAATAAGGAAGTGTTATTTACTCTTTCTCAAACACAAGAACTAAGGGCCACCATATTAAATTAATAGGCAGCAGATTTAAAAACAAACAAAAGCAAGTATTATTTCACACAACGCACAGTCAACCTGTGGAATTCCTTGCCAGAGGATGTTGTGAAGGCCAAGACTATAACAGGGTTCAAAAAAGAACTAGATAAATTTATGGAGGATAGGTCCAAAAATGGCTCTTAGCCAGGATGGGCAAGGATGGTGTGTTAGAGGGCTTATTCCTTCACCCGCTTTCTTCCCTGGTTCTTCTCTCATGAACAGAGAGCAACAATACCTGAAGTCCAAAGGTGCAAACAATTCAATGTTTATTGGGGTGAACTTCCAGCAAGCATGATTCCAGTTTCCTTCCTTAGTGTCTCCCTTCCCAGCTCTGACACCACAGAGCCTTACCTGTGTCCCTGTTCCCATTCCCCCAACTTAGCAAAACATGATTCCAATTCCCCCATTCCCATTCCCCCCTTTTCTTTCTGATTGACTGCAGCCTATATAGTAAAACTTGAGTTCTGCTTAGCTATACCTTAACCCAGTGGTTCCCAAACTTGTTCTGCAGCTTGTGCAGGGAAAGTCCCTGGTGGGCTGAGCCAGTTTATTTACTTGCCGCGTCCGCAGGTTCGGCTGATCGCGGCTCCCAGTGGCTGTGGTTCACCGCTTGAGGCCAATGGGAGCTGCTGGAAGCAGCACGGGCCGAGGGATGTCCTTGTCACTGCTTCCATCAGCTCCCATTGGCCTGGAACAGCGAACCATGGCCACTGGGAGCTGCGATCGGCCAAACCTGCAGACACGGCAGGTAAACAAACTGGCCCGGCCCGCAAGGGGCTTTCCCCGTACAAGCGGCGGAACAAGTTTGGGAACCACTGCCTTAACCAATCATTTTACTGAAATTTAACTAACCAATCCTAACATGTTGTAACATGATTATTTAACCACTTATATCCCACCACTTTAATTAGTTTGCACCCAGCAAAATTAATGATACTGCAGACAGAAACAATCACAGAACCAGACAGAGACCATGCAAATAAGAAACAGCAAAGTGGGAACTGTAATGACAAAACAATACAGAAGTGAGGATTTCACAACTACATCTATAAAGACATAAGGGTTTCCCAGCGGTGTCTATTGATAAGTGAGTTCTTACCGAACAGAAAACTATCAAACTAAACTTCTTTTTACATCCTCTAGGCTCTTCCCTTTCTCTTGAGGTGATAGATCAGATCACCTTTCTAACAGCCCCAGATTGCCTTATTTCAATGTGACTAGTTTAGAATGTGAGGATGTGATCATACACTTCCTAGCTTATGGCTGCCTCTGCTGTTTAGCCAAAGATCTTAGCCTAAGAGCAGGCTATCAGACTGTCACTGTTATACCTCTATAACTAGCTAAGTGATAAGAATACACCTAAATTCTTAAAGTATAGGCCTTTGCAAACAGGCCTGAATATCTATATCCTAACATGTCCCTAGTCTCTGTTTGCCAGAAGCTGGGAATGGGCAATGGAATGGATCACTTGATGTTACCTGTTCTGTTCATTCCCTCCAGAGCATCTGGCATCAGTCACTGTCAGAAGGATACAGAGCTAGATGGACCTTTGGTCTGACCCAGTATGGCCATTCTTATGTTCTTATCTTAAGCAAAAGAAACCCAGAGTCTTAGGCGTGTAATTGTAACAGAACAGAAAATAATGGGTTTATATAGCTGCTTTCACACTGTAGATCCTTCAAAGCTATAAGGGCCAGATTTTTAAAATGAAAGTATGAGGTGTTTTCAAGTTACTTTAAAGATTCAGATTGAGAAACCTGTCTCTATGGTGGTGGTAGAGCTTCATTTTATGGAGGGTGAACAAACACCCTCTTCTCTATATGGGGTTCAGCAGATATGCTCCTCTGAGGCTCCAGAGATACTAGGGGATTTATGGGCTGCCGCTCATGAGTTACACTCAAGTGGTGAAGTCTAGTGAGGAAGTGCTGGGGCCACTACTGGAGCTGGATGTCCTTCCCATTCATTAGGGAGAGCTCTGCTCAGGCTGCAGACCCATTTCTCTTTCAAAGATCGGGGCTGAAATCTTGGCCCTATTGAAGTCAGTGGAAGTTTCTCTCTTGATTTCAGTGGGGTCAGGATTTCATCCAGGGACACTTTTTTTCTTAAGTATAGTTCTATACTGAAAAGTTACTAAATAAAATAGCATTGTGCTGTTCCATGTTTGCCTCTTAATGACTCAGTGTAAAATTTGCTCAATTTACAAATAAAAATATGATTTTTTCTGACACCCCTACAAACTACACCTGTGATTTGAAAATGAAGCTAAGTCCTTTCATTTTCAAGCATCATTACCAGTAATAAAAATCCTTCATGCCAAATTATGTGTACTCTTACAACTCTCTATTCTATTGCAATTGTGTACCTAAGACTGATGTGTTTGTTTGCTGCTTATCAACTTGGAGCATAATACTACAATTAGGATCTAGGCCTCTGAACACAATGGCACACACCAATAGCTTTAATGGGTTTCTACAGACATAAATGAGGGCATAATCTGACCTGCAGAATCTTTATTACTGATAAAGATGCATGAAGAGGAAAGAGTTTAGTTTCACTTTTAGATCCTAGGTTATGTTTGCAGGATGGCAATTGGAAAATTCATAATTTTATTTGTGAATTGAGGACATTGATACACAGTCAGTCAGATGCAATAAACACAGAACCACACCAACTGTACACATTCAATTTTTAGAGTAAAATTGCTCTTTTAATGTCTCATCTGAAGGACAGCAGCTCTAACAGTGCAATTCAGCTGTCCTAACCCTGCTGCACTGCAGTGTGTAGTGTCTGTAATGATAGTAGGAACTTTGGAGGAGAAACCAAAGTTACCCATAATGTTATACGGGGGAAAATCATTATGTAGAGAGTCTTATCAGCAGAAGCACATTGCATTTGCTACATCACTTGGAGCCAGGCAGGCAAGATAGGAATACTTGTCTCTACAGTTCTCAACAATAATTTAAGTGTTTACCATTATTTAAAGTCCCCGATATCTTTTTTATGGTATAATAGCTGCGTGGCAACAGCTATTACATGGTGTCAGAACAAAGCTAAAAGTAAGAAAAGAGTAGAAAACATCTGAAAAATGATCTGACTTAAAGCCTCTAGGAAAGTTAGTATTTGAAGGAAATGCAGCAGAAAACTGGAGAAAGTGGAAGCAAGGGTTTGAGCTGTACAGCACTGTGAGTGGTGCAGACAAAAAAGATGAACAGCTGCAAACAACATTATTTCATCTTGTGGCAGGTGAAGAAGCAAGAAAGGTATTTAACACTTTTCAATTTGACAATTCCACAGATAAAGAAAAAACACAAGTCTGAAAGAATAAGTTTGAGGCCCATGAAGAGAGGCACACATTTTTCACTAGAAGTCAGTCAGAAGAGGAAAGCATAGATCAATATGGGACTGATTTAAAACTGGCAGCGCAATCCTGTGAATTTAGAGAACTGTGTGACTCACTCATTAAAGACTGCATTTTGTGTGGTAATCAGACTCGGTGCAGGTTATTGATGGAGACAATTTAACCGTTGAACGTGCATGGACATATGTCATGCAGATAGAATGACTGCAAAATTGTCTAATGAACTGGGTGAACCTGAAAAACGTGCACAAGTTGCAGCATAAGCCCACCTTTTAGTAAGCACCCAGATATGTGGTCATGGACTGGAAGGCATTCTGCTGCTAATAAAAGCCTGCAATCAAGTGACATGAAAAAAGAGCAGTCAGAAGTAACTAAGGGTTGTTATAGATACAGTGATAGCCATGCCATAAGGAATTGTCCTGTGTATGGGCAAGAATGCTGAAGATGGGGCAAACACAATCATTTTGCCAAAATGTGCAACTCTGGAAAGGTAACGTCCCGGTGCAAACAGATGTTTATCCTCACAGAAACGGACGAGCACTTGCAGGATCTGTTTCTCAATATGCTGAGTACGGAGCCTCCCAAGAATGAGTGCATTGTGAATTTGCTCATTAACGATCAGAAAACTGTGAGTTTTAAAATTGATAATGTGGCACAGGTCAATGTGATGGTCTGTACTGTCAAGTTATACAGCACTTTAAAGACCAAACCACTTTGCAGCTCAGTGATCCAGCTGTTAACCTACTCAAGGGACAAACTGCAAGTATGTGGTAAATGCAGCTTATATTGTGAGTATAGGGATAAAAAAGCATTGCTGGAATTTCATGTGATGGAATTGATTCACAAGTCATACTGGGCTTACGGGTTGTGGCAAGTTTAAACTTTGTGCAAAGAGTCAATATTGGTAAAGAAAGTGCCATAAGGTAACTGGGATACATTTAAAGACTACAAGGATGTATTTGAAGGTGTAGGAAGCTATCCAGGTATGCAAATCATAAAGATGAACTCACTAGTACTATCGGTAATTCATGCGCCTTGTAAAGTTCCAGGAACTTTTAAGGAACAAAGCAGAAAAATAATTGCACCATATAGAACAGCTGCAAGTAATAACGAAAGTGCAAGAACCTACCAAATGGTTTAATTCTAGAGTAACTGTAGACAAACCAGGTTGAGATGAAATAAGAATATGCTTGGATCCAAGAGATATGAATAAAGCGATATAAAGGGAACATTTCCAATTGCCTACAGTAGAAGAAATCACCAACAAGTTAGAAAAAGCTACAGTTTTCACTCTCTTCGATGCCAGTAGTGGATTTTCTCAAATATAGCTGGATGACAAAGTTCTAGACTCTCTACATTTAACCCACCATTTGGCAGGTACCAATTCATTGGATTTCCTTTTGGCAGCTATTCAGCTCCTGAAGTGTACCAACAGACATTTTACTCCTGGGGGAATTCTGCGCCACTGCACAATGCAGACTTTTCCAGAAATTAACGTGCGTGCAGAATTTCCTTTCCCACACAGAAATGGCTGCCATGTTGCTAGCTGCCACCAGGGGCCATTGGACCCGGCAGAGCCCAGCTTGCACATTGAAGACAAGGACGGGGGGAGGGAACTGGAAGGTTCCCAGAAGCTGCAGTTCCCAGCACGTCCTGAAGGAAGGAAGCAACGGTGCCCAGGAAACCCAGGTGTCTGGGCTAGGGGGCCCATGGCTGGGCTATGAGTGGGGAGGGGGTTGGGTATCTGGGTCATGTGGGCCCCACAGCTGGGCTCTGGGGGGAGGGGTGTGGGTATCTAGGGGGGGCCCTGTACCTGGCCTCCTGGGGGGAAGGGGAGCAGGTATCTGGGCTGGGGGGGCCCCACAGCTGGGCTCTGGGGGGAGGGGTGTGGGTATCTAGGGGGGGCCCTGTACCTGGCCTCCTGGGGGGAAGGGGAGCAGGTATCTGGGCTGGGGGGCCCCACAGCTGGGCTCTGGGGGGAAGAAGGTGCAGGTATCAGGGCTGGGGGGGCCCTGCAACTCAAGGTGGGAAGGGTTGTGGGTGTCTGGCTCCCCAGCTAGGCTTGGGGTAGGAGTAGGGGTGGGGAAAGGGGCAGAGAAACAGGAACTGGGTTGTCAGAGGAGTTTCTTTAACTCTCTACTCCTGGGGGAATTTGTGTGTGTCTGTCTGTATTGTTACAGACATACTTGCTGATAGGTATTTTGAAATAAATTACCAAAATAATTGAAACTGGCTTGATTATGTAGTGTTGTTTTGACAAATAAAATTTACAGAATTTTAAAATATTGTGCGCATAATTTTTAATTTTTGGCACAGAATGCTCCCAGGAGTAACATTTGAAGGTCTCAAAGGTGTTGAATGAAAGGCTCAAGAGAGTTCTAGATAGGTGTCAAGAAAGGAGCCTGTGACTGAACAAAACTAAATACAAATTGTCTCTGACAGATACAATATTTGGGGCATCACTTGACAAAAGAAGGTCGAACATCTGACAACTCAAAAATTGCTGCTATAACTGAAATGGCTGCACCAACCTGCAAAGCTGGATTGCAAAGATTTCTTGAAAAGGTTACTTCCCTTGAGAAATATATCCCAAACATGGTAACAGTAGCAACTCCTTTAAGACAAGTATTGGGAAAAGATGTTGAGTTTGCCTGGATGCCAGTACGTTAAGTGGTATATAAACACTTGAAAAAATTACATATGGTACACTTGTGCTGAAGTACTTTAATGTCAAAGAACCAATTACTGTGTCAGTGGATGCAAGTTCTACCAGATTAGCAGCTATGTTGGTACAAAACAGGGCTCCTGTTGCTTTTGCCTCGAAAGCTCTGACAGCTGCACAACAGAACTATGTCCAAACAGAAAAAGAAATGCTGGCCATAGTATTTAGTTGGTTTCATCAGTTTTTCTATGGGGAAAAATTAGCTGTGGAAACAGACCACAAACCTCTGGAGGCCATTCAGAAAACCTCTTGTACAGTTCTCCACCAAAGATTCAAAGATGATTGCTAACACTCCAGATTTATCAACTGGAAGTTGGATACAGACCAGGGAAAGAGCTAGCAATTGCTGATGCTTTATCCAGAGCATACATGTTGCATGGCGAAGGAGTAAATTTGTAGGAAGATGATGATGCAGTACATCTCGTGATATCTTATTTGCCTATTTGAGAACATAAATTGAAAGAATTTCTTGCTGCTACTGCAAATGATGTTGTCCTGCAAACCTTAAGACAAACTATTTTGCAAGGATGGCCAGACAAGAGAACTAAAGTACCAGAGGATATCTATGCTTATTGCTCATATAGAGAGGAACTAAGTGTGCAAGATGGACTTGACTTTAAAAATGACAGACTCATAGTATCAGCAGGTCTCAGAAAAGAGATCTTGTCTGTTATCCATGAGAATCATCTGGGAGCAGAGCTATGTAAAAGAAGAGTTTTAGATGCTGTCTATTGGTCAGGCAGATGTTGTGAAATTGAGGGCATGGTACAATGTTGCAACACAGTTTGAACTTCAGAAACAAAAATCAAAAGGAACCAGTGCTACCACATGAGGTCCCTTGGTAGAAACTTGGCACTGACCTGTCTGAGTTTCAAGACGCAGATTATTTTATTCTAGTTGATTATTTTTAGGGTTTTCGATTAATCACAATTAACTCACATGATTAACTCAAAAAAATAAACTGCAATTAATAGCAGTTTTAATTGTACTGTTAAACCACAGAATACCAATTGAAATTTATTAAATATTTTTGGATGTTTTTCTACATTTTCAAATATATTTATTTCAATTACAACACAGTGTACAAAGTAAACAATGCTCACTTTATATTGTTATTTATTACAAATATTTGTACTGTAAAAATGGCAAACAAAAGAAATAGTATTTTTCAGTTCACCTCATACAAGTACTGTAGTGCAATCTCTTTATGGTGAAGGTGCAACTTACAAATGTAGATTTGCTTTGTGTTACATAACTGCCCTCAAAAACAAAACAATGTAAAACTTTGGAGCCACAAGTCCACTCAGTCCTACTTCTTGTTCAGCCAATCGCTAAGACAAATACCTTTGTTTACATTTACAGGAGATAATGCTGCTCGCTTCTTGTTTACAATGTCACCAGAAAGTGAGAATGTGCATTTGCATGGCACTTTTGTAGCTGGCATTGCAAGCTATTTACATGCCAGATAAGCTAAACATTTGTATTCTCCTTCATCCTTCGGCCATCATTCCAGAGGACATGCTTCCATGCTCATGATGATTGTTTTAAAAAAAAAAAAAAGAGTTAATTAAATTTGCGACTGAACTCCTCGGGGGAGATTTGTATGTCTCCTACTCTGTTTTACCCTGTTTTACCCACATTCTGCCATATATTTCATGTTATAGCAGTCTCAGAGGATGACCCATTGTGACAGGTGTCGGTCGGTCCTCCGAGCCCCTAGGGGCGATGGAGAGCTATGGTCTCCCTGGCAGGCCTCAGCCACACCTTCTGGGCGTTGGGGAATTAGCGGGGAAGGTGCGCCGGCACGAGTCAGTAGCGCGCCCCTCAGGCAGGGGAGCGCCGGCACGAGTCAGTAGCACGCCCCTCAGGCAGGGGAGCGTCAGGGTAGGGGAACGCAGGCCCACCCAACTCCACTGCGTTCCAGCCCAGGGCCCTGACAGTGGCAGGAGGTGAGAATCCCGCCACTGGGTCAGCGGGGCCGTCCGCGCCCACTGACCAAACACACCCACCCCACGGTGTAGTTCGGCCCCTGGGCTACTTCCTACCCAGTCTCCCAGGCAGGTCACTCCGGTCCCTCCATCTCCTCCGGGCATTCTGCTGCGGGCCACTCCGGTCCCTCCATCTCGTCCGAGTATTCCGCTGCGGGCCACTCCGGTCCCTCCATCTCGTCCGAGTATTCCGCTGCGGGCTACTCCCGCTCCCCCTCGGTATCGGACTCACGCTGGCCCGGGCTTCAGTCAGGCCCCTCCAGGTCCTCTGGGTATTCGGCGGCAGGCAGCCCTGGTTGCCCCAGGTCTTCCTCATGGTCAGGCTCCTCCTTGCCCAGGGCTTCGCCTGGGTCAGCAGCAGGATCGTGAGGGAGCAGCCTGTGTCTGTCTCCCTCCCTGATGCTCTCCTCACTGGGCAGAGGGCCCCGCCCTTTATACTTCCTGTCCCACCCTTCCCCTTCTGGGGATTGGCGGAAGCTTGGTCTGGCCCCGCCCACTCAGGCTGAGAGGGTGGCTCTTTAACCTCTGGTTCGGAGGGGAGCCACCCTGGCTCCCTACACCCATACATGTTGTTTGTTTTAAGAACAATTTCACTGCTTTCAGTGCTTTTCAGAATCTGAGAGGGCAGGGTGGAGCATGCTTACAGAAGTCTTAAAAGAGCAACACTACAATGCGGAAACTACAGAACTTGAACCACAAAAAAAGAAAATCAACCTTCTGCTGATGGCATCTGACTCAGATTTTGAAAATGAACATGCGTTAGTCCACACTGCTTTGGATGGCTATTGAGCAGAAGCCATTATCAGCATGGATATATGTCCTCTGGAATGGTGGCTGAAGCATGAAGGGACATATGAATCTTCACTGCATCTGGCACATAAATATCTTGCAATGCCAGCTACAACAGAGCCATGCGAATGCCTGTTCTCACTTTCAGGTGTGTCATAAATATAAAGGGAAGGGTAAACATCTTTAAAATCCCTCCTGGCCAGAGGAAAAACCCTTTCACCTGTAAAGGGTTAAGAAGCTAGGCTAACCTCACTGGCACCTGACCAAAATGACCAATGAGGAGACAAGATACTTTCAAATGCTGGGGGGTGGGAGAAACAAAGCCTCTCTCTCTGTCTGTGTGATGCTTTTGCCAGGGACAGAACAGGAATGGAGTCTTAGAACTAGAATCCTAGAGGGATTCTCTATGTTTTGAATCTAATTACCCTGTAAGGTATTTACCATCCTGATTTTACAGAGGTGATTCTTTTTACTTTTTTTTCCCTCTAGGCAAAACCTTAAGTTACAAAAAGACACAAAAACAGGAATATCCATTCCATTCAGCACAGCTTATTCTCTCAGCCATTTAAAGAAATCAGAATCTAATGCATATCTAGCTAGATTACCTACTAAGTTCTAAGACTCCATTCCTGTTCTGTCCCTGGCAAAAGCATCACACAGACAGAGTGAGAGGATTTGTTTCTCCCTCCCCCCAGCTTTTGAAAGTATCTTGTCTCCTCATTGGTCATTTGGTCAGGTGTCAGTGAGGTTATCCTAGCTTCTTAACCCTTTACAGGTGAAAGGGTTTTTCCTCTGGCCAGGAGGGATTTTAAAGGTGTTTGCCCTTCCCTTTATATTTATGACAAGGTAATATTGTAAACAAGAAACGGGCAGCATTATCTCCTGCAAATGTAAACAAACTTGATTGGCTGAACAAGAAGTAGGATTGAGTGGACTTGTAGGCTCTAAAGTTTTACATTATTTTATTTTTGAATGCAGTTATTTTTTGTACATGATTCTACATTTGTAAGTTCAACTTTCATGATAAAGCGATTGCACTACAGTAATTGTATAAGGTGAATTGAAAAATACAATTTCTTTTGTTTACAGTGCAAATATTTGTAATCAAAAATAAATATGAAGTGAGCACTGTACACTTTGTATTCTTTGTTGTAACTGAAATCAATATATTTGAAAATGTAGAAAATATCCAAAACTATTAAAATAAATGGTATTCTATTGTTTGTTAGTGCGATTAATCGTGTGATTAATCATGATTAATTTTTTAAATAATTTGACAGCCCTAATTAGTATTCAAAATACGTAGACATTTGCTTGACTCAGGATGCTGTGTCATCAGACGCAGCAAGTCTATATTTGCAAGGTATGGCATCCTGAAGAACTTATTAGTGATAATGGACTACAGTTTTTCTCCAGGGACTTTTGCAAAGCAATGCAGTTTTAGTCACTAAACTTCAAGTTCATTGTTCCCACAGTTGAACAGAATGGCTGAGAGAGCAATTCAAACTGTAAAAAGAATTCTTTAAAAAATCTAGCTTGGATAATACAGATCCCTATTTTAGCTTGGTGTACTATCAGAATACACCTCTGAGAGGATGAGGATTATGTACTCAACTCCTCACGGAAAGATGACTAAGGACCAGATTACAAACTTCATCACAGTTGTTACAACCCAAGCTGATACCAGGAGACCTACAAAGTAGCCTAAAATTGAGACAAGCAAAGCAGAAATATTTCTTTGACAAAGGTGCAAAATCTTTTTCACCTCTGGAAAATGGAGAGACTTTTTGTATTTGTCAAAAAGGAACATGGAAACCTGCAAAGGCGGTTGACCAACACACTGCTCCAACTGCTTATCTTGTTAAGACAGAGGAAGGAGATGTCTATAGAAGAAACAGAATTTGATAAGCATAAAAAGGATTGTGCAGGAGTATGAAAATATGGAACAAACAGAAACTGTGTCAACATAGAACTCAAAAATGCAAGCAATACCAGACCAGTCTACTGAATCTACTGAGTCTCAAATTGTCAGTTCAAATACGGGGGAAAAGCTCTGATAGTCCTGTTACTACCTCTAAAGGCAGAGTGATAAGAGAGCTGGCTAGAGAAACAGACTAATTGTTCTAGATTTTTAAGGATTCAAATTAGATTTATGAGTGCTGAATTAAGGTGATATGGTTAAGTAAAAAAGTTGAAATTCAGTTACACTGTATGTATTTAATTTAAGAATAAAAGAGAGATGTGATGATAGTAGGAACTCTGGAGTAAAAACCAAAGTTATTACCTATGGTCTTGTATGGAGGGCATCATTATGTAATCTTATCGGCAAAAGCACACTGCATTTGTTACAGCACTTGTAGCCAGGCAGGCAAGCCTGGAATGTCTACCTGTATGGTTCTCAGTAATAAATGTACCATTTACTGTTATATAAAGTCCCCAGCATCTTTTTTTATGTTATAACAGCTAGTTGGCAACAGCTATTACAATGTCAGTACTGTACATGAGCTCAAGTCCTCTAAGACTAGACCTCCTGATTATCTGGCTTAGATCATATATGTTAGAGATGGAAAAAATCACCAGCTCAGTAAATCCATTCTCCACCAGCCAGTGAAATATACAGAGTAACCCTAATTCATCTCAAAAAGAAGAATGAGCCATATTGGTACAGAACATAGAGAGCCGATTAAACCTTTCCCCCATTTTATCATCCTCACATCCACTGCCCAGTCTTCTATGTATAACTGAGATTCTTTTATGTTTCTTGTGTTTCCTATAATTAAAGGATCTTTAGTGGAGAGAGGAAGCAACTGGGATTGCTGGAACAGGGGAGGGGAGATTAATAGGACGACTAAAGGGAGATATGATAGAGGTCTATAAAATCACGACTGGTGTGGAGAAAGTAAATAAGGAAGTGTTATTTACTCTTTCTCATAGCACACGAACTAGGGGTCATCAAATGAAATTAATAGGCAACAGGTTTAAAACAAAGAAAAGGAAGTATTTTTCATACAACGCACAATCTGTGGAACTCCTTGTGAAGGCCAAGACTATAACAGGATTCAAAAAAGAACTAAAGTTCATGGAGGATAGGTCCATAAATGGCTATTAGCCAGGATGGGCAGGAATGGTGTCACTAGCCTCTATTTGCCAGAAGCTGGAAATGGGCAATGGGATGGATCACTTGATGATCCCACAGTATTCTTGCAAGTAAGTTAAAGAAGTATGGATTGGATGAATGGACTATAAGGTAGATAGAAAGCTGGCTAGATTGTCAGGCTTAACGGGTAGTGATCAACGGCTTGATGTCTAGCGGGCAGCCGGTATTAAGCGGAGTGCCCCAGGGGTTGGTCCTGGGGCTGGTTTTGTTCAACATCTTTATTAATTATCAGGATGATGGGATTAATTGCACCCTCAGCAAATTTGCAGATGATGCTAAGCTGTGGGGAGAGGTAGATATGCTGGAGAGTAGGGATAGGGTCCAGAGTGACCTAGACAAATCGGAGGATTGGGCCAAAAAAATCCGATAAGGTTCAACAAGGACAAGTGCAGAGTCTTGCACTTAGGAAGGAAGAATCCCATGCACTGCTACAGGCTGGGGACTGATTGGCTAAGCAGCAGTTCTGCAGAAAAGGACCTGGGGATTACAGTGGACAAGAAGCTGGATATGCATCAGCAGTGTGCCTTTATTGCCAAGAAGGCCAACGGCATATTGGGCTGTATTAGTAGGAGCATTCCCAGCAGATTGAGGGAAGTGATTATTCCCCTCTATTCAGCACTGGTGAGGCCACACCCCGAGTATTGCGTCCAGTTTTGGTCCCCCCACTACAGAAGGGATATGGACAAATCGGAGAGAGTCCAGCGGAGGGCAACGAAAATGATTAGGGGGCTGGAGCACATGACTTATGAGGAGAGGCTGAGGGAACTGGGGTTATTTAGTCTGCAGAAGAGAAGAGTGAGGGGGGATTTGATAGCAGCCTTCAACTACGTGAAGGAGGTTCCAAAGAGGATGGAGCTAGGCTGTTCTCAGTGGTGGCAGATGACAGAACAAGAAGCAATGGTGTCAAGCTGCAGTGGGGGAGGTCTAGTTTGGGTATTAGGAAACACTATTTCACTAGGAGGGTGGTAAAAGCACTGGAATGGTTTACCTAGAGCGGTGGTGTAATCTGCATCCTTAGAGGTTTTTAAGGCCTGGCTTAATAAAACCCTGGCTGGGATGATTTAGTGGGTGTTGGTCCTGCTTTGAGCAGGTGATTGGACTAGATGACCTTCTGAGGGCTCTTCCAACCCTAATATTCTATTCTATTCAAAAAAACAAAAACACAACGATTAAAGGTCTAGAAAACATGATCTATGAAGGAAGATTGGAAAAATTGGGCTTGTTTAGTCTGGAAAAATGAAGACTGAGAGGGGACATGATAACAGTTTTCAAGTATATAAAAGGTTGTTACAAGGAGGAGGGAGAAAAAGTTGTTATTCTTAATCTCTGACAATAGGATAAAAAGCAATGGCCTTAAATTGGAGCAAGGGAGGTTTATGTTGGACATCAGGAAAAACTTCCGCACTGTCAGGGTGGTTGAGTGCCGGAATAAATTGCCTAGGGAGGTTGTAGAATCTCCATTATTGGAGATTTTTAAGAGCAGGTTAGAAACATTTCTGTCAGGTATGGTCTAGATAATACTTAGTCCTGCCATGAGTGCAGGTGACTAGACTAGATGAGCTCTTGAGGTCTCTTCCAGTCCTATGATTCCGTGATTACCTGTTCTGTTCATTCCCTCTGGGGCACCTGACATTGTCCACTGTCAGAAGACAGGATACTGGGCTAGAGGGACCTTTGGTCTGACCCAATATGGCCGATCTTATGTTCTTATTGGATTGAGGCTTCTGCTGTACCCATACCTGATTTTTTCCCATCTCTCGTTCATTCTACAATTGATTTGTAGTGTGTTTGGTATTAGTATGTTGTAGTGTTAGTCAGATTCACCTGGTATTATGTTAAAAGTTTGAGTTTGTAAGGTGGATTTAGACTTTATATGGGATATCATGTTTTGTCATTTGTTATTGTGGCAACTCAGTGGTGGATTTATTAATAAATTTTGGGGTTTACTATGTTCTTATTTAATTCGGTGTCTATTTGTTGGTAGGAAGTTTTGATTTAATTACTTTGAGTTTACCCCTTTAGTTTTAAAATTATTGCCTATTATGAACGGGTTTTTCCAAACAAAAAAATATAATGCTTTTGATTGAAGTCCCAATTCCTGATTAAATAAATGTTTTCTCTTGTGAGTTTTGAAGTGGTTTTTCCTGCTACTTGACATTCGTTACAAAACTGTGGTCTAAAGTAATTCCTTAGGAAAAGCACTGGAGTAGCGTCAAAGAAGAGAGCAGTACACATAGACATTAGAGACGGGGAAGACTCATTGAGTCCATCCTGCTGCCAGTCCAGCATAGATTCCTACAGAACATTCTCTAGTTATTTGAGAAGCTGAGGAACCCTATGCAATCTGATAGTGCTTTTTCTGAATCAGAATCTTTACAAAATCTGTATCTGATGGAGGTGTACATTGTATTTCTTACTGGTGTTTGAAGGCAAAATTTGGATCTTAGGGAAAAAAATTATTTCAAGCAGCTGCAGGCCAACAGATTTACAGTGTTCTTTTTCTCTCTCCTTCCACCACCTCATTGTCTGCCTCTGTTTGAGAACAGAAGTCATTTTTCCTTTAAGTTCTTAGGAGCAGGGACCATGCTTTTCTATTGGTACAGCACCTTGAAAAATAGGTCTTCAGTCCTGATAGACACCTTTGGGCACTATTATAATATCAGTAATAAATAATAACTCGGGGCTAGTCTACACTGGCAATGCTAAAGCGCTGCCATGGCAGCGCTTTAACGTGCCTTGTGTGGTCGCAGCGGAGCGCTGGGAGAGAGCTCTGCGAGCGCTCTAAAAAACCCACCTTCACAAGGGGCGCAGCTCCCAGCGCTGGTGCATTGTCTACACTGCTTTACAGCACTGAAACTTGCTGCGTTCAGGGGGATGTTTTTTCACACCCCTGAGCAAGAAAGTTGCAGCGCTGTAAATTGCCAATGAAGACAAGCCCTTTGTCAGTAGCAGTAGCAGATGTGGAGAGACTTAATTCTGTTTGGCCACCCACTAGATCAAGTACACAACTGCAGCATGCAAGTGAAATAATGAATCATAATGGTTGTGGGAAAGCTTATCTGAAAACCTCAACCAGTAAAAACATGGAGATTCCAAATGGTTTGAAAATTGAAAAATATGATTCCCTACCCACCCCAGCCTAACTGCCTTAAATTCTACCAAACTAGATATGATATAAACAGAGTATGGCTATGGACACTGATTATCCAAAGTCAAATTCTTTCCAGCCATTTGGGCCTTTTGGATGATATCACTGCTGTGCACTGACTACCATCTGTGCAGCTGGAATATTTCATTACCAAAAGAAAAAGTAAAATCTCTTTGCCCCTTATATTTAATGGCAAGTGCTCCTCCTGGTGGCAATTTAAAGCACAGCTGCTGTTTCCCCTCAGAGCCTGGCCTCAGAGAACTGCAGTTTTCCAGAGGTAGCCAGACTTCTTTGAACTGCACATTGCTTTAAAAAACTGATCTAGGAGCAGATTTAAGGAGCTGCTTTCCTCAGATGAGCTCAGCATCATTGACTATAGTTTAGCACCAGTCCATGGCCCGTCACCTGATTTTAATTCACTTGGTGCTGTTTACCCCCAAATCATTTTTTGCAATAGAAACTGAGTTGAAAGTGGCTGTTGGGCCCTACACCGCTGCTGAAAAGCGTAACTGGGCTCACAGAGGAAAGGATCTGATGAATACAGGAACTGAAGTATATACAAAAAGAGAATATAAGAACAAACATATTCAAAATAATAGAGAAGGAGTTTATAAGCTTTTCCCTAATATTTTCATTAGTCCTCTACTAGAAACTATTTTTCTTAGTGGAAGGATAGGCTCAATAAATCCTTCTCTAAAATAAGATTAAAAATTTTTTTTTAAAGAAATGTAAAATTAAGGAGCCAGATTCTAATAGCAATTAGTCATGCCAGGCAAAGATAAATAGGCTATTGGGGCACTTCTCAGGATGTCCAAATTACTTTTACACATGTTCAGTAAAATACATTAAACTGTCTGGTATGGTGGCCCTGACCACCAAGCTAGATGTTTGACTGATTACATCATATCCATATTTGAGACTCTGTTATGATGTTTTTTAAAAAATTCCATGCACTTGCAAGCATTTCACTTTTGGGCCCAAAATAGGCATCAAAATAAGTGGCCAGATTTTCAGAAGAGCTAAATATATTGAATATAGAGATGTTTTGAAAATCTGTCCAGAGGTGTCTCAATGGGAGCAACTGGGTGCTGATCACCTTTGAAAATCTGGCCTTTATTTATGTGCTTTTCCGAAAAATTGCCTTTGTTTAAGGGCACCGAGCACTTGAAAATCTGACCCTAAATTCTTCTGAAAAATTTGGCTCTGTGCAAATAGACTTGGCACTCTATATGCCAAAAGGTGCTCAGCATGGGACTAACAGGGAATTGAAGATCAAGAGTGGTGTGCACTCCTGTGCAGTGGTATGGGAAGGCTTGTGTAATGCCCGCCTGTACTATGCCTCCCTCAAGTCAGTGTTTTACTCTTACTTTCATTAGCAGTATGCAGAGGAGAGGAAATGTTAAAAACCCTTGGGTGAAACTGCGGCCCAAATAAGTCAATGGGAGTCTTGCCATTGACCTCAATGGGTCCAAGATTTTATCCCTTGATTTTTACTAGGTCTTCTGTGGGCCTCTGAGAACCTTCAGTGTATTGCAGAAAAATTAGGGATGGGAGAACCAATCTGGATAAAATAAAAAGAGGACAGGAGAAGCTTGTGGAAGGCCCAACTAGCCTTAATTGATCTCTTCTGCTTCCTTCCCTCTTTCAGCCAGAACAGTTTATGTAAAAATACCACAAGAGGGTATTCTCATGGTCTGTCTATCCTAACTTTAACGTAAAATTCATGAGGGAGCCTGTTATATATAGTTTCCAATCCAGTTTTGAAGAACCAAGAGGTTCAGATAAATGTGAAAGCCAAACTTTTGGCTGCATATCCAAACTAAACCCCAAACTTCTCCAGGTTCTTCAAGCACTAAGAAAATGCTCCTCTTTCATGGTGTGAAGTGATAGTGTTTAAAGTTAACTATTCAATTCAGCAGATACTTACTGTCACCATATAAGATTTTAATTGGTTCATATGTTCTAAATTTAACTGTTTTGATTTCACAGGTGCCTGCATAAATATCACCTACAGCCAGTGCCAAATGCTGCCATATAACCACACCACTCTAACATCAGTTCTTTCCATTGTCAAAAGCATTGAAATGGAAAAGTTCCTCAAGTTCTTCAGTTATCTCAACCGACTCAGCTGCTATCAACACATCATGCTATTTGGCTGTAGCCTTGCTCTTCCTGAGTGCATCAGTGATGGTGATGACAGGTATTTGGGAACTAAAATCAGTCAGTGAGTAGAGCCAATTGTAGCATAATACTGCATATCTAATCAGAACAAAACAGTCCTGAGCTAAGCCTATGGCCTTTTCATTGCAAAAATCCTGCTAGTCAAAGCTATCCCCCCCAGCATTTCTGCCTTACTAAACTGTCTTCAAGCTCTTCTGTTAGAACAAACTTAGTATTTTTGCTGGGAAGAAATTAATTAGTGTCATTATAATAGTTTGAATAATTTGTGCCACAAGTTAGAACAGAACTGCAATGCAGTCAGGGGTTGCTTTCTTAGCATAATCAATGAAAAAGATATAGTAAGGGAAGCCTATCTAGTGGTCATGTGCCCAAATGGAGTGATATATGAATATATTTTAAAAACATACGTATTACATATATGTAATTAAATGCATAAAATGTTATGAATAATCAAAGTAAAATTTAATAAACAAGTCAGGGTAAACAAAATTTACGGTTTCTAATGCAACAGTAACTCAGCCATGTACTACGTTTGTAGTGTTTTCTATTCTACTAATTTAAGAAAAATAAGATAAATATATTTATGTCTTGTGTATTTTATAGTGTATAGTTTATTTAGCAGCATGTATGGAACGGTCCTGAGTTAATATTATTTTAGGAACTTCAGCAATAGCATGTCCTGATTTTTACAATTAATTATGCAACTTTAATGTCCCATTCATGTAATTTTGCACTGACTTTCCTTTTTTAAAGGAAAATAATGAGATCATTCATGTTTAATAATGTTGAAAATTAAAAGTGACATAAAGGGGGAAATAGGCTGGTGCCTTTTTTGTTTTTGATAAATACAGAAGGTCTGCAAAATTGTTTTAGTTTTCCTTTTTAAACTAACAAACAAACAAACAAACCAAAACCACAAACCACGTTTCTTACTCCTGTTTTTTTCCATTTGAAATTCAGGTCTTTGTACCAAGAGTCTGAAAGCCCAACAGTTGAGAAGGGATAGGATGTTTTGTCAGAGAGTTTAAAACTCTTTGGTTTTTGTTAACACCTATTTAACTTAATTGCCTAATGAATGCTTGAGTGAAAGGATGTCTGAGGGCTTGCCTACACTGGCAATTTACAGTGCTGCAACTTTCTTGCTCAGGGGTGTGAAAAAACACCCCCCTTGGCACAGCAAGTTTCAGCGCTGTAAATTGCCAGTGTAGACAGTGTACCAGCACTGGGAGCTATGCCCCTCATGGAGGTGGTTTTTTTAGAGTGCTGGGAGAGCTCTCTTCCAGTGCTCTGCCGTGACCACACAAGCCACGTTAAAGCGCTGCCACAGCAGACCAGCACTTGGTTAAAGATTCCGCATTCCTGTTCCTCCACTTAAGGAGTGAGAGTTCGGAGGATACACCTCTGACACTCCTTCCCCCACAAAAAATCATCCAGCAATACCAGGGAAGGCTATGTTTAAGTTTCCTGATAACGTTTAACAAGTAGAAAAAAGATCCTCTTTATAATGTTATAAAAAAGTGAAAAAGGGCACAAACCCAACTAAAACAACATGTTTGCAGGTCACTTTTAAATGTTCCATTTAGGATTTGAAGTTCACACCCCTTTCTGAGAGTGAATGGGATGGGAGAGGGGTGCAAAGTTCGTAACTCAATGAGGTGGATGGAGTGGAAGGAGAATAAATTCACACGTTATTCTTTGTCTGAAGACAGCTTTCTGTAAGATTGGGGGCTTTTCTACGTGGGTGATTTAGCCTGTACTAACTTAAAGGCATGTCTATGATGGCAGAGTTACAGCGCTGGGAGTTACAGCGCTGCTCAGAGAACGCTGAAGAGAAACTGCGGTTGTGTGTTCACACTGTCAGCTGCCTGCGCAATAGCATGGTCACACTTGCAGCAGTATTCGGAGCTTTGCATTCTGGGCAGCTATCCCACAGAGCACCTCTTTCTCTTCTGCTGCTAAGAGTTGTGGGAAGGCGGAAGGGGTCATGGGGTATCCTGGGTCCTGTTCCAGTGCCCTGTGATGCATTGTTTTGCATCCCAGCAATCCCAGTGCTTCTGTCTGCATTTGGCGCCGTCTTTCAATGGTTTGTGTATTGCTCACCCTGCCTCTTCGGGGTGCAGGAATGGATCCCGAACTGTTGACCAGTATGCTGCTCGCTCTGACCAACACGTCATGAATGGCAGTGGAGTTATTCCTTAAACTACAAGGCAAGAGGAGTGTGACATTGATCTCACCACACACAGTAGCTACGACACGAGATTGTTTGTGGCATTCACGGAGGTTCTGACCACAGTGGAACGCCGCTTTTGGGCTCAGGAAACAAGCACTGAGCAGTGAATCACATCGTGATGCACCTCTGGGATGATGAGCAGTGGCTGTAGAATTTTGGGTGAGGAAAGTCACATTCATGGGACTGTGTGATGAGCTCGCCCCAGCCCTGTGGTGCAAGGACACGAGACTGAGAGCTGCCCTGCCATTGGAGAAGCGCATGGAGATTGCACTGTGGAAGCTGGCTACTCCAGACTGCTGCCGATCACTTGCTAACCAGTTTGGAGTGGGAAAATCAACCATTGGACTCAAGTTGATGGAAGTCTGCAGGGCCATCAATCGCATCCTGCTCCGAAAGACGGTGACTCTTGGCAATGTGTGTGACATTGTGGATGGCTTTGCACAAATGGGCTTCCCGAACTGCGGAGGGGCGATAGATTGCACACACATTCCAATTCTGGCACCAGACCTCCTAGCCACCAAGTACATTAATCAGAAGGGGTATTTCCCAGTGGTTCTCCAGGTGCTTGTGGATCACTGTGGGCATTTCATGGACATTAATGCAGGCTGGTCTGGAAAGGTGCATGATGCATGAATCTTTTGGGACTGTCATAAATATAAAGGGAAGGGTAACAACCTTCCTGTATCCAATACTATAAAATCCCTCCTGGCCAGAGGCACAAAATCCTTTTACCTGTAAAGGGTTAAGAAGCTCAGGTAACCTGGCTGGCACCTAACCAAAAGGACCAATAAGGGGACAAGACACTTTCAAATCTGGGGGCGGGAGAAGGCGGGAAAGGTTTTGGTCTGTCTGTTCTGTGTGCTTGCCAGACACAGATCAAGGAAGCAAGCAATCTAACTCCATTAGAATTAGTAAGTACGAGCAAGGGAAGCTTATTTTTGTTTTGGCTTGTGATTTTTTCTGTCCTGAGAGGAAGGTGTATTCCTGGTTTTCTTTTTGTAACTTTAAAGTTTGGCCCAGAGGGAAATCCTCTGTGTTTTTGAATCTGATTGCCCTGTAAGATTATCTTCCATTCTAATTTTATAGAGGTGCTTCTTTTACCTTTTTTCTTTATAATAAAGTTCTGTTTCTTTTAGAATCTGATTGGGGTTTTTTTTTAGTGTCCTAAAAAAACCCAAGGTTGGTCTGTGCTCATCTTGTTTATTCTCAAGCCTCCCCAGGAAAGGGGGTAAGCTGGTAGAAATAAGCTTACGGGGTCTCTCATGCGGGTCCCCACATCTGTACTCTAGAGTTCAGAGTGGGGAGAGAACCCTGACAGGAACACTGGCCTGTTCAGGAAGCTGCAAGCAGGGACTTGTGGCACGGAAGGCACATACCAATCTACCTAGTTTCCTTTTCTCTCCCTGCATCTGTCCTGCTCAGTGAATGCATGGCCCTGTGCCCCCCCCCCCCCCCAACAACAAAATAAAGCTGCCTGCTCAAAATAATAGCCAGCAGCATGGCACAGCTGTCACCTCTGTCCCACCATTCTTCTCCTCCCCTCATGGCAGCATACCCAAATAATGAAAACATTCAGTTGTGCATGAAATTCAACAGGTTATGGAGACAGTGGTGACAGGGAAAAAAAGTTTAGTTAGTGTTTTCAGTTTACATGAGGTAGACATGGGCATTGTATGCCCATAAAGGTACAAAGACTACAGCTCCCTGCTGAGGTATATGTGTCCTGTAAGATGCATTCATATAGGATAAGAAGTTTACCTTAGGGATAGCATAGCCATGCAGCTCTTAATGGCTTTTCACAGGCTCACATAGAAAAAGAATGGGAGCAGTTATGGTTCTGCACTGATTTTCTGAAGCCTTATTTGTTTCTCTGTGCACTTTCAGCATGTCTGCAGGGAAGATAAAGCAGAATCTAATACTAAGAAATAGCACAGGTTTGGTCCAAACATTCTGTGGAATAGCTGCACTCCTTGCTTCTGGCAAAGCACACAACTCCCTTCTACTCCTGCAGCACTTCTGGGGGGACCATCTTGGTGAATAACTTCACAGCATAACTCACTGGTCTGTCCTCTGCCTTTTGGAATAACACCATTCTCTGTCTCCTTGTCACCTGCCTCAGTGTAACATTATTGAGAGCCAGGGCACCTAAAGGGGATAATAGAGGGGATTACTTTCCCGTTCTCTCCCAGATGGCCCTTATTAGTCCCTCTGATACCATAAAATCACCTCCAAGGCACTGCCTAAACTGCAAAGCCAAACTGGGAATATAATTCCTAACCATCTGTATCTTGTAAAGCACAACTGCAAATCCACACAGCATATATGCACACCCAGAAATTCCCAATCAAGCCTCCATGCACACGCCACTGATCATCTCTGAGGTCCCTTTAAGTCTGGAAAAGAATCTCAGGGAGGGGAAATGAGAAATACATGTTTAAAAATGCTATTCTAGCCTCTCTGGAATATGAACAATAACTGCTTGTTTTTCCCTCTACTCTCCTATTCTATGGCACCTGCAGCAGCCAGACCCTTAAGGACAGGGTCTTCATCAACAGTTGAGTGGCTGGCTAACTTGAAGAGGAAGAAACGGAGAAGTCAGGATGAAATGTTTGCAGACCACATTTCTGACACACCCCCGCCCCCAAATTGAAAACATTAGAGAGAGCTGGAGGTTGTATTTGGGGTCACAGAGGGAAAAAGACAGGAAGCTCTCCAGAGAGGGTGTTGAAGTGGCCAGAGACAGCATTGCCATGGCAAAAAACACTGTAGAGAAAGACAGGGACATGTAAAAGCAGCCTCTGGAGGCAATACAGATGCAGAATGATTTGCTGCAGACAATGTAGTGCCCCAGACACTACAGGGTACTGGGAATACCCTCATGTGTTCCCCTCTGTACCCCTGTAGCCATGCTCCCAGATGCCAGTCCACTCCCTGGCCCAAGCTCAGGGTAGCGAGAACAATTGCACCTGCAAGCCCAGCTCTTTCAAGACCCCACACTCTACACCAGGAGAGAGAAGAACAAGAAGATGTAGAGGCAAGGCATAAACTCACCTATGAACTGGAGACCTCCCCCCACCCACATTCTTTTGTTGTGCCCTCTGCTGCAGTGTTTCATTGTTGTTTTAATTAAAGGTTTATTTGTGGTTGTTATATAAAATTGTTGTTTAATAACAAAACCATTAAATTCATTCATAAATAATCTGTAATCATAAATAAATGAATAAATTTTGCATGTTATAGGATTTTACAATCACAAAATAAAATAAGGAATGCCACAATGTGCCAGATTATCACCCCATAAAAGACACTGCAATGATCTTAATCCATTCACCAACCCTCTTCCCTGGGATAACGTGGATGTATAGCTGCATATTTTGAGGCCTGAGACTCAAAGATGGCCAAATGCGTGCTCCACTGTCATTCTGCAACTATTGAGGCCACTGACTTAAAGAGTTCCTTTCTTCTGTTCAAGTGCCTTGTGAATTGCTTAATTAGCTAGAGAAGCAAATTATAAGATGAGTGTTTCAGGATAACTAGTGTACTCTCCACACGATTAATGTTCATAGTAATCATGGGGGAAAAGTCTCATAAGAACATAAGAATGGCCATACTGTGTCAGACCAAAGGTTCATCCAGCCCAGTATCCTGTCTACCGTCAGTGGCCAATGCCAGGTGCCCCAGAGGGAGTGAACCTTACAGGTAAAGATCTAGTGATCTCTCTCCTGCCATCCATCTCCACCCTCTGACAAATGGAGGCTAGGGACACCATTCCTTACCCATCCTGGTTAACAGCCATTAATGGACTTAACCTCCATGAATTTATCCAGTTCTCTTTTAAACCCTGTTATAGTCCTAGGCTTCACAATCTCCTCAGACAAAGAGTTCCCACATGTTGGCTGTGCGCTGAGTGAAGAAGAACTTCCTTTTATTTGTTTTAAATCTGCTACCCATTAATTTCATTTGGTGGCCCCTAGTTCTTATATTATGGGAACAAGTAAATAACTTTTCCTTATTCACTTTCTCCACACCACTCATGATTTTATATACCTCTATCATATCCCCCCTTAGTCTTCTCTTTTCCAAGATGAAAAGGCCTAGCCTCTTTATTCTCTCCTCATATGGGACCCATTCCAAATCCCTAATCATTTTAGTTGCCCTTTTCTGAACCTTTTCTAATGCCTGTATATTTTTTTTGAGATGAGGGGACCACATCTGTACACAGTATTCAAGATGTGGGAGTACCATGGATTTATATAAGGGCAATAAGATATTCTCCATTTTATTCTCTATCCCTTTTTAAATGATTCCTAACATCCCATTTGCTTTTTTGACTGCTGCTGCACACTGCGTGACTGTCTTCAGAGAACTATCCACGATGACTCCAAGATTTCTCCTGTTTGGTTGTAGCTAAATTAGCCCCCATCATATTGTATGTATAGTTGGGGTTATTTTTGCCAATGTGCATTACTTTACATTTATCCACACTAAATTTCATTTGCCATTTTGTTGCCCAATCACTTAGTTTTGTGAGATCTTTTTGAAGTTCTTCACAGTCTGCTTTGGTCTTAACTATCTTGAGCAGTTAGTATCATCTGCAAACTTTGCCACCTTGCTGTTTATCCCTTTCTCCAGATCATTTATGAATAGGTTGAATAGGATTGGGCCTAGGACTGACCCTTGGGGAACACCACTAGTTACCCCTCTCCATTCTGAAAATTTACCATTTATTCCTACCCTTTGTTCCCTGTCTTTCAACCAGTTCTCAATCCATGAAAGGATCTTCCCTCTTATCCCATGACAACTTAATTATTCATTAAGGTACACAGAGCTGAGTTCTGAAAGATGCTAGCATCATGGATTCTCCACACCACCCTGCATTTATGTTTGTGAATCTACCATGGCAATCAACCATGGAACACAATGGAGAAAGACCCCTCTCTGTTTATAAACTCCGAACCCTGCTGTTGGGGGCAAGCAATAGACAGATGGATCATACCAGTTTCCCCAATACAGTTTGGGAACCCCATGCTTACAAAGCCATCAACAATCTCCTGAACATTAATAAGGTTTATAACCTGGTGCAACAGTACCTTATGTATGGCATCACACCCCTGTATGGCAATAGCCTCAACAATTGATGCCAAATAGTTTGGGTCTGGTCTGTTAACATTCAGGGGTGGCCAGCTTCCAGATGGTAATGGCAACCCATTTGTCCTCAAGTACAGAGCACCTCATGTTGATACACTGCCCCTGCAGCTCCAGAGCTAGTTCAGCACAGATCTCAAAAAAGGTTGCCTTCCCCATTCTGAAATTGTCCCTCCAGTGCTGGTCATCCCAGTTCTGCAGAATGACCCTTTCCCAGCAATTGACATTGGTTTCCTGAGCCCAGAAACACTGTTTTCCTAGACTTCCACTGGCTTCTGCTATGCATCCCACAATGCACAGCAGGAAAAATTGCAGACCACACACTGCTCAGCAGCAAAGCAGAGATCATGGGATACCCTCCCAGAATGCCATGCACATAGTATATACCAAGACCTTCCCATGCGTACACAGTGATGAAAATTGAAAGAGGCCACAGTCATCCAGTGTGTATGCTACTGGTGCAGCTTACATATTGCACACCAATTAGTATGCATCAACTGTGCGAGAACTAAACCTCCCAGGTAGGTGAGGCATGGGATAACATGGCAGTAGCTAATCTATTTACACTATAACAGTTATGTCTTGGCAATTAAAATATAAAAATTAGGAAAAAACTTTAGTATTTTCAGGTTATTGCCACATTTGAATAGAGACCAAAAACTTGAAAGATAAGCAATTTTTCCGTGGCCACAGTTTTCTCCTGTTCCTACTGTCAATGTAATGCAGGGGGTTTGATTTTCATTTTACTGATATATATTTGAAGGGATGTACTACATGTTCCCATTAGGCTGGGGAGGCAGAATGTGCATAAATCATAAAGGGCTACATAAGATTCTGCTAAAAAAAGAGAAACCTTAGCAGCTATCTACTTCTCATGGCAGCGGTGTCAACAGAGATGGATGCTGACAGATTGTGGAGTAGCAGGGAGGAATTGAAATGGTGGCCTGTCAAAAAATATTGCTGGTTTTCCAAACCTAAATGTGTCACCCAAATCCAACTCCTAATTCTCAGTAATCTTTCTTTGGGGGTAATTTTTGGTTGCTTTATATGAATCAACCTTTTAAGTGGGTATCCGGTAGATAATTTATCTTGCAGATCCTCTGCTTACTTGCAGATAGAGAGAGATCTTTTAGATCTGATCTATCAGAAGCCAAGGTCATTTAGGATGTAAAACTTTGAGACTATATTTCTTATAAGATTTAGTTTTTAAAATAAGACTGCATTAAATTTTCCATTAATTAATAATACATCATTCAAATGGTTCGTTGGATGCATAACCTGAAACCCCCACCCAAATATCTTGGTATTTATATTTGTGTTTACTTCATATATTTTAATGCCATAGGTAGCTATATGTGAGGTGAAAATAACAAGAGATTTAGTATTCTTGCAGTATTTCAAGCAAATAAGAAATAAAATGTAGCAAAATCAGATTTTAGATTATTTGAGCCCCTTAAATAACTTCCTAAGACATTAAAAAGCCTGTGAAAAATGTAAACAAATACTTGAAATAATTATACTAGACAATGTGCAACTTCCTACCACATAAAAGTGATGATATCAAATAAGTTCTAGAAGGAGTTTAAAGAGCATGGAAGAAAATGCGTTGATAAAATTTTCATTGTTTCATGACTTGGTATCGCACAACATTTTGATTAAAAAAACGAACAATATAAAATGAGCATGGCACACAATAAATGGATTAAAAACTGGCTAACTGATAGGTCTCAAAATGCAACTGTGAATGGGAAATCATCATCGAATGGGTATGTTTGCACAAGGGTCCCACAGGGATTGGTTCTTGCCCTATGTTTTTTAACATTTTTATCAGTGACGAGGAAGAAAACATAAAATCATCACTGATTAAGTTTGCAGATGAGACAAAAATTGGGGGAGGGATAGATAATGAAGAGGACAGGCCACTGATTCAGAGTGATCTGGATTGCTTTGTAAACCGGGCGCAAGCAAACAAAATGTCTTTTAATACAGCCAAATGTAAATGTATGCATTTAGGAACAAAGAATGTAGGCCAAATTTCCAGGAGGGGGGACTCTATCCTGGGAAGCAGTGAGTCTGAAAAACTCATAAATTCATAAATTGTCTGCCCTCTATAACACTGATAGAGAGATATGCAGAGCTGTTTGCTCCCCCAGGTAGTAATCACTTACTCTGAGTTTTTCAATAAACAAAAATGATTTTATTAAGTATAAAAGGTAGGATTTAAGTGGTTTCATGTAATAACAGCCAGAACAAAGTAAGTCACCAGCAACATAAAGCAAAAAACACACAAGTCTAAGCCTAATACATTAAGAAACTAATTACAGGTAATACCTCACCCTCAGAGATGTTCCAATAAGCTTCTTTCACAGACTAGACTCCTTCCTACTTTGGGGCCAATCCTATCCTCTGGTGCAGTCCTTGTTAGTTCCAGCAGACATCTCAGGTGGTAAGCAGGGGTTTTCTCATGATTGGCAGCACCTTTTGTCCTGCTCCATCCCCTTTTATAGCTTTTGCACAAGGCAGAAATCTTTTGTCTGTGCCTATCCCCACCCCCTCCTTATCAATGGAAAAGTACAAGGATTAAGATGGATTCCACTATCATGTGACATGGTCACATGTCACTGTAAGACCTCTAGTCTCCATTCTTCCTGGGTCGGCCCACACATACACAGGAAGGTTTTCAGATAAATAAACCATTTACAACCAATTGTCCTAGTCAATGGGAGCCATTGAGATTCTAAACCACCATTAATGGCCCATACTTTGCATAATCACAATAGGACCTCAGAGTTTTACTTCATATTTCTAGCTTCATATACAAGAATGATACATGCATACAAATAGGAGGAATATATTCAGTAGTTTATAACCTTTGTTATGATACCTTACAAGAGACGTTTTGCATAAAGCATATTCCAGTTACATCATATTCACACTCATGAGCATATTTCCATAAAACATATGGAGTGCAATGTCACAGATGTGTCACATGGTTTGTACCTCACCACAGTCACAATTTGATGATTCTTTGATTTTTTTTCATTTGTGGAAGGAATAGCCACATCTTCCGTGCATTTTCTGAACGTGGTTGAGTGCAGTCCACTGCCTATGGGAAAGGAAGAATCCCAGGACTTCTTTCCTTGGATCTTCACTCAGGTGTTTGTTTGGGATGTCACAAGTGGCCCGCTATTTGAGTGCTGCGTCCTTTCTGTTGGCCTGCAGCATTGATGTGTGGATCAAGAAAGGATTCCTGGATTTGAATTGGGAGAGTTGCAGTGGATTGAGGTCTTGATGTAGTGACAGGTCTGGAGCAGCCAGGCTCTTATTGCACTGTGGAAGCACAGCAGCTTCTCATCTGAATGTTGGCTGGCCCAATGTCCACCAAAACTGAGAGCCACGGGATTGGTGTTGATTTAAGAGAGTCGCTAGGAATCCTGAGCATGGCACTGATTTCAGTGTCAGCAAGACTGGTGTGGGAGCTTTTGAACCAAACTGGTGCATACCACTTTGCTGTTGGCAAGACCAGGACTTGAACTGACATTCGAAGCATGCATGTATCACATGTCAGCAAGCTTCTGGTTAATGTTAATCCCTGTTTTTATCTTCTTTTTGGTGTTGTCAAAATGTTGTTGATAGCTCAGCGTCTGATCAAGGGTAACACCAAGGTACAGTAGATTACACTCATGCAATTGTGTCAGCTCCACCTTTTATCTGGAGACTTTCAAAAAGGGATGTATTTGCCCCTGTTACCCAGTGGTGCTACCTAGCAGAGTGTAAAGTCTTGGATAAAATAATGCTTCCAAATCTGAAATACATGATTATTCATTTCCACCAATCTCAGCTACTTCTTCTGCCATTGGTCAAAGGTTAGAAAGCAGTAAAAACCTCTGGATTGTTCGTTATTCTTCATCTGGTAATATCTACAAACTTTTCTGGTGTCAATGTAACATGCTTTTTTTAAAAAAAAATTGATTATAAGTTTAAAAGACTATTTAAATTCAGTATCATAAGGGTCCAAAAAAATCAGAATGACTTAGAATAAATGGATTATATTTTTCATAAAAAGAATACAGTCTTGGCAACTGTGCAAGATAGACAGCTAAAATATATGATTAGATAGTTGAAAAACAAAACTAAACTCCTCTACTCAGTCAGTCGGGTGAAATATTATGCCTAAGAAATACAAAACTGAAACCTATCAGTGTTTCTGGAGTGGCAGGGAAGGGCCACTTCTAATATGTTGATATGAAAAGCTCTTTGAGCAATATGGGGAAGTCATTCTGGAGATGTTGAAAGAAGAATGGGAAGAAGGTAGAGGCTGAGTTGGGAAGGGAAATTGAACAGAGGAATTTGAGGAAGGTGAGATACACATAAGAGGTCTGAAGAAGCAGAAAAATCACTGAGGAATTGATTTTTTTAAAATGATAGTGTTTTTAGCTTATTGTAAAGTTGACTAGAGCTGAAAGCATGCTTTAAAAAATGCTCTTTACACAATTGAAAGAATTAAAAGAAATACATAAAACGATCACAGTTACTGTTGTTTATTCTTATACATATTTTATAGTTTCTGGTGACAGTTTAAACCATGATGGTAAAGTTCTGACAGATTGTACATTTCATGAGAACCAGCCAGAATGAAATGTGCAGCCATTAATCGCTGGCATCCAATGTGTCATTATTACATACACCAGACCCTCACTAGAATGCGCGTCTACATAGTGCGAATTTGCATATAACACAGTCGTGGCCATGGATCCCAAATTTAATTACTTTAATTGCAATTCATTTTAACGCGGTCCCTGCAGTTAACGCAGTACTGTGCATGGATCCCAAATCCTGTGTTCTAGCGAGGGTTGGGTGTAGTTTTAATTTACTTTCTATGTTTACTTACTAGTTTCATGTTCTATAATTTTTTCTTGTTTGTAAAATAGTCTTTATTTATTAATACTTTGAGGCAGGTGTAATCTTTTAGTTGTGTGTTTGTACAGCATCTGGCACAATGTGTTCCAGGTCCAGGTCTGGGACTCCTGTATAGACTACCACAATACTGTTACTTCTAATAATAAATATGAACAATAAAATTGTCTTGATATATCTGGATACAATTTAAAACATTATACAGCAGCAAGATCAAATGCAGTTTAAAAATTTTATTCAATTTCCAGCATACAATCAACCTATACTGCTAGTTTTGTGTAAAGTAGAAAGGTCCATAGAATCATATCACAGAGTGACATTGGTAAGGCGAAGCCTTTTTTAATGCTGGTTTTTCTATAATGGAAAGATAGAAAAGTCTAAATTGGTGGGGAGGGGAAGGAAAGTTAGAACTCAGACAGACCTGTCAATGAAGACTGTGACTGTCATTTTAGGTGAGTTCATAAAGTATCTTTAAGTTATCTTTCTTTTGTGATTCAGAGTTTGGCTGGATGTGTTTCAGTAAGATTTTTTTAATCTTACTTCACAATTTGTTTTTAAATCTAGCTATTTCAAATGGTCACAGTTGAACAGCCCTGGAAAGAATGAATGTGAGAGTCAATGGGGAAAAGCAACACCAAGGTTACAATGCTATAACAATGTAAATATTAGTTAAAGCCAGTTTACCTGCGTAAATTTTAACTTTATTTTAAACATTCAGAGATCAAAGATCAACATAGACCTTGGTAGCTAGCATTAGTTTGTGACATCATACTGTAAAATACAAGGCTGTAATTTATAAGATTGTATCATATACTGTACTATAGTAAGAAGGAAGAGCTGTTGGTCAGGACTGATTTGTAACTAAATCATAGGTTTTTACATCAATGCACAAGATCACAAGAAATATCAAAATAAAATGCATAATTTATGTAGATTTGTAAGCAAAAGTCTATCTTGAAATCTTAGGTGCTTAAATATAATTTAAAAGATACAAAACTAATAAGAATTAAAGTAGTCCAACATGGATCAATCCCTACCTTCATAATACAAACCAGCCAGTCAGCTGGTCAAAATAAAACCCCAAACCCTGCTCTCTGTAAAGGTGAAGTAAAAAACAAGGTGAAGTAGAATGGTGTTGCAGCATGCCCTAAAGGCATGGATTATTTCTGACCTCAGGTGCAGGGAGTGAATTGCAAAATCAAGGACCCATATGTAATACACGCTGTCATGGTCCTACTCTATTCTTCTAAGCCATGAACTGTTAGCTCAAGTGCCTCCACTGATCTCCTCTGTGGAAGTAGCTCCCAGGGAGAGAGGCAGTCTCTTATGTAGGTAGGTCCCAAATTGTTTAGGCCTTAGGAGGTCAAACTCAACAACTTCAATTCTACCTAGAAACTAATAGGCAGGCAGAGCGAATTATTAAGCATAGCCATAATGTGCTCTCAGTGTGAAATACTTAATATAGCTGTTCATCCATGTATGTAATATAGTCCACATGCTATAGCTGTTTGTATATCAACCGTATTTGCAAATAATCTTGTGAAATTACTATTATTTATATTATACATGTGCCTAAAGGCCCCAGTTGAGACCATGGCTGTTGTGCTAGGCACTATACAAATACTTAACAATCCTAATAGACAATCCCTGCCCTAAAGAGTTTACAAACTAAATAGACAATATAGACAGAGGATGGAAGAGAGGAAGTAGTATTATCTTCTTTTACAGATGGAAAACTGAGATACAGTGCAATATGACTTGGTCATACAGGAAGTCTGTTGCAGAACTAGGAGTTAAACCTAGATCTCCTAAATTCAGAGTCTTAACTACTAGATTATCCTTCCTCTCGAATAAAACTTATGTATTCACTTTGCTGGTGATCTGCTTTACTCACTTTGGGCCTTATCCAGTACCCACTGAAGGAACAGAAACATGTTTCCCCACCAAATTTGTCTTTTTAATTTGAAAAAGATTATTTCCCCTTAAGATGATAAAGAAGCTGAATTAACATGGTTTCTTTTGTTCATCAGCTACTCCCACAAAGCATTTCTGTATGCAGTGTTGTAGCTGTGTTGTTCCCAGGATATTAGTGAGATTAGGCAGGTGAGGTAATATCTTTTATTGGACCAACTTCTGTTAGTGAGTGAGAGAAGCTTCTGAGCTCACTGGAGCTCTTCTTCAAGTCTGGGAAATGAACTCAGAGGGTCACAGCTAAATACAAGGTGGAACAGATTGTTTACCATAAGTAGTTAACACACATTTCAAGAGACCTTTCAAGGTGAAGTGGCCTGTTAACATCTCTCCAGTCATAGGGGAGAAAGGAAAAATAACATTGGAGGGTGATTAAGTGGGTTATAGATTGTTGTAATAAGCCATAAATCCAGTGTCTCTATATAGTCCATGATTTTTAGTATTGAGCAAAGTAAAATATTTATGCTCCCAAGCTCATCTTTTGAAGGTGTTGTGCTGGCTTCCTTTGAGGACAAGGACTGAGAGGTCAGAGGTAGAGTGATTGCAGTGAAAAGTGTTCACCCACAGGTCCTATGGTGTTTTTGTCTTTTATCGTTTTCCTGAGTGAGTTCATTTGAGAGCGTATTGATTGTCTTGTTTTACCCATGTAGTTGTTATTGGGGCATGTAGTGCACTGGATGAGGTAGACTACATGTTGTGACAGGCATCTGTAGGACCCAGTCTTGAAAGGTGTGTTGTGTGGGGTGTTGGTCATTGTAGCAGTGGAGATACATCTGCAAGTTTTGCATTTGTTGTTCTTCCACGGTCTGGTGCTGCTGTGAATTGGTGTGTCCTGGTCTGTGGGGAGCTTGCTTCTGATGATGAGATTGAAGAGGCTGCGGGGTTGTTTGAAGGCCAGAAGAGAGAGTTCAGGAAAGATTTCTTTCAGGATGTGGTCCCCATTGAGTATGAGTTATAGTTATTTGATGATATCCCATATGGGTTCCAGTGTGGGGTGGCAGGTGACAATTAGAGGTGTGTGATCAGAAAGAGTTTTACTTCTGTGTTAAAGCAGGCGTTCTCAGGGTGTTTGGGTAGCCCATCCCATGATGCAATCTACTTCTATGATGAAGTGTCCTTGTTTGGCGAAGTTGGTTTTAAGTGTTTTAAGGTGTATATCCCGGACTTTCTCCTCAGAGAACATTCTGTGGTATCTGAGATGCTGGCTGTAGATAACAGATTTCTTGGTGTGTTTGGAGTGATTATTGAATCTTTGAATGCAGGTTTGGTGGTCTGTGGGTTTCCTGTATAGAGATGTCTGTAGGGTTCCATTGTTGAAACTGATTGTGATGTCCAGGAAGCTGATGCTAGTGTGGGAGTGTTCTAGAGAGAGTTTAATGGATGGATGGTGGTTGTTGAGGTTAAGGTGGAAATCTATGGAGGGGTTAGGTCGGCTCTCCAAAGGATGAAAATATCATTGATGTATCTCAGATGTATCATTGGTTTTGTGGTGCACTTATCCAGAAATTCTTCTTCAAGCTGACCCATGAAGAAGTTGGCATATTGGGGAGTGATCCTAGTACCCATGGCTTTGACAAAGAGTTTGTTGTTGAATGTAAAATTGTTATGGATGAGGATGAAATAGATGAGTTTGGTGATGTGTTTGAGATGGATATCGGAGTGTTGTCCATTATCTTATAAATATTTGAGGCAGGCAGGGATGAGGGATGTTGGTGTATAGGGAGGTGATATCCATGGTGGTAAGGATGATGTTCTGAGGGAGGCTGTTAATGTTTCAGAGTTTCTGGAGGAAGTTGGTTGTGTCCTGGAGGAAGCCGGCCCTTTGTGTGGTTAGTTGGTTGAGGATGGTTTCTATGAGAGTCCTGATATTCCTTCAGTAAGAGTGCTGTGGCCAGATATGATGGGTCTGTCTGGGTTCCCTTGTTTTTGTATCTTGGGAAGTCTCTGGGGTGGGTTCATGGGGGATGAGGTTGTAGAGTTTCTCTTGGAGTTATTTGGTGAAGGATTTGATGATATTCTGAAATTCCTGCATACATTGTGGTGTGGGATGTTCTTTGAGTTCTTTATAGTAGGAGGTGTCAGAGAGTTGTCCATTGGCCCTGTTAATATAGTAATCCCATGTGAGGACTACGATGGCACCCTCTTTGTCTGCTGGTTTGATCACTACTTGGTGGCTGCATTTCAGGGACTGTCCTCTCAGCTGATCTCTCAGCGGTGGAGAGATTGTGATGTTTGTTAAGTATTTCACAATCAGTTGTTTTTCTGAAGTAATCAATGTAATGATCAAGAGTGTGGTTTCGTCTGCTGTGGGGTATTCAGTCAGACGATTTGTTTTTCATATGACTGTCTGGGGATGTGGTAAATGTCAGTGTGTCTTCACTATGAAAGAATTCTTTGAGGCAGAGTTGATAGAAGAATTCTTCTAGTTCTCCACATGTTAGTATGCTAATATGATCAGGTTCTGTGGTGAGGCAGAAGTTCAGTCTTTTGGGAGAGTACAGATACTTCAGCTCTGGTTGAGGACAGTCTTGAAAAATTGATGATGTTGGGATGTTATATACTGTCCATGTGGTCGGCCTGGTGCCATGGTTTCTCCTGGACGTGGTGTTCTGTGGTTTGTGGAGTTGTTGTAGTTCGTTCCACTTTTTCTTGTTGTACTGGATGTCTGTCATCAGTCTACTTTGTATTTAGCTGTGACACTCCCATGACCTTTCCTGAAGAAGTGCTCTGTGTAAGCTCAAAAGCTTGTCTCTCTCACCAATAGAAGTTGGTCCAACAAAAGATATTACCTCACCCATCTTGGCTCTCTACAAAACATTTTGTTATGTCAAACTGTCTAAGAGCTTGTCCACATGGAAACTTAGTGCGTGGTAAAGTGGGACAAGAATTTACAGTGCATTAGCCTGCTGCATGCTAAGTCTCTCCGTGGACCCTGGTACTGTACAATAAATGTTCCATACCTGTGCACTATCAAACTTTTAGTATGTGGTAGCAGGGTCCACACAGAGACTTAGCATGCAGCAGACTAGTGTGCGAGGTTTATACCCTGGCTTGCCATGCAGTAAATCTCCATGTGGATGAGCCCTTAATTTAAGTACTAGTATTTACGAAATAATGTGCACTGTAGAAACAGCTGTGGTCAGTTAAAAACTCTTGGAAAGCTAGCAGAAGGGGATCCAAATGATGTATTTTTGTGGTGCTATGAAATTAAGGATAATTCAGTTTTACTAGAAGAGAACGGTTGTTTTAATTCTTAGTCATCTTGTATAGATCTGTTATTAATTTAGAAGAATTTTTAGGGTTGTTCTATCATGATTGTGAGAAATGTACTTTTGTTTTCTTCCCATTTTTCTGGTTCTTGGATTTCATCTATCTTCTGTCATTTGTAAAAGCAAAAAAAAAAAATTAATTTCTGTTTTCTGTTTGTAAGTGTTTAAAACATTTTTAAAATGTCCTGTGCTGGAGTACTAGACTTCAAAAACAAACAAACAACCACCAACCTGAAGCAGATAATAACCAAATTTAAATTAAAATCTTTTCAATGTCCCTTTTTAAAATATGAAAAACAGCCCATATTGAATTAGATGGCACCATCTATTTACAGAAGGTCTTATTTTACAAGACATGTGCAAGTTCATTGACTTGGTCATTCTCTGCAAGTTAGAATTACATAGTGCTCACACCGTAGTGGATTTTGTTTGGATTTTTTAATAAGACAGTTAGTGAGAAATCCTACTTAAAACTAATCATGGCTAATAGAAACTTTAGAGAATTGCTCTCTTTGCATCATTTTCACTGTATTGCCCAGGTCAGGGTCTAAGATAATTTTTATTTTAAGACAGTTATCTACTTATGTATACAAAGCATAAATGTTCAGTATTGGTCAGCAAAGCATTTAAGCACTTGCCTAAGTCCAGCCCTATTGAGGAAATATATAAGCACATGTTTAATTTTAATCATGTGCCTGAGGCCCTTTCGAGTAAATGAGACTTCAGGACTTTGCTGAAGAAGGATGGTTTGCTCAATAGAGGCCAAACTGTGCTTGGTACTTTACAGACAAATAAAAGGCATAGTAATCCTTACCCTAAGGACCTTGTAATCTAAAGCACTGATCCTGCAAATACTTACACATGTCCTTAGATCTACCTATGTACCAGTTCTTGCAATTTTATTGAGTTTTGTGATATTTGGTGTTTTTCTTAAAGCATCATCTCTTGGAGTCA
Source organism: Lepidochelys olivacea (assembly GCF_965140295.1). Taxonomy (NCBI): domain Eukaryota; kingdom Metazoa; phylum Chordata; order Testudines; family Cheloniidae; genus Lepidochelys; species Lepidochelys olivacea. Next base: position 99,212,164 of record NC_140414.1, read on the forward strand.
AGTGGTTACATGAAAATCTCAGATTTTTTTTTGAAGACAAGTTTCTAGCCCTTATGGTTGCGGAGAAAAGCTTGAAAATGTGACCTCAAAAGGCTCAAAACCCAGAAGGCAAATAAAAATACGTCAAAATTAAGGCGGTTTTGCTTTCATGTCCCGGCCCAAATCCTGTCTGAGCCAGGTCTAGAAAGTTAGTTTCAGTTAGATGAACTGAACATCTAGAATGGAAGATAGAATGTTTGAGAGGCTTAATGTACTTTTTAAACAAAGAGATTAAAAACAAGCAAAAATTTCTGATCAAGATAGCTGTTAAATAGTACTAAACCAATTATTGTGACCAGTTGTTATGGAACTACTTTACGTATTATGACACATGCCATACAAACTACCAGAGTAAAATGGTGTTGTGAACATGACATTGCCTGAATCCTCAATCTAAATGAACAGAGGACAAATAAATATAAAAATTTCAGGCAAACTGAAAATGATAGAAGCAGAACTGGTGGCCCACTATAATGAACAAAGGAGAGCTATCCTATGTGATCTTGGGGAAGGAGCAGAGTATTTGTATAGTAGCCATTTACTAGCAAACTACCATGTTTGATACAGGACTTTTTATCAAGAAAGGAAATCTTATCTCTGCTGACACTGATCATATAATCACCTAGAAAGCATGAGAGAAAAACTCTTGAAAAACAAAACAAGCAAACAAAAAACACAGACTAGAGTCTACGTATATCTATATTCATAAATACAGGATTGCTTGGGAGAAAAATGGAAGAACTATTGCTGAAAATAATTTAAACTAGATTGAAGGAGATTCTGGAATACATATTATAGGGGAAAAACAGCAGTGGCTGTGGGTGCTGTTGGGGGGGGGCATTAAATAATCTTGTAGGTCTAGTGTGTGAGGAAATTTACATTTATTAAAGCAGTAGGCAACAAACTATGTATCCATACTCCATTATGATCTTCAAAGATTCTCAGTCTGTTTGTTATCATCCATGAAAGCTTTTCCACATCACAGAAGCACTTCCTTCCACAGTGGAGAGAGAGAGTGAGTGAGTGAGTGTGTGTGTGTGTTGGGATGACTTGCGGGAGAGGATGGAGATGTATTTTTATTGAGCAGGGGAAGAAATTTATTATACAATTTGGACATGGGAACATCCCTTTGAAAATATTTCATAACATTGCCCCCACGAGTTATGGGAGGGAGGCATAAATGGAAATCAGAAAGACTGGTTATTTTATGAACTTGCACTTGGTTGGTTGGTTGCTTCCAGCCCCGAAATATTGTATAATATTTTACTGATGAGTGTGCACAGTACATATAATTTATTATGTGTAGTTTCTGGTCTACAAATTGGTATGTTAACTAGGGATCATAGGCCACCTGCTCCATCTGATGCCTGTGATTTTTATATAACTTAGAACAGCATCAAGCCATCTATAATAAATAACGGGAGTTTATTCTAAGTAATTAAAACCATTATTCACATTATATCAGGAAAGGAACATAATAACCCCCTGTTAAGATTGGTCTAAAGATTTGTTTAAATATTTGAATTTGTAGTTTAGATAAACAAACCATTGTTCTTAAAACAAGGGAGGGAAATAGACTTATTTTGTGTAATGAGTTGGAACACACAACTGTACCTGAGCTTTGAATACCTCCCTAGATTTTCACAGGCAGTAGGACACAATGAGTGCAGAATTCGCACTGGATTATTTAACCTGTCAGACTTGTGCCAATCAGACTCAACAACTGAAGAGACATAGTTGGACGAATATATTTTATTATATAGCAAAACTTTAATAGTAGTTGTACATATTTTCTCTTTTTGCAGGTTGTAATAAAAAAAATCGTTTCAAGTCATACAGTAGCTAGGTTAAAAGGATTTTTGGAGAGTTCCCACACTTTTTAGCTGATGTTCCAGAATGTACTTAGTTTCTTCTAACACCTAGTTTATCACTAGTAACCTTTTAAACCATGTACAGTTCCAAAACAGTGAGCTGAGTCATTTAGTGAGATAGATATGAACATTCCATAAGCTGATCCTTTTCACACCCACAACAGTTTGGTGACTGTTAAAACTTGGGTCCTTTCCTGTGGTGTTATATACAAAGTTTTGTATATTCTATCACTTTAGAAGAAATTAAAGAAACAAAATAATTACAATTTGCCCCATTACTCACACACACATTCCAAAACTTTGTGGGCCATGGGATAGGTGTTCTATAGGGTTAAATTAAATAGTGTATGGAAGTCTAACTAGAACAATCCATTTGATACTTTGTTTTATAGCCATAAATAGTGTTTCCTGTGTTTATTTTTTTCCAATTCTGGGGTTTATTCTCATTTTAGCATAAACTTAATATAATATAAAAACAATGTTTTTGGGTTGTTTTAAAAATGGCCATCAAAAAGGCCATTACCAGTCAGTTTCATTAACGGTCTTGATTATTTTTAAAGAACTACTTAAATATATTAGATGTTGATTTTTTAAAATGGTTTTAAAAGTCAAACATAGTGTCACACAGCTGCATAAAAAATACTAGTGTTATCATAAAAATCACAGTACCTTACTGGAGTCCTTAGGCATCCTAACTCTTTTTCTTAGATATGGACATCTTAATTTCAGAAAAGGATTGCATGGTGTTGGTACTTGGTACAGAAAAAGCTAAGCTTTTCTGAACACAATCTGCCATTTTTTGCCATTATTTTATCTTGCCTTTCCAGTAGCAAAGAAATTGCAGTTCAACACTGTTAGGAGAAGGCTTATTACGATATTTATAGAAATCTGAGGACAACCCATTAGACGCATTAAAGTGATATAGGAGAAAGGTACAATATCCGAACTTTCCTTTCCGAAAGGTGTATTATAGAGATGAGCAAAGTGCTACAAGAAGGCTTTGTTGACATCAAAGGAAATGGTGTATTTCTTTGCACCACTGCTTGCCATTTAAAAAGATGCCTATCAGAAGCCATTGCTTCTTCACTGGCAAGCAGACCATTGAAAGCTCACATTGCTGAATCAAGCCCATGCAAACTGTCCTCAAGTTTCCTCTCTAACTATAGTCTAGTGTTCACCCTAATAATAATAATTGGTGTAAAATCCTGGCTCCGCTCAAGTCAATGGCAAAACTCTCATTGACTTCACTGGAAGTAGGATTTCACCTCTGGTACAAAGGTCTTCTGATTATAGCTGCTTTATAATATGAACAAAAATACAGTCAAGGATTAGGTTTTGAGTTTTAGAATACAATAAATAATGTGGGTGCTGCCCCCACTTCACAGATGAGCAGAAGTGCTGTGAGGGCTGGCCCTGCCCCCAGAGCCCTGATCAGCTGGGGACTGGAGAAATTGCACTCTCCACCTGTACCCCCTCACTCCATGATCTCCAATTGGCTAGAGAGCTGGCTGGAAATCTGGCCCCAGGGTCCTGCTGCCAGCTCTCTTCTGATTGGAGGATGGGATTATTGTGATCCAGAGGGCACAGAGATATAGGGATCACCTGTGTTCACCAAAAGAATGTCATGTAGGGTCCCAGTGAAAGCATGTGTCACACTGGTCAGCATAATAATTGTAAGATATATACATGGGAAATATATGAAGAGTTATGTTTATGTACTAAAAATTATGTTCTCTGGGTCTGTGAGTTAAGACAGGTCACCAGAAGGTAATCCACATACACCTGGCATGCTTATCTCACTTTGGCTGGTCACATGCAAATTCAGTATTGTATCATTCACAATGAATGTCCTGTCTGAGCAAAATGCTAATCAATAGATTATGGGGGATGGAGGAAAAAACAAAAACAGCAGGAGTTATCCTGCTTAGGAGTAAGACAAAATGACCTTCTGAAACTCTATCTAGGGTACAGCGGAAACACTAGATATTCCTTCAGTCTGTGAGGACGAGCTGCCTGTGGGCTTGGTTTTCTGAGAAGGGGTCTCAACCAAACTGGTTGAAAAGGCTGGGGAAAAACTTGTGGTGAACTATCTTGTTGGAGATAAGGGAATGCCTTTTTAGGTAAGTTTAGTGTCTAGAAAGCATGTTATGATTTTGTTTATATGTAACCATTTGTTTAGAATATTCTTATCACTGTCACTTCTTCGATGATAAACTTATTCTTGTTTTCACTATATATATAAAATTAAGTGCTGTGTGCTATGCAAAGTGGTGATCCTGAATTGAATCTTACAAGCTGGTATGTACTGTTGCTTTGGGAACAGTGGATGTAAGAGTTCTGGGAGAGTTCAGTGGAACAGGCTGAATGCTCCAGAGGGACACCTGAAAGACTCGGGGGTTGGTATGTGCTTATACGAAACTGTACAGAGAGAGCGAGGCCTGTTTGTGTTGCCAGAGGCAGATGGTTTCAGGGAGCTGATCACAGACAAGGCTCTCTCACTGGGCTGGTGGTTGGGCTGGGCTGGTGGTAGTAAGGTGCCTCATAATCCTTAGTACCCCTGGGAAGTGTCACATTACTGTTTAAGAAGGGACTAGGTGGCCTGCAGGAGAGGGCATATGCTGCTGCTGCAGAGACACAGCAGACAGAGTCTGAGCTCAGGGCAGGGGGATGGGACCATGGAGCTGCCTGAGTGTTTGGTTCCTATGAGTGAGCACTGCACATGAGAATTGGACACCAAAGGGAAGGAAGTACCTTAATCTGGGACAAAGGAGTGGAGGCTGGAGGGGCCCTGGAGACTGTTTGTGATTGATGGAGGTAGAGTTCCTTTTAGGCATCTTGTATTTATGTTGTACTTCCATGAAGTGACTGTGCTTTACAATGGCACCGGGGTTCTGTACATGCTAATAAAGGGGATAGGGTAGATCAGTGTGTTGGAACAGCTCTGGAGTGAATTCTTGACTTTCCAAAGGTCGTAAGTGTTCGGAACAAACTAACAAAGAGTGGAGTCCCCACCACGTCTTTTGCTGGGCTGCACATAGTACAGTCTTTGCATCTGAGCTCATGTACGTACTTGGGCTTAGATTTTGACTCAGGTAAGGAAGCAAGGGCTTGTCTATCTGGTGATTTAGTGTGTGGCATGCCGGGATGTAAATCTATAGTGCTCTACCCTGACATGCACTAAATGGTCATATGAACCCTGCTGCTGTGTATTAAAAGTTCCATAGTGTGCTCTGAGGCACTTCTGAAACAGCAGTATGTCACAAAAGAATAGCACAGGCATGTAGGGACAAAATCAGAAAGGCTAAGGCACAAAATGAATTATACCTAGCAAGGGACATAAAAGGCAATAGGAAGAGGTTCTGTAAAACACACTACGAACAAGAGAAAGTTGAAAAGAAAGTGTAGGTTCACTACTCAACGGGGAAGGAAAACTGACATGAAGAAACCAGAGGTGTTTAATACTAATTTTGCTTGTGTTCCCTAAAAATGTTAATTGTGACCAGATGCTTAACACAATTAATAAGAGGTGTTAATTATGACTGTTAATTAATGTGTAAAGCTAACATTTGCCACGGTGGATACTAAAGCGATGGGTACTATAGAAACACCTTAGATAGAACACCTTAGTGCTAGGATTAACCAGAATGCACACATAGTCCTCTAATGACTACTGAATGTGTGGTGTCTTCCAACCCCAAACCTATTTGGACAATTATTGCCTGAACATAAAATAAAGTTACCAAAATTTGCAGCAGAAGGCTGATGGTTGCCCAAAGATCTTGTCCCTAGTTTTTGTATCAAATAAGTCTGTTAACTTTTGGGGTGTCAAATAATAATTCCATTGCCTCTTCTAAAGTCCATAAGCCAGTGAGCATGCACATAGTGGTGTGATCCCAATGGAGAGAAGGGATAGCACATGGAAACTCTTTTTAAAGGTCCATTCAAAAATGGTAAGGTTACCTGTTACTTCAGTAAGTCCTAAGCAATCATCCTTTGGGCAGAAGGTCAAAGTATTGGCCCGAAGTGAATCAGTCAAGTATTTGATCAAGAAAAGTACTTGAAATTTCAGCATAAAATATGTAGTTGGGAAAACCTGAATTACATCTTTCCCAGTTTGTATAAAAGCAATCCTGTTTGCACATGCCACATTATAAATCCATAGAATTTGAAAAATGTAAATAATTATAAGGAAATGAAACTGTATTCTTTTTCCTAGAAGTTATCATAACATCTCTTGCAGAAACAAAAAAAGTTAATGTGAATTTCTGTTCACCTTGATAATAAGCCCTTTTCCTGCCATTGCCACACAATTCACAATGGAGAGGCAATTACAAGGGGTTTATAAAGAAATAACTGAGATATGAATTTCAAGGTTGGGGAAGACAAACCACAAAGTTAGAACTGGCACATGATAATGTAATTACCTTCACCTATCTTCAATGGGAATTTTTTTGTAGACCAGTGGGAGCAGAATTGGGCCCTAAAACTGTGTAATCTTATTCTGTATCCTGTGTTGGTGCCAAATAAATTGTGAAAAGATTCTAACAGCACTGCCTGTTTATTTTAAAAAGCCTGGTCTTCATGTAGTCATAAATAAAGAGTAATCAAGATGGGAATGCTTAATCATCTTTTCATCCTTCAGGGGGTTAAGCAAATATGTCCATGATAAACTTGATCACTGTCCAAAAATATTTATTTTTATGGAGCACAAATGACTGAGTATTGTAACTGGGCCAAATATTACAGTCATTGTTGGATAATCCTACCATTTCCTAGTTTGTCAAGGTATCTCTAGAGACCATACATTCTGTTGGTTTATTTAATCACCATGCCATTTTCCTTTAAAAGACTAATAATTTTCAAATTATTATCAAGATATTTGTATTACCCGTACATGCATACTGCATTGTAACATTTAGACTTAGAATTGCATAAGATGACCAAATGAAGCTGAACTTTTCCCATATGCATGGTTTAGAAGATATAAGTCCATTTATTTGTAGATGAGTTTCCTGAAAAAATTACCCAGCCATGAAACTTTTAATGTATCTTGTGTGCATAAATCCCACCATTCTTATGCACCTGTGATGAATTTGGACTAATATGTTGTAGTTATATTTGCAAAGATTAGGATAGCCGCATCACTATCTAACAGGGTTAATGTCACGTTCTTCACATCACTTAGAAGAAAAAAAATGGCAGAACTGCCAGAGTGCTGCAACATAGCAATTTGTAAATTATTTTGAGGACTGTAGATTTAGATAGTGAATGCTAAGACCAAATAGGGACACGATGCATTTCAGTAATGCTTTTCATATCAGATTCTCAGAGTACTTTATTTTTAAAAATGTGTCCCTTCATTTGTCACTGTGTGTTTGTGCAAATCTTAAAAACAATACAAAATTAGTTAGCCAGTGTTAACTAAAAATAAATAGACCCAAACCACAGAATTGTTAAACATAACAAATAACCCTGTCATTACCCCGTCAGGCAAAGGTTAAAAGAATAGATGGATTTTTAACTGTGCCTTGAGTCCAACAGAGGGGCTCTATCAGACTAATGGGAGAGGCTCAGAGTTAATGAATTAGTCAATAGTCTTATTAATTATGCCCCTTACATCCTTCCATTCAAATGTAGTTGTGCATTGTAATTTACATATTTTCTTAAATTTGAATGAACAGTTGGGACTTTAAAAGATCAGCCTATATAGATTGTGGCTAAATTCAGTAAATTTATCTCTAGTTCTGTTTTAGATACATGGCATCTCATTTATTGCTGAGATATTGGAATCGTTCAGCCTCACTTAACTTCACCACCATTTTTAAACATCTATGAAACGATTTCTTCTAGAATTTTCTGTATACATGCACTCACATTATGGACTTAATTGTTCAACCCTTACTCATGCACGTCAATGGGACTACACATGTGAGTAACTTTGCCCAGACATGATCATGCATATATAGCCTTTCATAAGCATAAGTAACTTTGCCCAGACATATATAACCTTTTATGATCATCCATATATAACCTTTCATAAACACATAATTTCTGTTGGTTTATTTAATCACCATGCAATTGTCCTTTAATAGCCTAGTAATTTCTAAATTATCATCAAGCTATTTGTATTACCCATACACGCACTTTGGGATACAAAAATTAAAGTTCCTGAAAGAAAATTGTTAATTAATGTTGTGCCATATTCCCAGAAATGAGACAGGGACTGTGTTAACCCTGTTCTGCAGATAAACATTGACAGGCACTGAAAGGCCCCATATACACATGCTTCCTCTCATATTTTCACTGTCTCTGTCCCTCCAAAAATAGGCTCCATAAAAAACAGGAAAAGTGTTTTTTGAATGACTTTATCTGAAGAGGTTTTACTGGTTCTGATAGTGAGTCTTTAACTGCCAGAACAGTGTGCTGGCAACATCAAAAGAATATGAATAACCAGCAGCTCTTACTGTCAACAGGAGAATCCAGAAGCCATTTGTTTTTATTCTGCACACAGCCAGACCTTTTACATGATATCGAAACTATCTGCCTTCAGCATGACAAAGTCGTGGTGAAAGGTACTATTTTAGAATGTAAGTGCTTATTTCCAAGCAACAAACAAACGGCCAACTACAGATAATCACTCAGGGAGCCACAAGAGACAAGTTTAGAGATACAGATCTTTATCTCAGATATGAGATAATTCCCACACTTCAATGTGTAAAGTGCATTTAGCATTGTGTGAAAGTCCTTAGCGTGACTTAGGAACATATCTCTAAATACAGTTCCATATCCAGAACATATCTCTAAACACCAATTCCAGTTCCACAGTCAATCAGGATGCCCTGTAAACATGATAAGGGTACTGGTTGTACATTCACCTCATTAGTGTTTAAAGCAAAGAAATGCCATCAGACTGATTTCAGAAACACAAGCCAACACAATAGGTCAAGAGGGAAAACTGAAATCTCCTCAGGCTCCTGTGATTTTGAGCTAATACAAGTTTTATATTTATAAAATAGAAGGCTCATTCTCATAAACATGTGAGCTGATTCATCTTTCTTCCCTTCACCACTAGGTAATCTGACAGCTACTGTAGCTTTTTGATCCCCAGCATAGTATCACTTTGTTATTATTGACCCGTTAATTCACTTTTCCACTCAAACAGGAAAACACAGTGAAGTCAGCAGGAGCTGCTGAGTGCTCAGCACCTCTAAAAATCAGGCCACTTATTTAGGAGCCTAAATATGGACATGAAAATCTTGGCCTATATAGACCCCAAATTGTAGTCAGTTAGGGCTGAACCCTTATTGCAATGCTCACTCTGAGTAGCCAGACTGGGTTGTGAGTAGATGAACAAGAGGGAAGAATCCTCTCTCACAGGCCTGGAGCATATGCAGAGCCCCTTCATGGGGGCTCTGCTAAATTAGACCTCCATGCACCTTACACATCCCTTCTGTGGGGTGGAGGACCTGCATGGTGGCAGATCCTCTGGCCTGGCCCTTTCCTTCCCCACATCCTGCACTCTGCCATGCAGATAGCTCCTAATGAGTAGGGGTTCCCAAATGAGGCACCTGGCCTTGCAACCGAGAAACTGCACTTCCTTTGCTTCCAGGGGACCCGCCACAGCTTTAGGGGAAAGGACAGGACTTGTCCCTTCGTGATAAATAACCACTCCCAATCACGTACATTGTAAATCGCTGTGAGGTTATTTCTGCTAGAATGGTTGGTGTGGGGAAGTATAAGGGTTTTACTAGCATGAGTTTAGCTCACTCATGACAGATATGCAGGAGTAATGCTGGTCATCCCAAACCATTCAGATATGTCCTACTAAACCATCTCCCCAGAACTTACTCTAATATTCCAAACCCTGGAGTGGCTTTGAGCAGAAGCTGGTTTTATTTGAATCGGCCTGTCAAAGAACTGTTTCCTTGTTCCCACAAACTTGGAATTTCTCCTGTAAAAATTACTCCCTTCCTGGGGACTGAGGATGAGCAAGACTCAGTTCTGGGCTGACACCAGCTATTGCATATGCTTTAGTTTCTGACATATTATGGTACTAGACTTTATAGAAATATGAACTTTATACTATTGAAGATTCCCAGCTCTCAACCAGGATACACAGCACTTGCTTTTAACCCTGGAAAGGTCTGAGATCCTACTCTAAAGCCAGGATATTTCATAGGTTCATAGAAATTACCATATTGGATCAGACCAGTGGTGCAGCTAGTCCAGTTTCTTGTCTTTGAGATTGGCCAGTACCAGCTGCTTCAGAGGAAGGTGCAAGAAACCTTGAAGAAATGAGTTATGGAATAACCTGCCCACAAGAAAAGTTTCTTCCTAATCTCCATGAGTTAGAAGCTGCTTTATTTCCTCAAGCAAAAGAGTTGATAGCCCTTCAAAACTCTGGGCTATTTTTAATCCTTACTATAATAATTTGGGATATTCTTCTAATCCATATAAATAATCCTTTTCTGAATCCTGTTAAACCATTGCCCTCAATGGTATCTTGCAATGAGTTCCGCAAGCAAAAATTGGAGATTGGTCCTGCTTTGAGCAGGGGGTTGGACTAGATGACCTCGTGAGGTCCCTTCCAACCCTAACCTTCTATGATTCTAAGCTAGTGGTGTTGTATGAAAAAGTATTTCTTTTATCAGTTTTATATTGCCAACTTTTAATTTAATTGAATCTCCTTGTTCGGGAATTATAATGAAGGGTGAATAGAATTCCTGATTTACCTTCTCTGTATCATTTACTATTTTGTATATATTCATCATTTCCTTTCTTGTTTGTATCCCTTGTAAGATAAATAGTTCCAGTTTTTTCAATCATTTATCATATCAGAGTTTTTCTCATCACCTGTCTCTAAACCTAATCTATTGTTGCTGATATGCTTTTTCTGAGATAGGACAAAGTATTCCAGATGAGGGTATACCACTGGTTTATATAACGGTGTTATCATATTTTCAGTAGTATTCTCCATCCCATTCCTCAGACATTTTGTTTGTTTGACCACTGTTGCACACTGAGCAGAGTTTCATTGAGCTGGCCACAATGATAGATACTTCTTCCTGAGCTGCTAATGTTAATTTAGAATCTAGTAAGGTGTATGAACACTTCACATTATTTCTTCCCATATGTATTATTTTTGTATTTGTCAGCACTGGATTTCATCTGCCATCATGTTGCCCTTTCACGTAGCTTAGTTAGGTCCCTCTGATGCTTATCACAGTTTACTCAACTCTTGACTAACCTTACAAATTTTGTGTCATCTGCAAATTTTGCTACCTCACTGATCACTTCCATTTCCAGATCATTCATAAATGTATTAATATATAGAAATAATAGAAAAAATAGAAAAATCTAATTAGGTTATTATTAGAGGTGTTTCACATTTGAGTTGTAATTTTTCTCTTGTTCTGATTTTATATATATATATATGTGAGTGTGTATATGTATGTGTATGAATAGGGAAGACCAAAGGGAAGCAGGTGTATACATACATGTGACAGGTGTCGGTCGGTCCTCCGAGCTCCTAGGGGCGATGGAGAGCTATGGTCTCCGTGGTAGGCCTCAGCCACACCTTCCGGGCCTTGGGGAATTAGCGGGGAAGGTGTGCTGGCACGAGTCAGTGGTGCGCCCCTCAGGCAGGGGAGCGCCGGCACGAGTCAGTGGCACGCCCCTCAGGCAGGGGAGCGCCGGCACGAGTCAGGCCCACCCAACTCCACTGCGTTCCTGCCCAGGGCCCTGGCAGTGGCGGGAGGTGAAAGTCCCGCAGCTGGGTCAGCAGGGCCGTCCACGCCCACTGACCAAACACACCCACCCCACGGTGTAGTTCGGCCCCTGGGCTACTTCCTACCCAGTCTCTCAGGCGGGTTGCTCCGGTCCCTCCATCTCGTCCGAGTATTCCGCTGCGGGCTGCTCCCCCTTGGTATCGGACTCATGCTGGCCCGGGCTGCCGTCAGGCCCCTCCAGGTCCTCTGGGTATTCAGCGGCTGGCAGCCCTGGTTGACACAGGCCTTCCTCCCAGTCAGGCTCCTCCTTGCCCAGAGCTTCGCCTGGGTCAGCAGCAGGATCGTGAGGGAGCAGCCTGTGTCTGTCTCCCTCCCTGGTGCTCTCCTCACTGGGCAGAGGGCCCCGCCCTTTATACTTCCTGTCCCACCCTTCCCCTTCCGGGGATTAGCAGAAGCTTGGCCTGGCCCCACCCACTCAGGCTGCAAGGGTGGCTCTTTACCCTCTGGTTCGGAGGGGAGCCAGCCTGGCTCCCTACAATACATATATGTCAGAGTTAGAAAATGAAACAGACAAGTACAATTTCTTTAAGCCTGTGACACTGTTTTTTTCAATCAAGTTCAAATCATGTTTAATCCTCATTGCCAGTCTGGTTTGTAGGCTATTTTGGCTACTCAGCTTGGATGGAATTGACCTGAATAAGAAATTGGTTTGAATTTAACTTGGATTTAAATTTATTTTAAACCACAGTGTAGATGGGACCTTTGATGAATAATGAAGACTTAGTTTCAGATCATTTTATCCACTTTCATATCACTGCATAGTTTTGTTGAACATGCAATTACTCAAAAACGTTGATTTTTTTTAAATTAAAAAAAATATAGAAAAAAGTAGAAATAATTTCATGAGACAATAGGTTATTTCTTTTTCTTCTTTCTTTCTTTCCTCCAGTCGAGGACTCCTGCCCTGTCAATCATTTTGTGAGGCAGCAAAGGAAGGTTGTGAACCAGTTCTGGGAATGGTAAATTCTTCGTGGCCTGAGTTCCTCAAATGTTCCCAGTTCCAAAACAGAACTGAAAATGACAACACCACGAGGGTCTGCTTCTCACCATGGCAAGAGAGAGGAAAACAATGTACGTTACTTTGTTTTAATCACCAAATTGTATTTATTAGGTTTTGCTTAATAACGCATCTTTGGGTAAATTTAGCCTACAAAATCAAAGCTTCCAGGGGATGAAATTGTGATTACAAGATGAGGTTGGTAGCGTGGCCTATTATTAAGATTGCCCAACACTTCCCATTATAAGAACCTGATATGAGTTGTTGTTTTGACAAACGTTAACCATTTGGGCTGAAATTTTCCATGCTGCGTGCATGCTGGAGGCTGATATTTTGAGGGGGAAATTTCAGCCAAAACAGTATAGTTGCTTCCAAGAACAAGGCTAGGGAAAAGTAATAAAATATGGTGACCTTTTCTCTGAAAAGCTCTAGCAACCCCATACTTTGGAGCAAGATCTTGAAATTTGGCAGAGGTGCAGCCTTTGTGTCAGGAATATGCCTTTTGCTGTTCCTGTGAAAATCCACCCAAATTTGGCCAAATTTATAAGCCTTTTAGGAATTGCAGACTGCACATGCTCAATACAGACTCAGACTTTAGGAGCTAAAACCTCCAAAGATTCTGTGTGCACCGAGTGTGCTCCATCCTAGTACTGACAGGATTGTGTATACACCATCCCTACAGAGTGACTGACTAATTTCCATTCCCAGGGGGAGCCATACACTGGAATTGAAGGCAGGGAGTCTGTCTCCCTTTTATTCTTAATCATACCCCTCCCTCCCGCTTGCACCAAGGCAGCATGGAGAAGGAAGGTGCCAGACTCAGGTGCAGGGAGGACAAGGACTGTACTGGGAAGGAAAAGAGTGAATTTGGATAAGTAGCTAGAGAGACTTGGGATCAAGTGGGAGGGAGAGAAACTGTGTCCAGAAGTTGGGAGGGGACTTGATTTGGAAGCTGGGGTGGGAGAAGAGGACTGGCTGGGTAAGGAGATGGGGACTGGGAGGTGATGGGGGTGTTGGAAGGGGAGCTAGAGACTGGTTGGGGATGGAGATAAGGGCGGGGGAGGCTGGGACTGGTTGGATAAGGAGACTGGGAGATGGGGGTGGAGGAGACTGGGACTAGGAACTAGTGGGGGGCAGGGGAAGGAGGAGACAGATCTGGATGTGGAGGGGAGAACAAGGATTGGAAGGTCAAACAGACTGGAAAAAGGAGTCAAGGAGTGGGGAGACTGAGATTGGCTGAAGAGCCAGGTGTGTGTGTGTGTGGGGGGGGGGGATTGGGACTGGAAGCAGGAACAGGAGAACAGGAAATTGTGGTAGATGGTGACAGGAGGCTGGGGGATGGGGAAGAGACAGATTAGATGAGGAGCTGGGAAGGAGGAACTAGCACTGGCTGGGCCAGGAGATTAGGACTAGGAGCGTGAGATGGGAGATGCTCGGAAGGGGAAATACTAGGTTTTGGACAGGGAACCCGAAAGGGGAGACTTGCACTAGCTGGGCAAGATGACTGGGATGAGAAGCCTGAGGAGAGAAGACTGGGACTGGTTCGGCAAGATGAATGGAGCTCGGATGAGAAGCCAGGTGGGAGGAAGAGAGAGGATGGGGCTGTGCAAACTGCAGTGATCTTGGTTTATTATTTGCAGTTCTGACATGCTACCAATTAAAGCAAAAGGTAATTTAAATTGTGTTTTTGCTTGGACATGCACAAATAATGAGTGTGTGCTTATGTGTATATGAAGAGATTCCATGTAGAATGTGTGATGGAAACTACAGAATACTGAATATTTTTCATTTTTAAGAGCATTTCTATTTTCACTCTCTCTTCTTACAGATGGTGTCTGACTATTGTGTGTTTTCATACGTTAACTATGGTCCTCAATGTTTTGCTCCTAAGGCTTATGTGGATCTTATGGATTCTAAGGGGGGGGTGTCCATATACCTGACTTTATTTCTATTCGGTTTGCCAGGACCACAAACACTTATCACAATGGCCAATTACCAGGCTCCCTAATTTTTGTCTGCCAGGCAGAACGAGGGGTGCCTAGCAGACAAACATATCCATGTAAGAGGTATTGTTATCTGTCTCCAAGCCACATTTTCCCACTACAGGTAAGAATGGAGCTCACATCCAGAAAAGGAGGGGAAAGGGCAGAGATACGACTCTCAGTTGCCAGGAGGTAGGGAGAAAGAGAGAAGAGTGCCAGCAGCTGAGGAGATGAGGTTGAAAAAGAATGCTAAAGGTATCTCTCTGTAGCATTTAGGCTTTTCTGTCTTAAAGACACAATGTCAAATATAGATGCCACTGTGACCAAAACAACACAATGCAAAGATATCACAATGGAATAATTTCATGGTTCTCTACAACTTTAGTCAAAAGACAAAATGGCTTCTCTGCTGTTAAATGCTACCAATAAAATACAGGAGAGTTTTAAATCAAAATGCTATTTTTTTAGTTGCAAGTATCACAAGAGAACCTGGGTTTTTGAAAAATGTTAGCAACTTCTGAGGCTGGTATTCTGTAGGTCTTGTGTGGAAATGAAAGCATCACTGAAGACAAGGCCACTTAGCACTCTCTCACTGCCTGGCAAACGTCTCATTATGCAGCCTATTTTCTTTTCTATTTTCCATTATTATGCAGAATGTGCCCACTAAAGGCTGAAAGAGAAATTGGCTGATACAAAAATACAGAGCTCTGGGAATTCAGCTGCAGAGGTTTTAAAAAAATATTTGCATTAGTTTCCACAGATGAGTTGTGAGTAAGGGAGTGAAGGTCGAGTTTTGTCAGTCTTTCCTCCCACTTGATCCCTCTAACCTATCCACCACCTTGTCTGCATACTTGGAAAAAATAATATTTAAATAGCATTCCTGTGGGTCTGAAATGCACCTCCCTAACCAGTTAGGAAATACTTCAGTTATTTTCCTTTCTTTTAGCTCTCTCTCCACCTCCCTGGTATCTTTATTTGCCTTGAGTAGCCAAAGCTGATGATAGTGTACTTGAGAGAATAAATAGTATGTGGTAATTTAAGTAAGAAGTAAAATGAATGCAAGGAGCTGGCTTCTATAAGCTTGAAGCCTATCAGGGAGCCCTGGAATTGTGTCTTAAGTAAATAATCTAGATTGCAAAATGTTTTTAGAACCAACAGTGAATATAGATGCTACTGTACTTCATACAGTGTGTGAAACGTATACAAGATACAACCATGACTAGGCAGCAGCTGGCAAGATAGCAACCACAAACACCTGCAAATAGTTGAACATGTGCAGCTAGGTTCCAACTTCCCCATGCCTGGAGGACTCCTGTAGCCCTGTGAAGATCCTAAATTCCCCAGGTTCCCCTTGTACCTCTAGTTCAGAGGGCCCAAAGAGATCTTATTCTGTGCCACCTTTTCCCTGGTCCTGGTATGTTTTACAGCCCTCCTGGCTTCTCAAAGTCATCTTCCCACTAATGCCCTGACTCTGCTGCTCTTGCAGGTTCCACACCTAGATTCCTGCTTCTGTTCCCATATTTGCCTCCCTGTGGACATGTTAAAATCTGCACTAGTTGTCGTGGCCCTTAGTAGAATGCACTTCTGGTCCACTCCTCCTGCTGACTTCTGTTTGCAACACATCCTGGGGCCTTTAGAAGGTCTGCAGGGAAGCCAACCTGAAAGTGGGAGCAGGAATCAAAGTTTAGTGTCTCTAGGGCTAATAGGAGCTGACTCATGGAAGCTGGGAAGCATACAGCTCCTGATTGCTACAAGAGTTACCTGCTCTCTGCTTTCCCCCTCATCTCCAGTGATCTGCAGATTCTCTCCTGTTGTCTTTCCCAGTTCCAAAACTCAGGAGTACCACAGGGTATCATGCTTCCCTTTTCCCAATGCAAGTAATGAACGTTCAAAATTGTAAAAATAACCCAGACTAAAAAAAGACAGTTTCCAGACAAAAATTTCATTTAGCTGGAACTCAGACTGAGAGTGCCCCACTTTCAAATGTTTAGGTTTCTTTTCTGTTAAAATTTGAGTTTCCTAGGTTGCTAATGGTTGGTGTTTTTGATAACTACATCTGCTTTTTAAAAATTTTACTCTTATGTTATTGCTATGTACCATCAGCTTTAACCTCAGCTTAATGATGTTTTTGTCTGGGATGCTGGTTATTGTTGACATCCTGCAATTTATTTTGACTGTGAAACAATAACACTGAATTTTAGAATAATGATTGTTATTAAGCATTGAACATTATTGCAAATACAGCAATGTGGAGCACACCATGGTGGGGTGAATGCCAGATGGTCTTAGACTGTCTTTGTTTTTCCCATTTACACAGCCTCCTTGCTCTTTGCCCCCTAGTGGCTACTCTAAACAGTCACAATTAAGACCACCAGGAGGATCCTGACCGGTCTTATTAAAGGCCTTCTTCACCATCACTCCATTTCAAATGACAAAAGATGAATATTATGCTGTTAGTATTCCTACAATCGGTATTGGTTTCAGGATGTGAGCATAAACATTTCTAGCAAGGTGCCAAACAATATATGTTGGTTTGCGAAGTGGTGCTGCCTCCTCCTTTGGTTATGGCCAGGAGAAACCTTGTTTGTTTGTTTAAATGAAAAGAAGTGTATGGATTTCCTAGTGTCTCTCCAGTACTCCAGAGCACATGGACCCATCGTGTTGGGTTTAACAAAGGCTCAGCGGGAAAATGTTTGTGGAAGCCCTTTGTTAAAATACTGGTTACACATGTCTGCTTGGACCACTTCTAGAGGGCTTTAGTCCTATTCTGTTAACCACGTAGAAGTTGTATAGAGAAATTTTAATAATTTATTTACTTCTGCTTTACAAACTTTTGCAAGAGAGATTAACTGGGATCAAGGCCCTTGATAACTGAGATATCCATTAATGGATCTTAGCAGGTAAGCTGGCAAAACAAGACTGATTATCTACATGGAATATAGTACATTAGACATCTTTTCATTGCATAAATTTTTGTGAAGTTAATTGATTTTTAATTATCAGATATTTGAGGGGAAAAATTTCATTTGATGTGCAGAACACGGACTGTGTAGCACATTTGCTCATTAGGCATCTAAGTGACAACTCTCCCTTTATTCCAGTAGGGCCATTATTTGCAATGAGGGACAACTGTAGAGAACTGTTCTATTACTGGGTAGCCTACAGAGCACAAGGGCTTAAGAAGTGTATTTGTATAACAGGTCTGATTGTTACTAAATGAGTGAATGCAGCAAGAGCTAGTACAGCAGGGAAGACATTTGATACATGATAAACTGGTCTATAGCCTTCTGTTGGTGCTGCTGTACTCTTCATGATACTGTGGTTTTCCTTTTGTATGCTTTTAGTAATGTTCTTCATTAATGCTAACAATCAGTCATAAGTTTCTCTGTCATTAATGTCCTTTTGGAATGGGCTACTAAGCTTGTTTGAGGACTCACTCAGTAGCTTCAAGGTTGTGGCGGCTGCTAAGTCATCTCTTTCATGGTGTCTAGCTGACAGCTGTATTTCTGCATCATCACCATTTGTACATTTTAGTTAGACTGTCATCTCTTCAGGGTAGGATTGTGTTTGCACAGTGCCTAGCACAATGGAGCCACGGGCCCACAGTCATTACTGCAACAGAAATAAGATTACAGTATGGATTATAGAGTCACAGCTTGCTTTCAAGATTATGGTTGTGTGTGTGCTGCTTTCTGTGGCCTCAAACACAATTATTTTTTGACAGAGTGCTGACCAGACCTTGTGGTCAATGTAGACCAGGAATAATCATGTTCAGCATGTCATAGTTGTATTCAAACACGAACATTTTGTAATGTACACAAGCCCTCAGTGTATCTTGTATTTCCTTCCTTGATACCAGTCTTTGATTGCTGCCTGGTAATTAGCACTCTCCTCTGGCTCTTTCTGCTCACAATACAACATGCTTTTGTCCTTCCATTTTAACCCACCCACCCCCACCCCCGCACTCTTCTTGCCTCTCCAACTACAGCCACATCTCCCTTCCCCATTTCACCTCTAAGATCATTGAGCAAACTGTCAACAACCACTGTCTGGAGTTCCTCTCCTCCAATTCCATCCCAAACCTTCCACAGTCCTGTTGCTGTCTCTTGCACTCAACTGAAATTTCCCTTGCCAAAATCTCTAATGACCTCTTCCGCGCCAGGTCTCAGAACCAGTACTCCATCCTCATTCTCCATGACCTATCAGCACCATCAACCATGCTCTTTATGAAATCTTGTCCTCCCTTAGCTTCTGTGCTGTTGACTCTCCGGGTTCTTGCCTACTTCTCTAACTATTCCTTCAGCATGTTCTTCGGAGGATCCTCCTCAATCCTTTCTAGCTTTCTGTGGGGCCTCCACAGGGTTCTCTCCTTGGTCTCCTCCTCTTCTCTCCCTAGACTATCTTTGGTAATCTCATTCGCAGACACAAATTCATCTATTGTCTTTATGCAGATGACTCACAGATCTACCTCCCTACTCCATACCTGTCCTCTTCTGTCTAAACTAAAATCTCAGCATGTCTCTGACATATCCTCATAGATGTTTAGCCATCAGCTCAAGCTCAATCTCCCTCTAAGCTCTCACTGCTACCTCCTTTCTCAAGGACTGTGAACCACCTGACCATCCTTCCACTCAGGCCCATAATCTGGGCATCATCTTTGATTCTGACCTCAGTCTAGGTCTTTACATCCCGGCTACATTTAAGTCTTGCAAATTCTTTTAGAATCACATCTCTAAGTTGTGGCCTTTCTTATCCATCTACATGGCTAAAATTCTCATCCAGGCTCTCAACTTCTCATTTCTTGATTACTGCAACATCCCTAATTTTGACTGGCAAAATGCCATCTTGTCCCATTCCTCCATAAGGATCTTTTTCCTAGCTTGTCACTTTGACCATACCACTTCTCCTTTATTGCATCAAACATACATTTATCTTCATGTTCAAGGCCCTTCATGGCCTATTCCCACCCTACCAATCATCTCTCCTTTGCAATTGAGCTGTCGACTCCTGCCTCTTTTTGCTTTCTCTCATGCTGCCCCTCATGCTTGCGAGGAGTTTCTTATAATGTACATACTTCATTATTCTCCTTCAGATCCTTAAATCTCTTCAGAACTCTCCTGTGCTGTAATACCTAAAAAAATATAAAAAAAATTGACAACAGTTAGGCTGCTGGTGTGCTAAGACTTCTGCCTGCCACGCTGACTGATATTATGTCATTGTTTCTCTGTACTCCCCTGTCTATATCCATCTGTTGTCTCCTTTCTTATACTTAGATTGTAAGTTGTTTGGAGTTTTTTGTTCTATGTCTATACAGTGTTTAGCACAATGGGGTGCTGCTCCCTGGCTATGGCTCCTAGGTGCTACAATAATACAAATAAATAAAAAATAAACACAGCTTTTGAGGCTATACACCATGTGGCGGGTTGGATAACAGAAACCCCCTTGGGACTTGCCACCTGATGTGCCAAGACTACTTCTGCTCCTGCTTTCCTGTCCTGTCAGCTTAGGATTTCAGTGCTGTCAAGGTTCCTTCCCGATTCTGAACTCTAGGGTATAGATGTGGGGAACTGTATGAAAAACCCCCTAAGCTTATTTTTACCAGCTTAGGTTAAAACTTCCCCAAGGTACAAACTATTTTACCTTTTGCCCTTGGACTTTATTGCTGCCACCACCAAGCATCTAACAAATATATAACAGAGAAAGAGCCCGCTTGGAAATGTCTTTCCCCCCAAAATCCTCCCAAGCCCTACACCCCCTTTCCTGGGGAAGGCTTGATAAAAATCCTCACCAACTTGCATAGGTGAACACAGACCCAAACCCTTGGATCTTAAGAACAATGAAAAAGCAATCAGGTTTTTAAAAGAAGAATTTTAATTGAAGAAAAAGTAAAAGAATCATCTCTGTAAAATCAGGGTGGTAAATACCTTACAGGGTAATCAGATTCAAAACATAGAGAATCCCTCTAGGCAAAACCTTAAGTTACAAAAAGACAAAAACAGGAATATACATTCCATTCAGCACAACTTATTTTATCAGCCATTTAAACAAAACAGAATCTTACGCATATTTAACTAGCTTACTTATTAAGTTCTAAGACTCCATTCCTTTTCTGTTCCTGGTAAAAAAACAACACACAGACAGAGAGAACCTTTGTTTCTCCCCCCTCCAGCTTTGAAAGTATCTTGTCTCCTCATTGGTCATTTTGGTCAGGTGCCAGCGAGGTTATCCTAGCTTCTTAACCCTTTACAGGTGAAAGGGTTTTTCCTCTGGCCAGGAGGGATTTTAAAGGTGTTTACCCTTCCCTTTATATTTATGACAAGTGCCCTGCCTGGTTTGAGCCAGGCCCACTAGCCTGCTGCAAACCCAGACCCAGGTCTGAACCACGTCCCCTAATAGCTGTAGGCTTAATTGAAAGCAGCTGAGGAAGTATTCCTGTCTTTGACACTCAGATGCCCAACTCCCAATGGGGTCCAAACCGTAAATAAATCCGTTTTACCCTGTATAAAGCTTATACAGGGTAAACTTATAAATTGTTTGCCGTCTATAACACTGATAGATATGCACAGCTGTTTGTCCCCTTCCCCCAGGTATTAACACATACTCTGGGTTAATTAATAAGTAAAAAGTGATTTTATTAAATACAGAAAATAGGATTTCAGTGGTTCCAAGTAGTAACAGACAGAGCAAAGTGAATTACCAAGCAAAATGAAATAAAACACACAAGTCTATGTCTAATCAAACTGAATACAGATAAAAAACCTCAGTAGTTCCAGTAAGCTCTCTTTTACAGACTAATCTCCTTCTAGTCTGGGTCCAGCAATCACTCACATCCCCTGTAGTTACTGTCCTTTGTTCCGGTTTCTTTCAGGTGTCTTTGGGGGAGGAGAGGCTCTCTCTTTAGCCAGCTGAAGACAAAATGGAGGGGTCTTCCAGGGGTTTAAATAGACTCTCTTGTGGGTGGAGACCCCCTCCTCTCTCCTTGCAAAGTCCAACTACAAAATGGAGTTTTGGAGTCACCTGGGCAAGTCACATATCCATGCATGACTGAGTTCCTTACCAGCCAAGCCACATTCCTGGGAGAACCCAGATGTGGATTGGCGTCTCCAAGTTCATTGTTGGTTTAAGGGCTTCTTGACTGGGCACTTACTAAGAATAGTCTTTTCTCAGGAAGCTGACCAACTGCTTCACTAAAACCTACTTGGAATCAAACAAGTATGCAGTCAATATTCATAACTTCAAATACAAAAATGATACATGCATAAAATAGGAATAGATTCAGTAGATCACAACCTTTACAGAGATATATTACATGGCATATGTAGCATAAAACACATTCTAGTTATGTCATATATTGTGCAGGAGGTCAGACTAGATGATCATAATGATCCCTTCTGACCTTAATATCTATGAATAAGCATATTTTCTTAAAGCCTTATGGGGGGCACCGTCACACACCACTCTTGCTTTTCACTCATACTTCTTGCTTTGGTGAGTCTAGATATAGAGGTATCTTCATGTAGTTAGCTCATTTCTGCATTGTCTGTTCTAAACAACATTCTCTGGAAAGGTAAATCCCAAGAATAAATTACCCTTTGGTCACACATTCTTGCCAGTAGCTAGAAAATCATTTGTAAAATTGCATAATAATTGCAGACAATTTCTAAATATAAATTGTGTGACATTAAAAGAGGCTAGCTCACATGGTTGAGGGTGGCTTTCCTGCTGATCAGCACAACAGATGAGATGCAGATCAGAGACACTCATAGTTCTGTTGTTACCCTAACACACAAAGCTTTGAATTTTTTTTTTAACTTTGAAAGCACAATAAATGCATTTTAATTCTGAGGTTATTCCAGAGCAGCGTTGGTATTGTTGATTTGTTTTAAGTTCTCTCCCCTAAATGCCCCACAGGAAAACAAAAATAAAGTTGATTCACCTCAAAAGGAGAGTGCTGTATATTCATTTTGCTGAACAGCAGAGGCTCTATGTTTAATGTTGTTGTACTGTTAAAAACTCATGCACAAGTGGCTCATATGACAGGATGTGGGCAAGATTAACATTTCAGAATTATATGCCATTTCTTGCATGAGAAAACAGTTAATTTTTGGACTTTTAAAATTTTACTTTGTAATTATAAAAGATTCTATATTCCATTAGACTGTCACACTTATTTATTTATACTTTAGTAGTGTCTAGTGGCCCTCTGCTGAAATGGTACAGGAAGATCAGATAAATCCTGTTTATTGCTATAGTAGAATAATTTTTTTGTAATTAGCAGTAAGACTGTCACGTTGTTAGCAACATTTTTCCTGGACACTTCTGCAGTTTTGTCTCAGGTGATTTTACTTCCCCAAGGTTGGGTTTTTGTGATATTTCAAAAAGTGTAGGTTTTGGATTAAAACACTCTTCCTGCTCCCATGGTTTATTGCAAATCTTCTTACAATCATAATTTCACTTCTGTTAGAGTGAAAGCTGAAGGCTAAAATCATGGCTCATAACCCAGTGCAGAAACTACACTCTGGTTTTTTCCCCTCCATAATTTTTCTGTTTCTCTCCATTCCCCTGACTCTGATTTCTCACCCCTACTCCTGCTAGCCCCAACCCCAGTAAACCTCATCTCATCCCCCACTTCAGTCCATCCAAAATATTACCACAGAAGTGATCTTCCTAGTCCATTGCTCTGACCATGTCCAACCCTCTTAAGGTCCCTTCACTCGCTTCCCCTCACACACCAGGTACAATTCAAGTTCCACGTCCTCATTTTTAAGACCCTGCACAATGTGGCTATCATCACCTACCTCTCTGTTCTTATGTCCTCCTTTTCCCCTCATTGCCCCATATACTTTCCCCAGTCTGCCTGGCTCACCACCTCCTTTGTGTTACATTTTGATTTCTGCACCTGTGCCCCTTCCATTTGGACTGCCCAGGAATCCCTTCCTGACCTTGTTTGATATGCCTCCATTTCTTCCTCCTTAGGTCTCTCCTTAAAACACACCTCTTCTTACAAGTCCTAATCTTCTCCTCAGGTGCTCATCAGATGTTAGTTCATCAAGAATTTATGAACAAAATTACATATGCACAAGTGGAAGCCTGGGTCTGAAAATCAGCCTGCCTGATACATCACTAGGGTTACCAGATGTCCTGATTTTATAGGGACAGCCCTGATATTTGGGGCTTTGTCATATATAGGTGCCAATTACCCCCTCCCCCCCCCGTCCTGATTTTTCACCTTTGCTATCTGATCACCCTACACATCACTGGGATGTGATGTACATACCTCACACCCAGTCTGGAGATTCTAATCCTTAACATTTCCTGTTAGCACCTAGCCTTCCTGGTGGTTATGCTGTTGTTCTTAGAGACATAGATAACCAAACATGATACTGTCCGGCAACCTGGCAGCCATCACATCATGATGATTTCGTTGACTGAAATGTTATAGAAAGTAGAATACATGTTTGTAAATCAGTGCAGACTTACTTTTAATAACAGATGTTTGCAGGCAGATCAGTTGGGTCCTAAGAGCAGTGAGTGATCTATGGATAAATACTGTGAAACTTGTGTAATTAAAAGTAACTTGGAGACATTAACCGTTCTATAGAGGAGATTTATTTTTGTGAACTTTTCACTGCATGCTTATCTGGATGCAGTATTTTAATTAGATTTGTTTCTGGCCGGGAGTGTTATAGGAGTTCTCCAGCAAGAAAACCACTGCAGATAGCCTAGATAAGCTCCCTTCTTGGAAAAAACACAATATTGGTTATTGTGCAAATACAGACTCTCAGCAATGTTCAGGGGACTGAAAGGGGCTACAGATCTGAATAATTAGAGTGAGCTCTTTAGTCGGTTTGTAGATGTCACCACAGGAGTCCTTAATACATGTTAATCTGGATAAAGAGTTTTTAATAGGAACTCCACATTAAGAAGTTTTAGCAAAGGGTACATACATTTATACTACTCAAAAGTCCTACAAAAAAACAAAAAAAGCTGTTACATACTGTAATGCCATTTTAAGGGTCATCAGTAGTGAAACAGGAGAGCCCCACCTGGAGCATCCGCTTGTGGCACAACAATTGCAGCTGCCTCAATTTCCCTCCTTCAGAGACCCCAGAAATAGTCCTTAAGGCTTTCCATGTGTATGTGTTATCATATCTATCTAAAACCATTGCAGAGTTAATTTATTACAAGAATCCCATGCACAAATCATAATAAAAGTTCCATAACCATAGTCTGGAATTCCCCAGCATAGTCCAAACAATACATATAACACACCCAGTACAGCAATAGCATCTCTCACCATTCCTCACACCACACTGGTCTTTGCTGGCTTGCCCTCCTCAGGCTTCCTAGCCCTCTGGCCTTTCCAGCCTCTCAGCACTGGCACAGGAAACTCAGCAGATTAGCCTTCCACTGGCTTAATGACATTCCTCTTTCATCCAGGGAGGGGCTGCAGAGAGCTTTCTGATCTGTGCAGCATTCCCCAAAGACACACCAATCACCTGACTGACCCCATCTGTTATCAGGGTCTCCCATTTATATGGCCCAAGATCCCTCTCTTAAAACCCAATTAGGAGGCAGCTGACAAGTCACAGGTGCACTGGACCCACTCCCTCTTAAAGATGACAGTCATCCTGTGCCATAGCACTTGTTTTCCCCATACAATAAAAAACATTGTCTGAGGCTAGGGGCTCCTTTGAGCTTTCTTTTCCAGTTTGAACTATTCCATCAAGTTTCCTCTTGATAGCTGATAGCATTGTACATTATTTTGTCATGTGCAAGGCACTGCACTGCAGACAATTCTAAAATCACTTTTTAGTCCAAAGTATTTTCAAACAGAAAAAATCCAAGATGTGCCAGATAATGTCAGTTGCATAAAGCTGTAGAAACAAGTTACTTTCCAAGTCAAATACATATTGAACTAGTTCAAGTTTTTATTGTCTCTGACATCCAATCTGTCTTCCTGCCACTGGGCCCATATAAATGTAAAACATAAGCAGTGATGAGCTGCCAAAATCTTAACAACCGGTTCCCTCCTCACCCCATGAGAGGGTTGTGGCCCGCCCCCCTCTCCCCCACAGACCCCTGCCCCATCCACCCCCTCCCCTGTCCCCTGACTGCCCCTGGATCCGGGCAGGAGGGTCTCGTGGGCCACCGTAGTGGGTGCCCACCCTGCCCTGCCCCTAAGAGCCAGAGGGACCTGCCGGGGCGCGAGGTGGGGAGTCCCGGCAGTGCTTACCTGGGGCGGCTCCCAGGAAGCATCCAGCAGGTCCCTCTGGCTCCTAGGGGCAGGGTAGTATAGCTAGGGGAGGAGCAGGGGGAGCAGCTGCTCCCCACACTGATCACATCAAAAGTGGCACCTAAGGCGCTGACTCTGTGGGTGCTCCAGGGCTGGAGCCCCCATGGGGAGAATTTGGTGGGTGCAGAGCACCCACCAGCAGCTCCCCGCCCCACGCCCGGCCCCAGGTCATGTCCCCTCCGCCTCCTCCCCAAACGCCCCCCGCCCCGCTCCCTGCGAATCAGCTGTTCGCGCGGGAAGCCAGGGAGGGCTGAGAAGCAAGTGGTGGCTTCGCGTTCAGGCCCAGGGAGGCAGAGGTGAACTGGGGCAGGGAGCAGTTCCCCTGTGTCTCCCTACCCCGGTTACCTGCTGAGGCACGGGAAGCCCTCCTCGCGTGCCCCCACCCCAGCTCACCTCCACTCCGCCTCCCTGGGCCTGAGTGCGAAGCCACCACTTGCTTCTCAGCCCTCCCAGGCTTCCTGCGCGAACAGCTGATTCACGGGAAGCGGGGGATGAGGGGGATGTGGAGAAGCGGAGTGGGGCGGTGCGTTCAGAGGCTGAGTGGAGGTGACCTGGGGCTGGGCGCGGGGCAGGGAGAAATTTTCCCCTTGGGTGCTCCGGCACGAAGTCGGCCACTTTGGCCGGTTGTTAAATTTAGAAGCCCTTTTAGAACTGGTTGTCCCTTGCAGGACAACCGGTTCTAAAAGGGCTTCTAAATTTAACAACCGGTTCCAGCGAACCGGTGCTAACCGGCTCCAGCTCACCACTGAGTGTAAGTATAAATTTAGGGAATGAACTGGTTTCAAACCAAGAGTGACTGGCAGTAGTTGGCTGTGGGCAGGTATTTCTTATTCAAAATTGTGACTTTGTTTTGTATATCCAACAATAAAAACTGTCTGATAAACATTGTCTAAAATCAGGAAAACATTATCTTTCCTTTTCATCTTTGCATTAATTTTATAGAGAGAAAGTCAGAGAGCGGGAGAAAGATATGATGTGTGTATCTGTAATATTGCTATTTTGTGGCTGGAAGAATGATATAGTAAAATACTGCCTGGAGGGAGATAAAGTAGTTCCTGAGATTGTGGTCTGTCATGTGAAGCTGAAAGCTGAGGACAATATTCACAAACAAGGAATTCCCAAAGAGCAATTCTCTCCATCAATGACTCATACTTGATTATGTCCCTTGATTTCTTTCTTTCCCCACGTATGCCACCCCAGCCGTTTGTCTCTCTCCCTTCTCCTGCTTTCCTACTCCTTGTCTCTCTTATTGTTTCCATTCTGTGCCTCCCTAGTCCCTTGCGTCTTTGTTTTTTTAGGCCACCATCATCCTAATACTCTGCCCAAGAGGAAGGGAGAGATCCACTGTGCCCCTCTCCTATAATAGCTTTGTAGATTGAGGAGAGGGCAAATGGAGGAGTGCACAGCGGCTTGAGGGCCGGATTAAATCGGCTGGTGGGCTGGATGTGACCCACTGTGGGCTGTAGTTTGCCCATCCTTGCTGTAGGATCTATAGGGGGTTTTGCCCCAGGACACTGAAAGATAGAGATAAGCACCTGAAGATCCTAATGGAAGTGGCACTCCGGCCCCAGTCTGATCCCGGATTGGAGGACCCGGTGCTGAGTACCTCCTCCTTGGTACGCAGTGCCCTGGCACCGTCGGTACGGGGATCGGTGCTGAGTAAAGACAAGGACTCCCGGCACCATCATGGCTCCACTCATAGCTCACATGCCGCAGACAGGCACTGGTCTCAATCACCGGTTCTGCATAAGAAGAGGAGGTCGGAGACAGGTCATTCCCCCCCGGCTAAACCCAAGGAGCCAGCTGTTGTGAGACCTGAGTTGGGCCACACTACTTCAGCCTCACTGCCAAAGACGGTCATGTCGACTCCTGCTCCCATGGAAGGGCGGTTGAGTCCGGACACTTCTCGCTCACTGAGACCGAGCTGACAACTTCACCTCCCATTGACCCCAGAGGCTTTTGAGGCAGCACGGGACCTGCTCCAGCTTACGGCACCATTCTCCTCACCTACATAGGAGAGGTCGCTGTCACTGGTTGCTCCCCCAGCACCTTCAAAGGGAAAGCACACAATGATGGCCTGGTAGTCTCCATCCCCGGTGCACTGCTCCCCGGTGCCGGAACAGGGTCAGCAGTCTCGTTGGTCCCCGAGCCCTCGGCGCAGACCCTCGGTGCCTCAAAGTGCTGCCCCTCCATGGTCCTCCTTTTCAGAGGCCTCGGAGTCGGACTCCTATCGATCTTGTAGGAGCAGAAATAGACAGTCCAGGTCATCATGAGACCAGCACCTCTACCCGGCACCGTGGTGTGCGCAGTAGCAGCCCCTGGCACAGCGGCCCTTTTGGATCCCCTGGGCCTTTCACCAAGGGCCTTTCAGCCACTTTTGTACCGCCTCTGGCATCAGCAGGATTGGGGGTAGCTCCATCACTCTCTGACGCCACCATCCCAACCCCTGCAGCATCGGCGTCAGCTATTCCAGCTCCAGCGATATCAGTGCTGACAGCCTCAGCACCGACAGCCCCAACACCATCGGTTCCAGCTTCAGCACCAGTGGCCTCAGCACCAACGTATACAGCTCCAGCACTGAGAGCCATGGCACCATTCACGTTGGCTCCCGCCCAGAATCCCCAAGTGCCACGGGACCCCTTGGGCATGGAGGGAAGAGAGCAACCATTCCTTGAGGGGATCTCTTCCTCCTCCTTTCCAGACAAAGCACTGGTGGGCACTTCAGTAGCCCTGGCCCTGGAGGACAACAGGGTCCTACAGCAATTGCTGAGGAGAATTGCCCAGGGCCTGGGCATTCAGGCAGAGGAGGTAGTGGAGGACACAGATCCAGTGGTGGGTATCCTCGCCCCCTCTGGACTGGTATGTATTGCCCTACCCCTCATAAAGACCATTGCCAACACCACAAAACCTTGTGGCAGACATCTGCTTTGTTGTCCCCTAGGGCTAAGAGCAATGAAAGATGCCATTTTGTGCCGTCCAGGGCCTACGAGCACTTGTATACTCATCTTCCACCAGATTCCTTGGTCGTGGATGCTGCTAACCAAAGCAAGTGCCAGGGCTACCAAGGCCTCTCCCCAAAGAATCGGGAAGCGAAATGACTCTACCTTTTTGGTAGAAAGGTCTACTTTACCGGTGGTTTGTAGCACTGCATTTCTAATCAGCAGGCCATTATCAGCAGGTACTGCTACAATACATGTGAGACAATGGCAAAGTTTACAGAGCTGCTGCTGCAGGACTCTCATGCTGAATTCTCGGCTCTGGTGGAGGAGGGCACGCTCATTTCCCGGGCTTCGTTGCAGGCCGCTTTGGATGGGGCTGATGTGGCCACTTGGGTGATGTCTACCATGAGAGGAGGCTCTTGGCCCGGCGACATCATTTGAAGTTTCCCACCACCACAGCAAGGAATTGCCTGAAGCTTATAGGACACAGGGCCTCTTGTACCTATGTGGTGCAACACGCCAGGCCCAGATTCTGGCGTCTCCAGTCATGGCTAGCCTCAGTGTACTGGCTGGCTCAGGACAGTTTGGACAGGGTCATGACTCTGCCCTGCCCAGTCCTTGACTCCCTCCAGTGTTGGCTTGACCCGCAGGTAGTGTGTGCAGGGGTCCCCTTCACTGGTCCTCAGCCATCCCTCTTGCTAGTGAGAGACATGTCAGCCTTGGGCTGGGGAGTATATCTGGGAGACCTCAGGATAAGGCCTCTGGTCTCAGGCGGAACTTGCTCTCCACATCAATGTCAGAGAGCTGCGTGTCTGGCATGCCAGACTTTCCAAGCCCGCTTGATGGTGAGATGTGTATCAGTCATGACAGACAACACCACAGCGATGTTCTGTATCAAAAAACAGGGGGGTACACTCTCCTCTTCCCTGTGCCAGGAAGTCATCATGCTGTGGGACTTTTGTGTAGCTCATTCGACACACCTGCAAGCATCGTGCCTCCTGGGAGTACAGAATGAGTTGGTGGACCATCTCAGTAGGTCCTTTCATGGCCATGAGTGGTCCCTATGCCCTGATATTGTAAACTCCATCTTCCAACAGTGTGGCTTTCCCCAGATGGACTTGTTCACCATGCAATGCAATAGGAAGTGCCAACAGTTTTGCTCCTTCCCGAACCACAGCCCAGGCTCCATCACAGACATGTTCCTCATCCCATGGGGAGGCCATCTTCTCTACACGTTCCTGCCCATCCTTCTCATTCACAAGGTGCTCCTCAGGATATGGAGTGAAGAGGCTTCAGTGATATTGATAGCTCCAACCTGGCCCCGCCAGCATTGGTACACAGCTCTCCTGGAAATGTCTGTGAAAGCCCCAGTTACCTTGCCACTCCTCCTGGACTTAATAACGCAGGATCACGGCCGTCTCTAGCACCCGAACCTTGAGTCATTGCACCTCAAGGCATGGAAGCTCCATGGCTGAACCCCCCCGGAGCTCTCTTGCTCGGTCCCAGTTAGACAAGTCCTCCTTGGCAGTAGGAAACCCTCCACCAAGGCTACCTACCTTGCCAAGTGGAAGAAATTCTCATTCTGGTTGGTGCAGGATCACTCGTCCCAGAGGCTTGCCTCTATACCACTCATACTGGACTACCTTCCCCATCTCAAGCAGCAGGGACTGTCCATGTTATCAATAAGGGTTCACTTGGCTGCCATCTCTGCCTCCCATTCTGGCTTAGAGGGCTGATCGGTGTTTGCCAACCCCATGGTCAGCCATTTCCTGAAAGGTCCGACAGGCTATAGCCACACGTCTGGCAACCGACCCCAACCTGGGACCTCAGTCTGGTCCTTTCCAAATTGATGTATCTGCCCTTTTAACCACCACCAACTGCTCTACCTGTCATACAAGGTGGCATTTCTGGTAGGAATAACCTCAGCCAGGAGGATGTCTGAGCTCAAGGCCCTAACATCAGAGCCCCCTTATACCGTGTTCTAGAAGGACAAGGTTCAGCTCAGGCCACATCCAGCTTTTCTCCCAAAGGTTGTCTCCCAGTTTCACATCAACCAGGACATATTCCTCCCAGTATTCTATCCTTAGCCGCACTCAAGCGGCAGAGAGCAGAGGCTTCACTCGTTGGATGTCTGCAGAGTTCTAGCCTTTTACATTGAAAGAATGAAACTGTTTAGAAAGTCCATTCAACTGTTTGTGGCCATGGCAGACAGGATGAAGGGTCTTCCAGTCTCCTCCCAATGAGTTTCCTCATGGATCACGTCCTGCATTGTGAATGCTATAACCTGGCAGAGGTACCTGCCCCTCCACTCACAGTACACTCCACTAGGGTACAAGCTTCTTCAGTAGCATTCCTGGCGCAAGTCCTGACCCAGGAAATATGCAGAGCGGTGACGTGGTTCTCGATACATATTTTCACGGTGTATTATGTGATTACCCAGCAGGCCAGAGATGATGAGGCCTTTGGTAGAGCAGTGCTCCAGTCAGTGGACAGCTCTGACCCTGCCTCCTGAATTGAGGCTTGGGAGGCACCTGATTGGAATTGACATGAACAAGCACCGAAAGAAGAAAAAACGGTTACTCACCTTCTCGTAACTGTTCTTTGAGATGTGTTGTTCATGTCCATTCCTATATCCACCCTCCTACCCTCCAGCAAGAAGGAACGGAGGGGGTGGCGGGTCGGTAAAGCCCTGTATTGAGTGCCATGATGGCGCCACTCCAGGTGGTACCCATACTGACCCGACGGATACTGCTAGGGGAAAAATCTTCTGGCTGCCATGCAGGCATGCACGCATACACCTGATTGGAATGGACATGAACAAGACATCTTGAGGAACAACAGTTACGAGAAGGTGAGTAACCGTTTTTTTCTCATTCTCCACTCTAGTGGCTGGTGCATCCTCGTAGACAGTAAGAGTCTGCTATTTCTACCTATTACTTTCTTAGCTCAAATGGTAGAGGTCTGTATTCTGGATATAAAAGTCCCAAACCTGATGAGGACCCATATAGGGGTCAGTATGGTTCCATATAATGGAATTTATTTTTCTGTTTTATAAAAAAAATTAGGAAGTTACATAAAAACCTATCTTAAAATCATGTGAAGAGTGTAGTGATTATCTGGTTTCACCAACCCACCTGCATTTTATCCCAACAACAACTATATGGGTGAAACCAGACAGTCACTATGTTCTCAAATGAACTCACACAGGAAAATGATAAAAGACAAAAATATCACGTCTGTGAGTGACTGCTTTTCACAAAGCAGTCACTCTGTATTTGACTTTTCGGTCCTTGTCCTCAAAGGAAACTTGCAAACGCTTTCAAAAGCCATGCCTGGGAGCTTTAATTTATAAGTTTGCTAGACACTAAAAATCATGGATTTATGGCTTATTACAACAATCTGTAACCCACTAACTCCCCTTTTTTTGTCCTATGATTGTGAGGATGTTAACAGGACACTTTTACTTTGAATGGTCTCTTACGTTATGTGCTAACTACTTATGCTAAACAATCTTCTCCACCTTGTATTTAGCTGTGACACTATGAGTATCTTTCCCAGATATGAAAAAGAGCTCTGTGTAGCTTAAAAGCTTGTCTTTTTCACCAACAGAAGTTGGTCCAATAAAAGATATTAGCTCCCCCACCTCATCTCTTTATGATTACATACTGCTATTTTAAAAGGATTCTTCCCTCATTCAGTGCATAGCATAGACAGTGCTCTGGGAATGAATCAGGGTCATGGAGTGAAGGAGACTGTTGTCTGTATGACCTTTGCCTTATTTGTTGCAGAAGTAGGAAGGTGTGTAGTGAATGAGGCAGGGGATAGCAGGAAGAAAGGAAAGTTAAGAAAGTTAAACATCAGCTGGAGAATTAGAGCCTATCCCTGCCTGTGCATAGATTTCCTCTGTGATCCTGGGCAAGTCATTTAAATCACATTTTTCCACACGTGGCCATTATTGTTGTGTTCCTCACTTTCTGGGTGTCTGTAAAGGGGTGGGCCACACTCTGCACCTGCTTCTGGCCGGGTGTGGCACACCTTACTTTCCCCCACTGGGTGTCAATAAATTCACATGCACAGATTAGGGCAGGGGTAGTTAATTGATGAATCGTGAGCCAAATCCACCAGGTGCTTTTGAACAGACCCCAAAATCTTTTTTATTTACTTATTGCTATCATTATAGTTTATTTTTTTAATTTTCTCTGGAGTCTGGACCTTGAATATACCTTGACCAAGAAATTTGGACCTTGATAAAAATAATTGACTACCCCTCGATTAGGGAAATGAGAACCTAAATACATCAATGAAAAGAAGATATGTCTGCTTTAATGAAGCCCATGGAAACTCAAAGGTCCTTATCTCAGGACCCAAGTCCAGAGATCCTAAACCTAAGGTCCAAAACAAAGACTTTGTGCCTGGACAGGCTACCCTTCTGGAGCTGAAGGGAGATCACTATTGTAATTGTAAATGGGGAATCATCACTGAACAGGTGTGTTTCTAGTGGGGTCCCCCAGGGATCATTAAGGCATATGCTATTAACATTTTTGTTAATGACCTGGAAGAAAACATAAGATCACTGATTAAGTTTGCAAGTTGCACAAAGGAGTGGAGGGAGTGCAAAACAATGAAGAGGACAGTTCACTGTTACAAAGTGATCTGGAAAAACGACGAGGAGTCCTTGTGACACCTCAGAGACTAACACATTTATTTGGGCATAAGCTTTCGTGGGCTAAAACCCACTTCATCATTTTAGCCTACGAAAGCCTATGTCCAAATAAATTTGTTAGTCTCTAAGGTGTCACAAGGACTCCTCGTTGTTTTTGCTGATACAGACTAACATGGCTACCACTCTGAAAAGTGATCTGGATCACTTGGTAAGCTGGGCTAAAATGCATTTTAATATGTATACATCTAGGAACAAAGAATGTAGGCCAGGCTTACAGGGAAGCAGTGACCCTATAAAATATTTGGGGTCATAGCAGATAATCAGCTGAACATGAACTCACAGTGCAGTGCTGTGGCTGAAAGAACTAATGCAATACTTGGATGCATAAACAGCAGAATCTTGAGTAGACATAGAGAGGTTATTTTACCTCTGTATTTGGCATAGGTTTAACTGCTGCTGGAATACTGTGTCCAATTCTGGTGTCTACAGTCCAGGTAAGATGTTGATAAATTGGAGAGAGTGCAGTGAAGAGCTGTGAGAATGATTAATGGATTATAAAACATGCCTCATTAATAGACTCAAGAAGCTCAATTTATTTATCTTAACAAAGAGAAGGTTAGGGGGTGACTTGATTACAGTCTGTAAGTACCTATGTGGGGAATAAATATTTAATAATGACATTCTGTTCCTCTTTAAATAGGTCTGTGCTAGACTGGGGAAGGGAGTCTCCTTGATTATACCCAAGCATTTCTGATTGTGAGTCCTGGCTGACTTTTAAAGGGGTAGTAGACTCCTTCACAGAGTCCAGTTTGAGACATCTGGGATCATTTGCAGATGGGTTGGGCTCTCACAACTTCAGCTGAAGCAATGGGAGCAGTGCTTTGAACAAGTGATATAAATAGGCATGGAAGCACTAGATTTATACTGGTAAATGTTGGTAAAGGTCAATTTCACTGCACACATACAAACCGACAAAAATATTTCCATTTATAATAATCAAAATTTACAAACAGGCAAAGTAGAAAAAATGATGCTTAAGAACTTTTTAGTTTGATTTAAGGAATTTACTTTGCCCTGGTCTACACTAGGACTTTAGGTTGAATTTAGCAGCATTAAATCGATGTAAACCTGCACCCGTCCACACGATGAAGCCCTTTATTTCGACTTAAAGGGCTCTTAAAATCGATTTCCTTACTCCACCCCTGACAAGTGGATTAGTGCTTAAATCGGTCTTGCCGGCTCGAATTTGGGGTACTGTGGACACAATTCGACGGTATTGGCCTCCGGGAGCTATCCCAGAGTGCTCCATTGTGACCGTTCTGGACAGCACTCTCAACTCAGATGCACTGGCTAGGTAAACAGGAAAAGAACCGCGAACTTTTGAATCTCATTTCCTGTTTGGCCAGCGTGGCAAGCTGCAGGTGACCATGCAGAGCTCATCAGCACAGGTGACCATGATGGAGTCCCAGAATCGCAAAAGAGCTCCAGCATGGACCGAACGGGAGGTACGGGATCTGATCGCTGTACGGGGAGAGGAATCCGTGCTATCAGAACTCCGTTCCAGTTTTCGAAATGCCAAAACCTTTGTCAAAATCTCCCAGGGCATGAAGGACAGAGGCCATAACAGGGACCCAAAGCAGTGCCACGTGAAACTTAAGGAGCTGAGGCAAGCCTACCAGAAAACCAGAGAGGCGAACAGCCGCTCCGGGTCAGAGCCCCAAACATACCGCTTCTATGATGAGCTGCATGCCATTTTAGGGGGTTCAGCCACCACTACACAAGCTGTGTTGTTTGACTCCTTCAATGGAGATGGAGGCAATATGGAAGCAGGTTTTGGGGACAAAGAAGATGATGAGGAGGAGGTTGTAGATAGCTCACAGCAAGCAAGCGGAGAAACCGGTTTTCCCGACAGCCAGGAACGGTTTCTCACCCTGTACCTGGAGCCAGTACCCCCCAAACCCACCCAAGGCTGCCTCCTGGACCCAGCAGGTGGAGAAGGGACCTCCGGTGAGTGTACCTTTTAAAATACTATACATGGTTTAAAAGCAAGCATGTGAAAGGATTACTTTGCCCTGGCATTCGCAGCTCTCCTGGATGTACTCCCGAAGTCTTTGCAAAAGTTTCTGGGGAGGGCAGCCTTATTGCGTCCTTCCTGATAGGACACTTTACCACTCCAGGCCAGTAACACGTACTCGGGAATCATTGTACAACAAAGCATTGCAGTGTATGTTTGCTGGCGTTCAAACAACATCCGTTCTTTATCTCTCTGCATGTGTTTCAATGATCACAGGATCTTCTCCTTCCCAGAGGCTAGTGAAGCTTAGAAAGAAAAAAAAACTCACTCGAGATGAAATGTTCTCTGAGCTCATGCTGTCCTCCCACACTGACAGAGCACAGACGAATGCGTGGAGGCAAATAATGTCAGAGTGCAGGAAAGCACAAAATGACCGGGAGGAGAGGTGGTGGGCTGAAGAGAGTAAGTGGTGGGCTGAAGACAGGGCTGAAGCTCAAATGTGGCAGCAGCGTGATGAGAGGAGGCAGGATTCAATGCTGAGGCTGCTGGAGGACCAAACCAGTATGCTCCAGTGTATGGTTGAGCTGCAGCAAAGGCAGCTGGAGCACAGACTGCCACTACAGCCCCTGTGTAACCAACCGCCCTCCTCCCCAAGTTCCATAGCCTCCACACCCAGATGCCCAAGAACGCAGTGGGGGGGCCACCGGCCAACCAGCCACTCTGCCACAGAGGATTGCCCCAAAAAAAGAAGGCTGGCATTCAATAAATTTTAAAGTTATAAACTTTTAAAGTGCTGTGTGGCATTTTCCTTCCCTCCTCCACCACCCCTCCTGGGCTACCTTGGTAGTCATCCCCCTATTTGTGTGATGAATGAATAAAGAATGCATGAATGTGAAGCAACAATGACTTTATTGCCTCTGCAAGCGGTGATCGAAGAGAGGAGAGGAGGGTGGTTAGCTTACAGGGAAGTAGAGTGAACCAAGGGGCGGGGGGGGTTTCATCAAGGAGAAACAAGCAGAACTTTCACACCGTAGCCTGGCCAGTCATGAAACTTGTTTTCAAAGCTTCTCTGATGCGTACCGCGCCCTCCTGTGCTCTTCTAACCGCCCTGGTGTCTGGCTGCGCGTAACCAGCAGCCAGGCGATTTGCCTCAACCTCCCACCCCGCCATAAACGTCTCCCCCTTACTCTCACAGATATTGTGGAGCACACAGCAAGCAGTAATAACAGTGGGAATATTGGTTTCGTTGAGGCCTAAGCGAGTCAGTAAACTGCGCCAGCGCGCCTTTAAACGTCCAAATGCACATTCTACCACCATTCTGCACTTGCTCAGCCTGTAGTTGAACAGCTCCTGACTACTGTCCAGGCTGCCGTGTACGGCTTCATGAGCCATGGCATTAAGGGGTAGGCTGGGTCCCCAAGGATACATATAGGCATTTCAACATCCCCAACAGTTATTTTCTCGTCTGGGAATAAAGTCCCTTCCTGCAGCTTTTGAAACAGACCAGAGTTCCTGAAGATGCGAGTGTCATGTACCTTTCCCAGCC
Organism: Lepidochelys olivacea; assembly: GCF_965140295.1. Classification (NCBI taxonomy): domain Eukaryota; kingdom Metazoa; phylum Chordata; order Testudines; family Cheloniidae; genus Lepidochelys; species Lepidochelys olivacea. Next base: position 99,249,299 of record NC_140414.1, read on the forward strand.
ATCCCACATTGATGTTGGTGAAATGTCCCTTGTGATCCACCAGAGCTTGCAGCACTATCGAAAAGTACCCCTTGCGGTTTATGTACTCGGCGGCTTGGTGCTCCGGTGCCAAGATAGGCATATGGGTTCCGTCTATGGCCCCACCACAGTTAGGGAATCCCATTGCAGCAAAGCCATCCACTATGACTTGCATATTTCCCAGGGTCACTACCCTTGATATCAGCAGATCTTTGATTGTGTGAGCTACTTGCATCACAGCAACCCCCACAGTAGATTTGCCCACTCCAAATTGATTCCCAACTGACCGGTAGCTGTCTGGCACTGCAAGCTTCCACAGGGCTATCGCCACTCGCTTCTCAACTGTGAGGGCTGCTCTCATCTTGGTATTCATCGCCTCAGGGCAGGGGAAAGCAAGTCACAAAGTTCCATGAAAGTGCCCTTACGCATGCGAAAGTTTCGCAGCCACTGGGAATCGTCCCAGACCTTCAACATTATGCGGTCCCACCAGTCTGTGCTTGTTTCCCGAGCCCAGAATTGGCGTTCCACAGCATGAACCTGCCCCATTAGCACCATGATGCATGCATTGGCAGGGCCCATGCTTTGAGAGAAATCTGTGTCCATGTCCTGATCACTCACGTGACCGCGCTGACGTCGCCTCCTCGCCCGGTATCGCTTTGCCAGGTTCTGGTGCTGCATATACTGCTGGATAATGCGTGTGGTGTTTAATGTGCTCCTAATTGCCAAAGTGAGCTGAGCGGCCTCCATGCTTGCCTTGGTATGGCGTCCGCACAGAAAAAAGGCGCGGAACGATTGTCTGCCGTTGCTCTGATGGAGGGAGGGGCGACTGACGACACAGCTTACAGGATTGGCTTCAGGGAGCTAAAATCAACAAAGGGGGTGTCTTTACATCAAGGAGTATTTCAGGCAGGACTTCACGGAGGGTTCCAATAAGAAATGGTGCACCTAAGTTATTGTTCTTATTGGAACAAGGAGGTTAGCCTGGCCTCTGATTGATACATGGCTAGATTTACCTCGCTGCACCTTCTCTGTGAGTGACTGCAGTGTGACCTAGAGGAATGAGTCCCCTAGACGGGGGAGGAGGCAAATGAGTACAAAACAAATCTGGTCTATTTCTTGTTTTGATCCACTCCATCTATCTTTTACATCTTTGGCTGGCAGCAGACAGTGCCGAAGGACTGCATGCCATCCACATCTCATGGCTGCTCAGCAGAAGATGGTGTAGTAGGACTGCTAGCCATCCTCATCTCTTGCCTGCTCGGCAGAAGATGATGCAATAGGACTGCTAGCAATCCATATCGCCTGCCTGCTCACCATAAGACAGTTCAATAGGACTGACAGCAGGACTAAAGAGAATGACCTGGTCAAGTCACTCCAAATTTAGTCCCTGTGCCCATGTCTGCCCAGGCGCTCCCAGTCGACGTGGCCAGGAGCACCTCGGACACGACGAGGACGGCTACCAGTCGTACTGCACTGTCTGCTGCCACAAGGCAATGGGTTGCTGCTACTGTGTAGCAATGCCGTACCGCGTCTGCCAGCACCCAGGAGACATACGGTGACGGTTACCTGAGTGGGTTCCATGCTTGCCGTGGTATGGCGTCTGCACAGGTAACTCAGGAAAAAAGGCGCGAAACGATTGTCTGCCCTTGCTTTCACGGAGGGAGGGAGGGAAGGGGGGCCTGATGATATGTACCCAGAACCACCCGCGACAATGTTTTAGCCCCATCAGGCATTGGGATCTCAACCCAGAATTCCAATGGGCAGCGGAGACTGCGGGAACTGTGGGATAGCTATCCACAGTGCAACGCTCCGGAAGTCGACTCTAGCCTTGGTACTGTGGAAGCACTCCGCCGAGTTAATGCACTTAATGCACTTAGAGCATTTTCTGTGGGGACACACACACTCGAATATATAAAACCGATTTCTAAAAAACCGACTTTTATAAATTCAACCTTATTCCGTAGTGTAGACATACCCTTAGTATATTTTGACATGTGATGTTGACATTTCGTGTTTAACTGATTATAAAATTTTAATTTTTTCAATTTCAATGTCTAGAGTCATTATATAATTATAGCCTGATTCCCCCTATTGCCTGACCTCCCTGTAATTTCCCTCAACCAAAAATTGAAAAAATGTTTAAAAATAAACATCAGTATTATCTATCAAAATTATATCTATATATAAAAAAACAAATTCTGCCAAGCCTACAAATAAAAAACCTGATTACTCTGAAAAATAAGGGCCTCGGAGACTCAAATTGGGCACCCAAAATTAGTGGGCACTTTGACCACTTGGCCATAATCTCTCTGTGCCTCAGTTCCCCATGTGTAAAATGGGGCTAATGCCAGCTAATGTTACAGGAGTACTTTGAAAATAAAAATATGAAGCACGGTGATGGGGGATGGTGTAAGGAGCTATCCTGCTGCTTGTAGAGGCCTTTGGAGAGTGTTGGGGGTCTTCCATCCCTTCCTACTACTTTGGGGTGCATGGGGCCTCAAAAAGGGCAGTGAGATGGTAGGACTATAGCTCCAAACTCTTCCACATGCACCAGCTAGCAAACTTGACTGGCCACGCAGGGAGTAAAAAGGTGTGCCCTCACAGGAGAGTACAGGAGTGCACTGACTAGTGGATGTTCAGAGGCACCTTGCTGTGTTCCCCAGTGGCACTGGCTCTTACTAATGTTTGTGTTAAAATGGCACAGTATAGTCCAAAACCCGTGTTTTAACATCTTTTATATTCTGGTCACCTTGCTGCCACCAAGCTTGGAGCTATAGACATTCATTAAGACAGATGTCATAGTCTATTAACTGTCTCTTATTGTAGTATCTGTGACCCCATTACATAATTTTGATACAATGTTCTGCCCCTCAGTAGAGAGTGCAGTGACTAGTGTGTGGGGTGGCGAGTATATGACTGTATGGGAAGTGCACCTGGGAATGTGTAGAAGAGATTTTTGAATTATTCAGATACATTTTATCATAAACACATTTTTCTATACAAGTTTGTAGGTTGACTTACTAACTCTAAGACTGATTTGTTTCTTGTGGAGGATGTAATCTTCAGGATTGTGTAAGTAGGCTTTATAAGTAATTTCTTGCTGTCAACAGCTAGCTCTAGACAAGTGGAAGTACTGTAGAAGATCTTTTTTGATACTGGAATAGTGCAGTAGGATGAGCAACTGTGTGCCAGGGCTGCAAGACAGTGGAAACCTAGGGCTTAATTTTCAGAGGCCTTGAGCCCTGTAATTCCAGTTGAAGTCTATGCTAACTGTAGGTGGCTGACACCTTTGAAAATCACAGCCTTCCTTGTGTGGGTGGTCCAGCACTCGACAGTTTATCAGATCCATCCATTGTTTTGCAGCTGATCAAAATAATTGTGGAGAATAGATATCATGCATTCCTATATGGCAACGCCGGTCCTTGTCAGAAATCCAGTTTTTCTTTCTTAAGCACATTAAAGGTTCCTTATCCTGTACAAGACAGGATTACCCGGTGTACTGATCTCTTAAGGCTGCCCATTGAAGTCTTTCAAAATATATTATTCATATTGGGCAGATTTAATTGTTTTGTTCTATCACAAAAGTTATATTGTTTCCATTAAGATTTATCTTATAGCTTTTCTCTTTGTTTGCAGAGTTGTTGTAGCCCTGTTGGTCCCAGGATTTTTGAGAGACAAGGTGGGTGAGATAATATCTATTATTGGACCAACTTCTGTTAGTGAAAGAAACATGCTTTTGAGCTACATAGTGTTCTGCTCCAGGTCACCTTGCGCACCTTGTCTCTGAGCTTTTCTCTTAACTATCATTGAATTAGGTATCTTCCATTGTGAGCTGTCCTCATGTTTCCTGATTGGACATATATTTCTCAGTTCCCAGGAGAAACCTTCAATTTAATTTTTTTCATCAGAATGAAAATAACTGTATAGGCTTTCCAATGTTGCCCACCATTGTATTATCCCAATACACTGACAGCTTTTATCCTCAGAACACCTCTGTAAGGCAAGGAAGTATTATTATCAGGGCTTAAATTCAGCCAGAGCAGTACAATATTTTAAACCTGCAGGAGCCCCGGCACCTCTTATGGGGCAGAAGCCCAAGCCTTGGCACACCCTGCAAGCGAGCCCCAGCATCTCCCATGGGGCTGAAGCCCCATGGCTTTGGGAACTATTCAGTGAGTATTTAAGCCCTGAGTATTATCCTCATTGTACAGAAGGAGAACAGAGGCCCTGAAAGATTAAGTGACTCCTCCAGAGTTCACACAGAGAGTGTGTGCAGAGCAGAGAACCGAACATACATCTTTCGAGCCCCACTACAGTGCCTTAACCATAAAATCCTACTGCCTCTCCTAGATTTCCCTAGTTTTTCTTATGTAGTGTTGTCTGCTGATCTCGGATGCGTAAGGTCACTTTACAGTTATTTTTTCTGAATATTCACCATAGAATCATAGAAGATTAGGGTTGGAAGAGATCTCAGGAGGTCATCTAGTCCAACCCCGTGTGCAAAGCAGGACCAATCCCAACTAAATCATCCCAGTCAGGGCTTTGTCAAGCCTGACCTTAAAAACCTCTAAGGATGGAGTTTCTACCACCTCCCTAGGTAACCCATTCCAGTGCTTCACCATCCTCCTAGTGAAATAGTTTTTCCTAATATCCAACTTAGACCTCCCACACTGCAACTTGAGACTATTGCTCCTTGTTCTGTCACCTGCCACCACTTTGAAAAGCCTAGGTCCATCCTCTTTGGAACCCGCCTTCAGGTAGTTGAAGGCTGCTAACAGATCCCCCCTCACTCTTCTCTTCTGCAGAATAGTTCCCTCAGCCTCTCCTCATAAGTCATGTGCCCCAGCCATCTAATCATTTTCGTTGCCCTCCACTGGACTTTCTCCAATTTGTCCACATCCTTTCTGTAGCGGGGGGCCCAAAACAGGACACAGTACTCCAGATGTGGCCTCACCAGTGCTGAGTAGAGGGGAATAATCACTTCCCTCGATCTGCTGGCAATGCTTCTATTAATGCAGCCCAATATGCCGTTAGCCTTCTTGCAACAAGGGCACACTGTTAACTCATATCCAGCTTCTTGTCCACTGTAATCCCAGGTCCTTTTCTGCAGAACTGCCACTTAGCCAGTCGGTCCCCAGCCTGTCGCTGTGCATGGGATTCTTCCATCCTAAATGCAAGACTCTGCACTTGTCCTTGTTGAACCTCATCAGATTTCTTTTGGCCCAATCCTCCAATTTGTCTAGGTCACTCTGGACCCTATCCTTACCCTCCAGCATATCTACCTCTCCCCACAATTTAGTGTCATCCACGAACTTGCTGAAGGTGTGATCCATCCCATCATCCAGATGATTAATGAAGACGTTGAACAAAATCATCCCCAGGTCACACCCCTGGGGCACTCTGCTTCATATCAGCTGCCAACTAGACATCGAGCTGTTGATCACTAGCCGTTCATCCCAATGATCTAGGCAACTTTCTATCCACCCAGGGATGGCAGGTTTGTAGAAATTTTGGTGGTACCCAGAACCCGCCTCCCCTCAAACTCAGTCCCCGACCTGCCTAAGGCTCTGGAATGGAGTTAGGGTGCGGGGAGGAGGTCTGGGGTGCAGGCCCTGGGCTGGGGCAGGGAATTGGGGTGCAGGAGGGGTGCAGGCTCTGGGAGGGAGTTTGGGTGCAAAAGGGGTGAGAGGTTGGGCTCTGGGAGGGAGTTTTGGTGGGGAAGGGGGTCTGGGGTGCAGGCTGTGGGATGGAGTTTGGGTGCTGGGTGCAGGTTCTGGGCTGGGGCAGGGGGTGAGGAGTGCAGGCTCCGGGATGGAGTTTGGGCGCAGGCTCTGGGCTGGGGGTATAGGAGGTGGTTAGGGGTGCAGGCTCTGGGAGGGAGTTTGGGGATGGGAGGGCGTGTGGAGGGAGGGGGTGCAAGCTCTAGGAGGGAGTTGGGGTGGGAAGGGGTGAGGAGGGAGGGGGTGCAGGGATGAGGGGTTTTGGGTGTGGCTGGGGATGAGGGGTTTGGTGTGGGGGGGCTCAGGGCTAGGGCAGAGAGTTGGGGTGAGGGCTGGGGGGTTCATGATGCAGGAGGGGGCTCAGGGCTGGGGCAGAGGATTAGGGTGCGGGGGGATGAGGGCTCTGGCTGGGGCCAGGTATGAGGGGTTTGGGGTGTGGGAGGGGCTCAGGGCTAGGGCAGAGGGTATGGGGGGGTGAGGGCTCTGTCTGGGGGTGCGGGCTCTGGGGTGGGGCAGAGCTGGGGATGCATTTGGGGTGCAGGCAGGCTGCCTGGGGCCAGAGAGCAGGACTCCCCCCCAGCCCTCTCTCTGCCAGCAGCAGTGAGCTCTGGGGGAGGGATGCCCCTCTCCCACCTGGCAGCACATTCACCTCGCACCACTGTCACTGCACGTGCTCCTAGGGTCCCTCTCAGGTCCAGGAAGCCCCCTCACCTTCCCTGTGGGGGGGGGCTGGGGGGGGGGCTGCCATCACATGTGCTCCTCCTCCCCTGCTGCTGCCCCTCATTGTAGTCTTACTGGAGGGTGGGGGATGGGGCTGCCCCTTGCCCAGCATGGGGCAGGAGCGGTGACTGCAGGCAGCGGGGCCCCCTGTACTAGTGTAAGGTTCCATTGGAAAAGGGAAGGGTCCTAAGTGGAAGGACCCTGCGGCAGCAGTTGATGCTGGGAGCCAGCAGAGCGGAGGCAGCATGGAGCTGCAGGGGAGAGGCAGTGATGCTCCGGGACCCAGGGGAGGTGTGCGGGGGCAGCAAGTGGGGGCCTGGGGACACTTGGGGGAGGTGCGGGGGGGCAGGCATGGCCTGGGGAGAGACCCGGCCCCAAACATTGGTGGAGCTGGCTCCCGGACCCTGAATATTGCTGGAGCCTGGGCACCACGGGCCCATACAACTCGCCGTCCCTGGATCCACCTTATAGTGCATTCATCCAATCCATACTACTTTAACTTGCTGGCAAGAATACTGTGGGAGACCGTTATCAAAAGCTTTGCTAAAGTCAGGATATATCATGTCCACTGCTTTCCCCATATCGACAGAGCCAGTTATCTCATAATAAAAGGCAATTAGGTTGGTCAGGAATGACTTGCCCTTGGTGAATCCATGTTGACTGTTTCTGATCACCTTCCTCTCCTCTAAGTGCTTCAGAATTGATTCCTTGAGGACCTGCTCCATGATTTTTCCAGGGACTGAGGTGAGGCTGGCCAGTGTGTAGTTCCCTGGATTCTCCTTCTTCCCTGTTTTAAAGATGGGCACTACATTTGCCTTTTTCCAGTTGTCTGGGACCTCCCCTGATTACCACGAGTTTTCAAAGATAATGGCCAATGGCTCTGCAATCACATCAGCCAACTCCCTCAGGACCCTCAGATGCATTAGATCAGGACCCATAGACTTGTGCATGTCCAGCTTTTCTAAATAGTCCTTAACCTGTTCTTTCACCACTGAGGGCTGCTCACCTGCTCCCCATACTGTGCTGCCCAGTGGACCCTTTTAACTAACAAAGGTTTATAGTATAAAAGGACATAAGGTGTAATTTAATGTTATCAGATAAAATACATGATTATTTTAATTGTACTTTTTCTAACTATCCCTGAACCATAACTATAAAAATAATTTAAAGAAATATTTTATAAAGAAGCAAATGTAAAAGGAAAAAATGTGCTGTTTTTCAGTCAAAATGGCAAGATGTTCATGTTTTCTTCTTTCGATATTCTAGTAATTAGTGTGTGGCAGACCATATCTCATTAAATGCCTTCATTTTAAAAGACAATACTAATTGTGATGGGTTTTATTTATTAGTCACCAAGTTTTTAGCAGGAATGCTAGCACTTCTTGAATAGCATGAAAGAGTTTGATTGCCATGAAATTTGATTGGGTGTTAAATATTTATTCTAAGAAGCAACTATTTTTTCTTGTAGTTTTGGAGCTGTCAGCCTATCGCTTCATTACCTAACGTGCTGTGTTCCAACCCTGACCCAACTGTGATATAACATAGATGTAACATAGGTCATTATGATAAATATAGTTTATGAAAAACTTAGCAAGCATGGTAAGGTCATATTTGTTTGTGCTATCTGTTGTATGTGTTGAATAAGACATTATTGCGTCATTTAGACTGAGTCAAATCACCAGATGTTGGAAGAGATTTGGAGCTTAGCTGCAAATCTCACTAGAAAAAGTTAGAATTTCAAGTTTTACAGTTTTTTGCAAATTCCTGGGGCATAAATCTCCCCATAGAGGAGATGAACTATTTCCACAGAAGTCAATGTGGCTCATTGAAACCCCATGGCAAAACTCAGGCTCTCTGGCACTAAGCCATTGGCGTTCTCAAGACTGCAACTATAATAAAGACAATGCCTGTGGCAAAAATTCTGTGCCAAAAGGAAAAAAAAACAAACTTTCATTTGGACACTATAATAAAATGTATTTGTGATTTCAAAAAACCAAATGCCAGATTTTTTAAAATTTATTTTCGTTTCCTGCCTCACCTGTCTTTCCCTATTTTGTTTCACTCCTTTTCCTTTATCCATTTTGTCACTGGAAATGGAAAAAGGAAAGAGTGGAGGGAAAAAGGAAAAGTAGAGGGAAAAACAGGAGAGTCAGAAAAAAACCCATGAAAAATGAATACCAAAGCTCAACAATGTTTTTGTTTTTGTAATGGGGCGGGACTCACCACCACGACTCCTCCTGCTGGCCGTCCTGGGAATTAGCTCTCGGGCCTTCCAGTCCTCCTTCAGCTAGTGATGTCACACCTGCTGTCACTGCTGTCACCACTCTTTGGACCCACATCACTCCCCGGACATCAGCGTCCTCTTCCAGACACAGCCCTCCGGCTGTGCCTCCACTCTGCTTTCTCCCCCCATTTCTGGGAGACCAACAGTCCTTAATCCCGCCACTTGCCTCAGTGGCCAACTGCAGTCCAAGGTCCAGCCCCTTGCCTCGGGGGCAAACTGCAGTCTGGATACCGGCCACTCTCCTCATTGGCAAGTAAGGTGAAAGGGGGGGGCAGGTCCCCCTGCTACTCTGGGTTCCAACCCAGGGACCCTATAGCTGGCAGCCACCTATTGCCCTCCTCCACCCTGCTGCCTATTTTCCCTGGGCCACTTCCCCCATAGCCCTAGCACCCTCTCAGCCCTTTTAGCAAGGGCCCAGCCTGGCAGTGGTCAGACAGCAGCTCACCCTCACACTCTGCTGCCCCTGCCCCTGCGTCAGGCAGCTAGACCTCTGCCCTTGCCTTCCAGGGAGAGACTCTCCTCTGTGTTGCTGAGCAGCCCTTTATATATGGCCCTCGCCGGCCCTGATTGGCTGCTCCAGCAAGCCTTCCCCCTATTGGTGGGCTCAATAAGCCCTTTCCTCATTTGTGGGTTCTGCGCAACCTCCCTGGTGCTGCTTTTAAGCCCCTTTCTTCTCCCTGTGTGGGGCAGCCGGTACTTTTCAACAAATGAATAAACGGTACAAATAATTAATGATTTGCTTACGTGGATATTAATGCTGAATCTATGACACTATTTAAGCAAAATGTTAACTTTAGAGTATATTTTTTTCTGAGATTCTTACCATTTTAACTGTTTTTTGTTTTTAACTTTAATTCTGAGCAACATTATACTTAGGCTCGGAAGGATTCAATTTTTATCGGTAAATATTGGTCAAGTCGAATTCTCTGTACACACACACACACAAACTGATGAAAAATATTTTCATTGATAATCAAAATTTGCAGATAGGCAAAGTAGGAAAAATATTGCTTAAGAACTTATTAGAGTTTGATTTAAGGATATTTACTTTGTACATTTTAAATATGTGACGTTGACAGTTTGTGTTTTAATGGTTATCCTCTTGAATTTCAATGTCTGTCATTAAATAATTATTGCCTGATGCCCCCCAATAAATTCCCTCAAATTAAGTTTAAAAGACCCTTAAAATCCATAGTTTTGTACAACTGTGAAAATGTAAATGGATAAAAATTTTAAAAGATGCTTAAAATAAACATCAATATTATCTGTTGAAATTATAAAAAAAAATTGAATTCTGCCAAGCCTATTTATGCTAGAGCACTTTCAGCACCTGATCTAGCTGTCCTGACTCAGTCATCTCTCCCATTGTAGCCAATGGCAATTTTGCCTATGGGTGAAATCATCCCGTTGCAAAATATCCTTGAAGTGAAGGGGACTTGTACAAAAATGGGCACCACTTCCCATCATGGTAACTGGGTTTGTTTCCCTGCAGCTCTCAGCTCTCTGTGATTAGCTGTATTATATGGGCCTTTTCAGGCCACATCCCCTTCTGACCACTCTATGACAATGAAGATGAAGGGCAAGCAGTATGATGTGTAGGAAAGTACACAAGTTAAAACTCATTAACTTTTCTAGCCCTAATACAGGATTTTATTGTGTAGGACATGATTTGTTTCAGAGTAAAGAGGCCAGTTTTAGGCCCTTAATATGATTTAATGTTGAGTTTGGAAGTTCTGAGGAACCATTAATTTTAATTTCTGTTTGTTTAGCATGCAAGAAGCTGCTGCTTATGTTAAATTATTTCCATGTTCTCTGAATTATTCTGGGTAGCACTTATGCACGCCTACTGGTAAAAAATGATAGCTATAAATTAATTCTTGCTGATTTTTCTAATCTGTGCGTAGGGCAAAAATTATTTAGAGTAAGTGTTTTCATTTCATAATAGGTATTTTGGAGGTCTAGTGAGCTTAGTGTTATGTAAGCTAAAATATTGCTTTTTTGTTCATGGACATCAGTTTGTAAATCTTCACATAATGGCTTGCTTGCAAAACTTCACCTAATAGACAGCAAGCTTTAAACAACTGCTTTAAATTAACAACACATTATTCCATCAATTAAAATATGCCTGAAGAACTTTCAGAACCATTTTTCACTGGCCGAGGCACACTGTTATATAAATATGTCATAAAATGCCTAGTTGTTCTTTGAAAATTGTGTTTGATATTCTGGATGTTAAACCCATCATTCATAAGCCTGTAAATGTTTAGAGACTTTTGTTATCACACATTGCAGCCAGTTGTCTGGATACCAGATGGCTCAGTATAATAAATTCGATCTTTTGACATGTGGCTTGTAACCACAGTAACATCCAAAGCAGAAATTGACAATCCTGTTTCATTCATATGAATGAGAGCCCTTTGCGTTATTAAATGGGGTTAATTTTTGACAAGCTTATGACAATATATGGTACAGTGCAGTATTCAGTGTGTTTCATTTTAGGATAATAAAAAAACATATGAAAGCTATCCTATATTAATTTTACTGAAAATTAATCTTGGGGGAAGAAGGGTTAGGAGAAAGTCTAATTGTCCTGTATATGTTACCATATGTTGCTGGTAAAGATCACAATAGTGCATTATTGTCTTGTACTATTGTATTTTAGAAGATTGTTCCAGAAGATGGTTTCTGGCTTAAGAAGACTCGGATGAGCCACTTAGCGCTATTGTCAGGAGCCATTTTAGAATTGAAAAGTAGTGGGGCAATGTGAATCTTGGCAAGGGGAGGATAACTAGAGTTATGAATATGGTGATAAGAAGCAGAAATTTGTTGCACTGGTGGATTGGGAACTAGTGGAGTGACTCAGAGAGGGGAATGACATGATCGTATTGATAGGCAAAGTAGATGACTTTGGTAATTGCATTTTGTATGGATTGAAGGAAGGCAATGTATATGTGTTTGGAGGCCGGAGGGAAGAATGTTACACTAGATGAGATGGGATGTACTGTCCATCATAAAGTAGTATTTATATACAGCTGTGAAAAGATTATACTGAATTCTGAATCCAAAGGAGACAAATCCTTTCAAGGATTTTTAAAGAAATTATTTTAGGAAACAAGCATGGAAGCTGTCAGGTGTTGCCTCTGGGTAGTCCGTCCTAGTGTTTGGAGCAAAGGTCAAAGCTGGATGTCGGGTCAGGATTGGGCCAGGGGTAGCACTGGAACCAAGGACCAGGGCCAGGGCCAGGCTGGGGTCAGAACTGAGATCAGAGTCCATAGATTAGCCAAAATTTGTACTATAGTCAGAGTTCAGGTGTGGGCCAAAGGTTGAAGCTGGGTGGTCAGAGTCCGAGGGGGTCAGGAGCTAGAGGCAAGACTGGAGTGGGTCGGTAACAGGGCTGAGGCAAGATCAGGGTAGGGCAAGTACAAGAATGGAACTCATGAAAGGCTGGGGCAGGAACTGGATCAAGAGCAAGCACTGAATCTAGAGAGTCTGTTACAGTGTGGGGTATCAGAAAGATTTTCTGGGAAGGTAGTTTTGTTGCACAGCAGACTGACTTGCAGCTTTGGTGGGGTTGGGAAAATACTTGAGCATGGGGATCATCTGACCCAGGCTGTGCTCAGTGATAGGCTGCTGCCCCATGCCTGAAGATTGTCACTGAAAGGTCTGTGGGAAGGGTAAGTCAGTGCAGCTAAGTTGTTGCTGCATGCCTGCGTGATGACTCACTGCGGCTCTGTTGGAGGCTCTGGGGATGGGTGGGTGCAAGCGGACTCATATCTAAAGGTCAGGTCAGCCTTGTCACTAAGTCAGTGTGTGTAAACGCTCTTTGTCGGTACTTTGTCGGCACTTCTGCTGACAAAACACTTCCAGCCCCATGAGCAGCGTTAGCTTTGTCGGCAGGAGAATGCTCTTGCTGTCAAAGCCACATTCACACTGCCGCTTGTGTCTGCAAAACTTTTGTCTTTCGCGGGGGGGCTTTTTAAAGTACCTGTGAAAGACAAAAGTTTTGTCGACGACTTCGCAGTATAGACATGACCATAATATCTGCATTCTTTGGGTCAGTGTGTATACTGTAGAAAGCAACATGAAAGACAGAAACAAAAATGCTCAGTCTGTGGCAAAAGGGGTGGAAACAGAACCACTTTCTGTCCCGATTCCACAGCTAGCTCAGGAAGAAAATAGTGGTTTTGTAGGCTGTGATGGAGAACATACAGACTTCCAGTGAAGAGGAGGAAGTCTGCAGTGTGATTTTAGTAGACACAAAGACTCTCAATATACATGCATTGCAGGAGAAGGCTGCCAGCCATTCAGTTGCCACTTTGTAACTATGCTATTAAATCTATGACTAGTTTGATTCCAAATGGATTGTGGAGCCAGCTGTAAAAAATCCCAGTAACACTGACAAGCAGCAATATAATAAGACTGGAGAAATGTGACTGAGTGCTGGTGATGTACAATAAAACCATTATGAGGTGAGTGGGCTAATGCAGACTGTTGATAAGAAGCCCATGAAACAACAGATATTATTGCTTGGCGTTCATAGTAGTTGACACACAGGAGTACAACCATTGCTGGGCAACAGGCCCCTTGGATTTCCTCACAATAAAAGACCAGAATATCTTCAACATGAAAGAAGAGGGAGAACTGTCACCATGGGCTCTGTCTAGTATTCTAACAGAATATAAGGACATTTTTCAAGGAGACGGCCACCTAGAAAGGCAGCTGAAGTTAGAAATAGACCCCAGTAAGCAGCTTATGAGACTATTGAAACAATGAGTTTCATGTGCTCTAGTGGAGCCACTGAAGAAAGAACTGGCAAGCCTGTAACGAAGAGGCATCATTCTACCCACTGAAACTAGCACGGAGTAGATCAGCTACCTAGCAGCAGTGAGAACACTTTCAAGTAAACTGGGGATCTGCACTGACCTGAAACCACTGAACAGATCATTGAAAAGAAGTCACTCTCACCCATTACCAATGACTGAGGACGTACTGCTCAATTTATCCAGGGCAGAAACGTTCAGTTTTTGTGATGTCAAGAATGGGTTCTCGCATATTGAGCCATCCAGCTGCTTGACACCTTTTGCCATACTTTTGGCAGATAGCTCTGGGTACAGATGCCTAAGTGCATCAGCCTGGCCCCAGTGTAAACTGAACTAGGCACAAGATGTACTCCCCTGCATCAAGGTTATAGCTGATGACCTTCTTATTGGAGGAGGAGGAGATGACAAGGGAGACAATTCAGGAACATGATACCAAACTGTGACCATCCCTAAATAAGTGCTGGGAGCAGACTATTAGGCTGAATGCAGATGAGTTGGACCCCAAGAAAACTGAGGTTCCCTTCCTCAGATACCTACTGACTTCTGGGGGTCTCCAGATGAATCCTGAGACACAGAACCATTAAGGAAATATGAAGACCAAAGGATGTGAAAGCGATTTATAAGGATGACCACCTGTCTTTCCGGATTCTGTGCACACAGAAACTTATGAACCCTTGAGACCATTAACACACGATGAGTAGTCAGACCCCAAAACAGACATTTTAAAGAAAAAATAAAATTGTAAGTAAGGCACCAGTACTACAGCACTGGGTAGCAGCTAGATGCCTCAGAAGGAGGCCTTGGAGCAGCACTGATACAATGCCAGCTGATTATAGCATTTGCTAGTTGAGCTGTGACAGACACAGAAAGGGGATATGCTCAGATAGAAAAGGGGCTACTGACTGGGCTCTTTGGAATGGAACAATTCCATCAATTCACCTTTGGGCACAAGGTGGACATGCAGTCAACTCACAAGCCATCAGAAAGCATCACAAAGAAGTCACTGCTGAGTGTATCCAAGTGGCTACAATGCATGTTATTGAGAGTCCAGCACTATGATTTGAGGATAAGGTACTGCACAGTGAAGTCACTACTGGTGGCAATTACACTGAGCAGGGCAAACCTACTACAGTACAACACAGGTGGCTCTTTGGAACAGGAGAAGTCTGTCAACATGCTACCATCCCTCTGATGGGAGGCTCCTGGCAATTCAACAAAGTACTGAACTGTTTGGGATACTACAAGCAAAACAACAGTTCATACTCTAGAGTTGTCCAGATCGCAAGCAGCTGTGCCCCAGGAGATTGACCATATGAGGGATGAACTTTGTATGCAAGACAGTATTTTGTTTAAAGGTGACCGAGCAGTAATCCCAATAGATTTAAGAGCTGGCATTAGAAGATAGAAACATGCTTCACATCTGAGGACAGAGACATGCCTGAGATGAGCCAGGAATGGTATCTGCTGGGCAGACATGGATGCCGAATTGACAGCATGCATGAAGCAGTGCATGGTGTGTAAAAAGTACAGTGATGGATAACAGAAGGAGACTCTACAGCCTCATGAAATCCCAGCCTGACCCTTAGAAAAGGTCAGAACAGACTTGTTTACTTTTAATGGCAGACACTACATGATTACTATTCTGATTTCTAGGATGTGGACTATCTGGAGGATACCTACGCAAGAAATGTGATCAGGAAACAGAAGATGCATTTTGCAAGGTATGGCTTAGCTGACATGGTATGCTCAGACAATGGAACACAGTACTCTGAAGCAGAATTCAAGTGATTCAACACTAAATGGAAATTTGAGTACAAGATGTCTTCTTCTGAGTATCCATAAAGCAATGGGAAGGCAGAGCTGGCAGTAAAGACAGCCAAGAAACTCATGGCAAAGGCATAACAGACAGGAAAGGATCTCTACCTGGTAACGTCAGTCTATCACAGTACACCCTCCCAGGAACTAGGTAGTAGCCCAGCGCTGATGGGTGAGAGGATCAAACCTCGGCTGTCCACAAGGGGTACTCTGCTGCAGCGGAGGAACAACAGACAGTAAACAGAAGCAGTTAAGAGAATGCCAGGCTAAGCGGGCAGCCCACTATAACAAAGGAGCCAAGGACCTGAAGATGCTACACACAGGTGAGCTGATCTGGGTACAGTCCTCATATAGCCATACAAAGCACACAGGCTGTGTGAGGTAGCTACAGATTCAAGATAGTAGTGGAGACAAAACCAAAGGCAGCTGTGGAGCAGTAGAAGACAGTTGGCACACCTGGACCAATGGGGCCCGGCCAGGAGCAGGAGAACATTGAAAGAGCCTTAGCCATCAGCTGGCCTGACACAGGAGAATCAGAAGAAACAAGGTATGTGAGCAATACGGGGAGCCAACAGAATACCGCTCCACAGAATGAAGGCAGCAACAGGGTTGAAACAGGTCCCCACTAGTGGTAATAACAGACAAGAAGTGGGAGGCTGGTTTGAACAGCATGTCAACAAACTCTTGCATAAAAGACAGAACAAAAATTGTTATAAGGAAAGATGTAGTCACCTGCATAGAACTTGGATGGAGGAACATAGGCTGCAGGAGAGAATTGTGTGGAGGCTGTGCCAGGAGGTCAGTCTGTATGCACATGGTTAGAATGCTACCTGCAGTTGCAACATCTCTGCAAATAGTTCTCTTAATAAAAGATCAGTTTAGCTTTAAAAGCATGGAGTCTTTTCATGTTTTTCACATTCCACATGCTTGATAATGAGTGGTGATAAAAGGAAAATTGATTAAATCTAGTTCTTTTAAGTATTTGGATGCTGTGAATGCAACTACACCTGGGATATAATTCTCATTTGTGAGCACCACAGTACCAGAAAGATTGAAAACCTGGAAAGAATTCTGAGGTAAGTGACAAAAATGATTAGGAAGTTAGAGAGAAAGACTTATAAGAAAAGTCTAATCAAAATGAAATGTTTATAGCTTGACTAAGATGTAAAAAGGAGGATAAGAAACAGAAGAAAATCCATATGGGGTCAGACCAATGGTTCATCTAACCAGTATCCTGTCTTCCAACAGTGGCTAATGCCAGATACTTCAAAGGGAATGAACAGAACAGGCAGTCATCGAGTGATCCATCTCCTGTTATCCTGTCCCAGTTTCTGGCAAGGGAGCATGGATCAGCATTCACGTTGCACTCCCTGTCGGTACCCAGCCCGGGCCAGGGAAGCAAATGATCCAACCAGCGGACCAAATTTGGTGATGAATCCTTGTCACATGCCACCTGAGGCATGTTGCACGTACACTAAGATGAAGTTTCTGGCAGTCAGAGGCTAGGGACACCCAGATCATGAGGTTGCATCCCTCACCATCTTGGCTAATAGCCATTGATGAACCTATCCTCCATGAACTTATCTAATTTATTTTTGAGTCTTGTTATACTTTTGGCCTTCACAACATCCCCTGGCAACAAGTTCCACAGGTTGACTGTGTGTTGTGTGAAGAAGTACTTCCTTTTGTTTGTTTTAAACTTGCTGCTTATTAATTTCATTGGGTGACTCCTGGTTCTCATGTTATGTAAAGGAGTAAATAACTCTTCCTTATTCATTTTCTCCACACCATTTCTGATTTTATAGTCACCTATCATATCCTCCCACCCTGTAGTTGTCTCTTTTCTAAGCTAAAAAGTTCCAGTCTTTTTAATCTTTCCTCATATGGAAGCTGTTCTATACCCTTAAATCATTTTTGTTTCCCTTCTCTGTACCTTTTCCAATTCTAATATATCTTTTTTGAGATGAGATGACCAGAACTGCATGCAGTATTCAAGGTGTGGGCATACCATGGATTTATGCAGTGTAATAATGATATTTTCTGTCTTATTATCTATCCCTTTCCTAATGGTTCCTAACAGTCTGTTAGCTTTTTGACTGCTGCTGCACACTGAGCAGACATTTTCAGAGAATTATCCACAGTGACTTCAAGATCTCTTTCTTGAGTGGTAACAGGAAATTGAGATCCCATCATTTTATATGTATATTTGGGATATGATAACAGTTTACAAATATTTGAAGCATGAAGGAGTGAGAGAAATTATGTATTTAGTGTGACACATTGGGTTATAATGAAGAGTAATAGGTTGATGTTAAGAAAGAGAAAACTTAGATTAAATATCAGGGAAATCATCCCGACAGTGAGATAATGTATAAAACTGTGGAATAGTATCTCAAAGGAAGTAGTGGAACCTCCATAATTTGAGACATTTAAAGTTAATCTGGATAAAACATTAGAAGTATAGTGCAAGGAACAAAAACCTCCCCACACTCCAATTTTCATACAAGTATGTGTTTGCAGCAAGAATGAGAGACTGGGGATCCATTCATTTTTTTAAAAAAATTAGATTTTTCTCAAACAAAACCCAGGGAGGACGCAGAATTTAGTAAACCTATATAAAGTTGTACTTTCCTGAAAAAGTTTATACGTGGATCCCAAAAAATATACTGATGAGTTTATCATTAGGATAACAGTGTTCAGTTTATGTAATTTGAAGGGTCAGGTCTAAAGACTCCTTTAGGGCATCTGGACTTTTCAAGGGGGTTTACGAGTATTTCCCAAGAAATATTTTAAAAAAATCTGCAGTTCTGTGCAATGTGGTTTTCTAAAAGCAAAAGTGTCTGCTCTTCAGAGGCATTTTCATAAGCTCTTGCAATAGATCCTATCTGACAGCAATGCTGAAGAAGGATTGAATGAGCAGGTGAACTCCATCAGAAGCAGGGAAATTGACAAAACCTTTCATTCAGTTTGGGGGTAAAATTTTACCAAGGGACTTCCATGAACCCTCTTTACACTGCCACTGATTCCTTATGTGACCTTGGGCAAGTCATTTTACTTCTCTGTGCCTTAATTTCCCCATATGTAAGATAACACTATCATTTTGTAAAGGCACTTTGAGATGTTTAAGTGAAAAATGTGTGTTACCTTTATATAAGGGTTGATTTTGTTTAACTGCCAAATGTCGTTCTAGAATTTCCTTATGGTTGGGACAATAACAAATTGTTTTATAATTGTTTGTATGTGCTAAGCATCTCCAGCACATGAACGTTTCTGCAGAAACCAAATTAATCCTCCTTTGGAGGTTCCAAGAAACCTCTCCCTACTTTAGAAAATTCAAGTTATGTTTAGTGTCTCTGATTGCAAGATAGATGTCTGCCACACAATTTTTAGATCAAGTTTATGTATGCTTAAGTTTTAAATGTGATTTTGTTGTTGTTTAACAGGAAACTGTAAATAATGAAAGCCAGAAGTGCTTTGTTCTTCAGTGAATTTAAGAACTGTTCCCTAATTGGGGTATTGTAAATCATTTCCTCCGGTTTAGTGCATACATTAGAATCTTTCAGTTTTTGAATAAAGTTTTTGAAAACTTTTTTTTTCCACAACTAGTTTTGAGAAGCTTATCATGTTTCATCAAATATTCTAGATTTATGATTCCCATTAATAGCCTTTTCTCCTAATGAATTATTCATTTTGATTGATTAATTACTTCCAAATGCAGTGGACGCCTTTAAAATGTAAACAAATACTCTAATGTGGTATTGACTTTACCCAAAATACTTCCTGAATGTAGAATATGACACTACTGGGAAGTATTTATACTGTACCAAGATAAATGTTGACTTCTTAAAAGGGTGACCAGATAGCAAGTCTGAAATAATGGGACATTTTTTTTTGGACGGGGGATGGTGGTAGTGGGAGGGCATAGTTGCATATATAAGACACAGCCCCTAGTATTGGGACAGTCCCTATAACATCAGGGCATCTGGTCACGCTACTTCTTAATGACACCAAATATACAGAAGATGCCATTTAAAGAGGCATCATTTACTAAAAGCAATCGTATCTCCGAATCTTAGGCAGCACTGTCTTTCCTTATAGATAAAAATAACTTAGAATAGGAATCGGAATAGGAAGTGACTAGTGTATCTCACACATCTTGGTATGGAAACAGTTGGTTAATGCTGACTTCTTAATAATGACCTCTACAAATCCTCTTGTGTGTTTCCATGGATTTACTTATAAATTTGAAAGGCTATATTCTAAATCTTCCACGTATCACAGGTTTTGTGTGAATTGCAGGTGTTTCTTAGTTTTCAAATATAAATATGTTAGTGACGCTCTATTGTATGAGGACAGAGCAAGTTAAAGACTAATTAATATTTCTTCAAGTTAGTTAATCAAAGTCCATTATTTTAAAGGTGCAATATGCTGTAGTTTTAACAAATTTCAGTTTATGCTTTTGATTCTGCTGTTTAAAATCTATTTTTTTTTAAAAATATGGAAATGAAATCACTTTTAGAAACTATAAATCAGTAGAGTTTGAGAGGTAACATGTCTGAGAATAGTTGGATATTAGGAAAAACTTTTTCACTAGGAGGGTGGTGAAACACTGGAATGGGTTACCTAGGGAGGTTGTGGAATCTCCTTCCTTAGAAGTTTTTAAGGTCAGGCTTGACAAAGCCCTGGCTGGGATGATTTAGTTGGGGATTGGTCCTGCTTTGAGCAGGGGGTTGGACTAGATGACCTCCTGAGGTCCCTTCCAACCCTGATATTCTGTGATTCTATGATTCTATGAGTTGGAAGAAAAAATTAGCAGAGACCCTAATTTTGGTTGTTATGACTCACACCCCATGGAAGTTGGCTTGGAATTACCTTTGTTCATGATTTATGTTTATCTGGTATTCTTCTGCCATTTTGAAAGTGAAACTTTTCTTTTGTTTATATGCATCTTATATATGTACACCAACATTGCTTCGGGATACACAACATTGCTTGCCAATCAGTATGTTACTGCAGGCCAAATTTCAGTTTCAACTGTTTTCTATTGATTTCACAGGAAGGACACTGCATTTTAATATAGTGGGACAACATATCCTGTACTGACTTTGATATAATCAGCATTAATAGAATGCTCTGGTATCAGCCTTCATCAGGAAACCTTTGAAGGTCATAAATCCACACCGAGTAGAGGTCAAGCATAGGAGTTTATTACGTACAGCGCTGACAGAGTGTCACCTCGCTTATTAGGCTCGGAGACACTGTCAATCAATTGATTACAGTGGAATATATGGATTTTCCATGGGCAGGGAAAAATGATGGGGTAAGCAGTCCCACACCCTCGCATAGGTGTAGCATCAAGACATGATAGCACAGTAGCCAATGGTCAAAGATTACATAATGTTTCCGCCCATGGTCTCAAGTTAACAAATTAACATTTAACATTTAATTAGTACTTTAATAAATGTATTAGTATAAAATATATGTTGAATTTTGATTTGCGGTCCATAGGAATGAAGTAGCTCCTTTGATTGCCCAACAGATACATACCTAGGGGTAAAAGCAAAGAAACAGTGAAAGTATATGGCAATAAAGATTGTCTTTCAAGTTGCTTATTTGTGTTTGGTTCCTGGAAAAGGGAGGTGGGAGGAGGCCATATCTTATACTGATATGTTCCAACCTTTTCATAAACTCAGGGTTGGATGTGTGGGAAGAACATCTCCCTACAGAAGAAACTAACACAACGGAAACGGGGCTTCTTTGTTCTATTCGCAACTTTGAATAAGACACAATTATTGCCCCCAACATCTGGTGTTTTGCTGACCAGGCATATCTTAACACAAACAAGGTTATCTTTTGGTTATTCTGCTTTCTCTTAGCTAATCACTATTTGCTAGGTCTCTGACCTTTTGACCAAACTCTGGATTTTGGGCCTGTACACAAATCCATATACCAGGTTATTACATCAGCAATGGATTTTAACCCTTCACCTTCACCAGACCACCAGTCTATGGATGGGGTTCTGGGTGTAAACTTTTTTGGGGTATGGCTTTCAATTACGGGATGATCAGAAATATCATATTTTGATAACCTGGAACTCCTCATATATGAGGAAACCCCTACCAAGTTTGCCAGTTTCAGAACAGCCTCAGCATAGTATGCAAGAACATGTGGCTGGCTTTGGACAACAAAATTGCCACCAAAGACAGTGCTGCAGCTCCTTCTGCTAATCATATTGTTACTACTTCTGCTTTCCAAAGAATGGAAATGGAATAGCATTCTTTGCTATTGATGCTACCACACAAATGGGGAAATAGATCAAGAATGCCCATTAGATCTAATTTAATCCATAATAGAGACATCTGTTGCTGTAGGAGGGCATTTGACACTGGAAGTGATTTTAGAAAACTGAACCTGAAAGGAAAACCTATTTTAAAAGAATGGGTTATGAGGGCAGAGCCAGCCATTTCCATCAGTGATCTGGAATACACTTGAGAAATAGTTATGCTCAATGTGCTGAGGCTATCACAACTTCTTGGTATTTGGAGAAGGAAACTAAGTCAATGCATGTTACGTTTGGAGTATTCAGGTCAAAAAAGGGATATATCCCCAATAAAGACAGGTTTCAGAGTAGCAGCCGTGTTAGTCTATCTTTGCAAAAAGAAAAGGAGTACTTGTGGCACCTTAGAGACTAACCAATTTATTTGAGCATGAGCTTTCGTGAGCTACAGCTCACTTCATCGGATGCATCCGATGAAGTGAGCTGTAGCTCACGAAAGCTCATGCTCAAATAAATTGGTTAGTCTCTAAGGTGCCACAAGTACTCCTTTTCTTTTTGCTATCCCCAATAAATAGTCAGTATTACTAAAATTGGATTAGTTGTTCATCTATTACAGCCACCTATTGTATAAGGTATAAATGTCTTTAAAAACATTTGATTTAAAAATATATTTGAGATTAACGTTTGTGTAACAGTGATATTTGTGACTGTATACCCATTATTCTTTAGTACATTATTTTAGTTGGGATTCAAATAAGTGATTGGAGAAAAAAAAGCATAAAACAAAAAAGAGATGCTCTTTCACTTGTTCTTATTTCATCAAACCCCATATGTCTATATTACCCATTTGGATACCAAATCCTGAAATTGCCACTTCATGGGCAAACCCCTACATCCTTACAGAGTCCTGTTGAAGTTAATGGGGCATTGCATAGATATAGACATCTGCCCATGCTCTGGAAGTCGTAAGATCAGGGTCTTATATTATAAATGCTTCGGGCAGGGATGCTTTCCTCAGATTTGTCTGTAAAATGTATAGTACACATTTGGCACTTCATAAACTTGTTATTACCTTAAAAGGACAGCGTGGTTTGGTTAAGAAGAGCACCCAGAACTTCAGATCTGAACTACAGAACAGCAAAAGTGAGCTGTAATTATTCATGTGGATATGGAAACAATGAGACACAGACAAAATAGTATGGTTAAATGCAGAGACTGCAATTTTATTTAAAACTGTTAACCACCCCAAACTGCCTGCCAGGGTTATTCCAGTGCAGACCTGAACAGGCACCTAAGCCTGAGCCCAGGTATGAAAGCAATGCCCCTTCAGGCATGCCCAGGTACCCTGACTGGAAACCAGTCTCCTCCACCCCAGCGATAGGGGAGTTAAGCTGAGGGGAGCCGCAAACTGCATGAGACATAGAGGCACACCTCTCCACCCTGCTTCCAAAAGAATCTGACTTATTCTACAATTTTGAAAGATGTCTTCTTGAAGAGATCTCAGATGCTAACTGAAAAAATAAAACCACATCAGCATTTTATAGAGACTGGAGTTTATAAAGTTTCCTGCTGTGTGCTCACAGTCTGTGAAGGATTTGAGTGAAATTTGAATAGAGAAAATTATCGAAGCTTGTCAGGAAAGCAGATCAAAGATTGATATGAAGACCTGATCTTTCCTTCAGGGGAAAAATATTGCAGGATCAGGCCCTTAGTTAGTGGAGTTAGATAAGTTCTCTTATTTTATTCTTCATTTGGGCTTGATTTTTCAAGGTGAGAGCCTGCAGTTGGAGTTGTGAGAGGGCTCAGCATTTTTGAGAACCCAAATTATCAGGGGTGAGTGATATTCCTTCTTGTAACTATACCTCAGATGTGGCAGAGAAAAAACAATGAAGATACCTTTCCAAATCAACAGATAACCTGCACATCTCGGCCTGCAAGTCAGACTGTCTGTATTTCTTCAAAATATGATCAACATGCATCTGTGAAGCCTTTCAAACTATTGAAGAGCTTAATTTGGACTTTTCTTCCTATAAAATGAAGTAATTTCTGTGGGACTAAAGGCTTTAAAGCCATAGACTTTTCTTACAAGTATAGATGTTTATATACAGGAAGTTTTTAAAAACAGGTTGGACAGACACTTATCAGGGTTGGTGTAGGTTTACTTGGCCCTGCCACAGCCCAGTGTGTTGGATCCAATGACTTCTTGCAGTCCCTTCCAGCCCCACATTTCTATGATTCTGTGAAGCCAAATTGAATCTGACTACCATTTCTCTCACATATTTAATAGTAGCAAACAAATTCAGTATGGTACTGACTGGTATAGGTCTTGAAATAAGAAGTTTATATTTGGAGATGCAAATAGTTCTGTGCACCACAAGACATCTGCATTTTCAGGTATTAGAGATAAGTGAATTTTCCTTGCCAGAGATTACAAATCTGTTTGTGATTTAAAGTATTGGGCCACGTTCATTGCTGGTGTTACATTGATTCTATTGGGTTGATTCCAGTGGAGTAAAATCAGGGATGCATTTGGCTCATGTATATATTATTTCACATTACACACTTCTTTAACTCCATATTGTGCACGAAAAGGGAAGGTACCTTCATATGCCAATCTCTTCTTGTCTTTAATTAATTAATACACTCAAAAATTAAGGGATAATGAATAGCAAAACATCACTTTCCAAGCTGCACCTTAACTCAATATTGCAAAAACCCAGATACAAAGCTAATTGCAGTGAAGACATCTAAAGGGTGACAGCCCTGGCTCGGTTTGGGTAACCATGTTGGTAACAACCAGAGAGACTTTTAAAACACCAAGCATGATTTAAATAGTGGACATTCCTCTGCATGTTGATCCTATCAAAATAGTTTATTTCAGGATCAAAAGACTCAGGCACTAGCAATGATTATTTTGTGTTTCATTACAGCAGTTAAGAATCTGAATCTTGTTTAATATTCATTATTTATATTTATCATGTATCATTATATTCCTTCAGTATTTATGTTCAGACTTCCATTGGCTTCAAAGCATTTGTATCACTCTCACCCCAGCCCTCATAAGAAGCTAAATAGATTATTCACTGAGGGCCCAATCCTATATTCATTTCACACCCCAAGTCCCTATTAGCGTCACTGGGAGTTTGGTGTACACAAGGGAAGTAGGATAGAGTTCCAGGGCTGTGTATTAAGGAAACATGGATGATGTTTAGCTTCCCAGATTTGATCCTTGAATGGATTCTAAAAAGCTTAAAAATGTTCCAAGCAATCTTTCAAAATTTGGTGTCATTTCACAGAATCTGATCTGTTAAATATTCCATAACTATAATAGGATCATTCAAGGTGTGCTAGTGGTGGGGGGCAGGGCAGGAGATTAAAATGATTTAATATTTTATGGCAAATGAGACAGACCCCCATAACTTGTTTAAATACAGAGGCTGCAACTTTATTTAAAACTATCTCATTGTAATTAAAATGTAAGTAATTTCAAATAAAATTTACATTTGGAAACATGATCAAATAAAAAGAAAGCTGGCCCTCATAATTCATAGGTAGGGCCTACCAAATTCATGGTCCATTTTGGTCAATGTCATGGTCATAGGATTTTAAAAATCATAAATTTCATGATTTCAGATATTTAAATCTGAAATTTCACAGTAACTGATGGGGTCCTGACTCAACTCTGAAGGCAGCAGCACAGAAGAAAAGGTGGCATGGTATGGTATTGCCACCCTTACTTCTCCTTTGCTGCTGGCAGGGCGCTACCTTCAGATTTGGGCACCTGGCCAGCAGCTGCTGTTCTCCAGCCACCCAGCTTTGAAGGCAGCGCAGAAGTAAGGGTGACAAATACTGCCCTACAGTAACCTTGCAACCCCCTCCCCCCTCACAACCCTCTTTTGGGTAGGAATCCCCATTCTGAGAGATGCTGGTCTCCTCATGAAATTTGCATAGTAGAGGGTAAAAGCACACCAAAGACCAGATTTCATGGGGGAGACCAGATTTCATGGTCTGTGAATTTGGTAGGGCCCTATTCATATACATCAGTCAAGTAAGAGGGGTTAAATCATAAGTCTCTTCCCCTTTAAATGTATAAATATGAAAATACATAGCAGCATTGCTGGGCTAATTGGTGTGGATGAAACACTGTGGAAAACAACATTTTGGTTCCATATGTTTCCAAATAAATTTTCCCTCCCCTCTTTTGCTAATGTAATGTATAGCACAGACCCTAGGAACTGAATATAACTCTGACTAGATAGAATAGCATAGAGCTGGGTAAATACTACCTACCCCGACCCCAAAAAAGTATTCATAGACATTTGAATAAATAAAAATGCTGAACTCCCTCTGCATGTATTTGAATTGCAGAAAGAGAAGGGTACCTATAGTTGCTTAAATGAGACTTATAGGCTTTAGGTCTGAGTCTGCACCATAGAAGTCAATGGAAGTTTTGCCTATTACATGCCTAAAATACAGATTACTCAGGTGGTTCTCCATTTCCTATAGACAACCTGTACATCTGCTGTTTATGGGCTAACAGAGGTCAAAGAAATGACTGATCTTGGTTATTATATGCAGTGTTGTAGCTGTGTTGGTCCCAGGGTATGAGAGAGACAAGGTGGGTGAGGTAGTATCTTTTATTGGACCATCTTCAATTAGTAACAGACAAGCTTTTGAGCTCCCAGAGTTCTTCTTTAGTTTGGGATTTTTTTTTTTGGCCTTTCTCTGTAGCCTGGAACATGGGTCATCAGCTGGGATCATCTGGGCATATCTCACCTAATCCATTCTCTATCACCTCGAGCTTTGGTGGAACCTCAGTCGTTCCTGTTCTTGGCCTGAGGCACACACTTTAGTTTCCCATGCCCTGAAATGTTTTGGTCTAACTAAAGTCTTTGGGCTTAATATAGGAGAACTTTGGTAAATGTCATGACTGTGATATAAGGGAGATCAGTTTAGATGATCTCATGGTGCTTTCTGGCTTCAAACTCTATGAAATATAAAACTCCATGAAAACAAAACAAAAATCTGAAGCAAACTTACCATAACAAATGTGAACTGTTAGTGATTTACAGTGGGGACTTTAAGTGGTGTGTTAGCATTGTTCTGGCCCTCTGTGCAAATGTGAATTTCACTCAGGAAAACTCAGGATGTTATTAAAGTTTGTAAAAAGAAAAGGAGTACTTGTGGCACCTTAGAGACTAACCAATTTATTTGAGCATAAGCTTTCGTGAGCTACAGCTCACTTCATCGGATGCATGCAGTGGAAAATACAGTGGGGAGATTTATATACACGGAGAACATGAAGCAATGGGTGTTACCATACAGACTGTAACAAGAGTGATCAGGTAAGGTAAGCTATTACCAGCCAGAGAGTGGGGGGGGAAACCTTGTGTAGTGATAATCAAGGTGGGCCATTTCCAGCAGTTGACAAGAATGTGTGAGGAACAGTGTGTGGGGGGGAAATAAACATGGGGAAATAGTTTTACTTTGTGTAATGACACATCCACTCCCAGTCTTTATTCAAGCCTAAGTTAATTGTACCCAGTTTGCAAATTAATTCCAATTCAGCAGTCTCTCGTTGGAGTCTGTTTTTGAAGGTTTTTTGTTGAAGAATTGCCACTTTTAGGTCTGTAATTGAGTGACCAAAGAGATTGAAGTGTTCTCTGGCTGGTTTTTGAATGTTATAATTCTTGTGTCCATTTATTCTTTTACGTAGAGACCGTCCAGTTTGGCCAATGTACATGGCAGAGGGGCATTGCTGGCACATGATGGCATATATCACATTGGTAGATGTGCAGGTGAACGAGCCTCTGATAGTGTGGCTGATGTGATTAGGCCCTATGATGGTATCCCCTGAATAGATATGTGGACACAGTTTGCAACGGGCTGTGTTGCAAGGATTGGTTTCTGGGTTAGTGGTTAGTGGTTTTGTTGTTTGTTGTTTGTTTAAAAATCGTATGACCATGACATTGAAATTTCACAGTGTTGTAACTGATGGGGTCCTGACTCAACTCTGAAGGCAGCAGCACAGAAGAAAAGGTGGCATGGTATGGTATTGCCACCCTTACTTCTCCTCTGCTGCTGGCAGGGCGCTACCTTCAGATTTGGGCACCTGGCCAGCAGCTGCTGTTCTCCAGCCACCCAGCTCTGAAGGCAGTGCAGAAGTAAGGGTGACAAATACTGCCCTACAGTAACCTTGCAACCCCCTCCCCCCTCACAACCCTCTTTTGGGTAGGAATCCCCATTCTGAGAGATGCTGGTCTCCTCATGAAATTTGCATAGTAGAGGGTAAAAGCACACCAAAGACCAGATTTCATGGAGGAGACCAGATGTCACGGTCTGTGAATTTGGTAGGGCCCTATTCATACACATCAGTCAAGCAAGAGGGGTTAAATCATAAGTCTCTTCCCCTTTAAATATATAAATATGAAAATACATACAGCATTGCTGGGCTAATTGTTGTGGACGAAACATTGTGGAAAACAACATTTTCCATATGTTTCCATATAAAATTTTCCCTCCCCTCTTTTGCTAATGTAATGTATAACATAGACCCTAGGAACTGAATATAACTCTGACTAGATAGAATAGCATAGAGCTGGGTAAATACTACCTCCCCCGACCCCAAAAAAGTATTCATAAACATTTGAATAAATAAAAATGCTGAACTCCCTCTGCATGTATTTGAATTGCCACATGGTGGCATATATCACATTGGTAGATGTTCAGGTGAACAAGCAACCATAGGGCTAGAAGATTTGTTTTGTTTTAAGTGAAAGTTGATATTCTCACATAATCACTTGACTCAAACAGAAAGAAAAAGCCTCAAATATTATGAGACTCATGAAAAAATTGCCAGGGTTGTTGGCACTGCTTCAGGGCTTAAATCTTCTCCCATTATTTATATTATTTTAATCTGATCATCTTTTTATTTACCTCCCTCATTTTCTGTTTTTTTTTCCTGTACATAACCCTCCAGAATCCCCCCCTCCCGCCCCCGCCATTCACATTCTCCTTCTCTCAAACTCTCACATTAAAAAAAATAGTTTAGGGCATGCACTCTTCAGTCCTCATGCTCCATTGAGAAGGCACATAAGGGCGAGATGTGCCTGCCATTATTCAGTTCCTCTCACTGCTTCCCAGTTTAGGGACAGAGCCTGACTGTCCAACAGACTGTCAGCCTTTCATCTGTACTTCATAGCTAATTGGTTTTTTACAGTTCAATTTCGTTTATTGTTTTAGTAATTTATTCATCCGGTTGCCTGTTGCAACCTTTAGTTGTTAGCGGGTTTATTTGTCATGGGTATGGTGTCATCCAGTTCTCCTGAGTTCAAATGCTGCCACTCCTGCAAGGGAACTATTCCAACTTCATGCAGACACTCAAAATGTCTCTATTACTCCAGGAGAACTGCACATTCCTAATAAATGTGCCATTTGTAATTTCTTCAGCTCCTGGGCTAGGAAAGACAGTGAGGCCCACCTTCAGGTCTTCTGAATGACTAAATCCGTGAGACTCATTTCTGAACTGGGCTCATTGAACTCCCCTGTACAGGGACCTTCACAATCCAAGAACATGAGCACAGGCTCATTGCTTTCAAGGGCCCTGGATCAAATGATGAAGAGAGCATTGTCCTCAGACAGACCACAAGCATCTAGAAGTTCCAAAGGTAGATCACCTACCAGGGCTTACTCTAAGAGGAAAACCACCCCACAGTAGTGAACATCATGTGAGACTTCACAGCCCCGCCCAGTCTCATCACCAAATCTCAGTCCCAGACCAATTCTGACAATATGGCACCAAAACACCTGGCACTGAAATCTGAGACTTCGGGAAATAGTTTGGCATTGACCCCAGCACCGTCTGCCTCAGTGGCCCTGGCATTGACTCTCTCAGCACCTGAACCAGGTTGATTGCAGTAGTGCACCATCATCATGGCAAAGACTGTGGTACTACCCTAAGAAAACTTGGTTACAGCTCATTTATACAACCCCACACAGCATTCTTCAGGTGATCCATACCGATGGACCTGCACAGACGGCACATCTGGAGCCACAGTCCCCTTTTCTGTCAACTTCAGCACTACAGTCAACACTGACTTTATCCACTAGGATGGCACCATCAGCCCGAAGGCCACAGCACCACCTGAATCTGGGTTATACATTCTTTTCAGCTTTATCTTCAGACTCAGGGGGTGAGGAAGATTCATACCAGCAGCATCTTTACTCACCCAGATTCTCACCACAGCCCTCAACATCTTATAGCGAGTCCAGACATTTCTCACAAGAGAGATACTGGGACCCACAGAACCTGGACTCATGAGTCCCTACACCCTGGCCACTAGACTCTTATCCACCAGTTCCCATGTCGCCCTGTTGGGGACTCTAGTTGGCTCAGAGGAGTCTTGGTGTGAGTGAGCAACTGTACCACCAGAAGACTATCTGCTCCATGGCACTGCACACACAGATATCCCAACAGTGTCCCTCCCCTGGGTTCCAGTACAGCCATAAGCAGAAGAGGAAGAAATGGAAGAGCAGGCACCTTCCAGCACTGGTAATCCTTTTCTCTTTGTCCCCGATGAGGCTGCTGTAGTGCCACAATTGGCCTCAGAAATGCATGACTACAAGGCTATCCAAAACCTATTAAAAAGGATGGCCTAGGCCCTCCAAATCCCTGTTGAGGAAGTAAAGGAGTTGGTGGATATACTCTGCAGGAAAGTAAGCCCTCCCGTCAATGAGCACCACATCGGAACCCTGTGGCAGATGCCTGCTTTGGCACTGCCTATATCTCACAATGCATGCCTCTTACAGGTGCGAAATTCTTTTACACCCCTTCCTGCTGTGTGGTCACAGTGGCAA
Organism: Lepidochelys olivacea; assembly: GCF_965140295.1. Lineage (NCBI taxonomy): Eukaryota > Metazoa > Chordata > Testudines > Cheloniidae > Lepidochelys > Lepidochelys olivacea. The sequence goes on from NC_140414.1 coordinate 99,279,809, forward strand.
ATGAAAAGACAATTCTGGTTCACAGGTCTATTGACCTGTCAGTATCCCATCCCAAGACTTACCTCTGCTCCCAGACCTGCTGTGTCAGAACCAGAGACAGATCCCACATCCAAATCTACTGTCCCTGCACTTCACAGCATGGTGACTAGATGGATGTCATCAATGCAGCAGTCTCCATTCATTGATTCCACTTCACTCATTGATTCCACATTACTCCTCGATCCTGCAGATTCTTCACTAGTTACTTGAGCTAAAAAGAAAGAATTTGTCCCTCAGCTCTATCAAGGTTCACATGGCAACCATCTCAACTTACGACGCGCTGGCAGAGAATCACAAAATCTTCTCATTTGACAGTGATTAGGTTTCTGAAAGACCTAATTATAGTGTTCCTGCCTGTCAGGGAACCTGTTCCGCCATGAGATTTAAACCTAGTAATTGCAGATAGTAATAGCTGGCAGGGTAGCAATAGGTGCGAAGATTTGCTACACCTTTTCTAAAGATGTAGGAAGAGCTGCTGCTCACTACTGTACCAATGTCCTCTGGATGCATAATGCACTGCTTCCACTTTTCCAGGCAGATCTGCATCTAGGTATGCCAAGAACATTGGCCCCTGACTGGGGCCTTTAGACATTACTGCAAAGTAAATAATAATTGTCACAGTTTTGGGATAACTGCACCTGTGGCCCCCTCCTCTGTGGTATGCTTAAGGAATGCCCTTTCAGGTCTGAGGCCTCTAACTGTCACCTCTCTCTGAGCTGGGACCTGCATCCCTCTCCCTTCTCACCAGGAGTTAGGCTGTAGCTCCCTGGCAATTTGTGGAGATTATCCTGGCAGGAGTGACTAATATCCAGCACCTGTGCTTTGCTTTCTCTCCAAGGGTTCTGATCAATATATGCTAGTGGTTATCAGTAACCAAACAGCTCTCTCAAAGCAGAGTATATATATTGAAGGACAGAAGCCTTACAAAGAAAATATATAAAATAATAACAGGTCTAAATGCATCCTAAACATACAGCAGGGTTTGGCTCCTGCCTTGGTCAAAGGGTCATGGCTGTTCATTGGATTAAAATGAAGCCCTTTCTGTCAATTCAATCTGGCTCTTGATCCCCCAGGTTCTTTCTTTGTCTCCCGTGGCTTTTGAAACTGACCTGAACCAGTATATGCCAGTCACTCCAGGGGGTTGTACTTCTCTGGAGCTGTTTTCAGTCCCAGGACAGCTATAATCTCCCCGGAGTGGTTTTTGTTCCTGAAAGACCAGTGATGACCCTCTCCCATGAAGCAGAATACAATCCCTAGCCTACAGTAACACATATGACATTCATAAAGTTAATACAATAGTCCCCAAAGACACTGCATGTGGTTGGCATACCTGTCACAGTAATATTATCAATTATAAACATAATTTGGCTCTAAACCTAATTTGGTTTGTACTTTGGGATACAACAGAAGTACAGCTTTTGGAAATGCTTTACCCAAGCATACAAAATTCAATTTAGTGAACTTTTTCTTCTAACATTTCTATGGCTCCTTTATGTGACCGTAAACTTTGGTGACGTGTCATATTAAGCTTCAGACTCTATTATATGGCCAGCTGCATTTCTAATACAGTGCAAAACTGACCTGGCTAAAAATGGTTAAGTTCCACTATGTGAACAGAATTTTGAATTTTAATGAAATTGCCTGATGGAAATTTCCCATTTTCACAATTAAATTTAATGACTTTCTAGCTGCAAAGTGATAGTTTTCTGCTCCTGGAAACTCTCTCTCATTTTCATTTTTATAACTATATTTTACGGTTGCTGAGAATTGCTGTTTTGCTTAAGTTTATTGAGTACTGCTGTAGTTTTTAAAAAGAACAAAACCACACAATGCAGGTCAACCCCCTGTACCTGACAGCCTTTAGAATTGTACCCCTGTATAATACTATTTACGGACCTCACAAATTTTGTCAGCGTAGGTGTGCAAGGCCTTTGGGTAAAGCATGTACGTGGGCATGTGGATTGTATTCCTAGCTTTGTCTGGGATCTTATACATGTCAATTAGGTTAAGATTTTTGTGAATGACCGGTGATTTTCAATGCCTCCATTTTTGAATGCCCAGCTTGAGACACCATAAAGGGGCTGCGTTGTCAGAACATTTTGAGTACCCACCCTCTAAAAAATCAGGCCCTCTTTAAGGTATCTCAAGAGGGGCATCCAAAACCACTAGTCACAATTTGGGTGTGTCAGTTCACAATCTGTCTACTGGGGATAATAATACTTCCCTAATACACCGGGGTATTATGAGATAAATTCATGAATGTTTGAGGGGCACCCACACTATGGTGAAGTGGGGCATATAAATTCATAGAAAGAAAATCTCACTTTGGCACTACTGAGCTGGAACCTTAGCCCTGATTGTCTTGCTCCTGAGCGCCCAGTTGCTGGCCTAAATTTGGTGTGCATCTGAACTCCACTTTCCCAGCCCATCTCTAATTAAGACTGATTAATCATGAGTTTGTTATTTAAATACACTTTTAATGGATGACACACGTTCAAAACAGATATTGCTTATGATGTTATTTTTTAAAATCTGAAAGGCTTATCCTGTGTTTTTTCCTTTCCCTTCCCTTCCAAGTGCTGTGCGGAGGAGACGAGAGCTTCTTATGTGCCAGTGGAATCTGCATCCCTGGGAAACTACAATGTAATGGCTACAATGACTGTGATGACTGGAGCGATGAGGCACATTGCAGTATGTTACTTTATATCCTTATAGTATTTGTCTAGACAGAACACTGAGTCCAGGGGAGCCTAGAAACAAAAGTCAACTATTGTAACAGGAAAAGAGCTTTGTGTAGCTTTTGTGTATATTCGCTTCTGGCCTCTCTTTCAGGTGCCTATGAATATGTTTGCCTTTGCCCAGCCTGACCACAGATTGTCTTTGTAGACCTTTTAAAGTTTATGTTTAGAAGCTTGATTTTATTGGCAGTTGAACAGCTAAGATTTCAAGGACCTATGGCGGTTAAAAGTATTATTGGACAGGACTGTGGTTTTTTTAATCGATAAGTAACTTGCCATAAAGACCATTTTTGTAAAGAGATAACCAGGTTACAAGTTTTGAGTGTATACTCTTCTGGTACTTGGCTTTGATTCTACAGCAGATACAAAATCATCTGCTTAGAAAGTTGTTTCTTCTCCAGCCCTGAATGTGTCTTTTATAAACAAATTTTACTATGAGGTGCCATGGAAAAGGAAAATATATATGCCCATTAAGTATCTTCATTTGTCATTTCCCTTCTCCAGTGTAGTATATATTTCAAAGCTCATACACATGATCATCTGTTTAGATGACTAAATTCTAAAACTAACCCCTGTGTTCAGAGACTCTGAAAAAATGAACAGTAGACAAAACAGTGAAAAGGGTAAAATAGGAAGAAAGAGGGGCGGTTTGGGGGATAAGTAAATAGATAGGGAAAATTATCAGAGAGTCAAATCAAAACTCTGGATCCAAATACACCCAAACTTTGAAAAAAATCAGATCTGGATTAGGATCTGAACTATGTAGCTTGGGCTCACTTCTGAAAATCACTTGCCTCTTATGGATTCCCAGAGGGAAACTATGTGTAACATGCATAAAATGCCTAAGTGAGTTAGGATTCTGAGTCACATTGGAGGTCCATAAATTAATGTGACTTAAATTCACAAATAATTTAGCTGCTTTGGGAAATTTTTACACATAGTTTTTATCTGGGAATCTATTAGAAGCAAGTCATGGCTGCCATCTCCTATAAGTCTCAATAGGAGTAAGGCTACAGGTTGCCAAACCTGTTGTGTTTTTACCCTCAGTGTTAACTCCAGTTTAATTTAGAATAACATTTTCAAAAGTACCTACATGATTTAGGATCCTATATCCTATTGAAAGTCAATTGAAAGGTTGAGGGCATAGAAGTAATTTAACAGTAAAGCATTACAGGGATGTTGTAATTATTAAAAAACAAGCATTACAAACTCAGAAAATTCAGAATTAAGATTAGATTGAAAAGAAATCCAAACATGTGAAGGTATGGAAATGCACAGTTAACATTAACTTGCATAACACTGTGCAATCAATATACAAATATGATTAGTGCATCAGTGTTTGTAATCCTAGATTAAATTAAATTGAATTTTAAAGACACAGATTTTTTTCTATTTTCTCCCCTCATAGTGGCACACAAGGGAGAGGTAAGGTTATTTGGTTGCCTTAACCATGCACTGTCCCCTGTTCTGACAGGGAGTACCACCTTCCCTTGAGGGCAGCTTCGCTTTTACTCTTATTGGAATAAGTAGCTAAGGGCAGGCTGTGGCCTCACTCTTATGGACAGCAATAACAGAGTGGCAGCCAATTTGAAATGGAAGAACATTATATGTCAGCCCCTGCTGAATAAGAAACTTTCAATTATGAAGAATAATAGCAAAAATTACTATTAATTCTAAAACAAATCTTCAAATATAGCTAATGTGTGGGATTTGAATGAGTTTTAGCTATGTGGGTAGGTTGAAGAGTCTGCATTGTTCAGATGCTGAGAGGCAAAAACATGGTCAGACACAGGGTGCTGTGGGATAGAAAGAGGTTGGGCACCAGGTAATTTTCAAAATAAAATTACCTAAAGAAAACAAACAATTATCAGACTTGATAATTGGGAGAACCAACAGTCAATTACATGGAATTACTAATTAATTGCTTCTCATATGAGGAGTTCAGGATAACCAAATCAAAAGATGGAATTATTGATTATGATTATTAATGAGACTGCACTCAAGGATTAACCACTTACATTTTACAAAGAATTCTTTTCCCTATACACTAAAGGATGTCCCCAAATAAACAATTGAATGTGACTTTGAAACATTTATTTAAACATCAAAATGAAAAAAGAAACTAATAATTAAATCAATAGGGATAATGCAAATGGGATACACCAGATAAAAACAGGTAAATAAAAGCAGTGATACAATGTAGCAATATTTAAAGCAATATGAAATTCTAAAATATAAAGTACATTGAAACAAAGTTGGTTAACTTTAGTGAATGAACTAGTATTAAAAAATTGAGTATAAAATTTGAAAACTATGAGCATCAACCAGTATGGTAAAAAGAAAAGGAGTACTTGTGGCACCTTAGAGACTAACAAATTTATTTTATTAAATTTCTGTAGCTCACGAAAGCTTATGCTCAAATAAATTTGTTAGTCTCTAAGGTGCCACAAGTACTCCTTTTCTTTTTGCGAATACAGACTTACATGGCTGCTACTCTGAAACCAACCACTATGGTATTCACTTGATTACCATAGACAAATTGGAGGATTGGGCCAAAAGAAATCTGATGAGGTTCAACAAGGATAAGTGCAGGGTCCTGCACTTAGGACGGAAGAACCCAATGCACAGCTACAGACTAGGGACCGAATGGCTAGGCAGCAGTTCTGCAGAAAAGGACCTAGGGGTGACAGTGGACGAGAAGCTGGATATGAGTCAGCAGTGTGCCCTTGTTGCCAAGAAGGCCAATGGCATTTTGGGATGTATAAGTAGGGGCATAGCGAGCAGATCGAGGGACGTGATCGTTCCCCTCTATTCGACATTGGTGAGGCCTCATCTGGAGTACTGTGTCCAGTTTTGGGCCCCACACTTCAAGAAGGATGTGGATAAATTGGAGAGTCCAGCGAAGGGCAACAAAAATGATTAGGGGACTGGAACACATGAGTTATGAGGAGCGCCTGAGGGAGCTGGGATTATTTAGCCTGCAGAAGAGAAGAATGAGGGGGGATTTGATAGCTGCTTTCAACTACCTGAAAGGGGGTTCCAAAGAGGATGGCTCTAGACTGTTCTCAATGGTAGCAGATGACAGAACGAGGAGTAATGGTCTCAAGTTGCAGTGGGGGAGGTTTAGATTGGATATTAGGAAAAACTTTTTCACTAAGAGGGTGGTGAAACACTGGAATGCGTTACCTAGGGAGGTGGTAGAATCTCCTTCCTTAGAGGTTTTTAAGGTCAGGCTTGACAAAGCCCTGGCTGGGATGATTTAACTGGGAATTGGTCCTGCTTCGAGCAGGGGGTTGGACTAGATGACCTTCTGGGGTCCCTTCCAACCCTGATATTCTATGATTCTATGATTCTATGATTACTTAGGATACTAACAGCATCAATAGGTTGTTTACCCTAATTAAGACTAACTAGTAGCTAAAAAATATTAACATAATTCAACAGCTAAAGTTAAAAAAAAAGATATAAGAACATAAGAATAGCCATGCTGTGTCAGACCAATGATCCATCTAGCCCAGTATCCTGTCTCCTACAGTGGCTAGTACCAGGGCTTCAGGGGAACTGTACTGAACAGAGCAGTTGCAGTGAACCGCTTTGTCTTGTACTCTCAGCTTCTGGCCGTGAGAGGTTTAGGGTTACCCTGAGCATGGAATTACATGCCTGACCATTTTGGCAAATAGCCATTGATAGACCTATCCTCTGTGAACTTATCTAGTTCTTTGTTGAACTCAGTTATACTTTTGGCCAGCACAACATCCTATGGCAATGAGTTCCACAGGTTAATTGTGTGTGTGCACTGTGGATTTATATAGTAGCATTATGATATTTTTAGTCTTATTTTCTATCCCTTTCCTAATAGTTCCTAACATTCTGTTGGCCTTTTTGACCGCTGCTGTGTATTGAGCTAAAGTGTTCTTGAGACATAATAAAGTTTTTCAATCCCTGCTTTAAGTGTAAGACAGTAACTGGAACCAATACCAGTGCTTTCATAATAAAGAAATGTGCTAGTTACCCCAAATATTTTGATGTGTTGTTGATAGTTGAATTATTACATGGTTGATGATCTGTCTAAGAAGATAACGGAGAGGAAAAGAAAATGTGCTTTTCTCTAACTTTCTGTGCTTTAAACTAGTTTGCATAAACTAACAGTGCTGATACTGATATGTGGCATTCCTGTATTTAACAGGATCCAGAACAACACCTGGGAAACTTTTTACACTGGTGTAATTTAACAAAGTCCAAACTTTATTAGATCTTAGATAAGTTTGATCTGGAGTGAAGTTTGTTTTAATGCTCCAGCTGTAAACTTTTGGAGAGAAAAAAAGAGGTTTATGGAACAGCAGATGCAAACTTAACTACAGAATCAGAGATAAGGTTCTGGTTGTGTTAAGTAATTTGACCAGTTGTAAAACATCTGGCTCAACTCTGATCTCATTTACACTGGTATAACTTCACTTCTATGGAACTGTTCTCTGAAGATCAGTAGGTGGAAGCAAAGGCTTCTAGTAATGTAGATGGAGAAACAAATTTGAATCCTGATCCTGCAAACAATTAAGCACTTGTGTAACGTTGCTGACATGAGTAATCCTGTTGAATACAATGAGGTTGCTAATGTGAGTGACAATGAGATTGCTCAAGTTACCGACATGCTTGAAGGTTTGCAGTATCAGAATCTTGGTAGTCTTTTCTAGACCTGTTCATTTATTCCTGGCCCAGGGGAGGATTGTTTGTCCAGAGTGTTTTCTCTGGAGTGAACAGAATGAGGCTGTGGTGACAATGATGAATAATTTGCTGTGGAAGTAGCTTTCTCTTGGTTGTACACTGTGTTGATGTTTAGCCGTTCAGTTAAATTGATTTGATGTACTGTAATTAAGTCAGTCCTCAGTGTGTCTAGACAGTGATGCTACATAACTTCATAAAACTAAAAAAAGATTTTATTTCTTTGAAATGACGTAAAAGGCTTTCTGTAAACTAATTAACCAACAAACTCTATCTGGTTTCAGATCAGTAGACTTTAAAATGTAGTTAATTGTATCTTTGAAGGGGCACTGGACTGATTTAGGGTACATCTATATTTGAACTGGGATGTGTGATTCCCAGCTCGCATAGACATACCCATGCTAGCTTTGCTTGAGCTAGCTCCTAAAAATAACAATGTGTCTGTGGTGGCATGGGTGGCTGCTCAGGCTAGCTGCCCCAAGTACTGTCCTGCCTGGGACAATCCTACCCCCTGCGTGCACGCTTGGTGTGCTGCTGTGGACACACTGCTACTTGTAGGTGCTATCCCAAACACTGCTAACATGGGTATGTCTATGCAAACTGAGAATCGCACCTCCTAGTGCAAATGTAGATTTACCCTTAGGTTCAAAGGGCCAAATTCTGCTGTTGTAAACTGGCACAGCTGTATGGAAGTAAAAATATGGGATTATGTAAAAACACAATGGTTATTAAATTAAAGATGAAAAGAAATACTTCCATGAATATGTTTTGTGATTTAAACTAAAACATTTTTGTTAGTTTGTTTTAGATTTAAGCATAAGAGCATTATGATTTCTCCAGCATGTGACAGATGAGGAGGTCAAATTGTTGGCAAACAAGTACAGCAAAGTACTTATTTTTAAACAATTATGTAATCACTTCATTTAGGGTTGTTGTTTTTTTTAAATGTTCAAAACAATCATTGTTTTCTACTAATGTTTTGTTAAATTAAATAATAATTCCAAATGGCTGAAGAAATAGGGAGCTACCCATCTTGCTTGTCTGCTAACTTGTGGCTACACCTGGATTTTCTCAGGTGGACTCCTGCAACTGCATACAGCCCCATTGTTCTGCATGGGTGTAAGTGTCTGCTCAGGTGGACCCAGTTGCAGGATCTGGCCCCCTAGGGAGACAAATTCTGCTTATCTTCCTTGCATGAAAAGTGTCATTGACTTCAAGAGGACCACTCATGTGAAGAAGGTGAGTGAGATTTAGCCCATAGTCTGCAACAAAGAAAGGGCTTCTCAGCATTTGAATGCATGGGGAAGGCTAGAGATTTTCACAGTCAAGATCTATTATTTATTAGAACTCTTTATTAGTTCAAAGAATGTTTACATATTTTCCATGCAAACTTTTCTAATACATAATAAAAGTTACCTTAAAACAAGTAGGGAGCTCTTCAGCCTCTCCTGAATTAATCTACTGGTTAATACTTCCATTATTGTGGATTATGTCAGAACACAGAATGTCTTTCTGGGAAATACATTAGTAGTAAAATCGCAGCTCTCATTGAGATGTCTTTTGTTATTTGTATTGCAGTAACATCCAAAGGCCTCAATCAAGATACTTTTATTTTTGAAAATAATTTATATCGCAAATGCAGGCTCATGAAATAGAGGTTATAAAAAGAATTACTGATACTAAAGAGATGAATCCCAGAGTGTTTTAAGTGGCCTGCATCAATAAATTATCAGTATTATATTGCACAGTGAATTATCTTCCTTTCCTCTCCTTGGCTTCTTCTGATACACCAAATAAATTATTTAGGTAACTTTTAGAGTCTAGACAATTGTAGAATCCAATGAGCCGTTTGCAATGATCGTTTCATGTTTTATGTGAGATACTGTCGTTTCTTTATTTTCAGGCAGATATTACACACACACACACACACGAGATTAACATAGCAATTTTAATCATGAAATGTAAGAGACTTTTAAGTTATTAAGTTTACAAGTACAGGGGCAATTTCTGCCCTGACTTACACACTGTGCAACTTTACTGACGTGGATGGGTGTAACTGGAGGCAGAATTTGTCATACTGCATATAAGATTCCTTATACCCAATTTTACTAAACAAATCCAGTGAAATTATACAAACATATTTTAAAACAAACGACACAGAAGTTGCTGGAACTTAAAATTATCTTTAAGGGGTGGGATGGGGAATTGACAGACAGAAGAGTGTGTATTGCAATAGGGAAATTGAAAGGGCAAGTACGTTAATAGAGGTCAAAGGGCTGGTAAATCTGAAAGCTTGACCAGCCTTAACCAAACTGATATGAAACTTAAAAAAGATTTGGGTTTAATAGAGATTAGGAACAGGAATGAAGTTCAACTAATTTTTATTTTATGAAAACTGGCTTTGGCCCATCCCTAATGAAAATTAAATTCTACCAGTTAGAAGTGGTGGTTATGAAGTGGGATTTGTATAATGATGAGAATAAGTAGCTGTCTAATATATTATTGCCAAAACCTTAATGAAAACGTTAAGACATTTAGACTTGCATATTCACTTATTTCAGCCCTTGCAAAGACATCTGTGTGCCTTTGTTTAAATTACACTGTCTGAGTTTCAGAGTGCTGTTGTCAAGCTGTGCCATGCTCTAAATGTCATTTCTGTAGCTATGAAAGGATGATTGTAAATATGTATTAGGGCATGAATGCAGATCAAACAGTTAACTTAGCCAGAAGAGGGACCATGGGGAAAAGACAGCTTTGTTTTGTTTACAATGAGGAATACTAAGAAATAGATACAGTCAGAGTTACATACCGATGGGAAAAGATAGAGGCTTGCCAGGGTAGTTCATGCTGATACAGATTCAAGACAAATAATGTTTTGAATTTTAAACCCAGCGGGGTGCTGTTCTGCTCATATGAAATATACACAGAAGTCACATATTTTAATTTAGTTTTATGGTTTTGGAATTTGCCATTTCGTTCCTTTTCTCTTTTTTTATACACTGGTCTGAAAAATTCAAGACAGTGACATTATTTTATTACATTCTCTTACACACAGTGCTTGGCTTTAAGTCATAAGTTCAGATCTAAACTTCTGAAATAATGCAAAATTAGTAGAGAGAACAAATCTTTTTGTGGGGGTAAGAAGTGATTAATATACATAGTCCAAAATTAAGGTTGTTAAGCCTGGGGAAGCTCTACAAATTTACCAAACTCTCCCAAATTTGAGACCACTCCCTTAGTTCTATTAACAGAAGTGCTAATACTAAAGCAGTCAGGCCAAGCCTGAAGACTGTCAAGCCCCATGTCTAAGGTTGGGAAGAGGAGACCTGCACCCTCTGTGTGACTGGTTACTGCTTAAAGGTTTAGGAGCGCATGTTAATGAACTCCCTACCCTTTCTTCTCCCCCAAACAGTGCCATGAGCATTTCCAACCCCTTCTCTCCATGCAAAGAAGTGCAAAAGTGCTACAGTGATCTTCATGTGGCTCCTGTGTGCAAAGACAGAGGGTTTGAGGATGGATATTCATCTTCTAAAAAGAGTAATAAAAGATGTTACCATGTAGCAATATGTGTGGGAGTGTAGTGGCTGCTGGAGTTCTGGCCATTTTCCCTCCCGGATTACCAGGAATCATAGTTTCTTTATCTTGGTGAACTTTCTCCTCTTCCCTTGGTTGGCTGATTTGCTTTGGAACTCTCTGCCAGGAAGATCAGAAGTACATCAGAAGCAGGAAGCCTGCCAATCAGTGGGGCTACTGGATCATTAAGGTGCTAAAGGAGCTAATGCTGTTTTGGAGATGCTAAATTAATTCTTTGCATCGGTCTTCACTGCAGAGGATGTAAGGCAGATCCCACACCGGAGCCATTTTTTTTTGGTGACAGAGCTGAGGAACTGTCCCATTTTGAGGTGTCAGTAGAGGAGGTTTTGGAACAAATTGATAAATTAAACAGTAATAAATCAGCAGGACCAGATGGTCTTCACCCAAGAGTTCTGATGGAACTCAAATATGAAATTGCAGAACTATTACTGTGGTATGTAACCTATCACTTTAATCAGCCTTTGAACCAGATGACTGGTGGATAGCTAATGTAATGTCAATTTTTTTAAAAGGCTCCAGAGGCAATCCTAGCAAATACAGGGCACTAAGCCTAACTTCAGTACCAGGCAAATTGGTTAAACTATAATAAAGAACAGAAATATCAAACATATTGATGAACACAATTATGTTGGAAAAACGTCAAAATTGCTTTTGTAAAGGGAAATCATGCCTCACTAATTTATTAAAATTCTTTGACGGGGTCGACAATCTTGTGGACAGGGTGGTACAGTGGATATAATGTACTTGAACTTTCAGAAAGCCTTTGACAAGGTCCCTCACCAAAGGCTCTTAAGCAAAGTCAGCTGTCATGGGTTAAGAGGGAAGGTTCTCTCATGGATCAGTAACTGGTTAAAAGACAGGAAACAAAGGGTAGGAATAAATGGTCAGTTTTCACAGTGCAGAAAGGTAAATAGTGGGGTCCCCCACTGATCTGTACTGGGACTAGAGCTGTTCAACATTTTCATAAATGATCTGGAAAAAGGGGTAGACAGAGAGGTGGCAATGTTTTCTGACTATGCAAAATTATTCAAGATAGTTAAGTCCAAAGCTAATTATGAAGAGTTACAAAGGAGTCTCACAAAACTGGGTGCCTGAGCAACAAAATGGTAGATGAACTTCATTGTTGATAAATGCACTGGAAAATATAATCCCAATTATACATACCAAATGATGGGGTCTAAATTACTGTTACCACTCAAGAAAGAGATCTTGGAGTCATTGTGGATAGTTCTCTGAAAATAACTCCTCAATGTGCAGTGGCAGTCAAAGAAGCTAACAGAATATTAGTAACCATTAGGAAAAGGGTACATAAAACAGAAAATATCATAATGACACTATCTAAATTCAGGGTATGCCCACACCTTGAATACTGTATGCAGTTCTGATCCTCCCACCTCAAAAAAGATATGTTAGAATTGGAAGAAGTACAGAGAAGGACAACAAAAATGATTTGGGGTATAGAACAGTTTCCATACAAGATTTTAAAAAGCTGGAACTGTTCAGCGTAGAAAAGAGACGACTAAGGGGGGATATGATAGAGCTCTATAAAATCATGAATGACATAGAAAAAGTGAATAAAGAAGTGTTATTTACCCCTTCACATAACACAAAAACCTGGGGTCACCCACTTAAATGAATAGGCAGTACGTTTAAAACAAACATAAGGAGGTACTTCTTCACACAATGCACAGTCAATCTATGGAATTCATTGCCAGGGGATATTCTGAAGGCCAAAAGTATAATGAGGCTCAAAAAAGAATGAGATAAATTCATGTAGGATAGGTCCATCAATTGCTATTAGCCAAGATGGTGAGGGATGAACCCCCCTGCTCTGAGTATCCGTAGTTTCTGACTGCCAGTAACTGGGACTGGACGACAGAGCATGGATGACTCGCTGATTGCCTGTTCTGTTCATTCCCTCTGAAGCATCTGGCATTGGCCACTGTCAGAAGACAGGATACTGGGTTAGATGGATCATTGATCTAACCCAGTATGGCCGTTCTTACATTTCTTATCTCTCTTTTTATATTGTCTCTCTCTGGCCGGCATTAAATAAGCCTAGAGAAATCCTGTCTTCTCTCTTGCTGGTATGTTGGTGCTGTCTCTCAGATTACTGGGAGCTCTTTGAATTAAAGCACTGAGTCTCAATATGGAGGTGCACATCTCTCATGTTTACTGGACATATCTATATTGCATGAAAGTCTACATATTATACTGACTAATCTCATTGTGTCTTAGCCCAGCATGCTTTGGGGGAAGTGTGAAAATAGAAGGATTTTGTGTGGTAGATTGAGAATTCTTGGGTTGTTCTTAAATCCAGGTCAAGAATCAGGGAGAGATCTTTCTTGTGTGTGTACTTGTTATAGCTGCTCCATGCTGTGGTACACCAAACCCCTAAGTAGAGCCCTACCAAATTCATGGCCATGAAAAACATGGCACGAACCATGAAATCTGGTCTCTCCCGTGGAATCTGGTCTCCCCTGTGAAATCTGGCTATTGTAGCGGAGTCATGGTATTGCCACCCTTATTTCTGCACTGCCTTTAGAGCTGGGTGGCCAGAGAACAGCATAACCTTATCCTTTCTATCAATGAATCAATCTCTTATCTCTAAATTACAATTTGGCAGGTACTAGCATCAATTTACTACTGCCATCAGATATGACAAAACAAAACAATGTACCTGTTACGGTTTTGTTAATTATGCTACCCCAAAAAATTAATTGTGAGTAATTTTCTGTACTTTAGTGTCTCACACTATAACAATGTGGAACAACACTGAATTAAGAGGATAGTCAGTATTTTAGACTGAACACAAGAGTACTTACTGGCAGTGTTCCCTCCAATTTTTCCCACCTATATGCGGAATGAATTTTGTTATGTGCACTAATATGGAGGTGATGTGTGACACATCACCTTCATATTGGTGCACGTAAGAAAATTAATGTGGTGGGGGTGGGGCTGAGGGGTTCGGAGTGTCAGAGGGGGCTGGAGTGCAGGGGTGTGAGGGCTCCGGCTGGGGGTGCGGGCTCTGGGCTGGGGCAGAGGGTTGGGTGCAGGGGGTGAGGGCTCCTGCTGAGGGTGCAGGCTCGGGTGAGGCCAGGGATGAGGGGTTTGGGATGCAAGAGGGTGTTCTGGGGCTATGCCCAGCTCTCTCTTCCCACAGCAACACCTAGGCTGTGGGGGAGAGGTGCCTCTCCACAATGTGGCAACTCCGGGGCTGGGGCCGCAGGATTGGCACCCCTCCCCTGGCAGGACTGGGCTGGGGCTGGGTTTGGGCCAGGGGATGGGCATTGTGGCAAGTCTGCGATGGGGCTGGGTTTGGCACGTGGGAGGGCCGCCCTGGCCCAGCTGATCCAGGCACCCTGGCTGTGGCAGACTTGGGGCCCGGGGAAGGGTACCCCACACCGGTCCGGGCTGCCCCAGATGCAGCAGGTTGGGGGCTGGGCTAGTTTGGGGCGGGGGGCCCACACCGGTCCGGGCTGCCCCAGATGCAGCAGGTTGGGGGCTGGGCTAGTTTGGGGCGGGGGGAGAGCCTTCCCTCCCTCGGCAAGTCCCTGGACGGGTTCTCTGAATGGTGCTAGGAAGGCTGCTGCGCGGCCACGCAGCTTACAGGGAACTTAGCCTACTGGGTCCTTTGTCCCATCTGCCACACAATTGACAGTCATGGAAAGAAAGAATAAACCCACTTGGGGATGTCTGTATTAGTAGATCATTTGGAGAGAAAATAGTGGACCAGATTCTGTGCTCACACCAGTGTAAACCCAAAGTTATGCCTTTGAAGTCATTCTAGTAAGATCAAAGTCAGGCCCACAAGTTCTTATAAGTAAAAGATTTAGGGTCAGATTTTCAAAACAGCTTACTCTTTGTTTAGCTGTGGCCCTTGAAAATCAAGAGTGATCCTAGGTGGTCTAGAAGTGAGGATGGGAGTAGGGATAAGAAGTCACAATTGCTATAATTTCTGAGCCCCGGAGAATAATTCATGAGCACAATATTGGACAGTTCCATGCTGTTAAAATCATTGGATACAATGAGAAATTGTTATGCATGTGCTATTTCACAATAGGTTAAAATGATTTTCATAATGTAGCCCTAGCTCCCTCTGCTTTGGGTCTATAACACAAAGTCAGGCCAGACGGCTGCAAGAGAGTCTTGGTAGGCCGATATGTTAGCCCCAGAATATTAAAGGCTCTTTTCCCTACAAACTGAGAAGTGGTTACCTCAGGTCAATTAGGGACACCTGATTCCAACTAAGGGCTGCCTGAGGCCTTTAAAAACCCCTTCTCTGGGCAGAGAAGAGGGGAAGAGAGAGAGAGAGAGACAAGCTGTTGCCAGGCTAGTGGCAGCAGAGAAATAAGCTGTTCCAGGGTGAAAGGCTGTGCTCCTTCCGTTAGGGAAACAGCCAAACCTGAGCGCCTGCTGGAGGGAGGACTAACACCCCAGGACAATCAACAGGACGACACCCTGCACCAGTGAGGGGCAGCGAAAGTTACCCCCCTGGGGTTTTTTTTGTTTATGAGACTGTTTCCTTTTTGTTTGGTGGAGGATAACCCCAAAGGCCAACCCTCAGCCCTGAAATTGGGACTAAGGGAGCACAGAAGGGGGAAGGCAAACCCTGCCCTGAGAAGGGTTGCCCACCTCAGGCCCACCATTGCCAGAGGGGGCAGCGCTAAATCTGGCGAGAGAAAGGAGGTGCCTTGCCACACCTAGTGTTAGGAGTGGGATAGACTTCGTGGCAAACTGTCCCATGGCAAGGTAAATCACTTCCACCCCCAAAATGGACGATGTAGTGAGGGCACCAGTACAGGCCACAGCAGCAAAACAAAAGACTACCAGGGTCCAGATGGCTGCCCAACAGGAGTCGGTATAGCTACAGCAGGAAACAAATCAACTGCTGATGTGCCAGCAGCCCAGGATCGAGCCACCCTGAAGGAGGTCATGAACCAGCTGAAGGCCCTGACCGCTCTGACCCATGGCCATGATGGGACATGGTCCCTAAGGGCAAGTAGTTACCTACAGAAGATGACAGTGGAAGATGATGTGGAGGCATATCTTCTTGCCCCCAAGAGAATGGGCCAACGTGAGGCCTGGCCCCAAGACCAGTGGGCCAGCATCCTCGCCCCTTTCCTGTGTGGGGAGGCCCAGAAGGCATACTACGACATGGCAGTGGAAGCAGCTACAGTTTACCCCCGGCTGAAGGCTGAGATTCTGGCAAGGTCCGGGGTGACAACATCTATAAGGGCCAGAGGTTCCATGAGTGAAGGTATCGGGATGGCAAAGCACCGAGGTCTCACCCGTTCGACCTGATCCATCTGATGTAGAAGTGGCTGTGCCCCGAGATCCACAACCTGGAGAAAATTATGAAAGTCATAATCTTGGACAGGTTCACAAGAGGACTACTGCCAAACCTACGAGGATGGGTCAGCCAAAGTGACACCTCCTCCTGTGATGCATTAGTTGCCCTCGTAGAGAGACACTTAATAGCTAAAGAACTTTCTTGGACTACCAGGGAAGAGATGCACTGGGGCAAGAGGTCAGTCCCCACCCCAAGGGCCCGGGCTTCTGAAGCACTGGGCAGAACTATATTGGGTGGGGGAAGGAGGCTGAAGAGTGGCCTGAGGCTGCAAAGGGACTTGGGGACCTGGGGAGAAAGGGACATGGGATAAGGCCAACTAGCCCAAAGAATACAGGGATACCTCGAGTAGGATATAGGTGTTATGCTTGTGGGGGAATGGGGCATATAATGATCCAGTGCCCTAAAGTGGAGGAGCCCATGCAGTGCAATCTGGGGGATCATGAAGATCTGGCTTGATAAACCTCTTGGGAGTAGCGATGGCCCCCCATAGATACATGTGGCCACTTAGGATAAATGGCATACAGACCATTGAATTAGTGGACTCCGGAAGTGCCATCATGCTGGTCTCAGGGAAACTTGTGGGTCGGGACCAGTTGTCTCGGGCCAAGCACACTGGAATAACCTGTGTACATGGTGCTGTCAATTATCCAACCATTCCTGTACAAATTGAGGTCTAGGGGAATACCACAAGGGTGATGGCGGGGCTGGTCCCGAAATTCCCATATCCAGTCCTTATAGGATGAGACTTCCCAGGGTTTGGAGGTCTATTCCCCATAGATGAGTCAGAAGAGAGTAGTGACCCCGGGATGAATACAATGGCCCCAGTAACTAGCCCTCTCCCGGTCTTCTGTGAATTAGCCCAGGACTTGTTCTCTACAACTGGGAAGCCTTGGAAGACTAGGTGAGAAAGGAGGGCAGACAAGAGGTTGGGAACCAGGATCTTGGCCCAGAACCAAAAGGCTGCACTCATAGGGAAGAAATCATGTCCAGCTGGCAAGGGGTGATGCAGAGAGTCAACAAGTTAGAAGCTGGACCCAGTTCCACAGAGACCAACCCTGAGAGGGAAGCAGAAGTAGGTCCCCTTGAATTTGGACACATTGGACCCTCATTTGAGAATTTTGGGCAGGATCATGCCAATGATCTGCTATACAATAATATTAGAAAAGAGATAGTTGAAGTGAATGGGGTCCCAGTGGAGGGGAAAACCCAAGTCCCAGGGCTATATTTCATGATAAAAAGGGACCTATTATATAGAGTAGTCCAAGAGCAAGAGGTGGAGCAGCTCTTGGTACCTTGAAGGCACCACAGGGCAGTGTTAGACCTAGCTCATAGTCATTTATTTGGAGGACATCGGGGGGTAGATAAGACCCTTGATTGAATCCTACAGAGGTTCTTTTGGCCAGGAGTTTATATGGAGGTATGACGATATTGTGCCTCCTGCCCAGACTGCCAATTGCATGTCTCCCAACCGCACCTGACGTCCCTTTAGTACCTCTGCCAATTATCAAAGTTCCATTCAATAGGATAGCCATGGACCTGATAGGCCCACTGGAGAAGTCTCAGGCCAAGAAAGCCAAAGAGAAGACTGCCTTTTCGACACCAGAGGGATTGTACCAGTAAACAGTCGGATTACGTGGGGCTTCCGCAACCTTGCAGTGGCTCATGGATAAGCTGTTGAGTCCACATGGCAAGTATGCGGCCACTTACCTTAATGATGTCATCATACATAGCCCAGACTGGGAGAGACACCTAGAAAAGGTGGAAGCAGTATTGGATAACCTGAGGAAGGCGGGTCTCACTGCGAATCTCTCCAAATGTGCAATAGGGCTAAGTGAAGCCAAATACCTCAGGTACGTCGTTGGGAGGAGCATAGTGAAGCCCAACTGAACAAGTCAGAGGCGATACAAAGTTGGCCCCCTACCGATCCGGAAGAAACATGTCAGGGCATTCCTGGGGATAGCTGCGTACTACAGGCGATTCATTCCCCACTTTGCTACCAGAGCATACCAGTTGATGGACCTAATAAAAGGCTGGGACCCAGACATAGTGAAATAGACCAGCGCAACTGAAGAAGCTGTTACAGATCTGAGGACCGCCCTCTGCAGTAACCCAGTGCTAGTAGCTCCGGACTTTGAGAAAGTGTTCTTGCTGCAAACCGATGCCTCCAAGGTCAGGTTGGGAGCCATGCTTTCTCAAATGGTAACAGAGAAAGAATACCCAATCTTATTCCTTTGTTCTCTGGGCAAGAATTTCCTACTAAGGTATGCCATGGTAGAGAAGGAAGGCCTTGCGGTAAGGTGGGCCATGGAACCCCTCCGATACTACCTACTTGGACGGAGGTTTACCCTTGACGCTAACCATGCCCCCCGTCACAGGGTCCCCGCAGGTTTTCTCCCTCTTGAGCCTGCACCCTGTGTTTAGGCTGGTATAATAAAGACTCTTCCATGCCTTCTTTTGCTGGATCACCCAAGTGTCTGTCTTTATTTACAATGTTCATTTAGTTCCCAGATCCCCCAACAGCTAGTGCCCCACAGACCCTCCCCAGGGTCTCCTGGCTTTTGAGGCTTCCTTCTTTGGTAAGGAGACAGCGATACCACCCTCTTGCCTCCTCACTGAGGTTTGCCCAGCTGTCACTACTTAGCTCAGAATGTTCCTCTGAGCCAGCCCTCGTTAGGGCTTGCAGCTGTGCTCCCTGCTGAATACCTGTGTCTCTACCCCTGGCCTCCTGGCCAGAGAGCAGGCTGCAGCCATCATTTTGGCAAGGCCTTAAAGGGGTTTACTCCTGCCCTGGCACACCCCCTGAAATGGATGCACTGGAACAAAGAAAGAAATGCAAGGGTAATAAGATAGTTCCTGTCATTACAACCCTTCCACTTCAGAGTAGCAACACAGGTCAGGGACCAGGCATGGCAATACTGATGGCCTGTCAAGGGTGCACTGTTTTTTGACTCAAGTAGCCCAACCCCATGGTGTTGAGCAGGGGTGTGTGTCTGTGTGACAGAGTCAGGCTGGATGGCTGCAAGAGGGTTGCGGTAGGCCGATATGTTAGCCTCAGAATGATAAAGTCTCTTTTTCCTACAAACTGAGAAGGGATTACCTCAGGTCAATTAGGGACAACTGATTCCAATTAAGGACTGCCTGAGGCCGTTAAAAACCCCTCCTCTGGGCAGAGAAGAAGAGAAAGAAAGAAAGAAAGAAGCTGCTGCCAGGCTAGTAGCAGTAGGGAAATAAGCCACTCCAAGGTGAGAGGCTGTGTTCCTTCCCCTAGGGGAAACCTGAGTGCCTACTAGGGGAAGGACTGACACCCCAGGGCAACCAACAGGATGACACCCTTCACCAGTGAGGCGGCAGCGAAAGTTACCCCCCTGGGGTTTTTTTTGTTTATGAGACTGTTTCCTTTTTGTTTGTTGGAGGATCACCTCATAGGCCGATCCTCAGGCCTACCCTGAAAATAGGACTAAGGGAACACGGAAGGTGAAGGCAAACCCTGCCCTCAGAGGGGATGATTACGTCAGCTCCGCCATCGCCAGAGGGGAAAGCGCTAAGTCTGACAAGAGACAGGAGGTGCCTAGCCACACAAAGCACTGTATCATGCCTTGGAAAATGTTAAAATTTGCTTATCTATGTCTTGATAACATTGTTATTACAATGACAGATGTGATGTGTAAGATTTGTGAATGCTTGATCCAGCCCATCAAATCAACAAAATCTTTCCATTTGCAGATTTCCAGTGCTTATACTTATCTCTAACTTTCAGGAGAGGTGTGTTGTATCTTAAAAAAGATACAGCAGGCCCAGACCCTTGTCTTCAGCGAAGGAACATGCAGAACAAATCAGGCCTAATTCTGGGGTCACGGTATGAAGGGCTGGTCTCTGGGCATACAGTAGGGCAGCTTGAGGCTTCTGCTAATTTACTGCTGCTACCAATTCCACAAGGGGTAGAAACCATAGCCAGGTTTTGGAACAACCCATGAGTTTCCCAGCCATACACACTTTCCTCCAGTCACTAGCAGAGAAGGTAGGGTAGCAATCTTTATGTAGACTTTTCATCACCAGAGAATCTCCCTATGCTGGACATCTTTCTTGGGTCAGATATGCTGGCTCAATGACCAGGTTATGTGTGCAGTATGGTGCAAAGGGACTTCACTGTTTCGGAGGATTTGGCCAACGCATTTCCCGAGGATGGTAGGAAGAAGTGAGAATTAACCTTATCACCATTTTCAGGGCAAAGACACATACTTTCTGAGCGCTAAATACAGTGCCTTTTGCTTAATAGCAATCCATAGACTAATGCCTTTCATTTAATGGCAACATTTTGCTGGGAACCGATCCTGTTCCATTGACTTTAATATTAATTGGATTCGGATATTGGCAAGAGGCATGCCGCTTACAACTTTTTTTTAGGAAGACAGTCCCTGGCCTCAGGCAGGTCTGTGGGGCTGTAACCAGGGAAGTTCTGGGGCTGCACACTATCTTTCCATGTGCTTTCTGGACTGCATCCTGCCCTGGCGTGGGAGTGCTGGGTTGTGCCGAGCCCTGGCCTCAGACAGGTTTGTGGGCTGGGGAAGGAATGTCCCAACACTTCCTTCTTGGCTGCAGCCAGAAAGGTCCACAAAGTGTCTTTGATCCTTCTTCTTATATTCAGTATCCATATTGGATTCTAATGAACTCATGTGCTTATCAAATATAGTTGTTGGCTTATATGTGTGTTTACTACTATAATATAGCTACTGTGTGTAGCTATTAATGTAGTTTAACTTGCTCTATCACTGCTGTGGTGCTATAAAAATAGAACACAATGTAGTGTTTTGTTGATGTGCTTTACAAATATTTGTTTTGCAGACTGCAGTGATGATGTGTTCCGCTGTACTACCGGGAAATGCCTCAATTACACCTTTGTTTGTGATGGATATGATGATTGTGGAGACCTGAGTGATGAACAAAACTGTGGTAATTGGGAGTGTTACATTTTTCAAAAGGCTTTAATATAATAGCATTGTCTAAACTGACAGAATCTTTTCCCTTAGACTTATCAGAAACAGTAATATACCCATGCATTCCACTTTATTTAGCAAGGAAGTGAACACAGATTAAAGTTTGTGGCTCTCTGTAACTAATTTAAAAGATTTGGAGAATTTTATTATTCAATGCTTTTTCAGCAAATGGTATTTTTACACAATTTTTATGTTTTATACAAATCAGGTGCACATTTTATTGAAGAAATGTTAACTTTGTTATTTATTGTAGACTTGTTCAAGATGTGTTGTCAATTTTCCAGCTAATTCAGCAGCTCATATGAGACAAAATAGAACCTAAAAATGCTGCATATCATTGGTGCCAGCAGAGCATTATGACTAAATTCTTCCTGTATTAGCATCAGGACAGACTTGTCCTCCTTGACCATCAGCCATTCACTGCTCCTTAAATCCTGTTCTCCATTGAATTTCAAGGCTCTTTCCACTAATAATTATCCTCCCACCTCTCTGATCACTTCTTCAATGTCTTGTTTGGCAGATCCTCTTCCTCTCACAATCCACATTACATGTATGACTGGCTTGAAAATGGGAATTTTTCCCGTAGAAATTTTCATGGGGAAAAAGTCCCCATTTGGAATTTTGCCACCAGGAAATAAATGGTTTCCTGAGGCAAAATTTAAAAAAGTTAGTGTGGAAAAATCTTATTTTTCCAATTTTTGCCAGAGAGAAAAAGTTAAACAAAGTGAAAGTGCTACTTTCTCTCTGAAAGAGATGCCTTTAAACATGTAAAATAATATTTTGTTAAAATAAAAAAAACCCTGTTCCTTTTTAGCTTTTACTTTCCTCCCACTTTTCTGGGAGTGAGAAAAAATAAGAGAAGGTGTCCATTTTTTAACAATTTCAAAACAAAAATTTTCAAAAATACTGAATACATGTTTTTTTTCTAAAAAAATTATTCAATATATTTAAATGAAAAATGTAATAAAAAATGAGATTTAATTGCAAAAAATCATTTACAAAAGCTTTTTTTATTAAAAATCTTTTCATTGAAAAAAATTTCCATCCAGTTTTGATCACATCTTGTCTTCCTAATATTACTTTATCCTATATAACGTCCATAAGATTCAACCTTTTCTCTCTGTATAGACTACCTATGGCTTGTTCAAGTGTTTATTGTCTTGTGCATTGGTTATTGTAATCTCCTCCTTTCTGGCCTGGATACTTCTAATCTTGCCTACCACAAGTCTGTTGCTGTTAGGCCAGTTTTGAGTAGTAGGCAGTAATAGCTGCATTGGTGGACAACAGGCATTCGTAACCTGCAATAACAAAAACTCTCCACAACTGTCCCACCCATTTTTTCTTTTAATTTTTTTCCCCATTGAATCTGATCACGTTTACAGTGAATAGGCCCCAATCCTGCAAGCACTTAATCTTGTGCAGAGCTTTCTTCATGTGAGTAGTCTTCATATGACCTATGAATTTACTATTTTGAAGACTTCAGTGGGATTTCTTATGTGAACAAAGTTATGCATGAATTTAAGGACTTTAAGTATGAATTTAAGTAAAAAGCTGTACTGCTTCCACTATACAAGTATAGTTAACCTCCCAAGTGCAGATGCAGTTGCTTCACAAGGGTGTAGCTATTCCTGTATGGGAAGGGAAATAACTATTCAGGTATAAGTCACCCTTCTACTGATATAATTATTTTGGGAGAAAAAAATCACACCCCTAACCAAAAGATTATTCCAAAAAATTTTAAGTATAGACCAGACGTTAGGGTGTGCCTGCACTTAAACCACTGCAGCTGCACTGCTGTAGCACTTCAGAGTAGACGCTTCCTATGCTTATGGAAGGGGTTCTCTCATTGGCATAGGTAATCCACATCCATTAGAGACAGTAGCTAGGTTGATGGAAGAATTCTTCCTTCAACCTAGCACTGTTTACACTGTGGGTTAGGTTGGCATAGCTACATCTCTCGGGGTGTGGATATTTCCTTATTCCTCAAGTACTTCCATTGGAATCTATCAAAGGGACTACTTGTGCTGTAAGGTATTACTCCTTGTGAGCTAGATTGGCAGAATCAGGCCCTTACAGTGAAATCCTGGTCCCATTAAAGTGCTCAGTTGTGTAGCATGGTTGGTAATAATTTTTGAGAACAATGGAAACAAGTTAAACTTCCTAACTTAATAGCCTACAGAAAACAGTGACATAAAAACAGTGTTTGACAGTGATTACTCCCAGATTTGTTGTGTCCCATTCTCTTTTCCTCATCTTTAACATACTCTCAAGTACTTTTTATACCAAGTGTATTCTGTATATTCAACCTTTCCTAAGGGTTTGACAAAGAAAGTTTCATTACTGGAGGAAAAAGAATGATGAAAGGGCAAATAAGGCTAAGATTTCTGTCTCTTCTTGGAGCTTTCTTATGGAAAATTCTTGGCCTCTTCCAAAGATTAGCAGGCTAGTGGGATCATTATGTGTCCCATAATGCAATGCAGATCTTTCTTTTTTTACTTCTGAACAATTTTATGGTGGGAGTGAAGAAAGATTTTTCCTCTACCTTAGCCAAGAAGGCTGGCAAAATAAATAGCTGTGTCTATAATAGATATGATCGCAAGAGCTTTAGCCTTCTGAAGAATGCTTTGTTTATCTGGGAATCTTAGTTATTTCCATCTGGGAACCCATGTTTGATGTGTTCATTCCAACTCTCAACTGATGTCTCCATCTGGGTTTGTAATGGGAAGAAGTAGTGTTTACACAAACACAGTATCATTGCCTCCTGCTGTGCCTTATGGCAGCCTAAAATTTTTACATCGTTACTTCTATGTCTCTGTTCATAATCCTTTATCTTATCTTTCACTAGGGACAGATAGATCTCTTTGAAAATCTTTTACCTCACCCACTTTTTGTTGGTGCAGCTTCTTTGGCCATCAAAATTATTTTTTCAGCATGAACTGTTTTCTCTGCAGTGTTGGCCACAGATACTGCAGATCTCCAAATCCTTGTTGGAGATCACTAGTGATTCCAGCAATCCATTTGTTGGAGTTTCCTCCAAGACTCTTTTAAAATAGGTGGCATCCAAGGTGGTGTCTCTTCAGTCCTCTGAGCCAGACTATAGTCTATTCCTTATATACTATTTGAGTCTTCAGTTTCATCTTTTACCTCAGAAATATTTTATTTCTTCCGGTCGTATTATCTATTAGAAATTGAATGTAATGTCAAAAACAAAACAAAATTACCAGACCAGTGGGTTTTAGTAGTAATTCTGTGGGACCTCAGCACAGTTACTCACTCTACTCGCATCCCATGGCCATTGGACACATCTTTTCTCGACAGGTATTGATATGCTACGAGAGATACAGTTCTGCAGACAATTTGAGTGCTCTGTGAACTTCAGTTTGGGAACAAATACTCTATCATACAGACATCCCTATGTAGGAATTGCAAATTAAATGGATGTACCTGACATTAAATTTCATATTCAGAACTGTCTATGAAATAATATGCTAAAATATATGGATAAAGCACAAAATTACATGTAGTAGTTGCTTAGTTTCTCTATCCAGGCTATTTCCCATTTGTTAATATAAAACTAAATTACTTTAATAGGAAAAAAGATATTGGTCTATACTATGGTAGTCACCATTGGAAACTTGGCAATTGCCTTAGGTAACATTGTGACAGGTCACAGCTGCTGTTCCCCCACCTCTTTCACGAACACAGACCACTCTGAGACCTTCCTGCTTGTGAACACCAGCATGTACTTTATTTACAGTGTCTCAGTCCTTCCATCAGTACATATCAGTCAGGGGCGAAAGTGGGCCGGTACAGCGTACTGGTGACAAATGGCCACCGGTACCGGCCCTTCTGCAGCCGACACGAAAGTGCTGCTGCAACAAAGGACTCCGCTTAAAGTGCTGCCGCCACAGCGCTTTAACATCATTGCCCCTTTTGCGCCCCCCGGGCCGCCGATGGGGGGGCAGCAAAAGGAGCAGCTCCCCCAGGGCCGGTGATTTAAAAGGGCTGGAGGGCAGCAGCAGCTGGAGCCCTGGGACCTTTAAATCGTTGCCAGAGCTCCGGGTGGCATGGGCCAGGGCCAGAGCTCTGGGCAGCATGGGTAAGCTGGCTGGGGGAGGCTGACCCCCCCCAAAGCCCCACCCCTCCGCCCGCAGCCCTGCCCCTTCCAGGGGTCCAGAGCCAGGGTCCCATACTGGTAATTGTATAATGTTACTGTCACCCCGATAGCAGTGCAACCACACCATTGCACTGTTTTCCAACTTTCTGGCCCTTTCTTCCAGGGGTGAGTGGCTGAGATGTCTCTACTCCAAGAGCGGGCGGGCGGGCGGGCGGGCGGGCGGGCGGGCTGGCTGGCTGGCTCTCCTCAAGCACTTCCTTCCTGTGCTCCTTTTTAACCACTTGCCTGCTAATGGGTTAATTAGCTCATTAACATTGTTAACCCCTGACTTAATCTTATGATCTATGGTCCTCTCTCACGTCTTGTGGGTGATTTTATGCTTGCTAGAGGTAAAATGACATTGTAGGAGTGAAGGGGTGTATTGCTTATTAGCTTCGAACTTGCATGGGGTGCAAATAGGTGAACATAGGTAAATGGCTAATTAAGGTGGCTAGAGTTAAGGGTCTGTTATATTAGGTGAAAGCTTTGTGCAGGAGTGTGGTGGGGTGCCTGCCCCACACTGAGATCTAAGGGGTTAATAGAGCCCTTGGGAGGCTGCGCAGGAGGCAGCCAATCAGAGGGACTGTGATGAGCAACCAGTCAGGGCCGGGTTGGCCCATATAAGAAGGGCTGCAGCACAGAGTAGCTTCAGTCACTTCCTGGAGCTTGAGGAATGAGGTGGATTGGCTGCCTTGCAGGCTGAAGGCAGCAAGCACCCTGGACAGTGCTTCAGGCAGAGACCCAGGGAGCTAAAGGCAGCTCCTGGTGGGCTGCTGCAATCTGCAGGCTGTGGCTCTGAGGCAAGGGCAAAGAGGGTGCTGGGGCCATGGGGAAATGGCCATACACAGGGTGCCTGGTCTGGGACCTGTAGTAGTGGGCACACCTGAGTCCCTCTCCCCCCACTCACCACTGAGGAAGTGGTAGTACTAAGGGACTGCAACATTCCCCTGGAAGCGGGGAGCACAGAGTGCAGCACAGCCCGAGGGTTGTGTCACTGAAGAGGACACCACAATCCTGGGAGTGATGTGGGTCCCAGAGCAGAAGTGATTGTGGCAAGGCACCACCAGAAGAGGGTGCACTGGTGAGAAGACCCAATTTCCCATGACAGCTGGCAGGAAGCCCCAGACCACTGCCCCTGGTACAAGGGGAGTTTGAAAGACTATTTAAGGGACACTTGGGGGTTTAGGGACTATGGGGCTGCCATGTTTGGAGGCCTTTTTGGTAGAAGGCAGGTGTACCTTCCCAAGTTGGACTTCAGAGTTGCTGCTTCCACTGGAGGGGGTTGAAGAGCAAACAAGAGGGATTCAGGTCCTGGTGGGGTAGATCCTGGAGAGCCAGAGGCAACAATGGGAGGCACAGAAATACCTACACAAATCCCTGAGTCAGTTAGCGGAAGAGAAGCGTTATTTGCTCAAGACCCTCCAAGGGGTGATCAGGGGCCCAAGAGCAAGAAGCAAGGTCCCAGGGTCAGGCCAGAAGCACAAGCAAGGCAGTGTTAGGCCTGTGGGCGGAGGGGACACTTCAAGAGAGGGTGCCCCTATCGGGAAGAGAAGAAGTCTAGCCCCAAGGGAATGAAAGCAGGGAAACTGCAAGGTCCCTGACCTGGGAAGAGAACAGGAAGGGGGGATGCTTGTTTTGCCTGTGGGGAACCAGGGCATGTGAAGAGGCAGTGCCCTCACAGGCAGAACAGGAGCCCAGGGAAGGGCAGCGTCCTGATTGGTGATGAGAAAGGGGACCCAAGCCAGGAGAAGGGCAAGGGAGCCAGAAAGGAACAGAAAGAGGTGCCAGATACCCAGAGGGGGCTGCACCGATATGGTAGAGAAGGCCAAAGGGGCTGAACCAGAGAGACAGGAGGGA
This sequence comes from Lepidochelys olivacea, assembly GCF_965140295.1. Lineage (NCBI taxonomy): Eukaryota > Metazoa > Chordata > Testudines > Cheloniidae > Lepidochelys > Lepidochelys olivacea. The sequence continues at coordinate 99,307,259 of NC_140414.1, forward strand.
AAGAAGAGTCCCTTAGACATCCAGCTGAAGGATGTGGGCACTTATATAGAGACCAATTGAAGGGAGCTGGAAACTCAGACCCTAGGAAAAGGGGTACTGGCAGAGTCAGCAGAGCAAGGACCAGGGCTATGGGAGAGGCTGAAAGCCACCGAGCTGGCCTTGCAAATAGCACAAGATGGCACAGACAGAGAAAATAAGGAATACCAGAGAGGAGAATGATAACTTGCTCCTCCTAGTGGAGAATCTGAGATGGGAGAGGGACACCCTGCGACCACAGCTACAGGGGAAGTCGGTCTAAAGGAGGAGGGTGCGTGATGGGGTGCCTGCCGCACATGGGGCTCTGAGGGGTTAATAGAGCCCTTGGGAGGCTGCGCAGGAGGCAGCCAATCAGAGAGGAGCTGAAAGAAGCAGTCAATCAGGGCCGGGCTGGCCCATATAAGAAGGGCTTCAGAACAGAGCAGCTTCAGTCACTTCCTGGAGCTTGAGGAGTGAGGTGGACTGGCTGCCTTTCAGGCTGAAGACAGCAGGCACCCTGGACAGAGTAGTGCTGCAGGCAGAGACCCAGGGAGCTAAAGGCAGTTTCTGATGGGCTGCAGGGATCTGCAGGCTGTGGCCCTGAGGCAAGGGCAAAGAGGGTGCTGGGGCTGTGGGGAAGTGGCCCAGGGAAATGTACAGAGGAGTCAGAGGGGTGCTGCCATGCGTGGGTCCCCCGCATCCCACTCGGCACTGAAGAAGTGGCTGGACTAAGGGATGGCAATATTCCCCTGGAAGGGGGGAGCACAGAGTGCATCGCAACCAGAGGGCTGTGTCACTGAAGAGCACGCTGCAGTCCTGGGAGTGACTTGGGTCCCAGCGTAGAAGTGACAGTGGCAAGGCACTACCAGAAGAGGGTGCACTGGCAAGAAAAGCTAATTCCCATGACAGCTGGCAGGAGGCACCAGAGTAGTGAGTCTCACCCCATCACAAGGAATTATACTACAGGCTGAAGTGTAGCTGAAATGTGAAAGACCTAAGGCAATAACCCCAGGTCAGAAACTTTGCACTCTCGTTCTGGGAGACACTCTCGTTCTGGGAGACAAACAAGTAACCACAAATGGGTACAGTCCACCACAGAGATCTGGAAGAAGGGTGTGTGACACTCTGTACCTCAAAGTAGGACCCTGGAACCTCCTTATTCACTATGGTCATATGATTATAAGTTTTGTACAAAGTATATCTAGTGAGGTATCATTTAAAAATTCTTGATTTGTTGAACATTAATAAAATTAGTAAAATTCCTGTTGGTTTGTGTGTACTGTCATTATATGTGAAGTTATGAAGTATTGCTACATGTGCTACTGAAATATGTTGTAAGGTTTGGAGACTCCCACAACCAGCCTTTCAGTTGCAACAAAAGAGGGCCAGATAGGTGTAGATGGCCCATCAAAAAGAATTCACTCTCCCAGAGGCTCCTTAGAGTAGGCATGTATCCAATGGAGACTGCTTGACCAATGGGGACTGCCTGACCCCCATGTCACAGGAAGGATCTTTCTAGCAGCTGGAAGAAGATATAAAAAGAGAGAGTGACATCACTTAGTCTCTCCACCACCTCCCATCTCAACATCCAGAAGATCGTCTGAAAGACAAAGACTTAGAATTAGGGAAATTGGTCCCATGCTGGATCGGAGTCCAGTCTGTGTATTGAGGAACTGTAAGCTGCCTATCAAAAAGAAACTGTTTGATTCAAATCTTGCTTAGTCTGTTAAAGTTAGAATTTAGACAATTTCTATTTTTAGTTCTTAGGTAACCAACTTTGATCTCTATGCCTATTACTTAGATTTTAAGTGATTATATCTTTCTATAATTAATACATCTGTTTTATATTTTACCTAAAGCAGTGTGTTTTTGGTTGAAGTGATAGGAGAATCTCAGCTTGGGTTACAAAGGCTGGTGCATGTCCACTTTCCTATGAAGAAGTGGTGAATTAAGTAATAATCTTACACTGGCCAGGCTCTGACCAGTGCAAGACAGCACAGTTCTGGAATTGGGGTGGAATTGGCTGAAGCCTCCCAATTGATGGTTCATGAATGGCTGGGAGTTCATTCATGTAACTCAGTTGGGTATGTCCCTGCCTGCGGCTGGCTGTGTAAATGCAGTGCCTGTCAGAGGCTTATAGCTTGACATTAACATGTCCATGTGAGAAGCAGCCCAGGCTGGTAAGTTTGGAGGGCTCAGTGGTCCCATAGTCCAGGTTTCACCCTGGGGATCCCATCACAGGGGGCTTTGGCAATTAGGTTGCTATGGAGTATGTAAGCAGTTAGACCTCATTTACATATAGGAATTATTAAGAAATGAGTATATAAATCATGAATATTAATGTCTGATGCTTAATTATGGATACCCCAAACGCCACATGTGGATGGGGCAGCTATTGACCTTATAATTATTAGGGTAAAGGATCAAATATGGTATATATCCATATTATTACCATAATTAATGGTATAAAATGTTACACCCAGTTCCTGTTTCTTTGGGTTTGTTGGGTCCCCGAGATGGTGTAAACTGAATCGGGACCTCCATTCTGATGGGCTCCACTTACTTTCCCTTCTATCTGGTTTTCAATGGTCTCCATAAATTGTGAGTATGCACCATGCAAGATTATAAGTATGAACAATACAGGAAACCACTTTACTGCACTTATCTTATCCTTATATTTATGTATATTGATCCTTTTCTACTATGTCAGTTATACTTGTCTGTATTAAATAAAGCTTCTGTGTGTGTTTCACCAAGTAACCATCTTCTCAATTAACTCTAATTTTCCACCTAGGAAAAGAATGAGTTATCTGTAACAAGTGCCTGTTGCACCCCAATACATAATCTTATAAGTGTAATAATTCAGGTTACAACTTCCTAACCCCTGTCTTGTAAGTAGGCCCATCTCTGACCAATTAGGCCTTCTCTAGGAACCTAATTAGTGCTAATAGTGACGAGAGAGCTGGTGCAAGCTCCATCTCTCTCAGCATTCTGACCTCACTTTACATCAGTTTTTCCTTTGTTCAAGGCATTTACTATAAGTATAAAATAGTTTAAGTAATACTGCAGTATGGTAACCTTGTGTACTGTTGCTAATCTAACACTAAATTGCCAAATTTGTAATGATAATGACCTTTTCAGAGCATAGAATTGTCAAGCAGAAATAGGAATTACACAATTGGAATTAATTTTTTTCCTCTTTCCTTTTTTTCCCACCTAATTTTTCATCAGATTGCAATCCATTGAAGCAACATCGATGTGGAGATGGAAGATGTATAACGGTAGACTGGGTATGTGATGGTGACCATGATTGTATAGACAAGTCAGATGAAGTCAATTGCTGTAAGTTACCTGGTTTCTTAAGTCTCCATATCAATACTGTTTTAACAAAATGTTAAGGATGGAATATTGCTAGAAATACAAGAATTTAAGGTAATTTGATTTCATACAGCTTAGTAAGTGGTAAATGTCCTTGCAGGTACCGTACTGTGGCAAACATAGTTACCCTAGAGGTTAGCTAATGTGATTCCAATTTTTAAAAATGGGCTCCAGAGGTGATCCTGGCAATTACAGGCCAATATGCCTAACTTCAGTACCAGGCAAATTGGTTGAAACTATAGTAAAGAACAGAATTATCAGACACATGATTTGTTGGGGGAAGAGTCCACATGATTTTTGTAAAGGGAAATCATGCCTCACCAGTCTACTAAAATTCTTTGAGGGAGGCTTGTGGACAAGGGTGATCTAGTGGATGTAGTGTACTTAGATTTTCAGAAAGCCTTTGACAAGGTTCGTCACCAGAAGCTCTTAAGCAAAGTAAGCTGTCATGGAATAAGAGGGAAGGGCCTCTCTTGGATCAGTAACTGGTTAAAAGATAGGAAACAAAGGGTAGGAATAAATGGTCAGTTCTCAGAAAGGAGAGAGGTAAATAGTGGTGTCCCCCAGCGGGTTGTACAGGAACCAGTACTGTTCAACATATTCATAAATGATCTAGACAAAGGGGTAAACCGTGAGGTGGCAAAATTTGCAGATGATACAAAACTACTCAAGATAGTTAAGTCCAAAGCAGACTGTGAAGAGTTACAAAGTGTGACAAAGTTCCTCCTCTACCTTGGTGGGTCTTGCACTTATTGGCGGATTTGCTTGCCTCGGAGATTCACGGCAGCCCTCAGTTCAGCCATTTTTGTGAACCCACAGTCCAGGTCAACTCCTCCTGTGTATGACCAGGAGCTGGGAGGTTTGGGGGGAACCCGGGCCTGCCCTCTACTCCGGGTTCCAGCCCAGGGCCCTGTGGAATGCAGCTGTCTAGAGTGCCTCCTGAAACAGCTGTGTGACAGCTATAACTCCCTGCGCTACTTCCCCATGGCCTCCTCCCAACATCTTCTTTAACCACACCATAGGACCTTCCTCCTGGTGTCCAATAATACTTGTACTCCTCAGTCCTCCAACAGTGCGCATTCTCACTCTCAGCTCCTAGTTCCTCTTGCTCCTCACACGCGCACCACAAACTGAAGTGAGCTCCTTTTTAAACCCAGGTGCCCTGATTAGCCTGCCTTAATTGATTCTAGCAGCTTCTTGATTAGCTGCAGGTGTTCTAATCAGCCTGTCTGTCTTAATTGTTTCCAGAAAGTTCCTGATTGTTCTGGAACTTTCCCTGTTACCTTACCCAGGGACAAGGGACCTACTTAACCTGGGGCTAATATATCTGCCTTCTATCGCTCTCCTGTAACCATCTGGCCCGACCCTGTCACAAAAGGGATCTCACAAAACTGGGTGACTGGGCAACAAAATGGCAAATGAAATTCAATGTTGATAAGTGCGAAGTACTGCACACTGGAAAACATAATCCCAACTATACATATAAAATGATGGGGTCTAAATTAGCTGTTACCCCTCAAGAAAGTGATCTTGGAGTCTATTTGGCACTGCTGAGGCCATATCTGGAGTAATCCATCCAGTTTTGGGCCCTCCACTACAGAAAGGATGTGGACAAATTGGGGAGAGTCCAGCAGAGGGCAACAAAAATGATTAGGGGGTTGGAGCACATGACTTATGAGAAGAGGCTGAGGGAACTGGGCTTATTTAATCTGCAGAAGAGAAGAGTGAGGGGGGATTTGATAGCAGCCTTCAGCTACGTGAAGGGGGGGTTCCAAAGAGGATGGAGCTAGGCTGTTCTCCATGGTGGCAGATGACAGAACAAGAAGCAATGGTCTCAAGTTGCAGTGTGGGAGGTCTAGGTTGGATATTAGGAAAAACTATTTCACTAGGAGGGTGGTGAAACACTGGAATGGGTTACCTAGGAAGGTGGTGGAATCTCCATCCTTAGAGGTTTTTAAGGCCTGGCTTGAGAAAGCCCTGGCTGGGATGATTTAGCTGGTATTGGTCCTGCTTTGAGCAGGGGGTTGGACTAGATGACCTCCTGAGGTCTCTTCCAACCCTAATCTTCTATGATTCTATGATTGTGCACAGTTCTCTGAAAACCTCCACTTAGTGTGTAGTGGCAGTCAAAAAAGCTAAAACAGTGTTGGGAATCATTAGGAAAGTGATAGATAATAAGACAGAAAATATCGTATTGCCTCTATATGGTATCCCCACATCTTGAATACTGCGTGCAGATCTGGTCACGCCATGTCAAAAAAGATATATTGGAATTGGAAAAGGTACAGGGAATGGCAACAAAAATGATTAGGGGTATAGAATAGCTTCCATATGCGGAGAGATTAATAAGACTGGGACTTTTCATCTTGGGGGGGAAAAAAGATGACAAAGGGGGCATATGATAGAGGTCTATGAAATTATGACTGGTGTGGAGAAAGTAAATAAGGAAGTGTTATTTACTCCTTCTCATAACACAAGAACTAAGGATCACCACATGAAATTAATAGGCAGCATGTTTAAAACAAACAAAAGGAAGTATTTCTTCACACAACACACAGTCAACCTGTGGAACTCTTTGCCAGAGGATGTGATAAAGGCCAAGACTATAACTGGGTTAAAAAAAGAACTAGATAAGTTCATGGAGGATAGGTCCATCAATGCCTATTAGTCAGGATTGGCAGGGATGCAAAACCATGCTCTGAATTCTCCCTGGCCTTTGTTTGCCAAAAGCTGGGAATGGGTGACGGGGATGTATCATTTGATGATTACGTATTCTTTTCGATTCTTCTGAAGCACCTGGCGTTGGCCACTGTTGGAAGACAGGATACTGGGCTAGGTGGACCATTGGTCTGATCCAGTATGGTTGTTCTTATGTTCTTCACCTTTCCTTCTGGTTCATTATCACTTCAATTGGAATACTGTAACTGTCCTTCTTAAATTGTAAGCATTTTGGAGTAGGGACATCTACACAGTAATTTTTCAGCTCAGAGCCTGAGTCCTGTGAGCCCAAGTAGCTGACCTGGGCCAGCTGTGGTTTTTTATCCCTGTGTAGCCATATCCATTGAGAGCACAGGAGAGAGAGGCTCTCAGTTCAGCTACCCAGACTGGACCAGGCAGAGCTGTCATCATCCCACAGCTGATATTACATGGAAAGTCCTGCTCAGGAACAAACTGGAGCATGCTCAGAGCAGACAGTCTTCCAAAAATGTATCTGCAAAAATCTACTGATCATGTGTAAATTGTTCCCTCCCCCGCCCCCCCCCCCCAGTCTTATCATTTGGTAAAATGTTGATGTTTTTGTGCAGAGACAGCAAAAACCCACCCCCTGCCAAATTTCAAATCCCTGCTCCAAAGAATGCAGGCACTGCAGATTTTTGAACAATTTTTTAACATGGGCAAAACAACTTATTTTTCCTTACCCTCATTCTTAGAAAAAGCCAACCCATTTGGCTGAAATTTTCCAGAACAATTTAGCCTGAGGGAGACACCTGATAAGGAAAATTTCAGCCCAAATGGTTAAAATTTGAGAAAGTTTATAAGCAGCTGAAAACAGGGTCTTTATAATGGTAACAGTTGGGCTACCTTTCTAAGCGTTGCTGCCAGCCCCTCCAACAATATTTTTTTTCAAAAATTATCTTTAAAAGAAATGAGACCTGTAGACATGTAGGATGATTGGAATGTGTTATTGTTTCCCCAGCATGTTACAGTCAGGGTCTGGTGGAGTGCAGAAATGGACAGTGCATTCCCAGTGCTTTCCAGTGTGATGGGGATAATGACTGTAAAGATGGAAGTGATGAAGATAATTGCAGTGAAAATAAGGGTATGCTGTGTTTCATTCTCTTTGCAGTAAGTCAACCAATCCCCAATGACCCTCTGTACTGGAACTTCCTTTTGGGAAATAAGGACATAAGGATGTCTGTCCCCCAACTGGCACACAAGAAGTGCCCCCCACTCCTCCATGTTACAGTCAGAACTTTTTCTTAACCACTCCTGAAGAACCTACTCTGAGGCTAAGCAAAGAGATGGAAATGCCATGCTAGCATTTGGTTTCATAACTAATCCGTTTTTTAAAAAATACTAGTATTCTCTGTATTTCAATAAATCCAGCTGTTAAGAGTTTCCCTGCGGTTAGGATGGGTCAGTGGCATTTAGATATCATTAGTGGTTATTGCCACTTGGCAAGGAACCTCCGGGGAAAGACTTTCCTGATTGAAAACAGAGAATTAGAGGAAGAAAGTGTTCTCATTGTTGAACTACTGGTTAAATGTAGGAAGCTCAGTAAGGGGAAAAACAGGTATGTTGTAAATGCTCACAACTGGCAATAATGGCAGAACACCGAACTGACACACTTTGGGGAAAAAAATAAAATCCTTTCATATAAGTCCACTCTCCTCTGGGGTCGTCTGGTACCTTTTTCATCTCTGGCCCTTCCCATTGCTATTTTAAGTCATCTGGTCTAAAGAATAACTGAAGAAATAAAGCAGAGAAATTCAGCTCCTTCTCCCCCACCAAGATTGCTAGATCTTACAACTTGCATTGGTGAAAGCTACAGCAGGATAGTTTTTACATTTTTGTCATATGAAGATGTAAAACCCAGAGCCAAATGTTGCCCTCAGTTATATCTGTGCAACCCCAATCAAGGCTCAATTTCCTCTCCTCCATATTTCCCCTTCTCTGGTGTCTATTTTTGTTGTCATTTTCTGCATCCCCACGCTTATACTGTACTTTCCAGGTCCCTCTGCTTCTCCTGTTGGAGGTTGCAAGATAGAGGGGAAAGGAGGGGAGTTGAGAAAGGAGAGTGGAATATGCTAGAAACTGTACTACTGTCTCTAGCAGCCTCTGAAAGATGCTTTTCTGAAATAGCCTTGTCACATCCACCTTACTTTCTGCCTCCTAAATTATTCATCGCTAATAGAAGACTATTTAGCTGACATATTGGTGCATGAGACACAATAGAATCCAGGTGCATGTCTGTCTGTCTTGCTCTCTCTCACTCATTGTTTTTCTTGCCACTGTGGGACTAAGAGTAATAAAATTTTTTCTGCCAGTAAAGTGACAGGGTATGACTCAAAGATACAAGGAGCAGACAAAGAGTGAGAAGGGGCCTTTATTATACAGTCAATGTTCTGACTATATGCTTACAGCTTAAAGTGTTCCCATCTAAACACTTCAGCTGCAATGTCTTCAAATTATTAGAAAATTTTCTCTTCTGTTCATTATCTTTAAATATTTAGTAAAATGCTGTTAAACACTTTTAGCAATCTGCCAGAGAGCAGGGACCTTCATTTAGACAACCTTGTCAAGTTTTCCCACTGGGAAAGCGTCTCTCTAAATTTACTTGGGACTGAAGTTCTGCCTGGTTGTTATCCGGGTGCATACTGTGGAGATTTCTACTGTGCCCGTTGCACAGTCCCCATAAGGGCCAGGCAGAATTCCAGTCCTTACATTTGGGAGTTCAGGGACCACCCCTTCCCTACTGCCCTAGGGCATACAGAACAGGTTGGGCCATGCCTCAGCTCCACCATACCTCAGGCACTGGCTGTTGTACGAAGAGAAATAAGTTGCACTTTGTAAAGAGAGAGGACCTTCCTGTGCTTTTCCTAAGGGTGCAGCCCAGACCTAGTCAGACTGTGTGCTTTACACATTCTGCTGTCTCTGCCATCCGAGCTTGTAAGTACATTTGTTATAATGTCATTTTACATAACTTACAAGCTTTGCTATCAAAGCCAGGAGAACTTGTAGATTCTTTGATCCCTTCTTTGAACTAGCTTCACATAGGAGAACTGTGTGTATCTGTCTTGTATGCTCAGTAAACAGTTTTCAAGGAGTCACAGTTTTGTCAAAACAATCCCTGCAATTACTTTTGTCCTCACTTAGGACCATACCCAGCTTTTGCTTTCTAACTTCAGTCTTTTCTGCTATAGCTCTGTCTGAAGAAATATGACTGGAATTCTAAAGCATGAGAATAGTGTTTTACATCCTCACAAAACTCAAACTGGATAAAGGGATTTTCTCAAATTTTCCTCAAACTCAATTCCAGGCAGAGTCCAAACATGAAAACTCCCCCCTCCCTCCCGCACCTCCCCACAATGCTAATTTTTTTTAAATAGTGAGAAAATGGCCTTATAATTGAAATTTCTCTATAACCTGTATAATACTGGGCACTACCAAATATGTGCTTAAGAAACTCCCAAATTGTGCGGATTCTTGTGTCACACACACATGTGCAGAATCAGTTTACAGTGAAGCCAAATATTATGTTCGTGGGGGCTGGAGGCGACACACTGAAAGTCTCTCTGAGACAATTGAAAGAGTAAATTCCTTACTTTTAATGTTAATGAGAGCATTCAATTCAGAAAGTAATCAAGCCTGCAGGAAGACGTGGCATGACCACATGTTAGTTGACCATCTGATCTTTTAAAATAAAAATATAGTCTCCATATACCCCATTTCAGAATGGTAATGGGAGAACCTCAGAGGATTTATAGACATGGGCCTATTCAGCTAAGCTTTCAAACATTCAAATACTTACCTACATCTTGTTTAAACTTTTGGTACCCCCACACCAGTCTGCCTCTGGCAAGCTTTCAGTAGCTCATGCTAGTCCTATAATTTTATCTCCCTCTACTGACCCAGACAGACCACACTGCCTCAGTCTGTACTTTGTATTTTGAAGGGTCTCTGCATCCAGCAAAGTATCTGTGGCACACCTGGTCTTACTCCCCCCAACCTCGAAGCGGGTGGAAAAACACTACTAGGTCCCACCTAAGGACTTCTAGCATTTTTATGCCCATTTGATACTGGGGTTGCTTATTATCTCTGTAGTGTAGGAGAAGACCAGATCCACCAAGGGCATCAAGACAAGGACACCAAAGAGCTAGATACTTTTGTCCAGAAAGTCTATTCTTAGGTAGCCCTCCAATTGTCAAGCACTGTTCATGCAAACAGTATCCAGACTCTGCAAGGCTGCTCGTGAAATAAACTGCTCACATTTGCCAAGCATTATGCACTGGACTTGGCTGCTAGAGCAGATGATAAGTTTGGGAGACTGTACTCCAATCTCTATTTGACTGATGCAGTTGATACTCCTCATATTCACCAACCTGAAGAAGATACTGCTTGCGAGTCACCTACAGTGGAATCCACAATGACACATACTCAAAGAAAGAACGATTATTTACACCACAATAACTCTGGTTCTTCAAGATGTAGTCAGTGTGGATCACATGACTTCCTGCCCATAGGCGCTGACTTTTGCTTTTTTCCAGGGGTGCACCACCTCCACTCCCTGACAGACATTACTATTCAAAATATTCTGAGCTTGCGCACATGACGTACATGTGCACTTAGAAGGGGATCCATACTGACTACAGCATCTCGAAGAACTACAGTTACTGAAGGGTAAATAATCATTCTTTCATCTTTTCACAGTTAAAGGAGTATGGATTCGTCTAAGAGAGGCAGAGAAGTTCTTAAACGATTTAGGATGTTGGTTTGGCTTCAAAAAACAGTTGAGCAGTAGTAGCACATTTGTGATATCATCAGAATAGATATGAGAGGGAGAACAGCCAGTAACTTGCTACTTCATCCATATAATCTACAAATGAATATTGGCTTACCATATTATTGAATGAGAAAACGTACCTTCCTTACATACCTTAAGGAAATGTAATTACGACCTTAATGCTGTCTCATTCTGTGAAAATAGAAATCCAATATGGAAGTAATCAAAACTGAGTCTATGATGCTTTCTAAAGACATGGCAGACTGTGTTTATATGAATTCAATGTGGACTCTATTATGATTAGAAAGAATCTGTACTGTACCCACAGATGGTAGCATACCAAGGACTTGAGAAAGGACCTCTGTTTGGGAGATGGGTAGGAGGTAGCTGAGACGTGGTGATGGCAAGACTTTAAAAATATGTTTTAATGCCCAGATTTATGACAATTTTGGAAGTCTGTAAAGATTTTCCTATCCTATGAGTTTCATTTTAGGATCAAGTGCTCTTGTAAAATAAAAAGACCAAAAATCTAGTAGTTCCTGTATGTACACATCATATTGTACTGTAGCAAATGTGGTAAAGATGTAAAACATACATCCTCTGCCATACCTCAGATGAAGTGAAGCCACCAAAGGAATGAAAAGATACTCTTGATACACCTAGCTCAGGGTTAAGCTACATAATTTAGATTGTGAGCTCTTTGGGGACAGGGTCTTGTCTCTTTATTGTGTGTCTGCACAGTGTCTGGTGGTTGGTGCCCATGGACACTACTTCAGTGCAAATGACAATTGTAATAATATGATTTTAAACTTGACGGAGTGATAACATTATACACTGAGTCTCTGTGTTCAAGAGCAGTTAATTGAGGTAACTTTACAAAACAGCCAAAGCCACATAAAGGAGGTGACTTTCAATGCCAGCCCCGGCTGTACCCTTAGCAAAGATTTTAGTTGGGTGGGGAGGACTCAGAGTCATACAGCACATAGATAGTAATAGAGCAGTAGAGATAGTATTCTGTGAGAGGAAGTGTGGATGGGCCAAAGTTTCGAACACGGAAGCTCTCTGGTGAGGCGTAAACTTTGCTGCATTTGGCTGTTGGATATCCGTCTATAGCAGTGGTTCCCAACCTATTTACGATTGTGGGCTGCATATGCAGCTCTCTCTGTGTTATATGGGCCACATCCATACAATTATATATACTACCTGAGTGGCCCTGAGGATGTCACATAGGCCACAGCTGTGAGCTGATTGGGCCACAAATGTTGAGAACCATTGCTCTATAGGCTGGAGGGCAGCTTCACCAGCCAAGGAAGGAAAACAAAGCTTTAGGGATTAGTCTTTTAAGGCGCTTTGTTTTTATTGTCTACAAAACAAAAAGCAAATCAGTTGAAAAATACAGAGGAATAATTCCCACAGGCTTTCCCTGCTTTAACCAGCCAGGAGGTGAGAGGACATACCATTCCCCTTTGACCCAGCTTCTTATTCCTCTTATACTCTTCCCCAAATAGCTATGTGACAGGCTGAAAGCACTCCTCATGCACAGCCCAGAATCTGGGCTATAAACTTTCTCACATTTAATTTAATTTAAACCTGGGGATAAGAAGATGGAAAGGAGAAATCTTGTTAAACACCAATAAGTTTTTTTCCACCTTAGAAATGTTTTAAGCACTGGTGTCCCAGGTGTACTAGTGGAAATGCTGGGGGCTCTATGCTCACCACGGAAAATACCTTGAAAATGGCAAGTACTGTGGTGGTCTAACGGCAGATTGTTACTGAACCATCTAATGCACTTGGAAACACTTTTAGTCTGTGTCTGTTAATCTGTAACTGTATCTTCTGACCACTACACTGTCACTTTTATTCCTCTACTAAACCATTATAGTAACTAGGGTGACCAGACAGCAAGTGTGAAAAATCGGGACCAGGGTGGGGAGTAATAGGAACCTATATAAGAAAAAGACCCCAAAATCGGGACTGTCCCTATAAAATTGGGACATCTGGTCACCCTAATAGTAACAAGCTTTTATTGTTTTTTCTTCAGGTCAACCACCATGTCAGGAAGGGGACCAGAGATGTATTGATACTTCCTGCCCTGACTCTTGTGGCACCTCTTTTCTCTGTGACATGACCAATAGCCAGACAAACTGTAGTAAGTAGAGCATGTATTTCCTGCCATTGTTGTCTCAAGGCACATTTCCAGAGCTTTCACTGTAATTGAATTTATGAAGATGTGCTACAGAATACAGAAGAAAAGTCTTTTCATTTCACCTTAATTTGATGACTAATGGATGCAAGTCTAGCAGTTAAGTTGTTGAAATGGTCTTGGTTAGGCCAAACCAGAAACAAATCAATCTTGAATCATGACTAAGATGCCATGCACTTTTTAACATCTTTATGACATTAGACCCTCATTTTTTCCCTCAGCATATTTTCTTTGTTTTGTTCTGCTGTGTGGGTGTTCATTGTTGCAATTTGTTTAAATAAAGTTAAAGAACACTAAAATGTGCACAAAGGAAACAAAGTACAGAGCATGACTCATGAATCCACATATGTCTCCCTAGACAAAATACAGTCTAGTATATAGCAAGTATGTACCTTAACAGGTGGCCAAACATTAGGATAATACGGTATTAAGATTGACTCTCGACAGATGTTAAAATAGGCCAAGTGAGGCATGCCAATTGAAGAGTTCAATTGGGTACTATGCTTTAAAGAGGAGTTTTAAAGAAAGATGAAAAGAAAGGGAGAAAAGTGTGGAGATCGTGCCCTCTAGGAATGGATTGTTCATAGGCGGTTTTGATTTATCGTCACAAGCGATTGTTTACTGGGAGCATGCAAAATCATTTTGAGGAGTAAGTTGAACAGGTATGAAAGAAAATTTGGAATTTAGCTCATAAATTCAGGTTGGAATTATTTCAATTGTAAATGAACTATTGAATGGCTACCAGTTTGGCTGTGCTTGGGAACCAGTCTCATGGGGAAAGTGATAATGATTTCCATATCATCTTGGTATCAGACCTTAGATTTAGTGCTGTAGCCCCTTCCACTCCCTCCCCTAACCGACTTTGTGTAGTCTATGCAGTCTGACTATTCAGGATATTGAGTGCCCTTAACTTAATTGAAGACAATGAGAGTTAAGGGTGTTCAGCACTTCACGGAATTAGCCCTGAAGTGAGTATATTGACTTTGGCAGATCATGTAGGACAAAGCCTGGGGGATTTGGGAATGTCATTCCCAAGGATCTTATTAATTATTGTAGAATTGCTTGGAGCATACTGCAATGTTAGCCAGCTATGACTTTGTAGCACATGGCATGATTAATAAGTTGTCTTCGTTTTATGTTTAATGGTGTATGGGGTATCAGAAGGGCTGTCTCACAGCACCATTGTTGCAACAGTGTCTATCCCAGCTCTCTCCAGCTGCTGCTGGTAGCAACAGTGCCAGTGTTCCACGACTTTGAGGGATGACTCCATCTCCCCAATCAAAGGTCCTCCTGCAAAAGGGCTGTTTACTTGGGCTGTGCTGAATTTGGCTATAGAGATATAGTTTTCCTAAGAACAGGCACATTATTAGTTTGAGCCGTTGTTTCCCATCTGTTCTTTGATCATAAGAAGTGTGTTATAGCTTTCATATGCTACCGCTGAAATAGTTTCAGGCTTTAGATTTAGACACTGGGTTATGAGTTTACTAGTCTGACAATTTCAAATTTAATCAGGATGAAACATATTATACAGGTAGCTGGCCTCAATGAGACATTTTTGGGATATGCACATTGGTTTATTTTTAGAGGGGGCAAAAATGGTTTGATCAAGTATTTTTCTTTATTTCTAACCAGTTTTACAGTAAGGAAATTTATTTTTAAAGAATAACCTGTTGCAGGCATCATCCACATGTAAAACATGACTGATGTCTGGGTGGTAACCTTGGAAAACAGTAAGAGCAGGGGCTACGTTTCAAAGCATTCAGGATGGACTGAATGCCCTCCGGTCATCATAATTTCCAATCCATTTAGGCTGACATCGTAATGTAGTTGTGGCATCTTTTTAATGACAGTACAGATGTCTTAGACACTTCTTCTGAGAGTATATCGAAGGGAGCTGATGGAGATATTACTGTCATATCAGACATCCTCATATCTAATATAATTAATGCTTTTATTCAGATCTGGGCCTAATATTTTGTTAGTGGATAAGGCCCAGGCAAATTATTTTTATTGTATATTTTAAAAAAAAATTAAAGTTATTCTGGTCCTGCCTCAGTGCTGGAGGCTGGACTAGGTGACCTCTCGAGATCCCTCCCAGCCCTGCATTTCTGATATTTCTATAGGATTTTGGCTTAAGATGACAGATGCAAGGGATTTTATTACTTTGTCCCTTACTCATTAGGTTGTACTTAGAGATAATACTACAAATAAGGATTTATTTCCTATTAAAGTATAGAATATATTTCAAAAGGAAGCAATATGGTTCTATTACTAGCTGGGTGAATAAAAATCAATGATTTTAAAAAATCTAATTTTTTTAATTTGGATTTTTTAATTTAAATTAAAACCAGGTTTATTTTTTTCAAAATAAACCTATTTAAAATTAAATTTGAAATTAACATCCTGTTTTGAGGCCTAAATTAATAATCTATTAAAATCTTTTCAATAAATAAATAAATAAATAAAACAAATAATAACAGAACATATTTGCTGCCAAGTTTTAAAGAAAGTCAAGCCACTGAACTGCTGGAAGTCTCTGGGTAAGCACCTCGAACCAGAGTTTGCAGAAATGCTAAACCAACTTTTGACAGCAGTAGCGTCTTCTGCAGGTGCAGAGAGAATATTTTCTTCATTTCAGTGTATTCAGTTAGGTCAGTTCAATGTCTAGTTCATTCAAAGCTAAGAAACCAACTGGGAGTTGAAAGAACAGGAAAGTTTTCTTTTTCTAATCTATGATTAAAAGCTAGGTGTAAGAGGAAGAGATCTACTATGCATCCGATGAAGTGAGCTGTAGCTCACGAAAGCTTATGCTCAAATAAATTGGTTAGTCTCTAAGGTGCCACAAGTACTCCTTTCCTTTTTGCTGAAGGACATAGTTACCAGAAATATTTAGGTCAGTTCCCTAACTATATATAATACTTCCTTTGTTTAATAAACTTGTTAGTTTTAAATGCAAAACATGTTTTGATTTTTTTTCTTGTGTATCCAGAATATTTAAGGTAGTTTTATTTAATTAATATAAAATGCTCCTTTTGGGCATTTGTCATTGAATTTGAATTTCCATCCAAAGAGCGTGACACAAATCATAAGCAAAATTTTAATAATTTAGTAAATGAGAAATGCATTATTTACTATTTTCTCACACGGCGGTTCTCAAACTGTGGGTCGGGACCCCAAAGTGGGTTGCAACCCCATTTTAATGGGCTCGCCAGGTCTGGCTTAGACTTGCAGGGGCCTAGGGCCAAAGCCCAAGCCCGAGAGCTTCAGCCCTGGGTGGTGGGGCTAAGTTTACAGGCCTCCTGTCTGGGGCTGAAGCCCTTGCTTCGGCTATGGGTCCCTGGCCTGGGGCAGTGGGGCTTTGACCTCCTCCCTCCCATCTCCCAGGGTAGCGGGGCTTGGGTGGGCTCAGACTTTGGTCCCCCCTTCTGTGGTGCTGTAGTAATTTTTGTTGTCAGAAGGGGGTCACGGTGCGATGAAGTTTGAGAGCCCCTGTTCTAACGTAATAAAAAAATGTAGAAATTAAGACTCTTAATAAATATAAATTAAATTATGTAATTATTGAAATAAATGTTTATAGATAGTATATTTCCTGGTTAACAAAAAGAAGTACAAAATTTAGTATAAAGGCTATATTTAGTTGCAAGTCATCATGTTTTAATGGTTACCAACCAATACCAACCGTTCTTTAGGAAAATAACTAGGGCAGTCAAGCGATTAAAAAAATTAATTGTGATTAATCGCACAGTTAAACAATAATGGAATACCATTTAGTTAAATATTTTTGGATGTTTTCTACATTTTCAAATATATTGATTTCAATTACAATGCAGAATACAAAGTGTATAGTGCTCACTTTATATTTATTTTTGATTACAAATATTTTCA
Source organism: Lepidochelys olivacea (assembly GCF_965140295.1). NCBI lineage: Eukaryota > Metazoa > Chordata > Testudines > Cheloniidae > Lepidochelys > Lepidochelys olivacea. The sequence goes on from NC_140414.1 coordinate 99,324,244, forward strand.
CTGTAAAAAAACAAAAGAAATAGTATTTTTCAATTCACTTCATACAAGTACTGTAGTGCAGTCTCTTTATCATGAAAGTTGAACTTACAAATGTAGAATTATATTCAAAAAAATAACTCCATTGAAAAATAAAACAATGTAAAACTTTAGAGCCTACAAGTCCACTCAGTCCTACTTCAGTCAATTGCTCTGACAAACAAACTTATTTGCAAGAGATAATGCTGCCTGCTTCTTGTTTACCATGTCACCTGAAAGTGAGAACAGGTGTTTGCATGGCACTTTTGTAGCCATCGTCACAAAATATTTATGTACCAGATGTGCTAAAGATTCATATGTCCCTTCGTGTTTCAACCACCATTCCATAGGACATGTGTCCATGCTGATGATGGGTTCTGCTCAATAATGATCCAAAACAGAGCGGACCAATGCATGTTCATTTTCATCTTCTGAATCAGATGCCACCAGCAGAAGGTTGATTTTTTTTTTGGTGGTTCGGGTTCTGTAGTTTCCGCATCTGAATGTTGCTATTTTAACAGGTTTCAGAGTAACACACGAAAGCTTATGCTCAAATAAATTTGTTAGTCTCTAAGGTACCACAAGTACTCCTTTCCTTTTCGCTATTTTAAGACTTCTGAAAGCATGCTCCACACCTCGTCCCTCTCAGATTTTGGAAGGCATTTCTGATTCTTGAACCTTGGGTTGAGTTCTGTAGCTATTTTTAGAAATCTCACATTGATATCGTCTTTGCGTTTTGTCAAATCTGCAGTGAAAGTGTTCTTAAAACGAACATGTGCTGGATCATCATCTGAGACTGCTATAATATGAAATATATTGCAGAATGCAGGTAAAACAGAGCTGAAGACATACAGTTCTCCCCAAAGATTTCAGTCACAAATTTAATTAACGCATTATTTTTTAATGAGCATCATCAGCATGGAAGCATGTCCTCTGGAATGGTGGCCGAAGCATGAACGGGCATACAAATGTTCAGCATATCTGGCACACCTTGCAACGCAGGCTATAAAAGTGCCATGCGAACGTGTGTTCTCTCTTTCAGGTGACATTATATTCTATTGTTTAACAGTGTGATTAATCGCGATTACTTTTTTGAGTTTATCGCGTGAGTTAACTGCGATTAATTGACAGCCCTAAAAATAACTAAATAACTAAAAGGCACAAATGCAAAACAAAATTTAAATTGATGATTTAAATCAAGGTTTCCAGCTTGCTGATTTAAACTTTGATTAAAATTGGTGATTTAAATTGCTGTGATTTAAATCAGTCCACTATGATTATTAAAGTCCTGTAAAATGAACTGAAAAGCTGGGTGATGGACTGCATGGGTGATAGACTGCATGATCTAATTCAGTGGTTCTCAAACTTTAGCAACCCAAGGACCCCCATTTTGATTTAAATTTTTGGTGGACCCCAAGCCCTTCCTGCTCAGCCCCAGGCCCTGACCCCACTCCACCCCTTTCCCCAGGCCCATCCCGTCCCGTCCCCACTCCTCTCCCTCCCTTCCAGCTGTTCCCCGGCATGCAGGAGGCATTGGGAGGGCGGGGGAGGAGTTGAGGGAAGGGGAAGAGTTGATCACTGGGATCCACTCAGTTTGAGAAACACTGATCTAATTGATCTTTTCTAGTTTTAATTTCTATTTCTTCCAAACATGAGTAGAAATCCTATTAATATTAATGGTAATTACACATGCATGTCAAGAAGACAATCAGTCTCTCCTCAGCCTAGATTAAATTTATATTATGTAAACTCTTTGAAAGCTTAGATGTACTTGCATTTGCAACCTATATTAGTGTATCTGACTTTCATAATGAAGAATCACAAATTCATACCAAATCGCAATGCATAAAAGCCAGCAACTACCACCACGCCAGCAACTACACACCACACCACAGAAACACTAACCCGGGAACCAATCCCTGTAACAAACCCTGTTGTCTACTCTGTCCCCATATCCAGTGATGAGCTGCCAAAATCTTAACAGGTTCTCTCCTCACCCCACGGGGGGGGTTGTTACCCACCCCTGCCCCCCGGGACTCCTGCCCCATCCAACCCCTCCCACGTTCCTTGACGCACTCCCCCGCAGGACCCCTGCCCCATCCACTCCCCTCCCCAGTCCCCTGACTGCCCCCAGAACTGGGCAGGAGGGTCTTGTGGGCCACCATAGTGGGTGCCCACCCCACCCCAAGAGCCAAAGGCACCTGCCGGGGGGCGAGGTGGGGAGTCCCAGAGGTGCTTACCTGGGGCAGCTCCCAGGAAGCATCCAGCAGGTCCTTCTAGCTCCTAGGGGTGGGGGAGCATAGCTGGGGGGGAGAAGGGGGAGCGGCTGCTCCCCCACTGATCAAATCAAAAGTGGCGCCTTAGGCGCCGACTCCCTGGGTGCTCCGGGCCTGGAGCACCCACTGGGAAAATTTGGTGGGTGCCACCAGCAGCTCCCCACCCCATGCCCGGCCCCAGCTCACCTGCTCTCCGCCTCCTCTGCTGAATGCGCTGCCCTGCTCTGCTTCTCTGCCCCCTCCCCTGGCTTCCCGCAAATCAGCTGTTCGGCAGGAAGCTGGAGAGGGCTGAGAAGCAGATGGCGGCTTCACACTGAGGCCAGGGGTGGTGGAGGTGAGCTGGGGCGGGGAGCGGTTCCCCTGTGCGCGCTCCCTCACCCCTGGGTTACCTGCTGCAGCGCAGGTGGCCCTCCTCGCGCCCCCCGGTTCACCTCCGCCTCCCTGGGCCTGAGCGGGAAGCCGCGGCCTGCTTCTCAGCCTGCCCCAGTTTCCCACGCAAACAGCTCATTCGCAGGAAGCCTGCGGGGGTGGAGAAGCAGGGTGGGGTGGCGACGGAGGCGGAGGTGAGCTGGGGGTGGGGGTGGGGCGGGGAGCTGCCAGTGGGTGCTCTGCACCCATCAAATTTTCCCCTTGGGTGCTCCAGGGCTGGAGCACCCATGGAGACAGTGCCTAAGGCACCACTTTTGGCCAGTTAAATTTAGAAGCCCTTTTAGAACCGGTTGTCCCTCATGGAACAACCAGTTCTAAAAGGGCTTCTAAGTTTAACAACCAGTTCTAGCAAACCGGTGAAAACCAGCTCCAGTTCACCACTGCACATATCTCCTCTAGCGATACCATCAGAGGACCCAACCACATGAGCACACCATTAGGGGCTCATTCACCTGCACATATACTAATGTGATATGTGCCAGCAATGCCCCTCTGCCATGTACATTGGACAAACAGGATAGTCTCTATGTAAAAGAATAAATGGACACAAATCAGACATCAGGAATGGTAACATACAAAAGCCAGTAGGAGAACACTTCAATCTCCCTGGACATTCAATAACAGATTTAAAAGTAGCCATTCTTCAATAAAAAAAGCTTCAAAAACAGACTTCAAAGAGAAACTGCAGAGCTACAATTCATTTGCAAATTTAACATCATTAATTTTGGGCTTGAACAGGGACTTGGAGTGGCTGGCTCACTACAAAAGCAATTTTCCCCTCTTGGTATTGACACCTCCTCATCAGTTATTGGGAGTGGACCACATCCACCTTGATTGAATTGGCCTTGTTAACACTGGTTCTCCCATCTGTTCATGTGTCAGTATAATTATGCCTACATCTGTAATTTTCACTCAATGCATCTGAAGAAGTGGGGTTTTTTACCCACGAAAGCTTATGCCCAAATAAATCTATTAGTCTTTAAGGTGCCACCGGACTCCTTGTTGTTTCAGTGCATAAAAACAAGGCCAATACCTAACACATTTCAACAATATGAAGAAATTCAGTTGTGTATTCAGGGTATGTACGTGTGTGAGGAAAATTCACTGTAAAAAGAGAAGTGACAGAAAGTGATGAATCAGGTTTCTCAGAGAGTCAGGAGATGGAGGTACCAGGAGGTGAAGACATAGATGGAGAGGGTATACCAGAAGCAACAGTAAGAGAGCAAGAAAGGGAACCAGGGTGGATGTTGCTGGTCACAAAGAAGAATGGCAGAGGATTGTGTGTGTGGTGGTGATGGGTGTATGTGAACTGATTATATGTGTGAAAGTGAGAAGTGAAAGAGGTTATGGAGATGAGAAAGGAGGTGGACAGAGCAACAGGTGAGAGGTGACTGGTCATGAGTAATTATCAGCTATTCCATGGGTCAATCAGTTATGCTGTTGATCAATAGTGCAAAGAATCAGTTAAGCTGTGAAGCAGTTATATGGTGAATGAATGATAGTAAGCAGTAAATATGCAAAGACTCAACAATAAGATGAATAAGCTGTTCAGAGCCCAAGAAAAATACTTTTATGCAATCAAGAATTTGTTGTCTAGGTGCACAAAGCAAATCAATTTCAGTGCTTTTTATCTGTCTCAACTCCACAAAATAATTTCATCCCAGACCACTCACTATTAAGAGGATTTGGAATTGAATTTGACCTCCCCTGACCCTTTCTCAGTATTCTTGCCATACATGCTATAAATATTCACATTTTCAGGCAGTATTGTCAAATTAACATCCTGTGACCTAATGTGGCTTGAGAGGTTTCTGTGATGGTTTTATGCCCTAATTACTGTCAATTCTAAGTCTGACCTGTGTTTTAATTTCCAAACATAAAACTTGTTTTACTTGCAGTTGAGGATGAGAAAAAAACCACTAAATCTGCAACCTTATATATACAAAATAGAGAATTTCCTGTTAAGATTCCTATGGATTCCGTGTCCACATGGGAGCCAACCACTTTTTGCCACTGATTTCCATCTAGACTCAGCTAGAAAACAACATAACTTCAAGAGCAACATGTATGGTTTCAGTTGTATGCATTTATGAATTTAGAAATACTACTGACTTGTGTTAGTGCACAACCAAATCAGGATATAATGGGCAACGTGGCATGCTCCAAAAGTGGATCTGCCTAGACTACATTGCATGGCACAACATACACAGGAATTCCTATAGTCATCTGAGTCTTTCTTGTATTAGAGAGGTGACTGCTAAAGGAGGTTGCACTAGGGGCTGTCAGGCCAGGCAAGATTGTCAGATACTACTGAATCTTCTTTCAAATCTCTCCTCAAGACTCACCTATATAATGATACTTGCAGTAAACTGTGAACTTATAATGGCTACGCAGGTGGCCAGCGGAAATTACTAAAGTCATTAACATATCTTGTTTGTTTACAGAGCTGATCAAAACTTTTTTCCAATGAAATATGGAGTATTAAATTATACAAAATTCTCCCTGGAAAAATTTCATAGTAAAAAAAATTCATTTAAATGAAACAAAATGTTATTTTTGTTTCAATTCTAAATGAAAACTTTAATCTCACATTGACTTTAAATGAATTTTTTGTTTTAATTTTTTAAATATTTTTCCTTTTGATAAAATGAAAATTTCTTGATTTTTTTTTTAACGTCCAGATTTTGCATTTCTTTAACAGTTTTTCCTAGAAAATACTTATAAGTCTCTGACCAGCCCTATTTATGTTATAAAACCCCTCAAAACCTGCTAATTAAACATATAACTAGCTGGCATAACCGTGCATACTTCTTGTTATCCTTGTTCTCCCCCTGTGTATCTTCCTGTTTTGTTAATTACATTCACTTGTCTTAAACTGTAAACTCGTGGGGGCAGTGACTGCCTCTTACTATGTGTTCGTACAGTGCCTAGTCCAATGAGGGTCCATCCTGATCGGGGTTTCGGGGTTTAATGTAATAAAAATAATAATCTTTATTCTGTTAAACACTCTTGTTAATTTGGGAGTGGGGGGAATGTTGACAAAAGCTTTCCAATCTGCTGTATTTTGATAGTTCTATATAAAAGCTCTTGATGTTTAAAGAGTTATTAGTTGAAAAGAATTAGCTCATGTAGTAGTTTATTTGTACCTTTTTATAAATGAGCATTCAAAAGTTATGATACAGAAAGAGTAAGTATAAATATGAAGATTGTGATTAACTTAATAGCTTCGTAGAGATCAAAGTCTCCTTCCCTTGCTGACATGACTAGTCTCATATGGACCACTGCACTCAAGGACCTGTAGTTTTTATAAAACTACATCTTTGTATTAAAGATTAGAGAGGCTACTGGCTACTTGGTAAAACTCCACAAGCCACCTTTGTCTGTGGAAAACAAGACCTACTTTAGGAGGCCAGAGAGAGTATTATCGGTTTAAATTATTAGAATCTTGTAATTATTTCGGGTTTCATCTGGTTTTACACAATGTATGTTCTTTTCTTTCAAAAGGTCAGTGTGAACCAATTACTCTGGAACTCTGCATGAACCTGCCATACAACTATACTAACTATCCAAACTACTTGGGTCATAGGACTCAGAAGGAAGCCTCCATCAGCTGGGAGTCTTCCCTTTTTCCAGCCTTGGTTCAGACTAACTGCTACAAGTATCTTATGTTTTTTGCCTGTACAATCTTGGTGCCAAAATGTGACCCTCAAACAAATCAGCGTATCCCACCCTGCAGGTAATGTGATTGCTTCCTAACTGGATTCTTGACTAGTTTCATTCAGTACCATATGCGTCTTTCTTAAAGGTTAACTCTGCTTCCATTGAAATCAGGAGAAGTTTTGCTTTTGACTTCAGTAGGATCAGGATTGGGCCCATATTTTGCAAAGTGAAAGGGGTGTACTTCTTTATATACGTGTGATTATTTTTTGAAGTTTTTGAAATATTTAATGACATAGGTAAAAGAATAGCAATTCGGTTAAGTTTTCTATTTTAAACTATGTTTATACAACCCTATAAATATTATAAATATTCTGATGAAATCTGATAAGGTTCAACAAGGATAAGTGCAGAGTCCTGCACTTAGGACGGAAGAATCCAATGCACTGCTACAGACTAGGGACCGAATGGCTAGGCAGCAGTTCTACGGAAAAGGACCTAGGGGTGACAGTGGACGAGAAGCTGGATATGAGTCAACAGTGTGCCCTTGTTGCCAAGAAGGCCAATGGCATTTTTGGATGTATAAGTAGGGGCATAGCCAGCAGATCAAGGGACGTGATCGTTCCCCTCTATTCAACATTGGTGAGGCCTCATCTGGAGTACTGTGTCCAGTTTTGGGCCCCAAACTGCAAGAAGGATGTGGATAAATTGGAGAGAGTCCAGCGAAGGGCAACAAAAATGATTAGGGGTCTGGAACGCATGACTTATGAGGAGAGGCTGAGGGAACTGGGATTGTTTAGTCTGCAGAAGAGAAGAATGAGGGGGGATTTGATAGCTGCTTTCAGCTACCTGAGAGGTGGTTCCAAAGAGGATGGTTCTAGAATATTCTCAGTGGTAGAAGATGACAGGACAAGGAGTAATGGTCTCAAGTTGCAGTGGGGGAGGTTTAGGTTGGATATTAGGAAAAACTTTTTCACTAGGAGGGTGGTGAAACACTGGAATGGGTTACCTAGGGAGGTGGTGGAATCTCCTTCCTTAGAAGTTTTTAAGGTCAGGCTTGACAAAGTCCTGGCTGGGATGATTTAATTGGGGATTGGTCCTGCTTTGAGCAGGGGGTTGGACCAGATGACCTCCTGAGGTCCCTTCCAACCCTGATATTCTATGATTCTATGATTCGAATTGCACCAATAGAAGGGGTATAAGAATACACAGCAAATGAAGAGTGTAGCTAGAAATACAGTATTCATAATAGTGCTTAGCTCATATGGAAAGCTTCATATATTCAAAGCACTCTACCAAATATTAACTAATGAAAGACGAGATTTGAATGTGATGGTCACTTTTCCAAAATTGGAGAGCAAGTACTATAAAAATATAGTCTAGTTTTGTCCCATTGTTTTTTATTGTACAAACTAAAATGCTTCTTAGTCTATCAGTGCAAGGACTCTTCTGTTTCCTTAGGGGTCAGCATTGGGATTTGTAATGTTAAGTGTTTCCATTAAAATATTGACTAAGTAGTACATTGTTATATTTGATTGATTCACAGATTATACTGATTTAGGAAGAACTTTAGACACAGTAATAGATAGAAATAGAAAAATTATTTGGAAGCTGTAAAGAAATGGATTCATCCTAGTGGACTGTGATTTTAACTTGGGTAAATGCAAGAGACAGAAATATAAAATATTTATTTTTAAATATTTAATTGCTGCCTGAAGCTCTTAAAAAGCAGACTATTTACTTTCCCTTGGAAAATTTCTAAGACTGTTTTCCTAGAATCTGCTCCCGCCTTTACAAATTAATTACACCCTTGTTCAATTACAGCAGTGATTAATTGGTTTGAACAGTGCGTACACATTGTCTCTTTCTGTAAATATTAAACAAAATTCAGCTAATGTAATTTTCGCTGTGATAAACTTTCTAAGTCCAAGTGCAATTTACAACCTTGGATTTCAAATTCACATTGTAATCATACAGCTGTTATAACATATACCCATCTGATGAATATAAGATTTATTTATATTGTGGATACTCATCTCCATTTTCTATTCTAGGTAATACTGATCAGCAATTTTATTTCTGTTTTCTAGGTATATAACATATGCTTTATCACCTTTTTATTATTATTTTGATCATTATGCTTTATTTTTAGTGCAGAAGACTTTGAAGCAAGGGGAACATGTTGAACCAGTTTTTGAAAATTAAGATGGCTATTATTGAGGCAATTTACTGATCTATCATATATGATTTCAAATTCTGTGCAATGTGGTTCATCTTTAATAAGGCATTTGTGGTATCAGCACTGGTCCTGTTAACTGAACAGTACATAGCACTTCTGCAGTGACAAAGGGCATGATCCTTTAAGCCCTCCACAGTCAGAGCTGTCCTTCCAAAATTTTGAGATTACATTATTTTTATTTGCAAGTAGTTTCTAGAGACTTTGGTTGTTTGATCAATCAGGTCTGTGGCATAAAGAATGTGCTGGCAGCAACAGATTTCTGGGGAGACTAAATTTCCTCACAACTGATGTAATTTAGGTGTTCCCATCATTTTGTACAGTATCACCCTGTATTTGAATTAGTGGCATTTTGCAGAGATCAAGGAAATATTTTGTAGCAGCATAGCTACAGTGGTGCAAGTGGTGCAGTCAGACCAAGGTCCATGAAGTTATGGAGACCAAACCAGATGGAGCAATGCTCTGACACTTCATCTGGCAAATGGGGTCACAATGCCACTCACTCAAATTTAGCTCCTATGTCATGGGGTGAGTGGGGAGTGTTGGAGCTCAGTGGGTGAGGTGTTGGGGGTGGAATCGGGAAGGGAGTCCCTTACTTATTTTTGCAAGAGGGCTTTCTGGGGCCTTGTTACACCACTTTTATTTCAGTTTACTTTTAAATAAGTTTAATATTCATGGAAGGTGCTAGATTGAAAACCGTGCAGACTGAAGTTCCTGGTTTAATGCAAAATAGAGAGAGTTTCCTCGCTGCTTTGCCAGTGACCATCATCCTTGTTCTCTGCTACCCATTTCTTCCTTGGACTTTCTGTTGGCTCTGCCAAACTAGTGTGGTAGTCTGTCTCCATTTTGTTGTGATTGCCTGTTAACTAAGAACAAGATTCAGACCACCAGATCATTTTGCACAGACTGCCGAATAGCCAGCAAATGTCAACTTTGGTCAATACAACCAAGACCAGATTTGAACGAGTGACCTAGAAGTAAAAAAGCTCCGTATTCTGTTACCAAGCCCCTAAACCATTCAGTACCCCAGAAGGGAGACATTTTATTGGAACAGCAAAAGGCAACATTGTTCTTCTAAACTGTGTGCTGTTTTTTCTTGCTATATTGCAAAGAGCTAACATCTGCACTGTTATTGGCTTCAGACATGTGTTTGACATGTTAACTGCATTTTAATTATTCCCCCAAAATTAAAACTGAAAGTCTTGCAGCAGTTTTTGGAAACTGTCTCCTCTGAGAGAAGGTTGTTTTTTTGAAGGGGTGAGGTTGAAGGAGCAGGGACATGTTGAAGGCACAAGTTACTCAGATGTTTCAGTAAACTAGAACAAAACTTCTAAAATCTACTTTATTGTTTTCACTGCTCTGGCTGTCATCAGAAAATAAGCAGAGCAGAAAACTCTGGAATTCAGAAGGTTGAGGCCAAATTACAAAACAATGTAGGGCAACTGTTCAAATGTGATTTGAATCAACACAGAGTAGTAAGCTTGTTTGGAGGCAGGGCTGACTCTAGGATTTTTGCGGCCCCAAACAAAAAATTTTTTGGCTGCTCCTGCTTTTTTTTCGTGCCACGCTGCCCCTGGCTCCGCCCCAACTCTGCCTCTTCCCAACCCCTTCCCCAAATCCTCTGCCCCGCCTCCTCCCCCAGCGTGCTGCATTCCCCCCCTCCCATTACTTCCTGCAACTCCCCCCCAACCCCCCGCCCTAGCTCACCTCCGCTCCGCCTGCTCCCCTGAACACACCGCCGCTCCACGTCTCCCCCCTCCCTCTCAGGCGAGGGAGGGGCAGCGCATTCAGGGGAGCAGGCGGAGTGGAGGTGATCGAGGGTGTGGGCGGGGGGAAGCACAGGAAGTAACGGGGGGGTAGAGGAACCTCTCCCCGCCCCAGCTCACCTCTGCTCCACCACTACCGCCTCCCCCGAGCGCACCGCTGCTCGGCTTCTCCTTCCTCCCTCCCAGGCTTGCCGCGCCAAACAGCTGTTTCGCACGCTGCAAGCCTGGGAGGGAGGGGGAGAAGTGGAACGGAGGTGATCTGGAGTGGTGGGGGCACATTTCTAGGGGCAGCATGGCCGGCGCCAGAATGCCTCCCCTAGAAATGTGCCGCCCCAAGCACCTGCTTGTTTTGCTGACGCCTAGGGCTGGCCCTGTTTGGAGGAGAGGCAAATCTAAAAAGAAACAGATTACTGCTGAGCTGTAACAAAGCAAGTTGATTTAAGACCATTCTTATAAAATGAATCTCTTTATAGTACACTGTGCCTCATTTCAATTAGGCACAGAAATAGAGTTCAGTCTGTTCTCATTCTAAGTGAATCTTGTTACAGTCACAAGTAAAATAACTGAATGGTTTTCTGTGGCTAACTGAAAAGAATATGCAGATACCTTTTGCAAAGGCAAAGGGCAACTGCCATTATCCACTCTAGTTTCCAGCACTTGCCACACAGGCAACTGATTTTGCAGCTTTTCTCTGCAGAATGTAGGGTACACACACACACACCTCTACAATACATACACACTCCATTCTTACTATTTAAATGAAGGGTTGATCATTCAGGCACAGAAATAAAAATTAACCTTATTTTTTTAACCTCCCCCCTCCCCACAAAACCAAATTAAATTTTAGAATAATACTGAAAATATTATGATGTCATTGTATGCATTGTTGGTACAGTATATATGACCTTGGTTTAAACAGCATGTTAAGTTTAGGTCACTCCTTTTGCAAAGTGACAGCAGGAGAAGAGGTCCAGAGAAAGACCATGAAAATGATTAGTAGTATGGAATGACTTCCATATATGAGCCAAAATTAAAAAGATCAGCGCTGCTTAGTATTGAGAAGAGGCAAATTAAAGGTGACGTGACAGAAGCACACAAAATACTGAGAAGATAAATTGGACCCTCCTGTTCAAAACCTTTCTCATAATATAAGTACTACGGGTACATTCACTGAAGTTGGAAGGCAACATTTACAACTGATAAAACAAAACGCTTTTTTACACAATACACAATTAACCGGTGGAACTCACTGAAAAAAGATATAATCGGAACAAAGACCTTTGTAAGATTCAAAAAAGGACTGGACCATTCCATGAATATAAGAATATCATCTGCAGTTACTTGGATAGAATAAAAAATTATAGGCATATCAGCCCCTGATACAGGACATAAGCCAATCAATAATTACCTGTGGTTAGGAGGAAGCTTCGCCCATAGACAAGTTATTACAAAATTTCCAATTATGGGTTTTCTTTCCATGCAATTGAAGTATTTGGTACTGGCCATTCTGAGAGACAGGATACTAGTCTAGATGGACTATTGATCTGATCTTCTATGGCAGTTCCTGTGTTTCTGTGATGGAAAATAAATATTCAAAATCAACACAATTTTTTTGCCTCTATAGGCCTGATACAAATGTTGATGGTTAAAGTGACCACACCCTCAAAACTAGGTCACATGGTCTCAAACCATCTTAATTTTACAAAATTCACTGAAGTCTTCTGCTCTTTTGTTTTCCAGGTTTTAAATCCCTAGGCTGCCTGGAATCACAGGTTCAAATACATGCAGGATTCACTCAGCCCTGTAACCATCTGTGCAGTAGATAGTGTACTACACCCTGTGAGTGGGTCTCTGAGAAGAGCCCTTAAAAATCTAGCACCTGCCTGTTTTCTATGAACATTAAAAGTTCTTATGGCACTTCTTTGTTAGATAAGGCATATGATCCAGTGTCCCTGGCCAAAATTTTCTTTTCCCTGCTAGTTGTTTTGCAGTGTGGTATGGCTGCTGCCCTCCACATCATAAGAGACAGTATTTCATTGGTGCAGTTTGTATGCTTTTTGTGAATGCATCCTTCAGGAGGCCGGTTTTAGTGTAGCTGTGAAACATTAGTATTGTTATACTGATTCATTTAAAAATTTCTTCTAGAATAATATCTTTCCCTGATCTCTCTGCATAGAATGGAGTTTAGTATCTTTTGCTTTAAGAATGTCTCCTCTGTCATTTCCATCTGAGCAAAGGTTGTTTGTAAGAAACTTTACAATTGCTATTGTGACTTTTATGTTATGACTCAGGCAATAGTTTGCTTACCATAATTTTCTTAACAAAAATTTCAGCAGTGATGAAACATTTTAATATATTTTTCTTTAGTCTAAGGAAAGTTAAACATGTAAAACATGTAAAAAAAAGCTTTCTTTCATATAAGGAAGATTAACCGCTTATTTTTTTCTTCCATCTTCAAATCCTCAACTAGGAGTGCTAGTTTCCAGCAATAGTTGGTAACTCGTCATGACATGTTTTTCCACCCTATGTCTTTACTCACCCTCTCCAATTCATCCCTCCAGGGTGCTGTGTGAGCATTCCAAAGAACGCTGTGAATCTGTGCTTGGAATTGTGGGCCTGCAGTGGCCAGAAGACACAGACTGCACTCAGTTCCCAGAAGAAAACTCAGACAACCGAACCTGCCTAACACCTGATGAGGATGTGGAAGGTTACTAGTTAGAATATTTATAACTGGATATTGAATATAAATTTGTAGCTTGCTGTAAGTTAGTGATCCCATTTCATACTTTAATACACCCTCTTTAAATTATATTATGCAAAGTAGGTGAATTAAACTCTCAGTATGGCTAATATACTGTACAAATGATTCAAAATCAGATTTGAGAGAATTCCTGTTTCTTCCAACTACATATTATCTATTTACATCTAGGAGAAAGTTTTGTTAAGAAATTGAAGAGCTTTCATTCTAGGGAAGGACAAAATTACCCTCATTCTTATTATCCACACATCTCACATGTGGGTAAACAAAACACCTCCCACTTGCCTGTATTTGCACATGAGCCCAGTTACCTTCAGACCTGCCAACCTGCTGCTGTGAAGCATTACTATTTATCTAAGGGAGAGCCAAGATCTTGGCAATGCTAAACAAACAAGCTGTGATCCAGTCTTTGCTTAAGAAACCAATTCTACAGATGTTAGTGTCCTTGCTAACTACTGTCTGCTCTCTTTCCCCTTTTGGGGGAAGGTCTGAAAGGAGTATCAGACCAACTTCAACATCTAACAACCTCAGATTTCTTGAACCCATCCATACTATTGCTCACCAAATACTGTTGATGCAAATCAGGGGTCTAGAACACATGAATGGAATTGCCTTTAAATGATTCTGCTTATTCCCTATAAAGAGAGGGAGGCTGGTGTTGTACAGTTGCTCCTCCTAACTAAAGGGCCTCAGCTGTGGAGTGGGGCAACTCTATCCCGCCTTTCATTTTTTATCAGAGTCTTTACTCATTGCTGTGATAGTGAGGTGACATGAGCTAGAGTATCAGCAATATGCTTATGAACCTCAACTCTTTAATCTCCCTTTCATTTGACTAAGATGTAGATGTCTCCACATTCTCCTGGTGTCTGATTGAGATTGGATCACAGATGAAAGCCAGTTGTTTTACAATCCAACTAGATAAGAAAGATATGATGCTGACTTGTATAGGGAAGTATTCCAGGGTTCAGCAAAGGGTATAGCTGCATCCAAGGTGTTTACCTGCAGATCACCACATTGGTTCACAATTGGGAGACCTTACAAAAGCCTTTGTTGCTTCCTGGATTCTGAGATTGCATTAGTGAGCAAATCCACCGTTTTGTTATACCTTCACAGTGCCGACCAAACTCCATTTGTATGCACCTTTGTTATCTCTAGGCTAGGCTAATGCAACATGCCCTACCTGGATTGGCCTGGTTAGTGCAGAATATGACTGTCCTGGTCCACTCAGAAGACTGTGAGTGAAACATATTACTTCCTGTGCTCCACACTCTGCACCAATGTCTATGTGCCCAAATCACCATGAAAGATATGCATAAATCATGTAATAATAATAAAATAGTTATTCTGAGAAGTTAGAAGACATAGGAGTAAATTCAGCCTTAAGCTATGCCCTGCAGCAATCTGGTGGGGGAAAATAATCACCCATTAATAGAAGGTACTATATAGGGGAAATAAAATCAAACTTCTGGTGCAAGGGATCCTAGTGAAAATCCCAAGTTGTAGGAAAAATAATGCGGTGTTAATCTGCAGTGTATAAATTAACTTCCATCCCTCCTCTGTGTGGAGTAAAAACTTTGGTTTTGGGTGGTAGGATGTAATTGGATACATTTTTAAATGAATTTTTAAAAACAGTTGTGAGATGTTTATAGAGTTAAATTGGGTGCACACATTTTATTCAGCATCTCCTTTAAAGTCCCTTTCAGGAACATCTCAGTTAAATTAGTAAAATAGAATGTGGCTACTGTGCTGACTACCTGGCTGTCCATTTATTATCTTGTCACTGACAGTATGAATTAGACACCTTTGTAGAACAAATCAAAAGAGAAATTTATACTGTTAGTTACGCCTTTATAAGTAGCCTAATTGCTTAGTAAAGCAATGTTATCAAAGTTATCCTTAGGCTGACTCATTGCTAGTATTTCTCATTTGTCTAATGAAAGATTTGCACCAGCTGCCAGTGTTAGTTAGAAAAACAAGCCTCTTGGAAAGTTTAAAATACTATAATAAATATTTCGGAAGGACATTACAGCAAAAGAAGTTAGACTTTTGGGTATTTTTAGTAATTAGTCATGGACAGGTCACGGGCAGTAAACAAAAATTCACAGCCTGTGACCTGTCCATGACTTATACTATAAATACCCCTGACTAAATCTTGGGGAGGCCACTGCAGAGTGGCGCCGCTGTGGGGTGGACACGGCTGCAGGGGAAGGACACCCCAAGGGGCCACTTCTCCGGCCACCCCGGGGACCACTGTCCAGGGCCAGCAACAACTGTTACAGCAGGCTGCAGGGCTGCATGAGCGGCTGGCTGCAGAGCTGCTCCAGCAGCGGCTGGTGTGGCTGTCCCCAGGGCCACCTGAGCAGGTAGCCCCTGAGCCAGCTGCTTGGGCATCGCTGGGGTCAGCCACACTGGCTGCTGCGGAAGTCACAGAGGTCACGCAATCCATGACTTCTACAATCTCCATGACAGACACAGAGCCCTATCAATGATTACAAAATATAGGTGATTTGCCCACTTAAACTATAGCTGTCAAAAACATTACAGTATTGAATCATTTAAGCCCCCCCAAAACCTTACATTATGTGATGAATCCAAGAATAAACTGCTCCTAGATGGCGTGCCCAGTGAACTCAAATGAATTTATTCATAGCAGACTTTATCCCCACGTAAACACAATTCTTTTTGTTTAAAAGAAAGTGGAAAACATTGCTATTTTTTTAAGGTCGTGAATTTTATTTGTAACTTTTTCTCATATAGCACCTTAAAAATTAGATATAAAAAGTACATAAGAAATTGTATTGTATTAAATACCCTAGAGAACTTGTAGGAAAAGGAAGTAGAAAATAGAGGGATTGGATGTCATTGATAGGGAGTTGGGAGGAGTCAAAGTTCCCCAGCTGTAAAATGGGGATAAATGCGTGGATTTTCAAAAACACCTAATGGGAGAGTTAGATACCTAAGAATGCAATCCACAAAACCTGGCATGCTGATCGGGTAGCTGCATAATCTAGCCAAAGGAAAATGCTGAGGACAGTGGTATGGCTTAAATCCCTCCCCTCTTGAGATGTTAGGCATCTATATCTGGGCTGGAAAGAGGCACTTATCTCTGCTTGGGATTCTCACACATTCTCTACAGAAAGAAAAGGAGTACTTGTGGCACCTTAGACATTAACAAATTTATTTGAGCATAAGCTTTCGTGAGCTACAGTTCACTTCATCAAATGCATCTTCCACTGAATGCATCCGATGAAGTGAGCTGTAGCTCACGAAAGCTTATGCTCAAATAAATTGGTTAGTCTCTAAGGTGCCACAAGTACTCCTTTTTCTTTTTGCAAATACAGACTAACACGGCTGCTACTCTGAAACCTGTCATTCTCTACAGAGTTATTCTCAGTCTCTCTGACCCAATGTATATTTATTTACAAACAATGGAACAACTTCAACAAAAGGCCCTGAGAGAGCCCTACACCAAAATATCCCATGGTCCAGTGGTAACAGCACTCACCAGAGAGGTAGGAAACCCAAATTCAAATCCCATGAGGCAGAGGAGGGAATGTAACTAGTCACATCCTGGCAAGTACCTTAACCAATGGACTAAAGGGTATAACGCAGGCCACTGGCTTTCCAGGCTTTGTATGTGTATAAGAGTGCTCTGAGAAGTTCTACTGGATTGGGTTCACAGAAAGATAGGCAGAGGAAGCCCTTGTTTGAGGATCCCACTGGGGCTTAGGCAAGAGATAGGAGCCCAGCTGCCTAGACTGAGGCAATTGTGTGCATATTCACTGGTGGAAACCTAGGTGCCTTGGGAGTTAAATGACGGAAACTTAGCTGCCTAGGGACTTTAGGTGGCTCCAGGGTTAGGCAGCAGCTGAGCAGAGGTTTTAAGGATCTCAGTTGCACCTAATGTTGGACTTAGGTACCTAAAGTGGCAGTTAGGCACCTAAATCCTTTTGTGAATCTAGCCCTAAGTGACTTAGGAGCAAAAGTCAACATTGACTTTCAATGGGACTTTTTTCCCCTAAGGCACTTCTGAAAATCCTTTCTGGCCATTGTGATGTGAGGATTAATTGGTGAATACTTATTAAGGACTCTGAATTTTTAAAAAAGGCCATGTAATTGCTAAATATTGTTATCTGTTATAAAATCAACACACTGAATGGTTTACCTCTATCTGTTCAACACAACATCAGTGGACAATATAACTAGAAA
Source organism: Lepidochelys olivacea (assembly GCF_965140295.1). Taxonomy (NCBI): domain Eukaryota; kingdom Metazoa; phylum Chordata; order Testudines; family Cheloniidae; genus Lepidochelys; species Lepidochelys olivacea. The sequence goes on from NC_140414.1 coordinate 99,341,590, forward strand.
AGTGGTGCCCTCAACCTAAACAATATCTGCCAATAATGTTGTGAGGCTTTGAAACTTGAGAGTGGCAGTATGTGGGAAAGTAGTGATGGGTACTCAGACCCACTCCATCCTCCGTATATTTGTCAAGGATAGTTTCCGTTTCTGCATAGTTCCAACTTAGTATCTCATAGAGTTCGTGTTCCTGTCTTCTACCCTTTTTACTCAGTCACAATGATTAATAATCGTAATAAATAAAGAGTACTATGTGATAATTAATGCTTTCCAGTTTGCTGAAAGTGTTATGTTTTCTGACATTGACAGAGTGCTCACCCAGTCACTTCAAGTGCCGTTCTGGGAGGTGTGTCTTGGCCTCCAGAAGATGTGATGGCCAGGCTGACTGTGAAGACGATAGTGACGAGGACAACTGTGGTAAATAAACGAAATGAGTGCAGTTGATTGAATGGAGAGCTGCTGGAGTATCAGAGTACATAACAGTTGCTCTCCATCATTTTGTTCAGCCCACAGTCTGAAAGTTCAAAAGATAAGCCCCTTTTCCTCAAGAAAAAGCTGTGAAATGTATTTGAATATTGAATTTTTAATGATTGGTTGTCAAATTAGTGCAGGCCACATCCTGCTTGCTGAATATCAACATCATTTGTGACACTGAAAGTGTGGGAGCCCTGGTAAGCCAACTTTCGGACTGTTTGAATATTAGTTTATCATTTAGGAGGAAATCTTTAGTTGTGCAGGCTCAATTCCCCATTGTATTGCTCTCTTGATACTGATGGAGTTATACTGGGATAAAAAAGGAATGAATGCTGACAATCAGGCCCTGAATATTCAATTACAATTTTAAATGTTTACATGTCAACATTCTTTTTATGATGTGTTGAACACAGGCTGGAGACCTTATTGTAGTCTAGTTTCCCTTACTGCAATGGGCTCCAACACTGGAAGCGTCAGGAATGATGTCAGTTTTCAGCTGTGAGCCTCCAGCAGTAGGCTCAAGAATATCACATGTAACTACAAACTTTATTTTCAGTTTCATTCCAAAGTTCTTTCATGGTGAAAAGCCACTCTTACCGCTTAAATGTAGAGAAAGTGCTTTGGCTGAGCAACAATGAGCAAGTCCCCTGGAAAACAATTCTAGTTAATTAACAATTGTTTTGGTTGCCCTTCCTTCAAAATTATTGTCATTGACACTTGCTTTTAACTCCCAAGAACACTAATAGCGAACTATCTTTTAGACTCATTTTATACTCCTTGACTTTAAGGTCTGAAATATTGCTTTGATACATAAAACAAATTTCTTAAGTAGATCTCTCTCTTTTTAGTCTAGACAAAATGTCGCTAGCAATCAACGGAATTCTTATCAGCTTCTATAAATATGGAAGGCTGCATCTGCTAGAAAATTACAGCTGTCAGAGTGACATTTCATTGACCACGGGTAATGTTGTTACTGAAGAACAGCCAGTGCTTTTAGAGCTCTAGAAGTTGCTGTCCCTAGCTCATTCATATTCTTTGTGTGTAGGACAAACTCAGAGATCATTGAACTTTCCCTGTGTAAATGGCTAGCTCAGAATATATTGGATTTAGTTTTTTAAGAAAAGAACACACTGATTTTTGTACCATTAGTTCACCAAGCTGTATTTAAAGAATGTATATTTTAGATGCCATAAACAGTAGGCATAGTAGCGGATACTGTGTTAGGACAACCAGACTGACTATGTCCATTGATGTCCTGTGACAAAATCTGCACATCACAGGATGAAGGGGGCCATTTACAGTTCCCTCATTCTCAAGCTGCCCTGGCTCAAGTGTAAGTTAGAGCAGCCCTTAGGCTGCGCGTAAGAGTCCATCTGCAAATTTAAAATTGGCAGAACAGAGCTGTGCTCAGTGCCAGCTGTGCCCTCTCCCTTTGTGCCCTTCCTTGCTCTGACATGCCCTCTGTGGTTGGATGGGTTGCTTGGTTGTCTTAGGAGCCAGCTCTGTCAGCTTTTGCTCTAGCTCTGAGAGTTTCATTACTCCACTGGGGATAGCAAGTAGATAGCAGAAAGGTGGTAAACAGGAGTATTGTGAATGTGAAGGAGCGTAACCTTCAAAATCAGCATTTTGTCTTCTACAGTTTGCTGCAGCTCTAGTTCTCACTGTAGTATTTTAGCTGGGGTCAAAAAGTCCTGGCATTTAATTTTAAGGACTTGAGTAATAAGAATTGCACAATGAATGTACCGGTAACAATGAGTTAACACATAACTTTAAGGAGAACAAAGGTGAGATAGTGCGTGAATCCCCTTCTCCCATCAAAAACAGGATTTGACATGGGAATTGTATAAATACAGACATGTTTTCCATAAAACATTAAGAAATTCATGTTATAACAAAATCCTTATTCTACAGATGCTCATCAAAAACGGCACATTTGGCATGCAGAATAGAACTCACAATCTTCTGCTGCAAAAATAGTTTGTATGTCCATGGCTGGAGTCATTGAAATATACACACTGAACTTCTGTTCTAACGGGTGCCTCTGTTCCATTCAAAGATAAACAATGTTAATGCATTTATGTAGTGTCCTCAGGAGTCATAGGACACTTGACAGTAAAACTTTGTAAACATTTTAAAAGTAATCAAGGGCAACAATGAACAAATATTTAGTTGGTGGTAAATGGTTAGTCAGACTGATGCATAACTTTGGTCCTGTCTAACAGTAAGTGCATGAGAAGTTGGGGTGTAAACTTACAAAGCACTAGTGGGTTGTATACTAGCTGTCCATGTGGACTCTGCTACACTGCACTAAAAGTTCCTTAGTGTGCATTGACTTACTCCCATTTCAAAGTGGAGTAGATCAAAGTGCTCTACGGAATTTTTATTGTGCAGCAGCAGGGTCCCACACAGTTACCACACAGCACTCTAGTGCACGGTTGGTTTACGGCCCAGCTTGTCATGCACTAACTGTTTGTCCAGACTTGCCCTTAGATTCTTAGGCTAAAGTCACCTATTCTGTTCTATTCAGGTTCTTAGATCTCCCCTCACCATCATACTGTCTGAGTGCCTTCCAAAAGTACATTAAGCAATGTGACTAACATTCACCTCCCTTTTCCCCCTCAGTGGGAAAATTAGCATTCAATGTATGGCAGCTATGCTATATGTATTTATTAGGAAGGCATGGTCAAAGAGCTGCACCTTGTATTTGGAATGGAAAGTGGTGATATTTGAGATGGTTATTAGAACCTGTGAGAGTTCATTTCGCAGCCTTGCACTGGCACCCAAGAAAGCTCTAATCACTGCACAGATGAGCTTTATCCTTGCAGTGGATAACTCTATTGTCCCGAGGAGCAGGGCAGGGACAGGAGAGATCACCGATGTGGGTGTGTGCATTGAGTAGCCACATACCAACCATAGGCCCAATCCTGGAGTTTCAGGCAATCTTTTAGGTCTCCTGCACCTAGACCATTAAGTGCCTTTAAAATGAAGACAAAGACTCTGAATTTGACCTTGAACATATTCCTGAGATACAAAAGCCCTGCATGGGACAGGGATGCATAAGCTATCCCTCCTCTGGTACAGGGAAGTGTAACTCACACACATGTGTCCTAACCTGGACTTCTGTAACTTAGAAGAGAATTCAACCAGAGGAAGGGCATGCAGGAATCTCACAAAATCGACTTCTGAGATATTGGCACCTTCAACCCAAATGTTAGCTCTGATTTTTGGGATAGAATCTGTAACCTAAACTGAGCAAAACGCAGAGCATGATAACCTGGCTCTCACCATTGCCTCCTTGGCCCATCTGGAATCATTTCAACAATTGATAACTGTCAGCACCAAGGTGTTTAAATATGAGAAAATGAAAATAAATTAATAATGCCTCATTCTTGTTGTCATGAACTGGAACATGGGTGGTCAGGTCTAGTGGGGCTGGAATGGACTGGCCAGGACAGGAGCAAGGCTGGAAACAAGGCAGGAGCAAGGCTGGAGTGAGACTAGGAGCAGGGCAGGCACAGAAAAGATAGCAGATGTGGATGCGTGCATTGAGGAGCCAGTGATCATTTGTTGCTGTGGGACTTAAAAGTAGACTTGCGGACTTCCTCAGCCAGTCAGGCAAGTGGCCTATCAGGTGGACCTGCTGTTGCTCACCTGTGCTCATAGGCTGCCTGGAGACTGGACAAGATACAGCTGCAAGTTCTCATTCCTGAAACTGGTTCATCGTAGTATTGCTTATTCTCGCCCAGTAATGCATGACCTCTCAGGAAGGCCAATTATTCCTCTGTGTACAACTCATAACAGTTCTAATGTGGCTTATTAAATAAGATGTAAATGAAGTGGAGTACTATGTGCATTCAGTATACTACATTACAATTACTGATGGAGGAACCCAAACAAATTATTTCTATAGTCATGTGAGCTGACTTTTCTCGCACTCACAGTCATAAACGTGTTCACCTTGGAAATAGACCCTGTGTAAGCTACATTTCCTTTTGCTAACTTAGTAACTGCTATCCTTTGCTGAACTAGTGCACTACATGAGCTCCAGCCCCAGGAAAAGTTTAATAGTACTATACTGTCCAAGCCACTTGTACCGTAGTGAACTCACAGAACAGAGGTTTGTTTATTTTTTGTTTTGATCACATGGGCCAGTCACCTGAATCTGACCTTGGATTAAGTTTTAAGTATAAAAGCCAATGTGATCATCTATAGAATGGATTAAACAAGGCAGCCCGAACTCCATCTATTTCAAATAAATATTAGTAGAGTAAAATCAAGAGAATTCTATTTATCATGTATTATTATGTCCTCCTGTGTTACTGTTGTGTCAGTGATGCATGAGGACATTTCTTCGTCAAAGTGAACTGTTTCCAAACTCTGATGTTACAATGAGATGCTTTAATAATTATTTACAGAAAACTGTAAAGGTAAAATTGGAAAGCTAGATGTTTTATGAACCTACATTATGCCATTCTTAATTTCCTCCATTTGACAAACTAGGAACCTACTATCAAAAAACTCTGACCCAGTTTTACAAGAGTTCATCTTGATTTTTTTATGAAGCCAGTGCAACTGATTAATGTCACTTGGAGGAGACAATGGCTGTGTTAGCTGCATAATAATGAATTTTCAGGTAGATGCATATAGTTGGCAAGGGTGAATCTGTGTAACCACTCGATGCAGTGGTAAAATATTAGATTACTGCAAACAAGGAAACATTGTACTTATGCCCAATATGGCTAGCTCCTCTCCACCTCTCAGTCTGTTCTCTGCCTCTTTTTACATCAATATTGCAAGAAAAAATATTCCATGGTATTTAATGGAGATTACTAAAAGAAACAAATTCACAGTATTTCCATTTTTGAAAGACGAGTATGCTAAATGTTGATATTTTGAACATAGCCCCTTTACTTTTAAATTAAATTGTGCCGCATCCAGGATGAGAACTATTCACATATCCTTAGTAATGTATATCAGAAATAGTTTGGTAGGGATGTTTTCCTGAGTTAGGACCTAACTTGATGGATATAGTGTAAGCAAAGGATAAGGTAAGTGTAATTGGTCAGAAAGAACAATGGAATATTGTATATTTCATGTTCATTTGAATAAGTGTTTATTTTGACAATATTGCTTCTATTCCCTCATCAGTAATTATTTTTGATACTTTTTAAAATATACATTGAAAATTGAACATACCTTGAATTTTTCAGAAACATTAAGGAAAAAAACACCTTTTTGAGATCTGTTATTGTAAGTAGATCTGCGGCAACATTCAAAACTTCATGAATTCGTGTAGATTTCAGCAGGTGTTTTTGGTAAATGTGAAAAAAGAAAAATGTTTGGAAATGTCAAAGTGATTTGTTTTGACATCAAAATGGAACATTTAGACTTTTGGGGTCTAGATGCAGAAGGAGATTCAGGCACCATTCACAGAACAGGAGGAGGAGGTGGTCTCCTTATAGCTTTTAGCTCAGTGGTTACAGCACTCATCTGGGAGACCCAAATTTGAATTACTACTCTGGAGCGGGGACTTGAACCCTGGTCTCCTGGGAGTGCCCATACTACCCAGCTAAATGGTATTTTGGAGTAACTCTCTCTCTCTCAGATTTCAGAGTAACAGCCGTGTTAGTCTGTATTCGCAAAAAGAAAAGGAGTACTTGTGGCACCTTAGAGACTAACCAATTTATTTGAGCATAATCTTTCGTGAGCTACAGCTCACTTCATCGGATGCATCCGATGAAGTGAGCTGTAGCTCATGGAAACTTATGCTCAAATAAATTGGTTAGTCTCTAAGGTGCCCCAAGTACTCCTTTTCTCTTTCTCAGTTTATCCTGTTGAGTCTTTTCTACTTTGTATAAAATTCTTGAAGAGTCATTGGAGCATGAACCGGAACCCAAGGGTTCCCCATCCCAGCTGAGTGCCCTAACCACTGGGTTACAGAGTCAGTCTCACTTGCTTTCTCTTTTTGACCCAATGACAATTCAAGTTTCAGGTGGAACAAAATGTTTAGTTTCACCTGAAACCATTTTTTTCCAACTTTCTAATTCACCTAAAATTTTGAAAAATTTGTTTCAATTTGACCTGAACCAGTTTTTTCCCTTGTTTCTCAGAACTACAAGCTAACTGGAAAATCAGCCATTCACACAGCTCTAATTGCAAATAAATGTTAAAATGGAATATCTCAAAGCTCTTGTTCTCTGTGTCCAGGTTGTAGAGAAAGGGGACTTTGGGAATGTCCATCGAACAAGCTGTGTATCCAGCATGCCATGATCTGTGACGGCTTTCCGGATTGTCCTGACAAGGTGGATGAAAAGAACTGCTGTAAGTGCTTAACCAGGGTGACGGTCAGGACTGAATCTAGAATTTTGGGGGCACTGGACAAACTGTAGAAGCAGTCCCCTAAAGGCATAATGGACCCACCCCTCCCCTTAGCTCCCTATCATTCGCCTTGTTGCTCCAAGTTCTCCCTCTCCATCCTATAACCTCTCTCCTTGGTTCCACTTCTCACTGCTGTGGCTCCATATCTCCACCTCGTCCTGTCTCTCCTTGCCTAGTCTCTTTCTGTTTGTGTCCACTTGGCTGCTATTTTTTATTTGTAGCTCCTTGGCTCCTGTCTCTTCCTCTAGGCTCCTTGACTCCCTTTCGTATAACCTATGGCTGCTTGGATCTTCTTTACTCCCACTTGTCTTACCAAATCCCGGGACTTTTTGGCTTTTGTTCCTCCCCCTGCTCCCTTTGCTCCTTTCTTCCCATGTTTCCATTGTCTCTTCCTTCTCACCATATCCAAGGTGGCAATGAGTGCCAGCGGAATACAAGTTTCAGAGTAACAGCCGTGTTAGTCTGTATTCGCAAAAAGAAAAGGAGTACTTGTGGCACCTTAGAGACTAACCAATTTATTTGAGCATAAGCTTTCGTGAGCTACATCTCACTTCATTGGATGCATACTGCGGAAGTGAAGAAACAGACTGACAGAGCCAGAAGAGGAATACAAGTGTATCCCATGCAGTGCCAACAAGAGTGTAGGGATACCCCAACGATCCCCACTGAGGCCTGGGTTATGGTTCTATACCTGCAACCACTAAGAAGTTCCTCCTTCCTTCGGCTGATAGCTAGAAACAGACGCGAGTTCCTTTTCACAGTACACAGTTTATCAGTGGGATGGGAAGAGGAGGAGGAGGAGGAGCTACTGAGTGGCAGCTGCTGTACGAGCTTCCATCTTGTTGCTTATATTTTCAGTGTGTATGTGAAGTCAGAAGTGGAGGTTGGGAAATGCTTTTGGCTGCAATTTAATGTATAGACGATTCTCTGTTTCATCTGCTTTTAATCAAACCGAGTTCTGTGGTCTCATCTTCTGCCATCTGATCTGCCAAAGAGAGGAATGGTATCTGTTAGAGCTGATTGAAAATCTGAATGTCTGTCCCCCAGGAAATTCAGATATTTCAGCATTTGTTTTCATCCTGATTGTGGAAAACACATTTTCAGTTGAAAAAACATGTTGATGTATAATTCCTGACCAGCTCTGATGCTTGTTGGAAGGGGCAGATGCTTAGAGAGGCAGTGTCTGCACCATCTGTGTAGGGTAAATGCAGTATTTGCAGTATCTGTGTAGGGTAAATGCAGTTTTGCCATACAGAATGCAGCTGCTCTTGTCTAGAAGAGCACATAGAATCAGTACTCAAATCTCTTTTTGGCTTCCTGCATGCTTTCAGGTGCAAGTATTGTCTGATTTATTGATGGTGGATTAATTATATTGATTACTTAAGAATTCCCAATTAACAACTTAACACACTGATGTTTGATAGGCTCTTGTCCAAAGATCAGATCCAGTATTATGAGGATTATTGTTCATTTGGGAACCCTGACACGCACGGTTGGAAAAGATCTTTTGCTCTTTTAAGATTTGTATTACTAAAGTTAGTTAACACACAAATGTTCCAGTGCAGATGACATTATTGCATTATTCGTACTAATTTGACATCCAGTATCATCTCATACACATACTCACAACTATTCTTCTGGAGACCTAGAATTACTGAGACAGGACCCCTGTGGACCACCAGCTGTCTTCTCTCTGACTTGCATAATGATTAAGGCTACGTTTTAGTCACTGATATTTTTAGTAAAAGTCATGGACAGGTCACGGGCCATAAAGAAAAATTCATGGGCCCGGGACCTGTCCGGGACTTTTACTAAAAATGCCCGCCCTGACTAAACCTTGGGTGGGGGGCTGTGGGTGCTCTGTGGGGGGAGTCCGGGGGTGCCATAGGTGCAGCTGCTGCAGAAATCACAGAGGTCATGAAAAGTCATGGAATCCGAGACTTTCGTGGCCTCCGTGACAGACTCGCAGCCTTAATAATGATTGCTGGATTGAGGTTTTGTCAGCCTACTTCATGGTCAGACCTATTGTAAGTTTGATGACTGTCATGAATATTCCTAAGAGTGTTCAGCGTCCTTTGCTCATAACTAACTGTTTTACCTTAATAATGTTGGGGTTTCCTTGTTCTAATTTATGGACTAGTATATTAATTATATCAAACTCATTAGTGTATATGTCAATTGGTTACTATAACAATTCTGTGATTAAGCATCTGCTGATGTGCCTGTCACAAAATACTCCATACTGGCATCAACTGACTTTTTGCAGTTTCTCATCAACATTCTGCAAAATTTCAGCAAAATTATTTATTGCAAAATTATGTTTTATGCCATTTTATGACCTAGCGTCACTGCTAACGTATGGTAAGCTAAACAATTTACTTTTGCCAAAGTCCATATCCTTATGTTAACTGCTTAAGTTACTATTTTACAGGTTTAGGCCTGTAGTCTTCTTGCATTTCTCTCTTATATCTTGTTTTAATGCATATAAGCTAGTTTTGAACTCAGCGTAACCCATAAGCTAATGCACAGATTACACAAGTCAAGATGTCTCTAAAGCTCTGAATGTTTTGAGATGTGAATAACTGAGAGCAACTTACATTTACACAATAAACTGCAGCTTTTCAGGTCAGCTGGGATACTGTACTTATGCTACTTATATGGTTTCCATAACTGTAGAATGATGTCTCACAATCTTTAATGTACTTTTCCTCAAAATGCCCCTGTGAGATACGGAGGTACTATTATCCTCATTTTACAGACAGGAACTGAGGAACAGAGAGACTAAGTGACTTGCCAAAGGTCACATAAGAAGTCTGTGACCTCAAGAAACTGAATCTGGGTCTCCTGAGTCCCAGGCTAGCACACTAACCATTGCACCATCCTTCCTCTCTACTCTTGCTGTCAGTCCTGGGGATGAATTATTCAGGAATGGCAGTAGAGCTTCTCAGCTGAGGGCTCTCTACCTCTGGAATTTGCTCCCCCTTCTCAGCTGGGGGTCCTCTACCTCTGGAATTTTCTCCCCCTTCTCAGCTGAGGGCTCTCTACCTCTGGAATTCGTTCCCCTTGGAGGCCTTCCAGAGCCAGAGTTAGGGAGCTTCAGGGCATGATGTGAGGCGTGGTTGTTTGGTTTAGCTTTTTCTTGATTTTGTACATGCATGTGCGTGCGTGTGTGTGTTCTTGTTTTTCTGGGGTTACATCCTTTGTTCCTGCCCTGAAGACACATGGCTGTTAATGTCACAGTATGTCTCAGCAGACAGTATCAGTTTACATTGTTTTATGGTTTTCATTGTGGATTGTTTGATGTGTGATAAGATGGGTCTTTTAGTGTTGTAAATAAATGCCTGACCTGTACAGTAATACACTCTATAAACTAATAAGACATATAAAAAAATTAATGAGAGCTAAGGGCCAGAGTCACTAAAGCTACTGCATGATGGTGCTAATTGTACTTCTTTGTGTCAGCCTGCACTGGTGCCCCAGTGGGAAAGCCTGATAAAGTGGGGCTGGTAATGTTGCATGACTGCCCTTCCTGGGGATTTTGCGATGGCATCGGGTAGCTGTAAAATCCTATGGGGACTGTACATGAGCACAAACTGACATCAAAATGATCTTGTGGATACTGGACTGGGATGCAGGAGTATTGAGTTCAGGTCCTGGCTCTGCCACAAGCTATCTATGTGACCTTGAGCAAGCCACTCCATGCTTCAGTTTCCCACCTCTGAAATGACGATGACAGTACTTCTGAATTTTAGGTATCTTAGGCCTTGTCTTCACTATGAAATTAGGTTGAATTTATAGCAGTCGGTTTTGTAGAAAGCGTTTTTATACAGTCGATTGTGTGTGTCCCCACACAAATGCTCTAGGTGCATGTAGTCGGCGGAGTGTGTCCACAGTACTGAGGCAACCGTCGACTTCCGGAGCGTTGCACTGTGGGTAGCTACTCCACAGTTCCCGCAGCACCGCAACCCATTTGAATTCTGGGTAGAAATCCCAGTGCCTGATGGGGCTAAAACATTGTCGCGGGTGGTTCTGGGTACATATCGTCAGGCCCCCCTTCTCTCCCTCCCTCCGTGAAAGCAAGGGCAGACAATCGTTTTGCGCCTTTTTTCTTGAGTTACCTGTGCAGACGCCATACCACGGCAAGCATGGAGTCTGCTCAGCTAACTGTCACTGTATGTCTCCTGGGTGCTGGCAGATGCGGTATTACATTGCTACACAGCAGCAGTTAATTGCCTTTTGGCAGCAGACAGTGCAGTATGACTGGTAACTGTCATCAACGTAGTCCTGGGTGCTCTTTTAATCGGGTGCCTGGGCAAACATGGGAATGACTCCAGCCAGGTCATTTCCCTTTTAAGTTTCGTCTCATGGCGATTCAGTCCTACCGGCAGTGCACTGTCTTTTAATCTGCAGCCAGCAGAAGACAATGGCTAGCAGTCATACTGCACCGTCTTCTGCCGAGCACCCAGGTGATGACGATGGCTAGCGGTCGTACTGCACAGTCTGCTGCCAGCAAGATGTATAAAGGTAGATGAAGTGGATCAAAACAAGAAATAGACCAGATTTATTTTGTATTCATTTTCTTCTCCCTCCCTCCGTGAAATCAACGGCCTGCTAAACCCCGTTTTGAGTTCTATCCTTGAGGGGACCATTCTGTTTCTTGCAAAGCCACCCCCTTTGTTGATTTTAATTCCCTGAAAGCCAACCCTGTATGCCATGTTGTCCGTCGCCCCTCCCTCCTCCAGAACAACGGCAAACAATCGTTTCACACCCTTTTCCCTGGATTGCCCGAGCAGGAGCAGACGCCATAGCACAGCAAGCATGGAGCCCGTTCAGCTCACCGCAGCAGTTATGACCATTGTAAACACCTCGTGCATTATCATGCAGTGTATGCAGAACCAGCACCTGAAAAACCAGACGAGGAGGCGACGGCAGCGCAGTGATGAGGACATGAACACACTTTTCTCTAAAACCGCGTTCCCCCACAATTTGGAGATCATGGTGTTAATGGGGCAGGCTCATGCCGTGGAATGCCGATTCTGGGCCTGGGAAACAAGCACAGAGTGTTGCAGGTCTGGGATGATTCCCAGTGGCTCCAAAACTTTCGCATGCGTAAGGGCACTTTCATGGAACTTTGTGACTTGCTTTCCCCTGCCCTGAAGCACAAGAATACCAAGATGAGAGCAGCCGTCACAGTTCACAAGCGAGTGGCAATAGCCAGGTGGAAGCTTGCAATGCCAGACAGCTACCGGTCAGTCGGGAATCAATTTGGAGTGGGCAGATCTACTGTGGGGGTTGCTGTGATGCAAGAAGCCAACGCAATCACTGAGCTGCTGCTATCAAGGGTAGTGACTCTGGGAAATGTGCAGGTCATAGTGGATGGCTTTGCTGCAATGGGATTCCCTAACTGTGGTCACTGAATACGTGCAGCCAGACACCAGAGCAGTTAGAAGAGCACAGCAGGAAGCGGTGCGCATCAGAGAAGCTTTGAAAACCAGTTTCATGACTGGCCAGGGTACTGTGTGACACTTCTGTTTGTTTCTCCTTGATGAAAACCCGCCCCCTTGGTTGACTCTAATTCCCTGTAAGCCACCCGCCCTCCCGCCTTTGATCACATCTTGCTTGCAAAGGAAATACAGTCACTATCATTTAAAAACATGTATTCTTTATTAATTGATTATAAAAATAGGGAAAGGTAGCCCAGGTGGGGTGTGGGAGGAGGGTAGGAGGGAAGGAAAAGGCCACTTTAAAACTTGTTGAATGCCAGCCTTCTGTTGCTTGGGCTGTCCACTGGGGAGGAGAGGTTGGGTGCCTGGAGCCTCCCACCCCGCGTTCTTGGGTGTCTGGGTGAGGAGGCTATGGAACTTGGGGAGGAGGAAGGGCGGTTAAGCAGCAACTGCAGCGGCAGTCTGTGATCCTGCTGCCATTCATGAACCTCCACCAGATGCTGGAGCATGTCTGTTTGATCCCGCAGTATCCCCAGCGTTTCCTCATGCCTCCTCTGATCTTCCTGCTGCCACCTCTCCTCACGTTCATCAGCCACTGTCCTGTACTCTGCTATTGTGTCCCTCCACACAGCTCTGTCAGTGCCGGACAACTGCATGAGCTCAGAGAACATCTCATCGCGTGTGCGTTTTTTTTCACTGCCTTATCTGAGATAGCTTCTGGGATGGAGGAGGGAGGCTTGAAACATTTGCAGCTGCTGGAGGAAAAAAAGGGAGTGAAGTATTTAAAAAGATACATTTTACAGAACAATGGCTATACTCTTTCACAGTGAACAACACTATTCACATTACATAGCACATGTGATTTTGGTACAAGGTCACATTTTGCATCTTATATTGAGTGCCTGCGGCTTTGGTGTTAGAGATCACACACGCAGGGCCGGGCAACAGAATTCGGCTTGCAGGCGGCCATGGTAAGCCATAGTCTTTTGGCTTCTGCAACCTTCATAACAGCAGCCCCCTCCTTTCCCATACCAAGCAAAGCCCGTTGAGTTGGCCATTTACTGCTGCAGTTTTCCTGTTAATGTGCAGCAGCAGAAACCAAACTAACCCCCTCCCCCCATCCAATTCTCTGGGATGATTGCTTTTCCCCTCCCACCAGTGCCTGGCTGGTATCAGGGAAGTTCCCTGCTAGCCAAACGCTCAGCTCAGCATCAATGTCTCCCCACTCCCACCGTGTGGCTAACTGCAGGGAGGATTTATTTTCAGCCATAGGCAAACAGCCCAGTAGGAACGGCCACTTCTGAAAGTTCCCTTAATCAAATTCCCCTATTTCAACCTGGTTACCATGAATGATATCACTCTCCTGAGGATAAAGAGAGATAAAGAACAGATGTTGCTTGAATGCCAGCAAACACTGGGACCATACGCTGCCAGGCTTTGTCATGCAGTGATACCAGATTACTTGCTACTTAGCATGGCGTGGTAAAGTGTCCTACTATGGAGGACGGAATAAGTCTGCTCTCCCCAGAAACCTTCTGCAAAGGCTTTTAGAGTACCTCTAGGAGTACCTTCATGGAGATGTCCCTGGAAGATTTCCGCTCCATCCCCAGACATGTTAACAGACTTTTCCAATAGCAGTACTGGCCACAAATGCATCCCAAGTCCTCAGGGCTACTTAATCATTAAAAAATACTTGCTTTTATAACATATATTATATTAAAAAAGGTACACTCACCAGAGGTCCTTTCTCCGGCTTCGTTGGGTTGGGAGGGTATTTCAGTCAGGATGATAAAAAGATCCTGGCTGTCGGGGAAAACGGTGTGCTGTGTGCTCTCCCCAAGCTCGTCCTCCTCCTCATCTTCCCCATCTTCAAAATCCTCAGCCATGGTGGAGAGTATCCCATCCTCAGAGTCCACGGACAGGGGTGGGGTAGTGGTGGCGGCCCCCCCTAGAATTGCATGCAGCTCAGTGTAGAAGCGGCATGTCTGGGGTTCTGTCACGGAGCGTCCGTTTGATTCTTTGGTTTTCTGGTACGCTTGTCTGAGCTCCTTAAGTTTCACGCGGCACTGTGTTGCGTCCCTGATGTAGCATCTGTCCCTCATGGCCTCTGAGATTTTTTGGCATTTTGTCTTTTGGAACGTAGTTCTGATAGCACAGATTCCTCTCCCCATACAGCGATCAGATCCAGTACCTCCCGTTCGGTCCATGCTGGAGCTCTTTTTCGATTCTGGGACTGCATGGTCACCTGTGCTGATGAGCTCACCTGGCCAAACAGGAAATGAGATTCAAAAGTTCCCGGCGCTTTTCCTGTACACCTGGCCAGTGCATCCTAGTTCAGAGTGCTGTCCAGAGCGGTCACAATGATTGCGCTGTGGGAGGCCAATACCTTCGAATTGTGCCCACACTAACACTAATTCGAAACGGCGATGTCAATTTCAGCGCTAATCCCCTCGTTGGGGAAGAGTACAGAAATCGGTTTTAAGAGCCCTTTATGTTGAAAAAATGGCTTTGTTGTGTGGATGGGTGCAGGGTTAATTCGGATTTAATGCTGCTAAATCCGACATAAACTCGTAGTGTAGACCAGGCCTTAGGGTAAAGGATGAATGTCTAATCAACACAGAATAACTGTCTGGATTAGGATTAGTGCAGTCCAGCAAAAAGTGAGAAACAAAAGTTTCCATCTAAAGTTTGTGAGGGACTCCAATGCTATAGTGGTAGGATCATAGTTGAAACTTGGTAGGTAGGATGCACTGAATCATGTACCCTGGCCATGCTATTTCCAGACACTACTTCCCACCTTTGAGGTTTGCTGGCCTACCACGGATCCCCTCCAGCTAAGTCCTCCTCCCCACCCCGAACAGATTTTCTGCCTGCTGACTCTATCCCCCTGCTCCATAAACCTGCTCTGAACTTGTCCCTATGCCTTTACCCAATCATATCCTAGTGTGCATTTTTATGATAGCCGTTTTTAAGATCATCATCTTAATATTTGTGTTTGTCTTGGCAGCATTTTGCAAGGCAGATGAGCTTGAATGTGCCAGTCATGATTGTGTGCCACGTGAAGTGTGGTGCGATGGGCAGCTAGACTGCATGGACAACTCAGACGAATGGAACTGTGGTAAGTCTCATCTGTGCTACTGGATGGAAGTAATGTTGTGGATGGTAAATGTCATGAAATAGTTGAGTTTTTTTAACATTTTTCCAAAGTGGGGCTGGAAGAACTTGGACGAGGAGCCTGTTCCAGGAAAGCATGAAAGTCAGTACAAACTGTACAGTGGGCAAGGGAGAAAGAGAGAGGGTTAGATGACAAATGTGTGGATACTGCAAGGTGCAGGAGGAGATAAGATGAGAGAAGTGATGTTGACTGAATGGAAATGTGGAGAGCTTCTGAAGTGAGGAGTAGAGTCTTGAGACTGCTGTAAAAGAAGGCAGAGAGGCAATGAAGAAACTGAAGTATACAAATGACTTGGGCAGAATGACTAGGGCTTTGATCCTGTACTCATTGAACTTCATGTCAGAATTCCCATTGACTTCAATGGTGCTGAGAAGAAAATAAGCCTGGCAGCTCCATTTTGAATGTACTGGAGTGAGAAAGGGGACAGTCAGCAGAGAAATCTGGCTATTACCCACCTGCAGTACCAGCATCCATAAAAAGGCCTCATGCTTTTATGTGTTATTAAAATAAGAATTCTCAAAGCATGGCTGTTTGAGTAAGAATTATGTGAGTCCCACATAAGCAATAGCAATATCTGAAGGAAGCAGGATGTGTGTGTGTGTTGTGGTGTCCTGGCCCATATACCCGAACTCCACCAGACAGCAATTGGCTGCACTGTATATGTGATGCTATCTGAAGCTAATCTATTTCTCTGTGTGAAGGTAATACGGTACCACGAAGAAATCGGATGTTTTATGACATTTTTAGTGTAAAACAGAAAGATATCCTGTTGTTTAGAGAAACAAATATTCTTTATTCATACTGCTGAGAAAATACATTGTGCACACATCCATCAAAATTACTTAGGCAGTGGAGACAAAAAGTCCTATAAACATGAGTTAGAAGTATCGAGAAGGAGGAATCAAAGATTAATATATAATTTTCTTATAGAGAGGTAAAGGCAGTGTAGTATGAATGAAAAATGCTTAATGACTAAGTGAGTTCGGATGAATGAAATTCAAGAATAAGTGAGAAGTACAAAGTCTAAATAAAAACAATATGTATTTGGGGAAAAATGCACACAAAAAACCTTCTGTCAAGAGTTCCTGTCACAAACTGTAGTACTATAGGGCACCTAAGTTTACCTCAGTGCATTTTTGGCCATTTGGAAGCTTTCTTGTGCAGGATCAAAACAAAGGCAGACATTAAGCCAATAAGCAGGTTGGGGAAAGAGATGATGATAATGGCAGAGGATGGTCTTTTTTGTGGTCAATAGCTATTGATTGTTCTTCATTTCTATAAACACACCTGATATAGTCATAATAGGAGCAATATAAATTTATCAAGGGCCAGATTCTGATACTGTTCTTATATTGAGTAGCACCTTATTCCACAAGTGGTCTCATAGATTTCAGTTGGACTACTTGTGGAGTAAGGTACTACTCAACATGAGTTAGGCTGTCAGTCTGGCCCCATATAAACAAATGATGAATTGAAGTGGTTCGGTTTGATCTAAACTTCAGGATGTCTCTCTTGTTTGTTATCTTATGTACTGTCTTGTCTAGGACTACCTAGAGTCTGATGGGCACTGCTGCCTCCTTCTTGAATTAAATCTTCATAAAGTATAGAGGAGATAAAAAATAACTGGATCTTGCATTACTCAAAGACACTTTTGAAAGTATTCTTATATTTACAATGTAACAAACAGCATACCAACTAGCTGAAGAAATACTTAAGTTACTTTTCTTTTTCTTTGCAGTGACCCTATCTAAAAACACAAGCTCTTTGGCATTCCTGACTATTCACAGGTCAGCTACTGACTACCATGTTTGTGCTGATGAGTGGCAAGAAAAGTTAAGCCAACTGGCCTGCAATCAAATGGGTTTAGGGTAAGGTCAGTAGTTTGTAGCATTGATGAATTTCCCCGGCTGATGGGGGCAGCAGAGTTAGTTGAGTCTATTGTGACTATTGTTAGTGTGACCTGCGTGAGATTAAATTTAGTACAAAAAGGGTTAGTAAAGGAAAGGGGTAATGGAATTCTATGAACTCTTGAAAGCAAACTCTCATTAAAATTCTGACACTTTATAAACACTACACAACTGTAATTAAAGGAGGTAGTTAAAAAGATAACCTTTCAGCCAGGTATTGGAAAGTAAATTGAATTTATAATTATTTTTGAAACTAATTATAGCTTTGAAATTTGATACTGTATTTGTTCCTAGCGACTAAAAAACAAACAGTTTGCTTTATGAAACAGAAAGGAGAAACTGTGGTAATTTCAGTTTGTTCAGTGGAGTTCTGTAATTAGAATGTATCCATGAGAATTTTAAAAAGGGTTTTATCCGACACTCACCTCCCCAGTCAGAGCCCCTGTCATTTTCATTAAAAAGAAGGATGGATCCTTAAGGCTGTGCATGGACTACTGTGCCCTAAATAAAATTACCATGCAAAAATTGCTACCCCTAATCCCAGTGCTCATAGACCAAGTAAGAATGGCCTGGTTAGTCACCAAGCTGGATGTGAGGAGCACCTGTAATCTAGTCAGGGTCTGTCCAGGGGACTAACAGAAAACTGCATTTTGACTATGATAGGTGTTAGGGCCCATAATGAGAGCTCTCTGACCTACTGGTGAGATTCAGGAGTAGGGTCAGGTCATGGTCACACCAAAGGTCAAAGGGGGACTCAGAAGTCATGCCAAGGGTCACAGCTTGAATCAGCAATGGGGAACAAGGTGTGGTCACAGGAATAGGGACAAATATGGGGAAAAGGAACAAGGCAGGGAGGTGGGGACTTGGTCTCAGCAGTCTGGGCAGCAACCAGCCTAGCAACTAGTTGCTCAGAAAAGGGATGGGACAGGAATAGGAAGCTTTATGATCAGTAGTGTCCAATCAGCCATCTGCTGTTAGTCATCTGACCCCACTGAATCAGCAGGTGTAGCTTCTGGTGTGTGAGTGGGAGATATTAGCAGCAGTTCCCACATCAGTTCTTGCAACATGATGATATACAGAGTAAGGCTCCTGCTTGGCAGCTGCCCAGGCCTAGGATCAAGACTGGTGGTGCCTGATGCAACCCCATCTCCTAGGGTAATCCACGGGGTCAGACTTCTCTGCGTGATTCCTGTGGAAGGTCCATACTTTTGCAGGGGTGTGCACATGATGAGCTGGCTCCCAAGAGAATTCTTCAGGTCCATAACTATCCCAATCGATCAGATAGTACAGGGGCCCTCTATGCATTTGGGGGTCCAGGCTGTCGTGGACGAGATATGTCTCATGGTCTTGAACTTGAACCAGGGGTAGAGGTGGTTCCTGCTGGGGTTTCCCGTAGGTCTTCCCTTGGGGTTTTCCCACTTTTACCCAACCAGGGAACCTCTTTTATACTGTTTTTCCGACCATGCTTAACACCCTGTGCACACGCATTAGAGTTTCAACCCTCTTTTCCTTATCTGTACTTCCACACCCCATGAATATTTGGGTGCCCCATTTTTCATAGGTTATCTTAGTTCCTCTTATTCTCATTAGCATCTACACACAACATGTGTCCATGGTAACCTGCAATCAGAACAGGACATTCCATGATGTTACAATCAGGCGTCTTGTGGTCTTGGACAGTACGTTGCGGTTTATTTTTCCATAACATCACCTATTGGCTCATCTTTTACAGTAATCTTCTAACCTACCTGGCATATGGTTATTCCTAAGTTACCCACTCATGTCAAAAAGAACAGAAGTACTTGTGGCACCTTAGAGACTAACAAATCTATTAGAGCATAAGCTTTCGTGGGCTACAGTCCATTGTTGCTACTCTGAAACCACTCATGTCAAGCATTCTTAAGCCTACGACCTACTATGGCTAAACTAAAATCTTACAGGCCTCAGCCTGTAGGCTTTGCATTCTAGCCATGCTTTACTTATATATCTAATACACAGTCATCACTCCTACCTATTTGTCAATCTATTGTTCAAGCACCTGGTTGACCTTTTCTGATTGGCCATCCATATGAGGGTAATGTGTGGTGGATGCATGATCTGGACATCTTGGAGGGAAAACTCATCCTTCCAGAACCTGGATATGACTTGGAAGCCACAGTCTGTGGTAAGATGTTTTGGGAGGCCATGGAGGTGGAAGATATGTGTGACTAGAAGGCATGCAGTAGTTTCCACGTGTGCATGGTACAAAATTGGCTGTTTTGGTGAGTTGGTCCGTGATAGTTAGTATGGTGTTAGGCCTTCAGATTCGGGTAGTTCCACTATAAAAATCAAGGGTAATATGTGACCAGGGCCAGGAAAGGGTCCCAGGTTGGCATCAGAAGGCCAAAAGTCCTGCTCTAGAGGAGTTTTGTGCAAGCACAGATATTGCAGGACCTGATGTAGGACCAAATGTCACCTTGCATTTGTGGCCACCAGAACAAGTGGGCTACAACTCAGAGTCTTGGATTGCCCAAAGTCACCTGCCTAAGGGGTATCACGATGTATGCACAGTACTTCCAGTCTTGGAAAACCCTTGGGGATGGATAGGGAGCCATTGATATAGAGGAGGTTATTGACCCAGGGATAGTGGTGTTGGATTATTAGGGAGAGCTGCTCAAAGCATGGTAAGGAAGTCCGAGGCTACAGACCCACAAATTAAATCATGTGGTTTTAATGTGTAAGGTGGCGGTTCTTTGGGGTTAGTGGGTTCTGAATAGTATTCCCCTTTTCGTCAGAGGGCATCAGCCTAGCCATTCATGTTGCCTGGATTATACATGATTATGAAATCGAATCTTGAAAAGAATAGGGCCCAACACAACTGATGCTGATTCAGTGCTTCGGCAGATCATAGATATTCTAGATTCTTATGGTCAGTTAAAACTAGGATGGGATGTTTGGCCCCCACCCAGGCAGTGTTGCCAATTCTCACATGGAGCCTTCATGGCAAATAACCCCTTGTCTGCTATTTCATAATTGCATAGCTTTTTTTTGACTACCGCTCTACATTGGGTAGATGTTTTCAGAGAACTATCCACGAGTCCAAGATCTCTTTCTTGAGAGGTAACAGCTAATTTAGACCCAATCATCTTTTATATTTAGTTGGGATTACTTTTCCAATGTGCATTACTTTACAGTTATCAACATTGAATTTCATCTGCCATTTTGTTGTTCAGTCATCCAGTTTAGTGAGGTCCTTTTGTAACTCTTCGCAGTCAGCTAACAATAAATGTTGATGTCTCCTGATTCTTCAGAAAACTGAAGTCAGGTTCTTTTTTCCTACTCTTGAGGCAAAATTCTGTCAGTCATCTGAAGCTTCATTTTCTCAGCTTATTTTCATTACACAGTGACAGAGCCAATAATGGCATAAATCATCTTTGAAGGAGGTCTTTGAGAAAAATGAGGAACACAATACATTTACCAGAACCAGTTGTGGAAAGAAGGAATTTGAACGACTATAACATATTTAGTTCTTCTTTAGACCTTAAGCCAGGTTGGCAGTGAATACATCACTTATGTGAACATTTTCTGCATTGGCAGGGAGGGACTAGATGATGTAATGTTTTCAGGATTTCAAATTGCTTTGAAATCACACTTCAAGTCATATACCTCACCTGTTTGCCATTGACATCCTATATGGTTTATTAGATATAAAATGGCCTCTAACAAGAAAGCCTGTAATAGTAGACTGATAACATTTGACGTGTTGTCAGTAGGTTGCTTATTTCCAGACACAATTTAGTAGGATGGATTATATATTAAGTTAGAATATATATTATATAAAGCAAGAAAATATCAATGACAAATGATTTTCCCTTGCAATAGTCACATTCTGTTCTAAGGGTAATAACATCTTGAGCAAAACTTTTTTTGTGTGCATGGACATTCATAATAATCCAGATCATAAAGTGATTTTAAAAAGGGAATATTTTGTGATTTACATTCCCCACCACCATGAATAAATTTAAAGATCTAAACAAATAAATGCCACCTGTATGATGCCATTATACAGAAGGCATTTGTTATATAGATATATGTTTGTTTAATAATAGTTTATGTGAGTCTATGTTACCTTATGCCTGAAATTACAAGGAAAGGTAGTACATGGTACTTTTCTTCTCTGTACAGTTGTTCAAGATAGAAAACATAGTTTTATTTAGTAGTGAATTCCCAGATGATAAGTCCCAGTGCTCTGTAGTCTTTAGAACATAGAAGGAATGGCTTTCTAACTCAGGGGTGAGCAAACTATGGCCTGGGGGCCGCATGCAGCCCTTCAGATGTTTTAATCTGGCCCTTGAGCTTCTGCTGGGGAGCAGGGTCCGGGGCTTGCCCCGCTCCAACGCTCCAGTGCATGCCATGCCGCTCTGTGGCTCTGCGTGGCTCCCAGAAGCAGCAGCATGTTCCCACTCCAGCTCCTATGCAGAGGGGCAGCCAGGGGGCTCCACACATTGCCCCCGCAGCTCCCATTGGCTGGCAACCATAGCCAATGGGAACTGCAGGGGCAGCGCCCTGCAGACGGGGCAGCGCCCTGCAGACAGGGCAGCACACAGAGCCGCCTGGTCGCCTCCGTGTAGGAGCCAGGAGTGGGACGTGCCGCTGCTTCCAGGAGCTGCTTGAGGTAAGCACTGCCCGGAGCCTGCACCTCCGACCCCCTCCCGTGCCTCAACCCCCTGCCCCAGTCCTGATCCCTGTCCCACCCTCCGAACCCCTCAGTCCCAGCCCAGAGCACCCTCTTGCACTCCAAAGCCCGCACCCCCAGCCGGAACCTGCACCCCAACCCCCTGCCAGAGCCCTCTCCCGCACCCTGAACTCCTCATTTCTGGCCCCACTCCAGAGCCCTCACCCACAGCTGGATCCCTCACCCCCTTCTGCACCCCAACCCCCAATTTCATGAGCATTCATGGTCACCATACAATTTCCATACCCAGATGTGGCCCTTGGACCAAAAAGTTTGCCAACCCCTGTTTTAACTGCTTTTGGATCTTTGTTTGTTTGTTTATTTTAAGAATTGAGAATTTATTAACCGCAAACAAATGAATAGAATTTAAGGACAATGAAATGTGGTTCTGTTAAATGAATTTAGCAATTGGTTCCAAATACACATGAATAACGTTTCTAAATGACAGATTCTAAAACATCAGTCAGTTTGAAAATGTACATATTATAAACTTGACCTCTGGTAGCTGGAGCAACATAAAAAATAACCCAGTTTCTGCCTATTGTACTAAACACAGGCTATTTGCCTGGCTGACAGTCAATACTAATTCCATACAGATTGTATTTTTTCTACAGTTTGTTACAGTGCAACATAATGATGTGATATGATCCCTGGCTCTGAAAAGGGCAGAGCACCCTGTTATAGTAGTTCTGTATCTTGAATTTAGTAAATTCTGTTGAAGTGCAAATCCAGATAGCCTCCAGATTACTCTTTCTTAGCTGTATTGTCTCTGTATTTCTAACAAGAGTAAAGAGCCATTAAAAACTTATTTTTGTTTGTAAAGTATGCAGATATGAGACTGAATTCAAACAAGAAGCAATTTTAAGTAATAATCTGTCACTTTTCTGACAATAATTGTAATTTAACTCCTTTTTGTTGGGTAAGTATGTAATATCATCCAAATTGCTGTAGTCCTACATAATAGAACACGCACCTCACAGTCAGTGCTAGATTCAGAAGTGTAAGGGCTTGTCTACATGGAGACTTAATGCATGGCAAACCAGAATATGAATGTACAGTGAACTAGCTTTCTATGCACTAACTGGCCATGTGGACCTTACTACCATGCTCTGAAAGTTCCATAGTACTCTTTGATGTACTGCTATTTAAGTGTAACCTTAACACAGAATTTCTTGGCTTTCTGGTGTTATAGATGCCTAGTTTCAACTTTAACTCCAACATAATTATTTTGTTGAGAATTTTCTTAGATTTTAAAAATCAGCTCTGTTACAATACCATGTTACCTCTGATGTCCATTGTAGATTTCTAAAAGAGATGTATTGATCTAGACATCTGTGCAGTATTGATATGGGGTGAAATTTTCAAATGCATCAAAGTCCCGTTTTAAAAAAGTAACTGAGGCTCAGATCTTCAAAGTATTTAGCCACCTAATTCCCATTGACATACCTTTGAGGATCTGGGTGTTAGGAGCCTAAATCCCATTTCATTTTGAAAATGGGCCTTAGGCCTCTAAGTCACTTAGGTGCTTTTGAAAATCCATAGGCCTTGCCTTCACTATATAGCTAACTCAATAACTATAACTATATAGCTAACTAATAATTTAGTATTACCATCAGAGCGCCATGGAGTCACTGAGTAAAACAGAACAGCACTATAAAACTTTATTATCTGCAGTTCTGGACATAAATTTTACATGCTATGGGGGTTTTGTGGGTTAAGAAACCCATAAGTTGAGGCTTCAGCTAGCTGCCATGCTGACTGATCTGGAGCTCAGAAATTCTAACATCATTCATTCAAGCTATATGTATCCATGCAGATCTTATAATACCCACAGGACTATTCAGTTACGCACATATGGTCTGTGTATTCATGTAGGTATTCTAATGGAACCCTGGAATCATGTGGGTATTATAATGACCTCATAATGCATTTCAGTAGTTCCATACAGGTACTATCATGGGGGTATTATAATGGCACATTGATTCTGGCAGAGCTGCTCAGCTCTTCGTGGACTCTGTTGGAGAATCTGATCTTAGTAATCACCACATTTTAATGTTTTAATACATTTTAATGTAAATGGATTCATCTAGGAACAAAGAATGTAGAGCATACTTATAGGATGGGGGACTTTATCCTGGGAAGCAGTGACTCTGAAAAAGATTTGGGGTTCATTGTGGATAATTAACTGAACATGAGCTCCCACAGTGTGACGCAGTGGTCAAAGGAGCTATTGCGATCCTGGAATGCATTAACAGGGGAATCTTGAGTAGGAGTAGAGAGGTTATTATTTTTACCTCTCTATTTGGCATTAGTGCAACCACTACTGGAATATTGTGTCTAGTTCTGGTGCCCACAATTCAAGAAGGATGTTGGTAAATTGGAGAGGATTCAGAGAAGAGACACAAGAATAATTAAGGTTTCAGAGTAGCAGCCGTGTTAGTCTGTATCTGCAAAAAGAAAAGGAGTACTTGTGGCACCTTAGAGACTAACAAATTTATTTGAGCATAAGCTTTTGTAGCTCACGAAAGCTTATGCTCAAATAAATTTGTTAGTCTCTAAGGTGCCACAAGTACTCCTTTTCTTTTTAAGAATAATTAAAAGACTAGAAAACTTGCCTTATAGTGATAGACCAAAGAGCTCCATCTATTTAGCTTAACAAAGAGAAGGTTAAAAGGGTTGACTTGATTACTGTCTATAAGTATCTACTGGGGAACAAATATTTAATAATTGGCTCTTCAATCAAGCTGAGAAAGGTACAACACAATCCAATGGCTGGAAGTTAAAGCTAGACAAATTCAGACTGGAAATAGGGTATAAAGTTTTAATGGTGAGAGTAATTAAATTAGTGCCAATGTCAACAGATTAAAACAAACTTGGAGTTTCTGGGCCAGGTGATTTTTGAGATATAAGCCAATCAAATGTTAGGAAACCTTGCAAGAAGTGCAAGCTCTTCTTCTTCTTTATGAACTGTGCATATCTCCAAAATACTTTATTATTAAACAGGTTTAGTATGGTAATGCCTAAGATCCAAGAGTGCAGTCCCATTGTGCTAGGCACTGTACAAACAACAGTAGATGGTTCCCTGCCCTGAACAGCTTACAATGTAAGTAGACAGGACATCCATAGGATGGGGAAAAGGGTAGAACATACAAGATTCTTATAAACAGAGTGAATACTGTGATGGCAGCAAGTATAGTGTGAGTTCCACAATATTTTTTGTGGAGGGGCATGGGGGATGGAGTTTATTTAGCAAGGAATCAGTCAATAGAAAGAAAAGAAAAGGGAAAGGGGTGTGGGGGAAAGGCCAGGGGAGTAGATGATGTGTAGCGATGCTAAAGTGAAGAGACTGTGAGGGAGGGGAAAGGGAAGGGTTGGTGCAAATAGCCAATCAGCACAGGCCAGAGAGAGTCCAGTCAAAACTGTAGGAAGTTCTCCAAAAGCATGTATGTCTTTAAAAAACAAACAACAAAAAACACACTTGAAAATCACACTGTTGATCAAAATCCTTGTTCCTTCTAGAGTTAAAAATAAAACCTCAGATGACTAACCCTGAGAGAAGTTAGGGAAGAAACAATTTTCTTCCTTTGTCCAGGTTGTATTCCATGGGTGAAATTCTGTGCCATATCTGTAAGAGGTGCACTACGGATCTTGCAGCCAGGAGATGGGAGTGGCTTAAATGGCCATCTTTGCACCCTCACAAGCTTGAGGGCTCTCTTGTTAGCAAAGAGTGAAGCTGAATAGAGCAGGTTAAGTTGAAGAATTGGAACATTATTAAATCTTGTGCACTGCTTTGTTCATGTGGTTGAGTTGCTTCCAGCCTAACTCCACTTATTCCCTGTTCCCTTGTTGTCGTGTCAATAACAGCCCCTGCAGGGAACATGGGCACTCTGACTCCATTTCCATTGATCATGATACAGGGGCCTCTGTAAGTATTATGGCTGCCTCTGGGCTGCAGAGCTGCCCAGAAACTCCACCACAGGCCCGACCTGAGTCATACCATGCTACTCCTGCTCCAAACTGTGTCCCTGGCACTGTCCACTATGCCTAGGTTTGTGGAATGGGGAAGAGGGGGCATCAGGAACTAGATTTAATACTTAGTCACTTTCAGAGCATTCAAATGGATAGTGTCCTTTTAAAGGTGGTGAATGGATATATTATTATAGAATATAATCTGGAATTACTTCTTTTTATAAATACAAAGCATAGGTTAGCTACAATCTGTTTGTTTTACCTTATTAAGATCACACAATATTTGGGGTAATACAGAGATTTACAAACTTCATTGCACTGCGACCCCCTTCTGACAACAAAAATTACTACACGACTCCAGCACGGGGGACTGAAGCCTGAGCCCACCCAAGCCACACCGCCCTGAGGGGATAGGAGAGCCAAAGCCAGCTGGCTTCAGCCCCGCCACCCAGGGCTGAAGCCCAAGCCCAAGCCCCAAAGCCCCAGCCCCACTGCCCAGGGCTGAAGCTGAAGCCCAAGCCTTGCTGCCCAGAGTCGGGGGCTCAGGCTTGGGCTTTGACCCTGGGCCCCAGCAAGTCTAACACCAGCCCTGACGACCCCATTAAAACGGGGTCCCAAGCCACAGTTCGAGAACCACTGGGGTAATATAAGCTTGCATCCATCAACTGGCATGATGATGTTCATGTTTAAAAATACATTTTTCTGAATTATATATTTTATAAATTACATATTTGGTGAAAGCCACACAATGGATAAAACACCATTCTACAAAATTATGAAGTAATGGAGAAGTTGCTCATGGCAGATTCTTCATACAAAGAAGACAGGTCAAAAATGTTAAACAAATGGTTTTGTGAACATTGTTGGAGGAGATGGAAGGGGAAATGAGAAAATACTGGAAATTAATAGAAGGAGACAGCTGTGTCTGTTTACCATAAGCAGACACAGGAGGTAGAAGCTCTTTGCTGCAGAAGAGCCTTCATCTGATGAGGTGAAAACTGTTTTAAAAGTGCTTACTAGCAACCGCTGGTGGCTAGTAGATCATGGACTGATAATTGTTTAATATGCCCAGAGGAGATTAGAGAAGGAAACCATACAATGGACAGAATCCAAGGACAGGACCTTAGAGTCTAATTAATTCTGCCAGTCCTGCTGAGAGTATTTCCATATGGTAGCACTGACAGCCATTGCCAAAAAATCATGCTTAGTCGATCATCAACAACTTGTATAGTAAGCTAACCAATGGATGCTACCTGTTTTAAACCACTGTAAAAGTAATATAGCTCAGATTTAAAAATAGCCTAATGCCATGTGCTGCCCTATGAGAAAGATGCAGGAGCAATCTCTAGGCCCTTTGACATTTTTCCTGTTTTTTTTTTTTTTGTTGTTCCTTCCATTGGCTGGAATCCAGAATTTGAGTTATTGTTAGACTTTAGTTGATGCAGACCTGGCAAACTAACTCACTGCTGACATAGAGCATGATGTACCATATTGTTAATTTTTATGGCTAATAGATCATTCTTTACAGGAAAACCATGAGGTGTCTGGAGCCATTTATGAGCTATGTCCTCTCCTTCATATAGCAATTCAAACATATCAAAAACAGCAACTTATTTAGTAGATACACAGGCAGAGTTGTTAGCATAATAACAGATAATGGCTGGGCTCAAGAGGTGTAAGTCTGAAAATATCATTTAGTGGAACCATTCCAATCTATATTCAGTTGTCTGTTGGACAGATGTAGACTCCCAGGTTCCTCTAGCTATTTGTTTTGTTTAGCAGACTTGAAAACTTGGACTCAGACTATTAAATTCTATAACTGAAGTCCAGTTTTATCTTTACATTTTTACAGGTTAACAAGCTTCTGATGGTCAGTATCAATTAGAAAACCCCAAACTCTCTACTACTACTACGTGTGTGTGTATAATATATAATATAACGTAATTTCCCACATGTGTAATTAAAAAAGTACAAGAAGGAATTTTATTTTTTAACATTAGATAAGTGATTTATTTTAAAGTATACTAAGTGTTATCCCTCTCTTCTCCCATAAAGGATTCCTTAGCTATCAAGCTTAGGGATTCTATAATCTTCTGAGTAGGAGCGTGGTCTTGGACATAACAGAAACTTCTGTATTAGATCAAATGGATGGGTCTGAAAAACAAATTAGTTTTCCAGGAAAGGGACAAACAGTAACAGATTTCCTAGGTGGGGGCGGGGGGGAGAAATCAAGCATTAGAAACTGTAAGATGCTTAAAAATACAATTAAACTATGAATCAGTTTGTTTGTGGTTCACTAATTGTGCAGTAGCCCTGAATATCTGTATTTTTCCAAACCTACTCATGACTTTTGTCTAACTTCAGTTTAAAGGAAAATGGCATTGGATTTTTTTACACTTTTTTAAAACTCTTCATGTGTAACAGCTTTTTAGAATCTTGAACAAGTCATTCCTGCAGATTTTTTCTGTTGAGGAAAGCCAGATTTTTCTTCATCATGGCTTTAGATTGTCATTAAAAAAAATCTTGATGAGGAAACAAGTCTGAGAGTTGAATGTTTCATTGAAAGCTTAAAGGCATCTTGGCAGAATCTGAGAATCTATCATGTTTGCTTCTTACACCCATTGCTCAGACAAGGTCAGAACTTTTTTTGAAATACAATATATTGTTCATCATTCATCTTCACTGTCCGTGTGTGCTTCTTAGTGCAGATCCTGCATTTCTTATGTACCCAAATCTTCCACTGACTTTAATGGGAGTTTTGGGTGTATGGGGAAGGCACAATCAGGCCCTTAATAATATTTACAAAACTATTTCTCTTTAGTCATAACTTCCACTGTGCTTGTTTCCCCCCCCCCCAATTCCAGTGTCTAATTAATCAAACCATAGTGACACTTAAGTCAATGGGACTTAAGTCCATGCTAAAAGTTAAGCACATGCTTGAGCACTTTGCCGAAATGGGAGCATCATTCCTAAGCACATTGTCAACACTTAAATAACGATCGTAATAACAGGGCTTTATTTTTTCTTCCCACTTATTTTCCCTAGACCCTTGCCACCCACCTTAGTAAAATCACAATTGGGTGGGTTTTTGCCTCTAGTTTCACCAGCTTTGAAAGATTTTCAGTGGTAGTCCATTGCACTGCTTTAGCTCCAGCTCCAGACAGAAAGCTGCTTTAGGTACCTTTTCTGAATCTTCCAACATTTATCCGATGTCTTTAACCAGTCAAGCAAACAAAAACTTGCTTTTGCCAGGGGATGTAACATCTATTCATCAGTTTAAAGTTTGTCAATCTAAATCTAAAAGTTTGTAATGTCTGGAGCTAGCCCCGCCCTTACACATTTTTCCTTTGCCTGTATCTTCCATATTACTATTCAGTTTTCTGTCTCTGTGTGTGTCCCCCTAAGATTTTCTTTCTTTCTTTCTAATATATACACCCTTAATTTCAGCTCGGTCCCCCTTTTTGGGAGGGGCAAAATTTTTGGCCCTGGGGTGTCTGTCGTATAGATTGCTATGGAGCTGCACAGTCCCACTGCGCTTTGATGTTACCTAGGCCTGAACATAGCCTTGCCTTTCTGCTACTGGAGAAGGATGCATGGGACCAGGGGCAATGGAACATGATGGAGGTTTCCGTATGCCCTGCCAGGTGCTGCCTGCTGTTCAGCTTCCTGGAGCTGATCGCAGCTAGCATAAATGACTCTAGAGTACCTGCTCTTACTTATGCTTGGGAACCACTCCAACATATAGAGAGCTCAGGATCAAGGGAGCATAAAGGCAAACTTTAGTGCACCTGAGCTGTACCCTATACAGTTTCACTGGACTTCAGGATCTGGTATTTTGTTAGTTAACTCATGCTGTAGAGCTACATATGGAACTCATTTCAAATTCACAGCACAAGAGCAAATATTCAGAAATGTGTGTTTTTGAAGGGTTTTAAGATAAAAAAATAACCAATTTTGCCAAATGTTTTGCAGAAGAGCAATCATAGAATATCAGGGTTGGAAGGGACCTCAGGAGGTTGTTACCCAGGGTTCTTTCAACCCAAAGCTCTTGGTAACTTTTACTCTGTGCGAGGTGGTGTCAGGAAATAAATCAGGGGAGACACGGCCATCTGACCAATAGATGGCTGACACAAACAGGACAACACGAGTGCTTTCACTTAAAGCTAAACCTTTCTTAGTCTCAAGCACTTATACACACGTCCGCAACAGGTTAGTAAAACACCCCCAACCCTTGATAATTACCAAAGCTGAGTGTGGCTCTCGAGTGGCACAGCGGCAGCCCATCTGCCGGTGGGGAACACAAGATGCATCCAGAGGGAGAGTCCAGTCCTGAAGAGTCCCACCACCTCAGACTTTTCCCCCTTATGTATACATTAGTAATAGAATGACATGTCCCTTAAAGCAAACTTGTTAAGTAAGCAGTTTCAATGGTCAAGCAAGAGGTTCCTTCTGATTATCGATTAACCAGGTGTGAGTTTTTCCAGAGTTTGCAGCTTTGAGGCCCCAATAGACATTCCTGGGGCACATCCTGCTCTTCTAAAATGCATGTATCAGCAACTCAACACAATTCTTATCAGGAAGGGTGCGGGGTCAAGCTGCCCTCTCTGTGGCACCCAAAAACCCTCTTCCCCTCCTGCCTTGGTTAAACTGAGAGTGCTGAATGGCCAATTTACAGCCTGCTGACTTGGCTGCTTTTAGCAATAAGCCATAGTGGTTTCAGGCACTTTACTGGTTTGCCAAAGTCTCCCCGTACAAGGTCATCTAGTCCAACCCCCTGCTCAAAGCAGGACCAATCCCCAACTAAATCATCTCAGCCAGGGCTTTGTCAAGCCTGATCTTGAAAACCTCTAAGGAAGGAAATTCCACCACCTCCCTAGGTAACCCATTCCAGTGCTTCACCACCCTCCCAGTGAAAAAGCTTTTCCTAACATCCAACCTAAACCTCCCCCACTGCAACTTGAGACCATTACTCCTTGTTCTGTCATCTGGTACCACTAAGAACAGTCTAGATCTATCCTCTTTGGAACCCCCCTTCAGGTAGTTGAAAGCAGTTATCAAATCCCCCCTCATTCTTCTGCAGACTAAACAATCCCAGTTCCCTCAGCCTCTCCTCATAAGTCATGTGCTCCAGCACCCTAATAATTTTTGTTGCCCTCTGCTGGACTCTTTCCAATTTTTCCACATCTTTCTTGTAGTGTGGGGCCCAAAACTGGACACAGTACTCCAGATGAGGCCTCACCAATGTTGAATAGAGGGGAATGATCACATCCCTCGATCTGCTGGCAATGCCCCTACTTATACAGCCCAAAATGCCGTTAGCCTTCTTGGCAACAAGGGCACACTGTTGACTCATATCCAGCTTCTCGTCCATTATAACCCCTAGATCCTTTTCTGCAATATTTCAAGAGTGCAAAATCGCCTGAAATGAAATGATAAAATTTAACAAATGATCACTATGTTTACACAGCTTTCATGTTACTGCACATATGCACCATATCTTTTGAAATCCAAATCCATGAAGAATCTTCCTGCTGTTTTGAGAATCTGCTAATTTTTTTTATTAAAAGGCATTTGTATTCTGGGGCAGAATGATCTGATGTTCCCTTAAATTGACCTGCTTGTCTAATGCATAAATGGTTTAAAAAAAATCTTTTCAGTTTTTTTTAAACGGCATCTTGTACAAATTAATTCAGGAGAAAAATGTATAATTTTTTGACCAAGCAGTTGTTGAATCTAGAACCAGGTAAGTAACTGAGGGCTTGATTCTTTGTATAAGTAACCTTACAATGAAGAGCTTCAAAGAGAGAGATGGAAGTCTTACTTACCAGGAAAAAAAAGGGGGGAAAATTGATCTTACCAACCTGCCAAATCTGATTATCTGCTACTTCCGTTTAAGAGACTCTATTTTGATATGTTCTGAAATTTTCCTGTGTCTGTTGATCAGTATGAATAAAATCAATCCATACTGTGATCATCATTCCTGGTTATATCTTGTGGAAGCAATATGAGCTAAACAGACACATAGTGGGTAACTGAAAATTGCTTGGAAAGGAAATTTGTGGGAAGAAAAAGTTTGGATGTGATTCTGAGCATTATGACCAAAATGTAATAGTAATGAATAAAGTAGATGTGAAATAATGCTTATATTTTCTGCCACCAGAGAACTTTTGCCGTTTCCTTTTCCCACTCCCACTTGTTAGAACATTTATCATGAATAACGGTAAAATGTGAGTAGGTCTGACTGGCCAAAACCTGTCCCGCAACCATCTGCAGATCTGTAGTATCATTCAATTGCCCGACTTTGGCATAAAGGGGAAGTACTAAAGCATCTTTCCCTCCCATCAATTTAATGTATGGATAGTCAGAGTCAAAGATATTTGAAGATCCATGGACTGTTTTTATTTGTTTCAGGGGGCCGTCTGCAACAAAAATTATACAAGAAAATGAGCAACTACACCATCAAAAGTGGCTGAATCTGCATTCTGACTGGAAGAATAAAAATGCATCCACATTACCTGCCCTTGTAGTGAAAGGGTAAGGGACAGCTAGTGTGTGCTCCATATGTGCTTCAGAGAGGTGGATGGAGCTATAGCAATGAGGGATGGTATTTCCATTAGTGAATTTTGTGTTCTGAGTGTAGAAAGGTATCTGTGTTTGCATTCACATAAACATATGTATGCATGACGTAATGTAAATTTCACAGTGAGGCTAATGTCTCTTACAACTTCACTCTCATTATTCACTCTGATATTCTGCACTCCTTACACAAGTAGAACTGCTTAGGAATTTCCCTAGGAGTTCCATATATTTAAGGAGAACATACTTACATTACTGAGATTGGCAAAGTGTCTGTTTTGTAACAGAAGTGTTAATTCCAGTGAGAATAGAATTTTGCAATCTGTTTTCAGACAAAGCAGGATAGATTTTTACACCAATTTTTATACAACATAAACTCCAGGCTACCACATTAATTTCAACAGAGTTGTAAATCAGCTGAGAATTTGGCCCAGATCACACAGAGCGGAATAATGATTGTGTAAATGTATGGCCAGTCGGGTTTGAACAATAATAATGTCTCTTCTTATTTTAAAAAAGTGTTTGCATGTTTTCCACGGGGGATATTTATCAACAGAACTACATATGGTTCACTGTTTAGTTTTTCCGTTGTAGGATTCTGAGCACAATATGCACCCTTCTCCCCCCATTTCCCATTCTCAAGTTTGAGTTATCTGTTACATTTGATAGCTATCTAGAAAGTAGTAACCATAATTAAGAAACCATTGAAATATTTAAGTATTATGGTCCAAATTCAGTGTAAACTGGTACAACCAACCTGATTGCCTTCTATGATGAGATAACTGGCTCTGTGGATATGGGGAAAGCAGTGGGTGTGATATATCTTGACCTTAGCAAAGCTTTTGATACGGTCTCCCACAGTATTCTTGCCAGCAAGTTAAAAAAGTATGGATTGGATGAATGGACTGTAAGGTGGATAGAAAGCTGGCTAGATTGTTGGGCTCAACAGGTAGTGATCAACGGCTCAATGTCTAGTTGGCAGCCAGTATAAAATGGTTGGTCCTGGGGCCGGTTTTATTCAACATCTTCATTAATGTTCTGGATGAAGGGATGGATTGAACCCTCAGCAAGTTCACAGATGACATTTAGCTGGGGGAAGAGGTAGATACACTGGAGGGTAGGGATAGGGTCCAGAGTGACCTAGACAAATTGGAGGATTGGGCCAAAAAAAAATCTGATGAGGTTCAACAAGAACAAGTGCAGAGTCCTGCACTTAGGACGGAAGAATCCCATGTACCGCTACAGGCTGGGGACCGACTGGCTAAGCAGCAGTTCTGCAGAAAAGGACCTGGGGATTACAGTGGATGAGAAGCTGGATATGAGTCAGCAGTGTACCCTTGTTGCCAAGAAGGCTAACGGCATATTGGGCTGCATTAGTAGGAGCATTGCCAGCAGATAGAGGGAAGTGATTATTCCTCTCTATTCGGCACTGGTGAGGCCACATCTGGAGTACTGCATCCAGTTTTCAGCCCCCCACTACAGAAAGGATGTGGACAAATCGGAGAGAGTCCAGCGGAG
Source organism: Lepidochelys olivacea (assembly GCF_965140295.1). Taxonomy (NCBI): domain Eukaryota; kingdom Metazoa; phylum Chordata; order Testudines; family Cheloniidae; genus Lepidochelys; species Lepidochelys olivacea. Next base: position 99,375,736 of record NC_140414.1, read on the forward strand.
GGTAACATAAATGATGAGGGGGCTGGGGCACATGACTTATGAGCAGAGGCTGAGGGAACTGGGCTGAGGGGAACTGCTTAGTTTGCAGAAGACAAGAGTGAGGGGGGATTTGATAGCAGCCTTCAGCTACCTGAAGGGGGGTTCCAAAGAGGATGGAGCTCGGCCGTTCTCAGTGGTGGCAGATGACAGAACAAGGAGCAATGGTCTCAGGTTGCAATGGAGGAGGTCTAGGTTGGATATTAGGAAACACTATTTCACTAGGAGGGTGAAGCACTGGAATGGGTTACCTAGGGAGATGGTGGAATCTCCATCCTTAAAGGTTTTTAAGGCCCGGCTTGACAAAGCCCTGGCTGGGATGATTTAATTGGGGATGGGTCCTGCTTTTGAGCAGGGGGTTGGACTAGATGACCTACTGAGGTCCCTTCCAAACCTGATATTCTATGATTCTATGATAAAGCCCTGGCTGGGATGATTTAGTTGGTATTGATCTTGCTTTGAGCAGGGGATTGGACTAGATGACCTCCTGAGGTCTCTTTCAACCCTAATCTTCTATGATTCTAACTCTATTCATGTCACTGGAGTTATGCCAGTTTACTTCAGAGCTGGATTTATTTGTGTATTCATCCATTATGGCCATTCATCTCTTCCATCTTTCCAGTGATATATAGAATTTAGTTCCTGACCACTAGTGGCCTGAGTAGGGCCCATAGCCTTTTTGCAACAGAAGTGTTAATTCCAGTAGCCTAGCCAAATTCCTAGTTGAATTACATTCTGTTTATGTAAAAAAAAAAATCTTAAATTTTCAAATAGATGCAAGGGTATTTATCATTTTGTCTTTCACCATAGTGTGCATGGTATACGGCAGTGGTTTTCAACCTTTTTTCATATGTACACCCCTACAAAATTTCAAATGGAGGTGCAGACCCCTTTGGAAATTCCCAGGGGTCCACAGACCACAGGTTGAAAACCCCTAGTGTACAGTATTTTACTCTCTCTACAGTATTTTGTGTATAAGTTTAAATTCGACTCATAGACTTTAAGGCCAAAAGGGACCATCATGATCATATAGTCTGACCTCCTGCACATTGCAGGCCACAGACTTTCACCTTTTACCCATTCCTGTAATAGACCCACTGCCTCAGTTACTGAAGTCCTCAAATCTTGCCTAGATGTTACAGAGAATCCACGGTTTACTCCAGTTCAAACCAGCAAGTGACAGTAAGTTTGTAAAATACTTTGTGATCCTTCTGGATGAAAAGCACAATATAAATATAAGTTAGTATACTTCATTCTTTTTTTGCTCTATCTAGTAATACAGATAAGGAAGTGTTATTTACTCCTGCTCATAACACGAGAACTAGAGGTCACTGAAAGAAATTAATAGGTAGCAGGTTTAAAACAAACAAAAGGAAGTATTTCTTCACACAATGCACAGTCAACCTATGGAACTCTTTTCCAGAGGATGTTGTGAAGGCCAAGACTATAACAGGGTTCAAAAAAGAACTAGATAAATTCATGGAGGATAGGTCCATCAATGGCTCTTAACCAGGATGGGAAAGGATGGTGTCCCTAGCCTCTGTTTTCCAGAAGTTGGGAATGAGTGACAGGGAATGGATCACTTGATGATTACCTATTCTGTTCATTCCCTCTGGGGCATCTGGCATTGGCCACTGTCAGAAGACAGGGATATTGGGCTAGATGGACCTTTGTTCTGACCCAGTATGGCCGTTCTTATGTACAGTGCAATGTTATAACAGCGTGTAATACTGCCTCTTAGAACACTGGACACATTTATCATTCTTCCAGAACAAGGATTTTTCCTGAAGCCTGACCTGTATTTGATTTTCCTTTAATTTCTATATGTGCCCACATTCCTGATATCTCTGCTGGCCTGAAAATTATCTGGGTTAATATAAAAGAGAAACACAAAATTGATTTATGTTTTAATATGGTTTTGGTTGAGAACTTGTCCAGATTTTAAGTGGTACTGTCACTGAAATCTAAGAAAGCCTCTCATTTTTATATATATATATGCACTAGTATATTGTGCTCATCAGTCCCTCAAGACACACAGAAAAAAACTTAAAAACATGGATAACAATAATTTGGCCTTCCATTCTTAGCAAATCCATAGGTATAGTAAATAAATATTGAGATCTTCATAGCAATTGGTGTCTTGTTCATATTTCATCTTATTCAAGATGTCTCTCTCTTATTGACTGGGTTTAATGATTTGCAGGTACTGTCAGTCATGCACATGAATAACTTGACTCATAGTGTGAGTAATCCCATTGAAGTCAATGAACCTTGGACTATGTGACACAAGGAGGCAAATGAACTGTAGAATCAATACTACTGGTAGGGAAATGATTCTCTCCCTCCCAAAAACCTACAACAAAAATGTGAACTCTTCAGTTGGATAAACGTTTTCCTTGGAAACTTTCTGGGTTTTCATCAAAAGACCAGAATTCTTTTGGCAAAAGATTCTGTTTAATCTAAAAGCCATTTTCTATCAAATAAGTGTCAACAAAAATCTTTCACCTACCTGGAAGAACCAAGAGAGCTTCACAGAGATTTATTTGCCTTCAGATGTCTGAATTTAGGAATGATCAGATAGTACATCTCAGCTGTTGGGTTAATTAATAAAGAAAGAGGTAGTCTCTAAGCGTATGTCTACACTATGAAATTTAGTCAATTTTATAGAAGTAGATTGCGTATGTCCACACTAAGCACATTAAGTTGGCGGAGTGCATCCTCACTTCCGTGGCTAGCGTGGACTTTCGGAGCATTGCACTGTGGGTAGCTATCTCACAGTTCCCGCAGTCTCCGCCACCCATTGGAATTCTGGGTTAAGCTCCCAGTGCCTGATGGGGCAAAAACATTGTCACGGGTGGTTTTGGGTACGTCGTCAGTCACCCCTCCCTCCATGAAAGCAACAGCAGACAATTGTTTCACGCCTTTTTTCCATGCAGACGCCATACCACGGCAAGCGTGCAGCCCGCTCAGCTCAGCTTAGTGACACCACTGCTGTCGTGTCCTGGGTGCTGCTGGCAGCAGACTGTGCAGTAGGACTGCTAACCATCGTCATAAACCGCTTCTGCTGCAACTCTGCTCTGCTGCTGTTGTCTGAATATCGAATTTCTCCATGTTGTCTGTCATGGGCTCCCGGGTATGTGTGTTCTTCCTTGGGAAATGTGTGCGGTATTAACCGTCATCCTCCACCACTTCTGCTGCAACTCTGCTCTCCTGCCCTCGTGAATCCACCTCGCAGGTCCTCTTCGTTCTCTATAAATATCTATTCTCATGGCATCCATCGTCAGCCACCGCTTCTGCTGCAACTCTGCTCACCTACAGATGCCATACCACAGCAAACATGGAGCCTGCTCAGATCACTGCGGCAGTTATGAGCATTGTAAACCCCTTGCACATTATCCTGCAGTATGTGCAGAACCAGAACCTGCAAAAGCAGGTGAGGAGGTGACGGCAGCGCGGTGATGAGAGTGATGAGGACATGGACACAGACTTCTCTCAAAGCACGGGCCCCGGCAATTTGGACATTCTGGTGGCAATGGGGAAGGCTTATGCAGTGGAACGACGATTCTGGGCCTGGGAAACAAGCACAGACTGGTGGGACCACAAAGTGTTGCAGGTCTGGGTTGATTCCCAGTGGCTTTCTCATGCATAAGGGCACTTTCATGAACTTTGTGACTTGCTTTCCCCTGCCCTGAAGCGCAAGAATACCAAGATGAGAGCAGCCCTCACAGTTCACAAGCGAGTGGCGATAGACCTCTGGAAGCTTGCAACGCCAGACTGCTACCAGTCATTCGGGAATCAATTTGGGGTGGGAAAATCTACTGTGGGGGCTGCTATGATCCAAGTAGCCAATGCAATCACTGAGATGCTGCTATCAAGGGTAGTGACTCTGGGAAATGTTCAGGTCATAGTGGATGGCTTTGCTGCAGTGGGATTCCCTAACTGTGGAGAGGCGATAGACAGAATGCATATCCCTATCTTGGGACCGGACCACCTTGGCAGCCAGTACATAAATGGCAAGGGGTACTTTTCAATGGTGCTGCAAGCACTGGTGGATCACAAGGGACGTTTCACCGACATCAACGTGGGATGGCCGGGAAAGGTACATGATGCTCGCATCTTCAGGAACTCTGGACTGTTTGAACAGCTGCAGGAAGGGACTTACTTCCCAGACCAGAAAATAACTGTTGGGGATGTTGAAATGACTATAGTTATCCTTGGGGACCCAGCCTACCCCTTAATGCCATGGCTCATGAAGCCATACACAGGCACCCTGGATAGTAGTAAGGAGCTGTTCAACTATAGGCTGAGCAAGTGCAGAATAGTGGTAGAATGTGCATTTGGATGTTTAAAAGCTCGCTGGCGCAGTTTACTGACTCGGTTAGACCTTAGCACAACCAATATTCCCAGTGTTATTGCTCCTTGCTGTGTGCTCCACAATATCTGTGGGAGTAAGGGGGAGACGTTTATGGCGGGGTGGGAGGTTGAGGAAAATTGCTTGGCCACTGATTACATGCAGCCAGATACCAGGATGATCAGAAGAGCACAGCTGGGCACACTGCGCATCAGAGAAGCTTTGAAAACCAGTTTCATGACTGGCCAGGCTGCGGTGTGACAGTTCTCTTTGTTTCTCCTTGATGAAAACCCGCCCCCTTGGTTCACTCTACTTCCCTGTAAGGCAACCACCCTCCCCCCTTTGATCACCGCTTGCAGAGGCAATAAAATCATTGTTGTTTCAAAATCATGCATTCTTTATTAATTCATTACACAAATAGGGGGATAACTGCCAAGGTAGCCCGGGAGGGGTGGGGGAGGAAGGAAGCACCAGGTGGGGTGGTGGATGAGGGGAGGAGGGAAGGAAAGGCCACAAGAACGTCTGGGGGGGGTAACCTATTTCCCTTTGTTTTTTCCTACCCCGACGTTCTTGTTAAACCCTGGATTTGTGCTAAAAATGGCCCACCTTGATTATCATACACATTGTAAGGAGAGTGATCACTTTAGATAAGCTATTACCAACAGGAGAGTGGGTTGGGGGGGGAGAGAAAACCTGGATTTGTGCTGGAAATGGCCCAACCTGATTATCATACACATTGTAAGGAGAGTGATCACTTTAGATAAGCTATTACCAGCAGGAGAGTGGGGTGGGGGGAGAGAAAACCTTTTGTAGTGGTAAACACCCATTTTTTCATGCTTTGTGTGTATAAAAAGATCTTCTGTACTTTCCACAGTATGCATCCGATGAGGTGAGCTGTAGCTCACGAAAGCTTATGCTCAAATAAATTGGTTAGTCTCTAAGGTGCCACAAGTACTCCTTTTCTTTTTGTCCTAATATGGAGGACAGAATAAGGCTGCCCTCCCCAGAAACCTTTTGCAAAGGCTTTGGGAGTACCTCCAGGAGAACTTCATGGAGATGTCCCTGGAGGATTTCCACTCCATCCCCAGACATGTTAACAGACTTTTCCAGTAGCTGTACTGGCTGCAAATGCATCCCAAGTCTTCAGGGCAAATTAATCATTAAACATGCTTGCTTTTAAACCATGTATTATATTTACAAAGGTACACTCACCAGAGGTGCCTTCTCTGGCTTCATTGTCCAGGAGTGCGCCTTGGGATGGTTGGGAGGGTATTGGCTCCAGGGTGATAAACAGTTCCTGGCTGTCAGGGAGAATGGTTTCTCTGCTTGCCTGCCGTGCACTATCCTCCTTCTCCTCCTCACCTTCCTCATCCCCAAAATCCTCATCCCTGTTGCATGAGACTCCCCCCTTGCAGGTGTCCACGGACAGGGGTGGGGTAGTGGTAGGGCCTCCCCTTCCCCCCAGAATTGCACACAACTCATAGAAGTGGCACGTCTGGGGCTCTGACCTGGAGTGGCCATTTGCCTCTTCGGTTTTTTGGTAGGCTTGCCTGAGCTCCTTAATTTTCACGCAGCACTGCTGTGAGTCCCTGTTGTAGCCTCTGTCCATCATGCCCTCGGAGATTTTTGCAAATATTTTGGCATTTCATCTTTTGGAATGGTGTTCTGATAGCACAGATTTGTCTCCCCATACAGTGATCAGCTCCAGTACCTCCTGTTCAGTCCATGCTGGAGCTCTTTTGTGATTCTGGGACTGCATGGTCACCTGTGCTGGTGAGCTTGCCATGCTGGCCAAACAGGAAATGAAATTCAAAAGTTCCCGGGGCTTTTCCTGTGTACCTGGCTAGTGCATCGGAGTTGAAAGTGTTGTCTAGAGCGGTCACAATGGAGCACTCTGGGACAGCTCCCGGAGGCCAACACTGTTGAATTGCGTCCACACTACCCCAAATTTGACCCGGCAATGTTGATTTCAGCGCTAATCCCCTCGTCGGGGTGGAGTATAGAAATCGATTTTAAGAGCCCTTTAAGTCGACGACAATGGCTTCATCGTGTGGATGGGTGCACGGTTAAATTGATCTAATGCTGCTAAATTCGACCTAAGCTCGTTGTGTAGACCAGGGCTAAAATATGCAGCACCCAATTCATAAAGGCTTTATATATATCTAAAATAACACCTTTAACTGCCTTCAGAAACAAACTGGAAGCCAGTGCAATTTCTGGTGTCCCAATATAATGCTCCCTGTGTTTCATTGTATCATGTGGATTGATTTTGCTGTGTTTAAACAAATGATCCAATTGCTCTTATATTGGGCTGATAGGATATGTAAATTGATAATATGTTTTTAATTTTTATTGTTTCAACACTTAGGCAGTCATGTCAAAGCAGAAGCAAAGTGTCCCTTCTCTGTAGCAAAAAAGGTAAGAGAAAAACACATAATTCCTGGAACAACATACAAAGAGCATTTTATTTGGATTCTTAAGCATGTGTCTTTGATATGTTGAAATATAGTTTCTCAAAAACAAATCTTTAATGTGTATTTCCCTTTGAAATCTGATATACTTTTGTTCATCTATTAGTTTCCCATTAATTTTTTTTGGCCACTACATCCAATGTTTTCAGCTTTTTTCCCCTTTTGATGATGAAATTGTCCATTGTATTGGACTAAGGCTGGCTTCTGCCCCCACTAAATTAATTGGGAGTCTTGCAATTAATTTCAAAGGGAGCAGACTTGGTCCATAATTGGTATGATGATATAGTTACAAGTACTGCATGTGTCATAAATATAAAGGGACGGGTAAACACCTTTAAAATCCCTCCTAGCCAGAGGAAAACCCCTTTCACCTGTAAAGCGTTAAGAAGCTAGGATAACCTCGCTGGCACCTGACCAAAATGACCAATGAGGAGACAAGATGCTTTCAAAAGCTGGGGGAAGGGAGAAACAAAGCCTCTCTCTCTCTGTCTGTGTGATGCTTTTGAACCTGAAGTTGTTTTTTACCTAGGAGCAACTAGAGGGGTTTTCTGTCTATTTGCCTGGAGACAAAGGTGTTAGTTTTTGGTTTTGTTTTAGGATTTTGATTTTTTTAACAAGAAGCACAGATCTTAAAAAGGAATTTTGTTTCCTTTGGGCTGCTGAAAAGCAGGTTTTTGGCTGAAAGCAGTTAGAGTTTTTTTTTTCTCTGCTTTGGGGCCAGAGCAGAGACAAAAGGGAATTGTCTTTTGTGAGCTGGAGTTTTCTCTACCTAAAGGCAGACCTGAAGAAGTTTTTTTTTTTCCTAATAGCAACTAGAGGGGTTTTCTGCCTATTTGCCTGGAGACAAAGGTGTTAGGTTTTTTTTTAAGGATTTCTCTGTAGGCTGACAATCACTATCAGAGAACATAGGTATCCGGACAGCACAGCAAAATTTTACAAGCCAAGTTTTTGTTTTGTTTTGTTTTCTTTCTAACTCTCGGGTGTAAAGTTAGTTAAAAACAGAGAGGTTAAGATGACAGACTCCATTCCTGTTCTTTCCCCCGCAAAAGCATCACAGACAGAGAGAGAGGCTTTGCTTCTCCCTCCCCCCAGCTTTTGAAAGTATCTTGTCTCCTCATTGCTCATTTTGGTCAGGTGCCAGCGAGGTTATCCTAGCTTCTTAACCCTTTACAGGTGAAAGGGTTTTTCCTCTGGCTAGGAGGGATTTTAAAGGTGTTTACCCTTCCCTTTATGTTTATGACAGCATGTTACATAGTTCTTCCTCAAGTCTTACTTAGGAAGACTCTCTCAGGCTTCTGTGGAAACTTGCCTGAATAAAGACATAAAGATTTGGTCCATAGAGTCTAGTGAGAAAGGGTTAGACTGAGATATTAGTGAGTCTGGAGTAAATTCACTGACTTTATTGGATTTACTCTGGATTGACTGAAAACAGAATCTGTCCCAGAAATTATATCACTAACTGTTTGCACTGGTATAATCATATTTCCAATGTCTTGCAAATGGAACCAGAACCAAAGGATGAATTCCTGGTTTGCCCTAATCTTGTCAATATCCATGTTGTGATTAGACTAAACTTTTGTTCCTGTTGGGAACATCTTTTGCTACCACTATAGTAAGTAAGCTCCTGATATAGTATGTGATACATTTGTAGCTGTGACTGTCAAGGGGATAGGGAAATTTAAAGATGAAAACTCCAGATTAAATCTAAATGCACAGTGGATTGTGCAAGTTTAAGTGGTTTGAAAATACAGCAATTCTTCAGATGGATGTTAGGTTCTACAAAATGAAAAAGCTTTCTTGAAGAACATTTTGAATAAATATATTAGCCTGATGACAAAGATTAATCATAAAGCATGACCTAGATCCAGGAAACTACTCAAAGTTTACTATTACCAAAAAAAGTCATCTTGTAGGACTCTGTAAGGTTGTTTGCCTCTTACATGTAGTACATATAGAGGACTTTAAAGCAACACAAAGGTCCTTGCCCCCTGAAGTTATTTGAGGGAACGTGCTAAGAATTTAATAGTTACAAATCAACATTGTACTAATTTATTTCTTCATTGCTAAATTCCCACATATATGCAAAACAGGATATCCTCTCCTGGGGAAGGATTCCAGAAACTGATACTATTTCAGTCAATTCTCTAAATTGGGCAGTAATAAAACAAGAGATTTATAAGAGCCTGTCACATTACAATCCCAGAATTAAAAAGGAGAACTAAAAGAAAGGGATGAACATATTTTTAAAAGGTGTGTAGCTGACCAACAAGTTAATGGAAAACTTCTTGTCAGTGAAATTTATAACAATATGATATAATTTCCAAGGGAAGTGGTGGATATTTAAAACTAGAATGGACAAAGCATTAGAATAGGCATTGTAAAAAATGAATCTTCACTGGCAAGCTATATATGAGCAAATAGCTATTTTTCATTTGAAATTTCCATGAGTAGAGCAAGTATTATATATCCTGCAGATAGATGCACATCCACACTTGGACTTCTGAGACTGGGCAAAGGCTTTCCAATGTGCTACTCCAGTGCCACTTCTGGGGTGTAGTCCAGGGTAGCAACAGCATGCTGGTGATTGACAGGTGATATAACCCCCTTGCCCAAGGATAGGTTGATAGCTCTACTTCGCAGAGAAAGCCAAACTTTTCCAACTTAGTCTGGCTCCCCCCCCCTCCCCCCCGCCCATTTGTCTTATTTGGGAATCTAAATAGGTCAAATTAATCCCTGGGCTCAGTCCACTTAAGTGAAAGGAGGGATGAATTTGGCTCATTGTATATGGAATTCAACACAGTGTGTTGTTTTTATAAATTCTTCCCATAAGTGCAACGTAATTTCATGAGTTTTATAACTTCATTCCGTATAGAGAAATCCCTTTGCAATATTTTTTTCAGAGCAGATTTTGAGAACGTTCTATGCATGTTGAATTTCGTGGCAGTGAATAACACACTGTATCTTACATTTCTCGCTAGATTGTGGCCGTCGCCCTGCAGCTCGCATGAGCAAGAGGATCCTTGGTGGCAGGACTAGTCGTCCAGGACGGTGGCCTTGGCAGTGCTCTCTGCAGAGTGAACCAAGTGGGCACATATGTGGCTGTGTTTTGATTGCAAACAAATGGGTTTTGACGGTAGCACACTGCTTTGAGGGGTGAGCAGAGCTGAGACAGTTTTACTGTTGACGTACAAATGACTAGTTAGACAAATAACTTCCACATAAACATATTTAAAAAAAATCAGATCTTGTCAAAACAGCAAATCTCTTTTTGGAGACTAAAGAGACAATGAATGTTATTAAATGATTTCAGCTGAGGGTTTGACTAGTTTTAATATTCACTTTGATACCTAAAGTTGATAAAGGCTTTGACTTTCAGCTAGGAAATTCATAAAAAACTATCCCTTTCATTTATGATATTTCACTAATGTGTCTCATATAACTATAGAGTAATAAATCTTCTCACTGAGAGCCAGAATAAAAATAACACAAGAATACAGGGACAGTGGTAGCTGTTTAACCAGAAAAAATAAAATCGACACTTCGCCACAGTGGTATCTGAGATGATGGAGCTATTTATTGCCTTTTCTAACTACAGAGAAATGCTACGCTATCTCCACTGTCACTATTAAAAAGTCAGCACTTACCATGGAGTGAAAATTTCTAGTATCTGAGATTTGATACCACAAGGATTTTCTGTTTGACGCACAGGAACCATGATGTACCTCAGGCACCAGACATGGGTGACAGTTTAATGCTAATCATGGTATCATTCTGATTAAACAGAATTTTGGGTGGAAGTTTATTACCTTACTTCATGTTTTGCACCAAGTCCTGTTAATTAGATTTCTAAAGAGAATTAAAATGTGTTTCAACAGTTAACATGCTTTCCCCTCATATAGTCTAAGTACATTTCTGCTGCACAGCTTCTCAGCTCATTCATCCCTAATGGGAGATGCCTCCCACCTGTGGAGTTTGGAGATAATCCTGGAGTCTCCAGCAACAGCACTGAACGAAGTGCCACCCTTCAACTCAGGCCACCAGAAATTCTGCTTCTGGCAGTAGAACAAACTGGTGGCTCAGCTTGTCCTGACCCCACTTTGTTTAAAACTCTAATTTGTATTCATTTTTGTGCAGCAGCAACTTCATCTCACCTTCTAATTCCCCTTACCCTTTCCTGACATGAGGAATCACTGGAACATTGAGGCTCCATCCCTCTGATGCAGCACCTTTTGAACAGGCTCTCCCTCCCTCCCACCCACCACAGCAGCAGAGAACCCCTACAAGCATTGAGCCACATCCAAAGGGTGCTGTAGGCAGCTTTTCAGGAAACTTAAAGGGTGAGCTATGGCTTACGGCCACTGATCCTTGCATTGCCAGAGCATGGGGCTTCAGAGGGAGAGCTATGGCCTGCTGCCAAGGGTTGCCAACTTGCATAGAGTTTTGAGCCAGACAGCTGTGCCAGGGCTTCATCCGCCATCCAAATCCATGACTCCATCATGGGAAGTCTCACCTGGAGCATGAGCATTCATACAGAGGAGAACCCCCTCACATCTTAGCGAGACTTCAGGTTTTAAAAAAAGACAAAAGCAAGTGTCCCTTTTGTAATGCAGCAGTTTGTATTGTTAATGAGCAAGGGGTGTAAAAATCAGGGTTTGAACCCTGTCTCCTTTGCCATCTCACCCTGAGGGAGGGTTTGTCGGGGCTTCTGTCCTCTACAGGACTTTCTCACATCTTGCTGTATTAGGTTCACTGCCCCTCCCCCACTCTATGCCATAGTCTGGGCAGGCAGAGAAGCCTGGTACACCTAGTGAGCCCTGCCTCAGGCTGCAGTGTGGTGAGAATTTGTGCCTATCAGGTTGTCAGCCTGCAGACCCTCACTCTGCCAGGGAAAGGGGCTCACAGTCTGAAAGGTGAGAAGGGGTCTCTCGCTTCCCTTCCCCTTCCCTATCGACTGGCTTCATACTAAAATATAAGGAGCACCTCAGGCCATATGAGACAGAACAGGGGCACAGGAGGACTCCATTTCTGATGCAGCTCAACCATCATGGGATTACAGCGAGACAAATGAAAAATCCCTTTCCATGTTCAAAATGACTCCTGATTTAGTGAGTAAAGCCTGAGAGTGACACTAGGTTGCTCCTGAAGTACTTACCAGGGTGATAGCCAGCGTGGGCAGTGGGTTGTGGAAATAGCCCACCAGCTAGCCTTCAAAAGAACACCAATCCGAATATTTGTTCCAGTACCCATCCCAATCAAGTGGTCCCTAGGCCAGGATGAATAGCATGCTACCTCCTTCCTCCCAACAACCAGAGAAAGTCTCATATGCGTACCACCAAAAACTAACAAAACCTAAAAAAACTCATGACTCTCACAGGGCAAGAAGCCAGTGGCTCACAGAGAATGCATTAATAATTATAAAATATTCTCCTTTAAGCAAAATTAGATACAGAGTTTCCAGTATGTGCCTGCTTTAAGAACATCACAAGATCTGAATGGGGATTTCTGGTTAAAACTAAATGTTAAACCATGTTATATAAAAATGGATGAAAATTCCATAACCTTTCAGAAGCTACAGCTGGTGCAGCAGTAGCTCCACCAGTGAAAGACAGTCAAAGCATAAGAAGGGGGCTTCCTTCCAAAAGATCCCTTATAGACTATAAGAGTGAAATTTCAAAGCTTCAGTTGTGGCCATTCAGATCCTATCCTTAATAAGGAAAACCAACTTGATGAGCCTCTTGCTTGCTACTGCCTAGGGATGTGATTTTTGCTTTGAATGTCAGAGGTCTCAGGTTCACATTCTGGTCAATGCTGGGAGCAGTGTGTAAAATATTATTTCTTTGGAATATTTCCTGGCTCTTGATGTGATTTGAGATGAGCATTGCCTCCTAACTCCATGGCTACACCATGAGTAGCAATCACTCGTCTTAAACAGATACCTTGTGCAGCCAAATTTATACATGAGCGGCTATGTGGGGGAAACTTTGGAGAAATTAATATCTGAGAACGCTGAGCGGCCTCAAGCATCTCTATGAAATCCAGCATAGCAATCTGTTGGTCACCACCAACAGGGTACTCAAGAAGGGACTATTTCTACTAGCAGAGGAAATAAACTGGAAGAGAAGCTCCCAGGGAAGACCTAGATTTTTTTTTTCTTCACAAACCAACAAACCTCAGCATGACAAAGACAAAATGGGCATTGATGTATGACAGCTCACAGTTCATGTACAAGACTCTGCCTTCTGATCCACCCTCTCCACCCAAAGTCTTAAATGGCTTTTAGTAGTTACCCATCTATACATATTTATGGACAATTTCACAATCCATTTCCTGTTTAGAGAAACAGACCCACTCATAACTTGCCAACTGCTAGAAAGGATTCAAACGCACCAGTTCAAAATCAAGAAGGGCTTTTTGAGCCCAACAGAAAACTGTCAAAAAAGATGAGTCAAAAAAGGCCTGGCACGGGTCATAATTTTACCACCATGGTAAAGATTTACAAAGATCGAAGAGATCATTGCAAAAGTTGTTTCCTACCAGCAGTCAGCTATAGCTAACTGTCTCCACTGACTTGGTTTATGCATCAGTATCAACCTGTGCATGGGATTTCACACAATGTGCCTCCGAGATTCCTTCTGAGGTTGTAGAATAACACAGCTGATGCAATGCAAAATTAGGTGTCACTCTTGGATCACGTCTGAATGCCCTTTTATGGGCAAGTACAAACAACTTGCTGACAGCTTACTCAGTTTTCACTTATAGACCTTTGCATACTTGCTACAAAAGCAAGCGTTGCAAGGTGGGGTGCATACTTGGAAGAGAAGATGATTCAGGATTTATGGTCCCTTACTTAGCAGAAGGGAAGCATCCAGCTCTCTGAAGCTCACACCTTGTGCTACACAATTTTGCAAAATCTCAGAGTACATATCCTTTTAGTTCACTTTGACACTTCTAGCAGGCTAGCAGCAGAGTGGCTGAACAAACACACATAGGAATGCCCATATTGGGTCAGACCATAGCATCCAGTACTTTGTCTCTGTTAGTGGTCATACTAGCTGCAAGAGGAAAATGCAAGAAACCCCATAGTGGGCAGTTACAGAACAACTTGTCCCCCAGAGGAATCTTCCTCCTATGTAGTTAGAAGTTGGTTTATGATCTTAAAGGTGAATGTTTGTATCCCTTCCAAATCCACTAAGTAGCCAGAGGTCAAAACTTCTATGAGGCATTTGAAATAATGTCCTGGTCAGAGAAGAATTTGCTGTGTTTAAAGACAGTTCACATAAAGAGTACAGAAAAGAAGTCGCAAGAGCTGAAGTTGTCATCCTAGCCTGCCACTGGCTTGGACTAAATAGACAGTCAAGGAACTTTCACTGCATCTGTGGAAAAGAACAGACCTCTTGAAGTAGGGACACCTCCTTCATCCTGACCTGAACCATCTAGTTAACAGCCTACACGTCAGAAGAGAAGTGTAGTTCAGCACGAATTCTCTGTAGCCTCATTGATACATTTTGGTATCTAGACAGAACTTAATGAGAAAATTTTAATCATTGATGTGGTCAAGTTTCATTTCCGGTAATGAAGGGAAACAGTAAGCTCCCTCTATACAGTGCCCAGCACAATGCCACCTTGGCCTCTAATTAATGCAATTAATAATCCCAAAGTTCTGGTGATCTTAGCCTCATTAGAGTTTCTACTGAATGGATGGTCAAAATCCTGCAACCAAGCACCATGAAAAGTTGGTATTAGTGGCATTCTTTATACAGCTATATCTGACCCCACAACTGAGTGTCATTAGGCGTCAAGATTGATCAGCCTGGCCAGACTAGACAAACCTGTGGCTGGCCTTTCTTGTTTTGTTCCAAGCTTCCACACGTTTTTGAAAGGATGCAGCATACATGTGGAGTCCTAGCGATCTAAAGACATTGCATGGATACACATACCAGTCCTATCCTGTTCATCTCATTTACTCTAAATGCCAGGGTCTGAGGGCTTCATAGTTGCTATGAGCAAGATGTTAAAATCCTGGGCCAGTTGTCATGCACAAAGGGCATCAAGGCTGCCCTTGAAATGGGTCCTAGTGGCATTGTGGAAAGAGAGCCTCTCATTTACACAGTAGGTTTCCATTCCTCTGTAGTAACATCTTTTATTAGAAAGTTGGTGCTGGGTTGGTTCCTAAACAAATTACAAAGTTGTGCTTTTATAGAGAGGGAAGCTCTATTTCTGCCTATTATTCTATTGTAACAATAATTAAAATTCCACTTTATCCTCCTTTCCACTTAGCCCATTTCTGTGATTCACTGCTCGCTAGTCCCCATTGCAGATGAACGAGGAAAGGCGTTATGCAGCACAATGAGACATTTCTTACCCGATACATTTTTTTTTTTCTGTTAGTAGCTTCTCTTCTCATACAACCCACTCTGGAAGACCAGAATGTAACTTCTAACTTACAATACATTGATTTTTTTCCTTTAAAGGGAAACTTAAACACAAGTCAACCAAATTTCCTCTTAATGCTGTTTATCGGTTGCTGAACTCTTTCTATAGTTTTGGAAGAACTTCTTGGGTAAGCTGAGTTGAAGGGCGGGGCTTAGTCCTAGAGCCCTCAGCAACAACATTGCAGAACGTGACAGTAGAGAGGTATTACCCGTTAATGATGATTGAGGAGAGAAGCTGCTTGGGGAAGTTTTCATTCTATAGAACTTAGACTTTTTGAAGTGGTTCATTTGTCCCTGGATAGATCTATACTGCATCAGTGTGTACCTAGTATGTTTCCTTTAAAAGGACACTGTGTCCCAGAATGAATCCCAAATGCCAGCCATTTGAAATTGCTGGGATGAAAAGGTTTGTAAATTTCTATACTGATATCTTGTTTGAATCTGACACTGTGAAATTACAAGAAATGGGTTATGCTCACTCTTCTGACCCTATAGTGGCACCAAACTATAAATGTGAGGTCTTACATTGTTAAATCATTTTAAAAGTATACTTTCATAAATTGGAGGGCCCAGTCTGTTTCCTTTATCTGTTTGACATTATGATGTTGTATTGTGGATTAAGATGGTCTGAGGAAAATTATTTTAAGTTGTGCCAGCCAAAAAAAAAAAAAAAAAAGCAATTAAAGAGGAATTTTAAAGTGATCTTAAAAGATAATATATTTTTATCCTGAGACTTATTAGTTAGAGGCATTTTGGCAAAGAGTCAGCCAGCATGTAGGGACTATGTGTATACAAGTGTTGCAGCCACTCGCAGAGAACATTACAGCAAATGTGCTCTTAAGATACTCAGACAATAGCGATGAGACTTCATAAAGCATCTAGTCCATCTTCTTGCCATTGCTAGTGTTTCCTCATTATGTACCCTATGGTTTTGTTGAGTCTGTTTTGCAATAAATCCCATGAAAACGCCTAAGATCAATTTAAACTAACCAAGAGGTTTCTTTTCTGTTTGAGAATATATTCATGTTGTGACTTTTCATTGCCCATGGCTCTGCATTTTCAGAATCCTTCCTTGCTTTGTTCCCACAAGACATAGTAAGACATAAATATGCCTTGTGGTTTGTCGTCATACAGAGAGCCATGACAGACAAAAAAAGAGAGAGTCTGCAATGTCAGCAATGGCATGTTACCTTATTTTAATCGAAAATAACATTTATTATGCAATCAGAAAACCACAGTGCTGAGAAAGAGCTGTACTTTTGCATTTTCACAGCTTCTTTCTGCCGCAGTCTCTGTAAAGGCAGCCAAGCTTTACAAAACCATGTTCAATCAGCTATGTAAATAGTGAATGCTTCCTTTTTTTTTTTAAAAGCCACAGGGAAGTCAGAGAACCTGTGACTTCCCACTAGTTCTCATCATGTGATTTAATACTCTTAGCCTCTGATACAGCCCACACTTTAACATGGCGGTTCGCATGTAGCTCAACTGATGTTGGTTCACTCCTCTTGACACTGTTACTTCCCCTTCCTCAACTGCAAAAATCCACAAATGTCAATAATGATGGCTACAATTTTTAAAAAATACAATCATGGAAACGTAGTCTTAGGCAATCACGGCTAAACGTCAAATTGAAATGTGACCTTCAAACTTAGGTTGCTGACACTTGACATCTTGGGGCCTAACACCTAAGGCTGGACAGTTGCCGTGAACGACACAGCTTTCATAATTTCCATATAGAGCAAGGGTGGCCACCCTGAGCCGGAGAAGGAGCCAAAATTTACCAATGTAGATTGCCAAAGAGCCACAGTAATACATCAGCATCCCCACATCCGCTCCCCCCCACTCCCGCTGCCTATAGAAGGAGCTGCATATTAACTTCTGAAGAGCCGCATATGGCTCTGGAACCAGATTGGCCACACCTGACATACAGCAAAGTGATGTGATGATTTTTTTGATACTAGCTGGTGGCAGAATACAAGGACAGCTCTCTTGTTTGAGCTGTAAAGTTAAATTCAGAGTTGCTTGAGTAGCACATAGAAATCAATTGCTTAGTGACAAAGCAGGAGAGAGGCAAAAGACCACATTAGTGGATTTCCTAGCCCTGCCCTAATGATACTGAGCACCTTGACGGCAATAGGAATTGAGGGCTTGTCACATTACAGGAGCCAGAAAGGACCAGCCTCTGCCAAAGTTAAAATATATACAGCCTCTTCTTAAAAATAATAGCAGACCTCAGGGAAGGGGCAAGGCAATTTGATCTAAGTTATGTTCTGATGTGGTGCCTCTTGTTCAAAACAGCATATGCACTGTTCTTGTGGTTTGCACTAAAAATGGAAACGTGAGTGATTATTTTGGGTATAATTTTATTCTAGTGATTTGGTGACTATCCACCCAATTATGGTTCTGTGACTTTTGCTTTTTCCAGTATTTTTATTCAGGAATTGTTTTCTAAAATTTGCCATGACCTGATTGCAACCTGAGATTATTGTTCTTCCTTTTGCACAAACTAACAAGAGAAGGATGGTACTACAGCTAAAATACATGGATGGGAGGCAGGAGACTTTGCTCAGTTCTTCCATCTATAAAACTTTCTAACTTCACAAGAGTGAGGCAAGAGTGAATTCCTGAATGTTTGAGTACTGAGGCCTAGATTCACATGGGGGGACTTAGGTGTAAGTTTTTACTGGTGGGTATATGCAAATCCAGGTAAGGCACAGTGGAATTCATAAAACTTGACGTTCTGCTGGCTCTCTCTCGTGGAGTCCCCTGGTGAATCTAGCCCTGTGTTCCTTGGGTGGAAAATTTGAAGGAAAGAAAGTATGATTGTGTGTTTTTTGGTGAGATCTTAACTTAATTTTTAGTGTAACCTCAAAGTAATATTTCTGTTAGTTCTGTAGTACCACTTGTGTGTTCAGTGCATTGCAGAAAGGTATCCAGAAGTCCTCAATTATACAATTGTGTATAAAAGAACTGTAGGGGGAAATTTACAATTTTTTCTTTCTCTTACAAAGGAGAGAAAACGCTGCAGTCTGGAAAGTGGTGTTTGGTATAAACAATCTGGATCATCCATCAATCTTCATGCAGACACGACTGGTGAAGACTATTATCTTGCATCCACGCTATAACAGAGCAGTAGTTGACTATGATATCAGCATTGTAGAACTAAATGAAGATATCAATGAGACAAGTTATGTAAGGCCAGTCTGCTTACCCAGCAGGGAGCAGTTGGTTGAGCCACATACCTACTGTTACATCACAGGCTGGGGACACATGGGCAACAAAAGTAAGAAGAATGCTTTCCAGACTCTTTGGAGAAATCTAACCTTCTACTAACCTGATTAACTACTTGGCTCCAATTGCAAACCACTGTGTCTACCTCTAGTTATATACTTGTGCCTTATTAGGCCACTTGTACATAATCTGTATGTATTCACAAAAGGCTATACCTGTGGCTAGAGCTTAGCTTGTCAAAGGCAGGAGCTGTTAAAGTCAGGCTGCTAAATCCATATTTCAGTAGCTACATATATGATGTGATTTTTAAGAGTACTGCCCATCCAGGAGCTTCTACTGAGGAAATAGCCTGAAAATCTTGGCTATAGTCTGTTACTTGCTTAAGCTGCATTTGAAGCTATATTGAGAGTGTGGCAAATGATCAGAGGACGATAACGTTAGCCGTGTGCAAAGCTTCAGGCTCAAATCTTGGCTTGTCGCTTGACTAAACAAGATTTATTTATTTAACCAAAACTCTCCATAGCATGCTGTGGCACTATTTATCCCACCCCCCACATAATCCCCAGGTGCCTCTTTTCTCCCAGAAAGGTTTTGCCTTGTTTTTGTTAAATGGAAGGGCCAGGGTCCCATGACACAGAGCAGAGGGAAAATGTTGTGGCTGCCCTGGCTCTTAAGTACCAGTGATGTGGAAATATTTCTCTTTTTTAGTTATTGTAATCACGAGCAGGGGAAGGAGGTAAGCCCTGAACTCTGGAGAATAGGAACATAACATTGGATGTATGTCAAACATGGGGTAATACTATTCATACCATTCCTTTTAAAACTGAAACGTTCTACAGTCCAGAACAATGCTGAATTAAATGCCACTGACTGGTGTAGTCTGTTTGCTAACAAGAAATCCATTCTGTCCGTGTACCCCTACTCTAAAGGTAGCAGACCTAATGACGCAGTGATGAGCTTTCATACCATTGGTAAATGGCAAAACGTTGTTTTTTTGCTCGCCCAAGCAGTCATGTTGTCAATGACATCAGGTTCAAAGTTACAGGTTACTAAGCACCATAAAACAAAGGTGTTCATCTTGATTGCATAGTGGTTAGTACTTTGTACTTTAGGTTTAACAGTTTCCCTTCACCTTAATTTTGGCAGAGACAGCAGGCAACAAGCCTGCACTGGCCCCTTTGGGACAGGATGAATGGTGTGATAGGTTTTGCTCTTCTCTGATACGCTCTCTGAGGGTTCATCAACCCAAGAATTTAGTTCATGGCAAGTCTAGCCCGCTGCACACTAAGTGGCTGTGTGGATCATGCCTCTATGCACTAAATGTTTCCTAGTGCACTTTGAGGTGCTCCTGTGTCAAAATGCACTAGAGAACTTTTAGTGTGTAGGAGACAGGTGCACACAGACCATGTGTGCAGGCTAGATTCAGCCCACAGCTTGCCATGAACTAAGCCTTCACATAGGCCCTCCACCCCAAGTAAAGCAATCAGCTTTGATGGGTTTATTATACTAAGTATGAGGGTGACAGTGTTGTTGTGGGACATGGCTTTTGAGCCCTAAATATATGCTCCCTAATTATGTCTTCTTCCCAACCCCCAATCTCAAAAGTCCCATAACATGTCTTTTAAAGTAGCAGCCGTGTTAGTCTGTATTCGCAGAAAGAATAGCTCACGAAAGCTTAGGCTCAAATAAATTGGTTAGGCTCTAAGGTGCCACAAGTCCTCCTTTTCTTGCTATGTCTTTTAAAGGCTCCCTCCCCAGTCTGTCAACTCTAAGCCTGGTTTAGCTGGAGGCACAACATAAAATGCTCACACCCGCTCTGGAATAGAAGGTGGGCCAATCCCCACACCTATACCCACTGTCCTGTGAGCTTGAGAAATGTGAATCCCCACTTGTCGGTGTATATGAAACTACCCCCCTTACTGGCGGGAATGGGGCAAAGAAGCTTTTCTTCTTATATTAAATACACGTTTAAAGCTAATTTTATTATCATTACTATTTTTAAGTTTAGCCTATCATAGTAGAAAAGAATGTTGCAATCTCAACTAGCAATGAATATAAGTATTTCTGTATATTACAGTGTATACTTTAATAAAGATTTTTTTTCCAGTGCCTTTTAAACTTCAAGAAGGAGAAGTTCGTATTATTTCCCTAGAACAATGCCAGTCATACTTTGACATGAAGACCATTACCAGCAGGATGTTATGTGCAGGCTATGAGTCTGGAACTGTGGACTCTTGCATGGTAGGCCTTTTTCTGAGTAGAAACATGAAGCAGATTTTCTAAAATAAAAGTCTAAGAACCTAGGGTATTTCAATGGGCACTAGAGGTTAGTTTTGATACAGAGGTAACATTAATTTTCATAGTACTTACTTAGAAATGGACAAACATTTTTGACCAATTATTTATTTCTCTTAATCATAATCCATTCAAAGTTGATTTTATTAAGTCTGCAAGTTTCACAGATTCCTTGACTTTCCATGATCTCTGAAGTCACTGGTGCGCCTGGGCCGGGGGCACCCCTGGCCCAGTTGCTGCTGGGGCAGTCTCCAGCCACCGTGACACCCTCACCCCAGCAGCAGCAGAGTTTAGGTATGGTGGGGGGAGGGGAGGTGGCAAGCTCTGGGGAGTGCTTACCTCTGGGGTGCTCCCCAGAAGCAGCAACATCCCCCTCAGCTCCTAGGCGGACGTGTGGTCAGGTAGTTCTGCGTGCTGCCTCCACCTGCAGGCATCACCCCAACAAGCTTGCATTGTCTGCGGTTCCTGGCCGATGGGAGCTGTGAAGCTAGCGCACTGGGTAGAGGCAGCACATGGACATGCCTGGACATGCCTCCGCCTAGGAGCTGAGCAAGGGGGAATGTCCCCACTTCCAGCAAGGCATGGAGCTAGGTAGGGAGCCTGCTGGCCCCGCCATTTCCCCCCCACCCTCCAGCACCAGCAGGGGTCCTGGGCCACACAGTGGCACCTACCCCTTCTCCCCCCCCCCCCCCCAGCACCCATGGCACTCCCAAGCTGCCCCTCCCCAGATTGAGTCAGGGCTGTATAGTAGAAGTCATGGACACGTCCCAGGCCGTGAATTTTTGTTTACTGCCCATCACCTGTCCATGACTTTTACTAAAAATACCTGTGACTAAAACGTAGCTTTACTTATGATCTACTGCTTGGAGCCTCTAACTAGTAGTGTATGTTAAGTAGTAGGCTGATTTTTTTTTCTTTCGTTTGCGTGAATATTAAATAGCAATTTTTTTGGTATGAACATACCAGCCAACCAAACCTTACTGACATTGTTTCAAAATATTAGCTGTCCAGTTTGTATGCTTTTTTCTAGATTAGTTGAAACCCATTTTTACAGCTGCATTAGTCATGAAAAGCAGATTTTATAGAAACTCAGATATAGCTCGAGCCATAATAGCATTGGCTGTAACATCCATAGGTTGTGTTTTTTCTCTTGCATCACAGGGCGACAGTGGAGGACCTCTTGTTTGTGAGCAGCCTGCAGGACGCTGGACATTGTTTGGTTTAACCTCGTGGGGCTCTGTCTGCTTTTCCAAAGTTTTGGGACCTGGAGTTTACAGCAACGTGTCACACTTCATTGAATGGATTGAAAGACAAATATACATTCACACCTTTCTACTAAACTAAGGCTAGTGGTCTGCTGACATACAAGAGGCAAAGATCATTGGCCTTTGAGCATTGAAGATTGTGCAACCAATTCACTTAAGAGGACGTTACAAGCTCTGTGTTGTTGATGGGGAGGTATGGAAAATGCAGCATAAATGAATTGATTAAACTCTCTGCTACTAAAGATACTCTGGGGCAGCACTATTATTTTTGTAATCTTTTTTGACTTTTCCTTTAGCTGCATTGTGTTACTATTCCAGGCACAACAGAAGGCTTAAAGGAAGAATCAACCAATTTTCTGCCTTTCAGACATTTAAATTAAGCTGTAGCACAGACTTAGTAAAACTATAAAACTTTGGGGGAAAAACAAACAGTAGCACATGCAGTTTCAGCCCACAATTCTTCCAGTGAAGAATTAAATCAATATATTCTCAAAAATGAGATTGAGGTCTATATTAAAATTAGCCCTTCTGCTACCTTGAGTTTGCTCCCATGTGAGCATAGCAGGGCCTTGTCAAAAATACAACCGGCATGGGAGAATATGTAGTTCTTTGAGATAACTGATGTTTTAGATACTGTCACACTACAATTAAGTCACATAGTTCAGACTACTGTTAAGCGAAACATTTACCTCTAAAGTTCAGTACCTTCTGTATTGATTCACCTAATGTAACATGTACCAGATAGTGTTCTATAGAAATATTAACTGTACTCATAAATATTAATAGTGTTATGGATTATTAAACTACTTTTAAGTCACTGGTGTATTGCAGTTTCACTAGGAGAAAAAAAACCCAGTGACTTGACAGTATGTCTCATTGTAGATTATGGGTTTAGGGGACAGCAAAATAATTCTCCCCCGACCTCTAAATAATACAGCTGTGTCCAAATTTCTCTAGTTCAGGGCTGCATCTGACTCATGAAAGTTGAGATAGATTGTCGACATCCTAATCTCAAATGCAAAAAGGTGCAGAAATTACAACTTCCAGTAGCCCAGGCTCCATCTTTCTCCACAGCACCAGGTCCTCAGCTGGTGTAACCTGATATAGTTCAGTTAAAATCAAAGCCACCATATTGATATAAACCATCTTAAGCTCTGGCCTTTAGTGTGTAAGGGCCAGTTGGACAACCTTGCACTAACAGAGGGGAACTGGATTATGAAATACAGGATTTTCAGGAAGTTTTGTTTTCAGTATTAGGAAAAAAATGCTGTCATAAAATGAACAGCCTCTCCTGCCATATCTGTTCACCAAAAGATGTAGTTAAAGTTGGCTTTGATTTTATTGTAAAGCACTGGAACACTTACAGCCATTCTATGTATATGTAAGCACTGCCAAGAAATAATATTTAAGGTAATTTCTTATTTCCTCATTGATTACTTGGGCCTTGGCCTACAACCAGTTTTCAAGCAGAACTTCCCTGTAAAATAAATGAGTTCTGATTAAAAGCTGGTGGCACCATATAGCCCATTGAATATAATCACCTGTGTTAGGAAATGATGCATCCCAAGCAGCATCAGAAAGGAGCAGAAGTTTTTTTTCCAAATCATTTCTGCCACAACATTCCATGTAAAGACGATATTTGTAATTTTATAAATGTATTTTTATACTGGTTTTCCCCCTTCTATATGTGCACATGATAATATTGTATGTAGGTTTGAAAGAGTCAAATTTACTCCCTCCTTCCAATGTATTAGTCCTTTCCTGTGTATTGTCATCTCTATGACCATGAGAATTATCTAACACTTGTAGCCCCATTTTAAGGTGATAAAAACACCTTGGTTGTTTCACTCCTGTCACAGCTACAGCTCCACATGGAATTAACAACTAGGCAGATGTGTTTATTTCTACCCATATTAAACAAATATGTACAACAATTGTCCAATAATTTCTGTGATCTAAAATAAACACGTTTTTATTCTTGCCAGAGACTCAGTTCAAATGGAAGAAGTTAGAAGCAAGACTATACCTCTACACTCTTGTGATTGAAACCAATTAGCATACATGCGCCAAGCTGCTTACTGTACTACCCCTAGCTGCCTCTTAGCACAGTATCCGTTTGTTCAGATTCTGTCTCTACAACTTGGGTGTGGTCCTTACCCATATTTCTCATGTGTGTTACCAATACAGAAAGATCAAGAAGTGTGACTGCTTACAATTATTTTGGATTAAATTACATTTTTGTAGTGGGAAATTAAAAAACCCACTAAGCCATATAGTGGCTTCTCTGAATATCTTTAGAGCAATATTTCTTCGATGACATTATTTCAAAATGATTAGCATCAGTACAGATAAACAATAGGCAGAGTTTCAGCACTGTGTAAATGTGCAGAGAGCAAAATACGCACATTCTTGGAATTGTGCAAGCAAAAAATTTCAGAAGGAAACAGAACAGAAAATGGGCTCAAATACTAATCATAGAATCATAGATGATAATTTAATAGGAGCTGCACTTTTTGAGTTGTGTTTATTTCAGTAGGCCCTAGTGGACTCAAAAAATTCCCTACATTGCTCCATGAATTGGCTATGTAAGATAAAATAATTAAAAAAAACAAACAGGCAATATTTTAAATAGCCTGGGCTAAAGAAACAGACTCAGATTCTCAAACTGTGGTTCCTACCGGTGGCTTCCAGAACAGCTGAAAGGTCACATGGTGCTGAATCTCTTCCGTGTTTCTAGTAGCTTCTATAGGCACCTAGGTTGTTAATTTAAAGAAGAGTCTGGAGGCCTGCAAAAGCAACTGACAGCAAAGAAGATGAGTCATTCTAGCCACCTCTACTAGGGGAGGCTGTGATATAACAGGAGGAAACAGGATGTGCTCAGGGATTGGGGTGCCAGCGGGACTGGAGCAGTCAATCACCCTTTGGAGAAGACTATCTGAAAGATAAGAAAATGAGGTAACGAGGCAGCATGTCCTGACGAATGGGCACCAAGTGCAAGAAGTGTAGATAGGGCAGAAGGGATTGGGCCAGTCAACAGAGACACACATGAAGGGGAGCCACGGAGAGAAACAGTAGAGGTGTGGGAGGAGGATACAAATTATATGAAGAACAAAAGGAGATGCAGTGATTTGTTCTTTCAGAAACTAAAACTTCATATTAAACACAGTTAAATACACATCATGCCACTCCCCTATATTCTACCTGAACAGTCTCTGTTGTTCAGCTATCAGTGTTAAGGTGCCCATGCGACAGCAAATGGGAGGAGAGGTCTGTGCTATGAAAAAAACCCAAGAATCCTTGCAATAGACCAGTGTGTTGAGGGCCCCAGTAGCAGCGGGGGTCCCAGACTGCACACCAGCATCCCCCACCCCACCCAGCAACCACGGCACCCTTCTCCAGCCCCACCCCCCCAAAGTTTTAGTCAGGGGTATATAGTAAAAGTCACGGACAGGTCACGGGCTGTGAATTTTTCTTTACTGCCCGTGACCTTTAAAAATACCCGTGACTAAAACGTAGCCTTACTTACATTACACAAATAGTGTGCGAGTCCAAGGCAACAGCGGAATGTATGTTCAGCGATATAGGTGAGCGAGGGTTCTACTAAGACAGTCAAGCTCACGAGGATTGGCACCCAGTGTTTCTATAACTCCACTGATCACACAAGAAACTTCTAACGTGACATCTGTATAAAGCTATGAAGTAGAAACTATTCTCAGCTTGGAGAAAAGTAGTTGGCCAAAAAGTAGTTAAGCAGTACAACAAAAAAATTGATACTGGTTTATCTTGGGAATATTGAGAGGCATGAGACAAAAGGATGAATCGCTCCAACCACCCAAGAAATGCACTGATTCGAATGAAATATAAATTAAATAAATGGAGGGAGCTCTGATGGTACAAAATCATTATGATGCTTACCGTGCTCAGACAGACCCCAATTCAGGAAAGCAGCCATGTTCAGAAGAACACTTCAGTTCATGCTTAAAGTCAAGATAAACACATGATTAAGTCCATCCTTATTCAGGATAAGTACATTCCTAAATCAGGACCATACTGCAACAGTAAGCATGACATCAAAAGCTTGAGACAGAGGTAGATGATGGGCATGGAGGGGAGATCTGTCAGTTGTTTGTTTCAGGGCTCCATCTCTCTTATTTTGCAAATAAAGAAAATAAATTGTCCTGAGGGATGGGAAGATGGATTTCCTCTAGGAGAATCATTATTCTCTTCACCTTCCAACCCCCCAAGCTCCTGAAAGCTGCCCAAGGAGGTGACAATCTTAGCAAAGCCATGGTGCTCGGGAAGGGGGCATTATCCTAGGCTGTGTCTTCATTAATGATTTTCAGGAAGTCTCCTACTGTTTCTATCACCAGGGACAGTGTGACAGGTGGAGCTTTCCCAAACAACACTAACGAGGAGAAGGTTAGTCAACTGGCGGGTGAAAAGGTAGGACTTATTTATCCTCACAATCCAAGTGAAAGCAAACCAAACCACAGCAAATAGGGATTACTGACATGACCTCTTACCCACAACAGACATTCAGAAACCAACTTGGCCCTGCTTGTGCCAAGCAGCTCCAGACTTAGAAATATCCAGATCCTTTTGTATTAGTGTACCAAAAAAGTGAGAGCCCATATGACACTGAAGGTTTTATTTTTTCATAAAATGGACTTTGAACATGACCAGTGTGTTCTGTAAATCTTGCTGGCTTGGACCCTCCACGTTGATAAGATCACAAACAGAATGATGAGTATAAAAAACATTTTGCAAAGAGGTTCCTGGAGAGGAGTGCAGTGGACCTTATCAGCACTAGTTGCCATTGTAACATCGCTACAGACCACAAGATTGCAACAACACTAGGTGGAGCTCAGGATGACAAAGTCAGGGTCAACTGGTAAAAGTGTCTCCACCAGGACAGCCTTTAAATTACATCACTGTCACTTTTACCAAAGTTACTATGTCATACAGTTAGCATGTACCAAAAATGATGAGTTTTTAATAAAGCTGGTACTTGCACAATACTTCATGCCCATTTAGACTCTGGATACCTCAATAAGTTACTTAAAATGTTTTAAAAATACAAAAGGCTTCTGAATAAATTTGTGCATCAACTGACTTGACCAAAACACCCCAAAAACCATCACCAACAAAAAACCCGAATGTAATGTAATGCACCAATGTTCTTGTTCTTGGTTTTTTTAAACAGTTAACATTCCAGTTTCGCAGGGCATGTTAAAACATCCTGTTCAGTCAAAGCACAATTCAAACCTGCCTTATTTATTAGAGAAATTTCATTGCTGCCCTTTGCAAAAGTAAACTCCGGGGCGCCGGCACACGAATTATTAGCACAATATGTTTCTGAATAGGTTTCCTTCGAGGAGTTCAAAAATGCAGCTCTCTCACAAGTCAGGTCGTTCACATCCCTGAACTCATCCTGTTTGTCTGATATGAAGGTAGACTTCTGCACTGACCTGTCTGCTGGACAGGTATGAAAAGGTGTCTTAGACACTGGGATGTATGAAGAGTGGTCAGTGCTTTCTCTTACTGATGCAGCATCTTCAGCAGACCTGGAACATGCATGAGTGCCCTGGAAACCCATTCTACACTTCCCAACACGATCATCCTTCCACTTTTTAATTGCTTCCCTCTGCTCCTCAGGAGTCAGTCTGTCAAGGTGCTTGGCTCTCAACACTGGAGATGGAAACAGTGCCCCTTGAAGAACTCTGAACAAGTATCTAGAACATAAACAGGGTTTTCCAGTAAGCCATTCAGAAGCAGATTCAAGCTCTTCTCAGCAATGGTAAAGGACCCAAACAGGAGCATGCAGGGAAAGGAGAGGAGGCATCATTCCTACCATCCAGGCTGTAGTGATAGCCCTGTAATCCCAAAGCTGCAGTAGCCCCTGCAGCAATGACCTTTAGGCTTGCACACATAAATAATTGTGCCTGCACTTTTGCACTAGAACAGGTTATTAGGACCAACATGTTTAAAAGTGGCCACGGACTTCAGTGCCTCTGTTTTTTGCGTGTTGGGCGTGTCACCCCTAGGCTCTGATTTTCAGGGATGGTGTGTACTTGCACTCCAGCTGAAGTCAGTGGAAGCCGCAGGCTCTCAGGAGTGCTGAAAATTGGACCCTGCATGTCTCAAAACAAAAACCATTTGTTTTGGCAATGCTGTTGAAACTTTTCTGGCACTGGGAGATTGAAAGTGACTCAAAGAACCTTATTTATAAAGTCTAAAAACTTTGCATTCAGTCTACCATGAAAATCAGCCTCTCCTAAAACCAGAACCCTTATGTTTCACTCACTGGTTTGTTTGATTTAAAACAGCCCATGTGTTGAAAGCATTCTCCCATCTTGGCTCATTATTGCTACACAATTTGCTTTTTAAATTAATTTAGGAGGGAAAGCAAGTGGTTAGTGGCACCATCTGGAGTCAGGAACACTGCAGAAGGGACAGCTTTTCTGATACAACTCAGCCCAGGCCTACAGTACCACCATCAGCTGGTTTAGTTGCAAGGTCTGAGCCAAAGTTGAAAACCACAGTGATATGTTTATGCCCTAAAGCAAAATGTGTATCCTATGTATGCTGTGCCCCAACCCACAATTGGGAGGGACAAGTTGTATATCCCACAGCAGTAATCTCACAACTTGTAGGAATCCAGAGATTTTTTTTGACCATTTTGTCCATTTACAAAAACTCTGGGTTCAAGCTTTTTCAAAAAAAGAAAGAAAACATTTGAAAAAACCGTTTCGGTAATAAAAACACGCCCATAATTAGCTTCTCTATGACATGTACATGATTCACGCTGCTACCTTATACAACTTCTTTGGATATAAATTCTAACCTTTGAAAAGTGATTAAGGTAAATTATTGATTTAAACATGAGAAGTAGGATTTAGACTAAGTCATTACAGCAATTTTGTACTTGTTTAAATTTGACTGGAGAAGATCCCAATTAACAGTTCCTTGCATACATATGGGCTCATTTATGCTTAAACTACCAGGCTATCCAATTTTATATGTTCAAAAAAGACAAGACCACACCACATAGATTTATAGCATCATAGCCACAACGAAAACCAGAGCCGGTTAATACTAGTGGTTATAAAACAACAAAGTACCTGGGTAGAAGAGCAACACAAGTAGTAATGATGCAAACCAGATAAAACACTGGGTCTGTCATGTGCTTTTCCATGATCCAATAGGGATTTGATGGTGGATTACAGGTTTTGCAGGTTGCTCCAAACATCAGTGCAAAGACCAAGTAAAATAAGATGCTACCTATCATAACAGCCATGTGTATCCAAGTCTATAATGTGGAAAGGAGGGATAGGGGAAACAAGACAAGAATCAGAGATTCAGGATCAAAGTTATTACAAACAGAAAAGTGTGTGCATACACACACACAGTGTCTTGAACTGAAGTAAATAATAAATCAGTTCAGACAGACAGGACCCTCTTGATTTCAGATAAAATATTCCCAGGGAGAAGGGTTTCTTCCCTCTATAGTTGACAGGAAACAGCCACATAATTTGAAAATTCTTCCCCCCTTAACCTTCTTTCATTTTTATCTATTAAATATACAACTCATGATACCATGGTACAAGACTTTTTAATGCCAAGTACGTCAGATGACTACATTACTCATAAGCATCAGAGAAGACCTTCACAAACAAGCGGGAACAAAATCTTCACATGATACCACTACACAGTTTGATGTAAACACAGAATAACTGTGTATTGGTCTCAGATTTCTTTTGTTTTGCAATTTAGAGTACGTTAGTTACTAAGAATATAATCGGTTGCCAGGTCCGACAGCTTGCTGACGTCTCTAAATGCCAAAAGAAATTCATTTATGCTATTCAGAGAATGGAGACATTAATATCATCCATAGTTTGCTAAACAAAGGGATTTTTGTGAAGGTTATTGTGCCCTCCATATCCAGGATAAAAAGCCTTGGTTTATACACACAAATCTTTAAGTCAAAATACTTTAGAATGCAGCTTGACATTCCATCTACTGTGAAACAACTCAAGAATGAAATGGTCTTTTTTATTTATTTTTCTGCATTGAGTAAACAACCACCGTCCTGCATCCTCCAACTTTGAACAGGATGATTACATTTTTCTCCAGAATTATGACAAATAGTCACTATTTTACCCTTGTTTAAAAAGAAATTAAATTAATCCGATCGAACTGGAATACTATCTGTTGTTGTCTTAGCTTGTGCAGACTTAATTAACACTAAGATGACGGTTTTATGGCATAAAACAGCTTCTTTTAGTCCTGCAGGGAAGACACCTTTGAATTGTTCATCTTGGCTACAGACGGTTTATCGGTTCCCAGCATTCAAAACTAGCATTCCACATTTGTCGTCTATGGAAATCAAGCCTTAGGAACTGATAAAGGCAGGGTATCTCGACATCCGTTTTCCCCTTTGCAAGATTAAACTTACAGCACCAAAGCAACAGAAGCTGTTAAGAGCAGGATTATTTTGTTATTTATTAACAATATTGGTGGCAGAGCTTGCTTGCCTTACTCATGTGAGTAATCCTGTTGGTTCCAATGGGCTAGTTATAGGAGTACTTACTGCTCGCATGAGTAAAACGATCAATGTTTCACCCTTAATATATTTATTTGCTTTCATATAGAGAGTGCTTTCCTTGTTTAGCTTTAATAAGAGTTGTATGCACACACTGGGGAGAGAATATACCCTTTAGAACGCATGAAGAACATACTTACCAAAGTTTTACTCTCAATTAGGAGGTGCAGTAATATTATGAAGAGTGCTGCTGTGTTTAACGGGTTTCCAAAAGAAAAGATGTCTATGTCAGAGCCACGATAAGTCTGCAAAGTAAGAGACACGCTAATTGATACATACTATGCATACAGCCCTAATATTTTGATGTATCACATTCCACTGGGATACAAACAGCTGCAATACTGGATCAATTTACATATGCAAAATTCAAAATGGGTCCAATAATTATTGCAGTGTATGAGAAAGTGCAACTAAAAACCCTTAGGTTTAAAAACCAGACCAGCAAATTAGAGAAAACAAGTGTATTAATACAATTCAAATCTAGTACTTACAAAGTAAGGCACAAAAAAGCAAACCAGACTTTGGTAAAAAGCATCCAGCAAGGTGATCCAGAAAATTGGAGGTGAATATGCCTAAAGAGGAAACACAGGAGGTACCATAGCCTCAGTGAAATGAACAAATCCCAGCAGCCTCAGCTGTAATACATTTATGACTCTGGGAAAACTAAATTCCTGTCATCATGCATAATCATCTTGTTTGCTCAAGCGCGTGGGAGCTCTACTTACTGCACTTTAAAATGCTATTTTAAGACAATACAGACAGTGAGCCTCTCCAGGGCTAGCAAACCCCTAACCAATATCCCACAGGAAGAGTCATATGTTAACATCGCACAAAAGGAGACATTTATTGGTTGTCTACATGGGAAAAACAACTAAAATAGCTCTTGCATAGCTTATTTTGGTCAATTTCCCCATATAGACAAACCCTTAGAGAGATGGTCATAGTAAAAACGAGAGAGCTCATTGTAGGCATGCAACTAATTATCAGAGATTATACCAAGAATGAGATGTGGACCCTGGTCTTGCAGCAGACTCTGCTAGCACTTCCCCAGGACCACGTGGAGTCCCATTAATCTTGGTGAGATGTCTCTTGGAGCTGCAATAGTAGGTGCTGATGCAGGACCTGGATCATAGATTGTAAACCCCTGGGGTCAGACACACTCTTCTTCCTCATTTTGTACAGGGCTGAGCACTGAAAAGATCTGTCCTTTGAAGAATGTAAACTATAGCAAGCACGGTATAAAAAAATCAACCTACTAGTGCAATATTGTGATACAATTATTTTACAAAACATGTCCACTTGTTTTTATATTGTGACTTTCACTCAGAATGCCTGTGTCAATGCACTTCATAGCAAGAGGTAAAGGGAAATACAATTTAACAATGGCTCCAGAAGAGACAGCAAGGCAAAATGACAGGTTTCAGAGTAGCAGCCATGTTAGTCTGTATTTGCAAAAAGAAAAGGAGTACTTGTGGCACCTTAGAGACTAATGCTTCCCGCCCCCTTCCACACCAGAAAGAGGGCTCAGGTGGCTCACGCTGGCTCTGATGCAGTGAGGAAAGCAGCGAGCTCGCTGCCTACCCCCACTGGGACAGCAAGGGCAGCGCTGATCACAGGGGGAGCTGAGACCCCAGCTGAGTAGGGGGAGACACAGGCAGGGCAGGTTATCTGTTGGGAGTGGCAAGGTGCTTGGTAAGGAAACTTTGTATGAGCCTAGGCAGCCTTGTGAGCTGATGGCTTTGTCTAGTCAGCAGTGTTGGAAGGCGAGGATAGTGGAAGATGAATGTCCCTGTACCTTACCTGTTACCTGGGTGGAGAAGTGTGACAGTGAAGGAAATGGGCCTGTGTCTGTCAGGGGTATTGACTTTCCTATAGAGGGAGCCACCCCGGTCTCCAAGCAGTTGTCTGTGAACAGCCCTGTGTGCTGGGACAAGGGGAATGAGATCCCAAGCTGCGTGTCTGGTAAAGGAGAATGTGTCTCCGGCTCTTCTTTGTCTGTGGAGCAGACAGAAGGGGCCTTTCAGCCTGTGCTGGTTGAGAATAGTGCAGTTATCTCAGAGTTGGTTCTGGATTCAGCTAAAGCCCAGGAAGGGAATGGTCCTAAGTTTGTGTCTGCTAGGGAGAATGGCACTGTAACTAGGTTGCATCCAGTTAGTGTCTGTGCAAAATCCCAGAGACTAGACAATTCTGGTGCTTGTATTTTGCCTGTTGCTAGTGTGTTGTTGGGAAAGGGTGTAGCAACTCTGT
Source organism: Lepidochelys olivacea (assembly GCF_965140295.1). NCBI lineage: Eukaryota > Metazoa > Chordata > Testudines > Cheloniidae > Lepidochelys > Lepidochelys olivacea. The sequence goes on from NC_140414.1 coordinate 99,408,666, forward strand.
CTAATCAGAGTGAGATCCTAGCCAAGGCACAAGGACAGCAGAAAGGTGATTTGATTGTGTTACCTACTGATGGTGTGGAAACCTGTGGCAAGAAGGAAAAGATTCCTGAGCTTGTGTGTGGCAAAGGGAAGGAGAATGCTTCTCACCTTTTATCTAGGAAGTCTGTAAGTTTGACTGAAAGGGGATTGTATAGGAACCCGCCTGATGGGCCAGAGGTGATTCTGGATGTAAGTGAGACCCAGAAAGAGTTGGTTGTTGCTCAGGAAAGTGTTCCTCTAGAGCAAGCCCTAGGTGAAGAGGGTAGGGGCAGAATTTCTGTGAAGGGTGAACTGTTGCATAGAAAAGCCCCTAAGGAAAGGAATCCTCATGGTAGTCTTTGCAAGCAGTTTACTGCAACTGAAGGGTGTGAAAGTGATTTAATCGAGAAAGTTTCAGTTCCTAACAGCCAGAAATTTTCTGTTGTGAAGGATCCACTGACTTTCCTGTTGAAAGATCCAGTGTGGATAGCTTTGAGAAGGTCTCAGATGAAGTGAAAGCTGTTAAGAAAGTTAAACAGTCCTATAATCAAGTGGCTGTGTTTGGCCAGCTTGTTGGGGAGACAAGGTTGTAGAGAGAGGAATGTCTCCATGCTAGTTCTGTAAGTGAACAGTATGTGGCCCAGGTCAAGATGGGAGCTCTTAACCTCGAGAGCCCGAGAAGACCCGATCCCAATTTGACCCTCCGGGGGTTTTGGGGTGGCAAAAGGGAACGGGCCACATAAACCTCCCCACATGCGGAATGCGAGTGCTATCGACCACCCCCGACCTAAGGGAGGGCGTGAGACTGGAAAGGCCTGGTGTAACTCCCACCAAGGAACGGGAGAGATGCTGGGGCATCCATGGGAATGTTGGTGGCTTCGAACTTCCCCAGGTCACCGGCTAAAGTGACCCCACTCAGTTTGGTCTCAAAGGGGGGAAGAGATGTGACGAAGTGGGACTGTTCTTAACGTTTCCTCTGAATAGTGTGGGGGTGCCTCAGTTTCCCCTATGCAGTTCTTAAGTATCTAGGTGGTGGGATAAGGGTGTATGGTCATTGCAGAGCCCTGGAGGGCAGGTGTGTGCAGGGGTCTGGACACAGAGAATGGCTAACACCCTGTTTCCTGGCAACTGATGGCATGGCCCTTCCCCCCTGCAAGATGAGAGCTAAAGGGTTGGAGAACAAAGAAATCAGGTGACCTCCTGGCCCGGGAAAGGGACAAAGCCCAGAGGAGGAGGGGCTGGAGAGAGGTTCAGTTTGGGGCTGGCTGGGGACGTGGAGTGAAGTGCAGACGTGGTTGTCTGGCTCACTGCCCCCACAAAATGGACCCAGCTGAGGGGTCCTGTTCTCTGCACCTACAAGCTCTGTTTTAGACCATGTTCCTGTCATCTAATAAACCTCTGTTTTACTGGCTGGCTGAGAGTCACGTCTGACTGCGGAGTTGGGGTGCAGGACTCTCTGGCTTCCCCAAGACCCTGCCTGAGCGGACTCGTTGTGGGAAGCGCACGGAGGGGCAGAGGATGCTGAATGCTCCTAGGTCAGACCCAGGAAGGTGGAAGCTGTGTGAGCTGTGTGTCCTGCAGACAGTCTGCTCCCAGAAAGGAGACTTCCCCAGAGTCCTGACTGGCTTCATGGGGAGCAGTTCCAGAGCATCGCCCGGGGACTCCGTGACAACTGGTGGCAGCGGCTGGACAAAAATTAGACCAAAGTTTTGTTAAAAATCTATTGTGGAAAGCAGTAATCATTACCCCCATGCTAGGCTGAAGGGAAGAGGAAGGTTTGGAGGTAACTGGGAAAAGGTGGAGAGATTCAGCATCTCAGAGGGAGGAAGCCAGGATATGGGATCTTGAGGTTCTTCCAGAGATGTATTTAGTCAAATCTCTGACTTGCAGGGCACAGACCCCCAGCTACAGCCTGCACAGAGAGGCTTCACAAGCATCTTATTTTGATGGATCATATGGTTTTGCAAACTTTATTGCTCTATAAACCAAGTGATGCAAAATACGAAAAGTGAAACTGAACAAGTTTTGGGAGGTCGATATCCCTCTCCCTACAATGCCAAACTTGTATTTACTAAACTCCCTGCCCTGTTGCTCCCTCACCTCACCACTGTTTTTCCCCTTCTAAAGGAGCACTGGGCTACAGCAAGGATCTACAGCTGATGTTAGGTCATCAGCACACTGCATGCTCGAGCATCTTGTAGACCAGGAGCCATTAATCTGGTGATGTCTGCTGTTGAGAGGCCTAAGATGGTCAGAAAATGGTGAGTTTTAGGCTAACAGTATGCTGAATGCACCTCTAAGCTTGCTATTGCTATTGCATCACCAAAAGTCGCTAGAATATGGTACTTTACTTCCCTCAAAATTCATACGAGTAAAAACGTTGCTACGACTCATGCTGAGCAAAGCAGAAATGAGGGAAAGGCAGAATGAGCTGCCTCGTTTTAACTTAAAAACAATCTTTATTCAGATTAACGTGATCTGCTGATTTTAAACATGTTGTTAAAGTTTTCCTGCTTCATTACAGGCAGACACAAAGTGTAGCGTATACAGAAGGGAGCTGCGAAAGGAAGGAACCAGTGAAGTCCAGGACAGCAGGCATCAGGAGGAAAAGAACCCAGAATGATGGAATTTATCTGAAGATGGTCCCACAAGGTGCAATAAATTCTACTCTGTTCAGGTTCTTACATTGTGCTTATCACTGTGATAGCTGAGCCCTTCAACGACACTGAAGTACAGGTACCTTAGATTCTAGAGATCTTGTGGACAGCTCTGTCTCAACCATTGTAAACTAGGCATTAGCCAATACAGACCATACTGGTAACAGAATATTCATCTAGCTCATAGCCTCAGCCACAGCTCTCCTCTCTCCTCCTTCCTACTCACCCCGCAAGACAGCAAGAGGCCTAACTAAAGATCTCTGAAAAATAGCTGTTAGTTGCATGTCCCCTCTAGATGGTTTAAGACAGGAAAAGTGTTTTCACTGATGAGGAGCATGCAGCAAAGAAAAAAACTGAAACCAATTCTGAGTGTCTCAATCTGCCTGAGGCCAACGATTCTTTAACGTACCTGAGACTTCTGACCAGTCACATAAAGCTCAGGCAGCTGCATGAGGACCTCTGCAGAGATATCTTTGTCCAGAATGCCATAAATGATGGGCGGCACCGAAGTGAAGAGGAGGTTGAAGAAAATCAAAACCCAATAGTCGGTCATGGATGTTCCCGAAAACCCACAAAAGAACTGGTACCAGAAGAGGAGGTTTACAAAGGCCTGACAGTTCAAAGACAAAAGAACAAACCAAAGCCCACAGCTGAGCATTATGCAAGCTCAGGAAAAAGAGGACAGATCTTATCTCTGCATTTTTACAGGAGGTCTGCAGGAAATGAAATACACACTTGCTTTCCAAACAAATATGCCCCGACACTGCACTTAAAATATAATTTTACTGGTAAATGTCTTAATATTTCAAAACCCATTGTCCAGATGCATAACTCATTTCAATATTCCCCCTTGTCCCTGCCTCCCAGTAACGACTACAGATAGCTTTTTAAATAAAACAGATAAAGCTTAAGTGATTTTAAATTAATCTGGAGCAGTGAACTCAATCCAAGGCAGATGGACAGGCTCAGCCCTCTGCCAATGGAGCTTCAAAGTTAAGTCCCTTAATGCTTGCCCTTTATTTCTGACAATTATGCATTTATTCTACAGTCTCCACCTTCAAAAGCCAAAAGGAAAACCAAGCAAGAATAGGTAACCAAACCGCACCATCTCACACTTGCAAACTAAGAACCTTTTCCCAGATACACTGTAGCTACATACCACATTCTTGTAGAAAAAATAAAGGATCATGTTGGCCAGCCTGGTGTAACACCAGTGACCATGGACAAGCAGCAGCTTGCGGAGGTGTTTGAACTGCGAAATTGCAAAGTCACTCGCCATCACAGCCTGCAACACACACAAAGAAAGAGTTGTGACACCTGAACAGTTAAAATACCAGACGTGATGTGCATCAAATGCTGACAAATGAGTGGGGCATTTATATTACATTGCTTCTATTTACTGTTCATAAGGACTAGAGAAGCACCTAGTGCTCTGTTCAGATCAGAGCCCCTATGTGCTACAGGCTACATAAACACAACTCTGACTAACATGTCAGAGGCAGGAGGCCAATCTCTGCCTTCACGTACATCCATGCCAACTACAATGTGGGCGCCATGTGTTGGCCAGGAAGTGAACAACAGGGAGTTTGAGGAACAGGGAGTTCAGTAACGAGCAACAGGCTCTCTCGTCCAAGAGCACGAACCCCTGCAGTGCTCAGCCTCTGATTGCTCCTGGAAAAGCACTCAGGCTTGGGAGTGAGCTCAGAACACAAGCTGGTCCCTTCTGTGGCAACGTATTGTGTAGCCTCTAAACCTCAAAGCTGAACCTTGATTATATTTCAATCTGAGTCTGGTTTGATTTGCAGCTGTTTTCTGTCTTCACTACCTGCATGCCTTCTTGGCCTGAGAGTCCCACTCCAGTATCAGCCACTTGGATCATACTGACATCATTGGCACCATCACCTTCCAGGGAGAGCGGGAGCGGGCGAGGAGGGAGGGAGAGGAATAAGAAGATAATCTTAGTTGGAACACAACACGGAGGTAGCTCTGCTGGCTAATGTATTCTACACAGAGATGGTGAGAAGAGACAAATCTATCAGAACACTGCCCAGAATACTAAGAATTATTGTTCTAATCAATACTGTAAACGATGGAATACCCCATCAAAGACCGGGATCTTTGTTAACTTTAGCCCTATGTGAAAGAGACTGGACCATTTGCTATTTTTCCCCAGCATGGGATATTTGTGATAGAGAATGGCAGAAAAACTCCCCAACGTACCCCTTAAAAAAAATGAACTGATAAAGTACCAGGGAAAGCATCACTATTATTGTTATTGCGAGCCTAGGAAGAAGGGCTTGCCAGTAACTAGTTTAAGGGCCAAATTCACTGGCAGTATTGACTCAGTGGAGTTACACCAGTTTATGTCAGAAGTAAATTTGGCCCTAGGTAATTCATCTCTTCCATGGGTAAAATGTATAAGAGACAGCAACAAAAATATTAAAAATAGCTCCTCTTTTTCCAGGAAGCAGAGATAACGGAGTGCACAGCTTGGGCGGAGACTCACCTACAGCTAGCGTCATCACTTTCAACCTGTTTCGCACCAGTTTGACCACTTCACTTTTCTGCAGGGGCATTGCTCTGCAGCAGACCACAGCCCGGCACCTCTCCGTGAGTTCCAGGAAGATACTTTGCAGGCTCTCGTGCAGGACATATTCTAAAGTCTTTCCATCAATAACCAGGGAGGCACTGAAATCTGGAGCTTGGGTGGAGGGAGCTGGAAAGACGCTCGCAAGTTTGGAGTTGTGATTTTTTTTGGCACACATACTTTTTTGGATGTCTTCTAAAATAGCGTTCATCAACAATGCACAGGCGTCCTTGTGTAAGGCAAAGAGAAAGGCTGATGTAACGTTCTATCTTCTACCCTGGCTCTGTTTCCAATATGTAAAATACATATTATGCAGAAGGCCAAACCTTGCATGAGTCATCCCATGACTTCAGTGGGACTTCACGCATGAGGAAGGTGGCCTGAATTGGCTCTCCAGCTCTATTGTTTTTTAAAACTACAGTTGGACAGAGTTTGCTGTCTGCAGAAAAGATCATTTCAACCTTGTTAAAGCACATTGGCATGGATTTTGCACTACTACCCAGGAAAATATTTACTGGACTATAATGTGAGTAATGACCATTAAGGAGTCCGTAATATAAATCAGGCTTAGTTATGAGTCTTTTGCTCTCTTAATTTGTTTAGTTTGGAAAGGAAAACCAGGGATAACTTTCAAATCCAGGTTAAAAGGTGACCTGCAAAACCTTCCAAAAAAATTGGCCTTGTAGGTTTTTTTTTTTTTTTGGCTTCTTTAAAATCTATAAAAAGGCCCAAAAGATTTTTGTAAACAAAGTTTTTGTCTGGTTCTAACTTTACCTAGACATATCAACAATGTCAAGTTTTGCTGGAGGACCTCAGCACCTGTTTATTGTTACAGCTAACACCCTAACCAAAAAAGCACTAACAAAGGCACCATTTATCCAAATTGTTAAGCAATTGTGGAAGGCAGATGGCTGTGAACAAAAATAAATATCCAACAATTTTTTTATAGAATGACTTAAAAATCCCTTCCCTTTTCAATCTGTTGTTGCACTGATTATCCAGTTACCAGAAAATCTCCCAAAGAAGGCATGACCTGAGTTTCTAAGGTATAGTACAAGCAAAACACACTCACACCTCTTTCACACATTCTTTTAAATCATAAAGAATAAAATGTCACATGCCCAGTCCTCCCCACACACATGGATTGAGCAAGCAGCAGTACAGCGGTAAAAAGATGTGGGTAAACCAATCTAAACTAAAAACTTTAACTAAACTCCTTATTTCCCAAAGGAGAAGTAGGTAAACTCTGTGTGCCCATGTTTACCCTCAACTACAATACTATTTTTGCAGGTCACTTAATCTGGATAATGGCTAGCCATTTTTTCTTTAAAATTCTATCTTCAATAGCTCACAAAACAGAGAATCAAAATGCAGTTAGTTATACACATCCAGCAGATGGCACAATTATCAAGCAAGACTGTGTTGAACTTCCACTGCAGTTACATTTTTGAACACTGTTTTATTTACAAAATGACTGAACTATTTTCAAAAGGAGAAGGAAAAAAAAAAGATTTTTCTCTGTTAAAAAATGTAAGTAGATTAATTCTCTGGATCTGTGTGTAATACCACTTTAATGAGATCATTCCTTGTGTTTTAATGCTAATCAAGCAGGGCTGAGGGAAAATATGACACAGAGCAGCAAAAAATTTAATTTAACACAATTTCCATGTCAATAATTCTTTGACCAGCGATTATATTCCTAGTATACTTCAATGTCTAGCTTTCTGCAAACATTTATAAACATGTACATTGTATCAATATCTTTTCCTAATACAAAGAGAAGTGAGACACTGCAGTCAATTTAAATACTTAACAAGCATTTAGGGGTTGTATTTAGGAATAGATTTCTGTAAAATAAATGTAAAATATACTTTATGCACAGAATGGGGGGGGAAAGACCCTCAGTTTTTCAGTATACAAAGGACATCTTAGAAAACGTGGTGTTTTTTTGTTTTGTTTTGTTTTTTAAACAGCACTTCTAGTATAGTCTGACCAATCATTTCTGGCAAAAATTTGTTTGTGGGGTAACAGGGAGGGCAATCTCATTTTCTACTCACTTTACTTAGAGATTTGAGGGTGAAGATTTTGTCATCTGGTTCCAATAACCTGCAAGCATACGCAATATTGACAGCAGTTTCTTGTTTATCTCCCGTCAGCATCCAAATTTTGATTCCAGCTTTTCGTAGTGCCTCTATAGTGTCTGGAACACCCTCCTGCAGGCGATCCTCAATCCCAGTGGCACCTGCAATAAAAAACATGTGGATTAAAGCAAAAATTAAAAAGACAAAACAAATAAACATGGAAAATTCTAACTAGTCATTGTGTCTCAGAAATTTAGGGCTGGAAGGGACCTGAAAGTTCATTTAGTCCAGCTCCCCATGCTGAAGCAGCACCAAATATACTTAAAACATCCCTGACAGGTGTTTGCCTAACCTATCCTTAAAAACCTCCAGTCACGGGGATTCCACAGCCTTCCTTGGAAATCTATTCCTGTGTTTAACTAGCCTTATAATTAGAAATGTTTTCCTAATATCTAACTGAAACCTCCCTTGCTGCAGACTAAGCTAATTACTTCCGGTCCTACCTTCAGTGGACAGGAAGAACAACTGATTACCATCCTCTTTCAACACCCCTTAACTGATCTGAAGATGGTTATGTCCCCCTTCAGTCTCCTTTTCTTAAGGCTAAAAACACCCAGTTTTTACTCTTTCATCATAGGTCAGGTTTTCTAATCCTTTTATCATTTTTGTTGCTCTCCAATTTGTCCACATCTTTCCTAAAGTGTGGGACCCAGACTGGACATAGTACTCCAGCTGGGGCCTCACCCAGTACCAAGTACAGCAGGACAATTACCTCCCATGTCTTACATACGACACTCCTGTTAATACACCCCAGAATGATATCAACCTTTTCACAACAGCATCACACTGTTGGCTCATATTTGATTTGTGACCCACTATAACCCCTAGATCTTTTTTCTGCAGTACTACTGCCTAGCCGGTTAGTCCCCATTTTGTAGTTGTGTATTTGAATCTGCTTCCAATTTATCAAGGTAGTTCTGAATTCTATTCCTGTCCTCCGGAGTGCTAGCAACCCCTCTCAGCTTGGTGTCATCCACAAATTTTATAAGCATACTCTCCACTCCATCATCCAAGTCATTAATGAAAATATTGAATGGTACTGGATCCAGGACAGACCTTTGGCAGGCCCCCACTAGCTACAACCTCCCAGGTTGCCACCAAATGATTGATACTTAGTCTGTGAGCTAAATTCCCTGTGAGCTGCGCTGGAGCCTATTTAGCTCGTCTACTGCTTCCCCTCTATCCACTAGGCCGTAACCCTGTCAAAGGAGGAAATTAGGTTTGTTTGGCATTATTTGTTTTTTGATAAATCCATGATGGTGGCTATTCCTTATCACCCTATTATCCCCTCGGGGTTTACAAATTGATAGTTTAACAATTTGTTCCAGTACCTTTCCAGATATCGAAGTTAGGCTGATTAGACCTAATTCCCTGGGTCCTTTTCATTCCCCTTTTTAAGGACAAGGTACCATGTTTGCCTTTCTCCAGTCCTCTGGGACCTCACCCATCCTCCATGAGTTCTTGAAGATAATTGCTGATGGTTCTGGGATTGCTTCAGCTACTTCCTAAAGTACCCTATGGTGAATTTCTTCAGGTGCTGCCGACTTAAATACATCTAACTTATCTAAATATTCCTTAACCTGTTCTTTCCTTATCCTGGCTTGCACTCCTTCCCCCTTGTTGTGAATATTAACTGTGTTAAATATGTGGACACAATTAACTTTTTAGTGAAGACTAAAGCAAAATTGGCATTAAACACCTCAGCCTTCTTGGTGTCTTTTGTTATTATCTCTCCTTCCCCATTAAGTTGACCTACACGTTGCTTCTGATTGCTCTCGTTCCTAATGTATTTATAGACCCTCTTTTCTCAGTGTCTCTTATGTCCCTCTCCAATCATAATTTATTTCGTGCCTTAGCCTTTCTGACTTTGTCCCCACATGCTCATGCTATTCTTTTGTACCAATCCTTAGAAATCTGTCCATGTTTCCACTCTCCGCAGGATTTCTTTTTAATTCAGGTCATTAAAGAGGTCCTGATGGAGCCACACTGGCCTCGTACAAGTCTTCCTATCTATCCTTTGCATTAGGATAGTCTTCTGTTGAACCCTAAATATTAACTTTTAGAAACTGCCAGCTCTCCTAAACCACTTTTTCCCTTAGAATTTCTACCTATAGGACCTTCCTACTAGTTCTCTTAGTTTGTTAAAGCCTGATTTGTTAATTGTACCGTCCCTGTTCTGACAGGTTTCAGAGTAGCAGCCGTGTTAGTCTGTATTCGCAAAAAGAAAAGGAGTGCTTGTGGAACCTTAGAGACTAACCAATTTATTTGAGCATAAGCTTAAGTGAGCTGCAGCTCACGAAAGCTTATGCTCAAATAAATTGGTTAGTCTCTAAGGTGCCACAAGTACTCCTTTTCTTTTTGTCCCTATTCTGTTGCTCTCACACTTTCCTTAGAACCATGAAATCTATCATTTCATGATTCCTTTCACCCAAATTGCTCTCAACTTTCAGATTCAAATCCAATTCCTCCCTGTTAGTTAGAATCAAGTCTAAAATGTCTGCCCCCCGGTTACTTCTTCCACCTTCTGAAACAAAAAATTGTCCCCAACACATTCCAAGAACTTATTGGACATTTTGTATTTTGCCTTATTATTTTATTATTTTTCCTGCAGATGTCTGGGTAGCTGAAGTTCCCCATTAATACCAGGTCTTGAGTTTTGGTTATTTCTGTTGCTTGTTCCAGAAATAGCTCATTTCACCACTCCTCCTGATTTGGTGGTCTATAGTAGACCCTTACTGTGACATCACTCCGGTTTCTTTCCCCCTTTTATCTTCACTTAGAGGCTTTCAACTCTTCTGGAGCTCAGAACAAGTATATACATTCTTAATGTACAATGAAACATCTTCTCCCCTTTTTCCCTTTTTGTTCTTCCTGAACAAACTATACCCCCATACCAATATTCTAAGCCTGTGTAATTCCAATTAAGTCATAATCTAGTTTAGGTACTAATACTTTATGGAAATTTAATAACAAGCCATAAATCCTAAGTCTACAGAAAGCCACTTTAAAAACAAATTCAGTTTTGTATAGTGCCTTGCAAAATGAATCCATTTATTCAAGCAGATTTTAAGTGAAATAAAGGATTTCCAGCAAGTGATAGTGTTTTCTACCTACCAAGAAGTGTTAACTTGTTCTCAAGCTTCATGGCAGATTCAAGCAGCAGCTCTTCCTTATTGTCAATACTGGTTTCTGCTAAAAAATGACTATTTAACCATTCAGCATATTCTGCATCACTCATCACCTGTGGAGGAAGAGGGGGAAAAAACACAGAGATAAAAGCCTCAGCTCTACTCAGTACTTGAGCTACACAACCTCTGAGGTTTTGCTTTGCAGAGAAGTTTGGGACATTTCTTCCCCTTTCATTACTGCTGAGCTATACTTTGAATTTCTGGGCAGCTCAAAATCCAAAATGAAACTCAGCTGAAATGTCAAAATGATATTTTGCATTCAAACCACACAGCACTGTCAACTGTACATGGTCTGAAAGTGAAGCCACAAAACTGGCCCAAGTTCACTGGGGTTTGTAACAAACCCCCACACTGAGCAAGCCTCTCATATTTTGTGAGCATTTCCCTAACCCTACTCACCTCCCACATGTCTTACTCAGAAAACCGGGTTAACTATTGGTTAATCACAATTTTATGGATAAAGTTGTAGACATTAAGCCATTTGACATCCTCCACTGCCACCAGCTATGACTGTTAAAAGTGAAGTTATGCAGTAGCACAGGTCAATTTACTAATCTCTCTTCAAATCACACTAAATTAAAAATAAAAGTCTAGTGCCGATATGCAATCATTTGTTTAGAAGTAGTGATGTATGTCTCACACCTATAGCACTCCACATTCCAGAGAAAGTATGTCATTTCATGAACTACCATAAATTTCTTCACAAGTTACCTTTTTAGCTATACACAATGTGCGCAGTCCTCTTCTGGCATAATCATTTAAGTGTTTCTGAGTTCTTTCCTTAATTTTCTTTTGTTCCATTTCCGATTTGTCATCATCTGAAATTTAAAAAAAAAAAAGGGGGGGGGTAGAGGGAAGAGTAAAATATGCATTGTTGGCGTTTACTTACTGACAGACTTTCAAAAGAGCAGGTTTAAAAATAAAAGTAAAACAAATATTATTTTAACTTTTAAACAGATCTTTATATTTGCAAATCATATTCAGGTCACACGTTTGGTGACCATACCAGAATGTCTTGCTCGGTCCATGGGTTAGCTGGGAGAGGATTAAAAGAACACTCTTTGGGTCATATTAGACCAAAAATCAAAGGCTGGGATTTGCAAAAGTACTCTGTATTGGGCTAACTGTTCTCCCACTTAAATCAATGGTAAAACTCCCTTTGATTTCAATGGGAGAAGAGTCAGGGCAACACTGAGCACTTTTAGAAAATGCCCACCCTGAGTTTTCCCAAATCTAAAAAATATCAAACATTTTTCCTTGATTAAAAATAAAAATAATGATAACAAGAATAATAAACTGAGATATTTACCACTGATCCATATAGTTAAGAAGACCTGGTTTCTTGCCCTCAATGACCTTCAATAAAAAGCAGCTGGTGTTTTCCATTCCATGTAAATCAATCATTACAGTGCAACAGCAAACAAGGAATTGTACTACAGAAGTCAGTGTTTCCTGTTGCAGAGTTCAAAAGTGTTTGCCACATAAACAAACAGGCACAAGTAAAAGGTGCCACAGAACTCTACAGACACAGGCTAGAGATCATACATCGGGTGACAACATCTAATATTAGAAGTTCTTAGAACTCAGAACGGTTGACAAAGAAAAACTGGACACTGTCTAACCCCAATATAGTGTATTTCATACTTTCATTAATAAGATGTGTTACTATCATAATGGGGGGGGTCTGAATTCAGCACTATACTTGAGCAGGTGCTTTGCTTTAAGCACAGGAATAGTCCCATTCTCTTCAATGGGTATACATATGTGCTTAAAGTTCAGCAGCGTCTATGTTATTTTGCTGAATTGAGGTCTTGAACCCCAATTTTCTTCACTTTCTTGGGTGTCTGTAGAACACCTGTCACAGTGGTACCTCAGGAATGAACAACTAAATATTTCTGTGGGAGCACAGGAACCAGAGAACTGTTGACTAAGGTAGGTCTGTGTAGTTATTTACCTTCTTTTACGTGTCACTCCAAAAAAATGTTAATCAATTAATTATTCTTGAGAGATACAAAGGTGAAACCAAGAGCTGACAAAGTTCTGTATGTACCTGCAGGTCCAGTCCACAACAAATCCATAATGACCGAGTCTGCACCTTTCGTGTACACCACCACTTTGTTGGAGAGCGGATGTCTAACTACTACTGACATTCTTTTTCGTACTGAGTCAAAAGGCAATATGTGCAAAAGCTGAAATGTCAAAGATCCCAAAGCAGCCAGGTCCACAGTAACTTGATCAGGAGTCCTAGACTGTAAAGTGCATTTGTAAGCCTTGGCAGCATGAACTAGTGCAGCTTCATCAGGGCTCTCAGCCTCATAACACAGCTTAGATATAGATCGTTCAAGAGATGATCCAGCATCACAGTGCTCACTGCCTGCAGCTACGTCCACTCTATCTAGTGGTCCAAGTGGAGGTACTTTGGTGCATTGTAGGCTATCAGTAGCCTGAGGTTCATTAGCCATTTGGGCCACCCCTTCTATAGCAGGAGAAGCCAGCTTCACTCTGAAAATAGATAGTTTGCTCACAAAAGTACTAGGGCTCTCAGATGATGACTCCTTTGCACTTGGAACTGGTGATGAACTCAGCCTTCGGACTGACAACCTCTGGAACATCTGTTTGATTTCCTCAAGGGATTTAATAGGCATTCTACCTAGCGAAGATAGTCTCATCTGCAACAGAATTAAAAAATCAGCAAAAACATTTATAAGTGTGCTGAAACAATTTCATTTAGTAATAGAGGTATTTTATTTCAGCAAGGATATTATTCTTAATATAATCGCTTATTTCAACTTCAATGTCGACTTTTTGGACTTAAATTATATTTTATATATATTACTGTATCATTCTATTAAATAAATTCAGCCAAACCCATAGGTAATTAGATTCCAAACACATCAACTGTAAACGCACTTCAGATTTGTAAAATTACACTCATTCCATGTCTAGTTAATGACTGTGGCCCATTTCTAGAATTTGGGCCAATAATGAAACAAATAGCATGACTTACTTTCTAACTTTTTTTAATTTCACAGAAAATGGACTTAAAGTTTTATTCTGCTTATTCTGAATCAGTCAGATGAGTGCAAGGATTAAACCTGCCCCACAAAAAAAGTGACAATCACCTAAAAATAGCTTTTAGAAATAAAATCCTTTAGAAGCGCTTTTCTTATTATTTGGACTTACATAGAAAATATTAATACAAAATGCTCGGTTTAGTCTATTGGACACTGATAAGAACAGTACTACAGTTAATAGCTTACAATCTACTGCAAACAGCTAATGTCTTGTGGTTATAAAGCACCCTGAAGAATTAAAAACTCTAAAAGAGCTATGGAATGTATTTTACTATTTAAAATTTTTATAGTGTATTTTCCATGTGTGAATTAGGTTAGGGTGATTGGAAAGGAGTTTTTTGTATTATTGCTTAAGGAAAATAAGCTATTTTTTTCCCATCAACAATTTTTTGAATGCAGCAGCAAAGCCAAATTCACAGATATGACACTCTAAAGATCTGCACCCTATTGTAAGTTTGAAACCCTGCCATTTAGCAGGAGGCACAAGTTTTCAATTAAGTGTCATTTACTTATAGTCATCACATGCTTTTTGAGGGAAATTGAACCCTAGCCTTTTCTAAAATAAGGTTACTCAGAGGATAAATTCAATTTAATTTTTTTAAAAAAAACCAACGAGTTCCAGTTACAAACATAAAGTGATACTTTATTACTGCAAAGAGGAAGATCACTACCCACAAAATAGCTGTTGTGCCTTAGCAATGTGTTCCAGCCGCTAGGTATGTTTTAGTTATTACTATTATTACAGTACAAAACGGAACAGCAGGCTCTCCCTAGCTTTGTAGTAATGCCAGGAGGCAGTTACGGTTTGCTATACACCACATTTTTCATACTGGATGGGGTATTAAAACCAGACATCTTATTGGTGAATAGAACACAGTAAAAATGGCAAATCCAACTTAATTTTAGAGTCCCTCTCGTAAAAAAGTAAGTATAAAGTAGGGCTGTCAAGCAATTAAACAAATTAATCACACGATTAAACAATAATGGAATACCATTTATTTAAATATTTTTGGATGTTTTCTACATTTTCAAATATATTGATTTCAATTACAGCACAGAACACAAAGTGTACAGTGCCCACTTTATATGCATTTTTATTACAAATATTTGTGCCGTAAAAAATAAAATAAATAGTATTTTTCCATTCATCCCGTACAAGTACTGTAGTGTAATCTCTTTATCATGAAAGTGCAACTTACAAATGTAGATTTTCTTTGTTACGTAACTGCATTCCAAAACAAAACAATGTAAAACTTTAGAGCCTACAAGTCCATTCAGTCCTACTTCTTGGTCAGTCAGTCACTCAGACACACAAGTTTGTTTACATTTGCAGGAGATAATGTTGCCTGCTTCTTGTTTACAATGTCACCTGAAAGTGAGAACAGACATTCACATGGCACTGTTGTAGCCGGTGTCGCAAGATATTTACGTGCCAGATGCACTAAAGATTCCTATGTCCCTTCAAGCTTCAAACCGCATTCCAGAGGATGTATCCATGCTGATGACGGGTTCTGCTCGGCAACGATCCAAAGCAGTGCAGACAGACACATGTTCACTTCCATCATCTGAGTCAGATGCCACCAGCAGAAAGCTGATTTTCTTTTTTAGTAGTTTGGATTCTGTAGTTTCCGCATCAGTGTTGTTCTTTTAAGACTTCTGACAGCATGTTCCACACCTTGTCCCTTTCAGATTTTGGAAGGCACTTCAGATTCTTAAACCTTGGGTTGAGTGCTATAGCTATCTTTAGAAGTCTCACATTGGTATCTTCTTTGCGTTTTGTCAAATCTGTACAGAAAGTGTTCTTAAAATGAACAACATGAGCATCATCAGCATAAAAGCATGTCCTCTGGAATGGTGGCTGACGCATGAAGGGGCATATGAATGTTTAGCATATCTGGCACGTAAATACCTTGCAATGCCAGCTACAAAAGTGCCATGTGAATGCTTTTTCTCACTTTCTGGCGACATTGTAAATAAGAAGAGGGCAACATTATCTCCCGTAAATGTAAACAAACTTGTTTGTCTTAGCGACTGGCTGAACAAGAAGTAGGGCTGAGTGGACTTGTAGGCTCTAAAGTTTTACATTGTTTTGTTTTTGAGTGCAGTTATGTAACCAAAAAAAAAATCTACATTTGTAAATTGCACTTTCATGATAAAGAGATTGCACTACAGTACTTGTATGAGGTGAACTGAAAAATACTATTTCTTTTGTTTATCATTTTTACAGTGCAAATATTTGTAATAAAAATAATAATATAAAATGAGCACTGTGCACTTTGTACTGTGTGTTGTAATTAAAATCAATATATTTGAAAATGTAGAAAAACATCCAAAAATATTTAATACATTTCAATTGGTATTCTATTATTTAACACTCCGATTAAAACTGTGATTTATTGCGATTAATTTTTTTGAGTTAATTAATTGACACCCGTAGTATAAAGTATTCAAGGCAAGCCGCACTTCACTGGAAACTTTTGCTAGCTGTATATTATGCATTAACTTACTGGACTGTTCAGTTTCAACTGTACAATCATTCTTTTCCTTCAAGCAAACACAGCAAACCAATGGAGGGGGAAATGACCACTTTTAAATGGCAGTGCCTTTTTTTCTCCCCATGCAAACAAGACTATAGGGAACACATGAAAAGCTGTAATATGCTGCAGCAGCCAGAAGCGTGACTACTTGAGTTGCCGATTTTTCTTCCTTACCTTTTGACGTGGTTGGTTAGGAGCTGAAACTACCACAGTATTACAAATTGCCAGAGCAAGAAAGAAGTCAGTGATGTATACTGTCTCCAAGGATGGCTCTCTGTCAGTTTCTTCTGATTGCGCATATGAATGACAGGTAATTTGACTAAATTTCTCCATGAGCTTTGCGTCTGGAACAACATCAGTTTCCTGTTGATTAAATAAAATAGATATCCTTTTACCATATAGTTCCAAAAGGCCTGATGTGGTTCCTGGCACAAGACAGTTTCAGTGTTGCAAGACTTTACAATGAATAGAGTACTCTTAGAAGTGCATATAAATAGAATAATCACTCCCCAAACTCCTCCTGCAGCTGCTGCAAGGAAGTTAATCTAAAACTGAAAAAGTAAAACCTACTACAGTTTATAACATGGAGGGATTAGAGAAGTTTGGGCAATGTCCTCCTGCTAACAAAGGCTCCGTCCTGCTAGATGTGGAGCACTTCTGGGAGAGAGGAGAGCACCCTGATATATGCAGCATATCACAGGTGTCGTCAACACTTTGTAGGAGCACGTCCTTAAACACTGGTAGTTTTCAGTGCATGATAATTCATAGCACCATAGGAACTGACATACTGGATCAGACACAGTCCATCTAGACCAGTATCCTGTCTCCAACAATGGCTGGCACCAGATGCTTTGAGGAAGATTTAAGAACCTATTCAATAGGCAGACTATAATGTGCCCCCCCGGAAGTCTTATCCTAATCCCTAGTGTATTCTAATATTTTGTTGTCTTTTTTTTTAACCACAGCAGCACATTGAGTAGAGATCTTCATGAAGCTGGCCACTGATACCCAGGTCTTTTTCCTGCATAAGCATTGTTAATTTTGAACCCTAAACACAGATTTCCACTTCCCCACCATCCTAATTTCATGAGGGTAAACCTTTAAATTGTTCCCCCATCCCTTTGCATACCAGAATTCTTTTGCTACCAGCCCTCCTCCTGCATCTGCAGAGAAAAGGGGTAGGATATG
This sequence comes from Lepidochelys olivacea, assembly GCF_965140295.1. Lineage (NCBI taxonomy): Eukaryota > Metazoa > Chordata > Testudines > Cheloniidae > Lepidochelys > Lepidochelys olivacea. The sequence goes on from NC_140414.1 coordinate 99,426,055, forward strand.
CCGCATTCGGAACTTGGATATTTCTCACAGGGGATGATCTTCACCCCAATTCAGAGGGGCCAGCGCCAGGCAAAGTGCCACTTATGTACTCCAGGATGTAAGTGGGACTTGAATGTGCCTTGACCTTGTGCTAACCTTCTGCATAGAGTGAATTTCATATCTACATAGACAGAATGCAGTCTTCACAAGCATTAGCTCATGAGTAAGGATATGATTGAGTCACAGAGGTCACGGATTCCGGAACTTTACTGGACCTCCATGACTTCTTCAGCTTCAGCTGTCAGTGGGGGCTGTGCGTCCCTGCCCTGTGGCTTCCAGCAGGGGAGGCAGCCGGGACTGCGTGCCCCTGCCCCGCAGCTTCCCAGGGCCATCACCACCCCTCCCCCTGTGGCTGGAGCTGGGACTGTGTACTCCTGCCCTGCAGCCAGCACCGGAGCCGGGTCTGTGAGCCCGCCCTGTGGCTGTGGGGCTCAGCCTGTTCGCACCCCCCACCCCCCGATCCCCATGACACCAGTTGTCATTTCTCCCCGTACCTAGCTCTGCCCCCCAGTTATTTTTAGTAAAGTCACAGACAAGTCATGGGCTCACTGGAGATGTTGTTTGTTGCCCGTGAACTGTCATGACTTTTATTAAAAATAACAGCGACAAAATCTTAGCCTTACTCATGAGCACTTCAGCAGAAATTAAATAAAACTGAGCCACCACCTATTTAATGTTACTTTAAGTCTCATTTATAAAGGACATACATGGTGCAGGCAGCATTTTTGCTCCCAAAACTTGGTGCATTAGGCTGGAATACTGCTTACCCACACCTATAAGGTTTAAAAACCCTCTCAAAGCAACACGGCAAATGCTGATTACATTTGATTTATTCATTTCAGCTGGTGCGCTCGTGGAATTATGCCAGCAAGATTCAATGCAGACGCGCTGGTGATCTGAATTATTTAGTAGCACTTGCATTATCTAATACAAACATTAAAAACACTTTTAAGTGTTTTTATGCACTGCCAGGCATAACACACTGTGCGTATCAAATATATGTCATCAAACAAACAATTGCTTCATAGGCAAGCCCTTTGATCTAGCTATCTTAGGTATTTATCTGGCACCCATCACTGTAGCATCTGAGCAACTCACAATTTATCCAAGGGGTTTTCAAACTTTTTGTATAGGTGACCCCTTTTCACACAGCAAACCTTTGAGCGTGACCCCCACTTACAAATTAAAAACGGGGATGGGAGTAATTTAATTTAATGGGAGTTCAGGTCTGTCAGCCCCATGGAACTGACAGCTTGCGACCCCCATGTAACCACCTTGTGATGCCGTGAAGGGTCACAACCCCCAGTCTGAGAACCCCCATTTATCCTCACACCACCCCAGTGAGGTACAGAAGTGCTATTAGCCCCATTTTACAGGTAGGGAACCGAGGCACAGAGAAGCTACGCAACTTGTCCAAAGTCATACTGGTAGTCTGTGGAAGAACAGAAAATTGAATCTGTTACCCTAACCATTAGACTATCCTTCTCCTCTAGCTTTATGTGAACAGTCTAGAAAGGGATAACCATGAATGAACACCTCATGCTCCCAGTTCAATTCTGGCCTCGCTTTAAAAGCTGCAAATCCACATTTTATTTTTGCCATCATTTAAAAACATATCAATTACAAAATTACAGCTGTGGGGAGGCACTTTTTCAGTTCTTTTTGAAGGAAAACAAAGGATTTCAGATAAGACAAAATGATCTATTCAATTTTAAAGAAAAAGAATCAAATGTCTTCATGAGTTACTTCAGATATTTAAGATCAAAAGACATCAAGTTATACTTACAATGGGGCTGCTGAAAGCTACATGTCTTGAGTGTGGAATGTTACTGACTCCATCTTTCTCTCCTAAGGCAGAACAGCTACCAGCCAGCTGATTCAAAGGCCGACTCACTGTCCTGCAGCTGTGCACCTTCTGCTTTGGCATGCGGCTCAATGAACCACACAGAGCATCTGTTAAATCTTCATCGTCTGAATCAGCCTCTTGATAGGATTCCAGCCTCTTGGCTAATGAGAGGGGGAAATCACATTTCAGCCACCAAGAAGAATCCCTCATTTGTCCAATATTACAAGCTCAAATCATCAGGTGGAAGCCTGACATATGAACTTTAAAACACGGAATTGTGTACATGTGTGTAAAAATGGATTACATATAATTTAATCAAAAGCAAAACAAAACAGCCAACACACTGATCACATGGACACTGGTTTGGCAGCACAAGTATCACTTTTAATAAGGGCTCTGTGAATCCTGCCTGAAGTTCATCTGTTTGAGAAAAGAACTTTTTTGATTTATCAATTTTTACAACTGAAAAGCTGGTCTCATCAGTACAATAACTGGTCAGTAAAACCTGAATCATGCGTGTCATGTGGGGGAGGTCTTGTTCCCACCCTCAGGTATAAATAAAATCCTCTCCTTCCCCCAGTTTAGGAGACCATAGTCCCTATTTGCCAAATTTGGCATTTTGATGATTCCAAACTCCTCCCAGGGGGCATCACTGATCATGGAGACAACCTGGAAAGGAGGGTTCAGGCTATTATCTCCTTTGCCTCAATACGAATAGAGAAAAAAATATTTTTTTAAAATAAGAGCTCACATATCACAGAGCGGCTCTAAGTTAAAAATTCAAACTGTGGACAACAATAGCCTCTATTAGGGAAACAGCCAAACCAGGGAAGGAGACAGCCTAGGTGACGGATGATGGCAAAATACTGGAGGAAAGGATTCAGGCTGCAGGAACCTAGGGAACCGGGGAAGCGGTAAAGATAAAGGTATGAGGAAGGAACTGAATAATATTCAAAATGGCTGCCCTCATGTTGTATGTATTCCAGAAATTAATCTGAATCATGTGAAGGTGGTCTGCAGACTACAGGTTGTCAGACTAGATGATAATGATGGTCCCTTCTGATCTTAAAGTCTATGAGATTACGAGACACACAACTCGTTCACTTGAAAGCTGAGACAGTTTTTTCAAGAAGATTGTCTGTGTTACATGCCCTTCCACTGACACTCTTCCTTACGCAACTACAGTGCAAGGAAATCTCTAGTAAAAGACATGTCTACTAGTCATAGTTTTCATCCACCAAAAATGTTTGTTTTCATAATCTGATATTTTCTGCAACAGGAACAAATAACAGTTTTGTGAAGATGTCACATGGTTTATAAAATAAAATGTGGTAACTGAAGGGAAGTATGGCTGAAATCAGTGACCTTACAAATGCGCTACTCCAATAGGGTCTTGTATTAGGGCCTCATTACCTCCAGTGCAAAGTTCTGGTACCTGCTATCATGACTGCTCCAACTATGAAATACAGAAGACTTCAGGTGAAGTCCCTCACCTCCTGCACCACATATAACAGCATCAAAGCACGTGCCAGTGATATTGATCCAGAGAGCAGTAGTACTGACACAGAGGACACTGAGACTACTTACCATAATAATCTTGTAATGTGCTAAGAGCATTATAAGGCAACACAGCCACTGCGATCAACACAATTATGTGCTTCTTGACTCTTGCATCCTGTGCAATGTGAGTTTATGTATATTAATAAGCACAAATGTATACACATAGATTAAGTGGCATATACCCAACGATTCCACTGGGTTTCTGCAATGCAACTCCTATTGTCTAAAACAGGAGATATGTGAATAAAAATCCTGTGCAATGTTCTAAAAAGCTGCATCTACAAAATTAACCAATTTGTGGGTCCCCTCCAAATCCTTTAAACAAATAAATAAATAATGAAAACAAACTGTCCCTAGGATTCTTCATGCTGTATTTACACTGTTTTTGTATTCAAATGTCACCATCGATAAATACATGACCCACCCCCAGCCACCAGGGCACAACATGAAACAACTGGAACTATAGCGAACATTATGGCATTTTATTAAGGTGATACTAACAGACCAGCCCACACACAGAAAACGACTAGTGGATGTACAGCAACTAGCACTAGAGGGCTCTGATCCTTGACAGGCAGCCTCTAGGTGCTATTGCCGTACAAATGACTTCTGATATGTACTATATAGTCATCAGTTTATTTCTTCTTAAAACTTTTTTATTATTTCATTAGCTTTTCAGTGTACTTTCTCTATTTACATTTTTTTATTGTTTTAATGAGGGTTCAAAAATTGGAAGCTGATGGAAGTTTTCTTCATATTTTTAATATCTGTTACTGCCCCCACTTTCTTCTAAATTTGTGCATATGTGAAATGTAAGGGAATCACCAGTATTATTGTATCTACTCCATACACTACTCAAAAATTTATGCAGAAATTATTTTTTAAAACTGGTTTCTAATCAAGTGTGTTTCCATAACATTGATAAACTGATCAATCTCTTTCAATGTGACCACTAGGTGGTGTATCTAGTTTGCATAACGAACTGTTACATCAATGACAGGTTTCAGAGTAGCAGCTGTGTTAGTCTCTATTCGCAAAAAGAAAAGGAGTACTTGTGGCACCTTAGAGACTAACCAATTTATTTGAGCATAAGCTTTCGTGAGCTACAGCTCACTTCATTGGATGCATTCAGTGGAAAATACAGTGGGGAGATTTATATACACAGAGAACATGAAACAATGGGTGTTACCATACACACCGTAACCAGAGTGATCACAGGTGAGCTATTACCAGCAGGAGCGCGGGGGGAGGGAGTGAGCCTTTTGTAGTAATAATCAAGGTGGGCCATTTCCAGCAGTTGACAAGAACGTCTGAGGAACAGTGGGGGGGGGGGGAGAGAGAGGGGGAAATAAACATGGGGAAATAGTTTTACTTTGTGTTATGACCCATCCACTCCCAGTCTCTATTCAAGCCTAAGTTATCCAGTTTGCAAATTAACTCCAATTCAGCAGTCTCTCGTTGGAGTCTGTTTTTGAAGTTTTTTTGTTGAAGAATTGCCACTTTTAGGTCTGTAATCGAATGACCAGAGAGATTGAAGTGTTCTCCAACTGGTTTTTGAATCTAATAAGTGATGGTCACATAAACACCACCCTATACTGGAAACCTACTGACCGCTATTCCTACCTATATGCCTCCAGTTTTCATCCAGACCACACCACACGATCCATTGTTTACAGCCAAGTTCTACGATACAACCGCATTTGCTCCAACCCCTCAGACAGAGATAAACACCTACAAGATCTCTATCAAGCATTCTTACAACTACAGTACCCACCTGCTGAAGTGAAGAAACAGACTGACAGAGCCAGAAGAGTACCCAGAAGTCACCTACCACAGGACAGGCCCAACAAAGAAAATAACAGAACACCACTAGCCATCACCTTCAGCCCCCAACTAAAACCTCTCCAACGCATCATCAAAGGATCTACAACCTATCCTGAAGGACGACCCATCACTCTCACAGATCTTGGGAGACAGGCCAGTCCTTGCTTACAGACAGCCCCCCAACCTGAAGCAAATACTCACCAGCAACCACATACCACACAACAGAACCACTGACCCAGGAACCTATCCTTGCAACAAAGCCCGTTGTCAACTGTGTCCACATATCTATTCAGGGGACACCATCATAGGGCCTAATCACATCAGCCATAATATCAGAGGCTCGTTCACCTGCACTTCTACCAATGTGATATATGCCATCATGTGCCAGCAATGCCCCTCTGCCATGTACATTGGTCAAACTGGACAGTCTCTACGTAAAAGAATAAATAGATATAAATCCGACGTCAAGAATTGTAACATTCAAAAACCAGATGGAGAACACTTCAGTCTCTCTGGTCACTCGATTACAGACCTAAAAGTGGCAATACTTCAACAAAAAACCTTCAAAAACAGACTCCAACGAGAGACTGCTGAATTGGAATTCATTTGCAAACTGGATACAATTAACTTAGGCTTGAATAGAGACTGGGAGTGGATGGGTCATAACACAAAGTAAAACTATTTCCCCATGTTTATCCCCTCCCCCCACTGTTCCTCAGATGTTCTTGTCAACTGCTGGAAATGGCCCACCTTGATTATCACTACAAAAGGCTCACTCCCTCCTCCCTCCCCCCCCCCCCCCCGCAGCTCTCTTGCTGGTAATAGCTCACCTAAGTGATCACCCTGGTTACAGTGTGTATGGTAACACCCATTGTTTCATGTTCTCTGTGTATATAAATCTCCCCACTGTATTTTCCACTGAATGCATCCGATGAAGTGAGCTGTAGCTCACGAAAGCTTATGCTCAAATAAATTTGTTAGTCTAAGGTGCCACAAGTACTCCTTTTCTTGTTACATCAATCACAGCAATAGTAAACACTATATTGTGAATACCACTAGTTTTACTAAGGATGTATTATCATGATCTCACTTTGGTTCAATCCTCTTTGATCAAGTAAGGAACATTGGCCTTGCCTACTGATTAAATGGCAGATTTCTGCGGTGAGCAGTATTATCTAATAGTACCTGCACAAAGTGATTGAAACATATTATATTTCTGTATTTTTGATCCAACTTAGCCAGACAGCTAAATTAACCAATGATCAAATGAAGTGGAAAAGTCTGTGATGTTGTATATAACTTCCTCCTATGTCTAGAGTTGCATCCTATAGTTTGTTTATGCATTTTTAAAAATACAAAGCCACTAATAAAAAAACTTGACTCCCAGTGGGCAATTAATAGGCTACTGAGAGCTAGATACAGAATGTCACTCATATATAGGACACAGAGCGTTCATAACTCAGTACATGGGTTTCAAAATTTAAGTTAATAATACTTCCACCTATTTGTGATATGCCAGTTTACAGGCATTCTAAACAAAGCATGCTAGAATAGAAGTGCAAGTCTTTGCTAGTTGAATGTCAGTTCATCAAATTACTACATATCTGCTATGCGTGCAGATGAATTTGTTTGTGCACTAACATTAGTGAAGTCACTAAGGCCTTGACACAGCAAAACATATAAGTATGTGGCTAAATTTAAGCATACAATTTCAGTGGGATTGTATCCAGCATGTGGGATTCACTTGTGCTTTTAAATACCCACATGCTGAATTGAGGCCTAAAACAATGCTCCATGGAGTGAGGTAGGATATTTTCATGTCTCTACCATGGTGATGAACTGGGCAGCTGCACCCTAAAATACTGTGAAGATATTATGCCTGGCTCACTACTTAAAAAAAAGAGGCAAGATTATTTGCAGTTTCCCAGTGACAGAGTTTCCAAAATTTCATGGAGAGAGGCAGAGCGCAGTGATTGAATTCCAGTGAAGTTCAGTCAGCCAGAGTTAAGCAAAAAAAAAAAAAGAAAAAAAAAAAAAAAAGAAAAAAGTTTCTCTCCAGCACAGTGAATAGAAACATAACTATCTGCATACTAGCTCACTCACCACAGTTCTCAAGATTCTTAGCACAGAAGGCAATGCATGGATAACACTCCACAGTTCACACATAGGGCAGAAGCACTGTTGCTAATAGGGTTAGCCTGCATTCCCGCTTCTCCATGCTACTGTGCATGGGTCTGCCAAATGGACTTGACATGCACTCTACCCTATCAAACCTTTCAACTTCTGCAAGAATAAAGAAGGTATGAATGTTGCCTTAATATTTCATTCCTTACCATTCTCCTCATGGCAATATTCCTGTCCTGCAATGCTGCATCTCCGGAAAACCATTTTGTTCTCAGTGAGGGTTCCGGTCTTGTCAGAGAAGATATACTGGATTTGACCTAAGTCTTCAGCGATATTCAGCGCTCGACACTGAATAGTGGAGTCAGTTTTCTCATGGTACAAGTCAATATCATTCTGAATTAAATAGATTTGTCCCAATTTGACAACTTCGATTGAAACATAGAGAGAAATCGGGATCAAGACCTGACAAAATAAAATGAGTGGATTACATGCAGCTAGATAATCTGATGATTATGAAACCAAATTCTGATCCAGTTACACCAGTGTAAATAAAAGTAACTTCACTGAAGTCAAAAGAGTTACTCCAGATATACACGAGCGTAAATGAGAGCAGAATCTGGCCCATTCTGTTTAAGGTGAAGTTACCTGTAATAAAATGATCATTGTCCAAAACATATAAAACCCTGCTAATGCTGGTGGAGTGGATTTTCCACTGGGCTCAGGGACATTAAAAAGAGGCATCTCCGAATAGCTACTTAACCAAATTCCATGACCTTTTAAAAAAAAAGAAAGAAAGAAAAAAAAGAGTTAGTAGTACATACACTGGCCCATAGTTTAGTGTCAAGCTGAACAAAAACTGGAAGAGGTTTAAAGCCTGGTGCCTAACAACAACTAGACTTCAGCTTTTTGGTTTTTCTCAAGAAAGAGTTAATCAAAACAAACTCCTCCTCTCACTTTGCCTATTCTAATTCATGAATGAAGGTTGCCATAGGATTGCATGAAGAGCAGGGGCAAGTAGCACTTTGATTATTTATTTAACTACTCATCCGCAATCCAATGGGAATGTTAGAAAGATACAGTTAATATAAGCTTCAAAGGATTTTTCTTTTATTTCTGGAAAATACCAACAATGAAGTACCTCCCAGGAGCTTGTGTGGGCAACACCTCTAGCTTGTAAACCGTGGCTTATCCAGGCTACTTAATATGCACAATGAGGGCAAAAAGTAGGTCCTGCCTCAATTACAACACTGGCTGTTAGAAAATGGTTTTAAAAATCCAAACTTAAAAACTTGTACCACCAATGTACTCCAGGACTAAGAGCGTCTCAAGTGTTTCAGTAAATTTTTTACAAACTGGCTTATTTGGATTATAAAATGTACAGGCAGCTGAGTGCAAGTATTAAATTTAACCAATGTCCAAAATATAAACTCCCCCAAAACCCATGCAAACTTAGACTCTCCATCCAATACCATCCTGTCAGCCTTTTTTCCCAGAAAAGGACTTAGGAGGAAATATGAGCTTTGCAGCATTACCAGTAAGGTCAATGGAAGACCAGCTGGGGAAGCACGATCCCAAGTTGAAGGCCTTTCACTGAGAATATCCTTCCTCCAGGCCTCTCTGAACGGAACAAGAGACTGTGAACTTAAGCACTGTATGCAGCTCAGCTGATGAAGTATCACACAAGGAGAGAGGCAGCTTTTGAGGAGCTTGGGACCTAAACTATTTATGGAACCACTTTAAATTGCACCCAGAAGTGAGCTAGACACCAGTACCTCATCCATACAGGCAGTGTAACTGTGGGAGTTAAAAACTGTTTTTAAGATTTCCTGAAAACGGTGGCACATTTCATAGCACAGATAAGCCTCAATCTTCAACTTTCAATGTCTAGGCCAGGGGTCGGCAAATCGTTTGGCCCAAGGGCCACATCCGAGTGGGGAAATTGCAGGGAGGGCTGGGACAGGGGGTTGGGGTACAGGGTGTGGAAGAGAGTGCGGTGTGCAGGAAGGGACTCTGGGCAAGGGGTTGGGGCAGAGGAGGGGTGTGGTGTGTATGAAGGGGCTCAGAGAAGGGGGTTGGGGTGCAGGAGGAGTGCGGGGTGCAGCAGGGGGCTCAGGGCAGGGAGTTGGGTTGCAGGAGGTGTTCAGGCTTCGGCCCAGCACCGCTTACCTGGAGCGGCTCCGGGGTGGCAGCGGCATGCATTGGGGCCAGGGCAGGCTCCCTGCCTGCCTTCCCTGGCCCTGGCCCCACCCTGCACCGCCCTGGGAAGCGGCTGGCACCATGTCCCTGTGGTCCATGCGGGAGGGAAGGCAAAGAGTTCCGTGCGCTGCCCTTGCCTGTGGGTACCTCCCCCGAAGCTCCCATTGGCTGCAGTTCCCTGTTCCCGGCCAATGGGAGCTTCGGGGGAGGTACCCACAAGCAAGGGCAGCGCACGGAGGGGGCCGCAGGGACATGGTGCTGGCTGCTTCCCAGAGCCCGTGGCACCATGGGGGTGGCAATCCCACTGGCCGGATCCAAAGCCCTGAGGGGCCAGATCCAGCCCATACTTTTCCCACCCCTGGCCTAGGCCTACTAGGTATACAAGAAATTTAGCTAGTTGATATTAATTTATTTCAGATCACTCTTCATTCTTAACTCAGTTACTGTTGGGCAAAGAGTATGCTTCCTGAAAGAGTCAGACTATTATTTTATTCCTAGATCCCATCGCACTGACAACCTCAAAAATAAAGCACTAAAAAACTTGCAAAGAAAAAGGGGGTGGATGAGACAACAAACAAACAAAAATACTACTTTGCAGATCCTTACACTTTACTTACCTAAAGCACCAATTAAACACATTAAAATCAGAAGCAGAACACACCAAAGGACATCAGTGTTCACTCTCCTTTCCAATTTACTGCGTTTGTAACGAGGGCCGCTGTTATTCAGCATTGCTTTGGTTTCATGACCTGTAACACACAATAAATGTTTACTTTTCCTTCTATGGCAGATATTCAAACCAAAACTCAAATACATCCCTGAAAGACTGAGAAAATTGGATGCATGCGTTAATTAGTATTTGGACTGGAGTTCTAAACTTAAGCAAAGCAATTATCTGCTAATACAATGCATCGGTTAATTCTGCTCTAAGAAGAAAAGCTTCTGTTTTGTTTGGCCCCCTGTATACTTTTCCATTCTTTCTAACAGAAGTTGCACTTCAAGGTGGGTTATTACTTTCTAAATATGAACTGTAGTGCTTGCTAAAGGGGCCAGACTGATTGCTCTGGAGACTTGTCCTTTGTCAAAGAATACACACAGGACAGGCAATAACAGCACAACCTCAATCCTGAAACAGAAGGACATGGCATCAGTCTCAATATGCCGATCACATTCTTTGGACTCTATTTTGAGGCAACTACTAATCAGTGCTAATTGTGGAGAGGGTGGGGAGGGGGGACGCGTTCACATGGAACTGAACTGAGATCACTTATCTGTGCTCACATATTACAGCAGCATAAAGCTCTAAGACAGAAACCAGTTTATTTCACATAGCCTACTGAACAGCCATTAGCAATGCTTCCAGATACTACTCCCCAGTGCTAGACTGAAAGTGGCAATCTAAAGGTAAACGGCTCTATTTCCCATTTACCAGTGCCTGAACCGTACTGTTTCTCAAATCAGGTAAATACAACTTAAAAAGGAAATCGTGAAGAACTCATGTTTGCATGAAAATCAGTGCAAGCCCCCGGTCCACTAACCTGCATACACCACAATGCCCACAACGGCTTCTGTGTTTCTGATTGTGCATCCTCGTAACAGCAAGTTCTCTCTACTCAGGCCCACTCGCTCCTTGTTTGAATGTTCACTGCAAACACAGTGCATTACTTAACAGGTGTGCCAGAGCCTCCCACAGAATCTATAGCAACCAAGCCTCAAAAGCACCTTGGGGCAGATTTTCGCCCAGTACCCAGCAACTCCCATTGTGACACGTACAGATTTTCAACAAAGCTCAGCACCGAACATATTGATCTCTTTTGAAAATCTGGACACGCATGCTCTCTTGGTTTATACTGAGATTTCACAAGTTAACAAGTCAACGGTTTGGCAGCAGCATAATTAGAAGAAAATCCTACAAAAGGGCAACATAGCGATCTCAGGACCAACACTAAGAATGGAAAGCAGACACTTCAACCCAGCACATCCCAATTCATACTACATGTGTATACTGGGGAGGAACTCTGATGGTATCAGCCCCAGCTATGCCTCAATCAAACCTGTGCTTAGGAACCAGAGTAGAACCTGGGCCCCTCTTGACAGCTGTTAAAACATGATCCCCACCTTGTAGTGCAGAAATGACCTAACAGCAGGGTCCCCAAAATATTCTACAGCCTCGCTCTATCCTAGGCTGTCAAATGGACCAAGGTCATGGCTAATACACAGTTAGGACCTATCAATACTAGGAGACAGAATGCTACATTAACGGTGTTGTAAGCAGGTTAATTATAACATAGATAGTCAATCTATGTTTTTCCCTCCTTTTCTCTCATTTATAATTTTTATTCTCCATGCTATGGGGGGCAGAGAAGGGGCACCATAGAAACAGCGAGTTTCAAAATTAAAATGGAAATAGTTTGCATTAAAAAATATTTTGCACCATAAACTGTGCTTTTCACACAGATGTCACAAACTCTTTACAAAGGAGATTTTACAGATGGGAAAACTGAATCCCAGGGAAGTTAAGCAAGTTGCCTAGGGTCACACAGCAAGCGAGAGGCAGAGTCAGGCCAGGTCCACACTACAGAGTTTTGCTGGTCTAGCCATGTTGGTTAGGAGCATAAAGAATACAAGAAAAAATACCACACTCTTAACCAACCTAGCTAGGCTGGCAACCACTCCCCTCAGGCAGATACCAGTTATACCCGAAACAGGAGTTCTTTTGCTAGCACAGCTTATGTCATTTGAAGAGCTGGTTTAACTATATTGACAAAAAACTCCTTTTGCTGGCATAAGCTGTGTCTCCCCTAGAGGGCTTTTCTGCTATAGCTATATTGGCAAAGCCTTTTCAGGGTAAACTAACCCTGAAGAATAGAGCACAGGCCTCTTTGTTCCCAGTTCCAGTCTTTCACCATTAGACAATACTGTCTCTCTATTCAGACTACGGTCCAGAATGAGTATTAGGGAAAGCATTATTGCAGGCATCACAAATGATTAAAAACAAATAAGAGAGCCATTTTGAAAAAAGAAGGTACCAGTGTGAATTACAATATAAACTAGGCGCTTGAAAATTTCATTCTAACAAAAATTAATCAAGGAGCCTCTGCCATTCACAAGCTTTGGTACAGAAAGCATTTTTGGAGCTCCAGGTCTTCTCAACCATGCACACAAACTTAAGGGTGCAACTAGAATCGGACAATGTGATTTAAATATAAGGTGTTTTAAAAAGTAAACATTACAAGCCTTCAACAAATGAGCCAAATTACCGTAACAAATGGCAAATTCCCCCTAAGCCTACTTACACAAAGCCACGGAATCGACTGAGGTCATTGTTAGGACTTTCACATTCTATTCTACTTGAAAACTTCTCTGGATCAATTTCAGAGACCTATATTCACAGGGAAGAACATAAAATTCAGACAAGGAATGATGTAGCTTACAAAAATTATTAATTCACAGCAGCAGTTTCAGACTTTGCAGTAGTTCATAATAGCAAGTATTGCAACGTGGAAAAGCAGGTATTTTGATAAATCAGAATGCAAGATGAATGGAGAGATTGCCTAGCCAACATAAAACCCTGGATGTATCAGATGAACTGCTGATGCTTCATCGACACAACCGGGCTGTAGACTATACCAACAGAAGGGAAGTTTTGCCAGTAAAACTTTCTAGTGTAGACAAAGCCTAACTAGTGCTAGAGAAATGATTATTGCAGAGAACAAGAACTACAAGTGATGAATAAGCAGGAGCAGTTGAGCAACAGAATGGCAAACAAACAAACAGTTACTGCCTTGAGAAAATTCCCTTCTTAAAAAAGACTGAAAGTTGGCAAGTACTATGGAAAAGTGTATGTGATTTTGCAGAAGTACTTAGAACCCACAATTCCAACTGAAATTAATGGGATACATGAAGATTCTGCAGCTTTGAAAATCTGGCCTCTGATATCGAAATAGAATGCTTTCTCAGTAGAACGCTTTACAAGAGAGTTCCTTGACATGTCAGCTATTCTTTAAAGAAAGAGTATTAGACTCAGGTTGTCAAATTCAAAGTCTACAACTCATGGGTTTTATTTGAAATATCTTCTTCATAATTAAGGGTTTCAAAGAACCCTGAATTCTCACATTAGACTTCTTTCCATCGATAGAGGATGCCAACCCTGAGGCTAAGATATAAATCCACAGGCAGAGTTCGAACGTAGGAAATCTAAGCTTGGTATTTTCTTATTTACACATACCTTGCTGGCCTGCTGTTAATTTTGACATACTGTCAGAAATGCCTAGAGCCTCTGATAGACGCCTCTTGTCATTTATAAATATAAATAATTAAATATATAGGGCTTCTTTCTCCTCTGCCCTGCTCCTTGTTTATTTACACAACATTAGGAGATATTAAAAAGACTAGAGCTGTTCAGCTTAGAAAAGAGACAACTAAGGGGGGACATGATAGAGGTCTATAAAATCATGAATGGTGTGGACAAAGTGAACAGAGAAGCGAGTGTTATTTACCGTTTCACACAACGCAAAAAAAATAGGGTCACCAATGAAATTAATAGGCACAGGTTTAATACAAATATGAGGAAGTACTTTTTCACATAATGCTCAATTAACCTGAGGAACTCATTGCCCTGGGATGTTGTGATAGTCAAAACTATAACTGGATTTAAAAAAAAACAAAAAAAACCCAAAAGCAAACTAGGTAAGTTCCTGGAGGATAGGTCTATCAATGGCTATTAGCCAAGATGGTCAGGGATATAACGCCACGCTCAGAGCAACTCTAAACCTTTGACTGTCAGAATCTGGGAGTGGAAGACTAGGGTGTATCACTCCAAAATTACCCTGTTCTGTACACTCCCCCTGGAGTTCTGGTACTGGCCACTGTCAGACAGGATACTGGGATAGATGAACCACTGGTCTGACCCAGTATGGCAGCTCTTATGTTCTTATGAGTGCAAAGTGGCTGTAAAATGCTACTATTCTGATCAGCAGTATTTTACACTCACTTTGCACAGGAGTAAGTTATTCCACAAGGTACAAGGCTGTGGAAAATCAGGGCTCATCTACCCACAAACTGGAACCAAATTAACTAAATCTGTTTTAATTCATATCTTTAGTTATTTTGGTGTGAGTCTGTATGTAGACAGGTTTCAGAGTAGCAGCCATGTTAGTCTGTATTCGCAAAAAGAAAAGGAGTACTAGTGGCACCTTAGAGACTAACCAATTTATCTGATCATAAGCTTTTTCGATGAAGTGAGCTGTAGCTCACGAAAGCTTATACTCAAATAAATTGATTAGTCTCTAAGGTGTCACTACTATTCCTTTTCTTTTTGTATGTAGACAGTTACTGCAGATTAAGCATGTCCTATTTAGAGTTAATTTAAATAGAAATTGTTACTTGTTCTACAGGAACTGTGGTTTGTTAGATGTTGCAGTCAGTGTGGATCCCACTCAAGGTGTGCATGTGCTTTAAGCACACAAGATCAGATACTTTTGAACAACAGTGTCAGCTAGAGCCGTGCACATGCCCTATATCTCCTTGCGTTCCCGTACAAGGGCGTAAAGAGTGGCATGGCCACAATTCCCGCTCAGTTTCTCTGTGTGTGTGTGTGTGTGTGCGTGCGCGCCCCCCACTACAGAGGACTGGCAATCAGGATCTCCATTGGAGGTTCAGATCCTTCTGCCCCCATGGGGATGTTTATGGGGGCAGAAGACAAACTTTATATAGAAGGTTAGTCTTCTCTTAAAGCGTTATCTGAACAAATCAATACTAAATAGGAAAAGTCATTAAATATCTGTTTGTACAAATTTTTAAGATTGGCTGTAAGGCTTTCTGCCTCTAATATTGTTTTTCCTAATTTTTATGTTTACTTATAAAAAGTATCCACAGAAATACTATTGCAAAGCCCAAGGAACTGTTTATATCTTGCTAACCTGCACAGTTAGCAAATATTCAAAACAAAAGTGTCACTTATTTGTCAGAGGGAACAGAAAAAGAACTAGATAAATTCTCGGAGGATAGGTTCATCAATGGCTATTAACCAGGATGGGCAGGGATGGAGTCCCTAGCCTCTGTTTGCCAGAAGCTGGGAATGGGTGACAGGGGATGGATCACTTGATGATTACCTGTTCTGCTCATTCCCTCTGGGGCAACTGGGATTGGCCACTGTCGGAAGACAGGATACTGGTCTAGATGGACCTTTGGTCTGACCCAGTATAGCCGTTCTTATGGTTGGAATGAACAACACATGTCACATTAGTCAAACACAGATTGAAGAAGAAGAGACGATCTCCCAAACTTGGCATCAAACCTAGCAGACATGACAAGCGTGTAATATTTTAACAAGGGTGAAATATTTTACAGAAGTTAGCACTTTGCTCACCATTCCTGATTTGCAAATCAAGGATATAAGCATGATTCTGAAGCAGACTGAAGCCATTGCAGGCAATTGTCATTATTGAGAAGGGGGTAGAATGGCACAGCTTTCATATGTTCTCTGAGTACAGCCACCAAGTGAGTTCTGTAAAACCTTTAGCAGGACCATGACTTCTGATCACATGATGCTTAAATGAAGAATACAATTATGGCTGAGGTTGGTATAAGGGCTGCAGGTGAAGAAGCTTGGCTAACAGTGTCACATATGTATACACTGATATATGGCCTAGTAGCTTCAGACATGTATGCACCATTGTTCTTGGGTTTGATCTTAAGTCCCTTGCCAATGACTGAAGGGACTGGAACCAGTCCTCTGACAGGTAACCTCTTACCACCAAGAGTCAATCATAGCTCCTATGAACTCAGTTGTCTGCAATGGAATCAGTGACAGTTTTTCAAGTTCACAAGGAGTCCTAGTTTGGAGAACAGGAAGTGGATGTATGACAGGGCTGCCAAGGTCTGCAGGAACCTGCATCTAATCAGCCAGTTATGGATAAGTGTGAATTCTCCATAAGTACACTACCACTGCTGCCAGGCATTTTGTGAATACTCTTGCTGCTATGAAGCATAACCCTGTATTGATAATAGTTGGGCCCCACTGTGAATCTTGGGTACTTCCTGTGGGCTGGATGGGTAGAGACATGGAAGTACATAACCATGAAACTGTCCTAAGCTTGGAGAGATGAGAGAGGCAAGCACTACCATCCTGAACATTCATTTGCTGAGTCTCCCCAGGTCTAGGAAAGGACCAACCCTCCCCTTTTCCTTCCCCCATTCTTCTTCGGGATAAGGAAATACTAGGAGTACAAACCTCCTCCCCTGAATTCCAGTGGTATCTCTACAATGGATCTTAGATGCAACAAACAACAAGACCACTTCCACCTGTAAAAGGGTCCTTGAAGAGAGACGGGAGGGTAGTGGATAGCAAATAGAGAACAGAACTGGATGGGGTAGCAAGGGGCAATGATCTCTAGCGTCCATCTGTCCGATGGGATGACAGAACACGCCCGGTGGAATAGGACAATGCAGCTTCCAAAGGTCAGGCTGTCTGGACTGGATCTGATGTGACTCCTGACAGTCCCATCAAATTTTTCAATAGAATTATCCCACCACAGGATGGGCAGGGATTGTAGCCTGCAGGTTTCAAATCTACCAATGTTGCAAAACCATATAAAGGGATTTGTAGGTGAAAGAGTGTATGAGGGGATCTCTACAAGGGATGTTCAATATTCAGTCCAGATGGGCTGATATTGTTCACGGCTGTTGTATGTCAGAAAATCAGAAGGGTTCGGAAGGTTTTATGAAGTGTTTGAAATAATTTAGCCAAATCCGAGAACCAGCAGGTCTGATGGACACTTGCCAGGTTACATCTTGCTGCCACAGGTGGTAAGAAGGAACAGAGGGAGAGTCGGGGATGCCCTTCCCTTTATGCCCTTGCACAAGGAGGCACAGCGAGCACGTACAGTGCTGATGGACACTGCTATTCAAAAGACTCCAGTCTCACATGCATAGAGGCACAAAGGCAGACCTATAGTGGAATCCACACTGACATTTACCTGAAGAAGAATTTTTTTACTGACTTACATTGATTTGAAATAGGACACTCTTACCCTGAAATTAGTGACCACACACAGATTTGCAGTGAAATAACCAAAGGTGTGAATTAAAACTGATTTAGTTATTTTGGTTCCAATGCAGGTGTAGACAAGCCCCACCTCAACCACCAAGTAGATGAACTAGAGATTTTTATTAAAATAATTTTTTAAATAAAATTCTTGAAACCTCAGTTTTCTTAAAAGTGATTAGAAATGCGCAATGGTCACCTGCTCTGCATATCCTCTCACCACCTGCCTCTGCTTCAGATTGGTCTCTCCATCAAGGCTGGCTGTTTCAATGTGACAGATCCCATCTGGATCAGTAGAGTATAACAACACCATATCAGCAGGAATTATCTCATTACATGAAAGTCGAATGAAGTCCCCGACATTAACATCTTTCCAGCACTCATCTATGTATTTCTTCTCTTTCCTGAAATATATATAAAAATCTAAATGAAAAATTCCACAAGCTGCAAGCTCAAATTAATAAACTAACTACAAAAGATTATTTTTTTGACTATAAAATAGTTAGTCTAAATCAGTATGCACCAAAGTGCTGGGGAGACAGTTTACTAATTTAGGGTGAGTGTACCCACAACACAATCAATTGTTGGATCAGGGCCAGACCTTATACATGAGAATAAAAACACATTCTGTGAGGTTGACTGGGGTAAAACTCAGCACAGAATTTGGTCCTATGATTTCTATTCCCACGGAGAAGTAGTGATCTAAAATTCTCTCACTATGTGAATTACACTTCCAAATTATATAAACCAAGTGTCAAATCTTCACCTCTCTCTCCCCTGACAGTGACTCCAGAACCCAAATTTTTGTCTCTTAATTGGATAGGCAAGTACACAAAATCTTAAACATTTAGCTGGCACATCACTGAATATTTAGAACATAATTCTACTTAAAACATTTGCATTTATGTATTTTTGAATAGCTCTGAGGTCAACATTGTAAGGTGCAAAGATCTTGCAACTCCAAGTAAAGTCAAGAAGGAGTTTAGGGCTCTCAGCACCTTGCAGAATTGGACCCTTTATTACGAAAGCCCTTAAAATATTGTTTTTGATGCTTATTTCTTCTTCTTCTTCCCATCTATTTCTGCTGTTCAGTGCTTACCTGAGACCATAATCCTCCTTTTATATGATCACAGATGGTTAATGTGAACGTTATTTTGATGCAACAGGATGAGGATTTCAGGTAAGGAGTAAGCAATGAGCATCTGATGAACTGTGGGCACCAGTACAGAATGCACTGGTGCAAGTAGACGGAGTGTGATGATTGCTCCAAGTGATCAAACCTTCTTGGTGGTAGGGACACTTCTGTGTCTTATTGTGAATGGACAAAAGGCATTTCTGGTGTCAGGTATTGTTACCATTTAACATGGAGCCCAAGAGACCAACCAGTGCACTATTTTTGTACAGACTGGCAGATTAATGTACTGGCATTGATCAAATTGTTAGCTGAGTAAAATGTTGCAGGCAAATAAAAAAACCAATTTCAATAAAAAAGAAAATATCAGAGAAATATTTCATACATTAGGTTTTGTAACTAAAACTTTTGGAGCCTGAACTATTTGACAGCATCCCCTTAAAAGTGCAAGCCTAAAGGGGAGATGCCACAAAGGAAACATAAGTAAGTGGTGTACTGACAGATTTCCCTAGTTAAGCACAGGTGACTTCATATCCTTCAAAGTGCAACAGAACCAAGAGTAGGACACTATAAAAGCTAAAGCTAGCCTAAAAATAAAATTAGTGCAAGTCACATGCCTGCCTCCTTCTCAAGATCATTGTTATGGGTTTTCCAAGCAGTCAAAATCAATACTGTAGTATGGATGCAGAAAATAAATAAACCCACATTAATGTATATTAGAAGCATTCTAAAACATTCCTGGTGTTAAAATTGAATTACCACCTTTATGCATTGCTCATTCCCAATAATGTTGTAATGCTATATCTGAAATGAGACATAGGAAATCTGGAGTATGACTGGCTAACAACTTTCTAAGGAGGTGGGCACCATGTGCTAACATCTCACGGCACTCCTGCTTAGAATGTTCAAGCCTCCTCACTCTAGAGGGCCCATTAACATCAACAGCTCTATCGGTGTCTACATTACCTGATGAATCACACATTCCGTACATTTAAGAATTGGTTCTTAATTTGTTTACCAGAGAATACTACATTAGGAACTCATGAAATCATACACTATTTTGCTATCTGTATCGCAGATAGTCGTGCTGAAGGTGGGGAGGGGGCAGGAGAATGAATAGCAGCTAGTAAAACAATCTAGTTTATGAAGAAGACCCTAAGAAAAAAATTAAATCATACCAATTAAAAACATACATCTTTTACATGCACAGCTGGAGAAATTTTACAGATTCTTACAAAAATAATAAATTCCCACATTATATTGATCATTATTAATATTTTTAAAAAAGAAAAAGTCACAAGGCAATATTAGTAGTTGCAAATTAAATTCCCACTGACAGGAACTACACTTATTTAGTCTGAGTAACACAAAGAGAATTCAGAAACCCAAATATTTGGATGCTCCACTCTACTGAGACTGAATAGCATTCATGAAACCTGCAGTTTATCAGCATAACTACATGAGACCATAAAAGAACAGACTTTGCCCTCAAGCCTTCTATCATTAACACATGCAGGACTTGAAAGGAGAGAAATTACTTCAGCTCTCTAAAAGTTTAATTATATTCCTGTTTCAGGCTCCAATCATAATTGGCTGAATAATTTGACTCCCAGAAAGTTGCTGTACAGAACTGGATGCAATTTTGTTTCTTTGCAATTACATTAAGAAAGCATTCTCCAGGTTATTCATATTGTTATGGAACTAGCTCTCAAAAAAAAAAAAATCAATAGGGCATGCTACATGTCAGAGAACTAACATTTTTCATCCTGAGAATTAATCACAAAATAATACTCATCGTTTACACAGGGCTAGATTGTAATTTTGCAATCTGCCCTGAGGGAGGCCATGTCTACACTAGGGGGAGCCAAGGGTTTACTTCAATCAGCTAACACATGTTGAAACTATAACTTGTCTTATAGTACACTAGGATTTTAACATGTGTTAGACAACACATTTAAAAAAAACCCAACACTTTATTTTCAAAGTGAAGACAAGGCGTGAGCATCAGTGTGCGGCTGCACAGACCCAGTCCCTGCTTCCTCCATGGGAGAAATAAACTGTGCCACACCGTTTCTTGGTGCAGCTTACTTCCCTCTCTGCAATGCTTCAGCTGCCCACTTGCTCTCCCTGCATGCTACTCCCTGAAATAGCTATCACAGCAAATGAATAATGGGGCTCCTTATACCCCTGCATGATCACACAGCAAGAGTAATGTGGTCCATAGTACTTTCCATTTGATAATTATTAATTAATTTAGCCTCACAATACCCTTTCACGGTAGGTATGTCTGAACTGTTATCCTTATTTTACAGATGAGGAAACTAAGGTGCAAAAGGTCACCTAGGAAACTTGTGGTAGCATCTGGAAAAAACCAAGGATTACTCTCTAACTTCGTAGCCAATGTCCAAGTGAAGAAAGGAACTGGTCAGGTCCTATTATCATCACTTATTTGGGAACTCTTTACTAGTTGATTTAGAAACATAACAGCATTAATTTAAGGAAAGCATGGTTCACAATGGTGTTACGCAAACTTTTCCAACTGCCATTGTATTATAACCCTGGGTCGCAACATCCCTGATATTCTGGTTCTGCGACTGTTTAACAGACACTAACAACTGTTCCAAATTGTGCGACAATAGCAGTGTGACTGAAATAAGTCACTTTTAAACCAAAATAAGAATGTGGCCAACTGATCAATCCAGAAACCAATTTTGTTAAGGTTCCTCAAACTTACTGTTTTGTATATTAACACTAATAATACACATTGTACATTATTCATCAATAACAAAGTCAGACAAACACTTACCTGCTGTATACTTTAGTTAATAAGTTGTTTATCTGCTTATCTAATTTGTATTTTGAGTAATCCTCAAGGCCATCTTTAACTGCAATAATTGTGAGAACAACTACTAGAGGTAACATGGTAATTTCTTTCTGGAAGGCTTCCACCAGTGGAACCCAGTTCAGGACAACTAAAAATAGGAAATATAAATTGGCAGCTCTGAAACAAACACAAAAACAGATGCAGGAGTTAGGAATGGAATGAAGTTTAGGAGGTGAGTAAAAGGCAGGTGACACATGTAATGACCTGCAGTTCACTAGCAAACTGAGTTAAGCAGAAGTTTCTACATACTTTAGAAGTAACATTTATGCAGAGCTTTATGTTGCGTAAGAGGCTGCATGCTGGAAAGAGACATGGCATTCATGTAGCTTAAATACCAAGAAACTAAACTGAGTTCTTACCATGCAACCAGAGCTTCAAAATGATAACTCCTTTTCACAGGCAACATAATGCCAAACATTCCTACATCTCTCAGCTTGATTTTTGTACAAAATTAGCAGTTGTCAGCAAAGATCAACATATTAGAAGACACCACGCTTTTTATATCCAAAGTTATTAAAATGTTAGCAGAAGCCTTATGTCCACATATCTCAGCATTATTCAGATATTCAGTGATGAGGTCACACCAACAAATTTTAATTAAATTTCCCGCAAAAGATCTATTACCCTATATAGAAACACAAGCACATTACCTTAAAGGTCATCTCCACGCAAACCTCAAACATCTCAATTTTAGCATTTAACGGCTTCAGCCATACCCAATATCACTTAGAAATTTTCTATTGTCAATGTTGAGGCAAAACACAGAAGCAATAAGCATCATGAATCACATCCCCTGCCCACACAATCAGAATTTAACTTAAAGAAAACATGAAACACTTCTGCATCGATTGAAGAATTACATAATTATAGCTTCACCTTCCAACTTTTCAACACACCTTTCATTAGCAGCCTTCCTTGGTACAGGCTATTACAGTAACATATTCAATCAAGTGGGAAAACAAATACAGATCACCAGCAATTTCTGGCCTTAGATAAGTGGAAAGATGTAAACAAGAAACTACCATAAACAAAGGATACAGAAAGAGTTGAAGCACTTTCAGCATTTAACTGTTTAACCATCAAAGCAATAACCTTCTTTGAGAGTGTTAGAGGGACTTCTATAAAGAAAATTCAAGGCACTTACACATATTTTCATGGAGTAAAACGTCCTGAAATAACAGGTCAATAGGGCATATTGTACACACCAACAGATTAGTCACCATTTGTATCTTTGATATTCCAAACGTAACCAAACATGTTTGGTATAGCTAAGGCCCTACCAAATTCACGGCCATGAAAAACGCATCACAGACCATGAAACCTTGTCTCCCCCATGAAATCTGGTCGTCTGTATACTTTTACCCTATACTACACTCTTTTACACTATATGGTAAAAGTATATACAAGTACACAATGTTTCTCAAACTGGGGCTCCCTAACAACAGGGTCAAGCTGATTGTAGAGGGGTTTCAGTATTGCCACCCTTTCTTCTGTACTGCCCTCAGATCTGGGTGACCGGAGAGCAGCGGCTGCTGGCCAGGTGTCCAGGTCTGAATGCAGTGTCACTGTCAGCAGCTGCACAGAAGTAGAGGTGACATGGTATGGTATTGCCACCCTTATTTCTGCATTTCTGCTGGCAGTGGCTCTGCCTTCAGAGCTGGGTTCCCAGCCAGCAACCACTAATCTCTAGCCACTTAGCTCTGAAGGCTGCGCTGCTCCCGGTGGTGACACTGCCTTCAGAGCTCAGCACCCATCCAACAGCTGCTGCTCTCCAGCCAACAAGTTCTGAAGGCAACGCAGAAAGGTGGCAATACCACAACCCCCCCTACAATAGCTTTGCAACCCGCTTTTGGGTCGGGACCCCCAGTTTGAGAAACGCTGACTTAACAGACTTTACAGGTTTATATTTTGCTGTTTTTAAATACATATTCATGTTTTGTTACAACTCTGTGACATTTTAAGATTAAATATCTGAAACCATAAAGTTCAAAATTTAAAAAATGCTATGACCATGACATTTATTAAAATAGACCGTGAATTTGGTAGGGCCCTAGGTAGAGGTTTCCACATGATCCACTAGTACAGGGGTCAGCAACCTATGGCACGTATGCCCAAGGTAGCACACAAGCTGATTTTCAGTGGCACTCTGCTGACGGTCTGGGGTTCCGACCGCTGGCCCCTTGCCAGCTGGGATCCCAGCCACCGGCCCCGCTCAGCCCACTGCTGGTCTGGGGTCCCGGCCGCCGGCCCGCTTAGCCCACTGCCTTCCTGGGGGACACTGGAAAACTCAGCAAGGAAAAGCAAGGATCACGCTAAACTGATAAGATCTGCATTTTAAATTTAATTTTAAACGAAGCTTCTTAATGGTTTTTAAAACCTTATTTACTTTACATACAACAATAGTTTAGTTATAGAATATAGACTTATAGAGAGAGACATTCTAAAAACGTTAAAATGTATTACTTGCATGCAAAACCTTAAATTACAGTGAATAAATTAAGACTTGGCACACCACTTCTGAAAGGTTGCCGACCCCTGCACTAGTAAGTCAGATCTTCTCAGGAATTCTTACCTGTTAAAGCTGGCTTCCTACATTTTCAGTCAAGAATTTATACGTGAAGGGTGTGTGATGTTGCACTCCATAATGTTTTATGGAAATATGCTTATGAGTGCGAATATGATGTAACTGGAATATAGTTTATGCAAGAGGTCTCTTGTAAGGTATCATTACAAAGCATATAATCTACTGAGTGTATTCATCCTATTTGTATGTATGTATCATTCTTGTATCTGAAGATAGCAATATGAAATATAACTCTGAGGTCCTATTGTAATTATGCGAAGTGTGGGCCATTAATGGTGGTTTAGAATCTTGACAGCTCCCATTGACTAGGACAATTGGTTGTAAATGGCTCTGTTTACTTACAAACCTTCCTGGGTACGTGCAGGCCAGCCCTGGAAGAATGGAGGCTGGGGTCTCACAGGACATGTGAACATGTCACCCGATACTGGAATCCATCTTAAACCTGGTGCTTTCCATTTAGAAGGAGGGGACCCAGAGAGACAAAAGATTCTCTCCTTGTGCCAAAGCTATAAAAGGGAGTGGAACAGAACAAAGGTGGCTGCCAGTCATGAGAACACCCCCAGTTTCCAACTAAGATGTCTGCTGGAAGTAACAAGGACTGTACCAGAGGAAAGGATTGGGCCCCGACTAGGAAGGAGTCTAGCCTGTGAAAGAAGCTTATTGGAATATTTCTGAGGGTGAGATTTTACCTGTAATCAGTTTCTTAATGTATTACGCTTAGACTTGCGTGTTTTTGCTGGCAGGGAAAATGGGTTCAGAGGTAATCTCAGCACATCAGGTGACAGGCCCAAGGGGGTCTCTATGACTGAATCCGTCCCAGGGCATTCTCTCCTCCCTCAGATGTTTATGCCACTTTCCTTGTTCTGGCTCCCTTTCTTGTGTTGAGACATCCTCTTCCATGTCTCCCATTGTATACCACACAGAGACTGAAGCTACCAGTAACTCATCCACTCCCCACAAAATTAAGAATAAAAGAGACACAAACCCTGTTTCCATTCTCCAACCAACAGAGTTGCTGAGATGATTGTTTCAAACTGATGATCAGACAACGCAGAAAACAGAGAACACATTTTTATCTTTTTTAAGTTCTAAGTCTGCACCCTCCATTTAAACAAATTTGCCACTGATAGAACTGCAATCTCCCAATCTAGAAACAAGAGCAGGTCAAGAAACTTTGGCTGAACTACAGCCCTCAAGGCTTTGTGGTCAAAGAGTATCCACAGAGGCAAAAATTACTAGAGTACCAGCCCTTTGATGACTTAAGGAGGCTTGGACTGAGGACATGACAGATGTTCTACATATCTCTTCCACTAAAGCTAGAGTGGACCAACCAAAAATCTCATCAATTGCAAGGCTTGTGACAGTGTCCTTGCTGGTTTTACAAAACCCATTTTTGGACACACACCCCCCGAGGCCACCATGTTGCTTCCCCAAGTGAGCCCTCCCACCACCCTCTTAACATCACCTTTCAAGCCAGCCGCCATGCAAATTCATAGAGTGGCTGAAGAAAAGGAGAACCAACCTCATTCTTCTCCACCACTACACCTGCCAAACTGGATGGGGGTGAAATCTTATCATACGCTGCTCTATGTCAGTGATCCAAGAGGAGGGACCATCTAACTCAGGAGTGAGGAACCTTTTTTCTATCATTGGCCATTGACCCACAGAAGAAAATCAATTGCAGACCACTCACCTGCTGGGGTGGTTGAGGCTCAGGGCTTCCCCCCTGCAGCAGGGCAAGCTGGTGCTTGCAGCTCCAGCCCCATGGGGGGAGGGGCGGATGGATGCTGCAGGCCAGATGAAATTAACTGACACTCCGGATCCAGCCTGTGGGCCGTAGGTTCCCCACCCCTGATCTAACTGATCCGAAATGGTGAAAGAAAGGACATGACACCAAATGAGGAGAGATACCTCTTTTGAGTATCAGTTTTGGGATAATGTATCTTGTTACAAAGTTATCAGAACTGATTGCTAAATTCAGGAGAGAAGAGTAGTTTATAAAAACAAATTTGTAGATATTAGCACATGAATTTCAAACAAACAAAAAAACCCACATTCGAATAATTTCCACAATTACACACAAGAATCCTTTACCTGTAAAACTGTTCAAATAAATTCCGTGGTAGAAAGTTGAATAAAGTGTATTTAGTAGTCCGTATTCTGTTGTTCATATATAATTTTGATACCTTTTCATACTCTTCTTTAAAGTGTCCCAGACATGGTATAACTATCCTATGTCTGCTAGGCACTTTGGATGATTGATAACACTTGTCACATGAGGAGCTGCTGCTGCTTCCATCCCTGCCTTCTGCGGATACCAGACGCTGCCAGCGATATCGGGCCCATCGGATGGGGTCTGCCATATCGTCTGAAATGATTTGTGATCCAGGCCAGGTCTTCTTTCTAGCAAAATTTTAAAGTCAAGAAAATTACACAGTAAGTCTGGAGAAGCTTTAGTTCAAAATACAAACAAAAAAGCTGTTCACAATGGTTACTGCAAAGGCCTTTAAGTGAGGTTAACTTGGTTTGTTAACCTTACAATGAGAATTGAGTTACTACCCATTTTTGATTTCAAAATGAAAGGAACTATTAATAGTTTATGTGAGGTAAAACCCTCTGATTGAATAGTGCAGTAATCTATATTGAAGGGCTATTTAGATTTAATTCTACCTCTCAGGAACTAGAAAGAGATATAATCACATCAGTTTTGGTTTGTTTTAATTTAACATTTCTTTAAAATAATTGTACCATAAATACAAAGCACAATCCGCACCCCAATATCCATCAACTACTGATATAAAGATTGGTGAAAATTTTTCCCATAGAATACTTATGTTTTCCTGTGTAATGCTGACTAGTAGGTTGCCTGTAGTAGTTTAGTCAAAGGAATGTTAATGGAATTGTCTTCACTTATTTATAAACCTGCTGATTGCTATCACATTACATATATCCCTGTAATTAAATAACACTAGATCAAAGTGTGTGTATATTCAGACATTAGAACTTCATGAATACTAATGAATGATACTTACATTGTTTCACTTATCGATCCTGATTATAATGCAATGGCAAACAATTGCATTATGACAGGTTTCAGAGTAATATCACTGTAACCAACTACTTGTGAATGCCAGGAAATAAAATGCTAACTTCAAAGCAAGGGTCATTGTATTCAACAATGGAAATCCACAGACAATCTGCAATTGCTACTCATCAAAACTCAAGTAGGTGAATGTCTTCTGCAAGCAGGATCTATAAATACTACTTTAAGGGAATGATCCTGTATCTCTGGCCTGATGGATTCTGACATGGTGGAATACTGAGCAATTGGACAGCAACCCCCAAAGTTAGTTTGGGTAACCCTGAGACACTTAAGGAAAACTAGCAGATCACTACATCTCTGCTATCATACTGGATTCTCAAACTTTGACTCGCCTGTATTTTACCTGCTTTAACCTCTCATTTCTTTTTCTTAGCTAATAAACCTTTAGTTTACTAGAGAAATTAGCTGTCAGTGTTCTCTTTGGTGTGATGTCCAGAGTACCCATTGAGCTGGGGTAAGTGACTGGGCTTTTGGGGCTGGGGGTAACCCAATATGAGGTGATTTTTGGTTTAATAACCTTTCATCACAAAGTCCAGTTTATTGGGGTGGTAAAACGGAGCTGGCGAGCCTGTTTGTGGCTCCATGTAAAATTAATATAGTAATCCAAAAGCACACATTTGTTACTGTCTTGGTGAAATCTAATTATAGAATATACCATCATTTTGGGGTATCTGCTCTGTTTTCTGGCAGTCTGACCTGAGATCGGCACTCTCAATTGTATGCCATACGAGACAGCGTCATATGCTGCTCGACAACACTGACGGTACACAGAGGAACCATTTAAAATTATTAATCATATAAATCTCTAGATACAGGACCCAAAGATGTGCATGCAATAAATTGGTACCTGAAGTCTGATAAATCCAAGTGAGAAATTTCAGAGTAGCAGCCGTGTTAGTCTGTATTCGCAAAAAGAAAAGGAGTACTTGTGGCACCTTAAATTTGTTAGTCTCTAAGGTGCCACAAGTACTCCTTTTCCAAGTGAGAAAGATGTTCAGGGCTATATATTGTCCATTATAAGACAATATTGCATGCTCTTCACTCAGAAAGCTAGGCCAGCACAGGACATCTAATATACTTCAATACCTTTACAGTAACATAATCTAAGGCATTTTTCAATCCCACTAAACAAGAGAAAATCTTTGATTTAAGCAGTAACCCAACCAGCTATATTTACACCGCTCAGTATCCCATACATATACTGTTACGTAAATTCTTTTGCAGATTTACGGCTCTGTAGGCCCTCTAGCATTTACAGTAAGAGTGGCAGTCCGGTAGTTCAGAGATGCTCTAGAATTCTAGTGCCGCTTTATGTACACAGCCTATCATTTAAATTTGGATTTGATAAAACAAAACAAATCCCCAGCCATGACAATGACCTGTCTTATTTAATATTTTTGTTAAGAGTCAGCTTCCAACAGGCCTTTCCTTATGAGAAGCATGAGAGAATAGTGGCATTTGTGGGATGTGTGAAGACAGAGCTCCTGCACCTCACACAGAGGCCTCTTGGAATTGTGGGCCCTGCAGTCTGAGTTGCATATATTACAACCAGCTATAGGTCTCAATTCTCACTTGTGTTATTTCTCTGCAGCATCCCAGCTTTCTTATCATGATCCTGCTTTTCCAGCCCAGGAACAGAGGCCAAGGGGGTTATTTCTTCCTAGGCCTCTGACAGACACAGATGACCACCAACCACCATTTGACATGTTTGATTCCTCCTCTAGTCATTTACCAAATATTAAGGCTACGATTTAGGTATGGGTATTTTTAGTAAAAGTCATGGACAGATCATCGGCAAGAAACAAAAAAATCACAGCCCGCGTCCTGTACATAACTTATACCATAAATATCCCTGATTGAATCTTGGGGCAGGAGGAGGGACGGAAGGGGGGGCACTGCCGGTGGGAGAGCCCAAGGCATCAGCTGGGGTGGGGTGTGGAGCCCTCGGCACCAGCTGCCGGGGGGAGTCACGGGGGGGGGGGGGGGGAGAGGGAAGAGCCCCGGGGGGCCAGCGGCTGCTCCGGCTGCCTCTGGGACCACTGTTCCGGCGGTCCCTGGGGCCAGCCACAATGGCCGCTGCAGAAATCGTGTAGGTCACACGGGGAGGGATAGCTCAGTGGTTTGAGCATTGGCCTGCTAAACCCAGGGTTGTGACTTCAATCCTTGAGGGGGCCATTTAGGGCTCTGGGGCAAAAATTGGGGATTGGTCCTGCTTTGAGCAGGGGGTTGGACTAGATGACCTCCTGAGGTCCCTTCCAACCCTGATATTCTATGATAAGTCACAGAATCCGTGACTTCCATGACCTCTGTGACAAACACAGAGCCCTACTGATTATCCCTCCATGGTCAAACCGGGATCGCCAGCCATCTCACCAGGGCACTCATCCTTCCCATTCCCTAGGCTGCATAACCAGCCGAGCCTGCTAGCTCATCTGGCAGCAGAATTTTAAAAGGAATTCCTTTTAGGTCAGGCTTTCCTCTGCCATAACAGATAAACCTGATAGCAAAGTTCTGTTCTGTTCTGTTCAACTTTGATTCTAGCAAGAAGTGTGTTTATTTTCCCCACCATGCTTAGTAGCTCTGCTTCTTAGACTGTAGTTTCTTGTTTCGTAAGTATTATATTTAGTTTCCTAGATCAACAGTGAAGCTGCTGCTAGCTGACGATATCCTGTTTTTGTATAGCGGATATCTCAATACCAGTATATGAGGGGTGGAGGGAACGGAAAGGAGAGGAAATCTGCAAAATGTACAGTTTTCATTTCTGGATCTCACATTAGGTTCCAGTACTCAGAAGCCATATCCTACTGTATTTTCTGTGTTCCATGACAAGATTTGTATATTTTTGCCAGACTCACATGCATGCCTGTCTTTGCACTAGAATCATAAAATATGAGGCGTGGAAGGGACCTCAGGAGGTCATCTAGTCCAACCCCCTGCTCAAAGCAGGACCAATCCCCAATTTTTGCCCCAGATCCCTAAATGGCCCCCTCAAGGATTGAACTCACAGCCCTGGATTTAGCAGGTCAATGCTCAAACCACTGAGCTATCCCTCCTCCCTAAGCTTCTTTATTATTTGCAGAGGGCCTGCATAATGATATCAATCACTCTCCTAATACACCTTCAGTGCAGCAAGAGGGCTGTAGAATTCAAGCTGACTGAGTGGGAAGACTTTTAAGCTCATTTTTCACAAAAAGGCCAGAAACACAGGGTTTGATCCTGCACAACTAAAGTTGACGGAAGCCTTCAATGGACAAAGTATCAGGCACTGAAGACACAGCTTAGGCCTGAATTTCTCTCCTCTTATGTAACTGGGGTTGGGGCACATAGGAGGTGGTGAGCCCTTTCCAGAACTCTGTGTGATCAGGGTGGTTTGTGAACAAGTGTGGCTGGAAAGTGGCCTTCTCTGTGGCATGCTCCCACAGAGGCCCCCGGGAGGGCCGTGAGCAGGTTTCAGGGGGTCTGCCAAGCATGGCTGATACTAGACTCGCTAGAGCCCAAGGCAGAAAGCCGAAGTTCCGCCACACGGGACTGCAGCCCGGGGCCGCACCACCTGGGTCTGAAGCCAAAGCCTGAGCAACTTAACTTCACAGTGCCCCTATGTGGTGTAGCGCCTCCTTACTACCTCCTTACTACCCCCTAACAATGGCCCTGGCTTTTATGTGCAGAAAATCAGTTGTTGTGACACAGTTGGGCCATGGAGTTTTTATAGCAAGTTGGGGGACCTCGGAAAGAAAGAGGTTGAGAACCCCTGATCTAGTGTATTTCCCAGTGGAAATCCAAGCAAGCATTATCTTCTGCACCTTCTAGCCCCTTCTACCTGGTATACACAAAGATTAAATCCTCTCTCTATTGAAGTCAATCGGAATTTTGCCATTGACTTCAATGGGGCCAGGATTTCACACTGAGTGATGTGGGTGAAAGCCATGGCAATGTTAATCTAAACAAGCAATACTTCTTGTGGGAAAGGGGACCAGCTGGAGAGGTGCAGGATCCAGGAGGATGGAGCCCAGTTTCTCTATGGGGTTTTCAGATCACCACACACCATATTGACTCTGCAGAATCCAAACCCCCTTGCCTCAGAGGATAATTAACAGCTGTGGTTCTCGAACTTTTGTACTGGTGACCCCTTTCACATAGCAAGCCTCTGAGTGTGACCCCACCTTATAAATTAAAATCACTTTTTTATATATTTAACACCATTATAGAAGCTGGAGACAAAGTGGGGTTTGGGTTGGAGGCTGACAACTCATGACCCCCATGTAATAACCTCACGACCCCCTGAGGGGTCCCAATCCCCAGTTTGAGAAACCCTGATTAAGAGGATATACCACAGGAGAAAAGTGTAGTTTCCAGTGGACTTTGTTCCATGTTATGATTCCCCCCCCCCCCGCCCCATCACCCCCCAATCACTGGGGACGAGCGAGCCAATGGAGACATTTACTAAAATATGGATTTGGTGAATGAGAGAGTCTTGTGTTCCACAATGAAAATAAAGCTACTTGCTTGAGATTATTTATAAACCCAATACATATTTGTTGACCATTTCCTTTCCTTTGACTGTAAGCTCTCTGGGGGCAGGGACTCCATCCTCCTGTGCAGCACATGGCACAACAGGGCCCTGCTCCTGCAGGTGCGACGAGAATATAAACACAATTATAATTTTGTACTGTGTCTATTCAGTAAAGCTTTCATTTAAAGGGTTTTAAGAGCCTAGCTGCTAATTGAGGTTTAGTGATTACTTTAGAAGGATTCTGAGGCTTTGCAGCACTTTGATGAATAGGGTTGCAGACAACTCTGATCTAAGGCCCAGGAAAACTATGCAGGTGAAAGTGTAAGGGGAGGAAAGGGAGGCTGAAACAACTAGACAGAGAGGATGTCTCCTCACAAACAAAAAAGCCATGCAAGTGTCCCAGTGCACACACTATATTTTTCAATGTGTGATCTTATGAAAACTGGAGTGGGTCTTTTTTCTCTAACCTCAAGTGCATTATTTTATACTTGTACTATTTTATTCCTGCATTTACACTGTGCAATGCGGAAATGAAAGAGTCCATTTCAAAGCCTGGGCAGAAAGTGGAAGAGGTCAGCTTAGCGTAGGAACCTCATTGGGATCTCCATGTCACGTTTCCTGGCAAGTTGGGCACAGCTGTGAGATGAAGTGAAAAGTCCTTTGGTCTCACACTCCTCTCAAATTGCAGCTCCTACTCTCCTCTCAGCTTCCCTGGAGCACCTGTCCTTCACCTGTTCCCATGCCAACTGCAGCCATGTTGCTACTGCTCTGATTTTTTCCTTAGTCTCCTGTGCCTAGCCATATCTCCAACTAACCACCACCCACATCCTCCTCCTCCAGCCATCACTTGCTATAGATACATCTCAAACTCTCAGTTTTCTCCCATCTGTAACTTCACTTATCTATCCAGGCTCATGACTCCTGCTCCTCCCCATTGTGCCCAGGGCTACCTCTTTATCTCCTCCTTCCCCACAGGGCTGCATCTCTTCCTCCTCCTTCTCTAACCAATGGGGATGTCACAGCTCCACCCACTTTCCTGATGCTCCTCTCTGCTCTGGCATGCTCTTCCTTCCCCTCATCACTGTTCAAAAACCTACCCTATGGACTCACCACCTACTTGATTTTCTTCCACCCTTTTATTTCTGAACAAATCAAATATACTTGGGAATGCAGAAATTAGTTGGGACCGTCCTAACTATTTTGTATGTAAATAGTCATTCTTCACTTCGCCTTCACAAAAATATTTCCAGGGAACAATTTCCTTAATTAAAAATTAACTAAATAAGGGGAGACAAAGAGAAAGGAATAAAGTGACAAGTTTTTCCCAAGCCAACTCCTCCATTCCAACTGATAAGGAAGCTTGCTCTCCAGAACACCTCAGGAAAAATGCCTGACCCAGCCCTCCCCCAGGGTGCAAAACATTCCTGAACATGAAATAAGGCGGGGGGGGGGGGAGTACAAGTCCTGCAGCTGCACAAAATATGCAAATGCTTCCTGGATTGCTTTTTTCCAAGGGTATGCCTGCAATTAGACATCCACAGCTGGTCTGTGCCAGCTGACTTGGGCTAAAGAGCTGTTTAGTCACAAGGTCTGAGAGCCCAGGCTCCAGCCCAAGCCCAAATATCTACACTACAATTAAACAGTCCCTTAACCCGAGAGCCATGAGCCCAAGTTAGCTGGCACATACCAGTCGTGGGTGTCTAACTGAAGTATCGACATACTCCCAACTGTTTCATCCAAGAGCCCACCATGCCAAATCTAGGTTTGCATAAGAGATCATACCATCACACACCGTTGCTATCTTCTGTTATTCCTACAAGGATGCAAACAGTTCGTAATACAGCACAGTATGTCATCTGTCCAAATATTAATCAGATAGAAACATGATTACCTTTGCAAATTTAACAAGATCAACCTAGAAAGATAACTTCTTAGGAGAGACCAGGTGGATGAGGCCGTATCTTTTATTGGATCACTTGTGTTGATGACAGAGACAAGCTTTTGAGCTTACACAGAGCTCTTCTTCAGGTACACTGGAAAGTTGATCCAATAAAAGATATTACCCTCACCCATCTTGTCTCTCTAATATCCTGGGACAAACATGGCTACGGCTCTGCCAACAATTTATTATGAATCATCCAATAGCTAGCCCTTACATTGTAAAGTTATAACTCCTATATAAATTAATTTATCCTAGGCTACACTTGCACAAAGGGGTGTTTTATAGTGTTTACCTCTCTCTCTTTAGACAGTATAAAATTAATTAATTAATTACTCAATCATCCTCTCCCCTCCTCCTATAAAGTTAATAGCAGGTATAGGCTGACAAACACTTCATATTAAAATTAAAGCCGATCGAAAATTTTTAAACATTTTTTCCTAAAACCATTTTCTAAATGGAGAGTCTTTGTGAAAAAAATTGGTTTGTTTTTTTCATTTTCTATTTTTCAACAATACAAAAGAAAACAATGTAGTCATTTTTCAGTATATTATTATTTTTCTTTTTCCTCCTCTTTCTTCCCCTCCCTCCTTTTTCTGGTGGAAAAACAGGGTGATAATGGGGTATGTGTGCAAAAACTAAACACCCCACACATAAATGATTTTCAAAAATAAATATTTTCATGAAAAATTCTGAAAGCTGTTCCTTTTCACAACTTGCACAAAAATTAATTTTGCAAAATAAATTCCCCGATTTTTGAACAGTGCTAATTAAAATACTAAACCTTCTCTTAAATAAAATGAGTGAGGCATTAATTATTCTATCATTGCTTTAAAACATTAACCGTTTGTGATGTGACAATGCATCTTTTAGCTAGCAAGTCAATCATCCCTCATAAAGGGCATTTATATAAAAATGACAACTTACTGATGCTTTTACAGTTCCAGAAGATATAAACCTTCCTGATTATTTCAGGTGAACATGTAATAAAAATGTAGATTATTTCTCTGATAACATTAACATTCCTTTACTAGGTTCTCTACTGATTTAGTCATTTCCTAAATCATGGCCTCACATAGGATCAAATATAATATTGTGCTTGAGTTTTCCAAAATCTTGTTGGGCAAATAATGTTTTTTAAATTCAACAGAAAAAGTGATCTCAGTACAACATTTTCAGTTAAATACTCAAAGAAATTATTAATCTCACCTCACATATCTTCAAAGTAATCTGAACCAAGATAAACACTTGAAAATAATTACCTCATTACTAATGATCAACAGCAAAATTAACAACTTCTGTCCCATACACATGGCAAGATTCTTAGGCCTCATTCTGCCCCCTTTGTGCAAGTCCAACAACATAAATGGGCCAGAGAGTGGGCCTAACAAGACAGATGGAGATTGTCCAGGTATGAGAAAATCCTTAACTGCCCTAGGGCCAATATAGCAGGCTCTATGCTAGCCCCTCTCAGCTCCCCTTAGTGTAGAAGTTGTGCCAGTCTGGTGGTGAAAAGACAGCTTTAGGCCTCCTTTCCCTCCTCCTCACCAAGTGTAAACCTATCGGATCTGAAAATCTGAACCATGGATTGAAAAACAGAGCTGGGATTTAAAGATGTGAAGGAATCATATTATTCTCATATGTACAGATTAAATCTTCATGGGGGCAAATAACTGAAAAAGTGCCTGATCCAAAACTGAAGTCAATGGGCAGACTCCCCAACATTTCAATGGACGAACAGACACATAGTGAGCAATTTTGGGGATTTGTAGTTTCAACCACTGCAAAAGGTATTTAATTGCAAGATTTTAGTGAAATGCAGACTTGGTCTAATTCTCTACAGAACTTGCCTTTTGTTGCCATAATACAAACTAAGCACATTCTGTTTCTAAAATGGTTTTAATACCAACTCTGCAGGATATTTTTTTCCATACATGAATCAAATTGATTTGGATGATTAATTTATTCACAGATTAGAAAGATCCTCTTGCTAAACATAAAGGATTTGGATTACTTCAAACAACTACTAGGCAGTAATAATAATTGAATTATAAGCAGCATGTAAGTTGGTTTGAGCATTTTCCAACCAGCATTACCTATTTATCTTTATATTTCCTCTATTCTTATGTCTCATTTTACCTCTTCTGTAATATCTGTAACTCATTATCTAAGGTACTTCTTCTGAAAATGTGGTTAATTCTGGCACAGTTAGAATTTTGCTGCAAAAGTTTAACACTCCTGTTCTCTGCATCTTTTCCATGGCACTGTTATGACACATGCAAAATATGATTGCTTGGGAGTGGTTGGTTTTTTTGAGGGGGAGGGGCCTTAAAACACCAGTACTATAAAATGCTGTTGTTAAAATTAGGTTCTCCTATCTTGCAGTTAAGAAAAAAGTTCTTTCTTAAATGCTGTGTTTTCTGTAGTCCTTGTAACCAAGTACTTTCTCAGACCCCAATCCTTCTAACACTTAAGAAAGTGAAAATACTTTACTTACGTTGATCAGTCTCACTGTGAAGTTATGTACCTGCTGTGTTTGCAGGATTGCAGCCTTCCTGTAAGCATGTTTGCAAAACCACGCACATTTTTCTCTGGGCTTAAAGATATTCAGTATACTTTTTTTTTTTAAATGCACATTACACTATCTGCAAGCATAACCTAATTCAAATAAAACTGTTAGTAGAGAACTTTGACTTCTAAACCAAGTCCATGCAAACATGCCTGATGCACTAATCCTTAATGTGGGCCAAAGCTCCACTCCTTCTATAAGATCCATGAGGTAAGACCAGCCATCACACCTAGATGTAGCCCTAATTGAAGTCAGTAGGGTTTCTCATGGGCACAACTGTCCAACCGAATGAAGCTCATAAATAAACCAAACCAAAAGTAATTTTCATTGGACCACCAAAAGACTCATTTTGACAGTTTACATCCCTAACAATTTTACCTGTCACCTCCAGCTAAGATATGACAAGCTGTTAAAAAAACAGCACACATTTTTGTTAGCAGAAAAACTGCATTCCTCCCCCACCTTCTCCATGCTTAAAAATGGCTCCACCACTTCTGGTGAAATTGTAAGAAAAAAAAAATTGCTACCTGACTTATAGCAGGCCTACCAAATTTCAGTCAAAAGGCTAACACCCTTTCATTCTGAAGTACATGGGTGTAACCTTAATACAGGTACTGCTATACCAGGAGTGGGCAAACTTTTGGGCCTCAGGGCCACATCTGGATGGAGAAATTGCATGCAGGGCCATGAATGTAGGGCTGGGGCAGGGGGTTGGGGTGCGGGAGAGAATGCGGGGTGCGGGGCGGGGCAAGGGGCTGGGGCAGAGGAGGGGTGCAGGGTATACGAGGGGGCTCAGGGAAGAGGATTGGGGTGCAGGAGGGGGCTCAGGGCAGGGGACTGAGATGCAGAAGGGGTGTAGGGTGCAGCAAGGGGTTGGGGTGCAGGCTGGGTGTGGCAGGGGGTTCAAGGCAGGGAGTTGGGCTGCGGGGTGCAGGAGGGGTTTGGGGTTCAGGCTCTGGCCCAGCACCGCTTACCTGGAGCGGCTCCGGGGTGGCAGCAGCGCACACTGGGGCCAGGGCAGGCTCCCTGCCTGCCTGCCCTGGCCCCACACCGCTCCCAAAAGGGGCTGGCACCACGTCCCTGTGGCCCCTGAGGGAGGGGAGGCAGAGGGCTTCGTGCGCTGCCCTTGTCTGTGAATACCTCCCCCGAAGCTCCCATTGGCCGGGAACGGTGGCCAATAGGAGCCACAGGGGTCGGTGCCTGCAGGTGAGGGCAGCGCATGGAGCCCTCTGCTCCCCCTCCCTCCGGGGCCACAGGATGTGGTGCCTGCCACTTCTGGGAGCAGCGCGGGGCCTGCAGCGCCACAGGGGGGGCAATCCCAGGGGCCGGACCCAAAGCCCTAACAGGCCAGATCTGGCCTCCAGTTTGCCCACCCCTGTGCTATACGCTCCACCAATAGTATACAACTGTTTTTAAATACAGTTAGTTTTTAATTACAGTTATATTTAAAGAGACAATGATGGTTAGTTTAGGTCCAACATTAGTGATATTAAAAAAGAGGGTGCAAAGTTAGATTGTAGCCCCTGAATTTCACATCCCTGTATGTACCCGCAGTCAGCCATTTTGTATGGTCAACCACTGCCAACTGAAACCCGAACATCATATAGCTAGAAATAATCTTAGGCCCTGAGCGGCAAGGCTGTGCAGCTGCATGTTTGCACCTCTGTTAATCAGAATGGGAGGCTGGGACAGGGAGTTAATGTTCCATGAAAACAATGAATGTCTGGACAGCTGACTTAAGTTTTAGGTGCCTCTGACATGTAAGTTTTATTGTTATGATTGGAAATGTTTTGCTGATAAGGAGAATAATAAATTGTTATTGGCTGTTGTTAGGGAAATTATTAGCCTATTAGGGGCTATGAGTTATGTGCTTTATAAAAAGTTAGAAAGTGTGCTTTGGGGCAGTCTTAGGAAGCTTTTCTTTGGGCAAGGATCTGACACTTAAGTTCCCCAGCAGTGAAACAGAAGGAAGGCCCCTGGAAGACTGGCTGCTGTTTCCTCTAAACCATCTTATCTTTAGTAAATATAAAAATATAGGACGTTCTGAACCTAATGCTATAGCGAGTGAGTGTGCGTGTGCTTGAGACCTAATAAAAAGTAGTTTTAGATAAAAGCATTCTGATTGTATCAATCATATAACAGAGGAACTGTGTCCCCATTGATTTATTCCTGACACCACCTAGGGAGAAACAGTTGGGAGAGAATTGCTTGGGTTCTGAAAATCGTGGGTAACAATATGAATATAAATAAATGTTTTCATGAGGGACAAGATTTACCATTAGACAGAGCAGAAATGCGTGTCCCGTATCCTACCTTAGATTTTAAATATCAGCTTTTCGACTCCTAGAAAAGAATTAGGGGCAATAAAATTAAAAGTGGGCATGGTGCCGAATTGGTATGGCCATACTGAATGAATGAATGAGAACATGGCTTGACATGACTGAACTGTGAAAGAGGATTCTCGGAGCAGAATCCTTCTCTTAGCATCAGGCAGATGGCAGAGGTGAAACTGACTGGCTCCATGGTGCATGTATGATCAATACTGATCTTTGGGTCAGCAAATATGTTTACTTGAAACAAACAACATGTGTAGAACATCCTGAGTTCTGAACATCCATCCTGAGTGGAGCATGGGCTGACCAGGGCATCTCAACCCTGTTAAAGGACATCACGCAGGGGGCTGAAGTGAATGATTAATAAGGGAGTGAATGTGTGGTAATTTTCCGTTGGCACCACTCTGCAGTCTCCTCCTAAAGTATTAATTAGGTAAAAATTAGTAGCCACACGCCCATAGGCATGCTTTTAAGACATGTGACTCCTTCGAGAAAAAAGAGTACAAAAATCAAGCAGATTAAATTACTGTTGGGGGGATTTCTTAATTAATGCTTAAAGAAGCAACGCTGCTAGACAGAGTAGCCAAAACTCTGCTCCATGGGCTCGAGTAGGACTGTGAGCCAGAGGGGTTTCCAGGCAGTCAAGGAATCCGAGAAAGATCAGAGGGCTAAGGAGACAGACCTGGAGAGGAGAAGTCGTCCATAGAATTTGGTAACCACCTTCTCTGTTTGCCGAGCAGGAACTGTGTGAGGCTAGCACAGGGCCTGTTTGTGTATGTTTTTGAAAGAGAGGCTCACTAAGAGGAATGTATAGCTCTTAATGTATAGTTCTTTAATGTCTACCGTAGGAGTTATGTGCTTAATGTAACCCTTTACCGCTTGTGTAATTCCTTTTCAAATAAACTGCAGTGCATGCAAAGTAATTACTGTGGACCTTTTTCATTGGTATGACAGTAATCTGCTCCGCTGGGAGCCATTAAAGATCCATTCAGGGGTAGTAGCCCCCTGGTGCCAACAGTGACCCCAAGAATTTAATGGGCCTGAGTGACAGGTAGGAGGATGGTGTTGTCCACAGTGATTAAAAAGGGAGATATTGGGTAGAGCATGGAGAGAGTAGGAGATTAAGCTAAAGAAATGTCACTAAAAGCTTGTCTACACTAAAAAGTTTTGCTGCTTTAGCTATACCAGTATTAAAGCATCCTCAAGCTCAAATATATGACTATTCAAAGGACAAATAAAAAAAAATAAATCAGAGGCTTTTGTCTCACCTCATGCCCTTTTTCTTATGGTTGTCCCCTCCCACAAGCTTTCCACACCTTCTACTCTTTAGAATGCCAAGAGCTCTGAAATTAAAACAGCTTCAGAAACATTACTTGCCAAAAGAAATACTGTTCCCAGTCCAGAGGCAAAAACAGAAGTGATATGAAAGGAAAAGTATTAATCTCTCATCAGCTAAGTAGGTGCCTCCCACTGGAAAAAGAAAAATAGGTTATCTCTAGAGGAATGGTTCAAACAATATGGGAGGTGGCTGTTATAGAAAAATTAATGCACCAATTACATACCCACAAAACAGACAAATAGATACTTGGATATTTGATTATCATTTATTCAACAAAGTATATTCACCTGCAAAAAGCAAAACAAAAAACCCCAGCATTTCTGTCCCATTTTTGACTACTTTTTTGGATATGCCTGGATTGTTAAATATGTATAATCAGAGATTTCAGTCAATTTAATAAAATCACTAGAAACAACTAGTGTAAAGATGTTCACTCGGTAACATGGAACATTGTTAAATAAAGAGATCCAATGTTTATATTACTGTATAATGTTTCTCTAAAGAAAAACTAACTGTTGTAACAATTATTGTACTGTCTCTGATTTTTACATGGCTAGGATTTGCAAACCTGTTAAAACTTCCTTAATAAAGTGAAAGCAGCTAAGCTTTCTGAACTCAAAGATTGACTGTTATAGAATAAATTCTACAAGTGCCGAGAAGGTGGAAGAAAGAGTGCAGATGAAGAAAAGGAGCACTAAAAGCAGTCTGGATATACCAATAAACACCCACAACAGGCAGCAATTGCTGCAAGGAACCATCTCGACAGAATTAGATCAAACAGTAAAATATGCATTTTCTAGGTACCGACAATAATGGAACTCCTAATATTGCACCGAATGAGTCTTTCATTCCTAAACTCTTCATAACGTAGGATTCGATTTGTTGAGTGCCCATTTGCTGCCAACCCCACACGCTTACTGAATTCAGGAATTCTTCCGAGAATAGCAAATTCTACTAACAACATCCATACAGAGAACAGTGTTTCCCCTATCTATCTTAAGGACATCCTCATGAAAGATAACATGCAATAAGAGAGCCTCGTTGTAAAGGGTATGAAAAAGCAGGAGCATCAGTTGTTTCTCAGCCAAGTTCCAAGTAGCAAAAAAGAGGAAGTTTGCATTTGGTGGGATAGTGTTCCCAAGCAGCACTTTAATGTTGTTGCCCCTTCCCCCCTCAGGCCGCCAACAGGGGGGGAGAAGGAGCATCTGCCCCGCGGATGGCTGACCCCCAACCCCGCCCCTTCTGTTGGAGCCCCACCCCTTCCGGGAGCTGGAGCCAGCCTCCATACCAGTAAGTGTTGAGTGTTACTTTCATGTATATATGAATAACGTCTCTAGCACATGTGAAGAAGAGGGCCTAAGCTCATTTGCTCTGATGAGTTTAAGAAACACGGCCACAAAGAATGAGTAGGGAGTCATTATAACTGGACTATGTCCTTGGGGCTTTGCAAGTCTTGAGAAATAGCAAATCCCCCTCAACCTTCTTTACTGTGATAAATTGGCAGGGTTTTCACAAACTGAGTTACCTTAATATTATGAAATGAATATAAATGTTACTTCTTTAAACTTGCCTTTAAACAGCAATTTATGCAGGGGGATGTTTTTTCCCCGTGATTTCTCTATCCCATTGTC
This sequence comes from Lepidochelys olivacea, assembly GCF_965140295.1. Classification (NCBI taxonomy): domain Eukaryota; kingdom Metazoa; phylum Chordata; order Testudines; family Cheloniidae; genus Lepidochelys; species Lepidochelys olivacea. Next base: position 99,467,715 of record NC_140414.1, read on the forward strand.
TTTAACGTGGCTTGTGTGACTGCAGCAGCGCTGGGAGAAAGCTCTCCCAGCGCTCTAAAAAGACCACCTCCACAAGGGGCGCAGCTCCCAGCCCTAGTGCACTGTCTACACTGGCGCTTTACAGCGCTGAAAATTGGCAGTTTAGACAAGCCCTTCGTCTCTGTCAAGCTACCACTATTATGTAGCCATCTTTAGCATGAGTCACACAGGTTTATTACTGCACCTTTGTATGAAGCAATAGTTCTTTCACAGCTTTGCTGAAGATTAGAGGAGCCGCAGGAAAATGACAAATCTGTAGCAATGAGCTCTTGCAATGTATAATGCTCTTGCGTAGGACTAAATCAGTAACTGTGACATGTTCTCCAGCTCTGAGCACAATTAGAGTTGGGTATCACCCAACACTCTTTAGATTTTGACTTAAAATTATGAGAAACTGATTTTTGTTATGGGCAACAGCATTTATTTTCCAATAAACATCAAACATATCTGATGGGGATGTTTTGGCAGCGGGAGGCCAGAGGGAAAAGCACAAGGGGAGACTTCTTTCATGAGATGCTTGAAAAAACTTCCACAGCTCACTGAATGCATTACAAAATTCAGATCACACTTACATGACTAGATAATTTGCATGCAGTGTGAGATTAAAATCAGGTGTCTCTAAAAGTTGAAGAGTTGTGTCTTCGGTAATAAGCAATAGAAACAGGTATTTTCAGAGTGGTTGTTGAGAAAGGGGAAGTAGAAGAGAAAATATTCCTCAGACTTGAAGACCTCCCAAACTCCGACAGCTACCTCTTGTGGCTTGCCTACTGTGCTCTTGAAACTTAAGATACATAGTGTTTCTTTGCTAAAAAAGGGCATGTATTGAGCATTTTTAAGTTACAGGGTATGCATCACTGTTACGCTAGAGTTCTTTATCCAGAGGGTAATGCTAGAATTTTGTTGTAGCAACTTTTAGGGAAAGTCATGAGGGAATTATATTGACAAAAACAATTTTAAGGAATCAAGTTACAGAAATTCACACACAAAATACCCTAAAGGCAGAGTGGGAACAACAGATATGGCCAAGCCTGAGTCACAATGCATCCTGACAGTACAAAAGGGAGAACTATGTCAGTGAGCCCACCTCTCTTGAAAACTATCTAAACAGGCCACATATGGTATGTCTACACTGCAATTAAATCCATGAGGCTGGCCCACGTCAGCTGACTCAGGCTTGTGGGGCTCAGGCCTGTTTAATTGTGGTGTAAACGTTCAGGCTGTAGCACAGAGTCCCAGAGCCCAGGTTCCAGCCCGAATATCTATACTGCAATTAAACAGCCCCATAGCCCAAGCCGCATGAGTCAGTTCACATGGGCCAGCCACAGGGGTTTAATTGGAGTGCAGACATACCCACATAGGCTTACTACCTTTGGCTTGCTTTTCCTTGATTCATTTAAAGATTTTTTTTTTAATTGGGATTGTCCTGCTCCTTTAAAAGCCTAAAAGGTTAGAAACAAGCAAGCAAACAAAACCTAATTTAGAAATAAACATTTTTTCCTGCTTGTGTTTTAACCTTATAAAAATCAGGAATGCTTCCCTGCATACTGGAAAGTGTAAGGGACGTTTACTGTTAACTCTTAACATAGTATTTGAAGAGGTGAAGATCCTGAAGATTTAACAAAAAACAAAGCTTTAAAAACCCTTTTTGCTTTTAAAATGGTTCTACTTTGACTCTTTATCCTGTCATATCATTTTTCATACAAGCTCTCTGGCCTACACGGGACAGGAAATTGCAATGTAAAAGACAAGCGAGTTATTTTTAAAGCTATTTTTCACACCTTTTTTTATCATCATAAAGAAGCCAAAACTGGTACAAGCCCCATTTCCCCCGCTTTGTTTCACAGGTATTCAAAAATGACCTGCAGTAGAAGCCTTACTCAGACATGGTCTCTTGCACCATTTTTAAAAGTCTCATTTTTTTAAAAAAAGAAAAAATTTAGATATGGACTTTGCAAACAGAAAAGAAAAGAATCTAAAAGGTCAAATGTTAGGTTTGACAGCTGAAACAATATGCTGTGGAGCAGATTCTGGTCTCTGTGATACATTTGGAGTCATTAAATAACTGGATTCAGAGTCACTGAGGCTCTCTCTTCACCACAAAGAAAAAATGTATTTTTGCAACAGGATAACTAATGTGCATTAGCTATCCTGTTGTAAAACCATAGTGGAGACAGGCACTGAAGTTTTTACATCATGGTACTGTCAAAATAACGTCACTTTTCTTCTCCCATCCTCGCTCTTTTGCAAACTCCTTCAACCTCTAAGTTTTGAGCTTCTCATCCTCACTCGCAAGGCTTTGCTACTACTCTTCCCTCATCCCCCTAGAGTCAACAGGGTCTAGCAGACTGAACAGAGGACCGGAAGTCTGGAACTACTGAGTTCTAATTACCACCTTGTTACTGACTTGCTGTGTAGCCTTGGGCAAGTCACTTAACTTTTCTGCATCAGCTTTTCCTCTGCAAAATTACCTGTCTTACAGTGATATGGTATAGATTAATTAGTTAATAGTTATAGTGCTTTGAAGCTGTATATCACTATATATTGTGCTACTACACTCACACATCATTTACATTTCCCTGTACACCACCCTCACTTTTTTCTTGACCACTCCCTTTGACTCCTTCCATCCTCTCCTGACAACGTGCCTCCTTTCAGGTCATTATTTTCACTTGCAATGATCTCCAAATTATTGTCAGCTACGTGAGCTTACTCACTCACACACACATGCATACACACTCCTGTTCCACAAAGCTTTCCAACTGTAATGTCTCTAACTCACTGTGTGCGCGTGTTCTGATCTGGTATCATTTTATACTGTACCTCCACATGTCTAGACTGACCTACAGGTATCAATGGAAGGCCCTCTGCTTCTGCACCAGGTCTTTGTTCCCAGTAGCCAGCTCCTGACAGTGGGTCTCCAATGAAGCCACTCTGCCAGGGCTCCGTTTTAAAGGATAGTGAAGGGCTACATTAACTTTCCTGGAAAAATCTCTGCAGGGGCCAATCAAGAGAAAGATAGACAGTGCATATTCTCACCAGGCCCACTTTCCATCGCCTTCTATTCATGGGTTTTCAGCGTCTTAGGGAGCTCTGTAAGCAAAGAGGTACAAGCTGTGACAGATGTTGGTTCTGAAGCAGCTGATACCACCTTCCACAGGAAGGATTTGATACACACACAGAGGTCGCAGCTGCATGTGAATCATATGGGCCTCTGTTAGTTGGCCAGTTTTACCTACTGCGCAGGCCCACAAATACCTGTGGCAGTACATAAATAATGACGCTTTGATTTCAGTGTCAAAACTACACAGACTAAATGTACACAAGGCTTTATGTTTTAGCCTCCTAATCTGTTTTGACAACAAAGAGTTATTAAACATGCAGAGGTTTAGAGCACCCACAGGCCTAAGGATCAATTTTTATTGTGGAAAGCAAACAATAATAATCCTCTCTTGGGAAGGCATTTGTTATTGTTTTCTCTGTAACAAGACACTGCAAAAGGCACTAACAAAAGTCTTTGCAAATCCAAATCAAATCTGCACGGAGTCATCTTTAATGGAGTTGCCTTTAGTAAATCAGAATTTGAATTCTCACATATAAAACAAGATCAACATTTTTTCTGGGACACTTGTGTTACAAACAACAGAAGCTACCTGTGCAGTTAATTGGCCTGTAGGCATACAGAATATAGCCTGCAGACATCTGAACTCCACCAACTAAGAGAAAGGTTTGGCTGCTTTCAATTCTCAGGCCCTACTCCTCCATTGCCTTGTAACTTGTGTAGTGATTTATACTGATGTAAAGGGGATGTAAAACACTACCAGATCAGAATAGCACACAGGTGAAAATAACTATGGAAGGTGCCCATACATGTCAGTATCTGACCCTACAATGCTACCTACAAGCCTGATTTAGTACAGGGAACAAGTAGAAAGCTTGACAGTGCGTTAGAGTACAATAAAATCAGAGTTTACTGTACATTCAGAGTCACAAGGGCACAGAAGTGGGATCTGAACAAATAAAGTGACAAGAATCCACACTCAGCTCACTCCAACCCCATGCAAAATGACACCTGAGAAGCAGTAGGAGCCAGCAGCAGCAAAAAAGTTTTCCCCATGGAACATGGAGATTTTTTAACTGTAGCTTCTCTCCGCACACCCTTCCTCAGCACACAGCTGCCTTCATGTTGGCTCTATCCCATCAATAGCTCCCCAACATTGAGAGTGAATGGGTTTAAAGACGCCTCTACAGCTTACAAGTTGCCCCCGTCATGGAAAGATGCTCTGCTCCATCCCACAAGCTGCCTTCCCTCGAAATCCCTTTCTCATATTTCCCGTCCTCTTCTGGAACCCTTAACACACCTTAACCTGCATAAGACCTCCTCTGGTTTCTAAGCAGTTCAAATACAGTTAGAAACCCCTGTCCAACACAGCAATCAGCAAGGTGCCTTCTGCAGCTGTTAGGAACTGGGAAGTGCCGGGGAGCTGGCACAAGGACAATTACAAGGTAATTTAAACTGTAAATAAAATCCCACATGGCTGGATAATGTTGATAATGTCTCAGTGAGTGGGAGTAATACCTTTAAGTAAAACTAGATATGGCCCCAAAATTGGAGGAGGATATTTAGGATCCATATCACCATTTTGCATCAATCCCTGTATTTATAATAGACCAAATCTAAATGGCCCCAGATTTTGAGGGTTCAAAATTCAGATCTGAATTTTGCAGCTCAGTCTCAGGCTCATCATGTTCAGAATGGGGATACGTGAATGCCATGGAGTTTCAGGTTCCACACCCTTTTCCGAAATCCTTGACCACAGGACTCCCTTTTTTAATCCTGCCCTCTCTCTCTGTTCCTCTTCAGAGCCTCTCATAAATGAAATGCACACCTTGCTTATGTTCACGTGGCCAACATACAATGTTCTATTCTATGCTCCCAAGTGTTTTTATCTACTTAGGGCCATGTCTACACTAGAAGTGTTTTACTGGTATAGAAATACCAGTACACTACACCAGCAAAGTGCTCCTAGTGTGGACGCAACTGTACTTGCAGAACTACACTTAGTACAACGATAGTAAAATTGGTTTCAGAGTAGCAGCCGTGTTAGTCTGTATCTGCAAAAAGAAAAGGAGGACTTGTGGCACCTTAGAGACTCACCAATTTATTTGAGCCTAAGCTTTCGTGACCTACAGCTCACTTCACCGAATGTATCCGATGAAGTGAGCTGTAGCTCACGAAAGCTTATACTCAAATAAATTGGTTAGTCTCTAAGGTGCCACTAGTACTCCTTTTCTTTTTGATAGTAAAATTGCCACCCACAAGCAAAACAAGCTATACAAGTAAGACCTGAAATTTTAATGTAAAAAACAAGCTGGGGAAATACCCTTCAGGTCTTCTTAGAAAGAGAAAAAGGGCACAACCCACATTTGGAAAAAAAAAAATCCTCTGTGGGTCATCCTCAAAGAAAACAAACATTTTAGTCCTTCTTTTGAATATAGCTTTCTAAATGTGAACCAGTGTACTGTTATTTTCCCTAAAATGCGAGGAATGAAGTACCCATTCATTTCAATGGGACGTTAACTCCAAAGCTAATGGCAATTTAACTGTCAACACTAATTATATCACTGCTTTCAGTTTAGCAGAAACAGCCACCTACTCCCCTTGGCCATTATTCTTAGAAGTCTGAGGCTATATCTACACCAGGGATTGGCAACGTTTGGCACACAGCCTGCCAGGGTAAGCCCTCTGGCGGGCCAGGCCGGTTTGTTGACCTGCCGTGTCTGCAGCTTTGGCCGATCGCGGCTCCCACTGGCCGCGGTTCGCTGCTCCAGGCCAATGGGGGCTGCGGGAAATGGCGTGGGCCAAGGGATGTGCTGGCTGCAGCTTCCCGTAGCCCCCATTGGCCTGGAGCAGCGACCCGTGGCCAATGGGAGCTGCGATCAGCCAAACCTGCGGACGCAGCAGGTAAACAAACTGACCCGGCCTGCCAGGTTAAAACATTGCCGATCCCTGATCTACACTATGGGGTCTATAGTAGCACACCTGCAGAACCGTAGCTATGCCGGCATAACCCCATAACGTAGATACAGTCTATAGCGACAAAAGTTTTTTTTCTGTCACTGTAGAAACAGTACCTCCCTGAGAGGCCATAACTAGGTTGATAGAAGCATTATTCCATCAGCCTAGCTGCGTCTACACAGGGGGCTAGGCTGGCATAGCTACGGTGCTCTGGGATGTGGATTTTTCACATCTCTCAGCACCATAGCTCTGTCAGCCTACATTTACTTTGTAATCCCCTAGAGGCAAGAACCATCTCTTCTTTTTATACAGTGAGGCACCAACTATATTTTGGGCTTTCCTTAAGTTATAATGCAAGAGCAGAATTGTGTGTGTGTGTGTGTGAGATTGCATAGCAATATCCAGAGAAGTCGTGTTGTTATTGTAAGGGAATTTTTGCTGCCATGACACAGATGGTCCGCAAAACAGTATACTGTACAATGGAATTAAAGATAAAAGTGAAATTTAATTGTCCAATTCTGCAATGAATCAATGACAAAGCTGAAGTGCCTACCAGGTGAGAGACAATCAGTACATTTGGCTGTAATAATACACATTTGTCCACTGTTCGAAGATATTCTTGACAGGAATAACCTGTGAATCCACTTTAACCACTACAAAAGGTGCTGTAACACTGTAAAGCGTGCTTGTTGAACGAGAACAGCTTCAGACCTCTGAAACAAGTTCAGTAGGCTCACTACCAACAATATCTCACAGCTCAACCACAAATAGTTTTTATTTTAGTTTCTCATATTGCTAAAAAATGAAACTGTATGGTGTAGTGGCCTAAACACAAGACAGAGACCAAAAACCTCCCAGGTTCTAACCGTGGGCCTTCCACTGACTTATGCTGTGACCTTGAGTTAGTCACTAAGGTCAAGGTTTTTGGTACCTCCCTAGAGATTTTGGCCTCGTCTTTGCTAGGAAAAGATGTCATAGAGTGGACATACCCTTTCAGAGATGCTGGGCACCCAAAGCTCTCAACTGCAGCATCCACAATCAGTGACCATTTTTGAAAATTTCAGCTTTCATCTCTCTATCTCAGATTTTCCTCCTGTAAATAATACCTTCCTCATAGGTCAGTTGTGAGGATCCATTATTAGATAACGACAGTACAATAGTTTGAAGGATGACCCAGTGGTTAGGATAGCCTAGGATTTGGGAGACCTGGATTCAAATCCCTGCTCTGCTACAGACTTCCCGTGACACCTTGGACAAGTCACTTAGGCCTAGTCTGCACCTAAAACTTAGGTCAACCTAGCTATGTCACTCAGAGGTGTGAAAAAGCCATTCCATCGCTGTAGCAAGTCTCTACACTATAGATACTATACTGGAACAGCTAAGGCACTGTATTGTGGGCATACCCCAAGTGTCTCCGTGCCTCAGTTCCCTATCTGCAAAGTGGGGAAAATAGCCCTTCCCTACTTCACAGGGGTGATCCAATACATTAAATATATTAAAGATTCTGAGGTGCTCAGATACTATATAGAAGTATTAAAATAGCATTAAAATAAATTCTACTGTTCAATATCCAAAACTGCAGCACAACAGTTTCCCCTTTAGGAACTATTACTTCTGTGTAATTTTAAGCAACTTTTTGTGCTCAATTTTAGATGAAGTGCCCAATTCTGAAACTTATTTTATGCAGGTACTTCTCTGTGACCACATGAAGACCCACGGATTTCAATAGGACCCCGTGTGTGCCCACGTCTGCCTACTTGCTACAAGTTGCAGGGACTAAATCCTTAATTACTACAAAATATGGAAAAAAACCAGTCCCTCTCCCTAATGTCTGTGACAAATAATAATAAAAAAAATCCAATTCAAACTTTCACTTTCTAGATTAAGGTTTCTGCCTTTCTGCAAAGCTCAATGGACTACATTTACATAAAAAGGAAACGTCTGACAGGAAGCAGCTCCTAAAATAATATAAGTAAGTTTCACTTCAAGTTCTCCATTGTCTGACATTTACACATAATCCCTTGTATTATCAATTAAAAGAGTAACATGGAGACGATAATGCTAAACAGCAACACTACAGAGTTTTCCATAATACTAGCATGTATATAGACTAGATCACATGCTTTCAAAGCAAAAGAAAGCTACTGAATTAGTAAAAACAGGACTTCTCTTATGCTACAACCAATGCATCTAAGAACAGCCATACTGCGTTAGACCAAAAGGTCCATCAAGCCCAGTATCCTGTCCTCTGACAGTGGCCAATGGCAGGTGCCCCAAAGGGAATGAGCAGACAGGTTAAAATCTTTGAGTTTAATACTGAAATTCAAAGGTCAAATATACTGCATTGTAGTATCTCTTCTTACAGAATGATTAACACTCCACTGAGACCCACGGGCATGACCCTGCACTATTTATGCAGTGGTTTTGTAGCCAGTGTCAGTCCCAGGATATTAGAGAGGCAACTGGTGGGGTAATATCTTTTATTGAGCCAACTTTTGTTAGTGAGAAATAAGCTTTCGATCTATACAGAGCTCTTCTACAGGTCTGGAAAAGGTACAATACTCTTTTATTTAGCTGTGACACTCTTAGTACTTTTCTCAGACATGAAGAAGAGCTCTGTATAGCTTGAAAGCTTGCCTCTCTCACCAGCAGAAGTTGGCCCAATAAAAGATATTACCTCATCCACCTTTTCCTTCTACTCAGTTAAAACTTTATCTGACTAAAGAGTTCAGATTTCACTGAAAGAACTGCACATGCTGTATTCCCATTTGCAGAAGATTTCCAGGACTGTACCTATTTCTATACTGGCAAACTTTTCTACTTTGTTCATAATTAAGTTCTGACTTAAACTTGACTAGAAAATATTTGTTTTTCTGATCATCAATTTTTCCATGGAACTGTTGAGGCAGTTTGAGTCTGATCCTTCAAAGGTCTCATACATTGGGCACTAACAACGAGGAGTCCTTGTGGCACCTTAGAGACTAACAAATTTATTTGGGCATATGCTTTCGTGGGCTAAAACCCACTTCATCAGATGCATGGCGTGAAAAATACAGTAAGCAGTATATATATTACAGCACATGAAAAGATGATAGTTGCCGTAGCTTAAGCTACGGCAGCAGAGACTGAAGGTTTCCTAGTCTGAAGGTACACAATATTTTATTAATTGTTTACAGACTGAAATCAACAATAACCACACACTTTCCTAGCTATTATTTTCTCTTGGTTTGAGCATTGGCCTGCTAAACCCAGGGTTGTGAGTTCAATCCTTGAGGGGGCCATTTAGGGATCTGGGGCAAAAATTTGGGATTGGTCCTGCTTTGAGCAGGGGGTTGGACTAGATGACCTCCTGAGGTCCCTTCCAACCCTAATATTCTATGATTCTGCTTCCTTCCCCACATTTAGGGGCACAGAGAGATAGGAAAAGGGCCAGCGCAGTTACTAAATTCTTTGTGACTGGACCATAACACCACAGACTAGGATCTTCACTTGGACTGTGCCCTCAGTTCTAGCATGTTTAATAACCTATTAGTAGTTGGCCAAGCCCAATACAAAAGAAGTCTGGTATGAAATGTGTACACTGTATAGGGCCTAGTGCAAGACCTCACCACAACCACAGGCAAACCAGCAATTGTCTCTCTGAATTAATGTACAGGTTCTCCTTTATCTTCATAAATATAAAGCAGTTCCACCAAACACCAAATCTAGGTTTTGCTTTTACATACCTTATCATTGGTACTTTTGTAACCCCCCCACTAACGCCAATGAGGGGAAAGAATCGGCTACAAAATATACGCAGAGTCTGACTGTATTTCATGCTTCTCTTCCACCCCCACCCCCGCACGGCCTAGTGTAACCTTCCTACAGAAGATGTAGGGCTGTCTGCATTCAGAAAATAGAGGTAATGCATTCACTCCTATGGGGCACAAATAAACATAATCCGGGGGTAGTTAAAAGAAAATCATGCGGGACGAATGGCCTGAATCAACCTATGGGGCACTCCTGAGGGATTATCACGCTGCTCCTCGGGCAAACCACCACAAGCTTCAGCAGGAACCTGAGCGCCCCAGCCCAAAGGAAGACGCGCGGGGGCCGGGGTGGAAGGAAAGAGTTAGCAGCAGGGGTTCCACGCTTACCAGTCCCGCTACGCGCATCCCAGCGTCACGGCCGCGAGCCCCCAAACCGCGGCGGAGACGCGGCCGCGCAGCGTGGCCAGGTCACGCGGAAGGCGCTTCTGCCCCAGCCATTTCTGCGGGCCGAATCCAGCGCCGCTGCGCCCCGCGCCTCACTCAGCACCAGGTCCCTGCCTTCGCGAGGCTTCGGCTGGGACATCCTCCTTCCCCGGGGGGCTGCAGGGAGCAGCGAATCGCAGCCCGGCCTCGCCCCCTCTGACGTCTCCTCCAGGCACCTCTTGAGCGGCTCTCCCTCACTCCCTCTGGTGGGAGCCCCGCAGCCTTTCTGTGCTCTAGTATGTTCACTCTTCTCTCCGGACCTCGCTTCTCTTTAGTTTTACCTTTCCTGGCTTCTGCTCTTTGCTTCCTGTCTGCTCCCTTTTCTTGATCTGTCCTCTCCCCTCTTCCTTCCTTCTTCTCCGCTGTTCCACTCTGCCCTTATCCCCGTGCTCTGTACGGCGTTGAGGGGGAGAAATGGCATGTGCGCCCATTCACGGTGCAAAATTTCGTGGAGGTAATGACGTTCACCACTTGTTTTAACAAAGCTGCAGACCTGCTAACTTGCGTTGATTTGGAGGCGGAGGCGGCTTTCTTATGTTGGGAATTCTTTTAGGGCAGTGTTTAAATTGCTCTTGCGACATGTGTGTTTGAATGAGTTATTAAAAACTTCACTTACGATTATTTGAATTTCCCCGAAGGTAAAAATTTCACCCATTTTAAAACAGCAACCCTAGAAACTGAGAGAAAATAATGAACATATAAGAGGAGTTACTGAGTAGCTGTAGGCTTGGCAAAAGCAGTGGTGTTTTCCTTTTGTTTGTTTTAGAAGTGTGAGGGGTAAAATACACGCGCACACACACTGATTGGGATATGAGAGACCACAGAATCATAGGTTTCAGAGTAGCAGCCGTGTTAGTCTGTATTCGCAAAAAGAAAAGGAGTACTTGTGGCACCTTAGAGACTCACCAATTTATTTGAGCATAAGCTTTTGTGAGCTACAGCTCACTTCATCGGATGCATTCAGTGGAAAATACAGTGGGGAGATTTATATACATAGAGAACATGAAACAATGGGTGTTACCATACACACTGTAACGAGAGTGATCACTTAAGGTGAGCTATCTGCTACTCAAGATCCACAAACCTGGAAATCGTGGACGCCCCATCATCTCAGGCATTGGCACTCTGACAGCAGGATTGTCTGGCTATGTAGACTCCCTCCTCAGGCCCTACGCTACCAGCACTCCCAGCTGTCTTCAAGACACCACTGACTTCCTGAGGAAACTACAATCCATCGGTGATCTTCCTGAAAACACCATGCTGGCCACTATGGATGTAGAAGCCCTCTACACCAACATTCCACACAAAGATGGACTACAAGCCGTCAAGAACACTATCCCTGATAATGTCACGGCTAACCTGGTGGCTGAACTTTATGACTTTGTCCTCACCCATAACAGTTTCACATTTGGGGACAAAGTATACCTTCAAATCAGTGGCACTGCTATGGGTACCCGCATGGCCCAACAGTATGCCAACATTTTTATGGCTGACTTAGAACAACGCTTCCTCAGCTCTCATCCCCTAACGCCCCTACTCTAGTTGCGCTATATTGATGACATCTTCATCATCTGGACCCATGGAAAAGAAGCCCTTGAGGAATTCCACCATGATTTCAACAATTTCCATCCCATCATCAACCTCAGCCTGGACCAGTCCACAAAAGAGATCCACTTCCTGGACACTACGGTGCTAATAAGCAATGGTCACATAAACACCACCCTATACTGGAAACCTACTGACCTCTATTCCTACCTATATGCCTCCAGCTTTCATCCAGACCACACCACATGATCCATTGTCTACAGCCAAGCTCTACGATACAACCACATTTCCTCCAACCCCTCAGACAGAGACAAACACCTACAAGATCTCTATCAAGCATTCTTACAACTACAATACCCACCTGCTGAAGTGAAGAAACAGATTGAGAGACCAGAAGAGCAGCCAGAAGTCACCTACCACAGGACAGGCCCAACAAAGAAAATAACAGAACACCACTAGCCATCACCTTCAGCCCCAAACTAAAACCTCTCCAACGCATCATCAAAGATCTACAACCTATCCTGAAGGACGACCCATCACTCTCACAGATCTTGGGAGACAGGCCAGTCCTTGCTTACAGACAGCCCCCCAACCTGAAGCAAATACTCACTAGCAACCACATACCACACAACAGAACCACTAACCCAGGAACCTATCCTTGCAACAAAGCCCGTTGCCAACTGTATCCACGTATCTATTCAGGGGACACCATCATAGGGCCTAATCACATCAGCCACACTATTAGAGGCTCACTCACCTGCACTTCTACCAATGTGATATATGCCATCATATGCCAGCAATGCCCCTCTGCCATGTACATTGGTCAAACTGGACAGTCTCTACGTAAAAGAATAAATGGACACAAATCAGACGTCAAGAATTATAACATTCAAAAACCAATCGGAGAACACTTTAATCTCTTTGGTCGCTCACAGACCTAAAAGTTGCAATTCTTCAAAAAAAAAAAAATTTAAAAACAGACTCCAACGAGAGACTGCTGAATTGGAATTAATTTGCAAACTGGATACAATTAACTTAGGCTTGATTAAAGACTGGGAGTGGATGGGTCATTACACACAGTAAAACTATTTGCCCCTCTCCACCCCCACCCCGTTCCTCAGACATTCTTGTCAACTGCTGGAAACTGTTACTCCCCCCATCCCCTGCTGGTAACAGCTCACCTTAAGTGATCACTCTCGTTACAGTGTGTTTGGTAACACCCATTGTTTCATGTTCTCTGTGTATATAAATCTCTCCACTGTATTTTCCACTGAATGCATCTGATGAAGTGAGCTGTAGCTCACGAAAGCTTATGCTCAAATAAATTTGTTAGTCTCTAAGGTGCCACAAGTTCTCCTTTTCTTTTTACAGCATCATAGAATATCAGGGTTGGAAGGGACCTCAGGAGGCCATCTAGTCCAACCCCCTGCTCAAAGCAGGACCAATCCCCAACTAAATCATCCCAGCCAGGGCTTTGTCAAGCCTGACCTTGAAAACCTCTAAGGAAGGAGATTCCACCACCTCCCTAGGTAACCCATTCCAGTGCTTCACCACCCTCCTAGTGAAAATTTTTTCCTAACATCCAACCTAAACTTCACCCACTGCAATTTGAGACCATTACTCCTTGTTCTGTCATCTGGTACCACTCAGAACAGTCTAGATCCATCCTCTTTGGAACCCCATTTCAGGTAGTTGAAAGCAGTTATTAAATCCCCCCTCATTCTTCTCTTCTGCAGACTAAACAAACCCAGTTCCCTCAGCCTCTCCTCATAAGTCATGTGCTCCAGCCCCCTAATCATTTTTGTTGCCCTACGCTGGACTCTTCAAATTTTTCCACATCCTTCTTGTAGTGTGGGGCCCAAAACTGGACACAGTACTCCAGATGAGGCCTCACCTATGTCAAATACAGGAGAATGATCACATCCCTTCATCGGCTGGCAATGCCCCTACTTATACTGCCCAAAATGCCGTTAGCCTTCTTGGCAACAAGGGCACACTGTTGACTCATATGCAGCTGATCGTCCACTGTAACCCCAAGGTCCTTTTCTGCAGAACTGCTGCCTAGGCATTCGGTCCCTGTGGCAGTGTATGGGATTCTTCCGTCCTAAGTGCAGGACACTGCATTTGTCCTTGTTGAACCTCATCAGATTTCTTTTGGCCCAATCATCTAATTTGTCTAGGTCCCTCTGTATCCTATTCCTACCCTCCAGCATATCTACCACTCCGCCCAGTTTAGTGTCATCTGCAAACTTGCTGAGGGTGCAATCCACACCATCCTCCAGATCATTAATGAAGATATTGAACAAAACTGGCCCCAGCACCGACCCTTGGGGCACTCCACTTGATACTGGCTGCCAACTAAACATGGAGCTATTGATCACTACACGTTGAGCCCGATGATCTGGCCAGCTTTCTGTCTACCTTATAGTTCATTCATCCAGCCCATACTTCTTTAACTTGCTGGCAAGAATACTGTGGGAGACCGTGTCAAAAGCTTTGCTAAAGTCAAGAAATAACACATCCACTGCTTTCCCCTCATCCACAGAGCCAGTTATCTCGTCATAGAAGGCAATTAGGTTAGTGAGGCATGACTTGCCCTTGGTGAATCCATGCTGACTGTTCCTGATCACTTTCCTCTCCTCCAAGTGCTTCAGAATTGATTCCTTGAGGACCTGCTCAATGATTTTTCCAGGGACTGAGGTGAGGCTGACTGGCCTGTAGTTCCCCAGATCCTCCTCCTTCCCCTTTTTTAAAGATGGGCACTACATTAGCCTTTTTCCAGGCTTCCGGGACCTCCCCCGATCGCCATGAGTTTTCAAAGATAATGGCCAACGGCTCTGCAATCACATCCGCCAACTCCTTTAGCACCCTCGGATGTAGTGCATCCAGTACCATGGACTTGTGCTTGTCCAGCTTTTCTAAATAGTCCTGAACCACTTCTTTCTCTACAGAGGGCTGGTCACCTCCTCCCCATGCTGTGCTGCCCAGTGCAGCAGTCTGGGAGCTGACCTTGTTTGTGAAGACAGAGGCAAAAAAAGCATTGAGTACATTAGCTTTTTCCACATCCTCTGTCACTAGGTTGCCTCCTTCACTCAGTAAGGGGCCCACACTTTCCTTGACTTTCTTCTTGTTGCTAACATACCTGAGGAAACCCTTCTTGTTACTCTTAACATCTCTTGCTAGCTGCAACTCCAAGTGTAATTTGGCCTTCCTGATTTTACTCCTGCATGCCTGAGCAATATTTTTATACTCCTCCCTGGTCATTTGTCCAATCTTCCGCTTCTTGTAAGCTTCTTTTTTGTGTTTAAGATCAGCAAGGATTTCACTAAAAAGAAAAGGAGTACTTGTGGCACCTTAGAGACTAACCAATTTATTTGAGCATAAGCTCTCGTGAGCTACAGCTCACTTCATCGGATGCATAAAGTGGAAAAACAAGCCAAGCTGGTCACCTGCCATATTTACTATTCTTTCTACACATTGGGATGGTTTGTTCCTGCAACCTCAATAAGGATTCTTTAAAGTACAGCCAGCTCTCCTGGACTCCTTTCCCCCTCATGTTATTCTCCCAGGTGATCCTGCCCATCAGTTTCCTGAGGGAGTCAAAGTCTGCTTTTCTGAAGTCCAAGGTCCATATTCTGCTGCTCTCCTTTCTTCCTTGACCAGACACGTCGTTTGTTCCACCAGCAGTCTATATGCAAACTCTTGGTTACAAAACACTGGGCAGTCTGGATCTTGGCAAACAGTGCAATTAGTGAGAAAGTAATTGCTGACTGGCATTTTAAGCACCTTGTCATCTAACCCAGAGCGTGGCTAATCGGTGTTTAGAGTGCCAACTTCAGCTGGTAGTTAATATGCAGATTAGACTGTCCAATATCATTAACACCCTTAGAGCTAAAATGGGGCTAGTAATAAAGAGAAACTTTACAAAATGTCTGTGTAGAAAAGTGCTTGTATTATGAGCTCTCACACCTTAGTTAAAGGGAGAGAGGCAGCTGCTCTTTAATAAAGGCCTCCTTTCTTCCAAGTGCTCATTATGTTTAAGTGTTACATAAATCTTTCTTTTTGAATTAATATGCAAACTAGATACCATTAATTTGGATTTGAATAGAGACTGGGAGTGGCTGGGTCATTACACATATTGAATCTATCTCCCCATGTTAAGTATCCTCACACCTTCTTGTCAACAGTCTAAATGGGCCATCTTGATTATCACTACAAAAATGTTTTTTGTCCTGCTGATAATAGATCATCTTAATTAATTAGCCTCTTACACTTGGTATGGCTACTTCCACCTTTTCATGTTCTCTGTATGTGTGTGTGTATATATATATATATATATCTTCTTACTATATGTTCCATTCTGTGCATCCGATGAAGTGGGCTGTAGCCCATGAAAGCTTATGCTCAAATAAATGTGTTAGTCTCTAAGGTGCCACAAGTACTCCTTTTCTTTTTGCCTCTAGCTGTGGAGAAACTGCCCATGTTATCAAATCATTTGTTTAGAGTTGAATAACAGGTATCTGAATGAGCCAATAAATCCTGTTCAAACACCTGTTAGGGAGTCCAAACATAACTGTTGTATTCTTATCTCCTGCACAGTCACTCCCCCCAAAACACAGATACACACACAAATATTCTTCTCAAGTAAATCACATCTCAGACTGTGTCCATTTACAAGGAACTGAGGAGAAATTCGTACTCTGACTCCATCTTCTGGAGGGGCGGGAGGGATGAGTTTTAGAAAACTTCTTTGGGCTGTACAGAGCCTACTATAATGGGGTCCCAATCTTGACTGGGGCCCTCAGGCACAATCCCAATATCACTATTTAAATCATAATAAAAAACTGACACCTGTATCTAGATGTGTTCTCCCTACCACATGCATGCCTATATGCCAGAGGTTTGACCCACAACGTAAATATTTAGTTTGCAGTGTTATTGTAGACATGTTGGTCCCAGGATATGAGAGAGAGACAAGGTGAGTGAGGTAATATCTTTTATCAGGCCAGTTTTTGTTGGTGGAAGAGAAAGAAGCAAGCTTCCGAGCTACATGGAGTTCTTCTTGTCTCTCTCATAAATATTTAGTGACATACAACATATTCGGCATTAAATACCGTGGAAGTTGCAGTGACATATTCATCCTATAGACTGGAATAATGGCTATGGAGGGGCTAAGAACATAAGAACAGCTATACTCAGGGCCATCCTTAGGCATATGTGGCTGCGTAGGGCACCCAAAAATTTGGGGCACCACTCCAGACTCTTCCTCTCCCTGTTCTGACCCTTTCTGCAGCCTCCCATAGCTAGCTGCTGCAGCCTGGTGACTCTTATTCCAGAGGAGATCTAGTAACTTAAAAGTGAAAACCCCTTCCAGCCTGACGGAGGGATTAGCACAACACTGAAACTGTTAAAGAGCCATTCAATTGGTAATAAGAAAAGGAGTACTTGTGGCACCTTAGAGACTAACCAATTTATTTGAGCATGAGCTTTCGTGAGCTACAGCTCACTTCATCGGATGTCCACGGCATGCATCCGATGAAGTGAGCTGTAGCTCACGAAAGCTCATGCTCAAATAAATTGGTTAGTCTCTAAGGTGCCACAAGTACTCCTTTTCTTTTTGCGAATACAGACTAACAGGGCTGTTACTCTGAAACCTGTCAATTGGTAATGGGGCCATTTAACAGGTATTTGCCAACCCATAGGTATATACTGTCAGTTTCTGAATTTACTGACAAAAACAGTTGTGCATTACTGTAATATTTACTCAGAACATGTTAGTCTATAGGACCTTAGTTTAAAATTTGCTTTAAAAATATTTCATTAGAAGATTGCTGAAGATTATAAAGTCACATCTCTAAAAATACTTGCATAGGTTTTTAGATCCACAATCTGAGTATTCATCTTTAACCTTAAATGCTTGGATCTTCAGACATGTAGTTTTTTAAATAAATCCTTCAAAAGACCACTCTTATCTAAAATACACATTTTAAATTTAATTACTATAGTATAAAAAAACTTGCCTCCAAAGTCTTCTTGTCCTTTCTGTCCATCCCTTTCTCCCTTCACCCCCCTTTTGAAGAGATGCTAGCCGTAAAGAGAAAACACCCCTTTCCTTCCACATAGCTGGACAAACGAGTTTCCCTTTCTTTACTTCTGATTTCATGAACTAATTTTAAGAGAACCCTCCAGCAAAATCAGTACCTTAGTAAGATATAAAATCCTTTGTTATGTCTAAAATCTTTGGAAACATATTTTTTTAAAGTTGGTAAAATTTCATAAACATGTCTGTTGTTATGGAGATCACACAAAGAAAATTAGTGTTCCCTTTTTCTAAAAGCAATGAACATTGTTATAAACACACTAAAACTCTGTGACTGATTAATTTAAAATAATGTCTTTGTTTCAGTGAGTTAAATATGTAGTAATCTGGAATGATTACTTTCTGAAGACTTAAGAGTATATTTACAATATAAATTCAGCTCAGAAATACTGATTAAGAAAATGTAAAACAGAGAAGAGATGCATCATGTATTCCTTAATATTTAAGATTGTATTCAGCAGGACAGCTGACTTGCCCTTAATACAAAGGTTTTGCAAATAAATCTCTGACAAACTTCAGGGTATATCAAAATACCTGTGACTGATATTTTTTATTCCTAAATTTAGAGCTTTTAATTAGGTACCTTCTACATGTCCAGTCTTCACCTTTTGGCATGCAATGGAAAACATGCTCCATTTTATTGTGAAAAAAACACCCTTCTGCAATTTCTTTCTAATGTCATTTGCTTCACTTGGGTTCAGAGATTTGGCTTGAAGGGGGAGAGCAGGGAGGGGGAGGGAAGAGAGGAGGGAGACAGTGGGGAGAGGCGGGGCCTGGGCAGAGTTGGGGAAGGGTCTGGAACTGAGCAGGGTTGGAGTATGGGTGGGGCCACAGCTAGCCTCCCTAAGCCGCAGCTTCACCCCCCCGCCCTTAACACTGGGTAAGAGCAGGTCTGCTCCCACACACGCAGCATGTGCTGCAGTGTCCTTTGGCAGGCTCCATATTGACAGAGCCAAATGCACGGCAGCCACACATTCTGCATGAGGGAGAGGGTATGGGGGTCTCTGCAGGGAACTGTGACTCTCCACCACAATAAAGTGGCTCAATATCCTTGCTACCTCGTCCCTCCTCCCCTGGCAAGCCCAGGTTGCCATCGGGCATCGGGGCACCAGTTTAATAATACTGTGTAGGGCCCCATAAATCCTAAGGACGGCCCTGGCTATACTGGGTCAGATCAGTAGTTCATCTAGCCCAGTATCCTGGCATTGGCTACGTTGGAAGACAGAATACTGGGCCAGATGGACCAGTCTGACTGAATATGTCCATTCTTATGTTCTCCAATTTGTTAAGGTAGTTTTGAATTCTAATCCTGTCCTCCAAAGTGCTTACAAACCCTCCCATCTTGGTGTTACCCACAAATTTTATAAGCATACTCTCTATTCCCTTATCCATCTCCTATCGTCCACTCCCAGCTACTGGCAGGCAGCGGCTAGGGACACCCAGAGAATGGGTGATCATCTTGGCTAACAGCCTCCTGATCATCTTGGCTAATAGCCATTGATGGACTTTTTGTTTACACTGGCACTTTCGTCATTAAAATTTTTGTTGCTCAATCGTGTGAAAAAACAACCCCTTGAACAACAAAAGTTTTAACGATGAAAAGCACCAGCGTGGACAGCGCTTCGTTGGCAGGAGCCACTCTCCCGTCAATGAGGCTACTGCCCCTCATTGGGGTCTCTCCCAGCGACAAAGAGCAGCTACACTGTGCATGTTACAACCGCGCGGCTGCAGCGGCACAATCACGCCATTGTAAGGTGCTCAGTGTAGACATAGCCTTATTCTTTTTTGAACTGACTTATAGTTTTGGCCTTCACAGTATCCCCTGGCAATGAGTTCCACAGGTTGACTGTGTATTGTGTGAAGAAGTACCTCCTTATGTTTGTTTTAAACCTGCAACCTATTAAATGTATCGGATGACCCCTGGTTCTTGTGTTATGTGACAGAGTAAATAACACTTCCCTGTACACTTTCTCTACACTTTTTTCTTTCTGTGATTTTATAGACCTCTATCATATCCCCCCTTAGTCATCTCTTTTCCAAGATGAACAGTCCCAGTCTTTTTAACCTCTCCTCACATGGAAGTTGTTCCATACCCTTACTCATTTTTATTGCCTTTCTCTGTACCTTTTCCAATTCTATATCTTTTTTGAGATGGGGTTCCTGCAATGCCTATTATATCAATATTCCCACTTAAAACCATGTACTCTAGTTCACCCATGTTAGTATTTAGACTTATAGCATTTGTATATACTTATAAAATTTTCACTTTTTAGCTGTCTACTGTTAGGGGATGTAATTGAATGGGACTCTTTTTCATTTGACTGTTTTTCTTCAGTTCCTACCTGTACTTTATCAACGTCTATCCTCTCCTCTTTTCTAGGATATAGAGAATCTCCGTTAATAGACATCCTTGCGATGTCTCTGTCTGAACCATGTGCTCCTCTGTACCTGTGGGCTTTCTCCCGGCCCTTAGTTAAAAACTCTTCTTAATTTTTACCTTTTTAATTTTACATACCAGCAACCTGGTTCCATTTTGGTTTAGGTGGAGCCCCTTCTTGTATGGCTCCTCCTTTCCCAAAAGGTTCCCCAGTTCCTAATAAACCTAAACCCCTCCTCCTTACACTATCGTCTCATCCGACTGGCCCTGCATGTGGAACTGGAAGCATTTCAGAGAATGCTACCAAGGAGCCCTGGACTTTAATCTCTTACTCAGCAGTTTAATAACCTGCCCAGCCTAACTCTGCTTAGTTCCCTACATTAAGACCAAGTAATTAGGCTTTAATAGGGAAGCCTGAATTTCACTCTTACAGCTTATATTTCATATATTATCTTGCATTCCTGATTCTACGGATGCCTTAAAAATTCATCTGCTAAGTAATGTTACAGTTTTCATGCAGATTTATATTTAATTACACCAAGCGACGTTAATGCAGAGTTAAGGATGCTTGGTGGTATGTCATCCCCTTGCAGAATGCTGACTTGAGCAAAACCCAAACTTCTGAAAACCGGGGAAAATGCACAGTTAAGGTTGCCCATGAAACCTTACCTCTGCCCTCTTTCAGCAGTGCCCTAATACACTGTGTTAACACACATACCTTTATGCTGTCAACTCCACAGCTGCTGAAATGTACAAGCTCTTCACTTTCTTTTACAACCCATTCACTCTCTCCCACAGGATCCCATGTAACACTATTAAAGGACAAAAAGAAAAAAAGAAGGGGAAAAAATTCTGGTCTAAGTGAATTTCCTTGTAGCACATAGGCTGTCTGCAACAAAGCCAGGGATTGAACTGACTTCTGTTCCCACCTCTGGCAGAGGACCTATGCCTCATTCTCCACTCATCTTTCAACAGCTACATATCACATGGAACCATATTGACCCCCTGTATTAGTCATCAGCATGTTGGAACACTATAACTTGAGCAAAGGAATAAATGGTTGCCATAGTCGGTTATTATCCTCTATAATATCCTCACACTTTGTCAGCGGTTTACACATCTATTTTTGACACAGCTGAGGAATGCTGAGAACCCTGGATTTTATTCTGTGCTTACCCCTAGAGAGGAATGTGGTGTAGTGTAGTGGTTACAGGCAGCACAGCCAAGCATGTAGGTTTGGCACTTTCATCCTGAAAGGCAGTCCCACGCATTGGAGAGACTTCAGTTCTATTGCCAGCTCTGTCAGAAAGTGATCTTTCAGTTACTTTATTTGTAAAACTGGTGAATAATACTTGCTTCTCTCCTAAGTTAGAAGTAAGAGGCATTGCTCAATAACAAGAGCTCCCACACAGAATTAACACCAGGAAGTAGAAGAGCTTAGACAAAAACTCATGATTAGGGCTGCAGGGTTTTCACAGAGGTCAAAATGTCACAGATACTATGATGTTTCTGTTTATCTGTGACTTGTCTTTGTGTATGCAATTGTAATAAACTCACCCAGCAGTGATGGCTCTTGTGACTTCTGTCCACAGTGCTGGGTTTGGCTTTTCACTGCAAGCATTGCGACCTGACTCACAGACTTGCAGCACCTCTCACTCAAATTTGTCTCAGCCACCCCGCACCCCATCATGATGGAGGGGCAGCGGGGCCAAACCTGAGTGGTCCTTTGACTCCATTCACCACGATACAATGCCTGCAGTCGCAAGCTGGGCCCAGCCCCACAGGACTGGAGCCTCCACACACACACACTTTGAATGGCATTCCCATGACCTTACACACCATTTCCCCCTAAACCTGTGATTTTTAACTAACTGTACCATGATTGCTCTGTGATTTTTTATTATAAACACTGGGACAAATCTGCAGCCCTACTCATGATCTATTCCTGACTCCTAGTCCAGCACACCAAAGGTCCATGAAAGATAGGTGTTTCTGTGTCCCCCTTGTCTGGAGCTCTAGCTCTGCAACTGTAACTATAATATTGGGAGCCCCAATTAGTATCCCATCAGCATAGCCCAATTTAGATACTGAATTTATTCTAGGCCAAGTTGAGCTATCATGATGGGATAATGATCAGGGCTTCCTACATAGTAGACACAGAGCAAGAGCTCTGGGTGAGGGGGACACCGCAGCAATAGCCACTCCCTTTCAGCCCATGAAAAAGTGTGCAGGGTGGGAGCTGAGAGAAGACGATGATTTCTAGTCTCAGCTCAGTAGAATAACACCAGGGATGGGCTTGTCTCACTGTATGTTGACTTATCCCATTTTATTACAATGTGGTGAAAATTCTCCATAGCTAATCTTCAGCCTTATCTTATCTTTAGCTATAAACATGTTATTAGCCTCTTTACATTGCTACAATTTATAAGAATTTTATTGTGCATCAAAATGGCTTTGATGTGCAAACTAAGAACACTTGTATTTCCACAGTATCATTGTATACATCATCTATGTAATTCTGCAAGTTTCTTTATCAGCCAATTATATCTGGCCCATAAAATAACCTTAACTCTGCATCTTCATTTTATGAATCCATTTTACTGGATAGTAAAGAAAGCTGAGCCAGTCATTCACATCAAATAATCTATCAACAAATGTAGACTTTCTTTCCGCTTGTTGAAGATCTACAAACAGATTGTGATTATTCTCAGATTTTTTTTTTCATTTAATTTTACCCAATGAATTTTTCAGCAACTTTTTGTACCCTCTCTATATTGGTTGTGAACAGATCACTGATATTCAATATCCAAAATACAAGGTGAGTTGGCTAGTTGTTCTTGTATATACCACATGGAATTAATTATTGGTTGTTTATTTCACATGGTATTATTTCTGTTTCCTGACTGGATGAGTTTGACATTTATAATGAGGAGGATGATTTGAGATGCCAGGGAGGATTTGTCTCTTTCAGGATTTGTCCATACAAGGAAGAAGGGGGTTTTCTTACCATGTATTAGGTAACACATAGTAAAATCTTAGTGAAGACAGACTGTAGTTTTTACAAGTTTTAGCAGGTCAAGGTGAACATTAGGGGGAAGCCAAGAACTTACCTTTATATTAATAATAAATGTGAAAACTACAAACTGTGTTAGCTAATGTGGTATACCAGTGAAGGCAAAGCCTCACAGGGAGGAGATTAATGGCATTAGGGCATTTTAGAAGATTTTAAACCTTTCTCTTCTGGGCCATGCAAGATTTGCCTAAGGCATTCCACAAGGAGTGAAGACAGACGTTTCCCTGCACATGCCACTTGCCTCCCTGGTCCTTACCGGAGCTTATGAAATGAAGAATAGGCCTCTCCTTCCTCACCATCCTAGGTCCGGAGATTGGATAGAATTCCCACTTGTGCTATGCATCTGGGAGACACCGCCAGACAGATTGGCTTCAGCACTGCCTACCCTGTTTGAAGAACCCAGAGAAAGGAACCAGGGAGTACACCTTATGAGTCAGCAAGGCATGTGGTATGCCTGTGGACAGAGAGCTCTAAGGCTTTTCCATGTCATGTGCTGGGAAGCTTGTGTTTGGGACAAAGTATTTGGCTGCCTGGCCAAAAACTATAAAAGGCAGCTGCACTATCTCCATTTTGTCTTCATTCCTAATTCTTACCTCTGGGGTAACTTTTCTATAAATGAAGCTTTGAATAAAGGACTGAATGACCCACCCAAGCTGTGGATGTGCTCCTGTGGGACTTTCAAGCCAACAAACTACCAATACTGCTAAGAGCTGATATGTGGAGTTTGAAGTTTCTGTATGTATCTGACTGCTTTACCATTTAACAATGCTCTTCTTGTTCTTTCTTTTTTCTTTATAATAAACCTTTAATTTTAGACACTAAATGATTGGCTGGCAGCATGGTATTTTGGGTAAGATCCAACCTAATAGTGACCTGGCAATGTGGCATAGAAAAGAAGCCCTTTGGGGTTCAGAATAACATTTTGTACAGTGAGCAGAGGTTTTTAAATAACTTCTCACTGTACTGGACCTAGGTGCTGATTGGAAGCCAGAGAACTGGAATGCAACAAGGGGGCTGTGTGATTTCTTTTTTTAACTTCTTGATAACCAGTGTGGGGGATCAGAAGTACAGTCTGTGACTGGTTGGTGAGTTTAACTTCAGTGTTAACCACCAGTTTGGAGAGTATCTGTTCTCCTTTTTGCAGCTTGCCCTGACCTCAGCATTTTCTGTAAGGGCTACCACAGGCACACCGGGTCACAGTCACCTTGTATCAATCTATTTGTGCAGGTGTCTAAACTCAAATTTGTCTCTGACTGACATAAGCGCTCTGTTATGGTGAGGCGGTAAAACCACTTCCCTGAATGGTGTTGAGCCACGATCACCCCACTGAGGTCGACGTGAGTGTACACACTGCATGATCTACATCAACCCTAGCAGTCCTACAGCAGCATTGTCCCACAATGCCTGACAGTGACTGCTCGTCATAATTGTGAACTCCACTGCCCAGAGGTCATGGAAACTGGAAGCCATACACTCCTTTAAAAACCCTGCATTTTTTTGAAATGCCTTTTCCTGATTGTCCACCTTGATGAGCACAGCTAGCAGCTTTCCCTTGTTGCATGCAGTTGCCTGATGAAAAGTGCTGGCTCCATGCACTAGATGTGCACTGCACTCCTGCCTAAAGTAGACAGGAGATATTGGACTTCCCATGGGGAGAAGAGGCCAGGCAGGCACAGCTATGAACCAACTGTAGAAAAGTGGACATCTATGAAAGGTTGAATAGGGGATACAGGTGAAGGGGTAGGAGAGGGATCAACAGCAATGCCACTTGAAACCAAAGGAACTGCAGCAAGCATACCACAAAGTCAGCTGCAGACCTGCCACTTTTATGAGCTGCATGCTATCCTTGGTGTGACCTCACCAGCACCCTGCAGACCACCATGGATACCTCCAAGAAGCCCAAGACAGAGATCCCTGCTGTAAACAGTGAGAGTGAGGAGGAGGAAGGGGGACAGGCGGCAGGGGCATCCAGCTGTGCCATGAGTCAGTACCTGTTTCACAATCCACTGCAGTCTAATTGGTCACACCAGCCAAGCAAGGTCAAGCCTGATAAAGGGGAAGGAACCTTGGGTAAGTCTGTGCATGCATTTTTCCTTACAACATTTAAACAAGAAGATGGCGCACGGCCCAGCCTCAAGTCAGCAGGATACAGGTTTCATTGTTTGACTCATAAGAGAAGAATAGTGGAACGACAAACAGAGGTAGAGTTGATATCTGCTTTTCATTCCCCCGTAGGAATGGCTTCATGAGGTGGGTTGGAGCAGTTTGTTTATATTTCTAAGGCTGTCTCTTTTATCCTCTGGAGAGATCTTGATGAAACTTTCAAGAGATTCTCTGCAATCCTCTGTCAAAGGTTTCCAGGGATGGCAGCCTTATTTCTTCCTCCGTAGTAGAATACTTCCCCATGCCACTCCATGAGGACTACAGTAGACACTGTTGCAGTAAAGGGACTAGCAGCATACAGGCCCAGGCAGCTTCAGGATGCCAGTAGCAGCTGTGTTCTCTACACCTTTGTAACCCTCAGGAGTGAGGTATCAGCTAATCTCTCCACTGTCTGTTGAAAATAGTGCCAGTATTCAGTGCCACTGACCTATACTCATAAGTAAGGAAATAGAGTCCGAAATGTTATTGTTTCATGCAACTGAAGATTTCCCTTGTCATTGCTTCCTCCCTTGCCCTGCCAGGCCATACTTACCATGGCTGGAGCTGGAGAGCGGTGCCGTGCTGAGGCGCTCCAAAGATAAAGAGTCAATAAGCATGTCATTCTGCAACGTATCTTTCCCTGTCTGTTGTGACTGTAAATCCACTAATACAGCTGTCTGTTTTATCTGTAGTTGCTGTTGTTAAGGACTTGAGGGGTGCCCCCTCCTCAACCACAGAACAGCTGATTCTGTGAGGAGGAGAAAGAAGAAGACTAGGGAGGATATGTTCAGGATCCTGCAAGCCAGTGCTGCATCAGACCATGAACAGAGAGCCTGGAAGGTGAATATGGCAGACAGGAGAAAGACTGAGGAGTCCCAACAGGAAAAAGGAGAGGGAGATAATGGGGCTTCTCAGGCAGCACATAATCATAGCCTTAATTATGAAGAACATAACTGGCAGCTATAACCATTGGGATATTTTTCTCACTAAGATCCAGTTTTGTGAGTAAATATTGCCAGCATCCTTCAATCTACAGAAAGCACATTCCACTATCATTCTGCACCCATGGAATTGGTAGCTGAATCTTTCCGTGGTGCTGTCAAAGTGGCCAGTGTCTGGCTTCATGAGTCAGGGGAATAAGAGGTAGGCTGGGTTCCTCAGGATCACTACTGGCCTTTCAGTATCACCAATGATAATTTTTGGTTGGAAAAAGATGGTCCTACTTGCAACTTTCTGAAGAGTCCTGTGTTGTTAAAGATGCAAGTTTCAGAGTAACAGCCGTGTTAGTCTGTATTCGCAAAAAGAAAAGGAGTACTTGTGGCATTGGTTAGTCTCTAAGGTGCCACAAGTACTCCTTTTTAAAGATGCAAGCATCACACACCTTCCCTGACCAGCCTAAATTGATGTTAGTGAAACACTCCCAGTGATCCACCAAAACTAGCATAACCATACAAAAGAAGCCCGTTCTACTGAGGTACTCTGTAACAAGTGTAGTCAATTATCTTAATTTATTATTATTATTAATTTATTATTATTAAGTATCCATTTATTGTGTGATGTTATGATTCATCAATATGTTATATTACATATATTCATTGTATGTCAATCAGAGTTAATTTGTAGGATTATAAAAGTATACGACTGATCAGCATTTAGAGGAACTAGGTAGTAGACATGAGTAAGACAAGCTGAAACACAATAAACTGTGGGCTGAGGCCTGCAAGACTTTAGCTTAGCTATTTTAGGCCTTGGAGACAAGAAATGATGACACAAGTCAATGACCAAGAAATAACCGAAAAGATTATGGGAAAGAGGTACCAACTGGTAATATTGCAGAAGTATAGCTGGAAAGATTCAATTTAAATTATAAAATGCTGTAACAACAAATATTGTCTCTAACACATGCCTTAACTGCAAGATAAAGGTGGTAAGTCAATGTTAACAAAAACCTACATAGCCTATAGAATTTGGGGTCCCTTGTGTTTCTAGGGGACACAGGCCAATGAAAAAGAGAGGGTTGACATCTGCAGCTGCTGCACGAATGCTACCCATGACCTTGAATTGATTATTGCTATGTCCCTCAACAATCTGTGCTTGTCGAAATCATCAGGTCCCCAGTTGTGGCGGTTCTTCCTGCGGCCCTGCAAATACCAAAGAATCAAGGGTTCTGTATTTGCAGTGTTCATGACGATCGCCCAGAGTACTGCAGGCTCCGTGATTCTGTCAGAGATGGTCGACAAGGAAAAGTGCTGCACAGGTTTGTAGGATTTTTTTTTAAGTGCAAAAATTATGGGATATGTATAACATTATGGGACGGGAAAAGGTGCATGATGGGAACTCGCTCCCTTGCTCCCAGTCACCCCTGCACTACTTGTTTCTGCTCCATGATGCACTGCAAAAATTTTCTGGATGGTGGCGTGTGTAGGGTGACTAGCTGTCCCAATTTTATAGGAACAATCCTGATATTTGGGGCTTTGTCTTATATAGATGCCTATTACCTCCCACCCCTTTCCGATTTTTCATACTTGCTGTTTGGTCACATTGGGATACCTACCCATAGTGTACTGCACTGTGCTTTGACACAAGCACTCCTGGTGAGTACAAAAGCTGCCAAGTATGCATGTGCACAAGCAATAAACTAACTGCACTGGCTTTATGCCAATGTAACTTGCATCAACCAATGATTGTAGTGTAGACATGGCCTAGACACAGGCAGAATGGAAACTGGATTCTTTCCGGAACTTGCAACAGCTCTAAAAACTACTTAAATAACAGTTAATCTGATTCTGACCTCACTTACTCCATGCAAATCAAGAGTATCTTCATGATGTCAGTGGTGTTAAACCATTGCAAAGCCCATGTAAGTTAGAAGAGAACCGGGGCCATTGTCTCCTGTACAAAGTGATCCATCTCTTTACTATAAGAGACATTATCATTCCATGTAAATACCACCTCTTGTACTTCAAAGGACCTTGTGCATGCAAATAAATCAAAAGTAGTTCTGTGATTAACTTCACGCTCCTTCAGTTGGGTACATAACGGCTTCAAGTTAGCTGACAAGGTTTTCTTGGAGCTACAAATACAAGATTCATAGGCTACAGTGTGGCATGATGTGACAGAATACAGAATGGTTTTATTGGCATGAGTCTGAAATGACCACATTACTCATGAGTTATCAAGTTACAAGTGAGTTATTTGTGTCATTACAAACAAGTACACAGTTTTTCTCTTTAATGTTTATGTTTCTGATGCTGTTCAACAGTAGAAAATAGCCAAATTCTGCTCTCACTTATACTGGTGAAATCAATGGAGTTGCACTGGTGTAACTAAAAGCAGAATTTGCCCTAGGAGTCAGGGCAATAGTTATAGTTCATTATTGAAAATGTCAGTTCTAGTGTATTCTATCATGTCTAATCAACTAGTGAAGCACCAATCAAGTCAACACTAAAAGTTGGGTGCTAGCAGAAAGCAAGCTGGAACCTTTTAACACAGGTCTCCTTAAAACTGCTTCCCTAAAATCAATGCTCTGCTCAAAACATGAATACAGTATTTTGAACTGCTTAGTAAGTATATATTGCTAGATATTTTTTTTTTTGAATTACATTTTTCTGGAGTGGATCAGGCCTCCTTTTCACCCTGAAATGTATTCCTTGTGTATGGATATTATTCATGAACATTAACTGTCTGCTTTGTTCTGGTTATTTTATTGGTGAGAGTGCTGAGTAATTAAATATTTTGTCCTGCCACTAATATAGTATTTAGTAGTCTTGAAGTCTAACTCATTACCCCGCTGAAGCATCATTGCTACAGAGCCCAAGAGCATCAGTTTAGATGCTCCTGCTGGTGATAGCCCATCCAAAGTGACAACTCTTTACACAATGTGCATGACAATCAAGTTGGGCTATTTCCTGCACAAATCCAGGTTTTCTCACATCCCCAGGAAATAGCCCAACTTGATTGTCATGCACATTGTGTAAAGAGTTGTCACTTTGGATGGGCTATCACCAGCAGGAGAGTGAATTTGTGTGGGGGGGTGGAGGGTGAGAAAACCTGGATTTGTGCTGGAAATGGCCCACCTGATGATCACTTTAGATAAGCTATTACCAGCAGGACAGTGGGGTGGGAGTAGGTATTGTTTCATATTCTCTGTGTATATATAAAGCCTGCTGCAGTTTCCACGATATGCATCTGAGGAAGTGAGCTGTAGCTCACAAAAGCTTATGCTCTAATAAATTGGTTAGTCTCTAAGGTGCCACAAGTACTCCTTTTCTTTTTGCGAATACAGACTAACACGGCTGTTACTCTGATTCCTCTATGAGTAAGGGATCAAATGGGTTGACGCTGAACGGGGATATCCCCATTCATTATCATTGCCTTTTTTCTTATAACCTGAGAGCACTTTTTTTTCCCCCTCCTGGACATAAGTATATGCTTGGGGGTCAAGGAACGCACTCCTGGCCAAAGAAATGGAAACATCAAAACAGTAAGGAGATGAGGTCATATGTGAACAACATGGGACTTCAGGAATTAGATTATTCTTTCCCCTTTAGCATTATAGTATTTTCATGCATCCCCCTCTGTCACCACCATAACACCAGTTGTTTCATGTACTGTATGTATTTTTAATGTTATTCATCATTGTGGTGGTCATTTAGTACATATGGAGCCTTGCTCCTGCCTATAAGGCATCTTATAACATCATTTGAATCATCCTCTTGTCTTGGCTTGTCATTCCTTGATGGCTTATGTCCTCAAGTGTATTAGAAGAGAACAGGAAGATAGGAAGTGAAATGTCCATGGTTCTCTGCCCTTAGGATACCAGGCTAAAGACCTCACAGAGGTAAGAAATTTCCTACTCAAAAGCTATCTAGAAAAGGAGTCAAAAGATACCTTTAAAGTCAGCCGAGTTCAGAAGAAGGAATAAATGCCTTGGGTCTACCCCTAATGGGCCAGAAGGGTAAAGGGCTGTGGGCCTCCCCTGAAGATTAAGAACCACCAGAAGATATTTCAAGCTGACAGATCTTTTCCCCATCAAAGAAAAAAAACTTAATAGCAGAGGAGATGAGGCTGGTATGTATTGAGGGTACTCAGAAGGTTTCTGTAAGCTTTGAATTATGCACTTAAATTGATACACACTGCTGCAGGATGTTTTTGATAGTGTCTGTCTACACTACAAGAAAAGCATGAGCAAATAGTTATAACAATTAATTACACACATTTAGTACTCATGTAGTGCTTTTATCCATAGTGCATGATTCTCTAGCATGGATAGGTGCCAGCATGTCATAACATAATTTTATTGCCAGTGTGGATGAAAAAACATGGTTCCAGAACCACATTAGGAAACAGGGTTTTTAGCTTTGATCTCAAGAGCATAAATGTTCTCAAGAGTATACTTAACTTACAACTGTAATATTAATACAAGGAGTCTCCAACCATTGCAACAATTTAAGAGTGAGGATTATGTTACAGAATATATACTGTACAGAGTAAATAGCTAATAAAAATGCTCAGAGCATCAATCCAGTGTTGTCTAGTCAGCTTTTCTTATTATAAACTTGAATGGTAGGTCTGAGTGTAAGAACTAAATAAAGGTACAGTACATGTAATTTCTTGTTGTCATTTCATTAGTACAAAAGAACAAGTTTATATTTAAGCTTTGCTGGATTCCTGGTCTAAATCAGATTGGTTCATTGATTGCCATTAATGCCTCAGGTTTGGTCTACACTTAAAAAGTTTTATAAAGATGCAATCATATTGGTATAAGGTACTGTATACCAGTATAGCTTCTTTGCTTCACCAAATCAGAATAAACTATTCTGGCATAAACACTTTTATAAGGCATAATTACATCTACTGTATGGGGCTGGACTTGCCATTTTAACTATGCTGGCATGGTTAAAGTGGCAAAACGTTTAAGCGTAGACAAGGTCTTAGACTTTGGGCTGGTGTATACTACCAAGTTAGGTCAACTTAGCTACATCACTCAGGGCTACAAAAAATTTCATACCCTGTGCAAAGCAAAAAGCTGATGTAAGCCCTGGTGTAGACACTTCCTCCATTGACCTAGCTACTGCCTCTTGAAGAGGTGGATTTATTATAGTGACAGAAGAAGTGACAGAATAGCTACAGCTGTGCTGCTGTAGCATTTCTAGTGAAGACATACCTTCTACTTTGCAACTGTTGCAGTGTGAAAACATGAGACTGATGAAATATACATGCAAACAGTGTCTGGTGTAATTGTTCTGGTGGATAAACTTGAAAAGTAATCAATTTAAATATTTCCCAATTCATTTATTATCATCATCCCACAAAAAAAGCAGAGAAAGTGGCTGATTTAAATAAATATAAAAAATTACTTTTAAAGACTAGGTCTGATAGATTGGGTCTCACTTTCTGAACAGACACTTGCAAGTAAAGCACAATACAGTACCCCTCCTCTAGAGTCTAGAACTATAGGTCCCAAAGGGGAGAATGGCTAGCAAAGCTGGTTTCCTAAAAATGTATATTAAAATTAAGAGCAAAATTCTACCTTTTATTGCACAAATGGGGGAGGGTTGTTAAAAGTGTGCAGGAAGCTTCTTCCCCACTGGCACACTGACCCAGCAGCTGGAAATGACTCCAGTAGAGCATTCTTTTGACTAGCAAGCTGAAGGAGATTGAAGGAGCATCATGAAGGAGTAAAAAGAAAAGGAGTACTTGTGGCACCTTAGAGACTAACCAATTTATTTGAGCATAAGCTTTCGTGAGCTACATCCGATGAAGTAAGCTTATGCTCAAATAAATTGGTTAGTCTCTAAGGTGCCACAAGTACTCCTTTTCTTTTTGCGAATACAGACTAACACGGCTGTTACTCTGAAACCTGTCATGAAGGAGTAGTCTACCACTTTGAAAGTCTTTAAGCTCCTAGGGCCTTGTCTATATGTTGCCATTGAGAGCAATGCAGAGGAGACTGTCCTTTTTAAAAGAACAATTAGAACTGCTATGAAGCGCATTGTTCAGGCTTCTGAGCCAAACTGCTCTGCCATTGCAGGATGGCTCAGGAACATTTCCCAGTTCTGATCTCCTGCCCCAATCCCACCATCCTCCTCACCCCTCAGTAAAGTAAATGTAGGGTTTTGCCATTATGCCACGGTTATCCTAAGTGACATTTTTTACTATTCAAAATTGAAAAATGTGTATGAAATTAGAAAGTCTCTTCACTGAGGCTTCACCAAATCAAATACATTTTCTATCAGTGTACCAAGTCTGCTGCCCTGTCACATTGTGTTCTATGAGAAGCTCTCAGCTGAAGGAGATCAACAATCTCTGGCCTGGTCTGTACTACAGAGCTAGGTCAACATAAGGCAGCTTATGTCAACCCAATTATGTCAGTGCCCACGCTCCAGCCATGCTCCCACTCATGCAAGTGCCCGACTATACTGACACAATAACTCTACCTCCACAAGAAGTGTAGGGGGGCTATGTTGGTGTAGTGAGGGCGACACTGTGTCCATGTAGACACTATCTTACTTACATCAGCTGTTGGCTGTCATTTTTGTCCTTGAGCTATCACTACAGGGCAGGTGGGGGACTCCAGCTCTAGCAAGGCTGCCCCTTGGACTTCTGGCTCTCCGCCAGGCTCGGGCTCCCTGCTGCCCCTCAAGGTCCATGCTCCCTGCTCCGAGCCAGGCTGCCACCCAGGTTCCCAGCTGTATCCAGGTTCCTGGCTCCACACTGGGAGCCCTGCAGTTGCCCAGGCTCTGGGCATGAAGCTCCCCACCCAGAGCTCAAGGGGCAAGCTGGGCTTCCAGCAGGGAGCTGCATGTGGAGCTGAGAGCCCAGGCTCTTACTCTCTCCACACTGCTCCTCTTAAGTCAGTGTAAGCACTCCTGGTGAGGAAGTGCACCACCAAGAGGAGAGTAGTGTAGACACAGAGTGCAGTAATTACTGAGGTGATCGTACGTTGAACTACTGACTTAAGTCTGAAGTGTAGACATACCCTCTATGTGCATATGTTGTCTCTATTCACCCAGGTTTTCTTTCTTTCCCCAAATTGTCTTTTCTTCATCCGGTCCCTTAATTTCATGTTACCTTTGATCACCTGAAGCTTTGTTTTGTGTAACACTCCCCCTGCTGTTCTGTTTTATTGCATCTGAGACTGTACTACAAACAGATGAAATTGGCCTCATTTCCAGTTATCTATCATGCATTTTTGAGACAAGGTTACAAGTGAAAATGCCTGGAGGGGGAGGAGAATGGGATTACTACTGAAAATGATTTTAAAATTTAATTTATTCATCTATACATTTGCTGTTTTGTACATTCAATTATAGCATCAAATACTATTTAGATTTAAAATTTAAAATTAAATGTTTATTTTTTTCAGAAGCCATTATATTGTTTTGGAAATTGTAATGTAGCAAGAATGGCAAATGTATATTATGAAAAAACACAGATTTATTACTATAAGATATCTGAAACGGACAAAAACTTTCCCTTGGAAAGAGCAAACTCCACTGTAGGCCACCCTCCTCAATAGCAGTAATTTTGCCTGTCCGGGAGTTTACTGCAACTATCTACACAAGTGAAATATGGCATCCTACCCATTTGTTCCCCTGACATTACTTTAATACATGAAACATCCACACAAAATGGTTCTAAAAGCGTAACGCTGCCTATGCCACCGTTTGGAGTAGATGTGCTTCAAGCAGAGCTAACCATCATGTAGCCTTCCATTGTGCCACTCTCCACCAATGGAGTATTGTAACAGTTTCTCCAACTCGTTCATGGGTCTGTCATTTTAGCACCCACTCTCATAAACTCTCTCATGGGAGCTTAATTTTAAGCAAGAGTTGTCCCACTGATTTCAATGAATTAAAGTCTAATGGGACTATTCACAGGCAGAAAGTTAAGCAGAGGCTTTCAGTACTTTGTTGTAATGGGGCTTTAATTCATACATTTATATTATACATGCTGAGGAAGTTTGTTAATTCGTTTAAATAAATACTTTGCACTTCCACAGCACCTTTTACTCAAGGACTTGAAAAGGTTTTACTAATTGTAATTATTGTGGCTGTTCAGTACACCAAACCCAAGGGTGCCATTAGCATACCAAGTGTACCACATCTCAGAGTACTCCTGAGGGCATTCTGTGCCAAAAATTAAAAATGTTGCATCAAAAAATTTAAAAATTCTGCAATATTTTAAGAGTTTTGTCAATAAATAAATGCAGAGGCTCCAGCATGCCAGTGGGAAGCACAGGGCACTGGCAGCACAAAGATGAGAGATCACCCTGCAGCCTCTCCACCCTTAGGACACAGACTCAGGTGAGGCTGCACCTAACCCTGACACCGCACAAGGCCTGGGCCTTCCCCAGAAACACCCTGGGGCCCTGCCCCTCTGCACCAGGTGTGGGGCAGTCAAGATCAACCAGACAGATCCAAGTGTGGGGGGAGAGGATTCTGTGTGCAACAATCTGGGTGCAGGCAACTCAGTGGGGGGGTCTAGGTGTGGGGGGATCTGGATGCCCAGAGGCTCATTGGGGGTGGGGTTCCGGGTGCAGGGGCAATGGGATGCTGCAGGGGCTTCCAGGTGAAAGTGGTTGGGGTTCAGTGGAAGGGTCTGGGTGTGAGTGTCTCAGCAGGGGGTCTGGGCGTAGCTAGTTGGTGGTCAGTGGCATCGGGGTCTGTATGTAGGGGTTCAGGGTGGTGGAACTCATCAGGGTGCAGGTTTGAATGCAGGGAGCTCAATGGGGGATGGTCTGGGTACAGGGGTGAGGGTCTGGGTGCAGGGGGCTCCCAATGCAGAGGTTGAGGTTCAATGGGGTGGGGTTTGGGTATGGAGGACTAGGTGGGTACTGGGTATGGCTTGGCAGGGGGTGTCTGGGTATGGGAGGTTGGGCTGCATGGGAGTTGGGCAGATGGGGGAGCAGCTCTCCATACAGTAACCCCTCCCCCACAGCTGAGGAGCAATGGGGGCAGGAAGGAGGGGAGGATCCCCAGTTTCCTGCAGCTTAGGGAGGTTTCTGGGGGTGGGTCTGACACAGCCCCAGCCACTTGTTGCAGGGGAACAGGAAGTCCCATCCTCTCCTGCCTCCAGCCCAGCGAGGACTAGCAGCTGATCCCAGCTCAGGGTAGGAGCCACTGGCTAGAGTGTCTCCAACCCTGTGATGATTTACCTCTCTGACGGCTGCTCCGGGTGCCTGAAACAATGTACCTGCGCAGCTAGGGAGTGGTGAGTGACTACGCTTGCAGCTTCCCTCTGTTTCCCTGTCAGAAAGTCATTTTTCTGCACGGAAGCAAAAAAATCTGCATGAGACATGAATTGTGTGCACAAGCAATGGCACACAATTCCCCCATGAGTACTCAGAGGCAACTACTGTAGGTCCTTCAGCAGCTAGGCCTTATAGGCATTATCCCGTGTGTCTCACTGACCACTCACACATGAGTGAGCAAAGGGTATTTTACTAGGGCTGGCAGGAAAAGGAAAGTCTGCAAATATCCTAGGCATTTAGCAGTTTAAACAGTTAAGACTTCAAAAGGAGTAACAGCAATTCCTGTCTGAGGCCCAGAGCACCAGTCCAATCCAGGATCAGGGCTCTTCAGACCCCAGGGTGCCCTCTACACTCCAGTTTCTATTCAAGCAAATGGGAGCCTGCAGGGCTCCAGGCCGGAGCAAGGGCATGTCTACACAGCCGATGTTAGGGCAGCACTTTTAAGGTGGCTGTGTAGTTGCGGCACCATCTCCCCGCAAAAGAACTACCCCCATGAGAGGAGCAACTCCCAGCACTGGTGCACTATCTACTCTGCCACTTTACAGCGCTGAAACTTGCAGCGCTCAGGGGGGTGCTTTTTCACACCCGAGTGAGAAAGGTGCAGCGCTGTCAAGTGGCAGTGTAGACAAGGCCTTCGTCTCTCGCATTCGGGCCCCCCTGCGCTGGCTCCCCGCCCAGCTGCTGCTGCCGCCGAAGAAGTCCCACGCAGACCTGCAGCCGGCCGCGACGTCTGACAGTCTCAGCCGCTTCCACATGGGGCTTCTCGCCAGCGCCGCGGCAGCTCCCGCTCCCAGGAGTCCCCCGCAGTGGATCCCGGCCACCTCCCTGCGCTGTGGGCCCCTGCGCCGCAGAACGAGCCCGAACATTACGGGACCCCCGCTGGGAAGTGTCACCGCCCCCCGGGAGAGCTCGGGGCGAGCGGGAGCGAGCGGCTGGCGGCGGCGGCGCAGGCTCACGGCTTCGCGCCCCTCCAGCGGGCCAGGCTGCGCCTCAGCCCTCTCCCGCCCGCGGGGCCCCGCCGCTCCCCCGGGCTAGCAAAGGCAGCGACTCCTCTGGGGCACCGCCCACCCCATGAGACCCCGCCCAACAGCCAGGAGCCCCTGCCGCGGCTGCAGCCGGACAAGCCCCACCCCCTTCCCTGCTCATGCGCGCTCCCAGCCAGCCTCCGCCCCGCCCCGCGAGGCCCACTGTCCCTGCGCATGCGCTCTGTAGCTCTCCCATCCCGCCGAGGGTCTCTCACGGCACTTCCGGAGGAGGGCCGAGCGGGAGCGGCGAGGGTCACGTGTTGTCGCTCGCCCCGCCCCCGAGGTGGAGACTGGACGGGACGATGTTGCTGCAGCTGGAGAAGCTCCCGGCTGACCAGGTCCTGAAGGTGAGACCCGCCCCCGCAGCCGGTGCGCCGCCCCCACCCCCACCCCCACCCCCGGCGGAGCGGGCTGGGCTGGGCTGGGCTCTGTGGCCCTGGCCGCCCGCAGCCCCTCCCCGCAGGGGCTCCCAGGCGGCGCCCGGTGCGGGCCGGCGCAGTACCGCGCCCCGCCGGGCGGGCTGCCCGTGGGCAGCGAGCGGCCCCGGCCGTGACCGGGCGCCCGCCTGGCTACCCCGGCTGCGGCTCGGGGCCAGGCGCCCTGGAGCGCGTCACTGCCCCATGCTGCACGTGAGCTGTCGGCGCCGCAGCCCGCCCGGGGCCCGGGCCCGGGCCCGTCTTCTCCCGGCTAGTCCCAGGTCACGGGATGTCTCGTCCTTGCCAATAACGGGACACCCCCCCCCCCCCGAGCTTTGCTGTACGTAAGCACAGAGCAAGCGCCCGGAATTCCTCACCGTGTGTGGGTGACCGGAGCCGCCCTGCCCTCCTCGGGGACACACAGACCAGCTCCCCCTGGTGTGTGGCGGGTGCTTGTCAGTAACATCTAGGGTGCGCGCTCCTGCGTGTGACCCCTGGGCCACGACAGCTGTGCACGTGCGGCTTGGGGTCCCCGCTCCCCCGTCCTCAGCATTCACACCGTACGCATGGGGAAGCCATCCCAGCACACCTGGTGGTTCTGGGATTTATTGACTAAACTTCTGTGGTCAATATTTTAAGTAACTTAGGCATCGATACTTGCTGTCTATGAAGGGAGGAATGTTCAGGACAAGGACTCCTTCCCATCCCTGCTGGGAGGCTTCCTTCCTCCCCACCCCCCATCTGCTTTCCTCCCAAAAATAGAATAAACCATCAATGACAACCATCCTGTGGAGTTTTAGTGGACATGTTTCTGTATGGATCAGGATTCCCTCTGCTCACTAAACTTGAAGGGATGATTGGGTCTTAACTTCTTGGAAGTAATGAGATAAATACTTTTAAGTGTCAGGAGAAGGGTATCGGTTACATTTGTCTTTAAATGTAATTTTAAAGGCTGCATTAATCCATCAAATCCTAATAAAATGAGCTGGGGAAATCTTTCTCCTGTTGTTCCCTTCTCTCCAGTCAGCTCCTATTAGCTTATCATTAGGGCTGTCAAGCAATTAAAAAAATGAATCGCAATTAATTGTGCGATTAAAAAAAATAATTGTGATTATATGAATATTTTTGGATATTTTCCACATTTTCAAATATATTGGTTTCAGTTACAACGCAGAATATAAAGTGTACTGTGCTCACTTTATATTTATTTTTTATTATAAATATTTGCATTGTAAAAATAAAATAGTATTTTTCAATTCACTTAATACAAGTACTGTAGTGCAATCTCTTTATCAGGCAAATTCAACTTACAAATGTAGAATTATGTAAAAAAAATTTCATTCAAAAATAAAACTATGTAAAGTGAGCCTACAAGCCCACTTCTTGTTCAGCCAATTGTTCAGACAAACAAGTTTGTTTACATTAGCAGGAGATAATGCTGCCTGCTTCTTGTTTACAATGTCACCTGAAAGTGAGAAAAGGTGTTTGCATGGCACTGTTGTAGCCGTGTTTTAAGGTATTTACATGCCAGATGGGCTAAAGATTTATATGTCCCTTCATACTTCAACCACCATTCCATGGGACATGTGTCCATGCTGATGATGGATTCTGCTCGATAACGATCCAAATCAGTGCAGACCAATGCATGTTCATTTTTATCATCTGAGTCAGATGTCACCAGTGGAAGGTTGATTTTATTTTTTGGTGGTTCGGGTTCTGTAGTTTCTGCATCGGAGTGTTGTTCTTTCAAGACTTCTGAAAGCATGCTCCACACCTCCTCCCTCTCAGATTTTGGAAGTCATTTCTGATTC
This sequence comes from Lepidochelys olivacea, assembly GCF_965140295.1. Classification (NCBI taxonomy): domain Eukaryota; kingdom Metazoa; phylum Chordata; order Testudines; family Cheloniidae; genus Lepidochelys; species Lepidochelys olivacea. The sequence continues at coordinate 99,506,746 of NC_140414.1, forward strand.
TTAAACCTTGGGTTGAGTGCTGTAGCTATTTTTAGAAATCTCACATTGGTACCTTCTTTGTGTTTTGTGAAATCTGCAGTGAAAGTTTTCTTAAAACGAACAACATGTGCTGGGTCATCATCCGAGACTACTGTAATATGAAATATATGGCAGAATGCAGGTAAAACACAGAGAAAGAGACATAAAATTCTTCCCCAAGGAGTTCAGTCACAAATTTAATTAATGCATGATTTTTTTAACGAGCGTCATCAGCATGGAAGCATGTCCTTTGGAATGGTGGTTAAAGCATGAAGGGACATATGAATGTTTAGCATATCTAGCATGTAAATGCCTTGCAGTGCTGGCTACAAAAGTGCCATGCAAACGCCTGTTCTCATTTTCATGTGACATTGTAAATAAGAAGAGGGCAACATCATCTCCTGTAAATGTAAACAAACTTGTTTGTCTTAGCGACTGGCTGAATAAGAAGCAGGACTGAGTGGACTTGTAGGCTCTAAAGTTTTACATTGTTTGGTTTTTGAGTGCAGTTCTGTAAGAAAAAAATTGACATTTGTAAGTTGTGCTTTTACGATAAAGAGATTGCACTACGGTACTTGTTAGAGGTGAATTGAAAAATAATATTTCTTTTATCATTTTTACAATGCAAATATTTGTGATAAAAATAATATAAAGTGAGCACTGTACACTTTGTATTCTGTGTTGTAATTGAAATCAATATATTTGAAAATGTAGAAAAACATCCAAAATATTTACTACATTTCAATTGATATTCTTTTGTTTAACAGTGCGATTAAAACTGCAATTAATATTTTTGAGTTAATCGTGAGAGTTAACTGCGATTAATTGACAGCCCTACTTATCATGTATCTAATAGTTTTCTACCAGTACAAATAAAAACATTTGAGATATTCTTTAGTCATCCTCACAACTGTCAGTGTTTAATTTGTTTTGGGCTATGACTTTCCTCGCTGACAATAACCCAGAATCCTCTGCTGCTGTCACAACAGCTCTGACGATGGTTGATTTTTTTTTTTTTTTTTGTAAATGAAGTACTAGTCAGTCCTTTCCAGCCACAAAGAAAGTAGTTGCTGCACTGGGCCTTGAGGACAGAGAAACTAGGGGAGCATTTCTGGATGCAAGCAGCTGGTGATTTGGGGAATGGGGAATTAGAGTAGCAGTGGATACTCACTTATTAACATCTGGTATTTGTGTTGCACATTTAATTTTGAAGATTCCAAAGTTCTTCAGAAAGATCATTGTACCTCACTCACGTGACACTCAGTTATAGTTTAATAGCACATACCAATACTGCATAACAGAAGACGGGGGGGGGGGAAAAACTATCCCAATGAAGAGGCATGATGTAGTTACCCTGTGTGGAACCTGGTCAAAGCAAAGGAATTAAACATATCTCCTCTAGTGAAAAGTGTTGTGTGATGTAGTCAGGATTTCTTTATTTTTAATTTTTTTAACAGCTCTTCCAGAATATGCTACCTCTAGCTGCACATTATCCCTTTACACAATACCAGGGTGGCATTCCTTCAGCATCCAGCCTCTGAGGCAAAAGTGACACCTGAATTGTCTGCTGAACTTTGCTTCTTGTGTAGGGTAATAATGGAGCCACTATAAAGCCTTAGGGTTTTCTTTCCCCCCCCAGTTCCTTCACCAAGTAGTTGATGGCATATGTGGCCGTGCATATTGTCGATATCAGGATTATGGGAGTGTTTGGAATTTGACAGAATGGATGGCGGTATTAGAAGAAACAACAACATACTTCAAAACTACAGTTGGCAAAAATCTGTCAGATGAAGAGGTGAGACTATCATCAATTAGATTTGACTTTCTTCCATCAAGCCTAGTACTATTGTTATTCTATCCTGAAATATTTATATATTTTAAGTGGGGTTCATATGTTAAATATAGGACTTGGATAGTAATAAAATAGACCAAATCTTGATCACCTTAAGCAGCACCCTGTCTGCCCCCTCTGATTCCCCCTTTATTTCAGGGATTCTGTGCAGCTCCCCCCATTTTCTCTCTGTTCCAGGTTCTGTGTGACCTCTATTTCCTTCCTACCCTACCAGGGTCCTCCATTCTCCCCACATACCAGCAGTTCTATGTGCACCCCATTCTCACTTCCCCGCCGTAGCAGGGACTTTCTTCACAATCCCTTCTCCCATGCCAGATTTCCCCACCCATCCACTGTCCCTGTCTCTGGTTCTGTATGCCCCATTCCAAGTTCCCCCATTATTCCCTCTACGTGGCAGGGACTCTGTGTGTGACCTCAATCTCAGGTCTCTAATATGCCTTTCAGGGTTCTGTGGGGTCCATTCCTCCTCCTCCCATGCCATGGGCTATGTGTGCTTCCCCATTCCTGCCTTCTTCCCACATGCTAGAAGCTTGGTGTTCTTCCCCCGCAATAGGGTCTACAGTCCTCTTCTCCCCGCCAAGGGTCTTTGCATATTCCTTTTCCCTGGCCAGGGCTATGTGTGCCCCCCTTCTTCCATTCTGGGGCCACCCATTCTTCCCACTCATGGTAGGGGCTGTGTGTGCCCTCATACCAGGGATTCTGTGTCCCCTTCCCCCCCATACCCCTATAGCAGGGACTCCCATAGCAGGGACTCTGCAAACTCTCCTCCCCTTCCACCCATGCCAGGGGCTCTGGCTGCTCCCCCTGCATTCCCACCTTCCTCTACCATCCTAGTGGCTCTGTCTGCTCCCTCCCCCCCAACGAGGTTTCCCCAATTTCCTTCCTCCCTCTTCCAGGGTTTCTGTGTGATCCATTCCCCCCTCCCTTCATGCCTGGGCTGTATGTATGTCCCCATTTCCTCTCTTCCCTCATTCTCTATCCGGGAGATAAGTCATTCAGGATGTCAGCAAGTTATTCTATTGGGAGCATGAGCAGAGATGAGATGTGGTATTGATATTGTGGAAGATCCAGTGTGTCTAATTTTAAGGAAAACTTGTAGGTGCTCCTAAATACAGTTAGGAATGTATTTCATTTTATGGATAGCAGGGAGGAAGCAGCCAGAATGCTAGCTCCAGAGTGTATGTGGGCAGCTGAGTGACAGATAAACAGTCAATACCAGTGTGTCCTTTCAAACTAGCTCTGGGAGAGTTACCTTTTATTTTATTTTGGAAAGGGCGCCTCAGCAGATTCTAATTGGAACTTTTCTTTTAAGAAAGGAATCTAAACAGGTTAACAGTATACCTTTGAGAGACCGTTCTCCAGTCAATGTTTATACATGAGTGATATTGTATTTAATTTACAGTTATGGAGATAAACTTAATGGAGTCATGTTTGCTTATGCACCATAGGAAACACACATCGGGGAAATCAGTGGGAAAGGGGCATTGAAAGGGAAGCTTCCTTGAATTTTTCAAGCCTCAACTGTATTCAGCTGGATCGTTGTTAACAACAGTGAGCAAACATTTCACAAATTTCCCTAGCATATAAACAAGGGTTTACAGTGAAATTTTTATTCACTATATCTGAGGGTGCTTTGGTGGTTGCTTATCTCCACTGTCTGCCATTGTGACCTGTTGGGAGAGGCAAGGGCATAAACTGAATAACTCCAGGTAGCAGTTGTCGTTTTGGCTTCTTTTCCAGTACAGCTATATTCTATTGTAAATCTGACCTTTTCTGCTTCATAATTAAAACTCTCTTTTTACTGATGTTTTCAGGCTGTTCAGCAGTTGAATGAATTGAGCTCAAGCCATCAAGAAGCAATTGCAAAATGCTTGAAAGGCAGAAAGGAAGAAATCAGGCATGCACTGGTGGAAAGCATAAGTGCAATCTCCTCTGCCCAGCTACAGGATTTTGACTGGCAGTTAAAGGTGAGCCTGTATCTGTGTCTCTTATTGTCCAGAGCCTAGAAGGCTACAGACACAGCCTCTGATAGGCTGCCTGATTCAGAGGTAAGGTTAGACTTGTATGGATACCAGAAACCCAGAGCAGAAGAATTGCTGGGAAGGCATACAGCTCATGAAAATAAGCTCCCCTTTGCTGTGCTGCATTATTGCCATCTCTTGGATGTTTTTTTGAGATTTTTTGATTCTCCTCACACATTTGATTTACTTCTCTCCATCACAATTTGAGCCCTGACTTGGAAACTTGACTGAATAGAAGAAGAAAACCTGTACTTAGAATAAAATAAAAAAGTAAAGCTACATGAATACTAGATGGAATTCCCTGACTCATGTGAAAAAAACAACCCTCTAGATCATAACTAAATGTATGTATGTTTAAGGGATAGATTGAAATCAGTTGTATTTAGTTTTATTTTACTAATGAGAACAGTGCTGCCCAAAGTTGGAAGAAAATCTGCCTATAGTAGAAGTGCTCTTTTGCATAAACATTTTAATCTGCCAGAAGGGCATTATAGAAATAATCCTGATAATATTCCTTATGTTTATCTGTCCTTGTTAGTTGTTAAATAACAGACTAGCTTTTTGTCCTAACAAGCACTGTAGATATTTTTTGCTGAAAAATGATTTTGAACTCCAAGTCAGTTTCTGACTGGACCAGATTTTGCAGGAGCTGATAGCATAACATCATGTTGTGCTTCAGATGAGCTGCTTGCTAAGTATTGATCTGTCTCACTGACTGAATTTACTGTTGGCAAAATTATAAACCAGACCTATAAAAACATCCAGTTGCTGCCTGCAGTTTCTTGTTACTTTCTCCTATTGAGGGTTTTTTTTTTTTTAAATTTCTGGCTAAGAATTAATTCTGAATTAATATAACATCTGAACTAATTTACAGCTGTCTGTTTCTTCCTCTGTGGCTCACATTTCGCTTTATCCTTTATTCCCATTAGTCACCTGTGCAATTTATTAAAATCAGAAACTCTCCTTTGGGGAAATGCTGCTGTAATAGTTATATAGGACCAGCTGCCTTCCCATAATTGTACAGGACCAAAATCAAGTCACAGGCTCTCTGTATCTGGTATATGATAATACTGCCAAGTGACTGGAAAAATGTATTCAGTGTTTGCTAGCCAATGTGAAGAATACCTGCACCGCTTCACACCCCTGCAATTTAAAGGAATAGAGTTGTGTACTGTATTTAGTTGCAAAATTGTCAATAAACTTTCTATTACATTTTAAAAAAAATAACTTTTACTGAGGCTGATTTGAATAGTAGAAAAACATTGACATGCCATTTGACCAATTTTATCAGTATTTGAAAAATTGTATATTTGTTAAATAGTATTTGATCAGCTGCAGAGTTGGCTGGAAAGTGCAAAAAACCACTTAAGAATGTAAGAATGGCTATACTGAGTCAGACCAGAGGTCCATCTAGCCCAGTATCTTGTCTTCTGACAGTGGCCAGTGCCAGGTGCTTCAGAGGGTGTGAACAGAACAGGTAATCGTTGAGTGATCCAACTCCTGTTGTCCAGTCCCAGCTTCTGGCAAACAGAGGCTAGGGACTCTTCAGAGCATAGTTTTGCATCCCTGCCCATCCTGGCTAATAGCCATTGATGGACTTATCCTCCATGAACTTATCTAGTTCTTTTTTTAACCGTTATAGTCCTGGCCTTCACAATATTCTCTGGCAAAGAGTTCCACAGATTAACTGTGTTATGTGATGAAATACTTCCTTTTGTTTGTTTTAAACCTGCTGCCTGTTACAGTAAAAGCTTTGTTATTTGGCATGTTGGGAAAATGGCATGTTGGGAAAATGGGGGGGTGCTCATAAGTAAAAAAATTCTGCTTAACTAACAGGTATACTAACCAATGGACGGAGGCAGTTTGGATGCGGGAGGAGGCTCAGGGCTGGGGGTTGTGGTGGGGTTGGGGTGCAGGCTCTGGGAGGGAGTTTGGGTGCGGGAGGGGTCTCGGGGCAGGGGTTAGGGTGCGGGGGAAGTTTCACGGTGCCAGATCCAGGCGGTGCTTATCTTGGGCATTTCCCCGCAAGCAGCAACATGTCTCTGCTGCTCCTAGGCAGAAGCGTGGCCAGTGGCGCTACACGCTGCCTCCACACGCAGGCACTGCTGCCTCAGCTCCTATTGGCCGCAGTTCCCGGCCAATGGGAGCTGCGGAGCCAGCACTCAGGGCGGAGCAGACGGATAACATAGAGCCCCTGTGGCTGTTCCTCCACCTAGGAGCAACAGGGACATGTCACCTCTTCTGAGGAGCCAGGAAGGGAGCCTGCCAGCCCCGCGCAAACTGGACTTTTAATGGATATCACAAATGCCGGTTTCTAGAACTTTCTGGGTGGTAAAGTGCCGGATAACACAGTTTTTACTGTAATTTCATTTCGAGTTCTTGTGTCATGAGATGGAGTAAATAACAGTTCCTTATTTACTTTCTCCACATCAGTCATGATTTTATAGACCTTTATCATATCCCCCATTCTTTTCTGATACTTTTACTCTGGTACTTACCCAATTACTCTGGTACTTGTTGAATAAGTTGTAAATACTGTTCAGTCAGCCCTACTGTCATCTCTTTTACCTTTTTATCCTTTCATGGCTTGCTCTCTCAGCATATTTGCCCTTTTTATCTAATCCTGGCCCTTGTTGGATGCATATTTCAATTCCATTCCATTGTAGAACTTGCATGCTGGATTATATGAAAAACTAAATAAGCAAGAAGCTTTACAGTGTCACTGTTTAAGTGTCGGCAGGCCCAAAATGTAATCTGCTTTAAAATCTGATTGCAAAATTCATGCAACCCAAGTTTTGAGGAATGATTTCAAAACCCATGATTCAGTACTGCTACCTATAACAAAAAATGCCGTTATCCTGTCATCTTTGAACAATTTTGCATTAACAAACTATTGTGCAATGGAGGGGAAAACAGTTGTAGCTAAAGAAACAGAATGAAAGTTTCAGGCTTCAAAGAGGATGGGTATAATTAACAAGAAGAAAAATACTTAACATTAATCCTGACAGTGACGTTTCAAGATAAAGTGTAGATGTGGTGGCATGGTGGACATATAACATTTAATGTCTCTACTTTAAATGACTTTTAATTCATCATATACAGCTTGCTCTCTCCAGTGATAAGATCTCCATGTTGCAAATGCCACTTCTCAATCTTGATCTGGATGTGAAAGAAAATGGTGAAATTAAGCCAGTCTCTGTAGAAATGAATAAGGAAGAACTGCAGAACCTAATAAATGCTCTGGAAGCAGCTAATAAGGTATTTGTTACTGGCTTTTTATTACATCCTTTCTTAATTAGGTCCTAAGTACTACAATCATTTTTACTTTCCAGTATTCCTGTTGTTATTATAGCACCTTATAGGAAGTGACTTGGTAGTGGAACATGCTTCTGTGGAGTTTATTATTGTATTTAAGTCTGTTTATGTTTATCTTTAGCAGTCTTAGTTTATCTCTTCCACAGTTTTATAAAAAATATCTCTTCCTCTAATGAACAGTTAAAATATTATTTTGTCATTAACACTAGTTGATTTTTATCAAACTTTCTTCCTCTGCTGCTCTACCCCCGGTTGGAGTTCTTTGTCCTGGGCCCAAAATTTGGCATGCCCCTCTTATATTGTTTTGTTTCATAGTGTTTGGTTACCATGGTTAGCCTGTCTGGTTCTGTATAGCAAGACTGAGCTCTGGATATTGCTACCTAACAACAAAATGTTCTTGATGCTGTACACTAGAACAAGTTCCATTTCAAAGGTTCCCATTCCTTCTATAGAGGCAGGAATGCAGCAAGCACAATAGACAACTAAGATCAGGGTCAAAATGCCTTGAAAGTTATAGGGAGCAGAAGAGAATATGAAAAGAACAGCATTTTAGCTAAGAGCCACATACAGAATGATTTGAAGACAGAATTTCCTCCTGAACCCCACAAAGAATCAGTGGCTGGAAATGGACTCTTTGACACATTATATGGGTTTATCTAGATCAAGCAATCCTTTATTTCCTGTGGGCTAATAGAACAGATAGAAAGGGAATTGTACACTGAGAATGCAAGTATATCTGACATTGAAAAATTTTATTTGAATGGAAACTAAATTCTCTGGAATTGTTCCAAATTGGACAATGGAAAGAGCAGAAAATATGCAGAAGAAAGTAATTTAAACATGTTTGGAGTGGTGTGGTGATAGGGAAGGACGCAGTATTGTCTGACTTGTATATTTGTTGATGGTAATCACATGAATTGGAGGCATCCTCAACCAAATTGCAGCATTTATTCAAGGCACTTTATAAGGTACAGTGGTTTGTTAGCACTGTTGATGAATGACATACGTGCTTTAAATATCTGTTGATTTACTGATAATGACAGGTTTCAGAGTGGTAGCCATGTTAGTCTGTATCAGCAAAAAGAACGAGGAGTACTTGTGGCACCTTAGAGACTAACAAATATATTTGTGCATAAGCTTTCGTGGGCTAAAACCCACTTCATTGGATGCATGCAGTGGAAAATACAGTTGGAAGAGGTATGCACGCACACACACCGAACATGAAAAAATGGGTGTTGCCATACACACTATAATGAGCGTGATCAATTCAGGTGAGCTATTATCAGCAGGAGAAAAAACCTTTTGTATTGATAATCAGGATGGCCCGTTTCCAACAGTTGACAAGAAGGTGAGAGTAACGGGGTGGGAGGGGGAGGGGAGGAATAAGCATGGGGAAGTAGTTTTACTTTGTGTAATGACCCATCCACTGCCAGTCTTTATTCAAGCCTAATTTAATAGTGTCTAGTTTGCAAATTAATTCCTGGGAGTGGAATAATGACAGTTTACAAACTTCTGTCTCCCAGTAGAATGAGTGGAGAAATGATGGAATAAAGTAATTGTCCAGTTAGAAGTTGGCTATTTATCTCTTAGGTCAAGGTTTTTTGTTTTTTTTTTTTTAAACTTAGCTGACAAACTAATCGCTGTTATCTATCCATAATATCTTAGTGTCGTGGCTGCAATATGCAGGCCAACACTTCTAATGCTTCTTCAAGAGTGCTTGGCAACTGGGAAATCCTGGCTTGTAATTCTTAGTGCTTTTAATAACAAATGCTAAATGAGGAAGAAGTATGACAGTAATAGTGCTGTTTTTTTAAAAAAAATGGTCATACATAGTTCAAAGTAGTACGAGCACATCAGTGTAGTAGGGCCAGGACTGGGCCACCAGGCAACCTGACAGCTACTCATTGGGCTGGTCATCTTCATCCCAGGTGCAGCAGACATTTCCATATATGCCCTGCCGTGGCCAAAAGCCTTCTCTTGCTTTTAGGGGTAGCTCTGTGGCTACCTACAGGAACTGCTCCTTCTTGGCAGAGTGTTCTCCTAGGCAGTTGGCAACAGTTCCTGTTTGGGCCTTCTCAGAGCTGATCACAGGAACACTTTGAGGCCTCTGGGTACCCCTTAATTTCCTGCAAATGAAGCCAAAGGAGCAGTTGCTCATCAAGATTCTGGGCTACCCAGCCAGGGCTCCGTTAGCCCAGGCTTCAGCAGACTCCAGCTTGCTCTGCGCTCTCCTCATTATTGCAGGGGAAAGTAAGGTAAAGTTTTCTCATGTTTGATTATATGTATTGAGAGGAGGGACTCACTCTGTGAATGGTGTCCCATGTCTGCCGTGTGAAGCAGAAACCTGCAGGTATATTTGCAAAGACTGTTTGTAAGGTATTGTCCAGGCTTCTTGAGCCTGTGACTCTGGCCCTGATTGTAGCTGAATCTCTTTCTTCTTTCAATTTCTTTCTGAAGGTTGTTTTGCAGCTGAAATGACGAGATTCTGACTGTCAGTGACATCTGTTGGTGATGGTTCCACAAGAGACTGCAAAGAGAATGGAGATACTCTCTATAAAGTGGGAGAGTAATGATGCTATTAAAGTACTGAGTTAAGTAAGCAACACTGATGTGGACCAGAAGATTTATTACAAACTTGGTGGAAAAAGAGACCCTGCAGTCCACTAGACCCGAAACACAATTGCCTTGTAGAAAATGTTGAAAGTTGTATAGGTCTACGAAAGACTACAGTAGCATTTATGAAAAATTTGAGTTCCGTGTTTGACTTTGGAGAAGAGATTTTGCAGATGTACATAAGCTTTTTTTGTTCAGAATAAGACATCTTGCCTCCAAAGTAACTTATTACATAACAGTGTAATATGAGTTGCTTTCCTGGGAAGGTTAAGCACAGCTGTGTCCTGGAACATAAATATTTGATACTTGTGAATAGCAGAGTAATAAACAGTTGATGCTTTACATGGATAATGGCTTTTGAAAATTTAAAAATCTTTAAACATTCAGAACCTGCCAACCTGTGTCTTGTGAGTTTCACATAATTGTCTTGAATCTGCTCTGAAAACTGGACCAGTGTCAAAGTTCTGAATAAGAAACACATGGCTTTCAACTGATACGTGTGACTCAAAAATATATATATATATATATATATATATATATATATATATATATATATAATCAAGTGATGGCTTTGCAGAACAGTAGGTCAGCTATTTCCAAAGTGTGTCTAAGAGTGTATATGCTGTACACAGGCTGTCAGAATAGTGCTCCCAGTCCAATATAGCCATTTTTTCTGCAGGGAGGGTGTTACACACCTGCAGAGGTTGGGGGTAGGATTTAGACTACATGCAGAATTTCTGCCGAGAATTTATTGACACCAGAAATCTGTCTGATTCCAATTATTACGTGCTTGTCTACTATCGAAACACATTTAGTTGTATTTAAATAGAATAAAAAAAATACTTATGCATTCATTTTACTTGCAGTGAACTGTAGTAAGCCATGTTATCTGCCTTTAACAAATAAATTCTTGTGACTCTCTTTCAGCAGAAGGATGCAGAAGTGATGTAAAGGGCAGGATCCTGCTCTTATACCCAGATAATAGTGATTTGTGAGGTACAAGACCCAAGACTATCATTAATTTCAGTGGTGAGGTTCCCATTGACTTGTGTGGGAGCAAGACCTGAGTTCAGATTTACATCTCCAAGAGAAAACAGCCAGCCACTACAACATTCTGTAGGCCAGATCCTCACCTGGCATAAATCGATTGTAGCTCCATTGTTAGAGTTTAATGGAGCTTTGCCAACTTGCATTGCTTAAGAAGCTGGCCCTCTAAGGAAACATTAGCCCTGGCATCATAAAATATAGGTGTCTTTTAAGTCAGCAATATGAAGGAATTCACTTTACGTTACCTTAATTACTGAAATGCAAATTCATATTCATTATTTTCTGTTTTTCTGCCTTAAATAGGATTTTAATTTTCTCTTTCCACAGTGAATAGTATTTGTAATTGAATGTGTAAATACTTTGTGTTTTGCGTATGGCAAGCTAATGAAAAAGTGATGAACCACCAGTATTTAATATTATAGTCAGAGTACTACATAACAAAATTTCAGAAATGATAATTGCAAATGAACTCTTATTTTACTGTTTAATTGTAATGGGATCTCCGGTAGGAGTGAACTAGAGAAAAACAACCTTCATATATCACATAGAATAGTTACATATAACTTCAAGCAATTTGTTTTAGATGCAGAGAGATGCACTGGATTTTTCTGATTGAAATATAGCAATTTTGTTGCTTGCTCAAAGATATTCAGGCTATTGTTGCTTTTTTAGCCTTGTTTTTGTCTTTCTATTGTTGAAATGAGTGAATAGGGTTGCTTATCAGGTTAACACAATCCATTATTGATTTGTGAATATGAATTCTACTGGTTTAGGCTAGCATGGAAGTAACCCTCAGGGCTGCCACCTTTTGATCACTAGCGTGCAGAATTGACTCCCCAAGATTGCTGGGAAGTTATGGAAGAAATATTCAGGATAGTATTTCCCATGTAGAGTACCCGTCATGGGGTAAAATCCCTCTAAACCCTGAAGTCCTCCATGTCTGTACTGTATACTGGACGAGTAGTACTGTATATTATTTGTACTACTTAGGAGCCCTAGTCATGGACCAGCATCCAGCTGAATATGTGTATAGTAAAGGGACCAAGGAAGGGGTATTGACTCGTTAACAAGAGAGGAGAGAACCCCAAAATATATCTTTAGCATTTCATTTCTGTGTCAGGCATTTAGTCATTGTATGCAAAGTTTATTTTTATATTAATTGGTTGTAGACAAGTTTTGTAACTTGGCTGGAGAAATGTATTTACCTAAAATATGCAATCATGTTTATCCAATTTAGTAACTACAGTCTTTTACAGTGATACTCAGACCTCAGTGGTTCAAGAGCCAAATTATCGATCAGTATTACCCTAAAGAGCCACAGTAGTGTGACTTCTTTCATTTACTGTAGCTTCAGATTTAAACAGTATATTCAGATTTAAACAGTATGACATGGGAAGTACTTAATTTATATATATTATTCTCACAGCAAAATGACTGCCCAAGTATTATTTTATCAACTACAATTGGCTAATAACATAGTAAAAGCATCCTGATTGGTTAATAATTAAATCACACAGTGTTTTTATATCATGTGCTGCAAAGAGCTGCAGGAGACGCATTAAAGAGCCACTTGCACCTCGTGAGCCTCCGTTTGAATATCACTGGTTTGATAGTTAGAGACAGTAGCATCAACAGCAACTCCTTGAGGTTGTGAGCTCCTCAAGCCAGAGTGCCTGAGAAAGTTAGTACTGTGGACAAACTAACAGCGTGGTTTGTGTCTCTTTGGGCTCTTCGGGTTTTGGATGCTGTGGTCTAAATTTTCAAAAGTGCTTAGAGGGGCTGCTTTTCTAGAAGTTTTTGGCACTCAAAAATTGAGGCACTTGAAATCTCTTAGTTGCTTTAGAGCAGAGGTGGGCAAACTACGGCCCGCGGGACTGTCCTGCCTGGCCCTTGAGCTCCGCGCCGGGGAGGCTAGCCCTCCTCCGCAGCTACGCCACCGTGCGGGCAGCGCTCTGGGCGGCAGGGCTGTGCGATTCTGCAGGGCAGCACGGCAGTAGTGTCTGGCTCCTGCAGGGTGGCGTGGCTGCCAGACATGCTGCTCTGAGTGGCATGGTAAGGGGGCTGGGGAGTCCCAGGGGGCAGTCAGGGAGCAGGGGGGGGTTGGATAGGTGTGGGAGTCCTGGGGGGTCTGTCAGGGGGTGGTTGGATGGGGCGGAGGTTCTGGGGGGGTGGTCAGGGGACGGGGAATGGGGGGTTGGAAAGGCATGGGAGTCCCGGGGTGCCTGTCAGGGCTGGAGTGTGGATAGGGGTCAGGGCAGTCAGGGGACAGGGAGCTGGACGGGGGGGGGGGTTGGATAGGGGCAGGGGATCCTGGGAGGGGGTGGTCAGGGGACAAGGAGCAGGGGGGTTGGAAGGGTCAGAGGTTCTGAGGGGGACAGTCAGGGGGTGGGAAGTGGGAGGGGTCGGATAGGGGGAGGGGCCAGGCTGTTTGGGGAGGCACAACCTTCCCTACCTGGCCCTCCATACAGTTTTGCCACCCCAGTGTGGCCCTTGGGCCAAAAAGTTTGCCTACCCCTGCTTTAGAGGATAAGATCCTATGCTTCTAGCCTTCTCTGCAGATTTTTCGAACCCCTCTCCCTGAGGGGAGAATTTAGTTGAAGTTCAGCAACCTGGGGTTCCACTATCGACGCAGCATTATGTAGGTTGAGTCCAACCACCCAAATCCCTGACTTCCTAGAGCCTTCCCAAAATGTGGCTGCTCTAGCCCTTTGTCCATGGTGCAGTGTAGGAAAACATGACTGTCCAGAAGACACACAAAACCAACCCATGGAATTCTGAAATTTTTTGGTGGCTCCCAGGGTATGCCTACACAGGGATAAAAAAACCATGACTGGCCTGGGTCAGCTGACTCAAGCTCACAGGTCTCAGACTTCAGGGCTGAAAAATCGGAGTTTTGGGAGCCTGCACCCTTGCAGGATTCCAAAGCTCAGGCTTTGGCCTGAGCCTGAACGTCTAATGATTTTTAGCTCTGCAGCCCAGGCCCCACGAGCCCGAGTCATCTGATTTGGGCCAGCCATGGCCATGCTGCAGGTCTTTTATCCTTGTGTAGACGTACCCTCAGAGCATGAGTCCTGTGGGGCTGTCTCAACACTACAAAGCAATAGGGTTTCAACCCTGGGTCCCAGCTTGACTCAGGCTCAGACTCTGCAGCACCATGGGGTCTTGGGACCCTGGATCTGAGCTCTGGGTTAGCACAATTTGTGTGTAGATGGAAGGGGGTTAGCCTTGAGCCTGAGTTCGAACCCTGGGCTTACATTGCAGTGTAAACAGTGAATCAAGCAGAACAGCTAAGACTCTGTACCGACTCAATCCTGCATTCTTTGCATACCCCAAACTCTCCTTCAGGCCTTTTCTCAAGAAATAGTCACAATAACAATGGTTTATCACTTCTACTTTGTAAAACCACCATTTGTTAGCACTACCTTCCAATATAGCTGTTAGTCTAAAAATCAACCAACACACTATTTTGTCTGTTAGATCAAAGTTAGACAAATGAGATTTTCTTAGATTATGAAAAAGGAGATTCTATCCCTCTGCTGATCTTGCTTAATTAGAGAATCTACAAAAAAGCAGCTCTCATTATAATGTCTTATTTAAAATGATTGCTAATGCTCTTTATACATGTCTTTACAACTATGAAAAAAATCCTGTAAATAAATAAAAACAGTGATGAGTTTATAGAAATTATGGGGATGGAACCTTTTCTGGAGAAATTAGGTGTAAGTGCTGCAATGGAGCGACCAACACTTCCTATTAACACGGACGTGATGTTCAAGGGCAACTGGGAGTTTTACCAAAATAAGAAAGTAATGGTAGATAGACAAGGCCAAAAGGGGATGATTGTGAGACTGGCACCAGTTCTGCCCGAGGTAGCAGGTTATCGTAACTTAAAAATTTAAGAAGTACAAAAAGAGCTATAAAATAAAAAGTGACGTGTCATAAGAAGTAAGCAAAAGACGTAAAGTTCAGTCTAGGCTTCAGTACCACATGAACAGCCCATGGTAACTTTACTTGCAGTTAAGGAATGTCAGATTTAAGTCGCCTGTTTTATTCTGCCTCTGGAGATTAAGTAACTAACTACTCTGAGAAGAACAGGAGTACTTGTGGCAGTTTAGAGACCAACAAATTTATCTGAGCGTAAGCTTTCGTGGGCTACAGCCCACTTCATCGGATGCATAGAATGGAACATATAGTAAGAAGATATATATACACACATACAGAGAACATGAAAAGGTGGAAGTAGCCATACCAACTGTAAGAGGCTAATTAATTAAGATGATCGATTATCAGCAGGAATAATATCACTATTATTGTAGTGATGTCTAAATGGGCCATCTTGATTATCACTACAATAATAGTGATATTATTCCTGCTGATAATCGATCATCTTAATTAATTAGCCTCTTACAGTTGGTATGGCTACTTCCACCTTTTCATGTTCTCTGTATGTGTGTGTATATATATATTCTTACTATATGTTCCATTCTATGCATCCGATGAAGTGGGCTGTAGCCCACGAAAGCTTACGCTCAGATAAATTTGTTGGTCTCTAAACTGCCACAAGTACTCCTGTTCTTTTTGCGGATACAGACTAACACTGCTGCTACTCTGAAACCTACTCTGACAAGGTTTCCTGTTCAGCCCCTGGACCACTCTGTTAATAGTTTGGTAGGATATTATGATTATCCTTTTCATGATTATCGGTACAGGGGCTCCTAAACATATGGTCATATTGTGATTGTAGTGCGGGAAGCGTGGATCACAGATCTGTAAATATAGTAAAGAGAGGTAAGGTCAAATGTAACCAGGAAGCCACTGTAAGTATCAAAATTAAGGCCTTTTAATGCGAGAGCCCAAAAAAACCACATTTTAAATTACAGAATTCTGAAAGAATCAGTCATCTAGAATAGCCACCCAGTGGCGCTGGAACATTTTTAGTAGTGGGGGTGCTGCAAGCCTTAGCCCTGTTTGCACCCCTACCCCCCCCCCCCCCCAGGAGCAGGGCTGTGTCTTTGGGAGAGGGGACCTGTACTGGGGTAAGAGAGCCGAGGCCACAGCTGGGGGTGGGTATGGGGCCAGGAGCAGAACCCCAGGCAGGGCCCAGCAGCCGGGACGCCACGTGTGGGGCCAAGAGAAGAGTCCTGGCCATGGGGCCAGGTGCAGGGTCCCAGGAATGGGCCCCAGGGGGTGGGGCTGGGCATGGGGCCAGAATTGGGGGCCAGGTTGCGGGCCCGGGCATAGGGCCAGCGGCAGGGGAGTGGAGCCGGCGGCCGGGACCTGAGCCCCAGGTGAGGAGCTGGAGAGCAGAGTGTGGGCAGAGGGCCAGGAGCAGGGCATGGGTCCGGGAAGCACCCCCAGGTTTTATGTGTGGAGCCAGCACCTGGAGAGCAGGGCACGGAGTCAGCGGCCCTGCATAAAACCTGGGGGTGCTGCAGGAAACACTCTTAAACTACAATGAGTTCCCAAGACTAAAACAAGTTCTCAAACTAGACTAAAGCCCACCCAAAAATATGTGTCTAGTGTTGGAAACCAGCTTTATAGTCACTTATCTCAGCCCCTTACTTTAGCCAATTAGTTTAAATGGGAAGCTGCAGTGGTGCTGCCTTTGCAATACTGCATTCCTAACACTAGGTGGTACTGTACAAAGGTATAAATAGCAGCACTTACAAGTCCCCTTATATGACCCATGGAGTCCAACAACTAGCAGCAAACACTGGTCTACCCTGGTTATAGAGAAAATTTTGCCAGAATGCTGCCTCAAGGTAAGAATTCCTCTCTCTGTTTTTAAAGAAAGGGGTAGTTAGAAGGGAGGGAGACAAGCCAACACTGCAATGTGTACACTGTAATTGGGTTCTGTTTTCCCTTAAGACTTTATATATAACTCAATAAGGAGTTTGAATGCAAATAACATAGATTATTAAATTATTCCTTTCATAGACCTACTCCTTAGGTTTTCACATCCTCAGTGACTGCTTTCTCCATCATGTTTCCCCTCCCTTTGCTCCATCCTTATTAGTAACTGTTGTACACAAATGACTTGTGATAGATGGAGCAAGAATGAAAGAAACTACCATTAGCAGAAATTGTATTCTGAATTAATTCAATCCTATGCCCTGGCTACAATAGAGGCAAAGAATAGCTTCTTCACCATTACGTTCTGGAAAGTCCCAATAAATGGAGCTCTTCCAGGTGATAGGTCGCTTGGGGAAAAATGGTTGCGTCTACTCAGGTGTAGAGTTTAGTGTTTCTCATTGCAGACTTTCCGTTATATGTTTTGGATAAAGCTGCTCAGAGTGAGACTAGAGTTTGGTATTTTCTAAGCAGGGTACTACAGTGCTCTATTTTGTCACCTGCCTATTTTCGTCTGTGTCAGAGGTCACCAGGGGAAATGGTTTGGGTTTGCAGTGCCTTCAACATGCTGATGACACTTGTCTCTATGTCTCTTTCACTGGAACTCCATAGTACTACTGATTGTTTTCCTAGGGTCTGGTATTTGGATAAAAGCTAGCTGGGTGAAACTTAATATAGATAAGACATAGCTGATTGTAGGAGTCTATAAGAAAGAAATGCTGGAGGGTGTGGTGGAAATGATATCTGCTCTTTTAATAGAAGGCAAATGCCTACTGTTCGTTACTAATGTTCGCAATCTAGGAGTCAATGGATTTGTGGCTGCTTCTAGATGTCCAGATTACAATGGTGACCCAGAGGGCTTTTTTCCTTCCTTGGTTGGTGAGGAAGTTGCAACTCCTTCCTAATGGGGACTTTGATGTAGTAATTACTTTATCAACTCTAGATGGGATTTTTGGAATGTGGTCTATCTGGGCCTATCCTTGAAGACCACTGGGAAACTTCAGTTAGTGCAGATTCTGTCTGCTTGCTCACTTTAAATGTTTTGTGTATGGAGCACCTTACACCTGAGTGCCACAGAATGCATTGTCATCTTCCAGTTTATTTCCAGGTGCAGTTTAAGGTGTTGAGTTAGATTTATGGTTTGAGTCCTGTGTATCCTGCAAACTTCCTATCTCTTCATGCTCCCCTCATGCCCTGGGCCCGGCAGTTCAGATTAGCTGAGTCACTTGATCTGATAGTGCCTAGATTTGATTGTCTTTGAGGCTGGAGACACAGGGTGTCTTCAGCAATGGGCTCTCCACTGGAATTCATTTTCTCTTCTTGGTTTGAAAGATCTGAAAAATGACTTTCAGAGCAAGTTGTAAGGCCTAACTCAGGCCTTTTGAGGGGTGGATTGGTGTCACAGACTAATTTTTTGTGGTGGTTGATGAATCAATTTATGTGAATTTATAGTCGTTATGTACGTGCAGTTGGAGGTCGTGCTCGGTATGTTATCAACAGAGAAAATTCTGTTTTGTCTTTTTGATATGTATTTCACATGTATTACGGAATGTCGTCTTTGTTTAACATGTATTGGGACAAATTCTGTAATATTTACATCCCTTGCAACACCACTGAGCACTGTGAAAGTCAGCACAGTTTTTGGCCCATTTAATGTATGATGATACAAGAGGGTGAATAGTGCATAGAGCCAGACCTTGGTTGTGTTTCACAGACACAGCTGCACCTGAGTCCTGGCGTGGAGGTGTAACTGTCCGAGGAGGAGTGCAGTCACTGAGCCACCTTGTTATAAGGCCCAGGATGTGCTCCCCCTTGTGCCTAGCAATATGAGGCCTGTCATTGTGATGAATGACTGTGGGAGATAGTTTCACGCAGCTGTATTTTATGGAATGCAAAGACTGTTATCATGTCATCCCTGAGGGTGTGTAAAGAGGGGTAGATAGGCCTCTTGTGTGTGCCTGCCCCCTTGCTCACCCACAGAAGATCAGACACAAGCTGGCACATATTAGCCAGCTTACAGCTACATAGGACAGCTCTATTTTATGTAGAACTTTAAAATATATGTTTTAAAACAGCACTGATTGGGCAATTCTTATGTTTCTTAATAGGAGATTCTTGCCTTTTTAAAATCATGTACCCTTGCTTTGCTTAGCTTGAACATGTTGAGGAACTTTTATATGGCAAGATGCTACTTTCCATGGCAAAAATGGGATGTAAATGACTGGAGAAGGGTGTTGGATCCTTAAACTTGACTCTCTCGCTCTTTCATTCACACACCTTTTTCTCAGCTCTGCACTTCATGGCTCAAAGTCACAGAATTCCAGAATTTTGCACAATAGTGTCTTTCATACTTTGTTTTTGCATCCCTGTCTCTTTTCCTAACAAGAACTGGACATATTCATAGAGTGGCCCTGTGTTATGTGGTGGTTGTATTTGAATGTTTGCTATCATGCGGCTCATTTAACCATTCACAAGTTCTATGAGCTTTAAATTTTTACAAAGTTCAGGTGGTTTTGTAAATCCATTAATACCACAAAACTTAATTCACTGAAGCTGGAGCTTAATCTTGGTCATCTCGTTAGGGTAGCCCCCTGGCTGCTTTTTGGGCTGACTTCATGGTGAAAAAATTTGATGTGCCCTTTTTTTCACTTGGGATACATCAGTTTGCTCTTCAATTCACAGCCTTGTGGCCTGCACTGCAGAGCTGTGTTAGGATAAGGTAAGAAAATATCATAAAAATACACATTTGTGTTATTTTTTGGTGTAAAATGGTTCTCTAAAACATTTTAGCAATAATTAGCTATAGTCGGCCTTAGCACTCTTTTTGTTGAGGGGAAGGGGAGTTGGTGACCAGTGGCCAGTTTCTGTTGGTTGTGGCGGGTAGTTGCTGTTTTTTCTGCATGTCAGAGGCTGCAACCCTGGTCTGGTTCATGGGAGCAAAAACCTGAATAATTTCTGATTAAATATTTGTATTAACAACAAAAAGCGTGAATGCTTCCCTGCCTTAGGGGGTGCTGGTGGGGAGGAGGACTCTGAGGTTACTCTCAGAGAGAGTTCCCCAAATCATCCTGGGGTAGAGTTTGCCTTCTTAGGTCCTTTGACAGGGTTACTGGCCGAGTGGATAGGAGGGGAGCTTGTATATGTTAGACCCTCATGACGTTCTCATAAAATAGGGAAATGTGGTCCAGATAAGATTACTATTAGATGAGTGCATAACTGGCTGAAAGATCATACTCAAAGAATAGTGTTCAGTGGTTCACTGTCAGACTGGGGCCTGTATTTATCAGAGTCCCACAGAGGTCTGTCCTGGGTCTCGTAGTAATTAATATCTTCATTAATGACTTGTATAATGGAGTGGAGAGTACGCTTATAAAATTTGCAGATGACACCAGGCTGGGAGGGGTTGCTAGCCCTTTGGAGGACAGGATTAGAATTCACATTGACCTTTAGAAATGGGAGGATTGGTCTGAAATCGAGATGAAATTCATTAAAGAGAAGGGCAAAGTACTACATTTAGGAAGGAAAAATCAAATGCACAACTACAAAATGGGGAATAATTGGAGGTAGTGCTACTGAAAAGGATCTGGGGAGTATAGTGGATCGCAAATTGAATATGAGCCAACGGTGTGATATAGTTGTGAAAAATGCAAATATCACTTTGGGGTGTATTAACAGCAGTGTTGCATGTAAAACATGGGACGTAATTGTACCACTCTACTCAGCAGTGGTGAAGCCTCAGCTGGAATATTATCTTGTAGTTCTGGGTGCCACACACTAAAACAGATGCGGACAAATTAGAGAGAGTCCAGAGGAGAGCAATAAAAATGATAAAATGTTTGGAAAACCTGACTTATGAGGAAAGGTTAAAAAACCCAGCATGTTTAATCTTGAGGAAAGACGATTTAGAGGGGACCTGATAAATCTTCAAATACGTTAAAGGCCGTTATAAAGAAGGATGATGATTAATTGTTCTCCAGGTCCACAGAAGGTAGGATAAGAAATAATGGGCTTAATCTGTGGCAAGGGAGCTTTCAGGTTAGATATTAGGAAAAACTTGCTAACTATAAGGGTTATTAAGCACCAGAATAGGTTTCCAAGGGAGGTTGTGGAATCCCCATCACTGGAGGTTTTTAGAAAGAGGTTTGACTGGGATCGTCTAGGTTTACTTGGTTCTGCCTCCATGCAGGGTGCTGGACATGATGAGCAATCAAGGTCCCTTCCAGCCCTACATGTCTAATATTCTGTGTGCCAGGATGTTACAAAACATAGTGTGTTGTATTCAAAAGAAATGCAGCCTATAGAAAGTAGAGAATGAAATCTGAGGTGTTTGGAAATGGCAAGTAGCAGTTGCTGATAACTCCTACTTGTACTAGTTTCAGAGTAACAGCCGTGTTAGTCTGTATTCACAAAAAGAAAAGGAGTACTTGTGGCACCTTAGAGACTAACCAATTTATTTGAGCATGAGCTTTCGTGAGCTACAGCTCACTTCATCGGATGCATACCGTGGAAACTGCAGAAGACATTATATACACACAGAGACCATGAAACAATACCTCCTCCCACCCCACTGTCCTGCTGGTAATAGCTTATCTAAAGTGATCATCAAGTTGGGCCATTTCCAGCACAAATCCAGGTTTTCTCACCCTCCGTCCCCCCACACACAAACTCACTCTCCTGCTGGTAATAGCCCATCCAAAGTGACCACTCTCTTCACAATGTGTATGATAATCAAGGTGGGCCATTTCCTGCACAAATCCAGGTTCTCTCACCCCCCTCCAAAAACCACACACACAAACTCACTCTCCTGCTGGTAATAGCTTATCCAAAGTGACCACTCACCTTGATTATCATGCACATTGTAGGGAGAGTGGTCACTTTGGATAAGCTATTACCAGCAGGAGAGTGAGTTTGTGTGTGTGGTTTTTGGAGGGAGGTGAGGGGGTGAGAGAACCTGGATTTGTGCTGGAAATGGCCCAACTTGATGATCACTTTAGATAAGCTATTACCAGCAGGACAGTGGGGTGGGAGGAGGTATTGTTTCATGGTCTCTGTGTGTATATAATGTCTTCTGCAGTTTCCACGGTATGCATCCGATGAAGTGAGCTGTAGCTCACGAAAGCTCATGCTCAAATAAATTGGTTAGTCTCTAAGGTGCCACAAGTACTCCTTTTCTACTTGTACTAGGTTCAGTACATGAGGGAGGGATAGCTCAGTGGTTTGAGCATTGGCCTGCTAAACCCAGGATTGTGAGTTCAATCCTTGAGGGGGGCCATTTAGGGATCTGGGCCAAAAATTGGAGATTGGCCCTGCTTTGAGTAGGGGGTTGGACTAGTTGACCTCCTGAGGTCCCTTCCAGCCCTGATATTCTATGATTCTATGTTTGTCTGATTCGAACACCACGCACTATTCAGTGGTGCATTGTTCTGTGCATTTTGAATTTACAGGAAAAGCTGTGTTTTATCACTCTATACCTAAGCTTAACTCAAACATTTTTGAGACAGAAAAATCCGATGTCGTTTATAACACATAATTTTTCTGTGTTTTGTATGCCTTGTTGATGGAATGTTATCACATCCCAAAGAATTCTTGTTACTTACTATGAAAATTGTCTTTAGCAAAACAGCCTGCAAACCTGGTATTGGCTAAAGTCTGTAATTTTGTGTGAAAGGAATCACTATATGTGGATTTTCATTTCAGATTGCTAGCACAGTGCAAGCTTTCACTGTTTAAAAAAAAATCTGGAGTCATTTTAGGCTGGGGGGCTGACTACAGAGTTCATATTTATGATCAGAAGTGACATTTTGATTTGGGTTGCATTTATCTTGAACAATATCAATTTGCACAAAATGTCAGGTTTTACTGGATTGCATCCTTTTTTTAGTCTTGTGAGTGTTTTGTTGTAAAAACTGCAATAAACTCAGCAAAGCTCTTCTTTTGCAATTTCCACACCAGTAGTAACTAGTCCGGGCCCTCCATATTTAGGACTTTTACTTTCAAAGATTCCATTACATGTAGGGTTGCCAATTTTCTATTTGCACAAACCAAACACCCTAGCCCTGCCCCTTCTCCAAGGCCCTGTCCCCCGTTCAGTACATTCACCTTCCCTCGGTGGCTCACTCTCCCTCACCTTCACTCAATTTCACTGAGCTGTGGCAGAGCTTTGGGGTGCAGGGGAAGATCCAGGCTGGGGGGTGGGGCCAAGGGATTCAGAGTGCAGGAGGGGGCTGCGGGTTGAGACAGGGGGTTGGGGTGTTGCAGGGGGTGCAGCTCTGGGGTGGGCCCAGGGCTGAGGGGTTTAGGGTATGGGAGGGGGCTCCAGGTTTGGGGGGGCTCAGGGCTGGGGCAGGGGGTTGGGGTTGGGGTGCAGGCTTACCTTGGGTGGCTCCTGGTCTGCAGCGCAGCGAGGCTAAGTCAGGCTCCCTACCTATCCTGGCACCGTGCTGTGCCCCAGAAGTGGCCAGTATGTCTGGCTCCTGGGCAGGGGGGCCACGATGCTTCATGTGCTGATCTCGCCTGCAGGCACCACCCCCCAGCTCCCATTGGCTGTGGTTCTCAGGCAGTGGGAGTGCGGAGCTGGTGCTAGGGGTGGGTGCAGCACGTGGAGCCCCATGGCCCCTCTGCCTAGGGAGCTGAACCTGCTGGCTGCTTCTAGGGTGCAGCGTGGTGGTAGGACGGGTAGAGACTAGCCTGCTTTACACCCGCAGCACCGCCAACCGGACTTTTAACAGCCCAGTTGGTGGTGCTGACCGGAGCCGCCAGGGTCCCTTTTTGACCAGGCATTCTGTTTGAAAACCGGACGCCTAGCAACCCTAATGACATGTTCTGCTTTTTTGTGGTTGATGGGTAAGATCTAGGTTTGGGGTGTGATATTGTGCTGCACCTCTCAGAAGTCACAACAAAGAAGACGCAGTCCAGGAGGACTGATTGCAAAGGTGACTTTAGGCCACCTCTGTGCTTGGAATTTGGGGTGCTCTGGGGTTGGAGTAGCCTCAAGGGCTTCTCTAACTTAGTGCCACCTAAAGTGGCTGTCTGTGGGCTGCTCCACAGCCCAGAATTACTCTAGCATAGCAGGCTATGAACACTTCTGCCTCTGATGTGGCCCTTTTCTGTCCCGTAGTCTATGGCTGTGTTTAACCCCATATCTGTCCTGCAGCTGGGGAATTCCTCAAGGAGCCCTTTATGACTCCTTTATGCTGCTAGAGTGGAGGAAAGGGCCACAGGAGCCTGTTCTCTGAGTTGGAAGAAGGGTCAATCCTTAGGATGAATGTCAAAAAATAACTTTTAGATTGCCTTGTCATTAACAACAAAACCATACTAAATGACATAATGTCAACTGGTGGGAAGGCCACCAAATTGAGAATACGAATCCATTCCAGTTCAATGGAGATCAGTTATGAAAGCTTTTAGCTGGCTCTTGTTAAGGGTCATCTTTGTTAGCCACCTGCTTTTTAACTACTCGTGGTATTTATCTCAATATTTGTTTTTATTAGTATGAACGGCAGTTGACATATTCTTCATAGTTATGCAGCATTGTTCAGCCTGTGCATCTTGCTTTCCTAAAAACTTGATGAAATTTTTCCATCACAAAAAGAAGATTAACCTACATTGTCCTCCTGAAGTAGAGCTGTTGTACTAAGCAGCCAAGTAAAACAAGTGGAAAAATATGAAGCAATCCCTAAATAAAGGGAGAGATGAGAGAGAGAAGGCAAAATCCCCCTCAGTTCAGACTATTCCTTAGTAAAATGGTTAGTAACTGCCTAGAATTAATCCATTTAATATTTTTTAATACAAACTTCCAAATTACAAAATGTTGTTTTCAATGCTCTACTTCACTCCTTCATGGAAATAACAGAATTCCAGGTAAGATCAGATCAGCCATTTGCCTGATAAAATTTCAATGGGATTTGAGCCAGGAGTGGTGGAAGCTCCCTATAAGTGAAGAGCCACTGGTGCCTGAACCATGGTCCCACCCCCGCGCTGCCTCTTCCCCCCACCCACCCCCAAGGCCCCGCCCCAACTCCGCCTCTTCCCCCTGAAACCCCTCCCCCCCATTACTTGCCCTTTCAGCCCGTAAAAAGTGGGAGGGCATAGCCCTCCCACTTTTAAAATGATGGAGCTAGGGGCCTCTGGCCCCCGGTTCCAGTGACCCTGATTTGGGCACCTAGCTCCCTTCTGCTCCTTTGAAAATTCTAGCCTTATGGAAAATTGATAGTTGGGACTTATGTACCCTTGACTGGTACTTCCTGCAAACATTGTCAAAGGCCAGCGCTAGCATAAGTACTCACTTTTGAACAGTACTTTATGTAAATTAGACATAATCTTTTTAACAGGTATTTTTCCACGTGTCTTTGAGTCCTGTTTATGCTGGAAAGCTGTAGCTTGTCAAGTGCCCGATTTGAGACAATATACAGCCTTGTTTGACAAGTGTTATTCTACCAGAATGTGGTGGAAAAAAGACAGTCTTTTATTTAACTTAAAAAAATCCAGATTAAAA
The DNA here is from genome assembly GCF_965140295.1 of Lepidochelys olivacea. Classification (NCBI taxonomy): domain Eukaryota; kingdom Metazoa; phylum Chordata; order Testudines; family Cheloniidae; genus Lepidochelys; species Lepidochelys olivacea. The sequence continues at coordinate 99,531,956 of NC_140414.1, forward strand.
AAAGTAGGAAAATATCATGGAAGATACACAATTTTTTTGGATAAGTAAAGAAATAGCACTTATTTCCTTGTTGAAGATGCTCTTTAAGAACAGATCTCAAATAACAGTATGCTGGAGTAGACACTGTACTCTTCTGAAGTGAACCTGGCTAAATGTTTTTGTTTTTTTTAAACAAGAACTGTTCAATGGCTGTGTGTTTTACCTTGGAAATGTAGCATTATGGCTACTGCAGTCCTTGAGAGTTAACAAAATGAAGGGAAGAAAATAAATCTAGCGATGAGATGATAGGTGCATACATTAGTGGACATAGTAAAGCCAGTAAACTACATTGAAAATAATAAATGTGATAGGAAAGACCATCCTTGACCATTTGTCTATAGAATTAACATCTGTCAGATCTGGAATTTTGACTCTGAGCTGTGATGCTCTTCTCCGTAAGCGCCCCTTTTTATGAACCATCTGCCTGTCCAACGTGCTTCTGCTGTAGAGTTCTCTGCTTGATATGGGTCTTCTGTACTGGATGCTGGCACTGTCATATGAATACATGGTGGCTTTTGGGTCACTGATACCTGTGAACACTTCTGAGCTGCTGATCTCATTTCTTAATTCCAGAGTTGTAAGAAGAATGTTTCCACGGGTATCAACCTGTGGCAAGAAAGGAATGTAGTTTAGATAATTTATCTAGTTAGTTATCATTGCATCAGCATATTTTTTTTCCTCTTGCAAATCTCACTTGATTTTACAAATGAGGAAGCTGCTTCAGAAAGGGTAGAACATCAGTACGATTAAAGATAATAAGTATTACCTGAAGATATTGCTACTGTTCCCCATCTGCCTGATGCTAAAGATGAAATTAATTGTTTAGTGGTTAAATATATTTTATCATGAGACGGTATCTTGGTTTGGGGATTGCTTCATTCAATTAGAGGGCACAGTTGCTCCCCTTTCTAAAATTCTCCTAATTTTACCTTTAAGGCTCAATCTTTGTTATAAAAATGTGACATCCACTTAACAAAGTGTGTCAGGTCATGCTGACATTGTCATGTACTTATGCTGAACATACAATTTTTCTGTTTTTTTGTTTGTTTTACAGTTTCAGGGCTGTGTACTCATTTCTAAAACTTATTGTTGCTATTGTTCATGACAGTAGGCTTCCTTCCCAAGAAAAATGTCCCAGGCTATGGATGTGTCTTATCAACCAGCTCCAGCAGAATGCGTATTAGCCATCTTTTGTAGTGATAGAAATAAGTATAAATGTATATTGTCCTGCATAGATTTAAAGTCTGGGTATTAAAAATACATAGGCTGCCAATGTACGGGTAGAAGAGGCAGGTGAGCTGTTTTTTAGCAAAGAGTTTATTCTATGTGTGAATTAGTGTGAACAAACTTCAGTTTTGTTTTACAAATGTACTAAAATGTTCAATGGATGCTTAATGTGGATGCATTTCAACCTGTTCCTGAATTAGTTGTTTCAACTATATTTTCACTTATTTGATATTCATTATTTATGCTGTTATGATTGGTCACCTACAGTACATAGCATTGTTGCTGCCCCTGATTAGGTGACGCAAAATTTACAAATGAAGTTAGCACTTCTGGAACAAATAACAAATACTACAGCCATGTATACATCTCAGAACCCTTGTTCATGTTGGTAACATAGGCCTTTGCAAGCCACCTCCCAACCTGGCTGTGAATGAAAAGCAAACAAAAAGGAGTGCCGCTCGGCCAAATTGAATAGTTGATTTTATATTCACTAAAATGGTCACAAATGACACCCTCCCCCACTCTTCACCCTTCTCAAATTTGCATGTACTCCTGAGTGGTAAAACTTCTATTGGCGTAGGAATGCTTTTGGCCTCTCCAGGATAATGTCCTAATTTTGGAAAGTGTTAGGAATATTAATATTTGAGAAATCTCCTATAATAGTTCATATTAGACAAAGAATCATTCTAGGATTGCCAACTTTGCAATATTTAAAAACCAGACACTCCAGCAGGAGTGCCAGAACCTCCCCTGCCCCACACCTTCCCCCTGAGGACAAGGCCCCACTCCTGTCCCACACCTTCCCCCCAAAGCCTTGTCCCCCGTTTGCTCCTCTTTCCCCCTCCTTCCATTGCTTACTGCCTTTACCCTCTCCCCACTCCCTGTGTGGGTCGGGATGGACTTGCCTGCAGAGCCGGGGCTGGAGCTGCCTAGTGCAGGTAGGAAGCAACCTTGGCTGAGTAGGGGCTGGCGAGGGTGATGACTCAGTCCTCCCTGCTTCTCCCACCTGCAGTAACCGGACTTTGGGTGTCCAGCCAGTAGATCTGACCAGACACCAGCAGGTCCCCTTTTCGACCAGATTTTTTGGTCAAAAACTGGTCACCCTAATTCATTCAGGAAATAGACTTCAGACATACGATTTTTGAAATCTCTTCTTTCAGTTTTGAGTATCAAAGCTATTCTCTTACCACTGATTGAACAGGGACCCAACCTACATTGTTTCCTTGGAACACTCAGAAACTCATTTCTTCAATTTCTACAGGTCACTCCAATATTTGTAAAGATTAGGGCAGAGGCTCCCAAACTGGTCAGTGGACTACTGGTGATCTGTGGAGCAACATCTGGTGGTCTGCAGAGAACTGGCTGGTCACTTAGGGCCTGGCCTTCAGTGGCAGTCTTATCATTGACGCCAGTAGGTAATGGGATTAGGTCTACAGTGTTGGGTTTTCTTGTTTCCAGTCATTAAAATATGACAAAATACATTAAATATATCCTTAATATTATTTTTCCGTGATAGCAATTGCTGTAGTTGCTACAGGAATGTCATGCAGTTGTGAATCAGTGCACAGTCTGCAGAGTAATAAATGGCAAGGAAAGGTGTCCCCAAGAAAATATTTTTTTTATTTTTAATGTGTAGGCCTCACAATGGAAAGGTCAGCGAACCTCTGTATTAGGAACTTCAAACAACTCTTAGGAAATACCAGTTGCACAAAGAGGCTATCAGTTCTTGCATTATTTCTAAGTAATGGATGCTGTTCTCACAGTTTTTTTTTCCTTTAGATCCTCCTCCTAGACTTTTGTAACATGTTAAAATACAATTTTAAAGCTTACATTCAATAGTTGATCCTGTTGCATGTAGCTATAGATTATGATTTTATCACTATTTGAAGAATATTGCCAGAGTGAAACTCTTTTCCAGTGTCATGCTAAGTTATTTGTTCATGCTGTAATCATCTCAAGGCAAGACTGTCATGATTTTTTTCCTAGCTGGAGTGCAGTATTTGATAAATCCACAGGATGCAATTATGGCTGAATGGCTACTTTCTAGCTTCAAATTATTATGGCATGTCATCCCCCATCCCTCCTCTTTTTCTGCATTGACTTCCCATCATGTTTCGTAGTCAACTTAAAATACTTGACTTTTAAAAGACCCAAGGACTTGAGATCTTCATACAATACAAGTTTAGGGACCTCGAGAGCTCCCTGTACTGAGGCAGGATCAAGTAAACCTAGATCATCCCTGACAGGTGTTTTTTCAACCCATTCTTAAAAATCTCCATGTGGAGGATTCCACAACCTTTCTTGGTAGCCTATTCCAGTGTTTAAGTACCAGTATAGTTAGACCATAGATATCTAACCTACATCTCCCTTGTTGCAGATTAAGCCCATTACTTCTTGTCCTACTCGACTTTAAGCCATAAAGTTACCATAAAGAATTGGAAGTTTCGGATTCTGTTTTTCTTCATGGAATTTCTTGAAGGAGGAAAGAGATGCAAATATCAGAGAAGGAAGAATCCACCAAAAGTGAAAAATGGTTATGGCTGGAGTTAAGGAAATGTCATCCAGAAATTACTTTATTTCAATAAATCCATTATAAATGTAAAAGAGTAAAAAAATAGGGTATGGATGGTTCAGGCAAGAATTCTGTGTATTTAGTAGTTTAAAAAAGAAGTGATTTTTAAATGATTACAATTAGGAGCCAATTTTGGAACTGTGAAGAGAGACCATATAGTAATGATATGGGGGAGAGCAAAGAGGAGGGAAAGGGCTATATCATTCTATTAGTCCACAATGCTGTTAGCTTGTCTCATTTAATTAAGTATTTTAAACATCTTTTCAAAGGAGGTATTGAATTTTCTTTGTATAATTTTTTCCAACTGAGAAGTAATATTTTTGCCTGTTCTTCAAAAACCAATAAGAGGCTCTAGTTGCCATTAACAGTTGTTTATCAACATAAATAAAGATGAAACCCAGCAGCATCCGCCATGATAAGTAAAGAAGAAATTATAAGAAAAATGCCAAATCCTCCCTAACAATTACTCCTGTAACAACTTCTCCTGAGAATCCTCCATAAAAACAAGGGGCTTTTCCCTGAAGAGCAACATGTTCTGGCTGTATCAGACCAAGTTAAGGAGTGAATTGCAAATTCAGAACACAGTTACATAGAGAATGATCTGCCACTAGCTCCCTCTGTTTTTACTAGAGGAGCCTTCTGCTTCAGAGTCACCACTAACTGCAGTGGTATGGCATGGAGAGTGAAGCAGTCTCTCAGACAGGTTCTAGGACATGTAGGGCTTTGTTCCTGTAAGGCAAAACCAACACTTAAACTTCATCTAGAAATTCACAAAAAGCTAGTCCAGATCATGAAGCACCAGTGTGATATGCCTGCAGCCAGATATTCTGCTTAACAACCAGGCTGTCTCATCCTACTCCAACTTCAGTTTCTGAACGGGTTTCAGAAAAAGCCCCTAGCTGAGCACATTGCAGAAATCTAGCCTTCAGGTGACACAGTAGCAAGGTATGTTTGAAATATCGTAAGTTGTAACTTCCTGGTCAGATGCAAATGATGAAAGGCTGTCTTGGTTGCTGATCATCCAACCATAATTGGAAATTTAATCAGACTCCCAAGTTGTGAAGACAAGGGATAAGTGGTGTACAACCACACTCAATAAAAGGGGAAGGTACAACCTTTACTATATCTTCCACTTCCTTCCACTAGCCCTCCGTCACTTCTGTTTTATCTGGATTGAGCTTCATCCATCCAGTTGTTTGTCATCCGTGCCCCAGTCTCAACCAGACGCTGAGGAAAGCGATCTGCATCACTTGAATGAGAAAAGATACAGCTCAGTGTCATCTGCAAACTGATGACACTAAAAGCCATGCAAGGTACTTTCAGTCAAAAAGGAAGATAAAGCCCCTGTCCCAAGGAGCTAAGAGTCTGACTGAGAACTAGACACAAGAAAACCTTTGGAGGGAGAAAAATGTGACTGTATATTAAACTGGGAAATAAAGCCTCACAGGGCTTGTGAAGGAGCTGAATATATCTCATGGCTGTTTGTTACTGTATAATCCTATGTGTAAATTAAGGGTTTTTGAGTTGTGTAATATAGAATCAGTTGCAACAGTAGTGTAAGCATCATTAAGTTACTCTATTATAGCTTCTCCTTATAAAGACAAATAACTCATAAGTGCTTACAATTTAAATTGATTCACATGGATGCTTCCTTGTAAACTAATATACGCTCACAGTTTATTGCAAGCCAAGTGCCATATGAATTGGTGCTTTAATTTAAGTGTTATGATCCTGTTACATTTTTAAATGAGTTTTTAAATCATTTTAAGCTTGCTGATTTGAATAATCAGCAAAGCAATTCACCACCTTAGAATTATAGGTTTTACAGTTCATAGCAAAGTGTTTATGATCTCTAAGAAAAATATCCAAGAGAAGCAAACTAGTTCATATATATGTAATATTCTCTGATCAAATGATATGGAACTAGGTCATCAGAGGATTTGACCCCTGTGTCTTTAATAGTCATTTCAGGGTGTACTAAACTTCAGATCAAAATACTGCTTTTTAAAAATCAAAAGTATAGCAGATGTTTAATTACTGAGGCATAACAAGAATCTTGAAATAATAGGCAACTGCCAAAAGAAATCTCCAAAAGAGACTTGTTTGCAGAACTGTCATCCCTGACTACAGAGAGAATCTTTTATTTAAAAATGTCTTAGCTCAGACACTTTGCTTCTGTCCCCAGACCTGAAGAAGAGCTCTGTGTGGCTCAAAAGCTTGTACCTTCCACCAACAGAAGTTGATCCAATAAAAGATATTACCTCAGCCAACTGGTCTCTCTCATGGCTACAGCGACACTGGCTACAGCGACACTACACACAATCCCTGACTACATTAATTTTAGATGGAAATATCTGTTATAAATTTCAAATTAAAACTAGGTAGATTTAGTTTCTTTAAACAATAAATAATTAAAAAATCTTACCACCACCCAGACCTAACTCTGGACAACAGTTGGTTGTGCCTGGGGTAATGTGCTGTCCTAAGAGCAGCCTAGGAAGCAGATTCTGACTTGGTCACAATCTGCCTTTCAATTTGGGGGAACACATCCCAGCCCTATACCTAGTGCAGATTACATCCCCTGGTGCACAGGCACATTTGTGCTGGCCAGAATACTAGAGGTTGTGGGGATGCAACCAAGGCTCTGCCCACTCCGTGTTTCTGCCTGCCCACTCTTCATCCACTTGCAAGAGAGAGTGAGTACACCCGACTCCCTTACTCTCCTAAATGGATACGCAGGATGCACCATGACCTGCCTCACAATGCATATTACTAGTTTGGATTAACCCCCAGTATAACCTTTCAGATATACTCCTGGTGATCTATAAATAGAATAGAATGCTATCTAGGGAGAGAAATATTGCCGTTACCCTTTACAAACATTTTGACTTCACACATACGTAACCTTGGAAATGTTAGCCAGGATTTTAAAGTGATGCTTGCCTTGCAGAGAAACCTCTTTTGGGGATTTCTTTGAGGCATCTCAAATTGGGACATCCAAAATCACCAGTCATGTCTGAAAATCAAGCTGTGTAGAGAGATGGATATCTGACATTTTGCTTAGTGAATTACATGCAACTTTGCCCATTTAGGAATGAATGTAAACTAAATAATTTCCTACAGTAAGCCAAGGACATTTGCATAAGTACTTACATCTAGAACATACATACAAATCTGTAATTTTACTTCTGTGAGACGTCTCAATGACTTCATTGGGATTCTGTGTGTGTAAGCATGTGCAGGATGGGATCCAGATAGAGAATGATTGTTCCTATGATTAAAGGATAGGACTGACAGTCAGGAGAGATGGGTCAGTCTTGGAGTTACCTTGGGTAAACTCTGAGTCTTAGTTTCACCATCTATAAAATGGGGATATAATGCCCTATCCAGTGATCATCTGAACCTAAATTAACTTTAGTAAGTCACTGTGCAAGCCTCTGATGACAGTGGCTATGGAAATGTAAAGTATAGTTACACTGTTGGGCTGTTATCTGAAGATGACCTAAATGGTTTATAAGGAGAATTATAAAATGTGATTGAGCTGATCTCTTGCCTTTGTAAAAAAAAATAAAAAAAGTTTAAATATCCTTCACATTTCAGACAAATGATGTAGTTTACATTGAACATTTCTTTATAGTGAAAACCAGGCCTGAATTTCCCCAACACCCCCCCTCCCAGGTTTGTGAACTAGTTACATGCAGTGTTGCCAATTAGTGATTGTTTGGACATTTGAATTGAAATTGAAACATTAATACACACTTTAAAAACATATAAAGTGTATGATAAAACACGTGTATCTGAAAAAGTGTAATAGATTTGAAAAGTATTAACATAGACTAGCTTCCTTATACAGCTGTTGTTTTTTATGACCATGTCAGTGCATTCATTTTGGCATGCTGGCCAGCCTAATAACTTCAAATTATGATTTGTAAGCAAAGTCTAAATGAGCTCTCCCCCTCAGTTAGTGATAAGCTGGCAGCTGGGGGGAAAGGCATCAGGACCAGATTGTATTTACATTCACACCTAATCTACCTAGGTATCCAGCAAACGGAGCTGTGTTACCCAAGTGATAGATTTTGGCTGGGGTTGGGTTACAAATCGCTTGAATGCGGGGGGTGATGAAATGTTGTTGTTCTTATTGTATGAGTAAAGGGCAGTAGAACTGTACTTAGCCTGTGCTGATTGAGGGCATCAAGAGAGAGGGTGAGGGCAGGTGTTTTGCTTGATGGTCTGCCTGAGTAGCAAGTACTATTTGACCTGCCCCTCTCCACTGTTTAAAGACAGAGCTGATTAGGCTCCATAGATAGTCTTTTGTTTTGTTAAGTGACCACTACAGCTGAAATCACTGATAATCAGGTCTCAGTGCTTAGACCTGCTGTGGGACAGTATTTCTGTGGAAGAGACGGCCCAGTCTGCACTAGCAGCGAGGTTCCCCCACGGAGAGCTCAGCTGAAATCACTGAAAGCTGGGTGGAACCTCAAGAGAGCAACTCGCAGAGGTCACAGTGGCAGGTGGCAGCAGAAGGTGACCGCGCAGGGCCATTGGCAACAGAGCAATGGCGTGAATGAACAACAGTGACCAGAGTGAACAGTGAGCAGCTGGAGGAACGAGCAAGGTGCCTTCTTGCCCCCGAACTGGGAGGTGAACTGATGTGAAAGCACCTCTGAACTCTGAGTCTCTATAGACCAAGGACAACACTGGTGAGTGTTAATGAGGCTGTTAAGAATGCTGGAGACACAACACAGTTCATGCGAACAAACATGGCTGTGGCATCATACTTTCTATTTAAGCAAGAGATACCACACACTACAAACTGGAGGCCAATGTTAAGTGCACTGTCACTTGTTCATCCTGAAGTTGAACACTGGTTCCGAACAAGACCAGCAAATGCTCACTATCTTTCTGCAAGAAACTCAACTGACTGGCTAGACGCATGTGGTGCAACAGTGAAAGACTCAACAGTTGAAAAAGTGAAGAACTCTATCACCACATTGAAAAAAATTTGCATACATGGCTGATGAATGCACTGATGCAAACGGGTATTAAGTCACTGTGTACATTATCTTGATGTCAATGGTAGGCCAGTAGATGCATTTCTAGATGTTCAAGTTATGGAAGACACATTGGCTGCATCTGTGACAACCCACATCTTAGAAGAGTTAAATGCTTGTCAGTTGGACCCCAAACAGATGGCTGCTTGTGCATTTGATGGAGCTGCAAACTTCTCTGGAAGATATGATGGAGTACAAGCTTTGCTCAGAGAAAAGTGTAACCCTAATCTCTCCTATACACACTGCAGAGGCCATCTACTCCAACTAGCAGTAGTACGAGCTGCAGACTCTTCAAAAGACATTTAAAAAGCTATAAATTTAATTTCTTCATTATATTCTTTTTTCAGCAAGAGTCCAAAAAGACTGAATATCTTGGAAAATATAGAAGAGACACTGACTGAAGTTCAAATTTGTCCAACCTGGGAAAACCCTTTGGCTTTCTCATGAGTGATCCTTGGCTGTTGTCTTAAAAATTACTCCAGACGTTACTACTAGCTTTGGAAAGCATCTATGAAGATGGGATGAATCTAAGTAGTGAGGCTGGTGGATTACTTTTGCTATTATGTTCAGAGACTACTATTGCCATTCTTTCTCTTGTAAGCGTACTGTTGAAACCACTTGGGTCATTAAACAATGCCATCCAGGCATCTGCTTCAACAGTAGTAGATCTTTGTCCAGCAATAGAAGCTACATTTGGATCAATCAGAGAGCTATCCATTGAAAAAGTACTGGAAGAAGCAAAGACTTCAGTCCAGAAGTTGACCAACGAAGGCATTTATATTGAATCCTTAAGTGAAGAGGACAAGAAGTGTTTGTTAAGACAACTGAAAAAGTACACAGACTTGATTCTTAAAAATCTAAAACAATGACTTCTAGATTCGACTCAACCTCTACATAGCTTTTACAGATCCCTGTCCTATAAAACACCAACAGTTGAGTGGAATGAGGCACTACCAGCAATGGGGCTGCCATGTGCTCAGGACAGAATAGAGAATTTGAACAGAGTGGAATATCATATGTATGAATGAACGAATGAAGATTTGACTTCAACTTCTTTTTTATCATCACTAGTGGCTCGACCTGATCTTTATGCTATGTTTCCTGGGATGAAAGAAGTAGGAATTCATCTCTTGCTACTCCCAGTCACAGCAGCTACAGTTGAGCATTCTTATTCATCATTGAATAGAATTTTATGTTCTGAAAGAAGTCGCCTTCTGCCTGATCATGTAAATGAACTCATGAGCATATCAATTGAAGGAATGGAAGTACTGGACACACGAGAAGCCACCAAAGATGAAAGCATTGCATTCAAGAAATTCATTAACAGAGTTGTGCAAAATTATAACAAGAAACCAAGAAGGATGTAGATGATGTACTTCATAGAAGGCTTGAGTAGCCAACTTTAATTTGTGTGATTTTAAAACATGCGTTAAATCTAGTAAAAATGGTCTTTAAACATTTTTCAGTTTTACTATGGTGCCATACAGCCCGCCTTCACCCTCACAGTCTCACCTCTTATCGGCCCTGACCTCCACCCCCCCCACCCCACCCCAATTTCAATTCCTGGGGAAAACACTGGAGAAAACACATCACTTTTAGTCTCTGCTGAATTTACAATTTTTTTTAGTCCGCTCTGTTTTTCACTCTAAGCCCTGGTCTACACTATGGGGTTAGGTTGAATTTAGCTGCATTAGGCTGATCTTAAAATGAATGCGTCTACACAACCAACCCCATTCTGTCGACCTAAAGGGCTCTTAAAATCCACTTCTATACTCCTCCCTGTCAAGGGGAGTAGTGCTAAAATCGACCTTGCTAGGTCGAATTTGGGGTAGTGCGGACGCAAATCGACGTTATTGGCCTCCGGGAGCTATCCCAGAGTGCTCCAATGTGACCGCTCTGGACAGAACTTTCAACTCCGATGCACTAGCCAGGTATACAGGAAAAGCCCCGGGAAATTTTGAATTTTATTTCCTGTTTGGTCAGCATGTTGAGCTCAGCAGCACAGGTGACTATGCAGTCTCCCCAGAATCACAAATGAGCTCCAACATGGACCGAAAGGGAGACACTGGATCTGATTGCTGTATGGGGAGAAGAATCTGTGCAGGCCGAACTCCGATCAAAAAGAAGAAATGCTAATATATATGCCAAAATCTCACAGGGCATGATGGACAGAGGCTACAACAGGGACACATAGCAGTGCCACGTGAAAGTCAAGGAGCTCAGGCAAGCCTACCAAAAGACAAAGGAGGCAAACGGTCACTCTGGGTCAGAGCCCCATACTTGTTGCTTCTATGATCAGCTGCATGGCATTCCAGGTGGGGACCCTACCACTACCCCACCACTGTCCGTGGACACCTGCAAGGGGGGAGTGTCTCACAACAGGGAGGAGGATTTTGTGGATGAGGAAGAGGAAGAGAATGCACAGCAGGCAAGTGGTGAAGCTGTTCTCCCTGGCAGCCAGGACCTTTTCGTCACCCTGGAGCCAATACCCTCCCAAGGCGGGATCCCCGACCCTGAAGCCGGAGAAGGCACCTCTGGTGAGTGCACATTTGTAACTACCGTACAGGGTTTAAAAGCAATAGTATTTAATGTTTGATTTTCCCTGAAGAATTGGGATGCATTCGCAGCCAGTACAGCTACTGGAAAAGTCTGTTAATGTGTCTGGGGATGGAGCGGGAATCCTCCAGGGACATGTCCATGAAGGTCTCCTGGAGGTACTCTGAAAGCCTTTGTAGAAGGTTTCTGGGGAGGGCTGCCTTATTTCATCCTCCACGGTAGGACACTTTACCACTCCAAGCCAGTAGCAAGTAGTCTGGAATCATTGACGCCCAAAGCATGGCAGCGAATGGTCCTGGGTTTTGGTCACATTAAAGCAACATTCAGGCTATATCTTTCTGTGTTAGCCTCAGGAGAGTGATATCATTCATGGTCACCTGGTTGAAGTAGAGGGATTTTTGTAGGGGAACAGTAAAAGGACCCCAATCATGCTGAGTTGTTTGCACTTGGCTAAAAGGGATCATCCTGGAGAATAGCCCTGCGGTGCAGGGAGAGGTTAGGGGATCATCCCAGAGAATAGCCACACAGTAGGGGTAGGGGGAGGTGTGTGCTGCACATCCACCCAAAAACCACAGCCCCTCCTTTTAAATGTGAAACCTAACTGGCATTGCAAGCTATGGGAAAGGATGGCAGTCTGAAACCATTCCCACATTTTATGAAGGTGAAAGAAGCCAACCCTGTGTACCAAAAGGCTTACCATGGCTGCCTGGAAACCAAATTCTGTTGCCCAGCTGTTTGTGATGTGTCTCCATACCAGCAGGTGCTCAATATAAAAGGCAAAATGCGACCTTGTACCTAAAGCACATGTGCTGTCTGCTGTGAATTGCTTGATTCACTGTGAAAGAGTCTCCCATTTGTTCTCAGAAATGTATCATCTTAAATTTTACTCTCTTTTTATCTCCCCCCATGTGCAAATGTTTCTATGCTCCCTCTATCATCTGTGTCCCTGAGGTTACCGCAGATTAGAAGGCAAAAAAAAAATGCACTCACAATGACATGTTTTCCGAGCTCATGCAGCCCTCCCGCACAGCTTAATGCATGGAGGCATTCAGTGGCAGAGACCAGGAAAGCATTAAGTGAGCGTGAAGAGCAGAGGCAGGAGACGACGCTGAGGCTAATGGCGGAGCAAACAGACATGATGAAGCATCTGTTGGAGCTGCAGAAAAGCCAGCAAGAGCACAGACCACCGCTGCATCCATTGTATAACTGCCTGCCCTCCTTTGCAAGTTCCATATCCTCCTCACACAGATGCCCAAGAACACGGGGGGAGGTTCCGGTCACCCAGCCTCTCCACTCCAGAGGATGCCCAAGCAACAGAAGGCTGTCATTCAGACAGTTTTGATTTGTAGTGTGGCTACAATAAGCAATGTGGCCTTGTCCTTCCCTCCTCCCTCACCCCACCCCACCTGGGCTACCTTGTCAGTTATCTCTCTCTTTTTTTTTTAATTAATAAAGAAAGAATGCATGGTTTCAAAACAATAGTTACTTTATTTCCTTTCCCAGCTGTGATCGAAGGGGGGACAGTGGTTGGCTTACAGAGAATTAAAATTAAAAAAAGGGGGTGGGTGTGCAGCAAAGAAAAACACACACAACTGTTACATCGTAGCCTGGCTAGTCATGAAACTGGTTTTCAAAGCCTCTCTGATGTGCAGCGTGCCTAGCTGTGCTCTTCTAATTACCCTGGTGTCTGGCTGCTCAAAATCAGCCGCCAGGCGATTTGCCTTAACCTCCCACCCCACCATAAACGTCTCCCCCTTATTTTCACAGATATTATGAAGCACACAGCAAGGAACAATAACAAGGGGAATGTTGGTTGCACTGAGGTCTAACCTAGTCAGCAAACAGCACCAGCGAGCTTTTAAACGTCCAAAGGCACATTCTACCACCATTTTGCACTTGCTCACCCTATAGTTGAACTGCTCCTTACTACTGTCCAGGCTGCCTGTGTATGGCTTCATGAGCCATGGGAGCAAGGGGCAGGCAGGGTCCCCAAGGAAAACTATTGGCATTTCAACATCCCCAATGGTAATATTCTGGTCTGGGAAGTAAGTCCCTTCTTGCAACTTCTCGAATAGCCCTGAGTTCCTAAAGATGCGAGCTTCATGCACCTTTCCCGGCCATCCCACGTTGATGTCAGTGAAAGGTCCCTTGTGATCCACCACTGCTTGCAGCACCATTGAGAAGTACCCCTTGCGGTTTATGTACTGGTTGGTAAGGTGGTCTGGTGCCACGATAGGGATATGCATTCCATTTATCACCCCCACCACAGTTAGGGAACCCCATTGCAGCAAAGCCATCCAGTATGACCTGCACATTTCCCAGAGTCACTACCCTTGATAACAGAATGTCAGTGATTGCATTGGCAGTGCCTACAGTAGGCTTGCCCACTCCAAATTGATTCCCGACTGACCGGTAGCAGTCAGGTGTTGCAAGCTTCCACAGGGCTATCACCACTCGCTTCCTAGCTGTCAGGGCAGGTTTCATATTGGTATTCCTGCGCTCCAGGGCAGGGGAAAGCAACTCACAAAGTTCAAGGAAAGTGGCCTTACCCAAGCGAAAGTTTCGCAGCCACTGTGAATCATCCCATACTCGCAACACTATGCGGTTCCACCAGTCTGTGCTTGTTTGCCGAGCCCAGAATCAGTGTTCCACTGTATCAACTAGCCCCACTGCCACCATGATGTCCCAGTTGCCACAGCCCATGCTTTCAGGAACGTCTGTGTCCATGTCCTCGTGCTGGCATCTCTTAGCCTGGTTCTGCAAATACTCCAGGATAATGCACGAGGTTTTTACAATGCTCACAACAGCAGTGGTGATCTGAGCAGGCTCCATGCTTGCCGTGGTATGGTGTCTGCACGGGTAACCCAGGAAAAAAGGCGCAAAACAATTGTCTGCCATTGCTTTCACAGAGCTTTTCACATATACCCAAACCCACCTGTGACAATGTTTTTGCCCCATCAGGCACTGGGAGCTTAACCCAGAATTCCAATGGGCAGCGGAGATTGCGGGAACTGCGGGATAGCTACCCACAGTTCACCACTTCGTGAGTCGATTCTAGACACGGTATTGAGGACGCACTCCACCAGCTTAATGCACTTAGTGGGGACACACACAATCGACTGTATAAAATCGATTTCTAAAAATTGACTTCTATAAAATCGACCTAATTTCGTAGTTTAGACATACCCTAAGAAAACTTCAGTGAAGCTGCTTAAGACCTAAATCATGACAGACCACATATGCATGAATCTTCATTAGTGATATCCCTTGGGGGTGACTGCTCAGTAAAGATTAAAGAAACTCAAGCTAGTACATTTATCTAGAGGATGATGAATGCTGTATCAAGCTTTGTGGCTTTTAAGCAACACTGAAAGACAGTCCAAAATAGTTTTGGCTGCAAGTAATGTACATATGCAAAATATATTGCTGATGGCTGTAAAGGGTACTCAGACATCTATAGAAACAACCTAATATGGTTCTCTCATTGCAATTTATTATCAGAGGACTAGCCTCAGAAACTTTCAATTTTGTCTAGAGTGAATTGAGTTCATCCATTGCATATAAATGACTGAAGGATGTAATAAATTTTTCTTTGAGTTCTGAGACAAAAGTTTAGGACCAGATTTTAAGCCCCTTACACGTAATAACCTGCAGTTAGGCACAAAAATAATCACATTATAGTCAGTGTGTAAAGGTGTTGCAATTTGCCCCTACACTGTGATAAAAGACCGATGACACGGCCACAGCTGGCCTGGGTCAGCTGACTCAGGCTTGCAGGGTTTGGGCTGCAGGGCTATATCATTGCTGTGTAGACATTTGGGCTCTGGGACACCCCACCCCTCGTTGGGATCTCAGAGCCCAGGCTCCAGACCAAGCCCAGAGGTCTACACAGCAATTTTACAGACATGCAGCCCAAGTCAGCTGATCCAGGCCAGCCATGGGTCTTCTGTTGCAGCGTAGATATAGAATGGTGAAGGGAATATGAACTGAGCTTCAAAGGTGAGATATCCTTTTGAAGTTTTTTTAACAGTTACTCATCTACAAATAGAAACATACACCTTACAAGTGTGTTACTCCTTTGGCTGTTTTGTCCCAGATATCCAAAGCTATAACTAGCTCTCCATGAAAAGACAATAAGAGGACAGGGAGATATAAAGGATTTTTAAAATATTTTATCATCAAAAATAGAACCAAGAACAATGAGAGCTTATTTGTAATGAATAAAAAAAATTCCTTCATCTATAAAAATGTTAAAATAAAAATGGCACATTGATGTAGGACTGTGGTGATCCTGGATTCCTCCTCTGTCAGGTTGAGGAAGAAAAAACACCATGTGTGGAACATTACAAGGTCATTATCTGCATCCAAATTTATTTGAGCATAAACTTATCCAGTTTCTCTTTCAGGTGCTGGTTCAATTTCATAATCAGTTCATTGGATGTCTCACTATGCCATTAGATATGCTGAATTTGCTGTAGGAAGAAACTCATCCTCCTTACCTAGGGCACATCTCAGGTAGAAATAAGTAGCACTATTAACCTGGAGAAAAGGAGAAGAACTGTTATGTGTACATCACTGTTGTTTACAGTGGTAACTAATATGGATATATGACATGGGTCAATATGGTAGAGGAAGCCATATCTTGTGATTGTACATACTTACTGCTGCTCTTCTCTCACCCTCTGAAATCAGCTTCCTATATTTTGGTACTGACCGCTGAAATATGAAAGATATAGGGAAATTCTGTAGATTAGGGCTCAGATGAACTACTCCAGCTCCACCAGTTCCGCCAGTTAGCTTCCAACCTGCAGCTCTGATCATGTATTCTTCCTATGTAAAACTGAAAGATAAAGCCAACCTTAGAACATCAATATTTTCCATACTGCAAGCCAAAAGGATACTTACGAGGATCATGCATGCAGTATGTCTACAGTCACCAATACAACAACAAAATCATTAATTGACAGATCTCTTTAACAATTAATTTAAATGCCTGTGTGTCACAGGCATATGTTGAGTGTGTGTAAAAGGCAATTCAATTAAGCAATTGTCTGATACAGACGTTCTTAATTTCTGTAATATTTCTGCCAGTTTACGATCAAAGTGAAAGTTTTAAACTGGCTTTGGTGAACGTCAGCAAGATGTAACTGGTGTCACCAAATCTGTAGAAAAAATGTAACTTACCTCTGTTCCATGGACCACCTACAAAGTCATCTGCTCATGTACCAGGGTCCACACAGCCAGGGCTGATGCTGGAGAAGAGGTGCTTCTCTATTTTCTTCATGGATCCTCACTGTCCACCTTCCACCTGGATCAGAATAGCTTTGGGGTGTTTGAGCAGAGGTGTGAGTGTTTGAAACTGGCCTCTGTTAACTTGTTTTCCCCGCTTCTCATCTGAATGCAGCATAGGTATGGACAGCATCTCCAGCGAATAATCCATAAAGGGATGGCTTATGCCCTTAACAGTGTAGGGGGAACCCTTTGTGGAGTACCTGTAGGTGTCAGGGTCTTGAACTGAATTTCCATGTAGCATAAGAGGTCACTCTGTATGGTTTTGGACAACAGATGAATGTAGGTAAGTATTTTTATCTGGCCATGTAGTACAATGAGGATGATGAGCTCATTGGCACTGACAGAAATGTGGCACCATATTTGAGTTGAAGACAGGCACCATAGTTTAGTTGCAGTAACTCCCTTATTATATATTAACTTCTTTGGAAAATGTTTAATGCTTTCATTTATGCCCTATTAGAAATAAAAATATATGAAACATTAGCTTTACTCAAGTACCTGGACTTTATTCATCTCTGGTTTGCCCTCCTCATCAGTAGCCTTCTCAGCTGCCTTTTTTTGACGGTGAGGACCTTTCCCAAAGAATATGTAGTTTACAAAGGCATATTCCAGCAAGGCGAGAAATACAAACACAAAGCATCCCATTAGGTAAATATCTATTGCCTTTACATAGGGAATCTTTGGCAGTGTTTCCCTGAGATGAGTGCTGATTGTGGTCATGGTCAGCACAGTTGTGATTCCTGTGAAGTTAAAAAAAAAATGTCGGTAAGGCAACTCTGATACATTGTTCGTCACTTTGAAGGCATAAAAGCTGTATCATTGCTCAAACACAATGCCATTGGGCTTATGACATAGTTGGCTTAATTATTTCAGCAGACACTCCTAACCATTAAGGGAATTCATTTGTCATCTAGCAAAAAATATTAATGGGCATCAAGACAGTATGACCTATATAACATGCTAGGTTTATGTATATAAACTGGTAGTGAAGGGAGCCAGTGAAGAGGAAAGTGGGAAATTTGAAACAGCAGTTGCCTTCTTTAAGTGACATATTAAACTGCAAGCTCTGCAGGCCTTGGGGGCCAACCCCTTGCCTTTTCCATGGCAGGAGGGACAATCAGTTACCTGAACACTTTTCTTCTCCAGTTGCCTGTCTCATTAGTAGCCTACCCTGCTTTTTTTTAATACACTTAAGACCCTTTACGAAGAATATGTGATTTACAAAGTCACATTCCAGTGCTGGCTGATGTAGTCACTACAGAACAGGGTTGTTATGGAGAAGACACTTGGTCTTGTCAGGTGAGGGAATGCTGCTAACTTGATTCTTAAAGTAGCCATCCTGCCTGATCCACATAGAGTGGAATTAAATTTACCAGTGTTCTTGGAGTTCAGAGTAAGTATCCTAGCCAGAGGAAAGGTATTAGGAGTAATTTTGACTGAGGATCGAAAGTTGAGGGGATAAATGGAGGCTCCAGACCGGAATGGTGGGCATTAGTGTAGGGAGGTTGGTGGTGCCATCATAATAGCCCTCTTCACTAATTTTCAAAGGGATTACTTCATTCTATGAGGTGAAACTTTTCCAGCTCATGGCTTTGTAATCTATCAACCACAATGTTATTAATTTTTGATGTTGGTCTATGAGAATGAAACCAGTTTCTATTCTGTTCTAATCACAGGCCATTAATATATCTAATGAATAGCTCTAGATTCATTTAGTCATAAGGTGCTCCAATTAAAGGAGCCTGGGGACAACATGATTTACTGCAGTTAGCTTTTGAAAAGATTATAGGCTCAAACCACAAACAGTCCTTATAAACTATGCTAACAGGTTGAGGACCTCCTTTCAGATTGCTCAGGTAAAATTGTAGCAGGTAGCATGGTATCACAATATGAGCTGGCATGTGGGTGAAACACAGGGTCAAGTTTTCAGTTACTGTGAATCAACATAGTTCCATTGACTATGGAGCCATGCTGAGTTACACAAGTCAGTACTCAAGCCACTTCAATAGCTTTGAAAATAAATTACCTAGGGCAACTCTTGCAGCAGAGGCATCATAGTTGATCCAAAAAGATACCCACGATAGAATTGTGATCAACGTGGAAGGCATGTAGGTTTGCAAAATGAAGTAACCAATATTTCGTTTAAGCCGAAAACTAAGTGATAATCGAGGATATGCCCCTGAAAGAAGGATGAAAGTGACGTTATGAAAACTTCAGCCATTGATATTTCTGTGTCGGGTGTACATTTTGAGATAGTCAGTGCTTACCTGTTGTAAATTCCACTTTTTTTGATACCATCTTGTAATCAACAATTGAAAACTGTGGAAGCTCAATATTATTAACTCCTGTTACTGCAGATTCCCCTCCATTCCAGTAAAACTCAATATCATCAGTGGTGTATCCATCTAAAACAAAGAAACACAATTTGACTATTGCTTGTTTGTGATTTTTTGGTCAGTTGGTTTTCGAAGCCACACTTTTTAATGAGGAAGGAAACATCATCTATTTTTTCTGGGTTTGGAATGCTTGTTTTTAAAAATGTAGCTTCTTGAATCATGAGTTCAATGTGCTGTTACATGAATTCTAAGTTACATACAAGTCATTGTTTTCTTTTTAGTAAGAGGCAATATCTAAGCCAGTGGTTCTCAACTCTGGTCCACCGCTTGTTCAGGGAAAGCCCCTGGTGGGCCGGGCCGGTTTGTTTACCTGCCGCGTCCACAGGTTCGGCCAATTGCGGCTCCAACTGGCCGCGATTCGCTGCTCCAGGCCAATGGGGCTGCAGAAAGAGGCCCGGGCCAAGGGATATGCTGACCGCCCTTCCCGCAGCCCCCATTGGCCTGGAGCGGTGAACTGCGGCCAGTGGGAGCTGCGATCAGCCGAACCTGCAGACGCGGCAGGTAAACAAATCGGCCCGGCACTCCTGAGGCTTTTCCTGAACAAGTGGTGGACTAGAGTTGAGAACCACTGATCTAAGCGAATGGATATGCAGAAGATTATAAATAAAAGTACAGAAATAAGATGAAAAATTATAGGAGAAGCTAATAGTACTGCTTGTAGTTAAGGTTGCCCAACACTTTCCACTAGACCCTGTTTTCAGTGCTTACAATTTTGCCAAACTTTAGTTGTTCAGGTTAACATTTTGTATGCCGGGTGTTTGCCTCAGGCTAAATTTTTTTGGAGAGCTTCATCAAAAATGGTTCAGCCACTTTCGAGAATAGTATGGGAAATAATTTAGTCCCCTTGTGCATTATAATGTAGTCTTTACATGATCACATACTATATTTAACATAGGACCCCTGCCTCATTTAAGGCACTGGATGAACCTGCTCTGGGAATGAATCAGGGTTGTGCAGTGCAGGAGGCTGTCTGTAGGACTCCTGCCTTTGTTGCGGAAGTTGGGAAGTGTGTGGTAAATGAGGCTGGGAATTACAGGAGGAGAGGGGGCAGCCTCATGGTTAAGGGGAATGCGGGAGAATCCCTGCCTCTGTCACAGGGGTTTTGTGTGATGCTAGTCAAGTCCCTTAAAGCAAACTTTTCACAGGTGACCACTAACTATGTCTTTATTTTTTTGAGTGCCCAACTTGAAACATCTTGTCTGATCTGTGGAAGTGCTGAGCTCTCCCATGTACAGCTGACATGAATGGGAGCTGTACCTGGAACACATAAAGTGCTATATACGCTAACTACTCTGAAAAAAAGGCCATAGGTGTCTTAAATTAGGAACTCATGATTAGTGGAAACCATTTTAACCTTAATCTCTGTGCCTCAGTTCCTTATCTGTAAAATGGGGATAATACTCTCCACCTTATGGGGAGTCATGAAAATTAATTGTTTGTGAAGCACTCAAATACTATGGTGATGAGTGCAATTGAAAAGCACAGGAGGAAATGAAAAGCTCTGTCTTCAGAGCAGGGTTAGAGTAGTGTGCAGGTAAATAAGGCCTAGGGCTACACAATAAACAATGAGGAATAAACAGAATATTGACCAGCTGCTCATTAAATGAGCTCTGTCCATCTTATGCAGTAAATGAGGCAGGGGTTCTATGGGAAAAAATAGTACATGCTCTTGTAATTAAAGATTACATCACAATGAACATGCGCAAAGAGGTTGGGGGGCAAATAAGATTGCATAGATACCTAGGCCCAGGGGTTAGGTGGTTCTGAGAAGCCCAAGCCTCCTCCAGTACATCAACACTGCTGTTTTTAGCATGCTAGTGTGAGTCTCTGTCTCCGGCCAGGGAGGCTCGCCCCCAGATGCAGTGTAAATGTTTTCCCTGCATGCCTGGCTGGCTACTCTGGCTGATAAGTCAGGGCAGAAGTAGAGCTCCTTGTACACCCATCCCGCTGTACTTTGCTTGCACTCTGGAGTACTGGGTAAGTAGCCCAATGGGGCCTTATGCCTCCTTACTTGCCTGCACAGCCGAGTGAGGCCTGTGAAATCTAGGCTTGTGTTTTGTTCCTTTTTTTTTTTTCTACCTGGACTCTCACTGCTCCTTTTACTCCATATCTTGTAATTGTACTTTTTGGTTATTGGAGTCACTTTGTGTCTTCTAAGCATCTGAGGGATTGATCTATTTTTTTAAACTGAGCCCTGAGTATTTGAGGCATTTATTCATTTCTTCTGCAAATACTAAACTTTGAATTCTGAAACTGCAAAACAGATCAGTTTGGTTTTGGTTTTATGCTGCAGGAAAGAAGCTCTCTTTTAGAATTTTTGCAATTATCTTGAATAAACTGAGCTGCTCCAGAAATGGATCAGAAACCATATTAGGATTCTGTCATATGTTCCCCATATGGTCATTGGTTCCCCTTTACTCCAGAGAGAAAGTAATCTGCTACCTGGAAAAGGTAAAGATTTGGTCAGACTTAATTTACACTGCACAAATTAAATGAAAACATGTATCTGAATTCAAATCTTTAGAGTACAGTTAACTGCATCTTGGCTAGGGTGGATACTTCAGATGGTAAAGATTTAAAAACATGTTTTATGTGTGCCAGCAATATATTTTTACATAGCAAGAAAAGTCAAAAATGTAATTTACCTATGCCAGTGCCTTACTATAGTCTAGTCTCTCTTAAAGGCACGGATAGGGTGGGTGTAGTTTCCCTAGCAACAGTAATGACGCAGGGGCTCTCAGAGCTTGCTCTTTGACTCATGGGACTGCTTAGCAGTTGAAGTTACTGAATAAACGTCTTTTGATGCAAATATTTGTGATGGATTGAACAAAGGGAAATGCTAACATGTATTAGCTGTTTGTGAACTACTGAATGCCACTGTTTGTTGATCATCTGAATCGCTTCTAGATAGTTTAGTACTCTTTTAGCACAGATCATTGCTGTTAGATAAGATGAAACTGCTGGCTTCTGGTTGCTCATGCGTACAGCACTCAAGTTACCTCATAGTAAATAGGGATCTCCTGTTTTAGGGCTGTCATGCAATGTGCTGAGCACCCTTGGTTTCCACTGATTTCAAGTGGAAGTTAAGAGCGCTTGACATATTGCTTGATCAGACTCTTTGTCTGCTGGCAAAACTGGTTACAGCAAAGGTCTGGGGAGGGGGGAGGGAGAGAGATACCTTATTTTGCAAAAAGCTAAATGTTGCGTATTTGATTTTCTGTAAAAAATGAAATGTCTAAAAATAGCAGCTTGTTTCTTCCTTTGGTGCATTTTACATACATTTTTCAGAGTCCTCTGCTAGGTAAAAATGACAATTTTAGAGTTGATTAAAATGGTCAGTTTGTCAGATTTCTGTACCTTGCTTCACTTTCAGTGCTCAACTAAATTGTTTGATAATGCTAAAATGGTCTGTGGTAGAAAGTGATTAATGGAAATTGTTCTAATTTAAAAGGTGAATTTACTCTGCACAAGTGTTAAAAGGTAAAGGAGACATACTGGTTTTGAAGGGATAGAATATATTACAACCCTGCTACAACTGATCAAAGTACTATAGCTAATTATGTCTTGGGGCCAGAAGCCACCATCATTACTCATGCTGAGTGGTACCTTAATTTTGTGAGACTAATTCCAGACTAAGTGACTTGCACAAGGCTACATGGTAGTGCTGGGAATTGAACCTGGATGCTCCAATTCCAGTCCAGTGCCTTACCTACAAGACCCTTTTTCCTCCCTGCTCTATAAAACCTGTTAAAAGAATGTTAGGGTTCTGTTTATTATTTCTTATATTATTTGTGGTACTGTAGTAACTTGGAGCCATAGTCACGGACCAGGAGCCCATTCTACTAGGCACTGTCCAAACACAAACCAAAAAGTCCCTACCCCAAAGAGCTTACATCTAAGTATAAGACAAGAGATAACAGATGGATTTGGACAGATCGATGGGGGAGTACAAGGAAACAGTGAAACAATAGTGTCTAAAGAGGGTGGGGGAACTGGTATAACACAAGCAGTGTGAACAATGTGGTGGTGGCAAACATCATGTTAGTTCCATGATTATTTTTGGGGTGGGTTTACTTAGGAGAGGTTTAGCTAAATGGGAAGGGAAGAGGTGTGAGCGGGGACAGGAGAGGGCAAGGGGGCAGGTGTGGAGTGCTGCTGAAGTGAAAAACCTGCAAGGAAGGGGGAAGGTTGGGGCAAACAGCCAATCAGCACACGGCAGAGAAAGTCTGAGAACAGTCTCTGGTTTTGACCAGAAGGTCCAGCAGTCCCTGCTTCTGGGCCTATCAGCTGGAGTTTCTGGCTGGCTGCTTTCTGCAATTGTTCCCCAAAGTCTGCCCTTGGTGCAGTGCTGCTACCTGGGGTGTAGCCACTCAAGACAGAAGGTAAAGTTACAATTTAACCCACAGTTAATAGAAAGATTTTTTTATTTCCCCCCCCTGCTTTAAGTTCTGCAGATTTCAGAGGAGCATTTTACCATTTAAAAATGTTTCATGGTCACAACATACTTTAAGCAAGAGAGAAATTAAAAGTAAAGCCACCCCTTTTAATTCAAGAACCAGATAAGAACATAAGAATGGCCATACTGGGTCAGACCAAAGGTCCATCTAGCCCAGTATCCTGTCTTCCAACAGTGGCCAACGCCAGGTGCTTCAAAGGGAATAAACAGAATAGGTAATCATCAAACCATCCCCTTTTGCCCATTCCCAACTTCTGGCAAACAAAGGCTAGAGACACCATTCCTGCCCATCCTGGCTAATAGCCATTGGTGGACCTATCCTCCATGAATGTTTCTAGTTCTTTTTTGAACCCTGTTAAAGTGTTGGCCTTTGCAACATCCTCTAGCAAAGAGTTCCACAGGTTGACTGTATGTTGTGTGAAGAAGTACTTGCTTTTGTTTGTTTTAAACCTGCTGCCTATTAATTTCATTTGGTGACCCCTATTTCTTGGTTATGAGAAGGAGTAAATAACTCTTCCTTATTTATTTTCTCCACACCAGTCATGATTTTGTAGACTTCTATCATATCCCCCTTTAGTTGTCTCTTTTCTATGTTGAAAAGTCCCAGTCTTATTAGTTTCTCCTCATGTGGAAGCTGTTCCATGCACCTAATAATTTTTGTTGCTTTTTTCTGTACCTTTTCCAATTCCGATATATCTTTTTTGAGATGGCGAACCACATCTGCACACAGTATTCGAGATGTGGGCATACCATGGATTTATGTAGAGGCAATATATTTTCTGTCTTATTATCTCTCCCTTTCTTAATGATTTTCAACATTCTGTTCATTTTTTTGACTGCCGCTGCACACTGAGTGGATGTTTTCAGAGAACTATCCACAATGATTCCAAGATCTCTTTCTTCAGTGGTAACAGCTAATTTAGACCCCATCATTTTATATGTATAGTTCAGATTATGTTTTCCAATGTGCATCACTTTGCATTTATCAACATCGAAGATATATAGGACAAAATGGCAGGAGAACTTTTCAGAAGTCAGAGTTAGAAGTGACTGCTTTGGGTGTGTGGCAAAAAGTCCCATGGCCAATAACACTTTTCTGTGTATTATATAGATGCATAATTGCTAGAGCCAGGGCACTTTTTTGGGCCAAAATCTTTTTTGCTTAGAGGAGGGATTTGAACCTAGGTGTTTCACATCCCTGGTGAGAGCCAATAGTCTGGTGCTCTCTGCCAATTGAGCTACGGGAGTAACTGATAGCAATAATAAGTTGTCTACCTCTATGTGCATTAGAAGGCGATAAACACAATTTTTGCCAGTGGATTTCATAGGTACTTGCTGATAGTGGAGGGATAGTGAGATTTGGGAATCCTGGGTTTCATTGCAGGCTCTGGAGGGGAATGTGCTCTAGTGGACACACTCTTCTGCCCCCCGTGTGACCTCTTGTACAGATTTTCGCTCTTCCCCAACCCTGGCTCCTCATCCCATTTTCCTCACCCAGCCAATCACAGTCTGCACTCTTCAGGCTTCTCATCCTGGCCCCCATGTGTTTGTCCAGAAAGCACCAGTCTCACCTCTCTGGTCTCATTGTTCTAATGCCAGTGTTGTTCTCCTTGCCCGCGGCCAATCCCAGTTCCTCCCTCCTGGCTTCTCTTCCAATTTACTTCTCTCCTCATCCTGGCCTCTGGTTAACCCCCCATCCCTGCTAGCTCCTCCAACCCAATCTCTGCCACCTGACTCCTTGTCTCAGTCTTTGTCAGTCTATCCTAGTTCTCCCCCTGCACCTCATCTATTTATCAGAGCTGTCTCCCCCTCTCTCCTCAACTTCTTCCACCCCCCCACTACTTCTTAATTCCATGTTTTTTGCCCAGCCAGTCCCAGGCTCTCCCTTTATCCCAGCTCCATTCCCAGTTTTCCTCTCCTACCTCCCCCACCCCAGCCTCCATTCTGAGGCTCCCTTGTCCCAGTCTAATCCCCCTGCATTTGAATGAGGCAACTTCCTCCTCCATGCTGCCTGGACCTGCAAGGTGGTGGTGGTGGGGTGTCCTTGCAAGCACTGGAAAGACAGGCTCCTTGCTCTCAGTTCTGGTATCCTAACATGGCACAGCTTGCAGCATCTCAGTGGACAGTGTCTTCGGGGAATCTAGCTGCTAAAATCTAAGACATTTCCACTGAGCTGGTACAAATTGAGATTTTTCAAAGGCTTATAACTTGGACAAATTTGGGTGGATTTCTGTGGGGACAGAAAAAGGCACATCCCTGACACACAGGCCACCCGCTGCCAAACTTCAATTCCCTTTTTCAAAGAGATTGCCAGAATTTTTTGACATGGGCAAAAGGTGTTTTTCCTCATCTCATTCTTGAAAACAGCCAAATTGTGTTGGCCAAAGTTTTCCAAAGAGTTTCAGCCTGAAGCAGACATCCAGCATGGAAAATTTCAGCCCAATTGTTTAAAGTTTTGCAAGTTATAAGAAACTGAAAACAGGGTCTTTGAATGGGAAACATCAGGCAACCTTAATAGGAAGTGATATTGGCTCTGCCTGTAATACAGTAATTGGACAGGGACTTTATTATTTGTTTGTATAGGACCCCTACCTCAAAAGGTCCTTATTCTGATTGGGGCCTCTTTTATATCCGCATTAAATAATATGTGATGTATGTGTTCTAGTGAGCAATACATGTTTCAGTGTGATGGGATTCACCTTGTGTTATTGCCTTACATTATGATATATATGTATTTCAGTAGATGTGTCAGTGGCACTGCTGTCATGAATAAGGGCTTGTCTACACTTCCCGGGAGATCGACGTGCGGCGGTTGATTTAGCGGGTCTAATGAAGACCCGCTAAATCAACTGCAGATCACTCTCCCATCGACTCCTGTACTCCATATGAATGAGAAGAGCAAGGGGAGTCGACGGGAGAGCATCTCCCATCAACATAGTGTAGTGTGGATGCCCCGTGGTAAGTAGATTTAAGTACGTTGACTTCAGCTACATTATTCAATCTCCCCCTGCAGTGTAGACCAGGCCTAAGGTTTACTCACATTAGCAGGGTTTCGAATATTCAATAAGAGGTTTGTGGTTTGGAAAGAACAAGACAGATTCAAAAAGAGAAACTGAGGTAGGACAGATAATCAATCATTGCACTGCCCTGTTAAAGTGGATGTGTCTTTTAATTCATGGTGAAGAGTGTTAGTACATACAATAAGAAATATACAGTGTGGAGCAGCTACTAATTCTGGCTAGCAAATAATAATAAACCCTCCTTTCTGGGGTTCCCAAGCCCAGAATAGCAATAAAAATGATAGAAAATTGGTACTAGTGTGGGCTAAACATGGCTCTAAAATATGCTGATTGTTCACTGAACTTCTATACAGTACAATTCCTTCACCAGCTGTTCTTCTCGATGGTGTGATTTCTCTTTCATATATACCTGTCACTATATATAATGGTGGATTTTTTTTGTAATAGAAAAAGTAGTATTCATAATCCAGACAATATTTATGCTGGTGCCCAAACAAAATCTAATGAAATCCTTAACTGATTTCAAAACAAGGTCAAGAACTGGGAATCTGAAGTGCCGAGTAATGATTTTTAGTCATAATTACTCTGTGTGTATGTGTGTGTGTGTTGAATCCTATTTATTCAATTACATTCTGCTCCCCAAGATCAGAATATGCAACTGTGAACACGAATCTTCTCCATCCCAGTCCAGGTGTATTCTTCCAAACAGAGAAAAACAATAACTGACTTTACTTGAGCCAGTACATGAACACAAAGTATTTTAAAATGCATTTAAAGAATGTTAACCACAAGGCGTGCAAGTATTTAACAAACTTAGAAATCTTATTCCATCATCATCATCTCTTCTCTTTGATTAGCCAAGCATTACCAGATGAAATAGAGCACAAGGGGGCACTCAAGATCTGCTTTAGTTAGTTGCATCCATGCAGTCCCTGACGGTTTGGGATCCAGTTTCATTTATCCTTCACACTTAATCAAACATTTCATTCCATGTGTGAATTTAGGATCATTCACCCTTACAAAGTGTGTATCGTAAAGGATTACTCATGCTAGCTAATTTTGTATGATAGCAGTTAGTAAAAAGCAGGATTTCAGGATGGAAATGTAAGTAGTTTAATATGTGAAATTGTAACTAATCATGATGCTACATATAGAAGATTAATTTTGGGTTTAATAAATTTCCTAGATACTTTCAGAGAGAATGTGGCCTGTTTTTACACTGACACCTGTAACAGGCTAGTCCATATTTATCATTCAACTGATTCACCTAGTTTTGACATATTTTGTCCATGTAAAGAATGAAAAGGTTTTTAAGCTGTTTAGAAAAAATGTTCTCCTGCAGAAACAAACAGATATACTGAAGCCTCCTGCCTTGTTTAAGAGTTAATTTGCTGGGGGAAAAATGTTTTTCCAGCTCCAATATCTCTCTAGAAATAGAAGAATTGACATACTCTGACTTCAATATTTTCAGTTCAGTTATGTAGACAAAAGCAAAGCTATTGTATAGGCACCATAAGACAATACTGTATCTTTGTATTGTCAGCAATTGTCAATGCAATACAGCATTGTCAATACAGCCGTTTTACGTTTTCTTAGATCAGCATCTGAGAAGTTATTTAGCATGCATATAGACACAAGTTCCATATGTCTAAAAAGTAACAACACTTAGGTAGGTTGTGAAAGAAGGAAGGTACAGATCTTACTATTCCAAGAACAATTGCTATAGAAGGAGTTTTACTATCAACATGAGACAGCAAATGAGCAATGTGCTAGAGATTACTCCATTTCCTGATATAATTGGGCTCTTTTTTCCTCTCTGCCACTTATATCTGTCATGACTCCTTACAGGATAAAATAATGCAAAGTCTGCATTTACCTTGCAGATCCATTCCTATTTTATCACAGTAACGCTCAACTGAGACTGGAGACCCATTATGTCAGGCACTCTACAAGCATGCAACAAGAGACACTCTCTGCCCCAAGGAGCTGCCAATCTAAATAGACAAGTCAGACAACATAAGTATTTAATATCCCTGTTTTACAGATGGGGAACCAAGGCACAAACAGATTAAGTGATTAACCTGTGGTTGCTTTGTTGTAGAGCAAGGAACTTTTCCAGATCTCCTGAGGCCCTTTCAGATGCCTTAACCATCAAACCATCCTTCCTGTCAGGGCTCTATTGCTTGGAATTCCAGCAGACTATCTCATTCTAATCTCTGCTGCTAGTTACATTTTTACAGTATTTCCTTATTTTACCTAATTGCCACCATCATGACTCCATTCGTATCCACCCAGAAACAGGAAGATGAAGCTTCTCTTCCTTCTGCCATTAACACATCTCTAAGCCCTTGCCACTGGGAGAAAATGGCTCATACACTGATACAATGAACAGCACTGCCACTCCCCAAAACATGACCAAGAAATCGAAGATCTAATGGGTTCAGTTTGGAAAGCAGAAGCCCCAAGCTGTTGTTAAGCTGGTATTACCCCACATAGCTGCTTCTTTGCCAGCTCAGAGATTTGTTTTAGGACTGGTCTGTTTATCTACAAATGTATTGAGTGCATGTGCTTTTTTTCATTAAGAAGTTTGGACAAGTTGATAGTAAGGAAGGCTTCCTGTAATGTCCAATGACAGATGGTGGTTTGGAATTGAGAACTTGAGTCAGAACTTGGGACAGCATTGTCTCAAACAGACGCTGATGGAGGGCACTTGGCAGATGGCCAGAGTCTGACAAGGAAATGAGTTTCCAGTTACCTAAAAAAGACAGTGTACTTTTTGAACAATAATACATCAAACAAATATCATGTGTGATGTTCTAGTTGGGGACTTCCCATTCTGTTACTACCGCATGTTGCCTAAAGTCACCATACAGCATGCCAGTCTAGGCTTAATATCAGTTCGCTACCTAGCACAATGGGGATCTGGTCAAAGGGCTAGATCCACAAAGGGATTTAGGTGCCTAACTGCAACTTTAGGTGCCTAAATTCTATCTCACCAGTTGTTGGTGGCCCGTGGCCACACCCTCCTTATAACTTTTACCCCAGAGGTTAGAAGACTTGCTCAGGGCATGGGAGACCTGGGTTCAATTCCCCCCTCTGCCTGATGGGGAGAAGGGAGTTGAAGTTGGGGTTACCCCATTCCTAGGAGAGTGCCCTAATCACAGGGCTGTAGGGTATTCTGTGGGCTGGTTGTTCTCAGTCTCTCTTATTGAAGCTGTTCCATTGTGCATAAATTATTAAGTGCACTGTAATGAGGAGACTGGAACCTGGGTTTCCACATCTGGGTGAGTACTCTAACCACTGGGCTAAAGTAATAAGGAGTGCACTCCCCCCTTAATCTAGTTACTTTTGCAAGAAAGGGTTCAGGCCCATGATTCCAGGAGCGGTTTCACAGCTGTGAAACCTGAGCAGAAGGCGGCACCTCCCTTTGGCCTAGAGTTAGGAGCCTAAGGCCCTTTGAAGGGCAGGATTTACGACTCACCTCTCTTCTCAGCATTTCTCCTTGGCTAACTCTAGGCACATCCCTGCTCAGCATGTTGGCTTTTGTGGATCCCATTCTTAGGTGCCTAACTTAGGCACCTGACTGTAGATTTCACTAGGTGTCAGAGTGCCTAAAAGTTAGACTCAGCATTGCGATTCTAAGTCCCCTTTATAGATCTAGCCCTAGGTGATGGTGTAATCATAATAATGGAGCTATAGATGGAAACTTTATATAGCAGAAGATTTAAGCTACCTTCTTGGTACTTTGGAGATTCATACAAATTATAACACTTGTGGCATTCCATGGAAATACTGGGTCCAATACATCACTCCACTACTCTGGGTTTATGCCAGTGACTTCAATGGAATGCCACCAGTGTAAAGCAGATAGATATAAGGGAGAGGACAGCCAGGACCTACATACTGATATTTTTTTAATCTGCTAAGGTATTCAAGTATGAGGGATGCCCCCTCTGATCACTATGGGACACCTTGATGATCTTAATTACTTCCTTACCATTCTTTCCCCCATAAGTTTTTCCCTGAACAACAGTACATAACTTCTTTACTGGCTCCTCTTTCCTTTGCAATAATGCAGACAAACATCAAATATTGTTCTTGCTGCAATTTCCTATTTGTATATGTACAGGAGCGTTATATCATGATATGACCCATTGCTGACTAGATTGGTGTCAGTTTGATCTTTGGCCTTTATAAGCCACATTTTCACTATTGCTCTGTGTAAGCTGATTTTTAACCAGATGTCCAGGGCCCTCAATTCCTCAATTTTGTGTGTGTAATTCATTTAAGTTTAAGCTCTATTTCTAAAATCCTGTTGGTTTTCACAGTTTGCTTATCAATGAAAAGACTTGATTTTAATTATCATCATAACCCAGCAGGCAACAGATGACTGAAAACTTAGATTCTCCTCTTCCCACATTCAAATGAACCTCTCTGCAGATATTGTCCATTATTTAACTTCCATTTCAAAGACATTTTGATTGTTACTCTCCCGAAATGAACAGCAGTGATATTAACAGCTTTCTTTGGGTCTTTATTTTTTTAAACAAATCAGGCATGCATTTTTTGCCTCTCATTAGTAGAAAAAACTTACCATTCTATGCTTGCACAAACTGGGTATTGTGTATGTAACTGTATATGCAATATTTGAGCACAGATGCACACTTGACATTTAAAAATCAGCCCTTATATATGCAATCTTCATCCACTAGTTCCTACATATTTGAGCCAGCTGCTCAGCTGGTAATTTGGTATAGCTTCAGTGATTTCAATATGTACTCCTTGGAGCTACACCAATTTATACCAGACAAAGTTCTAGCCCTTTGACTCTATCCCTTGTTTCAAAATCTTCCTTTCTTTATATGTTATACATCCGATAGAAATCATTGCATTCCCCAATCATTGTCCCCCTTAGTTCATCTTTTATTCCCCATTTTGGACTGCCATACTCCCTTGGTGTTTGTAATGTGTGGTTATGTCATTGCTGGACCATAATCCTGGAAGTTTTTCCAACTGTAAATGCTTTAGAAATTTAAAAACAAAATGAACCAAACCTATTTGTAAGCACATTAGGTCAACATTGGCTACAGATGTCCAGTTGCTTGGCATTCATTTAATTTAGTCCAGTCAATATTGCATGGTACATAATTTTGTCTACTCATATTGTAAATACATCTTGCCTTTGAGCATTCGTTTATTCTGACTGCTTAAGATCTACTTCTATAGCACACACATTTTGTTCCCAGGCAGATTCCTCCAAATTTAGATGCAACTGTTCTTTCTTCATGATGCAGGCATTGGGAATACAGGGCCAAAACCGGGTTCTGTTTAAGTCAATAAGAGTTTTGATTTCAGTGGGACCAGGATTGATTGATTGGTGATCCAATCTATGAACCAATGCACAACGCTGCATGTTGTTTACTCATGTCATAATATAAAATATGTTGGCATAACCTGTTTGCATGTAGTGTTAGTGTCACCATGATCATGGTAGAGAAGACCGTTTCATTTTAATCCTAATACAGATGTTTATATTTGACCAAAAGGTTACCCTTTAGGTTGATGCTTGCCCTATGTCCTACTAACCAAGGGTGACCTATAATAAAGAATTAATAAAAATAACATGAAAACTTCAGTGTTGATGCAATGACCACACAGTCCAATATATATCTATTTGACCTTTGTTTTCAAATGCTTTTTTTCATCTAGTTGGTCTTTGTGACCACAGTTAAAGATTAATCAAGCACTTTTACAATTACTAGGAGCAAAGAAAAGCCTATTCAGAGCACCAGACCTGAAAATTAGGGAAGATCAGATCCTGATTAAAATCCAGATCCAAATCACATCTATTGTTATAATAGGATAAATCAGAATTCAGTTCTGACCTCAGTTTCATGGGAGAGACCTTGTGCAGGTGAGCCATGACCATTTTAAACACTTTTTTCATCTAACTCAGTTCAGAGCCGGGCTAATGAACACAGTGTTTGAAATGCTGGCGGCCCATCTACAGTAGGCTCCCAGCTTTGCTAACTGTGGTGGAGAGGAGCTGGTGCTAGCAATGGTGGGGAAAATTTTGCAAAATTACAATAGAGAAGAATTAAAAGTCCTATTCTCTATTGCAGTGGTTTAGAGGAAATATGTCCAAATACCAACAAAATGAGGCTGAGTTTAGAGGTGAGAGGTGGAAGTTCTGGGTACACTCTGCTGCTCATGTTGCCAGAGGTCTCTCTGCTTGAACAATGTGTATATGACACTGCGCATGTGATTTATTTTTTTAAAGGAATGTGATCAAATGTAAAGGGGAGAACTGGGGAGCAGGAAGTTGAGGTGTCATGATTTCTTTAGAACACAATATACTATCTAGTAACTCAACCTGAAGGAAAATTTCACCCTGAAAGGTCAAAATGAGAAGCCAATGAAAGGAGAGGGTTATAATGGAAAGTTTTAGGCCTTACTAGCCTAATAGGTGTCACTGCTGTATAGGCTATAATAGTGATTAAAAGCAGAGTGTGGCCGTACATTGGAAGAGAGCAGAGGACTACTGGTATCATGTCCACCAAGCTGGTCAAGCTACTGTGGTAGCTGCCATCTTGGCTGTCAGCATGGGATTGAACTGGGGCCTTCAGAGCTAAAATCATGAGCTGCTACAACTTGAGCTAAAGCTCCTTAGTGGGGGGCTGTAATAACTCATATTTTGTGTGGATCAGAACAGTAGGGGACCTTGCTTACCAGTGGGTTACACTACCAGATATCAAAGTGGTGGGTGGACTGTAAGGACAACAGAAGGGCAGGCATTCCACACAAAGAAGCTCCAAGATCTGCAGGACTTGGGCCAAATTTCCTCACTGATCCTTAGACTCTGCACAAATTCCACCCTATGCCCCTAGCCTGACTAACACAAAACCTGCCCATGTGAAGTGTTTGAATTAATATCCCTGTTGCATGGGGTTTTCAATGGAATTTGAGATCCTTTGGCACTAAAACTTGAATTCAAGTCCAGAAAGTGATCCTGTGTGTGGCTGGGAGTAGAAGGGAAGGGGATATTTTGAATAACATTAAATTTTCTTCGGTAGAGTTCTCTGCAGATAACAATAGGATTTAGGGGAAGGCTTGTCCTTTTGGTTGCGGAGAAGTTCATATCTATTTTTAAGATAGGAGTATGAAGGAACTAGATGGCTCAAGGGAATGGGCCATAACTATATTGATCTAAATTCATTACCACCAGATGGTGGTAGAGTATCTCCTATGAAATGAGTTGCTATCTAACCCAATTTTCATTTGGGTCCCAGTGGACTGTTGTCCACCTCATGAAAAACACTGTTGGAATCGGGACTACTGGGACGGCAGGTAATGTTAGCAGAAAAACCTCGTCCTGAATACTGATGGAGAGTGGAATGCGCTCCTTTACAGAGGCGTGTCCCAGCACAGCTGGGTTGATGGAGATTGGCGTGATAGTGGGGGAAAGCTTGTATTGCTGCTGCCCAAGCAGCATTGTTCTGTGAATATACTGAGAGCTCGAGTCTCTGGGGCTGTCATAAAGGCACCTTTCACAAGGAACACATTCAGTTAACGATGATAATAGTATGACAGACTCTTTGGACAAGATTGAAATGTTTAATGTTTCTTCTTAAAAGTTTTCCACTCACTTTGGTTTGTTCATAAAGAGCAAAGTTTCTGCTCTTTCTTGAAATATTTATTGCTGTATGTTTATAGCAAAATAAAAATGTTACCAAAATAAAGCTAGTAGAAGTAGCTGTACATGGAGGAAGTACTAATAAGAATTTTTCCTATGACTGATAACTCTCAAGTAAAAATGCTGTTCAAGTTATGACCATTGGTTGTCCATAGTTGGGAGAGTTGTTTATTACCCCTGCTAACTCCATATTAAATATCTTAAATATTAATCTAGCATTAACTGACCTTGCTGAGTGACCAGGTATATTCATATACAATCAGCTGTGCCTTCATCAAATAAATGATTGAGGCATGTAAGCTCAGATATATTTGGGGTTGGACTCGGCTCTCACAACCTGAACTGAATCAACAGACATATGAATCTTTAAAGTCATCCTGGGTTTTAATTGTCTACATTTTAAGCAGCTGTTCACATCTTGGCAGAAAACCAGTAAATGCATAAACTCTGCTAAAGGCCATAAAATACCACAACAATTGTATTAACTCAAAACAGTGCATGCCTGGCCTTCCAAAATGTGAAATGACAAGGTTCAGAGCTTATTTTGTCTGCCTCTGTCTAACTAAAGAGATTTAATATTTCCCTTTTCAACTAAAAAGTTGCCAAGAGCTAACTCAACAGAGCAGCAATCCTGAGTTCTGGTGACATCAATGTGTAGGGCTTGTTTGCCCTCTTTGTGGATGTGAATGTCAGAACTTGTATAATGTGAGAATGCTTGAGGTATATCTGGCAAAACTCTATAGCTCACAATGATTTAATAGTTGACTGTACCTAATGAGCAGTGGAACTACATCAATTTAAACACCCTTAGAATGCCATCTGGAGATAATGCAGTTTGAAAAATATTTGATCTCAGGTGTGTATGTACATCTCCAAATGAATTCAATGGGAATCCCTTAAGTTCATTTAAGAGCAGAATCTGGACCAGTTTCTCAAGATTCACAAAAGGACTTGTGGAATCAGTTAGAATACATTTCCAATATACAGTCTTTAATCCCTTGTGCGAGGGGAACAACTTATCTCTTGTTCAAGTCCATACCTCCCTCCCTCCACCAGAACTTCAGTTCTGAGTAACAGGCTGCGTTTTTCCTCTCAGCCTAGCATTAGCCTGATAACATAACATAACATCCTAATTCTTGGGCCTGACTGAGCTGGTATGGAAAGGTTTCTGTGCCAGCTTTTGTTGTCTCTGGGGCCATCAGGAGACTGTTCAGGCCAGTGTAAATTAGAGCAGTCCCGAGGCTACTCTAACTTATGCTAGTGGGTGGTAATAGGTCCCATGGGGCCATTAGCCAACTAGGGAACACTGAAACATTGCAGAAAAATGGCCAGACCCTTTCCCTGGGACACATTCCCAATATGCTCCCTATGCTGTGGTTACAGCAACTATGCCACCCAGAGAAATCCTCAGCTGTCTGGTTAGGACAGATTAACAGTCCCTTGCACTGCTAGAGCAGTGCATAGAGACTGCACTGGGGGCTAGAGTCTGTCTCTGTCTCCAGTGCTTTCCCTCTGAGCCCCCTAGTTTTGTTACAAATTACTTATGCAAATGAAGGGTAGACACAATGGTTATTTCAATGATTTCCTCTATCATTTCTGTCAGCATCCAAGGGTGAGCTAGGCATCTCCAGAAACAGAAAACTTGATTGCTGCTCCAACGAGCATACAAAGTAAATTAGACATGATGTAACAAAAGTGGAGAGAGGAGACTCATAGACTTCAAGGCCAGAAGGGACCATCATGATCATCTAGTGTGACCTCCTGCACATTGCCCACCCACTCCTGTCATAGACCCCTAACTTCTGGCTGCATTATTGAAATCCTCAAATCGTAGTTTAAAGGCTTCAAGTTATAGAGAATTCACCATTTATACTAGTTTAAACTTGCAAGTGACCTGCGCCTCATGCCATAAAGAACTAGATAAATTCATGGAGGATGGGTCCATCAATGGCTATTAGCCAGGATGGGCAGGAATGGTGTCCCTAGCCTCTGTTTGCCAGAAGCTGGGAATGAGTAACAGGGGATGGATGACTTGATGATTACCTGTTCTGTTCATTCCCTCTGGGGCACCTGGCTCTGGCCACTGTCAGAAGACAGGATACTGGGCTAGATGGATCTTTGGTCTGACCCGGTAGGGCCGTTCTTAAGTTCTTATGCTGCAGAGGAAGGAAACAAACAAACCCCTGGGTCTCTGCCAATCTGACTGGGGAAAAACTCCTTCTTGACTCCAAATATGGTGATCAGTTAAACCCTGAGCATGTGGGAAAAACCCACCAGCCAGACATCTGGGAAAGAATTCTCTATAGTAACTCAGAGCCCTCCTCATCTAGTGTCCCTTTGAGGGGGTCAACAAGCATGTGGACAAGGGGGATCCAGTGGATATAGTGCACTCAGATTTTCAGAAAGCCTTTGGCAAGGTCCCTCACCAAAGGCTCTTAAGCAAAGTAAGCTGTCCTGGGATAAGAGGGAAGGTCCTCTCATGGATTGGTAACTGGTTAAAAGATAGGAAACAAAGGGTAGGAATAAATAGTCGGTTTTCAGAATGGAGAGAGGTGAATAGTGGTGTCCCCCAGCGGTCTGTAATGGGACCAGTCCTATTCAACATATTCATAAATGATCTGGAAAAAGGGGTAAACAGTGAGGTGGCAAAATTTGCCGATGATACAAAACTACTCAAGGTAGTTATGTCTCAGCCAGACTGCGAAGGGTTACAAAAGGATCTCACAAAACTGGGTGACTAGGCAAGAAATTGACAGATGAAATTCAGTGTTGATAAGTGCAAAGGAATGCACATTGGCTGTGTTCAGTTTTTTGAAATTAGAAAGTTGGCAATCCTAAACCCTGCCCTCCCCTGTGGCCCCACCCCCTGGCCAGGCCGGAATTAGGAGTGGGGCCGAGGTAAGAGCTGCCCAGTGAGCCCAGGCTGCAATGGGGAGCCCTGGACTCTCCACCTGCCCTAGGTGGGGGGCTGGGGTGCCTGACAGCAGCCCCCAGCCTGTGTTCCCAACCCCGGGGTGCACTGTCCAGGGCAAGTGGAGGGTCTGGGGCTCCGCACAGCAGCCTGGACTCCCTGGGCGGCTCTTACTACTGCCTGGCTCTGGCTTCTGGCCTAGCTGCAGGAAAGGAGGAGCAGGATGCGGGGCCTTGTGGCAAGAGGGTCTAAGGCCCACCTCACATCCCTCCCCCACCTCACTGGGAAAAGGCTGGTGCTACCCTTGAGCCTCAGGCAGCTGCAGGGCAGCACCACAGGGAATCCAGGACACATGCTGTCCCGGACTCATTCAGCCCAGGACTGACTCTTGAACTCTGCATTTTGGGACTGTCCTGCCCAATTCGGGACGGGTGTTCACCCTGCTAGATTTGATTAGTGCGTCAGGCACTTAAGTACTACATTTCTTGTGTCTGTTGACAAGCAGGTCCCCCTATCTAGGAAGGCTTGAATTTAAGACAGTTCTTCGGCTCTAATAAGAAAACCTTTTACTCTGAAGCATAGGTTCTACCACCCACGTAGTTCAAATGCAATCCTATTCCAGATCAATGCAATCTTGTCTCAAGTGGGGAGCTGTGATAAATCTGTTCAAATCTCATTTTGTCACAACACTCTGCGCCAACAGAAAAGATAATGAAAGTTTAGGTATGAACACGGTTCTTCTTTCCTGACAACAAACCACCTATAGAGTCCAGTGGAATATCTTATTGATTCACTCTAATATTACTTGAAATTGGTTGCTGTTTCATTCAAGCATTACATGTATTTAGTGTTATGGTTGTTTCTGCTTTGTACAGAAATAGATATAAAGAGACTGGAGAAAAACAGACTGTTTTCTCAACGTGGGATGCCTTTTCTCATGCTGTAACTGGCTTAATAAAGCACTACTCTCCATTCTTCCCACCCCTTTCTAATTAGGTTTGGGGAATAGTTTTCATTGGGTCTGCTCAATCCTACCACATTG
The DNA here is from genome assembly GCF_965140295.1 of Lepidochelys olivacea. Lineage (NCBI taxonomy): Eukaryota > Metazoa > Chordata > Testudines > Cheloniidae > Lepidochelys > Lepidochelys olivacea. The sequence goes on from NC_140414.1 coordinate 99,570,211, forward strand.
ATTATGGTTACAAAAAGAAAGCTCCAGACGGGGTTAAAACATAATTCAGTGTTATGTAGAAGCATCTAAACCATATTTTAATTGCATTCCTGAACCGTTCTACAGCCTTAAAGGTCCGAAGGGACCATTCTGATCATCTGTTCAGACCTGCTGCATAACACTGACCATAGAACCTCACCCAAAAATTTCTGCATCAAGTCCATAATTCTGCAGAGTAGGCTCACAGTTTAGTCCTGTCTATCTTGCACATTTCACCCGTGTTGCAGGGCTGCTGCAGTATAACAGAGTTGCTGCAGTAGAGTAGGACATACAAATGAAGCAGAGCCCTTTCCCCATCCTTTACTCCGCTGAGTGTAGGTGTAACACCGACAGACCCTGGGATCGAACCTGGGACTTCTGGAGCTTTGTCAATGAGCCTCTACTGTATGAACTAAAAGCCAACTAACTCTTAGCTAAGGCTGTAAAGCAGACTCATTAATCTCTTTCCCAGCCAGCCAGCCAGCTCAGAACACCATACCCAGGAGGAGTGTGGGTTACACAGGCTGGAAGAAATTTGGCCCTTAAGCTCCTGCCATAACAGTGACACTAGAAACCCCAAAGAGAGTGGAAGAAGAAGGGCACTGTTATATCCACCTTAGTCCTGCCCTCCCTTATGCACTGGCTAGCAGAGCTAGGTCATCATATATGTTGGCATGATATGCAGCATGATAAAGGTGAACTGCAGCAGTTGGGGCTGCTGTGTGCACTGCCTAAGTGCTCTTGTAACTCACTGCTGAGTATATGTTACAAGTCGCCCTCTCTGCCAGTCCACAGAGGATATGAGTTGTTGCTGTCCCAAGTAGGGAACACTGACTTGATGCTCATGCTGGAGCAGCTCATGGTTTTAGCTCTGGAGGTCCCTAATTTAATCCCTTGTGTGTCAGCCAAGATGGTGGCTGTCACTCTCGGAGGCACGGTGACATCTCAGAGCAGCTTTCTCCCTTTAAAAACTCAGGATTTAGTGAACAAATTGAGTAAAGATCATATAATTCTGTATACAGAAACATGCATAAATTAATCACTTTTTCTGTGCCTAAACCGGCACTTTTCTCTGTTTGGTAGCTGTGCAGATTATGGACTAATGGAAATAGTGGCCTGCACAGACACAAGTAAGAAAATTTTTAAAAAGCTGACTTTGAAAAGCTTTATAAAAATACCAAAATAATCTACTGGCTAATTCTATTTCTCTTCCTCTGCTCTGCTGGAGGCATGATACCAGAATAGATGATAGGCCCATTGTCAACTTCTGTTCCTATCCAGTGTGGCTGTTGTAACAGTTTTCCATAACATATTGCATTTACTAAATATTAAATAACAAAAGTGTGAATTCTCAGCCTTTATATAACAATTTACATCTTCAGAGCATTGTAATTAGTTAATTCTCCCAACCCCTCTGTGAGACAGAATGACTCAGTGGGCCTGTTTATATTGACTCACTGTGATATGTTTGTCTCTTCTATGGATAGTTAGGAATAAGTTGTCTGTTGTGCAGCCTAATTCCCATGGGGCCTTCTAAATTGGGGGGAAGATCACTGCTGAAATGGCATGAAAGTAATTCACATACCTACAGTTTCCCTAGATAGGGCTAGATTGTGGGGTTAAAGTACAGGTCTACATTGGGGTTGGAGTAAAGCTGCATTGCCCCAGTGAATGCACTAGAAACCACTGAACTGTAGGGAGGCAAAATGCCTCCCAGAACTCCTGGGTACAAGGGGACCCTTAGAAGGGTGAAGCATTTGTCCCATTTTGCACCCAGCTAGTTCAGCTGGCCAGTGAGCTGAGAGATGACACCCTTTGGAGTGTCTGTACTCAGGAAACCATGGGCTGTAGCTGTAGATATTCCACATAGCGAAGGGAGGGAAAGGAGTGCTCCAGCATCCTCTCCGCTGGTGCACTCCCACATGCAGCGCTCAGTCACAATCTGACCCACAATTAATATATAAATTATTAATCCAGGTGTAAGACAAAACTAACAATATGTGGAGGAGACAGAATGCAGTGGGAGATGCTTCTGTGAACATAACTCTAAAACATCCATCTTCTCTTAGCAGTCAGCTGAGTTCTGCAAAATCAGTGTTCTTTAAGGAGCTATCCAGCAGCACTAATTTCCCCGACCATGGGACTAGATGAGCTTGTAAAAAAAAAAAAAAATCATGAACCATTCACAGAGTTAAATTTCCTTCTCTTTGTTGGCATTTAACATCTGTGAATAGCATGTGTGAGGATCAGATGCTATTTTTAGTGCCAATCTGAAATAGCGATCTGATACCAAGCCATTAGTAAAGCAGTCTCCAAGGCTTTTGTTTGCAATCGTTAGCTCATACTATGTATTTATATAACTTCCTTTGTATGTTCACTCCCCCACATCTTGTTTCATCTACGAGTAAATTTAGATCAGTGTAGTTGTTGCTCCTGGGAAAAAAAGCCCTCTAAATTGAGTTCTCTAAAGACATATCACTCATTTAAACCTTAAACGTGTTTATTTTGCATCCCTTATCATGTTCTTTACATTCTTAATTGTCATGCAAGTTTCCTGTTGTTTAATTTTGGATGCTGAAGATAATTTAGATTCTCAGTCAGGTAATAGCAGTGCAAAGGCTGTCCTAACCTTCTCTTAATATTTCATCCTGTTTCCAAAATGACTTTTACCATATCTCCTGTTTTGGTCAGCCTCAGGGTGAGGGGGTTTGAGACCTAGTGCCCATTGGTGGCCCAACACTTAGAGAGCATGATAAAATGGGTGAATAAAGAACACAAGGCAGATTATCAGCTGGTGTAAATGAAGTGAGCTCCTCTGATTTTAAATGGGACCATGCCAATTTACATCAGCTGAGGAGCTGGACCATTAAAGTCTATTTGAATTACATGCTACTGAGTGCTGTACGCTTAGTGGTTCATTCTAGCGCTGAGTGGGGATATTGCTCTTTGCATTTCTTTCACTCAGTTGCCTGGTTTTCATGTCTATCCTACATGTGTGGAGGATACACTGATCTATCAATAGTATCAGAGATGATAACTCACAGGATGGTGAGGCTGGGTGAGAGATACTTAAGAAGTTAAGGGATTTTCAAAAGTAGTCAGCATTAGACTAACTCTGCTCCCACTGAAGTCAATGGGAGCTTTGGCAGCAAAAGAAGAAAAATAATGACAATTGGGAGCTTGTCATCCAAAGTGGTGATGGCTATTCAGTCAGGATTTCCATGATCCATGTTGCCCCTGAACTCAGTCCCAAGAGTATTAATTCTTGCAACTGTAGAACAGGGTGTAAAATTGAGAAGAAACATTTTCCAGTTGTCTGAAATGGGTGGCTTGATAAATTATGTAGTGTGTAATTTCTACAGGGCTGGCCTTACCAAGGGGTGAACTGAGGCGGCTGCCTCAGGCGCCAAATTTGAGGGGGGGCACTAGGACCCAGAGTGTAGAAAATTGTGTCTGCTGCTGGTGCATGTTAGGATATAGATATTCAGGCCTGTCTGTAAAGGTCTATAAGAACTTAGGTGTATTCTTATCACTTGGCTAGTTCTAGAGGTATAAAAGAGAGAATCAAAATCACTGTCTTCCAGTGTAAGGTCCTTCTCTTACTGTGACAGTCTGAGGCCCTGTGCTTAGGCTAAGGCTTTTGGCTAAGCAACAGAGGCAGCCATAAGCTGGGAAGCGACTGGTCACCTCCTCACATTCCAAACTAGTCACATTGAAAGAAGGTGCTAGTGGGCTGTTAGGAATACAATCCTGTCCTGATAATGCCTATTGCCTCCAGAGAAAGGGAAATGCCTAGAAAATGTAAAAGAAAACTTAGTTTGATAGCATCCTGTCTGGCAAGAACTCACTTATCAATAGCTGGGATGTGAAATCCTCACTTCTGTATTGTTTTGTCATTATAGTTCCCACTTTGCTATTGTTTGTCTGTATAATCTCTGCTGGTTCTGTGATTGTTTCTGTCTGCTGTATAATTAATTTTGCTGGGTGTAAAGTAATTAAGGTGGTGGGATATAACTGGTTACATAATCATGTTACAATATGTTAGGATTGGTTAGTTAAATTTCAGTAAAATGATTGGTTAAGGTATAGCTAAGCAGAACTCAAATTTTACTATATAGTCTGCAGTCAATCAGGAAGCGGGAGTGTGGGTGTGTGTGGGGGAAATGGGAACAGGGAATCGGGGTGGGGAAATTGGAATCATGTTTTGCTAAAGGGGGAAATGGGAATGGGGGTGGGGAAATTGGAATCATGTTTGACTAAGGGCAGGAATGGGAATAGGGACACAGGTGTAAGGCTCTGTGGTGTCAGAGCTGGGAAGGGGGACACTAAGGAAGGAAACTGGAATCATGCTTGCTGGAAGTTCACCCCAATAAACATTGAATTGTTTGAACCTTTGGACTTTGGGTATTGTTGCTCTCTGTTCGTGCGAGAAGGACCAGGGAAGTAAGTGTGTGAAGGAATAAGCCCCCTAACAGTGCATATGTATTCTCTCTGCTCTAGATGCACAGAGATGGTGGAGTGCTGTGCTGGAGGAAGGAGGGCACAAGAGACATAACAGGAAGGCAGGAGAAAAGGTGAGAGGGAATAACAGAAAGCAGCAGGAGCTGCAGGGAGAGAGAGGAGGAGGAGCCTCTTATATACCTCTCTAGCACCCCCAGAAGCCTGGCCTGATTAACGCCAGCTTCTCAGGGAGCTTCCTGTTTCCTGCTGCTTCCCTGAACCCACTTGAGGAGAACAGGCAGTCAACTGAAGTAGTAGGAGACAGGTAGGCCCTTAAGATGTTGATATCTTCCCTCACTCAGGCCTTGCTACCAGCCTGCTTATTTGTCCCCTTCAATTGAATGTTGAGAACAACTATAACTGGCACAGAACAGCAGTCATGAGTGAAAGAAGAAAATGCCCCTCTGGGGCATCATTCAGAAGAAGAAAGAAAACAAAGGAAGCTTTTCTATCTAAGCAGGAAGGAGCTCTCCTGAGCTACATAGACACAAATGTTCATGGTGAGCCTTCCGGCCCCAGTGAGGGATGTGAGTGGTGAGGAGATGTCTGATCTTCCAGTTAGTCAGAGTGCAGGTGACTTGGCAGCTACTGCAGCATCCATATCTCCATCTCAAAAGGACGTAACCATGCACATTCCTGAAGAAAAGTGTAGATCAGAGAAGAGTGTGTTGGAGGCACAAGAAACAGCTGCTGCTGAGTTTAGTTCCTTAAGTCTAGATGATCCAGGACTGTGGACCCACTTGAGCAGTAGCCTGAGGGACTTCCTTGTACTGCTTGGGCCACAGCAAGTGAAAAACTTCATGTTTCCCCAAAACAATGAAAATAGAAGTTTCCATCCAACACATTACTGGTGTGAAATTCCCTATGGTGACAAAGTGGAGAGGCCATGGCTTATGTACTCAAAAACCCAGAATGCTGCATACTGTTTTTGTTGCAAATTCTTCCAGTCTAATGTTCCAGTCACATTGGGTTCTACAGGAACAAAGGACTGGAAAAATCTGGCTAGAAATCTGGCATGCCATAAGACGGCAGCAAATCACCAGAGAGATTTCCAGAGGTGGAAAGAGCTTGAGATGAGACTAAGGTTAAAGGCCACCATAGATGATCACCATCAAGAGAAGATTGCATCAGAGTCTCTTTACTGGCAAAATGTTCTGAAAAGGCTCATTGCCATTGTGAGACTGCTTGCTACTCAAAACCTAGCACTGCGTGGCACTTCAGATCAGCTGTATGTGCCAAACAATGGAAAATTCCTTAAAACTGTGGAGCTGATGGCTGAGTTTGATGCTGTACTCCAGGAACATCTAAGAAGTCACCACCCAAGAAATGTACACACACCACTACCTTGGAAAAACCATTCAAAATGAGATCATACAGTTACTGGCAACAAAAGTCAAACAGAAGATTGTGGCAGATCTGAAGTCAGCAAGATATTAATCTGTTATTCTGGATTGCACACCTGACATAAACCATACGGAACAAATGCCTCTAATGGTGCACTTTGTAACAACAACAACAGAACCTAATGAAAAGTCCCTGCAATGGTGACTGTCAGAGAGCATTTTCTAGAATTTACTACATTTTCTAGAATTACATTGGTGATACTACAGGAGCTGGTATGACAAATGTGCTTCTTAAAAAGCTGGAAGATACGGGAATTGCGATAGCTGACATGAGAGGTCAGGGCTACGATAATGGTGCCAACATGAGAGGAAAGAACAGAGGAGTGCAGACGTGGATCTGGGAGTTAAACCCTCAAGCATTTTTGGTGGTCAGTGATGCAGCATCAGCTTCTAGTGAGGCTGCTGAATTTTTTAATGTAATTCAGAGCATCTTTGTATTTTTCTCTGCGTCAACTCATCGATGGCAAATTTTGAAGTAACATCTGGGAGCATCCTCTCTGACACTGAAACCACTGAGTGCCACACAATGGGAAAGTTGAGTGGAGGCGATAAAGCCTATCAAATACCAAATTGGGAAGATAGATGATGCCATAGTTGCCATTATGGCGGATAATGCTATGACAGGAACTGTTCATGGGAAAACAGTGGCAGAGGAAAATGGAATCACCAGAAACATACATAACTTCATATTTCTTTGTGGCTTAGTGTTGTGACATGACATACTGTTTGAAATAAATATTGTAAGCAAGAGACTCCAAAGTGTTGACCTTGATATATCTGGAGCAATGGAACAACTGGACAAAGCAAAGTCATACCTACAGCTTACCGGTCAGATGAGGGATTTCAAAATGTTCTGAAGAGTGCACAGAAGTTGGCAGAGGAACTTCACACTGAAGCTATTTTTCCACCCATTCAAGAATACAAGAGTCACCAAAGAAGAAGACATTTGGATTACGAGGCACAGGATAATCCCATTAGAGACCCCAAACAACAATGCAAAGTTGAATTCTTTAACCAGGTGCTAGATTGTGCAATACAGTCTGTTGAAGAACGTTTCATGCAGCTCAAGGAACACAGCAGTTTATTTGGGATGTTTTATGATATTCCAAAACTCCTCACTATACCTGAAGAAGACCTACACCAGCAATGCAAGGCACTAGAGACAGTGTTGACACATGATGACATGCGCGACATTGATGCGAGTGATTTAGGTGATGAACCGAAAGTCCTTTCAAGATACATTTCAGCAGGATCAACTCCAAAGGCTGTTCTGGATATATGTGCACAAATAAGATGACCACCCTCTTTCCAAATGCTTTTGTTGCTCTGTGCATACTTCTAACACTTCCTGTAACAGTTGCCAGCGGAGAACACAGCTTCTCCAAGCTGAAGTTAATAAAAACACATCTATGCTCCACAGTGACACAGGAGAGGCTGGTCGGCCTTGCAACCATCTCAACAGAGCATGAGCTGGCCAGACTGTGGACCTTCAGCAGGAAGCAGTTCAAATCTTTGCATCCAAGAAGGCACAGAAAGCATCACTTTGATTATTCAAACAGATAAAAATGCCAGTGTTTACTATGCAGACAAGAAAAGTTACATTTGCTGTTCAGGCATTGAAAGTTAAGTGTTACTTAAAATTTTTGAACAAGGCATTTTCAGTTGTTAGTTCTCCTTTATTGGGGTAAGTAGTAGAGCAGTACCATGAGAGGAGTAGAACAGGAAGAAGGCAGAATTGAGACCTTTCAAAGTTTTGGCCCAAGCGAGGGAGCATGGGGGTGTCATTTAAGTTTCCCGCCTCAGGTGCCAAAATGCTGTGGGTCAGCTCTGGATTTCTACATGGTGGTGAATGCCGCAGTTCATTGGTACTCAGGCTATTTCAATTTGCTTAATGCTGTTTGAAGTTTGATTTCCCAACAACCCTTAAATTCAAGAATCAGATTCTTCTCGGACTTCCCATGTAATCCCATTGGGACTGTTGTTTAGTGATTTTTTTAACACTGGAATAAGATTATGAAAATGATAAGTCTTTGTTCTAAGATTTAAAAAAGTGACTAATTATTAGCCCCTGATTTTGAAAAGTGAGGGAGGCCAGCAGTTCCCAGTGAAGTTAATATGAGCAATTGAGTGCTCAGCAGTTTTGAAAATCAGGCTACTTATTTAATTGCCAAAATTAAAACATGGATTATGGAGCCTAACTTTTGGCATAATTTTTATTTTTTTAGATCATATACCCATATTTTCAGGTGCACTGCCTATAATGTTGAGTTCTTATAATTTATTTAGAGACACTATATCCATTATTTTAAAAGGTTAGTATATCTGAGACAGTACACCAAGGAGAAACTATTATAATGATAGAGAGACATTTCTGAGGGAGATTTTCGAAGGCACAAACAGCACTGTTGTATCTGAACACATTGGCTTTCAGAAGGAGTTAGGTCTTGCAGTGCCTTTTGAAAATCACTCTCTTAATTTTTAGTAGAGCTGGTCTACCTACTGACTAAAAATAATGTATTCAATCTATTTTTCCCTTTTTCTGTAACAGATCAGTTTTTAAAGATTTTGTCAATTTGAAACTGCTTAGCAAATACTATAAACACGCTGAAGCTCTGAGTTATCCACAGCAAGTGTTCAGTAGATTATTTGACATTCTCTAGTTAAGAGTTAAGCAACCAGTGACAGACAAAACCTGGTATTGTCTGTTTCCTGATTAGATTTGAATTAATCTTTATCACCATATTCTGACTAATATTTATTTTGTTTCTTGATTACACAGATCTCAGCTGCATAACTAAAATTCATTGTCATGAGCATTCAAACCAAACAAAGCTTCAGTTGTATGAAGGCTCTCAAACAGTAAATAATGAAGAAGTATGAACAGACCAAGTCACAAACTGGTTTCTAATTCCTTAGACTGTTTACAAAGAAGTTTTTATATTTGTTGATCAACTCTAGTAATTAATGCTAATGACTAGGCTTGACTAGGCTTGATTATTCAAGTGCTCCCCTAGCAAAGCAGACTGGGGAGCTCATGTCTCTGTTAATTTTAATTATTATGTATTGTAGATATTTATATTAACTCTCAGTGCTAGTAGTGGGGAAAAGTTATTGCAGATAAGGTGACCCTTTATTGAGAGTCCAGGGGGGAATTGTTCTCCAAATGTACTGACTGCAGGGCTTTTTAATTGCAAACCAGGAGATGAGCCCAGCAGCAAGTGGCATTATAGATTCATAGATATTAAGGTCAGAAGGGACCATTATGATCATCTAGTCTGACCTCCTGCACAATGCAAGCGACAGAATCTCACCCACCCACTCCTGCGAAAAACCTCTCACCTATGTCTGAGCTATTGAAGTGCTCAAATCATGGTTTAAAGACTTCAAGGTGCAGAGAATCCTCCAGCAAGTGACCCATGCCCCATGTTACAGAGGAAGGCGAAAAACCCCCAGGGCCTCTTCCAATCTGCCCTGGAGGAAAATTCCTTCCCGATCCCAGATATGGCAATCAGCTGAACCCTGAGCATGTGGGCAAGATTCACCGGCCAGATGCCCAGGAAAGAATTCTCTGTAGTAACTCAGATCCCACCCCATCTAACATCCCGTCACAGGCCATTGGGCCTATTTACCATGAATAGTTAAAGATCAATTAATTGCCAAAATCATGTTATCCCATCATACCATCTCCTCCATAAACTTATCGAGTTTATTCTTGAAGCCAGATAGGTCTTTTGCCCCCACTGCTTCCCTTGGAAGACTATTCCAGAACTTCACTCCTCTGATGGTTAGAAACCTTCATCTAATTTCAAGTCTAAACTTCCCGATGGCCAGTTTATATCCATTTGTTCTTGTGTCCACATTGGTACTGATCTTAAATAATTCCTCTCCCTCTCTGGTATTTATCCTTCTGATATATTTATAGAGAGCAATCATATCTCCCCTCAACTTTCTTTTATTTAGGCTAAACAAGCCAAGCTCCTTGAGTCTCCTTTCATAAGACAGGTTTTCCATTCCTTGGATTATCCTTGTAGCCCTTCTCTGTACCTGTTCCAGTTTGAATTCATCCTTCTTAAACATGGGAGTCCAGAACTGCACACAGTATTCCAGATGAGGTCTCACCAGTGCCTTGTATAACGGTACTAACACCTCCTTATCTCTACTGGAAATACCTCGCCTGATGCATCCCAAGACCGCATTAGCTTTTATCATGGCCATATCACATTAGTGGCTCATAGTCATCCTGTGGTCAACCAATACTCCAAGGTCCTTCTCCTCCTCTGTTACTTCTAATTGATGCGTCCCCAGCTTATAACTAAAATTCTTGTTATTAATCCCTAAATACATAACCTTACACTTCTCCTATTAAATTTCATCCTATTACTATTACTCCAGTTTACAAGGTCATACAGATCCTCCTCTGTGATATCCCGGTCCTTCTCTAAATTGGCAATACCGCCCAGCTTTGTATCATCCGCAAACTTTATTAGCGCACACCCACTTTTTGTGCCGAGGTCAGTAATAAAAAGATTAAATAAGATTGGTCCCAAAACCGATCCCTGAGGAACTCCACTGGTAACCTCCCTCCAGCCTGACAGGTCACCTTTCAGTATGACCCACTGTAGTCTCCCCTTTAACCAATTCTTTATCCACCTTTCAATTTTCATATTGATCCCCATGTTTTCCAATTTAACTAATAATTCCCCATGTGGCACCATATCAAATGCCTTACTGAAATCTAGGTAAATTAGATCCACTGCATTTCCTTTGCCTAAAAAATCTGTTACTTTCTCAAAGAAGGAGATTACGTTGGTTTGGCACGATCTACCTTTTGTAAAACCATGTTGTATTTTGTTCCATTTACCATTGACCTCAATGTCCTTATCTACTTTCTCCTTCAACATTTTTTCCAAGACCTTGCATACTACAGATGTCAAACTAACAGGCCTGTAGTTACCCGGATCGCTTTTTTTCCCTTTCTTAAAAATATGAACTATGTTAGCAATTCTCCAATCATACGGTACAACCCCTGAGTTTACAGATTCATTAAAAATTCTTGCTAATGGGCTTGCAATTTCATGTGCCAATTCCTTTAATATTCTTGGATGAAGATTATCTGGGCCCCCCGATTTAGTCCCATTAAGCTGTTCGAGTTTCGTTTCTACCTCAGATATGGTAATATCTACCTCCATATCCTCATTCCCATTTGTCATGCTACCATTATCCCTAAGATTCTCATTAGCCTCATTAAAGACTGAGGCAAAGTATTTGTTTCGATATTGGGCCATGCCTAGATTATCCTTAACCTCCACTCCATCCTCAGTGTTTAGCTGTCCCACTTCTTCTTTCTTTGTTTTCTTCTTATTTATATGGCTATAGAACCTTCTACTGTTGGTTTTAATTCCCTTTGCAAGGTCCAACTCTACTTGGCTTTTAGCCTGTCTCACTTTATCCCTACATGTTCTGACCTCAATAAGGTAGCTTTCCTTGCTGATCTCTCCCATCTTCCACTCCCTGTATGCTTTCTGCTTTTTTCTTAATCACCTCTCCAAGATGCTTGCTCATCCAGCTTGGTCTACAACTCCTGCCTATGAATTTTTTTTCCTTTCTTGGGATGCATACTTCTGATAGCTTCTGTAGCTTTGACTTCAAATAATCCCAGGCCTCCTCTGCCTTTAGATCCATACGTTCTTCAGTCCAATCCACTTCCCTAAGTACTTTCCTTAATTTTTGAAAGTCAGCTCTTTTGAAATCAAAAACCCTAGTCGCAGATTTATGTTTGTTTATCCTTCCGTTCAGTTTGAACTAAATTAGCTCATGATCACTTGAACCAAGGTTGTCTCTACAACCATTTCTTCTATGAGGTCCTCACTACTCACCAAAACAAATCTAAAATGGAATCCCCTCTTGTTGGTTCAGAAACCACTTGATGAAGGAATCCATCAGCTATTGCATCTAGGAAAATATGAGCCCTATTACTATTACTAGCACTTGTCCTCCAGTCTATATCTGGGAAGTTAAAGTCTCCCATGATCACGCAGTTTCCATTCTTATTTGCTTCATTAAAAACACTAAAGAGGGCTCTATCTATATCCAAATTAGATCCCGGCGGTCTATAGCACACCCCAAGCACTATCACAGGGGAGGCTCTAGTAGTTTTCTTTCCCAATGTGATTTTTGCCCAGACGGACTCTGTCTTATCCATTCCATTGCTTCCTATTTCTTTACATTCTACCTCATCATTGATATACAATGCTACTCCACCACCTTTACCTTTATTTCTGTCTTTCCTAAACAGCACATACCCTTCAATACCTGTAGTCCAGTCATGACGACTATTCCACCATGTTTCTGTTATCCCTATAATATCTGGCTTCACTTCCTGCACCAGTAGCTCTAGTTCCTCCATTTTGTTACCTAGGCTCCTCACATTGGTGTACAAACATCTTAATTTTTGCTGTTTGGCCTCGCTCACATTCTTTACCCGATTAGGCACGGACATTCTGCAGCCAGTATGATCTATTACACTGGTATCCACACTGCCCTTCCTCCTTTTGTCCATTCTCCTACCCACGGTTGTATCTTTTCTTACTTTGTTTTGTTCCCTCTCAATGCTAAAATCCAGCGTGGAGATTACCTGGACATCTCCCAACCATCTCCCCCAGATTCCTAGTTTAAAGCTCTCTTAATCAGTTGTGCCAGCCTCCATCCTTGAAGTCTATTTCCTTCCCTACTCAGATGAAGTCCATCCCGAGAGAACTATCCTCTGTCCATGAATGCCTCCCAGTGGTCATACATCTCAAAGCCCTCCTTACAGCCCACCACTGCCTGAGCCATCTGTTGATAGTCATGATCTTGTCACATCTTTGTTGCCCTTCTCTAGGAACAGGCAGAATCCCACTGAAGATCACCTGAACCTCGATTTCCTTAAGTGTCTTCCTTCCCCAGCCTGGCATAGTCTCCCTTGATATGTTCCAGCGAGAATCTACCAGTATCATTTGTTCCCACATGAAGGACGATCAGTGGATTCTTTCCCGCTCCCTTTAGGATTCTTTTCAACCTGAGGTCCACATCCCATATCTTAGCACCTGGAAAGCAGCACACCCTTCTATTCTCTGGATCAGCTCTGGTTACAGGTCTGTCCATTCTTCTCAGTAAGGAGTCCCCAATCACAAAGACCTGCCTTTTCCTGGTGACGGTGCAATTCTCCGGTCTATCCCCTGTTCCCTCTGGCTACAGGTTCTTTCCATTCCTATTCTCCATTGTAATCCTCCTCAACCCATCCTGTATCCTCCTGGGGCTCATATTTGGTGTAGTCTCAATTGACTCTTCCCCTTTTCCTATAGGACTAGCCGCTCTTCTCTTCTTCCTTGCCCTTCCACCTTCAGTGACCACCTGCTGAGCCCCTTCTTCATTTTCCAACTCTGCAAACCTGTTCTTGAGTTCTATTTCTCCTTCAGTAGCCCGTCTTTTCCTCTGCCTGGTTCTCTTAGTCATATGCTTCCACTGTCCATTTTCTTCACCCAGCAGTCTCCCCTCAGAATTCTTCAGTCCTGCTTCTATCTGCAAGTCTGAGCTTTTCTCTTCCGCCTCCTCATGTCTTTGCTCCATAATCCACTCGAAGCCCCTTCTAAACTCAATCAGACTTTCTACCTGCATCTCCAATCCTCGGATCTTTCCTTCCATCAGCTCTATGAGATGGCACTTCATGCAGATGAAAATCTTTCCAGGTACCCCCTCCAGGATCATACCGCAGCTTCCACATCCAGTCATCTTCATTGTGTCTTCCACTACATGGGTCACTCCCACTCCTGCCTCTGTATCTGTCATAGCCTTCCCACCTAAATCCTGTTAATCTGGGAAACACAAACCACACCAAAACACCACCACCCACAGCAAAAACAAACCCCCAACGAGCACCGCAATACAAACTCCCCTTTCAAACTCCCCTGTTTACAGCTCTGTTTGCTCACTCCTGTGCCGCTGCAGCTGTCATTATGGCGTTTTGTGCCAGAAAGATGGTGAGCTGGGACTGCAAAGTCTGAAGTAGCAGAGCTGCCAATCATAATGTGCAGCTTTGCGGGTTATGAAGGAAGTTTCCAGTTAAAGTTACTGTATTATGACACTCACTGGGAGTTTCACAAAAAAGTAGAAACAAATACTAGTTACAGTAAGAGGTTAACACATTACTACAGTCAATTTACAAAAGTTATAATATGACTACTGGAACTATTTCATAGAAACTGCTGCAATGTCCTATTTGAGATATTCTGCTTTGGAAGTTTTTAATCAGATATGTTGAGATAATGTGTTTTATGAAGACAATGGATTGACTTAGACAACGTTGAGTATACAAGCACCATTCATTAAATCTCACCATAGAGTTTTTGTGAGTCTCCTATCTGTAGAGAACTATTAAGATACGAGAAAGAAGAATTTAATCTTACAGAGCTTGAAACTATGCTCATTGAAGTCAATGGCAAAGCTCCCACTGGCTTTAATGATATAGAATCCAGGACCTCATTTTTATAGTGTCTTTCATCTGAGGTTCTAAAAGTGCTTTGCAAATGCTAATATTAGTGTTACTTTTTCAGATGAATAAATTGAGGTGAGGTGACTTTCCCAAGATAAGATACTATGGTGAGTAGGTGATGGAGAAGGCAAAAGATCTGACTCAGGACTCTGATCTAACCATTACACAGCACTCCCTCCTTTAGGCAAGAGACCTTCACAGAAATTTGATAGTCTTGGAACAGCAAAATAATGTGAATTAAATGTGGCTCATCTTACTCAATTCATTTTATTATGCATTTATATAGTTTCTATACACAAACCAAACTGATAAGAATATAATAGGGCTGTGAATTCTGTTGTAGACCAACTATAGACTTTACTTAGCCAATGAATTATTTTCAATTCAAAGATGCATTGTGGTCAACCCTCTCCCTCCCACAACTTACAGCTTTCAATTTCTAGTGTGCAGTTTTGTTCATCCAGAGGGTATCTACGTAGATCCATCATGCAAGCAGCTGTAGTTGTGATCCTATAAGAAGGAAAAAAGATGGGTTCATGGAAAAAGTCCCTGGTATGGTATCTGTGACCAAATATTTTACTGTTTTAATGGGCAGCTTCTTTTACACCCACTAGCCACATCACCAGGCTCTTTGTGTCTTACAGTTACATATTATTCGCTATTCTGTATGTTTGGTAACCATATATTCCATTAAGAGAATTTATCGAATATTAAAATACAATAGCAAAATTCCTACTGAAAATTGCAGCTCAACACATAAGAGAAGCTCTGATGTTTTAGTGAAAATTCTATTTGGGTGTCTCATTTTAAGATTGGCAGTTAAGGTCTCTTCAAATTTATATTATAAATGTTTTTCTTTATAACCTATGTATTGCGTATCGCCTAAAATGAAAACTTTCTGATCTATCTTTACTTACCGTTATTGTACATTTATGTTTAACACTTCTATAACAATTTTCATCCAAGCTTTAAATATTAGTTGTCAAGGTTCCTTCCACACTCTGAACTCCAGGGTACAGATGTGGGTACCTGCATGAAAGACCCCCTAAGCTTATTCTTACCAGTTTAGGTTAAAAACTTCCCCAAGGTACAAACGTTATCTTGTCCTTGAACAATATGCTGCTACCACCAAGCGTTTTAAACAAAGAACAGGGAAAGAGACCACTTGGAGACGTCTTCCCCCAAAATATCCCCCCAAGCCCTACACCCCCTTTCCCGGGGAAGGCTTGATAATAATCCTCACCAATTGGTACAGGTGAACACAGACCCAAACCCTTGGATCTTAAGAGCAATAAAAAATCAATCAGGTTCTTAAAAGAAGAATTTTAATTAAAGAAAAGGTAAAAGAATCAACTCTGTAAAATCAAGATGGTAAAAACCTTACAGGGTAATCAGATTCAAAACCTAGAGAATCCCTCTAGGCAAAACCTTAAGTTACAAAAAGACACAAAAACAGGAATACATATTCCCTCCAGCACAGCTTATTTTACCAGCCATTAAACAAAAGAAAATCTACCGTATTTTCTAGCTAGATTACGTACTAACTTTACCGGAGTTGTAAGGTTGCATTCCTGATCTGTTCCCAGCAAAAGCATCACACAGACAGACAGAACCCTTTGTTCTCACCACCCCTACCCGGTCCAGATTTGAAAGTATCTTGTCCCTCATTGGTCATTTTGGGTCAGGTGCCAGCGAGGTTATCTTAGCTTCTTAACCCTTTACAGGTGGAAGGGTTTTGCCTCTGGGCAGGAGGGATTTTATAGCACTGTATACAGAAAGGTGGTTACCCTTCCCTTTATATTTATGACATTAGTGAAGGAAGAGTTTTAAATAATAGATGGTGAACTAGCATATACTTTCATAAATCACTCCATCATTTATCTATGATAAATAGACTAGACTTCTCCAAAATGGAGTTATGCTATCAAAAGATGATGTACTATAACATAAAGATATCATGTTCTCCTCCAAACAACTGTTCTCTGTGATAATAGCCACAATATGGGCTAGATTCTGCTTCTTACTAATTAAAGCAGTCCTAGAGAAGTGATTGTGGCATTGAAAATGAGACTAGACAAAACAGTAGTGATTCTACTGGAGGGAACAATCCTGCACATATAGAGATGTGTAGTGGATGATTTAGGAGGCCTTTACCATTTTTCACTTTTATGGTTTGGTAGTTCAGAAAGGATGAATTCTTATCTCTAAGCTGGGGAGAGATGTTTCTAAGAGCTACCAAACATGAAATTGGCACAGAATTGAAATGGGAAAAGATCAAAAGGTAGCAGTGAAATGAAAGCACTCGAGTTGTCCCTTTTTGTGTTGCCAAATCTCTCTGGCAAGTAGTATGAAAAGATGGGATTGTCTATGTCTACATTTTCTTTAAGCAAATAAAACATTGATGTATCATTTGTCTGTCCGTAGTGTTTGTCATTTGGGTTGTGATTCAGTAATTTACTTTCAGAGTATATTTGGTGGTATCATTTTTATGATTGTAGGGGAACCAGCTCTCTTTCTGGACTTTGGTTAGGCCTGCAGAGAACTTAAGCAGGTATTTAATTTTCAGCACATGAAGCCAATGGGAGTATTGTCAATGGGAGGCAGGATAAATCACTGCGCTAAACCAGGAAATTGGGGTTCAAATCCTAAACTTGCTCATAGACTTCCTGTCTGGCCTTGGGCAAGACAGTTGGTGTTTTTGAAAATATTACCCCATGTGAATTAGTAGCCTAAGTCCTATTGACTTTCAGTGAGACTTTAGCTCTTAAATGCCTACATCGCTTTTGAAAATGAGATTTAGGTACTTGTGAAAATTTTACCCTTAATATCTGTAAAATGGGTATAATAGCTCTCTACCTAACATGCTTATTGTGAGAATAAGATTCATGAATAATTTTGAAGCACTCAGATACGGTGGTGACAAGTGCCATGGAAGTACCTAGGAAGACATACAGAAATTTACTACTGGTGTGCTGTAAATTAAGCAACAATTTAAGTACTGTCTGGAATTGGACAATAATCTGCTACAACTATCAATATGCTGCATACCTTAGTGCCGCAGTGTGTTTAATGTTTCTTAGTTATAAAAATTATATATATACATGGTTTTAAACTCTATGCTTAAGGACTAATTGCAGATAGCATTGTTATGTGAGTCAGACCATCACAATACATTGGAATATTTCAGATTATCTGTTTCAGATACAATGCAAATATATGCTCTGAACAAATTGCATTCTTTCTGGAAGGCTGGTTTTGGGAGCCACATGATTTTGCGTATTAAACTGAATTGCTTCTCTTAATAGGGTGGTGTTTATTGTGGTGGTCAAGGACTTCAGTGAAGATAGGAGCTAGTTTTTATCATCCTTGTGGCAGAGAAACCTTATGCCAAAGGACTCATTGAAAATGCACAGTAAAAGGTATTCATTCTTTCCTACTTAATTCTATACATAACTGCATATATTAGTGTTAGTCCAGTTAAATGCTTTTTTATGAAGATTCCAAACAGTATTTCTTTTGTTCCCAGTTAATCAGCCTTAATTTAGCTCATTTGCAGTAGATTGATTGATTCAGAAAGATTGCACAACCCATAGACATCAATACAAGATTTCCTGGATGGCACAATGATCATAGCACTATAGTGGCCAACTTGCTTTCTTATGATTATAAGGTTGGATTTTCAAAAGCACCTAAGTGACAAGGGGAGCACATGTCCCATTGACTGACGACGGGGCTTGTGCTCCTAAGTCACTTAAGCACTTTTGAAAATCCCATCGTATAAATAGTAGTACATTTTTAATGCCAGTTTACTCCATAGTTTCAAGGATTTTATGTTAATGCAACTAATCCACTGTAAAACTGATATAATGGTTGTTGGTCAATTATTCTATAAGCCTTAAATGTTCCACTGAGCAACTTTTTTATACAATTACTCTGTAAAGCAGAATTAACTCTTTTGGGCAAGGACCATCTTTTCATTCTATGCATGTACAGTGCCTAACACAGTGGGATCCAATCCCTAATGGAGGCTTCTAAGCACGACTGTAATACAAATAAAGAAATAGCAATATTGTGCAGTTTTTGTGGTAAGACACTATATTATTACTGTATTTGGACCTTGAATGGAGCTTGCAAGAGACTGCTTAATAGGTAGGTTTCCTCTGCTGCATAAACCAAATTCTTGGCTTCAGTGGTAACTTATGGCAGTGAATTTCAAAAGTTATTTTTTTTTACCCATATCTCCTTATGTGGGATTTAAATGTGGTGCCCTTAATTTTCATTGCATTTCCTCTTGCTCTTGTAATTTGAGAGAAAGTAAATAGAGCATTGGACTTACTTTCTCTACACCATTCATTCTGCAACCTCTATCATGCCTCCTGCAAGACACGGTATCGTACATACCATTTGGTGTATTTGTGGGAAAGGGTTAATGAGCAGCCCAAAGCACAGTAAAAAAATGATTTTGTGCTCTCTACTCCCCTTTTTCCTCTTCTTTTCTTTCCTCCTTTCTGCTATAACAGGAGCACTGAATGCTAATGAGACAATCCTTGATGCAATACCAGGCAGTCATTTTCAGGTAATTAGTTGCATACTGAACACAATGAAAATGGGCTTATTATTATTCATTTCTACTGAGGCTGAATGATTCATGAACCACTTTAAGAATTTGAAAAACAGTTAGTGAATCAGAGGGAAAAAGAAACAAAATCAAAAATGGCAAGAAAATAGTAAGTCCTGGCTGAGCTCCCCCTTGTGGCTGCTCACCAAGCAGCTGTGTTTGGACTTTTGTGCTGGATCTATGTGTTTCTACACTCCTCTGGTTCTGACAGGCTCCAGCCTCTGGCCTCTCAGACATACTTTCTGGGCACAGAGCTTGTCTGGTGTCACTTCTAAGTAATGGGCTCCAGGACCCATGCGACCCTCCATACACCGTCACCAAAGCTCCACCCCCCTGGGTACTCTGATTTATATTTTAACCCTTCTGGAAACATGACAGTTGAAGTAAGACACACACTTTGCAGAGGAATTTCTAAATCAATAATTAATTACTCATAGACAAAGCACAGGAGATACATTGATCTAGGAAAAATCAGAAATGCCAGTATGTAATTCCCTCCCTCAGAGTCCTCACCATTCTTGAACATTCTATGGGTTTTGGTCAGTGCCCTCAGGGGTCCCAGGTCCTCTCTTTTGGATCTCACTTCTCTGGCTCAGTCTTCTCTTCCTGATCATGAAGCCCCCTCTGATTCCTGCATCAACCTCCCCTCAGCTTGTTTGGATTCAGCAGTCAAAACGTTTCCCAGCTCAGAGAGATGTCCCCTTTGTGTTCTCTCAATCTCCCAGAGACTGTGTTGTTAAGTGTCAGTTTGGAGGGCTTGTATACACATGGACTTGTTTCTGATTAACTCCATGTTGGATACTTTTATTCCAGAATAAGAAGGCCTTCTTCCTGTTTAGTTCAATACACTTTTAAAATGGGTTGTTTCTTTTTTTTGTTAGGAATTTTCCACTGCTTCAGCCTCTGGCAGGCAACCTGGGTGGAACTGGTTTTCTTGTAGGCTGCAGTGGTCCCATTGCTCGAAGGTGCTCCCATTTGAATGGAAAGCTATTCAGGTTGATGACTTTCAGTTTTTCCTGGTCTGGGACATCGGTGATGCCAGCCCTGGCAGGAAATGGCTAATTCAGTATACACTGAGGCATTCAATAATACAGAAATTTTTGTATCCTTTTCATCCTTTTTTCATATTTCATCCTTGCAATAGGTGTCTAGTTGAGTTAGTAGGACAGAAAATACACTCTGAGCTCTGTTGGTTTTAGTTTATTGTCAACTGAAATTGGGCCCAATACTTAGGTTTCTGAAAACAAGTTTTTACCAAACCTAAGACCAATATAAATATAACCAATTTTCTCTTACCTCCAAAGGAAACAGCTGCTAGCATAACAGACAAGTAAGAATTGTCTTATGAGTAGCTAATATGTGGGAACTGCTATGGTACAGAGTTTGTGATGACTTGTGAAAAATGTTGTTTGGGACTGATACTGGTTTCATTGACTTCAGTGGAAGAAGAATCGGATACTGCATGTGAGATTCTGTGCAAAACCATTCTTGGGAGGTTGTGTGTTCTAATGGCACTGGATTGGGAGTCTGGAGACCTGGGTTCCATTGCCAGCTCTGTCAGTGACCTGCTGGATGACTTTGGTCAAATGCCTTCATGTGTCTGTGCCTATTTCCTCTTCTGTTCCCTCACCCCCTCTTGTCTGTGTTGTCTGTAGATGGTAAACTCTTCAGGGAAGGGACTGTCTCTTATGGATTTTGTACAATGCCTTCTGGTAATACCTAGAGTCTTCTACCGTACTGAAGACTCTAGGTATTACCATAATACCAAATTTCTCTGCATGAAGCAACATGTATTATGATATAGTTTTAATTGATTTTTCCATAGAATTTCCCAAGTTGTCTTTAGGGAGATTGTACTGCTTAATAGACTGTATTAGAACTATGTAATTTTTGTATTTCTCAATCAGACAAAAGAAAAGGACAAGCTGCAAGAATTTTGTAGGCAGAAAAATTATCCCTAAAAATCTCATTGAACAGGCAACTCTCATGACAATACTGAATTGTGGCAAGGTGCTGTGGACATTTACACATGTGACTAGTCCTGTTATCTTCAATGGAATTAGTTGTGTGTGTAAAAGTTGGATTGATTTCCCCTTACACCCTTTGTCTGCTGTTTCTATTTAGACGGCAAGCTCTGGGACTCTCTCTTACTATGGATATGTCTACATTGCAATTAAAAACCTGCAGCTGGCCTGTGCCAGCTGGCTTGGGCTGCAGGGCTGTTTAATTGCAGTGTAGACTACCGGGGTTAAAATAAACACAGAGGCAGTAACATGAAGTGTAGCTATTGCTTAATACTTGGTCAGAGCATTTCACCACAATAGCATTGCCAAAAAGCTGTTGTCTATTCTTCAGAGCTCTCTATAGAGGAAAAAGAAGCAATGTTTAACATAGCATGAACGATTAAATATAGAGAGGACCCAGAGCTAAATGATACAAATCCTGTCATGAAAAGTCTTGTCCCACTTGGAGAAGAAGGAATAAAATTTTAATGTGTTCTTGCCACCTCTTTCAACCAACATAGTATAAATTATAAATGTGAATAAGGGTATGAACTGGGGAAGACGAGCGTTTTTGTTTTTTAAAAGTCTCTTGTGCACACTGTAAAAACTCAGCCTGAACTGCAGTTTGAAAGTGAACTTTTACACCAAGGGGAAAAGTTGCTCTTCCTGATCTTGTATCAGCTGTACACATTGACTCTGGAGTAACTCCATCACGCTGCCGTGAGATCAGAATCAGGCCAAGGATTCATCTCTGGAAATAACTGCTTAATTTTTCTGTTTAAAATGTAAGTCTAAGACAACCTGTTTTATGCTTGGGTTTCAGAAGGACAACTTGTTGGCAAAATTATTACAAGAAACGCAGAATTTTAGAATCATAGGACTGGAAGGGACCTCAAGAGGTCATCTAGTCCAATCCCCTGCATTCATGGCAAGACAAAATATTATCTAGACCATTCCTGACAGGTGCTTGTCTCACCTGCTCTTAAAAAATCTCCAATCATGGAGATTCCACAGTCTCCCTAGGCAATTTATTCCAGTGCTTAACCACCCTGACAGGAAGTTTTTCCTAATGTCCAACTTAAACCTCCCTTGCTGCAATTTAAGCCCATTGCTGCCTCTCCTATCCTCAGAGGTTACGAACAATTTTTCTCCCTCCTCCTTGTAACAACCTGTTATATACTTGAAAACTATTATCATGTCCCCTCTCAGTCTTCTCTTCTCCAGACTAAACAAAATCAGTTTTTTCAATCTTCCCTCATAGGTCATGTTTTCTAGGTCTTTAATAATTTTTGTGGCTCTTCTCTGGACTTTCTCCAATTTGTCCACAATTTTCCTGAAATATGGTGCCCAGAACTGGACACAATACTCCAGTTGAGGCCTAAATCAGTGTGGAGTAGAACAGAAGAATTATTTCTCATGTCTTGCTTACAACACTCCTGCTAATACATACCAGAATGATGTTCGCTTTTTTTGCAACAGTGTTCTACTGTTGACTTATATTTAGCTTGTGATCCACTATGACTCCCAGATCCCTTTCCGCAGTACTCCTTCCTAGGCAGTCACTCCCCATTTTGTATGTGTGCAACTGATTGTTCCTTCCTCAATAGAGTACTTTGCATAAGAGAAAATGATACATGTGGTTTACAATATAAAAACAGCATCCTTTACCTATATATGCCTCATATAAGGCTTTAATTCCAGAGAATCTGGTGACATCATACATTACAAAAGCAAAGCCTGGGCACTTTGTTCATAGCCACCAGAACCCCAGGATTGATAATAGGCCCTGATCCTGAAAACATGACTCTGCTGAACTTTATGCACTGTGAGTATTCCCATTTACTTCTATGTGCTGCACATATGCTTGGTGTTAATTGAAGTTTGCCGGATCAAATATTTTTATAATATATGGTTACAAAATCAACTACCCTCAGTATCTCTTGTCTGGTCACATTATATGAAAAGTACAGTTATAAATAGCTTATAAAGGATTAATAAATGAATAATGGCTGTTATAAGCACGGTACAGAATTTTCAGACTAAGTGATTTAGGATCCTGTCTCACTAACAGGTGGGGAAATGGGATGTAGGTTCCTAAGTCACTTAAGCGCTTTTGAAAGTTTTGTGTAATGTGTTACAGATGGTTATAAATGCATCAGTAGAAGTTCTTATAGATGTTTGTAAGCCACTGGTGCATAAAACCTGTTGGGTTCTGTAACTATCTATCACTATAGATTTACCATTTAGTAAAATGTCTGTTAATCATTTATTATCCTTTTATAAACTCTTTAGAAATAGAACCTTAATATAAAGTGTAACCTCTAATCCAGGGGTTCCCAAACTGGGTCTGTGAGCTTGATGTTCAATTCATTCACTTCACAACAATTTTTTAAGAAGGTGGTTCATGAACCAGTAGAGTTTAGGAGCCAGTGTCTAATCCCATTTCTTGTATCCTAAGCCACCCTTCATGTGCCTTTTGCTTCCTTCCCATTCCCCTCTGGGTTTCTAGTCCGTATATTTCTCACCTGCAATGCCAGACAACTTTATTTTTAAAAAAATATATTTTCAAGGTGTGGAATAAGCATTAATCCAAAGCCACTTGTCAAAAACTTGTGAAAACTGTTTTAATTATCTTTAAGTAATGTTGCTGTCCTGAACCAGTCATTGGTGTCATAATGAACAAAGTCAAAATAACCAGCAGTCAGGTAGATTTGGGGCAAGTATTTGGTGAGTAGGGCTGTGTGAATGACTGAACATTTGGTTTTGTTGCTTGTCCAAAAGATATCTATTTTTTCCAGATCAAGCTGAATGAAAATGTTTCAAAAATTTTTGGCATATTGAAATACTGAAAGAAGTTGTTTGGGTTGAAGGATTCATTTTGAGTTTCTCATCTGTTCTCATACACCCAATAACTTTCATAGGAGGAATACATTTCTTGTCAAATGTAAACAGGGACATGAAAAGTTAATATACGAGTCAAATCAATCAGCTGCATTGGCGTGGAATAAGATAATTGTTTATAAAAGTCATTGCTGCATCTGACCCCTGTTACCATGTTTATACATGGACATTCTTCTCAGAAAAGTCTATTCCCTACTTTATGGAATCAAGTGCCTAAAAGTAAAGCACAATCTGAGAGAAGCTGGAGGATGGGAGGGCTGGTGGCCAAACATTCTAGTTTTGTTAGTCCTCTCCAACCCCAAAGCAAGATTAATTAGAAACTACGCAGCATTTAAAGTCTAAAAAAAAAAAAAAAGTAAACCCAGAGGCTCAGAAAACACTTAGTACAAAATTTCAAACGTTCCTTAGTACCCAACAGAAATTGTAGTCATTTTGTAGTCAATTGTAGTCATTGGTTTATCCCCAAATCTGATCCCCAAGTTCACTGACACCATAGTTGAATGATGCCACTGAAAGGTCCAGTCATGCAAACACTTAACCACATGAATGATCCCACTGAAGTCAATAGAACTATTCTTGGGAGCAAGGGCTAGCTGTGTCAGTAAAGGGTCAGGGCCCATAGTCTGCACAGTGAAGCATGATAGATAGATAAATGTACCATATCTTCCTTATTACTTCAACAATGCTTGTCAATTAATCCCTGCATAAACTACAATAATGAGATCATATGTAGGATGACATGTGGACTTTCCCATGTGCCAAGATCTGAAAAATTCACAACTCATTCATAATTCATCTTATACATCATAGATAAAGAAAATACTGGCAAGGCTAATGCAAGAGTAGAAAGGTAATGGTGTAGATGCCTAAGCAGGAACATTTAGGAGCACCCTTGAAATTTTGTATTCTGAGCCCCTGCTCAGCCATTGCAACACCACTTCCTGGGAGGCTGTCACTAATTGGAAGGAATGTTACTGTACTTCCTTTCACTTTGAATTGTTACTCTAAAATTGTGTCCTCCAAATATATCTTTCAGGGGTTAGGTGTAAACTGTTACAAGACACTTTACACACCAAATTAAAACACTGACATATCTTATCTGGACAGAAAGGGAATTGAATTAAAGTAGAAATTTTCACTCCAGCCCCCTACTAAAGATTTATTTTCATCTTTATTTGAGAGCTGTATTTAGGAAAGTCAATAACCTTGCAACTGGTGTGTAATTTCACTGGAGTTTGAATAATTTTTATTGATTGCATTGGGCTCACAGTGAAGTGTTAAAAGCAAAATCCACTGAAGTCAAGGAAGACTCCAATAGATTTCAGTGGGCTTTGGCCTAGGCCATATGAGTTAAATAAAACAGTTGTAACCCAGGGGCTAATCAAGCCCTCCACAAATGAAACTACAGTACTTATTAGCACTCTTTTGTCATATTTGACATAATGAGAGAGCTGGCAACATGTTTTATCACAAATCGTGCCATATTGGTTTTTTTCTTAAATCCCCAGCTCCTGGAGGCAGATGATTAGGTGAAAATCTAAGTTTTCATTTTAAAAAGAGGTACACTTAGAGTCCTCATGGTTGTGGAGAAAAGCTTGAAAATGTGATCTAAGAGCACCCTAAAGACAAAAAAGAACATGATTGTGATCTCTCTGGGACATGGACCACCTTTTTATTCTGTGTTTGTACAGCAACTAGCACAGTGGTAAAGGACTGCTGCTCCTAGGTGCTGCTGAAATACAAATAAATAATATATATTATTAAAATATTATTTGCTAGGGACTGACTGAGTTTTGAATGGCAATAATACAGAGTGGATCAGATTTTTTCAGTTAGGCTTGCATAACTGGAGACATATATTTGGCACCAAACCTATATTTGCAGAGACCCAGTCTGCACACACACTCTGGGATCTGCACATGTGCATGGCCACTTCGCATGAATGGGTGTTTATGTGCGTAAGACAGGAGTTCAATTTCGTGTTTCTGAGTTTGAAAATCTGGCCCTAGGGAAAACCTTGCAGTCCATACTTTTCTTGGAGAATTGGAGAAAAGATGAAATAAGCAATGGCCATGTCTTTAATCCTCTTCCACTTTTTCATTTGTTTTATTTAAATTCTAGCACAGTCACTCCTTGTGAGAGCAGAGCTGCATATCTGGAAGTGTAATAATTAGGTAAAATATTTTGTATAATTGCAGCTATTAGTTGCATAACTATGTTTTTCTTTTTAATAAAAAACATAATCTTAAACAAAAAATTGCAAATTACTCAAGTGTCTTAAATCTGTAAGGGGACAAATATCTTGTTTCTCAACCATGTACAGTTTGCATCTAGTGCTTCTAAAATGGATCCTAATCCAGAAAATTCCTGCTTTTCTGTTAGATGATTGTTTCCTGGACATTCCAGAATATGTTTTGGGTGATAATCCTGAATTTGGATGGGTGTACAAATGTTTTCATAATTTTCCTTTTGAGGAACATAATTTTTTTTATGGGGATCATGGATACCCTCTTGGCATATATCAAAAGTCTGCATTAGAGAAGACCATTATTTTCTTAGTATGCTATTTTTCTTTCTTTCTTTTTCTTTTCAATCTACCATAAGTGTCTGGTCTTTGTTTTGAAGGACTATGTGCTAGAAAAAGTCACTGCTGTTCTTGTTTTAGGATCATTAAGTACAGAAATGATTAGAGGCCCTTTCAAAGTTAAGACTTAGAACTTTTGCTAGATCTCCAGGGATTTGGTTTGTCAAACTCTGAGTCTTGATATTGTATAGGGATGTCTACACTTTGCAGAGTTTTTGTGCTGTCAGTTTTATTGGTGATAGTGAACTGTTGAAAGAAAAGCACTGGTTTGGGTACTCACTTACTTCCACAGACATCATAGAGTGTTTACATTTGCAGCACTTCCATCGCGGATGAGAGCAGTGCACTGAGGGCAATTATCCCACAGTGCAGCTCTCTCCATTTTGACGATGGGTCTTGTGGGAAGGGGGTGTGTGATTGTGGGGCATCTTGGGTCCCTCTACAGCCTCCTCTCCCCAAACACTGATCAGCTCCTGTAGCTCAGCATTGCTCTAAGCAGGGGATTGTTTGCTCCGTGGAGCAGGCATTGTCACCTGGCCAGATCATAAGTGAGCACTTGCCAAGAAAACAGGAAGGGGAGTTTCAAAGTTCCCGGGGCTTTACAGGGGGAGGAGTGGATGTCTGTTTACCTGGCAGCAGAGCTGCTGGCCAGAGTGGTCACTTAGGCACTGTGGGATATCCTGCGGAGACTAAAAGCTTTGTAAACAGGAAGAATGTGTCTTCACTTGCACATCACTGCAAAAGCATCACCGGTAAGAGCTGTACGCCTCTCGTGGAGGTGGTTTTCTTTTTGCGGTGAAACTTCTGAGTTTCACTGCAAAAAGTCATTGGCAAGTTTAGATGCTCCCATGGTTTTTGTGCAAAAAAGGGACTTTTTCCACTTTAAATGGCAAGCGTAGACATGCCCTTAGTCTTGACATTGCTCCATTAGTTGCATGCTAGTGATCTGCAGGAAAGAGCTGAATGAGAACTACCAGTGACAAACTGAAACTGTCTAACTTTCAAATAAATGGTTAAGTTCTTCTTTTTAAACTTTACAAAAGCTACTCATTAGCTAGTCGTCTACAGATGTGTGCTTGGAAGGTGAGGGTCAGCAATGGGCTAGGCAATTGAGGTAAAGGTTAGATTTTGTTCCTCCCCTTTGGCCTTACCAGGCCCTCTTCAGCTTTACTTAGAGTTGGGCAACATGTTCTTTTCACCAAAACTTTTTCCAGCAAAAAATGCAGATTCAGTGCCCCTGGGAACATTTTGTGAATTCATGTTTTTGCTGAATTGTTCATTTTTGGGGAAAAGACCCAGATTCCTCCTCTTCCCCCCACAATCAAAACATTTTGTTTCAACGCTTTTGAAATGAAATGTTTTGGTTCTTTTGATTTAAAACAACTTTTGACTTTAAAGTTTCTTTTAATGTTAAAATAATATTTAAAATGCTCAATCAAAACAAAACATGTTTCATTTTACCCAAAGCAAGCTAGCTTCTGTATTTCTGTCTTTCTGGAATTGCTAGCAAACCAAAAAATGTTGGAATGGTCTTAAGCCATAACATTTGGATTGAGTTCCATACCTCGCATAGTTGAAGGAAGGGAGGAGGTTGTTTTGGATGTAGGGTTTTGGCTCAGGACCATATCTAGTCTGACTATTACTGGAGATAAACCAAGATAGGTGAGGTAATATCTTTTATTGGACCAACTTTTGTTGTGAGAGAGACAAGCTTTCAAGCCTCACAGAGCTCTTCTTCAGGTTGGGGAAAGGAAACCTGAGTGTTTGAGCTGAATACAAACTGGGACAGATTAAGCATAAAGGGTTAACATATGTGTTAATAGAGATCTCATTTTTAACTAAAGTTAAAATCTATCCTTGATCACAACCTGCTTTCTTGTCTGTGGTAGTGGTTTCAAATGTGACCTTTGGGTTTTTACTGTTAATGTTAAAGGGAAATAATAAAAGTAATGAACGTTGTTAATTTGTGTGTATTGTATCTCTTCAAAAAGAAAAGGAGTACTTGTGGCACCTTAGAGACTAACCAATTTATTTGAGCATATGCTTTCGTGAGCTACATCCGATGAAGTGAGCTGTAGCTCACGAAAGCTTATGCTCAAATAAATTGGTTAGTCTCTAAGGTGCCACAAGTACTCCTTTTCTTTTTGCGAATACAGACTAACACGGCTGTTACTCTGAAACCTGTATCTCTTCAGCATTTTGTTATATCTTCAAAGTGCATTGCAATCTCTAATTAATACTCATTAGATACTTGCAGGAGTCCCTAATTTTATATTCAGAGGAGCTGAAATTGATTTTTAGAATCTTTATTCCCTCTTACATATGGAATTTAATTAAATAATCTGACACATGGAACCCAGTCTTGTGGTGATATGGGGATTTAAGGGTAAATCCTGGAGCCAGTAAATGGAGGCCAGGGATAACAAAACAGATAATAGTCCAACCTGCACCCTCAGCCAGCCACTCTCTGGAAGTGCAGGAGATCTTTGGGTTGAGAGGACCTGGGCCAACCCATTGGGAGTGAGAAATCTTGGGGAAAACTCATTCTTGGAGAAGGGAGGTGCAGTATTAGCAGTTCAACCCCCATTTGAAATTGCTTGAGATCTTGGGAGCAAGTGATCATGCCCTGATCTCCTATTTCACTGGGAGGAATCGTGGATGGACTTGTTTAGGGACTGCTCCAGTATCACAGGAGGCTTCCACTCCTACTTGTGGCTGTGTCTGGAGTGTTACTGGGAAGAGGTTTGAGTTTAACTACATTAAAAGTCTGCAAATAGGTGTATGTTGGAGACCTTTCTGAGGCTGTACAAAGGGAAAACAAACACCTGCATTGTATACTTAAGGAGAGCTCCAATGACTCTGATCACGTCTCTTCTCCCTTGGAGGCTTTCAGTCTCCTTTTTCATAAATACCTCATCTTCAACATCAAGCTTTTTGCTAATTCCTCCCACCATCTCTGCCTTTATCTCCTACTATATCCTCTTGCTCATCTTATGCTCTATCTTTGTGCACCTTGATACCCCCCTTCTCTCCTTGAGTTCACAACTCCATGACCTTTTCCCTGGGTATCTTAAACCGTTTCCCCCCCTTCCTGTGCCAGTTGGTGATATTCACTCTCCTTCTTCAAAACTCACTTCTTTCATCAAACATCCCAGTAGTAATCTGCCCAGGCCTCATCATCTAGCTCAAGACAGTCCAAATTGGATTTTAAAACCTGCAGCTGAAACAAAGTAAAAATAGCTCTCCCAAGAGCATTTCCCCCTACCCCCCCTGTTAAGTTACTCAGCTCTCCTCCATCCCCACGCCCTATGTATTGTGGCTCCAAGCCAGCAAAGTGTCCATCTTTTAACCAAAACCTGAGCTTTTTGATTCAGGAAACAGCAGGGTGTGAATGTGACATAGTGGTTAGGGCATCACCTGGGAATGTGGGACACCAAGGTTCAAGACCATGCTCTGCCTACTTCAAATCAGAATTTTTCATCCCAGATCACTCTATATCAGGCAGAGCAGGGACATGAATCTGGGTCTCCCACATCCCAGGGCCCTAATCACTGGACAGTACAGTTCAAGAGAGAGGCTCTGTCACTCCCTGCGCTGATGAAAACTCTGTTGATACTGATGCCTCCAAAAACTTTCAGCTTCAACAAAACAGAAAAACTTTATTTCACCACAGATATTCTGACCAGCTGTAGTGAGAAAAGCTGCCTCTGAGCCTTCACTATCCACTCTCCCTTGCAACCTGTAGAAGCCCCTTCCCTCAGGTTCCCTGGGGCTTTGGGAGCAGGACTTGGTGTCCCATATTTGAGAAAGCTGAATTCAAACTGGAACAGGTGCAGAGAAGGGCTACTAGGATGATCAAAGGAATAGAGAATCTCTCTTAGGAGAGGAGACTTAAGGAGCTTGGCTTGTTTAGTCTAACAAAGAAAGGTTGAGGGGAGATACAATTGCTCTCTTTAAATACATCAGAGGGATAAACACCAAAAAGGGAGAGAACTTCTTTAAGTTAAGGGCCAATGTTGGCACAAGAACAAATGAATATAAATTGGCCACCAACACGATTAGGCTTGAAATTAGATGAAGGTTTCTAGCCATCAGAGGAGTGAAGTTCTAGATCAGCCTTCCAAAGGGAGTAGTGGGGGCAAAACACTGAACCTGTTTCAAGACTGAGTTTGATGGTATGATGAGGTTGCCTACCACGGCGTATGGCCTATCGGCAACTACTGTTAGCAAATATCTCCAGTGGCTGGAGATGGGAGGGTTCAGAGTTACTGCAGAGAGTTCTTTCCCAGATGTCTGTCTGTCTGCTGAGTCTCATCCACATCCTCAGGGTCCAACTGGTTGCCATATTTGGGGTCACGAAAGAATTTCCCCCCAGGTCAGATTGCCAGAGACCCAGGGGCAGGTTTTGCCTTCTTCTGCAGCATGGAACTTGGGTCATTTGCTCGTTTGAAATAGAGTAAATGGTGGGTTGTGTGTAACTTGATGTTTTAAAACCAAGATTAGAGGACTTTAGGAACTCAGCCAGATGTTGTGGGCCTATTGTAGGAATGGGTGTGGCCTGAGATGTGCAGGAGTTCAGGCTAGGTGATCATGATGGTCCTGGTCTTAAAGTCTGAGTCTATGAGAAGAGAATAGAGCTGGGGTGTGTGATTGCCAGTTTGAGGAGACACACTTGAGTTAGCTTAGCCCCTCCTGCCACTGCCCATAGCTACACTCTATTTTTAGCACACTTGCTCAATCAGAAATAAATTTGTTAGTCTCAAGGGTGCCACAAGTACTCCTTTTCTTTTAGCATGGGTATGTCTTCTCAAACTGTGAATCACACCCCTAGCTCCAAGTGTAGATATACACTATGGCTCACTGCGTAGCATCCACAGGGTAGAACTTGTCAATGGCAGCATGACTCCTGCAGGAATCATGCTGCCAGAGAGAAAGGGGCCAGCGGAACCACATTGAGCCAAGAGCCACTTCAGTTTCCTGCTTTTCTGGTCTGCTCCTGTAGGTTTTTTCAATGTGGGGAGTGAGCCAGTTTTCTAGCCATTAGAAATGGTTTGGAAAGGAGAGATCCACTATCGCTAAGCCTTTACTGAATATACAGAATGGTTATTTTTAAAGAGAAGTGAACTAAATGTTCCAAACTCTCATGGTTGGCATGGAAACCTTTCCAATAATTTAATAGTTCAACACAATTTTTTACTATTTCCCTGTCTGTCAAATATAAGTAGGAGGCAGGATTATGGTTTTGAATTACTAACAATAGAATGCACCATGATAGGTATTAAGAAGTTACTGAATATGTTATTTAACTTGTGTTTGTTTCTAATAATTTCCTGAAGAGTGCATATAAAGGCAAGACACTAAGTCTTATACTAAAGTTATGGCAATTTTGGAACATAAAAAAATCACTCCCTACGGACTTCATTATAGTTATTTTAAACTCTGTAGATTAAGGTCAGAATGCAATAGAGTATTAACACATGCAGTTGTGTGATGTTTTAATCCTGTTTGTCTTTTTAAAAAGTATTTAAGGTCTAGTTGATTTGAAACAAAATGTGTGATCCATGATTTGATTTAGTTTTTGGGAAAATGCAGTGGTGGGGTGGAGCGGATCCTTACAGGCCTGGCTCAGGTGCACATCATGCTTCTCTCTGGTGGTGTCCAGTTGTGAGGAGCGTGGGTCTAAACTGTGTGTGGTGTTTGCACTTTCCTCTGGATGTGCGATTGGGCTGATTTGTGTAAGTGAGGATGCTGTGTTTGGCAGCCACTGGCTAGTAGCTGAGCAATGAATTTCAGAGAAGCCACCTTGAATCAGTGTAGTGTCCTGCTGCCAGAGCCTTTCCTTGCTGCAGTGAAAGGGTCTATCAGCTGGGAAACAGTGGAGAAAGGGTCCGGCAGCTTCTTGCTGCTGGGCCTTCCCCTGCTGCAAGGAGCTGTTGGAACCTTTCCTTTGTGGCTTCCCCCTGCCAGAGCCTTTCACTGCCATATGTAGCTGTACATCAGTGTGAACACAGCCAGCTTTTCACTGTGGCGTGTAGCTACAGGTACCTTACATATCACCATAAGTGTAGATGAGGCCTTACTCATGTTGAGCAGTACCTTATTCTGCAAGTAGTCTCACTGATTTCAGTGGGATTAGTCATGGAATAAGATATGCCTCAACATTGGTAACAGTGGTAGAATTTAGCCCTCAGTGGTTGCAGTTTGCGTGGTTTCATGTGAACCTTTTCTTTGGCTGTGATTCACAGGAGTTGTTGCTTCCTAAGCCCTGGTCTACACTAGGACTTTAGGTTGAAGTTAGCAGCGTTAAATAGATGTAAATCTGCACCCGTCCACACGATGAAGCCCTTTATTTCGACTTAAAGGTCTCTTAAAATCGATTTCCTTACTCCACCCCTGACAAATGGATTAGCGCTTAAATCGGCCTTGCCGGGTCGAATTTGGGGTACTGTGGACACAACTCGACGGTATTGGCCTCCGGGAGCTATCCCAGAGTGCTCCATTGTGACCGCTCTGGACAGCACTCTCAACTCAGATGCACTGGCCAGGTAGACAGGAAAAGAACCGCGAACTTCTGAATCTCATTTCCTGTTTGGCCAGCGTGGCAAGCTGCAGGTGACCATGCAGAGCTCATCAACAGAGGTGACCATGATGGAGTCCCAGAATCGCAAAAGAGCTCCAGCATGGACCGAACGGAAGGTACGGGATCTGATAGCTGTATGGGGAGAGGAATCCGTGCTATTAGAACTCCATTCCAGTTTTCGAAATGCCAAAACCTTTGTCAAAATCTCCCAGGGCATGAAGGACAGAGGCCATAACAGGGACCCGAAGCAGTGCCGCGTGGAACTTAAGGAGCTGAGGAAAGCCTACCAGAAAACCAGAGAGGTGAACAGCCGCTTCGGGTCAGAGCCCCAAACATGCCGCTTCTATGATGAGCTGCATGCCATTTTAGGGGGTTCAGCCACCACTACCCCAGCCATGTTGTTTGACTCCTTCAATGGAGATGGAGGCAACACAGAAGCAGGTTTTGGGGACGAAGAAGATGATGATTATGAGGTTGTAGATAGCTCACAGCAAGCAAGCGGAGAAACCAGTTTTCCCGACAGCCAGGAACTGTTTCTCACCCTGGACCTGGAGCCAGTACCCCCCGAACCCACCCAAGGCTGCTTCCTGGACCCGGCAGGCGGAGAAGGGACCTCCGGTGAGTGTACCTTTTAAAATACTGTACATGGTTTAAAAGCAAGCATGTGAAAGGATTACTTTGCCCTGGCATTCGCGGCTCTCCTGGATGTACTCCCAAAGCCTTTGCAAATGGTTTCTGGGGAGGGCAGCCTTATTGCGTCCTCCATGGTAGGACACTTTACCACTCCAGGCCAGTAACACGTACTCGGGAATTATTGTACAACAAAGCATTGCAGTGTATGTTTGCTGGCGTTCAAACAACATCCGTTCTTTATCTCTCTGTGTTATCCTCAGGAGAGTGAGATATCATTCATGGTCACCTGGTTGAAATAGGGTGCTTTTCTTCAGGGGACACTCAGAGGAGCGCATTCCTGCTGGGCTGTTTACCTGTGGCTGAACAGAAATGTTCCCCGCTGTTAGCCACGGGGAGGGGGGAGGGTTGAGGGGGTAGCCACGTGGTAGGGAGAGGCAAAATGCGACCTTGTAACGAAAGCACATGTGCTATGTATGTAATGTTAACAGCAAGGTTTACCCTGAAAGAGTGTAGCCACTGTTTTATAAAATGTGTCTTTTTAAATACCGCTGTCCCTTTTTTTTCTCCACCAGCTGCATGTGTTTCAATGATCACAGGATCTTCTCCTTCCCAGAGGCTAGTGAAGATTAGAAAAAAAAACGCACTCGTGATGAAATGTTCTCTGAGCTCATGCTGTCCTCCCACACTGACAGAGCACAGACGAATGCGTGGAGGCAAATAATGTCAGAGTGCAGGAAAGCACAAAATGACCGGGAGGAGAGGTGGTGGGCTGAAGAGAGTAAATGGCGGGCTGAAGAGAGTAAGTGGCAGGCTGAAGACAGGACTGAAGCTCAAATGTGGCGGCAGCGTGATGAGAGGAGGCAGGATTCAATGCTGAGGCTGCTGAAGTATGCTCCAAGCCAGTATGCTCCAGTGTATGGTTGAGCTGCAGCAAAGGCAGCTGGAGCACAGACTGCCACTACAGCCCCTGTGTAACCAACCACCCTCCTCCCCAAATTCCATAGCCTCCACACCCAGACGCCCAAGAACGCGGTGGGGGGGCCACCGGCCAACCAGCCATTCCGCCACAGAGGATTGCCCAAAAAAAAGAAGGCTGGCATTCAATAAATTTTAAAGTTGTAAACTTTTAAAGTGCTGTCTGGCATTTTCCTTCCTTCCTCCACCACCTCTCCTGGGCTACCTTGGTAGTCATCCCCCTATTTGTGTGTTGAATGAATAAAGAATGCATGAATGTGAAGCAACAATGACTTTATTGCCTCTGCAAGCAATGATTAAAGGGAGGAGGGGAGGGTGGTTAGCTTACAGGGAAGTAGAGTGAACCAAGGGGCGGGGGGTTTCATTAAGGAGAAACAAAGAGAACTTTCACACCGTAGCCTGGCCAGTCATGAAACTTGTTTTCAAAGCTTCTCTGATGCGTACCGCGCCCTCCTGTGCTCTTCTAACCGCCCTGGTGTCTGGCTGCGCGTAACCAGCAGCCAGGCGATTTGCCTCAACCTCCCACCCCGCCGTAAACATCTCCCCCTTACTCTCACAGATATTGTGGAGCACACAGCAAGCAGTAATAACAGTGGGAATATTGGTTTCGCTGAGGTCTAAGCGAGTCAGTAAACTGCGCCAGCGCGCCTTTAAACGTCCAAATGCACATTCTACCACAATTCTGCACTTGCTCAGCCTGTAGTTGAACAGCTCCTGACTACTGTCCAGGCTGCCTGTGTATGGCTTCATGAGCCATGGCATTAAGGGGTAGGCTGGGTCCCCAAGGATACATATAGGCATTTCAACATCCCCAACAATTATTTTCTGGTCTGGGAATAAAGTTCCTTCCTGCAGCTTTTGAAACAGACCAGGGTTCCTGAAGATGCGAGCGTCATGTACCTTTCCCGGCCATCCCACGTTGATGTTGGTGAAACGTCCCTTGTGATCTACCAGGGCTTGCAGCACTATTGAAAAGTACCCCTTGCGGTTTATGTACTCGCCGGCTTGGTGCTCCGGTGCCAAGATAGGGATATGGGTTCCGTCTATGGCCCCACCACAGTTAGGGAATCCCATTGCAGCAAAGCCATCCACTATGACCTGCACATTTCCCAGGGTCACTACCCTTGATATCAGCAGATCTTTGATTGCGTGGGCTACTTGCATCACAGCATCCCCGACAGTAGACTTGCCCGCTCCAAATTGATTCCCAACTGACCAGTAGCTATCTGGCATTGCAAGCTTCCACAGGGCTATCGCCACTCTCTCCTCAACTGTGAGGGCTGCTCTCATCTTGGTATTCATGCGCTTCAGGGCAGGGGAAAGCAAGTCACAAAGTTCCATGAAAGTGCCCTTACGCATGCGAAAGTTTCGCAGCCACTGGGAATCGTCCCAGACCTGCAACACTATGCGGTCCCACCAGTCTGTGCTTGTTTCCCGATCCCAGAATCAGCATTCCACAGCATGAACCTGCCCCATTAGCACCATGATGCATGCATTGGCAGGGCCCATGCTTTCAGAGAAATCTGTGTCCATGTCCTGATCACTCACGTGACCGCGCTGACGTCGCCTCCTCGCCCGGTATCGCTCTGCCAGGTTCTGGTGCTGCATATACTGCTGGATAATGCGTGTGGTGTTTAATGTGCTCCTAATTGCCAAAGTGAGTTGAGCGGCCTCCATGCTTGCCTTGGTATGGCGTCCGCACAGAAAAAAGGCGTGGAACGATTGTCTGCCGTTGCTCTGACGGAGGGAGGGGCGACTGACGACATGGCTTACAGGGTTGGCTTCAGGGAGCTAAAATCAACAAAGGGGGGTGGCTTTACATCAAGGAGTATTTCAGGTAGGACTTCACGGAGGGTTCCAATAAGAAATGGTGCACCTAAGTTATTGTTCTTATTGGAACAAGGAGGTTAGTCTGGCCTCTGATTGATACATGGCTAGATTTACCTCGCTGCACCTTCTCTGTGAGTGACTGCAGTGTGACCTAGAGGAATGAGTTCCCTAGACGGGGGGGGGGGGGAAGCAAATGAATACAAAACAAATCTGGTCTATTTCTTGTTTTGATCCACT
The DNA here is from genome assembly GCF_965140295.1 of Lepidochelys olivacea. Lineage (NCBI taxonomy): Eukaryota > Metazoa > Chordata > Testudines > Cheloniidae > Lepidochelys > Lepidochelys olivacea. Next base: position 99,607,023 of record NC_140414.1, read on the forward strand.
CCATCTATCTTTTACATCTTTGGCTGGCAGCAGACGGTGCAGAAGGACTGCATGCCATCCACATCTCATGGCTGCCCGGCAGAAGATGGTACAGTACGACTGCTAGCAATCCGTATCGCCTGCCTGCTCACCATAAGACGGTTCAATAGGACTGACTGCAGGACTAAAGAGAATGACCTGATCAAGTCACTCCAAATTTAGTCCCTGCGACCATGTCTGCCCAGGTGCACCTCGGACATGACGATGACAGCTACCAGTCATATTGCACCGTCTGCTGCCAGAAGGCAATGGGTTGCTGCTACTGTGTAGCAATGCTGTACCGCGTCTGCCAGCACCCAGGAGACATAGGGTGACGGTTACCTGAGCGGGCTCCATGCTTGCCGTGGTATGGCGTCTGCACAGGTAACTCAGGAAAAAAGGCACGAAACGATTGTCTGCCTTTGCTTTCACGGAGGGAGGGAGGGAACGGGGGCCTGACGATATGTACCCAGAACCACCCGCGACAATGTTTTAGCCCCATCAGGCATTGGGATCTCAACCCAGAATTCCAATGGGCAGTGGAGACTGCAGGAACTGTGGGATAGCTACCCACAGTGCAACACTCCGGAAGTCGACGCTTGCCTCGGTACTGTGGAAGCACTCCGCCAAGTTAATGCACTTAATGCACTTAGAGCATTTTCTGTGGGGACACACACACTCGAATATATAAAACCGATTTCTAAAAAAACGACTTCTATAAATTTGACCTTATTCCGTAGTGTAGACATACCCTAATACACCTATCCCCCCGCCCATGCACCATTTACTACAGCAAATCTCAGTTCTTTTCTTTATTTTTAAGCATAATCCTGCTTTTTACCCAGTTTTACTGCTGGGGTTATGTGAGATACAAGGAGGTCAATGACTTCATGGTCACTCAAGAAGTGATTTGGTCATGCCTCGAACACTAGATTCTCCTGCTTGCCAATTAACAGTCATGGGTGAGGCATGGGTATGGAGAGAGTGGTGTGGTTGTGCCTGAGTGGATCAGTTTTTTTAGAAGAAAATGTTAGCACCCACATTTCTCACAAAAAAAATACTGACCAAATGAAAAATGGTCTTTTTCAACAACATAAGACTTAGCAATGCTGACACCTTTGATGTTTTCTAGAGCTTGTGAAAGTTCTAGTAACTTTTTATTGATATTTCTAATTTTTTTTATGGAAATTGTGATTGATGTTGAACACTTTTGTGTGCTGAAAATGCCAAATGGATGTTTCAAGCCCTGCAGATCAGAAGCATGTTCAAAATTTTCTGCGAAACTGATTTTCTGTTTTTTGACCAGCTCTAAATCTGAGGTTTTGTTTTTTCATTTGTTTGAAGGCTTCTGGGTGGTGCTCATCAACATGTTCTCTCTGTTTACTCTTGTACTCTAAAGTACTGTCCTATACTGCGCTTCACTTCATCTCCAAGAAGCATCTAACTAGTTAGCGTATGTCCTATGGAGCCAAAATAGTTAATGTATATACAGTGCATAGCATACATCTGCCCAACCATACACATGGCACACCCTCTCAAATACATAAATACTAAAACATAGCATAGTAGCTCACTATGAAAAAGTCTCTTTCAGAATAAAATAAATATAAACCAAAATGTAAAGAATCCTGTATAGTCTATAAATATCTAGTTGCACTGTATGAATTCTTTCTTCTAGATATTAAGGCACCTTATGTTGTGTGTGTACATTTATATCTCTCTATATGTAAATGTGCACACACACGCTTTTTAAACAGCGTGAGAAAATAAAGAGTTACATGAAAGGGCATATAACGTAGTCATTCAAATATCACTATCAGTTTTGATTCCTTCTTGGCCATGTTAAGGCAGAATAACTTCCCAAATGCATGTAATGTGTAACAGCCAGATGAGCTGAGGTGTTTGATATTGGAGAGTATGAGGTTGCATTTGAGGTTTTGTACTGGACAGCAAGTTTGTTGGAATGCTGGAACTCTTGAATACAGCATGGTGATGAGATGGTTCTGGAAAGGTGGTGAAAGAGAAGATTGGGACAAGGGGCTGGGTGGGAATGGGATGAGGACTGAAGGGTGATGGGATGGGACTGGGATAAGGAGTGGGGGTTGGGATGGAGAGACTGGGACAAAGACAGGCTGTAGGTACCGGGGGAAAAAAGGTCAGGCTTGTAGGGGATGTTCTGCAAGATGAATGTGATCCATCTGTTTCATCTGTGTAATCCCATTGTTTTCCTATTAAGCCATCAATTATGTCCATACCAACCCCATTAACCTCCAGTGCACTTGAACAGGAGTAACAGAGGTTAATCTGAAAACAATAGTGTTACGCAGATGTAAGGACGCAATCCTGCAAGATGTTACTGAATGCTCTGGCCCTGATCCAGCAAAGCTGCTTTCCTTTAAGTATGTAAGGAGTCCTACATCCCATTCAGTGACCAGATGAATCCCCATCTCACCAGTACTGCATGAATTCTCAGAGATTGAAGTGATATTTTGAATTACTTACATCTCTCGTAGCATATGTATAATGTACATGTGTGTATAAGGAGCAAGTACCATCATGTATACAGGGACTTAGCCATGTCCTTTACGGTCCCATTACAATCAAGTAGCCCCATGAGTAGTACTCATGTTTGTATTGCTGCCTTGAACCTGATGGACTTTCTCCAACCCAACTTTTGTTTTGGTCTTTGCCAGGAAGCTTCCCTCTCCCCGTTGCTGCCCTTCTCCTTCCTTCTACTCTGAGTGAGCTTTTATAACCCTGCAGACCCAGAAAATTCTCTATTTTCCCTTTCCCCTGGGAACATGTCTGTATTTTATTTCATATTTCTACAGACAATCAAGATGTGGCTCTTTTGCTAAAGCTGCTTCAGGGGCAGCCACTCTGTTGTTTCATTCTCCCCACCACCCCAAACCAGCTTTCTGCTGGAGTATTGTAAAAGCCAGTTAATGGCTTCCACTCTTTTATGTAATAGGTTCAGGGCTCCTTTATAAAGGCTTCATTTCTATTGTTTTGTTCCTTTGGATCTGAGAAAATCAACATCCTAAAGGCTTTGTTTCCAGTAGGGGATCTGAGGAAAAAAAAAATTCCCTCTGGTGTTATCAGCGGTTCATCTGCACCGCTTGGTGTATCAGTGGAGCCTCAGTGTGGATAATATGTAATGTCTTCACAGCCTTCACTCTGATTGCAAAATTCCCAGGGGTTTGGGGGAATCAATAGCTTTGGGGCAGAAGATTTCACAACCAGATACGTAGGAAAGAGAAAACTTTCAGCCAGAAAAATAAATTAATGCATACATGTCTGGGGAGGGTTCACCTCACTGACCTCATGCTGCTTTCCCCTTCTCTCCCCGTCCCTCAAGGCTATTTCTGTACAGGTAATGTGTATATACATTTTATATTTTCAGGTTAATCTTTTCATTTTAATTAGTAGCTATTTCCTATATTCCTTTCAGTGACAAGGTGAACCCCCATCTCACCAGCACTGCATGATTTCTCGGAGATTGAATGGTATTTTGAATTACCTTAATCTCTGGTGACTCATGTGTAATATATATGTGTGTACAAGAAGCAAATACCATCATGTATACAGGAACGGAGCCATGTCCTTTACAACCCAATTATGATAAAAAACAGACCTTTGTTTTCAGTGGAGCATTGCAAAACCAACTAAGATGAGGCAGCGAGTAACAAGAGCAAATTGTCTCTGAAGGAAAAAAATAAATGAGATGGAAATAATGCATTCAATTATTTCTCCTGATTTTTGTGACAGACAGTAATGTTTAGATGATAGAGCTGCTATTTCTCAGAATGTTAAAACACTGAGTTAAGATTTAAGCTCTATTAAGTTCTTATGAACAGCCTCATTTATTTTCCATTCAAAGTTTTCCATCGCTGTGAGGAAAATCTTCAGCTAAAACCAACACAGAGGATGTTTACAAAGTTTAACTCTTTCTGTGTCGTTCCATCCTGTCTCTGGTGCTATTTCATGCCTTGTAGAAGTATGAGGGGGGTATTTGAAGGATTTAAAGGATTGTTAGTCCTTCATGAACAGGACTGCGATGTGAAATGGGAAGCTGCTGCCCAACCATGGAATATTATTGCCTTCTGCATTTCAAGATTCAGCAGTTCTCCTCCTCCCCCTGCTTTTGAAAAGTTGAACCACATTTTATCATTTTATATGGGCATGCTTTCACTAAGACAATGCTTTAATGCACACTTTTAAGAATTTATGAAAGAAATCATTGTCATCTCTCTTTCCTTCCTCACTTGTATAATTCTGACCTTCCTACCAGTATCCTATCTAAATTCAGATTGCAAGCTCTTAGGACAGGGAAAATGGCCTGCCTTGTTTCTGTGAAGTACCTAACACGCTCCTGGGCACTCAAAAAAAATCCTAGCAGGGTCTACAATAATGGTGCATAGCCTTTATGAGGGATTACTTTCTGAACTGTATCTTTTCATCTCTCCCTTTCTGTGGAGAATAGCGTGATTTATTTAAAAAATAATGATTAAGATAAGAACTGAATGCATAATTTTGTAGACAGTTATTCACACTGAATTTAGCTCCTTTTTCTACTTCTGGAACATCTTTGAGAAGGCCATGATTTCCTCAAATGCCCTTGTTCAAAATTGCTTGTAGGTGTTGAGCGTTGTCCCTCTGTGGATTGATTGTAAGCAGTTCACTATAAATATCCATAAAATGGTCCTGAAATTCAAACAGTTGGTTAATTGTGACTGGTCACACAAATCACATGGAATGATTTCTCTTCCTTGATTGGATGTTGAATTCCTATAACCAAGGAGAGGGTTTGGAATCTTTCTGGGAGTGGTAGCTGATAGCTCAGATTAGGATATTTTAACCTCTTTTATTCTGGATCACACAATAAGCCTTAATTTAATTTCTCTTTGTCACTTTGATACAGAATAACTACATGTGTGGTTCTGGCTGTGAAGACTGTGGTAAATTCCTTGCTTACACATTTAATTGTCTTTTTGCCAGGGCTCTGATAAGGAGTTTTGAGTATCCTCACCACCCTATTGAATAAGGGAATCAATCCCATCCAGCATAAAACATGTCCCTTCTAGTGTAAGTAGTTGCACCTGAATGTTTAAAATTTGTACTCTGAGTACTTGGATATGCAAACTTAACATATAATTTCCACAAGGATTCATGTTAGCAAAACTCACTGATTTGAATTTCATGGCCAGTGAGCCCAGAACGGCTGCAAGCAGGGCAGAAGTGAGTTACTTAAATTTAACTGAAAACTCGTGGGGTAAGGGTGTTTAATAGTTACCCTCTTTTAGTTAGATTCTTGTTGTTGGCATGCAAGCATCTAGTTTTCAACAAAACATTCTTGATATTTTCACTGATGCCTTTAAAATATGTCTGTTTCTCACACAAGAAATTGCAGAGCAGGAATTTGCAATAGGTTATGAAGTCCTTCATGGCTAGATTTTTAGTTCAAATGCAGCTCAGGTCAGTAGTAACGAGAGAGTTTTTATGTGACAGCTGTTTGGCACTCTTAATCAGGTTCTCAGTGGACATGGGATCATACCACAAAACAGTCACCAAGAATTTGAGTTAAGTGGCAACCTTATCGGAAGTCTAGGTAGACAGGCCAAGGACTGGGCTGGTCCAGAGATTAAATTCTCCTTATAGCTCTAGAAATTGCCTCTACAGTTCAATCAGTTTTTACAGGAACTATGAGAAAATCCTGGTGGCGGTGCCCAAAATGGCCATTACCATAGTCAGGGCCAGATTGACCTTTTGTGGGCCAAGGCACCTGGACTGTGCCCCCCCGCCCACTCTGCCTGCACTCTGCCCCAAGGTCCCATCCCCACTCAGACTCTTTTCTCTCTTCCCCCCGAGGCTCTGTCTGCCACTCGCATGGGGGGATAGGAGGCAGGGTGGAGAGAAGGGGAGGAGAGGAGCAAACGGTGGGCAGGGGGAGGGGGCAAGAGGCCGAGCGGGGCCACAGCCTGGACACTAGGGCCCCTTCTGAGTGTGGGCTCAGTGCCATGGTGCCATAGTAAATCCGGTACTGCCCTTAGTTACCATATGCAACTTAATACTTGTTCGCCAAGACTCCAAAAAGAGAGAAGCTGGCTCCAAAACACTAGGTGACACAAAGTCCACTCAGCTTCCTTTTTTAATGCTGCTTTGGTTGACACGCTTCCTATCTATGCATTCTTGGGCTTCCTGAGCTAGCTGTTCCTGCTGGCCCAGCAGAATCCCCAGTGAAACCTTTAGCCCCCAGCTGCCTTTAGCCTGAAGGAAAAATGAGGAAGGAAGCAGGCTACTCCTTGTCTTGTCTCTGGGTAGGCAGCAGAGGTAATAGTGCATTCTTGATTTCTAGACCGCGTGTTTACCATTATTAGCGTATTGTTTAAAGTGAACTTCTCACCATGTGATCCAAACCTCTGTAGGTTAGGCACATAAAGTGATGTTAAAACCATTAAGGCTGTAAAGTCAAGCACTCAAAAGATAAGGCGTGCCAGAATTGAGGTTGTCTGTAAAACCTTAATTAGGCCCCCTTGTGGATATGCATTCTGATACCATGTTTTATGACATGATCTCATACTATTTCTTCCACTAGTCCCCTGCCTCATTCAGTGCACTGGCAAGACCTTCTATGGGGATGACTCAGGACTGTAGTATAATGAAAGAAGACTGCTGCCTGTTAGGATCCCTACAGAAGGTGGAAGATGTGTCGTGAATGAGGTGGGGGTTTCAGGAAGAGAAAGGATGGCCTCATGGTTAAGGCAGTTGAATGCTGCCCTGGAAAACTGGATTCTATTCCTAGCTCTGCCACAGAGTTCTTGTGTGATGCTGGGCAAGTCACTTAAACCAAACTTTTCACAGATGGTCATTAACTGTATTTTCCTCACTTTCAGGGTGCTTGACTTGAGAACCTATGGTCTGATTTGCAGAAATGCTGAGCACTCACAGCTGCAGTTGAAGTCAATGGGAGCTGTCATTTGACAAATAAAGTACTATAGGTATGTGCTCTATAAAATCAGGTCCCAGGCATCTCAGATTGGATATTTTTTAACCTTAATCTCTCTGTGCCTCAGTTCCCCATCAGTAAAACGGGGATACTACCCCTTTATATAACAGGGTTTTCTGAAAATTAATGTTTTGTGAAGCACTCAGATACTATAGTAATCAGTGCCATAGAAAAACCCAGGAGGAAATTAATTATTCTGTCTTCAGAGCAGGGTTTGAATAGTGTGCAGTAAATAAGGCCTGGGGCCACACACTGAACAGTTAGGAAAAAACAAAACATTGAATAGCTGTTCATTAAAGAACACTGTCTGTTCTGTGCACCAAATGAATCAGAGATCCTATGGAAAAAATAGTGTGTGATCATGTAATTAAAGACTGTATCGCAATGCACATGCACAAGAAGGCCAAATGAGGTGACTAGTGTGACCTTAAAGTCTGCAACACCATCACAGGACCTAGCCAGATCAGCCACACCATCACTGGTTCATTCACCTGCACGTCCACCAATGTAATATACACACCATCATGTGCCAGCAATGCCCCTCTGCCATTTACATTGGCCAAACTGGACAGTCCCTAAGTAAAAGGATAAATGGACACAAATCAGATATTAGGAATGGCAATATACAAAAACCTGTAGGAGAACACTTCAGCCTCCCTGGACACACAATAGCAGATTTAAAGGTAGCCATCCTGCAGCAAAAAAACTTCAGGACCAGACTTCAAAGAGAAACTGCTGAGCTTCAGTTCATTTGCAAATTTGACACCATCAGCTCAGGATTAAACACAGACTGTGGCTGGCTAGCCCACTACAAAAGCAGTTTCTCCTCCCTTGGTGTTCACACCTCAACTGCTAGAAGAGGGCCTCATCCTCCCTGATTGAACTAACCTCGTTATCCCTAGCCTGATTCTTGCTTGCATATTTATACCTGCCTCTGGAAATTTCCACTACATGCGTCCGGCAATTCACCCACGAAAGGTTATGCTCCAATACGTCTGTTAGTCTATAAGGTGCCACAGGACTCTTTGCCGCTTTTACAGATCCAGGTTAACACAGCTACCCCTCTGAAGCTTGACAGCAGTAGTAGGCTGTCATCCTTTATATGAAAGAGGGGGATGAGACACTTTGCTAGTGAGTTTCTATGACAGGGTCTCCGGAGTGCAACTTGGACTGTGAGACCACTGAGCCCCACCCCACTACTCACCAACCTAGGTTGCCTCTCAAAATGTGATGCTGATGTGAAACTACAAGCCACTGACAGGCACTGCACGTACACAGCCGTTCACAGGCAGGGACACGGCCAACTGAGTTACATGAATGATCTCGCAGCCACTCATGAACCAACAATAGAGAGGCTCTGGCCAATTCCCCCCAGCCTTGCACCCGAGAAGTGTACCATCTTGCACTGGTCAGAAGCCTGGCCAGTGTAAGTTCATTACCTAGTTTGCCCCTCCCTCAGTGTGGAGAGGACACATGCTAACCCTTGTAAACTGAGCTGAGATTTCCCAAGCACTTCAATCAAACCATGCTGTTTTACGTAAAATATAAAACAGATTTATTAATTACAGAAAGACAGTAGCCAGTGCTGTCTGGCTACTCCATTGTTGTACGTGAAAGGCTGGTTGTGGGGTGTTCCCAACCTCACAACATATTTCAGTAACACACACATAGCAAACGTCATAACTTCACATACAATGATAGCACAGGATATTAATGTTCAACAGATCAAGAGTTTTAGAATGATATCTCACAAGGTATACTTTGTACAAAACATATCATAATTATGTGACAGTAGTGAACATGGGGGTTCCAGGGTGCTGCTCTGAGGTACAGCATGTCAGTTTCATAGATATTTGGTGACAGCAAAGGAATGGTGAGACTTAAAAATCACGGGTTCTCCACCCTGATTCCTTGTGAGATCCGTCTCTCCCCCTCACCTCCTTCCTTCTACTCCACTGGTTCTCATACCAATCTCCTCTGAGGGTAGACTAGATGACTAATGTTCACTAAATCCTTTAAAATCTGGGTATCTATAAATTTTCCATGCTCCTCCACCCTGTTGCCCAGCCAGTCCCAGTCTTCCCCACTATCCCAGTCCTAGTTTTCCTTTCCCTCCCTGCCAGCTTCCAGTCCCAGTTGTGTGCTCTCTCCAGGCTCCTTGTCTTCCATGTTGTCTGGACACAACCAGGGGAAGCACTGAAAGCACAGGATAGAGTCTCCTGACTTTCAGATCTGGTGTCCAGCTCCAGCCCACAGAAACCCAGATCTACAATTTCAGGGAAAGTCCTGATCAGCTCCTTGAGTCCCCAGGATGGAGCAAACTCGGTGTGGATGGAATCTTTGGAATTTTAAGTTGTGAAACTCTAGAAAATTGGTCATGAGCAAGTGCAAATTGAGATTTTTTCCAAAGGTTTATATATTGGTCAAATTTGGGTGGATTTTCACAGGTATGGCAAAAGGCACAAAAGTCCCCATCTGCCAAATGTGAAGTACTTGTTCCAAAAGATAATAATGCTACTAGCTTTATAATACTCTCTCTTTATAAGGAACTCTTCTACCGATTGGTGTCGGCATTGTAATATGCACAGTAAATTACTCGAGAAAGCAAGAATAAGCTCTGTGGTCACTACAGTTCTAGAGTCATGAGATTTTGTGAAGCTATTTGTGGGATTTAGACTCTGAATTCTCATTAAAAGTAATGGAATTTGGGAGTCTAAATCCCCTAGGTAGATCCAAAGATCTCAGCTGTGGTGTGTTAGGGTTGAGGCTCTCAGGAGTCAGGTTTGTCAGGAGAGACGACACAGCTTTTAATTGCATAAGAACTTAGTTCACACTGAGTTAGCACAGGTTTCTGAAAACCTCTTGTTTACTCTGGGCACACTCAATGCTTTAATGCAGAAAATAGCTTACCCACTCCCATACTAGTATTACACCATCACATTTGCATACTAATTTCATACTCACATACTAACCAGTACCATGGCCTTTAATGTCTCTTTGAGTAAACTAATAAATTATCCGCACTGACTCTCATGCAATTTACTGTGCTAAAGCCATGTCTCAGAAGTATTCATTGTGTCAGGTTCATTCATTGGGTTCCAGTAGTGGAAACCAGGTTGTGGGTCTCATGCAGGCCTCGCTCCTCATTTTGTCCAGGAACCAGTGGTACAAACTGCTTATAATCCCTCCTCCTAAGGAGGCCTGCAGCTGGCTTGCAGAGCCCACAACATCGTAATAATAGTGTATTGTTAACATTAGAGAGCACCCAGATACTACAGTGATGAGTACTATAGAAATGTGTATATATAATATAGTTTAAGTAGTGTCAAGGGAACTGGATGAGTCTGAGGCATGGAATAAACAGTTGTTTTTTGCTGCACAGGGATTTGCTTATGTAAAGCGAAGGATTCAGTCAATCTGATGGACAACACACCATACGTACCATATTTAATTATTACTGAAACATCTGTGGTATTTATACCTTCATATTGACACTTTTTCTTTGCATGCTTCATGAAGGCAGACTCCCAGCAGGGGACTCTCAGGTTACCTTGAGAAATCTTGAGTGATCTTAACTCATAATAGCAGCTAGCATTTGCACAGAAGTTGTGTATTTAAAATGTCCAGGTATTGAGTTAAGCTATGGTATACAGCTAACAGATTTTAAAAAATAACACTTCCCCCTCCCCGCCTTTCTCAAGCAAGGTATTGGGTGCAGAGCTCTTCTGAAAACATGGCTGTTATTTAAATATTTATATGGTAGTTGAGCTCTTTTGAAAATCTGGCCCAATATGGCTCTCCTGCCTGTTTAGACTAGATTCATGTAATATTTCAGAAATTGCTTGGGATAGTTTAAATTTCAGTGACTCAATATAATTGGTTTTTAATATTTGTATGTTAAGACGAGGTGGCACTAATTATGTTAAGAACAGAGTCACCAGTGTCACGATAAGAAGGCATAGTGTAAAAAGTGAAGCTTTGATCCATTGCTCTGGACTCCTCAAAGGAATTAGCAAAGCAACATTTAAACTGATTTTATGGCACACTTTTATTCATTTTATACAAGGCTTAACAGATGGAGACCTGGCGGCAAGGCAGAAATGATAGTATCAATTGTATTTCAGATATTTCATAACAAATTATTTATCAAATTTCCCTTCTTTTTTTTCTGTTCATGAATGATCTATGACCAGATTTTTTCAAATTTATTATTCAAAAGTAGTCATTAAAATTTTGTTATGGATCATTCTTGGTCTGTAGCTTGTTTATGAATAGTTCATTGTGAGGATTTGATCAAATTCAAGATGTTTTTATTAGCTACACAGGTCACATGGCATGTTTCTGTTCACTGATTGGATCAGAGTAGCTCTTAGAATCAAATTTACAGTATGAATATAGAGCAAAAAGATGAGCAGCGGGGTAGTTTTGTTAAAGCATTTGATCTGGGACTCAAGGGATTTGCATTCAGCTGTTGGCTCTGCCATTGGTTTTCAGAATTCAAGCCCTTGTGTAGTGTTCTATGGAAGCAGATCCAGGCACAGAGATAAGTACTGAGTTAATGCTTTATTAACAAGGTGTAGCAATATGGTCCATATTAATAGCTTCAGCACTAGACTTGACATATAGGGAGGGACTACTACAGTACAGCCATGATGGTGCGTCAGTGGTTGAAATGGAGTTGCGTAGCCCAAAAGGTGCAGAGAAGGCCTTCCACCCTCCCAGGACCTAATCAATCTCTGTAGGGCAAGGCCCAGTTTCTCAGGCTGTGAGGTGGGTTCAGGCTATGTTCCTAAAACAATACATTAGAAACAATATAATCAAAACAGCAGACTAATCACTGAGGGTTCAGTGGAGTTATATTGATTTCTACCAGTTGAGAATCTGGACCTCTGATTCAGTGGGTGTGAAATCAACCTGTTGTCACACATGTACAGTATATCCAGCCATGCAGGGCCATCTTATTTCTGGAAATTGACTCCATCTTCTGCCAAGATGCTGGTCTGCATTGTATGAATGAAAATACTGTGAGTTCTTGCAACATCTGTTTTGTTTTCTTCATGGATCTTTTGAAGGTGTTTCCTGCTATGTTTCCCAAGGGGGACTGTCGAACACTGTTGCATTATACTTTTCACTGAACTGACTCTAGGATGAAATCAGCTGAAATCAGCCCAGCCGATCAGCTGCATTTAATGGATCCATTTGCCACTGCTTTCACACAAACATCCTGCTGAATGAGAACACATCAAGACTGCTTAAGAGCATTCAGTGCAATCTCTGACTATAGTTCCCTTGACTTGCAAGGTCTGACATCAATGTTTGACTCTAATGACCAGTGAACCCTAGCATAGGATGCAGAAACTCTACGAGCAAACACATGTAGCTTTCCTATTCTACATACTCTAATATACAAAACAGAATAAATACTTCATAAACACTGATATTTACAGCCTATTTGCATCTAACTCTTTTATAATAAACATTTACCCAAATCTTCTTAACTTCATATCCAAATTGCCTGAAATTTTGGGTTTGGTTGGACAATACCAAAGATGGTTTTGGTTCTTTGCAAATCTCTAAAAACTATTGCAGATACTACAGTAGTATGAAAATACATAAGGAAAGTAGCTACAACATTTCTCTAAAAATTTATACAAATTGCACCTACACAGGTTAATGCAATTATTTCCTATAACAGTAATGTGCACAGAACAGATGCTGCTGTATATTAACTCTAAAGGCACAGAAGCGTTAAGCACTATTATCAATGCTCAATCAGATTATATTTTAGCATTTCTGGTTTTATTCCTAAATTGTTAATACAAAGAACATGGCATAATGTAGTTTAAAATAACTTGTGGCATGCTGTTGCGTACATCCTATAAGAATCACAATAGCATATGATATCATCTGTCTTCACACTGATCTTTATTTTGTTTATATTGGAGATTGAACCTTTATTATTCACTCAGAATCATATTTTCAAAGTACCTTTCTTATAATGGCATTGAGATGTTCTTAATTAAATGAATTTAGTTCTTATAAAAGATGTTGGATTGCCAACCCTTCTGTGTGTTGCCTCCTCAAACTGAAGAAGGAAGTCAGCACAAACAGCAGAAGTGCAAGTTTACCCACACAGCTTCATCAGTGCCTCAGGATAAAATTTGAAAAAGTGCCCTAGGGCTAGGTTTTCAAAGCTATTTAGGTGCCTAAAGATGGATTTTCAAAAGCGCTGAAGCACCAGTTCTCACTGGAGACTCAGGAGATTTTCAGTAAGACCTGCACTCCTAAGTATCTGTCACTTTTGAAAATTGGACTTGGGCTCCTATGTGTCTTAAGTGCTTCTGAAAATTTTACATTTTAATCTTTACCTTATTGGGATTTACAAATGTGCCTAAGTAGTTTAGGCACTGTGATGGGGTGTTCACCCCACACTAGCCTAGAAGGGATTAATGAGCCTGAGAAGGGGCCAATTAACTGGATAAGCCACAACTGAGGGGAATTAGGTGGCCTAAGTAACCCCTGAATGATGATGGAGCCCATCTGAGAAGGAACAGGAGTGGCTAATATAAAGCCAGGAAGCTGGTAGTAGAAGGGGGCTACAGTGTAGGAGCCTGCAACTATTCTCTGGATGTTAGAAAGGGAGGAAATCTAGGAAGAGAAGGTGTAGGAAAAGGCTCAGGAAAACAGCAGCAAAGTTTAAGATAGTGCAGACCTTAGCTGCTGATTAGAGGGTCCCTGAGCTGGAACCCAGTGTAGAGGGTGGACCTGGGTTCCCCTACTGGCCACAGGAGAAAAATGGCACAGACTGGGCAGTGAATGGGAAGACTACCTGGGATGGTTTCTAAGGAGAGACTTTGATACCCTGAAAAGGGAGGTTATGCAGTGACCTTGCCAGAGGGCTGAGTCATGATGAGGAAGTGCATGGAGTCCCAGAGAATGACTGAGACAGTGGAAGGGAGCATCAGATCTGCATGGAGCCAATCCCTAGAGCATCCAGAAAGAGATGCCTTAGTGGCAAGTGGATCCTAGGACAGGCACCTAACCTGCTTAGGTGCATTTGTGTCTCTTTGAAAATCTGGCCCGAAGCCTCTGCAGTGCTTGGCTTCTTTGCTAAGTCTAATAACAAGGGTACAAATTTGGGTGGTGATATGGCCAGAACTAGGGAATAGACTGATATAACCAGCTCAGTTTGTATAGGTCACAAAATAGTTCTGTACTGCTTTATTGAGTTAAACATAACCCCTACTCCTCTGTTAATCTGGTTCTCTTGTCTCCTCAGGTAATATTGTGCAAATTGGTTCAATCTGTGGTTTGATTGAATGATCAGATATTTTCATCATTATTATGTTAGTTAGATGTAATTTCACTTCACATATGATAATATGTATAAATATTATCAGGACATTGGGCCTCTACTGGTAGTGTGATGTGAGATTTAATTACCAGCCTTCACAAGTGTTTAGGAAAGTGATGATGTTAGTATGACTTTGTAAATTAAATGGGATCATTGTAAAGGAGTTAGAAAAACTAGAGTGATTCTATGGTTTTTGAATAATAGAAAGGAATGTGAGGCTATTTTGGCCTGACACTAATGCAATCCTGTCTTTGTTATTAATATATCAGAAAAAATAAATGAAAGTTCATCTGACATTCCACATTTATTCTACTCTAATGCTGGCTATTGCTCTGGGTAGCAAATAGTTAAAATAACACGTTGCCTTTCCTCCAGCTATTTATATACTGGAAAAATAGACCAAGTATATGCAAGAAGAAAAGTCAAACTCTGACATTGTCACTTTCAGGCAGTGTTACTGAGGAAGAGTAGCAGAAAGTAAGAGGGATGAACATTGCCCACAGGCATCATTTCTGTGCACAGTACTAGTATTATACGTTCTGTGGTTAAGTTACTTATAAATCTTTGCTCATAGATTGCCATCCTGTGTGTATCAGGTAAGCAATTTTTCTACTGATTCAGATAACTACTACACACCTGATAGGGTGTCTTCAGTGCCATGGATCACAGAGCAGGTAACAGCAGCATTGGTTTATTGGCTTTCTTAATTTATTGAAAGTCTGACAAGCCAGCAGCTTCAACAAGTCCCCATTTTTTATTTAGGTTGGCCTGTCAGGATTTATGAAGGCATTTGACTGAACCTATGTTCCCATGTTGCACCTCTTCAGAGAATCAGTTGTCTTAGCATCCATAAAGCACCATCATTCAGTGTTGTGACTTCATCAGAATATGCAGCATGAATAATTCTACTTCTCAGCTTTGTGGATCCCTGTTGTGATAATCCCTAAAGACTACGAATATCAGAGCTGGACACAGGCAAAATCCATTCGTCTGTCACAGTAATCTGGATGGTATCTATTCCTAATCTTATCTATTCACCCAAGAGTTCTGAAGGAACTCAGATATGAACTTGAAGAACTACTAACTGTGGTATGTAATCTGTCATTTAAATTGGCTTCTGAACCAGGTGACTGGAGGATAGGTAATGTGTTACTTATTTTTTAAAAAAAGGCTCCAGAGGTGATACCAGCAATTATAGGCTGGTAAACCTAGCTTCAAATTGGTTGAAACTATAGTAAAAAACAGAATTATCAGACACACAGATGAACACAATTTGTTAGGGAAGAGTCAACATGGTCTTTGTAAAGGGAAATCATGTCTCACAAATCTGTTAGAATTCTTTGAAGAGGTCAACAAACATGTGGGCAAAGGTGATCCAGTGGATATAGTGTACTTCAACTTTCAGAAAGCCTTTGACAAAGTTTAACACCAAAGGCTCTTAAGCTAAATAAGAAGTTCTGGGATAAGAGGGAAGATCCTGTCATTGATCACTAGCTAGTTAAAAGATAGGAAACAAAGGGTAGGAATAAATGGCCAGTTTATTCTGAAAAATTGAGAGAGGTAAATAGTGATGTCCCTCCAGGGTCTGTACTGGGACCAGTGCTGTTTAACATAGTCATAAATGATCTGGACAAAGGGGATCAACAGTGAGGTAGCAAAATTTTCATGTGGTACAAAACTACTCAAGATAGTTAAGGTGAAAGCAGACTGCGAAGAGTTACCCAGTCACCAAGTTTTGTGAGATCCTTTGTAACAAAATGGCTGATGAAATTCAATGTTGATAATTGCAGATCAATGCAGGTTGGAAAACATAATCCCAGTACAAAATGATGGGGTCTAAATTAGCTGTTACCACTCAAGAAAGAGATCTTGCAGTCATTGTGGATAGTTCTCTGAAAACATCCACTCAGTGTGCAGTGACAGTCAAAAAAGCAAACAATGTTAGGAACTATTAGGAAAGGAATAGAGTGACAGAAAATATCATAATGCCACTCTATAAATCCCTGGTACATCCACCCCTTGAATATAATGTGCAGATTTGGACACCCCATCTCAAAACCGATTAAAATTGGGGGGAAAAATGCATAGAAGGGCAACAAAAGTGATTAGAGGTATGGAGCAGATTCTGTATGAGGAGATATTAAAAAACCTGGGACTGCTCAGCTTAGAAAAGAGAGGACAAAGGGAAGAGATGATAGAGGTGTCACAAGATGGCTGCCCACCCCCAGGGGATCCCCTGGGAAAACACCAGCCTCATATTGTATGGATCACTTGATTGCCTGTTTTGTTCATTTCCTCTGAAGCACTTAGCGTTGGCCACTGTCAGAGGACAGAATACTGGGCTAGATAGACCATTGGTCTGACCCAATATGGCCATTCTTATGTTATGTTCCTATTTGTAGCCTTGCCTAGAACCTCATTTATCCTCTGTGTTGCTTTAATTGATTCTCCTGTCTCACTGGTTTTATCCTGGTATAACTCCATTGAGTTCAGTGGATTTACACAAAATTTGCATTAGTGTATGTGAAATCAGAATCTGGCTCAGTGAGCACTCTTATTGCCAAACTTCTCTTGATATATTAGTGTTAATTACATGCGATCTGGAAACCCAAAGCTAAGTACAACTTTAATTACTGCCCCTTTATCTTGATTTGTATAAATGAAATAGATTTGTTTTTCTCAAACTACCTTTTAAAAGAGATTTGAGTCAAGAAAAACCATATGTTATGCTGAATATATCAAATGCCAATATACAGTATACTAATCAGAATAACATCTTGATTATACACAGCAGAACTAAGTTAATGTTAAGAGCTGTTTTTGTTCTTTAAACACTATAAAGGATATAATCACACAGGAAGCTTATTCTAGTTACATGCTGCAATCTGGCATTAGTTCCCAATCATTTTTCACTGAGACCCTAAATAACTGCAAGAACTTTCATTAAAATCCACTATTCTGGAGCAGGGGAAGAGCTTGCGGAATAAGTAGTGAAACAATCCAAATAAGAACAGTATCTTTATTCTTATATCATATACTTAATACAAAATTAGGCAAATGTAGACAGCTAACTCATCTAACATGAAGCTGAAACTCCAGCTTCTGTGTGTTGGTGTTAGCAACTGATCATGTGGACCGCCACCAAGAAGTCTTCCTGATCATATTTTTATTTTCCTTTTTATTAGTTATATATCCCTGTAATCCATTTTTGCAATCTCTGACATGAGACATTTGAGCTGTTACAATTCGTTAAAATCAACTTAATATGTCAGGATGTGGGGTCATTCAGCTCTCCACGTAGCCACTGTCACTGGAAATAAAGATATTGTAGTTTGGTTTCTGTGGTGGCTGCATTTCAGTATGATCTGAAGAGCTGCTTAAAGAAAAGGCTTATAACATGCTTTATGATTCTTCTGGATCAAAGATGTTTTAAAATTTTTAAAGCAAGTCATTGTCATGAAGAATTACTTTTGTTACTATAGAAATGGTGTGACAAATTTAGGGGTTATCGAAATACAGCATTTATACAGTTCCATAAGTGTGCTTTAATAAAAATGCCTGCCAAATATCAAGAGCCTGACAAGCTTTCGAGCTACAAAGAGTAGCTGTTTGGATCTGAGCTGAAGAAGAGCTCTGTGTAGCTCGAAAGCTTGTCTCTCACCAACAGAAGTTGGTCCAATAAAAGATATTACCTCACCCACCTTGTCTATGTAATATGCTGGGACTGACTAGGCTACAATTACACTGCATGCCAAATGTCAGTGCATTTCCAAAAGATTCTGCAGGTTTGAGGAATATCAAATCAAGAAAGGCAACCTTGATCTAGATTGGATTAATAGTGGGGAAAGAGAATAATTTAAAAAAATTGGATAGACAATTTCTCTAGTAGAGGTGAAATAGATGACTAACCTGGCTCAGATTGCATCTCTAGAGAACAATTTATAAAGTACAGGACGGGGAGATCTACCTGAAAATATATGGAAACCCTTTCCAACTTATATTGATGGATAAAGAATTAATGTACCTATCCTGTATGAAAATATGTAATTCTCTTTTGTAAGATGTCTTCACCATAAAAATAACTTCCATTTTCATCCCATTTATTTTTGTTCTTAGTCTTGTTTTGTATGGTTTAATTGTTCTTGGGGTGGATTTAAATTTGTTAATAATTGGGTGATTAGGCAATGAACTACTTCAGTTATAAGGATTATGGGCTTGATCGAAAACCTGTTGGAGACCATAACTAATTTCAGTGGACTTTGTATTCGGCCTTCTGGCTTTTGTTCAGCAAAATACTTAAGGCTTGATTCTACAAGGTGTTTAGCATTATTGTCTCAATCCAGCAGAACACCTAAAGCACATGATTAACCCTAAGCACATGACTAGTCCAATTGACTTCAGTTAGACCAGTGATGTTCTTAAAATTGATTGCCAGGGGACTAGAGACTAAACGTGTTTTATACGCATGTGTGTAAAAGCTTTTTCAGATTGGGACCTATATGTAGTTCTCTTAGTTCTGTATTCTGTAAAATATTGTATTTTTAAAATGTATTCTGCCCCAGAGTTTTGCTGCATTGCACTACGTTTTGGTTGGAATGGGACAATAAGAGTCTAGTCTGGAAATCATTGATTCCAAAAGGGTCTTACATGGCCTCAAAGAATGACTGGGCCTGTCATTGCCACATGATGAAATTTCTTAAGTGTTAAGACATGAACCACTTCAGAAAAACATACAATGTTGTTGCTTCTTTTGAGGGAGCAGGGGAGTATTTTTGAGGCAAGGCTATTAGTAAATCTGGACAAAAAGCCCCCAAATGTTCTTCATGAACATTCACAGGAATTTAAAAGTAAATTTTTATTTTGGCTTTGCTAGTGCCCTCTGTGTTCATTTTCTGTGAAATCAGCAGGACTATTTCTGTGAATAAATATTATCCACTGAGTGCAAGCATTGCTGAATTAGGCCCCTATATGAGCCTTTCTTCCCATTTGATTCTGGAAAAACTGAAAGCTACTCCAGTAACAGTTGGAACAAGGGCTGGACACTATCATCACCTTCCCACCCTTTTGGACTCATAAGTTCATAACACCTTTAGTGTTATAGATTCCAAACATTTTACTTCAGTCCAGGGTGAGAACCTTTCATACATAGGGACATTCTTTATCTAACCTGTCTGCTTCATGTTCTTCCATTTTGCTTTCCTTACTGTCCTGTGTTCTGCTGCACTGTTGTGTAGCCTTTATTGATATGACTGCCATCATGCTTTCAGCAAAGGCAAGTGGGTGCTGCACACTGTCAAATTTTTGTGGTGTGCAGTCCATTACTTTTCTCAGGGAAAGGTCTTAATAGCAGGCCTGCTCCTGCTAATGAGGCCACTGTTATGAAGTAAGATGGAGGGACTTATTGTCCTTTACACCAAGGCCTTATTTAAACTTCCAGAGAGGTATAAAAGGATCTTAGTGTAAATGAAATTTAGGTCCAGACTCTGGACTGAAAGTTTTAAAGTCTGGGGGGTATGTTTTCCATTTCCTCCTCATGTTTGGATTTATGCTATTTATGATCTACCACTTTACTTTGTAAGCTCCCCATGGCTCTGTCCTGTGTTTGACCCAGAGAACAGCCTTGGAATTGTGAGAGCACAAGGGAGTGATATTTTGATTTGTAAATGGTAGCCCATAAAGAGTTATCGGTTTTCTCTATTTTGCATTCATTACTAAAGAACACATTATGCTGCACACCCCACTGAGTCTTAAAAACTAGATCTTATTATTACAGATCTTACCACAACTAATTTTAGCCTCAACTTCTGCAGTTAGTGGATATATTTTTTTCATTTGTAAACCCCTGCAGTTATATTTCACACAAGGGTATTCCCTTCCCTCTTCACCAAATGATGGCCTCTAAACTATAAAGCTGTATTTATGAATACATTATGTCCTATTTACCTTACTTTACTTTTACTTATATGAAAAGCTACGTGCAGTGGTAGTGAGATAACTTTCATGTTCTCACTAGACATAACTTTGCAACCTTAACTTTTTCTTAATGCCGTTTTGTATGTAAAGCACTCAAAAAATTAGGAAATGTCAGAATTAAGGTTGCTTGTGCAGCTACCAGCTCCATCTCTAATGACAAAATAATAAATGTCAGATAACTCCAGGTAATCAAAGCAATATGTATATTAATTTTGTCACCAGTGCCCACTTATATATTGGAAGAGTCAAATGTTGATGAATGGAGCCATAGAAGGAAGGGGGTGAACTTTGCATAATTTCCAATTGTTTCTGCAGTTATTGTCATGCAATAGCATTAATGCTGTGCCTTTTTAAATCTCTGGTTTAGTTTACTGGGGTACTAACAATGCAACATCATGTCTTTTTTAATTAGAGACTAAATGTAATTTAATTTGACTTTGAATCTGTGAACTGAAGAAAACTAGAAGAATTTCCAAAGTGATGCTGAAGACTACAGGCACTTTCACTGAACAGTCTGGGAACAGCTAGAAGTAGTTCATCAAATTAACTTTCTCAAAGCCTGATAATCAGAACTTGCCTTAGAATTTTTATGTAAGTCTGAGAATGAAGCACCCCAGCTTACCAGTTACACCTCAGATCACTGCTGAGCTTGACACGTAGCACTTAGATAACTTTTACTTGTTTTCACTATAAACATAATTTAACAAAGTATAGCGATTCTAGTGATAGCAAGTAGAAGTATTGGAAGAGCGGAGAGGGTCCAGAGCTACAGGAGGGGCATCTTCTCCTCCTCCCCCCCAGCCAGCCACTGGAACCTGCCCTGCAAGACACCACCTACGTCTGGGGTAGCAGACATAGCCTTTAATACCAGTGCAGCTGGGAGCTCTGATACCAACCAGCTGAAACATATATAAACTCTCCCTCCACAGTTTTCCCACTTGCTTGCAGTTATGGACAACAAATGGACCTTGAAATGTACCTTAGACCCTAATTAGCCTGTACCTCTTGTGATGAGGGGCCATCCTGGCTGCTCAGCACACAAATTGGCTCATTTAAAAGCAGCCAGCTGGGAGAAAGCTTGCAGCAGCCCTAATACCACCTGTAGCAGCCTATATGGCACCCACAACTGTGAATGGGAAACCCCCACCTCCTGAACCATAAACTGGGGGGCAGACCAGTCACCTGATTCATGGGCCCCAAAAGCTAGCACTGTAATAGGGACCATTAATAACCTGTGAGCTGTAGGAAAAATCATAGTGGCAAATGTTCAGCCCTAGGAACAGCTTTAAAATAGAAATCAATCTTACATTTATAGGTCCTCAAAATAAAGGAAGCCTGAAACCAACTTTTATGAGCTCCAAAAAACCAGATAATTGTACAACATGAACACACTAAGTGGAAGGATGTAAATCTTTCCTGTTTCAACTATAATTTCTTGCTCCTCCTTGGATGCTGTAGTGCAACATGATTCTTAATTACATTGAGCTGCTTGCTACTACTATATCTGTTGGCACTGATATATGGAAGATGAGAGATAGCTAGTTGGCTCATTTTCAAAGCTACTTTATCACCTCATAAAAGAATGCACAGCATGTTGCCCTGTGTTTTTCTACGGAGTGAAGTAAGAGTAGCTTTTTATACATTACTTTTAACTTTTTAAAAACTACAGTCTCTTCTGAATAGAATTATGCGGTAGCACAAAAAGAAATATGCAATGCTTGAACATTAGCAATAGTAGACTCCCTACATTGCTGTGATGGCCTACCCCAGCAAGGCTCAACATCCCCAGTCCCTTAAAGAAATCGGGGGGGAAAATCCACACAACGATATGACATTCCACTGCATTAAAAGACTTGAGCTGTGGATTATTAAAATTCTTTAATGTTGCTGACAGATGTGTTACTAAAGTAGAATGAGCCAGTCAGAGACTGTGGTGTTTGAAAATTTGGCTATGAAATACAAAGTGGGGAATAACAGGCTAGGCAGCGGTACTGCAGAAAAGGATCTGGGGGTTATAGTGGATCACAAATTGAATGTGAGTCAGCAATTTTGCTGTTGCAAAAAATATAAGCATCATTCTGGAATATACTAACTGGAGTGTCATAGGTAAGACGCGGGAGCTAATTGTTCCACTCTACACTGCATGGTTGAGGCCTCAGTTGGAATTTTGTATCCAGTCCTAGGCACCATGCTTTAAGAATTGTGCAAACAAATTGGAGAAAGTCCAGAGGAGAGCAACAAAAATAAGAGGTTTAGAAAACCTGACCCATCAGGAAAGGTTGAAAGAAACGGGCATGTTTCGTTCAGAGAAGACCAAATGGGGGATATAACAGACTTCAACTATGTAAAAGGTTGTTCTAAAGAGGATGGTGATCCATTGCCTTCCGTGTTCACCAAGGGTAGCACAAGAAATAATTGGCTTAATTTGCAGGAAGGGAAATTCAGGTCTGATATTAGGAAAAACTTTCTAACTACAAGGACAGTTAAACACTGGAACAGGTTATCCAAGGCGTCTATAGAATCCCTGTGTTTAAGAATAGGTTAGACAGACAACTTTGCGGCACGGCATAGGCATACTTCATCCTGCCAGTTCTATATTTCTAAGATTCTGTGAATATTCCTATTGTATTTGCTGGCAAAACTATTTTCATGTTTTTTAAAAAATGGCACCCGCACTCACAAAATAGGTAACTGTGAGTTCAAATACTACCTTGCCTGTACTATTGCTCATTTTGACTAGGTTGTGTTAGTCTGACTTTAGTGGCGCTTGTGTAAATATGTGGATAGCACAATGAGAATTGTTGCACAATCTGAACCTTTGTATGCAAAAATCTATATCTGCCAAATTTTGTTGGTGCAGTTAGGGAAGGCTGTTTGAAAACGTGACCATAATGTACTCATGGAAAACTTTTAAATCCATGTCAGCATTACTACTGATTACTGATCTGCTTAGAATTCCAGCAATGTGTGTACTACAGACGTGTCATATGCACTGTGTGGATAGAAAACTTCCCTGCTAGAACATTTATGCTACATGGCCCCTACATAAATAACAAGCTATAGGATTTATGTTGTACAGTGCCTAGCACAATTGTATTGCACGTTACTGCGATACAAATAATAAATAACAATAACATGGGATGGCTAAAAGCAAACACTAAAAAACTGTGACCGATCTGAGCCAGCCCCTTGTATCTGTCTTAAACTATGCCCAGTCCAATTGTATTGACGTCAATTGAAAGACTCCCACTGATATTAAAATGCAAGTTAGATCAGGACCTAAGAAAACACTGCTAGAGTGTGATCATGCAGTTTCAGTAATAATTGCCTTGCACTTCTGAAATTAAAATGAACTTTTAAACAGAAGCTAATACTTCTGAGGTACGTGCAATGTGTTCATTCTTAAAATACACTGGACAAAATTCTGTTCCCGTTTATCAGTGGAAGTTGTTGTTGTAATAGGCAACACTAAAAATATTTGAGGTTCACTTCAGATACCTACAGTATATCCAAATATATTTTCTCTGTAAATCTGTCAAATCAGAGTAATGGTATTGCTGGTACTTCCAGGGGTGGACCAGATGGAAAAACTCGTAATAGTTGGGAGTATTTGCTCCCAGGAAGTACCGAGGGGTGTATGTGTGTTTCACTTCATTTGAACCTGATTTGTGTGTGTGTGTCTCTCTCTCTACACACATCAGATTCATTTTGCATTTTAGTCAGAGGCTTGAGCCTATATTCCTTTTGTTATCTGAACTGGTTCACATATCCACAGATTGTAGCATAGTCCAAAACTAAGTACTTCACTGTAAAGTACTGGATCTGGTTATAATGGTGAAAGAGTAATAGTAATGAGCAGCATGTGATGTCAGGTGATAATATTGAAATGTTGCAAAGAGCTCAAGGAAAGGGGTGGGAGGGCTACTGAAAAAAGGATCTTTTAAATGGAAGCTTTCATTTTGATACTGTGTAGGAAGTTGTATGAAACACACCACCACAAGTTAACAAAAAACCCTTAAAAGTATAGTTAACTACAGAACTGCTCTCCTGGGTCCTACAAGAATGTACATATGAGAGTGTGAAAATAAAGATTTGTGATTTCAGGAATCTGAGCTTTGAAAAATCAAAAGAAAAACTAATTTTAGACATAGTGCCCCAAAGTATTGTTTAATTTTACCTGAATTGCAGCTTCAAAAAAATTCTTGAAAAAAGTTAAATTTGTTCACCAAAAAAGGAAAAATATAGAGGCCTGAAATATAAACTGGGTCTGTTACTAACTTATAGCAGGAATACTGGACAATAAAGTACAACGTAAGAAATAAGTTAGAAATATTGCTATATGATATGAACCTAGTAAGACACTGACTGCCGTCTTAAATAAAAATGTAAGAACAAATATATCTAGATCTATGTAAATATTATATGTACATATAAGGGCATAGTTAAAAATATTTGGTCAAAACATCTGACATGTTTTCAGTTGAAATCAATGGGATTAAAATTAAATGTGTGCATAAGTGTTTCTAGGACTGTGACTTTAGATGGAGCAGTTATTTGAATACTATGATGAGTGTGTTACACCTCATTATGGCTAATCATTTCCAGAAGTAGTAGTTGCACTGGGAGATAGATCATATCAGTGAGTTGGGGAGTTCAGAAATATTCAGCACTGGAACTGAGTAGCTAAGTGCCCCTACATGTCTGTCTTAAACCAACTCTGTTATGGCAGTTGAATGTTTTAAAATAATGGCTAAGGGGCCTTTTTTGTAGAGTTATGTCAAATAAGAGAAGTACTACTATGTAATAAACATGTAGTGAAGCAGTAGAGTTTCATAAAGATAATCTAATACCATATTAATGTATTGTGTTTATATTTGTATTGTTTATTCATGTGGAACTGAATTATTAATCTTGCTTTGTTTTTCTTTGTCCCTGTTT
Source organism: Lepidochelys olivacea (assembly GCF_965140295.1). Taxonomy (NCBI): domain Eukaryota; kingdom Metazoa; phylum Chordata; order Testudines; family Cheloniidae; genus Lepidochelys; species Lepidochelys olivacea. Next base: position 99,632,312 of record NC_140414.1, read on the forward strand.
AAATTGTACATTTATTAATTCCAAACTGCCTAGCTCTGAGATACAGACAAAATGTTATTTAGAACTTTGAGTATTCCAACTTCTCATTTAAGAAGTGTCAGCAATCTTTCATATCCGAGTCTGAAAATAAATGTTTGACTCTGGACTGAAAATGGGAATAGAAGACCTGGGGGAATCAAGCATTAAAATCATGGTATAGATACAGTTTAAAGACCTGTCTGAGAGAACTAATGATTTGTAGGGAATTCAAATCTTGTTTGCAGCATAATTAGGGTTGTCTTGTTCAAGCAGTGCCTGGCTGATGTTCCATTTTCAGAAATGAAAGTGAAACTTGCAGGTCATTGCATCTCTCTGAGAGGCTTGATGATAGTCTATTTATACTCATCTACTGTGCGGCAGCTGCTAAATGCTCACTAATATATTGCAATGCTTGGTTTTTACCCAGGAGACTTAATTGGAGACTCTGCTGTATTCTCAGGGAAGAATCTCTTCTCTGTTAGCAGCCTTTTTCTCCCATTCTTCGTTCTTCTTTCCTCTCTTTTATGAGGCATTTATGTCATTCAGTGCATGCCCTTTCATATGAAATCCTCATTCATATGATCTATAAGCAATGTAGGATGAATGGCCATAACAGAACTATTATCATCAAGAAAGGTGGCCACTAGGAGTTACAGATATCATTTAATTTTGCTTGTTTTATCTCCTCAAAAAATTACTCCACCTATGAAACATCTTCCTGTGGCCATTCCTTTGTCAGTTTGTCACCCTTCACTTGTTGTATCTTGTCTTAAATATGGTCTGATGTGGGCAGAAGGGTCCTCCTGCATGCCCTGACTTGCGGGAATGGGGCTTTAGACTGTAAGCATCTAGGAGCAGGGATTGTCCATAAATATCTGTTTCTACAGCTAGTTGCCCAAAGCAATAAGAAGCTGAGTTTTATTGGGATCTCTAGGCACTATTGGAATACAAATGATCAATTATTATTATTTAACTAGGTGAGCTCATGACTGATTAGTGTATATACAGGTATAACTGTGTGGTGGCCCCCATCTTGGCTGGCACACTGGTGATTTAAGCAGGGACCTCCAGAGCTAAAAGCATGAGCTGCCACAGCTTGGGCTAAAGAGCCAAAGGTACTTAGCTGGGACAGTGACAGATTCGTTTCCTCTTTGAATGAGGCACAGAGTGGGACCTGTAACACACTCACCAGTGAGTTCAGCTAATCTGAATGTCACTGCTGAAGATACATATGGTTCTCATACGCATTATGATTTTAAAGGACTGAAATGATGGCTAGTTCTATACACAAAGAGAGGAAGGCAAATCCATTACCTATTTTCAAAAAGAAAATTTTAGAAGGTTTTCTCGAAGAAATCCTCTTAAGCATAACGCACCTGATAAGCTGATTTTCAGCAGTTAGTTTGATGGAAGGGAATTACAGACGTGAAGTCTGAAGGCAAATGGAAACACATTCTCCACGTGCTCTGTTTAACACATGAAAACCACGTTCTTCAAGCTCTCAGCCATTTCTTTATGGGTGTGTTGGTCTCTCTTTCACAATTGAAGTAGCAGTTTGCCACTAACAGAATACATATCTCTAGATCAGGAAGTCCTAGTATTCCCTGATAGACTTGATACAGTTTTTGTAGCATCCACCCAGCTGTGTTGGAAGTGTTTGACAGGAAGTGTTTCACAGATGTTTGAAGAATGTGACAGGAAACTCATGATGGGTCAAAATAATCAATAAACAAATATTTAATATCTGTTTTTCCTGCTAATATATCTTAAGCTTGATTTTGATAAGTGGAAACATGTTACTTTGTATATATGTATAGAGGTATATTTTACTAGTTTTCAAGCTACTGTATTTGGCTATATAGTCAGAGAATGGAAGTGATATTTGAGCCTTTTATTTTGCACAGATTAAGCCATAGTTAAGATGTTCAGAAATTGATCCCTTTTTTTGACTGTGAAGCAATTTGTGTTACTTGTCAATCCTATCTTATCCACATTTTTAAAAAATGTACCAAATGGATCCAAGATACATTGTGCATTATGTCTTTGTTTTTCGGGTTGACTGAATTATGCTTTTCACTATATTCTCTTGCCATTATTTCCATTGCTGTAAAACAACTATGGGCAAAGTTTGTCATAAGTAGCCAACTCTCTTCCTGGCAAAGTCCCCTCTCCCTTGGAAACCATACAAATCCTAGTAAAATAGATTTTGGTGCTATCTCAACATAAGGAATAACATGATCCTTTGATTTTAGATTTGCATATTTGATACTTTAGATTGTATTTAACTATAACTTTTAAAATGTTCCCCCTACAATGGTGGACTATAAAATACATTGTACAGAACTGGTGAACTTCTGGTGTTGCAAGGCAATAATAAACCAAGTTATATTTGACCATGGTGTCTTCACTGCGGTGTGTCGATGGGAGATGCTCTCCCATCGATTCCCCTTGCACTTCTCATTGAGGTGGAATACCAGAATTGATACTAGAGCGATCAGCGGTCAATTTATCATGTCTGTATTGTATAGACATAAATTGATCCCCGCTGGATCGATTGCTGACCCTCGATCTGGCCAGTGGTGTAGAAAGCTAAGGAGCAGCCTGAAAGCAGAGTGTGACCCTGGAGAAGCCTAGAGCAAAGTTCTGGATTGACTGTGGTGGTTGAAAGAAGCTTGGGCTATAAGCAAAGAAGCTATCCCTTGGTTTTTGGTTTCTCCTCCATTGTAAATAAGATTGCATCAAAGAAAATACCAGACTCCATCACCAATTTCTACTCCTTCCTGGAATATCATCAGGGCTCTGAACTTTGACAAACCACTAGGGTCAAAAGGCATAACAGTACATTGTTCTAAAAATCTACTCTGAAACACTGGAAAGCAATTAAATGTCTAAGTTATGGCTAACATTGACTGGGAAACAGATTTTCTGTTTCATGGGAAATTTTACAACTTTGAAATTTTTTTTCTGTTCCAAAACAAAATGAAAACAAAAAATGTAAAAAATACTTCGACTTGGTTTTTTTCATGTGCTTGCTTTAAGAAATTCCTGTAGTATTGTACTTAGAATTTAGAATATATGATATATCTTGTTCTCCTTGAGAAAACAAGTTCCTGAAATGTATACCATCTAAAGTTAATAAGTCAATAAGTAAAGTCCTTCTTACCTTCTATGACTAACATTATTTACAAGCATGATGCCTGTGACTATCCGCTGTTCTTGCAAATCAGTGTTGCTGGCATCAAAATACCCTTTGGTCTCTTGGCCTCTTCTTTGTAAATTAAGAGAAGGTAATATTACTAAACTCTAGATGTTGTGAGCTGTGTGTTTACCCACAGTTGCCTTCCAGAAAGCTCTAGCGTGGTGGCCATGTAGGAATCTTAGTGTCTATAAAGGAATTTAGTAATTTAAATTAAACTAAATATACGTATTAACAGACATCAAATGAAAGAGGTGAATTTACACTTGAAGACAATTACTCAGAGTGAGGTGGAGGGTACTTGTGAAATTTAACTCCTAGTAATATAAATGTTATTAGTTCTTTAGGAGAAGAACTAAAAACCATTCAAGTCCAGGTACTTCTGCTTCTTAATGTACTCTAATCCATCCAGGTCTTTATTGTGACACTTGTCACTGAAGTATCTGAGCATCTCTCAAAAAGTTAAAAAAAAGACTGGATTAATTTTTCCTTCTTACTTCTCTTGAGGCAGTAGGACAGTGTTTTTCTGCGCAGTCCCCTTTCCTCTCCTACCCCCATTGATGCTCTTTATCATGTAAGATGCTTTTAAAAGTTTAAAAATTTGCTTTTAAATTAATTTAGTTGAAAAGAAAGGTGCCAACGGACAGACCAGGAGCCTGAAGTCCTCTATATACAGAAGAGGTACATCATGAATATCCCTGTATTGCCCTGCTTCCATGATGACCTGGATTGACTGCTTCAAGGAGTCAGAAAGTTGTTGGATTTCCATGTCCATTCAGTCTCAGCCTTTCTAATGAAATTACCAACAATGGTGCTCGCTGGGACCAGTGGTGCTAGTGGTCTTGGGAAGTTAGGAACTGGAATTAGATCATCCACTTGCTTAAGAAAAATACTTTTAAAAATAGGTAAAACTGTCTGAATTGTTTTGTTTCATTTTTAATTGCATTGGAAGGGACTTCTGCTTTCAGAAAGAATGCTTCTGGTGAACTTTAACCACTGAGGGCCAGAGTGGGTAAAAATGTAGATAGGCATGTATTGTTGAATCACAGAAATGTAGGGCTGGAAGAGACCTTGAGAAGTCAAGTCTAGTCCCCTGCACTGAGGCAGGATCTAGTAAACCTAGACCATCCCTGACAGGCATTTGTCCGACGTGTTCTCAAAAACCTCCAGTGATGGGGATTCCACAACCTCCTCTGGAAGCCTATTCCAGAGCTTAACTACCCTTAGAAAGCTTTTTCCTAATATCTAACCTAAATCTCCCTTGCTACAAATTAAATCCATTACTTCTTGTGCAACCTTCAGTGGACGTGGAGAACAATTGATCATCATCCTCTTTATAACCGCCCTTAACTTGTTTGAAGACTGTTATCAGGGTCCCCCTCAAACTTCTTGTCTCAAGACTAGATATGGTCAGGTTTTCTAGCCTTTGCTTATAGGTCAGGTTTTCTAAACCTTTATCATTTTCTATTGCTCTCCTCTGGACTGTCTCCAGTTTGTGCACATCTTTCCTAAAGCGTGGTACCCAGAATTCGACATAGTACTCCAGCTGAGGCCTCACCATTGCTGAGCAGAGTGGGACAGCTCTCAGATCCTTTTCTGCAGTACTAGCTCCCAGCCAGTTATTTCCAGTTTTGTAGTTGTGCATTTGAATTTTTCCTTCCTAAATGAAGTACTTTACACTTGTCTTTATTGAATTTCATCATGTTGATTTCAGACCAATTCTCTAATTTGCCAAGCTCATTTTGAATTCTAATCCCTCCCCCTGAAAAGTGCTTACAGCCCCTCCCAGGTTGGAATCCGCTGTCAATTTTATAAGCACACTCTCCACTCCATTATCCAAGTCACTAATGAAAATATTGAATAGTACTGGACCCAGGATTGGCCCTATGTTCATCTTTAGGCACATAAATACTTCAGTAAATCTGGCTCTCCATTGTTTATGGCGATTGCCAGATCCTTGGACAGTATTGGAGTGTCATGAAAGTCCCTTTACAGCAGCCAAAAATCTGGCCTCTAGTGAGTTTAAAGAAAGCTCCTGAAAATCAGTGTTTGAAAACTTTTTTTAATATAAAAGTGGTTTTTTTGTGACTGTTCTTCCCGTATTTCTCCACTTCTAAGTTTCAGTCTCTTTGATGTTCAAGCTTCATGTGTCTCTCCTTTCCCTGCCCCACCCAACACACTGGGAAGCTTCCCCTGCCAATCATCTTCAGAATAAAATGATTATGTGGTGCCTGTCACTTGGAACATTCTTATGGTTTCAGTAGCGCTCCCTGGCTTTTACATTGTCAACAGCGGGATGTTTTCTGTCAGCTCTGTAGCTCCAGCTGAAGCCTCTTTGTGGTTCCGTGCCAAAGGAGTGTTCAGTGAGAGGAAGACCTCCTTCAGGACCTCACAGATGAAAGATCCAGGTTCTCAGGCTTAAAAGGAGGCCGCATCTTCCGCCTGATATAACAGTTTATGCAGCTTATTTGCATAAACAAGGTCTGATGCTTTTATATAGACACTTTAGTGAGAAGAAGAATAAAAGAACAATCAAAACAGCTTTTTTCTCTGAACAGATGATGTATGATACTTTATGTCCAGCATTTGTTTTATTATGTTCAGTGCTGGAGACAGAAAGATAAATAATCCAAGGGAAGTGAATTTGTAGTCTCTCTGTATTTGTAATACAGTCTCTTGGAAATAATTGGAAAAAGTAAGACATTAGCATTTTTATCTCTGTAAAAGGACATAAGTGTGTTACTGTTTCTACATGCGCGCACACTTCGTTTCTAAGTACCGTTTTTTGTACATACACTCATTGATCTGTTGCCTGCAATGTTGTTGTAGGCTATATTGGTCCCAGAATATTTAGAGACAAGGTGTTGAGGAAATATAATTTATTGGACCAACTTACGTTGGTGAAAGAGACAAGCTTTTTAGCTTACACAGCTCTTCTTCAGGTTTTGGACAGGTACAAAATGTCACAGTTAAATACAAGGGTGGAGCATATAAGGAATTAACACAAATTGCAAGAGACCATTCAAGATGAAGTGGACACAGGTCAAAGGAGAGTTAGTGAGTTATGGATTGTTGTAATGAGCCATAAATCCACTGTCTCTATAAAGTCCATGATTGTTGGTGACAAGCAGAGCTATGAATTAAAGCACTCAGGCTCGTCTTTTGGAGGTATTGTACAGGTTTCCTTTGTGGATGAGGACTAAGAGGTCAGATATGAAGTGATGATTTTATAAAAAGTATTTGCCCACAGTTGATATGGTGTTCTTGTCTTTTATCACTTTACTGTGAATCTATTTGATAGAATGGTGATTCTCATTTTACCCACGTACTTGATATTAGGGCATTTAATGGATGAGGTCCGTCATGTGTTGTAGTAGGCATGTGTAGGACCCATGGATCGTGAAAGGTGTATCGTAGGAGGTGTTGATCATCGTAGCCGTAGAGATATTTCTGTTCTGTTTAAACAAACCCCCAGCATCATCACTCATCATTAGAAGCAAGCTCCCCACGAGACCAGGACACACCAGCTCAGACCTGCACCACACTCTGCCCTACCAATCAATGCAATACCCGCGGATATATCTCCACTGCTATGGTGTTCAAAAACCCCCACAACACGCTTTTCAAAATGCATGGGTCCTACTCATGCCTATAATAACATGTAGTGTACCTCGTCCAGTGCACTAAATGCCCCAGTAACTATAATGGATGAAACCAGCCAATCACTACACTCTTGAATGAACTCTCACAGAAAAATAAGACAAAAACACCCTTTCACTCAGGGTAAATACTTTTCACAAAATGTAACTGCATATCTGCTCTGTTGCTCTCCACCTGCAGTGTGTCCATTATCTCCTGCAGCAAATATATCTCTGTTCTCAATGGGGTAGGTTCTAAGCTACATCTTCTCAGAGGTTCAACACAATAGGGGTAGCCTAGGAAGAACGGGACAGAAGTGGTTTAATGCCACTTTTGTGCCATATGGGAGCTGTGGGCACTGAAACAGTTGCTGGCATAATTTAGAGCAGCCCCCAGGGCTTCCCCAAGGCTGCCTATGCAGCCCAGAAACCCTATAGCACCGAGCACAATAGGCACAACTCCTTTCTCCGGCCCTGCCCCAATGTCAGGGCATGTATGTGAGCCCTATGCCACTTTACACCAGAAGAATCCTCATCTAGCCAGCTGTGCCATCTTTATACTGTTGGAACAGAGCATGTGGGGCAAAAAAGGGGCCAGAATCTGGTCCAATCGGCCTACTAGCATAGAAGATGTAATTAGATATAGAGCAGTACGTTAATAAAAGCGCTTATGGACCTTGCTAGTTACAAGTTAAAATAAAAGCTGAATGGTAAATAATTCATGCCTGAATACATCCAGGTTTCCAAGAAAATATTTACAAATAATTTAAAATGTCCTGTGACATGTCCACAGGATGGACTATCCTTGTATGCTTTAACAACTCGCATACCTCTTTACTTACTGATTTTTTGAGTGGATCTTATCCACATCTCCCAAACCTAGTTCTTTTGACTTGGTGAAGGCAAAATGTCCATTACCTACCTCTTCTCCCAGTGCTTGCAAGATACTGATGACTCCAGCTGATATGCATGCTTGTAGTACACTAAGAGCATATTCTTGTGTGGATGGGCAAATGGGTCAGGAAATCTGAACCAGCCATGTTAAATGATAAAGCCAAACACACATGAAAAATTCCATCACTGGAGAGCACGGAATAGTGCATATTTGGATTAGCTAATTTTTGTACTTTTTCATCTACCTCTTGGTTTTAGATCACTGCATCCTTACTAAGCAATACTCAGCTCTAAAACTCATTCCAGTCAATACTTCTTCATTGTTTGAGTAACACAGTAATGCCAGACTCCTTAGCAGCACCAACATGCTCAGAAGAGCCAAAAGATGTGGCGGCATTAGGCTTTCACATCAGTCATAGTTATATACATAAATGGTAGTGTGGCTGTGTTGTGGAAAATATGGAGGTTAAGTATGGTTCCTATGCTGTAGGTGGATATTTTAGTTACTTCAACCTATAGCCCCAGTGAACTTGAGTAAAGCTTTCAGAATAAGCCAAAATAAAGGAAAATATGTTGGTGATAAGTCATGCTGTATGGCTACTACAGTGTTGTGTATAATTATTCCAAAAAAACATGAAATGTAAGGTAAAATACTACATACCGTAGGCCATAAAGGACAGTTCCATCAGGATGTAGTCGAATCATTCGATTTTTCACTGTAACCCCATGAACATATGACTTCTTGTCATTTTGGAAGTATGTGTCTGGCACCCAGAGCTGGTCAGCTACTCTGTTGTCCAAAGTTAGGTTCAGAGGTATTCCAGAGTAAGACAGCCTTTTATCCCTCCAGGACTGCTGGAAATACATTGTGAGTGTGTAGTCCTGGAAGCAAAAAAGAAAAAAGGTATTTTAGTAGTTGTTTATTTTGCACAATAGTTTATATATCTATAATTTTAGTTTTGATCATTTAAGTTCAATATTTAATTATTGAATACATTTATATTAATATTAATAGCACACTTGAAAGTTTAAGGATCACTGAAACTTTGTAGCAAACGTAGATCTCTATTCAGTAACCACATCTGTGACTCTTGAACTGTATATGTTAATGTTGACCTTCCTTCTGATTACAGCTGGTGAACCTTGCGAAATATCCTTGCAGTTGTTGGAAAGTGGTATCAAGTGGAGTGCCCCAACGGTCGGTCCTGGGGCCGGTTTTGTTCAATATCTTCATAAATGATCTGGAGGATGGTGTGGATTGCACTCTCAGCAAATTTGCGGATGATACTAAACTGGGAGGAGTGGTAGATACGCTGGAGGGCAGGGATAGGATACAGAGGGACCTAGACAAATTGGAGGATTGGGCCAAAAGAAATCTGATGAGGTTCAATAAGGATAAGTGCAGGGTCCTGCACTTAGGATGGAAGAATCCAATGCACCGCTACAGACTAGGGACCGAATGGCTCGGCAGCAGTTCTGCAGAAAAGGACCTACAGGTTACAGTGGACGAGAAGCTGGATATGAGTCAGCAGTGTACCCTTGTTGCCAAGAAGGCCAATGGCATTTTGGGATGTATAAGTAGGAGCATAGCGAGCAGATCGAGGGACGTGATCGTTCCCCTCTATTCGACATTGGTGAGGCCTCATCTGGAGTACTGTGTCCAGTTTTGGGCCCCACACTACAAGAAGGATGTGGATAAATTGGAGAGAGTCCAGCGAAGGGCAACAAAAATGATTAGGGGTCTAGAACACATGAGTTATGAGGAGAGGCTGAGGGAGCTGGGATTGTTTAGCCTGCAGAAGAGAAGAATGAGGGGGGATTTGATAGCTGCTTTCAACTACCTGAAAGGGGGTTCCAAAGAGGATGGCTCTAGACTGTTCTCAATGGTAGCAGATGACAGAACGAGGAGTAATGGTCTCAAGTTGCAGTGGGGGAGGTTTAGATTGGATATTAGGAAAAACTTTTTCACTAAGAGGGTGGTGAAACACTGGAATGCATTACCTAGGGAGGTGATAGAATCTCCTTCCTTAGAGGTTTTTAAGGTCAGGCTTGACAAAGCCCTGGCTGGGATGATTTAACTGGGAATTGGTCCTGCTTCGAGCAGGGGGTTGGACTAGATGACCTTCAGGGGTCCCTTCCAACCCTGATATTCTATGATTCTATGAAACTGCAGTAGGCCTCAGTGTCTCCTCCCACATCAAATAGAGCAGTGGTTCTCAACCAGAGGTACGTGGCGGTAGGCAGAGGTCTTCCAGGGGGTCCATCAACTCATCTAGATATTTGTCTAGTTTTACAACAGGCTATGTAAAAAGCACTAGTGAAGTCAGTACAAACTAAAATTTCATACAGACAATGACTTGTTTATATTTCTCTATATACTATACACTGAAATGTAAGTACAATATTTATATTCCAAATGATTTATTTTATAATTACAGTGGTAAAAATAAGAAAGTACGCAATTTTTTCATTAATAGTGTGCTGAGACACTTTTGTAGTTTTGTGTCTGATTTTGTAAGCAAGTAATTTTGAAGTGAGGTGTAACTTGGGGGTACGCAAGACAAATCAGACTCCTGAAAGGGGTGCAGTAGTCTGGAAAGGTTGAAAGCCACTGAAATAGAATACTTGGCACTCATGCGTTAGGGAGTAACATTAAGGGACTCCAGTCCATAAATCATGTGTTACATGTTTCTTGAGGTTTATCCTCAACCTGAAGAGAGCTGCTTTTGCCTGATTTCAGCCAATAGCCAAGCCCGGCACTTGCAGAGCTCTTGTTGATGTGTTCTCTCACCTTCCTCATTCCACTCTAAAACAATCCAAGAGGGCATGCTGTCCCTACACCCTTTAGCAGATAGTAAATATTTCATCTCAAAGCACAAGATCAGGTACTTTTCCCACAATGTTTATTAAGGCCCACCAATCCCAATTCACCATTTATAGTCATGAATTCACTTTGGTCCTGAGACTTTTCTGGGCCTGAAAACTACAGGCTTGTCTACTCTTAAAACGCTACAAAGACACACATGTAGTGCTTCAGTGTAGATGCTACCTATGGTGATGGGAGGGATTCTCCTATTGTTGTAGATCAGGGATGAGCAAACTATGGCCCGTCGGCCAGATTCGGCCCACCAGTCGTTTTAAGCCGGTCGTTGGGCTCCCACTGGGGAGTGGGGTCTGGGGCTTTCCCCACTCCAACTGGGGAGCAGGGTCGGGGGCCACTCCACACAGCTCCTGGAAGCTGCGGCATGGCCCCACTCTGGGGCTCCAGCTGGGGGAAGGGTCAGGGGCCATTCCACGCGGCTCCTGGAAACAGCAGCATGGCCCCCTCCAGCTCCTACGCATTCCAGTGGCCCCCTCTGGCACTCCAGTGGGAACTGTAGGGGTGGTGCTGTGAACGGGACAGCGTGAAGAGCTGCTTGGCCACACCTCCGCATAGGAGCCAGAGGGGGACATGACGCTGCTTCTGGGAGGTGCTTGAGGTAAGCACCAGCCAGAGCCTAACCCCATGCCCCAATCCCCTGCCCCAGCCCTGATCCCCCTCCCATCCTCCAAACCACTCAATCCAGGCCCAGACCACCCTCCTACGCTCCAAACTCCTCAGCCCCAGCCCCAGCCCAGCCTAACCCCGCCTCCCGCACCCCACTCCCCCACCCCAGCCCAGAGTCCCCTCCCGCACCTTGAACTCCTCATTTTTGGCCCCACCCCAGAGCCCGCACCCCCAACCAGAGGCCTTACGCTCTCCCGCACCCCAACCCCAATTTTGTGAGTATTCATGGCCCGTCATATAATTTCTATTCCCAGGTGTGACCCTCAGGCCAAAAAGTTTGCCTACCCCTGGTGTAGGTAATCCACCTCCCCAAGGGGCAGTAGCTAGGTTGGTGGAAGAATTCTTCTATTGACCTTAGCACTGTCTACACAGGGATTTAGGTTGGCTTAACTATGGATTTTTCTTATGGACACCAGGCCAAAGCATCAGCATGAAGGGAATTCATATCTTCTATTTACTACCATATTGTGGCCCCGGGAGACCTCAGCTTGATGTGGAAAGAAAATTGTTTCAAAAGGCTTCTGAAGACCATCTGATTTCCCCCACCTCTGAATCTGCTGATTTTTAAGCGTAGTCAGTTTTTTAAACTAGATTTAAAACTAGATTTAAAAAGAAAATTCAATTTAGAAAAATAAATTAAAGTTGTCCTTTTAAAAAAATAGCCTAGACTGGGCAAACTTGTTTTTCCTTGTTTCCCACCCAATCCAACATTGTGCATTCAAAAGTTCAACTTGAACTCTGATGTTAAGTTCATATTTCTTTAGGAACAACTATGATCACACGAGAGAGCACAGAAAAAAAATTAAGGTATAAAAAGGTGTGGAAAAACAGAGCAGAAAACGAACAGTGTGAAAAATGACAAAGAGAACTGTTGAGGAGGAGAAAAGTCCAACTGGGGCGGGGTGGGGGCAGAGAAATACTTAGAATTTCAAGATCTAGGGTTTCTAATTTTTCCAGCCTATCCTTTAAGTCTAGGTAGCATTCTGATTGTTGTTTGCTCAGAATTGTGACCTTCTGGCAGTATTACAAGACTTAAGATACCAACCTTTCTGAGAATGCAAGATGAATGATTCTGTCTGCACTTACGTATGAGAAGCTAAAACTCCCAGATTTATTTTGTTTAATAAGGCTGTTGGTTCCCAAGATATAGATGTCAAGCATACACTGTGCTTCATAGCAGCATGAATAGTATTAATTCTAACTTGTATGCATGTTAAAGCTTAATTAAATTGCATTTGAGATAATAAAACCGTGACTTAGTCTGCCACTGGTCAACAAATTCTAATTAGTGATTCAGGGCTCAGTATTTCAATGATCATTTTCTTGATGAAGATAGAAACATCCATTTCTTAAATGCCTACATGTTATCCATGCCTCAGTAGGAATAGAAATAACTAGAAGGCTACACTGAACTCCCGCTGATTCTCTTATTACACGCTGTAACAATCAATATATAAAGGTAATTAAAACCAAGAATGCTGATCTTAACAGGATGCTTTGTTCCATATGGAGCAGGCACTTACTGGATTTATCAATCTTCCAGGATTTTCTTTTTCAGATATCCAGTTGATGGTAATTGATCAATATCTCCTTTAGGATATGGGATATGTTTTGCTTGTGAGTTCTCAGTCTGGGGGGAGTCACAACACAAAGAGTTCTGGCGTGGGTATTTTGACTAGAATCATAGAATATCAGGGTTGGAAGGGACCTCAGGAGGTCATCTAGTCCAACCCCCTGCTCAAAGCAGGACCAGTTCCCAACTAAATCATCCCAGCCAGGGCTTTGTCAAGCCTGACCTTAAAAACTTCTAAGAAAGGAGATTCCACCACCTCCATAGGTAACACATTCCAGTGTTTCACCACCCTCCTAGTGAAAAAGTTTTTCCTAATATCCAACCTAAACCTCCCCCACTACAACTTGGGACCATTACTCCTTGTTCTGTCATCCGCTACCACTGAGAACAGTCTAAATCCATCCTCTTTGGAACCCCCTTTCAGTTAGTTGAAAGCAGCTATCAAATCCCCCCTCATTCTTCTCTTCCACAGACTAAACAGTCCCAGTTACCTCAGCCTCTCCTCATAAGTCATGTGTTTCAGTCCCCTAATCATTTTTGTTGCCCTCCGCTGGACTCTTTCCAATTTTTCCACATCCTTCTTGTAGTGTGGGGCCCAAAACTGGACACAGTACTCCAGATGAGGCCTCACCAATGTCGAATAGAGGGGAACGATCATGTCCCTCGATCTGCTGGCAATGCCCCTAATGCCATTGGCCTTGTTGGCAACAAGGGCACACTGTTGACTCATATCCAGCTTCTCATCCACTGTAACCTGTAGGTCCTTTTCTGCAGAACTGCTGCCGAGCCATTCGGTCCCTAGTCTGTAGCGGTGCATGGGATTCTTCCGTCCTAAGTGCAGGACTCTGCACTTGTCCTTGTTGAACCTCATCAGATTTCTTTTGGCCCAATCCTCTAATTTGTCTAGGTCCCTCTGTATCCTATCCCTACCCTCCAGCATGTCTACTTCTCCTCCCAGTTTAGTGTCATCAGCAAACTTGCTGAGGGTGCAATCCACACCGTCCTCCAGATCATTTATGAAGATATTGAACAAAACCGGCCCAAGGACGACCCTTGGGGCACTCCACTTGATACCAGCTGCCAACTAGACATGGAGCCATTGATCACTACCCATTGAGCCCGACAATCTAGCCAGCTTTTTATCCACCTTATAGTCCATTCATCCAGCCCATACTTTTTTAACTTACTGGCAAGAATACTGTGGGAGACCATGTCAAAAGCTTTGCTAAAGTCAAGGAACAACACGACCACTGCTTTTCCCTCATCCACAGAGCCAGTTATCTCGTCATAGAAGGCAATTAGATTAGTCAGGCATGACTTGCCCTTGGTGAATCCATGCTCACTATTCCTGATCACTTTCCTCTCCTCTAAGTGCTTCAGAATTGATTCCTTGAGGACCTGCTCCATGATTTTTCCAGGGACTGAGGTGAGGCTGACTGGCCTGTAGTTCCCAGGATCCTCCTTCTTCCCTTTTTTAAAGATGGGCACTACATTAGCCTTTTTCCAGTCGTCTGGGACTTCCCCCGATCGCCATGAGTTTTCAAAGATAATGGCTCTGCAATCACAGAGCTGTGTGAATGATCAATTTTTTTGGTTCACTGGCCAAACCAAAACATCAAAACTATCCTTCATTTAGATTGACCTGAAACATTATTTTTTGGGTTTCTTGGCCAAAAAAATCTGAAAAAATCTGTTGGTTTAACATAATGTTTTGTTTAGATTTTGGGCATTTAAAATGACTTTTAATAAAAGCAAAGGAAATTTGGAAATGTCATTCACAAAACCACCACCGGAGGAGGCATTTCCCCTTCTAATACTCTATAGCCCCATGGTTACAGTGCTCACCTGGGGTGTGAGAGATCTGTGTTCAAATTCTCGCTCTCTCTGATTTAGAGGAGGACTTGAACTTGGGTTTCCCACATCCCATCTGAGAACCCTTACCATGGGGGACACTACTTCCTCCTCCACTGGCCAGTGGTTTTATGAATGGTGCTTAAGTCTCTTTGAATCTAGCCCAAATTTTTGGGGGGGTTTGTGGTGGGATGTTCACCCCAGACCAGCATGGATGGGGCTAAAGGGGCACGAGAGGCCAATTAACCTTAGGCGGCACTGGCTGGGGAGCTCAAGGGCCATGAGACTGACTGAGAACAAAGCTCACCTGGGCAGTAAGGTCTGAGAGGGATAGATCTCAACTGCTGGTTCAAGGGTCCCTGGACTGGAACCCAGTGAAGAGGATGGGCTCGAGTTCCCCTACACACTAATGCGGGAGTAGTGCAGTCAGTACAGTGGAGATGGAGACTGCCTGAGATTTTGAGGAAGGAGACTCTAATAATATCCCAGAAGGAGAGGACAATGATGACTTGGCCGGAGGGCTAAGCCACAAAGGAGAGGCACTACACTCTGGACTAGCAGGAGGGCAGCCACAGAGTGAGTGACTGGGAAAAAGGGGCGAGCGACTGCCAGATGGGATGTGGACAGTGGCGAGCTAATTTCCTAGATGAGCCGCAAGGGGGTGCTGCCAAATGGTGAGCAGCAAACCCCGTGAAAGGGCTGGAGCTCTTTAGAACATTCATGTTGGTTGGCCTGAATCTGCATTTTTCAGTGAATAATCTATTAATCCAACAAGTTCTGCTGAGCTCTAGTCATGCCCCTCCTCCCTATCTTTATGTGTAGATGGGAGGGGAATCCTGAAACTTCTTTCCATTTTAACGTTGGATCACAGTTCTGAAAAGGTTGAGAACCATACTTTTGGAACAATATTTCTATTTATGCCTCTCCATGATATTTCTTGTATGATAAATTCAAAAATTAAAATAAAAACCTATGAAAGTTATAACATTAATTAATTCAATGAATTTCTGCAGCATTGATCTTTCATGTCTTGAACCATTTCTCTTGCAGAATGTAGAACTATGTATTTATCAGGCTAAAATGATGTTGAATTTCATAATAATTGCAAGATCCTGTCAGATTGCTGTGAAATGATGGCATTCCAATTCTTATTTTTATGTATTCTGGTAGACTCCACAATGTGCTAGGTACAGTCCATGCACACAGGAAGGGTCCCTGCCTCAAAAACTTTTCTGTATTGGCACCTGTGAATGATGATAGTTAATGGGTACTGTTTCCCTATGGACCTAGAGCTCCCACCATCCCTCATGTGAACCAAAAAGGTATATTTGATTGTTAGTTTATTGGCCAAAGTTCCCAAAAAAGTGTTGCTGCAAAGTAATGCTAAAAGAGAGACAATGCAGAATTACTCATGTACCTAGTTTTGCTCTGTAAGCAGTCTCTATCTAAGATCATGACACACTTTCATAGCCTATTTTTAAAGTAGAAAACAGTGTTTGTGACTGGCAAATGAAATTATAATGGAAACCACATGAAAGGGCATATATAATAGAATTCTGTAAAGGAACATGATTCACTTGATAGGTGCATAACTTCAATATGACATTAACATATGATTGGATAATACATAAAATGTAACCAACTGTAAAATTAAATGATTGATTGAAAAGTGTTACTTGCAACCTAGTATTGTCTCTGTTGAATAGGCCAAAACTGTTGTGACCTTTTGTACTTTGAAAATTTGGAGTGTATTGGGACATAATGGAATATGTAACTATCTAGATGATTGACCTCAGGGGTGACATCTCATTGTGATTGGTGGTGATAAGAGTATAGCTCACTGAAAATTATAGAATGAAGTAAACACGTAGGGTGTAAAAACCTATGAAATGATTACCAAGTTGGACCTAAGAAATGCTGTAACCTGGATTCCCAGGAAGGATGACTAGAGACTTTTCCTTTTTGTGCTTGTGCTGATTAATCCTAGATGTCTAATCTTTGATTAATAAAAAGCAATTGAGCATAACCATTTGATGTCTCATTAATTAATGAACTGAATACCCATTACAAAGTGTATATCCATATTTGTTAATAAAGTATAATTAATCAAGGTACGAAAAGGTAACAGTGACTGGTATGTGTTCTTGTCACTAGAAAATGGGTCAATATAAATAAAAGCAGAGAGGGATGGATGTTGAAAAGACTGAACCAGATGGGCTCAGACAAGTATTTTAAATTTTTAGGATACACACATAACTCACATTTTGTGGCTTGAGAGCCAGGGACATTTTCTCCTTCTAGTAAATCAGGTTTCTGCAAACTCTCTGTAGCAGTCTGGACCAATAGGTTCTTTTGTTTTGTATCATTTCACAAAGGTTAATCTCCAGATTTTCCCTGTCAGCAAACTTCCCAATGAGGATGGTATCAAATGAGTTATTCTGTAGCTCTTAATACTTTACACTATTTGGATAAGACAACAAATGATTCAACCAACGTATTGACAAATATTGACATATTAACAGGCCATGTTACTGACAGGTTCCAGATTAGGAAATGGAGATTTTGAAGAACTCGTTTATGGTACAGAATATCTCCTCTTCACCAGTCAGGAATCTGGACTCTCAAGCTCTAAGTAGTAATGCCCACTGGAACCTATATTTAATGTAATTAAGTGACACAGCACCCAAACTAGAATTTCCTGGATGGATTAAAGCTTTAAGTCCAAGCAATTCTAGTATGGGTGCTGTGTCACTTAATTACACTTTTTGGGGTGGGGGCAGGGAATTGATTAGGTTTTTTTGTGGTGTTAATGTTTGGCTTACAGTGTTGATAGGCTCTGGTTACAGAGAAGAGAATTGTGCTATGTATGTAAACCTGTGTCCTGTCATCTATAATATGACTAGAACGCATTGTACAAGTGATGAATATTAGGAGCTAGGAGGAAACTTTTTCTTAGTGGCAGGTTATCGCATAACAGCCTACTGACTGATCTATTTTTGCACCTTCCTCTGTAATATAAGGCCCTGGCCACTGTAGATGACAGGATAAGAACATAAAAATGGCCACACAAGGTCAGACCAATGGTCCATTCGGCCCAGTATCCTGTCTTTTGACAATGGCTAATGCCAGGTGCTTCGGACGAAATGAACAGAACAGGCAATTATCAAGTGATCCATCCCCTGTCGTCCAGTCCCAGCATCTGACAGTTAGAGGCTTAGCCATCTTGGTTAATAGCCATTGATAGACCTATTCTCCATGAACGTATCTAATGTTTTTTAACCCACTTATTCTTTTGACCTCCACAACATCCCCTGGCAATGAGTTCCACAGGTTTATTGGGTGTTGTATGAAGAAGTATTTCCTTATATTTTAAATCTGCTGCCTCTTAATTTCATTAGGTGACCCTGGGTACTTGTGTTACATGAAGGGGTAAATAACACTTCCTTATTCACCTCTTCTACACCATTCATGATTTTGTAGACCTCTATCATATCCTCACCCCTTAGTTATCTCTTTTCTAAACAGAACATTCCAGTCTTTTTCATCTCTTCTCATATGGAAGCTGTTCCATACCCCTAATCTTTTTTCCCTTTTGCCCTTCGCTTTACTTTTTCCATTTCTAATGTATCTTTTTTCAGATGAGGCGACCAGAACAGCACACAGTATGCAAGGTGTGGCTGTACCATGGAATTATATAGTGGCATTGTGATATTTTCTGTCTTATTATCTATTCCTTTCCTAATGATTCACAACATTGTGTAATTGCCAGGATGTGGTGTTACGTTAACTATCCTCCAGTCATCTGGTAGAGGCTGATTTAAACAGGAGGCTACATACCACAATTTTGCAATTTCATATTTGAGTTCCTTCAGAACACTTGGGTGAATACTATCTGGTTCCGTTGATTTATTATTATTTAATTTATTGTTTTGTTCCAAAACTTCCTCTATTGACACCTTAAACTGGGGCAGTTCCTCAGATCTGTCACCTAAAAAACATGGCTCAGGTTTGAGAATCTCCCTCACATCCTCCGCACTGAAGAATGATGCAAGGAATTTATTTAGCTTCTCAGCAATGGCCTTTTCTATTCCATGCTGGAATAGATGGGCCATTGCTCTAATCAAATATCACAGTTCCTGTGCTTTCTGAGTGGTTAGAAACCACACTGAGCAGTGTGCATAATAAATACCCAAATTACCAGATTTGGAGATTTGTTTCAGACTCAAACCTTAGTCCAGATCCATAGAAAGGTTCACTGAGAATGACAATACTTTTGAAGGACACTGACCCCAGTTTTGAATAAAGCTTGGCCAGCTTATGATTTTTCAGTGAAATCCATACTTTTTAATGGTTTGAACACCAAACCTGCTTTAAATAAATGGGATAGTGGTGGAAATGACAGAGATCTCTCATTGGCTTGGTTCTCAGGTGGCATTTGAGCAAAATGCACTAGTAAATGTCATTCCAGAATCCTGATGCTACAATAAACTGAAGATAACCTTGTAGTAAAATGCAAATTACTTTCACTTTTAGATAAGTAGCAGTTTCTTAAAATCTGGGGTCACTTGGTTAATAGATTGAAATAAACATATATTTTATATATTTCTGCTAAAGTAACAGTCCCCGTGCAAACATCAGCGATCAAGAACATAGGTAAATAGAGCACTTTCTGGATGATTTCAGTTCTATTAAAATGATAACACTGGCACAGATATAATCCTGGTTCTCTTATATGTTTCATGCCATTTAAGTCAATCCGCTAATTTCCCTCAAATCAGTTTTTTGAAAATTAGGAAAAAGTTATTTTTAGTGCAGATAAAACCAAACACAGATTAAAATGCATTTGGTATCATTTTATGAAATGTCACGCTTCTGGGATGAGCAAAATAGCTACAGTTTTAACTAGTTTTGAATGCTGTGTGTGGTAGAACACAGCAGAGCAGACTTTTTGTGTATCCAAAATGTGAAACAGGATTGCAGCATTTTGTGGCATATGGCAGGGATAGCCATTACAAACGGGATAAGAAAGCCCCACTTAGGTTTAAAAAAAAATTGGTCAAGTGAAAACCAAGGATATGGCATCCATTTCTCTGTATTAACATGTATGTGACAAACTGCTTGAAACCCTTCTTATATGGATCCTAATCTCTAGGTCAGTGGTTCTCAACCTTTTTTTTTTGCAGACCACTTGAAAATTGCTGAGGGTCTTGGCAGACCACTTAATGATCTTTCCAAATGTTGTTTGTACCATTAGATAACTATTGTAAAACACTTTGGATAAAAGGGCTATATTAAAAAAAACTTAATTACAATTAATGTTTTTTTGTTCTACAAAGAAAAGCACACAACTCCTATTTTAATATCAGTAGTCTTACCTTTCTAGTGAGATGGATGTGCCTTCTGTCCTACACCACGGCAGCCCCTGAGCTGGGGCTGAGAAGGAGGGGGTTCTATTCCCAGCCACAGAGCTGAGGCTGACAAGGAGGGCCGTCTCTCCCCAGCAGCCGCAGACTTGGAACTGGGGAAAGTCGCCTCTTTCTCTGACCACCACAGCCCTGCACGTCCCAGATTCCTCCCACCCCCCCTTCTCACCCTACTGCCCCCTCCCACCATCCCATATTCCCCCCGCAAGGCCACTACCTCACCTTACATGTGCATCTTCTCCAGGGTCCAAGCACCTAATTAGTGGAGCCCTGCCTAGGCATGGACCAGGGACCCTATTGTGCTAAGCATTGTATAAACACAGAACAGAAATATGTCTCTGCTCCCCAAAGATTGTGTTTGTCAAGGGCGGAGAACAGAAATGTTGCAGTAATTGAGTCTCAAGATGAGAGCTTGGATGAGAGTTTTAGAGTGGTCCCTCAGCACAAACTTCATGTACTTGAGCCGATGATTGTCCCGGTTAAAAGATAGTCTGTGAAAATGTGATGAATAAGAGAACCTGTTCTATTGGGCAGTGTCATAAATGTAAAGGGAAGGGTAAACCCCTTTAAAATCCCTCCTGGCCAGGGGAAAGCTCCTCTCACCTGTAAAGGGTTAAGAAGCTAAAGGTAACCTTGCTGGCACCTGACCAAAATGACCAATGAGGAGACAAGATACTTTCAAAAGCTGGGAGGAGGGAGAGAAACAAAGGGTCTGTGTCTGTCTGTATGCTGGTTTCTGCCAGGGATAGACCAGGAATGGAGCCTTAGAACTTTTAGTAAGTAATCTAGCTAGGTATGTGTTAGATTATGATTTCTTTAAATGGCTGAGAAAAGAATTGTGCTGAATAGAATAACTATTTCTGTCTGTGTATCTTTTTTGTAACTTAAGGTTTTGCCTAGAGGGGTTCTCTATGTTTTTGAATCTAATTACCCTGTAAGATATCTACCATCCTGATTTTACAGGGGGGATTTCTTTATTTCTATTTACTTCTATTTTTTATTAAAAGTCTTCTTGTAAAACACTGAATGCTTTTTCATTGTTCTCAGATCCAAGGGTTTGGGTCTGTGGTCACCTATGCAAATTGGTGAGGCTTTTTATCCAACATTTCCCAGGAAAGGGGGGGTGCAAGTGTTGGGAGGATTGTTCATTGTTCTTAAGATCCAAGGGTCTGGGTCTGTAGTCACCTCGGCAAATTGGTGAGGCTTTTTACCAAACCTTGTCCAGGAAGTGGGGTGCAAGGTTTTGGGAAGTATTTTGGGGGGAAGGACGCGTCCAAACAGCTCTTCCCCAGTAACCAGTATTAGTTTGGTGGTGGTAGCGGCCAGTCCAAGGATAACGGGTGTAATATTTTGTACCTTGGGGAAGTTTTGACCTAAGCTGGTAAAGATAAGCTTAGGAGGTTTTTCATGCAGGTCCCCACATCTGTACCCTAGAGTTCAGAGTGGGGGAGGAACCTTGACAGGCAGCTAGAACAAAATGCCTTGAACCAACAAACTTTTTCTAAATCTGCCTCTAGGCACAGAGCTAACCATTGGCTGAACACTGATTGATTATGAGTTCAGAGAATGAAGTTGTGGAAACCTTCCACAGCCAGATGTGCACAGCAACATACTCGTGTGCACATGTGAACATTTAAAAACTTCGTTTGGATAGCATTTCAATATTAGAATTTGGCCCTGTCTCCAAACACCAGTTTTGATTCAGCAAAAAATTGTGTGGTCTTCTAATAGCACAAAAATCATGAGTGCACATTATATACATTAGAGAGACAAGGTGGGTGCGGTAATATCTTTTATTGCACTATCTTCCGTTGGTGAAGACACAAGTTTTCGAGCTACACAGAGCTCTTCTTCAGGTCTGGGAAAGGTACACAGTTTTACAGCTAAATACAAAGTGGAACAGATTGTTTAGCATAAGTAGTTAACACACATTCTAAGAGATCATTCAAAGTGACATGTCCCATTAACTTCAGTCATAGAACAAAAAAGGTGGGGTTGTGGGTTACAGATTGTTGTAATAAGCCATACATTTAGTGTGTTTATTAAGACCAGGCTTTTTAGTGTCTAGCAAAGTTATGAATTTAAGCTCCCAGGCTTGTCTTTTGAAGCTCCCAGGCTTGACAAAGCCCTGGCTGGGATGATTTAGTTGGGGATTGGTCCTGCTTTGAGCAGGGGGTTGGACTAGATGACCTCCTGAGGTCCCTTCCAACCCTGATATTCTATGTTCTATGACTCTATGAAGGTGTTGTGCCAGTTTTCTTTGAGGATGAGAACTGAGAGGTCCGATATGGAGTGACTGCTTTCTGAAAAGTGTTCAGTCATAGGTGATATGGTGTTTTTGTCTTTTTTCTTTTTTCTGTGGGAGTTCATTTGAGAGCATAGTGATTGTCTGGTTTCACCTACATTTGATAGCATAGTGATTGTCTGGTATCAGCCACATAGTTATTAGGTCATTTAGTGCACTGGATGAGGTATGCCACATGTTGTGATAGGCATATATAGAATCCATGGATCTTGAAAAATATGTTGTGGGGGGGGGGTATTGATCATCATAGCAGTGGAGATATGTCTGTAAATTTTGCATTTGTTGTTATGGCAGGGTCTGATGCTGCTTTGAGTTGATTGGTGCTGTTCTGTGGGGAGCTTGCTTCTGATGATGAGCTTGGAGAGTTTGGGGGTTGTCTGAAGGCCAGAAGTGGGGGTTCAGGAAAGGTTTCTTTCAGAATGTGGTCCCCATCAAGTATTGATTGCAATTGTTTAATGATACTCCATGTGGGTTTCAGTATGGGGTAGTAGCTGACAATTAGGGATATGCGGTTGGAGTTTTCCCCACTCCCTGTATTGAAGCAGGTTCTCTTGGGGTATTTGGGTGGCCCATTCCATGATGCGATCTTCTTCTCTGGTGGAGTTTCCTTGTTTGGTGAAGGTGGTTTAAGTGTATTAAGGTGTGTATTCCACATGTTCTCCTCTGTTGTATCAGAGTGCCTAGCTATGGATAACAGATTGTTTTGTGTTTGGGATGGTTACTGGATCTGTGAGGTAAGTATGATGATCTGTGGGTTTCTTGTATACAGTTGTCTGTATGGTTCCATTGCTGAAGCTGATCATGGTTTCCAGAAATTTGATGCTAGGTCAGGAGTGTTCTAGAAAGAGTTTGATGAATGGGTGCTGGTGGTTGAAGCTGTGGTGGAAATCTGAAAGAGTTTAGGTCATCCGTCTATAGGATGAAACTAGCATCAATGTATCTCAGGTATATAATTAGTTTTGTGGTGCATTTGTCCAGAAATTCTTCCTCAAGGTGGCCCATGAAGAGGTTGGCATACTGGGGAGCCATCTTATTACCCATGGCTGTTCCCATGGTTTGAACAAAGTGTTTTGTCATTGAATGTAAAGTTGTTATGGGTGAGGATTAAATGGATGGTTTGGCGATGTGTTTGGGGTGAATATCTGAGGGTTGTCCATTGTATTGTAGATATTTGAGGTAGGCAGCAATGCAGTCATTGTGATGGATGTTGGTGTAGAGGGAATTGACATCCATAGTGGCAAGGATGGTGTTCTGGTTGTTAAGGTTGCAGAGTTGCTGGAGGAAGTCAGCTGTGTCTTAGAGGAAGCTGGCTGTTGCTGTGGTGAGTGATTTGAAGATGATTTCAGTAAATCCTCATATTCCTTCAATAAGAGTGCCATGGCCAGATATGATGTGTCTGCCTGGGTTCCCTTATTTGTATATCTTGGGAAGCATGTGCACGGTCCTTGGGGTGCAGGTGGGGGCTCATGGGGGATGAGGTTATAGAGTTTCTTTTGGAGTTGTTTGGGGAAGGATTTGGTGATATCCTTAAATTCTTGGGTGAATTGTGGTGTGGTATCTTCTTTGAGTTCTTTATAGTAGATAGCATTGGGGAGATGTCAGTTGGCCTAGTTGACATAGTCATCACAGTTGAGAACTATGATGGCATGCCCTTTGTTTACAGCTTTGATCACTATCTAGTGGTTGCATTTTCAGGGACTATATAGATGTGATGTTTGTTAAGGATTTCACAGTCAATTTCCTGAAGCAATCAATGTAATGGTCAAATGTGTGGTTTTGCCCATGTAACAATGCTGCCTCTGGCAGGACACAACTGAGAGTATCAGTTCAGGACAAATTGCTTAGAGCAGGGCAGTTACAGCCCAAAGCTGGAGTTCCTTTACTATTAAGGCATGCCAAACCAGCCAAACAGAAGACTTTGGTTTTACCCCACTTCTAGCTAACAAGCAATTCCCTTGTATCACCACCAGCACCACTCCTTATGGGGACAAATGGTTCTGAAAACCGATACCCCAGTAAAAGAAAAATGGTTCTCCTGATTCCAAAGAACCAAGCCCCAGACCAGGTCGATATACAAGTCAGATCTTACCCACAAATCGCAATGTTGCCAATCCTTTAGAATCTAAAATCTAAAGGTTTGTTCATAAAAAGCAATATAGATGAGAGCTAAAATTGGTTAAATGGAATCAATTACATACAGTAATGGCAAAGTTCTTGGTTCAGGCTTGTAGCAGTGATGAAATAAACTGCAGGTTCAAAGCAAGCCTCTGGAGTACATCCACAACTTGGATGGGTCATTCAGTCTTTTGTTCAGAGCTTCAGTTTGTAGCAAAGTTCCTCCAGAGGTAAGAAGCAGGATTGAAGACAAAATGGAGATGATGCAGCTGCCTTTCATAGTGCTTTTGCCATGTGGCTTGTGCTTCCTTTGTTCCAAACACAAGCTACCTAGCACATGGCATGGAAAGACCTTAGAGTTCTGTCCCTAGGCATATCCCTGCATGCCTTGCTGAGTCACAAGGTGTAACTGCCTTCTGTCAATGAGTCAGTTGTATAGCTGATGGTCCTTAATGGGTCGTCAAGCAGGCTAAGCAGTGCTGATGCCAAATTGTCTCAGGTGTCACCCAAAAATGATACATGCAGGCAGATAGCATAATCATAACATCAAATCATAACCTTTTCATGGACACCTTAGTGACCTCCTTTGTACAAGATTTGGTGCCACTATAGGACCTTGATTGCAACAATGATCTATACGGTCACAGTTAAGAACATAACATAAGAATGGCCATACTGGATCAGACCAAAGGACCATCCAGCCCAGTATCCTGTCTGCTGACAGTGGCTAATGCTAGGTGCCCCAGAGGGAGTGAACCTAACAGGTAATGATCAAGTGATCTCTCTCCTGCCATCCATCTCCACCCTCTGACAAACAGAGGCTAGGAACACGATTCCTTACCCATCCTGGCTAATAGTCATTAATAGACTTAACCTCCATGAATTTATCTAGTTCTCTTTTAAACCCTGTTATAGTCCTAGCCTTCACAACCTCCTCAGGCAAGTTCATATTAATAACATCACAGCCCATTGTGGCATGTCCAGTCAGATTAGTCTTTTTTCTTATGACTATCAGTGGAGACATGGTAATTGTGGGTGGTGTCATGATTTTGGAAATAAGTCTTTGAGGTGAAGTCAGTGAAAGAATTCTTCGAGTTCTCTGCATGTTAATAAGGGATCAGGTTCTGTGGTGGGGCAGAAGTTGTCTTTTGGAGAGTACAGATCATTTAGCTCTGCTTAGGGGGAGTCTTGATAAATTGATGATTTTGGGGTCTTGTGTACTGTCCATGTGTTGGGTCCTGGTGGCATGGTTTCTCCTGGAGGTGGTGTTCTGTGGGTTGTGGAGATGTTGTAGTTGTTTCCATTTTTTGTTTTTGTGTTGGATGGCTATCACCAGGGTTTTTGATAGCTGTTTTGGGTTTCTTGCCTGATCTCCAGGTAGTTTTCCTGTTTTTCCCTTCCAGTGTGTGGGAGTTTGTGAAGTGCAGGAGGTGATTCCTCAGTTTTTTGGAAGTCCTTCTGCTGAGCTATTCAGTGTATCTGGAGTTCTATGTAGTGATCAGAGGATTATAGATGGTGAGTCCTTTGGGAATGATGTTTTGTTTCTTGCATTTGCTCGGGAAGTAGATACCACTGTTATGTTGTGCTTCCTTTTTCTTTGTGCTGTGGAGTTTTCATTTCAGAAAGCCAAATTTGATGTCTTCCATTGCTGTTTGCAGTACATAAGATGGCCATACTGGGTCTGACCAAAGGTCCATCTAGCTCAGTATCCTGTCTTCTGGCAATGGCCAATGCCAGGTGCCCCAGAGGGAATGAACAGAACAGGTAATAATCAAGTGCTACTTCCTGTCACCCATTCCCAGCTTCTGACAGTGTTGGTGTAGCTGTGTTGGTCCCAGGATATTAGAGAAATAAGGTGGGTGAGATAATATCTTTTATTTGACCAACTTCTGCTGGTGAACAAGATAAACTTTTGAGCTACACAGAGCTCTTCATCAGGTCTGGGAAACTTAGTATGTCACAGCTAAATACAATGTGGAATAGATTGTTTATCATAAGTAGTTAACATGTATTCTAAGGGGCTATTCAAGGTCAGTGTCCCATTAACACCTCTGCAGTCATAGGACAAAAAGGAGGTTAGTGGGTTACAGATTGTCGTAATAAACTGTAAATCCAGTGTATTTATTAAGATCATGATTTTTAGTGTCTAGCTAAGGGCTTGTCTACATTACCTGATGGATCGACGGGCAGCGATCGATCCAGCGAGGGTCAATTTATCGGGGGTCTAGTCTAGATGTGATAAATCAACTGCCGAGCACTCTCTCGTCGACTCCGGTACTCCATCAGGTTGAGAGGCACAGGCGGAGTTGATGGGAGAGCGTCAGTTGTTGACTTACCGCAGTGAAGACACTGCGGTAGGTAGATCGAAGTATGTCAACTTCAA
The DNA here is from genome assembly GCF_965140295.1 of Lepidochelys olivacea. Lineage (NCBI taxonomy): Eukaryota > Metazoa > Chordata > Testudines > Cheloniidae > Lepidochelys > Lepidochelys olivacea. The sequence continues at coordinate 99,659,255 of NC_140414.1, forward strand.
CTAAGTTGCGTAACTTAGATCGATCCATCCCCCCAGTGTAGATCAGGCCTAAGTTATGAATGTAAGCTCCCAAACTCATCTTTTGAAGGTATTGTGTAGGTTCCCTTTGAGAATGGGGACTGAGAGGTTAGATATGGAGTGATTGTTTTGTCAAAACTGTTCATCCAATTTATCAAGACCTGACTGGAGCTGAATTATCTGTACTCTCTAAGAGACTGAAATTCTACCCCACCACAGAACCTGGTACCCTACTAACAGGTGGAGAGCTCAAATAATTGGTTACACTGATGCTGTCTCAGATAACTTATTCCTGTATTTTAGTTGTTTCATAGTTTACGAATGATGTGTAATTTATGTGTAATTTAAGGCCAACACTTCTTTGAACACTTGTGATAAATCATAGCACCTCACTGAAGTTAATATATTTGTGTGTATTACATTGTTAAAACATTACTACTTTGTGATCATAGACTTTAAGGTCAGAATGGACCATCATAATCATCTAGTCTGACCTCCTGCACATTGCAGGCCATAGAACCTCACTCACCCACTCCTGTAATAGACCCCTAATCTCTGGTTGAGTTATTGAAGTCCTCAAATCATTGTTTAAAGACTTCAAGTTATAGAGAATCCTCCATTTACACTAGTTTAAACCTTCAAGTGACCTGTACCCCATGCCGCAGAAGAAGACAAACACCCTCAGGGTCTCTGTCAATCTAACACAGAGGAAAATTCCTTCCTGACCCCGAATATGGTGATCAGTTTGACCCTGAGCATATGGGCAAGACCAAGCAGTCACACACCTGGGAAAGAATTCTCTGTAGTAACTCAGAGCCCTCCCAATTTGATTATATGTTTTCAGTAGAAATCTGAAAGTTTCTAATGTGGAGACACTTGTAATTTCTACTGTGTGGTGTTTTGTCACAATATGTCAACTCATCCCATGTCATTCCACCATGAGAGAACAGAATGTGATAGAAAATGCCACAAAGGAATCTGGCCTGCTAGGACATATGGTTACATAAATGAGGACATGAAACCCTCACCAGCTCAAATATAGACAGTAGTAGAATAAGTGACTAAAGTAATTACTGTAATATATCCAGACTGACACATGCTGATATTCAATAGATTTTATAGGCATACATGTCTGTTTAAAAGGAAAATTTGAAATAATTTTGTTTTCAGTTGACAATTTTGTGTCAATGTCCTTTGATCCCTTCTGGTTTGCTATTAAGACTTACATGTAATTTTTATTACAACATTAATTATTCCCTGTATTGGTGGAGTTGCTTAATGCATTCAGACAAATCTTTAAACTGAAAACTGGTTTGAGTAACTGAAAACCAAAGCATCTTCACAAAGTCTTACCAGCTGAAACACGAGGCTGTGAAAGCAATTTTTAGTAAAAGTTGGTAAATGCAAGAATATGCTTGCAAAGCTTTATCTTTCCTTGGTGAAAATGATGTTAGCTGTTATAGTTCTAGCTGAGTCTAAAGATGGCAATAATTGCACAATTGACTGGCAAAAATGCAATGGGTAGGCATCTCATCATTAAAAATATGTACCATTTTAATTTGGTAAATGTATCATTTGTCCAGTTTCACTTTCATTTGCCCTTGTATCAGGAAGAATTAGTGGGATAGATCATCAAGGTTCTGGTGAAGTCACCAATGTGCTACTTCAGTGTGCAAATGGGATTTAAAGCTGCGTTAATCAGACTGCTGAGAATTCCTTCACTGTGGGGGAATACTTGCTGGCATTAATAAATATTTATTCAGGAATCAAGCACAGGGTCAAAACAAACCCCCAAACTCTTGAGTTCTCATAATGCAATAAATCAGGGTTTTTCAAACTGCGGTCCCGTGGGGGTCCATGAGTAATGTTCAGGGCCGCTGGCCCCACTGATCAACTCCTCCCCCTCCCTCCCAGTGCCTCCTGCATGCCGTGGAACAGCTGTTCAGCGGTGTATAGGAGGCGCTGGGAGGAAGAGGGAGGAGTGAGGATGGGGTGTGCTCAGGGGAGAGGGCAGAAAGAGGCAGGGAAAAGGAGGGGAAGAAGTGGAGTGGGGGTGGGAAGAGTTGGGGCAGAAGTGGGGCTTTGGGGGAAGGGGTGGAGTTGGGGCAGGGCCTGGGGCTGAGTGGGTGGCTTAGGGGTCCGCAAACAATTTTAAATCAAAATGGGTGTCCTTGGGTTGCTAAAGTTTGAGAACCACTGCAATTAATAAATAAGAGGCAGCAGACATCATGTTAATTGAATATTGGAGTTCTATTATACCAAGATTGTACTGTGCTATAAAATAAATATAATATTTAGGTCATCAGTAAAATACTTTTAATAGATCACAGTACCTCATGTACATATGTACACTTGAGGAGTGCATACTGCACACAAAAACTGCCTTGAATCTAAATATCCTACGGAAACATCCAATAATTAAATATCTGGAGGTACTGCAGAAAATGAGATGCAATACAACTCAAATATATGTATAACTTAATCAGTGCAAACATAATTGAAATGACAATTTAAGATGAAATATAGAGTGATGTGAATACTAATATTGATAGAAATGGGGCCATATATTGTGGTACACCAACATATGTAAATCCTGCTGTGATTGCAAGCTATGATTAATTGGAAAAAAGATGATTTTTCAAATTTACTGGACCCTAAGCAGTGTGGGAAGGGTAAGGTTTTGAGAGGATTTGTTAATCGCTGGAAGTGCAAATTTGAAAAAGGCATGTTAACTCGTAAGTTACTGGCTTGCCTCGATGTAAAAAAAAAGTATTAGTGCCAAGCTGGTAACAGAATCACATTGATTCTTACCACTGATCTACCTCGGAACTCCTGAGGAATATCTGAAAGTGTATCCTGATCTATAAATAATGGATATTAAGAATGGGTTGTTGCCTAGAATTAAATCATGTACTTTCCAGCAACCCACAGCTACTTCCCCATAAATAGTTGGGCTTGATGCAGGGTATTAGGCAGGACTATGAGAAAATAATGTTCTCAGTCCCACCACACCATGGAGCAGAAGTAACAGACCTACTCCAAGGTCTTTACTGTCATACGTTATAGCACAATCTGGCTGCTGAGAGTGTCTTCCTTGTGAGTATGCTGCAGTCTCTGTATTTCAGGAACAGAGTGAGATCAGGGATAAAATGTTGAAACCACAACTCATTTATATATGTAACAAGATGGTGCCTGCAGACTCTGAGCATACAGACCTTGAGTGGGCCTGCATTATGTAGGAGACCCCTTGCAATGAGTATGCTTGACTCATTTTAAACTGACAGCCCATTGGGTTGCCAATATTGGCTGGCCATATTCCTGCAGGTTTCATAACATGACATAATCTTTCTTTAAAGATTAATCTTTAATTCCTGGAGACTCCAGAACAATCTGGGAGGGTTGAGAACCCTACTTGCCCAACTCCTTGTCAGGACTGCCTAGAAACCTGCTGCTGTTGTATATAATTAGAATCCATATATATACCTGAGCAATATTGGCCTGGGGGTTATGGACTCTTTGCACAAGCTCCTCTAATTCAGCCCTTAGTACAGTGGAACCAGACCAATTCTGCTGCAATGGAGCACTCTGCAGCCATGTATCAGGGACAAAATTGGTTATTAATCAGTATATAGGGAGTCTTGCTGAATCAGCTTTCGGTGAAAGGGTGCTCTTTTAAAAATGCAGAATATAAAATGTTCTTTCTAAATAGAACAGCAAAGAATAAGTTTCAGGGGGTAGCCGTGCTAGTCTGTATCCACAAAAACTACAAGGAGTCCAGTGGCACCTTAAAGACAAACAGATTTATTTGGGCATAAGCTTTCGTGGGTAAAAAACCCCACTTCTTCAGATGCAAGAATAAGTTGTAGCTCAGCAAAGGTTTGACAGGTGAATGTTAGGCATTTTCTGTGCCTCCCATGTTTTCTAGCCAGCGACACTAATCTGGCATCACTTACACACTGAATCTTACATTTTATCTAATTTAAGAGCTGTGTTGTGCATTCAAATTACACACCGTTTAAAAGGGTGTGCCTCAAAGACTTTTTCCTTTCCAACATAATGGGAATGACGCGTCACCTAAAAAAAGGATGTGAACTGAATAAAATGGACTATATTTGCTCAGAGGAATAAGTTACTGTATATTTCTGTTGTCCTCTTGAATCTTGATGCATTTTCAAACATTAAAACACAAGTGAAATTTGACTCTGAGCTCCATTCAGGATGGATTCAACCGGGGTGAAAGTGAGCCCGTACAGCATACTGGTAAGAAGCTGGTACCGGCCAGTACGCAGCCCACGTTAACATCACTTTAACGTCGCTGCCCCTTTTGCATCCCCTGTTGGCAGCCCTGTCGGTATGGTCCCTACCAGCAGGGCTGCTGTCAGGGGGAAGGGGCAGCAACATTAAAGCGCTGCCATGGCAAAGGACCCTCCTTAAAGCGCTGTCCCAGCAGCGCTTTAACGTTATTGCCAGTTTTGCCCTCCCCCTGGGCTGCTGACGGGGGGGGGGAGGTGGAGGGGGGCAAAAGGGGCAGCTGCCTGGGGCCAGCGATTTAAAAGGGGATGGGGCTCCCAGCTGCTGCTACTGCAGCAGTGGCTGGAGCCCTGGGCCCTTTTAAATTGCCGTTGGAGCCACAGGCAGCGGGGGACCAGGCAACGCGGATGGGCTGGCAGGGGGAGGCTGACTCCTGGCAGCCCCGCCCCTTCTGGGGCCCGTAGCCGGTCCCCGTACCAGTAAGAATTTAATATTACTTTCACCCCTGGATTCAATTAATGATTTTGATCCTCTCTCCTAGGACCTAGTACAATGGAGTTATGATCCATGCCTAGGGCTCCTAGATGATACGGTAATACAAATAATAATAATATCTGTGTATAGCCCACAGGTGTGCATGGCAAATAAAGAAATCCCTGCTCTAGCTGTGCCCCCTTTCTCCCAGATAACATCCCCTTTGCAATGGGCTGGGAGGTGAGGCACAAAGGAACCACTACTCCTGTCCTCTGCCACTTAAAGGTTTATTCACATAAGGAGAAACCTCATAGGGCTGGATCTATTGGCTCTCTGGCTGTTCATGCTGATGGAGCAGCACCAAGCAGCCAGAACAGGGGCCAGGATTGAGAGAGACTAAAGAATTCAAACCCACCTTTCAAATGTATGGTGTATTTTGCTCAGATTTTAGACAGTCTGCTAAAAGGAACTAAAACACAAATGAATCTTAATTTTGTCCTGTTTTTCAATACCATTCTAGGAATGGTATTATACTCTAGTTAAAAATCAGTTTTTCCCTTTTTAAAAATTAACCTGTATTTTTGGGAGATTTACAATTTAATCATAAATATTAGTTTTGGGACAGGAAAATTGACCACTTTAAACAGATATTCAGAGGAATCAGTTGGGGTATATAGTTAGAAGTCATTACAACAAAACAAAAAAATGTAGCCATTTCATTTTGTATCAGATTGTTTTTACACAAGCATCCAACATGTCTCCTTTACATAAGTGGTTCTCCAGCTTTATCCTTCTGTAGCCAGCTCAAGGAAGAGAATCTCTTATGAACCCCATTCTTCTTCTGTGTGCTCCAGTGCCCTGCTCTTTGGTTTACAAAAAGATTTAATTCTGTGGACCACCAGGAAGGGTTTTGTAAGTAGTGAGGGGTTGCACAACAAGGGGACTGAAGATGGCGCACATTTAATTTCCCAGTAGAGTGATGGAAAATAATATGGCTGGTTTTCTGTGTTTTGTGTTTCTGATAAAAAAAAAACATTTTTTTTGCTTAAAAAAACCCCCAAAATTTTAAATGGTTTTCAAAAAAATTCACAAAATTGAAAATTGTGAAACTTAAAATCCTTCCCCACACTTTTTCCCCCATTTCCCCCCTATTTATTACTGAGTACAATAAAATGACTGTTCCCTCCCCCTGCCCCCACTTTCCTTTTACTGCTATAACTCTTTAAAAGTTGAGAATCTGGAAAAATGACAGAGTGGAAAAAGGAAAACAGAGAAAGTGTGTAAAAGTGTGTATGGGGAAATACACACTTTCCTTTCCCTCCCCCATCGTTTGTTCCATTGTATTCCATAGCAAAAAGCAGGGGACAAGGGGATAAACCCTCAAAAATACAGTGGAAAATATTTTCAGATTGTTTGTTTTGATGACAAACTGAACCTTTTATGTTTTTAAAAACAGCAGCTTTTCCTTTAAAAAAAATGTTTCAGAAATTGTTCAAACCTGAAACTTGTTGGGGGGGAAAGTAGGGAAAACAAAAACCCAGTTGTACCAAAATACAGAAAAAGGTTTGACTTAGGCCTGGTCTAAGTCAAAGTTAGATCAATGTAACCTGCCTTGAATCAACTTCATTGTACGTGTCTACACTTAAATTTGTCTTCCACTCATGTAAACTTTCTATTGTGGAGACATAATAAGACCAAATCCCCAAAAAGCACTGTGCCATAGTCTACGTATTGAGGCTGATGCAGCACAAATGTAGACATTGCATTACCTAAGCCGACTTTAACAGTCCTCCAGCAGCTGACCCACAATGTTTGACACTGACCACTTTGCTTACAACTGTGAAATCTACTGCCTCCCTTTGCAGTCCATGGAGAACTCCAGTACAGGACCTCTCTATACCCCCTCAACATTCCAGGTGGCATCAGAGGCCACATCCCTACCCTTACCACTATACGCTGGGGGGCGTGAAGGGCAACTCAGCTTGACATACACTGATGTGTGAAATCCACAGTTGAAGTATGTAGTGAAGCTAAAATAGACATGAATGTTCCTTCCCCTTCTTTAAGCACAGTTCCATACATTTATTAAGGTTTTAATGTATTTGCTTTTAACTTGCCTAGAATTTTTTTAAGTGTTTTCATTACTCAGTAAAACAATATTGTTTGGAAAATAATTCATCTTTATTAGTTCCCAACAGATGTTGCAGAATGCCTGGCAGTAGTGAAAGTACATGGTGACACAACTCATGGATCAGTGACAAACACAATGCAATAATCATAAATGTACACAATGCACCCCCAACATTAATAGGTGACTGGTCAGTGTTATATTCATAGATGTACACTGAGTACCACATAATTCTCAACAGGCCCAAGTAGAGCACAGTACATCACGATGCATTATTGTGTCTCATTGTTAAAGTGCTTTTTCAGATATTCCCAGAGCTATATAGCACCACATTGAGCTCTTCTGATAGCCCTTGTGTCTGGCTGTTCAAACTCAGCAGACAGCTGCTCCACCTCCACCCTCCATCCTAGTGGCAACTTTTCCCCCTTGCTTCACAGATATTATGCTGTGAATATCCCACAACAAATTTTGATTTTATGGAAACTGTATTTTTCATAATGGAAAACCATTCTGACAGAAAATTCCTGACCATCTCTACAAATGAGAAAAGGTCTTCTTTCATAGAAATCTTAGAATACTATTTTTTAAATTTTATTTGATCTGTGTAGTAATTCTGATGGTTAGTAAAGTGTTCTGCATTTAACAGAAACCTGGCTCCATTTTCTAAGCAACATGGACAGCCTTTATTCAAAATTACCACTCGGAAGAAAAATTGCTGATTACTTATTCTCCAGAGAAATGAATCATAAACATTGTTGGCACTTACAACTTCACAATTAAATTAAGCGCACAGCATGGAGTCATATCTTTATATATAAAAAAAGAAAAAAGGTAAAAATCTGGCAGGAGTCACAGAGGCCGTAAAGATGCTCTTTATTGCTCTAAACACAGTCAGAAATAAAATAAGATTCATTATACATGTATAAGGATGTGGCGAATGAAAGGCCTAATCATTTCTGTATTGGGACCTGATATTGCTCCCTGAGCAGTCAGTGGAAGAATTCGCTTTGAGTGCAATGGGAACAGGATGTCACCCCATTGTCTCTAATTCTTATTAACACCGTAAAATTCAGGCCTGTTAACAGAATACTATGTACTTGCCTGCATTTTGCATAATGTGTTAGCACATAAATATATCTAGATTGCTTATAGTTTTATATTTTCATAGTTTATGATAGCAGTAACATTCTCTGGGTTGAGCATTTCTTGGACTTTGGTGGGTTATGGTCTGACTTAATCTTTTCTAGCTAGTCTCCAATGGTGTGGAGAGACTTCCACTGGGCTTTGGATCAGACTCTAATTGCCAGGAATTACTTTCCTTGCTCTTTGTTATTACTTAACTGTTTAAACTATCCTACAAAGTGGATTAAAGTCTGAATATCCTATTTGTTTGTTTGCATTGGGAGATCTAGGAGTACCATTTCTGCTAAAATGAAACTTTTGCTCATGTGGAATATAAAGGAGCAGAACTCCAAGCCCTGCCCCCTGCCCTTTCATGGAGCTGCGTCTCCATCCTTCCTCGACTGTAGCAGCAGCCCTGTCATAGGACGGGGCAGGGGGCTGTACAGAGGCTGGAAGAGATGCCAGCATTCTGCTCCTTTCCCTGCGGCCCATCCCAGTGGGAAAAGGAGCAGAGCCCCCCGCCCTGCCCCCCAGCCCTCTCCTCTGGTGGGGCTGCTGTTGTCTTTCTGGTACGCCATACCGGCTGTAAATAGCTTGCTGGTATGGCATACCGGGGTATAACGACTTACTTGCACTGCTGACTAGTGTATGCAGAAGCTTGGGAGGCGTGGAAGTGAGATGAGTGCTTGGTATATTTAATAAAAAATGCTGGTCTTTAAAACTCTGAACACAAATGGAGAAAATGAATATGGCACCTAGTGGGTGCATGTTGTATGGTGCTTAAGGGAAGCCATATTGCAGTGTGTGCCTGGGAAACAAATACATTGAAGTATAAAAATATATATGATATGAATATATCCTGTTGGTCCTGTGTTCTGTGTATATAAATGAAATACTCTTACAGAGGGCAAAATATTTAACAATACTCTTCTATTTTGGATTTGCTTGGGACACCTGGGACTGAACAAAGGCCAAAGCAGAGACTGAAGTAGATTAATCCAGACCTAGATATATTTGTTAGAAGAAATGTAAGCATAAATCAGAGAGACATATTTCCTGTTTAATATTGTGATTTGAGAAGTCTCGGAGGGTGTCTTCACTGTAGTATTAGTCTGGGTCATCCAGACTTGGGTCTCAGCACTTAGGTTAGTCTAGGTCTGGATGCAAGCAGCCACGCTGCTGTGCCATACCTGAGTTACTGTCCTCACTGGTGCTGTTCATCCCTGTGTGTTAGGACATAGCCCATAGAATCATAGGCCTGCGAGGGGCCTCGAGAAGTCATCTAGTCCAGTCCCCTGCACTCATGGTGGGACTAAGTATTATCTAGACCAGTGGTTCTCAACTGTGGTCCGCCACTTGTTCAGGGAAAGCCCCTGGCATGCCCGGCCAGTTTGTTTACCTGCCGCATCCACAGGTTCGGCCAATCGTGGCTCCCACTGGCCACGGTTTGCTGTGCCTGGCCAATGGGGGCTGCGGGAAGCAGCACGGGCTGAGGGATGTGCTGGCCGCCCTTCCCGCAGCCCCCATTGGCCTAAAGGGGCGAATCGCGGCCAGTGGGAGCCGCGATCGGCCGAATCTGCAGACGCGGCAGGTAAACAAATCGGCCCGGCGCGCCGGGGCTTTCCCTGAACAAGTGGTGGACCACAGTTGAGAACTACTGATCTAGACCATTCCTGACAGGTGTTTGACTAACCTGATCTTAGAAATCTCCAATGATTGAGATTCCACAACCTCCTTAGGCAATTTATTCCAGTGTTTAACCACCTGGACAATTAGGTTTCCTAATGTCCAACCTAAACCTTCCTTGCTGCAATTTAAGCCCATTGCTTCTTGTCCTGTCCTCGGAGGTTAAGAAGAACAATTCTTCTCCCTCCTCCTTGTAACAACCTTTTATGTACTTGAAAACTGTTATCAGGTCTCCTCTCAGTCTTTACTTTTCCAGACTAAATAAACCCAATTTTTTCAGTCTTCCTTCATCGGTCATGTTTTCTAGACCTTTAATCATTTTTGTTGTTCTTCTCTGGACTTTCTCTAATTTGTCCTCATCTTTCCTGAAATGTGGCACCCAGAACTACACACAATACTTCAGTTGAGGCCTAATCAGCGAGGAGTAGAGCGGAAGAATTACTTCTCGTGTCTTACTTACAACACTCCTGCTAATACATCCTAGAATGATGATCTTTTTTTTTGCAACAGAGTTACATTGTTGACTCATATTTAGCTTGCGGTCCACTCTGACCCGCAGATCCCTTTCCACAGTACTCCTTCCTTGGCAGTCACTTCCCAGTTTGTATGTGTGCAACTGATTGTTCCTTCCTAAATGGAGTACTATGCATTTGTCCTTATTGAATTTCATCTTATTTACTTCAGACAATTTCTCCAGTTTGTCCAGATCACTTTGAATTTTAATCCTATCCTCCCAAGCACTTGCAACCCCTCCCAGGTTGATATCGTCCACAAAGTTTATAAGTGTACTCTCTATGCCATTATCTAAATCATTGATGAAGATATTGAACAGAACCTGACCCAGAACTGATCCCTGCAGGACCCTACTCGTTATGCCCTTCCAGCATGACTGTGAACTACTGATAACTACTCTCTGGGAACAATTTTCCAACCAGTTTTGCACCCACCTTATAGTAGCTCCATCTAGGTTGCATTTCCATAGTTTGTTTATGAGAAAGTCATGCAAGACAATATCAAAAGCTTTACTAAAGTCAAGATATATCATGTCCCCCCATCCACAAGGCTTGTTACCCAGTCAAAGAAAGCTATCAGGTTGGTTTGACATGATTTGTTCTTGACAAATCCATGCTGACTGTTACTTATCATCTTATTATCTTCTAGATGTTTGCAAATTGATTGCTTAATTATTTGCTCCATTATCTTTCCGGATTCAGAAGTTAAGCTGACTGGTCTGTAATTCTCTGGGTTGTTCTTATTTCCCTTTTTATAGATTGGCACTATATTTGCCCTTTTCCAGTCATCTGCAATCTCTCCCGTCTTCTATGACTTTTCAGAGATAATGGCTAATGGCTCAGATATTTCCTCAGTCAGCTACTTGAGTATTCTAGGATGCATTTCATCAGGCCCCGGTGACTTGAAGACATCTCACTTGTCTACATAATTTTTAACTAGTTCTTTTCCTATTTTAGCCTCTGATCCTACCGCATTTTCACTGACATTCACTATGTTAGATGTCCAATCGCCACCAACCTTCTTGGTGAAAACCGAAACAAAGAAGTCATTAAGCACCTCTGCCACTTCCACATTTTCTGTTATTATTTCCCCCCCCTTTGAGTAATGGGCCTACCCTGTCCTTGTTCTTCTTCTTGCTTCTAATTTATTTGTAGAAAGAATGTTTTCTTGTTACCCTTTATGTGTCTAGCTAGTTTGATCTTGTTTTGTGCCTTAGCCTTTCTATTTTTCTGCCTACATACTTTTTTTTATTAATATATATTCATCCTTTTTAATTTGACCTAGTTTCCACTTTTTGTGGGACTCTTTTTTGATTTTTAGATCATTGAAGATCTCCTGGTTAAGCCATACTCTTGCCATACTTCCTATCTTTCCTATGCAGTGGGATTCTTGGCTCTTGTGCCCTTAATAATTTCTCTTTGAAAAACTGCCAACTGTCTTCAATTGTTTTTCCCCATAGGCTCGCTTCCCATGGGATCTTACCTACCAACTCCTTGAGTTTGCTAAAGTCTGCCTTCTTGAAATCCATTCTCTTTATTGTGCTGTTCTCCCTCCTATCATTCCTTAGAATCATGAACTCTGTCATTTCATGATCACTTTCACTTAAGACGCCTTCCACTTTGTGATTCTTTGTGCTGCAGTAAGATGAGCTACTCTGATTCTTTCCCAGTGAATTATGGCAGAACTTGTCTGTCATTCTGGGCACTTGGTGGTGGTGGTGGTGGTGGTTGTGGGAAGGCACTGGAGGACTATCTGCACTTGAATGATTTAACCTGCATCCTCGCTGTATAGTGGCCAGGTTGAACCTCAGTGAAAGCAGAACCTGGGCTCTAACCCACACCCCCAGCTAAGTGAGCCAGCCTGAGTTGAAAGCACCATTTAACTCAAGGGAGATGTTTTTGTATGTGTGGGAGGAGGGTTAGGGGTGGTGCCCAAGTAAAAGCCTGGACCTATACTACAGAGTAGACCATCCTGATTTGTAACTGCTATCTATTTTTTACCAGTTTATTTTTTTACATAGATTAGGGGTTGTTTTTATTTTATGAGGGGTGCTGATTGAATAGATTCAACGGGGAAAAATTTAGTTTATATTTCACATCTGACTTTTAGTTCAGTTCTTAATTTTACCTACTGAGTTTAATATCTCAGCTGAGGAATGGCACCTCCAGCAGGACCCAATCCCACATTCCTTATGGAGGCAAAACTCCCATTGACTTTATCAAGAGTCTAGACAGTTTTGTTTGTATGAGGAATGCAGGATCCGGCTGTTTGTAACAAAACTGGGTATGCATGCAACTGTGATGGACTTAAAAATGACAACCCTACGGTATTGTTACAAAAACAAAAATAAGCCACTGGTCCAAAACATTACAGCTTGCAGTAGAGTTGCTGCAGAGCCCAATCCTGCAGTCTGTACTCAGGGCCGGATTAACTCTCCTGTGGGCCCGGGGTTATTAGATTTTGTGGGGCCCCTGGAAACAAGTCTTTTTCCTAATTTAAAACAAAATTATCACAATTATGGCATCGAGGCTATTAACGCTATAGTAAACTTGCATAAAGCTGTTCTGTGGTTACATTTCAGTCTTAAAACATAGAATATAGTTAAGGTAATTCAAAATAGCCTACTCCTTACCTTAGAACAGCTGTTATATTTGTTTCTTTCTGGGAGGGAGTTTGGGTGGAGGAGGGCGTTCCAGGCTGGGGCAGAGTGTTGGGGTGCAGGTAAGGGGTGTGGGCTCTGGGAGGGAGTTTGGTGTAGGAGGGGATTCTGACCTGAGGCTGGGGGTTGGGGTGCAGGAGGGGGTGCGAGGTGCAGGCTCCAGCTGGGAGGCACTTACCACAGATGGCTCCTCCCAGCAGTGCAGCAGGGGTCAGGCAGGCTGCCTGCTTGCTGTGGCCCCTCACCGCTCCCAGAAGCGGCCAGCTGCTGCCATGTCTCTGTGCCCCCCTGGGAGAAGGGGGACAATGTGTCTCTGTGTGCTGCCCGCACCTGCAGGCATTGCTGCCGCAGCTCCCATTGTCCAGAAACCAGCCAATGGGAGCTACGGGGATGGTGCTGGGGGCGGGAGCAGCGTGCGGGGCCTCCTTCCGTACCCCACTAGGAGCTGCAGAGATGTTCCAGCGGCTGGCCACTTCTGGGAGCGGTGTGGGGCCACAGCATGCAGGCAGCCTGCCTGAGCCCAGCTGTACCGGGGCCCACGGCTGCAGCCCCTGAAGACCCTCCATTAATCCAGCCTGGTCTGTACTCAGGCAAAGCTTCTCCTGATACAAATGAGAATTTTGCCTGAATAAAGATTTCAGTATTTGACTCACAGGGTTTTGAGAATTATTATTATTATTTTCAGAGTAGCAGCTGTGTTAGTCTGTATTCGCAAAAAGAAAAGGAGTACTTGTGGCACCGTAGAGACTAACAAATTTATTTGAGCATAAGCTTTCGTGAGTGAGCTGTAGCTCACGAAAGCTTATGCTCAAATAAATTTGTTAGTCTCTAAGGTGCCACAAGTACTCCTTTTCTTCTTATTATTTTATTATTTATTTGTATTATAGTAGCACCTGATATCTCCAATCAAGGATCAGAGCCTCATTCTTCTAGGCCCTGTTCAGGTAAGTAGCAAGTAGCTGGTCCCTGCTCCAGAAAGCTCACAAACTAGGTTTATAACAAAATACCACAGGTACATGAAACAGCAAAATGGGAGTAGACGGGCAGGGTGATAGTAAAATGAGAATGTTTCACATAGTAACAATTAGCCATCTGCTGTTGTTATGGAATACTAGAATATAAAAGTGAAGTCAGTATCTCAGATATGTTTAATGTACTCTCGATGGTATCTAGGTGTCAAATGTGAACGGAAGCTCTAAAGAAGTTTAACTGGTGTAGTTTATGGAACATGGACATAATGTACTCTTATTGGCTTTTCTTGCTTAAAGGATGGGCTGTTGTGTGTTGCATTAGTTGTGGTATCCTCACCTCCTGGTGTGGCCCGAGAATTTACAAGCTCTAGAGTACTCTCAAATGTGATTTTTAGAGAAATTTCAATGCTTTATCAAGCTCTTTGTGTAGGGTGTGAAGCTGCAGTTACACTCAACTTGTTGCTGACCAGTATATCCCCTTATTAAAATAATCCTCCAGCGACATCTCTCACCCAACATTTTAAAAAGAATCATGTTTGAATGATTCAGCCTTGGGGTTGCCATGGCAATTTATTTTAATTGCTTAAGAGGTAGTGGCCTCATGATGTCACCACTGAACTATGACAATTCCAGAAGGATTTTGAAGTCACTTTGTATTAAAATATTCTGGAAGTTAAATGTGGCTGTTTTCATTTTTCACAGTTTCAGGGGGCTTGAGCTGTTTTCTTTTTCATTCTCATTTTGTAAAGGCTCTATAAATAGTCATTTTGCATCTGGTCTGTTTCTATCAGAGTACAAAAGACAATTCCACAAAGATCTTCCCCGCGTGACTTCCCACAAGCAGTGCAATTTAAATATTAATCTTCTTACATAATGATTTAACATGATACATAATGAGTTTACATGCCTGGTGCAGATTTTCTATTGAAAACTTGCTTTAGGAAACCACAAGTGAACCAATTTTCCTTGAGGATGCATGATTCATGTATAATGTGGATCACTGGCTTTGGCAAAATGCAAGCTATTTTTAGAGCACTGATAATAAGACATTGTTTTATTTTTAACTTTGAAATAGCATAACTTAATTGGGTAACTAACGGGAATTGGTTTATTTAATATGATAAATCCAGTGTCGTTGCCAGTATCACAGAATTCCACATTTTAAAGCATTTTTCAAGGTGTCTGGGCATTTTAAGAAGGGTAAAAACAAACAAGAACAACAACAAAATCACCAGTCAGTTTGAAAACATGTGACTTATGCTCTCAGTTCCAATCATGGCATGAAAAGATATTATGTCTCTTTTGTGTAGTTCCAGTAGATGGTGTTTTGTCATGGAACAAGGGTTCATATGCTCACTTATTTTAACGGTAGGATAAATATATAAAATAAACAGTAGCCAGACTAACAGTTGAGCTAGTGTCTCCAGCAGGTGACTTCTGTAGGTGGATGAACTTTGGTCTCCTAGAGCATCTTTCCTGTGCATACACCTTAGCTCATTTGCATACAGTGTGTCAAATTGTGACTTTCAGCTACAGGACGGTGAAAGGGGGTGTTCTGGAAAGGACTGGTCTTTGAGAGACTCCATCCCTTCCAGATCTTCAGGAAGGTGGGGGAGTGTGTCTACTGAGCTATCCATTAGGATCATGTCGTATGCTCCCAAAATAATTGTCTTGCCTCTTCCCTGTGGTATTACATTGATAACTGAATCAGGTTTTGGGATAACTTACGTATTTGACTAAGGGTATGGCTACACTTGCAGATGTAGAGCTCTGTGCATTAAACCAGCCCTCGGAGACCACAGTACGGAAAGCGCTGCAGTGTGTTCACACTGTCAACTGCAAGCGCACTGGCATGGCCACATCTACAGCACTTGCAGTGGCATTAGGAGCAGTGCATTATAGGCAGCTATCCCACAGAGCACCTCTTCCCATTCTGGCACTGTGGCTTGTGGGAAGAGTGCAGGGGGGTGTGGGGCATTCTGGTCCTGTCCCAATGCCCCATGCTGCATTGCTTCATATCCCAGCAATCCCTGTGCTTCCATCCACATTTGGAGCCATCTTTCAACGTTTTTTGTACTGCACGCTCTGTCTTCCCTTTTGGTCTGCGGGAATGGATCCCAAACTGCTGAGGAATATGCTGATGGGTCTCACCAGCACGTCATGAATTGCAGTTGAGTTACTCCTTAAGCTACCAACTGACAGTGAGGAGTCCAATGATGACGTTGACTCGCATAATGCATACGACACGAGATTGCTTGTGGCATTCACGGACATGCTCACCACAGTGGAATGCTGCTTCTGGGCTCGGGAAACAAGCACTGAGTGGTGGGATCACATCGTCATGCAAGTCTAGGATGATGAGCAATGGCTGCAGAACTTTTGGATGAGAAAAGCCACTTTCATGGGACTGTGTGCTGAGCTCGTTCCCACCTTGCGGTGCAAGGACACAAGATTGAGAGCTGCTCTGCTGGTGGAGAAGTGGGTGGCTATTGTAATCTGAAAGCTGGCAACTCCAGACAGCTACCGATTGGTCATTAACCAGTTTGGAGTGGGAAAGTCGACCGTTGGAATTGTGTTGATGCAAGTTTGCAGGGCCATTAATCGCATCCTGCTCAGAAGAATCATGACTCTGGGGTAACGTGCATGACATTGTGGCTGGCTTTGCACAAATGGGTTTCCCAAACTGCGGAGGGGCGATAGATGGGACGCATATTTCAATACTGGCACCAGCCCATCTAGCCTCCAAGTACATACATTGGAAGGGGTATTTTTCTATGGTTCTCCAGGTGCTTGTGGATCACCATGGGCATTTCATTGACATTAACGCAGGCTGGTCCGGAAAGGTGCATGACGCATGCATCTTTCAGAACACAGGCCTGTTCAGGAAGCTACAAGCTGGGACTTTCTTCCCAGAAGATCACCATAGGGGAAGTCAAAATGACCATTGTGATCCTTGGAGATCCCACTTACCCTTTAATGCCATGGCTTATGAAACCCTACACAGGGAGCCTTGACAGTAGCAGTGAGCGGTTCAACAACAGGCTGAGTCAGTGCAGAATGACTGTGGAGTGTGCTTTTGGCTGTTTAAAGGGCTGTTGGCACTGTCTGTATGGGAAGCTGGACCTGGCCGATGACAACATCCCCATGGTTATATCCACGTGCTGTACCCTCCATAACATTTGCGAAGGGAAGGGTGAAATATTCACTCAGGCATGGACCTCGGAGGTTCAACACCTGGAGGCTGAATTTGAACAGCCAGTGAGCAGGGCTGTTAGAGGGGCCCAGCATGGGGCTGCAAGGATTAGGGATTCCTTGAGGGAGCAATCTGAGGCTGAAAGCCACCACTAAGGTTTGGTGCCCTGCATGGGAGTGAAGTGCAGTGGTTCCAATGTTAGTAGGAATCTGTGTTTGCTACTTATGATGCACTGACTTGCAGTGCCTGTTGCTTTCCTGGGCTACTGTATCTTTTACTTAATGCAATAATAAAGAATGTTTTCAAAGCCAAAAAATTCATTTATTGAAAAGAAAATTCATTTATTGAAAAGAAACTCAACTGCTTGGGAAACAGAAAGGGCATGACACATCTGTGCTTTGTGGGATGAGGGAAGGGGATGGAGTGGGGAACGGGACAATCACATATTTGCGTATGTCCTGTTATCATACTCAGCCTTCCTGTCTGGAGTGCTGTGCAATGGGTGCTGCACTTCAGGCTGGCTAAAATGCATGGTGATGGGGATTGAGTACAGTGGGTAAGGATCGTAGTTTGCAGGGCTGGGCGGTGAAGCTACAGGTGTTGGAGGCAGCTGGTGGCGATAAGAACCCGGATGTTGGGGAAAGTGGATTGGAGGTGACATGGGGGCACAAGGGAAAGAGTTTTGGGACAAGGGCTGCAGCATGGGGTGGGCGCGGAGGTGCTCCGCCTGCATTACTACGAGCGCCTGTATCGAGTCCGCTTGGCGGTCCATGATGCTTAGCAGCCGCTCTGTGCTTTGGTGCCAGCGATCCACATTCTTCTGGCAGATCCTCCTTTCACTCTCCTGCCACTCCTGCACTTTTTGATTTTCATTAAGGGACTGCTGCATGACTTCATGCACCATGTCCTCTTTGCAGACGCTTCCTGATTCTTTGGAGTCTTTCAGCTGTTGATAAGAAGGATGGCTGGAATCTCAAGGTTGCATCTGTAAAGCCAAAATGCAACACTTAACAGAGGCAGCATTGTTCATACCAGACAGAGCAATGATTCAGCCATACTTAAAGACAAGTACAGTGTACACAATAGCAGAAATTGCCCATCCCAAAGTGAGCACACATAACCCACAGAAGCCCCAAAATGGTGAGTAAGCACAGGGGTGAGAGGGACTGATTATTTCATGGCTGTACTGTCCTCTGGGGTTCTGTGCGTCAGAGAGAGCCTATACTGGACACTGTCCCCATATTTTCCACAGGATGAGTTCGTCCTGGAAGATATCACGCTGCTGAGGGTGACCTGGGAAGCAAGGGAGGGTCTTCTACTGCAATGCGGCTTCCACCCTGGCCCATATGCAGCTTGCCTGTGTGCAGCAATGGTCCCCCCACCCGTCACAGCACAGCGGCGCGAACACGTTAGCCTTAATGGGACAAGGAGCACAGTAGCTCTCCCAAGGAACTTGCGCAAGCAGATTGCCCAGCTTCCGCATGAGACCTTTGAAGAGATCACTGAGGCCGATTACCGCGATGTGAGAGAGCACATCAACGTCCTATTCCGCATCTAGGCATGCATGCAGCCCTAACCCTCTTCACCCCAAGAGCCCACACCGAACATCTTCCTTCCCAAAATAAAAGCCACTTACCGGGCACCTCCTCTGCTGTTAGTTCTTCCCCAAGCACCGTCCACTGCGACTGACTACCTTCCTCGTGGCTTGAAAACAGCTCCTGGCTGAATAGATCTAGGGATGCCGGGCTGTCCCCCTCCTCCTTAGCACCCTCGCTCCTGCTTTCCTCCTCCTCCTGCCTTATTGAACTGGGCTCTGAAGTGTCCATGGTGGCCCCGAAGTGGAGGTGGGGTCGCCCCCAAGTATTGCGTCCAGCTCTTCGTAGAAACGGCAGGTCGCAGGGGCAGCACCAGAGCAGTGGTTTGCCTCGTGCTTTGTGGTAGGCATTCCGCAGCTCCTTCACTTTAACCCTGCACTGCAGTGCGTCCCAGTCATGGCCCCTTTCCATCATGTCCCTTGATATCTGCCCTCAGGTATCGTAATTCCTATGGCTGGAGTGCAGCTGGGACTGGACAGCTTCCTCCCCACAAACACTGATGAGGTCCAGCACCTTGCCATGGCTCCATACTGGGGATTGCCTGGTGCGTGGAGGCATGATCACCTGGAAAGACTCACTGAGAGCACTCCATACCTGGCTGAGCAAACAGGAAGGGGATTTTCAAAATTCCCAGAGAATTTAAACGGCGGGTCTGACGGTTGGTCACCTGAGGACAGGGCAGTAGAGTTCAAAGTGATGACCAGAGTGGCTAGAACAGGCATTGTGGGACACTTCCGGAGGCCGACCAGAGCGCATTAATAGTCCAGGGCATCCACACTGGCACCATGGCACTCCAGCCAAGGAACAGGAGCATTATGCTTCTTGTTGAGGTGGAGTACCAGGAGCGCTTCAGCTGCGGAGTCCGGGCGCTCTATGTGCCTTGCCAGTGTGGCTGCGTCATGAGTTAGGGCACGTGGGGCCGCTTTAATGCGCTCTAACTCGCAAGTGTAGTCAAGCCCTAGCTGTTATAATATAATATAATATTAATTGTGACACTGAGCCAGTGATGGTTAAGCAACCAAAAGGCTAAAGTGACCCTTTAAGAACATATTAGAGTGGTATTGAAATGGTAAACAGGGCCATTTCTTGTATACAGTTATCAAAACCCTGTTAGACAGAGCAGAGTGTTTGAAATGCAAATTTGTATTGTTGGAGAATTAGAAGTAAATACTAATTGTATTTGTCTGAGTTTACCTATGTCTGTTAGAAGCTTCTCAATGTGATCTCATTAACTGGTAGATGATAAACTTCTCTTCCTGCCTGTTACTATGTTCTATTGATTCAGAGATTGAAGGAGATCAATATTAACATTTATATGAAACTTGGGTGTAATAATATCATTGTCTATATTTCTTGTTGAAGTTTGTAGTAAACTATGAATTGCTTGAATAGATGATTACCTTGCTGATGAATGCAACTAACTACCCACATATACCTAGGAGATAGGAAAGAGGATTGCTTCAAAGTAACAGTGTCTATTACCTATCCTTCATCCAAGGGTACCTGCTGTGTTCATCTGATGCCAAAAGGCTATCATAGCCTACCAGAGATCTATAAAAGAACTCTAGGGCCTGATCCTGTCCTCTCTGATCTGCTTTAACTTTATCAGGGGAAGGAAGGCAGTGGGGCTGATTGCAGGAGGAGCCTCAGATGGGGGCCACGCCCCAATCAGGGCCCAGCTGGCTCTATAAAGGCTGTGAGCTAGAAGCCCAGAGAGACTCTCTCTAAGTTCTGAGAGGGAGGGACCTGGCTGCAGGGACCTAAGCAGAGTACCTAGATTGGAGCAAGGCTGGGGAAGAGGCTGGGGAGCTGCAGCCAGGAAAGCCCCAGGCTGTGGCCTAGCATTAGGCCCAATAGGTACTGGGGTTGCAGGGGACAGACCAAGGCTAGACCGAGGCAGCAGGTCCAAACCCAACCTTGCCTATGATGAATGGCTCATACTGCAGTCTGCCCCAGGGCACAGGGGCTAACTAGTGACTGGCAGTAGCCTCTGTCTGAAGTGAGGTAGGGATAGTGGGTGGGGGGTTCCCCTGGAAGGGGGAGACCCAGAACTATGGGGTACTGCCAGGGGGCAGCACCCAGTGAAAGGGGCACTGAGGTCCTGGGAGGGACATGGGAGCCAGCAGCAAGGCAAGACACCAGCCTAAAGAGGGCGCTCTGGAGGCTGGTGAGCTAATTCCCTGAGATGACCAGCAGGGGGTGCCACTGGTGAGTCAGTGCCTGGTTACAGTAAGAGTAAAATTAGAGTTAGAATTTTAATTAACAAAAGAAAGGAAGTTTAGACTTAAGGCTGACGTTTGTGCCTTAGCTCACTTAATAGTGTCAAACTACACTACAGAATGATGAGGCACTGCTGAGACCCATCTTACAACACTGTGCTATTTATAGAGGACAGATTGGCAGCCTTTCTGGTAGATATTTTTATTAGTTTTCTAGTTCTAGTTATCAACAAAATTTGTCATGGAGTTTTCAGCTGAAGTACATGTTACAATGCCTGGGGTGACCTCAGATACAGAGCTTCACCCTACCACATTCCAGCCGAAAAGCACTGTGGCATGGAGGGAACGTTCCAGTTAAAACATCTCTCAGTGACCCATTACCTGATGATCAGTGACACGGAAGACATGGATTTAGGGAGTCCTTCGTATGGAGTATTGACATTACACAGGCTAAAGGCACTATAAAGATATATCGCGTCAGTGGCTACCCAAGAATCCTGAGGCCATGGATCATTGTCCGGTCAATGTTGGCCTGAAGGGTCTTTAATCCTGGGATCACTGCATGTGTTCTAACTCTGACTGCAAAAACTCTTTGATTGTTTTTGTGAAAAATACTTGCTGCCCATGAACATTTGTTACTTTGGTAAATGAAATAACATACATGGATTTAAATTCAGTGTGTTCACAGATATAACAAACTTTTCAAACTGCTTCTGCATTTTGACTCTCCCAGGTAGGAGAATTCCAGTAAAAAATGATTTCAATTTGTTCTTCTCAGGATGCCTCCTTTCTGAGTTTAGGGCCCCTCTCTTGCTCTACAGCAGGGGGAGGTCAATTATTTTTTGTCAAGGTCCAAATTTCTTGGTCAAGCTATAATCAAGGTCCAGCCTCCAGAGAAACGTTTTTCACACCGCAATAACAGTAATGATGATAAATAAATAAAAAGATTTTGCGGTCCATTCAAAAGTGTCTGGTGGTCAGGATTTGGCCTGCAGTTTGCCTATTGACTACCCCCCCCCACAGTGCCCTCACAGTTGGCTGGAAAAGGCAACAGGACAAACTATTTGAAGAGTAGAGGGACCTCATCTGCTCAGAGCAGTGCTGGCTCCCAGCAAAACTGCTCCTGGGGTTGCAGGGGGAAGTGGTGGGAGGCATTTGTGGAGATCATGCTCCTTATTTCCTCCTTGTTGGGATTGGGGGAGTGAATCAAGCACTCCAGTTTAAAAGTTGCAGGTTGTAACTGAGGGAATGTATTTTCAGTTCATAATCAAATATGAATGATTTCTTAATGCAGTAACCTTTGAGGGCCATAGTTTAGAATCTCAAGGGATGCAAGTATCTCCTCAGCTTGAAGTTGGGCAGCACTGATATATACAAATAAACCTAGCATTAAAATATCAATAAAAATGCACTGTAAATTGGCAGTGTAGGTGCTAATCTACTTGCAAAAGCATTCTATTAGCCTATCTCAACATCGCCAAACTCCATGTGTGTGTATGCATATCTGTGCATGCAAATATCTATATCTAATCTGCTACCTCTTTATAGCTATATATCAAGACCATACTCAAGAATCAAAGTTTAGATGTTTACCAATAGGGTCCTCTATTCCCACACACTCTCCCATCATTCTTTGTATATATCATCTTTGGTGGCGAAAGGATTGATGGCTTGCTACTGCTGCTTTCCCTCTCCCCTCCACCGCCAACACTGATAGATGGATCTGTCTGGTGGCCTCCCATCTGGTGCTTTGGGAGCCCACTGGGTAGAAGATTTGCCCCGTTGAAAGGCTAAAGGTGATCAGATGAGTGATCCTCCATAATGCAACACAAAGCAGCATGTGGTACTGGTCAAGGGCGGGCTGGAAAGCAACAGTTTCATTTTCATGAAAATGGAAGTTTTGAGATTCATTTTAATTTTGAAGTGGAATGGAAATGAGACCTTTCAAGATTGTTATGGGGGAAAAAAAAGAGAGACCCACCCAATAGTCGTGGGATGTGGAAGAAATAGGTTTAAGTCTGGATTCAGAGAAATCAAAATCACACCTCTGCTTTAGCCCTTCGTATCACATTTAGCATTTATAAATGAAAAGTATTATACTATATTAAATCCAGACCATACTACATTTAAAACAATTACCATCCTTACAGTAGCTTTAACTCTTTATGATGTTTTTGACCAAGGAATTAAAATGTAACAATAAATTTAGTAAATATCCTGATTTTGAGAGTTAAAGATGCAAGTCTCCTAAAGTAAAAGTGCAGTCAGTTTGGAGACTAACAACATTATCAAGTTTAATTTGCAAGAAAAAAAAAGATTTTTTTAAATCAGATAAACTAATGTCATTAGCTTCAGTTTTCATTTAAATACCAGTAGATAAATACTCCTCTTTATTTTCAGGATTTTTCAGTGTGATTCTTTGTATCTGGATGTCCATTTAATTTTTTACTCATTTGCTATCAAAGCTTTTTGTAGCTATTGCAGGACAGTAATATACTTACCAAACTGCTGAGTAATATAGTTTCATGGTTGCTTTCAGCTAATTACAACATCTCTAGATATCTCAGATAACACAAACATCTGCTCTCTGGAGATTGACTGTTGATAACCAATAAACACAGAGCTAATAAACAGGGGGCCCGAGAGTCCTGTTAAGACGGTACTTAGTGACAGTTCTACTTCCTTCAGCTAACTTTCATTCTAACATTTTAGGATTGAGTGTCTGTAGTCACTGGATGTATCCTTTGACAAATTTAGCACTGGATTGGCATCTTTTAATCTAGGCTGAGTCAGGGGCAGTACATAGTTGTGCTGTCTCAGGAGTAGGGCAGGGGACAGAACAGTGACTCTGTGACCTGGACAGATTGCAATGGCAATTCCTGTGAGCACTACCTGTGTGATCCTAGTGGATGGAGTAAATCCTCACACCCTGTGCTCCCTGAGGTGCCCTGGGAGTGGTTATGCCTCCACAGTTCCTTAAAATATTGAAGATGTATGAAGTCACTAAATTTCCTGACATTAACTTTAGTTTGTTTATATTTTATATAGAAATGGGCCAGACACACAATTTCTACATGTTGGAACTAGATTGGGAAAACACATCATAAACAAGTTATAGTGAAAGCTAACAACACTTTTGGAAGGGACATAAAGTCTCATGCTTCAGGTTTTAAACAATCTCAAATTACTAGAAAGAAAAGGAGTACTTGTGGCACCTTAGAGACTAACCAATTTATTTGAGCATAAGCTTTCGTGAGCTACAGCTCACTTCATCGGGGGACTCCTTTTCTTTTTGCGAATACAGACTAACACGGCTGTTACTCTAAACCTGTCAAATTACTAGCTATCAGGGTGAGAACTAATGCTGGAGGCAGATTATCCCACATCTTCTTTTGAGGTTCTTACACCTTTCTCTGAAGCATCTGGTGCTGGCCACTGTTGGAGACCAGCTACTGGGCTAGATGGATGCTGGGTCTAATCCAGTGTAGCAGTTCCTATGTTCCAAAGATAGTCAGACGTGTGTTAATACCTGGATCTCCTTTGATGTACCTGATAAAATGAAAAATGGAATAACAACAAAAAAACTCACCCTCAAGGCTATACAAGGAATTCCACAAGAATCATAGACTCATAGAATCATAGAATATCAGGGTTGGAAGGGACCCCAGAAGGTCATCTGGTCCAACCCCCTGCTCAAAGCAGGACCAATTCCCAGTTAAATCATCCCAGCCAGGGCTTTGTCAAGCCTGACCTTAAAAACCTCTAAGGAAGGAGATTCTACCACCTCCTTAGGTAACGCATTCCAGTGTTTCACCACCCTTTTAGTGAAAAAGTTTTTCCTAATATCCAATCTAAACCTCCCCCACTGCAACTTGAGGTAGATCCTGAAGAGCTCTGCAGAATCATGGATATAATTAACATACATAGTCTTACTGATTTATCAGGGAAAAATCAGACCAGTTTCAGACTTGGAAAAATTAATTTTTGTAGGCTTTGCTTGAAAAACGTTGTGTGATGCCTGCTGTAACAGTAGCCATTGATGTTGCGTGCAGGGATATTAACCTTTTGTAACTGATGACTTAGGTCAAGTAACTGGGGATGGGAAATAAAGTTCAGTCTCTGACCAGCAATCCTGCATGTTGCACCTTCCAGGAACGGGATCTGCATGGTAGGGAAGATGACGGTTTTTTTCAAGCGGGTATGGTGCCCTTTCTTTTACCTTTGGATGCTTTTGTATTTTTAGGAACAAATCATGTTCCATAATACTAATTTTATTTTTAAATGTTCATTGCTTCGAGATCTGTTTGCAAAGATGCCTTATTCTAAAGTCGACTTTTTCATTTTTCTACAGCAGAGATGTAGGTTCAACAATAGATGTCTGCTCCATATTGGATGAAATTCTTAATTCTCTTCCTCAACCTCTTTTCTTCCCTTTGCTTGGCAAGTCAAGGTCTAGGAACACAGGGAAATTGCTTTGGTTACTGTTCTCAGTTCTAGCAATGAGTCCAGGATTTAAGCCTTATTTTTTCAAGTAGATATGTATGACATCCCCAGCTATTTGGGTTAGTATTTCCAAGTGCCAGAACAGACACAGACATTCTCAAATAATTCCAGAGCAGCTTTTTTGGGTTAGCATTCAGTCTTGTATCATTTAATAAAATGCTTATATAAAAACTAAACAAATTTGGGATTACTTTAAAACCCAGCTCAGTGTAGCTGATCTTCAATCAGAAATATGAGAATTAATCATCAGTTTGGTTAGCAGTGTGTGTCAGCTCTCCATGCCAGCCAAGAAACCATTTTAAATCTGATATCAGTCCAACTGCAAGTTTAGCTAATTTTCTTATTGGGCAGTTTAATAAATTTCAGGCAGTATGGAAACAATGAACATTATGAAACCTATAAATTCCTTTAAAGCTACAGCCAGTGACTGATGACTCAGGTAGTTGGCATTTAGTTATGGAGCTTTTCACCTCCTAGGTTATAAGTCCAAATTAGTAGAAACTAATCATTCCCATCCAATTCCTTATGGCCTATTAGGGAAAAGTAGGTGGCCTTAATCTAGTTATCAGTAGACAGGTGTCCATATCACAAAACACAACCACATCAGGCGAGGTTGGTTTTAGGGCTTGGTGAACAGGGCCCTGGACTCTTTGTTCCAGGGGCCACCTGACCACCTTGCTGCTTGGCTGTTCCCCTCCACTCTGATTGACCAGCGGGTTTTTTTTGCTTCACTCTGGACAGCCATGATTTTGGAGGTGGAGTGGGGGTGTGGGGGAGTGGGTGCAGAAAACATTTTCCGTTCTGGTTGGAAAAATGGCTAGGGGTACTCCCGACATCAGCAACACATGTTGGCAGTCCTACCAGAGTGGCCAAGGACTGAAATAACATAGGTCCCAGTTCTGTAAGTTTACTCAAGCACTGCATAACTTTAAGCATATAAGTAATCCAACTGACTTCAGTGGTACTACTCCTGTGCTTAAAGTTACTCCTGTACTTAAGTACCTTACTGAATCAGGGCCAGAAATACAAGTCTCTGGGCCGGATCCTCAGATGGTGTAAATTGGTAAAGCTCCATTGAAGTTGATGGAACTACACCAATTATAACCAGGGGCCCAGTCCTGCAGGATGCTGAGCAGGTGCATATGTATTCCCACTAAAGTCACTGGTACTACTCATGGGCTTAAAGTTATTCAGAGGCTTAAATGCTTTAATGGATCAGGGCTGGAGTGCTCAGTACTTTGAAGTATTGAGCCCCAGGTGAGGATCTGGCCCAGACTATGTTGCCATTTCACCCCTGTAGGTGACCCCTCCCTGTCACAGATGAGACAGTTTGGTGAAATTGCGTGGGAAAACTTTAACTGCTACAACCTGTACTGTACCTGTTCTTTGGCTAAACAGAGGGCTACAGTAAATTCCCTTTATACGTAATAGAAAAGAAAAAACAAAGCTCAGGCTATGTGAAAATTTATTTCTACAATCCTAAATGCAATAACTAACCAATGATGATGAAATAAGTATATAAATTAGGCAATATTTTTTCATTGGAATCAGTGGCATTATCTTTATTTTGTCTCTCATGTTCTCTTCTCTATTATCCACATTCCTTTGTTTTCAGAGTGAAGTGGTTAACTGATTAGAAGTTTGCAGCATTAGAAACACCATACTTGTCATCTTTCCATCTTATAATTGTCAATAATATGTCACATTTACCTGTTCAGCATGTGATGCATTTTTTAATTTCTTCAACATATAAATTGTTGTGTTTTATTATATTTGATTTTCTTATCTTTCAGATACAGAAAAACCTAATTTAAATGTTGTATACATTTTAAAAAAAGTCTTTGTACTATAATTACTCTCTTCTGTTTAGTGAGGCTTGGGAACTTTATCACCATGTCTGACTGGGTCTCAATCAGCTACTCTCGGAAACATTGTTGGTTTTGGGTCTATTAATTAGCTCACTGCAGATGTTGTTGATGCCCCTGAACTTGTAGATTGACACAAAACCCTTTCAATACATCCTTTAAAGGAAGCCCCTCTCATGTTTGAGGGTGGGTGGGAATAGAATGCCCACTCCCTTCCGATCCTTGACCATTGTCGGTTTGTTTTGTTCAGAGTAGCTTTAGGGATGAGTTTAATTGATACTGAAGGCAGAAGAGACAACGGAGATAATGTAATTAGATTTCCTGCATGACTCAGGCCATTTAATTTCACCCAGTGGTTCTAACATTTGGCCTGCAGCATCATATAAGGTTGTGACTATATTTATGGCACTGTGTACAGTGCAGACACTACAGGCATAGCTATGTATTGCAGTGAAAGGATCCAATGGGGGAGGGGGGCGGAGGGACAGCGGGGAAAGGCTCTGGCAGTGGGGAAGGGCTCCTGTAGTGGGGAGGCAGCAGGGAAGGGCTCTGCAATGCAAAGGCAGCGAGACAGTACGCTGCTAAAAACGGCAGGGTAGCCGGAGGAAGTACTGCTTGGGTGTGTAGAGCTGTGTAGGGTACATACCCTAGGGGTTCAGGCATGTAGGGCATTCTGCTGTCCCCTCCTCACTTAGGCTGTGCCTCACCATCTACACTGCTATTTATACCTGTGCTCACTGTAGTGTGTACTCTACAAGCTATTGTAACTGTAGATGGATCTTATGTATGTTTCAGTGATGCAGGCCAGATCAGAGGTCTTGTTAACAATGAGATCATGGATGACTGAGGGGTTCTTGACCACTGACCTTCTGTTCATTAGTAGAAGCGGAAGAGCCTGGTGTTTGGTCATGTCTATTGTAATCTCATAGAAGGTGGTTAGTAGCACTGATTGGTTGTAGGTATTTGGTGATGTGCTTACTAGATACCAGACTGGGCTGTCTGTAGGTGTTTCCTCCTGATAAGATTTGGACTGGGGAGGAAAATTGTTTATGGTGGGCCTGTTTTCTAATGGTGATCTAGGTCCCTGTACTTTTTGTCATCCAAGCACTCCAGCACTGTCCTAGTTCATGGGTCAAAGAGAATCTGACTGTAAATAAGAAATACACACTAGTATTGTCACCTTATACTTTGAATGAAATGAGGAAAGATTTAAAATATATTATAAGTTGTTATAAAAGAGGTAAAGTGTTCATAGGTTTCAGAGATTGGGAATCCATGCAATTGGAAGGCTCAGTCCTGCAGAGCTGCAGCTCAGATCCGGAGGATCGCCTAAACTCCACAGGTGCAGAATTTCTGTGCAGGTCCACTCATAAGAAGCTGTGTTTTAGCTCTGAGGTGTTTAGGAGAGCTGTAGGACAAGCATGAACTGGGACGTGTTGAAGCTGAAGTGAAAACTGAGTCAGTGCAACCCTTTTAGGACATAAGCAAACTCTGGCTTGCAAGGAGTTTCTGGTTAACTTTGAATTTAGAAAATCAGGGTTCCACCACATATGGAGCCTGATGTTGCAAACTCTTATCCATGTGAGCAATCTCATTGGAGTCACTGAAACTACTTGCAGAAGTAAGGATTTCATGGATCAGCCCCCATGATTTTGTAACTTGACAGTATCTCTTTAAATATTAATGTGAACAAAGCGTTAAAAATATTCTATCATTTGTTTTGAATTTGTTGTGCAATTAAAAATTAATCGTATTATTTAGTAGGACTTGTTTTAGTGAGGCACTTTCCTATTTTCAGTCACAACAGTCTGTTGCATGTGCTGTGTTTTACTATAAACATTCTAGCTACAGCTGGGTGAATTTAGAATTGCCTGTTCTAAAGCTGTAGGCTAACATAGCTTCCTATGGTACATTTGCATGCTGTAGATAAAATCCCCCAAACTCTCACACTTTATTAATTATGATCATTAGAGTAGTGCCGAAGCTGAATAAAAGACAGCCCCTCTATAAAGACCTTACAATTTAAATAGACAGACAAAGGGTTAGGGGGAGAGCTACAACACACCCATGGGGCAAACAATATGATGGTCTGTGAACGTCATGTTAGAGCTCCCTTTTTTGGTATGTTCATGAACATGTTGAATAGGACTGGTCCCAGGCTCTGTTCAGTCCTATTCAACATGTTCATAAATTATCTGGAAAAAGGGGTAAACAGTGAGGTGGCAAAATTTGCAGATGATACAAAACTACTCAAGATAGTTAAGTCCAAAGCAGACTGCGAAGAGCTGCAAAAGGATCTCTCAAAACTGGGTGACTGGGCAACAAAATGGCAGATGAAGTTTAATGTTGATAAATGCAAAGTAATGCACATTGGAAAGCATAATCCCAACTATATATATAAAATGATGGGATCTAAATTAGCTGTTACCAATCAAGAGAGATCTTGGAGTCATTGTGGATAGTTCTCTGAAAACGTCCGCTTTTTTGACTGCCGATGCACATTGAGTGAACAGAATGCTGGGAATAATTAAGAAAGGGATAGATAATAGGACAGAAAATATCATGTTGCCTCTATATAAATCCATGGTACGCCCACATCTTGAATACTTTGTGCAGCTGTGGTCGTCCCATCTCAAAAAAGATATATTGGAATTGGAAAAGGTTCAGAAAAGGGCAACAAAAATGATTTGGGGTATGGAACAGCTTCTGTATGAGAAGAGATTAATAAGACTGGAACTTTTCAGCTTGGAAAAGAGATGGCTAAGGGGAGATATGATTGAGGTCTATAAAATCATGACTGGTGTACAGAAAGTAAATAAGGAAGTATTGTTTACTTCTTCTCATAACACAAGAACTAGGGATCACCAAATAAAATTAATAGGCAGCAGGTTTAAAACAAATAAAAGGAAGTATTGCTTCACACAACGCACAGTCAACCTGTGGAACTCCTTGCCAGAGGATGTTTTGAAGGCAAAGATCATAACAGGGTTCAAAAAAGAACTACATAAATTCGTGGAGGATAGGTCCATCAATGGCTATTAGCCTGGATGGGCAGGAATGGTGTCCCTAGCCTCTGTTTGTTAGAAGCTGGCAATGAGTGACAGGGGATGGGTCTCTTGATGATTACCTCTTCTGTTCATTCCCCCTGGGGCACCTGGCACTGGCCAATGTCAGAAGACAGGATACTGGGTGAGCTGGACCCTTGGTCTGACCCAGTAGGGCCATTCTTATGTTCTTATGTTTCCTTTAAAAAATGTTTTGGGTAGAATTGGGAGAGGATTTGCTAAACAAAGACAAAGGAGGGAATGTTGAAGGGCAACAATGGGAAGGAATGGCCAGTGTGGAAGAGTGCAATTCTTCCTGGAATTCTGTAGAAAAGCATTATTTATCAGCATCTGCTATCTGGTCAACTTTATTCATCTAAAACTATGAGTTATCAAATTGTTATGGTACAATTTATTTTCTGTACAATTTTATGTTGTAGGGTCTCTAAACCACATAACGTTGTTTCAGCTTTATAAACTGAGTGTTGCTTTTATCCCCATTAGAAACAGCTGGAGAACTTGGTATTTTTCCATCAATACTTACAAGTCAAAAATGTGAAAAAAGCAGTCAATTCTCTCTTTTTTTTTTTGTATTTAGATCATGTAGCTTTCAGGCTACAGCCCCTGAAGGTCTTCCTGCCAGTACCTGCATTACTAAAAATAAAGACTGTTCAGTGCCTCTGGTCCTTCTAGTACCACTGTAGTGTAGTAACTCAAAATCAGTACATTGTGTGTGAGTCATTTCAAAGTGCATCAAAATAGAACCTCGGGCATCCAAATACCCACCAGTTCAGTAAGCTCAGAGAAATCTTACAGACAGAGATATTCCTCCCTCTGCATATGAACTATTGGTTTTTAAAATCAGGTTATGAAGACCGTAGTATCTAGAAATGAGACTGTTACTTAAAAAAGTCAAGCCTAACAAATGTGTAGGGTCACTATGGAAATATATTGCAGGGCTGTGCAGTTTCACACGTACAGGTATATATAGCAGCACTGTTATGCTGACAAATGATCTCATTGTAAACTGCATGACACCAAACATTTACCAGGTGATTCTTGCCCATGACTTTGACTTATTCTCCATCATCAATAATAGTATACAGACTTTATTTAAAGCAAAGTTTCCATGTATTTGCAAAAAGAACAGGAGTACTTGTGGCATCTTAGAGACTAACAAATTTATTAGAGCATAAGCTTTTGTGGGCTACAGCTCACTTCATCAGATGTATAGAATGGAACATATAGTAAGAAGATATATATATACACACACACACACACACAGAGAAGGTGGAAGTTGTCATACAATCTGTAAGAGGCTAATTAATTAAGATAAGCTATTAGCAGGAGAGAAAAAAACTTCTGTAGTGATAATCAAGATGGTCCATTTAGACAGTTGACAGAAGGTGTGAGGATACTTAACATAGGGAAATAGATTCAATATGTGTAATGACCCAGCCACTCCCAGTCTCTATTCAAACCCAAGTTAATGGTATCTAGTTTGCATATTAATTCAAGCTCAGCAGTTTCTTGTTGGAGTCTGTTTTTGAAGCTTTTCTGTTGCAAAATTGCCACCCTTAAATCTTTTACAGAGTGGCCAGAGAAGTTGAAGTGTTCTCCTACTGGTTTTTGAATGTTATGATTCCTGATGTCAGATTTGTGTCCATTTATTCTTTTGCATAGAGACAGTCCGGTTTCGCCAATGTACATGGCAGAGGGGCATTGCTGGCACATGATGCCATATATTACATTGGTAGATGTGCAGGTGAACGAGCCACTGATGGCGTGTCTAATGTGATTATGTCCTATGATGGTGTCACTTGAATAAATATGTGGACAGAGTTGGCATTGGGCTTTGTTGCAAGGATAGGTTCCTGGGTTAGTGTTTTTGCTGTGTGGTTGCTGGAGAGTATTTGCTTCAGGTTCGGGGGCTATCTGTAAACGAGGACTGGTCTGTCTCCCATGATCTGTGAGAGTGTGGGATCATTTTTCAGGATAGGTTGTAAATATGTGATGATGCGTTGGAGGGGTTTTAGTTGGGGGCTGAAGGTAACAGCTAGTGGCGTTCTTTTATTTTCTTTGTTGGGCCTGTCCTGTAGTAGGTGAATTCTGGGTACTCTTCTGGCTCTGTCAATCTGTTTTTTCACTTCAGCAGGTGAGTACTGTAGTTTTAAGAATGCTTGATAGAGATCTTGTAGGTGTTTGTCTCTGTCTGAGGGATTGGAGCAAATACGGTTGTATTTGCTTGGCTGTAGACAATGGATCGTGTGGTGTGTCCTGGATGGAAGCTGGAGGCATGTAGGTAAGTATAGGGGTCAGTAGGTTTCCGGTATAGGGTGGTGTTTATGTGACCATCGCTTATTAGTACAGTAGTGTCCAGGAAATTGATCGCTTGTGTGGATTGGTCTAGGCTGAGGTTGATGGTGGGATGGAAATTGTTGAAATCATGGTGGAATTCCTCAAAGGTTTCTTTTCCATGGATCCAGATGATGAAGATGTCATCAGTGTAGCGCAAGTAGAGTAGGGGCATTAGGGGACAAAAGCTGAGGAAGCGTTGTTCTAAGTCAGCCATAAATGTTGGCATACTGTGGGGCCATGCGGGTACCCATAGCAGTGTGGCTGACTTGAAGGTATACATTGTCCCCAAATGTGAAATAGTTGTGGGTGAGGACAAAGTCACAAAGGTCAGCCACCAGGTTTGCCATGACATTATCGGGGATAAGGGCTTCTACAAGCTAACACGAACAGTCACTTGATGATTACCTGTTCATTCCCTCTGGGGCACCTGGCATTGGCCGCTGTCAGAAGTCAGGATACTGGGCTAGATGGATCTTTGGTCTGACCCAGTGGGGCCGTTCTTATGTGGTAACATGGAGGAGTGTTTAGCAACGCTTCTGCTGGCTCAGGCATTGGTGCAGGAGCTGTTGGAGGTAGTTGCGGAGCTGCTGCTGGAGCAGGCAGCAGCATCTTGTGGGCCACCAGGCTGACCATTTACTCCGTGAGCATACAGTCCTGCTCTCTAGTCATCCACTTTTCCACAGGGAACTTGTCCAGCAGTCACTCCTCCTACTGCATAACCTGCTCATCCTTTGCCCTCTTGTATGCCAAGGATGCTTCACACTGGTGTGGCATTTTGTCAAACAGCTCATTCCTGGCTCTCTTGTTTTTTCCCCACTGCTGGAGAGTCCTGACACCCATAATCCTTGCTGGGAGGGATGGCCCATCTGATGTGGAAATATCTGCCAAGGCAATGAAAGACAGAGTGTGCACATGTGTGTGACATTTTTGTCACGGGAAGAAAATGAAAATGACCTCACTTTGCCACAGTTTACAACTTTTATCATTTTGGAAGGCTTATATTATTCCTTTATGAATTCTTCAGCTGCTAACATTGGAAGCCTGCAGAGACATATTATGGTAAGAACAATATATTAATTTGATTTAGAAAAATTTAAAAAGATGTTGGGCCTGGCTAACGGAGGATGGAGTGAATTCCTGAGAAGGGCATTGTTACAAGGATTGGTTTGAACTTTGTTTCAGACCAGGGAAGTCCAGGAGGATTTAAATCTTGGAACTACTAGAATGGAAGAAGGAAGTAATTTTTCAGGCCAGAGGGAGGGATTCCATCTATCTATACAAAGGAGACATTTTGGTGTCTGAACAATGTGTCAGCAAGCGGAGAGGTTTAGTAAGTTACCTGGGTGGCCTGGGAAAGTTTGCCTTTCCCAGGAATCTGACCAACTGACTAAAATTCCAGCTGCCTGAAAAATTTTCAAGCCTCACCTACTAGGAGTGGAAGAAGAGTATGATGAAAATTAACAAGGCTCCTTGGCAAGGATGCAGAGGATGGCCAGCAATGGAGCACCCCACTCACTCTCCCCTGCCACAGCCTGGGAAGCATCCCATGAACAGACAGCAAGATGAAAAAGCAATAATGACCAGAAAGGACTTTACCACTTTCTGCAAGTGGATTTATAATCCATGCTGTATGCAGCAATGGCTAGTTAGCCAAGGTAAATCAACATCATTACATCAGTAGGACTGAAGTTACCAAAGGGCTGCATTGCAAAGATATGCACTCATACCTGCTCGGCCTGTAAGCCTTTAATTGTTTTGCAAGCAATAATTCCAAAGGTAGCTTGAAAGAGTAACTAGTTGCGTGTTTAATTTTTTTACCCTTCCACTTGGCAACCATCTTGGATTGCACATGGAAGGGGGTGAGGAGGAAGGGGATAGGGAAGAGGAAAGTAGACTGTAGAAATGTCATAGCTTCTGCCTCAGCTGATGCTAAACCCAACCCATTGCATGCAATAGTCTGCATAATAATTTTATTGGTAATAACCCGGAAAGCCCTTCCTCTTGAAAATAATATTTCCCATATGATAACAAACATGGCAGGCAGCACTTACTGAGCTGCAGATCTGTCCCCTGGCTCTGCTCTGCTTCCCTCTCCAGGTTGTTACCTGAGTCCATCCATGAATATGTCCTCAAAAAATGGACCAAAGATTTCTGCTAGTTTGGGCTAATCCACAGCTTCCAGCATCCAGGAATTGTACCTCCTATTCCACAGGTCTGAAAATAAGAGTCCCTGCTTCCAGGATGTCATGGGTGCTGTGCTTGGCATGGTGTCAAGCATCCAGTTGAGTTCCTCATAGAGGGGCATGTAGAGGGCATGCTGCCAGACCTGCCATTTGCATCCTTGGCCTTGTGATACAGCTGCTTCAAGTGTCAATCTGCTATCTGCTCTGCACACCAGTCTGGGGATGCCCACCTTCACCAGTCTCTTCAAGATGGTCTGGCAGAGGTGGATATTTCTGGAGCTAAAACCATGGTCCTGTTTACTTACACCAGAAGTCAGCTATAACTCTGGCATGCTCAAGCCAGCCAGCTAGCAGCATGAGGGATGATCATCTGTGCAAAATGGCTGGACAAAGCTGAACTGAAGTAAAAAAATGGAGTAGGCCGTGGAAAACGAAAGGTTAAACATCAAGCAAGTGTATTATAACTCAGTAGGTAGCTTCTGGTGCATTGAACTCAAGGGGGAAATGAGCAGGTAGAATGGCGGGAAGATGCATGTGTAAGGGGACTGTTGACCCCTTACTAACAGTCAGTGGGGGTGTTTTGGTTGGCTAGCTCCCAGTACTAAAAGGGGAAGGGTCTATGGGAAATCAGGACCCTGAGACTGACAGCCCCCAGGAACAATGGGGAGAGGCCCGTGCTCCAGGTCAGCCTGAATGACAGGGCGGGCTGGCTAATCAGGGAGTCAGGAGGCCATGTGAGCTGGAATTGCCTGGGTCAGACAGAGTGGGGCTGAGCTAAGGAGAAAGCAGGGGCTTAAGCTAAGCGGGGGAGCAGAGCTGTGCCAGATCCAGAGGGATCAGAAAAGCAGCCTAGAGAGAGCAGACCCTGTCCTGGGAGCAGAGCTGCAGCAACCAGAGCCAGAGGGGCCAGAAAAGCAGCCCACGAAGCAGGTCAGTGCTGGGAGCAGAGTCATAGAAGCCTCCTGCAGAGCAGACCTGTCCTGGGAGCAGAGCTGCAGCAACCAGAGCCAGAGGGGCCAAAGAAGCAGCCCAGGGAGCTGGAGGCAGAGCAGCAGCAGTGCTGAGACAGAGTGGTGGAGCTGGGGCTGGAGCAGTCCGGAGCTGGGTGCGGTGAGCAGCTGGGGAGAGCGAGGGGGACCCTGGGCAGCGGGCCCAGCACAGGGAGACGCCTCAGCCAAGAGGCTCTGCAGGCCAGGCTTGGATTGTAACCCTGACAGGGCGGGGGCGACACTGGGAAGAAGGGTCCTACCGCTTAGAGCCGGAGAGTGTGTGGCCACCACCAGAGCAAGTGTCCAACCCACAGCATCCCTGCAGCACAGCCAGGGCCTGAGAAGGAGGCCTGGGACTTACAAGGAACAGACTCTGAACTGCCCTGACATTCCAGAGACACTGTTTGTGATGTCCCCTGCCACAGAGCGGGTTGATGGGTTTCCTTTAACCTTTCTCATTTTCCCTTATTCTTTTTAAAATTAATTGTTGATTAAATAACCTGCATTTGCTTTAAATTGTATGTAATGGTCAGTGGGTCAGAGAAGTGCCCAGTGCAGAGAGAGTACCCCAGAGTGGTGACACCCTACCCCCTGTCCTAGGTGACCACAGCAGGGTTGGGGGTCGAGCCCCCCAGGAATCCTGGGCCCAGCCTTGTTGGGATTACGAGGACTCTGCCAGATAGGAGAGTGGAAGGGGAGTCTTCAAGGGCAGGGAGGCCACTGGGTAAAGGAAGTGGGAGCGAGGACTCAGATCCTTTTGCTAGCCCACTTCACTGGGGTAGTGCAGAAGCCAGGAAAGTTCCCCACAATAGCGGGACTATTCCCCCGCTTACACATGTACAGGGAATTGTGGAAATGGCAGTGGAGGACCATGTAGACTTGAGGCCAAGTACCCATCCCTTTGCTACATCCACACTGCATGGTGGGTGGTTAGGTCACAGATCAACACATGCTCTGACCTATAGCCAGATGAACACACCAAACTGGGTTTAACTCACCCCAAGATGCATGTGTAAGGGCTTTGAACGTGGTTATGGGCAAATATGTGTGGCATGTCTCACAGAAAGCCTCCAGTTTAGACACCTTTAATAAGAGCTGTGTCTTAACCACTCTGTGAAAGCTAGCAAATATCTCATGTGCTGCAGGGGACCAGCATCTCATTTAGAATGGTTTTTCCAAGGTAGTGGTGTGTGTACACTTCTTGGGTGGTGACTTCTTAGCCACCGGCTAAAACAGGAAATTGGTACTATGGGAAATCCACCAAAGAGCCACAAGGCTCCTTGAGCAATGCAGATCAGTGTACCAGCATACAAAGGAGGAATCAGTAAAAGCAGGTGGTGCAGGCCTTTGAAAATGGATCCTCATTTCTGGCAAACAACAAAGACTTCTGACAAATGCATTCGTTCATACTAGGTGGTAGTGTCCGCCTTAGGCAAGTTTCCCAATTTCACAACGAATCTCTTACATTTCACAGCTGCGGAAATCTGAATTTGGCTTTTTATACCATGTTAGATCAGTGTTTTATTTAAGGCAACCTGTACAAACCAGCCTTAAAGAATACTGAGTACTGCATGTTAGCTTTCTGCTTTGCTACTACAAATACCATCCAAACTGCTTAGTGAGTGACAGGACTGGGCAGCCTCTCTGGGATATTGTTAGAGAATCCAAATCTAAACCTTGTAATTACTAGCATTAGCCATCTGACAACTGTTGTGCATTTTCCCTCTGAAACATTCCCCTCATCATTTTTAACGTAGTTTATATTCGTAGATAAAAATTGACGGCAATTCTGAGCCCTTTTGAAAATCTCACTTTGTGTGACCTCAATGCAGGGCTGGTCTAACCATCAGGTGAACCGAGGCAGCCGCCTCTGGTGCCAGATTGTGGGGGGTGCCACTAGGACCCAAAGTGTAGAAAATTATGTCTGCTGCTGGCTCATATGTATTCTCTCCGCTCTAGACGCACAGAGATGGTGGAGTGCTGTGCTGGAGGAAGGAGGGCACAAGAGACATAACAGGCAGGCAAGAGAAAAGGTAAGAGGGAATAACAGAAATCAGCAGGAGCTGCAGGGAGAGAGAGAGAGGAGGAGCCTCTTATGTACCTTTCTAGCACCCCCAGGAGCCTGGACTGATTAACAGCATCTTCTCAGGGAGCTTCCTGTTTCCTGCTGCTTCCCAGAACCCACTTGAGGAGAACAGGCAGTCAACTGAAGTAGTAGGAGCCAGTTAGTCCCTTAAGGCGTTGATATCTTCCCTCACTCAGGCCCTGCTACCAGCCTGCTTATTTGTCCCCTTCAGCTGAGTGTTGAGAGCCACTATAGCTGGCACAGAACAGCAGTCATGAATGAAAGAAGAAAATGCCCCTCTGGGGCAGCATTCAGAAAAAAAAAGAAAGAAAAGGAAGCTTTTCTATCTAAGCAGGAAGGAGCTCTCCTGAGCTACATAGACACAAATGTTAATGGTGAGCCTTCTGGCCCTGGTGAGGATGTGAGTGGTGAGGAGATCTTCCAGTTAGTCAGAGTGCAGGTGACCTGGAAGCTACTGCAGCATCCATATCTCCATCTCAAATGGATGTAACCAGGCACTTTCCTGAAAAAAAATGTAGATCAGAGAAGAGTATGGTGGAGGCGCAAGAAACAGCTGCTGCTGAGTTTAATGCCTTAAGTCTAGATGATCCAGGACTGCGGACCCACTTGAGCAGTAGCCGGAGGAACTTCCTTGTACTTCTTGGGCCACAGCAAGTGAAAAACTTCATGTTCCCCAAAAGACAATGAAAATAGAAGTTTCCATCCAGCACATTTCTGGCATGAAATCCCCAATGGTGAGAAAGTGACGAGACCATGGCTTATGTACTCAGAAACCCAGAATGCTGTATACTGTTTTTGTTGCAAACTCTTCCAGTTAATATTCCAGCTACATTGGGTTCTACAGGAACAAAGGACTGGAAAAATCTGGCTAGAAATCTGGCATGCCATGAGACGGCAGCAAATCACCAGAGAGATTTCCAGAGGTGGAAAGAGCTTGAGATGAGACTAAGGTTAAAGGCCACCATAGATGATCAGCATCAAAAGAAGATTGCATCAGAGTCTCTTTACTGGCAAAATGTTCTGAAAAGGCTCATTGCCATTGTGAGAATGCTTGCTTCCCAAAACCTAGCACTGCGTGGCACTTCAGATCAGCTGTATGTGCCAAACAATGGAAACTTCCTTACAGCTGTGGAGCTGATGGCTGAGTTTGATGCTGTACTCCAGGAGCATCTAAGAAGTCACCACCCAAGAAATGTACACACACCACTACCTTGGAAAAACCATTCAAAATGAGATCATACAGTTACTGGCAACAAAAGTCAAACAGAAGATTGTGGCAGATCTGAAGTCAGCAAGATATTACTCTGTTATTTTGGACTGCACACCTGACATCAGCCATACGGAACAAATGCCTTTCATGGTGCATTTTGTAACAATAACAACAGAACCTAGTGAAAATGTCCCTGCAATGGTGACTGTCAGAGAGCATTTTCTAGAATTTACTGACATTGGTGATACTACAGGAGCTGGTATGACAAATGTGCTTCTTAAAAAGCTGGAAGATACGGGAATTGCGATAGCTGACATGAGAGGTCAGGGCTACGATAATGGTGCCAACGTGAGAGGAAAGAACAGAGGGGTGCAGACATGGATCTGAGAGTTAAACTCTCAAGCATTTTTGTCCCATGCAGTTCTCATTCATTGAACTTGGTGGTCAGTGATGCAGCATCAACTTCTAGTGAGGCTGCCGAATTTTTTAATATAAT
Organism: Lepidochelys olivacea; assembly: GCF_965140295.1. Lineage (NCBI taxonomy): Eukaryota > Metazoa > Chordata > Testudines > Cheloniidae > Lepidochelys > Lepidochelys olivacea. The sequence goes on from NC_140414.1 coordinate 99,698,818, forward strand.
TCAAAGCATCTATGTATTTTTCTCTGCGTCAACTCATTGATGGCAAATTTTGAAGCAACATCTGGGAGCATCCTCTCTGAGACTGAAACCATTGAGTGCCCCATGATGGGAAAGTTGAGTGGAGGCGATAAAGCCTATCAGATACCAAATTGGGAAGATAGATGATGCCATAGTTGCCATTATGGCGGATAATGCTATGACAGGAACTGTACATGGGAAAACAGTGGCAGAGGAAAATGGAATCACCAGAAACATACATAACTTCAAATTTCTGTGTGGCTTAGTGTTGTGGCATGACATACTGTTTGAAATAAATGTTGTAAGCAAGAGACTCCAAGGTGTTGACCTTGATATATCTGGAGCAATGGAACAACTGGACAAAGCAAAGTCATACCTACAGCTTACCGGTCAGATGAGGGATTTCAAAATGTTCTGAAGAGTGCACAGAAGTTGGCAGAGGAACTTCACACTGAAGCTATTTTCCCACCCATTCAGAATACAAGAGTCACCAAAGAAGACAACATTTTGATTACGAGGCACAGGATAATCCCATAAGAGACTCCAAACAACAATTCAAAGTTGAATTCTTTAACCAGGTGCTAGATTGTGCAATACAGTCTGTTGAAGAACGTTTCATGCAGCTCAAGGAACACAGCAGTTTATTTGGGATGTTTTATGATATTCCAAAACTCCTCACTATACCTGAAGAAGACCTACACCAGCAATGCAGGGCACTGGAGACAGTGCTGACACATGATGACATGCGCAATATTGATGTGAGTGATTTAGGTGATGAACTGAAAGCCCTTTCAAGATACATTTCATTAGGATCAACTCCAAAGGCTGTTCTGGAATATATGTGCACAAATAAGATGACCACCCTCCTTCCAAATGCTTTTGTTGCTCTGCGCACACTTCTAATACTTCCTGTAACAGTTGCCAGAGGAGAACGCAGCTTTTCCAAGCTGAAGTTAATAAAAACACATCTATGCTCCACAATGACACAGGAGAGGCTGGTTGGCCTTGCAACCATCTCAATAGAGCATGAGCTGGCCCAGACTGTGGACCTTCACGAGGAAGCAGTTCAAATCTTTGCACCCAAGAAGGCACGGAAAGCATCACCCTGATTATTCAAACAGATAAAAATGCCAGTGTTTACTAGGCAGACAAGAAAAGTTACATTTGCTGTTCAGGTGTTTGAAAGTTAAGTGTTACTTAAAATTTTTGAACAAGGCATTTTAAATTGTTAGTTCTCCTTTATTGGGGTAGGTAGCAGAGCAGGACCATGAGAGGAGTAGAACAGGAAGAAGGCAGAATTGAGACCTTTCAAAGTTTTGGCCCAAGCGAGGGGACATGGGGGTGTCATTTGAGCTCCCCGCCTCAGGTGCCAAAATGTTGTGGGCCGGCCCTGCCTCAATGTCTAATCAAAACTATTATCGCGTCCCAACTATATATCCAGATCAGTGTTAGTGACCAAAATTATTCACTGAGTATCTTTTCAGTAATGAATACACTAGAAAAAATTGTAATCTGCTTATGCGCAATTTCTAAAGAGAAAGAGGCAGTGGACTTTGCTGAGTATTTTGTTCACTGTAAATTATATGTTTAGCTATAACAATAACACTGGCTGATAATTAACTGTAAAGCAAAAATGAAAACTGTTATGCTTAGAAATATATGGTCAATGCCCTCAGTAAATCGGCTGTGAAGGAGACTTGACCAAAAAAAATACATTTTTGGTAACCTTTTCAAAATTACTTCCTGCCCCTCCCTTTGTATATGGAAGATGTCACTGTATAGCTGTGGTTCTCAACCTTTCCAGACTATTGTACCCCTTTCAGAAGTTTGATTTGTCTTGTGTACCCCAAGTTTCACCTCACTTAAAAACTCCCCAGCCACCCAGCTCTCAACTCAGCGCTGCTGTCAGCAGCAGTGGAGAAGTAAGGGTGGCAATACCATACCGTGCCATCCTTCTGCACTGCTGCTGGTGGCAGCTCTGCCTTCAGATCTGGGTGACTGGAGATCAGTGGCTGTCGGCCAGAGCATTCATGTTGTTTGCAGCATGGGAGGACTATTTTTTATTCCTGCTCCTGCCCCTCAATACCCACTCCCACCCATTCCCACATTGTTGAATTTCTGTCCCGCTCCTGCTGGTATGGCAGTGGGTCCTTTGGGATCCCAGTCCTTCTGCAGAACTCTAGAGCCTGTTGAAAAATGAGTTGACATATTCCCTGGAAGACCTCTGTGTATCCCCAGGGATACACTTACCCCTGGTTGAGAACCACTGCTGTATGGTATATAATTTAACAAAACTCTCGTGATCCAGGCAGTCCATGGTGTTTGTGAAATCACACCATAATGTATTCTGCGACATCTTGAATAAACCAGAAAGTAGGAGGGAAAAAATGTACAAAAATTCTCTCTCAAAGTCATGTCATCTCAGTTTTATTGTTTGTGTGACCACAGTAAAAACCCAAACCATCCAAGTTCTGTGCTGAATTTCCCAGCAGCCTGGTTTGTGGGGGGAGTTGGCCTACATTTCCAGGCTAAACTCATTTTTCATTAGTTTGCTTTCAGTATGCCTTGTAAGTCATTATCATTCCTTCATAGCAATGACTTTCATTTTTGTGAAGTGTACTTATAAATAGACTAGACTGCTTTCACACAGAGCCAAGGATCTGTTGTTGTTCTATGGAAGGGAAAAACCCTCCAAATAACCCTGTAGTAGATAGATGTGTTTTACAAAGGCAGCACTCAATAGGCTTTGTTTTTGGGTTAAAATAGTTTGCTCTGTTGACTAAAAGGGCCCCAGATGGGGTATTGCTCTTCATTGCAACATCAATCATTTTTTTTCTCAGTTGGTCCAACAGTTCTCTCCTCATGTAACATTGCATCATAAAAATCATCCCCAAATAACAATGTATCAGAGCATGAAGAATACCTAAAATCTTCTTCTTGTAGATAATTTTGCCATGAAGGCTAGCAGGATTGTACAAACAAAAGGAATAGTTCTTGGGGTTTTATGCCCCTTTGAGCCTAACATTTGAATTCTTTTGAGTTCCTTACTCTCTCTCCTTTCAGTTATTTTCAACCTCGCTTCCCAGCTCATGACTCAGTCACATTTTGTTCGCTCTCAGCCTTTTATTACGTATGCTAGTCTAAACATGCTCATTTGTCATTGAGATTACTGTCTTCTAGGCAATAGAACTGATCTTTGAGCCTATGGCTTTGTCAAGTTCCTTCATAATGATTTGTCTTGTGACAGGTATCAGGGAAGAAAAAAGGCAATCAGAGAGAAAAAAGATAATAGGAGCTATTTTAGGGCATGAACCAAGATACAGCACCACAGAGCAGAAGAAAACTGTGTGTGAGTCAAGGACTGTATAGTGTAAGCATAAGCCAGAGGGACTGTTCCTCATCCTCACTGCAGATGAACGCTCTTACTAAAGTTTGGCAAAAAATGATTTTTTTTTGGTTTTCTGGCAGTTGGAAAAAAAAATATTTTCAAGTCAAACGACACATTTAATTTGACCCAAAACCAAAATCTTTTGATTTTTGGGCTTTTAAACCTTTTTTTTAAAAAAGGAAATTTTAAAATAAAGTCATTCTAAATCCACACATTGAAATGTTTTGTTTTGAAAACGTCACAATGAAATAGGGGTTTGGGGATTTTTTTCTTGTTTTTTCCAACTCAAACAGTTTTGGAAAATTTGATACATTTGTGAAATGTTTCAGTTGATCTGAATTTGCATTTTTCTCTCTCCACCCTGCACAAATGGCCAAAATATGTCACCCAGCTTTAACTCTTATTCACCTGACACACTGATCATTGGTCTTGCATCTGTGCATAGAGAACTTCAAAAAGTGTCCTGAAAGCATTTCTTTGCCCTGCCAAATCACAAAACATTGGACCTTCAAAGCATGAGTGTTATAACATTTATTAATGCATTTTTTCTTGTTATTGAATGATAGTTTTGTAAAATTTCAGTATCTTAAAAAGGAAGAGAGCTGAGTTATTAGATTTGATTGGACATTGAGTGGAGCTGGTTAAAAAGTTAAACATTTGATTTTTTTTCAACAAAAAGGGACACAATTTTTCATCAGATTTTTCATGAGAAGTGTTTCCCTTCTTTTGACCAGCACTAGATAATATTTATCCGATTGTTGTGATTCCCCCTGCAAGCAACGTGTAAGAAGCTGTATGATTCCTTTGTGGCTGCTATTGACATAATCAGCAATGTGTACTTCCACTTTTGAGAGGAACTAGAGCAGCCCAGTGAAGTTCAGTGGATTTGATTACATAAGAACATAAAAACGGCCATACCATACCATAAGAGCGGCCAACGGATCAGACGATAGGTTCATCTAGCCCAGTATCCCGTCTTCTGACGGTGGTCAGTGCCAGGTGCCCCAGAGGGAATGAACTGAATGGGTAATCATCAAGTGATCCATCCCCTTTTGCCCATTTTCCAGATTCTGGCAAACAGAGGCTAGGGACACCATCTCTGCCCATCCTGGCTAGTAGCCATTGATGGACCTTTCCTCCATGAACTTATCAAGTTCTTTTTTGAACCTTATTATAGTCTTGGCCTTCACAACATCCTCTGGCAAGGAGTTCCACAGATTGACTGTTCGTTGTGTGAAAAAATACTTCCTTTTGTTTGTTTGAAACCTGTTGCCTATTCATTTTATTTGGTGACCCCTAGTTCTTGTGTTATGAGAAGGAGTAAATAACACTTCCTTATTTACTTTCCATACCAGTCATGATTTTATAGACCTCTATCATATCCCTCACTTAGTTGTCTCTTTTACAAGATGAAAAGTCCCAGTCTTATTAATCTCTCCTCATACGAAAGCCATTCCATACCCCTAATCATTTTTGTTGCCCTTTTCTGAACCTTTTCCAATTCCAGTATATCTCTTTTGAGATGAGGTGATCACATTTGCACGCAGTGTTCAAGATCTGGGCGTACCGTGGATTTAAATAGAGGAAATATGATATTTTCTGTCTTATTATCTATCCCTTTCTTAATGATTCCCAACATTCTGTTCGCTTTTTTGACGGCAGCTGCACATTGAGTGGATGTTTTCAGAGAACTATCCACAATGACTTCAAAATCTCTTTCTTGAGTGGTAACAGCTAATTTAAACCCCATCATTTAATATGCATAGTTAGGATTATGTTTTCCAATGTGCATTACTTTGCATTTATCAATAGTGCAATTTTGTTGCCCAGTCACCCAGTTTTGTGAGATCCTTTTGTAGCTCTTCACAGTCTGCTTGGGACTTAACCCTCTGTGTTCCTGGCCTGGGGTTGGCATTTTCTCTACTTAGTGGATTGTAGTACCTTCTTGAGAGTATAGAAATACAAAATACTCATATCATCATCAGCTTATGATTTAAACCAAATACTTAGGTGATGCTATACTTTAAAATCAGGTGATTCGGATTGCCATCTTTTTCTTCTCCCCTCCACGCTCACCCTCACAAACACTTTAACTCTAGAATGATTTTAATAGCCAGTATTTTCACAAGCACATAGATGAAGGTCCAATATCAATGATAGGTTTCAGAGTAACAGCCGTGTTAGTCTGTATTCGCAAAAAGAAAAGGAGTACTTGTGGCACCTTAGAGACTAACCAATTTATTTGAGCATACATCCGATGAAGTGAGCTGTAGCTCACGAAAGCTTATGCTCAAATAAATTGGTTAGTCTCTAAGGTGCCACAAGTACTCCTTTTCTTTTTGCAATATCAATGATGTAATTCTAGGTGGAATTTTGGGGACCTGAAAAGCTGCCTCCTTCCACATGACCTACTGCCACAACTGAATATAGCTCAGGCTGGAGCCTCCTTGAAATAAATGAAAGGGAGCTGCTGGCAGGACCTTCTTCGTGAGGGGTCCTCAGTTTTGGGACTTGTATCTCCCCCCTTCGTCCACCAGGGCCCAGATTTGTTAACTTTCTGGGCACAGTGCAAAGTGCATCATTTTTGGGGCTTTTGAGGAGGCAGTAGGCTTAGTGCTGGAGTGTATATTCTTAGGTAGTCTTTGGTCAAAACACATGTAAGAGAATAGGCTTCTGCAACGTAGGGATGGGAGTGTGTATCTCTATTTAATGAACTGCAATAAATAAATAACGAAAGCAGCACATTTGAGCTGTGCAGCTTTTGCAGTCATGTGGAGGATGTTTTCCTCCAGTCACTGTTTTCATACTTGCTGGGCCCCCATATGGCACTGGGCTAGCCCTGCTTAAACATTTACTTTGCTGTAGTTCAGAGCTTTCCACGAGTTTTAATTTTTCTTTTTGAATAAATCTGCTTCTAAATTTATGGTTTTGATTTATTTATGCACAACTGAAATCTTATTTAAATAACAGCATAATTTTTAAAAAATGAAATGGACACCTAAACGTTAATTTTTTCCTCTACCTTCTCTTGCCGCTTTTCTGTCTGCTCCATTGAATCCTTCTTTATCATTCCCAGCAGACTGCAGTTAATAAACACTTGCTTCAGATGTCCGGCTCAACAGCTGGCATATCTGAGTTTACACCTAGCTAGTTTCTTGGTAAGTTGCTTAATTTCCTGTCTTTACTGGGTGCTGGATGCTGTATAAATGTCACGGGGGTTGTTGTTTCACCTAGGGGACTCTAAGCATGTTGCTTTTGGTTCACCTTTGATCCTTAAGAAATGTTTAGTTGTGCTGGGTTTGAAATGACTTCTGATACTGAGTGACAGGAAGAAATAAGTCTTTCCAGTATCTTAACCTATACTTCAAAAATATCTAATATGAAGACTCATCAACACAACAGTAGCTCGCTGTTGTTTTAGTAGTTATACATGTATAAAGTCTTGAGTCTTGCAGTCACAGTATAATATGATCAACAGGTTGCATAATTTCACTTTCAAAGTGGCCGATCTATGAGTTTACCTAGTGCCATTGGCTTGCATACAGTTAACCTCACCCTGTGGTTTTGCAGCACAAATTACTTCCCATACTATGTGGACTATGAGTTCTATGCTGCATTTTTCCTCTGGCTTACATGTATATTTACCAATTCCAGGTGCGTAAGGATGGCAGAGCTGTAACAAAAAGGAGATACTCCATTTGGGAGTCAGCTGTGCCTTGGGGCGGGATGAAGTTAAACTGCCTGCTTTCCGGTGTCCAGGAGAACCACATCTTAGAATCAGAGAAGACTAGGGTTGGAAGAGACCTCAGGAGGTCATCCAGTCCAACCCTCTGCTCAAAGCAGGGCCAATCCCATCTAAATCATCCCAGTTAGAGCCTTAAAAACCTCTAAGGATGGAGATTCCACCACCTCCTGAGGTAACCCATTCCAGTGCTTCACCACCCTCCTAGTGAAATAGTTTTTCCTAATATGCAACCAAGACCGCCCCTAGTGCAACTTGAAACAGTTGCTCCTTGTTCTGTCATCTGCCTCCACTGAGACCAGCCAAGCTCCATCCTCTTTAGAACCCCCCTTCAGGTAGTTGAAGGCTGCCATCAAATCTCCTCTCGCTCTTCTCTTCTGCAGACTAAATAAGCCCAGTTCCCTCAACCTCTCCTCATAAGTCATGTGCCCCAGCCCCCTAAGCATTTTTGTTGCCCTCCGCTGGACTCTCTCCAATTTGTCCACATCCTTTCTGTAGTCGGGGGTGTTAGGATATTGATATTCAGGCCTGTCTGTAAAGGCCAATACTCTATGAATTTAGGTGTATTCTTATCACTTGGCTAGTTATAGAGGTATAAAAGAGAGAATCAAAATCACTGTCTGCCAGTGTAAGGTCCTTCTCTTACTGTGAGAGTCTGAGGCCCTGTGCTTAGGCTAAGGCATAAGCAACAGAGGCAGCCATAAGCTGGGAAGCAACCGGTCACTTCCTCACATTCCAAACTAGTCACACTGAAATAAGGTGCTATTGGGCTGTTAGGAATACAGTCCTGTCCTGATAGTACCTATCGCCTCCAGAGAAAGAGAAGTGCCTAGAAAATGTAAAAGGAAACTTAGTTTGATAGCATCCTGTCTGGCAAGAACTCACTTATCAATAGCTGGGATGTGAAATCCTCACTTCTGTATTGTCTTGTCATTATAGTTCCCACTTCGCTATTGTTTGTCTGTATAATCTCTGTCTGGTTCTGTGATTGTTCCTGTCTGCTGTATAATTAATTTTGCTGGGTGTAAACTAATTAAGGTGGTGGGATATAATTGGTTACATAATCATGTTAGGATTGGTTAGTTAAATTTCAGTAAAATGATTGGTTAAGGTATAGCTAAGCAGAACTCAAGTTTTATTATATAGTCTGCAGTCAGTCAGGAAGTGGGCAGGTGTGGGGGAGAAATGGGAACAGGGAATGGGGGTGGGGAAATTGGAATCATGTTTGGCTAAGGGCAGGAATGGGAACAGGGACACAGGTGTAAGGCTCTATGGTGTCAGAGCTGGGAAGGGGGACACGAAGGAAGAAAACTGAAAACATGCTTGCTGGAGGTTCACCCCAATAAACATCGAATCGTTTGCACCTTTGGACTTTGGGTATTGTTGCTCTCTGTTCATGCAAGAAGGACCAGGGAAGTAAGTGGGTGAAGGAATAAGCCCCCTAACAGGGGGCCCAAAACTGGACGCAATACTCCAGATGTGGCCTCATCAGTGCCGAGTAGAGGGGAATAATTACTATCCTTGATCTGCTGGCAATGTTCGTACTAATGCAGCCCAATATGCCATTAGCCTTCTTGGCAAGAAGGGCACACTGCTGACTCATATCCAGCTTCTCATTCACTGTAATCCCCAGGTCCTTTTCTGCAGAACTGCTGCTTAGCCAGTTGGTCCCCAGCCTGAAGCAGTGCATGGGATTCTTCCATCCTAAGTGCAGGAGTCTGCACTTGTCCTTGTGAAGCCTCATCAGATTTCTTTTGGCCCAATCCTCAAATTTGTCTACTTTTCAGAGTAATAGCCGTGTTAGCCTGTATTCGCAAAAAGAAAAGGAGTACTTGTGGCACCTTAGAGACTAACCAATTTATTTGAGCATAAGCTTTCGTGAGCTACAGCTCACGTCTCACTGGACCCTGTCCCTACCCTCCAGTGTTAATCTATCTCTCCCCTCAGCTTAGTGTCATCCGTGAACTTGCTGAGGGTGCAATCCATCCTATCATCCAGATCATTAATAAGGATATTGAACAAAACCGGCCCCAGGAGCGACCCATGGGGCACTCTGCTTGATACCAGCTGCCAACTAGACATGGAGCCATTGATCACTACCCGTTGAGCCCGATGATCTAGCCAGCTTTCTATCCACCTTATAGTCCATTCACCCAATCCATACTACTTTAACTTGCTGGCAAGTATACTGTGGGCGACCATATCAAAAGTTTTGCTAAAGTTTGCTACACTTCTTTATGGGGTTCACCATTCTCTCTGTGGTGCACCAGTTAGGTGCTCCAGGGGCCTGTGTGGAGAGAAGGGTGAAGCCTGCCTTCTCCCCACACTTTCTGTCCCTTTCTGGCACTTTGCACCTCTGGGGCAGAAAAAGGGCTGGAGGGAGAACAGAGTCTGCAACTGTGCCTGGCCTGCTGCAGAACATTATGTGACTTTCATTGTGGTGTGAATTATTTTTGTCCTGAATCACCAGATCATTAACAAAAACAAAAGGAGGACTTGTGGCACCTTAGAGACTAACCAATTTATTTGAGCATGAGCTTTCATGAGCTACAGCTCACTTCATCGGATGCATCTCACGAAAGCTTATGCTCAAATAAATTGGTTAGTCTCTAAGGTACCACAAGTCCTCCTTTTCTTTTTGCAAATACAGACTAACACGGCTGCTACTCTGAAACAGATCATTAACATTTACTTCCACCCCATCCAGAGCTGTAAAGATCCAGGTGTTGATGTAATCCCAAAGGGAAGTTGCTTAAACATATATCTACTAAAAGGGGAATAGAATGAAAGTACAAGTTTTTTGAGTTGGACTTGCCAGAATCCTTGGCTAGCAGCCAAAACTGAAAACCCTCTTGTGTGCCATAATGCAAGGCGGTAGGCAATGGACTCACTTGAAGTTAACCAACGTGATAGTGACTTAAATCCAATGTCAACAGAGTCAATGGATTCATATTTACAGAACTCGTGGTTTTAAAATCACACTATATTGTACATGTCCGGAGATGCATGTAGTGGTTGCATTTTGTAAATTTTAAAATAGAGAAAACTATGCCTAATAACTAATACAAAATATTTCCCATTAGATAAAAAGAATACAGCATAGTTAAAGCTTCTGATTTTTGGTTTCAGAGTAACAGCCGTGTTAGTCTGTATTCGCAAAAAGAAAAGGAGGACTTGTGGCACCTTAGAGACTAACCAATTTATTTGAGCATAAGCTTTCGTGAGCTGTACTCATTTTCTTTTTGTGATTTTTGGTTGTGATTGATAAACGCTGACAAAACAAGCCCAGTACAAAAACAAAACAAAACAACAACAACAAAGAAAAAATGGTGTTTAATAAACTCTGGAAAAACACCGGGAACAGTTACTCTGTTTGCGTTGACTTCACCCCTCTCCCAGTTCAGTTTGTTTATATAGGCAAGGTCCCCGCTTCCTGGCTTGTATCTAAGGGCTTGTCTACATAGAGCAGTAATGCAGATTAAGGCAGTGTGATTACTAAAGTGCATTGTGTTGCATGTTAACTGGTCCATGTAGACTCTGCTGGTGTCCACTAAGTGTTCCCTAGTGCACTTTAACATAGTGCTGTTTCAAACAATACTATGTATATACAAAGAGGAGAGAGTGCCAAAATTCCCAATTTTTGGAGCTTTACACAGAACTCAAAAATTGCTTAAAACCCCTCTCCCCCACCCCGCACTTCAAAAAAAAAATCCTGAAAAATGAGATTAATAAAGCTCGGAAAACAGCAGCTTCTCAGGATTAAAATAAAACTTAGTATGTGAAGCCCTGATCCTTGGATTGTAAACTCTTTCAGGCAGGGACTGTTTTTGTGTTCTGTTTGTTCAGCACAATGGGGTCCTGGTCCATGCCTGGGGTCGTAGGCACTGTGGTATTACAATAAATGAATAATAATGACTCTGTATCAAAATGGGCTAATATGAACACCTCTGGCCATGCAGAGTCTCAAGGAAGTTCATGGTGGTCCATGCTTCTGGATCCTCATGCTGGATCATGAATTTAATAAAAAATGGGGGGAGTGAAATAAGTCTGAAAAGAGAGATTTTTAAATGAGATTTGGGAAGAATGGGAAAAGGCAGAGGCACATGGGAGGGATCTTCCAGATGGCAGAAGAACAGGTACATGTGTAGTAGAGAGAGAATGAGAGAGACCAAGAAAGCTGATTATGGGTGAGGAATACGAAGAAAGAGTCCACAAGGCCGGCTGCAGCAATTCCTCTGAGGGCTTTACAAACACGGAGGGCATTTTTGAATATGCTTATGACATATTTTGTTTAATAACAATTAGAAAATGCAAAAAACAAGGGTAAGGAAAATAGGTAATAAATATGGCATAACTGAACAATAATTTAATAACAGATGTTTCCTAAGAGGAAGTATTGACTGTGTGTGACATTCTTCTTTAATAGTAGATGTGGCTTGTGCCAGAATCCCAAACTGAAACACCCCTTCACCCATTTCCAAACTTGGAAAAAGTTAAGATCTAATTGACTTCAGTGGGAGCTGCTGGGGTGTCGGCACTTTTGAAAATCAGGTCACTTATTTTGGGACCTAAATATAGACTAGGAAGCCTAACTTTAGGCTTTGTGGTTTAAACATCCTGGTCCCCCCTTTCCATTCAAAGTACATTTCTGTATGTATCTAAAATACCTTTTGTGTCCTGTAATTATTGTTACAGCATGGGCCAGAGACTATATTTTTCTTTGTATCTGTGTACAGTGCCTCTTCAATCCCTTATTGGGGCCTCTAGGTGCTACCTCAATACAAATAAATAAATAATAATTAATTAATTTGTTATGGTGCTCATCACCATCATAGCAGAGCCCCTTACAAACATTAGCATTGGATTTATCCTCACAACACAAGGGAAGTTGCCTTAGAAACACTGGTTGCCATGTCAACCTGATGATGATGATCCTATGGCATCCTAAAGTAGTTTTGTTAAAGGGCATTAATGAATTTTATTCTTTCTCTTTAATTCTTAGAAATATCCTATATGATGTTACATTTAACCCTCCCTATTTAGTCTGTGAATACTCGTCACTTAACAATGTAAACATTCTTTAAAATGTTTCTTGTAATTGTGTTTGCCATGGAAATAAGAGATGAAGAGGAGCTGTCAGAATCAGAGACAATGGGCCAGATCCTGCAACTCTTATGCATGAGAATAGTCCAGTCAAAAAGGATTGCTCTAGTGAGTAAGGGCTGCAGAATTGACCTCAGTGTTAGCAAACCCTGTATACGCTTCCCCAGACATCCCTTCTACTGCCTGGCAACTTTGGCTTGTATGCCTTTGCCATTGTAATCCTGGACCTGAGCAGACTCTGAGAACTGTGAGTGTATAATAGAGAAGTGGAGAGAACAATAAGTAAACCTGCAAAACCTAGGGAAAACAAAGAGCAGAACTGCACACTGCTATGCTGGTCTTAATGACTGTGGGTCAGGTTCAAAGCCCTCTGAAGTTGGTGGAAATGACTTCAAAAGGCTTTGGATCAGGAACTGTGAGCTAAGTCATACCCCTGAGAGCCCTCCAAACTAAGGAGGGCTCAGCGACCTCCCATGGCAGTACCCTTCTTCCCAGACTATATGAAAAGCAGTCTGCATGGCTCTGAGGATCTACATTGGGGAAGGGGTTGGGCTGTGACCGGTCACGCATCTTCTCCAGTGCTGGCTCCATAGAACTTGGTGTAGAAATGCAGTACACCTGTTCTAATGCAGAACCTCAAGAGCACCCCAGTAATGTTAAAGCAGAGTAAATTTCCAGATATATGGAACTTGTGACAGTCAGATGTTCTGATTTGCTGCTATGAGACAGCATGTGGTTGTTGGTTTTTATTAGAGTCGGAGTTTCATGAAGTTGGGGTATATGGTGCTATTGGGTATCTGTTGGAGATGGAAGTGAATGCCTTATGAAATGTTGGAGTGTGTTATTGGCAGCTGAAGGCAATGGGAAGAAGGCAAGGAATGCTGGAGGATTTTCCCTTCACTTCTTATTTTCCTGCTTTTGAGAGGTGGGGCATGTCCTCTAGCAACCTTAACTTGCCAAACAAAGGAAGTTTTTGGTGCAAATGGGAGGTAAGAGAAATAATGGAAATGTTCATTAGGAACCAGAAACTTTTATCCAAATTCAAATTTGAATCCAAGAATGAAATCCCGGCCCCTTTGAAGTCCATGTCAAAACTCCCTCTGATGCTAATAGAGTCAGGATTTCACCCCAAGTCTCTAAAGGAAAAAACCCAACCAAATAAAAAGTCAAACCTCAGGGAGAACTCACTGTGCCATCCTCTCCTACTTATTATTGGAAGCACCCTACTGAAATATTCATAGAACAAAGAATCATAGATGGGTAGAGTTCATTGTTATGCTCTTTTTTTTTGTCAGAGCTCAGTTTTAAACCTTATAGCAGAGTTAACAAAACAGGATTCCTAACATATAATTTCATTTACTCCGTATCCATTATGTGTATCAGGGTAGGAAATAATCCACTGTTGTAAATGCAGATCCATTTAATTGAAATGTCTAGTTAAAAATCAAATAAAATGGAGAAAGTAACTGTTCGATACAAGTGGTTATTACTTACAGTGTCCACAAAGGGCGTTACATGCATCATGGTGTCGTAAGTGCCACTTCATGATGCATCATTACTGCTTGCTAACAGTTTCTGACCCCAGTTCAGAGAAGCTCTTAGGCTTGGGCTTAAGCCCCACTGACTTTAGTGGGACTTAAACTTGTGTTAAAAGTTAAGCACATGCATAAGGGTTGTCCTTGACTTGGGACCTAAAACAATAATACTCTTTCAAATCCCCCCTTAAGACTGACTTGACTGGTTGAGGGACAGTTGCGCGTAGGGGATGTTTGTTTATTTAACAACAAAAATGAATAAAATAGAACAAAACCCCTGATGTATATAGAAATTGACATGTTTTGTTTGTATCCACATCTGTGATATGTTGCTTGTCTCCTTAAAGGGTAAGTTCCCTGGGGCAGGGCATTGCCTCACATTTCATGGGTGTTACAAGAATACAAATAAATGGCAGTAAAAATAATAATCCACTGCACTTACACCACCTTCTGTCTGAAGACCTCAAGGAGTTGTACAAATATTAATGAACTCCCAATACCCCTGTGATGGTGGTATTTTCCTCATTTTACAGATGACCTAACTGAAAGCACAGAGAGATTAATAGTACATCAACACTCTTTAAAAAAACAAACAAAAAACCCCCCCAAACCCTGCGACAGCGAGTCTTTAAGCCCAGGTCAACTGACCCAGGCTCATTGGGCTTGTGCTAAGGGGCTAAAAATACCAGTGTAGATGTTTCTGCTTGGGCTGGGGTCTGGCCCCCTTGGTTAGGTTTCAGAGCCTTGGCTCCGGCCCTAGGAGGAAGGGCTACACTGCTATTTTTAGCCCTGTAGCCTAAGTCAGTTGACCTGGGCTCTGAAACTCCCTACCACAGTGTTTTTTCCCCGCGAAGAGATCTGTGGCAGAGCCTGGGCTATAGATGAAGTCCTTCAGGAAGAGCTGAGATGAATCATAGAATCATAGAATATCAGGGTTGGAAGGGACCTCAGGAGGTCATCTAGTCCAACCCCCTGCTCAAAGCAGGACCGATCCCTGACTAAATCATCCCAGCCAGGGCTTTGTCAAGATGCTGGACTTCCTGTACACGCTTCATGCAATCTTTGGTTTCTGGTGACATGCTTCCTGGGGTGAAGAAGCCCAGGACAGTGTATTCTAGAGTAGTCGGGAGTTTTGTTATTTCATTCCTGTACATAGTTCCTGTTCATAATGAAAGATTTATCTTGACTCTGGTCTGCCCATCAGTGAGATATTGCAAAACCTGGACCCCTTGATATCCGGTCCTTTATGCTGTCCACAAGATTATCCTTCCTCTCTTTCAGAGGCACTGGAAATGTAATGGTAGACAGTTCCTCTGTAGCAAAACAGATTTATTACCTACTACTTGGGGCATAAGTGAACATGCTATCTGACACGCTGAAATGAAGAATGTTCTTTCTTGTAATACTGTGGCTAATGGACTGTGTTTTTGAGAAAAGGTGCAGATGAAATTGAATGTGCCTGAATCAAGAAAAGACCTTTAACTGGATGAAATTCATATCTGTAATGGGATAAATAATAATAACCCAATCTTGTTTTCTACAGAAATTGCACATCCATTGCTTAGGTTGTGATCTCCATCCATTTTTAGTGTATTGGGAAATACAATTGGCATTTTGTTGGTTCCTAATCTCATATAGTCAATCATCTGTGAGTGAGGCCAGGTATGAATCAAATAGTCTCTTACACTATGGTGGTAGAAATTTCAGCAACTAACTAACTAAAGCTGAATTATCTTGGTAAATTTTCACCTAGGCCGAGAGGGTCCATAGGCTGCGTGTACACAGCTAATTGACTCATTGGTCTCCTGATATTGTTTCACAAACTTAGTCAATCGAGCTGCTATGATTTCCTTTTCACGGTATTCCATTTATACCAGTGTGGCCAAACTTTCTGACCCTCTGAGCTGCATACGACAATCTTCAGAAGTTTGAGAGTCGGGGTGCACCTGCCAAGGCTTGGGGCTTCAGTAGGGTTCACAAAACTGAACACCCTTCCCTGCCCCTTCCCTGAGGCCCTGACCCCCCTTCTCTGAGGCCCCATCCCTGCTCACTCCATCCCCCCTCCCTCCATCGCTTGTTCTGCCCCACCTACACTCTCTTTCACTAGACTGGGGCAGAGTGTTGGGATGCAGAAGGGGTGTGAGGGGTCTGATTGGGGTGCGGGCTCTGGAGTGGGGTCGGGGATGAGGGGTTTGTGGTGTGGGAGAAGGCTCCAGGATGGGGCAGGGGGTTGTGGTGTGTGTGTGTTGGGGGGGGTATGGGCTCTGGGCTGGGGGTGTGGGCTCCAGGTGGGGCCAGAAATGAGGGATTCAGGATGCAGGAGAGGGCTCTGGACTGGGGCAGGGGGTTGGGTTGTGCGGGGGAGTGAGGGCTCTGGCTGGGGGTGTAGTCTCTGGGATAGGGCTGGGGATGAGGGGTTTGGAGTGTGGGAGGGGACTCAGGGCTGGGGGTGGGGGTTGATGTCTGGTGGGGGTGCCGGCTCCAGCTGGGGGTGCGGGTTCTAGGGTAGGGCTGGGGATGAAGGGTTTGAGGGGCAGGAGTGGGCTCTGGGTTGGGGCAGGGGGTTGGGGTACAGGGTGTGTGTGAGTGCTCTGGCTAGGAGTGTGGGTTCGGGGGGGCGGGGATGAGGGGTTTGGGATGCAGGAGGAGGATCAGGGCTGAGATGTTGTGGGGGATGCAGGTGACGGCTCTGGGAGGCAGTTTGGGTGCAGGAGAGGACTCCAGACTGGGGTAGGGGGTTGTGGTGTGGGATGGGGTTCAGGGTGCAGGGTCCCGGCAGCAATTACCGCAGCTCCCAGGAAGCGGCCACCAGGTCCTTGCAGCCCCTAGGAACATGGGAGGCCAAGGAGGCCCCATGTGTTGCCCTTGTGCCCGCAGGTGCTGCCCCCGCAGCATTCATTGGTCGCTGTTCCCAGCCAATGGGAGTTGCAGAGCCAGCACTCAGGGTGGGGGCAGTGCACATAGCCTCCCTGGCCGCCCCGGTGCCTAGGGGCCACAGGGACCTGGCGGTCGCTTCTCGAGCCATGCTGAGCCAGAGCAGACAGGGAGCCTGCCTTAGTCTCCGCCCCCTCTGCGCTGCCGACCGGACATTTAATGGCCCAGTCGGCAGTGCCACCTGGAGCTGCCAGGGTCCCTTTTCAACCGGGTGTTTCAGTCAAAAACCGGACACCTGGCAACCCTAGGCTTCAGCCCTATGGGAGGCACCTGACAGGGCTCGGAGCTTCAGACCTGCTCCTACTGAAGTCCTGAGCCCCAGGAGGTGAATCCCGAGGGGCTGAAGCCCTGAGAACCCCCATCCCAGCTGGGCAGAAGCCCCTAACCTACCACCCCACTGCAAGGCAGAGGTCCAGAGCTTCCCCCCAATCTGGTAGGTGGAGAATGGGGCACGGGTGCATGGGGGCGCTCCACACAGCACATTTTAATGGAAAAAGAGCCTCATGTGGCTTGTGAGCCACAGTTTGGCCACCTCTGATTTATACATTCCTTTTTCTTTATTGAGTGAAGATTATGCATACATTTATTTTTGGATAATAATTTCCCCATTTCGATAATAGAATGGTCAACATTTTTCAATCAAACCAATTTTTTTAAAACAGAAAATGGCTTTTTGGAAAGCAGAAATTTTTGCTAAATATGTCCATTTTCAATAACATAAAATGTGGGGGTTTTGGTTTCTCAATGAAAACTTGAAACATTTCCAGAAAAACTAGCAAATATATATAATTTCATTTTTATCACATTTTTGGGGTGAGGGGAAATCCTGACTGGCTCTAGTAACTTACCTCCTTTGCCCCTCTGACATGGCCTAGACACTGCTGGAGGAGTGGGGGAGAAGCACAGATGTACCCTACACCTGGGAGATTCTTTTCTGGGGTTCTGCAGCCAGATTACTGCCCCTTTGCACCAGTGCAGTGGAATAAAGGGGCCATAATCCAGTTAACGAGCTGGCCCATCTTAACTACTGAATGGGTCCCTGAGTCATGATCTTGATTTCATAATATTCGAAAACCTGCTGCTTAATGTTTCCTCTTATTTTCAAATCTGAATTTCCTTTTTCTAAAGTATTTAATATGTGAGAATTAGCTGAAAGACAATACCTTGCATATTGAGATAGGTGACCAGTGGCCCGATCCAGTGCCCATAAAGTCAATGGTGGTCATTTAATTGACTTCTAAGGGCTTTCTATCAGCCCCATATGAGCAATTTCTCTTTCCCTTTAATTCCATTCTGAGTGTATAGTGATTGCGTCAGATGAGAATTTATGCTCACTTGGAATGTTTGACTGGTAATGTGTTACCTTCTGGCAATAAGAGATACTGAAAATATTTAATATCTATTTTTGAATGCAGCAACTTAGTTCTTACACTGCTTTCAATCTGTTCTGCTATTTGTCAGTGTAGCTGTTTTGGCACAAAATCACAAACTTTATATCCTCAAAATGTTGTCTAATGTTTTCTTGATACTGATTCTTTTTTTTATAGATATTAAGGTCAGAAGGGACCATTATAATCATCTAGTCTGACCTCCTGCACAACGCAGACCACAGAATCTCAAACACCCACTCCTGCGAAAAACCTCTCACCTATGTCTGAGCTATTGAAGTCCTCAAATTGTGGTTTAAAGACTTCAAGGTGCAGAGAATCCTCCATCAAGTGACCCGTGCCCCATGCTACAGAGGAAGGCGAAAAACCCCCAGGGCCTCTTCCAATCTGCCCTGGAGGAAAATTCCTTCCCGACCCCAAATATGGCGATCAGCTGAACCCTGAGCATGTGGGCAAGATTCACCAGCCAGATATCCAGGAAAGAATTCTCTGTAGTAACTCAGATCCCACCCCATCTAACATCACATCACAGGCCATTGGGCCTATTTACCATGAATATTTAAAGATTAATTAATGGCCAAAATCATGTTATCCCATCATACCGTCTCCTCCATAAACTTATCAAGTTTAATCTTGAAGCCAGATAGGTCTTTTGCCCCCACTGCTTCCCTTGGAAGGCTATTCCAAAACTTCACTCCTCTCATAGTTAGAAACCTTCATCTAATTTCAAGTCTAAACTTCCCAATGACCAATTTATATCCATTTGTTCTTGTGTCCACATTGGTGCTGAGCTTAAATAATTCCTCTCCCTCTCTGGTATTTATCCCTCTGATATATTTATAGAGAGCAATCATATCTCCCCTCAACCTTCTTTTAGTTAGGCTAAACAAGCCAAGCTTCTTGAGTCTTCTTTCATAAGACAGGTTTTTCCATTCCTTGGATCATCCTAGTAGCCCTTCTCTGTACCTGTTCCAGTTTGAAGTCGTCCTTCTTAAACATGGGAAACCAGAACTGCACACAGTATTCCAGGTGAGGTCTCACCAGTGCCTTGTATAACGGTACTGAAACCTCCTTATCTGTACAGGAAATACCTCTCCTGATGCATCCCAAGACTGCATTAGCTTTTTTCACGGCCATATCACATTGGCAGCTCACAGTCATCCTATGATCAACCAGTACTCCAAGGACCTTTTCCTCCTCCGTTACTTCCTTTAATATTCTTGGATGAAGATTATCTGGGCCCCCCGATTTAGTCCCATTAAGCTGTTTGAGTTTCGCTTCTACCTCAGATATGATAATATCTACCTCCATATCCTCATTCCCATTTGTCATGCTACCATTATCCCTAAGATCCTCTTTAGCCTTATTAAAGACTGAGGCAAAGTATTTGTTTAGATATTGGGCCGTGCCTAGATTATCCTTGACCTCCACTCCGGCCTCAGTGTTTAGCAGTCCCACTTCTTCTTTCTTTGTTTTCTTCTTATTTATATGGCTATAGAACCTTCTACTGTTGGTTTTAATTCCCTTTGCAAGGTCCAGCTCTACTTGACCTTTAGCCTGTCTCACTTTATCCCTACATGTTCTGACCTCAATAAGGTAGCTTTCCTTGCTGATCCCTCCCATCTTCCACTCCCTGTAGGCTTTCTGCTTTTTCTTAATCACCTCTCTCAGATGCTTGCTCATCCAGCTTGGTCTACAACTCCTGCCCCATTCTGTGCTTGAGCTCACTTATTATGGGAAAAGGAGAAATGCTAACTAATAAGGCTGGTGGCATTATTACAGGTGAATATTGATACCCAAAGAAAATGTGTTCTCTGTGAAAAAAATCAATGAATGCTTCAACCTTTACAGAATTACTTTTCAAGTGCTTGTGGAAATTTGTCTGGAGGGACTCTGAAATGCAGTGGCAGCCGTGCAGAAATATAAAAGATTGATGGCATGTGGTGAATGTGAAATTAGGCAAGCGAGGCATATTCCAAATGGAGTCATTTAAACTGGGAAAGGGAGGGATATTGATCTTGGATCACATAAAATGAAATCACTGGTTTCCAAGTTATGGAAAACAAGCCAAGAATTTGGCATCAGCCTTCAGGAAATTCCATTAGCCTCTCTCTGTTTCCTCCATCATTCTTAAGTGCCAAATGCTAATTAAAATTTATTTCCTTCTAAAGTGAAACTCCGAAGCCCTTTTAGCTGCCCTAAAATGCCAAGAGATTTTAAAAGGTATGGAGCATTGGCAGCAGGGTGTAACACACTCCAATGTTCTTGGCTGTTCCACTTATTTATTTGCTTTACTCACTGTAATCACCTCATTAGTCCTTTCAAAACCTTGTCCTGAAAGAACTGGTCAGACCTGTTATAGAATTCAGGAAAAATATATATTGGTAAGATGTCAGCATTATCTCATTAATTGTGCAAGAGGCAGATAATACTGATTTGAGCCATGAGTGAGTCATCGTCTCCTTTTTTTTCCATGGCTAGCCTTTTTTAGAAGTGTTACTTTTGTGTGCCTTAGTTTCTGGGTACTCCTCTTGAGACATCTTGTGCCTGATATCCAGAGGTGCTCAAGGACCCAAATCTCGCATCCAGTTGGAGCGATGGGTCCTAAGCACCTCTGAAAAATCACACATGATGTCTATTCTATTCTATATTGTTTTCATATTGCACCCATTACATCTGAGCTCCTTTTAATAGTTCATTTAGCAATGTGACTACACATCTATCATGTGTGTGTTCTGTCATCCTCTCCACCGAGCAAGAAGCACGTGCAATGGAGTGTCTTGTTTTGCTGGGTTTTTCATTTTTGTGGTGATTTTTATTATACATTACCTATTGCTATGTGTTTATGTTAGAGCATGAAAGATCAGAGAAATGCACCTTGCACTTGGAGCAGGAGTTGGCGAGTTTGTGATGGTCCCTAGTTCCTTGTGGGGTTTATTGCACTGTCTCGGACCAATCCCTGAGACAGTGCAGCTAAATGAAAGAACCTTACAATATTCATGCAAAAGCAAACATGGTTGTAAGCTTGTCTTCGGTACTCTTACTTGCTTCTCCCTGATGCTAATGTCTCTGTGCCTTAGTTTATTCACTGTAAAAGGTGGATAATAATAGCCTTATTTATCTCATAGAGGTCTTGGAGTCTTAATTAATTAATCTCTAGTAAAGAGCTATAATTGTTACAGTCTGCATGTATAAAATGTCACAGCAATACTTAAAAAAACATATAAATAGTATCTCACCTCTAGATGGGAGGAGAGTGGGATTTATGTTTGTGGTGCCCATTGTACAAGGTTCCTTTAACTCTCTTGTAAATTGTTAGTACTAATCAATGCTAGGTCTGGAGAAATCAGTAGGGCAGCTGTTTTATTGAGAATTTCACAAATCATTTTAAGCAAGTGCATTAAAACTAAAATATAAATCTATCCATCTGTCCACAAATAGTATCATTCTGTCCAGCATTAATATGAAGGGTGGGAATCCAAGTACTGGAACCATGCAACTAATCCATAATCTAACTAAAATCTTTGTGCCCAAACCATTGGAAAACAATAGCTTTGGGACTTGGCAACATCATGTTTTCGCGGAGTACCCTTTTGGAAGATCTTCTTTGTTTTAAAACCCAGGTAAGAGCTATTTGACATTGCGCGAGGAACTGAGTCCACATGACTCTATAACTTTTAAGCAGGGCCCCGGAGTTCTAGTAGATTTCCACTCAGAACTTCTTCACAATTTGAAATCCCAAGAGATTTCTAGCTTGCTTAGAAAGGAAATGGCCTTTTGATTCTTTAAATTAGTTCAAAAATGTAAAGATGACTCACAAACCCATTGTTATCAGTTATTTAAGACCCTTCCTGCTACCTCCCCCACAAAATGATGATACAGATTTAGCACTGGCTAAGAAATTTGCAGTTCCTTGATATGTAGTCAAAAAGGGAAGCTAATTTTAGTAAGCAGGTTTTAGGTACTTTTAATAATACATTACAAATGAAATTATTTTGTTTAAATTAATGAGTGCTCATTTAGAGCTAAGTGCTGCAGAAGGCTCTGAACAAATCCGATCTGACATAGTTCCATGGCACAGAGAGAAGTAAGGTGCAAAGAAGTGATGAAGGGAGTCACTTTAGCCCATGGGTTACGGCACACAGCTTCAGGGTGGTTGCCACTGCAGGTTCATGGTGAAAAGATGTGTAGAGAAAGGCTGGCCAGGAAAATAATAGAGGGGTGGCCATTAATGGTATAGCTACACTGAAATCAGGGTGTTTGTTTGCAGCATGTGTAGGCATACTGAAGCTAGCTTTAATCTAGTTAGCTCAGATACCAATAGCAGTGAAGCTGCAGCAGCATGGACTTCTGCATGGTCTTCAGTGAGGGCTATACAAGTTCACCCAGGACCTGGGTATGTATTCAGGTGGCTAGCCGGAGTTGAAATCCATACCGCCATGGCTTCATTGCTGTTGGGCCTGAGCTAACTAGATTAAAGCTAGCTTGGATATATTTACATGTGCTGCAATCACACCTCCCGAATGCAGTGTAGACATACCCAAAGACTATGGCTCTTTGAAGCAATAGAGGAGTTGCACTGATAGTCTGTGTCCTGTCCCAAGGCTGGGGTTAGGATAAATCACTTTATCCTGGGAGCACATTCACCATTTATTAAAAGTTTTCAGTTTGAGGGTTTGGCTACTTCTGGATGCTCAGATAGCCACAAATGGTTTTCCCCCTGTTCCTGGTGAAAAGACTTCCGTGTTTTCTTTGGGATGCCAACCTTTCTAGAGTTATCCTTTATCAATTTAGGACTAGACTAACAACAAAGTGTAGATGGAATCATATACTGAAGCTGTCTGGAAGCTAAAATCTGGGCTGAATGTCTGTTAACCGAAGGAGGAGTGCTTCACATCATGCCAGTATTTTGTAGTCTGTACTAGCTGCCAGATAGCATCTCTGCTAGAGTTTAAAGTGTGGGTTATAGCTTATAAAATTCTAAATGTTTTGGTACCTGGTTATCGGAGGGAACTGTCTTCCCCCTTCTGATTCTACTACCGTCACAGGCAGTGGGAATGCTCAAACTAACAGCGCTCTAGCTTAAAGAGGAGGGGATTGAGCAGAAACATCTTGCAGGCTCTAGCAGTTCCCATAGCTTCCTCCCTGCGGCACACGGGAGCTTGGGAATGGGGAAGGGCAAGCTGGTGAAGTGGCTGGAGCATGACCTGCTCCGCAAATCCCCAGCTGGGTGGTGGCTCTAGGAAAACCTACTGTGGAAAACTTATGGTATCTGCAGCAAACGTGGAAACATAGTTTCCCAGCATAAATTCTCTGGAGAGCTGGCAAATAGGGTGAACAACATTCATAACCATGTGTTTGAATGTTTAAATTAGCTTCAACCATGTATAAATTCTTTTAATGTTTTTTATCTGTAACATTCCAGCTTACTGGCACAAATGGTCATTGGAACAGGGAATATTAAATGGGTTTTGTAGAATATTTGCAGAAAGTCATAATCATAAATGTTCACAGAATAAACTTGATTCTAAGAGTAATGCTCATCCCATCAGCAAACAGAAATGTGGCATGTGACCAATCCCAAGAGTTCCACTTTGAACATCATATTCTAGAAACAAATATTTGCAGCAAACAGTTTGAAGGTTGAAGTATGCATGCATAAAATATTCATCAAACAATTTTGAACAATAGTTGGTGGAAATTGTCATCTGTCTGCAGATAAATCACCAAAAAGAAAACAGAATGATGGAATTGCTCTCTGTGATAGCTCAACCAGCCCTAGTTCTCTGTTTTGAACATCAGTGCAGCACAAATACAGATTTTCTTTTGATTTGGCCATGACTTGGGGGGGGAGAGGGATAGCTCAGTGGTTTGAGCATTGGCCTGCTAAACCCAGGGTTGTGAGTTCAATCCTTGAGGGGGCCACTTGGGATCTGGGGCAAAAATTGGGGATTGGTCCTGCTTTGAGCAGGGGGTTGGACTAGATGACCTCCTGAGGTCCCTTCCAACCCTGATATTCTATGATTCTATGACTTGTCTGGCTTAAGAGGAACTTGGATTTGACCTTGTATCGATAAACATGAAAATCGGAATAAAACTAAGACAAAGGTGTCAGCTAAATTTGGTTTGTGATCACCGAAAAAATTCCCCCTCTTGATCAGTGAAGATATATGGGGTGGACAGCAACAGAGCAAGTGCTCTCACCCTCCTTTCCAATATGCCTCAGTCCTGCAGATAGCACTTCTGTGGTTCGGGGAGAGCTACGGTGACAATCTCCCTACCCATTCCATCCTTGGCTTTTGAAGTCTATTAAGAATGAAGGTAACTGTGTCAGTGGTTTTTATTATACGGACTGTTGAATACTAGGAATCAGATACTCCCATCTTACTTCACATACGTCTACAGGCAACCATTGCATAGTAATAACTTTTGATTTCTACTGACCTGAAGCAGATTTGAACCAGTGACCTAGAGATAAACAATTCCAAACGGCATTCACCAAACCCAGCCCACATGCTGAGAGAATGGACTTGCTCCCAGAGTTTCTACTGACTTTAAAGCTGTTACATGTTCTAATGTTTTACTCTGAAACAGGTTTAAAAAAAATCAAACCAGTAGAAACCTTTAAAGTGAAAGTGCCGAACCATACTATATATTGAGACCCACAAAGTAAACGAGCAAGATTGATGGGTAAAGATTTTTATTAATAACACAAGGTTATGAGTGGTTAATGAAATTAAAATGACATTGAAATAAGTCCAGTGAAGAATAAATTCAATACGGAGTCAGATAAAATGTATCAATCACATTCCAGCATCAGCAGTTGTGTTAGTATGGAAAAGCCTTGACTAGACTGTGTTGCAAAATGAAATATACTTTAACACACAGCATTCACCCATAGTGAAAAAGCAGGACATTAGGAGAGGCTTGGTATGGGATTTGGTGTGTCTGCAATTTTTCAAAATAAAAATAATGGAATTGCCACAGTAAGATGTACAATTGTATTAAATAAAAAGCTCTAGTTGTGTGCAGATTATCTGAATACCCTCATCACCAAACCTATTGCAGCTGAGATTAGCACAGCAGTGACACCTGATGAAAGAGACTTAATAATGTGATAAAAAAGAACAGCATGTCAGCAGCGAGAATCCGAGGAAACCTACAACTGTGATGGATAATAGGACATGACTAAGAAATAATTCTTTACATTTAGATTTTAAAAAAGCCAGGGGTAAGTAGAAAATTAATTCAGAACTCCTGAGAAATGTAATGACTCTGTTTTCTTTGAACTTTTCCATCTGTTTATAATATCCCTGAAAAAGCTTAAGGTGAATATCTATGAACAATTTCATTTATTCAGATTGAGTAGAATTGGTCTTTGTAGGTTAGAAGAAACAGAAATTTAAACCACAGTAGGATGTGACAAGGGTATTAATCCATCATACCATATGCCAAAAGCATTTTGAAATTACTGAATTTGCTTGATGTGGAGAAGATGTGGTTAATCTGTAATAATTTGATGAATACGTGACCTAGCTTTTATGGCAGTCAGTGTATAGCAATGTTGAGTTATGTATGGATTCAGGGTAATGGCAGGCTGTTGGGAAAAACAAGCAGGGAGGCAACACAATAAAGCGCAGATGAGAAACAGTACAGCAAAGCCTTGAAAGACAATCAGTGAGCTCTCAGCTGGGAAGAGATGACTTCCAGGCTCCAAAACAAATGCCCAATTGCTTTGCCAAAATGATGAGAGCAAAATGACCCTAAACAGTTAAAAAGACCTGCGGGAGAAAGAAGGTGGAGATGATCTGTCAGCAGTTGCTTCAGGGGAGATGCTGAAATGAGAGCCACTGATGAAGGCAGAGTCTGCAGCAAGGCAGTCTTCCTCCCAGCCTAGAGCTGGGGGCATCTGGTTTTATTGGAATTTACAATTACTTGTAAGGAGAGAATTAAGGTTGAGGTAGGATCAGATGCATGTAGGCTTGTGTTCTGTTAACCCTTCCACCTGCTTGCTGTGTATCTTTGGGTGAATATATAACACAGATGGGCCTGGTGAGTTGATATGGTTGGAAACAGGGGCTGGCCCCTTGGGATTCAGTGTAAGCCCTGGTCTACACTAGGACTTTAGGTCGAATTTAGCAACGTTAAATCGATTTAAACCTGCACCCGTCCACACAGTGAAGCCCTTTATTTCGACTTAAAGGGCTCTTAAAATCGATTTCCTTACTCCACCCCTGACAAGTGGATTAGCGCTTAAATCGACGTTCCCAGCTCGAATTTGGGGTACTGTGGACACAATTCGATGGTATTGGCCTCCGGGAGCTATCCCAGAGTGCTCCATTCTGACTGCTCTGGACAGCACTCTCAACTCAGATGCACTGGCCAGGTAGACAGGAAAAGAACCGCGAACTTTTGAATCTCATTTCCTGTTTGGCCAGCGTGGCGAGCTGCAGGTGACCATGCAGAGCTCATCAGCACAGGTGACCATGATGGAGTCCCAGAATCGCAAAAGAGCTCCAGCATGGACTGAACGGGAGGTACGGGATCTGATCGCTGTTTGGGGAGAGGAATCCGTGCTATCAGAACTCCGTTCCAGTTTTCGAAATGCCAAAACCTTTGTGAAAATCTCCCAGGGCATGAAGGACAGAGGCCATAACAGGGACCCGAAGCAGTGCCGCGTGAAACTGAAGGAGCTGAGGCAAGCCTACCAGAAAACCAGAGAGGCGAACAGCCGCTCTGGGTCAGAGCCCCAAACATGCCGCTTCGATGATGAGCTGCATGCCATTTTAGGGGGTTCAGCCACCACTACCCCAGCCGTGTTGTTTGACTCCTTCAATGGAGATGGAGGCAATACGGAAGCAGGTTTTGGGGACGAAGAAGATGATGATGAGGAGGAGGTTGTAGATAGCTCACAGCAAGCAAGCGGAGAAACCGGTTTTCCCAACAGCCAGGAACTGTTTCTCACCCTAGACCTGGAGCCAGTACCCCCCGAACCCACCCAAGGCTGCCTCCTGGACCCAGCAGGCGGAGAAGGGACCTCTGGTGAGTGTACCTTTTAAAATGCTATACATGGTTTAAAAGCAAGCATGTGAAAGGATTACTTTGCCCTGGCATTTGCGGTTCTCCTAGATGTAGTCCTAAAGCCTTTGCAAAAGGTTTCTGGGGAGGGCAGCCTTATTTCGTCCTTCATGGTAGGACACTTTATCACTCCAGGCCAGTAACACATACTCGGGAATCACTGTAGAACAAAGCATTGCAGTGTATGTTTGCTGGCATTCAACCAAAATCCGTTCTTTCTCTCTCTGTGTTATCCTCAGGAGAGTGAGATATAATTCATGGTCACCTGGTTGAAATAGGGTGCTTTTCTTCAGGGACACTCAGTATAGCCCATTCCTGCTGGGCTGTTTGCCTGTGGCTGAACAGAAATGTTCCCCGCTGTTAGCCACGGGGAGGGGGGAGGGTTGAGGGGGTAGTCACGCGGTGGGAGGAGGCAAAATGCGACCTTGTAACGAAAGCACATGTGCTATGTATGTAATGTTAACAGCAAGGTTTACCCTGAAAGAGTGTAGCGACTGTTTTATAAAATGTGTCTTTTTAAATACCGCTGTCCCTTTTTTTTTCTCCACCAGCTGGATGTGTTTCAATGATCACAGGATCTTCTCCTTCCCAGAGGCTAGTGAAGCTTAGAAAGAAAAAAAAACGCACTCGAGATGAAATGTTCTCCGAGCTAATGCTGTCCTCCCACACTGACAGAGCACAGACGAATGCGTGGAGGCAAATAATGTCAGAGTGCAGGAAAGCACAAAATGACCGGGAGGAGAGGTGGAGGGCTGAAGAGAGTAAGTGGCGGGCTGAAGACAGGGCTGAAGCTCAAATGTGGCGGCAGCGTGATGAGAGGAGGCAGGATTCAATGCTGAGGCTGCTGCAGGACCAAACCAGAATGCTCCAGTGTATGGTTGAGCTGCAGCAAAGGCAGCTGGAGCACAGACTGCCACTGCTGCCCCTCTGTAACCAACCGCCCTCCTCCCCAAGTTCCATAGCCTCCACACCCAGACGCCCAAGAACGCGGTGGGGGGGCCTCCGGCCAACCAGCCACTCCACAACAGAGGATTGCCCAAAAAAAAGAAGGCTGTCATTCAATAAATTTTAAAGTTGTAAACTTTTAAAGTGCTGTGCTTAAAGTGCTGTGTGGCATTTTCCTTCCCTCCTCCACCACCCCTCCTGGGATACCTTGGTAGTCATCTCCCTATTTGTGTGATGAATGAATAACGAATGCATGACTGTGAAGCAGCAATGACTTTATTGCCTCTGCAAGCGGTGATTAAAGGGAGGAGGAGAGGGTGGTTAGCTTACAGGGAAGTAGAGTGAACCAAGGGGCGGGGGGTTTCATCAAGGAGAAACAAACAGAACTTTCACACTGTAGCCTGGCCAGTCATGAAACTGGTTTTCAAAGCTTCTCTGATGCGTACCGCGCCCTCCTGAGCTCTTCTAACCGCCCTGGTGTCTGGCTGCGCGTAACCAGCAGCCAGGCGATTTGCCTCAATCTCCCACCCCGCCATAAACGTCTCCCCCTTACTCTCACAGATATTGTGGAGCACACAGCAAGCAGTAATAACAGTGGGAATATTGGTTTCGCTGAGGTCTAAGCGAGTCAGTAAACTGCGCCAGCGCGCCTTTAAACGTCCAAATGCACATTCTACCACCATTCTGCACTTGCTCAGCCTGTAGTTGAACAGCTCCTGACCACTGTCCAGGCTGCCTGTGTACGGCTTCATGAGCCATGGCATTAAGGGGTAGGCTGGGTCCCCAAGGATACATATAGGCATTTCAACATCCCCAACAGTTATTTTCTGGTCTGGGAAGAAAGTCCAATGGGCAGCGGAGACTGCGGGAACTGTGGGATAGCTACCCACAGTGCAACGCTCCAGAAGTCGACGCTTGCCTCGGTACTGTGGAAGCGCTCCGCCGAGTTAATGCACTTAATGCACTTAGAGCATTTTCTGTGGGGACACACACACTCGAATATATAAAACCGATTTCAAAAAAACCGACTTCTATAAATTCGACCTAATTTCGTAGTGTAGACATACCCTAAGAGTGGTAGAACTGGCAAGGTTCCACCTAGAGAAAGGGGAACATAGTGCAACCTGTCACCTGAGGGGTGTGCTTGTGAGGGATGCTGAAGAGGTCTAAGTACATCCTGTAACCGTGATGGCCCTGTTAGTGAAACATTGGCATTATATCCGGGTGATCCACTCTCAAATGGGGTGAGTAGCAAGTTTTCACTCTGGGAGAAGTGCAGGTAGAGGCCTCTCACTTGAAAAGAGGACTGGGGAAGAGATCCTATTTGCATCTCACTCCTGAACCACAACACTAGGTATAAGAGAAAAGTTGTAATGGAACTTGCATTCCTATCCAGATATCTGTTGGTCTTACAGAGTTTTGTATGTAGATTGCCTAGTTTCAGTGCTAGAGAATATGAACAGAGTATTGTGTAATACATCCAGCAATCAAATAAAATAGCGATGTTGTTGTTGTTACATAACTTGGAGGAAAGAACCCAGTTATAGCCATATTTTCAGGAACATTTGGTCATAGGCAGGTAGTTAACCAGAATCAAGCTGGTGATATATGTCATAGCTGGGGCTGTCCTGAGATTGCCACAGGTAAGAGTATTAATGAGAAAGGCACAAAGTAGTGCCAGGCAGGTAGGGGATTATTCACACCACTTGAAATAGGAGAATAGCTGGAATGGCATTTTTGTATCCATTTGCAAAGGATCTCTCTTAAGGAGAATGCACTCGCTAGGAGCTAATTGCGTAATATTCCTGCCAGGGTGGGGGGTGGCAAGGGAGAAAGCAAGAGAAGCTGAGTCATCTTTTCTCCCCCATCCCTTGCTTCCTAGGACAGGGTGCCAGCATAAATTTGGTGGTTGCCCTTCTGTCAGTGCCCGATTTCCATGTCTGTTGATTGTGCTCTTAGAAATCCCGAAGGGGGTGGAATGGATAAAGCCACAGCCCCACCCTTCCTCCTGACAAAGAGCTGGGTCAGCGTGTGAGGAGTTCCCGCACCAATGCACCTGGGTTGACAGGTGGAACAGATGAACTTGCTGAGGATGCTCCCTATGTGTCCTCTCTCAGAGGCTTTGTGCCCAGCTCAGGAGCAAGGCCTGTGGGAACGGCTGGTGGCGTTCCATCCGTCCCCCACCTCCATAGTGGGTGACAAAATCTAGCCCTAGGAATTCTAATTTAGGAGAGAGACAGAAGTCTAGGATGTATTGTTTGTTCCACTTCTTAAAAGAAACCCAACCAAACCAACCACCCCCACAAGCCACCATCACCAACAAAGCAAAGGAATGGGCAAGCTAGGTTAACAGATTGGGGAAAAAACAGCACAAGAGGAGCCCCTGTCAGTCTCAGTTACAGTCACATCAAATCATAGAATCATAGAATATCAGGGTTGGAAGGGACCCCAGAAGGTCATCTAGTCCAACCCCCTGCTCAAAGCAGGACCAATTCCCAGTTAAATCATCCCAGCCAGGGCTTTGTCAAGCCTGACCTTAAAAACCTCTAAGGAAGGAGATTCTACCACCTCCCTAGGTAACGCATTCCAGTGTTTCACCACCCTCTTAGTGAAAAAGTTTTTCCTAATATCCAATCTAAACCTCCCCCACTGCAACTTGAGACCATTACTCCTCGTTCTGTCATCTGCTACCATTGAGAACAGTCTAGAGCCATCCTCTTTGGAACCCCCTTTCAGGTAGTTGAAAGCAGCTATCAAATCCCCCCTCATTCTTCTCTTCTGCAGGCTAAACAATCCCAGCTCCCTCAGCCTCTCCTCATAACTCATGTGTTCCAGTCCCCTAATCATTTTTGTTGCCCTTCGCTGGACTCTCTCCAATTTATCCACATCCTTCTTGAAGTGTGGGGCCCAAAACTGGACACAGTACTCCAGATGAGTCCTCACCAATGTCGAATAGAGGGGAACGATCACGTCCCTCGATCTGCTCGCTATGCCCCTACTTATACATCCCAAAATGCCATTGGCCTTCTTGGCAACAAGGGCACACTGCTGACTCATATCCAGCTTCTCGTCCACTGTCACCCCTAGGTCCTTTTCTGCAGAACTGCTGCCTAGCCATTCGGTCCCTAGTCTGTAGCTGTGCATTGGGTTCTTTCGTCCTAAGTGCAGGACCCTGCACTTATCCTTATTGAACCTCATCAGATTCCTTTTGGCCCAATCTTCCAATTGGTCTAGGTCCTTCTGTATCCTATCCCTCCCCTCCAGCGTATCTACCACTCCTCCCAGTTTAGTATCATCCGCAAATTTGCTGAGAGTGCAATCCACACCATCCTCCAGATCATTTATGAAGATATTGAATAAAACCGGCCCCAGGACCGACCCTTGGGGCACTCGACTTGATACCGGCTGCCAACTAGACATGGAGCCATTGATCACTACCCGTTGAGCCCGACAATTTAGCCAGCTTTCTACCCACCTAATAGTGCATTCATCCAGCCCATACTTCCTTAACTTGCTGACAAGAATACTATGGGAGACCGTGTCAAAAGCTTTGCTAAAGTCAAGAAACAATACATCCACTGCTTTCCCTTCATCCACAGAACCAGTAATCTCATCATAAAAGGCGATTAGATTAGT
Source organism: Lepidochelys olivacea (assembly GCF_965140295.1). Classification (NCBI taxonomy): domain Eukaryota; kingdom Metazoa; phylum Chordata; order Testudines; family Cheloniidae; genus Lepidochelys; species Lepidochelys olivacea. Next base: position 99,730,585 of record NC_140414.1, read on the forward strand.
CAGGCATGACCTTCCCTTGGTGAATCCATGCTGGCTGTTCCTGATCACTTTCCTCTCATGCAAGTGCTTCAGGATTGATTCTTTGAGGACCTGCTCCAAATCATCCAATACATAGTGATGTTATGTCAGCTGCAGAGGTTTTATTATTTATTATGGGCTATGGGGAATTTGCTGCACTTTGGCACTGACTAACATGCCTACTTCTCAAACATCATAAGTCCTATTCCAATCCTATTTGGGGGTGAGTCTTTTCTTTGTGGATGACAAAAATTCCAGATTCACTCTCACATAGCTGCTGTTTAAATCTATTTTGGTCTAGAACCTACATAAGATGCAGTTTCTTCTCACCATTCAAACAATTCTACACGTAGCACACAATACTGTACATAGCGTATTATCTTATAACTTAAAGAATGAATAACTGATTAGACTTATTTCAGCATGTGCTGATGTGTAAATTAAATTATTTCAGCTGTTTTAAAGAGGGACTATTTCTGATCATCGGAAAAGCACCACCTACTGGGACAATCTTTCCAGCACTAAGGCTCCTCCATAGGTCTTTCAAGAAGAGTAAGGATTTAGAGAGAGTGGGTGTTTTTTTTTTATATTTTCCATTGCCTGGAGGGAGGTGTGCTTGGGATAATACTTAAAAATTCATTGGCACATTAGAATGTTGGCAAGTGCTTTTAGAAAAAGAAAATAATCCATTTCCATGAGCAGGACAGCGAGAGCATTTTCCAAACAACAACTAGTTCCGACTGTTTTTGGTTTAAAAAAAATCTCTACCTGCAGAACTTTCTAGCACGGATATTAAGCATTGCAACATGAAAACAAATCATCGTTGACAGATCAGTGATTCTGAGGAGACACTGTTACCTAGCAACTTTTCAGAGCTGGCTTTTTACAGATAGGCTATGATGGGTGTCACATACACAACGTAGTCTTCTTTACAGGTCTTTTACTGGTCAGTACAATCCCCAAACAACTCTGTCTTTGCCAGGCGCCAAGTCCCAAAGTGCAGTATTGTCACTTCCCGATATGCTAGTTCAATAGGGCAAGAGGGGATAAAGCACATACTTCCTCCTTTTAGCATTGCTGTGTGTAGAGACTGTCAGGCCCCTAATCACCCTCCACCTTTGTGCAGGATGATGGAGAATGGGCAGAGCCATGGCCCTCAATGTATAGCCACAGGGCCTGAGATGGTACAAAGAGGAAGTAATCTGCCTCTGGAAGGGGCCAGTAGCTCATTATTGTTCCCCTGGAGCAAGGGGAGGGGGGGGACTGTCATAAATATAAAGGGAAGGGTAAACCCCTTTGAAATCCCTCCTGGCCAGGGGAAAGCTCCTCTCACCTGTAAAGGGTTAAGAAGCTAAAGGTAACCTCGCTGGCACCTGACCAAAATGACCAATGAGGAGACAAGATACTTTCAAAAGCTGGGAGGAGGGAGAGAAACAAAGGGTCTGTGTCTGTCTGTAGTCGTCTTGGCCAGGGACAGAACAGGAATGGAGTCTTAGAACTTTTAGTAAGTAATCTAGCTAGGTATGTGTTAGATTATGATTTCTTTAAATGGCTGAGAAAAGAATTGTGCTGAATAGAATAACTATTTCTGTCTGTGTATCTTTTTTGTAACTTAAGGTTTTGCCTAGAGGGGTTCTCTATGTTTTTGAATCTAATTACCCTGTAAGATATCTACCATCCTGATTTTACAGGGGGGATTTCTTTATTTCTATTTACTTCTATTTTTTATTAAAAGTCTTCTTGTAAAACACTGAATGCTTTTTCATTGTTCTCAGATCCAAGGGTTTGGGTCTGTGGTCACCTATGCAAATTGGTGAGGCTTTTTATCCAACATTTCCCAGGAAAGGGGGGGTGCAAGTGTTGGGAGGATTGTTCATTGTTCTTAAGATCCAAGGGTCTGGGTCTGTAGTCACCTAGGCAAATTGGTGAGGCTTTTTACCAAACCTTGTCCAGGAAGTGGGGTGCAAGGTTTTGGGAAGTATTTTGGGGGGAAGGACGCGTCCAAACAGCTCTTCCCCAGTAACCAGTATTAGTTTGGTGGTGGTAGCGGCCAGTCCAAGGATAACGGGTGTAATATTTTGTACCTTGGGGAAGTTTTGACCTAAGCGGGTAAAGATAAGCTTAGGAGGTTTTTCATGCAGGTCCCCACATCTGTACCCTAGAGTTCAGAGTGGGGGAGGAACCTTGACAGGGACCAAGGAGGGAATGGTGATTCTGAGTCACAGTTCTTTCCTTGGTCTGCTCCCGGGATGGCACAGTCCCTTCACGTGAGCTGGGAGCACCATCTTATTTAGCCCAAAGTGTTAGAATCTCCGATGTTTATTTCACAGGTAGAAGAAAACACAAATGGAAGTACAGTAAAATACATTTTTGTTCTACGGTCTTTTAACAGACATATACAGCACTCAGCACAATGACAGCCCAATCCTGAGTGGAGATCCTGGGTGCTAATGTCATATAAATGATCACGATGATACTAATGATTAAAGGTCTTGATGCTCAACTATTCTCCTCTCTCTAATCTTTGTATACTAGTTGAATTCATTCTGATGGAACTCACATAATAGACTGCTGCAAGTATGGGCTTTTAAAATTCATTCTCTTCCAAACAACTCTCAAAGAATTTGGAAACTCCACTGCTGTATGTAAGTTTTTCCTAATGTCATATGCTGATATATCTACTGCAGCATAATAGAACATAAAGTGAATTAAATAGATTATTATAAATATTATATGCAAAGAAGCCCACTCTGACCCTTGCACAGTTTAATTCCTAATTGCTGTCTTCCCTCTACAGTTGGCAGATGGAGTATGGCAGCTCCTACTGCAATATGTACTAGTCAGTAGGTTTCTTTTTAATTTGGTGTGTGTAACACAGTGGCCTTTCCCCCGTTGAATCTAGCACAGTACAAACACTTCACTAGGCAATGTTTTCCCTGTCTCTTCTCAAAGCTGCCAGACATCAGAGTTTTAAATACTTTGCTATAAAAAAGCCACCTCTGTGTTTTTAAATTAGACTACAACAGAGGCTTAATACAATAGTAAAAAAGCAGACGCCTGCTCCATGGACCTTTTTTTGTGAGCAAAAGCACTGAGTTGAGGTTAGTATGAATCAAGAGCTTATGTTGTTCTTTACTTGTGAATCTTCATGAACAACTGCAGGGTATTTGTGAAAGTGATAGCAAATCTCAAAATTTCATTAATTGATTTCAATGGGAATTGAAAAATCCCACTAGGTACCTTGTTTTGACCTATATGGAACCAGGATTTCACTGGAAATATGTAGATGGCTCTGTAGAAGATACAAATAGTCCCAGCCCCAAGGAGCTTATTATCTTAGATGAAGACTGAGTTTTGTAGAGAATTAAGGCTTACTTCATTGCTGCATTATGCCAGTTTTATAATATTCTAACACCACTGAAATCTATGGAAGTACTCCAGCAAAAACTGCGGTAACACAGTAGTGAACCCAAGCCTTTAGTATTCCTACATTCTAGACTCAGATACAATGTCACCTCAGAAAGACCGAGCCAACTGAATAAAGGGTTGGAGTCTCTCTTTTCTGAAATTCAGCAAGTCCAACTATCTAGAGTGAACAGTTTATTCAGTTAATTTAGTCTCTCGTCTTATTCACAAATTAGCAGTGACTGGTCTTGGATTTTCATTATTGGGTTTGTTATTGGAAATACATTTGCATACTGTGTTCATTGAACAGTTTCAGCCTAAGGGATATTCATGAACTTTCTGCTATCTGTGATAAGTGGCTGCTCACCTGTCATAAATATAAAGGGAAGGGTAAACCCCTTTAAAATCCCTCCTGGCCAGAGGAAAACTCCTCTCACCTATAAAGGGTTAAGAAGCTAAAGGTAACCTCACTGGCACCTGACCAAAATGACCAATGAGGAGACAAGATACTTTCAAAAGCTGGGAGGAGGGAGAGAAACAAAGGGTCTGTGTCTGTCTGTAGTCGTCTTGGCCAGGGACAGAACAGGAATGGAGTCTTAGAACTTTTAGTAAGTAATCTAGCTAGGTATGTGTTAGATTATGATTTCTTTAAATGGCTGAGAAAAGAATTGTGCTGAATAGAATAACTATTTCTGTCTGTGTATCTTTTTTGTAACTTAAGGTTTTGCCTAGAGGGATTCTCTATGTTTTGAATCTAATTACCCTGTAAGGTATCTACCATCCTGATTTTACAGAGGGGATTTCTTTACTTCTATTTACTCCTATTTCTATTAAAAGTCTTCTTGTAAGAAAACTGAATGCTTTTTCATTGTTCTCAGATCCAAGGGTTTGGGTCTGTGGTCACCTATGCAAATTGGTGAGGCTTTTTACCAAACCTTGTCCAGGAAGTGGTGTGCAAGGTTTTGGGAAGTATTTTGGGGGCAAAGACGTTTCCAAAGAGCTCTTCCCCAGTAACCAGTATTTGTTTGGTGGTGGTGGTAGCAGCCAATCCAAGGACAAAGGGTGGAATATTTTGTACCTTGGGGAAGTTTAAACCTAAGCTGGTAAAGATAAGCTTAGGAGGTTTTCATGCAGGTCCCCACATCTGTACCCTAGCGTTCAGAGTGGAGGAGGAACCTTGACATCACCTAAGTCCTCCTACTCCTATTTCTACTCCTTAAATGAGTGACTGAAACTGTTAACTTTTATAATGGATGCTTTTATGGGAGCCTTGGATTTTGAGGTCACACTTCTGACTTCCTTCCTGGGTCCCCAGCCTTTCTCCCCACAAGTAAAATTCACTAGAAACTCCATGAGGTGAACCTTGCTGCATTTCTTGGGCCCTTTGTCCCTTTTTCATGAGTTTTTAGTGTTGGAGAGGAAAAGATTGTGACACTTCCGAGGGGCAGCCAGGTTTGTGAGGCACCTCGCTACCACCTGCTCTTCGTGTGAGGAAGCCTTGTCTGGCTTGCTGTGGGCCAACTCCACTGGCCACGGGCAACACAAGCGCTCTGATTGAGGCCTTGCTGATACTGTACAGTTTGGCAATTGACATGCTCCAACCTCTGAGCTCTCTCTGAGTGTCCAGCCCCTGTTCTGCTGGACACTCACAGTATTCATAGATTTGCTGCTTCCAAAGAAACGCTACACACCAGCTTACCAGTTCCAGCTCAGATTACGGCTCTGCTTAACACAAAGCATTTAGATACGTTTATAGTGAAATCAAGTATATGTTTATTTAAAGAAAGCATAGAGATTCAAGTAAGAGCAAGCAGAGGTATTGGAAACAAATGGCTACATATAATAAAATCATAACATGCATTCTAGAGCGTAGACTTAACAAGATACTCTCATGTTGTGTATAGTATTGCTTCCCACGGTCCTTTCAGTGCTTTACAGCCAGGATGGCTGTGATCCCATTTCCTGAGACAAGCAGACTGTCAGTTGCCTCCTAGATGAAGGATTCAGTGTGTTTCCTTGCACCTCAAGATACACCAGACCAAATATCTGTCTTTATTCATAAACAGGGCACCCCCTGCTGTTCTTTTTATTCTTTAAATTTTCTCTCTTGTAAATTTTGCAATTTTCCATCCTGCCCTGCTCAGGGTGCAGCATACAGGACACACTTGGCCAGACAGAGAGATAGGTGTCTGTTACCTCCTGCCTGAAAGGAACATTTCAGAGGTATGTCACCAGCTGTTGACCTGCCTCAACTCCAAGACCTTAAGAACATAATTTTTAGTATAGGTACATACATTTTGCAATTACTATGTTGACCAGTGGGCTACTAGCTCTCTCTACAGACCTCATTTGCCACCCTTCGGTGAACTGTTATGAGTATTTCTGGCCCAGGGATCCCTGTAAATCCTGTGCCCTGTGCCAGTTGGCACTAAGGGGTCCCAGAGTCACAAAGATGTAACCCTATCATGATATGGGCGGGGAATTCGATCTTAAGGAAATGTCCTGATAAGAAAATTTCCTAATTACCTTTAGCTAATGCTATCAGATTTCTTTCTCCAATCTGAAAATAATTACTGATATGATTGGAAAAATATTATTAATGTCATACCATGGGCTGCCCATTGATTAGGCAATTGAAAATAAATTGATAAGTTTTATGTCACATAAAATAATATAGCTGTAAGACACAATCAGTTTTATGTAATGGAAAATGGCTAATAAACTAGTCCTCCTTCCCAATGTACAGAGCCCAGAATTTCATGACATTGGTGCCTTTGTAATTTCTACACAGATTTAAATCAGGGGTTTTAAGTAGCTCAAGATTACACCCATTTTAAACCCATTTTTACGTATGTTTATATTTTTCTTTTTGGCTGTCAAGATTGACTTTGCATTTGGGTACGTGAGTTTTACCAGGTGGGCAGTGAGTAAGCATCCTAGCTGCTGCTGCAGTTCTGAAGGCAATGAGACATAAGGTTTGCTGCTCTCATCTTTACCTAATACTTTTTACTCCACATGTTTGTATCTGGAGCATCAGCACAGCCAAAGTGTATAATAATATCTGATCCCATCCTCAGTACAATGCATTATGAGGCCCATCAGAAAATATAGGTCACATTATATTTTTTTGCATCTATTTATTTAAATTTTGAATGACAAAAGCATGTAGTGTAATTCAAGGCATCCTGACATTAATTAAAATATCGCAGTCATAAAAATAGCCCAGCCAAAATAACCCAGAAAGTCCAACCTTCATAATTAGGGCCCTGCCAAATTCACAGTCCATTATGACCAATTTCACAGCTATAGGATTTGAAAACTAGTAAATTTCACGTTTTCAGATGTTCAAATCTGAAATTTCACGGTGTTGTAACCATGTGGGTCCTGACCCAAAATGGGATTGTGAGGGAGTCACAAACCTGTTGTGAGGGGGTCACGGGATTGCCAGCCTCACTTCTGTGCTGCCTTCAGAGCTGGACACTGAAGGCAGTAACCACAGAGCTTCCTGCAGCCTCAGGAGGTTCCCGGAAGTGGAGGTGGATCTGAACTCCCCCCGAGAGCAGCTATGCAGGGGATAGAAAAGTCCTATCCCTCCCCAGCCCAGCCTGAGCTAGGAGCCCTCTGGCTGGGGTGCTCCTACCAGCAGCGGGAGATCGGACCCACCTCCACAAGCTTCCTCCACTTGCAGGAACCTCTGGGGCTGCTACCCCGCCCCAGAGTGTCCTGCAGTAGGGGAAGGCACCTGGAGGTGTGTCTGAACTCTCCCTGAGAGCAGTTGTGCAGAGGATGGACAAGTCTTGTCCTTCCTCAGCTCAGCCAGAGCTAGGACCCCTCTGCATGGGGTGCGGTTCGCCATTGCCTAGGAATGGCGCACCTTGGCCACTGGGAGCTGAGGGGCTCCTGCCTGCAGACGCTCCAGGTAAACAAAACGTCCCGACCCGCCAGCCAAAGTTTGCCAACCTCCAAAATATAGGGTCGGCTTATGAAAGGGTCATACAGTTTTTACTATTTTTACCTATCCATCTTGGGGGGTCGGCTTATAAACGAACGTGCTAATGAACGAGTATATACAGTACATTTCTAGTGTGAACACTTAACCATAATAGCTAGGGTCCATTCTTCTAGTGAAATATAGGGTAGGTAATATCTATAAACGTCCATAGATTCAGCTCAGTATTATAGGGACTTATCTATCTGTACTTAGATTTGGTATTAAACATTTCCTAGAAACATATAACCCCATGATAACTTCTCTCAATATTTAAAAAGCAATTGTATTAATGAAATACACTATGTTAAAATAAGATTGAGTATAGCAGAAACCCATAAACTTAAAAGCAAGGGAATTCATATTTAAGATTTAAAACCTAGTCTGACATGTTTCCTGTAACTTTTATTATTTGTAAGGAAGTGCAATACTTCCCACTAGTTCCATCGCAAGACCTGGATGAAATATTTTGGCTGAACATTTCTGGCAAAAAATGCAGATTTGCTACACTGAAATCTTTCATGAATTTATGTCAATTTCACCAAATTGTTCTGGGGAAAACCAACCGACCAACCAACCAAACACCAATTCCAAAAAAGTTGGAAGGCCTCATTTTGACATTTTTTAAATGAAACGTTTCAATTTTGGGGGTCAAAATAGCTTTTCATTTTGAAATGTCTTTTAATTTTATTGTTAAAAATACAAAAACATAAAAGTGGCTGAAATTGAAATGAAATGTTTTGTTTCAGGTTGGAAGAAATGTTTTTTTCAACCTGAGGCAACTTTTTTTTTCTCTTTTGATTGCCCGAAAGTTTCAAAAATGTGTTTTCTAAATTATTTTTAAAATGTTTTTTTTCCAGAACTGTTAGTGAACCAGAAATCTGTCATTCACGTAGCTCCTACCTAGTACCTCCTGGGTGCTTTTGAGAAATCAGAGTTGACTTGGGCGTGACTTAGGAAATTAAAGGCAGTGCTCCTGCTGACCAGTTATGGTTATTTTCTTTTCGTTATTAAAAAGAGCTCTTTGCCACATAGGCTACATCTTTACTATCTATTTATTCAGACCAATTATGTTACCAACACTAGTGCTGTTTAAAAGATGGAATTTTTCTTTTAATGGGAAACTGATATTTCACAATTACTTTCCTTTCCAAATTGGGATGAAAAGTTGAAATATTGAAATTGTTTGTGAAACGAGAAGAATCCTAAGAGTTTGGAATCAGAAAAGTCAAAATGGAAAATTTCACTGTTTCTAAATGAAATTAAATGTTTTGTTTTGAATCAACATTTTGAAACTTTTTTTTGTTTAAATTCACCTGACTGGAGAATTGGAAAAAAACCAAACCATCAAAACCTACATTTTTCCTGTGGAAAATATCAACAAAACCACATTTCCCAAGGGGAAGATTCTTCAGTTGAAAATTTACAACCAGCTCTACTCAGCATGGTACAATATACAATAATGACAGTCCCTACCTCAACAACTGATAATCTAGTTAAGTGCATAGAAGATGAGACACATTTGGAAATCCAAAGTGTAAATACTTTAGTGTTCCTATGGGCATCAGGGTATCCTTGAACTCTTACCATATTCTTAGGGTCACTTGGCAATAACATCAGGTATTAGCTCCAAGAACAATCTTACTGGGACAAGATAATGTGTCTGCCAAGTGAAAACCAGACTCTTTATGATGCTGCCATAAAACAGTGATGGGGTCCACAGACGTAGATACCTATTGCCCAATCTGAAATATTTTATGTATGTTTATGGGTTCTAAAGGATTAACTGAACCAGTTATACAATTTAAAGCCCTCCCCTTTTTTAAATGAATGGAGTGCTTCATAGGAGATGAGCAGCCTCAGAGCTAATGATTTATGCTGGTGTAACTTATTTAATAAGTAACTATACATTTACTATACACAAGTTTTTACCACTGATTTCAGTGGAACAGATTTAGGCCAACACTGAGAGCTTTTGAAAATCCATGATACCTGATGGCACAGTGTATGTTTACATTAAAGTGGAGGCCATTACAGACTAGCTTTTCAGAGGAAGTTGTAGAATATTTATCCTGGACAAGGTAAATTGAGAGAGACCCAATGATTTGATCACAGTGTGTAATCATCTGGGGAAACTGATATAATATTCAGAGTGGAGGATTATTAAATTAGAAATACACCAGCTGGTATGATGAATTATACCAGAACAGATGGAAAAAGCTTTAGAAGCAACTCAGACATATTGGTCAGCTAGAAGCCAAAGAAACTTACAGGAAACGTGTTCAGAATTTTAAAAGGGGAGAGAATTACAGAAGATTCTTGGCCCAGTCTTGCTTCCAATGAAATCAATCTCAAAATGCTCACTGACTTCAAAGGAAGCAGGCTCCTATGCTGTGGGAATGTCTTTCATAGTGATTCATTATCTTGCATACATTCCTCTAGGGACTGATTGACTAGTAGAAGTCTTTCCGTAACTTCTTTCCGTACATATAAGAAGCATTGCATTGTTTTGTAATAATTCAGTGAGTCTAGCTTTCATTTTTTTCAGAATCCACATTTGGCCATTCTGAAGATTTATCAATAGATGTGCATTGGTATCACTTGGTTAACCAAGAGTCACCTAATGCTTACATAGAATCATAGAATATCAGGGTTGGAAGGGACCTCAGGAGGTCATCTAGTCCAACCCCCTGCTCAAAAGCAGGACCAATCCCCAATTAAATCATCCCAGCCAGGGCTTTGTCAAGCCTGACCTTAAAAACTTCTAAGGAAGGAGATTCCACCACCTCCCTAGGCAACACATTCCAGTGTTTCACCACCCTCCTAGTGAAAAAGTTTTTCCTAATATCCAACCTAAACCTCCCCCACTGCAACTTGAGACCATTACTCCTTGTCCTGTCCTCTTCTACCACTGAGAATAGTCTAGAACCATCCTCTCTGGAACCACCTCTCAGGTAGTTGAAAGTAGCTATCAAATCCCCCCTTATTCTTCTCTTCTGCAGACTAAACAATCCCAGTTCCCTCAGCCTCTCCTCATAAGTCATGTGTTCCAGACCCCTAATAATTTTTGTTGCCCTTCGCTGGACTCTTTCCAATTTATCCACATCCTTCTTGTAGTGTGGGGCCCAAAACTGGACACAGTACTCCAGATGAGGCCTCACCAATGTCGAATAGAGGGGGACGATCACGTCCCTTGATCTGCCCTACTTATACATCCCAAAATGCCATTGGCCTTCTTGGCAACAAGGGCACACTGCTGACTCATATCCAGCTTCTCGTCCACTGTCACCCCTAGGTCCTTTTCTGCAGAACTGCTGCCTAGCCATTCGGTCCCTAGTCTGTAGCTGTGCATTGGGTTCTTCCGTCCTAAGTGCAGGACCCTGCACTTATCCTTATTGAACCTCATCAGATTTCTTTTGGCCCAATCCTCCAATTTGTCTAGGTCCCTCTGTATCCTATCCCTGCCGTCCAGCATATCTACCACTCCTCCCAGTTTAGTATCATCCGCAAATTTGCTGAGAGTGCAATCCACACCATCCTCCAGATCATTTATGAAGATATTGAACAAAACCGGCCCCAGGACCGACCCCTGGGGCACTCCACTTGACACTGACTGCCAACTAGACATGGAGCCATTGATCACTACCCATTGAGCCCGACAATCTAGCCAACTTTCTACCCACCTTATAGTGCATTCATCCAGCCCATACTTCTTTAACTTGCTGACAAGAATACTGTGGAAGACCGTGTCAAAAGCTTTGCTAAAGTCAAGAAAAAATACATCCACTGCTTTCCCTTCATCCACAGAACCAGTAATCTCATCATAGAAGGTGATTAGATTAGTCAGGCATGACCTTCCCTTGGTGAATCCATGCTGACTGTTCCTGATCACTTTCCTCTCCTCTAAGTGCTTCAGGATTGATTCTTTGAGGACCTGCTCCATGATTTTTCCAGGGACTGAAGTGAGGCTGACTGGCCTGTAGTTCCCAGGATCCTCTTTCTTCCCTTTTTTAAAGATTGGCACTATATTAGCCTTTTTCCAGTCATCCGGGACTTCCCCTGTTCGCCACGAGTTTTCAAAGATAATGGCCAATGGCTCTGCAATCACAGCCGCCAGTTCCTTTAGCACTGTCAGGTGCAACTCGTCCGGCCCCATGGACTTGTGCACGTCCAGCTTTTCTAAATAGTCCCTAACCACCTCTTTCTCCACAGAGGGCTGGCCATCTATTCCCCATGTTCTGATGCCCAGCACAGCAGTCTGGGAGCTAACCTTGTTAGTGAAGACAGAGGCAAAAAAAGCATTGAGTACATTAGCTTTTTCCACATCCTCTGTCACTAGGTTGCCTCCCTCATTCATTAAGGGGCCCACACTTTCCTTGGCTTTCTTCTTGTTGCCAACATACCTGAAGAAACCTTTCTTGTTACTCTTAACATCTCCAGGTGCGATTTGGCCCTCCTGATATCATTCCTACATGCCCGAGCAATATTTTTATACTCTTCCCTGGTCATATGTCCAACCTTCCACTTCTTGTAAGCTTCTTTTTTATGTTTAAGATCCGCTAGGATTTCACCGTTAAGCCAAGCTGGTCGCCTGCCATATTTACTATTCTTTTAACACATCGGGATGGTTTGTCCCTGTAACCTCAACAGGGATTCCTTGAAATACAGCCAGCTCTCCTGGACTCCTTTCCCCTTCATGTTAGTCCCCCAGGGGATCCTACCCATTCTACCCATAGATAGTCCAGCTAAGGTGCAGCAAAATTATAATTGCTGACCACTATAATTTTATTATATGTTTCCATTCCTGTATTGTACAAGTTCATATTTTTGTTATATACAATTTTTATTATTTCTGGCTTTACTATGTGAACATTGCCACAGGTCTCTTGATGGCCAACATCCCCAATGCTGCAAACTTCATCGACATAAAGCTTGAATGATCAGACTTTATATGGCTGAACTGAATTTAATCCTAAATATATAAAGAAAACAGAGTCAAATTTCTGAATTCAGCAGTGTCACACGCCCCTAAACCTTGGTACTCTTGTGGCTTAATTACACACATAAAATATACAGATTAACTATGACAATATATAATGAGCAGTAAATGGTGGAAAACATACCATCTTGCATGGCTTACTAAACGTGAATGTAAATGTAAAATATTCTCCATCACTGGCAATTTTTAAATCAAGCTAGGAGGTTTCTCTAGAAGATCTGCTCTAGGAATTATTCTGGGGGATTTCTCTGGCCTGTGTCATACAGGAGATCAGACTAGATAATCAAACTAGTCCCTTCTAGCCTTGGAATCTATGTGTGCATATTCTACAAACACATCAAACAACAGTATGGGACCATTTCCTCCTTTTGTGTGTTCAAGAACTTACTGCATTGCTAACCAGTATTGTCATAAGATACAATTATATATTAGCATTTTGTAAATAAACAGAAAACAAATTGATCACATATTGCAGCAAGCAAAGGAGGGCATGTTCCATTTTTGCACTCTCTGTACATCTGCATTTAGAGTCACCCATGTGGAATATAAGACTGAAAAGTAATTAGGTTATATATATAACCTTTGGTGCTAAATATTAATGGATTACATTTTAAAAGCTAGGCATATGCAAATTTAAGTGTATCTTTGCACACTCCTGACATGCACATGAAAATTAGAGGGCATCTCCTTAGCTGCTGTTAAGTTGTCAGTGCCACTGGAGTCAATGGTTCTATGGAAATTTACACCAGCTTAGGCTCTGCCTCCAGTTTGTTTGTGGAGGGAGTTAGCCATTTGGGCCCCTGATTGGCCATGTATGTATACAAATACATGCAAGAGACATAGTACATTGCAACAAATGAAAGGTGTATCAGCAGGTGAGCTCCCTCTGTACAGCAGTAGTTCTCAAGTTCCCACAAAGAGCAGGGCAGCTGTACATTGCCTTATAGTCTGGGCTGTTCAATTTTCCCAGTCTCAGCCAATGGGAGCAGGCCGGGCTCTGGCCCTATAATTAATATGCTGGTGGTTGTGGGTTCCAGTCCAGCTGAATCTCACACTGAAAGGTTGCCTCCAGTTCCCCCAGCTGCAAAGTAGTACCTGATCCATAGGGTTAGGACAGTCAAAGGCGGTTGGCTGTGATGCTGGCCACATCACTCCCTTGTGTATCTTTGGTTATGAAAGCTGATGGGCCTTAAAGCACGTCAGTCTATGAGCCATCTGGGGCTCAGTGCAGACTTTGACTTTTGAAATTTCTATTAGTTGTATTACAAACAGCACCTGAGATTGTTTTCAGACCAAATAGGGTCCCACCTCCCAAGATCTCTGAAAAGTGAATTTGGACATCCTATCAACTTGAGCTCTGCTAATATTCCTGCACAATAAAGAAGTCCTTTGTGGCAGTAGTGCTGGATTTTTTTTCCGTGCAGTTGTCTGAGGCTTCTACCCCCCAATTGTATCTATATAGGTCTGTTTGATAACACTCTGTCTGTTAAGTGTGGAGGATGAAGTAAATCCCATTCCATGTAAGTCTTGAGAACTGAAGCTTGGCTCAAGGGAAATGTACAGGTAAAAAGATGACAAATCATCTCTGAAAGTCAAGGTGAGAACAGAGCCACTCTGCAGCCATTTTGGGCTGCAAGTTCCTCAGGGCTTTTTGCGCCACTTCCTACAGTGGAGGAATGGCTAGTACAAACATGTTTTGGGTTCACCAGCTCCACTCCTCCTGCATCCTTGACTCACCCTCAACACTTCCTCTGCAGCGATGTGGAAGAAGCCATGTGGAGCTGGCCTCTGTGCCACACAGGACATAGGCACCCCCAGTCATAGTCTCTGGCTGCCAAACTAGAATTTCTAGCTATCAAATCTATATAGTTACATACCCAGATACTTATATCATGTCTATTACTTCAGTATCTGAGTTTACACTTCAGGCAAGGACCGGATATCTATCTTTACAATTGATCTGTCTAAACAATGATCTCTATCTAAGAACCTGACGTACCATAAGGTACATATTAATGTGTTTTCTCTGACCGTGATGCAGACTAGTGGTGATCTGTCTAAACAGAGTCGTGTGTGTTTGTGTTTTGTGGGCCTTTACACTTATTTTTAAGTTGTTCAAGAAACATCTAGTTTAAACTAAAACACCTTAGAATATCAACACTAAAAAGTTCTTAAAAATCAAAGTTATTTTGCAATATTCCAGCGACAGGTGCAGCACACTGGGAAGGCGGTCGCCATCCAAAGGAAGCAGTAGACGGTGGCCATGCCCTCTTGCTAACTACTGGTATAAATGGATACAGACACTGGAGGGGTGGAGGCAATTAAGAAGGCAGACACAGCAGAGGTGTAAAGAGGGAGATGTAGGTTAGGAGGACGTTTTGGGTTGAAGGCAAAAAGGGTAGGGTAGGGTGGAGGGGAGTTTGGGCTTGAGATCTATGTGAATATTGTTTTCCCTGTACACTCCTTTCAGGAAACACAACTCATTGAAGTCCAAGTCAGCTTAATTGTGCCTTTGTGGAATGGTGCCCATTTTAAATGATTAAATCAGTAACAACTCCCTTGGCACACATTGTACTAACAATTATGATGATTAATCAGTAGATCTTAATGTGGATGGTGCAAGTACTTCCTTAAGAAGTACATTGTTAACATTACTACAGAAGAGAAAAATCCACAAAGGTCACTTGCAGATTTCCCTCCTTGTGTAAAGTAACTTTTCCAAAGTTGATGTTGTCTATTTTAATTCTACTCAGACAAACATGTTTTACACCCAAAACCAGAAAGAGGGACTTAGTCATACTTTACTGATGTGCACAAGGAGGCATGAAATTAGCCACAATACACAGAGCATCTGCAGAAGAAATAAGGTTACTTGTTCTGTGCTCTTACATATCAAGGGAACACTCACCCTTACTCTTGTAAGCACAGATACATATGTATCCTTTCCAAGACAATTAAGATGTAATTGGGGAAGGGCTCCAAAAATGCTGTCTATAATGTACTCTCTTGGATCTAAATATGGGGAAGGGAAGGAAATGGTATGTGTAAAAATTAAAGTTGCAAATTTAGAGGCTGATTTCAAGTCCCTTTAATCATGTAGCTGTGCAGATGTAGTAGATGTTATGAACACATGGGTTATTCAAAGACAATTGTATCAACTGTGTAAGTATTATGTGTATCTTTATGGGTTGCTAGTGATTGTGTTCCTGGCTCAGTTGGTGAGCTAAATGATGCTTCGTATACTTGGGAGTAATTAATGCAAAATACCTAATGCAGGTATCAAGTCTGGGGATGTTTTAGCTCCTGGGGAAGTAGCATATCCTGGTTTGACCTGGCTCAAGAGGTTGGCAAACAAAGAACTGTAAACTATATATAGAGAGAGATCACCCTGATCTGGGAAAAGGTCACAGACTCTTTCCAAGAATTGAAAGACCTGAGCCTATGACCAAATACAGGCCATGAGGTACTTAGGAACCTGCCAGGGTCTCCATGCTGTAGATGGTAAGCAAGCTGGACATGCGTATATATGGTTTATTTGTTTTCAAGATATGTTTTTTCTATACTGCTCTTGTTCTGAAAAAATAGGACTTTGTTTTATGAAGGCTGGCTGGTCACTGAATAACCCTCTAATTGTTCATGAGACTGCAGTCAGATCTGCTGAGAAATTGCAGGAGTCCACAGCCTGAGGCCCAGGTCTAGAGGGAGGAGTTGCAGGGCTCTGCCCCCAGAAAGGTGATGATGAGAAGCCTGAGACCTAAGTGGGTTATTCTTGGGGAGGCCATGAAGGGATCAGAGGTGCAGTTACCTCAGGAACTGTGCCAGTGGTCTGTGATGTTTCCTCACGGTTTAGAGAACACATTCACAGTCCTTCACAATTACCAGAGCACTGTATTGTTCTATTTTTTTCATTCTTCCATTAAGAATCATTCAACCTGATTTGGGTCTCCCCAACAAAATTCACTTAGCATGTAGTTATTGTCATGAGATCTTTTAGCTCACCAAATGTAACTGAATGATACAATAAGGATTACATCTCATAGCTCCATGGCCATAAACACTTTTAAAACAGTCCTAAAGCTCCATAGTAGATCTTAGGTTTCATTGTAAATTTTAACCATGGGGAAAAAAAGTTCCTAAACCTTTCTCCCTCTGTCTTTCTCTCCTATACCAATCTTTCCTTTCTTTCTAAATTGTTTTATATTAAAATTTGGTGACTTACATATTGTCTATATTTATACAACAGAAATGGAATAGGTCTATTGACTCTAATTACAGATGCTTATTCTTCTGGAAAGGACACCATTAATTTAAAATCACACTTCTGCTTGAAATTTCTTTAATTTACAGTGATCTGCACTTGAAACAATAGCAAGTAAAGAGAGTAGAGAAAAAAAGTCAATATTTTTAGTTTGTATAGTTTTGTGCATTTGACAGCAACATGCATCTAATCAGTTTCACTGTTTCCCCCATATAGTCATTTAGGTTCTGATTCTGCCAGCTGCTCTATATTTGGTAGCACTTCAATGGGGCTTTGGGCAGGGATCCACCTGCATAGAACAGCCTGCAGGAGTAGGGCCCTAGTCATTTCCCCATCATGTCAGAGCGGGTTTTTCACACAGCAACAGGAAAAAGAAGAACTTTTGCAAAGATGAGAAAATGTGATTGTAAAACCACAGTGATTGGCAGGGGAATGCAGGGGCAGGCAGTATTTGGAAGTACTTTAAACTCTTCCTTTGAAGCCACGGGCACCTACAGTGCAATTAGACGCCCGTGGCTGGCCTGTGCTCTGGGACCTTCACAGCGTCCCAGAGCCCAGCCTCTAGCCCAGGCCCGGAAGTCTACACTCCAATTAAACAGCCCCTCAGCCCAACCCTGTGAGCCTGACTCAGCTGGAATGGTTTTTAATTGCAGTGTAGACACACCCTCTGGCTCCCAGCCCTGATTGAAGCAGCAACATAAGATGCAAATCCATAGATAAGACACAGATGAATTTTAAGCCTAGGTTAATAGTTTCTTATATTAACCCCCCCCTCAGAAAAGCCCTAAATGGGCATTTTGCTTAATTCCCCCCCCCCCCCCCCCCAATACTCATGTTTTCCCAAGGAACTCTTCCTGGCTTCCCAAGGGACCATGGCTCACAGTTTGGGAAGCACTGTGCTAGGACTATGTGACGAGTTTACATAGGAGGCTGAATCAGTAGAACACTTGGGTGGGTTCAGGGTTCTCTTGCAACCTCAAACATTATCCCAGTTTCATAGACGGGATGGGAATATGGGCTGTAAATATTTGCATGGACCCAGTGACAGATTTAATAGTCAGCAAATGCTGAATGGACCCCATCTGGTCTGGGCCACCTGTCTCCTTCTCCCATCTGCCAGTGTCAGAGGAACAAAAAGATGGGCCCTGGTGCAGGTTTTTATTATGGGCCCCACCTGCCATCACATGTCCCACATTAAAGTAAACTCTCACTTCCCTCATCCCCTCCCACCCCCTTGTCCCTCCCTCTGCACTCCCAGTGCCTCCCCCCCCCCAACTCCCTGCAGTGTCATCTGCTCCCTGTGGCCTGGGCCCCGCATCAGAGCTGCTACCGTAAGAGCCATCATCACTGCTCCTGCCAAAGCCAGAACTGCTGTCATAGGAGCCAGAGCCATAAGCCACCACAGCTGCCGCCGGAGCGAGTGTCAGAGTCTTTAGGAAGAGGACTACACTGGTTCCTGTTTCCTGAATTTGAGTTTGCAAGGGGAGGGGAGCAGGGGCCTCCAACCCAAATGGAGGCTCCACCATTGGTGGGCCCACTAATCAGAGAGCCACCATTTTGGAGGCCCCCTCCCTGAGCAAATTCAAATGTGGGAAGTGGGGTCCAACACGCTCCTCTTCCTAGAGGTTCCAGCGGGCTGCAAACAATGGTCTCAGCTTGCACTGGGCATATGTTTTATGGCTGAGCAGCTCTAAGCCTTGTTACAAATTACACCTGGTAGGACACGCACACAAGTGCTACGAATTACACCTTGTAGGACACGCACACAAATGCTGCGAATTATACCTGATAGGACACGCACACCAGTGCTGCGAATTATACCTGATAGGTCACGCACAGTTCGAATCTAGGCTGAGGCACAGAAACAAAGTCCACAACTGCAGAGTTCCCAAAAGACACTAAGTTTATTACGCTCGAGCGTGGTGCCCCCCTGCTAGCCAGGAGGGGACCCTGAATGCAGATTATACAAAGGTTATATACCTTTTAGCAAAGCATGTTGCCCTCGTGCATCGGAAATCTTAGCCAATAAACAAACCCTTGTTTTATCTACCACCTATCCCTGCTTGGTGCATTCCTCGTGCTATACCAGTATGTTAATTACACAGCATGGTCCTAAAGCTATGCATCAGTAACTTTTATTATCAGGATGGGAGGCCTCACATCAAGGCCAAGAAACTGGGAGTAAAAGACTGACAAAAACCAGATACTGGGAGTCAAGGCAGGCTGGAGACAAGGAGGAGGATTTTCACAGGGATTCAATATCTAAGGATTACTCCTCCTGGTGTATGATGTGCTGGCATTTAAACAATGGTGGGCCCCAAACCAAAATGGAGTCACATGTGCTAACTTTTCCTTAACAGCCTCCAGGGACCCTTCAAGTGCGTGGGCCCTTGAGCAGCTGCAACAACTATTGCTGTGCCACTGCCCTCTGCCCCCACTCAATTCTGCTCCCCCCCACAAGGGACTGAGTCAGTCACCATGGCAAAGGGCCCTCTTACTGCCTCAGAGCTGCTGCAATTACATGGCTTGCACGTGTTGAATGTTGCCCGAGGCCCTCAGCCCCCATTTTTATAGGGGCTCCAGGGAACCCATACCCACCTGTCCTAAAATGCCTTGGCAAAATCCCACCACATTTGAGCATGCCCAGCAGTGGCTGGTAGTAGTAGACGTTTCCTAAACAACCCTGAAGGGATCACAGCCACTGGGTATGCTCCAGTGCTGAAGGGGCTATTGTTGGGAAATATAGTTTGTTTTCATACCCTCTGTATCCTCCTCTTGCTGTGAGACACTGACAGAGATGTATTTGCTTGCCCTGGCATCTCCCCACCCACAGCCATCTCTCCCCAGCTTGCCCAAGTCTAGTTCCGCCTATCTCTGCTAGATTCTGCATAGAAAAACCAATATTTTTTTAAAGATTACCTCACAACTGAAGGATAAAGTAAGCAGCACAAAAATACACTTTATGTAGGCCTATACAGGAACTCCTCATTTAATGTTGTAGTTATGTTCCTGAAAAATGTGACTTTAAGTGAAATGATGTTAAGCAAATCCAATATACCCATAAGACTTAATGTAAATGGGGGGGTTAGATTCCAGGGAAGTTTTTTTCACCAGACAAAAGACTAAATTTGATATATATTTATATAATTGTTTATTTAAAACTTATACTCTCTCTGTGTGTGTGTCTATATATATACACACACAGAGTATAAGTTTTAAACAAACAATTTAATACTGGTACACAGAGACGATGATTGTGAAGCTTGGTTGAGGTGGAGGAGTCCGAGGGTGGGATATTTCCCAGGGAATGCCTTGCTGCTAAGTGATGAACTAGCAATTGGCTGAGCCCTCAAGGGTTAACTCTCACACTCTACAAGGCAGCAGGAAAGGGGGGAGGGCAGACAGAGACACACACCCTGTGTGTGTTTGAGAGATAGAGATGCGCATTTCCCCTTTAAGTATGAAGAGTGGGGTGAGAAGTACACTGCCTTGTTAATTAGATCAGCAAGCTGAGACCAGGCGCAGCTCCCTTGTCAGTGTGTCCCCCCTGTTCTATGGAAGATGGGGTAAGTGGGGTGCAGGAGCAGGGGAAAGGGGGCACCCTGACATTAGCCCTCCTCTTCTTCCCCTCCCGACTCCGCCCCCCCCCCAGCAAGCAGGAGTCTCGGGAAGCAGCTCATGGCAGTGCCGGGAGGGACAGCGGAACTGCCGGCAATTGATAGCTTGCTGAGCAGCTGCTGCACAGGGAACTTAGAGGAGCGGGAAGCTGATGGGGGGGATGCCGGTCCACCCTGGTTCCAACTACCCACCAGCTCAGCTGCAACAGGCTGTTCTTCCTGTAAGCAGTGGACAAAGCAGGCAGCTGCCAAACGACCTTAGAAGGGAGCATTGCACAACTTTAAACGAGCATGTTCCTGAATTGATCAGCAACGTAACAACAAAACAACGTTAACCGGGACGATTTTAAGTGAGGAGTTCCTGTATTTTCAACTTATTCTCTTATTGGAAGATATCTGAAAATGAAAGCCATCAGTTCAAATCCTGGTTTTAGAAAATGAAAAGAAAAAGAGATTTTATTATTGCAAACTGCCTCCAAAGATCCTAAGCAGCAGAAACTGTCATTTTGTAAACTTTCTGATCAACTCCTACAGTCACGAACTGCCTCTCAATTCAGCAAGCATGAATCTGTCGTGTCAAGGCTTAAGTCAGGAAAACGATTTGTGCAGTACCACCTGTAGTACTGATGATATTTCCAGAGAACCTTTGCTTGAAACAAGCACAACTGAAGAGCCTAAAAACCGACAAAGCCAAAGATCCCGTATGTGATCTTAAAACCAAACCCCCCCCAAATGCCCTGTAGATGAACTTGAAAGGAGCAAAACTAAAGGTCCTGTAGATGAGCAGGTCAGCAATGAAACAGGTCAAAAGCAGTCTTCCTGCTGAAATAGGTTTGAAGTTCCCATTTGATGTCACTTTCAAGATTGTTTTATCAGCTGAGCAATTGCTTATGCGTGTGCAGAATTGTCCTTGACAGCCCATTGAACGTGATATGTCAAATGGATAGTTTCCTTTTTCTCCTACAAATCACCATTTTTCATCTTCATTTCACAGAATAAAAAATGCACCTCATGAAGATTTGCCTGCCAAGTGGCTTAACATACCTTTCAGATTATTCATACTGTCACATTTGTTGGTTGTTCAGGGATACAGGAACTTGAAAATCAACATGGATTAACAGTGATGGGAAGGATACGCTAAAGTCAATGTCTGTTCATGGAAGGAGCAAACAACATGTGCAGTCACATGAGGCAGCTCTACAGTTCGTAAAGGGTTACAGGATTTTGAGAAACAAGCATCTGAAAATAGTAAGAAATGGCAAGATGTACAAAAAATATTGCTTGACACAGTAGGAACTTTAGCTAGTTTAGCTAGTCCACTTCCATGGTCACTATTGCATGATAGAGAGAAATGTGGTAAGCTACTTGTCAGACATAACACAACTTTTGCCCAGCATGTCAGTCGCACCAAGAGAATCAAATACTTGAGCAGGACAGTTACTGATACACGTATGTCTTTCAGCACCAGAAACCAGGAGGTGCACACTTAATAGCTGTCAAGAAGCTAGGTGTTTTTTTTTTTACTGTCATTGCAGATGCAACCATGGATATTAGCCATGTTGATCAAATGGCCAATTTGCTTTGCTTTGTTAATATTGATCCTGTTGAAGAAAAAGTAGATATAAAAGAGCATTTTGTAAGCTTTGTGGCATAAAGTAACTAATGTTTTATTCTGCAAGTATGTGTTAGACCCCAAATACATGTCTGAACAGAGATCGGATGGGACAGGTGTTATGGCCAGTGTTTGTGAAGGATTGCAAGAAAAAATGAGAGAATATCTTTCAGGGCAAGGGAGCCGATGTGTATGCACCATACATCCATTGCCAAGCACATCAAATTAACTTAGTTTTGGTGCATGCTGGTGAAGATAAGGCCAGTCCAGACCTGAAGGCTTTTTTTTTGCAACTTTGCAGGAAATATATAAATATTTTGCACACTCTCACTGTCAAGGGGAAAAACTAATGATTCAGACTAAAAATAATCTTAATCTTCAAACTCTTGTTCAAGAGAGTACAGTTTTGCAAACTTGATGGTAAATTCAGGCCCCTGAAGCAGTTGACAGGATTGATGCAGCAGATGAAATTGAACAGGCTTCTGAAGAACGAAGGAGACCTTCACATCTAAAGGCACTCTCTGCAAAGCTAGATGGGCAGCTCGAATGAAAGCCACTGAGGCAATGTTAGTAAATGTTCAGAGTACAATTGAATGCCTCAAAGATGAAACTGTCACTGAACACAGAAATAGTGGGGACATAGGTTGCTTTTTGCTCAACCATTCTTTGATGGCTTGGATGTTCTATCTCAATCTGTTATGCAGATCTCAGTTATAGCTGCAACCTCTGGAATCTTTCAAAGACAAATGACCTGTTCCAAGTCCTCTGGACATTTGAGAGCACAGTGAATGAGCTCAGCCAACTCAGATCTGAAGAAAAGTATGGGAGAATAGTAAAAGAATCTCAGAACAGGTGCAAAGCAATAGGTTTTGAAAATGTAGACTATCTAAGCTACAGGAGAAGTGTACCCCTCATAGATGATGAATTTGCATACAATTTTGTGTTAGAAGCAATGGATAACCATTGAAGGAAATATTTTGAAGTCTTAGACAATACAATCAAGGAACTAACATCTTGATGTGAGGAATTTCAAGAGGTATCTACTCTATTTGGTTTCTTCCATCCCAGGCGACTCCAAAATATAAATTTAGAAGAGTCAAAGGCGGTAGTTCTTAAACTCATGGGAAATACTCATATTTTTCTTTAGACTTGGGTTCTGAGACTGTCTTTCAAGATGTACTGTTTCACAAAGGACACAGAGGTGTTCATTTTGTCTCTTGGAGTCCAGAGCTAACTTGTTGATGTTTTACCAGAAATGGAAATGTTGTGTCGACTTTTTCTCACCATACCAGCTGGAGTGGTTGGTGCTGAATGCACAATGAGCACATGAAGATGTGTCAAAAACTACATGCATTCAACACACTATCACAGAGATGGCTGAGTGACCTTGTTCTCCTTACATTTGAGAAAGGCAAGATAGCAAGGTTGGATCTGGGCAGCATCATAGAACAATTTGCCAAGGAAAGTGTCACTGTTGTGTGATGGTCCAGTAACTAGAAATAGACAAGCCAACACAATTTTTGGCGAGATTCCGCTTTTGGTTAAGCCCATGATTTTTGTTCTATGTTTAAAAAAAAACTTTTTATCTTTAAAAAAGCCTCAGGTGACATGATCAGTGGGCCGCATATTGCATGTTTGCTGACCATGCTCTGACCCTTAAATCTGCCTCTGCACAGAACAGCATGTTATCCTTTGGAAAAATGTTCCTATTTGCGCCCTAGATGCTGGAGGAGGAGCATTTGAACAGTCAGTTTTCATATGTATTGCACTGCTTTGTGAGCGTCTGAGCAGCAGGTGAAAGACTGCCCCCTACTTCTCCTGATTATATTAACAAAGAGAAGCAGGATCAGTAAGTAACGTGAGGGGAGCAGAACAACAATAGAACTACTAAACTTAGGCAATTGATATTTGTCATGGGTCTTGCTGATAGTCATTAAGTTTGAATTAGCTCTCGTGCATGCTAGCCTTTGTTTTTCATTGGTGGCTACACTGGAGGTGAGTCAGTGGAGCATGATACCATTTGTAAGCAGGGTCTGAATGAATGCTTCCCTGACAGCTAGCTGGCGGGGGGGGGGGGGAGGTTAGACTCTGGGTGTGGTTATGTAAATATAGTTTGCTCCTGGTTTGCTTAGATTTGCTTAGATATTCAGCAGATGGAGCGGTGTTTTGCTCATTGTAATCGACTTGGCTGGTGTTGGATCACAAATCACGTTAGTACTGAATGCAGGGGTAGTGAAATTATGTTACCAATATTGTGATTATTGTGGGAATGCAGGGAAGCAGAACTGTGCTTAACCTGTTCCAAATGTGGGGAGGAGGGGTTACCCTTAGTGCAGAGGACCTCATTGAGCCAGGGGCTCGATTGCCAAAGCCCTGAGAAAGTAAGAAGTGTGGGGACATGAGTCCTGGTCAGAAGGATGCACAGCCCCACTAGGGGTCCTCTCTAGACTGGCTTAACTTGTTCTTCCCCACTGTTCAAAGGATAGAGCTAAATAGGCTTTATTAGGAGCCTCTTTTGTTATTTTAATTGCTCAGTCAGAGCTGAAACCAGTTGTGGCAAGACTGTATTTCTGCCCTGGCTGCTAAGAGCTAAAATCACTGAGAGACTGATGTGCAGAGGTCACAGCAGAGAGGCAGAAGGTGATTGACAGTCAGCTGGTGAATGAGCAGCCAGCAGGGCAGCGGCGAACAGACGTGATGAGTGCCAGCAGGGTGGCAGCAGAGAGGTGTCACGAGAGTGGTGAGCAGGTGGCCAGTGAGCGGCCAGCGGAGCAAGATTCCTCTTTACTTCCCCATCCAGTGTGGGAGGTGAACTCTGCAAATGCACCTCTGAACTCTGGGTCTGCACTGACCAAGGACAGTAACTGAGGGGGGTGCAGAGAAGGATTGGGCATGTGAATGGGACGTTTGGATTGCAGGACTTAAAGACCTGATGGGGAAAGGGCACTGCCAAACCTACTTGGGGGTGGATCTTTTACTGATGGTTTATGTTTATGAACCCTGTTTGCTGTGTTTTTCCAAATTAACTCTGAGTTACTTCCCTCCTTCTATTAAAAGTTTCCTTTCTACACTCGGACTCTGTGCTTGCCCATGGAGAACTATTACCTCTCAGAGGTACCCAGGGGTGGTGTGTAATTTTCCCAGGTTACTGGGTTGGGGCTCAAGACAATTCTGTGTTGTATCGATGGAAAGGAACCCCTAGATATTGAACCCAGCACTGGTTGCTGCTGGCTCCACCTGGCAGAAGGGTTACACATTGATGTGCATTCATGTCTAAGTGAGGGGGAGAGGTTATTAAAGATTGTAACATTGGTGCAAGGCCTCTGGTGGTGGATTGTCCACCAAAGGTGGCTGTGCTGGCAGAAGGTGTGTGAAATCCTGACATCATTGTGGGGTTTGTGGATGGCCACAGCAGGCCCCAAACTAGGAGGCACTGGCAAGGGAGGAGATTTTAGCACGGTAATTGGGGAATGTGCTGATTCACCTCATCCCAGGCAGATGAAATCTTCCCTGTCCTGGTGGAATCCCTAGGGAAGGTGACAGTGCAAACACCTGCAGAGCGGGGAGAGTAAACGAGTCTCAACTTGTGGAGTTTCCTCTGCATTCTTTTGTTTCAACTGTGTGTTCTTGTCCCTCCTTTGGAAAATGCCAGTGTTATAATCCTTATAACATAGATCTTGGGAGATGCCCCTTGTGTCCACTCTGAAGACTTCCCTTCCCTCCACCCATCCCAGGCTCCTGTCTGCCCTTGGATGTAATGGTTTCTGCAGCCATTCCAGGGTGTGCTAATGAAGAAGCAGCACCAGGAGGAAGCAGCACAGATTAATACCGCCCGGAGGTTTGGGTGGGGAAAAATCAGAGGACCCTCGATCCCTCTCATCTCATGATTTACCTTGCCAATAACCTACCTGGAACTAGAGAGGGACCTGAACCAAACGATGGATCTAACACTTCCAACCTTCGGGGAAATTTCAGTGTAGGCCTGTACCTAACTTGCCAGTCTTTATTTGGGACTGCATGAAAGTTTGGTAGTTTAATCCAGGAACACTTCCTGACATATATTGTTATCCAAATATGGCCAACAATTCATTGCAAAAAATAAACAATTCTTGCTCTTAAGCCTGAACTATGAGAAAAGATTTTGGGTCTGATTCTCTACTACCTGTCCCCTTGTGTAATTATTTATGCTTGCACAAAATATGGGTAAATGGCTACCTCTCTTACATCCACATGGCACAGGTGCAAATGACTAGACAAGGGGAACAGCAGGGGAAAATTAGGACCTTACTTTGTGTGCATGACTCTGTGTGATAAAAATCATACAAGCTTATAACACTGGAAGGAGAATTAGCTTTTGGGGCCAGGCTGCCTTCTTCATCCACACTCCTCAATGGGACATCCCACCCACCAGCACCATGACATAGGGAATTAAAGTATGGTTGGAAGGTTTTCCACAAGGACACAACCACCTGCATTGACATAGACTTTTAAGACAGATGTAAGTTTACAGTAGAACTTGCTTTACTACACCTATAAATTTGAGTACTTGAACACAGTAAACAGTATAATTCCATATTTATCCTAACTAGAATAAGACTGTAAATATCGGTGTTCTTAGCTAGTGTCAGATTTCCAACAAACAATGAGTACTCACTGTATGTAATTTCCCCCTTAAAAATCTGTGACTATTCTCCCACTCACTCAATTCTGAATATATATATATTTATAACAATGCAAAGTGGATGCAAAATACTACCATTCTGATTTGGTGGAAATGACTCAACAGAGAGCAAGGAGTGGAGATCTGGGCTCTAAATGTAGTCTGTTTAGAATGACATGCTGTAGAATATTTGCATCTATTTTCGAAGATGCACTAAACAGCATGGCTTCACTAGTAAATGTCATTAACTGTTTGAATTAGTAGAATTACTGCTGGCAGGCTTTGGTAATAGATTAGAACAATTCTTGGCAGTGTGAATATAGTGAGAAGTCTGATGGGTTTACAACACAGCTATTCAACCGAAGGAAACTTGGAATATGAATCCTCAGCCCATAATCGCCTTTTCTTTTCTTTTCTTTTCTTTTCTTTTCTTTTCTTTTCTTTTCTTTTCTTTTCTTTTCTTTTCTTTTCAAGTCTGTATGATTATTTTTAGTCAGAAAGCCATAAAATTGATGTTCAGCTGTTTGTTTGTTTTTTGTGCTGGTTTTCCATATTGCAGTTGGTTGGTTCATATGTTATTTTAAAATCACATAGGAGTTTGGTCATTGACTTCCAACAAGAGCAAAACAGGGCCCCAAATTTGAAAAACTCTACTTTATTCAGTACTAAACTGCAGACTCTGTAAAAAATATAGGATCACTGCAATGATCTCTCCAATGTATAGCACAAATACTATGCAAACCATCAAAACGCTCTAAGGAAGCCAATATTATGCCAATATAGTTATTGCATATGATTCTGATTTAAAATTTACACTGGTTTAACTCTATTGACTTCAGTGGAGTTACTCCTGATATACACAGACGAATTAGGTCCTATTGGTCTGTTTACCCTGGGCTAGATTCTCTCTCTTGCACAAGATATACTCAGTGTAGGAGAGTGGGGGGCTTTCAGGATGGTCTAAAATCCAACAGAACTCTAAAATAGAATATTGTCCCAGGAAAAACTAAATAGTAGCATCTGCTCAAAAGTCTTGTTTTTGGATACAGCTTTTCATGCATTTGGCGTGAAAAAATATATAACAGTAATCTCACCTTCTCAAAGCCATTACTTGGGAAACATTGAATATATCGGATAAATTAGAGGAACCCAAACAGGTCCCTCTTATTTTTCCAAATATGTCTCAGCATTAAAAAGGAGATCTGATACTTCACCTTGCTGGCATCTCCAAATGAGTGCAGTTGAAGAACTGTAGTTGCCACAGCTTGGTACTCATGCAGCTGCAGTCATGGTTGCGCATAATATGTTCCTTCTATTTCCTTCCCAACAACTAACATCACAGTCTGACCAACACAGACAAACTCAGTTTCCTGATAGACTCTGCACAAGCGGTAGAGGCACCTTCCTCAGTCTGACTGATTCCAAGGGAAGATAGAGAATCGAGGGTCACTGCTGTGCTGAGGAGGGGCAAGGGAGCTTACTTACCCTGAAAGCCCAAACAAAGCTAATTGAACCATAGGGAGCCCTCGATTCTCAGCTCATGCCCCCAGTTCCTTCACAGAAGCAACCAAAAAGTGAACTATGTACAGTCCCAGGGGAGATGACCTAATAGAAAAAAATCTAGAGGATGTAACACAGTGCCCAAAACCTAGCTACCATACCAATGGATTGTGCCCTTCATCTGCCACATTAAGGATGAAATGCTGGTCCCGTTCAAGTCCACAGCAATACCTCCATTGATTAAAGGAGTCAGAATTTCACCCTAGGTCACCAGGGCACTAGGTATCCAGTGAGACCCATACTGAGCATGAAAAGTAATGTGAGCAAGACTCTTCTGGCATACAGAGTCCAACACAGAAACAACTGACAAGCTGATTTGTAGCAGGGTCAGGGGAAAGCACCTGGTGAAGCAAAAATCTCATTTTTACATGATGTCCTTTCATGAATTTCCTGGCCCCACTAATAAACGATGAACACAACACTTCTTCCCTTCTTTCTCTATCCTCCCACAACCTCAGGGGCATAGGGCATCCACCAGTTTTTGTCATTCATTTAGTCTTTTACTGGTCTGCTCAGATTTCTGAGTGTCATGCTGATGGATTTGATTTCTTTCTCTATAGTTCTGCAAAATGTTTCTCTAGGTCACCCTCTTTTTCTCCTTTCAGGTGGTGTCTGTGTAATCACTTCCTGTGAAAGTTGTTTTGGTGGCATCCTTTAAGGTGGTGTGTAATGAGGCGGTGTGGTTCCCTGCCGCCCTGGAGAGAGACGCATCCTTCCGGACGCCAGAGTGGGTGGAGCCAGGGAACTCTAAGACCACCCCCCAGAGGGTCAGGCACTGCCCCGGAAGTATAAAGGCCTGACCTCAGGGCTCACTGGGGAAGCAGCTGCTGGGGAGGCCAGACGCCTCCGGCCTAGCTCACGAGTGGGAAAGCCCAGCGGCCTGCGGAAGACCTGAGCACTGGCCTGGCCTGCCCCGCGTCAGCTACCAGAAGGAGTTGCTGAGTCTACCCCTGGCCAGCTATCCGGAGGAACCCATGGTGCTGGACCCCCCTAAGGACACCACCCTGACCCAGGTATCTCAAGAGGGGGAGTCTGGAAGTAGCCTGGGGGGCACCAACCCTAGTCTGGCTGCAGCACTGCCAGAACCCATGTCAGCGTGTTGCTGCCAGGATCCCCAATGACTCAGCAGCGGGTCTTCTGCTGCTGCTAGGGCCCCAGGCTGGGACGCAGTGGAGGGGGAGGGCCTGTGTCCCCCCTGCCACCCAACTCGCAGGTGGCAGTCTCCCCCTCTCCCAGGCCCTTTGGAACATAGGGCCTGGGCCTATTGTTTCTATATACTGTTGTTGCTCAGCCCCTGCCTCAGCCCCTGCCTGAGGGCCTGAGCACCTGATTCACCAGTGCCCCACCCTGACCCAGGGCCTGGGCTCACTGTGTTTATTTGTACCATCACTAAGGCCATAGAGGAAGACTCCCGCGGCCAGACCAATTCCCCGCAAGAGCTATTCCCCAAGGTAGTGAGGCGGTGTGGTTCCCTGCCGCCCCGGAGAGAGACGAGCCCTGGCTAGCCTCTCTACATGGTCCTACATATGTCCAACATCTTACCACATTTGATACTTTTGATTGGTTTACTCTACTTAGAATTTTTGATGTTGCAGAAACTCTTTCCATTGGACTCTGAAGATCTTCTGCAGGCATTTACTTTCGAATTAATTGATCTGCTTATCAATTTCCATGACTCTGCTGGTGTTAAAAATTTGTATTTTTATGTCAGTAACAATCAAGTTACTTTTCCAGATCTTCTTAAGTTTATGAGAGTATTGTGCTGCTTTTGATATTTGCTTGACATCTAGCACGCAGTCATCTTCATTACACATCTCTCTCTAGAAAGGTAAAATGATGTACTTCTAGTGTTTCTTCATCTAATGGTTACTTTTGGGACACTAATAGTCATATATTTCCGTCTGCCGCATGTTGATGAATAGAACAACTTGTTTTGCTGTATCTGCCAAAAACTGAGTCTTGTCGTCTTCCATTAAGCAATGTATGAAAGTAAGTAGAACAATGTCATGAGCAAAAATGAGATCAGCCAATTGTGCTTTAGCATTTGTCCATAATATTCCTTGGTTGCCTTCTGCAGTTACTTTCCTCATGTCCTAGTCAATATCAGTGCAAACACTAGTGGGGAATCAATATACCCTTTCGTTTCTCCAGCTGTCACTGCAAAGTATTGGCTGATGTCACACTCATGTCACTAGATGCTAGCCAAGGAGGTGACTTTACAACCTTGCATAAGACAATGAAACAACTAACAGGAAACTTCATTAGCACTGGTGGCCCTATTAAAGATGCAAATGCAAAGACTCTTAGTATAGAAGAAGAGCAAAGAAAAAGATGGGCAGGGCTTTTTCTGGCTGTTTTAAATAGACCAAGTTCAAGTCAACTACTAGAATTACGTGATGAGACAAATACTAGAACTTGATATTGATTTAGGAGATATTACAATGGAACATAGCCGTGGAGAAATTGAAAAAACCTCATTTTCTGCAAACATTTGAACAAAAATTATTTTTTTTTCCAGAAATTAGCGACTTGAATTAAGTGTCTCAGAAGGAGCACTGAAAGAAGCTCTCCTGAGATCTTGAAAAGTTGGAGGCAAGTGTTCCTCTTGCCTGGCAGCACACATGCATATGCACACACACGTTACAGAGAGCACTAAATCACACTACATGATGTGTCTGTGCCAATTTTGTTAGGCTAGCCTAGTTTTAAAAAGAAATCACTGGTGCCTCCTATATAATCTCATCGCTAAATTGTAGTCTTGTGTTCTAGCAATAAATCCATTGGATATTGTTATAGCTGCTAACACAGATAAGCTCAGAGAACACAAAGCAGGTAAAGAAACTGAATGTACTTCAGCAAACAGATGTTAGAGTCACACAAAGCTAATTGTAATGTTGTGTTCTTCCCCAGATTAGTTTTTTCTAGTGCATTTGCTGTAACTGAATATCTTTAAAATACTCTATTAAAATGGAGCTTTTGAGGTGATCCATATATTTTAAGTTTAGTACATGATTTAAACTAATTTACTGAATAGACTTTTTATCTATTTACTCCATTCTGCTGTTACTGTACTTCATTACTAAAATAGCATGTTAACAGATCGTTTGTATTGCAGTAGCACCTAGAGGCACACCAAGACAGGGACTCCATTGTGCTGGGCACCAAACAAACGCTTAAAGTGAAACAGACCCGGGCCTGCTGAGTTTACAAACTACATAGACATGACAGACAGAAGGTGCTAGAAAGGAATTATTATTATCCCCATTTTAGTGATGAGAATCAAGAGAGACTGTGGCACAACTGTGAATTGAAATCAGATCTCCAGTGCCTTAACCACAAAGCCATCCTTCCTTTCTAATAGATGGTAATGAAAGGGACCCATAATCTGTGGAAGCTTTTCTTAACCAACTCAGCTGAAATTAAATTCCATGAATTTACACACACTATTTTCTTCTGCAGCTGTTTTATTCTATTGGTGTATCTATGTACCTCCCAAATTTAAACAGAAGTAACAATCTCTCCTTTTCTTCCTTTCCCTATCTGTCGGTAAAATAGCTTGATTAGCTTATAAGGTGGGCGAGTGAAGAACTCATATAGGGCAATGAATTTTGTGTTTAGTTCTGAATATGGTTAAGTCTATGGTCATTCTAATCTCTAGCTGGAGTCAGTTCCGTAGTATAGATTCTGCTTCCGTAAGAGTTCTGCCTACCATACTCATGAGCCTTCACCTATTGGTCAATCGTTCCATTGTTCTAGTGGAATATAGCTGTCATGGAAGGTCAGGAACAGAATCAGCAGTTCCTGGAGCTTCCCCCAACTTGAGCTGGTCATCCCTGGACAACAAGGGAGGGGATGCCAATCAGAGAAGGTAACAGGAGAGTCTCAGGAAGAAAAGAACTTTGACATGAGATTGTGGAAGGGCCTTCTTGATTTGGGCCTGAAGGACAGCTGTCACCACAGTCACATAAAGAACAGGTTTAAAACCCAAAGGATAGTGCTTAGATCATTATGTTGTATTATGTCATCATCTGAAATTTGTTTCAGAATGGAAACTCACTAGTTTTCATCATGAAACACCATGAATGTTGGCAGGAATTATGCGTTGTGCTATTTTGACCACCGTTGCTCGTTTTCATGGTTTTTTAAAATCCTTGATAGTCATATATCAATGCTGATGAGAAAAATATCCAGTTCCACATAGGTCTGTTTAATATAATCTCTTTGGCTGTACTGTTCAATTTACAACATGATGAGGAAGGGAAAAAATACTGAACTACAAGAGTCTGAAGCATCCCTGAGAGCCTGGCTGCTTCTTTAGTTTGTCTGGATTAGAACACTGTGATCCTTTCTATTCATAATCTAGGTGGTGCATTTGTGCTGAAACAACTGATTCTATTTGTGGCACTGCATAGCAACTAGCAGTGCTGTGCCATTTTGAGCCAAAATGGCGCAGAGGAGAAGGAGAAACAATGGGAAGTGAAAATCTGAATGATAGGTCACTCTAGTGTTCTGACTCTGCTGGGTTTGTTTAAGATCCTTTGACCTGGATATAACTTCTAATTATTCACACAGAAATAGTTTTTCAAACATACTCTAAATCAAATCCACTGATTATGTGATTTTGTTCACAAATGGAATAGACCAAATTCTGTCCTCTGTTACACCTATTCAACATTTGTGCCACACTTCTGGGTGGATAACATAGTAAAGAAAGGCCTTGGAGCATACTGTACTAATGAGACCTCTTTATACATCAATTCTACGAATCAGTGGAGTTACACAAGGGAAGAATTTGGCCCTGTGTGTTTTAGCTGATGGAGGGGTTATATGAACCCAGTTCACACTTACTCTGTATCTTGTGTAGCCATTTACTCGAGTGAAAAGTGGGTAAAAAGGCCAATATTCTGATTTGTTAACCTTTAACACCCCCTTTGCTTTCACTTTGCACTGGTGCAAGGCAAGGATGAATGGGACTTGTATTCAAATCCATGTAGTGAATTTACAACAAATCTTAGCTTGATGTTATATTCAAACCTGGTTAAATACAAACAATACCTCTGTAACATGTTAATTTCTCTCTCTCTCTCTCTCTCTCTCTCTCTCTCTCTCAATAACCCCACAAAGACTAATCCTCCTCTCACATCCACGTCAACTGGGAATAGCCCTCCTGTCATCACTGGAGCTACACAAATGTAAAATGAGTGTGAGTGGAGAATCAGATTCTCAATATCTGAAGCTGAGAGAGATTGTGACTCCCCATGAAAATCTAGTCTGGTTTAAAGCTTGAAACAGCAGAAAACACATTTTCCAATCAAGTTGCTTTCTTTATGAGCAGACCTGGTTGAAAATTTTCCAGTGGAACGTTGTTCCATCAGAAAATGCTGAAACTGCATAGAATGAACCACAACTGACACATTTCATGGGGTCTTGTGAATTTTGACAAAATTTAATTTAGAAAGAGTTGGGGGGAAAATGCATTTTGGTAATATCAAAATGTTCTGTTTCAATATTTTCAGAATGGAATCATTTGATTTTTCATTTCAAAACTACTTTGTTTAGAAAAATTATTCTATGTTATAAAAAATGTAAGTCAGACTTGAAATGAACTGTATCCAGTAACGCTAAACTTTTTTTTTTTTTTTTGGAAAATTTTGTTTCATAGAAAATTTCAAAGTTCTTTGCTTTTGTTCTGATTCTGAACAAAAACAAATTTTATAACAGTGGAAATTTTAAAACTGGAAACGTTAAAAGGAAATTCTGGTTCCCACATAGCTCTACTGATGAGCACAGTGTTTGTATTAATTATACTGTGGTATTTTTACTTTGCAGCATAGCATGAACAAAATCAATCACATCAGGTAACAAATTCATTTTCTGAGACAGGAACCGCGAAGATGAAATGTCAGGGAACAGCTCTAGTGTTATCATCCCACAAAATGAATCAACAAATCCCTATTACCAAAGGAGGTGATGCTTGTAAAGAGATAATACACTGTGAACCTAAATTCTGCTTTAAGATACCTTGTTTACAGAAATATTATGTTTATATCTGCATTTCAATGGCTCATGCAAACAAAGTAAACTTGAATTACCTTATTTCTTTTCCTAAACCATCACCACTGTAAGGGACTGCGAAAGACTTTGTTACAGCCTAGGTAGGGAACTTCCACTTACTCGGAGCTGACGGGTCACTGTAGGACATGGAAAACCAGCCACAACCAGCTTTAGGCCGGTTCTGTCCGCCCTGCATGGTAGGGGAAAGCCCCTTTAGGAAAGTACCTAATTATATATTCATGAGCTGTTGCTGTGTACTGCTTATTATGGCTCGCTGAGTACCCCTTTGTCGGACTCCGTCCCAGGCAGAGCTCCGGTGCGCTGGGTTCCCCGCCTCCGTGACAGCAACACTTGGAGTCCCCATTGCGGGTGTGTCACTTACCTTCAATAAAGCCAATAACTCGCTGCTTTGCTGCGTGTAGGCTTCGTTCTTTCAGAGCACTCCTGATCGGCCTGCGGCCTAGCACAGCACAACCACATATTCCTTACCCCCAAAGTTATACACATGGAGCTATGAGTATCCAGCAAAATTTGAAAACAGCTCCTAGATAAGACCTGTTTGGTTCAGGATTTCAGCTCATACATCAACATTAAAAATACACAGATTAGTTTTACAAAAAGTACAAGTGCATGACTTTAACCTACTGAGAACCTTGCCCTTGAGTATTCATGTCATTAAATGCTATTCCACTATTATCAAAGGGCCTAATCTCTTAGTGGAAAGACTGAACCCAAGCTATACTTATTTTGGCTCTTTTGTTAAGATAATTTGCCAGTTTTGTTTTGATCATGTAGTGACATATTGACAGACAGATTCCATGCAAACTGTTACTTGAGATATCTATATTCTAGGGATAGAGATGAGACAAAAATATTTTTTGAGCTGTGAATAAATGTAACAGGACATTTAAATTAAATCTGTCTTTCATTATGATTCCCAGTGATAAACATTGTCTCATGGTTCAAATACGAACTATTGTAACAGGGAAGAATACTTCGCAGATCCTAACATGTATTCATGATCTATTAATTCTGATAAAGGCAGACAAAGGAAAGAAAGAGAAATGTAAACTTCAAGGATTAAAAGGCTATCCTCTGTTAACTATTAAGCCAAAGGGCTATTGCTAAGAAAAGACCTATTGTTAAGTCAACCAAACCCATAGCAAGCATTACAAATAATCTGTAATAATAATATTAAATGGTGTAAGGTGTATTGAGTGGGAAATCTGGTTTACGAAGAGTAGAAATTTTAGTTGCTTAATGTTTAGTATTATATCCTGTCTATCAGAACAAGTGTTTTTAATAGCAAACGTACTAACCAGTTTAGTATGGCACGTCTGGATATTGCAAAATATATGTGGATATTCGCAATGTGTACCAGACAAAGGGAATAAGCGTAACTACCATGTGGGGAAGCTGTGGGGAGAAAAGGAAGTTATGGCTTGACAACAGCCTATCTATAAAAGCTTGCAAGTTTGGGTTATTGGTTGAACTATTGGTCAAACCAGACTGTGACTGGTTCAGAACTAGGATCAGACTATTATTGGTTGCAAGCTTTGGTTCCATAAGGACTGGGTATTGTATATGTATTTTTATTATGTGCTATTCTTAAATAGGTTCATTTTTGTGGAAGAAAATGGCTATGGAAGATGCATTTTTCAATAAAAACTTTCACCTACGCTCCTAGCTAGAGGCCTTACATCAGAAACCGGACCGTACTTACTGACCTTGTGTGTGCTAGCAATATAGTTTCATGAAAACTCAAGGCCTCTGAAGTTCTCGAGTTACAAAACAAGTACCATGAGTAAGAATGACAGAGGAAATGAATGCAAGATTAACTTGCCAGTGACGTCAAACCAAGATGGATTCCTCAGGGATGTTCTCTCCCCATTGTGCATATATGATAAAGTCCATAATCTAGTTACCCACCTCCGAGCACCAAATGAATGAACAAAGAAAATTGTCTGCCCCCTTGTCATTTTTATTTATATAGAGAGGGAAAGGTGGGGGGCTTACAATACAATACTCATCACCAGCGACAAGACTGTGATTTAACTGGTTCATAAGCCTTATGCTGGCCCTCTGCACAAAGGTAAATTTAATCCTAAGTGAATACATATTAGCATAGGCACCCATCAGCCACCTGCTGATCAACTGTCCATCAGGCTCCACTGATCAGCTCTTCTCCCTCTCCTTCCCCCCGAGTTTCTGCTGTCAGCCGCCAATTAGCTGTTTGGCGGCAGACAGGGGGAGAGGGAGGAGCAGGGGTGGGAAGAGGCAAAGCAAGGATGGAGTGCACTTGGAGGAGGGGGTGGAGTGGGGGTGGGAAAAAGCAGGGTGAGGTGGAGCCTCGGCGTAGAGAGCGGAGCGGGGGCAGGAAGAGGCGGGGCAAGGATGGGGTCTCAGGGAAGGGGCGGAGTGCGGGCAGGGCCTCAAGGTGGAGCGGGGGTGGAGCACTGCCAACACCTGTGTGTGTTAGTGTTTTGTGAGAATAGAGCAGGATATTTTCCACATCCTATTTCTGTGTATGGAAGATCCCTTATATTCTTGCCTAAATTCTAATTTTAGGATAAGTTGTAGGCTGTGATATTTCATAAGCAGAATATGTAGAAGAGAGTACTGGAGATGCCAGCACTGATATGAGTCTCCAGTTCCAGTCTCTAACTTGCAGGCTTTGCAAGGGCTGGGAGATGGGACAAAGGCTCCAAGCTCAGCCTTTGTGGAAGGTACACTGAGTTGAACAGCAACTCCTTGGGCTAGGGAAGAAGTGGCATTGATAAGGTGTTCTCTTGGAAGGCCTATCTTCTCCATTTTCATAAGCATATGGACCACAATTGAACTTCCTGTGCAGCTGGTGGGCTATATAAAGTATGAACAAACAAAAAGGAGGGAAGCTCAATGCTTTAATGAAGGATGTGGAGGATCTCTTCAAATTCTTTTATTCGTGTGCAACAAACACACCTTTACCAAGCAAGCCCAACTCCTGCCTCCACCATTTAGTGCAGGCACATCTAATACACTGACTGCACCTGGAGTGTATGCAAGTGGTTCCCATTGGCTACTTCCAGCTCCAGGGGAACAGAAATAAGGTGTTGTGGGCTACTTCCCACACCCCTTTTTGTCCTTTAATAGTGTGAGATGGGATTCTGTGGGTGAGAGTGAATGGGTTGTAAAAGGAGGTGAAGAGCTTGTACATTTCAGCAGCTGGGGGTTGACAGAGTAAAGGTAGGTGTATTAATGGAGCGTAGTGGGGCATTGCTGAAAGAGAGAGCAGGGTTAAGGTTTAATGGGCAATGTTAACTGTGCATTTTTCCTGGTTTTCAGAAGTTTGAGTTTTCCTCAACTCAGCATTCTGCAAGGGACCGATGTACCACCAAGCAACCTTCACTCTGCATTAATAGAGTTTTTTGCCATTTAATTGTGTTACGGTGATCCCTGTAGGCACCAGCCCCATTGTGCTATGCACTGTACGAACACGTAACAAAAAGACAGTCCCTATCCTAAGGAGCTCACAGGCTAGTAATAAGAAGATAATACAACAGGTGAATGCAACAAATGGATGAGGGGAGCCAAGAGGTAACAAATATAGGACTTTGACTTAAGTGTATGGGGTTAACATGGCTATTTCCAAAACTTATCAATTAATTATTTGGAAGGTTTTTTTTAGCATTCTCCCCAGAGGCCATACTATCCAGTGTTCATTGTGTTGTGTTCTGGGGTGCTCAGATATTTAACAGACCCCTTATTATTTCTTGCATCTGTACATTCTTGGTGAAATATTTTGCATTCACTGTCCCACAGGCTGTAATAATGTCACTTTGTGAATTGAGCTCTCACTATGACTGGGTTTCCTAAAGGCTGTGAAAGAACTGAGAAATTGTCTAAGTCCCATACCAAGACAGTAGATCAACCACTGCTAAAGAGGGAAACATGCTTGTTTGAAATAGATGATTCGCTTGTATAGGAACATCTCTCCCTCCTCCCATAACTCTGAAACATGCTGGAGATGAGAGAGTGCTTTGTGTTTATTAGTTGGGAGCTGTATTATGCTCTGATGTCTGGGCTTAAAGCTTATTCCCCCTTTGTCTTTGCATCCAATGCCATTTTAAAATGTCATAATTTTCTCCCTAGGGCTAGATAAAACCCTTGAATGTCATCCAAAATGTCTTACTGAGTGCACGCCAACTTTAGCAAACCCATAACTAACATCCAGCTGGATCTCTTCTTACACCCTGCCAGAGTTCTTCCTTCTCATTTGCCATGCAGGTGTTCCATTCTCCCTCCTATGCTAATGAGCCAGCCACCTGGAGAACCCCTGCCTCCCAGGCCCCTATCCCATCATGCATATCGGATCTGTAGGAAGCAGAAGATATTGAATGATAAGTTCAATGATCTGAAAAACAAATTTCATTTGATGACTGTCTGCTGCTATAAACACAGTGCAAAGTCCTATGCCAGGAAAATGAACTGAATTGCTCACTTTATAAAGTGTGAGATTCCTTAACTTTTTATAACATACTTTGCACTCATGTTTGCTTGAAAATGAATATGCATCAGGCTATGTTTTCAACATAGAATGCAGTACTGAAAATGCCATCTACCTAGAGGTACATATTGTAAAATGTATTGCATTTTCAGGGAGAACATATTTCATATATGTCAGCAATAAAGCGTACATAAATAATAATAATAAATAATAAAATAAAATAATAATAATAATAATTAATAATAAAGTGGCGAAAGAATTTAACCCCTTTTCTTATCTCAAAGACATTGGTTCAAATATTGGTCTTAGCTCTGTTCTTTGAGGAATTTTGTATAAATTACTTACTGTCCTGTCCTTGGCTCAGTGTGGTTCAACTGCTTTTTATGGACACTATCCCGCAAGCTACTGAGTGCCCTCACTGACATCAGGGGGAGCTGGAGGCATGCAGCACCTGGCTGGAGATGTTCAGCATAGCGTAGGATTGGAGGATGTGTTATGTGGGGTCTCTCAGGGTTAGACCAGGACTAGTCGATATATTAATTGATGACCTAAGTGAAGGTTACTTCAACTCTGACTAATCTATAGGATGACACCAATGCTTGAGTCATGCCAGAATAGTCCAGAATGTTGTTCCAGTACTTTTTCTTGGAGCCAGAATGGCTTCTTGTGATATTTCCTATACTTGTGTTCCAGCACTTCCCGAGCACAGCACTCACCCCCTGGATGAAACACAGCTAGGAGGTTTAGCGAATGCAGCAAGTTACACATTAAAAACTGGTGTTGCCTGATGACTTAGGTGGCTGCTTGGACTCAAGTGAGAGTGCTTTGGTATAAGGAAATGCATGATAATGCAGCTGGGGAAATAGAACCCACAGCATAAGTGTAAATTAGAGAAGTGTTGTATAAGAAGTAGTCATGGGGAAAGAGAGAGAGATTTGGGGATGATAATATGAATTCATGTCACATACAAAGAATATGAAAAAGCTCTGTTATGGGATATGTATATATAGAACACATAGTGGGCCTTGCAAGACATAGTGGGCCTAATTCTTTTCTCACTTACACTGGTTTCACCTGGGCATTGACTTCAATGGAATTACTCCTGACGTATAGTAGCGTAAATGAGAGGACAATCAGACCCAATGTGTCAGAGTGCTTTGTAGAATGCATTGGTAAGTCTGCATACAACAGCTTATAGTATCTCTTTACATTGGCTGGGATCTGGAATAATATGCAGAATTCTGCTTCGCTCACTTTAAAATAGATATAAAGATAGAAAAGTTTCAAGGATAGGCAACCAAAATGGCACAGGGGTTTCAGAATGTGATTTATGACAAAGTTTGAGTAAACTGAATTTCTTTAGTATAAAATGGTACCAAATGGAGGGACATAACAACTAGCTATATTTATCTGAAAGGTGTAAATACTGAGGGATGTAATTATTTTAGAATGATATATAAGGGTATAATAAGGGGTAATACTTTTCCTAATTTTAACCTTTAGGTTAAATGTCAAGGAGGGAGGAAACATCCTGACAGTGAGATATATTAGGGTGTGCAGTCGTCTCCCAATACTATCTCTTGGGACATTTTAAACTAGCCTGGAGAAAACAGTAGAAAATGTACTGTAGAGAAAGTCCTGCACTGGACTCCGGGCGAATGGCTAGATGACTTAAAGGAGTCACTAGTTTGAATGTTTCTATACTTCTCTGTTTATGGATATAACAAGTTTTCTCTGGTTATGATAATTCTTTATACATCATGGGCCAGATTCTCGTCCTTACTGAGGCTGGTTAGTACTGGTCCTTCTCTATAAGGCAGCTACAGACCCCAATATAATCAGCTACCCAAGGATTCCCTCAGCTTGAGAAAATTCCCAGATGGCATAGCATAACATCTCCTATTACTCTAAGGCAGGGGATATGGTCAGGAAAAAGGAAGTTTGGCTGAAGAGCCACTGTATCCAGTCAATCCCTAGCTTATCAGCTATGCAACATATAGCAGCCCTTAGGTTGCTCTAAGTTGTATTCTGGACCTGCTCTGGTAACTAGATTTGGGGGCACCTCTATACCAATATAGCTCAGGTGCACTGGGCAAATAAAGTGAAGTTCTTTGTATTTAAAAGGTAATATAATGTGAAGCAAGGCAGATGGCTACTTTCACAGGACAGTAGGCCCAGATCTTCAGAAGGTACCTAACTCCCAGTGAAATCAATACCTTTGAGGATCTGGGCCTACATGCCCAATTCTGCAAGTGCTGAAAGTCAGTGGGAGTTGAGGGTGCTCAACACCTCCCAGGATCACGTCTGCTGATCTGCCCAGCTGTACAACTGAAATTACTGAAGATCCAATTCCCTTGGGGATAGACTTCAACACTGTTGCTCACAGAGTAAGATATAACTCAGCTGAGTAGCATGGCAGGCCAGGACACAGACCACTGTATTTATGAAGATCCATTTTCTTAAAAGCCCCACATCAAGGGAGGAGAAAGGACATAGTATGACACTATGCATTAAAGCTCTTAACATAAATAAATAAATAAATAATAAAAATCCTTCTCACATACAAAGTCAAGCTCCTCTGTCCTTCAGGAAGGAAAGGAGGAAAACATCTTTTGCTCCAGTCTTTTGTTCTCTTTAATATTTTGCAGCTCTACATAACCATGGTGATTGGAACTGTCTGGAAGCCAAAGACAGATAGACCATGGAGGAACACAAATCAGTCCAAACGTCAATTATTAGCAAGACTTTCTGTCCTTGCTGCTACCAGTGTAATGGTCTATAAATTGTGCATATATGACCTGATCTTTGATGAAACGTTTTAGCCCTTCTACAGAATAGTCACAACAAATTTGTTCCCTTGCTTGTTCAGGTACTCACCAGAAATACTCTCTGCATTTAATGGCATCAGAAGTTTTAGATTTAAAGAACAAATAGAAAGAAATAACATGTTTTATACTATGGCATATTTGAATCATAACTCAAATGCGTATCATTACTGCATTCGCTTGTGAATCTGTTCTGAAAACAGTATGGCCTTAAATATTAAAACCAATATATAAACTAAATAAGTTATGAATACACAGGTTTCTCAAGCCAGAGAAAAGAATGAAAGAGCAAGTGTGCTTGTTCTAAATGGCTAATACCGACAGAGCGTGCATGATACTGTGAACTATCTAGCAATTTTCTTTTATCTCCACATTCATACTGTGTTTAGCTGTAAACATAATGCAGTGGACAAAGAGACAAGTGTGGTAATTCAAGTTAACTTCACAGTTGCCTCTTGATATATCACAACAACATGTCACTCAGTAATCCTGCTGAGTAAAGTGTAATTACCATGGAACATCTTGTGCTGTCTTGGGATTTCTCATACGGTAAGTCAGAAATGAATTCCTGTCAGTGCTGT
The DNA here is from genome assembly GCF_965140295.1 of Lepidochelys olivacea. Classification (NCBI taxonomy): domain Eukaryota; kingdom Metazoa; phylum Chordata; order Testudines; family Cheloniidae; genus Lepidochelys; species Lepidochelys olivacea. The sequence goes on from NC_140414.1 coordinate 99,772,648, forward strand.
AGGAATACTGTGGTACAGCTGTAGGAACAGACTGGCTGGGTCACAGGTCAGGGTGTTCTGCTACGAGTACAGGCCATTCGGGACATGCTTTCTTCGAGTGCAGGCAGACAACCACCCTACAACCCAATGCAGGCAAACATGCATCCACTGTATATTTAGGAATTTATGTGGCCCCATCACTGTAATAGCTGAGTGTATAAAAATGATAATGAATTTATCCCCTGGTTATCCCTGTGAGGTAGAGAAATAATAATATTCACTTTTAACAGATGAAGAATTGAGGCACTGAGAAAATCTGTAGAAGTACTGGAAATTGAACCCAGGTCTCCAAACAGTGCCTCAACCATGAGCACATCCTTTATCCCTCCCCAATCTGCCCTCCTTTCAAAATACCATCATATACAACCACCTTGATTGGTGGCTTGAGTTCTGATGGGTGGTGCTTCCCACTGAATGCAAAGTTAAATCTCAAGTCTGTGTTGCTTTTCAAGCCCTTCATGGGACTGGCCCAGTGTCTGAAACACTGCCTCTCCCTTTGTGACTGTGACCTCCCATGTAATTTTTGTTCCACTATGACAATGAAAGCGCTGACCACTGAGGGTGACGTGATCACAGGAGACTAAAAAACCTAACTCAGCTGAGAGAGAAGAGTTACCACCCACAGATCTCACCATGTTCAGAAGTACATGAAAAACTCATATGGTGAGCTTATCCTTATTTTTTATTTAAAAATGAAAATACTAATATAACGAACTCCAGCCAATGACTCATAGCTTTGACTTGACATAACTTGACAATTACCTCTTCTGTTCATTCCCTTTGAAGCACCTGGCAATGTCAGAAGACATGATGCTGGGCTAGATGGATCTTTGGTCTAACCCAGTATGGCCGTTCTTATGTTCTTAAGCAATAGGGAGAGAGATTGTTACCTTGTCTTTCAAAGCTTGTAGGGCAGTCTGATACCACAGTCGTGGACATGATATAAAAATGATGGATAGGTAGATGGTCTGATTATCTGGGCTTCAGTGGGAGTTGCTTATATCAAGAGCAGAGAGAATGAGGTGTCAGATTACTGTCAGGAGCGTGATAGCCGCTTAAATCAACATTTAAATGGTATCTTAGGATGGATAGATGTAGTAGCAGGGAAATGTAAAATAGCTGTAAGAAAAACCAAATTATCTGCAACCCATATGGGTGTAATGGAGGAGAGTGTATGTTTGAGAGAACAAGGAAGGAGTTCTTTGTTTTTCCTACAAACCAATGTTTCTTTATCTGCGTTTGAATTCTCATTGAACTATTCACAGAAAATATGGCTTCGAAATCAACCATTAAAGATTCTCCTTAATATCCACATACCATTCAGAGCAGGTCAGCTTGTTTTGAGTTTCTATGTGTTGAAAATCATCAATTATTGCAATAAAATATTATCAGTTTAAATACAATTGGCCAGATTCATCCCTGGTATAACTCCATTGATCTCATCCCAGCATTTCTAGTTTCAAGTAATCAAGAAGAGCATCTGGGGATTGATATTTGTAGTGAAAGAACAGTGAGAACTGAAAATGACATTTTCCCATCTAGACATCAAATATAACTCTTTTTCTTGAGATGGGGTTTACAAAAATAAATCACTCAAGTGCACATGGATAAATCTAATATATCTAGTGATATATTCAAAAATATTTCAATACCTTGATTCTAAATGTGCACCACTCTGCAGTTGTCTAATATTTCTGTGGCCTGATGTTATTAAATTCTTGGATGTTACAATGTTTTGTTATGCTAATTTATATACCTGGAAAGTATTTGAAACTGTGACTCACAATTTGTCTTAGTATAAGTAGGACAAAATTAAGCATCTTACTGAGCGTGATTGATTCACTGTGTTTTCAGTTCAGTATGTAACACTCAATTTTTTCATCCCTTCCAATAAAATCATGCTGAACCATCCATTATTTTAAACATTTGAATGGAAAGAAGAAAAGTAACTAATAGGGCTGTAGATCCCCTCTCTTGCTTTAGCACAAAAACCCATCTACACCCCTAAGCCTCCCCTCCACCCCAGGAAAACAACCCATAAGCCTGATCAGAAAGATTGCATGTCCTGTCTGTATTTGCAGGTAAGTGGCTCTATGTGGGCCCACTTACAATAATGTATATCTAGAGATGCCACACTGAGTCAAAACTGAGAGAAGAATTTGGCCCCATATGTTCTTTTGTTTTAAATATGGTCAGAAAAGGTAGGTCCTGATCCTGCCAACTTCTCTGCATGGGCTGCCTGTGCAGAACCCCACTGATGTCGATGGGGTTCCATGTGGGCACAAGGTTCCACCCACACAGAGCAGTTTGTAGGACTGGGGCTTCAGATTGTTTCCTGTGTGACTGGGGCATCATTTCAGAAAAATTCTGGTTGGGGAGGAGGCAAAAATGGTGTCAGTATATAGAACATTATATATATGATATTATATCCTGCAAAGCCTGGTGGATGGGGAGCGAAGCAAAAAAGAGACTGACCCTTGCGGCCCATCGAAAATGATGTTCCTGCTTATCTTGTACTTGGTGGTTGGTCCCTCCAGCTTCCATCATCTCTAGCTACCCTCCTGATAGGATTTCAGAATACAAACTGTGGGAATCACTGGACCCACCAAATCTGGTAAAGGAAGTGAAGGCATTGCCTATGGAATAAACTTGTCTAAATAGTTCATGTCTACATCATCTTCATAGTAATATTTTATCATTTTTTAAAAAATAAATACTTGTTTTGAATAAATTAGTGGCTTAATAGATGGCATTTGGTGGGAAGGGACTGGTGTCATAAATATAAAGGGAACGGTAAACACCTTTAAATCCCTCCTGGCCAGAGGAAAAACCCTTTCACCTGTAAAGGGTTAAGAAGCTACGATAACCTCGCTGGCACCTGACCAAAATGACCAATGAGGAGACAATATACTTTCAAAGCTGGAGGGGGTGGGGGGAAGCAAAGGGTCCTCTCTGTCTATGTGATGCTTTTGCCGGGACCAGAGCAGGAATGCAGGTCAGAACTCCCGTAAAGAGTTAGTAAGCAATCTAGTTAGATATGCGTTAGATTCTGTTTTGTTTAAATGGCTGATAAAATAAGTTGTGCTGGAGGGAATGTATATTCCTGGTTTTGTGTCTTTTTGTAACTTAAGGTTTTGCCTAGGCGGATTCTCTGTGTTTTGAATCTGATTACCCTGTAAGGTATTTACCATCCTGATTTTACAGAGGTGATTCTTTTACTTTTTCTTTAATTAAAATTCTCTTTTAAGAATCTGATTGCTTTTTTCATTGTTCTTAAGATCCAAGGGTTTGAGTCTGTGTTCACCTATGCAAATTGGTGAGGATTTTTATCAAACCTTCCCCAGGAAAGGGGGTGTAGTGCTTAGGGGGATATTTTGGAGGGGGCAGACGTTTCCAAGTGGGCATTTCCACTGTTATTTTTGTTAGACACTTTGGTGGCGGCAGCATAAGGTCCAGGGACAAAAGGTAAAAGTTTGTACCTTGGGGAACTTTTAACCTAAGCTGGTAAGAATAAGCTTAGGGGGTCTTTCATGCAGGTCCCCACATCTGTACCCTAGAGTTCAGAGTGGGGAAGGAACCTTGACAACTGGTTATAGACAGGAAAGTAGCGGTAGGAAGGAAAATGTTTACTGAGGAAATTAAATATATTTATTCATTTTTTTGTTTGCACTTTATGATTTTGAGAAAAATCTCTGCCTCCATGCTTTACACAGTGCTGGGTGAACCTGGATTTGGGTTTGATGTGAAAATGAAACTTTCCTAAGTCTGACAACTTCATAGCAGAGACAGTATCAGGATCCCCATCTTACTTGGTGTTATCACCTTGGGAGAGGCTGCTGTCCATGTTTTGACTTGACATTTTGAAGACGGATTGTAAGTTAACACCTGGTACTGGAAACGCAGCTGGCTGTGCAGCTGCTCTTTACCAGCACTGTGCATGCTGTTTTCACCATCTGTTGGACCGTGGACTGATGCTGATGTCCTTTGCAATGGGAACCACCTTTAACAGGAGGCCAGGAGTTTTCCTTATCTTGTGAAAATTCTCCACAAAAGTGCTGGCTTGTAAAAGAATTAATATTAATACTTTGTAAAAACCTTTTCCCTTTCTGATGTCTATTGATGGCCTGCATCTCTCCCCAGGTACAATATCTAGGGAAAGAATGGGTACCTGGGGAATTGTTGAGATACATTGCTCTGTAGTGTCTTTCATTGGCAGTAGCAAGCCCTGAAGTATGAAGCAGAAGTTTTAGCTTCATATTTTAATTGACCCGTGTAGGGGCAAGGTTGCGGAAGATTGGCGAGGAGCTAAGTGGTGGACTGAGTACGTGACTGGATGTAAGTGGAGGATGCAGGCAGTTTAAATGAACTTTGTCTGACAGACCCTGCCAAAAGATATTGTAGCATAAGTCAGCATATTTTTGCCTGTAAACAAGTTAGTTTATGTAATAAGCATAAATCATACATATAAGAATGTAACCAGCTGTTGACCCCATGTAACCCCGAGATAAGTGCGGAGAATATAGCACTGCAGTGGACTCCTCCCCGGCGGAGTCCTGCCTGGTCAGCTGTCCCAAACGGCCAGAGTCCCCTGCAGCCCCTCCGTGTGTCCTCCCTGTGCAGATTGGAGCGTAAGTTCTCCTTCCTTCCTTCCTTCCTTCCTTCAATAAAGCATAGTTTACTATTCTTAGGCCTGAGTGTCCTCCTTTTGCTGGTATCCCTCTCCCCCCGCCCCCGGCCCTTGCGGGCACAACCCGATGTTAAAATTGGCCCCATGTGTTAAAGTTTCCTCACAGTGCAAATCTCAGGTGGTGAAATGATAGGCTGACTCTCTGGGCCATAAGAACTAGGCCAAATGTGATACAAATATCATATATATGGGTGGTATTTTAGCTAGAGTTGTCTTTGCGTTATATTTCCTAACTTACTATGCTACAGTCATTTTAATCATCTGCTTTGAAATTCTAATGATAATCATTAAAAGAATGAATGTGTCTCTAGAAACAAGTATGGCTCTTAACACATACTGGGGAGCTTATTGAAAACAGAACCATTTCTCTGGAAACTGGAAAGTTCCTATATTTTTTAGCCTTTATGTGCAACTGAGGCAAAAGTAAAGAGACCCTCAATTTGGACTCCATATTTGAAACTTTGTTTTAAGAAAAGTATTTAATAAAGTACGAAGAAAGTAGACGATATATTCAGAAGACCCACTTATGATATGGAAATGTGGGTAAGGCATTTGAAGCAGGAATTTCTTCCTTTGTATTATACCAGATCCATACTCCTGCTAAAATAATTAACCAGGAGTGCATGTATAATGATCAACAATGTAAGGTATCTCCTGCCCCGGGTCAAACACTGGGTAAGACTCCCATTGACTTCATTGTACTCAGATACAGTGGCAAGGAGGGTGATATAAGAACCTATTGAACTGTGAGACCATAATTTGACCCTATGCTCATGGAAAGGAGCCAAGGAGTTTCCTGCTTAAAAGAACTCATCAGCATTCTGATATTTAAAAGAAAGCAACTAATGACAAGCAAACAAACAGGAGAATATAATAATTAAAAGTGTTGAGACAACATAAATTACTTAAAGCACTTTGAGATCCTGAAACTGGTGGTGCCTTAGAAGTGCAAAGGGTTATTACTATTAAAAGAAAACAAACTAACTAATGTGGATCATGTACCAATTATACTGGAGAAATATTTGCTTAGGGTTACAGATAGAATGTGAGCACTGATTTGATATTGCAAGTGGGTCAATTGAATAAAACTCTTCTCAAGGCCAGGTGATGACCGAATCTGGGCAAGTGGTAAAACCAGTGACTTTTCTTGATCTAGAATTTGTTCAATATTATTTTTTGTTTAATATTTGTGCATAATGGTTTGAAGAAGCAGGACCAGTGTGAGGAGAAGCTATGAGGATATGTGTACTGAGTCGTTAAATCTCTGGCCGGATTCCAGGCAGGTTCTAGGTGAAAGCTGTATGGTGAAGTAGAAAGAGACAGTGTAGCTTTAGAGGCTACATGGTTTTGCTTATTCTAATAAAATTCCTTGTTCAGCATTTGAAGAAAGTGACTCTTTCTGTGAGTCTTTACCATTATGATACGGCACAGTTCAATGTCAGTTTGAGATCTGCCTGTACGTGAAGTCATTTGATTGCTCATCCATGCTGTATGTCTCTGCCATAACTTAGTCACTGCTGGTAGCGACAGTTTGTCCTGAAGTCAGCCTTTACAGATTGCTGCAGAAAAGGATAAATTGTTAACCTCTCACTATAAGGCTCACTGTGTATAAGGCTATGTCTGATAAAAGACCACTGCACTGTGAGCGTCTGGTTCCCCACTTCTCTAGGAGCCTGTTGACCATTTAACAAGCCAAGCAGTGACAAGCTGAAACCTTCTACTTCAGATGCAACCCCCAGCATGTTACTGATCAATTGCAGCTTCCTCTTAGTTTTTTCCCTGCTCAATCCTGACACAGTGGATAAAATAACCAGAGAATTTACAGATTTCTGCTAATATGTTTTCAGTGTTAAAGTTTCCTCAGAGGAAGCTAGCGATGTTGCTACACTGCCTGTGACGCGTGGTGTATGTGTGAAGTAGAGCAGGGTGGAAACTTTTTGTCAAACCGGTTCTCCATTGCAAAATGCTGCTTGGACAAAATCGAATTTTTTTCACAAAATCCTGTAGATTTTGATGCAATTTCCCATAAAAATATTGAAATGGAAAATGATTCTGGGCTAACACAAAGAAATTGAAAACAGCTGCTCATCTAATTAGTAGACTGAGTGCTTTATCTTGTTTTCTAGATCAAAGGGTCAAACTGTTTAATAACAACACAAACAGGAGACATTTTGATCTAGAAATTAAAATAAGGCATTTCAATGAGTACTATGCACAGCTGCCCTTAATGATTTTAATAACAGAATAACATAGAATAATAGAATATTTATCTTGACATCATATTATGCACTACTGGTGACATGCCGTAACAATGTAAAAGTAATATAAAAATTAAAAAAAATGAAATGAAATTTCAATTAAAAAAATTCAATATAGAATTTTTTTAGACTTTCCATTTAATGGAAAGTTTCAAAAATATTTGTTTTGTTTCATACTGGAATGAAAATGTCTACATTCCCCAGCTGTCTAGTATGAAGCCACCCGCTCTGAAATGCATGTTTGCACCACTGCCTGGCGTGTGAACATTAGTGCTAAAGATATGCAGAGTAAATTGTTTGCAAAAGCATGGGCCAAAGAAACTCCTCCGCTTTTAGGGTGTAAAAAGTGGATATGTTTTAGCTGGTGATCCCATGGATGAGCAGGGGGAGGGACGGTGGGTAGGGTCCCATACTCACCTCTCACACTGATGTAAATCAGGAGTAACTCCACTGATGTCAGTTGTGTTACAGAATTGTAAAACTGAGCACCCTGGCCCTGATCCAGCAAAACAACGAAGCCTGAGAGGTCCAGGTGAAATTCACACTCTTAGTGTTAAGCACATATTTAAGTGCTTTCCTGGGTTTGGGCCAGAGAGTTCAGCATCTTGCAGGAGCAGCCTATAGTTAATAAGACCCCAATTTAGTTCCATTGTATACATCTGTGATCATATGTCTGCAGGTGACTAGCATTCACTTTTCTACTGATGCTGTTAAGAGTCTCATCAAGTTGAAATCCAGGAAAAACAAATCACTCTATTACTTTAATATGATTAAGATGCTGAACAATATTTAGACACAGTGTGTATCTATTTCAAAGATCTCAACTTTGTTGCCACTTGAGTGCTTTCTATTCTAACAGAGACAATTAAAAAAGACACTACCGAGAGTCTTCAATCTCAGTCCAATGGATTGCTGCATTTTAATGGAGAACATTTATTCCAACCTGTAATTACATTTGGCAGTCTGAAATCATTCATCTTTTGCTTTGAAGCCAGGCTCTCTCTCTTGAACATTTTATTTTAAAAAACCTTCCAGTCATCATCCTGTCTTGTTACAAGGTGAATGTACATATGCTATTGGATGTTTATGCAGAATCACAATACTGTATTTCTAGAAGCTGCATTTGTGTCATCACCTTTCCTTTGTTCAGGATACAATGCAAGCCGTCAAAGGTTTGCTAAAACAGAGATGGAGAAAACTGACATTACTTAGGCCAAGCAATCTTTTAAACTTAAAAGGGCCCTTTCAAGGTTGAGGGGATGAAATTTGACCTACCTTTCTACCCTAGTCCATGTAATTATTTACACAGGGCTACTGCTTGAAAAATTGTGGAACAAACTGCATTAGTTGGTCATAGGCCCCCATAATATACAGTAGGTGACATTATGGAATTCCTTGTGGCTATATTTTAAGCTTTAAAACCTTTGAGGTGAAGGGGGTTTTGTTTAAAACGCCTTTTTGAGCACAGGCCACAGAAGAGGAGGAATTTAAAATGACAGAAATTTTACAAGCTTGAAAGTGCCTTTGTGACCTCCAGAAGTCTTTTTCTATAAAAAGAAAAATGATCCTTATTGAGCTTTAAAAGCATCCACAAGGTGTTTCTCTATTGGCTGCTGTCAAGGTTCCTCCCCCACTCTGAACTCTAGGGTACAGATGTGGGGACCTGCATGAAAAACCTCCTAAGCTTATCTTTACCAGCTTAGGTCAAACTTCCCCAAGGTACAAAATTTTACACCTTGGACAGGCCGCTACCACCACCAAACTAATACTGGTTACTGGGGAAGAGCTGTTTGGACGCGTCCTTCCCCCCAAAATACTTCCCAAAACCTTGCACCCCACTTCCTGGACAAGGTTTGGTAAAAAGCCTCACCAATTTGTCTAGGTGACTACAGACCCAGACCCTTGGATCTTAAGAACAATGAACAATCCTCCCAACACTTGCACCCCCCCTTTCCTGGGAAATGTTGGATAAAAAGCCTCACCAATTTGCATAGGTGACCACAAACCCAAACACTTGGATCTGAGAACAATGAAAAAGCATTCAGTGTTTTACAAGAAGACTTTTAATAAAAAATAGAAGTAAATAGAAATAAAGAAATCCCCCCTGTAAAATCAGGATGGTATATATCTTACAGGGTAATTAGATTCAAAAACATAGAGAACCCCTCTAGGCAAAACCTTAAGTTACAAAAAAGATACACAGACAGAAATAGTTATTCTATTCAGCACAATTCTTTTCTCAGCCATTTAAAGAAATCATAATCTAACACATACCTAGCTAGATTACTTACTAAAAGTTCTAAGACTCCATTCCTGTTCTGTCCCCGGCCAAGACGACTACAGACAGACACAGACCCTTTGTTTCTCTCCCTCCTCCCAGCTTTTGAAAGTATCTTGTCTCCTCATTGGTCATTTTGGTCAGGTGCCAGCGAGGTTACCTTTAGCTTCTTAACCCTTTACAGGTGAGAGGAGCTTTCCCCTGGCCAGGAGGGATTTCAAAGGGGTTTACCCTTCCCTTTATATTTATGACAGCTGCCATCTTGGACTCTTTCATCCAGTAAGAGCTACATTTCATACTTTGCTGTCACTTTAAAAGTTCAGCATACTGAGGGGTCCCACAAGATTTAACATCCTGGGAACCAAGAAATCTTAGAAAACAGTTCTCAGCAGCAATTGTCTCTAGCTCCCCCATTAGCAGCATACCTCAGTGGGAGCCACTTGAAAATCTTTGGGTTTGATTTAACAAAGCAGTTTCAGCTGTTGCCACAGTGTGCTCAGTGCACTGAGGAGTGTGTGTGTGTTGGGGGAACTTCTTGGGTTCTATAGTGTTAAGCAGAGCTGGTCAAAACATGGTCAGTTTGTTTCACACAAAAAATGAAATTTTAAAGTCTTCTGATATTATTGATATTGGAGTTTTAGTTTTAATTTTCCTCCTTTCTCTTGCTTTTTAAGTGACAAAATGAAAAGAGATTGGGGAGGGTGGAAGGAAAAGGGCAGAGAAATTGGGGAAAAATTGTGCTTGACAACTGAGAACATTGAAAAAAACTGAAAATTATTTTAGAAAAGGACAATTTTTGTTGAAAAAATTTTTGAATGACAAATGTTGACTAGCTCTAATATTAAGGGATCAGGAAGTGTCTTGATATTAAGGGTCCTGGATAGTTTCAAAAGGATACTGCACACATAACTGATTGAGTTAGTGACACTAACAGAGGGCAAGTACTGTTTGAACCAATTGACACTTTTCAGAGGGGATGCCCATGGGTACAAATGCTGGAGGAGGTGGGCAGGATGGGGAATGCCAGGAACAAGTTGTTACTACTCTGCAGATGATCCTCTAACTGTAATTGCAAGTCAAACACATTCTCACTGCTCTTCCACCCTCCTGCTGCCATCAAAGTAAATGGCAAAACTCCCGTTAACATGAAGAGGGCCAGGATTTCACGCAACATTTTATATGCACTTGCATCTCTGGTCACATCTGTGGTGGAAGTAGCTGTAGCCACCAAGAATTACACCTGGGTGAAGAGGTATGCTAGAAGCATGACCTAGAAATTGTGCCTGACTTGGCACATTTCTTAGAGTTGCCAGCCACAGGCAGATGGTCCCCTGGCATCAGATTTTTGCCTGTGTGGGACAGCAATAGCAACAAGATTCCCATTCCATTTGTCCAACTTCGGGCTCAGAAAAAAAAAGTGTGTGCATGTGAACAATGAGGAGGTGGCCCACAGGAAAAAATGTACCCACTCCAGTCATTTTCTTTTCCATTCTCATTATCACAGGGATTTGTGTATCTTATGCTATTTGGCAGCATTCTCAGCACATTATTTATACGAAAGGGAGGCTTTACCATTTTATATACTTCCTTCAGCAATGTACTCTGTGATGGGTTGTAATATTTGGCTGAAGCCCAAGAGTGTCAAGAAGCTCTGGGACTTCAGTGCTAAGACCCCCTGCTGGAAGACAAGGGGTTAATGTACAGGGACTAGAAGCAACTGGAAGCCAAAAGCCTCCAATGAAACCAAACCAGAAATCAAGGGTAGATTGGTGAGTGTGGCTGAAGAGCCAGACAATTACTCTGAGCCCTGAGGTAACGGAGAGTTTTATTTACTTCACACCTTATTGAAAGGGTGTTTGTGACTTTTATTTGCTTTGAACTCTGAAGCCAGGGAATTTGCACCTGTTTGTGTGGCTCAGAATTTGGAATACTGTTTGCTCTAACTCTGAAGTCAGAGAGCTTTGGGACAAAGTGTTCGTCTACATGGGGAAACTTAATGACCTAGCCATTCTAGTGTAACTATATCAGCATGGCTATATCGGTAAATTTCCCTGTGTAGACAAGCCTTCTGTTTATTCAAGCTCTGAAAAAAAATGGATTAAATCCCCCTTTAGGGGCATACAGAAGGACGTTTGCTTGAGTATTGCTTTATTCATTTTGCCTGGGTCCTGTTTCATTGAAGGACCATTTGCCCATTTAGACAAATGAAAAATAAGCTGAAAAGCTTTTTAGTAACAGTGACTCAGTGGTTTAACCTCAAGCTGCCTACTTAAGAATGCATTCTGTGTCTCATTCTTAATAAAATTCTCCATTTGTGAATGGACAGTGATAAAAGGATTTGACCTTTATGTATTATTGCTTGATTTCTTTTTCTGTATTTGCTGGAAAAATTAAAATCAGGTGCTGAACATTCTCATTAGTATTCATTTCAAATATTCTTGCATGTCATTATCCCTTTCAACACAGAGTTGCTGTATAATATAAATGTGTATAATATAAATGTGCTTCTGTCTACATCTTCTGCACTAGAGCTTGGGGAGCTTTTCATTGTGAATGGTTTATTTGATGAATTTTGCCTCCTTTTCAGTTCCAAACAATTTTTGATCTTTATGAATTTGTTCATGCAAGCACATCTCAACCTGTGACGTGCTCATAAGCAGTTTGCTACCTGCAAGTACTATTATTACCATTCTGTGACTGCTCACAGTATTGTTTCTGTTCCTTCTTTGGATGAGTAATAGATTAGGGAATTTTTAGATGACATTAAACCTTTCTCTTTCTGGAAACTTTGCATTATGCAGGGTCAGCACTTCTATAAAAATTAGGCTATTGTAATATTATAGGCCGAGTTAGTGCTGAGATTAACTTTCTTTGGTTGTATTCACCCATAGAAATTGTGTGTTTATTCTGAGCATAAAAGGCATGGTCAGATTGTTCATGTTATTTCCTTGTAGGGCAGAGTCCTGGTTAAGGTCTTTTGCATGACCCTTCTTGAGTAAAAAGAAAAGGAGTACTTGTGGCACCTTAGAGACTAACCAATTTATTTGAGCATAAACTTTCGTGAGCTACAGCTCACTTCATCGGATGCATACCGTGGAAACTGCAGAAGACATTATATACACACAGAGACCATGAAACAATACCTCCTCCCACCCCACTGTCCTGCTGGTAATAGCTTATCTAAAGTGATCATCAAGTTGGGCCATTTCCAGCACAAATCCAGGTTTTCTCACCCTCCGCCCCCCCCTCCACACAAACTCACTCTCCTGCTGGTAATAGCCCATCCAAAGTGACCACTCTCTTCACAATGTGCAATTTATCAGCCTTGGCGGGCCTGGGTCAGCTGATTCAGGCTTGCGGAACTTGGGCTGCGGGGCTGTAAAAGTGTTGTGTAGAGGTTTGAGCTCAGGCTGGAGCCTGAGCTCTGGGACCCTGTGAGGGGGGAGGGTCCCAGAACCTAGACTCCAGCCCACACCTGAATGTTTACACAGCAATTTTTAGCCCCGCAGCCTAAGCCCCGTGAGCCCAAGTCAGCTGACCTGGGCCAGCCACCATGCCACGGGTCTCTTATTCCAGTGTAGTTGTACCCACAGGGTATGTCTTCACTGCAGCATTTGCAACCTCACTGCTAGAGAAACATGGGCCAAGCACAAAGTCTGATCAGCCACTCTGAGACCTGGCAAACTTACTTATACCAGCATCAGGCTGTTTAGGACATTTATTTTAGCCTCTCTGGGCCTTGGACTCACAGCAGTGTTGCAAAAGATGCAATCTAGGACAGCTAAGTCAAATTCTTATTAGACAGAAGCAAAAAGAAAGAAATAGGAAAGAGAATAAATAAAATGGGGAAGGAAAATGACAGCAGAAAACAAAGTCTCTCATTCCAGAGGTGGTCATGATTTAGCTGGTGCCAGTGGAGGTGGCATACCATCTGGGTCCCTCTCTCTGGCCTGATCTGGTCTGGACATCTCTCAGGATCAGGGTGATGGAGGCCCAGTGGTATCACTGTGGAACCTGGGGTTGCTAGAGATGGTTGAGGTGGCAGCCATGATGGTAAAGCTTGCTCCTTTCAGTCCACCTGGTTCCCAGCGAGCTGCTAATTTGATCCTCCTACTGAAGTACTTTTTTAAGGACTCCAAAAGGGAATGATAGGTGGAATAGCCCATTCTCCCACTATTTTGCACACCAATTAGCCCTCATTTATGACATACCAAGTCTGGTCCATTGATTTTCAGTCTCACACTTCTCTAATTTACTAGACATGATCTCAACACTGTCCTTGGGTTGTATCAGTAGGCCTTTTTGTTTGAATTAACCCAGTCTTTTGTCTCCTATTTTACCTCTCCCATAAATATTTATTATTATAGGTGATTGGATCATTTTATTAACTTTTATCAGTTTTCCTTCAGTTGGGGTAGGCCTTCTAGATGCCAGTTATTACAACGGGCTCCATGTAATCCTGGAGCAGCTATAACCAGGGACCGAGAATAGAGCAGTATCCTTTCCCATCCCAGGAACCCTGCACTCCGTACATGGCACCAACAGTCCATTCCCCTCCCATCCAGGGATAACACATGGGCCAGCCCATCTCTTCTTCCCCCTTCCCTCACCCGCAGACAGCCTTCTTTTGCTGCCTCTAATGTATTGGTCCTAAAGTATTGCGTGGTAGCTATCTGTGTTACAGTGTTGAAGATTTGATGTTCAAAACAGGATTTGTGAGGTGAGAGGGTTTGTTACAGTCACACTGCATAGAATTTTATTTTTAACTTTTTCTTTAAAAAACAATCCACAGGAAATTACTCCCCCAAATCCCTACATTAAAAGAGTGTTATTTAAGTTGCCAAGCCAAGCACTTGAAAGTTAAGAAAAATCAGATATATAGTTCTCCATGCAACCTTAATTCAGCCCCCTACTACAGTATGATGCAATCTTTAATTACATGATCACATACTATTTGTTTTTCAACAGAACTCCTGCCCTCATTCAAGATGCAAGTTGGATACATAGACTGGAGGCAGAGTTAAGTTGCATTGGCAGCCATAAATCTGGCATGTCCTAACTTTTTAGTGCTTGACTTTGCTTTTTACATAACTTACATATTTAATATGTGTTTTGTGTATAGTATTATATAAGTACAAAGGACTTCTGTTTAAAAATTAATACAATTCTCCCAGCTGTTCTGCAGAAGATCATTTGTTATCTCACACATTAGTCCAGCGATTCTCAAACTGTGGGTTGGGACCCCAAAGTGGATCACGACTCCATTTTAATGGGGTCACCAGGGCTGGTGTTAGACTTGCTGGGGCCCAGGGCTGAAGCCAAAGCCCAAGCCCCACCACCCTTGGGATTTGGCTTTAGCCCCCCAGCCCGGGGCGACGAGGCTTGGGCTTCAGTTTTGGACCCCCACCCCACCTAGGGAAGTGAGTCTTGGGCTGGCTCAGGCTTCACTCCCCCATCCTGGGGTGGTGTAATAATTTTTGTTCTCAGAAGATGGTCACGATGCAATGCAGTTTGAGAACCCCTGCATTAAGCTATCTCTCACAGTTTTTCAGACTGCTCCTAGACCACTTCTTCTGTTTTGATGCATTTGGTCTCACATTCCTCCCCTGATGGAGATTCCCTCTAATTACTCATTTTTCTATTCCCTCTTTCCACCCTTTGCCTAATACAAAAGTAAATTCAAATCTGAATTTTCTTAATTTTATAGGTCTGTATCAGAATTTCTCCATTTACTGAGGGCTTTGTGACCCAACCCTATGTGGCTGCATAGCTGATTAGTAGAGACTAAGACCCAAACACAGCTATTTTGCCATTTGAGATGGGCAAATTTTTTTAGGCAAATACTTAATTGGCAAAAAAATATATACTTTTTTAAATTCATTTTTCAGGGCGTTGGAACTATTTGTGGATTTAGGGCAAATTTGACTGAAACCCGCCCCTGGATTTTTTTTAATTGCGAAGTGTTTTGATGTTTTGAGTTGAAATGATGTTTGATTTAGAAATATAGGACTGTTTTTTAGAAAATGGTGAAAAACACCCCAAACCAAAACACACACAAAATAATAAAATTGGAAAGGGTTCAACTAAGAGTTTCATTTGACTCCAGACCAAAATTTTGTGTTTTGGCTTTGGTTTCAATGAGCAAAAACTTAAACAAATCAGTTTTGGTTTGAACTGAACTGACTCTTTTTCTTAAGGATTTTTTGGCTCTTCCCTGAACTAAAAAATCTATTATTTGCTCAGCTCTAGTTGCCACTTACCTTATTTTGGCTGCAAGGGTCTGTGTGCCTCTTCTCCCCCTCACATGTCCCTTGAGCAGGTAGGCACAAAGGTGTGGGAGTAGGCTGAGCCTAGGCTACACTCTCCATAACATGTCAACCAGCAAGGCTGAGCTGACACAAGGTGGGGAATAATCTACAACCAGCAAAGGGCTGCAGTAAATTATTCTCCTTTGGGAACAAGGGGAATCAGGGGGTCTCTGAGTCACTCTTTCTGTGCTACTCAGCATAATGGCTCAGTTTAGGTCTAAATTCCTCCTGTCTTCATCTATCTATACACCCCTTTTGCATACACTCCCTTGTTCTAAAGAAATGTATAGCATGATATGCTACCTCACAGAGCCTTCATTTCTTCCTTCCCCATACCAATATTCATCAAACAGGATGCCTTTTAGGTGACCTGCTTCTTTTGTAGGCCTTGAGGCAAAATAATCAGGTTAGTTTGGTGATTACACCTTTCCTAAAATCATCATTTGAATGAGACTCCCCAACTATAAAAGATAGACACAACCTCATGATACTTATACTGCATGTTCATGCTTGTGCACTTTCAATGAAATAAGAGATAAATGTTCATGAGGGTCGTCTCTCTTTATTTTTTAAACACTTGACTATAGGATAAAACAACTGAGATATTTGGTGAGGTAATTAATGAGAATTTTCACATTAGCACTTCTTTCAAGCTTCTTTCTTGCTACCAGTTAATCATTACTGTTGTTTATGGTTTGTTAAGCATGCTAAGTGTGCTTGGTGCTATATGTGATAGATGTAGTAGTCTGTCCCAAGCAGCTTACAGTTAGAACTGGTTGAAATGGTTTATTTTGGGGGGGGGCAGGGTTTATGGAGGAGAAGAGAATGAAATTTTGAAAAGCCAATGAAAATAATATGAAGAGTTATTGCAAAATTTGTACTTTTTTTAACAAGATTGTACTTACAATCTAACTAATGATCATAGTATAGTAGTTACTTATCTGATAGTATTAGAGGTACTGGACTGGTAATATTATAAAAAATATCCAAAATAGCAAATCAAACCTAGTCTCTGTTATTTCAATTGTATTTCCACCCCAAATAATTTTACAGAATAATTGAACAGGTATTTTTTAACTTGCTGAGACTTGGCTTCAAGTTCGTAGTGACAAGGGTGCTAGCCTGGAACTCAGGAGACTCAGATTCGGTTCCTTGCTCTGTCATAGACTTCCTGTGTGACCTTGGGCAACCCCCTTGTCTCCCTGTGTTCCAGATGCTGTACTGGATGCTAGTTCTTGACTAGCCCACAGAGATGTTGTGAAGCTAAAATACATAAAAGATTGTGCAGTGCTTAGATTACGGTAATGGGTCGGGGGTCGGAGTGGGGGATAGGTATCACAGATAAAAAGTTCTGTGAATCTCCTGCAGAATACAGGAGATTCACAAAAGTCTCTGTTTTGTCTTGCACAAAAGTCTCTATTTTGTGACCTTATGGGGCGTGTAGAGCCCTGAACATCTCATAAGCCAGTTGCACACAAGGGCCACCTATTCTACAGTCAAGTCAGCCTGGTGCACCACAGTAAACACCCATGCCACAGGTGAAAGTTTGAGTTATACAAGGTCACAAGACATGTAAAGAGTAATACCCCGGGGTTCTGGAACTCTTCTCCCCTGCTAGGACCACAATATTTATAGTAGTTACCACAGCCATAGTGCTGTACTAATGACTACTGTGCAGTTCCAGACCTTCTTGTTGTTTTTTAAAATAAGTAACAGTGTAATTGTTGAGAGAAGTATCTTTGCCATCCCAAATTCTGCCTGGAGAGACTAGAAGTTGGTTCAAGTTCCTAGTCTCTGGATAAGACAGTATTTCCTTTGCTGGAAATGAGAATCCCAACTCCTTAATCAGTGATATCATTGAAATGGGAGCGATGTGGTGGAATCTTCCACCCAATGGGCTTCATCTCTGTGCTAAAAGCATCAGCTCCATACTGAAACTTTCACCTGGGACACTTCCGTTTCAGATGTTCAATTTTAGAGTGCTATGATTAGCAATAAAAGGCCTGAAAGAAATGGTCCCTTCACAGATTTTAAGGCTGCAAGAGACCATTATGATCATCTAGCCTGATTTCCTGTATAACATAGGCCCAAAGAATTTCACAATTCTAATCCTGTACTGAGAGTTCCTTCTTTTTCAACAGAGGGGCTCCTTGACCAGATTTAGTCATATCTGCTTAATTTTCTGACAAAGATTTTTATTCCACTTCTCTCTTCTTAGCCAGAAAGAACTCCGTTGTAAGTTTGGAATGCAGGCTAAGTTTGCATGACTGGCAGTTATGAAAAGCAAACCTTTATTTGTGTAAACTGAGCACATTTGCTATGGAATCACTGAAAGATAAAAATCATGGGACCCCACGATGCCATCTTTTCAGCCACTTTTCAGGACAGAGCCAAACTTTAAAAATCACTCCTGTCAGTCAACTCTGGAGGGACTCATCTCCTGATAAGGTATCAGGGAATGTAATGTGTGTACTCACTACATCCATCAAGTGCTTCTCTATGACTTACTAACAATATACAGCAATAAGGCAGGACGGAGTCAATAACTCTACCTCTGGGGAGGGGCACCTGGCATTGGTCACTGTTGGAAGACAGGATACGGGACTAGATGGACCTTTGATCTGACCCAGTATGGCTGTTTTTATGTTCTTATGAACAGTTCCAGTCTTTTTAATTTCTCCTCACATGGAAGCTGTTCCATACCCCTAGTCATTTTTGTTGCCCTTCTCTGTACTTTTTTCAATTCTAATATATCTTTTTTGAGATGGGGCAACCAAATTTGCACATAGTATTCGAGGTGTGGGCATACCATTGATTTATACAATAGCATTATGATAGTTTCCATCTTATTATCTGTCCCTTTCCTAATGGTTCCTAGAATTCTGTAAGGTAGTGGATAGTATTCCAGTGAGGAGTATCTCTTGCCAACTGAAAAGGCCAGTCCAGTCTTAAGCCCTAGGAATCCACTTATTAGATAAGGTTAGCCCCAATGGCTGGAGTTTAGTCATTCTGATCCTGACACAGCAAGGTCCCTTAAGTATATACCTAACGTAAGAACCCTGAAAGCATCCTCATTCATTCTGATGGCACAGTTTCCTTCCTGGGTGCTGCCAGAGTTAAACAGTGCTACTCGTGTGCTCAGGTGCTTTGCTAGATCAGGGCCATGTACCAGTATAGAAGCTCTAGCATGAGAGTATTTTCAGTGTTGTAGATCAGGAACTGAACCCTACAAGCTATGGAAACATGATTATATTTGATTAATAGATTCATAGATACTAAGGTCAGAAGGGACCATTATGATCATCTAGTCTGACCTCCTGCACAATGCAGGCCACAGAATTTCACCCACCCACTCCTGCGAAAAATCTCTCACCTATGTCTGAGCTATTGAAGTCCTCATATCGTGGTTTAAACAAGTCTGTGTTTGTTTTTATATCATACATGAGTTTTCAAATCTCTACAAGCACATGTAACTGAGATTTTTTGCTACTCTTGTAATGCTTTGACCTCTGTGCCATTGAATGGAGACTATTGGGGAAAGCTTTTGGAGGTAACATTTTAACTCATTTATTGCATGTGAACGATTCTTTTCTGAGGCCCACTTCTTAGTGACCATTTTCTGGTAGATATAGATATACACTCTTCATTTGTTTGCCCTGAAGCTTGAACACAGCTACCATGCATCATACTACCCAGACGTATTCTTTGGTATTAGCAGCCTGTTTTGTTAACTTGGGTCAAGGTATGGCAGTAAACCAGACAAATCATGTCACAGAAACTTAATAGATTTTGTCATAGCATGGTTCCTAATGAACTCATTTCATATTCATGTAAAGGTCTAATATACTTTCATAAGAATTCTGTCATGGCGGAAAATTAGTCAAACATCATTAACTGAGACAAAGCAAAAGGGTCACCTTGTAGTTTTGAAAGGAAACACTTTGTAAATTTCAATTACTATAACAAAGATGCAAAAATAAACCCATTAAACCGTGTCTCATGGTACATTAGGGAAGGAGGGAGTGTGTACAGTGTTTAGAACAAGGGAATGGGGGCCAGTACTACTGGTCCCACTTCAGCCTCTGCCATTGATTTGCTGATTAATGTAAGGCAAGTCATATATTCTCCCGGTGCCGGAGTTTACCCACCTATAAAATGAGTATAACACAACATACCTACATCCCAAACAGGGGGGGCATGAGAACAAATGCTTGGATTAATCCTTTATATGAAAGTCACTTGTGGCACCTTAGAGACTAACCAATTTATTTGAGCATAAGCTTTTGTGAGCTACAGCTCACTTCATCAGATGCATACTGTGGAAAGTATAGAAGATCTTTTTATACACACAAAGCATGAAAAAAGCTTATGCTCAAATAAATTGGTTAGTCTCTAAGGTGCTACAAATACTCCTTTTCTTTTTGCGAATACAGACTAACACGGCTGTTACTCTGAAACATGAAAGTCACTGTAGAAGCTAAGTGTAGCAGTAGTATTATTAAACTACTAAAGACAATAACTATAGAACAATGCAGTCCAAAGAAGCTGAGTAGACATAAAATAAGTAATTTTGGGAAAATACCAGCAGGGTTGATTCCAAGGCCGGGTAAGTTTCAATACCCAAATGGGTGAGATGTTTCACAATAGAAGGGTATATTTTCAAAAGGCTCCATCATTGGGTAAGCTGCACAAACAGTCTATTATTCCTGATGATATGCACAGAGTTCACAGTAGTCCTTTTTCTAGAGTCTAAGCTAAAGTTGCAGCAAGTCTGGAAACAGGATTCACGCAGATACAGTAACCAGGCTGTTAGCCCCACAGTGATGGTAAGTCCATCAAAGCCAAATTCAGAGCAGTGCCAGATGCCCAAACACTGCTCCACAAAGGATCAGATTATCAAAGGAACTCCATTCCTATTTAAGTGCCATTGAGATTGCTGGGAGTTAAGTGCCTAAATACTTTTGAAGATCTGGATCTCAGTGCCTTTAAAAACCAGGGTGAAACTATTTACATTTTACTTCCGATATTTAAGGACATTTTCAAAATATTTGTGACTGTTCTGCTTGTGGTCCAGATTGTGACAGGCCTGTACTTGGGCACACAGAGGGGGAGGAGGTGTGGTTTTAATTTATTTGGCACCACTTGTATAACCTGTCATGCCAATAACATCTATGGAGCTTGAAAAAAAATATACAGGGCCAGACCGAGCTGCAGACTTGCACTGGAAAGAGCACAGGGACTGCTCTCAGTGCATCCCCAAGGTTCCCAGTGCTAGAAAGGAAGTGAGGCAGGAAGGAGGTGGGTCCAGGGCCCTGCAGCAGTAGCAGAGGAGAGTGCACCAATCTAAAGCACAGTGTCGTCTCCACAGTGATACGAGAGGCATAACCCCTCCTTGAACACCTCCTGGGGCAGTGTGGCTACAAACAGTCTGTTACTGAGGGTGGCGGCTAAATATCACCATTTGGCACAGTTTAGATTGGAAATGGGTCTTACAAAGTCATATAGTGATATATATTCCATGGGCTTTCCTCCACTTCAGTGGCCTTTGGATCAGGGCTGTAGCATAGGTTTAGATTCAAGCAGTAATACTACTCTTAGGCCATAATTAAATTCCCCAGTGAAAAAGCTACCCGAGGCTTAATAATTCCTAAGAGGGAAACTTCATTGCTGCCACTTTGAGAATAGATAAACCACCAACAAAAAAACCCTGCTGGTTCTTATTATGCTAGAAATGTTTTTAAATAGCTTTGAAAGTAGGTGTTTATAAATAAGTAAATTAGCATGGGGAAGCAGCAGCAGAGGGAATGGAAAGAGGGCATGGGGTCCGAAGTTAGCTAATGAAGCTCAAGCATTTTGAAAATGTGAAGAGGGCCACCTTGTTGGCCTTGGAAATGTAATGAAAACAAAAGGATAGCTATCTGGTTTGAAGCATTTGTCAGAATCTCAGTTAATATTTCCTAAGCATAAATAGAAAGAGGATGTGAAGGTTTGCATCAGGTTGTAAAAACTTGGTATCTAAAGCAAGGCACCTAAGTGGCTTGATTTGCAGAAGTGCTGAGTCCCAGGCTAGGGCTGTAACCATTGGACCATCCATAAGTTAATTTAAGTTTATTTCACTATAGTAAGTCAGATTGCAAAATACAGTAAAGCAAGATGGAGATAGAAAAGTAGGAAAGCCAACATTTGAGTGAAGAGTCTCCAGTCCTATCAGTTTTTTCATAGATTATGAATCTATGATCCAGAGATTCCAAGGCCAGAAGGGACCATTGTGATCATCTAGTCTGATATCCTGTATAACACAGGCCATAGAACTTCCCCATATCTTTTAGAAAAACATCCAGTCTTTATTTAAAAATTGTCAGCGATGGAGAATCCACCAGGACCCTTGGTAAATTGTTTCAGTGGTTAATTACCCTCACTGTTAAGAAATTACACCTTATTTCCAGTCTGAATTTGTCTAGCTTCAACTTTCAGTCATTGGATCATATTATACCTTTCTCTGCTAGATTAAAGAGCCCATTATCAGAATGGTTGTGTCAGTGCAACTCCCGCAATTTTTGTTTTTATCTGCAAACTCTGTTTTGCTTGTGTGGGAAGGGAGAGGAGCTGGCGGAGGGCAGACACATTATGGATCGTGCTCTATGCAGCCCCAAGTGGAAATACTGCTGGAAAATACAACATAATTGACCCTGCACAGCACAGAGTGCCTCCTCTGGCCTGGCTCCCTAACTCAAAACTCCCATTTGAGGATCCAGCATGCTCTGCACCTCTCAGAATAAGGACTTTAGTACCATTAGTGTTGGCATTAATTTTACTTTGCTCCTGCACCTCTGAAAAGGAGGTCAACATAAAGTCATGGCCCCGGGTGGACACATCATCTAAGGTAGCCATTATGTTAGAAGGGATGATTTGCTCAGTGATTAGTGTGGGGAGTCTGACCTTGCTCCCAGGTAATGGTTTGAGGGTGAGGATAGGGTTTGTACTCCTTGCTTATCCTTGACATATGCAAGGTTTATGTGCTCTTTCGTCCAACCCATCTGCACAGTCACTAACATGTTCTCTTTGAAAGGAAAGTTCAGCAGGAACTCTGCAAGTTAGAATTTGCAAAGCCTGTCCATTGTGTTTTCCCTTCTCCGACCTACTGTTTATTATTACTTAACATCTGAATTAAGATATGACTTTTATGTCCCATTCGTGGCTCCATTGTGCTGTGCACACCACATATGGTAAAAACAGTCCCTCCCCCAAAGAACTTACAACGTAACTGTGACACTAAAATAAATATAACAACTATATTTATTCAACAACAGAAAATTAAGATATACAGTTAAGAGTAGTAAAAATAAATCTGAAGAGAAATAAATACTATCTTTTTAAGCATTCCAGTGATAAATATTAGACTGCAGGAATATTAGGAAAAGGGAAATTAATTTGAGACTGATTAATGTCTTAGTGCTTTGTGAAATTTCAATAAACTGACAGCTGGTATCAAAACAAAGCACAGCTATCCAGTTCCTCTTAGTTGCATAGATGTTCCTCTTCAGATGGGAAAAAAGTACCTTAGATTTTCATTTGAGACTGTCCCCCCCACACACCAAAATGCCCTTTAAGTATATTAATCAGAAATGATTTTGATGGGATTAAAAGTTCCAACTGATTTTCATTTTCTGTAGTATTGGAAGAGAATGTGAAACCAGCCTAGTACTAGATATTCTGTGCTTTACTTTTGCATTCATAACTATTTTAATCCAATCATCTCAGCAATGAAATTAACGCAATCAAGTACAATGTATCACACATCTTTGTCTGAAGTTGCATTTTATTTGACTCTCAACCAGTTTTCATTTTTCTAATTTTGCTAATTAGCTGTGGAGCTTCCTTCATGTATACACTTTTTTCTTTTTCCCAATGAAAAAAGCACTTTCCAGCATTAGTTTTCTTTTTCTTTGCTTTTATGTTGAGAAGTTTTTAGTTTGTGGAGGTGATGTTCGTTCTTTATAACAGCCTTTATCTCTACCATCTAAATCAATTGACAGAGAAATTCAGTCTGTCCATCTGTCAAAAATATGTACCAGGAATCTTTAATATTTCTGAATATTTCTAGTATTTCAAATATATATAGCTGACTGGGGTGAAAACAAAGAGTAAAACAAAAACCTTATATATTACATATATTTAAATGCAGTGAGCAATTTCAAAATTCTGATTTAAGTATATTCAAATTATAGAAATATTCCAAATGACTTTTCTTTTTAGCAGCCCTGAATTGCTTTACACAGACATTTGCTCTTAATCCTGCTACTCCAAAGTATGTGATTCAATCTGCAGTATCAAACTGTTTGCTTTTAGCAGGCACTTTATGAGAGATTGGACACCGAGCTAAAACGTGATGGAAGCCTTTCAACCCCCCCCCCCTTCACCCCTCCTTGCTGTTAAAATCCTCACGGACATATTTGCGTGTGGACTAATCACATTACAGCTAAGATTTGTCAGCCATTCAGCAATTACAATTCACCGATCCCAGGCAAGAGATCTCTGATATGCTAGAGGGAAATCAACAGGCTTCTGCTCTGTCTCAAGCAGTACCAATTCTGCCAGCCCAGAGTCTCAGCAGCATTGCTGCTTATGCAGAACATGGTGCTTAGCAGACAGCCTAGCAGCAGCTACTGTTGCTTTGACTATTTCCTCCGCACCAAATCACAAGAGGAGATTAAAATATAAACAGACTATACTTTGCCCTCTAGCTTCCTAACACAACGATCTCGCCCCTCCCCACAGGTGCCTCTGGGTTCCAGCAGCAAATGGGCGGTTCAAGCAGAGCAGATTTCTGCTCCTGCTGTCTGAATATGTAGCTCTATAAGTTGCATACAGAGACACACGCAAAATCCACCGTCCGCCCGCCCTTTTTTTTTTTCTTGAAGGCTGTTAGCAACCTTTGCCAAGGCAAAGGATCTCTGTCTCCTGACCAGTCAACAGTCAGCTTGCCTTAGCTGTAGCTATTTCTTCCGAGGGAAGCATGGTTGTCCTTACCCCGCCCCCCAGACTCCACAAATGCAGCATTGTCATGGTGTCAAATATGCGTTTTATTTTTATTTTATTTATTTATTTATTTATTCATTCCCGGCTCCAGCGGGCCAGGGCTCTGAGGGCTGAGAGAGCGAGGAAGCGTGGAGCTGTCCTCGGTGCTGAAAGGCAGTAAGGCGCAATGATCGGCAGATGGCGCCGTGCCCTATTTTAAAAGGACGTGAAAGGAGAAGAAGGTGCTGTGTAAACTCGTCCCAAACAGGTTTCCCCAGGGCAGCTATCAACAGTTCGTCTCCAAAGAGCACTCAACGTATGTAACTCTCCGCTCCCCGTCCCTTGCTCTGGCATGAAAGAGAAAGCTGCACAGATACGAGTCTGAGACACCCTCTCCCCCGCAACTAAACTCTAAGGGGTAGGCACAAAATGTGCCAATTTCAGAGCTCTGGTTTAATTCAGGGCGTGTACTCACCATGTTGACCTCTGAGACCATGTCTATATTGGCAATGTCTATCCTCATCCCGACGTCAACAGGAGCACCTTTAATGAGAAACAGGGGGGTTTGTTATGCACATCACAGGCATTTAAAAACACCATCCCTGTGCCTGGCTGTATAGCGGCATATATACATGGGTGTGTGTTTGCATGTGTAAATGGGGTGCATCAGGGGGTGTGTGCACGCATGTGAGTATGTGTGTTTGTGTGTGTACTTGGTCAGAAATTGGCCCACAACCATTTGCAAGGACTAATTTGCAATTGAACTGACGTTTCCCTCTAATACAGGAAATGCAACACGGTTGTGCTACACGTTGAAAAAGACTGACAAATTACCTCCAAAGTCTGGCCTCAAGCGAATGTCGTATCCGTGGAGCAATCTGTCCACTGTCTCTTTCACATATGACATGTTGCTAGGCTCATTAACGCTGAAGGGAAGAAGGACGGATTGGATTGAGAATCAAGGCTAGAAACTGCTGGCAGACAGAAAAAGAAATGCACGTACACCTCCCAAAACAATGAGATCAACAGTCCGCACACGCACCGACAAAACCCGGAGAGAGCACCCCGGAGAATAACGCTCACCTTTGCGCACAGCAGACCATGGCTATCATCACGGGGAACGAGAGAATCCCAAAATACCCTCGACTGTGAACTGTCCACATTCCTAACTCTGTCTGAAGAATTGGCTTTTCTGCGAAGATCCAAGGAATGCAACTTAGTCCAAGGCAGAGCAATAATTCCCAACAGACCAACGCATGCGCGGAGCTCGCTTGATCTCCAGACACCTTTCGCCTTGAAAACAATTTGTGTAAAACCGTCAACAGAGCCAAACCGCTCGAAGTTCCCGGTCTCTTCAGCCAGGCTTCTCAGAGCAGCTCAGAAAAGCACCAGCGTCGTGGGCTCAGACAGAACCAGGCGCTGCTTTGGCATCTAGTGTGGACAGTCCCCGATTGCACATTGCAACCGGAGGCTGTCGATCTGGATGGAGCTCAGACCCCAGGGAATTGTTCGGGACATGGCCGGCCGTGGAAAGTGTTCTGGGACAGAGCGGGTCACGGTTTCTCTGATGGGGGGCGGAGGGGTGGGGTGGAGTGAGAGAAGCAGCAAGCCCGTGAGCTGTGCTCCGATTATGTTTGTGGCGGGAGCAAAAGCCTCTGTTGTAACTGACATGGGCAACAGCGGCTCCACAAACGTGAGCGCCACTCGGCTCCCCACACCTACAGCCACCACACAAGTGGCCAGTACCCGCCCCGCCGCGGTAGGCATCCGCAAACGCGTGGCACACCTGATCGCTACTACCTCTCTTCCTCGCAGCCCTCCGCACGCGGGGGTAGCCTGCACCCTGCCTGGGTTTTGTTCCTGGGTTGTGTTTTATCACCAGGAATAGCTCATGCGGCTCCCGAGGGGTGGCAGGCACACCTGGGAAGGAACCCTGTGTGCGCACCTTGGGGAGACACAACACTGCAACCGGCGTGCTGCTGCGGCACAGCTGGACACAGTGCGGGCGCGTACTGACTGCCCAGATGTCACACCGCCGCTCCCAGCGGGTTTGGCGTGAGAAGGCTGAAGGGCGGGGGGCGGGCTCAGTCTGTTCTTTTCCTTCCAGACATTTCTTGAATGTTGATGAAGAGCAATGCGACGGCTACAATCCGCCCCCCTTTCACCACAGCACAAAGGTGCTTGCGGGATCCGGGATCCCAGGCTGCCTGCGCCTCGATGTTTGTTTGTTTCCTCTCCCGAATGTGAAGTGCAGAAATCATTGTCACAGGGCAACAAGTCTCCTCAGAGTTTCCCAGGGGGGTTACCAAGGTAAAAGATAACGCCCACCCTCTGCTGATTCGGGTGTTTGATACCCAAGGCAGAGAGGTCAAGGATCCTGAGCACCAGGGCACATGAATATGCATACTTGAAGCAAGTGATCAGTCGGGACGGCTTGTTCCTCAAATAGACAGTGAGAACACGGAGGAGTTCTGAGCAGCTCAAACGCTGGGCAAAACGTCCCTCCAAGGGCGCCTGTCACAGTGGAGTGGGAGTCCAAGGACAAGGTCGGCATTATACTAAACCGCTGCAAACCCACACAAGAGTGGGAGGAAGAAACCTTTGCCAAAGCCAGGTACTGCAGCGAGCTCCTCTAAAAATGTCAGCTAAACTAGGGTTTTTTGGTTTCTTGCTCCATCTTAAAAAATAAAACTCTTTTTTCATCAGTCCCAAATCAAGCACCCTGCACCTGAGCATTCCTAGACTTTGGAGAAGTTTAGATCACAATCCAAATCAAGCAAATGCCCCCTATTCCTGTAATGGGCTGAACCAAAATCCTGGATCCAAACACTATGGCCTAGGCCAATTGGCACATGCTTTCAATTTAGGGGTACCGACCCATCTCTGCCTAAAAGTAGGAGTAGTTTTTGTTTGATGTGCTGTAGCTCAGTGACTTCATAACTGATGTGGATGGTGGATTGTCTGAGTCAGCTGGTGATTTTAATGGGTGCTGGAACAATTTTTATAGTGAGGGTGCTGATGATAGAAACCATATATCTGGTGTTTGTTATTCAAGCAGGGGTGCGGCAGCCCCCTCTCCCCCCCCCCACCTAGTTCCATCAGCACCATGGCCTTCATGACACCCACAGCACTATTGTAGATGGTGGTCGGCTCAATTTATAAAACTGGGTATACTAATGATCTGATATGTGGCCTGTGATTGGAGCTGTCATGGATTGATCATTACAGCCTGTAGTTTGTGGGAGGGACACACATTTCCTGTTGTGGTAAGGGACATGCTTTGTTGATCTTCCCTTGCAGGCTAATGGCACCTGATTGGCTTCCAAAGGCTTCTGAAGAAGCATGCTGTCCTTTCAACAAATTACGCTATTGAAGGGTCTGCAGACTTCATAATGATCTTTTGTTCACAACCATCTAAAGGGTGGAGAAGTGCTATGGGGAGAAGAATCTCTTTTAAGGAGAATCCATGCTCCAGCTGGATTTTCACATATTTCTTCACATTAACTGCATTTTTTTAACTTCTTGAATATCTGATTACAAAATCGTTTTAGTGCTAAGTGGAACCTGTACTGTGGGAAACAGGTAATTCATCTCTCCCAGAGACTGCACTTAATCCATGCCTTGTACTTGGTACTGATCATGAGGTATTGTTGACTCACCAAGAACCCTACCATGAGTGAATGGACCTGTTCTCTGGTGATTCCATTCCCTTCTTGCAGAGAGTTCCAAAGGGGGTGATTTTGGCAACTGATGTGCATCCTCATGTGGGGCTCCACCTTGTCTCTCCTCTTGTGTAGTGTGTACTATTGGCCTGTGACAATTTGATGTATCTCGCTATGTACAGCATATGAATTTTGCCTGATTAATGAAATTGCTGTATCATTGAATGCCTCAGTGTATGTGGAATACACCATCTTCCACCCGAGGGTATTAAACTTTGATAGCTCCCATTGAAATGGGACAAGGGGATGGCCATATCCCAGATGAAACCACGGTTCTCCAACTTCTCTGTGGGAGGCTGGGATTTGGAAAGTGGAATTGTTAGGATAAGGATGTTCAGGCCTGTCTGTAAAGGCCTATACTCTAAGAATTTAGGTGTATTCTTATCACTTGGCTAGTTATAGAGGTACAAAAGAAAGAATCAAAATCACTGTCTGCCAGTGTAAGGTCCTTCTCTTACTGAGACAGTCTGGGATAGCTGGGATGTGAAATCCTCACTTCTGTATTGTTTGTCATTATAGTTCCCACTTTGCTATTGTTTGTCTGTATAATCTCTGTCTGGTTCTGCGATTGTTTCTGTCTGCTGTATAATTACTTTTGCTGGGTGTAAACTAATTAAGGTGGTGGGATATAATTGGTTACATAATCATGTTACAATATGTTAGGATTGGTTAGTTAAATTTCAGTAAAATGATTGGTTAAGGTATAGCTAAGCAGAACTCAAGTTTTACTATGGTACTCTGCAGGTTTCAGAGTAACAGCCATGTTAGTCTGTATTTGCAAAAAGGAAAAGGAGTATTTGTGGCACCTTAGAGACTAGCCAATTTATTTGAGTATAAGCTTTTGTGAGCTACAGGAAGTGAGTGTGGGAGGGGGGGAATGGGAACAGGGAATGGGGTGGGGAAATTGGATTTGAACAGTCTCAAGGCAAAGACAGCACAGGTTAAGGCAGCTGTGTGGCAATAATTGTACGTGGTGGCTAAGTTGTTACAGACAAATTGCACTACCTTAAAGAACTAAATGTAGGAGTAAGTGATTTAAAGAAGTGAGTGAAAAGTTACAAATAGCTTTTGCAAAAATTGATGATACAGGGTTTGCAGGAAAGTAAACATTTGGGAGTTGTGGAAATAGTAAAAGAGTAACAGTTGTGGTGTTACAAGAAGGAAGTTTTTGTTTAATGATAAAACCCAGTTATATAAATGTAACTGTATGTGCAACTCTGTGCAGTCACATTGGATGGAAGCTTGGTAATTAAATTATCCCAGGGGGTCAGGTAGAGTGGTTACTACCACCACTATGCTTCTGTCCCCAGAAGCCTTCACAGCTATTCTGAGGGAAAATGGGCCCTTTTCCCACAGAAATGGTCTGTAAGGGATTGCTCCAGGCAGCAGGCGGAGAGAGAATCTGATCAAAATTATTTGACTATTGGGTAATGTAATCAAAATCACTAAAGGACTGTAAGGGGTTTCTATTGGAACGTAACTTGGCTGCCCCGGCTGTGTTTAGTTGTACAAGATGGGAGTATAATCAGGTACAGTTGTGTAAAAGAGTAATCACAGTGCAAGAAACATTAGGCAAAAGAGAATTTTTTGTGTGCACAGGTAAAAGAAAAGGAAAAGGGGAGGAATGATGGGAACACTAAGCCTTTGGGTGGCTCTGGGGGATTGGACTGCCGCTTTGGTGGGTGTGCATGAAAACTGTGGGCATGGGGGAGGCAGTTACACCTTATGTAAAATTAATATCGCTAATATGTTATGGAGATTAAACTATATGGAAGGAATGTGCATTTTCCCAGGACGTGTGCAGTGTATATTGGAGATGGGGTAAAAGAAATGCAAACAAAACAAGGAGCTCACTGGGAATCAATGGAGGGGTGTGTAAAATAGTGTAAATCAACAGAAGATGTTAGGGGGCTTATTCCTTCACCCACTTACTTCCCTGGTCCTTCTCGCATGAACAGAGAGCAACAATACCCGAAGTCCAAAGGTGCAAACAATTCAATGTTTATTGGGGTGAACTTCCAGCAAGCATGATTCCAGTTTCCTTCCTTTGTGTCCCCCTTCCCAGCTTTGACACCACAGAGGCTTACCTGTGTCCCTGTTCCCATTTCCCCCTTTAGCTAAACATGATTCCAATTTCCCCACCCCCATTCCCTGTTCCCATTTCCTCCCCTTAGCAAAACATGATTCCCATTTTTCCCTCCCCCACACCCACTCACTTCCTGACTGACTGCAGACTATATAGTAAAACTTGAGTTCTGCTTAGCTATACCTTAACCAATCATTTTACTGAAATTTAACTAACCAATCCTAACATAGTGTAACGTGATTATGTAACCAATTATATCCCACCACCTTAATTAGTTTACACCCAGCAAAATTAATTATACAGCAGATAGAAACAATCACAGAACCAGACAGAGATTATACAGACAAACAATAGCAAAGTGGGAACTATAATGACAAACAATACAGAAGTGAGGATTTCACATCCCAGCTATTGATAAGTGAGTTATTGCCAGACAGGATGCTATCAAACTAAGTTTCTTTTTACATTTTCTAGGCACTTCCCTTTCTGTGGAGGCAATGGGCATTATCAGGACAGGACTGTATTCCTAACAGCCCACCAGTATCTTCTTTCAATGTGACGAGTTTGGAATGTGAGGATGTGATGGTTGCTTATGGTTGCTTCTGTTGCTTAGCCAAAGGCCTTAGCCTAAGCACAGGGCCTCAGACTGTCACAGTAAGAGAAGGACCTTATACTGGCAGACAGTGATTTTGATTCTTCCTTTTATACCTCTATAACTAGCCAAGTGATAAGAATACACCTAAATTCTTAGAGTATAGGCCTTTACAGACAGGCCTGAATATCTATATCGTAACAGGAATATCCCCAAACAAGATAACAGAGATATCAGGCGTTAATGCTGCATCTTAAAAACCGCAGAGCCAGAGACATGGGGGTCAGTGGTGATGGTGGGAGACTTAAAAGGACTCACAACAAAGAAAGCTTGGACAAGAGAGAGGAACAGAAATGCATAATTTTTTTTTTTAGCAAAGGGGTTCTTTTTAATTGCTAGACCAGTCAAAGAAGAAGAAGAAGAAAACTGGCTGCAGAGTAGAGGGAGGGAGAGAGAGAGAGCAAGTGTGAGAGAGAGTGACCATGATTTGGAGAAACCATTTTCAGGACAGGGAAATCCTAAGTTTTTTAGATGACTCTGACCTAAGCCCAAGAACGCTGAATAGTGGAGAAGAAACTGAGGCAGGGAAATGTGTGGAGGTGTTTTTTTATCTGGTCTAGGTTAGTATATTTCTTTTGCTAGCTAAAGTAAAGAGGATTGGTTTTGGAACCCCTTTCGAAGTCTGTGTGTCTATTTGCTTTCACTATCATCAGTTCATGAAGAACTGTAAACCCAGAGTACCTCCAGGGTTGGAGCTCTGCTAAAGGGTGTGCTTAAGCTACTGGAGAGTCAGGGGTTGGGGGGTCAGCACTGGTTCTGGGGCCCTAGAACAGGTAGGCCATGGGGTCCCATTTCTGTGAAGGGATAGCACACTGCCTGTGGCTTGGAAGCATGCCAGAGAGGCTAAGGAAAGAGACAAAGCTGCAGCCTACTCAGGCCAAAAGAACCCTAATACATGAGTTCAGATAACCCTACTTAGAGTTGGACTAGATGAGATGGGGTAGATTTACCTAAATTGCAAGTGTAGACATGGCCTAGGTGGCATTATCTTTTCTTGTTGAGGGACCTCCCCTCTCCATGTGCCATATAACCACTGCTTCAAACAGAAGACGTACTTGAGCGGGAGCTCCCTTGATGTAAGAGAGGGGAGATGCTGGCAGGATGTTCTCAGTGAGGAGCTGTGGAGAACTGGCAAGTATTTGTTAATATTTTTTATAAATATCATATGTGCCTCAGTCTGTTTGTGTGATATTATCCTGGAGTTAAATCAATGCGGGGGGGGGAGCGCAAAGAGGAAATTAAACAATGGTAAAGATAAGGCTCCGAGAGGAAACAATGCAAGGAGCTCTCAGTTGGAGAATAGCCCCTCTCTAGCTCCATCCAGACTGGCCAGGTTTCCATTTCCCAGGCTGAACCTAGGATCAAAGCCTATACTAAAACCTTAGAGGTGCTAGCCTAGGAAGGAGGAAAGTTGGTTTATGGGCTGTCAACATGCTGACAGAAAGACTCAAAAGGAGCATCCCAGAAGGTGTGGGCAGGACAGTCTGCTTCTCCCTACCAGCGGTGAAGTTAGCTGGGCTGAGGGGTACTTCCAAAAGCTGTCAAGCACAGTTTAAGGTGTAAGACCCATCCATATAGGCAGTTTATTGTTTAAACCTTTGCTCTCTGTGTTTTGTACCTTTGGAGGATAAATAAATAATGCTTTGTTTTGAAGACTGGTTTGGGACTATCAGATTTTGTGTGCACTATAGAAAGCTTAGTGCTTTCACAGTATGTGATGTGTAGCCTATGTCTAGAATGAATGAGATACTGGACAAGCTAGGGGGATGCATAGTTTACTTTACAAAAGGTTATTGGCAGGTATCTTTGGACTCTGATGATAGACTTAAATCTGCATTTATCACCTCTTGACTTTGTGGTTTTACCCTTTGTGCTCAAGGGGGCTCCAGCTACCTATCAACATCTGGTGGATGAGATACTGAAAGTGACAGGGGGGTTGTCTTTGCATATATTGATATTTATATTTTAGTCCTGGGAGGAGCTTGTGACTCAGGTTGGAAAAGTGCTCAAATGCACTCAAGATGTAGGATTGACTGTAAAGGAGAAGTGTAAAGTAGGAATAGCTGAGGTAATTTATCTGGGCCAATAAAGTGGGAAGTGGCCAGATTATGCCATAACTGGCAAAGATGGAGGCTCTAAAAGATTGGGCTGAACCCCAAAACAGGCTCAATCTTTTGTCAGGATGGCTGGGTATTACAGGAGCTTTGTACCCCACTTTAGCTTTCTAGATTTACTCATCCCTGAACTGTAAAAAAAAGGTAAACCAGACAAAGTGGTCTGGACTGAACAGTATCAAAAGGCCTTCTGAAGGAAGCCACGAGCAAAGACCCGGTTCTGGTAAATCCAGACTTTAACAATCCTTTTATGGTTTTCACAGATGCCTCAGACAGAGGGTTAAGTGCTGTGCTAATACAGATTGTTGCTGATAAGAAAGAGAGTCACCATGTTGTATATCCGAACAGGAAGTTTCTGGACCAGGAATAAAACTATGCCACTATTGAAAAGGAATGCCTTGCTATAGTGTGGGACTTAAAAAGTCCAAACCATACCTGTTCAGGTGAAATTTTACTGTGTACACTGACCAGGTGTCTCTGAGCTGGCTGCATCAAATGAAAGGATCTAAGGCCAAGCTGTTAAGATGCAGTTCACCCTGACTTTGTGACACAAGGCCTTAGTTTTGAAATTCACTCCCTCATGGTCTAAAATAGCCTAAATCTTTGACTTTATTGATATCTGTTGACAATGAAACATATGTATTGACAGGATCCCACGCCATGCAGTTAGGTCAATGATTTTTCATCACCAGGAGATGGTACTGAGGTTCTGTGAACTGTAACTGAGTCCATCCTTATGGCCATGGGTCATCATCCTTTCCAAGGATATACCATTTCTAATATTAAGTATGTCAAATGACTTCTACAACTACAAGGGTTTGTAGCGTTCTGCTTTCAGAGTCAACTTCCTGTCGTAGCCAGAGGATAAATGCGGCTTCTGCTGCTGCTACAGAAAGCAGTGCTAGTGACAGAGGATATTGCGAATCTGACCTTGTCCATTCATTTACTTTGATAAAATGACTTGATCATCTACAGGAAATGAGCAATTAATTCTCAATAAATTGTTTACTCAGTACGTCATAGGGCTAGCTGCACCTCTGACCTTTGTCTTGTGCCTTCAGGTGTCAGACCTTGTGCCTTTATCTATCTACTACTAGAGCAGGTTGTGAGCTATAGTCTACGGTGTATCAATCAGTCTAACTCAGCAGGGCTCCGTTTGGACGCCTGCGGTTCTTCCCATCAGGGGTCTGTGACCAGGGGTGTATATAGTTACTCGACAAACTTCTGCAAACAAAAATATTATTTATTTTAGCAATAGGAACACAGCATTGTTACACTATATATATGTACACCACATTAATAGGTGTTATGTATGTGTTATTAGTATAATATACATTGTGTATATATAAGTATTGGGAAATTATGTTAATTGACTATATTATGCTCTCCCTATAATTCTGTTCACTCATGTCAAGTATCCCACAACACTTTGCAAACTGAAGTCAGCTTTGGTATTTGAAAATAGTAGGGCTAAGCAATTAAAAAAAATTAATCATGATTAATTGTGCTGTTAAACAATAATAGAATACCATTTATTTAAATATTTTTGGATGTTTTCTACATTTTCAAATATATTGATTTCAGTTACAACACAGAATACAAAGTGTACAGTGCTCACTGTATATTTATTTTGATTACAAATATTTACACTGTAAAACAGAAACAAAGGAAATAGTACTTTCAATTCACCTAATACAAGTACTGTCGTGCAATCTCTTTATTGTAAAAGTTGAATTTACAACTGTAGAATTATGTACAAAAAATAACTGCACTC
Source organism: Lepidochelys olivacea (assembly GCF_965140295.1). Lineage (NCBI taxonomy): Eukaryota > Metazoa > Chordata > Testudines > Cheloniidae > Lepidochelys > Lepidochelys olivacea. The sequence goes on from NC_140414.1 coordinate 99,807,584, forward strand.
AAAAAATAAAACAATGTAAAACTTTAGAGCCTATAAGTCCACTCAGTTCTACTTCTTGTTCAAGCAATTGCTCAGACAAACAAGTTTGTTTACATTTGCAGGCGATAATGCTGCCTGCTTCCTATTTACAATGTCACCTGAAAGTGAGAACAGGTGTTCGCATGACACTGTTGTAGCTGGCGTCGCAAGACATTTATATGCCAGATGCGCTAAAGAGGCATATGTCTCTTCATGCTTCAACCACCATTCCAGAGGATATGCGTCCATGCTGATGACAGATTGTACTTGATAACGATCCAATGTAGTACGGACCGATGCATGTTCAATTTAATCTTCTGAGTCAGATGCCAACAGCAGAAGGTTGATTTTTTCTTTTTTGGTGGTTCGGGTTCTGTAGTTTCTGCATCAAAGTGTTGCTCTTTTAAGATTTCTGAAAGCATGTGCCACACTTTTTCTCTCTCAGATTTTGGAAGGCACTTCAGATTCTTAAACCTTGGCTCGAGTGCTGTAGCTATCTTTAGAAATCTCACCTTGGTACCTTCTTTGTGTTTTGTCAAATCTGCAGTGAAAGTGTTCTTAAAACGAACAACGTATGCTGGGTCATCATCCGAGACTGCTATAACATGAAATATATGGCAGGCTGCAGGTAAAACAGAGCAGGAGATATACAATTCTCCCCCAAGAAATTTAGTCACAAATTTAATTAACCATTTTTTTAACAAGCGTCATCAGCATGGAAGCACGTCCTTTGGAATGGTGGCCAAAGTATGAAGAGGCATACAAATGTTTAGCATATCCAGCATGTAAATACCTTGCAATGCTGGCTACAAAAGTGCCATGTGAACGCCTATTCTCATTTTCAGGTGACATTGTAAATAAGAAGCAGGCAGCATTATCTCCAGTAAATGTAAATAAACTTGTTTGTCTTAGTGATTGACTGAACAAGAAATAGGACTGAGTGGACCTGTAGGCGCTAAAGTTTTACATTGTTTTGTTTTTGAGTGCAGTTATGTAACAAAAAAATGCACTTGTGTTGCGGTTCAATGACAAGACAGCACAAAGCTTTAAGCAAGCAAACAGGCTGGTCTGCCAATGGCCTTCTGCCTGTCAGCTTTCCACCCTCTCCTTTATTCTTTTCTCTCCCCCTGCGCAATACATTCTCCAACAGATAAAAGGAATACACTGGCTTTGTTTAACATTCTTATTTACCAATTTCTATCTACCGCATTCCTTGCTCTCGGGCCTTGAGCCCAGTCCTTGGAGGCTTCCCACGGTTCATGTCATCTGGGTGAGATTCCAAGGTTCATGCCCTTGAGAGGAGGTGTGTGTGCACAGCTCCTATACAACACTCCGGGTGTGCCCTGGATGTTGCCAAGCGCATGAACCCTGTATGAATCCTACATCCCCTCCTTTTTTGTTTATTTGTGCTCGGCCATCTCATGGTAGCCATCAATTTGCTTTTGCAAGCCAATTAACTCCCGGACACATGAGGTCATAACTCGTGGAGCCTGCCAGGGCAGTTCTCGACAAAGCCTTAACAAAAAGGAAATACATTGCACACAGCAACAGCAAAAAATAAGCTCAAGAAGGTAAAGTGTAATTGGCTGGGCCCCAATTAGCCATGCTAGAGTACTGGGAAGAGAGGTTCGCGTAAGCAGCGAGCATCATCTCATTTCCAATTTCCTCAGGGTGATGACATACTGGAATAAGGCACGTACCTAACAATTCTTCAGCTGCTACAAAATCAAATAAACAAAAGTGGGTAACATTTGCTATTGAAGCCAATCTTTCCCATAGGTTATATATCATTTGGGCCCGTAATGGAGGAAGCGCTCCCGAGCCAACCCCTACAGGAAATAGCAGGCATAAAAGGCATACAATCAATACAGAATTAGCAGTAATTTGGGCGAGAATTGCCACAAACAAAGTCTCAGGAGTCTCTGGCTGTTGGTTTGCTGCCAGTCTTCGTTGAGCCGTGGCAACCAATGCTTTTACTGCTCCCCATGTCACGGGCTGGCTTGGGACACTACGTCTCCTCAGTCTCCATCCCGCCATTGTCGACCCGGGAGGCACCGCGTTCTCCTCCAAGGTCAGCTGAAACTCCGGTATGGGGTTCGACAGCCCCTGGTGCCATGCCATGCTGTTTCAGTGCTGGTCGCACACACTGGGCCGGAACCCACAACGGTCCTGCAGGGAGAAACAAAGCAGCATATCCCCAACCCCAAGTGATTAAAGGCACTGGGCCCAGCCATTGCGGATCGGGCAGCTAATGGTAATAGACACGCAGTCTTTCCAGTTCCTCGGACTTATGAAAATGCCAATCCGTGGGGGTCTGCTGATCTGTATTCAATGTTAAATTATTTAAAGTAAACAAAAGGATATGCATTTGTTGCTGAATGTCTCCTAAGGTTCGGAGATGCAGCTCCCCTTGTTTTAATTGTTTGTCGAGCAAGGTTTTTAGCGTGCGATTTGCACGTTCAACAATAGCTTTGCCTGTGGAATTATAAGGAATCCCGTGTTTGAAACGGACGTCCCATTGGGCACAAAAGGTGGAGAGAGCTGTGGAGCAATAGGCTGGGGCATTATCCGTTTGTATCTGGCTCGGGCGACCCATAATAGCAAAACAGGCTAGCAAATGGTGAATAACTTTGGGAGTGGCTTCCCCACGCTGTGGGGTCGCCCAGAGGAATCCTGAATAGGTATCAATGGAAACATGTAACAACGAATATGGCGGATTGTAGCAAGGGCACAGCCTCCTGGTTTAGAGACCGTGACCCAAGACAAACTTTGGCGCCCGGGTTTGCTACCTCCAATCCCCCACAACTCTTTAGAAGGAACTGTTGGCCAACCGACCGGCCACTCTGGATCACGAATCACCGAAACATCAGCTCCAGTGTCCACCAGCCCTGTAAAAGGAACATTATTTAAGAGAAGTGTTAACTGAGGTTTCGAGGGGCGGACCGACATTATTAGAGCAACAAGTGGAGAGGACATGTTGTGAGACGGCAACTGAGACAGCGTCGATCCAAAGCCGTTCCTGCCCCGGGCTTGATCCTCTGCGGCTGGCACCTGATAGGGGACTAAAATCAATTGCGCAATTGACTGTCCACGCAGGAGCGACTGCGGAAGATGGGTCCATACCTGAACCTTAATAATGCTGGGCATAATCAAATCAAGCCCTGCACTTCCGGCAGTCGCCGCCCTCATGGAGTCTATGGATTTTAAGGCAGAGGAACAGTTGTCTGAGTGGGAAACACCCCCATTTGGCCCTGGGTTCGGGGGGGGGGGGACCCGTCGCGTGGTTTCCTGACCCGCTACGACACTGATTAGCCCAGTGATAGCCCTTCCGACACTTGGGGCACTTCTTTGAGGGGCGGGCGGGCGCCGTCGATGAGCGGCACTCCCGCTGAAAGTGACCCTCCTTACCACAGAGGTAACAACGCTTCCCCTCCTTCCCGCTTTTCCGCAGGGCGGCGGCCATAACCCCAGCTTTATGTGCTTGTGTGCCGATGTTTTGGCACGCCCGCAGCATGTCCGACAGCTCTAGAACGCCAGCGGCTTGTGCTGCTTGAAGAGCACGGCAACAATCCTCGTTCACATTTTCAACCGCCATTTTTAACAGGATCTCCTGAGCTGCCACAGAGTTATCCACCTGTCGGAGGATAGCCGCCTGCAATCTGTTGGTAAAATCCATAAAGGACTCTGATGCACCCTGACGGATACTGGCAAAGCTTTTGGTAGGCTTGCCTGAATCCGGGACCTTCCGGAAAGCATGCTGGGCGCAGGTGGAAATAATGGGGAAGACGGCCTGAGGGAGTTGAGACTGCATCTGAATGGTAGCAAACTGGCCCTCCCCTGCCAAATGCTCATAAATGATACCTTGCTCTCTATATACCTGGGCTTGGCGTTCCACCATCTGCCGATACTCACTAAGCCAAATAACATACTGACTGGGCGTCAGCATCATGCGCAACAGCACCTTCCAATCTTCAGGGATCAGAGTGTACCCAGTACCTAGCCCTTCAGTGAGACCACTTACATACGTGCTGGTGAGGCCGAACTCGCGAATCGCTTTCTTTACGTCTCTGATCACCGAGTAAGGCAAACTGATCCAGTTTGCAACCTGGTTGCCCTGGCCATCATCCTGCCAGGTCACCGGACAAACTGAGACCAGATCAGCCAGCTCCTCTGCTGTAATATCTGAGCGAGTCTTCGCTGTGTGAACCATTTGTTGCACCAGCGAAAGACCCTGAGCAGACGCGGATGACCCCCCGGGGGGCCCTGGAGCATGGGGCCCCACGGGGGGATGGTGATCACACACTGACTCCGGTGGGGAAGGCCAGGGAGGCGGTGGTAATAGAGGCACTGGGGGCGAAGCAGGGGGAGGGATGGCTGCAGGAGCGGACGGGGGTGGCGGGATCCGCAGCCCCTCTGTTGGCGCGGGAGAGGGCCTTTCCGAGGCGACACGCTGTGTCGCATCGCCAGGAGAGGGGATGGCTGCAGGAGTGGACGGGAGTGGCGAGAGCACCAGCCTTGCAAGGGAGGGCCTGTCCGAGGCGACACGCTGTATCGCGTCGCGGCAGAGGTGCCAGGCATGTAAAGCCTGCATGGGCGCCCGAGGCTCTTTGTGCAATGTCTGGCCCAACTGCTCCCAGTCCGCTAGCTTAAGGGTTCCAGCTTCAGGGTACCACGGGCACTGGGCACTCACCTCCTGTAGCAGGAGAGTGAGTTCTCGAGAGGGGCAGTCATGCTGAGCCTTACACAGAAAATACTGTAGCTCACTGTGGTGTTGCACTTGCAAAGCAGAGAGGGAGCTTTCCCATACTTACCACAATGAAAAATACTCACCGGGATCAGCGAAGCGGATGAGTGACGCGTCTGAAACCCTTGCCGGGCGAGGTGAGTGCTGAGGGCCCCACGTTTGGGCGCCAGTTGTTGCAGTTCAATGATAAGACAGCACAAAGCTTTAAGCAAGCAAGCAGGCTGGTCTGCCAACGGGCTGGTCCGCCTGTCAGCTTTCCACCCTCTCTTTTATTTCTCTCCCTCCTGCGCATTACATACTCCAACAGATAAAAGGAATACACTGGCTTTGTTTAACATTCTTATTTACCAATTTCTATCTACTGCATTCCTTGCTCTCGGGCCTTGAGCCCAGTCCTCGGAGGCTTCCCACAGTTCATGTCATCTGGGCGAGATTCCAAGGTTCATGCCCTTGAGAGGAGCCGTGTGTGCACAGCTCCTATACAACACTCCGGGTGTGCCCTGAATGTTGCCAAGTGCATGAACCCCGTATGAATCCTACACACTTGTAAGTTGCACTTTCAAGATAAAGAGATTGCACTACAGAGATTGTATGAGGTGACTTGAAAAATTCTATTTCTTTTATCATTTTTACGGTGCAAATATTTGTAATAAAAATAATAATATAAAGTGAGCACTGCACACTTTGTATTCTGTGTTGTAATTGAAATCAATATATTTGAAAATGTAGAAAAACCATCCAAAATATTTAATAAATTTCAATTGGTATTCTGTTGTTTAACAGTGTGATTAAAACTGTGCAATTAATTGAGATTAATATTTTTAATCGTGATTCATTTTTTGAATTAATCACGTGAGTTAACTGTGATTAATTGACAGCCCTAGAAAACAGGAAACTCGACAAAGGCAAAATGCATTAATATTCTTCCCTGGTGCAAGCTGGGAGGTGCCTTCACAGACCAATACCTGGAATGTTGGTATCCATAATATAGATAAGGACGGTACAGACCAAGTTAAGGAACTAGTACAAACTGATGGGTTAGATTTTAGTGATGTGTAAAGGGATTTGTAACTTGTAAAATCATCCTATAAATACTGAAATGCATATCTTTGAAGAACACCTTCTGTGAAAACCTAAAAGGTGAACATGCTGTGAGAATTTGCATCCTGGAAAGAGGGTATGTATGTCTCTCTTTCTTGTTGTATTGTTTTGTCTTTAGACAATAAATTTGGCTAAGTTCGGTTATTTGGTCACTTGAACATTTTTAAGAATGAACCATGAGTATAGCCAAACAATTGGCCACACCTTTTAGTCAATAGCATTTAGAGAAAAAAGATTTTAAAACAGGATACAATCTATGCACATCTACCTTACCTAAAGCTCTTTGACGGTAACCAAGGTAGGTCTATTTTCTTCAGACACCCCACTGGATGCCTGTGTCTCTGTCTGGTTTCTCTGAATAACTATGACCTCTCTCTGGAGACAGGGTTCCTTTTAAACCCGACTATAGTTCTTTCTGGGAACATTTGTGTCAGGAAAAATTGATTTTTTTTCAAAACTAATTGAAAAAGGGGTGTGAGCATGGTTGAAATTAATTTAAAACATTGAAAGACTATTTGCTGGAAATGTATTGTGTTATTTACGAGCTCTAGAAATTTGAGCTTTGATGATAAATTTGTGTAATGCTTTGCTTCCTGGAGTAATTTGTCACTGGAGCTATCTGTCACTCAAAAGTACTAATTATTTGTTTTTAGCATATTAACTAGGCATTAATATGCAAAAACATATCAACATATTTTCAACTACTATTGCTCAGGCAAAGTAACTGATCTTGCATTCAGGAGAGGATTTTTTTAATTTTATATGGGTTTATGCTATTAATTACCCTGACCTACTCCAAGAAATTTTACGCTGACTAATCAGGGCTCATAGAACAATCTGTTATTTCACTGATGCCTTTCTAAATATTTCTCTGCTCAGTAACTCAGCAGAGATAACATTTATCCTTCTCAAATTCAACCCCCTCATTTGTACTCTATATAGTGCTGTGTGCAGTGACCTGAGAATGTGTAATTGATGTTTTTGAGGCTCCCACAATGTTGTTTGAACTTATTTAGCAGAAAAAGGCATATTTATTTATTTATTTAGTGGAAGTAGGCCACAGCGTTTGAAAAATTCAGCTATATTGAAATGTATAGTAAGTCCTATAAACTCTAATGCTATTTTTCAGCAACCTTAGCTGTTTCACTAATGAAATTTGTTACTCTTGGAGAAATAGGAGAGCATCAATATTACAAAGGTTAGAACAGGATAATTTCTTTGTCATGACTACCTCTAACACCCAGAACACCGGTAGTTTGTGAGAATGAATAACAGTTTGGGAGAACATTAAAACAAATTACTCCTACCTGCTTTCTGTAATATCTATAATAACTATCTATCCTCTTGCTGTTTCTGTTCCAGTAAAATTTTAATTTTAAATACACTTTTTGGACTTTTACGTTAAACTCTTCTTTCGCTCATGTTTCTTTTCCTTTATTACTTTCTGTAATATTTCATCTAGTGGTAATTAATTTTTTTAATCTGACAGTCCTTCAGCTTTGCTGTTTTGAAAGAGTTTTGAAAATACATTAATCAAGTTGAGCATATTTCAACACTATTCAAATGACTTTTGGGAATGTATGTAATTTGTGCTGATTGAGTACAACACTTTTTGAAAAATCCTTCCTACCGAGGGCTAATAAGAGTGTTTATACTCATTGCTGTGCCAGGTGTATATATGATAAACTGACATTGCTCCTCTGAAGTGTTTAAAAAGGGATCTTCCTTGGAGTGATTATAAGGTCTGCTGCATGGTAGGCTCTTGACAGACTCCTTATTTACCAGGCTGCTTTGGAGGACTGTGTCTTGCTTGATGATCATTTCAAATTTATCAAAGAGCACTTGGAAATCACACTAGGTTATGTGACAGAGAGATGGTCAACCTGCTTAGCCCACCAGAATGTATCTCCTCACAAACAACTTCAGTGATTATTCTTATTCCTCAGGGTCCAGTGTTATAATTCCCTACATATGGAACTGTCTTCAGAGTAGCTATAAAATCAAGTTGTTAGAATGCTAAGTTAGAGCTGAATCAAATATTTGCTAGAAAGGAATTTATTTAACATATAGTACAGGGTCTGGGAGGAGGGACTGTGCCCTTTCAATAGCCGTATTATGGTGACCACTGTGGTTGAAGAATGATGCTAAAAGTTGAGGATATGGATGCCCAGCAGTGGAATGCAGGGTCATGTATCCTTCAATCCTCTTGTGGTAGACAAGTGCAAATTAGGTAAGAAGAATACATGACCACATAGCAAGCGATCCATTCCTTACCACACCGACCCCTGTTGGCTGTAAGAAAATGAAAGCTATAATAGTGACAGTCAGGAAAGGCATGTGCTAGGTCTACCGCCTTACATCTCGTCTTCAGCCATTACCAAATCCTCAGTTAAATGAATGCAGTTCTGGAAAGGAATGACAATGACACCCTTCATCACAAGCCTTTCCCTACAATGCCCTAACCTCACTGAGTTGCCTTGTTTCTCAGAATAGTACCCTGATACCCTCACTGAACGTACCATAGGCCATCAGTTAATTGAGTATTTCCCACAACAGAAGACAACTTTCATTACTGGAAATATGGAGAGATGTAATGTGGAAACATCCTCTCCAGACTCTTAATCAGGACTATGGAACAACCAAAGGAGACTTCCTCCAGAGAATGCATCCCAGTTTCTACACTTAGCCCAGTGCATGCTGAGACAGGACTTTGGCAGCTTAGTCAGTAGTGTGTGATTTTTCAGTGAGTGCAGACATGTCTGATAAAACTCCTTATTTATTACTTCACTATCGAGGATCTCCATAGTAACCTGGGAATGATGGAACTGCTTGTATGTGCAAATTTAGTAGCATCACCCTCCCCACACCACTAACCCTTACTGTTCAAAACCCCTGACCTGAGGATATGTCCATTGCCTGATGGGACTCGGGGTCACCAGTGACACAAATATAGGGGAAAATTTTCAAAGACACCAAAGGTAGTTAGGTGCTCAACTCCCATTTATACTTCAGAAAATCTCTCCATTGGTTTCTTGTCAAGCTGTGTCCATTGGTCTACAGGTAGGTGTGTGTTTTGTGTAATCTGAGGCTTTGTCTCTATAAGTACATTCACCACTGCTCCATTGCACAGTATCTACTTGTCCATCCTATTTGTGGGCATGAATTGTTTGTATTTGCTGGGCCTGGGTTCTCCAGCCGCACACACTCAGAGCGTCTTGATCATTAATTGTCCAGCTGAGCAGCTTGCATTTGGTATACACAGGAAAGAATTGGGAGTTTGGGATTTGTATGGTGCTTTGAACAGTTGTCCCACAGTAGAAGGCAGGGTGGAACCATGCCATCTCAGCAGAAGTATTAGGAGGGATCTTGTTCCATCCCAGTGTGAATACTGAGGGCAGGATCTGATCCCACAGCATACACTTCCATCCTTTCTGGAGGCTTGGAAAGGCAAACTAATAATAGCAGGACTCAGTTCTGTCTATGCTGTTAACTAGTGAAATGCTCAATTGCTTTATGGCAAATTTTGAGAACATTTAAACATTTTCTTTACAGCAAATTGTTTTCTCCAGAGATCTAACATACAGTAACATTTTCCAAGCCATTAGTGTGGTAGAATCTGCATTCTTCCACTTCAACAATAACTATTCTTTTGTCAACAGTGTCACTGTTAGCAGCTACTTGTTAACTAGACTCATTTGTGGGCACAAGGGTCCCCTAAAATGTCTGAACTTGGTAAAGGGCTAAGTTTTATAGCAAGTATATTATTAACCAGGCAGTGGTATCCAACCAGTGTCTCCCAGTGACCAGACATCTCTAAAATATATATACTAAACTCCTAGAACTGGTGTAGCATCCCCAGCATTTGTCTGAGCTAGTGATTTTTTGGCCAAGATATTCAAAATAGCAGCAGGCTCCTAACTTCCTATTTAGGCACCTGAATAAGTAGCCTGACTGCAAAAGTGTTAAGCCCCGCAGTTCCCATTGGAGGCAATAAGTCTGATCCAAAGCCCCCGAAAGTAAATGGGAGTCTTTCCATTAATTTAAATTAGCTTTGGATTAGGCCTAATGAAAGCTGCTGATTACTTAGTGCTTTTAAAAATCAGGTCATTTATTTAGGTTCCTAAATTTGGATCTAGGACTGTAACTTTAGGCTTTCAAGTTCTAAAATCATTGCTTTTTGTTTTCAAAATCTGTAAAAGGAAATTAACTTCTATTGCTGCTTTGATTTTGAATTGCGTAGGTCTTTGCCTTGCACTAGAGATGGCTTTTATTACATTCCTATCAATCTTTTTCCATTGGACCATCACCAATGTTAATTTTTAATTCCTTTTTCAGCCTTCTGTTCCACTCTGTTTAACATTTATAGGGTCTATTAGACATAAATCTTGGAAACAAAATGGCTTGCTGGAATTTTTTTTTTAAATATATGTATGGTTTTGTTTTTAAATGAGTGTTATAAATTAGTCTACCACAAAATTGAAGCACAGAATGATGTAAGAAAATTAATCATCTGTGAATTTTAAAAAATGATATGTCACTGAGGTACTGGAATAAGCCAAAATAGGGCCACATATTATTAAACAAGTTTGATGAGTGACATCAATCTTTTATTTCTCTATCAACTTTTAGGTATCATGCGAGGTTCCCCTTTAAATATTAGGGACCATATTCACTACCTCAGGCCTCTCAGTGGAACCCAGAGTGCATGATCCCGGTTACAAGAAGTCCACCAGGAGCATTGATGCAGCACTACAAACTGCTTTCATCCCTTCTTCCATTGGAAGGCATACACTGGGCTGACCACCATAGCCCATAAAATCAATGGAGCTAGACAGGGAGGCGGTGGGGTCAGGACACCTGAGAGATGGTCTATTTCAGATGGCTCCCAAACAGATTCAACCCATGTCCTAGACAGTTTCTGCTATCAGGGCTTATGATGGGGAGATCTGCCCCTTAAGGATAGTGGTGGTTAGGAGTCATCCCTGTCACATAGTGTGGCTCCTTGAAGATTTTGGGTGGTCTTATGTACAGAGATGGAGGAGATATTGAGAGAGAGGAAATAGTCCCAGGAATAAGAAGTTTGGGAGGAATGCTGTTACTGTCTCTTTAAGGGCCTGGGAGGGACCAGGAGCCTTGCAGAGTGGATGAGGCAAGGTGTCCCACTCTCCCAGCTAATTGGGATGAGCTCCAGGAAGGGGACCAGCATATATACCCCCTCCTCCCTCATAACAAGGTAGACACTAGTAGGAGAAGACTGACTCGCTGAATCCTTCCAAGTGGAGAGCTAATTGGGGAAAAGGGTCCAATTGAAGGAGGAGCTGATTAGGCTTTAGAGCTGGCATCAGCCGCAGCTCAGAGTAGAATTGAGGGAACTACTGTTTGAAGGAGGGAGATCCTGACAGCCACAAGGCAAGAGTCAGTGGGACTGCCTGAAACACAATCCCAGCCCCTGAAGGAGGGCAGGGGGAGACTCCTGACTGAAGGATCAAGATACCGACTGCCTTAAGGTGACAGACAGAGGTACTGTTAGAAATACATCCCAGCTGCTGGCAGAGGGGCTGGGAATGGTTTTGAGGAAGCACCTCCATAACTGGCTAAGAAGAAGCCATGAGGAACCACAACTCCAAGGTGGGGACAGTGCAGTCAGCAGACCTGGTAAAGACACCGACAAGCAGGGCAAAGGTAGGAGTGGCAAAGGGACCAAAGGAACAGTCTGTATCTGCCTTAAACAAGGTCCCTGGGATGGATCCCAGAGGAGAGGGTGGGCCTGGGTTACCCTATCTTTTCCCTAGACCAAGAGGGGAAGTACAGGTGTCAGGAGTGAAAGAAGCTGAGACCTATGAGTCCCAGATGGAGGCTGAGGGCTGGGCTTAGAAGCCACTAGACTTTGTGGTTTTTTATTTTTAACGTTTTTTGTTAACCCTGGAAGGGGAGTGGACTGAGAGGTTACCTGGCTGCAGGGCTAGGCCACAGAAGGTACAGACTGTTGTGGAACCAGCAAGAGTGAAAGAACCCCTGCAACCCTGTGTTCTGACACAAGGGGTACTCTGGTGGTGAATGTGAGCTGTAACAGGACTCATATGGAATCCTGAGTTTAGTTTTTTGGCCCAAGAGGAGTCTGATTTCACTTGCAATCTGTGAATAACCAGAAAAATACTGGACTTTACCACATCTCCTAAATATATATTTTTAAATCAAGCTTGCCAAGTATCTCGAATTGTCTTTCAGCCACAAACATATGAACTCCATGTAAGTTGAGGGAAGCTTGTGTCCCAAGAGGGAGTGCTCCTGATTTTAACCAGCTAACTGAGTAACTGGACTTCTCTCTGTACTTCTAGAGGATAGTGATCAGATGCAGGAGGGAAGAGGAAGAATTGTCCAATATATACATTTCCAAATTTCTATTTGGGTGCAAAAAATTATCTTGCTAATTCTCATAATGAAAATGAACTTTGCAGATAATTTTGGTAAAATTCAGTTTGTCCAGATCAGAATTATATTAGGTGCTCTTGAGTTTCCACTGTCTGCTGTATTGTTGCCAAATATAGGAAAAAGAGTAATATTATATCATTCAGTCAAACCCCAGAGAAAACTAAGTTTATCAAAATAAAAGATCTAGAGGTGGCTTGATTATAGTGTATAAGTATATTCACAAGAGAGAAAATGCCAGGTACTTAAGGGCTCTTTAATTTATCAGAGAGAGGCATAACAAGAACCAGATGGCTGTAACTTAAAGACAGACACATTCAAATTAGAAATTAGGGCGCACACCGTTTTAACAGTGAGGGTGATTAACGTTGGAACAAACTGCCAAGGGAAGCAGTGGATTCTCCATCTCTTGCTGTCTTCAAATGAAGACTGGATGCCTTTCTGGAAATATGCTTTAGTCAAACACAAGATATTGGGATCAGTACAGAGATGCTGCGTGCAATTCTATGGCCTGTACTTGACAGGAAGTCAGACCTAGATAATCTAACGATCCCTTCTGGCTTTAACAATCTATGTAAGTCCAAGGAAACACACAGCTGTGGGGAAAATAAAAAAGTCTTTAAAACAATTTCTGCCTATTATGTTATATGTAGATACTAGTGAAGAGAATAGTGAGTGAAGAAGGAACTGCAGGACTGGGGGTGAAAATCTTTGGCATAAGTCAAGCATGGTCAAAAGCAATTAAAGCACTCTTGTTCTAAAGTTTTTGTGTCCATATTTGGAGGCATATTACATATGTACCAGATGCAACAAAAATTATAAAAACTAACAGCTTGATTCATAAAATTGTCCTAGGCCAATTATGTATTCATTTTTCATCTTCATTATGCAGAACTTTCTGGGAAACCTTTTTTTAGCAGAGGCTGGTTTTCAGTTTATTAAAGATCTGTTCCCCAGTGCACATTTTCTGTTCTAAATCAAGAGCTTGCATAGCTCAAAATAAAAAGGATACTATTCTGCTCAAACAGCACCTGCTTTTTAAAAGAAGCGTGGAGCCCTCCCGACAGTGATAAAATGCTTCCACTTCCTGATAGCTGATGTGTGCAGTATGGAGAACCACAAACTGTTAGTCCCTTTCAATACAGGGAAAAGTTATTGTGGAGGTGATCACTGCAGATGGGGAAGAAGACGATGCTTTTGCATTTGGGAGAGTATAGCCTCAGTTAGGGCTGGCTGACATCTTTCTTTCTTTTTTTCTGTCTCTCAACAGTGAAAATATCCATGACAAATCCTTGTCATTGTTGCCATTTTTCTGGCTTTCCCAACACATTTTGTGTGCCTCTTATTCTCACAGACTTGTGTCAAAAATGGCATTGAAGTGGTTATTGACATATTTGATTACCTGGTTTTTGGACAATGTTTTCAGTAATTTTTTTTAAACGTAATGGGTCTATTTTGAATACTTTGGGATGAAAATAACTCAAATCTTTCAAAAAAATTTCAAACAGGTGTATCCAGAATAAAGAGGTGGGCAACAGCTGAAGCTATGTTTCATTGCTCACCGGTTGACATTATTGCCACTTCATGCACGGGCAGGCAGCTTTCTATGAGAATGCTGCATGTTTAAATCATGTGTGAGCACACATTTTACACAGGCGTCCTTGGCCACAGCTAAGCTAGGAAAAGTTGTGTTTCAATGTCTAAAGAGTTCTAATTTTTCACATGCAATTATCATGGTTGCTGTGGTGTTGAGGTCTCTGTATTGGGACCTCAATGCTCCCCATCCTCCTTCTGGCACAGGTGTGACACCGTCCATCTCCTCTCCAATGGAGCATGGTTACTTTGGGCGCATGCACAGATTCCCAAGTTGCATTCAGCTCTTTCTCCTTTTGCCTCCTTTAAGATGATCTCCTAAGTGGGGGCCAATGGGAAAACACGGGCAAAAGTATTTGAAATGTAAGTTGTGCTAGCACAAACAACTTGATATTTCAACTACTGTATTAAATGTATATAATGTGCAGAAAACTTTATTGATGTGTAACGATTTGGGATCCAAGGTTATCAAACAAACTTATACAAAGCAGCCCCCCACATCCTTCACAAGGAAAAATATTAATCTATGAATAATATGTATATTTCCTAGGTTAGTTCAAGGGATAGTTGTAGCTATACTGGGTTAGTGGGAACCCCCGTGGTTAAAGTATTCATCTGGGTGGTGGGAGACTGGGTTCAAATCCCTGTTCCAAACAAGGCAGAATAGGATTTGAATTCAGGTCTTCCACCTCCCAGATGAAATCTAAACCCACTGGGGTTTAGAATACTGAGTGGGAGGTACTACCACCAGTGGGTTCATGACTGTGGATCCTGAGCAGAGATAGTGCCTTTGGGGCGGAGGCACAGTGAGGCTAAGGCCTGAATGCACAAAGAGACTTGGGTATTATGATGATGAGCATCACAATGCCTCACTTTAGGTGCTTAGAAAATCACTGCAACTCCCAAAGCCTGAGTTAGGCACCTATGCTCCTGTACAATGCAGGGGGAGAGACAGGGACCTTAAATTGAGATTCATAAAAGCCAGCACATGAGGTAGGGAGCCGTCTAAGATAGCACAAACCCGCATCATCGGCCACTCCCATTGGTTAAGCCCTGCCCCGTCTCAGCATAGGCAACTGTGTCTGGGTTGCAGGGAGGCACCTATCTCTGCTTGAAAGTCTGAGCTTCAAACCTTCTCTTGGTACTAGGCATCTACATCACTTTAGCAAGAAGCCAGGGGTAATCTGAGAGCCCTCCCTCAGAACTTTTAGCCCAGTGCTTGGGGTATTCCTCTTGGATGTGGGAGGTCAAGTCCCTCCTCTGCCTGATGGGGAGAAGGGATTTAAAGAGTGGCCTTCCACCTCTTGGGTGAGTGTTCTAACCATTCGGCTACAGGACGTTCCGGCGCAGGGCTCCCTCAGTCGCTGCTTTTGAAGCTGTTGCACTCTGGATGAATAACGAATCATTGTAGAAGGGGAACTGGCTCCTGGGTTTCCCATGTGAGTGCTCTAACCACCAGGCTAGAGCCATTCACATCTGTGTGTGCTCTCTCTTTAAGAGTTATTTGTCCTCTTCATCTTCTCCTCCACCCCCGCCAAAGCTGTTTTGTGTGAACTCACCTGAGAGGCCTGATGTGGTAGATGGTTTCTGAGCATGCCTAACAGAGAAGGGCCTGCACCTAACTTAGGTGGCTGAACACTTATCTTCCCCTAACTTGTGAATTGCTCTGGGTCTTAGGTATTTGGATGCCTAGAGTGAGGCAGCAGTTCAGATGCCCAGAGGCAGAAATATAGGCACCTAGGGAACTTTCACAGTAAAACCTTAGGTACTGAGAGCATGTCAACACAGCAAAGAAAAATCCATGGCTGGCCCATGCCATCCAACTCAGACTTGTCACTCCGTAGACAATTGCTTGTCATTGCTGCGTAGACTTCCTGGCTTGAGCTGGACCCTGAGCTCTGAGACCCCATGGAGTCCTAAGCCTTGGCTCCAGCCCAAGGCCAGACATCTACACAGCAATGAAACAGCCCTGCAGCCCGAGTTCCATGAGCCCGAGTTGGCTGGTGCAGGCCAGCCATGGGTTTTTCTTTCCTGTGTATACATACCCCATGTGAGTTTAGGCATCTACAGGATTCAGTGGGAGTTTTGCGCATTGCAGTGGTTCCAACAGTGGGACTTAGGCCTAAATGTACAAAAGGAATAAGGTACCTAAGTGACTTGTCTGAGGTGATACAGGAAGTCTGTAGTAGAGCAGGGACTCAAACTCAAGACTCCCACATCCTATACTAGTGGCATAGTCACTGGACCATTTTTCCTCTCACTGTAACCCTGCTGAAGAGCTAGATGCTGGTGGGAACTCAAGTACTAGCAAGTTCTGTTGACATGACAGTAAAAATGATGGAAACAGCTGGAACCTTGTCTGCACTAGGGTTCTGGCTGAGGATGCCGCCAGTGAGCTATTGCTAGTACAGTGATGGCAGCGTTGGTTGGAAACTTTAGCTAACGTTCCCTTGTGACGCCAGAGCCATAGAGGTTTTGCCATGGGCAGTAGGACTATGTGTATATTCTCCTTTCAAATCTCAGTGAGAGTGGCATTTGTCTTGGAAAGGCAATGTGACTTTCTCAATATATCCCAGCACAATGTCCCAACATAGTTCAAGCTCTTTCTTGGAAGTGCTTGGCTCCAGCTTTCATGGTTCAGATCTGGAGTATCTCAGCTTTCTTCCCCACCCCTTCTCTAAGTAGCTTGAACAGGTCTCCCATTATGCTGGGGTCCCAAAAATGCACTACGTGTATCACCATCTTGCTCATTTTGCTCTACCCAAGCTGCTTGCCTCATGAACTCCTTTGTCACCATTTGACTCAGTGTCTTTTGACTGGGATTCCTATGTCTAGAACTGTCTCCCCAGCCCAGTCCTCTTTCATGCTCTTCCTATACATCCTAGCTTTCTTCTCAGGAAAGAAAAAGAAATTGCAGAACTAACAAGATGTGTGTCATTCTTCACTGCTCATTCATGTTACTTTTTGTGCCCTCTCTTCCTCATCCCTCTATTTGTATGCTGTGAAGTTAGACTGTAAGCTTTGTGGTGCGGGTGCTGGTAAACCTATAAAACACCCAGTACAGTGTTGAGTCTACACAAAGGAATAATAATAAATACATCTGAGCGTTGAAGTTGGGGTGCTGTTTGATCCTTAAAGTGAGATGAGAATACGAAATAAAGACTACATCATCCTTCTTTTCTGTCCTCCAATTTCCACTATCAGAATGACTTAGAGCCACTTTAATAATTCCATGTAGAGGTAGCACTAGTCTTTCTAAACCATCCATTAGATATTTCAACATTTTGTATACACCACACATCCCACAAGCTGTTCACTTCAGTACAAAGTTTGCTTTATTTCCAGACACGAGTCCAAGGCTGAATGCATAGTGGCCCCAAACTCACGCACTTCCTATGCTCCATTTTTCCAAGACACACTGGAGGGATTTGGCCTTTGTTGTCTCCAGTAGGTGACAATTTTTTTCATTCCAAGTGTGGAAGGATCATGAGTTCCTTCTGCCCTGTGGTGATATGTCAAAATAGAGAGACAGAGGAGAAAATTATTATGTAATTAGTAAAATGTATATTTATATTGCTGTAGAGTCTGATGGCCCCAACCAAAGAGTTGGGGTTCTTTGCTGTACACTGTACAAATGATTAAACAGGACAGTCCCCTGGTTCAGAGAGCTAACAATGTACAATGGATTATGAGGGGATTCAACAGTTATATAAACAGGCAAATGGAGTAACAAGTTTGTGCACATTTGCATGATTTATTAGCCTCATGGTTGTCACAGGTTGTCACCAGTCTAAACTGGTGTCCATTAGTAATGTTTTGTCGGCATTATGGCAGAAGTATGCTGTAAGGAGGGATTTAAAAGATGAAAACATATAGGAAATGTTCAAGTTGTCCTGCTGTTATTCAGATGAAATGGTACTTCTTTTGGCACAGTTCTACATAGCTGATATTTTCTACAGCATGGAAGATGTTTCAGTCAGGATGGGAAAACAGTGTGATGGTGTGTGCCAACCCCCACACTAGGCCAAAAGGGTTAATCAGAGTCTGTGGGCTCAATTAGCCTCACCTTGTTAGGAGGTGTCAAGCCTGGAGGGAGAAGTGAAAAGGGCTGAACCAAGGTAGCAGGTGGAGCTGGTTCTTACTCACCGAGAAGCCTGGCTGGAGCCAGGGAACTAGATTAACTTGCTGCCAGGCAGCTTCCCAGATGGAAAGTGGGCCCACAACAGGGAACACAAACTAGTTGTGAAGGAAAGATGGGGAAAGGGAATCTACCCAGAATTCTCGATGCTGGCACAGAGTCCTGCAGGGAGAAGAAACATTTTGGCGGGATCAGGGACTCTCCTGTGAGGAGAAAACACTCGTGAAGCAGAACCAGCCAGACAGGTGAAACTGTTAAGAAGCTCTGAAGTCAGCCTAGAGAAGAGGTCTAGAAAGAATGATGTGGATGCACAGTCAGCTTGGGAAAAGGCTGTGGGAAAGACCTAAGACAGGTTGTGGTAGGAGGTAATCCAGGGAGGCAGCAAGGGGTCTGCATAGTCAGGCCATGGTTGCTTATTAAAGGGGCTCTGGACTGGAACCTAGAGGTGAGGTGTGGCCTGGGTTCCCCTACTGGGCAACTGAGGAAGGTGGGTCAGAAACCTCTAGAGACAAAAGGTATGAAGTGTTGAAACCCGCAACACAAGGAGTTAAGACTAGCGAGGCTGGAGCTGGACCGAAGGGCCAACATGAAATTCTTGGACTATTGTTTGTGGAGCTATTGGGCTATCCTGAAAGGGGTAGGCTTAGATGTGAAGCAGCCTAGGGGCTGAGTCTCAAAAAGACACAGACGACTGCAGGGCTGGAGCGGTTGTTGGAAGTGAGTGCGAATGGAGGACCACTGTGTCCAGGCACAAGGGGACGTTACCGACTAGTGAGTCAAACTCTTACATAGAGTTAATAATTGATGTCAGGGGCAAACTACAATGTGTTAAGGGGTTTACGGTCCTGATCCTGCAGTCACTTATGTACATATGTAAATTTAATCTGTGTGCAGTCTCACTGATTTTTTTTTAATGGGGCAATTCATGTGAGCAAAACTATGCATGAGTTTGTAGGATCAGGCCTTTCCTTTGTAAGATCTTTGGGTCTGGGGCTTTTTCTAATTTTGTATTTTGCATAGAGTGAGGCACGTTATTGTCACTAATATGGTTCTGGAAAAAAATGTTCTGGTACATTCTGTTCTCACTTTCCAAATGTGTTATAGCATCATATCCTGAACCAGCTCATTGACAAAATCCTAGACTTCATCAACCATTTGTTACAAGTGACACTTCTTCAATGTAGTGAATAAAGAAACTTTTATTTCCTTCTTAGAAGAAATACTTTTCTGTGCCAAGATAACCAGTAGTAAAACAAATGTAGTGTTTTCAGCTATTTGCAAAAACCTAAAATGAAACCTAAGAAAAATAGGAACACACTCACTTCCCGCCCACTTTGCTAAGGGGCTGCAGAATCCCCCTTATCTGCCCTACAGTTTATAGCACTGAGCCACTATGGGGCATGCAATCCCAGTCACTTTCTCTGTCTCACACACACACTGCCACGTGTGGGACAGAAGCTTAGCATCTTTCACAAGGGGGACCACTAGGGAAAGAGATTTACTTGGATGGGGGGCAGGGGAGAGAAACCAGCCAGCCAGTAGACAGAGCAGCATCAATGGGGCAGATGACAAGTGGGGGGCTATTGGGTATCTTTCTGTTTTCCTACCCCAGAAACCAGACTGAGCTGCTATGGGGACAATGGCTTCATTGGCGACTCTTGTCCCAGCCACCAAGGGCAAAAAAATCCCCAGCACCTCTCCAAAGGAGGGCTCTCGGAGAAGTGACTCACCGGGGAACCAGGGAGTGAAGCTGCAGCCAAAGCAGCAGCAGTGGGACAGACGGAGAATAAAGGGCTGCAGAGTGCCCCTTTGATTCCCCCTGGAGGAGAAGGAGCAGCAGGAGAGTTCACAAGACTGGGAGACCTCTGTTGTCAGCAATACCAGTTTTCTGAAACTTTCCAACAACATTCCAGATGACCAATGAGAAAGGTCCATATAGTGGGATGAATGAGGAGTAAAAGGAGGAGAGGTAGGGGTTGCTTCATGGAGAGACTAGCCTGTAGGTAAGAGGAGTAAATGACTTCATAATTCAGACTGAAATATTCCCTCCCGCTCACAGAAAAGCTGTTTGCAGGATCACTAAGCTAAGGTGTAACCTTGTACTTGTAAGCAATGCTCCCTTATACCTCTACCATCTCTCTCAATTGTGTCTTCCCTTTTCTTGCCAAATGTCTACTTGGATTGTTCCTTCCTTAATCTAGGGACTGTCTTTTGCTATGTGTTTTGTACATCACCTATCACAATGTGGCCTAGGTCCTGTTTTGTTCTGTGGGTACCACCCAAAAAAACCCTAAAGCAATCTTAATACTGAGCACTCACATGGACAGAATACTGAAAAATGTACTTGTATAGTGCCTTCAGGTGGAAGATCTGCATGTGCCTTGCAAACATCAACAATATAAAGCTCCGATCACCCTTTGGTGTAGGTAAGTGACATTTTTCTGTCTCTCAAATGAAGAACAGAACAGGTAGGAGGCTTGCATGATCGATTGTACAAAAAAGGCTCTAATAAAACAAATAGCCATAAAACCAAACAGAGGCATAAAATCAGTAACCAAAGCACTCAAAATGCAAGCTACATTATGGTTCTGATCCATAGCCTATTGAAGCAAATGGAAGTCTTTCCATTCACTTTATTGGGCTTTACATCAGGCCCCAGAAGACCCCTGTATCTAAGTCATACGTTAATTCATATTTACAAACAGTTCATCTCTTTGCTGGGTGTTGAACACCGCAACAGGAAAAAGAATAGGAAAGCCCTGAAGCAGTAGGCAGGGGGAGAGGATTTTCCAAGAGATGCAGTAAGCTGTATCTTTGTTGGTAGCTTATATGAGTGCAGGCCTGAATTATGCAACCCCCATTTATGCAGTTGAAATTCCTTCTCTTCAAAGCCTGCCTACAGGAGTTGTACATTTATTTTTGTGAAAAGGTTGATTTTAATTTATTTACTTTGTATCCACCATCTTCTCATTTGTCTTTTTTAAAAAAAAACCCTTCATGTCTGCCAACTGATCAGTTAAGTGACAATGAATTTTCTGTTCATGTAGACAGTATGTTGGCTAAGCTTTTTAGACACTGGAGTTTCAGCCCATAATAGCTTATTTCTCACAGTATTAATCTCATTTACTATGATGGCCTATGTCCAGTGAAGAAATATTTAGAAAGCCGATTATGGATTAAACATGCAGAATGTGATACAAAGTAGACAAAATACATAAACTGAGATCCACAAAGGGACATGAGTATGGGTTAAATATTGACCTATTTGTAGTAATACTTATTGATATACTGCTTTACCTTTTCAAACTACTGTGCAAATATTAGCTAATCCTCACACTATCCTTATGAAATACATAAGTACATATCATCCCTTTTTTACAGAATGGGAAATTCACACTCATGGTGGTTAGAATCACTAGGGAGACCAGGTGGGTATAATATCTTTTGTTGGACCAACTTCCTTTGTTGATCGAGACAAGCTTTCGAGCCACACAGAGCTCTTCTTCAGGTCTGTGAAAGATATTTTGAGCAACACAGTTAAATGCAAGGTAGAACAGATTTAGCATAAGTAGTGAGTACATATTTTAAGGGACCAATCAAGGCGGACTGGTCCGTTAACACCTCTGTAGTCATAGGACAAAAAAAGAAAGTTAGTGCATTACAGTTTTTTGCAATAAGCCATAAATCCAGTGTCTTTGTTCAATTCATGATTTTTAATGTCTAGCAAAGTTATGAATTTAAGCTCCTAGGCTCGTCTTCTGAAAGTGTTTGAAGTAGGAAGCGGGCCTGAAACATAAAGCCCTTGTATCAGAGGCCTGGTATGAGGCCTGATGCCTGAACTAAAATAGTGATCAAAGCTTTGCTGCTATAAAGCAAAGTTAAGTTGTAAGCAAGAGGCAGGCCCTGCTCACAGAATCTGGCAAGAACAAGGCTGATATTGCAGAAACACACATTCCTAAGTAGTGCTGGGCACAAGAATATACACACAAACACATTCCAGAAGAGTGGTACCAGAACACCCCAATACCAGCACATTTCCCAAAGATAACAGGAACATGCTGACCCATCCTAGAGATAAGGTCAGGATGACAGCATGATGGGTAGAGATATTTTGACTGAACCAACAGGTATAAGGCAGAAGGTGGCACCCAGATATGTCAGAGGGTGGAACTTAGCTATGTCAGAGGGGAAATATGTAACTTTTTTGTATCGGTGTATAAAGAGGTATCTCAGAGGAAATGTCTCTGTCTGGCCTAGGGAGGAACAGAAAATCCCTCTGGTCACTGAGTTGGTCCGTTGTTATGGACATACGTGTATTAGTTGTCCAATAGAGTCTGCAGGGTACTAGTACTATACTTTGTCAGTAATAAACCTGGCTGGGTGACTTCATACCTTAACAGATCATGTGGCCATTGGGTGGTTCACTTGAGGTCTGCTGGGTTAGTTATCTGCGTAGATCTGGGACGGCATACAGAGGGAACGCAAGCAGCCAAACATCTAAAACAGTGTTGTACAGGTTTCCATTGAGGATGAGGACTGAGAGGTCAGATGTGGAAGGATCGCTATGTGAAAAGTATTCACCCACAGGTGATAGGGTGTTTTTGTCTTTTATCATTTTCCTGTGTGACTTCATTTGAGAGCATCATGATTGTCTGGTTTCACGCACTTAGTTATTGGGGTATTTATTGCATTAGATGAGGTATACTACTTTGTGATAGGCATATGTAGGAGCCATGGATCTTGAAAGGTGTGTTGTGCGGGGTGTTGATCATTGTAGCAGTGGAGCTATGTCTGCAGGTGTTGCATCAGTTGTTCTGACATGGTCTGGTGCTACTTTGAGTTGATGTGTCCTGATCTGGGGGGAGCTTGCTTCTGATGAGCTTGGAGAGGTTGGGGGGATGTCTGAAGGCCAGAAGTGGGGGTTCAGGAAAGATTTATTTCAAGATGAGGTCCCCATTGAGTATGGGTTGTAATTGTTGGATGATACCCAATATGCATTCCAGTGTGGGGTGGTAGGTTACCAATAGGGTTGTACAGTGAGAGGGGTTTTTATTTCTGTATTTAAGCAGGTTCTCCTGGGGTATTTTGGTGGCCTGTTCCATGATACAATCTACTTCTCTGGTGGAGTGTCCTTGCTTGGTGAAAGTGGTTTTAAGTGTGTTAAGATGTATATCCCAGAATTTCTCCTTGGAGCATATTTTGTGATATCTTAGTGTCTGGCTGTAGATAACAGATTTCTTGGTGTGTTTGGGGTGGTTAGTGGATCTATGAAGGTAGGTGTGGTGATCCATGGGTTGCTTGTATATATGGTTGTCTGTAGGGTTCCACTGTTGAAGCTGATTGGAATGCCCAGGAAGTTGATGCTAGTATGGGAGTGTTCTAGCAAGTGTTTAATGGATGGATAGTGGTTGTTGAAGTTGTGGTGGAAATCTATGAGGGAGTTTAAGCTGTCTGTCCAGTCCAGAGGATGAAAATATCATTGATGTATCTCAGGTATACCATTGGTTTTGTGGTGCATTTCTCCAGAGATTCTTCCTCAAGGTGGCCGATAAAGAGGTTGGCATCCTGGGGAGTTATCTTAGTACCAATGGCTGTTCCCGTGGTTTGGACAATGTCTTGGGTGAAATGGATAAGTTTGGCAATGTGTTTGGGGTGGATATCTGAGGGTTGTCCATTGTCTTGCAAATATTTGAGGCAGGCAACTATGCTGTCATTGTGATGCATCTTGGTGTATAGGGAATTGACATCCATGGTGGAAAGGATGGTGTTCTGAGGGAGGTTGTTAATGTTGTGGAGTTTGTGGAGGAAGTCAGTTGTGTCTTGCAGGAAGCTGGCCCTTTGTATGATGAGTGGTTTGAGGATTGTTTCTGTGAGTCTTGCTGTTAGGATCAACATTTTAAAATTGGTGAGTCCATACTCTCCACTCCATTATCCAAGTCATTAATGAAAATCCTAGTCAATATGTCCTGTTCTATTTGGCACTAGTAAGGCCCCAACTGGAGTACTGTGCCCAATTCTGGGTGCCACACTTTATGAAAGATAATTGGAGAGAGTCCAGAGGAAAGCCAGAAAAATGATGAAAAGTATAGAAAACCTGACCTATAATGAAAGGTTAAAAAAGTTGGGTATGTTTAATCTTGAGAGAAGAAGACTGGGGGAGGAAGAACCTGATAAGTCTTCAAATATGTTAAGGGCTGTTATAAAGAGGTCTCTGGTCATTTGTTCTCTGTGTCCACTGAAGGTAGGACAAGAAGTAATGGGTTTAATCTGCAGCCAGGGAGATTTAGATTAGATATTAGGGAAAAAAACATTCTAACTTTCAGGGTAGTTAAATTCTGGAACAGGCTTCCATGGGAGATTGTGGAATCCCCATCATTGGAGGTTTTTTAAGAACAGGTTGGACAAACATCTGTCAGGGATAATATAGGTTTACTTGGCCCTGCCTGAGTGCATGGAGATGGACTTGATGACTTCTTGAGGATCCTGTATTTCTATGATTCTATAGCCAGTGGAAGACGTGGTTATTCAGCACTCCTGAAATTCAGGCTATGCTTATGTAGGTGCTTTGAGTTTGGCCTAAGTGACCAGCACAAGGCCACACAATTCAGTTTCAGAGCTGGGAATGGAACTCAAGAGTTCCCTAGTTCCCAACCCCCATTCACTCCTTAACTTGATCTACACTGCCTCTCAAATCTTGCGAACCACCAGATTCCCTTGTATGGATTTGCCCTAACAGGAGACTACAGTATTTTGTGTTTGTTCTTCCATCATGTATACCTGTCTGAGTTATTTACTTTCCTTAAATAAAGACTATAATTGATTCCAGTTGTGAGACTGTAATGAAAAGTATTTCTGTTTGTAAGGTGTCGCAGGCTTGGTAAATGTTACGGTTACAATCCTGGGGTTATCTTATTTTGTTTCATACTGACTTTGCAAATTAATACATAGGAATTTCCATAGTGGATCAGACCAGTAGTCCACCAGGGCCAGTCTCCTGTCTGATAGTAGCCAAAACCAGATGTTTCAGATGTTGCAGTATATCCCATAGTGGAAAATTATGGAATAAACTGTCTATATGAGGAAGTTTCATCTGAACCCCTATCAGTTAGAGGTTGACATGCACGAAAGCAGAAGCAATGAGATATTACAATGCTTTAGAGAGTCTTATAATTCATTCCTCCTAGCCTAGAAACAGATTACCCCTGCCCACCAAAAAGCCAGTGATGACGGCCAGAAAATTGTGAGGATCTCCTCATGGCATTTCCTGAGAAGCATCCCCTCAGAAAGGAAAGGAAAGAAGAGAGAGGTGGGGAGGAGGGCAATGATCTTCCAACTCCATGTGTGCAGAAGATTTGCAGAGAAGGGCATCTTCAGATGCATGTAGGGACAAGTGCCCTTCTATGAAAGATGCTCAGTGCACCACTTACCCTAGCCTGCCCAGATGCAGATTTGGGGGAGAGATTTATCAGAATTAGTGTTGCTTCAAGTAACCATAATTTCTAACTTTTGCACAAAAACGGCAACTGTACAATTTAGAACATCTGATCTCACTGCTCCAATCTTTCTGATCTCAGCTCCTCCCCAAAATCCCACAATGCTCCTTTAGCATGGCTCTCAGGTGGAGATGTCACTTCTCTGTTCCTCAGCACAAGGGTAGGTTCTTTCCAGACTAAGTGGTATGGGTGATCTGGGCCCCGAATTATTAGAAATGATTACCAATGTGGCTAATCTTGCAAGATTCTGAGTGCCCTCAATTTCTGTCGATTTCAGAAGTAATTGATGGTGCTCAACCTTTCCCAGAAGGTACTCAGAATCTTGCAGAATTGTTACAGATAGGTGTTGTGACACTGCACCCCATATTCTTTATAGTGATGTTATTATGATATGATTGACATAATTATGATGTTTTATGCAAGACTTATGCAAATTCATGTGAGGTGTCATTGGAAATATGATTATCCTATTTGTATGCATGTATCATTTTTGTATCAGAAGTTATGAATATTGACTATGTATCTGTATTTCTAATGAGATTACATCTGGGTAACACCCACTAGACAAGATGCTTTCAGTCTAGATAGTGGGTGGGAAAGGGCCTATTCAGGGCAATGAGCCATTAGGAAAAAACAGTAGGCCTTAGGAGAAGCTTATCTCCCACATGGTGATGAGCCTTCCTGAGAACACTCCAAACAGCCTGTGAGTAATGGCTGCTATGACTCTACAAGGACATGTGATCAGACCACATGATGCTGGACTCCATATTGGGATGTCAGTATTTTTCCACAGACTGATCTGGGAACTAAGCTTTGGAACAAGAGTTCACACCATATGCAAAAGCTATATAAGGGAGGGAGAGACATCATCTGGTGTTCTTCACTCCCCACACAAGAAGACTCCTGGAAACACCCAAGGAACAAAGATTGAACTGGGGGAAGTGCTGGACCCAAGCTAAAGGGATTTCTAGCCTGTGTATGAAACACCTTGGGATTCCAAGCTGTAAGCTAGTGCAGCTTGCCCCTTAAGAATCTGAAGCCTGCTTGTATAATCTCTTAGGGTGAGAATCTGCTAATTCATATCCAATCTATTTAGTATATCAAGTTTAGTTTGCGTTTTTTGTTTATTTGCTAGGTAATCTGCTTTGATCTGTTTGCTATCACTTATAATAATTTAAAACCTATCTTTTGTAGTTAATACACTCGTTTTATCTAAACCAGTGAGTTGGAGTGATGTATATGGGAATCTTAACGCAAGGGGCAAAGGTTGTTGCATATTCCTCTCCACATTGAGGGAGGGAGTGAACTTTATGAGCTTACACTGTACAGTTCCCTGTGCAGCACAAGACAGTATAATTTTGGGTTTATACTCCAGAAGGGCTGCGTGTCTGGGGAGCTGGGAGTTGCCTTAGCTGTATCCTTCCTATGCGGGGCTGGTCAGAGAGCCTGCATGTAACTGCAGCTGTGTGTGTCCCTACCTGTATGTATGCTGGTGAAAGTGAAGGCTGGAGGGCTTTGCAGCTTGTCACAGTAGTACAGTGTGAAAGGAAGCCCAAGCTGGGGGGTCAGAGGGCTCAGTGATACCCCAGTTCCATGTGGCAACCTGGGGGGATCCTGTCACAGGTTTATTACGTGATGAACTAACACGAAATGTTCCTTCATTTTGTGTTTTGCCTCCGTCTGTTCACCTTTTCAATATTTTCTCAGTCTGATACCTTTACGGTCAATGCCTCTAAGGGTATGAATACATTGGAGCTGGAGGTGCATTTTCCAGCTTGGGTAGATGTACCTGCGCTAGCTCGGATCAAGCTAGCACACTGAAAATCGAAGTGCAGCTGCCGCAGCTGAGTGGGCTAGATGCGCCAAGTATGATCCTGTCCAACCTCTCCGCCCCCTCCTCCCCGGCACACTTTAAGACAAGATTGCTCCTCTGCCATTTTTCTTTTGGCAATGACATTACAAGTACCTTTCACTTCCTTTTAGAAATGTGTGCAGTGCCACTCCAAACAGCAACCACCAGGCGCTAATGAAGAGCAGACTGGCTTGTGTGTGGTCTGAGAAAGTAGGGTATGACTCCTGTGGCATGTTTAGTCTTTGCCACTGGGATTACATGAGTTCAGCTGTAAAAGCTAAACTGCTCAGTTCTTTCCTGTTCATTGGGCCGCTACAAAAGTCTGACTTATAGGGTCTGTTTGCATTGCAGACTCTTCAAATGTTTTTTTCTTTCGAAAAAAAGATGAAGTATTTTTACATCTAGTGTCAAAGCATTCATGGCATTATTAAATGAGTCTGTTGTCCTTTAGAACAATGATGGTGTAATTCAAAAGAAGATTTGGTTTTAGTATATTTGATGGACCATATCCATTTATATGCAGGTGGATTTCTATGTTTCTTTTTAATAATTAAAATCACAACACATCTACCTACTTTACTTTTCAAGACCAGTAAACATTTATAAATATTAAAATAAGGCATCTAAATTATTCAGCACAGCTGCTACACTTGCTGCTTTGCTAAACTTTACAGGTTTTGAATCCCCGGTAGCCAGGACATTTAGATGTAATGGGTCTGATTATCAGTTCAGACTGAGCTCTGCTTGGGACTGGAGAGAGGAAATGGTGGCTTTAACATATTTTTGTGTCTCCCCACATTTTAAGCAGCTTCAGACCACAAGGAATATGCCAGCAGCTGTGCATAACCAGACTGAGGCTACTTCCCTTTCCTGCTGACTGCAGCCCACCATATCATGTGGATCAGTGGAGGGGGTGGCACAGAAGAATTTCTTTACACCAGGACCAGCTCCATTGCCTTTATGGTCCCTTGATGCCATCAGGGCATTGTAACAGGATTACTATGTTACCGGGGCGAGGGGGTGTTTCTTTTGTCATGGCACACCCAGAGATACAGCCCCTTCAGGATATGGCTTCGCCCAGATGGAAAAGGCCCTAGTCTCAGGGTGAAAGGGAAAGTATTCTGATACCAGCAAGAGGTGAGCTGCCTTTGTACCCTCTTCCAGTAATAAATAGATGTAGTTCTGTTATTCGCTGAACAGGTGCCTCCATCCTTGTTCCAGAGACAGTGCCTGGCTTTGCTAACCCACCACTGGCAAACAGAGAGTTCACATTATAGCACCATAAATGGGCCATAACCAGTATGGCCAGCCCCAATGGTTCAAGAATCACCAGTAAGCCCCCACTAAAGTAGTGAGATTTATTATTATTAATAATAATAAAATAATAATAATAATTAATTAATAATAATATTGTGTTCTTTTGATTTGCCTTCTGGTTTTTGAGGCTGCAGGAGGGACTCAGCTCAGAGTTTCAGGCTCTTCTCTGCAACAATGAGGGATAGAAACTTTCTTTTTCTCTGTTTTAAGGAAAGCTCAGATTCTCATGTAATCATTTGCTTCCAGAAGCTGAGGCTTTAAGAAAAAATATCAACCATTGTGAGACTTGCACTAAAACCACGAGAGTGGCAATACTCCATAATGCAAGAATTGGGTCTAAGGTTTCCATCGAAGGTTGAACTCTACTCCTGGGGTTATACTCATTATGTGCTGTGTACGCCCCAAGAGCATCTCAATCCCTACAGCTGGGTATCCTTTCTGTACTGCTGTTCTATCATCCCCTCTGGGAGCCAGGGCCAGTGGCAGAGTAGAAAAGCTGGGGCGGGGGCAGGAAGTTCTACCAGAATGCATAGGTGTGCAAGAAGAATAAGGCTAATTCTCAGCCCATCTGCACTCACCTTCAGATTTAGTAAGGCAGCTGTAGCATGAGCTTATCCCTGAAGAATTGCTGCTATCTTGAAGCTGTCAGCCATCTCCCCTTACCCTCCCGCAGTGTGAAAAGCTGCAGAGGGATTGTTACTGTTGCTCTGGGCAACAGAAATTTATGATACATTTTGAATTATAACTTAGCAGCCCTCAAAGGGGAACATGGTGTACTGAGAAGTTGTTTCCCTGATTCCTCATCCTAACCGTGTCCCCCCAACTCAGGCTAAATGAAACCGAGATGCCTCTGTGATAGGGTCTGCATTATACTGAGAAAGTCATTTCTGTCTATCCTCAAATGACCAGATTATCCTGCAAGATTTTCCAGGGATGCCCAGGATTTGACTTCCAATCCCCCTCTACCACTGAGGACAAAAACATGAGCTGCCCCTGCGTGGGTGCCCAGGAAACTATAAAAATAGCTACCTTGTGTGAGGGCAGAGTACCAGCGCAATCCTTGTGCACAGGAACTGTGCTGTCCTTGCTCCTTCCATGGAGCCAGTTGCCCAATGGAGCGGGTAGGTGGTGGGTGAAAGAGGCTGGCAATGGGCCTAATGCCAGCAAAACTCCCTGGTAAAAATTAACTTAAAGGTTTAAGTGAATGTAAGAAGCAAAGACTTGGATGGAGGAGAGACAACATTGGAAGCTGTAGGATGGAGACTGGGAATGGAGGTCCACAAGTCTTTTATTGTTTGAGAAATTTTTTTTTTTGGTTGGCCAAAAATTGGCAATCCCTAGCAGTGACCACTGTCATAAGTCTTGTTCCAGCTGAGATTGTGGCTTTAGCAGGGCTTGTGCACAAAGCTCACAGTTCACCTGCTTAAACAACCACATTTTCACTGCTGTCAGGAACCACAGAAACCCAATTTAAGTCAACAACATTGGCGTTATTTTGCATTTGCACTAAAAGGGATTCCCCATCACTGTTACAGGATGTTGAAGAAGTGTGTGTTAAAATAAGTGATATTATAAAGTGCTCTTGTTAATATCACACTTCAGAGTAAAATATATTGGAGTGACTTCATTCCTGGTGTAAGTGCCATGAATGAAGTGGGAATTATGAGTGAGGGCAAACCTAGGCCCATTGAATACTGCATCTTTACACACAGATTTTTGTTGTGCCTTAGGAGGAAGGATGAGCTTGTGGTTAAAGACCTGGAGAGGAACTCAGAAGATCTGAGTTAAATTCCTTGCTCTGATGCAAATATCCTGTATGACCGTGGTCAAATCACTCAAATTTTCTGGGTTCTGTTTTCATCTGTAAAATGGGAATAATAATCCTTCCTTTCTCCCAATCTCTGCTCTGTCTTGTCTATTTAGATTGTGAGCTCTTCATGGCAGGAACTGTCTCTTACTATTTGTATGTACTGCCTCTAGCATAATAAGGCCCTGATTTCAGTTTTTTCTAACGTGTAATAATAATTAATTTAATTTACAATGTGTACTACATATTAAATAACATACAAAATACAGTATAGGGAAAAAATCCCAAAGGGAAGCTTCTTGCATTTCCCCTTTGAAACTGCCAGAAAGCAGACTAAGAATTTGCACAACCCTAAATAGGGCCTGCCTAGATGGAGTCTTTTGAAAGATAAACAGCAGCATGTGCTTGAAATCTATTTAGCACAGCTTTAATTGTTTTTCAAAGGAGTAAGAAAAGGGCACCTTCCTTGGAGCAAATTCTGAAGTACAGTCAGGAAGATTTCGAGTGGAGAGCAGTTTTGAAGATAATCAGGTGCCATTTCAATGGTTGTAGAATCTGTTGCAAGTAACAAATAAAGCCCTTTTCTGGCAGGCTTGGCAGTACAACAGTAGTTGAGTCAATTACAATACCTGCTTTATATACTCCAGCACAATGAAATTCAGAATCCTCATTAAGATTTATATGCACTCTAGTTTCCAAATACAAACAACTGTACAGTACACTGGATCAGAAGAACAAGTCGATGTTCATAGTAAACACTTTTAGTGTGACTGAGAAAAAAGAAATGGGGGGGGGGAGAGGGAGGAAGAAACCTTGTAACCTAAATAGTCTCTGATTGAGTAGTAACATTTCAAAAAGGAGCTCTCTGTAATTGGTGCATAATCCCTTGGACTTAATATAATGGAAATTATTTGGGTCATCACAGCTGGTTTCATCACTATGAGGAAACAAAAACAAAACCAACCAACCACAAAACAACCAGCTCTTGAATGTGCAAGCTATCTGCTCTCTCTGTGTAGCATCTCCGTGTTTCTATCCAAGGGTAATTAGCTCGATTGCATCCATTTTGGGTGTGCACTGTTTTTAACACTGCAGCTACAATTCTCTCCCCCCTCCCCTTATTTTATACCACGATCTACATGGGGAAAAAAAAGTCTTCTTCTTTCAAACCTCCCACACCCAGGAAATACATGCGCCAGGCTTTCATTTCTTTGTGGCTGGTGGGTTTGTTTCTCCCCCACCCCTTCCTAAGAAAGAAAAGACAGTCAAGACAAATGAAGACTT
The DNA here is from genome assembly GCF_965140295.1 of Lepidochelys olivacea. NCBI lineage: Eukaryota > Metazoa > Chordata > Testudines > Cheloniidae > Lepidochelys > Lepidochelys olivacea. The sequence goes on from NC_140414.1 coordinate 99,839,360, forward strand.
CATCACCATGATCATCACCAGGACAGCTGGGGAGAGAGCCACCAGGGGAAGAGAGGGGGAAGTCTCCCAGCAAGTCTGCGTCATTCTGGGATACAGTGTTTCAAAGAAGTGAAAGTATTTGTCACCAGCAGGCAACAAGGTATAATAATGCCCCAAAAGGGAATGGGGGTGTGTGTGTGTTTAGATGGAGGTGGAAGTGCTGGGGGAAAGGGCGGTGTCCTCAAACAGCCTATTCTTGGTAATCAATGGGCTTCTTGCTAAAGTGACATTTTCTCTCGCCAATTAGTGGCTGTGCCCCTCCCCTCCCCAGTATAAAATTAACACTTGGCAGGGAAGCGAGGCTTTAACCTTTTCCCACCCACCCCAGAGCGGTGGGGTGAAGGGACGCAAGGGAGGGAGGAGACCCTCCCTACCCACCCATCCACCCCCGGTTTCTGCCTCGTAGTTGCCACGTTGGATCCTCCCTCTCCTCTGGCGCTCGCAATGGAGCGGGGCAAACAACCAGGCGAGCCGCAGCGCCCGGCTCCATGTGATCGAGCCGAACCCCCTCTTGCGAGGGACTAGCGGGGGGGCGGGACGAAGGGAGGAGCGGGGCTGGGGGACGGGAGCCTGTTGCCCCCTCGCGAGTTAGCGGCTCGGGCAGCCTCGCCCAGCCGCCTGGATGTGCAGAGCGCCCGGCGACGCGGCAGCCGCGAGAGGTAGCGCGGCCGGGAGACCAGCGGCGCGAGCAAGCAGGGTCCCCCCCGCGCTGGTTCCTCTGGGGCGGGCCGCCCCCTCCCCCGCCGGCGGCCGGGGTCTCCCCTCCGGGCCAGGCGCTGAGTGACGGGGCACGCGGCCAGGCTTGAAGAATGGCATGCAAAGATGGTCTCTGCCAAGGAGCTAGTGATCGCGATGTCCTCGGGTCTCTGCATCACTCTCCTGCACTTCCTGTGCCTGGCGACCTGGTGAGTCCCCCCGAGCCAGCGGCTCCAGGCCACCTGCCCGTTGATTGATCCCCGGCGCGCTGGCTTTGGACCGTGAGTCTGACCCGGGGCAGGGGACGGAGGAAGGGGGGGTGGGGGTTGAAGAAAACCCATCCTGACCCCTGGCTGATCCTACCCCCCCACCCCCAAGTTCGCATCTACAATGATAATGGCTTGTCTGTTCCCCTGGCAGCGTCACCGAGCCCCCGGGGCAGATCAAAAAGGAGGAGAAATTATGGCCGGAGAATTTTACAAGCATCCTGAACAGTCTCCTGGATGGTTATGACAACAGGCTGCGTCCTGGATTTGGGGGTATGGTTACTGTGCACGGTCCCTCCTGTCTGTCAGTCTGCCTGTGTGTCTGTCTGTGGGGAGAACTAGGTAGGCTTTGTGCGTTTAAAAAGCAAACCAAAGTAATGATCCTGATTTTGTTATCGACGAAAGATAATGTGAAAAGACCCCCTCCTGCTCCCCCCTCCCAAAAAGACTGTCCCTCAGAGTCTGAGGAGAAGCTATATCAGTGGGAGCGAGGAGAGCAAAAAGCTGGATCTACTTAGATCCTGCCAAATACTGCTGATTTTTGATCCCCAGATTGTGCCCTCAAAATAAAGAGCAAGTCTAGCTGCTTCTACTGCACCAAAAGAATCTGGACTCTGGAGCAGAAGTGCCATAGATCCCTAAGTCCAGTATGTGGGTCCTGACACAAGTAGGCAGTAATAGCCCAAATTCCACTACATAGAACCAGTTCAGCTATACTGAGTGTGCCAAAAATATCAGCATAACAATGCAAAGACTCAGATCCATCACCTGAACACTGTTGGATCCTGCTAATTTTTAGCCCCCACCTCCCAAGTTCCACTGTTTAACACAGAATGGGTTTAGCTGCTCCTACTACTCTCTCAATATTTTGAGCCCACCATATACTGGCATAATGGGGCTTCAAAAATATGTATCTGACACCTGGATCCAGCTGGATTTTGGCAATTTTTGGCCCCCAGATCCTATATGTACAATCTAAACAGAAACCAGCATAGCTACTCCTACTTCACTGACAAATCTGGACCCTCCTGCATCTGCTCCAACAGTACTAGGGGAAAATACAAATTGGGTATTGGACCCTGTCAATTTTTAACTGAAATGCCTCAATTTTTGCCTTTTCTTTAGAACAATATTTAGCTGGCTTGAGGTGCTGAATCTTGGTTTTTATGGCACTATTGTGCCAGGAAGTATTGGGATGCCAGGGTTTTTTTTTCTGGCGCTACAGGAGAAGCTAGACAGTATGTTCTCTCTTTTGATGGTATAATTTGGGAGATAGGGACCAAAACCCATAAAGATCCAGATAAATCCAGTTTTTACTTTTTCCTGGAATTAGGGGATTTAAAATATAGGCTTGGGAAAAAGAAGTGACACAGCATCTCTGCTGATGCACCAGGCTGACCAAGACAGTCATGGGGCTTCTACCCATCAGGTTTGAATGAGGGCTTTATGTAGGCTTGTTCTGTGAAATACTTTGCTCCTGCCCTGACATACCTTCTTCATACATTTGATACATCTACATCAAGCTAAAACACTCCATGCACATACCAAATAATATGCACGCATGCATGACTTTACCGTACAAGAAAAACACACAGAGCACCTTTAATCAATTTTTGTTTATTTTAGATGTTTTTTACCTTGTGGAGTGGGCTTTCTATAAGCTAGGCTTAGGACATTAGGTGTAAATAAAGTTAATCTTGTTAAAGCATGGGTGAAGATAATTTATGCAGATGGTCTTTTGCAGTTTGACTCTCCTAAAGACAGATTACTCTTCTGCAGGTTTCTTTCAGAGGGATGTGCTGTGAACAAGACTTCGTTATTCTGTTTTGAACACACAGTTATTAAGCATGTAAAATATACTTTAAGCAAAGTATTGGAATGCTGAATCTGTAACCAATATACAGTTCATGGAGATTTTATATTTGCAGCTTATTGTGTAAATACAGAATAATTAAAAACATGTTATTGGTTTTTTAAAAATTCTAACAGGAAGCAAAAGAGAATTCTGTCCTCCTTTTCACCTCTCAACTACAAATGTAAATAGTTTAGGGTTTGCAGGTGAAAGTAAAACCCAGAGTTCAGGTTGAAAAATGTATTTTTGGTGAATATTTTAAAGTATGGGGACTAGATGGCTTGTTTCTTCTAGTAGCTAACTTTAAAACTCAAAGGTGAGTGGTTTTAATGTTATAAAGCTTATAAGTAATACATGAAAAATACTTTAATTTTTTAAGAAGGTGTCTTTAGTTGCAAAAGTTACCTTTACCTGAACTGGCAAGAGTCGCTTTTAGCATAAAGTAATGCATATAAATGTAGAGGTTTGATTCTTTGGCAGAACTCGGAGTAATAGCAGATGATTAATCATTAAAATATTTACATCCTCAATCATGTTTTTCCTTGTATTCTGGTCTTTGCTGATAAATATTTATGCTAAATGTGATTCACATCTTAAAAGTGGGTCATTCACCAATGAATGCATAGTAAACAAGTGTCACAGAGGACATCAGTATTCACAGGGAAAAAGTACAATATGTTTCAGTAATGTCAAAGTTATGTCGCATGCTGACAAACAGCATAATAGTCAATGCTGAAGCTTATTCACCGTCCATAGCTCTTGCAGCTCCAAACAAGGCCCAAGAACTTATTTCCCAGGCATTATGACTTTAATTTTATATACCCAAACTCAAGGGAGTTATTTCTGATTTTCACTAGTTTAAGTGAGATTAGAATCAGACCCAGGAAGCTAGCCATAGTTTTTGAAATTTTCTGGCATATGCCAGCTTTGCCACAATAACAATTTATGAAAAATTCTGCATACAGAGGCAAAATGGGAAAGATGTATATTTTTTTTGGATGATTTCCTAAAAATGGGTTCGCTCCAGCTCCTATAAAACTGAATGGAAAATACTTTAATAGGAATTGGATCAAGCCTAATATGGATCCAAACACTGCCAACAACTGTGCTAGTTAATGCTAGTTTTGAGAAACAGGAGAGTCTGAATGAGCATAGAGACAAACTGCCATCTTACATTTAGAAGTGGCCCTACAAGTATGGGATTGAACCTCATGTAAAACTGGGGGTGGGAAAGCGATTACCCATTCTGTATCCGTTCTGTGGATAAATGGAGGAATCAGGTCTCCCATGCAAGTCAGGCTGGTGCCAGTCATTAACGATCAACTAACTTAATAAAACAAATACAAAACCAAAAACATATGTCTGGTTAGTGTGCATTGCGAGTTTGGCAGTTTTTGTACACAAAAATAGACGTTTTCATTAAAAAGGCCATGATAGCTATGAAATGGTTTCTAAATTTTAGATGGCTGTTTTCAGAATAGTAGTGAATTTACAGATTTTGGGGGAGGGGAATAAGCTGATGAATAGTTTTGGGAAAGGGGAATAACCTGGTGAATAGCAACATAAAACTAAATTGATAGCATGGCTTTAATTTTCCCAAAAATTAAAAGGGCAATTTTGTAGAAGAAAGTTGTGAAGTATAATCAGGAAGATTTCTAGTGTACAGCTGTTTTGAAGATAATCAGGTGCTGTTTCAGGAGTGGGAAAATATGTAGAGACTAATGAATAAAATATTGCTCTGTAAGGTTTGGAAGTACACAGTAGTAGAACTCAAGTCGATTACACTATCTGCAATATATATATATTGCATTCAGTATTCTCACTAGAATTTACAATGCACCCTGCTTTCCAAATCAAAACATTATGGTACACTGGATCAGAAGAGCATGGAGCTCACAGTAAATACCTGCGATGTGGTTATGAAAAGAAAGTTATGATTTTGTATAAATAGTCCTCATCTGTCGCAAAATTGCAAAAGTATTACCAAAAATGGTAACCTGCCACAAAATTTTCAGAAGCAACAATCAGATGGAGCACCAGTTCCAGCCACAATGTGAATTCACGGCTTGTGTGTTTCCTTTATTTTATCATAATAGAAAAGGAAGAAAAATCTTTTATAAACAACTATAAAACCTGTGTTTTTTCTGAAAATTGAGCTTGTTCACATTTCACTGGTGATCTTGTACTAAATTAAGTAATATAATTGAAAGTGATTTTTAAAGGTATATTATTTACTTGAGTAAATACAGTGCTTGATTCTGTCTCATGCGTACTGATTTAATGCAACTCCATGGACGTTAATGGAATTACTCATGATTTATACCAGTGCAAGTGATATCCCAATCAGGGTCATACTTTCATATTTATAACACATGCTTTTTGGTGTTTGTTTTCTTAATGGACTGTATGGTCCCTTAGAACTTGCGTGGTTTATCAGGTAAACACAGTAAGCCTGCTCCTGTTCCTATTGAACTACGAAGAATTCTGGCTGTTGCATTTAGCGTGAACAGGATCAGCACAAGTATGTATTTTTGTACTTTTGCTGATTTTGAAAGCCTGTACCATTGAGAAAATAAACTCCAATGGCTCTTTCTTCCCGTGTAACACTTGATCTTTGACATAACCCCTACGGTAAGTTAATGGGAGTTGTGTGCCCAGATGTAGGCAAGTAGGTATTATGACTCTAAGGAGTTGATTGTGCCTTGAAGGCACACAGCCCAGCACAAGTGGTAGTGCAGAGCTGGAAATCCCGGTGGCAACCTATGGAGTGGCAATAATTCCTGGAGCATGGGGGAGTCTACCTAGTACCCCACCCTCTTTGAGGTTGCAGCATGTGTTCCCTTCCCATATTAAGCCAGATCCACTGGCTCTTTACGAGGTAGACTGAGACAATGATTGCTTTTCCCATTCACTTGGGGGAGGCTAGTGCGGATAGAGTTGTTCACTTGGAGCAGTCAATGAGTTTAGGGCACGGAAATGTACTGCCATTATATCTAGTCTCAGTGAGGACATGCAAAGGGGGGAGAAGTTTCCTGGAAACCTTATATCCCCACCTGCAGTATGCACCCAGATAGGATTGGCACAGCTGAGCTCTGCACTCAGACACTTTTAACCATGGGGATCTGATTGAGAGACACGAAATAATGAATGGCATGGAGAAGGGAAATGGGGCCCTCCGTTTTCATATTCTCATAATGCAAGAGCAAAGGCACATTCAATGAAGCTGAAAGGCAGCAAATTCAAAATGAATGAAAGGAAATCTTTCTACTGCAATCTACAACTAGCCTGTGGAAGCTATTGTGGCCAGATAGCATAGAGTCTGATTCTATAAGCTATCTGGGTTGGAAGGGACCTCAGGAGGTCATCTAGTCCAACCCCCGCTCAAAGCAGAACCAATCCCCAACTAAATCATCCCAGCCAGGGCTTTGTCAAGCCTGACCTTAAAAACCTCTAAGGAAGGAGATTCCATCACCTCCCTAGGTAACCCATTCCAGTGCTTCACCACCCTCCTAGTGAAAAAGTTTTTCCTAATACCCAACCTAAACCTCCTCCCCCCCCCGCAACTTGACACCATTACTCCTTGTTCTGTCATCTGCTACCACTGAGAACAGTCTAGATCCATCCTCTCTGGAACCCCCTTTCAGGTTGTTGAAACAGCTATCAAAACCACCCTCGTTCTTCTCTTCTGCAGAGTAAATAATCCCAGTCCCCTCAGCCTTTCCTCATAAATCATGTGCTCCAGCCCCCTAATAATTTTTGTTGCCCTCTGCTGGATTAAGCTCATCGTGGTAGGATTCAGAAAAATAAGACCTTTTTATTAGGATAATGAGAATATGCTCAGAGACAGAGGATCTAATTAAAACATGAAAATGGATATAATGGATGCATCAGGGTATAAGACGACCACTGACTGGAGTTAGGAAGAAACTGTGGGCAAGTTGTCCATTACAGATAGTGGTGGGGTTTGTTTGTTTTTTTGTGAACCTTCCTCTGAAGCATCTGGTACTAGAGAAAGCCAGAGACAGGATACTGGCCTTGATGGACCACTGATCTGACCTGGTGGGGAAAGTCATATATTCTTACCAAGTAAACTTTTGATCTGCTAGGGATTGTAGGAATTTCATTGTTCATATAAATGACAAGTAAGTTTAGGCAGGATAGACATGCCCAGCCTGTGTTTAATCACATATTATGCAATCTTTAGCTGCTCTTGAAAATTGACTCTGATTAAACCTTAATGGGCTAGTTTTGCTTTCAGCTGTCACCGGACTACACTGGTAATTCAGTCTCAATCTATGGATTATCGATTCAGGGATTATGCCAACACCTATGCCACATAGAGACACTGACTGCCACTGTTTCAAAGTGAGGATTTCTGACTTTAAGGAGAGTTGCATCACTAAAAGTATTATACCTCCCTTTGTAAATTAGTGGTGAAGCTGTGTAATTAACCTCTCTGTGAATTTATCCTGTAAAAAAAGCATGGGATCCAGTCTGGACATGATTAATATTTTTCCTTAAAAATCACTGCTATTTCATAGACTAATGAAATATATGTTAGGTTTAAAAACAAATTTTGTTAAAAATTATTGATGTGATTAATTCCACCCCCCGTTTAATTTAATGTGTGGTTCTAGTCTAAAAAGTAATTATGCAAAAGTAGCCTCTTTTTTTTTTTTTTTCAACAGATCCATTCCTGTGTGTATTTGCGTACATGACTAGCAAAACTATGTATTTGGGTTTTTTTGCCCTGTTAGCCCTGACAGAGCTGATGCAGTTAAGAGGCAATATGATGGATTCTACTCCTTTCTGTTCATAATCTACAGGATTGCTTACTAATTTCTAATGAGCTATACCTGTGTAAACTCACTGAAGAAAATGGGTTTACACAGGTGTCACTGAGAACATAATCTGAATGCATGGGGGCTATACAGGTTCACTCAGGGCATTATTTGGTCTGCACAGTCTTTATTACTAGTGATAATGTCTGAAAATGAAACAACCAGCTTGACTGTCAGAATCTAGACTGAGTTTGACAAGCTGGCAGTTAGAGAAATGTGCTCTCTTCCCCCCCCCCCCCCAAAATCCCCTGTACCTTGTTTATATTTGTAAACTGTGCCTACTTAATCTGGAAATAATTGAGAGACAGTAAATATGGATTCCCATAATGCCACTTTACACAGTCACTTCACAGTTGTACTGCACTTGAATGATAGACATAAGCATTTTTTCTCAGCTTTTAATTGATTAATAACTTCTGAGGCTCAGGAGGATTTGCCTGTTTCCCCTGCAGAGCCCATATCGGTGAAAGTGTGCATGGATTCTTTGTGGAGCTGAACAGCTCCACTCCAAGCATTAGGGTTGTTACAAAGGGTTGTTACAAAGGTCCTTCCACCCATCCTCAGGGCACACTCTAGCTGCTCAGTGCTCAGCATCTGAGCATCCGTTCTGGAGAGTTTGCACTCCCTACCAGTCCAGAGAGACCAATACATCATTTGTTAATGGTTTAAGGCCTACTTCTGAAAATCCTTAGAGCTCCTATTGTGAGCAAGAAATACTTGAGTGAGGGAGGGCTTGTGGGGTAAGGCCTTTAATTTAGACTTGACATCCAGTAAGCCAGAAAATAACCACAAGCTACACTGGAAAAACAGAGAGGTAATTTAGTCTGTTTCTAGAGGATAGAAAAATATTTACAATTATGAGCCTCTATTAAAAATTCATACATAGCTTCAAGGTTACATTATATGGCCTAATGTACTTATTAAAAATCATCAGTGGGCTATCACTGGGAACTGTGCCATGAAGCTGATTGGTTTTCCAGGCAATTGTCCAGTCTTCCTCAGATGGTTAAATTGGATGAGTCAGGGGATTATTCCAAAGATATAGGACTGTTTACCTGTAGTTGGCTGTTTTGAATATAACCCAGGCTGGTTGTGACTGAAGTCATTACCATCTGTCTGCTGTTCAGTGATCTATGTAAAATTAGCTGGTGATATTTGTCCAGTTCTCAGTAGACAGGTGCCTACATCATGAAATTGGCACCAGTACCACCCTTGTTGGCAGTTTCAGCAGAGGGACTAAGAGTTGAACAGGCAAAGAGACTGAGCAGTTTCCTTATTCCTAGAGAGGGTCAGGGTTCAGACACATGGGTAGGTGAAGGGGCACTGGTATTTGAGAATTGATTATGCCTATGCGGTGTCTCTCTATCTGTCTGTCTGAATAGGCTGTGGGGGGTACATTGCCCAGTGCTATCTATCTTGGACCTTCCATGACCACTAAACAGTCACTTTAAAAAATATCCTACTCAGTTACCATGACTTCACAATTTAAAACCAAAATTGTGGCCCTGTTCAGGTTTCCTTCTGCTATTCTTGCCGATTGCTCTTTCGGTTTTATTTGAACTGTATTGGTTGATGGCTTCCCAATCCCAAATGTATGTTGTTTTCCTCTATTGTCTAGCCAGAAGGTACCTAAAAAGAGAGAGTACCAAATCATCCACAAACAGCTTTTGCTGTACCAGTTGACTTTAGCCATACCTTTGGGGACAGTCCTAAAACAGATTATGTATCCCAGTGCTCAAGGGACTGTTCTCCCAATAATGGTAATAACAATGCTTAGCACCTAAATTGCACTTCACACACAGAAGGCTCTGCGCAAACTTTAACCCCTAATTAATTTCCTAATTCTTCTGTTTGAAATTTCTCTAATGGTGAAATTTGCCAAGATCCATACAAGGCTTTCTGCACCACGTAACCTCCACATTGTTCCTGCAGTCACCCTAGAGTTGTCCACTGAGGATAGGGTGGCACAGGGGAGGAGATAATAGATTAAATTTACAAGGCTCCAGTAGCCCAGAACCTCTTCCTAGGAGGCATTGGGAGGCCTGTAGTTACAATTCAGTCCATACGCTGGAATAGCAATCCCGGGAACCCTATGCTATTATCCTGTGGCCTGCTCATAGTTTTAGGGGCTGGAATCTGTTTCTTTCAGTAATTCATTAACTTCCCTGCACACACCCAATTAATTCTAGCTTTTTGCTTGAGTTGATTTTAATCCTGCATGAGGAGATCTAGAAGCATTTTATCTTGCAGGCCGTGATTCAGGCTTGACAGTGCCCATAGCGGTGTGTAGGACGCCCCTACTCCTTAGTGGATTTAAAAAAATACTAACCACCAGTGTATTGTAAATAGTTCCTAATTGTTTCTGAGGATTTGTTGATGTGCAGAAACATTCACATGGTCCAGTGACGAGCAATTTTTACTGATCAAATCCAGTGTTAATAGGCTTCTGTACAATCCTTTGCTTAAGGTAATTTAATATATAAATGTCCACTCTATCAATAACAGCAGGTTAGGGTTTTGTAGCAAGTCATTCTGATTACATAGTTGTTAATCTCAAAATAAGTGGTACAGTGCTTTCATGCCGGAGTGTCATTTAGTCTCAAGTCAAAGTGACCTGCTCCTACTACACACTTCCAAACCACCAAACAGTTTAGCATGATTGGTAGCCTGTGGCCAGAGAATAGGAGAAGCAGAGTGTTGCCGGTTAGGATGAGTGGTAGAACTCTAGGTGAAAGTTTGAACATTGCTTGCATTCTTTATGTCTAGTTCTGTAAACTACTGTCATTAATATTTCAATTTTTACTTTTGTAAGCATGACATTCCCCTAAAACATTTAAAATTAAATGATTTTATTTACAGTGACATGATTTCTGGGTTGTAATGCCTTAAAATGCAAGGAATTAATTTCAGTATCTCACTGATATTAGATGAGACAACACAATTGAAGTCAGTGAACAGTCCCTTAATTTTAGGTGTGTGTGTGTGTGTGTGAGAGAGAGAGAGAGATAGTTAGAGAGAGATCTTCTCTGGGAGCTCCTATTTCCTTCTTTATTCTCCATTAAAGATCCCTTTACATGGTGTGAATGTGTGTGTGTCAGGAGCTCATTAAACCTATTCCAAGAGTTGACTAGAAGTAGTTGCTAGAAAGTCATATGCTCCTTTATCACAGCTTCACATCACATTTACTTCTGCAGCAGAGCTAATCAAAAGTTTTCCAATGCATCATTTTTCCACCAGAAAATGTCATTTTGTAAAGATGGAAACTTCCTGTGGGAACGTGTCTGTTTGGCCGAAACTTCGTTTTTTTTGGGGGGGAAGCGCTTTAAGATTGAAACGTTTTATTTTGATATGTTTTTGGAACTGATTTTCTGTTTCAAAATGACTTTTTGTTCAGAAATTAATATTTATAAACAAATCTCAAAATTGAAATGAAATATTTCAGTTGACCCAAAAATAACTTTTTTTTTAAAATTAGGAACAAAACATATTTTGAAATGTTGGAAATTCTGCTTGTCACACAGCTCTACTCTTAAGTGCTTCTAGCCTCCACCTACCTGTGATGTGAGGGTGTAACTAGTTACTCAAACACTGGTCCCATGAGGTACTGTCATTAGACCTCTGTGTTGCCTAATTTGAGACTTTAAATCACTTTCCTGGCCTTAGTTTTGCATCTTCTGTTTCAGGATACTCCAAAGAGTGATTTCATTTAATACACTCTGTAAACTTGTCATCCATGATTTTGCAGCTATTTAGTAGACCAAAATAATCAGTCTGTGTCTGCAAGAATCCCCCATTCCAATGGATGTTTGTGCCTTTGGTGATTTTGATGCAGTTATAAAGTTATAGCAATCAGTGAAATCAAAATGGAAAAATACACTTTGAAAAGAAAGAGGAAGTAAAAGAGTTTGAGGAATGTTAAAACTCAGTTGCTTAGAGCTAACAGATAAAGTAGCTGATTAAAGTGATTATATAATCTAAAATACACAACTAATATTCTTATGCCCTTGAGAAATAGAGATTAGTGTTGGCATTTTCTCCTAACTTTTCCTTAAGACATTGTGTGCAGGCTGTTGAATGGAATAATTTTACAAACTTTTAATTTGCTTTTGGTTTGTAGTCTGCAATGTGTGCGCTTGGCTGAAGAGACAAATAGTTCATTTGTTTGCAAGTTGTCTACTTTCTTCTTTCCTTTCATTTCTGCATTTTGATTTAAAATGACATCTGTGCATACAACAGTTTTACAAGAGGCAGACATTCTTTGCCTTTGAAACAAAGTCTTCAAGTTTTTATGTGCTTCTTATTGGATTGTAAGAACTATCAGAAAGCCCGAGTTAATATAGACTCAGATAATGTCTTTTCTTTAGAAACGTGAATCTCAGGAGACTGGAAACCATTTCAAATATGTCCGAAAGCTGTTACCGTCTATCTAATGGCTGTTTAATAGCATATATGACATGAGTTGATGGTCCAAGTTAAATTGCTATTGGACTAGTGCCCACATCTCAAAACACCCATTATAGTTAGTACTATTTAGCACCCCTTTAGCTGTCTCAGAAGGGATAGATTCAATTCCCATTAACGGCTACAGAAGTCTTTCCATTTTCTTTAATGGGAGTTGGATCAGGCCCTTATTAGTTGCTGGCTCCTTATTGGTCTTCTGGAGGTGGTTTCTCTATAGAATGGCAAAGAACAATGATGGGTTTAGCTGGAGAATCTTTGCAGTGAACTGTTATTTCCCATGCTGTATCCAATCTATTGACAAGCATAGGATATAAGTATTCAGTGCAACTTTCATGGCCATTGTGCTAATATCAGCGGAAGTTGCAAGAATGGGTCAAAGGTAGCATACTGCTTACAATACTTGTATTCCCATTAATTTAGTAGACTTATGCATGTTAGTAGTAGTAGTAAATAACTTGGTCTTGGTAATAAGGTTTTGCTGAATCAGGTCCCTAATTGTTTAAAATACTAATTTGCTTAAGTCTTTCCATTGTGGCACCTGTTTTCTTATCCACTGAGTCAAAGTATATTTTCTGAGTGAGAATTTGCATTGTAAACATATATGATTTACTTATTAGAGAATTACCTTCACTTGCATAATTTACATTGTGCAACTGTTGTAAATTACAGTAGGCTTCGTTCTGAGAACATGTCTATGTATTTTCTTCTGATTAGTCCAAAGAATCTTCAGAGTGACAACTGCATAAAATGTGGCTTACGTGCTGATATCATTTTTGAGACATGTTAACCTGCAACATTTGATTTTTCTTGCTCACTTCCTTTTTATATGTTAGGTCCTGTTACTGAAGTCAAAACAGATATATATGTCACCAGTTTTGGACCGGTTTCTGATGTAGAAATGGTATGTACTTCTGGAATTAAAATACCATTTTCTGGTGCTGAGAAACCATTAACTGCAGTAAGGAGTGAATGCTTAATTCATATGACTTTGTACTGTACTGTCAGTCATGCAAAGTAGGAAAGATTACCAGCAGCTTAATTTGTAGGCTATAATTAGATAGAGCAGGCCTGATTCTGATCTCATTCAGACTGTTTTTAGACTGGTAAAAAGAATTGACATCAATTACTTTACAACAGATTTATACTGGTGTTGGAGCCAACTCAGGCCCAGTGGGGTATCTGAGAGCACTGTACGGAGAGCAGATGATTTCTCTGATGAGGTCACAGAAATGCCTTTCCCCTCTGGAGCTAGCGTTTCTCTGCCTCCCTAGCTTATTAGTATTTAGTATTTATTACTAATGGGTAAATAATGACATTATTCCCCAAATATTTGTTGACATTGTCACTTCAAATGAATTTGTCATCCATCTTCATGCCCCTCTTGACAACACTTTCACTACACATTCAAATGAGAGTTTTACCAGAAAACCAGTTTGCAAAAAGTGAATGTCAAAGTGACATGCATGAGTAGCCACAGAAGACAAATGTTAAATGTACACACATTTGTGCCTGAAAGGCTTCCACACTCATTCAAGGCCTGATCCAGTCCCATTGACTTCTATGGTGCAAGTCCCAGCCCTTAATAAGGGGAAAAGAAAATATGTTGTGTGACTTATGTGGCCAAGTGCCAAAGCTCAAATTATGTAGATACATTGCTAAGCTTTGGAGTAAAGTTTAGACAAGATATTCTTCAAGGGCCTTATGGCTTTTGAATAGCACCTTGCTCGTTAAGTGGTTGCACTTGTGCATTAGGGTGCTATCCAGCATGAGTAAGGACATCAGAATCTGGCCCCAAGTAAATCTGAGTAGTGAATACATTTGAGATAATTAAGTATCACCACAGACTAAAGACTGTATTTGTCAACTAAATTATTAATTGTGAATTATTAGCTCCGCTTATTTAATTATACAGCACTATGGGTCTGCTCGGCACTTTACAGGCAACTAAAATTGGCAAATCTCTGCCCCAAGGCGCTAATGATTTAAGGCTCAATTCTGCAACCATTACTTACGTTGAGTACTTTTTACGGATGCAAGCAGCCTTATTGAGCTCAATGACATAACATTAGACATAATACAGAATTGCAAAGCCATAAACTGAATTGGGCATGATCTAGCAAGGGGTGAGAATGAACACAAGGTGTAAGGGGAAGGAGACAAAACAGGACAAAAGCAGTGAAAGATCATGAGCAGGACCGGCCCAAACATTTTGGCACCTGAGGCGGGGAGCTCAAACGACGCCCCCATGTCCACTCGCTTGGGCCAAAACTTTGAAAGGTCTCAATTCTGCCTTCTTCCTGTTCTACTCCTCTCATGGTACTGCTCTGCTACCTACCCCAATAAAGTAGAACTAACAACTTAAAATGCCTTGTTCAAAAATTTTAAGTAACACTTAACTTTCAAATGCCTGAACAGCAAATTTAACTTTTCTTGTCTGCATAGTAAACACTGGCATTTTTATCTGTTTGAATAATCAAAGTGATGCTTTCCGTGCCTTCTTGGGTGCAAAGATTTGAACTGCTTCCTCGTGAAGGTCCACAGTCTGGGCCAGCTCATGCTCTATTGAGATGGTTGCAAGGCCGACCAGCCTCTCCTGTGTCGTGGAGCGTAGATGTGTTTTTATTAACTTCAGTTCGGAGAAGCTGCATTCTCCACTGGCAACTGTTACGGGAAGTGTTAGAAATATGCGCAGAGCAACAAAAGCATTTGGAAAGAGGGTGGTCATCTTATTTGTGCACATATATTCCAGAACAGCCTTCGGAGTTGATCCTACTGAAATGTATCTTGAAAGGGCTTTCAGTTCATCACCTAAATCGCTCGCATCAATATCGCGCATATTGTCATATGTCAACACTGTCACTAGTGCCCTGCATTGCTGGTGTAGGTTGTCTTTAGGTATAGTGAGGAGTTTTGGAAATCATACAACATCCCAAATATACTGCTGTGTTCCTTGAGCTGCATGAAACATTCTTCAACTGACTGTATTGCACAATCTAGCACCTGGTTAAAGAATTCAACTTTGAATTGTTGTTTGGGGTCTCTTATGGGGTTATCCCGTGCCCTGTAATCAAAATGTCGTCGTCATCTTGTATTCTTGAATGGGTGGGAAAATAGCTTCAGTGTGAAGTTCCTCTGCCAACTTCTGTGCACTCTTCAGAACATTTTGAAATCCCTCATCTGACCGGTAAGCTGTAGGTATGACTTTGCTTTGTTCAGTTGTTCCGTTGCTCCAGATAAATCAACACCTTGGAGTCTCTTGCTTACAATATTTATTTCAAACGGTATGTCATGCCACAACACTAAGCCACACAGAAATTTGAAGTTAGGTATGTTTCTGGTGATTCCATTTCCCTCTGCTACTGTTCTCCCATGAAGAGTTCCTGTCATAGCATTATCCTCCATAATGGCAACTATGGCATCATCTGTCTTCCCAATTTGGTGTTTGATAGGCTTTATTGCCTCCACTCTACTTTCTCATCGTGTGGCACTCGGTGGTTTCAGTGTCAGAGAGGATGTTCCCAGATGTTGCTTCAAAATTTGCCATCTAGGAGTTGATGCAGAGGAAAAATACAAAGATGCTTTGAATTACATTAAAAAATTCAGCAGCCTCACTAGAAGCTGATGCTGCATCACTGACCACCAAATTCAATGAATGAAAACTGCACGGGACATAAAAAGCTCGAGGGTTTAACTCGGATCTGTGTCTGCACTCCTCTCTTCTTTCCTCTCATGTTGGCACCATTATCATAGCCCTGACCTCTCGTCAGCTATCACAATTCCCGTATCTTCCAGCTTTTTAAGAAGCACATTTGTCATACCAGCTTCTATAGTATCATCAATGCCAATAAATTCTAGAAAATGCTGACAGTCACCATTGCAGGGACATTTTCACTAGGTTCTCTTGTTGTTACAAAATGCACCATTAAAGGCATTTGTTCCGTATGGCTGATGTCAGGTGTGCAGTCCAGAATAACAGAGTAATATCTTGCTGACTTCAGATCTGCCACAATCTTCTGTATGACTTTTGTTGCCAGTAACTGTATGATTTCATTTTGAATGGTTTTTCCAAGTTAGTGGTGTGTGTACATTTCTTGGGTGGTGACTTCTTAGATGCTCCTGGAGTACAGCATCAAACTCAGCCATCAGCTCCACAATTTTAAGGAAGTTTCCATTGTTTGGCACATACAGCTGACCTGAAGTGCCACGCAGTACTAGGTTAAGGGTAGCAAGCATTCTCACAATGGCAATGAGCCTTTTCAGAACATTTTGCCAGTAAAGAGACTCTGATGCAATCTTCTCTTGATGCTGATCATCTATGGTGGCCTTTAACTTTAGTCTCATCTCAAGCTCTTTCCACCTATGGAATGCTCTCTGATGATTTGCTGCCTTCTCATGGCATGCCAGATTTCTAGCCAGATTTTTCCAGTCCTTTGTTCCTGTAGAACCCAATGTGGCTGGAACATTAGACTGGAAGAGTTTGCAACAAAAACAGTATGCTGCATTCTGGGTTTTTGAGTACATAAGCCATGGTCTCTCCACTTTGTCGCCATTGGGAATTTCACACCAGTAATGTGTTGGATGGAAACTTCTATTTTCATTGTTTTGGGGAAACATGAAGTTTTTCATTTGCTGTGGCCCATGCAGTACAAGGAAGTTCCTCCGGCTACTGCTCAAGTGGGTCCACAGTTCTGGATCATCTAGACTTAAGGAACTAAACAGCAGCAGCTGTTTCTTGCGCCTCCACCACACTCTTCTCTGATCTACACTTTTCTTCAGGAATGTGCCTGCTTACATCCATTCGAGATGGAGATATGGATGCTGCAGTGGCTGCCAGGTCACCTGCACTCTGACTAACTGGAAGATCAGGCATCTCCTCACCACTCACATCCCTCACTGGGGCCGGAAGGCTCACTGTGAACATTTGTGTCTATGTATCTCAGGAGAGCTCCTTCCTGCTTAGATAGAAAAGCTTCCTTTGCTTGCTTTCTTTTTCTGAATGCTGCCCCAGAGGGGCGTTTTCTTCTTTCATTCATGACTGCTGTTCTGTCCCAGCTATAGTGACTCTCAGCACTCAATTGAAGAGGACAAATAAGCAGGGCCTGAGTGAGGGAAGATATCAACGTCTTAAGGGCTTAACTGGCTCTTACTGCTTCAGTTGACTGCCTGTTCTCCTCAAGTGGGTTCAGGGAAGCAGCAGGAAACAGGAAGCTCCCGGAGAAGCTGGTGTTAATCAGTCCAGGCTCCTGGGGGTGCTAGAGAGGTACATAAGAGGCTTCTCCTCCTCTCTCTCTCTCTCTCCCTGTAGCTCCTGCTGCTTTGTTATTCCCTCTCAGCTTTTCTCCTGCCTGCCTGTTATGTCGCTTGTGTCCTCCTTCCTCCAGAACAGCACAGCACCATCTCTGTGCATCTAGAGTGGAGAGAATACATATGCACCATCAGCAGACACAATTTTCTACACTCTGGGTCCTAGTGGCACCTCCCCACAGTCTGGCACCTGAGGCGGCCATCTCAGTTCACCTCATGGTAAGGCCAGCCCTGATCATGAGAAATGCATATTGTTACGTACTCCTTCTGTTCACAAAACAAGTTCCCCAAGCCAAGCCACCTGTATCATACAATAAAATCAGGAGCCCAGCCCTACAAATCATTGCTCATCTGACTAGTCATTAATCACATGAGTAGTTCCAATGGTTTTGAGCAGGCCCAATGATTGATTACCTGTGTGAGGAAGGATTTGCAGCATCAAGTCTCTAATGAGGAGGTTTTACGTTTCATACGCTTCTCGGAAAATTGTCATAAAGAAATTAGATCACAATAATTTGAAGATGTTTTAGCACAAAACTGCAGTTGCATAACAGCTAGAGGGGATAATGCCCTTCACTGTTAAACCAATATTATGCGAATAAGACAGTGTGCAAGTGATTTGATATCCCAAGATAACAAGTACCATGTAAAGATTCCCTCCTTCATGCATTCATTCAGGTGTGTGTGTTCTTGTTACATATTCATGGCCCTAATCATGCAAATATTTGTGCACATACTTTATTTTAAGCACATGAGTAGTCCCATGTTAGTCAATGGGACTACGCAGGTGCTTAAAGTTAAAACGTAAATGTTTGCAGGAGCAGGGTTTATTATATCCACTTTTTGTAGATGTGACAAAAGAACTATTGATCCCTTTTCAGTAAACCACCTGTTTTGTCAGTTGATATTAGATGTATATTTTCTTGTGTGATTTTGGTGAACTTGGGAGAAATAAGAAATCATGTGTCCTTATATTTTCAATCTGTCCAGCTGTAAAAAAAAAAAAAAAAAAAAAAAAAAATCCATCGATTTTTTTTTTTTTACAGTCCATTGACACTTTACACATTACTCATTTTGTTTCCAGTTATATGCTAGAGTACAAGCTTAATTGTCTGCTTCCTGCAATTTTATTAGATTATAGTAATTGCTCCTGTATGATTAAATATGTATAGCAATTTATTTATATGACTAATACGGGAAATTAAGGTATTAAGAAGTGTACAATTCACTTTAATTGGTAGCAGTATATTTTGTAGTTGACTTAACAACATTTACTTCACCATTCATTTGTTTGCTCCTAAGGGATTTTTACAGGAAACCTACACATAAAAGTGTAACATTTGTTTTTTCTACAATATGCTATAGGAATACACAATGGATGTCTTCTTTCGTCAGACATGGGTGGACAAAAGATTAAAATATGATGGTCCCATTGAAATCTTAAGACTTAATAATATGATGGTTTCGAAGGTGTGGACACCGGACACTTTTTTCAGGAATGGGAAAAAATCCGTCTCGCATAATATGACAGCCCCAAACAAACTCTTTAGAATAATGAGAAATGGCACCATCTTATACACAATGAGGTATTCAGTTTATTTGTTTGGCTTCTTTCAATTACTGTAGAGAAAAGTTATGCTGCCGAGACAAAATCCAAACCAAAGTGTATTCAATTTGTTTCATTATAGGCTTACCATAAGTGCAGAATGTCCCATGAGATTAGTGGATTTTCCAATGGATGGTCATGCTTGTCCTCTCAAATTTGGGAGTTGTAAGTTACAATTATGAATTTCTTGAAGCTTTAGTTTTAAAAACAGATGTGGATTTTTAAAAATTCTTTGTATCATAACTGAAGTTTCTGAATACTAGGCTTGAGCCACATGCCTTATGCATAGAAAAAGCCCATTGACTTCCATATGAGTTTTGTTGATATGGGGGCTGCAGAATCAAGCCCATAGTGCTATCAAGGCAGCAAATTGACAAAGGGGCACAGATTCAGATATTAAGTTAAACTCCACCTCTCTGACCACACGGATGTTTCAGGGCCTGATCTAACGTTCACAGAAGTCCGTGGAAAGATTCCCAAGGACTCCAGCAGGCTTTGGCTCAGACCTTTTGTGTCTGATATAGAAAGGAAAGCTTTAGAAATCCAGTACCAGATATCTGTAAGATCTCCTAAATTCTTTTAATATTCTCTAATGGTAACATATTGGGCCAGATTCTGTATTGCCTCCATCTTGCATAGGGCACAAGAGAGAGGAGGAGCCAGTCATGGCTCCCTGTTTCTCTCTTTTGCCCCCAGAGCAGTTCTGAGTGGCCTGGGGACCACCTTGGGCTTGCTAGATCACATTACAATCTAATCTAGTCCCCTAGTCCAACCCCTGGCATGTCCCTGTGCTGCAGTCGGATGTTGTGGACAGTGTGCCTGCAGGGAGCTGGTTGCCAGCTCCCTGTTCTCTGGCCACCCATTCCAGTGGAAGTTAGAGCAGTAGGGCGTGTACTCCTAACTTCTGCTGCTGGCATTAATTCAGCTTACACCAGTGAAAAATCAGGCATAGGGATTGGTGTGGCTGCCCACCTGCCCTGAAACTCTTCATCTTCCCAGATGGATGGCAGCTGGCATAAAAGGTGGCTATGACAACAGCCATATAGTAGCAGAGATTCCCTGTATATAGGGAGAATTCTCCAGGGGGATCACTGGCCAGTTTAAATAAATGCAGTGGAAATTGCACTTGGCAGACTGGAATATCCAACCATATGTTCAGTGAAATGATAAAAAGGTCATACTCATTTCACATGTAAAAGGAGGGCTGGATTTGGCTTTAACATGAGTTTTGGCTATGTAGAGACTACATACTCGGCATTATCACTTTATTTCATATTATTATTTGAATATTTCTTGGGGACTGGGAATATATTTTGGCTGCTGGGAATTTTTTTTTACAGGCCTTCAGATTTTGGCAAATATTTTGAAAATTTCTGAGCTTGGCATAAGTGTTATTTCCTTAAAATAAATGTGTCCCCAGCCTCTCAGATGTATCCACCTGGGGTATGTCTACACTGATTGTAAACCTGGGCTCAGAGTTAGGTTTGAGCCGAAATCCCTCTTCTGTCCACACACACGAGTCTCTCAGACTCAGGTCAGCAAGAACTCAAAAGCTGGGTCCTAGGACCCAACTGGCACGGGGTGGATCTAAGATTGAGTCCCTCTAGTTATGTCTACATTCCCCCCACAAGTTCATGGTGGTTCCATATGTATTCCATTGATTTCAATGGGCTTTGTATCAGGACCTTAATGTGGTGTGATAAGACACTTCTATTTAGTCATGCTAACAATATGTTGTTTCAGATGCATATCCAAAGAGTGAAATGATTTACACCTGGACAAAAGGACCTGAGCAGTCTGTGGAAGTTCCTGAAGAGTCTTCCAGTTTAGTTCAGTATGACCTGCTTGGGCATACTGTATCCACTGAAACTGTTAAATCTATTACAGGTAAGAATCTCGTCAATGTGAATCAATTTGAGATGCGGAATTAACAATGTAATTTTGTCCTAGCCTTTATTCCATAGTTTTTACTGACATATTATGTATATGCATATACACGCTTAAATCAGAGCTCAGGTTTTCGTTCTTCATATTACCACTTGCAGATTCACTATAGTGGAGTCCATAGTCCATTTGGAAAGCAAGTATGAGGTCACTAGTCAGAAAGGCTAGATGAACGTGTGTAATGATTGCTTAAAATGTAATCTGTAGAGTTAGGAGCCATGTAACTAAGGCTGTTAGAGGTCTTGAATTCCAGTTATAAAAATACTTTCTCGGTGCTCTGTCTGTATTATTTGGGAAAATACTTGCTTTTGTTTGGCAATGCAAACAATTCCAAAGAGAAATACAACATGTGGAATATGTTGTTAAAGTAATAAATTAGAACTATATTCAGAGTAGCATAGTGGTAATCACAACAGAGCCTGCTGCTGCTATTTGTGCTACTAAAATTTCTACTAAGGCAAGTGACAATATCAAGGTAGACCCAGTAAGTGAAATCTCACTGATTAGCTGTTTGATAAAATTTGTTTTAAAAATATTATCTATTGTTGATTTGTTACAAAATTACATTACTAAATCCTTGATGTTTGGTACTGTAAAATGAAATGCTGTGGCAGGACAAAGACAAAAATTAAACAACAGATTGAGGAATGTATTTGACAGATTTCTCTTTTTTTTTTATTTCAAGATAAAAATATTTTCTTAATATATCTGGATATTATTAGCACGAGATGTTGTTGATTATCCATAAGATAATAAGACAAACCTGATCACTTCCCTGCCCCTCCCCCACCCCCCCAAAAAAACCCAAAAAACAGTTTCTGGAGACCTCTTGCAGTCTAAGCTTGTTGTGTTTGTTTGTCTTCAGAATACTAGCTCAGAGATGCATGGCGTAAAATCCTGTTCCTGCTGAAGTCAATGGGATTTTTGCCATTGACTTCAAGGGGCGAGGATTTCACCTGTGGTGAAGACTGGACTTCAAAGCCATCTATTCTGTACTAGACGGTTTGTGTTACTTTTCCTGTAATTAAATTCTGGATTTCAATTTAGGCTTTTTGTAAGGGCCGCCTGTGATATCATTAATTAATACTGTAATTTCTAGCAGAAGGGTGTGAATTTTCATGACTCTGTGTGTGTCTATATGGGTGGTGACTGGTGGAGCAACTCTACCACTACAATAGAAATCCTTTGGTTTTGTTGTTGTTGGGTTTTTTGTGGAGAGGAATTTCCATTGACTGGAATGAGAAGATAAGGGGGTAGATTGTGCATAGTTCTATTCTGGGAAGAAAGTGGCACAGGAGCCTTCCCTGATCTCCTCTGCAGGGTGTAGGACAGCCTTGGGACTTAATCTTGCAAACTTCTTTCTCTTGTGAGTAGTCCTGACTCACTGAAATAGCCTCTTGATTTCAAATGAGTAAGAGTTCATCCCCTCTGAAGAGGCCTGCTCCAAAATGGACTGTCCCTGCTCTTCTTGGTCTGGCCTGGTCTACTTTTTCGTCTCTATTCCCTACCGTAGATTCATAGAATACAAGGCCAGAAGGAACTGTTGTGATCTAGTTTGACATCCTGTATAACACAGGCCATATAACTTCCCAAAAATAATTTCTATCAAGTGGGGGGCTGTAAGACTAGAAACATTGGCATTGCCATACTGGATCAGATCAGGTCCATCTAGTTCAACGTCCTGTTTTTGACAGTGGTCAGTACCAGAAGCTTCAGAAACAGGTATAAGAAATCCCCAAATGGACAACTTAGAATAACCTGCCCATCATGGAATATTTTTCCTAACTCCTGTCAGTCAGTGGTTGGTGTATGCCCTGGAGGATGAGAGTTTATAATCTATATCTATCTATCTATTTATATATACAATTATCCTATCAAATATAACTGTGAATGTTTGAAGGCTCAGTTTACCCTTCCTTTCTCATTCATTGTTTTATACACCTCTGTCATAGTGATAAATGTACAAACAACAGTGTCATTCTAAAGCTAAAGTTAAAATAATGACTGCTATAGTACTATTTACATGACTTTCTGAGACTGGTTTTAACCATTATTGTAAATCTCTTTCTCTCCAGGCATTTTGTTTTCCAAATCCCCATAGTTCTGAACCACTCCATGTTAGCTGAGAGTGGGTCTGATCCAAATGGAAAGATTCCCATTGACTTCAATGGCAGTTGGATAAGACCCACCATTTGCATTTCATTCTGAATATTTCTCACACTTTTAATAATGATGGCCACCTTATGTAATGGTTGTTAGACTAAATTAACTGATACCAGTAAAAAGAAAAGGAGTACTTATGGCACCTTAGAGACTAACCAATTTATTTGAGCATGAGCTTTCCTGAGCTACAGCTCACTTCATCGGATGCATACCGTGGAAACTGCAGAAGACATTATATACACAGAGACCATGAAACAATACCTCCTCCCACCCCACTCTCCTGCTGGTAATAGCTTATCTAAAGTGATCATCAAGTTGGGCCATTTCCAGCACAAATCCAGGTTTTCTCACCCTCCGCCCCCCCCCCCCCACAAACTCACTCTCCTGCTGGTAATAGCTTATCCAAAGCGACCACTCTCCCTACAATGTGCATGATAATCAAGGTGGGCCATTTCCAACACAAATCCAGGTTTTCTCACCCTCCGCCCCCCCCCCCCAACTCACTCTCCTGCTGGTAATAGCCCATCCAAAGTGACCACTCTCTTTAAAATGTGTATGATAATCAAGGTGGGCCATTTCCAGCATAAATCCAAGTTTAACCAGAACGTCGGGGGGGGGGGGGAGAAAAAAACAAGGGGAAATAGGCTACCTTGCATAATGACTTAGCCACTCCCAGTCTCTATTTAAGCCTAAATTAATTGTATCCAATTTGCAAATGAATTCCAATTCAGCAATTTCTCGCTGGAGTCTGGATTTGAAGTTTTTTTGTTGTAAGATAGCGACCTTCATGTCTGTGATTGCGTGACCAGAGAGATTGAAGTGTTCTCCGACTGGTTTATGAATGTTAGAATTCTTGACATCTGATTTGTGTCCATTTATTCTTTTACGTAGAGATTGTCCAGTTTGACCAATGTACATGGCAGAGGGGCATTGCTGGCACCCATGATGGCATATATCACATTGGTGGATGTGCAGGTGAATGAGCCTCTGATAGTGTGGCTGATGTTATTAGGCCCTGTGATGGTGTCCCCTGAATAGATATGTGGGCACAGTTGGCAACGGGCTTTGTTGCAAGGATAGGTTCCTGGGTTAGTGGTTCTGTTGTGTGGTATGTGGTTGTTGATGAGTATTTGCTTCAGGTTGCGGGGCTGTCTGTAGGCAAGGACTGGCCCGTCTCCCAAGATTTGTGAGAGTGTTGGGTCATCCTTCAGGATAGGTTGTAGATCCTTAATAATGCGTTGGAGGGATTTTAGTTGGGGGCTGAAACTGCTGAATTGGAATTCATTTGCAAATTGGATACTATTAATTTAGGCTTAAATAGAGACTGGGAGTGGCTAAGTCATTATGCAAGGTAGCCTATTTCCCCTTGTTTTTTTCTATCCCCCCCAACGTTCTGGTTAAACTTGGATTTATGCTGGAAATGGCCCACCTTGATTATCATACACATTTTAAAGAGAGTGGTCACTTTGGATGGGCTATTACCAGCAGGAGAGTGAGTTTGTGTGTGTGGTTTTTGGAGGGGGGTGGGGGGGTGAGAACCTGGATTTGTGCTGGAAATGGCCCAACTTGATGATCACTTTAGATAAGCTATTACCAGCAGGAGAGTGGGGTGGGAGGAGGTATTGTTTCATGGTCTCTGTGTATATAATGTCTTCTGCAGTTTCCACGGTATGCATCCGATGAAGTGAGCTGTAGCTCACGAAAGCTCATGCTCAAATAAATTGGTTAGTCTCTAAGGTGCCACAAGTACTCCTTTTCTTTTTGCGAATACAGACTAACATGGCTGTTACTCTGAAACCTGATACCAGTAAAGAATTTTAAAGGCATTATGTAAGTACGGAGTATTTATTTATTCAGTCACTGTTTAATTATGACAGCAGTACTAGAATGGGAACACCTTGCGAAACAATTACAAGTTTCCATATGAACTAATATGTTCCATAAGGCAGTACCTAGATATTATAGTATGGTGTCTATATACAGTGAAATGGATATTACAAATGCCACAGCTGGATAGATGGTAAATAGATGCCTTCTATGCCTTGAGAATGTTTTCTTCTTGAGATGCCAAAAGATCTCTTAAATAGCACTTAAACCATAAAAGGCAATCTAACATTACCTATTAATTTATAGTCTTTTATATTATGTTTCCAGAATGGCATTGTAAGGATGTATTACTTTCCATTTTGTTTGATATCACACTTCCTTTCCTTCTTGTTTCCTAAGCAACACATCTTCCCGTGCTTGTATTGCTAAGCTCTGAAGATAATATTTTCATATCTAATGCTGGTTGGCTGTCAGAAACATGGTTATTCTGCAAAATTGTATACGGAGTCAGAAGTATATTTGCCTTTCGCTTTATTTTATAGGTGAATATGTTGTTATGACAGTTTACTTCCACCTCAGAAGGAAAATGGGTTATTTTATGATTCAGACATATATCCCGTGCATTATGACCGTGATCCTCTCACAAGTGTCATTTTGGATAAATAAGGAATCTGTTCCAGCTAGAACCGTATTTGGTAATTATAATCTCTTCTTTCTTTTTTCCATTTAATTATGTTTCCTCCTCTAATAATTTTTACTAGAATAATCCTCATTAGCGGACAGAATATGCATACTTTCTCAAAACCAGTGCTGCTAACATGAGAAAATAAATTAAGTTCAAAGGCAGATGGGCCTTTGTTTACTATCTGCCTAATTATAAATATTAGGAATATGTAACTTGGCTCACTGGACTGTGGAGGGAAACTTGGAATATTTAACTTGGAGGGGAATGTGGTTGATTGTAGCAGGGTTAAATTTATTGGGACCCATCCCTTTGCCCATTGAAGCAAATGGGAAAACTCCCATATCCAAATCAGGCCCTCAGCCTGCAGAAGGGACAGTTTTACCCTCAGGTGTATGTTCATGGCTCTTCTTAGAGTAACTCCAACTAAAGTGTCATTGAACTAATTTTTTTGGAATTACGTATATGTGTGCACAGATCTCAGGCACAAGTCTCACTGACATCAGTGGGAGTTTTGTCCAAGTAAGGAGTTTAGGGTTAGGTCCTGTATTGCAGTGAAACTGTCTCTTTTTTCTCCTGCTGCCTCCATGAAAGTGAACCGAAAAAGCAATTAGGCAAACGATCAGAAAATATTAAAGTGACACTCATTAAAATACAATTTGAAAAGAGACGCTACAACGAACACTGAAAATGAACAAACAAATGTGTGGAAGACAAAATGTACAAAACCAAACTGGTTCCTAACAAAGGAATGGAAAAAACAAGCATAGTTAAAGCAATCTTGTAAAGTGACTCTATAATGTATTGTATTTTGAAGCGAGATTAATCAGCTGGAGAGCATTTAGCCAAAAGATGTATTATATATAGATTTAAAAGAATAAGAATACTTCTAAGTGACAGCTCAACCAACACACAAGCAAAGACTGGAAGACTGTCCAGCATCACAAAAAGATCTGGTTAATAGTCAGTAATGGAAAAAAAATAAATCTAATGAGAACCTTAACACCCCACTCAAGCATTACGTTAGAGGGGAAGGTATACAAGTGGTGAGTCAATTCCCATGTACATTGGCAGTAACATGCAAGGCAATGGGGATGTCCAGATGGAATAGTCTGGGGGCCTGGCTGGACATTGTTGGTGACATAGCATCCCCTCCCCCAGTACAGAAACCAGCAACTATGTTGTTTTGATAGAAGTGTCCCTTAGGTACTTATCTAGGGCAGATATGGTATTGTAAAGTGGTAGCCAAGTATGCTAATGCAAGATTTTTGTACCCATGTCAAAACGATCTTTTGCACAAGTGAAAAGGCCACAGAAATGTACCTAAGTTGTCAAGACAAGTCTGAAAGAAAAAATTGCCAGTAAAATGGGATTTTTCTTATTTTATAAGACAGAAACAAATCTTAGTCCTATAAAAGGTTTCTTTGACACGTTATTAAGGCTCATTACTTAAAGAATGTTGGCCTCATATTTTGTATTGATAAATGCATAGGTTATTTATTGACACAAGTTTTAAACATTCATTATAATAGAAACCAGGTATACTCTTGAACACCATGGTGCTAACAAAACACTAATAGCCAATGGACTCCCTCTCAGTGGTCGGTAATATGACATTATATATGTGTGTCTATCCTTTGTCAATATATTTGCCATATTCAACATATCTATCTAAGCCATCTGTAGTGTCAGACTCATCTGGATCCACACTGGCAACTTTGAACAGTCCTCACCACAAGGACACAAGTAAGCCTGTGTGCACTCCATGCTCTGTCTTGAGCAACTATACTTGAGCTTACACTTTTTGGTTTTTTACACCCCATATAATGAGTTCCAGGAGTGCTTTGGTGTCTGTGTCATTAGTGTTGGAGAAATGTGTCCACCCTTGTCATGTTGCTAGTCATTTCCAATTGGGGAAGGGATGTCAGGCTGAGCCTCCATGTCATGGTTTCAGATAAGGGTCTGGTAATTTGCATGCTTGGTATGTTGCAGAAGACTACTGTAAGTTAGAGGAGGGCCTTGTCCGGGCCTGATTGCAACAGAAAAGCTTATATCGTACACTATTTACATCCACTGAGTTAGCTGTTGGGTCATAGAGAAGGATTAGTAAAAGTTCTACTGATTTCAGTTGTGCAGGAAGTATATCCACTGTAGTGCCAAAATTAGCAAGGCCTCTAAATTTTTTTTTTTCTTTTCCTGACAAGCTTCCATGGTTTTAGTCTGCCAACTTCTGCCAGACTTCTGGTTGAATTACACTCAGTCAGCATATGTACTGCTGGCAACATTCTGCATAGTTGTTGGCCAAATTGAGCTGCTATCGTGTGGGTTGGTATAAACCTGGATTTATCTTTCATACCGGTATGAAACCGAAGGTCTTGAGCTGTTTGTTTATGAATAAAATGTACACGGAGAACTGCAACGTCAGTGTCTGGAGACCACACCACTACATAAGGGTATTCTTGTGAAACATGTGCAACATGATGTTGAGGCTGAGTATCTGCTTCTTCATACAATGAGAATAGATATTCTTGATCTACAGCTCCATCTGAAGTGACGATGCAAGCAATGAGGCCATCCTTGAATCTACCTGCAATAACCATTTTCTGAGCTGGGATGAGTAAAGTTTCTGCCATATCACACCATGAGTCTGACAAAAATATTACCATTTGTGCCTTATTCTTGGGATTTCCAGTGAATTTACTCCACTGCTGTAGGTTGGGTGTTTTGGAATCATGGATTTTGACTTCATTGCTTTGTGAAGATTGCTTTTGTGCACCCTTAAAAGCTTTACTTGAATCTTTGACGACATATCATCTTTTATCAACATATACTCTTTTGCAGCTTTCATAACTCTGTAGAGGCTGGTGTACTATTCTGAAGTTCAGTTCAGCAAGTTTTGCAAAGCTAGTTGCACCTCCTTGTGTGACCATTTGTGTAACAGCTATATTATCCAAGCTGTGGGCATGTTGGGTACATTGACTCTTTCTTTTCCTAATTCAGGCAATTGCTTATTCTTTGTGGTTTTTGTTCAGGGTACCATCAGAATGTGCTAGAGCATATGGAGCTGTGGTAAACGTGTGAAAACTTCCTTCAGATTAATCTCTCTTATTTGTTCAGCTACTACAGGATGGCTAACAACTCCCTGTCTGCAATCACTAACTTCAGATTTGATCTTTTTCTTAGTGATGCAAATGTCTTGATTGTTGAGTTTGTGCACTGATTCAAAGAATCCAGTGATATTTGAATTTAATCTATCTTCTACAAACTATTCCATTGCTTTGATTCCTGTATCATTCTCAGTAACAAGCTGGGTGGCAACCTCTGCGCAATGCAGTTGCAATGTTGGTGAGTCTATTAAGGCAGCATTCAAATCAAATAGTTTTGTCATGGAGTTGGTGATTGTGTGAACAACATTATCTACATCTCCTTCAACATGTTGCATGCCCTCCTCATGTTTTCCTTCTGAAACATCTGAGTCTGCCTTATCACACATTACTTTCATGGAAGTTGTGATCGCTGAGTGCTTATGAGTAGCGATGAACCATCTAGCCAAGGCTCCTGGTTTCAAAATAAACCCCCCTATACCCACTTTTACTTTACTCTCACAGTTTACTCTTTGTTCAAGTGCCATGTCTGTCCATACTTCGCTGAATTTATTGCTAGACTGAGCCACAGCATGATTTCCATGCACAGACTGCTCATGAACTTTGGGGCCATAATCTGGCAGAAACTTCATATCGCTGATGTTCTCAGATACCCAGAGGGCATAGTTGGTGTGGTCAAAGACAAAAAATAGTGGTAGCATCTCTACAACTGTCACAAGGTGCAAGTCCCAGTTGCTTTCATGTTCAGCTCTAATGAAACACGTTAAGATGTTAACCATTTTGATGTAATCGTCCCAGAATGCAAAGGTGGGGAAATTGATGTTCCAAAATTGCAGACTCTGTGCAATACATCCCGTGCATTCTTGAGGGCATGACTGAGCTGGGAAAGTGTTGCTGCCGTGCTTTGACATTCTTGGAGCTTGCTATCGCTCTAAGGTGCCACAAGTCCTCCTTTTCTTTTTGCAGATACAGACTAACACGGCTGCTACTCTGAAACCTGTCTACATCTCAGTCACTCTCATTGTCTTGTACCCACTTACAAAATGCTATCCACTGCAGTCTGGATAAAGCCTCCACTACAACGTTGTGGGCCCTCAATCCACGGTGGTATTATTTGCCTTTAAGTACGTTGATTGCTGTGTTGCTACCATACACCTGCGATTCTGTGAGGCTGTCTTCAAGGCCACTGTCTTCATACATCTTTCCAATTGCAGCAAGAAATGTCTCTGTGGAATCTACCCTTCTTAAGATTGTTTTCTGAAATTCCTTTGGGCGCCTCCACTGGCTTTCTCTTTGGCCTTACAATATATAGCCCCATCAAATATGGGGACACTGTAATCTTGTTCAAGAGTCCTGGACATCTTGCTGACATTCTTCATTACAGTGAAAACTGTACTCTGTTCAGTAGGTGGTGCTGGCAGCATTGGACAGTACCCAATAGATGTGATGGTTGGTGTGGCAGAAGAAATCATCACATTAAAAGCTGTCCATCCTGATATTTGCTGAGCATTCACCTTTTCAAATTTGCATCAGATAGTTTGGTTGGGCAGCATCTTAGAATTATCCATTGCAGATCAAAGTTGGTGGCTTGTTGGAAAGCCTCATTACCAGTATACCAGTTACTTTTTACTTTCCCCACAAGATTTGGTGTAGATCATTACCCATGAGGATTGCACTCCAGTATGTCTTGGAACATTGCAGGAGTTTCAAGTGATTGTCTTTGCGGTGCTGTTTTCTTTGTTTGAGCCTGAGCGGCTACTGTGCCAAAGCTGCCTTCCGGAATAGAGGGGGTCTGGTAGACTACCACATTGAGCTAAAATTAAAACACCCTTTGCCATGTTTATAGTTGTAAAACATGATGTTGAAATAAGCTAATTTTTTAAAGAAATTACATGGTGTAAGCAGATCATAAATTACGCATATAGACAAAACAACAAGCAGAACATATTTAAATAAAATTTACCATAATGAAATCAATATAGGATAAAATTAGTATGTAATTATACACATGTTAAGAGAGAGTCATTACTTTGACTGTTTCAAGAAATTTGTGAAGGAATTTTGACATGACTTAATAAAAATTGTCCATAATTCTCAGATTATAACTGCATAATACCACATCTTCCTTGCCCTAAAATCACACTTGAGGGTTAATCCCCGAATTAAAATGCATTAAACTCTTTGTGTGTGTGTGTGTGTGTGTGGTGGGGGGTTGCTCTGAATTTCAAATACAGGCAGCATTTTCCATGTGGGCCCCTAGACTAAAAATAATGTCATGAATCAGCAAGATAGCAGCTGCCATGACCATCTTAAACAAGATTTGGCTATTGAAAATCTACAACATAAAGACCAAACTATGAATCATCAACTGAAATATTATGATTTGAAAGCTAGAGATCCACCAGAGATACAGACAGATGTCCAAATGCTTCAGGAAAATACTAAGTATGAAACTGAATTAATTGTTAACAAATGCTGAGATTCCTCAGAGTTCTGCAACTCCTTATTTCCAAAGTAATCCAGAAAAGAAGATGAAAATATCTGGGACGTGTTAAGAATCTAGAACATCTGCCATGGCAGGCGTGCAATTGGGCAGCTGGAGGAATGTGTGACAGGGGTCAATTGAAAGAATCCCTCTGTCAACCATTATTTCGAGAGGGGAAAATGTGTAGACTTAACAACAGAGAGGACATGAAAAGAGCAGCCCAGGATAGGCAGGGATGGTGGAGCCTTGTCTCATTGATGATGTGGGAAGGATTTAGATTCACAATATTACAGTCGAAGGCCACATTTTATCACTTAAAATAAAGCAGCACCTATTTGGTTTAGCACAGCAGTGTAAACATTCTCTAAATATACACTCTCCATTTTAGCTGCAAATAAAGGAACAAATGATGGCAGCCAGTCCAAAAAGCGAACAGAATGTTAGGAACCATTTGGAAAGGCATAGGCAGAAAATATCATCATGCCACTATATAAATCCATGATATGCCCACACCTAGAATATTGCATGCAGTTCTGGTCGCTTCATCTCAAAAAAGGTATCTTAGAATTGGAACAAGTACGGAGAAAGACAACAAAATGATTAGGGGTGTGGAACAGCTTCCATAGGAGGAGAGATTAAAGAAGACTGGAACTGTTCATCTTAGAAAAGAGATGACTAAGGGAGGGGGATATGATAGAGGTGTATAAAAACATGAATGTTGTGGAGAAAGTTAATATGGAAGTGTTGTTTACCCCTATACATAACACAAGCACCAGAGGTCACCCACTGAAATGAATAGGCAGAGGTTTAAAACATAAGGAAGTACTTCTTACATGATGCACAGTGAATCTGTGGAACCTGTTGCCAGGGAATGTTTTGACAGGAAAAAGTATAACTGGGTTCAAAAAAATAATTAGATAATTGGCCTCAGTGAGTTCTGATCCTGCATTAATGCTAGTTAATATGGGAAGGCAAAGTTCAGTTTTTAGGGGCCAGTTCTATAGATCTATAGAGTTGAGTTCTGCAAGCCACAGAAACCCCTGGGAATTATGCTGCCTCGTACGGCTCACATCCTATCCTAGCCAAACCTATTGTAATGCTGATAAGTAACAGAAACATGCACAGTAGTAAGTCAGATTTGTGATTTATTGTATAAATTTGGTGCCAAAATCTTACAATAAACTATGTACAAAAGATCTGATTTTTACATATCAGGAATAGGATTCTATAGACTAGGTGGAGTTTTGGAGAGGTGCTGCTGGGTGGATACGGGAGATCAGTGTTCCTTAGGAAAGGGGGAGAAATAATCTGCATAGTTTTAGGGGTTTTATCTTTTTGCTTACTATGCTGATTCTTTTTTTAAAAAATGCTTATGTGCATCTGCTTGGAAATGCATAAGTGTGTTTAGGGCTCATGTCTATTAGCATTTTAATAGAACGTAATTTGCTACTCTGGAAAGTTAGCCTATGACACACACAAACATAAAGAGCAGTTAAGGGCTGGGATATTTTTGAAATATCTTAAAAGCTTATAAAATATAGAAAATTGCATCTGATACTTTGAAAACATTCTGGGGAAGAACTTCTGCCCCATCGACACCATTTTATTTTATTTATTTTATTATGTTTTTCCCTTCTCAACATTTCTAGGTTCTCCCAATTGTTGATTGGTTCAGAATTTACCCATAGTGCCACTGACGTCCACGGGTAATTTAATAGCTACTAGCTTCTCAATCTCTTTTCCCAAATAGGAGAGGTTTGATTCTGGGAAATAATTAACAAATCACTCCAGCATTAAGTGGTGCCTCCTTGAGGAGGACTCTGATCACTTCATGTTTAAGAAAGGTCAGGACCTTCCTCTGCTAACCAACACATTAATAATGTCATCAGTAAAGACATATCAGCTAAACTACTGAGTCTTGGAAAACAGAGTCATCTTCTTTAGAAACAACTATTTCAATAGGGATTTCTTTACTAGCTAAATTACTTTAATTAGCCTGAGAAAATCCCATCACCCACATCAGTATGTCCACCATCACCTTTTTGAGTAAGACTCCTGCAAGCTCACAATGAACTGTATTTACCTTGTTGGGTTTGACCTTTAGGTTTCACCTATTCTGCCCTCAATTTCCTCTTAGAAGTTCCATGTTGAGCAAAGTCATCAATGTAGATGATAAGAGTTGCACACAAATCAAGACGCCTCAGCCCATAAAGGATCTCATTCTGCAGTCCTTACTCAGGCAAGTCTCCCATTGGCTTCAACTGGAGTTTTGCCAGAATAAAAACTGGAAGATTAGGTCCAATCACTGTTCCCATTCGCCCACAGAGAGCAAGACATGGTGCTCTCTTTTCATGAGGGATTGAGAGATCTTGCTCTTCACATATTTTCCTAGCATGGGAGTATTAGTCTCAACTTGGGACCTGAATTGAGATCCTCTTATGGCATTAGAGTTACGTTATTCCTGAACTGCAAGGTCAAGCGCAGTATAAATTGTTTTCTCACAAATTATTGTTGCCTATTTTGCTTTAAAGCTATAAGGATCATTAGTGCTATTTTTAAAAAATTGAATATTGAGTTCCTTTCTCCTCATTATTCATTGGCAAGATGATTTAAGTGGCATGTTCAGTTAAATGAGGATTATCTTGAGATCTGCAATTTAATTGTATTTTTTGATGTTAGGTTTTGCAATTACAAATGGAAAACTACTAGATGGTTTTGATTTTTCTTTTTTTATTGCCATTCTGATCTGATAAAATAAAATATGGATAGAGCAATTAATTTTGCTTTGTTTCTTTGCTTTGAAGGAATAACGACAGTTTTGACAATGACAACGTTGAGCATCAGTGCAAGGCATTCGTTGCCAAAAGTATCCTATGCCACTGCCATGGACTGGTTCATAGCTGTCTGCTTTGCCTTTGTGTTCTCTGCTCTTATTGAATTTGCTGCTGTCAACTATTTTACTAATGTTCAACTGGAAAAGGCCAAAAGGAAGACAGTGAAATCACTCCTTGAATTTCCAATCTTGCCGGTGCAGCGAGAACAGTGCACAGAAGAGGCACTCATGGTATTTTATTTATCTGTTGTTTGTTATACTGTTTTCAGGACTATATACACTTGTTTGAGTCCAGTGCATGAAAAATATCTGACAATATATTTATAGGGTCCCGTAAGAGAACATTGTAAGGGATAAATCCTGGTCCTATTGAGGGCTTTTTTCCACTGTCATAAATGGGACCAGGACTTGGTTCTCTTAGGATCTTTCCATATTGTCCATTTTGATTAACGAGTTATACCTTCCAGATAGAGGGTCTAATCTTGATGAAATAGAGTGAAGATGAAAGTAGAATATTTAACAACACATGTAGCTTATATTTATCCATCTGAGAAGAGCGGGCCAGACTGCATTCTCCTCATGGGAGGGAGCTAAGCTAGAAGGTTCTCCTTGTGGGGTTTCCTCCCAAGTCATTCCATTGTGTTGTTTTCACTCCATCTCCCTGTTGCCTAGGCTGTGTGTCCAGTCCACAAAATATACAGATCCCAGGGCACCAGAGGAGACTGGGATCATCTACATGGAGGCTTGATGCCTTTCTATTGTTTCTGAGTGTTTTAACCTTCCCTTTACCCTCTTGTCTTCATTGGAGCCACATTATCTGGGCCGCCCCTGGCTGTGGTTGGCACCAGCACCCTGAGAGTCCGAGACTATTACTTTTCCATGGAAATCTCTGCAAGACTAATGGAGGTGACAATGTACCTGATCCTCAACCTAGATCCCAGCCTGCTCACTCCTTTCTACTGTCACCCCTGCACAGTGTCCCAAGCCATCAGGATGCCCTCTGAAGGCTCCCAGACAATAGGGGTAACCACAGAGGCAACTGTATCCATATCCGTATAAGAGGCAGGCAGGCCAGTCTCTGCATGGAGTTCTGGGATTCATACTTAGTTAAGATTTCAAAGAAGGAAAGAAAATGTGTATCATCCTCCAAGAGTCGGGATCCAATGTGGTGGTGGTGGTCTGGCTGCAAGCAGTAATTTTAAAATCAGTTAGACAGGTTAAAAAAAAATAGCATTCGGCAATAAGAAAGTTCCCCTCTACGCTAAACATGGAATTCAGCCAAATGTAAGTCTGCGGCTTTGCTGTCGCCATTTATAATTTTTTTTAATTCTTCCTTGCATTGCTGAGTGATTGGACGGTGTCCGGAAAAATCAGTTGGTTGTGTCCATCAATAATTATATCTTTCTTCTTGCAGACTGTTTTTTAATAGTCTTTTTTCCCGCCTCTCCTGAATTTATTAATGAAGCAGTTAACGTTTTGGTTTGAGCCTGTTGGGAAGGACTTCTCTGGGATTCTGTAACCCTTTTATATCTTCATTTATTTATTTTAATTTATCAAAGAAGCTAATGACATAGGGCCAGATTCTGATCCCCTTGCTCACGGTGAGTAATACATTTAAATCAGTGGAATAAGGTACTACTCAGAATAAGCAAGGGTGGCACAATCTATCCAACAATCAGTATTCCTTTATGTGCAGATCTCACAGCACTGAACCTTCATTTTCTATGAAATCAGTAAGTGTTCAAGACTCTTATCACGTGGGATTTGTCAGATCCAGCTATTTCAGTCATGGATTTGTTTTCAAGGAGCTGATTATAATGTCTTTTTGCACAGGCACCCCACCTACCTACTGTCAAGCCTTTTCCGTGGATTGCTTTTTAGCTATCGTAGTGTCCTAAATGAGATCTAGGTAGTTTAAGTGTGATTCCTTAGTACTTATCTTGATATCCAGGCCCGCTAATTAAAAGTCTGACCCCAACTCCCGTTGAAGTCGATGGAAGCTTGGGTTGTATCAGACCCTAAGAGTATGCCTGTACTGCAAAAACGCCAGTGGCAGCAAGTTTCAGAGCCCACATCAGTTTCAAAGCCTGAGCTGGAATGTCGAAGTGACTATTTCTAGCCTCATAATGTGAGCTGGAGGCAGCTGACCTGGGGTCTGAGACTTGCTGCAGCAGGTGGTTGTTTTTTTTTTGTTTGTTTTTTGGCCATGTAGATGTACCCTTTGGGTCCAGAGGCTAGATCTTCAGCTCCACTCAGCTTCAAGCCAACTTTGTGATGCCCCAGACCCTTGGGAAGTGGCAAGGAAGATTTAGATATTAGGAAAATCTTTCTAACAATAAGGATACTTAAATACTGGAATAGGCTTCCAAGGGAGGTTGTGGAATCCCTGTCATTGGAAGTTTTTAAGAACAGGTTAGACAAGACACCTGTCAGGAATCGTCTAGCTATACTTGGTCCTGCCTCTGTGTGGGTGGATGGACTAGATGACCTCTTGAGGACCCTACCTTCCCTACATTTCTATGATTCTAGGATTGACCTCTTCCCTCCACCTTCACTCTCTATTGCTTTCCTCCCCTGCTGTCCACCCACTTCCACTTTCCTTCCCACCTCTTTGCTCTCTCACTACCCTCCTTCATAGCTATTCCACAGTAGCATCCCCTGTGGATACTCTGAACATGGAATAAGCATGTCCACATGTAGAATTATTGCAGAGTACCTACTGAACTTTTAATTCATACCCTAACTTAGTTCACAATAACTCTTCTATGTAGGCAAGCCCTGAGTTTTGAGTTCAGAAGGATTGCCCAGTGTTTAGTATTAATATACCATAAAAATAACTTTTAAATGTAATTTGTCTTTTACTATTACTATTATTTTGTCTCATCCTAATTAGGTGTTTCATTTTGATTTCTTATGTCAATCCTGTTTGGTTTCTCCTATGTTGACATTTGTGTTAAAATAGTGGAATTAGCAATAAACTTGGGCAAAACTTGTGAAATTCATGAGACCTTTTTTTAAACTTGTCTTACACAACTTAGCCCTCCTGAAATTTAGATTGTTGGCAGAATTTCGACAGACTGGCCGTTGTCCACGGGAAAATGTGAACATTCAAAAAGACAGTTAGCCAAAACTTCGCACTTGTAAATTTTGAAAAAGCTGTCCAAAAATCTTAAAAGCCCTAAACCCTCTCCCTGGTGCACAGCCACAGTATCTATATTGTGTGATAGGAATCTCCTACTCCCCTTCCTGACTGAGACTGGACTGCCCCTGCTATCATCCACCTTGGGCGCTGTAGAGATGACTATGCTGGTTTTTCACCATTGAGATTCCCCAGACTTAGGGTAGCTTTAGATCCCCCTCAAAACAACAACAAAAAGACAGTAACTGATCTTATGAAAAAAAATGCTATATATGAAAAGTAGAACTAAGTTCTGCCCTTCTCTGGGCTGTTGTTCCTGAATGAGTATTCCTTATCTATATGAATGATCCCAATAATTGAAGTGGAGTATAAATATGGATTTGCAGCACTGGCCTCTGTATGAGGAAGGAGGGAATTGGACTATGAAGGTAGGTCCCTTGTGATGGAAGGGGATTGTACAGCCCAATAAACATAAGAATTAAGCAAATTAATAATAGGATTTGATAAAATAAAGATTTTATTATTAGAAATAGTTTTTCAAGTATGTATGTCATCCATTAGATCTGTTTCCATGAGACCAACAATAATTTTAAAATGTGATTTTCATGTAAAGTCAATGTATATATTACTCAGACCAATATACTGTGGTTTTTTTAAGAGAGATCTAGATTTTTAATCAAAAGCCCATTCTCCAAATGTCTGATAGGTTTTCTTTGGAAAGCTGTTTCATTGGAAAGAGATGCATTCTGGTCTATTTGGAGGTGTCCATTTACATTATGCATAACTCATGCAAATCTATATCAAAGGTAGCATAGCTTTGACTACAACATACTTTGACAAAGATATTGGCTGTATGATGGGACTAGTTGTTCTTTTGTATAATTACATTTACTTCACTACGTTTACATCATGGATGAGACTGACCTAATATATTTTAAATTAAATTACCTTTTGTCTAAAAAAACCAGTAAGCTTTTTCAGAGCATAGTTAGACAATCCGATGCATTTTAACTTAGACCAATATATTCCAATACTTTCATTACTCAACCAGTCTAACACACCTTTCTGACATCAATGGATTTATTACTGTACTTGGGCCTCAATTCTGCAATTGACTCTGCAGAGGTGGACCCCTGCTCTTGTGAAACAAGCTACAGGATTGGTATCTTGGGATCCGATTTTGATGTCTTTACATAGGAGGGAGGAATGAGGTTTACCTATCAGCCATGATCTCTCAGAGACTCTTGGAGATGTTCGATAGAACTCAGTGGGCTTTGGATCAGGCCCTTGAATCTCCGCTGTGATGTGCTGATGCTGCTGCAAGCATTCCACCACAACGTAAATTAAAGAGTTTAGTGGTACAGAGGATACATCACATGGGATGTTTGACTGAAAGGGAGTGTTCTTGCATTATTCATACTGAGGTGCAAATATTTATTCTCTTTTTGCTGTTTATTCTTCCTGAGATTGGTTTTAATTCTGCTATTTGGCTGTACTATAAATATCCAAGTATTTATTTCACTAAGACACAAGCAATTTCTGTTTCCCATTATCAGACAAGGTTATAATAATAACTTTTCTTATCAGGCCTCTGAAGACTCTTATTTTCCTGATACCTCTGTAGGATAATTTAAATTTGATAACTTTGTTGTATTACATTTTCCAAGGCTATATCTGCTCCTGTAAGAAATGTAATTTGTGTGTCACAAACAAAAACTGCCTTGGTTCGTGATTTTTTTTTTATTTGTCTCCAGTTTGTTCCCCTAAAACAGTCAATATTTTGTTAGTGTTATAGAAGTCAGTTTTGCCTAGTATTGTTCTCTAGCTGGTAGAAAGTGCTGGTAACATAGCAAAAGAGTAATCAGTTCACATGAGCAGGAAAATCATGTCATATTAGTAGGTCAGAGTCTATTCTCTGATGTGCAACTCATGTTGAAATCAATGAGGGTTGTATGGATAATCTGGAAGGGCAGAATTTGGCCTGTGACAATTATTATATTAGAAATTGCTTTGTTACTACAATGATTTAACATACAGTAACAGGTCAACATGAAGTCAGTATTTATTCAGAAACATGGTGACTGGGCCTTTTGAGGAAAAATTATTTTTCTTTCCCCTCTTATGATCTCCATCTCAGGGGGAAGCAATTGTCCCTGAAGGTCAAGGATGGGAAATAAGGGCATTGCCTTATTGCTTTTAAGGGCTTTGTTCAAAGTGTATACTGAGTTATGTGTTGCTTACCTTCTTTCATATGTAATTTCTGAACAAAGAGACATGCCTTGCCTACACAGCGTTCTACTCCAAGTTCAGCTCCTTTCTGTTGTTCTTGTCAGTCCCTTCTCCTCTCCCAGGCCTTTTGTTCGCTCAGTTCACTATCTCCATGCCCACTCAGCCCCTCTGGCTACCCTGCACTTAGTGCTGCTGTTGTTACCTTAATGTTACCTCCTCCCCACCATGTCAGCTTCCTTTACTGTTGTTGTCCAGCAAACAGGAAATCGGGCACCTATATCTGCCCAGATAACACTCCTCTGCCCTGGGCTTATGGGTAATGGCATTTTTTTTTGTTCAGTCTGTATGGAGATAGGGTATGGCAACCCAGGATGCAAGGAATATGCACTTCTCCTAGGCAGCTTCTGCCTGCATTATTCCTGAGAAAAGTGCAGCAGAGCTTAAAGCTACCCTCCTCTGACCCAAACCAATAGGTGAGGACAGGTAGCACCTATCCGAGCCTGCCCTCCCTCAAGTGTAACCCTGGGGTGATGGGGCAGGCAGCAGGTTAGCACCTTTTTGCATCAGCAAGACTGAATCTGGCCCTGTATATTTTGATCTTTGTTTAGGAAAAGCAGAAATATTGTTGTATGTGATTAGGGTTGCCAACTGTGGTTGGCCGTATTCCTGGAGGTTTCGTCACATGACATAATCTTTAATTAAGATTAATCTTTAATCCCTAGAGAGTACAGGACAAGCCTGGAGGGTTGGCAACCCTAGTGCTGGAGGAAGCGGAATGATTTATGGTTTCTCAGAATCATGATTCTATTTTTATGTTTCTGTGCTAGTTTCACTTCCATTTAAAGACATACTGACTTTTTGTGTTAAAGAAGAATTTCATCACATTTTGGATCATTTCAAAAAGTTCCATTTTAAAAAAACAAACCTCTTCAGCACTATTAGTAAGACCTTTATCCTTCTCAGTGTATCTCTGGGATGTGCGGTCCGAAAAGTAGGTCAGTTTAAACAAACCCTTTTCTACAATTCTGAGCACTTAAAATTAAATCAAATATTTTTAAAGCTTAAAGTTACAAATAGATGTAATCCATACTGACTCAGATCCCTTTTTTTTATCCTAACCCAGCTAAAGTATTGTTGTCTTATTGGGTGTCTTTTTAAAAATCTTATTTTTTTTGGTCATTTATTATCCAAACCTAGCACATGCCAGATATTATCTCATCGTTGTTGTTTGACCACACTGAGCCAATAGGAGTTTTGCCATGGGCTGTACTGGGGTAGGATTTCACCCTGTGACTTCAGGCACAGTGCTGAGCAAGGAGAGATGCATACGGTGCGCCCCACAATTCCTCCCCCTGCTTCCTCTGCGCTCTAACAGCGGCAGTACATTATTAGCTCCCCCTTTAGCTATTCTAGGCAGGGAGTAGAGGGGTGGAGCCTGCTCTGAAGAGGGAGTAAAGCGGCAAGTGGCTTTGCTTGCTCCAACCTGACCAGATCTAATGTTCATATTGCCCATGTCTGGGTATATGCTCGCTTACTCCCTTGCACGGACGTGCAGTCACTCCCATTCTGGCCCTAGCTGTTTAGTTACACAAGTGTTCAGTTTAATCGTTATTAAATTCTAAGACTTAAATAACACTAGAAAATGGAATAATGATTCAGTTTTAAAATGTAATAGTAGGGTTTCACTTCTATTTCCATAGCCTTAGGTAATTAAAAAAAAAAAGTCATGGTGTTTAGCAGTTAAATCCAGCCAGGAACCAAATGAGAGATACTGGCCTTAAAAAATGTCAGGTGGTCATGCAAATGGATGGGAATGACGATGATCAGATAAAGGAGGGAGCTTTCAGTGCTCTCTGAATAATGTATTTGACATGTCAACAATTTTCTATCGCTTTAGTTTCGTTAGCATCTCTGCTATCAGTAATTTAGAGTAATAATGAGAGAGCAGTTCTGTGTGGGATGAAAGTAGATGTGGGTCTAGTGTGAGTGGCATATCTCATATTAAACCTTATTTGAAAGGTATGGTAGTGATGACTAGCTGCCTAACTCTGTGGTGATTCAATGTGCATGCTGAGCATTTGGATACTTGAGGATAAAGTCCAGCTTCTATTTGAATATCACTGTTAGCCTGCTGAAGCCCTATGCGTGCCTTTAACTTTACATACTATGAGTAGACCCATTGACTTCAGCAGAGTTAAGCATATGTATAAATCTTTACGGGATCGAACCTAACTGCCAACATTGCAAGTAGTTTAAATGGGCTTCTTAGTATTTCACATTAGCAATATCATTCTGAATGGTATAAATCATAGCGTTCTATTAACTGGATGGTCCCTATCCAGAAACCTTGGATTGACGATACCTTTGATATGGTTAGGGTGTGCAACATAGCGGGGGAGGGAAGCTCAGTGGTTTGAGCATTGGCCTGCTAAACACAGGGTTGTGAGTTCAATCCTTGAGGGGGTCATTTAGGGATCTGGGGCAACTATGGGGGACTGGTCCTGCTTTGAGCAGGGGGTTGGACTAGATGACCTCCTGAGGTCCCTTCCAACCCTGATATTCTATGATTCATAGGCAGCTGTGGAAAAGTGAAAACTTTCTTCTTTTGGAAGGTGAGAAATTCTTGGGAGATGGAAATCAAGGTATTTGATTTAGGTCAGATTCTGATCCAACCACTGTAAATCCAGAAGAAAAATCCATTGAGTTACAGATCTGGGTTTGGCCATGGATAATCAGGTTGTAATGACGGTAATGTGACCAAAATTGTTTGACTTTAAAGTTGTTACCACAGGAGTTCTGTCACAGCAGATTTCTTGTAAATAAACAGGATGTCCTTCTGGAGTCCTTCCCACCTGCAAAGCCTGCTAGAAAGTGTAGCAGTTTGCTAATTCTTGTAACTCTAATACTATAAAGAACTGCCAGAAATGCAAGCTAGGCACTGTGAGGCTCTTCTCTGTTATTAGTCATTTTAAGCTCCAAAGGCCGGAGTCAAATTCCATTGAGTTAATTGGGTTTTAGATCAGGCACTTACTTTGGAAATTAAAGCATAAATAGATAATGTTGTTTTTGTAGGCCTCTGTTCAGGAAAGCACTTAAGTACATGCTTAATAAATGAAAGCACATGCTTAAGTGGATTACTAACTAGGGATGGATTTAAGCATGTGCTTAAGTGCATTCCTCAGTCAGGGAGAATTGAACAGATCCACTGAAAAGTAAATACTCTTCAGGTTCACCACTGAAATAAATAATGGTTGTTGTTTTAATATTGGCTTCAAGAACCCAGTTGGGATTTGGATGAAACCAGTTTATCAGATCTTTTTGTCTTCTAGTTTTTAATGAAAGTAAATATTGAAAATAGCCAAGTATTGTAATATCTTAGAACATTTTAAAAACACAAAAGGAGACTAAGCCCCTGGCTGGAAGGAGTAGGATTTTCAGGTAGTTCTGAATAAATACTATGCTTTCTAAAGAACAAATGAGGAAAAGACTAAAAAAAAATTTAAAGTTGTCATTTCAATAGTCCTCATTTATATGGATGTGTATTTATCCACAAAGAGGATCAATTTTCCTGTTTCCTGTAAAGATTTTTATGATAAGCCTGTGAGTTAAATTTGAATTGTTGTTTGTACTGTGGCTTCAATATTTTTTTATTGGTTTGAAAATTGTTATGGGAAAAACTGAGTAGTGAGGTTTGTGGTACAGGTGAGCCCAAGCACCACCAAACTTTAGGGTGAGTTTTCTATGCTAATGGTGACATTTTAGCTAATTTCATTTATACTCTGAGGGGATGAGGGTGGGGGGAAATAAATCTGTTAGAAGCTTGGAAAAATCCCTCAGGCAGATTAGTATGTTTTCAAAGACATTTTCACCAAGCCACTGTAACAAATTTAAGGAGAATTTAAGGTCACTGGAGAATTGAAAAGTGGAGAAAACACTTTTTAAAAGTCCTTCTCGTTTCTAATCAACTCTTTCCTCTCTTCCTTTGAATACACTATATGGAACAATCCTGCAATGGGGGATAAACAAATAAACCTAATGGATCTTTGCTATATTCAGTTTTGTTTCCTGATTCTCATACTCTGGCCTTATCTAAATTGCATGATTGTTTTGCATTTTTATTTTAAATCTTGAGCCTAAATATTGCACAGCTGGAGGGGGTGATATGACATAGTTAAATATCCGGCATTACAGATAGGATTATAAAGAGTAGCTTTCAATAACTATTATTTCTGTTCACATAATTCTAAATTCTATTGATTTCCAAATTATGAAATAGTTTTTGTGCACTATGGTATTCTTCTCTCTTTGTAATGGAATTCATTGTCCTTTGTGCAGGTGTAGATTTTACTAGGACTAGGCAAAGTAAAATCTATAATGCATTTTTCAGTAAATATTGATCCCCCTGGCTCTGGAACGTCAACCTAAGAGATACTTCTGTTCCAAGTTTATATGTTTTGCTGTGACATGGCAAGATGGCGAATCGGGGCCTGAAAGGATTTTTGATTTTCTTATAGTACATAATCAGCGATAAATATCTGGGAGAGGGGCAGAAGTGAACAATGCATACCAAAGAGAGGAAGACAACTGTAGTTTACACTGATGAGAACATGTTTCAGAGTAACAGCCGTGTTAGTCTGTATTCACAAAAAGAAAAGGAGTACTTGTGGCACCTTAGAGACTAACCAATTTATTTGAGCATAAGCTTTCGTGAGCTACAGCTCACTTTATCAGATGCATACCGTGGAAAGTGTAGAAGATCTTATTATATACACACAAAGCGTGAAAAAATACCTCCTCCCACCCAACTCTCCTGCTGGTAATAGCTTATCCAAAGTGACCACTCTCCTTACATTGTGTATGATAATCAAGGTGGGCCAT
This sequence comes from Lepidochelys olivacea, assembly GCF_965140295.1. NCBI lineage: Eukaryota > Metazoa > Chordata > Testudines > Cheloniidae > Lepidochelys > Lepidochelys olivacea. The sequence goes on from NC_140414.1 coordinate 99,883,709, forward strand.
TTCCAGCACAAATCCAGGGTTTAACAAGAACGTATGGGGGGTGGGGGAGATGTAGGTAGGAATAGTGGTCAGTAGACCTACATGCCTCCAGCTTTCACCCTGACCACACCACACGATCCATCGTATACAGCCAAGCTCTGCAATACAACCGCATTTGCTCCAACCCCTCAGACAGAGACAGACACCTACAAGATCTCTATCAAGCATTCTTACAACTAAAATACCCACCTGCGGAAGTGAAGAAACAGATTGATAGAGCCAGAAGAGTTCCCAGAAGTCACCTACTACAGGACAGGCCTAACAAAGAAAATAACAGAACGCCACTAGCCGTCACCTTCAGCCCCCAACTAAAACCCCTTCAACGCATTATTAAGGATCTACAACCTATCCTGAAGGATGACCCAACACTCTCACAAATCTTGGGAGACGGGACAGTCCTTGCCTACAGACAGCCCCCCAACCTGAAGCAAATACTCACCAGCAACCACATACCACACAGCAGGAACCTATCCTTGCAACAAAGCCCGTTGCCAACTGTGCCCACATATCTATTCAGGGGACACAATCACAGGGCCTAATAACATCAGGCACACTATCAGAGGCTCGTTCACCTGCACATCCACCAATGTGATATATGCCATCATGTGCCAGCAATGCCCCTCTGCCATGTACATTGGTCAAACTGGACAGTCTCTACGTAAAAGAATAAATGGACACAAATCAGATGTCAAGAATTCTAACATTCATAAACCAGTCGGAGAACACTTCAATCTCTCTGGTCACGCAATTACAGACATGAAAGTCGCTATTTTACAACAGAATAACTTCAAATCCAGACTCCAGCGAGAAACTACTGAATTGGAATTCATTTGCAAATTGGGTACAATTAACTTAGGCTTGAATAGAGACTGGGAGTGGCTTAGTCATTATGCAAGGTAGCCTATTTCCCCTTGGTTTTTCCTACCCCCCCCCCCGACGTTCTTGTTAAACCCTGGATTTGTGCTGGAAATGGCCCACCTTGATTATCATACACATTGTAAGGAGAGTGATCACTTTAGATAAGCTATTACCAGCAGGAGAGTGGGGTGGGAGGATGTATTTTTTCATGCTTTGTGTGTATATAATAAGATCTTCTACACTTTCACGGTATGCATCCGATGAAGTGAACTGTAGCTCACGAAAGCTTATGCTCAAATAAATTGGTTAGTCTCTAAGGTGCCACAAGTACTCCTTTTCTTGATGAGAACATGTTATCTCCGTGGCAAACCTCAAATCTCATGCAATTTGGCAAGCTGTCATTCCTCCTGAAGTAACTGGAAACCGGCGCTTCTCTAGGAAACAGCAGACAGGATAAGAAAAGGGCTCTTGGATTAGAGTGCAATGGAAAAGTGTTTCTAAACTGGGATAAAGGCAGGTTTTCATGGCGTGGCTAAACAGTACTGCACTTATTGACAGAATCTGTGCCTAAATCTCCCAAATTTATATTGAAATCCAGACAGGTGACCACCCTCACCTTCACAATTTCCTCTTAGATAGGATTTTGAAAATTAGCCATATTTGCACTTTATTTACATGTGTTTTGCAGTGGTTGCATATGTAAATTAAGGAATTGTGGCACTAGTGGCTAAGAAGCACCATCTGAAAACAAAATTACTCAATTTGTTCATGGAAGCACCATTATTATGCGGACAAAAGTTGCATGTATTTGAAGTCCCATAAAATGTGTGCCTTTTGGTGTGAGTAAAGGAGTTCTAATTTTGAAAAATACATACTTTGACTGTGTGACATCAAATGACTCCCTGTTCTTCCTGTACATTAAGTTAACCTGCATGTGGATTGTAAATTACTGAAATCTTAGTGATACTGCCATGGACGAAGACCGACTCTAACCCCGGGCCTGCTAAATTATGGGGGGAGGGCACATACACATGAATTTAACATTTGCTTTTCTCCACATAACCATAAAACCGTCTTTAGTCTATATTATGGCTATATCCTTCCCCTTTAAAACAGCAACACAACAAGCCTATTATTCCGAATTGATGGTACAGTATCTCTGACCTAAATGGAGACCCTACTGGTGTAGAATCTAGTGACATAAAGGGATTGTTAAAGCTCTGAAAAAACATGCCTCCATAGCAATGAGAGCTTCCTTGTAGTGCACAGTTGCTGCAAAAGCGGTCCTGGGACGTTCCACGAGGCTGCTCTGAATATGTCTGGAGTAGGACAAGACAGACATAGCACTGCTAAAGTGTTGTCTCACCCAGCTCCAGGATTGCTGAAGTGCTGCTGTGGCTTACTCTGTTCAAAATAGTGCTGAAGCTGATCTGCAAATAAGTGACCCTAAATGTATCACATTCCTGCTTATCAGCAGTTGGTGATAGTCTTGTCCGGAATGGCTAGAGACCTACAAAGCGGATTTATGCACTACTACGACTGATAGTTCTTTAGCTGAACTAATAGGAGATTTACTCTTTCTTTTAATTCAGATCCCAATAGGGCATGTGCCTCATACAAACTGTGAAAGCAATTTTAAATGAAACAGAATGATTTAAAACTGCTATGTAGAACACTAGTGTGCTGCAAGAGGATTCTCAAAACACTTTGTTGAGAGCTAGAAAGGGGCTCGGCAAGGAACTGCATAATGCTGCACTAGCATATGACTTTCTTACAGCTTGCACAATTCTCAGTATTTTGCATCATAGACCTATTCAGTGGGGTTTGCATAATTTGATGCACTGTAAATACTTTTATCGTTGCTTCAGCCTTTCCATACAAATGCTGCATTTCCTGAGGCTTGTATAAGGCATCTATCCTGCAATATTTTAAAAGTACGTACTTGCTTGTTTTACAGATGACTTGATCGGGTCTCATCACGGAGGTTGTGAAATGGATGTGTTGATTCGTTTTATTTGTTTTAAAACAACATGACTAAGTTTGTCATTTCAGTGTGTATATTAATATGTTGTTGATCCAGTTGCTGTAAATCTCAGCTCAGCTGCTCTGCACTGTTTCAGTTCATGCTAAATTGGCAATCTGACTTCACTGAAGTGCAAAATTGGCTTGCTTGTCATAAACTGGTAAAACGTGGGGGGGAAAAAAACAATCTACTACCTGATTTTGTTTGGCTCAAGTCAAGGATTATGTAGGCTCAGAGGAAGTTTCAAAATTTGTATTTAGATGAACAGCTTTTATAGTGTGCAAACCTTGTTAAATATTGAAGAGTTTTTTGATTGACTCCTATTTGAACTTCATTTTAGTGTGATAGCAAACAGTAACCAGCGGTTTGAGTCTTACTTTATGGAGACAGGGAATGATCTGGGAGTTGATTTTGTGAGTGATTTATTACTCTATTTTGGTGGTGTGATGTATTTTCTCCTATAAGGTGACCAACACAACCTTGCTGCAGAAACCTGCCATAAGATTTAATGCTAAATGTATCCAATCTATGTTGAACTATGCTAATAGCATACTTCATTGTGTTATCTATGGTCAATTGCATGTGCTTCCACTTGAAAAGAGAAGGGCACAGCATTAATCACAATATTTATGCATGCCTGCAAGGAAGTTTGCCTAGTTATCCTACCTTCATGCCAAGTCAAATGGACTGAATTTCTGCACTAAGATTTTGAAAAGGGTTGTGTTTGAAAATTCTTGGGATTTAGAAAAGCCAGCATGAAGTCATTTGTCCATTGCAACCAGTCCCCTGGAAAAAAAATCTTTCAAAAAACATTCAGAATGTTTTGACTATTTAATAATTAAGGGAAGAACTTTAAATTGTTTGACTACAATAAGGATTTCAAAAGCCAATTGTACGCTGCAGTTGGTATTACTGCTCGAAATATAAGAGTTTCTATCTTCACTAAAGAAATATCAGTGGGCCAAAATATTGGCTGACTGCCAAAATGGTTAACACTGATAAGGAAAATAAACCTATTTTGAATTGAATAGATTATTAGAGGGTCTTATTTCAAGAACAGTCCACTTTAATTCATCTATTTAGTATCAAATTCAATGGATGCTAATATTAAGAGACACTTCTTTCATATTCACATTATTACTCTAGGAAGAAACAAATGAGAATAAAACTTTGAGAAGATGTGCTAGAAATAGCCAATCATTTTTATAACAATTTTCTCCTGCACCCAGCATCTCATTTGAGATACCTCATCTTGTCATAACCAGAATATATTTTGCTCTGAGAAAAGAAATCATAAATATATCATTCCGTGGATCTCTATTTTTTTTCAAATCATATCCTAGCATAGTCTTTTTGATTATTTATTATTGGTGTAACTCCAGCAATCAGTGTTAGGTGCTTTACAGGCTGTTAAGAAGATTGCTGCTCTGAATAGTTTATAATATAAATGGCCTTATCCTGCTCTCCTCGATATCAGTGGCAAAACTTCCATTGGGTTCATTGATGAAGGATAGGCCCCTCAGAAAATTGGCTCTAGTTTAACCTGAAAAAGACAAGCTTATTTGTTATGTAAATCATTTAGAAGACCAGGCAGACACAGTATCTGTGTGACCTGTGTTATTAGTGTGTAGCATGTTGTCCCTTTCATGGCCAATCTACTAAAGGAGAATCTCCTCTTGCTGCCAGCTAATAGAGTTACTCATTTGAGTGGTAGAGGTTTGTGCAGGGAGTCATTACAAAGTCATTACACCCCCACATGCTCATTTGCCTTTAACAGGGAGAGTACAGAATTCACACTAACATAGTGTTTCTCATCGCCCCCTTTAGGTGCTACTTCATTAACAGCAGGAGGCCGTTATCCCCTAATGGAATTACTCTGTTAGAGCAAGTGGTAGCAATCTGCTTTGTGATGCTGAAGGCCATGGGTTTGAACCCTACTGATGACAGGGAGGGAGTTATTACATCTCCACCATCAACTCAAACAACTCAAATTTGTCCAACTTTCAGAAAAAAAATTTGCAGTCTTGTGAGCCAAGAGGCTGTTACCACTCTCCTCTCACAGGATTTACAACAGTCAGGGCCGGATTAAGACATTTAGAGGCCCTAAGCACTGAAAAGATTATGGTGACCCCCATATGAAATTAAAAAATAAAAACAATACTATACTGTAAAATAAAATTTTATTTTTCGAAATGACACAAAACTTACGTGTTTGCTGAAATTAAAATAGCTTCTTTCTAGATTTTCTGATTGCAAAATTCTGAATAAGTTCACCAAAGCTGACTCGACGAAGCATGTCCGCTTCCATACCCAATAGGGAAAGTGAATCAAGTCTGTCCTGACACATTGCTGTTCTCTGCGGGTTTTTTATTCTTTTCAGCTGAGAAAAAGAGCATTCTGCGGAGCAGTTAGTAATCATCAGTGTTAGAAAAATACGTAGTGCGATCTCTACATTTGGAAATACACGTTGTATTCCATCTTTCAGTATTGTCATGAAGATCAATGTGACTGAATTTTATTTTTCCTGTTTCATTAAACTTTCCGTGCATATAACAGTGGAACTGCCGTACTTCTCCACCAGAGATTCATGTTCAAGTCAACAGGGTATGAGTGAACTAGCTTTTGGGAACCTTGTGAATATTGTTCGTCAGATAAGTCCATATCGTTTAGAAAAGAAAATCTACTTGATGCTTCTTTGTACACTTCACCTCTCCTCTCCATATGAGCTTCAAGTGAATCAATTATAGTATAGTAAGTAGATATGTGAAATTTGTCTCTAGGATTCAGTGCTGTTTCTGAGTAGGTTTCAGAGTAGCAGCCGTGTTAGTCTGTATCCGCAAAAAGAAAAGGAATACTTGTGGCAACTTAGAGACTAACAAATTTATTTGAGCATAAGCTTTTGTGAGCTACAGCTCACTTCATCAGATGCATACAGTGGAAAATATAGTGGGGAGATTTTATATACACAGAGAACATGAAACAATGGGTGTTACCATACAGATTGTAACCAGAGCGATCAGGAAAGGTGGGCTATTACCAGCAGGAGAGCGGGGGGTGGGGAGAGGGAACCTTTTGCAGTGATAATCAAGGTGGGCCATTTCCAGCAGTTTACAAGAACAGTAGGGGGGGAATAAAAAAGAGGAAATAGTTTTACTTTGTGTAATGACACATCCACTCCCAGTCTTTATTCAAGCCTAAATTACTTGTATCCAGTTTGCAAATTAATTCCAATTCAGCAGTCTCTCATTGGAGTCTGTTTTTGAAGTTTTTTTCTTGAAGAATTGCCACTTTTAGGTCTGTAATCGAGTGACCAAAAAGATTGAAGTGTTCTCCGACTGGTTTTTGAATGTTATAATTCTTGACGTCTGATTTGTGTCCATTTATTCTTTTACGTAGAGACTGTCCAGTTTGGCTAATGTACATGGCAGAGGGGCATTGCTGGCACATGATGGCATATATCACATTGGTAGATGCCCAGGTGAACGAGCCTCTGATAGCGTGGCTGATGTGATTAGGCCCTATAATGGTGTCCCCTGAATAGATATGTGGACACATTTCAGAGTAACAGCCGTGTTAGTCTGTATTCGCAAAAAGAAAAGGAGTACTTGTGGCACCTTAGAGACTAACCAATTTATTTGAGCATGAGCTTTCGTGAGCTACAGCTCACTTCATCGAATGCATACCGTGGAAACTGCAGCAGACTTTATATACACACAGAGATCATGAAACAATACCTCCTCCCACCCCACTGTCCTGCTGGTAATAGCTTATCTAAAGTGATCATCAAGGTGGGCCATTTCCAGCACAAATCCAGGTTTTCTCACCCTCCACCCCCCCACTCTCCTGCTGGTAATAGCCCATCCAAAGTGACAACTCTCTACACAATGTGCATGATAATCAAGGTGGGCCATTTCCTGCACAAATCCAGGTTCTCTCACCCCCTCCAAAAAACACACACACAAACTCACTATCCTGCTGGTAATAGCTCATCCAAAGTGACCACTCTCCCTACAATGTGCATGGTAATCAAGGTGGACCATGTCCAGCACAAATCCAGGCTTTCTCACCCCCCCCCTTTTTCCCGGGGACATACACACACACACACACACACACACACAAACTCACTCTCCTGCTGGCAATAGCTCATCCAAACTGACCACTCTCCAAAGGTGAGAGAACCTGGATTTGTGCAGGAAATGGCCCATCTTGATTATCATGCACATTGTGTAGAGAGTTGTCACTTTGGATGGGCTATTACCAGCAGGAGAGTGAGTTTGTGTGTGTGTGTGGGGGGGGGGGTGGAGGGTGAGAAAACCTGGATTTGTGCTGGAAATGGCCCAACTTGATGATCACTTTAGATAAGCTATTACCAGCAGGACAGTGGGGTGGGAGGAGGTATTGTTTCATGATCTCTGTGTGTATATAAAGTCTGCTGCAGTTTCCACAGTATGCATCCGATGAAGTGAGCTGTAGCTCACGAAAGCTCATGCTCAAATAAATTGGTTAGTCTCTAAGGTGCCACAAGTACTCCTTTTCTCTATGTGGACACAGTTGGCAACGGGCTTTGTTGCAAGGATAGGTTCCTGGGTTAGTGGTTCTGCTGTGTGGTATGTGGTTGCTGGTGAGTATTTGCTTCAGGTTGGGGGGCTGTCTGTAGGCAAGGACTGGCCCGTCTCCCAAGATTTGTGAGAGTGTTGGGTCATCCTTCAGGATAGGTTGTAGATCCTTGATAATGCGTTGGAGAGGTTTTAGTTGGGGGCTGAAGTTGATGGCTAGTGGCGTTCTGTTATTTTCTTTGTTGGGCCTGTCCTGTAGTAGGTGACTTCTGGGTACTCTTCTGGCTCTGTCAATCTGTCTCCTCACTTCAGCAGGTGGGTATTTTAGTTGTAAGAATGCTTGATAGAGATCTTGTAGATGTTTGTCTCTGTCTGAGGGGTTGTTTCTGTTGCACTGCTATCATTTGCTTGTTTTTTCCTGATTTGCTTGCGGGACTGGGCTTCTTTGTAGTTAGTATCAGGTTAGATATCTTTTGATATGTCTTCAAATGTTTTGAAATCATTCTTCAAAGTGTGTAAGTGGTCTGCTAATGATTGACAGAGGTCTGCACATGTTTTCAAATCCAATTCTTTTTCTTGGAGAGCTTGACTTGTGTGGTAAAAGTGTTGTAAAATTTCATTCCACATGGTCCACATGAATACAAACTCTAGTTCTTGCATCTTGTTTGCAATGTTTTCTGCCTCTCGTATAGTTTCTCCCTTTTGTGATTGGTCTTCAGCTATACTTTCTAATGCATCCACCATCTTTGAGTAGGACTCCAGAATTGCACTTGTTGCCACTGCATGTGCCTCCCAGCGAGTATTACAAAGAGATTTCAACACACGATCATTGCCCAAAAATGTTTTAAGAACTGCCCATCGGTGTGTTGAGGCAGAGAAAAATGTATAAAGTAACTGGACTGTTGAGAAAAAACTTACTGCCACCGGACAACAATCAACAGCACTGTGGCCAACAAGCTTGAGAGAGTGTGCAGCACAAGGTATGAATATGGCATATTTGTTCTGTTCTAAAAGCTTCTTCTGCATTCCTCGATAACGCCCTGATATGTTGGCAGCGTTGTCATAAGACTGACCTCTGCACTTTGAGAAATCTATTTTGCAAACTTGGCACAGATAATGCAGTACTTGATTTGCCATTTCTTCACCAAATTTTCAAATTGAGGAATGTTATAAATCGTTCAACTGGTTTCCCATCTGTGGGAGACGCATATCTTAGTATAATACTCAATTGATCAGTATGTGAAAGATCAGGTGTAGAGTCGACAGATAAACTGAAGTACCCAGCAGTACTTATTTCATCCACAATAGCTGAACGAACTTTGTCACTCATTAGACCAATGAGTTCATCACATATTGTCTTGGATAAGTGTGTTGGTTTACCTTTGCCAGCATTCCCATATTTTGAGATATGGCCTGCTAAAAATGGGTCAAATTGAGCCACAAGCTCCAACAGTCCCAAGAAATTTCCATTCTGCAATGATCCAAATGTGTCATTTGATCCCCGGAAAGGCACACCACGTTCAGCTAATGTTTGAATAACAGCTGTAACACGCTGCAAGACATGTTGTCAGTATTCACGCTCCCCTTTAATTTGTTCTTCCAATTTTTGTGTCAATCCATAACCCTGTCTTCGATTTAAATATGTCAACATTGAATCTCTGTGAGTAGTGCTATTTTCATGTTGTTCAATTAAAACAGTATTCTGCCAGTCACTAAATCCATCTGCAGCAAACCAGGATGCTGAAGGTTTATATGCAAAAAGTTTGCAAACAAAACAGTACAGAGACCCTGTTGATGGTGAATACGGTAGCCATTCTCAAGTGTATTTCTCACCTTTCGCTTTCATGCCGAAAAATATTTTTTGTGGGCAATATCTTGTTTGTTTGCCATTGGTAAAAATCACTATGACGTGATTTCTCAAAAGGCCCAGTGTGGTGTTGACAGTCATTTGGTCCACAATCTATCCAGTAAGCTACATCATCGTACTGAAATCAACCCACGTACTAGGATCTTTTCTTCTATTATTTACAGCATGAGCAGGTTCAGTCTCTGACACATCCACACCATCTACAACAATGTCTGTTTTACCACCAGGAGTAGGATGATCAGTTACAATCTCTGACACATCCACATGTTCTGGAATGGTGTTTGTTTCACCAATAGAAGAAGGGTCAGTCTCTGAAGCACCTACAGGTTTTGGAACGATGTCTGTGCTACTGAGAGAAGATGTTCCTTTTGATGGATTCGCTTTGAAAAATGTCAGCTTTGGAAGATTTTGAAAAATTTCACTAGTTTTTTGTTTGTTTTCTTCCGCCAGTTTACGTTTGTGTGCTCCACTCAGTTGGTTATGTTTCATCCTGCTCCTTATCTCAGTTATCTGAACTTAAAAAACCCAACAAATTATTACACAACATACACTATTTTATGTGTATGTATGTATATATATAAGAAAGAAAAAAAACAAATCGAGAACGTATAGCTCAGAAGAATATATCAATAATAAAACATAAATTTATTGCAATACATGATAGGATCTGATTTCCTTGCATTATTTCGATCTACATTAGTAGGACACCCCCCTGGTTTAGGTGGGGATAAGTAATAAAAAGAGAACAGACAAACGGGGGAAGAGCGTGTAGTGGAGTGTAAGGAAGTCTAACAAAGTTCTGATTTTTCCCATGATGACTATTTCGATGCTTTTTTTGAAATATCAATTTTTTTAAAAAAAAAATCTTTTTTTTTTTGTGCCCCCTGCTTTGCTGGTGCCCTAAGCATGTGCTTAGTCTGCCTATTGGGTAATCTAGCCCTGACAACAGTCATCCACATTTTTCTCACCTTCAGACTAGATTACAGCAATGTACTTTACTTCTGCTGATGCAGAATTCAGGTGCCTGCCTCCTAAGTGGGGGCCACAGCTGAGAATGCATAATGCCTGTGCTCAAGTCTGCACTAAATTCCATGATGTTAGTGATAATCTTTGAGATCCTGAGCAGACTGAAACTTGGCTGTCTGAAAATCCACATCTTGCACTGTAGCCTCTCCTAGCAGTTACAACCAAATGGGAGGCTGTTGCTGCTGGTTTCTGGGATTGACCACACCAGAGCCAGCAGCAGAGCTGCTTCTTCAATTGAAGAAATCCCGGAACTGAAGCAAAATACAGAAACGGAGATTATCAAAACTGTCTAAGGGATTTGCACATGCTATTCCCATTAACATTAATGTGAACTGGGCGTGCGGATCCTTTGGGATTTGGAAACACTCACTGAAAATATTCTTATTGGATAAGATTCACAGCTGGCAGAGCCAAGACTGCAGGTTCCTGGCAGCAGAAAGTCCTCTTAGAATGTGATGCATCATAGTACCCCCTACCTAGCTGGAGGTTATCAGACTGGCGGGTACACCCAAAGAGCGGGTGGGTCTGGTCAGAGCAAGGATGAGGTGCCTGTTTTATTGGCAATAAGTGATATGGCAGGCAGGTGGCATTGCAGGAAAGAGATCTTTATTAAGCATGCTATATTAGACCAGTGTTACATACTCCAACTCTACTGTCCGGGATGTAGCCTGCATTCCTGAGTGCCTGCTGCCACACTGCATTTGGTTTTTCCTGAAACCTGACCAGGTTCCTTTGTTCAGTTCCACTCATCCTTCTCACTGTGTCAGTGAGCCACACAGCAGAGTCCGTCTCCTAGCAACACACTGGGTGCAGCTGATCCTGGCAGGGGCTGCCTGGTTGACTTTGCTTCCTGATTGATGGAGGGGTAGAGCTAAGATATTACTTGACTCATCAGCATCCAGAGCTTGCTGGCTGATCAATGTGTTCCATGTCTGCTGACGTGCTTGGTCCTGTTTCCTGTGCTTGCGCTTGTGCCCACTTCAGTTCCTGCCCTTCATCTTTCCTTGACACCTCTGGCTCTGCTTTCCCCACCACTTCTCTGGCTCACTCATTGGCTCTGTTTTTTGGCTTCTGATCCCTGGTTCTCACCCTTGCCTTTGCTCTCAACTATATCCATAGCCCTGACTCCAGCCCATCTCAGTTCCACTCTAACCTCCAGGCCAGGCCACTATAATGGCTCTGACCATTAGGCCTGACCGTCTACATTCAGATCATGATCCTGACAGTTTGTTCAGCCCAAGAGACAAAGACCGGCGATCAGGCTTGGCTGCGAGTTTGATCTCCATTACCCTGAGGGAGTTAATGGACACCTTGCAGATGCTGGAGACTCAGATCATGGTTCTGCAGGTGCAGGTCTTGCTGCCCAGGTCCCTAGGAAATCAACGATTCTCTCGCTGGCCCAATTTCCCAATGACTGCAGGGAATTTTGCAGCTTCCTGAATCAGTGTTGGCTCCTGTTCATGCTACAACTCCTGTCATTTCCCACTGACTAGGCTCTAGTGGAGCTCATTATCAGACTATATTCACTTGTCTAGGCACCGTATCACAGTTATGATTGCCCCATTGACCTGCAGCCCAGGGCTGGCTGACAGTCCCTTCAGTCATATTTACTACCTCTCAGAACCAGAACTCCAAATGCTCCGGGAATACCTCAGTGAGAATTTAGAGGAAGAGTTTGTTCATCCTTCTACCAAGGGGCCCCCGATCTTTTTTTTTGTGGCAAAATAGATGGCTCCTGGTGCCCTGTGTTGATTACCAGGCTCTGAATAGAGTTTGAAATAGATACCCTTTTGAAAGACTTGGCTTGGCCAGAGTTTTTTCTAAACTGGACTTTTGCAGAGGCTACAGTCTGGCTTGTATCAGGGAATGCAACAAGTGGAAGACTTCACAGTTGTACGCTTGATATGGCCATTTTGAGTAATTAGTTATGCCATTTGGGCTGCGTAATGCTCTGGCTACATTTTCAGCATTTCATGAATGACATTTTCCAGGACATGTTGGACTGATTTGTTGTTTATTTAGATTATAGTCTTGTCTTCTCCATAAACCAGAAGCTGCATGTCTATGAAGGACAAGGTGAATGGATTGATCTTCACCAGAATTGCCTTTCTACCAAATCAGAGGAATGCAAATTCAACAAGGACTCCATCTAGTTTCTTGGTTATATCATTTCCCCACTGAAGGCCAAACAGTGGACCCACAGCAAGTGTCTTCCATCACTTGGTGGAACATTCCAAAAGATGTAAAGGAGGTTCAGCGGTTTCTTGGATTTGCCAATTTTTATCAGTGCTTCCGTAAAGGATTCTTTTAGCTAATAGCACTGATAACTGCAGTCCTTCAAAAATGGGTTTGTTTTGTCTGGTCGGTGAAAGTTCGATCAGCTAAAGAAAGTGTTCACTTCGGCTACCCCATGGTCTTGTGCATCCAGACCCTGCCAGACCTTTTACCATGGAAGCAGATGCCTTGAACTTCACTTTGTGACTGTATTTTTGCAAAATGCAGGTCCTTGTAACCGGCTCCATCCTTGTGCATACTATTCATGTAAGCTAATTCCTGCTGGAAAAAAATGGTATCTAAGAAAAGGAGCTGCTTGCAATTAAAACAGCATTCGAAGAATGGAGACATCTTTTGTAGGAGGCTCAGTTCCCAGTCCAGGTCCTCACCAATCACAGGAACTTAGAATATCTTTGAACAGTCCATAATTCTAATCAATGGCAGATCTGTTGGTCACATTTCTTTGCCATTTTATCATTACCTACCACCCTGAATCCATTTGAGATTGCTGAAGAGACCAGCCTAGGAGCATTCCAATGCCAGCTTCCCAAATCCCTGAAAGTCCACCCGTTTTTCCAGTTGTTCCTCCTGAAGCCCTACACAGAACATCCCTTTCCTGGCCACTCTGCTCCACCACCCCCGCCTTTGGAGGTTCAGGGTCAGGAAGAATGTGAAGTCAGAGAAATTCTGGATTCTACGTGAATCCAAGGTTGACTTTACCACCTGGTAGACTAGAAGAAAGGTTTTGGGAACCATATGGGAGGATTCATGCTCCAAACCTTGTACCCACTTTTCACCAGAAAAACCCAGGAAAACTAAGGTCCCTAAAAGGCACCCTCAAGGGTGGGGGAGAGGATACCATCAGGGAGCCAGCTGCAGCAGTGTCAGTATCCTAGCAACACATTTGGCACAGCTGATCCTGGAAGGGGCTGTGTGATTGATTGGTGGAGGGGCAGAGCTAAGCTACTACTTAACACAGCAGCAGCTAGAGCTTGCTGTCTGCTCAGTGCGTTCCATGCCTGCAGCTGCACTTGGTCCTGCTTCCGGTGCCTGCTCCTGCCCAGGCTACTCTTGAGCCTGTTTCCTGCTATCTGCCGGGAGAGCACTACAGCGGCGCGTAGACACTCCAGGAAGTTTTTGGAAAGCGTAGGGGACAATTTCCTGGTGCAAGTGCTAGAGGAGCCGACTGCGGGGGAGCTTTTCTTGACCTGCTGCTCACAAACCGGGAAGAATTAGTGGGGGAAGCAAAAGTGGGTGGGAATCTGGGAGGCAGTGACCATGAGTTGGCTGAGTTCAGGATCCTGACACAGGGAAGAAAGGTAAGCAGCAGGATACGGACCCTGGACTTCAGGAAAGCAGACTTCGACTCCCTCAGGGAACAGATGGGTAGGATCCCCTGGGGGACTAACATGAAGGGGAAAGGAGTCCAGGAGAGCTGCCTGTATTTCAAGGAATCCCTGTTGAGATTACAGGGACAAACCATCCCGATGTGTCGAAAGAATAGTAAATATGGCAGGCAACCAGCTTGGCTTAACGGTGAAATCCTAGCGGATCTTAAACATAAAAAAGAAGCTTACAAGAAGTGGAAGGTTGGACATATGACCAGGGAAGAGTATAAAAATATTGCTCGGGCATGTAGGAATGAAATCAGGAGGGCCAAATCGCACCTGGAGCTGCAGCTAGCGAGAGATGTCAAGAGTAACAATAAGGGTTTCTTCAGGTATGTTAGCAACAAGAAGAAAGCCAAGGAAAGTGTGGGCCCCTTACTGAATGAGGGAGGCAACCTAGTGACAGAGGATGTGGAAAAAGCTAATGTACTCAATGCTTTTTTTGCCTCTGTCTTAACTAACAAGGTCAGCTCCCAGACTGCTGTGCTGGGCATCACAACATGGGGAATAGATGGCCAGCCCTCTGTGAAGAAAGAGGTGGTTAGGGACTATTTAGAAAAGCTGGACGTGCACAAGTCCATGAGGCCGGACGAGTTCCATCCGAGAGTGCTAAAGGAATTGGCGGCTGTGATCGCAGAGCCATTGGCCATTATCTTTGAAAACTCGTGGTGAACAGGGGAAGTCCCAGATGACTGTAAAAAGGGTAATGTAGTGCCAATCTTTAAAAAAGGGAAGAAGGAGGATCCTGGGAACTACAGGCCAGTCAGCCTCACCTCAGTCCCTGGAAAAATCATGGAGCAGGTCCTCAAAGAATCAATCCTGAAGCACTTACATGAGAGGAAAGTGATCAGGAACAGTCAGCATGGATTCACCAAGGGAAGGTCATGCCTGACTAATCTAATTGCCTTCTATGATGAGATTACTGGTTCTGTGGATGAAGGGAAAGCAGTGGATGTATTGTTTCTTGACTTTAGCAAAGCTTTTGACACGGTCTCTCACAGTATTCTTGTCAGCAAGTTAAAGAGGTATGGGCTGGATGAATGCACTATAAGATGGGTAGAAAGTTGGCTAGATTGTCGGGCTCAACGGGTAGTGATCAATGGCTCCATGTCTAGTTGGCAGCTGGTGTCAAGTGGAGTGCCCCAGGGGTCAGTCCTGGGGCCGGTTTTGTTCAATATGTTCATAAATGATCTGGAGGATGGTGTGGATTGCACTCTCAGCAAATTTGCAGATGATACTAAACTGGGAGGAGTGGTAGATGCGCTGGAGGGCAGGGATAGGATACAGAGGGACCTAGACAAATTGGAGGATTGGGCCAAAAGAAATCTGATGAGGTTCAATAAGGATAAGTGCAGGGTCCTGCACTTAGGACGGAAGAACCAATGCACAGCTACAGACTAGGGACCGAATGGCTAGGCAGCAGTTCTGCAGAAAAGGACCTAGGGGTGACAGTGGACGAGAAGCTGGATATGAGTCAGCAGTGTGCCCTTGTTGCCAAGAAGGCCAATGGCATTTTGGGATGTGTAAGTAGGGGCATAGCGAGCAGATCGAGGGACGTGATCATCCCCCTATATTCAACATTGATGAGGCCTCATCTGGAGTACTGTGTCCAGTTTTGGGCCCAACACTACAAGAAGGATGTGGATAAATTGGAGAGAGTCCAGCGAAGGGCAACAAAAATGATTAGGGGTCTGGAACACATGACTTATGAGGAGAGGCTGAGGGAACTGGGATTGTTTAGTCTGCAGAAGAGAAGAATGAGGGGGGATTTGATAGCTGCTTTCAACTACCTGAGAGGTGGTTCTAGAGAGGATGGTTCTAGACTATTCTCAGTGGTAGAAGAGGACAGGACAAGGAGTAAGGGTCTCAAGTTGCAGTGGGGGAGGTTTAGGTTGGATATTAGGAAAAACTTTTTCACTAGGAGGGTGGTGAAACACTGGAATGCGTTACCTAGGGAGGTGGTAGAATCTCCTTCCTTAGAAGTTTTTAAGGTCAGGCTTGACAAAGCCCTGGCTGGGATGATTTAATTGGGGATTGGTACTGCTTTGAGCAGGGGGTTGGACTAGATGACCTCCTGAGGTCCCTTCCAACCCTGATATTCTATGATACTTCAGTTCCTGCCCTTCTCCATCCTTGACACCCCAGGCTCTGACTTCTGGTGCTGCTTCCTGATGTCTCCATTGTATTGGCTCTGGCTTCTGGCATCTGGTCCCTGGCCCTGACTTCCAGCTCTTCTTCCTGATTTGTCTCCCACTCACTCATTGGCTCTGATTTTCAGCTTCTGATCCCTGGTTCCCAACCTTGATTCTGCTCTTGACCATGTCCCCAGATGTCCCATGGTCCTGACTCTCAACTCCAGCTTGGCTCAGCTCTCCTCTGATATCCAGGCCTGGCCACCTCCAGGGCTCCAACAATTAGGCACAACCATCCATGTCCCAATCATGATCCTGATGCCTGGTAATCATTCAGAGACTGTCCCGGGTATACTGCTGGAGAGCTCTATACGGAGCCTCAATCAACGGAAGCTTAAAGCTGCCCTTCTGTGGTGGAGGTTGGCTGTACTGCTCCCTGCTTTTCTCTGGGGTGAATCCTTAGTTGGATAATCACTGCACCTTCTAGGTTGCCTCAAAGCCATTTAGTTTTAGCTTTTCCCCCACTAGTTTTTATACCTCCAAAATCCAAGACTTTAAATGTTACCCATTGCCTGTAGGTTTGTGTAATTCGGGTATTCAAATGCTTTGCTGCTGTGGCAATAGGTGCTCTAAACAAAAATGAATAACAATGTTTCCTTGTGCTGTTAGTATTGTCATTATGATATTGTCCCATCCCTTTCACCAAGGGGCATACTCCACAACTTCTAGACCTGCACAGTTTCGGGAAACATTTCATGTAGAAGTGGAATGCTATATTAGGTCTATATTGTGGTTGGTATCGTAGTGCCTTATCTAACTCCCATTCACCTCAGTGGAATTGGACTGGGTTTTTAAACACTTCTATTGTTGCTTTTGCTGGTGCTGTTTGATATTCTTTCAGGAGCCATTCTAACTGTTATGGGGTTGGCTGAAATCAGTGCCTTTCTGGATGCAATGTAATATGACTCGTCTTTGCTTATATTATAGTTGTTTATCCATATTTTAAGGATAAACTGTAATTCAAAGGCCAGAATCTAAACTCAGTTTCACTGGTGGAAAATCCAGTGCAATCCCCTTTATTGATAACAGATTTATACTAGTGTAACTGAGAACAGAATTTGGCCCAAAATCTCCAAATATGCTTTCTAATTTCCAGGTATTGGGCATTTTATGGTGCCAGCAGATGATGTCCAACATTCACCAGAATCGCACACACTATTCTGGTTTATTGTACAATATTATATAGTGATGGTATAAAATGAAGTGTAATCTGTATGGTGTCTTCAGAAATGTAAATTTTAGTGTGAACAACAGACTCTCTCTCTCTCTCTCTCTCTCTCTCTCTCTCTGTATACTTAAACTTTTTTCTTAATATTGCAGGAAAATAGTCTAAATACGTGGTTAGCCCATTTTCAGTGGCTAAGACAATTTCAAAACAGGGCTTCATCGTGATTAAAGGATTAGATTGCTCCTGCCCTTATTTGCCTGTTTAGGGAAGTAGCCACCCCTTCATCCCGCCACCCCACCCCAACACCCCTCCTTCTCATAGTGCAATGGGGAAAACTGGGGCTCTTCCTTGCCAAGATCAACTGGATGGGGAGGGAATGGATAGGAGTAGGAAGTAGGAGGAACCCTGGATTCACCTCCTCTTATTCACAAGCAGCAGTAGCTGATTGGGCGCACAGGTGGGGAGTGGGGCAGAATTAAGCTAGGCCATGAAAACAAATGACAGGGCAAATGGGGGCCAGGGGATGAATTGTGACTCTGAGTCATAATTCATTCTTTGCTCTTGGGGCCATGCAGCTGTTTTACAATCTAGCCCATATTGATTGGAGACTTGCGATTCATAACGGGCAAAATTCTCTCCATCCACATAAAACTCAAGTAACCGGACTCTCTGCAGGTAAAGTGCAGAAAGGGGTGGGGGGTGCTTAAATCCAAAACTCCCAACCTGGGACCAGTGTGCAACTGTTTCTCCACAACTCCTAGCCCGGCCTATCGGCTGGAATAGTGGCTGTACCCCTCTGTGTGCACGATATGTGAGACTAATGGATTCATATAAATGCTGATCAAACCTGTTGCCCACCCACATCGTAGCCTTCCATGCTGATCTGTGCAGGGCTGCCATGGAGACACTATCTGTGGAACATGGAGGAGAATGCAGGCACTCTTATACAGCTGCTTCGCCCCAGTTCTCTCCCCATACAGAGATTATATAGTAAAAAGGGCTTTGGGCTGGCCCTCTGCACTGCAGGTGGATGTCACCCAAGTAGAGCCAAAATGTATTATGTGCTAATAGCTCTGTACATAAGAGATTAATACCAGCTCCCATTTTAAGAACTCCAGTGCTATCCTTTCTGCAAACCAGCACTGTTGGTTTGGACAGCGCTCGTTAGTAAATCACATCTGTTTTAAGCTTTGCAAGCCTTCAGCTGACATGTGATGTGCACAGTCTGGTATACAGTCAGCTTACAGCGATGTCACAGCAAATGCACATTCCAACTCTTACAGAATGTATAATTTTATTTTAGTTTTCATTTAGATATCTTAAAATCTGCTTGGGATTGTAAGCAACCCTCTTGCAGAGGTATGCAAACTGCACATCCGTGCATGCAGCATACATTTTGAATAATGACTTAGCCTTTCTATTTCAAATGGAATCATTAGTGTTTCTTTCAGGAAGTATCATTTCCCCTTCTTTTTACACAGTAATTCAGCCCTTCACTTATTCAAGCTGCAGCACCATAAATAAATAAACAAACAAGGCAATTAGCAGCCGGCAATGGAAAAGGAGATATTTAAAACCTAAGAGAGATTCTGAAATAAACATATTGCAACTGAACTGGCATATGCTGTGGGCGGCCAGTTACATTGACGTCAATTTCTTGAGGACATATATGAAATTGCAGGGACTGTGTTTTACCTTTTAGATTAGAACATGTAAACTTTTGAGGATAGCAGGTACAGGTGTGTGCATGAAATATACTCTAAAACTAGAACATTTTGCAACCAGAAAATGTCATGGTTACATTATTTGCATTATGAAAAAAAAAACAATTCTACAATATATCAGCTCATGGTCTTGGTGCTAAAGGGAGAGTTGTTATATTTTTATGATCCTGCAATTTAGCCTTTTCTTTTGTTGATGTTTTGAAAGTTACTGTTGAGCTTTTGTTGTCAGGACTAAAGCAGAGTACACAATTTGAAACACACATATTCGATGAATTAATTTTTTTTTCTGTTTATGGGAAATCTTCAAGCAGAACACAGTTTCTTCAAATGTATTCCTTATTGGAGTTTATTTGAGGAATATCTTTTAAAAAAACTTTAACCTATAAACTGATTACTGATACTACAAGTGTGAGCTGTATTGTTTGTGTGATTGGTCAGATCAGTCACATGGCACTGTTTGTGTTCCCTGATTACATAAGCACTTCTGGTGCTAGAACTTGCATGTTTGAAGTTAAAATTTCAGTTTCTGTGAAAACTTGCACATGCAATCTTTGAAATTCACTTTCCGCATACATGTTGCCAGTAAAGCTTGAGTGCTCTGGTGTTTGCAATCATCAGACACAAAAGGGGTAAGGAGACTTTTTAAAGAATTAATTAATATTAGTAGATATCTCTCTCCCCCCGCCCCCCGATTGTTACATAGATTTGTAAGGCTGGAAGGAACATTGAGATCATTTAGTCTGACCTCCAGAATAACACAGGTCACAGAATTTCCCTGTTACCCTTGTACAGAGCCCATTAACTTGTGTTTAGCTGAAGCATATCTTCCATGAAGGCCACCAATCTTGATATGAAGACATTCAAAGATGGAGAATCCACCTCTTTCCTAGATAGTTTGTTCCAGTGGTTAATCACCGAATCTGCTGAAAAAAATAAATTGTGCCTGATTTCTAGTTTGAATTTGTCTAGGGTTAACTTCCAGCCATTGACTCTCGTTATGTCTTTCTCTGCTAGAATAAACAGTCCTTCAGTAGCTGGTATTTTCTATCTGTGAAGGTACTTCTACACTGTAACCTCTGACTTCTTATAGGAACTGTGACCATTGTATTTATTTTTTATCTCAAGATTTCTTTTCTAGATTTGAAAATTGCTTCCTTTTCATTCAGAAAGTCTAACATCTCGAAATAACCGTGCCTTTTTAGGGGTTGTATGTATTTGTGATAGCTGGAAATGTAGACTCAATTTTAGATGGAACAAGGCCTCCCCTAACTTAGATTGCTCTGAACTTGTTGCTTTATTTAGAGCCACCCCTAAATGTTCAAACTTGTCTAGTAGTGATAACAGCTCTTTTCAGCATGTTGTGTTTTTCTTTCATTAAGGATTATGGGCTATATTAGGAAATCTTTTAAGTTCTTCTTTATTGTCCTTTCCCACATTTTGGAAGAATCTGTTGGTTCAGTACTCTTCATACAAATGAGACCAGTTTATCCATCAGTTCAACTGTAGCGTGAGTCTGGAGAATCAGTTATTGCTGGCAGACATACAAAATTGTTTTCCCACATTTCAGAAAAATCATTTAGCTGTGTATCATTAATTCCTCCAAGCCACATAAAGCAGGTTTGCTATGGTAGGTAATCTGTTGACCAAGGGAGAGATTCACAAAGGCACTTAATGACTTTTAGGTATCCAGGAAAGCATGGGATTCACAAAGGCTGTGGTAGGCATCTGGGCTCCTTCTAGAGTGAATGGGGAGAGAGAGGCACCTAAGAATGGAATTTGCTGAAGCCAGCACTCTGAGCAGGGAGCTGCAGAGGAGAGGGGTGTGCCCTAAGCCTCACGCCTCTCAGGGAGTTAGGAGCTTCTGCTTAGGAGGAAAAGGAGAAGCTACGCTGCTTTTAGCCTAGTGGTTAGAGTGCTCACTTAGGATGTGGGAGACCCAGATTCAGTCTTTCCCTTCTGCTTGATGAGAAGAAAGGATTGGAACAGTGATCTCCCACCTCTCAGGTGTGAGTGCCCTAACCACTGGGCAAAGGCATTTTCTGAGGTAGGGCTCCCTCAGTCTCTCCTATTGAAGCTGTTACCCTTTGGATAAATAATGATAGGAGCAAGGGGACTGGCTTTCCCACCCTCTGGTGAGGGCCCTACCCACCAGGCTACAGAGTCATTCTTTCTCTCTCTCTGGTCCAGTGGCTCCTTATTTATCCAAAGTGCTTCAGCTTCAAAAGGAGAGAGTGAGGAACCCCCTCCCCGACTATCCCATAGCTCTGCGGTTAAGGCCCTTGCCTGAGAGGTAGGAGTTGCCAGTTCAATTCCTCTGCCTTAGCAGAGGGGGATATTGAACCTGGGTTTCCCACATCCCCTGTGAATGGTCTGACTGAGCTAAAAGTTATATAATCATCACCAACATAACTACAGGCCCCAATCCAGTAGGTGAGCACTGAACTCGTATTTTCCCTTGCTTTGGGTATCACGCTGGGGCTTAGACTTCCAGATGCCTCAAGTGAGGCAGCAGTGCGTGTGCCCAGAACCAGAAATATAGGTATCTAGGGAACTTTTACAGCAGAAAAGTTTTTTAGGCACTGGGTGTGTTTAGGCACCTATATGCTTAGGTGGCAGCTGAGTGGGAATTCTTTGAATGTCAGTCCTGCCTAAATGTTGGATATAGGCTCAAGTAGCAGTTGGGGCACCAAAGTCCCTATATGAATCTGGCCCCAAATTATCATGCAGAACACCACAGTAAAGCTGCTGATGTGACATTTGCAACAGCTCTGTTTTTATGTGATTGCTACTTAAATGTATTAAATAGCTAAGATTGGTACAGTGCCTTGAGGATGCAACATTGAAATGGCAGTCTGTTTTCAAAGTATTGTTATCACTCTGCCAAACATGGCTTTCCTGAATTCCTCATATACTTGCTTGTTTTGGAGCGAGGGGTGTGTGTGTGTGTGTTTAGTCAGACGGACAGGAGTTATCGAGAGTAGTGCCCTCGTTGATGAGGTCTGCTGCAGTTTGTTCATTAGCGGTGATGGTAAATAGCCACGTGACTTTGGAATTCTAGCTTGTTTGCTCTTAGACCTGTTCATTTCCGCTTCTAAGTCACATTTTAATGTTTTATTTTTTATGTTAGTTGGATATTAGTTGAAGGAAAGGAATGCTAGTGTATTATATATAGTGGGGTTTGATGGGGGGTTTTTTTAATCACAGTACAGAGATGACATGACATGTAATCATTTGGTAGAGGGATATGTACGTGTTTCACTTAGTGTAATAGCTTAATATTAGATCTTTTCAGTATTTCAATATGTCTATTGATTAAAACAAAAAACTGGGGTGAACATCGATTTTTCTGCTGTTTTCAACAAAATAAAAATGTCTAATTGAATATAAAGTAGTTGTTAACTTTCTGTTGCCAAGATGAAATGCATGCTGTGAAAGGGTATATGGAGTACATAAAGAGACGTTTCCACCCACTTGGCCTTTTAATAGCAGTAATTCTAAATCTGCATGGTTTTTTGCTTCATAACATAATTTGAGGTTGAAAATACTGTATGTGGAGTGCAGTCATTGCCTTTGAAAAGTCAGCATTTGCCAGCAATTACCACAAGTGGCATCTAGGAGAGTACAGTGTGTCAGAATCCTTGGGCCACAATGTGTCAACTTAGAGAATAGGGGCCAGATTCCCTGGTAAATTCCAGCTGCTTTGAGTTGCACCAGTGATACAAAGCAGCTAAACCAGGTTTATCAAGAGCTGGATTTAGAGCTGTTTTACATCACCAAAGGAGTAAGAACATACCAGTGAATCTGAGCCCAGAGTTAAAAATATGAATGTTGTTGTGATAGGGGGATTGGAGGGCAAGGGGGTCCAGTGGTTAGTGCACCTGACTTCTGGCCCCTTGCCCCTCAGTCAGGGCGGTAGTGATATCTGTTGCTGACCTTAGGCCAGTAATCTTCAGCTTTCCACCAGCATCTGGGCTTCAGCCCTTAAAGGGACGTGGTATGGGGACCTGGGCCGTCCCAATCCAGGGCCCTGTGGAAAGCAACACTGGCCAGGTCCTCCCTGCAGTAAATCCAAGTTCACTTCTCTGGGCTACTTCCTATCAGGAGGCCCTTCAGTTTGGGGCTTGGCCCCTATAGTGCATTCAGTCTCTCAACAACCACAAAAAAGTCCAAGGGCCCTACAGGACCTACTGTTCTCAGAGGGGATGGTGGTTGGAGAAGCACGGTCTGGGGGGCCTTACCTGCTGGGTGGTCCCCTCTCAGGCTCAACTTTCTGTCTAGCTTCCTAGAGAAGCATTCCTCTCTCCTGCAGCCTGTCCATCACCCCTTGCCTGGGCTTCTGAGCCCCCACTTAACCGGCTCCTCCAGGTGGTGCATGCTCAGCAAGCCTGGCCGGACAAGGCTACTTGGTCCCAGTATTGTCTTTTTAACACTTTTGGGCTCTATGTGGGGTTTGTATACCCCATCACATACCCTCCCACTCAGCCACCAAGTTGTGATGTCACAGGGCTGATCCACATCTCCTCTGGCTCATAGAAGAAATTGGCATTTTTGTTTTTCCTGCCTGTGCTTTGGGAGACATGGAAGCTATATGGCTGCAGCGTGAGATACCACTGTACGATGGACAGATTGTGGTCTTTCATGGAGTTCAGGAGAGATGCATGGTCTGCTACTAGTCAGAAGGGCTGCCCCCATAAGTAATATCACAGGACATCAACAGCTGATTTTCTCAGTGACTAAGCCAGGGCCTCTTTCTCCAGTGAATGAGCCAGGGCCTCTTTCTCCAGTGAGTGAGCATGCCACCTCCCAGGGGAACAACTTTCTACTGAGACAGAGGATGGGATGCTCTTCTACACTGAATTCCTGAGACAGCAGTGCCCTGAGCCTGACGTCGACTGCATCCGTTTGCACAATAAATGGTTTTGTGACCTTTGGGTGGAATAGCACCAGTTCCTGGCTCAACTGGTCTTTCAATGCTTTGAATGTCTCATCACAGTTTTTCATCCAACAGATTTATTGGGGCTGTCAAGGTTCCTTCCCCACTCTGAACTCTAGGGTGCAGATGTGGGGACCTGCATGAAAATCCCCCCAAGCTTATTCTTACCAGCTTAGGTTAAAACTTCCCCAAGGTACAAACTATTTTACCTTTTGTCCCTGGACTTTTTTCCTGCCACCACCAAGCGTCTAACAAATATAACAGGGAAAGAGCCCGCTTGGAAATGTCTTTCCCTCCAAAATCCCGCCAAGCCCTATACCCCCTTTCCTGGGGAAGGTTTGATAAAATGAGTTTATTACCCCAGTTTGCATCGGTGAACACAGACCCAAACCCTTGGATCTTAAGAACAATGAAAAAGCAATCAGGCTCTTAAAAGAAGAATTTTAATTAAAGAAAAAGTAAAAGAATCACCTCTGTAAAATCAGGATGGTAAATACCTTACAGGGCAATCAGATTCAAAACATGGAGAATCCCTCTAGGCAAAACCTCAAGTTACAAAAAGACATAAAAACAGGAATATACATTCCCTCCAGCACAACTTATTTTATTAGCCATTTAAATAAAACAGAATCTAACACATATCTGAGTAGATTGCTTACTGACTTTTTACAGGAGTTCTGACTTGCACTCCTGCTCTGGTCCCGGCAAAAACAACACACAGACAGAGAGAACCCTTTGTTTCCCCCCCTCCAGCTTTGAAAGTATCTTGTCTCTTCATTGGTCATTTTGGTCAGGTGCCAGCGAGTTTGTCTTAGCTTCTTAACCCTTTACAGGTGAAAGGGTTTTTCCTCTGGCCAAGAGGGATTTAAAGGTGTTTACCCTTTCCTTTATATTTATGACAGGGGTACTGAATCCTTTACCAGGTCCATCAAAGGGTCAGTAATGGTAGCAAAGGTGGGGGTACTGTCAGAGATTCATCCCCAGAAGTCCCAATAAACAGTGACCTTGCTTCTTGGTGGAGGGGATGGAGCAATCCGCTAGGGCTTGGACTTTGTCCACCAGAGATCGTAATTGTCCCCCTCTCACTGTATACCACAGGTAAGTGACTACTTTGGCAGCCAGGTGGCACTTGATTGGGTTAGCCATCAACACTGCCTCCATAAGAGCTTGTAGTTTGCAATAATGTGCCTTATATGGTTATCCCATCTTCACCGTATACGAAAATACTGTTAATGTAGGTGGCTGTTTATGCCCCATGTGGCCACAGCACTTTATCCATCAATCTCTGAAAGGTGGCAGTGGCCCCAGGAAGCCCAAAAGGCATGGTCTTAAATTGATACCACCAAATTGGATGGAGAAGGCAGTTGTCTCTTTAGACTCGGGCGTCAAGGGTATCTGCCAATACCCTTTCATTAGGTCAAGAGTGTATTATATACTCTGCTGCATCCAGGCTACAAAGTCCATCTCACCAGACAACAAGTCCACATTGAGGGGTAGTGGTGGACCCTTACTGCTCTGGTTTGGCCCCGGTGTATGGTCCTTTACCAAGGACAGTCCTTCCTCTGGGTCCTTGACATCTCCTAGGAACTCCCCTTGTGGCACCCTTCCTCGGCCACTGTGACCATCTCCTGTTTTCTGAGGTCTTTTGGCCTCGAACCTGCCTCCACTAGGGATGTGACACCCTCAGGATAACCTCTTCCAAAACCACCAGTCACACCCCAGGATGACCAGATAGGCCAGGTCTTTGGCCACTCCAGGATCTTGGTGCAGTTTTGCACAGTTAATTTCATCTCTCTCATTGCGTAGGGCTGTATATTTCCATTGATGAACTGGAGGTAGATCATAACTCTGTGCTTCCCTCCTGGCCCCCCTGGTTCCCTGACCAGAGTTTGGCTGCAGCCAGAGTCTGTCCGTCCTTGAATGGTCACTCTGTCCACTTGGACTAACGTTTTCCTTGGGCCCCCTCTTCTGAGCCTGGCTGTCTGTGGTCTAGGCCTGCCCATAAATACAATCCATGAATAGGCAGTCTTGCCAAAAATTGCTTTGTTGCCCACAGGCAAAGCAAACCCCTGCAGTTGAAGTCAATCCCATCACTTCTTCTCCCTGTGGAAATGGCCCCTGCGGGCAAAGTCACTCCATTGGGTCCAGATCCCTCCTAACAGAGTGAGGTTGGACTTCTGGGCTCTTTTGAGACCTTTGTATCCTTACCCCTGGGTTTGGGCATCCCAGTTCCCAGGGAACCTTTGGCTGGATTCGGAGGTCAGTAATGTATATGCCCTGGGTTCATGCCGGTGTTACTTCGGGCATTTTTGCTTTGGACCCGAGGGATCTGAGAGAGTTCTCTGCCAGGGCAATGACCTCTGTGAGAATTTCAGGATGTTGCCTTCTAATCCATGTACACCCCCCGTAGAGAGGATCTGTGCTCCCTGTTCCATGCCTACCTTCTGTGGCACCTGTGCAACCCTCTGGCACCACCAGCAATGTTCTTTCAGACTCTGGGCAATGGCCCAGGGCTGAGTCCCAATCAAGAATTCCTCCTGACAGAACCACTGGTGGTAGGTTTGGGGAGAGGTTCAGGCACCCAGAATTACTGCCCTGACTTGAGTGTTATCCTGGGTGGCTACCACATCAAAGACCCATTATTCAGCCTGGACCAGGCCTGACAAGTGGAGGGCCAATAGGTTGGCCCAGCTTTCCACTGGCCACGGAGTCATGTCAGTGACTCTCTTGAATGTGAGGAGGAATGCCTCTGGGTCATCTGTGTGCCCCATCTTTGTCAGTTTCACCAGGATGGACGGCATTAGGGTGGCACCCCCCCCTGCCCTGGTGAGACTTGCTGCTGCCCCAAGTGGCTGTATGAGTGTAATAATCTGCTTGATGAGCTGCTGCTGTGTCCCCATTTCTTTAATCAGCTGCTGTTGCTGGGAAGAGAGTGCTGGAGCCATTAGCTCTGCTACTGCTGTTGCTGGGCTACCTGTTAATGGTTTTCCAGGGCCCACTTCAGCAACTTCTCAAAATCTATTTGTGCCTTCCATCTCCCCCTCTTTTCTGGCCTACTTTCAGGTCTGGGACACTATGCTCCCCACATTCTCTTCCATGTGTGATGGGGGCTCAGAGGTCAGGGTGGCCTAGTGGTTAGCACGCCCGACTTCTGCCCCCAGGCCTCCCTGTCAGGGTGGTAGCAATATCTGTTCCTGACCTTAAATCCAGGAATCTTCAGCTTTCCTCCTACATCTGGGCCTTGGCTCTAAAGGGGTGTGGTAGTGGGACCTGAGCCCTCCCTCTCCACCGGGCAGCAACAGCAGCAGGATCCTCCCTGTAGTAAGTACAGGTTCACTTCCCTGGGCTACTTCCTGCCAACAGGGCTTTTCTGTTTGGGGCATGGCTCCTATAGGCCAAAAAGTCAGTCTCTCTCAACTGCCCCCTCCCGGCCCCCCCAAAAGTCCAAAGGAGCAGGGCCCTGGGGTAGATGGAGAAGGCAATGTGTGGGGGCCTTACCTGCTCTGTGGTCCACACTCAGGCTCAACCTTCTGTCTAGCTTCCTGGAGAAGCATTCCTCTCTCCTGCAGCCTGTCCACGACCCTTTGCCTGCGCTTCTGAACTCTCATTTAGCGTGGGCCAAGTATTTGTCTTTTAAGTCCTTGAGGCTCAGTATGGGCTTTTTGTGCCCAATCACAGCCCCAAAAGGGAGAAAAACAAGCTAAGAGTCCTTAGATTAATGGTATCAAGTTTAAATTGATGTCACTTGATGCTGGTAGTTTCGGATTTGGCCATGTCGATATTATAGCTAGTAGGAGATTTCTTGTTCATAGTTTTGGGGTTTTTTAAAGTTCATATTCATGAGCAGATGGTATCTTTGAACTTCAGGATCAAGCTAACTTTGATATGAATGAGTATTAGCATGATAGGGCTTGTTTAAAAAGTTCCCATCACTTCTATTTGTGTCTATTTTAAAAATGACTAATATTATTTCTTGTAACTTTGCAGACTACAGATGCCAATTCAAATGTGAGGAAAAGAACAAATGCCATGGCACAGTCAGAAGCCGATGGTGGGAACCGAACTGACACAGCAAACAGTTCCACCCAACCTTCTGGGGTAACTCAGGGGTCTTCTGACATTACACCCCAGTCTCTTTCAGCATCAAGTCCAAACCCGTTCAGTCGCCTCAGTGTATCAGAAACATTGTCTTCTGCAAGAGCTACTCCTCCAGCTCCTCCCTCCACCCCAATTTTAACTGGATGCATAACCCAGCATACCACAGCTGGATCCCCATCTATTCATCATTTACTTGGATCTAGACTGGAGCAGATTCAGACCACAGCTAATACGGTGGGAGCATCTGTAAAGCCGTCTGCTATCTCTCCGTCTCCTGCTCCCCCTGCTTCCAGCTCTGGCACTAGTAAGATAGACAAATATGCACGCATTCTATTTCCTGTCACATTTGGAGCATTTAACATGGTCTACTGGGTAGTGTATCTCTCCAAGGACACCATGGAAAAATCAGAAAGTCTAATGTAGTTTTGCTGCTATGTAGTAGTTTCCTTAATTATTATAACACATTTGTTGCAGGGTTCCTTCTTTTAAAACATTTTTTTCTTAAAAAAGAGACCATTAATTCTTATTTTACAAGGCTCTGTGCTAGGTTCCTGCCGCAATGAACAAGTTTATTGGGACAATTAACTAACTCATCGCTGAGTGAAGGGTAAGAAAATTGACTTATCTCCCCGAAATGGGTATGCAGAACTTGCCATGGGGGGCAGGGAAGGAGAGGAACAGTGATGGGAAGCAAATAGAATGCAGACACACACATTTATGCAGTGTAACATGCACTGACTTTTAGTAGTATGCCCTAATGATTATTACGAATCCCTGAGGCCCCCAGCACCACTGCCAAGGTCCAGCAATGCATTTTCCACTATGACTTGCAGTGACTGTTTTGTGGATATTTTTAAATGCTGCCAGAAAGGGACTTTTCCCTGCTAGATTAAAGCTGATGAAAGAAATAATGAGTAGTGACAGAAGAAAACAGAGGGAGTCCTACTGGTGGAGGGTTGGTGGGCGGGAGAGGGGGTTAGGGGAGCACTGTAGAAAAGAATTAGGCAAAGGAGTTGGAGAACTCCATATATTTTTACTAAGCAGTATTTTGTGCCGCTACGTAGAAAATTCTCTCTGAATTAAAGGATGAGTGAATCTTGTGGAGTCTGAGATTTTATGAACCTCTGGAACTAATTCTTTTGGGTTTGCAAAACCAACTTAATAGCCTGATCCTTCTTTCATTTACACCATATTTAACTTAAGTGTAGTTATTCCTAATTTACAACTGTGTAAGACAGAGAAGAAACAGGCCCATGATGCTTAAGTTTTGCTTAGAATTCTTCCTTCTCTGGTGCCTTTCCCCTGTTTTGTTTTTCACTGTCTGCTCTCCTCCTTTTTTCACCATTATTTTTCCCTTTTGCACTGTTTCTTGTAGCCTTCCCTAACCAGAATGCATACCCAATAGTGTTTGAGTTCAAGTGGCTTTAAAATGGCAAAATGAGTTTGCCCATTCTTTCTATGGTTACGGGTATAGTACAATTGTAAGGAAGGGAAGTCAGTTCCTTTGGGAAGTAGTCATGTCACATAAATAAGAGGAATACTTTTCTAGATGGGGTAAGGTGCTTTTCCTCTCACCCCAGCCTGTTTTAAAATTGCTCAATAGCAGTAAAGTGCTCTCCTGAATGGTTGGAGTTAAAATGTGCAGGCAGGTAAGTATTTGGAGTTCTTGGATGAAGTGAACTGTTTAAATCTACCAGAGGTCTTGTTTATCAATTTCCTTTCTACCATACTGGGTAGACGATATGCTGATTTTAAAAAAAATTGCTTGTACAAACTTCACCTGGGTAGCTAAATTAACTTCTCTTCAATGTATAGACTTAACAGACGTATTGGAGCATGAGCTTTCGTGGGTGAATACCCACTTCGTCGGATGCATGGATGCATCCGACGAAGTGGGTATTCACCCACGAAAGCTCATGCTCCAATACATCCGTTAGTCTATAAGGTGCCACAGGACTCTTAGTCTTGATCTGTAAAAGCAGCAAACACGGCTACCCCTCTGATACGTCTCTGCAATTGACTACCAAAAATAATAGTCTGGATTCTCAGCTATGCTCCGGCATATGTGGGGATATGCTTGGGTGGATTAGTCCCCAGCTGGAATAGAGTAACATAACTGACTCCTAAGCCACTCCTTTAGGAGCCCCTAGCATAGGGGATATGTTAGGGGCGGAAGGGGTATTGCCAACACTTTACTGCGCTCTGGCAATGACCAGCTGACAGATGGACCTTTGGGGGCCACAGCCAGCTTGAGTAGTTTAGAACGTTCCAGAGGCTGCCCTAAACTATTCTGGGATCAGAGTCAGTGTAAAAATGCCCCAGAATGCGGAAACGACAACTGGGATCTTTGCAGCCCTTCTTCCCACCTCTATCTCATGGACACAGGCTTTCGCTGAGAATCTGACACTGTAGTTTAAAATAAGGAGTACTTGTGGCACCTTAGAGACTAACAAATTTATTTGAGCATAAGCTTTCGTGACCTACAGCTCAAATAAATTTGTTAGTCTTTAAGGTGCAACAAGTACCCCTTTTCTTTTTGCGAATACAGACTAACATAGCTGCTACTCTGAAACCTGTAGTTTAAAAGACTTTAGAGACCATGAGAGGTAAGAACATAAGAGCTACCAGACTGGGTCAGACTATGGTCCATCTTACCCAATATCTTGTTTCCAACTGGGGCCCATTCCAGAGTTTCATGGGGATTATGGAATGATCCAATGATCTCCCAGGTTTTGGTTGTCAGAGGTTTAGGGTAACCCCAAGCATGGAGTTTAATCCTGCATGTGGTATGCGTTTCAGTTCATCAGGTTGTGTTACATTAGACTGCACGGAAATTGACTTATGTGAGTTTATTATGATGTAACATATAAGAATTTTCTTTAATTTTTTGTTTCACTGGTTTTGCCAAGCAGCCAGATGCCGTCATTTACATTTTGCTTCTTTACATCTACCAAAAGGCCTAATACGATTTTTTATTGTATAACAAGTATAAGATTGCCACACTTCTTAAAATACCGCAGTAGCTGCCGTCGCACAAAATTACAAATGCAGCATGTGCACTAATTAGCTGTCTGAAGCCGTTCTGAATCCTTGGATGCATCTCTGGGCATGGTAGCCTTTGCTCCCTAATTTAGTCACAGTGTCATAATCACACTATCGCCCACGGGCAGAAGCCATAATCGATTTATCAGGTTAAACTAAGAGATAACAAAAAACTACACAAATACTAAAATTTCTATCATGATGAACAATGTAATTTTGGTTTGTTTGGAAACTGCAGCATTTGCTCTGAAAGCTACTAAAAATGAGCTTCGCTTTCCACTATGATGAGGAGAGAAATTATCTTCATTTCTCATGCACAGCTTTAAACAAGTCACTGGAAACAGCTGTCTTCCTTTTCCTCCCACCTCCCTATGTTGGATGTATAATAAGCACATTGTTCAGCAGGACCATATGTTGGTTCAGGCTAGTTGACCAAGATGATTTGAATATGTATCTTGGATTCCCTGCCAATTCCTACTCTGGTTTGATAAAACCTGCAACACAACCATAGAAAATTAACAAACTTACAAACATTCAGTTCCAACCTTCTGGGGGAGAGAATATTTTGGAGGAGAATGTTTAGGAGTTTCTCAGAAAAGTGGGTTTTGGTTTTTTGTTTTTGTTTTTTAATCTGTCAGAGTACTACTTAAGCACCTGCCAACATCTGCATGGTTGCATTCAAAATGAGATACGACAATCTCATCGTGAGGCTAGGAATAATTTGTAATGCTGCACTATGTTTTTGTGTTAGGGCATATGAAGAAATTACCATAACTAGCTTTCCAAATTGCATAAGGACAATGTAAAGGGAAAGTTGTTAATGGAGGTTTTTTTTGTTACTTCTTAATTTTATAGCAGAGAAATCAGAAACAGCAGAGAGGCTGCAGTGTAGTCAATATTAGCATGTTATGAACCATCTGCAGTTCAGAGGCACACAAAAAACCCAAAAAGAAACACACCAAAGATATGCTAGGAGTCTTTGGCTATAGGTTCAAAATTGGCAGCTTAAATTGTATGCCCCAAAATTTCTTATAATTTCAGCGATCAGTTAAACAATGCCCTCTTCTGCTTTTTTTTTAAAGTAATACTACAATGATTTAAAAACAATCAACCAATCTGATTTATAAAATCCAGTTTATAAATCGTAAATAAGGTGGTGATAGTTTAAAAAAAAATCAGAATATTAGAAACCTAGGGCCGGTCTACACTACAGAGTTAGATTGGCTTAACTACATTGCTCAGGGCTGTGAAAGAATTCTTCCGTTGCCCTAACTAGCATCTCTTGGAGAGATTGCGGCTGTACAGTTGTTACCTTTCTAGTGTTGATGTACTCCAGGTGAAATCTTTACCAACTGCGACCTGCTAAGAGACTGTCCACAGACATTCATAAGGTGGGTGAGGTAATATTTTTTTATTGGACCAACTTCTCGAAAGAGACAAGCTTTTGAGCTACACCATGCTCTTCTTCAGGTCTGGGAAAGGTACTCAGTATCACAGCTAAATATAAGGTAGAACAGGTTGTTTAGTAGTTAACACACATTGGAAGGGACCATTCAAAGTGAAGTTTCCTGTTAACACCCTTTGCAGTCCTGGGACAAAAAAGGGGGGTTAGTGGGTTACAGATTGTTGTAATGAGCCATAAATCCAGTGTCTTTATTAAGACCATGATTATTAGTGTCTAACAAATTTTATGAATGTAAGTGCCCAGGCTCGTCTTTTGAAGGTGTTGTGCAGGTTTCCTTTGAGGATGAGGACTGAGAAATCAGATATAGAATAATCATTTTGTGAAAAGTGTTTGCCCAAGGGCTACAACACTGCATATACATTGAGGTTAATAGCAAAACTCCCATTGATTTCAGTGATGCAGGTACAGACCCCTAAAAGTGGGCACCTGGCCAAAAGACCAGTAGAATCTCAGTTCACCCACAATGCTCATCCACAGTGATCACACTTCATCATGTAGTCATCTGTCATCGTTGTCAGAAATCCATCGGACCCTGTGGTGGTTATTATTATCAGGTTTCACTGCAATACTAAATTGAGAATAACATAGCAGTAGAATATTACAATAAGGTATACAACAGTTGGAGATGTAAGCCTAGCCCCCGTCCTTCACTGTGATTCATCTGGGTGGATTGCAGCATCCTTGGATCACAAACAGGGATGGGGCCTTTGTCTGTTACTCCTTCTCCTGTATATGCTCTTTGTGTATTAACATTCTTTGAGGGTGTCAGCAAGTATGTGGACAAAGGTGATCTAGTTGATATAGTGTAGTTAGACTTTCAGAAAGCCTTTGCCGTGGCCCCACACCAAAGGCTCGTAAGCAGTCCTAGGATAAGAAGGAAGTTTGTCTAAGGGATCAGTAGCTGGTTAAACGATAGGAAACAAAGGGTTGGAATTTATGGTCAGTTTTCACAATGGAAAAGGTAAATAGAGGGGTCTCCAAGGATCTGTACTGGGACCAGTGCTGTTCAACATTCATAAATGATCTGGAAAAGGGGTGGCAAAGCAAGGTGGCAAAGTTTGCAGATGATCAAAATTTCTCAAGATCGTGAAGTCCAAAGATGACTAAGAATTACAAAGGGATCTCACAAAACTGTGTGACTGGGCAACAAAATGGCAGATGAAATTCAATGCTGATAAAGGCAAAATAATGTACATTGGAAAAATAATCCCTACTATACATACAAAATGATGGCATTTAAATTAGCTGTTACCACTCAAGAAAGAAATCTTGGAGTTATTGTGGCTAGTCCCCTGACATTTGTTCACTGTGCAGTGGCAGTCAAAAAAGATAACAGAATATTAGGAATCATTAGGAAATGGATAGACAGAAAATATCATAATGCCGCTATATAAATCTCTGGTATGCCCACACATTGAATACTGTGGGTAGTTCTGATCACCCCACCTCAAAAAAGATATATTAGAATCGGAAAAAGTATAGAGAAGAGCAACAAAAATGATTAGGGTTATGGAATAGCCTTCCATAAGAGAAGAGATTAAAAAGACTGGGACTGTTTCGTTTAGAAAAGAGACGACTAAGGGAGGGATATGATCGAGGTCTCTAAAATCATGACGGGTGTGGAGAAAGTGAATAAGGAAGTGTTATTTACACCTTCACATAACACAAGAACCAGGGGTCACTCAGTGAAATTACTAGACAACAGGTTTAAAACAAAGATAAGGCAGTGCTTCCTCACACAATGCAGAGTCAACCTGTGGATGTTGTAAAGGCCAAAAGTATAACTGAGTTTAAAAAAGAATTAGATAGGTTGGTGGAAGATAGGGCTATCAATGGTTCTTAGCCAAGCTGGTCAGGGATGCAACCCCATGCTCTAGGTGTCTCTAAACCTATACCTGCCAGAAGCTGGATTGGAGGACAAGGGGATGGATCACTTGATAATTGTCCTATTCTGTTTGTTCCCTCTGAAGCATCTGGCACTGGCCACTGCCAGACGACAGGATACTAGACTAGATGGACCATTGTTCTGACCCAGTGAGGACATGCTTATGTTCTTAACTAACATGATTGTAAATCTTAATGAATGGGGATTAAAAACCAAGTAGCAATTGTAGTGCAGACAAACCTAAATAAAGGCTAATGCCTTGGAACACCTTGTAATAATACAGAACAAGCAATGACAATTATAATCAAGACTTTCATAGTATTTCTAAACTCTTAAATTATGTAGCAATAATTTATTCAGATCATTTGGGAAGGGAAAGATTAAGATGTACCTTCGCTTTATAATCTTGTTACAAATAAGTTAACAATGCAAGAAGTGGGACAGCACCAACTCACTGAAGTAGAAAGAACTTAATGCAAAATTTGTATTTAACAAGTGACAGTTAAATAGAACAAATGAACGTACACGTCAGAGGTTTCTAAAAAAATGCTAAAAACTATGCAAAGGTAAAGCAATTAAATGACAATAGCATGACTCCTCCCTCAAAAACACAACTTTCTTTTACTTCCACTGGTTTTGCACTGGTGTAACTCCACTGATTTCAGTGTAAGTCACTTCTGATTATATTGGTATAAGAACTTGATCCAAAGCCCACATAGGTCAGTGGGAATCTTTCCACTGATTCCAATGGGCTTTAGATCAGGCCTTAAGTAAGAGGAGAATCAGGCACATAGCCTCTTTCACAAGGAGAAAGCTGCCATCTTTTGGAAAGTTCTGATAGACCTTCGTGGTTAGCTTTCAGAATAAAAACAGAACTTTCTTAGCTTATGCTTTTTTAATTTATTTTAAAAAAACAAATTCAATTTCAAACTGTTCTGTGTAATGCAGACTTTTTGAAAGCAAGCCTCTTCTTCACATTCCATGTGCATGCTTAGCTAAAGTGAAGTACTGAGCACCTTGATTAAAAGCTCCCTGCAGTGCTTAAAGGTAGAGAATGGAAAAATGCAATTCTTTTAAAAATAAGTGAGGCCTGCACAACATGGTTTGTTTTCACCGTTGAATTAACAGAGGTGATGGATATACCTTTTAAAATCTTTGTTGTTGTTGTTTTGCTTTGTAATGTATAATTTAAAGTACTGAGAGATTTCTCTTGGACTTTCTAATCTTTTGTATATTACTTCATTAGAAATGATTCCAAAGCAAATCAGTCAACTAAAAAGTCAACCTCACTGTAAAAAGAAAAGGAGTACTTGTGGCACCTTAGAGACTAACCAATTTATTTGAGCATAAGCTTTCGTGAGCTACAGCTCACTTCATCGGATAACTGCATCTGATGAAGTGAGCTGTAGCTCACGAAAGCTTATGCTCAAATAAATTGGTTAGTCTCTAAGGTGCCACAAGTACTCCTTTTCTTTTTGCGAATACAGACTAACACGGCTGTTACTCTGAAACCTCACTGTAATTTGCTCAGATTTTTTAATTCAAATTCTATTCTAATTTCCTGTACAACAGAGAAAGCCATACAACTTCTTTAAATAAATAAAAAAAAAAAGGCAACTGGAATCTCAGATTCTGTGAACTAAGCCTTAGCGAAGTATTCAAATCTAGTCAAGAATTACTGAAAGGTTTCACTAAAGGGCAGCATAAGTCCAGTATTAAAAAATGTTAACATGATCAAGACTCAATGTAGTACATCAGTATACTGTTGAACATTGAAAAAAATGTTCAAATATTATATTTACTGAATTGTAAAGGAGACATTATGAAGGTGTACTTAAAAGCAAGCCAACCTAAATTTGAAAGGGTTTCTGCATGGATGAAAAGAATATAAAAGCTCAGTATATGTTGTTGTTGTCTGTGCAATTTTATTTTCAAAATCAAACAAAGATACTTAGGTAAGAGAAATAATATATTGTACTATTAGAATTAACCTTTGACTAATACATAGTTTTAGTTTGATTTTTGGCTGCTGCTGATCTACTTCAGCATGCTTGCTCTGCATTTTAATAAAAGCTGTATCCATATTGTCTGTTAGAGTGAATACCACAACTCACTGTTATTCTATAAAAAACAGACAACAGATTATCAGAGAGTATTTATTTTTGTAAAATCAATATTATTTACATGCCTGGTTTTGCCATTTAAAAAAAAGAGCTTGACTGGAGATTGATAGAAGAAGCATAAATCTACATGAAATACCCAGTTGGGGTTCTCAGAACAATACTTTCCAAGCTATGTGAAACTGAACCCTGCCTGGCCTTGCCGCTAATGATGACGGCTCATCTTCCTGTTCTGCGAGGATGTAACGGTGGAGCGCTCAGAAGTCAGGAATGTTTACTTTTTACCTGCATTTCATCTAAAGTGCTTTCAAAGCATGAGATTGTTTGGCTGAAACTCATCGCTACAAATTAATGTCAAAGTCTGCTTTGCCGTTGCAAGTTTGAAAAGCTTCCTTTATGTTAGAATTCATCTAATCATCAAAGGAACCATGAGTAATGAATGCATGTTCAAGAGAAAAAGAATGATTTATGTGCTTCATTGTTAACTTAGATGACAGACGTTGTTTGAGATTTAAAACATTTCAGATAACCATGCAGGTAACCATAGTTGTTTTGGAATTTACATGAAAAATGCAGTTTTGTTACATAGTAATTACATACATGCCTTTCCAGATCATATGCCACTTATACTTTTCATGGAGCTGGGGCAAACTCTTGCTCTTGCAAATTTCAGCCATGCCTGGTGGGGATGGGGGTGGTATATGTGGCCGAGTAGCGATAGTTTCGTAGCGGGTCCCTGAGTTTCCCTGTCAGCAGCCTAGCTCAGGGATTCTGGGAGGAAAATGCTCCTACCTGGACCTCACAGGTGCTACAAAAAGCATCATCATATAGCTCTTCCCTTCACCTTTCTTGTCACGTGCCTCAGAACGCCACACAGGAGACCACAGGCATAACAAGGTCTCAGGCTGGTAGGCCATATGTACTTGGTGCACAAATGTCTGCATTAGCCACTCCCTCTGTCTGACACACAAGGGAATTCGACTGCAATCCTGATCGGCTGCTGCGTGGGTGTGCTCAGGGGGTGGGATGTACTCTTTGCTCCCTCCAACACATGCAGTGCGAATAAGGCAGCGCTTTGTGCCCCAAAAAGTAAAATATAATTGTATAAAAATGTATTTACTGGGACAGTGGCTAAAGCAGACTGAAACTAGAAGGGAAGCTCTCCGCACACAAGCCAAGGGCAAGAGGGAGCAGTGAGGGAGTGTCACTTGCCTAAGCTGGGGTAAGAAAAGAGAGCTTGCTCTGTACTTTTAGCAGAGGATGGGGAGCTGTAGTACCCCTGCCTCTCTTTACTGTGACTCCTGCTCTGAGGCCGTCTTATGAGACATAGAGGGCCTGGCACGTTGGTTTTCTCCTGTTGCCAGTAAAGTCAATGGAAATGCTTCTTCACTGTCAGTCTGAGAAAAATCAAGCCTAGATTTTGTACCTAGGAAAAAGATTTTAGAATAAAAGTTGCGGGTTGGTAAGTAAGAAAACATTTTAATATAATCTACTGGCAAAGCTCACCGAGGTAGCTTTTTCCAGTCAAAGCAGTGGCAATACACCCAGAGGCTTTACTGTCTCTGGTGCTTCCTTTTGATTGGTGTGGTGATTCTGTGCACTTAAAACAACTAAAGGACCAAAACTCATATCCCAGGAGCCCAGGACTCATGAAAGTGCGTAAATCAACCAGGCTGTGTGTGGGCGAGGGGGAGAATGTGGCTACGGAAGCAGAATTCAGTTTCTGGCTTCCAAAGAGTTATTTTAAGAAATGTTATTTTGTGAGGAGTTTGGGCAGGAGACAGCTTGCAAACAAATTTTTTTTATGAATTATGAGAAAACAAATATGGAAAATATCTTGGCAAGTGCCCTTTTTAAAACATTTTTTCTGTTCATTGAATACACCCTTTCTAGCTCATTAGAGGAGGTCAGGAAGGATTAAGAGGTAGGATAAAAGTCAATTATTTAAACATTATTATTCTGCTTAATTTTGAAGCATTTCTCAGCCTAGAACAAAGAGTGGCTTTTTAAAGTTTCCTAGCACTCCAGACCCTGATAATTCTTTAAACAGTGCAGGTTGGTGCCTTGATCATTAAACATACTCATTATATTAAGAAAGCTAAATCCAGAGGTTTTTGTTTGAGCTTTAATTTAAAAAGTTAAATGAGAAAGATTTAAAAATTAGCACAGCCATCAGCTCTGAACACCCAAAAGAAGGCTTGGCTGTGTGAATTGGGTAACCAGGCTCCTATCTCCAACCTGCACATCTGCTGTCCAGAGGCCAGCACTGGAGGGAGTGCAAAAATAAACTACATTTAAAAAAAAAAAAAAAAAAAGCAAAAGCATTCCTGAGCTCAACGCTGCTGCTCAGTATGCTCCCTGAGGAACTACACATGCGTTCTCTGGACTCTGCACTGGGTAGGGAAAAAGCCTCCAGCTATCACCACACTTCATTCAAGTATTTGTGGTCAGTGTTCCATGCAAGTAGTCAGTGGGTTTACTCACATGCAGTGTTTCCTTTCGAGGAGTGTGGTCTTCTTAGTCACTACACCTCTGTAGCCTAGAGCTTAGCCCGTACTTTTAACATTTTAAAACTTTTTCTTGTTGATGCTTCCCCCTTGCTTTGTTTTGTAGTTTGTTTGTTAAATGAAACATCAAGGGAAAATGTTTTCTGATTTCAATTTAAAACAAACTGATATGTGAATTGTAAAGTCCTAGTGCAAATCAGAGAGAAGGGGAAGGTAGAGAATGCCACCAAGGTAACAACTGAATGGGAAAATGTCTGGGAAAACTGGTTAAAAACCTGTTTTAAAATAAAAAGTAAACAAGTTAATTGTCCTTCAGCTGGGTGGTGTTTAGTTAGTTAGTTAGTTCTTAAACAATTTATAATTTTTCAGAGTATTTTGTCCATGCTAGAGAAGCTAATTTTGTCTTAAAGATATTTCCATTTAAGCTCTCCTCTGTGGATATTGGAAATAAGATCCAGTGAATGTCAATTGTTACTCTATTTTTTATCTCATAGTGTAAGATGGTTGGTATCAATCAGAATAGGAAATATTTAACACTGTGATGTTATTCAGTGATGGTTTCTTATATAGTTGAAAATAAATATATTGAATACATCTTTTCTTTCAGAGCCTGTAAAGAACGAGGAGGAGAGAAATATTTATATTTACACACACACACACACACACACACAGAGATTTCTCCTCTCTGCATACTGCATGTATAAATATATATAAATACATACATCCAGGCTATGTAAAATAATAGAAGAGAAGAATATATCTAAGTTACAACCTGTCATTTACCATTCATATATAACTTAGAAAATATTTTTCCCTTTGCTTAAATTATTCCCCCCTACCTCAGACAATACAAGTCCAGGGAAATGTTGGCAGGGATAGATTATCAACCAAATATGTGGAACTTTAAGGCCCAGTTTGGCAGTTCATTTAAGATGTAGTCAGGCATGACAGCCTCTTACTGTATGCTGGCTCCATAGTAGGACAGCTGATCTTGGGGACCACTGAGCCTTTTGCTTAAGGGGGGGGGCAGAGGGAATCCACTTCTGCTTTACAGCAAGGGACTGCTCAATAACTGTCAGGGGAAAAAATGGGAAACATTTTCCTGAAAACAAAACAAATGTACACAATATCCTACCACTTTTGCAAAAATTATGACCATCTCTAATCCTCCTTCCCTCATCCTGCACTCAAGAGATCCTGGTGGTTAGTTTCCAGTGTCAAAAAGTCTAATCAGAGGGGATATTGCAGTGGTACAAGACTCCCTCCGTATCCCCTCAGCTGGGGGAAATGCAACCACCTTGAGCATTTCCAAGAGGTGGCAGCATTGAGCAGAGAGGGAGAATGGCCAGGGCAGCTGGGGATGCTCTGATTCAGCACATAACTGCCGACTTCTGTTGGCAGGAATCACAGCCAGAGATTAGAGTTGCCACCCTAATGGACACTATGAGAGATGAGAGACAGCACCTCTGAATGCACCTCTGGGAACAGCAGACCAGGCTGACGAAGGGAGGTGCAACATTACAGTGGAGCAGGAAGATGGGTTCCTAAAGTTAGGCATCTAATAGTCTAGTTAAATGAGGGTGCTGTTATGAGGAGTAAGCACCTTCAGCTTCCCATAAAGTCAATCAGAGTTCAGGGCACCAAGCACCGCAGCACCGGGACCCAAGTTAGTAACAAGGCTGGTCTGAGAACTCAGGAGTTCCAGGCTCCCAGCTTTAGGCTCATTCCACTAGATCATGTTCCCTCTCCCAAGCTGGCACTTAACCCCACTGATGATGAACTATATGGAATACCTGTTAGAAACCCATACATTTTACTTGGCTCGTTGAGACCAATATTTTCTCTATAGAATGTCAGGAACAAGACTCTTGTGCATATTTAATACTGAAAGTAAAAACAAATGTGCCCGTGAAGGTGTGTGTATGTATATGGTGTGGGACAGATTCACTGGTGTTGCTTTGGGTTGTTCTGATGACATACAGTGGCAAACACATTAACTTGCTAA
Organism: Lepidochelys olivacea; assembly: GCF_965140295.1. Lineage (NCBI taxonomy): Eukaryota > Metazoa > Chordata > Testudines > Cheloniidae > Lepidochelys > Lepidochelys olivacea. The sequence continues at coordinate 99,924,879 of NC_140414.1, forward strand.
TTGAACCTGGTTTACAACTTTGTTGCATCACTGGAGAAGTGTAAAGCAGCTGAAATGTACCAGTAGCACTGGCTGTTATATATTCACGCACATTTTATGTGTGTGGTGACGACAGCCATATGATAAATGATGGAGCCATGTGATAAGTTGCACAGACATGTGACAGGTTGCATTTATTATGCGCCCTTGAGCACTCATCTGTACTCTGCCCACTAATCCATCTGCTGCAGGTTAATTCTAACAGTCCAGCCTCTGAGCAGCTGCCAGCTTTTAAAAAAATCAATCAACCTGCCACAAAAATGTTTCTTTCCCCAAAATGTAGAATTTCCTACCCCTCCCACTCTCAAATGACACTGGTCAGAGATGCAGGCTAGGCAATATTCTTTTCCACACCAGTGACTGATTTAAAGTTTGACACATTATGGCTGTATGGAGCTAGAAACCAACGGAAAAGGGAGATTCCCAGCCTTCCAATTTGACACAAAGCAGGTGCTTCTCACTCAGTGATATTTTTAAGTACAGAAAAGCTATTTTAGATAATATTTGATGGTTTTTTATTAGTTTTAACTTTTTCATTGCCTGTGAAGCCCTGTTCATGGTAAGTAAGGCCCTTGACTTTACAGGTAGAGGGATACAAGAAGTCGTCCCAACACAATTTTTTAAAACTCCCTAAAATACTTTAAAATAAAATAAAATGTGGCACACAAAAGAGCACAATAATGTGGTGGTAGAAATGTGTCATTAGCACGCATGTGGGAATGAGCTGAATAACTTCTCCGTCATGAATTTAAAACTAGTGAGTCAGGCAACCAGCCCAAACGCCTTTATGCCATGCCACATTCTCATGTACTCCATAACAGTACTGCAATATGGGAGGAGTGGGGGTGGGGGAGGAACATCAAACCTAGATAGTCACCATGAAGTCTCATTATTACATTGGGTGGTTTTAAATGTTAAGTTATGCCTAGTTTTCTGGAGGTGGAAGCTGTTGGGTTCTTTTATAATATTCTTCATGCACATTTTTGTTGGAATGAAACAATGTGTCTGAAGGACTGGAAGAGTAAAACGTTAATTTAGTTATTAGGCTAATTTGCATATGTTCCGTGCTGGTCACCTGATTATAATAACAATCTAAGGTGGTTCAATAACTGTAAACTTGTTTTGCTATCGTGCAGCTTAATTGTTACCTACCTGTATTATGAACATCTGTGTATTTGGAAAATAAATCCGTCTTACAAGAAAGATTGTGCAAACTTTTCCTATTATATACCGATGTATATTGCTGATGTCAAATAAAATACTCTTGTGAGAGTTCTTAAATACTGGTCCTCTGTGGTCTGGAGCAGTGGAAATGCTGCTGTAATCTTTGATATGGATCCCCTTGAAGTTAGTGTTAAAACATCAAGCTCAGTGATTCATCCATCTGATGCTGCATGTGAACTTATAGGGGAATGGCCTTAATCAGCAATGTGATGAATGCTAATCTATTGTATAATACATTAAACTGGCACACAGTCCTACTGGCATAATAATATTATTGCCAAGATGCTGCTCAATACATTAATCAGCTAAAACCTAAACAAATTAGCCTGCATCTCTGCCAGTAACAGAAACAAGTAATTCATGCACTAGCAGCAGCCATGTTATTCTGAGATATTTCTTCCTGTAAATCCAACCTCAATTTCTTACTTCCTGTTCTAACTACCTCAATTCCAACTGTGTATGGTGTTCTACCTTATTACCTGTACTAACCTATTGTGTTGGGATGCTGTGCTCTGCTAGGACCTCATCCAGCCTCCATGAAACAAAAGATTGTCAACTGAGTTAGAGCTGAGGTGGCTGCATTTCAGTGGTGAATGAAATGATAACTAGAAAGATATGTACATACACAGATATTTACAGTCAAATCCTGTCAATATGACCAAATGCCTATGCAGTGCAGGCATCATTCTATACTCGGTTATGCTGCTAGGTGTGGTCATAGAAATCTTCTTTTTGCAGGCTTGGTTGAAAGACGTCAGGCCATCTGAATATGCTCCGAGATGTGTATTACTGCTGCAGCCACATGTTCTTAATAACTTTGGGCCCCGCTCTGTCCCTTTCTCTCTTTGGTCATAGTTTGCCTGGCTGTATTGAGTAGATGTATATGCTACAGCACTCTGGTGGTCTGTGGCAAGAAACTCTTGCTCACATCATGCACAAGGCTGCTTGCGTCCTGTGCATATTGTTACCTCCTTATGCACTTGGTTTCAAATCCCGCACATCTTACTCAAGCAAGCAACTCCATTGACTTCAACGGAACAACCTATAGGACTAGTCCAGCACCCACTCAAGTCAATGGAAAGAGCCCCATTGACTTGAGTAGACACTGGATCAGGCCTTTTGTGAATACGACAAGTAAGAATTGGCTCCTGTGTAGGTACAGGTGGGATTTAACACAGGTTGCAAAGTCCTTTCGGGATTAAATGTGCTATGTTCTGTCAGAGTATGATGCTTACAATGATTTATTATCACTTACCATGATTATTATTGCTTGTGATGGGGCATCCACCCCACACTGACATGGAAGGGGTTAAGAGAGGCCTAGGGAGGCTGTGTGGGGAAGGAGCCAATAGGAGGAAAGCTGTGAGGAGCAGCCAATCTGGGCCTAGGAGGCCCAAATAAGAAGAGCTGCAGGGAAGAACAGGGTCAGTGGTTGCTGGGTGTTTGAAGAGAAAAGACTGTTGCTAGTAGTCACAACCCTGTAGTGCCTTGGACAGGGACCTAGGGAGTCAAGAAGGAGCTGGGACTGAATAGGGTGCTGTGGCCCAGGGAAATGCAGCAGCAGTTGAAGCAAAGGAACACAGTAGGTGACTGTGCTTCAGAGAGTCCCTGGGTCGATACATGGAGTAGTGGGTGGGCCTGGGTTTTGGCTCCCCTCCCCCTATTTGCCACTGGAGAAGTGGTTGGACTATTGGGCTGCAATACTAACTCCCCCTCCAGAAGGGGGAAACACAAATAATGATATGGCTGGAGAGGCAAGCCACAAAGAGGATGCTTCAGTTCCTGAGGCTGGGAGAAGGGCTACAGATGGACAACAGAGAGAGAGAGAGAGTGAGGACATGCAGAACATGGATGGGGTGTCGGCCTTGAGCTAAACTCCAGAGCAACCAGGAGAAGGTGCCAAGCTGGTGGTGAGTGATGCGCTCTGTGACACAGCTATATTGGATAGAAAACAAAAATGCTTTTTATGGGCCTCTCTCTACATTACTGAATATTAGCTAACTATGTTCCTTCCTTGACTGGACACGCACTTCAAGTTTCTTGTTGATTGGCTGGGCTATGTTACTTTTTTTTATGTTTAGAAAGTTATGTAGTATCAAAACTCCCTCTCTTGGGAGGTGTTTTGAATTTTGATGTCCTGAACATATTCAAAATGGCCCTAAAATGGAAGGATGAATTTATTTTGGGGAAGAAAAGCTACTACAAAACTTTTTTTTTTATCTGTGCCAAAAGAGGCTCTCACAGTCCATACCCTGCTACTGATGTTTTAACAGTATAATATCATTTGGTATTGATGTAAATGGCTGTTACCACTAAACTGAGACTCCTCTCCCTTCTTCTACTGGAGCTGAAATCCGAGATGGTGGGAAGAGACTGAAAGAGTTAGAGTTATTGCTGGAGAACTTACCCTCTCTTCTCTCCCCCCACACTTTCCATTTGAGTGGGAGATGTCTCAAAGGGAAATAGAAAAGACTATAGCCTTGTGTGCACTGGTCTTTTTCAAGAAAGCTCCCATTCTTGTAGCTCCTCTATTGGTGGCAGCTAGTGTAGACAGACTGCAAACATTTACACTGCTGTTGTCTAGACCTGTACAGCACCACTGGGAAGTAAGCATATACTGCCCACCAAGGTAAAAGTAGCACAACACACCCTGCTGAGAATACTATGAGAAAGTGACAGCCTGCCTTTGCAATGCTTGGTTTACTGTATGTGGTACAGTACCCTGCACAACAATTTCAGGGAGGACTTTGTTCTTCCTGATCAATGAACCATGCTGCAACACTGATTTTTATACAATGAAACCATTTCTGATGGTCACAAATAAGTTAGCAATTAAAAACTGTCAAATATCCTGCAGTCTGCAAGGTTCTGAGTTTAACTTAACTGAGTTTAATTTATATATTTTTAAAAAATACTAAACATATACAATTAGTCCTACACATAAGGCCATCAATAATAGAGCTGTAACAAACCCCATTTCAGTGGGGGGGAAAATGGCAAAATATGTATAATCACACATTCAAAGTTGCCACTAATAGAGCATTACATTTATTCTGTAGCTGTGATGGGCCTCCCACATTGACCCAGAAGGGGCTAATGAGGGCCTATGGGATCAATCGGCTCCACCTTGTTACACCTGTCAGAGGTGTCAAACTTGCAGGGAGGAGTTAAGAAGAAAAAGACCAGTTTAGCAGTGGCTGTCTGGGAAAGGGTGTGAACTTCTTGAGCTAGCCCTGTGATGGAAGGCTCAACTGGGGGCAGAGCCTAACTAGAGATGTATAGATGCCAAAGTCTCCTGGGGCAAGTAGGCCTTGTGTGTGACCTCTTGTTTCTTGCATTCTCCATAACTAGTTTGGTTCTTCTTTTTTGAAATCTACAGAAGAGACTGAGAAAGGCCTAGCTGTGGGGAAGGTAGGTAGCAGTTCAGGGATACAGCAGAGGGTATGAATAAAAGACACCATATGTTTCATAAAGAATCCTGGGGCTAGAATCCAGAGTAGATGGTTGGCTTGGGTTCCCTAACTGCTCCACCTACGGTGGTGATGTGAAGACCCTGAAGCCTAGGGCCGAAAGGCCCACAAAGCCTGAAGTTGGGCCAAAGGTCTGCTGTGATGCTGCTAGATTATTGGTGTGTGGACTCTGTTTCTCCCAGAAGAGAGAGGACTAAAAGTGCTCTGACTGAAGGACTGGGTCACAGGAAGATGCAGACCATCACTGGGTTGGAGGGGGAGTTGGTACCAAAGGAGAAGTGGCTTCTTTGTCACACCCACCCATGGGATGGGGGGCATGCATATAGTAAGTAGACTTACTTACTTGACCTTGATGATAATTCCATTCTTGGTTTTATGTATGACATGGAGCTTGCCTGGCTAAAATGACAATTTTGCTTTGCTTTTACTAATATCTTATTTAATGCCCTGATTTAGCAAGGCACTAAGCACATACTTAAAGTACTGGAATAGTTCCACTGAAGTAAGTGAGACTTCTGTGCTTGCCTTGCTGAATCCAGATCTAAATACATTAAACCATAATCTGTGGCCTTGTGTTTCCTGAGCAATATTGGGAAAGACTAAAATTTGAAGTCTTCAATAAATAACTTTGAAATATTATCAAAGAAATTTAATTTTAAATCTCCAAGGAAGTTGTCATCTAATTCCTCTCCCATCAACATCCCTGTATCAAAATACCACATGGAGAACTGCAAAGCCCTTTTTGAAGATAGTGTAGGATCATATTTTTCATTCAAACTCTCCAAACAACTTTGGCAAAGAAATTTAGGGGACTCTCTTGCTCCCCTCCAGTCCCACTTTCAAGCCTGTTGCAAGCAAGCTATAGACTTATTTCCCAGAATTTGCAATGTAACATAGCATGGTGTTTCACCAATCTATGCAATGGCATTTTTGGACTATTTAACACCCGGTTGAATTGAATTAGTTCCTTAATAGATTTATTCTTGTTCATCTGTTCTGTAGAAGCTTCAGTTGTCTGAATCTTAAGAAATGTTTTCAATTTATGATCCATTTTCTTAATAAGCTGATATAAAGTGTTTTCCCCTAGAGATGCCAAAGAAACCAAATCAATAGACAGACTGGAGCTGTGTGAGTGATAGACTACAGCCTCTGTGGCCAGTGCCTTCAAAGAGGCTCTACTTGCAATGCCAAATTTGCAATCTATTAATTGATCTAGCTGCTTCTGATGTTTTGACTTCTCCGTTGATTTATACTACTTTGTCCCCATAAGAGAATTGTCTGTCAAGAAGCCAAAACAAAAAGGAACCAGATAATCACACATTTTATAAAGTTAGAAAAAACAATGGAAAATCACAACTTTTAAACTCTTTAAAAATGTGTAACTCCACTTTTTATTACTAATCCTAAAGAGCACCTTATAATAACAAGGAAAAGAGAACGCCATGTATTTTCACTTGAAAAGGCAAAAATATTTACTTTAGTAGCCCCATTCCACATATCGAAGTCCTGACCCTGCAAATATTTATGCATGTGTTTATGTGAACATTCCCATTGATGCAACCCAGAAAAGCATTGAGTCTTGCACATTTTTGTTCTCCACACATCCTCCTATGTCTTCAGCCACAGCCCAAGTATTGGAGGAAACTGTTGCCTTTGAAATTACCAGAAATTCTTATCTGAATGGGAAGTTGGTGGAGATGACTCACTTAGCAAAACTAAGTGTGAGTAGAGATTTGCATGGTGGAAGCCTGGCTCAAATTTTTGTGCAAGACCTCCACCATGCAAATCTCTACTCACACTTAGTTTCACTAAGTGAGTCATCTGTAGAAAGCACCCCTCATGGCCCTACCTTCACAGGAAAAGAATCTGAATATAAGGTGAGTTTCATTTAGATTTTAAAGTAGGGTCATAATGGTGATAACTTGCATAATATCTATTCATGAGAGTTAGTCTTATACTTCTATTTGCAGGGTAGCTGGGAATGAAAGCAGTGCCTTATTTGCAGCCGTCACTGGCACAGAAAGAGCAGTCATGTGAGGAGTTGGCTCCTAATCATCCCAGAGCCTGTCACAGTTATAGTCCTATAATGTATGATCACGAGGGTGGGGTTATAATATACAGTCTTGATGGGCACTGGTCCAGTCGCAGAGGGATTGTGCTTTACCCAGAGACATACTCAAACCCTGAGCCCTCCACAGGGTGCATTACTCCCTACTCCACAGGGTGGCTAAATGTCACAGAGAATCCCTCTGCTGTTCCCTCACCCTGTGGATGATATTGGGGGAGGGCAGGGAGAGGGAGGAGAGCCAGGAATGGAGGCAAGCTCTTCAGCAGCCTATTTGATGGCAGTAATTTAAATTCATTTTCCCTTTTCATACATTGTTCTGCTGCAGTAACAGGTTTGTGTTTGTGTGTGTGTGTGTGTTTTTAAAACACATTGCAGGAGACTTTGGATCATTTTTTCTGCAAGTTCCTTAGGGTTTTCTTTTTCCTTTGTGGACACTTCCTATCGCAGCTGTCAAAGTTCAGACAAAGTTGTGGTTGTGACTTTGCTGATCATTCCCAGGATAATCCATTCTTTGAACACAGCGCTGAGTATTTATCATTCACTTCAGTTATTCACTGTGGGCCCCACCCTGACTGTAAAGCATAGCCTGGTCTCGGGGGCAATGCAGACCAGCACTGTCCCATGTGGAGCATTCCAGTGCAGAAAGGCAGGACTCCTTAGCATACTGGAGCAGAACACCAGCCAACTTTCCTGGGACACGTGTGGGAGACGGGGGTGCAGCTGTGATTCCACACCATTCTCCCCATGTCATTTTTACTCCAATTTATAAAAGTCACTTTTGTGCAGAGGTCAAACCTGACAAAATTTCAGACCACAAGTTAACTATTTTGGGAATGACCAAAACCAGCAGATACACATGGGAACTAGTATGCAACCTGTTACCTAATGTATGTGTGGGCTTAGTATATATCCTATTATGACTGCCTGGCAGTTATTAGAGCTGAAATGGTCTGTTTTTCTCAGAGTTCTGTTCACTCATGCCACATCCCACAGTACCCTGCAATAGTATAACTCACCCTTTGGCATAAATGGAGGAAACTTGTCAAAATCAAGATACATTCGTTCTATGTCTTAGTACAAGCTAGGGAAGTACCTTCATGGACCAGTACCTGGAATACTAGTGTCCAAAACAAAGATAAGGAAGGTAAAGAACAACAAGTTATGCAACTTAACTAACTGAGTGGATTTTAGGGGGTGTGTAAAGAGTTTTTTGTAACTTGTCACTTTGCAAGTACATCTTCTGTGTAAGAAGAAGGTAACAAAGCTGCAATAGATGGCTTCCCCCATTTTATCAAACCTTTTTCCTGTACTATACTGTGACAGGGTGTCACTGTGCCTTAGTGGGTGACAGCTGAGGATGCCAGATTAGGACAAACTGAAAAATAGGGCAGACTGAGCCCAACCTGGCAGTTAGTCTAGCATGAGATATACCAAGCCAGTAACAAAAATAAACCTCTGTTTCCCCACACTAGTTAAGAAGTCAAAAATGCAGTCTCCTTAGGCATTCCAGCACTTATTTCATCATCCAGACACTAGACTTTGAGTGGTTATTGAAAACCAATTAAATATAGGGTCCTTCCGATATCAAAAGATCAGCCACAGAGCCAGATCAATATATAATGGTGATCTTACCCAATAATCACGCTCTTGCCAATCCTTTAGTGGCTAAAATCTAAAGGTTTATTTTTAAGAGAGAGGTAGAAAGTTAAAACTGTTAAGGAAATTGTATACATACAGTCATTGCAAAGTTCTTATCAGGTTGGAAGCAGTGAAGGAATAAACTACTAGTTTGCAAGAGTCGCTCTGGAAATTACCCAGACAGCTTGGGGTTATCAGTCCTTGTTTAGAGCTTCCTTGTTAGAAATCCAGTCCAGAGAAGTGAAGCCGGAAATGAAGATAAAATTGAGATGTTTCCAGGGTCTTATACCCTCTCCCATGGGGCTGGAATTTTACTGTCCCAAACAAAGCCCCAGCACAGTTTGTGGACAAGTACAGGCACAAGATGGAGTCCAGGGTCACATGAGCAAGTCACATGTCCTTATATGGGTGGTTGACTCACAGGGGCAAGCCCTTGCCCACTTGGAGGCTAAGACATCTACAGGAAGACATGCTGGGTGGGAAGAGTTCCTTTTATGGCCCATTGTGAGAGTTAATTATCTTTAGTGGTCCATCAGCACAAAGCTGTCTGGCTTCAATTTAGATTGTACTTGGTGGGTGTTACCCCAGGAACACACACATTTTAGGATACAGATCTATAACCAATATCCATAACTTCAAAATGACACACACACAAACAGGACAGTCATACTTGGCAAAGCATAACTTTTTCATTGACACCTTACATGGTATACTTTCTATAAGTTTTATTGCAATTGTCCAGCAATGGCAATATTAATACTATAAATGATCATCTCAGTCCTACATCATCACACAGGGGCTCTTAGTGAGGAGCTAACTTGGTAAGCTGTCACTCAAATCCCCACCAACATAGGTTAATTGGGATCTAAGTGGAAGACCAAAACAACAGGTAGAGCCAAAACTGAAGGGCTAATTAGAGGGAGAAGCAACCCCAGTATCTGGGAACAGATGAATAGGAAGGAATCCCTGGAAAAAAGGGTGCAGAACTGGCTGCTGCTAGTACATCTCCCTTCCCTCCCCCTCCCCCCAGAAGTAAGAGGGGAGCTGACTGGGATTTGTATATATGTAAATAGTACTGCAGGCCTGATAGAACACTATGGTAAAGCCTGGTGGTGGTGAAGACGGCCTGCAGTGACTGTGGCAAGAGACTCTCAGGGGACCACCCTGTGATGTACACTATCATTGACTTTCAGCAATAAACCTGACTAATATTGGTTATTTGGTCTCTTGAATATATTTCATAAAAAACTAAGTATGGTCATGTAGTTGACTATACTATTTATCAACAGACATTAGCCATAGCAATCACTGCCACAGCTGCTATAATCAGAAGCCTTTGATAGTGTGTAAAAGCGACCACAATTCAGCAGCCCAACTATCTTATGCTTTTATATGGTGCCTGCCACTGTGGTCTCTGAGGGAAGAGTCCAACAAACTTTTAACTGCTCTCAACTCCCACTGAGGTAGGAGGAGAAAAGGAAGAATAAAGAGACACCAAGAGGTGTCCTGAAGTTGACATATTTGGATGCAAACTTGAGGTCATTGATATTTGTAGTCATGCCTTAGAAAGAGGTTGTGAGCTGGAGATGTATCAGTAAATATGGAAGGAGACCTGGGTCCTTAGAGACCGAATGTAAAACATGTTACAGCAGCTCAAGCCTTGGCTTTAATTTAATTGCATCAATATGAGGCAGTTTTGCAGACTTTGTGAAAACTGTGTTTTCATCAATTAATGCTCACAGCTCTAATCCAGATGACTTTGGCAGCCGAAACATCTTCCATTAAAGTCCCTGAGGCACCTAAATTTCTGCCGCTGGGCATGCTCAGCGCTGTCTCAGATGTTGGCTGTCAGGACTATCTTATGCCTAAGCCGCAGTGGGATCCCCAAACTGGGTGTTGCCCAGTCTCTTGCTTGGGAGGCTCAGATTCCATAATATAGCTGGGAAGGAGGAACAGCAGCCTCCCTTATAATTGTTAGGCTCATGGTTAGAGCACTCACCCAGGATGTGGGAGACCCCAGTTCAATTTCCCCTCCTCCCCTAAATGAGAGAGGATTTAAACAGGGGTTTCCCACCTCTCAATGTTCATCAAAGTCACATAGTCCTAGAAATTTGGCTAGGACACCAATGGCTGTACACCACACCACTTTTCATGTTAATTGAATAAATATATTTTTCATATATTAGGAAGGGTATATATTTTTTCATATGTCAGGAAGGATCTATTTCTCAATGAGTGGCTCGCAAATGGCTGTTTGCATGCAGTGTACTAGAGAGAGAGAGAAGATTAAAGTTCATTGCTTACGTCTGGTGCTGTCCATCTATATGAAAGCTACTATATAGATTTAACATTTTCAATTAATGTATTAGTATCCGGCCCTTAAACTAATCTGTAACTAATACAAATTATACTATGTTGTGACTCCAATTGCTGTTTGGAAATACCTGGAGATTAGGATGTCCTAGCAGGAATGATTTCTACCACTAAAAGAAAAGCACATCTGTGATAGGATGAGCAAAACTCTATATGAGGCTGGAGCAGGAACAGGTTAGTGGGCTGGCTTCAGTCAGCAACACCTGCCAGCGGCATCAAGGTGGGAAGAAGTAGAATTCAGAGAAGGGCTGCCTTGATAAAAAGATCTTGGGCATCAGACAGAGATGGACATGGATTAAGAAGCACTTAACTAGGAGTCCTTGGAAATGCCGGGGGGGAGTCTAGGCTGGATTTTTATCTGTCAAATTTATTGGTTTGTTTATAAAGTAAAACCTTGGGGGAGGAAAGTTAACTCCACATATATAGGAAAACTGGACTGTACTTTAAAACATGAAAGTTAATATAGAATAAAGTAGGGTATGAATTTAAAGCAGATTAATTATTCCTAATTAACTGCATGTGTGGGTGGTTGCTTGTAACAGGATGGACATCTGCTTTAAAGGCCAGAAGGCTTTGAACCAGCCAGCCCTATTCAGTTAGATCTGCTTTGCTACACCAGTGTGGATTGTGGGACTTAAGAGGCAGAAAACTAAGCAGTTGAGGGCTGTCATTTAAGGAGAGCAGACAGACTGCTCCTGTGTGAGGCAAGGAGCCTGGCCTGGCCTGTCTTGGCCTAGGGATTATAGGAGTACTGCTGGATCCCTTGAGAGGAAGATAGACCTGGTCTGCATTGTCAGGGTGACTGGGGCCAGGAGATGACAGGCAGTAAAATGGACTGTGGCCTGCCTGCAAGGAAGGGGGCTGAAGGCTGAGCTCAGTGGGTCTGAAGATTGTTTTGATGCCCTTTTTGGACTAAGGGATTTTGTTACCCTGGAAGGGATGAGAACAAAAAGTGACCTGACTGGAGAGCCAAGACCATAGATTTTTGCCATGATGGGTGCTCCAGCACAGTAAGTCGCATACAGTGCTCTTATTCTGGAATAATATTACTTTGTTCCCATTTAGCTTAATCTATTCTGGAACAGTTAATCAGTTAATCAGGAACAGCTATTCCAGCATAACTCCTTGTGTAAACAAGCCCTTAGAGTTGGTATGAAAGCCACCTGCTCACAATGGCTCAATTATGATTAACTCACTAAAGTATCATAGTGTCGAGTGAACCTTGAAATGTTGGAAGGTTTGTTAATTCTAGTCTATTCAGATAAGCACCTAAACGTATGTAAGGTTATCTAGACTCAGAAATTCTCTCTATCACTCCCTGCTCTATTATATTTTCCCCTAACTTCCATCGAATCTGAGACACCTTTTCAATCAAAGCATCCCCTAATTCCCAGATACACATGCATGAAATCCTATCATTCTTGTTAGCAGGATTGACTCTTGTAAATTTTGTGTCTCCAGTAGAGTATCTAGAGCCCTTTGCCAAGATCACCGCTACAACATGGTAGGCACTATACCTACGCACCGTATAAAACAGTCCCTGCCTTGAATATTTGACAATCTAATTAGATTAAAAAGGAAGCATCATTATCCCCCATTTAACAGAAGACAAAATGAGGTACAAAGACTTGCCTGAGGTCCTTCAGGAAGCCTGGGGCAGTTAAGGACATCCATTCTTCCTATACTGCAAAAAAGGATTTTCATAAATGTATTCAGATATAATTTAATTTCAATTTAATTTCAATAGTAAGCAAAACCCTTTAAATTCCCTGTGAACATTCTTAGAGGCATTTTGTGTGCTCTCAAGAAAGATCATGGAAAGCGAGTGCTGAAAACAATCATGTGACTCTAGTCACAGACAGGCTTCACTGGAAATTGAGTTAATCACCCTAGGTAGGTACATATTCAAGGACCCACCCCGCTCCTTTTACTATGAATGAGTTATCCAATCACAGATCAGGCAGAATACCTTGTGAAATAAATGACCCACTAGAGTGCAAATACTCAAACCAAAGTTGCAGTGAATAGTTTGTGAACACTCCTTTGGAGGAAATGTGTTTGCATAAAACAAATGAATAAAAATCTGTCAGTTTTAGTGAATAATTCACACACCAAAGCAAATTCATTGAGAAAATTATGTTCTATAATAATTTGCCCAACTCTATTTCCATTATCACAGAAGCATTTTTCCTGGTGTTTCAAGGTGTGCTAAATTGAGCAAATCAAATCAACCAAATAATTATTTAATCATGTGTTTAATTCATTGTCGTGGATGTTCCCCCACGAGTATTGGTTATGCCCTTACAAAATGGGTTGCCTCCATGTTTTCTTACCCCTGGTCTATTTGCTTTCGGTATTCAGTAGGCCCAGGTTACTGTAACATGGCTCTAAATTTAGCTTGCTTCCAAAACAGTTAATTCAAGTTAAAAATAACCATGTGTGATTTAAACAGAAACACACTGTGTAGTTAAAAAGAGAATTGACTTCTATGGAAGCAAAATACAAGAGTAGCACGGCACAAAAGTCTTGAGGAAATAAGAGCTAGACAAAAAATAGAGGGCTGCATCCTTTGCTTCACTCAGGGTGGGGGCCCTCAAAGAGCTGGCGACAGCCTCCTGATTTGCTGCCCAATCCCCCAACTAAACACAGCTTGTGCCAGAAGTGCCTCCTATTTGCCCACTGCACTAAGGGCTGCAGGGGAAGGCAGCAGAGGAGCCAGCTCTGCACCCTTCATTTTGCCTGTTTCTTTTTTATATTCTCTCCTTTCTGTCATATATCTCCGTGAAAAGCAGCACCACGTTTCCTCTCATTCTCCTGTTAACTCCACCTTCTGCTCTTTACCCCATGGCTCTCTTGTGCTACATTTTCTTTCTCCCCTCTTCAGTGGTGCTGGGACACTGCTGCACCCCCTGGCTTAAATTAGTAATAACAAATGCCAAATATATGGCTTCCATCACCAGCATCCCTACTAGAAACATTGTCCCAACACCTTGTCCCTTTTTCCTCATGGCTGTCCTCTTCCATGTTCCCAGCTGTATTTCATTGTCTCTTCAGTGTCTTCCCCCATCTCACTTTCTCTATCAATCACCACAACACCCCATAATAGGTAGATAACTAATTATTAATCCCGCTGGCGTTAACTCTCCCCCAGCACCCTGAGGACTATGCAGGGGAGAGAATTTCTGGGGGCATGAGGGCCCATGGGGTCCTGCCCCTCATCCAGCACGTCAGCATAGGGAAAAAGACAGCTGGAAGGAGCCCCCCAGAAACTCAGCTGAGAGCAGCAGAGACAAGTAGCTGTGGTAGGCAGATGCAGGCTTTGACAGCATCAGATTCCAATATCTTTATAGATTTATTCTGGACTAGAATTGACATCTGGCCGGTATTTGACTGCTCTGGCTGTTTTGTGGATTTGCCAGTTGCCAGAAAAATAGTTTAATCTGCTGGGTATTTTTTTTTACGTGGGTCAAAATACGTGAATTATTAGCACAATGCACTCAGATATCTAACGGTAAATGTCTGTGTCCAGCTAAAGATGCTGGTATATTCCCACTCCTGCAGTTTACATGATAACAGATAAAAACTGCTGAAAATACAGCAGCTGGCTGCCCACCAACATGCAAGTGCACGGCACGTGTTTGAGAGAGGGTTTGAGTCATGCAAGAGTGATAACATTGCACGTCTCCTCAACCTTACCTCTGTGTTGTTTCTCTAGATACAATAAGTGGCTGTTTTGTGGGGGGGTGGGGTTGTAGAGTTGTTTGGGGCTTGGGGTTGTGGCAGGCTTGCTTTACTGTAGGGAGACAAAGCAGTTTTTTGCATTTCAAAGGAGGTAACCCTACTCTGGACAATCTTGTCTGCTGATTCTATTCTAGATAGGTTCTTATATCACAGGCATCACCATAGTATCTGCACACCTTCCAGCAGTGCATTCAACAGCATCTGCCACATGGCTGGGGTCTCATCCTCTCCTGGGAGGGAATTGTGTGCAGTGTCTTGTTTCGGCAGGATTTTCTCAGTATGCCTGTTGCTGTGTTTCGTGCTGGAGAAAGAAAGGGCAAAGAAATACACCTTGCACTTGGAGCAGAAGGTGGGTGAGGTTTGTGATGGTCCCAAGTTCCTGGGGGAATTCATTCCAGTCTTGGACCAACCCCTGAGAACGCTCTCACACAGCAGTCAACGGTGTGCCTGAACTGATAAATTGTTAGTGAGTTGCTATTCCAGGGCAGAATAATCCCTTGCAATTTGCGTCTGTGGTGTCCACCGACAACTTTTCATTAGACTCTATAGTGTTAGCCATGTATATGTTTGGAAAGGCTTTTTTATGTAGGGTGGAGGAATGTGATGTCTGGTCTCTAAATGTTTGGGCATTTTACACAGAGGAAGGAAAAGTGAAAAGTCTCACTTTCATGTTGCCTTCACTTATGCTGCCAAAACAACAATAAAGCTACCACAGCAGGCAGCTGTTCTTTGAATCAGCAACCCGTGTCACTATCTTTTTTTGTTTAGTCCAAATATAACAAGGTCCATTGTGCATGAGGAATAAAGTTGTTGACCACGTCTTTATCATGAAGCTTTAGGCAATCTTCTAGATACCCTGAGCCCAAGTCATGGAACACCTTGAAGCTAAGGACTGAGACCTTGAACAGGTTGGCTGGCTGTTCCCACTGTCTCCCAACCCTTCCTCGTAGTCTCTTTACTTCAGCTTTTCTCCACATTCCCTCTGTGTTCCCCTGCTTCCCCTTCTCCCATACCCCCTCTAGTGTCTACCTTTCTTGTTTCTCTTTACAGCTAAATCCCCTCTCAACAAAATCCTATCGACACAATTGTATTCAATGGTCCTTAAGCATAGACAGTCTAATGCATAGGCATAAGTACTTTTCCTGAACAAGGATGCTTTCCTTAATCAGGACCTAAATTCTATTCATCTTGGCTTGTTAATTTATGAAGAGTTGTCAAAAATTACAAATAAATCTGAGAAAATTTGTGATTTAGTTCATGGACATTTCGTGAAATTAAAAATGGCAACTTTAATCAAATTAGTTATTTACAAATTGTTCAGTCAGCTGAATAAATCATTTTTTCCCTCCAGAAATGTAGAATTTTTAATCATCACTAGACATTTACATAGTCTTTTAAATGTAGGTCTGTAGGAATGCAAAGTAAATGTAAAAATTATATTCAACTTTTTAAATAACAACTTAACTATTTTTCAGTAGCAACAAAATTGTCACCATAAGCAAATACAAAGACAAACACAAACATGATCTTGCAAAATACACCATCAATCGTGGTACTCCTCAAGTGTATCTGCTTTGAACACAGAGCCCCAGATTTCAGTAAGAGGACTAGTTTCAACCATCAATCCTCGATTATCACCTTACAGCTGGGAAATTCCCTCACTGATAAATGCTGTAAAATGCTTCATCAGAGTCTGCTTTAGTCACCATGAATCCTAAGCCTCTGCCTCAGGTATTCCTGTCTGAGAAGTGAACATTCTGCCACAAAAAGAAAACAGCGTTTAAAATGTTTAACCACCTTCTCTCAGCCCAATTACTTCCATTGGCTTATGTATGTTAGAGGGCTTATTGCATAGCATGCTAGGTCACTCCCAATGCATGGAGCACCTTGCTTTGTGTTCCGCTTTCTCCTTTAATGATCCTGTGGTGGTGGTCTTCACTGTGGATTTGATTATAGAATGAAAGGGGCTGGGTGAGGGTCTGTGAGCAAGGACACTTTGGGTATGTTTACACTGTTATTAGACACCCAAGGCTGGCCCATGCCAGCTGATTTGGGTTCCTGGGACTTGGGCTAAAGGATTGCTTAATCGCAGTGTAGATTTCTCGGCTTGGATTGGAGCCCAGGCGCTAGGAGGTCTCAGAAATGAACTGAAATGAAACAGTCCCAGAGCCCGAGTCCTGAGAGCCTGAGTCAGCTGGCACGGGCCAGACATTTGTTTTTATTTGCAGTGTCTTCAGTTCCCTGCCCTAACCAGGTGTGGCAGGGAGAAGAGCCATCTTGGCTGGCTTTGGTTAAATAATCCTATGTATTAATTTGCATGGTAACTTGGGCTTCGGGATTATGAATCCCACCTTTTTTTGATGCCCAACATTGATTTGGGGATGGGGAGTAGAAGGAGAAAGACTTATCTCTTTTCATAGGACAGGATTTTCAAAAGTACTCACCACTGACCTCTTTCCACTTCCACTGAAGTCAAAGGGAGTTCTACTATCTACTTCAGTGGGGCAGTTAGGCCAAAACTGGGTACTTTTGAAAATTCCACACACAATCCCCTAGAATGTCTAAATAGATAAAAATATCACTCTTATGAGCAACGAATGCCTTACCATTTCAGGCTCTCACAACCATATCCCCAAGATTAAAATCACTTTTGATTTCAGTGGGAGTTCCATGAATAGAATAATGGCAAGATACGAATCCTATTTAATATTTACATCTTCCTTTAAAGGGATAGTTTAGGCCTGCACACCAGCAGTCTAACTGTTGTCAATTGTTTTGCATGTGTCATAGCAAAGGGAGGATTTGAAGGCGGATAATGGGATGACTGTGATGGTTACAAAGTGTTCCTTCCAAAAGTGTGGGGCAGCCCAGGAAAAATTTAATTTTCAAGCAGACACCTTTTATCAAATGGGCAATGGAGGCTGGTCTTGTGAGCTGATGGGGGGGCAAAGAAATGGCTTGGTAGTGAGTGAGAGATGATAGGCAGGGTGGGGATTTACTGGGAAGAGCCTTGAAAGTGAAGATGAACAGCTTATGTTTGATCCAATTGAGCATGTCACTCCTGTCTTTGAATCTCTCTACTGGTCCCCCTTTCTCCATGATGGACTGGGAGGATGGTCTTTGCAGCTACATCTGAATGGATACAAGCAGGGCACGATTGCATTTGCCAAGGCCAGAAAAAAGGGTGTTGCAGTAATCCAGATAAGAGCTTGGGTGAGAGTGTTAGCTATGTGCATGGATAGGAGAGACCATCTCTTAGAGATGTTGTGCAGAAGGAATCAGCAAAATATAGATGCAGCCTGGAGGTGAGGAACTAGAGAGGCTTAAGTAGAAGGTGATGCCCAGGTTAGTGGTCTGAGTGGTGGGCAGGATGGTGGTGCTGATCACACAGGGGATAACTTCCTTTTCAGCAGAAACTCCTCACCTTGTGAGTGATTTCCTTTATTGTTCAGACTGAAATGTCAGAGCATGAACAATTCAGAAATGCTGAAATGCACAACTTGCTAGTTTAAACACCAGTGGAGCGACTGTGTCGGGTTCCTCTCAGACCCTTAAGTGCCTCAAATGGAATTGCCCTGCAATCAGGCACGAGTGCAACAACTTCAGCATACTAAGCGTACTCCTTTGAGGATGCTGATTCTTCTTTTCTATATCATGTTTGCTGGGTATGTTTGTGCTCTTGATGTTCTGTCTGATTCCTCTCTCCCTTTCATTAAAGGTGTTGACAGTTGACATTCATGAACTCGTATTTTATATTAAAAGTGATGGTATCCTAAATTCTAGAGCTGCTCAACTATTACAAACACTGACTCACCCAAGTTCAATGTATGGGTGAGGTCAGCATTATTCATGGTCTTTGAGTACTCAAATGGCCACCAAAAGTTTCACACGTTACAAAGGCTTAGCACCTATCAGGGTTCCCTCCCCACTCTGAATTCTAAGGTACAGATGTGGGGACCCACATGAGAAACCCCCTAAGCTTATTGCTACCAGCTTAGGTTTAAAAACTCCCCAAGGCACAAATTCTCCTTTGTACCTTGGATTAGGTAACGCTGCCACCACCACCACCAAGTGATTTAGACAAACTCAGGGAAAGGAGCACTTGGAGTTCCTACTCCGCCCTAATATTCTTTCCCCCCCCCCCTCCCAGCCCCTGCACCCCCTTTCCTGGGGAGGCTTGAGAATAAACAAGATGAGCACAGACCAACCTTGGTTTTTTTTAGGACACACAAAACCCCACCTGAATCAGATTCTAATTTTACAGAGGTGCTTCTTTTAGCCTTTTTCTTTCTAATAAAGTTCTGTTTCTTTTAGAATGGAAGATAATCTTACAGGGCAATCAGATTAAAAAACACAGAGGATTTCCCTCTGGGCCAAAGTGTAAAGTTACAAACCAGGAATACACCTTCCTCTCAGCACAGAGAAAATCACAAGCCAAAACAAAAATGAACTAACGCATTCCCTTGTTTGTACTTACTGATTCTTATGGAGTTGGATTGCTTGCTCCCTTGATCTGTCCAGCAAGCACACAGAACAGACAAACTAAAACCAACCTGCCCCCCCAGATTTGAAAGTATCTTGTCCCCTTATTGGTCCTTTTGGTCAGGTGCCAGCCAGGTTACCCAAGTTTCTTAACCTTTACAGGTAAAAGGATTTTGTGCCTCTGGCCAGGAGGGATTTTATAGTATTGGATACAGGAAGGTTGTTGCCCTTCCCTTTATATTTATGACACACCATTCAAAATATATCCTGGAAGTGCATTATTTGCTTTTCATCTATTCAAAACATTTTTTCCTATTTCTCAGGGAACAGAAATAATATCCTGGGACTTCAGTTACTGGCCATGCACCATTAACAGGGAATAATTTTAGTGAACATTCTGAATAATCTAGTCAGAAATTTATTTGCGTAAACCACTTGGTGAATACTAACAAATAACAGATGTTCTCAAAAATCAGGTTCAGTCTGTGAATTAGCCAAGAATATAAAAAGGGGTGAACATTTTCAGGATCTGTTAATTTCAATCAGTAATTCAACCAGCAGTGCAAGAAAAATATTTTTTGTTTTGTAACACTCATACTTCTTGCTAAAAGCACAATTAAAACATGTTAATAACTGTCACCTAAGGTTAGTCTCCAGATTTAATATTCTGGCTCTTGTTTTGTAGCTTACAGATGACAGCATCCATCAACAGTATTTATTTCCTCTGTCTTCTGCACAGCAAAGCTGAGATTATTCTTGCAACAGTAATCAAGATCTTCAGTTTCTTTGGCTGCAAAGAGTCATTCAACTGTATTTGAAAAAGAAAATTGAAATTCTCCACCAGATAATAAAGTACATTCCTGCTCCCTTTCAGTTCTGTCTGCTCATATGAGCTGAACTGCATTAATAAAAGCAGAAGACAGTTTGTCTGCTACTAGTTGAAAATACAAATTCAATTGCCTGAAACCATGTGTTAGGTTTGTGTAACTTCACTCCTGTTATAGGACCTTGAGCTCTTAGTGCATTCCTCTGTCAGTCCTGCTGCAATATAAAAGGAACTATGAAAAGATCCTGAGGGGAAATATTTTCTTTGACTTCAAGGGTGTGGCTGCTGTGGTCATCAGTTTTGGTTATTTATGGTGAAAGATTTTAGGATTCAATGCTGTGCTCCCATTCTTATGTATCTGTAAGCAGTGTCAGGATGAGCTCCACCCTGACATCTGGTGGTGAGGTGTGGCAAGTTGTGGAAAAGAACTTCAGGGGCCGATCTCATTTGCATAGGCACACCCACCACGCCTAGAATGAGACCATAGCTGCCCAAATGGTCACTTTGGCTGCTGTGGGATCCCCAGTGTCTCTGTTATTGGGGCAGGAAGAATAAATTATTACCCTGATTATGGGAACTTTGCTTGGAACTGTACGTGGCCTTTTGTTATGATGGAGGGATTCACCATCAACTAAGTAGCACTCGCTAGGCAAGGGTCATGGGTTCCAAAACTATGTGAATGGAGAGAGGCTGGGGACAAGTATTAATACTTGGTGGCATGGGCCCCTTGGTGAGGGCCTTACATGCTGATTGCACTTCCTCCTCTCTCCACTGTGGAATATCAGAGCTAATTTTGATATCATTAGAAGTCTAGTTATAGGCTGCTGAGCTCACTTTGGGCTGACAGTGCACCAGCACTGGGGCTCCCCTACTATAAGCTGAATTCACCTAAGAGCTGAAATCACTGAGTGTTGTGTTAAGTAGTGGGGGAGCCTGAAGATATATTGTGGAGAAGTTTGCGGGGACGGCTGGTGAAGCAGTTCGACGCGGAGCAGTGTGTGGATGGCAGGAGCTGCTTGTGGGCCGTGGAGCTGAGCGAAGGAGTTCGTGGGGCGGCTGGCGGAGCGGAGTGGAGCGGAGCGCAGCTGAGCGAAGGAGTTCGTGGGGCGGCTGGCGGAGCGGAGTGGAGCGGAGCGCAGCTGAGCGAAGGAGTTCGTGGGGCGGCTGGTGGAGCGGAGCGCAGCTGAGCGAAGGAGTTCGTGGGGCGGCTGGCGGAGCGGAGCGCAGCTGAGCGAAGGAGTTCGTGGGGCGGCTGGCGGAGTGGAGCGCCGCTATGGGGCGGTCAGCTTCAGATCACGTAAGGTGCCTCTTACCCCTGTCCCATTTCCACCCAGGTTGGGAGGTAAAGCTCCGCCGATAAACTTTCGAACTCTGGGGCCGCCCTGACCAGGGACAGAGACTTTTGGGGCATTGGACTTTTGGGACTTCGGGTGATTTGGGGTTGCTGGACTCAAGAACCAAAGGGAAAAGGGCATGCCCCAATTTGCCTGGGGTGGGGTTGTTTTTGCTCATGGGTTGTGTTATGAATCCTGTTGGTGGTGTTTCCCCAACATAATGCCACATTGTTTCTCTCGGTTATTAAAAGACTTTTGCTACACTCAGACTATGTGCTTGCGAGAGGGGAAGTATTGCCTCTTGGAGGCGCCCAGCGGGGGTGGTATATATTTGTCCCAGGTCACTGGGTGGGGGCTCGAGCCGGTTTGCATTGTGTTATTGGAATGGAACCCCTAGATATTGAACCCGGCCCTTGTTGCTGCCAACTCTGATGGGCAGAAGGGTTACATATCATTTGGAGAGGGGAAAGTAGTGGTATCTGCTGCCTAGCTAGCATTGCTATACATTTGTGATGCTTTTCTTAGCTTGAACACCATAGCCCTTGGGGGTGTGATTTGTCAGTGGGTGCTTTGGCAGCGTCTTCAGCTTCTAGTGCTCTATGGAGCACCACGTATGGATCTTGTCTGTTCAGCAGTTGCTGGGGTAGAGTGGAGGTTGATGCTGGAAAGGGCATCCCTGTGCTGCCTTTCTCCGATTGCACATAAGCTACACTTGGTAGGATTTGGTGTTCACTAAATACCCAGCATGCCTATAGAGTTAATACAACAGGCAGAGAAAATGTATACATTTAAAAGGGGGAAATCAGTGTCAAGCAGGCACCTTTCATGAGCACTCAATAGGTACATATCTGAAAACTTGAAGCTCTTTACTATTTGATAGGGAAAATGTCAATTTTGATCATAAAAAGCTTAATCAAAAATTAAAACTTTAACAATCTGTTTCATTTTCAATAAACTTAGTTTTATTGGTTGAACACACCCTCTTATTTTTCAAAAAAACAAACCCTTTTGTGGGGTTCTATTTGTCTAGTCAAAACTGAATTTTAATGGGAAACCTCTACAAAGCGCAATGAATTTTTTTCCTCAATTTTCAGGGGGAAAAAAGGGCATTTTTTTGACTACTCTGATAAACACAAAGACCAGTGCTTGCTGTTTGGGTCGGAAGGTGCATGCTGTATCTCAGTTAAGTTTGATCACTGGTGCTCGGGGAAGGATATGAAGAAGTCTCCCAAACCTATGTATGTACAGATGTTAGGAACTAGGGAAGATAATTATCAAAGCTTAAGAAAAGGAAGCAGCCTCAATCCAGCACAAAGTCTGATTCCGTACTACTGAATGTGTGCATATATTTCCAGGATATTCATGACCTTGGGGTGGGGGGCATCAAGAATCTTCTGTACCCAGGGTGACAAAGCACAACATAAGAGAGCATAATATAATGATTGCTTATGTGATGACAGCCAAATGAAGAGCTTCAGACCAACTAACTTCTCCCCTCCAATAAAGATAAGTGGGGATATGACTGGCACTTACCTTGGGATACATAAAAATTATTTTGTTTATAAACCCAGTCTGATTTGCACACTCCCTGTACTCTGTGCATAGTATATGGTACCGCCAGTGCTGCCCACTCTGCTCCAGGCAACCACTTAAGTAAGTTTGTGTGTGTATGTAACTTTAAGCATGTGAGTATCTTAAAACAAAGTACATGCTTGGCTGGATAGGGGATAAGAGTGCTCAGCAAACTATAGGGCAGAGCCTATATAAGCAACACAAACTACGTCAGTTGCCAGAGTTCAGAAGTGTCTTGCATTTATTTTTTTTTACAGCAACAATGTTTGTCTATATTCTCAGTGATTAAGTTTCTAGTACCTGTGTGTGTATGTGTGTGTTTACGCGTCTAAATATTGGGAGAGCTGAAGAGGAAGCATCCTTCCGTAGATACTGTTATGCATCCCGCTTGTATGGCATGCATGAACTACCTGCATCTTGCTTATGTTGAAAGGACTTGTTATGGGGGAATAAAGAGCTTGAAGCGTTCCTCACACCAGTTACAAAACTGCATTATGTGAGAACTGAATACAAGAGAGGAAGAGAAAAACCTGAGAGCATCAGGCAACAATAACAAAAGAGGATATTTAAATATTGGAACAGCTGAAGCTGCTTAACATGAATTTGGAATTAATATTCAGTAAAGCATTTAAATGTTTAATGCTAGCTGAGTTAGGAGAGAAGACTTCATTGCAAAGAAATTAATATTACAGAAACAGTATCTTGGTAGGTTCCGTTTAAAGAAATTGTTAATATAAATTAGGGTAAATTACTGTGGGTAAATGGCAAAATTATTCGGGGGAAGAAAAAGGGGGGAAAAAGTAGAAATCATGAAGATGAAAATGGTGATGAGAAAATATAAAGCAAATAGCCCTATAAGTGAGGTTTTACAATGTTTGAGGCCAACATTCCCCAGCCTGACTGAATAATAAATATAAGTTACTATTCTTACAGCACACAGCTAAGGGTGTGTCAGTATCTTCATTAAAAAGCCTTTTATTTACAGCGATATTTAAATTTGACAATTGAGTTTTTTTTCTCCAGGGTCAAATTTGGCAAACAGTCTCAGCCCAGCTGGAAATAGATTTGACAAATTTTGAGGGGGGAGTGGGGGGGGGGGGAATTGTTCTGTGTCCTCAGGCTCCACATGCTACAGAGCAAAAGAGGCAGTTTTAGCTTGAATAGAAACCTGTTTCCTTAAAGGCTGCTAAAAATAGCAATCTCCTTATCTAACAGCTTATCACAGTACTTTGGCCCTTCATCTCAGGGCTACTGCAGGTGAGCCATCCCCTACGTTCCCCAGCACCTCCATAGTGAATTAATGGGGATGAAAGAGTCGTACTCTTGGTGCATTCTGAAACCACTACAGGGTACTACGGAAATGTGAGCGGAGATTTTGAACCCAAGTTGTATGAAACCTGCTGCATTCTTCTTTCTTCTCTCTTGTGGAGCCATTTTGGAAGAGCTATTCAATTCAATCCTCCCAAGCCAGAGACTGAGCTCCACAGTCACACTAAGGGCTTGTTTCAGAGTAACAGCCGTGTTAGTCTGTATTCACAAAAAGAAAAGGAGGACTTGTGGCACCTTAGAGACTAACCAATTTATTTGAGCATGAGCTTTCGTGAGCTACAGCTCACTTCATCGGATGCATGCTGTGGAAAGTACAGAAGATCTTTTTATACACACAAAGCATGAAAAAATGGGTGTTTACCACTACAAAAGGTTTTCTCTCCCCCCCACCCCACTCTCCTGCTGGTAATAGCTTATTAAAGTGATCACTCTCCTTACAATGTGTATGATAATCAAGGTGAGCCATTTCCAGCACAAATCCAGGGTTTAACAAGAACGTCTGAGGGGGGTGGGAGTAGGAAAAAACAAGGGGAAATAGGTTACCTTGCATAATGACTTAGCCACTCCCAGTCTCTATTCAAGCCTAAGTTAATTGTATCCAATTTGCAAATGAATTCCAATTCAATAGTCTCTCGCTGCAGTCTGGTTTTGAAGTTTTTTTGCTGTAATATCGCAACTTTCATGTGATTGCGTGACCAGAGAGATTGAAGTGTTCTCCGACTGGTTTATGAATGTTATAATTCTTGACATCTGATTTGTGTCCATTTATTCTTTTACGTAGAGACTGTCCAGTTTGACCAATGTACATGGCAGAGGGGCATTGCTGGCACATGATGGCATATATCACATTGGTGGATGTGCAGGTGAACGAGCCTCTGATAGTGTGGCTGATGTTATTAGGCCCTGTGATGGTGTCCCCTGAATAGATATGTGGGCACAGTTGGCAATGGGCTTTGTTGCAAGGATAGGTTCTGGGGTTAGTGGTTCTGTTGTGTGGTATGTGGTTGCTGGTGAGTATTTGCTTCAGGTTGGGGGGCTGTCTGTAGGCAAGGACTGGCCTGTCTCCCAAGATCTGTGAGAGGGCTAAGGGCTTGGCTACACTTGCAAGTTAGAGCGCATTAAAGCAGCCCCGGGCATCTTAACTCCTGAGGTGTCATTGGTTAGGCATGTAGAGCACCTGGCCTCTGCAGCTGGAGCGCTCCTGGTAATCCACCTCCAGGAGAAGCATAAAGGCTGCTACGCCCTGGCTGAATTGCTTAGGCATCAGTGTGGACGAGGTGTTGCATTATTGTGCTGTGATTGGCCTCCAGAAACCTCCCATAATCCTCCGAAGTCAAGTGGCCACTCTTCTCATTGTTTTGAAATCGCCCGCAGGCATGCGGATAGCCCCTTTCAAAGCTCCCTTTCGGACAGCCGGAATGCTTATCTGCTCCAGGACCAAGCAAACCATTAGTGTGGAATGTTGCTGTTGTGAGTGTGTGTGAGACAGAGGTGGGGGAGGGCGGGCTGCTGCTGTCTGAACTTACAAGACAGCATGCTGATGCTCTCTCAGCCCCCCAAAACGCATTGGGTGCGGGTGGGGAGAGACACACAACACCCTCCCTGTCATGCTCCACGCCCTCCATTTGAAAAGCATGCTGCAGCCACTTGCACACTGGGATAGCTACCACAATGCACTGCTCTTTGTGGCTTTGCAGGAGCTGCTAATGTCGCCAAGCCAGTGTGCTTGCAGCTGACAGTGTAAACACACGGCAGCATTTTCCCTGCTGTGGTCTCCGAAAGCTGGTTTAACTCCCAGCGCTCTACACCTGCAAGTGTAGCCAAGCCCTTAGGAAGATTGATCTGGCAGAGTCCAACCAAAATAGCCAATTTACTCAGACTGGAATTTGTGATGCATTGAAAACTGTTAAAATTATAAGCATAATTTTAAATGGTCCTGGCTCCTGTTTTCATGCTAAGAGGCCCTGTAGGAAAGTGACTGAAGAAAGACAGGTTTCAGAGTAACAGCCGCGTTAGTCTGTATTCACAAAAAGAAAAGGAGTACTTGTGGCACCTTAGAGACTAACCAATTTATTTGAGCATGAGCTTTCGTGAGCTACAGCTCACTTCATCGGATGCATGCCGTGGAAACTGCAGCAGACTTTATTTATACACAGAGAATATGAAACAATACCTCCTCCCACCCCACTGTCCTGCTGGTAATAGCTTATCTAAAGTGATCATCAGGTGGGCCATTTCCAGCACAAATCCAGGTTTTCTCACCCTCCACCCCCCCACACAAATTCACTCTCCTGCTGGTGATAGCCCATCCAAAGTGACAAATCTTTACACAATGTGCATGATAATAAAGTTGGGCCATTTCCTGCACAAATCCATGTTCTCTCACCCCCCTCCCAAAAACCCCACACACAAACTCACTATCCTGCTGGTAATAGCTCATCCAAAGTGACCATTCTCCCTACAATGTGCATAATTAAGGTGGGCCATTTCCAGCACAAATCCAGGTTTTCTCACATCCCCCCCCCCCCACCCCCATACACACACAAACTCACTCTCCTGCTGGTAATAGCTCATCCAAACTGACCACTCTCCAAGTTTAAATCCAAGTTAAACCAGAACATCTGGGGGGGGGTAGGAAAAAACAAGAGGAAATAGGCTACCTTGCATAATGACTTAGCCACTCCCAGTCTCTATTTAAGCCTAAATTAATAGTATCCAATTTGCAAATGAATTCCAATTCAGCAGTTTCTCGCTGGAGTCTGGATTTGAAGTTTTTTTGTTTTAAGATAGCGACCTTCATGTCTGTGATTGCGTGACCAGAGAGATTGAAGTGTTCTCCGACTGGTTTATGAATGTTATAATTCTTGACATCTGATTTGTGTCCATTTATTCTTTTACGTAGAGACTGTCCAGTTTGACCAATGTACATGGCAGAGGGACATTGCTGGCACATGATGGCATATATCACATTGGTGGATGTGCAGGTATACGAGCCTCTGATAGTGTGGCTGATGTTATTAGGCCCTGTGATGGTGTCCCCTGAATAGATATGTGGGCACAATTGGCCTATTTCCTCCTTGTTTTTTCCTACCCCCCCCCCCCTCCAGATGTTCTGGTTTAACTTGGATTTAAACTTGGAGAGTGGTCAGTTTGGATGAGCTATTACCAGCAGGATAGTGAGTTTGTGTGTGGGGTTTTTGGGAGGGGCGTGAGGGGGTGAGAGAACCTGGATTTGTGCAGGAAATGGCCCAACTTTATTATCATGCACATTGTGTAAAGAGTTGTCACTTTGGATGGGCTATCACCAGCAGGAGAGTGAATTTGTGTGGGGGGGTGGAGGGTGAGAAAACCTGGATTTGTGCTGGAAATGGCCCAACTTGATGATCACTTTAGATAAGCTATTACCAGCAGGACAGTGGGGTGGAAGGAGATATTTTTTCATATTCTCTGTGTATAAATAAAGTCTGCTGCAGTTTCCACGGCATGCATCCGATGAAGTGAGCTGTAGCTCACGAAAGCTCATGCTCAAATAAATTGGTTAGTCTCTAAGGTGCCACAAGTACTCCTTTTCTTTTTGTGTCATTAATGAGAAGTGATGTGTGACAGCAATGGAATGTCAGCCTAGGAAACTAAAAAATCATAAACTTTTCTCCAAAAGCTGTAATTAAAAGCACTGTTATTTGCACTTCCCAACTCTGCTCCTCATCCTCCCACTTTGTTTAAAAAAACAAAACAAAAAAACCCTAAAACTGTATTCTGGGCAGTGGGGAGATCTTGACACAGTTGATGCATGATGAAAAAGAAATACAAGCTCCAAATAGATTTACTGAAGCTGTATTGTATTTAGAAGCTAAGATGAATGGCATGAATATTTTGGAAACAACCCTCCCCCCACACCCAAAGAGTAAGGAAATCTACAAAAAGTAATTATGACCCACTTAGATAACCTCTCTTCGTAGCTAATGTTATGGCTTGTTTCAGCCTTAACTCTGGGTGCAAGGGACAGGAGGGCTAGGGGGCCAAGCATGACAGCATTCTGTGGGAAATGTTTAACCTAAATGCTTAGTGCAGTAGATTGTTTGTTTTCTTTTCCTGTATTAGCTGCTTGTGTGCTGCAATTTAAAGTGAGAGCTTCCAGGATCCACAGATAGAGAGAATCCTGATCTTTTTACATTAACAACTTCTTGACACACTGCTAAGCATGAACAGCCTTTCCATCTTCTTTGACTGCTCGCATAAACTCCCTGTTTATGAAAAGCCCAGACACGATCCATGTTATGTGCATGTTAACATATGCTGTGGTACATATGGTTAGTTTGTTCCTGTGCTCTTCAGAACCTACTACACATGTCCACCCAGTAGGTGGCAAA
Source organism: Lepidochelys olivacea (assembly GCF_965140295.1). Lineage (NCBI taxonomy): Eukaryota > Metazoa > Chordata > Testudines > Cheloniidae > Lepidochelys > Lepidochelys olivacea. Next base: position 99,953,345 of record NC_140414.1, read on the forward strand.
CTCTAGTTGGCCCAATTAAAATAGTTGTACACTTTAAGGCCAGATGGGACCATTAGATCTGGTCTGATAGCTTATATAACAGGCCATAGAACTTCACACAGTATTGAATCCAATATTTTGTGTTTGACTAAAGCATACCTCCAGAAAGGCTTTATTTGAAGTCTCCAAGCAATGGAGAACCCACCACTTCCCTTGGTAGTTTTTGTTCCAGTGGTTAATCACCTTTATTGTTAAAAATCTGGACCTTATGTTTCTAATCTGAATTTTCCTGGCATCAGCCTTTTCTGCTAGTCTTTCAGTACCTTGTGTTGTGTCTCTGTGACGGTACCTACAATGTAATTAAGTCACCTTTCACTCTTCTGTTTTGATTAGCTAAACAGACTGAGCTTCTTAAGTCTTTCCCTTTAAGGAATTTTTTTCAGCTCTTAAATTTTTTTTTGTGATTCTCTTCTGCAGTGTCTCCAGTTTTCAACTTTTTTCAAAAATGGATGTCCAAACGGTATACAACATTCTAGTACCTGTCTCACCACCATATGCAAAGGTATACTATTAACGCAGTCTTGTTCTTCCCCCACTTTTCATTTGTGCAATTCGTTCTCTTAATACTACACAGCCAGCATCAAACTAATGTCTATCCTGACATCAAAGTGAAGGGGATTATTTTCCAAGTAGTGGAACCATCACAAATGATTTCAGAAGCCTTCTTTCCCAGTTTTCTTTAATGCATGATATAACATTCTGGAGTGCAATCCAGACCAGTTAGTTACTGTCACCCCTGCCCTGAAACCTGGGGTGCCTCACAGTGCTCTGCTGCTGAAGCTCCCAACCTGGGCTCCTTACTGCCAAATAGTATTTGGTCACACATGAAGAAACAGATTAGCTGATACTCAAAGGGCCTGATGCAAAGCCTGCTGTACTGTGAGGAAGACTCCTAATGGACTTTGGATCAAGACCATAATAAACAAGGGGTAGAAATGAGGTAAGTAGCTGACACTGAATCCTTAAAGATTTCCTTAAAGTTGTTCTAATTGTGTTAAGTCAAAAGTAAAAATATAATAATGAAAAATAATAAATAGGAAATAGAGGACAAAATGATACTGACATACTCATGTGTAAACACTGATCCAGGAGACTAAAATTAAGAGTGAAAAGTGGGACTAAGACACCTACCAGGAACAAGAACCGAAAACAACTTTCTCTGATATCAAATATACTCCACTCTGGCAGAAACTCCCCTTTTCCTTTCTCTCCTCTTATTGCCTTGACAGTGAAGAGTTGTGTGTGTGTGTGTGTGTGTGTGTGTGTGTGTGTTAAAAATAAACAAATAAAACTGGAAATGAAGGAAGCAAGGCAGAGAGATCTTTGAAAGATGGAAAGGAACAAGAAGCAGCCAGGGCAGTTTCATAATGGCCTGCTCAAAAACTCACGGGTATGTGTCCTTTCAACTATAAACAGAAAACGAGGGAGACATCAATCAAGAATGCAATGGGTATATTAATATTTGCATAGAAAAGATCAAGGAAGCAGAATGAGTTAAATCTAATTATAGATATTAACATGATAAAGCCTCTAGTAACTGGACAAGGTGGTGAGATAGAAGCAAGAAGAGAGAAAGCAGGTTCACTAATTTTCAAGAAAGATGGTGAAACTAATAATGACTCAGAAAATGGCTGAGATCCTGAGCTCTTTTAATAAAATAATAAAAAATGCATTGAGGAAAGAAGACCATTAGGAAGTCTTGCTGTATAAAAGCAGCACTTGATTAAAAGCATACCAGGAAATTCTCAAAACCATGTAAAACAGAAGTGAACTGCTCCCTTTACCTCTTTTTTTCCCCCACAAGAAAAGTGTGTGTGGGGGGGAGAGATACATTTTAAAAAAAGTTAAAGTTAAAGCAACACTTACACTAGTAATTTGTAACTCACTTCTCTGTGTGAGTCTCACTTAACTGTGTCTCAAAGTGAGAGGCAGGAACACAAAGTAATACTTCAGGTACATTTGTCAAAAGCTCTGAAGTTCTTTTTTTAGAAGTGACTTCGGCTCCTAGGTTGGGAGGAGAGGGAAGACTCTTACCCCACACCCCAGACCATTTTTTACTCCACATCCTAACTCCAGTGGAAAAGCATGTGTGTGTGCAGGGGGGAAGGATGTGAAAAGACAAAGTGGGATTTTTCCTAACCGAGTGAAACAAAATGACGACAAAATCCCTTCCTTTTTTTTTTAAATATTTTTTGTGCGGGGTAGGGAGAAACCAGTTTGACCAGTTGTAATCCCAAATACTAATTAATTTCTGAGGTTACCAGTTTTGCTGCTTTTCAGAAAGGCAGGTTTTCTATTTTATAGAACTTATTTTGCATCCAAAGCTCCAGTTTTAAGACTATGAAATAAAGGCTATACTAACTCAAAGTTCACTGACTTGCTGTTATAACTCTAACTGCCCTGAGTCAGCAGCTACATTATTTTCAATTTCTCACATTCAATATAGTATGATTCTCAGGTTTTATCTATATAATTTATAAGAGCTTCTTTACTTTTATTCCACATCTCCTTGGGGCTTAACAAAATCATTTTATTAGAAACCTACATTAAAATCAAACTCCATATTTTACTTTTTATGTATTTGTGGCTCAGTGAAAGGAAAGTTTGAACTCCTGATGTGAATCATCAGGAAATAAGAAGGGAATATAAAGCTCAGTAAACCAAAATTCTTTCAGGATAGAATTCTGATAACTTACCTTTAAGTAGCAGAATGTGTCAATTTACACAAAGTACAATAATGAAAATGCTTTCCATAGTTCAGAAAGGGCCTGATCCAGAGTCCACTGAAGTCAATGGAATGATTTCCTTGGGATTGATTTCACTGGGATCTAAATCAGGCTCTTAAGGTAGTTCAGTATTTTCTATAATGTTGAGGGCTCTGAATGTCTGATTTATGAGGTAGACAGGTAGGTGAGGCAATATCTTTCACTGGACCAACTTCTATTGGTGGAAGGTATGAGTTAGAACTACACAGAGCTATTTGTCAGATCTGAGTAACTTTAAGTTCGAGGTGTTCATTCATATTTTGTGTGTGTGTTCTCAGAGCATTTCCTTTCAGCTCCTACATTTCTAGGTGGATCTGAGCTCCTGCTCTAGCTCAATCCTGCTGAAATAAAGAACGTTTGTATGATGATCCTTGAAGCTTTAGGATTTTTCATGGCATACTGTATACTTACACATTAACAGTAGCACAAGACTCTTCTTCATATGGAGATGATACAGCAGAATCTCTGTTCGAGCACCCAAATCCCTGCATCTGTGAGAACAATGAGGGAATGAAATTGAAATGAAATGTATCTTCATCCTAGTTCTACATGCCATTCTCAGATGTGATGACAAACAATCAGGAATAGCAGTTCTGGCATTTCAGACTCCCAGTAAAACAGTCACTGTTTTAACAGGTAGACCCACACTAAATACAGGTTTCAGAGTAGCAGCTGTGCTAATCTGTATTCGCAAAAAGAAAAGGAGGACTTGTGGCACCTTAGAGACTAACCAATTTATTTGAGCATAAGCTTTCGTGAGCTACAGCTCACTTAATCATCTGAAGTGAGCTGTAGCTCACGAAAGCTTATGCTCAAATAAATTGGTTAGTCTCTAAGGTGCCACAAGTCCTTCTTTTCTTTTTGCGAATACAGACTAACATGGCTGTTACTCTGAAACCTCTCATAAGTACTGTAATACAATCTATTATGAAAGTTGAACTTACAAATGTTGAATTATATACAAAAATTAACTGCATTCCAAAATAAAACAATGTAAAATTTTAGAACCTATAAGTCCACTCAGTCCTACTTCTTGTTCAACCAATCACTAAGACAAAAAGTTTGTTTACATTTGCAGGAGGTAATGCTTCCTGCTTCTTGTTGACAATGTCACCTGAAAGTGAGAACAGGCATTCGCATTGCACTGTTGTAGCCAGCATTGCAAGATATTTACGTGCCAGATGAGTTAAAAATTCATATCTCTTCATGCTTCAATCACCATTCCAAAGGACATGCATCTATGCTGATAAGGGGTTCTGCTCGATAATGATCCAAAGCAGTGCAGAGTGACGCATGTTCACTTTTATCATCTGAGTCAGATGCCACCAGCAGAAGGCTGATTTTCTTTTTTGGTGGTTCAGGTTCTGTAGTTTCCACATTGCAGTGTTGCTCTTTTATGACTTCTGAAAGCATGTTCCACACCTCATCCCTCTCAGATTTTGGAAGGCACTTCAGATTCTTAAACCTGGGGTTGAGTGATGTAGCTATCTTTAGAAATCTCACCTTGGTACCTTCTTTGTATTTTGTCAAATCTGCAGTGAAAGTGTTCTTAAAATGAACAACATGTGCTGAGTCATCATCCGAGACTGCTGTAATATGAAATGTATGGCAGAATGCAGGTAAAACAGAGCAGGAGACCTATAATTCTCCCCCAAGGAGTTCAGTCACAAATTGCATGAATTGCATTATTTTTTTAACGAGCGTCATCAACATAGAAGCATGTCCTCTGGAATGGTGGCTGAAACATGAAGGGGCATATGACTGTTTAGCATATCTGGCATGTAAATACCTTTCAATGCGGGCTACAAAAGTGCCATGCAAATGCCTGTTCTCACTTTCTGGTGACATTGTAAATAAGACGAGAGCAGCATTATCACCTGTAAATGTAAACAAACTTGTTTGTCTTAGCGATTGGCTGAACAAGAAGTAGGACTGAGTGGACTTGTAGGCTCTAAAGTTTTACTTTTTGTATCTGAGTGCAGTTATGTAACAATCTACATTAAGTTGCACTTCTATGATTGCATTACTTTATTATATGAGGAGACTTATTTTTACAGTGCAAATATTTGTAATAAAAATATGAAGTGAGCACTGTACCCTTTGTATTCTGTGTTGTAACTGAAATCAATAGATTTGAAAATGTAGAAAAACCAAAAATATTTAATAAATTTCAGTTTGGTATTCTATTGTTTAACAGTGTGATTAAAACAGCAATTAATTTTTTGAGTTAATCGCGTGAGTTAACTGCGAGTAATTGACGACCCTACTAAATACATAGTGGAGGAGCTCTCCTGGCAGCCATACATGAGCATCACCAATGGTAAGCACTGGGCATTTATTATTATACACACTTCTAAAGCATTCTTCCCTTTATTAGCTCCACCTAGATGCTGGAGGCAAATTTTAGTATGTGTCCAGCTGGTTCATTTTTTCTTTTTAATAGAACTTTGCTGGTTTGTTATAACTTGTTTTGTTCAAAGCTTTATGGTAATTATTATCTGTATTGTGATAGGCAGCTGGAGGCTCCAGCCCTGTTGTGCTAGGCAAGGTACAAGCGTATGACAGAAATTATCTCGGGCCTAAAGAGGTTACAGCCTATTGGTTCATTTTTCCTCCACTACTTTTTCCATTGTTTAGCTTGTCTTTTTTCAGCTGTCTTTTAATTATCTGCTGTTGTGAAATAATTGTTCCCACTTTTTAATATGGGGTCTCTATTTGTTAGCACCCTGTTGCAGCAGAATGAGGAGCTACACCACCTGACTCCCTTGTCCTTATGCTGCCACACTCAGTTCTGTGTTAATCAAGTTTGTCATCCATTCCTCTGGATGGGTCCTTAATAGTCTGTCCCCTTCAAGATAAAGGGGAATTGAAAGTTCCCTGACCCTAGTGGGGGCTGGACAGCCTTAGGTCTCCTGGTTTTAGAGCCACTTTCTCCAGAGTTGTTTTTGGCTGGAGTAGGTAGGGGAATCTGAGGCAACCCACTTCACTGGGTTCCAGCTCAGTCCTTCGTGTCTTACAATTTCAACATATTTCCTTAACTATTTTTTTGGTAAATGCAGATACACTTCAGGTTGCTTGCTTTTTAAGGATAAGCATATTTCTTACATGGTTGCCAGGCAGAACTTCACAATGCACCCAACAGGCTGTTGTACAAATAGGTTTTTATTAGATCTGTTTTGTACCAGCTTGGCCCAATCCTACAACAATTTTACCTTGTTTTCAGTCAAGGAGATTGTGGGTGCATGTTCTGAATGTCAATTTGATAACTACTTTAAGGACCAGTGATATCCTGGTCAGGGAGCTAGTAATAACTCCCCCTTTACAAGTCTATATAACAATGCTGGTACCACAAAGGCCCTGACCCTACAAACACACCTTTTCTCAGACAAGTAGTCTCATTACCATCGCTGGGTATGTTTACACAGCAAAGAAAACCCTGTGGCTGGCCCATGCCAGCTGGCTTGGGCTGCGGGGCTGTTTTGTTGCTGTGTAGACTCCTTGGCTCAGGCTGGAGCCCGAGCTCTGGAACCCTCCTACTCCACAGGGTTCTTAAACCTGGGCTGCAGCTGGAAGTCTAAACAGCAATGAAACAGCCCCACAGCCCGCATGAGTCCCCTAGAAAGGGCCAGCTGGGGGTATCTAGTTGCTGTGTCAACATACCACTGAGACTACTCATGTCCTTAAAATTAAGCACATGGTTACGGTATGCAAGATCAGGATCAAAGTTTGTAATCCTCCTTCAAAATTACCTGGTAGCCAATTGACTCTTAATACAGGTTTCATTATAAAATAGTGTGCTCAGACATTTCAGTTTGTTTTCTGCTAGTTTAACAGCACTCAGTAAGTATGACAACCCAGTTCGTCACATAACATATCTTCTAAGGCATGAATGATTTCCAACTACAAATAATTTTTATCAAGATCTTGGTTAGTTATTACATTGTAAGAGTGAATGACTACATGCAAGATACTTTCTAGGATTTATCCAAGTTATAGATGTTGGAAAATTAGAGTTCTGTATATCCATGAAAGAAAATTCTTCACAAGACCTGTAGCAATGGATCGTCATGTTCATATCAAGCATGATTTTTCTAGAAGCAAAGTGGTAGTTAAGAGTACTCACAGTGTTTTTGTTGGAATAATTAGATTATGCTATTGTGTACATTTATAAAATAATTTGACTTGTGAGATCTGGACCTCTCTCCTATAGTTTCTTGTGCTTTGAAAGCTTATATCATGGTCATGTATAGTAAAGTGCCACAGGTTTGCTTTGCAGAACCCCCCCCTTCCCCCCCCGCTCCAATATTCATATTTTTGCTCTGGCATTTACAGCATTTGGGAAGGGCATCTGTCTGCAACAGCTAGTCTAATTAAACTCGGAGCTGAGGCAGGGAAGTGGTGATGATGATGATGATGTACAGTACGCCCAATCTGCTCACAGTACAAAGCATGTCGTGTATGGCCTTCATAATTTGGAGAGCCTCCGTCAACAAATCTGCCCACTAGGTTAAAATAAATATCTAATTACATTAAATTCAAGTATTTTAGGTCCAATTCGCGTACACTTTCAAAATATCTGAAGAGAGATTAGAGAGAACCTACAAGGGCTATGACAAAAATCGGGAGCTGCCAAAGTATCCGAAAGTGCTGATTTCCTGAGTCTAATTTTTCTTAATGTTAAAAAATTTAATATTGCAAATAAATGTTTGAACCAATTATGAAACCCCCCTGTGTGTTCTCGTGAATGAGTCACAGCAATATTTTTCTTGGTGTAGCGCTAATTAGCTGCAGAGCAATGAAGTGTTACAGATGCTAGAGAGAAGAAAGGGAGCGATTTACTTTGATTATGCTGTGGAGACTAAAAATCTCTGAGGCCCTAATTCTGCAAATTGTTCCCACAGGTAGACCCCTTGCCTGTCCCCTAAGGTCAGCGGGGCTCAGGCTGAATTGCAGAGTTGGGGCATACTCGGTCCATCTCATGCTCTCATCTTTTCACAAGTTCTCAAGGTAGCAAGCATGGTGAATATTGCACTCCAGGATATGTGGCATGGGGCGATTAACGGTCTGTCTGAATTAGTTAATACACATATGCATTTGGTATAATAATGAAAACGGTCTAAACTATTTGCAGATAAAGAGATCAACTTCACATTCATGGATTCACGTTGTTATTTAGTAGGGGCTGCACACTGCATACCTTGTGTAGGCTGAGTTTATTGCACACGCCAGGGGCTCCTTGCATCCTTCCATTTGCCTGCCCCCACAAGCTCCCTGTGTTTCACCCTCCCATCCCCTTCTATTTCAGGGACCCTCTGCCAGGGGTTCTGTATGCTTCTCCTACGGTACTAGCAGCTTTGTGTGCATCCCCCATGCTCTGAATTCCCCCCAGGGCAGTGTCTGTATGCATCCCCTCCCATTCCAGGGTCCCCCAATCTCCCATCCCACTGTGCCTGGGCTTCTGTGTGCTCTATTCCACCCTCACTCCCACCATTATTCTTTCTCTCTGGCAGATAACTCAGTTAGGGTGTCACCATGTTAAATTCCAGTGAGAGGAAGTGAAGAAATGAGATGGAGTAGTTATGCTGGATAGAATTAATGGGTACTATAACTAGATGCTTGTTCTACAGACAATTGCAGAGGTGCTTGAAGCTGTGGCCGTGCTAAGCTGATGGCTGGGGCTCAATTTGTGCCCCCCCTCCCCCCGTTTCCCTTTCAGTTATCCAATTATCCTCCAAATCAATATGATCCTGAAGTCTGCTGCCTAGAATACTCTCTGAAACAGTGGAATTGCTCAGATGTGATTGCTGTATTCATAAATTAACACATTACAAACATAAATACAAACTGAGAAATGCCATCAAGTTGAGCATAAGGCCTTTGCAAATGTGGGCAGTGAGTATTTGGATGACCTCTAGGTAGCTGTCAAATTATCACTAAAGCATTGATCCTACATGTATGTATGCAAGTGAATAATTTTAACATGTGTGAGTAATCCTGAAAGTGAAAAACTATTCAACCAAGGGTTTGCAGAATTAGGGTCTTAGTGCTTATTTATTCTGCTTTACTAAACATGAATGACAACTATCTAAAGAATGTTGAGGAAAAAGCAGGGGGAAAAATGAATGAAGCTTTTCCATGTAAAATATTTTTCTTTTTTCATCCAAAGCTGTAGTCATCAGTCATTTCCCTGCTTTTGAAAAGTTTTTGTCATCCAATCAGGGAGAGGAAAAGACAATGCCATGTTACATAGTCTTTATTTGTGATGTATGGTTGATTACCTATCAAACAATCAAAGTAAAGAGTTTGCCAATAACCCTGGTGATGTTGAAACTACTTATGGAATATTTATGAACAATTATGTTCACAAATTCTTTTCAAACCCATCTTTATTTCTGTGAACAGAAATAGTGAATAATTCGAATAGCTCCATTTTAGTGTGCATGGGCAGAATTGCTGATATATCAATAATAAATTCCAGATGGAGGAAACTGGTTTAGGGAAAAAATCATCCCAGACTTTCATTCGCCCAAGACATCTTTGCCCCCCATTAATTACTCTAATGTTATTTGTAAACAATGAACACATTAGATTCAGCAGCAAAGTTGATTTATGATGTAATGTGTAAAAAGAAAAGGAGTACTTGTGGCACCTTAGAGACTGACCAATTTATTTGAGCATGAGCTTTTGTGAGCTGTAGCCACAAAAGGTGCCACAAGTCCTCCTTTTCTTTTTGTGAATACAGACTAACACAGCTGCTACTCTGAAAGATGTAATGTGTGTTCCTGGAGATGTATTCAGCCAAAACTACAGTCCCTCTTTTCAAAAAGAGCGCTTTCTACGTTCCTGCATTTGGCATGGTGCAATTACTCATCTGTTTTTCTTAACGCATTTCAAGTTTTGAAAATGTCTTGAGCCTTGGAAGTGAAATCTCTTTGAAAGTCACAAAGCCCTGTCAGTGAGCAACCTCAGAATTCATTTATAGGTTAGACAATCAGGCACCATGGCACTAGCCTTTGGACATAGAGCATTTGTTATTAGGATCTATGGTGGAGTTTCTGCTTTCCCTGCTGCTGGCCATTGCATCTATCTTCCTGACATGTCAATTACTTTCTGTCATGAAGGGTGGGGTAGGGAGAGGATTTTCAGCAACACTTCAATACAAAATAAGGGAATTTATCGTGATCTAATTTTTCATAAGGAGCCTAACAGGCAAGAGTGAAAATCAAAAGACCCAACAGAAAAAAAAAAATCATACCCATGTAGCAGAGGTCCACTGTGTCACTAGCAATGTACACAAGCAGTTGATCTACTGCAGTTGTTACTGCATGGCAGGAATGGCACTGTTGAATGTGAGAGGATTCCTCCTGTACATGTGTGTACACACACCCACATTTTCCAAGCATTGTTAAAGCTGGACTTAGTTTCAAGGTATTTCAATTCAGGACATAAAGTTCTGACTCTTTTGAAAAGTGCATGATGAACAAAAACAAGGTATTGTTTTCTCTTAGTCTGATCTATCATTTTTGTATGTTATGACTAACCCAAGAATTTCTGTAACAGACCAAGAATGGTAAGAATGTATCTACATGACCTTTGTTTCCCTGTAACCTGGAGACAAAGATGGGGGCTTGTTACAGTATATGTTGCATCATTAACTATAGATTGATGCAATGTAGGAACTAGTATTCAAACATTTCATAAATTTTCAATTGCATTTTGATTCAGCAAAAATCACATCATTTTTTCCCCTCTTCTGCATACACATTTTTGTTCTCAGTAGTGTTTAGGGAAGAGTGTGTACTCATTCACACCAATTTTCTTGTGCAATACAAATGTACGTTAGTGTATGATCATGCATATATGCACGAATGGTGTTCAGCTGGCCATTCTCAGACCCTGGACTTGATTTGCCAATGCCTGGTACTTTATTTACATGTGTGCAAAGTAGGCATAAAGTGCTTCCATTCTGATTTTTCATGCCTGCTTTGTACTCTGTTTGTAGAGGTGTGCCTGAATAAACAAAGTGCAAAGCAGTTAAGAATCTGGGCCATAATCTTTGTGGCTTTGGTAGTGAGGGTAGAATTAATGTAGTTAATCAAATGGGTTTACAAGGGTTTGTGAATACACCCTACAGTTTATCCATGGCCACACCCCAGGCTCATGAGAAGTTAAATGAGACAGACAAGGATCTAGCCAGACTCTTTGCAAGTAAGACTGTACATACATACGCCCAGATGCTCAGCTGGTGTAAACTGGTGTAGCTTGATTGTGGACCTATTACTTGGTGTGAGTGTGATAAGAAAATTATGTATAAAGTTTGCTGTAAACCACAAATGAAATTGCTTTCAATGGATTATTTCTGCCTTTGAGTCAGGAAGGAATCCATGTAATGTGAGGCTTATGTACATGAGCTAGAATATAAAATAATGCATAGGTACTCCCAAAGAGCCATGGGGCCTACCAGACTACAGTTCACCTCCCTGTTGCTATAGATAGGCATATTGGTTGTCAGATGCAATTAGCATGAAGGGACCCCCATACCTGAGACTTTAGACCCTCAGGGACCACAAGGGCAACCACTACTTCTCACAGTGCTCCCATCTCCCTTCACTCACTTATGTTTATAAAAAGGAGAATGGAATATAGTTTGGTTTACATTGTATACAAATCACTATTTTGTTTAGTTAATGCTGCTTCTACATTCTTAAGCCAAATATTAATTTACTCTGGACTTCCAAAAGTCTCTAACTAATTGTCAGAGTCAGGCGATTGTGAGTGAATGATACAATTCTTACAGAAGTGCTGCTTTTAAAACATAGCAGTGGGTCATCATTCAAAGGTCTGAAGTCACAGCAGTTGAGAATGAGGTTTGTGAGAAGCCTCATGTGTCCGAATTTGAAAATGATTAGGTTTGCTCTCCACTTAGAAGAGAGTGTGGGGGAAAATGAGGAAAATGAATACAGTAGATAAGACTCCTCCTTGCGGCAGACTAGTTTAAGGGGGTTGTTCTTATATCACTAATGTGACTTTCTCAAAGTTAGTTAAACAAAACTCCATTTTCCCCAACTCCCTCCCTAGGGATTTAAGATATAAACACAATGGGTTTCAACTTCTAGTTAGATTTCCATAGCTTGAAAGCCACCAAAGAGTTTGAGAGATCCATGAATCCTCAAACTACTCCAAATTGTATCCATTCGTGTTCTAAATGGATTTTTTAGCCTCTCGGAGGCAGGTGCTTTTTCTCCCAGCTGCTCATGCTGTGCAGTTGCTGAGTCACTTTCAAGTTTAAATGTATATTTCACAGCTGAATCGGGGCTGTACAAATGAACCGCTCAACTTAAAGACAGCCTGGTCATCTGCAAAGCACTGATAAGCCAGGCAGTTGATGGCTGCAGTGCTTCTCCTTGAAGTTCAGTTGTCCTCTTCAAAGGAAAACTGCCACCTCCATTCCATCATCAGTGCTTTAGAGATGGTTGGGTTGATTTGAAGTTTAACTTCTACTTAAGAAATGAAAATTGGAGCTGTTTTAAATGCTCCCAGTTTAGGTTTTTAAGTAAAACGCAAAAGTAGCCAGGACACTTCTGCTGCACTGTGAGTGCAGCAGCTGCTGCACTCACAGAGACAGACAGCATCTCTCCGAGATGCCTGGATTCCTGGTCACCTAGGAGCTTCTGAAGGGGACCACCTACCTCATCGGGTTTCCAAAGAGATCCATCAACTGTCTCCTCCCACCTGGCTCACTACCGCTCCAGAAGAAGATATTTTTCAGTTGAACTTTCACATAAGATGAAATTTCAACAGTTTCAGCCAGGTTTGACTTAGTTCCCAATTAAGTGTACAAGGAGTCAATGGCTTCTCCAGCACTGCTGAGTCCAGTGGCTGAGCGGGAGGAGACAGGATGGATACACGGGGGAAGAATAATGCCTTTTCTACTAAACACTATATGCTTTTAAATGTATTTTGGGAGAAGAAAAACCCCAGTTGTTCCTCCTTTCCCCATCTCATGTACATAATGAGAGAAGTCACATTTAGAGGACCACATTTTCAAAAATCTCTGATTTTTGTGACCGTTTAGATGTTTCAGTCTGACTGTGCTACAATTCTATTTAGATATGCCACTTCTGTCATTTTCACTTGCAGTCACTTGTACCCAGAACTGACAGAAGGTGTAAAGTTAGCGGCTGAGTTAAAGTTCCTTTGAAATTTTGGCCTTTTATCTCAATAAAATAACTGGGTAATGAGGCTTTAAACAGAACTGTGGAATTACCTAAAAGACCTAACTGGCCCTTCAAAATGTATTTAATTAGTGTCCAGTGCCATTGATTATGGTATTGCTCTAGAAATAATGAGAGCCCTCTAATTAGTTATCAGTGTTGTTAATCTCAAATGTAGAGGTTTTTAAATTTTCTTTGTGTTTCTTCCTTTTAGACCATAACAGATCATATAATGGGACCCAGTACAGAGAGCTGCTGATAAATGGGATTTCCTCCTAAAATGGTTAAGACCCATAAGAGCTTGTAATGCACTACTTTCCCTAACTCATCTGTCAAATTTAGGGCTTAATCCTGCATCTATTGAAGCGTTGACATTAATGGAAGTATTACCTATAACAGGCAATAATAACTATTAAATGAGCCCAGTTGTATTAATATCCCCTGTTGTTACTACTTTTATGTGTTTGTCTAATTCTGGTCAAATTAATTATACTTGACAATTTTTTCACATGTGGTGAAATATTCTCTTATTCTGTCAATACTCATCAACACCGCCTTATATAGTACACAGTATATCTTTAACCAGTCTACTTAATAGAAATAATGTCAGTTTTCATGGGTCTTAAGACTATGGATGAACTAGCAAACTGGTCTAAGATAATATTTCATGGCTTCCTCCTAATTTTTCATTGTATCAGTTCTTCCTATTTTAATGTTTCTTGAAAATTGTTTTTCTTAAAATATATCGCAATTTGTTTTTCTTTATTTGGATGCATGAATTATAAATTACAATGCAATAACACACTCCAGGTAATCCATTTCAGGTTGATTATCTCTCTGCTTGAGTGGTTAAAAGCCATTTAGCCTTCTGTCTTATGCCTTTGAACACCCCAACAGCGTGCAATAACCATTCAGGAACTGTAGGGTGCAATGCATGAAGGTACTTAGTTGCCTAAATCCCATTTTTAGGTACCATTGTGATCAACAAAACTCCTACTTGGATGCCGCCTAACCCTGTAAGTACCTAAAGTTTTGCCTCTGGGCATGTGCACTGCTACCTCCCTCTAGGCACCCAGGCACAAGGCGGCTCTCTCCCGCCAATCCACAGAGTGATTCACAAACCAGGAAAGACAGGCATTCAGCTGCCAAAGTCCTGTGCAGGGCCCAATACGGTAGATGTGCTCAGAGGCTGCTTACCAGATCAGGCTCCTCAGGCAGGCTCACAAAAAATGAGGGAAGTGGGGTGTAAGGAGGAACTCCCTTATGACCTGTAGCCTAGTGGGTAGGTGTCTCCTCCTGACAAGAAAAACAATAACAAAATGTGGAAATGGCAGAGGTGCTTAATGACTTCTTTGTTTCGGTTTTCACCAAGGAGGTTGGTGGTGATTGGTCGGCTAACATAGTGAATGCCAATGAAAATGAGGTAGGATCAGAGGCTAAAATAGGGAAAGAAGAAGTTTAAAAATTACTTACACAAGTTAGATGTTTTCAAGTCACCAGGGCCTGATAAAATGCATCTTAGAATACTCAGGGAGTTGACTGAGGAGATATTTGAGCCATTAGTGATTATCTTTGAAAAGTCATGGAAGAAGGGAGAGATTCCAGAAGACTGGAAAAGTGCAAATATAGTGCCAATCTATTAAAAAGGTAAATAAGGACAACCCGGGGAATTACAGTCCATTCACCTTTTCTTTTGTACCCAGAAAGATAATGGAACAAATAATTAAGCAATACATTTGCAAACGTCTAGAAGATAAAAACGTGATATATAACAGTCAGCATGGATTTGTCAAGAACAAACCATGTCAAACCAACCTGATAGCTTTCTTTGTCAGAGTAACAAGCCTTCTGGATAGAGGGAAAGTGGTAGACGTGGTATATCTTGACTTTAGTAAAGCTTTTGATACTGTCTTGCATGACCGTCTCATAAACAAACTATGGAAATACAATCTAGATGGAGCTATTATAAGGTGGGTGCATAACTGTTGGGAAAACCATTCCCAGAAAGTAGTTATCAGTGGTTCACAGTCATACTGGAAGGGCATAATGAATGGGGTCCTGCAGGGATCAGTTCTGGGTCTGGTTCTGTTCAATAACTTCATCAGTGATTTAGATAATGGTATAGAGAGTACACTTATAAAGTTTTCAGATGATACGAAGTTGGGACAGGTTGCAAGTGCTTTGGAGGATAGGATTATAATTCAAAATGATCAGGTCAAACTGGAGAAATGGCCTGAAGTAAATAGGATGCAATTCAATAAGGACAAATGCAAAGTACTCCACTTAGGAAGGAACAATCAATTGCACAAATAGAAAATGGGAAATGACTGTTTAGGAAGGAGCACTGTGAAAAGAGATCTGGGGGTCATAGTGCACTACAAGCTAAATATGAGTCAACGGTGTAACACACTTGCAAAAAAACCAGCCATCATTCTGGGATGTATTAGCAGGAGTGTTGTAAGCAAGACATGAGAAGTAATTCTTCTGCTCTACTCCTCACTGATTAGGCCTCAACTGGAGTATTGTGTCCGGTTCTGGGTGCCACATTTGAGCAAAGATGTGGACAAATTGGAGAAAGTCCAGAGAAGAGCAACAAAAATGATTGATGGTCTAGAAAACATGACCTATGAGGGAAGATTGAGCAAACTCAGCTTTTTCAGTCTGGAGAAAAGACTGAGAAGGGACATAAAAGGTTGTTAGGAGGAGGAGGAAGAAAAAGTGTTTTTCTTAACTCCTGAGGATAGGACAAGAAGCAGTAGGCTTAAATTGCAGCAAGGGAGGTTTAGGTTGGACGTTAGGAAAAAATTCCTAACTATCAGTGTGGTTAAGCACCAGAATTGTGGTTAAGCACCAGAATAAATTGTGTAGGAAGATTGTGGAATCTCCATAATTGGAGATTTTTAAGACCAGGTTAGACAAACACCTGTCAGGAATGGTCTAGGTCTTACCCTGTCATGAATGCAGGGGATGGGACTAGATGACCTCTTGAGGTCCCTTCCAGTCCTATGATTCTACAAGAAGGGATTTGAACAGGGGATCTGCCACCTTTTGGATGAGTATCCTAATCACTAGGCTATAGATTCGTTTTCTTTTGCTGGCCCAATTAATATTTAATTAAATAATTGAATAAAGTGCAACAACTTAATAAGAGAGATTGAGGGACACCCACATCAGACTATCCCATACCTAGCAGTTAGGGCACTCACCCGCAAGCTGGTAGATCCATGTTCAAATCCCTTCACTTTAACAAGCTGAGGGGGGACTTGACCTGCGGGTCTTCCACATCCTGAGTGAGTAACTGATCCATTAGGCTAAAGCTTATAAAGAATCCCCTTCTTTTTCTCTTCCCCCTCTCCCCCCCCCCCATTTTGTGTGAACTCACCTGAAAGGACAGATTCAGTAGGTGGCCTCTAAGTGTACCTACCAGGCCCCGTATGCAACCTAGGCGGGTGAACACCTACCATCTCCCAGTTCATCAATCACAAGCAGAGATAGGCCCTTCCCTGCAGGGAAGGGGAGACTCAGATGACTATCTCCACGAGAGGGATGGGGCTTGGCACACACCCTTCTGATCATCCTATTGGCTATCTTAGGCAGCTCCTCACCTAGCATGCTGGTTTGGTGGTTCGTATTCTAAGACATCTATCTCTCCCCAGCTGTTATATATGCAGCCCAGGTGCCTAACTCTGGCTTTGGGGATCTCGGTGCTGTTTCTGTGATTTTTTTTTTCTAGGTGCCTAAAAGTTAGGTGTTGTGACACTCAGAGTCACAATGTCTAAATCCCTTTGTGGATCTGGGTCTTAGTGTCTGTCATGGCCCATTGGTTTAATTTAAAAAGATAAACTAGGAGCATTATTACACTCTGCTTTAACTTTTTCCAATATAAAGTTGTCCTACCATGGGAAATTAGCAATGGTATTCACAATCCCTGAAGAGAAAATTCATAGATTTTTAAGACCAGAAGGGACCATTGTGATTGTCTAGTGAAAAGGCTTCTGTTATAGTCTAATGGACTTTAAGGCCAGAAGGAACCATCATGATTACTTAATCTGACCTCCTGCACATTACAAGCCACAGAACCTTGCCCACCCACTCCTATAATAGTTCCTTAATCTCTGGCTGAGTTACTGAGGTCCTCAAAAAAAGATTTAAAAACTTTAAGTTGCAGTGAATCCACCATTTACACTAGCTTAAACCTGCAAGTGACCCATGCCCCATGCTGCAGAGGAAGGCAAAAACCTCCACTGTCTCTGACAATCTGACCTGGGGGGAAATTCCTTCCTGACCCCAAATATGGCAATCAGTTAGACCTTGAGCATATGGGCAAGACCCAGCTGCCAGACAATGGGAAAGAATTCTCTGTAGTAACTCAGCCCTCCCCATCTAGTGACCCATCACCGGCTGTTGGAGATATTTGCTACTAGCAGTTACAGATCGGCTATGTGCCATTGTATGCAATCTAATCATACCATCCCCCTCCATAAACTTAACAAGCTCAGTCTTGAATCCACTTACATTTTTGGCCCCCACTGCTCACCCAGGAGGCTGTTCCAGAACTTCACTCCTCCAATGGTAAGAAACCTTAACCTAATTTCAAGTCTAAACTTCTTGATGGCCAGTTTACATCCATTTGTCCTTGTGCAAACATTGGCACTTAACTTTAAATAACTCCTTTCCCGCTTGATATTTTATTATAAAATTTCTGTTCCCCATGTAGGTGTTTATAGAAGAATCATAGAAGATTAGAATTGGAAGAGACCTCAGGAGGTCATCTAGTCCAACCCCTGCTCAAGGCAGGGCCAACACCAACTAAATTATCCCAGCCAGGGCTTTGTCAAGCTGCGCCTTAAAAACCTCTAAGGAGGAAGATTCCACCACCTCCCTAGGTAACCCATTCCAGTGTTTCACCACCCTCCTAGTGAAATAGTGTTTCCTAATATCCAACCTAGACCTTCCCCACTGCAACTTGAGACCATTGCTCCTTGTTCTGTCATCTGCCACCACTAAGAATGGCTGAGCTCCATCCTCTTTGGACCCCCCCTTCAGGTAGTTGAAGGCTGCTATCCAATCCCCCCTCACTCTTTTCTTCTGCAGACCAAACAAGCCCAGTTCCCTCAGCCTCTCCTCGTAAGTCATGTGTCCCAGCCCCCTGATTGTTTTCATTGCTCGCTGCTGGACTCTCTCCAATTTGTCCGCATCCTTTCTGTATTGTGGGGGGGGACCCAAAACTGGACGCAATATTCCAGATGTGGCCTCACCAGTGCTGAATAGAGGGGAATAATCGCTTCCCTTGATTTGCTGGCAATGCTCCTACTAATGCAGCCCAATATGCCATTAACCTTCTTGGTAACAGGGGCACACTGCTGACTCATATTCAGCTTCTCATCCACTGTAATCCCCAGGTCCTTTTCTGCAGAAGTGCTGATTAGCCAGTTGGTCTCCAGCCTGTAGCAGTGCATGGGATTCTTCTGTCCAAGTGCAGGACTCTGCACTTGTCCTTGTTCAAGCTTATCAGATTTCTTTGGCCCAATCCTCCACTTTGTCTCAATCACTCTGGACCCTAACCCTACTCTCCAGCATATCTACCTCCCCCACCCCAGCTTAGTGACATTTGCGAACTTGCTGAGGGCGCAATCTATCCCATCATCTAGATCATCAATAAAGATGTTGAACAAAACCGACCCCAGGACTGAGCCTTGGGTTACTCCTCTTGATACCAGCTGTCAACTAGACCATGTTAAGGCATGTCAGGCTCAATTAAGAAGGAGACCCAGCTGAGAAGGAGCTGGGTGGCTAATATAGAGGAAGAGTTTCAGGGTAGAAAAGAAGGGAGGGGAGTGCAGGGGGAGAATAGGTTCTGAGGAATTCTGGCAATAGGCTAGGATAGATGCTGAAAAACCACAAGGGTGGAGTGACCCCATGTAATGAACCTTGCTAAAAGGGCAGGAACCCAATTGCCAGGGAGAAATTGCTGGGAAGTGTTGCTCATTACATGAACTAGAAAGGACCCTGCAGGGACTAGAAAGGGGCTGGGGAAAAGGGCCTAGAGATAGACCAAGGTAGGAAGAAGTCCAGGGGAGCAGCAAGGGGATGGAGGAGAAGACACTGCTCAGTGTAGGGTCCCTGGGCTGGAAAACAGGAGAGAGGGAACTTAGATTCCCCCTACTGATCACCAAAGAAAGTGTTGGAAAGCCCTCTGATACAAGGGGTAAGGCTAATAGAAGCCCTGCAACAAGAGCTGTAAGGACCACTGGGCCTAGAGACAGAGGCCAAAGACCTGACATAAGGTGGTAATCTAACTATTTGTTGGCATGATTTTGTCACTCCGGAAGGGCATGGGAGTGGGGGGAAACTATGAAATCTGAGTCACAAGAAGTGGACCACTGGAGGACTGGAGCAGCTATCAGCAGGAGGTACCAAAGGAGGAAAGCCTGATACCCCACACCTAGCCACAAGGGAGTGCTTGCATCAGTGAGTCACTCTTCAGCATTAGCATCCACTTTGCACAGATGTAAATGACAGCAAAAGCTGCAGGGCATTGGAGAATTAGACAAATATTCTGCAAACCCAGTAATTGATGTTAAACTTTAAATAAACAGGAAACTTTTATCAAATAGTATTTGTTCATACTCTACATAAGAACCTGTGGCAGGAGGAAATAGTTATACTCTGTACATTATGTTTAGAAAATATGTATTGAATGGCAAATTATTTGTAAATTTTTATCTAACAATGATAAAACCTGATCTGCATACTATTTTTACAGTTATCTGACCCTTAATTTAAAAACAAACCATAACAGCCATGGACTTTCTGCACTGATGTATAGAGTTTCTATAGAGGAGCACATTTGCTGTTTGTTAATAATACTCTGCAGAATAGCTTGTTCCCAACAGAAAAAAATCATTGCCCCTCTTTACATGCAGGGCCTAGCAAGATCACTGCATTACCATAGTTTATGCTTCAGATTCTTGTATAATTGAAATGCAGAGAAACAGGTACAGCAATAAAGTAATTTTAGATTTTTGCTATGGAAACAAATTTATTTCTAATTTCTAGAAGGAAATAATAAACCCACCAGGACAATGCCACCTACTCTTGCCAGCATGTGCTCTAGCAACATTGTTCTGTACAGAGCCTAATTCTAATAATTTCAGATAATTCCAAGCAACAATCAGTAGGGAGCTGGGAAGAAGGGAGAGCATATTAAAGACAAACTTTTTCAGGAATTAAAGGTGCAACATTTTCTTAACCTATTTTATATTGGTACTTTTCCAAAGGTCTGGTGTACTTTGTCAAATGCACCTGTAACACAGTAAGATCCGAATTATCATATGTTTGGCAAACAGACAGAGTGGAAAAAATATAAAAAGCTCCGTTAACAAGAAAAGCTGATCTCTAAGACATTGGTTCTATGCTGAGTGGAGTCCAGCCTTAAGATTCATCCTGTTCCTCCAACTCTCCTAATACTTATTGACACCTGCTACTGCTGTATAATGAATGGGCCTTTAATTTACAAAGAAAAAAAATTGGTCACAAAACAGTTATAGTTGCTTAACAGGAATAGCTCCCCACCCATGACCCTTAAAAACAAGAAAATGCTTATTCAGGTATCCTTCTTTAATATACCTTCATCCCTACCCAAATGCACATGGCAGATCACTTTCACTGACAGACTCTGCCTCATTCCTCACAGTTACTCTATAGAGTAATACTTTAACTCTATTCTCACCAATAGCAATGTACGTCTCTGGTAGGCATACATTTACAGGTGAACTGTATAATGTGGTGGTTTCTCACAGGGAAGTTTGACCTCATGGTTGGGTCAGAAGAGGAGCCACTTTCTATCAGGTCCTGAGGCTGTGGTCCATAGGCCTGCTTCAGAGTGAAGACAGAGGTTTAGTGAGGCCTGGTGACTTTCTATAGCTATAGTTAAGACAATCCTGGGTGGATTTTCATGGGGGTTAGAAAAAAGGGTACCCTTTCCATAAGGAGCCTGCAAGCTTTTCACTCACTGGTGCAGCCTGATTTCAACTGTTTCAGAAACTACGTCTGTAATTTTTGTGCCTCAGGTTCACATTGCGGATAAAAATCCATTGTAATAGTGTGTCTGCTAAACTCCTCCCACCATAGGAATTTCCTGTCACTTGTTACTCAATACTAAATGTTTTTGAAAGTATTTCTCCTGTTTGATCTGTGTAATCCAAACTAACGCTTTCTGGAGAAATATACTGAGGGCCCAATCTGGCAGTTGTTGCACACTCCATTTCCTTAGTCAGGCTGTTTTCGTGTAAGAGCACAAACACGTCATGGTCCTTGAGGCTAAACTATGCTCCTGCATGGATCAGAAAAGGATGCATGTAATCAAGGAGTTATGGACTGACCACTTGGAAGTGATGGTTATATCCAAAGGGTAGACAATAGACTGGTTGCTCTTGTAAGAATGAATGGGTCAATTTTATGAATTTGCCAACGTGCCAGTTAAATTTTAAAGCTGAAATATAACAATCTGGATTTGCCAATTTAATAAGTGTTATAGCAATAGCTGAATGGAATTAAAAAAAAAAAAGGGGGTCATCCTAACTTAGAGGCCAGGGAGCATTAGCTTACTAATTTTAATGATGGGTTCTTTTCACACTGGGTTCTGCTTTTACCTTGGGTAGTAAATTCCAAATCAAGCCACTTAGCTTTCAACTATCAACAAGTTTACCAGTTCACCAAGAATCACACGCTTATATAACTAATAGTTTTTATAGATTGTTAGGATATCAAAGATTCTAGGGAAGTACTAAATACAACGTGCTGTGTTGTAAGCAACTGACATAAACAGCATTGAGGTCAAGCATTATATCATAGAACAGTGGTTTTCAAAGTTCGGGGCGTGACCCAGTACTGAGTTGCAGAATGCAGGCACTGGGTCACCTTGCTCAGCACCCAGAGACCCTGTCGGCTGGCCAGTAAAAACTAGTAGTCCCTACCTGCTCTGACACCATGCTCTGCCCCAGAAGAAGCCAGCAGCAGGTCTGGCTCATAAGCAAGGGGGCCATGGGGCTCTGCTCACTGCCCCTGCACTGAGCACCGGCTCCACACTCCCATGGACCAGTTCCAGGCCAATGGGAACTGGGGGGCAGTGCCTGTGAACAGAGCTGCTGGCCACTTCCGGAGCGCTACATGGTCTGCGGTGCCAGGACAGGCGGGAAGCCTGCCTCTGCGCCCGGGTTGTGCCACTAACCGGGAGCCGCCGGAGGTAAACCTGCACCCCAATCCCCTGCCCTAGCCTGGAGCCCCTTCCTGCACCCCAACCTCCTCATCCCCAGCCCCACCCCAGAGCCTGCCCCCCCAGCCCAGAGTTGTGACCCCCTCCCACACCCCAAATCCCTCATCCCCAGCTCTGTTGAGTTGCAGGCATCAACAATTTTCTTTAACGGGGTCTCCAGAAAAAAAGTTTGAAAACCACTGTCATAGAATGATACAAATCACCAAGATTTCTTATGACACTTGCTTACAATCATCATTTATTTAGTATGTCTAATAGTTATCACACTTCAAGTAATTCTCCAAGGAGTAAGGATGTAATTTTCTTGTAAGGCAATCTCAGGAACCTGTTATTTCTAGCGTTTGGTTTAAAACATTAAAAGCAACTGCTTAAAATTATTGTTTGAGATTCTGTTAGGCCCATTTACTTGGACTTACAAAAGAGAACAACATTTAGCATTACAGTAGGATCGTGAACCACGTGTACGGCACCTTCTTCACCTTTTAACGGTCTTTATTCAGCCAACTGAGGTGATTCTGCGGTTCCCCCCACTTTCTGCAGGTGCTAACAATGAATAAAACCAAACCTAGACAGCCACATATTTCCTTGTTTAACTATCTGTCCACTCCCCCTCGTGGCTGGTCTATTATACACATTATAGCATTTCCCTACATTTTAAGTATTTACTACACAACTTACAAAACTATCAATAATAATTAGAAATGCATTGCAAATTGCAAATAATAAACAAATAGGCAGTCAATCACTATTACACTTAATCTTTCATGTATGTAGATGGACGTTTCTCACATGTGGAACACCTCAGTTCAACCACTGCAAAAGGTAATTCTGCCTTCACTGCTGCATTTTCAGAAACCACTTTTGGTTCAAACCTGTCATTTTGAGATGTGGGAGCTTGAGAACAGTCTGTCCATGAGGTCTCTCCATAGTAGCTGATCTTGGGCCAGAATTCCAGAAACTGGTGCTGAACCTAACTGGGCATTCTCCAAGGTGCAATTCCACTGTTGCTGTACTAACATCTCCAGAGTTTACCACAATCCTTATTCGCAGCTCATCCACATGTTGGCCCACAAACCCTGCCATCCCCCTCAATTACCCTGTATGAGACTAGTTGTGAAAAATCTTGCATGATAGCTGGCATCCAGTTGGGATTGGGACAGTATAGACAGTTCTCCAACAGTAAAACTATGCTCTTGATCATGCTTGTCATGTTGCCGCTTTTGCTTCTGTCGTTTTTGCTGTATTTTTCCTATTAAGTATAGACTCATGTATAAGAGTGGACCCACAGTAGGAGATTTCAACTCTCTTGACAAATAGAACAGGATTGTACCTTACTCTCAATATCCATATCCATCTTTGGCCATCTGTTCATTTTAGTATCTTGGTGTACCTGAGGGAGTTCATCCATTATTACTTCACGGCCTTGCTTTGGAATGATGACCTGTGCATCCCATAATACACATCCACCTTGCACACTAAGTTCACTGTTACAGGGTGCTGGGCAAAGGGTTATTGATTCAGCCCTCTGTTATGCCAGCTCCCATTTAGAGGAATAAATTAGAGCTGGCTGATGATAACCTGGTCCTAATTGGAGAAGCAGAGCCAGCCGCTGCCTAAGTAGCCTGGGGCTGTATAATAGCCTCAGGGAAAGGAAGCTGGCAGGGGGAGGGGAAGAGCAGAAAGAAAGGGAAAAGGCAGGGAGTAGAAGCAGGGAGGTAGCTCTTCCCTCCCTCCTGCCTTCAGAGAGCGAAGGGTCAACTGTCCATGGTGAAATGGTGGTGGGAACAAACCTTTAAATAAACTGCAGCTATGGTTACTAACCCCAAGGTCTCAGAGTGACTTTGTGGACCTAGCAGAGGCAGGAGCCAAGGGGGCCCTGCCACGCTATGCTACAGTCGCTTATAATAAGGTGTGAGTTCCTGATCAGCTTTGGTCTGGGGCCATTCTCTTAGCACAGATTCTCCAACTTCTCTAACAAAGATCTCTAACCAAATCTGTACCTGTCCATGATTTTACCTGTAACACTGTTACTGGATGTATATTGAGATAGTCCATTAAACACTCTCTCTTCACATTTGTCTCTTTCGTGCCTCTCCAGTAAAGGTAACTGCATAAACTATCTGCATTTCCCAACTTCTTACAAGCTTTGTATACAATGATACGTTCATAGGCTCTTAATGTCACTGCCCATCTCTGGATTCTGGGTGATATCATCTGTGGTATAGCTTTCATCTCATTAAACAGTGAGATCAGGGGGTTGTGGTCAGTGTAAACTGTAAACCTCTGACCATATTTGTGGAACTTCTGCACCCCCCCTTTTTAAGTAACAGGCATTAGAAGTGTTGATAAGTTTAGCAAAAACGTACCTTAGTAATTCAGCAAGCCTAAGTAAGCCTTCAGCTTTGAAATATTCCTAGGTGCCACGGGCATCCCACATTACTTTGACTTTCTCTCTCACTGGGTGCAGTCCCTGGGCATCCACTTTATATCACTTCAAGTGTCAGGAAGGAACACTTATTTTTGTTTTAGGCACAGACCTGCTTTCTTTAGCGTGTTTTACAACATTTAGCAGGAGTGTTAATGTTCTGTGGTACCTGTAATTAGTATATCACTCGGGGATATTGCCACATGTGGAATTCCCAAGATCAGTCTCTCCATGGTTTCTTGGAAAATAGTGGAGGTGGAGGACACATCAAAAGGTAACTGATTATATTTAAGCAGTCCTTTGTGAGTATTTCCTGCGACATACCGCTTGGAATCTTCTTCCAGGATGATCTGTTGGTAGGCATGGCTCATGCCTAACTGTGTGAATAACTGCCCTTTTGCTAAAACTGCAATCAGAGACTCAGGTTTTGGAACTGCGTGCTATGTGAGGCCCTATGTACAGTCAATTTATCCTTACCACATATGCGTACGGAGCCATCCGGCTTCAACACTGGTACTATTGTTGCAGCCCATTCAGAAAACTTCACAGGTTCAATAATACCAGTGGCCTGTAGTCTTTTAAACTCAGTTTAAACTTTTTGTTTCATGGCAAAGGGTACAGGTCTGGGTTTGAAATAACAAGGCGTGACACTTTTAAAGTGCGCACTTAATCATTTAAATAGTTCCTAATATGTAGTTTCCAGAACTAGATAATCTTCTCATTTCAAGTGATGCATTTTTCCTTTCCCATCTAATGAAAGGTCAGCCAGCCACCCTCTGCTGAGCAAGTTAGGGTCAGTGCCTGCGACCAGTAGCAGATGTCTTACTTGGCTCTGGTGGCAAACCTTCACGTTAGTGGCTCCCAATATCTTTACTGCTTTTCCAGTGTATGTTTTTAATTTTATCTTGCATTTCTGCAATGGAAATGTTCACTCTCTTTCTACAAGGTCTCACATGTGTCTTGACTCATAACAGTTACACTACATCCTGTGTTTGAACTCCAAGTTGTACATTTTTTTTTTTCATTTACAAACAGCCCCATATGAATGGGACCTACTTTATGAGTATTTGTTTCACTTATACTATAGGTAGTATAAGCTACTTCCTCATCATCTTTTTCACTACTTTCCTTCTCAGGTACGTGAAAAGTACCATGGCTATGAGTCTGCTTTTTATTGTGGTTTTGTATATCTGCTTTCCTGGTTTTGTTGCAACACACCCTTTGAATGTGCCCTGTCAACCAGAAAATGTGACATTTCTCATTTTTAAATCTGCTGTTCCTTGGAGTGTGTTTGCCTCCACAACAGTAGCACTCCCTGCTAGCTTATTGGATCTGTTTCCCAGATTGCCCTGCAGTTTTGTGTTTCCTGTGGGCTATTTTCATCTTCCCAGACTCCTGTGGGGTTGTGGTTGCAGATGCCACTGCCTGGGCCAATTTCAGAGTTGTTTCAAATGTTTACTGTCTGAAGCACAGTTATCTCCTTTGCATTTTGTCATGATCAGCGCCACAAACTAATCAGTCTCTTAGCATTTGTCAGGGTCACACCAAAATTGCAATCTTGAGAGAGCTTCCTCAGTTCTGCCACAAATTCCCCTACTGTCTCCTCTGCTTTCCTTGACCAAGAGAGAAACTTAAATCATTCTATTATTTCACTGGGTGTTGGGTTGAAATGGGTTTTTTAACAGATTTACTAGCTCATCAGAAGTTAACTCTCCAGGCTTTTCAGGGGTTAAGAGGTTTTTCTCGTTAGTCTTGGCTCCTGTGATGCTGAATATGATCACTTTCTTCTGTAATATCGTTAGCAGTGAAAAAAACAAGATAATATTTCACAGTATTCTTCCCAAGTTTGGAGTTGCAGATTAAATGTTGAAATAGTCCCATAGGTTGCAGCCATTTCCTCTATGTTTGTAAGGGTTTGTAGGTCTTATGTACAGATGGTGTCCCAAACCTATTTCTTTCTCTCTCTCTCTTTTTTTTTTCTTCTGTTCTTGTAATTTCAGCTCTACCTCATTCCCATATGTTGTATTGTGAACCACACATGTGGCAGCTTCTTTAGGTATTAAGTCTTTTTATTCAGCCAACACACACATATGACTGCAATAGTTCTGTAGGCACCCTACTTTCCACCAGTGCCAACAATGAACAAAATGTAAACCAGGAAATGTGTCTAGTTTTGGTAGTCTGCCCACTTCTCCTATTTGGTAGTTGATTATACACATTATAACAATTCTATAGTTAAAATCCAAATTATGGTTCCCTCAAGTTCCACTAGAGAGAGTGCAGACTCATCAAGGTAATGCCTCAGTTTGTTATGTGAAAGGAACGGTCTCTGGAATGAGACTTCTTTGTCCTGGTAGCCCTGGGAGAGGACAGTCTGTTCATGGGGCTTGTCAAGTGTCCAGTAGCACTTCTCAGTTCTGCAGCTTCTTTTGAGGGTTCAGAAAACTCTGAAGTCACTGTGGTGGACAGTTTATATACCCTGTTTTGGGGGTTGTTGGAGGTCAAGGCTCTGATTTCTATTGGATGCTTGCCAAGTGGGCTCTCAGTTTTTGCTCTCCCCATTTCTCACCTGTTTTTGTTGATATCCAGTAGATGGGATGGCATATAACACATTTCTTTGATCCTTTCAAGAACTGAATTTCTATTAACCCTTACTAGTAATTGGAATTCCCTTCTTTTTAAGCAATTTCTTTTGTATATCAAAGTTCTGCACTGGTTAGAGGCTTACATCTTTCAATATGTGCCATACAATTCATATCACTTCTACAGTGCAACAATCATTTAGAAAGAAAACAAATAAAATCCTTTATAGTTTCTCTAAATTTTGTGGATGTGGTTCATACATTCTGTAATTATATCTAAAATAAAAATACCTTTTATCTCCAGTCTTTTGGGATCTACTATAAAACAAGAGATCATTTTGAAGGAAGAAGACAGGCTATCTACCTTGATACCTTTGATTCATAAAGAAGACAAAATTAGATTTCTTGGGAGTATCAGGAAATTTGACATCTGGCACCTTTAGTTTTCTGAGCCTCCCAGTGAGCTATTCCTTAAACACTTTTGTGGACTCATGGTCTCTCCTCCCCCATCTCTTGGCACCAGAGGACACAATGGGAAAGCAAGGTATCACCCTTTCTTTGTCAACCTCTTGGGGTTCCCTAGAGCCAGACAGGGATGGGAGGCTTTACCCACATGCAGATCATGGGAAGCTCTTGTCTGAGTAACAATCGTCTGAATTTGAGGATCCGATTTCTCATTCTTGTGATTTTTGAGGTATCTTAGACAATGAACCTCACATCTTGGAAGGTGGATATTGAGCTCCCGTTGTTCATTAGTCCCTTTATGAGGAACTTGAGTCTAGAAGAGGTGATTACTGTAATCTTGGTTGTCGGGGGAGGGAAATAGAATGATTGCTTCCTGATGAACAGAGCAGAGAGAAAGCTTCAGTAACTTATTACCAATATATTGAAGGCATATTTGACATTTATTTATTTTATGCTTTGTTACTGAAATGTGTCAATTTCCCTGAACTTTTGACAATCTGTATGTAATTTTCCTTTAAATAGCTAGTCTTTGTAAATACTCATCTATTAGCATTTATAGATAGATATGGTAAACTTGAGTTCATTTGGGAAGTGTCTGAAACACTAGCAAATCTATTACTGTATCTTTGGCTTATGCTGTATTGTATCCATTTCATTAGAAATTGACAACAGGCAAAGTGTTTTAATATAAATTAGTTTGGTTATTTTGGTGGCATAGTGCTCCTCTCCTACTTTTTCCTTCTGCAGCCTCCCAAACCTTTCTTTTCCCTATTAGCAGAGTATGACTCAATTCACATTGCAATGTCAGAACATAAGAATGACCATACTGGGTCAGACTAAAGGTCCATCTAGCCCAGTATCCTGTCTTCCAACAGTGGCCAATGCCAGGTGCCCCAGAGGGAATGAACAGAACAGGTAATCATCAAGTGATCCATCCCCTGTCGCCCATTCCCAGCTTCTGGCAAACAGAGGCTAGGGACACTATCCCTGCCCATCCTGGCTAATAGCCATTGATGGACCTATCCTCCATGAACTTATCTAGTTCTTTTTTGAACCCTGTTATAATCTTGGCCTTTACAACATTCAGCCCTTTCTGATGAAAAGTGAGGAGAAGGAGAGTGTATTGAAGATTGTAGGTAGCAGCACATTTAAGAGTTTAGTGGCTTAGACTATGTGAAAATCTGTTTCTGGCTCTGCCACTGACCTAGTGTCCTGCCTCACAAAGGTCTTGCGACCATTAATTAAATGTTCTAAAGTGCTTTGAGATCCTCAGATTAACAATGCTATGGAAGTGCAAGGAATTTTTATTTGTAATTTCTGAGCATGGAGGTGCTGAAGTGGAGGAATTTTGAGAAGGCTTTTCGTAAGTCCCTAAGTGCAAGTCCAGTGGGCGCATAAATAGGGGAATCTCAAGTAGGAGTAGAGAGGTTATTTTACCTTTGACACTGGTGCAGCTGCTGATGGAATAATGCGTCCAGTTCTGGTGTCCACTGTTCAAGAAGTATGTTGATAAATTGGAGAGGGTTCAGAGAAGATCAATGAGAATGATTAAAGGTTTAGAAAACATGCCTTATAGTGATAGACTCAAAGAGCTCAATCTATTTAGTTTAAAAATGAGAAGATTATAGGGTGTCTTGACAAGTCTGTAATAAGGCTAAGATTATGTCATGGAGGTCACAGAAGTCATGGAATCCATGACTTCTAGAGACGACTGTGACACTTTCTGCTTCAGCCCCGGGGCAGTGGGGCTGGAGCTGTCAGCCACCACGGGGCCCCCTGTAGCTGTTTGCCTTTGCTCACAGGTGGCGGGGGTACCTGGGGGATCCTGGAGCCTCAGCAGCAGTTGGTGCTGAACCCCCTTTCTTTTCCATTTTGTCTGTTATTTTTAGTAAAAGTTAGGGACAGGTCACGGGGTTCCATGAATTTTTGTCTCTTGCCTGTGACCAGTCTGTGACTTTTACTGAAAATAAGCGTGACAAAATCTTAGTTTTATCTATAAGTATTTTCGTGGGGAACAAATACATGATAATGGGATCTTCAGTCTGGCAGAGAAAGGCATAACATGATCCAATGGCTGGAAGCTGAAGCTAGACAAATTCAGACTGGAAATAAAGTGTAGTTTTTTTATAATTAGCTGTCAGAACAATTGTACAACGGTTGTGGTGGATTTTCACTGACCATTTTAAAATCCAGATTGGATGTTTCCTAAAAGATAGGCTCAAATTCAAACAGGAATTATTTTGGGAAAGGTCTATGATTTGTAGTTTATCTGTAGATAAGCATGGTGATGCTTTCTGGCCTTGGAATCTATTAATCTAAATGTCACACAAGTGCTCCTAACTAACTCAGATACTTCTGAAAGTCCCACTTGTCTTTTTTTTTAAAAAAACATCTTTTCAATACATTTAAATGAACAAAATATTTCTCTTTTTCTCCAGAGCAACAAGAGAGAAATCAAACGAACTTAACCATAGCATACCTTAAGAATTATTAAAGGTGTTCAAATTCATATTAGAATTCTTGTATTTATATATGTATATAATATTCCTAGTCCATCACCTTATAAATATTTAATGCTATTAATCTGCCTTTATTTTAATTTGTAGCTGCCTCTTTATTTTTGTGAGTAAATTGTTTTATTGTAAAATATATCAATAACAGTTTAAAACTTGAATAAATGAAATACAATGCCTTAGAAATGATGGCACCTAAAGAAGAATCAAGGTCTCAGATTTTTTTCAGGTCACAAACTCCATTAACTAGTTCCACTGCAATTATGTCACACTCGGGTAACTACGACTAATGAATGATGTCATGCAGCTATTTGACATGAAATGACCAAAAGATTGACGAGTTGATATGATCGAGCATAAATTTGAAAGACAATTTACTGCAATGAACTCTTCTCAAAGGAGGTCACATTAGGGTCATAGCAATCAGTCTTCAGAGGTATTGTTCAAAATCCTCTGCTGTTGTAAGTTGCAGTCAGTGCTCTACTTACTGAGGCCTAGTCTGCACGACAAAGTAAAGTCGACATAAGTCATCTTGTGTCAACCGACTTGTGCATGGTTCTATACTCAAATTTGTCTCCAGCCAATGTAAGTGCCCCGTTACGTCAACCTAGTAAAACAACCACCTCAGACAGCATGGAACCCTGGTCAACCTCCTGAGGTCAATGCAGTATGAGTGTAGACACCGTGTAACCTTTGTTGTCCTCCAGCAGCTGTCCAACAATGGCCAATTCCCTGTGAGCCTCTGGTCACAACTGTAAACTCCATGGGGGTCATAGAAACTGGAGACCACATACCCGTCACTAACCCCACCCCCCACATTTTTGAAATGCCTTTTCCTGTTTGCCCACCTTGGTGAGCACACCTAGCGGCTTTCCTGTGTTGTGTGTAGCTGCCCAGCCAACCATGCTGGCTCCAGGCACTAGATGCACTACTGCCTGGAGTAGACAGAAGGTATTGGATCTCCTGGAACCATGGGGGAAGAGGTTATGCAAGCAAGCATAGCTATGGACTACCTGTAGAAACGTGGACATCTATGAACAGATTGCATGGGGGATGCCGGCAAAAGAGTAAACTGGGGATCAGCAGCAGTGGTGCGTAAAAGTGAAGGAACTTTGTCAGGATACCATAAGGCCATGGAAGCCAACAATAGATCTGCTGGTGCCCCACAGAGCTGCTGTTTTTACAATGGGTGCATGCCACACTTGGTAGAAACCCCACCAGCATCCTGGAGAGCACTGTGGATACCTTGCAGGAGTCAGATACAGAAACCTCTGCTGTGAGCAATGAGGATGAGGAACTTGCGGGGGTGGGAAGGGAAATGCAGCATGGGGAGGGGGGAGGGCTCCAGCCATGTCATGAGACCTGTTTGAAACACAGTCTAGCCAGGTGAGTGCAGGTGAGCATGATGAAGGGGAAGGGAACGTAGGTAAGTTGTGGAGAGATCAGCACCTGGTTGAAGACCAGCTGATTGAAGATGAACTTGGACAAACTGAGGTTATGCTAGTGAGAAGAGGGCAATGTTTTGATCTCTACTCTACCATACTAATCTAATCTTATTAATTAGTCTATAGCCTTGGTCTTTTTAGACTCCACACTGTATTTAAGCACTCAGAGAGCCAAATGCATCAATTTCCACCTGTGTCTGACAAGAAGATTGTGCTTGATCCCATTGGACTCATATTTAGATGTTGTGATCAACACGTCTTTAAAAAATTATTGTAATTTCCTGTAATTAGGAAAGAAGCCTGATGCCCTAAGGATATTCCACTGGTTCAGAATGCACCAGCCCATCTGCTCAGCAACAGAAGTTGCTGGGAATATATAACCCTGACACCACTCTGTGGTTGCTCCCCAGAGTCCTTTTTACAGTATCTGGATTTTCAAAACCCTGACGGATTTGGCCCTAGCTAACTCAGAGACCATTGCTCTCTTCTCCACCTCCCAAGCTGATTGGTGTAATACTATGTTCAGATGAGTTACATCTGTTTAAAGCAAGAGTAACTGAAAAAAGAATCGGGCCATTATCTCTCACAGATCCAGTAGAGCACCTCCTGATGGCTACCCTCCAGATTACTGTGGGTGGAATCTAAGGGTGTTTTTAAGTATCTGGGGCCTGAACAGGGTCCAGCCACTACTCCAAACTTGGGGTCTCTAGGCACACTCTTGGAGTAAGGTGCCTGGAGGGGCCACACTGAGAATGCTATACTCAGGGCAAACTGCAAGGAATAGGGCAGAAAGTCCCCAAAGCTGGTGGTTTATTCTGTAATTAGATTCACCAAGCCCATAACAAAACATCTTCTGTAGCACCACACTGGTTATTAAGAAGTCAAATACAGTCCCTTTAAGCATTCCAACTCTTGGTCCCCATCTAGATAGCCAAGTCTAATATAGTGGGTGGTTACTGAAAACCAGATTCACCATAAGGTTAGGTCCACCACTCCCAGGACTGGACACTGATCCCCAGGTTAATACGAGTCTCAGATCTTGCCCAATAATCACACAGATGTAAGTCCTTTTGTAACTAAAAGACTAAAGTTTTAATAAGAAAAAGAAAGAGTTGTTGTGATTAAAAGATCAATATACATACAGATATGTGTAAAGTCCTTAGGTCAATTTCATAGCAGAGATGGTGAGGCAGCTGATTGGTAAAAGTCTTTCTGGAATCAATTAAAAAAGTTATAGTCCAATAAGCAGTCCAGGTGTGGAGTCTGTTCAAGTTCTTCCATGAGAATTCCAGAGTAAACCACGAAACCTCAGTCCTATGGCTTAGACCTTAAGCAGTTTAAGCAGAGCTGAGATGGCAGGATGTGGCTCAGGGCTTTTTCTTTTTCATAGTCCTTTAGCAAGCTGATAAGCCTATGATAGCAATTGTCACATCAGGACATTCCACAGATGAAGAATGGACAGTGTAGATTGTTGCTTTGAAGCTAATCTAGTTCCTATACATACACAGGTAAACTAGCTACATCCATTTAGATAAGATAATTAGCCATTCAAACTATCAAGGCAGTTCATTATAGCATAGATAATTAAGCTGAAGAAAACATAAATATTATTATTAGTTCCTGTAGTATCTTACATCTTTGATTTTTGACTCAATCGAATACTGTAATGAGGCATAAGACAGGAACATCTACTAGCTAATTAGATCACATAGTTAAACTTTCTAACAGGATGCATGTAAACACAGACAAATACACTTAGCATCTACCCTTGATCTCTATTACTACAGATAAATGGGTTAACGGTTCCTGGTCTAGTACATTTCTCTGAAATTCGCACACACGAAGATTGTCTTGACTAAATTTCAGTGCCTCCCATTAAGTGGTTATGGGTCACACACAAGTTGACCAATCTATCAGTATCACACCTGCACTCCAACAATGCCTTCTAAGAGCTGGAATCTGCTGTCCAGCTGCCTGTCCTTTCTAGGTGCAGTGCTGACCCTTCAGATTCCCCCATACTTAAATGCACCCTCTCCCAAAGTGTGAGTTTTCTGGTTTACTGCCTAACTCTCTCAGGAGGCACGTTCTAGTTCTGAAACATAAAACACACAGATGCTTTGCCCAGAGTCTAACACAACTGATCTCTTACATCATCATATAAAGCACGAGAGAACATATTGTGTAGAAAACATCCTAACCAAAATGCCCCTTACTTGTTCATCCTTCCCTTCCCTGAGAAACACTCTGGGCTCAGGAAAGCAGGCAGGACTTGTCATTTATTTTCTTGTATATGGTAGGTTGCAGGGCTGCAACTAGCAGGTCACACTTCTGAATCAGAAAGGGACTGACTACAGCGCTTCCATCTGAGAGAGATGCACCATATGTGTCTTCTATAAGATCCTTTAATGCTCTGCCTGGCAAGGCTGGCTGAGGTTAGCTTGAATAAGGTATGTTACACACAGTGGCATTCAGTCAAAACAGTATGATACAGTTTAGCATTCCATTACAGGGCACCCTGACTTATGAAGGTTTCTTTGTGCTGGGATGCTTTTTTTTATCCTCTTGATCTGGAGACAAAATGGCCAAAGATCTGACTGCCTCCATCTTTATAATTCTTAGTTCTCTTCGCCAAGTGATCCCATTGATGGCTTAAGCAGGTGATCACAAATCCTTCCTGATGACCTCTCCCCTGAAGTCAGACTTGAAAAACTGGCAGCAACCATCTCTTAATCACCTGGATGGCTGAACGTCAAAGTTTAACAACTCTTTTTTCTTTTGCCATCTCCAGCCTTTAGAATTTCAGTCCAACATGGAGTTAAACGGGCAATAGAGAAGGCAAAGGACTGCACATTCAAAATTAAGTTTGCAGTTTGGTAAAGAGATATAGAGAGAGGCATTATGAGACAGCAATTTTCATAGAACACTTCATTATATCAATCAGAATTCATAAGAGAGATTTCCAAATTGTCACATCTTCTGAAAATGAAAAATATTATGGGTAGATTTTCAACAACTAACTCTGCTCCCACTGAAGTCAATAGGAATTTTACCATTGATTTCAATAAACACCTCTCAAATTTCTACCCCATGACTGTATTTTGCAGGTCCAAGTTCCCAGGAGTCAGGGCACATCCTGTTTCAGAATCAAGAGAGTCGGTTACAGCTGGACTTGAACGGGCATTATTTTCACTTCTTTGTCAACAAGGCAGTTCTTCCTCCAAATGTCAAAAGCTGCTTTGTGAAATTAAAGTGGAACTTAAAATCCACAGCACAGGCCAAGCTGTTAGGAAACAGGGATCAATCACTGATTCACTGTTCAAAATAGATGCTGATGATAGTGACTGGTATGTCTGATAAATATGATAAAGTTGATGAGGAGGCAGACGGATGAAATCCTGGCTCCTGTAGAAGTCATTGGAAGGTCTGCCATTGACTTTGGTGAGGCCAGAATTTCACCAGAGCATTAATGAGGTAGTGGTGACCATGAGCAATACAGAGCTCCATTACAGATTGTGTCAAAGGGCCAACAGAATATTATTGACTGGAAATAACAGGCCTTGTGGTGGTGCTTCTTTGTTAGGGTTCAAGAGCTATTTAACTGGGGATGGACATGCTCCCTTGCATATGATTTCTGTATATGGGTGGGGGGAGGAGGAGGACAGACCTTGATAGCTCTTAAAAAAGTGCAATATGGAGTGGTTGGGTTGTATACCATAGGGCTTCTGCAGAGCACAAGCCTGCTAGCGGAAGACAACCTAGTACTGATACCCTGGGCACAGATTTTTTTAATACTTTGCTGACATTATAAGACTTCAGAATAAACTTTCCTTTTGGCTTCTTCTGGGAGAACAAGGGAGAATACCAGAATAATAAACCCTCTCTTACACACTATAAACTTATTAACTACTCTCAACACTTAAGTCCCAAACTTGTTCATCATCAGGGAAGAACTGGCCCTTACATTCTCTGGGATAATCTAAAATATGGCTCATTTTTGTAGGGGATTGGTGATGGATATAGAGGCTTCCACTCCTTGGTCACTGGATTATAGAATCAAAGAAATCTAGGACTGGAAGGAAACTTGATAGGTCGTCCAGTCCAGTCCCCTGCACTGCAGAAAGGCTAATATTATCTAGACCATCCATGACAAGAATTTGTCTAATCTGTTCTTAAAAATCTCCAATGATGGAGATTCCACAACCTCACCAGGTAATTTGTTCCAGTGCTTAACTACCCTTAACTTAAATCTCCCTTGCTGCAATTTAAGACCATTACGTCTTGTTCTATTCTCAGTGGATAAAGAGAACAATTTGTCACCCTCCTCTTTATAACAACCTTTTATGTACTTATGTTCCCCATCAGTCTTGTCTTCTCTGGACTAAACAAACCCAGTTTTTTCAATCTTTCCTCCATAGGTCATGTTTTCTAGACCTTTAATCATCCTGATAAGTGCTAAGCAGAATGAGGAATTATTTCTCATGTCTTGCTTACCACATTCCTGCTAATACATCCCAGATTGATTGATCGTTGCTTCTTTTGTTGTGTTGCAATAGTATTCCATTGTAGACTCATTTAGTTTGTGATCCCCTATAATGCCCAGATATTTTTCTGTGGTACTCCTTTCTAAGCAGTCATTAACACCACCTGTGTTTGGAATCTAACTTGGATTCACATATTGTGGATTCTGTGAAATGGGGAAGAATCCCATTAATTGTTAAATATTTTTGGTTTGGTTGCACAACCTTCCCTCAGCTAGTGCATGCATACTTACACAGAGGTTCTGTTGAAATCAAAGCATTGGGTTAATGCTCACCAACTTAAGAAAAGGCTGTGCAGTCCAGTTCTCATCATATAATTGCACTGGGGTTTAGTTAGGACTGGGCAAAAGTTCCTCTGCTCTGGAATCCATCTCTTTGGTTTTTTTGACAGATTACTCTGTAATACTATGTTATCTTCCCTCTATTCCACTCACCTTTATTGTATGCCGTTCAGCCTCTTTAATTGTTTATATTTTAAAAAATTACTTCAGTTTGCACATTCAAGTAGTGGAGAATAATTTCTATCCAAGTTACCTTACCCTTCATGCCTCTCTCACAGAAGCCCCAAGAACCATTTTCAGTTTGACGTACTGTGACCCACAAAAGAAAACCAGATTTGCCTCATAATGTAAAGCCTTTCACTGAACAACTCTGCTACTAGCATTGTTTGCAGTAAGAAGCAAGGTTGGCTTAACTGACAAGTGAGATGTTCGGAGCCCTTCTTTTTTCTAAAATTGAGAGAGATGAGAGCAAGCTTCAGAAGGGCAAAACAAAACTAACAGCATTCAATGGTAAATTAATATTCTGGGTGCCTGAGAATTATGTATGTTCTCTTGCAATGCCCAGCCTAGAAATCTAATGGGCTAAAAAAGCACAAACATTTGAAAAATAACCACAAAGAGGTGTAGACCATTTATGAAGCATTGTGTGCCTCAAGAGGACACATCTTACTGAAGTTAAGGTATTCTAAAAGTATGAATAAAAGCAAACTTGGAGAATGAATGCAATATTAAACAAAACGTTAAGACTAAAATACAAGAGGAACATTGAGAAATGATTAGAGCAGTATATTATCTCATGAAAAGTGAGTTGGTTAAAAATATCCACTGATATTCTTTCTCATTTTAGATTAATTAGAAGGCAAATAATGCCCAGGTGCATAGCTGGAGTAGCTCCACTGACTTACTGGAGGCTCTACATCAGTATAAATGAGAGCAGAATTTGGTCAATGTCTCCAGTGTTAGTCTGTATCGTGCATCAGATCCTCATGTAAGATAGAGGGCAATACCAACATATGATCATATGTATTAATAGGCTTATGCGTCAGTCTGTAATGGACTATAAATAATTACCAAACTTATTCAGGTTGTTAGGTATTGTGCCTGTACTATCTATCATGGGGTATATAACATGGAGAATGTTCTGGATCAAAAGAATAGTAGAGGAAGTAAGCACGACAGACCTGATTTTGATCTCTCACTGGGAGTCAATAAAAAGTGACTCCATCAAAATCAGTGGAAGCGTACTGTGAAATCAGTGTCAATAGGAGCAGAACCAGGCCCAGTACTCTTAGCCTGCACTCATTAAATCAAGCTTACCATTAAATCATGTTATTATACAGAGATCCAGGTTTTTTATGACACTGGCCTAATAACACTCTAAAAATAATTTAAAAATAAAAGCGTTCCAAGACAAGGGAGGGAGCCAGAACCTGTTCTGAACTTTGGGGGCGGGGGGGAGGAAGGTAGGGAGCGATAGCGATGATTTTTTAAGGTCAGGCTTGACAAAGCCCTGGCTGGGATGATTTAACTGGGAATTGGTCCTGCTTCGAGCAGGGGGTTGGACTAGATGACCTTCAGGGGTCCCCTCCAACCCTGATATTCTATGATTCTATGATTAGGAGTACAGGGAGTGCTCTTTAATTCAATCAATTCAGTGTGTTTGGAGATGGGTGAAGATTAATACCAGGGCTTAGTTTTTCCAAGCCAATTTGACTATCCCTAATTTCAACACTGAACATTATGATGATGTGCATAAATTACCTGGTGCAATCATGAACGTGACTAAATCGTTTCTCGTGACCTCACACTTCTTCAAATATTAATGTCAAAAATAAGAGGACACAACAAACAACCAGCAATTTCTTGCTTCATTCATCACAATTCTCTCAATAGCCACAATGTTTGGTTTAATTAAAGTTGTATGTATTGGGACATCAGATTTCTTGCCTCTGATAAGTGTTTCTAATTGTTGATTTCTTCCTTAATCCAATGCTATCATTACCAAAGTGCATCCCATTGAACCTGACACCATCTGCTAACCTCTACTGTAAGAAACACCAAGAAAGGGATTTGTCAAGGTTTTTAAAAATCATAATGACAGCAACCCCAGGGACTGACCTAATTAACTTTCTGAGAGCATATCTCATTAAGATGTTAATTAGCAAATACATCTCTCTCTGCACTCATGATGGTTTCAATACTAGGTAATTTCTATGAGCAAAAGTGATAATTACCATTGCTTTCTAGTTTCTCTTCTTAAGGCAATCTAAACACTGGTGCTCATAGAGAGGGATGTGATATACAACTTGTCACAACAAAAGGAGCAAATGCCTTTTAACTGCTATGTTGTTTCTTTCAATTAATTAGTTTGAGGTAGGGTGTTTGCATCACGTAATGAAAGTAAATCGCCAATATGTTAATTTCTTCACTACTAAAATAATCTTTGTTTCTGGCATACCTCATTATTTGGTACTCTAAACCAAACTAAAATGGACAATAAATCTGATATTCGGGTGGAAGAATGAGGATACACAAAATACAAGTGCATATCAAGTAATTGTGCAGTTACTGCAGATGTACGGATATTTGGCAAGTTGCTTCATTTAAATCAACTGTTGGAATAAAATCCAATATACTCACACATAGTAACTGGAGTAAAATTCACAAGATCTCACTTGGTAACTGAAAAATATTGTGTCACTACTGCAGAGTGATAAGTTACACTCTTGTGGCACCTTCCATCTAACAATCTTAAAGCTCTTTACTAGAGACTGTTGAAATTTTTTCATGATATCTGTTCATCATTTTCCTATGAGCTCTAGTCTGCACAGACAGCAAACTAAGCCTCCAAAGAGCCCTCTGAGGTAGATGTGTACTAGGGAAATACTAGTATATGAATAACCTTATCTTCTGGTGTCACTTTAAATAGTTATTGTTCACACTGTAAATAAATTCCTATGTAATGATGCATTACATGAAGGCAAAAAAGTTAAAAATATTATGGTAAAAATGTGCAGGGACAAACTATGACCACTCCAGCATGTTATGGACAAAGAGGACACAAGAAGTCCTTTCCTGTTTCTAGTGCGCCTACAGGAGGCTCAGCCATGATTTGCCTTTGGAATGCAAGAGTTATGTTTGGTGAACAACACTTCCAAGATTGGTAGGCCAAAAGGGAGTGCGCATAGGTAGGACAAGAGTGAAGCTATTGCCCACACCTCCCTGTACACCATGATAATGGTGGCGGTACTGCAGGAATGCTGACTACAATTTTTACAAAGTATAGTCTGTATTCGCAAAAAGAAAAGGAGTACTTGTGGCACCTTAGAGACTAACACATTTATTTGAGCATAAGCTTTTGTGAGCTACAGCACACTTCATCGGATGCTCACTGAAGTTATAGTCACTACAGCATATAGGTAGGGGCACTCTTCCTGTCCATACTCTACCCTACATTTTCAGGTCTGCATGCCCATGTATGCCTTTTTCCTCTGATTTGGTCCATGTTATAACTGCACATAACTGAGAGCTAATTCAAAACTCCTGTGAAATGCTCTGGAAGTGGTTATACATGTATGTGGAGGGTTTTTTTAATCTTCACAAAATAGTAACTTTGAAATGACCTATAAGATCCAACCTTAAAGATCAGTTTGAGAGCTGGTTGGGAAACGATTTTTTCCCCTCAAAAAACAAAAGTCAAAACTTCTTTGAAATTTGTTGGGTTTTCAATGAAAACCTGAAATGTTGAGACAAAAATGGGTAATTTTTTTGAATGAGAATGTTCTGTGACAAACGGCTTTTTCAACAACAATAAGAGACAATCATTTTGACAGAAATTTTTCTACGAGCTGTAGTCAGTTTCAACTAGGGCTGTCAAGCGATTAAAAAAATTAATCACGGTTAATCACGCGATTAATCACATTGTTAAACAAAAAGAGAGTACCATTTATTTAAATACTTGAGATGTTTTCTACATTTTCAAATATATTGATTACAATTAGAACATAGAATACAAAATGTACAGTGCTCACTTTATATTTATTTTTAACTACAAATATTAGCATAGTAAAAAATAAAAGAAATAGTATTTTTCAGTTCACCTAATACAAGTACTGTAGTGCAGTCTCTTTGTCATGAAAGTTGAAATTACAAATGTAGAATTATGTACAAAAAATAACTGCACTCAAAAATAAAACATTGTAAAACTTTAGAGCCTACAAGTCCACTCAGTCCTACTTCTTGTTCAGCCAATTGCTCAGACAAACAAGTTTGTTTACATTTACGGGAGGTAATACTGCCCACTTCTTTTTTACAATGTCACCTAAAAGTGAGAATAGGCATGCACATGGCATTGTTGTAGCAGGTGTTGCAAGATATTTACGAGCCAGATGAGCTAAGATTTATATGTCCCTTCATGCTTCAACCATCATTCCAGAGAACATGCATCCATGCTGATGATGGGTTCTGTTAGATAACGATTCAAAACTGTGTGGACCAACGCATGTTCTTTTTCATCATTTGAGTCAGATGCCACCAACAGAAGGTTGATTATTTTGTGTGTGGTGGTTCACTTTCTGTAGTTTCCACATCGGAGTGTTGCTCTTTTAAGACTTCTGAAAGCATGTTCCACACTTCATCCCAATCAGATTTTGGAAGGTACTTCAGATTCATAAACCTTGGGTCGAGTGCTGTAGCTATCTTTTTAGAAATCTCAAATTGGTACAAGTGTTCTTGAAATGAGCAACATGTGCTAGGTCACTATCTGAGACAGCTATAACATGAAATATATGGCAGAATGCAGGTAAAACAGAGGAGAAGACATACAATTCTCCCTCAAGGAGTTAATTCACAAATTTCATTAATGCATGATTTTTTTAACGAGCATCATCAGCATGGAAGCATGTCCTCTGGAATGGTGGCCAAAGAAGAAAGGGGCATACAAATGTTTAGCATATCTGGCACATAAGTACCTTGCAATGCCTGCTACAAAAGTGCCATGCGAACGCCTGTTCTCACTTTCAGGTGACCTTGTAATTAAGAAGTGCGCAGCATTATCTCCCATAAATGGAAACAAACTTGTTTGTCTTAGCCATTGGCTGAAAAAAAAGTAGGACTGAGTGGACTTGTAAAACTTTAGAGCCTACATTGTTTTGTTTTTGAGTGCAGTTATGTAACAAAACTACATTTGTAAATTGCACTTTCACAAAAAAGAAATTGCACTACAGTACTTGCTTGAGGTGAACTGAAAAATACTATTTCTTTTGTTTACAACTTTCACAATGCAAATATTTAGAATAAAAAATAATATAAAGTGAGCACAGTACACTTTGTATTCTGTGTTGTAATAGAAATCAATATATTTGAAAATGTAGAAAAACATCCAAAAATATTTAATAAATTGGTATTCTATTGTTTAGCAGTGTGATTAAAACTGCCATTAATCATGATACATTTTTTTAATCACAATTAATTTTTTTGAGTAATCACGATTAATCAACAGCTCTAATTTCAACATTGATCTTCTTAGAAGAGTATCAGCTGAGCATACCATGACTGTTTCCTTTTCCCACAAAGTATTGGGTGGCTGCCTAACATAGTTTTGAGTTAACTTTACATGTTAGTGTTATGGGTGAATAACAGATTTCCAAAATCTGGGGGAAAAAACAAGAGGCAGCCATCTGACATGTGTTCAGTGTAGTTTTTGTTTTAAGAAAGGAATAGCTTAGCAATCTAAAATTTAAACCTGAGAAAACAAAATCCATGGAGTCTTGATGTTGTAGATTTTGAATCTAAAAAAGAGTTATGTACAGCCCCTTTCATTCTTCTGCAAAAGCATTTATAACATTCTAACTGAAAATATCCTAATGTGTAATTATCCAGAGAATCAATTGTCATAAGAAAGGAAGGTTGGGAGATATGAGTGATTAATGATGATAAGCATTGGCAATTTTAATCACTCATTTCGCAAAGAATATAAAATACTCCTAAAAGGCGTAAGTGCGACACACCGCATTTGTCTCAAACCTCATGACACTATTAATGGAATAGGTTTGTTATTAGCTTTTAGACAAATGTCACTTTCCCCTAGTTGTCTTATACTCATGGTAATAAAAACAGAAATCCTGCTGCTTTGATTAATCCATTCATTTTATCCCAAATTGCTCACGTATTGTTGTAATGTCTTAGAGCTTTATTGATCAATGACTTATGTTGTGTCATGCTTTCTATGACCTCATTTCCCTCAGCAGAACTGCTCTCCATATCACTTGGGGCTTGTCTACACTGGCGCTTTACAGCACTGCAACTTTCTCGCTCAGGGGTGTGAAAAAACACCCCTCCCCCAGTGCAGCAAGTTTCAGTGCTGTAACGCGCCAGTGTAGACAGTGCCCCAGCACTGGGAGCTATGCTCTCAGTGCTGGTAGCTACTCTCCTCGTGCAGGTCGTTTTTTTAGAGTGCTGGGAGAGTTCATGGCAGGGCTTTAACATTCTCAGTGTAGACAAGCCCTTAGTGAGAAGGGTCTCAAAGCTGTGGATAATTTACTTAAAAATATGCATAAGGAGGGGTCACTGTCCTATCCCACTGACTTAGGGAAGGTGGCCTCATCATCCAATTGGCTGCTGTCAGTGTTACGGCTGCTATAAGTTGTTAGGATCACATGCTACTCCAGACCTAATCTTTTGAAATTGCTCCCTAGAGGTCCCATCTATAGCCACATATCATTATTGTAAGTACTTCTGCTTGTTAATACAATTTTGTAGCTTGACGTTGTCAAAGCACCATTTGCCATATGTCATCACTAATGTGCCCATCCCCCAATTCTACCAGCCCCCCCACCCCATAAGAATTCCCGTGGTATTCCAGAAAAACATATCATGGTCACCTACATCTCAGGGTCTTGGGGAAATCTGCTTTATAGTGGAAGACTAAAGGAGCTCAATCTATTTAGTTTCCCCAAGAAAAGGTGGATCTGACTGGATCATGGTCTAAACGTACCTTTAGGGGGAGTAGATTTCTGATAGAAGATGGCTCTTTAATCTAGCAAACAAAGGCACAACAAAATCCAGTAGTTTGAATCTGAAGCGAGACAAATTCAGACTAGAAAGTGAACATAATTAAACACTGAAATAACTTACCTAGGGACATGGTGTTTTCTGTATCATGTGAACTATTTACATTAAAATTGGGTATCTTTCAAAAAGATAAATGGCTCAAAAGAAATCAAGGGCTTGATGCAGCAAATTATAAGTGAAATTCTATATCCTGTCTTATGCAGACTACATTATCACAACAGTCCCTTCGGTTTAAAAAAAACTCTGAACCTCTACTGAAGTCAGAAGAATTACATCAGGTAATGACTCTGATCTCATGAATTTACTACTCAAAAACTTCATTTTCTATAGTACATAGCTTGTGTCCCTCAACCGGTAAACAAATTCAACATAGAACAACTGCTAAACTCTTTAAAAAGTGGAGCAACTGTGTAATATAAAACCATTGCTGTCATAATTTCTCTTTGTTTTCATTAAACATTTAAATAATGAAATTTATCTGCTAAGTGTCACTGTCCAGGCAAGAAATTCTGTTAACTAATCTTTTTAGTTCTAGGGTTTAATATGCTAATAAACATGGCCCACAACTTGCATAGATTTAGCAAATGCATGAATCACAAAGCAATTACATTTTAAGTAAATTAAAGAATTTGAAAGAGAGCCAAATGTACTTAGTGGTTCCTTCTGTAAAAGTAGTAAGGGAATATGTTAGTGTTTCCAGCTGCAGTTTTATTACAGTCCACCAGCAGGCTTCAAGAAAAACTGAGGGGGAAATTAACTAGTCAGCTATTAACCTAAAGGTTGGAATGCTGCTAGCTCTGGAGATTCCCTAACCTGCTTGTTTGCTGACAGGTTCTGGCGTGTTTGAAAGAGCTGAGATGCTGCCATTTCTTGAACTTTGAAGAGTCCAGGTGATACACTTTACATAGTACGGGCACATTATAAAGACTGAGAAATCATATCTGAGATAAGATCAGACTGGAATATGTTTTAAATGTGTATGCTGAAGTATAGAAAATGTTACAGAAAAACCTTTATATTTGAATGTTTGTAACAAAAACAAAAGGGGAAAAG
Organism: Lepidochelys olivacea; assembly: GCF_965140295.1. Taxonomy (NCBI): domain Eukaryota; kingdom Metazoa; phylum Chordata; order Testudines; family Cheloniidae; genus Lepidochelys; species Lepidochelys olivacea. The sequence goes on from NC_140414.1 coordinate 99,998,013, forward strand.
TCTGTATAAAGCACACCCAGTAGATTTACTCTCCAACAGCTTTTATTTAAAAGTTATACATCGTATGCCAAACGCTGTTTGCAATATTTTATACTATTTACAATGTGGTTTTGTATGCATTAAATGTTTGCTAAGACAGTGAATGATGCTCACTCTTTGAAATTGACTGGTAACGATTACCATGCATTTATCAGGGTTTTACAAACAATTGCCATGAGGTTGAACTCTAGCTGAGGAGCCGGAAGGAGGGGAATGAATACTTACACAGAATAGTCCCTGAGCATCCCCCGCTTACATAAGCACAGCACAGATATTAACATTGCCCTGCCTCTTTGTGGCTCCTGGCTGTTCGTTGTTGGGGAAGTCCTATTGCTCCCAAGGACTAGCTCTGCCTAGAAGCTTCTGCTCTGTGTTTCCTAATCAATGTAGCTGGGAAAAGAAGCAGGGGAGTGAGTGCTGCAGGACACTGCCTGGGTTGAGTGAGGGACTCTGGAAGCCAGCTAGGGCAGTGTCGTCTCTGGGGCAGTGAGGTGCTGCAGGAATCTGTAGTAGGAGTGGGGTACTGGCAGATGTGGGACTACACGAGCCTCTCAGTGGGGAGGCAGGGAATGGGGAGAGTTGCAGAAGGGGGTGCACAGTGGAGCTGGGATCTGCATTTTTGTGTTTACAGTTTTATGCATTTAAGGTCAAATTTTCTACATGCCATCCTTATATATGCACACTGATGGGCAGGAGAGCTCAGAGACAAGAAGACAGACCCATCACCATGATTTTTTGTTTGAAATAAAACTCATAGTTTTTTAGGTTTTGTCTCACAATTTTTGAACTCTTGCAGTTGGTCATATTGAGGTAATATTAGTCATGTTGCTGTCTCAGTACAGTCCATACGGGTATGTTTGATTCAGTGCTGTGGTGTGGAGGTCTAGGGAGAGTGTGAGAGGTGTTGTGTTGGAACTGGCATCACGCTGTCTAAAAGTATCCACCTCATGAACTTACCTCCAACACAGCCAGACACCATCTAACAGGTCACATTAGAAATGCTCCCTATTCTTTCCACTGCTGTCATGCCCTGCTAATTCATAAAGGCCTTACCTAAAAGCTGGGATGAGGTGATATTCTGAGGAAACCAGGCATGTATGTGTATGTGCAAAAATCTTATTTTTCCTCAGAAAATTACAGATATTGATAAAAATTCCGTTGCCACCATTCACAATTTACTGCATAAATTAGAATTTTGAAATACAACTTGATTGAATCAAAATAAACTTTCATTGGATTCTTGAAAGCCACTTCTCCTCAGTGAGGATGGTTTCTCTGTAACAGCTAAGAAATTAATCTGTGGTGATTCAGTGCTAAAGCGGTCAGCAATTTTTTAATATTTTAGAAAGTGTATCCCCCCCCACACACACACACACTTTCCTTACTCAGAAATGGAGAAACCATTTCCCTGAAACACTAAAATAAATAATAAAAATTAACCTTCAGGCAGACTGTGCCTGGAAAAAGACAGCCTAGATGTAAAATATTTGGAAAATAAGGCCCTGTCTAAACAGAAACCTTGTCCTGTTTTAACTACACTGGACTAGTTAAATCAGTATAACTTCCTTAGTGCAGACACAGTTATACTACTATAAATGTAGTTTATTCCCATACAGGGAGAATAAGCTATACTGGTATAAAGCACTTTTATACAAATATAACTGTGTCTATACTAAAAACAACAAGGAGGCCTTGTGGCACTTAAGAGACTAACACATTTATTTGGGCATAAGCTTTTGTGGGCTAAAACCCACTTCATCAGATGCATGGAGTGGAGCATACAGTAGGGAGGTATAAATATACAGCACATGAAAAGGTGGGAGTTGCCTTACCAAGTGCGGGGTCAGTGTTAACGAGCCAATTCAATTTAAGTTGGAAGTAGGCAATTCTCAACAGTTGACAAGAAAGAGTGGAGGTTGTATTAGTTAAACTATATCAGGAAATACCTCACACCTAACTGACATAGTTATACCAGTTCAAAACCTATGTATAGATCAGGCCTAAGTAGTCTGAATGGATACGCTTAGACAACCATATCTGTATCTGGGCCAAACCATGCAGCTTTTACTAACTGAGTCCTTACTCATGCGTTTCTAATGCAACCATCCCAGATGATGGTGATTTTGAGCTTTTTCTTCTTCTCTGCTCAAGACTATCGTCTTCTTTTGGATACTTGTTGAAACTATCAGCTGTGTCATAACTCACCTTTCACTTCCTCTTTGTGAATATATTTTCATGCTTTCATTGAGTTGCTACTTCTGCTGATTTCTGTCGCTGGCTCTAGATAATTCACTACAATCTTTCCAATATTCTTTCAAATGTCAGTGTCATAAGGATTTCACTCTCCTAGTCAATGACAGTTGTCTGTGGTTGAATTTGGATGATGTCTGGATGACCCCATATCGATTAGATTATTCTATGCATTGGCACTATTTCTTCACAGATACACTTTTGACAGGAGTAATTCAATAAGCTGCCACTACCAGATATTATTTTACTATAATGAAGTAGCTATGACATTGGAAAGATTACACTATAACTCATGGTAGTTCTGACAGATTAATTTGTAGTAATAAAGCAAATAACTCCTATATCCACTCTACATTCAATCCAGTTTCTTTTGCTTTACTTAATTAAAGAAAATCTAAAGCATAATCCATATTCTTTCTAAGATCTCTTTTCCTGAGCTTATAGTTAAATAACTTCAGTGTCTGTCCTTATTAGCCTTTTCTTTGCCTAAGTCACTTTTCAAAATGGAACTTTAGCTCTTAAGTCACTTAGGCATGTTTTACCCCAGGCTTCTTTTACCTGTTAGCTTTTGCTTTCGTGTGAAGAGTCAGACTTAAAGTGAATGGGACTGAAATGGCACAGAATGTCAATAGGAGTTAGGTGCCCAATTGCCCTTTGTGCATCTCCCTCAAATTCTGCAGTCTTGACATCCAAAACACCATTCCAGTCCCTTGTCCAGGAGAAGTAGTGTGGGACAGCTGGTTTGCTTAAAGTAGGAAGTTTTTTATTTCACAGCTGTGTCTGGTGGGTTTTTTCTTTAGTCACGCATCAACCCACAACTAAGAACTCTTTTCTTGAAGTTAACAAAAACCTGAGTTGCATCAGCTCCATCAGCTGATTTTGCAACAAGAACTATTTATTTAAATATTATGCTATATAACTTCCTGTAGCTCAGTAAAGTATTTGTGCATTTTAATCACTAATGACTCTGCTATAGATAGGGCTTCTGATTTTAACCCCCAGTACAACAAATAAAAAAACAGTGTTTATCCAAAAAGCACAGGAAAAACACCAGAAATGATTATTTGTATCTAAGGGCTTGTATACATGGAGCACTAATGTAGACCACAAGGCAGATTTAGTTGGGGATGAGGTCCTGCTTTGAGCAGGGGGTTGGACTAGATGACCTCCTGAGGTCCCTTCCAACCTGATATTCTATGATTCTATGCTGTGATTTCTAAATTGCACTAATAAGTTGTGCATTAATGAATCCGTGTAGACCTTGGTGGTGTGTACCAAAAGTTCCTTAGTGCACTTTAACACAGTGCTGTATGAAACAGTACCATGTTAAAGCCCACTAGGGAACATTATGAAATTACTCATTACAGTATATACTACTGTAGTGAGTAATGTCTATAATATACTGAGACTCTTAACTGCATCCTAGTACAGCAGGCTCTCTGGTATCTGGTGGCGAGTTTCAGCGGGCCTGACCAGTGCAACTCATTAATATTATAACCTCTATCTAAAAGGTGTCATGTGAGATATCAGTGGAAAGCTAGTATCATACTAATCACTAATATTACTGCTGGGTGTAATTTGTACAGAGGACAAATTCAAAATTACAAACATATTGAGAATTATATTCTTAATATGTCTGCCAGACTGGACAGGCTGAAGTTACCCTACCCGAGAGAAAAGGAATGTCATTCTACCACCTTGATGATACTTCCAGAATACATTGAAAGACAATGGGAATGCACTTACCTAAAAGCTATCAAGTTAACAAGGGGTGGAGATAACCACTCAGCATCATGGCAGGGGGAGGAGACTGTAGGAACAGTTAGCAAACACCAGTGGGGGAAGAATCAGCACAGAATTTCCTTCACCAGGGGACTCCATGTCTCCCTCCGCACAACTTGAATGAACTTTACTTTGGAGAGTTACCTTCAGGAGAATCCATTTCAAAGGTTCCCTGAACTACAAAAGAACTTGGGTTTGTTGTCCCTCTATCTTTCACCTAAGAAGACAAAAGATGGACTTTGTGAGAGATCCTGACCAGAGGGGTGGTCAGCCACCTTGCTGGAAGGTACTGTGGTAAAAATCTTGCCTTGAATCAAGACTGTATTGCTGTTAAGTTTTCGTTGCTAGAGGTGTGTCTACACTGCAGTGTAAGCCCAGGGTTAATGGGCCTTGAGTCAGCTGACCAATTTTAGAGAACCACGGGCTTGAATGTCTATACTAATTCTTAGCCCTATGTTAACAATTTTCTAACCCAAGCTCAAACCTGGGGCTTTGGCATTCGCACTGGAATACACAGACCCAAGCCAAACCAACTGTAACCCAGGTTTTCTAGTGCCATCCCAAAATGAGGCTGCTCTAGCCCTTTGACTGTGATGAACTGTGGGGGACTGTCCACCCTGCATGTTACAGGAACTTTGAACAGTCTGACAAGTGGTCTTTTTGGTCTGTTTGCTCCCATCTACTGAAGTCGGCAACAGGGAGGAGGTGCCTTTCGAAGAAGTTCTCTTGCTTGCATTTTCACTTTTGTGTCAGGAAATGGGCAGAGATTCCATGAGATGCTGGTGGACGTTTCAACAGTGTTTTCTGACCCACCAAAGGCACCTGACGGATTCTATGATGGAGGAGGAAACTCATGCATGGCAAACTCATATTGGCTGATACTGCTCAGTACACTAGCATAGCTGTGGCTGCCCCTTGCATGGCACTTCCAGTGCAGGGCTACAAGCACAGACTGGTGGGATCACATCATCATGCAGATTTGGGATGGCCAGCAGTGAGTCCAGAACTTTTGCATGAAGAAAGCTACATTTCTGGAGCTTTGTGAGCAGTTTGACCTAAACCTTTGATGTAAAAATGCATGAATGAGGTCACCCTTGATGGTCCAGAAGCAGGCTGTGATAGCTGGCTACCCCAGACTGGTACAAGTCTGTTTGGTGTTGAAAAGTCAACTGTGGGTAAAATGGTGGCAGAGGTTTCTGTGGCAACCAGGCGTATGGTTTACCTCAAAGTGGCAGGCATAAAAGATATTCCTGAAGTAACTGCTGGATTTGAGAGAATGGGGTTTCTTAACTGTGCTGGGGCTACTGATGGGATTCATGTGCCCATCCTCAAGGAACACATGAGTACATAAACCACAAAGGGTACTATTCCATTGTTATGCAAGCCTTTGTGGACCACAGAGACAGATTTATGAATGTCAGCGTGAGCTACACTGGAAAAGTCCATGATGCTAGGATTTTTCACCAGTTGGGACTCTATATTCATGGACAGGCTGGAACAGTAGTCCCACCAAACAACATTGTCATGAACAAAGTTACTGTCCCCACCATTATTTTGGGGGACCTCACGTACCCTCTTTTTGCTTTGGCTTATGAAACTGTACCTGATTTCAGAGGCCCTGGCGAAAGATAGTTTAATTACACTCTCTCAGAGGCACAGAATAGTTGTTGAATGTGCTTTTGGCAGACTGAAAGCCTGTTGGAGACGTTTATAGATCTGTTTGGATGCCAGTGTTATCAATGCTGTCCACGTTACTGGGGCTTGCTGTGCTCTTCACAATCTCTGTGAAGCCAGAGGTGAGCCATTTCCCCCTGAATGGACCTATGTCAGCAAGGGGCCACTGAATCGGTTCCCTCAGCCAGAAAGTGCAGCTGCCACAGCTGGAGCTGGATGCACCCGGGCAACCGAAGTCAGGGACATTATGGACTTGCATGGCTGGAAGAAACAGTACCTGAAAGAATGTTCTTGGTGGAAGGGGAAGGACTAATTAATTGTGGGTGGGATGTTCAGTGCTTGGGAGGGGTGGATGCTTGATTGCCATGCAATATACTTATGAATGACATGATGAATAATGACTTGGTGGGGAAAAGGGGAATGAATCACAGTATGGGTTCATATAAGTAATTATTGAAGCATAAATTGCTGTACCTAATGGTATAGAGGAATAATGTTTGCTTAGTAATGTATAATTGCTTCTGATCATGATTTTATGATGGGATGCAGTGATACCAATATATGTTCTGGATGACATAAAAGGCTTTATTTGTAAACATATGTTAAAACAGTACAACAGTCACCCGTTGCTAGGCAGGCCAGCTGCTATTACTACACCCCAAAACGAGTAACAGAAGAATATTTTCAAAACAAAACAAAAAATAGTGCAGGAAACAGTGGAAACACGACACAAACTCCCTACTGCTGCATGTCCCCTGGCCCGTCTTTCTCCACTTTCCATGCACTTGGTGCCAGGGGAGGGAGGTGGAGGAAGCCACAGGAGAGAGGTTCAAGAAGGAAGGCTGCATGAGGTTTAGCTGCCCTGCTGGCTGCTTATGGGACCTGACTGCATGGGACACCCTGATATGGAGTTGTCTAAACTACCACTGGTCTGCGGGTATGTTGCTGGGAGATCAGGCTGTGGTGTGTGAGAGACAGCAGGAGCTGGTACTCTTCCAGCCATGATATAGATGAGTCCTTCAAACAGTTCTCTCTGTTGAGCTCTGTCCTCCTATGTTAACCTCCATTCCTGTTTCAGGAACTGCACTGCAAGTGCCTGCTCCCCCGATGAGACCCTTCTCATCCAGCTGCACGGCGAGCCTCAGCCTTTCCTCCTGCCTCTTGGCATCCCATTTCTCCCGCTGCTTCTGGTACTATAATGGCTTGTCAACCCTCTTAAGAACTTTTGAGCCCAACTGCATCATGGAAACACTTTATCTTGTAATGCTCCATGAAGGTACATTGGGACAGGGGTCGAGTTCTGGATGTACAGCAGCCAGTAGAGGTTAAAAAGCCTGGAATAGGACAAGAAACAGAGGGTTTCTGTCATCTAGTCTGTCTCCTGCACTCACTGCAGGACTAAGTATTATCTAGACCATCCCTGACAGGTGTTTGTCTAACCTGCTCTTAAAAATCTCCAATATTGGAGATTCCACAACCTCCCCAGGCAATTTATTTCAGTGCTTAACCACCCTGACAGTTAGGAAGTTTTTCCTTATGTCCAACCAAAACTGGCTGCAATTTAACCCATTGCTTCTTGTCCTATCCTCAGAGGTTAACGACAACAATTTTTCTCCCTCATCCTTGTAACAACCTTTTATGACTCAAAAACTGCTATATCACCTCTGTCTTCTCTTCTCGGGACTAAACAAACCCAATTTGCCCACATCTTTCCTGAAACATGGACACAATTCTCCAGTTGAGGCCGTATCAGGGTGGGGCAGAGCTAAAGAATTCTTCTCATATTTTGCTTACAACACTCCTGATAATACATCCCAGAATGATGTTCCCCTTTTTCTGCAACCATGTTACACTGACTCATTTTTATGTTGTGATCCACTATGAACCCCAGATCCCTTTCCTCAGTACTTCTTCCTAGGCAGTCGTTTCCCATTTTGTATGTGCGCAACTGATTGTTCCTTCGTAAGGGGAGTAATTTGCACTTGTCCTTATTGAACTTCCTCCTAGTTACTTCAGACCATTTCTAGCAGCGTAGCCATGGTATCATCTGTAGTAGCAGCTGAGGCACAGTAGGCATATACATGGCATGGCTAAGCCAGTCCTGCCCAGCTGCTACCCATGCTACCATGTCTACAATGTTATTTATACTTGTACTAGCTTGATGAGAGCTAGCATGAGTATGTGTATGCATGCAGGGGAACCACCCTCCTAGCTTGTAGCAAAGAGGTAGCCAAAGGTGGCTCTTCAGGTTCTCGTCCTTTACCATCCAAAGCCACTTCACAACCTACTGGCCTCACAAATCACCCAGCCTGTGCTTGGTGCTTTACATAAATGATACACACACACAAAAAAATGATAAGCCTGTGCCAAGAAGCGTACAATCAAAGCCTGAGTCAGCAAACTCGGTCTGCTGAACTCGGTGCTTATTACTGCAAGTAGTCCCATTAACTTAAGTGACTGAGGTCAAGGTAGGAGGTCAGTGAAGTGCACCATAGGGACTACATTCAGTAGTATTTGCAACATTAGGCCTGAAGGTAACTGAAGCAAGACAAGAAGAAGAAAAATATGACTTCAACGAAAAAGAAGGGAAGAATAAAGGAAGGAATTAATAAAATAAACACATGCAGCTGCTAGGATATACTCTATGCAACACCCCAGCACAGAGAGACTACACTATTTTAAAAAGCATGTTTCCCATGCTGAACTCTCAATTTAATGTTTTTCCGGGTCTTTGTCATAGTCTGGCACAGTCTGCATCATCTTAGTTCCTTTTGCCCCAACAAAGAGTCAGATTAGCATCTGGCTGCTCCAGGGGTCCATAAGGGCAGAGAAGGGCACAAGAAGTTTTTCCTTTTCTTATGAACAACTGAAAGTAGTTGCTGTCCATACATTCCTCTGAGTGCAGTGACTGTCCCATTCCAGTACATGATGCAAGACATCCCAAAGAGGATGGGAAGGAGCAGGGAGCATGCAGTGTGCACCTCTGCTTGGAGCCATCCAACCCACCTTCTCCTTGCCCCTTTTTGGCTTGCTATCACCACTACCAGGCTGTCCTCACCCGCTTCACACTAGCGAGCCTCAAAGGAGCAAGGAGAAGGTGGAGCTGGAGGAGGATGGCTCCAAGGAGAAATGCTCACTGCGTTCTCTCTGTGGGTGTAGCAATGACCACACTCCCCCATGCACAGCAAGGATTCAACTTCACACCACAACCACCACTGGAGGGCAGTGCCTCACTGAGACAATCCAGAAGATTACATTTACATGTGTACCTGTCTGCTGGAGCAGGCTGTAAAAGGACAGCAGCCCAGAATGACAAAGAATAGGGGGAAAGCACCCAACGTTCAAACAGAGTATGGAAGGTGGCAGTTGGTTATGTCTTGGTAATACCATAGGTTTTGGTTTTGTATTTTGGTGGGATATATGCAAGCCCAAATCCTTTTACAATAGGTGCAATGCTTTGTATCCCTGTTGTAACTGAGAGCAGCCAAAGGTTCAGTGGGTCATACAGAAACTCTAGCCATATCCTCTTGGCCATACTCCCTACACTAGCAGAGAGAAGGAGGGTGGAGTAGAACCTGCAGTGCCTCTTCCATGCCACTGAAGAAGCCCCCTATATTCCGGTGATCATCCCATGGCCAGTTGTCTACGTGCCCAGATTCTGCAGAGATGGAGCTGCTGTACCAGGACCTGGGCCATAAGCTCCGAATACCCCGCAGCCTTGTCATTAGACATAGTTTTTTGCAGGCTTCCAAGTGGAAGTGACTCATCAGGAAATTATTATACCTTTAATTAAAAATTAACTGATTATTTTATTCAATTTTAATTTTCTTGTTCAGTGTTTTCCTTTTTTCACCAAAAAATGAGAAATAAAACTTGATATGACAACCCATTGACTAGCCATTAGAGGAATTAATCAAGTATATTTAAATGTCTGTACATTGTGTAAAGGGGAAAAACCCCAAAAGACATGATTTAAAGCACATTTTGCAAGACTAGCTGTATCTGATGTGAGCTATAAGCCATTCTCAAAGGATAATAACTATCACATCAAAATAAAAGAGCTATTAGCTGAAGTAGCACCTTCCAACATTTATTTTTGTGACTTAGTGTTTACTGGGTCAGTAGCACATTTTATTGCCCCACTCTTACAGTAAGAATAGTTTCTTATTTTTTTAAAAAAAGACAGTTACATATCACAAATCTTGCAATTATTTGGCCTCAGAAACTGATAGACAAATTTAATAACTTAGTCTATTAGGCTTTGACAGCACACGTGTAATGTATTTAACATTAAATCTGGGTGTCATTTTTCTCTCTTAGAAAGACTTCTTACAAATTATGGAAAATAATTTTTAAAAAGACTCTGTAAACAGAAAAGTGGAAGAAAAGGCAGAATGGGGGAAAAAATGAAAGGTGATTAACTTTACTGCTATGAGAAGAAACAACATGTCAAAAAGTTCACAGCAAATCATTTTTACAAATACTGCTGGATCTCTATCTGACTCCAATCAAGCGCCATCTTCACGGAGTAGAAATAAAGTTTCTTTCTAACTTTTTAGGAATTGCCATGCTGAAGTAGAACATTGTTAACCTGCCTGTTGCACACATTTGGGTTCCATTAACCATAAGATGTAAAATCTGATAATGCAAGATCACATTCTCTCAGTCCCGTCCATCTCTCTCTTGCCTTCCTTCTCCAGTTCCCCAGAAATCTCTCTGTCTGTGCATCCTTCTCATAATGTGCCCTCCAATTGTGTCTAACCCCTTAATCTCTCCGATCCTCATATTTCCTCACCTCTGAGGTTTCCCCTTTAACCCCAAATACAACTTCACCCTTGAAAATTTTGACCCCCAAGGGCATTGGGCCATTGTATACCCCTTTCTCCAAATATTTTGCTCATCTCCCTCTCTGCCCCATTCCACCTGTGTCCTCTTCAAAAATAAGGCGAGAGCTGAGTAGCCTGGCTGGGGAGAAGGGTCTCTGCTACCAATTGCTTTCCTCCCTCTTGCTCCCAGCTGCAGCTAGTTCCTGCAGTTGAAGCTGGGCACAATTCCAGGACCCGCTCCTTATCTTCTCCTTTGCTGCTTCTGTTGTCTGAACCACCCACAGCTCTTTATTCCTCTTTCTCTCCCCACCAAATAACCTTTTTAGGGATGGCTTCAGGTGGTTAGAGCTGCCCCTGCTCTCAGGGTGGCTAGTTAGAGTATCAGTGCCCCCAGGTGGATACAGTGAAACCATTTATGCTAGTATAGCTGGTATATCCTACTGGCTAGATGTGTAAAGAGAACACTTACAATAACGGCTCAGAAACAGAACAGATGCATTCAGTATTTCAGTCATGTTTGTAGCATAGCTACATAGTTTGATACAAGGGTCAATTTGGGCTATCTCTGTTGACAGCTGTGTGAAGTAAACCTTTTTATTATGGTGGCTGCCATCTTGTCTCTGGAATCTCAGCTTTTATTTTTAAAAATTAAGTAACTAGCACTTACAATGACAAATCTAATAATCTCCAAAATGTAAACATAATAGAACTAATACAATAATGCCTGCCTGAGTCTTCAGAGAGTCTTGAATAATTGCTATGGGAGGTGTGAATTGCTCCATTCACCTTGCATGTCATTACATGTAATTTTAGCTCTGAATCCTAGTTATTATAACCTTAATTATTACAATTTAGTTAATATTAACTATTTCACTGCTGAACAAAACACACAAGAAAGATATTAGAAGATTGGTGTACCCTACAAATGAAGGCCAAGACTTTAACAAAGAACAAAAAAGAACTGAATATATTCATGGAGGATAGGTCCATCAGTGGTTATTAGCCAGAATGGGCAGGGATGCAAAACCATGGTCTGAAGTGTCTCTAGCCTCTGTTTGCCAGAAGCTGGGAATGAGCAACAAGGAATGGATCACTTGATGATTACCTGTTCTGTTCATTCCCTCTCTAGCACCTTGCACTGGCCACAGTTCAGAAGACAGGATACTGGGCTAGATGGACCATTGGTCTCACCCAGTATGGCCTTTCTTATGCTCGTATCTTCTACAATGAATAGCATCTCATTTTGGTGCCTCAAGTGAGCAGAGCTTGGATAGTGGGTGGAACTTCCAGTATCACTACTTTTTACCCCCAGTTCAAAGCCTTTTTTGATAAGCTTACTTTAAAAGTAAATCTATAATTATAATTGTTGAAGCAAACCTGGCATGAATAATGCTAGCTAGAAATGTGACAAGAATATTTTAACCAGAAATTCTTGACATTATTTTCTCAATTTAAAATTGTTTCCAAAGATGTCACAGCCCCATCAAGCTACGGTCATGTGTCTGATGTGGAAATCTTTCACTTAAAAAAACCCTGAAATGTTTCCATGGAGATCGGCCAGAGGTAGCCAAATGACGAACTGCTTCCCTCTGCATTCGCTTTGGTTTCTATGGTTTCCAGACAGAGGGGGAAAACGAAGTTGCTGATTTTTGTAAAATGTAAAAGGTTAATGCAAACCAAAAGACCGAACTGGTGTCACTCTACCAGCAAAAGTAATCTTTGTCTCCTCAGTCAGTGAAGAGATTTGTGTTAGGCATGTTGTACAGCCTTATAGCTTTCCTCACTTATTCTAGGGGAAATATCAGTTATTTCCTACAAAGGAGTAACACTACTTCAGAATTACAAATAGGAATCTGAGTTTGGAAATACTAATGTTAATAGTGATTAGCAGCAGCTGGGTAGCTACAATTTTAGCTTCCTGTTGCTCTCTGAAATATTGATGTTGCACAAATCTGAGTTCCATTAAAAATGTGGATGTAAAATCTGGTAATGCAATATCACATTATACTGAGAGTGACAGTAGTGATCTGAAGGCAGTTAGAAGAAAAGCAATATTGCAGCCCTTACTTATAGGACTAACCTTGGTGGTTAGTGAATTTGGGATATAGATTTTTCAATAGTGAGCAGGTGTCATGACCCACAGGTCTCCAATGTGGGTCCATCAGGGAACAGCCATACTCCAGCCCTCCACCTGGCTGCCTGCTGACAACTGCTTACCTAGGACCCACAACTTCAGCCCCAGTTTGAGGCTCTGCCCTTGAGGGCCTATTGGCAGAGTCACAGAGGTGATTGGTCCGTTGGCCCTACTTAAGCCAGCAGCAGGAACAGGAAGCTGTGTGAACAACTGGGATCCACCCTGCTGTTAACTGTGGGCCTTGCACTTCCTGCTCCTGGAGCTTGACTCCTGGTGTCTGACTTGTGGTTCCTAACCTCCAGTTTGTCTCTTGCCTCTGACTCCCACTGGTATCCTGACCCAGTCTGACTGACTCCTAACTTGTGGTTCTGATCTCTCAGTATCCTGACCCAGCTGACTCTTGATTCCTCTCTCGTGTCTGTGAACTCTGGCTCTGATGTCTGTGACAGCATGGCAATTTTGTTCTCCTTGGGTCTTTGCATGGTGACAAGTGAAATGCAATAGTTAAGTCAACACCTCTAAGATACAGTCTTTCCTCTCCATCCACACAGCTAAAATTCTTGTTCAGGCTCTCAGTATCTCACTTTTCTACTTCTGCAACATACTTCTCTGACATTGAAAAATTCCATCTTGTCCCACTTATCCATTCATAGACTCTCTCACATTCTTAGTTCAGAAGGGACCATTATGATCATAGAATCATAGAATCATAGAATATCAGGGTTGGAAGGGACCCCTGAAGGTCATCTAGTCCAACCCCCTGCTCGAAGCAGGACCAATTCCCAGTTAAATCATCCCAGCCAGGGCTTTGTCAAGCCTGACCTTAAAAACCTCTAAGGAAGGAGATTCTACCACCTCCCTAGGTAACGCATTCCAGTGTTTCACCACCCTCTTAGTGAAAAAGTTTTTCCTAATATCCAATCTAAACCTCCCCCACTGCAACTTGAGACCATTACTCCTCGTTCTGTCATCTGCTACCATTGAGAACAGTCTAGAGCCATCCTCTTTGGAACCTCCTTTCAGGTAGTTGAAAGCAGCTATCAAATCCCCCCTCATTCTTCTCTTCTGCAGGCTAAACAATCCCAGCTCCCTCAGCCTCTCCTCATAAGTCATGTGTTCCAGACCCCTAATCATTTTTGTTGCCCTTCGCTGGACTCTCTCCAATTTATCCACATCCTTCTTGTAGTGTGGGGCCCAAAACTGGACACAGTACTCCAGATGAGTCCTCACCAATGTCGAATAGAGGGGAACGATCACGTCCCTCGATCTGCTCGCTATGCCCCTACTTATACATCCCAAAATGCCATTGGCCTTCTTGGCAACAAGGGCACACTGCTGACTCATATCCAGCTTCTCATCCACTGTCACCCCTAGGTCCCTTTCCGCAGAATCATATAGTCTGACCTCAACATGAATCATAGGACTTCCCCAAACCAAATTTACAGAGCAAATCTTACAGAAAAACATGCAATCTTGATTTTAAAATTGTCAGTGATGGAGAAGCCACTACAATTCTTGGTAAATTGTTCCAATGGTTAATTACTCTCACTGTTGAAAATGTATGCCTTATTTCCAGTGTGAATTTGTCTAGCTTCAACTTCCAGCCATTGGATCGTATACCTTTCTCTACCAGATCACAGAGCCCATTATTAAATATTTGTTCCCTGTGTAGGTACTCATTAACTGTAATTAAGTCAACACTTAACCTTCTATTTGTTAAAGCTAAATAGATTGAGCTCCTTGAGGCTGTCACTATACCGCATGTTTTCCAATCCTTTAATTGTTCTCATGGCTCTTTTCTGAACCGTCTCCAATTTATCTTGAATTGTGGACTCCAGAACTGGACACAGTATTCCAGCAGCAGTTGAATCAGTGGCAAAAACAGAGGTAAAATAATCACTCTAATTCTCAATATCCCCCTGGTTATGTATCCCAGGGTCATGTTAGCTCTTTTGGTCACAACATCCCCTTGGGAGCTCTCATTCAGCTGATTATCCACCACAACCCCCAGATCTTTTTCAGAGTTACTACTTCTGAGGGTAGAGTCTCCCATCCTGTAAGCATGGCCTTTGTTCCTAGATATATTCTAGGTAGATACATTCTTTGTTCCTAGATATATACATTTAGACCTATTAAAATACATATTGTTTGCTTGCACCCAGTTGAATGAGTGGTCCACATTGCTCTGAATCAGTGACCTGTCCCCTTCATTATTTACTGCTCCACCAATTTTTGTGTCTGCAAACTTTGTCAGTGATTATTTTGTTTAAAAAGTTAAATAGCATAGGGCCAAGAACTGTTCCCAGTGGGACCCCACTAAAAACCAGCCTGCTCAGTGACAATTTCCTCTTTATAATTACATTTTGAGACCTATCAGTTAGCCAGTTTTAATACATTTAATCCATGTTAATTTTATATTCTACTTTTTTAATCAAAATGGTTGCAGCACATTTTGATTTAAAAAACTAGAATAATATAAAATTCTAGATAAGTCTATTACATCAACACTATTACTTTTATCATCCAAACTTGTAACCTTATAAAAAAAGCAAGTTAATTTGACAGGATCTGTTTTTCATACACATATGTTGATTTGCATTAATTACATGAAGGAGTGTACCAACCCTGCACTGGAGAGATGAGGATGGACAAACTGCTCTGGGTCCAAGAGACCACACCCCCTCACCCTTGTCGGGCACACTCCCTGTTGAGGAAGCGTTCAAAAAGGAACAACTCAGCTCAGTCTGGGCTGACTGAAAAGGAGAGCAGTTGAGTGCAGCAGCCTCCTGCCAGGAAACTGGTGGAACTCCATGCTGCCAGGATTGAGCCTCTTAGCTGCATCATGGGAGGCCAGTTGCCTGCAGAGACCAAAGGGGATGACTTCTTGTTGCCAGTGGAGGAGTTGCAGGAGACTGAGCAGAGGGAACATTAGAGGGACCCCATGTCCCACACCAGAGACAACGCTGCAGGGACTGGGATGAGGGTAGAAAGTGACCCAGGGAATACATTTGGGGGGCATTGGGACCTGAATCCTGTGTCAGGGTACCTTGTTTTGAAGGGCCGTGGTTGGGTTAGAATGTGATGGATACTCCATCACATTCTACTCCACATGCTAACCTGGGGCCTAGGTTCCCCTACCCTCCTCATTCTTGCCACTGGACGATACTACCCCTGTGCTAGGGGACTAGGGCACATGACTTACAAGAAGAGGGTGAGGAAACTTCGCTTATTTAGTCTGCAGAAGAGAAGGATGAGGGTGATTTGATAACAGCCTTCAACTACTTGAAGGGGGGTTCCAAAGGGGATGGACCTACGCTGTTCTCAGTGGTGGCAGATGACAGAACAAGGAACAATGGTCTCAAGTTGCAGTGGGGGAAGTCTAGGTATGGAAAAACTATTTCACTAGGAGGGTGGTGAAGCACTGGAATGGGTTACCTAGGGAGGTGGTGGAATCTCCATCCTTAGAGGTTTTTAAGGCCCGGCTTGACAAATCCCTGGCTGGGATGATTTACTTGGGGTTGGTCCTTCTTTGAGCAGGGGGTTGGACTAGATTACCTCTTGAGGTCTCTTCCAACCCTAATATTCTATGATTCTATTGCCACTAGGTGAAGCCCACTGTTGGGTGTTATATCCCAGAGCATCACCATTAGGTGGTATTATCAGCCCGGAGCATCCAGCCGGCCCCCTGACACACTCACTTGGAGTTCTTTATTAATCAAGTCCTGTATCAGCTGCTCCATTATCTTGCCCGGGATCGATGTGAGACTGATAGACCTATAATTACTCAGCTCATCCCATTTACCCGTTTTAAAAAAATAGCACGAAATTAGTTTTCTTCCAGTCTTCTGGAACTGCCTCAGTGTTCCAAGACTTTTTGAGAATCAACATTCACGGTGCAGCCAGCTCCTCAGCCAAACCCTTGTCCTGCTGATTTTAAAATGTTTAACTTTAGTAGCACCTGTTTAACATCCTCCAGAGGTACTAGTGGATGGAAAGAGTGTTATTATCACCATTTGATGTGACTATATCATCTTTCCCCCCCAAATACAGAACAGAATACAAATGCAGAACAGGGACATAAAAGGTAAAAATAAAACATTTTACAAATATATTGGAAGCAAGAGAAATACCAATGAAAGAATAAGCCCATTACTGAATGATGAGGGAAAGACAGGCATGTTAGATGTCTTCAAGTCAGCAGAACCTGACAAAATACATCCTAGAATATTTAAGGAACTGGCTGAAGAGATCTCTGAGCCATTAGCGTTTACCTTAGAGAAATTATATAGGACAGGAGAGATAATAGAGGAGTGGAATAGGGCAAATTACGTACCTATCTATAAAAAGGGGAATAAGGGCAATGTAGAAAATTATAGACCAGAAAGATTAATTTCAGTACTCAGAAAGATAATGGAGCAAATAATCAAACAATCAATTTGTAAACACATAGAAGATAAGGTGATAAGTGACCATCAACATGAATTTGACAAGAACACATCATGTCAAATCAACATAATATCCTTCTTTGATGGGGTAACAAGCATTGTGGATAGTGGGGCAGCAATTGATGTGATATATCTTGACTTTATTAAGGCTTTTCACATTGTCTTCCATGACCTTCTCAGAAGTAAACTAGGGAAATATAACCTAGATGAATCTACTTGAAAGGTGGGTGCACAACTGGTTGGAAAACTATACTCAAAAAGTAGTTATCAATTGTTCACAGTCAAGCTGGAAAGGCATATTGAGTGGGGTCCTGCTGGATTGGTTCTGGGTCTATTCAATATCTTCATAAATGATTTGGATAATGGCATAAAGAGAACATTTACAAAGTCTGTGCATGATGCCAAGCTGGGAGGGGTTGCAAGCACTTTGGAGAGCAGGATTAGAATTCAAAATGATCTTGGCAAACTAGAGAAATGGTCTGAAATAGATAGGATGAAATTCAATATGGACAAATGCAAAGTTCTAAACTTAGGAAGAAATAATCAATTGCACAAATACAAAGTGAGAAATTTCTGCCTAGGAAGGAGTACAGCAGAAAAGGATTTGGGGGTTATAGTGGATCACAAACTAAATATGAGTCAATAATGTAATACTGTTGCAAAAAAAAAAAAAAAAGCAAACGTCATTCCTGGGGTGTATAAGCAGGAGTGTTGTAAGCAAGCATGAGAAGTAATTCTTCCAATCAGCAATGATAAGGCCTCAACGGGAGTACTCCGTTTCTGGGCACCACACTTTGGGAAAGATCTGGACAAATTGGAGGAAGTCCAGAGGAGAACAAAAATGGATTAAAGGTCTAGAACACGTGACCTGTGAGGAAAGATTTTTGTTCTGGAGAAGAGAAGACTGAGGGCTCCAGGACATAACAGACTTCAAGTATGTAAAAGGTAGTTATAAAGAGGAAGGTGATAAATTGTTCTCCTTATCCGCTGAGGACAGAACAAGAAGTAATGGGCTTAACTTGCAGCAAGGGAGAGTTAGGTTAGACATTAAGGAAAAACTTCTCCACTCTCAGGGTAGTTAAACATTGGAACAAATTACCTAGCAAGGTTGTGGAATTTTCCTCATTGGAGGTTTTTAAGAACAGGTTAGACAAACGCCTGTCAGGGGATATTCTAGATAGTATTTAGTCCTTTCTCAGTGCAGAGTTCTATGATTCTGTTTGAACACTTCTGCCTTTTCTATATTATTATTGATAATTCTACCATTTCCATCTAGTGATGGACAAATACCCTTGTCCAGATTCTTTTTTTTCCTAACATATTTTTTTAAAACTCCTTATTGTCCTTATCTCTGATGACCATACATTTCTCCTTTTGTCCCTTGGTATTCCTTATCAAGTTTCTATAATTCCTAACTTCTGATTTATATTCATTACTATCAACTCCCCCTTTATTCCATTGGTTGTATTTTGTTGGTTTTATTGTTTTACAGCTGCCTTCACTTCCCCTCTCAATTAGGTTGGCTTTTTAACCAGCACAGCCTTCTTCCTTGAGTGTGGCTTTTTGGGCATCTAGTAAGGTTATCTTAATTAACATTCAGATTTGTCTGATTAAATTCTTCCTCTCAGCTGCTTTGGCTCATAGTTGTTTTCAGCTTTGTGAAATTGGCTCTATTAATATATATATATTATATAGGTATATATATATTGCTGGTTTTGACTTTATTCTGTTTGCACGTTATAAATGTGATCAAGTCATGATCACTTGTACCTAAGTTATCGTTAACTCTTAGTTCTCTGATCAGTTCCTCTTTATCTGTTAGGACAGGGTCTAATACAGAATTCCCCCATGTTGGCTGCAACAGATTTTGAGTTAGGAAATTGTCATCTATTATGTTTAGACATTCCAAAGATGATTTAGTATTGGCAGCATGAGACCTCCAGCATGTGTCACTCAAACTGAAGTGATCATGCGGCTTTTTTTTTTCTTATCTGTCGTAGTTACTTGCATACGGGAGGAGTCATCCTGTTCCCTAGTGTGATTTGGATCCCTACAGTGATTCAGAATACTGCTGCAAAGATCATCTTTCGTGGCTCTTTGCTTTGACCACATCAGCTCTCTCTTTGTTTCCCTCACTGGTTCTTCCTTCAACACTGCATCGAAAGCACACGACTTATCTGCACTTCCAAGGCCTTCCAAGTTATGTGTCTTACCCTATTGAGTGAGTGACTGTAAAGTCAGGTGGGTAGGGCACTAACCTAGTTGGTGGGAGACTCAGGGTCCAGTCCCCCGGCTCCAGTGACTCTCTAATTATTTGTCCAAAGAGAAATAGCTTGAACAGGAGAGATTGTGGGGTTTCAGGAATTAGGGCTTGCAACTGAGCCTGGGACAGCTAGCTCCACCTCCCCAGTAAGAGAGAGAGGACTCGCAGCTGAATCACTATTGGCTTGCAGCAGAATCACTTGACTGATCAGGCCACCTGATTGGCCGAGGGATCAGCAGACCTGCTCTTAAGACCGGCATCAGCAATGGGACAAAGGTTGCTCAAGGCATTTGCTCATAATTGTGTTAGTTCCCATTCTCCCTCATTCCAGATAACCCGTCTCTGAACCTCGGCTCTGATTCCTGACTTCTTACTTTGGCTCTGACCCTTGTCTATGGCATCTGACCATTGGCTCTGATTCCTGACTTCTCACTCTAGCTCTGGTGCTGACTCTGGACTCCTATTCCTAGCTGCCTAACTACTGCTCTAACTACTAGGCTGGGCTCCTGCTCTAATCACTAGGTCTGATTACCCACATTCCTGTCTCTGATAGAGGGACCCTCACATCAGGATATCCCATAGCTGAGCAATTAGTGCATTCTACTGAGAAATGGGAGACCCCTAATTAAATACCTTCTTCCATCCCAGGTAGAGGGGGACATTGAACCTGGTCTCCCACATCCTGGGTGAGTGTTCTAACCATTGGGATAAAAATTACAAGGTCACTGCTACTGGTTGGAGTTTAAATGGGACCTAATCTGGTAGCTGGTCTCTGAGTGTGCCTACTGGATCTAGCCCACTGATGAGATTGGTTGAGCAGTGCCTGTTTGTGGGTTGTTCTGGGGCTTAGGCAGGAGATGGGTGCTTTGACACCGAGTGTGAGACAGTGTCCAGAGACAGAAACTTATGAGTCTAGAGAACTTTTACAGTGGAAATGTAGATGCTGAGCGAGTTTAGATACCTTCAGAGTTCGGCAGCAGCTGAGTGGGAATTTTGTGGATCACAGAGGAGCATAAAAATAGGATTTAAGTATCTTTGTGGGTCCAAGATGATGGGACCAATCTGTATATTAGGCTTTTTCATAGTATTATTGCCCAAAAGCTTTCCCTGTGTGTCCCAGGACCTATCGCCCTCTCCCATCCCAAATATTTTATTTAACTGGCTATTTCGCTCCTGAATTCACCAAAACTTCATCAAATCCTCTTCAAATTGCATCTAACATTTACTTCCAGTGTCAGCTGTACAACTTAACTCCAAGATCTCTTATCTATCGCCTTTCCCAGGTATATGCATTTAGTTAAAACTCCTCTCTAAAATAGTATGTGAAAGAAAAGGGA
This sequence comes from Lepidochelys olivacea, assembly GCF_965140295.1. Taxonomy (NCBI): domain Eukaryota; kingdom Metazoa; phylum Chordata; order Testudines; family Cheloniidae; genus Lepidochelys; species Lepidochelys olivacea. The sequence continues at coordinate 100,018,763 of NC_140414.1, forward strand.
GATTTTCAAAAGTGACTAAGAAGCACAAGTCCTGTTAAAAGTCAATAATATTTGTGCTCTGAATTATTGTAAGCACTTTTGAAAATCTCACCCATCTTCCCAGTCACCCTTCTGGCCAGTCATTTCCCCCCATAATTTAGCCATCGTACTACTTTTCACTTCTGTGGTCCATATCTACTGAAGGCAATTGTGTGATATATTGATATAACCCGTGTTGTTTACTTGCACTTGTAGGTATAGGGCCTGATTTAGCTGTCACTTACAGCAGGGTAAACTCGGAGAGAGTGCTGTGGATTTACATGAGTATAAAACCAGTTTCAATAAGATGAAGGTCAAACCCATAGATTTTAATCACCGGTGAAGCATTTTATGATTATTCTGTATGTATGAAACTGCCAAACAAATATTTTCAGACTCCTGCTCTCCCCGTAATGAAAATTCATGGAAGTTGAAAATTAATGAGTCAGAACTCATTGGTATGAGATTGAAATGAGGTCCTAACAATGCAAATATCGTAAGCTATAGGAAGTAACGATAATATTACTACAGTACATTACACAATTTTCACTGATACATAGGGGTGGCAGAAGTGAAGAGAGCAGAAATTATCAAATTAATCTCTGTTTCCAAAATAAACAAGTAGAAGACAGATCTTATCATATGAGGATGTGCTTCCTTGGGAATATAGTATCAAAGCAGGGGACAGTTAGAGGAAAGATGGGCTTCAAAACAACCTTGGACCCAGACTAAAATACCAACACAAAATGAATCTTTCAGAGAAATATGACACTTGTACCAAATATCTTGCCTGTGTGCTTGTGTATCTTATCTACAGTAATATATAACAAAACTCTACTAAGCTCTGATTCACTTATATTTCTCCCTGCCTCCTGATTACATTGATTTATTGTACAAAAGACTATCTTAATTTCTAACTACCATTGTAACATGAGATATTTATGCCCTAAATTACTTTGGTTTATATAATTTACATGTCCTACATGCCCCTTTTAAATCATTTTCTCAGGTATACATTATGCATATAATTGCTTGCTTCATTGGGTAAAGTAGGGAGTAAACATCATTACAGATGTAAAATAGCTATTAATATTATTTATTCTTTGGGTTTGGGTTATTACAAACTTACCTTTGTCTTTACTTAAAATAATTTTCATACCCATGGTGCTTGGAGAATATATTAGCTGTTTGTTTAATTATATAACGTGTCAAGCTAGTTAAGGAAACTTCTGGAGGGTCTCTGCTTTCTGTCAATGAGACAGGCGCCACAGCATCAAGGGAGATTACACTTGGTGTTTTTTCAGTGTCTCTGACATGCAGTCTTGAAACTTCTGTTTTCCATTAACATTCTATACTCTGTTCTTATGCTATGTTTTGAAAGATGTATACAAGTGTTTGTTATTGTGAATGTACAGAACATTTGATAGGAGCTTTTAATTACAAGTTGTAAAAGCTATAAGTGGTACACTGTATAAAAGAACATAAAGAGAAGTAATCCTTATTATGTGGAATCAGAAGCAGTAAATTAATTTATAAAAGTGGGCCTTTTACTCTCTCCCATTTGCAAGGAAAAATCTCTTGGTTTGAAACTCACAAAAAAGATTCTACGAAAAAATTGTTATTGAAAATTTTCTTTTATAGACACTCTAAAGCCTTCAGTCTTCAGCTCTTAAGTAAATAACTTATAGTTGGGAAATACTTTGTAGAAGGCCTTTGTTGTTCTAATCCATGTTTCCACTTAAAGGTGAAAACCTCCTTAAATGCCTAAAATGGCATAGGTTTCTTTTGAAAGTGTATATTTTCAAATATTTTGCATCTAAATATAAGCCTCATGTAACAATTTCCTGATGCCTTTGTTATATGAATAGTCAGATGTTTCATATAGAAAGGTCACTTAACTGGTTGCTAATAACTGGTTAGTAATGTATGAGCCCATTTGAGGAACAACAAATAACTAATTAATTCTCCAACTGATATTAATCTGACAATGATTAAGCAACTTTTTACCAAACTGAAAGATTAAAAGAACCTCTCCAAAGATTGAGAAGAGATAATGCCTTCTTTGGTTGTTTAAATTTAAGGGACTCTTTTTAAGAATTATTTGTTAGACTATTTTGAGAGACTAAAGACCTTTACATAGGAAATATGAGTGTATGTATTTATTTGAAATGGAATTTCAACTTTTATTAAACCCTGATGGAACTAAAGCGATAGCTCAGAAAATGGACTAAATAAAAGTAAAACCTCTACCCTTTGAAGATGCGCTGAGAATTTCCTGCCAAGAGACAAAGCCAGTTGCAACTCTCTTGTATATGCATTAGCAGATCACATATTCATGAGATGGAGCTGTTACCAGGATCATCTCATGAAGGTGCTGAGCCAATAAAAGGGTGACAGCAGCTGATATTAAAATCCAGCTATACCCAAAAGAAGTGTCTTCCTCCTCCAGTGAAACTAGGAAAGAAACAGCCTATCAAGCTCTCTGAACAGAGCAAGAAAGCAGTAACACTCTGTTTCCATCCTTCAGCTTGGCAGCACTTTCATTTCAACTCATCCTGTTCATCTCAGCTCAGCAAGAAAAAAGAAGCAGTAACCTTCCAGCATAGCGTTGTTCTTCAAAATGCATCAGTGAGTTGGAGTTTACAAAAGCACTGCCAAGGAATTAGGTTTAAATTTTAATTTTAGTGATTTTAATGGGACATTGAAGTGTTATTATAAGTTAATATCTAACAGCTTCTCCTGTTAAATACCAGATTGTTTAGACTATGGATTCTGTAATGAGATATACAAGCCCTTGAAGAGTAAAAGGAGCCAGAAGATCCCTGTCCGGGGAATTGGAATAATCAAAGGTTCAGGAAATGGCGTGGTCCTGGAGGAGAGGAAGCATTCCCTGGGGAATTATGAGTTGGATGTGGAGTAACTTGCAGGACACCCTTCCTTTAAGGGCTGGGATCAGGAGCCCTTTAATTTAGGGTGGGGCAGGGCTCCTCTCTTCCAGCCAATTGTGGGGTGAGCGCTGGAGGAGGGCGGTATATAGGCAACCCTCTCCCTCAGAATGCTAAAAGAGAAGGAAGTCAGGGCTAGAGCTTCTGGCAGAAAGGGCTGGTGGCTTTGGATGGAGCAAACTGAGACAATGGAAGAGCTTTGTGTGTGGCAGAAGAACCAGGGCTGAGTGTGAATGTCTGTTATTATGGACCTTATTTTGGGGACTATCTGTGCAATGCCTGAACTTCTTTGCTGTTAACCAGTCCTGCAGGGCGGGGGTGGTGGGGGATGCTGTTAGTCATGAGAGAGGCTGTGGAGTGCTTAAGGGGCACACAAGAAGGGAATAACAGGGGCAGGGGCCTGCAAAGTTGTGCATCCCCTCATGGGAAGGGGATGCACAGAGTAGCTACCATGGTATGCTTTCCCAGGGAGTAGCCAACAGATACATTTGGTAAACAGAAAAACAACGGGGTTTAAATTGGATTGAAAATTTTTAAAACTACTTGTTGAGTGGCTTCTTTTAAGCAATTAAAAGATTTTCTTAAACTTTGTTATCCATGAAAATAAATAGGATTCATCTCTCATTTTAAAAAAATCCCTTTCCTATCTACAAGCTGTCATACTTTTCTATGATACATGGAAACAGAACTCACTACTGATTTTGGTAATTATATACTTAGGTCTTAATTCACTTAGGGAAGAGTGTCTCCACCAGGTCAGACCCAATCTCAAAGATATAATCTCTGTTGCAAACTCTCCAGAGAGAAATGTAGAGAAAAGATTAGAATTGAAGTAACAATAGTTTGCAGACTGTTGTTTGTCTCAGTTTTCTTTTCTCAATAAGAAAATAGTCATAGTTAATAACTGACTCTCTTGCCAGCCTCTAATGGTGGTGTTCCCTATGGTATGAAAAGAACTCCATGTGACTAAAATAGTGGGAGTTATATTCCTGAATTGTCTTTGAGAGAGAGAGAATTACAAAGGTCTGGCTTGTCATTTTTTGTTGCTCTAGTTCGTAAATTGTTAGTAATTTGGGGGATAAAATTACTTGGTGTTTAACCACTTAAAACACCCCTTTCTGCCCCACACTGTCTTCCAGTAACTGTCTCTTTGAACTACAAAGGAAAAATAGATTTGTGAAGCTGTTACCTCATAGTTCTCATAAAGGGAGGCATTTATGGCCATGCAGAGGAGCAAAAATTGTTGCCTACAAACCCAACAGGTCCTTTGCATCTATTGGCAAAGGAGAACACAAAATGCCGGCTATCCTTGGGTCTGACTTTTCCTTCTATGCTGCTCTTTGTCCCCATAAGCAATCCTTTACTGTTCCATTAGCAATAAGTGATGCTGCAAGAAGGCAGATTTGTAACAGAAGCTTAATTAAACATGGGGAGAGGCCAGGTTAACCTGCTGAGGCTCTGTCCTTTATCTCTTACAGCCAGTCTAAGGCTTGTAATCCTGAACTTCTGGTTCATAATTGTGTGAGTTACAGGCACCATTTGATCTGCCCCTCTCTGCTGTTTAAAGACAGAGCTGATTAGGCTCAATGGAATCTTTTGTTAGTTAAGTGATCACTAGAGCTGAAATCACTGATAACCAGGTCTAAGTGCTAAGCCTTATACCTGCTGCCCAACAGCGTTTCTGAGAAAGAGACTGCCCAGCCTGCACTAGCAGTGAGGTTCCCTCACTAAGAGCTGAAATCACTGAGAGCTGGATGGAACCTCAAGATACTCCACCTGGCAGAAGGGTTACACATAGAAACCCCTTAAGATCAGTAGTTTTTGAAGGATGAATAGGAAGTGTGGGACACAGCAAAAAGGTACCTTAAAATATTACTAGTGATAACAATACTGAAAGAGGGTGTTCCTTGATGAGCTGTTGTATTTGAATAGTTCCTTCACAATGTGCTGGCTAAACACCTTGTTGGTGTTTCCCAGAAGCAAACACATTAGAAATTCAGGTATAGAACCAATACTTATAACTTCAGATACAAAAATGATACATGCATACAAATAGCATAATCCATTTTCAGCGAATCATAACTTTTGCACAGACATCTTACATGCCACATTTTGTACAAGATTTATTGCAATTATAGAACAGCGGTAGCAACAATGTTCTACAGGTTATATTTTATTAGATAATGTCACACTGGCATATACATCTGGAAGAGATGAGGACGTCCAGGAACCAGAGTTCCTTCAAAGCTCTTCAGCTGAGCCTTCCCCTATAGCAAACAACAAAAAACCCAATTGCTGGTAGATGGAAGAAAGAGTGAGGCATGAGCAAGCTATATCTCACACATACCCTGCAGAATTCTTGGTCATGCTCTTATGCCTTGGGAATAGGTGCTATGTTACACCTAGATAGAGAGATCTAGTGTGAGAGATACTTCTTTGGCTTTCTGTGTTTGGGAAAACATAGCACTAACTACAAGAAGATAGCATTACCAGAACTGAAGCTCTGTGCCAACAATGCTCTATTTATTTATTTTTTTTAAATTATTTTAAGCACAGATTCGGATCTTTCGTTTCCTCTAGGTCACTTTTACTTGCTCTTGGCTTTATGACTTTCAGTTTTCTTAGGCAGCAGCACAGCCTGGATGTTGGGCCAAACACCCCTTTGAGCAATAGTGACTTTCTCCAGTAGCTTGTTGAGCTCCTCATCATTACGGACGGCGAGCTGCAGATGGCGGAGGATGATCCTGGTTTTTTTGTTATCCCGACCAGCATTGCCAGCCAACTCGAGAATCTCAGCAGTCAGATATTCTAAGATGGCAGTCATACAAACAGGGGCTCCAGCTCCAACTTGCTCAGCATAATTACCCTTCCAGAGAAGCCAATGAACACACGTCCCACTGTGAACTGCAAGTCAGCCCTAGATGAACAAGAGTTTGCCTTAGCCCACACTTTGCTGCCTTATATCCCTTGGCCCAACATTGCAACGCTTCTTCACCACAGCCACCACCATTCACAGAAATAGAAACAAACAGAAAAAGCATCTGAAAACAGAGTCAAATTCTGCTGTCCAATATACCTATGCAGCCCCATTGGACTCAGTAGGGTTGCATGAGAGAAGAAGAGCCGTGTCCATGTAATATTTCTATCCTTTTCTAAATAGCATGTATTCATTTAAAAAAACCTCTCAAATAATTCAGGATTCCTCTCTCTAACCATCCACAGATGAGAGAACAAAAGCATAAGTACTTATAGCTTGATATGACCTTTTCAAATCAGAGAAAAACTAGGAATTGTGCAAGAAGCCATGCTAGCGATGCAAATGCTGAAGGAGCTGTTTGTCAAGAATTTAACAGCTGCTGCTCATGAGCCATAGCCTTGATGTATTGGATTAGCCTTTTTAGTCAGAGTGGCTATACTTTTTGATATTTCATTAAGTCTGAAGCAGGTACAAAAGTGCTTATTGTCACCAGAACAGAGAGAAAAACAGGATTTGAATATATTCCCTTTGTGAATATAAGAGGGAATAGTTTGACTCGGAGCTGCATCACTAGTAGATTTAAAATACTAAAATGCCAGCTGTAGAAAAGAGAGCATTGCCAGCTGTGGAGGGCACATGAGAAAGGCTCCCTCCTTTGGGCTTCCTAAGGTGCTATGGACCTAAAGTGTGTGTCTAATCCTGTAGACAATACAGTATAGTTCCTTATATTTTCTTTATCTGAGGAACAGTATAATTAAATCTGACCTTATAGTGTCTATGCACAAGGGGGCAGAGTTAAGGCTACAAATGCAACCCTGGGTTTCTTAATTTTTCTGCTTAATCATGAAGCCTGAATGTTCTATGGGTTTGTATGATATGCATATAAGAGACCTGCTTTTACTGTTGGTCAGGCCCAACACAGCCAATGGACAGCCAGGTATTTTCTCAGCGGGCTGATAGCAACTTCAGCCACTGCCTCAGGTTGCTGCATTCAGGTTGAAAGAGTGCTGCGCAGCAGAGTCATCTGCTGGCTGCATTCAATGTCTCCAGCTGCAATCTTGTGCCAATGCCGGCTGATTCTGCCCTCATAGGGTAGCCCTGCTGATATAGCATAAGGAGGGTAGGATGGAGGCATGGCCCTGCCTCTTCTTCTAGGAACCACCTTCTAAATCCATGGCAGTGCACCTAGTCTGGAGGGGAAGTGAGTGAGGTGCCGATAAACCCTCTCTTCTTCTGTCAGTTTTCTTAGCACAACATCCCCTGTCAAGCCAGCAGAAGTCTGTCTGCTGTAGACTGCCTGCTTCTCTCTGTTCAGCCCCCCCACACCACATCAGCAATTCCTGTCTGACAACCCAGGCCCAATTCAAGAGAGTCAGTAAAAAACATAGTCAGCTCTCGTTTAATTCAACCAGAGGGATCAACTTGATGGTGTGTACAAAGGTAAAAGAGAATGATGTGGAACTCTAATCTTAACTGACTTTTTTTTTTCTTTTTACTGGCAACTTTTTTATATCTTCAGCTATTAACTCAGCTCTGCAATGTAGCGCTCTGCCATGTAGCACTCTCCTACTTCCTAATTTTGCCGTTGGAATGAGGAACAGAGAGGGGAAGAGCAGATATGAACAATGCCAGTCACATCACTTGAAGTACCAGTGGAAGGTAACTTGATACCAGGGTGATGGATACAGGGTGAAGAACTCAAATACAACAGAATAGAATAGCAAAGGAAATATTTGCAGTGAGAAAAAACCCTAAACCTAGGAGAAATAATTTCTAAAGTAAGGGCAATAACTGGAGTCGGAAAATATCTAATTGTTTTGTATTGCACAGTTCACTGTTCAGTGACATCTGGTCTGGCAGGCTGCCTTTGGCTATTGTTGCTCCTTTTGACCTTAGTGGTAGTCAGCATGTGGGATCCTGCGAGTTGCTCGCATTAGGAGGAGAAACTGATGATGGAGGCAGGTATTTCTTTGATTCAATCCTGTTTGTTTACAAAAAATGTATAAATGACCACAGCAGGAATCGAACAAGAACATTTCTGTGCCTACCGTTCCAAGCCTCTTTCAGACAGTACTTGGCCCAAACTGTTTGCTCTCTCTTGGATTCTTCTCAGAGCCGTGCTCACAGTGTTTGTTGTGTTAGGTCTTGGCTTTCTTTTGGCTTCTGTGGTGTTTCTTGCTGCTTCTCTCACACTGCTCCAATCCAATCAATCTCCCACTCCTGAGTTTATCAGATCACAGAACATTCATGGGCTGCATGGCCTAACTCCTACTCCAGCCTTGCACGTGGCTTTGTTTTGGGCAAAGGCCTCTCCTGTTTCCATTATCTGTTTCATTGCTCTAGCACTCTTCATGAATGAAAGGTGGCTGTTACACGAGGAGCTTCAAAGAGGTTATGCATTAGGTTAAATAATAACTTTTCCCTTGGCCTGTATTTGGAACCCTTCTCATATTAACATCAGTACACTTACTAACTGAGGGTTAATGCTAAATGATTAATGATAAACCTCAGTTATGGGGACTGGATGTGTGAAAGTCCTGGCAATGGAAAATAGAGCCTTTCTTTAGATCGCTGGTTATTGTACTATTGATATTTGGTGATCTGTGTGAAAATAACTGGTGGTTTTAGGTGAATATCTATAGATTTTAGTCATCTTAGATTGTAAACTCTTCTGATCAGGGACCATGTCTCCCTCTATGTTTATACAGTGCCCAGCACCATAAAATCCCCAATTGTGGGACCTCTGGAAGCTACCGTAATAGATGCCATTAAATAATTAGTCATCTTTTAGATTATAAAACCACCATTTGTCACCCTATTTATTGACTCTTTTTTTGATACTTGTTACTACATTATCTGAGCACCTCACACATTAATGATTTCCTCCTTATTACATGCTGTGAGATAGAGAAGATTATCCCCTTTGTGGTATTCTGGGAAATGTAGTCTAGGAGTAGGTGGCCATTCTGTTCTTGAATTTTTTTTCAATCTTTATCAGTGAAGGATTATGGGTAATTCCCTTCTATAAAATGAACTGAGCTGAACTGCCAGGGTGGTCTTTACCACATGAGGCTCAGGCACTGTTGCAAGGGATGTCTGAGAACCATATTCTCTGGGGAGAATACCACAGGCCTCAGGTCAGGATTGACACACACTTCCCTGATACAAAAATTCAAGCCTCTGGACTTTGCTGTATTACAAGAGAATGTTTCCTGAATGGACATCCGTGGCAAGCAGCAGTTTCAACTTTCACTGATCACATAGAATCAACTGCAACACGAGCAAAAATGTAGTAACTTTGAGACAATCAATACAAAAAAAATCACATAGCAGCTATTTGAAGGCATGGATGTTGATAGAAAATTCAGATTCATGTGACCTTCCTTACATATGAATGAGGAAAAATCTTCATAGCTGTCAGGTGTCTTCCATCCTTGCTTACTCACTCGGTGTCTATGATTCTTGCAAAATGTGGCATAAAGAGCTGGAAACAACTTTCCTAGAGGCCTCTCCCAAAAATCCTATATCCACAGAGCTTGTGGTAGACATAAGCAGTTGCTTAAGGTCCTGAGCAGCCCCCAATTGTAGTGTTGTGTATGGGGTACCCCACAAATATCCCCACTTGGGGGCCCCCAATGGGCTAGCACTGCTTCTGTATATCCATTTTCAAGGTGTCTCTGTACTGCCATGGTGGCATGGGAGGACAATCACAATGAATTTGTCCCAGCCTCCATCACAGCAACACTAGGGACTGGAGAAGTAGTCAGGATAGGAAGATTAACATGAACTAAAGAGTTCTTTCTTGGGACTTAGCCGGTATTGGGAAATGGGTCTGTAAAGTGCACCTACCTTCTCTCTGGCTTTTGGCCTGCTACTCTAGCCCTATGAATTGTCACTCCTTTTTTCCACCAGGTTTCCTGTTCCTCCTCCACCCACCCCAACCTAAAATAGCTGCTATAGGTCTCCTGCAGCTGTAGATCCCTTGTGCTGTGTGTGATGTACCACTGAGCATGGAATTCCATCGTATACACAGTGTGTGGGCAAGGAGAGGAGTAGGGACCAGTGAATTTGGAGTCTACCCTGAGCCTGGCTGCAATGCCTCTGCAACAGTGTAAGTAGGAGGAAGTAATCAGAGACAAGGTTTCCCTACATCAGAGCCACTTCAAGGTGCCAAAGGCTACTGCATAAGAACACAAGAATGGCCATGCTGGGTACACTAATAGTCCCTCTAGTATCTTGTCTTCTGACAGCGGCCAGTGCCAGGTTCTTCAGAAGGAATGAAAACAACAGGGCAATTATCGAGTGGTCCATCCCTTGCCATCCAGTCCCCATTTCTGGCACTCAGAGGTTTAGGGACACCCAGAGCATGGGGTTGTGCCCCTGGTCATCTTGGCTAATAGCCATTGATGGACCTATTCTCCATGAACTTATCTAATTATTTTTTTAACCCAGTTATATTTTTAGCTTCACAACATCCCCTGGCAACAATTTCCATAGGTTTTCTGTGTGTTGTGTGAAGAACTGTCCTTTGTTTCTTTTAAACCTGCTGCCTATTTGTTTCATTGGGTGACCTTTGGTTCTTATGTTATGTGAAGGGGTAAATAACACTTGCCTGTTCACTTTCTCCAGACCCGTCATGATTTTATAGACCTCGATCATATCCCCCTTTAGTCATTTCTTTTCCCAGCTGAACAGTCCCAGTCTTTTTAATCTCTCCTCATGTGGAAGCTGTTCCATATCCCCTAATCATTTTTGTTGCCCTTTTCTGTACCTTTTCCAATTAGAATATCTTTTATGAGATGGGGTGACCATAACTGCATGTGGGCATGGATTTATACAGTGGCATTATGATATTTTCTGTTGTATTATCTCTCCCTTTCCTAATGGTTACTAACACTGTTAGCTGTTTTGACTGCCACTGCATGTTGAGAAGATGTTTTCAGAGAACCATCCATGATGCCTTCAAGATCTTTCTTGAGTGGTAACAGCTAATTTAGACCCCATCATTTTTTATGTATAGTTGGGATTATTTTTTTCTCCAATGTGCATTACTTTGCACTTATCAACAATTAATTTTGTGTGCCAATTCGGCTTCCCAGTCTCAGTTTAGTGAGATGCCTTTGTATCTTTTCAGTAAGCTTTGGGCTTCTCTCTCGAGTAATTTTGTATTGTCTGCAAACTTTGCCACCTTGCTGTTCAACCCCTTTTCCAAATCATTTATGAAAATATTTATCTTTACAGGTCCCAGTACAGATTCTTGGGGGACCCCCGCTATTCACCTCTGTCAGTTTATTCCTATCCTTTGTTTCCGATCTTTTAACCAGTTACTGATCCATGAGAGGACATTTCCTTTTATCCCATGACTCCTTACTTTGCTTAAGAGCCTTTGCTGTGGGACCATGTCAATGGCTTTCTGAAAATCCAAGTACACTATATCCACTGGATCTCACTTGTCCACATGTTTTTTGACCCCCTCGCAGGGAATTCTAATAGATTGGTGAAACATGATTTCCCTTTAAAAATGGCTTGACTCTTCCCCAACATATGTCCATCTATGCATCTGATTCTGTCTTTGCTATTGTTTCCACCAATTTACCTGGTACTGAAGTTAGGCTTACTGGCCTGTAACTGCCAGGATCACCTCTGGAGCTTTTTTTTTTAAAAAATCAGAGTTACATTAGCTATTCTCTAGTCTGCCTGGCATAGGCAGACAAGGCTCAGTATTCCAGTTCCACTTAAGGGAGCTAAAACCAAAGGCTGGTAGTAAGCTGATGGTGAAGTGGGGGAGGACAGCTTGAGATGGATAAACAAGTAGGGGAGGATGCACAGGGGCAGAATAACTTCACTTGTGATTCCCAAAGGGAGGGGAGTCTGGAAAGGAGCATGGGTGACCCTTCTCCTTGTAGCTCCTGAAAGGTCTGAAATGAATAGAGGAATGACAGTGGTGGAACTAACTCCTAATATGTCTGCAGTGAGGGAGAAATGGAATAGCTGACACTGGGAGACTTGTTTGCCTCCCACACTCCCATGATTGCCTCATAGGGGAATATGAAGAAAAGAAGTGAGGGATCCTATCTGTGGTGGTCTTTTGCTTTGTTTTTTTCCTGCACTTTCTTTGTACGTTATTAAATCGGTATCCATTTCCAGTGCCAACACTTCAGAAAAGATGTTGAGAAATTGGAATGTTCAGTAAAGATCTGCAAAACATGCCTTATAGTGAGACAACAGAAGTCCAATCTATTTAGTTTATCCAAGATAAGGTTAAAACATGACTTGATCAGTCTACAACTACCGACGCAGGGAAGAGAATTCTGATCATAGATGGCTCTTAAATCTAGCAGATTTAGTTATCTCTACTTTTTCCCCTAAGGTTTGAATCTGAAGAGAGATAAATTCAGACTAGAAATAAGGTGAATATTTTTAACAGTGAGGATAATTTACAATTGGAATAATTTACCTAGGTCTGTGGTAGATCATCCATTACTTGAAGTCTTTTAATCAGCACTGAATATCTTTCTAAAAGAGATACACTCGCTCAAACTGAAATTATGGGCTTGATGCTGTAATTATTTAGTGAGTCTTTATGGCATAGATTATAGAGCAGGGCAGACTAGATTAACCTAGTGGACCCTTCTGGCCTTAAAAAACTACAAAGAGAGTTGGGTGGGTAGTTGACTGTCTGGACATAAAAGCAATATCCCTTGTTTGTTTTTCGGGAGCACAATTTACCATAGTAATATATTTGCAAAGATTCAGCAATCCATATTCTAAAGTTCTAAAAGTTCACACTGACTGATAGGGATTATAATCCCTAAGCGTATGACTACAACACGGAGTGGTCTGAGGGGAGAATAATCAAGCCCATTATATAATATTTCAAGGCTTAGTTTAAAATTGCTTTTGGCAGTAGCAGACCTAATCAGTCACAGCTGCACCTGTTGCCAAAGTGTCAATTACAATAAGCAACAAACAGACAAAATCTTAAATCTTATGCTCTTATTTTTTTAAAAAAATCATAAAAGCCATACAAGGTTTAGCAAGATTGAACAGAAAAAAAATCAATGTCTGTGTCTATGAATTCAAACTGCCTTTAAGGGTAAGACAAAAGAGCCAGTGAGTGTGATTTATGAAGTAAATAACTCATCTCACTGGGATCCCAATTTCAAATTCTGGCTGTTGGCAAATTGTGTGTGATAAGTGTATTACCTATACTCAATATCCATGGTAATTAATCTCTTTGTATAATATTCAGCTATTATAATAGGTGATAAAGTTTCACCTGAACAAGATTCATGCTAAAACTATTTTATTTCTGTAGTCCCTCTTACCTTCTCTAATTTGATTTTCAACTCAAAGAAAGTTTGAATATTTACCTTTTTGTTTTCACAGCACATCAGTGCAAAGTATTGCAGGCCTTCCATGCTCTCTAACCAGTAGATATTTTTTTCGAGAATACTCTCTCATATATAGGCAATACATGAGGGAGAAGTTTTGCAGTAAACAAGCGCCACAACCTGTTCCAGCAATTGTCCCAAAAGAATTTACGAGCATATCTACAGGTTAACACTCCAGCTCATTGTTACTTCCTCAGCATGTGCTGATGTGAGGTGATATGCAAGATCATGCACAACAATCTCAGGCCAGCCAAGAAATACAGCCACCAAATATAGCATCAAATTCTGCCAGTAGGATTGCATGCGTATAACTCTGTTTCTTAGATATGAGTGGTAGGTATTTTAGTAATTTCAAATTGAATGTGTCTGCCAGAAAGCTGCTGTTGTACGTTTCCAAACATCCGACGGCAAAGTAAGAGAAATCCCCTGTGTATTCTTTCTGATTACAAGGATTAGCGGTATGTCTCCTTTCCTTTATCTCACAAAGTCACACATCATTGATGTGTGTTGTATGGACTAGCAAAACATCACACAGCCTCCGAGGAACTGTGCTTTGTAACTGACTCTTAAAGCAATAGACTCTTTGCCATCAGTGTCTTTCCTGAATGAACACCAGCTTTAGCTCATAAGAAAGGGCTAGTTCTGTAAACTTAGGACAGTTTGCTGATACTTTTTTTTGGACGACCAGTTCTTCCCAGAATGACAGCAAGCTTACAAAAGAACATGAGAAAATATTTGTTTTCCTAATACTTCCTGGTGATAGGGTACGAATTGTCTACTATATAAACAGATATTCAGCAGGGAAAAAAAAACGTATTGTGTCAAGTCCTGGCATCATCACAGTTTTTACTCAAGCAAATTCCAAATGAAGTTAATGGGTGTCTGCCTGAGCAAAAGATGAGGAAAGACCTCTGGTCATTCAACACATGCCCCAGGACCCTGTGTGCGCTCCGAGACTGGTCATAGTAGTAAGCACTATACCTGGTTTGTAAGTTAGTCAATTAAACTGTCAATGAGTCCTAATGTGATGGGGGTAGAATAAACATTAGCAATGAATTACAGAAGCCTGCATATCTAAAAGCAGAGGTAGCTGAATTCATTATGATCTTTCAGTCAAGACAATTAACATGACAAAGCAATGTTAATAAGGCCAGCGGGCAAAGATTGATGGTACTTCACCTGGATGGGGTGTGTACAAAGGTGGCCTTGAAGACCCAGTTGTGATGATCTTCCTTCAAAGGAATGACGGGGATAAGAAGATGCACAGGTGTAGAAAAATGTAACATTATAAAACTGTAAAAATACAGCTTTTTATCCTGAATGAATTTGAGGCCCCCCAGCTGGTGAGGAGTTCTCTAGAATGATAAAAAGCCATGAGAGCGAAGAGAGAAGCCCAGACTATAAAGAGAAACGTGAAACATTGTGTCGGGGTTGCCAGTGTTGCTTCACTGGTGAAGGCATGATGCAGCACGCAGTCATGCTCGCAGGACATGGCCTTGTTGCATCAAAGAAAGCAATAGGTTCAAAGGGTAGAGTCAACCCCTGCTTCTGAGCCAGAGCCTACCAAAGGGTTGTCATCCAAGGCATGCTGGTCCCCCTATAGGGCCTGGTCCCTCAAGTCCAGCACCAGTTCACTCAGAGTGGGAACAGCCACCCAATAGCAAGCTGAAGTTGTCACCTCATTCACACTGAGATCCAATGAAGCAGCCACATTCTCTTCTATCTTCCTGTTGCCAATGGTAACACGTTTCTGTCTTGTCTCTGCTTGGCTCCCAGCCTTTGCCTGGTGACACCGTTGCCTGTGGGGCTGATTTTTCCTGCCACCCTTGCAGATGGGAAAAGCAGGAGATTATTCAGTCACATGGTCCTGTAAATCTCACTTGTAGAGGCTGGTCGAGAGTGGGTTAGTCTCTGACCAGACATTCCACCTCCTGGCCCCATTCCAGGGAAGTACAATGAAATGCACTTGCCCAAATGTTCATGGAAAGCAAACACCAAAGGCATGTGAACCTGGCTGAAGCAAATCCATTTTAAAATTTGAACAAATATTTGTGGAAGGGAAAAAAACCCAAGTATTGACACAGTGCTGATCACACATTGAAGTTCCCAAACTTTAGGTCAGCTGAAGCTGGAAAAAAGGCAATCAGGAAACATCTACTGCCTGGGAAAAGAGAGAATCCAGGAGAAGACATGAATCTAGTTAAGGGCTTGGAGGACATGAATCACCTGCACAGTCAGACATGCAATAGAAAGAGCAGACGTAGCCCCAGCAACACCTTCTAATGAACTTGTAATGGAGTCAGGGTTTATAAGCAGCCTTTTAAACAATCGTTATCCCCTTGAGGAATTTGTAAAAGCGCACAGGTGCAAATTACAAATTTCAATTAAACCTGAATGCACGCTTACCATAGAATCATAGAATATCAAGGTTGGAAGGGACCTCAGGAGGTCATCTAGTCCAACCCCCTGCTCAAAGCAGGACCAATCCCCAATTTTTGCCCCAGATCCCTAAATGGCCCCCTCAAGGATTGAACTCACAACCACTGAGCTATCCCTCCCCCCATTTTTATCCCAAAATGGCTAAAAACCAGTTACTACCTAATACAAGAAATTGACTGAAAACAGGGCAAGTTAAGAATGGAACTTGTCATGCTATAACCAAAACATCAATCCTTTTCATTCATTTTAGTTCTGTCTGGATTAACATATGATAAAAATATTACTGAATACCTTTCTGCTGAAAGTGCTAACTGATGTACTAAATTATGCAACACATCAGATGATGTGATTAAATATTCACAGTACCAGCTATTTTAAAAAATAAGCCTCCCAGCTGTATACAATTCATTTTACCATGTACATTAGGATCAAATATATTTCAAATTTGGTATACTGAGAGCAACTTTTTAACTGAATACCTGTAGTTGACTGATGTATGGTATTTATATTTCTGTACTTGTAACTAAAGAATAGCTTAGCTAATTATTAAAACTAATGTAGTATCAGATTTCAATACAAGGACCTAAAGCAGTGATACTCAGACTGAGGCTCTTTAATGTGTTTCCTGTGACTCTTTGCAGTACATGACATTAAAACATTGGGTGACTGAATTATTAACCAAAGTTATTAACCAGTCAGGATGCTTTTACTATGTTATTAATCAATTAAGTTAACTTATTTTCTGTGAGAATAATGTGTGTGTGTACTCTCTCTCAATATTTCCCCATCATACTGTATAAGTATGAATATATAGTATCACAGTAAATGAAACAATGAATTCACTCTACTGTGGCTTTTTCTGGGGCTGCGGCTGCCAGGGAGAGAACCTCCTCCTTCCCAGCCCGGCTTGGTGGCTGCCACAGTCAGGGGAGAGACTACCAATATTAAAATATGAGTTGTGTGCTTTTATTTGTAGAACAAAAACACATTAATTATTATTTAGTTTTTTTTATATACCACTTTTATCCAAAGCACTTTACAATAGTTAGCTAATGGTACAAACAACATTTGGAAAGATCGTTAAGTGTTCCACCAAGACCCTGAGCAATTTTCAAGTGCTCCGCAGAAAAAAACGTTTTGAGAACCACTGTTCTAGATTGTACTTATTCATTTTAGTCTCATCTTTGTCATCTGTATCCTTGAGATGCAGCATCTCATTTAAAAGTAATTTAGAAAGCAGAAAAATACAAAAGGACCAACTAGATATACATATAGAACTCTAACTTGTTTAACCTATACGATTATATTAATATTAGCACTGGATGAAAATTTTCCACTGCAACTTTTTTGATGGAAAATTGGGATTTCAATGAAGCAACCTTGTTTTTGCAAATGTTTTCTACTTTTCACCAAGAGGGGGGACCATGGGGCATCATGGGAGATGCAGCCTTATCAGGGAGCCTGGCCTATAAAGAAGAAACAGAAGCAAAACTCTCAATTTTTAAATTGAAATATTTCACTTTCCAGACAAAATATTTCCATTTTTTATTTTCACTTACAGCTCCCTCCCACCCAATGTTTTCTGATCATCTCTAATTAATATACAAAGAACTTTTACTTGGCTTTAAGTACTGTCATCAGGTACAAAGTGTTCTGTGAAAACTTTGTATAATGAACCCAAATTCTATTATACAGCCCCATTATTGCAAGATACCATATGAGCTTGAAAGTTTAGTTACAAGCAGATTTATTGATCCAATAAGGAAAAGACTATATTCCCTTAGGACGAAATTCACTTCTGAACACAAGGGCTTGTGCATCATGTGAGGTCCTCACTCAGGACCAGATTCTGTCACTTAGTAAAGGCCTGTATTGGAAGTAATGCAGAGGAACAGTCATTCTCAGGGGCAATGGGACCACCTACCACAGGGGTGAAGTTCATCTGTGCAGCAGATAGAGGTTACTTGGGGGATGGCCTCAGATTGTGGAGCTCTTTTCTGCAGGAACTAAGAACTACCACGAACGCCACTATAAGCCAGTCCAAATGCATGGTGCAGTTCTTTAACTTTGTCTTCCCTAAGAACACCTAATATATAAGAAAACAAAAGAAAGGCACCCCCAAACACTGCACATATCCTTTCCTCTTGGGGTGCATGTTTGAAATGCAGAGGGTAGATACTAGGGTTTTTTGTTTACTTCTCTAAGCTCTGATGCCACCGTGATAGAGACGGTATAAACACCTAATCAGCAGGGAACACAAGGTAATTTGCTTGGTTGCTTTAGCAACTTAAAATGCTTTACTCACAATTCAAGGAACAGTAGCTTCTGGAGCCAATACAGTGGGCGGTGCTTTTGGTTCTTCCTCTGCTTTTTTGCTGTTTGTTACCTGCTGTAAGCCTGGTGCTGGTTTCCTTCAGTGAACTTGCTGGGAATGTTGAGCCCCTCTTGAAGCTATCCTTAAGTTTGTTGGGTGTTCTTTTACAGAAAAGTCAATGTGTTTTGGTTTGGGTGTTTCTTGAGACAGTAGGATTTGCTTCCTACTGGTACATGCTGCTGTTCAAGCATTTGTCCACACAAATCCCAATTTGGTGTGTGTGAGAGCGTGAAATCTTTTTGCAAGTGGTGTCAGTAGGAGGCTGTGCATGCACTCAGCATGCCCCCACCCCGTTAAGGACATGGTCGGAGCAGTACCAACCACCATTCAGCTCATTCTCACATGGCAGTGTGATGGAGCTACACGGTGGCCAACTGTTTCCCCATAGTTTCTTAGATTGGATAAATGCACAGTTGGTTGGTGTTATTCTTAATAGTTTTTTGTCAATTTAATTAGTTGGAACCCATTGGCAATCACCTCCCCACATACCACCACCAACAAAAATCTACATACCGACAGCAACCACCCAGCCTCCCCGCAAAAACTCCAAACAAACATCCTTTTATTCCACTCTTCCCTTGTCACTGAGTTTTGCTAATGGCTGGGTCTCAGTTCCCAAGCTTTAAAATCTCCCCTACTTGCAAATCACCTATACCTGGAAGCAATGCTCATGCAAAATGTTTATTTTGCTTAAGGGAGTCACACAGAGCAGACAAATGTGTGATTTCAGAGCCTTTTTCTAAACTTAGGACTGGGTCTTTGAGCCCAGTCCTTTGTTATTTCAGGCAATTCCATTGACGCAAAGAGCTCTTGATGCCTGACTGAAAGCTCTGAAATCAATGAGGAGTGTATCTGATTCTGCAGTTCCACCTTGAGAGAAACCTGTTCTGCTAAAACTGGTATTTACCAGTGCCCTGAGTACCAGAGATGCTACTCCAGGTTCTAGCACGTCTGCTGCCTTTAAAAGACTTCATGCTGCTGAAGAACAGTCTGAGCCAACCCCACTGTCCTCCATAGGTCAGTTAGATACTCCCTCTGGTATGAAGGTTGAAATATCAGTGGAGATTGCCCAGCACCATGCACTATCCTCTGGTACCATCTAAAAAGTCTAAATTGCCTCACCGTGATGTTTCCAAGTGAGCTTCATCTAAATCAGACTGGCGCTGTGTATCTTCAGAGGCTGCTGGAAACAATTCTTGAACCTTGGTACTCCACTTTCCAAAGACTCCAAGTCCTTCCAGAATAAGAACATAAGAATGGCCCTACTGGGTCAAACCAATGGCCCTTATAGCCCAGTATCCTGTCTTCTGACACTGGACAGTACCAGATGCTTCAAAGGGAATGAAAAGAACAGGGCAATTATCATGTAATCCATCCCCTGTCGTCTAGTCCCAGCATCTGACAGTCGGATGACTAGGGACACCCAGTGCGGGGGGTTGCATCTCTGACCATCTTGGCTTATAGCCATTGATGGACCTATCCTCCATGAAATTATCTAATTCTTTTTTTAACCCATTTATAGTTTTGGTCCTCACAACAGCCCCTGGTTCCACAGTGTTAGGGGGCTTATTCCTTCATCCACTTACTTCCCTGGTCCTTCTCGCATGAACAGAGAGCAACAATACCCGAAGTCCAAAGGTGCAAACAATTCGATGTTTATTGGGGTGAACTTCCAGCAAGCATGATTCCAGTTTCCTTCCTTAGTATCCTCCTTCCCAGCTCTGACACCTCAGAGCCTTACACCTGTGTCCCTGTTCCCATTCCTACCCTTAGCCAAACATGATTCCAACTTCCTTACTCCCATTCCCTGTTCCCATTTCCCCCTTTAGCAAAACATGATTCCAATTTTCTTACCCCCATTCCCTGTTCCCATCTCCCCCACACACCCACCCCCTCCCACCTCCTCATTGACTACAGATTATATAGTAAAACTTGAGTTCTGCTTAGCTATACCTTAACCAATCATTTTCCTGAAATTTAATTAACCAATCCTAACATATTGTAACATGATTATGTAACCAATTATATCCCACCACCTTAAGTAGTTTACACCCAGCAAAATTAATTATACAGCAGACAGGAACAATCACAGAACCAGACAGAGATTATACAGACAAACAATAGCAAAGTGGGAACTATAATGACAAGACAATACAGAAGTGAGGATTTCACATCCCAGCTATTGATAAGTGAGTTCTTGCCAGACAGGATGCTATCAAACTAAGTTTCCTTTTACATTTTCTAGGCACTTCTCTTTCTCTGGAGGTGATAGGAATACAATTCTGTCCTGATAGTGCCTAACAGCCCAATAGCACCTTATTTCAATGTGACTAGTTTGGAATGTGAGGATGTGACTGTTCGCTTCCTAGCTTATGGCTGCCTCTGCTGCTTAGCCAAAGGCCTTAGCCTAAGAACAGGGCCTCAGACTGTCACAGTAAGAGAAGGCCCTTACACCAGCAGACAGTGATTTTGATTCTTTCTTTTATACCTCTAGAACTAGCCAAGTGATAAGAATACACCTAAATTCTTAAAGTACAGGCCTTTGCAGACAGGCCTGAATATCTTTATCCTAACACACAGGTTGACTGTGCGTTGTGTGAAAAAGTACCTCCTTTTGTTTGCGTTCAACCTGATGCCTATTAATTTCACTGGGTGACCACTGGTTCTTGTTTTTATGTAAAGGGGCAAATAACACTTCCTTATTCACTTTCTCTACACCATTCATGACTTTATAGACCTCTGTCATATTCCCTCTTAGTCGTCTCTTTGCCAGGATGAACAGTCCCAGTCTTTTTACTCTCTCCTCATATGGAAGTTGTTCTATACCCTTGATCATTTTTGTTGCCCTTCTGTGCATTTTTTCGAATTTTAATATGTTTTAGAGATGGTGACCAGAACTACACACAGTATTCAAGGTGTGGGCTTACTACTGATTTATATAATGGCATTAGGATATTTACTATCTTATTATCTGTCCCTTTCATAATGGTTCCTAACATTGTTAGCATTTTTGACTGCCGCTGTACATTGAGCAGATGTTTTCAGGGAACTATCCACAATGACTCCAAGATCTCTTTCTTGAGTGGTAACAGCTAATTTAGACCCCACCATTTTGTATGTATAGTTGAGATTTTATTTTCTAATATACATTACTCAACATTAAATTTCATCTGCCATTTTGTTGCCCAGTCACCCAATTTTATGAGATTGCTTTGTAACTCTTCAGTCAGGGTTAGACTTAACTATCTTGAGTAATTTTGTATCATCTCCAAACTTTGCCACCTTATTCTTTACCCCTTTTTCCAGATCAATAGGATTATGTGGAATGGCTCTGTCCCAGTACAGATCTCTGGGGAACACCACTATTTACCTCTCTCCATTCTGAAAACTGACCATTTATTCCTTCCTTTTGTTTCTGGCCTTTTAACAAGTTACTGATCCGTGAGAGGACCTTACCTCTTATCTTATGACTGCTTAGTTTGCTTAAGAGCCTTTGGTGAGGGACCTTATAAAAGGCTTTCTGAAAGTCAAAGTATGCTATATCCACTGGTTCACCCTCATCCACATGTCTGTTGACCCACCATCAAGGAATTCTAATAGATTGGGGAGACAAGATTTGCCTTTACAAAAGCCATGTTGATTCTTGTTCAGCATGTTGTATTCATCTATGTATCTGATAATTCTGTTCTTCACTATAGTTTCAACCAATTTGATTGGTATTGAAGTTAGGCTTGCTGAACTATAATTACCAGGATTGCCTCTTGAGTCTTTTTTAAAAATTGGTGTCACATTAGCTGTCCTCCAGTCATCTGGTACAGAAGCTGATTTAAGTGATAGATTAAATACCACAGTAGTAGTGCTACAATTTCATACTTGAGCTCCTTCAGAACACTTGGGTGAATACAATCTGGTCCTGGTGATTTATTGCTGTTTAATTGATTAATTTCTTCCCAAACCACCTCTATTCACACCTCAATCAGAGACACGTCCTCAGATTTGTCACCAAAAAAAAATGGCTCAGGTATGGAAATTTCTCTCACATCCTCTGCAGTAAGGACTGATACAAAGAATTCATTTAGCTTCTTTGCAATGGCCTTGTCTTTCTTGAGTGCTCCTTTAGCACCTTGAGAATCCAGTGGCCCCAATGATTGTTTGGCAGGCTTCCTGCTTCTGTTGTAATTAAAATCCAGTGCCAAACCAAGGGTTCTGGTCATTAAAATCTCTTTGGTACAGATGATTGTCTCTCAGGAGATACAAGGGTCTCCTAGTTCTGCTGTCACACCAAGATGTGTATCTCTTACGGAGAAGTTCTATTCTTCTAAATTTTCATCTTCTCATGATAGCAGGGACCTTTCTCCTAGGTTTTTACCTTGTTCTGAGTTTAGTTTCAGAAAGGGAGGTGAAGACGACTCCTCACCATAGGTCCTAGGCTTCTGCTAGATCTCAAGCCCCATGGTTTTGCCATGTGGCATCATAGGTCTTAGGCTTATGGTTTCCAGGTAAGGATGAACCCCCCAATAATTTCCAGCTCTTTGCTTTTTCAGATTCAGACCAAACAACAGATTGCCTCATAAGGAACCACTGAGATCTGACCAGCCAATCACAGAGGAAGTTGAGCAGGGTCCTCATTCTGGAATTGATGATTTTTTGGGGGCTAGGGTTAATATCTCCTGTTTGGCCTCATCTGTTCTGAGTTTCTTATCTAAAACACCTTTCAACCCACCCATCTTGTTGGTTTCCAATCCTTTCAATATAATTTCTCAAAACCAGGGTCTAGTACTGTACTCAGACCCCAAAAAATCTACACTTGACAGCACAGAAGCCATCTGGT
Source organism: Lepidochelys olivacea (assembly GCF_965140295.1). Classification (NCBI taxonomy): domain Eukaryota; kingdom Metazoa; phylum Chordata; order Testudines; family Cheloniidae; genus Lepidochelys; species Lepidochelys olivacea. The sequence continues at coordinate 100,041,741 of NC_140414.1, forward strand.
TGACTATGCTTGAAAAGAACTGCTCATTAGTGTGTCAGATGTGAGTACTGGGAAATGTAAATAGTTCCAAAGCCTATACTGAAATGTGCCATGCAGGCATGGACTTCTGTCATACTAAATGTTAAGTGGGTTTCCTAGGGAATCCCTGAGGTGTGGTTAAAGCAAATTCTCCAACACTGGTTATGCCAAAAAAAACAAAACAAAAAACCCCAAAAGCCTTTTAAAACTTCACACAGAGAAGAAGATGATCACCTGTTACAGAAGCCCCAAATACCCCGAGGTTGTTCTTGGTCTTGAAATGAAACCAGACCTGAACATGTAATTCAGTAGAGGTATGCGAGAAACTAATACCTATCAGAGCCCTGTGTTGAAATTAGATGTGACTTCTGGTAAGGTTTCATTTATTTATTATTTTTCTCTGCAATGCTTTTGCCCTAAGAAGAAAATGCACTTTGCTTTATGAAGGGCTGGTCGGTAACTGCTGTACACTGTTGTAGTCCCTGAAGAAAGGTTAACCACAGTTGCAGGACCCCATTCAGAGCTGTTGGGGAAGTCACAGTGAGGTGCAGAGAGACTGCAAGCCTAAATCCTCCTCATGAGGGAGACTTGGGTCTTCACCCAAGAGAAGTGATGGCTGGGAAGCCTGAAACCTTAAGTGGGTGCCCTTGAGAAAGATCAAAAAGGGGGTCAAAGATACAGTTAACCCTGAAACTGTTCAAGAACTCTGTTTGGCTGTTCCAGAAGTCTTTATCAATAATAGGAAAGTCTCTATAAGACAATCATATATGGCTAAGTGGAGGCATTTTTCAATATGGTCTAACCAGAAACTTAACCAACGAGAGGACTCTTCTCAGCTATTCTGGATAACTTGTTATCCTTGAAACATTCTGGTCTGTCAGTCATTCCATTAAGGTGCATTTGGCAGCTTTTTGTGCATTCCACCCTCAGATCAAAGGTCATTCCGTCCCCCCCAGTTTCCAAAGGGATGATCTCATTTGTTTCTACCACTTTGAGATTCCTTTCCTATCTGAGACATGAATGTGGTATTAATTACTAACAGATCCTCCTTTGAAACCTTTATTATCCTGTTCTATGTATGATCTTTCTATAACAGTGGTTTTCAACCTTTATTTGCAGACCCCTAAAATATTTCAAATGGAGGTGCAGACCCCTTTGGAAATCTTAGACAGTCTGCAGGCCACAGGTTGAAAACCACTGTTCTATAAAGACAGTATTTTTAGTGGCTATCACTTCAGCTCGCAGAGTGAGTGAATTTTGCAAGCTTTGATGGCAGAGCTTTCCATAAAGACCACACCCACATTTTTTACCAAATATTGTTTTGGATTTTCATTTAAGCCACCCTATTCACTTACCTCTCTCTGTTTTCCTGAGCTTTATGATTCAGTGTACTTGTGGCCATGTGATTCTTGCTGGCTAGAATAAAGCCCCTTTAAAAGTCTCAGGCCTTTTGTAGTTTTTGGCAGTAAATCTAAGAACTGGACAGCATCCACGCAGAGAATATCAATGTGGGTTTCAAATTGTATTAAGATCTTTTATTCTTTGAACATGTTGCTCCCCCATCCCTATTCAGTTAAGGTACACTCTACTAGAGCTTAAACAATATCTGTAGCATATCTTAGAGGGGTTCTGTAACAGCAGGGTTTCCCCTTATATAAGGGCTGGGGGTCTGGGGCCAGCCAGGCCTGTCCAGAGACAGAACAGGTGTTTGGGCCAGGGGATAATCAAATTCAGCTGGCAGGGGTCAGCTGATTCCTATAAAGGGCTAAAAGCTCAGCTGAAGGAGAAGCTTCAAGAAACAGAGTGGATTCTGTGGTAGATCTTGCTGGTAGGAAGAGATGTAAAGGGAAAGGCCACTGGGTTCCTCCAGAAGATCCTGGTTCAGGAGAAAGGACCAAGCTAATATGTACTAATTATGTTCAACTGTTTCATTGCAATTGAAGAATACATTATGCTTAAATTAATAGTCTAAAAAGACTCTAGGTATGGTATTAGTCCTTCCTAGGCTGGGGAAACAGACTAGTAGCCTTCCAGGTTTCTATCATGAAACACACCCACACAGAGTGGGATCTGTGTAGACAAAAACATCTATAAGAAATCCAGTTTACTGTAAGGTAAGTAATTTTTTTTTGCTATGACTTATAAGATTGCATCAGCTCCCACACTTACATGAAGCTAGAGACTGCCAGGAATTAGGAAACATCACTGTAGTTTCTGTAAACATGGGGAGAATAGGTTATTTATGAGAACTACTTGAAATTCTTTCAATGACCAGCTTTTTTACAAACATGACTTATCTTACCATTTTTAATAACATAATTCTGAACAAATGTTCTGTGTGTGTTTGTGGGGTTTTTTAACTAGCTCTGTTGTTTACCATAGTAACTTTGATATTCTAAAGGTATTGCTTCCAGACAGCAACACTGTAAGTCACATACCTACCCATGAAAGCTTTGTAAGATTACAGGGAGAACTAAGCTTCTAGAATGTAGTGCTCTGGATATATGTATCTGCCCCAAGTGGCAGCCACTGCTTAAAAAGGCATATAGCCCCATGGCAGGGCTCATAATCCTACAGTGGGGCGAAGTAGTGGCCATATGGAGAAAATACTGATTAATCCCCTATTCCTTTCTGTCAGCAGAATGAATGACTGCTAGAACTGAATCTTAAAACCCTCAGGCCAGGCTCTCCCACTTCCATTCCCTCCCATCTTAAACTATTATGTCCCCCATTCATTCTGCCCCTTCATTAACTCAGTCCCTCTATCTTATGTTTGCACTGACCTGCTCTTCCTCCTCATTCCCTTCATACCCACTCATTTACAATCACCTCTCATGTGCGCTCTCTCTCTCTCACTTTTTTACCCCATCTTTCCTACATTTCTTTTCATGATCATATTTGCTCTCTCCCTCAGTTTCACTATCTTTGTGTGTAAGAAAGGGAGAAAGTGTGAATGGATTGTACCCTTGCTAAGAAGACTCCAACCTTGCATGCAGTTTGAACAATGTGCTTTTTATTCAGATGGCTAAAAGCAGCTATTTATAGCAGACAAGGCTACCACATTCTACACCTTCAAGCAAAGCAGTGTGCTTGGTGAAGGGATCTGAACCAAACTCTTTTTCAGTCATGTTGGGAATGCATTGAAATATGGTAGCCATTAAGAGTTTGTCTGTACTCATTCTGAATAGCACCTACAGGATATTCTCATTGTAGAGCGCTCAGAATCTGACCAAATGTAGTATCAATTAAAAAACTTTTTTTGGTTTGATTAAAGATCTGGATGGAAAATAATCCAAATATTATAATGCTATTGTATAAAACAATGGCACTCACTCATCTGGAATACAGTGGTCAGTTCTGGTGACCCAGATCAATAATGAGTGGAAAGTGTTCACTTGTAGCTGATGAAAATGATCAGAGGCATAAAAAGATTTCTGTATGAGAAGAGATTGGGGCTGCTTAGTTTACAAGGGAGATAGGGTAAATAGGAACACCTGATTTACCTTTTCTCATATTCAAGACCAAAGGGGCATTCAATTAAATTGAAAGGAAATAATATTAGACTAAATAAAGGAAACTATTTTTTTATATAGTGCATAATTAACCAGTGAAACTTATTACCACAAAATAGAATCATAGAAGATTATGGTTGGAAGAGACCTCAGGAGGTCATCTAGTCCAACCCCCTGCTCAAAGCAGGACCACCCCCAACTAAATCATCCCAGCCAGGGCTTTGTCAAGGTGGGCCATGTAAACCTCCAAGGATGGAGATTCCACCACCTCCCTAGGTAACCCATTCCAGTGCTTCACCACCCTCCTAGTGAAACATTTTTTTCTTAATATACAACCTAGACCTCTCCCTCTGCAACTTGAGATAATTGCTTCTTGTTCTGTCACCATGGAGAACAGCCTAGCTCCATCCCCTTTGGAACCCCCCTTCAGGTAGCTAAAGGCTGCTATCAAATCCCCCCACACACTCTTTTCTTCTGGAGACTAAATAAGCCCAGTACCCTGAGCCTCTCCTCATAAGTCATGAGTCCCATGCCCCCAAATCATTTTTGTTGCCCTCTGCTGGACTCTCTCCAATTTGTGCATATTCTTTCTGTAGTGGGGGCCACAAAACTGGATGCAACACTCCAGTGTGGCCTCACCAGTGCCAAATAGAGGGGAATAATCATGTCCCTCGATCTGCTGGTAGTGCTCCTACTAATGCAGCCCAATATGCCTTCTTGGCAACAAGGGCACACTATTGACTCCTATCCAGCTTCTCATGCACTGTAATCCCCAGGCCCTTTTCTGCAGAATAGTCACTTAACTTATAGCAGTGCATGGGATTCTTCCATCCTAAGTGCAGAGCTCTGCACTTGTCCTCGTTGAAGCTTTGGACCTTATACATACCCTCCTGCATATCTACCTCTCCTCTCCCCCCTCCCCCCACAGTTGGGCTTGCTGAGGGTGCAAACCATCCCATCATCCAGATCATTAATGAAGATATTGAACAAAACCAGCCCCAGGACTACCCCTGGGGCACTCCATGTGATACCAGCTGCCAACTAGACATTAAGCCATTGATCACTACCTGTTGAGCCCGACGATCAAGCCAGCTTTCTTCCACCTTATAGTCCATTAATCTAATCCATACTCTTTTAACTTACTGGCAAGAATACTGTGGGAGACCATATCAAAAGCTTTGCTAAAGTCAAGATATATCATGTCCATCGCTTTCCCCATATCCACAGAGCCACTTATATCATCATAGAAGGCAGTCGGGTTGGTCAGGCATGACTTGCCCTTGGTGAATCCATGTTGGCTGTTCTTGATCACCTTCCTCTCCTCTAAGTGCATCAAAATGGACTCCTTGAGGACCTGCTCCATGATTTTTCCAGGGACTGAGGTGAGGCTGACCAGTCTGTAGTTTCCCCCAGATGCTCCTTCTTCCCCCTGCTTTTTTTTAAAAGATGGGCACTATATTTGCCTTTTTCTAATCATCAGGTAACACTGAGGCTGAAAGGAAAGTGGGAATGCAAAAAGGAGTAGGCATTTCTGTAGGTAATCAGAATGTCTAGTTATATAGGACAAAAAAAATTGCTAGAAGGGATATAAACCCTCATGCTTTGTCTTGCTGTACAAAATGGGGAGGGGAAAAATCCGTAAGTTGCAAATTTCCTTTAAAAAAAACTACTGTTCATCTTAGTATATGAAACAAACACTTCCTAACTCTGTGCCAAATCCTGCAGTCCTTCTCTGAACAAGAGTGTGATGGATATTTTGTTTGTTTGAAGACCACAGAATTTGGGCCACTTATATTACTTTGTTTCATGCCGTGCAGCATGCGAGAAAGTCACAGATAAGATGACAACCCACGTTCTGACCAACAAATCTTTTTCATAGGTAGCAAATGATGTGCCTTACCCATCATTAATCAGCATACAGTCACTATGGAATAGTCTGACACATCTTTCATTGGTAATTTTAATGTTTTCAGTTGAAAAGAAACGGCTGCTGAGTGAGTAATAGCACAGCTGGCTTGCTGTATTTTGAGATGTAATGTAGCTACAGCACAGCTGTGGTGAAGTCATGCAAAAACACTTATTCTTGAGGTTAGTCTAGTTTGTGATAGATTGGAAAACCTGCTCCAATGGGTTTAATTAAAAAAGAGCCTGCTACCATTGCTATAGCAAAGCTGTATTATCTTTATAAAACCCAACTTTCAGGAGTTTATGGCACAGCTGTAAAAACTAAACCTGTGAATATGGACATGCAATCAAATTTGGAGGATGTTGCTTAAAGTCACCAATACCAGCAAATTCAGAGTTAGGATGCATGAAGGACAGTTCTAGACTATCCCCCTTTCTGAGTATTGCTGGCATTAAGAGCCAAATTCTACCCTAGGATGCCTGTATATTACTTCTCATAGGGATCAACACATGCAGCAGAGGGTAGGATTAAGCCCTAGGCCACTTACATACCATGAAACACCTTGACAAAACAGCCTGGGATAAGGATGGAATTTCAGCCTCACTTTCCTTATTGTTGTGAATTTACTGTTTAAATATGATATTTCATGGCGTACTATGCAGCTTCGTTCTTGTTTCAAGTAAATTGACTAGGTTTATTATATTTTCTAAAATGGATACATAACAGCAGTACTTGTAATAAAGCATTTAATCTGATACTCTTATTGACTCATTCTGTGGTCTTGATGACTTTAATGCATCCTTGGATACACTTACCTTATTAAATTCATGCTGTCTAACTCCAAGGAATAATCCTGGACTGTTAAAGTAGCTAAACATCCCCACAAAACAGTGATAATGGGGAATGTCTTTAAAATAGATCCAGAATTTCAAATGTCAAGAAGCCTCCACTGCAGTTTCAAAACCATCCTTCAGAAACAAGAGCACTTGAGAATTGCAGTGCCCGACTTCTGTGTTCCTTGCCATGCAGTGAAAACCACAGAGGGGAGGGACACACACACCCCTCCGCCTGAGCAGGAAAGCTGCCTAAGCTAGGCAGCAGCAAAGTCTGAGAAGAGACATGTGGCCTAAGCCATGCACCTCCATGGGACCAAGGCACTTAAGTCTCCTTCATAAGAAGGTGCCTGTCTCCACTTGGGACTCACAGTTGTGAACCTTCTCCTGGAGTTAGGTGCCTAAGCCACTCATTACAAAAATTGCCAGAGGAGAAGGTGGTGCCCCCTCCCTGCTTTGAGCCAGTAGTTAGAGCACCCAGGATATGGAAGACCCAGGTTCAGTGTCCTTGTGATACCCCAATGGCCCCCTCCCTTAGGGGGTCCCTTGGGAGAGGCAGATCAGCATTGTATATTGCTAATGCTGTTGCAAGCTTCCGGAAGGGTCAAAGGTGCGAGTGTGTAGTGGAAGATTCCTTTGCAGGCTGCAGGAGGCCAAAGGGGAAGAGAGCAGAGAATGGGTTAACTCAATACTGCAGCTAGCAGGCTCAGTCCAAAGATAAGACTCTAGCCCCAGTCCAAGGTCATGGAGCCCGACGAAAAGTCTGCAACTGTATTCATATCTTAGCCAACCCCAGCCAGCCATAAGAAAAGGAGAACTAAGCTGAGCAGGACTGCAGAGATTGCAGAAATGAACAAGATGGTGAAGGCCAGCAGAAGGGGGGGAAACAAAGTTTCACGTCCCTGGAGCTGATTTGTTTTGGGAAAGCTGAGGAGGCCAGAGACCCGGTTTGGACTGGTACAAAGAGCACGGGGAACAGAGGTCGCTGAATGAAATGCCCCCAAAAGAACCCAGGACTTAAAAACCCTTCCGAGAGCTGAGGCAAATTGGAGATCAACAGCGGACCCTGGATGACCTGTGCGCACAGGACAGAACTCCCATCCACCCCTCCTCCTTTTCTTATGTTACACCCAGGCCTGGCCAGCCTCGGGTAATGCGTCTGTGAGTATGAAAGTGGGTTAGGCCTTGGGGCACTAATGCTTTCTTCCTTCTTTTGAGTGATGTGGGGAAGCCCCACCCGCAGCGCTCTTTGCTGTTTTATTATTTTATCAATAAAGCTTTAAAACTCAGTTACGTTTTGTGCTCTGTCCTCTCCTCCCTAAAGATCCTGTGGCCTCAGCCTGACCATGTGACACCCCAGGCAGATTGGTAACCTAAATCTGTCTCATCCTCCCCTCGCCCCTGCACATCTGATATGGAACAAGAATTTGAATATAAATTGTCTTCCTCCAATGAGAGTAGACTCACTGCTGGGCTATGGGTGTGCTGGTGCAGGGATTGCTACATTTCTCCTGTTAAAGCTGCTCCACTATGTATAAATACTTAAATATTTATTACGCTAGTGAGAGCATGAGAGTGAGACCATTGCCCAGTGGTTAGGGCAGTCATCTGGGAGGTGGGAGACCTGGCTTCCAATCCCTTTGTTCCAATGCATATTAATTATTTATATACAGTGGGACAGCTTTCTCAGGAGAGACTGAGCAAATCCTGCCCCAGAATACCCCATAGCCTGGTAGTTATGGTGCCCTCCTGAGAGGGAAGAGTTCCAAGTTCATCCCTTCTCTGTATCAGGCAGAGGGGGAACTGAACCCACATCCTGCGTAGCTGTCATAACAGCTGAGCTAAAAGTCAGATGAGGGTCTCCTCATCTTGTGGATTTATGTGCTCTGAGAACACCCACTGGCTCAGGCCCCATAGGTGGGGGAAACAACTAGTATGAAGATAGCCACCTCAATCTAGGTGCCCGTGCCCATGCTCACTGGCTTGCTGAAGGTCACAGCTGAGTAGTGTCAGAACCAGAATTGGAACAGGAGACAAATGTTGTCCCATAACTCCATGGAATCAATGGTGTTTCCTCTAGATTCACACTGATGCATGCAACTAAGATGAGAATCTGATTCATGGATTTCAGTGGGGCTAAATAACTGTAAGTGATAGTAAAATTTGAGCCTACGAAGAAGCAAGGAAGAATGGATGTGCAGGAAGTTTGATAATTGAGCTTTGAGAGCTGCATGCTCTCAGAACATACCACTCGTGTGCAGAAAAAGTAAATTAAAATGCAGCAAATGACTGCTGAGAAAATAAAATCTTCCTTAAATACGAGAAGGGCCAAGGCTGTGGGTAAATTAATTGTATTAAGCTTCTAGAGAGGTATGACAGCTTGAGGTGAACACCAATAAGCTTCTAGGCTTACCAGTGAGTTCAAAGGGGATCACTGGTCTGAGTTTGAATCTCTGTTAAGCTGTTTGCTGCAGCTCAAATTATAAAAGTTCCCAGTGATGGCACTCTGAGTCAGCAAAGGTTTTCAATATAAAGCTAATTTTTGGCTTTTCTAGCTTCTTTGTAGAAATATGCCCTCCTCTTAAACTGGGATTTAGGCCAAAGAGGTGGAGATCTGCAGAAAAAATGAGCATGGATATATGCACCTACATATTAATGCACCAATGGGTTAAATTGGCACACAGGCAGGTAATTACATGTACAATTACCTATTGTTCATCTGTTAACAATATGCACATGCTGTTGTGGGTTTCCATGCACTGGTGCTGGAATGTGCAAGACTTGGAACTCATTGTATTAATTCAAGGGTTGCGGTGTTGTAAAACCTAACAGCAATAAATTGAGACATGAAATGAGACTGAAGATATAAGACCAAACTCTACTCTTAATTACAACTGTGTAACCACATTTTTCTCTGTCTGCTACACCAGTGTAAGGGGAAAAGTGAGGCCCATACAGCGCTTTATAGATCCTTTACAAGGACAGCAACCCCCAGCCTTACACACTGTAGCAATAAAACAGCTAGCTGGCTCCTACAACAGAAGGAGAAATGCCATTTGGGCAGGGATGGTGCTGGACATTGGAATGGGGGAGGGAGAAAGGTAGAAGTGGAAGAGGAACAGCCTTTTGCTATGGCACACTTGGTAATTCAAATAAACACTCCCTTTGGGCTCCTTTGCCTCCTGGCTTCTCATTAATACCATGTCAAGATCCCATATGCTGCTGGGGTCAGGGTATCAGCAAGGATGGCTTCTATTTTAAATCAACCCCGGTGTCCTCTTTCTGTTTATCACTTCCCTATCTAGTCCCTGTCTGGTCAGCCACCTTACTTTTTTGCTTGAGGCAGAGGATGTTCCACTTTTTCTTTTGTACTCTAGGCCCCTCCCATGACCTAATCGCCTTCTATGAAGAGATTACTGGTTCTGTGGATGAAGGGAAAGCAGTGGATGTATTGTTTCTTGACTTTAGCAAAGCTTTTGACACGGTCTCCCACAGTATTCTTGTCAGCAAGTTAAAGAAGTATGGGCTGGATGAATGCACTATAAGGTGGGTAGAAAGTTGGCTAGATTGTCGGGCTCAATGGGTAGTGATCAATGGCTCCATGTCTAGTTGGCAGTCGGTGTCAAGTGGAGTGCCCCAGGGGTCAGTCCTGGGGGCGGTTTTGTTCAATATCTTCATTAATGATCTGGAGGATGGTGTGGATTGCACTCTCAGCAAATTTGTGGATGATACTAAACTAGGAGGAGTGGTAGATACGCTGGAGGGCAGGGATAGGATACACAGGGACCTAGACGGATTGGGCCAAAAGAAATCTGATGAGGTTCAATAAGGATAAGTGCGGGGTCCTGCACTTAGGACGGAAGAACCCAATGCATGGCTACAGACTAGGGACCGAATGGCTAGGCAGCAGTTCTGTGGAAAAGGACCTAGGGGTGACAGTGGACGAGAAGCTGGATATGAGTCAGCAGTATGCCCTTGTTGCCAAGAAGGCCAATGGCATTTTGGGATGTATAAGTAGGGGCATAGCGAGCAGATCGAGGGACGTGATCGTTCCCCTCTATTCGACATTGGTGAGGCCTCATCTGGAGTACTGTGTCCAGTTTTGGGCCCCACACTACAAGAAGGATGTGGATAAATTGGAGAGAGTCCAGCGAAGGGCAACAAAATGATTAGGGGTCTGGAACACATGACTTATGAGGAGAGGCTGAGGGAACTGGGATTGTTTAGTCTGCAGAAGAGAAGAATGAGGGGGGATTTGATAGCTGCTTTCAACTACCTGAGAGGTGGTTCCAGAGAGGATGGTTCTAGACTATTCTCAGTGGTAGAAGAGGACAGGACAAGGAGTAATTGTGGCGGTTCAATGACAAGACAGCACAGAGCTGTAAGCAAGCAAGCAAGCTGGTCTGCTAACGGGCTTCTGCCTGTCAGCATTCCACCTTCCCCTTTATTCTTTCTCTCCCCCCGCGCATTACATTCTCCAACAGATAAAAGGAATACACTGGCTTTGTTTAACATTCTTATTTACTGATTTCTATCTACTGCATTCCTTGCTCTCGGGCCTTGAGTCCAGTCCTGGGAGGCTTCCCACGGTTCATGTCATCTGGGCGAGATTCCAAGGTTCATGCCCTTGAAAGGAGCTGTGTGTGCACAGCTCCTATACAACACTCCGGGTGTGCCCTGAATGTTGCCAAGCGCATGAACCTTATATGAATCCTACAAGTAATGGTCTCAAGTTGCAGTGGGGGAGGTTTAGTTTGGATATTAGGAAAAACTTTTTCACTAGGAGGATGATGAAACAGTGGAATGCATTACCTAGGGAGGTGGTAGAATCTCCTTCCTTAGATGTTTTTAAGGTCAGGCTTGACAAAGCCCTGGCTGGGATGATTTAATTGGGGATTGGTCCTGCTTTGAGCAGGGGGTTGGACTAGATGACCTCCTGAGGTCCCTTCCAACCCTGATATTCTATGACCTCACACCATGTTCACTTAGCCCCAGATCTGCCCCATTTCCTATCCTTTCGGAGTGATAGGGCAATGGAAGGAAGTTCAACATGAAAGATAAATTCATGGACCCTTGTGCATCTAAGTATCACCATGACTTGCTTTTTTGCTAAAGTTCCTTCTTCCTGATGAGCCACAGTCCCAACACAATTTGCAGTACACCATTTGGGTGCCCAAAATACTATATCAGTACATTTGAAATTGTTGGCTTCTGCATTTAATGAAGAAACATTCCTAATATTTTTGGAATAACCTTCTTATCCCCATTAGAAACACAACCAACCAAGAACCCAATTAGCTTTGACTTAATTCCTCCTCTAAAGAGTCTATGGGTCTGATTCTGATCTCACACTAGATTTGCACCAGCTAAAGTCTATGGAGTTATGCTGAATTGTTGCTGACTTATGCCGCTATAACTGAGATCAGAAGCTCACTGACTTCGATAGGAACAGGGTTGGGCCCTAAAATATATTCTCCCCAATAAAGACTATATTGTGAGCCCTTAACTCATGTGAGTAAACCAACATCAATGAGACTACTTGTTTGAGGAAATGCTGATAATTATGATTGAGGAATTCTTAATCTAGCCCTAAATATGTATTTTAAATGATTTAACTCTTCTTGTGGCTTGTCTGATGAGCTTCTTGTGCATGGCTGTGATGTGTTAAAGCAACCACTCTTATTATACATCCTTTTTAGACGGTTGGATGATTAGGACTCTACATCAGTGACAAGGATTTAATTAAAGATGTGTCTAGTCATTCACTATAGTGAAAATTAAAGATATGTCTATATGTGTCTAATTTGGCAGTCTTTGACTAAGTTACTGCCCTCAAATACAATGTGGTGGGCAATTGCCAGCTTGCCTCTTTTCTACCCTCTGGATAGCAGAGTTCATTACCCACCCACTTTCTAATGTCTGCTTTTGTAACCTAGTCACAAAGAAATACAAGTGTTGACAGAGGGCTTGTCTGAATAACTGGCAGCACAGAAGATGTGAACAATATGTAATAATTCCTCGGGTAGTTATTCTCATTAATATCAGATGCTGTCACCATGACTAACATCGCTTTTGTGGCTAATGCAGAGGAAAGGGAGTCAGGAGAGTTGTGTTCTTGGCTCTGCTACAGACTTCCAATATGAAACCTTGGTCAATTCACTTGACCTCTCTGTGCCTCCATTATCTAACTCAGGGATTAAGCTTAGTGCAATGATGCTTCATGCACATTGAGATCCTGAGATGGAAGATGCCCTATAAGTACAAATTATGTTATATCACAACTCCTCTTGATGGCACCAATTATTTCCATGGGTGCTGAGAGTCTTCTGCATTTTGCAGAATTGGGTCCTTTGAGCATGTGTGAGACACCATAGTACCCTCAGAGGAGCAACATGCCCATGCAGAGCATGCCTCAGGGTGGGAAGTGACTGGATAAGATTTTCTAAACTCATGCTGGGAGTGCATTTAAAAAAAAAAAGCAGTGGAAGTGCCATTCCATAGCATGCTTTTTGACCCGGTGCAGGTCGTTAACAGGTGAGCCTGCACTCTGATCACTCTGACACCTGTTAGTTACCCTGGAAAAAGCTGATTGGAGTAATTAAAGGTAGCTAGCTAACAAGATGGACTTGGCTATCTTATGAGCCAGTTAATCCATCAGCTCACCACTGATAAACAGGCACAGGAAGGCAGCACCAGGGGAGAGAGAGGAACAGGACTAACTAAGCCCAGTCTCGGAGGCCTCATGGAAGGGAGATCTCTGCTCTTAGGCTCAGAGGAGAGGATGGAAAGTACAGGGCAGGCTGTAAATCCTATTGTTGCACGTTACTGTGGAGGTGTTGGTGGAGGGAACTCAAATAAAAGGCACAGTGAATACACACCAGTAGAGTCTGAACCAGTTTTTTGTGGTATGAAGAGCAGAGCAGCCCCCATCCCTTCCCTCCCACACAGTGCCCAAAAGCTGCTGCTGGCCACATTCTGGTGTGAACCCTGGCAAAAATATGGGGGGGGGGGCGGCATGTCATGCCACCCTGTGTGCCTCCCACATGTTGCCTTGGGAAGATGCAGCGCCAGGTACCAGGAGAGGAAGGGTCTGTCCTGGGGGCCTAGCCAGGCATGGAGGATGGAGAGTGCTGGCCAGGGAGGGTTCAGTTGGTCTGACCCCCCCGCCCCCCCCATGGGAGAGAGAGGTGTGTGTGTGACCAAGCCCCGTGTGAACCCTAAAGCCTTAAAGACAAGAGGGTAAATAAAAAGAATCCAGCTACGCAGTGTTTCTTTTTAACAGGCTCAGTCAACTTGATGTTAATTTGAAAGTTTGTGTGGCTAGAAGCAGCTTGTCCCTCCTTTCCACACAGTGTCAAAAAGCAGCTAACACCTCCAGGCTGCTGCTGGCCACTGACATAACCTGGTCACCTCCTGTCCCCTGGTTACAGCACGGGCAGGAAGGGGTTAAGCCCTAAGGATGCATTGTGCACCAGGGCCCAGGGAACCTGACTGCAACCTGACCAGAGAGGTGGCTCAGCAGGGGAGGTGTCTAGGGGATGGAGCAGCCCAGCACTCCCTGGAGACAGGAACCAAGGTGGTGGGGTGTGTGACGAGGGTGATAAGCCCCTGCCCTGGGGACTGCTGTGGAGCCTCCAGGGTTGGGCTGCGAACAGGCTGGAAATTGCTCTCCTGCCACTCCAGAGCTTAGCTGGGGGATGGAGAGGCTTCCCCGTGCCAGCACTGTGCAGGGCTTTGGCACACGTAGATCTCAGCTCCTCCCGGCCAGCCCCCTGGGCCGGAGGGTCTTGAGTTTTCCTGGGGTGCCGGCCCAGCCAGATGCAAGGGGGGAAGGAAGGAGGCTGCCAGCCTGGTTCTCCACACAGTGCTGGGAGGGGGAAGTGCCCCGCCGGGGGTGGGATATGGAGGAGTAACAGAGCTGGGACGGGGGGCAAAGGGCAAAGCAGGGAGAAGACAGTGAGGGGGGAGCACGTAAAGGGCCGATGAATGGGCAGTAGAGGAGACATGTAACCTGCTGCTGCCTGGCACCTGCCCGCACTCACCAGCCATTGCAGCGCACAGCCAGTGCCAGCCGGAAATGGGACAGCGGGGCAGGACCCTGCTGGCCGAGAGCCAGCATGCAGCGGGGGCTGTGCTAATGGACCAGCAGAGGGAGCGGCTGGCCTGGTGTGCTGCATCTTTGCCCCGCCACCAACCTTGCATCCCCACCCGCATCGTTGGCCACTGGACACCCCCACTCACCACCGGTGGGTGTGCGGTTGGCAAGCCGGGATCCGACCAGCAGCAGGACCCACCAGTACTGATAGGGGGAAGACAGCAAATGCAGGACAATTTGCCAGCTTTTAAGAATAAGTAGGGACACCTGCAGGAGGGCTTAAATATTGGACTGTCCCTTTAAAAACAGGATGTCTGGTTACCCTACTCATCAATGTTCATTAGTCTAGTTTTGCTGGAAACGTAATCAATGATTACTTAGAACCTGGATTGTTTTGACGAGGAGAGAATTCCTAAATATTGAAGTAAGAAAGCATCCATCCTTCAGTTTCTATAGACTGATCTAAGAAACGTGTGTGTTGACTAAAATGAGTGTAGCAACCTCATGTACTAATACCAAGGGGAGATGACAGACAAGGCACTTGAAAAGTTGTAGGATTTATTTTGATATTTACAGTTAAGGAATAAAGCAAGTAATGTGCATTTTCCCCTCTTTTCTTTTGCTGAAAGGAAAAACAGTCATTTGCCAATGTACAGGAAAATCCCCAGACTCTTCCATCTTCTCTTGATACTCTTATCAGCCCCTGTAAGAGCAGAGGAAAAACTGTCTCTAGAAGTTATAAGCCTCTAACTTTTCACTTTTTTCTGAGGAAATCCATATTTCATTTGTTCGTAACTTTAGCCATGACAAACTTCCATAAAATAAATGAGGTTCCTGCATCACACATGAAATAAGGCCTTACATAGCAAGGTAGCCCAAACACGTAAGTCATTGGTTGAAATATTCTAAACAGACTCAGGAATTTAAATGCATCTTCCATTAGATGTAATTAATTTAACTTATACAATTGTTTTTTTTTCTTATGGCATTATTTTACAGGGTACTTTTATTAAACAGAGGAAGGCAGAAGCTCCTGTAGTTTAAAGTTTTTAAGGAGCACTTGTTTTGGAGGAAAAATACCAAGAATGCCCCCACTTTTTTCCTCATATAATTTAAACATAGGAATGTGAGGGTCTCACTGTTAACAAAAGCTGCAGATTCTTTGTTCAAATGCTGTTTTTTAGTTAAATTGACAAGATAGCATTAAGCACTAAAATTTAAATAACTTTCTTTTTCTAGCCTGATATTTGCTGAGAAGAAACAAAGGGAATCTCTGATTTAAATAAGACAACTTTTGCTTTATGTCTGTTGAAAATGTAATAGATGACTACAGCAAACTATTTGCAGTATTTTATATGGAAGTGCTAAGTTCTGCAGGTAACGAGTTTGCCTTGGAATTAGCAGGTCATGGGTATAAATACCATTTAACAAAACATAAATGTATTCTCCTTATAAAGTGCATATGTACATTCTTATTATGTGAAGTGGTTGAGAGATAAATTGTAGTTTCCTCAGCTTTAAAACATTAGTTTTTCCACTGTGACTGCCAGGAAACCGTTAGCATTTTTAATGTATAGAGAACTGAATTACCCACCAAAAAGAATCATCCATAAAAAATTCAGATTACTTGCTTTTGATCTGTTTGTTACTAGAACTACCCAAACTCACATTTCACACTTCATATTTACTCCTAAATGGCTAATATTTTTCAATGGTAAGACATCCCTACAAAGCTGCTTAAGTATTGTGTTATGGAAAATTCCCAAAGGAGTATAAAACACAAACATTCAGTCAGTAGAATTTGCTAAACCAATCCCTCTTGGACTCAGATGCATATTTATTGCTCCTAATGGGTGAAATTCATCTAACAGCTGAGTAAATGGGCTTTGTGTTGGGGCTAGGCAGTGATTGGCACAGAAATCACTCCCAATGTACAGTCAGGCTGTGGGGCAGCAATACAGTCCAACTGTGGCTGTTTTTCAGACTTGTTATGGCTGCTATTCCAGCATCCTCTGCAAAAGAGGGCCTTGTGGTCATTTCCAGGCCCCATCCCAGTCCACCCATTCTTAAAAAGAGATACTATAATACTAAGAAATAGCATTACAGTTTTTAATAAAAGACCATTTTTGCATTACACATGGGGAGGTTAATGGAAGCCTTAAATAGAATTATTCATTTAATTATTATTTCTGGAGAGATTGAGGTCCCATTCTGCTTAGCCCTACAAATATACAGGAAAAAATTGTCCCTGTCCCCATAAATTTACAATACAGGTTAATGACATGATTGCAACAGGTGGATGAAACAAACACATGTATAGCTTTTAAAATGTATTAATCACAATGGCTCCATAGGGAGACTGTCCCCACCTGAATGGTACTGGACATCATGTGACCAAGAATAAGAACAAAACCTTTAATGGATTTTGCTGGGTTAGAAGCAGGGGGGCAATTCTGCTCTCCATTATACCAAACATAAAGTGTTTGAACTCAGTTGAATTACTCCAAACTTACTCTGGTATAGTGAAAACAGACTGTAGCCCACAGAACTTGAGCTGTGAGTGAAAACCTTACAAGGAAGAAACATGAGCTAAGTTTGAGGAAAGGAGTGAAAGTATTGTGCTCTTCAATGGAAGAAATGAACTCTGAGACCTGTCCAGATAGTCTTGGTGAGAGGTACAGTCTTTGTCCTTGTAAAATCATAGAAATGTAGGGTTAGAAGGGAGCACAAGAGGTCATCTAGTCCAGCCCCCTGTGCTGAGGTAGGATCAAGAAAAACCTACACCATCCCTGACAGATGTTTATCCAACCTGTTCTTACAAACCTCCAATGACAGGTATCCTATTACCTCCCGTGGAAGCCTATTCCAAACTACTTAACTACCCTTATTGCTTAGATCCTACAGCTGGTTTAAATCTTGCTTACTGCAGATCAAGCCCATTACTACTTGTCCTGCCTTCAGTGGACATGGAGAATAATTGATCACCATCCTCTTTATAACAGCCCTTAACATACTTGAGGAGAGACTTGATACATCTCCAGTCATCTTTTCCTCAAGATTAAACATGACCAGTTTATTAAACCTTTCCTCATAGGTCAGGTTTTCTAAACCTTTTATCAGTTTTGTTGCTCTCCTCTGAACCCTCTCTATCTTGTCACTTTTTTTAAAAAGGGGGGGGGCGGAGTTCCTAGTACTAGACACAGTACTCCAGCTGAGGCATCACGAGTGCTGAGTAAAGCAGCACAATTACCTTCTTTCATACAACACTCATATTAATATATCCCAGAATGATATTCGCTTGTTTTTGCAACTGCATCACACTGACTTATATTCAGATTGTGATCCTCTATAACCCACAGATCCTTTTCAGCACTACTACTGCCTACCTATTATACAACTACAAAATGGAGATTTGATTCCCCTCCTAAGTCTAGTACTTTGCACTTGTCTTCATTGATTTGAAGTCAACAAGATGAAATTCAATCTCCAATTTGTCAGTCACTTTGGAGGACAGGATTAGAAATAAAAGTTCTAAAGACCCCTCCCAGATTGGTGTCATCCACAAATGTTATAAGCATATTCTCCACTCTATTATCTAAATCACTAATGAAAATATCAAAAATTACCAGACCCAGAACAGATTTCTGCAGAACCCCAGTAGATATGTTCCTCCAGTTTGACAGTGCACCACTGATACTCTGAGTATGGTCTTTCAACAAGTTTTGCACCCACAGACCACAAGGCAAGGGAGAATGCAGTGGAGAATGGGGCCTTTAGGTTATTTTACTGACATTTCACATCATGTAAGCAGAAATTCTGTAAAATTCAATGCTATTTACAAAGGTCATGAGATGAAAGACATGAGATTCCTTGATCTTCTTGAAGTTACTCCTCTCAGAAAGAAGACTGAAGTTGTGCACCTTGTATAGCTCAGATAATATCTTCTGATATTAATCCCATTACTGGAAGAGCACATGAAGTTTCTATTTTTGTAGCACTTGCTTTCTCTGAAGCGGACACCACTGTAAAATGAAATAACTGCATGATGAATCTGGGATGGTGGTTTTGTGTGTTTGTTTTTGTAGGATACCAAAGACAGTCAGGGTATAGCTATACTGCCCCAAAAAAGAAAGTGTGTTTTTTAACTTGTTAGCTAACTTGGGTTAAAATAGCAGTGAAAGCATGGTGACTTAACTTGGGTTAATCCTATAGGCTTGAAATCAAGCTGCTAACTTGGTTAAAAGCTGAATTGCCAAATCTTCATTTCTATTTTAACCTGAGTTAGCGAATCCAATTTGCTAACCAAAGCTAAGAACACTTTCCCCCCATTGTAGACATCCTCCAGCCCTAATTCAGCACTAAACACATGCTGAACTTTAAGCATGTGAGTAATTACATTTACTTCAATGGGGCTCCTTGCATACTTAAAATTCAGGATGTGCTTAAGTGCTGTTCTGAATTGAGGCCTTCCATCCCAAGAGTAAATTAATTAATTAGTTTAGTTCAAGCAGTGTGTGTTTTTTATAGTAAAAGTACTGGGTTCTGTTCTTACTGAGGACCCATAGTAGATAGGTTGAAACAAAATAGTTGCCTCTCTGGGAATTTTAGCTCCAGTGAACTCTAGATTCTTTATATAAGCTCCCTCTGAGGGGGGGGGGTGGTAATATGTAGAACTCCATCATGTCCCCTTCTAGTAGTTGCTATATAGAGATATTCCTTTATATCAAATGGTAGAGGCTTGTGCTTTTACTGGAGATGGTTCTGGGCCCCATTTCTGCTGATGATTCATGGTGATTATGGTTGTTGCAGATGCTTACTTAATATGCATAAAGATCCATTAAAATCATGGATGGTGTTGAGAAAGTGAATAAGGAAGTGTTGTTTACCTCTTCATATAACATACTGAGCAGGGTCTCCCAATGAAATTTAATAGACAGCAGGCTTAAAACAAACGTAAGGAAGTACTACTACTTCACACAATGCACACTTAACCAGGGGAATTCCTTGCCAGGGAATGTTGAAGGCCAAAAGTATAACTGGCTTTAAAAAATTAGATAATTTCATGGAGGATAAGTCCACCAAAGGCTATTAGTCAAGATGGTCAGGGATGCAACCCCATGCTCTGGGTGTCCCTAAACCTCTAACAGCTAGAAACTGGGACTGAACAACAGGGGATGGATCACCCAATAAATACCCTTTTCTGTTCACTCCCATGAAGCATCTGGCACATGCTATTGTCAGAAGATGGATACTGGGCTACATGGACCATTGGTCTGATGCAGCAGAGCCAGTCTTATAACCTTTTGTATAAGGTCGATGCAACCTGAGACTGACTGACACGTACCTGAAATTTGCTTGCTTTAAAATGTTTGCTGAAGGTTTGTGGTAGTGGCGTGGCAGCTGCTGAAACATGCCTTTGAATTGTGAAGTTCTGCATGTTCCTCGAGAGCTGCAGGAAACCACATTGTACACTGTGTTTGATGTGATGGCGTGTATATCCTGGCATTGAAAGGGGAACTGGAGAGCTCACTCAATGCACCTAGTTGCACCTGGAAGGTGGCCAAGGCCCAATTAAAGATTAATCCCAGTTGGGGGCAGAGCTTGGGTGGTTTCTATAAAGACAGTAAATGCTCTCTACTATTCTGCTGCATGGAGAGAGAGGGAAAACTCTACAATTCCTCTCTGGGTGGTAGATAGGCTTGCAGGGTAAGGGAAAGTCAGGGGGACTTAAGATGGAAGAACTCAGGAGAAAGGAGGTTGGGAGTTCCCTCTCCTGGTGAAAGGAGAACTGGAGAAAGCTGTGGGGGAAGAAAAGGGGTAGCTCATGTGGTAGACATCAAAAGAGGGGCAAAACCCAGGGGATGAAATCCTGGGAGTCGGCACTCAACAGAGGAATGGCCCAAAGGAGAAACTAAAGAGGTGTGAAAGTTCAACTCGGCAGAAGTGGCTTATTTGTATCTTCATTTAGAAAACATTGAAGAATTCCAAGGAGGAGCCCTACAAGATCCTTCCCTGGAAGAAGGGTGAACCTTGAGAGGCACAGAGCCTAGGAAGATGGAGAGGCTGTGAGCTCCTGAGACAAGGAGTGTAAGAACCACTGGGCCCAGAATCGGACAAAGACCTGACACAAGTTCACTGAGCTATTGTTGGCAGCACTTTGTCACCTGGGAAAGTGACCTGGGCAGACTGAGCTCAGTCACAAGAAGAAGCTGACCATGGCAGGACTGGAGTTGCTGTCAGTAGGGGATGCCAGACAAGGAGATCCTGCTATGCCGCACCCAGCCATGAGTACATATGCTGTCTGGTGAGTCACTCTTCTACATTTCTTTCCCCTACAAAAACCCATGCACAGATTCCTTCATGTAGTTATTTCATTTTCCAGTCGCTTTCAGTGAAAAATGAGATCTGTTCTTTATATCCTCTCTCAAGCATCATAACTGGTGGGAGAACCAAGTTTTCCAAATCTCTTAATCTAACTCAAATTCTGAGTTCCCTTAGACACAATTAAAGTTTCAGAGGCAGACATAACTCTGAAGTTCCTTGCTTTTTCTTTGTTAATAAAACGGTCCTTACTATAACTTTAACGTAACTTTTACTTGTAGTGGCTAACTTATTTCCCTGCTGCTCGTGACCACCTGTGCTCTCTCCAGTACTATCTAAATGTGGCAATACAGCAAAATCCTTCAATAACAGTGATAAAGAAATTAAACTGTGAATAGGCAGCTTGAATCATTCTCTGCTCTGAATATAGCAGCAGTTTGCTCTTATGCAGCTGGCTTCCATTGTCATTCAGATTACATCTTCACCTAATCTCCCTCAGATATTAATGTGTCAGTTTAAGTACTTGTACACTTGTCATAAATTTGATTAAAATAACATCTGGGGATACTTAATTTTAGAGTAGGATCTGGCAGTAATTGGTACCTTGAGTGACTATTTTCTGCTTATAGCGTTGTGTATGCCACATAGTAATAAATTGAAGGCCTGAGTTGGCTGGAAAATGGAAATGCCTTCCCACCAAAAACTTTGCATTATCCCAAGTTGGGATGAACTGTCAAATGTGACCATGGGAAGGATTTTCAAACATAATTCTGTTCTGGAACAATCTTTCAGTTGACCACCACTCACGAAATTGAGGAGCATGTCAGCCCAGTGCTCAGCCTCTCTACCTCCCCAGAACTCTGGCACTGGAGAAGCAAAGAGGCTGGGAACTCATCCTGCCCATCTTCCAGAGCCTGGGGTGGAGGGGAGGCAGAGAACCAGAGCTCTCCATCTTTGCAGCTCTCCAATAAAACTTTAGTAAATTTCACTGTCAAAAGTGAAATTGGATCCGTCCAGGTGGAGAGAGCCTTCTCTCCTTACAAAAAGAAATAGAAATTCTTCAGTAAAACACATTTTCCCATTAAAAGTTCAAGTTTTGCAAAAAAGGGCATATTTCATCAGAAAATCATTCCAATGAAAAATATTCAGTCAGCGCTGTTGAAAATCATTCTCTAAAACTAAGATACTCTTAACATGGTGAAGAATGACCATGCTCTGAAGTACACTGTAATACCAATTTGGGCCAGTAGACACAATCACAAAGCCCCAGAAGTGTCAGGTTTTGTCTTATCTAAGCCTTCAGATGCTGCTGTTACCTGCTATGCTCTATGGCTCCTCTCAGACATCAGGGCACCAAAGTCTACTTCCTTAGAGTTGCTGCAGGTCCTCTTGTGCAACAACTCATTGAAAATGATCCAACTTTTGCTTGCAATAGAAACTCTAACATCAGCAAGCGTCTAAAGAAATTAGTAAATGAGGAGGATGATTAAACTATGACCTGGAAATGTCCCAGCCCCTCTGCTCCCCACCCAGGCCCAGCTGCTGGGGACAGGGTCCGACCTGGCTGGAGCCCCACAATCCTCTGCACACTTACAGCTCGCTTGGCCTCTGTCCCCGGTGGCCAGGACTGCGAGAGGAGCAGGAGGGCCACTGCCACCTCCCCAGCTGGGTTCTTTCAGGTAGCTGCACAGAGGAGCGGCCACCCTGTGAGAAGTGGCTCCATCTGAACAAGCCAGAAATGTTCTGTGGGGGAGAGAGGGGAGGTGCAGCAGGGGAAGAACAGAGCATGTCCCCCCCACCCACCCCCTATGCGTTGCCTCACACTTTGAATAGTTTTCCATGAGGGGAAACTTGTGAAGGTTCTGTCCCCTCCCGCTGCCTTAATTTCCCTCCTGTTGATTGTTACCATGCGGAAGGGTGATCTGGCCTTGTACTGTACTTGAGGGGCCACAATTAAAATACTGTTTCTGCTTCTGAAAACTACATTGCCAGAAAGATGCAGATAAATTGCATGGAGGGCAGAGAACAGCAACAGATATGATCAAGGGCTAGGGGGAATGACTTATACGGAAAGATAAATATATCTCAAGAGGACTAAGGCTGTGGTGAGTTGTGATAACAGTCCACCAACATTTAAAAGAGAAAGGAAGAGGAGTTTAGTATGATATTTGCTCAATACCGCTGTTGAACGGGGCAGTACTATCATCCCCACTTGTCAGATGTGGAACAGAGAGTCCTGAGTGCCTTGCCTAAGGTGACACAAGAGGTTTGTTACAGAGCAGGAAATTGAATCCTGGCTTCCCAAGTCCCAGACTACAGCCATAATCACTAGGATGCTCTTTCTCCATGGCATACAATTTTTGTTTTTGTGCTTGGCATAACAGGACACCCTGACATTGAGTGAATGGAATCCTTTCTTGTGAATGAGAACTTCTACAAAAAATTCAGCTAAACACTAAATTTTAGACACCTATGACCACTGTTTCAGAGGCAATGACTCATCCCAACTCCTGTCGTGATACCTTATTTTAATTAGTGGGAGCTCAAGTTACCCAGCACTTCTGGAAAGAAGGCCACTATAGTGTGGATGCTGTGTTACAGTTAAGATGTGGTGAGGATTACAATTTAATTTCAAATAATGGTTGCTATGTGACCAAGATCTTATATTGTATCTGCCTTCAATCTTCCTCTCTCACTGGTTTTCAACTCAGTAATTCTTCTCATTCTCCTTGGGTACAGCTGGCCACTTTCTTTCAAGTGGTCTTATATTGCCACCTTTCCTTGAAGGTGGGTTTGTTCCAGACAGTCAGCTTCATGATATTTCGATGTCTCTTCCCATTAACTGGCTTTGCTTCTCAATGATTGAGCTGCTGCTTCTTGTTTCGTGTTCTCGTTTTACAGCTCTCGGCTTGTTGCTTGAGCTGGCATGTCAGTGGACTTCCTGACAACATCAAGTATCTCCTTCTGTTGCCTCTCTTTCCCCCGGCTGCTTCTTTTCACTGTGCTTAGCTTTATGATTCTTGCTCATTAGCTGTTCAGACGATTTTTTGGAATAAGTGATTCCGTGGTGACTTTTATTGCTAATTTCCTACAGAATTTACTGCATTTCTATTATACTGTTGGCCATGGATTCTGTCTCTCTAAAAGACTTTCATAGGTAGGCCATTTAAAAAATATTGTTTGTATATTAGCTACCGTGGTACTCAATTTCTGAGAGGACATTAAGGAAAACCTGAATACATTTCTTTGTGGAAATGTCTATATTTGAAAGTTTTGATACGTAAACATTACTTTGTCCCATAGTTGTGGGAAATAATAGTTCTCTTTGGCAGGGTGGATTTGATTTAAATCACTAGTGAGGAAGACTTGATTTAATCATGGATTTCTACATAAAAGTGCATTCTCGTTGGTTGTTATAACCTTAATACATATTCTTCACAACTCAGAGATGTAGGGTTTTTTAGGTTTTTAGAAGGTACACTCTACATTTTTAAAGTAATTTAATTTATTTTGAAAACTTTTCAGATTCGTTTTACAGCTATATCAGAAAATGAATGATTGTTTGGTTACTTCACTTACCAAAGGTAATTGAAGCAGATATTTTTGAAGTCATTGGGAGGTGAACTCTCTCTCCAATTCAACAGGTTAATCATTACTATTTGGAGGATTTTCTTGCCAGGCTGTATTAGGAGGAGAACATCACCAGACAGACATTTAAATGGTTTTATTTAACTAAAACAACTTATTACTGTTAAATTAACCAAATTGTTCCAGTACCTCCTGTATTGACACCTCAATCTGGACCTGTTCTTTAAATTGTCACATAAAAAGACTTGGAATCTGGCTCATATCTCCAGTGACGACTGATGCAAAGAGTTAATTTAGCATCTTTGCAACAGCCTTATCTTCCTTAAGTGCTTCTTTAGCACCTTGGTTGTCCAGTGGCCCCACTGATTGTTTGGCAGGCTTCTTGCTTCTGATGTACATACACTCCTTTTTTTTTTTTTTCTTTTTTGGCTGTTGCTCTTCAAAATATGTTTTGGCCTGCTTAATAATTCTTTTACACTTGCCACAGTTCGTGCTTCTTTCTATTTTCCTCAGTAGGATTTGACTTCAAACCACAAAAGGATGTAATTTTGTCTCTAACACCCTCTTTTACTCTGTTTAGCCATGGTGGTATTTTTTGGACCTTTTATTGATATTATTTGAGGTACACGCATAATTTGAGTCATTATTGTGTTTTTGTTTTAAGTTTGCATGCAGCTTGCAGGCATTTATCTTGTAACTTTTTTATGTAAAGTTTGCATTTAACTAGCATTCCCATTTTTGTGTAGTTACATTCTGGTAGCTATTACTGAGCAGTTCAGCTCACCTCTTGGATCAGATCCTGTGTACCACTTAAGACTAAATCAAAAATTGCCTCTCCCCTTGTGGGTTACGGGACTAGCTGTTCCAAGAAGCGATCATGAATGGTATCTAGAAACTTTATCTCTGCATCCTGTCCTGAAATGATGTGTTCCCAACTAATATGGAGATAGTTGAAATCCCCCATCAATATTGAGTAAGTAGCATCTCTAATCTCAAAGCATTTCACAATCACCATACTGGTCAGGTGGTCGGTATATATTCCTACTGCTATATTCTTATTATTCAAGCATGGAATTTCTATCCATAGAGATTCGATGGTACAGTTTGATTCATTTAAGATTTTTAAATTTGAATTTATATTAAATTTGACTCTATGCTTTTTTTTACACATTGCCACTCACCCATCAGCACAATCTACCCTGTCACTTGTGTATTTTTTTTTGTACCCTGGCATTACTGGGTCCTATTGATATCATTATTCCACCAAGCTTCTGTGATGCCTATTATATCAATATCCTCATTTCATACCAGGCACTCAAGTTCAAGCATCTTAGTATTTAGACTTCTAGCATTTGTATATAAGCACTTACAGAATTTGTCATACGATCATAGGCCTGGAAGGGACCTCGAGATGTCATCTAGTCCAGTCCCCTGCACGCATGGCAGGACTAAGTATTATCTAGACCACTCCTGACAGGTGTTTGTCTAACGTGCAGGTGCCAGTCTTCTCCCTCACCCCTGCACCCATTGCCTCTGAGGCCTTTTCCTTACTGGGGAAAAAAGGTAGGTTTTCAACCCAAGTTAGCTAACACAAGTTAACTAATACGAGGTAAAATCCTCATGAAAACAAGGCAGTTTGTAGTTTTCGCATAACATACCAGGTCCAGTGGGTGGTCTTAGGTGCTTAGGAGGTATCAGTATATTTGGGTGTCGGTTCTCACATTCACACAAACTCCTCTCCTTAGTCAAGTTAATATTTAGTTGTCTGCCTTCAAGTGATGTAATTGAATGGGAATCTTTTTTTTTTTTTACTGTTTCTCTTCAGCTCCTACCTGTACTTTATCAAATTCTCTCCTCTCCTCTTGTTACTTGGATATAGAGTATCCCCTTTAATAAATCCTTTTCTAAGGGACATGTTTGAACCATCTGGTCCTCAGCACTTGTCTGCTTTCCCTCAGCCCTTAATTTAAAAACGTCTCTACTAAGAAACATATGATGAAGTTTCCTTAAGTTGTTATGGTAACTTAAACTCTGTATAATTGTCATCTGCCCTTTCAGTGATGAAAATGAAGCAAGAAGTTGTCATAGTGTGTGACATGTTCCTAACCTGATGGCAGAGTCATTGCCTACAGGGTAATAATAACGAAGACACTTGAAGGATACAGAAATATGTATTTTCACAGTACTGTATCAACATGTGATCGTAAATGTGAAATGATACACCTGTGTGTTAGAGAGGAGGTCTAGCAAGCTTCCCCTCAGGGCCTGCTCCCACTTAACTTGATGGTTTTACCGATGGGTTAAATGAGAAATAGATCAGACCTGCAATACTAACTTCAGTCCTACCCAGACTATTCAAGAAGTGTCATTTGTATTGGATCCACTGAAAGGAGATATCATTTCAGCTGAAGGAAAGGTGACCTCTATTGTAGACTCTATAAATGGATCCAGTAGAAATAATGTTCCGTGCTGCAAGTTGATGTCTGCAAAAGGGCCCAACTTGTGGCACACTTATTAACAAACAAAATGGCACCTCCCCAGAGGATTTCTTCATCTCTGGAGTTGCTGCTATGTCCTCAGAAATCTGGCATTCATAGTCAAAAACAAAAGAGGTGGTAAAGCTCTGTCTGCAGCTCCAGATCCCTCCACAGTCTCCCCTGTCAAGAAGGAAACAACTCCTTATATCCTGCCTCTCTCTGCAATATATTGTACTGCGGAGGCCTACAAGTCCAGCAGCTCCTGGGAATACAATTCCTAGGATTCCTTCTTCCTGAGAGAAGTTTTGCCCTTGTCAACTTGAGCTTTTGAAATGCGAGACGTCAGCCACTGGACAATGAGCCAGTTTAAATATGCAGGCTTTGGAGAGCTCTTTCTCTTACCAGTAGTGTGACTTGTTTATTGTAATCCTACATTGTAATATATTCATCTAAATGTAAAATGGGATACCTGTGTATTCCTCCTCATTTAATTCTCTCATGAACAGCCCATAACTATTTTTTTTTCCTCCTTGGTATAGTACCTTACGTTTTGGCTGTCTTTCCCTTAAGCTAGCTACTATAGATTGCTCCCTGATTATGAGTGTTTTTAAAGGTGTATTAAAGAGAACCTAGTATCCAATACACAGAACACTGCTAAAAGTTTAAAGAGAGGATTAATAAGCAACAAAAATCCTCCAGCATTGAGCAGCATTTCGAAGAAAGGGAAAGAGGGACCTCTAGCCACCTGAGAACTTAAAGCATGGGAGTTTCAAAACCAGAAACATAGGTTCCTGTTAAAAGTTTTGTGCACAGGCACACAGGAATTGCATGCTTCTCTTTTCTATTCCTTTGAAACATAATGGGGTGGGGGAAGAATAGGGAAAGGAATCACTTATCTTTAACTCCCTAATGAGATTCAGAGAACGATTTCTCTCAGCTCAGTACAGTGAGTGGGTCACTATTCTGGTATTCTGCCCTTCGTGCATGAATGCATTGTCCACTGGGAAAGTAGAATATTAAAGGTGAGAACTGACATGAGCATATCTGAGAGAATAATTTTTGTTAATTGTTGAATTGTTATCCTTTGCAGGGATGGGGGAGAGTGACTGACTGCATTCTTCCTGAACCCCTACAGCAAAATTGTGCCCCTATTGAAGTACATAGGAGTTTTGCCATTTGGCTTCAGTGACACCAGAATGTAATGTCTAATATTCAACCCATTTTACCACATCTTTTTGGTTTAGGTCTGTGTACAACTAGCATTACTTACAACTTTAAAATCACTTGTTTATGAGCAATTTCTTCTACTCCTTCCACTGTAAAATTCGTATGTTTAAGAAAGAAATCTTCTCTCCCTCCCACCCCATCACTAAGTAAAACTCTTAGTTAGTGTAGAGTAGATAAACTTGTACCAAATGGACACTACCAGACTTGCTTTAAAATGGTTATATTTGTCCCAGAATATTAGAGACCAGGTGGGTCTCTCTCAAGGTTACCTGAAAAAGAGCTCTGTAGAGCTTGAAAGCTTGTCTTTCAGCAACAGAAGTTGGTCCACAAAAAGATTTTACCTAACCCACATTGTCTCTTTAAAATATTCAGAATTTCAGATGCAGAGATCAGATATAAACACCCACCGTTACATGTTCTATCAGGAAAAACACAGCAACTCAGAATAGTTCTCATCATGAGAATGTTACTAGCATGCATACAAGCGAGAGGAGCTCTTTGGAGCAGGGACTATCTCTTTGTCCTGTATTTGTATAGTGCCTAGCACAATAGGGTCCTGTTCCAGGATTGGAGTCCTATTCCCACCAAAATAATAAACATAATCACCTATAATTGGAATGTACAGTAAGCAACTAATAGATGACAGTATATGGAATTACTTTGCATGTCTACAGTACATGCAGACCTGCCTACATTGGCCTATCTAAAAACTGGATAGCTTATCAACATAAAGTTGACATAAATGTGAGTGATCATTCCAAAATCACTTCATTCTCAGGTTCTGGAAGTTCTTCATGAAGGCCATTTTCAAATGGAAAGCAAAGTGCTGTACTACATGTCAACAAATTCAGCATGATCCTGGCCCAACTCATCTACACCCTTAATTATGACCACAGACTACATGGATATGCATTCATGTGGACTTTTGCCAGCCTTCAGAAGATTATATGTGTGTTTCTAATAGACACCCATTCAAAGTGGCCAAAGTACGACTTCTACTATAGCTCCTAAGGTCATTGGGCATCTTCTTACCTAGGTTAGCCAATTTGGTCGACTGTTACAGTTGATAAGTGACAATGGACCTCAGTTCTGCTTAGAAGAATTCAAGAGGTTCCTATCTTCAAATGTAATTCAGCATGTACATTCTGCTCAATACCAACCGGCTACAAATGGACTAGTGGAATGCTTTGTACAGATACTTAAGCATGCCTCAAAATGAGTCTGTTTTGCATCAACAGAAATTTGACAACTTCTTGTCTATGGGAACTCACT
Source organism: Lepidochelys olivacea (assembly GCF_965140295.1). Taxonomy (NCBI): domain Eukaryota; kingdom Metazoa; phylum Chordata; order Testudines; family Cheloniidae; genus Lepidochelys; species Lepidochelys olivacea. The sequence continues at coordinate 100,070,990 of NC_140414.1, forward strand.
ACATGCACTTACCCAGAAGTCACCTTCAACTTTTTCTTTTAAAGTGGTCTTTGTGTACCTGTTGGGACCTGCTATGTCCTGAAGTTGCCTCATGTGTTGTCAAATCCCAAATTTAACAAACTAATCTGTGAGACTCGTCATCCTTATTAAGTAGGAGATTTTGTGTGGATTCCCAACTATGGTTGGATACCTGGAGAACTTATAAAATACTCGGGAGCTGTGGTTCATGGTAAAACTATCCAATAGTATTTTATGGAAATGATAGATGGACCAGTTGCAGCCTTAGAAAGTACCAGAGTCCAGGGATGTTCCTCTGATTGAATCTCCTCCTGTTCCAACTCATAATTTCAGCATGTTGGAAGAAACTTTGGGACCAGATCCAGTGATTCCTTACCACCAACTGTTCCTGTTGCATAGGACAATGCTGTGCCACCATCATCACAAAAGAGTGTGTGGAAACCAGTGGTGCACCTGAATTCATAAGCTTATTTAGCTAGTGAGTTGCTATTCTTCGGGCAGAATAATCCTATGCAACTCAAAAGTCTGCCGTAGTCCACCCACTAATTTTAGTTAGGTTATATAATGCTAGCCACATAAACAATGAGTGTGTGTGTGGGGGGGTGGTAAGTATTTTAAAGTAGGGTGAAAGAATGAGATGTCCTTCCCCTTAACAGAGTGCACAACCATTTACTCAGAGCAGAGCCTCACTTCTGCTTCTTGTTCTGGCAACAAAAACAGTAGCAAAGTCACAAAAGCAGATGTTAGTGCTGTGGGTATTTAGTGCTGCTGTTCTTGGAGCTCTGATGTTAGCTGCCCTATTAGAGAGCACATGTTGATTCATTTGCCCCTTTAAAAAAGTCTCTTTAAACAGACAGTAATTAGCTAGGAAAATGCAAGTTTGTAATATGTCCTTTTAAGTGATTTATACTATTAGTGAATGCCTAATTAATAAGAGGTCCTTTAAAACAATTCTACATCTTTGCAGTGCACAATCTGAATCAATTCCGCTGTGCAACTATGAATTTAATATAAAGTGCTTCACTTTATTTTGTAGAAAAATAAACAATAGCAATCCATTTATTTCCAGCCACTTTCATGGTGAAGGCATGCAGGATGTTAGGGTTTTTATTAGACAGAACCCAAGGAAAGAGGAGACTTCTCAAATTCCTGTAGCTCTAGGAGGTTTGGTTTGGACCTATTTCTAATTTCTATACACATTTGGAGATGCTTTTTTCTTTGTTTATATTTTTGCAGTTTGATTCTTAGGGTCTGATCCAAAGTCCTTTAGAAAAACTGCCATAGTTTTCATTAGGCTTTAGATCAGGCCTGTAACCTCTGAGCAATCTTAATCTTGCAGGATTCTTGGTGTATGGGTTTCTATCTTGCTTGCTTTTTCCTTCAGGGGAATACATACCATTATGTTGGCTTCAGTAGCCTATATGCTCAAGCTAAAAAATTATTTTTCACCACTTTGGACTTTAGGGTCTCTCTTAAAAAAAAAAAAAACCCTTTCATTTAAAATAAAATCCCCCACTCTAAGGTTGAGTTTGTCAGAGCCTGTTTTTAGTATGAGTCCTCTCACAATGGTCTTTTTTCTAGGCTTGGATTTAAAGATGTGATACTTGTACGTGTTAACTAATGTACTGACACTTTAGGTCTTATCTACCCTAAACTTTTTAAAAACATGTTAGTTAGCATGTGTTAAAATCACACTTTAAATCCTAGTTTAGACATGGATAATGATATTGAACTTTAATTACTAAGTTGCTCAACAATAGTTATGTCAAAATGATGAAGGGGTGAGGAAGGAACTTTTTAGTTTTTTGTTGAAGTGACTGATTTGTTCTAATGCCTGTGGGGTTCTGTTGTAATATTAATTGTGTTAGGGTATGTAGAGACTTGTATAGGAGTCTTAAATAAATGAGACATATATTGACCTGCCTCCTGTTTGTCACCTAGGATATATATGGCTAAGTCAAGAGTAACCTGTTTTTTCTGTACTGATATTATGTCTCAAAAATCTATAGTTTCTAGAGTGTGTTAATGTCTTCCTATTCATAAAATGTATCTACTATTAATAATTAAAGTCTGATGCAGCAAGGTGCTTGACCATGTGCTTACCTTTAAGCACATGAGTCGTTCCATTGAATTCACATGCCTTAAAATTAGACTCCTACATGAATACCTTGCTGAGTTACAGCCTAAATCATTAGATTTATTTTCTGTTTATAATATTAAAATAATTTTCATTAAACAAAAGAATATACATCAAACTTCTTGGTGGTAGAAAACTTACACTTACCAGGTACCAAATTGATTTTCAGGATTTATTATTGTTAAGCTTGAATTGTACCTTTGACTTATCTTGGTCTCTAGCCTAGGATGTGTAATAAATTATAAAATGTTCTTATATGGTTGCTGTATGTCCTTACCAAGGACATATATTTTAGAGGAACATAAATCTTAGATTTTTTTTCAAAGGCCCTTATCATGGGTTGCTTTAAATGAGGATCTTGTATGGGCATTTAAATTACCCTGCATGCCCTGAATCAACCTATTTAAGGGCTGGAGTCTGCAAACTGCTGAGCACCTGTAGCTACCAAGAAATCAGTGGGAACTGTGGGTGCTCAGTACCTCATAGGATCAGACCCTACATTCTAAATATACATAAGCAATGAAATGAAGAAACAGTTCAGGTAGAGCATGCGTTCAAAGGAAGGAACGTAACCTGAGATGTCTATCAATGTGTTCTGTGCCCTACCTGACATCTAGCACTGTTTTTTTCATCTATATTCTGGAGAGGCTCTCCTTGTCCTAGAATGCCTGTGCAAGGCTCTGCCATAATCTGGCTCCCAGCACTGGGAAGCACAAAGTAGATGGCTGGATAGCACAGCGCATTCTAGCAGCCTTATAGTGGGGACACTTCAGGGCTGGGGGGTAATGGAATCGTGACTCATTTCCTATGTGCCAGGATGGCTGTGCCAAGAGCAACACTGGCTACAGGTGTAGCAAGAGGTAATTATCTCAGCGTTCCTTGATACCTGCAGAGAACACTGCTTTCCATAACTCTCTTGAGTGGTCTGCCTTTCACCCCTCCCCAGAATGGCTTAAGCGCGTAAGACCCATAGCTGGGCCTTTCAAAATACGCTATATTTTCATTTTTCATTTTGAAATTGTCTCATCACATCATTTCACACTGTGTATGTGAGTGGGTCTTTTGCGGCAGGCCAGGGCTGAGGTCAAAGAAGACTATAGATTTGATTGAAGACTATATATAAAGTTAAGGATTCAGGATTGTAGATAAAAGGGCTCTCTAACTAAGTTAGGTCCTGCACTTGGAATTCTCCATATACTCCAGAAGGACAGAGCCTATAAATAGGGAGCACTACCTGATGGTAAGCTGTAATACAAAGTTTTCAGCATTGTGAGTTGGAATTGCTGCGTTGGTTATGAGTTTATAATCTAAGGATTGGATTTTAAGCACCTAGTGCTCTTGCTGTGATTTCCTATCATCCACAAAGCCAAGTTAAGTACCGAGGCTCCCTATAAAATGAATAAGGAGAGACAGGAGCCTTAGAATGCTGGCTTTTCTAGCTCAAGTTCTAGCGGTGGATCTGCCTAAGCTAGTCAATGGGGAATGCTGATAAGAGTGGGTTGTGCTAAACCCCCTCCCCTCTGAGTTAGGTGCCTAAATCTAGGCTGCAGGGAGGTCCATATCTCTGCTTGGGATCCATGAATGGGCACGTGCCCCCAAGAATCAGGTGGCCTAGGCACCTGCTTCACTCCACATAAAACAGACAGAGGAAGTGTTAGACATGTCAGCATCCATCTCATAACTTTTAGCCCATTAGTCAGTACACTTGCCTGGGATGGGAGGCCCAATCCTTCAGACATGATCTGAGCACACTTAAAACCTGTCGGACCTCACAGCAAGAGAGGCAGATGCAGGTCACTGATTTGTGCAGGTGCTGTGCTGTCCCTGCACCTAAGACACGGGGCACAGGCAGGGCTGGCCTTACCATGAGGTGGACTGAGGTGGCCGCCTCAGGTGCTGGACTGTGGGGGATGGGGGGACACCACTAGGACCAAGAGTGTAGAAAATTGTCTGCTGCTGGTGCATATGTATTCTCTCCATTCCTGTGCCCTCCTTCCTCCAGCATAGCACTCCACCATCTCTGTGCATCTAGAGACATAAACAGGCAGGCAGGAGAAAGGGTAAGAGGGAATAACAGAAAGCAGCAAGAGCTACAGGGAGAGAGCGAGAGAGAGAGAGAGGAGGAGGAGCCTCTTATGTACCTCTCTAGCACCCCCAGAAGCCTGGACTGATTAACCCCAGCTTCTCAGGGAGCTTCCTGTTTCCTGCTGCTTCCCTGAACCCACTTGAGGAGAACAGGCAGTCAACTGAAGTAGTAGGAGCCAGTTAGGCCCTTAAGATGCTGATATCTTCTCTCACTCAGGCCCTGCTACCAGCCTGCTTATTCGTCCCCTTCAACTGAGTGTTTAGAGCCACTATAGCTTGCACAGAACAGCAGTTATGAGTGAAAGAAGAAAATGCCCCTCTGGGGCAGCATTCAGAAAAAGAAAGAAAGAAAAGGAAGCTTTTCTATCTAAGCAGGAAGGAGCTCTCCTGAGATACAAAGACACAAATGTTCACGATGAGCCTTCTGGCCCCAGTGAGGATGAGTGGTGAGGAAATGCCTGATCTTCCAGTTAGTCAGAGTGCAGGTGACCTGGCAGCGACTGCAACATCCATATCTCCATCTCAGATGGATGTAACCATGCACATTCCTGAAGAAAAGTGTAGATCAGAGAAGAGTGTGGTGGAGGCGCAAGAAACAGCTGCTTATGAGTTTAGTTCCTTAAGTCTCGATGATCCAGGACTGTGGACCCACTTGAGCAGTAGCCTGAGGGACTTCCTTATACTGCATGGGCCACAGCAAATGAGAAACTTCATGTTCCCCAATGAAAATAGAAGTTTCCATCCAACACGTTACTGGCTGGAAATCCACAATGGTGAGAAAGTGGAGAGACCTTGGGCTTATGTATTCAAAAACCCAGAATGCTGCATACTGTTTTTGTTGCAAACTCTTCCAGTTTAATGTTCCAGCCACATTGGGTTCTACAGGAACAAAGGATTGGAAAAATCTGGCATGCCATGAGAAGGCAGCAAATCACCAGAGAGCATTCCATAGGTGGAAAGAGCTTGAGATGAGACTAAGGTTAAAGGCCACCATAGATGATCAGTATCAAGAGAAGATTGCATCAGAGTCTCTTTACTGGCAAAATGTTCTGAAAAGGCTCATTGCCATTGTGAGACTGCTTGCTACTCAAAACCTAGCACTGCGTGGCACTTCAGATCAGCTGTATGTGCCAAACAATGGAAAATTCCTTACAACTGTGGAGCTGATGGCTGAGTTTGATGCTGTACTCCAGGAGCATCTAAGAGTCCCTACCCAAGAAATGTACACACACCACTACCTTGGAAAAACCATTCAAAATGAGATCATACAGTTACTGGCAACAAAAGTCAAACAGAAGATTGTGGCAGATCTGAAGTCAGCAAGATATTACTCTGTTGTTCTGGACTGCACACCTGACATCAGCCATACGGAACAAAAGCCTTTAATGGTGCGTTTTGTAACAACAACAGAACCTAGTGAAAATGTCCCTGCAATGGTGACTGTCAGAGAGCATTTTCTAGAATTTACTGACATTGGTGATACTACAGGAGCTGGTATGACAAATGTGCTTTTTAAAAAGCTGGAAGATACGGGAATTGCGATAACTGACATGAGAGGTCAGGGCTACGATAATGGTGCCAACATGAGAGGAAAGAACAGAGGAGTGCAGACATGGATCTGAGAGTTAAACCATCAAGCTTTTTAGCTTTTTTTTTTTTTTTGTCCCATTCAGTTCTCATTCATTGAACTTGGTGGTCAGTGATGCAGCATCAGCTTCCAGTGAGGCTGCTGAATTTTTTAATGTAATTCAAAGCATCTATGTATTTTTCTCTGCATCAACTCATTGATGGCAAATTTTGAAGCCACATCTGGGAACATCCTCTCTGACACTGAAACCACTGAGTGCCACATGATGGGAAAGTCAAGTGGAGGCGATAAAGCCTATCAAACACCAAATCGGGAAGATAGATGATGCCATAGTTGCCATTATGGCGGATAATGCTATGACAGGAACTGTTCAGGGGAGAACAGTGGCAGAGGGAAATGGAATCACCAGAAACATACATAACCTCAAATTTCTGTGTGGTTTAGTGTTATGGCATGACATACTGTTTGAAATAAATGTTGTAAGCAAGAGACTCGAAGGTGTTGACCTTGATATATCTGGAGCAATGGAACAACTGGACAAAGCAAAGTCATACCCAAAGTCTTATTGGTCAGATGAGGGATTTCAAAATGTTCTGAAGAGTGCACAGAAGTTGGCAGAGGAACTTCACACTGAAGCTATTTTCCCACCCATTCAAGAATACAAGAGTCACCGAAGAAGACGATGTTTTGATTACAAGGCACGGGATAATCCCATAAGAGACCCCCAAACAATTCAAAGGTGAATTCTTTATGCAGGTGCTAGATTGTGCAATACAGTCAGTTGAACGGTTCATGCAGCTCAAGGAGCACAGCAGTATTTAGGATGTTGTATGATATTGCCAGACTCCTCACTGTACCTGAAGAAGACCTCCACCAGCAATGCAGGGCACTGGAGACACTGTTGACACATGACGACGTGCACAATGTTGATGTGAGTGATGTAGGTGATGAACTGAAAGCCCTTTCAAGATACATTGCAGCAGGATCAACTCCAAAGGCTGTTCTGGAATATATGTGCACAAATAAGATGACCACCCTCTTTCCAAATGCTTTTGTTGCTCTGCGCATACTTCTAACACTTCCTGTAACAGTTGCCAGTGGAGAACGCAGCTTCTCCGAACTGAAGTTAATAAAAACACATCTGCGCTCCACAATGACACAGGACAGGTGGTCGGCCTTGCAACCATCTCAATAGAGCATGAGCTGGCCAGACTGTGTACCTTCACGAGGAAGCAGTTCAAATCTTTGCAACCAAGAAGGCACAGAAAGCACCATTTTGCTTATTTACCAGATTGTAAACGCTGGCATTTTTATGCAGACAAGAAAAGTTACATTTGCTGTTCAGGCATTTGAAAGTTAAATGTTACTTACAATTTTTGAACAAGGTATTTTAAGTTGTTAGTTCTCCTTTATTGGGGTAGGTAGCAGAGCAGTACCATGAGAGGACTAGAACAGGAAGAAGGCAGAACTGAGACCTTTCAAAGTTTTGGCCCAAGCAAGGGGACATGGCGGCGTCATTTGAGCTCCCCGCCTCAGGTGCCAAAATGTTGTGGGCTGGGCCTGGGCACAGGGAGAATAGTAGGACTAGTGTAAGAGTGGAACTGAGGGTGACAGATGGTTTTGGGGGCTAGGACATGGGACACCTAAACTGCTGACCTGGCTTAGGTTCCTAAGGGTTTGTCTACCCTGCTATTAAAAACCCATGGCAGTTCACTCAAGCTAAGGCTAAGGGGCTGTTTAATTGAGGTGTAGACTTTCAGGCTGTAGGACCCTGTGAGGTGGGAGGGTCCCAGAGGTTGGGCTGCAGCTTGAGCCAAAACATCTACACTGCAATGAAACAGTCCCTTAGCCTATGTCAGCTGGTACTGGCCAGCCACGATTGTCTAACTGCAGTGTAGATCTACCCTAACTCTAGGAGAGCAAGAAGCTTATCTCCAGACTGTCTGCCAGGCTCGCCAGGCCAGCCGCTTAGGTGCCAAAGACCCTCTCCTCAGCGTTGTTCTCCTGGCTAGTGTAAGTGGCTCCCTGCTTAGCTGGCTGGCTTCTGAAAATCCCTTGCTGAATCACTTAACTATCCCCATGCACTAGGGATCCTAGTCAGCATGGAGCCACCTAACATTGAGCTGAAAATTCCACTAGCTGGCTAGGGGCTGGGTGTTCCCATGCTGAGTGGAACAAACCCTACACCCCTTTAAAAAATTATAGCACTCATGGCTCTCAAAGTAAGCTCACATGTCACCAGTGATAATGACAAAACATGTTCTGTCAAGCAGGTCTGTAATTTGGGAGCCATCTTCAGCTCCTCTCACCCCCTCTCTCATCCATATTGTCTTCACATCTTGATGTTTTTGTCCATTACATTTCTAAAATCTCACCTTTTTTTCCTTCTGTCCAGAGAACAAAAACATCCATCCAGGACTTTCATTCCCCACCTCCCTCTCTCTGATACACCCAAAACACAGCTGCTAAGATCATCTTCCTGGGTAATTCTGACTATATTACCACTGCCCCCTCTCAGAATCAGTTCCCTGTCTCCCACAATATCATTTTCAGTTTTAGTGATCCTTTAGGACTTTGACTATTTTGTTTTCTCTGCTATGATTTATAGCACATGTTAAAAGAAACTTGTCAGAAGAACAGAATGCTATTAATTGTTTGTTAAATCAATTGTAAATATTAATTTTGAAGTGCTATTACATCTTTTGTACAAGCTTTGTTATTTGAATGTATAATTATATAGTAATGATTAATGAATGCAACAGCTAGTCCCAAGAAGCCTCAGAGCAGAAATTTTCTAGCCTCTGACATTAAATTCATGCTTGTTTTAAATGAGTAATACAAATATTAAGTGAATAGGTCAGTGCTCAGGACCAGGTGGAGTTAGTTTTCAGAGTAGCAGCCGTGTTAGTCTATATCCACAAAAAGAAAGCCGGGGTGTTGTTGAAAAATATTACTGCATACTGCTTGGCCACAAAAGGAAAATGTACCTATCAAAAATGGCTAAAATATATACTTCAGCCATTACTAAATGTAGGGGGAGATTTTTGCAAAGCAGAGTTATGAAAGCAATTCCCACTGACCTTCAATGGAAATTGCGCACCTGTGAAAATCTCTCCCTTAAAGTAAGTGTGTGTGTGTGTGCTTTTGTTTTTACAAATGCCATGTGTCTCCTGAGGGTTAAATTGTAAATGAAGAGGCTCACACCTTGAAGTGGAGTTCTGGGAAAGAGGGTGTATATGAGAAATGAAATGCATAGAGACCAATATGGAAAAAGGTAATAATACATGAATTCATGAAAGACTTCAACCTAATCTTACATTCGAGAGAGCTCTTACTCTAACCAGCCAAATTGCATTATTAATGGATTATTCAAAGTGGCTTGCCGAGAGATTCATCCTGTAGCTGTGACTTACTCTAGGTGGGCCCCGAAAGCAACATGCTGAAAGGATAGGCAAAAGCTTCACACTCCTCCTAAAGACATGTTTGCTGAAGCCAAAAATCCCAGTGTTCCTTTGAATGTCTCCACTGTGCTCCTAAAGCCACTGAACAAATGCTGCAAGGTGTCCTGCACAGAGGCCAAATATAATCAGTGTGGGAATATTGGACATTATTTGATCTGCACAAAAAAACACGTTCTGTGAAATGCCACTGAAGTTAAATGAGGTACAGTGCTGTATTTATGACTGCAGATTCTCCAGAAGTCAAAGTTGTCTTATTTGACTAGACTTTCTGTTAATATGATAGGTCAAACTGTTGGGCTGATAGTGAACATAGGTTCCTCAGTATCATAGGTACCAGTTTCTTTACTAACAATAATTTCATGACTTTCCTTTGTTTAACTAAGGAATGGGTAATAATCCCCTCAGGACAACATGGACCTGTTCCTGGCTATCTACCTGGTTATGCTGTGTATAATGTAAATTCTGCAGTCCAGTTCTATATAAGACACTCCTTCACTAGGTATGCATTTTGCTGTAAGATTTGGGAAAATCAGATCATGTTACCTAGATTGGTGAAACAGACAGTTGTAGCTCTTCTTCCTCTGTTCTACTCTTAGATTCCTCCTTTACATATGTCATCCCTCTCACCTTTTTCCTCCTCTTCTATCCCATGAACAGCACACAGGTGTGTGGTGTAACTGTACGTCAAAATAGGGTGATGGCTAAAATCAATTAACCCTTGAACAGCTCGTTGAACGAAGGTGGTCTTGTGGCATGTATGGCAAGTGGGTTACAGAAGCCTCTTGGGGGATCCTAGTGAGGAAGTCAGCCACACAGTAGACATGCAGATGTATAGGATTTGGTGGTTGCTTTAGCAGCCAGTGGTATGTAAACTGCCCCGCTGCAAGAATAGCCCTATAGAGGCTTTTGACTCAGATATCGCCGAGACACAACCTTTCCCCTGCTTCCTCCATAGTCCCAGGGGGTAGTTATTTAAACCTGGCCCCCATCAACAGTGAATTATGATCCCTTTTCCGTTCCCGGGCTGGTTCAACTGCTTGGAGTAGGGGGTGAAGTCAAGGCTCAGCCCAGTACTTGCCTACCTGCCTTGGGAGTGAGCAAGCAAGCAGGTGAGTAGCCCACTTCTATGCATTTAGACCCAAGGCCTGGCTAACTCATACAAAGGAACAAAGCGCGTTCTTAATCCTTTGCATGAGCACACATAATCCAAGTCCCACTATCTGACCCATGGATATCCTATGTATAAAGATTCCTGTGGCATAGCAATTCATGGTTATTCTTCCTTATCTGGACACTAACATCATGTGTCCTACCAGCTATATGAGTTCGGCTGGAGATTGAGGACAAACCTGAAGTTCATGCTCAAGCCGTAGTCTTCAGGCAAAGCTCCCATTGAAATAAAAAGGAATTTAACCTGAGTTAAGATTGAACAAAAACATAAGGCCAGATTCTGATACTCTTACTCAGAGTGAGTAGTGTCTTACTCCTTGATCAGTCCTGTTAATTTCAGTGGCATTAATTGAGGAGTAAGGTATAACTTGCTGTCAGAATCTTGTCCTTAATAGTGAAAATGTGACCCCAGGGCACTTACAAACACTGGTTCTTGTTAGCCTTTAGAAATGCTGCTCCCTCAGAAATAGAGGCATTGCTACACAAGGGTATTGGAAAAGTATCGCGGTTAATCTACTGCCTCCCGTCTCCCTTCTGTTAACCACATAGACAGTACTACAGAAAGAAGCTGACTTCCACTTAAGTAGGTATTTTCTGATGTACTCTGTACCCCATTCATTTTAAAATGGAGTTGGACAGCAGGTGATTTGATAGGTTAATCTGACAGGAGCTGTCACCACCAGGGTCAGTGTTAATTCTCTGCAAAGTACAATGAATTTTTGGGGTGCACAGCCCCAGCCATGTTCAAGCATTCTAATGTTCAGAGGTCAGCAGGAAAGCTACAATACTTGTTGTGTCTATTCCAGTGCACACTTAAAAGGTGGAAAAGCGGGAACTAAGAAGGGATCTGGCGGGTAAGGGACTGTCCCAGGTTAGTGGAGTGAGGTTATTCATTTAAAATGGACACAAGAAAAGAATGACTAACTGGATATGTGATTTGGATAGTGTAAAACTTCACTTGTTTATAACTTCTTTAATTTATCCTTTACACTTCCATGTTGGTAAAATACATATCTCTAACTCAGGACAACAGAGTATATGCCAAATTTGAACTTTAGTTAATGAATGTCTAGTCCCAAAGGTCTCTAATGTGCTTTAACTAAAAATAACTAAGTGAAACAAGGAATCTTGCCCAAAATATCTTACAGCAGGCTGTCAATTTTTAGAGTGCCAAAACACAAATTATAACATCTAAATTTCATTTTTTCATGTTCTAATAGTTAAAATAACCAAACTTATTTCAAATGTTCTTAGAAAAACAAATCACTTCTGTGTTGAAGAGAAGTGTGAGCAATGTTGGCCCCCATAGTAACTTTGGGGGAAAATTGTACAATGAAAATGCCATCCAAGCCATAATTATATTATTTGCTTGACTTTCAAATGTGTTGACCACCTACCCTCATTGCCAAACGTGAAGCTGGTATGCCTCTAGTAACTGGATGACACTTTTAATATGAATGAGTATTTGAGCAGAATATGGTCATATTAAGACATAGATTTGCATGCAGAACCTAAGAATGGCCATACTGGATCAGACCAACGATCCATCTAGACCAGTATCCTGTCTTCCGACAGCATCTGGTGCCAGATGCTTCAGAGGGAATGAACAGAACAGGGCAATTATTGAATGATCCCATCCCCTGTTGTTTCCTGGCTTCTGGCAGTAAGAGGTTTAGGGACACCCAGAGCATTGGGTTATGTCCCTGACCATCCTGGCTAATTAGAGACATAAGGTGGATGAGAAAATATCTTTTCTTGGACCACCTTCTGTTGGTGAGAAAGACAAGCTTTTGCGCTTCCACACAGCTCTTCTTCTGGTCGAGGAAACTAACTCAGTGTCACTGCTAAATACAAGATTTGAACAGATTGTTTAGCATAAGTAGTTAACACATTTCAAGGGACCATTCAAGATGAAGTAGCCGATTAACATCCCTCTGGGCATAAGAGGGAAGCAGGGGGTGAGGGATTGTTAGTGTGTTACAGATTGTTGTAATAAGTCATACAGTGTCTGTTCAGTCCATGATTTTTAGGGTCTAGCAACATTACGAATTTAACTTCTCAGGCTTGTCTTTTGAAAGTGTTGCGCAGGTTTCCTTTGAGGATGAGGACAGATAGGTGAGATATAGAGTGATTGCTTTGTGGAAAGTTTTCACCCACAGGTGATATGGTGTTTTTGTCTTATCATTTTTCATGTGTGAGTTCATTAGGGAGCATAGTGATTGTCTGCTTTTCACCGACATAGTTGTTGGGACATTTAATGCACTGGATGAGGTACACAAGTTGTTGTGATAGGCATGTGGAGGGGACCCATGAAGCTTGACCAATGTCCATTCATGGACAGATGAATTTCCTATGTGCATAAATAAGAACCCTCCATCTAACATAGACACAAAGCAAATATTTATGCAAGAGTCAACCAAACGAAACCAAATGGGGTATGGATGTGGTTGGATCAAAATTTCCTCTTTTAGCATTTTACAAATATGCTCGTGAATGGTTTTTTACATAAGAACGGCCATACTGGGTCAGACCAAAGGTCCATCTAGCCTAGTATCCTGTCTTCCGACAGTGGCCAATTCCAGGTGCCCCAGAGGGAATGAACAGAACAGGTAATTGTCAAGTGATCCATCCCCTGTTGCCCATTCCCAGCTTCTGTCAAACAGAGGCTAGGGACACCATCCCTGCCCATCCTGGCTAATAGCAGTTGATGGACCTATCCTCCATGAATTTATCTAGTTCTTTTTTGAACCCTGTTATCATCTTATCTAGTTCTTTTTTTGCCCTCTCTGCTCACCTGAGTGAATTTCCCTTCTCTACCTCTGTTGCTGACCCCTATCATTTACATTTAAAGGCTCAGCTGAAGCACATATGAAGGGTAAATCAGAATGTTAATTTGAGAATAGGCTATTCTTTCCAAAATACTATTTGGAAAGATGAAAGGGTAAACTTCCAGCTGTCTTTGCTTTCAAGTGTTAAAATTAATTTAATTTCTCCAACCCTTCAGTTCAGGAGTTCAGGATCCTGACGCAGGGAAGAAAGGTAAGCAGCAGGATACGGACCCTGGACTTCAGGAAAGCAGATTTCGACTCCCTCAGGGAACGGATGGCCAGGATCCCCTGGGGGACTAACATGAAGGGGAAAGGAGTCCAGGAGAGCTGGCTGTATTTCAAGGAATCCCTGTTGAGGTTACAGGGACAAACCATCCCGATGAGTCGAAAGAATAGTAAATATGGCAGGCAACCAGCTTGGCTTAATGGTGAAATCCTAGCGGATCTTAAACATAAAAAAGAAGCTTACAAGAAGTGGAAGGTTGGACATATGACCAGGGAAGAGTATAAAAATATTGCTCGGGCATGTAGGAATGATATCAGGAGGGCCAAATCGCACCTGGAGCTGCAGCTAGCAAGAGATGTCAAGAGTAACAAGAAGGGTTTCTTCAGGTATGTTGGCAACAAGAAGAAAGCCAAGGAAAGTGTGGGCCCCTTACTGAATGAGGGAGGCAACCTAGTGACAGAAGATGTGGAAAAAGCTAACGTACTCAATGCTTTTTTTGCCTCTGTCTTCACTAACAAGGTCAGCTCCCAGACTGCTGCGCTGGGCATCACAAAATGGGGAAGAGATGGCCAGCCCTCTGTGGAGATAGAGGTGGTTAGGGACTATTTAGAAAAGCTGAACGTGCACAAGTCCGTGGGGCCGGACGAGTTGCATCCGAGAGTGCTGAAGGAATTGGCGGCTGTGATTGCAGAGCCATTGGCCATTATCTTTGAAAACTCGTGGCGAACGGGGGAAGTCCCGGATGACTGGAAAAAGGCTAATGTAGTGCCCATCTTTAAAAAAGGGAAGGAGGAGGATCCTGGGAACTACAGGCCAGTCAGCCTCACCTCAGTCCCTGGAAAAATCATGGAGCAGGTCCTCAAAGAATCAATCCTGAAGCACTTGCATGAGAGGAAAGTGACCAGGAACAGCCAGCATGGATTCACCAAGGGAAGGTCATGCCTGACTAATCTAATCGCCTTTTATGATGAGATTACTGGTTCTGTGGATGAAGGGAAAGCAGTAGACGTATTCTTTCTTGACTTTAGCAAAGCTTTTGACACGGTCTCCCACAGTATTCTTGTCAGCAAGTTAAGGAAGTATGGGCTGGATGAATGCACTATAAGGTGGGTAAAAAGCTGGCTAGATTGTCGGGCTCAACGGGTAGTGATCAATGGCTCCATGTCTAGTTGGCAGCCGGTGTCAAGTGGAGTGCCCCAGGGGTCGGTATCTTCAATATCTTCATAAATGATCTGGAAGATGGTGTAGATTGCACTCTCAGCAAATTTGCGGATGATACTAAACTGGGAGGAGTGGTAAATACGCTGGAGGGGAGGGATAGGATACAGAAGGACCTAGACAAATTGGAGGATTGGGCCAAAAGAAATCTGATGAGGTTCAATAAGGATAAGTGCAGGGTCCTGCACTTAGGACGGAAGAATCCAATGCACCGCTACAGACTAGGGGCCGAATGGCTAGGCAGCAGTTCTGCGGAAAAGGACCTAGGGGTGACAGTGGACGAGAAGCTGGATATGAGTCAGCAGTGTGCCCTTGTTGCCAAGAAGGCCAATGGCATTTTGGGATGTATAAGTAGGGGCATAGCGAGCAGATCGAGGGACGTGATCGTTCCCCTCTATTTGACATTGGTGAGGCCTCATCTGGAGTACTGTGTCCAGTTTTGGGCCCCACACTACAAGAAGGATGTGGATAAATTGGAGAGAGTCCAGCGAAGGGCAACAAAAATGATTAGGGGTCTGGAACACATGACTTATGAGGAGAGGCTGAGGGAGCTGGGATTGTTTAGCCTGCAGAAGAGAAGAATGAGGGGGGATTTGATAGCTGCTTTCAACTACCTGAAAGGGGGTTCCAAAGAGGATGGCTCTAGACTGTTCTCAATGGTAGCAGATGACAGAACGAGGAGTAATGGTCTCAAGTTGCAGTGGGGGAGGTTTAGATTGGATATTAGGAAAAACTTTTTCACTATGAGGGTGGTGAAACACTGGAATGCGTTACCTAGGGAGGTGGTAGAATCTCCTTCCTTAGAGGTTTTTAAGGTCAGGCTTGACAAAGCCCTGGCTGGGATGATTTAACTGGGAATTGGTCCTGCTTCGAGCAGGGGGTTGGACTAGATGACCTTCTGGGGTCCCTTCCAACCCTGATATTCTATGATTCTATGAACCCGTATCAAGTGTGTAATCTCCATACAAAATGCAATGACTTTCTTTAAGAAAAGGGTATCAATGAGCTGGAGGTAGATGATATTCTGTAGAATACCTACAAGGGACATTTTAGTCAATTTCACTAGACCCCAGTAGCAAAGCTGCCCATGAAAGGGAATAACAGTCATGTCTCTTGAAGCCAGAGAGGTGAATTCCTGCTGGGTCACTATGGTTGAATTGACTAAATGACTCTTTTTCATTCTGCTTAAAAGAATGAGGAGCAAAGTGAACTTTATATATCAAAAGAAGCCTAAAATGAATGTAATTTAGTAATCTAGTTGGTTTCATAAGGGGCCTGTAATACCTGATATTTTTATATATATTGTTAAACTTTGAGGGATTTTTGCTTTTTCTAGCTATGTCTTACTGATGCACACTCTGTAGATTAAGTGTAGAAAAACAAGTCTACAAGTTCAATGAGTTGCATTTTATTTATTAGATATTCTGTTCCAAAGGAGGTGTTATGAATAAGTCTTTATCTCCCCCTCAGAATACTATAATCATGGACATATAATAAAAATAGTAGAGTTAGTAACAGGACCATATACATAAGGTCACAGCAGTCTGAACACAGCAATTTCTTAATGTGTTTCACTTCTCAAATTGATTTTAAAGACTGATTATTTTAAAACTATTAAACCATGGATGAAATATTCAAACATTACATAAAAATCATATATGCAGGAGCCCCCGTTAATTTAATATATTAAATTAACAGGGGCTCAAGCTCATATTTAAAATGGCCAGGGAGACATTGACTTTGTATCTTTAAAATGAGTCTTTTAGAAAGTCCTAACTGGGAATTAAGTCAGGTTAACAGCTCTTTTAATTACTATGGTGAACTAGTTTTTAAGAACTAGGGCTTACTGTGCAATTATTTCTGCAAGGCACAGCTTGTGTTTTCATGCAATACGCTATTCTGTCCTGGTATATGGTGTATTCTGTCTTTTGTTTGTTTTTCCAAAATATCTGGGTATTACACCTAGGAGGGGTACTGGGGAGAGTGTGACACAACCCAGGAGCAGCTAGAATTCAAGCAGAATGCCCTTTAGTTGGTTTGTTCTCTTTAATTATTTCTAAGCAAATTTAGTGACCATGGAGGGTGCCAGATTAGCAGCAAAGGAGAATGAAATCTATTTATAGGCAAAGGATTGGGGGTTAAGTTCAGTTAAGCACCCAGAAATTCAGACATTTTTCTTGAGCTGTCAAAGCTGTTCTACACCTTTTGGGGCTGCAAAAAATGGGTGGGATGGAAATCAGGAACTAGCTCTTACATGAGATTGGAGTGGTTGTCCCGGAAAAACAGGAGTAGCCACAGTCATGGTATTTGGGCATTTCTGCTTCTGGTCCCACTCAGGTGATTTGAGAGGCATATGAAAAAAGGTTAACTAACTCTTCTAATCCTGAAAGGTTTGAATGAAACACCGTGGGGGGGTGAGAGGAGAATGTGGACAAAAGAGGAAGGGTTTTTGTTGTTTTGTTCTCCTCCTCCTAAACAAATACATCACAGACAGGAACATGACACAGGGTAACTGGACCCTTTAAGAGTGTGATCCACTGCAGTTGTGACTGATTACCTATTGCCCAACTTCCTTAAAGGCAGGAAGCTGGGCCTTATGAAAGGAGAGATAGCAGCAGAGGAAGGGCTACCCATTGATCTCCCCTATACCATGGAGGTAAGAGGAAACTACACAGAGAATGGTTGCAACAGTTCCTGAAGGAAGCGGTGGGGGGAGCTGCTGGAGGACCGTCTGAGAGCCCAGAAACACAGGAAAGGAGGGATGTGCAACCCCCTGAACCCAAGAGGAGTAACAGACCGGCCAGGAAGGCTTTATTTTGAGACTGTGTGGAAGAGACTTGAACTAAAGTTTATATGGACTTAAAAATGTAGAACTTTAGAAGGAGAATTTTGTCCGGTTGCTTTTGGACTGTGTGGAATTCTTTAGTGGCCCCAAGAGAAGGGGAAACTGAGGCAGGACTCGGCAGAGCCATGGGGTGCTACAGGGCAGTATAAGTTTCTCCAATGTGTTTTGACTCAACTTTGTGAGACCTACACTAGTGGTGAGACGGTTGTTTGGTTCTCCTCATCCTTTCTGCCCAGAGTAAAAGCAAGAGGATCATTTGTGATGCCAGTTTTGTTTGTAATATTTGATATAGACAAGTTTCCCCAGAGTAACACCTGAAGTTAGACTGTAGTCAGCATGCAGCTATTTCAGAGGGTTATTTTTCAGTGTGCTCGCATATCTCTTCAAATTGATTATAATATTTTGTGGGAGGCAAGTCAGTAAAATCTCCAGGCAGGCCTTATGGTATGAAATATTCCTTCTTACTGAACAACAGGTTCCTTATTGAAAATCTGTTCATCTTCCCTTTTGTTGTTATAATGCGTTGATTTGCCCTTCTTGGTGTTGTATTTGAAACAGGGGGGGAAAGTAGTAGTAATGACGATGAACATGTTGTGCATTAAGTAATCTTGCATTACAATGAAACTTACAAGGATCATGATCACTTTATAAGAATAATTATTTAAATCTTCACTGTGGTGAATGACACCATTTTGAACACACAGTACTTGCCATTAGCTGGAATAAAAATATTCTGAAGGACTGTAATGGATAATATTGACTAAGCAATATCAGGGGATAGAATTAAAGCTCATGGTTTCTACAAGATCTTCAAATACATCAAGGCACAAAATCAAACCTAAATTAAACTATATGTATTTTACTAAGCATATACTGGGTTAATTGAACAGGCTTGCAGGCAATTACACTGTATTAACTTAGCTGAAACCATTAGCTGATCATTAAGGGTTAAATCCTACAGGTCGTCTTAGACTTATCCAAGGAAAATGACTTAAGTGAGGTCTCTTGGGCTGAAATGTTTAAGGCCCAGCTCCTCAAACTCCCCTTATCTTGTGAGAAGTTGAGGTTCAAATGCTGATTGGGCATCTAGGTTTAGATCCACAAACTGACTTAGGCACCAAATTCCCACTTTAGGCGCCAAAGTCCAAAATTTAGGTGCCACTTAGATCCTCAAAACCCTGCTCAACTGCTGCTGAACTCTAGGGACACCTAAATTGTTACTGTAAAAGTCACCTAAACCCCAAGTTTCCATTGTTGGGCATGTGTACAACATATCAGTGTAGGCATCTGGGCACCTATCGCACTAAGCCCCAGTGGGATTCTCAAAAGAGGTGAAACTAGTTCTCTTCCCCCCCCCGCATTCTTCATGTTCTGAGCATGCCTAACTCCACACAAAAAAACTTGGGGGACTGGGGGGACAGAGCAAGGATGCCTCCCTTCTAAGCTTTAGCCCAGTAGTTAGGGTACTTACTCTGGATATGGGGATCCAGATCACTTTAGCCCTCTGCCTGATGAGAAGGGATTTGAACATAGGTTCCCCATCTCTCAGGAAAGTGACCTGACCTCTGGGATATTTTGAAGTGGGACTCTCTCAATCTTTCCTGCTGAAGCTGTTCTAATTGATATAAACTAAATATGCATTGGGCCAGAGAGTGATGGAGTGATTCTGTCATCCAGGGATTAGGGCATCCACCTGCGAGGTGGGTGGGCCATGTTCAAATCCCTTCTCCTCATCAGGCAGGGGGTGGGGGTGAGAGAAATGGGGTTATGTGGTGGTGCTACATCCAGTATTGCATACTAGGAGCTTTTTTTTTAAACTCTGTCAGGAAGTATAAGTAGGTATGTGACAGAGCTGAGTCAGGGAAGCTTCTGGAGCTGCATGGGGGGTGGTGTTATTATTTATTGTTAAAAAAGAGAACCTTGTTGTATTTCACTTTTTCAGCCTTTGCCTCCGCTATTCCACAAATTGGCAACAAGGATGGCTCTCCTGCCCCTGAATCCACCTCTACCCTTTCTTTAAAGACTGGGTGAGCCTCCAATTTGATTTTAAGGCTTGGATTTAGCATGTCTGAGGGCTATGTCCTTGCCATTAATGACAAAAAACTTTCCAAACCAAGAAACTATGCTCTGCTTATTTACTGCCTTGGAGCACAAGGCAGCGCGTATATTCTAGACTCTTCCCCTTCTGAATGAAAAATGAGACTGCACTCAATGCATTAAAGAGTTTGGGTTTTTTTTGGTACCTAAAGTATATGTGGTAGTGGAATGCTAGAAATTCTGCCAGTGTAAAGAAAACATATGGGAGTCGATAGATCGGTATATTGCTGCCTTAAGGAAATTGATTGCCAAAAATCACATTGACAATGTGGCAGACAAAATGATTTGAGATCAGCTTGTGGAGAAATTGGTTGTGCCCCATACTAGAGAACCCCTGCTACTTGAATCAGACATGACATTATAGAAACTCATAACCATTGCTAATCATATTGAGTCATCTATGGTGGAGGTGAAAATAAAGAGTCCAGGTACAGCAGCTGCGATCCAACCCATACAGCCATTAAAGATGTGGACTACAACAAGGCAGTCAAAACATTATAGGAGTACTACAAATTAGAAGTCACAGGCCCAGCAACTTCAAAACACACAAGAGAAAAGTATTTTACCTCTGGATTTAAACACACCACAAACTACGTAGTATGTCCTGCAAAGACAGCTCAGTGCAATCACTGCAAACAGACTGGATATTTTTCTAAGGTATGCTGAAGCAACCAGCCTAATCAACAAGTACATGCCTTAATTGTGCCTGATGTTACTGTTTTGAGTGTTAACGGAAGCAGTTCCACACATGTTGTGGATAAAATAATGTGTACTTTTCATGTTTCTGCTGCAGCAGAAGAGGAGCTCCAGGTGGTAGAATTACTGTTGGACACTGGCTCAGCAGTTTCTATGCTACCTGAATCACTTTTACTTGCAGTACTTTGGATGTGTGCCACTTACCAAAAAGCTTATGCCTACAGTTCTACTTGATTAACTACATTCCTATGCGTGGTTGCTTCTGTGTAACTGACTTTTGATACATACTAGCAGAATTCTATATTGTGCATAGGGGTATTCCTATCCTACCTAAACGTGCAGGTAGTCAATGGGTGCATTGCTTCTACTCCCTTTGGCACCATTAAGCACCAACTCCAATTCTGCACTTAATGAGGATGGTACAGAAGGAGCTCCCATTCTCAGTCAAGGAGTCTGTACCATACGATCTTAAAACTAGTACAGAATGGTATTATAGAAGAGATTGAATTATCTGAATGGGTCTCTCTGATGATGACAAAGATGACGACTGGAGGTATTTGTCTTTGCATAGACTTAAAAGAACCTAATAAAGCCATTGTGATTGACAGCTATCCATTCCTATCTATAGATGTGTTTATGGAACTTTGTGGCACAAAGATGTTTTTCTCCTCTTGATCTACTGTGTGTGTGTGTGTGTGTGTGTTTCACCAACTTATGCTACAGGAGGACTGCAGAGATCTGTGTTTTGTGCATGGTGGACTATTCTGTTTTAAATGTGTACTATATGGACTTACATCAGCACCCAACGCTTTGCAAAGAATGATGCCTGTGATTCTAAAGAATCAGCCTGGAGTCCAGTGTGTTTGGATGATATTACTGTGTTCGGGAAAACCTCTGAGGAACACACACAAATGATTTTCTAGATGGTCAGCAAGACCATCTTGCAGCCTATACTCTGTCATATGTGAGAATTAAAATGTGACTGCTGATTGCTTGAGCCCACCTGCCCTTATCTTCTACCGACATACAGACAGATGATGACTAAAACGTAGTTTTGACTTTTTCACAGCTGTTAAACTAGAACAATTCAAGTGTGCTTGCTTAGCATGCTTTAGAAAAAGATTGTAGGAACTGCTGACAATATGGCCACACAATTCCAAATGCTTTGATTCAGCTTTACTCTCTTGCTGTACAGTTAACAACATGAGATACTTTAAACGTTGAGTGCCAGATGAACTGCAGCCAAAATTCATACACCGGGTGCATGACACAAGCAATTGTCAGAATGAAATAGCATCTACAGAACCTGTCTTGGTGGAATGAAGGAATGCTGAAGTTGAAGCAGCTATATATACATGCATTACTTGACAGTTGCACCACTCAAGACAGTTGTCCTGTCTGGGCTAACATTACAGCCTGTTCCTTTTCCAGATGCAGCATGGGTAAGACTTGCCACTGACATTATAGGTCCATTTGACAATGTGTCAGGTGACACATCCTGAAGGCTATGCATCCTCAACACATACTTCAGTAAATGGCTGGAAGTGGTGTTTACATCACAGGTCACCTCTACTATGATGATCAAGTTCTTCTTGATGGTCTTTAGCAGGGAAGGGTACCAAAAACAATTAGTATTTGATAACAAAACACAATTTACCTCTCTGGAATTAGAAATTTTTCTGGTAGAGAGGAGCATTAGACATAGAAGTTCATCTGTGTATTACCTTCAGCCCTAAGGTTGCAATTGAATGGCACAGTAGAAGTTTGAAAGACAGTCTGAAGGATAGATACATTGGAAAGAAAAGTAGGGACAGCTTTCACTATAGTTTTTTACAAATCTATAGAGCTAGGCACCATCCTACAATGTAAAGGTCACCTTCTGAATTATTGCATAGTAGAGAGATGCATACTAAATTTAAATGTTGCTGGATTACAGGGACTTACCTCTGACGTATCCATGCAGCCAGGCATAAGACAAACAATTTAACAGAAAAGGCAAAAAATGTAAAATGTCGGGGGGCCAAGGAACTGAAATTCAATTGTGAACCAAGAGTACAAAAACCTAGAATCTTACAAACACAGGTTCACATCTCCACTGAAAATTGTTGGGGGCAGCGGGGAAGGACTACATGATTAAAAGCTATCAGATGGTCAGCTGTGTACAGCTACTCATTTTGTACCTGCTTACCAATAGTGAGGCAAAGGTGTTTCAGATCATCTTTGATGATCCTGATGATTTTACTTTGCCACTGACAATACAGGATAATCGACAGTCTATTAGGCCTGACAGTCATGCTGTCAGCCAGCCACCTCTATGGACTAGAGACTGTTATGTAATAAAGGAAAAGAGGGTTAAGTCTCTTACAACTAGTGTTCAAATTATAGTTACATTACCATTTCTCTTAAGTAATTAGCAAATAAATAAAAACTAAACTGGTGTTAATACACTAACTTGCTACTATTAATTATTATTATTCTGAGATGGGGAACATGTGGTGTTGCTAGATCCAGAATTGCATGCTGAGAGTTGTAGTCTTTTTGTTTTCAAAACACTATCTGCTTCCTGTTAGTTGAAGAGGGTGCATGATACTACTGGGTTGGGGCTTCTGCTGCGACTGTTTCTGGAGCTGCATGGCGGTTGTCTGGATAAAAAATCCAGATGGTTCCATTTCACTCTTTTGGTCTCTCCCTTTTAACCTGTGGAGTAGTGGAAGCAGACTGCAACTGCTGCCATGTCACTGACTTCTTGTGGGTGGATTAAGGCATTTGGTGCTGGTAGTCTTTCAAGAATGGCTTAGGCACCTAACTGTAGGACAGAGTTCCTGACTGTGGATTCCAAATTGATACATGTGTCCCTCCAGTCTAGCCTAACACTCAGAGGGGGGTGGAGCTTTAGACACACCCATTTCTTCTGCATCTGCTATTGACTAGCTTGGGTGGCTTCCCACCTCATGTACTGGCAACTGAGGATCTCATTCTTAGGTTCCTGTCTTTCCCCATGCATTGTATAAAGAGCTAAGGCATCTAACGCAGACTTTGTGGATCCCACTGGCTAGCTAAGCATCTAGAAGTTAGGCAATTCCTAAGTGGTTAAGACCAGATTCACATGTGGATTTCTGTTTTCAGCACAAGGTACAATTCATACAATTTCTAACATCTGGAAATTCATAATTCATCCAAATGTTCCTACTAGCCCTTGCCTCCTCCCTCTCCCTTTCTTCCCTCCCCTTCCCCACCTGTTTCCCATAGGATGCTGGCTTCTTGCACCACACCCAAACTGCTTTTTAAAATCAGTGGTGAAGAGTGTAAGTGTTTTTCCGCTGCCCGAGTTAATCCACACCCGAATGAAGAAGTCACTCGCTCGGCACATCCTCCTCTGGTACAGAACTGGCAGAGAGTGGAGCCCTACTTGTAATAAAACAGCCAACTGAGCTACAGGGGTTTCACAAGCTTCAGGGGTTTCTAGCCAAGGTGACTACTTCAGATTCAGTGGTGGAATTTTCCCCACAGAGTGGTACTAAGCATGAGTAAGGGGTCACAATTTGGCCCAAAGGAAGCTGCCATGAATTAATTTGAGTGCCTGGGACTGCCTACGCCCGTCTTTGTTCCTGGGAGGGGTAATTAGGTTTATGCAAATGAAGGAGGAGGACCAGCTTTTCTCTGGCTGAGTGAGGGAACATTTTTAAATGGCTGGACCCCTGAAGAAATGTATAAACTTCTGAGACACGTAACCCTGCTCCCACACATTTCATGCTGCTTAAAGGGGAGGCATACCCCTTCACCTCAAAGCAGCACTGTGAACTGTGTAGTAACAGACATGTAGCATTTGATTAAAATAAACACATTGCCTGGGTACTATGCTGATTGGCAGGCTATACAAATACATAGTTTAGATATAAAAATATAATTTTCAATTGATTTTTGGGAACCTGGAGTTTTAGCAGAAACAAAGCTGTGCACTACCATTACAGATGAGGAAGACGATCATCGATTTTTATTTTTTCTGGGCAATGAAAGCATAGGGAGTCAACTTTATTTATAAACTAGAACATGTCACTTTCAACAAACAAAACCTGCATAAGTCAAGCCTCTAATATGGGGCTAGTTATTGGTTGAACTGTAACTGTGTCCCTGATTCTGTAAACAAATAAGCACGTAATCCTCTCCCAGAGCTAAATACACTTTTACAGGAGCTAAACATGACAATCTCCATGACAAAAGCATGCCACCTTTTAAAACACAGGGGTGTTTGCTTTTTATGCATCTTATCAGCATCCAATTGCACTAATAATGAAAACTGGATTGAACTTCAGTGCCAAATGCTCAGGGATTGTCTACATAGCCCTGGCAAAGCACTCCAGAGAGGTCCTCAGCCAAGATACCTAGAAAAAAATAACCAGGTGATCAACCAACAGGTATGATAAAAGCACATTGGCCTGGTGACATTTTACACTATCTTTGTTAAAAATGGTGGCAGTATTTTGTGCACTACTTATTGATAAGGGTACACTTGCTTTGTGAGTAATTATCCATCCCCACAAGTCATGTGCATTATTTCTCTAGTAAAATAATGCTGCTTTTTGTTAGGTTTTTTAAGCTTTCTGTAAAATAATATTTGAATGTTTTATTTCACTTTATAATACAGGTTAGATAATTTTGCTTCTTGGAAAACAGCATTTCTAAATTATATGTTCTATTTTTAAAAGTCATTTGTGCTCTCTCAAATCTTTTGAGAAGTAATTTGGGGGTAAGACTATTATTAGAAGTATTAGTATTACATGTTTATATTATAGTAGTGCCTAAAAGCCACAATCTGATTTGAGCCTCCTTGTGTGGGCTGCTGAACAAATATATGAGCCTAGACCAACAAAGAGACATAAGTCTCTAACTCTTATGCATCTAACCACCAAGGGGAATTCACAGACCCTCAGTTAGGTGCACAAGCTCTCTATACAGTGCATGAGGGGAGAGAGGCCCCTAAGAATGGGAGCCACAGAAGCCAGCCTGCTAGGCAAAGAGCTACATAAACTAGCCAATGGGGAGATCTGAGGAGAGGGATGTGTCTGAGCCCCACTTGTCTGTGGGAGCTAGATACCCAGATTTGGTCAGGAGGGAGATAGATACCTATCCACACCAACCAAACAATTTGGGGTTGCTTCTCTTTGGCACCCGTAGAGTCCTTCCCCTGCTTGTGGTATATAAGAGTTTCTCCAAACAAAGAAAAATGGTTCTTTCCCTCTCCTTCCTTGAGGACCGGCAGAATCAATTGTTTTTTTGTTTTTTTTAAGAGCTTTTAACCTCTTAGGCAGTCTCTCAGGCACCCCTTTGGAGCTCGGCTTATCTGCGGGCTTTCATGAGGCAGAAGTTTAGGTGCCTAATAACTTTTACAGTGAAAATGTAGGCACCAAATGAGCTTAGGTGCTTACAGGGTTGGGCAGCAACTGAGTGTGGGGGTTGTGGGTCACATGGGCACCTAAATCCCTTTGTGGATCTGGGCTGTAATATGTAACCGTCGCTGCCCAAATAGCTTACAGTCTAAAGACAAGACATAACAGGAGAGGACACGACCAACGCACAGTCTGTAGTGGGAGACAGGTAGAGAGGGTAATGTGTCAAACAGAATGTGTGCAATTCTTAGCTTGTCAGTAGCAGTGAACACAACTTGCCACTTGCCTAGCCATTATGATGCAATTCTCCTCTATGCATTCCAGCAGTGGTGAATTTTTGAGGAGGGATTTGTCTACCTGAGGGGTCATCTCTCTCCCTGGGCCATATTGCCATGGCTGCGAGCGGCAGAGGTGCTGCAGCTGCATCCTTCTTGGCATAAAACAGGATGGAGGGAGCAGCAGGGCATTCTCTGTGAGAATGTTCAGACTCTGGAACTTGCTCCCACTAAATAGCCCGAATTGGGGACTTCCCAGGCATGCTGCAAAATACAGCTCTTTGAGAGGTTTTTTTTGAGGGCCTATGGTATGCTTTTTGTGATTAAAGTGAGAGGTTGTTGGGTGCCTGAGTTTCCATGGAACTGATGGCTGCTGCTGGGATGTAACTGAAATTGTAATTCCTGTATCACCATGTTAGGGTGCCAGCTTTGAGCAGGCATCTCTATTAATCTAAATAAATTAAAATACCTATATCAGTATTTTCCAAATCAGAAGAAAACTTGAGCTTCTATTTTCATGTGTTCTTTTGAGAATCCCTTCAGTTACCTATATCTCCAAGTGAATATTACTGCAAATTAGGATGCATCTATTCAACAAATCTCAGTGAAAAGGTAATAGTATTGCTTATTGATATAAAATGCAGTATAAAAACTATATCTAACTACATATATAACTACACAATAGAACTCTGCAATGAGCTGTCTTTTTGCATGTTTACTACTGCCCTCTGCTGGATAGACTATATCAGGCCTATTCAAGCACTTGTCACCTCCTTCTTCTGGTTGAGTGAGTACAGCTGCTCCTTAGGTCAATGGAGGATGTTTCTGAAGTGGAAAGACTTGAGTGGTAACCCAATGCTGCATGCATATATTCTGTTACCATTGTGTCTGTACACTGTCAGGGTAATATTTTTCATAAAATGGCCTATATTGTTGGTATTAATTGAATCTCATATGAGGCTGGATGAGATTGGTAATGAATTATAAACTATAAGGCCACTAGTGCAAATCCATCCCAGCTCAATGGCACTGAAAAGCTATTGTAATCTGATTGCTGCCTGGTCATCTAAACTTTTCCTGATCACAATAAAATAATAAATAAATACAAAACCCCCTTATCTAATCAACACCCATAGTCGCAACACCCAGAGGCCATGCACTGAATACTGAAGATGGTGACTCCTTTGACGCAAGGTTGTGGCACGTTGGCAAGGCTTGCACTTTCCTGGACTGTCCCTGTAGAAAATGTGAGGAATTCAGTTTCCAAAACTGTTGCTGTGTTGTCTTTATCTTTATTCAACTCGTTTGTAAGTCTTAAAAAGTGGGGGAATCACTGAACACAATTGCTTTGCTTGAATGAGCACTGGAGGTTAACCAGGTTAAACAAAAAACCTGCCAACAAATGGTGGAATAAAAATTCATCTCTTCTGCTTCCACACAGCTGCCTTATTTTGTAAACCTATCTACTAAAAAGCATTTGTGCTTCACATTTTTCTATCAGTGAGATACAGTTCTATACCCAGGTATCTTTGAACTTCTCTTTTCCCTTTTTAACCTTCAATATCAACGTCCCTAACTAAATAATTGAGAACATTTTATTTCCTTATTTTGGTCTCCCATTAACCTTTCCCGTATCTCAAAGATTTACTGTCTATTCTTTGCTTGCCAATGAATGGAATATATTTGTCATTCGACCACTGCGAGAGCTGTTGGGGGGCAGGGGGAGAATTCCCTTCTCTCAAAAATTCTGAGGTTTCAACATTTTGGTTTCATTCTGCATTGGGAATGAGGCCTTGCCAATTTTATTGGCAAAAATATGAGTGAGTGAGAGGGAGAGTCCCTCCCCTTCCTCCCCCACCCCAACAATAGCCTAGTGGCTTGGGCACTCACTTGGGAGGTAAGGAGATGAAAACATGCAACATTTTACAAATAACACCCTGCATAGCTCTGTAGTTGATGAAATCCTACTGCAAAAATATATTACATGATACAGCAAATACATTATACAATTAATTAGACTGGTATTTGCTAAATGCAAAGCAGAGAATCTGTGTGAGACTTTATGACGTGTAGAGTTGAAAGTCTGAATTGTGACCTGACAAAAGACAAACTGAACTTTTTTCTCTGTACTATTTCATTCTTTTACATCCTATGTCACAGCCTTATCCTGCTGTCATTGAAGTCAATAGCAAAACACCCATTGGCTTTTATGGGAACAGATTCTGGCTTTTAGAGATTCAGCACTGGAGTTTATCTTGCTCTACCCATAGGCCAATTTCTGGCTCCCTGTTTCATCTGCAATGCAAAGAAAGTGGAAAGCCACCTTAACCATCTGCTTGGAGATTCTCTTGGTGTGAGGGAATTCCCAGGTAGAATAGCAGTCCCTACATCCTCCCTTCTGGTGCCAGACTAGAGGGCATGTCAGAAGTATATGGTGGAAAAGGGGTACCATCAAAAATAGGCACATCCTGGAGACTCCCAGCTGGCAGAACCATCTCTTGGGAGCAGTTGCCAGATTCTACAAGTTACAACAACTCTGAAGTTGCTCAAAACAGAGCAAAGAACTGCATCAAGAAGAAGCAACTTTCCAGTTAATCATTGTTTCTTCAGCATCATGTGTGAGATAGAGTTTGCAAACATGGCCAAGGAATTAGATTTAAATGTTTTTTGTAATGATTTTAATAGGATATTGAAATGCTATTGTAAATTAAAATCCTTACAGCTTCTCCTCAAACATAAGATGGTATACGTTATATTCCTGGAAAGCAACTTTGGTAAACTGAAAAATAACAGGATTTATTCTGGAATATAAGATTTTTTTTATATTCAGGGGTTTGCTTGTGTCAAGACAGCTCCTTGAATGGTGTCTCTTTTGAGTAAGTGATTTAAATACATTTTTGGTTCCATAGGTCTTTGGCCATTTATAAACTGTTGAGTTTATCCATGATGTACTGAATAAGTTTTGTCAACCCTTAAATTAAATTATTTATCCATGTATAAATTGTTTTAGTTATGATACACTAAAACAGGACTTGCCATTAATTTTGGAAATAAGATATGCTGGTCTCCTGCAAAGGTAGACCCACTCTCGAATGTGTAATCTCTATCAAAACTCTCCACAGAGACACATTGTAACTTCAGTTTTTCTGTTTTGTTGGGTTCACCCCCTTCTTTAATAATAGTTATAATTAAGAGTTGTGATTATTTTGCTCTTCTCTAACTGAGAGATCCCCTAAGGCATAGCAAAGAAACGCCCCTCAATTGGCATTGAGAGACCATTGGGTTTCTTTTGTCTGGAGAGAAGAAAACTGAGAGGGGACATAACAGTTTTCAAGTACATGGAAGGTTCTTACAAGGAGGAGAGAGAAAAATTGTTCTCTTTGACCTCTAAGGATAGGACAAGAAGCAATGGGCTTAAATTGCAGCCAGGATGATTTAGGTTGGACATTAGGAAAAACTTCCTAACTGTTAGGATAGTTAAGCAGTGGAATAAAGTGCCTAGGGAGCTTGTGGAATCTCCATCATTGGAGATTTTTTAAGAGCAGGTCAGTCAAACACCTGTCAGGGATGGTAGATAATACTTAGTCCGGTCATGAGTGCAGGGGACTTGACTAGAAGACATCTCAAGGTCCCTTCCAGTCCTACAATTCTATGATTGTTAAGATTTGGCCTGCTATTTCTTGTTTCTCTAAACTATCATTTTTTTGTAATTTTGGGGCCAGGGAATTACTTGAGGCTCAAGAACTGAAAACTCCTTTTTATCCCATATAATCCGAATCTAGGAAACCTACAAAATATATTTCACCTCTATTTATCTGTATGGAGATCACTAATACCTTATGAAATCAAGCCCATAGAACAAATAGAAGATCTTTCTGAAGATCATGGAGAAATTACTTTTTCAGTGCGCTATTGAATGACCTTCGGATCCAAATAGTCTAGAAGTAGCTGGAGAAGCTCCAAGACTTAGAATGTTTAAATGTATATGACATATTTATGTTAGTCTCTAAGGTGCCACAAGTACTACCATTTCTTAGAGCACTGATGTTTCATCACAGTTCTATTACTGTTGTATCCCCCAGTCCCTCTGCTAGGGGTTTTTTACAGTTTAATTTTTATCAGGAGACTTTGCATCAGTGTAATATTCCTGAGAAGTCTAGCATACACAGTTTAGCTGCTTATGGTTTCATAATGCTGCCAGAAGTGAAAAATACATGACATTTAATCCTTAGTCTTCAATTTATGAAAATGTGATTATTAAAGAAAATGAGCAAACCATAAGGGTTTATTCTTTTATATGATCAGCTATGTTGATCTCAGATTATCATCTTAATTTGAGGATTATTTTGGCTGCATCTTTTTAAGAGAGATCCTCAGAAACCTTGCCAACAACAAATAACTTTACATTGTATCTGCACCACCTTCGCCTGGGAGCAACTATAACTCCAAAAGGCAGTACATATTGGCACATGGCAGGCATTTTTAGCCCAATGTATAATTGTCAATTTTTACTCCCCAGTAGATTCCCAGATGTCGGTCTATTAAACTTGTTCTTACATTAGGTGGGATAATTGACATATAACAGATTGCTTATGCAAAGACACATGATCTATATGTATGTATTGCAAAGGAATACCTGAGGATAGATATACGTTCTTAAGTGTGAAGCTTCCAGTACTTATATGGTGATCATGATTACATGAGCTTGAGACATTCTTTGGAAGATTTCCATAAAGAGAGGAGTGTCTTACTCTTCAAATCCCTATGGCATTTTGGAATAGTTTTAATCCTACTTTCATATCTTTCATTCTCTCTCTCCTACCAGTCATCTGTGACATCAGAAGGTGCACATCTATCCATGTGAGGGTAAAAAGGAAAGAACAGAGCAAATCCTCAGCTGTCACAGAGCTCTGCTCAGCACAGCTGAAGAGAGGTAAGCAAAGTTCGCTTTAAGCCACCTCTTAGCTCTTTCAGTCTCTGGTGGTGCTTCAGGACTGCTTTAAATTCTTCCAGTTTGTACCAACAGGCTGTTACAATGGCTGGGCTTTGCCAGAGCATAGCACACTCTGGTGACACCCATCCCTCACAAACACGACCCCTCTGGCAAGGGGCTGGGAGTGGAGTGGCTGAGAACCAGCGCTGTCAGCTCCTCACTAGCTGGGAAAACACTCATCCTGGGGGAATCCTCATCTGCTCCATTACGGCAGCTTTCTGGTTCTTTTTGTCCACTGGCACAGCAGGTGCTGATAGTGGCGTGTGTGGAACAGGGGTCAGAATCTAGCTCTGAATATTTATGAAAATGTGTTTGGTATCAGCTTTTACACATCAGACTTCTGTGATGAGAGAAACAGTTACGCTTTTAACTGTGCAGTAGTGTATGAAATAATGGAATGAAGATTATTTATCCAAGATGTGTGTACGTGTGTGACCCGAAGCACCCCATATTCATACTCTACATGCTATTGTAGTAATCTTTGTATAAAATAAGCCTTGTGAGGTATCATTTGAAAACCAATAATTTGCTGGTCAATAATATCATGGTGAAATGTATGTAGCAACATTATTGTAAAGTTATGAATTCCCCCATGTGATGTTACTTGTTCAAAACCAGACAGCCCCACTGAGGCAAAAGAGTTAAACAAGCCTATCCTAAACAAAGGAACTTACATTTAAGTAGTAAACAGACCCATCAAGCTAACAAGGGGGAAAGCAAGCCTCACACTAACAAGTGGGGGAGAAGACAGCATGGTATCTTACACCAAGCAGGAAAAAGAGGCTTGGTCTGGGTTTTACTTTTCAGAAGAATTCATTTACTGGTCTATAAGGATGGGGCTGAACCTCAAGTGACAATCAACTGATTGTATACAATATTACTGTAGTATAAAAGCATAGAGTGAGGTCTGTTCTGAAAGCTAATTGCACACTGGTGATTAATATCATTGTGAATTGTATGAATTAACACTACTGGAGGAATTATGCATACTCATATTATGTCTTAAACAATGGCTGTACAGTCTGCTCAGACAGGAGTGAATGTCACAGCTCTCTACCTGTCTCCTATGTAAATTAAGCCTGGTGGAATCAGAAACAATGGAAGCCTTATTTACATAGAAATCCATAAAGGGGGATGGAAAGCCCACAAAATGGGAAGAACAGCATGAGGTCATCCTGCCTCTTGGAACAAGTTCATTGAACTTTGTATGATATAAGCAAGGAAAGAAGGCATCTTTGGCATCCATCACTGGACAGACACAAGGGAACAGAGCCCTTGCAAGCTGAGATAGATGGGTCCATCAACCAAGGGAGCGGTGAGGTGTCTGGAACTGGATGTAGATGAGAAACCTCTGTAGGCAAAGATCTTTCACCTAAAACAATGAGGGAAGCCAGCACCTTGTAGTTTTGTGGAAGGCGCTGACTGAGGGAAATTCAGCCAGGGCTGGAAAAAAGAATGACTGGTGAGAAAAACTATCTTGAACAAAGCCTGTATCTTGGTAGATTAAATTTTAGAAGCATATTTTGTTTTGTTTTATTTGTAACTCTTTATATCTTAATTCTTTGAAGAACTTGAACTCACTTAATCCTATGTATATTTTGTTAATAAATGTATTTCATTTTATAAACCAACTCAGTGCTATGTTTAAAAGGAAGTGTGTATTTACCTCCAAGTAACTTAATATGATGTAATATGGTTTTGTGTCGTTAGAGAAACAAATGAACCATATTATTTCTCTGAACCAAGGCTGGTGAAAGCAGAGTGGGGCGGTGAACAGCCTGCTGAGTTCAGAGCAGCTGAACCAGGGCTATCTAGCATACACAGACATTAGAAGATAAGCACCTATCCCTGTGAGAGGAAAAAGGAAAGAATGGAGCAGATCCTCCGCTGTAACAGAGCTCTGCTCAGCACAGCTGAAGAGAGGTAAAGCAAAGTTTGCTTTAAGCCACCTCTTAGCTCTTTCAGTCTCTAGTGGTGCTTCAGGACTGCTTTAAATTCTTCCAGTTTGTACCAACAGGCTGTTACAGTGGCTGGGCTTTGCCAGAGCATAGAGCACTCTGGTGACACCCATTCCTCACAAACGCAACCCCTCTGTGAAGGGGCTGGGAATGGAGTGGCTGGGAGCCGGCGCTGTCAGCTCCTCATGCTGGTAGATGGGTTGTGAGCATCCCAGGTTGGGATCTACAACTGCAAAGCATTGTGAGGCACCCAAGGTTACAGAGCAGGCAGTGACTCAACCCCTTACTAGTTGAGATTGCACCCCAGAACGTAACAATGTTCACTTTTTGCAAATACAGTGATCACACAGAAGGGGACTGTGGCAGCCAAAAAGCAGGTATGTGGCTTCGTTGTGCTTTGACAAACATGGAACATGTCATAAAATTGTTCAACACCGAACACGTCCTTAATTACATATAGGCTTAATGTAACATGGGGTCCAGCACATGAGCTACATAATTTTTGTCCTTTCAGTGAGATCTTTGGTAAATCTTGGCCAGAATACTCCATGGTGACACTATCTCTTGCATTATTTGTTGTGACCATGTCCTTCTTGCACTAACATGCTTCAGCTAATATTAGTCCCAGTGAGGATTACTGTCTGTGAAAATCCAAGGTAGAGAACAGTAAGAGGCACAGTCTTTAGCGCCCCAAACGATTCTGCCTCTGTAAGCATATGCTTGAATCTGGAACAGATATAGCTTATTCTATTAGATGAACTCCCATTATGTGTTTAAGCAGCACAGAACTAGAAACTAGGGCTGGTTGAAAGGTTTCTGTCAGAACTTCACAAAATTGTCTTCAAATTTTGTTAGGGAACCAAAATATTATTGACTAAAATTGAAAAATATTCACAATTTCAGTTTGCTTTTTTTGACAGTCTAAAGTTCCTATGGAATAAATTAACACTTTCTGACCAGCTCTACTGGAAACCCATGCCTCAGCAAGATGCAGACTGTACGTAAGTGAGGGATTCATTTTAATTTCTCCATTTTTGTCTAGTAATCGATTGAACTCTCGGAAAGTAGAATTTAACTTCAGATAATGTCTGTGTGATAAACAGCTAGGGCTCAGTTGTGACATTTAGCCACGACGCAAGTTGTAGCAATGAAGGGAGTGGTGTACTCCGGCAGGAGCTCTCTAAGGCATTGGGACTTTTAAGCAGGCACAGTGACTCCAGAGCAACCTGGCATGCAGGGAACATCTGTGGGGAAGGATGTAGGGTGTATTCCCCTCAATGGCTGGCCAGCTATGCTCAGAGTGGAGATGGACCTTTTGCAGAGGCTGTCACTGATGGTCCTAAGTAATCTTTGCATTCCCTGAAGGCAAAGACTTCCCTAGTGTCTGGTCGCCTTGTGGACAGCACAAAGCGACAGAAGCTTATTTTGCCTTTTTTGTATTCCTGAACAGGGACAGAGCACAGGTAGATCTAAAGCTACAAACTCTTCTCTAGAACTCACTCCATAGTCATAACTGAATGTTTTCATATTTTCAAAGAGATAACTATCCCCCATAAAGTAAATGTCTAGCTTAATGTTGTAGGCCTGATTTTTAGAACTGCTGAATATCTCAGTACCTCTGATAATGAGGCCGTAAATGTCCTAGACTGGAAACTCAATATTTGAGATCCAAAATTAGTGGACATCTTTGAAGCAGCAAAAACTTTTCTCTAGGCCAAAGGAAAATTAAACAACTGAAGCCAAAATACTGCATTTGGAAAATTAAAATAATTAAAAAGCCTCAAAATAGTTCTAAAAGCTAGAACATATTCACATTTTTTGCTTTCTGGAATATTTATACAGGGCAAAAGTCTAGCATTGCTTAGTATTCTAACTTAAACATGTTTTGTGTGAGTTGCCTAACTGCCTCCCTCTGTCCGTAATCTATACAGGTGTAAAAAATAAATATGTAGATGGAGAAAACTACAAGGCCACCTATTCCCTCTCCTCCATTACAGAACTAGCACTTAGTTTTCCTGAATGGGAGTCATAAATGTTTGTGGTGATCATCTTCACAGCAATATCCTGGCTAGTATGTATGTTGCGTTGCCCTCTACTGGATGAAGTGTTCATTGTTTTATGATTGTCTTGCCAGGAGAAGCTAGTGTCGTCTAAAAAGGTTATATAAGCCTCATTTCTACTGATAGCTAAAGGCGATTCTCCATTAGCTCACATTGTACAGGCCTGCTTGTTTGACAAAAAGACTGAGAATCCTAACGCTGCATATAGAGTATGAGGTTAGGTCAGGGTGAGCTCAGGAAGAGTAGTCCGGTGATTAGGGTGCTAATTTGGGATTTAAGAGTCCCTTCTCTGCCACACCTTCCTGCTTGACTTCAGGCAAGTCATGTAAGCAGTAAAATGAGGATAATAATACTTCCCTCCCCACTAGAGAGTGGTGAGGAAAAATACATTAGTTTGTGAGGAGCTCAAATACTTCAGCACTGGGGGCCATATGAGTACATAAGATTGTTGTAGTTTGCATGAAAGAGTCATGAAACTTTTGATATTAACATCCAACTGTTGAATTTAATTCCAGTTACTCTGCAGTGCAGTTAAAGGTGATCACCCTTAGCTGGAGGAATTATCTAAATCCCTACAAGTCAGAGGTGGGTGATTTGAGGGGAGGGGGTTAACACTAAGGCATAATACAGGCTAGGCAGCATCCCAGGAGAATCTAATAGTGAATGATACATCCTACAAAATCTAATACAATTCTATTAGCAAATTGTAGAATTTTCACAAGTATTTTCCCACTTCTTGATGCAACCCACATGTAAACCTTAGAGGGGACTCTAGTTTTAAGTGTTTTGATTAAATGAGGAAGGTGTGTGGAGGGAAAGTGCATATAACTGTGAAAAGTCTTTATTCCACTCCTATCTTCAGAGACCCATACCTTCCACATAAGAATAAATTGCAAAGACTCTCGTCTGTGAACACTTCCATGATTTTCTTCCCAAGATAAATGTTTAGGATTAGTTTCCCTCCTCATACATGAGTCATTGGAACATTCACCTTAAGAAATCTTGATAATTGGTCTCAACAGAAGTCAGTACTTGTTTCTGCAAAATCATTTAGGGTCAGATTCTGATACACTGGTTCACAATGATTCCACAAGTTGTTCCATTAAGGTGAATAGAATTATTTGTTAAGCAGGGTACTACTTGACATGAATAAAAGGTATAATAATTTGGCTCTTCAAAACAAATTTTTAAATAAATAATGCACCCAAACCTGCATTTCCACTTAATGAAATATTGACTAAAAATTTTCCAATTCACTCTATTTCCTTATTCTTGGGTATGATTGTCATTCCTCACAGTTCTGGGTCAAGACATTCTAAAATGACCAGTTGAGATCAGAATACAGTGAGGATCAGCTAACTAAATTCTATTTAAGTCAATATGGAGTAAAGATAAAAGTTAATACATCAGCCTGACTGAAATGTATTAATATTCTTTTGTTTCAGCCACTCATTGGCACAAAGGCTAATAGACAGAGTAAGGCAGTGTTTCCCAGTAAACTAATCTGGGAAGGCACCTTAGAGACTAACAAATTTATTTGGGCATAAGCTTTTGAGGGCTAGAAACCATTTCATCAGATGCATGGAGTGGAAAATACAGGAGCAGGTATAAATACATGAAAAGATGTGAGTTGTCTTACCAAGTGTGAGGTCAGTCTAACAAGACAAATCAATTAACAGCAGGATACCAAGGGAGGAAAAATAACTTTTGAAGTGGTAATGAGTGGCCCATTTCAGACAGTTGACAAGAAGTTGTGAGTAACAGTAGGGGGAAAATTAGTATTGGGGAAATTAGGTTTAGGTTTTGTAATGATGCAAGCACTCCTAGTCTTTATTCAGGCCTAATCTGATGGTGTCCAGTTTGCAAATTCATTCTAGCGCAAGTAGAGTAGGGGTGTAAGGGGATGAGAGCTGAGGAAGCGTTGTTCTAAGTCAGCCACAAAAAATGTTGGCATACTGTAGGGCCATGCGGGTACCCATAGCAGTCCTGCTGACTTGAAGGTATAAATTGTCTCCAAATCTGAAATAGTTGTGGGTGAGGACAAAGTCACAAAGCCACCAGGTTTGCAGTGATGGTATCGGGGATGCTATTCCTGAGGGCTAGAGGGAGAAAGTACAGGGTCCACCTCTTGGGAGCAGCGGACAACAAAGAAAACAGATACACCCAATGTAAAACAGCAAAAATAAAAGGAAAGAGGAAAAAAAAGAGAAACACACACAAAAAAGGAAAACCAAGATAAAGATGAAAAAGAAACAAACAAATACAAGAGAGAAAAAATAGACAGAGCAATGTAAAGGTGATGGTAACTGTGCCAAGGCACGAGAGGTGTCAAGGTTCCTCCCCTACTCTGAACTCTAGGGTACAGATATGGGGACCTGCATGAAAACCTCCTAAGCTTACTTTTACCAGCTTAGGTTAAAACTTCCCTAAGGTACAAATTAATTTTATCCTTTGTCCTTGGAATAACCACTGCCACCACCAAACTCTAACTGGGTTTACTGGGAAACATAGTTTGGACATGTCTTTCCCCCCAAAATCCTCCCAACCCTTGCACCCCACTTCCTGGGAAAGGTTTGGTAAAAATCCTCACCAATTTGCATAGGTGTCCACAGATCCAAACCCTTGGATCTGAGAACAATGAAAAAGCATTCAGTTTTCTTACAAGAAGACTTTTCACAGAAATAGAAGTAAAGGAATCACCCCTGTAAAATCAGGATGGTAGATACCTTACAGGGTAATTAGATTCAAAACACAGAGAATCCTTCTAGGCAAAACCTTAAGTTACAAAAAAGACACACAGACAGAGATAGTCATTCTATTCAGCACAATTCTTTTCTCAGCCATTTAAAGAAATCATAATCTAACACATACCTAGCTAGATTACTTACTAAAAGTTCTAAGACTCCATTCCTGGTCTATCCCCAGCAAAAACAGCATAGTGACAGATACACAGACCCTTTGTTTCTCTCCCTCCTCCCAGCTTTTGAAAGTATCTTGTCTCCTCATTGGTCATTTTGGTCAGGTGCCAGCGAGGCTACCTTTAGCTTCTTAACCCTTTACAGGTGAGAGGATTTTTCCTCTGGCCAGGAGGGATTTTAAAGGGGTTTACCCTTCCCTTTATATTTATGACAGGAGGAGACATAACAAGAGTCACCAGTAAATTAATGGCTTGATCTTGCTGTTGTTCCAAACACTCAGTTGATCAGTGTGACACTGCTACAAATGTGTATGTCCTAGAACAAACTTTTGTGGTGTGTCTAGACTGGCATTTACAAACAGATAGAGGAAACTAACCTATTAACTAAGTTAACAATTCTGTGCTAGAAGTTCCCTTGTAGTTTCCTTGATTGTAGCAGTAGCCCCCCTATATAACTGAAGAAGTGTCAATATTTAAAAATGTGTACAGAGGAGAGTAACAATGACCATAATAAGAAGTCTCTCTTTTACACTTGTAATACAATTGCTGGCCTTAAATAATTGGTACTGGTTGTTAGTAATTCTTGCTTTTATTTGATCCCTGTATCAGGCCCATAGAAATAGTCTGGAAAAATAACTAGTCAAAGATCTTTTCCTACACTGGTAGAAGGCTTAAAACTTAAAAACATGTCTGAAGTATTAGGAATAGAGTTTGTAGAAAAAAACTGAAATTTTCAACTAGTTCTCTGGTAGTCAGAAATATACTGAATTTTTCTTTGCAAATTTTATGTAAAATTTCATAGAATCATAGAATATCAGGGTTGGAAGGGACCTCAGGAGGTCATCTAGTCCAACCCCCTGCTCAAAGCAGAACCAATCCCCAACTAAATCATCCCAGCCAGGGCTTTGTCAAGCCTGACCTTAAAAATATCTAAGGAAGGAGATTCCACCACCTCCCTAGGTAATGCATTCCAGTGTTTCACCAACCTCCTAGTGAAAAAGTTTTTCCTAATATCCAACCCCCACTGCAACTTGAGACCATTACTCCTTGTTCTGTCATCAGCTACCACTGAGAACAGTCTAGAGCCATCCTCTTTGGAACCCACTTTCACGTAGTTGAAAGCAGCTATCAAATCCCCTCTCATTCTTCTCTTCTGCAGACTAAACAATCCCAGTTCCCTCCCAAAAATTTGACCTTTTACTTAGGAAGCTAGGAGTAAATATGAAACCTGGGTACAAATACTTCCTGCAAAAGGTAACAAATAGCTAGAGTAGTGATGTTGGAATACAGTTGAAGCAGTTGAGTCTTGTCTTAGCAGTTTGAAGGGCACGGGGAAAAAGCAGATAGCCTGAGGTGTGAGATAAGCCAAGAAAAGGCACAAATGTTGGGCATGGTGCTGTTTAGCTCTTCCTCCTATTGTCATGTTTTCTTAACAATGAAAATAAGGCTAGGTTGAAAATAAATCTAGTTCTTCAATTATCAAACAAAGCATGATCTATTCAGAGTACAAAATCCAAGATAATAAACAGAACAAGTAACAGTAGTTCAGTCAATATCAAAGAAAGACCGTATACTAGAAGGAAGACAACATGATATAAAAGGGCAACAGTAAGTCTGCAAGCTGGGTAGAAAGTTGAGGTTTGTTTCCTCAGCTGTCTGAAGCCTGAGCTCCGTTTAAATGACAGAATTTTCATGTCTCTGGATTTCAATTAGACTGTGCCAATGGACAAGTGGGGAAGAGAATATTAATGGTACAGATGAGACCATGGTGGGAATTAGATAAGCCGACAAAACTCAGTAATTGTTTGTTTAGGTTATAGCACATTAAACACTTTCTTTGAAAGTGGTGATTAAGAGGTTAAAAAGGCCACTGCAAATATTATTTAGCATTTAAGGGATTTCTTTCTTCCCTACTTTGTCTGTGCAAGAATAAGCTAATTTTTTTGTGTGTCTTATCAGTATCTTACCACATTTATGAGTTCACGTTTACTCATGCATTGTCACTAGGGGAGGTCGTGTCTCGTGTATATTTAATATGCTCATATCATCCGAACTTATGATTCATCAGTCGTGAAGAAAGAAATTAACCACGCAGCTCCTCTCTTTCCCGCTTTGCATTTTCACAAGGGTAGCACTCTAAACACACCCAATAAGAGGCTGTGTCTCTCTTTTCCTTTAGTCGTCTGCCAGTTTCATCTCAAATTAGATGCATCAACAGAAGAAGGTACCTCTTTCGTGCAATCGCCCTGTTTGCATTTCATCACCTGAGATAAAACAGACTACTAACAAGGAAGATCAAACACAGCCCCATAGAAGAGGGTGGATAGGGCTCTGCAGCTGAGCTCTACATAACGTGCTCTTCAATGCACATGGAGCTGACAAGTGAAAGGCTAAATAAGGAAACAACCCCACCCTCCTCCCCACTCTATCTTGCTTCAGCTGCTGCTCGGCTGGTGCAGCGGCCGCACAAGTCACATTTCAGCTCCTCTCTCCCTCCTCCCCTTTTCAGTGCAAACTTCTTTGAACTCGTTGGGCTGGGGTGCGAACTGGTGGCAGGGACGATTGCGGTGGCCTGTCCGGACAGACCAGCGAGAGGGATGCCCGGCGGGGAGCAGCTGCAAGGGACAATCGGAGGCCCAGGGGGCTGCTGCTGCTGCCCCGAGAGGCTCGCTGGGGGGAGGGGGCCGCACAGGGGAGCCCGTGCTGTGCCCCCGGTGAGGTCTGCGGCTGCTGAGAAGGAGATGAGGGGCAAGGAGGTTGGGCTTTGCTCCAAGGCGCTCCTCGGAAGTGCCCCGCGCTGGGTGGGGTGCCTGGCGCTGCAGGGCAGCGGACCAAAGCATTCTCTGGGGCGGGGGAACCCTGGGCAAGCGCCTCCCTTGCCCGGGGTGGGCTGACGAGCGCGCGGGAGCCGCCGCTGCGGCAGCGCGCGGACTCCCAGCCCTCGCGCCGGCCGGCCGGCGGAGAGTCAAGCCCTGCGATTCCGCCTCCCCCTCCTCTGGGGGGAGGGGGAGCGCGCGCCAGCTGTGTGCGCGCGCGCACACTCTCCTCCTCCTGCCGCCCCCCCGTTCCAGCAGGCTCGCGCTGCTCCTCCTCGCGCACATAGCACTCCGGAGCGGCTCCTCTTCGCAGCGCCGCTGCAGTCTGGCTGCTCGGCTCCAAGTTTCCCCATCTTCAACATCCTCCTCTCTGGTGACTAGCGCACGGGGGGACTCCCCCTCGCCCACCCTTCCTCGGTGCGCCTCCTGCTGCTGCTCCCAGGTAGGGACCCCGTCGCCTCTCTTCTTGCGCTGCTGGGCATGCCCCCACCCCCGGAAAGTCGGAGTGTCTTCGAGGGGAGATGGAGAAGGAGGGGGGGCTCCGACAATGGCCCCCTCCCTTAACCTCAGACAAGACAGGCACCCTGCGTTGCATTAGCTAAGCTCCTTGTATTCTGCAACTTTGACCTGCACTGTAGTTGCCCCTTTTTGCTTTTTGATGTGAGTCTATGTCCATTATTATTATTTTTTAAACGGCTGTCCAGCATGTTCCGCCTTTGGCAGCAGCTGCACCGGTTGGTTCACAGTCATGCCATTGAACCTCTGCAAATGAGCATGATGATTATTTTGGGGTGAGTGGGTTGCGGAGTATTGTAGTGAACCGAGGAATGATTAAGAACTGATTATTTGTTTGGTCTTGTCGGGGCGTTCATATTACAGAAAAAAGAAGCATCTGATGCATTTGCTTACATGCCACTTTTGATTATGAATTACATACTTGTACAAAGCAGTATCCTTGCAAAAGATGGAGCTATAAGTTGCTAGTAAGGGAAAGTGCTTCAGGAATCCAAGTGTTTTCTCATCTCCATTGAAGTGGCATGTATTTTTCCTTTGGTTAAGTTGAAAGCCTTGCTTGGTGGAGACTCACTGTAGCTCTGAGTGGGTTTGTATTTTTCTTGCATGGTTAGGTTTTGCAAAGAGCAGCTATGAAGGGGAAACTGACACTCTACAAGATGCAGTTGGGTCTTCTCCTTTTATTGGTGGGGGTGCCAACAAGGTGAGCACAACGTTTCTTATTGCTGTTCAACAGAAACGCATATTGTGTTTTGATCTGCTCCTAGTCATTTCCTGTAAGGGGTGATAAAAGCTAGCAGGGGA
Organism: Lepidochelys olivacea; assembly: GCF_965140295.1. Lineage (NCBI taxonomy): Eukaryota > Metazoa > Chordata > Testudines > Cheloniidae > Lepidochelys > Lepidochelys olivacea. Next base: position 100,113,082 of record NC_140414.1, read on the forward strand.
TAATATTTCATAAAAAGTCTTGGTTAGTTGTTTTAATACAATATTTGGCAGATTCTAGATCAAGTGCAGTGACCAAAAGAGTTCTGGGGACAATGTCAAGTTAATTACTTACCTTAAACAATTCGCTACACCGGTGACTTCACATTTTTAATTCAACCATTTGAAAGACAAAAAATACACCCTTAAATATTTTCTTTGTAACATTCTGAGTTGTAAGAGATGTATTGGAATCAGTATGCCACTGCCAATTTACACCATAAGTTAATCACATAGAACAACAGTGTAGGCAAAGTAATAGATTGTTGTGAAGTCAAATAGCAAACTACAATTTCTAAAATAACGTTGGCATTTTTGAGTATGGGCTTGTCCTTTTTTTTGGTCAACACAACAGATCCCAGAAATGATATTTAAGCTTTAAACCTCTAGGTGGAGATAGCATACAACTTCACAGACCCATAAAATAAAAGAATAGCCTGGTTGATTAATCAATTTTTCATGTTGTTTAGAGATCTCCATTTCTAAAGTGACAACATACCAGAAAGTAATTTTAAACATAATTAGTTTAGTGTTGCCTACGCTCCCTAAATATGCAATTAATTGTAATTTGTAACTTCATTTTACTTGTTTCAACTGTGATCGCAGTACGTTTTCTGGGTAATATGATTTTCAAAATTATAGGGGCCTCATATGGCTGAAAATCTCTTCATTTATTTTGGTCTGATACAATTACCTGGTGGTTATCTCTCAGTGACTAGAATTACCTAATTTTTAAAAATAGGTCATCTATCTTACTTTGCACCCAAACATGGTGCAGTATTAGTTAAATCACAGTGAGCTGAATCCTGTAGTCCTTACTCACATGAATAATCCCATTGATATCAAAGAGACAGTTTGTTTAATTAAGGGCTTTCATGTGAATAAGACTTGTAGGATTACGTCGTAAGGTGATATAACTATCTAAACTGGGGTTTTCAATCATATCTTGACTTCAAAAACTATTCTGTTTTTACAAGAGTAATATAAAAGGCAGATATTCATACTATCGAAGTATAGGTGAAGAAAAAACAGCAATAGTTTTAATTTCCACACAGAGCTTTTAATCTTATTTTACATGTGACATCTAGGTATTTGGTTTGTAAATTAACTGATTATGCTTGATTATAAGGATAGTATCTTGGAAACCACAGACTGCAATAATTTACATTTAAATACTTCCTCCATGATGTTTAATTGTAGGGTGAAAGGAAAATCCTTTCTTTGTTAATTTTTAGGTTGTTTTGTCATAAATTTAAAGATGTCACCTGATTTACTTTTGCTGTAGATCAGACAAAATGTGTTAATTTTACATAGTACAAATTGTTCAATCAAAATTCCTTGATCAACACTGCAGTTGCAGAAGATAAGCACACAGAAAAAAGAAAAAATCTGAAAGATAAAAATACCTGCAGATTTTTGAAAAATAGCATGAACTGGTAATGCATCTAACATGTTGTTTTACTGCCCTAATGCTCCACACAGGTATTAAATAAAGATGGTGTTCTGATATAATTTATTTCACAAAAATGATGCTTAAAATTTGGTTACACAAGAACATTTCAATATGAAGGCTCTATATAGAAGAAACAATTAAGGGTATACAAAGCCATGGTTTGGGTTTCCACACCCAGATGATATGTTCAGCACCATTCTTGACTGGACAGCAGAATCATATTTCATTGGATTTATTGCTGTTTTCCAAGAAGAAATGATCAGTGAAGAGAATTGGGTCTCTTTCTTCACCAAGGAAGTCTGATAAATTTAGATGATCTATACACTCTCCTTGATAGATTAATTTATGGTTTCACCCCAATATTTACAAGATGTGATTGGATCTGGTAAAACATAGGGAAATACTCTTGTCTTTTGAAAGACAAGAATTGTTTCTAAATACCATTTAAATCCACTACAGCTCTTGGGCTGTTCACAGCTCTCGCCCAGCTTGCTTGCTGCCGTCGGCTTCCTTGTGCCCACCCACTATGTACTGACATCAGAGGACTCCCTGAGCATGATCAGTGGAGTTTTCCCTTATGTCAGTACTTCTGCTCATGTACGTTATATGGCCATTGGGTGGAGGCATAACCAAAGTATCTGTTTGAGAGAGAGTGTGTGCAGGGGGTGAGGGAGTAGGCCAGCAGCTCCAAGGAGATAGTTTTGTGCTGGAACTAAGGACACCGATCCATGAGTAATGACCTGTGGAAGCGTATGGCATTTTTGGGGGGTTCTGTACTGGAACAGCCATATTTTTAATTGAGCTCTTAGGAAGCAATATTTACTGTATTTTAATATGTGCTGAAAATAGAGGCTGTTAGAAAATGAAGTGCTTGAAAATTAAAACTGTTTTTCTTAGTATCATGTTTCCAAACCATTGTTTAATATATAATTAGTATATGCATATACACTTACACTACACAGCACATATTTTTCATGTTTCAGAATACTCCTGAAAGTACATTTTTATAGGGAAAAGGTGGTATGATTAAGATAATGTAGGTTATTAGAAGGCAACATCTGACTCATTCAAAGCTAAATGATAACATTAGTTGCATACTGAATGTACATAAACAAATATTTTAGTTTGTAAAATGTTGTTTTAGATCAGTGCTGGCTGACTCCCTAGAAGATGAAGCTAAGAATAACATCACCATCTTTACAAGAATACTAGACAGACTTCTGGATGGTTATGATAATCGTCTTAGACCTGGATTAGGAGGTAACAAAACATTAAAACTTGTTTTTTTTTTTAAAAATATAAAATCAGATTCTATATTGCATAATTTGTTGTTTAAATAAATATATATTTTCCCTTAGGAACTTTTTTCCAATGATTTGATTACATATTGCTGCTAAATCATTTATCAATCCATATTTACCTGTTTGACAAAAATTAATGGAACAATAAAGGTATAATGGAAATAAAATCTCTTAACTAGTAGCAACCATTTATCTTTTTTAAAAAGAAAAGAAGTCTGGTGGTTAGAAAACTGAAATAGGATGTGAACAAAGTCTTTTTCCATATAGATAGAACTCCTTCAGCATCAGTCGCTTTTACTGTGAGATCTCGAAGGTGCATATAGGTCTGATCATTCCTTTGCATATCCCAAACCCTCATGAATGTCCATGGGAAATTTGAGTGAACAAAGATCCCTTGGAATTGAATGAGTATATGAATAGATACATGTATTCACAGAGTATTGGTGTCAATAACACTTGTTTCAGGCTAAATTCTCACCCTGTTGAAGTCAGTGGGAATATTGTCATTGGCTTCATTGGGCCAGGATTTAGCCTTTAAAGAACATGATGTTAGGCATCTTACCTCTATTTCTTATTTTGAAAGTGCCCAAATAATAGAAAGATTATAGGGAGGAGTCAGGGGTCTGTTGTGTCCTGGTTGTACGTGATTTTTAAAATCTTTGTTTGTCGTATTTGCATTTTAATTTAAAAACTTTATTCCAATGAAGAAAATTATCCAAGTGGCAAATTTAAAGAATTTGCTTTGGCTACAAGTGATGGCATATGCTCCATGGCGTATAAAGAACGATCAAATATCTTGCTCTTGATATTTTGTGGTTGTGTCTATTTTTATTTTGTTTGAAATTTTAGTAGGTACAGTGCTAAAGTGTGAAACTGTTACAACTGGCTAAAGCCAGGCATAGTGTGGGCAAGGACAAATTTCCTGAGAGCCCACTTCTGTTCCCATTCATTTCTTTGGAATCAGGCCCTAACTAAGCAAGGGCCTGCTTCAGGTCTCCTTGAAATCAGTGTGCCGGTAGCTCCCCTGCTGTTCCAGTTTGGAAAGCCTTGGCTAGCTTATGACCAGCATAAAGTGGCACGAGCTACCTATAGCTCTCTCATTACGCATTAATCCTGACATGGAATCCCTTTTAATTTCCCGTCCTGGCATCCCTTCAGTAGATATTTGCAAATACATTATTTTATATTTTAAAGGGCTTTATATGTAGATAATTCATAAAATGAGAAGTACAGTACAATAATTGGATTTATGCACATTGTATAGTGATTTATTGCAAGGAGATACTATTTCTTTGCAGAATTATTCATCCTTTCTTAACCATTTTGATGTAGTAAGAACAGACTGCCATACAGATGATGTGCAGAACTAACTTGTCAGAAAATTGAATTTAATTTGTAATTATTTAAAAAACCTTTTTATTGCAAAAGTAATGGAAAAATTCTCTGCCTGTTTACAAAGAGGAACATGCTAATTAATGAAAACAGTCTGCAGTTGCTTTGCATATGGATCTTTAAATTGAGAAAATTGGAATTAAACATCGAAAGCGTGAATTTAAGGAATGTAAACTATATTTTTATCTTTTTCTGATGGATTTTCAAATTTTGAAAATAAGTCTATATAAATATCTTTAAGAAGAAAATCCCCAAACCTCCCAGGTAATTAATACATGTTTGGTGAGCATGAAAATAAAGGAATTAACATCTGTTCAGTATTGACATACATGCCATCAACCAATGCAGAACATGTGTGAAATGAAAGTGAGTCATGCATTTTGAACCAATAATGATTCATGATATGTGATAATGTTAGTCTGCAAGAATATTGGAAATTTAACAGAACATCAGTTTAAATCAGTTACATATCAAAGGCCTGGTCCTGGATATTATATATCTTACATAGCCTTTTTAGAGAGAGTATGTTATTTCTACAGAATATTACAAAAATTGTATAGACTTCTCTCTTTCTTTTTCTTTCTTATAATGGCTACCTATGGTAAGAATTTGAAAATATTGGTTACTGAAGTTTTCTTTTAAATTGCATTCTTGGTAGACGTTGGTAGGTTCTAATTGTGTCTTCATGTAGACTACTGCATTTTAATCTTGCCTCGATGTTAATCTTGGTATATATGTCATTATTTTGAGTTACTTGGACTAGATTCTGATCTCAGATAAACTTGCTGAATCTGAAGGAACTCAACTGAAGTCATTAGAGCATTTACTTGGGCATAACAGATTAGATCATACTATTACAGTATTTACATTAGTATAACTCAGATCAGAACCTGGAACATCAGAACCTGTCTTAATTTATACTAAGACATAACTATCAAACGCCTAGCATGGATTCCTTTGAAGCCTTTTGAAAGGAAAATCCAGTGCACCAGTTAATTGTTTATCTGACACATTTCCAAAAGTGTCACTAAGCTGAATTTTCTCCCCTATACTTAATTTTTATTGAACTCCACAGTTCCCTAATACTTTCGTGCTTAATATCGAAACAGATAGTGTTAGTTTAGCACTAAATGTTTTAGCTGATTATTGAAAAATAAAATGCAATACAAGGAAACTTTTCTAATAACTGCACATTCTGTCAAAGGGATTGTGTAATCTCTAGCTAAGTGGGAGTCTGTTTGTACCCCATTCCTAAATTTTGGAATAAATTCAGAAACTCCTAATATCAAGCCTATTGAGAAATTAGGGGTGTGTGTATGCTACATGACTTGATTTTTTAAAATTATGGGTGCATACGTTTCAATTCTGAACTTTATACTCTCCAGAGTGTTAAGGCAGCTTTGTGTTGTGGTGTTGGTGCAAAGCTGGTGTAAAACTAATAGTATTGATCACTGGAGGCCCATCCTAACAGCAGGAGTCCTCAAGTTGGGTGCACAACCACTGTGGAGACTTATACAGCACCTCCCTTCAGCCAACAAAGAGGATGCAGTCAGGGGCAAGGGGACAATGCAGTGTTCCTTGGGGCCATAGGCAGCAGGCAGACGTTAAAGCAGGTCTCAGGCTATTCTAAACTTGTTTCTATGGACCAAGCTGTCATGGAGTAGCCCTAGGACTGAGCCTGCAGATTGGTGGATTAAAGCCACTTCATACCCCTCTCCAGTTTTGCCTGACACTCCTTGGTTGCAGCTGCAGAAGTGGGCCAGAGTACCTCTTCTAAAGTATGTTGTTCGCTTAAACTTAACAGTTCCTTGCAATCTTCTGTTGGGACATCAGACTTACTGCAAATGTTGCTTTAACACAATAAATACATAAATATATGTATCATTTGTAATATTTTATATGGTTTAAATCCAAATTTATTATCCTATTTTCATGCAAATATTTTAGAAGGAGTGTCTACCTTATCAAGGTTTACATACTTTAAGTTGATTTCTGCTGATGTGGATGGGGACCAATAGTCCGATATGGACATTTTTCTCCAAGATAATTTATCACATTGAATCCTGGGGTTTTTACTCTTTTATGGGAGCAGCTAGTTGGGAGTATGCTTTAGGATAAGGTGGGCACATCACACATGTTCAATTTTGTGTGCTTGCAGAGAACAGACATTTGTGGATCTTTGTCCTTCCTTTTTTTGTATGAAAAATGTAAAGACATCAGTTTATTTTAATTTAGCTTCCCATAAATATAAAGTGCCTCCATGTTTTTTGTTCTGTTTGCACAGTACCTAGCACAATGGGGCCCTGATCTACTACTGAGGCTCTTAGGCACTACCACAACACAGATTACAAACGACAAAGATAGTACCAGCTTTGCTTTCTCAATGTAGTTTTAGAAGAACAAATACAGGTGTGACGGGTTCGGTCACAGAGACCCCCTTGGAACTGTCACCTGACATGCTGAGATTACCTCTGAGCCTATTTTCCCTGCCAGCTTGGGACTCCAGAACCTTGCCTTGTTGAGCCAGACACGCTAGCCTGCTGCAATAAAGTCCCAAGTCTGGTCCACGCCCCCAGAGCTGCAGACTTTAACCAAAAACTGCTCAGCAGGTCGTCTATCTCCAACACTCAGCTCCCAATGGGATCCAAATCCCAAATAAATCCGTTTTACTCTGTATAAAGCTTGTACATGGTAAACTCATAAATTGAGTTTACCTCTATAACACTGGTAGAGCTGATATGCACAGGTATTAATCACTTACTCTGGATGAATTAATAAACAAAAGTGATTTTATTACGTGTAAAAAGTAGGATTTAAGTAGCTTCAAGTAATAACATACAGAACAAAGCAAGTCACCAAGCAAAATAAATCAAAAACACGCAAGTCTAAGCCTAATACATTAAGAAACTGATTACAGGTAAAATCTCACCCTCAGAGATGTTCCAATAATCTTCTTTCACAGACTAGATGCCTTCCTAGTCTGGGCCCGATCCTTTTCCCTGGTACAGTCCTTGTTAGTTCCAGCAGACATCTTAGGTGTTAACTAGGGGTTTTCACATGACTGGAAGCCCCCTCTGTCCTGCTCCATCTCTTTTTATAGCTTTGGCACAAGGCGGGAATCTTTTGCCTCGCTGGGTTCCCACCCCTCTTCTAAATGGAAAAGTATCAGATTTAGGATGGATTCCAGTTTCAGGTGACAGGATCACATGTCCTGTGAGACATCCGATGAAGTGAGCTGTAGCTCACGAAAGCTTATGCTCAAATAAATTGGTTAGTCTGTAAGGTGCCACAAGTACTCCTTTTCATGTTAGAGAGCTTATTCCTTCACTCTCCCACTTCCCTGGTCCTTCTCGCGTGAACAGAGAGCAACAATACCCGAAGTCCGAAGGTGCAAACAATTCAATGTTTATTGGGGTGAACTTCCAGCAAGCTTAAATCCAAGTTCCTTTTTTCCTTATTTTCGAATCCCAACTTACTTCCTGTTTGCCCCTAATTTATATAGTAATATTCTTAGCTATACCTTAACCAATCATTCTACTGAAATTTAACTAACCAATCCTAAATATTGTTAGCTAATCATGTTACCAATTATATCCCACCACCTTAATTAGTTTACACCCAGCAAAATTAATTATACAGCAGACAGAAACAATCACAGAACCAGACAGAGACCATGCCAATAAACAATAGCAAAGTGGGAACTATAATGACAAAACAATACAGAAGTGAGGATTTCACAAGTACATCTATAAAGACATAAGGGTTTCCCAGCTGTGTCTATTGATAAGTGAGTTCTTACCAGACAGAAAACTATCAACCTAAATTTCCTTTTACATCTTCTAGGCTCTTCCCTTTCTCTGGAGGTGATAGATTGGATCACCTTCCTAACAGCCCCATATTGACTAGTTTGGAATGTGAGGAGGTGACTGGTTGCTTCCCAGCTTATGGCTGCCTCTACTGCTTAGCCAAAGGCATTGGCCTAAGAACAGGGCCTCAGACTGTCACAGTGAGAGAAGGCCCTTACACAGATTCTTTCTTGTGTACTTCAGTTAATAGCTAAATGATAAACATATACGTACATTCTTAGAGTATAGGCCTTTACAGACAGGCCTGAATATCTATATCCTAACATTATACTTCATATTTCTAGCTTCAGATACAAGAATGATACATGCATACAAATAGGATGAACACCCTCAGTAGATTATAAGCTTTGTAATGATACCTTACAAGAGACCTTTTGCCTAAAGCATATTCCAGTTCACATTATATTCATACTCATAAGCATATTTCCATAAAACATATGGAATGCAACATCACAGCGGGATCTATTTATTTTCTCACTTGGACTAATTTTATTCTGGGACAGTTCTATTGACTTTCAGCATAATTAGTGCTGATTTACAAGTGGGGGGAGCAGAAGATTGCTGCAGATTTTAATTTTAATCGGTGACAGGTGAAAGTATAATAAATTTGACAACTTCAGTCCTTAACTACAATGTTAACCAAGAATATATATTTAAGTGAAAAGATGAAACTATCTGAAGGAAGTAGAAAATCATTCATAATTAGTATATCGATGACAAGGTGGAAGAACTGGAGAGAATTTGAGAGGGCTGGGAAAGTCTAGAGAACAGATAACTTTGCTCTCTTGGATAGTCTTTGCCTAAGACTTGGTGGTATTGTGAAGAAGCCAGGGCTGCACTGGCAGGTGAAAAGTGGACCAAGCAATGTATTTTGTCCAGTTCCCACAATACCATGAGATCCTATGATGTGTTGGGTGCCCTTAGTTTCCAATGAAGTCAATGAGAGTGCTCAGCATCTTTCAGGGGATGCACAATACTTCACAGAATCATTCCAGTAAGGGACTAATATGCGATGCTAAAGGTAGGTGTAACAAGTCAGTAGTGGCTCTGGGGGTCGGGTGGCATTTGAAGAAGGGAATATTAACACCTTGGAAGAAGGTCTTTGGTATCCTCCTTGAAGAATAAAAACAAAACAAAACAAAAAACCACCAACAACAAACCCTGCCCTTCTGCACATCCCACAGGCCAAAAACAAACACTCTCAAACCTTCCCCTTCACAAGTATCTTTGAGGCAAATTCTTTCTCTCTTCCCCTTTGTAAAGTTTCCTCTCTCCCCAAAACTCCACATCATCTGTTATCCTTCCAGAAAATATCCCCCTTTCCCCCTCACCCAAAATTCCAGCATTCGCTCCACTTCATCTGAAAACGCCCATAGTTTCCCAGCGCTGGTCAGCCCCCCGACCGCAACTCTGTCTTTGGTTTTGACCCCAATTACATCTCACTGCAATCTCTCACTGTCCCAAACACCAATTCCATTGTTGCCTTTGCCTCTTCTCCTATACCATCTCTCATACACGGCTTTCTATTCTGTTCTGTTCTATGTATTTTCTTATACTACACTAATTACTCTAGTGTATGAGCGCCTTCCAGTAATGCGCTAAGCAACGTGATTAACATCTGTCATGTGTTCGTTCTCTCATCCTCCCCCCTGCGGGGAGAAGCATATGCAGTGGAGTTCCTTGTTGTGGTAGGTTTTAGGGTGTTTGTGGGTTGTTTGTTTGTTTGTTTGTTTGTCTGATTGATTTGTCTAATGAAATCAATCTGTCGTGGGATTGGGTAAGCAGAAAAATCTCAGGGCGGCTTTCTGGCTGGACATGAGAGGACGGGTTCCACCCCACGCCCAGCGTAGCCTAGGCTCTTATTTTCCGTTCATGCCAGTATAATGCTGTTGGTACTAGTGGTGGTCTATCGCAGATCTGCTGCTTCTAGTAAAGCTCCTGATTGCATACCAGTGATGCTGTCTAAGAGGGATGCCATCATTTCATCACCCTCTTTACCAAACTATCCCCTCCCAACACACTGAACTACTGCACTCAATATTTACAACTATTAGGGTGTGGGGAGGATGTAGTTTGATAATAGGGTGTGTGCAGAAGGCCAGGTTGTGTCAGTTATGTTGTGTGTAGTAACTTCAAACATTTTGCAACAACATATTGTGTGTGTTAGTTATTGTAGTTGATTATATATATTATGGTAGCACTCAAAGATCCCAATCAGGAGCATAGATGAAGTGACAGTTCATCATATTATTAGCATACCCATACAGGTGGTTTGTTAAATCGTTCATTTAGGTCTGTAAATGATGCTAAGTGATTAGGCACAACACAGGGACTGAAAAGGGGATACCATACATTGGTTCGTGGATTAAACAGGTGACAAATTAAGGATGATAGTATTTTCAAAAACCCAGCTCAAAACTTCAGAATGAAACACTTAACATAATCAGTTGGATCATGATGGTTCATCCATTTTTTTTCATTTCTGACATTAATGGATTCAAATGATGAGTCAGTCTCAAAAGCAGATATATTAGTTAAGCTGCTGTGTTGTTTTGTAATGCACTAAATTATTAAATCAGAACAACAGACAACGAATCTGAATTAAGATAGTAAATTATCTAATTGTTTTTAATTATAAGAATCGGAGAGCTTTAATATGTCAAGATAAATCCTGCAGCAACTGGATGTGTGAGGTAATATATTTTATTGGACCAACTTCTGTTGGTGAAAGAGACAAACTTTGAAGCTTACTCAGTGTGCTTCAGGTTTCTGAAGAAGATCTTTGCAAGCTCGAAAGCTTGTCTCTTTCACCAATAGAAGCTGGTGCAGTAAAAGATATTGCTTCATCCATCTTGTCTTCTAATTTCCTGGGACAAACATGGCTATAGCAACACTGCAAAGATAAATCCTCACGTGCATTTTTTTTAAATGTCATCTTTTCAGGCTGATACACAGATGAAGTTAATCACCAGGGAAAGGAAAGTTTTATTTACGCCCCAAAATATTTGCTTTTATATTTCTAAATCTATGGGAGCCAGGTTTCTAAACATTTGGATTTGTTGGTAGGGCCTGATCCTGCTAACCTTTACTCATGCATGTGGTTCCATTAATGCTTTGCAGAAGAGAGCTCTTGGATATAAATTCTACTCTTGCATGCCATATGTTTCAGAATACATACTTAAAGCAGGTATTTTAGTAAAATATGCCCCAAATCAGCATTCTGTTGTTTGGATTATTATGTGCAATTTGGGCCACAAAATATTCTAGGAAAGTTATTCTCTGGACCAAATTCTGTCGTTGGCTACACATGTGCAATTTCTGTTGAAGTTAAAGGGAGTTATGTGCATATGTCAGAGGTCTGAATTTGGCACTTCTTTAGGCAAACTAATGCGTGCCTTATAGTCACTCAAGTGAATCTGTGATATGTAAAAATGCTAAGTAAAAGTGTTACATATTTAGTAATCTCATAAATATATGACTAGTGGAAAAAATCATTGCATACAAAATTTCAGATACTTGACCTTTTGAAAATCATTATATTCTTGTATGTATATTCAAAAACTTTCACACACAGTTATCTAAGCATAATTAGTTAAAAAAAGCATAAAAAAGCATATTTTGTGTATATAAAATATAACAAATCACGTCCTAGCATGTCTCAGACCCGTAACTAAAATTAGAAATATCAGATGTAGATCTAAAATACCAAATAGCATAGGAATGTAAACATAATACATTTTAATTGAATATATTATTTCTACATATGTTCTCTTTTTTATACAGATTACTTTTCTCATTGAAATATACAAAGGCAGTGTACGCACAAAAGGCCTATTCACACAGGTAGCTGTGTGGTTTCCATGGGACTACTATCATGAGTAGAACAATGTGTGTCCCAAAGATGTTTTTGATTTTAGTTTGAATTTAAAAAAAAAATTGCACCCACCTAGTTCAGTTTTCTTCCACAAAGATGTGGGAGAAAAACAATGTATCTTGTGATCAAATGACTGCCTTGTCATTTAGAAATTCCTAATCTTCTTGGGTTTCTCTGTAGAGGAAAAACAAGGTAAACTGTAAAATAGGAGAAGTTGTAGAAATTTTGTGATAGGCTAATTATATAATTAGCCTATCACAAAATTTTTAAAAAAGGTGACCCTACTCTGTTAACTTGTCAGGTCTACATAGGACTTCGGTTAATATTTCACTCTGTTTTTGACCTGTAGAATGCTCTTCCCTTCAGCTGCATAATTACAGTCTGGGAGCATCACTGTTTTACGGAATGACTTCTCAGAAATAGATAATTATTTTTATGGATGAGCTGCATATCCTGAATTGTTTGAATTGGTCATTCTCATGTTGCTGAGTCTCTCATCCAACAGAGGCAATTGTCTCTCAACACATCCATTGCTCTTGCACCCATCCTCTGGTGCCCTTAGATGATAGATTCTTTTAGACCACTTTTTGCCAGGAGATAGAGAGTGGTTAGACCTCCATCCATTTCCACCCCCTTCACAATTTATAGGGTCACTAATTGAAGGATTAGATATCTCTGGGTGAAACACAAGTAAGTGGCTGTAATGGGGAGTAAATGACAGTGAAAAAAGAGAGGGGAGAGTGTTGGATTCAATATTGTCTTGATAACAGCTCTGTATCAGGCTGAGGACATACCATGCTATTTTCACTGATGTCTTTACCAGTGTCCACATGGTTGATAAAGGGCAGAATGATGAGCTTCTTGCTGCTGGGTCTTCCTTTTGGGCTTGGTTCTGTGTCACCAGCTACCTTTTGTGGGCGAAAGGGAAAGTATTACTACTGGAAAAGTTTTTAAAGAAGGAAAGGGGGAAAATATAATAGCCTGTGATACTGGACTACAGAGCATCACATCATTAACTATCTCTTCTGTTCTGTGTAAGGTTTTAAAGCTCTTCACCGAGTGTAGAATGTTTTATTCCCACTCATTCATTACTTTGTTGATCATAGGACAATCAAAGAGAAAACCTTGCTGGTTACTAAATAACTGGTTACCCTGTACTTATAAAAACAAGATATTGTGTTCTCTGGTAGGGCACACAATGTGCTAGGTGCTGTCCATGTACACATGAAGGTATGATCCATGCACCAAAGAGCTCCCAAGCTAAGAAAAAAGAAAAGGAGTACTTGTGGCACCTTAGAGACTAACCAATTTATCTGAGCATAAGCTTTCGTGAGCTACAGCTCGCTTCATTGGATGCATATCTAATAAGATCAAGCACGGTCATGGAATTCCCTGCAGCCAGTCTGGATGTACACATTTGCGTAGGTGATCTGACTGGATAATTTTGTTCCAGATCCTGGTATGACTGATTTCCATCTCCAGACTGCTCCCGCCCCAGCTGCACCACGCTGTCTCAGCACTGCTGCTGATCGGCTGGAGGCAGATCAGCAGCAGTGCTGAGACAGCGTGGTGCAGCTGGGGCGGGAGCAGTCTGTAGCTGGAAATCAGTCATACCAAGATCTGGAACAAAATTATCCAGTCAGATCACCTACGCAAATGTGTACATCCAGACTGGCTGCAGGGAATTCCATGACCGTGCTTGATCTTATTAGATATGCATCCGATGAAGTGAGCTGTAGCTCACGAAAGCTTATGCTCAGATAAATTGGTTAGTCTCTAAGGTGCCACAAGTACTCCTTTTCTTTTTGTGAATACAGACTAACACGGCTGTTACTCTGAAACCAAGCTAAGAAACTGGATCATATTAATTCAAAGTGATGGACTCATATTACGCATTTGTTAGACAACATTTTGAAGAACAATTAAACTTTGTGCTTTCTCTGTGCAAAAGCTTCATGGTTAAATGTTAAGGGTGAGATCTTCACGTCCCTCCCCATTCCAGCCTGTTTACACTACCTAAAAGTGCTGAAACAGTAAAAAGGAGCCCCCAAAGCCCCATATCTGGCCAGGGGAGGATTCCTATGCTGTAGAAACGGTGGAAGACAGCCATAAGGCTGCCTCCCGAGGGCCCACCTTGCAATCCCCATCACGGGGGAGCATGCTGAAGGTGGGAGAAGTGTCAAGGGCCAGGATTCCAGGCAGCCCATAAGACAGCCTGGGGAGGGTGCTGTAATTTGGACGCAGGGCTGTGAGGTCTGTGCTCTGATGCTTACAGGGGCAGCACAGAATCTCTCCCTAAGTCTTTGCTGTTCTTTTTATTTTTAAGTTTTAACTATGAACACGTGTTAATGGAGAACTAACTGAAAATGGTAATTTACGTATGGATGACGTGTTCAACTTTTGGTTACAAAAAAGATGTACAGTTACCCAAATGTCCAAATTCTGATTTCTGGCTTCTTGATAATGACTTTTTTCCATTTGAATTAAGTCAGAAACTAAAGATTCTTAACATATGTTTAAATTTTAATATGGACCCAGTCCTGAACCCCTTGCTTTGTCAAATCTCTTATTTGGCAAGAAGCTCGATTCCCTTCTCCCACCCCTTTGATTTCTGGGGAAATCCTGATGAATGAGGTGCGTTAGGATCAAGAGAAGGCAGGCCCCTGAGGCTGCTCTGACCTGTGCTAGGATACAGCCCCGGGGATCAGGGAAGTCTAAAAGTTACTTAATTGCTCTGGTCCATCTGAGGCTCTGAGCTGTTAACTTTAATGGGAGTTTTGCTGGAGCGAAGAGTTCAGGATTTGGCCCTAAAAAAAGCTACTGTAAAACATGTAAAAATATAAACCAAACCGAAATCTATACAAAATTCAGCAAGGACACTGCAAAGCTCCCTGCACTGGAGTAGCTCCCAGTTAAGGCTTAGCTACACAGTGAACTATAGATAAACAAGGAGATGCAAGGTGAAATCTTGGCCTCATTGAAATAAATAGGAGCTTTACTGCTGACTTTAGCAGAGTCAGGATTTCTCCCACAATACATACAAAAAATGAGTAGTAAGTAGGGCTGTCAAATGATTTTTAAAAAAATCACAATTACTCATGAGATTTAAAAAAATAGTCATGATTAATCGTAGTTTTAATCACCCTGTTAAACAATAGAATACCAATTTAAATGTATTATAAATATTTTTGGAATTTTTCTATATTTTCAAATACATTGATTTCAGTTACAACACAATACAAAGTGTACAGTGCTCACTTTATATATTTTTTTTAATTACAAATATTTGCATTGTAAAAAGGATAAACAAAAGAAATAGTATTTTTCAATTCACCTCATACAAGTACTTTGATTCACGGGGTTATAGCGATCCTGAAACTCTGTAAGTGTACTCTGTTGTGGTTGCCGGCATTCATTTGCTGCCCGTGGGTTATCTGTAGCACAAGAACTTGAGGCAAAAGCATGTTTAGTGTGTAGGTGGGACTACAGACTTGAAGCACTTTGATGGTATTGGAACTCAGCCTTGCAATAGCTACCAATAACCATTTTTTTTTTTTTATCCAGAGAACCATCTGGAAGTTTTTTTAAAAAGAAACTTCCCATTCAAAAGACCTGAACTTTTGCGTCTTTCCTCCATTAACTTTTTCCTGATATTTAATCACTCCAGATCATGAGAAAAATCAGTAGAACTGTGCCAAGGTCCGCCAAGTGATGAAGTACAGTAGGTGAAGAGGGTCAAAACAGAGGTGTGTGATTAACTCTCGTTAAAAAAATGCAGTAATTTGTTTTGTGTTAATCCAGGGGTGGGCAAACTTTTTGGCCAGAGGGCCACATCGGGGTTGCCAAACTGTATGGAGGACCAGGTAGGGAAGGCTGTGCCTCCCCAAACAGCCTGCCCCCCGGCCCCTATCCGCCCCCTCCCACTTCCCCCTGACTGCCCCCCTCAGAACCACGGACCCCTCCAACCCCCCCTGCTCCTTGTCCCCTGACCGCCCCCTCCCGGGACCCCCCGCCCCTAACCGACCCCCCCAGGACCCCACTCCCTATCCAATCTCTCCTGCTCCCTGTCCCCTGACTGCCCCTCAGGACCCCCTGCCCCTTATCCAATCGCTCCCACCCCCTTACTGGCTGGAGCCAGCCATGCTGCCCGGCAGGAGCTTGCAGCCACGCCGCCCAGAGCATGGGCTGCGTGGGGAGCTGAGGCTACGGGGAAGAAGGGCAGGGGACAGCACGGGAGGGGCCAGGAGCTCAAGGGCAGGACGGTCCTGCGGGCCAGATGTGGCTTGCGGGCCATAGTATGCTCACCTCTTGTGTTAATCGCTTGCTTTAACTGTGATTAATTGACAGCCCTAATAGTAAAACTTCTAATTCTTGTAGGAGAGAGAATATTAAATAGATTCCAGACCCAGAAATATAATTACTAACATATCAACAACAGTTGGCTCGCTACAGATGGTCTATGCTAACTTTTTTTGCAAGTGTATTTATTAGAATACTCTGGCTCAAGACTAACTTCCTGTGCTTAATAGTTCTTTCACCTACAGTGAAATAGGAACTGCTGTCAGGTTGATAAATAGATTTAAAGGATCTCTAGTTTCGTTTGGGCTTCTCTGATTGCTCTGCCTCAGCATCCTCTGCCGAAATTCTCTTTTGTAATTTCTTACAACATTTCTGATTAAAATAAAACAAATATTTTTGAGCCTCTTATTGCAGCAGTACATTGTCAGTGCTTCACTGACACAAAAGCTATACTTAATGAAGACACTTAGCTTTTCTACCCTGGTATCAGTAGCTTCTGTATTTCAAATACTGAGCTGAGAAGGAAAAATAAAGGTGTGTGAGCATTTTTAATCCACCCATCACTATAATAAAATAATCTGTCTGAAAGGACCATAGTCTCCATCATTTGCAGTACTTCCATAAGTGAATGTTCTTGCTTTGTCTCCAGGAGAGACTGTGTCAGCCGTTCTGAAGATGTTTTATTCATGGAAGGCTTGTGCAGAAACATACAGGCAGAAAGACTTGGGCACATGCTGACCTCCGGTGACACATGAGGGCTTGTCACAGAGCAAGCATGGCCTTTGGCTTTCCAGAGTTTCATCCTGGGCTCCATCAACTGCAACAGCCCAGTTGATTGTATGTGTCATAGTGGATCACAGAAAGGGGGCGGGGGGGGGGGAAGGGAAGAGGGAAAAGGTTGTTCTCTAAGGGCCTCATCCAAAGCCCATTGATGGAGTCTTTTCCACTGATAGCAATAGTCTCTGGATTGCCCTTCACTGCACAGTTAACTTAGGTCTGATCACCTGGGTTGGCCGAGTCCAGGTGTGAACAGCCACACTGCAAAGCCATACCCAAGTTACTGTGTTCTACCTCGTGGTGTACTCACCATGTGTGTCGCTAGGACTTCTGGGGGCATAACCTATGGTTCTTTGTGCTACAGTAAAATGAGCCACTCTGATTCTTTCCCAGTGAATTGTGGGAGACCTTGACTGGGCATGTGGGGCGAAATGTTGGAGGGACTGTCAGCACTTGGGTTATTTAGCCTGTGTCTTCACTACAAAGTAGGTGGCTTATCTGTCTGAGTGAGAGTAGCACCTGGGCTCTAGCACATGCCCCCAGTTGTGCCAGCTAGCCTGGTTGAAAGCACCACTAAATTTGTGTGAGAGGGTTTTGTGTGGGGACGGGAGGGAGATTAGGTGCAGCAGCTGAGTGAGAGACCAGGTTAAGTCTGCAGGGAAAACATACCCTAAGATAGCTGGGCCTCAACCTATTGATGGACTTCAAAGAGAAATATCAGGAGCTTGAAGCCTGTCTGGAATTGGGTAGGGAGCAAGTGCAGAGTACCAATGCTGGTGTGATGTGCGTTTGTCAGTCTGTTATCTTGTAGGCAGCCCACTGCATATTGGACTGGTCGAAGCATCTGTCTGAAATTCTCAGTCAAATTAAGTCAGATCATATTGCTTGGAGGTGAAGAAGATTAGGTCTGCACCTGAAAGGAAGGGGCATTAGGCTTATGAAGATGCGGAAAACATATTTCTGGGTACTGCTTCTGTTTGGAGGGCTACCTGTACTGATCAGTCCAGAAGAATTCTGAAACTGCATCAGACACCCCTTAAATCCAGTAATAATTAAGGAGGAACATGCAAACATAGCACTCTTTCCCTGAGATATAATCCACAATCAGGGGAAGAAACAGGCACCCACTGCCCTTCAGAAAGATAAGGAAAGCAATGTCTGATGGGACAATTTCATTACTTTTTAGCAAAATGTTATGGTAGGCATAGCTTATTTAAATACCTTTTTAATATGATATTGCTTCTTTGGAGGGAGGGGGAAATGATTGGTGGAAACAACAGAAGCAGACTGGGTCCTGAGGTGCAAAGATCCAAATTTGCTGATCAGGGAACAATACATCCTTGCACACGCCACTGAGATGTTAAACCAGGAATGTGCTCAAAGAGATACTGCTGCAGAGACTGACAAGGGTGTTCCTGACTGGCAAACAAATTAAGGTTGCCAAACTCAAACATTTAAAAAATCAGATAAGCCTTTTGCATGTTAATTTCTAACCTGAAATGCTGACCTGATGTGTTTCCAGTGTTTAAACCACTTTGTCCTGCATGTGTATTATGATACCATTCCAAGTAGCCCTGAAAAGAGTAGGAACCTTAGAGGAAAACACCCTAGGATGGCAATGACAAGCAAGGTGGGTGAGGTAAAATTTTTTATTGGACCAACTTCTGTTGGTGAGGAGGACAAGCTTTAGAGCTTACCCAGAGCTCTTCTTCAGATCTGGGAACCATACTCAGAGTGTCACAGCTAAATACAATCTGTTCCACCATGTATTTAGCTGTGACACTGAGTACATTTCCCACACCTGAAGAAGAGTGCTGGGTAAGCTCGAAAACTTGTCTGTCTCACCGACAGAAGTTGGTCCAACAAAAGTTATTACTTCACCCACCTTGTGCCTCTAATATTCTGGGACAGACTACTGCATACCAGGATGGGAATGGATATTTTGTTTCGCTGTTTTGCCAGTCAAACGGCATTGATTCAAATGGTCCCATATCAATTCCTCCTCATCTCTACCTCACCAGAGACTTCTATCCTCCCACCCCAGAACTCTCTCTCATATTTTGAACGGTGATGCAAGCCCTTGGGCTTCCCAGCCCTTTTTAGCTTTACATCATGCCCACCCTATTGATCTAAACATGGTAATAGCCCCATTAATAACTCAGACCTGGTTATTATATGCAAGCTCTTTGGATCCTGGGGGAAGCTGTAATGGCTCAATGGATGAGGCTGAATGCCAAAAGGTTTGCTTTTTACTTTGGTTGACATAGTTTTGGCTCACTGCCAAACACCTTTTTTTTTCACACCAGATAACTAAGCTTTACCTCAGTCTTGTGACGGTTGGACTATCTCAATACAATCAGACATTTTAGAGACAAACTCTAATCTCCTTTCAGCTTCCAATTTTAAATCTCCAGTACACTCTGAAAAGAAACAAGCAGAACAGGACCCAACTCAACAGTTCAGCTTTATGCTCTTTAATTATCATTTTAGAGCAAGATTTTTATATGTAACTGGATATTCCCTGTTGGGGTTTTTTTTCCTTTGGTTTTTGCAGCACGTGGGTGGGTAAGATGCCTGGATTTTATTATGAATTTGTGAGGAGTGTTTTATCTTCCTTTTAACAAATCCATTTCTGTTTTAGTCAAAAGCTAGCTTTATGGAAAGATAATTAGTTTTATCTTCAGGTCACAGAATCACAGAAGTGTAGGACTGGAAGGGACCTCGAGAGGTCATCTTAGTCCTGCCTTGAGTGTAGGGGACTGGACAAGTATTACCTGCACAATCCTTGACAGGTGTTTGTCTAACCTGGTCTTAAAAACCTCCCATGACCCAGATTCCACAACCTTCCTAGGCAATTTATTCCAGTGTTTAACTACCCTGACAATTAGGAAGTTTTTCCTAATGTCTGATCTAAACCTACCTTGTTGCAATTTAAGCCCAATGCTTCTTGTCCTATCCTCAGAGGTTAGCAAGAACAGTTTTTCTCTCTCCTCCTTGTAAACGTTTATGTACTTGAAAATGGTTATCCTGTCCCCCATCAGTCTTCTCTTCTGCAGACTAAATAAACCCATTCTTTTCAATCTTCTGTCATAGGTCATGTTTTCTAGACCTTGAATCATTTTTGTTGCTCTTCTCTAGACTTTCTCCAGTTTATCCTCATCTTTCATGAAATGTGGCACCTGGAATTGGACAAAATACTCCAGCTGATACCTTATCAGCACTGAGTAGAGCAGAAGAATTACTTCTGGTGTCTTGTTTACAACACTCCTGCAAATTAATTCCAGAGTGAAATTTGTTTGCTTTTTTTGCAACAGTGTTACACTTTTGACTCATATTTAGCTTGTGATCCACTATGAATTCCAAATCCCTTTCCTCAGCACTCCTTCCTAGGTATCATTTCCCATTTTATGTGTGTGTAACTGATGGTTACTTCCTACATGGAATACTTGCTTTTGTCCTTACTGAATTTCATCCTATTTACTTCAGACCATTTCTTCAGATCACTTTGAATTTTAATCCTATCCTCCAAAGCAGTTGCAATCCCTCCCAGCTTGGTATCGTCCACAAACTTTATAAGTGTACTCTCTATGCCATTATCTAAATCATTGATGAAGATATTGTATAGAACCAGACCCAGAACTGATCCCTGCAGGACCCATCTCAGTATGCTCTTCTAGTTTGACTGTGAATCACTGATAACTACTCTGGGAATGGTTTTCCAGCCAGTTATGCACCCACCTTACTGTAGCTCCATCTAGGTTGTATTTCCCTGCTTTGTTTATGACCTGCAGCACAAGGGTCTTTCTCTGTGGATACATGAGGCTCGGCACCCCTGGATTAGTGCAAGTGAGTCTAATCGAGCCAACATAAAGGGCTGCTAGTAGCTGTATTTCTTTATATTTATGAGGTCATGCAAGACAGTATAAAAAGCCTTACTAAAGTAAAAATATACCACATCTACCACTTACCCTCCCCACCCCACCCCATCCACAAGGTTTGTTACCCTGTCAAAGAGACCTATTAGGTTGGTTTGACATGATTTATTCTTGACAAATTTATGCTGACTGTAACTTATCACCTTATTATCATCTAGGTGTTTGCAAATTGATTGCTTAATTATTTACTCCATTATCTTTCTGGTTACTGAAGTTTAGCTGTTTGGTCTGTAATTCCCCAGGTTGTCCTTATTCCACTTTTTATACATTGCCACTATATTTGCCCTTTTCCAGTCCACTGGAATCTTTATTGTCTTCCATGACTTTTTGAAGATAATCACTAATGGCTCAGATATCTCCTCAGTCAGCTCTGTGAGTATTCTAGGATGTATTTCATCAGGCCCTAGCTACTTGAAGACATCTAACTTGTCTAAGTAATTTTTTACTTGTTCTTTCCCTATTTTAGCCTTAGATCTGACCTCATTTTCATTGGTGTTCACTATATTAGATGTCCAGTTGCTATCAAACTTTGGTGAAAACTGAAACAGAAAAAGTTGTTTAGCACTTCTGCCATTTCCACATTTTCTGTTATTGTCTTGTCTTCCCCCCACCCCCAAATTGAGTAACAGGTCCACCCTGTCATTTGGTCTTCCTCTTTCTTCTAATGTGTTTGTAGAATATTTTATTGTTAGCTTTGTCTCTAGCTAGTTTAATCTCATGTTGTGCCTTGGTCTTTCTAATTTTGTCCTACATCCTTGTGGTGTTGGTTTATGTTAATCCTTTGTAATTTGACCTAGTTTCCACTTTGTGTAGTGAATTTCAAATTATTTGAATTTCAAATTATTGAAGATCTCCTAGTTAAGCCAGGGTGGTCTCTTTCCATGCTTCCTATCTTTCCTATGCAGTGGGATAGTTTACTCTTGTGCCCTTAATAATGGCAAAAGAGCAAGCTATCCTATATCCTTCCCATGTTTACCTCCCAAGTAACTTATTCACTTGTTTATTATGCATCTCTTATCTGTTTCCCTATTAGTTAATACAAAAAATCATGCACAATGAAGTACACTATCTTAAGTACTTTTATGGACCCTATTGTCTGGGCAACTGAGTCTTCAGTGTATTTATCCTCACATCCATGTGGGGTTGGCAAGTGCTGTTACAGCTGGGAACAGAGGCACAGAGAGACTAAGTGACTTTCCCAAGGTGACTCAAGAAGTCTGTGGCAGAGCGAAGAATTGTGCACACGTCTCCTGAGTCTCAACCTAGTGCCCTAACCACTGGACCATCCATAAGTTAAGTTTATTTCATTACAGTAAATAGGATTCCAAAGTATATCTCTGTTATGGTAAACGAGAGCAAAATAGAAAAGTTTAAGTGAAGGGTCTCTATTATGTCAACGTTTGTCATAGATTCATCGATCCGTAGATACCAAGGCCAGCACCAGGCAGGCACCAACTAAGCTGACCTCCTGTATAACACAGGCTGTAGAACTTCCCCTAAATAATTTCTAGAGAAGATCTTTTAGAAAAAACATCCAATCTTAAATTTAAAAATGATCAGTGATGGAGAATCTGCCATGACCCTTAGTTAAATGTTCCAATGGTTAATTACCCTCCTTGATAACAATTTATGCCTTATTTCCACTCAGAATTTGTTTGGCTTCAACTTCCAGCCATTGGCTTGTGTTACACACCATTGTCTCCTAGACTGAAGAGCCCATTATCAAATATTTATTCCCCATGTAGGTATTTACACACAGTGATCAAGCCACACTTTCATCTTCTCTTTTTTAAGATAAATTGTCATATGGGGGATTCCCAGGGTTTGGACAAGGATCCCACATCCCAGCCACATATCTCTGCACGAACACCAACCCTGCCACGAGGAGGGTCAGAGGAACCCCCTGGAACAAGTACCACACTGAACAATAGAACAACAGCATTATCTAACCCATGCAAAACCAGGAGTAGACCCAGGTCAGGCTATCTAGCTCTTGTTAGTAGTGTGTTGTTCCCTCAGATGCGTCAGTCTAGGTCTCCAGCTCCGTAAGCGGTGGCACAACTCATTTATCCTTAAAGACTGTCCATAAACTGGGTGAGTTGCCTTGGGATGTGACCTGAGGCTCTTTGTTGATATTTTGACATGGAAGCCCTTACAGAACTATCATATTTCAGCACCATGCAAAGGGAAGCCTGTTTAAAAAATTACTTCATGCTGCTGTGCCAGCCTGGGTCTCTTCCCTCCGTGATTGGGGAGTGTTGTTTGGAATTTCCCAAGGGAAAACTTGGTGAAAGTGATCATGATAAGGTTAAGGGGTGACTAGATCACCATTTAAGTACCTACAAGGGGAACAAATATTTGATAATGGGCTCTTCAGTCTAGCAGGCTAAAGTATAACACACTCCACAATCAAGATTGGATGTTTTTCTCAAGTTTATGCTTGAGGAATTATTTTGGGGAAGTTCTATGGCCTGTATTATAAAGGAGGTCAGACTAGATGATCACAATGATCCCTTCTGGAATCTATAAAACTGTAGGTGCTACTGTATAGAAATAGATAATAATAATACAATGCAGATTCATTGGTTTTCTGGACTCCAACACCTTTCTGGTTTGCATCACTGGAAATTTGTGGTCTAGGACTAGTTCTACATATGTCATTTCATCAATCTTTTCTCATCTTCCTGTTCTTCTCATTCACTCCTCACTCTGTGTGAGTGTGTGTGTGTGTGTGTATGCGTGTGCACACACACACACAAATATTTGCTTCAGCAGCTGATCTTAAGGAATCTTCATCTTGGCTGGTTACTTGTGACATAGGTATCTCTGTCCTTATCTCGTTGGTGATAGGTGCCATCTTCTGTTCAAATATCTAACCTAGCTTCTTTCTTTGGGTTTTTACATAAGACTGAAATTGCAATATGGTATTGCCATTCACTAATAGGATATGACATAATAAAAACTATCCATTCCTTCAGAGTCATCCTTTTGATTGCATAACTTGATATCCTTACACTTCAGGAGGTATAAAGAACAATTTACAATTTTTGTCTCAATCTTATTCCCATTGGAAGTGGGATCAGACCCTTCCTACTTCTGTTCCAAAGAAACAGTGAAATTGATTTTCCTCACACTTTTGCCAGGTTTATACCAGTGTAACTTCATTGACTTCAATAAGAATATCTCCTAATTTACTCTGGTGTGAGATTAGAATCAGGCACGATAGTTGCTTTATCATGGCATCAGTTTTGAAGCTATAATATTGCCATCAAGTAGCTTTGTTCTGTGGCTACCTTTTTGGGACTGGCAATACCATTTAAATAGCTTTTGTTAAGCACTCCTGTTGCTGGAGTGGACAGGAGTGGTTAAATAGAGTCTAGTCAAGTAGACAGAATATGTACAGGTACTTTCACATTAGCATTAAGAAATCTTCTTGAAAACAGATCAAGGGAAGGCTGAGGAGAGGGCAGATGAGGTATTGCAGTCTGGAGTGGGGAAAATTAATCTGTTTCCTTTTCTCCCAAAACCCAGCTTCAGTTTACAAGCTGAAATCCCTATGTACATCCTTACTTTAGTACCCATACGTGGTTCAAAAGTGTTCTATTATAACTGATGACAGTGGGTAACAGTAGAAAAAGCTGAATAATTGGACAGGTACAGCTGTCCTTAAATCAGTGAAGCAAAATATACACTGAAATATTTACATTCCCTTTCCTTCCTCCACTCCTGGAGCTCCCAGTTATCTAAGCCCCAGCCCTAAAGTGTCTTCAGCTGGCACTTTCAGCTATACTAACAAGCTTGTCAGCTAAGGAGAGAATGTTGAGTTGGAACACTGATGGATTAAGGCTCTGGCTGTTTTACTTGTCCAGCTCCTGGACTGTATTATGAATCATAATTTCAGTGTCTTTGGGCAAAATTGCCAAGCATGTCTGTAGAGACCATATTACAATGTCAGAACAATGTCAATTCTAGTTAAATAATATATTTTAATCAAAAATAATTAAAATAACATCAGGGTTTTGACAGCTTTACCACCCAAGCTGGGAAATCCTGGCTTAAGGCTCCCATAGGACTTTAAACTAGACCCTCTTTTTAATTTTATGTTGACATAATTAATAAACAATGCTTCATTTTCACTTTGTTTTATGCCATAACAGCTCTTCAATCCAATTACAACACTGTAGCTTTCTCCAGGATACTATTTATTGCACGTACAAAATAATCTTTATATGATAAAGAGAAATTGTTGCATGCTGTGCGTTAGAATTGTGTGTTTGCATATTTTAGATGCCCTGTCCTATTAAGAAAAAATGGGGTGTTTAGCTTTGTTAAAACAATATATTTTCCTAAAGGCTGCAGGTTATTCATAGATCCTCCCAACACAGCTAGTCTGAGCTTGGCTTTGGGGTCCATGTAAAACCATGGCATAGGTTCTTTCATTTTCCGGGGGAAGATACCAGATCAATTTATAGCTGAAGGGGGCAGTGCTATGCAGGCTGTCATTGATGGCACTAAGGCCACTGCAGATTTCCTGCCAACTGCCTTCAGCTGAGTCAGCTCTTCTGCCTACCAGCCAGACTGCATGACTGGAGGCCACAAGGAGGGCCAGCTCAGGAACATGAGAGGTGGCATGGTCAAGCTGACTAAGCAAGGGCCTAATCCCAATGCTGACACAGACTCCCTCTGTGACCTTTGTCCTGTTACATGCACACAGGTCAACATTTTCAAACTTGGCCCTGGTACAGTTTAGATCAGCCTAAGTGGTGCTCTACATTGCATCTGGCTGACAAAGTTCTAGCAGCTGAGAATCACTGTACTGTTTGTCTTTTTCTCCCAGCCACATCTTTGACCTGCTCTGAGGTTGGGGCCTCTAAAGGAGGTAACTTAGGGACAGCTAGAGGAATCTCCAGATAGTTACAACAGCTTTTCAGCTGTTCAGTGTTGCCTCTTTGATCTCCCTCAATATTGTGCGTTCACTTTCTGTTTTTCAAAGGGGGACCAGGCGTTTAACCCTACTGGTGTGTTTATAGTCTTAGAATTTGGGACTGATTTGCTCGCATTGATACATAAAACTGAAGCCAAGTTCAAGGATTGTGTGCATTATAGTTTACTGTATGTAAAATTGGTAATGAAATTCCAGTTTGTATTATATATTGTATTATTTGACAAATAATGTATAATAATATAAAGATCTATTGTAAGATATAACAGGACTATGTTGAGGTCCCTATCATAGCTCTACTTTTTTGGATCAGTTTCAAATCTGTTATATTGGAGTAACTCCCGAGTGACTCCTTTGCCTGCAGTGGTGTTACTCCAAATTACACCAGGGTAACTGAGATTAGATCTGGCTTCCTGCCTTTTGAAAGCTTGATTGTCAGTAATGCATTAACACCTTTTTTGCATAGAATTATAATTAGGGTTGTGAGTTTTTGGAATAGTGCAAGCCAACTTTCACAGTTAATCTCTATAGCACTGTTTGATGCCCTGGAGAGAGAGAGATTCTGTCTTGTCACTTTTAATTTCCTCTCAGCCTGTAACAGGTGCCCATTTGGAGATGACTATCCTTGATTTGAGATTTCCTGACAGACAATATTCAGTCTCTGTATTTTTGAACCATACTTGTGGTTTCCATATGTTATTTCAGCGACACCTATGCTTACTCCTAGCCAAATACTGAGAACATTAATGCACTCCAACATCTTATGTTGTCCCTTGTGTTATACTTAGATTGCAAGCTCTTTGGGGCAGGGACGGTCTCCTTGCTATGTGTTTGTACAGTACCTAGCACAGTGGACGCCTGATCTACAACTGAGGGCCTAAGTGTTAATACATAATACAAATATATAATAATCTTCATTTGGACACACTGAGGAAGGATCTTTTTTTTCTTGTTTTTCTTTTTGTTTTCTAAAAAGGCAGATAAAATATAAGTAATCCCAAAATAAAAGTATTGTGAGGAGCAAAGAATATATTGAATACTATACTATAACAAATGTATAGCTACCTAGGAACTTTTGCTACTGAATATGGCCACTTGGAACTTCATGGTAGCTGTGGGGACAGAATTTAGATTGCCCTACTCCAAAAGCACAGGCCCTCACCACTAGATTGAGTGGCCCCTTTAAGGTGTACAGGCAGGAAGGCGAAAAAAGCCTTTTCCCACTTTTCTTGCACTTCACATCCCCCTGTGTAGCAGCAAAGCATAATTACAAGCTCCGTGCTCTCCTTCAAAAGCTTCTTTTAGGACCCACTGGGCACAGCTGGTTGGCTGTGAAGGGGAGTGCATGTTTCACCATAAGCGACAAAGTAGGGATGCATTTCCTCTATGCTCCAAGAAGCTCCAGAAGGGATTGTACCAGCACAGTTCCTCCTGGTGTTCCCTCTTGGGTGGGGGTGCATCTCTACACCATTTCCAAAGCACAGCAATATATAATGGCCCTTAGCTGTTAATAAAAATAAAAGGGACTGTTCGCTTATAGAGCCTATATAAACAATTAAGCACTTTTGATTTTATTCAGTAGAGGGCAGTGGCGCACACGCACCCTAGCATGTTCAATTGCACTGCTCTTTGTCAGGAAAACATTGATTATATAAGAAACTAATCTGTGCAGGTCTTCATTTTGTGCTTCTAATGCAAAGCCTCCATTATTGTGTTCATCAATGGAATGAAAAATTTAAATCTTATCATACAACGTCTTGATCAAAAGATTTTTTTTATAACCGCTTTTAACCAGGAATAGAAAGGACTAAATGTCTGTTCCTGTGTTTTGATCAAATATGGAGGTCAAGATAAAGCAAAGAGCAGTTACGAGGTGCAGTGCTCTTTTTAGGAAAAGGCATGGTACTTTCATTGTCAAATTGCACTTAGCTGTGTTTAATTATCCATTTTTTTCTTCTTCCTTTTTCATCTAAAAATTTGTTGTAAGGCAGATTTCAGAGTAACAGCCATGTTAGTCTGTATTCTCAAAAAGAAAAGGAGTACTTGTGGCACCTTAGAGACTAACCAATTTATTTGAGCATGAGCTTTCGTGAGCTACAGCTCACTTCATCGGATGCATACTGTGGAAACTGCAGCAGACTTTATATACACACAGAGATCATGAAACAATACCTCCTCCCACCCCACTGTCCTGCTGGTAATAGCTTATCTAAAGTGATCATCAAGTTGGGCCATTTCCAGCTCAAATCCAGGTTTTCTCACCCTCCACCCCCCCACTCTCCTGCTGGTAATAGCCTATCCAAAGTGACAGCTCTCTACACAATGTGCATGATAATCAAGGTGGGCCATTTCCTGCACAAATCCAGGTTCTCTCACCCCCTCACCCCCCTCCAAAAACCACACACACAAACTCACTATCCTGCTGGTAATAGCTCATCCAAAGTGACCACTCTCCCTACAATGTGCATGATAATCAAGGTGAGAATATTCAACATTCTAGGTGCCTGATACCTACCTGGTAGTTGGAAACTGCTGTGGGAAATTTTCTGCTGGTGTGGTCCATCCTAATTAGCTCATGTTATTTAGTTTGAGCCTCATTGAAAACTGAAGATAGAAAAAAGAAAAGGAGTACTTGTGGCACCTTAGAGACTAACCAATTTATTTGAGCATGAGCTTTCGTGAGCTACAGCTCACTTCATCGGATGCATGCCGTGGAAACTGTAGCAGACTTTATATATACACAGAGAATATGAAAAAATACCTCCTCCCACCCCACTGTCCAGCTGGTAATAGCTTATCTAAAGTGCTCATCAGGTGGGCCATTTCCAGCACAAATCCAGGTTTTCTCACCCTCCACCCCCCCACACAAATTCACTCTCCTGCCCACCAGCTGGAGTGTGAATTTGTGTGGGGGGGTGGAGGGTGAGAAAACCTGGATTTGTGCTGGAAATGGCCCACCTGATGAGCACTTTAGATAAGCTATTACCAGCAGGAGAGTGGGGTGGGAGGAGGTATTGTTTCATGGTCTCTGTGTATATAATGTCTTCTGCAGTTTCCACGGCATGCATCCGATGAAGTGAGCTGTAGCTCACGAAAGCTCATGCTCAAATAAATTGGTTAGTCTCTAAGGTGCCACAAGTCCTCCTTTTCTTTTTGCGAATACAGACTAACACGGCTGTGTCAAGGTTCCTCCCCCACTCTGAACTCTAGGGTACAGATGTGGGGACCTGCATGAAAAACCTCCTAAGCTTATCTTTACCAGCTTAGGTCAAAACTTCCCCAAGGTACAAAATATTACCCCTTGGACAGGCCGCTACCACCACCAAACTAAGACTGGTTACTGGGGAAGAGCTGTTTGGACGCGTCCTTCCCCCCAAAATACTTCCCAAAACCTTGCACCCCACTTCCTGGACAAGGTTTGGTAAAAAGCCTCACCAATTTTTCTAGGTGACTACAGACCCAGACCCTTGGATCTTAAGAACAATGAACAATCCTCCCAACACTTGCACCCCCCCCTTTCCTGGGAAATGTTGGATAAAAAGCCTCACCAATTTGCATAGGTGACCACAAACCCAAACCCTTGGATCTGAGAACAATGAAAAAGCATTCAGTGTTTTACAAGAAGACTTTTAATAAAAAATAGAAGTAAATAGAAATAAAGAAATCCCCCCTGTAAAATCAGGATGGTATATATCTTACAGGGTAATTAGATTAAAAGAACATAGAGAACCCCTCTAGGCAAAACCTTAAGTTACAAAAAAGATACACAGACAGAAATAGTTATTCTATTCAGCACAATTCTTTTCTCAGCCATTTAAAGAAATCATAATCTAACACATACCTAGCTAGATTACTTACTAAAAGTTCTAAGACTCCATTCCTGTTCTGTCCCCGGCCAAGACGACTACAGACAGACCCACAAACCCTTTGTTTCTCTCCCTCCTCCCAGCTTTTGAAAGTATCTTGTCTCCTCATTGGTCATTTTGGTCAGGTGCCAGCGAGGTTACCTTTAGCTTCTTAACCCTTTACAGGTGAGAGGAGCTTTCCCCTGGCCAGGAGGGATTTCAAAGGGGTTTACCCTTCCCTTTATATTTATGACACGCCCCCCAAATCTCAGCTAGGGTGAAACACTGGCTGGGATTTCTTCCTGGAGCTCTAGGAAAACAGAGTTAATAAGACACATGCATCTCTAAATATACTACCAAGTACATAAAGACTAACAATATTTTCCACATCTCAAGGACGATTTTAACCAGTTGATTCTGGGAAACTTTCACGGGAGAGTGCATCAGCCACTTTGTTAGAAGCTCCTGAGATGTGTTGGATGTCGAAATCAAAATCTTGGAGAGCTAAACTCCACCGAAGAAGTTTTTTGTTAGTTTCTTTGACAGTGTGAAGCCACTTTAGTGCAGCATGGTCGGTTTGCAGGTGGAAACGCCGTCCCCAAACATATGGGCGTAGCTTTTCCAGAGCGTAGACAATGGCATAACATTCTTTTTCAGTGACTGACCAGTTGCTTTCCCTCTCAGACAGTTTTTTGCTGAGAAACACTACAGGGTGGAATTCTTGATCAGGTCCTTTCTGCATTAAAACTGCTCCCACACCACGCTCGGATGCATCTGTGGTTACTAGGAACAGTTTGTCAAAGTCTGGGGCCCTTAGTACAGGGTCAGACATGAGTGTCGCTTTAAGCTTGTTAAAGGCCTTCTGACACTTTCCGGTCCACTGAACAGCATTTGGCTGTTTCTTTTTGGTTAGGTCTGTCAGTGGGGCAGCGATTTGGCTGTAGTGCGGTACAAATCGTCTGTAATAACCGGCCAAGCCTAAGAAGGATTGAACCTGTTTCTTTGACTTTGGGACAGGCCACTTTTGGATAGCATCCACTTTGGCCTGTAGGGGGCTGATAGTTCCTTGACCCACCTGGTGTCCAAGGTAAGTCACTCTGTTTAGGCCTATTTGACACTTCTTAGCCTTAACAGTTAGTCCTGCCTCCCTTATGCGCTCAAGGACTTTTTGTAGATGTTCCAGGTGGTCTGCCCAGGAATCCGAAAATATGGCCACATCGTCAAGGTAGGCGACTGCATATTCTCCTAATCCCGCTAGGAGACCATCTACAAGTCTTTGGAAAGTGGCGGGTGCATTTCGCAGCCCGAAAGGGAGTACATTAAATTCATACAGCCCGAGATGTGTGATGAAGGCTGACCTTTCCTTGGCAGATTCATCTAGCGGTACCTGCCAGTACCCCTTGGTTAAGTCCAAGGTAGAGATGAACTGGGCCCTTCCCAGTTTCTCTAATAGTTCATCTGTGCGTGGCATGGGATAGTTGTCTGGGCGAGTTACAGCATTTAGCTTACGGTAGTCCACGCAAAAACGTATTTCCCCATCTGGTTTGGGAACTAGAACCACTGGAGATGCCCATGCACTTTCAGAGGGGCGGATTACCCCCATCTGTAACATATCCTGGATCTCCCGTTCTATAGCAGTTTTAGCTTGAGGAGACACCCGGTAAGGTTGGACCCTAATTGGGTGAGCATTACCTGTGTCAATGGAGTGGTATGCCCGTTCAGTCAGTCCTGGGGTGGCTGAGAACGTTGGCGCATAGCTAGTGCACAGCTCCTGGATCTGCTGTCGCTGCATACGCCCAAGGGTCATGGAGAGGTTCACCTCTTCCACACCACCAGCACATTTCCCTTCGTAGTAGACACCTTCAGGCCACTCAGCGTCGTCTCCTCCCTGGGCTGTAAACTGACAAACCTTTAATTCTCTGGAATAAAAGGGCTTTAGAGAATTAATATGATACACCTTAGGCTTTCGGTTGGAGGTGGGGAATGCTATGAGATAATTAACAGCTCCCAGGCGCTCCTGGACCACGAATGGCCCTTCCCACGATGCTTCCATTTTATGGGCCTGGAGCGCCTTTAAGACCATGACCTGGTCTCCTACTTTGAAGGAACGCTCTCTGGCATGTTTATCATACCAGGCTTTTTGCTCTTTTTGAGCATCCTGTAAGTTTTCTCTAGCAAGGGCTAAAGAGGTTCGGAGGGTGTTTTGTAGGTTGGTTACAAAGTCCAGAATGTTAGTTCCTGGAGAAGGTGTAAATCCCTCCCATTGCTGCTTCACCAACTGCAATGGCCCCTTAACCTCACGGCCATATACAAGTTCAAATGGGGAAAACCCTAAACTGGGATGTGGTACAGCTCTGTAGGCAAAGAGCAACTGCTGCAATACTAGGTCCCAATCATTGGAGTGCTCATTTACGAATTTACGTATCATGGCCCCCAAAGTTCCATTAAACTTCTCCACCATGCCATTTGTTTGATGATGGTAAGGAGTGGCAACCAAGTGATTTACCCCATGAGCTTCCCAAAGGTTTTTCATAGTTCCTGCCAGGAAATTAGTCCCTGCATCTGTGAGGATGTCGGAGGGCCAACCTACCCTGGCAAAAATGTCTGCTAGTGCCTGGCACACACTTTTAGCCCTGGTGTTGCTTAGAGCTACTGCTTCCGGCCATCGGGTGGCAAAATCCATGAAAGTCAGTATGTACTGCTTTCCTCTGGGTGTCTTTTTCGGAAAAGGACCCAGAATATCCACAGCTACTCGCTGAAATGGAACTTCAATGATGGGGAGTGGCTGGAGAGGAGCTTTGACCTGGTCTTGGGGTTTTCCCACTCTTTGGCACACCTCACAAGACTGGACATAGGTAGAAACATCCTTGCCCATTCCCTCCCAGTGGAATGACCCCCCCAAACGGTCTTTGGTCCTGTTCACCCCAGCATGGCCACTAGGGTGATCATGGGCTAAGCTCAAGAGCTTGGCCCGGTATTTAGTTGGAACTACCAACTGTCTCTGAGGATGCCAGTCTTCCTGGTGTCCCCCAGAAAGAGTTTCCTTGTATAAAAGTCCTCTTTCTACAACAAACCTGGATCGATTAGAAGAGCTGAGAGGCGGTGGGTTGCTCCGTGCCGCCGTCCAAGCTCTCTGGAGGCTTTCATCTGCTTCTTGTTCGGTCTGGAACTGTTCCCTTGATGCTGGAGACATCAGTTCCTCATGGGATTGTGGACCTAGGCTTGGTCCCTCTGGAAGCGATATAGGGGATGGAGCTGTTTCTGTTGACTGTGAACCGCTCTCCGCTGGTGTACTATGTTGGGATTCAGGCTCCGGCTGAGCCTCTTGTGTAGGGTTATCGGCTGCTGCCAGTTCAGGTTCGGTGGGGCCCTCTGGTGTTGAGGTTGCAAGTACTGGATTCAGTGCTGACACGGGGTCTGGTGTTGGTTGTTCGGCTGGTTCCGGTTCTGGGACTGGTTCCGTCTGGGTCTCTGGGACTGGATCCACTACTGCTGTTGCAGACATTGGCCTGGGGTCCAGGTCCATCACCTCTGACTGGGTCCTGATAGAAGTTTCCGGAACAGAGCTAGGCCTCACGGCTTGTTTAGCCTGGTTGCGGGTGACCATTCCCACCCTCTTGGCCTGCTTCACATGATTGGCCAAGTCTTCCCCCAACAGCATGGGGATGGGATAATCATCATAGACTGCAAAAGTCCACATTCCTGACCAGCCCTTGTACTGGACAGGCAACTTGGCTGTAGGCAAATTGAAAGAGTTGGACTTGAAGGGTTGAATCGTCACTTGGATCTCTGGGTTGATTAAATTGGGGTCCACTAAGGAAGCATGGATAGCTGACACTTGTGCTCCGGTGTCCCTCCACGCGGTGACCTTCTTCCCACCCACACTCACAGTTTCCCTCCGCTCCAAGGGTATCTGGGAGGTATCTGGGCCTGTGGACCTCTGGTGTGATTCCGGTGCAATGAACTGTAATCTGTTGGGGTTCTTGGGGCAGTTGGCCTTTACATGCCCCAGCTCGTTACACTTAAAACATCGTCCAGCTGACGGGTCACTGGGGCGAGGAGGGTTGCTGGAGAACGGGGTGGTGGGACGATAAGGGGTCTGGAGGGTTCTTTGAGAGGTAGGTGGGGCTTTGGGCGGCCCCCGGTAATAGGGTGTGGTCTGGGGTGGTCCCTTCTGGTCTCCGCTCCAACTGCGACCAGTTTTCTTCTTCTCTGCCACCTCCACCCATCTGGCTCCAATCTCTCCTGCCTCAATTACAGTTTTGGGTTTCCCATCTAGGATGTATCTTTCTATTTCCTCAGGAACACCCTCTAAGAATTGTTCCATTTGCATTAGGAAGGGCAAATTTACTGGAGATTCAACACTTGCTCCTGATATCCAGGCATCCCAATGTTTTACAATGTGGTAGGCATGTCGGGTAAATGACATGTCTGGTTTCCACCTTAGGGCTCTGAACCTCCGACGAGACTGCTCGGGTGTTATCCCCATTCTGACTCTCGCCTTGGATTTAAACAGTTCATACTTGTTCATGTGTTCTTTAGGCATTTCAGCTGCCACCTCAGCTAAGGGTCCACTGAGCTGCGGCCTCAGCTCTACCATGTATTGGTCAGTAGAGATGTTGTACCCAAGGCAGGCCCTTTCGAAGTTTTCTAAGAAGGCCTCAGTATCATCACCTGCCTTGTAGGTGGGGAACTTTCTGGGATGGGAAGTGGTACCTGGAGAAGGATTGCTAGGGTTTGTTGGTATATTCTGCTGGGCCTTTATCCTCTCCATCTCCTCCACATGCTTCCTCTCTTTTTCCTTCTCCTCCTCCTTCAGCCGCATGAGTTCTATCTGTCTTTCATGTTCCCTTTGTTTTTCCTCAGCCTGAAATTTGGCTAATTCCAGCTGTAGTCGAGTTGAGGATTTGGCCATTCTAACCTCTCTGTTTTTAACTAACTTTACACCCGAGGTTTAGAAATAAACAAACAAAACTTGGCTGTAAACTTTTGCTGTGCTGGAATAGAGTACCTATTCTCTGATAGTGATTGTCAGCCTACAGAAAAAGACAATTCCCTTGTCTCTGCTCTGGGCCCAAATTAAAGCAAAAAACCTCCAACTACTTGGAAAACTGCTTACCCAGCCCAAAGAAAAAAAAAAATTTCTTTTCAAACCTGTGCTCCTTGTAAAACAAAAAAAAAAAAATCAAAATCCTAAAAAAAAACCCTGCCACTTTTGTCTCCAGGCAAATGGGTAGAGCACACACCCCCTATTTACTTTTAGGAAGAAAAGAAAAAAAAAAACCTCTGGGTTGGAAGACTGTGAATTTCCCTGCAGGAGTTAAGTACCCTGCCTCCAGGCAAGAAAACCTGCAATTCACAAGATAATCCCCTTTTGTCTCTGCTTGGCCACAAAGCAGAGAGAAACCAAGCTGCTTTCAGTTTCAAAGCTGCCTTCTGGACTTCCTAAAAATTCCTTTTTAAAATCTGTATTTCTAGTTCAAAAAATCTCAACTGGATCTCAAAATGATTTCAGGTTAATCCCACCGCTGCCACCATGTCAAGGTTCCTCCCCCACTCTGAACTCTAGGGTACAGATGTGGGGACCTGCATGAAAAACCTCCTAAGCTGGTAAAGATAAGCTTAGGAGGTTTTTCATGCAGGTCCCCACATCTGTACCCTAGAGTTCAGAGTGGGGGAGGAACCTTGACAGGCTGTTACTCTGAAACCTGAAGATAGAAAACTGAGCAATTATTTTTGCCTACAGCAAAACAGATAATATGCTGGTATCATGGCTGTCCAGCTATAATCATTAGGAGGACATTTTTTTCTGCAGCTATAACAACAGTTCAGCAGCATGGTGAACACAGGGAAGGGACTATTGTGCTTAAACATCTGTCACTTAAAAACAATTGAAATATAGGATGCGGTTGCACAATTATTTTTAGCATCATTAGTAATTGTATTGTAAGCAGTTTCTTTGGCTTTGAAAAAAGCTGTTCAGTCTGAAAAAAAAAAAGCCTTGAATTAGAAAGCTTTTAACAGCAGTGATCTACAATACTGGGCATAGTAGCTCTGCAACAAAGGTGTTTTATGTTTAGAATTGTGGCACCTTATTAAATACCAGGCAATGTAATTATTTTTACGGGCTGTGAAAATGGGAAAGATGTTTATATTTGCTGTAAGTGAAGCACTCGGGGGGGCGGGGGCGCAAGTTTTCTTCTAGTAACACCAGAGTAACAGCAGAGGAATTCTAATGAAGTCAGTGGAGTTACTCCATATTTGCAACAGTATGACTGAGAGCAGAATCTGGTTCAGAATGTTCCACATCATTCTGTGTGCAGAATACAGAAAATGTATATGCTAAAAATGTGTTTGTTTCTCTCTTCTCTTATCAGACAGTATAACGGAAGTCTTCACTAACATCTACGTAACCAGCTTTGGACCTGTTTCAGACACAGACATGGTGAGTTCCTGAGTGAGCTAAGAAAAGCTGAGGAGAGCTACTGTTGACCTTAAAGAATGTTTACATTCTGCTCCCATTTACACTGGAGCAAATCAGGAGTGTCACTGAAATCAATAGAATTATGGCACTATAAACTTGATATACATGTCAAAAGATGTAGTGTGTGACTTAGGTGGTCATAGGTTTTCTTTTGGTCCTCTGCATTTGGGTGGATTTCACCTGGAGTGAAGTCAAGGCAGGGAAGCCTATCAGTAACAGTCCCCAAGTTGTTATAAATGTTTTGTTGAATGGCTTTGTTTATATCCACTCTTTATAAAGAAGAGCATAGATCCCTAATCACTGGACAAGTTGAGGAGCTTTCAAGGACTTTAGGTGGATGGCTTGGGACAAAGAGATAGAAAGTGGGCTCTGAGGTTTGTTCTGGGTGGGCCTCAAACTCCGCCCCCACAATGAAATGATCTGAGAAGAATTACTGGAAGGGAGGGGGCCCTTGTACTTTTGAGTTTCTGACAGGCAGTTTTGAACAATGGCTCCAGTCCAGCAAACACTTGTGTAAATTATTTTTAGGTAGTCTCCTGAAAGTCATTGGAACTACTCAGGTCAGGAAGGACCAGCAGGATCAGGACCAATGGCTATTAAAAGAAAGAAGCTAACAATATTGGCCTACAGGGCCAGTCCCAGGTGTGCTGTCACCCAGAGTGGAAAATGTTTTCCCCAAATGGCTGCAAAACCCCCCCACCAATCTCCTTCCCCCATTTGTCTCCCATAATGATGGGAATTTGCTACCCCCAGAGGTTGGTATCTACAACAGATGCCCTGAGCTCCTTCCCCGAAGTCTGGCCTCTCCCTGTTCTGGACTCTTTCTGTCTCTGAATCATCATGTTATGATATGGATCATTCTGTAATTGACAACTATTAACAGGTTAGTTGGTAATAGGGCTGTGAAAGATACAAGGAATTTGAAAAATTCATAACATGAGGTTTTGGTGGGGTTTTTGATTCATGAAATGGGTGCAATTTTGCAAAGAAATACCAAATTTTTTTTTCTTGAAAGAAGCACTGTTTTTGAATAAATATTTGCCAGTTGCAACTGACACACTATATACTGGATTTTATTAGATATTTCAAATAAAAAGCTGATTTTAGAAAAAAAAAGTATGTTTGTTTTCTTGGGCGGCATTATAGATGGCCTTGATTCTTGTGAATAGCAGGAAATGTTTTTTTCCCCCTAAGGATATGAAATGAAGCTTCTAAAATCATTTGTATTTTGTTAGCTTGCACTATAGGTTTAATTCTCCACACAATATACACCAGGGCAAAAAAGGTGTAAAATTTTATCTATCTTAGGTACTTATATGGCCCCCTTAACCGTAATATCTGAGCACCTCACAGTCTTTAATGTATTTATCTTCACAACACCTCTGTGGGAAAGGGAAGTGCTGTTATCCCCCCATTTTACAGATGGGTTATTGAGGCACAGAGAGACTTAGACCTGGATCCACAAAGGGCTTAGGCACCTAAATCCCACTTTCAGGTGTGATCCACAAAACTCCTGTGTAGCTGCCACCTAAACCTGTAGGTGCCTAAACTAACATGGCACATAAGTTCTGTCTGAAAAAGTTCCCTAGGCACCTATGTTTCTGCCTCAGGGCATTCTCATTGCTGCCTCACTCTGGGCACTTGGAGACCTATATCCACCTAAGCCCCAAAGTGATCTATGAAGCAGGAAAAGATGCGCTGATGATAGGATCCCACATCGCAGATGAGTATCCTAATCACAGAGCTAACGGTTCCTCCTCTGCTACTGCCATTGCTACCACCTGCCATTTTGTATGGAGCAAGACAGCTGCCTAACTCTTAATCACAAGAAACACCTTAGGCATCAAACTGCTTGACTCCAGCAGAGGGGTTCCCAGTTGTGGCTCGGAAGCTGAAATATTGCCTCCTTGCAGCCTGGAGATAGACACTGAACTCTGAGAGGGACTGGGGTTAGAACACACTCCTCTCCCGGGCGTCTCCCATTGGCTAGCTTAGGCAGTTTGCTGCCTAGCCTGCTGGCTTTTGTGGATTGTGTTTTAAAGCAACTGTTTCTCCCCATTCATTGTATAGGGAGCTAGGCAACTAGCTTAGGGTTTGTGGATCCCCTTGTTGTTCAAGTGATTTTCTAGGTGCCTAAAAGGGCAATATCCAAGTCCCTTTGTGGGTTTGGGTCTTAGTGACTTCCCCAAGGTCACGTAGGAAGTCTGTGGCTAAGTAGGGACTTAAACCCAGGTCTCCCAAGTCCTGGCTGCTAACCATTTGATCATCATTCCTCTCCAAAGTATTGTCACTGGTATACGTGGAGAAGTTTGACTTTGCAGTAAATGACCACACAAGGTGTGCAGCAATGGAGAATCAGGTCATATGATATCAGTCCTATTAATGCAGTTTTCAGGGGAATACTTGTGGAAATGAACTACAGTGAATCAAAATGACAGTTGTTACCATTGGCTGTAGATCTGTTTGCAGATATGTAGATAGATAAATAGAAGTGGTTTAAGTGTTCACTAACACCAAAGTTTCAGGCTTAAATAACATGTGCAATTGACTCTTACAAAATTACGTTTACTGCCAAGCAGGAGTCAGCTTCAAAAACTGAGTTTAAAATAATTATTGATTTCCAAGTAATCACAGATCTGTCAAACATGAAAATGATATTTGTGTAAATGCCATAAATTATCTTTTAAGCAAATATTACGTTCAGCTGGACTCTGTGTAAATTTAAACCACTATACATAGGTCCACAGAATATCTGTATGAGGAGGCTCTGAAGGGAGGAAAACTCTTTGATATTCCCATGACTGATATGGCAATTTCCTTCAATATCTTTGGAAGACCTTATTTTATTAAGTTTATGTATTAAGTTGGGCAAAGATTGTATGTAACTTCCCTTGGGGAGAGAGATGACAGATGTGAAATCTGGGAAGTTTAAAGGGGTTCAAAAGACTGTATTGAATTGTGCCAGATAGACATGGACTTGAGGGGACGATAAGAGTTAAGTGGATTCCCTGGAGAATTCCTAGAGAGTAGCTAATGCAAATTCCACATCTCCCATTATGCAAAAACCCAGCCTTTTGAATCTGTGCCCTGAGGAGAGGGCCGTTGTTTGCCGATTACCTGTTACAGAAGGTCAAGATCAAAGACCCAAGCTGTATAAATGACTGATCTGCTCAGACTTCATTCTGGTCCTAGAGCTAAGATGGATGAATGTGTAATCATGGGGAAAACCCAGTTGTGAGTTTTGAAGGACTAAAACCTACCAGAGCCCTAGGTTGGAGCTGGGGGTGACCTCTGGTAAACTTTTTAGCATGCATGTTTTAATATGCTTCTCTGTAATGCTTTTTACCTTAAGAATAAATATGCTTGCTTCAAAGGAGCTGTATGGTGACTTACATCTGCAGACAATACAATGGTCAGAGCCCTCAAAGAGAATGCAAATTGCAGGTGCTGGCCTTTTAGGGTGTCTGGCTTGTTGGGGATATCACAATGGAAGGCAGGGAGTTGGGAAGCCTTAAGATTCCTAATTAGGAGGGAATGAGATGCTTGTCTCCGGCCAAGAGAGGTGATGGCTGAGGAGCCGGAAGCCTTAAGTGGGTGCCCTTGGTTGACAGTGGGGAAGGTTTAGATTGGATATTAGGAAAAACTTTTTCACTAAGAGGGTGGTGAAACACTGGAATGCGTTACCTAGGGAGGTGGTAGAATCTCCTTCCTTAGAGGTTTTTAAGGTCAGGCTTGACAAAGCCCTGGCTGGGATGATTTAACTGGGAATTGGTCAAAAGATCAGGGGGTTGGACTAGATGACCTTCTGGGGTCCCTTCCAACCCTGATATTCTATGATTCTATGACTACAGAGTGGGAAGACGGGTTCAGTTGCTCTAAAACTGACTGTTCCCTTTCAGAGTTTTTCCCAAATTGTTTCACCGGGAAGATGGGTTTGATCCCCCCTGGCCTTCTGGGGTGGCAGGGTTGTAGAAATTTTGGTGGTGCCCAGAACCCGCCCCTGCCCAAACTCTGCCCCGCACCTGCCCAAGGCTCTGGGAGGGAGTTTGGGTGGGGGAGGAGGTGGTATGGGGTGCAGGCCCTGGGCTGGGGAAGGGGACTGGGATGCAGGCGGGATCTGGGGTGCAGGCTCTGGGAGGGAGTTTGGGGACGGGAGGGGGTTCAGAGGTAGGGGGTGCAGTTCTGGGAGGAGTTTAGGGATGGGAGGGGGTGTGGATGAAGGCGTGCAGGGGTGAGGGCTGTGGGGTGAGGCTGGGGATGAGGGGTTCACAGTGCAGGAGGGGGCTCAGGTCTGGGACTCAGGGCTGGGGTTTTGGGGGCACAGGCTCTGGGGTGGGGCAGGGCCAGGGATAAGGAGCTTGGGGTGCAGACAGGCTGCCCCAGGGCTAGGGTAAGAGAGAACTCCACCACTCCGCTCCCTGCCGGCAGCAGCGAGCTCCGGGTGGGGGACCCCTCCTCTTCCTCCCCCCCCCCCAACACAGTCACTCTGCACCACTGTCACTGCACGTGGTCCTAGGGCCCCTCTCAGGTCCAGGAAGCCCCCTCGCCTCCCCTATGGTGTCCCCTGTGGTGGGTACTGGGGGGGGGAGTGGGGGGCTGCCGTCATGTGTGGCCTCCCTTGCTGCTGCCCCTCACCGTAGCCTCACTTGGGGTGGGGGATGGGGCTGCGCTTTGCTCAGCGTGGGGCAGGAGTGGTGGCTGCAGGGGGAGTGGGGGGGTCAGATTATAGGTCAAACACTCACCAAAGCCCCAGAAGCTGCTCAGGTGAGTGAGGTCCACTGTAGATGATCAGGTCTCCCGCCGGAAGTCCCCTCGGCATCTGCTCCTGGTGGGTGCCGGGGGAGGGGATGGGAGGGCTGCCAAGCACGTGTGCGCCGCCTCCTCCCCCTCCTGAGTGCTCAGCCTGCTGCCAGCGTCTCTTCTTGCCACAGGTGGCAGCAGCCGGCAGCACGTGCAGGCAGGCAAGGAAGAGGCGCCCGCCGCTTTCATTCTGGCAGGGACGCTCCGGGCCGGGGGGCAGATCGGGGGTCGGGAGGCAGATGAGGGCCGGGGTCTGCTCCAGGTAGGGCCGGGGGAGAGACCAAGCTCCAAATATTGGTGGAGCAGGGCCCCCGGGTCTGAATATTCCTGGAGCATGGGCACCACGAGCCCATACAGAGGGGGAGATCCACACTGGAAATGATAGGATGGGGCAAATGGAATTGTGGTGGAATAGCATTGGTTATTCACATTGCTAACAAAACAGTTCATGATCGTTATTACTGTTTGCTATCAAATTAATAGGAATCAGTTATTGCTCAATTTCCATTAGCGCTAATTTATTTTGTATCTAATCTGCCACCTGAAGCCAATGCCATAATATAGGTTTCCATTGAAATTCCAATTTTTTTTCAACCAATTATAATTTTGGCAGAAATAAATTGTGAAGCTTTCAAAACTTGGTATCAGGCTGTCAAGGAAATATTGTGAGTAAATGTGACAAAATGTGGTTCAACTGTTTAACATTGGAAGAATTAAAAAAAAAGTGAAGACTTTTTGTACTACTAAGTTGTGCTAAATCCTTTAATAGGGCATTGCTTTAGTCCTCGTCAAGATTTAATTAATTTGACCAGTTTGAAAAAAAATCTTATCTCCTGTACATAAACTGAGTTACCTAATGTCCCAGTTGTTGGCTTCAGAATTGTTGGACAAACTGAATTTCAAAAGAACTACTGCATGTATGTGTGCATTTGTGGTAACTGTTTTTTCTCTGACGTTCAAAACTATTTATGGTGTGTCAATAGAAGGAAATGTCATTAGTGCTGATGTTTGGTCATGGTGGGTCACAAATTCCACATCATGGGAGCTCATGTTTTTTGTCATGGTAGGTCATAGCCTCCATTTCTGCTTTTATTTACGTTGGGGAGTCTGTGTGACTTCTTCCTGTTGCTCTGCCTCCTTGTGGAGGTGCAGATACTTGTTTCTCCCTTCCAACTACAAAAGACAGAAGTTACAAAACAACATTCTTCAAAACAAAAATCCACAGCTAGGCTAACCATCTGCAATTTAA
This sequence comes from Lepidochelys olivacea, assembly GCF_965140295.1. Taxonomy (NCBI): domain Eukaryota; kingdom Metazoa; phylum Chordata; order Testudines; family Cheloniidae; genus Lepidochelys; species Lepidochelys olivacea. The sequence continues at coordinate 100,155,335 of NC_140414.1, forward strand.
TCAGAACTTGCCATGACTCGCTTGTGATTTTGTTTTTCTTTTTTTGCACCCCCCCCCCCAAAATCATCCATTGTAAAACAGCTTTAATCATTTCCATTTTATTTTCTGTGGTGTCTTTATAGGTGTCAGGTTTCAGTGATTCTTGTGAGTTGACACTTTTTTTTCTTAATTATTTGAAATGTTTTTCTTAGGAATTTGACAAGCACACAGGGGCTGAGAGAACCCTGAAATCATTAATGTAGGTCATATATATACCCACTACAGAACTTGGAAATTGAACTCATAGTCACTCTTGCCCAGTTGTCCCTTCATTAGCTTGTTAGCTGTTGCACTTATATGTTATGATAGAAGCCTTAGGGAAAAACCCACAAAGAATATCAGGATTATTCAACCAGTTATGGGCTATATCACCATCTTCATTACATTATTGGTAGACTATCTGGGTAAGCTTTAATGCCTGAGTCTTGTGTCCTTTCTCCATCTAGCCCAATTTTCGTTTTCATTTTTTTCACATGATCATTGCTTTATATAATAGCCAACCAAACCAAAATAAATGCCTGGTTTAATTGTGAGATGGATAAACTTTGTGAGATGAGGCTCATGCACTTCAGGATTATGGGAAAGTGAAATGGGATGACTCTCTTCTAACTTAGAAAAAGTTGTTTGTATTTCTATACTGAGAGCTAATGGAAATTATTCTTCAGCTCTGTAGCAACAGCTCCTTCTGTATCTAAATGATCTTGGTTTAAATTTCACCTGGTAGTATTCTTTACTAGTAAAGAAGCTTCAAAGTTCAAAGTAAAGAAGCTTAAATTTTCAGGTGGCTGTAGTGTTGAAGATATGTAAGGTTTAGTCTTTTTTTCACTGTCACACAGAGTGCTTATGGACAAAAGACACACTGCAAAATTCACTACTGCCTTACTCCACTTCTATGTTGGCATAACTCCATCAATTCTGATAGTTACACTTGAATATGACTGGAATAATTCTGTGGTGAATTGGGCCTATTACTTTTTGAATATTTTTTGGTGAAATAAAGTACCGTAAATGCTACTGCTTTGTAACACAGTTCAGCTTTTTTTATTTTTAGTCAGAAAAAAACTCTGCTTTTGAATAGATTTGAGTCCAGCAAAAAATAAATTGGATAACATTAAAAACCAAAATCGGTTACCATTTTGAATGTGGATACGTGATTTTAGAAGAAACTATACATTCATTGGCAAAACACCTTTTAGTCCTGAATTTTTTTTAAAAAAAAAACCTTAACAGCTGCATGTCACCTGACATCATTTAGTGTATTAGTGCAAGTTTTCTTTAAACTACACTTTGTTACTTTCAAATTATGAATTCCTTTTCTTGTGCTCTCCTCTGCCACACTGAAACTCCGGCACGTGTATCTGAATTCAAGACCTTAGAATTGCTTTCTTACAAATAATACTATACCTTTTCATCAAGCTTTGCTTGAAGGTAAACAGTGTTATTTAAAGTTACTATTTTAGCAGCCTGTCAAGGTTCCTTCCCCACTCTGAACGCTAGGGTACAGATGTGGGGACCTGCATGAAAAATCTCCTAAGCTTATCTTTACCAGCTTAGGTCAAAACTTCCCCAAGGTACAAAATATTCCACCTGTCGTCCTTGGATTGGCTGCTACCACCACCAAACAAATACTGGTTACTGGGGAAGAGCTGTTTGGAAACGTCTTTCCCCCCAAAATACTTCCCAAAACCTTGCACCCCACTTCCTGGACAAGGTTTGGTAAAAAGCCTCACCAATTTGCCTAGGTGACTATAGACCCAGACCCTTGGATCTTAAGAACAATGAACAGTCCTCCCAACACTTGCACCCCCCCTTTCCTGGGAAATGTTGGATAAAAAGCCTCACCAATTTGCATAGGTGACCACAGACCCAAACCCTTAGATCTGAGAACAATGAAAAAGCATTCAGTTTTCTTACAAGAAGACTTTTAGTAGAAATAGAAGTAAATAGAAGTAAAGAAATCACCTCTGTAAAATCAGGATGGTAGATACCTTACAGGGTAATTAGATTCAAAACATAGAGAATCCCTCTAGGCAAAACCTTAAATTACAAAAAAGATACACAGACAGAAATAGTTATTCTATTCAGCACAATTCTTTTCTCAGCCATTTAAAGAAATCATAATCTAACATGTACCTAGCTAGATTACTTACTAAAAGTTCTAAGATTCCATTCCTGGTCTATCCCCGGCAGAAACAGCATATAGACAGACAGAGACCCTTTGTTTCTCTCCCTCCTCCCAGCTTTTGAAAGTATCTTGTCTCCTCATTGGTCATTTTGGTCAGGTGCCAGCGAGGTTACCTTTACTTCTTAACCCTTTACAGGTGAGAGGAGCTTTCCCCTGGCCAGGAGGGATTTCAAAAGGGTTTACCCTTCCCTTTATATTTATGACACAGCCTAACCTCATGTCCTGTCTACAATGAGAATTTTTAGCATTTCTCCCACTGATGCATTGGGGTTAGACCAGATGTGGGAGAATTGCTATAAATTTTCTATATAATCTGAAATCCAGATCCACCTGTACTAGCTGCTTAATAAAGATATGTAAGTATATTGGCCACAGAGTTTAGTGTCAAAGGGAAAAAATGGGAATATGCTGGAGCTGTTTTTCAACTTCATTATGCCAAGTAATGGGGACTAATCCAGAGAAGCAAAAGTGCAGAATAAAGCAGATTGCACCTTTAGAGCTTCAGTTGTTGCATTGTTATTTCTATGAAACATTATACGTTCAGTATTGTGATGTAAAGCCCTAAAGGCTTCCACCCAGGTCAGTGATGTAAATTTATTGTGACACTAGCCTGAGAGGAAAAAGCTGAATACTTAAAAACAAAAACAGAGCAACTAAAAAACAAAGCAGTATCTCTAAATTGTTAATTACCATAATTGTCCAAGGAAAGTTATAGGACCAAATGGTAATTAAAGCAGTTAATTACAGCATCTGTAATTAAGCTTGCAAAAACTTTAACATTTGAAAATTCTGAGGTAGAAGGTAATTGAACTTTGGATGGAACATGGCTGAGAAGACGACAAAATCTGAAGTGGGTTTGTGAATTCAGCCAGTAAAAATTGGCTCTTTCTGTATGCCCTTTTCAAAAGTAATACTGTAATTAAGGAGATCTTTATTTTTTCATTGTATATTTCCTCCTCAATTCTCAGTGTTTTTACAGTTTTTCCTCACAATTGAGTTATTGTCTGACAAAGCCTCCCTGTCATTCACCCATCTAAAGCTTCTCAAGAAGCAAAAAGTGTTGATCTCCTCAAGAGAAGGGCCTGTACATTTTAAATGGTAAATATTATTTTTTACCTTCTGAGCAATAGTTGTCATATGGAGCACAAAATACACAGCCAGATTATAAAACTTGTACCACTGAGAGAAAACCGCAGCCAAGGTCCTCTCTATTTCTAGTCTTCAGTGGCAGTACTCACAGAGTGAGATATTAGGTGTGTAAGGTAACAGAATCTGGATATGCATATGCAAAAACTGGGTTAAGCTTGATCTGAATATTATAACAGATAGACTTCCTGACATTTTTGTATTTTATATTTTACGCTTAACTTTGCATCAAGAGCCTGCACAAGGACCCTGTTTTGAGGCCCAAATGGGACTTCATTGGTGCAGAGACTTTGTACAAGACCATACAGCTGGATGGAAAAATTAAGGCTCATAATGGAATGGATCTTTTCAAATATAGGAAGGTTTTGCTATAACTCAATAGAGTAATATTACCCCCTTTTCATACTTCTAACATAGCAGAAATTACTTCTCAAATAAAAAGTTGAATACAAATTCCCTGAAAGTGAACTGATCATTTTGAATGGGATTTACCCCTGCATAGTAGGGCTGGTTGAAAATTTCCCATTTTTTTGACAAAATGATTTTTTTTTAAATGGTGTCTGTTTTCTATGTTAAATTTAGATATTTTTTCAAAAATGCCCCAAACCCCAAAAAGTTTGTGGCCAAAATATGTAGTTTTATTTTATATTTTATTGAAAAATCAACATTTGCTACAGAAGAACATTTTCCACAAACGAAAAAACCTTATTTTTTCCATCCAGCTGTATGCTGCTGTGGTCTAGCACAAAGCCTTTGCACCACTCAAGTTTCATTTGGACCTCAAAATAGGGTCCTTGTGCTGGCCCTTCAAACAGGGATGAATCTCACCCTTTATGAAACTGAAGTGAGTTTGTTGCCTACAGATGTATGTTAGTTTTTACTTCACTAGTAAGCATTCTTTTTTCCTCTAGAATCTGTGAGGGTATGTTTGTTATTAATACCTAAAAAATGTGTGTACAGCAAAAAGTTGTTAGCCTGGTTTTAGGCAAAAAGCAATGCCCACCCCCCTGTCTTCCAAGTCATGGTGGGGAGCAAAGAGGTGGAAGCTGGCCTAAAGGGAAGCAAAAGTAGTGGAGGGGGAGATGGTTACAGACCACATTTCCCCCACCTTTCTGTGACTCACAGGAGCCCATGTAAGTCCCTCAGCATGGATGCCTCAGGGATGGGAATCCATGGATGTGGGAATCTTTGGACAGAGAAACAAAGGTCAGGATAGCCACGCTACGCGCGCCTGTGGAAATACATGTAAGAGATAATCTTGGCCAGCTCTAGCTTCCTCAGAACTGGGTTGTAGAGAGCAGGCATAGGGATCAAAGCCAGTGAACTATATTACTGAGGCTGTGAGTTACATGGAGCTCTCCTGCATTCCTGGACCCATGGGATTAGATTTGAGATCTCTGTGGATCTGGTGAAGCTATGCAGTTTCTGGCCAAACATTTTGCCATGAGAGAAGTCTTTTTTGGTAACTACAATTTTAGTTTCACAAATTTTCCCACCGTCTTCTCCCCTGTATTTTTCCAGGGTCAGGGAACATTTAGTCCAGTGTCCTGTGTTATGAGAAAAAGTACTGGGAAACAGTACTTCAATATTTACAGTGACTCCACTAAACAATTGGTAGAATTGCCTCAAATCTCCTGGAGGTTGAATGAAAACATTTGACTTCCAGCTACTTGTCCTCTACAGTCTTTGGCTTGTGAAGATTAGAAGCTTGTCAGGCTTTGGGGAAAGAGAAATTGACTTTTTTTTTTTTTTCACTTGTATGGAATCAGGACTTACTGTCAGGCTAATAGCTAATGGTATGCAACATAAAGTGTTTGGTCTTCAGGTGGTAGAGGGCAGAAGAGTTGGAAGTGGAGAAATCCATCCCCAAGCCTTGTCTGCTCTTCAGTGCTGTGGCCTCAGTTTTGGCTGCTATTCCACTCCTGCTATTCAAGTTGCAGAAATTGTTGGTGACCATTGGATTAGTACAAATATTCCCATTGCAACATAGCATGCTGATTTGTGAAGTGCCAACATGGGTGGGGTGGGCTCTCCACACAACATGGTGAGTGTCCAGGTAACCATCTGCCTGCTGTCCTATGCACATCCCTGTGTGTGACATTGGCAGTGCATAGAGCCTTGAACTGGTCCTCTGCACTGTGAGTAAAGTCTTCCCACAGAGAATTAAATGATGAAGCCAAATAAAAGTTGGCTTATTGCTACCCCTGCAGAACTTACCTCAGCTTGAGTTTGGAAGCTGGGCCCAAATGTTTAGCATTTATTCAAAGAGAGCTGTGATGAATTATTCATCAGTAAAATAAGTTACAGGACTTACACTACTTTCTCTGAGTGCTCATCACTCCGGCAAATATCACATTATAACAAGGAGGCAGATGTGTTCCCAAGGCTCAGATGAGTCTGCTTTGAATAATTGCTTTTTCTTATGGGTCTTGCCTAAAACTGTTCCTTTGGTTTCACAGAAGTGTTTGACAGTTAGCTGCAGAGTAACATTATTAATAGCTTTGAAACTAAACTGAAGCAGGACTAATTTAGTAGGCTGAATTGCCTTAAGACTCAGTAAGAAAAATTAAGATGCGACACCAGGAGCATTGGTACTTTAAACAACAAAACAAAACAACTGACAGTTTGTAAATAAATATCCAGGACCCAGTTCTGCCCTCATCTACATGGATGCAATTCCCAGTGAGGCCCCTGCTTCGAAAAGGAGGTGTGTAAAGGTCTTTTGTTATTCTCAACAGATATAAATTAAAGGGAGGGTGAGGGACTTTCTCTCCACACATACTTTTGACTGCCCTTGAAGATTCAGTAAAAAGGTAGTTTAACTTCTCATTGCTCCCAACTTACCTTATTTTAAATCAGTTTACATAGATTATGTTTGTGTGTTACTTCAGAGAGTTAATACTATATAATAAAAGGCCAATCTGAATATAAAGGACCCGCTGGGACAAGTCTGAACGAGTCAGTAAATGAGGAATTTTGGTTTGATCTAGTCACTAAAAAGCTGGGTTACAGGGACGTGATTAATACACGTTCAACCTGTTCAGCGTCAGTGCTGCATGTGGACGGGCACTCACAATGTCTGAAGTGTTTGGAATGTTTCCATCTCTCCTCCAGATGCAAAGGCTGCCACAATCTGTCAGCCAGGGACAGATGAGACAGGTAATGTATTCCCCCATCCTTCCCCAAACTCTATCTTTCCATGTCTAGCCTTCATAATAAAGATTGTCAAGTAAGGGGAGAGAGTTGCTCAGACTTGACTCAATTTGAAACTTTGCTCTAGAGATACTGACTTACATCTAATGTCTTCACTCACACAGGCGTCAAGTACAACAACTTTTTACTAGAAAAAGAATGAAATCCCTATCATGATTTTACCCCAGTGTCCAGTCACTGAGAAAACAGGCCCAACAATTCTAACCATGTAATATAAAATATTACAGCAAGTGGCAGGATACAAATTTGATAGCTAATGCAACATGTATAAATGTACAGTATTGGAATCCAGCTGTGAGACCATGATCTCAAATACAAATCAACAGGGAGTATTCATTAGATCAGAAATCAGCACCAGAAGATTTCTGTAATACTGAAAGTATGCTCTTCTACTTTAATGGAGGTACTGTGCTGAATAATATTTTGACTAATACCGAGTATATAGACAATACATCTTTCTTGATGAATGAGTACCTGTAAAATTTACAATACAAATTCAAGGTATCAGTTTAAGGCTCTTTTTTTGTAGAGTCCATCTCTGCATTTATACAAAACATTAGTCTGCTTTAGGAAGTGTTTACCATTCGCTACCATATAGTGGTATCTAAGAACACAGTTTCCCCTTTTGTTTAGACGAGGAAAGCATTCTGTAAATGTGTGGTGTCTTTTGGCAAATGCTGACTTTTTTGGCTGGAGACCACTGTGTTTCAATAATTGCAGACTTGCATATGTGCCCAAATATTTCAATCCTCTGTATAACAATATAGAGGACCAGATTTGTAGGAAAGAGCAACACAAGGAATATCACGTTACATACCATCCATTCCCCTCAGGCTGCACGTTTTGGGGGGAAAGTTATCCTTTTTGATCTTCTGTTGCAGTGGTTCCTATGCTGTGGTAGGTAGAATACTTACTGGGGGTCCACCAAGAGTTGGCTGGTCTCAATGTGCTGACTCTTTTTTTTTTTTTTTTTTGGCTCAAGTTCAGAAACAGAAAAGATGGAAAAGGGCAATGAAATGAATAAACAAATGGATTAACTTTAGTCAAAAAGGACAAAGCATTTATCACACTAAAGACCGCCAAAATACTTTCCTAATATTATTTTCCAATCTAAGTGCTGAAGTTGCCATGGGGACATTATATGATTATGGATAGGGTAGGAATTGGTCCAGGTGATTGCAAATGGGCAGGGAGGTTGACCACGAGAGACACTCATGATGATAGGTTTCAGAGTAGCAGCCCTGTTAGTCTGTATTCGCAAAAAGAAAAGGAGGAGCCCAGCTTGATTGTCATGCACATTGTGTAAAGAGTTGTCACTTTGGATGGGCTATCACCAGCAGGAGAGTGAATTTGTGTGGGGGGGTGGAGGGTGAGAAAACCTGGATTTGTGCTGGAAATCACTTTAGATAAGCTATTACCAGCAGGACAGTGGGGTGGGAATAGGTATTGTTTCATATTCTCTGTGTGTATATATAAAGCCTGCTGCAGTTTCCACGATATGCATCTGAGGAAGTGAGCTGTAGCTCACGAAAGCTTATGCTCTAATAAATTGGTTAGTCTCTAAGGTGCCACAAGTCCTCCTTTTCTTTTTACTCATGATGATGTGGCTCAATCCCTGCTCTATTCCATGTTCTGCACAGAACACCATGCAACTGTATGGATGGAAGAGGGGAAACTTGCCCTTAACCTCAGAGAGGTTAGAATTAGCTATAGAGCTTGACATATTTGCCAGAAGAATGTTTTTAAGGCTCTGATTTTCTCCTACTTTGCATCTTCCGTAGACTGTTTCCATCTGTGTGAAGTGTGTATAAAATGCTGCTATTCTGATTTGCACATATATATAATTGTGTACGCAAGATGCAATGCAGTGATGAATAGGACCCTTAATATATTTTGTTTATGGACACACTAGAAATAGTGGAGGCAGACATTTCGATTTGTGTATATGCAGACAGATATTTTTAAAGGAACCTAGTGAAATTAGGTACCTGATTTGCATGGGATTTCAATGTGTAACTCCCTTAGGCTCCTTTGAAAATACCAGCCTGAAATCACATCTGTATGGCTCAAGGACTAATCTTCTAATGCACAGCAGTGATTTCTTCTCTTGAATACTTAGTACAGCTTCTCAATTTGGAACTGGGCAGAACCTCAGTTGAAAATCATCTTGAAGCTTTTTGGACAATTGTCATTTCTGAATTACCTGGCATGTCTAGCTAGGTTTCACATATTCCTCTCATCAATGAATAGTTCCTGCTCTTGATCTCCTCTGACTTTCAGATATCTGATAACTGAGGGATATTAGGCAACCTGGGATTTCTAAATAGGCTCTTGAGCCACAAGAAATTTAACAGCCAAACATTCAGGACAATTCACCCTGACCTGCCATAGGGGAAAGGGAGTAATGAGGGAGTGTCTACAGAAAAGAACAGAGGCCTTTTACCTCATTCTTGTCATACATTAAATATTTGAGAAATATGTCCTTTCCTCACTGCTACAAAGGCCAGGTGTTCGCAACCTAAAACATAATAGTATCTTGGAAACTATGGCACATCTTAATTTCATGGGAGCACTCATTAATAAATAATGTTTAAATAGAGTATTTTAAAAGAAGTCCCACCATATTTGAGACTAGTCTCCTATTCAGCAAAAAGTCAGAGGCAGTACCATACCAAAAGATATAAATGTACTTACAGCAAACTCTGAAACATGTAGCAGCTACTGGAGGAGAAACACATTGGCCGGTAAAATAAAGTTATATAAGGTATGCATATTAAGGGAGAAAATATGGCAGTATGATTTGACACAATTTTCCAGGTTTTAGTATGTTTTATAAATACTAAGGAAGATGGAGTTACTTGTGGATTTAAGCCAGCCTTTTCTTTTTATGATTACAAATAGAAGGTAGCATCAGAGGAAATAGAACTAATAAGTGAAAGGTAAACCATTATCTGGGGTATATTCAGTGTAGCTCTGGGATAGTTACCTTTGTGTCTTCCTCTCTCCGGCCCTGCATGAATGCAGTGACATGGTAGCCATAAAGGTTTCAGCTATATGATTCCAGGAGTAATAAAGCATTTTAGTAAATTCAAAGTCAAATTGATTTCGAAGTTCTGATTTTGCTTCCTTTTGCATTTCATGTTGTGTGCATCTTACTAGTCCACTTTTTGTTAAATCACAAGCCCAATATTTGTAATAGATATGGTGTATTACAAATACCTGGTTGAAAGTTTCTCACACTAGTTCCACTGAACTAGGTGGTTGCTTCTACCTCTGCAGAAAGTAGGGATATTGCAAGTGGGAATTGTCATGTTATATGCGCTTTCTCTGCCCAAGAACACTTGCTAATTTCATAAGGTTACTAATTAACAATATTTCTTTTGCCTACACATGCCTGTGTTTTTTTATTTCCTTTTTTCAGGAAAAATAAGGGAATACCTTTAGATTTGGATTTATGATTTACACATCAGACTCCCCACAACTCTTCTTGTAGTTTTAGAATATTCTGTATGAGTTGTGGCTGTTCAGATAAGGATGTTTACTGGTTCAGAATAGCAGGTCAGGGGTGGATTGCACTGGCAAAACTGAGGAAGTTTCCCAGTGCTTGTTCTTACTGTGCCTGGCTCAGCTCAATGCCTTCAGCTCCTCACTTTGAGTGCTAATGTTGCCGAGAGTGCTATGTGGGTACATTGCAGGCACCACATAGTTGTTGTTGTTTTTTATGAAGGATGATGTCCTAGGAATGTTTTTATGTTTATGTGCTTGGGACAGTATTTCCCATAGCTCCTCTTCTGTATGCAGATCATCCGAATGAAATCCTGGTCCTGTTGAAATCAGTGGCACTTCAATAGGGCCAGGATTTCACCCCAGGTGTGTAGTTCCTGCCCGTGATCTTAAATCAGCATGGTTCTGCCCTGGCTGAAATCCACAAGGTACCCCCATCTTCACTAGTATTTGTAAACAAACATAGAAGGCCAGTGTGAGAGTTTTGTCAAAGGCCTGATCTCCCATCTCTACCTCTCCCCGTTGTAGGGAAGTTCTGTCAACTTCCAAGATCCACTTCTTCAGTCATTGGTTTGTATAAATGATACTAGGATTCAGTCAACAGAAACTTTGCAACTTGTACAGAAATGAATTTTATTTTGATACTAAAACTATGTATCAAATCACTCACCAGCAGTTTGGTTCATTCAGTAGCTGCATTTAGCAAAATTTCTTGTAAGGATTTGGGAGGAAATACTTTGGATGGGCTATCACCAGCAGGAGAGTGAATTTGTGGGGGGGGGTGGAGGGTGAGAAAACCTGGATTTGTGCTGGAAATGGCCCACCTGATGATCACTTTAGATAAGCTATTACCAGCAGGACAGTGGGGTGGGAGGAGGTATTGTTTCATATTCTCTGTGTATATATAAAGTCTGCTGCAGTTTCCACGGTATGCATCCGATGAAGTGAGCTGTAGCTCACGAAAGCTCATGCTCAAATAAATTGGTTAGTCTCTAAGGTGCCACAAGTACTCCTTTTCTTTTTGCGAATACAGACTAACACGGCTGTTACTCTGAAACCTGTCGTTAAATTAAAACTCACACATCTGCCTGAAAAAATATTTAATTGCTAATTTTACAATATCTGTAAATGGAAATCTCTTTTTTCAGTTCATTTACTTTTTGCATATTTGTAGAACTAGTTTTGTTGTTTGCTCTATACAGTCCGGTAGGTCCCGATTTTTACAAGCAGCTCTTTGCAGATGGACCCCTGAAAGAGAGCCCCATTGAAGGTCCATGTGGGCACAGAGCTGCTTGTAGGATCAGGACCTGTGTGAGTTTCCTCTGTTTGCATGGGGCTTTGCAGAGGGGTTGGAGGGAGACACACACACACACACACCTCTATAGCAACTGAAAGTGGCAGAGGCAGGTGTAGTAACAAACTACTTTTAACTCATTTTTATACTGATTGGATTATAAGAGGACATTTGTCATTCAAGCATAATGTGCACATAAGATTATCTCCATAAAGTGTAGTATTTGCAAAGTAATTACAATAGAACAGATTATTGGAACATACTGATTATTTTAAATGTACAGCTACATTTTGCAGCGATACAACAAAACTGCTGCTGCACCAGAAGATGTAATATTGCAACTGCATGATTTACAGTTTTATGCCTATAAAATTTTCATGTCCTTAAAATTCCATCTTATCTGCAGTACTGATAGTTACAAACCACTCGATAATTTGCACATACAATTTTAACGTACTTGATATACTCATACTTTTAATCAGTATTTTTCTTTGCTGGAACAAACAACAATCCTAAAAATGTGTACAGAATATCTATAGAATAGTGGGATAGCAGTTAGTGACTCATGCACCTGGAAGTAGAACATCAAATTCCTCCCAAGATTAAACACCAGGGCTATACTTCTATCAGCCCCTTCATAGGCATGGATTTCAGCAGACAGTCTGCCCCCTTTTGTTCATCAGATGTCAGTGAAGTAGTATAATTCACTGTTCCCTCTCTATGTATTTATGCTAATCAAGCCTATAATTATTCAACAGCCTTGTTACATGTTTTTCCCTTGGGAAGAATCTTTCTTATATTAATGTTCCTGGATATATCCTGCCCTTTCTGAACATGCTTGTTTTCTTGGCTCATAACATGGCCATTCTTAGTGCTACTGAAGTACTGGCCTCCTTCTACAGGCATGTTTGCCGCAGAAATGCATTCTAATTTGGTCTGTATTGATCTTCATTTCTTCAGAACAAAATGCAAAACTGTTTATGAAAACTAATTTGCACTACAGTCATCTAATCATTAGGGCTTATATATACTAATGTAGCATGTCTGTTAAGGTTAATGAGCATTACTCTATACTCCCCTTGGTAAGGGCACATAGACCCTAAATGCTTTCTCTCAGTTCCTCTTCATTAATCTCGATATCATACAATTATAGTTGTTGACCACTCTTCCCCTTCAAATACTTTTATTAACAGATTTTATAAAACCAGCATTTTAGTGTTCTGTGCTTGGAAAACAGACTGATGTTCATTATGACAAAAATAATGTCTTTTTCCATTGTAGGAGTACACAATAGATGTTTTCTTCCGTCAAAAATGGAAAGATGAGAGGTTAAAGTTTAAAGGCCCAATGAACATCCTTCGCCTGAACAACTTAATGGCTAGCAAGATCTGGACCCCAGACACATTCTTTCACAATGGGAAGAAGTCAGTAGCTCATAACATGACAATGCCAAACAAACTACTACGAATCCAGGATGATGGAACTCTCTTGTATACCATGAGGTATGTCTTTTTATCTGTTTGTATTCACAGTATTTATTTACATGGCTTTTCTAAGGAATGAATGCTTTATGGCTCATGCTTTATGCCTTAGTCCAACTGGAGAGATGGAGTCCACTTTCACAGTCAGTGCAATTCATTAAATATGTTCAAAGAAAATCATTTAAGAGTAAGTCAGAGGTTTCTGGAAATTGTTATGCAGTCGTTTTAAACAGGCCAGGACAAGTAACAGTATTGCAATAGAATATGGAAATAGGAAATTACACATCATTTTCAGTCTCCAAGTTACACCTTGCTTCACTTGTGGCCTCATGGATACAACTCTGGACTGGAACTCAGGAGACCTGTGTCTTAGTCTCATCTCTATCACTGCCCTGCTGGGTGACCCGAAAAGGGATCCTGGTTGCTCCGGTCAGCACCGCCAACTGGGATGTTAAGTCCGGTCAGTGGTGCTGCGGGTCTAAGGCAGGCTAGTTCCTACTTGGCACCGTGCTGCGCCCTGGAAGCAGCCAGCAGGTCTGGTTCCTCGGCGGTGGAGAGGCCACAGGGCTCCACACATTGCCCAAGCACCAGCTCCGCACTCCCATTGGCCAGGAACTGCAGCCAATGGGAGCTGGGAAGGCGGTGTCTGCAGGCAAGAGCAGCGTGTGGAGCCTCCCCCCCCCCCCCGCCCGCCCACCTGCCCCGACCTAGGAGCCGGACCTGCTGGCTGCTTCCAGGGCGCAATGCGGAGTCAGGACAGGCAGGAAGCCTGCCTTAGCCCCACTACACTGCTGACCAGGAGCCACCCAGGTAAGCCCAGGCCCCAATCCCGAGCCCCAATCCCCTACCTCAGCCCTGAGCCCCCCACAAACAGGAGCCCCCTTCTGCACCAAATCCCTCAGCCCCAGCCCAGAGCCCATACTCCCTCCTGCACCCCAACCCCATTCCTCAACCTGCAGCCTCCTCCCACACTCTGAATCCCTTGGCCCCAGCCTGGAGCCTCCTCCTGCACCCTAACCCTTCATTCCTGACCCCACCAGAGCCTGTACCATCCTCCCATACCCCAACTCCCAGCTCAGAGCCCCCTCCTGCACCCTCAACCCCTCATTTCTGGCCCCACCCCGGAGCTCGCACCCCCAGTTAGAGCCCTAACCTCCTGCCCCAGCCCAGTGAAAGTGAGTGAGGGGGGAAAGAGCAAGCCACCAAGGGAGAGGGAATGTAGTGAGGGGGGGCAGGACCTTGGGGAAGGGGGTGGGTAGGGGGCGGGGCCTCAAATAAAGGGTGGGGCTAGGGTGTTAAATTTTGTGCAGTTAGAAAGTTGGCAATCCTAGTTTAAAACCATTGTATAACAATTTCCAAAAATCTCTGACTTATTTTTAAATGATTTTCTTTGAACAAATTTAATGAATTGTACTGATTGTGAAAGTGGACTCCATCTGCCCAGGTACAGTAAGGCATAAATCATGAGCCATAAAGCAATCAGGTACATTACAGTCTTCCCCATACAGCTCTGCCAGAGCACCTTAATCCTGATTTGCTGTACAGCTGCCAAGCAGTTACACTTCTGAGTCTTCATAAATAGACTGCTAATCATATTGAATTATGTGATGGTTTGAAGATGCATAGAAAAGTTTACTAGGAACTAAATTGAGGCTACCACCATTTATAGTATTTTCACTTGTGATCAAATCAATATTTGAATCCATGTTTGTATTAACTGACTGAAATGTCAACCGACCAGAAACTTGTCTTTAATCCTGTGCGGCAAATCAAAGAAAATGCTGTTTCCACCCAATTTGAAGAGATTAGAAAAAGAGGCAGCTAATGTAAACCGACAGATTATGCCAAATAAAACTAATCATGCAGTTGTGTACAATTATAAATCAACTAGTTAGAGATACATTGCTCCTGAAGCTGTGAAATACATGTCTTAAACTACTGTAATTTTATAAATTCAGAACTGGCTATTGTACATGTCTCAAATTACCATATGATTAATACAAGCCTTCTGCTTAACTTCTGACTATGAATTTTGAGAAAATAAAGCTAAAGGAAGCACTAAACCTATGTGATGGAAATTAAGGTGCATGCTTTAAAATAGACAGTTTTGTTTTTCAGTCTGTGATTACTAGTATTTATTCTTTTCATGACTTACTATAGCTAGAGATGGTCTGTATTGGGGACCTGTCCATTCATGCAGTTTAGTGTTGAATCAAAACTAATCCAGATTAAAACATTTGGAATAATTTCTTTCAGATTTTTCAAATTACATTTGTCCTTGAGTTTGATGTAAGCATGGTGCTCAGGACATTCTATGTATTTATTGTTAACGTTTTGGCATTAGTGTGTGCACTGTGGTCAGCTGAGGAATGGGGAGAGCCATTTTTTCACTTTCCATTTAAGAAGTCAAAAAAAACCCCAAATGTTCAGAGGCTAGTGGAGCATATTCCTTGAGCAAATCCAGCTATGCTTTATGTGCTTTTGTAACACGTTATTGGGAGCCATATAGCATGTGCCTCTGAATATTAAGAGAAGAAAATGACTATGCAGAACAACCTGCCGTTATATAATTTATGTTTTCATTTAAATGGCCTTTCCTCATAGTTTTGAGGTCAGCTGCAAGTTTTTGATGTGATAAATCAATGTCTTCTGAAGGACCACAAAAAAGTGAAGAAGCAAGAGGTGATTTAAATTTTAATTAGTTTAATATAACACTGCAACTTCATCACCTTAATCAGCTTCATCTCCTTAATCAGCATGAACTCTGTTCATTTTTTGTGGAATTGATTTTCTTGTCTTGTTAACTGACTTAAACATATAGTGGTGTGTTGCCTTTTAGGCTTACAGTCCAAGCTGAATGTCCAATGCACTTGGAGGACTTTCCTATGGATGCTCATTCATGCCCATTGAAATTTGGCAGCTGTAAGTACATAGCTAGAAGTATAGCTGTTGGCTAATGAATATCTTGTGTGGTTCAACATCACTTTGTTTCACAAATTGTCATTGCCCAGGTTTATTAGGCACAGAAGGTTATACTGTATCATGTATTTTGACATGCTGAGATCTTTTTCAGTGATCTATCCAGTAAGGCATTTGAATAATTCCTGGACTCTGCTTTAACTAAAAATATTATAGGGCTAATTTACCACTGCACTGTTCCAGTTTTATGCTAGTGTAACTCTGTTATTTTCAGTAACACAGTGGTGAATCAAGACCTGTGTGTATGACATATAAATATTGTATTTATACAAAGTAAACTAAAGCCTTCTAAACAAAGATACATATTCAGAAATATATCTATGAAGTTTCTAAAGATTCTAACTGGCATACTTTAGAATGCAGTGCATTTTCTCTCTTAATGGTATGTGTTTCATTCTTAGTCAGTGAAGGCTGCAGCAAATGACTTATTGAGATTAAAGTTACAGTATACATTTTGTAGTTTAATATGTAGGGTCTGATCCTGATCTCACACCACTTTTATACCAGCATAACTTTATGAACTTCAGTGGCATTACTCCTGCTATAAGTAAGATCAGAATCAGGCCCATATTTTATAGTAGCTGGGGCTTTTTAAATATTGTATCTCTCTCCTTGGTTTCTTGCATTTATTTTCCTTTAAGAGATAGCAGCAGATTCACTGCTGGGCACAAAACAGAAGGTGAATTTCAAGGGGTTGGTTACTGCTGTTTGATTCTCTGGCTGATTTCACACTGGCCTAATAGAGTACAAAGCAACCCCCACATTCCACCGGGTGGTAACTAAAGGGGTAATTTGGTTCATAAGCTAGGCAGTGTCAAAGCCCTGTACATGCCTCTGATGTGTCCCCTTCCCCAGGAGTGTATGGGGAAAAGACGTAGGAATAGGCTGCACTAGGTCCATGCCCTCTGGGATCATCTCCATGCGGGAGAATCCCCGGTTGGAGAGATACAGGGAGTTTTTATTGTGCCTGGTGAGGACTGAGTAGGGTCGACTCTTACAAGCCTACTTTGAATACATATCAAATTTCTTTCTTGCGGAAGTAATCTTTTGCTTTATATTCTAATTTAGCTATGTGTTACCCAAACTACGTAACATAACAACATAACCCCAGAAGTCTTACATAAAATCAACTAAGAAATAATAGCATATGGGTCTTGCAGCCAGTGCTGTCTGTGTGCAGAGAGAGCGCCCAGGATCTGGGGTACAAATAAATGCATATTTGCCAGGTGTAGTAGTAAAATAACAAGTTTTATATAGCAGTGAACTGGTCTGAAGACAAAGTATTATGAAAGGCTGAATGCCAAAGGGAAAGTATAAAACTAGAGGTAATCCCAAAACATGAAACAAACCCATTGAAATATATACTTGGACAAGGCTATCACTGTATAGCTGCACTTCATTTGTACACAGCGGTTTGAAACGTGTCTGTCTGGAACTGAATATGTGAGACTGAGTGAGTTTCTTCTGCTTTTTGGTAATTGAATTGTTCTGTGTCTGACAGTGGTAGTGCTTATTTTGTTTATTTGGCATCCTCCCAGGCTTCGGGTTCTGTAGGAAGAGGAAGAATTGAAACCTGTTCACAATATTTTCTCTTTTGAAAAGCTGACTCTCTTTTCCTGCAGATGGCAGCTCCCAGTGCTACAGAACTGCTGAAGTTCTCACACATCTTTGCGTATTCCCACTTTCCGTCTCTCTCTCTCTTGTTCTTACTCTTACTTTTTTCATTGTTTAATTTCTCTACTTTAAAATCATTTCTAGAGTCCCATGTATATTTCCGTTTTTAATGAGGGAGAGAAAACAAAGAAAAAACTACTGAATAATTATAAAAACAAAGCTGAGTGCTTGAGGGCCTGTGGTTTACACATATGAGGACAAATCTTCAGTTGGTGTAAATCAGCATAGCTCCATTGAACTCAGTGTCGAACATTACTGTCTGGAATTTCTGTATGAGGAAAGCTCAAGAGAGTCTGGCTATGCCAACTAGGGTTCTTGGGTTCTTATCACGATCAGCATTATTATCAAAGGGTACCGACGAGCCGAAAAAAATCAGAATGGACACTTAGGGTATGTCTACACTACAGTAGAAGACCAGTGACTGGCGTGGGTCAGCTGACTTGGGCTGCCAGACTATAAAATTGTAGTGTAGAATTTGGCTTAGGCTGGAACTGGGCTCTGGTATCCGTCCCTCTTGCAGGGTCTCGGAGTCTCGTCTCCAGCGTAAGCCCAAATGGCTACACTACAATTTTATAGTCCCGCAGCCCAAACCCTGTGAGCCCGAGTTAGCTGACCTGGGCTAGCTGCAGCTGTGCTGCGGGTCTTTTATTGCAGCGTAAACATGCATCCTCTGTCTATCACTAGGAGGATCATCAACCAGCAAGACTGTTGCAATATCTCTGCCATACTCAGAACAAAAACCAAAGTGAAAGAATCAGAGAAATCATAGGATAACAGATGATACCAGAATTGCCTTACTTCATGCTTCTCAATAACCTAACCCTAAATGGGAAGGTTAGGGACAAGACTGTAATGGTGATTTGTCAGGCAAGAGACTTCCAGCAGCATATATGTAGGAAGCTGGCAACACACTATCCTTCAGGGAAGTGTTAACAGTCTCTGCAATTTTGGTCTCTGCTAGATTTTATTAGCCATTAGCTCCTCCATGAGCGCTAGAGCTTTCTCAAATGAAAATGACTGAAACTCAGCTAGGTGATATGTTGTATTTCTTTCTCCACCTGCACTATAGCCACAGCATAGGATTTAAATTTACTTATCACTATCAGACTCTGAACATGATTTCTTCCATCAATGCTTTAGCCTCCTCTCTTCACGCCCCATTTGCCGATTGGGGATATCAAACTGGAAAAGTATGTTCCTTTCTTTGACAAAATAAATGTAAGGGACAGGATTATATTATTTCTTGAATTTTATTCCCCTTGGTGGTTTTATTTGGATTACATGGACAGTTTTTCTGAATCACTTGCTAAGTGTTGTGTACAGCTTCTATTATTGCAATGGAAATATCTTTCCCGTCTCGTGGCCTTTGTTCTGCACAAATCTCCCTCCTACTGTTTCCTTTGTACTTTCTCCCACTCTGCTCTTCATGTCTTGCTCAGTGCTGCACCCCAGGCTTGAAACACTCACCTACTTCTTGTATAATAAACAGCCCCAGGCATCCCATGCAGCAAGTGTTAAGCCAGTGTCCTAACAACACACAGAATAACACATTCACACTCTGTATGACCGCATCCACCTTTAAGGGAAGCTAGAATTGCTGAACATAATCATCTTTTCCTGTCTCCCAATCATTGAAGATGCATTAATGCTGGCAGTTTTAGTTCCTTTTATTTTTAGTTTATGTTGGCAGTGCTATTAGTTTTGCAATAAAGTTCCTGTGGGAGGGTTGGGGCTCCCCTGAGCCCCCAGAAGACCCCAATTTAAGTTGTTTATAATGTCCTTCCCCGTTTGCAGCTCATGAGGGGTTCTCCAAATAAAATCAAACAAATGAAAGAAAGGTCCTTTTCTCTCTCTTTTCCTTGAGCGAGAGGGGAATCAGAGTAAAAGAAAAGAAAGGCAAAGGTGGACTGTCTCTTAGGCAGTCTTTTGGGGTCACCCCTTTGGGGCTTGGCTTATCAGCTGGTATTGTGTCTTTAATTAGGGTCTACATACAGCTTCTTCTCTTAGGGTACCCTGCTTTTGAACTTGTCCAGGTGGTTTCAAGGGCAGTGAGGCCTGCGACTGTCTCCCTCTTGGTTGATCTGTCTCTGTGGTCAGCAGTCTCTGAGATGTAGCAATCTTCTTCCTGTTCACAACCCCTTCCTATGGTGGTGGTCCATTTTTAAGCTTCCCTGCTCCAGGCAGAGTAAGTCTTACAAGTGTGCCTGGTTAGTGCTGAATGAGCTCAGAATAGCTTGCTAGTCTCCTCTCTACAGGAGTAAGAGTGGGCCCCTTCATAGTGCTCCTTGGCAAAGTGGGTATTTTCCCTTTTGCTATCCTCTGAAGTGGACTGTGTGAGCAGCCCCAACAGTCTGCATGTCCCACTCCTTTCAGAGGGGCCCGGTTATGGAGTGAAATTTAAGGGAGAAAAACCAGGCCCAGAAACAGCAGGGCGCAGTGACTCTTGTTGCAGTGTTAGGCAGACCCACCATATTTAGATATGAACGTCAAACAAGCAGGAAAAGCTTGTAGCTCATTTCAGACTCCATAGATAAGCAGAAACAAATTTCCAGAAAGTTAATCTGTCCTACACATAACAAATCATTGACACAGGCACCCACTCCAATTTAGGCTTTAGGGCACATTTAATAAGTAATCTCCAATGAATATTTTTACAGTTTATAAACAGATTTTGCATGTAACTTAACAGCAATAATGTTCAGTTGGTTATATCAAAGAAAATTAACAATATATAGTCCTGTGCTGCATGTATACTGTGAGGCCAGCATACTTATATATTCTCAAGCAATTTAAATATTATTTTTCCCTATCAGTCTTAGACTATGATGGCAGTTTTAGGAAAATAATTAAATAGTTCTCCTAATTATTTACGCCCTGAAGTTGCAAATCATGAACACTTTTTGTTCTAAAATGCTGACAAAATATTTTCTTAATATTTTCCATAGATGCATACACAACTTCAGAAGTGACCTACATTTGGACTTACAATGCATCTGATTCCGTACAGGTTGCACCAGATGGCTCTAGATTGAATCAGTATGATTTGCTAGGCCAAACAGTTGGAAAGGAGACAGTTAAATCGAGTACAGGTTAGTAAAATGCATTGGAAGAAAAGGATAGTTGCTTTATTATAATAAGCATAAGATGCTGATGGTATTATGTCATTAGACTGCCAAAACCAGTATTGGCAGTAATAAGATTACTCCATTTCAGTAATATTGTATATTATGAGCAGCCTGTAAAAACAATTTGCTAATTCCTTGAAGCTTAATGAAATTACAAGTGGCAGTGGAGGTAAACCGTTCCCTATCGCCGTTTCCAAAAGGCTCCCGTGAAACCTAATATCAAGGGTTTGTATGAATCTTTGTAACTCAAACCTTGGTTAAGGTGAAAGATGGGAAGTGTCATTTTCAGTCTACTACCTTCATGGTATGATTTGATTTTTTTTTCCTCCTGGACAATGGATTATTAGCATTGCCTATTGGTATGTCCCACAGGCTCATACATGTAGTTGACCCTTGCATCTGCATAGAGCCCTATTGACTTCAGTGGGGCTTTGCATGTCCACCAGTATCTGCCCACGTGTATGAACATGCAAGATCACCAAAGGTCTTTGTCATGGCACACAGTTTTTTCTTTGTAAATACAGTATAAAAATTCACTTCTAGAATATATTGTGCAGGACAAATATTGGATCCAAGTTTGCTCTCATTGAACCCCATGACAACATTTTCCTTGAATTCAGTGACAGTAGGATACAGCCCACAGAGCCAAAGTCAAAAAGTTCATTTACATTCAGTAGGATTTTTCTGCCTAAATAGTTTTGTAGACTTCATCTACAGCACATTTGTTTCACATAGATTTACCGTGCTACCTTTAATTGCCAGGAAAATGAATTGTCTATAGAGGCTAATAGTTCATTTTATAGGGTTTTTTGTTTTTCTCTTTCACGTACTAGGTGAATATACAGTAATGACCGCTCATTTTCACTTAAAGAGAAAAATTGGTTATTTTGTGATTCAGACTTACCTCCCCTGCATCATGACAGTCATTCTCTCCCAAGTGTCGTTCTGGCTGAACAGAGAATCTGTACCTGCAAGAACAGTCTTTGGTGAGTATTCTGAGGAACACATGGCATGTGCATTAGGCAACTTCTGCAGCGGTCAGTAAGCATTTCTGAAACCAGCTGAAGCCCATTTAGTTCTTTTTATAGGGTGGCTTGCCCTGTATGGGCTGGAGAGCCTGGGGCTAGCAAACCCTGCTGACTGAAAGAGTGGAATCAGATGATTCCCCTATTAAAAGCACTCAGAAGTGGCAAGCATGTGTGTGCGCTTAGGGAGAGTAGAGACTTTCAGGAGCGAGCAGAGTCTTGGGATTTGGGACTAAGACTCTATCTAGGAAGGGCTGGGGGTGGCCTGCTGAGGCTGGGGAGACCCTGAGAAAACATGTTTGTTGGACTTAGTTTTATTTTGAGTTTACTTTTTGTGCATAAACCCACAGCCCAAGGAGGGTTCTTTTGACCACAGAAGAAGTCTGTGTAAGGGGCCCTGAAAAGGAGGGAGCAGAGGTGGGGTTCCAGAGATTGACCTCTGGCTATGAAGGGTGCTCAGGAGGCAGAAGAACTTGTTACAAAGATCCTTTCTGATTCAAGTTCATTATAGAAAGTGACAAAGTGCTGTTGTTTGTAGTCCATAGACCCTTCAGGTGCAGGCTACAGGTCTTCTGACAGCCCTTTCAGGAGAATTAGCATATGAAAGTGGCATACAGATATTTCCTTGACTTTTTTTTTTTAAGGGATCAGTTTGCATATAAAGTAATAAGGTTCTAATCTTGAATGTTTTCAAGTTAAATATTGTATTTATATTGAGGTTTGGTTCGGAAAGATTTCATCTATACTATCAACGAGTGTTAGTGTGGTGTTGGTGTATATATACTTCTAGCTCTATTTATAAACTAAGCAGAATGGAAGTCCCACTTCATTTCAAAATATTGCAGTGTGCGAACTACAGTTCTTTTTCTAGTGAACATGTGCTTTTAGGCCAAATCCTTCTCCTTCAGCCAAACCAGAATGTGATGCAAGGAGGGAGGTAGTGAATGAGTTCAGCAGCTGAGATCAAGGAGTTCTGTCTATCTAATACACTTACATGCCCTCTGTTACTGAAGTATCTAAGTTCCTCACAATTTCGAACGTATTTATCTGCACCCCGATAAGGTAGAGGAGGACTATTATCTCCATTTTACAGATAGGGAACTAAGGCACAGAGAGACTACATGACTTAGAGTCATAGAAATGTGGGGCTGGAAGGGATCTTGAGGTCATCTAGTCCAGCCCCCTGTGCTGAGACAAGACCGAGCATACCTACTCCATCCCAGAATGATGTTTGTCTAACCTGTTCTTAAAAAACTTCCAGTGATGAGTATTCCATTATTTCCCTTGGAAGCCTATTTCAGTACTTACCTATTCTTATAGCTAGAAAGGTTTTCCTAATATCTAACCTAAATCTTCCTTACTGCAGATTAAGCCCATTACTACTTGTCCTACTTTCAGTGGACGTGGAGAACAACTGATTACTGTCCTCTTCATAACCACCTTTAACAGATTTGAAGACTGTTGTTAGGTCCCCCCTCAGTCTTTTTCCCTCTCAAAACTAAACATACCCAGTTTTTTTTAATCTTTCCTCATAGGTCAGGTTTTCTAACCCTTTTATCATTTTTATTGCTGTTCTCTGGACTGTCTCCACATTGTTCCTTAAGTGTGGCACCCAGAATTGGTCATTGTACTCCAGCTGAGGCCTCACCAGTGCTAAGTAAAGACCATTACTTCCTGTGTATCACATATGACGCTCCAGTTAGTACACCTCAGAATATTAGCTGTTTTTGCAACTGCATCCCCTTGTTGATTAATATTCAATTTGTGATCCACTGTAACTCCCAGATCTTTTTCAGAGTACTATTGCCTAGCCAGTTATTCCCCATTTTGTAGTTCCTTCCTAAGTGAAGTACTTTCCATCTTGGTTGAATTTCATCTTGCTGATTTCATTCCAATTCTCCAATTTGTCAACATCATTTTCAATTCTAATCCTGTCCTCCAAAGTGCTAGCTTGGTTCCATACACAAATTTTGTAAGCATATTCTCCACTTCATTGTCCAAATCATTAATGAAAACATTAAATAGCACCAAACTAAGGACAGACCCCTGTGAGACCTTGTTAGATGAGTCCTACCAGTTTGATAGCGAACCATTGATAACTACTCTTCTAGTATAATTCTTCAAGCAGTTGTGCACCCACCTTAGAGTAATTTTGTCTAGTCACGAGGCTGTGACAAAAGCCTTACTAAAATCAAGATGTATGACACCTACAATTCCCCCCTCCCTCCCATCCACAAGGTCATTAATCTGGTCAAAGAAAGGAATTAGGCTGGTTTGGTATGATTTGTTTTTGACAAGTTCATGTTGGCTATTCCTTATTACCCTGTTATTCTCTAGGTGTTTACAAGTGGATTTTTAAAATATTTTGTTTCACTATCTTTCAATGTATCAAAGTTAGACTGGCTGATCTATAATTCCTTGAGTCCTCTTTGTTTCCCATTTTAAAGACAGGCACTATGTTTTCCATTTGTCAGTCCTTTGGGACCTCACCCATCCTCCGTGAGTTCTCTAAATTGATCAATCACTAATGTTTCTGAGATTGCTTCAGATAGTTTCTTAAGTACCTTAGCGTTCAGAGTTCCATTTATGTCCTGCTAGTGTGATTTATTGATTTAGAAGTAAACCGTGCTTATGAATAAAAGGGAAAATATTATTACCCTTTGAAAATGAGATCACTTATTTGTCTAATATGGAGTTAGATGCCTACATTTGAAAATGTTAGCCAAGGTATTTTATGTTTCTGTAAGAATATTTCTTCTTTGCTATTCCATAGATATAATCGAGTATCTTTATAATAATATTTTCTACTAGCCTAGCATGGCATTGCCACCCTTACTTCTGTGCCGCTGATAGTGGCAGCACTACCTTCAGAGCTGGGCGCCTGGCCAGCAGCCGCTGCTCTCCGGCCACTGAGCTTTGAAGGCAGCAGCTGCCGTTCTGTTCGCTCTGCCTTCGCAGCCGAGTGGCTGGAGAGCAGCAGCTGCTGGCTGGGCGCCCAGCTCTAAAGGCAGTGCCGGCATCAGCGACAGAACAGAAGTAAGGGTGGCGTGGTTCAGAGGCAGATTAAGGTTTCCTGGGGCCCTGGGCCAGAGCAAGTGAGGGGCCCCTCCCCACCCCTTCTGTCTGCGGTGCCCTCCCCTGTTCTGCCCCTTCTGCCTGTGGTGCTGCCCACAGCCCCACCCCTTTCTGCCCTTTCCCAAGGACCCTGCCCCTGTTCCACCCAGGGGCCCCCAATTCTGCCCACCCTACAACCTGTTTGCTCCTTTCTGCCCCCCCGCCCCCCGAGCCCCAAGACTAGAGAAGCTTTGTCCCTGCACCATGGCCATGGGGCCATAGTGGGGAGCCAGAGGTCCTCTAGTCCCAGGGACGCAGTGGGGGTCCGGGTGCTGGGGCTTCCACTGCCACCCGCCACGGTTCTGCAGGGGACCAGGGTCAGGGCTCTGGGGCTCCTCCCTCCCCACCTGCCTGGCGCTTCTGCCAGAGAGCTGGGTAAGGCACAGGTGCTTCCCCTGCCACCCCGGAGCTTCTGCCAGGAACGGGGTCGGAGTACAGCAGGCTTTCTCTGCTGGAGGCAGGACTGGGGGTTGCTGGGGGACTTCCCTCATCCCATGGCTTCTGCTGGGGACGGGTGGGGTGGATGCTGCAGGGGTCTTCCCCCATCCCGCGGCTTCTGCCGGCTATAGGATTGGGGGACACAGGGGCTTCCCCTGCCCCATCCGGTGGGCAAGAGAAGCCAGTGGCCTCCCAGTTGGCTGAGGCCCCTGGGCCTGGGCCCAGTGGCTAATCCAGTGCTGTACCCGTTGCTCTGGGAGGAGTGGCTACGGGAAGACTAAGGCAAATTTTGGGGTGGTACAGCTCCTGCGAGCTCCTCTAGCACTATTCCAATCACCTTCAGAAAAGGCAAAGTGAGGAGCATCAAAAGGAAGTTGCATATAATGTTTTTGCACTTCAGCTAGCTTTATTTACTGTAGTAGTTATCCACATGTCCAGTGTATTGAGGGCAGTCTCGAGTATTCATATTTGTACTAGAAATTAAACTGAAATGAGTTGATATTGAATTCTAGGACATTGTGAGTCCGTCTCCTGTACACTGAATAGGAGAGGGAAGAAAGGCCATCCAGTCTGTCTTTTGGGGCCAAGGACCATTTGATGCTCATTTCTATGCATCAGTACTAATTTTTATTTTTATTTGATTTCTGATTTGGAGCTACATCTGTTAGTTCATGCATGTAATGCTAAGATATAGATAGGGTTCAGACTAATACAGAGCTTCTCAAAATGTTTACAAGGTGGAATACTTTTTAATAGCAAAATTTTCTCCTAAACCATCTCCTGTCCTATATGCAGTAGCGTAAACTACATTCCACTCCCATTGCAATCATATAATATCCCTATTGCAGATACACTACTTTAAAAGAATCACTGCCCAAGTGCAGGAATGGATAGGAGATGGGGCTGCTGCACAAGTATAAATGAGGGAAGTATTTGGCCTGGAAAACCTTTATTACTGGTTGTGAGGCACAAGAAAGGAAAAAACCAGCTTGGTTTTCAGATCACAGATTGGGTTTGCAGGGCTGACAGTTAGAAAAGACATCTTCATACTTATAAACTAAGTATATTTGACATAAAATCATTGAAACATTAAACATGAAATCCCACAATGTCATTTTTATAGACTAGAACCATATTTTAAACAGTAAAATTAGAAAATGCCAAAATTAAGGTTTTGTCTGTCACTGTTTGTGGCCATCTTACAGTCTGACATAAAAGAAAAGAAGCGTTTCTTGCCATTGATTTGGTGCCATATCTGCAACATGATTGAGAAAGGGTTAGGATATTATTGCCTGAGGTCAGGTGTAGTTGGAGACTGTTCATCTCCTTATCAACCTTCTCTCTTATGAAAGAGTGATTAGTCATTGGGCAATGGTTATGAGGCCTGTTGAGTTGGTAGCATTGTTCAGACTGTTGCATGATTGAAGGCAGGAGACAGCTTTCCTCAAAAGAGGTGTTGTCTGTGTTACTTACCAGAGGGCCCATCCACTCATGACTCTCACACCAGTGTTACACCAGTGTTTCTTCTCTTAAATTAAAACTTGGGTAATGGAATGGAAAATCAGACCCTTAATATACTGTTTAGAGCAATATGCATTCTATGTGCTTGCTAATGTACAGATGTGAATTTTCTTCCATCTTTGTATAGTACATGAAATATATGTGCTTCCTTTTACACTAGTTAGGCCTGATTCCTCAGCATTACTGATTTTTTCAGTCATAGTAGGTCCAACAGTGAGAAATAGGTAAATTCTCTTTATACAATGCTTTGCCCTAGGGGAGACCTTATAATGCAGAAGGTTTTTACATTTTCATTAATCCTAATAATTCAAAATCTGTTGTCTGTTGATTGAAGAACAGAATGCCACAGATTTCCACATTGGAAATCTGGCATTGCAATATAAATTCTCTTTATTTTTTTCAAAAAGAAAAGGAGTACTTGTGGCATCTTAGAGACTAACCAATTTACTTGAGCATGAGCTTTCGTGAGCTACAGCTCACTTCATTGGATCACATTGCATCTGATGAAGTGAGCTGTAGCTCACGAAAGCTCATGCTCAAATAAATTGGTTAGTCTCTAAGGTGCCACAAGTACTCCTTTTCTTTTTGCGAATACAGACTAACACGGCTGTTACTCTGAAACCTACCTTTATTTTTTTCTTCATTCAGTCCAGGTTATACAAATGTGATCACTTGGACATCATTCAATTTATTGAATAGATAAATAAAAGTCCAGAAACCTTCATTAACAGCTGTTTGGTGATTTTGCAATTTGAATAGGGTTTGGGATGCAAAGTGTGCAGCTGAACATTTTAGAGGAACTGGCAACCAGTAGCAGTTTATAGGATGTAAACTAATGACATTTAAAACAAGACTAGAAAAGGTCACCAACAAATCTTGAATTAGAATTCTGAAGAAGCCAATGTGGCTTCAAGAAAATTAGTCTTCTCCAAACATTATGAATTAAACAGAACATTGTTGGCTGCTGTATATATTTATAGAGGAGTTCCTGTCATCTTATCTTTGAGAAGCAATTACTTCATTGATACCTGTGTATAATGAAATTGATTTATCTTAATTACCTGAATAGTAGTACAGTTTGTATGTATTACTTCTGAGTTTAAGGTGTGGTGTCCCCTTCTCTCTTTTGGGGAAGGAATCAAAAGTAATCAGCAAAGTTCTTTGAGCCAGATAATAGAAATCTAAGAAGGGAAATAAATGCTTGAACAAGCATTTAATGCATATTAGCATGTTTTCATAAAGAATTTATTCTGCATTGCACGGTGTACAGTGGGATAGCTCCCACCTGACACAACAGTATTGCTGTTGATTTTGTAACTATTGCTACCTCCCTAATAGGTGGATTCTAAAAATAGAAATATCTGATGTGTGGCCTGATGCCTGGAAACTATGTGCAATAAGCAATAAACTTCTAGAGAAGTCCTCTTAATCACTGCGGGGAAGAGAAGAATGGAGGTTTTCTGCCTAGCCTCCTTTTCCCTTCACAATCCTCTCAGAGAATGAGATTCCTTGCTTAGGGTCTGATGGGGGACAGAGACAGCGAAGGCAGAAGGGGACTGAACAGACCCACTCTCTGCTTCCTTTCCTTTCCCAATGGTGCTTAAAAGTACCTTGCCAGTAGAGGAAACATACATGGTGGAGCCCCATTCTGCAAAGCCTGGACTACTGATTTCCAGTGATGGAGGATCTTGCTGAGTTTCTGTCAGAATTCTCCATTCTTTGTTTGATGCTGATATTCCTTCCTGTAATCCTGTGAAGTTAATATTTATTGCTGCTCTTTTAGGGATCTGGTTTTATTTCCTCTTAGCAACTGTAACCAGTTATAACAAATATTTTTGTTTGTAATATTTGAATTGTGAGCTATGAGATGCTATTAGTAATTCTTTTTTTGTCACTGAGGCTCTTTTGACTACATGTCAATATTAGTGTGGATATATTTATCTCTGGTATGTGTACAACTTTGTATTGTTTCTTATCCAGAAGAGAGACACATTTTTAATGGCATTCCAGAGATGGAAGAGTTAAGGGTGCCTGAGTGTAACTTTGGTGACTCTGGTTGGGTAGGGTTGATTTACTAGGGGAATTGTTGGTGTATTTGTGTCAATGGGTGGATTTATATTGGTATATGGCTTTTTTCTATATATCCTGTTTTTTGTATTGTTTTGAGTATGGCTTTATCTTCCACTATTGGGGTTTCATGAAGCGCAAAGTATTTTTGTTTGTTTTCCCTGTTTTGTTCAGTGTTTAAATACAAATAGTAGATCTGAAAGTTTCAATTAATTTGTCGTACTATAATATTATCCGTTTTACCTCAGTGAGAAATTGACCAGCTTACCTCACTTAATAATTGTATGTGGAAGTGAGACAGCCACTAGCAAAGATACCTGCAATCTCCTGTTGTCCCCCATAGGAGTGAAACCACAGGCTGTACTTAGTCAGAATGGCTGCCAAACATGTATAGTCTTTGACAGTGGACACAAAAAACTACTCCTTGGAAAGTTAGCCATTAATTCTTTTCCATTGTTTGCAATGCAGTTGAAGCCAGGCTGACCTCAGAAAAGTTGACCATCCCTTGGATTCGCTGGTTGGGAAACTGGGCGGGAAACTGGGCAGGAAACTGTTAGGAGGCAGGGATTATTGGCACTGCAAATGCTCATCAACATGTCCTTTTTGCTATACTGCTGCAAAGTGATTTGACACATTCCATAAAGCAAACTAGTTAATTTAGTTGCCTCGCTGTGGGGTTTTCTCCCAAAAGTCTGATTGATCAAAAAATGAAAAAAAAAATCTGTATGTATTTTCAAGACTGTATCTTCAGACATTTTTCACCAAAATTTTATTTAAAAAAAAAGTGAATCAAAACTAGGTTACAAAGGAAAATTCTGCTGCCACCTTCCATATGGTGCATCTAGTATGCCACCATACTATATGAACATTATGTAAACATTTTTATAATTCTTAGAAATGTACTGTAAGATGTTCCTGTTCTCAATCTTATTCAATTTCAAAATTCAGTTAAAATTGCCGATATTTTCTTTTTTTCCACCCTCTACAGGAGTAACAACTGTCTTGACAATGACAACGTTGAGCATCAGTGCACGAAATTCCCTCCCAAAAGTAGCTTATGCAACAGCCATGGATTGGTTTATTGCTGTTTGTTATGCATTTGTATTCTCTGCATTGATAGAATTTGCCACTGTAAATTACTTCACAAAACGAGGATGGGCATGGGATGGAAAAAGCGTAGTCAATGATAAGGTAAATGATAATGAAACACATTTATATTTCCAGTCAATTCTAAGAAAGCATTTAACAGATATTTTGGTAGTTGCTTACTACTGAAAAATACTTGAAATTTCAAACCAATAGAAAGATTATGTCTTGTGAGATGAAAGTAGGTGTGGATAGAAAGATATTGTAAAGTGTGTGCTCAAATTGCCAACCTCTCGCAGAAATTGAACTGCATACAAGAACTTTCTCTAGCAGGCTGTCCTTGGAGAAATGATTATTGTGTCAAGGCTTTTGCCACATTAATCAATATCCTATTTGAGTCTCGTTAAATGTCAAAAATATAAATTCTGAGGTTACACCACATTATGCTCCTGAGTCCTTCATGTGGAAATGAATAAAATCAGAGTAATATTTCTGTAAAATATCTTTATTCAGATTTATTCAAAATAACTGTAACCCTTCTGCCCATCAGAGTTGGCAGCAAGAAGGGCCGGGTTCAGTATCTAGGGGTTCCATTCCAACAATGCAAAACCGGCTCGAGCCCCCACCCAGTGACCTGGGACAAATATATACCATCCTCGCTGGGCGCTTCCAAGAGGCAATACTTCCCCTCTCGCAAGCACAGAGTCTGAGTGTAGCAAAAGCCTTTTAATAACATAGAGAAACAATGTGGCATTATGTTGTGGAAACACCACCAACAGGATTCATAACACAACCCATGAGCAAAAAACCCACCCCAAGCAAATTGGGGTATGTCCTTTCCCTTTGGTTCTTGAGTCCAGCAACCCAAAGTCACAAAAGTCCAACAACCCAAAAGTCTCTGTCCCTGGTCAGGTTTCAGAGTAGCAGCCGTGTTAGTCTGTACTCGCAAAAAGAAAAGGAGTACTTGCGGCACCTTAGAGACTAACAAATTTATTTGAGCATAAGCTTTCGTGAGCTACAGCTCACTTCATCAGATGCATCCGATGAAGTGAGCTGTAGCTCACGAAAGCTTATGCTCAGATAAATTTGTTAGTCTCTAAGGTGCCACAAGTACTCCTTTTCTTTTTGTCCCTGGTCAGTGCAGCACCAGAGTTCGAAAGTTTATCTGCAGAGTTTTACCTCCCAACCTGGGTGGAGATGGGAGGGGGGGTTTAAGGGGTCCAAAGCCAATTGCCCCACCTCTCCATGCGGCTCTGCTCCACTCCACACTCTGCTCCACTCCACACTGCAGTCATCCCACAAACTGCTCCGCTTCACCAGCCACTCTGCTCTGCCAGCCATCCCATGAGCCGCTCCAGCTGTTCCGTAAACTGCTCTGCTCCAAGAGCCACTCTGCTCTGCCAGCTGTCCCGCAAACTGCTCCACAATATATCTTCAGGCTCCCCCACTACTTAACACAACACTCCATGATTTCAGCTCTTAGTAAGTTTAGCTCTTTTGTGATTTCAGCTTGTAGTAGGGGAGCCTCAGTGCTGGTGCACCATTGGCCCAAAGTGAATTCAGCTCAGCAGCCTGTAACTAGACTCCAAATGGAATCAAAATTAGCTCGGATATTCCACAGTGGAGAGAGGAGGAAGTGCAATTAGCGTAAGGGGCCCATACCACCACGTATTAATACCTGTCCTTAGCCTCTCTCAATTCACTGAGTTTTGGAACCCATGTTCCTTGCCTAGCGAGTGCTACTTAGTTGATGGCAAGTCCCTCCATCATAACAAAAGGCCAAGTATAGTTCCACTGTCTTTGATTCACATAATCAGGATAATAATTTATTCTTCCTGCCCCAATAACAGAGAAACTGGGGATCCCACAGCAGCCAAAGTGACCATTTGGGCAGCTATGGGCTCATGCTAGGCTGGGTGGGTGTGCCTATGCAAATGAGATCAGCCCCTGAAGTTCTTTTCCACAACTTGCCACAACTCACCACCAGATGTCAGGGTAGAGCTCATCCTGACTCTGCTTACATCAGCTTCCTACACTTGCATCCATTACATTTCAGAACGTTGGAGATACTGTCACAGTCACCCAACTTCTTTATTTCCTTATTTGTTTTATAGTTGTCCATTTCCCTCTTGTGCTTTATCTGCATCACTGTAAAGAATGAAGGAGTTATATGTAGGGTTTTATTTATAAATATAATTTGCCCCTCAGGTTATGTCTGATATTAACCTGCCCAAATGCCAGGAGTTAAATCAAAGAGGGTGTTAAGAGGAAGCAAACAGGAACCAAAATAGTGGCTCCTTAATGGATTAAGGGGGGTAAACTTTTAATTAGGGAATGGCCCTGCTTGGCTCCCACCAGGCTGCATAGTTTACTCATCATAAGGCTGAAGGCCTAGCATCAAAGGGGGTCCCAGAATCTTAAAGATGCTTCCCATGGGAATGAGAGGGGGCTGCCCAGGGAGTGTCAGGGAGAGCTAACAGTCAGACAAGGAGAGACACATAGGCAAAGACCGCATGCTGCAGGCAGGAGAGTCTGCTCCTCCCAGCTAGAGATGGGAGTTAGCTGGGTTAAGGGGAATTTACAAAAATGTTCAAGGAAAGATTAAAGTGTAGGTAAGGGACAATATATGTGTGGGACTCTTTGCTCTTTAGCCCTTTGCTCTGTGTGCTTTCTACCTTTGGGTGAATGAATAATGCTTTGTTTTGAAGACGCTGTTTCTGGGTCACTTCAAACTTATATTGTCGTGGACACCTGAAGGGAAAAGGTTTACAAGTGCCAAACTCAACTGGGGCTGTTTAGCTAGCAGGTTGAGAAATCTGGGGTTGGGGAAGGGGCCTGCAGCCTAGAGACCCAGTCTCAGAGTGGCTGGACAGTGTGATTCCATTCAGAACAAGGTGCAGGAAGCTAGCTCTGTCACCTGAGGCGTGCACTCAAGAGAGGCTGTCCCTAACCATGGGACGTGCAATATCGGCAAATTCTAGGTGTTCCAGCGTGTTGTGAGCAGCAGTGCAAGTAGGGCGGTCTGCTCCAGTACACAGTACCAGCAAGATATTTATAGCTGGTACGGCGCACCGGAAAGAGGAGCAGATTGTGGGGCTGCTGGGCGGCCCCACGCTGGCAGCTCCTCCGGTGCAGCTGTACTGCCCCAGCCCTTCCATGCAGGGTCTCTTCTTTCTGTCCAGCAGCCAGCCTCACTGGTGGACAGGGCTGGGGGAGGTACAGCTGCTGGCGATGCTGCTGGTGTTCTGCTCCTTTCCCTGCTGGGGTTCCCGGGAGAGCCCTGAACCCCAGCGGGGAAAGGAGCCAAACATGGGGCTCCCGGGCGGCCCCATGCCGGCAGCTCCTCTGGTGTGGCTGTTGTACTGCCCCCAGCCCTGTCCTCCTGCGGGGCTGGCTGCTGTACAGAGGGGAGTCTCCAGCACAGCGGAAGAAGGATAGAGACCATCCTTCCCAGCCCCAAGATAAGGGGGGTGGATCATGGGGCAGGGATGGGGAGAAGTAGGGGCCCTGGGCTGGGGGTGGGGTGTTGAGTCACATGGAGGGTCACATGAGGAGGTCATGTGCCCCTCCATGGAGGGGAGGGGCGTACCAGTAAGAAATGGATTCCACTTGTATCACTGGTTGTGAGGATCTTTGCAAAAAATAATTAAACTTGAATATGGGCCTGGTATCTAAATCCCAGAAAGCATGGAAAAATGCAAGCACATAATGGTCCTCTGACCAATTTAATTTCAGAAGATAAGGCCTGTTTAGTTTTTATGAATCTCGTACGCTACCTGAAATTTCTTCTTGTCCATCTTATCATTACCCTAATCAGTGGCTTGGTCTGGCAAGGGTGCAAGTAAGTGCTGACCTATTAGTAGGACTTCTAAGCATGGTGGAGGAAGCTGAGAGTAGGAGGCAAGACAGCTGGGTAGGCTGGCAAGAATAGCCTGTTCAGACTAGGTCACAAGGCGTTATGCAGCTAGGAATGAGAGAAATTTTTTCCTTAGAACTCAGGACACATTTTTCAGTGGCTGGCCCATGTGGCTGCTCTCCCTCTGAGTTTCTTTCAAGTGCAGCTCATAAACACACTCCAGACAAGCTGTAGGAGTACTGGAAAATCATTAAAATGCCAGCACCGTACTCATGGTTTTTACTGATTTGGATTGCATCTAAACAGCTGTGCTCTGACCACAATGTGTCTCAGGCTCTGTTGCCCTTGGTCACGGCCACTTTCTCCCTAAGCCATCAGTGCTGAGTTTAGTGCAGTTCCGGTTTGTTCATGGTGCTGATCCTTGTGCACATTTGTCTGCACTATGCGGAACCCTCTTTGCTCAAGTTCTCAGTAACAGCTCTTTTTGCGCTTCTATTGGCAACTCTCATCAATCTGCAAGAGAGTCAAGAAAATGTCATTTGGGTCCCTGTGGCCATGTGGTTTGCTAAGGAAAGCGAGACTTCACTACAATCATTATTTTGACTCTGATTCAATTTGCTTAATGTTCAGTTGAATATTAGGCTTTCTGAGATATAGAGAGTAGGTGTTAATAGTTTGCTGTTCTTTAGCATTCTTCAAATACCACAGACCACTTTACAAACCTTCATAATGTAATTAAGCCTGTGTGAGCTCCGAAGTATTCTCATTTTACAGATCAGGAAAAAAGACTTCAGTGAAGTAACTTGTTCAAGGTCACACGGTGAGACTGTGGCCAACCAGAAACCAGGACTTGCCAGTCCTGACCCTCCAGTCCTGAGCTCTAGCCTCTAACATACACGTTATCCATTCGGTTAATTGTAACCTCTTGTTGGTTGAAAAGCTCAATCTCAAATTTCTTTTTTACGCTATAGGACAACTTTCAAAGTAGGAGTCTAAGCAAGACTTTCAAAATAAGAACGCCATAATTAAACAGTTATCTTCATGCATTAAATAAGTAGTTGCATGCACAGAAACTTGGTTTGCATAAATAACTGCATATTTTGCACATGTAATCACCTTTTTTGTGCTTACAGGATCTGCATATTCTACAGGCACAACTTCGGCACTTGTTATTGAAAATATGGTCCTGTATATTTTACCCTGCAGACTCCTTGCCTATTGATAGCTTTTAGGCCCAAATCCAACACCCATATAAGTTAGTGGAAAGACTCAGATTGATTTCAGTGGGCACTAAATTGAATCTTTAGTTTCCACAATGTGACTGACTGCCTTCACAAACAAGCTGAAATTAGTATATGTTCTATTCTTAGTGCCAACAAATGACATCTGAATGAATCAATGCAAGATTGAATCTTCAGTCACACCCTTGGTTTTATTGAAAGCATAGAGTTATAACACACAGTCATTATGCTGTAATAGCAGTAGCTGAGACACTATGAGACTTACAATATCTTGCAATGTTTCAGAGTAACAGCCGTGTTAGTCTGTATTCGCAAAAAGAAAAGGAGTACTTGTGGCACCTTAGCGACTAACCAATTTATTTGAGCATAAGCTTTCGTGAGCTACAGCTCACTTCATCGGATGCATACCGTGGAAACTGCAGCAGACTTTATATATACACAGAGAATATGAAACAATACCTCCTCCCACCCCACTGTCCTGCTGGTAATAGCTTATCTAAAGTGATCATCAGGTGGGCCATTTCCAGCACAAATCCAGGTTTTCTCACCCTCCACCCCCCCACACAGCAGGAGAGTGAATTTGTGTGGGGGGGTGGAGGGTGAGAAAACCTGGATTTGTGCTGGAAATGGCCCACCTGATGAGCACTTTAGATAAGCTATTACCAGCAGGACAGTGGTGTGGGAGGAGGTATTGTTTCATATTCTCTGTGTATATATAAAGTCTGCTGCAGTTTCCACGGTATGCATCCGATGAAGTGAGCTGTAGCTCACGAAAGCTTATGCTCAAATAAATTGGTTAGTCTCTAAGGTGCCACAAGTACTCCTTTTCTTTTTGCGAATATCTTGCAATAACTCTCATTATAATATTTCATTTAAGAAGTCTCCACACACCAAAATTTTGTGTGCTCTCAATTTATATATTATCAAATCCTAAACATACTTAGTTTAAGACAAAATTCCTGCTGAAGTCAACAGAAATTTTGCCTGAATTAGAAGTTCAGGATTTAGCTCATTTATTTTAAATTCTGAACAAAAACATACTCATATTGATGACACTTTGGCTTGTTGCACCTGTTTTCAAATCGCTTATACTCCATTATTGAACATCCTTTTAAAATGAAGTAGGTATGGGTTATTTTCAGTTGTGTTTCTAGCTCATCAGACATTATTCACTTTATAATTTATTTAAGAAACAATATACCAGTAAGTTAATTTCATTCTTGTCATTTTTCAAGTCCAGTGCAGTTTAATATAATCCAATTGGACTGAAGTTAGCAAAGAGATCACAGAATATGAGAAATAATGTATATTAAAATGAGTGATGTCTGAGGACCAGAAACACAATGGGATGATACCAGACACCTACTGCTAATTGTAATGGATTCCGGAGGATCTGAAAACAGCTCAGTTAGCCAAAAGCAGTGTAGACATACCCTCAGGGACTCCTTAGATCAACAGAAGTTTGAATCAATTGAAAACATAAAGTACTTTTGATATTGGTGTAGAAGGGACAATGTGTGTGGAAACTTTTAACTTAATGTAAGAGTGTTTTAATCACCTGAATATACTGGCGTTATTGCAAATTTGGTGTCAAGTCCTGTACATTGTTGTTGTAAATAACACAGAACAAATGTTATTGCTGTCTCTTGATTTTATATTATGTAATTACTGTCTCTACCATACCCTCATTCAGTAAATGAGAGAGAATGTCAGCTAAGGAAAACTCCAAGTTGTGGTTGCTCCTGACCCAAACCTGGGTACAATATTATGTATTTCCCTAATAGGAGTGAAGCTAAGATTAACAGTTAATGTTTGCACAGTGGTTTGAATGTGTAAAGTGGTGCATATAAGTGCAAAATATTATATTAATAATAAGGAAGAACAGTAGAAAAAGTGACAGCGCATCCTTTTTTAACTCCTCTTGTTCCTAGTGAAGAATGAGACACCCACAACTTCAGGCATCACTCTCTAGATTCTAGAAAGAAAAGGAGGACTTGTGGCACCTTAGAGACTAACCGATTTATTAGAGCATAAGCTTTCGTGAGCTACAGCTCACTTCCTCAGATGCATATCGTGGAAACTGCAGCAGGCTTTATATATACACAGAGAATATGAAACAATACCTATTCCCACCCCACTGTCCTGCTGGTAATAGCTTATCTAAAGTGATTTCCAGCACAAATCCAGGTTTTCTCACCCTCCACCCCCCCACACAAATTCACTCTCCTGCTGTGAATTTGTGTGGGGGGGTGGAGGGTGAGAAAACCTGGATTTGTGCTGGAAATCACTTTAGATAAGCTATTACCAGCAGGACAGTGGGGTGGGAATAGGTATTGTTTCATATTCTCTGTGTATATATAAAGCCTGCTGCAGTTTCCACGATATGCATCTGAGGAAGTGAGCTGTAGCTCACGAAAGCTTATGCTCTAATAAATCGGTTAGTCTCTAAGGTGCCACAAGTCCTCCTTTTCTTTTTGCGAATACAGACTAACACGGCTGCTACTCTGAAACCTAGATTCTAGAAATAGATCCTGAATCACTTACCAACAGATTATCTGCATGTCAAACAAATGCAGCTTTTCTGACTGGCACATTGACACTCCATTATAAATGATATAGGAAGACCATATGAACGCTCCAATCATCCTTCAGCTATTGCTTTAAATTAGTGTAAGAGTGTTCTTGCATGATCTCAGAAGTGGCAGCTGCTTAACAGCTAAACTATGCCTTCCCTGGGCAAAACAAGCAAAATTCAAGTGACCCAGCATCAATAGCGTGTCTACTCAGGTTATCATTCTTGATCTTAAATGCCCTTTCCTTATAAATAGGTTAGTTGACCTGTTCCCTATTTTATTTCTTACAACTCTCAAATGTACTGATGAGGAATCTAGCTCTGTTCCTATGTAAGTGACTACTGTAGGAAGTCATTCAGCCTTTCTTTCAGTATTGCTACCTTAATTCTACTGCTCATGAACTGTCCATTCTGAAATTCATCTTGTTCATATATGACAAGATTAGTTCTGTAAAGGCTACCTACCGATTGTCAATTGAAAATATTCTATCTTCTAACAACCTATTCAATAATTACAGTCTTCCCATATCCAATTGTCTAAATATTTGAAAATTAGAAATTGCATTCAGAACAAAATCATGTTGGGATTTTCTACAGTACTGCAATATCTACTTCCCTGAAATCATGTAATGACTAAAAATTAAGCTTTCAATATTTCAATTGTTTCTAATACAAAACCCACAATTTACCATAATATGAAAAATCCCATTAATGGGATTACAAATACTTTAATAGATTTTTTAAAAATCACGGTTCTTGGGTATGAAAGAAGGGATTTTTGCAGATTAGCTCATATGCACCTATCTCTCTGTTCTTTTTCTCTCTGGTTTTACACACCCTGACCCTGAACACAACACAAAGCTCAGCCACTTTCAGCTAATAAGCAATGTGTCAGGGTCAAGGAGAAATGACTGTGTTTACATTCCACTGAGGTTCTTCTCTAACTCTGGAGTAGGCTTGGAACTTGTATTTCATTGGGGAACTGAGATGGGGATCATAGGAATTTCCATAGTACATAGCAGTCCGCATTCACACTCCAGTCAGTACACCAATTCACACCATGCCTCACATGAGGTGAGAACTGGAATGAAACTCAGCCCTCCCCAGACCACCTCCAGCAGCTTTTTTTCCATGGAACATAGGCTACATCTACAGTTTACACCACTCTTGTGGTGTCTGAGGGTATGTGTAGCTACACACCGCAGTGAAAGGCAGGCTATGTCCACACTGCCGTGTGTAGCTGCCTAAAGGGTGATTGGTCTCTTGAAAAATTTAGCCTCTGAAGTCCAGATCCTGAACCTCCTTGCATGTGGTCAGACTCTTGAAGCTGGGCCAGTGAAGTCAACCTTGCTCTGTTCAGACAGAACACTTTGCAGGGTGTGGGCTTGTTTTCCAGGGGAAAAAATGACACAAGACATGGCTCAGACTTGTATGTGTTTACCTACATTTGCTCACTCATTCATATATCTGATTGACACCATTTTAGAAAAGGTAGATTATCAGGGTCTGCTATTACAATTGCTTTTTGCATAGTCAAAAAGATGAGTCACCATCAAGGAATATAGGCCAAAATATAGGGTTCGTGTAACTTAAGTCTTACAAAATTTAATATTAACAGAAATATTTTTTAGGTGGTTGGATTTAAAAAAAAAAGAAGCCAATAAAGACAATTTTTTGGTTTTGGTTTTAACATTCCGCTACGACATTTGCAACGCAAACATTGCAGCATTGTATTAGCACACAAGAAAAAAATGGAAATTATGTTTTCAAAATCATGTGGCAAGCAGAATGAAATACAAAAAGTAAGCAAATAGGAAAGATGGTGATTAGATTTTAAAAATGTGGGTTTTTTTGTATAACTTAGGAGCTGATCCTGCATAGTGCAGGAAAGAGAATGGAAGGGTTTTTTGGGCCACAGTTGTTGAAAAGACATAGCTGTTAGTTCACATCTTGTTCGGGTATCTATGTTATGGTACATAGACAGCCAACCTACCTTGTACAGACTACAGGTTTGTGTATTAAGGGGATGAAGGGAAAGGGTGTGGAAGTGGCCATTGGCAGGCCTCCTTACCCTTATCCTCACCCTCAATCCTGACCATCAGATCTGGGGCAGGGATAAGTAGATACATACCTCACGTAGTGATGATAATGTGAAGTAGGGCTGTTACTCACTAACAGATGTCTCTTCCCCAGGTTTTAGCCGTTGCAGGATTTTAAAATATCCTCAGCCACCCAAGCAAGCAATATAAATATAATTAAAAATATATGCGAGTAACTGGAGTATCTTAAATAATTGAATTATAGTAAGCGTTTGTATTTTTATTGGTGTGGAATTATGGGGTTTATGAGTAATGCAAACATTAGATTTGGGGAGGAGAGATGTCCCACTTCCTAATTTTTATATAAATGTACTGACAGGTAACCTTAGTCACCTGGCTGTGCAATCAGTCTTTAATTATCCCCTTCAGCAGTCATTGTAATCCTCCTTTCACTTCATTGTGGTGGGAACTGGGCATTAGATCAATGAGAGTGGATTGTATCATTCTCACCTACGTTTTATTTTGGTGGTGGCCCTTTTCCTGATCCATTCCCTGTTTCCTGTTTACCGTTAGCTCTGTCAGAACACTGGGCCTCAAGACAAGACTAGAGACTGTAATCCTTTTCTGAAGCTGGCTCCTACTCAATCAATCTAGGGAGAAGCCAGTCCTTCGAAGATATCCACAAGCATGGACCCTTTCTCCCCTGGAGACTCCTGTTGACTTCAGTGGGACTCGTGTGGGCATAAGGGCCTATGCTTGCAGATTTCTTTACTAGATTGAGACACTATTCTGTAGCTTCCATCTGGGAGACTGAGGGCATCGTCTACATATGCTTTGTCATTATAGTAATCACCGATATTTATTTTCCCATCTTCACTATTTTTAAAAACATTTGAAATGCTGTTTTATTGAATCTGATTTGGCAAATGTCCCATGCAGTAAATATTTAACTCCATGCTGTCTTCCAATAGAAAAAAGAAAAAGCATCTGTCATTAAGAAAAACAATGCCTATGCAGTGGCTGTTGCCAATTATGCTCCAAATATTACCAAGGACTCAGTGCTACCAACAATCTCCAAGAGTGCTACAACCACAGAACCCAACAAGGCAAAGCCAGAAGCCAAGCCGCAAGAAGCAAAGAAAACATTCAACAGTGTTAGCAAAATTGACAGAATGTCTAGAATAGTGTTTCCAGTCTTATTTGGTACTTTTAACTTAGTGTACTGGGCTACATATTTAAACAGGGAACCTGTCTTACTTGGGTTTGCTCCCTCAACCTAAAAGCTGAATTACACTGGGAATGTATAGCATCATTATATCAGTTAGGTTGTTTTGCTATGTACAGTACGACTAATAACTGCTAATCTGTGAACCAATATGTACAGAGTGTATATAGATATCTTATCCGTGTATCTCCAAAGGAGACACACAGTGTTTATTCATGGATCTGTAAACAGATAACACCCACGGCTAATATAGCCAACTCTTTAGAAGTTCTACCCAGGGGATTTCCTTTAAACTGGGATTCAAATGCACAGAATTATATCTTCTCCATACAATTAGAGGACAATATGGTCCTGCATAACTATTTAGGAACAGTATTTTCTTAATTTAAAGTTAAAATATTTTTCTATAAAATAACTGATTCTACTTTAATGGGATAAGCTGTCATTAAAAATGATTTTTTTTAAAAAAACTTATTTCATACAATGGTAGTGCCCATGTACATATTATAGAGTGATGAGCTCAAACTATTCTGTTGTTCACAGCCATTTTGGAAAGTAGTTATGTTTAAAACTTAGTAAAGACTATTGGAATGCCAAAGCCATTAGTTCCTTACTTCAAGACCTGCTTTGAACTTGTTAATGAAGTATTCCAACTCATTTAAGTGAGCAGTGGTGAGCATCAATCAACTTCCACTAGAAAAACTTTTTTTTTCTCCTCAGTGTTTGTTTCTCTGAGGTTGCTGAACCAAGTTCTCCTTTTCAGCAAGGTCAGAAAAGGTTTTTTGTTTTTTTTTTTAAATTAGATTGACATCAGGCTCATAAATATTGGTAATTGACACTCAGAAATTTTTCAGGGTCAAGTATATCAGAAATATAAAATGCTCTTTTTCCTGCTTCGTATTTACAGGAAAATCTGCCTTAAAAAGGCTTCCTCACATCTGCCCATAGAAGCCACTGTTTTCAAAGGAAACTGCAGTTTGGGATTGCAATCCAGGAAGTTGTCCTCATGGATAAGATTTATTGCTGCTTTTGTAAATTGCAACTTTACATTTCACTGACATCACTTAACAACTTTGTATACTAGAAAGGGTTTTGCTAAGATTTGAGTGTTATTTTTAATAAACTTCAGTGCATCATCAGTAATTGTCAATTATTTCATACACAAAATATAACAAAATTGGAGCTTCCATTTGCAATTTTATATGCATATTTAATGTTAGTAAAATTAATTTTCATCTGAACCTTTGCAAATATTCCTTATGCCCTGAAAGGCCTGGTAAATCATGGCATAACTAATAACTGTGCACTGTATTTAGATTTTAATATACTTGGCCAATCAAAAATATTTTGATTCACATATACATTAGCAGTTATTAGTTGGCCTTTTAAAATAGATACACCTTTATGATGGTGTGTTTACAGTAGAAACATATGTCATCGTATAGTGTCATTTATTGCAGTTTTGTACAGTACTTGAG
Organism: Lepidochelys olivacea; assembly: GCF_965140295.1. Lineage (NCBI taxonomy): Eukaryota > Metazoa > Chordata > Testudines > Cheloniidae > Lepidochelys > Lepidochelys olivacea. The sequence continues at coordinate 100,197,637 of NC_140414.1, forward strand.
TATAGTGCATAAAATAGGTATGTTCAAAGTTTGACAAACTTGTACAAATATTTCTAAAATGAATAAATGAATTATCTTAAGACGTGGAAACTAGCAAAAACAAAGAAGAAGAATCTAACATTGCTTTTTTTGCTGTTTAATTTTTCTTGTCTTTTTCTTTGTTTTTAATGTGATTCTATTTTGTGCTTTGCATGACAGTATAGATGCCAAGGTCACAAATGCATTTTATTAGTAGACTTTACAATGAAGACAGACTTGACTTTAGTCAAGCAAGATATTCCATACAACATCAGTAAAATAGAAGGGAGAACCACTGGTGAAATGTGTATTCCCTTCATCCCCTCTAATAAAACCATCTTTATTCATCAACGGTAGTTGAAAAACAAGCACTTTACTCAAAACATTAAAATAGAAATATCCTTATTTTCATATATATATTTATATATAAATGTAGATCTTCCATGTAATACAGAGATGTGTGCAATAGGGTGATAAAGTGTAAAAGGGTTGAAGGCAAGCAATAAAAAGTTTTTTCATGGTATAATTATACATTTTAAAAATGTTTTATTTGTAAATTATAAAAGATCCCTTTAATGTCATAGTGTCCAGGTATAACATATATACATATGTAGAATATTTGTAAATATTGGTCCAGTATAAAAATCCTTTCATGTTTCTGTCTGTTTCTGGTAAAGGGCTGTGACTGTGTAGTATAGTGGAGGCCCAGGCTTATCTGCTCTCAAATAGCAGGTTGATTGCTGTTTTCATGTACCTTTGGGCATCCTACAATCTGATGGGGGCTCTCAACTCCCATTAACCTCAACAGGAGTTGAGGACTCTCAGCACCTCACAGGTTTGGGCTTATAAAAAGTAAGGTCTGTATTTACCCCAGTTACATCCCAGATAGCTCAGCAACGTTAGGTTTGCTGTCTCAAATAATGGGAAGTCAGAACTCTGCCCTCTAGATACATGAGCGGTGCTTAATTTGTGCCAGGGCTGAGCCCCAGCACCTCTAGGCTTGGCATTTCATAGCCCCAGCACCTCTGCGCTTGCTGTATCAGTCATGAATGTAAAAAAAAAAAAATGGCTTGAGCACTGGCACCTCTTTCATTGCAAATTAAGCACTGTATGTGAGTGTGTCCAGAGGTCCATTTGATTGTGTGACGGGAGAGGGCTGTATAGTTTTTTTTTTACAGCTACACACATAAAGGTATCTGACTTACAGAATCAAGCAAGTCCTGTCTTCGCTTGAGAAAAATAACGTGTTTAATTTATAGCTGCACCAGGACTGCGGTAAATTGTGCACCCTCAACTTCACAGAGGGGCTGCTCCTGTTCCCACCTAAATCAATGGGAGTTTTGGGAGCAGAGTCAAAAATAATGCCTTAGGAGCAACTATTTAATTCACTGAACAGTCCCTCTAGACTTGTGCAACACCTAGAGTAAATTGCATAACCACCAGACCTTTATCGCATACTTACAACGTAGAGAAACAAACACCATGTCAATGCAATCTATGTGCATAAATATGCTTTCAGAGAGCTACATGCAGTCAGTGGGATTTGCAAGGGCATATCTGAAAGCAGTTTCAGCTTGAAGCCTTGTACAGTTGGTCTAAATTTAATGTTGGCTTCTTTTGTTTATTGCATTTTAAGCAATTTCTATCAGTTGTCCTTATGATTCCAATGTTAAATCATTTATGATGATGAAAATGACTAAAAATAAAACTGGTGTGTTCTTAAGAGTGACAACTGTATAGCTTTCAGAGTAACAGCCGTGTTAGTCTGTATTCGCAAAAAGAAAAGGAGTACTTGTGGCACCTTAGAGACTAACCAATTTATTAGAGCATAAGCTTTCGTGAGCTACAGCTCACTTCATCAGATGCACATCTGATGAAGTGAGCTGTAGCTCACGAAAGCTTATGCTCTAATAAATTGGTTAGTCTCTAAGGTGCCACAAGTACTCCTTTTCTTTTAACTGTATAGCTGAATGCAAAGATTTATGTGAACACAAGTACCCAAACATGAATTTTGAAATGCCAGCCTTAGGGGTTTTTTTTAATTCATTTTAGTCTGTGGCTAAGATTTTTCAAACCTTAAAAGTTAGGCTCCTAAATTCATATTTAGGCACCTTCATAGATGCTGAGCACTTGGCATACATCTACAACATGGGGAAAAAACACATGGCTGGCCTAGGTCAGCTGACAGTTGCGGTGTAGATGTTGGGCTAGAGCCTGAGATCTGGGACCCTCCACTCTCCCAGAGCCCCAGAGCTCGGATGCCAGCCCAAGCCCAGATGTCTGCACAGCAAATTTTAGCCCCACAGGCGAAGCCTTGTGAGCCCGAGTCAGCTGACTCAAGTGAGCTGCGGCTGTGCTGCGGGTCTTTTATCCCTGTGTAGACGTAGCCTTGGAAGCCTGATCAATTTCAATATGATTTGTGGATGTTAAGCACTTCCAAAAATCAGCCCACTTTTATTTATAGATGTAGGAACCTAAATTTGAATGTTTGGCCTAACTTCTGTCCCTTTCTAGTTTATTCCCACCCCCTCTGCCCTCCCAGGCCATCCTCCTAAGCCTTCTGGTATTGCATTTCTTACGTGACCCCACAAATAAATACACTAATAATTTAAAACTATAAAAAAATAAATAAAATGGCCTAACACTGTGGTGACTTGCACTGGGCTCAACATGGTTCCAAGCTAGGGTTAAAGAATAGCTTTTCGATGTAGGGACTGCAACATTTACTCCTTGATGCATAAGGCTAGAGAATAGTACCCAAATATTAATAGTAATTTGGAATTGGGGGTGAGAAAATATAGAGAGCCCAGGGTTTATCAGTCTTGGCATCCTCTGTGGTAGTCTCCTGTCTTAGTGTGTCTGTTGTAATGCACTGGCTTCCAAACATTTTTGTTGATATTTTTAAACAGACAAACTTTACCTTTCATTTATATTTAATGCAGCTGCGAACTCCTGTGCTATTGTGATGTTTTATTTATGTCCTCATGTTCTCCCAGCTCTTTAGTGCAAATTTTTGGCCTTATTCAAAATGGCCACCATGTCCTATTATTTCAATTGGTGTGACGTTACATGGGCCCAGATATTCACAGGTATTTAGTCTCCTAACTTCCATTGATTTCAATGGAAGTTAAGAGTCTAAATATCTTTGAGGATCTGAGCCATGATGCTCTCAGGGAAAATGTCTGCCAGGAAGGCTCTGTTGTAGTTTGGAAACTAGAGGAGAAACTACGTGCAGTTGGGGGAGGTAAGCAGAATTCTGAAGGGAGTGCAAGAGAAGAAGGAGAAGGCTGAGGGAGAATGTGAAGAGAAGGGGACTGAAGGGGAACAGAGGCAGGATATGGGCTCAGGAGACTGTGGGTACTTGAAGTGAGAATGTGAAAGGGACAGCAGAGTGGTTGAGATGTGTGGGGAGCAATTGTGAAGAAATGGGGCAGCGAGGGATAGCATAGCAACTCCACTTCTCCAGAGGAGACGGTAAGTGGAATCCCTTTCTAAAGAGCCCTTGGGAAAGCTTACGTACCTTTGTGTGTGCATTTGAGGTTGGATTTTGAACTTGCAGTTATCACACACCAATTGTGGGCAGACAGCTTTGCACTAAAGGCTAAAAGGCAGATCAGACCCCAATGGATTTTTGTAATCATGATTTTTTGGTGATCTGACTCATAATCTTGAATCCTCTGGATTGGCAATGCCACTAACCACTTCATAATGTGCTTAATTTTGTGCTCTTCCATCTCTCTGCAACTCCTGAAAAGAAAACAGATATGTCAGGAATAAAGTAAATCCTGTTAGTTCCCAATACATTTTCCTCAGGTTGTATGTAATGCCTTATTTTGAGGGCCTAAGTGGAGCCTCAGAGGTGCATTGGCCCTCTGCACAATCACAAATACCATTATTTGCACTTTTTAAGAAATCTGCACTCCTAACTTAAGTGTTTATGTGAAAAATAAGTCCATATCTGGATATGAAATTATGATCAGTCCCAATCCCACTTTGAGTTAATACATGGCCCATACTGCCAAAGTTCAGATCAGCAGAACAGAGCCATGAAACAGAGCAAAAGAAGATGATAAAGTGAGTTTTATCAGCAGAACCAGGAAAATTATTTAATTCTTCTTTCAAAAACAGCAAGTAGAAGGATAAGTGTGCAAACATAGGAACAAGTCTAAATAGAGTTCACTGATCAGGGCTTTATCATTTGATATCACAGAAATAAGGAATTCTAAATTTTGATTAAAGATAAGTCTTTTGCAAAACCTAGAATCATTAATCAAATTATGTTTACCTGAAAAACTATTACTAGTTAGGGTTCCAAATAAGGGAACCCATTAATTTTAAAATATCAAACATTTTTCCTCAGAAACTGTAAAATGTGTCTTCCATTGGATAACTAATTCTCAACATAATTTTATGCTTTAAAATACTTTCTGTTATGCTAATTGTATTATATATGGCGGGAGACTTTTTTCCTCGTTATTGTAAATAAATCCAAATCCCTAACAATTGGAAAATATGGTTTTATTATCCTGAATTTAGATTTCTAATTTACAGCTTCATAAGGATTTTCAGGAATCCATGAGTGAGCTGATAGATTCCCCCTTCACAAATAGGGGTGCAAAAGGCAAACATTTTGAGACTTAATTTTGGGAATGGTCCATACTAATTGCATTGATAGCTTGTTTTGCTCTGCTTCTATTGTTTAAGTATTTATCTTTCACTTTATTTTCAACTAAACCCCCTTTATTTTTAAACTTAGTTCATGCTTCTGTGATCAGAGCCACTTGGTGGATCCTTGTGCCCATGTGGTTCTCAATGCAGGATTGGGGCCTTACTTGAGAACTATTCACTTTGAGGGCCTGATCTTGCTCCCATTGAGATCAGTGTCTAAACTCCCATTGATCTTAGAGGACTTTGATTAGATTTTAAGGACCTGTAATGCACTACAAAAGTCAATGGAAGTCTTTCCATTGACTAATGGAAGTCTGATCCAGCCCTCCCTGAGAATTCCTCGATTATTTACCTTTTCACACTGAGAAGATGAACTTTTAAATAAAGGAAGCAAATATATTTAAAATTGGGCTTTGATCATGCCTGTTTTACTCCCAGTAATGTATTAATGTTGGTTTAGGAATATTGTGAAAATACTGTGGATTACAAGCGGGGAACAACACTTGTGAAAAATAATTTGAAATGTGTTTTAAAATATGCAAGATGGTTCATACCCTTCTCTTAGTGCTGGTGTCTACATACACACTCTCACAAATATTTTTATTCTGTAACTTGATGATTAATTATTTAAATTAAGCTGTACTTTGAAATGTTAATTGCTTATTTTACATAACTTTGTGAATTCTTCACTCTGTCAGCTGGCCTGGGGCTCATGTATATGCATTAAAGGTGCTCAAAGATTTCACTAACTGATTTTGTAAACTGTTAAAGGAAGTAAGCTTCAAGGGTCATCTTTGTTTTCCATCTTATGGTTTTAGGCTTTTGGGGATGGATTCAAATACAGAATGGGACAAGATATTGTTTTGATCCGGTGGTTTTGAATTTAGATGTTCATGTTGGCTGTATTAATCAGTTAACAGGCTACTGTAGATTAGCTTTAGAACAGAATGCAACTTAGTACTTTACAGCTATATATTAGAATACAGATGTACAGTTCACACAGTATAAATTATTGAATAAATAATATCCAGCTGCTAAACAAAAAACTTCCACACATAGTCACTTTACTCAGAATTGTTTGAGGGCACTTTACATTTACTTATCGAAAGTGATCACACTAAATATTAATGCACGTGCATTTACAAATTCAAGTTTGATTCAGAGAGAAATCATTGGTAGTAATTTCTCAACTAAACAGGAATCAGAACATACCTAAACACTTGATGGTAAGTGTATTTCAGTGTGTCACCACGGCTTGAAAATGTATAGGAGCTTGAAAAAAGCTGCTTAGTATGCATTGCTAAGTAACAGGAAATAATAAGAATGGAGTTGATGCATATAAAAAAATAGTCACAATTTTAAATATAAAGCACATGCACAATAAAGAAACTGCATGTTAAATGTAAGTATACTTAACCTTGAACATCAACATCCTATAAAAACTTCTGGGTGACAGTTCACTTAGCTATTAGGTTTCATAGTTATAAATAAGTAAAGGGGATGATAATATTCTGTAATTTGTGACCTTGTTTTAACTGGACAGAGTTGTTACTTTTTTAAAAGTCTAAAAGAAATAACTTGACTTATGTTTGAATGTGTCACTTTGCTTGCTGTTAAAGAATATTTATTAACCACATACAAAATATTGTTTAACATTATCTTTTTGTACTTATTAAAAGTTAATTTAAATATACCACATTTTGTTTTGGTTGTTTTTAATTGAACAGCATAACTGTTTGACACTGCTCAAGACTTTTCTCTACAAGTGAAAGAATTTTAGCCTCTGCAAGGGTGTTTTTAGTTATAGATGGAGTTCATAGCAAAAAAATAATATTTTGGAAGAAAAACATTCTTTGGGGTTTTCTGATGTTATTTGCTATTTCATTATGGATTTTTTTTTTCATTTCAAACATTAAGCTTGTTGTTGTACGCCAACACATTGACTCAAAGCTTTCATTAATGAGGGTATATTAAAATTAGTAAGACTCTAATGGGAGCAGGGTTCCTAACTTTTTAGCACTCGCAGTCTTAAAATCACCAACAAACCCATATTGCAGAATATTTTGCAGCTTTTGGTTTATTCCCAATCTAATTCACTATTTCAGAACAGACAAAGCAGCAAAACATCAATGCAACAACTGGACCAAAGCTTAGATTCTATAACAATCTAATACTATATTTATCATCTCTTAATTTGTTGCATCATATCAGATTATATAGAAAGTCAGATTATATATATACAGATTATATTACACAGTAGTTCAGCACATTATGGATGTAACGCTATAAGAAATTGCACTTATATCACATTTATTTATATTAGTTAATATTATTTAACATTTGTATATATAGTCACATAGTTGTGCATGATACTTTACATAGAAATAATAAGATGCAGTCTGCCCTGAGGAGCTTTTACTGGAAGGACATTAGCTTGCAAATCCATATGTGAATAAATAGTCCTGTGATTTTTAGGACTGGATCCTGCGCTGAGTATTGCAAGATAGGATGCAGAAGGAGTTGACATATCCCAACTAAGAAAGGTTTGCAGCTGGAATCTCATCACTGAAAACCAAAAAAATCCTACACTTGTTCAGTTAGAAGCATGGGCAGGGGATAAATGAGGGGGGCAGGTGACAAAGATAAACAGGAGCCTTGGGGCACCAGCTGTATCACTTTGCTAGTTGGTGCAGGTGAGTGACATCATGAAAAAGACCCAATGGGAATGAGGCTTTGAACAATCAGTGTCCCCAGCCATGCTAGGATTCAAATGTTTTTGCCAATGTTCTCATTATCCACATACATGGATAATGAGAACATTGGCATTTATATTAGATGTCTTTGTTTTTTTTAATATAAGGGAAGAAAGCTCTCAATAATCAGTTTATTCCATAAATTGATGTGGGGGAAGTGTGGACTTAATGAACCTTCTTCAGAAGCATTTTGGCTACTGGCAGAGACTGGATACCAGATGAAATGGCCCACTATAATGATCTAGTGTGGTAATTCCTGCGTACTCTGCCACCCTCTATCTGCCCATGTCCATTCTTGTCTCACCATTACTGTAACCAGAGGCAGGAAGTAAAATGATCAGAACCTTTAATCCTGTTTGTTATTTGGACCAGGAAGCTTTTCGTGTCTCCAGATCACATTCAGCAATGCAGGAAGAGCAGAGGACAAAAAAAGTAAGTACAGTATTTTGAGCTTAAAGGATCTCAGTGGGATAGACCAGGGGTCGGCAACCTTTCAGAAGTGGTGTGCCGAGTCTTCATTTATTCACGCTAATTTAAGGTTTCACGTGCCAATAATACATTTTAACATTTTTAGAAGGTCTCTCTCTATAAGTCTATATTCTGTAACTAAACTATTGTTGTATGTAAAGTAAATAGGGTTTTAAAAATGTTTAAAAAGCTTCATTTAAAATTAAATTAAAATGCAGAGCCCCCTGGACCAGTGCCAAGGACGTGGGCATTGTGAGTGCCACTGAAAATCAACTCGCGTGCCGCAGGTTGCCTACCCCTGGGATAGACCGTAAATATTTCAGAAATGGTCACCCCACATCTGCAACTGCAACCTATCAAGGCAAGTAGTGCTGCTTCTTCAAGGGTGCTCTACTGTAGGAGTGTGGCTATGTCCCTGCACTGCCGATCAGAGAACTTCAGTGGCAGTGTCCATTAGGTCCGCGCAGGCGTGGTGTCTCTTTGTGCTGCGCCATGAGGTTAGTCAGTGTGTGCAGGCTAATCCCCTCAGTTCCTTCTCAATCACCCCTGGCTAAAGACAGAAATATTCGCAGTCCGCTAGGACCATTACTTTGGATTTGCATTTCTAAAGTTAGCCTCCTACTTCTTAGTTGTAGTTCTAGCTGTAGCTTTTTCTGTTTCCTTATTTTTTTCCCCTTTAAAAAAAATGAAGAAAGGACTAGTTTCTTTTTTTTCCTGCTTCTTTTCCTCATTGGGGACCCTTCTCCCAATGGGGAATGCTGGCTCACTGGGGTTCAAGAAATGCCTCTCTCGCAAAGAGGCAATCCCTGTCAAAGACAAGCACTCCCAGTGCATTTTCTGCCTTGGGTTCGGCCACTTTCAACAAAAGTGTGGCCTTTGCCAGCAACTCAGACCCTGGTCTCATAAGGATAGAGAGCTAACACAGAAGATTATCTTCATGGAGGCAGCTCTCTGACTCTCTCCGGACATGCACCATGAGTCAACTGGCAGATGTCAGTCTTCCCTGCAGCTTCAACACCTAAAGGCTGTCAGGTGAAAAAACAAGCTGCTGACCCCTCTCATAAATCATTGAAAAAGAATTGAAGTCTTCACAGTGAGCACTGAGATAGCCGCAAATGTTCTCCAGCACAGTCAGTATCCTTGGTAGCTCTGGCACTGAGACCTTCTCAATCCCGTATCTATGGCTCACAGAAATCCTCAGCGGCAGGTACCGTTGACAAGCCCATGGCCCCAAAGGGTATGGGCACAGAGTCAATGACACCAAGGGACAAGGACAGGAGAAAGCACTCCTCTAAGAAGGCATTACCGGAACGTGATTTTACATCAGTACCATCATCGACACCTCATTTGGCACCAAAGTGACTAGTAGAGACAATATTTTCGTCTCCCCCCAGTACTGCCAGTGGCATCGAGTCAGTCTGCACTGCCAGAATTCCAACGCTCTAACGACCTCCATGTATCAGACTTACTGGAGTCTCCTCTTCTTGGTGCTGGAACCTCCATACCAAGTCTTTGATTGGCACAGGCATCTCCCCTGCTGCCCTGTCATGCTCCCCCTCTTTAGTGAAGATTCAGATAGTGAACCTGAGGAGGTAGCATCACAGTACTCCTCCCAGGCTCCTTATGGTGCCCAGTATCAACAGGGTCCTTGAGCATACCCTCAGATAGCCCCATCACCACCATCTTGCTACGGTCACCCATGGGCACTACCACCTCCCCAGTGGCCATACTGAGACCCATGGACTACATATTGGTACCATACCTCTCAAGAATCTAGCCCCACCCAAGAACCCTCAAGGCACACCCCTTTGGCCACGGCTTCCAGAGCTTCAGAACCTCTGGAAGAAATTGTGGAGGAACATGAGGGTGCAGTTGAGGAAGCAGTGACCCCGAGGACTATATTCTTCTCTTCTCTGGATGAGGCCATCATGCCTCCTCCACCATCCCTGGTGGATGACATTTGCCTTTTCCAGGACCTGGCAAAGAGAATAGCAGACACTCTCCAAATATCACTGAAGGAAGTCAAGGACACCCACCATCATCTCCTTGACATATTCCACTCATCCTCGTTCTCAAAGATCCCCCTACCCATTAACGAGGCCATTCTGGACCTGACAGATCCCAGTGTCAGTGGCACCTACCTGCAAGCGGCAGACAAAAATATTATGTCCCAGCAAGGCAGTCTGAATTCCTTTTCTCCCACCCTCCACCCAACTCCATCGTGGTGGAAACTATTAACTCCCATGGCCGTCCACACCAGATGAGATCCACTCCCTATGACAGGGAAGCATTTGGACATTTTTGGGAGGAAGGCCACACTTCAGTTTCAAATTACCACTTACCAAACCCTCACAGTGAAATATGATTACATAAATTATTCAAAATGGAATGATTTTATGGAACAACTGCCCAAGTCGCATAGTGACCAATTAATGCCATCATTCAGGAGGCACATGTAACCTTTTATTTTATTTAAAATGAATTTGGCAATGTGGTATTACACCTCCATGGGTTCAGCTCTGGCGGCTACAGTTTCAAGCTTAACAGAGTGAAAGTCACCTCTGCTACTTGCTTCAGATTTAGAGTTTCTAGGAACACATAAAGACCAAGGGTAGTGACCACACATACATTCACAAGGACAAGGTCTATCTGTTTTACAAGTTTTATTAAAGTTACAATTAAAGTTATGATTACCCAAGCATATAGCAATTCTATACAGCCCTCCAGAAGGGACACTGCTTGGGAGTCACCTACAGTGGAGCACCCACAGGGACACTACTAGAAGAAGCAGTTACTCACCTTGTGCAGGAATGATGGTTCTTGGAGATGTGTGTCCCTATGGGTGCTCCACAACCCATCATCTGCCCCTTTACTTTGGAGTTCCTGTCAATGACTCCGTGGTACAGAAGGAACAGAGGGGGGTTAGCCCGTGTGCACTGACTAGCCTCATGGTGCAGCACAAGGAGAGAGAGGCACATGTAGGCCTAACAGACCGTGCTACCGAAGTTCTCTGATGAGCAGCACAGGGACGCAAAGACACCTAGAGTGGCGCATCCATAGGGGGACACATCTTGAAGAACCATCGCTACTGCACAAGGTGAGTGACTTCTCCTCCTCTTCCAAGGGACTTTGCCCAAGGTGAAACCCACAAATGCAGGGAACTGGACTTTCTCAGTACTTGGACCAGAGCTATGGAACCTTCTTCTCCAATATATTAGCATGACCACAGATTACACTACCTTCAAAAGAATATATAAGAGCCATTTGTAAACACCCTGCTCTGAACAGAATATATACATGCGGTATGTAGTCCAAACTTATTCCCTGAGGTTTGACTTTACAGGTAACTTACATAATATAATACCTAAACATAAACTCAACTTCAAGTTTGGCTGTTAGAGTTTTCTCTGTGACACCTCCTCTGCCCCAGTCCCTTGTTTCCTGAGCCTCAAAGAAATATTGGATGGAGTGACAAACTCCACCTGTCAGCATGAATCACAGAAATTACCGTGCATCTTTATGAAGGCTTCTAGCAACTGAGTTTAGGGTGATTCAACAAAACAACCTTTCATTCTCACACAGGGACCCTAGCACGTGCTATGTTGACACACCATGATTTTACTTTAGCCTTCCCACAGTAACTCCTCTGAAGACAGAAGAAAAGAAGGCAGGGTGGAAGAGGAGAAAAATCTTCCTTGTCTACATAGACTCTCGTTGATCCGGAGGTAAGGCCTACAATCTGACTGACTGCATTGTATAACTTTGGTTGCATTCAGGAACTTTGTTACCATGCTCAGTTCCTGATGTAGGAACCAGAAGAAGATTGGATAGGTACCCAGAAAAAAAAAGAATAAGGGGGGAAAATGTTATTCAAACTCTTCCAATTCTCTAAAATGGTTTTTGTTCAAGTTTCGCTTGGAAGTTTGAATTGGGTCTTTTTTTTTTAATGTATCTTGATTCCTTCATCTAGATGCCAGTCTTCTCCTGTCACATGTGAAAATGTATTAAATAACTATTGACAATGCTCAGGAGGCAAAGAGAGTGAACATGGTGTAGCCTTCACTGAGCTGCAGGTAGTTATTAGAAGCTGCTGGAGCAGGGATAGCTGGCACCAGAAACAGTGATGGGGTTGCAGGTAGCAATCTGCTCCCCCTAGGCTTACAATACAACACCCTCCAGGCTAAAAATGCAAACATACTCAAGCTCAGAATGCCTCCCCCTCCTATTGGCACCCTCCACCACCAGAACCAGAAACTCCTTCAGAACAGGACCCACCATAACCACCATTTGTTGCTGGGTCTGGAAAATTAGGGGTAGCTACAGTGGGGCACATGTGCAGACAAATGTATATGTTGCTTCTGTCGGGCTAGCCCACCCGAAGCTGGTAATTCCCTGCTCTGTGCTTCCTCCCTCTTCTGTCTGCAGTACCTCAATGGCTGCCAGGTAGACTGCAGAATCCAGAGGTCAGGAGTACGACAGCCCTGCCAGAAGTCCCCAGTGCCAGCAAGACATACAGTACTCTGAAGTATATCAGGCACACTACATAGCTGTGGCTCTAGTAGTGTGACTTAGCCCCAGGAGCCTCCAGTGACCACCCACCCCCACTCCACAGCCCCTTGTTATGTCAAAATATTGATGGATAGTTGAGGTGACTTCTCGTCCATCTCTGTACACTGTTAAATCATCCCTGCTAGAGATGAATGATCCCTTGGGCTCTTAACACCACTTCTGAAAAGCAACTTTTTCTGCCTTTGATTGCACCAAATGGGAAGTTTTCCCACAACTGTTGCTGGGGTGGACAGCCCTGGACCCTTCTACCCCTCACCCCTCTTCAAATGTGGAAACATTTCTCTGATATAGCATATAAACATGTCCAATAAGAGTACTTAATATAAGTTTGCTTGACACGTTTTCTTGCCTTCTTCCTTCATTATGCCTAGAAGACATGAGGAAAAGGGGCCCTCTTCCGTACTCTCTGCAAGCACACAGATGCAGGCAGAATAATTTTGTGGTAGAGCCTTGTTAAAATACTGGCACATATTTTTGTCAGCGGCAACTACCCAAGAGACAAGTGGAATAGCATTTGACTGAAAAGCTGGCTATTGATCTGATTGTTGTTCTCTCTAAGATTCACCTGCCCCAATAGAGAGTTGCTGGGCAGTTACAGAATGCACAAAGATTAGCATTTCTGTGTTAGTTTGTCTACAGCACAGTGCAATTTCTCATGACATTTTTGCTTTGAATCCAAAATCAGATTTTGTGGGAGGGAAGGTTTTGTGGCTTTGGGTTTTTTTGTGTTTTTCATTTTGTGGGTGGTAGTGATGGTAGTGTTTTTGGGAGGGGGGGGGTTACGTACAGGTAGTAATTAAATGAAGGACCATGTAACATTTTTAGAATCAAGGGGAAATATGGCAAAAGAGAGAACAACATTTTACCCAGCAAAGCATTTAAAACATTTTGAACAGTTGTGCTTGTCACTTGTGGATGTGCGAGACCACTGAAGTGGAAAATGAATATTCATAATGTTTGAAATATTAAAAGCAACTCTAACTTCAATTTCTGTGCAGATCTTGAGAGTCCCTGATATAAATTATTAAAGAGGATAGAGTTTAGTATCTCTCCCCCTTTGCATAGACTAACACAACCTCTTGCTAACACTGTAGAGTAGTAGTAAGTGAAAAAGGATGCTACTGAGTTTTATTAAGGACCATTCTTTTGTATTGCGCTACAGAATATTTATCAGCTGGTCAAAAAAATTCTAGTTTCAACATTCCAAAATGTCCACAGTTTTAATTAAAAGCTACCATTTTTCAACCAGCTCTGTTTTTTATCACTTTGCCTGGCACATTGCCAGAGCCAGAGTTTCATTTTTGGATGGAACAATTTCATATCCCACTTCTCTTTCTCCAGTCCACTGTGACCACACCACTGTACACAGGCCTGGCTTTACAGTTTTGGGTTATGCCAACAACATGATTTTGTGAGGGGGCGGGGGAGAGGTCAAGCCTAACCTTCAGCTGCAGGAGAACCAGAATCCAACTGTGCTTTTGCTGGGGTCTGTGCATAGTGGCCAACACTTAGAAACAAATACGCTAGGGACAAATATGCTAATAAGATAGAGGTCTAGAAGCCCCTCATCCATCAGCCACTGGATATTGGATATTGTGAGAATTCTGGAAAATCTTAACCAAACACTAATTAACCAATCGTAACCCTGCCACATGGCAGAGATAAAAATTATCCCTAATTTACAGATGGGTAAACAAAGGAAGAACAGTTGAATGAATGGTCAGAGCCCACATTAGAGCTAGGTGAATCTTTCTAGCTGAATCTTTATTAAGTAAAAAATGCAGATTTAGGTTTACTGAACTATTTCTCAAATTTGTATTGAATTTCTCAACTTGTTTTGGTTGAAAACAAATTTTGAAATAAAAAATTTAACATTTTGAGGGGTGAGGGCACTTGACTTTTTTTTTTTTTTTGGCATGGCCAGTGAGCTGAAAATCAGTCATTTGCACCTCTCTAGTTGTCAGCAGAAGGTAGGATTCATTTGTCCTCAGTCCCATTCTAGTTAAAACTAAATGGGGCCAGGATCCAATCCTACTCTCTGCAAAAGTGCACATGGGTCTCCTGGCTTCCTGCCCTGAAAAGCTACCTCCTGCTCCTTAGTCCTGGTGGCAGACCACATTATCATTGGATCCAAATTTTGTAGGTCTCTGCATTCCTCCCCAGAGAGGGACCATTCTGCAGATCAATCTATTGCTGGCCACAAGTGGCCACGTTACCTGCTCAAGATAATTGCTTCCTCAGCTCCAGGCATCAAGCTGGGATGGACTTTGTGATGGCCTTAACACCAACAGTGGCAGGGAGTGTGACACTCCAGGCACAGAACTGAAAATTGGTCTGCACTTCCACACACAACCAATCCAGGGACACGGGCAATTTTAGCCCAATATCAGATTTGTTTTCCCTTCAGAAAATTATGAGCCTGTCAGATAAGTTGGTGTGTGTGTTGAGGGAATATCTTAAAAAAGAAAATCTCAACACAATCTTTACCATAAAGTTCTCTTGGCTGTTTTACCGGCACTAACCCTCGCCGTGTTCCTTTTCAGACTCACTTTCTGTGCAACTGCTTCCCAATTAAATTTACTGCAGGTGTATGATTTCACTTCCACCCATTACATAGCAGCTGTTCATGCTTTCCAATACAACTGTTAGCCAGTGAAGATGGACATGCACTCTCACTTTTCACACCATCATCTGAGTCAAAGTGTACACCTACACCTTGAATACTGCATGAAGTTCTAGCTGTCTCACCTGAAAAAAAGATATATTGGAACTGGAAAAGGTGCATAGAAGGGCAACAAAAATAAAGGGTATGGAAAGAGACGACTAAGTGGGGCTATGATAAGGGTCTACAGAGTCATGAATGGTGTGAAGAAAATGACTAGGAAAATGGTATTTTACCCCTTGTCAAAATGCAAGAACTAGGGGTCACCAAATGAAATTAATAGGCAGCAGGTTTAAAACAAAAGGAAGTATTTCTTCACACAATGCATAACCCGGGGGAGTCCTTTGCCAGGGATTGTTGTGAAGGTCAAAAGTATGATGGGGTTTATCAAGCTTCCTTCCCCACTCTGAACTCTAGGGTACAGATGTGGGGACCTGCATGAAAGACCCCCAGGCTTATTCTTACCAGCTTAGGTTAAAACTTCTCCAAAGTACAAACTGTTTTACCTTTTTTCCTTGAACCTTTATGCTGCCACCACCAAAGTGTCTAAGAAAAATAACAGGGGACGTGCCCACTTGGAAACGTCTTCCCCCCAAAATATCCCCCCAAGCACTACACTCCCTTTCCTGGGGAAGGCTTGATAAAAATCCTCACCAACTTGCATAGGTGAACACAGACTCAAACCCTTGGACCTTAAGAACAATGAAAAAAGCAATCCGGTTCTTAAAAGAGAATTTTAATTAAAGAAAAAGTAAAAGAATCACCTCTGTAAAATCAGGATGGTAAATACCTTACAGAGTAATCAGATTCAAAACATAGAGAATCCCTCTAGGCAAAACCTTAAGTTACAAAAAGATAAAAAACCAGGAATATACATTCCATTCAGCACAACTTATTTTATCAGCCATTTAAACAAAACAGAATCTAACATATATCTAACTAGATTGCTTAATAACCCTTTACAGGAGATCTGACCTGCATTCCTGCTGTGGTCCCTGCAAAAGCATCACACAGACAGAGCCTTTGTTTCCTCCCCTCCAGCTCTGAAAGTATCTTGTCTCCTCATTGATCATTTTGGTCAGGTGTTCATTCCCCCTAAAGAATCTGGCTCTGACCACTGTCAGAGACAGGATACTGGGCTAGATGGACCACTGGTCTGACCCAGTATGGCTGTTCTTATGTACTTCTCCAGTTCAAAATATAACATCTTGCTCATCTCATTCTAATCTGGGAGTATGAGCTGTGCATTTTCAGGGCAATGTGCTGCCATTTTATAAATAAAATGGGACATATTTTGCTTTGATTTACAACCCATGCCATGGCACTTAAGTAAGTGGTTGTGGTCAGTGTAAAATCAAGGCAGACTGAATCCCAACAAATCCAAAGAAAGAGATAAAGCAAAAACGCACAAAGAATAACCTACTACAGTGCATCTTGCTACTAACACATAAACGTACTTCATGAAATATGCTTTTAACCCACAATTCTATAGGAGTTATGCTTGAGCGGTAAATTGTAAATTACTAACAGCAGCAGGTTTGTTCCTATTGGTGAAAGCTTAGTAAAACTTTAAAAATGTTTGTTTTGAGTCTCTAAATCCAAAGTATATTACATAAATCAGATGATTCCCTCATCTAGAAGAATAAAGAAGTCTAAAATATCCAAACAAATACCAAAGGTCTTTTCTAACATGTTCAGTAGCCTTAATCTAAGTCTTTGGTATTTTCCTCTCTGTTGGAGTCCATGGGTGAAATCCTGGCCCCATTTTATTCAATGGCAACATTCCCATTGACTTCAGTGGGGCTCGGATTTAACCCTTATCTTGATTGCTGCCATATACATTGATCTATAACCTTTCTATTGTGTTTGAATGATAAAGAATGACATTAGAACACTAGTGATTTCTCACAGTAAGTAAGTTGTGAGTTCCAACAATGGCTTTTTGGTCCACTGAGTTGTTTTTAAGTATAACAAAATCTTTTCTCCTAGCCTATGTGGTTAGAGAGTAATTCAAGCCCAGCTAACTCTATGGACCAGCTCCTGCAAACATGCAGATGAGTATTTGCATTGAACCACTGGGATGATTCATGTGAATATAGTTACTCACTTGTGTAAGTGTTTGCAGAATTTGGCTCTTCACTTTTAACAGTGTGAGCCATATGCAAGAGCCTATTTTGATCCCCCTTATTAAAAGCTATAATTAAAACAAATGGATTTAAAAAAAAATTCTGAAGATGTTTCCCTCATAGACTGCATATAATTTTGGGGAAATGTGTTTGATTTTTCACATTTCCATTGGCTGTATTAGTTACCAGTGACTGAACTGGACCAGCTCGCTTTTTTTAAGTGAGCCAGTACTTTATTTGTATCTTGCCATTTTGTACTCCAAAATGTATTTTTATTTAAAAAGAAAAGTCTCTAGCAGCCCTTATTTTTGCAAAGAAAACTTTCACATTGTAAATGGAGTGTAAAAAGATGCAGTTGTGTCTGGCTGAGCCTGAAGAGTGTCTGACCTAATAGTTCAACTCTGAGAAGTATTAGCTACCCCACTTTGTGTAAACGGGAACGCTTAAGCCTAAGGATGACAATGCACACGTCAACATTAATTATTTCATGGCTGACAACCTCATAAAAGAAAGAAGAAGGGAAGGCCTATTAAAGGTCCGTGAAGTCTGCTGTGAGCAACATCTCATTTTGGGGTCTCAAGTACCTGAGGCTGGTGAGTGAGCAAAGCCTGGAAAAGTACCATTACTTTTTTACCCATATTTTTTTCTATTTCAGCCCTTGATTCTAAAATCAAGCTTTCCACATGCTTGTTTTCATTGATTTGTTTTCTAAGGGGCTCAGTTAAGCCTTTTCCACATACACAAAATTACCATTTTCATTTAATGTTAAGGTTGTTGGTGCTTGGTTTCCTATGAAGGCAATCAGATCTACCTCCTTTTTATATTCAGGGGCACCAATTATTCTAACATTCATGCACCTAATTAGGTTTGCCAAGTAATGCTTGTCATTGCTAATAAATTACTTTTGATAGGTAATTGCTGTTCTGTGATTCAGTTATCAACACATAGAACCATAGGGCTAGAAGGGACCACAAGGGTAATCTAGTCTAACCCCCTGTCAACAGGCAGAATTTGTTGTGTCCAAACCATCCAAGACAGATGGCTATTCAGACTCCTTTTGACAACCTCCAATGAAGAAGCTTCCACAACCTCCCTAGGCAGTCTGTTCCACTGTCTTACTGCTCTTACAGGTAGGAATTTTTTTTCTGAGATTTAATCTAAATTTGCTATGCTGTAGTTTGAACCCATTGCCTCTTGTTCTGCCCTCTGTGGTGAAAGAGAACAACTTTTTTCCATCTTTTTTATGGCAGCCGTTGAAATATCTTTCATATCCCCCCTTAATCTCCTCTTTTCCAAACATATCCAGTTCCTTCCTCCTTTGCTCATATGGCTTGCATTCCACGCTTTTGATCATCTTTGTTGCTTGCTTCTGGATCCTTTCCAGTTTCTCCGTATCCTTTCTATACATTGGTGATCAAAACTGGGCACAGTACTCCAGTTGAGGTCTAACCAGTGCCAAATAGAGTAGTACTATCTCCTCCCGTGACTTGCATGCTATGCTTCTGTTAATGCAACCTAAAATTGCATTTGCTTTTTTTTGCAACAGCATCACATTGCTGACTCATGTTGCGGTTGTGATCCATCACAACTCCTGGATCCTTCTCAGCAGTGTGGCTGCGAAGCCAGTTTTTCCCCATTCTGTACTTGTGCATTTGTTTTTTCTTCCCTAAGTGTAGCACCTTACATTTGTCTTTGTTGAATTGTATTTTGTTGTCTGTAGTCCAATTCTCCAAATTGTCATGATCCCTCTGAATTTTAGCTCTATCCTTCAAAGTACTGACAACCCCGCAACTGTTGTCTAAGACTTACACCAGTCTCCTCCATCAGAGTTTCTTTTTTGACCAGTGTTGAAGAGTCAGTTTTAGTCTTTAATAGCTAGATTCTCCAACATTTACTCGTGTTAAGAAGTATCTTATTCTGCAAGTTGTGCCATTGATTGAAAAGTTTTAAAACCCAATCAAAATAAAAAATCTAATGCTGAATTCTTCTAAACATATTCCAATGGACTACTTTATTATTATATGTCAGAATTATAGACAAAAACTGTCTAAAATTG
Organism: Lepidochelys olivacea; assembly: GCF_965140295.1. Taxonomy (NCBI): domain Eukaryota; kingdom Metazoa; phylum Chordata; order Testudines; family Cheloniidae; genus Lepidochelys; species Lepidochelys olivacea. Next base: position 100,216,957 of record NC_140414.1, read on the forward strand.
TTTACAGTTGAACGTACAGTGCTGTGCAAAAAGATAGTGTAACGCCAACAGGACCTCAGTCATCGGCGGACAGGATTGAACCAGGGATCTCTGGAGCTTAGTGCATGAGCCTCTACTGCATGAGCTAAAAGCCAACTACTTGTTAGCTAAGGCTGTAGAGCAGACTCATTTTATCTCTCTCTCTCTATGTGGTCTTGGTGCCACTAGATGGGACAGAACACCACACCCCGAGGTGTGTAGGTTACAATAGCATATAACCATGGAGTTAGACTGCATTCTAATGCACGCACACACACAAAGGCCAAATTCAGGTTGCCATACATAAGCACTTCCTAACGCTTGAATGCTTAACTTTGCAACCTAAATAATATCCTTTTAACATAATTTTTTTATATAATTTCCTAAGGTTATTTTTTAAAGGAAAAAGGTAAAAACAAATTATATTATGTGCAACTGTAGCAAACCCCAACAACATGCATCATCAGGGGGGCTTTAACCCTAACCCTTCAGCACAGACATCTACCCCTTACTTACAGGACTAGCTGCATTAGCTAGCAGGAAAAATGGGTATGAGCTGCTGGTACTGTGTACTGGGACAGAGGATGATCAAGGGGAGCTGCCTTCTCCTTGCCGAACTTCAAAGGCCTGCAAGCAATGGAGTTCTTAGAGCTTCTCAGAAGAATGTAGCAAGCATCCTTTATAATGGAAACTGTTGGGTGAGCGAAAATAGGGGTTCACTGTTAGCTGCCCCTATACCTTTTTGAGGTGCTGTTCCAAGAACTTTTTCTTTACTCAGTTGGGGTCAGATTTTGTCACCCTTATTCTTGTTGAGCTGTACCTTATTGTGCAAGGAACTCCAATGAAATCAGTGGAACTTCTCACAGAGCAACATACTGTCTGGAATGAATAACGAGGGCAGAATTGGAACCTGTATTTTTTTCTAAACTTAGTTTTTGCAACTCTCCTTCTGTTCCTGTGGTTAACATTAACAGGACGACTCACAGAGTAAGGTACTATTCAATGTGAGTAAGAGACACAGAATTGATCCCTAAGGTTGCAGTAGCAGATCACGAATCTTAGCTTTTAAGGCCAGAAGGAACCACCAGGTCTTCTAGTCCAATCCTTATGTCCAACCTAAACTGCCCTTACTGCAATTTAAGCCCATTGCTGCTTCTTCTATCCTCAGAGGTTAACAAGAACATTTTTTAAAAACCTTTTAAGTACTTGAAAACTGGTATCATGTCCCCCCTAGGTCTTCTCTTCTCCAGACTAAACAAACCAATTTTTTTCAGTCTTCCCTCATAGGTCATGTTTTCTAGACCATCAATCATTTTTGTTGCTCTTCTCTTTTACTTACTCCAATTTGTCCACATCTTTCCAGAACTGAACACAATACTCCAGTTGAGGCCTAATCAGCGCAGAGTAGAGCGGAAGAATTACTTCTTGTGTCCTACTTACACCCTCCTGCTAATACATCCCAGAATGATGTTTGCTTTTTTTGCAACCAGTGTTACACTGTTGACTAATATTTAGCTTGTGATCCGCTCTGACCCCCAGATCTCTTTCTGCAGTTCTCCTTCCTAGGCAGTCATTTCCCATTTTGTATGTGTGCAACTGATTGTGCCTTTCTAAGTGGAGTACTTTGTATTTGTCCTTCTTGAATTCCCTCCTTTTTACTTCAGGCCCTTCCTCCAGTTTGTCCAGATCATTTTGAATTTTAAGCCTAGCCTCCAAAGCACTTGCAACCTCTCCCAGCATGGTATCGTCTGCAAAGTTTCTAAATATACTCTCTATGCCATTATCTAAATCATTGATGAAGATATGGAATAGAACAGAACCAGACCCAGAACTGATTCCTGCGGGACCCCACTTGATATGCCAGCTTGACTGTGAATCACTAATAAAAACTCTCTGAGAACAGTTTTGCAACCGGTTATGCACCCACTTTATATTAGCTCTATCTAGGTTGTATTTCCCTAGTTTGTTTTTGACCCGTAGCACAAGAAAGTGTATCAGGGTAGCTAGTCCCTGAGGATAGATGAAACTCAGTATCTCTGGACCAGGGCAGGTGAGTTCAATCTAGCCAACATAAAGGGTTGCTTTTGGTTTGGTGTGGGGGACTGATTGGGACAGGCTGTGTCTGGGGAGGGAAAGCCAGAGGGGAGGGGAGGGGAGCTAACTAGTGTGGTGGGTCACCTGGAGCAAGGAGGTTAGGTGCTGCCCCAGAGAGGAAGCAGAGCTGGTCAGAACTAGGAACCAGCCACAAGTCTCTGAGAGGGGTAGAGCTGAAACCTGAAGGTAAGGATTGAGTAAAAAAAAACTTTTTCTGTTTGTTTGCTTGCTTCTATTAAGAGAATGAATCTCCTTGCCAGGGACTGGGCATGGCAGTGTATGTTTTGAAGCTAGGGAGTAGCCCTGCCTAGGGACAGAAGGTTAGAAAAAAATCATTCAAAACCTGAATTAATGGGGAAAAATTATCTTGAAGCAGAAACTCAAAAGAACTCCCTTCCCTTTTAATTTAATAGCAATTTCTAAATAAGTTGTTTGGAAACCCTTGAAATGAATTCGGCATTTAAAATCCACTTAAAAATATTGAACATAATTTAGAAAGTCTCTTTCATCTTAAACTCCCTCCCCCACCCATGATCTACATTTAAAGATACCAATGGTGTTCCTGTTCCTTTGAATTTCAGAAATGATGACTAACTGAAAGAAATGGTTTTTTTTAAACCTCAGTAATAGTCACAACAGATATTTCTCTAACTCTTTTAAACAACTGACCCAAGAGTATGACCAATTTAATGAAATGTTAAAATGGAGTTTTTTGAAACCATGTTCAGTACACACCCATGAAAGAAAAGATCTGCATTTACAAGAAGCACCTATAAGTGACATATAGAAAAGCCTCAATGAAATAGATTACTGATGCTTTGAGGGTCTTTCTGTCATGTATGCTTAATGTTACAGAATATATGAAAACAATCCTGCATTTCTTCTTGATAATCTGACCAACTCAAACAAACGTTCAAAGCATTTAAATATTAAATAAATGTTCAATAAATGTAGTGTGGGATCAAGCACATTTGCATTTCATGATGCATGCTGCTTATTCAGAATGACACGTGTTCAACCTATTGCTAACTAGTGAGTTTTCATTAGACTGGTAATTAGTAGGTGATTTTAAAGTATCCTTGATGCTATAGCTAGAACAATGTTAATATCTATATTTGTCTTCTTTGGGAATAGTTTCAAGAACCAATGATTTAATAATTAAAAAACATGTGGCTAAATTCTGTGTTGATTTACACCCCATTGAGGTTTGCTGAAAGTCTGAAGTCAGCACAAAGTCTGTCTCACATACTCTAATATCTTTGGGCTAAATTGTGACTTAAGGCTCACCACTGAGCACTGTGATTCAGAGACACACTTCATAGTCATAGGTACTCCCCTGCTGGCCTATACCAGCAGCCAATTATAACAACGCTTCCCCAGCTCAGCTGTGCTTAGCCATCAAACTGAGGGGATGGGGAATGGGTGGTATGTTGGCTCTACTTTTCCCAAGGTGGGCAGTAGACAGACAGGCGCACACCAGCTGCTTACTTATACTGCATAATGACCCAAGGTCTGGGAAGTGCTCACTAAGGTGCATAGGTGCTGGAACTGCTGCACGCCCTGGCTTGAAGTGTTTTCCATCATATACAGGGTTTACAGTTTGGTTCAATGGCTCTTACCTCCCCCACTATATAAATTGTTCCAGGATGTAAAGCCAAGGATGTGCTGGCTTACTTTGTACTGGCTGGTTGTCCAAGTCACAGACTAGCTAGCTCTTTGTGGTTTGGTCTCCGTGGCAATGCCAATCTGCTAAAGTGTAATATTAAACCCCTTTGGATTCTTATAGCTGTCAAGTATCCAACACAGAGACGCCCATATAGATGTTCATTATGCATTCTCCTAGTCACTTCAAGTCAATCAGTGAAACACAAGTGGCCCCCAGATGTGCACTATGTGTAACACTCCAGTGGTTAAGGCAGCTGTCTGTCATTTCAGGAGTTATCAGTAAGATGAGAAGCTGGGCGAATACTGTTTTTTGATTATATGACCTTGTACTGAAAAAAGGGGACTTTGAGTTGAGGGACACGGACATCTTACCTTGAGCTAAAGCACAGAAATGTGGCTACCCTTCTACTGAGCAGAGAGAGAGGGAGATACCAGTATGTGGATAGGGCAGAGACCCCTTTCTGAAGTGATGTTTCACCAGTGAAGTACAGTCTGACCTGTCGTGTGTTATGAAATGAAATATCCTAGGAAAGGTATCATGTCATGGCTCTGTGAAATGACAGCCCTGCTCAAAAAGGCACTGGCTAAGTTTCCTGAAAACTTGCTATACCTCCACAGTGGGGTAGTCTGTTCTCTCAGTGCAGTCAGCCTAGCCAGCTGCAGGGGTGAGAGGGGGGAGGCTGGTATTGCTACTAGCAGTGTTAGCCCTCCCCAGGTTTCTCTGTGTTGTGAGGCTGAATGTTCTATGCTGTGCTCGGATATAGTGAATGGGGAAGGGTGCAAACTCACTGATGTCAGCAGGGTTACAAAGGTGTAAATAATTCCCTAATAATGAGTTTATTTTTTTTTTCAAAGATCAAAACCCAGCCCTTTATTTGTACCATTTTAACTGGAAGCTACAATGCTGAAATGCTGGAGAAGTTGGTCAGACGTTATAGCTAGTACTGACCTTGTGATGCACTTGCTGTTTAGAAGACCTCACTCTCACATATAACTTGTCTCACTTTCAGGGCTTGCAAGAGTGCAATAGCTCTCATAGTATCATGAGTGCTAAAGTAAATGGAAGGTTAGCTAACAATTTTGTTGTTTCAACCAAAATGTATTTCATGTTAATTCAGCATTCACATCGCACTCCCCATTAGCTTCCCTGGCCCAAGTCTGGTACTGATGCTCCACCAGTGGATCAAATTCGGTGATGACTCCTCATCACGTACCACCTGAGGCATGTTGTACATACACTAAGACTTCAGTATAGTATATCTTTGTCATATTAGGCACCTAGTAACTGAGGACAGGGTGGCTAAGATCCACAAATTCATAGACTGTGACCTGCGTAGGAAATGTAACTGAGTTTCTCTCTCCATCCCCCTCTCCCCCGCTTCTCTGTGATGTATACAGAAAGCATAGAGGGATTTGTGGAAAGAAAAATATTCAGCTTATTTTACACTAGAAATTCAGATATCAACTACTCTAGAAAACACCATAGTGATTGGAGAACTTATGGTATCTCAAAGAATAAAAGTTGAGTAACTGAGAGGGAAAAGGAGTTTGAATTAATGTATTTAAGCTTTATTTGTTTTGTTACGATTTATTTAATTCAAATGTCTAAAGTACGTTTAGGAGACAGGAAGTATCTGTTAAAGTTTCCACTGTCAACCCCTTTACTCCTTCAGGGAAAGTGTGAGAGCTCACAACAAACATTTGAGGCATTCAAACATCCTCCAAGCAAAGAGACTTGACCTTCCTAAGGTGAAGAACAGTCAGAAAGAAAAGAAGTTTTTTTGGAAAAACAACAACAGCAAAAAAACCCTTTCAGTCCTTTTTCATATAGCACTTTTACCCTGAACTAGCTATGGAATCAGAATCAGTCTGGAAGGAGTGGGTGGCATGGGAGCAGATCCAGACCAATATTCATCCCCAGTAAACCCCGTGTGAGCATCCTAGAATAAACATGATTTGGTACAGTTTAGATGCCAAAATGATAGGTGCCTTAGAAATGCCTATGAATGTAAAATACCCTCTAATCAGACATTTGCAGTCCTCTTACACTCTGTATTTAGAGATTTAGCATGTTGCTTTTTTTCCATTCAGAAGCAAATGGTTGTTGAAATATTGAGATAACATGGGAGACCACCAGTAATTGTAACAAGCATTAAACAGCCCTAACAGAGCTTCTTGGGTCATAAACTTATGATATTCAGGCCTCAAAACATCTACCATGGGATATTTAACTTACTTTCATTGAAGACATTCTCCACCTCCCCCAGATTGCCTGGTGCCTCAAATCATTTCTGAAATCTTGAGTAATGACTAGAATATTAATTCTTGCACTTGAATGCCTTGAACTGGTGTTCAGGGAATTCTCCTTAAGAAGAACATATTGTAATTTTTGATAAACTATAGCTCATACTTTTACCATTTCCTTTACTTTAGTATACCTATTCCCTAAACTGTTCTGAGTCGCTGGAACATAACTGTATTCTTCTTTCCCCTTAACTTGTCTCCAAGGAATTCTTCTCACTTTATTTGCTTGCACAAAATACCTATACTTGTCATAAAGCATCATGAGAAAAAGTTAAGTGTTCCCCTGTTTTCTCTTTGGGAAATTACAGTAGAGCGAGGATTCTTTTTAAAAATTTCTAATAAATGTTTACCTTTATATCAAAGTATTAATCTGTAGTTTAACCAATACAACTGTAAAATAAGTCAATAAAAAATCTCCTCTAATATCTTTATCTCCCACTCAGAATACATAAAGTTACTATACTGAGTTTTGCCAGTTTCCAAATAATTCAAGTTATTCTTCTAGTGAGACTAACACTTCAAATTATTTTATTTGAAGAGGAGACAATTTCCTCACCTTATATCCTAGTTTCCTCAAATTACATTCTGATTTCAGCAGTGCTGAAGAATGCTTGGAGATAGCACATTCTCAATTCCATTTTATTTTATTTTTTATTTTTTTTCTAAAATGTACTCAAGGCACATACAATCCGATCTGTAGGATTTGAGGGGCTCCCATAGCCTTTTATTCATGATTCCTCTGCTTCAATCATTACCTCTAATAGAAGGTTTTGGAGAAAACTCAGCCAAAAGGAACCCCACAAAGTTTGTTGTGTTTTTTTTTCCTTCCCTGGGCCCTCTCCTAGGAGTTTTAACTCTGGAAGTCAAGATCTATTCCATAGCCATGCACGCCTTGCAGAAGTGATCTAGAATGAATATTTACTTCCTGGGGTTGTATATAGAGTTGTGGGAAAATGATCATATTTTACAAATTTTGTGTGTCCAAATCCATGTTTTCATAATTGGTTTTCATCAAACTCATGGATTCATAATGAAAATGGGAAATCATCACCCTAAACAAATGTATGATAATTTGCTGAAATTGACCAACTTGCACTAAGCCAAAATGTTACAGCAGAAATATGGTGAAATTTCATTTTCCCCTATGTCCCATTCCCACCTAGTCAAACATAGGCAAGACCCATAACAAATATAAGACCCATAGATAACTCCGCAGGGCTCATGCTCCCCTAGCAGCATGCCACTGATCCTGACCATTACTCATAATCCTTGTTAAAATCCTCCATGCCCTGGTGGAATGGATAAGCAACACAGAGCATCCTTTCAGCTGCTTCCCTCCACACCAGCACCATTAAAAAACAGAAATAGCTTGTCTGCTGTCTTGACCTGTCCTTGCCTGAGCCTTTCATGGGGATAAAACTAATAGGTATACAGAAAATGAGTAGAACTCTATAGAAATTACTTTAAAAAAAACCTATAGAATTTGAGAGAGTTCAAAACATGAATGACTATCTTGTACTGTTCTATAGAAGGGATAGACTTTTTATTAAATTCTACAGCACTTACCCCTGCCTCCTGTACAAGCCTTGTCTTGGCAGCCTATAAAAAGCCCCTGCTCCCTTGGAAGGAACTTCCAGCAGCAAGGCCACATCTCCACCGCTTATAGCAGCGTCTTGCCCATGTCTCCAGTTTTGTTCACCCCCCTTCCCCACATCTGCCTCCCACTCTTCTCACCAGGAGTGCAAGGATTCCAGACAGTTAATGGTCTATAACTGCTTTGACTTTACTCTCTCCTTGGGAATTAAGAGCTGTCTTCATTGCTGCTCACTGATGATCTGTAGCGTCATCACCATATTTTGTGCCACCTAAAGGCAGTGATAAAATCCCCAGAGATGAGAATGAAGGACTTATTCTCCATTGTGTAGGGGTAAAGGGAGTGTAAAAACATCTGTGGGACAAGGACTTAACCTGGGGAGGGCAGGAAGAACAGTGAAAGCCCTAGAGACACTACAGGACTGGTTAGCTCAGGGAGGGCCATGGTCCATTGAGCCCTGCTGCATGGACTGATACACAGGGGAAAGGGAAGCCTTTATATTGAAGGGTGAGGGATTTTTCAGCTTAAGGAGAGCAAAATACTATTGAGCCCCTGTAATAAGGGGATCCCGAGGTCTCTGCAACTACAGGGGAAGGACCTAACAGTCAGACAGACTAGGCAGAAAGCTGTGACCCAAAGAGGGTGACAGATATTGGTGTGCTATTTGAACTTTAACTCAGAAGGAGAGAACTTTGGTTTTGGCTGGAGGTCCAGCACACCAAATCCCCTACCAGTGTGGAAAACTGAGACATTGCCATCACCAGTTGCATGCCTATGAGTAACGCCTATCCCCTAACACTAATCAAGAGAAAGCACGGATGGTGCGGACAATGTCACTTCACCCCATGGCAGGACTAGCAGCGTTTCATCTATGTGATGAAAGATTTTCAGGGAGCAGCCTGGAGCATGAAGCAATAAAGTGGTGGGCTCTCTTTTGGCTGCTTTTGGGAATCAGAGGAATTTTCAAAGTTTATGACAGGCAGTACTAAGGACTCAACAGGAAGCCATGCTGAATCTATGTGATGAATGCTGGGTGATAGGCGGAACCCACAGAGATCCAGGAGCCCTGCAAGATGATGACAAAGGTGCTCAGATGAATGTTGGCAACTCCTCTCTTCATTTTTAATTGCCTTGCCTACAGTGCCTGCAGGATAAGGGGCTGCTATACTACATGTTCACTCAAGATAGATATATTTATAAATTTGAAAAACCATGACAGGAAATATCTTTTGCCATCAGCATCTCAGAACAGTAAACATCCCACTGACTGGGGAACTCAGTAACACACTGTACAGATCTCCAGATGTGATCTCTTAATGAGATATGGGACAGAGGATGAGGATATGGGTAGGAAGGTCTGACTGTGAAATTGCCAGGAACTGAGGTACTCTCCTGATTTTATTTCATTTTTAGATACACGGGGGGGGAGGAGGGGAGAACAGTTAATAGGACTGCCATCTGCAGAAAAATAAACTCATCAGAGCTCCACCAAAAATCAATTACATATCACATTCAACCAGTCACCTGCCAAATTTGGCCTCAGATTATTCAATACCCGAGTGCAGAACCATTAAAATATCCAGAGCACTTGAATTACATCTGCTTTGGTGAAAAAAATAAAGGGAAAGTTTTTAAAAATAATTTTATAGGTAATGGGTCAAAATACGATTGCATGAGAGGAAGGCTCAGAGGACTTTTGATGAAATATTGAACCTTTTACTTCTGGGTCATCAGGCTGGCCATGACTAAAAGGCATCACTATTGTCATGAGATGAGAAGGTGGTTCTCAGACCACTTCCTAAAGTCTGCAACAGAGGAACCAACATCACATTCAGCATAGCTTTGTCAGCTTGAGAAAAGAAGGCAAGATTGATTAGGCCTAAGGAATGAACTACTCTCTCACCTGTACAGGTAGTCTCTTCACTTCTGGGTTAAGGCACCTACATGGGACAATGTGTAGAACTGTTGCTTGTGCTTCACCAGTTCTGTGGATAAATAGAAGAATTCAGTCCCCTGGGCTGTCAGCTAGGCATCTATCGTGAACACTACATTCACACCGAAAACAAAGGTTTTGCAGCTATACTAGAGCACCTGAGTTTCTTACCTGGCTTTCTTAAAGCATTTTAAAAACATCAAAAGGGATTAGATTAACTGCTACATCTTTAGGAAACTACATGAAGCCAACCCCCATGATTTTTACTGGTTCTAATGGGAGTTTCACTACTAAAAACCACTGGTACATTTTTTTTAAAAATGTACCGATAAGTGCTTATGTTGCTTCTTGTTTGACCTGTGGATTCCTGACCTATTTTAAAACTGCAGTAGGAATGCCATAGTTATAGTTGAGAAGACAGGACCAATGCAGCATAGTACTATTAAGGCAGATGTGTTAATGTAGGAGTGTAGAAGCTTAAATAATTTAGCCAAATAAATCAGGTTGGTTTTAACTCAGCATTTGGTTATTTGTGTAATTTTACCCATTCAGTAGTATCCTTTCACTTGCAGGCGTTGGTGTTTAATGAAATTGAGTTGTCTTACTGAAGATGAGTTATGCCTTGAACAAAGTCAACTTTGATTTTTAGCAATACATTCTAGCAGAGCACAGGGATTGCTCTTAAAAACTTGTCAATTGTTCCTTGGAGTATACGGAAATAAAACAATTTTATTTAGAGTATTTCTCTAAGGAACAATTGGCAAGTTTTAAGGGCAACCATTCTAACAAGGTAAAAGTATACTGAGCTTCCTTGAAATCCTATAAACAAATATAAAACTCAATGAAAACAACATAAATTAGGTAAGAATTTGATAGTAAAAGCCGTACTGTTTTATAGCCCTGGACTTTGTTGCATTTTAGTCTGTAAACTCTTTTTTAATATATAAATACTGTCATGGGCTCAACTAAGATGGTGCTGATGGCACCAATTTTATGACTCCTCAGCAGATACAGCAAATGTTATAAGGATATTACTTTCCCCCTGAAAGAGATAAGCATAAGGATGAAGAACTGGACTTAAACCCAAAATAATAGACCCATTATTAATCTCTCTCACACATACACACACAAAAGTTATAAGGAAGGCTTTTGATAATCTCTATTTGGCCAAGGGACCACACCCATTCTTTCTTGACAACTATATGGGAACTGTACTATATGCGTTTATCACCTTTAGCTTGACTTCTGTGATTCACTCTGCCTGGGGTTTATGACCTAGGCTATAAAGAGGCTATAGTTCATGCATAATGTGCCAGCATTCCTTGCTGAGAGACGGTCTGAATGCTTCCCTTAAACCTGTGCTCTGCTCTCCCGCCCCGTTTCATCCTCATTCTATTCTGGGTCCAAGTCATGGTGTCGGTGTTGACTGACAAGGCTTGAAGCTGACTGGGGCCAGACTAACTCAAGAACTGTATTCACATCCACGACTCACTGAGAATACGTTGGGGCTGATGCAAATAACAAGATCCAGAGTGAAGGTATCAAGAACTGGAGGCACAGAATTCTCACCATACGGCCTCATAGACTATGGAACGAATTATCAGAAGAGAACAACCTGAGCCTAACCCAAGCAATGTTCAGGACAGACATGTCTGCACTGGCCTTCCCAGAAAGATGAGCCTTCAGAGTATTGGCACCTCTTTGTCTCTCACAGATTTTTATGCATCCAATACCCTTTCAGTAATAGCATCCTACAGAGTGCTGAGCTCCTTTGTGGAATTTCCTATGACCTTATGCCAAAATTAGTGGTTCTGTTATAGATAGGGACACAGAGAAAATGTAATTAGAGGGAGAGGGAAGTTGGAGAATGGAGCTGTGAAGGTGCGGTGTCAATGTTAAGTAAACTACTTTGAGGCGGAGAGTGTAATATAGAAAGAGTTTGTATTGCTTTGTAAATCAACACCAGGACCTTGATTTGCATCTGTAACAGGATGAGGAGCCAGGGATGTGGAGTACGGGTGTGAGAGATATCTCCAGCTAGGGTATGTGCTCCTGCATTATGCATGAGCCTCCCTGTGTCCACCCCATCATAAGCCAATAATGGAGTGACACCATCAGAATGGTTGATGTTAATACACTCCAGTCTTTGCACTGCTTTTTTGGGGGAAGTTCATTGTCCTTGTTTGTTGTTTGATGCCAACACCTAATGAACACTGACTAGTGCAAGAAACCAAAGAGAGAACCATTTAGAACAAATATATGGAAGCAATTAAAGGAGCTCTGAAGTGTTACATAAATCCATTACTTCTTGCAAAGTATTTATTATCTAGCTGTGACAGGTGTCCTTCAACCATGGCAGTAGGTGTTTCCATGATTTGTACTTCATTGACTTAATAGCATGTCTTTCATAAATCATAGCAAGTTATGATTAACTTCCGTCTTCTGTTGAAAAGTTGGAGTGTAAATGCCCTGGTGACCACTTACTGTGAAATATTAGAAAATCAGTATCCATTTTTAAATTCTATTTTATTTAACAGAAAATGATAGTTATATTTTTATCCCAGGGGGAGAATCTGTATTACACAGTTAGTACAGCACACCAACTATAGTATGCAAAGACTAGATTTTGCTAGTTGTTCTGTATCATGCAGCGGGGGATCAGGCACTGGGATGATGTGGCCCATGCCCATGGGCCCCAGCCAATTAGAGGGCTCCAGAAAAATGGGTGCCCCAACCCTATTTCCCAGCAGAAGTGCTGGGCAGATGGAGTAGGGCAAGCCCCCGTGCCTTGACCCTGATCCCCGGCACTCCTGCAGGCAGAAGGGGTCAGGAGGGGCCCCCACTTGCTCTGGCCCAGGCCCCACAAAAGCTTAATCCAGCTCTGGTACCGTGAATTGACATGTGTGAAAATAAAAACTGATACTTGAGACTTACACAGGGGTGATGGTAAAGTTCAGGGAATAATTTACAAAGAATAATTATTCACAAATGTTACCTTTTCCCTCTTTATAAATGGTTCATGAACAGTTCATAAAATTCTCAAGTGAGTTCATAATGTGGAATTGCACATTTCTTCAGCAAATAATTATTGATCTGCAGATCATTTGCATAGAGTTTATTGAAAATATTTGCAATTTGGCTGTTATTCTTGTAAGTTGTGTGATACTGAGTGATGACTTAGGCAACCAATGAAAATAGCACAAATTGTGAATTTTAAGATCAGCACACACATAACCTTATCTGGAAAGTTAATTTTTAGTATAACTACTGACAGAAGAATATTTTAGCATTGTCACACATCATGACAATAAATGTATTACTCTTTAACAGACACACAAATCAATGCACATCCATATAGTGACTGGTTATTATGGGCTAGATAAAAATTCAACTGAAACTGAGTGTACACATTGCTAGTTAACTTGTGCTTGGCAATTGATCTACAACCATCTACCCAAAGATCTAAAAAGAAAACTAACAGGATTTGATAAAAGATATATGCTTAATTGGTCAGAGAAAGTCCAGTAGTTTTCCCCAAAAAACACTCTCACATCAGCTGTCTTCAAACATGAAGAAAACAAACTTTTACAAAGGAGTTTATCAGTGTAGTAATGACTGAAGTAAGGTTTGTTAAGAATTCTATCTACAACCCAGTAAATCAGGGTTCACGTAGGCCAATGTTGTGGGTGAAGCTTCATGAAAATACACAGCACTTTTAACAGTTATTACTCTTGATTTTTTTCATATTGTAGCATCCAGTATAGGATTAGCTAGACTGCTGAAAGGTAGGATAGTGTGAGTATCACCAATCTTGTCAACAAGATAATTTAAGGAGATGCTCTCAAGACAATGGACAAATAACTGCTGGGGAATGGTTGTATTCCATGACAAAATAGAATGGTTGGTTTGTTGGCCCCAAATTAAATGAGACAATGATAATGAAATCTGGCCCTCTTGAGAGCATACCATAAACTATCAGACATGTGTCAGTCCAGATATGTGACTGAATAGTTGCATTTCTACAACTCTCTGGCCTATGCAGAGCAACAACTTTCAGCATTCTAGCACGATGAATTTTCATCATGCAGAGATGCTTGACTTCCAAAGCCAATGATTAAAAAGAACTGCAGTGCGCCTGGTGGTAAGATCAGATGAACTAAGACTTAAGTTGTCTACACTTGGAGCTATGGGTCTGATTCTCAGCTGTTGTTGATATACTAGCACTAGCTGTCATCAAGCTAAAGCACTAAACCTAGTACTTTGGCTGTGGTAGCAGGGGCAATATTGAGCAGTGGCATGGGTTAGCAGCCCCAAGTACAAACCCACCCCTGACCCCATGGGTACATACTCAGGACAGCTAGCCCATGCCACTGCTTATTGCTGCCTAGGCTATCAGGGCTACACTACTATTTGGGGTACTGGAACAATTTTTATAGTTGGGGTTCTGAGAGCCGTTGAACCAAACTGTAAATCCTATACATAACGGAAACCGCTTCAAGCCAGGGAGTGCAGCGGCACCCGCATCACCATTACTTTCAGCTACTATTTTTAGCATGCTAGCTCAATGTTAGTTAGCTTGAGTAAGTCTATGTGAGTTGGGAATCACAGCTCTAACGGCAAGTATAGACATAGCCGTAGGGTCTTCTGTTCCTAGCTTTAAGAAGCTACAAAACTAATAGTACTTGAAAGACCAAAATGTTTTTATTTGTATTGCCTTGAGAGCATATATAAAAATTCAAAGCACTGGCAATTGTGAGGAATTAGAAAGTAAGGGGGATATAAAGTACAATTAGCTTTTAAAAAGTGAACAGTATTACTGCTTCATATACAATGAAATAGGGGGGAAAGGGAACATTCCTAATTTAATTTTTGTATTCTTTAAGCTTCCATCTTCCTTAACGTTCCTTTAAAAACAGCCAAATATGAGAGAGACAACAAATGTGGCTTAACGGTTAACTGTTTAATAAATTGATCTGTATTTTCTTTCCAAAATCCAAACGTGAGCTATAATGATATACTACTTTTCTTTTCAGTAATTAATCTTGAAGTTATACTAGCTTTCCATTTTAAGCTTTGGTTTTGACCCATCTCCTCTAACTTAAGCAAAACCTTCTGAAACCATTTTCCATATGTGATCAAATATCACATTACAAGGAAAGTCAAAGATCTGAACAATTTTAATAAAAATCTTTTTTTCACTACTTGAAAACTTTTCCAACTTTTTGCGGCTTATTGATTTGGCCTAGAAACTCAAGGGACTGGACAGCCTCTCCCATAGAAAAACTCACAGAAGGTTGCTCTGGTGAAGGAAATCTCTGCAATAGTCTCCTCAGAATTCTGATAATTCATTTGGGCCATGGGAAGACTGCTGGTTGCAACTCCTGTGGATTAGACAAAGTGGCTAGCCTGGAATCCATGGAGATCTTGGAGTACCTGTGAGATTCCAGAGTCATATCTGCAAAATCCCTCTGTCTCTGAAGCTGTTTTAGCCTCTGGCACTGCCTCCTAAGCACTTCCCTATTGGCAATATATCTCCATGTTTAAATGAACATAAATGCAGTTAAGGTTATCCAAACAATAGTAACTGTCCCCCCATAACTATAGCGGAATACCACCCAAATACTATAATCACAATATGCAGTTACCCAGTTTGCATTTGCAAGAGCGACACAGAAATCTAGCGCCTGATACTTAATTTCATACCAACACCAAAGAAATAGGCAAAGACCTTTTCACACTGCAAACGGAAGACAGAGCTACCATAAACGGAGACTGTAAATACCTTTTCAACCCTCTAGAAACAGTGGCTGTTTGGGTACATGCAGATGCAGTTAATTTACAAATGTATAGTTTTCTGGATTTGCTACATACATCGTGCTATGAGCTGAGCTTTAGATGATTCTAAACGTATGTTCCAGCCTTCATTATGTCCATTTGTGAATGATTTACAAATAATGTTTGGGGGATTTTTTTTAACGCCCTCAGGAGATATAACACAAAATAATTGGTGGAATGGCAGTGGATTCAGCAAATGACATAGTATACCACAGTGTTCTTCATTGCAAAGCCCGCGAGCCAGTGGTGGCTCCCATCGATCCTAAGTGCCGCTCCTTAAGTTCCCGCTAAGCTACACAGCCACACAGCAGGCTATAAATAGCTGTGTGTCAGTTCTGAAGGGCCACGCAGCAGGGACCTGGAGAGAAGAGAGATCCCTAGGGGGTGGGTGGGAATTGGGGAGGGGAGCAAGCTGGGACTTGCAGGGCTGCTGTGGGCCTCTTCCCCGGCCCTGGAGCTCCCTGCTGCCAGCAGGGGGCAGAGAGGGCCCCTTCCCCTGGAACTCCTGTGCTGCCTGCCAGCAGGGAGCAAGCTGCAGGAAGTCCTCTGGACCCAGCCCTGGGGCAGCCTGCCTGCACTCCAAACTCCTCATCCCGAGCCCACACACCCAGCCAGAGCCCTCACCCACTCCCTGCATCCCAACCCTCTCCCCAGCTCTGAGCCCCCTCGTGCCCAGCTCCACCCTAGAGCCCTCACCCCCAGCCAGAGCTCTCACCCCTGCACCCCACCCTCTACCCTATCCTGGGCCACCTCTCACACTCCAAACTCCTTGGCCCCACCCCACGTGGTTCTCATATTGAAGGTTTTTTGCCAAAGTGGCCCTCACTTCAAAAATAGTGAAGCACCAGATGCGGTGGTGGACATGTGTTGGATAGCAACAATAACATCCTTCGTTTACACTTGCTTAGTGTGTCAGTTCACTAACTGACTCTCTGGTTTAATCAGAACAGCAATTCTCGAGAGAGTATATTGTCATTCATTAGGCAGACTTCATTCTTATCAAGATACTAGTAAGTTAATCTTTTTTAGAAGTCTGTGATAATGCAGTCTATTTACATGATAAGGGAGGCTAAATAGGTTGGGATAAAATTAAAAAGCAATTAAACTTCCATTCAAAGCTTAAACCAAGTATGAACTGCATCTTTTTTGATGTTGAAAAAAATTCAGCTCACAATCTTTCCCTGCACCATTATTTTTCTTTTTCTCATGTCTCTATCCTTACTGATTCTGGCTGGAACAGTAAGTGCCCATAGTATTCAGACAGAACAACTGCCCTGTTAGCCCCTAATGAAATAAGGCCAGAAAGCTAATCAAATATTAGCCTCTTGAGAGCATCTTTAAACCATGAAACAATTTTTACTTCTATCCTCTCATGACATTTTCCATCAAGAATGGAAGCGGGAAACATCAACCAAGGTGGTAATCTCTTTAGGGCAAGCACTGTCTCTTTACGAGATATATGCAGTGTTTTTGTAGCCTTGTTAGTCTCAGGATATTAGACACAAAGTGGATGAGATAATATCTTTTACTAGACCAATTTCTGTTGGTGAGAGAGACAAGCTTACACAGAGAGATGGTTTTTACAGCACATAACAAATGGAGCCAGATGCCTTACAGAGGCCTCTATGTGCTACAATTATTAATTACAAATCTCCTTAGAAGTCTGTTCTCATGACACTTTTAGCCCTGTTTTGCAGACTCAAGATTCTGAGGTGCTTTTCCAAAACTGATCCAAACTATCTGAACTTTTATGTGCTTAGTCAAGCAAAATCTTTGAATCTCATGTGGTTTGCTCCATTCTAGTCTCTACCTTCTTCTTATTTGAAAATACAAATCTTTGAATAGATGTTGCCTCTGCTATAGGCAGTGTTGGTAAGAATGCTCATATTTCAGGTTGCCTGACATGTTCATTACAAGACTATCTTCTCAGTTGTTTATACCTTTGCCAGATTTTAAACATTTGGGCTGAAAATTTCCCTTCACTGTGTGTCTCAGGCTGAATTGTTCAGAAAATTTCAGCCATAATGGGTCAGCCACTTCTCAGAATGAGGTTGGGGGGGGGGGAATGTCTTGTTTTGACCCCTTAAATTCTCTTAATTGAGAAGCTCTAGCATCTCCACATTTTGGAGAATTTACTTGAAATTTGGCAGGGGTGTGTCTCCCTGGTGTCAGGGATGTGCCTTTTTCGGTTCCCGTGAAACAGTGTCCAAATGTGGCCAAGAGCCTCTGAAAAATGTCAATTCACACATGCTCAGTAGAGATTTGATACAGTTTGGTAACTGAATTCTCCAGCAATTCCATCTGATTTGCTCCTTCTGGCTGCGAGGGCTGTTGTGGTGCTGGCACAGAAATTGAGAGCAGGGAGACTGTGTCATCTATGCTGTCAATTCTCCCTCTACTAGCACCCCGGCATTGTGGTTGAGAAGGAGAAAACAACCTGACTGGCATACAAAGGCATGATGTGCCAGGGAAGGAGACTGGGATGTGGGAGTGGGAAAAGGTGGGGATGCGAATCTGGACCATGGGGGTATAGATTAGATTAAGACATGAATAGGTTGAATGGGTGGGGGTAGAAAGCGTCAGACTTGAGGCAGACAGGGGCAGCATGGTCTGTAACTACTAGAGTACACTCTCCTCATAACCTGGATTAAAAGTTGGAATTCATGAGTCTCAACTTTTCTTTACTGTCAGCAAATAGGTGTAACAACCAGTGGGCAAAATGTGTGTCTTATTTCTCATTAGCGGCTGGTCCACAGAGAAGATGGCAATCTACTACTGGTACCAGTTACTCTGATAGTAGCTCAGTGACAGAGGTCTATGCTGTGGATCTAAACATTTTAACTTTGCTAATGAACCAGGGAGAACGAACACTGGTCCGCATGTTGGAATTTGATGGGGAGTGTTGAGTTTCTTTTTCTCAAAACCTAGGAAATTGAATTCTACAAAATCCTGCATCTAAAGAAATGTTAAAATTGTAAAGTCAAGCACTCAAAAGTTAGAAAACACCAAAATTAAGTTTGCTTGGGCCACCTTAATTCAGCCCTCTTGTGTGTATGCATTATGGTACAGACTTTAATTACCCATCGTATACTGGTTTTTTTTTTTTTTTCCACAATGCAATGCTGTCCTGGAAAGTTGAATTCTATCCCTGTCTCAGCCACAGAGTTCCTATGTGATGCTAGGCAAGTCACTTAAACCAAACTTTTCACAGGTGATCACTAATTTTTTTTGGACAAATAGGTTATTTGCTGAAAAATGCAGTTTTGGTTGACCAGAAACTATTTGTGAATTTGACCCAATTAGGTTTGATTGGGGAGAAAGCTTTTTAGGGCCAGCTTCTGGAAACCATGTGCATGTCTTAGTTTAGTGGTTATGACATTTGCCTTGGAGATGGGAGACCTAAGTTTGTATCCCCACTCTGGAGCAGGGACTTAAACTAATAAATCCCCACTCCAGGGTGAGCATCCTAATCAGTAGGCTATGCAGGAGTATGAGTGCTGTGCTCAGTCTTTCCTGTTGAAGCTGTTCCACTTTAGCCCAATGATTGATTATGCATTTATACAAAGAGAGAGACTTTATAGCCTGATGATTAAAGCATTCACCTAGGAGGTAGATGTGGATTCAAATCTTATCTAGGGCTGATTCAGAGGAGGGAAGTGAAATAGACTTTT
Organism: Lepidochelys olivacea; assembly: GCF_965140295.1. Classification (NCBI taxonomy): domain Eukaryota; kingdom Metazoa; phylum Chordata; order Testudines; family Cheloniidae; genus Lepidochelys; species Lepidochelys olivacea. The sequence goes on from NC_140414.1 coordinate 100,236,071, forward strand.
GTGTGACTCAAAATGGTCTTCTCCAACTTGATGACAAATTCTAAAAATAAAAATCAGAAATGAACTGAATATTTTTTCTGATTTGTTTGCTGGCTGAACTAAAAAACTGCCGTTCACTACAGGCCTCCTAAATATATTAAACTAACTCTATACAGTCTGCTATTCAACTGCTTCATACCTTGTATAGCCTTTTGCACTTGTACAAGTGGAAGTAAAACGCAACCATTTTGATTTGGCAGGGTTTTACACCCACTTTGCATAAGTGTAAATGCCTTCATGTGATGCAAGGCAATGGTTAGTCAGGTCCATAATATGACTTTCCCACTGCAAGTCAGAATTACTTTCTCATTCCTGATTGAAATATAAAACCATTGTAGAAGAGTGTACTAGCCGCTTTAAGAGCAGGCACCACTAGCCCTCTTTTTTCTGGTATTGGCTATTTAAAAAGAGAAAATCTGGACAGTATAATTCTCCAAGAAAGCCCAGAAATCAGCTAAACAAGAGGCAGCACATGACTTCTAGGCTATATAAAGGGAAGCCTGTGGCTCAGTTGGAAGAAAAGACTTCCACAAGGTGAAGCTTAGAGACACACAGAGGAAAAGTGTGGGAAAGGGGCTGTGGGAAAAGTGTGGGAAAGGGGAGAAGACCAAGAGGAGGTAGGAAATTGAGTGGTCACAAGAAGGAAAAAATGCCAGGGGCCTAGATTTTCAAAGGTGCTCATTCTTGCCCTGTTTAATATACTCAGATGAATGTACCTAGGGCCTCATGGCATTGTCATAGCTGACTCTATCTGTTCCTTACACCCCTATGCCACATGTAGTGAATGGTGATACTTGTCAGTGCCTTTTGACTGTATATTAGGCACACATGAGTGGTGAGTAGCCTAAGTGCCCAGTGAGCCAGCTCCAAAGGGCAAGGGAAGAAGCCAGGGAAAGCAAGACTACCTTATACACCTGCGTCCATTTCAAACAAATTTCTTACACTTTGGCATCATCTACAAATATTGCAGCTTTGACATGCACAAGGCTAGTCTCATTAGACAGAATGATGGGCAAAATAAGCTTGTTAAACAGCTTCCCTTTGAAAATCACCTTTATCACGGATTTCCCCCAGGCTGCTGGATTGTATGCACTCTGCATCCCTGGTCCCAGATAGCTGAGGCAACATCCAACTCACATAATAGTGAGTCAGTCTTTCTCTTTCAGTTAAGGCTGACCAGTAGTTGGCAAGGGCAGGGGGAGTGGACAAGAACAGGTTGTGGGAGAAACTGACATAGTCAACCATATGCAGACTAAATCCAGCCCTTAATTCTCAGGCACAAAGGCTCCCTGGAGAGCAGCAGCTTGATCCTCAGAGGAGAGTTTCACTGTTTGGGGCAACTGCACCTGTATTATCCCTCTACAGTCCAACAAGGGCATCCACTCTCAGGCTTCTAGCTCCTCAGCTGTCGCCACTTTTGGGCAGAGATCCATATCTCTCCTCCTTCTGACTAGGATATTTCCAGGCTGCAGATTGTGAGCCTAATCAGCCCTGCTTTGCCTTCCTTTCTTAGAGGCTATGAACTGTTGTAATTGCCATAACTAAGTTACCATCCAGCTCTGTCTAAGCAAGCACATTTATTCTTAAGGTAAAAGCATTACAAAAATATTTTAAAACGATAAAAGAGCCTACCGATGCTAATAAGCTTACCAGAGATCACCTCGCCTCCAACAAGGGATCTGGCAGTTGATGATCAAGGGGTTTTTCTGTTCTTACAAGATCATAACAGTTTTGGCTCAGAACAGCGAATCATCAAATGTATGTGTTTCTAGTGGGGTCCCACAGGGAGCTGTTTTTGGCCCTATGCTATTTAAGATCTTTATTAATAACCTAGAAGAAAACATAAAATCATCACTGATAAAGTTTGCAGGTGACACACAAATTGGGGGAGTGGTAAATAAGGACTGGTCAATGATACAGAGCAATCTGGATTGGTTGGTAAACTAGGCACAAGCAAACAATGTTGTGTTTTTTTTTAATATAGCTAAATGTAAACGTGCCATCTAAGAACAAAGAATGTAGGTTATAGTTACAGGATGGGGGACTCTATCCTAAGAAGCAGTGACTTTGAAAAAGATTTGGGGTTTGTGGTGGAGAATCAGCTGAATATGAGCTCTCAGTGTGATGCTGTGGCCAAAAAAACAAATACAATCCTTGGGTGCATACAGAGGGAAATCGCTAGTACAAGTAGAGGTTATTTTACCTCTGTATTTGGCAATAGTGTGATCGCTGCTGGAATACCATGTCTACTTGTGGTGTCCACGATTCAAGGAGGATGGTGATTGATTGGAGAGGATTTAGAGAAGAGCCATGAGAATGATGGAAGGATTCAAAAACATGCCTTTATAGTGACAAACTCAACAAGCTCAATCTATGTAGCTTAACAAAGAGAAGGTTAAGGGTTGACATGTGTACTGAGGGGTGTGGCCTCCCTCTGAGATTGACAGGAAGGAGCCATTCTCCCCACCCCACCAGTGGGCAGAGCCAGGCAAGCCAGACCCACCCGACCAGAAGCAAAGGGTTGGGAATGGAAGTTTAAAAGGTGGGCCCTGCTGCTCGATTGTGTGAGAGTCAGAGAAGGAAGCAGATATCTCTCTCCTGCTGCCAAGCCCTGCTCTTGAGATGGAGCTCTGCTGCACCGAGGACCAAGAGGAGGTGCTGGGACTCCTGTTGGACCAGTACCTGGAGGAGCTACTAGGACTATTGCTGAACATGTACCCCGGGGAAACAGAGGAATCCCAGGAGACAGAGGTACACTCCAAAGGGGTAGTAGGAAATAGCCAGGGACACCAGACAATAGTCCAGTTGAATTGCCAGAATTCAGGTCAATGTGTTTTGACAGGATCCCAGCTGACCAAGTCATGGAACCATCCACCACTGTTAGAGCCCTGGGCTGGGATCCAGTGGGTAGAGTGGGCCTGGGTCCTCCTATCTCTGTGGCAGGCTACCCACTTTACTACCCTTCGTTTGTCTGCTATCTGCCTGAGCCAGAGGGCCAGGCCCCCCGGGGTTGCCAGTTGCTTGGCCCTGGCCAGAGGGCCAGGCATCCCGGGATTGCTAATTCCCCATTGAGCCTTGCCTTTATAGATATGTGGTAGCAAGGGGGCCTGGCTTCCCACCGAGACTGACTGGGAGGAACTGTTACAGACCCTACAACATCCTTACAGTCTGTAAGGACCTACATGGTGAACAGATATCTAATAACAGGCTGTTCAGTCTAGCAGAGAAAGGTGTAACATGATCCAATGGCTGGAAGTTGAAGATAGACAAATTCAAACTGGAAATAAGGCATAATTTTTAATGGTGAGAGTAATTAAACATTGGAACAACTCACCAAGGACTGTGGTGGATTTTCTATCACTGACAATTTTTAAATCCGGGTTGGATGTTCTCCTAAAAGATATGCTCTAGGAATTATTTTGGAAAAGTTCTACTGCTTATGTTATACAAGAAGTCAGACTTGATTGATCACAATGGTCCCTTCTGGCCATGGATATATGCCTCTGTGAATATAACTCATGGGAAATAATATAGGAGGGCGCATGCAATGGCAATCGTTAACGTGTTGAGATGCATTGCTGATACCAGGGAAGTGGCCCACATGAGCTTGAATGAGCTAAATGCATATAAAGAGTACTTAATTTGGCAATTATGGGTCTTATGAGGCTTGTAGTTTTACTCATTTTTTGTTTTCTGGAGCTTGGAGTAGTTTGTCCCTTGCAACTTGTTTCAGTGCTACTTTGGCTGAGCTTCTGCACCACCTCCTCCTGGGTTCATCACCACTACTCTCCTTTGTACTTCTGCTATTTGACCCTGAAGGTGAAGATATTCCTTTTTGTGCGGCTGTGTTGTGGGATATAGAGTGTGCAAGGAATATCTTTCCCAAACCTAGTGGGTCAATGCTGTGATGTCCCACATGTGGAAAAAGGGAACTGAAACATATTTTTAGGATATCAGAGGCTCTCTTGGTGACCATTTTTGATTTGTGGTCATAGATAAACCATCTTTCGCAGACAGAGGAGAGATAATGGCGATCAGGAGTTGTGGTCAGACAGGGTATCCTCTGTCTCTTGTGAGGATAAGAAATCATATGAGATCAGCTGTCGGGATAATGAAGCCCATGGTTTAGTATGTGAAATAGACAGTGTAGGAATAGGGGCTGGGGGCAGAATGGGAGCTGCTGATAGTGGGATAGTAGTCCAGTGGCAGGTGGTGGGAAGGCAGGGAAAAACCCCATGCATCACTTCTTATGTAACAACTAGCCCTCCAAAAATTCTCCATTGAAGACAGACCTGAGCTGGACCGGTTATATATGTTGAGGAGACAGCCTGGATAGCTGGTTACCACTTCCACGAATACCAGGCAAGCATTGTACACAGCCATCATAATTACAGAACAGGTCCTTTTTCTGTTTCTGTAGAAGCCTGTCAGCTGGGGGTCCTAGGATTAATGTGAGTCTCATCCATTGCTCCAGATACTGATGAGGAAACTAGTGATCTCACAGAATCTCATGGGGAAATCAACAAAGTCCAAGGATTGACTGACACCTGTGGTTGGGTAATGGCCCACCGAAAGGATCCTGGTCTCAGGATCTGGTGACTATGACAGACACTGATTCCTTTGTCATGGTGAGAAATAATGGAAACCCAATTGAGATATGCTTCTGGATACAGACCTGCTTGACAAGGCCAAGGAAATTCTGAAGGGGCTGATGCATGTGAGGGGGAGAGGGTTGCCTCCTTGCTTGTGCCTGACATACACACCTATATATCTCTCCTCTCTCTGCCAGCTGCTGTATGACTAAATTGTTGAACATGTCTCCTTGCTCTCTGGTTGATCCTTGTTCTCTCTGCCACCTGCAGACAACCCTCCCTCACCCTGTCCCAGCCCTCACCAAGTTATATGTTCCTTACCGTGATACTGCAGGATTGACGTGGGGGTAGGGAACACAGACTGCCAATGGCTCTCAAAGCCATTAAATAAAAACGGGTCCCAGTACTGAGACTCCAACCTACTAGTGCTATGTTGCCCCAGAGTTAGATTTTTTCAAAGTTATCTGCACCAAAAGCAGCACATAGCTTGCAGTCCAGGTGCATGGCATTTTCAGAAGGCCAGTTATATCCCATACAAACACACACTAGATGCACAATGTTTTCCACAACCAGGAGGCAGTGCTTGGGCAACAATGGCATTTTCAATGCACAGGAGGTGCGACTGCCATTACTTGGCCTATGACTATTCCTATTCCGTTTCAGCTTTGCAAACAGTAGTATTTTCAGCATGAACTAGCAAAATGGCAGCAGGTGCATAGTGCAATACTCTGGCATTAGGTGCAGACCCAAAGGCCTCTATGATCCATTGCCATTTTCAGAATGGGCATGGGGAAGAGAAGAATGAGGCATGGTGATGCATCTAAGAGGGTTTCATATGTTTGACAACTGTTACAGCCATATTTTCAAAAGTTAAGTCTGTGCCATTCTGTAAACATATCCTGGTGAAGTGACACACACAGATTTCCAGTGTGAATGTACATAGCAAGTATTTTCATATCCCTACCCCGCTAGCTGGCAAAATGTGTCTGCAGGAACCTAACATACATGTGTAACCTAACATACATGTGTATTGTGCTCATAGGTTGGGCAGGCACAAATGCATGTGCAGTAGTGTGTTTTTTGAAAACGTGGTGCACAAATAAGCTGTTGGATGGATCCAGCAAAGTGGCATTAAATATATAATTCATGTTCAAACATACATGAACATTTATTGTATATGAAATATTAAAGAAATAATGCATTGTGGTGGCCCTAATACTGCTTTAATAGCTGTAAAAAAAACCTCTGAAGAATATTGACCTTTCTTATTAAAATATGGCACTGACATTTTGAAGTGTAATTGTAAAAATGAGGTGGGCAGAATTTCGGTATGAAGGGCATAGAAGATAGATTGTAAAAACCACATCACTTTGACGCAGCATTCATATTATGATCAAAACATGAAACAATTACGTTCAGCCAAATAGTCAACATTTTAATAGAAAATAATTTATATAAAACTTTCATTTCCCAGAGCTAAATACCCTTTTTAATTAAGATTCCATCCGATACATTAATTGCCTCACTCACGTTAATCATTAAAATGATTACCAACAGTATGATTATAGCAACACTTACTAATTTTAAAAGAGATAAACAATACCAAGGAGAGAGGCATGTGTGCATGTAGGGGAAATGAAACAAAACAGCCCTCATGATCCCTGACTTTTAAAAAGCACTTAAGAGACGATCCCTTTCAAGAGTAGCTAGGATAAAAAGTGAATCATATGCACTATGAGAAGGCAGACATAAAGGTGACATGAGAGACAAGACAAAATAATTACCTAAACTAGGAGGAGTGGACAGTGTCCATAGTACCATTTCCCTGGAAGCCTGTGGGGAGGAACTATGTAAAATAATGCAAAAAGAAAAGGAGTACTTGTGGCACCTTAGAGACTAACCAATTTATTAGAGCATAAGCTTTCGTGAGCTACAGCTCACTTCATCAGATGCATGAAGTGAGCTGTAGCTCACGAAAGCTTATGCTCTAATAAATTGGTTAGTCTCTAAGGTGCCACAAGTACTCCTTTTCTTTTTGCGAATACAGACTAACACGGCTGTTACTCTGAAACCTGTAAAATAATGCTGAGCCTAAATATGGATTTATTTATCTCCCTTTGATGTAAACAGGTTTCAGGAGCAATGGTTTATGGATCAATGCTGCTATGGATTGTGGAAAAATCAGGTTACACTGCAGAGGAATTAGGCCATCCGGGTGGGTGGCCCTGGACTCCACAGATCTTGGGGAATCTGATTTTGGGCACTCAAAACACTTGCCCATTCTATGGTATGAGGATGCAAACATCTCCCAGCAACAGAGCTATCTGGTGTGAACCAAGTTTCCTCTCAACCTCCTTGGGTTCTTGCTTGGAACTGCCAACTTGCCCGCTGTGACATTGCATTCCATGTTTTATGGAAATATGCTCATGAGTGTGAATATGATGTAACTGGAATATGCTTTATGCAAAAGGTCTCTTGTCAGGTATTACAACAAAGGTTATAACCTACTTAATATATTCGTCCTATTTGTATGCATGTATCATTCTTTTATCTGAAGCTAGAAACACGAAGTATAACTCTGAGGTCCTATTATAATTTTGCAAAGTGTGGGCCATTAATGGTGATTTAGAATCTTGATGGCTCCCATTGACTAGGACAATTCGTTGTAAATGGTTTATTTACCTGCACACCTTCCTGTATACGTGTGGGCTTACATTGACATGTGGCCGTGTCATATGATGCTGGAATCCATCTTAATCCTTGTACTTTTTCCATTGATGAGGCGAGGGTGGGGACAAGTAGAGACAAGATTCCCCCTTGTGCCAAAGCTATAAAAGGGGGTGGATCAGGACAAAAGGGGCTGCCAGTCATGAGAACTCCTGCTTATCACCTGAGATGTCTGCTGGATCTAACGAAGACTGTACAAGGGTAAAGGATTGGGCCCAGACTAGGACGGGGTCTAGTCTGTGAAAGAACCTTATTGGAACATCTTTGAGGGTGAGATTACCTGTAATCAGTTTCTTAATGTATTAGCCTTAGATTTGCATGTTTTGTTTTATTTTACTTTGTGACTTACCTTGTCTTGGCTGTTATTACTTGAAACTACTTAAATCCTACTTTTTATATTTAATAAAATCACTTTTGTTTATTAATAAACCCATTGTAAGTTATTAATACCTGGGAGAGTGAACAGAGACAGATGCACAGCTGTCAGTGATATAGAGGGCGAACAATTTACGAATTTACCCTGTATACGCTTTATACAGAGTTGTCATAAATATAAAGGGAAGGGTAAACCCCTTTAAAATCCCTCCTGGCCAGAGGAAAAATCCTCTCACCTGTAAAGGGTTAAGAAGCTAAAGGTAACCTCGCTGGTACCTGACCAAAATGACCAATGAGGAGACAAGATACTTTCAAAAGCTGGGAGGAGGGAGAGAAACAAAGGGTCTGGGTCTGTCTGTATGCTGCTTTTGCCGGGGATAGACCAGGAATGGAGTCTTAGAACTTTTAGTAAGTAATCTAGCTAGGTATGTGTTAGATTATGATTTCTTTAAATGGCTGAGAAAAGAATTGTGCTGAATAGAATGACTATCTCTGTCTGTGTGTCTTTTTTGTAACTTAAGGTTTTGCCTAGAGGGATTCTCTATGTTTTGAATCTAATTACCCTGTAAGGTATCTACCATCCTGATTTTACAGAGGTGATTCCTTTACTTCTATTAAATGTCTTCTTATAAGAAAACTGTTTTTTCGTTGTTCTAAGATCCAAGGGTTTGGGTCTGTGGTCACCTATGCAAATTGGTGAGGATTTTTACCTAACCTTCCCCAGGAAGTGGGGTGCAAGGGTTGGGAGGATTTTGGGGGGAAAGACATGTCCAAACTACGTTTCCTAGTAAACCCAGTTAAAGTTTGGTGGTGGCAGTGGATCCAGGGGCAAAGGATAAAATTAATTTGTACCTTGGGGAAATTTTAACCTAAGCTGGTGAAAGTAAGCTTAGGAGGTTTTCATGCAGGTCCCTAGATCTGTACCCTACAGTTCAGAGTGGGGAAGGAACCTTGACAAGAGTAAAACAGATTTATTTGGGGTTTGGCTCCCATTGGGAGCTGGGTGTCTGGGTGCTGGAGACAGGTAAACTGCTGAGCTATTTTTAGTTAGTCTGTAACTTTGCGGGTGTGGCCCAGATCCTGGGTCTGTGTTGCAGCAGGCTAGAGTGTCTGGCTCAACAAAGCAGGGTTCTGGAGTCCCAAGCTGGCAGGGAAAACAGGCTCAGAGGTAATTTCAGCACAGCAGGCGACAGTCCCAAGGGGATCTCTGTGACCGAACCCGTCACATCCATAATATTTTGGACTTGACTTTGTTTTTGTTTTAGTAAAAGACGTCTGACATCTTACACTGGCCAGCATGGAACTTCATCTGCCATTTTGCTGTCCCTTTACCTCATTTTTGTTAGCCTTCTCTGAAATTCCTCACTTTCTTCTCAGTTTTGACTGACCTATATAGCTTTGTGTCTCCCACTAATTTTGCCACATCACTGCTAATCCCCGTTTTCCTTGCCAATGAGAAATAGATTAACTGACACCCATCCTAGTACAGAACCTTGGGACACCACACCGTTAACTTTAGCTATGCTAACCTTTGACCATTTATTCCTATCCTTTGTGTCTTAGCCACTTTCTAATTCATAACAATATTTTACCTTTCATCCTATGACTGTGTAATTTCCTTAATAGACTTTTGTGATGGACTTTTTGAAAGACTTCTTCTTTATCCATTACTTTATTGACATGACTGAAGAATTCTAACAGATTAGAAGCCATGCTGGTTTGTCCCCAGTACACCATCTGGGGGTCTTAGAATTCTAGGTTTCAGTTGACATAATCAGTTTTCCTGTTTCTGAGGCAATGCTCTTTGGCCTAAAATTCTAAGGATCACCCCTAAAACCTCCATATTTTTTTAGTTCTGGAATAAGTATTTTCCCAACATCCTCTCTTATTTCCTTATTCTTCTCTATGGTTTCTTTTGCTCACTTGTATTCCAGTACATTTTGTCAATCTCTCAGGATTCCTGTTTCTGATGAGCAGCAAGACATTTTTAGGATTTTTTTTAAAATGTCTTTAGCTACTTACTCTTCAAAACCCCTCTTTGCCCTCTTAATCTTTCACTTTTCACTTAATTTACCATAGATTGTCCTCCTTTCTGGTGTTTCAGTGAAGGATTAGTTTCTACTTTTTCAAAGACAGTACAAGGAAGGAAGGCTAAGGCTTGGAGCTACCTTGATCTACATTTATCTCTGTGACAAATGGAGCACATATCAAGTTTGCTTGCTTGCCTTTTTGGCGTGATCTCATTGGTTTTGGTTTCAACTTTTTCTTCCCTTAGATACCATTTTAAAATTACAAATCAGATGAAAATGAAACCTGTGCTAAGTACATATTTTTTTTTTTTTTTTTTTTACTGTCAACTTTAGTTGTTTGTTCTTGGTACATACTACAGTAGTGTAGTCCTAATCTTTGCCTGAGCTTGGCATTTCTTGAGTATGCACAGACTGCTATGCCTTCAGGGAGCTGCACTGAAGTCCATGGGCCTCAGCACAGGTACAGCAGTCTCTTCATATTCATCTATTTACACTTCATACAAATTTTCTCCACTAACAATGTGTCTCTGTTTCCTGTTATGACAGCATGGGGGTAGGATAACATTTTTATGGATTAGCAAGAGCCTTAATGGTCCAAGTAAAATGATTGATTGTAGGCCCCTTGGAAAACAGTGTGTGCGTGCATCAGTGCCATCCATAGACAAGCCTAGCTGGGAAATGAGAGCAGGTGTACTGTACATGCTGCACAGGGCAAAATTGTCTTTGAAGTCAACACAACCAAGAGGGGAGCTTCTCTGTATCCATTTTCATTAACAAATACATGTTTTGTGGTGACTGAGCTCATGCTAGTCAGTGTCATCATTCCCTGGAGGCTCTACTTTCTGCCATCACCTGCCTGTCCAGCTACTTATCTTCAAGTCTTTGAATTTTTCACTTGATATACTGCATCTGTCTGAAGTGTATTGTAAAAATTCTTATCCTTCAAGAAGATATAGTTCTCAAAATACAGTAACACCACCCTACAGAAGGAGACAAGAATGAAGAACCCACTACTAGCCAATATTGAAATAAGCAGTAGCAAGGAGATTGAACTACACTTCAATATATTTTCCATCTTTTGAGTAATATTTAACTTAGATTATCAAGATTAAAATGGGTCACTCTAATGAAGTAGGGCAACTTTTTAAAAAAATTAAATAAAATAATCCTATGTTGACTTGGAAGCTGGTGCAACTACACTGATTTCAAAGCGGTTTCAAATTTAAGCTCTACGGTGTAAAGCTCTGTACTGTGCAAAACTAATCTAGATTGGAGCTTCTGAACATGAACACAATGCAAATAAATAATAAAGTACACCAACACTTGCTGTAACATAATTTATTTTTTATTTAGACTTTTCCTGCAAATATTTACCCATCTCATTAAAGTCAGGGGGACTAATCACTGTATTAAAGTGAAGCCAATGTGTAAATCTTTGCAGGAGTGAGCCTTCATCTCCAATCTGTTTAATCACTCATAGCCCACCCTACTTGTTTAAAAAAAAAAAAAGCAACCCCCCCCACCACCTTATATTTTCCTTGTGCTGTATTCAACACATTGAATATCCCTAGTCACTTTCATACACCTGCATCCTGGAATACTTTAATACTTTCCATCCCAAAGCTCTTCACTGATTCATATTTGTAAAGGCCCACAATATTCCAGCCAGGTAAATAATATGGTCCCCCTTCATTAAAGGAGGTGGAGAGGTGTTGGGGAAAGGGAAGCAAAGAGAGGGCGATGTCGAGATGCCAGCACTCCCCTTTCTTCAGCAACTTGGCCAGGCTTCTTCCTCTAAATCATACAGCTCGAATCAATAGCAGCAGCAGGAGAGATGAAGAGAGACGTTTGCAGATGAGATCAAAGGCGATGGAGCCTCCTGGGCGGGGGATCACTCACTTGGTGGTGGGAGGGGGGGGCAGCCTGAGCGGGGACAGTCCCGCATCTTCCAAACTCCTGCAGGAAGGGCCGTGCCAGCCTCATCCCCATCACGCAGCCGGACCTGCCCTGAGTCGCGCCCCCAGAGGCGGGGCGGATGAGGAACTGCAGGTGCCCGCATTGCTGGGCGGCAGCAGCCAGCCGCGCAACCCCCGCCCCGGCCGGCTGCAGGGCCTGAGCGCGCAGGGCAGAGCCGGAGCGGCGGCAACCCGCGCGCTCCGCCGCCGCGAGGGCCCGGCTTTCCCCGTCCCCATAGCAACCGCCCGGGCAACAGGCGCTCGAGCTCCGCGCTCCTCGCCTAGCACGGCGGGCCGGGGGAGGGGGGAGCAGCCTCGCCGCCGCAAGGGGCCTGCAAAGGGCGCGCGCGGGGGGCTGGATGCAGCGACCAGGGGCGGCAGGTGGGCGCTGAAAGCAACTGGCTTCCTTGCGCTCTGCCTTTGGGGGAGCGCATTCAGCCCCCGCGCCGCGGGTGGGCCCGAGCTGGCACTCTGCCCCCGGGAGCGCTGCCCTCGGCAACGGACAGCCCCAGGCCGCCCCCGTCCCGTTTTGCTTTAAATCCTTATCATTAAGCAGTTGCAACTTCCTCCCTCTACAGCGGTGCCGAGCTCTGCGAGGAGCTCCTAGCTCCCCCCGTCCCCGGCTCTCAATCAAGCAGCGCCGAAGGGACCCTTCTCCTCGTGCGAGGCCCTCTGTGGGTGGCTTCTTTTTATTTCGCCTCCCGTTTAAAAAGACGCCAACCTGTCTGCCGAGCATGTTTCCCTTCTAGTAAGGAAGCTCCACCTCTGCGAGGACTTGATTCGTCCAGCACTTTTTAAGATAATGTATGGAGCAACCTGAGGAGCTTATTGGCCAAGTTGCATGGTCCTTTTAGAGTCGGATCCTACCTGGCTGGGGGGTTCTCTCCCTCTCGCTCCTACGCGCTGGGGGGATGCCGAAATTGCAGAGTAACTACTAGAGAGTGACTTGTAAGAAAACCAGAGAAGAGAGACTTAAAGCCAATGGATTCATGGAGGCGTCCCTCCTTCCCGTGGCCTCTGTGCAGTCCCCGCAGCAGGATGAGGCTTCTGCTCCTGCTGTTGACCGTGCGATTGGGGAACTGGTAAGTACAAGTGACAAGGGGACCTGAAGTGGCTCTGCTTAGCAGCCTCTCTCCCTCCTTTATTGATCGCTTTGGGTTAGGGACGTTGCATAGTGGCAGCCCATTGTAAGTCTGTCCAACTCCCCTCCGCCCCCATCACCCAACTCCTCCTTTACGTTTGTTGTCGGATCACTTTCTGCTTGGACTTGCATCACTTTCACCTGCCCGAGAGCACTGTGTTCTCTAGGAAGGGGAGTGCCCTATTGTTGTTACAAACCTTAACCTAAACTGTAGCTCTTTTGCAAATGACTCTCTGCAACCACCTCTAGTGAATCCGACATTGCTAAAGTAAAACTTTACTTGATATGTTTGTCATTTGAGTAAGAAGCGTTTGTGGAGCCCCTGCTTCAGTTTAGCTGCAGTAAGTGATCTTCAACTTACCCTTTCTTTAAAATAATGCATTTTTCTTACCACCCGATATTCACTGTGTGGGGGCTGTGGAAGTCAGTACAGTTGGGAATTTATCAGAGCTTGTACATATTTGCCAGCATCGGTTTCCCAAGAGGACCTTAATACTCAACAATAAAAATTGTTCCATGCAGGCTGCAAGTTATCAGAGTTTCATCTTAGGCAATTAGTTTTATGCATTTTTTTATTTGGTTTAGTTTATAAAAAATAAATCTTCGTCATCTGACAAGTGGCAGGTTGCTGTTCCTGTACCTGAAAAGTACTCTGATGTAAATGAATAATACAAATAATTTGGCAAATAACTTAGTTTGATCATTTATTTGCAAAAGAAATAAACCAATATATTTGTACAAAAAATTGTCAACTGCATATCGTATTTTAGTTTTCCACCAAACTCTGGTACTGTCTGCGTGGCTTTAGGACATAGGTCCTGATCCTGCACAATTGAAGTCAATGGGAGTTTTGCCTTTGTCTGTAATGGGATCAGGATCAGGTCCATTGTGCACATGTGGAACAGCTGGGTAGGTTCTGAGGTGCTGTTGAAGTTGTGAAGCAGAAAATGCAAGCTTTAACAGGAGTTTTCAAGACTGATCATACAGGCTCTGAAGAAGACATTATTTTCTACCTTGTCAATATGCCATTTATAAATGTCCATGAAAGATGTAACAATGATTTTGTTTTCTTTTTATCTTTCAACTCCTTTAATAATTCAGAGGTAACATTTTTATTCCTTACTTTATGCATTAATAAAAATGTTAAGTAGCTATAATAGTACAATAGAATATTGCCCTGTGTGCCTATCTTTAACTATATGCATCAAATGATCATTCATAGATATAGCAGATGTGCAGTATCTAGGATGGTAAGAAATCCATTAAAAGTTAGACCCCCCGACGCTGAACATTTTAGTCTGTATGAAGATCTTTAGCTTATCTCTCATCTTCAGAGGACTGCTGTGTGATCCCAGTTAGAAACACCACTGATTACCCTTTTCTTAGGCATGTATTAGTGTCCGTTTCTTTTAAAATTCTTGTCAGATTAAGGTAACATTTTTCAAAGGCATTGATGGAAATGATACCAGCACAGCTGTGCATCTGCAGAATGTTTTTTAATGAACACGTTACGCCTCAGGTGTGAAGGAAATTACCAAGTGGTTTGAGAGAAAAGAATACATATGCTCATTTTATCTGTTCAAAGACTAAGTTTCAAAGACAGGAAGAGCCATCTTAAAAATAGTTGCAGATGTTATTTCATTTTTCACTTATTAAAAATAAAGTATGATAGGTTTAGAGGATTAGGTATGGATTTTTTATCATATATGTAATTAGCAATAGATTTATAAATAAGTTCATGAAGAACCCTCCAATGAGAGGAAGAAATGCACTTGGATGAATTATTTTATTCTGGGCTGCACCATCTCTTCCCAGATAAAATGGAACCTTCAATATAAATATGTATGATATCAGCTGTTTTCAGGCTTGCTTTTCATTCAGAGACTAATTGGTAACATTTGTTGTTGAGAGCTTTTTCAAGTGACCACAAATGGATGTTTTCCAGAGACTGAATCTCTGATGTGTAGTTTGTTACAGCTCACTGATATTCTACAGGGAGCTTTGTGGGACTTTCCAGAGACCCTTCTTAACATTCTGCCACTCAGTTGAAAGAAAGTTGGGAGGAAATTTTCTGCTTCTCTGCATTCTGTTCTAATCTCTGTCAGAAATGGCTTTTCCTTTAAGTAAAAAACATTCTAAAATGCAACATTTGCCTCCAGAATAGACCACAATGCCCCAAACTGCAGATACTTTCCAAAAATTGCTCAGGATGGGAGATCCCCAAACTCCGATACAAGGTCCCCACCTCTCACACCACTCAGACTTCAAAGGACCTAAATTGGACATTCTCTGTTATATGTGTATGCTCGTATGTGTAAACACCCACAACCCCCACTCTTAATAAAGGCTGCTCTAAGTAACATACTTAATGCAAACCTAAAAGCAAGGAAATGAAAAGTTGAGTACCAGTAGAACATACCTTTTAATCTAGACAACCACCTAGAGATGCACATGCATCACAACCTTAACTCTGCCTATAGATACCAACCTTCCAACATCCGATCCCCAAATCTTATGCAACTCCAGCCACTGTGTTTAACTGCAGCATATGTATACCCAAACAGACCATACCTCCCTCCCCTACTGTCCTTTCTGCACAGTTCTCTGAAATTACACATGCTCAGGTTGAAGAAAGGGGTGTTGAATGGTTGATACCTTTACTGGGGTGAAGATAAGGTTGTGGTGCTTTTTCTATGCTGTATGGTGGTTGTGCTGGAACAATGTACAGTAGAACCTCAGAGTTACAAGCACCAGAGAGTTATGAACTAACCAGTCAATCACACACCTCATTTGGAACCAGAAATACACAATTAAGCAGCAGAGATGCCCCCACCCCCCCAAAAAAAGAAGGAAATACAGTACTGTAAATTTAAGCTATTAAAAAAGTAAGGGAAATCAGCATTTTTCTTCTGCATAGTAAAGTTTCAAAGATGTATTAAGTCAGTGCTCAGTTGTAAACTTCTGAAACAGCCATAACATTTTTTTCAGAGTTACAAACATTTCAGAGTTATGAACAATCTCTGCCAAGGTGTTTGTAACTCTGAGGCTCTACTGTAGTTACCTATCAGTCACTTACTTTTAAATGCTTGTGTTTTGTAATAAGATCAAAATTATTATGCTGTCTAAATATAAAAACACAGTAATTATAAACTAATGCATATCACCATGACACAGAAACCTTGACTATAACCCAATAAAACTAATTTTCTTTTATTAGTAAGCTCTAAATACACACACAATATAAAACCCTTATGGAAAAGAAACATAAGTTTTTACTACACGTAAGCAATATATGTTGATCAGCCTCCAATGCACATAGTTAGTGTGGCAGAGCTCCGACCTTGTCCCCATGGGTCCCGCACTTCTAGGCGGTTTATGCTAGCCTCAGTGGCTCACCGTGACCTTCCACATAGCCCTTCTCTCTCTCGGGCCAGGGTTACAGTCTACTGAGCCCTTTTCGTGATAAGCCAGCAAGGAGGTTGGTGAGAGAAGTCCCACAGTCTCTGTTGTCCCTAGGGGCTTATTTCAGAACAGTTTAGACTCCTGTCCTGACAGGGGCCTGTCTTCCCCTCCCAGGAGGTGTTTCTGAAGTGGCAGGTTGGGGGGAACTCAGGCCCACCCTCTACCCCAGGTTCCGGATCAGGGACCCTAATGGTGACAGCTGTTGGTTGCTGACCATTCACTGCCAGAGTTGCTACATTTCCCTGAGCCAGTTCCCCACAGCTCTCCCGCTTCTCTCTTCTTCACCCATACCTTAGGGCTCCCTTACTGATGGCTTGAGGGTGCCTTCATTAACCAGCCCTTCAGCCACACTTCCTCTCCCCTGGCTCTCCTCAGCCTGACTGGAGTGAGCCCTTTTATAGTATCAGAGGGGCCTTAATTAGAGTCAGGTGTTCACATTACCTTAATAGCCTCACCTGACTCTTTGCAGGTTAATTGGAGTTGGGTGTTCTCATTAGCCTGGAGCAGTCCCTGCTCAAGTCACTCAGGGAACAGAAACCTGTTCATCCAGTGGCCAGTATATTTGCCTCTACCAGACTCCTGTACCCCACGTGCCTCCCCGCCCAACCTTTGTCCGGGTGGAGGCCCATCGGGCGCGCCACTCCCGGTTGGACCGTATCTATTTGTCACGCTTCCATCTCTCCCAGGCCCACTCCTCCAGCATCCGGCTGGCCCCGTTTTCTGATCATCACCTGGCCACCGTGACGGTCTCTCTCTGTGCGGAGAGGCCGGGGCCGGCCTATTGGCATTTTAATAACAGCTTGCTGGAGGACGTGGGCTTCGTGGCGTCCTTCCGGGAGTTCTGGTTGGCCTGGCGAGGGCAGCGGCATGCCTTTCCCTCGGCGCGGCGGTGGTGGGACCTAGGGAAGGTGCGCGCCCGGCTCTTCTGCCGCGACTACACCCGGGGCGCCAGCCGACGGAGGGATGCGGCGATGGGGCAGCTGGAACGGGAGGTCTTCGAGCTGGAGAGGCGTCTGGCCGCCAGCCCTGAGGATCCATCCCTCTGCGGAGCGTGCCGGGAGAAGCGGGAGGAGCTCCGGGCCCTCGAGGACCATCGGGCCCGGGGCGCTTTTGTTCGATCCCGCATCCGCCTCCTTCGGGAGATGGATCGCGGCTCCCGCTTCTTCTACGCCCTGGAGAAAAAGAGGGGGGGCCAAGAAGCACATCACTTGCCTCCTCGCAGAGGACGGCACCCCCCTCACGGATCCGGTGGAGATGTGCGAGGGCCAGGGCCTTCTACGCAGACCTTTTCTCCCTGGGTCCGACCGATCCTAACGCTTGCAGAGTGCTCTGGGATGAACTCCCGACGGTCAGCGCGGGCGACCGAGACTGGCTAGAGCTGCCTCTCGCTCTGGCCGAGTTCTCGGAAGCCCTCCGCTGCATGCCCACCAATAAATCTCCGGGCATGGACGGGCTGACCGTGGAGTTCTACCGCGCGTTCTGGGACGTCCTCGGCCCAGACTTAGTTACTGTCTGGGCCGAGTCTTTGCAGGGCGGGGTCCTCCCTCTTTCGTGCAGGCGAGCCGTGCTCGCCTTATTGCCAAAGAAGGGGGACCTCCGCGATTTACGGAATTGGCGTCCCGTCTCGCTCCTCAGCACGGACTATAAGGTCGTAGCGAAAGCCATCTCGCTGCGGCTGGGGTCCGTGCTGGCGGACGTGATCCACCCAGACCAGACCTACACCGTCCCAGGCCGCACCATCTTCGACAACCTCTATCTGGTCCGGGACCTTTTGGAACTCGGGTGTAGGCACGGTCTGTCGTTCGCCCTCCTGTCCCTGGATCAGGAGAAGGCGTTCGACAGGGTGGATCACGGGTATCTCCTGGGCACTCTGCGAGCGTTCGGCTTGGCTCCCCAGTTTGTGGGCTTTCTCCAGGTGCTGTACGCCTCCGCGGAGTGTCTGGTCAGGCTCAACTGGACCCTGACCGAACCGGTCAGCTTCGGGCGGGGAGTACGGCAGGGGTGCCCCCTTTCGGGCCAGCTGTACGCTCTGGCGATCGAGCCCTTCCTCTGTCTCCTCCGCAGGAGGTTGACGGGGTTGGCGCTACGGGAGCCGGAGCTGCGGTTGGTCCTGTCGGCATACGCCGACGATGTACTCCTCGTGGTCCAGGACCCGGGCGACTTGGCGCGGGTGGAGGCTTGCCAGGCTGTGTACTCGGCAGCCTCCTCTGCCCGGGTCAACTGGGTCAAGAGCTCTGGCTTGGTGGTAGGGGACTGGCAGCAGGCGAGCTCCCTCCCACCCGTGCTTCAAGCCATCCGGTGGAGCGTGGGTCCGCTGCTCTATCTCGGCGTTTACCTTTCTGCCACGCATCCGTCTCCGCCGGAGAACTGGCACGGTTTAGAGGGCAGGGTGGTAGAGCGGCTCCGGAGATGGACGGGACTGCTCCGGTGTCTGTCCTTTCGAGGGCGGGCACTGGTGCTCAACCAACTGGTCCTGTCCATGCTCTGGTACCGGCTCAACACCCTGGTTCCGGCTCCGGATTTCCTGGCCAACCTCCAGAAATTGATTCTTGAGTTCTTCTGGTCAGGACTGCACTGGGTCTCTGCAGGGGTTCTCCATCTGCCCCTGGAGGAGGGAGGGCAGGGCCTGAAGTGTCTCCGCACTCAGGTCCACGTCTTCCGCCTCCAGGCCCTGCAGAGGCTCCTTTATGGTGCAGGTAGTCCGGCGTGGAGCGCATTGGCACACGCCTTCCTGCGCCGCCTCCGAGGGCTCCGATATGACCGGCAGCTCCTTTATCTCCACCCGAGGGGTCTTCCGCGAGACCTCTCTGGGCTGCCGGTCTTCTACCAGGACCTCCTCCGGACCTGGAAACTGTTCGCAGCGACCAGGTCCGTGGCGGCCTCCGTGGGGGCAGACCTCCTCGCGGAACCCCTGCTACACAACCCCCAGCTCCGTGTGCAGGCGGCGGAGTCCCCCTCGGTGCGCCAGAGGTTGGTCCTGGCGGAAGTCACCAGAGTCGGAGACCTCCTGGACTACGACCGGGATGACTGGCTGGATCCCCTGACGCTCGCTCAGCACATGGGGCTCTCCAGACCTCGTACTGCCCTGCGCGTACTTCAGGAGGTGAGCGCCGCTTTGCCGCCCGCTGCTCGGGTTTACCTCGACCGGGTCCTGCGAGAGGGCGCGCCCTGCCCACCCTCCACCCCAGGCCCTCCGGACCTTTTTATCGGGCCCCTGCCCCGTGGACCCGACCGACCCCCCCGCCCCTTTACCGTGAGCCGGCTGCGCGAGCTGCAGCCGGTCCGGTTTCAGACCGCGCCAAAACGACATCTCTACACGCTCGTGCTCCACACCCTTCATGTCCTCACCCTCGCGTCCCGCCCTGACACAAAGTGGCGGGACCTCCTGCCACCTCTAGAGGGCGAGGAGCCCCGGTGGGCCAGCCTCTATTCCACCTTAGTGCCGAGGCCCGCTGGGGATATCAGTTGGCGGCTCCTTCACGGGGCCGTGAGCATGGGCGTGTATTTGGCGCGGTTCACCCCGATTCCGGACACCTGCCCCTTTTGCGGCGTGAGGGAAACCCTGGCGCACGTCTATCTGGAGTGCGCCAGGTTGCAGCCCCTATTCCGGCTCCTCACCAATCTTTTGTTACGGTTTTGGTTGCACTTTTCTCCTCACCTTCTCATCTGTGCACTCCCTGTTCGTGGCCTCACTAAGTTGCGGGACCTCCTGGTCAACCTCCTCCTGACCCTGGCTAAAGTGGCCATCTATAAAACCAGGGTGAGGAGGTTGGCCGATGGAGTCTCCTGCGACTGCGGGGCCTATTTCCGATCCTCTGTCCGTTCACGCCTCCGAGCAGATTTCCTCTGGGCGGTGTCCACCGACTCCCTTGACGCCTTTGAGGAGCGGTGGGTGCTGTCCGGGGTTCTCTGCTCGGTGTCCCCGTCCGGTTCCCTTCGTTTGACCCTTTGACCGCACTCCCGTCCCTGTTTTTCATTAGTTGTTCCTCGTAATTAGTTGGCTCTCCAGGCCCTGTGGATCTCCCCCTTAGGCTGGGGGGGGGCTCCTTTCGTAGTGGACGAGCTCCGCCTGCCCACTTCCTGGATCCCAATAGACCAGACTCCTGTACCCCACGTGCCCCCCCGCCCCATCCTGGACTGACCCCCTGTAACAGCCCCCAGCTTTGTCCCTGGCTCCCTGCCCCATTTTTCCCCTTGCAGCCTTTTTGCCCTTCCCCTTACCCCAGCACCTTGCTGGCTTCAGTTTGTTTGCCTGCCCCGTCCTTCTCCCTCTGCAGCCCTTGCTTGTTTGCCCCGCCCTTGCCTCTGAAGTCAGCCCCTAGGTTCCCTGTCCTGCCTCCAGCCTGGTTCTCCCCCCTCCCCATGTGATACCTCTGCCCTGATTGGCCCCTTATTCAGTGCGCCCATGCCCCCTCCCATGCGCTTGTGCCCTTCCCCTGTTTGAGTTTGCCCCGATCTCACTGCACTCCCCAAATGTTGTTATGACCCCCCTCCCCTAGTGCAGCTAGAGGAGCCAGTTTTCTACTCCGAGTCAGTGACTGTCCCCCACAAGCCCTCGAAAGCCCCCCTGTCCAGCCCATCCCCTTTGGTGCCCTCCTCCCCTGCCTGCAGCCTAGCGGGGAGGAGTGGTTGACCTGCCTCCCCTTTCCCCTCCTCTTTCTGGTGTCCTTCCCTCCCTGATCATTATGATGGGGAATACGACGGGTGGGGCCCCTCCAGTAGCCCTAGATATCCCTCCCCCGCCTGCCCCTCCGTCACCGCCCCGAGCCTCTACCTCAGCCGCCGCTGCCAAACCACCTGTCACCGCCCCCGCTGGGGCGCCGGCAGCGGCGGGCACCGGGGCGACCTCCATTGCTGCCACGTCCCTCCCCCCTTAGATTCTGGGGGAGCCCCCCCCAGCCAGCGGGAAGGGCCAGGGTAGGAAGAAGGGGAAGAGCCCTGCTAAAAAGTCCAGGCCCTCCATGGCAGGGACTGCCCTCACTGCCGCCGCCCCGTCATTGGCCACAGCCTCCCACCCCACTGCCCCTTCCACCAGCTCTGTGGGTGTCCCTCCCCCGGCCCCCAGGGCGTACGCCCAGGTGGCGGCAGCCCCCCCGCCTGCTGCTACGTCATCTCTCCCATCCGCCGCCTCCGCTACCAGCTATAGCGACCAGGGCCCCTTTCCCACCATGACCAGAAAGCACGGCGTCCGTTGCCTCCTGGTGCCCGCCTCGCCCCACGTGGAGACGTACGTGCCGGCGTTGGCGAGGGCGGTGGGGCCCACGGCCATTGTGGCGGCCTCCAAAATGTACGGGAAGGTAGTCTTCTTCCTGGCATCGGAGGCCGCTGCCCAGGAGGCGGCGGAGAAGGGCCTGGCGGTGGGGGGCGTGTTCGTCCCCCTCGAGCCGCTGGATGACCTGGGCGTCCGCCTGGTCCTGACTTCCATCCCTCCCTTCCTTCCCAATGCCGCCCTGTTACCTGCCCTCTCTACCCTGGGGAAGCCCATCTCTGTTTTGAGCCCTCTCTCCTTGGGCTGCAAGGACCCCGCCCTCCGTCACGTCCTTTTGTTCCGCCGGCAAGTGCAGCTGCAACTGCCACCGGCGGCGCGTGATGGAGAGGCGCTTGAGGGGTCCTTTTTGATCCCCTACCAGGGGGCCCACTACCGGGTGCATTATTCCACGGGGGAGGCCCGGTGCTACCTCTGCCGGGCAATGGGGCACATCCAGAGGGACGGCCCCTTGGCATCCGGGACCCCCGAGCCCCGGCAGGGCGCTGGCCCCGTCATCGCTGGCGCCCCTGGCTGCCCGGTGCCCGAAGACGCCCCTCCTCCCACTCAGTCCATCACTGCTCCTGCTCGGGCCCGAGGGGCGCTCCCCGCAGCACGCCCAGACGAGCGGGAGAGCCCCGCCTCTGCTGCCTGCAATTCGGCGGGACCCCCAGAGGAGGGTGCGGCAGGGATGCTGCCAAGCGTGGGAGAGGGCCCGCCTCAGGGGGACTCTTCCCTCCCTTATTCCGCCCCACCGCTGCCTCCCACGGTCCCTGAGCCATCATCCTTGCCCCCTGACCCGACCCCTGTTAGCCAGCCCCCCGATGATGCCATGGAGGGCTGGGCCCTAGTCCAGGGGAAGCGGGGCAAGCAGAAGGCTCGAGCTCCACTCCTTTCCACCGATGCGGAAGCCCCCCGGAAGACCAGAAGGGGGGGCGCCAATGCCGAGCCCTCTGCCTTGTCTGCGAGCGCATACCAGCCCCTGGTACTGGCTGGGGAAGACATGGCAGCACGGAAGGGCAGTATCGTCCCTCCCTTAGAGTCCCTTCCTTCTAAGGACCCCGATGGAGCCCCACCTGCCCCGTTACCATCCACAACCCCTGTGAGCCTCGGGGCGAGTGTCGCTCCGGGCACTAGCGGGGAGACCTCCGGGGTGGCGGAAGGAGAGCTCCCCTCCATATACGAGGATATCGAGGCCCTGGGTCTGACCCCAGTCACCCAGGGGGAGAACGACCCACTGCTAACAGGCCTTGATCTGAGCGACCTCACCCCGGCCCCGCCTTCCCCATGTCCCCTTCCCCTAATAGCTACCTTTGCTCCCGCCTCCGAGGGTTCCCAGGGCTCCTCCATCTGCCCGGCAGTGGGTGGCAGCTCGGTGTTAGCCGCCAAGTCCACCGAGGCGACTGCTGGTGCTCTGCGGCTGGGACCCGAGCACCATGGGTTGCCCCTCGAGGACGTGGAGCGACTGACCTCCTTCCCGGGCAGGGACCCCACTGACGGTGCTGTGGCTACTCTGCCGGCCGTGGTGCCAGAGCCCAGCATCATGGAGGGCCCCCTGCCCCACCCTCACCTCCCAGAGCCTGATCGAGAGGGGCCATTTCCAACAGCTTGGCTCCTGGGGCCCAGGATCCTACCTATGCTCCTCTCCCTGGCTCTGCACCCAACCCCTGCCTTGCCCTTATTCTGAATCCCTGCCCTGCCCCTGATGTCAACCCCGCCCCTGTTCCCCCCACCTCCCGTGTTGTCACTGCCGTCCCTGGGGCCGTCATCTCCTCACTCCTAGAGGATAGCCCCCAGGGAGCGGCTTCTGTTTTCCCTAGTCCCGACTCGCTAGGGGCTGCTACCTTCCCTCCACCGCCCCCACTCGAGCCAGGGTTTGAGGGGGGCCGCGTGGCGCCAGCCCATCGGGCGCTACGTCGGGGGTCTGCCCCTTGCCTGCCCGTTTTGGTGGGCCATGGGGCTGTGTCAGCAGTCCCTCCGGAGGACAGCCGGGGGCTAGTGGCCCCGGCCCACCATACGCTGCGGGAGGAGCTGCAGGAGTTCCTTGAGGACGTCCGGGGCTCCCATAATAAGGTGCAGCTCGCCCTGCAGCGCTGGGGGGATTTCCATCTCATCCTCCGGGCCGCGAGGGCCCTCATGGGGGAGGGTAAAAGGACCGGGAAGCAGGCTGCCGCGACTTACCAGCGGATCCGCCTCTTCCGTGACTCCCTAATTACCTACGGGGTAGGTCACGGATTGTTGCGCGGCCCATTGGGTGAGGATCCCCCCCCAGCCCTCCTTATGGAACTTCTTACCATCATCACGTTAAACACCAGGGGCTGTAGGATGGGTCTCCACAGGTGCCAGGTGGTCTCCTTCCTTCGGGAGTGGGGGTACTCTGTGATTTTCCTGCAGGAGACCCATACGGATCCGGCCGACGAAGCTAGCTGGCGGCTGGAATGGGGGGACAGGGTCTACTTTAGCCATCTCACAGTTCGTACGGCTGGAGTGGTGACCCTGTTCTCCCCCGACCTACGGCCCGAGGTGCTGGGGGTCGCTGAGGCTGTGCCGGGCTGCCTGCTGCACCTCCGGGTCCGTTTGGAGGGGCTTGTGGTCAATTTCTTCAACATCTATGCCCCAACATCGGGCCCGGAGCGGCTACACTTCTTTCAGCAGGCGTCCGCCTTCCTCGGCACTTTGGATCCTCACGAGTGCCTGGTCCTGGGCGGGGACTTCAATAGACCGCTCGGGGACTGAGCAGTGCCCGGCCGCCGCGGACGTCCTCCAGGAGATAGTCGACCATCACTCCCTGGTGGACGTCTGGCGCGACCACCACCCGGACGACACCTTGACGTTCACCTTTGTCCGGGTGGAGGCCTGTCGGGCGCGCCACTCCCGGTTGGACCGTATCTATTTGTCATGCTTCCATCTCTCCCAGGCCCACTCCTCCAGCATCCGGCCGGCCCCGTTTTCCGATCATCACCTGGCCACTGTGATGGTCTCTCTCTGTGTGGAGAGGCCGGGGCCGGCCTATTGGCATTTTAATAACAGCTTGCTGGAGGACGTGGGCTTCGTGGCGTCCTTCCGGGAGTTCTGGTTCGCCTGGCGAGGGCAGCGGCGTGCCTTTCCCTCGGCGCGGCGGTGGTGGAACCTAGGGAAGGTGCGCGCCCGGCTCTTCTGCCGCGACTACACCCGGGGCGCCAGCTGACGGAGGGATGCGGCGATGGGGCAGCTGGAACGGGAGGTCTTCGAGCTGGAGAGGCGTCTGGCCGCCAGCCCTGAGGATCCATCCCTCTGCGGAGCGTGCCGGGAGAAGCGGGAGGAGCTCCGGGCCCTCGAGGACCATCAGGCCTGGGGCGCTTTTGTTCGATCCCGCATCCGCCTCCTTCGGCTCCCGCTTCTTCTACGCCCTGGAGAAAAAGAGGGGGGCCAAGAAGCACATCACTTGCCTCCTCGCAGAGGACGGCACCCCCCTCACGGACGCGGTGGAGATGTGCGGGAGGGCCAGGGCCTTCTACTCAGGCCTTTTCTCCCCGGATCCGACCGATCCTAACGCTTGCAGAGTGCTCTGGGACGAACTCCCGACGGTCAGCGCGGGCGACCGAGACTGGCTAGAGCTGCCTCTCACTCTGGCCAAGTTCTCGGAAGCCCTCCGCCGCATGCCCACCGATAAATCTCTGGGCATGGACGGGCTGACCGTGGAGTTCTACTGCGTGTTCTGGGACGTCCTCGGCCCAGACTTAGTTACTGTCTGGGCCGAGTCTTTGCAGAGCAGGGTCCTCCCTCTTTCGTGCAGGCGAGCCGTGCTCGCCTTATTGCCAAAGAAGGGGGACCTCCGCGATTTACGAAATTGGCGTCCCGTCTCGCTCCTCAGCACGGACTACAAGGTTGTAGCGAAAGCCATCTCGCTGCGGCTAGGGTCCGTGCTGGCGGACGTGATCCACCCAGACCAGACCTACACCGTCCTGGGCCACACCATCTTCGACAACCTCTATCTGGTCCGGGACCTTTTGGAACTCGGGTGTAGGGACGGTCTCTCGTTCGCTCTTCTGTCCCTGGATCAGGAGAAGGCGTTCAACAGGGTGGATCACGGGTACCTCCTGGGCACTCTGCGAGCGTTTAGCTTGGCTCCCCAGTTTGTGGGTTTTCTCCAGGTGCTGTACGCCTCCGCAGAGTATCTGGTCAGGCTCAACTGGACCCTGACCGAACCGGTCAGCTTCGGGCGAGGAGTACGGCAGGGGTGCCCCCTTTCGGGCCAGCTGTACGCTCTGGCGATCGAGCCCTTCCTCTGTCTCCTCCGCAGGAGGTTGACGGGGTTGGCGCTACGGGAGCCAGAGCTGCGGCTGGTCCTGTCAGCATATGCTGACGATGTGCTCCTCGTGGTCCAGGACCCGGGCGATTTGGCGCGGGTGGAGGCTTGCCAGGCTGTGTACTCGGCAGCCTCCTCCGCCCGGGTCAACTGGGTCAAGAGCTCTGGCTTGGTGGTAGGGGACAGGCGGCAGGCGAGCCCCCTTCCCAGCCACGCTTCAAGCCATCTGGTGGAGCGTGGGTCCGCTGCTCTATCTCGGCGTTTACCTTTCTGCCACGCATCCGTCTCTTCTGGAGAACTGGCACGGTTTAGAGGACAGGGTGGTAGAACTCTGGAGATGGACAGGACTGCTCCGGTGTCTGACCTTTCGAGGGCAGGCACTGGTGCTCAATCAACTAGTCCTGTCCATGCTCTGGTACCGGCTCAACACCCTGGTTCCGGCCCCGGATTTCCTGGCCAACCTCCGGAAATTGATTCTGGAGTTCTTCTGGTCAGGAGTGTACTGGGTCTCTGCAGGGGTTCTCCATCTGCCCCTGGAGGAGGGAGGGCAGGGCCTGAAGTGTCTCCACACTCAGGTCCATGTCTTCCGCCTCCAGGCCCTGCAGAGGCTCCTTTATGATGCAGGTAGTCCGGCGTGGAGCATATTGGCGTACGCCTTCCTGCGCCACCTCCGAGGGCTCCTATATGACCGGCAGCTCCTTTATCTCCTGTAGGATTCATACAAGGTTCATGCGCTTGGTAACATTCAGGGCACACCCGGAGTGTTGTATAGGAGCTGTGCACACACAGCTCTTCTCAAGGGCATGAACCTTGGAATCTCGCCCAGATGACATGAACCATGGGAAGCCTCCCAGGACTGGACTCAAGGACTGAGAGCGAGGAATGTGGTAGACAGAAACTGGTAAATAAGAATGTTAAACAAAGCCAGTGTATTCCTTTTATCTGTTGGAGAATGTAATGCGCGGGGGGAGAGAAAGAATAAAGGGGAAGGTGGAATGCTGACAGGCAGAAGCCTGTTAGCAGACCAGCCATTTGCTTGCTAAAAGCTGTGTTCTGTCTTGTCATTGAACCGCCACAACCTCCATCCGAGGGGTCTTCCGCGAGACCTCTCCGGGCTGCCGGTCTTCTACCAGGACCTCCTCCGGACCTGGAAACTGTTTGCAGCGACCAGATCCGTGGAGGCCTCCGTGGGGAAAGATCTCCTCGCGGAGCCCCTGCTACACAACCCCCAGCTCCGTGTGCAGGCAGCGGAGTCCCCCTCCGTGCGCCAGAGGTTGGTCCTGGCAGAAGTCACCAGAGTCGGAGACCTCCTGGACTACGAGCGGGGAGACTGGCTGGATCCCCTGACGCTCGCTCAGCGCATGGGGCTCTCCAGACCTCGTACTGCCCTGTGCGTACTTCAGGAGGTAAGGGCCGCTTTGCCACCCGCTGCTTGGGTTTACCTCGACCGGGTCCTGCGAGAGGGCGCACCCCACCCACCCTCCCCCCCAGGCCCTCCAGACCTTTTCATCGGGCCCCTGCCCCGTGGACCCGACCGACCCCCCCACCTCTTCACCGTGAGCTGGCTGCGCGAGCTGCAGCCGGTCCGGTTCCAGACCGCACCAAAACAACATCTCTACACGCTCGTGCTCCACACCTTTCATGTCCTCACTCTCGCGTCCCGCCCTGACACTAAGTGGTGGGACCTTTTGCCACCTCTAGAGGGTGAGGAGCCCCGATGGGCCAGCCTCTATTCCACCTTAGTCCCGAGGCCCGCTGGGGATATCAGTTGGCAACTCCTTCACGGGGCCGTGAGCACGGGCGTGTACTTGGTGCAGTTTACCCCAATCCTGGACACCCGCCCCTTTGCAGCGTGAGGGAAACCCTGGCGCACGTCTATCTGGAGTGCGCCAGGTTGCAGCCCCTATTCCAGCTCCTCACCAATATTTTGTTAAGGTTTTGGTTGCACTTTTCTCCTCACCTTCTCATCTATGCACTCCCTGTCCATGGCCTCACTAAGTTGCGGGACCTCCTGGTCAACCTCCTCCTGACCCTGGCTAAAGTGGCCATCTATAAAACCAGGGTGAGGAGGTTGGCCGATGGAGTCTCCTGCGACTGCGGGGCCTATTTCCGATCCTCTGTCCGTTCACGCCTCTGGGCAGAGTTCCTCTGGGCGGCGTCTACTGACTCCCTTGACGCCTTTGAGGAGCAGTGGGCGCTGTCCGGGGTTCTCTGCTCGGTGTCCCCGTCCGGTTCCCTTCGTTTGACCCTTTGACTGCACTCCCGTCCCCGTTTTTCATTAGTTGTCCCCCGTAATTATTTGGCTTCCCTGGTCCTGTGGATTTCCCCCTTAGGCTGGGGGGGGATCCTTTAGCAGTGGGTGAGCTTCGGCCGCCCACTTCCTGGATCCCAATACGACTACCCCATCCCCATCTGGTTCCCTTCATTTGACCCTTTGACCGCACTCCCGTCCCTGTTCTTCATTAGTTGTCCCCCGTAATTATTTGGCTTCCCAGGTCCTGTAGACCCCCCCTTAGGCTGGGGGGGATCCTTTAGCAGTGGGTGAGCTTCGCCCGCCCACTTCCTGGATCCCAATAAGACTACCCCATCCCCATCTGGTTCCCTTCATTTGACCCTTTGACCGCACTCCCGTCCCTGTTGTTCATTAGTTGTCCCCCGCAATTATTTGGTTTTCCAGGTCCTGTGGACTCCCCACCTTAGGCTGGGGGGGGGGCTTTGCCCGCCCACTTCCTGGATTCCAATACGACTACTCTATTGAGCCCAACTGGCCTAGAGGGAGGAGAGAGACTGCTGCTAGGCCTTGGGCTTTTGCTGCTACTGCAGCTGCTCCCCTGGCTGGGCCAGACACCATACCCCGACCCCCACTTCTCTGCTACCTGGTTGCTGGCTAGCCGCTGGACCACCACCCCCACCCTTGGTTGCTGCTACTCCAGCCCCTTGGTGGGTGGGGGGTGGCTGCTGGCCCGCTCCCCAGAGGAGGGGAATGAGGGACTCCAGGCCTGGCCGTTGCTGCTGTGGACCGTACTACCACCACCACCACCTGTGAGGGGTCATTTCTGTCTGCCTGTCCACTGGACTGTGGCCTGGAGCTGCTGCATTTGCTGCGTGGAGCTGCTGGAGCCCCGAGGAGGAGAAGAAGAGGCCATCTGCTGCTGGGGGAGTGCACAGGGACTCTACAGACCGCTGTGGAGGGGGCTTTTAAGACCGAGTAACTTTTGAACTGTGCTCTTGTGGTGGGAGTTTTGACTGTTTGTGGGGACACAGGGGGTGTGGCTTGGAACCTGCCCCCTAGTCCATCCTCTGACCCTGGGGAAGCCCTCCCAGCCGGCAGGAAGGACCAGGGTAAAAAGAAGGGTAAGGGCCCTGCAAAAAAGTCTAAGCCCTCCATGGCAGGGGCTGCCCCCACTGCCGTGGCCCCACCACTGGCTGCGGCATCCCTCCCCGCTGTTCCCTCCACCAGCTCTGTGGGTGCCCTGGCCCCCAGGGTGTACGCCCAGGTGGCGGCAGCCCCCCCCCGCCTGCCGCTACATGATCTTTCCCACTCACCGCCTCCGCTACCATCAATAGCGGCCAGGGCCCCTTCCCGACCTTGACCAGGAAGCACGGTGTCCGTTGCCTTCTGGTGCCCGCCTCGCCCCACGTGGAGACCTACGTGCAGGTGTTGGTGAGGGTGGTGGGGCCCACGGCCATTGTGGCAGCCTCCAAAATGTACGGAGAGGTCTTCTTCTTTTTAGCATCGGAGGCTGCCGCCCAGGAGGCAGTGGAGAAGGGCTTGGTGGTGGGGGGCGTGTTTGTCCCCCTAAAGCTGCTAGAGGACTTGGGCGCCTGCCTGGTCCTGACCTCTGTCCTTCCCTTTCTTCCCAATGCCGCCTTGTTACCTGCCCTCTCTACCCTGGGGAAACCCATCTCCGTTGTCAGCCCTCTCCCACTGGGCTGCAAAGACCCCTCCCTCCATCACGTCCTCTCGTTCCGCTGGCAGGGGCAGCTTCAACTGCCGCCGGCAATGTGTGACGGAGAGGTGCTCAAGGAGTCATTCTTGGTCCCCTACCAGGGGGCCCCTTACCGGGTGCACTATTCCACAGGGGAGGCCCGGTGCTACCTCTGCCAGGCGATGGGGCACGTCCGGAGGGACTGCCCCTTGGTCCGGCAAGGAGGGGCATCCGGGACCCCCGAGCTCCGGTGGGGCGCTGACCCTGTCATCGCCGGCACCCCTGGCTGCCCGGCACCTGAAGCTGCCCCTCCTCCTCAGTCCACCACTGCTCCAGCTCGGGCCCAAGGGAGAGCTCCGCCTTAGCTGCCTGCAATCCGGCGGAGCCCCTAGAGGAGGGTGCGGCAAGGATACCGCTGAGCATGGGAAAGGGCCCGTCCCAGGGGGAATCTTCCCTCCCTCATGCTGTCCCACCGCTGTCTCCCATGGTCCCTGAGCCATTGTCCCTGCCCCCGACCCGACCCCTGTTAGTCGGCCCCCCGATGATGCCATGGAGGGCTGGGCCCTAGTCCAGGGGACGCGGGGCAAATGGAGGGCTCGAGCTCTGCTCCTTTCCATCGATGCGGAAGCCCCCCGAAAGACCAGAAAGGGGGGCACTGATGCCGAGCCCTCTGCCTTGCCTGCAGGCGCGTACCATCCCCCGGTACCGGCTGGGGAAGACGTGGCAGCACGGGAGGGCAGTACCGTCCCTCCATTGGAGTCCCTTCCCTCCAAGGCCCCCGATGGAGCCCCTCCTGCCCCGTTACCATCCGGAGCCCCTGTGAGCCCCGGGGCGAGCGTCACTTCGGGCACTGGCGGGGAGACCTCCGGGGTGGTGGAAGGAGAGCTCCCTTCCATCTACGAGGAGATCGGGGCCCTGGGTCTGACCCTGGTCACCCAGGGGGAGGACGACCCTCTGCCAGCGGGCCTCGATCTGAGTGACCTCACCCCGGCCCCGCCTTCTCCATGCTCCCTCCCCAGCCGCTGCTTCTGCTCCTGCCTCCGAGGGTTCCCTGGGCTCCTCCATCTGCCTGGCCGCAGGTGGCACCCTGCTGTTGGCCGCCGAGCCCACCGAGGCGACCACCGGTGCTATGCGGCTGGGACCTGAGCACCACGGGCTGTCCCTCATGGGCATGGGGCAATCGACCTCCTTCCCGGGCAGTTCTGCAGAAAAGGACCTAGGGGTTACAGTGGACGAGAAGCTGGATATGAGTCAACACTGTGCCCTTGTTGCCAAGAAGGCCAATGGCATTTTGGGATGTATACGTAGGAGTATTGCCAGCAGATCGAGGGACGTGATCGTTCCCCTCTATTCAACATTGGTGAGGCCTCATCTGGAGTACTGTGTCCAGTTTTGGGCCCCACACTACAAGAAGGATGTGGAAAAATTGGAAAACGTCCAGCGGAGGGCAACAAAAATGATTAGGGGACTGGAACACATGACTTATGAGGAGAGGCTGAGGGAACTGGGATTGTTTAGTCTGCGGAAGAGAAGAATGAGGGGGGATTTGATAGCTGCTTTCAACTCCTGAAAGGGGGTTCCAAAGAGGATGGATCTAGACTGTTCTCAGTGGTAGCTGATGACAGAACAAGGAGTAATGGTCTCAAGTTGCAGGGGGGCAGGTTTAGGTTGGATATTAGGAAAAACTTTTTCACTAGGAGGGTGGTGAAACAGTGGAATGCGTTACCTAGGGAGGTGGTGGAATCTCCTTCCTCAGATATTTTAAAGGTCAGGCTTGACAAAGCCTTG
Organism: Lepidochelys olivacea; assembly: GCF_965140295.1. Lineage (NCBI taxonomy): Eukaryota > Metazoa > Chordata > Testudines > Cheloniidae > Lepidochelys > Lepidochelys olivacea. Next base: position 100,267,642 of record NC_140414.1, read on the forward strand.
GCTGGGGTGATTTAGTTGGGGATTGGTCCTGCTTTGAGCAGGGGGTTGGACTAGATGACCTCCTGAGGTCCCTTCCAACCCAGATATTCTATGAAGTGTCTCTGCACTCAGGTCCATGTCTTCCGCCTCCAGGCCCTGCAGAGGCTCCTTTATGGTGCAGGTAGTCCGGCGTGGAGCGTACTGGCACGCGCTTTCCTGTGCCGCTTCCGAGGGCTCCGATATGACCGGCAGCTCCTTTACCTCCATCCGAGAGGTCTTCTGTGAGACCTCTCCGGGCTGCCGGTCTTCTACCAGGACCTCCTCCGGACCTGGAAACTGTTCACAACAACCAGGTCCGTGGCAGCCTCCATGGGGGAATATCTCCTTGCGGAGCCCCTGCTACACAACCCCCAGCTCCGTGTGCAGGTGGCGGAGTCCCCCTCGGTGCGCCAGAGGTTGGTCCTGGCAGAAGTCACCAGAGTCGGAGACCTCCTGGACTACGAGCGGGGAGACTCGCTGAATCCCCTGACGCTCGTTCAGCGCATGGGGTTCTCCAGACCTCATACTCCCCTGCGCGTACTTCAGGAGGTGAGGGCCGCTTTGCTGCCTGCTGCTCGGGTCTACCTCGACCGGGTCCTAAGGGAGGGCGTGCCCCGCCCATCTTCCACGCCAGGCCCTCCGGACCTTTTCATTGGGCCCCTGCCCCGTGGACCCGACCAACCCCCCCGCCCCTTCACTGTGAGCCGGCTACACGAGCTGCAGCCAGTCCGTTTCCAGACTGCACCAAGGAAACATCTATACACGCTCGTACTCCACACCCTTCACGTCCTCACCCTCACGTCCCGCTCCGACACAAAGTGGCGGGATCTCCTGCCACCTCTAGAGGGTGAGGAGCCCCGGTGGGCCAGCCTATATTCCACCTTGGTCCCAAGGCCCGCCAGCGATATCAGTTGGCGGCTCCTTCACGGGGCCGTGAGCACGGGCGTGTATTTGGCGCAGTTCACCCCAATCCCGGACACCTGCCCCTTTTGTGGCGTGAGGGAAACCCTGGCGCACGTCTATCTGGAGTGTGCCAGGTTGCAGCCCCTATTCCAGCTCCTCACCAATATTTTGTTAAGGTTTTGGTTGCACTTTTCTCCTCACCTTCTTATCTATGCACTCCCTGTCCGTGGCCCCACTAAGTCGCGGGACCTCCTGGTCAACCTCCTCCTGACCCTGGCTAAAGCGGCCATCTATAAAACCAGGGTGAGGAGGTTGGCCGATGGAGTCTCCTGCGACTGCGGGGCCTATTTCCGATCCTCTATCCGTTCACGCCTCCGGGCAGAGTTCCTCTGGGTGGCGTCCACTGACTCCCTTGACGCCTTTGAGGAGCAGTGGGCGCTGTCCGGGGTTCTCTGCTCGGTGTCCCCGTCCGGCTCCCTTCGTTTGACTCTTTGACCGCACTACCGTCCCTGTTGTTCATTAGTTGTCCCCTGTAATTATTTGGCTTCCCAGGTCCTGTGGATCTCCCCCTTAGGCTGGAGGGGGGATCCTTTAGCACTTCCTGGATCCCAATAGGACTACTTTGTTGTACCCAACTGGTCTGGGTCTATCACAATAGACAACTGAAACATAAATCAGTAATGATACTCGCCTACCAATATACCTTCTTCTCAAGAAATAGCAATTATACTTTATCAAAAATGTAATTTAGTTGATAAATATATTTAACTAATAAAACTTTTCCATCTTGATGTATCCTTTATGGAAAATATTTATATACTGAATTACAGATAGCAACAATTTCCCTTTTTTCTCACAACAGTCCACCAACAAACGTGTTCAGTCTGATAATGATAAAATGATGATATGATAATCATAAAATATGCATTTCTTAATAATTTATAAGAATAATGTATTTGTATTGACAATAAAATATTTATGATGTTCGTAACAGTTAATTTCCATTTATGTGCTTGGTATATGATGTGATGAGAAACGACACTGTTGTCCATTAGCAACTGTAACTTTTTTTTTTTAAGTGAAGGTTGTTTTATTAACATTTAACCTCATTTTAACATTTTCTTGATTTATTATACAGTGTATCTGGTCATAGTTAAGAACTGAGAAGAAACTGTTCTTAAAATAATCATAGTTTTCTTACAAGTGACTTAAAAGGAAACTTTCAAACTTTGGCAAACTAGATGAAAGAAGTTATTAAAACTTTGCTAGTCACTTTTAATATGAGGGTCTTGTGACATATACCTGTATTTGAATAAGAGGTTCTACCCATTCAGGCAGAAATCCTGCAAAAAGAACCATCCAGGCAGACCCCCATTGTCTTTAGTCAGTCTCCATAGGGATACAGGGGTCTATCTCTGCAGTGTATCTTGCAGAATTGGCACCCCAGTTTCTGCTTGAACCCACAATGAAGTTATAATTTCTTGTGTATAACAGAATATCTGGTTTCTGTGAATTCAAGAACTAAACTATAGGAAATGCTATTCAAACCTGAAGAGTTGGGGTACCTTGACACTGCACTACCATCTGGGTGACCAGTCACGAGGACTCAACAGCATTATGTACAGATGTATTATCTCAGCACAAACTTGGCAAAGCAATGTCAATTGAACTTAAATCATATCTAACTCCTCCCCGTTTCTGTAGCATCACCTACAAAAATCATTGTTTGTTTTTTTTAATTACAAAGTATAAACAACCATCTTGACTTTAGCAAAGCTTTTGATACGGTCTCCCACAGTATTCTTGCCAGCAAGTTAAAGAAGTATAGATTGGATGAATGGACTATAAGGTGTATAGAAAGCTGGCTAGATTGTCAGGCTCAACAGGTAATGATCAGTGGCTCGATGTCTAGTTGGCAGCCAGTATCAAGGGGCTCGGTCCTGGGGCTGGTTTTGTTCAACATCTGTATTAATGATGATGGGATGAATTACACCCTCAGTAAGTTCGCAGATGACGCTAAGCTGGGGGAGAAGTAGATATGCTGGAGGGTAGGGATAGGGTCCAGAGTGACCTAGATAAATTGGAGGATTGAGCCAAAAGAAAAGTGCATAGTTTTGCACGTAGGAAGGAAGAATCCCATGCACCACTACAGGCTGGGGATCGACTGGCTAATCAGCAGTTCTGCAGAAAAGGACCTGGCGATTATAGAGGACGAGAAGCTGAATGTGAGTCAGCAGTGTACCCTTGTTGCCAAGAAGGCCAATGGCATATTGGGCAGAAGATCAAGGGAAGTGATTATTCCCCTCTATTTGGCACTGGTGAGGCCACACCTGGAGTATTATGTCAACTTTTGGTCCCTCCACTACAAAAGGGATGTGTAGAAATTGGAGAGTCCAGCGGAGGGCAATGAAAATGATTAGGGGGCTGGGACACATGACTGACAAGGAGAGGCTGAGGGAGCTGGGGTTATTTAGCCTGCAGAAGAGAAGAGTGAGGGGGGATTTGATAGCAGCCTTCAACTACCTGAAGGGGGGTTCCAAAGAGGATGGAGCTTGGCTGTTCTCACTGGTGGCATATGACAGAACAAGAAGCAATGATCTCAAGTTGCAGTGGGAGAGGTCTAGGTTGGATATTAGGAAATGTTATGTCACTAGGAGGGTGGTGAAGCACTGGAATGTGTTACCTAGGAAGGTGGTGGAATCTCCATCCTTTGAGGTGTTTAAGGTCTGGCTTGACAAAGCCTGAGGTCTCTTCCAACCCTAATATTCTATGATTCTATGATCTAACTGCACTTAAGCCATTGACTTGTGAGTATGCCTTAACAGAATAACCATGTTGTCATGTCAGTTCCCAGTGGCAGAGAGGAGTGGTGATAATAAATAGCGATGTTTATAATGCTGAAGGGAAGCTTCCAGTGTAGGATGGTGTAGAGGAGACACAGAAACTTAGTTTTATTTAACATTAATGACCATAGGAAGGAGTAAACAATGCATTGCGTCAGTCAGAAGATAAAACTAAAGTATTGGTCCTGCAAAGTTTTACGCACATGAGTACTTTTATGCATGTAAGTAGTTCCAATGAATTCAATTAATCTACTTGCCTGTGCAAAGTTAGATTTGTGTAAGTGCTTGAAGGACCAGGGACTAAATTGATAGTAGCTGTGAGGACACTGAAATAATACTAAAGGACCTTGGGAGACTAGAAGTGTTGTCAGGAAATAGCAAGATGAAATTTAAATGGCAAAAATGCCAGGTAATATATCTAAAAGGAGAGGGGAAGCATATCTAGCACTGTATTTTGGATTCCTCACATCAGTGCAATGGCAGAGATGAATTCAAGTATTTTTTAAAATTCAAGAGGTTCTTTAAAATATGTTTTATTCATAGATTTCTAAAGTAAGAAAGCTCCATTATGATCATGTACTTTGACATCTTAGATAACATGGGCCACATAATTTCACCCAATAGTTTCTGTATCAAGCCCATGACTTCTGTTTGAGCTGTAGCATATGAGAAATATATCCAGTCTTCAGTTAAAGACTGTAAAGTATAGCAAATTTACTGTGTCCCTAAGTAAGTTGTTCCAAGGTTAATTACTTTATTTTGCTGTATTTCTAGTTTGACCTTGTCTAGGTTCAGCTTCCAGCCATTGGATCTTTTTATGCTTTTTATTCTAGATTAAAGAACTATATGTTACAACCGGTCCCAGTCCTCATCTCTGGATGGTCTCCAGTTTGTTCTGAGTAGACCTGACCACTGGATCCCACATGCTTCTCACCTTCCCGTCCCCCGACTCTGGGTAGTGACTATTCACTGTTTCTAACTCTGGGTCTCAGACACAGTGTCAGGTGTAGACTCCACATCTGACACACTTCCTTGGGATATGGTCAGGGGCTCCAGAGCCCATCTGCCTTAAACCTTAAAGGCAAAGTTTCAACCCACCTGAGCCCTTAGTTGCTCATATACACTCTCTCAGATCCACCTCACTGCAGGCACTCCCAAGTTCTTAATTAACTACTTCAGGAACAACATGGCAGGCAAGCAAGGAATACAGGCTAAGCAAAGGAATTTCTTAACCACCTTTACTTTTATTCTCAAGAAAGTACTAGAGAGTTACAGATTTATGCAAACTAACATACTGAAACACAGCCTCGTTAGTGTCACATCACTTCCGAGAGTCTGAGGTCTGGTCAGCATTTCAGGCAAGGCACTGTCCTTCTTGCCTTCTCCCTCTCTACAGCCAGGTCTTCTGGCATAAGAACGTGTATGGCCCCTCTTGCTCAAAAAGCCCCCTCCTTAAGTACAGTCTGCTCCTTTTTGCCCATGTGCTTCATCTGGGAAATTCCAACCTCTTCTTCCAGTCTTGTTTCTGTGTAGAGAGTCCATTTGCCCATGATGATGGGCCAGTACTTGAAAGACCATCAAAGTTGGTGGTCCTAGATTGCTCTATGATGGTTTCTCAGCCATAGACATTCAACTAGGTGTCACACCCCAAATAATAAATGAATGTTATAATCTAAAATAGAAGGATACACTACAAAATAAAGGTCACAGTGAAGGTTACAAACCAAGATGGAGGTTGCAATACAAAACGGAGTTCACAATTTGATACAAACACTTTGTCACACTGTGTACTGTTTGAAATCTTTTCCAATAATAGGTAGTTGTAAACTATGATGACGTAACTCCTTACTTTTTTTGGATAAACTAAATAAACTGAGCTTCTTAAGTATCTCACTATAAGGCATACTTTCCAGACGCCAAATCATTCTTATAGCTCTTTTCTGGACCCTTTCCAACTTGTCAACATCCTTCTTGAAGTGGGCACACTAGAACTGGACATATAGAAGTAAAACCACCTCCCTATTCTCACTTGGTATTTCTCTGATCATGTATCCAATGCTTGCATTCACCCTTTTAGCTACAGCATTGCCTTGGGAGCTCATGTCCAGTGGTTATCTACCATGACCCCTTAAGTAATTTTCAGTGTTGTTTTCTTGTGTGCCCTACATTCTTTGTTCTTAGATGTATGATGTTGCATTTGGCTATATTAAAATGCATGTTGCTGAAATGGCCTCACTTTACCAAGTGATCCGGGCTAATCACTAATAACTCATCTGCCCCTATCCGTAGTTGCCAGTCCACCAATTTTTGTGTCATATGCAAATTTTACAAGCAATGATTTTATATTCTTTTTCAAATCACTGATAAGGCTATTGAACAGCATTGGGCCAAGAACAGATCCTTAGTGGTCCTCACTAGAACCACTCTCATTGGATGAAGATTCTCCATTAACAAGTACTTTTATCTTGCTTATATGAAACCCCCAGAAGATGTGATCCTGTTCTGGACAACATAAATTTCAGATACACAAGGATTTACTATACTTCTAACTTCATGTCTTCAGCATTCATGGAATATTATATCCTTTCTCTATACCTTTTTCCCCTTCACAATTGTAATTACTTAGACTATGTAATTACCTAGGGCTATCCTTTTATCTTGGGTCCTCTGATGATTCTCCACTTATTTATCCCTGTTTGGCTTGGGTGGGTAGTTCCATACAGAGTGTAGAGTTTGTTTACATTTAATTACTCAATTAATTGCAGGATCTGCCCAAAAAAGCAGAAAAATTAATTACTGCAAAAATCAGAAGGACCTTTCAACCTGACTCATGTGTAGTTGATATCAGAAACTTCAGAAGGCTATCAAAGCATTAGAAGACTTGCCAATCCATATTTCTCTGTTTTTCTTATATTCACTTGAAATAAGTTTTCCTAAGCAGGATTTGAGAGGGCACACTCCTCATTGTCAATTAAATACTTTTGATGACTACTTTATTCATCATGCTAGGATAGATATTTTTTTTCTGTTTGCATGATATATATGTAAAATGGGCAACATTGTTAAGGCTTCAGATCACTTTTAAATTGATTTGGGTACTTCAGCTCCTGAACAAAGCTTTTCAAGAGAAATCAGAACATACATGGTAAAAAAGAAGTGGTCATTACGGAATGGCTCTGCTACATTTAGTCCAATGATAATTTCAGTTTAAAGTTTTAAAGCTGCTTAAACCAATAGCAATAATAACCATCAGAGGTCAATTTAAAATTTATTACAGACAGTATCCACCTAAAAATATATGTAAAGCAGGAGAGAGCAATGTATAACTTCCTCGGAACATCATTTAAATGGAATATCTTTTAGAATCTATTCTTCCGTGCGTGACTTTGTTCACAGATTCAACCAAGATTTTATGAAAGAACTAGTGAAACTGGAACAGTGAATATTTACTCGAAGAGATGACAGACAATGTCCTTGTTAAGTACCCAGAGATAAGTTTGGTTGTACTGAAAGTTCAGTTACCTATGTTCAGATAGACTTTGTTATGCAAGCATCACAGATGTTGAAGGTCATTTAATCAGAAATATAAGAAAACTGTTTCAAGTGAAGATCTTGCTGTGACTAAAACTTAAATTGCTGAGCTTATTATTTGTGGGAGAATATTTTTAATGTCCTTTGGAGATATATTGCTAATCTGTGATGAATCAGAAGAGGCTTGATCACCTTGGCATACCCATTAAGATACTGCAAGCTTGATTGCCTGGGCACTTAAAAAAATTGGCAAAGGATTTCATTACACAGAATGATTGAAAGATAACTGAAAGGGTTTCTATTAGGGAGCTGAGTGTTTTTGATTTTGAAACAAAGTTTTTAATATTTAATGTTAAACAATTTTTTGTATCTAGTATATCCTCTAAAACCTCAACCATTCCTCCTGCTCAATAAAAGTGCTTCTGATTTCTGTGTACAATATGTTTTAACAGTATATTCAGATTTCCTCTTCCTTTAAATTTTTCTACTGCCTTAGGGCCAGATTCTTACATTGTAAAGCACTGTCTGCAAGTCTGCAAGCAGTCTTGTTTGAAATTATTGGATCCGCTTGGGGAGGCAATGTGAAAAAGGGTGGCAGAACTGATTATTAGAAGTTACATGTTTTGAGCAGAAAAAGGCTAGTTATATTCAGAACATTTCTAAGGCCTTTATTTATTCATATACAAGGACACACTGATTAGTATTTAAATCTAACCCTAGCTTTTCATTATATTCCTCCATAACATAAAATATGTAGCCATTATTGTAAGCTCTTGTGACTTTATTGTGACACTTGTGATATTTGGGGTTCCTTTTAAATGGGTTTCCATGAATGTCTAACTTTAAGCTCATGAAGTTTTGGCTTTAAACAGAATTGTTGTCATCACATTGACAATAATGGGAGATTGCATTTGCCCTCAGCAAAATGACCTCCATGTCCTTTTATTCTTTGCAGGTGAAAGTGAGGCTGCCAGCTTCCATTGTTTCCAAAGCCAGGCTGCCACTGGAAAATGAGACTGTGGGAGCAGGCGAAAGGGAATGTTTTAGGGGATAGGACAGGAGGTTATGAGGAGTCAAAGAAATGTGGTGCACAGGAAGCAGAATGAGGGGGATGCAGGATAATGTGGGGATCAGGGAATAGAGGTAGCTGGAGGCAAATTGAGTGGAATGTAGGGGCATGAGGTTGACTAAAGAGAGCTGTTGGGGAATGTAGAGATCAGGAAGAGCCACCCCACATCCCAAGGAATGGGAGAGAGTGCATAGGGATTCCTTCTGAGTAGTAAACATGGAGGTCTGCCTCGTGTCTTTTGAACACTAGAGAAGGTAATACAGGTAATGCATCAAAAGCAACATAGAGATTACCTCATATATATGCTCCAACCTTTGAATCAAACTATCGTCTTTGATTGATCTACTCTAACATACTTTCTAAGAATGCCTCTCTCTCTTCCCCCCCACCCCCCAATACGGTTAGTTCTCCAATTGCAGCCACAGAGGTGGGAAGTTCTCTGGATTAAGTACTCATTGCAATGAAATAATACATATTTACTGATGAATAATATTTTTGTATATCCAGGACTCCCAGCTTTTCTCTAACCCCTGGAAGGTATAGTTGGTCCATTTTGGTTTCATATTTGCCCTTAATGGGCTTCGGATCAGGTCCTGTTGATGATGTGACCTTTGGCCAATTCATCCAATTTCTGAAGCCTCATTACCAGGCCATGAAAAAGAAATTCTTTATAGTATAGGACCATTTACAATGCTCTGGAGTAGGATAGTGGCTGTTCAGGTGTCTGACCAGCTGGAAGCCTTATCTGGAAGGCTTATCAATAGAGCCTTATTGTATATATGTAAAATATCCCAAACTGTATCATTAGTCAGGATGGTTATTTGCCATAATGAAAAGATGAAGAAATCATAACTTTGTCAAGGCAAAAAGGCAAAATCACATTTTTAATTAAAAAGAAACAAAGTAATGGAAGACAAAATTCTAATTAATACAGTCTAGATTACACAGGAGGCTGAGACAGAACACAGTGGGAAGCCCTAAAAGGAATAACTAGTGTTGTGTTATATGATTGGCTCACCTGTGTGCAGCATGGAAGAAGGGTTTTACCTAGTGGGACTATAAATGAGTAACAAAGTGTGTGTGTGTTGAACACTGGAGCTGTTAATTTTGTTAACTTAATTTGTTACTCCTGTGAATCTTGTTCTTGTAATGATTTTTATTTAGTGGATACATTCACACTCTTTTTCTGCTTTATAACCACAAGGCCTTTAAGGATAGAGCACACAGGAGGCAGGTCTTGCTGTTACTTACTTCAAGGTTCTGTTAAATATATTTGGGCTCTGGCCATATCTTTAGTTATCTCTAAATGATTATGCATTGTGAAGCACTGGCTTTCCCCTTTCCGGTCTGCCCAATCTGACTGCACTGACACTGCAGCCTCTGCCAGCCTATCGAGCAAAGGAACAGAACCAAGACTGGGTCTTCTTAATGTAGTTGTACTCTGGTGTCTGCTGATCACACAAACTGTTCCTTTTGTCTTCAACGTTCTCCTTGGTTCATTCATATCTAACCAGTATCAAATGTCCCAGGTATATGGAGGTGGAATGGGGGATGTGTTATGAATACCAACGTAGTGACTTCAGTAGACTATTAATAGATACTGAAGTACAGTAGAACCCCAGAGTTACAAACTGACCAGTCTACCACACACCTCATTTGAAACTAGAAGTATGCAATCAGGCAGCAGAGCAAAAAAAAAAAAAAAGAAAAAAAAAAACCCAAAAAGCTCCCCAAGTACTGTACAGTACTGTGTTAAATGTAAACTACTACCCAAAAAAAGGGAAAATTTTTTAAAAACCTTTTTGACAAGATAAGGAATCAGTTTCTATGCTTGTTTAATTTAAATTAAGATGGTTAAAAGCAGCATTTTTCTTCTGCATAGTAAGGTTTCAAAGCTGTATTAAGTTAGTGTTCAGTTGTAAACTTTTGAAAGAACAACCATACCATTTTGTTCAGAGTTACGAACAACCTCCATTCCCAAGGTGTTCGTGATTCTGAGGTTCTACTCAGTGCAATGAAGGGGTTAACAATGGGCTTTGACTAAAGGTAAGTGCAATGCTAGTAGTTCTGTTCAAAGCAATAGTGAAGTTAAGTGCAAATTTCAGCTCTTTTAGAAGAGTGTTGACCTGAAATGTTGACCCAGTTCTGACCACCTTACTGACATCTCATCATAACTTTTTATTATAAGTATTATTCTGTGTTAGGAAGGAAAGCAAAGTCTCCAAGTTCATAAAGTCATAGGGAACACTGTACACTCCCCTGTGGCTTGTGCACTATTAGTTCCCATTATCCAGAAATAAAATTTCTTATCAACCACAATTAATCATTTAATTCATTTATGAAAACTCTAAGGTCACTTTATCTAAAACGTTTAATCTTTATGGTCATTGATTGCGTTTAGGCACTTACATTTATAGGGTGCATATAATCCCTGGTATGGTACCTAACCGTACTTATGCTGTATCTGGCAGAAGGAGCAATATCACTGCTCTATTTTTTATAATTCATTGCATAACCTGACAAATGTTAATTACAACTTAAAGCTCATCTGATTATTTCCCCTCATATTAAAAGTAGAACAAAGACCTATGATATTAAAGTCTAAAGATGAACATGCTGCCTGATGCTGAAAAGACTTACTCAGTCATTAGTCACTTATGCTCAGGGATTTATTAGTCATGGTAATGTCTCTAATTAGTTGGAGGGTATAAGCATAATTAGGGCACTTTTTATCTAATTACAGTTAACCATATATATGTAGTTACTGTTCAGTTTATCATCATAGCCACTGTAATAAAAACCTCTGTTTAGAAATGAAATTACTTTTTATTTATGGCAAGACTTATTTATGCTCCTTCAAGTTTATTTTTATTTTAAAAGAATTCATAGTTAAGTCAAACTCAGTATCTGAAGTATAATGGGTGATAATTAGTGTAGTGCCAGGGAACAGTAAATTTTTAATGTTTGACAGTCTATCAAATTCATTCTTAATCTTAGTGCCTACAAACATTCTCCAAAGGCTGCATAGAGAGTGGATCTTGTTGAGACAAATCATATTTCTTTTCCATTACTTTACACTTACAGTAATACATAGGAGGAAAGAGATGTCATGCAGTGGAAGTACTGAAATGTTCTGTGACTGAAACTGGAAGAAAATAAATATACATAAAAAAGTAAAATTGTCTTCCCTCCATTGTTTTAGGAATGGGTAGAGTTCTAGTAGTAAGGATTGTGGCAGAAGATGGGAGTGAAGGGTGGCTTTAATATACATGAGTATTCAATAATTTATTTTTATTATGGCACAGTAATAAAAAGGTTTCTATCCCAAGTCTGCCCTTGCCAGATATTCAAGCTACAGCCTTTAATTCAACAGTTTCACCTCTATGCCATAGAAAAAATATAGCCACCCAAGAAAATGAACAAAAATACCCCTTCCTTGCCATTGGGTAGGGCGAGTATTGAGCGTTTTTAAAATATAGACCCTGGACCAATAATCAAAATAAGAAATGTGACATCTAATAAGAATCATACTCATTGGACTTATTTAAGTGAATTTGAAAAAACTGAAGGATGCCAGGATGGAATTCTTCCATCTGTTTTCCTAGTACCATATTACTGATGAATGTTGATGTTAGTAGCTTATAAAAAGTTATATTTGTATTTGTAATATAGAGTTTTGAAAGTTGAGGGGAGGGAATGTTCCCATTGGTTGGGGGGATAGTGAAATAATAAAAAAAAATATATTCTATCCTGTGTTTAATGTATAAAAGAGGTGAGTCTATGGCAGAGTACATCAAAGTACTATAATTTAGAAAAGTGCTAGAATCAGTCAGACCTTTTGGTTATATCCTTACCACTTGACCTAAAGATATAACTCCTTTAGCTATGAGTCGGTGGCTCTTAACATTGGTGTGGGAAGGTCACTAAAAGGGGACATGATCCCATTCACATCATCTCTTCCTTCAGAATTTAATGAAAAAGCACTGATGCTTAAAGAGGCTCCACTCGAGCAGATCCCTGCACCTGCATGGAGCCCTGCTGGTTTTGAGTCATTGGTAGGTGTAGGTTCTGTCTGCACGGAGTCACATTTGCAGGGCTGGAACCTTTAAATAAAAAAAGAAGAAAAGGCCTGCTCCACAGCAGTGATATCTCCATCCAATGTACATTTGTTGTAAATTCAGTCTAACTACTCATTATCCTCAATGGGAAAAGCAAAGAGAGTACAGAGCCCCTATACTTTTACTAAATTTAAGCAGTGATTAGAGTAACCAAGCAGGTATAAACAGGGACAAAACATAAAATAATAGCAATTGGTAGTTCTGAAAAGATGCATGTACAGTTGTGAGACTTCTGTTATTATTCATTTTAGTGTTCGGTATGGAATTCCACTAATGGGAATCTTTAAATAATTAATAGCTGATATTGTATCATGTCTGTACAGTACTATAGAGATGTTTAGTTCCTTAGACTTGAAAGGCATTGCATAACACTTAAGTGATTTCCACACTATTGCAGGGGGGGCTGGCAGTGACCCCTGTATCTAGGTTGCCTAACACTTTCTATTATAAAAGATTCTTACAACTTTTTGCATAGTTATTAACACCTCTGTTGTTTGCTGTAGGCCTTTTGATTTTTCCCAGGAGGCAAGCGTTGAGATCAGAGAGGTGCCTTTTGCTCATTCCATGAAAATCCATTCAGCTGTGGCTCAATTCTAAACCACTGAAAATAGCAATTTCCCTTTTGTGCCTGCTTAATTTTGGCAGCAAGCCAAACACCATGAACATTCTATGGCCTTGTCCTCACAACCGCAGCAGCAACATGTAGTGCAGTGGGACCCCCCAGGAACAGACTGAGCAGCCACAGTAGTTGTAGCAGGGAGAGGGAGGAGAAGAGAGCAGTGCGGGGCTCCCCCTGACCACCTGGACATCCAGCACATAGCCCTAGCAGCCCAGTCTTCCCTCTAGGGGCACTAAATGAGCAAAAAGGTCTTTCCGCCTCCCAAAGTGAGACACGGAACCAAGCTAACATTAATCATCGTCCGAAAGCCAACACTTTCTGTGAAAAAAAATAGTTTAGTTTTAATCCCAATTTTCAATTGGAAAAAAACATTTTTGATAGAATTTTTTCAACCAGCCCTAATTATGTATTTTGAGAAATGGTAGGAGATCGTCTGATTAAAGACTAATTTGGGATATCTATACAAAGGAGCAGAGTTAAGTCTGAGCATTCATATTCTTGCAGTGTCATTTCTTGACTTGTTTGGATACTTGACTCTATAGGCTTAATGTTCTCTCCATGTAGAACTTTTTCTTTTTGATTCTATTTTGATGGAATATAATCAAGAGGACTTGATTTATATGTGCAGAATACTTTTAAGTTAGTTTAGACATTTAGGACTTATGAACTTCGAAAATTCCCTTTAATGATTAAAAATATGCATTGACTTTTGTAATCTGTTGGTCATCATTTATAATAACACATCTTAATGGCATTAATTCACTATAGAAAAGTAAAATCTTTTAAAACTAAATATGGTATTTTTTAAATCACCTAAGTGACTTTCAGTGACGCTTGTGATCATTAGTCACTAGGATATATCTACGCTACCTTTTAAAACCTGCAGCAATGATTCTCAGAGCTTGGGCGTAAAGGCCCCTGCCTCAATATTAAAAACAGCTGTGTAGATTTCAGGCTTGGGCTGGAGCTCTGGCTCGGAAGCTCAGGCAGCGTGGTGGGTTTCAGAGACTGAGCTCCAGCCCAAACTGTAAGGTCAACTCTGTTGACAAAAACCCCATGAACCCATGTCTGAAGGCCTGGTCTCTGAGACTTGCTTCCGTGGGTTTTAAAATGCATTGTAGATGCACTCTTAGGCACTTCTGAAAAATCTTACCCTCAGAGTACAATGGAAAGCAGTAATTTTTTTAAACAGTATTGATGTGCAACTTCTTCCAAGGATAATAATATAACTCCTTTTTGTTGCCTAAATACCTTTGCTTATCTTAGCATTGAAACTATGACTTTTATGGGTTCCATATGCTGTATTATAATTAATGCTAGCCATTGTCTCTTTGTCAAGGTACACTGTATGACTCCCATAGTTACTGCTGAGACAAGGTGGGTGCAGTAATATGTTTTATTGAACCAATTTCTGTTGATAAGCGAGACAAACTTTCAAGCTTACACAGAGCTCTTCCAATAAAAGGTATTACTTCACCCACCTTGTCTCTCTAATATCTTAGGATCAACATGGCTACAACAACACTGCATAGTTACTACTATCAGTTTGATGCACTTTGATTAGAAGCCCACAGCAATTTCCTTGGGGATGAGTAACGTAGATTGCAAACATTAGCAATGGAGAAATATTTAAGTCCACACTCATTTGATTCAAATGGAGATGAAAATTACTTCCAGGCATTCGCTGGTGTTTTGGAGATCATCTGAGTGGATCTATAGACACACATTTAAGCCACTACCATTTTTCTTCTGAATCAGTGATAAATTATAAATGGCTTCTTATCTAATTGAAAGGTAGATAATAAATGGGCATGTAATTGTTTTCCTTGTGTATTTCTTCCATCTTAATAAAATGTCCTGATAACAAATAATTTGAACTAAAAGGAATAATATAGCACTCTTGCTGCTGTCTGTTTAAATGTAAATAAACTAATGACACACAACTTTTAGCTCCTAACTATGAACATTTAGTCATAAAAGAATGTATGCATTAGGAATCCTTGCTCATTGTTTGGACTAAGTAAAATAAATGTGTTCTGTTTTAGAATATTCTGAGGCTAGAACAAAGTATTACCGTATGGGAAATCTTGGTTTGGGAATCTCGTCACTGGGCACTAGGAGAGTTGGAGACATTAAGGTGATGGTTTTGATTTCTGAGGGACACCTACTCTCATGATTCACCATCCCTTAGAAAAATTAACATAGTGATTTAAATACAGCTGTTGAATTGGGAAAAGCTTAAGAAAAAGCTCAAAATAAAGGTAAAATTGCTGTCAAGATTTCATTCAACTTCACTCTATTTGTGATCTGAGTTATTGTATCTGAATGGCAAACTCTCTTCTTGACACATTCCTCAGGTGGATGAGATACTAGGTGCTCTCTGCTGCCGAAAAAAATAAGCAATAAAATATATCAATTAGGTGTAACTATGTGCTGGCATCAGAATATGTTCAAATCTTTATTCTACATAATAATTAGGTTACCATGTTTACTCTTTTTGTCATTTCATTCTTCCTGCAGAGTGTATTTTGTTTCACTGTTTTTCTTCCCTCATGTTTCATTGAACCACCCTTAGTGCTGATAAAGCAGATGATGAGGATGATGAAGATCTAACAGTGAACAAAACATGGGTACTTGCACCAAAGATACATGGTGGAGATGTCACTCACATACTGGATTCCTTACTTCAAGGCTATGACAGTAAACTTCGGCCAGATATTGGAGGTAAGTTCATCTCACATTATCGTAAATAGAAAATATGAACCAGAGAATGCAGACATTGCATGGGCTTTAATGAAATGGTGGCAAGTAGCTGTTTAAAAGTCAACTGTTCATGAATTAATGTATCAAGCTAGACAAACAGAATGTAAATAAAATGGAATATGTGAAAATAAATTTCCACTTTTTTATAGCAAGTACAATAGAAATTGTATATATATATATATATCTGTTTTTTGTACTATGTAAAGTATTTAACTTTTGAGGCTGTCATAAATATAAAGGGAAGGGTAAACCCCTTTGAAATCCCTCCTGGCCAGGGGAAAGCTCCTCTCACCTGTAAAGGGTTAAGAAGCTAAAGGTAACCTCGCTGGCACCTGACCAAAATGACCAATGAGGAGACAAGATACTTTCAAAAGCTGGGAGGAGGGAGAGAAACAAAGGGTCTGTGTGTCTGTCTATATTCTGTCTTGGCCAGGGATAGACCAGGAATTGAGTCTTAGAACTTTTAGTAAGTAATCTAGCTAGGTACGTGTTAGATTATGATTTCTTTAAATGGCTGAGAAAAGAACTGTGCTGAATAGAATAACTATTTCTGTCTGTGTATCTTTTTTGTAACTTAAGGTTTTGCTTATAGGGGTTCTCTATGTTTTGAATCTAATTACCCTGTAAGGTCTCTACCATCCTGATTTTACAGGGGGGATTTCTTTATTTCTATTTACTTCTATTTTTATTAAAAGTCTTCTTGTAAGAAAACTGAATGCTTTTTCATTGTTCTCAGATCCAAGGGTTTGGGTCTGTGGTCACCTATGCAAATTGGTGAGGCTTTTTATCCAACATCTCCCAGAAAAGGGGGGGTGCAAGTGTTGGGAGGATTGTTCATTGTTCTTAAGATCCAAGGGTCTGGGTCTGTAGTCACCTAGGCAAATTGGTGAGGCTTTTTACCAAACCTTGTCCAGGAAGTGGAGTGCAAGGTTTTGGGAAGTATTTTGGGGGGAAAGACGTGTCCAAACCGCTCTTCCCCAGTAACCAGTATTAGTTTGGTGGTGGTAGCGGCCAATCCAAGGACAAAGGGTGGAATATTTTGTACCTTGGGGAAGTTTTGACCTAAGCTGGTAAAGATAAGCTTAGGAGGTTTTTCATGCAGGTCCCCACATCTGTACCCTAGAGTTCAGAGTGGGGGAGGAACCTTGACAGAGGCAATATCAAATAGGTAACAAATTACTGCAATTCCATGTTTGTTTGTTTTTTCATTTTGCTATTTTAAATGTGATACCTTTGAGAAGAAGGTATTCCACATTGAGTGTCAAAAATCTACCCTGAAATCTGCAAATATTTATTCAAATGTTTCTACCCAGTATTTTTAGTCCTGTTGGAGATAACACAATGCAATCCGTTTCAGGAACAGGTTTAACTCAACTCACTGTTACTAAAAAGAAAAGGAGTACTTGTGGCACCTTAGAGACTAACCAATTTATTTGAGCACTCACGAAAGCTCATGCTCAAATAAATTGGTTAGTCTCTAAGGTGCCACAAGTACTCCTTTTCTTTTTGCGAATACAGACTAACACGGCTGTTACTCTGAAACCTGTCACTGTTACTACTGATTTGTATCTAATCATGGAACACAGTAATACCAGGGTACAAAATATATCAGGAGGACACAACAGGTCATGCTGGTTGGGGAGTGTCACTATATGTGGCAGAAAGTGTAGAAGCAAATGAAGTAAAAATTTTAAATGAACCAAACTGTACCATAGAATCTGTATGGATAGTAACTTCATGCTCAAATAATAAGAATATAGCAGTAGCGATATACTACCGACTACCTGACCAGGATGGTGATAGTGACTGTGAAATGCTCAGGGAGATTAGAGAGACTATAAAAATAAAAAACTCAGTAACAATGGGGAATTTCAACTATCCCCATAGTGACTGGGTACATGTCACCTCATGTACATGGATGAGATGCAGAGATAAAGTTTCTTGACACCTTAAATGACTGCTTCTTGGAGCAGCTAATCCCGGAACCCACAAAAGGAGAAGCAATTCTAGATTTAGTCCTAAATGGAGTACAGGATCTGGTCCAAAAGGTGAATATAGCTGGACATCTTGGTAATAGTGACCATAGTATAAGTAAATTTAATATCCCTGTGGCGGGAAAAATACCACAGAAGTCCAACACAGTAGTTTTAATTTCAGAAAGGGGAACTACACAAAAATAAGGAAGTTAGTTAAATAGAAATTAAAGGGTACAGTGCCAAAAGTGAAATCCTTGCAAGCTGCATGGAAACTTTGTAAAGACAACCTAATAGAGGCTTAACTTACATGTATACCCCAAATTAAAAAACATAGTAAGAGAACCAAAAAGTGCCACCATGGCTAAACAACAAAGTAAAAGAAGCAGTGAGAGGCAAAAAGCATCTTTTAAAATGTGAAAGTAAAATCCTAGTGAGGAAAATAGAAAGGAGCATAAACTCTGGCAAGTGAAGTGTAAAAACAGAATTAGAAAGGCCAAAAAAGAATTTGAAGAACAGCTAGCCAAAGACTCAAAAAGTAACAGCATTTTTTTAAAGTACATCAGAAGCAGGAAGCCTGCTAAACAACCAGTGGGGCCACTGGACGATCGATATGCTAAAGGAGCACTCAGGGACGATAAGGCCATTGCAGAGAAAATAAATGAATTCTTTGCATCAGTCTTAATGGATGAGGATGTGAGCCATTCTTCTTAAATACAAATCTGAGGAACTGTCTCAGATTGAGGTGTCATTAGAGGAGGTTTGGGAACCAATTGATAAACAGTAATAAGTCATCAGGTCCAGATGGTATTCACCCAAGAGTTCTGAAGGAACTCAAATGTGAAATTGCAGAACTACTAACTGTAGTCTGCAAAAAGAAAAGGAGGACTTGTGGCATCTTAGAGACTAACAAATTTATTTGAGCATAAACTTTCATGAGCTACAGCTCACTTCATCGGATGCATTCAGTGGAAAATACAGTGGGGAGATTTATATACACAGAGAGCATGAAACAATGGGTGTTACCATACATACTGTAAGGAGAATGATCAGGTAAGGTGAGCTATTACCAGCAGGAGAGCGGGGGTGGGGGGGGGGAACCTTTTGTAGTGATAATCAAGGTGGGCCATTTCCAGCAGTTGACAAGAACATCTGAGGAACAGCTGGGGGGGGGGAAGGGGGAGATAAACATCTTTTAAATCAGCTTCTGTACCAAATGTCTGGAGGATAGCTAATGTGATGCCAATTTTTAAAAAAGGGTTCCAGAGATGATCCCAGCAATTACAGGTCGGTAAGCTTGACTTCAGTATCGGGCAAACTGGTTGAAACTATAGTAAAGAACAAAATTGTCAGACACATAGGTGAACATAATTTGTTGGGGAAGAGTCAACATGGTTTTTGTAAAGGGAAATCATGCCTCACCAATCTACTAGAATTCTTTGAGGGGGTCAACAAGCATGTGGACAAGGGGAATCTAATGGATATAGTGTACTTAGATTTTCAGAAAGCCTTTGACAAGGTCCCTCATCAAAGGCTCTTAAGCAAAGTAAGCTGTCATGGGATAAGAGGGAAGGTGCTCTCATGGATTGGTAACTGGTTAAAAGTCAGGGAACAAAGGGTAGGAATAAATGGTCAGTTTTCACAATGGAGAGAGGTAAATAGTGGAGTCCCCCAAACGTCTGTACTGGGACCAGTCCTATTCAACATATTCATAAATGATCTGGAAAAAGGGGGAAAAAGTGAGATGGCAAAATTTGCAGATGATACAAAACTACTCTAGATAATTAAGTCCCAGGCAGACTGCGAAGAGCTACAAAATGATCTCACAAAACTGGGTGACTGGGCAACAAAATGGCAGATGAAATTCAATGTTGATAAATGCAAAGTAATGCACATTGGAAAACATAATCCCAATTATACATATAAAATGATGGGGTCTAAATTAGCTGTTGCCACTCAAGGAGGAGATCTTGGAGTCTTGGTGGATAGTTCTCTGAAAACATCCACTCAATGCTGCAGCGGCAGTCAAAAAAGCAAACAGAATGTTGGGAATCATTAAGAAAGGGATAGATAATTATACAGAAAATATCATATTGCTTCTATATAAATTTTGACTACTGTATGCAGATGTGGTCACCCCATCTCAAAAAAAGAGATATTGGGATTGGAAAAGGTTCAGAAAAAGACAACAGAATGATTAGGGGTATGGAACAGCTTCTGTATGAGGAAAGATTAATAAGATTGGGACTTTTCAGCTTGGAAAAGAGATTACTAAAAGAGGATATGATAGAGGTCTATAAAATCAGAAATGTAGAAAGTAATAGGGAAGTGTTATTTACTGCTTCTCGTAACACAAGAACTAGGGGTCACCAAATGAAATTAATAGCAGCACATAGCATAGTCAGCCTATGGAACTCTTTACCAGAGGATGTTGTGAAGGCCAAGACTATAAAAGGGTTCACAAAAGAACTAGGTAAATTCATGAAGGATAGGTCCATCAATGGCGATTAGCCAGGATGGACGGGGATTGTGTCCCTAGCCTCTGTTTGTCAGAAGCTGGGTGACAGGGGATGGATCACTTGATGACTACCTGTTCTGTTCATTCCCTCTGGGGCACATCTCACTGGCCACTGTTGGAAGACAGGATACTGGGCTAGATGGACCTTTGGTCTTGAGCAACAAGACCCAATATGGCCATTCTTTTGTTCTTATGGATCAAGGCTCCTTTGTTCCTGACTTTGTACAAACACACAGAAAGAGGTGACCTTGCTCTGAAGAGTTTACACTCCAAATCAGTGGTTTTCAACGTTTTTTCATTTGTGGACCCCTAAAATATTTCAAATGGAGGGTGCAGAACCCTTTGGAAATCTTAGCTATAGTCTGTGGGCCCCCCAGAGGTCTGTGGATCACAGGTTGAAAACTGCTGGTCTAAATAGATGAGACAAAGTCCAAGAAGGAAAACAGAGGCACAAAAAGGTGAAATGACTTGTCCAAGGTCACTGGTAGGGCCAGAATTGGAATCTAGGTTTCCAGACTCCCATGCCAGTGTGCCTTATTCATTAGCCACATTGCCTTTCTGTTTCTGAGAATCTTTTTTCTCCACAGACTTTTGTCCCTGAATAAAGCATAGGTTATCACATTGTTTCCTCTGTTACTTCTCTCCAGAACCAGGAAAACTTGTAGCCCCGTGCTTCACTGGCCTCAAAATTTGACCCGTACAAAGAAATACAGACTACACCTTCAACTCTTGTCCTGATGCTTATTGAAATGCAGTAGACATTTAACAGAGAAAGAAACACAATCAGTCATTAATGCACTCATCCGATACTCCACTTCAATTATGTTGATAAAATCTGGTGTTGGTTTCAACGTCTCAAGACTTGCAGAAAAAGGTTACTTGACTGGGATTATCCTTAACTTTCAAGGTAATAATATCCCACAGAAGAATGTTTGCTGTTGAATTAATTTGACTCATTTATAGTAGCAACATTTTTGTCTCTGAGCCTGAAGCTCAGGGGTTCAAATACCAGAGCAGGATTTGGTCTCTTCCTGATGTTGACACAGCATTTCAGCATTTGAGAACAAGAGGGAGTGCTGTACTGTTAAAAGTAGAATCCTTTCAAGGAGACACTGGGTTCCCTTTTCTGCCTGTTTCTGGTGACTGTCCAGATGAAAGTTGAGAATCCTATGATAATTTTGAAATTTAATAAGAGAAAACACCATTGTGTAGCCAGTCTTTCTCTGTCCCTCTCATTCCAATATTCATGAGCTGTGCTGACTGCTTAATAACCACTTTATTTATACATTCATTATTACTAACTTTGTTGTTTGTACTTTGAAATGCCTAGAGCATAAAGATGCCATTCTAAAACCATATTTTGTTCTTAACATAAAACTGCTGGCTTCTAGATGGAAACAAGGTTGTATAAATCCAAATTACATACAGACATTACTTTGTGGAAGGTTTTTATTATTAATCTGTATAAATTAGGAAATCAATAAAATGCAAGTGTGGTAATGCCTTGCCTTGCTTTTTGTTTGCTTGTTTCAGGGGGTTTTTAGGTTCATTTGGCCCTCCTGAGTTTATAGTGATCCATGTTGTTCCATCCTTAGTCCCATGTGTGATGGGTTTGGTCACAGAGACCCCCTTGTGACTGTCACCTGATGTGCTGGAATTACCTCTGAGCCCATTTTTCCTGCCAACTTGGGACTTCCAGAATCCTGTCTTGTTGAGCCAGACACACTAGCCTGCTGCAACACAGACCCAGGGTCTGGTCTAAGCCCCCAAAGTTTCAGACTTAACTGAAAACTGCACAGCAAATCATCTAGTTCCCAATGGGATCCAAACCCCAAATACATCCATTTTACTTTGTCTAAAGCTTACACAGGGTAAACTCATAAATTGTCCACCCTTTATAACACTGATAGAGAGAGATGCACAGCTGTTTGCTCGCCCTGGTATTAATCACTTACTCTGGGTTTATTAATAAACAAAAGTGATTTTATTAAGTATAAAAAGTAGGATTTAAGTGATTTCAAGTAATAACAGCCAGAACAAAGTAAGTCACAAAGCAAAATAAAACAAAAGACGCAAGTCTAAGCCTAATACATTAAGAAACTGATTACAAGTAATATCTCACCCTCAGAGATGTTCTAGTAAGCTTTTTTCACAGACTAGACTCCTTCCTAGTCTGGGCCCAATCCTTCACCCTGGTACAGTCCTTGGTAACCAGGGGTTTTCTCATGACTGGCAGCCCCCTTTGTCCTGCTCCACCTCCTTTTATAGCTTTGGCACAAGGCAGGAATCTTTTGTCTGTGCTTGTCCCCAACCCCGTCTCATCAATGGAAAAATACAAGGATTAAGATGGATTCCAGTATCTTGTGACATGGTGACATGTCACTGTAAGATCCCTAGTCTCCATTCTTCCTGGGTTGGCTCACATGAACTCAGGAAGGTTTGCAGGTAAATAAACCATTTACAATGAATTGTCCTAGTCAATGGGAGCCATCAAGATTCTGAGCCACCATTAATGGCCAACACGTTGCATAATTACAATAGGACCTCAGTGTTATACTTTTTATTTCTAGCTTCAGATACAAGAATGATACATGCATACAAATAGGAGGAATATATTCAGTAGGTTATAACCTTTGTTATGGTATGTTACAAGAGACTTTTTGCATAAAGCAAATTGCAGTTACCTCATATTCACAACCATAAGCATATTTCTATAAAACATATGGAGTGCAACATCACACCCTGTATGGTCCGTTCTCAAAGTGACAAAAACATGGATTGAGATGGTTGATATTTTCAGAATTTCCAATGTGAAATACAAGAGAAAAAGTAAAAATGTTCACTGTTTTCATCCCCCCCGCCCTTGTCCCTGTTCCCTCCACCCCTATTTTTTACCTGTTCTATACAGGCACTGCCTAAATCCAAAAGAAAAAGTGACACTCGTAGACACAGGGTCCAGCTACTAAATGGCCATGCATGAGATTCACAAGGACCCTCAAAATGCAAACCTGCAGTATGAAAGGGGGCCATACTCCCCCAGTCAGAAGCTATTACAGTGTTCACTAATTCTTAGATGTTTTAGATTCTTTGTGACGTTTTCCCTAGCCTGCCAACTTTACTTCTGTCTTGTCTGACTTGGGTACTCTGCATCCTGATGTCATCTAAACTCTGATCTCATTCTGAGATTAGGTGATCTATTTTGCTGGATCCGCTGAAATGGGATCTTTGCCAGTTATTTCAGTGGAGCCAGGATTTCACCTCATGTCTCCTGGCCCATTTAACAGCATTCTGAACACATTGAACTGGAGGAGGTAGGCAGATGGAACCGTGTGGCACCTCACACGAGGCCCTTGAGGCTGAGGAACAATTAGTGATCTCATGGATCTCTCTCAAACTAGGAGAGGCCCATTCTAGAGACCACAAGTGTGCCCGCAGTATCTCAGCAACCCTTCATCACCTCCATACAGCCATGTCACATGACCTCAAATGTTCTTTGGAACTGAGAAAATAGAACTTAACACTTACTGCCCTGTTGTGAGGTGCTGCATGACATGTCCTTTTCCCTTCATGTATATCTTCACCCACTCTGCAATATGAGGTGGAAAAAGCAAAAATTCATAGTAACAATGTTTTTAAAAACAAATATTTCTATTGCTGAGTCCTGGCCTCTCTCACTCTCAAATTCCCATCCTATAAATTAGGTGGGGGAAGTTCATGGTCTCTGTGTATATAATGTCTTCTGCGGTTTCCACAGTATGCATCCGATGAAGTGAGCTGTAGCTCACGAAAGCTTATGCTCAAATAAATTGGTTAGTCTCTAAGGTGCCACAAGTCCTCCTTTTCTTTTTGCGCATACAGACTAACACGGCTGTTACTCTGAAACCTGCATATCCTGTGACACCTATACGACAGTAGACCTTTATAAGATAGCCAGGTATTTTAAGAAACTATCAAAATAAACTGAATGCAATTCTATCCTTCCTCTGTTAGAAGATGATCTCTTGAAAGAAGCTAGTTTTTGCTGAACACTTTAGACTGTCTTCTTTGTATTAAGAAATGAAAATCATTGAAATGTTAAATATTTTAAGAGTTCTAAATTTTGTCTGTGAAGTGACATATTGATCTAGTTGATAAGGATTATTAATGCATCTTCAGGTATGCTTTCGTTGGAATATAATTACATAGATTGAAGAAACCTGGCTAAAAGCCAGTTTATTTTTCCTACACATCTTCAATAAGAATTGACAAATTACACATGATTTTTCCAAACATTTTCTTCTTTCTGTTTATGATTCAAATTTTATTTTGGAGGATGAATCGTTTTAATTTCTTCCTCTACCTGACCTTTTCCATCACTGCTTCATATAGTCACGAAACGTATCAGACAAAGGTACGTTTTCCAGTGTGAAACAAAGATTCATGTTGATGACTGTAATTTAATGACAATGAAAAAAGGGAGTTATGTTCCATGTGATTCTGTGCACAGTGATCAAAAGCCAATCTTATGCAATGACTACTCCTTCTGTATTTGATAAAGGGATCACTTTTATTCTTATTTTAATAAATAAGTTACATTAACAGCATACAGTATATAGAGTTGATTACATATGTAATTATTATGGTTGCTCTTTTGTTTAGTGAGAACTACGGTAATTGAAACAGATGTCTATGTTAACAGCATTGGCCCAGTTGATCCAATCAATATGGTAAGTCCTGATTGACTGAAAAATATGTTTGGATAAATAAGAAATACCACCACTTTTATTCAAATTATTGCCTTTAACTCCTCTAACTTTCATCCAATTATAGTGTGCCCCTGTAGTGTTAAAGAACATTTGTATTATGTTTTTAAATTGAATTATGATACCATTATGACAGAAGCTGAAGATTCTCTGTACTTGCCAGCAATTGCCATGTACATTGGCCAAAATGGACAGTCTCTATGCAAATAAATGGACACAAATCTGACATCAGGAACCATAACATTCAAAAACCAGTAGGAAAACACTTCAACTTTTCTGGCCACTCAGTAAAAGATTTAAGGGTGGCAATTTTGCAACAGAAAAGCTTCAAAAACAGACTCCAACGAGAAACTGCTGAGCTTGAATTAATATGCAAACTAGATACGATTAACTTGGGTTTGAATAGAGACTGGGAGTCGCTGGGTCATTACACATATTGAATCTATTTCCTTAAGTTAAGTATCCTCACACCTTCTTGTCAACTGTCTAAATGGGCCAACTTGATTATCACTACAAAAGTTTTTTTCTCCTGCTGATAATAGCGCATCTTAACTAATTAGCCTCTCACAGTTTGTATGGTAACTTCCAACTTATCTGTGTATATATATATATGTTCCATTCTATGAATTTGATGAAGTGGGCTGTAGCCCACGAAAGCTTATGCTCTAATAAATTTGTTAGTCTCTAAGGTGCCACAAGTACTCCTGTTCTTTTTATCTAAACACAAGCTCTCAAAAAGCAGGAAATGTATGCGTTGCTTACATACCAAGGTAATAGGTGCCTTAGAAAAACCTAAAGTAGACAGTATGACCTATGGCCAAGGATATATGTTCTACCCTAACAGCCTTACAAGCCCAAGGCCTCTGGCATGAACTGCAGATACTGTTGGGGAGTCACTGTCTCTGACTGGGCTATATGGGAAAGAATAAGTGAAAAGCCTCTGAGAGGGGAGAGCAGAGGAGCAATGGGGTAGTGGAAAGCTATCAGATCTCCACGCTCCCTGTAGCAAGCTTCTGCAACCCCATCTGTCTGCCTATTGTGGCCTCCTTTCACCTCCTCTCCCGACACCTAGTTTCCATTGGCAGTCCCTGAAACAGTTCACTGTGGCAATGGCATATGTGGCTAAGCAGCCACCTGTCCAAGGGTGTAGCAAATAGTAGCCTCTTCCATCAGACACCAGCATCAGTGGACAGCAATCTAATTTCAGTTGTTGGGTTTAGTGTGCAGATGCTGGGTGTAGTGTTGGTGCCTGTAATATACAGGAGGTCAGAATAGATGGCCTGGTGTCCCTTCTAGCCTCAGACTACATGTCTTTAATATCTCTTCCTCCCCATTCTGTATTTGTTCATCTTTCAGTGCTCTTATTGGGCCAGATTGTGATAGGTGCTTGCTACCAGTTCTATACTATTTCACACCACGAGCAGTCCCACTGCAGTCAGTAGGGCTACTTAGTGGAGCAAGGTGCTAGTTAGTGGAGTAAGAGTATTACAGTCTGGCCCTGAAGAAATCGCCTGTGTTAACGTTGTACCTTTTCTACTTTGGGCCCAGACTGTGATCTTCTTACTCGTACTGTTGAGCAGTTACTAACTAGAGTACTCCCATTGAAGTCAGTGCAACTGTTCATGTGAGTAACTGCTGACCAGTGTAAAGACAGGTGGAGAGAGTGTTGCAATTTGGCCCATGTCAACTATAGCTTCACTTATTTATATGAAATACATTAAAATCACCATCCTCTTTGGTTTCTGAAATGTACTAATGGTGTATGGCTTTGAGTCAGTTATCATGCATTTCATAAAAAATAAAGCTTATTATGAACGGAGAAACTACTGATGCTGGAGACAGACAAATCCACCCCTCACCCCACCAAAAAAAAATCAAAGCCCTTTTGTTCCCCATACATTTTTAAAATCAAGAGAGAACTAAATATCACAGATATGGAAGAACTGTAACCAGAAGTTTAGAAAGACATCCGTAAGGCATCAAATTCCACATCGTGTTCTTAACACCAGTGTTTCATATTCAATTAGTTCCTGTAAATATTCATAGAATTCTCTTTCCTATCAAGTGTTGCACATTTATTAGGGAAGGTGATTTTGCTAGAATTCAGATACTTATGCCAAATAAAGGTCATTTAATTTCAAAACCTTTCATTTTCCAAACTGGTGATATTTTACAGGTAAGAATCTTTTTCAATAAAATATTTCACTTTCTTTGCATATCACTTAGTCATAAGTGGAACATTGGGTGCTAAAGATATATTACTTTGAAAATTACATTAAGAGCTTCAAATATGAGCAAATAAGTACAGTGTGGAAGTTTATTACTGGCTTTATTTTCTCTCATGTGGCCTGGTTTATTGATCATCCATAAGCCTTTGTCTTTTGGGTTTCTTGCATAACTTTACATAAATATATAATTCAATCAAACTTTTACATCCTCAGTGAAATAGAGAAATATACATCTAAAAATGTGCAGTTGTAAAAAAAAAAAGGGGGGGGGAACATACGTTGTTATAATAAAAAGTATAAAACTGGGAAAATGCAGAGGACTGTGTTAGCAACCTGACAGCGGGCAACACTGTTTCACAAGTATGTAACCCACATCTATTCTGTGGTGCTTTGTCTCCCTCCATTGGTGGCTGAGGTTGATAAGCCTGCTATAACTTTACCTAAGAGAGGTGGCTCTTTCAGTGCAGACAACAGAGGCTCATTGTTTCAGGTCCAAAGGTCACAGGTTTGATCCCCGCTGCCAATGACCCACCCAGGGACATTACATTGCAAGAATATTTACACAACTTTATCTGAGTTGCTGTAATGTCTCCCATAATGTTTTATCTGGCGTAAATAAAACAAAATATAACAATCTTGATTTTTTTTAGCTGTTATTACCTTTTCTCTCTCTTTATCTGCCACTGTTCTTCTTTCATGCCCCTTTTTCTCTCTTTCCTTCTTCCTAAAACCAATAAAATGCTTAGTTTTCCTCTCTTAGTTTCTCCATTCTCCATCTCCTTACTCAAACATCTCATTCATTGTCACTCCATACACCAGGCCATGATTAGATAAAGAGGATATCTCTGCTCCTGGGCTAGGTTGATTTCAATGTGAAGGAAGACTCTAAGGTGCTGGGTTGAAGACAAGGCTCCACTCTGTACTCTCACGGCATCTGTTGGCTTTTTTGTCAGCCTCTGCTATGCAGTGAGTGGCAGACTTCACTTCTGTTAGGAAGGAGTTACCAGGGAGGCAGATTTCTCTTTCAATTACTTATTTCAAGTTAAACACCCAAAATTCTACAGCTTTTTCAGCCAGTAAATCTCCAGGTTTGGGGGCTAATATGCTGCAGTTAGAGCGATGTTTGGAGGATGCTTTCTAAAAAAAATACTTTGTAGCTTTGAAGTGTACAATCCATATTTGAATTGATAAGATGTTGTTATAGCCGCTGAAAAAGGATGGTAGTACCTTATCTTCTAAAGCCTATTAAAGTGCTTTTGGTATTTAGCGCCCAGGAAAATGGGCTGATCATTGACCACAAGATACACCAAGCTGAGCTGCATGTAGCATGCCAGTTGTGCTCAGTGGTGTAAAATATGTGAATTCAATAAAATTGGACAATTTTTCAAAACCTTCTGTAACTTAGTGGTACACAGATGTAAAGATCACACAATTGAAGAAATTGCACCTCTTCCATATATACACGTATTGTTACATGTAACACATTATATTACTACCCTAAAGAGATTAAAACAAAATAACTTTTGTCTCTTTTCTAGTCTGTACATTTTGACAACAGTTTGTATATCATCAGTTTCATTGTTTCCACTGTATAAGCAATTAGTCTACTCTGCAAAGCAAAAGGGGGAGGGCAGGGGTGCGGGGTTGTAATATTTTAAAAACATTATTGTAAAACCACCAAAATTGGAAGGAATAATTCATGACAATATTTATAATTAACTTATTTTAGAAACTTGTGGTGTCCTTCTATTATTTAGTCTGCTCCTACAACACAATATAGTCAGAAACAGCTTCTTTGTAACAGAATATAACACTGAAGTGTTATGTCACATGATCCTCTGTTTCTGAACTAGTTTGAAAGAAGAATGTATATTATGAAGAGGAAACCAATTACCTTTCTGATTTTAGCCTTCGTCCCCCAGTGCTACCTGATGAACACACTTATACTTGCATGAAAAAAGAGGCTTAAGTGTATGTGAGATATTTGGTAGAATTTGTCGTTGATTGCACCATTTTGTAGATGTTGGTTTCCAGGATTTAATTTACTAAAGTTCTACACAAATTTTAAATGATGTGGACATGATAATCATTCTCTTGTGCCTATGGCTGTGAGTATCTACAGACACCAGGTGCTTGAGTAAATATTTTCCATGTACAGTACTGGTACAATTCTGTCTAGTCTTTGGCATCATACAGTAGCCACACAAGATATGGCTAAGAGCATTTTGAATGACCAATGCCCTGGTTACAGCAGTAAATTCTGCTGAGGCACAGGTTCTAGCAGCATAGAACTTAGGCCCAGATACACGATGAGTTTCCAATTCTCATCCTTCTGCCTTTTCTTAACCATGTTCTAATGCTGTTGCGCATAAGTACCAAATTCTGCTAATGCTATACAATACCATATGGCCCTCTTCATAGCCTTCACTCCTCTCTCCTTCTTCTATCCAACTTACTCCCCACACAGACAGGCTACTTGGCTGCACTGTGGTAATTTTTTGTGTGATTTCAGATCAGCTCCTCTCTCTGGTGATCTGTAGGACAGACTCACTATTTTTAATTTCTTGTACCATTTGTAATACTTTCTGAGCTATCCCCTACATTGTCAATTAGACAGTAATATATCAAAAATACCCCTGTCCATTATGACTACTCCCTAGCCTTCCTGTGCAAATATTGCCTTGTGATGTTGTGTTTCAACTGTGAGAATCATTGTACCAAACTTAATTTCTCTCTATTAAGTTTTCACATTATCATGCAATAGTTACTTTACAGTTCATCTTGCCTAACTAACATTTAACATACACTTTGAGATCCTTAGAAGAAAGCCTGTGTTTATGCCATCATGTACACAAACTACACTGGTCAAGAAGTAGTGATTTCTCATTGTAGTTGCATTTGTGCACCATAGATGCTTACAGTGAGTACACTATATTTTGATTTCTTTTTCTTTGCTTATTACTTTTGGTTGAGTCTTACACGTTCTTATTACCATGTTTTGTTTTAGATGCTGTGGAAAGTGCATCAGTGACATTTTAATTCAAACAGTTTTGGGTTTTTTTGCTTTTTTGTTGGTTTGGCATAAAATAATTTATTGAGGTTTCAGTTTTTTGAAGTATCAATAAATATCTCTGTACATCATAGATCAAATCTCATTTTAATAGAGGTTAGTTCAGAATGAATTTTGAAGCATTTTTGAGATTTTACAGCATAATTGAATTTGTGCAATTTGTTCCCTTAAAATTTGCACCCACATCTTTGTGCCTTCTGCTCAATTATGGATGATTGGGCTGCTTGAGTCTCTCTAGTTACATTATAGTGGGTGTAACTCAAGAAGTCAGAGGTTCAGCAAGGGAACTCCTGTGTGTTTTAAAACAAATAAATAAAATCCAAACTCTCACGTGCCATAACTGCAGGAAGTACCCTAATAAATATTTCAGGTAGACAAATAATTAACTGGCATGATATTTATTAGTAGTCTCTAATTATACAGAAGAGTCAAAATAACTCTTATTATTTATTTATACAACCACTTATCTGTTTTTCACATTCATAATGACCCAGATTAGTATGTACACCAGATGTAACAACAAAGAATATGAATTTATCTGCTGTATTATTACAATTTAGGGAGTCACACATACTTTTTTCTATACACCTCTTGTAAACATGTCATTGCAGTATTATTTCCATTAGTCTGGCATATGTTCACATGACAGCCTATAGTAAGATCTGTTAATGGGAATGATCTGATTGGTTTAAAGTTTCCAGCCGTTGATGAAACTGTGTTCTGTTCAATAAAGTTCCTATAAGCCCCGGCTGCCTCTCCTCCCCATCAACACAATATCAAAAATGTCAGATTTATAGGTCAAAATCTATTGCAACTCATTGGGCTTCCCAGATGTGCCCTTAGGGTCCTAAGGAAATAACCAAAAGTGTTTGCTGAAACAAATAATTTAATTTCAGCTTCAGTCCCAGGCATGGGTATCTGTTGCTGATGAATCCATTGCTGAGCCTGAAACAGTTCCCATAGTTTTAAAAACAGGGGGCTTTAAAATAACTTACCAAAGAGAGCAGCTACATTTTAGAACTTTTGTTAGAGTAGCTATAAATGAAAGTCTGCTCAATATTTTAATACTGGAGATCTTGCTTAAAAGCCCTTGTTTGACATGCAGGTAGAGGTGTGTGTGTGTGTGTGTGTGTGTGTGTGTGTGTGTGAGAGAGAGAGAGAGAGAGAGAGAGAGAGAGAAAATAAGTGCTCAGGGACAGTATGCTGGTGATAAAACAGCTAATGCTGACAGCTTTATTACATGCATTCCTGCCTCTTAGATCATATTTTCACTATTATGTATTTGACTGCCTTGATCGCCTAACCCTTTTATCCCCACACCAAACTGTGTCTGGAATTTAGTAATATCTCTCCTTATTGATAAGGACAGAATGCCAGTATATTTTCTTTAACTTTCCTGAAGAAGAATAAAAAAAATTCCTCTATTTTTCTGGAAATCTCTTGCTGAAAACGCTTTCTTTCTGTTTAAGTCTTCAGCCAGAATCAACCCAAGAGGGCAATGACCTCTAGACAGAACTGAGCTGATATGAATCAAATGGGTTTTCTTCTTCATCTCTGCAACTTGTTTGAAGCAAGCTGCACTGCAGACCTTTGCTGAATCTTCATCTCAGACTTTGGCTGAAGCAAGTCTTATGCTATTTCTTGGACATTTGGTTTAGGGAAATATGGTTGCATTTGTATTTGTCCCATAAAGAATCAGGACATTTTTACTCTTAATTTCCTGTTTTCCATATAAAATACGCTCCAGTTAGCACATCGCCACTAGCATGTCAGACCCACTTTGCTGCACATTACTCTTTAATACACCCTTGTATTGTGGAATAGAAAATCAGTTATGAGACTACTAGAAAAACATTAAGAAACAGTTTCCTTTTTTGTTGGATTTTACTTACTCTTTGAAGTCACTGTACTCCTCAGCATGCTGGAATGACACATGGTTTCCATCACAATGATTGTAGTTAGGCCTTAGAATCGATGTTGTTGTTCCAGATGCAACAGCTGGTTTACAACCTGTGCAATAACTTTTGCAGAATTAGTTACATCCACGTAGAACATCAGAGAGCATGGTCTGTTTCCTTTTCTCAAGGCCTTCCAACAAAAAGTCAAGTGCCTAGCTGTACTTGAATGCTGACTATGCATGTTTTTTCATTTGCTGTTTGAAATTGTGAAAGATCTCAGGAGTTGTCTTATTTAAATAGCATGTAGTGACTGTTCCTGATTTTCTTAGTGCAGTTACTTTTTATTATTGATTGATTTTTTTCATTGGCACTACTCAGCTGAGTAATTGCTCAACCATTCACAATCTGGCTGTCTGATGGTCATCCATCACTATTCATTATTTTCTCCGTTTTGAATTATGTCACAGTGCTGGAGAATAATATTTGTGCCACAGTTGAAAAGAGATGGAGAAAAATTGAGGTAAGCTTTAAATAATTAGGCAGGCTAGCTCTTTATTCAAGTTATGGGAGAGCAGAGTTCTAAAGAGTTCAGTGTCTAATCAAATGGCTAACATATGTCATGGTCATTGAACCCTAGGTATAATTTGAGGCTAAGTGTGAATGAACAAACATTTTGCTGTGGCCATAGATTAAATCGGTTTTAGTTTGCATGGCTATTTTATCACTCGTTTCATTTCAAAGAGAAAGCAGTAAACCATTTTTATTTTAACAATGTGGCACTGAAAGGCAAAAGGTTTGATAAAAAACTAATGGAAGAAGTGATAGAATTGTTAAATGTAACTTTCTGTACCAAAACAAGAGAGATTAAATAATCATCTGGAGAGAGATGCTGCAGTACAGGAGTATACCATTTTATAAATCTAAAATACTGTTCTGCTGGGTGGTATAGAAGTAAACTATTAGTTTCTACACACACTATGACCTTCAATCATCTGGTTGTGGCCAGCACTGCAGACAGGATACTGGGCTAGAAGGATGTTGGGTCTGATTTAGATCGTAGGAACTGCCACACTTATTCATCAAATTTTAGGAGCCACACTTCTCCCTCTTGTAGAGAAATTACAGGTCCTTCAGGAAACAGGGAATGAAATCGGTAGCGGTTTCATCTTCTAGAATTCATGAATCCACTAAGATCAGTGCAGATATAAAGCCAACACCAGAGGCAGGATCTTTCTCTGGTCTTTCTCTTCCTACCTCTCTTTAGCACAGCCTTCAGTACTGGCTGTTGAACCCAAAAACCTCTTGAAAGTGTCAGTCAGCTGTGCAGAGGGGCTCTGTAGGAAAGTAATGCAGCCAGAGAATATATTATGGATCCTCACGAATAGCAGTCTTTCCGTGCAGATGAGGAAAGATAAGAATGCTTTGGAGGTGGCAGAGAAAGGGAGTGAGTTGCATGTGAAGGGCCCCCCTCTGACATCCTTTCTCACGGATCCATAGAATTGGGTCCAATGTTGCACAGCAGTGAACTATTCAGCAACAGATTATTAATTTTGTTGTATTATATTTTATGCATTAAGTTGTATTTGAACGGTGATAAATGCTGCATGCAAGGTGTTAGCAAGGTGTTAGCAAATATACGACTATGTCTAGAACTCGTATTCAGAGCTAAAATGTAAGATAATATAAGTAGCTGGCTTGGTTCCCTTGCTGGAATTCCTGTTTTCCTTCAAAATCTTCTAGTAGTTTTTCTTCCTTTTTAACCTAAATTTGTTGGGGTGGTAAGTGTTCTGCGGCTGTGTGAAATTTTCCTGCTCTGGTGGGTTTGACAGTAATGTTACTTTGACATATTTCTTGTTTGCAGTTCTACTGTGAAAAGTGAATATTTAAAATGCCACCTTCTCACTCTCCTGATCTGCTCCTGTTGTATATTGAAAACATCATCTGTTGACTTCACTCACCTAGTGACTACTTTTTACTCCTGTTAATGCTGCAGAGGTAGCTCTAGGAGAGGGAGCTGGTGCCTGTTCTTTTCTTATGTGTCTTCAAAAGAATTATTTACTCAGTTTCAATTAAACTTGTGCAGCCCATTGAAGTCACTTGAGGGCGGTGGGGAAGTTCTCCACTGCACTGTGTTTTGTGTGATCATTTACACAAGTGCAGAGTTAGTGCCAAAGGCTGCCTGTCATTCTGACTTGGTAGCATTTTGCATCCACTTTGAATTGCTGTAGCTGACTACACAAAGCACAGGCAAATGGAGAGTCAGGCTTTGTTTTGAAGGCAACATTTAAAGACAAAGGGGTTGCACAAATATAACCGATGGCCTAATTTGACCTGTGGAACCACAACTGCTGGTGATAGTAGCTGTCAGGAAATAAATTAGACTCTTAGATCCAGTTGATCCCAGGTCAGTCTGCATGATTAGCAGTTACAGGCCCCCCAGTCTCCTCCCTCCCACCTTTTTCCTTATACACTGATGATTTTTGAACTGGAAATCATTCAAGGACAATAAGCAAAGCTCCACAGTGCCTTATTGGCAGAGTGATTTTTCAGAAAACAGAGACACTTCAAATTGTAATTGTGTTTAAAGTCTTTGCAATTTCTGACAAGATTGTGGATATGACTGAGACTTGTTTCACCCCGTGTAAGGGGCCATATAGCTACTCCACCCAGGAGCAACCCAGGAAAAGAACAGTGATACAGATGATAATAATTCCTTCCCTGGTCTCCCCCACCTTGATTCAGAAGGTCAGTAAGTTTTACCGCTATGCCATCCTCATGCTAGCTCAGCTGTGCAGGTTGGCATATGGGGCAAGATGGAGGGAAGAAAGTAGGGGCAGGGCATTCTCCACACATGTAGACCCATAGAACCCTTCACAGGGTGAGGGAGTGGGTCTGTCCTTCTATTCCCTTTTTCCCATTCATGACATAAAAGGGCAAGTCACTATCTTGCCCTGTATCAGTTATGTAACATCTTTAAACTATTATAGACCTAACTTGTTCCAAGTGTGTTATATTACAATTATTCAGCTGATATTTTGTTTTCCCCCTGGGCTCTTTTCCGTGTTTTCTTCCATTCATCCCACTCGCCCGGAATCCTCTCCTTGGTTTGCCTGCCTTGTCATCTCTCCCACAACAAGGCACTTCTGAAAACATATATCAAAGTTCAGGGCAACTGCACTTGTATTCCCCTCCATGGTCTCTCAGGAGCACTGACTCTAGGCTCCTGGTTCCTCAGCAGTCACCTCTCTTGGGCAGTGACCCACATTTCATTCCCTCCTCAACAAGGTTTTTTCCAGGCTGCACAGTTCCCTGACTGTGTTGTGATGTCCACAGCAAGCCAGCATCTGCACTTTGCTTTCTCCTCAAGGCTATGAACAGCATAATTGCCAGCAGTTATAAGTTGCCCCAAAGTCCTTTATAAGCAAGCAAATTTATTCTTAAGGTGAAAGCATTGTACAGAAATCCTATTAAAAACAATAAAAGAACCTACACACATGCAACTGAACTTACCAAAGATCACACCCAGACTCCAACAAGGGCTCTGGTCAGAGTCAGTCCTGCAAACTCCACAAAGGAGTTTTTCTGTGATTACAACAGCCTTAGCTCAGAAAGCCATTGCGCCATTATTAAACACAGTCTTTTGAAGTTCATATCACTTCCAACTGTTTGCACAGCATCTTCACCCCAGAGAGGTTACATACAATCCCAGTCCACAGGCATACATAACCTTTGCATATGGTACAATGGACTCCAAAGATACTTAAATTTAACTCAGTAAGGGTTTTTTTAGAAAATTGCCATATCTGCCACAACATACTTAATCAAAATGACCTTCAAACCCTAGTTCTCCCCTCAATGAAGTGTGACCTTTTTCTTTTTTATATAGGCAGCTAAACAAATGAAAACAGCCAGCAGTTGAAGAGTAGGATTAGCAATATGTGCCAAACGTCATGATTCAATCATATGCCTTTTTCCTCCACCCTAGGGTGCAAAAGCAACGTTTGAAAATTAGGAAGTGCCAGAATTAAGACTGCCTATGCAACGTTAATTCTGTTCCCTGCATGCTTTCTGATACAATCTTTAATTATATGATCACATACTATTTTTCCACCTGTCCCCCTGCTTCATTCAATGCACAGGATGGACAGTGCTCAGGGAATGAGACAGCTGCTCCATATTTTTATCATCATCATTCAATTAGTGAGCCCTGCCATATTTACTGTACCCCATCCAAAACCTGCACTGAATACTGAATCATTCATTTCCTTGTAGTCTTTTCTATGGCACTCATTGCTTTTGTCTCTGAGTGTTTCACAAACATTAAATTTAATCTTAACAACCTTCCGGGAAACAAGTATTAGTATCCCCATTTTGCAGAGGGGGAAACTAAAACTAAGACAGTGACTTTCCTGAGGCAGTGAATCAGCAGCATCTCTTATTGATCTTTTGTTTTATGTTATTAGATACAGGAGGGGTCAGATCTCTAGCTGGTGTCAATTGGCAATGGCTCTATTGACTTCAGTGAAACGATGGCTAGTTTACACCCACTGAAGATCTGGCCCAAGGTTTTTATTTAACAAGTATTGTTTCCTTCTTCCTTCTTTCCTTTCTTTCTTTTTTGTAAAATCTGGCTGATTTTTATGTTGCTGGAAACACATTGAACTGAACATATTTTGGGTATATTAATTTCTTAGAAAACAAAGACATTAGTACCTCTGCAGTCAGTTTTACTTTTATATGACTGACATTGTATCTTGTTTTCTGAAGAGACCAACATTTAGAGGCGGTATTTGAGTGACCCAGGTCAAATAATTGAGCACTACACATATGTGGAGTCCACTGTAATAGATAATACCTTCCTTTCTCATGGCATTGAATTCTATGCAAGACAATTTATATTATATAATAGGGCAGATTGCCCCTCCAAGTTAAAACTGTGGTGATTCCCCCACCCCAGGAAATGGTGTGTTGTTCCCCTCCGTGTCAAAACTAGCACCTCTACAAGAGACCAAAGCCAGCTGCATGAAGACCCTGTGCCCCTACACAGGGTCAGCCCCTCCGGTCACACTCCCCATGGCTACAGCTGTCCCTGGGACAAGGATAGAGAGCTGTGTGGAAAGGTACACCTCTACCCTGGCCTTCCAAGTCATCTTGTTCCCCAGAGCAGATCCTGAATGCACTGAAAGCCTGTGCAAGGTCTCTGTGGAGAAAGAAACATTGTTGCAGACACTTCCATTCATGGATGGTCCCTTCCCCTGGGTCTCAAGGGCCTAATATGGCCCTATGTCAGTAACAGAACTCTCTTCAGAGGAGATGGTGTCAAGTTGCTCCTTTGTCTTAAGTGCAGAGCAGCCCTGAGGGATTTCTGAAGAACAAGTCTAACACAGCCATAAAATTTCTCCCCTCCCACGCTGTACAGTTATTACTGTCATATGTAGATGCAGACTGAATTGTCTAATGAGAATCCTAGTTTCTTATTACCATTCTTCTGTTCTGGACATAAAATATCTATTAGGGAAATTAGCTTTCCATCAAGATAAGATGTTACCTACAGCCTAAAATGGATATGTGGTTTTCTTTAACAAAGTTTCCTTCCTACTGTGAACTTCTGGAGTTGTCCTCCCGACTCCTTATGCAGTTCATGATCAAAATTTACATGGCAAATGGTGAGGTTTCCTTTGCTGCATGTTCATGAATTTTTCAAAATGTGTTTATCTTGACTGGTAGACAAATTCCATATTTTTTGTCATGAGACATTCATGGAAATGTTGAAAAATGACCACATTTTACCCATGGGAAAACTTTTCACAAAATGGTCAAGATAATTTAAAAAACAACAACAACCAGGCCTACAAACTCTGGTCTAACCAAGTTATGCTTGGTGAAAGAGTAGTTCTATTTGCATTGTGAACCTTGGGGCTGCTCTATCTCACATTTAGGTACCTATGGTCCCAAGTGGCTGTTCTGGCAACTGATTTAGGGATGCTCCAGTCATGTCCCCCATTCCTCAGTTACTCCTTTTATATCAGAGGCTAGAAGTGCTGTACACTCCTCAAGCAGTGCAAAGGAGTCCATAGCAGAATGAAGGAGCTCACCTTAAGTTTAACTTTTAAAAAAGTATATTTGGCATGTTGGCTTTGGTTGTTTGTGTGTAAATATAAAAAAAAATATGGTTTCTCTTTTTCTAGGAATACACCATAGATATAATTTTTGCCCAGACTTGGTATGATAGTCGCCTAAAGTTTAACAGCTCAATGAAAGTGCTTATGCTTAATAGCAATATGGTTGGAAAAATTTGGATTCCAGACACTTTCTTCCGGAACTCAAGAAAATCTGATGCTCATTGGATCACAACTCCAAATCGTTTGCTTCGAATCTGGAGTGATGGACGAGTATTGTATACTCTGAGGTAAGGGCTCATGAACTGGATGCAAAGGCGCTCTTCATTAATATTTTCACTCATTGTTATATTCTGCAGTCCATTACAATTAAACCTATTGATTTTACAACTTTAATAACAATTGCAACTGGCAGAAATAAATGAATTATCATTACTAATATTGTGAATGGGACTTTGAAAAAATTATAGTAAGAAGTAACTTCCAGGTCCCTTTCGGTTTCAAAGTTCAGAGGCTCAGAAACAAACGTGGAGATGAATAAGTTGTGGCTTAGTCAAGTGGAACATAAAATATATGCTGTTGTAATGTACTGCTCAACAAGAAATTAAATAGGAGCAGGGGGCAGATTTGTTTTATTTAGGTACAAGAAGACAGTAAAGATAAATAAGAGTAATGTAATGTGACAAGCCAATACCGTAATTTGTGTTTAACTCTTCAAGTGTCACAATTCCAGCTGTACACTGGACAGCAGACTCACTGGACTGAATTGAACTCTTAACTGTCCCCTATAGCTATTTTGCACAAAATTATATTTGAATAAAAGAAAGCACTCAGTTAAAATATTAGTCAAAAATACTTTATTTATATATATGGAGTAGGAGTGCCCATTATGGGAAATAGTTGTTTGCCCGTATAGGAAAGTATCCTGTAATAATCCTTTAGAAGGAAAAATAATCTAACATAATTTAAAAGGACACTGTTAACTTGATTTTTTTAAA
The DNA here is from genome assembly GCF_965140295.1 of Lepidochelys olivacea. Lineage (NCBI taxonomy): Eukaryota > Metazoa > Chordata > Testudines > Cheloniidae > Lepidochelys > Lepidochelys olivacea. The sequence goes on from NC_140414.1 coordinate 100,307,052, forward strand.
TGTCTTATTTTGAAGAGTGCAGTTTTCTGATAGAGCCTTCTGGTGGAGCCCTCTTTAAAGAGTATATCCTCTTTTGCAGAATTTCCTGTATAGAGTTTTATGCTCATCTGCTAATGTTTAAAATGTTTGTTAGCTTTTTTGAGCACCACCACCAAACCTGCTCAGACCCATTTCTTCTACTGTCTTCCAGCCAGCTTGCTGCCTGTCCAATTGCAGTTCCAGGTTTGCTGCTGCTGTTTCTGGTTAATATTCTTTTAGAAGGCCTAGGGAAGAGCACTCATGTAAGCTGTCCACGAGCAGTGGATGAGAGTGATGTCAACAAGCTAGAGTATGAGACAGGAACTGTAATCAACCTTCAACAAAACCCAGTGCTGTCCAATGTACACGTTTGTATCAGGGAAAAAGATGGCCTGAATTTGGCCTAAAGTGGAAGTAAATGGAGAAAAGCAAAGTTCATATGATAGCGAATGATGGAGCAACAACAGGATCTGACAACACATCACGCCATTTGGCTACAATTACCCCTATTGGCCTTCACCACTTCCCTTTTGGCACTTTATGGAGCAGGATTGGCACTTCTTCACCCTCAACTTCATAGGCAGACTGATTTTCTGCCTCCCCTGAAATTGGTCAGCTGATCTCTTCAAGACACCCATCTGTGATCCCAAACCTAATTTGGGTTGTCTTAAATAAAAGCAGATTTTATTGGTTAACTATCCAAAAAGAACAAATAACAGAAAAGAAAACACAGGGAATAAATGCATGTACTGTAGTTGGCTACTTAAAAAAAAGCAAACAAACAAACAAAAAAAAACCACATCACGCAGTGGATACAAAACTTTCAAATTGAAATATAGTATGTTTTCTGCAGCATGGTAGAAGTCCTTTCCTTCTTGCATCCTGAAGTCTAGCCATCTGTCTCAACTGGTCAGATCAGATTTCCAGAAAGGCCCCAAAGAAGTGTGTATATAAAATAGCAACTTACTTCATAGTCCTATTTTGCTTGCCAGCTTCTCCCCCAGCACTCCTCCAAAAACACAGGGATTTTTAAGCATGGTATTACTCTCAGAAATCAGTTTACTTGACTCCTATAAAAAAGAAGGGGAGATTTAATTGCACAAATAGCAGTTAGGTGCCTAATTCCCAGTGGAAGTTAATGGGAGCTGGGTGCCTAACTTGTGCCTTTGAAAGTTTTCTGCATAGATGTGAGGTATAATTTTCAAAAGCCCCTAAATGACTCAGCAGCCTAACTCTTATTTTCTGGAGTTATTTAGGGCACTTATCTTCTTGACAATATTACTCCTGGGCATCTTCTCTTTAAGAGCCTGATCTTCCTAATTACATTGGGGGGAGGGATAGCTCAATGGTTTGAGCATTGGCCTGCTAAAGCCAGGGTTGTGAGTTCAATCCTTGAGGGGGCCATTTAGGGATTGGGGCAACTATGGGGGATTGGTCCTGCTTGGAGCAGGGGGTTGGACTAGATGACCTCCTGAGGTCCCTTCCCACCCTGATAGTCTATGTTTCTGTTAGTACCACTAGCTTCATTGAAACTATCTACATGAGTAAGATCTGCAGGATGGGGCCCTATGTACACAATTCCACTCTTGCACATCTAGACATCAGGCATAATGATTCTGAATCCCACGTTAAGAGAAGCCATTAGAGTAGGTTATTAGGTGTCTAATATATAACCATCTATCAATGGCTTTCACATAAAGAACATGTGGTTTAAGACTTCCAGAGCGTGCAGTGGAGGGAGCACAGCTCCGGCTCCTCTGCTAATGCTGGTGGAGAGCTCTCCCAGTCTTGGGTAAGTGGCACTTTTCTACAACTCCCCCTCCTCTTTGGTTAGTGAGGGGAGAACTGCTCCTCCTATTTTAATCAGCTCATACTAGTGAAGAGCTGAAAGGACACAAAAATAGAATGGCATACTTGATATACCTTGTGGGTAGCATAACTGGTCATGCAAACTAGCATGACCAGACACACGGGTCTTCAAGTAGTATTTGGCGCTCACGAAAGCTTATGCTCAAATAAATTGGTTAGTCTCTAAGGTGCCACAAGTACTCCTTTTCTTTTTGTGAATACAGACTAACACGGCTGCTACTCTGAAACCTGTTATTTGGTGATGGATACCATTCTTTAGAAATGATATTGAATACTTTTTGTACATGGTCAGTTATCTATCCCTAATACACATTCACTGGCCAAAACGACTTGCATATACTCTAATATGTAGTACAAAGGGTCTAGGTGCTTGAACATAACCTCACTCATAAAACTTTTTCTTCTAATTAGGTTGACAATTAATGCTGAATGTTATCTTCAGCTTCATAACTTTCCTATGGATGAGCATTCCTGTCCTCTGGAGTTTTCAAGCTGTAGGTGGTAAAATACTTCATAATTTTATTTTCTATTATTTAAATTCAGACACTGTTGATTGATAGGCTGCAAAGCAGCAGGTCCGTGATTGCACATTAAATTCTTGCAGAACAGAAAACAATTAGCTGTTTATAGTTTGCTTAGTCTTCTCTTGAATTGAATGAAGGATGTTACACTTCATTTCACTGCAACTTTAAAAGGTTAAAAATAATCCTACCACTTAGGGGCCTGATACAAAGCCCACTGGAGTCAACAGCTATCTGCTCATTGACTTCTTGGGGCTTTGGATCAGATCTTAGGAGAGGAAGAAATATATATAATCTGCAAAATTTACCAGCGTTTAAGTGACTACATGTAGTATATTTAACAGTATAAAATTACAGGATCAGGTCACAAAAAAGTAACACTTAATCACCACAACTAGGCCCACTGTATAAAAGGATTAAGGCCTGTTTTACAGTGCCCTCCTCCTACCAGACCTAGTTTGGCTCTTGCTGAGTCACTCACTTCCTGGGTTAATTCTAACTAAACTCTCAAGGAATTCATGGAAGCAGTTTCCAGCAGGGTTAGTTGTTTGATCTAAGCTTTCTTAGCAAACAAAAACAAAACCTTGCAGACTCTTCCCTCAAATGTCTGTGCAGGCTGAGTCATCCCTTCCCCAAGTCTGTTCTTTGCACCGGTAACTCCAGTGACCAAAGTTTCCTTGCTCTAAGCTCAGAGCTTCAGCCATAAATGACTCCACATAGTATCCCTTCTGCCCATTTGGAGCAAATCATATCTGCAGTAGCTACAGTAGCAGTCCACTGGAAGCACTGTCCCTGGTCTCAGCTTTCTTGAGGGTATTGCAATCCCTGCCTCCATTTCCTGCTGCCCTCTTTTATAAGGGTCAGCTAACTAAGTTCCAGACCTTTCTCAGATGCAGAGAGTGGGGCTAATCATCCAGCTGCAGGCCTCTGCCCCCAGAGGAATACTATCCCTGATACCTTCACATACCCACCTGCCTTGAGTGGGCCTGTCATGGCACTTACCGCAGGGCCTACTGTGTTCTTCAGTTCTTGAAAGCAAGCCTGTATTCCAATGGTCCTTCCTAGGCCAATATCTATTCTAAATTGAAAGGGTTGAAAGTCTAAGTACCAACTTGTCACATGGGCATTTGAGTCCTTTATGATTTGGAGCCATCTTAATGCCACATGGAAAGGGTGTTGCAAACAGATAACATCTCAGTGCCTTTACAGCCTAGTGTATGGCCAGGCATTCCTTCTCAAAGGACAGAGTACTGGGTTTCCTGGGCTAAGAGTTTTCTACTTATGTAAAGGGCAGGGTGCTCTTCTGCATGGAAACTTTGGGGTAGCACTGCACCTACAGTGTAATGCAAGGCGTCTGTTTGTAGGATGCATTCTCAAGTGAAATCGGGGCTATGGAACACTGGCTTGTTGTAGAGAATCTGCCTAATTTTCCGAAATGCTTGATCACGCTGGGGGGACCCCGTGACTTGTCCAGGGGCTGACTTTTTTAAAACCAAGTTGGTAAGAGATGCAGTTAATAGGGCAAAGTTGGGCACAAATCTTCTATAATACTCTGTTAGGTCTAGGAAGGCCCAGACCTGCTTTTTGATTCTTTGCTTGGGGGGTGTTTGCTAGGGCCTCAACTTTGTCAACTAGGCATCGTACCTTCTTGTTCCCTACTAGATGAAAAAAATATTTTTTTCCTTTCCCCACTTTGCAGTTCTTTGGGTTTGCTATTAAATGGGCTTCCTGTAGGGCCTGAAGGACAGCTGCTAGGTTCTGGAGGTGGGTGGGCCAGTCCCAACTGTATACCAGCCTCTCATCTAGGCAGGCCATGGCATAGTGATGGTGGGACCATAAAACCTGATCCATTAGCTTATGACAAGTAGATGGAGCCTCATGCAACCTAAAGGGCATGGTAACAAATTGGAATAGGCCCACTGGGGCAGAAAAGGTTGTTTGTTGTTTTCCTTGGGAATCGAGAGCAAGGGGAATGTGCCAATAGCCCTTTTGTTAGATCTAATGTTGTTATAAAACAAGCTTCACTGAGACAATCTAGCAGATCATTGACTCGGGGCATTGGCTAGGTATCAAATTCAGAAATGGCATTTTTCTGATAGAAATCTATATCAAACTGAATGGTCCCATTCAGCTTTAGTACTAGAACTACCAAAGTACACCAGGAGATACAGGAGTCCTTGATGACTCCCAATCTTAACATTTCCTGTACTTTCTGAATGAATGGGTTTTTCACCTTCTGGGATTTGATATGTTTTCTGAATGGGCTTGGCCCCTAGCCCTATGTGGATGTAGTGAGGCACCATGGAGGTTTGTCCCAGTAATAGGGAGAACACCTCCTTTTAAGATCTTAGGGTGTTGTTTATTTGCCTTCTCTGCCCATTAGACAGTCCCTTCCCAAGTGATACTTCCTCTATCCTAATTTTGGCTGAGGCACCAGATCCTCTTCTCCCTCCTCCAGGTGGATACAAGGCTTTCCTGTACCTTCTAGGGTTTTAACAGGTTTACATGATAAATATGCCTTGTTTTTTCTGGTCTGGGCTGTAAATTTCATAATCTGCGGGTCCCACCTGATGGAGTACTTCATATGGGTCCTGCCCTTTGGCCAAGAGCTCATATTCCCAGCTAGCAAGGAGCAGGGGCACGTGGTCTCCCGGTTGGAATTCCTTAGCTCTAGCCCCTTTATGATATTGCTGTGTCTAGGTCTGTTGGGCCTAAGAGAGGTTAGTTTGGGCAAAGAGGCACAAGAGTTCTTATCTTTCCCTCATTTAACTGACATATTGGAGGACACTGGTAGGTTGAGCTTCCTAAGACTCCCTAACTAAGTTCAACATTCCTTGAGGCTGTCTCCCTTAAAGAAGCTCAAAAGGAAAGAAGCTCATGGAGGTTTGTGGTACTTCTTGTATCGCAAACAACAAATATTAGGGGGAGCAGCTAGTTCCAATGTTTGGCCTTGGTTCCCACAGGCTTGTTTAACGTATTCTTGAGGACCTTATTGAACCTCTCCACCTGACCATCAGCCTGAGGAAGATAAACTGCTGGAGTAGTCACACTTTCAACAGTGCCCAAACTTGTCACTCGATCAGTGACTACTTCCAATGGAAGCCCAGCTTAGGAAACCAGTTGGTGTAGCTCTCGCTCCAGGATGGAGGCAAAGGTGTTTCATAAGGGAATTGCCTCTGGATGTTGAGTGATATAGTCCACAAGAACCAAAATGAACTTGTGATATCTATTACTCTTTTACAGAGGGCCTATTATATCAATCCCTACCTGCTCACAGTGGGTTGTGATGAGGGTAGGGGGATGAGAGTGGCCTGGCCCTGACCCTTTGGGGCTCCTTTTGGTAATCAGGGCATGGCAAGCAGAAATCAGCTGCCTCTCTACATATCTCCAGTTAAAATAATTGAGCTAACAATCTTTCTTGGGTTTTCACCTTACCCAGATGTCCAGCCATGGGAAGAGTATGGACTAGCCATAGGAACTCCTGCTTGACAGATTTGGGGATTAGGAGTGGATTTCTGGGTTCTTTAGTTTATAGGTGTCTCTCTACCCAGTTCAGAATTTCATCCCATAATTCAAAGCAGGGAAACTGGTGAGATGTGTGTTCAAAAGTAACTGTCGTGTTGGCAGCAGTGACTTGGCTGAAACCTTCCTGAAGTGTTTGGTCATCATCCTGAGCTGCCACAATATCAAAGGTGTCACTCAAGACACTGTAGTCTAAGATGGTAAGGGTATCTGCAGTGTCCATGGGTAAGTGATAACATACAGACTGTTGGGATGTTCCCTTCACAGAGTTTACCCTTTGGGAAGGTCCTTCTCCAAGCTCCATGGAGTCAGCTCCAGGATAGGCTTAGGCTTCTGCTTGATCCTGAGACTTCCCTGAATGTCTTTGTGAGCTCTGGGACCTTCACGAGACTTGAAAAAGATTGGATTGAGCAATGGGCAATAGATCCTAGCATCCTCAGAAGGGGTCTTTTCTTGAGGTAGGGGGTCTGAGTTGGAGGGAACTGATTCTCCTTCCAGGAGAGTCAGAAGACATTTCCAGTCACATCCCAGGATCACTATCCAGGGTAGGTGATCACCACTCTACCTGGAAGTGCCCTGACTGATCTGCTAACTGCAAAACAAATGAGGCCATTGGGTATGTACAGATTTCTCCATGAATGCAGGAAATTCAGATGGATCTCTCTGGATCCAGGGCTTTGGGTGAGACTAAGTCCCTTTGAAGTAGAGTTTGTCCACACCACAAGTCTATAAATCCCTCCACTCTGTTTGTCCCTATTGTTATAGGGACCATGAAAAGCCTTGGGGTCAGTCCTAATGGCTGGTTTGGAGTCTTACCTGCTTAGCCAAAGAGGCATCCTAAAAAGTCATGTTCCATCACAGGGAATTCCCGTTGGCTCTGCCTAGGTTGCCCAGAATAACATATCGGGCCCTTCATGGGAGGGTGGTGGTGGTCCCTTGAAAGTCTGGGACTTTGGAGCCCCTATTCCTGGTGTGCCTGTGATGAGCATAAAGTTTCATTCGCTCAGGGCAGACTAGTACTATGACCCTCGGTGGTTTGGCAGGTTATTGTCCCTTGAAACTGTTCTAAAGAGTGGCCAGCCCTCAGGGGGACTGTTTTTCCTACTCCTAGGCAATTTGGCCTCCAAAAACCTTTCAGTTGTCTCTAGTGACTTCTGAATGGATGTCAGGTAAAATGGTCAAACCCAGCTTTGAACACTATAGGGAGAATGTTCAGGTATTGTTGTAGGACAGTATTGTCCATAAGCTCCGCCACAGTCTTTGTCTCTGGGGTTAGCCATCAGGTAGCGGAGTCCTAAAGCTGTGGAGCTACTTGCCTGGGGGCATGCTCCCTTAAGGAATGGCTCTGGCTGAAATTTCTTTTGATAAGCCTCTGGATTTTGATAAGTCTGTTCCACTCATGCTCCGCCAGCTGGGCTTCCTGCAGGCATCACTGGGTGGCCAGAAGTGCCGTCGGGAACTTCCTTTCATTCTCTGCATGCTGTTGATTCACCATTATTTGGAGTATCTTCTCCATAGCCCTTCTTGATGGAAGGGGTTCAGGGCAGGCCCCTGTCTGGGCTCTACTTGTAAACAGATTGGGGCCTGTCTTAAAGCACCCTCCTCCTACCAGCATTGTTCTTGCTGAGTCACTCACTCCCTGGGTTAATTCTGTCTGAGCTCTCTCAGGGAATTCTGGGAAGCAGTTTCTAGCACAGTTAGTCATTTCATCTAAGCCTTCTTAACAAACAAAAGCAAAACCTTGCAGACTCTTCCCTCAAAAGTCTGTGCAGGCTGAGGAGTCCCTTCATGCCAGTCCTTCCTGCCAGTAACTTCAGTAAGTAAAGTTTCCTTGCTCTTCCTTCTGTCCATTTGGAGCAATTTCTCTCCACAGTAGCTCCAGTAGCAGTCCATTGGGAGCACCGTTCCAGCCCCTCAGCTTTCTGGTGGGTGCTGCAGTCCCACCTCTCCATTTCCTGCTGCCTTCTTTTATAAGGGTCAGAGAATTAAGTTCCAGTACTTTATTAGGTGCAGCAAATCAGCCAGCCAGCTGCAGGCCTCTGATTCCAGAGGAATGGTATCTTTTATACGTTTGCATATTGCTTTCAGTGGGACTAGTTTTTATGAGTAAGAATTACTAATTTACAGGATTATCCCCTTTAGTATAAACTCTGTTAAGCATATAAAATTAATTTGTTCCCAAGGACATTGTGCTACCATTGGTAAAATAAAACACTGAACACATCTAAACAATTTATTCCTTAATGTACAGTGGAATAGGAGATGAATGTAACTACAATGAAACTTCTTAAATGAATATTATTGCTTAATATTTGCTTCTTAAATACTTCAACTAAAAATGCTTTCACAGCTCAGGCCTGTTCTACATCTAAAACTTAGCTTGACCTAGCTATGCTGCACGGGGGTGTGAAAAAGTCACACCGCTGAGAGATGTAGTTAAGGTGACCTAAACTTCCATGGATCTAGCTACTGCCACTTGAGGGAGGATGGGTAGATTTATTATAGCAGTGGGAAAATCCTTCTGTTGTTGTAGCAAATATCTATGCAGCTGCAGCTGTGCCACTGTAGCATTTGTAGTGTAGACATAACCTCTGTCTTCTGAAAGACTGAATTGGCCTAGTGCACCTAAAACTGGATTAACGCAGTTCTGAATCAGGTCCCAAATAGTCAGCATGGAAAGGCAAATAAGTTTCCAAAAGCATTTATACCTTTTAAAGCAAATTAAGTATGAAATAAATAAAAGTAGTTACCACATTTAAGCTTTAAATATGCTTCTCAAATTATGCCCCTCTGTTGTATTACATTAAACTATCATTCTAAAGAAACAGAATCAGTACAAGCTAAACTTTTTCATATTTGAATATTGCATTATTAATTTGAGACATACATTTTCCTTTAATGTCTGTATTCGCTATCATTTTGGTCGGTAGTACATTTAGCCACACTTAAAACTGAGACATTTGCAGGCTAAAGCTTAATAGTACATCACGTATGTTATGGAGCAGTTGTTTTCTGACCCAGTTATTTGGGTTGTATCTAATTTCAGAGATCACAAGTGAAAGCATTCTCTGCTGTATACTGTGAATGAATACTTGGTTTGGTCTACTTTGTTCTAGATGGATACCCCAGAAATGAAATTGAATACAAATGGAAGAAAACCTCTGTTGCAGTTGCAGATCCCAAATACTGGAGATTGTACCAGTTTGCATTTGTAGGGTTACGAAATACAACTGAAATTTCTCATACTCTGTCTGGTACGGAAAAATCTGATACTTTCTTGCATGCATTTAGAGGATTAGCAGCCTACGCACTTTCATTCTTTGCCTAAATTGTGCAAGGAACCATTTAGTTGTTGTGTGTGCTACTAATGTCTAGGGCAAAACAGAATTGCAGCTGACCTGTTTTAATGGATAAAAGTCCTTTGGCAGCTTTGTTTAAAAGGAAAGTACATTATGTTTCCCATTGTAAATTTTACAACATGGTATGTATTTGGAACAAGAATACCAAAAATTATGGGATAGAAAACCACTTGCAATGTCTAATTAGAATTGTGGGCTTTTTCCTCGTAGGGGACTATATTATCATGACAATCTTCTTTGATCTGAGCAGACGTATGGGATACTTTACTATTCAGACATACATTCCTTGTATACTAACAGTTGTTCTTTCATGGGTCTCATTTTGGATTAATAAAGACGCTGTGCCTGCAAGGACATCATTAGGTATGTATGTTCCCCATGCATAAAAATCTTCAGAGAGAAATAAACTAATCAAAAATATCCATGGCTTTAAAATTATGATTCTGGGCTTGCACCAGGGGACACCACAGCAGAGACTGAAAATCCTCAGGGAATCTTGATCCAACCCCCCTGGATCTGTAGCTGTGCACATAGAGGAGTTTTCTATATATTCTCTTCTTATCATCCAGCATGAGGGCAGCCTGGTTAATGATTAGGCTGAGAGGCATGATTTTGCTGCAGTGAGAGTTGCAGAACACAGGGGCAGTTAATCCAGGAAGATTAACTAATACCAGTTTTTAACCTATCTGTGTCTTTATTGGCCTGCGACCACAAGTTTTCTGTTCTCTGGCTTCTTTCTCAGAGAGCAAGTCACCCTTTCCTTTTCTGTATGCAGAAGGGGAAGGACCCTTAAACATAACAGTTGTTCCTGTCTACATATGCCTGATTCTCCTCTCACACCTGGACAAATTGGGAGTAACTCAACTGAAATTAATGACGGAGTTAAACTTGTGTGAGAGCAGAATTAAGCCCCATTTCTGTTATTTCCATGGTTTTGCTGTGCTCCATGCCACGGAGCAGACTGGAGACTATAAGTCTAAATATATTATAGCCTTTCAATATTGGCTCTGTTTTAACATTTGGTTAAGGTACTCATCCGAGCTCATTTAATTAAATCAGTTTAAGAATAGTAGTAGCCAAAACAGTTTCTAATTTTAGTGGTGCTAAAGAAACCATATTTACTCTTGTTAACATGTTGCAGTTATTTATGCTCTCTTCAGAAGTACTGGTTTATCAGAATAAATACTTTCACTCTGTAGGAGAACACTTGCAAATTTGGTTACAAAGAAATATCATTATTCAATATACTACTATTTACCTACTGGAGTATGAGTAACAGGAGTTTACTGACAGCATTAATGTACAGAAAGAACACAGGAAGATCTAGATTTTTTTAAAAAGTGATGAATTTTTTCACTTAGTTCTATGCTATTTAATTAACAAAAAGTTCCATAAAATGTTAGTGAATAGAGTTTAAAACCTAATGATTTGACGTCTCATGATATTTAGAATCTATATAAATTACCTCTAAAGTATAGTATTTAAACCTCAGCATGGGCACAGTCTGAAAAGAGAATGTAAATATGGCATCCTATGTTCCCGATTCATTGTCTCTTGCCAACTGCATATTCAATTTGTTCACTTTACAAGGTGTTTCTTCTAAACTGCCAGCCCTGAAAATTTACCCTAGGATATGACAATCAAGCTAGTATTTTTCCAGCTCTCATATCAGCAACAGTAATGCTGTTCCAACTAAAATGTGTTTCAGGTATGTCATAGAGGTTTATAGTACTGCACTATAAGTCATGCCGGTTGGGTTAGTTACCGTTGACTGATGTGTAAGCAGTAAAGAACCCTGGTTGACTGTCAGATCCCAGGATGATTTTGCTGACTGGCAGATGGAGTGGTGTGGTGGTGGTGGTCAAAGATTTTACTTGTAAATGGAGCTAATTTGATATGAAATCATTGGGGCGGGGGAGAGACACAAACCAGAATACCCCACCAGGCTGTTTTTTTAGAGTTACTCTTCTGAGTATAACCACACTTTAACTCTATTTGACAAACAAAGCGCCTGTGCTAAAGTTGATTTTCATTAAAGGGCTGAGCTATGAGGAAACTGTGTTGCATCCATGGGGACAGAGGAGCAATCCAGACACCTCTTGTCCCTACCCCATCGCCACTTGCAAGCAGCCATTCCATAGCTTCACCATAGCAACGTCTCTACTGCTTTCATTGTGAGGAACACTGGGAACGTTTGCTACTGTTCCGTCTTCCGCTATGGAACAGGACTCTGAAACTAGAACAGTGGGAGGGTACAAGACCATGCCCATCCCTTACCCACTGGCTGTTGCAGTAGGAATGATGCACTGAAGAGGGGGACTTGCTAATGGATGGAGCTGACTGCTCACCCCACCCACATGTATGGCAGAACGTTGGCAGAAATTGTGCCTTTCCAAAGCACAGTGGTTCAGATTTTTGAAGGCACCTAAAGATGCACATAGGCAACTAATGGTATTTTTAAAAAACACCTATTGGGAGGTAGGCATTTTTGAAAATCCCACTAGATACTTATCTGCATTGTCAGGTGTGCCAATGTGAAATTGGAGTAGCCCTTGCATTCTAAAGTTAATCATGAAGCAGAAAATATAATACAAAATTGTTGTATTACATTAATGGAGTGTGAGTTGGTGCGGATTTTGAATATATAGTTACTAAAGCCAGCTCTTCTGTGTGATTGGTTCATATGTCAAAGGCTGAGCAGCGAGTCTTCAGTGGAATGCCTCTTCTGTGAATTAGAACTTTCATAGAGATGAAGGCCAGAAGGGATCATTAGATCATCCAGTCTGACCTCCTGTGTATCAAGGGCCACTACATTTCACCCAGTTAACCCTTTCTTCTGAAGAATCGATGGTTAAGTAGTGCACCTTTTCCCTAGATATTAACATTTGTTCCTTATTCACATTTTAAAAATATTTAAAATCTGAATAACATTACGCTGTATAAAATGTTGAAAATTTCACAGTCCTTTAAAATTTATTTAACTGCAGTGTGTGGGAGAACAGAGAGGATTTGAACCGAGGCTAAAATCATCTCGCTCTCTATAGCCCCGGTCTTGCCATTGGATCCATGGGGATGGACTCTTGTGCTGGCACATATATTTGTGCTCATGTGGAGCCTCATGAAAGTCAGTAGGCTGTGTGTAGGTGGAAGAGTCAGTTTGCTCAGATCCGACTGTAGTACTGGGGAACACTGGGCCAGTTTGATTGCTTTGGTACTAAAGGGAATAAATTAAATGCTTCACAACTAAATTTGTCTGTAGTATCACTTATTGAAATACCTCCCTTTGTTTCTGTTTTTGAACAGGTATTACTACAGTATTGACTATGACAACACTAAGTACAATTGCTAGGAAATCTCTCCCTAAGGTTTCATATGTGACAGCAATGGACCTTTTTGTTTCAGTTTGCTTCATTTTTGTGTTTGCTGCCTTGATGGAATATGGCACCTTGCATTACTTCACCAGCAACAAAAAAGGGAACAAAGAGAAAGAGAAGTCATCAAAACACAAGCCAGCTGTAAGTTTAAGCAATTTGGGAAAAGCCTGCTTAGTTGTAATGTCTGTATTTTATTTTTTACAAAAAGTTATTTTTTTATTTGTATTATCATAACACCTGGGAGTCTAGTCATGGACCAGGAACCCATTGTGCTAGGTGCTGTATAAACACTGAACAAAAAGATAGTCCCTGCCCCAAGAAGCTTGCAATCTAAAGGGAACGTTTAAGAGGCTAGCTGGCAAACTGCGAGGCTAACAGTCAAAGGTAGTTAACATGACAGCCTTTCCCCCTTGGATTCATTTCCTGATAATGGCACAAATGAACATGAATGTAGGCTCATCCTACTCTCTAGTGGATATAAGTTAGCCCAAAAAGCGGTTGAACATAATTTTTCATGGCTGCAATGGAGAAACCCAATGCTTCATCAGGATCCACTACTGCGGACCCAGTAACTCACTGAGTGATGAATCCCACTGAAGATTCAGCATGTGTGCAAGGTCCATGCTAACACATCTAGGCCCAGGATCAGAGCACAATACTGCAGCAGCAGAGGTGTTGTAGGTGGATTGAGGACACTTGCATAGAAAACATTATAATCAACTTCAGCCAGAATTCTTTATTCCTTGCTTTCATGAAAAGCAAATTCCATAGCCTCATTCAAGGATTTTTTTTTAATTGAATCAACACCCTGGTATTAAAGTCTGAGATTTGTTGAGTGTGAAGCTCCACACAGCAGAAGTACAGGAACAAATATTAATGAAGCGTGTGTTCTAATATATAAAACCTGTTCCGTATACTTTTCAAAGAATCTAATACTAGCAAGGAGGAAAAATACTTCAAACTAAACTTTACATTTACAAAACATTGAGATAAAGGCATTGAATATCTTGTGCATTGAAATACAAACTGAAATAGCCTTATTTCGTAATAATTGAAGCTTGGTCACCACTTTCTTTGGGAAACCTGGCAGGAGGACAAGGACGACAAGGAAGAGGCAGGAAAATGCCCCAAAGCTACCTTGCTGCAAAGCCCCCTTCCAAATCATTGAATTAGAAGATGGTACAGCTTGGTGGCAATACCACTGCACAGGTGACTGACACCTCCTGCTTTTTTCCTCCAGCTTGAGGAAATCAGAGAATGACAGATAGAGCATCCTTTCGTGACCAGATCAAAGAAAAAGTTTCTGGGTATTGAAGGTGAACATTGCTGTTGAGATCAGGTTCTCTAATGTGGCTGAACTGTGTTTGGGATAGGTCTAGGATGGAGTGAGGGGGAATGTAATTTTAAGTCACCTTTGCAGCCCCATGATTCTAGGGCAGTCCAGCCCAATCAGGGAGCCATGGGAGCAGCAGGGGAAAGGAAGGCTTGGAATCTCTTCGACCAAACTGGTAGGAGGACATGCAGTCACAGATGGAAGGGGAGCCTAAGCTTAATTGATGGGGGGTGACAAAGATAGAGGCTGCAGGTGATGGTGTGTCTGATCTTCACTTTTAGGGCATGACTCCAGGGCGGTCACTGCAATATGTGTCTACTGGTCACAGTAGACTGAAACAGGAAGGGAAGCTCTCAACGTACTGACGAGGAAAGGGAGCTCTGGGGGAATGCTGCCTACCCAAGGAAGAGAAACTGCCCTTCACTTTAACCTAGCTAATCTGCCTCCGTCACCAGTGGGGCTGAATGCATCCCATGTATTTTAATAATAGAAGTAATAAGAATCTCTTCTTTCCCAGCCTATGGGAAAAAGAGTTGGTTAATTTTATATATTTTTTCCATAACAACCTTTTATTAGTATTAAATGTCTTCTAATATCAGAGTCAAAATATCTAAACATCTCTTTTGAAATAGCGGCTGACCAATATCCATTAAAGTAACGGAGGTGCATTGATATAGAATTCCCTTTACTTTACCCAGACTTTACTGAATTTGCTTTCATAAACTAAGCATTTGTGTGATATTCTGCCAAATGATACAAGACTTACAGCACCTAAAGCAATATAAAATACACAGTATTGGTGAGGCATACATAGAATCAATTACTGAATGTGTAGCTAGAGATTTATCTGAGAACCAATGATACAATATCTAGAACACTGTTTAGTTATGTGTTTTCCTTTATAAATGTGCTTTGTTTCTTATGGTCTGAGAAATGCATACATCTGTTCATCCAGATTTCTTCAAACATGTTTATAGCAAACTAAAAATATCTGAGAGCTCATATTTGCTAAGTGATTAATCTGAAAATAGAGGAATATTTTTTTAATTTCATGTATTAGTTATAAAAATACCAATCTAATGAAAAATATAGTTTTTGCTCAGCGACATTGTTTAAATGCAGTGAGTTTTCTAATTCCAAATAGAACAATTAAATTAGCAATCTGTTTAATTACAGAGAAGCCATACAGTTACAAACCCTGATGTTTCTTCAACTGCCTTTCTTCAAGTTCTCTATTAATTCCTTTTTTTCCTTCTGATTATGGGTGTACTATTTTAAAACCAATTTAATTAAAAAAAATCAGTTTAATTCTTTATGAAAAGTTTTCATTCATACTTGTTCTGGAAAGATGGCTTATAGGAGTCTATTTCCAGGTGGGTATTTAGTAAGAGATTACTACTCCTGGAGTTTAGTCCACGAAGATGCTGATAATATAGCATTTTATCAAAGGGCAAGATTTTGCAGCTGATTAAAACTGTGTTTATTCTACAGAATACTTACTAACATGCAGGGGCAGGAGTTGAGTCCATCAACAGCATTTTACTTCATTTGTTAGTATTCACATAGCCCTTTCAGTGATGGTTGTAGGGCTAAGTTAATTTTCATGCCCAGAGAAAAGTTATCTGAGTCATTATAAAAAAGAGGTTACTTTTTCCCTTCAGTGAACATAATACACATTTAATAATCCCAAAAGGGTAAACATAATAAAATATTAATATGCAGCATATCCTTATGCAATATATAAATATATAACCATGGCATATAAATAAGCAAAAGGATACATCTTGTCTGTATATTCTCACAACAGCAAGATTACTACAATATATTGAGCTGAAAACATATTTCCATGAATAAAGGAGTTTGAATGAAAAGTTATTGTCTTAGCAACACTGAATTGGTAAATGGCTTTCTGAAAGTATAATATTCATGAAGTTAAAAATTTCCCAGGATGTGGGAAATAGGCTGAGTAACAAAGTTCCATATTTAAAAAGTTCCTTGTTATGTGTCAGATGGATGCATATTACACAAAAGACACAGTAGGGAAATTTCAAGCAGCAAGGTGTATGCAGTGTTGTTCTTACCGTGTTGGTCCCATGATTAGTGAGACAAGGTGGTGAGAATATCTTTTATTAGACTAATTTCTGCTGATGAGAGAGACAAGCTTTCCAGCTTACACTGAGTTCTTCTTCAGGTCTGGGAAACGTACGTGCTGATTTACACCAGCTGAGGATCTGGCCTTTCCTTAGCTCTAGATTTTAATGTTCACTTTTTTCTTTTTACGGTTTTCTTTTATTTTGAGCTTTTCTGCTCTTTTCTCTCCCCTCTCTCATTCTCAAGCTGTTTTCTTTTTTGTTGTTGTCTCCATTGATTCTCCCTCCTTTGAAACTCTGTGCTATGGAACATTCCAATTATTGTCATTCACTTCTTTGAGTCCATTGGTGGAACATTCTCACAACTAGACTGATCACAGTTGTGTGACTCAGGTCTCTCATTCCTTCTCCATCTCCTGAATAAGTTTGAGGACATCGCATCTCCAGCATTCTCAACGCTTTGCTGGCCTAAGGAGAGAAAGACCAGTAGTGATTGTACAGCCTGATTCTTCCACATGTTGTGTTCTTTGCTGTGGCTGTCTCAGTCATATACTGGAGCAAAAGGAGCGTTTTAGATTGTGCACACTATTTTTTGTAAATGGCACTTACCCTGGTGGGCATGTGCTGCCGTTATATCTTCTAGGCTAGACACAGATTAAACTGTATCTTGCTCCTAACAGTGGGACATACCTCTTCCACTCTCTTAAATCCATTTGCTTCTTCTTCTTCTACTGTTCCATCTTTCACTTACTGACATGCTTAAACCATAACCTCTTCTCCTACAAAATTTGATCTTTATGAGCAAGAAAATCTCAGAGCAAGGGACCTAGACATGCTTCAGATACCCTTTTATTCTTGCCTAAAAATAAAAGTATCAAGCCATTACATATTGTAACTGTTTGGGTAAGTTATGTGTGTGTTCCTTTACTGGATAGAACTGCTCAACAGAGCATCTGAAACCCTTGCTTTGTTTCAAGATTCTTGGGTATCTTTTTACACAAATAGTCAGGACACCTCTGGCACTGAATAGCTGTGCCATCTTGGATAAATGACTTGACAGCTCTGGGCCTAAATTTTCCCTTTTATAATGTGGGTATAATAATACTTAACGTCTTACAGAGGTGCTGTGAGGCCATAATTAATTAACAAGATTATTGAATGTGGAAAGGTATACACTGTTCTGACCACAAAACAAGGAGGCCGGTGGCACTTTAAAGACTAACAGATTTGTTTGAGCATAAGCTTTCCTGGGTAAAAACCTTACTTCTTCAGATGTATGGAGTGAAAGTTACAGATGCAGACATAAATATACTGACATATGAAGAGAAGGAAGTTACCTCACAAGTGGAGAACCAGTGCTGACAGGGCCAATTCGATCAGGGTGGATGTAGCCCACTCCCAAGAATAAATGAGGTGTCAATTCCAGGAGAGGCAAAGCTGCTTCTGTAATGAGCCAGCAACTCCTGGTCCCTATTTAAGCCCAAATTAATGGTGTTAAATTTGCAAATGAATTTTAGTTCTACTGTTCTGACCAGTTTTGTGCTTCTGCTGCTTAACACTTTAATACATTTTTGAATTATTTCATAGAATATCAGGGTTGGAAGGGACCTCAGGAGGTCATCTAGTCCAACCCCCTGCTCAAAGCAGGACCTACTCCCCAACTAAATCATCCCAATCAGGGCTTTGTCAAGCCTGACCTTAAAAACCTCTAAGGAAGGAGATTCCACCACCTCCCTAGGTAACCATTCCAGTGCTTCACCACCCTCCTAATGAAAAAGTTTTTCCTAATATCCAACTTAAACCTTCCCCACTGCAACTTGAGACCATTACTCATCATTCTGTCATCTGGTAACACTGAGAACAGTCTAGATCCATCCTCTTTGGAACCCCCTTTCAGGTAGTTGAAATCAGCTATCAAATCCCCCCTCATTCTTCTCTTCTGCAGACTAAATAATCCCAGTTCCCTCCGCTTCTCCTGATAAATCATGTGCTCCAGACCCCTAATCATTTTGTTGCCCTCCGCTGGACTCTTTCCAATTTTTCCACATCCTTCTTGTAGTGTGGGGTCCAAAACGGGACACAGTACTCCAGATGAGGCCTCACCAATGCCAAATAGAGGGGAATGATCTCATCCCTCGATCTGCTGGCAATGCTCCTACTTATACATCCCAAAATGCCATTGGCCTTCTTGGCAACAAGGGCACACTGTTGACTCATATCCAGCTTCTTATCCGCTGTAACCCCTAGGTCCTTTTCTGCAGAACTGCTGCCTAGCCACTCAGTCCCTAGTCTGTAGCAGTGCATGGGATTCTTCCTTCTTAAGTGCAGGACTCTGCACTTGTCCTTGTTGAACCTCAGATTTCTTTTGGCCCAATCCTCTAATTTGTCTGGGTCCCTCTGTATCCTATCCCTACCCTCCAATATATCTACCACTCCTCCCAGTTTAGTTTCATCTGTAAACTTGTTAAGGGTGCAATCCACACCATCCTCCAGATTATTAATAAAGATATTGAACAAAACCAGCCCCAGGACTGACCCTTTGGGCACTCTGCTTTATACCAGCTGCCAACTAGACATGGAGCCATTGATCATTACCCGTTGAGCCCGACGATCTAGCCAGCTTTCTACCCACCTTATAGTCCATTCATCCAGCCCATACATCTTTAATTTGCTGGCAAGAATGAGTAGTCAGTTAAAAGAAAAAAGCTTCTGAAAAAAGCATTTTATTTCTGTACATTCCATAGAAGTAAAAGCTGAAAGAAGTGGTTTTGGTTATTTTCCTCATGACATAAAGTTTAGAGACCTCACCCCCCACTGCACCCTTTATGCAGCCCTCACCACTGTTCCTTGAATTTTACACCACTGAAACTAATGGAGTCAGGTTGGTGCAAAACCAGGGTAGCCCTATAATGAATCAGGCCCTGTATCTTTCTACTTATTGGTTTAAAATAGTGTAATAAGATGGCCGATGTTAGTCTGGTGGGTCCTGCACTTTTCTTGGCAGGGAGCTAAGATGCCACTCCTTTCCCCTGTTCTTGGGGCATCAATAGCCCCACTAGTGGCCCAGGAAGGTGGTAAAGGGGGGAAGAAGGGGAGGGGTCTGGGTTTGCTCCTTACTCTGAGCGTTCTCTCAACTCCTGTGCGTTCTTACCCTCTTCCCCCTTGGGTGGGGTACCTGCCGTCCTTAGATGCTGCGGAAGGGAGTCTCCCTCCCCTACTGGGGCAGGGTCCCCTTTACTTCAGTTCTCTGATTTTTTCAAAGTCTCACAGCACACCTGCAAGCTCCAATCCTCTCACCTTCCTCCTCCCCTGTCTGCCTGAAGCAGGGGGTTTTATTAGGTTCCTAACAGGACCTTAATTGACTGCAGGTGCTCCAATTAACCTGCAGCCACCTTCCGTAGTCTACAGGGAACCACGCCTTAATTAGCCTTGAGCTTATATATTTCCCCTCTAGCACTCTCCCACTGCTCCCTGGCCCTCCTGTATCACAGTAGTAATAAACATTAAAGTTGAACTGCAGCTTTTATTTCTCATTTAAAAACAAACCTTATTTGTATAATTGAAATGCGGGGAGAAACCTCTAACTGTTGATTGCTAATATAGTTAGTATTGTATTTTCACAAAATTGGAGACAATTAATTCCTTCAGGATAATAAATTAGCTCCTGTCCAAAAATGAGAAATAGCAGTCTCTGCAAAATGGCCGTGCTTATGGTAAAGTTGATATAAAATATTAGAATACATTATTTAAATAACGTTTCTGGAGGCTTTGGACAGTGCCAGTGACTGCTGGCCATTGTACCACTTCAGTACCAACTCTAGGAGATTACTGGCTGCAAGGATGCACTGGCACAAATCACTCTCTTAGCAAGGACTCGGAGACCTACACAATGTTCAAGGTAGAGCCTTGTAAGTGGTGAAACAGCACCCCAAAAGTGCAAGGTCCCAAATGACTTTGCTTCCCATGTCTGTTATTGGCCATCTTGTATGTTTGTTTGCTTGCCCCCACCACGTGATCCCACAAATCTTTCAGAGAGTTTCCCTTCCATATTTTCAGGTACTAGGGATATAAATGCTTTCATTGCAAATTTGTGCTCTCTTGGTCTATCTTCTAAATGTATCTCTTTCCATTGCTTTCTGCCTCATTCCTGTTCAGTATACCAAGGTGCTCAATCAAAGTGCTGGAAGAAGAAAGGGAACACATATGAGCATTATATAGGGAAAATATGAAGGATCGCTATTTTTTTTCTGCCTAAAGATGCGGAAGGAGACACCAAATCTGAGGTTGGAAGAAACAAGGAGAGTGAACGAGAGGACAAATGAGGAGTGTGGGGTTGAGGTTGGAAAGAGGACAGACTAGGGAATGAAGAAGAGTGGGAAAACATGTGATAGAGGAATGATGGGGAAAGGAACCAGGGGACTGAAGGTGAGAAATAACATGAAAATAAGGAGACTAGTAGAAGGAGGAAAGAGTAAGTAAATAGTGTGAGTAAGAAGAAGAAAATTCAGGACAGTAGAACAGAACATCCTTTGTACAGTCCATTATTTATTATGTATTTTATTATTATATAATATCAGGTGATAGGGTTTCCATCACTTATCTGATGAGATTATCTACATAACATATTTTACCAGGTTGTAGCAAGGTTGCCTTTCTGTGCGATACATGTCCATTCAACACAGTTAACACATGGTGCCATATTAATCACTGGTTCAATTTCACTGACTTGAATAGAGTTCTGCTGGGGAAGAATTTGGCTCTTGGTTCCTAACTGTCTGGGTCTACCATTCACCAACTTTAATTCCAGAAGAGACCATTAGATCATTTAGTCTGACCTCCTGTGTATAAAGGCCATTTAAACTTTCATACAGTTACCACTGTATTGAGCCTAATAACTTATTTGGCTAAAGTATATCTTCCGGAGAGGCATCCAGGCTTGATCTGAAGACATTAATAGATGGAGAATCCACTATTTTCTATGGTAGTAGTGTTCTTATCCTGCTTGTGAACAAGTTTGTGACCCAAATTTCAGGCTGCAACTCTGTTCCAAAATGTTCTTTGTGCTTTATAGATGGGTCACCTAACTCTGTCTGTGTAACCTATTTATTCCTGCCTCACAGAACAATCCACTGTGCATTGCACCATGTGGAAAATATTCATGATCCTTTGGCCTCATCAGTTAATTATATAAAATGTTTCATAACTGCAAAAGTTTCCAAAATTGATTTTTCAAACATGAAATTCTGTGTATTGTACTGTAAAATATTTGTAGTTGGACATCGCCCAGGGAAACATAAGGGTTATTTTTTTCTCTCTGACTATAACCAACTATATATTGTTCTCTTTAGAAATCGTCTGCAATTGCTGTCCGTCCTGGATCAACATTAATAGCAATTAACAACATTAATCACCTCCAACAGCGTGACCAGGATTATGGATATGAGTGCCTCGAAGGCAAAGACTGCACCAGCTTTTTTTGTTGTTTTGAAGACTGCCGCACAGGTTCTTGGAGAGAAGGAAGAATACACATCCGTGTTGCCAAAATCGACTCCTATTCTCGAATCTTCTTTCCAACAGCCTTTGCCTTGTTCAATCTCGTTTATTGGATTGGCTACCTTTACCTATAAATTCCAGAGGTTTGACAAACTCAGAAAAGGGATAAGTTAACACCGATACTGTTTAATGTACCTCAGTGAACGATATAGACTTAGAGCTGCTCAAAATTTCGGAAATTTGCATGAAAATTGAAATTTTTGAAAAAATGAAAGGAAATAGAATGACATTTTCATACTTTTCCATCTCTAATTGATCAATTATATAGATAATTTTTAACTTTTGAAATTAGGGGCGAAACTTTCAAAATACTTTTTCTGAAATTCTTTCTTTTTTCCAGCTCTAACAAAAATGCAGAGAAACCAGTGGTTAAATGGCTGAATCAGGCACCTCTTCATAACTTTTAAGTTTTGTTTTTAAACGGAATAACAGCTAAACATTGTAGCATCTCTTACACCAAAGTTAACAAAGCCTTAATAAAACAGGTTTAGCGCCACTGTTACTGAATCATTCTCATATCTACCTTTTCTACCACAGAGTGACTTTTAAAAATAAAAAACACCTGAACTTTTATAAATTCCTATTTTAAAGAGGTTGGCATGGAATATTCCTCTGGTCCATTTAACTATTTGTCCTCTGCATAATACTGGTTACAAGTATATGTAAACCTGAATGCACTTAATTAGCACTTAATGAAAGCAGCATGAAACTGACAGGTTATACAAAGGCAATAGTAATTTTGAACTGGTGTGATCCTGACCATCACATAAGTTTTGTGCTTAAGTTTATGCTTGTACTTTTTCCATCATTACTTAGCTATTGGTAGTTTCCTAGGGTTCCAAAAAAAGGGCAAAATCCTGCAGAGATCCTTAACTAATGTAAATTGGTGCAGCTCTACTGATTTCACCAGAACTATTCCACTTTAAACCAGATCAGGATCTGGCCCTGAACATGGTGCTTCTCCTTCCTCTCTCCTGCTCCCTTCCACCAACTAGTCTCATTCATTTAAATGGACTACTCATAGTTGTAAAAACCATTGTGCTCAGTAGAGTTTGTAGGACTTGGGGCTAGCTATTGTTCTCCCAAATTCTGCCACTGCCACATGACATTCAGAGGCATTACTTTCCAACTCCAGCCCTCAGAGCAAAGGGCATGGCCGCCTTCATTTCATCAGAAACCCATATTGTTTACTGGTTAATCCAAAATGGTAGTGCTTCTATTGATTCTGTTTGTCTCTGTGTGTCTCCTTCGGAGCCAACACTAAAAAGCAGCAGTTTTAGTACACTTATAATATGAATTGTTTCATAATGGCTATTGTAACAATTGTATGTTTAATTGGAAATGTGTGGTGTTGAGAAAGAAAAATGATTATGCATTTCAGGAAATTCTCCATGGTGCGACACATCCCTAAAAAGCATAGGACCCTGTCATGCACCCCCTCCTCACTCAGATGTCCCATTGACATTAGTGGATATTGTGCAAGTGGTGGACTTTCCAGACTGAGCTCACTGCTTGTTGGCTGGCTAAATTAATTAGCACTTTTACATCATCAATAATTTTGTCTTCACTGCAGAAAAGTACAATCCTTTCTGCTTTCTGACCTTTCATAGACAATGAAACTGGTCTCAAGCTAACCCACAAAAGTCAGCTGTGTAATTGAAGAATTCCTTAACTAAAAGTCAAACAAGAGAGTCCTTGAGGATACTTTAAAGGGGATTTATGGGACAAGGAGTTGTCTATTATAGATGGACCTTAGTGAAGACTTCACTGTGTCAGAGGATACCTCCACAAAGCATAAAGAAAATAACTGATAGCTTGAAGTAGACAAAGATTTATCATTTTAAAGGGGAAGACCAGAGAGTTCTATTGAATAGCATACCTTCTCTGGATGTGTCTCAGAAACATACTGTATCCTTATAGTCGCTGGTACAAGAAACAATATGGCTTGATATAAATTCGACACTGAATTCAGAGGTCCAGATCCTGAAAAATATGTAGGTGCCTAACTCCCATTGAAATCAATGGGATTTAGGAGCCTAAACATCTTTTGAGGATTTGGGCCAGAGGAACTACTCATGTGAAATTTGAAAACTGCATTTGACCTCTGAGTTCAATGAAGAATCAAAGGCCAAAAAAAACGAACCCAGTGATTCTGGGGGGAAAATGTATTGATGGACACAGTTAAATGCAAACTTTATTTCAATATTTAGCTGATAGAATGTAGAAATGATCAGGAGAATTTGAAAGACTGCCACTGACGTTGTCAGATTTCTTTTACGGGGTAACCTTTTCAGAGCTCAGAGCTTCTCCTACCTGCTAGAATGAGGGTAAAAGTGATGCAGCATCTAAAGACATTTCTTAATCTACTGTCATTTTATTATTGCTTAACAGGCCAGTTTCTGGGATATGTCCAAAAAAATTGAAATGAGCCAGTTCCAACTACCAGTGCAGTTGTGATGTTTTCACTGTGCATTAGGAATGTGGTGAGGGTGGTTTCAATAGCAGTAGATTAAAGGAAAATGAAGAGTACCATGCTTACTATACCACTAAAGGCCCCATCCTATGAAGAGCTGAGCTCCACCAACTCCCGTTTAAGCAAACGGAGCTTAGGGAGCTCAGCCCTTTGCAGAAGGAAATCAGTACTTCACTGTTGCAGAGGGAACTCTCCCTTGGCACATCTGGTTAGTTATTTCTATTTCATTTAGTTGTCAGTTGCCAATCAGCTCCAGTGAATGAATTAGCAAAGAGAGAACTTCCTGAATTGGCAGGGGATTGACAAGAAGTCTGTCATCTCTAATTTGTATGAAACAATGTAATGGAGTATTAAAGCTATTGAATGTTAGGGCTGTTTGGTTTATGAATACACTTGCTTCTGTCTGTTAACCAACTTTTGTGTGTACCTCATTTGTTTCTGGTGAAATCATTTCAGGTTTTCATAGTACTGTGTGTGCAAACAGAAATGAGAATGCAGTGAACTATAACTTGGCATGCAATAAATGTGTTGATTTAGCCCTACATGTTTCCTTTCTAGTCTGCATGGAATCACTTTCCCTAGATACCAAGACATCGAACTGAACTTAATGAAAAAAGACAGAGATTAGATGTGATCATCTTTCAAATACACATAGCTATAAAATGGAGAGTGGCTTATTTGCTGAAGTATGCCATTGTGAGATCTGGAGGTTTGGAGTAGTGCACTCTGGCCCCAATTCAGCATAGCACTTACGTGCATGCTTAAGTCCATCCCTGTTCAGAACAATACTTGGCCTGGATTCAGGAAAGCACTTATGCATGTGCTTAAGTGGTCTCAAGAATAGAGATGTTTTTCTAAAATGAGTCCTTAAACATGTGATTTCAATAGGCAGCACTTAAATGACTGAGCCTTAACAACATGATCCAAAGCATATTTAAGTTGATGGGAGGTTTTCTCATTGATTGCAAAGGGCTTTGGAGCAGCTGCCATATAAATGAAGACGGGTGGGAAAATGGAAATAGAGAAAACTGCATGAAACTGTGCTTCATAGGCTTGGGAAATTTCTGAAATGTTTCTTGTGAAAGACCTTAAGTGATACTTTTATAGTCAAGTGATCATCTCTCGATTGTGTAGTTAATGCAGCTAAATGTGTTATTTTGCAGCAAAGTTTTGTGTATTTGATTGTATTTCACTCATTACCCTCAGTGTTTGAATGTTTTATTTTATGTAGTGATAGGACCAAGCAAAAAAAAGTGAACTCTGATTACTGTGCTTCACACAATTTCTTTCAATATGCTTCACAGGCCTGGTCCCTTGTCTGATGACATGGAATGTTGCAACATTTTAAAGAAAAAATCACTTCCGACAGTGTTGTTTTGCCACTGTAATTATCTGTTGCTTACTTGTTATGTTAATGTATGGTTTGTTTGATATTTGAAAGATGCTTTGTAATTTGATCATCATGTGAACCCTTAGCCTGTCTTTCGTATCAAAAGCTCACAGAAAAAGATTATATTTATTTTTTAAATATTTGTATAAAACCAGATATTTTGTTTGTATCCTTCACCATCACAATTCATATTTTCAGATTTACTGCAAATAAGCCTAATTTGTGTTTTTTTAAAATCCTTATCGGTGTTTAAAGTTAAATTGCACACTGTTGTAATTCTTCTTTGCATAGTCATATTTTCAAAATAATCTTTTATCTGTTTTTATGGTATCCATCTAAAAATGCAGCTTCTAATGATTTGCATACAGCCAATGGAAAGCAAAATCATTGTCCACGAGCTAATTAAACAAGTTACTAAAATACAAGAACAGAACTTGACAGTATTACTTTGCTTTCATTTCTATAGAAGCTTAAATCTCCAACACACCTTGATAAACACGGCAAGGAAGCAATTCACCGAGGTGTAGAAGTTCCACACTGGCAGGTCTGCACACGTAAAGCATCAGCATGGCAGAGTACATGCACTGTAAGCTATGGAAGGTCTCTGTCCTGGCTTTTAATAAACTTGCGATTTTCAAAAGCATTCAGCGTTGGCCTAATTTTGTTCTTAGTGACGTCAGTTGGAACTGTACCACTGACTTCAATGGGACAGAATTAGGTCACTTTTGAAAAACTTCACCCTAACTCCTGGCCACTGTATCATCTTGGCTTCTTTTAGCTTTAGAGTATCTTTCAGAGGTGCTCAGTGTGACACTATTAGTCTCCCTGCAGGTTAATTGACTGTCTGTTTTTAAAATAGCATCAGAAAAAAAATTGTAACCAACCAGATTTAAAATAAGAAATAATTAAACAACATCCGGGTTTTTTTCTAGAGATTAATGACTGGCTGGAAGGAGTTAACAGCATTAACCCCACTGGTCGTGAATTTCTGTGAAATATCCTGTTATAGGGATACTATTGTTATTGTGATTTTAAACTAAGGTGGAAAACATTTTTGTTTTATGGCTGATTGTTTCAATTGGCATTTACAGGGCCTTTCTTGAGAATTAATGCCATCTACATTAAGCCAAGACGATTGCATGAATCACATCTC
Organism: Lepidochelys olivacea; assembly: GCF_965140295.1. Lineage (NCBI taxonomy): Eukaryota > Metazoa > Chordata > Testudines > Cheloniidae > Lepidochelys > Lepidochelys olivacea. The sequence goes on from NC_140414.1 coordinate 100,333,707, forward strand.
ATTGTCTCATAAAAAATGTTCACTGTATCTGCACAAAAAATCAGACTAAGTAAATAAATTGTTACATGTATTTTTGAAAATAGTGTATAATTTACCACACGGAAATTGCCCATGCAATTTTTCAATGACTCACTAGAGAAAATCAGTTCACTGTGTAATAGAGTTATAGAGAGACTATTAGGTGTCAAATCAAAGCAAAAGTGTAGATAAAAATAAAATGGATAAATGGCTCTAGGCCTTGTTTTCACAGAGAGGTTTTATTAATAAAATCGATAGTAACTTGTTTCACAACAAAATCCAGGTGAACTGTGTTTGAAGTCTCATGGCATTTTTAAGGAAAAATGACTAACAGAATCCCTAAGCTTTTGGAGTGCCCACTGCAGAGGCAGATTAGGGTTCCATCTCCAAATGTCTGGTAACGCTGGATTGACAAAACTTGGACTATATGAGGGTGAGCCATGCTGACTCTCTGCAAAGCACTCCAGACGTGAACCACTAGAGAGAGAAGGTGGGGTAGTAGCAGGCCAGCTAGCTGGCTAGATCTAATGGTATACTTGTCAGTAGATGAAGGGACATTGAGGAGAAGGGTTGCTCTCTATCCATTATCTAAAAGTAGCATCGCTCCAGAACCCTCTGATCCCAGAATTGTTTAGGTGGGCAACTAACATAGCATTTGGAAACCAAGTTCTTCTGTGGCCGAATAGGAGAGGCAGAAATTTCAATCTGGTGGCCAGAGCAGATGGCTGGTGGGCATGGAAAATTCTGCTCTGTGACTAGGGTTACAGTTTCCACCAATCCATAGGTCTATTCACTCTCTCCTCAAGAGGGAGAGGAGTCGGCTTGCAGTAGTAAGGTTTCCCTCTCATACAATCTCTGTAGTAGTTGCTCTCCCATTCACCCCTTAATTGTTTTCTATTAGTGTTTAGCCAAAACTCAGAGATGATTGGGAGTGGAGATCATTGTATTGTGTTGTGCTGTATGTCTACACTACAAGGATAGTAAAATGGTTAATGTGGGCTGGAGAGGCCAAGTTACCCACCTGTTTGAACCTGGAGGGTGGGCCAGGCCTAATTAAAGATGAAGCCCAGCTGGGGAGAACTGGGTACTATAAAGAGAGGAAGCCTAGACTAGATGAGGGAGCTGCTGAAGGAGGAATTGATGAAGATATGCCTGAGAGGGAGAACTCAGGTGGGACCCAAAATGTGAGGGGTGTCAGTGGTAAGTCTACTTTTTTTTTATGTGTTTCCTGGCTTCACAGACTGATCTTGGTCAGTGGGCTGGATTTTTGTTGACAGCCATGTATGGGGTCAAGGAAGAATGTTTTTCCTTGAGGCTGATTGGCCAGGGCTTGTGTGTGGTGGTTTGCCATTCTACAGCACATCTGGGAGGTGACTTAGATTCTTCCAGTTGTGAGGCGTCAGGATAGCACTTTGGGTTGCAGAGTGCTTTATGGATTATGGCTGGAAAAACTGGTTGTTGCAATGTTGACCAGTGGAAGTACTAGTCCTTTTTATGCTAAAATATACAAAACTCATGTTTGTGGTTGGTTCAGGCATGGGAAATGGTAGAATGAGTCTTTATATCTGTTCAGAAATATGATGCTGGCTGCTGCCGCCACCACCACCTTCCCCTTGCCTTGAGAAGACTGATTAGGGGATCCTTGTTGTGAGACCAAATCTCCTGTAGACAGTGGGCCATGATCTCTTTGAACCTAAGAAGGTAAAGGTGTGTTTTTTCTGTCCATGTGATGGCAACAGAGATATAGGGGCTGTCCTGTTATGGCCCTGATCTTCAAAGTCAGGTATGTGCAGAAACTTGTACTGGCCCTGTGAAGAGGCAAATACCTGATATGTGCTCACATATTGGGCATTCACATACTTAAGTCAATCACAATTGTCTGCATATGCCTAACTTTGAAAATTGGGCTTTATTGCCTCACATTAGTCTTTAAGGCTTTTTTGCAACATTGCCCATTGTGTGCTAAGACCTTTTGTGCATAAAGGGCTAGATTGGGATACTCTTGTTTGTGTTGAATCCACAAATAGTCCCTTTAGAATCAACAAAACTATTCAGTGCGAGGAAGGGCTTCAAAATCAGGCCTAATGGAAATCAGGATTCCTGCCCTGAAAAATTTACAGTGTTTACTGATCTTCCAATTCTTAGGTCTTAATTCTTTCATAAGGCTGACCTTTGAAGTCTTTGTTTTCCCTGTCCCTGAAGTTGTGCTAATCAATTTTAAATTGATTTTAGACTTTATTTTAAAAAATAACCAAACAAAAGAAACCACCTCCGTAGCTGCCTAGCAATGACAATACTCAGCATTGTCATTATTTTATTTGGGGGTGGGAGACTCCGAAAAGCCCCAATCAGGAAATGAGACCGCACTATGCTAGCATGTGCACACATGCATATGAGGTCCCTGCCCAGAGTTATAATGTAAGTAGTATTTCATTGGTGCCCTGGCTGCACTTCAATTTAATTTTCAAATTGACAAGTCCTTTCTTTCATTCGGTTTTCTTTTTTTTTTTTAAAAAACAACAACAACTATTCCCTCCCCAAAGCATTGCATAGGCCTCCTTCCTGGTGTTTGCAAATTGGAATGGCTTGTCTTTTCTCTTCCCATGGGTTGGGGGCCTTGGATTCTTTTTCAGTGCCTGTCTCCGCTCATGGTAACTCCTTTCTGTGCCTGAGACACAGCGAGCGCTGTCCCTGTGGAAAATAATTAATACTGTGACTCTCTTCACAAGGAATATAACCCAGTACATGACCAACACAGTACACTAATACCAGCCCCAACCAATGAAATGCCACACTCAGAACAATATAACAGAGAGAACTGCATTGGGGCTGAAAACAAAGGATCAGTACTAACTAAAACATCAACCATATAACACATTCCTCACCTCCCTACATCTGCAACTGTACACAGACCCCAGCTCCCTCCCTAGCATTATTCCAGGTAGATGGGACACTGAGGATAAGTCCTGCGATGAGTGCTGCAGCGCTGTGAATATTTGCCAGCTTACACAAAAAGAAAGGGCTCTCCTTTATGGTGTCTTTTGCCCTGGGTAGGGTGAGGTGTTCTCCTGGCTTCCTGGTCTGGAGCCCTGTGGAGGTTTCAGCTAGCACTGGGTTTATTCTCTACCTCCTTGCTTGCTAGTCTCAGTAGGGCTTGGTGCTCCCAGATAGCAGGTTAAATCCCACAATAGCTAAGTTCCCCTTTCGGGGGGGAAGTGGGAATTGAATAGACTTCCCAAGTTGCACTGCTCCTCTCCCAGCTCCAAACTCAAACAGCCCCAAAGTGAAACCAAAATGAATCCCTCATTCCTTTTGTCTCTGTGGCAGCCTGCCCCCTCCCATGAGGGACTTAGCGATCTTAGCCTGTCATTGGTTATATGCTTTTGTAGGAGTTTCTACTCTATTCTGTGCCATCCCAGACCCCAGGCAGGCTGGAAACTGCTATCCAGAGGCTCTGGAGCCATTGTTGCTGTCGTCCCAGAGGGTAGGCCCTCTAGAGGCTCAGTTCAGTGTTGCAGGAGCTAGCAAACTAAAGGGAGTCTCAACAAATATTGATGCAGTCTGACTCAGGGTGTTGATTTACGCTGGGTTTTTTCTACCCCCATATATCTTGGTGGTACCTATTGAACATATATATAGATGTACAGCTGGACATTACTGTCCATCAGATTTTCCTGTAGAACAATAAGTGGGTAGTTCTTGTGGAGCACTTAATGTTGGAACAAATGACAATGTAACTTACTGCTAATTACAAGAATTTACATGGTTACCTCTCTAATATGGAGAGATGTCTATTTACACCTGCTGAGGATCTGGTCCAATGTACTGTATGTGTGTCTATGTATAGACACACAGTTCTATTGCAAATGTAAACCTGTACTCATACCAAAATCTATTCCAACAGCCCTTCTATTGCTTCAGTTTTGCTGGTCTCCCTATGACTGTACTAATACGTCCATTTCTGTTGGGTTGCTGAGTACAATTCCAACAATAACTTTGGTGTTCATTCAGCCACTATTATATTCAGCTACACAAAGCTTCAGAGTATCTCAGCAAGCTTTTAATATGATTAGGCCATGACTTGTTTCATCTCTCTTAAAAGATCATGGTCTCTCAGTGCCAAAACTAAACCACTTGCAAGTATTAAATGGAATGTTATGTGATTCTCCGTTGTGATAAAGTATTTTTGCCAAGTAAGAATCCTGTCCAAGCATCACTCTCTTTTAATATTTGACAACATTATTAAAGATAGTGACTAAGCTATTGGAATTCAGAGCCAGTAAACAAAATAAAATTGTGGCCAAACCAGGCCTATTTGAACCATAGTGACTATAGTATAAAGGAAAATGAGAAATTGAGAGACATTTTTCTTTAGGATGGATGGGAGAGTTTACAACTTTTACATATAGATCAATCTCTGAACTAACATTCTGATATGTTTTGGGGGCATATTTTCTTATACTACTGTGCACTGGAATAACTTTTGGGAGGAAGGTCTACTCTACTTATGTGGCAGTTCAAGTAAGAAGACTCTAGGAAATACAACAAAAGGTGTTGTCAAGGTTCCTTCCCCACTCTGAACTCTAGGGTACAGATGTGGGGACCTGCATGAAAGACCCTCTAAGCTTATTCTTACCAGCTTATGTTAAAAACTTCCCCAAGGTACAAACTTTGCCTTGTCCTTGAACCGTATGCTGCCACCACCAAGTGTTTTAAACAAAGAACAGGGAAAGAGCTCACTTAGAGACGTCTTCCCCCAAAATATCCCTCCAAGCCCTACACCCCCTTTCCTGGGGAAGGCTTGATAAGAATCCTCACCAATTTGTACAGGTGAACATAGACCCAAACCCTTGGATCTTAAGAACAATGAAAAAGCAATCAGGTTCTTAAAAGAAGAATTTTAATTAAAGAAAAAGTACAAGAATCACCTCTGTAAAATCAGGATGGTAAATACCTTACAGGGTAATCAGATTCAAAACACAGAGAATCCCTCTAGGCAAAACCTTAAATTACAAAAAGACACAAAAACAGGAATATACATTCCAACCAGCACAGCTTATTTTACGAGCCTTTAAACAAAAGGAAATCTAACGCATTTCTAGCTAGATTACTTACTGACTTTACTGGAGTTGTAAGGCTGCATTCCTGATCTGTTCCTGGCAAAAGCATCACACAGAGAGACAGAACCCTTTGTTCCCCCCCCCCACTCCAGTTTTGAAAGAATCTTGTCCCCTCATTGGTTATTTTTGGGTCAGGTGCCAGCATGGTTACCTTAGCTTCTTAACCCTTTACAGGTGAAAGGGTTTTTCCTCTGGCCAGGAGGGATTTTATAGCACTGTATACAGAAAGATGGTTACCCTTCCATTTATATTTATGACAGGTGTTAATGCAACATGTAGGGCTGCACAGTAAACTAGATGGCGCATAATGGCTTACAGTTGCGGGGAGGGGGGGTTAAGGTTGTTTTTTTGGCAGGGGGGGGAAGAACATTGCATTTAATTTTCTTTTTTTATTATAAAAGGAAGTGCCTGTTTGAAGGTTAGCACTTCAAGGGCTTCAGATCATCTTTGAAATTCAGATCTCAGTGAGGGGTACGACTGGTGAATTCCCACTCTTAGTGCAGCTGTTATGTGGATGAAGACAGATGTCTTTTTGCAAGCTTGTGCTTCCAGAGCAAAAGTGCACACTGCTTTACACAGGGATAGCTCTGTCCACAATGGGAAAAGTTTGATATTTAAGCCTAAATTTTCAAGCATGATTACTGATTTTTCTTTTTTTTTTTAGCTGCCTATATTGTTTGGTGTCCAATCTAATATACTTTAAAGGGGCCTGGTTTTCAGAGAGTGGGGTATTCAGCACTTGCTGAAAGCCAGGTCCATTAAGCTTTCTCAAGTTGGGCACCCAAAAATGGAGGCAAAATAATTGGTCAGTTCTGAAAAATTTAGTCCTCTTTTTTAAAATAAATGGAAAGACCAGATTACTTCAGAATACAGCAGAAGCTGCCAACAAAGCTTAAAACCCAGAAACCCTAGCTTTAAAATTTTTGTTGTTGTTTTCATGCCTATCATATTCTTTTGTCTGAGAAACGGGACAGAGGAGGAAGGAGGGTTTTGTTCTCTCTTACTGACACAGTATCCCTCATGCATATTGGACCACCAATTACCTGAAAGCAGCAGGCTGCTGCTGTTTGTGTGTCTCAGTGGGAAAACAGCAGCCCCTAGAAAGAGAACATGGTTCAGTATTGGATGGAGCAACATTAGCCTCTATTGACATCTCAGTAGGTGCCCACTAGGCATAATCAGATATTTTTCAATGTTTTATTTTATTTTTCCCCAAACAGAACAGATTCCACTCATTGGTGAGGATGAGATCTATGCCAGTATGGAATTTTAGAAGTTTTTGCTGTAACACTGCTAAAAAAGTGTGTAGTTTTATTTGAACAACGCAGGATTTTTTTTAGTCAAATGGATGACATATCTCAAAATGTTAAATCTCCTTCAAGCAGAGGTAAAGCCCAGAACACTAAAAATATTTAGCTTAAAAATGAATGGTTCCAGAAGTTGTGAAAACAAGGTGTGATGATGCAAACTGTTTTATTACTTTAGTTATAGCAAGCAGTGCTTCAGTACATGGTGAGATCTTAAAACCAACAATTCAGACAAGTTTTAGTTATTTTTTAAACACTTCTTAAAAAGGCTATCCTGCCTATCTGACTGCTCGGGGGACTTGTTCGGGCTCTGGCACAAATTATATTAACCTCCTGAGGGTTATCTATGGGCTGCTTCTCAATCCAGAGCATCCCAAAATCCCCTGTAGCCTCCTGGGCTGTAGCTCCCACTGGTATGCGTCCCACTACCCTAGGCTTGCAGGGAGCTAGAGTATGTAGAGGTGCTGGTTTAGGGGACAGAATCTGTGTATTCCTTTTGTTTTATTTGAAGTATCTAGTAATGCTAGGGCTCAATTTTACCTTCCCAAGATTGCCAATGTGATCTGTTAGATGTACATTTCAGTAATGTACTGCTGCTACACAATACCATGTCCCTGAGAGCACAGTGTTGTTTAAATAGCCTTTTACTTCCCAAACTAGCTTCTACAGTTTGGTTCTTTTGAAGTAGTTGATGGATGGGGTAATATGGGCAATCTTTATTACAGGCCTCAAAAGCAAATTCTGTCACCTATATTTTTTAGAATGAGTTTTCAGCAACAGGTGCCTGGTAGAGATTGAAATGCATTCAAATCCTTGGAGCAGCCCAAAGAACAATGGGGCTGGTCCTGCTTGAGGAGGGAGTTGGACTAGATGATCTCCTGAGGTCTCTTCCAGCCCTAATCTTCTATGATTCTATGTTAATATTCCTTTCTGCAAACTCAGGGTGCTGAGACTTGGAAGGAGAGAGCAGATCGAGATCATTCCCTGGACTGACATGCTCTGACTAATAATAAAAGTTATTTATTAAACATTAGTGCATTGGATGCAGTGTGCAGTAACACACAGGAACATACAGTCCTTCCCATATACATCTAATTTAGACAAGCAAAGCAGTTCAGATGCCTAGAGCATCATCTAAGTACAAATGGAGGTGTGATGCCAGAGCTGAATTGAGGTTTTCTTTTAATATCTAGATTCAGAATTGGTCTTTTTTTTTTCTTTTTTTAATTTACCTTTTAAAATCAAGTGTGTGTATGCTCAATTCCTGAAGTGAAATATCTGGAGACAGACACCCTCTAGCCACACAGCAAGTACATCAGTGTCATAAGGTATTTCACGCTACTCTGGCAATGTGTCTCAACCCTGACGTAGAAGAACCATTGCTAGTTATGAGACAGTCGTTAAATGTACAGGTGCATTCAGTCCTTGGCTTCTCTGGGAGTGCTAGCTGAGTTGCCATTTGCAATGGCTATTTTTTTGTGATCACCTGTCTATTGGGAACTGGGCTGCAACCATCAAACTCATTTCACACAGGCCAGAACAACACTCATTTGGTAATGACTTTTAGTAACTACCAGCCTGAACTAGATTTGAATTGGTAACTGAGAAATTACAGGCTCTATAGCCCATTACATATCCCCTGAGCCATATAGTCCACAATTAACTGCAGCCTGGCTCTCTGTCCTCTTCCCACTCATTCTCTCCTTCAAGCAACATTGCTTCAGACTTTTCTTTCTCTCCTTGCGTATAGCTATCATCTACCCTTCTCTTCACTCCTAATCTACCCATCACAATTCCTTGGTCCCTTTTCCTTTAGCTGGAGAGAACTGTTAGAAGGGGAAAAAAACTTATTTGACAGCCTTTTAAATGGTAGTAAATATGGTAATAACTGTCTTAGGGAAAAGAGAGGAAATTGGTTATGGGCTCAGGCTGCTGCTGTTAAAATCCGATCCAATTTTTTAGACTACAAAACAAGACAAACTCTCTCAAAAGAGAAGAGAACCGCAAATATAGAAAATGCATTTTCTATATCTCTGGTGTTGACTCAATTTCAACCTCACTACTGGAAAAACAAGGGCTTGGCACATGGTCTTTATTAGCCACTCTGAGACCTGACAAACTTGTACCACCATTAGGCTGTTTAGGGCATTGCTTTTAGCTGGCTCTCTAGTCACAAACTTACAGCAGTGTTGCAAAATATGCCATCTTGTCTGACTAAGCCAGGCTTTTATAAAACAGAAGGCAAAAGAAGAGGGATAGGAAAGAGAAGAAACAAGGTAGCGGGCGTGGAGACTCAAGTCTCGTAGCCTAATGGCATTTGAGATTTAGTCAGAGCTAGTGGAGATGGCAGTGTCATCTGGGTCCTCTCTCTAGCACAATCTGGTCAGGCCATCTTTCACACAGTGGTGTGAAGGTGGGTCCAAGAGATGTGGAGGTGGCACCCATGATGGTGAAGCTCACTCCTTTCTATTTTCCCATCTTCCAGTCAGCCAGCATTTTTTAAGGATCCCAAAAGGGAGTGATGGGTGGACTAGCCCATCCCCTTGATTATTTTGTTCACCAATTAGGCCTAACTTCGGACACACCAAATTTGATTTCCCAAACTTCTTTTGTTTACCTGGTATGATCTTAACAGTCCTTGAGTTATACCAGTAGGCCTTGTCGTTTAGACTTACTTAGTCTGTGTCTTCATTTTGCATCTTTCCCCATCAACCTTTATTGTTCTAGGTCAGCGGTTCTCAACCTTTTCCTTTCTGAGCCTCTCCCTCTCCCCACCTACCCCCAACATGCTATTAAAAGGTCCAAGGTCCACCTGTGCCACAATAACTGGTTTTCTACATATAAAAGCCAGGGCCAGTGTTAGGCTGTAGCAAGCAGAGAAATTGCCTGGGCCCCCATACCACAGGGCCCCCCACAAAGCTACATTGCTCAGGCTTCAGTTTCAGCCCCAGGTGGCGGGGGTCAGGGCACTAGACTTCAGCTCCATGCGGTGGGGCTTCAGATTTCTGCCCTGGGCCCCAGGAAATCTAACACCAGCTCCCCTTGGTGGCCCCCTGAAACCGTCTTGTGGCCCCCCAAGGGGCCCCAGACCCCTGATTGAGAACCACTGTTCTAGGTTATTGCAACACTTTATAAAAGTTGATGCACTTTCCCACAGTTGAACTTACAATTAGAGTGAACTTGTAGACCCAGTTATTACAACAATGCTCCAAGCTAAAGAGGTTCTGTGAGGATACAAGGTCCCACCTGTAGTCTAAATGAAGTCAGTGACAAAAATCTAATTCAGTGGTGTGGAGCTGGGCCCCAACTGATTAGCCTAGATTATTTAAAAAGTGTGTGGGTCAGAGCCTATTGGTATAAACTCCATTGGAGCCAATGGAGATACACTGATTTACAGCATCAAATGATATGACCTATGGAATGAAAAGAGAATCGAGAGCCATGGACTAGAAACTTGATAAGTAGTCAGTAGTTTTTTGCATTAAATTCCAGGGCTGTTTTAGTGTAGCTAAGAACTACCTTTTTGGCTTCAGTGAATGGAAAACACAGGCACCGACTTTCCGATGTGCCAGGGAGAGCTCGACCCCTGGCTCTGCCCTAAGTCCTGCCCCCGGCTCATTCAGCCTCCTGCCCCGATGACACCCAGCCCTCACTCCTCCTTCCTCACCCAGCGCCTCCTGCATGCAGCAAAACAACTGATTGCAGTGGCCAGGAGGCATGGGGACAGAGGAGGAAGTGCTGATCACTGGGGCCCGCTGGCAGGTGGGAGGTGTTGGGTGGGACAGGGAGGAGTTGATCAGTGTGGGAGGTGCTGGTGGGGAGCTGGTGGGGGACTGCTGGTCGGTGCTCAACCCCCATCATTTTTTCGCATGGGAGCTGCAGCCCCCAAGCACCCATAGAGTCGGCACTTATGATGGGAAACCAACTTGGAGGTCACATGGTGACTATTTGTAGTGCCAATATACTTGCAGTTCTGATCTTGTCAGTGAGCATGTGCATGTTCCAATTTGTGTTATTTAATGAGTATTTCTGTAAGGAAGGTGTTGCTCGAGAGATGGGGTTGATCTTTAATTTATTGTACGGAAAAACAGATACAGAAAAAGCTTTGCTTTGTTCTGTTGTCCTGACCAAAATTCATCTCTCGTGCTGAATTTATAGGCTCAGATTCTTCCTTACACAGCCTCTAGGTCTGGCATAGGGACCAAAGGGAGGCAGCTTATTATAGGAGCAAAATGCCCTGGCCACTCCCCCTACCATTTCTGACACACCCTGGAATGCCCCCTGTGCCAGGATGTTGACCTGTGTAAAATGTTATCACTGGCATGACTGGAGAATACAGACCTGGTAGCATTTCACATTCACTTGGCAATGTGCAAGACTGGCTTTTTTTTTTTAAGTGCTAAAACATCCTGTCTAAGACACAGAGTGCAGCTGATATTCATTAATGTTGCTGCCACTGACCTAAACCTAGCTAAGTGGTCTGTTTGGACTAGTGATAAAAGAATCAAAGATGCAACTGGAGTTAAATCTCAGTCATAATGTTTGTCATAAAGGGAAGGGCAACAACCTTCCCATATACAGTACTATAAAATCCCTCCTGGCCAGAGGCACAAAATCCTTTTACCTGTAAAGGGTTAAGAAGCTCGGGTAACCTGGCTGGCACTGGACCAATACGGGGACAAGGTATTTTCAAATCGGGGTGGGGGGGGGAGGTTTTGATCTGTCTATTCTGAGTGTTTGCTGGACACAGATCAAGGAAGCAAGCAATCCAACTCCATTAGAATCAGTAAGTACAAGCAAGGGAATGCATTAGCTTATTTTTGATTTGGCTTGTGATTTTTTTCTCTGTGCTGAGAGGAAGGTGTATTCCTGGTTTTCTTTTTGTAACTTTGAAGTTTTTGCCCAGAGGGAAATCCTCTGTTCTGAATCTGATTGTCCTTTAAAATGACCTTCCATCCTGATTTTACAGAGGTGCTTTTTTTACTTTTTTTTTCTTTATTATAAAGTTCAGGTTTTTTTAAGAATCTGATTGGGTTTTTAGTGACCTAAAAACCCAAAGGGTCTGGTTCGTGCTCACCTTGTTTATTTTTCAAGCCTCCCCAGGAAAGGGGGTGTAGGCTTGAGGGGGGGATATTTTGTGGGAATAGGAACTCCAAGTGGTCCTTTCCCTGATTCTTTGTCTAAATCACTTGGTGGTGGCAGCATACCTTAGTCCAAGGACAAATAGAGACTTGTGCCTTGGGGAAGCTTTTAACCTAAGCAGGTAGAAATAAGCTTTCATGTGGGTCCCCACATCTGTATCCTAGAATTCAGAGTGGGGAGGGAACCCTGACAGTTTATATTCAATCTTCTTCAAAATTAGGACAGATTGGGGGTGGTGTTCCAAATCCATCTTTCCTAGAGAGATTCAAATAAAGTTTAGGATCTTGGTCAGATGTTCCCCCACCAAAGTTTGGAGAGGAGGTGGCTTGACTCTCTCACTAAAGATGGGCCCCAAACCAAAAAGAAACGTGGCAAGGAATCTATACTTCAGAATGGTGAGGTTTTTTAGGGCATGGGTGGGGCATGGTCTCTGGGGTCTCCCTTCCCACTAAACATGAATTGCTTTTCTAGATCTCCAGTTACAAAGCAGGTTGGTTTTGTTTTTGAATTATAGGTAGATGTATGTGAATAATGTAAGTATTGAATTACACGAACACTGCATGGCAATTTGCTATAGTTCTCTTCAGTCCAAGTAACATGTGATGTTAACTTACAGATTTGTGGATGCCTTTAGGTGACACAGTGCCTTAAAATTCTAAATGATGACTTGGCTAAATGGGAAAATTGCATTACAAACAACCTTCACACTTCCCAGCAGCCACAATTGAATGTGATGCCCTGGCACCATTCTAAAATGACACTAAATGAAGTTATACATCGAAGCCACATGGTCCTTGAAGCCACTTGAGATAGTAATTTTTCGATATGTGCAGACAGCCATTAACAATGTGCTCGATGTTACATGGAGTATGGGGAAAATATCAGATGCTTGCAAAAAGTTTTGAAGTGGCTACTAAGTTCAGTAGAAGTAAACACTATGTAGAAGTACTTCTACATATTTCTACCATCTACTACATTTAATCAGTGGAAATAATTAAGGTCTCTGTGTGATAGCATTGTAACTCCGTGGTTATTTTGTACATTGTGTCCTCAGGATCCTCAGTGGCCTCTTAGGAGCAGAGTCATCAGTGCCTTCCCTAGCACAAGATCAGTGACCACACTGTCACTGAAATTTTTTACCTTCCTCTAGAAAAAGAGAATAGCCACCATGCTTTCCAAGATGGCACAGTATTCTAAAACCAGATTTGATTCAGCAGCCTTGTTTGAGCTAAACAAAGTGGACTAGTTATAAACAAAGCTGGAATGGAAATAAAATATACTTAACGGAACTTAAGTTACTAGAGAGGACTGGCAGTGTTGTATGGCTATTTGATCGAGGCCTGTTTGCAGTGGAGATGCTGGTTTTAAAACTGGTTCGGCTAAAGCAGGGGTTCCCAAACTTGATTTGCGGCTTGTTCAGGATAAGCCCCTGGTGGGCCACGAGATGCTTGAGCATCTGCAGGTATGGCCGCTCACTGCTCCCAGTGGCCCCGGTTCACCATTCTCGGCCAATGGGAGCTGCAGGAAGTGGTGGCCCGGCCCATGCTGCTTCCTGCAGCTCCCATTGGCCGGGAATAGCAAACCACAGCCACTGGGAGCTGCAAGCGGCTGTACCTGCAGATGCTCAAGTAAACAAAGTGTCTCGTGGCCCACCAGGGGCTTATCCTGAACAAGCCGCAAACCAAGTTTGGGAACCCTGAGCTAAAGCCTTCTAAAACCTATTAGAACCAGGGTGTAGACCCAGCATGGGTTGTTCTCTTTTGGCTTTTTATTTTGCAAACCAATTTCAAGACCATCAAAGGTATGGCCACCTTAAACCATTTCAAGCCATTCTACAGTTCTGATGGGCTTGAAAACTGTAAGTTTACTGATTTAGAAAATGTCCCCATGAGCATGGAATTGCATCTCTAGCATGTTTCCTCTTGTTTTGGGAGTATTTCCAATATATCATATTCTAACTTGGCAAATGCTTTTCCCTCAGACACCTCTAAATTCCTTCTTTTCCTGTGCTGGGAAGGCCTGACATCTGATGACTTTGTTTATCTCTCACCTCCATTAAAGACACTTCTACCCAGTCTCTTCAATTCCTTTTTTTTTAAAGATCAACAATTCTAAAACTTCACTGTGGTGCTTGGACAGAGTGTTTGAGTTATCCACTAACGGTAGCAAGGCAGTGTAACTATTCTAATATTACAAGTACAAAATGAAAGCTTGTAGATACAGACTGAGAGGTTATGACCTATTGCAGCATGTCTTCCCTGAAGTAAAATGAAAATAGTTCTGATGGTGTTATCTGCTGCAAAGGGTAGATATATTAGATTTTTCCCTAATGCTCACTTGGCCAAAAAAAGGGGAGGATGTTAAAATGAACGTTGAGGGATGGGGGGGAGGGGGTAGGAGGAATTGTGGCTTAGGGCTCCCAGGAGCACCCAGCCCAAACTAGGAATGCTGCAACATCTGAGGAGAGACACTCCTCCCTTGGCATAACAGCAAGTATAGTATTAATACAGTGACGAGGACAACCAAAGGGCAGTTGCAGTGAAAGTGAAAGGGGCTCTGACCCCTTGCTCCTGGCAGCTCATCTCTGCTTCTCTGCTCTGCATAGTGGAAGCATGAAGTACAGATTTGAGAGACCAACAGGCTGTGATTGCTTGGCCCCATCCCAGCATCTTGCCTTCAAGAGGTGTCTTCTGCTCTCACTGACTAGCTGCAGGGAGTTTGGAAGGAGAGGGATGCTCTACATTCCCCTTTCCTCCACTGCCTCCCCACAAAAAGCAACTTTATAAATAGCCATATTAGCAGTTTTCAGAGCAAGATGGACCAACACTTTGAAGGGGAACTGAAAATGAATCTCTTAGGCCATACAGAAACCCTTTCACTTTGTAAATAAACATCCATGTTCATGTATAGGAGTGGTCATCTTCTTTAAGGTCCAGGGAGTCTGGGGCTAGCCAGCCTTGTCTGATTATCTGTTCCGGTTGGGAAGGGGTCAAGTGGTCTCTATAAAAGTGGAGAGAGCTCAGGTGGAGGAAAACTGTAGGAGGGAGCCTTGTTCCTGTGAGTCACCCTGGAGCAGAAAGAGGGAGACAGAGTGAAAGACTTCTGGACCCATTCAGCTTGGGTTTGTTAGTGGGAAATAGGGTGGTGGTTTTTCTGTTAATAAACTAAAATAAAACTCTCCTGAGAGAAGAGCCAGAAAGATCTGAATGTGTTTAATTCTTCCTTGATTGGTAAAATGGGCCAACATCCCTACAGTTCACTTCAAGGAAGTTTAAAATTAGGGTGTGTGTGTGTGTGTGTGTGTGTGTGTTGGTGGGTGGGTATGGTTGTTGTTGGTGGTTGTTTTTTAAATAGACTCATGGCTCCTGACTCTCAGCACCAGCAGCTAAACTAAAGTTTATTATCTGACAAATTCTCACCTGTGTTTCTGAACTCCCTGCTCCCCCCATACAAGGTTCTCTTATGAACTAGCACCTGAAGATGACTTTACCTCAATTTTGCTAGCAACTTTAATGGACATTTGACCTCTGTCTTTTGTTTTCTCTGTTAGTATAAATCAGTCAGGTTTTTAAATCCGCCTCTTAAATGGATCATAGCACAAACTCAAGTGAATATCTCTTTTTCTGGGTTTTCCCTGGCATGTACTCCTCTGGACTGCTCAGGGGAAGAGAATCTGGGCTTGGTGTAATTTAACTTCTGTTTTACACTGTCTGAGCTCCCTGTGCTCCCAATTGAAAATATTAGCTATGAGGGCTCACATTCACTAAAGGGATTATTGTCAGAATAAGCTACTATAACAATAAACTGCTTTAGGTCAAAATAACCTTTTTTTGGCTTACAGCACAGCAGAGAAATGATAGTGTTTTTTGCATTTTTTAACATACATACAGACAATGAGCTGTAATAGCCATTACCTAGTTGTAAAAGTCCAAATTGGGGCTGGCCCTTCTATGGCTACTCAGTGTGGGGTTGTTTGGAGGGCGGGGGTTAAAGGAGAGATGAACAGGGAGGAACGAGCCTTCCTCTCTGTGACATTACACTCCATATTCTTTATGGAAATATGCTTATGATATGGATATGATATAACTGAGATGTACTTTATGGAAGATGGCTCATGTAAGGTATCATGGGAAAGGTTATGATTTACTGAATATGTTTATCCAATTTGTATGCATGTATCTTTATTTATCTGAAGCTGGGAATATTGACCATGTCTCTGTATTTCAAATGTTCTACACTGGATGAGGCCAAACAATGTTAATGGCATATTGAAGAAATGCACACAAGCATAAAGATTAGCCCAGGAACTGTGTGCAATAGAAACCTCACAAAGATAGCTCTGCACGATGGGAACTGTTTGACCCAGGTCAGATAGCTCTATACATTGGGAACTTTTGACCCAGATCACAACAAAAAAGCTTTCCAGCAAGGGAGGGGGGATGGGGAGGAGATATAAAAGAGGGACAATTACAACATGGGGGGGGATCCTCACTCTTCCTACTACAACACACCTGAAAACACCTGAGGAACAAAGACTGAACTGTGGGAAGTGATGGTCCCAGGCTGGAAGGATTTTTAGCCTGTGTAAGAGAATCTGGGAAAGCCAAGGCAACTCTTACCTTAAGAATCTTCCAGCCTGTTTATCACTCAGGCTGAGAATTTGTTAATTTGTATCCTACCTATCTAGTGTGTTAAACTCAGTTTGCAGCTTTTGTTTATTTACTAAGGTCTTCTGCTTTGTTCTGTTTGCTATCCCTTTAACCACTTAAAATCTACCTTTTGTAGTTAATAAACATTTTGTTCATTAAACAAAGTTTATGTAATTTCTAACTGGGTTGGGGGGGGCAATAAGTCATGCACATCTCTCTTCACATTGAGGAAGAGGGCAGATTTTTATGAGCTTGCACTGTGCAGATTTTTCTATACAGTGCAAGACAGTATTATTTTGGGCTTCACTCCCAAAAGGGGTGTGCACATCAGTGCTGGAGAAGTCCTCTCACATAGAACTAACTTCAGTCTGTGGCTGCAGCTGGGTGTGGCCGTGTGTGTGTGTGTGCTGCAAGAGGCCAGAGCCTAATTCAGCAAAACAGGGTGTGGGAACCCACACCAGTAGAGCAGGAGAGGCTCAGTGAAATCCCAGTACATCAGGTGGCACCCCGGAAGCAGGGTCCAATCCATCACTCTCCTTGTGCTTTTGTGCTGGCCACATAGAGGCTGCCAAGAATAGCCCCTGTATAGTTGCTCCCCATGGGAGCAATTCACTGGATAAGGTGAGTGTGCAAAGCAGGAGGATCCATGGTGCTAAGCAGTGAGGGAGCTTTAAAGGGCAGGGTTGTGGCAAATTTTCTCCTTCCCCTCAGCACAAATCCAGGTTGTGTCAACAGACACTGTGCCTCCTAATGCTCTCCCAGAACAATGCAGCTACAGACACATTTTAGACCCAAACTGAGTAAAACTGAGAAGTTGGATTCCTCATCAGTTAATCCAGCATGTGGTTGGGGTTTATACAGTTCCTCCACCACTGCTAAATTACCCTATTGGTATGAAAGGTTCTGACTTTACTGAAAGGAAACACTTTGAGAAGATTAAATGTTTAATTTTATAAAAAGTTCCAAGGGTTTTGACTCTGGTTTAAGCCTGAATAGGGACAGACTTTGAAATCTTAAATTTCCTGTGGGATGGAAATTCTAAGGTTTTGGCTAGCTCCATTCCCAATATATGTGTAACAGGGCAAGCTGGCCTGTGGAGAAGGAACTATGTAGATTGGGAAAATGTTTCCAATGGGATGCTGTCATAGGATAAGTGTTGAGCAAAAAAGTGAATGAAGCAAGATATAGACACTTCTCTCCCCCCACCCAGAAACAAAAAGCAAGCCCCTGGGTGCCCAGACACCAGGCTTTGGACTCCTGCTCATTTGGAACTTTGCGAGACTAATTTGAAGGATTGTCTACTGGCTTCTGACGAGAGGAATCATCGATTGGCTCCTGTGAGGAGCAGGACCAAAGCTAGAATGTGTCCCTGAGGGGAAGCACTGCTGGTCTCTTATTAGATTAGGCTATTTAGAGTATTGAAAACAGTGTTAAAATTACAAGCTAACACTTAAACTTAATTTAGGTTGCTTACAGGCTAGATGGCCCTGGAGGAAAGTATGGGATCAGAGCCAGCCTAGAGAAAGTTGGGATGAGTTGTGCCATTCTATTTAGGAAGAAGCCTGCTGTGTGTGTTTCCGGTTTGTTCTTGTGTGTTATCATTCTGAATTTTAAGATATAAGGTAGGGTTTTGTCAGCCTTCCAGCAAGTTTCAGAGTAGCAGCTGTGTTAGTCTATATTCGCAAAAAGAAAAGGAGTACTTGTGGCACCTTAGAGACTAACAAATTTATTTGAGCATAAGCTTTCGTGAGCTTCAGCTCACTTCATCAGATGCAGCATCTGATGAAGTGAGCTGAAGCTCACGAAAGCTTATGCTCAAATAAATTTTAGTCTCTAAGGTGCCACAAGTACTCCTTTTCTTCCAGCAAGTGTATTTCATGTTTATCTAACTTCTTTGTATGTGAGCCTGAACAAAACAGGTTGTCCCTAGAAGTAGAAAGATTATTGAACACTGCTGTTGGGATAAGTAAAACTTCTGTGGTTTTTGACTACACCTCCAATATCGGGGTTTGACAATCAGTGGGGTTTGCAGAGTTCTGCAGGGCCCTTAAAATGGAGTTAAGAAAAGCAGCCAAGATTGCCTGATATTTACAGGCAAGTGTACTGAAAAGAAAAGAGAGATTAAAAGGGTGGTACTAGTGACCCAGAAACACAAGTGTTGAATAGGGTGTGTATGTTCAGGAAGTGGCAGGTCATATGGCCCTCTAAAACAGTCTACAGGACTGGCATGGTCCTGTTCCCAGTTCATCCAAGCACAGGGGCATTCTGGAACTTGTGGTTCCTGTTACGGTTTGAGTTAGATAGTTGATCAGATGTCAGGTAGCTTTGACTAATAAATGCCAATAGAACTAAGATAAATCAGCACTAGTCAGGCAAATACATACATTATATCAATCTGGGAAACAGCATGCAGCTGTTAGTTTGTTTTCAAAGTATGATCTTAATCCTACCCTTCTTTTGTATCTCACTTGATTACAGCAGGTGGAAAGCTCACAGTTAATACAGACCTTTCTTCTCTTACCTAGTTTGTACCTCCTGTTTTTTCAGGGTACAGAGATACCTACCCCAATTATTTCTAGTGCCTGCACCAATTTTCCCTAGATGATGATAAACAAATCATGTTCGTTATATTTGGCCTTACTTCTGAAAGGTTCTGCATACACAAATGGGTTACGTACAGTTCACCTGCATGGCATGAGTAACAAAGCATACTGGGAGCCTGGTTCATGGTTAGCATAAGTGTATAAAATACAAAGTCTTATAAAAATATATAATATTGGCTAACATTTCCACAGTAATGACTGTTAAAGACACAGCAAGGAATGCCAGGAATATAGGAAGCAGCCCGTTCAACAGAGCACAGAGAGACTGGTTCCTGCTTTCTCTACTAAAAGACCCTGGATTGTGCCAGGGCAGTGGGGAAATATCACAAGAGAGCCTGGGAAGGAGAAGTAGAGACCCAAGGGTGTAAAGGAGGCTAGGATTATCCCAAGGAGTGGGAAGAGCGTAGGAAGTCATATTGGAAGTAAAATGGGAGAAGAATGGATGGCTTCTACTTCATTCAGGGCCTCAATGGTGGAGCTCACAGAAGAGGAAAAGCATGAGCTCTCCTGTGCCCCAAAGGAAATACCAAGGGGTGCTGTCAGACACTGAAAGAAAGGAGAACCTTGATAGACCTTTGAGGGAAGGTAGTGGTCCTCCAATACTAGATGGGGACAGGTGGAAGCCCCTGTTGCATTCCTGCATGAGAGGAAGGCCTTTCAAACTGGATTTATAACCCTATGTGTGGTGGTGGTAGCAGTGGGAAGGTTGATACAGCCTTCATCAAAGAGGGTGTGGCCCATAGAGGGAGAGAAGGCGGAGGAAGACTGACTGATAGCCCTCTTGGCCAAACCAAGAATTTAAAACTATTCTAACTACCCACCAAAGAGTGAAACAAAAGCATAGTTGCATCTCCATGCCAGAGAGGTAAGGTCCTCATTATAATACTAAATAAATTTTCTAATATTGAAGAAAATTAGCTATATTTAAGAATCTCTCCATGAAACTGTGGCATTTCATCTGCTCTCAAAACAGGTTTCACACTTGTTTGTTCCATTTCTGAAATTTAGACCTAAACTGCTATAAACTTCACTATGAATCTTTAAACTGAAAACCACTTTGGCCTGAGAAAATGACTCAATACTTTATATACAAGAACAAAAGGTAGTTCTGTAATAACTTCAATGGTGGAAGAAGTGGGGGAAGGGATGATCATTCTGCCAATTGTTGTAAAAAATGGCTTGCATAACAGTGGTTTCACAGTTGGCTATGTTGTATGATGAGTAATGTTGCTATTGAGCCCTTATCAGGGAAGCAATGTGAGTGTGAGTCTTTCATGTTGCCACTTTTGATTCTGAATTTAAAGAAATACAAATATTCCACATGAATATGAATGAACACAACAGTGTTATGCCAATCAGATACACTGCCTGAGAAAGTTGACTACATTTTCCAAAATATGATAACTTATTCTCTACTAAAACATGCACACTTTAATCAATTAAAATGTTCATTTTAAGGATTTTGTAGATGTGCACCATAAAAGCCGCAAGGCACTTTTAGATTAAAATGTTTTCTTCAGAATAGTTAAATGACACCTCAAATTAAAAATAAAAGAGCAATCAAATTAAGGGCTCGATTACTTTGGGCTGTGCCTAAAATCACAGTATAAACTGCAGCACCTCAGGAGTGGCCTGGGAGGAATTGTGTCATGGACATGCTCCTCTGAGGTAAAATTCATCTCCTGACCCTCTCTTGCTCCATGAGGAAGTGAGTTACTGCAGCCTTTAAAAGGGTTCATTTTACTTCCTCATGCCTGGACATCTAATTTGGCCTCATGAGTAGAGGGGACAAAGCCAAGACTCTGCTCTTCCCACTGGAGCAGATGGGCAGTGAATGGGTGCGGGAACTGCTTGCTATCCATCATGCCTGGACCCATTTTCTGGATAGCCTCTGCAGGGGCATTAGGCGAGTAAGGGTGGGGAAGGGAGGGTACATAGCCCTCCTAGTCACAATCTAGCCCCAAAATAATGCTGATGAGAGTGGGGCAGACAAGGAAAACATAAAGCCTACAGCTAAACAACAACTTTAATGTATGCCCCATGCAGGCTAACTTAAAGGGCCAAATGTGAACTTACTCCATGTTTTTGGATATTAGATTAATAGCTTAGGATAAAGCACACAAAGCTATTATTGGCATGAATAGCAGATTTGGAATTCATCAGTCTCCAGAAAAAAAATACCTAGGATCCAGTTCTGTGATACTTAAATAGCCCCAATGAAGTCTGATGGAATGACATGTGTAACTCAAATGTCGTATATGACAACAGTTGTTTTAAAACCAAAAGAAAGCAGTGGGGAGGAGGAGGAGACTTGCCTGAGTCATGTCTCTGTCCAAGAGCAGAGGGGTTCTCTGCTTGAAGGCCTGGAGACACGAGAAGAATGGTTGTAGTTATTAGTCATGCTCAACCGTTTCACTGTACATTGTGTTCCAACCTGCTGTGAAACTGGTGTTAATACAGAAATGTTCATCCTGTCTGCTCCCTCTCAGCTGCAGCTCCCTTCATGTTTAGTGATTGGTGAAGGAGCATGGGAGTTCCTGCCCCTTTTATTTTTAAGAGCAGTCTTGTAAGAGTTTCTGGTACTGAAACGGTTATCTGTTGGAATATGTTCAACATGTCTATGCTGGGAGATAAACAGATATAGCTACTTACAGAACAAGTGGGATTTTCTAACTCTGCTAAGGGAGTTGCATTCCCAGCACCTGCTAAAGTTCGGTTTCCAATTATTTTAGGTGCTTTTGAATGCCCTATCCTAAAAAAATTAGACCGCATTTGCTGTTTCTGCACAAATAACTTGTGTCCCTCACCTGGGGCTTTTCTCTCTCGTCCTGTTTCTGAGTTGGGTTGGCAGGCTGAGAGGCATGATTCTTGGTTCAGAAAGAGAAATGATTAGTATGAAATTACCTGGATAACTGAAGTTTCAGTGAGTAAACCCTATTTTCCCCATGCTGTGTTTTCTGAAGAAGTTGTTGGTACTCAGACAGGCTCAGTGGTTTGAGCATTGGCCTGCTAAACCCAGGTTTGTGAGTTCAATCCTTGAGGGGGCCATTTAGGGATCTGGGGCAAAAATTGGGGATTGGTCTTGCTTTGAGCAGGGGGTTGGACTAGATGACCTCCTGAGGTCCCTTCCAACCCTGATATTCTATGATTCTAGGCTACATTGAGGAATGCAGCATAGGTGTTTCAGGAGAACTTATTATTGTAAGCCATTCTACATAGGAATGAAGCCACACGTCTGGAAAAAGCCCTGATACAAAATGTAGCAGCCATATTTGTTTAGCTGCACAAGTCACAATGAATGCATCGCCACAGGAAATTTTATTTAATTTTTGTCCTGGGATCTGATTTTGGCATCACCCCTGTGACACTTTCTTTGGGTACCCAGGCTAAGTCACCTTGCAAACTGCCTGTCTCCAGTGATGGAGATACTTGCTGTCATCTCTGATGCCATCAGCCTGTTAGCCCAAAGGAGATGGTCTTTCTTTGCCTTGTATGCTAACAATAGGTGCACCTCAGTTTGAGTCCCTTTTGAAGCATTCCCATGTGATTTCCAGGCCCTGTCACTGGCTATTCACAGAAATACCAGGTTTGCTGTCCCCAAGGGAACAGCATATGCACGAACTGGACTGATTCAGCTTAGGTTCAGCTCCTTGTACAATAAATATAACTCAGTGTTGTGGTATAGCAAAAACAATCCTAAGCCTATTACCACAGATCAAGAGTTTGTGATCATTAAGGAAAACAGAAATATATCATATATAAACAATTATAATAGGCATTGTAGAAATTAAACTTAACTTTAACAGGCTAACAATCTGTCTGAAGCAGTCTTATCTCACCCAAATGTCCTTTGTAGCATTTCCAACCAAGGCTGGTTGGGATTCCACTTTCATGAATGTAAACTGCTATCTATTTCCTCAGATGCAAGAATGAGGGGTGGCTTTTTGCCTTTTCCTTGGATCCCACAAAGTTCATTCTGCATCTCCAGACTCAGGATGCACCCTCTTCCCCACCAAAGCTTATACTGCAGTGTGCTAACTTCATACATACATGGGGCTTCCATTGTGTTGGCTTATAATGATAAATTTACATGTTACCTGCTTGCCTCAATTCACTATACATCCTTTATCTGGCAAAAACCTGTTTTAATCAACCCAATAACAGTTCATGGAGGATGGGTCAATCAATGGCTATTAGCCAGGATGGGCAGGGATGGTGTCCCCAGCCTCTATTTGCTAGAAGCTGGGAATGGGTGACAGGGCATGGATGAATTGATGATTACCTGGTCTGTTCATTCCCTCTGGGGCACCTGGCATTGGCTACTGTCAGAAGATAGGATACTGGGCTAAATGGACCTTTGGTCTAACCCAGTATGGCCATACTTAGGTTCTTATGTATGCCTTGATTCACACTTCCATGGTATTTGCACATACATTTCACAATGGTATTAATAACCAGTGTGTCTCTAGCTTTTATGAAAGACCTTACTGAGCAATCCCTGGGGCACTGTGGTGCTGCAACTACCCCTGCTCAGGGCTGGGCCTGCAGGCACCAATTTAGCCTTAGCATAGACGCATTGGGCAGGATATGTGCCAGATCCTCAACTGGTGTAAATTAGGATAGTCCACTGACTTGGGTGAAAGCCAGGTAGTACTGGGGTTGGGAAAACCTGGTTCATATTCAATAAACTGCTCCAAATCTTTGCCCAGAAGTTGAACTGATGACTATCCATTTGGGGGTTCCAAATCTTTCTTCTACCTTTGTCTGAATGTGCAGTTCCTGGGTTAAGAACAAAAGTGGAAGTACCAAAGGTGGTTTTTTTCTAAACTATTCCTATAATACTTCCTCCTCAGCTGTAACCGAGGAGTATGGGAAATCTCCCAAGAAATCCTGCTCACATGAGGCTTGCAGAACAATGTGGTTACAATTAAGCTTTGGGTAAATATTCAAACTTTAAACGTCTTTGAACATTCAAACTTTGGGTGGCGGGGGCAGGTGGGCACTAGTTCATTAAGAGCATACTGGTCAGGAGAGAACTTGTATACTACAATTGGCCCTTTTCACTTTGAAGGCAATCTTACAAAACCTTTTAATAAAATATATATACAAATCTCCTTAGAGAATAAATGTCTAATTTAAAAGTACCACAATAACCAGGTTATCTTTCTTCATGAGCAAGACTCACAGTCCAAAGGTTCTGTTCTGCAGACTTATCTTACTTGAGCCCCCAATCCCCTTGATTTCTGTATATTTCATCTTCATGGGCCGCAATCTGATATCTCAATCAGCAATAAATTGTAGATACTACAAGAAAAACTCTCAGATTCTAGAGGCAACTCCTGATGCAGCATACTTTGCTGATTCATACTACTACTATGTACAACGCCCTGAGCTGGGAGCAATATAGCAATGTTAAGGAAAGCAGACCCATTGTTAGTTAATTGTTGTAATACAACCCAATTACCACTTCCATTTGCCCTTGGCAAGGAAAAATATCTATGCTGTTTTGGTATTCTTTCAGATGGCATTGTTTCCACTTGTCATTGCAAAAACCTGTTAAGTTGTCATCTTTTGAATCCAGGATGCCTTTTTTCATGAGACTGATTATTTACCATTTCAAAGTCACAGCCATCCTGGATAAGGTTTGTTATTATTACTAAAACATGAAGAGCAGAATTGCTGCAGTTTAGAAAACATTGGAAAGGAAAGGACAGATTGTAGATCAACCTGATTGCAGCGACATGTTGACTGCGGAATATTTGTTTACCGTTTCTACTTACTAGGTTGCTCCAAAAAGTGCCTGCATGTGCATTACATTAGGCTGTATATGACCTGGAGGAATACGAAGGGGTGTGTGTGTGTTGTATATAGGTAGGCTAGACAACTTAAAATAGGAGCTCCTAGTCAGGGATGTGCTTTGCAAAAGGATTTTTGAGGTCTAGTACAGTTGCTGCAGGAGGGATGAAGGGAATTCAGACTATAAAGGCTCAAACACACTACTTCAGAAAGAGCAGTGGCCTCTTCAACTCAGTCAGGGCCCAAAGCATGTTCCTGAGGTGCTCAGGCTGATTAAATCCACATGAAAGTGATTTGCCTTCATTCAAAATGGTCACTTAATAAAATCAGTGGCTAGAATGGTGAAAAAGCATCTTAAAATAACCAGGACCATTCTGAAGGTTCACTACCTGCTTTCCAGTCAGTAACATGAACTGAAGTTTTAAAGAGTAAAGTTAAAGGGACACTGCCAAGATTTCTTAAAGTTTTGGTTTCCATTATTTCTAATATCCTAGTAGATGCTGAGAACATTTTTTCTTCCCCTCATATTTTGTCCTTTTTTATTAACCATTATCCCCGCCCTAGTAACCAAGGAGTTCAAAGTTAGCAGAAGTTTGTTTGTTTACTTGTTTACTCACCAGCATTACTGATGATGACATTAGCACAGCTGGTGTGTGTACTGAAGTTGGGTCTGAATCACAGCATCAGATCTGAGGCATCCTACATCAAACCCTTCCCCTCAAACATTGGGGTTATTTGAAATCTGAACCAAAGATGGATCCAAATTTTGCATTTAAACATTTTGGTATTTACGTACCAAATTTACATTTGGACTAAATAGCCCTCACCTAATTGCTCTTAAAAGCTGTAAGTAAACAACCCAAACAGAAAAATAATGTGGTAAAGGATCCTTCATGCCAAACATTCCTTCCTCTCTATCAGGGTTTTATTTTCTTCCTATAAGGACATGTTCTCTAACCTGTTGCCATGTAGGTCCACACAGCTCATTCCCTGCTGTGGCCTCCACAGCCCTGATGCTGAGGGCCAGTATGCATTTTGGCATCAATGAGGTACTCACTGGGAGTGTCAGCCTGGCCATTCTGTGAAGCAACAGCAGAGGTACCCAGTAGGAACAACAGCACTATCATGGGCTTTCTAACTGCTCTCTCTCTCTCTCTCTCTCTCTTTCAGAGAGCTTTATTATACAGATAACTGATGGAATGGCAGTTAGACTTCTAAATAAGACTCCTAGTGTTCTGATTGGTATCAAAATTAATATCGGACTCTGGAAATATTGAAGGGAAGGAAATTCAGCAACAGCAAATGAGCAAAATAATCTCTGTTGGACTTGGCCAGCTCAAAGAAATGAGTATCGGACTCTAAGAGAAAAAGCAAATTTCTTTTGGTATATGAAAAGACAGAAGGAAAGCTAATCATCATTAAGATGAGAGACAGAGGCACACAATCAAATCTTGAACGCAGATAATCTCACAAAAATATTGCTGGCAGTTTATTGGAAATATCAGAACTTTAAATCCTGGGCTGCAAAAGTAGAAAAAAATCAGAGTAAAGAAAATAATGAATTAAATATTTTGAAATCGACTACCATTTTCTAGAAAGAAATTCATTATTTGAGTGGACTGGCCATCTGAAGAAAGTTTACTTTTGTACCATACAGGCTAGCATTATGGAATCTTAAAGAAACAGGCAAGAAGTCAATACTGACTCCTGATGAGGTGAATATCCAGTTTTATTGATGTGGGATGTAAATATTGTGTGCCCAATACTGTTGGGCCTGTTTGTATTGTAAGTTAAACTGGATTTGGCCAATTGAGTCCATGGCTCAGTGAATGCCATGATTTATCACTATTCAAGGTGAACATTGGCAGTTACATTTGGAGCATCTTCATCAGCAATGCATAGAATTTTCTGTTTAGAGTAAGATTTTTTTTAAATGCTACTCCGCTAGTATTTCTTTAGAAGTCTGTCTGTCAGAGTAGTTTCACACCAAGTAGTAAGGCATCTAAAAGATGCAAGTGCAAAGAAATGTTCCTGAAATTATGTGCCTGTATTTTTATTTGCAGAATGACTTTAAGAAATAAAAATAAGGGCAGATAAGCTCATGGTTTTTGCCTGGCTACTGTAGTGTACAAACTCAACGCACTTCTATTTAAAATATATTGCATATAATATGTATATGCTCTGATCAGAGATGGACTTTGCGTTCTACTATGGTAGAATATGTCTGGAAGTGTACCTAAGTACAGTATCTTAATTTCTTTCTCTGACATTTGCGAAGAGCATGTGAAAAACATAGTAATGGGAGCTAATAATTCACAATTGATTTAACAACCTGCACTAAGGAAATCTGGTAAAGCTTACAGTGCTAGGTAAGCTTTTGAATATGCAACTGAAGAAATATAGCGGTATCAACAATAAATGATCAAATACACACAGTATGTGCCAGGTATTATGTTGTGGGACATATGATGTGAAATAAAACCAGACTCCTACTTTCTTACATATTCTTACTTGAGATTCAGGCACTTCACTAGAGTATTAGGCTCCTCAATAACAGGCTACCTATTGAATATCTGAGTAACAATGAGAATTCTAAAGGGAATCCACTCTCCTCAGAAATGCTACTGGTTAGGATGCATTTAAATCTGTATTTAGTACACAGAAAATCCATTGAAATCCCCAAAACTAGTCCAAATGTAATACTTGGTTCCCTGCCATGCTGCTGCTCTGTGGGGCTCAAACAGCCTGATGCCATCTTCCAAACTGAGGAGACCTTCATCAGAAGTGATGACAAAATCACTGTCCTCTAAAGATACAAATCAAATGGGGTGCTGTGGCTGCCCAGTGCCACCTGAAGAGCCTGTGAGCAATGGGGAGGGCTTTCCAGCTGAGTAGAGTGGTCCAAGTCAGAGTTTAGAAGTAAAGTGGGATGGATCCTTGGGATATGATATTTTGCTTTTTCCAAAATGCTAGTGGCCACTGTACAATGTCTCATGTGCCTGTGAACGTACTCATAATTAGAGGTGGTGGAATTTTTTCAAAACTTTGACAAAATTGGAGGTTATGTTTTTTCACAAATTTCCCCTGTGGCAGGGCACCTCCCTGGCCCAGTCAAGAAGGGGTAAACGAGCTCCTCTGTGTTCAATCAGCCCCATCCCACTGACCTGTACCTCTGGTCAGTCCTGGAGAATGGCAGCTCTTTCAAAGGGATGACTCCATCTCACGCTGGATGGCCTTCAGGAGCAAACAGAAGTAGTGCACAGAGCTCCTGGGCTCCAGGGAATGGAGGCTTGGCAAACCGCATCAGAGCATCAGCTGCCTGAGTGCTTTGAGAAAACAGAGGGACCAGCTCTTCTTCGCTTTTCTTTTCAGAGCCCTGAGACTCAGCGGTGGTGGTTTGGACACCCAAGGGATAAGCAGCCCTGATCTTCCTCCCAAGGGATAAGCAGCCCTGATCTTCCTCCCAAGGACTAGTGGTAGAGCCCAGTAAAATCTTTATATTTTTTATATAATATTTTATGTGGGGGAATTTAATTTTATTCCCCTGGAGGGGGCGGGGTGTCCCTGGGGTATGTATATGTAGGAAATAAAACAACATTTCCCATGAGGAGGGATGGCCTGAGGTTGGTGGGAGGGCTGGGGACTGAGCCCACCCTGCACTCCCCATGCAGTGGTAGCTCCTGTCCCACAGCATTGTGACCTGGCACATGGGGTCACAGAACCATTCAGGTTTGGCTTGGCCACCCTCTCTCTCACCCTCGTCCTAGCAGAGAAATAGGCAGGCCAAATTTGGGATGGTGTTGTGAGCTCGTGTGCTAGGTGCAACTCATGGACGTTTGGCCTGCCTGCCCCCTCTTGTCTTATGCTTTCTTATTCATTTTATTTCATGCTATTTTGAAAAAAAAAAAGGGGGGGGGGGGACTCTAACAATTGGCCTTTACCTGGTGTGCGACTGCAAAAGCCTGGCCCTTTTCATGGGCTGTGGAGGTGTTTTTGTATTTTCTTCTGGACTACTTTAAATCCCACACCCCAGAATGGGGGCATAGTCCCTAAGAAGTAGAGCTGGAGGACTACAACCCAAGTCTAGAACTTAGATGAGTCATATCCCTGAGAGAAGGAGGTCCAAGACAAAAGGTGCCCCCTCACCCCAAGGTGATATCAGAGAGAGAGAATGTATGCTTCTCCCCTCACCTCCCCCCCCCCACTGACTTTTACTCACCCCACCTGAAAATAAACCAGCTGAACTCATGGTCAATGCTGATTACTTGCATCCAGTGGTGTGGTTTGTTTCAGCAGTCTTGGGACTTGACCATGCATCTCTAACCAGCTTAATTCATCAGGGTAGGGTCTCTAAAACCTTACACATGGAAAGGGATACTAGGTATTCAGTAACTTGTTCCAGGCCGCCACACTAGAGCATGTCTAACAAATTCAAAAATTTGGATACTCTTCTCAGAGCAACAGAAGAGAAGAGGAAAGGAATGCACTGTTACTGGCCCTTTAAGTCCAGGGTCAGTGAGCTGAAAGGGCAATTGTGGGGCTGGAGGGAGTACAAAACCCCAGAGCCTTGAACCCAGGTTGTGTTTTGGGTTCAAAACAAAACCCAAGTGAAACTTGTCTGGCTATGGGTTGTGGTTATGTTTTGAATATATTGTACAGCTCTAAGGATCCAGATTTCTGCTATGAAATGATCTTTCCCATTAATGTATTTCCCAAAAAGAGACTTAAATAAAAATGAACCTTTGTAGCAGGAAGAAGGGATTTCTTAGCCCAAAACCAGCTGATCGAAATTGGCTTGTCAGGACCTAGAGTTAAAATAGTATTAAATATACTAATCTCTTTTTTAAATAAAAAAAAATCATAGTAGAAGAAATTCTCAGCCTGGTAGATCAGTTTTACCGACGGTGGCTCAGATCTACACAAGTAGAAAGGGCACATATTCATTTTTTTCCCCTCCAGGAATCATTGCAAATGAATCTAGCACAAGCTGTGTGCAGCTGCAGTCTCATTTTATTAGTCTGTCTCTCTCTTTAAAACTCACGTAGCTCAATAACTCATGGCCTCTTCTTGTTTCATCTCATTTTCCCAAGAAAACCTCATACAACCTTTGAGAGAACTTTTCATTCTTCTTATATTGAATTGCACCCAGAATGACCCTTTCTCCTGGTCAGAGGGTATTTATTAGTTACAGTCCCAAAGAGTCTTTAAATCTTAGAGATGCATTTGACTGTTACCTTTTACCACTAGAATGGGTACCCAGTTATTCAGAAGCCCTTGCACATTTCAGTCATGCTGTAGTCTATAGCAGTGTACTTTGTGGAAAAATAAAATGTCAACTTGCCAAAGGCAAAGCTGTACATTTAGTCCTCTTTATCAAATCAGCCGATTACAACTCTACCCTGCTCTTCATAATTATACAGTGTAAAAAACATCCTCTCCCCCCACAGACTGAGGAAAAGCACTTGGTACCTAATTGGCTGACTCTCAGGTGATAACATGAATATATAGCCAGTTGGAAAGCTGAAATGAACACCGCTTTTCTTCATGACAGTGGTGGAGATCTGATTTGTATGTACAGGCACAGCTGTGATTTGACAGAAAACTGGGTAATTGTGAAATGCCAATTAGATGTGTGCATATTGTTTGCATAATTTGTGAATGCATTGTTAAAAATCAGCTGCGTAATATTACCTCCTAGTTAATGGGCACAGACAGATTAATCTAAAATGGTAGGATTATAACTCTGCTATGCAAGCCCTTCCACCACTGTCTTAACAGCTCCAGCTAATTAAGGGAACAGTGTCTCCATAATCTGTTCAGTCAAACCTTGAAACCATTAGAACCCTCAGCAATACAGCACTGCTTATGTATCATTAAACAGGGAAGAGGCTCCTTAGTGGGAGGTATATTCATGCCAGTTGCATGCTCTCCATTGCATGTGTCAAAATATAAAAGGAAGGGTAACCACCTTTCTGTATACAGTGCTATAAAATCCCTCCTGGCCAGAGGCAAAATCCTTTCACCTGTAAAGGGTTAGGAAGCTAAGGTAACCTCGCTGGCACCTGACCCAGAATGACCAATGAGGGGACAAGATACTTTCAAATCGGGAGGGGGGAAAAGGCTTTTGTCTGTCTGTGTGTGTGATACCTTTGCCGGAAACAGATCAAGGATGCAAGCCCTTCAACGCCTGTAAAGTTAGTAAGTAATCTAGCTAGAAAATACTTTAGGTTTTCTTTGTTTTGGCTTGTAAATTTGCTGTGTTGGAGGAAATGTGTATTCCTGTTTTTGTGTCTTTTTGTAACTTAAGGTTTTGCCTAGAGGGATTCTCTGTTTTGAATCTGACTGCCTGCCTGTGAGATTATCTTCCGTTCTGATCTTACAGAGTTGTTCTCTTATCTTTTTTTTTGTTCTTCTAATAAAGTTCTGATTTTTAAGAATCTGATTGGATTTTTAGGGTCCTAAGAAACCCAAGCTGGTTTGTGCTCATCTTGTTTATTCTCAAGCCTCCCCAGGAAAGGGGGTGTAAGGGTTTGAGGGGGATATTTTTGGGGAAGACGTCTCCAAGTGGGCTCTTCCCAGATTCTTTATTAAATCGCTTGGTGGTGGCAACATACCAGGTTTTTTACCTAAGCTGGTTCCCAAGGCAAGAAAGAAATCTGTGCCTTGGGGAAGTTTTAACCTAAGCTGGTAAGAAAAAGCTTAGGGGGTCTTTCGTGCGGGTCCCCACATCTGTACCCTAGAGTTCAGAGTGGGGAAGGAACCTTGACAGCATGAAATGTCAAATTAGGTTTATTTAGAAATGTTAGCCAGACTTCTGCTTCCTTACAGCTCACACTAGAGGTGTGCCAGCTTCTAGATAAAGGCCATGGGAAACTGAAACATTCACCTCTGATTCAGTTAGTATTAAACCAGCCTATCAGGAATTCAGAGAGGAAGAAACCAAAGTCTGGAATACTTAAAATATAGGATTTAGTATGAATTTAAAACATTTGTTGAAACCCCTGTATTTTTAATGTTTCTCTTGCTCTGTGTATTTGATTTACACTCCTTCATTCCTATAGCTTATACATTCAATTGTATACTTGCTCAGAACCTCCGTTATAATATCCTGCCTTATATAAAAGCTGCTGGCACTTTATTACAATAAAGGTTAATTTATTTGAAAGCCATCTTATTCTGTATGTCAGAGTGTTTTACAGGAAAAGGATGTCCAGTGGTTAGAGCATTAGCCTGCGACGTGAAGACCTGGTTTCACTTCCCTGATCTGCCACTTCATGTGTGGCCTTGGTAAATCACTTTATCTCTCTGGCCCAGATCTTTAAATGTACTTGGATGCCTAAGTATACCATTCAGGAAACTACTGGCATTTTCTAAACAACCACTGTGCTGCTTTCTAATCCTGTAAGCACTCAACTTAGGCACTATAAGACTTTCCACCAGGCAACGTCCACAAACCCATCTAAATGTTGATGCCTCCCTACTGCTAAAGAACTACTCTGAGCCCTAGCATAAACCAAAGCTGGATTCTCAAAGTAGGTGGGGGGATGCCTATCTTTCCAGTGGGGCCCAATCCCATAGGCATGCTCGGAGTACCCCTAAAACCTGATGTGTGCAATCACACAGCAGGAGGGGCAGCTTCATAGATTACCAGGCCAGAAGGGACCATTGTGATCATCTAGTCTTACTTCCTGTCTATACATAATCCATAGAACATCCCCTAAATTCCTAGAGCAGATCTTTGAGGGGAAAACATTCAATCATGATTTAAAAATTGCCAGTAATGGAAACTCCGCCATGACCCTCAGTAAATTGTTCCATGGTGTGACTGGGCAAGGCCAGATGGCTATAGAAAAGTAGTGGGAGATAGATATATTTGCTCCAGGCTAAACAGATCCCTGGTACCAGGATAAGTGAAATGGAAGGGGCTCCAGGTCAATTAAGACACCTGGGGCCAATTAAGAACTTTCCAGAAGGCAGGGAGAATGCTAGGTTGATTGGGACACCTGAAGCCAATCAGGGGCTGGCTGAAACTAGTTAAAAGCCTCCCAGTTAATCAGGTGGGTGTGCATGCCAGGAGCTGTGGGAGGAAGTTGCGCTGTTGGAGAGGCTGAGTAGTACACACCATATCAGGCACAAGGAAGGAGACCCTGAGGTAAGGGTGAAGTGGAGCTTGAGGAAGTGAGGGCTGCTGTGGGGGAAGTGGCCCAGGGAATTGTAAATGTCATGTTTCTAAAAGGTCAGCTACCATAGCTAATACTATTAGGGTCCCTTGGCTGGAGCCCGGAGTAGAGGGTGGTCCCGGGCTCCCCCCCACCTTTGCCCCCTGATTAATCACTGAGACTGGGAGACAACAGAGACTGTGCAAGGAAGGATAACTTCTCCTCACCTCCCTCACTGGCTTATGATGAAAATGGCTCAGTAGACCATGACCCTTGTCTCTAGAGAGAAGGGTTACGTGGAGGGTCACAGTGAGCCTCTGAGACTAGCAAAATCCGCCAGGAAACGTGGGGCCCACGGAGGCAAGGACAGAGCTTTGTCACAATGGTGAATTCCTCCCACTGTTAAAAATGTATGCCTTCTTTCCACTCTGACTTTGTCTAGCTTCAGCTTCCAGCCATTGGATCATGTTATACTTTGTCTGCTAGATTGAACAGCCCATTATTAAATATTTGTTCTCCTTGTAGGTACTTATACAGTGCAGTTAAGTCACCCCTTAACTTTCTCTTTGTTAAGCTAAATAGAGTGAGCTCCTTGAGTGTACACTATATGGCATGACTTCTATGCCTTTAATTGTTCTCATAGCTTTTCTCTGTACTTTATCAACATCCTCTGGAATTGTGGACACCAGAACTGGACACAGTATTCCAGCAGAAGTTGGACCAGTGCCAGATACAGGGGTAAATAACCTGTCTATTTGTCAAGATTCTGCTGTTTATGCATCCAAGGTTCGGAATAGGTTTTTTAGCCAGAATGTTCCCCTGGGAACTCATATTCAGCTAACGATCTACCATGACCCCGCAAATCTTTGTGACATTGCTTCTTAGTATAGCGTCCTCCCGTGCTGTAAGTACGGCCTACATTCTTTGTTCCTAGATGTATGTTTAGATTTAACCATATTAAAATGCATATTGTTTGCTTGTGGCCAGCTTACCAATTCGCTCAGTGACTTGTCCCCTTTGTTTACCACTCCATCAATTTTTGTGCCATCTGAATTTATGGGATCAAGCTGAACTGCAAACTGTTTACATGTATGTAGCCTTTCAGTTAGTTGGCATTTTACATCATTTGGAAGCTCTTCAATTCTCCTACTAACTGTGGCATTAGAAAGTGGTATGGACTTAAGTTTCTTCATTGTATCATTACTAACCTATAGCAGGTGGAAGAATCTGTTCTTCTCTGATGGTATGGGATTTTCTGCTCTTTGCAGTCTGAAGTGCTGGTAAAGATGCTTTTGGAGCCTTTTCTGGAACTTGTATGTTTGTCATTTGAGTTTTCTGTCAACTGTATTCTTTTTTCTTTTAAAAAAGTCTCTGGATTTATATCTTCTACTCCAGGTACCTTGTTGTGAGGTGTTGTTTCAACTTGGCAGGTTTAATTGCTTTGTTTGATAGGATTTATAAGCATACAATGCATTGCAGTCATCCATCACTAAATTCCATAAAACCAAAATCAATCTAATTTTTGTCAAACTCTGTTCTTCATTAGTTTCTTACTACTTGCATTGCCCATGGCTTCAGCACAACTTGCAGTACTAGTATGAGGACATTTTTAAAAACGTATCCATTTTCAATCTAATTTGCTCTCTCGCTGCAAAAATATATTTCACTTCCACCCACCAAAGACCTCTCTGTCATCAAAAAAATGGATGTCACTTCTTTGCAACAGCAAATCAGCAGTGAGATTTTGTTTTTTACATTGATGCTTGTGCGATGTGAGTATTATGGCGTTCATGCACCATGGAACGTTGTGTAAACAGAAATAGTAGATTTGTTGGTTTTAACTGTTAGGCAATGCGGATGTGGTGAAGTGTGGGGTTTTTGTTTGTTTTTTTTTCCCTGTAATATTTTGCAGACCCCCTGTGCACTCTTTAGGATTAATGACCTAGGAGAGAAGGACACCCCAACATTAGTAGGGTGAGGAGCTACAACTAAGGCAAAGGGGCTGAAACCCATACTGAATATGCATTAGGCATGGTGGCATCAGTATAACACACACAAGCTGTGTCCCAGCCTGTGTGCCTTAGGAGATGCCAGGATGATGACCACTAGTGATAGTGAAAGGGAAGATGAGGAAGAGGATAACTAACACTTCAGGTTGTTCTGCAAGACATGGGGAGAGTATATGGCTGCTTAGCTCATTCTGTATAATCTCTACCTACCTTGCTGGGTTGGAGTGTTTGTAACTTTGCTAACTGTGTTAATAAAACTATCACCAATACAGAACGTTTTTCCTAAGTGTGAGTGTTGGAACCGTGCATGAAGAGGTTCCCAGTTAAACAGGAATTCTAATAGTATTGAGCCTGATCTTGGGACAAGAACCTACCAAACCTCAGTGTTAAGTGGGAATTTGTAAGTAATAAATATAATGAATGCATAATCAGTAGATCAGGCAACATCTCCTTACTCCTAAGCATACCTGTGGGTGGTGGCAATTATTCTCTAACAAGGAATTAAAAAGACTAATCTGGTGGCAGCCAGTAGTATGGGGTTTCCTAAAACTTTCACTATATTTCACAAATAATTTCACAGCCCTCAGCGGACCTAGAGATGACATTTCAACTCGTTCTGTAGTCTATGCTGGAGGGTGGTAAGATAGTATGCTGGATAAGAAGAACAGAAAGCATGGCATGAAGCAGACTACAGTTGTCCTCTGCAGACAGTTGCATGTCTGGACGGGAGATGATTAGGCCTCCAAGCTCGTCAATCTTTACCTGGTTTTGAAACTGAAAGTCCAGAAGTGAAGGAAACTGAAATATTTTACAAAAAAAAAAAAAAAAGGAACTACTCAATGTATGTAAAAACACTTGATAGTTCTGTGAGTATTTTCAGAAGGAATTTACAATGAGAGAGGGAAAAGAATACTCCTGAGGGCATTCTGCACCAAAAAATTAAAAATTATGCACACAGTATTTTAAAATTCTGCAAGTTGTATTTGTCAATAAATAAATGCAGAGGCTCCAGAGTGGCAGTGGGGAGCTTAGGCCACTGCTGCAGGAAGTGGGAGATCACCCTGAAGCCCCTCCACCCCCAGAACACAGATTCAGTGGGGAGGCTGTACCCAACCCTGACACAGCACAAGGCCTGGGCCTCCCCTCTCTGTGTCAGGTGCACCAGGTGTGGTGCAGGCAGGTTCAACCAGGCAGGATCCAAGTATGGAGGGGCTCAGTGTGGAGAGATCCAGGTGTGGGGTGAGAGGATTCTGTGTGGGACAATCTGGGTGCAGGCAGCTCACTGGGAGGTCTAGATGAGGGGGGGTTCTGGATACACAGAGGCTCATTGTGGGTGGGGTTCCAGGTACAGGGGAAATGGAACTCTGCAGGGACTTCCAGGTGAAGATGGTTGGGGCACAATGGAGGGTTCTGGGTGCTGGGAGAGTGGGGGTATGGGTGCAGCTAGTTGGAGGTCAGTGGTATGTGCGTCTGGATGTGGGAGCTCAAGTTGGTGCAGGGGGTAGGGCATCATGGTGGGGGTTTGAGTGCAGGGATGGGGGTCTGGAGGCAGGGGTTGAGGTTCAATGGTGTGGGGTTTGGGTATGGAGGACTAAAGGGGTTCTGGATGTACCAGGTGAGGCTTGGCAGGGGTGTCTGGGTATGGGAGGACCAGATGCAGGGGTTGGGTGGATGGGGGAGCAGGTCCCTGTACAGTGACTCCTCCGCCCATAACTGAGGAGCAATGGTGGGAGGAAGCAGGGGAGGATGCTGAGCTTCCTGCAGTGGGGGGAAGTTTCTGGTGGTGGGTCTGACACAGCTCTAGCCTCTCCTTTCAGGGGATGAGGAAGTCCCCTCCTCTTCTGCCTCCAGCCCAACCAGGACTAGCAGCTGACCCCGGCTCAAGGTAGGAGCCACTGGCTCGGGTGTCTCCAGTCCTGTGGTGATTTACCTCTCCAACAGCTGCTCTGGGTGCCTGAAATGATGTACCTGCCCTACTAGGGAGAGGTGCATGACTGCTCTTGCAGCTTTCCTTTGCTTGCCTGTCAGAGTCATTTTTCTGCAGGGAAGCAAATAAATCTGTGCGGGACATGAATTCTGCACAGTGGTGCAGAATTCCCCCAGGAGTAAAAAAATCTGGTACAAACAAAGCTAAAGGAATTAAACATTTTAAAAATGACACAGAAGTAGACTTCCACGGTCTCTGTACTCTGTGGGAGAGAATAGTAGGGCTCTCTTGGATATCTGCATTTGTGGCTTGTTTTACACTTTCACTTGGGGTGAAATCCTGACCTCATTCAATACAGCCCTGCCAGACCTAGGTGTGTTTTCCCCCCAGTGTGATTCTAAATGCACATTCCTGTAAAGGGGCAAAGTGGGAGCATCAAAGCTCCTGGTGCACTATTCTGCCATCAGTACTATCCCAGTGGATGGGTGGGGTGGGTTGGAAAATGTGTTCAAGTCTAATATCAAGAGCACAACACACATCAGCTAGGCCATTTTAATGGCCATCTTCCATGAATATGTGAGAACAGCTACAAACAACGCCAGTTGATAGACACCCTGACTTGAAATGAAACCATTAGGCTGTCATGGGGTAGATTGGTAATGCACCTGCTATTTCATAAAAGAAAGAGGCAGCAAGATGAGTTGCTATCCCTACTGTATAACCAGTTACAACATATCACATCTTCCCCATACTCTGTACTTGTTTTCTGCATGGCTTGTGTTGTGCAAAGACCATTTTTGTGGCTTTATGCTAGTACCTGCTGCAATACGTTTGATTGGCTACCAGTGATTCCTGTGCTTGAGCAGTCAGCTACTCACACCTGTAGCAGGTCCCATTCTCTGTCACCTCAAAGCCTTCTGTCAGTGAGAGAGTCTGCTGTGTATTCAAAATGACATAAGGGGTGAAGAGAAGGATTGCCCAATTAAATTATACCTTTCACACAGGCGGAAGGCCAGCTATACTGGGAAGAAAACAATTTCATTTTTTTAACCTGTTAGTTTTCCCAACCAATAACTGAGAACTGTGTTAGTGATGGTCACATCAGCTCAGTACAGTACATGTGGGCATCTATACAGTTATCCTAAGAGCTGCCATAGCAGAAGCCAGTGCTTGTGTTAATTAATAAGACCACCTAAAGTTCACAAGTATGCAACTTAAACTTTAGCCTTTTCCAAGGAACTCTGGACAGCCAGTGAAGATAGCACAGAACCCATGGTGATACCCTATAATCAGTTCCCTCAATCCAGTAGCTGGCATTGGGATTGTGGGTCCAGTGACTTGAATCTCTGAAAAGCTCTTGTGCATTTTATATACTGTGCAGAATGATACAAAAACTGGTACTATACCACTCTGTGCAATTAATGACAATCACAACTGATTTAGTGAAAGGTAATCTTCTCATCTGTTTCACTAAACCTCTGAAAGGTCAGATACTTCTCTGAACCATATGGAAACCTGGAACTTCCATTTTTCAGTCAGAAGCAGAAATGAAAATAATGTTTAAAAATATTAATCTTTTAATCTCAGAAAAGGTTTGATTCATGCTTGGCTTGTGTTCCAGGTGAAGGTTCTGTGAGTTAACTTCATCCAGATCCACTTGTTCACTGCCACTCTATGGGGTGGTATTTTTTCTTTAAATTTAAACAGCACACGAGTGGTGCCTTTACTACAGTAAGGACTACAGTGTAGGAATTTTTCCAAACAAAAAGCAAAACCAAAACCTTACCTACTGCTTTCTACAACTTCAGTTTGCAATTATCCATCAAATGAATAACTGATCCCTGGAGCAACAGAGCCTTTGGCAGCCAGTTACTAAGGTTCTTATCTGCAGGAGTTAAAATTAAGCACAACATTACTAGAACTTGACAAGTCCCTTAGTATCTGCACTAGGTCTGAATATCAAGCAGAGCTTGCCAAGGTCCAACTGAAAGACAAGAATAAAAGATCTCTGCCTAAGCTGAAAGAGTATATACAGAGGAGATTCATTTACTGCATGTCATAACTTGTTCAGCTCTGCAAAATTGACTGGCCAGATCAGCTTATTGATGCCCTGAAAGACAGGGGCCGGGGAGCTAAAAGTGAACGAAAGAAACTAATAATCCTTTATGACCTACTGAGAACTATATAGAAAAGACAAAAAAAATCCAACAAAATATGAGAGAGGGTGCAATATACCTGATAGACTGAAAAGCAACAGAGGTGATGCTGGTAAGTGGCAGACAAATATGTAAAATGAGCTAAGGAAATTAACTGTTTCAAAAGGAATGATTCTCAAGGCAGGCCTACACTACAGCCAGGATTGACGTTCTGAGATTGAGCCACCAGAGAGCGATTTAGCAGGTCTAGTAAAGACCCACAAAATCAACAGCAGATTGCTCTCGTCGACTCCTGTACTCTACCCATGAGGGAGAAGAGTAAGGTAAGCTGACGGGAGATTTTCTCCCATCGACCCCGCCTGCCCGCATAGTGGAGACCCCACGGTAACTCGACCTAAGGTACGTCGACTCCAGATACGTTATTCACGTAGCTATAGTTGCGTAGCGTAGGTCAGCTTATGGTGGTAGTGCAGACATAGCCTCAGTAACTTCAATATGCATCTTGATTTTTGTAAATTTAGTTTTGATCTTGAGCTGAGTTGTTTAGGGTCCAATCCTGCAATCAGATCCACATGTGCAGACCAGAGTATCCATGCAAAGCCCCAAGGGTCGATTTGTATGGATCTGATTACCACCGGATCATGGCGATTGTTATAGTAGTAAGGTGCACAACAACATGCAAAACTCTTTGACTTGTGTAGGATTTCTGGGTGAAATCCTGGCCCTACTAAAAACAAAGGGAATTGTGCAATTGACTTGAGTGGAACCAGGATTTCACCCTATAAATCTAGAACAGACAAAATATATTTCCAATCCTGGAAGATCTAACTAAATTAGCAGAGATGGTCATTTTTTTTTTTCATATTTGAAACTTGGATGAAAATTTAAAATGTGATTTTTAGGGTATTTTTTAATTTGAAAGTTTGAAATTTTCTCTTGCTCTTCCTAGCCCCCCCCCCCACAACAAAAAAATTCTACAGATTAAATGTGGCCTTTTCCATCAGATTTCTGAATTAACACAGACTTTTGTGAGGATGGTTCCCCCCGCCCCACAATAGAAGTATTACATTTACTGGTGGGTGGTGGGAGGGAGGAAATACTAGGTAGTAGCCACTAGAATTGGGTGAAAAATTTTTCACCCAAGCTTTTTTTGGTTTAAAAAAAAAAGATTTAGTGATGTTGACATAGTTGAGAATTCATAATTGTGGAAAAATTGTTCAGTTGGAAAAATAATTCTGAAACTGAAATCTTATTTTTTTAAATGTCAAATGTTCCAATTTTTGGCTTGAGGTGCCTTTTTTTACTTCTAAGTTCCCTTAATTTTATTTTTAAAGCCCTAAATATTTTAAAATGGTAAAAACCAAACCACCAATTTGATCAACCTGATTTTTTTTAACTTTGTTTCAATTCAACCAAGTTTTTTTGTTTGGTTTTGTTTTCTTTTTTCATTTTTATCTGACCAGAAATAACTTAGAAATACTCTTCAGAATTGCCAATGAACCAAAAATTGGTTATTCACCTATTCTAGTAGCCCCTCCTCACTGCTTTCCATGCATCAAACCTCCTAAATCTAGAAGCTTCAACGACATAGTTTCCCCTTTAAATGATTTGTTTTGGAGAAGTTTTTGCAAAGTGAAAAGTAACTTGCTGGAAGAACATGGCAAATCTTGTAGATTCAGCCCTCGCATGTGACCTGTTTGATTGTAATGCCTCCACAAGGATTTTTAAAAATTATTTTATTGAAGTTATCGTTCCTTGCTAGGGATGACTAAAAATTTTCCATGTAAACAGTTTTCTTCAAAGGAAAATTGGGTTTTTTGACAGAATATAATTTCTCAGAAAGTGTCTGCATGCCACACACAACTTCAATTTTTCATGGAGAAACTGAAACTGAAAATGTGACTGAAAAACTAAAATATTTGGATTTGGATGCTGTTACAATGCCTTGTAGATTGTAGTTCAGTTGTTCATTTCCCCATTCTTATGATGCACTACAGCCAGAGACTCCTTTGGTGCATGGTCTCCTCTTTCCAGAAAGACATGGTGTTTTATGAGAGGCACACTCCAACTAGAAGGCCTGGCCTATAGCAGAGAAAAGGAGCATGAGGCATGCAAAGCACAACTCCTATGAGGCACTAGTGGTAGTTCCACATCAGTATATTTTCGTTTGGGGGCATTCGGCTTTTCAATGAAAAAATCAAAAGTTTTGATGGGGATGGGAAATGTCATTTTCTCACCAGCTCTACTTATTACAAATACATCTGTGCATTCATATAAATAAGCCAGCAATATTGTGGTTCAGGTCACAGTCTTTGCTCAGCAAACATGTTTAATACGCCTACTAGATAGTGGGAACAGCTAAGTACAGACCAACAGTAAGTGGAGAGGCCTTCCCCTCCAAAAATCCATAGCTCAGGACATGGGGCCTGATCCAAAACCCACTGACGTCAATGAAACATTTTTAAACAGGAGAACACCATAAAATACAGGGCACTTCCAGTGTGAATTCTGAGACAAATGCACATTGTTCTAAAATACATGGCATTTTCTGGCTTGGTGAACACTTTTTCATAAAATGCCTAGTAACTGCATAAATAGCCATGAATAACAAGTATTATGAGCTCATGTACCAAGTGAACCAAACTGGTGTTTTAATTCACACACATCCATAAATCAGGATATTTTTTTTACTATTCCACTCGCTCTAGTTATATACCTGGATCTTGGTAGGTGATAAGGCAAGCTTCACTTTTGTATTTAAATGCCTCCAATCCAGACAGCTGAGAACTATTTCTTTCCAATTGTTTGTTTTAGGAGGAAGAGAGAACTAGGACTTTCGGGGCTAAACACATATACCCATATTGTCTCTTGTTGTGGGGAAATTCCAGTGGGAGTGGGCTCTGGGTGGGAATCTCCAGAGTTCCCTCTCCACCTCCATGCACACCATTCTTTTGGAGGGGTGGGCTATTTTCTCCTTGTCTAAGTGACCATATGGCCCATTTCCAAACCTAGCAGGTCCCAGGAATCAGTGGGAGACCAGAGTCATCCACTCTAAGTCTTTATGCCTCTGTAGCAACCCTGGCTCCCTGGTGAAATGTTAGGTTTCTGCATGGAATTTCTGTGGAACCAGAGGGCAGGGGAAATGCATTCTTCCTCCCATGACCTGCCTAGTTTCCCTCCCATATGGGGGTTCTCAACAAATTTTTTGGTGGCCTCAGACTACGGCACCAACTCTTGCTGGTGGTCGCTCTGACAATCTTTCCTAAAATACTTTAAGAAAAACAAATAAGTATGCACACATACATGTCCAAATATTGTAATTTATTTATGTAGGGTTTTTTGCAGACTCAATAATAAATGTACAGTTGTCTCTAATCTTTACTGGGCTTAAACAGAATAGAAATACAAATAAGGTGCTTTGCATGTTTTGCTCTTTTCGGTTGATTTTTTTTTTTAAATTTGCTAGCTTGTAAGTCTGCTACTGTGAAAAGTGATATTTGTATATTTGTTAATATCACTTTTCACAGCAGACTTACTCATCCCCGGCAAGCTGGGGGGACAAACTAAATCCTGGATGGGGAGGTGGGTAAGGAGGGCCTTGGGTGATGGGGGCTGGAAGAGGTAGTGGGAGGTCAGGGAGATGGGGAGGTGGGGGAGTCCAGGGTTACATCCTGGGGTCCTGCTGCATGGCTGGGGACTGAAGGAGGCAGCAGGGGCAGAGGTGACATGCGGGGAATGAGCCTGGGGCCAGAGCCTGAAGCCCTGTGGCTGGGGGATGAAGCCCACCACCTCATGGCCAGATCCTGACGCCCACCACCCCAGGGCTGAAGCCTAAAGCCCAAGCCCCACCATCCCTGGGAAGGTGGGG
The DNA here is from genome assembly GCF_965140295.1 of Lepidochelys olivacea. Taxonomy (NCBI): domain Eukaryota; kingdom Metazoa; phylum Chordata; order Testudines; family Cheloniidae; genus Lepidochelys; species Lepidochelys olivacea. Next base: position 100,376,461 of record NC_140414.1, read on the forward strand.
GACTCACACTGGTCACCTGCTCCTACAGTGTTTGTGGCTCCAGAAGGGGGCAATGACCAACCTTTGCTGGTGGCCACGAGGGAGAAGCCTCTGCTTCCTGCCCCCCCACCCCGAATCACCACCCAGGAGGTTGTGGCTGCAGCTGCAAGAAATGCCCCTGGTGGTGGCCACGGTGCCTCATTAGCAGAATACTTCACTAGACTCCAGAGGTCTGTGCATGGCCTGGAGTTGGGGGCAAGGGCAGATCAGGCTGTGGAAGTGGCCATGTTCCTGTCTATACAAAAGTGGGAGATCCATGCTCAGAGTTCCCTCTATTTGCAAATATAGGTGACGTGATCTAGCCTGTCACTGAAATCTCCCTCTGTGAATATGACCTTTTCCTTCCCTAGGAATTTAGGAAAAATGTTTTCAAATATATGCCTATGCTTCAGACTCTCAAAGTACTATAGAGTCATGGTAGATATTATAGAGTTAAAGTTGTGACTCGCTTCCTTTTAAAACCAGATTTTGATTCAACCCTCAAACTTCCTTTCTGCTTGAATTTTTTTGTCTAGTCTCCAGACAAATGAAAAGTTTTTTTTTTTTTTTTTTTTGGAAAGTCTAAGGCGAATAAGACAAGTTGGTTTTAAGATATGGGACTTGGAACAAGGGAGCCATTTTTCACTTTGGGAGATCTCTCTTTTGGAAGGGCATCTCTCAAAAAACTTGCCTTGGTACATAAACTTCAAATAGTCCTGGGACTCAATTTTGTTTGAGCTAACACCCGTCTCATTTACTTTGGTGCCTTTGAAGGCATAGCTCTTTTATACCTGCAAAAGTCAATCCACAATTCTAAATGAAATAAAAAAATACAATATATGGCACATTGTGGTACCTGGATATGAAAAGTGCCATATAAACTCAAACTCTCGCTTCATGAGAACAATGGGAAGTTAACTTTAATCTAACTCTCTACCAGCTACTAATACACCCTGAAGTTCACATTGATTACCTGTATTAATCAGCTTTGAAGGCAAGTCCACAGATGTACATAATTTTATCGTAAAGCAGTGATGTTAGAAAAAACTTCTGTCAGACTATAAATACAACATTATTCTCAAGAAACAGCAAATAAGTACTAACACATTCTATCAGCAACTTGCTTTGATCTTGATTGGGATCTCTAGACACTACTGTAATACAAATGATAAGAATATTTAAAAATCTATCCCATTTAAGGGTGCCCCTTAAAAGAAAATGGGTTACCGAAATCAAGACAACAATAATAGTAAAAGCTGAAGACTTAGAAGTTGTTGTTAATGAAATAGGGATTTCCTTATAAGAATAACAGGCCAGATCCTTAGCGGGTGCAAATCGGCAGTGGTGCTACTCTGATTTACATTTGGCTCACTGTGTTTGTCATTTGGGAAGTGTAAGATATATGGTGTCCTTATCTTTTCGTTTCAATGCATTTTTAAATGCCTGGCTTTGTGTATGATGGGATAGGTACGTACCTGAGTAACTTTAACCAGTTTTTAAAACTATTTGTTTTTTTTTAAAAGCATTGTCAAGCAGCAAAAGAAGGGTGCATGCCTATTTTTGCCTCTAATGTTTTGGCCAACTGAACTAGCTGTTGAATAGGTGTCTACAGTGAAGAACTCTGTTATCAGGAAGCCAGCTAGCATGAGGGGGAAAGGAGTCCAGGAGAGCTGGCTGTATTTTAAAGAATCCTTATTGAGGTTACAGGGACAAACCATCCCGATGTGTAGAAAGAATAGTAAATATGGCAGGCGACCAGCTTGGCTTAACAGTGAAATCCTTGCTGAGCTTAAACACAAAAAAGAGGCTTACAAGAAATGGAAGATTGGACAAATGACCAGGGATAAGTATATAAATATTGCTCGGGCATGTAGGAATGGAATCAGGAAGGCTAAATCACACCTGGAGTTGCAGCTAGCGAGGGATGTTAAGAGTAACAAGAAGGGTTTCTTCAGGTATGTTGGCAACAAGAAGAAAGCCAAGGAAAGTGTGGGCCCCTTACTGAATGAGGGAGGCAACCTAGTGACAAAGGATGTGGAAAAAGCTAATGTACTCAATGCTTTTTTTGCCTCTGTCTTTGAACAAGGTCAGCTCCCAGACTGCTGCACTGGGCAGCACAGCATGGGGAGGAGGTGGCCAGCCCTCTGTGAAGGAAGAAGTGGTTCAGGACTATTTAGAAAAAGTGGACGTACACAAGTCCATGGGGCCGGATGCGTTGCATCCGAGAGTGCTAAAGGAATTGGCAGTTGTGATTGCAGAGCCATTGGCCATTATCTTTGAAAACTCATGGCGATCGGGGGAAATCCCAGAAGATTGGAAAAAGGCTAATGTAGTGCCCATCTTTAAAAAAGGGAAGAAGGATGATCCTGGGAACTACAGGCCGGTCAGCCTCACCTCAGTCCCCGGAAAAATCATGGAGCATGTCCTCAAGGAATCAATTCTGAAGCACTTGGAGGAGAGGAAAGTGATCAGGAACAGTCAGCATGGATTCACCAAGGGCAAGTCATGCCTGACTAATCTAATTGCCTTCTATGATGAGGTAACTGGTTCTGTGGATGAAGGGAAAGCAGTGGACGTGTTAGTCCTCGACTTTAGCAAAGCTTTTGACACGGTCTCCCACAGTATTCTTGTCAGCAAGTTAAAGAAGTATGGGCTGGATGGATGCACTACAAGGTGGGTAGAAAGTTGGCTAGATTGTCGGGCTCAACTGGTAGTGATCAATGGCTCCATGTCTAGTTGGCAGCCGGTATCTAGCGGAGTGCCCCAAGCGTCGGTCCTGGGGCCGGTTTTGTTCAATATCTTCATTAATGATCTGGAGGATGGTGTGGATTGCACCTTCAGCAAGTTTGCGGATGACACTAAACTGGGAGGAGTGGTAGATACGCTAGAGGGTAGGGCTAGGATACAGAGGGACCTAGACAAATTGGGCCAAAAGAAATCTGAGGTTCAACAAGAACAAGTCCAGAGTCCTGCACTTAGGACGGAAGAATCTAATGCAGTTACAGACTAGGGACCGAATGGCTAGGCAGCAGTTCTGCAGAGAAGGACCTAGGGGTGACAGGGGACGAGAAGCTGGATATGAGTCAACAGTGTGCCCTTGTTGCCAAGAAGGCCAATGGCATTTTGGGGTGTATAAGTAGGGGCATTGCCAGCAGATCGAGGGATGTGATCGTTCCCCTCTATTCGACATTGGTGAGGCCTCATCTGGAGTAGTGTGTCCAGTTTTGGGCCTCACACTACAAGAAAGATGTGGAAAAATTGGAAAACGTCCAGCGGAGGGCAACAAAAATGATTAGGGGACTGGAACACATGAGTTATGAGGAGAGGCTGAGGGAACTGGGATTGTTTAGTCTGTGGAAGAGAAGAATAAGGGGGATTTGATAGCTGCTTTTAACTACCTGAAAAGTGGATCCAAAGAGGATGGATCTAGACTATTCTCAGTGATAGCAGATGACAGGACAAGGAGTAATGGTCTCAAGTTGCAGTGGGGGAGGTATAGGTTGGATATTAGGAAAAACTTTTTCACTAGGAGGGTGGTGAAACACTGGAATGCGTTACCTAGGGAGGTGGTGGAATCCCCTTCCTTAGAAGTTTTTAAGGTCAGGCTTGACAAAGCCCTGACTGGGATGATTTAGTTGGGATTGGTCCTGCTCTAGGCAGGGGGTTGGACTAGATGGCCTCCAGAGGTCCCTTCCAACTCTGTTATTCTATGATGGAGGAGTTATTCAATATTTTGCAGCCTTAAGAGGGATTTGTGAGAAGGTTTTAATGGCTCCTTTATGTTAAAAAGAGGAAGGACCTAAAAATGCAGTTTCAAATGCAAAGACTCTTCAGGGAGGTGGCAATGCTGCTGAAGGACCCTTTGTGTATTGCAGCTGCTCACATGTTATCCATTGTGATGTAGCAGAATTTCGCTGATACTAGACCAGGCCTAGTCTGAGCACAGATGGATCTGGCTACAACTTAGAGAGGTCACTGCAATGATGGCACTCGATTCCAGTGTTCTTTGAAGGGCATACAGCTATTTTCACTACATCAGAACACTCGACAATCATGAACATCATAAATACTCTCCTGTCTCTGCTGTTTGGCATTTTGGCTGGGCTGATCCTAGTTTTTGGCTTGATTGTAATGTTTTGCATCCTGCTTTTCAGCACAAGGCTAACTGTTACATTTGGTGAAACTAAGATGGTCACCATATTTGAAAAAGCAGCAGTGGTGACTGAATTTGTCAAACCCAGTCCAGTCACCAAACCAGAAGCAACCCACCTAGTAATCGAATTTGACAAAGCTGAGCTACTTGCCAAACTGGCCAAGGAGATTGCTCCCAACTACAGTGTGGTGAGTATTGGCATTTTCTTATTCCAGGCACAACTTAGAGTGTGAGACTTCTCAGTTTGTCTGTTCTGCCTGGCAGAATGAGTTAATGTGTGAATGGGTGACCGTGTTAGTTTAGAAATACTACTACTTTCTGACTCCAGGCTCCATTTACTCTTTTGCTACTGCCTGTTTAAAATATACCATTGATGGACTGGACTGCAGTAAGAATCACCTTAAACCTTACCAGCTATGAGGGTGGGAAAAGGGGTTATTCCTAACTTTATGAATGCAGAGATCAAGGCAATTTGAGGCTAAAGTCATTTTAGGAGAACTTAGTTAATATTACAGCCATCTCTGTTTGGAGTGTGTTAAGGAGGTGGTGGGTAGGAACAATTTAACTGATGCTTTAGAGTTCCCTTCAGTTTTATTAGAGAAAAGAATAATGCTGAAAGAATCTATTACTTGTATTAACCTAGAGGATGCTATTGCTAGAGGGCAAGATTCTGCCACTCTTACTCATGTTCCACAATACCATATTTCGTGAGAAGCTCTATTGAAATCAATGGGACTTTTTGAGAAGTAAGATGTTACTTAATGTCAGAGAGGGTGGCAGAGTCCAGCCTTTAGTGATTATGAACTGAGCTCTGGAAGAAGATGGAGTAGTTTAGAATTTTATGTATTGATCAAGTAACAAACAGTGAACAAATCTGTAAAGAAGGCAGAGAATTCAAACAGTTAATGTACCTCAATAGAGCAGTAGTAGGCCTGCTACACTACCACACTAAGGCCACTTCATGCCACTCAGACAGTGCAAAGGGGGGTTAAAGTAGGAATAAATAGAATGACAATATAAATTACTCCACCTTACGGCCTTTTTGCACTGCCAGAGTGGTGTAAAGCATCTTTAGTATAAATGAGACTCTAACCCACTACCTCTAATCACAAAGAAATAGGAGATCCTCTGTATTATGCGGAGCTATTTCATAAGAGTAGAACTGCAAATTGGCTAAACACACTGAAAGCCGAATTCCTTTGTTAATACATCTTTTCAAGGTGACATTTCTGAAAGAAGAAATGAAAACAGGCTGATGCTGCTTCGTCTGTGGTCTGACACTGAGGTGCTACTGAGCCTCACCCACTCCTTTTGTAGTCAGTGGAAGATGAGGGTGCCCAGACCTTGTAAGAGGCAACCTCATAGAATTGGGTGCCTCAGCTGGAAGGTGATTCAGTTCACTTTGGTATTACAATGTCTCTGAATAAGGAGGAGGCTCTGACCCTGTGGAGCTAGTACACATACTTAAAATGATACTGTTGTGGGCCTCTGAGTTTTTTGTTTGCTAGTCAACTTGCTATATACTAATCCCATGTCATGTGTTCTTTGTAATGGCTTTATTTCAGCCTCATTCATTCGTAGAATTCAAGGCCATACGGGACCATTGTGATCATCTAGTCTGACCTCCTGTATTTACCTACTTTTAAATAGTTAATTTTATTTAAGATAGTGATCCTCTATCTTAATATTTACATTAAATAATAAGCTGAGACTCTGGTCCTCTATATTTTTCAAAGTTTTTAATAAACAAATAGACCCAGTGATTGCACAAGTTGTGTAAAGTGGCTGGCATAGCTCCACTGATGTCAATTTTGCTCTACAAAATGGTGTCTTCCATGCTGTCTCAGGTCCTGTGAGGAAATAGTTCATTAATAGTTCTACCTGGATGTGTGGGTCAATCTCAGGATGACTGAACCAGCGATATGATGTGACTGTGAACAAGGCAAATGGGCATTTCAGTAGAGGGAGAGAAAAGTATTAGTGCCGTTGTACAAGGCATTGGTAAGACCTCACTTGGAATACAATTTTTGTCATCCATGTTCAAGAAAGACAAATTCAAATTGGAGCAGGATGATCAGGGGAATGGAGGGCCAATCGTGCAAGAGGAGATGGGAAGAGCTTGGCTTATATAGTTGCTCTCTATAAATACACCAAGGGCTAAATATCAGGGAGGATGAAAAGTTGTTTAAGTGAAAGGACAATGCGGGCACAAGAACAAATGGATATAAACTGGCCATGTACAAATTCAGGCTGGAAAGTAGAAGACTGTTTCTAACTATCAAAGGGATAAGGTTTTGTAACAACCCCCCCAAAAGAAGTTGTGGAGGGCAAACAACTTAATTAGTTTTAAGAGAGACCTGGACAAACTCTGCGTGATTGTATGATTGGGTTGCTTGTGATTGCAGGAGAGAGGCCAGTAGCCCTGGGCTCACTTCAAGTTTGTTTTATGTTCCTCAGAGCTCATGCATCGCTGTTTCAGCTGGCCACCTGCAGGTGTGAGGAAGGGATTTGTGCCCCCTCAGTGTATTGTGTGGTGTCTTTTCGTTGTTGTTTGTTATGTTTTTATCTTCTTCTTCTAAAGCAACAGAGATGGCCAGGGCAGGAGATGTGCAGGGTGAGCCAGGGTTCAGAGGTGTCACTGAGCATTTTGTCTCAGTGATTGGTTGGGTGGTTCTTGCTCACATGCTCAGGGTCTAGCTACCATATGTTGGGTTAAGAAGGAATTTTTCTTGAAGTCGAATTGATACTGATTTTAGGGAGGGTTTCACCTTCCTCTGTGTCATGTAATTTAATTGTAGTTGGGTTTTATAATTTAGCTGTATTATTGTTTCTTATTTGTATTGTGGTCCCATCTAGACCCCACATTTGGGAATCAGGACCCCTTTGTGCTAAGATCTATATCTATATATAATGAACACACACACAACAAAAACATGTACTGTGTCCCAAAGCCTCATAATATGTTGGGCTCAATTGGTATTTCTTACATGTATCAACAATTAATATAATTTATTTTAGAAGGGAGGAATTGGGATAAATATCAGAGGGAGAAAATCTTCATAATGAGACCTATTAATCTGTGAAATATGTCTCCTAAGGAAGTAGTGGAAGCACTTGTTCCTGAGACATTTAAAACTACACAATACACTAGGAAAACAAGGAATAGTTCTGAATTGGTAGGTGATTTATATTTTATAGGCTAACAGGACTAAAACCATCTAAAACAGTCACTAAATGTAGACACCCTAGGGTAGAATGGAAAGAAGATGACATCATGTACCACAGAGAAGTAGGCACAAGTCTACAAAGTTTGTTTAGCATGTTTTGTCTTAGGTTAGACTGTCTATGCAACTCTTTCTGGCATTTATTTGTTTGCACCATACCTAGTACAAGGGAGTCCTGATCCTGAATGGGGTGCCTGGTAATAATAAACAGAAGAAAAATAAGATGTTGACTATTCTGATACTTTTTTATGGGATTAAATTGCATTGAAGAATAGTTGCTATAACTATCATTACCCATAGTTACTACACAATAGAATCTGGGATTCATAGAATTGATACTTTTTCCTTTTTGCTTAGAATAGAAAAGAGCTGTAGTATCTGATACTCCTGCAAAGTGTAAGTAAATACTGACTTTTCAACAACTAGTGTACATGGTCTTCTCCCAGACCACTGCAATCAATATTCTGGCATTTGGAGCCATGGTTCTTAACTCAAGTACTTTTTTTTTTTAAAACAAAGAACATGCAGATCTCTGTGAAAAACAAGACTTGGACTGGCATCTTGGTGAAAGTGGATCCCAATGACAACACTTGGAATGCCAAGGCCAATATCCAAGTCAAGTCTGATGCCCAAGAAAACATCAATTTAGAAGAGGAAAGCTTAATTTTCAACTGTAAACAGCTGAATGACAGCTGCACGGTAACAACTTACAACATCCAAAATGAACCCACAATCCAGAGCCTAGAGCTGAGTGATGTTGTGAGGGCCATCTTGCAGGTGTTTTATGGCACTCTTCAAATGCCATCAGCTGTGGAATCCACTGACACCAGTGAGATTAGCAAGAGTAAGGAGGCAGAAATCCATCAGAGCAGTGAAGAGTGAGCCTATCCTCTTCACATCTGGAAGACTGACACCATTTACAAGATTACAACGTTCAAGAACCCACTCTCCACGGATTGTTGCTTTTGAGGAACAAAACAGACATAACTTGCTCATCTGTTACTCACTGATCTGTGGAAAAAATCAGAGCATGCTGTACTCCTAACACGTCCTTGTTTTTTTGTTCTGGTTCTTTAAGTTATACGTATAGTTTCTTTATAGTTCTTTAAGTTATACGTGTAACAGCCACACTAATAGCATCTGCCATTTCCTCATTCACTGCTTAGTGCGATAAATTATATTTTACTGTCCAGTGATTTAAGTACTGCTGGCAGAAAAATGGGGGAAGGGAATTGAATAATTTTTATAGGGTTTTTTGTTTCCCCTTTCTTTCATTGAAATTCAATATTTGAAGAAATTTGTGAAAACATTTAGAAGTTTCATAATGACCAGCCTTCCCCTTAGTCACCAGTAATGGAGGGGAAAAAACCCTATCAGAGTATAATTATCTCAGGCATGAAATCAACAACTGTTTTTAATCCTCCCTGTTATGGACAACAATTAAGACAGTACGCATAAACCTGTTAATATTTGACGTACTAGCTTCTATGTCTGTCTGAGTGCAAACTTTATTTTTGCATAATCAGCATTAGCCTCCTCTATGGAAAAGATGCAGAGGGATAGCAGAGGCTATGTTAGCCCATATTCTGAAGCAGTGGATGTGGAGGGAGGGGCTGAGTTGTGTCATCCCTTGAGCCCCACCCCCAGCCAGCAGATGATCTGGCAGCGAATTCCATCTTTGCCACCTATACAAACTGAGGTTTTAGCACAGAAGTGAATGTCACTCAATCAGTTCCTTGTATGGTTCACTTCAAGAATACTGTAACAGGCCAGACCTGTAGCTGGTCTGAATGGCCTGGCTCCATTAACCTCAGGGGAGCTGGGCCTGTTTGCACTAGCTGAAGATCTGGCACAGTGTGTTTATACACCTGAAGTGAAAAGTCAATTAATTTAAGAAACCCTGTAAATCTAATCTCCAAACTTGAATGTCTAAAGTCAGTCCTCTAAATCCATATTAACACATCCATATGACAATTTTAAATTTAAAAACCTGCATTTAATTACCTAAAATATATACTTAGGTGCTAGCTTTAGACAACCATGTTTAAAACTTGGAACTTTTATTTAAAATTTATAAAAATCTGCATAACTCAAATGAAATAGTAATACAGTCCTATAATAATTTTGCAGTGAGGGACATACAACCAAACACTTACCTCACTAATGTTAGTATACTTAACTTCTGCCTTCAGGTGTATGTGAAGTCAATGGAAGCTGCCTTCAGATATGTGCACACTGAATTTAGTTCAGAAATTTTGCTTTCTATACACTTCTTTGCCTGAGGCAAAGTAAGACCTCCGTGCACAAAAAATACAATTCTTTCTCTGAATCCTAAAAATAGGCGAGAGCTCCCCTGTGAGGTACAGTATGGTGTGCCTGTTGAATAGTAGTAGTTTTGTTGCCAGCACCCAGTGCCAAGAGGCTGAACAACAGCTGGAGTGGTTCGTTACCCGGTGTGCTACACCCAATAATTACAACGGGGTGGAGAAGCAGAAAAGTTTATTTGCAGCTGCAAAAAGGTACAGGGAGAATAAAATTTCAAATCCTGCACAACAGAGCAGGAAGTTATACAGGCTTTTATACATTTTTTTTTTAGCATACTTATTTAATAGCAAGCTGCTTTAAGTATTTATATAGCCAGCCAATCCAGTTTCCAGCTAGTTTCCTGACACCATCTAGCCAATTTAGTAAGCTGGTAAGAATAAACTTAGGGGGTCTTTCATGCAGGTCCCCACATCTGTACCCTAGAGTTCAGAGTGGGGAAGGAACCTTGACATGGTGGCAGAGCGGTGGGATCATTTTGAGATCATTTTGAACCAGAAGCACAGCAGGATTTTAAAAGGATTTTGCCTCTGGTCAGGAGGGATTTTATGGCACTGTATACAGAAAGGTGGTGACACCTTCTTTCATAGAAAAACTGTATTTGCAGGTTAATTATCGATAATAAGCCTACAATTATTTTCAGCTGAGTATTTCTAAACATTGCTAAAAAGGAAATTGGAGCCACACATGCATAGCAGATGAGGTGACTTTGTCACAAGGGCGGAATGATTATTTTGTGTCTAATGGAACAAGACTGTGCGACAGGAGATCTGAGTGCTGTTGCTGTGACTGTCCACAACTTCCAGTGTAGTGTTGGTCTGTAATTCACTTTATTTCTGTCTCAGTTTCCTCATCCAGATGATGGGGAAATGGGAACACAAGAATTACCATACCAGCAATCTATCCACTCCAGCATCTTCTTGATGTCCACCTGGGGACCTTCCCATGTGCCCTGTGATGCAGTGACCTATTTCTTTAGGGTGAATTTACATGGTTGCCAGTAAGGGGGAAAATGTGTTCCTATTGAGAAAATGTAATCCAGAAGTCATTATGAAACAATAAATCTGGAGCCCTACAATACTATTTTAAGAGTTACTTTCCAAAATATAACCCCATTAAAAGCAAACAAAAAGATGCTAAAATTGCCCATGTAAGGGCTATGCTGTGTACTTTTAAGGAGACTTAATTTGCAATAAATTGAACATGTTAGAGCCATCCCCTGCTTAATACAGAAAAGTAGACCATGAGTCTACAGGCCCCAGAATGCTGCAACTTAATCCAAGTGGCTAGCTTGCTCAAATAATTGTGGAGCTTCATTTATGGTGGTGGCCTTAGGCTCCACTTCTGCATTACTTGTTTTAGTGTACTGCCTAGGACCCCCAGACATGGACCAGGATCCCATTGTGCACAGTGCTGTACAAACAAAATGGCAGTCCCTGCCAGAGCATACAATCTATACATGTCAGTTGCCTGATGGTTGATGTGGGGAACTCAATGAGTAATTGAGATGACCTGCTCCCCTTCTGATGAACAGCTGACACATACATGTGTACTTTCTCTCTCTCTCTCTCTCTTTTGCTGGGTGACTATCTGTATGGTACCAGTGCTGCCTTCAGCCAGTATTCACTCCTGTCTCTTTTAGCCTTAAAGGGTTAAAATCCTTTCTCACCAGGAACTGGAAAACCCGGAGATATACTTTTGTGGTAATTATAATGTAGCATCACTTTGAGATGCAGCAGTGAGGTGTCTAAATAACAGTGCACATATCAGGCTTACTTGGTTTTAGGTTACTGAAAACAATCTTATTTCAAGAACAAGTATAATCTAACAAGGAACCAGAAGCAGTAAAGAAATAGTTTTATACACAGAAAACCCTCTTCTTACCGTGTCCATGTCAGTCAATCTTGAACTTCTTAATTATGTGCAAATATACACACCTAGTGTGCTGTGACCTGTCTGTGTTCCATGTCACTTCTTAGCACTAATCCTTGCTGCTGGGTGACTGGGATGGCTTTGAGAGGCCCTCGCTTTCTCTGAGGAATCTCTCTCCTCCAAAGCTCACTAGGATCAACCCTTGTGGGAAGCTTCTGGGGCTCAGCACACCATGTTAAGTTCTCTTCAGGTCCCCTCCTTGGAGCTCCACTAACTCTGCTTCAGTTAGCCCCCCTCTCCAAGCAAATCTAGCCAGACTTTCCGTCTGATCCTCCAGCTCGCTGTTCCCTGTGACTACCCTGCCACCATTCCCCAAGCTCCCTCTCTCAAGATCCACTCTCCAACTGTCTCCTTTATTGACCTACCCAACAGAGGCTCCACCCCCCCTTTGGTGATGTCACCAGTCTCAGCAATTCTTTCACTGTCATGTATAGGGAATACTGTTAGGAATGATGGTGAGGCAGTGTGGGTTAATGGGACAGTACTTGAGCTTGGCTACTGGTGGTTTAATATTTCAGGCAGGAATGTAAAAAAATCTAAATATTGTCATTTTTTAAACATTTTAATACAGTGAATTGTAATTATGGTAAGTGAATAGTTAACTGTTAGGACCATGTAGTTTCAGAACTTAAAATTTTTAGGCCAACATGACTGGCAAGGTGATAAGAACACATTAAATTAAGCAGAAAAAAACAGCTGATAATCAGAGGCCATGTACTCTGTAAAAAATGAAATAAGGCTGAAATAACTCTGAAGCTTTCAGTTTCTGACCAGAAGTTTCAGTTTTCCCTGGAGAAATAGGCAGGTGCCTTTTTAAATACAACTTGTTTTAGCTTGTTTTGCTTTTTGTCTTGTTTCAAGTTAGTAGCTAAAGGGGCCAGCTTTATCTGTGGTATGCTGCCATTGATTTCAATGCCATGACATAGTTGCCCCATGGTATTTTATAGACCCATGGGGAAGATGATCCCTCTGCAGAAGTGACAACTATCCACCACAAAGCTTGTACAAACCTTCTGAAGAAACAAAGTCAACACAATTTTATGTTGGCCATGCAAGAGGCCAATAAATATAGTGTGAGGGGTTTATTCTAGTAGTGTCTCTGCAATGTGGAAACAGATTTTGTATGCTGAAACAGATTTCATAGTTCACCATCAAGGGAAAGGTCTGCAAGCTTAAAACATCTCAGTAATAACTGCTGTGTTTTGGGGGGAGGGGAGAGGGAAACATCATGAGATTGAAAAACTCTTTGGAAAGCAGAGGAGTAGAAAGCATTCTGAATAACTGGGACCTAAGGGAACTGCACTCGATATTCATTAAAATAATAAAAAAAGAATGTGAGGAAGGATATTAATCATTTTACATTTCACTGGCTACTGATAGAGAAGTTTGTACTTGTTTTCAGTTATTGCACAATGAGAATATACAGACTACATCTTCCAGTTATAATAGCTAATATAGCAGCTGTTTTAAACTTCTTCTTACAAATGGGGAGCTAGTACTGAAATATTTGCTTCTCCATATAAATTGGAGGACTGGCCTCTGATCTCCAGTTTCATGTCATTTCTGGCAATCTGCCCTCTGCTGGTGGTGGTTCTGCAAAACTCATGACCTCAAAGTCAGGGGGTGGGAAGGACTTTGATCAAGCAGGAATAAAGGGGTTGTGGCTCCTTTAAGGGGTCCTTCCCTCCTTCATGTTGAGAGAGGTGCCATCACCTGAGCTGGGCTGGCCCGAGGGGCTCATGTAAACCATTGTTAATTATCTGGGAACCTGGATGGGGGGGAGGGGGAGGCTGCCCAGGTAAATGCTGGCATCTCCTGTTGGCAGTTGTCCATTGTAGATACTCATTACATAGGGAATCTGATTGCCTGATAAAACAGAGTTGGAAGTGGACTTATGGGAAGGCATCCCCTAAAGAAGCTGGGGAATGGGATTGAAGCTCCTAACATCTGGTACAATAAAGAGACACCCCCCCATCCCCCCCCAGCCCTTTAGCCCTTAGATGTGGGCAGCGTGGTGAGGTTCCAGCAATGGGCTGGGATGAGGTTTGGAGGGGTGGCAGGCTAGCAGCAGTTCTCCCAAATAGGTGGAAATGAATGAGAAAGGAATTGTGACATGGACTGTAGGAGTTATTGCCAGATAATTCCCAGATGAGTTAAGTAATAATGTTGCAAACTGATTAAACTACATCCTCCCATGTGTCCAGGATCCTGATGTTACAGCCAAATGTTTAAGGCAAGGTTTTGTCATTCCTCAAAGCACAATACAGTCCTCCACACTGCGTATGTTTAGGAACAACATTAGAAAGAAAATGGATGACAAAACTGTCTATTTTATTGCTAGTATAGAAATAAAATTAATTGTTTTAGAGTCCCTTATACCTGTAAGAATCCCAAAGCCCTCTACAAATGAACTGGATCTGTGTTCCTACAAATATTCATATGTCCACTTGTGTAATTTTACTCCAATGTAAGTAGTTATATTATAGCCAAGTGAATAAATTTAAACATAAGTGTTTGTCTAATCAGGGCCTTTATATTCAGAAAAACATGACTTGTCACTGAAGTGTAGCCATTAACCACTTGGGTGGAAATCACCATCTACCTGCCAGCATGCACCAATGCCACACAGCAGTGTAGGTTGAGAAGTAGTATCCCCATGAGAAAGTTCTACGGACAAATTAGGATGAGTTTGGTTGCTCTGTCAGCACATCGGAATACCCTTGCATAGGCTGGGTATAGCCATAACACTTAATAGTGTTTAAAAAAGATGAGCTGTCTAGATGGTGCAAAAATAAACTAAGTCCCTTGTTTCAGTCAAACTCGTGTTGCCTTTTTTCCAGTTGCAGCTGTGGAGAGCTTAAGAGAGAACTCTGCTTCTTGACATCCTTCACATATTGAGGTCATTGCACAGTGAATGCTCTCTGACTCAGAGTGGCCTGCTAGCTCGCATACCCATTCTGAAAGAGGATTCTGCCTTTGAAGATTTCACAGAATTCCAAGACATGAAGCATGACTCATTTTATGCCTCAAAAATTTCAATTAGGCAGCACCTTGCTGCTTAATGATGGGTTGCACCCTTGCCGCTACAGTTCACCACTCCTCCCTGCTGGTGTCTTGCATTTGTAGGTGCCATATGCCTGATGTTGTGACCCTTTTCAGTTTGACATCTGGTTGTCTTATAATAAGCAACACAATAATTATCCATGGGTACTATCCCAATTTATGAATTTCAGACTGAGACTTTTTGATAGTTTTTAAAGCTAGTGACAAATCAAAAAGATTTATTGCAGATCAGCACTTCCTTTTCCTTGTTTATAGCAGAAAGATCAATCTTTCAGAAGTCTGAATTGGTACTGTACATGCTCTGAAGACTTCTCCAGTGGTAGAAAGCTATCCATTATAGATTAGTTACAGGGCGCTTCAGAATGGGATAGCTATTTCTGGCAGGAATGGAAGCTGCCTCTCCTTTTTTATTTTCATATTTTTAAAGACAATGGGCAGGTGCTTGGCTTTTCTTAAGTCCCCTTTGCAGCACTACAGCAGCACGAGGGGATTTAAAGCTGTCTTAAGGCAACAGCTGAGGATTCTTTTTATAAAGGGCTACATCTGCTCCCTCACAGCACAGGGGTATTCCAGGGTGAGCTGGGGGTATGTCAGGGAAAAATCAAGGTGCAGTGCGCTACAGTGATATTCTGGGCAGCACAGGGACTTCTTGGAAACAGCTAGGCACTGGAAAGGTAGCATAAAGCGACCTATGTGCAGTGTGTATCCACGCAGCAGTCAACAACTGGGGATCTAGCTCACTTTGCAAACTTTGCGTGCAAAGTAGCCATTTAGGTTTTTAGCTGTGGTACCCTTTGGTTTATTACTCCAGTGTAAAATACTTTAACCTATTAAAATGTTTATCTAATATTTGATAGGGCATAAGATTAAAAAATGCTCTGTTGAACACTTCCCCATCTTGCTATTTACTTATTTACAACTTTGGGGCCTTTCAGGAACCTGGTTCAGATATGAGTATTCAGCTGCAGCTACTCGAACCATGTAAAACTCTCAGATCTGACAAAGTAAGGTTTGCATTAATTTCTTGTGTAGTGTAACCCTAGGACTATAAACCTGAATAACCATAACCTTCATTTAAAAAAAATATTACCTAAGATTTATTGGCATGAAAGGTAGTAGATAATGTCTATTACTGATTTACCTAAAAACATACTGTGATGGGTTGGATCACAGAAACCTCCTTTGGACTGCCATCTGATGTGCCAAGTCTACTTCTGCTTTCCTACCCTGTCAGCTTAGGACTGCAGTGCCCTGCCTGGTTTGAGCCAGTCCCTCTAGACTGCTGAAAACCCGGACCCAGCTCTGAACCACATCCCCTAATAGCTGTAGGCTTAATTGAAAGCAACTGAGGAAGTGTTCCTGTCCTTGACACGCAGATGCCCAACTCCCAGTGGGGCCCAAACCCCAAATAAATCCATTTTACCCTGTACAAAGCTTATACAGGGTAAACTCATAAATTGTTCACCCTCTATAACACTGATAGAGAGATATGCACAGCTGTTTGTCATCGTCCCCTCAATTCCCGCCCCCCCCCAGGTATTAATACATACTCTGGGTTAATTAATAAGTAAAAAGTGATTTTATTAAATACAGAAAGTAGGATTTCAGTGGTTCCAAGTAGTAACAGACAGAACAAAGTGAATTAGTGAGCAAAATAAAATAAAACACACAAGTCTAAGTATAGTACAATAATAAAACTGAATACAGATAAAATCCTCACCCAGTAAGCTTTCTTTTACAGACTAGTCCCCTTCTAGTCTGGGTCCAACAATCACTCACACCCCCTGTAGTTACTGTCTTTTGTTCCAGTTTCTTCCAGGTATCTTTGGAGGTGGAGAGGCTCTCTTTTTAGCCAGCTGAAGACAAAATGGAGGGGGTCTCCCAGGGGGTTAAATAGACTTTCTCTTGGGGGTGGAGACCCCCTCCTCTCTCCTATGCAAAGTCCAGCTACAAAATTGAGTGTTGGACTGACATACATGACTGAGTTCCTTACCAGCCAAGCCACATTCCTGGGAAAGCCCAGATGTGGATTGGCATCTCCAAGTTCACTGTTGGCTTAAGGGCTTCTTGACTGGACACCTACTGAGAATAGTCTTTTCTCGGGAAGCTGACCAACAGCTTCACTAAAACCTACTCAGAATCAAACAAGTATGCAGCCAATATTCATAACTTCAAATATAAAAATGATACATGCATACAAATATGATTAATCGATTCAGTAGATCACAACCTTTACAGAGCTATGTTACATAGCATATGTAGCATAAAACACATTCTAGTTATGTCATATATACATTAATAAGTATATTTCCATAAAGCCTTATGGGGGACATCGTCACACATACATATCAATGTTTTGTTGGAATTGATGGTGAAAATGCTGCATATAACATTCAACATTGGTATGTGGAGGGAGGTGACCAGAAGAGAGGAAAAGTATCAGTTTTATTGACCAGATGGAAAGTTCTTCTTTGAGTAGATTCAGCTGTATATTCAACCTAGGTGTGTGCATGTCCAGAGCACTGGAGCCAGAGAACTTTGCCTAGCAGTACCCGTAATTTTAGCCCCTTCCCTGGCAAGTAAGAGCAGCAGCTCTCAACACCCTCAGTTCCTTCTTCCCCACCCCTCTTCCCCACCCTGGCTACAGCCAGAGCTCCGTTTGGTGTTTTCACCTCACATTTTCATTCTCTGTTTCTGAGAACTTGTTCTTGTAGTTGGCCAACCTGTGTAATGCCCTCACCAGGGTTCAAGCATTGTCTGTCATGTGGGAGAGGCATTCCCAAGAGTGATACCCACACAAGGTGGTTACTGAGTCTCAGTGAAGGACTCACTAAAGAGCAGTGCTCCATCTGCAAGTCGTTCACAAAGAGGACTCAGGTGGCAAGAGACTTGTAGCTGAAACAGCACCTACTTAGAGCAGGCCATGAAGCCTGTTGATGGTGGTTGCCTTTAGATCCAGCAAGGGAATCCACTCCATGATTGGGATCTGGAGTTTCCCCCAGGAGGAAGAGGGGTTATTCATCCTCCTCTGGTACAGTTAGGAAGAGGTCCCATAAAATGAATTGGGCCATTCCAGGGTTCAAGGCAACTCTTTCTCATCTTCTAAGAGGAGTGCTGACTGGTACTATACTCCCTCCAGCACATGGAATGGAACAGGTCCATCCAAATGCTCCCTGGTACCACGCAAAGATCAGTGAGAGCCTGTATCATTGACTCTGGTTCCAGACATGGGGTGTCCGTTAGGTGTAGTACCAATTACATTGGCACCAGCACTGACTGACTCCACACCGGCAGCATACCAGGTAGCATACCTGCTTTGCTTGTCCCCACCCTCCAGTTAAAGAGTCGATTCCTTTGTGGCACATTAATAATGTCTTAGTGGCTTTTTATGGGACATCTGTTTGAGACTCTGGTAACTTCTTTTTCCCTTCTGTGTCAGAAAACTGCCTTCCTGATGGTGATACCATCTGCAAGGAGGGTGGGGGAGTTGCAGGTTTTGATGCAGCCAACATACATTCAATTTTCTAAAGACAAAGTAACCCTGCGGTCGCACACTAAGATTTTTCCAAAGTGGTTTATCAGTTTATTATATGATGGTTCCAATGTGGATTAGCATCAATACCAACTAAATAATGTAAATAAAGTATCTATGTTATCCTCTGTGGAATTCTATATTTAGAACAGAAGCCTTATATTTGTAGTATTAGAAGCCACTTTTGCTATAGCCTAGTATTGCAAAGAAATGCTAATAATGTTATTAAGAAATCATTTGACCTGCATAATTGTAATATTATTGCTGATAGAAGGCTGCTATATTATAATTCAAATTATAGCTCTTTAAACCCATTTACACTGCCTTATTTAGAGAATCATATACAAGAGGTTTCACTGCTTGTAATATACTTCAGTGAAATGATATTTAACAATTTTTCCCCTCTTCAACTGTCATTTTAAACCAAGGGATATTGTATTGTCTTGTACATCCTGTTCATTGACCTCTTCAGTGCTAGATATTAAGATGCTGTTACTGTAGTGCCCAGTGTATTCAAATTTAAAGGGCCAATCTGAAACTTTATATTTTTTTTAAATTCACTGAATTTTAAAAAATTCCAGGTTATTTGTATTGTAGTTCACCTTTACTTATATATATGAATGTGTGTGTGTATGTGTATATATAAATTATATAATTTTTTAAAAAAATGAGTGAATTTTAAAAAATAAAGTTTCAGATTGGCCCTTTCAAACACACCTTAAATATTATATAATAAAATATGGTTTGTCTGCTCCCTATTTATATAGCTCTTTCAGCAAGGGAAAAACTGACTCATATACTGACTGACTGAAGTCAATGGGAATTGAAGATGCTTGGCACTTCACGGGAGTGCTCAGGGCCTTGCAGGAATTAGTTGTGTATGCTTCATCCATCACCATTGAAGTCATTGATATGACTATATGATTATGAACTGAAAGAAAGATTAAACTAGTTAGTCCCCAACAGAGTGAGTGGGAAAGTCTTTTTGATGGTTGCATTTCAGTAACGAAATGTTGGAGTTAGTCCATCGCCATTGTCATTGTTCTGATAAGTCATTCAATTGGACACTTAATTTCCTGTGAATAATTTTTTTTTAAAACATCAGCACCCATGTTAAATAGGATATAAAAACATGGGGGCTGGAATACAAAGCTTATATTGCAAATAGAATTAGGCAAAATCTTCCAGATGTCTAGTTTAGTCACCAAAAAATGGGCTGCTGCTTCTTCTTCTTCTTCTTCTTCTTCTATGCTTAGCCAAACAGTTGCCCATAGCGATCATTCACCATTTGGCCTATTCCTGTGCAGCTGCAAGGGTTTGACAGGCCAAAATGCAACACCAGAACAGACTTAATGCACCCACGTAATCGGGTGTCCACCTCTGGGCAGTCTCCATCCTTTGGTTGGTGGAATTTTATAACAGATGTTATAAGCCACCCAGAGAACGACATTTACCAGAACATCTTGTGGCATTCTGGCTACATGTCTGAAATGCGTAAGACGCCAGTTGTGGAAAATGGCCCCAGTGGTCTGTAGACTGGAATGACAGTAAACATCAGCATTATGAATGAAGTGATTCTACTTTATGCCTGATATTCAATGTTGGCCTTTTGTATAGAAAGCCTCCAGTTTTGCCCAGTCTGAGCGGCATAGTGTCCATATTTTGCAACCATTCAGCAGTATGGAGAGAATACAGCTCAAATAGATCCTGAACTTGGTTATCATGCCAAGATCATGTTGATTCGATATTTGTCATAAATGACCCCTGGCAGACACTGCAATGCCAATCCAGTGGGCTGACGTCTTTTATTATTTTTATAAAAAAGAAACACTGAAACTGCCCGGTGCATGAACAATAACTCCATTTTTTGTTCCTTTTAAAAAAACCCAGTCAGTGGTCTTTACCATTCTGTAGCACTAAACAAAATACTACTGATTGCTCTTGAACTTTGATTATTATCATTGGCATTATTAATGCTTTAGTTTTTATGAAAGAGTGTGACAGGAACAGGCATTTTAGAGCTTTGAATCTTTATATATTTGAGTACCCAGAGTTAGGCACCTAAATAAATTACCTGATTTTCAGAAGTGCTCAAGGTAATAGGTACAATAAGAGTTCTGAAGTTCAGCAGCACTGAAAATCAGGCTGCTAGCATGTAGCTGGCTAAATAGGGACATAAGTCTCCAGTAGGCTGCTGGGTCTGAATATTTTACCTCAAGGACTATAATGGTTTAATTCATGTCATTTCATTCAGGTCCAGGTTACACTTACAATTTACAGTGTAAATTGAAAAGGTGGGTTTTTTTTAAACTTTCTATATGACTGAATTATTTTTGTATTAAAGTTCCTTTATTTTTTTTAAGTACTGTTTAAAGTGGTGTATGCAGTGTTGTTGTAGATGTGTCATTCCCAGGATATTAGAGAGACAACTTCTGTTAGTGGGAGAGACAAGCTTTTGAGCTATACAGAGCTCTTTTTCAGAACCTGAAGCTCGAAACTTCCATCAACTGAAGTTGGTCCACTAAAAGATATTACCTCACCCACCTTGTCTCATTGAGGTTCTGTGACAGCTAGCCTCTTGGATGACACAGCAGGGACTGAAGGGACTTCCCACCCTAAAAGCAGGAGTTGCTACCTTCTGAGTTACAAAGCAAAGGCTTTGTAGAAAGGCTGTAACAACTCATATCCATATCGACACCAAGTGGGACTTGTTAGAAACACTCACCAGTGAGTTACAGTTGCATTTTAAAAACGGACAAAAGGAAAGAAATTCAAAATTAAAGCTGCTACTGTGACATTAATTGATCTCTTTTGTCTAGACATGACAGCATATATATTAAATTATTCAGTGCCCCCATCCATAACGTCTTCCTCCTTATTACAGATATGCTTAATAAATTTACCCCAAAAGAAATATCTACTAACGTAACGCACAAACTCAAAAGCAATCTCCACACATGACCTTATGTAGCCCAAAGAATGTCCCAGATTGGAATAGTTCTGTACGAGGAAGAGCATGCCAGGCTAACTCCTGCTTACAAGAGCATTTCCTTTAGCTTCAGTAGGAACATTCAGGTGAGCAAGGCAAGTAGGATTTGGCCTATAGTCAGCCTTTTTGCAAACTAGATTAATAATGCTAAGTAAACTCCAAATGTGTTAGTGAAACTAAAAGGAGACTGCAAATCTAGAAGTCCCAAATGTTGATTGCTTATCCAGCATTGTGCAGATGTCACTGTAAGTGCATTACCAAGTCACCCACATACCAACAGCTTTCACAAAGGTATTTGTGAGTTCCTTTTAGAGCATACATATCAGATTCAAGAGACCCATTTAAAACTGCTAAGTGCTTTTTCAGTCTATGGGCTATGTGCACTTTGTACATGTGATGTCACTTGGAGTCCTTTGCATCGAAAAGTAGTGGTTGTCTCACTTATGCTAGTAAACTCCCCAATAACTGTCAGTAATTTCAAAACCAACCTTGTCTTATCAGACCTCTGGCTTCTAGGGTAGAAGAACATCTCAATTTACCTCAATTTAAAATGTTCTAGATGAGCATCAGAAGTTCAGCAAGTCAGAATCTGTGATTCCTTTTCAGCACTGTTTTGAATTAATTAAACTGAAGCAGAAGTAGTCCAGCAGGCCAAGGACTGGAGATCAGCTCTTCAGCAGCTCATTGCTAACTTCACTGAACTCCAGATGTATTAATAGAGTTTAAGGTTAGGAAGGACCATTAGATCATTTGTGATGTACAGGAGGTCACACTAGACTTTACATTTTGACTAAAGCATACCATGCAGAAAGGCATCCACTACTGATTTGAAGAGCAAGAGATGGAGAATCCACCACTTACCTTGGTAGTTTGTTCCAGTGTTTAACTGCCCACACTGCTTACAAAAAAATGTGCCTAATTTCTAACTTACCTGGCTTCAGCTTGTTCTTGTTATGCCTTTCTGTGCTAGATTTAAAGAACCTTTTAATACCTGGTATTTTCTCCCTATGAATGTACTTATACACTCATCTGTGTCTTCTTTTTGATAAACTAAACAGACATTTTCTCCAGCCTTCAAATAATTGTTTGGCTCTTTTCTGAACCTTCTCCAATTTTTCAACCTCTTTAAAAAAAATGTCAACTCTGTACACAGTTTTCTAGTATAAGGTGCACTAATGTTGTATACAGAAGTAAAATCACCTTCCTACTAGGTACTTCCCTGTTTATAAATCCAAGGATCTCATTAGGCTTTTTACCACAGCATTGAACTGGGAGCTCACAGGGAATTGTTTGGCCACTATGACCCCTAAATCCTCTTCAGAGTCACTACCTTTCAGGATCCAGTCACCGACCCTGTAGTTGTAGCCCACATTTCTTGTTCGTAGTTGTATATTTTGATACAGTCAAATGCAAAGTTATACATTTTTTAATGGGCCCAGGTTACCAAGCAATCCAGATCACTTTGTATGCCTGTCCTCTCATCATTAATATTAATTTGCCTCATCCGCACACATTACCAAGAGTTATTTTATCTTTACTTCAAGATTAATGATGAAAATGTTGAATAGTCTCCAGCTTGATACCAATCTTTTTGGAACCTAGGATGACCAGATACCAAGTGTGAAAAATTGGGGTGGGAGGTAATACAAGCCTATAAAACACATAGCCCTGAATATCAGGACTGTTCTTATCAAATTGGGACATCTGGTCACCTTAGTGCAGTGCTCCCCAAACTTTTTAATTTGTGCCCCCCCTTACCTCTGTCCATGACCTCCACCACAGAGCCAGGAGCAGGGCCACAGCTCCAAGAGGGGGGATCATGGACAGGAGTAAGGGGGTCTAGGCTGGGGCCACAGCCAGGACCTTGGGTGTGGGGCCAGCAGCCGAGGCCAGGAGCAGGGGCTAGTTTGGGGCCCTGCTACATCTTCCTGAATGTTACTCTGCACTTCCTAAAGGGGGTTATGCCCCACAAATTGAAGACTTCTGTCTTAGTGGATGGAACCCCACTAGAAACATCCTAATTCAATGGTGGGTCCTCATCTGACAACAACTTTTTTGAGATCTGTCAGTCAGCCAGTTCTTAATCCATTTAACGTGTTCCATTGGTACTATATAGAGCTATTTATTAATCAGAATGTTGTGTGGTACCCGGTCAAATGCTTTCACAAGGCTAAATATTCACAGCAGTTACATAGAAGTCCTAGGATAGATTTTGAAGTATTCATGTTCCAAGATCCCACCTTTTCTCTCTATCTACATAACTAAAATTCTGGCCCAGGCTCTCCTCTCACATTGACTACTGCAATCTCCTCCTTTCTGGTCTTGGAAAATGTCATCTTGCCTCTTAAATCCATTCAAAATGCTGCTGCAAAAATCATCTTCTTGGTTTCTTGCTTTGATCACACCCCATCACCTCCTTTCTTGTATGACTTCACTGGCTTCCTTTTTTTTCAGTTGCATTAAGATCTGACTACTTGTCTTCATTTTAAGGCCTTTTGAGTTTTAGCCCCAGTTCCCTGCCCTACCTATTAGCAGACAAAAGGTATAGAGATGTCAGCATCTTCTTTGTGAATGATGCCAGCCTTGACTGATCATTAGTCAGTTTTTCCCACATGAATCTTTCCCATTCCTCCCATGACACAAGTGAGGAGCTCATTGTAAAATCCACAGAGCCACAACACTCTCAGATTTCAAATTTCTGCTTAAAACTCACCTTTGCTGTGGTGTGTTTAAAACATCTGATATTAGCCAGCTGGGAGGGAGCAGGCATTCTGTGCCTGGTGCCTATTATGCTGGGCATAATTCTCTCACTCTTACTTTGTGTTTATTTACTGTATCCACACACTCCCTGCTCTTAAGAGGAAATATCTTTTCACTATATGGATATATTGTCTCTAGCATAGTGGGGCACTGGGCTCTGACTTGGACCTGTAGATACTACCAAATACAAATAATAATCTATTAAACTGTGTTCATATCATGGTATTCCATTGCAGCAAGAACTCCACTTCGTAAGAGTCAACCTACAGTCATAATTTGGAATTTTATTGGCTTCACTTATAACATTATGACTCTATTCTGCCATCACTTATGTGGCATGTGTGGTTCTTGTAACTTCAAGTTTTAAAAAATCCCAGTGCATGCACTGTGAAGTTTCCAAAATAATCATAATAAATTAAAATAATACATAGCTCTTATGGCACTTTTCAGCCACAGATCTCAAAGCACTTTACAAAGAAGACAAGTATTCATCTGCCGTGAAGATCTCTGCTCAGAGGCACTGCAAACCTTTTACACTTTATTTAAAAGTTAATGTAGTGCCTGTGAAAAGTGAGTTCCCCAGCCTGGGAATCTTCTATATATCTATAGAACCCCTGGGGAACTGGCAGGAGAATATGCACATCAATATACTGCACCATAAAATGCCATCTTTAATAACAGCAGCCCAGGAAGGAGAAGAATAAGTACTTCACTTTCCATTAATATTTAATCTTGAACTTCTTTCAATTGCAGCTAATCACAAATGTGGTTCCTGTGATGCAATAGGTAAAGACATCCACCCCCTGGGGACTTGGCTAAATCTGCTGACTCATTTAATGTATGGTGTAGAATAGATATCACAATTTTCAGATGCTACCAATTTTAGTTTTATTCAGGAGCTGGATTTGTGCCACTGACCAAGAGCAAACGAGCTCTATATCCCATTGCTAATTCCCTGAGCCATGTGGAGCACTATAGTTAAACAGCTGGCTAGCAATTTAAAACTGACTTTGGAAAGAAGGCAGATGGGCACAGGCTTGCAAATAATGTGGTTTCATGAAGATAAGAGAATAGTGTGTAATAGTAGTGCTCTCCAATTGTGCAAGACAATTTTGGCAGTTAACTTCTCCTAGAAATGGAAAAATTCCTCAGTGATTGATTGTACATGTTTCCTTCAACGTTTTAGGATAAAATGTCAAAATAGCCAGTAATGTTGGTGCTTCCAACTTGTTGAATAGTGAAAAATAAACCTAGTTAGGTTCAAATTAAGAGTCAAGGGGTTTTGCTCTTAATGGAACTACCTGAAGTAGATAACTCAATAACATGAGTTAAAGTGAAATGCAATTTATTCGGATTATTCATATTGTATTCCAAATAACCCAGGTGTAACTACTTATAAGGTTTCAGATTTTCTATGCTCAGATTAACTCCATGGCTAATTAGATTTCCAAAACTTAGTTTGTCCCTAAGAGTTTGTATTTTTTGGTCCTGTCACAGGGTTCGGTAGGCAATCCAGACCACTGAGGGGTTGAGTCACCACCTGCTCTGCAACCCAGTGTGCTGCAAATGCCTTGGTACTGTAACTCCCTGCCTGGAACATTCCCAGACAGCAACAAGCATGCAGGGCACCTGAATGTCTGTGTGCTATGCAGTCAGTCCTGGTTCAGCAGCTGAACTGCAGCAGTCTGTCTACAGCCCCATAGCCCCAAACTGGCTTCCACCAGACTTGGTTACGACTTAGCAAGGTGACCCTAACATACTCCCAGTCCAAAGTTTCCCCAAAATCATGTGCTTTAGAATGTCAAGCCCTCTCCTGAACAGTTCAGTGAGATAATAAGGTGCATTTATTCCTCTAAAGACACACAAGCACATCACAGCTTATTAATTTAACTGGGGTAAATATACCCTTCCCATCAAACACAGCACTGACTTGGTTTATAGTAAAAATAAAACAAATTTATTAATAATAGAGCACAGGTTAAGTGATGCCAAGTAAAAAAGCAATAATTAGAAAGGGTTACAAGCAAATAAAAGTGAAAACTTAATCTAGCAAGGTACAGGCTTTGTTCAAGATGGTTCTTCTCACCAATCTTCCTTCTTTTCAGCAATGGCTGACTCTCCTTCTGTCAGGACTTCCAAAAGAAGCACAAGGGGCTGGCTTCCCTTGTCTTCCTGAGTGAAAGATCTTTGCTTAAGCTCTTTTCTCATCTACATTCAGTTTCCAGAGACTTCAACTCTCACCCCTTGGTTGAAGAACCCATCTTTTTCAGCTTGCAAGAGATCTGGACTCTTGTGTCTACCTAAATGTTTGCAAGATATTTGTTGTAAAATAAAACCCAGACCGGGGAGTCAATTATTTTTTATCAAAGTCCAAATGTCTTGGTCGAGGTATAGACAAGGCCCAGTTACTAGAGAAAATAATAATAAATGATAAGTAAATAAAAAGATTTTGGGGTCCATTCAAAAGTGTCTGGCAGTACGGACTTGGCCTGCAGTCTGCCTCTTGACTACCCCTGATGCAGACCAAACTTCTCTCACCTGCTGGGTACAGATGCCATACTGTCTACTCCCTCACTTGTTAGCTTGATTGTCTCTGCCTGAAGACTGGGCTGGTCAGAGAACAAATACACATTCCTTTTTCTAAAGCAGACTGCTTATGCATATCTTGCCAAACACATTTTAAGAATAT
Organism: Lepidochelys olivacea; assembly: GCF_965140295.1. NCBI lineage: Eukaryota > Metazoa > Chordata > Testudines > Cheloniidae > Lepidochelys > Lepidochelys olivacea. The sequence goes on from NC_140414.1 coordinate 100,403,143, forward strand.
AAATTATAGTGCATATGTGTAACTTTGTCCGTGTCTTGTGTATAATAATATTAATTATCAGTGAGTTTAGTTTTCCAATGATATCTTACATGACACCTAATTAGATGGCATACACTGAATTGGTCAGGCCAGCTGAGACACATTACCTGATACCAGTGAGCTCTTTGCTCTTCGGCACTGGGATGCTCTTAGGCTCATACCTCCCCCACCTTATAAAGTTGCAGGAGGGTTAACCACTGGCTAACTTGTGGAACCAGGTCAGAGCCCTCTTTCCTGAATAGGGTATCCACCAACATATTTTTTCCCCTTTATATCGAAGAAACCTATTTTGTCACCTTTGACTGTTCATGGTCTCCAGGACATATCAGAGTGCCCATAGCTTCTATCGAGTTGTTACAAATATTTCAAAGTGACATTAATGACCAGTGTGGTGTTAGATTACAGATGATATTTTAGGTATCACCTTTTAAATAAATGACACCAGTGTGTGAGGTGTAGTGACTGTGTCAGGCTGCGCAAGAGTTGCTGGCACGGTGGTGAATCACAAATGGGCCTGTGTGTCACAGGGTCTGAAACTGGTAACTGGTTTTGATATAGAGTACTTGTGGCACCTTAGAGACTAACAAATTTTGTGTAGCTCACAAAAGCTTATGCTCAAATAAATTTGTTAGTCTGTAAGGTGCCACAAGTATTCCTTTTCTTTTTGCGAATACAGACTAACATGGCTGCTACTCTGAAACCTGGTTTTGATATGTTCTTTTAAAAAATTCTTTACGGTAAATTGTGGCTTTTAAATTGGTAATAGAATGCCATTATCTAGGTAGCGTTATGAGTATACAATTTCACTATACATTCTTTGTTTATACAGTCTATTTCTTTAGGAAAACAAATCAGGCCTGTACTGGATACCAAAGGTCCCATTTTTTCGAGATTCTGAGGCTGCAGAAATTTCCATACGATTTTTCTGCTGCCAGAGAATTAGGGAGCTGCTGCAGAATGTCTTTCTTTCCCTCTGTGTTTTTCATGAGATACTCTAGTCAAAATACCATTTTCCTTCCATGTGTATTTGCTTTGTCCTTAACCCAGGATACCAGGGACTTGTTTAGAATTTATTAAATTAACAAACACATCATTCAAATAGCAGTGGCAGAAATGTGTGTGCTTGTTTGGACTCTTCAACCAAGTAAGAAGAACCATGTGTCTGGAGCACTTAATTATTTTTGTTGCCAACAATATTCAGAATGACAATATTCTCCTTTGAAGATCAATGTGGGTAGTATTAGTTATTTGGATATATAATATGCTCCCATCCCAGTCCCTTGGTGTCTATACATGTCAGTTATCTAAATGTACATATAAAAATTAAACCCAATGTTGGCTTTTCAAGCACTTTCAGCCCTTCATAAATACAAATCAAATCCCTCCTCTCTAACATTAGTTTACAGGTACCCAACCCCTCTCTCTTGGAAAAAGCCTGCCAAAATGGATAGGCCTTGCAGCATGCCCTAAAAGTCAACACATTTGTGTTCTGCTCAACCAAGCTCTACTAAACAGTCAAAGGCCTTCCACTGAAAATACTCAGCCTCTATCTCCTCCAGCCATAACCAGAGTCTGTGGGTTTAAGCATCCCAGATGCTCTCACCTAATAGGGTACAACTCCATGTAACTGATCCAGCTTTCACTGATTGCAATGGAAAGACTCCCCTTGATGTGACTGTAGCAGGACCAGGCTGAATAAGAGGGATGGTCTCTAAGGGTATGTCTAGGCTGCAATCCCCTCTCCACCCTTCAAAACAGTAAGTCTCAGAGCCTTGGTCTGTAGACGCACACTTGTGCTGTGGTACTAAAAATAGCATATAGACTGTACCACTTGGGCTGGAGCTCAGGCTCTGACACTCAGTGGGGGGAAGTGGTCTCAGAGCCCAAGCAGCAATGTCTACATGGCTATTTTTAAGTACTGTAGCACGAGCCTGAATCTGTAGGCCTGGTCTCTGAGACTTGCTGCCATGGGGTTATTTTTTTTCAGTATAGACATACTCCAAAACACAGTCCTAGTAGAGGGTAAGAATCTCTGATCTATGTCAATCACAGACCTTTTTGAAACTGACTGGTGTGCTAGTCACCTTCCATTCAATAAGGTAACAATGAATTGCCCCTTTGTACAGTGATAACTGGAAAAGTGGAAACTACCTCCCAAGGACTAGACCACATGCAAGGCCTGGGCATAGGCTGACTCATGTGGACCAAGAGGCCGCCTTGGGGACTGATAACAAATGCAGAGGCTGGGGATTAATCGATGGAATCATCTGTCTGTGCTAGCCAGCTACGAGACAGAAAAGCACTGGTAGCCAGGCTTTCGCAGAAAACAGAGAGACTGATTTTGGGCCAGAGTGCTGGCTGGAAAGGCAGGCTTAGAAGTGTAAGCAAGGAAACTGTCTCCTGCTGTTTGATTCCTACTGTGTTCAAGGAAACAATGCTTTCAATGCTCTCTGTAAACAATCAGGTTTGCATACAAGAAATACCTTACGCAGTGATGAGCTGCCAAAATCTTAACAACGGGTTCCCTCCTCACCCCACGAGGGGGTCGTTGCCCACCCCTGCCCCCCGGGTCTCCTGCCCCATCCAACCCCCCCGCGTTCCTGGATGCCCCCCCAGGACCCCTGCCCCATCCCCCCCCCCCCCGTGTCCCCTGACTGCCCCCAGAACCAGGCAGGAGGGTCTCGTGGGCCACCGTAGTGGGTGCCCACCCCATCCCTAACAGCCAGAGGCACCTGCTGGGGGGCGAGGTGGAGAGTCCCAGCGGTGCTTACCTGGGGCAGCTCCCAGGAAGCATCTGGCAGGTCCCTCTGGCTCCTAGAGGCCGGGAAGCTTAGCTGGGGGGGAGCAGGGGAAGCAGCTGCTCCCCCAACTGATCACATGAAAAGTGGCGCCTTAGGCAGCGGTGAGCTGGAGCCGGTTCGCACTGGTTTGCTAGAACCGGTTGTTAAATTTAGAAGCCCTTTTAGAACCGGTTGTTCCGCAAGGGACAACCGGTTCTAAAAGGGCTTTTAAATTTAACCGGCCAAAAGTGGCACCTTAGGCGCTGACTCCATGGGTGCTCCAGGGCTGGAGCACCCACGGGGAAAATTTGGTGGGTACAGAGCACCCACCGGCAGCTCCCCGCCCCGCGCCTGGCCCCAGCTCACCTCCACTCCGCCTCCGCCTCCTCCCCTGAACGCGCCGCCCCGCTCTGCTTCTCCGCCCCCGCACCCCCCTGGCTTCCCGCGAATCAGCTGTTCAAGCGGGAAGCTGGGGAGGGCTGAGACGCAAGCCGCGGCTTCCCGCTCAGGCCCAGGGAGGCAGAGCAGAGGTGAGCTCGGGGGGGGGGGTGCGAGGAGGGCTGCCCGCGCCGCAGCAGGTAACCCAGGAAGGGGGAGGGCACGCAGGGGAACCATTCCCCACCCCAGCTCACCTCCGCCACCCTCGGCCTGAGCGGGAAGCCACAGCCTGCTTCTCAGTCCTCCCCAGCTGCCTGCCGAACAGCTGATTCGCGGGAAGCCAGGGGGGCGTGGAGAAGCAGAGTGGGGCGGCGCGTTCAGGGGAGGAGGCGGAGGTGGAGCGGAGGTGAGCTGGGGCCAGGCGTGGGGCGGGGAGCTGCCGGTGGGTGCTCTGCATCCACCAAATTTTCCCCGTGGGTGCTCCAGCCCCGGAGCACCCAGGGTGTCGGCGCCTAAGGCCAGTGATGAGCTGCCAAAATCTTAACAACGGGTTCCCTCCTCACCTCACGAGGGCGTCGTTGCCCACCCCCACCCACGGGAAGCTGGGGAGGACTGAGAAGCAGGCTGCGGCTTCCCGCTCAGGCCGAGGGTGGTGGAGGTGAGCTGGGGCGGGGAGCGGTTTCCCTGTGTGCCCCCACCCAGGGTTACCTGCTGTGGCGCGGGCGGCCCTCCTCGCGTCTCCTTCCCTCCTGCCCGAGCTCACCTCCGCTCTGTCTCCCTGGGCCTGAGCAGGAAGCCGCGGCTTGCTTCTCAGCCCTCCCTGGCTTCCTGTGCGAACAGTTGATTCGCGGGAAGCCGGGGGGTGGGGGGCGGAGAAGCAGAGCGGGGTGGCGCGTTCAGGGGAGGAGGCGGACATGGAGTGGAGGTGAGCTGGGGCTGGGGGTGGGGCAGGGAGCTGCCGGTGGATGCTCTGCACCCACCAAATTTTCCCCTTGGGTGCTCCAGGGCTGGAGCACCCGTGGAGTCGGCGGTTAAGGTGCCACTTTTGGCCGGTTAAAGTTAGAAGCCCTTTTAGAACCGGTTGTCACTCGTGGGTCTAGTTTAGATTGTAAGGCAACAAGCAACAGGCTCAGATCTAAGCAACAGGCTCAAATCTTAAAATGAGGCAGAAATTGAAACCTTGTTCATCCAACCAGCACCAGTATTTGGTTTGGAAGCTTCAAGGGGCTGGTTCATTAGAGTCTGCATAGCTGCTGCACGCCTTGATAACCATAGCTCTTGGCAGTCAAGCTGTCTCTGGAGTTACTTATTTCTCCCCTTACAATTGCTCAGTAATTCTGTATTCTTTAAAATGGAAATCTTGCCAGAGATAAAAGGATTAGCAAGCATCTGATGATTATTTTGGGGCAGTTCAAATAGAGATCCATGATAGTTCTAGAGCTGTTGATTCCCAAAGAATGTGTACTTTCATTAATTTAAAATCCCATAGAAGAAGTAATTTGAAATACTGCATTCTCACTACATGGCCACATTTGAAATCTCAAAGTGATTGTTATTCCCCTAATAACTAGAGAGTAAAAATATTCTTAGGAGAAGATCAAGTTTTTTTCAGGATCTGTTGCATATAAAAGGATGCCATCTAAGCGTGAGCCCTGTGGCCTGAAGCTCTTGAGGAAAAGCAGCTCTCTGCTCCTAGCTGGAAGAAATTTCACAGAATGACTTAATCTGCATGAGCTATTTACCCAGAAATACAGATGGACAGAAGCTCCAGAGGCTAAATGGGGAAAGTGCGGCACAGAAGGAACATCATTTCCATAAACTGTCTACCCAGAATTTCTCCAGTGACCTGTGGGGGTCGCTATAATCGTATATCAACTCAGGATTCGTTGGGAAGCAGAAAGTGAACTGAGAGAAATCACAATAGCTTTACCCATATGGCAAAGTCTGTCTGTTATACATTAATAGTTCCCCTTCACTTATTCTGTGCTGGTGGGAGCACTCTTCAATGGGAGACAATGCTGGAGTGCAACTCAAAGGCAGGTCTCAGCTGAAGCACAGAGGACAGCAGCAGAGCAGAGTGAACTCTGGTGAGAACCATCCTACCCAACTACTAAATAAAGCTAAAATCACTATAGCTGGGTTAGCTGGTGGAGCCTCAGGATAGGACCAGGCAGCATTTCCCAATGGGCTGAAGGCAGGCCTATGCACATGCACCTTTGGATTCAGGGATTGTGTTACCCACTGACAGGAAATGGAGGAAGTAACCAGGGAGACAGCCATTTTAGACTTGATTCTGAACAACAGGGAGGAATTGGTTAAGAATCTGAAAGTGAAAGGCAGCTTTTGTGGCAGTGATCATGAAATGATAGATTTCATTATTCTAATGAAAGGAAGGAGTGAAAGCAGCAGAATAAGGAAAATGGACTTCAAAAAAGCAAACTTCAAGAAAATTAGATTTTCTTTTCCATGAGAACTTACCCACCAGTTCTCTAAGGGATTTAGGGGAGCGGGCAGTTTCTCAGGAAACAGTATTAAATGCACAACTACCAACTATGCTGATGTGAAGGAAAGATAGGAGGAACAGTAAGAGTCAGTATGGGTCCATCAGGCAGAACCTGAAATCAGAAAGAAATCTTATAAAAAGTGGACATATGGATGAATTGCTAAGGAGTATAAAAGAATACCACAAGCTGGGGGATATGGGATAAAAATGGAAAGGCTAAGGCACAAAATGAGTTAAACTATCAAGGGCTATAAAAGACAACAAAAAAGAGGTTCTTTTATTAGGGGCAAAATATTTATATTATTAGCAAAAGATAGATCAAGAAAACAGTGAATTCTTCTTAGTGATGATGGAGAACTAATGACGTCTGGAAGGCTGAAGTGTTTATCTATTTTGATTCAGTCCCCACTAAAAACGGTTAATGGTGAACAGATACTCACAATTAATATCAACAACAAGAGGGAAGGAAAGCAAGCTAAAATAGGGAAAGAACAGGCTAAAGACTATTTTGATAAGTTAGATGTATTCAATTCTGCAGGACCTGATGAAACTGGACCTGATGAAATTCATCCTAGGGTACTTAAGGAACTAGCAAAAGCAATCTTGGAATGATCAGCAATTTTATTTTTAAGAACTCCTGGAGGACAGGTAAAGTCCCAGAGGACTGGAGAAGGGCAAGCCAAATATCAGGGGGAAAAAAATGATCCAAGGAATTATAGACCAGTCAGCCTTACTTTGATAAACAATCAATTTGTAAGCACCTAGACGATAAAAGGCTTATAAGAAACAGGCAGCATGGATTTGTCAAGATCCAATCATACCAAACCAACCTAATTTCTTTCTTTGACAGGGTTATTGGCCTGGTGAACAAAGGGAAGCAGTAGAAGTGATATATCTTGATTTTAATAAGGATTTGTCTCAAATGACATTCTTATAAACAAACTAGAGAAATGTGGTCTAGATAAAATTGATATAAAGTGTGTGCACAACTGGTTGAAAAACCATACTCAAAGAGTAGTTATCAATGGTTTTCTGTCAAATTGGCTGGGCACATCTAGTGGGGTTGCACAGGGGTCAGTCCTGGGTCTAGTACTATTTGATATTTTATTAGTGGTTTGGATAATGGTATGGAGAGTATACTTATAAAATTTGTGGATTTCAACAAGCTGGGAGGGATTTTAATCATTTTGGAGGACAGGATTACAATTCAAAATGAGTTTGAGAAATTGGAGAATTGGTCTGAAATAAAGAAGATGAATTCAATAAAGACAAGTACAAAGTGCTTCAGTTAGGAAGGAAAACCCAAATGTACAACTGCAAAATGGGGAATAACTGACAAGGTGGTTGGACTGCTGAAAAGGATCTGGAAGATATAGTGGATTACAAATTAAATGAGTCAACAATGTGATGCAGTTGCAAAAAAGGCTTATATTCTGCGGTGTATTAACAGGAATGTTGTATGTAAAACAAGAGAGGTAATTGTCCCACTCTACCTGGTACTGGTGTCCAATTCTGGGTACCACACTTTAGGAAAGATGTGGATAAATTGGAGATAGTCCAGATTTGACTGGAGGAGAGCAACAAAAATGATAAGTTTAGACAGCCTGACATATATGAGGAAAGCTTAAAAAAATTGGGCATGTTTAGTCTTGAGAAAAGAAGATTGAAGGGGGTCCTGATAAGTCTTCAGATATGTTAAGGGCTGTTTTAAAGGGGATACTGATCAATTGTTTTCCATGTCCACTGAACAAGAAGTAATGGTCTTAATCTGCAGCAAGGGAGATTTATTTTTTCCTGATATCTAACCTTTCTAACTAAAAGGGTATTTAAGCTCTGGAATAGGCTTCCAAGGGAGGTTGTGCAATCCCCATCATTGGAGGTGTTTAAGAACAGGTTGGAGAAATACCTGTCAAGGATAGGCTAGGTTTACTTAGTTCTCCCTCAGTGCAGGGGCATGGATTGGATGACTTATCAAAGTCCATTTGAGCTCTACATTTCTATGATTCCATGACACTAAATTAGAATGGGTTTTAGTGGATGGGTAGAGGTGACTATTTGCCTATTGGACATGCTCACTGGTGAGTGGGGAACCAAGTTAGTGGATTGTGGCCAAAGTTCCATGCAGGAGTGTTTTTGCTTATCCTTCGTTTAGCTATATCAATGCTGTGCTCCCTTTTCCATAAATGAAGTGTCCTTTTTTCATACATGGACTCAGTACTTGTGAGTGGGGAAGTATTATCTATCAAGGGTTCCCAGGGCAGGTATTTAATGACCCCAGAAATTCTGTGTCTGTTCTCAAGCCAGTGACCGTGCATGCCCATACATACACACACTGTGACCCAAGAACCCCTTAATGCCAATAGCAAGGGGATTACAGGACTATCCTGATTCTGGTATGTACATTTTGCTTCACCAAAGAATATCACCTGAAGCCTTAAGTGAAAGTTGGGTCACAGTGGTCATTAACATCATGGGGCTATATATATATATGAATACTGTGTGTGTGTGTGTGTGTGTTCTGAAAATATGTTTTAAAAGTCTCTATCAAGGTATTAGTCACTAGCACAGGTGAAAAATGGGTTTTCCTCCATACGGGAGGTAAGAAACGTATCTGTCTGTTATGAAGTAACAGAATGGATGTCCATTTACATACAAAGTAAATGTTTACAATGAGATGTAAAGTCAACAGGGAAGCAGCACATAGGAAAATCAAGCCATAGGTGATTATCCAGTGTCTCAGTATGGACAACTAACTTTGGGGGTATATATAGAAGGCAGAGAAGACCCGCCCCACCCACGTAGGACATAAACAAACTGTGTGTTCCCATTAATGAAAATGGGATCTCAGCCAGCCGGGGCTGAAAACACTGGAAAGGATTCTGGGTGAGAAAAACTTATTGAGACAGGAGATTAAGTTAAATTTTGTCTCTAGAAAGTGTGTTATGATTTTGTTTTATATGTAACAATTTGTTTCCAATATCCCTCCTCACTATCTCTTGAATCTCCCTAGTCTTTGATAATAAATGTATTCTTGTTTTAACTATACCTGTGTTGTGTGTGAAGCAAAGTGCTGGTCCTGAACTGAATCTTACAAGCTGATGCCTATACTTTTCCTTTGGGAACAAGAAGCCTGGTAATTCTGAGAGTAGCCAGTGTCAGAGGCTGGTTATCATATGGAATACTTCAAAGGGACTCGGGGACTAGTGCACACCTATTGTTAAACTGCAAGGCAACGTAATGGCTGGCATAGCCCAGAGAAGAGTGCTTGAGTGGATAACGGGTGGATGGTGTCAGGGAGCTGACACCTAGCTAAGCACAAGTGAGACTCCCTTATGCTGGAGGTATATTCTGTTAAGCTCCTCCATCTCAATCCCCTATTCCCTGTCCCAACATGTCTTTCCCTGGCATGGGCCTATTTAGTGTCCTTTTCTGCCACCAGTTTCTCATCTGTCAAAAAACACAACTGTATATTCAGAAGGGATTTCATGGAGACTTTAAGTGGCATTAAGATGACATATACTGCTGATATTCCAGGGACTTTATATACAGTATCTGAGAGAGATTTTTATTCAGATGGATGACCACAAAGGAAAGGACATTCATTCTTCCGAGACACTATCACATGTGTAGGTATTCTCTAGCCCCCTCATTGTGACCCTTCAGTTTGCATTGTGTCGGTGAATGGGGGCTACTATGGCGTCCTTTGTAAAATACTGTTGGGAAAAAATGCCTTTGTGTATAACTAGTATTTAGACTACATCTCTTTTTGTTGCTATTTCGTGTGAGGATTTCCCATTTGAATTTCTCTTTGGGAATACCTCACCCCCTTTTAACATTCACATTATGTTATGGGCAAGGGAGGTTTCATAAATGTAAAAGGCTTCTAAACTAAATGATAGAGAATGGTGTCCTCATAAAGAGGCTCTTCTGTTAATAAGGAGGAAGATTTCTGCATGAATCACCACAATTAATTTCCTCCAATAAAGACTTCTTACCCAGTGGAGAAGAAAGGTAAGTCATTTTTTGGCTCATATTCATCAATTACCTGTTGCTATTTGCCACACCATTTACTCTGCACTTAAAAGCAATTAGTGTTTTTGCGGAAGCTAATGCAAAGTATTTTTAAAGCATCTTTCATCTGGGGCACTCAAACCTGTCTCCAAGACTGGGTAGGTGTTATCCCTATTTTACAGACTGGTAAATATGAAGCAAAGAAGCAAGTTGTCACATAATAGTGGTGGAGGGATAGAACCCCAGTCTTCCAACTCCCAGTTGTAATCCTGCATTAAAGTACCATCTGGGTGTATGTACTTGTGTTGTAGGGAAAAGACAGGAAGAGGGAGGAAAAAATCACACTAAACAAAGTGAAATTTGAGATCTGCTTAGAGATGGACTAGCCTGATTCTAGTCTCACTTACATGGGTGCGATTGACTTCTCTGGAAATTGCACTACAAATGGGCCAAAGCTCAGGGACAAAGAGCCCTGGCAACTCCCAATAGGCTTGATCACTGAAGTCAGCAGGAGTTTGACATCATTAACTTCAATGGAAGAAGCCCATTCAAATTTCATGTTAAGTTAGAGGACAATTTGGGTCCATATTTTTTAGTAGAGACCAATCAGATTGTCATGGAAGTCGTCGGAAGTTTTGTCAGGATCAGATTTTAAGGAGCTCTTAACTTTCTGGCCATTAAAAAAAATACTTAAATAGTTTATTGGAAAAATTAAGTGTTTATTCTATACAGCTTCTTCACATCACTATAACAGCTGAGTATCTTTCAACACTGCATTAGTCAACATGACTCATGTCTGTCACATGGTGTTTTTTCTCTCTGTCTCCCTCCCTCGAGCATGTGTGCTCACTCTCTCTGTCACACTCTCTCCTGGGGGACACTGTTTTTGTGCAGTGTGGGGTTTTGTTCTGGTAGTTTTTTTTTATTAACTATGATAAATTATATGAGCGCTGTGTCATATATTTATATTAGCGAAGGCAAGGTCAAAGAAGCACACCTTGAACTTGGAGTGAAAGATGGTGAAGTTTGTGGTAGTTCTTAGTTCTGGTGGGAGTTTGTTCCACAGTCTTGGATAGTCCCCACACCTTTCCTCCCTTGCTCCCCAAAGCTCTTTCTCCTGCGCATGAGCTAGTTTCCTGAGGGCTCATGGCTTTCCAACCAGAGAAGTTCTGGTGATGGGACAGCCCTAAATATTCATAGGGAGCATGGGGGTAGAGAGCAAAATTCAGTGTAGACTACTTTCTTAGTCACCTGGGAATAGACATCTATTCTCCTCTGATAAGTATTTCCCAGAGATGACTGGCACATTGCATGTTACTAAGTTGCTAAAGTAATGTTGCAATTAACATTGCATGTTAATAAGTTAATAGAGTGGAATGTACATTTTAGTAACTTTAAAAAAGGACTAAAGAAGTGTTTCCAAATCTGCCCACTATTTGTACATTAGTATGTCATCTCGAAAAAGCACTCCATGATGGCCTAACTTTGCTTTCAATGAAGTCAACGTAAAACATCTTGACTTCAGTGAGAGCAGAGTTCAGCCAGTAATGAGCGATCTGTAAACTCCAACCCAAGAAATATATTTATAAAATATCTTTCACTTATTATATGTTTGTACAATGAGGCCCAATCTGGCTGTGGCCTTTAGGTGCAACTGCAACATAAATATTAATAAATAAATAAAACTCTGGTTTGCTGTAATGTCTAATCTTATAATGGCAGATGAAATTTGACCTGCAAGTACAGATTTTTTAAAATATAAAAATGATGGGTTAGATGCAAAGCAGCGGCAACACATTTGGAATCTAGCCCTAAATTGAGATAAAAAAAGAAATCCTGTTTTCTCCCTTCATGTCTGTGGACTCTGTCTCCATTTTCTCTCTAAAACTTTATCCAAAACTTGAACTGAACCCAGTTTTTTAATCTTAGCCTTTAGCTTAGTATTGATTTTTGTGTGCTTCTGCTCTTCCTGATTGCAGGTGAGACCATAAATGGAAATGCTGAGAAACTGTTCTGGCACTAATTTCCTGTTTAACTGGAAATCTCACAAGACAATTTGTTCTCATCAAATCAGATTTATGGCTCAAATTTTCAGATACCCAAATTAAACTTCTTATAAGTCTCTAGGCAAAGTTGTGTGGTCCCTGCTCAGGCAAAACTCCAATTAAAATCAATCCTGAGGGATACTGAGCACTCAAAACTCCCAGGAGCCCTAGGAGCTCAACAAGGGCTCAGCATCTCTCAGGATCTGACCTATTAGATGTTCTCTGAATGGTGCTAAACAATTTGACTGCAAATGAACATCCAAACAACTGTGCTCAAATCCAAATGAAACCCAAACACTGACCTCATTCTCATATGGTAGTGGTGTAAATTAGTGATACTCAAGTGAAATCAATGGTTTAGAGGCGAAAAAGAGCCTGAGTCTTTTGAGTATCACAATGATTAATTAAAATACACAGCAAATACATGAATGTCAAAGCACGCATGCTTCCTGAAGGCAAAAGATACAAAGCACTTTAAGGATAATTTAAACCAAAATGTTCTTATTGTAAAAAGCCGTTTTTTAAAACAAAATGTTTCTTATCCCATTTACTTTATTTGGAAAAAAATCTCATGGACAGAAGTTTTAGGTTAAACTTCAGACATTGTATATTTTGTTAACAGAATTATACAGTTAACTGTGTCTGCCTTATCAGTATTATTATGTATTAATAATTATATTATCATATGAGTTCTGAAACATTTTTGGTTTGAATTACTGCTTCTATGAAGAGTTACTTCTGCCTCTTTCCTCCATTAGCTTTTATCTCTGTTTTCCACAGAAAAATTTCCACAGAATTAGGTCAAATTCTACTAATGATCATGTATCTAGAACTGCTACCCAGTCAGAATTAGTTCACTTTGAGAATGTTCCATATTTTATAATTAAGAAGTGGCGTACAGGGAGAGGTCCTCAGAGGAGAACTTCCCCTGGCAGATTATTTTACTTCTGCAAATCACAGCAGAAGTTAAGCAGAGTGAAAAGGGCATGCCTCTGATGCCAATAACTGAACAGGACAGTTGTGTGTTTTGCACCATTATCTTCAGTAAAAATGTATCTATTTTTCATTTGGATTCATCTGTGAAGCAACTTATTTGGAGCTCAACATGGTCACTTAGAAAACTTTTTCAGCTATACTTCAGTATTTCATGACTATGGTAAAGCACTGTACTTGTGGCTGCACCATCAGACCATTCAGAAAATGAAGTTAGCTCAAAATGCTGCAGCCAGTTAAGCAACTTTTTCTGTTTTGTTTTGTTTTAAATTAAGCACAGACAATCAGTGCTCTTTGAGTCAGAACTTGAGTTTGGCTGCCTAGGGGCTTTTGGGTGGAATTCAAATGATTGGTTTTGGCCTTTTAAGTCCCTAACAACCAGAGGGCCACAGCCCTTAGCTGGCCTCCCGAGCTTGGCCTTGCTCAACTACAGCTGTCAGGACCAGAGAAAAGGAATTAGTCACCAGCCCTTACCTCTTGTGAGCAGGTCACGTGGAGGGAACAGACAAGGGGTGAGAAGTCTTTGTTCTGTCCCTTACCTACCATACAGACAATCACTGCTCATAATAGCTGGGTTTGAAATGGTGAGTCATCTGCTCTACAAAAATGGGTGAAGTAGCTTATTACTGAACAAAGGGGACTGGGAGAGAAATTGTGACCTGTGAGTTATCTACTCTGCGCCTGGGGTAGTGCAGCTGTGTCTCTTTCATTTTGTTTTCATGAGGTTCCATTAACTAATTATTGGAACACATGACAAGGTTTGTTTTCTTACATGTTATTTTATTTGATTAATAAAGGGGTGATTTATCATTCAACATTTGCATTATTCACAGAGGATTTTAGAGAGGTAGGATATAGCTCGTCCCAGTATTACTGGGACCCAGTGGGGCTGAACGCAACAACTGGCACCTCCTGTGGTGTTGGTTTTCTCTCTTTTTGGAGCATAGAATCAGGTCATTCATTAATTACTTTTATTTCATCAACTGTGCTCTGAAAATTTCTGTTTCAATGTTATTCATTGATTGGCTCCATAGTTCAGGGGTGAACATACTGGTCTCGTAAATTGGTGGTTGTGAGCTCAAATCTCACTGAGGCCTAGTCTTTTATTTTAGCACACCTGGCTCTGGCCACTATCAGAAGACAGGACACTGGGCTAGATGGACCTTTGGTCTGACCCAGTAGGGCCGTTCTTATGACTGATGGGAAAATACTTCTATTTTCTATGGTTTTGTTCTTGAAACTTGGTACAGAAAAAGATTGAAGCGGCTCACCTTACTCTGTTATATTATTTTGTAGTATTCTTATAGCATTAGCTTATCTATTTTGGATTTCAGCATCTCAAAATGCAGAAATTAACAGTTACTTTTCTGTCTCTTTCTATTCCATGTTCATCAAGTGTTGGCTGAAGTTTCTTTAAATGGAACAACAGATGCTCCTGATTCTGCATAGTAGTGGCTCCCACCCACTTCAGTAGGAATCTCACTTGGAAGGGGATAGTTAGCACCACCCCATATCTGGCCTAAATGCAGCTGTTTGTATTTTTTAAGACATTGTGATCTGTAACATAAAGCCATGGATGATCTCAAATTCATGCTGACTGTAGAAAACAGAGAACATTGTTTCTGTAAAGAAATATGTACAATTAGCTAATTGTCATACCTTTTCCTTTATAGGCACTAACATTTGTGAATTTGCATCCATCTTGATTTCATTTGTTGACAAAGCTCATCTTTAATAGTGAAAGCTTTAAATTCTCCAAAGAATTTTTTACACCAGGTAAAGTGACTCATTAATCACTCAGGCCTGTCTTGCTCTTTCACTTCCAGCCCAGAGTCTGGTATGGTGTGTAGGTGTGTTTCCTTGGGAGGGGACCCTGGGGGAAAACATGCACTAAAGAAGCAAAAAGAGGAACTACACAAAAATGAGGAAGCTAGTTAATTGGAAATTTTGAAAAGCCGCAGTTACCAGAGCGAAATACCTGCAAGCTGGATGGTGACTACTTAGGGGTGGTCTACACTAGGAATTTGCATTCACACCCCTGAAGGATGGAGATATACCAACCTAACCCTCACTGTAGACAATATTCCCATAATCCTAGCTAATGCCTTTTAGGGAGGTGGGTTACCTACGCCGGTGGGAGAACCCCTTCCTGTAGCATAGGTAGTGTCCACAGTAAAGTGCTATGGTGGTGCAGTTGCACCTGTACCACTGCAGAGCTTTAAGTGTAGACATACCCTTAAAAACACCATAATAGAGGCTCAAACTAAATGCATACCCCAAATTAAAAAAAAGTAAGAGGACCAAACAAAAATGCCACCATGGCTAAACAACAGATTAAAAGAGAGAGAAGCAAAAAGGCATCCTCTTAAAAAATGGAAGTCAAATCCTACTGAGGAAAATAGAAAGGCGCAGAAACTCTGGCAAGTCAAGTGTAAAAATATAATTAGACAGGCCAGAAAAGAATGTGAAGGATAACTAGCAAAAGACACAAAAACTAATAGCAATTTTTTTTAGGTACATCAGAAGCAGGAATCCTGCCAAACAGTCGGTGGGGCCACAGGATGATCAAAGTGCTAAAGAAGCACTCAAAGAAGACAAAACCATACCAGGGAAGATAATTGTTGCTCACTGCAGAGGATGTGAGGGAGATATCCACACCTAAGCCATTCTTTTTTAGGTGACAAATCTGAGGCACTGTCCCAGATTGAGGTGTCTGTTGACGAGGTTTTGAACCAATGAATACATTAAATGGTAATAAAGCACCAGGACCAGATGTTGTTCACACAAGAGTTGTGATGGAACTTAGATATGAAATGGCAAAACTCCAAACTATGGTATGTAACCTATTGCTTAAATCAGCATCTATCACCAGATGAATGGAGGATAACTAATGTAACACTGATCTTTAAAAAAAGGCTCCAGAGGCAATCCTGGTAATTACAAGCCAGGAAGTCTTATTTTAGTACCCAGAAAACTGGTTGAAACTAAGGTAAAGAACAGAATTATCAGACATATAGATGAACACAACATGTTGGGGAAGGGACAATGTGGCTTTTGTAAAGAGAAATCATGCCTCACCAATTTATTAAAATTCTTTAAAGGTGCCAACAACTATGTGGACAAGTTTCAGAGGGGTAGCCGTGTTAGTCTGTATCAGCAAGAACAATGAGGAGTCCTTAGAGACTAATACATTTATTTGGACATAAGCTTTTGTGGGCTAAAACCCACTTCATCAGATGCATGGAGTGAAAAATACAGTAGGCAGTATATATATTACAGTACATGAAAAGATGGGAGTTGCCTTACCAACTGGGGGGTCAGTGCTAAGAAGGCCAATTCAATCAAGGTGGAAGTGGCCTATTCCCAACAGTTGACAAGAAGGGGTGAATATCAACAGAAGGAAATTACTTTTTGTAGTGCTAACAAGGCCAATGTAATCAGGGTGGATGTCACCCATTCCCAACAGTTGACAAGAAGATTGTTAGTATCAACAGAGGGAAAATTACTTCTTGTAGTGACCCAGCCACTCCTAGTCTTTATTCAGGCCTAATTTGATGGTGTCCAGTTTGCAAATTAATTCCGGTTCTGCAGTTTCTCACTGAAGTCTGTTTTTGAAGTTTTTTTTGTCAAAGAATGGCCACTTTTAAGTCTGTTATTGAGTGTCCAGGGAGATTGAAGTGCTCTCCGACTGGTTTTTGAATGTTACAATTCTTGAATTTGTGTCCATTTATTCTTTTGCATAGAGACTGTCCAGTTTGGCCAAGGTAAATTGCAGAGGGCATTGCTGGCACATGATGGCATATATCACATTGGTAGATGTGCAGGTGAACGAGCCTCTGATAGTGTGGCTGATGTTATTAGGTCCTGTGATGGTGTCCCCTGAATAGATATGTGGGCACAGTTGGCAACGGGCTTTGTTGCAAGGATAGGTTCCTGGGTTAGTGGTTCTGTTGTGTGGTGTGTAGTTGCTGGTGAGTATTTGCTTCAGGTTGGGGAGCTGTCTGTAAGTGAGGACCGGCCTGTCTCCCAAGGTCTGTGAGAGTGAGGAATCATCCTTCAGGATGGGTTGTAGATCCTTGCTGATGCACTGGAGAGGTTTTAGTTGGGGGGGCTGTAGGTGATGGCTCATAGTGGCATTCTGTTACTTTCTTTGTTGGGCCGTTCTGTAGTAGGTGACTTCTGGATACCCTTCTGGCTCTGTCCATCTGTTTCTTCACATCACCAGGTGGGTATTGTAGTTTTAAGAAAGTTTGATAGAGATCCTGTAGGTGTTTGTCTCTGTCTGAAGGATTGGAACAAATGTGGTTGTATCTTAGGGCTTGGCTATTGACAATGGATCATGTGATGTGGTGTGGATGACAGCTGGTGACATGTAGGTAAGTACAGTGGTCAGTAGGTTTCGGGAATAGGGTGGTGTTTATGTGACCGTTGCTTATCTGCACAGTATATTCAAAGCTGACTGTGAAGAGCTACAAATGAATCTGACTAAACTGAGTGACTGGGCAACAAAATGGCAGATAAAAATCAATGTGGTAAAGTCTAATTGAGGTTCAAGGATCAAAGGTTAGTCAGTAATATTTTATGTGCTTGACCTGTAGAATGACAAAAACTACTGCACCACGCATTTGACTTAAGAAAAAATTGCAATCCCTAAGAAACTATTAGACACTAAACTTTCCTATTGCATAAAAGTGATGGACAGACTACATACTAATTCAATTTAAAATTAAATATTTAAAGCTGAATCAAATTAACTTATTACCAAATGTAAATGCTAAAGTTCATTTTGTTAAACTACCTCTACATTCAATGAATTTGCATAAATCACACAATTAAACCTTTTCATTGAATTCTGTTTATCTATGACTGTCAGATTAAAAAACAAAAACAAGAATTAATGAGTCACAGTTCTGAAACACATTGTTCTGTTTATGGAGAGCTTGTGAATCTCCATCTGTTATTTCCTAATTCAGTAGTTCTCTATCTTTTTCATGCTCTCTTAAATTTAATTATTTAGTTTGGTTACCTCCTTTGGACTAAATTATTTTTCCTCCAATGGTCAGGTAAAATACCTGCATTATTAATGGAATTTTTTCTTTTCTGGATGTAAAGATTATTCAGTTCATGCCAAAATGATATAGTTCTTGCTTAGGCTACAGAAAAATAGGAACTTCAGGCCCCAGTCCTACAAATACCCGTGTACTTGTTTACCTTAGGCACGTGTATAAATATTTGCATGATCCTGGGCCCTATTGAACAACCCCCTCCAAACTCACTTGTCAAATGTTCTTGAAATTGCTGGCACTCCTCTGTTGGGCTGTCAGTCAAAAGCAACCCATTTATATGCCAAAATTATGTTTACCCACTGGAGGGAAAAATCATTCCAGTAATTTGACATTCACCCAACTTGCAATGAAAAGTCTAAGATGAGGCAATCATACGGACAGGTCCAGTTCTGCAGCACTAATGTTCCACCTGTCCTTCCCCTCCCCCACAACAATCAGTTTCTTTCTTCAGGACATGTGGAATTTTAAGGCTCCAGGATTGCAAGTTCATTTTTATTATTGTATCTCACCTTGTCGGGCAACTTAACATATATAAAATTAACAAAACCTACAGTTCATTACTTACCCAGGAAGAGAAATATAGAAAGATAATAATGAATTGTCAGATCCCCAACAAAAGTCAGCGAAAGAATGTTTCTCATGAACAACTGATGGCCAACTTCTTTGATACAGTCAGGGTGTAGTACACAAGTGGATCCCCAGACCTCTCCTGGTCTCTGTGCTGGAGATAACAAATACATAACACGGATAACATGTGAATGCTATCTTGATCATTGAAAGAGGTATCACTTTCCCAGAAAACTCTGAAGGTTCTGGGTCAGGTACAGTCTACTTTAGTCCTGTTTCTGTAGCTTGAAAGTTGTCTTGCACCAGTATGTACCACTCTCTTCCTAACAGCAGAAAAAGGAAACCGTAAAAAATACAAACTTTTAAAAAATAAATATTGTTAATCACTTCTGCAAGGGCCATCTGCCTGCTGAATAGCTGTGGTCAAATTGACACAGCTCCCTCAATGTAAAGGAGCCTTAGGCTACATCTACATGGCCCTGCAGTTTGGACTACAGGGGTGTAAATTACAGCACATACTAGTATGCTGTGCTATAACTTCATATGGGCTGCATCATTCATTCATTGTACGCTATTAGAGTGTGCCTGCTCTTTGTAATGAGTGTGTTCCAGTCCAATTCACCATGAGGAATCACATTGCAGGATGCCTCACTATCCAACTGAAATTGCCCAGAGCATTTCCTTATTAACATTGTTGCCTATACAGAGGTAGGGATTGGCCCTTGTTGCTTTCCTGTCCCAACAGCCTGAACCTTATATGCTCTAATTCTCAAGGAGACCGTCATAATGTCATCCCCACTGTCTGACGTGCCATCCCCTCTTGTACAAGTCTGACTGAATATTTCTGAGGCCGTTCTCTGCTCTTGCACACACTGCTAAAATGGTTCAACTTGCCACATTCCTTGTACTGCTGTCCTAGGGCAGGGCACTTCTCTCCTTTTACCCTCTCACACTGTCTCAAACAATAAATGCTTCTCACTATGGGTATGGAACGCTGGCCACCTGTTTTCCTTTGCTGTTGGCTCACTGCATATTCTTCTGGGGGTGTTGTGCCTCCTGGGGTTTTCACTCTTTCTCTTGAGATTTCTGCCGCACACGCCATGTCTGAAGTATCTGTCTAAGGTGAGATTGCCTTCCTGGGGCAGCTTCTTCTTCAAATGGGGACTTCTAATGCTGCAGACTGGTGTGTGTACAGAAGTAACAGGGGTCTATCCCCACCCTTTTGGACTGGTCTCTAGTAAAAAGCTTGTGCCACTGCATAATTTCATTCTGCTTTGGGGAACAATAGGTCTCCAGGGCTCCAAGGACACTGTGAGTCTTGAGGCAGGGGTGAGCTCATCACTACTTCAAGCCTTAAAGCAGTCCTAGGTATTTCATTAGCACAGAGTGAAGCTGAAAGCTGCTTAAGTTGAACAAGTAGAACTTTATTAAACCCTGTGCACCACTCTGTCTATGCTGCTTCCAGCATAACTCCCTGCATTCCCTGTTCTGCTGGTGTTCCATCAGTAACAGTCCCCCTAGAGACATTGGGCAGTCTGACTTCAGTTTCACTGATCATGATACAGGTCCTTCCTCTTAGACTGTTCTAGCCCTAAGGTCTTCCCAAATCCCAGGTAACTTTGCAGTTAATATACACTTCTAGCCAGGGTCCCTAATCTGTCATGTCTGCGTGTTTATAACTCTATTTCTGTTTGTGTTGTGTCACAGGGAAAGGCTGCAGATAAGACAGGACTAGAAGTGCCTGTTTGGATTACCTTGGGACTTTGAGGATGGCTTGACTTAAGTTTGAACTTCATGTTAATAAACCAGGTTCCAAGAAGGACTGTTGCTGAACTCTTGAAAGACTTTGGTGAGTTACTGAGGAGCTGAAGAAAGGAAACTGAGATAGGGTGCTGCACAGCCACTCCTGGCTACAAGGGGATGCTTGGGAGGTGGACAACCCTGTTTCATCTTGCTTATCCTTCTGTCCCACACTAACCCCTTTCAGCTGCTTGTTCTCCTTATAACTACACAAACAACTACATTATAAAGGCTGCACCATAAAGCTAAGCTTGTACTTGTAGGTAAGCTCTTCTTTGTCTTTCTGGATCACTACTTAAGGCATAACAAAAGGGTGTAATGAACAAATGGAGAGTGGATGAGGATTTGTTAGTAGCTTACATACAAGAATGGCACACATTCTGTTTAATTTTTCATCACTGTGCAGAATACATAAAGTTTGTCTCCAACAGAAAAATGCAAATTTCAGATATCATTAGACACTAGCTAAAATATTACTTATTAACCTCTTTAAAATTGGTTCTTTTAACCAACACACTTTCATATAGAATCATAGAAGATTAGGATTGGAAGAGACCACAGGAGGCCATCTAGTACAAACCCCTGCTCACAGCAGGACTAACCCTAACTAAATCATCCCAGACAGGGCTTTGTCAAGCCGGGCCTTAAAAACCTATATGGATGGAGATTCCACCACCTCCCAAGGTAACCCATTCCAGTGCTTCACCACCCTCCTAGTGAAATAGTTTTTCCTAATATCCAACGTAGACATCCCAGCCTGCAACTTGTAGGGGGCAAAAATAAACTGTTCCTCACACGTTCTTGTCAACTGCTGGAAATGGCCCATCTTGATTATCACTACAAAATAATCATAATCAAAATAATAATAATATCACTTTTTTCTCTCCTGCTGGTAATAGCTCACCTTAACTGATCACTCACTATCGTTATAGTGTGTATGGTAACACCCATTGCTTCATGTTATCTGTGTATATAAAATCATCCTACTGTATTTTCCACTGCATGCATCCGATGAAGTGGGCTGTAGCCCACGAAAGCTTATGCTCAAATAAATTTGTTAGTCTCCAAGGTGCCACAAGTACTCCTGTTCTTTTTGCGGATACAGACTAACATGGCTGCTACTCTGAAAACTGCATCATGGGAATCTCTGCTCCAGATGTTAATAAACCTACACCTGCACACACCCAGCTCAGCAATTATCAGACCAATTCTAGTAATAAATGCTTGATTGATATCCAAAATACTGAAGCAGCCTAGTTGCATTGTGAGCTCTCTGGAAGAAAACACCACCCATAGCCAAGAGTGATCAGCTCCTATTGTCTAGCCTAAAGGAAACCCTTAAGTCATCAGTTTAAACAAATCTAGAGTTCCCCCTTGAACCATTGTATTTTCTCTACAAAAATCCCTACTCCACCTCCAGTCAGTGTTCTGATGCTTAGATCCAAACTCTGCATCAGTTCCACTTGGACTCCATCTTCTCCTGACTGATCGTGCTGGAGGCTCTGCCTGTCTCCAGCACCAAGCATCCTGAGCTACCACCATCACCTGGGAACCCCGACCAGTTCAAGCCTCGTGGAGTGGGTGAGATCCCCCTCTTTTCTCTCTCTTTCTATCTTAGGTATTAACCTTTAATAACGTATGTTATGTTGGTTTAATCCTCCTTGTGTAGTTATCACTATTATTCAACAAATAATGTTTATGGTTAAGCCAGTTGCTACTCTCTCTCTCTCTCTGTGCACTTACTCTTTTGGGTTTTAGCTTCCCCCATTTACTCTGCAGCAATGCTTCTTTTACCTAAGCTAAAGATCCCTGTAGCGCCCAAAAATACTGTGGGGTTTGCTCATCAAGTGGGTTACTACCAGAACAATTGTGACGTGAAAGTGGGATAGGGACGTCTTAAACCTGTTGCACATAAGGGGGGCGCGGGGGAGCAGCTGAAAGTGCTGCTCAGCCTAGCCTATTGAGACCAGGGGCACATAAGCGTGAAAGCTTGAAGGTGCTGCTTAA
Source organism: Lepidochelys olivacea (assembly GCF_965140295.1). Lineage (NCBI taxonomy): Eukaryota > Metazoa > Chordata > Testudines > Cheloniidae > Lepidochelys > Lepidochelys olivacea. The sequence goes on from NC_140414.1 coordinate 100,425,332, forward strand.
CCCAGCCCATTTGAGTACAGGGACATATAAGGGGATCAGCTTGAGAGTGTTGATTGACCCGGTACGCTCAGACTTGTGTGTGTGTGTGTGTGTGTGTTTTTCTAGGATTGGAGAAACCCAGCCCTGGGGAACCTAGGTGCTGCAGGATAGCTCCATTGGGAGGGGACTTGCAGAAGGAAGGAGTAGAGCTCCATATGAACACACAAGTGACATAAGCAGTACATTAACAGAATTACAGAAATGCGCCCTCCCCCCCCCCCGAAGAGTGAGCATACCCCAGAGTAACGGGCATATCGGTAACACCGGGCCCCAGACTGACCCTTTGGGCACTCTGCTTGATACTGGCTGCCAACTAGACATTGAGCTGTTGATCACTACCCATTGAGCCCGGTGGTCTAGCCAGCTTTCTATCCCCTTATGATCCATTCATCTAGCCCATACTTCTTTAACTTGCTGGCAAGAATACAGTGGGAAACCGTATCAAAAGCTTTGCTAGAGTCAAGGTATATCACATCCACTGCTTTTCCCATATCCATTGAGCCAGTTATCTCATCATAGAAGGCAATCAGGTTGGTCAGGCATGACTTTCCCTTGGTGAATCCATGTTGACTGTTCCTGATCACCTTCCTCTCCTCCAAGTGCTTCAAAATGGATTCCTTGAGGACCTGCTCCATGATCTTTCCAGGGACTGAGGTGAGGCTGACCGGTCTGTAGTTCATATGCTCATTTAATCAGCCAATATTCTGTGTGTCCAATGTTTTTTTTTTAAACTAATCATACATGTACACATGAAAACATCTCATACTTTTGATTTCAAACACATTTTGTCTACAGGTAATTTGAAGTTATTGATATTCCAAAACATCTATTTCCACTGTTTGTTGAAGGTATAACATCTTGTTTTTAACTCAGTGGTATATTTTGTACAATGGCATTATTCACATTAAGTTTTGGTATTTAACATGAAAATAGAATCTCAGTTACTCTCTATAGGCACCTGTGAACTGAATAGTTTGCTTCATGTTGCCAAGGAAACAGATCTTTGCAAAGATGTAATGCCACTTTGATGTCATGGTAAAGCCCTAAAGTGGAAATCTTTAATATTTGTCAACTCCTTGAGAGTAAGCAGTTTGCTCTAATCACAATGAATATAAAATTATTCTGAGCATGTACAAATGCAGTGTGCTAGAAACAAGCATACTCATTGGTAAGTGCATGTCTTGTTCTGACAATGTTTCAGGATTAAAAATTGATTTCATCCTATTCGAAAAAGGGCTGCCAACCCCAAATGCCCACATTAATTTTTCAGAATGTGAATTTAAGAGCATGTATGTAACAATATACTATTCAGTTCAGCTATATATTGTGGCTTACTCAAGGGACTACAGCATGTTTAGTTTTGAAATCCAATGATAATAGAAAGGAAGCCGGGATTTTATGCACTAGAGGAAAAACAAATAGGAGTTTACTGTTGTTAGTGGCTACACTATGAACCAAGAGAACAAATAAACTTAATGTATGGAAAATGACCCTTTGGACACAAAGGATCAGGGAATGAAATGTGAGCAGGGAGAACAAAAGCACTAAGAAACAAACAAGGAAAAAATACACATTAAAATACCAAGAAGCATTTATAGCAAAACAGTAAATTCTGGCTGCCCTTGTGCATATACTTATGAGAGAGAAAATAAAAATGCAAAGCAAAGATAGCCCTTTCTGGCCATTAGTTTGGCATTTAAAACAAAACAAAACCATGACATAGCTGGCTATCTATACACTTGTGTTTGCTGCATCTTGCCAGAGGGGCTGTGGCTCATATAATTGAGGGACTACTATACCTAAAATCACTATGTGCTGATTCACCCAAAGGCAGAGATTCTGCTCACTTTTCCCCACTTGAATAAAGTATTGCAGACTCAGTCAAAGATTGTGCTCTCAGGAGGGTGGAGACAGCACAGCAAGCTTGGAAAAAGTATATTGCACTGCCAGGAACAAGGAAAGAAAAAGAAATGGCAGTGATTAGCAAAGAGGAATAGTGACTGAAAGGCCTCAAGAAGGCACAGAATGAAATATAACCACCACAGTGATCCATTGCCCACGGGGTGCCTGAAAACAAAAATGTCCCCATAACGAGGTCAATGAACAGCAACCTCAACATTAGCAACAATTGGACAATGGTAGACATCAAGAATTGCTAGGACTTATTAGGATGGTGATGACCTATAACTAGCGAGACCACTATGAACCTATACAATAACACCTATCTGCAGTTACCTGGTCTCCCTCTCCCCTTCCCTCCCCCACCTTCCTCATTTATCTGATAATTGACCTCCTATGTATTGTCTCAATCACAGATGGGGGCTGCTGTTGTGGTACTTTTGTACAGCACCTAGTACAATGGATCCCTGTGTAGGGTTGCTAGGCACTTCTGTTACAGCAATAAATGATAACTAACAAGGATGATAGGGTAGGACTTCTCAGGGGAAGCTGAAGAAGATTGTCTTTACTTGGAAAATAATGCCAGGAATGGAACATTAGGCCAAACGGGGCTCTTTTGACTTTTGTATATACTACAAAAAATATCTAGAACATGCATCAGCTAGACATACCGGAAGGAGTTTGTGTGTGTATAAAACATAACATTCTCTTAAGAATACATGTAAACAGTATGAGGGAGATAGAATGAACACGAGAAGCCTAGACATTGGGTGGGATTTCCAATGCTTCCCATTGGACATGTCCAGGAACATTTGAAAATATCATCCAATATAATTACTAATTAGTTTCCATGGCACCCACAGTGCCCTAGGTGCTGTATAAACATAATTTCCACAATTGCACCCAGTACACAGCATAAAGAAGTGTGCAATACAGAGAACTTACAGTTGTTGCATGGCTTTTCGTGCAGCTAGGTGGCTGTGAGAAGGACAAGTGTTGCAACTAGAGTTCAATTAAATTTTTCATGTGAACAACTTACTCACTTGAAAATGTAGTTTTGGGTTAACTGAAACTATTTACGAATTCGGGTTGAATTTGGTGAGTAGTTTTAGCCAGAAAACCCTCAAAGTCAGAATCCTTCACTGACACTTTCTGAATGAAATGTTTTGATTTTTGTTTGTTTAGACATTTTAGATGTGTTCTTTAAAAAAGAGTAAGCACCCCCAAAACCCAAAAAACTTTGTTTCAGGGTCATGACATTTTTTGTTTCAGGTTGAACAAAACATTTTGTGGGGTTTTTGTTTTGTTTTGTTTTAGTTTGCCCACCAAACAAAAAAATTGATTACTCACTCAGTGTTAGGCACAGCACAGGACACTGAGATGATATCACCAAGTCACTGGAGCAGGTAGCCAAATCCATACACCAGCTGAGAGCATTCAATTAGCAAATCCCAATACAATTCCTGCAACCAAGGCAACAGCCGAGTGGTCACTTGATTGTCGGGTCTAATGGTCTGGGATCTCTCTTGCCCATGCATACATTTGAATGTAGTTGCTGACTGAGTAAAGATATGGTATAGTTTGCAGATGCTGTAGAAACGATAACCAGCTGTGAGCAGCATGAATAAAGTGTTGCCTCCTCCAGGCTCTTCATCTTGGGAAGGAGGGATGGTACTTGTGTAAGTTCTTACTTGCCTGGATATCGGGATACATTCTGTTAAGACAAATGCTGCAATCCACTGAGAGGTGTCAGTACACCAGACTCAGACAGATCGTTTATAATGTCTAAGGATGCCAATGACATAGGCTGATTAATTGTGTCTTCAGTGTGCCCCATAAGGGAGCCTTCAGTGTGGCCTGGTTGCCAGGGGAATGCCAATAACATCGCACGCCAGACTTCAACCAGCACTTCTGGCAATATTTATACGCAGTGACTGTGTTCAGTCTGCAGCTGGTACAGCACACAGATAAAGTAGCTGGACTGTGTACCAAGCTGACCTCAAGAAGTGGTGCTGAGACAAAGATCTGTGCTCAGTTTGAGACAATGAACAATATGAGTACAATCATCACAGATTAAGCATGCAATCCTGTGGTCTATAATAGTTAAAACAATAACAAGTACACTCAAGTTGCATGTATGTGTACATACATTCACATGTACATGGAGATCACCTACCAAGACATGAACAAGCCTAGCAGCAAAACTTTATTTTTGTAAAGCTTGTTCCCCCTTTTACCTATATTACCTAACTGTGATCTTCTAGCTATCACCTGTGTCTTGCCTCGTATTTCAATAGGAAGCTCTCTGGTGCAGGGCCCGATCCTGGCCGCTGCTGTGGCTGTTCTGTGCCAGTCTGCCAGCACAAAGCAGTTGTGAATTGTACTTTGCCACTTACTGGCAGATTCTCTCAGGTAATCCCACAGTTGGACAACGCTGACATATTGCTCTTTGCATTCCCTTCTGGCCCTCTCCCCTGGGATAGGGGGTGTGGTCAGGGAAAAGAGGCGTACCTGTGAGCTCTGGCTATCCCAGGATGCCAAATGGATCTCTTGGGAACTACTGCAGCAACATACAAAAGTGATTCAGCCATCAGCACTTACAACCTCCCCACTACAATTTATGCAACTATACACAAATGGAGCAAGTATACCAGGGCATAGACAATTTTTTGTGGGGGAGGGAGGGGATAGGGTTAAATAAGGTAATTATTGTAGCCAGGAGAGTCTCCCGATAACTCATTTGCTATATTTACACTGAGTACTGGATCATGTTCACGCTCATGCATGCTCCTATACCTGTACCGCCAATGCAGTGCTGGATGTGGGCATAACACTCTGTACACACATCTACCTGCATCCACGCTGCCAGTCTAGGTACATGAATGATCACTACCACTTCAGGGGTAATAACCCATAGGTCTTTGCATCAGAGGGAGACTCTAGAACCTGTATGTGTGTGTGGACGGGGTGGTGAATGTTCCCCACCTTCACACGTGTGCTGATGGCTCTTGCAGATTCACATAGCCTCTCACTTATTTACTTGAAAAACTGGGTAGGAGGCTCTCTTGGAGATGCTGTTTACAAAGCAATTCCTCATTGAAGATGGTAGGCTGTGTGGGTTGATAAAAATTCAGATATGTATATTGTTATTGCTATTGTTTCCTTCTCTGTTCACCATCGCTCCTGGTGCAGGAGAAATAGCATGGAGTGGTGGAATCACATTTTGAAAATCTGGGATAACCAGCAGAACTTTTGCATGAGCAAACTGACCTTCATGGAGCTGTGTGAAAAGTTTGCACCAATCCATCAATGCCAGAACACGTGTTTCAGGGACTCCATATCAGTTCACAAATGGGCAGCTATTGTCCTGTGGGCACTTTTTACCTCAGACTGTGATATGTTCCTTGCTAACCACTTTGGGATTGGAAGGTCCACTGTTGGGATCATGGTTATGGAGGTTTGTGAGGCAATTAATACTGTGGTTTACCCATGGGTGGTTGCAATAAGAAACTTTTCAGAAATAATAGCTGGTTTTCAGAGGCTGGAGTTTCTGAACTGTGCTGGGGCTACTAATGACACACACATCCCAGTAGTTTGCCCATCACAAGGGTCAAGTGAGTAAGTGAATAGAAAAGGCTATTGTTCCAAGGTTTTACAAAGTTTAGTGGATCGCGGAGACAGATTCATGAATAGTATCGTGGAGAGCACTGGAAAGGTTCATGGATACCAGGGTGCTGAGGAGATCGGGATTGTACTTGAAGGGGGAAGCAAGACTTTATTCCCCAGAAACTATATTGTTTTATATGGTGTATCTGTGTCAATTCCATACTTGTGAAACTGTACCTTGATGTCAATGGCCCTAGAAAAAGAGAATTCACACTAAGTAGCTGCAGAATAGTCATGGAATATGTGTTTAGTAGGCTTAAGGCTCATTGACACTGCTTCCAGACCCATCTGGATGCCAGTGTAGCAAATAATGTTAATATGATCATTACCTGCTATGCACCTCACAACATTTGTGAGGGCAAGAGAGTGGCGTGTGAATTTTTTTTGTTTTGGTCCTGAGTGGGGTCAGGACGCATCTGGTTTGCAAAGTCTATATAGGCAGCCGGATTCTCTCCCCTTACACACACACCCCCCCCGGCACATGCATACTGTTCCTGGGTCCCAGTGAGCAAGGGAAATCAAAGATGCCATATGTGCACATATCCTATCACAACAGGGAGGCAGAGGATGACATCTGCCTTGTGCTTTTGCTAAGGGACCTCTTCTGCTCCTTTTGGTGAAGCACCTTTAACTGTACATGAGGAAACATAGTTATGGAACTACACAGATTTTTAGGGCGGTTGTTCCTAGTAAAGATGCTGAAGTTTGTTATCCGCTACTGCATATCATATAGCCAATGTTTACAAACCCAATTATTACAGGGCACCTCCTTTTGTTAGAAGATTGGGGTTGATTTTTGCTGTGGAAGTTTGATTTTGCTATTGTTATGTGCTCATTGTTAAATGTGTTTTTGTCCTCCCTATTCACACCTGAATGTAACCCACTTAATCATTTGTTACTCACTTTAAAAGTAATGGGGTGTAATGTCTGATAGCAACAGCTTCAGTCATTTGTACATATTACTCTTTTTAATTTGCATCTCCCTAACTGCATCTATAACTGTACACAATGGTTTCTGGTTTTGCTTTGAATGGGTGAAGGTCCGTTTGCACTATTTCTGTGAAATACTGTGTTTCCAGGTATTTTAATGAGTAACACTATTCTCTGAGAAATACAACCCCTAATTTTCAGCCTTTGAGAACAGTTTAAAGTGTGGGATTGGTTTCCATCAACTGGACAAGGTTATCATTGTGTGCTTACATAACTTTTTGGATGTGCCACAGTGCACAGCTTGTTTGAAACCTCTGTTATTGGGAGTAGTTAAACACTTTTAATGTATTGTCTCTTGGGCAGGTAGGGAGGAGAAATGCACCCACTGTGTTAATTTATTGACTAAGAATTCTGGCAAGTGTTAGAGAATCCTAATTCAACATTTACTTGAAAGAGCTCAAGGTTGGGTGCATGTTTGGGGGTTGGGGGAGTACAGGCTACTGGCAGATAAATTGCCAGTAATTTCTTTCCTATTTTTGAATTTCAAAATGTTCAATAAAGATATTAAGAAAGGCATCACACCTTTACTGCCTGTGTGTAAAACATCTGTTACATTGAAAATTAGTAGAGATTATTACAGTACACTTTTTTCCTTGTGTGTATCCCTAGGACTTCAGATATTTGTGAAGCTTGGGGATGAGCTGGGTGAGACTCAAAAATATTTCAATTGTAATGGCACCAAAATGTTGAAAGCAATACAATTACATTACTTGTAGGCTTAGGGCCAGTTCCCGAATCAGAAAACACACCCTAAGTTCACCATACTCAGAAGGAGAAGCACAGTTAAACAAATGATGACATTTTACTAACTCTAAGACAGAAGATTTACTTTCTAGAAAAATGTAAAAAGAACAATTAAGGCATAAAACACATTAAATGGCTCTTTAGTCTAGTAGAGAAAGGTAGAACACAATCCAATGACTGGAAGTTGAAGCTAGAAAAATTCAGACTGGAAATAAGGTGTACAATGTACAATTTTAGCAATGAGAGTAATTAACCATTAGAACAATTTACCAAGGGTCGTGATGGATTCTCCACTATTGACAACTTTTAAATCAAGATTGGATGTTTTCCTAAAAGATCTGCTCTAGGAAATATTCTGGGGAAGTTCTATGGCCTGTGTATGTAGGAAGTGGGACTAGATAATTGTAGTTGTCCTGACTGGCCTTAGAATCTATGAAAAATGAAATGTTCTTAGAATATTTTTCAAGTACAACCATATTTTAAAAATTTTTGTGGTGAGAACTGAGGACAAGACTGCATACACTTTAATGTCTTTGCCCTCATCAGAAGGGGTGAGCAATGGGGGATAGTGACATGTGGGGATGTTTCCTGTGAAGGGTTTCGAAAGACGGAACATGTTGGCATTCCATGACTTCTGCAGGCCCATATTGTTCCCCTGTGGCTTTCCCTTGCCAAAGCCTCTGGGAATGAGAGGAATCAAGGAGGTTACATAAACAAAATGTAACATTTCAGTCCACCTGATCAAATGAAAGCTCCAACTTACTCTGGGAGCAAATCCACCAGAAAAGTTTTAAAGTTAAAGATAGTCAGAATGCCTGAGCTTCCAAGGAATAGAAGTTCCCAAGAAAATGCAAACAGGGACAGGTGAACCCAGCTACCCAAGTTCAGTAAGGAATTTTACAAGTAATCTACATTGAGGTAAGTGCTTTTACAGTGTCAAATATTCCATACTTGAGCAAAGAGGCTACACAATTATTGTAAATCTTCAAGCTCTTAACTCCGAATGCAAAAAAAATTCAGACTTAAGACTTACTTCAGATGTATGGTTCCAATTTTTAGCCATGACTAACGGATTTCTCAGTTTCACTGTTGCAAGTCTTCTGTCAACTTAAGCAAGGTCACTGAATTCAGTTCAGAAATCTCAGTTCACTCAGGCAAATCAGATATCCCCTGTTTTCTGAAGAGGTGAAGTTGATTGTTTAAAAATGATTGCTGATTACACCAAAATTAATGTTTGTAAGTGATGCATTTTCAGTGTTCTATTTTGTATTAAAACATGGCTTCCACCCACAATGGGACAGTCACAGTTTAACTGGTGTATGATTGTACATGTACACAAGGGCAAAAAGAATGACTTACAGCTTGCATCTGGTGCAGCAGAATTCATTTTAGGAAACCCAGAATGAAGAACGTTGCTTGAAACCTTTTCAGAATTGTAAGTAATGCTTTAATGAGATGTTTTGTACCATGACTAAATTTGTCTATTTTTAATGAAGTGAGATAAATGTGCTTCTGATCCAAATTCAGTGTTTCCTTTATTAATTCAATCTCTATTTTGTGGGGGAGGCTAAAGCCTCCATCCCCATAGTTCACATGTATATATTCTGCCATTCCCCTTGCTTCTTTTTGGAGTTATGATTTAACTTTTTGTTGTTGTCTATATTGATGATGTTTATAAGCTCTGCAATTGTTGGAGAACCATCCTTATAAAAACTACAGAAAGATCATCTGGAAGGTCCCTATGGACTCTGTAACAATTACCATAACATCCACAAGACTAGTAGCAAAAGTGTTAAGAATGGATGTGCATGCAAGAGCATGGAATCTGCATCCCTATCATCCTTAGGGTTTTGTACATCAGCCAACCCCATAGTATCAACTACCATAGTATAAGCAGACTTTACCATTGACCACAAGGTTTTCGTTGACTCGTTAGAAAATTCTGCAATTTGATGTTCATAGAATCATAGAATATCAGGGTTGGAAGGGACCCCAGAAGGTCATCTAGTCCAACCCCCTGCTCTAAGCAGGACCAATTCCCAGTTAAATCATCCCAGCAATGAATGTTGAGCAATTCCTCTGCTTCTCTGAGAGTGGTGGCATGCAGAATGCCAGAGGGCTCAATGTTCTCACCACTCTTTTTCTTTCTGTTCAATTTGTATGGAATACTGTTGCAACAGATAGCATTACTAGAAGACAATGTGAATGTGGATGACCTTCATCTCAACACTCACTTTTAATCAAACTCAAATTCTGTCATTTGCATGCTTCCTCAAACCTTGAAATTTGGACCCAGGTGGGAGCAAACTGGCTGATACTCAGCCTAGACAACACATAAGTGATGGTTGTAGGTTGGTGGGGGAAACTGACATTGAGGAACAGAGGAAAGAAAGTTGTTTTTCTGTGGGGGTTTTTTTCTTCCTCCGGTATGGCTCACAGTCTCAAGGTGAAGCAGATAGCAGCAGTGGCATATAGTGCTTTTCCTATCCGCGGCTGACTAGGACAATGTAGCCACATCTCACTCAGATGTGGATATTCTCTTCCAGTTTGGATTACTGTCATTCACTCTTCCTGTACCTCTGAAATGCCTTTTGAGCCTCTGTGTAATATTGCTGTGTACTTCTAAATAACTGCTACATTTTTCTCCAAAATGGGTTCATCCAAGTGGTGATACAAGCCTAGAGCACTTCATATCCAATATACCTTCATATCCAATATATACTTTTAAGTGAAACATGCTACTGTTTGCTACACATGTAAGGCTGCTCACACTACAGGCCAGCATGAGATTTTGGTGGAGCTGGTGGCTTTGGTGAATGGAGTGGTGGAGTGGAGACACCATCAGGGACAATACACAGGAATGGGGGAGATCTTGACCTGAAGCACCTGAGGATGTGTTCCTCATGCCCCCCATTCTTTCCCTCTCCCTCTTCACCTCCAACATCTGGGATCTGCTGCTTCACTCACCACCACCCCACTCTCTTTTTTTCACCATCAGGGTTTGGGTCTCAGGCTTGTTACACTGATATCTGATGCCATTGGGTAGTGTGGGCCTGGGTGACTGTCTTCCATCTGTTCTAGCAGGTAAGCCTTGTTTTTAAACAGGATATAAGGGGAGTTGGACTATCCATCTGGCAGAGGGAACTAGGGTTTACAACAGAAGCAGTCCTATAGGAAAAAATCCCAAGCATAGTCAAACTTGGTGACAATTTTTAGTTTATTTAGTTACCAAAATCCCCAGGCAGGCAAGAGTTGGGACTACTGTATGTACAGTAGGTCAGAAGATAGTTACACATAAGGTGGTCTCACTTTACTTTCTTTAGTAGACCAACATTAAGAATGTTCTAGGTTTATTTGGTCCAGGCTCAGCACAGGGCACTGTGTAACCCACACACCTCCTGGGCATGGTGTTCTGTCCCCTCTAGTGGCACTGAGACCACTTAGAGATTAATGAATCTGCTACAGCCTTAGCTAACAGGCATGTGGCTTTTAGCTCATGCAGTAGAGGCTCATGCATTTAGCTCCAGAAGTCCCAGGTTGGATCCTGCCCACCGATGACTGGAGTCTGTCAGTGTTACAACTGCACTTGTTGACTTCTTGAGATCCCTTTCAGCTCTGCATTTCTGAGATTATTGTATAATTAACTTTCCCTTCCACACTTGAAGTTGCTTTCAGTGACTCCATCCTTCTCCGTGGACTTTTTTTATCTAGAAATATATGAGCCCAAGGAGTGAAAGGCTCAGTTGTGTTATATCTAAAGTATACCTTTGTTATCCTGATAACAGGTTTGATTGTTTCTAAATTTTCTTTAGTTGGGAAGAATGAAATAACAGAGTGGGCTATTCGTCAGTGGTGGTCTTTAGGACAATATATTTTCTTTGGCTGTCAGCCAGCACTGACAATATGCTGTGCTTTTGCAATTTATGAGGCCTGATTCTTTTCTTATTTATAACAGTTTTGTAGCAGTGTAACTGACCATAATGGAGCTCTTGAATGATTTATATTGGGTGCAAATGAAAGAGTGAAGCCCTGAAATCTAAAGATGGCTTGTAATGATGGACTGAACTAGAGCAGCAAAAGGTGCATGCTCTTGCAAATGCAGATGAACCAAAAGATCCTGCAAAACCTGTGACGTTAGATCTTTAGGAGTATCTAAAGCCAATATTTGCTATGGTGTAATGCTATTACATGTGACACTTGTGTGACAGGACTCTTTTTTTTTTTTTAACAAACTTTAGGCCCATGGCAATATGCGGAGGAGATAAGAGCTCACTGACATAACCAGGAAAAGAAAGACCAGTCATAAAAAATTGAAATGACAAGGTTGACAAAGTTATTTCATAGTTTTTTATTACATTATGATAATACTAGCAAACTGTTATAGACTCTGGAAAACTCCTTCAGTTAAACAATGCCTTCTTTTCTTTTGCCCTCGAACACACTTTTGAATGGTAGCTTTGGACCATCTTGCTCTTCACCCAGTGGCCTCCTCAGGCTCACAATGAACCTAGAAAGGTTCCTCTGAATTGTACTACATTTTGCTTCTTTGAATTCCTGTGAGATTTTTCTGCTTACTGAAGATCTTCCTCTCACTCAGATATGTTCTTCTCAACATGGTATGAAAATCTATCCTGCAGCATGGTCAAATTCCAAGGGCTGAATTCTGACTTGGTTGAAAAGGAAAGCCTTTTTACGTGACATTTTCATAGAGCAAGATGTAGTAGGTGAGGAACTTTGGGAAGAAAGGTTGCTAATGTGTTTGTGTTTTCTTTTTGGCTCACATTGCTTTGCCCTTACTCACATGGAGTAGTATCAGACTTTTATATAGTCCACTGATTACAATGGGACTATTCAAAGAGTAAGATATTGCTCAATTTGATACAATCTGGCCCTTAGAAAACATCTGAAAAAATAGAGAAAAAGCAAAAGAATCTGTAGTCTAAACTCTTGGGTATTTTTTCTCCTTTTCTAGAAGTACAGTTTTATTCCTGTTTCTTATCATTCTAACACTCCCCCTTCTTTAAGATTCCTAGCCTTATTTCTTTTTTTTTAATGTATCCTGGCTCCTTCCTTTTGTTATCTACTGTTGAATGCATCCTTACTTGTATTTTATATAATTATATTATATATAATTATGATAAGCTGCATGGGAGTTTTCAGTCATCATCTTCAGTGGGTGCAGGTTCAGACCCCTAATAATTAGCCTGACCTTAATGATGTCATTAAAAACTAAGTATTGCCATAAATTAAACAAATAAAGCAAATGGAAAAAAATCAAATCTTTAAAATGCTGTGCACACGGAGGGAGATAGGGTTTGGAATTCAGCTAGATCAAAACTTCTATCAAGGATTTGTACAAAAAAGTCACACAACACTGGAGAGAACTGCCTGCTCTCACCAGCATGCTCTCTGAAGAGCTTAATAAGTTTGCTGTTGTCTTCTATGCTTGTACCTCTTGTAAACACTGTGTTGATGTTGCTGCTGTCTCTTTGATCTTGCAAAACCCACCACAGAGATAATGAACACTGAGCATGTTGCTTTTCTAGTGGTAATAGTTGCACTGCACCACTAGAAATGTTTGCTTTCACTAATGAGCCAATATTTCAACAAAAATGGTGTATTTTTTGATAGGGAAGACAAATAAACAAGTTGTAGATTTTTTGGGGTTTACAGACCAGATCAATAATTTCCCAAAAGTATTTATGAACATTAAAAAAAACCCCATAAATTACAACTGCCTAAAACAAAGCAAAAGGAAGGGGGGAAATAGGAAAAAGTACATTTATAAGTGAATGGGAATAAAAACACTAGGTTCTCCATTACTGTTAACAAAATCTAGTGTCTGTTCATTAATGGGTAACTTTACCTCTACCACTTTTTACACTGGAAAAAACTCAAATGCTATCTGTTATAAATTAGAATGTTAGAAATCTGGTGCATAAAATATTTCATATTCTGTAAGGTGTTATGGGATCTGGTCCAAATCCCATAACAGTCAATGGAAAGACTCCCATTCACTTTAAGGGAAGTTGAATCTGGTATATAATTTACCATTTGTCTATTGAATTCAGTGGAGAGATTTTCAGACTTTTTATTATAAATTGTAAGGCCAGAAGGGACGATTATCATCGTCTAAGATGACATCCTGCATAATTCAGGACATAGAACCTTATCCAATAACTTCTGAATCAAGCCCATAACAACTGTTTTGAGCTCAGCATTCCACTAGATCATCAAGCAAACTGCAGGAGATTCCCATATTTCAGAGGGTTTTTTTAGGTCTGGATGAACTGATTTGGAAAACAAAAACTAGGCTGTAAATGTGGTCATCCCTATCTCATGCACTGCATGCTGGGTAATAACGGGAAAGGATCCTGTGTTAAAACTAAGTGGGCTCTGTATTAAGAAAACTGTTTACAGAGATGCTGCAACTGTAGCTAGCAGTCTAGCCATGTGAATACAGATTATCGCGGTGCCTCCTCCAAATTCTTCCCTCCAAGTTTCATACCAGCTGCTACAATTCCCCAAGCAAACTTAAGCCTAAATTTGGATTGGTTCAGAAAAGGAACTTTCCCTTTCTTCTGCTTCGATTGTGGAAGAAGATGTCATCTTTCTCCTGTTCCTGTCTTGTAGCCCTCTAATTTTGCAAACATGACAAGTATTGGGGCATATACTGTAATTCACAATGCATACAAATGGTCATGCAATTTATATTCAATAAAGAGTCTGCTGAGACTGTAGAGCCTAGTAATGTAATATTTAAGGAAACTGGACTATATTTCCTAACTGGTTTCTTGTAATACTTTCTACTTAGACATATTTACCTAAACCCCACTATCAATATCCTATATACAGTATTTGCAAGAAGGAAAGCTGTTTCATATCTTTGAAGCATACTCTTTGGGTCAGATCCTCAGCTGGTGTAAAGCTGCACAGTGTCCTTGATGTCAAAATAGATCATCAATGACTTAGCCCAGCTGAGGAGAAGGCCATCTGAGTCTCATAGATGTGATTGAACTTATTTCCTGTAGTAATTTGCCCTGCTTAAATACTGTTTTAAAATCCTCATTCAAAAACATTTTGTTAAAAATATCTTTGCTGCTGCTGTCAAAGAATCTGATGCTCAGAGGAGCACTTCAGGTACTTTTCCTAATTCAACCTAATCTCTGCAATACAGGAGGGGAAGGACTGGTGATTTCATTAGTAAATGTTTCAAGTGCCTCTTCTATGCTGAGAAGAACACTTTAACATAAACAAGAGATGTGAGGTCTCAGGACCGGCAGTGGAGTCTGAAACAGAAGGTTGGAAGGTATTATTTTTAAAGAAAAAATAGAATAATTTTGAAATTCTTGTCCAGTGTTTGCAAGGATCTCTTCACTAACCACTAAAATGTAGCTACTGATGTGATGGCTTGTAACGGTTCTTTGTCAGCAAGCCTTCATAATCAAGTATTTACACGGAAATGAAGAATAACTTATCCAACTAAATCGCCAAGGGGAATGAATTTAAGTAGATGGAATGGGTCCCATTCAAACTCTGTTTATAATCAGATTGTACTCAGGTAAACTTCTATTGATTTCTGCAAGTGGTGAGTTGAAATATGAGGAAACTGGTAGAGCTAATACACTTATTCTTGAGGGAAAAAGCCAAAGGCTGTTTAATAATGGAGAGTAATAAGAATCTTGGTTCTGTATGTCACCCAAAGATGGTACAAAGTAAGAACACAAAGGCTCTATTTGCAGCCTGAGCCAGAGCACTACAGGATCTGTGTCTGTCCACATTCTGAATGAAGAATCCCATTTGTGCTTACTACACCTGAGTCAGTCATGTGTCTTCCCATAGATACTGTGAACTATGGCAGCTTCGGAGGTCTCCCATCTAAATACTAACAAAACCTGATCTTGTTTAGCTAGCCAGAGGAATAAGAACTACCAAAATTTCCCTTAGTGAAACATGGCTTCAGGATGAAATGGCTACAAAACCAAGGGAGGTTGATTATTTTTCCATCAAGCTGAAGATGGGACAAATGGAAGGGTGGGAATAATTTCTGCAAGCTTCAACCCTAATTTTATTGTTTTTATTTTCTTTATTTGAATAGAGAAGCAGATTTCAGATGGGATGAAGTCATTAGGAAAGAACAGAGTTGATGTAGGGAAATAGTAATAAATTCTGTTTGCATCTGAACACTATTTACTTTGGAAACCAATCACTTTATAGTGAATATGTTGCCCCATAACAATTAATGTATGCCTGCCACTGCAATGAATTAATCATTTTTTGTTCTGTATATTATTTTAATGGATGCATTTATGCTAAGCCGTCACCATCTGGTCTGTCCTAGTTATAATGTAAAAAAAAAGTGGAATTGGCAACTACGTTTAAAAAAAAATTCTACATTGCATAAAAAATCATGTAATGAATTAAATGCGTGTGTCCACTCTCTACACAATACAGTTTCCATCTGTTATTACTTGTCTAGTGCACAGTCCAAGGGGAAAGTTTTCCTCCTACTATAGTGACTTCTCAAGTATAGTGGATTGTAATTGTTAAAAGAAGAATCTGAAACCAGCTCTTCTGATGTTCCCAATAACTCTAGATGCCTAGGCACGAGGGAAATGAGCCAATGCCCATTTAAGTCAATCAGAAGACTCTCACTGACTTCACTGAGCATTGGACCGAGCCATTGAATAACTACACTTAAACTTATAAAAGGGAGGAAAGGTGATGGAATCTGAAGTGACATAATAGGGTGGGTAAGGTGAACTTATGAAAACTTTGTGAAACTCAGGATTTGGAGGAAGATAAATCTAATGCAAAACTGATGCAACGTGTGGATTTTACTAATACTATTGTAAAAAGCTATTGCCTTTTGCTTCTAGCAAATACGTATAGATGAGAAATGGTGCTTAAATATAGAAAGAGAAAAAGAGACAAATGGACGAGTGACTAGTTGACATTCTTTTGATGTCTAACTTTATCGTATGACTGTGCTACCTTGTAAAAGAGATGAATACTGTAGGAGATATGATTGGATGGAGAGGTCTTTAAACTCCATCAAAGTACTTTTTTTTCTCTTACTAATTCCATTTAGTGAGGCCTTTGTTGATGTGGAGTTTGAACAGACATTCCATTCCAAACCAACCGAATCATCAGCAGTGAGTTGCACAGTGTTCAGAATGTCATATAGTAGTTTCATATTCAAAGGTATGGTACCTGGACTTTATAAAGTGGTTCATTTCTTCTTCTAAGACTGTTGGTTCTTTACAAATGATAAAATTATACTCTTGATTATTAAGGCAAAGCATACATTTCAAAATGTGAAACTGAACACTTTATTTAAATTTTGAGGAATGAGGTGCTTTCATAAATGAACTGACTTATCATTTAAATTCTATGACTGCAGTTTGAATCATAACTTAGTTCTGAAATGAAATGTGTTGATTGGTTTCAGTTTTATTTTCAGTGGATATTAATGCACATCATGAAAACAACTAGCTAATGTTGTTTAGCACAGTTTGACCTAATTGGCAATCACCTGTTCAGTAAAGCAGACTTAATCTAGAGACTAAATTGCTTCTTTTCCTTGCAGAGGTGATCCAGTGAGGACTAAAATCATAGGCATGTTCATCCGAGGTGGAAGCATTGTACTTGATTTGTGATCTTCTTTCAAGTTTTACCATATCTGTCACTTTCATGGGCCCACACAGATTACCTTTAAAAAATCCCCAAACTCTATGCTTACGTTTGGAAAACATAATTCATTTTCTCCGTAACTACTAAATGTTTTACATAATGTATTATCCGGTATGTATATTTTATTAATACAAAATTATTCCTGGTATTTTGCTCATTCAATGAGCGTTGGTGCAGAGAATAAAGTAGTTGGATTCCTTTGAAGGAGCATAGATTTTAGGGTCTGTTTCTTGTGTAATCTAGTGCAACCTCTTTTACCAAGAAGGAAAGACTATATAACATTTTCTAGAGACGTAACTAATCACAGTTTGAATCCAGCGAGTGAGTATGATACAACTTGCTTCATTAAATATTTATATCATACTCACTTTCTGTGAGTTTTATTAATATCCAGATTTAACTTAGAACATTGATCCTTGTTTTACTGTTAGCGTGTAATTTGTATAATCCTTTCCCCTGCTTTATATTATTACTCTGGAAATATTTTTAGCTCTGATATCCCATCAGACTTTATTTTGTTCAATGCAATCATGTTGCAGCTGTTCTAGAATTTTTTGTGTGTGTCATTTTTCCCCTCTATTTTTTATAATGGACCCAGTGCTACACTGCATATAGAATTACACATGGTGCTTCAAGGATCTGAGAAATGAGTCACCTGTGTAACATCACTGAAAATGAATCATCCATCTGTTACTAGCCAGAGGTAAAATAACACTGAGGGCTGAGATGATTGATTGATTGGCCAGAGGCTGAAAACGAGCTTGTAAATAGAGCACAGAGAATCCAAGGCAGTGGGGTGAGTGTATTCCTTTAAAGTCAATGGGCTGCAGGGCTATTATCAGTCTGTCTCTGAGAACTCTTGCCATGGTAAGCATCAGTGCTCTCTCTAAAGATGCCATCCATATGGGCCGCCTTCCAACCATGGGTGTGGGAGGATAACTTTATGCTCCACTGAAGCACGGAGCACCACAGAAGTAGTGCAGGGAAACTTTTGGCAGAGCCACAATGGAATGTCTCAGAAGCTGAAGCTGTGAAAATTGGACACTTTGCTAAATAGCTCTAACTGAGTTGGACACAAAAAGAAACTTTGTCAGCTTCCCCAGCTGTATGTGGCATAGCTAGCTCTTAAAGAAATTACTTGTGTGAAGCCATTAATAGGCAGTGAAATACCTGTTTTCCATAGTAGGATAGAAGTAAAATATTTAACCTTAAATCTCTAATGCAATGGCGGTTCTTACAGACATATGCTGGTTAATATGTAGAGCATCTTGATTTAGCAGTGTTCCAAACTTTTGATAGCTAAACTGCTGGTAGAAAAATGAAACCAATAGCACCCCCTTTTACCTCCACCATATGTTGTTAAAGGCCTATCCAGAATGAGTTGGGTGCTAATCAGTGTAGACTGTAGATTTCCATAGTATGATAAAAAGAAAAGGAGTACTTGTGGCACCTTAGAGACTAACCAATTTATTTGAGCATGAGCTTTCGTGAGCTACAGCTCACTTCATCGCATCTGATGAAGTGAGCTGTAGCTCACGAAAGCTCATGCTCAAATAAATTGGTTAGTCTCTAAGGTGCCACAAGTACTCCTTTTCTTTTTGCGAATACAGACTAACACGGCTGTTACTCTGAAACCTGTCATAGTATGATACTACTTCTTTAAGTGCTTTGAGAAGCAGTGACATATTTTAATAACAATTTTGTTAACTATCATCCTTGGCATCTGAGTTAGCAGCCATTAAAAAAGCTTTATGGAGATGGGGGGCCTGATTATCATTTACACAAAGGGCACATTGCATTACTCTGACCACATCAAGGGACCTTAAGGTGGACATAAATTGTATTGACACTCACTTTCAGGCCTTCGCATGCTGCCAGACTGCTGTAAAGTAGCCTTGGGTCTAGTCTACCTTGAAAAGTTGTGCTGGCTGTATAGAAGTGTAAATAAGAATTGGGCCCAGAATGAACTTTGCCCTTAAAACATGAAGTGAAGTTATGGAGAAACAACCATACCAAATAAAAATGACCGACCTTTGCTGAGCCTCTGCAGTTACCAAGTAATTGGAAAAATTAAAATATTAACTGTGTGTATATGACACAATAAAACATTCTTCAGACACTGGAGATGTATAGACA
Source organism: Lepidochelys olivacea (assembly GCF_965140295.1). Taxonomy (NCBI): domain Eukaryota; kingdom Metazoa; phylum Chordata; order Testudines; family Cheloniidae; genus Lepidochelys; species Lepidochelys olivacea. Next base: position 100,444,499 of record NC_140414.1, read on the forward strand.
CTGAGGATGTACATGCAATCTAATGAGTACTGATGACACTAGTTTATCATAATTTGGTCTCTTGCCTTGTATTTGACCAAAAGGCTATGAAATTAAGCTACTCAAAACTGTCTGTTACATAAGTGAAAGATTGAAGCTATGTTTATAAAGGCTGGACTAATTTGGCCATGACTTCTATATACTGTGTAGTAAGATAAAACGTTTTAACATGACCAAGCTACTGTAGTCATGGCCATACATAGGCATTTACCACTACAAAAGATAAAATTCCAAATATGCATGGCCAGTTTAGCTTATCTAAAAGGTTAGTTTCAAAATATTTCCCAAGGCAATATGATTGCAAACTTGTGGATAAATTCCATAAATATAGGTGTAGCTCTTAAATGACAGATAATAAGGGAAGAGTTGTTATCCAAATAAACAGCAACATTCAGATGTAAAAACTGGTATAACAAATCATTTACTGTCCCCATTAGTGTGTAAGTTACATCATCTTACACTCAGTTAGACTCCCAATATGTTCATATACTTACACTTCACTTCTGAATTTAGTCCCTAAGTCTAAAGTAGTCTAAGTTAATTGCTTTTCCTGCAAAAGCCTCTGTTCCTGACCACTGTCAGTAAGAAAGTGTAGGTTTAGGTCGGGGATTGCCTATTTAGTCTTTTTTTACACCTGCTTTCCAGTTATTTTTCCTGCTACACTCCTCTCTTCTGGCCCTTTGGGATGTGATCAACCTATAGTCCCTTAAACTCAGCTAGACCCAGTAGGCCTGAGGCAGTGGTGATATGTAAGTCCTGCATCATCAGTAAGTGGGAGTGTAAGGAAGTCTAGGGAGTCCAGGCAAGTGTAAATTAAACCATGAAGGGGCTAGAAGATGTACATTATACCATCACAGACTCCGATTTACGTGGATTTAACTTTGATTTTGCCCACAGTCCCTGAAAAGAAGATACTTCAGTCTGAAACTAGATTAGGCAAACTTGCACCAACTTTTAAAGACACAATGGGTCACATTCAGAACCGTTGTAAGTGGTAGCATCTCCATCCAGTTCAGTGGAGTTTTACCCATTTGGCCTAAGTCTGAATCTGGCCCAACAGTTCTAAACTTTTTCAGCTTCTTTATATCAGCTATTCAGCTGTATCAAATTTCCTCTTAAAGGCAAACATACTTTGTGTTCCCTCAGTAATTTTTTTCAGCAAGCAGAAGAAATATATATGAATGATTGATTGTTTCAGGCCTAGATATGCGTTCCGTTGCTTTGTGAGGTTGAGTGCTTTTTTATGTTCACGTTACTTAGGAATGACACTGACTGGTGTTGCCTGGACTTCTAAGACAGATGGTCGTCCTAGATATTATGTGTCTACTGCTTATAGTTTGAGTCACTAACATATAGGTTGCACGGCTTATTGCTCCATTGAAAAATGCACCTCGTCAGGCAGCAGTGCTCCAATTGTTCTCTGTTACCTGAAATGCTCTGGAAGAGCTTTTAGGTCTAATGGGAATTATAGATTCAGTGCAGAGTATACAAAATATAATTATCACTGTTTTCAGACTGTAAAAGAATCTTGTTCATCATGCAGAGAAATATTCCAACAGCATTAACGAACGTCATCCTTGCTTATTATGCAGCAACTCACTGCATGGGAAATGATTTAAATTAAGAAAGCAACAATAAATCTCTTTCACTGAAGCATTTCTTTTGGAACATAATAGTTTATAGCTCTTCTGGAGAATATTCATCTGTTTGTCTCTGAATGAAGGTGATGGTCTACATGGCACAGCTCTATTTCCCCAATCAGCTGTTTACTCTTTTTTTGTCTCTATGTATATAAACTCTCTGTGTATGTAATACTATACAGAGTAATGGAGTACACTTTATCATCCATATTCCAGTAGGATAAGCGATTATAGAGAAGAAATCCATAGCTCCACTAAACATATGTCAGCTCTTAATGATTCAATTTGAATATGTGAGTTTTCTATAAATATCAACTTAAATTTGATATCACTTATTTGTATTCCAGTAGCAGCGGGACTCCTTGTCCAGGACCATGGCTCCTCGGTGCTGTACAAACACTTGAGGAAAAAAGGGTACCTGCCACAAAGAACTTACGATCTAACTGAGAATAAGACAGGGGACATCTGGTGGTACAGGCAGATTGGGGAGTCATAGATTCATAGATACCAAGGTCAGAAGGAACCATTATGATCATCTAGTCTGACCTCCTGCACAACGCAGGCCACAGAATCTCACCCACCGACTCCTGCGAAAAACCTCTCACCTATGTCTGAACCATTGAAGTCCTCAAATCGTGGTTTAAAGACTTCAAGGAGCAGAGAATCCTCCAGCAAGTGATCTGTGCTGGAAGGTGAAAGGTGCTGGAAGAGGAAGGTGAAAAACCTCCAGGGCCTCTTCCAATCTGCCCTGGAGGAAAATTCCTTCCTGACCCCAAGTATGGAGATCAGCTACACCCTGAGCATATGGGCAAGATTCACCAGCCAGATACCCAGGAAAGAATTTCTTGTAGTAACTCAGATCCCACCCCATCTAACATCCCCTCACAGGCCATTGGGCCTTTGTACTATGAATATTTAAAGATCAATTAATTACCAAAATCATGTTATCCCATCATACCAAAGGAAACAATGATATAATATTGGTCAGCTCCCTAAGTTGAGAGGACGTGATTAATACCTTCACATTTAGCTTTTGCCTAATTAATATTGCCGTGGTGTCGGCAATAGTATAAGGCAGGCTACTAATTATGTAGTAGCTTTAATTACTTGCAAATACAAATGTTTGAGAGTGACCATGGAAAATATTTTAATTTCCCACCTTCTGTCCCAAAAGCTACAATAAGAAACTTGACACACATGACTACTTAACCAAATATGTGCAGCTGTTCTCTAAGCATGTGTCATTTTGGTGACCAACCAGACCAGTAAGGGGTTATGTCACTGCTTGTCTTGTAACCTTGGAGTCTCTGTGCTGTACAGCTATGGTTCAGATCCCTGACACAGATCCCTGAAGCATAAGGTCTAATTCTGGAGCAGCACAGGTACTACCTGCCCTTCCAGTCCTGTGTCTCTCCAAATACATCCTCCTTGAGTTCTTAAGTACCGTTTCTCTTCAGTTCATCACCCCAAAGATATGAAACCAGCCACTTGGCTACTATGGCATACATGTTCCACAAAGTTTGCACACCAGGGGCCTTTTGGGCTGAAAATAAACAAACAAACAAAATTTTAATAGGAAAAAAACCCCAATGATCCAAAGGTGAAATAGTAAGGGAAAGCAATAATATACAAGTTACACAGGAACTAAGCATAGGCTCCACATCAGGTTTTACACTTAATATCAGATAACGCCCCTTTTCTAACACAAGTTTCCAAGCATACTCTCTAGCTATAGGAGGGATCCAGAGTTGACAAACAGCCTCCCAACCCAAGATGGTCCCTCAAGTTTTATCCCTCAAGATAAAAAATCTCAGTCCCCATCCTGTTTTTTAAAAGACTTTCTCCCCCCCAAACCCCCAACCCCCTCAGTCCATGGTGATTTATGTTTATTCAGAGTGGGGAAATTCCCTCTTGACTTGCAAGACACTGAGACATCTTGGCTATCCATTAACTCTAATGGTCCATAAATTCTCTCTTCCTGGGCTGGGCAATGGATAGTTACCTGAATCTGGTTTCCTGTAAACCCCTGGCTTGGAGGTGCCCCTCCCTGCTTGACTGCTCACTGCTGTGCTGTGAGGTGTAGTTGAAGTTGCAGCTCAGATTATGTATTTGTATATATAGAAACCTGTGCTCACAGTTTTGTAATCATAGTCTTTATACATATCTCATTATGACCAGCATGTTCAGGACATTACACGCTTTCATAAAAGACCTTCCTTGATCTACCTTTATAGCACAATAAGACAGAATGCAATCAGTTTAGCAACTCATTTTGGGGATTTAAACCTTCTGTTCTACCCTGGGGGAGTCTGACCCTGATTTTCACAATGCTCTCTCTTGCATTTCTTTTTAAATGTTCTTGTTGGCTTCCAATTTTGCTTTGTTTTTTCCAGTTTTAAGCTTTGGGTTCTCTTTCAGTTTAGTGTTAGCCTCTAAGGGTATGTCTACATTGTACATTAAATCCAGGTTCTGACTCAGGTTTGAGCACAAGCCCTCTGTTTGACTTGGGTCAGCAAGTTGACAGTTCCCGGGTCCTAGGCCCTGATCAGGGGGTTGGTCAAAGCCCAAGTATCTCTGGGCATCGGTCCAAGCCCTGCTGTTTTGCCGTGTGGATGCAGCTCAGGTATCAGACCTGAGGCAGAAGGTCTTCATAGTGCAGTAGGGATGAGTTTGCATGGTTGTGAGACCTGGGTACAGCAATTGTAAGCCCAGGTTTACAATGCAGCGTGGATGCTCAAGTGTGGGCTTGGAAGTCCACAAAGCCAGTCCTAAGTCATCACATAAGACCAGACACATGACACTTTTACTATTATCTGTGGAATTCCATTGAGGTTAACTTCCACTTCCAGATTAAGTTGTAGAATTCTTACTTGCAATCAGTCAATAGGAGTTAAGCACCTACCTTGGTTAGATGCTTTTGGTGCCTAAACAGCTTTGAAAATCTGGCCCCTAAATCTCATTGAAAATCAGTGGGATTTAGTCTTATAAGGGTCCGATTTGTAAAGGTATTGTGGTGTGTAAAGATGCAGCCAGGTACCTAAGTATCTTATTCTCATTGATTTAGACTAGGAGCATATCTGCATTTTAGGGCCAGATTTGTAGACGTATTTAGCACCTAAAGTGCCTAAGGCTACATCTACACCACACACTTCTTTTGGCAGTGTACTTGGGTAGCCTCTGTAGCATGGTTTAAGTAGCAGTGTTGATGGTGACGCATGGTTTAGGTGAGTAGGGTACAGGTACACATGAAGGGTGTGGGTGTATACCTGAGTACATATCCCACATGGCTCCCTACTCACCCAAGCTGTGCCTTCCTGCCTGCAACGCTATTTTTAGCCATGTAGTGTCCTAGTTAATGGCACCTTTCCCCACTGCAGAAAAAGACTCTGGTAGTGGGGAAAGGCTCTAGCAGCAGGGAAAGGCTTCACTCAGCTTTTCCTCACTGCTTTCCACTGCCAGAGCCTTTCATGGACATGTGTAGCTATACACCACAGTTTGGGCACAGGTTGCTTTTCGCTATGGCGAAACCCTACACACAGCTGGAAGTGGGCTGTAGTGTAGACGTAGCCTAAGACACTTTTGAAAATTGGACTTAGGCTCCTGAGTTATTTAGGTGCTTTTGAAAATTTTACCTCTACTTAGAAAGAGAAAAAACACATATGTGCACATTTATGGATGAATTTGCTTTGAACAAGTTTTCTTGTGAATATCGGAGCAGTATCATTTTGCCAACAAAAATGTTTACAGAAATCAAAGTAAACATGTGGAAACTAAATTTTAAATTTTCATATCTCAAGTATTTGCAGCAGAATGCATCCATGTATTTCAAATCAGGAAGTACAAATGATGTGCATGGTTGGTCAACAAAAAATCAGAACTATAAACAAAACAATCAAACAAAAAAAACCTTTCACATTTTAAATATTCACCATCATTTGAGGGTACAAACACAAAAAGTAAAGAAAAATTACTGACAAAATTCAAACAACAAACATCATTATGTGCTTGTAGATATGCAGAAACAGCCAGTTTCTTCATATAAATTATTCATTGTGCATTATTCACTCAGCTAGGCTATGTATGCTGAGTTAAACTAAAGCCCGCATGCATGTTCAGTTTATTTAGCAGTAATAATGAACTGGACGATAAAATAAAATTATGATCCAGTTTCTAGAATGACCATTACTTAGCAAAACTCTGATTAAGCCAGACAAAACCTAATTTTAAAAAATGTGGATTTCTGCAAAAAACAGTTCTTTTCCTCTCTCTACCACTCTTAACATATGACAAAATCTTTATTCTGCATATGAAAAGTCCATTTGCTTTCCCTCAGATAATCTGGTAGATTTATAAATGTGAGAATTTCACAGTTATTTGAAATTATTCATGGATTTATTTACTATTTTTCACATAAATCAAGTGCCAGTGTTTGTTTTCTGATTCAGTGACTAATGTAATTAATGAGCACAGAATGAATTCCAGGAATTACAACTATATATATGTCATAAATATAAAGGGAAGGGTAAACACCTTTAAATCCCTCCTGGCCAGAGGAAAACCCCTTTCACCTGTAAAGGGTTAAGAAGCTAAAGGTAACCTCATTGGCACCTGACCAAAATGACCAATGAGGAGACAAGATACTTTCAAAGCTGGAAGGAGGGGAGGGAACAAAGTCTGTGTGTTGCTTTTGCTGGGACCAGAGCAGTAATGCAGGTCAGAACTCCTGTAAAGGGTTAATAAGCAATCTAGTTACATATGCGTTAGATTCTGTTTTGTTTAAATGGCTGATAAAATAAGTTGTGCTGAATGGACTGTATATTCCGGGTTTTGTGTCTTTTGTAACTTAAGGTTTTGCCTAGAGGGATTCTCTATGTTTTGAATCTGATTACTCTGTAAGGCATTTACCATCCTGATTTTACAGAGGTGATTCTTCTACTTTTTCTTCAATTAAAATTCTTCCTTTAAGAACCTGATTGCTTTTTCATTGTTCTTAAGATCCAAGGGTCTGGGTCTGTGTTCACCAATGCAAATTGGTGAGGATTTTTATCAAGCCTTCCCCAGGAAAGGGGGTGTAGGGTTTGGGAGGATTTGGGGGGGAAAGACGTTTCCAAGCGGGCTCTTTCCCTGTTATATATTTGTTAGACACTTGGTGGTGGCAGCAATAAAGTCCAAGGGCAAAAGGTAAAATAGTTTGTACCTTGGGGAAGTTTTAACCTAAACTGGTAAAAATAAGCTTAGGGAGTTTGTCATGCAGGTCCCCACATCTGTACCCTAGAGTTCAGAGTGGTGAAGGAACCTTAACAATATACAATTTGAATTTTTTTTCTGTGAATATTCAAGAATCTGAGCTTAAAATAGTTTTTTTGCCAGCATTTGTGTTAATAAAGTTCTGCTGCTCAAGTGTTCACAGAAAACAACCATGAAATGGTCATGAATATGTTCAAATCAAATTTCAATTTCAAATGAATATTTCTGGATTTTTTCTCCCCACTAGTTTACTCATGAATAATTCATACATTCATGAAGAGTTCCTAAAAGTCCTCCAGTATTTTTCTACAGTTTGTTTACAGCACTGCATCTTAAAGTTTTCCATACTTCTGGCTAGTGCTTTTCAAGCATCTGAAAGAATACTGAGGCCAGTTAGAGTCTGTCTGTCAAACATCAGTCATGTGCTTACAGGTTCATTGGTTCTTTGTGGATGTGGCATTGACACAACTTCATACTGGATGTTTAAAGAGAAATTACCCATTTGTGTGCAGTTTCTTTTGTTTATAATTTCTGTGATTTCATTAATTAAGGAATTAAGCTATTTTGAACAAAATTATATTCATAATGGCCATTCGGTTCATATGCATAATACAGGTCTACTTGTACATACCAAGCCAGATCCTTAGCTGGTCTAAATCAGTATAGCTTCATTAAAGTTTACAGATCTGGCCCATTATATGTGCAAAGATGATCATGGATAACTGTGTTAACTGCATCTAATGTTTACACCCAAACTAACAGATGCTCTAAAATCATTGAATCAAAGCAGCCCTGCTTGAGGGTCCCTCTCCAATACCACTAAGATACTGTACAAGACTGTATACCTGACTAAGTTTCCCAAATCACTACTAAAATAGTAACTAGGGGCATGTGATGAAAAAATTCTTATACTTATTTACCACACCGATTTATTTATTGCAAATTACCTTTCTAGCCCTACTCACTGATGTTGCTTATACTTGGATCACAAAGTGCTGTACAAAAGATTTACGTAATAGCTTAATAAAGTGAAATTTCTAAGGGAAATAGGCTTTCACCTCCTCCCCTATGGTAAGCCCAAGAAAATGTAAGTATAGATAGTAAATTTATAGAATGGAGTCACTACACAGTTTTATTAACACGGCTTTTATAATATTGAGCAAATGGCAGCTGTGGAGAATTACTCATTTTAAGCATCAGCTATTGTAGTTAATTTTGCTATCCTCAAGCAATTAATTTGCATTTGTTAGGCTAGCTAACTAATATAGAAGTATATTTTATCACGCTATTGGTGCTGTATCCTATATCTAACCAGATCATTTAGAATATAACATGTTTGCAACTTGAGCATTTTCTTATTAATTTGTTTCATGAGCATTAGGAAATTGAGACAAGGTTTCCTTGTGAATTACTTTACAGTTAGCACCTGTGTTTTAATGGAGATATCTCATATTTCTAGACAAGATAGTTTTCACACGTTAGCAGGGTGAGGTAAACCCTAGGGAGAGCCTAAACTGTTCCACACTAGGATGTTACCGCTTGTTAGCTAACACATGGTAAATAACACTTTTTGCAAGTGAAGACATGGTCAGAGTAGTAACTGAACTCACAAAGTGGCAAAAGGGTGATTTGGGGGGGAGAATGTGTGGTGCTATTTAGAAACCAAGAGTACTACCAGAATATAAATATAAACTACTAAAATAATAATATTGCTAATATCAAATCTATATAATGAAATATACAGGAACGTATGTCTCCAAGTTAGTCATGTCTTGGCTTTTGAGAGTTTTAAATAGAAATTTGAATGCTTCATTTGTGCAAGTTCTCTTTACTTTAATGTTAACTGATTTCCATAAATAATTCCACACAGTTCTCATTACTATTTTATAGCAATCCAAAAGTGTGTTGGGGCTTTACAAAGCATCACAAGACATGTTCTCCACCCTAAGATGCTTATACTCTAAAGTTCAGATGTAATATGAGTGAAGAAGACAAATAGTAGAGATCCAGTGGGTATCTAGATTGGGTAGGTGTGATTCTTGTTCAACCCTGGACAACAAAAGGGTTTCGTGCCCTGTGGCCTTTCTAAAAGCCAGCAGTGGCATTTCCTTTTATCTGCCCACATCTTGTCCAGTGCAGCATCGACAGTGCTGTGAAACAATAGAAAAGGGTATCTTTATTTTGTTAGCGGAGGCTATATCTGGATTTCCCCGAAACACCCAGATATATTTTTCTAATGAAATTGTCTTGGTTCATCTTTAATTAAAGTGTCATACAGTGAGGAAGCCAGTGTGTGGTCATTAAACTGCAAAAATTCTATATTTTTTCAGTAGCGCCACGCAAATCTCAGAAACAAATGACAATAGTACGCAGAGCTCAGAAGAGGATTCTGCAAGGAGTTTCCAAGGGGTATTCCACTATCTTTGGACAACTCTGATCCTGACAGAAGTACTTTCAAATAGATGGTAGGAGACTAAAATGGTAATAAGTATTCTGCTCTCAGTTGAAGGACAGCAGCTAAGACAATAAAGGCATGCTCCTCAAAGTCAGGATTAGTGGTGAGATAGTGCTTCTCTTTTAGGGATGTTGGTGGATTTCTTAGTTCAAGAGTGAAACAGCTGAGAGAAAAGAGACAGGTGGACACAGAAAGACAAACAATGTTGAGCAAAGAAAGAACACAGCAAAAAAAGACAGACATGAAATTATTTTAGAGAAAGTTAGATGACAGTGTTACATAAAATGCATCCATATGTTATATAGCAGAAAGAAAAAAAACCCCAAAATATTGTAGGATGAATGGAGTTTGGTAGATGTGATTTTGGATAGGAGATAAAGATATTGAAGAGAAAATAAAGAGAAGAATCTAGGCCACCATATTTTCCAGTAATGAAGGTGTGATGAGGCATCTGCCCCACACTTGCATATAAGGGGCTAATAGAGCCCTAGAGAGGCTGCAAGGGAAGTGGCCAATAGGAGAGCAGCTGTGAGGAGCAGCCAATCCAGGCCCAGCAGGCCCATATACAAAGAGCTGCAGGGCAGAGCAGAGGCAGTTACTCCCTGAGCTCAAGGAGGGAGATCTGGGTGCCTTGCAGGTGGATGGAAGCTAGCACCTTGGACAGAGCAGTGCTGCACAGGAACATGAAAACAAAAGGGAGCTCCTGGCTGGCTACTAGGACTGACATGCTGAGGCCCTGAGGTGAGGGCAAAGAAGCTGCTGTGGCTGTGGGGAACTGGCCCTGGGAAATATACTGAGGAGTTGGAGGGGACACAGTATGTGGTTGCCATCTACTTGGTCCCTGGGCCAGGACTTAGAGTAGTGGGCAGGCCCAGCTCCCCCTCACTTGCCACTGGGAGAAGTGGCTGGACAATTGATTACAGGACCCCTGGAAGTGGGGAAGCGCAGATCGTGACACAGCCAGACAGCTGTGTCATGAAGAGGATGCCATGGTCCTTGGAGTAACATGGGTGCAGATGTGTTAGTGGACAAGGCACCACTGGGAGAGGGCATACTGACCTGCGGAGCTAATCCCCAAGATGACCAGCAGGAGGTGCCAACATGGTGAGTGGAGCCACATCACAGGCGGCAAACGCTGTCATACCGGCACTTCTTGTTATTGATAAGTAGGGGATGGAGAAGAACTGGAAAATTAAAAACAAAACCCAGTATGGGTAAGTTTCAATAAAATTTGTATTAAACTAGGAAGGGGGAAGGGGAAACAAAACAAACATTTTTGTCATGATTACTAGATTTCTCACAAGATTAGTAAAATGTTTTACTAGAGTCAAAGACCTGGTCTAGACTCAGAAAGTCATACTTATATAACTATAGAACAGAATAAAGAGTGGGAGTGTGATTTTATTATTGTTATTATTATTGATATGATTAAACTGGCATAAGCTCGAGAGTGGATGTAGTTATACCAGTGTAAAGATGCATTATACTGGTATAGTTTATTTCACTTCCTGAACCATATTAACTATTCTACTATAAACACTTTTATTCTGATGTAACTGTGCGTACATTGGAGGAGGCGTTCCATTGTAAGAACACTCGTGGCACTTTCTACAGTACATACGCCCTCTGACCTGATCCTACAATTTACAATGAGTGGGTGGACTGCTGCATTCGTGCACAGTCACATTTGAAGTCAGTTGGGCTCTGAATGGTCACAGCCCTCCACTCATGAATTATAAACTGCAGAATTTGGACCCCAAGGTAGACTGGCAGGATGATTGCAAACTTAAAGGGGTAACAAAAATCAGTAAGGACACCTAGAGCTGTAAATGAAACAAATACAGCAAAGCAAATAAAGATAAATTACACATCTATCTTTCTCCAGCTACATCCAAGGCAAATAGTCAGCTAAGGAGTCAGTGGGGTGATTCAGACACAGAAGTAGAGTTTAAAATGACAGATGGATTGGTATCCCTGGGAGTCTGCTTTTTTTTCCCTTCTGTCTTCATGAAAGAATCTAAAGATCACAGTCCAGATACTATATGGATTTTTCTGGATGAACAAAGTGACATGAGGCAAAAATATCAGGAGAAAGCAGATATGTGAACAGTTAGAAAAGCTGGGGAGTTAATCATGTGGTCTGATATGTGAAGAAGATATTGGACACTATTTAATCATATTTCACATCTTTGGAGGATTAGAATGACTATAAAATGAGATGATCCTTGATGGCATTCAAGGATGCCTTAGTGAATATGTGGACAATGGTGAAGCAGTGGACATTTAACAGCTGTATTTTAGAAGTTTGTAACTCTTCTGAGGAAGAAAGTATTGTAAAGAGGGAGGAATCATAAGTGATAAATAGGTCTTACAAAAGATGTGATTGAAGTACAATGTTAGTATCAATAGTACGGCTGTCAAGCAATTAAAAAAATTAATCGCGATTAATCACGATTAATCGCACTGTTAAACAATAATAGATGACCATTTATTTAAATATTTTGGACATTTTCTGCTTTTCAAATATATTGATTTCAGTTACAACAGAATACAAAGTGTACAGTGCTCTCTTTATATTTATTTATTTGAACTGTAAAAAAACAAAAGAAATAGTATTTTTCATTTCATCTAATACAAGTACTGTAGTGCAACCTTTTTATCATGAAAGTTGAACTTAAAAATGTAAAATTATGTCCAAAAAACCTTGCATTTAAAAATAAAACAATGTCAAATTTTAGAGCCTGCAGGTCCACTTAGTCCTACTTCTTGTTCAGTCAGTCACTCAGTCAGTAAATGTTTGTTTACATTTTCAGGAGATAGTGCTGCCCACTTCTTGTTTACAATGTCACCTGAAAGTGAGAACAGGTGTTCTCATTGCACTGTGGTAGCTGGTGTCACAAGATATTTATGTGCCAGATGCGCTAAAGATTCATATGTCCCTTCATGCTTCAACCAGCATTCCAGGGGACATGCGTCCGTGCTCAATAACAATTCTGCTCAATAACAATTCTGCTCAATAACAATTCAAACAATTCAAACAATAACAAGTCTGCTCAATAACAATCCAGAGCAGTGCGGACCGACGCATGTTCATTTTCACTATCTGAGTCAGATGCCACCAGCAGAAGGTTGATTTTCCTTTTTGGTGGTTCGGGTGCTGTAGTTTCCGGATCAGAGTGTTGCTCTTTTAAGACTTGTTTGTCTTAGCAATTGGCTGAACAAGTAGAGCTAAGTGGAATTGTAAGCACTGAAGTTTTACATTGTTTTGTTTTTGAGTGCATTTGTATAACAAAAAAAAATCTGCATTTGTAAATTGCACTTTCACGACATAGAGATTGCACTACTGTACTTGTACGAGGTGAATTGAAAAATACTATTGGTTTATCATTTTTACAGTGCAAATATTTGTAATAAAAATAATATACAATTTGATTTCAATTTCAATACAGAATACAATATATACGAAAATGTAGAAAAACATCCAAAATATTTAATGTTTCAATTGGTATTCTATTGTTTAATAGTGTGATTAAAACTGCGATTAATCACAATTATTTTTTTAATCACGAATAATTTTTTTTAGTTAATTGCATGAGTCAACTGTGATTAATCGACAGCCCTAATCAATAGGGCTCATATCAGTATCACAGAATCATGGGATCCTGTTATCACCTCTCACTGGAAGGGACTTTGGGGTGTGGTGTTGGTTCTTGATCACTTTTTAATACTCAGGAAGAGAGGCTTGTAGCTGGAAATGGATGCCCTGAGAACTGTGGGAAAATCCATGCACAAAGAGACAGCTTCTCCTCATTGCTCTCTGGCCCTCGTCTCTGGTAGCATTCATGATATATATATTGCCACTGTTGGCTTGGTTGGGATCTTTGTTATCTGACTTCAATAGGAGCAAGATCTGGCTGTAGGTGGTTCACATAGACTTCTCTTGATCACCAGGCAGCCCACACAGAAACTATATTAGTCCTTTTTCTAGTTATTAGTCAGGTCTGGGTAATTAATAGCTAGTATCAAAGTTTCTAGATTCTTATTTGACTCTAACGCATATGCTGTTCTGGCCCATTAAAATACCCCTTGTCCTGCAGGAAAGAAATGTCTGTTTTTTAGGAATTCACTCTGCAGGACAGAATTTCCTGCAGGACAGGTGGAATTTAAGACTCCAGGACAGTGTGTATTTTTTTTTTTTTGGCTCTAGCACTATGGAAGCCAATGGCAAAGCTTCCACTGACATCAATGGAAGAAGACCTATTTTCTTATCCTTTTTAAAATATAGACCTAATTTTGTAAATCTAATTTTATAGGCTTATTTGTGTATTTATTTGTAAGTAGTGTTGAAAAAAATTAATCAAATTACTTTTGGTGTAAGCCACGATATTTTATTTGGCTTTTAACACTTGTCAGTGCTAGTAAATTTAGCAGGGATAATTGCCCAATAAAACTACTCTTTAAAAATGTTAAGTCTTTTCTGCTGTTCACCATTTTTACTCAGTAAGAACTGCTGAGATCAGGATAATTCAATATGGCTAGTCTGCAAGCTTTAAGGATCATGCTCTCCGGAAGTGATTTCCAGGCCAAAATAAACGCAAGTATTGTGCTCTAAGTGCCCATATAAATCAGTCTGACATAAAACAGCCACTTCTGTTAAGGCAGGAAGATATATAAAAAGCAAGTAATGATTTCTAGTCTGTCTGTCAATACCAAGATATTGGCAATGCTGCCGAGGTCAATGTTATTGCTTTTCAAGGAGGAAGTTGACCTATTCCTAACATTTAGTAAGTGCCAGTAAGTCTCATTATTTCTGCCAGAACAGCCACTGCAGTATATGAATCACATTACAACAGTCTTCCAGCCAAAAATAGATGGGCACCATTTAGATTTGGGAGAAATTGACCTTTCTTGATTTAGGATTCAAGCATGGTTACAAAATAATAAAAGCCCATGGCCTTGTGACAGATTTAAAGTTGCTTACTCATCTTTCACTGCTTGCTTGAGTATATGTAGGCTGTGGTCCATCATGTCTGAGACAGGTTAGTGGGGCTTAGAGAAATCTAATAATTTTCCTCTTCTTTCTTCCTTTCTTGTCCCCTTCCTGCTTTCCTCATTTGAGAAAGAGCAGGCTGGGGAGAAGGTGCACCATCTGTTCCAGCATTTTCCATCCTTCAATCCCTTCTATTCCTTCCTTCATTATGCATTCCCCTCCCCACTCCCAAGTTAAAATTTGCTAGCTTCTCTGCACCTGAAGATAATGGCAGATATGAAGAGATGATCTGGTAGCTGAGGCACTGGACTGGGGCTCAAGAGACCAGGTTCACTTCCTTGCTCTACCACAGACTCTTCTAATGACTTTAGATGAGTCACTTACACTTCATTGAATTTCAAATGAGACATGCTCTCTTCAAGAGTGAGATTCACAAAGGTAGTTAGGGCTTTTATGAATCCCACCCTTAAGTGTCTAAGGGTGGGTCTACGCTTATGGCAGCATGTAGGGTACAGACACTGAATGTCCAGCTACTGTGGGTATAAATAGCATAGACAGTGGGGCACAGTTTCGATGAGTAGAGTGCCCTACACACCTGAACCCTCAAGATATATATCCGCCACAGCTCTCTATTCACCCAAGCAGCACCTCCCCTGTCTACACTTCCATTTTTTTTTTTTGCAGTGTAGTGTCCCACTGGCAGAGCCTTTCTCTGCAAAAGTGAAAGATTCCCTTAGCAGGTACATGCTCTGGGCAGGGGAGAAGTAGCAATGAAGGGCTCTGTAAGGATTAGTGGGACTTGACCCCAGGACTACCAGGCCACCAACGTCCTCATGCTGCCACCCAGTAGTAGTTGTAAGCTGGCTACTCCCTGTGACTCACAGTGTACAGAGGTTGCATGCCACAGGAAGTTCCACCTCAAGAAATCTGACTGACAGTTGTTTTAGCAATATCTGATTAGCTCCTTGATCCTATATAAGCCCATGAGGCATACCAGGAAGTGTCCGGGCAACAATGTGAATTGCTAGCTAGCTGACATGACTGTCCTGCTTCTGAACTTCTGATATTGAGGTCAGCTCTGATTTGAATCCTGATTTCTGTTTGACCACTGGAACCCCAACACTGACCCTGATACCTGCTATTGACCCTTAGCTTGACTCTTGACTCAGACACCAGTTCTGACCCCAGGTTTGAGTTCCTGGCTCCCAAGCTCCTGCCCCTTTGCCCAGAAGTCTGACAGGCTCTGGCAGTGGGGAGCTGCTGAAACCTTTCCCTGCTGCCTCCCCCCTGGCCAGAGCCTGCTACTCTGAAACCTTTCATTGGTATGTGTAGCTACAGACTGCAGGGTCGACCCAGCCTGCCTTTCACCGTGGTGTGTAGCTATCCATACCCTACCCGCCACAGCACTAAATCTAAATCACTTTTGAAAATGGGACTTCACCATCTAAATCACTTACACTCAGCAATGCAAGGCCTAACAACACCTAAACACCTTTAAAAAAGCTGGACTTCAGTCCCTACTCTCCTAAATTGGAACCAGGTAAGTCTCAGCTTTCTTGCTACTTGTTGCCTCTTTTCCTTTGCTGCTGTCTTCTTATATGATCCACACTATTGAGTCCCTGTTTATTGATGAATTCCTCAATTTTGGTGGCATAATTGATTTGAGCTATAATTTCTTAGCATAATTAATTTTTATAACTAGCTGTGTAATTGACTTGCTCATAATTTATGATCTGAATATGTGATTTGCTGTATAATTTCTCAATATAATTGTTTTTCTGCTTAAAGTTTTGGCCTACTGTAAAATTGTTTATTAGAAAAGTTGATTCATAATTTTGGCCATTCTCCACTCACCTATAGCTCTTGCCATACTCCTTCTTTCCTCACTTTTGTTCTGGTTTCACTTCCCTGTCATACTCCCCTATCTGAAGTTCCACTATCTCTAGTTCTGCTACCCTTTTGTCCAGTCCCCCCCAAAATCAACATCCCACATGCTGCTCTGCTATCTAAGATACTTATATGGTCCCCATTACTGTAGCACCTGAACATTTCGCAATCCTTGGAAGTACTTACCCTCACAACACCCCTATGTGCTAGGGAAGAATTATTATCCCCATTTTACAGATGTAGAACTGAGGCATGGAGAAGCTAAGTGACTTTCCTGAGGTCACATAAGAAGTCTGTGGCAGAGCAGGGATCAAGCAGTTGACAAGAACAGTGGGGGGGGGATATAAACATGGGGAAATAGTTTTACTTTGTGTAATGACCCATCCACTCCCAGTCTTTATTCAAGCCTAAGTTAATTGTATCCAGTTTGCAAATTAATTCCAATTCAGCAGTCTCTCGTTGGAGTCTGTTTTTGAAGTTTTTTTGTTGAAGAATTGCAACTTTTAGGTCTGTAATTTTAGGTCTGTAAACTTCAAAAACACAGCTGCTACTCTGAAATCTATTTGTACAAAGGGATTCTGACTCTAATTTGGCCCTCCAGCTTATATTGTGATAATAATACTTAATAACAGATTAATTGATTCCAAGGCTAGAAGGGACCACTGTGATCATCTAGTCTGACTTCCTGACAAGCCGTTGAACTTCCCCAAAATTCGTAGAGCATATCTTTTAGAAAACATCCACTCTTGATTTTAAAACTGTCAGTGGAGAATGGAGAATCCATCACAACCCTTTGTAAATTGTTCTAATAGTTAATTACTCTCACCATTAAAAATGAATACCTAATTAGCTTCAACTTCCAGCTCTTCGATGGTGTTAGACCTTTCTCTGTTAGACTGAAGAGCCCATTATTAAATATTGTTCCCCAATAGACTGTATTATAGACTGTAATCAAGTCACCCCTTAACCTTCTCTTTGTTAGTTAAGCTCCTTGGGTCTAGGCAAGTTTTCTAATCTGTTAGTCATCCTCATGGCTCTTCTCTGAACCCTCTCCAGTTTTTCAAAACCCTTTTTGAATTGTGGACACAGTGTTCCAGCAGTGGTCACACCAGTGCTGAGTACAGAAGTGAAATAACCTCTCTACTTCTATTTTTGTTTATATTATATTCCTTTGTTTATGCATCCAAGGATTGCATTAGTCCTTTTAGCCAAAGCGTAACACTGGAACTCTTATTCAGCTGATTATCCATCATGACCCCCAAATTTCTTTCAGAGTCACTGCTTCCCAGGATATAGAGTATCTCATTATGCATGGCCTAAGTATGTTCTTTGTTCCTAGATGTATACTTTTACATTAATCCATATTGAAACACATAGTTTGTTTGTTCCCAGTTTACCAACTGATCCAGATTGCTCGATATTACTGACTTGTCCTTTTATTTTTTCCCACTCCCGCATTTTTGTGTCATCTGTAACCTTTACCAGTGATGAGTTTGTTTTCTTCCAGATCATTGATAAAAATATTTAAGCAGAGGGCCAGGAACACCTACGGGACCTGACTAGAAATACATCGGCTCAATGATAATTCCCATCTACAATTACATTTTGAAACCTATCAGCTAGCTAATTTTTAATCCATTTAATGAGTTTCATGTTAATTTTATATCATTCTAGTTTTTAAAATCAAAAGGTTGTGTGGTTCCCCGTCAAACACCTTACAGAAGTCTAAGCATATTACATCATCAACACTATTACTTTTTTCAACCAACCTTGTAATCTCATTAATAATTAAAATAACCTACTAAAAGAGATTATGCAAAAATGTCATGCTCTTGCACAGCAGGTCTGCCTCTTGTGTGTATTCAGAAAGATCTGCATCTTTAATTGACAGGAATATATGTAAATAGATGTATTGATTAAATATTTATACTCCTGCTAGTACTGCAGACACAGCTCTGGCATGAGAGAGCAAGCTGGTGCATTCTTAAAAGCCTGGCAATTGGAATTTGTTTAAAAGGCAAATTCAGTCTTAATTTACAATCACACTGAAGAAAATTAGTTACACCTGTGGAAACCACAAGGTTGTGCAGATGTAGCTGATGGTGTAATTTAATGACAATGGGGATGCACAGGTAAAACAGAGTGTTTACTGGAATTTTTATTTGTATAGATTTATAAGAAAGAAACAACTGAGCTTGACTTTTAGGTCCTGGGCTAAGCGTCCTAGCACAGAAGTGGTTAAGTGCTATTGATTTCAGTAAAAAAGAAAGAGTACTTGCGGCACCTTAGAGACTCATCCGATGAAGTGAGCTGTAGCTCACGAAAGCTTATGCTGAAATAAATTGGTTAGTCTCTAAGGTGCCACAAGTACTCCTTTTCTTTTTGCGAATACAGACTAACACGGCTGGTACTCTGAAACCATTGATTTCAGTGGGACTTCAGCATGTGGTTAGATCTAACCACATGCTGAAGTGGTTTCCTAAGTAGGGATGGTTTCCTGAACTAAGGCCTGAATTTTTAGCCCTGACATTTAGAAGAAAAAAAAAATCCACTTACTGTCATCTTCGCAAATTTGATCTTGAAGTAATTGTGTCACTACAAACATGGAACCTAACAATCCTGTTTTAATCGTCATTTTTTCAGAGTAGAACCAAATTTTAATCATACTACTACAAAAACATACAAAAATCCTTTCTATTACTCTAGTTATTGTTCTGCTGATGTTCTGTAGTTACGTGCATCCGATGAAGTGAGCTGTAGCTCACGAAAGCTTATGCTCAGATAAATTGGTTAGTCTCTAAGGTGCCACAAGTCCTCCTTTTCTTTTTGTAGTTATGTTATTTAATTTCCTGTATCTTAATTTAAACTAATTTGGAAAGGGTGTTACTTCTAAATATGGGAAGAAGTGTTGTGACTGAGTTCAGTAACTAGGATTATATTCCATCTGTAAAAATCATTTGTCAGTCTAATTTATTGCATTTAAATGGCATTTGGTTTACATGATCAATGTTGATTTAATGCTATTAAACATTTTTAATTGAGATATTGGAGCCAATGTCGAGAGTATAGTTACCTGGTGCTTATTTGAGAGCAGTGACTTTCACATTTAAAAGCAGTAATGCAAGCTGCAGCAGTATTTACAGACTTAAGTAGTTTAAGAATAAATTTCAATTTTCATTTAGATTAGTAATATTCCCTCCACATCCACACTTATATACACATAAACCTGTAAGGCTGTAGTCAGCAGATATTCAGGGTTCCACAGAATTTAGTGGTAATGCAGGTTTTCCTGATTGAATTGCTGCAGAACCTAGTTTTAACTTCAAGAGCTGAAATTTTGAGACTGCATCCATACTACTGAAAGAGCAGAGCCCTAACACAACCTACCCTGCAGCACTGTTTCTTAACACAGTGGACTCCCACAGGTTCAAACAGCTTTTCCTTCTTTTCCCAGTCACCGTACTTTCCTTTGGCAAAGCAAGATACCATTTGAGATGTGAAATAATACACAAAAGCAAAACAATAATATAATAAACAAAGCTTATAAATAAAGATGGGAGAGCAAGAGGCGAGTGCTGATTATGCAGTGTGCTGCAACTGCACAAGCTGATTGAATAAACATACTGATGCAGAAGGAGATTTCTACCTCAAGAATAGAACAGAGCTTGGGCTAAAAGTACTGTACCCCCAATTTAGAAATATTTATATTGATGATTATATGGGGTCAACAGAGGGACACAAATTATAGACAAGACTGTGTTAAAGAAGAGCTGCCAGAATTTATTAAATAATCAAAAATTGTTGGCTTGGTTTTTCCAGCAGAAACTTTGCTTTTCAGACATATTTGCAACGTCCTGTGAATTCTATGACTCCGTGGCAGTGGAATAGGTAACAGAATGAACCTTTTTATGCAGCTATCGGAGAAATACTTCTCATGGCTCCATAAACGTTTTTTCCCCCTGCAGCCGTTGTTGGCAGGAAATCCTTGTGCTTCAACTTCTGCATGCTGCTGTTTCCCTCCTGTTTCCCACTCCTTCCCAACATCCAGAAGAAGGGAGGAGAATCTCCGGACGGCTAGACAAAGAGGGTGTGGAGTGCTGAGCTCAAGTTCTGAAGCGAAGCCCCCTCATTTTTTGCCACTCTTGGACAAACTATATTGCACAGGAAGCCAGACTCGATGATCACAGTGGTCCCTTCTGGTCTTAAAATCTATGACTCTAGAACACAGTAATTGAAATTTCATAGAAAAAAGCATCCCCCCAACATACTGAGAAATTATTTTAGGAAATTATTGGAAATATTAATGCCTCAGCAGTGCCTTTAATGGAAAAGGTGGTGTGCACTTTGCCTGAAGCAGGCACAATGGCTCCATGAGAGCATGGGGAACAAAACAGTGTCATTCTTTGACAAGGTACTGGGCACATGCCAACTCTGCTGACCTGAGAGGTGCTGTGTGTAACTCTGGGCTTCATCAGAAGGGGTTATTACTGATAGCCTTACAGATTCTGTATTCCTACTGACTGTATGTTAAGTCAGATGTCAGAGACAGGCTTTTTATTAGCTTGAGGGAAAGCTATTTGTAGACGCAGTGCATGTGAGCAGGTAAGTCTGTTTTCTACCTTATACCAGCATTTTGGGATACGTTTACTAATTTTTGTGCACCTCAGTTTTGGTGTCACCAACTTGAGACACCTTGGGCTAGATTCTGTCCCCTGACCTGACCCCTTTACTCTACTCTGACTGCAAAAAAGCCTGTAGAGGGCACAATAGCTGAGGGAAGAATTAACATTATAGGACATTAAAAAAAACCTTCTCATTTTCTGAATGCTTTCTTTACATCTTACACTGACACAAAATTTAGTCCGCTACAAAATTCAGTGCCAGCATGCTGCAGAAATCAGAGTGCCTTGCTACAAAAGACTTTGTCCAGCAGAGCACACATGGGACTCAGTAGGTGTTTTTCTTAACTCCTGGAGCATTCCAGTGTAAGCAGAGCTGGACTGCACTCAAATGATGAAATGACATTGGAAGACTGGTGCATAAAGGAACTTCTCTTTCTAAAATAAACAACTAGGATTCATCTATTTTTGTTTTTGTTTGTTTTTTTCTGAAGAGATTAAACTAAAGAGTTAGTTCAATTGGGTTTAATCTTCATATGATGTTGTATCACTTAGTATTGTCTTTAAAATTTGTTGTTACCTGCTCTCACTGGAAGGCTGCATGACTATTTTATTTTGCTGGAAGGTGCTGTATGTCTCAAATTATGTATTATTCTTGTGCAAAGCAAACTGACATGAATTGTAGCTGGAGGAAAGAGAATGAGGATTTCTGAGTTAACATTTTCATTTATGGCAAGGAGGAAATTAGTTAGAACTGTTTGGGTGGAGGTGAAAGTTCTGGAATTAATGAGACTTGTGCTCAGGTAAGAGTCAAGGCATCATATGGAGCTTTCAGAACTGAAATTCTTCTTGGAGGAATTCTCATAAGTGTATAACTTATTTTGATATGGACATTACAGGTTTGCATTATTGCATATGGTTGCCAATAGTGATTTGGTGTGCTGTGACTATGGAGTGAATTTCAAGGCTATTACCAATATAGCCATTTTTTAAAAATATCGGGAGCAGTGGAGTTATTTATTTTTTTATGCCTCTTGTGCAAAATGACTAATACAGATTTATGAGAATTTTTTTATTTAATTGTCTTGTATTGGGAAGCAAAAAATAATAGGACATAGAATCATAGAACTGGAAAGGACCTCGAGAGGTCATCTAGTCCAGTCCCCTGCACTTGTGGCAGGACTAAGCTTGAGACGCGCTGGTCTAGATAATACTATCTGATGTGGGGGACCGGCAATTTTTTTTCCAATATGTGCGCAGACCGGCAGCTGATGGCTCGTGGACTGGCACCGGTCTGCGGACCACCACTTTGAGTAGCACTGATCTAGACCATTCCTGACAGGTATTTGTCTAACCTGTTCTTAAAAATCTCCAATGATGGAGATTCCACCACCTCCCGAGGCAATTTATTCCAGTGCTAAACCACCCTGACAGTTAGGAAGTTTTTCCTAATGTCCCATATAGATTGCCATCTGGTCCTCTTGTGGCTATCATGATTACATTTAATGATTTAGATTCACAACTGACATAAATGGGTACAACTCCACTGAAGTAAACAAACTTACAGTGGAAGTATATTTGGTCTAGTGTGTTCACAGATTACTATAATGAATAGATATAAAAAACTTTTTTTGGAAAACTGAGAAAGTATATGGTTATTATTAGGCATATAATTCCATATCACACATTTCATGTATTATTCACCCCATCATCCATGATTATGGCTTAAAAGAAACCTGCATTTACTTAGTATGGCTACATTTACTTTAGTGTTATAGTAAAAGAGAGAGAGAGATAGGAGCTGAGCCTTACAGGGCTTTATAGATAGAAGTAAAATGTTATTTTAAACTAGTATAATATTTTCTGAGGATAACATTACCAAGCAGGCAAGCAGATGCATGCTGAGTGCACCTTGCAGAACTAGTATTCAAGAGTAGGTCAGACCAAATATCCATCTAGCCCAGTATCCTGTCTTAAAACAGTGGCCATTGCCAGGTGCCCCAGAGGGAATGAACAGAACAGGTAATCAGCAAGTGATCCATTCTCTGTCACCCATCCCCAGCTTCTGGAAAACAGAGGCTCGGGACACCAGCTCTTCCCATTCTATCTAATAGCCAGTAATGGACCTATCCTACATGAATGTATCTAGTTCTTTTTTTAAATCCTGTTGTAGTCTTGGACTTCACAACATCTTCAGGCAACTGTAGAATATATTGCACAAATGCAGTCTGGAAGTCACAAAGACATGAACAAACAGGGTGATGTCTGGACTAAAGAGAGTATTTGCCATCCTGCATGTTTCCAAATATTACAATTTCACTTGTTTTATTTATAATTTTTGAGCTCTATTGTTATTTGAACAGTACCTATCTAGCCTTAGCCCCTATGACACTATCATTTGCTGATGTTGGTCAAATTGTGCGGCTTATCACGGAGTGTATATTTTACATATCAATATGTAGATACAGATACATTGAACTTCCACAGCATCCAAAGATACATTTTGCAGTGGAAGAAGTTGAGGACTACTTTGCCATTGTCTATAAAATGCTTTTGAGACATGTGCAATTCAGATAAAAT
Source organism: Lepidochelys olivacea (assembly GCF_965140295.1). Lineage (NCBI taxonomy): Eukaryota > Metazoa > Chordata > Testudines > Cheloniidae > Lepidochelys > Lepidochelys olivacea. The sequence goes on from NC_140414.1 coordinate 100,467,956, forward strand.
GCAACTCAAATTATGGTGGTGTAAAACAAATTATTTTCTTTCGCAGAAAGATTTTTTCAGAAAATCTCTGAAAATAGCATTAGAGCTTTCTTTTGTGATGGCAATTGATATAAAAAAAGTTCAATTTACTTAGAAAGCACAAAATTTGAGCTAGGTAAGTTTGCTGTGGGTAGCAAGAGACATACATAGCAGAACACATGCACAGCACATTTAGTTAGAACCATGCTGTTTGGTTTCAGTTGCCAACTTTTAGGACTTCATGGTGGGGGAACTTTTCATTCCTTAGGAAAAAAAGTTGGGAGGGGGGGTCCTATAAATTAAAATCTCTTGTTCTTTCTTTCTTTCATATATATAATATATATATATATATATATATATATATAGGCAGTGTTGTAGCTGTGTCAGTCCCACGATATTAATGAGACAAGGTACATGAGGTAATATCTTTTATTGGATCAACATCTGTTCTTGTATTTAGCTGTGAGATGCTGAGTACATTTCCCAGACAGGAAGAAGAGCTCTGTGTAAGCTCCAGAGTTTGTCTCTCTCACCAACAGAAGTTGACCCAATAAAAGATATAACCTCACCCACCTTGTTTCTTTTCTGATGTTCTGCCCCACCATGCCCCCTGACTGTTCCTCTGCAATGGTCACGCCCCACAGTTTGTAAACCACTCTTCTAGGAGCCTAACTATATTCTGTTTAAGTTAGGTATAGTTACTTTCTTCCTCAATCATATACATTAACCTCCATTTCTAACCACCAAAATGATTCAATGTCTTAAACTCTGAAGTCAAAAGAGCTGCGTCTACTTATGCCAGGTCTGAATTGGACCCATTAGGCCAAATCTTCTGCTGATGTAAATGGGCAAATACTATTGATTCTTGAAAGCATCTCACATTTAGTCCCACATGTCATCACGACAAATTCAGATGACTTAGGAATATACAGTAGCTTGCCGAGTACCTCATCAGACCTTAATATTTGATGAAGAGAAGAACTGATATATAATAACTGATTCATGCTGACTTAAGATACCTTTTTATTACTGAAGAGTTTGAAGCATTGCTTATTAATAATGTGTTTCATAATCCGCTTTTCTCTTCATAGACAGGTGGTTCAGATGGCAATCATCATAAAGCTATCAGTTCATCCCGAAAATTCAGCTCTTTGCACTTTCTCCCTCATCTTACCTTTAATTAAAATAGTACTTTTTCATGACCTCTGAAATCTAATGTAACAATCGCTTCCTTTTTCAATTTTCGTCTTCTCTGCCTTTATAGTTAGCAAGCAGTTTCTCTTTGTTTTGTGGGGAATTCAGTTTAAATAGTGCTTCTTTTCAATACGTGATGTAGGATTTTATGGGATTTCTTCGGTGAGCTTATCAGAGCACATCGACTTCTCTTCAGTTCAATTAACCCAACTTGATTATTTGAAGAGGTTTGTTGATCAGTTTTAGGTTATTCTGTTAACATTATATGCTTTTGAAACTTTTTTTTTTCTGATTTCCTTATCTGTAGAGAAAAGTCTCCTTGATCCAAAGAAAATGCCAGGGATTAATTTTTAGGATCTGAATTGAACTTAAATTGTAACTTATCAGGGGCAGATGTAGCCTCCCAGTTCAATGAGTGCAAGACCACATGCAGCTGCACTCACCCCCCAGGGTCCCCAGGAGGGAGTTGCCATCACAGCCTGGAGCAGGCAGGAGCACACGGAGTGCAGGCTCCCACTCCTGCTGTCCCTTGCCCCACACCAGAACTCCCTGCCAGGCCAGAGAAGGAGAACAGTTTGGCTTCAGTCCCCTTTCTCTCTCCCCCACCCCATTCCTTAACTCTCCCTGCTTGCTCAAGGCTTCCTTTCATTCTCTGGTGCTGAGAGGCACTATTGTGGAATCAACAGCAAGCAGAGTGGGACCCAAATGCAAGCTGCGCTCTCAGCCAGATGAGAGCCATTCCCGTAGTGCACATCTGGGCTTGATTTTTGTGGGTGAAATTTCATCCATAGACCCCAGCTAGAGCCACCAGTGAGCTTACTCTAGATAAAGTATGGTATACATTCATTTTGTCTCTGTGCTTCCTGCCACAATTTCACAAATGTTTTTCCTTATTTTCTAAGACTTAATTTAGCAATTTCTCTGCCTTTCACTCTTTTTGAAAGCTGCAGCCTATTGACACTCCTTCTCAATTCCCTCTGATCAGTGTCCAAAATCTAACTTGAAATTGTTATATAATTTACGCAGTCAAAATGTTTCAGCATCAGCAGAAACTGCAATGTTCTTTGTTTTTGTCTTATGACAATAAATAACAATGACAAGTCCAATATATTTTTAAGGAATATATATTCTGTGTCCTCAGTTGGGTATTATATTATTTCTGCTCTGTACTATTTATCCAAGCAAGTGCACTCCTTCATTGAACTACAACATAAAAGATGTTCCTCATTCTGTTTGACACTTTGTTTTCCTCCCCATCATCACTGGACCTCCATAGCTGCTTTCTTTTATTTCAGCAATTGATCAAAATAGTTATTCATTAGTCAAAAGCAGAAGAGTGGTCCTTCTACACTTGAGAATATTCTCTAGAGAATAGTATTGTCTCTTCTGCCAACAAGTGGGTAGATTTGGGGATTTAAGATTGGGCCGATTCCTCACTGGGACAGAAGTTAGTGGCAAGGCTTCCGGATACTTACTCCTAGTCTATTTAATCCACTCTTTGGTAGAGGATGCATACAAGTCCTATCTCCAATATAAATCCCATTTTGAGGCCTTTCGATGACTAAAATTGTGCAGAGATCTATGAGGATCATCAGAACAGAGGTGATTTTTACCCAGTCCGCACACAAATTCACTTTACCTTGAGCAAAGGTGGCAAATACAACAGCAAAGCTTCTCAAAGACCATTGCACTTCAGAAATTCAACAGAGAGACACAGGGCTTGACTCTCTATTACACTGGTGTGAGGTACAAAGGGGTCATTTAAAATTGTTGGACACCAGGTAACTTTATTTTTTAAAAATGCTACAAGTACTTAGATTAGAGAAATAAGAAATGGTAGACCAGCTCTTACAGTTTCTCTTGCTGCCAACTCAAAGGTGTGACTCCTCTTTTAGTCGTGGGGGTTCTTTTACATACCTTAGGTCACACTATACATTCACAGAAGTGTAGTGCTAGAAAGGACCTCAAGAGGTCATCAACTCCAGACCCTCATGCTGAGGCAGGACAAAGTAAACTCAGTCTGTCCCTGACAGGTGTCTGACTAACCTTGTCTTAAAAAAACTTCCAGTAATGGAGATTCCACACCCTTCCTTGGAAGCCTATTCCAGTACTTAACTGTCCTTATTTGATATTAGGAAAACCTTTCTAACCTAGATCTCTCTTGCTACAATTTAACTCCATTACTTCTTGTCCTACCTCCACTGGACGGGGAGAACAATTGATCACCATCCTCTTTATAACAGCCCTTAACATATTTGAAGACTGTTACTAGATTTCCCCCCTACCCCCTCAGTTATCTTTTCTCAAGACTTAATATGACCAGTTTTTTAACCTTTCCTCATAGGTGAGGTTTTCTAAACCTCGTTCCATTTTTGTTCTGTTGCTCTGTACTTCATCTAATTTGTCCACATCTTTCTTAAAGTATGGTGACCAGAACTAGATACAGTACTCCTTCACCTGAGGCCTCAGCAGTGCTGAGTAAAGTGGGACAATAACCTCCCATGACTTACATAAGAGCTGCCATACTGGGTCAGACCAATGGTCCATCTAGTCCAGTATCCTGTTTCTTACCATGGCCAGTATCAGAACGTGAGGGAGAGTGTAGAGAAAAGGGCAATTCTGGAGTGATCAAATGTCTGTCGTCCACTCCCACCTTCTGGCAGACAGAGGTTTAAAGTTGCCCTGAGTATGGGGTTACATCCCTGACCATCTTGACTAACTCGCATTGATGGACCTGTCCTTCATAAACTTATCCAGCTCTTTTTTGAACCCAGTTATACTTTGGCCTTCACAACAGCCCAAAGCAATGAGTTCTACAGATTTATTGTGCATTGTGGGGGGAGAGGATACTTTCACTTATTTGGATTAAGCCTGCTACCTATTGATGTAATCAGGTGACCCCAGTTTTTATATACTGTGAAAGGGTAAATAACATCCCTCTATTTATTTTTTCACATAATTCATAAACTTCTATCATAGCGCCTCTTAGGTGTCTCTTTTCTAAGCTGAACAGCCCTAATCTTTTTAGTCTCTCCTCATATGGAAGCCATTCCAAACCCTTGATCATCTTTGCCCTTCTCTGAACCTGTTCCAGTTCCACTATTCCTTTTTGAGACTGGAAGACCAGAGCTGGACACACTATTCAACGTGTGGGTGAACCAGGGATTTATACAGTGCTGGCATATCTTCTGTCTCATTTTCTATCCTTTTTTGATTGTTGCTGCATATTGAGCTGAAGTTTTCAGAGAACTATCTATGGTGACTTCAAGATCTTTCTTGAATGATAACAGCTAATTTAGACCCCCATCATTTTGGATGTAGAGTTGCGATTATGTTTTCCAATGTGCATTACTTTGCATTTATTGACATTGAATTTCTTTTGCCGCTTTGTTGCCAAGTCACCAAGTTTTGTGAGATCCTTTTGTAACTCTTCGCAATCTACTTTGGATTTTAATTATCTTGAGTAATTGTGTTAGTCTGCAAACTTTGTCACCTCGCTGTTCACCCCTTTTCAAAAATCATTTATGAACATGTTGAACAGCACCGGTCCCAGCACAGACCTTTGGGGAACCCCACTCTCTTCTGTGAAATCTGTCCATTTATTCCTACACTTTCCTATCTACTGAGCCATGAGAGGACCTTCCCTCGTATCCCATGACTGCTTACCTTGCTTAAGAGCCTTCAGTGAGACACCTTGTCAAAAACTCAGTTGATATAGAGTATTTTAGGTTAGAGAATCACCCTTATTAACAAGCTTGTTGACACACTCAAAGAATAGGCATGATTTCCCTTTAAAAAAGCTGGGCTGACTCTTTGCCAAATATCATGTTTATCTGTGTGTCTGATAATTCTGTTCTTTACTATAGTTTTAACCAATTTGCTTGATACTGAAGTTAGGCTCACTGGTTTATAATTGCTAGGATTGCCTCTGGAGACATTTTAAAAAATCTGTATTATATCAGTTACCTTCTAGTCATCTGGTACAGAAGCTGATTTCACTGACAGGTTACATACTTACAGTTTGTAGTTTGGCAATTTCATATTTGAGTTCCCTCAGAACTCTTAGGTGATTACCATCTGGTCCGGTGACTTATTACTGTTTAATTTATCCATTTGTTCTAAATGCTTTTCTATTGACACCTCATGTGGGACAGTACTTCAGACTTGTCACCGACATCCGAGCTATTATTTTTGGGTATCTCCATCACATCCTCTGCAGTGAAGACTGATGCACAGAATGTATGTAGGTTCTCCACAGTGGCCTTGTCTTCCTTGAGCGCTCCTTTTAGCACGTTTGTGATCTATTGGCCCCACTGATTCTTGGCAGTTTTTTTGCTTCTGATGTACTTAAAAGAAAAAATATCTCCTCAGTTCTTGCATCTTTAGCAAGTTGCTTCTTAAATTCTAGTCCTACCATATTATATTTTTATGCTTAACCTGCCAGAGTTTGTGCTCCTTCCTATTATCCTCACTAGGACTTCACTTCCAAATTTTAAAGGATTCTAATCACCTTTATTACTCTGATGTTTAGTCATCATGATACTCCTTCGATCCTCTTATTGTGTCTTCTGATTTCTGGTATGCATTCAGTCTGAGCCTCTGTTATGGTATTTTTAAATAGTCGCCATTTACCTGCTTGTAGGTAAGTAACCCTTGTGACAGATCTCTTTAATTCCCATCTAATAAACATCCTCATTTTTTGTATAGTTCCCATTATTAAAGTTAAACATTACTGTGGTGGGGGAGGGGATTTGTATTATATCCCCCTCAAGAATGTTAAATTGAATTATATTATAGTCACTACTACCAAGCAGTTCAGCTCTAGTTACCTCTTGGGCCAGATTCTGTGCTCCACTTAGGACTAAATCAAGAATTGCCTCTCCCCTTGTGGGTGCCAGGAATAGCTGCTCCAGGAAGTGTCTAGAAATTTTATCTCTGCATCATATCCTGAGGTGACATTTGCCCAGTCAAATTAATTGAATTAATTAATTGAGGATAATTGAAATTATTGTATTTTCTGATTTTTGTAGCCCCTCTGTTTTGAAAAATGAATGTAAGCTTGGTTGTTGTGATTGGTGCTTTGTATATATATCTGACAGACATTTTAATTGCAAAGACTGTAACTGGTAACCACAATTTGGTCTAAAAGACATCAAAGAGAATTAATGCTGAAGATCCTTATCTAACCATAACAGTTCAGGGTAGAATGAATCCTGCCTAGAATGAATTCCCCCATTTTGTATAAAATACCAGTTTGGTACAAATGTATACTTGTTTCAAGAAAGGAAACAATATGAAATAGTCATATTTTAGGAAATGACCTAATTGTGAAAAGATATGTAAGGCTGTGTTATCGAGCGATAAATCTAGGTGTAAAGTGAGTTATACCAACCCAACTTCCTCTCTTCTCCCAAAGAAAAACTTCAGCTTTTGTCCTTAAAACCTCTAGGAAAAAATTGTGTAGCTGGAAATTTTTATGACTTTGTTTCCTTCTTTAAATGTTGAAGGACTGATCATTTATTTGCAAGTACTTTAACTAAACTCAAGGGGGTCTAATGTAATTTCCTAATATCATTGCTAAGTAAATGGTAAAATGCTTTCTGTGCCAGGATGCAGTCTAATCTAATGGTTTTATGGCTAAGGAGGAGTTATCTTCCTGATATTTTCTCATCCTTGGATAACCAAAGCAGAATTATATTCATGAGCTTGAACATTTACATAACAAAATATTATATTTAGCTAGGTACATTTTTTAATCATGTGGACTATAACTTACGTGCAGCTATATCTTAATGTTCAGTAAAGATGCTAACATGTTTGTAATTACCAACCTTAAAAGTTGATAGATTAATATATCATTTTTTCATCAATATTGAGGTCTCACCCTCACACTGGATCCAATATAATAATCATTTACACCAGTGCAACATGGATATAAAATGCTACCATTTTGACTTGTAGCATTTTACAACCACTTTGCATTCCTCATGCTCTTGTGTGACTCTACATAGCGCAAGTCAATAGAGAATTAAGACCACAGTTCTTAATACTTTTAGTGAGCATCTTCACTGGGCTTGTCTACATGGGAACACTCAGGAAAATTAATCTGAATTAACTAGAGGTGTGAATTTGGATTTGTTAAATCACATTAAACCCCTGTATAGACAGTGTCATTCAGAATTATTGTGGCCTTAATTTGGAATCCACAAAGCCTCTCTCCATAAAGCTTCATCCTGGGCTCGGTTCAGATGGACCTGTGCGTTAACATGTTTGTCCCTGTATCCCGCTGCTTTGTAACTCGAACTCCTCTGCAATGTGTAGTCTGTTTCTCAGGTATTCTCCATCAGACAGAATGTTCTTTCCCAACCACCTTTAGTAAATGCAATAGCCAGCCCATCTGGACATGTGTGTCAGATACGGAGAGGTACTTGTGAAAAAGCTCTCAAGTTTTTACCCATTTATGACTAGCTTTTACAGCTAGTTTTCATACAGTGAGTCAGCCTTTCATTACCACCTTTACCATAACAGCTATCAAAGTCAGTTCAGGAATCCTTCATTAGGAAACAAGAAAATTGTGTAGCTCACCCCACTTCCATTCTGAGCCCTTCGCTGTTACACCCACTATGCATTTAAGCAGCATTGGTGCAATAAAAATGGCATCATGAGTCATTTGTCAAGCCAACGGTCTTGGGCACCACCTAAGCAAGTTCCATTAACTCACCACGTATGCTTAGGTTTGAAGATTTCTTCTACAAGTACTAATAATAGTGTTATTTATTTATAACGTATTATCTCTATACTGATATTTTCTCCCACTCACCTCTGTCAGAGGTTTTCAGAAGTCAATAAGCTACCGTAGTTAATACATTATGGCCAATGGTATAAAATATAACCTCCCCCCACCAGTACTAAATATACTGATACAAATATCTAAATAAAATTACATTGAATGCACATTTTAATTGTATAGGCCAGGTGTTTAAAATGGGGGAGGCAGATTTGTGTTTAAAATAGGTGTGGAGTGATGGCTCTTTAAAACACACCCTGAAGCGTCTATCTCCTGGGAGTGTCATGCTAACAGCTCTCATTGCTTCATCTACTTCCATGCCCAGGAAGCCACTTCTAGGGCTGCTTCTCCCACGCTCTTGCCCTGTCTGAAGGCAACCTGGTTTCCTGTCCCTCCATCTCAAAGCTGGAGCTGCACATTCTGCAGGTTTGAAACTCACTTAGACATTTTAATTTTATTTACACAACAGAAGTTGTTGTGAGAGAGTGGAATAGAGGAATACGGTGACACACTAGCCTCCTGGTACCTGGGAGCCCTAGATGGGTATTGTTCCCCTCCTCCTCGAAGAGCCTGTAGAGAATTGGAGGGTTGGAAAGTCAATTGGCAATGCTAACAGACCTCCTGTTCTTAATAGTAAATATTTATATTTATGGTAGCGCCCAAAGGTCCCAGTTGGGAATGAAGCACATGAATATTTGTCTGGTTCCAAATTTCAGGAAAGCAACCAAGGCAGCCTGGGAGCTCGGTGGTTGACTTTGTTTATTTAGGAAAACTTAAGAATAGTCGAGAGTTCTTGTTTTACCTTCTCTCAGAGAACAAAAAGTGTCAGTCACCTTGAAAGTATTATTGAATGTACTCTGGATGGGAAAAAATTTCTCTTGGATTTCAATCATGCAAAGATTTATACTTGCACTTAACTTTAAACATGCCGTTACTCCTGCTTGAGTTCAAGAGGACATGCAGTTTCATCTCATTCTAGCAGTCAGACTAATAAACATTGCTGTAGCTTTAGAGGGAAACCATCAAAAATATGCACCACATGAAACTTGGTGTGGATAAGGTAGAAAATTGGTAGCAGCCATGTTGCCAGGTTTGTTTATTTTGTGCTTGCTTTTTGTAATCAATGAAAATCGGGAAAAGATTAAAAAGTTGGACAGTTTCAGATTCTCAGTTTAGTATATTGTAGCTCAATTCACAGAATAACTGTCGTGTCAAAATTAAATTCTCTGAGTAAGGTGGATATGTAATTTAATTCCATGGAATCAAAAGCTTTTTCTGCAGCTAAAGATGCAATTATCTCATTATCAGTAGAACAGATTCCGAGTGAATCTGGTAATTGATTTCAGCTAGCTGGTTCAGCAAATTAAAAAGACTTTTTACCTCTCTGACTTCTAACCTTTGTTATCTATATAACAACTTTGTGATCTCAAAGTATATGTGAAGTTTGACATAGAATGATATTACAGACACTGGGATTCTGTAGCTATTATGTATTAATATGAAAAAATAACCAGAAAGTGTTTCCACTTGCACTTTAATGCAGACAGTTCCTCCAGCAGTATATATTGTATGCTTAAGTGGAACAACTGACCAGTAGGAAACTATCAGTCTGTTATAAAAAGTAATGGCAGAAATGAATATTATATTTTAGGGGCCATTTTTACATTACAGACAAAAGGATGAATACTGCAAAACCTCTAATTGCTAATTCAGTTGATAGTCTAGATCAGTTCCTTCCAAACTTTTTGGATCACGCACCCCCAGGGCCAGCTCTAGGGAAGACTCAAAGGTCCAGGAGCGCTGCTGCTGCCGTGCTGGTGGTGCTCCTCCTGCCGCGCACCCCACTTTGGAGACCCCTGGTCTAGATACCTCCAAACGTGACTCAAAAAACATTTTGGAGCAATAAAGCATGTTTCATATTAACCTTCTAAACTAAAAGTTCAGGGAGACAAATTCTGATTTGATGTAGGGCCTGTTTATTTATTTAAATATAAGCCAGGGACAAATTATAAAGAACTATTTTTCTTTTCTTTTAATTACCGGTTACAATATTCTGTATGGACCCTTGGGTCTGATTTTTAAGGCACTTCTTCTCAGTTCAGTCAGTTTTATCCCCCAGTTATTTGCAAGTGCAGGTCATGTAATTTTAGACCTCCAAGCGCAGGAGTGACTGCAAATCATGTGTCCGAGATCTACCTTTGGTAGCTATGATGGCTGTGGTTTGACAAGTACAGCCATAAAATGGGGGAGAGTGAGAATAAATTGCAGCAACCACAGACATGGCTGCTGAATGTGGGCCCTGACTGAAGCCCCTTTACATGCACGTAGTGGAATAAACTCAACAGCAATTGAATTATAAACAGTGTTCCATATATTTTAATGACCTATTAGCATAGATTTGAAACTTTTATAGAGCACTGTAATTATGAGAGTGGCACTTTAAAAAAAAAAGCACATACATACAAGAACAGTTGCTGCTTAGCAGATACACTGCTGAGGAGGGCTCATAACCTAGTTCAGCCAAATACAGGAGTAGATGGGATAAAGATTCAGAATGCAAAGGAAGCTGGTAATTTCTAACTTAAAAGAACATGTTAATACTTAATTAGCTTTTGGCTCAGTTAATGGTCTTCTAAATATTATTGTGCTTTATACAGGCTTCTAAGGTTAATGAATTTCTCTCAAGCTTAATTGTACTCCATGAAGTACTCTCTAGACTTTCCAAATTTCCTGCAAGCCTATTTTCTTTATTACATTGATTATGTTTAATGTTTTCTGAAAGCATAAAACACCAGAGATGTGAACACAGAAAAACAGTTATCCGCTTTATCCAAAAACTGGTGCTGAGGGATAGAGGGACCAATTCTGCAGACCTCTTCTAGCCAAATCACCCACTGATTTTTTTTAAAGGCCTGCTTCTTGTTTACACGAGAAGGCTCTTTTACACTATTCTGTTAAATTACACCACTTGCAAATACTCTATGACCCCTTTATGCTGCCAGAGTGGTATAAAGAGGCCTTGGTGTAAGTGAGAATCAGACCCATTATGTGGGGAATTTTGACAAAGTTCTGTTGTCCATGTGCAGGCAAAACTCCTGTCATGAATAGGGGGAAGGGTAGCAACCTTATGTATCTTTGGCAACTGTCCTGGATTGCCTTACCTGTAAGGGGTTAAGCAGTTCAAATAACCTAGTTGGCACCTGACCAGAAGGACCAATGAGAAAAGAAGATACTTTCAAATCTGGGCGGGAAGGATTTGTTTGTTGTTCCTTCTCGGGACGGAGGGAGAAGCCAAGCAGGTATAATATCTCCTGAAAATATATCTGGAATAATCCATCTAAAACTACAGAAATTGTAAGTATGGCAAAGAAATGCATTAGGTTATCTTTTGTTTTGGCTTGTGAATTTTCCTATGCTACAGAGGTAGTTTTATTCCCTTTTTTTTTAACTGTGAAGCTGAGCCCAGAGGGGAATCCTCTGTGTTTTTAAATCTTTTTATTACCCTGTAAAGTTACCTTCCATCCTGATTTTGCAGGTGTGATTCTTTTTTTTCTTTATAAATGAAGTTGTTCTTTTCAGAACCTGATTGATTTTCAGTATCCTGAAGACAAAGGATCTGGTCTGTGCTCACATTGCTAAGGCAATTGGTTGGTATATTATTCTCAAGCCTCCCCAGGAATGGGGGTGAAAGAGCTTGGGGGTATATTTGAGGGGGGGAGGATAGGATTCCAAATGACCCTTCCCTGAATTTTTGTATAAATCACTTGGTGGTGGCAGCAATACCATCTAAGGACAAGGAAAGGAATTTGTGCCTTGGGGAAGTTTTAACATAAGCTGGTAGAGTATAAGCTTAAGGGGGCTTTCATGTGGGTCCCCACATCTGTACCCCAGAGTTCAGAGTGGGGGGATACCCTGACAACTCCCATTTGAAGTCAATATTAAGATTTAGTTCTAAATTTCTAAATTGTTATCCACCCTAGGCCATTTATTAAAATGCTCATTTTGGGTGGGATTTTGAAAGCATCTAAGTCACTTTGGAGCAAAAGTACCAATGAAAATTAATTAGACTTGAATTCCTTAGTGATTTAGGTACTATTGTGAATTTTACTCTTGTATTGTTTTATCAGGAGAATCTCTTATTGAGATAGTGTGTCATTTCCAAGGGGGTCCTGGAAGAAACAAGTTTGCCAGCAGAAATACTTCTCTTTTATATTTTAGCTTTGCAGGCTGCCTTTAATGAAGAATTCCCTTATGCAATAATCTCTCTCCAAAACATAATATAATTACATACACCAGTGTCAGCCTATTGGTATTTTAACTTAATTTCTCAGCATTTGCTGTGGAGGAGGGTGCAACCGGACTTGGGAGAAGTTTGTCTGTTTTTTACTTTTGTTTTTTCAAGTCCATTGTTTGTACTGAGTTATGCAGCTGCATCCTGAGACCTTCTGCAACGGAGCAAGGACCAGATGGATGATGGGTGGTCTTACACAGCTTATGAGGGAGTTGGTACTGAGGCTTATTGCTCTATCTGAAGTATTGGTGGCATTGAGCACCAGAAAAGTACAATGACTCTTGGAGCATAGCTCCTGTGACACCATTTTGAAAGGGTGAAGTGTGCTTTCTCACATAAAGGAGGTAATGCAAATGGCCTGTAGAAGGAGGTGGACATAGCCCAGTCCTCTCCCTGCCTCTTCCTGGCCACCTTAAGGAGTCTATTGGCATGGGTAGTGCTATACTTGCATAGTCTGTATGGTCTCTGAGCCCAAGTAGTGTGACTTTTACCCATATACTATACAGGGGTCAAGGACAGGAGAAGTTCATTGCACCCTCTTCTATCATTAAGGACCTGGTTTAGAAAGAAACACGTTTATGCTTAAGTTTTGGAGGGCTGCCATGTGAATTGTGCATGTTGGGATTCATCAGTTTTGAAGATGGAGCTTGATAAATGTATGACCTAGATTATATGATGGGGATTGGACTTTAATAGTAGGGGGTTGGACTTGATGCTCTGTGAGGTCTCTTCCAGTTCCATGCTCCTGCCAAGGCTTCCTTTAGGGTTTGTCCCCACTCATTGCATCATTTCTAACTGTAGATTGCAAGATTGTCCCTCAGGACAGTGACCATGCCTTTTTCTTTGTCTGTCTGAAAAATGCTGTGTGTACTTTTGGCCACAGTAAAATTATTATTCATAAAATAGAACAGTCATTGTTTTTGCTGTAGTTTTTCTTGTGTATCTTGAACCTTTAGATCACCTTTGCTCTCACTTCTCAGTCGTGATTTTGTATTAACAGCAACATTAGCAGCTGGTTATTGTAAATGTCATGGATAACAATTAATTTATTTAAATGACCTGAGAACAGGTTAAACTCTGCTCTAAGATATGATGGTGTAAATCTGAATTACTATTGGTGTCAGAAGAACTATCCCAGATTTAAACTGAGAGCAGATTTTTTTATCCTGTTGTCTGAGAGTAAGTGTACATTGGAAGGGAATGAAAAAAACATTTTAGGTAAATTATGTAAATCAGCCTGCCAATCCACCTACATTAGTTTCAATTATCTTCACCTTTATCAGGCCTTCTCAGCTTCAGAAAACCAAAGTTAGCACCAGTTTCTGGTTTCCCATGCTGAGAAGTAACTTACTATAGAAATAGTCCCACTGAAAGGTACTACTCAAAATGAGTAAGGATAGCAGAACCAGATGCCATAATGAGCCAGATTCTGCAGTCAGATACAGAAATGCAACCTAATTAAAATCTATGGGACATAAGGGCTCAATTCAATGCCCATTGAGGTGAATTAAAAGATTCCCATTGACTTCAAAGGGAATTACTGCATTCTTAATTAAACAAAATTAGTCACCTATTCAGGATAATGGATAGCTGGATAGCTAAATTTCATTTGCAGTCATTGCTAAGAATCATATTTATAAAGATTCCCTCTTTGCTAAGTCATATTGAAGCTAATCGCCTCTAGCTTCTTCCTGAATTACCTTTGTAAGAATAGAAATTAAATAGCAGGACACCAGAAAGCAGATGACCCTCCATTTTTCTTTCAATTAATATAGTAAATCATTACAACTACAGGATCAAGAGTATTTTCATTCGGAGGCATGATGCGTTCTAAACATTTTTTTTTAAATCCTTTTGCTGTCTTGACGATAGTGGAAGAAGATATTTTCTTGTCATGGTGTCCCTTTCGTCTTGGTTGAAAACCCCCATTGATGCCAACTGGAATTCCATATGCACAATGAATGTAGAATGTATCCTAAGAATCTTACTGACAGAAAAAATAGCTGTTCTTCCTAGTCGTGTTTATCTTCAGAACATCTAAATTACGTCAGACTTTCACACAACCCTCAAACGCTTTTTAAAGTTTAGAGTATTTTGGTAAATTTCCCACCCTTCACATTGCATGACTTCCTGACCATGTCACTCGCCTTCAAGGGTGAGACATCTTTGTTAAGGAGACAGGTGCCTGTCTGGTGGAAACCATATATCTACTCCCTTGACGATAAGCTGTTAGGAGGAAGTCTTTTCACCTGTCTTTCATTTCCTCCCCTCATGACAGCAGTTGGATGGTAGAATCCAGTAACTACTCAGTTAAGTCCTGTTGACATTTGTTCTCCTTAGGCTGCAGATCTCAGGGGATTTCTCTGGCCCTTGCATCGGCCTCCTAAGCCTCAGGATTATCACTTGTGAAACTGACTTTATATAAAATAGAGGCGGAACAGAGAAATGGCTCCTGTTCATTCAGGTCACAAGGAAAATGGCGGTTGAATCACTCGCCCACCCTGTAGTGGTCAAGATTCACTGGAAGTAGGACATACTACCCTACTCACCTTCACTGAATCCTCTTGATTTATAAATGTATATTTACTTGATGTCAGTTATATTCCAGCTCCCAGAAGAAGCCCTTGGGAAAGTCTCTTGTTTTTACATTCTACTGTTGTATGCTGTACAGACCTACTGTTCCAACTATGTTCAAATTTCCTGGGAGCCTGGGGCTTCCTCAGGATTGCTGCCTCAGTCCCACATTCCTCTCTGAAGCCTTACTGTGAGAGAATGAATCTTCCAAATGCATAGCACACTTTATTGTATCTTTTCTGTCCTACCCACTTTCCAGCTTATTCTCTTCCATTTCTCTCAAACCCCCGTCTCTTTCTTTGGGCCTGATCCAGCTCCAACTCAAGTCAATAGAAGTCTTTTCACTGACATCATCAGAAACTGGACTGGGCCTTTTGTATCCAGCTCTCCTGCTTTGCTGGACTTCTTTACCCTCCTGGATAGTATAGTCAATGGAGACATGGTAAAAAGCACTTTTTTATCAGCATATTATATATTTGTACAGTGCATACTGTATATTAATATCAGCATATTACTCTATTTGTACAGTGCATACAATGCCATGGATTGTCACCAACTCTAGAACAATGGCAATCAGTTTTGTTCTCTCATTCTTACAAAGCATTGGTTATATCTGTTTATTGATACATTTTGCAAATTTGTAGATTCTCATGTATTGAGAAGAAGGAATACCAGATGCACTCTACCCATTGTAAGTGCAGCTACCATTGCTAAAATCTTGGTGCTATTAAGTAATCAGTAAAGGTTGATTTTTAAACTATAAGCACATCACAAAAGTATTGAAGAAAGCTGCAGACAGCATAAACATGACTAAGAGTATCAGTCATACTTCAGCTTTATCTCATTTTTAAGTGTTCTAATTAGGGAGGGGGCTTAGCTAAAGGAAAGTTATAACATATTATAAAATAATTATAAAATGTCAGTATACTGATGTAAAAGTACAGGGAAATCATTTTTAAAAAAAGTTAACAAAACGCTAAAATACAGTATCCTGCCACTTGATTATTGCTACATGTATTTTGCACTTAGATGCAGCAAACTAAATTCTGAAAGACCGTTGCAGATCAGTACTTAGCAGTTTGTAAGGAATGATTTCTTGTATGTCATATTTCATATCTGTTTCAGGTGTGCTTCTGGCCACTACTGCTAATTTTGGGATAAAATCCATTCAGCCAATAATTTATGTGATGCTTTTGAAAATTACCACTGAGTGCCATTTGATAATGTTTTGAATTCCCGTAGTTTCCTTGAGGGATCCTTTAGAGTCATACCATATCCTTTGAAGGAATTTCTCAGTATTCTCAAACACTTCTGAGCTAGTGTATGTTGTAGGTTTCACAGGGGGGAATCCCTGTCATTTGTGGGCCTGAGCCACCACTGGTATTCAACAGGATTAACACCAGGGTGAATCAGGTTCCATGATTTTGGCCATAGTGTTTCAGCTAATGGTACCTGTGTATAACAACACATAACAGAACTCCATTTCCAAATCACTCATCTCCCCATATATACAAGGCTCAGAATATCTGTGAAATAACTAAATTTAGGCAATTTCATAGAACAAATAAAACAGTGGGCTTTACCATTCCAGTCTTCTGGGCAGCCTAGAACTCAAGGAGTTATGATGCTCAGCACCAGATCATGACAGGATTACTTCAAATCTGCATGAGAAGGAATGTTTTTTCTGTAATTCAGAGAACCACTTATGCCTCAGAGCTCTTGCTCTTTGGGTTGCTCATTTTTTAGACGAGGACAGTGCAAGGAGGTTGCTAGCTTGAGTGGTTGTCAGATGTATTTAGCATAATCCGTCTATACTTTCTGGAATGTGTTCCCCCATTTCTTCTCCTTCCTCTTCCCACATGCATAAATGAGATGTGACACGAGTTGCAAGAGATAATCCAGATAAGAGAATACCAAGTTACCATAATTTGACCCTTAGGCTGTTGATATTTTTCCACTTTATAAGTCAAATGTGCAGTCTGAGGACATCTCTGTACATCTACGGGAACCTGAAAACTAAGCAGAAGAGACACAAACAAAACAAAACATACCTAACTTGACAGCATAACAGAGTTGAACACTGAATGGACATGAAGTAAATGTCTCCATATCAAACAGATTGGCAGCTTTAAATGGAAAATATACATCTTGACGAACCTTGGTAATGGAGTCACACATCAATGACAGTCTATTAATGAACAGTGCTTTAAACTTTAAGTTAATGGGTGACAAATAACTCCATTCAACGGGAAAAAACCCAACCATAATTCTTTCTATTTTTATTACTATGTGCAGTGACTGCTGCCAAAACTGGAGAGATGAACATAGTTCACCATTTTTAGCTGTTAACCACACTTAATAAGAACCATTAAACTTAGAGTGATGAGATTTTACTTTAAGAATGTGACAGCCCAGATAACTTAGTTTTGTCCTCTGCTTTTTTTTAGCAGACTTTTTATAGCTTTCCCTTCTCCATTCTCTTTTACCTGTTGCATCCACTTGGATACCTGTAATGACAGTGTGTTAAAGTGATATGAGAAGAGATTTCAGAAGAGACACTTTGACTATACTTGTAAAAAGAATAAAAATAAATAAAAAGTATGCAGGTGTATTTTCCTCTGGCTTTTAAACATATATGATACAGACTAGATGTAAAAGTTGCAGTCACTTTTTAATTTTTGCTTTAAAATACATATAATTTTGTGTACATTTATACATTATAGCAGAAAGACAACTTAGAAATATAAAATGTTAGGTCTGATTCATCACTCAGTCCAGTTCTACAGTAGCATCACTCCATTGACTTCAGTGGAATTACTCCTGATTGACACCATTGTAAGTAAATGGACAATCAAGCCCACTATTTTCAAGGGTGTCTGGTAAGATAACAGCCCCAGAGTGCCAATGAAGTTGCCAATAACAAAATCTTGGGCCAATAACAGGTATACAGAACTACCGGAGTCTCCAAAACCTGGTTAAACTGACACCTTCAGGTAGATTGTCATGTCCTGATTTGCCAGTTTTACAGGGGTGCAACTCCATTAACTTCAATGAAACCACTCCTGATTTACACCAGTGAGAGGAGAATGAAGCCCCTTAATGTTAAGAATCAAATTTCTGTATCTAAATGACAAAACAAACAAACAAAATATCAACACCCAGCACAACTAAGTCCTGGGGTTTTCAAATAAGTTTAAGGGGCAGAATACCAGTTGTACCTGTTCGGTACCAAAGTCCCTACAGACTTTGAAAATCCAGGTCCTTGTTATTAAAACCACCCTTAAGTGTAGACCCTCATGTTCTAACATAAAATGACTCAGTAAGATACAACATACGCTTTGAGATACTTGTTAAGCTTTTGCGCAAGACTCATTCACTTAACTCAAAACTGGGAATAAAGTTCAATGTCAAAATCTTAAACAAAAACCTTTTTATCTGCCTCTTCAATATCTTTCCTGCTAGAGGGAAAAGTTTGGATTTATTAGCTGAAGTAAAATTTCCTACGCTCATACTTGCTGCATTGTGGAATCCCATCCAACATGAGAGGAAACTCCCTCAGAAAAACACCGTGCATGTTGACTGCAGACACAAAATGGAAGCAAACAAAGGAGCTGTGTTTGTGTGTTTTGAGAGAGGCAGAGTAAGGGCTACACTAAAACATTAGGTCAGCATATCTATATTGCTCAGAGGTGTGAAAAATCCACACCCTGGAGTAGCATAGTCAAGCCAACCCAAGTCCCCATGTAGACAATGCTAGGCTTCTTCCATCAACCTAGCTACTGGCTCTCTGGGAGCTGGATTATCTATGCCAATGGGAGGATTCTCCCATCGGCCTGGGTAGTGTCTACATTTGAAGTGCTACAGTGGTGCAGCTGTGCTGCTGTAGCATTTTAAGTGTACACAAGCCCTGAGTAGATCTACAAACATAAAAGGCAGTGTAGAGAAGGAGCTTAGAAATGGATTGGCCTGCCCATATTATCAATTTTGGTCATCTCCATTTCAAACCCTTTTCAGCCCAGATGTCAACAGCACTCCAAGTGTATTATAGGAGGTCAAAGTCTGTGCATGTGTGAAGGGGGAGGAAGGAGAAATTACATAGGGACAGTAGTTGATGGTAAAATATACAGTAATTCACATTAATATATTTGATATAATCCTCTCAGTGTCTAGGGGGGGAAATTGTCACTAGAGCTTCCTAGATACAGAGGAAGATCCCGCTGCAGTTTTAAGATTTCTGCATATATTTAACCCCACAGTATCCTGTGAAATAGTCTCAGAATCCAGCAGAGGCCCAACTGCAAGATGCTCTGGCGATACGATCAATGCTGTGGTTTCACATTCATTTTAATTTGTTGTTTTAGGAGTGTAGCATTCAAGGCTTAACCATGGAATAAATATAATCATGTGGGAAAATAACAGGGTATCTGTACAGCCCTGGAACAAGATTGTCTGCAATTGTCTTGATTTCATGCTGTATTTTTCTTTACCTGGACATTTTTTCAAGTGTGTGCTGATCTGTTCAGTGTACTGATTTTGCTCTTGAACCTGACTCAGAGTACAGTGAATAGACAGCTCTACACTATAGAAAGGCAAGAAGACTAGAAGATGTTTTGGAAAGGAAGTGACTTATTCTAGTGCACATGAGCAAATTAACCATGTGGAATATAATAGAATCTCACAAATTCACTCTGATAACTGGGTAAGCAAACAGTTATGAGACAGGGAAATCAAAAGCATGGCATCACAAAACCCTCTCTTTAAAAAGTAGCTTGATGAGAATAATTTAGTAATAAATATTTTGTGATAGTGATATTTGACAAATGAATACATGTACTTTTATATAGCTAAATAATGCAGTCTTAGCACCTCCCTTCACCAGTCTGCTAGAAAAAAGCTTTGGATTATTATACTATTAAAAATTCACTAAATATTATTAATTATCTGTCTTGGTTTTAGATTTAGATCTTGCTAAGATATGTCATGTAACCATGTTTGAATTGTGTTATTGTGTTGGGTACAGGACTGGAAGCTCTTGTTGGCAGGGACTGTCTTCCTGTTTTTGTTTATCAACAAGTACACTGGTATTCTATAATAATTACATTATTTTTATTAAGAATTTGATGTCATATAAGTTGCTAAATGTTTCATGATTATGCATTTGTATTGTGGGCCACAGAGCCATGGGTCCATTGTCCTAGACCGAGTACAGACACAACAAAGAGACCGTCCCTGCCCAAAATAATTTACAAAGTCTGAAGGAGGACTCACCTGGTCAGCTTGTCTCCTCTGCACCAGCACATTGGCTAGCAACCTGCTTGCAGAGTGGCAATCCCTGAAAAAAAATGTTTGTGTATTTAGGGCATCCTTTATTATGACACATTGTATAGTAAGTTACCGCTATTCAGGCCAGCAGTGACTTGTAATCCTTGCTTGACTGTACCATATGCAATGTTTGGGTGGTTTCAAACTATGCAATTATTTCAACTCCTTGCACAATGAGTTTGACCATGCCCCCTTTTCAGCCTGTTTTGGGTATTCTACATCAAATAGTATGCAGTGCTGCCATTTCAGTTTGGAAACAACTCGTATACAAATTCTCTTTCATGAAGGATTTTGAGATTTTCAAATTTGGCTGGCACAAAATCTGAAAGTTTCAAAATCCTCAAATACCTCCCTAAAAATCATTTTGGATCTATCAGAACATTTTGTGTTGCTGAAACTGTTTTTAAATTTTATAATACAAAATAAACAAATAAAAACTTGAAATGAAAAGTTTGCTTCAAAACCAAACTGAAATATTTCACTCCAGAAATGTTAACCTGATATTACCTTATCTGACTGCTAGGTGTTAAATCAAAGATGCTGTTAAGAGGGAAGGAAACAGTAACCAAAACAATGAAAAAGGTAAGACATATAGGACAAACAGCTTCCAAGGAGTTACCAATGGCAGGGCCATCAATTCGGAAGACGCTGTCTGCTTGGCCCTGCCAAGGGGTACTCTTACAAAGGATGAAAGCTTAGGATCAAAGGAGATCCTAAATTCTAAAGATGCTGGCCTCGGTAAAATGTCAGTGAGAGCTGAGCTTCAGGATATTCCTATCTCCAGCTAGGAGAAGTAGACTACGCTGGACCCACTTAAGCTATGGATAGAGAGGTTAAATTTAGGTGAGGAAATATGCGACTAGAACTTTTTGTTTTGTTAATCCATTTTCCTAAATGATTTATTCCCTTTGGCAATTAAATTCTACTTTGTTTTGAAGATGTTGCTTGTGACTCACTTTAATGAGCTCCTGTCACAGGTCCCTGGAGACAAAGGGTAGATAGGAGCCAAATACAATTGGAACTGTTAGTTTAACACAGCTGGAAAACAGGGTGCTGCATCCCAGAGATTTGAGTCCAAAAGTGATAGGATTGCGTGATTCCACCCAGCAAGAGGTAAAAGTAGTGAAACTGGTCATTTCAGGCATTTGATGGCTGTTCAATGTTTTGTGCGCATGAGGTGCTGAGTTCTATCCAGTTAGTACTGGGAAATATGGTATAATTATTGGTAGTCTCAAAAGAAAGGCCAAATCTTGAATAGCCATGGAGGCAGACTCAGGCCTTCTGCATGATGCTCCATGTAGACAGACCTGTGCCTATGCACAGCCGCATTGACTGCAATAGCACTAGCTTCCACAGACACAGACTAGTGCCTCATTCTCTCACCTAAAGATGGTCCCTCCAGTTCAAGATTGAGGGTTATTGATGCAGAATGCACAGTCATTGCTCAGGCTGTACTTATTCTGTGGAGAAAGAAAATATTTAAATTTTTGCCTGTCATGTACTAAAAATTCAGTTTAAAGTATTTTTAAAGTGAATATGTCATCTCCTTCTCATGTATTCTAGATCTGTTTCAAGAGCATAACATATAGTCAATAGACTTTAAGCATAGGATTAACTTTAAGCATGTTTTTAAGTAGTGTCCTGAATAGGGATAGACATAAGCATATGCATAAGTGCTTTCCTGAATCAGGGCCAAAGTTCATATAAAACATGTCTATAAACAGCAGTTAGAAATTAATGTTTCTTATAGCAACTGTATACATAGTATAATAGTTAAGAAAAAAATCCTTCTCCTAGTTTTGTATTTATATCTGTTAGATGCCATTTAAAATCCAGGCTAAAAAAATAAACAACCTGTCCAATCTATAAACTTTGTATCCTACTACTAAAGCATTATTTTATTATTGCTGCTTTTCCGAAAGGTTTTGATTCTCTGACTGATCGGCTGCAGACACCTTGAGTCATTTATTTTTCTCCGTCACTTCATGTTAAGTCAGGTGGCATAACAAAATATGACTGATTCAACTGAAAACTTCAAAAAGGTTGTTCACTAAAATAAAGTAGTTAAGGCAACTATGCTTTGGTTTAGAAAACTAATTCAGTCACACTGGTTTCATGCTATCTTTTGTTTGCTCAATCCATATGGTGCCTCTGTTATGCTCCAGGATGATAATCATGTCCTATTTTTCTTGTGATTTCACTGAGTTAGAAAATAAAATGTTGGAAAAATGTATTTTTGCACTAATACCCATATTATTTTTACCATATATATATATATATATATATATATATATATGCTATTTGTTCTTGGATCCAAAATGTCACACACACACAGATAAAAGAACTATATTTCAACCATACATAAATCAGTTACTAATATCTAATTTTAAAAAGGGACCATCAATTGAAATAGTCAAATTAATGAAGATACAGTTCTTTGATCACTCATCCTAGAGTGTACTGGTGTGATTCAATGCCCATTTAAGCAAGTGAAAAGAATCTCATAGACTTCCATGGGAACTGGATCAGATCCAATAAACCCATTTAGAGAATCTCTGAATTAAGGAAAATGCTAAATTTTTAAACAGTGATCACGTAGATTTTACTCACTGGAAAATGCTAGATTTAAAAATGATATTCCTTTTAAGATTATTGCTCCAGATTTTTGTATTTGGGGTTTGAAAATGTGCGTGTTTAATCTGTGCATGTAATTAACATAACTGGATGCACAGGTGTGACATTTTGGTAACTGCACATACAACTGAATTTATTATAGTTATTATTATTTGTATTACAGTAGCTGTTGGAGACACCAGTCCAAATCCGAGCCCCACTATTCAAGTATTTAATAGGAAACAGTCCCTGTCCAAAAGAGTTTATAGTCTATACAGACAAGACCGAGGGGCAATAGAAGCACAGAGAGGTAAAGTGACACCAGCTCAGTGCTGGATCTGGAAATAGAATCCAGGTTTCCTGAGTCCAGTCCAGTGTCCTATCCATCAGACCATGCAGTA
Source organism: Lepidochelys olivacea (assembly GCF_965140295.1). NCBI lineage: Eukaryota > Metazoa > Chordata > Testudines > Cheloniidae > Lepidochelys > Lepidochelys olivacea. Next base: position 100,491,156 of record NC_140414.1, read on the forward strand.
TGCCTAATTGTAAATGTGTGGATGGAATTACTGTGCTTATACACTCAATTGTGATAAATACATGCATAAATCATTTGCACAGTGATGAAAATCTTTCTCCAACATGGATAAAGATAATGTCAAGGAATGTATGGATCCTTTTATTAGTAAATATTGATCCATAGATTAGATCTGTCTTAATATATAATCACTACTGAAGGTGTAAAATTGTGCTTTAAAATATTATAGTAAATAGTTCAAACTACTTTTGAGATATATTTTTTTTATGAAAACTAAAAGCTGCATGTCAAGATATGACACCCATGTGGAGCCAACAGGAAAAGGAAGGTTCAGGATTCTAGGCTGGAATTATATGTGGAAAAACAAGGGTTAATGAGCCAGACCCAGAAAATAACTGAAACAACTCTTGAAATCTGTTGGGACCACAGAAGAGGTTGAGCCATAGGATAAATTAAAAATGATTGTAGCCAGGAACAAATATTTGAAGAATGTCCAAGATAGCCTTTTCATAGATGTTGATGACCTCAAGTTCATCAGCAATCAATTAACAAGGTAAAAAGGTCTACTGAAGACAAGCTGAAAGAGGCTATTACCCCTGCTACAGAAAATGGATGGAGACTTTCCTTTAGCTCAAGTGGAACCCAAAGGAGTTTTTGACATAGTAGGTCATGTACTGAAGCCAAATAGCAAAATATTACTGTGTTCTGTAAGATTCTTTACAATCAAAACTCTCACAATTCTTCTATTTCAAAGGTCCCAGTCCTGTAAGGTTCTGAGCACCTTCAGTGAAATCAGTGGGATTTTAGGGTGCTCAGCAACTTTCATGACATAGGTACATGACACCTTTTGTAGAATTGAATTGTTTTCAAGTGTCTAATTCAGTCTGCAACATATAGATTAGTATGTTCTAGTTTGAAATTACCTCTAATCACCTGAGTTGGAAACGTATGTTGTGGAAGACTAAAACATAAACTCCTTTAAATGTTGGGGTATTCTAAATTTAAAACTTCAAAGTGAGAGAATATGTAATTATTTCCTCCCTGGACGAACAGAAAAAAGAGTCTTAATACAAGAAAATGTTTACCTGTATTAATATAGTGATCATCATCACACTAATTCTTGGTGTGATTTAAAGCTAAAAATTTCTGTCTGCAGGTTAAACAGACTTTATTAATAGCTTCCTATAAAATCTGTGAAACGTGTAATTGTGGAAAACACGTTAGTACCCTTTAGTGAAGAGAGAAACTATTTTGCCTGTGAGGTAAGAACATTCATCAATTTCTTTATTAATGGTTTTACCTAGAAATTCAATAGACTTGAAAAGACAGGATAGTGTGGAGACAAAGTATGTAATAAAATGTCTAAAACAACAAGTAGCTTATATAAAGTTAGCATGCTGTAGACATAGTTCCATCTTTTGCTGTTAAATTGCTCAGAAGAGACCAAACTGATAGTATCAAAAATAGAGGATTTTGAAAACTCTTTTGGTATGGACAGCAATGGATTTTATTTTAGCTAATTAATGTTAAAGGCTTTTGGTAGAAAAGCAAATTTTCATGAGCACCATCCATACAAGTGATAAATTCCAGTGTTATTTTTTGGTCCTGACTCTTAATTTAGTGTAATCTTCTATTTACATATCTCTGCTCATGGGGTCTGATCCAAGGGTCAATATAATGTTCCACTTACTTCAATGGCTTTGGGGTCAGGCTCATAAACCTTACCTACTCGCTCATATTCTATGAACCTTGTGAAACATCCTTACGTTGGCTTTGGCACATGTAAATTCTGCCAAATCTTGTGTGCATGTGCTGCAAAACAAGTGAGTGTAGGGAGCTGGTCTAATTAGGGTGAACTGGCTTCTGCAAGAGCCAAGCAAAATGATGACATTGCTCGATTGAGTGCTGTGAAAGGGAGGTGCTAAAGAACAGGCAGCTCTCTTCTGGCCCAAGAAAGCTTGGGGGCTTTAGAAAGCCCCCTGACCATAATTGCATATATACAGATATTGGTGTATAGACATGCTGGTTGTAATGTGATGTTTCATTCTGTGTTAGCCATAAGAAGTACTAATGGTGAGTGTGCTACTCCAGTCCACACTGAGCCTTCAGGTTGCCTCTACCTTGTGTCAACGGATGGCTCAGGGAATCTCTGCTGGTCCACGCAGAGCACTCTACCCATCTTCAACAAGAGTTGGAAAAGAAAAGCTAGAATTTAGCCTCATGGCTGTGGCATGTAAGGGAAAGCATTTCTGCGGTGGATTTACAGTCATTTTAAAACTAGTGTTTGTTTTTGAGAGGATGTATGTTCATGAAATGACTCCTTGCAAAGACATAAAGCCATCATGGTATGGAAGGGTCTGTGAAAGTTTCCATCCAAAACTGCAACACCTCTGCTTTTATTGTATTTTTTTAGTTTACATTATCTTTAATCAAGAGACCCTTTACCAAGAATAATGCGGTGGCTTTTCTGATTTGGATGGTTCTTCACAAGGGACTAGACTACCTTTCATTTTACTTATGATCTATATTCAAATTTGATTGCAGGTCTCCAGAGTTAATATGCTGTACCAGCCCATTTGGTACCCAGTCTTCAGGGTATCCCTTTTCTAAAGGTTTGGGTTGCAAAGTCAAATACAACAAATACAAAGTCAAATTCAGCAATGTATGTGACACAGTTTATATTTGTCCTTTCGACTGTTGACAGACTGTGAAACTGATATACATAGACATTCACCTGTGTCTCTGGAGATACTAGGCAAAATTATTCTGTGGCCTAATGAGTTACCCTAGGGATAAATTTGGCCTGTTACAATTCACATGAACAGTTAGATGAGCAGAGCAATTGCTGCTATACATTTTTATTAAACAGGCCAGTGCTTAAAATATATCCCTGTGCTGATTTTATTCTCATTGTTTTGTGGACTAGTCTCCTTATGTCTTTTTTCTCAATTGTTCATAAGTTGCACAAAATAGAAAAATGTGCTTCTTTTGCATCTATTCAAAAATAGAATTCATTAAAATGGTAAATTGACATACCCAGTAATAGCTCACAGGAATTTATGGCCAGTTGAAGAAGGCATCCAGAACATCATCTTGGATCTTACCACTTAACCTGGATGCCCAATTCAGTTGAGGATGTTGAGTTATCAGAAATGGTAACAGCTGGGAACATGTATATAAGCAGGCTGGGTAGAGATGGGTGCAGAGGTGTTGCCTGATTTAAGGAGATTAATATTATTATTTTATATAATATTGGTTATATTAATCTGATTAGATAATAAGGTTCTTGTCCCAGAATCAGGCTACACAGAGTTTGCAAGGACCTTTGGGATGTATGACAAGGACTATAAAACTGAGATAAATGTAGCCTTAAAGACTTCTATTAAGATAAATGGAATAATAATCAAATGGTAAAATAATTAGAGTTACAAAGGCAATAATATTGTTCTAGAGATACGTGTAATATTATGCCCTATAACGCTTTTGATTAATGTACTTGCCACTGGGTTATCAGGGAAGGGTGCAAGAGACAAAGGACCAGCCTCGCCTCTGGCATGCCAAGAGAGTTCAGGTTCAGGATCCTCAATTCTGGAGTGGGAGGTACAGAGTTTAGGAGGAGCTAAGAGCTATCGAAGACTAAATAAGTTAACTTAGAGCTTTACTTAACTAATTGACTTTAAACTTACAGTTAAGAACTAACAAACTAATAAACAAAGAAGTAAAAAGCCTCCTTGGCATGGTCACCCCTCTCATAGAGCTTGAACACTTAAGCCCTCCTATGTCCAAACTTAGTTTTCTCACCCACAACATGTCAGGGTACACTTACTCCATAGGTTGGTATGTTTGTATGTATTGATGACTTATACATACATATTAAAGACATTTGCAACCTATGTGTTGAATCAAAATAGCTCAACTGTTGAATATTCAAAATGAGCTTATTGCAGACCAAGAATTATTCACACAGATTATTTGGAAGAACAATACATTTGAGGAAACCACAATCTTATTGCTGTCAATTTGTAAACCAAAAGTGGTGAAATTCATTGAATGAATTATTTGTTATGAATTATTTGCAGTTCAGTTTAGGAAACAGTGATGCTATTTTGGGTTGGTTGCTTTCTGTGAAACTGGTATAAATGTAATTTTCCTCTTATTTGAGGCAACATTTTTCATACAAGTCTAATTTTAATCAAGGTTATTACTTAACAGTATTTAGCAACTTAAAACACAATGGCAGCTGCCTTCTTTTCAATTAAGAAATTACAAAGAATCTTTTGTTTTACACTTTAATGCTCTCTATCATCTTGCCAAAGCTGATTACTCTGTAGATATCATGTCAGCAAAGACTGAATCATTCTGCCATGGACATTTACTCTCCAGCAGATATTACCTGATAGCACACTCAAACAATCATTTCTTCCAGACTAAATGATGAATGGCTTAGCTTTTGGTGGGTTCACAAGGTCATGTCTGTTTGAGTGGGTGTACTCTCATGCACTGGGTTTGTGAAGCATAACTATAAATTATACAGGTTTCAGAGTAACAGCCGTGTTAGTCTGTATTCGCAAAAAGAAAAGGAGTACTTGTGGCACCTTAGACTAACCAATTTATTTGAGCATAAGCTTTCGTGAGCTACAGCTCACTTCATCGGATGCATACTGTGGAAAATAGAGAAGATGTTTTTACACACACAGACCAAGAAAAAATGGGTGTTTATCACTACAAAAGGTTTTCTCTCCCCCCAGCCCACTCTCCTGCTGGTAATAGCTTATCTACAGTGATCACTCTCCTTACAATGTGTATGATAATCAAGGTGAGCCATTTCCAGCACAAATCCAGGGTTTAACAAGAACCATAAACCATTTCCATAAACCTGGAAATCCTGGGCGCCCCATCATCTCAGGCATTGGCACCCTTACAGCAGAATTGTCTGGCTATGTAGACTCCCTCCTCAGGCCCTTCGCTACCAGCACTCTCAGCTACCTTCGAGACACCACTGACTTCCTGAGGAAACTACAATCCATTGGTGATCTTCCTGATGACACCATCCTGGCCACTATGGATGTAGAAGCCCTCTCACCAACATTCCACACAAAGATGGACTACAAGCTGTCAAGAACACTATCCCCGATAATGTCACGGCTAACCTGGTGGCTGAACTTTGTGACTTTGTCCTTACCCATAACTATTTTACATTTGGGGACAATGTATACCTTCAAATCAGCGGCACTGCTATGGGTACCCGCATGGCCCCACAGTATGCCAACATTTTTATGGCTGACTTAGAACAACGCTTCCTCAGCTCTCGTCCCCTAATGCCCCTACTCTACTTGCACTATATTGAGGACATCTTCATCATCTGGACCCATGGAAAAGAAGCCCTTGAGGAATTCCACCATGATTTCAACAATTTCCATCCCACCATCAACCTCAGCCTGGTCCAGTCCACACAAGAGATCCACTTCCTGGACACTACAGTGCTAATAAACGATGGTCACATAAACACCACCCTATACCAGAAACCCTACTGACCGCTATTCCTACCTATATGCCTCCAGCTTTCACCCTAACCACACCACACGATCCATTGTCTATAGCCAAGCTCTGCGATATAACCGCATTTGCTCCAACCCCTCAGACAGAGACAAACACCTATAAGATCTCTATCAAGCATTCTTACAACTACAATACCCATCTGCGGAAGTGAAGAATCAGATTGATAGAGCCAGAAGAGTTCCCAGAAGTCACCTACTACAGGACAGGCCTAACAAAGAAAATAACAGAATGCCACTAGCCATCACCTTCAGCCCCCAACTAAAACCCCTCCAACGCATTATCAAGGATCTACAACCTATCCTGAAGGATGACCCAACACTCTTACAAATCTTGGGAGACAGCCAAGTCCTTGCCTACAGACAGCCCCCCCAACCTGAAGCAAATACTCACCAGCAACCACATACCACACAACAGAACCACTAACCCAGGAACCTATCCTTGCAACAAAGCCCGATGCCAACTGTGCCCACATATCTATTCAGGGGACACCATCACAGAGCCTAATAACATCAGCCACACTATCAGAGGCTCGTTCACCTGCACATCTACCAATGTGATATATGCCATCATGTGCCAGCAATGCCCCTCTGCCATGTACATTGGGCAAACCGGACAGTCTCTACGTAAAAGAATAAATGGACATAAATCAGATGTCAAGAATTATCACATTCATAAACCAGTTGGAGAACACTTCAAACTCTCTGGTCACTCGATTTCTGATCTCAAAGTGACTATCCGTCAACAAAAAAACTTTGAAAATAGACTCCAACGAGAGACTGCTGAATTGGAATTCATTTGCAAATTGGATACAATTAACTTAGGTTACTTTTTATAATGAATCAACCATTCCCAGTTTCTATTCAAGCCTATTTCCCCTTGTTTATTCCTCCCCCCACACACACACTGTTCCTCAGTCGTTCTTGTTAAACCCTGGATTTGTGCTGGAAATGGCTCACCTTGATTATCATACACATTGTAAGGAGAGTGATCGCTTTAGATAAGCTATTACCAGCAGGAGAGTGGGCTGGGGGGAGAGAAAACCTTTTGTAGTGATAAACACCCATTTTTTCATGGTCTGTGTGTATAAAAACATCTTCTCTATTTTCCACAGTATGCATCCGATGAAGTGAGCTGTAGCTCACGAAAGCTTATGCTCAAATAAATTGGTTAGTCTCTAAGGTGCCACAAGTACTCCTTTTCTTTTTATAAATTATACAGTGCTTCTTATATGCACTGTCTTTTAGACAATGTGCAACAGTGTTCTTGTCATTGAAAAAAATTCCTGAATTCCTTTTGCTGATATCTGCAGATAGAATATTGTAAAAGAGCCAGAAATTGTAGGTATCACTATTACTTGGGGCTATCTTATCTTTACCACCTACTAAAGGACACAAAAGAGTCCCCTCTCATATCTCTGAACATTCAGTTAAAGACACTACAATTGCATCTCCAACCATGGTGGGGGAAAGAGAGAAGCAGGGGCAGAAAGTACATATTCACCAGCCACTGACTAAGCATATGTAGGGAGATTAAGGCCTGGTCAACACTACAAAATTTTGCGGTCATAACTATCTTGGTCAGGGGTGTGGAAAAAACCCCAAACACTCCCTAACCAACCAAAACCCTGTGTAACTGCAGCACTGCCAACAGAAGAGTGCCTCTGTCGACATAGATAATGCTGTTCAGGGAGGTGTGTAATGATGCCAGTAGTTAAGAATTAACAGACTAATAAACAAAAGAAGTAAGAGGTCTCCTTGGCATGGTCACCCCTCTCATAGACCTTGAACGCTTAAGCCCTCCTATGTCCAAACTTAGTTTTCTCACCCACAAAACGTTATTCCATAGGCTGGTTTGTTTGTATGTATTGATGACTTATATTAAAGACATTTGCTCATTCTCATGTCTGGTTACTTCTGTCCTAACCAGTTATTTTGGTTATTTTCAAGTTCTTTATGGTATACCTGCTAAGTTTAAAGGGGGTATTAACTTAGGTAGCCCCCTATACCAACCTGCTTCAACACATCCTTTATCTATCTATGTTAAAGTTCACAACCATATATGGAGCTTTATGCATGGACAGCAGGTGGAAACCCCCTTTGGGGAGCCTAGCTCATGGCTCTACCCATGGCCCCCTCCCAGGGCCGGAGCCCAACGAGCCCTCCCCACCCCTGCCCAGAGGAGCCCTGTGTGCCCGCCCCCCCTCGGCCAGAGGAGCCCCAGGCCAGCCACTTCCACGCCACCCCCTCCCCTCTCCAGACCGCAAGCCACCCAGGAAAAGCCACAGGATCTCTTATCAAAAGCCCAGGTTCCTCTTTGGTATGCCCCATGCAGGTTCTGGGGTGGCTGAGGAGGCAGTATGTGCTGCTCAGTTTCCTGCATTCATCAATAATCGCTCTAGAGTCCAGGGAGATTACTGGTGAACCCAGGAAGCAGAATAGCACATACCAGCTCCTCAGCCACCCCGAAACCTACATGGGACATAATAAAACAAAAACGTCCCCTGCCAAACCCTCAACCGGGTGTCTGGCAGCAGCGGTAGTGCCAGGGGAGGCTCCTCTTATACCCGCCAACCATGATCTTACGCTTTAGCTCATCACCACCTATCTGGGTGAAAGGCCCCAAACAAATGTATACTAACTTTGCCTTAGCTCAACATACAGGATGTAGCCTGTAGTTCCTTGCGTTACAGCCAAAAAACCTTTAATATAAACCTATTATAATAAGCAAATAATCAAACCCATAAGACAATAAGAACCCCATCAGAAAATATATTTAGGCAAGCAAGCAGGCTAGCTCTATAGGCTATAGGACTCCATGCAACAAAACCAATCTGTTCCTTCCCTCTATTCATAGAATTTGTCTGTCATAAAGCAGTAACAAATATGACATAGCATAAACTATTGTGTACTAGGTCGTTTTAAGCGCATTGGTAATGATGAGGAAAGAAAATCTTGGGACTTGTTCTGTTTCTGAAGTCTTTTAAAAACTCATTTACATCTAGTAAAAATTACTTTCTGGAATTAGTGCTTATATTAAAACTGCCTACTTCTTGCCCAGTTTGTATTATTTTTAAAAGGGTTGGACAATCAAAATGGAAAATTGGCTAATCAACTGGCTCTTGCAAGGCTGCAATTACAGAATTTATAATAATTAAATTGAAACTAAAACAAAAAAGTCGAACAGAGTGAGACATAGTGGGTGAGGCAATATCTTTTATTGGACCAACTTCTGTTGGTGAGAGAGACAAAGAACTCTTCAGGTTAAAGAACAAGCATTTCAGAGATGTTTCTGGGACTAATTGCCTGCACCTTCAATCTGAAAAAGAACTTAGCAAAGCTTGAAAGCTTGTCTCTTTGACCAACAGAAGTTAGTCCAATAAAAGATATCACCATACCCACTTTCTCCCCTTCAATTACAGGCATAGAAGGAAAGTGGAGTACAAAAACGATGTAGCATATGCACTGTAAACTAGTAGTTACAAGGCTTTCATTAAGAGTCAGATGGCACTTCAATTCTAAGGGCCAGGCTGTGGGGAACGCAGGAGAGGACACAAGGGGCAGACCCTGCTTTGCTGCTTGTATAGTCCTCAGCTGAAATTCCAGTAGGGAGTGCAAGGGCTACATGGGATTACAACCAGGGATAGACTCCTTAAAGGGGATGTGATCCATGCTTGCCGGAGGAGATAATCCAGTATGTGAAGAATTCACATAGCAGCCTACTAAAAGGCAATGGGGCTCCACCTCAGGCTTGTATTCCTCCAAAACCATTGCAGGTATTGTAGCTAGTTCAGCCAGAGTATCTGTGAAGACTTCCTTTTCTGGACAGCACCTCCTCTGCTCCCCACTTTCCCAGCAATGAAGGCTGTGGCTTAAGACACAATGTAACCCTCTACTTGACTCTATTTGAAGTATGGTTTCAGGAGACATACTCTAAAGGTAGGCTACTTTTTACACAGAAAGGGTGCTTGGTAGCGACCATTCTGAGGAAAAGGTCCATGGTTTTAAAGGATCTTTATAAAGATTGTGTTCATCATCTTTCTGACATCAGTGAAATTATATAAGTTTAATAGCATTCAAAATTTAGCTCTGAAACTTGTAGAATTGTATGATATTTAAACCAAATGGCAAGAATTAATGCATTTTTTCCAGTTGTTCTTTGGCTTACACAAACATATACTGTCACCATTTTACAAGGAAGAACAAAAGAGTGCTTTAAAAAACTCTATACACAAAATAGAAAAAAGCAGCATATTGAAGCAGTCTTCCATTAAAGTTTAATAATTAAAACACAGTGAATTTGTGGTGAGGGAGTAGGAGAATTGTTAGTACCTCTCAGATTAGAACATTTATTTAAGTACACTTTTTGAAGATAATGCACTACTCCATATTTATAGCTCATTTGCTACTTACTTTGCACAGAAACACTCAAGAAAAGAAGAAAAATGTAATTAGCTGAGGGCCATATGATACCTTGCTTTGGAAATGAGCACTGGGAGAACTTAAACCCATAACAAGATGTAAAAAGTTAGACACAGTTGCAAATTGTGATACCCTCTGATACATGCCCAACCTGTAGGAAGTGTGTGTGGGTTAAGAGCTCATTTTCAGAGACAATATTTGGAGAAACCCTGTGGTATGAGCTGGAGCAGGCTGGGTCACTGTTAGTACAAGTAGACCAGTATGGCACAGATGTTTGCTTTTGAAGAGAAGAATCATGAGCCCCTCACTACATACTTACTCTATCATTATGCATATGTTCATGAGCAGCTGACAGACCTGTGCGTGCATCTTAAGCAACATATAGAGTCAGGCACTTAAGCTACATAGATAATCAGATGCCTGGCTGTGTTGTGCAAAGCACTGATAGCCCAGTAACTAGTAATTTATGATGTTTTTCTCTGAGAAGTTAGGGATTTCTTTGGGAATAACAAAGAGATTGAATTGTTTTTTTTTCCTATGACTCCTCCCTCCTTTCTGACTTAAGCCTAGAGGGAGACTGACCCTTAGCTGAACAAGAATTTTGCTTCACTGCCTGGCCAGAACCCAGAGCTGCAGTCCATGTTCTCTGTGGGAAAGCACAAGGAACGACAATTTGATGCACCCCCTGAGAGTGTATGATACTCTGCAAAAGGAGGTGGAGGGTACCTTGTCTGGGGGAGCAGCCTGGACCATTCCCATGCATACTGAGCTGCTCAGGAAGCTTTTTGTCCCTGTGGCAAAATCCCTCCCTGACTCCCCCTGGTACGGGACATGTCTGCCCCTCTCTGGCCAATATTATTTGACCCTTGGACAAATTATACACAGATACCACAGTATATGAATGGGGAAGGAATGTAGTATTCCTTATCATAGAGAAAACTTGGGTGTAGTAAACTCAGAGTAGATTCTGCATATGAGATGTTAGACACATACCAAGATACTAGCTCTTCTTGGCTATCTAGCTTACAGAATGGGGAATACAGTTTATGCTGCACATTTTACCATCCAGCATCTATCTAAATTCTGGCTTGGATTAAGCAATCCTGGAATGGATGGTGACTACATTAGTGCATTCCAGATCTATTTCACCTACAAAGTACATTTCTTGTCTATAGTCAGATACACCCCTTCATAAAACAAAGCAAGGCATATGGGACCAAGTTGAACATGTAAAATAGTGCCCAGCATCAGCCTAGCTCTATTCCTGTTGAAGTCTGTGGCAGAGCTGGTCATAATTTTTCTGTTAAAATGGTTTTGTTTTCCCACTGGAAAATGGCTTTCTGATAAAATGGAAACTTTCACAACAAAATTTCTGCTTTCATTGAAAAATGTTGTAGAGGAAATATAATTCCCTAATCAGCTGTAGTCAATGATGAAATGTCCATTGAGAACAATGTGAGCTGAATAACACTGAGTACTTCTGAAAGTCCCATTTGTAGTTAATATATTGATATTGGTACCATTACTTTGTTTATCAAAATTGGACTCCACATTGTAGCTTTGTGCTATAATTTACGTGCCTATAGGCTTAATCAGCAAGGAGCTGAACACCTTCAGTTTCCACTGTGTTCAATAGGAGTTGAGGTACTTGGCATTTCACAGGACTGGCCCTGTGAAGCCCTCACCACTGAAATCAAATATTTATCTGATTATATATGATTCTCAGGTTAAAGAACAGACTCTTCTTACGTGATATGCTTCTATATTCTTCAAACAATTCCTGAGAGAAACAGGTTTTATTCTGTTCTTAGTAAGTGCTGTTGATGTCTGAGAAAAAGATAAATCTGCTGACCCTAAAGATAAATCTTTCTTTCTGCTAGCTGCTTCCATGAATTGATACTTCTCTAGAACTATAATACTATACAATGATAATTAATGTGTTGCCTGAAATAGGTTCTGAGTCTAACTTCACAACCATACAAGTGTTCCCTATTGTATCAATTGGCAACATAACCTGATCAAAGATTTGATTCAAAGCCCATTGATTTACATTGAGTCTTCCTTCAGTGGGCTTTGGATCAAATGCTAAATAATTATGATAGTTATGGCTGCTTAATTTGAAGAATAAATCTAAAGCCAGGTCAAACTCTCTCATAGCCAATCCCTGTAGCATTTTCTCTATTTCTTCTTTTGCGGAGTTCTCGTATATCCAGGTCAGTAGCTCAAACACTCATATTTCTGTCTCTCTCACTTTCTCTCTGTATATAATGTAAAAGATAAAAAAAATTCTACATTTCCCTTTGTTTCCCTTTGTTTTTTCACTTTGTCATAGGATCAGTGGGGTTCTATTCTATTCTATTCTATTCTATTCTATTCTATTCTATTCTTTGCTCTCTTAACCCATGGAAGTTTAGAGCAAGAGTCAATGTTAATCTCCAAAGATTTAATTGTATATAATAAGGTTGCTAGGATTTCATCTCTCTTGTTTGTTGTAATGACTTTGGGGTTGAATGGATTTCACAGGCATCAGTAGATATAAACATTATCAATTATACTGTAGAAAGCTGACCAGGTGTCACCTTCTGCACTGAGGTTTTCAATTTCATTTTAAGGGGGTGGGGGGAGGAGTGGGAATTATCAAAACACAGTGATGGAGTCAGGGTCTCACTAGCCATGCATTTCAGAGCAAATATGCTAGTTCAGTAGTTTCAGAACAGTCTGTGGGAAGGAGACTGAGAAAATGGTCCACAGCCAGCAAAAGCCTTTGTAAATAAGTTAATATATTTATCAATCTGATAGCCACTGGGTAGCTGGGAGAATGGGCTCCATAAAGAGAGAGTGGCCCAGGAACGGGCAGAAAGTGAGACATGAGATGATACACTCTTCATCAAAGGGCTGGTTATTTGGTGGCTAATAAGTAAGTCAGTAAGCAAGATGTGAATTGGTAATTAGTTTTCTATAACATAAACTAAGACATTCTTTTCTGGGTTATTTTGGGTCAGTTTAACTTTAAGTATGTTAAAGCAGCTGTCTTTTGTTTTAAATATTTGTTCTCTATACTTTTCAATGAATTTTGTTTTATAAAGAATGTGTCTGAGTGGGATGCTCACACAGTTCTGTCTCTGAAGGCACTACTATGCAAGAAACCCCCAAAAGGCACCAGTTGAGGGAAGGAGTTCTGAAACCTGGGGTACTTCACTCTAGTCTAAGTCCAAAGGCCTGGAAAGAAGAGCCCTCTCCTAGTGAAGTGGGTTGCAAAAGGCCAAAGGTAGGCAGCAATCAAGGGGAGCAGCTGAAAGCCAAACAGCAGAAAGAGGTGGAGATACACCTGTAGCTAGCAAGAGATTGGTATTTTCCACACAGTGCCAACAGTTGTATAGCTCAGTGATGAGAGCACCCACCTGAGAAGTGGTGGATTCTAGTTCAAATCCTGTCTCCCCCTTCCATCCCACCTGAATATCTCTCCCATCTCATCCCAGGTGAGATGTTATGAGGGAGGTCCAGCTCTCCAGCATAGGCACCTTACCCAAGAGAGGGTTTGCAGCTGAGAATCCCAAGCATAAAGAGGCACCCTTCTACAGCCCAGGCTTACACTCCTATCTCTGAGATGGGGTAGGACTTAGCATGCACTTCTGGGCTTGGCACCTCCCATGGGCTTGCTTAGATGAGGAGCTGCCTAGCATGCTGGCTTTTGTGAATCACACTCTGAGCCACCTAGCTCTTCCCATTAATTGTATAGGGAGCCAAGGCACCAAACTCAGGCTTTGCAAATCCCTGTGATTTTTCTAGGCACCTAAAAGTTAGACATGGCATCACTCAGCTTTACCATGCCCGAGTTCCTTTGTGAATCCAATTGGCTTTCATTTACATAAGGCATAAAACATCACCAAACCCACTGTTTCTCCTAACAAAGAAGCCACTAAACCTATTCAATTCTTAGATGTTCACTTTAAGTTGCAGTATTTCATGCTCTTACAAGAGGACACAAGTGAGCTTTTATTTTTAGTCATTTCAGTGTAGTAAAGTGGCCTAAAGCCTTGTGCGAAAGACTAACATTCAGTAATCCTTTCAGCTTGAGAACCTAACAATTTCTTTGACAAGCTGAAAGCCTGAAATAGGACTTTCTGGAAAAGTAAAGTTGAGGCATTGCAAAATTGTACCTTCCCAGGCAATTTGGTTGCTAGGCACTGTCAAAAGACTACAAGAGGAAGGGACGGACTTTCTCACGTGAATTAATTCCTTGATTTTATATTTTAAAATTCCTCCTGTGCAACATTGTGACACTCTGTATCTCACGGGAACACCCTGCACCCCCATGTTCATCCTTCTAATACGATTGTGTGATATCCAATGCAAAGTTTGTCATGTCAGGTGTCTTCAGAAGGCTTGTGATGTTATAGTAATGTTATAGGTTGTAATTTCATGTATATAGTTATGAGGCTGAAAATGTGTCCTCATGCCTTAAAACAAGCCCAGGCAAAACCCTCCAGGAGCAGAGGGGCAGTTCACACCTCATCAGGGCATGTATAGGACAAACCCAGCCCAGCCTCACAGGAATAAGGACACTGGCCTAGGCAGCAACAAAGGATCTGTTGGACTCTCGAGTGAGTTACCCCCTTTCCCTTGGTCAGTTTGGGACTATAATGAGGCAATGCTCACCTGACTCTGAAGGGGGGGCAAAGCCAAGAGGGAAGAAAGAACATGATAAAAGGGAGAGACATTTGCCATGCTCTTTCTCTCTCTTCCACCTCCATTTACAGACACCACCACCAAGCGACTGAAGCACTGATCAAAGGGGAGAACCTGGCTGAAGGGCAATCAACCAGCCTGTGGTGAGAAGCATCTAAGTTTGTAAGGGCACTGAATGTATTAAGATCAGGTTAGAATGTATTTTGCTTTTCTTTCATTTGATCAAATTCACTTGTTGTGCTTTGACTTAGAATCGCTTAAAATCTATCTTTTGTAGTTAATACATTTATTTGTTTATTCTACCTGAAGCAGTGTTTGGTTTGAAGCATGTCAGAGACTTCCCTTGGGATAACAAGCCTAGTACATATAAATGTCTTTGTTAAATTGACAAATACATATAACCTTTCAGCGTCCAGTGGGCATAACTGGACATTGCAAGACGGAGGGCCCTAGGGTTGTGTCTGGGACCGGAGATATTGGCTAGTGCCATTTGGTTGCACAATCCAAGCAGCGGCTGGCCAAAAGTACTCACTCACGTAGCTGGGAGCAGCTTACATGCCAGAGGCTGTGCTTGAACAGCCCAGGAGTGGGGGTTCTCACAGCAGAGCAGGGTAAGGCTGACTCTCCCAGAGTCGAGGGTTGGTGTGACCTAGCAGATCACCAGGGGAATGTCACAAACTTGATGAAAGGATTCTTGTTGTCTGAGATGATGAAAGCTGATCATATGCTCTCGTGTCATGACAAGAGAAGAAAACCCTTTCTCACCTTTTTGGGAAGGATTATGGTTCCAGCATGCCATTCCTCTTAACTTTATTATGATTGGTGGGTTGGGGAAGGAACAAGGTTTGGAGTAAAGATTTAAAAAGTACTTTAAATTAAAAGAATCATAGACTCTCCTCTCCTTTCTGCCTTTGCTCAGTATAGGATTTGTAAACCCCATTACTGGCCCATAGTTACAGCTAGTTAATTCCATCTTTGCTGATCTTGGCTCTCAGGGCTGAATTCTAGCACTATCAATTCCTCTATGAATGACAAACATTTCCAAGAGTGGCATAAAACTGCCTTATTTTCCCCTTTCTGCCTTATGTTATATATCTTGCCCATTTTATGGGATATAGGGACTGAGTTTCTACTGCCTTGCACCCTGTGTAGTCAGATGTCTGTGCACAAAATGAGTGCAACATGGGTATAAAATGTTACCAATCTGGAATTTCCACTCACATGCATTTACATTTAGTGAAAATGAAGTTCAAAGTGATGAAGAGTCAGGCCCAAAGAGTCCAGTTTATATAATATAAATGTGGTTTAGGGAATTGAATTATTAATGAATAAATTGGGTCACACCACAAGGGAAAGGAGGAGCATTAGGAGGCATTGGTATTGTTCCTCAGAGATACCTCCTAGGATCCCCTGTCTACCTGGGAGGAAGTAATTTGGGGCACCCCTTCCTGGGTGCTCTTCTGGCTGTTATCTGGCCAAGGCACAGGGAGAGAAATATGGCTCCATCTACTTCTCCTAGCAACTTGCTCCTGGGACGGGGAGCATCTTGGGCATAGCCCCTGCACACCTACATGAGCTTTGATCCAGGTAGCTTTAATGCAGCTGCACTAGGGAAAAGGGAGAATCTTCACTCCTGTTATCTTCTTGCTTGACTGTGTTGGGGTAGACAGAGTTTGCTGAAGATAAGCTATATTTCCGATGTATAAATAGTACAGATAAACGTGGAAAAAATCTACAGTCATTTTTACTTTAATGTTCATAATGGACATGCACATCTTAAATCTACAAAGTTGGTGTTTCCTTTAATACAGGTTTTCTGAATGCTTTTTTTCCCCTGGGGATGTAATACTATCTTTTTCATGTTTTAGTTTTGCCTTTAATGGGACAATAACACTGGGTGTTTACTGACAGAATGGGCTGGATTTTCAAAGAGGTTTTATACACAACCATCTGGCTGTTAAGCATGTAGTGAGGTGTGCTATTTAACAAAACATTTATTGTTTCTCAAAGCCATCTACAGAGACTTCTACATGTTACTATTGTTTCATGTACCCCGTGCTGGGTAATAACGTGAAAGCACTCCATGCTTGCAAAGCTAAATTGTCTCTTTACTAAGAGAACTATTTAAAGAGATTCTGCAACTTCAGGTTGCATTCTAGCCATGTGCATACAGCTCAAATTCCTCAAGCTTCCTCCTGCAGTGTATGGTCCTCCTTCCAATTTCCATGCAGGTTGCTATAACAATTGATTTAACTACATGTACTAATAAAATTTACAAATTCCTTCTTCACTGATATTCAATGAAGCATAATGAAATTAAATAAAATAAAAGTAAAATAAAGTAGGACTAGAGGACTAGAGTCTCACGTGGACTGTCATGAAAGATCAGCACCCAACATGCTGAGCTCTTTTGAAAGATCTGTCACTTATGTAGGGGCTTAAATGGGAGCTGAACACTTTCAAAAATACTAGTGTCGTTGTAGTCGTGTCTGTAGAGATATGTTTGTAGAAGATTATAATTTAGAAAGGCTCCCTCATAAGGGATAGTATTATGAACATAGGAATTTGGGGATATACTGTGGAGGCGGGGGTTGGGAACACTGCATGGCTGTGTGCAGCAGTTCACCAGAGATGCTGTCCAGTTTATTTTATAAACGTTTTAATCCCTTCTCATTCACTGGTATGTTATTTAGTGAACCCCAACATCATTACATGGTGTCAGAAGTGCTGAATGAGAAGGAGACTGCGGTCATTTTGAAGTTAACTACTGTGTTTGCAACTGAAAGTAGAGGCAAAGGGAGACACTGAGAAGTATGAGGATCACCAGGCTCAGAGGCTTTTGCAGGTATTTGGTGAGCACAATAGTAGCTTGACTATTTTATAAGGTGGGCGGGGAAAGCCAAAAATGGATATGCTCCAATCTAGTCTGCAATTTTCAAGAAATGTTGCAGAGAACTCAAAAAAAGTCATACAGAGATTTGAATTGTATTTAGCAGCCACAGGGGCAGAGAAGAAAAATGATTGAGTGAAATCATCAATCTTTTTGCATGTTGTTGGGGAGGAAGTATTGGCTATTTATAACACCTTTAAGTTTGAAGGAGGGGAAAGCATGAAGTTAAGTAAAATACTGACTACATTTAAGGGATGTTGCATGCCAAAAAGGAATGAAACCTTTGAGAGGCACACATTTTTTACATGCATGCAAAAAACTCATGACACTATAGAGCAATATGTCACAGAATTAAGGATACTCAGTAAAACCTGTGACTTTGGTGAGCTGACAGAGTCTCTGGTCAGAGATAGAATCATTTGTGGCAGTAAAGACAATGTGTTAAGGAAGAGACTGCTCCGTGAAGGAGATTTAACTTTAGAAAAAGCTCTCCAAATAGGCAGGGAGCAGAAACTGTGAAAGCACAAGCCAAAGAGCTGAATTCACCAGAAGGGGTTATCCAGGTACTAAATACTGAAGCATACAGCCAGAATATTTCAAATCAGAAAGTGGAACTACTCGCTATGAAAACAACTGCTAGGAGGATTTTCTGACTGTGTACAGACAGCTATGTGGAAGGTATGGTTCACAGCATGGCCCCAAAGACTGTCTTTCCTTTGGGAAACTCTGTCATAAATGTGAGGAAAATAATCATTTTGAAAAATGCTGCAAATCCCAAATGCAGAAAAGTGAAATGTATTCATTTAAAGACAATCTGGTTGAAGTGTTTTTCATAGATGTACTGGGATCTACCAAGTCTGATGAGAGGGACTGGATACTGCCTATCACAGTGAATGGAACAATTATGTCACTGAAACTAGACACAGGAACTCAGGTTAATATTCTGTCTGAACAAGAATGTGAGAGACTAAAAATGACCAAAACTGGGACCAACAAAAATAAAAGTAACTGGTTATGCTGGAAAAAAAATATACTAGTGAAGGGGAGGTGCATCAACCGTAAAAATCACCATGTACAAGCTCCTGTTCATTGTAGTGCCAAAGGATGGGACACCAATTACAGGCCTGATTGCATGTGAGAAACTCAATCTGGTAAAACAGGTGCTTTCACTGCAAGATCATATTGAACCTGGCTATGAGGCATTGTTTTGGGAATATCACGATCTGTGTCAAGGGTTGGATTGCTTGCAGCATGAACATACAATATGGATAAACAAGCAAGTCCCTCCAGTTTTCCATCCACATAGCAAAGTGACATTTGCGCTCTGTGATAAACTCAAGGCTAAGCTTGCAAGGATGGAAGCAATGCATGTAATACAAAAAATTGAGGAGCCAACAGAATGGGTGAGCTCCCTCATCATTGTGGAGAAAAGTAATGGCCAGCTACACATATGCTTAGATCCCAGAGACCTCAACAAGGCTATAAAAAGAGAACTTTTTAAACCACCAACCAGAGAAGAGATTATGGCTCAATTTACAAATCCTCAATATTTGGATGCATCCTCAGGCTTTTGGCAGCTAAAACTACCCGAAGAAAGCCAAAGCTATGCACATTTAATATCCCATTTGGAAGACATAGATTCTCATGCTTACCCTTCATCACAGCTTCAGCATGGAAAGTGCACCACAAAACCATACATATGATTATGAACCTATTGATGGTGTTGACACCTCAATGGATGTCATAATTATCTGGGGCTCTACAAAACAGGAGCATGATAGTAGACTTCAGGAAGTCCTGGATGCAACTAAAGCTGAAAATCTCAAATTAGAGAAGGAAAAGTATAAAAGAGAAAAAGAGGAAAAGAGAAGGAGTTATAGAACTGCTTTTGTTGGGACGTTATTTCCAGTGTAGGTGTAAAACCTGATAAGAGAAAGATTTCAGCCATTGAAATGATGCCTCATCCCCAGTCAGAGACAGATGTCTAATGGTTAATTATTCTGGAAAATTCATACCTAATCTATCTACCAAAGCAGCATTGTTGAGTAAACTCCTAGAGAATAAAAATGAATGATATTGGAGTGCCGAACAGTAGGAATCATGGAAAAGTTTAAAACAACAACTGATACAAAAACGATTGCTGAAGTTCTATGCACCAGGAAGGCCTATTAAAATTTCAGCAGATGCTTCACAGTCATTAGATACAGTGATTTTACAGACACAAGAGGATTGTTGACAACCAGTGACATATGCATCCAAATCACTGACTGAGGCAGAAACCAGATATGCATAGATTGAGAAGGAGCTTTTAGGAATATTGTTTGCCTGTGAGAGATTCAATCAATATATTTATAGACAGACAGTGGAAGTTGAAATGGACCACAAGCCCCGGATAGTGTTATTTAGAAAACCGCTAAATGACTGTACCTTAAGGATTCAAAGAATGATGATAAAGCTGTAAAGGCATGATTTGGTTGTGACTTACACACCCAGTGAATTCATGTTCACTGCAGATGCACTTTCCAGAGCAGTAGCTTCCACAAAACCAGAGAAGACTTTAGAGACAGCAATGGGAATTGTCTTTACAATCAGATCTATGTAGGCTTGCATCTCTAACAGGAAACTGCAATGAATAAGAGAAGAAATGGAGAAAGATGAATCACTAGGAATCCTTAAAGAACTGGTGATTGAAGGGTGGCCTGAAGAAATAAGAAGTTGCTGTCCAAGTTTATGGACTATTGGAACTAAAGACATGAACTTACTCTGATAGATGGGGTGATTTTCAAGGGCAGTAAAGTTGTAATTCCAATGAGCTTCCAAAAATAAATGCTACAGAAGATCCACTAGGGTCATTTAGGAATTGAGAAGTGTGAACAATGAGCACAAGAAGTGGTGTGTTGGCTGCATTGTAGGAAACTGCATTTCATGCTTCAAGTACAAGCCATGCCAACAGGCAGAGCAACTGATACCTCATCCAGTTCCACAAAGGCCTTATGAGAAGGAAGGCACCTGACTTATTTATCTGGCAATCAAAGGATTATTTAATAGTCACAGATTATTATTTTCTGTGTTCAGAAATGTGCAGACTGCACAGTACTAATAGTGAGTGTGGGTCTGCAGCTGGGATCCTGGGCTCAAGTCCTGCAGCCAGGACCCCGGGCACAGGGCTGGGAGCACCAGGACCCTGGGCATGGGGTCAGTGGCTGGGACCCCGCACAAAACCTGGGAGTGCTACAGCATCCTCCACACCCCTAGTTTCTGCACCTATGTATAAAGCATCACTGGTTTACTGAAGCACACCAATGATGGCTGGAGAATGGCTTTTCTCCAGCTCAGCTATTAATGGGAAGAAGGATGAGGTCTAATTTACCCATTACTGATAACTTGCTGCAATCACATGGCAATGAAACCATATGGAACATTAAATAAAATCAGAAGTGGAGGCAACAATATTACTCTGACAAAAAGGCCCATGATCTCCCATTTCTTAACCCAGGTAATCGTGTGCCTGAGGAATCACACCTCTAATACTTGGGGCCAAAGGGGTACCATTAACAAACAGCTGCACCTACGTTTTATGGAGTCCAGACAGACTAGGGGGACACTTTTCAATGTAACTGAAGAGATTTATGAGTAATTCAAAAAAGTTCTAACACATTGACAATAGATGTGGACACTGGCATTTCCCATCTGACTATTCCTTTATCAACGCACAAAGAAGAAACTGTCACGGAACAAGAGAACAGCTCAGACTGTAATGAAAGACTGATATTGAGAAGATCAGAGCAGGAGATTAAACGTCCTGAAAGACTCAGAGCCTTGCTAACCTGCCTGGAGAAGGGGTATTTGAGGGAAGTGAGTGGTAAAGACTCACTCAAGAGTGATGTGCCGGTAACTTCTCCTTTCTAGGTAGCTGACACATTGGGTTTATGGAAATATACTTCATGGGTTGAGAATCTAATGCATGTGTGATTAGATGGCTGTTAGCTGTTTTATATAGGAATTAATTAGTTTTTCTTTAAAAAGAAAGGGGTAGAGATATGTTTGTAGAAGACTATAATTTAGAGATGCTCCCTCCTATGGGACAGTATTATGAACATAGGCATGTGCATATACAGTGGAGGTGGGGATTGGGAACACCGCATGACTCTGTGTAGCAGTTCACCAGAGATGCTCTCTAGTTTGTTTTATTAAAGCTTTTTATATCTTTCTCATTCACTGGTTTGTTATTTAATGAACACCAAGATCGTTACAGTCTCAGTTCAAGAATATTAGACAGACAAGGTGGGTGAGGTAATATCTTTTATTGGACCAACTTCTGTTGTGAGAGAGACAAGCTTTTGAGTTTACATAGAGCAGCTCTTCATCAGGTCTGAGAAACATACTCAGTGTCACAGCTAAATACAAATGGAACAGATTGTTTAGCATAACCAATTCCAATCTGTTCCACCTTGTATTTAGCTGTGACACTCTGAGTGTAATAATGAAATAATTTTATTTATTAGTCCAATACAAGATATTACCTCAACCACCTTGTCTCTTTATTTTACAATAGGCATGTCCAGTTCAGTACCTATCATATTTATATCCATAACTAATCTTTTTCAAATGAGGATATATGATTACCAGTTCTCTTTTCTTTGTGTACCCTGCAGGCTTTGTGGATGTTCTGAAGCATTTTATAGGAATGGGTGCCCAGAATGCTTGAAAAGGTCTCCCAGGGTCTCTGAAATGAATGCCCAAGTCTACTGCCAATTATCTGTTAAGAGCTACTGTATGACACGGACTATACACCCTGGAAGGGAAATAGGAACCCCCTTATACTCTGGCACAGAAGTATGTATGTAGAAGTAAGTGGATGCTGTGCATCTGTCTGCCTTCCTCTCCCACTACGCTCCAGAGCAGGCGGGCAAAGAGTAACAATGAAGGTAGGGAAGAGGTAGAAGCCTGGCTTTCGTCTGCCTGGCATATTCTCCTTGTAATTTGGCACCATTCAAGTCAAAGGGAGTTTTGCTATTGACTTTTATGGGGCCAGGGTTTCACCCCCTGACATTAAACTTGTGAATACATCTGGTCAGAAAATAGGGGGTTTTTCCCCCTAAAATAATGTCAATGAAAATTATTTGATTTTTCATTTTTATCAATTTTTTTCAATGCTGAAATATGGCAACTTCTTGGCAACATATTTTATCCAAAAAACAAAGCATTTTGACTGAAAAATGAAAACTATTTGGGTTTTGTTTTGTTTGGCAAAATATTAAAATTTTCTGTGGATAGCAGGCACTTTTCACAACAAAACTTGTTGGTGAAAAGCCCAATTTTCCACTAAAAAACAGTTTTGAAGGAAATGTTTTGACCAGCCCTGCTTAAGAGTCTGGCTATTTTGCTCCTGTTTATAATAGGTTAAATTACTGACTGTGATTTAATAATTGCTTGTGTGTATTCAGTTGGGGTGAGGAGTTGCCTGTTGAGTTTGCACCACCGGTGACTAATTGGCTTGTTTTTTTAGATAGTGTTCATCTGAAGAGGAAGCTTTTAACTCAACTGAGATCATGGGTAAACTTTTCCTATAAAATGGACTAATTTGACTAGCCATTGTGCACTTTATTGAATAGCCAGTGTGACATTTAGGCACTTCTGGTGGATACAGAGAAGTAGGTAGAAATCTTCCTTTCCTGTGACCTCTGGGCTCTTAGTTTCTATTCTGCTTTGTAATTGACTAACTTTTGGTGAATCACAGAGATGGTTTGGAGGAGGTACAGAGCACACAAAGGGAAGCCTCTGCAATAACATCACGAAATCTGCAACAAATCTGCCTGCTTGCTTTTCTGGCTGTCTCCTCTCTCTGCAATAACATCACGAAATCTGCAACAAATCTGCCTGCTTGCTTTTCTGGCTGTCTCCTCTCAGGAGTCGCACCAGTAACAATATGTGCCTTTTGTGTTCTTTCACCTGAGGCACAGATACCTGGTACACCCTCATCACTTGTTATGTTATTGCTTTCATAGCATGGTTTACAAGCACAAATCTTGCTCACATTATTCAGACAAGTAGTCCCATTCAAACAGAAAGGATTTCTCATGTGGGCCTTCAGTCATATTTTTGGATTCTATCTGGCTCTAGTACAGGTGCACAAGGAGAGAGAGAGGGCTCAAACCACCATTGGCACTGAGGCCAGGGACATTAGCAGTGTTTGGCTGTCCATGGTCTTGTATACCATCTGGCACTGTAGCTACTCCTTCTATCCAGACATTAGGAGACAACAGGCTTCTAGAAATCAGTACTTGGTTTTTGAAACCAGCTACCCTTGGCTGTGTGTGTGTGAGAGAGAGAGAGAGAAAGAGAGAGAGAGAGAAAGAGAGAGAGGTCAGAATGGTGCTAATATGACAAAAACATCTTTATTAGATCAGTACTGTAACATTTTAAAAATTTTACCTTACTTTCACTGAGCCAACATCAGTTTCCATGGAAACTGAAGTGAGAACCAGAAACCAGCCGCTGAAATTGACTCATCTGCTAGTGACTGCTTCCAAGCGTAGTTCCACTTACATGGATACAGATGTGAGCAGAAGGTAATGGTTTAAAAACCTTAAAACATAAAGATCTTTGTTTTCCCTACAGTTTGTAAACACTGCAGATTTTAGCAGCCCTACTGAAATGGGATTAAGGAGACAAAAAGTAAGGATAAGGGTGTGGGTTTTTTTATTATTATTTTATTTACTTTCTTTGAATGGCCAAAATATGTTTTGGAAGGTGCGCTGGTTAACAAATCCTGACCTATGTGGTTACGTTGGAACCTATAGTCAGAATTGTCTTTGGCTAAGCAAGTGCCTTCTGTGCAATTCCCTTTTCTACAATGCATTTTATAGGATGAACTATGCAAAGTGATTGAGACAGTTTGATTGGGTAATGTATAGAACATTACTTCTCTACAAGCGGTCTACCCTTACCACTTGAACCAGAATCTCTTATGAAAAAGTCACACACCTTTATGTTGGTGATAGACCTGAATGAAAAATGGGGGGAAATTGTGAAAAATGTTGCCCCTATTTTACTTTGGCTTCTGGGTTTTTTTCCCCCCAAAAATAAAATATATGAAATATTTTGACTAGCTCTACTCCTTGTCTCTTCATAAAAATGTTCGTACATAGAAAGGCACAGGCTGTCACTGGCTTCCTTAGGAAAGCTCTTGAAACAGGTGAGTAGGCTGCAGAAAACTTGGTTCTGGTGTGTGTCATCCTGCTGACCTTCCTTTCCAGAGGCACTGTTCAGTTTCACAGAGGAGTATTGCTTATCTTCCCATGCTGCCAGCACATTTTATGGTTCTAGTGGGCTTGAGAGAGGATAGCAAAACTCTAAATTGTATTCAAACTGATATCAACAGTGTAACAGCTATATGTTTGGTCGATTACATCTCATGCACACTGTGCACCAAAATTCAGACAATCCTTCCAGCTGGTCACTAATACTGAGGAAATGTTTGTGTATCACTAACTATTGTTTACATAAAATGCCAGCAATTATATTATTTATAAAACAGGCTGTATATCACAGATTCTTTTGTGTAAGGTGCATGTTTTGTTCAGAAGAAAAGACATTCCATATTGAAAACTGTATGTCACTAAAAAGAAATTTTCAAAATGACTACTGTGATGGGTTGGATTACAGAAACCCCTTCAGGACTGCCACCTGATGTGCTGAGACTACCTCTGAGCCTGTTTTCCCTGCCATCTTGGGACTTCAGTGCTCTGTCTTGTTGAGCTAGACATGCTAGCCTGCTACAAACACAGACCCAGGTCTGAACCACATCCCCCCAAAGCTGCAGGCTTAACTGAAAACAGCTTCAGAAGTGCTCCTGTCTCCAGCACTCAGATACCCAGCTTCCAATGGGGTCCAAATAAATCTGTTTTAGCCTGTATAAAGCTTATTCAGGGTAAACTCATAAATTGTTCACCCTCTATAACACTGATGGAGAGATCTGCACAGCTGTTGCCCCCCACCCCAATATTAATACATACTCTGGATTAATTAATAAGGAAAAATGATTTTTTTAAATACAAAAAGTAGGATTTAAGTGTTTCCAAGTAATAACAGACATAACAAAGTGAATTACCAAGCAAAATAAAATAAAACATGCAAGTCTAAGCCTAGTACAGTAAGAAAGTGATTACAGATGAAATTTCACCCTCAGAAATGTTCCAATAAGCTTCTTTTACAGACTAGTCTCCTTCTGGTCTGGGTCCAGCAATCACTCACACCCCTGTAGCTACTGTCCTTTGTTCCAGTTTCTTTCAGGTATCCTTTGGGGTAGAGAGGCTATCTCTTGAGCCAGCTGAAGACAAAATGGAGGGTCTCCCAGGTCTTTATATAGTTTCTCTCTTGTGGGTGGAAACCACTCCCTCCCCCTGTTTAGAATCCCCTCTACAAGATGGAGTTTTGGAGTCACCTGGGCAAGTCACATGTCCATGCATGACTTATTTCTCTACAGGAAAGTTCCCAGGAAAGCTCAGATGTGGATTGGCGTCTATCTAAGTCTATTGTCAGACTAAGTGTTTCTTGATTGGACACTTAGAATAGTCTTTTTCCAAGAAGCTGACCAAATGCTTCACTGAGGCTACTTAAAATCAAACAAGTACACAGTTAATATTCATAACTTCAAATACAAAAATGATACATGCATACAAATAGGATGTATATATTCAGTAGATCATAATCTTTGCAGAGATATGTTACATGGCATATGTAGCATAAAACATATTCCAGTTAAGTCATATTTACATTCATAAGCATATTTCTATAATGCATTGTGGGGTGCAACGTCACACCTACATTCTTCATAAAACTGAGTTGTGAAAAGTTGCTACTATCTCTTAAAACTTCTTAGAGATACACAGTCCACCAGTGATTCACATTGTAACTTATTTCCTAACTCCCCTATATCTCATGAGGCTATTATATGAATAGTTCCATTTTCCTGAAGCTCAGAATTTAGAAAACAAAATACATAGACTACAAACTCAAATATGGCTTACCAACCCACCACACAATGGCACAGTATAATTCTAAGCTGTCACTTTGGCTTTAGTGACAGTTAGGGTGACCTAGGAAGTCTGGCCAATTGGGTATGGGCTAATTTGTAGATAAAAATGCTCTACTCCTTCAGTCATTCAGGTTCAAAGTTGGTTGTTTTCTTTCTTCTGTTCATTATAGCTCTATCACCATTGTTTTTATTTTAAAATTATTTATTATATTGTTTAATAGCATCTAACAATATGTTAAGCTTCTTGAAGATGTGCAAAAAAGGGTCTCTGACTCGTGGAACTAAAGTCTAATTTTAAAAAATGGAAGGGAAGGGGAAAGGGTTTGCTCTCATGCTGAATTCCCAGTTTTGTAGACTTTCTATCTAGCTGCCATTATCTCATTTATTTTTATTAATCCTAGCTTGTCCCTTGCTTGGTATTTTGGCCTTGCCCTATTTCTATTTTATTCCATTTATATTAGCTATTTTATAATTACCTTTTCTTTCATTTATTTTAAAGCCATGCATTCTTACTACTGTATATTGCAAATGGGCCCTGATCCTGCAACTAAATCATCATAAATGGCCTGTTGTGGCTGGATCTGAAGGAGAACATATGTCTCTGTCTGTCTGTCCCTCCTTTCCTCCTCCACTGCCTGATGTTGTTTCCCCTATTCTGGTTATATTGTCTTTATCATGCTTGGCTTAGCGCCCTGGTCCTGCAAATGTTTACACAAGTGAGTTACGTTAGTCATGCATAAAGTTACTCATACATAAGAGTTTTCAAGGTCAGGTCCTTAGACACAGCTACCAAGTTTTGTTCTGCTCCAGATGTGACATTTTATGCAAATTATGCAATGAGCTAATTTGCATATAAATTTAAGTGCATAGTCCCAGTTAGGGAAGGGGGTTCAGGACATGGAGCTGCCCAGCACTTGGAAACTCTGCCTGGTCCAGCAGAAAGAATGTTGGAGGATGTCAGGGAAGGGGAATCTGAGGGGGCTGCTGGGTAGCTGGCAGGAGGTGGCTATTGGTACTGATGGCACTTGGGGCATTGTTGGGTATAGGGTCCTGGGGTTACTGGGAGGTTAGTGAGTGCTAGAGAGATACTGGTACAGCTGGCTGCAAGGTGGGGTTGGAGGGGGGAATCTGGGCTTATATTAGTCCCTCATCTTCTGCTTCTGTTCCCGGCTGTTGTCACACAGGGTCCCCTGGGAGAGGCAGATCAGCACTGTATATTGCTAACGCTGTTACAAGCTTCACAAGGCATTTTTGAGAAGGGTCAAAGGTGTGAGTGTGGAGTGGAAAATTCCTTTGCAGGCTGCGAGAGGCCAAAGCGGGAGGGAGGAAGAGAGCAGAGAATGGGTTAACTCAATACTTCAGCTAGCTCAGTCCGAAGATAAGACGCTGGCCCCAGTCCAAGGTCACGGAGCCCAACAGGAAGTCTGCAGCTGTATTAATATCTTAGCCAACCCCAGCCAGCCGTAAGAAAAGGAGAACTAAGCTGAGCAGGACTGCAGAGATTGCAAAAATGAACGAGATGGCGAAGGCCAGCAGAATGGGAGGAAAACAAAGTTCCGTGTCCCTGGAGCCGATTTGTTTTGGGAAAGCTGAGGAGGCCACAGAGACTGCTACAAAGAGCATGGGGAACAGAGGTCGCTGAACAAAATGCCCCCAAAAGAACCCAGAACTTAAAAACCCTTCTGAGAGCCGAGGCAAATCGGAGATCAATAGCGGATCCTGGACAACCTGTGCGCACAGGACAGAACTCCCGTCCACCCCTCCCTCTCTTCTGCTTAGGTTACACCCAGGCCTAACCAGCCTCAGGTAGTGCGTGTGTGAGTATGAAAGTGGGTTAGGGCTTGGGGCACTAATGCTTTCTTTTTTCCTCTGAGTGACATGGGGACTCCCCCCACCCCGCCCCAGCACTCTCCGCTGTTATTTTATTATTTTATCAATAAAGCTTTAAAACTCAGTTACTTAGTGTGCTCTGTCATCTCCCCCCTGCCCCCTCAATGATTATGTGGCCTCAGCCTGATCACCTGATGCCTCAGGTAGATTGGTAAAATAAATCTGTCACACTGTCACCACTTTCTCCTTCAGCCATTACCTTTCAGCTGCTCTTTTAAAGGCTCTCGTCCAACAGGTGGAGTAGCAATGGATGAGGTGCAGCAGATACCAGGGTCCTCTAGTAGCCAAAAGGCTCAACTCCAGCAGAATGCCTGAAGCCTCTCTGCAGCTCAACACTGATGCAGGAAAAGGCAATAAGGTTGCCAAACATGTCAATGTAAAGTAAGATGTGTGACACATGGCAGCCCTGCTAGACTGTATACTCAGCAATGCAGGGATGCTTCAAAGATCAAAGACAATGCTGCACCTGGTTAGTAACACTGGGGAAAGGATGTGCCCTGCCTTGAGGAGCCCACATTCTAAGGCCCTTATCCTGCAAACACTTAGGGCCAAACTGTGGCTTGGCTAGCAAGGCAGCACACAGGTAACCATGGAAACAGGCTCAGAGCTGCTGCTTCCTCATTGGTGCAGATGGATGGGAGGGAGGAACCTTGGGACTATCACAGTGTGCTTGGTGGTATAATTAGGCTGGCACATGTGGCAGCTATGTTGTGCCACATATACATGGGTTTGTATATAACCCACTCGTTGGTGTGTGTTTGGTGTCTAATCCGCAGAGGATATAAGTCTGTTACAGCCCTACATTTAGCAACTCATGCTCTTATCTCTGGATGCCCCCCTTCAATCCCTGCTCTGTCAGCTGACATGGAAACTGTCATACAGATCCCTCCCTTCCTGGAGCAGCAAATAGACCAGGAGGCAGATTGTGATTCAGATACAACTTCCCTTCCAGGCCGCTTCAGGTGGAGTGCACCAATGAGCTGCCCCTTATTTGGGGCAGATTGGTGCCTCAGAATCTAGCCTTAAGTATAAAGTTAACACCACAGAAGTGGCAGGAATAAAACTGGATAACGAGGGTGGGAGGGATAACGAGGGAGACACACAAAAAATATGATAGGTTTCAGAGTAGCAGCCGTGTTAGTCTGTATTTGCAAAAAGAAAAGGAGTACTTGTGGCACCTTAGAGACTAACCAATTTATATGATGTTGCTCAGATAACATAGTATGTGTCATTAAAAAAATAAAAGGATACCATGCTACCTCCCTCTCATTCTAATCTGTTCTTAATTGCCCACCCACCCACACATTCAGTTTCAGGGCATATAAAAGTATTTAAAATCTATATAACTGAGTGTATTATATATTTTATATAATGTATTTGTGTGTGGGGTAGGTGGGGATGGGTAGTGTGCGTGCGCATGCATACACACAATAAGTCAAATAACCCTTAATTATAAGGGCCAGACTCTCAGCTAGTATAAATCATGCAGGTGTTCTGGAGGGTCCTCCTATAACACAGTATGGATTGCAGTTAACAAAACTAGACCTCAGCAAAGAAATGTGGTGTATTCTCCTATTAACATACAGGTCAGTCACTTAATACTAATTTAATCAAAGTAAATAATACCTTTCTGTTATTGCAACTTTTGGGATCAAAATTGTACATTCCTTAACTTTTGTTCTGTGCTTTTGTTATATATATTCTGGGGTGCTGCTGCAGGTTTCTTAGGGAAATCAGTCAGGTATTACTTGATATGAATAAGGGTGACAGATTAGGCTCTAATAAGCACATCTATGATATAACCCTTTCATTTCATCATTTTTTTCTTTTACAATCATAACATTTTGTTGGACAATGGAGTGAGAAGCCAATGTACCTATGAGGGTTGGCAGTCCTTTCTAATAACTGACATTAAAAATCTCTCATGTACATTGCACTCTGTCTGTGTTCAGAATCCAATATTGCTGGTCTCTTGCACATGCGCATCTCTGCAGTAAACAGAGCAGCATCTCCCAAAACAGACATTTCACCAAATGGAGTTTTTGCCTCTTGTTACTTAACTGCATTAAAATAAATATAGAGACTCTAGATATTGAATGAATGATAAGAATCAGAGTAGGAGGCTATTAGGAAAGTTCCTCTGCACTATTTATCCTGTTTCATGCCATCTGGAGGCATCTGAATGTGCTTCTGGAATAATTAAGAGATATCAAGAACAAAATGAGATAAAATGAATTCTGACTATATAAGATTAATTATGGGATCATTCCTATAATATTCAACACTTACTGCACATTACTGAATGTCACAATGGAATCAATTCTGCAGGATATGTGACAAATCTCACAAATGATCTACTTGAGAGTAACTTTCTGGATTTTTTAGGATCCTAGAAAAATTCTTTTTATAAATAGGAACATAAGAATGGCCATATTGGGTCAGCCCACTCATCCATCTAGCCTGGTATCCTGTCTTCTGACAGTGGCCAATGCCAGATGCTTCAGAGGGAACAAACAGATTAAGGTAATTATCAAGCAATCCATCCCCTGTCATCTAGTCCCAGCATTAGGCAGTCAGAGGCTTAGCCATCTTGGCTAATAGCCATTGATCCTCCATGAATTTATCTAATTCTTTTTTGAATCATTATACTTTTGGCCTTCACAACATCCCCTAGCAATGAAGTCTACAGGTTGACTCTGTGTTGTGTGGAGTGCTTCCTTGTGTTTGTTTTAAACGTGCTGCAGATTAATTCCATTGGGTGACCCATGGATCTTGTGTGATGAAAAGGAATACATAACTTTTCCTCATTCACTTTCTCCACACCATTCATAATTTTATAGACCTCTATCAATCCCCCTTTAGTCATCTTTTTTTCAAGCTGAATAATCCTAATCTTTTTTTAATTTCTCCTCAGACAGAATCTGTTCCATACTCCGAATCGTTTTTGTTGCCCTTCTCTGTACCTTTTCCAGTTCCAATATATTTTTGAGACGGGGTGACCAGAACTGCACGCGGTATTTAAGGTGTGAGTATACAATGGGTTTATATAGTGGCTTTATGATCTATACTGTCTTATTATCTATTCCTTTCCTATTGGCTTCTAACATACTCTTAGCTTTCTTGATTGCCACTGCACATTGAGGAGTTATTTTCAGAGAACTAGCCACAATGACTCTTAAGATCTCTTTCTTGAGTGGTAACAGCTAATTTAGACCCCATCACTTTGGATGTATAGTTAGGATTTTTTCCAATGTGCATGACTTTACATTTATCAATATTGAATTTCATCTGTCACTTTGTTGCCCTGTCACCCAGTTCTGTGAGATCCTTTTGTAACTCTTTGCAGTTGACTTTGGACTTAACTATCTCAAATAATTTTATATATCCTGCAAACTTTGCCACCTGTTTACCTCTTTCTCTAAATCATTTATGTTGAACAGCACTGGTCCCAGTACAGCTCCTTGGGAGACCCTGCTATTTACCTAGATCCATTGTGAAAACTGACCATTTATTCCTATCCTTTGTTTCCTATTTCGCAACCAGTTACAGATCCTTGAGAGGACCTTCCCTTTTATTCCATTACTCCTTACTTTGCTTAAGAGTCTTTGGTGAGGACCTTGTCAAAGGCTTTCTGAAGTCCAAGTACACTATATCCACCAGATCACCCTGATCCACATGTTTGTTGACCCCTTTAAAGAATTCTAATAGATTGGTGAGGCATGATTTCGCTTTACAAAAGCCGTGTTAACTCTTCCCCAACATATTGTGTTCATCTATGTGTCTGGTAATTCTATTCCTTACTATGGTTTCAACCAATTTGTCCCATACTGAATTTAGGCTTACTGGCATGTAATTACTAGGACTGCCTCAGGAACCTTTTAAAAAAATTAGCTACCCTCCAGTAATCTGGTACAGAGACTGATTTAAGCAATAGCTTGTATACCACAATTAGTAGTTCTGCAATTTCATATTTGAATGCCTTCAGAACTCTTGCGTGAATACCATCTGGTCCTGGTGACTTATTAGTGTTTAAAGTATCAGTTCATTCAAAAACCTTCTCTATGGACACCTCAATCTGGGACAGTTCCTCAAATTTGTCACCTAAACCTAATGTCTCAGGAGCAGGAATCTCCCTCACATCCTCTGCAGTGAAGACCGATGCAAAGAATTCATTAAGTTTCTCCACAGTGGCTTTGTCTTCCTTAAGTACTCTTTTAGCACATCAGTTGTTCAGTGGTCTCGCTGATTGTTTGGCAAGCTTCCTGCTTCTAATTTACTTTAAAAAACATTTGTTGTTAGTTTTTGTCTTTTGCTAGTTGATTTTCAATTTTTCCCCTGCCTAATTAAATGCTAGCAAGTCAAGTGTAAAAGTATATGCTCCTTTGTTTTTCTCAGTAATAATTGATTTCCAGTTTTTTACATAGCAATTATTAATGCAGAACATTATTCCAAAACATTCTATAATAGAAGCCCTGATTTTTATACCTGTGACAAAATGATGGTACAGAAGGCTATCCATTTGGGAAGACAGTGTCAGATCAAAATGTCTGATGGATTATTAATGGATTCTGGATTTGACAGAAAGCTTGTTTACGTGAAGAGCTGGCATATCTGGAGTCTCACTAGAATGCTGTCTGTTCTAATAAGTGACTTCTATTCTCAGTTTGAGTGGGTATCACTGGAAATGAAACCAGCTTTTTATATGAAGAGGCTCATAGATCATGTATATTGCAGGGTATGAAACATTTGCTTTGATTGTTACCTTCACTCTTCTCAGAAATGTAACATTTCAAAATATATATATATATAAATCTTAAATTATATGTGAGAATATTTATAATGGAAATTCTGAAAGACCCTGAATTACAGTGGACATAGCGAGTGCATCATAAACACATAGAACAAAATATTGTTAAGATGAACGTACAGACTTAATGCAAACATCGTTAAATGAATCACAGTTAGCTGTAAAGGTAATTCCCATCATTTATGTTTTGAAGACCTGGCACTAAAGGTCAATCTGAAGTAAAAACTTCAAGCACAATATTTAGGAATATAAATATGTTTCATTCTCCCTAAGAGAGAAAATATAAATTCTTCTGCTTTGAAATCCAGAATAGTTTTAAGCTGAAACTCTTGCATTTTAAACCATTTTTTCTCTTAGTAATTCAGGCAAGTATTAATCATACATCATAGAAGTATAGGACTGGAAGAGACCTTGAGAGGTCTTCTAGTCCAGTCTGCTGCACTCATGAAAGGACTAAGTATTATCTAGACCATCCCTGACAGGTGTTTATCTAACCTGCTCTTAAAAACCTTCAATGACGGATATTTCACAACCTCTGTGGGCAATTTATTCCAGTACTTAACTACCCTGACAGTTAGGAAGTTTTTCCTAATGTACAGCCTAAACTGCCCTTGCTGCAATTTAAGCCCATTGCTTCTTGTCCTATACTGAGAGGTTAAAGAGAACATTTCTCCCCCTCATCCTTGTAACAACCTTTTATGTACTTGAAAACTGTTGTCATGTCCCCTCTGTCTTCTCTTCTCTAAACTAAACAAATGCAATTTTTTCAATCTTTCCTCATAGGTCATGTTTTCTAGACCTTTAATAATTTTTGTTGCTCACCTCTGGACTTCCTCCAATTTGTCCACATTTTTCCTGAAATGTGGTGCCTAGAACTGGATGCCATACTTCAGTTGAGGCTTTATCAGCACAGAGTGGAAGAATTACTTCTCATGTCTTGCTTACAACACTCCTGCTGATATATCGCAGAATGATGTTTGCTTGTTTTGCAACAGTATTACACTTTTGACTCATATTTAGCTTTTAATCCACTATAACACACAGATCCCTTTCCACAGTACTCCTTCTTAGGCAGTCATTTCCCATTTTGTATGTGTGCAACTGATTGTTCCTTCCTAGGTGGAGTACTTTGCATTTGTCCACAGTGAATTTCAACCTATTTACATCAGACCATTTCTCCAGTTAGTCCAGATAATTTTAAATTTTAATTGTATCTTCCAAAGCACTTGGAACCCCTCCAAGCTTGGTATCATCCACAAATTTGAGAAATGTACTCTCTATGCTATTATCAAAATCATTGATGAAGATATTGAACAGAACTGGACCCAAGACTGATCCCTGAGTGACCCCACTTGATATGCCCTTCCAGCTTGACTGTGAACCACTGATTACTCTCTGGGAATGCTTTTGCAACCAGTTTTGCACCTACTTTATAGTAGTTCCATCTAGGTTGTATTTTCCCTAGTTTGTTTATGAGAAGGTCATGCAAGACAGTATCAAAAGCCTTACTAAAGTCAAGATATACCACATCTACTGCTTCCCCTCTATCCACTAGACTTGTTACCTGTCAAAGAAAATTGTTAGGTTGGTTTGACATGATTAATTCTTGACAAATCCATGCTGCCTGTTACTTATCACCTTATTATCTTCTAAGTATTTGCAAATTGATTGCTTGATTATTTGCTCTAATATCTTTCCAAGTACTAAAGCTGACTGGTCTGTAATTTCCCAAGTTGTCCTTATTCCCCTCTTTATAGATTGACACTTTATTTGTCCTCTTCCAGTCCTCTGGAATCTCTCCCATCTGCCATGAGTTTTGAAGCTAATCACTAATGGTTCAGATATCTCCTCAGTCAGCTCCCTGAGTATTCTAAGATGTATTTCATCCTTGACTCTGCAAACATGCAGACTTCCTCTTTATTCCTGCTGTTGCTACACACAAATTGTGCTAATCCAGGGCTCATACCCCAGGTCCAAGGAGCCCATGGGGGTGGAGGGTCTAAACCTGAGTCATGCTGGAACACAGGATTCAAGTCCTATTGCTTTGCAGTGTAGACACAGCCCCAATGGACTTGTGCTCTGAGAATCTGCCAAAAGTATCTCATAATCCCATCGGCCAACTTTTTATCCTCTGGACAGTCAAGTTTGGCAGATAGTCAAGTTTTCCCACACTGCACCAGGACCAAAGGGCTAGAGCGGTCACATTTTGGGAGATCACTAGAAAGTCTGGGATGTGGGTGGTTGGGCTTGGGCCTGCATAATGCAGGGTAGATGCTGGAGCCTCAGGCTGGAAATCAGGAAATTCCTGATTTGTAACCTGTGGTTACAAATGAATGATGTTCAAGACCTAGGCTAACAAACCCAGGGTCTGCTAACTCAGCTTCTACTAACCCTGGGCTTACATTGCAGTGTAGACATACCCTGATCCTGAATGCCTACACTGCAAGTTTTAGCCCTGCAACCCAAGCCCCATGACCCTGAATCAGCTAACCTGGGCCAACCATACTTTTATTAAAGTATAGACATGCCCTATTGTGTTCAAAGATGCACAATTCCTCCCCTCTCTCCTTCCTTTGGGAAGGAGGTGGAGGAGTGAGTAAATTGTTTCAACCCTTTTCAGGATGTAGTTTAGATCTTGTGCACACTACAGATGTTGTGCTGGTATAACTAAACCAGCTGAACCCCCTAGTATAGATGCAGATTATGCTGAGAGATGGAGTTTTTCTACTGGCATCATTACACCACCTCCCTGAACAGCATTATCTATGTCAACAGAGGTACTCATCTGTTGGCAGTGCTGCAGTTACACAGGGTTTTTATTTGTGTCACAGCTATGTTGATTAGGGAGTGTTTGGGTTTTTTTCCACACACCTGACCAAGGTAGTTATGCCAGCAAAATTTTGTAGTGTTGACGAGGCCTTAATCTCCCTACACATGCTCAGTCAGTGTTCTGGCTGGTGAATATGTACTTTCTGCCCCTGCTTCCCTCTTTCCCCCACCATGTTGGAGGTGCAATTTTAGTATCTTTAACTGAATGGTCAGAGATATAAGGGGGGGGACACGTCTGTGTACTTTAGTAAGTGGTAAAGATGCTGTAGCCCCAAGTAATAGAATATTGTAAAAGAGCCAGAGATCGTGGGTATCACTATCTGCAGATATCAGCAAAAGGATTTCAGGAATCTTTTTCAATGACAAGAACACTGTTGCACATTGTCTAAAAGACAGTGCATATATATAAGAAGCACTGTATAATTTATAGTTATGCTTCACAAACCCAGTGCATGAGAGTACACCCACTCTAACGGACATGACCTTGTGAACCCACCAAAAGCTAAGCCATTCATCATTTAGTCTGGAGGAAATGATTGTCTGAGTGTGCTATCAGGTAATATCTGCTGGAGAGTAAATGTCCATGGCAGAATGACTCAGTCTTTGCTGACATGATATCTATGGAGTAATCGGCTTTGGCAAGATAATAGAGAGCATTAAAGTGTAAAACAAAAGATTCTTTATTTCTTAATTGAATTCAATTTCTTAATTGAAAAGAAGGCAGCTGCCATTGTGTTTTAAGTTGCTAAATACTGTTAAGTAATAACCTTGATTAAAATTAGACTTGTATGAAAAATGTTGCCTCAAATAAGAGGAAAATTACATTTACACCAGTTTCACAGAAAGCAACCAACCCAAAATAGCATTACTGTTTCCTAAACTGAACTGCAAACAATTCATAACAAATAATTCATTCAATGAATTTCACCACTTTTGGTTTACAAATTGACAGCAATAAGATTATGGTTTCCTCAAATGTATTGTTCTTCCAAATAATCTGTGTGAATAATTCTTGGTCTGCAATAAGCTCATTTTGAATATTCAACATCTGAGCT
Source organism: Lepidochelys olivacea (assembly GCF_965140295.1). Taxonomy (NCBI): domain Eukaryota; kingdom Metazoa; phylum Chordata; order Testudines; family Cheloniidae; genus Lepidochelys; species Lepidochelys olivacea. The sequence goes on from NC_140414.1 coordinate 100,528,332, forward strand.
ATTTTGATTAAACACATAGGTTGCCCTGTTCCTCACTGGAAGACCTTAAATCTTAGAAACAGTCTCCAGTCATAGAAAAATAAAGTGCTTTTACAAATTTTAAAATTAACTTTATTCATTTTTCTATGAGCGTTCTTACCAGTCAGCTTTATCAGGCAGAATATTTTGCAAAAAGCCAAGTCAAAAGGAATGCAAGCACGACTTAGACAAACCCATTTAAAAATAATGGTGTATCTTTATGAGCTTTTAGTGGGGAGCAAAATGATCAGTTCCCAATAGCATTCTTATTGAGAACAGTGCTAGCTACCTTATAGGAACAGCTATCCTAGCCGTGAGATAGCTGACATGTCAACTCCTCACATAAGCAGGCTTTCTGTCCATTAATAGTTTATAAAACATCCTGCCCAGACATTTCTATTTCTGGATAGATGGCAACATCTCTCATTAACCCTTGCTTTAGAATGGCTTAACTGCAAGCATTATAGACAGAACATAATTGTTCTCAGCATCGTTATAGAAAGCATTCTTCAAATTTGGTTTTGGTCTTTGTTCAAGGGCACCCACTCTTCATATTCAAAAGGGTCTGGTTGTAAAAAGCTTCTAAAGGAAGTCAGACTAACCTGGTGTTTGAGCACTGTCAGAACATTGAGCAAGACCCTACTTTCTGACAAAGCTTTCCCACTATAACCAAAACAATAGGGAAAGTAGGTAGGGAGAGGGAAACCTTCCCCCACCAAATTTAACCAAATGTTCGTACATTCACATCCCAAGCCAGAACTACCTTCTATGAGGAAAGGGAGATGAGTAGAAAGCTCCATGACATCCATTAGGGACCTCTCCCCCCACATCCGCTATGAAGCACTTGGATAGGCACCGTAGAAAACCCTAAGAATGATAACACAGTAGTGCATACTGTATCTTACCATTTCATAACAATTATCTGGCTCCAGAAACACAGAAACATGCTTTATTATTTCACCTAGATTCACAGCGATTCCCAGTTGCCTGGGAAACCAGCTGCCATGTGCAGGTCTTTTCTTTTCTGAATAAATGTTGAGTCACATGGATTTTCCATGCATTAGGCTTTGTTGTTGACTTCTTTTAAGGCAGCATGTGTCTGCTCAACAGAGCAGCATCTTGTAAGCCTTCATTGTAAGCTATGCTTCTTTGGGACATATTGTCTCCCAAGTTGCATTTGATGTTGCTCATATAAATATTCAGATTTAAGTCTTACATAAATGGCTAGAATTACTGAATTTTTTCACTAGATGTTCTTCTTAATTGTTTTCAGTTATTTAACTACAAAAATGTGGGCTGGTATCTGCTTTCTGTGTTAGTATCTCGTAAAACACTATTCAAGCATCTAATGCTAAGCGCCTGAAAATCCACAGTCAAGAAAATTCACTTGGAATTGAAATGTGAAAATCTATTGTTGGGCTCAGTTCTTTTTGTAACCCTTTGAGCCCAGGCATTGTCTTTCTTGTCATGTGTAAACAAAACTAGAGAACATGTCATTTCTTTGGCAGAAAATGAACAAATTAAGATACCAATCCTCCTGTCTGATTTGTTGTGTGGGTTTGGGCAGATTATGTGAAACCTTTTGTATTTCGTATCTTGGAGTAAATTGGAGGACTGTTAACGTCTCAGGACTAAAGCTGGTCAAAATTTTTTTGTCAGGGTTTTTTCCACAGAATATTTGTATTTGACATTTTTCATTAAAATAAAACAAATTGCATTTCAATTTTTAAATGATAGCCATTTCCATTTTAAAAGTTTAGCCAACTCTAATCTTGTGCATTTGTGATTCCTCCTTCAAGAGGAGCCATATACTGAGCTCACGACAGAAAACCTCCTCCATCTTTGGAGGTAGCCTCTGGAAAGTCGTATTTTCATTCCACTGATGAATAGTTGTGACATGACCAGCTCCTGTTCACTTCCATCTGGAATAGGGTGACCAGATGCCCCGATTTTATAGGGACAGCCCCAATTTTGGGGTCTTTTTCTTATATAGGCTCCTATTACCCCCCTCCCAATTTTTCACACTTCCTGTCTGGTCACCCTTATCTGGAAACAATTGTATTAAGAGCAGGTTCCAGAAAGGGTCCTTTTATTCCTCACCTTCAGAGCAACAACAACTTGTCTTCTCTTCCACCTGTGAAGGAAATAAGTCTGGCATTACCAAATGGTTAATACCCACTGGTAGGTATTAATTGCTGTATTGCAAATGAATTAGCATAGTGAAGCCTAATTGCAGGACAGTAAAACTTCACTATGTCCTTGTTTAGGGGGAAACAAATCTAGCCTTGCAGTCCATGGTTCAGCATGGACAAGTGCAAGTGAGAACAGATGCTGAAGTACAACCCAGGAAAATGTACCTGTCAAGATTCAGCTTTAGAAAGGTTGTCTAGAAAGGCTTCACCTCTGAACTGGATGAATCCATGTATACTATTACTCTGACAAACAAGCGCGATGGAGAATTTTTCTTCATGGAGAGGAAAACTGCCCAAAGGAACATCCCTAGGGGAATGTCAGACACCATTTGTAGTAGGACTTTTGGAACAAACAAGCCAACAATATAATAGATGTTCAGGATTGGTTGACTCGGATTCCTTTGATGATGAAACCATTGGGCTCAGAGAAATGCTTATGAGAGAGATTGGAAAGGAGCAGCATGATGGCTGGAGGGAGCTGTGCTTGAAACAAATCTGTGCTATGAGCGCAGAAAAGCATGAGCCGCCATTCACAAGCTGAATCTGATGGAGAACAACCAAAGTGCTCTGACAACTAAGTTGCACAACAAATCATCCTAAACGGTAAACCAGCCCACAATGTAAAGTGCAAAATGAAACAAATCAAGCAGGAACTTCAATCACTCCTCAGAGACAGCAAAGTCCACAATGACTTTGTTAACAGTGAGAAACTGACAGTGGCTATGAAAAAGTTGAAAGGCAGCTAGACTCGATGGTATAACTAATGAGCTATTCTAGGGCTGTCAAGCGATTAAAAGAATTAAATCGTGATTAATTGTGCTGTTAATAATAGAATATCATTTATTTAAATATTTTGGATGTTTTCTACATTTTCAAATATATTGATTTCAGTTATGAAATAGAATACAAAGTGTACAGTGCTCACTTTATATTTATTTTTATTACAAATATTTGCAGCACTGTAAAAAACAAAAGAAATAGTATTTTTCAGTTCACCTCATACAAGTACTGTAGTGCAATCTCTTTATCATGACAGTTGAACTTACAAATGTACAATTATGTACAAAAAAACTGCATTAAAAATAAAACAATGTAAAGCTTTAGAGCCTACAAGTCCACTCAGTCCTACTTCAGCCAATCGCTCACACAAACAAGTTGGTTACAATTTGCAGGAGATAATGCTGTTCATTTCTTGTTTACAGTGTCACCTGAAAGTGAGCAGGAGTTTGCACTGCACTGTTGTAGCAGGTGTCGCAAGATATTTACTTGCCAGATGCGCTAATGATTCCTCTGTCCCACCATGCTTCAACCACCATTCCAGAGGACATGCATCCATACTTCTGATGGGTTCTGCTTGATAACAGTCCAAAGCAGAGCAGACCAATGCATGTTCATTTTCATCATCTGAGTCAGATGCCATCAGCAGAAGGTTGATTTTCTTTTTTTGGTGGTTCGGGTTCTGCAGTTTCCACATCAGAGTGTTGCTCTTTTAAGGCTTCTGAAAGCATACTCCACACCTCATCCCTCTCAGATTTTGGATAGCACTTCAGATTCTTAAACCTTGGGTCAAGTGCTGTAGATATTTTTAGAAATCTCACATTAGTACCTTCTTTGAGTTTTGTCAAATCTGCTGTGAAAGTGTTCTTAAAACAAACATGTGCTGGGTGATCATCCGAGACTGCTATAACATGAATGCAGGTAAAACAGAACAGGAGACATACACTTCTCCCCCCAGGACTTCAGTCACAAATTTAATTAACACATTATTTTTTAACAAGCGTCATCAGCATGGAAGCATGTCCTCAGGAATGGTGGCCGAAGCATGAAGGGCATATGAATGTTTAGCATATCTGGTACATAAATACCTTGCAACACTGGCTGCAAAAGTGCCATGCAAACACTTATTCTCACTTTCAGGTGACATTGTAAATAAGAAGTAGGCAGCAGTATCTCCCATAAATGTAAATAAACTTGTTTGTCTTAGCGATTGGCTGAACAAGAAGTAGGACTTAGTGGACTTGTAGGCTCTAAAGTTTTACATTGTTTTGTTTTTGAGTGCAGTTATGTAACAAAAACATCGACATGTGTAAGTTACACTTTCACGATAAAGATATTGCACTACAGTACTTGTATGAGGGAATTGAAAAATACTATTTCTTTTGTTTATCATGTTTATAGTGCAAATATTTGTAATAAAAACAGTATAATGTAAGTACTGTATACTTTGTATTCTGTGTTGTAATAGAAATCAATATATTTGAAAATGTAGAAAAACATCCAAAATATTTAATACATTTCAATTGATATTCTATTGTTTAACAGTCTGATTAATCACAATTAATTTTTTGGAGTTAATCGCATGAGTTAACTGCAATTAATTGACAGCCCTAATTTTTATATTTTGGGATGAGAGCATAGAAGTGGCTACTTGAGCTCTTCAGTTTTTGCATGGAGACAATGTAGATGCCCAGGTAGAGGAAACAGGCCAAAGTGGCTGCACTGCTCAAACCACATAAAGACAATAAGTCTGCAATGAGCTACCACTCAATATTCTTACTCTGCCCAACCTACAAGCTATATGCGTGGGATGATACCAATCCTGGAGCACTATGAACATCCACTGTATCTTGGGGATCAAGTTAGACTGAACATTGACATACAAAGAGCACATCAAGAAGCTGAAGAAGAAAGTGAACTCTGAGAACTGTGTACTCCAGAAACTGGTCAATTCAAAATGGGGAGCTGACCCCAAAATACTCAGCCATCAGTCTCACCTTGTGTTACTCAGTTGTGGAGTACTGTACTCCAGTACGGTCATGCTCAACCCATCCACAAGCCATTGATACTGAAATTAATCAATCCTGTAGGATCTCAGAGGGACTTTAAAACCCCATGCTATTGCTATATACTTGAAGGGATTGCACCATCACCATCAGTGAGGCAGGATACTTCAGGAAAAAGGAGAGACAAAAACAGGTGCATGATCTTAGACACCCATGGCACCAAAACATTTCACCACCCAAGAGGCTAAAGTCCAGAAAGAGCTTTGCTTCTGAAAATCCCTTATCCCAGAAAACAATTGTGGAAGGCTACTGAGTAACAAAATGGTGAGAAATGACCTCAAAGGGAAATACTGGTGTACTTTAGATGTACTTTAGAATGAACGGCAGATGGGATGACAAAGATTGATGACAATATCACCAAATGGAAGCTGAGGAATGACCACAAATGTGAATGTGGAGAGCCTAGACAAACACCTGAGCATCCTGTTAACATCTTGTACTCCCACAGAACTGTTGGACATACGTGACTCTTAGTTGCAGTTTTGCAGTGACCAGCGATAATGATGAGCTCTACTGTGGTAGCAGCAGTGGGAGCCATAGCCTAGACAGAGTTCAGGAAGCTGGTGTGTGGTCTAGACCTACTCCAAATAGGGTTACAGAACACAGTGGCAAAAACAGTAAAGTCCTGTCTCTTGTAGTGCTACCACTGATTGAGCTGTAAGGGTGGTATTGCAATGGTGGGAGAAATCCCTAAAATGTCTATGAAATACAGCCTTAAGTGGAGAGAAGCTTCCCTAAAAGAGGCACGAAAAGTCCATTGAAATATACTTGAGCAATTCAACTCTACTTCAGTGTAAGCACCCATACACTCCTAATGTTACTGTAACCAAGTATGTATTGTTGGCCTGCTACTACACTTAGACCTTAAATATAAATAAAGTAACAAACTAAATTTGTGAAGCATTCCATTGTGTGCTAAACTGTTGGGTGTCAAGCCTTAGGCTGGACTGAAGCTTTAAATATGAATTGCAAACCCTCAAAACAGAGTTTTATTATGGAATAGAAGAGATAACAGATGCTTTAGCTACAGCAGCCTGAATGTTTCAATATGAATGAGCATACTGTAAAAGAGAACATGCTTTATTCTTGTGTGCTAAAATGAGTGAGAATGATGAGACTGCAGTCTCACCCCAAGCTGTCTTTTGACAATAAAATCTTAGGCCCTGATTCCACAAAGCACTTTATTCACTTATTTAAAGATAAAAAGTTGACTTCAGTGGGATTTAAGCACATGCTTAAGTGCTTTTTCTGAATCAGGGCCTTAGTTTATAGTTTGAGTAAATTTTTTATATAAAATAATGGAATGGAAGCTCATTATTCAGTAGAAACTTTTTTCCTAGCTATATGTACATTCAGCACAGCAGTTCAGCATACTCGATGCTAATCAAGGACTGTCAATTGTCTCTTTTTGCAGTTTCATTGTCTCTTTTACTTCAATGGAGCTATGGTGATTACTTGACTGTCTGGCATATTATTCCCACTTGGCATTACACTAATTGTAAGAAGGGTATAGAAATGCAGTTCTCTGATAAAATTAATTATACATATCTCCATTTTTAATTTAACAGCATGACCACATTTGAGTAGGACTTCTCTTTTTTCTTTGAAGTTAAGCTCTATTGTACATGTAACTACTTCCAAATTATATACTTAAATATAATTATGCCTTTAAAGAATGGGGCTGAATAGTCATGTCATGACTTAATGTATGTGTAAAATATAGCCACGAAGCTACATAATACAGAGGGTTGAGGAAACTAGGTAATTTATACAATCAATTATAATTGTTTCCCCTCAGTCAGGTAGATAAAGATAAATGGAAATAAATATGAGAAACTACTTTAAGAAATGAGGAAAAACCTAGATGTACTACTAGATTTATAGTTGCAGTGTGAGGCTGTTGTTGCTGCTATCAAAATCAGTGCTTATTAGTCATGTTTATTACAGTAGTGATTAAGGGACATCCAAAATGGGGCTTCATTGAGTTAGACACTGCACAAACACAGAAGTAAGCATGCTGTGCCCCAAAAAGCTTACAATCTAAACAGACAAGCCAGACATGGAGTGGCAGATGGGTTATAACACACAAGCTGAGTGAAGAATAGAAAGGAAGCAAACGTTGTGTTAGTTCCATGATTTTGTGTGTCTGTGGAGGGTAGCAGGTGTTACTTCGGGAAGACTAAGTTAAATAGAAAGAAAAGTGAAGTAGAAGCCCTCTCCCCCCTCCACCCAGGGCTTCGGGTACCTTGGCTGGTGGCTCCTACCCTGTGCCTGGCTCAACTACTCATCCTGGCAGGGATGGGAGAAGAGTGCACCTCCCCATAATGGATGCACTCCACAGCTCATCTCCACCTTGATATTCTGTACATGAAAATCATGAACAGGAGTGGGGACAAGACGCACCTTTGGCAGAGTCCAATTATGATGTTCCTCTCTGGTGTTATCTGGTAGGTCTGCTAGGTCACTCCAATCCTTGACTCTGGGAGCCGCCTTACCCTGCTCTGCTGTGACCCCCACTCCTGGGCTGTTCATGCACAGCCTCTGCATGTAAGCTGCTCCTTGGATTGTGAACCGAATGACACAAGCCAATACCTCCAGTCCCAGAAACAACCCTAGGAACCTCTGTCTTGCAGTGTCCAGTAATGCCTGCTGGATGCTGCAAGCTTACATGAGTTTGTCAATTTAACAAAGAAATTGATATGTACCAGGCTTGTTCTCCCAAGGGGAGTCTCTGACACGCTTCAAACCAAATGCACTGCTTCAGGTTGAATAAACAAACTGATTTATTGACTATAAAGATAGATTTTAAGTGATTATAAGTCGAAGCATAACAAATCAGATTTGGTCAAATCTAATAAAAGCAAAACACATTCTAAGCTGATCTTAACACTTTCAATGCCCTTACAAACTTAGATGCTTCTCACCACAGGCTGGCTGGTTGCTCTTCATCCAGGCTCTCCCCTTTGATCAGTGCTTCAGTCGCTTGGTAGTGGTGTCTGTAGATGTAGGTCGAAGAGAGAGAGAGCTTGGCAAATGTCTCTCACTTTTATCATGTCCTTTCTTCCCTCTTGGCTTTCCCCCCACCCCTTCTGAGTCAGGTGAGCATTACCTCATTGCAGTTCCAAACTGACCAAAGGAAGGGGAGTGACTCCCTCAAGAGTTCAACATATTCTTTTGTTGCTGTCTAGGGCAGTGTCCTTTGTTCCTGTGAGGCTGGGCTGGGTTTGTCCCATGGAGAGACCATGGAGAATGCCTACTGGACTGCCTCAAAGGTGTTCTGGCAAACATTTGTTGCCTTAGGAGGGGTCGGTGGGACATTACCCAGGCTGTACTCAGCCAGGGTGGTGAAATGCTGACCTCAACTGAGGAGATCATTGAGAGGTGGAAGGAGCACTTTGAGGAACTCCTCAACCCAGTGGAACAATACAGATTCCGTGTTGGCCATAGAACAACAGACCAGCTCTTTGTTCTCTCGCATAATGTATACAAAAATGAAATCCCATTTCCCCAATATCTGTTAACAGAATATACTCTAGAGAGGAAACAAGTGTCTGGGGGAAAAAAGAGGAGAAATCCTGTGAGTTGATTTGATTTGGTCTAATTTTAATTGAAAGCTGCATAGCTTAATAAACCTTACTGTGGCCTTTTCTTTGTGCTTTTATGCTGGATAGAATACTCAGGTTATCTGAAGAATTAGCCTGATGTCTCTAACTAAAGAGGGAAAATAAAGCTGTCTATCCTGCAAGTGATCTCTTGAGAAAACAGAAGTGTAAAAAAACAAAGTGAACTTGACTACACATTAAAATAAACAAAGCCTTTCTTCTTATGTCTACTGCAATATGTTTTCTGGAATTGTCCCTGTATTACTGTGCATTATATCTGGCAAGATACTAGTGTCAATTATCTGCCTTTCTCAAGCTAGGGAAGCCTCAGTATTTAGACTATCTTTGTACCCATTTTGTACATTCCTTTTTGGCCTTTGGAGGGGGTATAAACTGCTTGTGAATGTTTCTCATCTTTCCAGTCATTGTGAGACCACATGGTTTTCTTGTTTACATTCCTGTCATTTCACATAGTAGCTAAGTAATGCAGTGGCTCAAACTGGCAGCCTAGGGAGGAGGAGTGCTGGGACCATTGCCAAAATTACCTTTGCCGTATAATAGAGTAATGTACTACCAGCTATTTCGACTCGGAAGGTATTGCTGTTGCCTTAAAGTATTTTCTATTAGAGTTTCCCCAGTGCCTTTACATTGTAAGCTCATATTTTCCCCTCAAGTGAGGAAAGTTGAAATTCTTATCTCAGAAAGACAAAAAGCAAGAGATAAAACTGAATAAATGAACAAAAGCAATTTAAATGCAGTATTTGTTTATTGAACTGAATTATTAATCAAAAGAAGGCACGTTTCTTATGAAAATTTAAGTCAGGGGACCAGATGCATTGCTGGCATAAGTAGACAATTCCATTGACATCAGTGAAGTTGTGGCATCTTACGGTACCTCTAAATTTGGCCCAGGATCTGACCAATTACAGCACTACCTCAGTTTTTCACTGAACAAGACTATGCTTTTTCACTTATTACCTGTGATCTGATACAGTTTTGTTCTTGGCTTATAATTTCCCGATACAATAAAGAGTTTAGTTCCTTTGTTTCCTGTTTTCTTGAGCTGTTTTCCCACATTAAAAGTTAATTTATTATGATGCTGTAGAATATGGGCAACTCATTGTGTTAAATTCAGTCTTGACCTCAATGGGAATTACACTTAGTTATGCCAGAGCTCCGCTTGTTCCATTATGAGTTAAACCCTAGCACCAAACTCTATAACTTTCCCACAATAAAGGAAAATACTCTGATGGCAAAATGTCTACATTTTTCCAATAAACTGAAGCACAGGGATTCATACCATAGCTAAAAATGAGGTTGGTTCATAAATAATTAAAAAATAGTACTAGATGATCTTGAATCAAATATTCATGAACCTGGGAATCTTGGATGTGAATCCATAATTTGTAGCCAAGCCTATATTTGTATAGTGGCCTGGCCCGGAAGCCTGAAATTGAACATAGAGGAATTTGGGAGAAGTTTGGCTCCGAATCTGACTCTGAATTTTGTATCCTGATATCATCTTTATTTGTAAGGTAAGGGGTTAGATGATAAGTTATATCCAAGTTGCAGTCACTGCAGCTTGGGAAGGTGTATGTGGGGGAACAGGCAAATGTATTTTAACCCCCTTTTTGCAATTTGCTTGATCCTGTGGCCAGACAACCACTGATATTTTCCTTGATTGAGAAGCAGAGCAGCCCCAGGCCCCAGCGGCCATTTTGGCAGGCAGAGATTACCAGAATGCAAAGCTCCCTTGGTCATGTAATGGAACTGTAACAGCTGCTCTAAATACCCAGAGGTTTCCCAATGCAGAAGAATTCCTCCATTGGCAGGTTTACAGCTGCTTTGTGCCAAAGGACCAATACAAAGCCGCCACAACATGTCCAAGAATCTGGACCATAAAGTATATCTTTGTCAGTTAGGTTAATTTGGCAGTGAACAAACTCCGAAGAAGCATTGCATTTGTGAAACTACATCATAGAAAAAATTGTACTTGTTGAGAAACTGTCTCTACCTTAAACCTGTAGGGTTACAATTTCAACTGGGGAAAGTTCAATTATTAATATTGTTTTTAGGAATGGCTGAATGATATTGCTGCCAGAAACCTGAACTGTCTCCACTTTTCACATCTTAAAACTGCCCTAGGAGAGTTCAAGGTAATATATCACCTTAACTAATAGTTTCATCAGACAGTCATAGAATCATAGAAATGTAGGGCTGGAAGTGACCTCAAGAATTCATCAAGTCCAGCCCCCTACACTGAGGCAGGACCAGGTAAACATAGACCATCTCTGACAGGTAAAGTCCAACCTGTTCTCAAAAACCTCCACTGATGGTGACTCCACAGTCTCCTTGGAAGTCTATTCCACAACTTAATTAGCCTTTTATAGTTAAACTTTTTCATATACGTAACTTAAATTTTCCTTGCTGCAGATTAAGCCAATTACTTCTTGTTCTACCTTCAGTGGACACGGAGAACAATTGATCGCTGTCCTCCTAATAAAAGCCTTTAAATATGTTAAGGGGTATTAATCAGGTCACCTATCTTCTTTTCTCAACACTAAACATGCCAAGTTTTTTTAACATTCCTCATAGGTCACACCTTTTCTAAACCTTTTGTCATTTTTGTTGCTCTCCTCTGAACTCTCTCCAATTTGTCCACATCTTTCCTAAAGTTTGGCACCCAGAACTGGACAAAACACTCCAGCTGAAGCCTCAATAATGCTGACAAGAGAGGGACAATTACCTCCTGTGTCTGTCTTACAACATTCCTGTTAATATAACCCATAACATTAGCCTTTTTTGCAACTGCTTCACATTTTTTACTCTCATTCAATTTGTCATCCATTATAATCCCCACATCCTTTTCAGCAGTACTACCACCTAGGCAGTTATTCCCTATTTTGTAGTTGTACATTTGATTTTTCCTTCCTAAGTAAAGTACTTTGTACTTGTTTTTATTGATTTCATATTGTTGGTTTCAGAACAATTCTCCAATTTGTCAAGGTCATTTTGAATTCTCATCCTGTTTTACAAAATACGTGCAACCTCTCCAAGCATGGTGTCATCAGCAAAATGTTATAAACATATTCTCCACTCCATTATCCAAGCCATTAATGAAAATATTGAATAGTACTGGACACAGGACTGCCTCTGTGGCACCCCACTAGCACATACCCCCCATCCCCAGTTTGATAGAGAATCATTGATAACTAATTCTGAGAACAGTCTTTCAACCAGTTGGACACACACCTTATAATAATTTCATCTAGACCCCATTTCCCTAGTTATAAGAATGTCCTGTGGGACTGTGTCAAAAGCCTTACTAAAATCAAGATATATCATGTCTACTGGTTCCTTCCCAGTAGGTCAGTAACCCTGTCTAAGAAGGAAATTAGGTTGGCTTGGCATGATTGGTTCTTGACAAATCGCTGCAGGCTATTCCTTATAAACCTATTATCGTATATGCGCTTACAAATTAATTGTTTAATAATTTGTTCCAGTGTCTTTCCAGATATGAAAGTTAGGCTGATGGGGTCTATTATTTCCTGGGTCCTCTGGGTTCCCTTCTTAAAATATTAGGTACTATGTTTGCTCTTCTCCAGTCCTCTGGGATCTCACCTGTCCTCCAGGAGTTCTCAAACATACTTGCTAATGGTTCTGAGATTACTTCTGCTAGTTCCTTAAATACCATAGGATGAATTTAATCAGGACTTGCAGAATTGAATACATCTAACTTATCTAAATATCCTTTAATCAGTTCTTTCCCTATTTTGGCCTGAATCCCTTTCCCCTTGTTGTTAATATTAATTGTGTTGAGTATCTGATCACCATTAATCATTTTAGTGAAGACTGAAGCAAAAAAGGTATTAACCTTCTCAGATTTCTTGATGTCATCAGTTATTAGCTCTCCTCCACTAAGTAGAGGACCTACACTTTCCTTCATATTTCTTTTGTGCACAATGTATTTAAAAAACCTCTTCTTATTGTCTCGTATGTTCCTTGCTAGTGTATCTCATTTTGCACCTTAGCCTTTCTGGTTTTGTCCCTACCCGTCTGTGCTATTCTTTTGTACTCCTCCTTAGCAATTTATCTATATTTCCTCTTTTTGCATGATTCCTTTTTGATTTTCAGGTCCTAATGGAGCCATATGGGCTTGTTCCTATTCTTCCTAACTTTAGTTCACATCAGAATAATTTGCATGTCTTTAATATTATTTCCGTGAAAAACTGCCAGCTCTCCTGAATTCCTTTTTCCCTTAGATTTTCTTCCAATGGGACCTTACCTCTCAGTTCAGAGTTTGTTAAATTCTGCTTGTTTTGAAGTCCATTGTCCTTATTCTGCTGCTCTCACTCTACCCCTTCCTTAGAATCATAACATCTATCATTTCATGATCGCTTTCACTGACATTGCCTTCCCCCTTCAGATTTGCTACCAATTCCTCCCTGCTGGTCAGAATCATGTCTAAAATACTGTTCAACTTGTTACTTCCTAAATCAAAAAGTTGTCCCCAATACATTCCAAGAACCTATTGGAAATTTTGTTTTACTGTATTACTTTTCAAACAGCTGTCTGGGTAGTTAAAAAAAAACATTACTACCAGGTCTTGTGTTTTGGATATTTCTGTTATTTGTTCTAGAAATGCCTCACCACCTCTTCATCCTGATTTTGTGGTCTATATGATGTCACTCGTATTTTCTCCCCGTTTATCTTTACCGAGAGACTTTCAACTGGTCTGCCTCCCACCTGCTTCTGGCCCTCAGAACAAGTGTATATATTCTTGATGTACACAACAACACTTCCTCCTTTTTTCCCTACCTATCCTTCTTGAACAAGGTATATCCCTCTGTACCAGTATCCCAGCCTTGAGACTTATCCTACTTGAGGGTATGTCTACACTTAAACCACTAAACAGCACAGCTGCAGGGGTGCAACTGCTCTGCTGTAGTGCTTCAGTGTAGATATTACCTACACCGACAGAGGGGCTCTCCCATCAGCATAGGTAAACCACCTCCCTGAGTAGCTAGGTTGACAGAAGAATTCTTCGGTCAACCTAGTGGTGTCTACACTCAGGGCTAGTTGGCAGAGCTATGTCTCACATGGGATTTTTCACATCCTGACAGACGTAGCTATGTTGACGTACATTCCCAGTGCAGACCAGCCATAAGTTTCTATGATGCCAATTAAGTCATAATTTAGCATAACACTTCTAGTTTTTCCTGTTTATTCCTCATATTCCTTGCATTTGTGTATAGACATCTAACCTGTTGAGCAGACTCCTCCATAGTTGACTAGAAATACTCCTGTGCTACATGCTTACATAAAATTAATTGTATGGTCAAAAGATGAGTAGCAAACAAAGCTTATCTCAGGATCAGTGAGGTCTTGACTTGCTGGGAATGTGGCCTGCATGTCCCCACTGATGAAAGCCAGACAAGGGGAACCACCCTGTGTGAGCAGTGTCTGTTAGTAGATTCCCTCGGGCGGTCCCAGGGCCTCTCAAGCTGTGGCTGTAGCGGCTGGCCCCAGGTTGCTCCAGCAGTGGCCGATGCGGCTGGCCTTGAGGCACCTGAGCAGCAGCTGGGAGGCCCTGTTAAATTGCCCGGGAGGGCCACAGGGCAGGGCTCCTAGGCGCGTGCGGGGTGCTACCTGCAGTGGCGAATGCAGCCAGGCGGGCATTTGGAAGCTGTGGCGATGCCGGAAGAGCGCAGCCAGCAGCTCACTGGGCAGCACTGCCCAAATGTCAGGCAGACTGTGTCCACGCGGGCTGAGGGCCTCTTGACAGTTCTGCCCTGGAGCCCGGAATTGCTGTTGGCGGGCCTGGCTGCAGAAGTCATAGGGGTTGCAGAAAGTCACGGAATCCGTGACTTCTGCGACCTCCGTGAAAGAACCGCAGCCTTAGCTATCAGCAATCACCACTGAAAAATGAAACAGGGCAGATGTAGATATGTACACCTTATACAACAGTGAGGACCTCCTGGACCCTGTAGCACTGTGGCCACATGGTACATGCACAGTTTATAAAGAACCCCAGAGATTTCAAGGTATATTTGCAGGATTAGCAGTAGAAAAAATCTTTACTTCTAAACAGAGCACACTTGATATGGAATCAGTAAAACACAACAGACATGGAGCCCCCCAGTGCAATTTGTACAGTCACTTTTCAGTGTAGAACTATGCTTTAAGACACAGTTAGTCTGCAAACTACATGGACAAATGAATGTGTTGGCTGACTGCTTCTACATGCAGGGCCGTCCCTGGGGGAGGGGGCATGGGGTGGAAGTGACATCACTTCTGGGACCGACTGTGCCAGGGGCGGGTAGGGGAAGCTGGGGGAACCAAAGAGCCAGGTGTGGCCCTGCCCACATTCCATCCCGCCCCCAGGGCCCTGCTTCGGCAGCGCCGCTGGGTTCCAGGGTCCTGCTTCGGCAGCGCCGCTGGGTTCCAGGGTGCTAGGACCACACCGCCCACATTTCCGGGGCTGGGGAGGCTGCGGTGGTGCCACACGCTCTTCCTCCCAGCAGCTGGTGCGCTCTCCCTTGGGTGGAAGGGGCGGGGCTGGGGTAGCCTGGGGTGAAAATGTTGTACACAGTTCATGAGAGTGGTTAAGGCTGGGCAGGTTAGTTGCAGTGAGTAATATATTTGATGAAGTTAGCCATTTTCCCTGTTTGCAGAGCAGAGACAAGTAACAGCAGAAGGTCTAGACAAAACACTGGTCTGGGAGGGGGGAACTGAGACTGAGATGGGGTTATACTCCCTACCACCAGATCCAAAACAGTGCAGGGGAGACTTTTCCACTTGAAGGCACCAGACCCATGCAACCTCAGCTATATGAACTTGGGGAAGAATAACTGTTGGAAAGAGCCATTCTGAAACTCAAGCTTGCAGAAGCAGAGACCAGCAGCTGCAGCAGGGACCAGCAGACACCCATTGCTTTCCAGTTTTTACTTTGAAAAATCTTCCCCCTCTACTGATTAGCAGTTTGCTTCAGCTCCCTTTCAACCCCTGCCTCACAGCCTGTTCCCTTCAACCTCACCGTGCCTCTGCTCTGCTGAGGGCCAGCACAAAGCTTAGGCATCATTTAAGTCCCAGTTAAATCCTCATAATAGGGGATAGTTGCAAAGGCCTTGGGCTGGCTCACTGCAGAGGAGTGAATTTCACCCGCTGAACACTCTTGCACTTATACAATTGATCACACAATTGGAAAATGCAAAGAAAGGGTTATAAATGCCTTGTGGAGCACATCTGCTCTTTATATTCAAGAAAACATTTGCAAATGCATTTTTCAGCTTTCATCATACTCTAGTCCTGATTCATCTGGCCCTTCCACAATTTCGTCTCCTTCCAAACATAAAACCCAACTTTTAAAACGGCAATAATTGGTTTTCAAACCATGCAGATTCATTTTGAGCCTAGGCCAAATCCTGCTTTCAGCTCTAGCTGTATCACCTGTCCCTCCTCAATGGGATACAACACTCAAGTTAACACTTCTGATCTTTTATGCCTCCTGTGAGCTTGAGGGATAAAGAGGGCCTCCTCAAGTGGATGTTGCTGAAGGCATAATCCCTGCTCTGTGATGGAAACCATCCTCCGCTACACATTTGCAAGGAAACAGTCAGTGCTTCTCCCAGCACAGGAATCAAGGTGGTTTGTGAGGGTGTGTCCCACAGCCTTTCTGGGAGTTCTGTGCACAGTTCTAGCCACCTTCACTGTCTTTATGCTGTCCGGTGTTATGACTCAGATTATGCCTGCCCACTGCAAGTGTGCCCTACATGAGGTGGGAAAGACCTTCCTGTGCCCTCTTCTCCTTCTTGCACACATACACATGGTGGAACAATTTAGCCATGAATGCAGAAAATATTCTGGGATTTCAGCTTTGGCTTTTTGTCCCAATTTGAGATGAAACTATTTCCAAAAACTCAAAAATATTCATGGAATTAAAATTCTGGCCTGGCCAGCTCTGTTTAACATACCCAACTAGAGGAGCCAAGCTAGACATATTTAACTATTGTACGCATTTATCATGATTCATTCTTTCTGGTCTACTGGTTGTTGTTGCTGCTCTTTAAATTCCCCCCCCATTTGCCTACATCTTTCTAGCACTAACACACTGCATTCCAGTTGCTGGAATTAATCTTTTAGAGAGATGGTCTGTTGGACAGGGAAGACACAGGCCCAGGTGTAATGAGAAGTAGGTATTTTCACTGAGAGCTTTGTTCTGTGGCGCTAACAGGCATAAACAAATACTCATTTCTCTGCATCTCTCTTACTGACTTTCTTTTCCACATTAGGTGGCATTTTCTGGTTTGCATCTAGAATCTTTTAGTTCTTTTGCATGATTCCCCAAAATTAGAACTATCTGGAAGAGCTGCAGTAGTGACAGCCTCACTCAATTACTTTCTGAAACCCTTTTCTAATGCAACAGGGAAACTGAGTAGGTGAAACTGATTATTGGGCGTCCAGAGACCTATGTTCTAGTCTCGACTTGGCCACTGGAGTGCCGGGTGACTTTGGGCAAGTCACATCTCAGATTCCCTGTGCCTCAGTTTCCCCATTTGTAAAATAGGGATAATTATGTTTAAATCCTTTGTAAAGCACTTTGAGGTCTACTGATGAGAAGGGGTAAAAAAAGCCAGGAATTATCATCACTATCAGTGGGTGATCTGGAGCATCTGTGCACTTCCCTGAATGCAGGAGAGCAGTTTTGAAAGCATCTGTTGCAATGGCTGAAACAGCTCAAGATCTTTTCATTACAGACTATGTGGCTTGCAGTATCAACCATGGTGCATGGATAGAAAAGCAGCATCAGGTATTGTAACATCCTTCTCATCAGAAGCACCCTGAGTTAGGGGGAAATAATCCTAAGGGACTACTGCTGTCTTCCACAAGCATCATATGATGTTTTCCCAGTCCCCGCTAGTCGAGAGTTGTTGTAATGCAGAGAATTCAGAGCTCTCTACAGCACACCTGGGGATTTTCACCTAGACTGAATAAGGCAAAAAAAAATGGTTTCCTATTACCATAAATAAAAATTGCTAACAAAATATATAACTAAATATGCACAGCACAAAGCCTCTGCTATGCCACATGCACACATCTGCCGTATGAAAAGCTACTCTATAATACTAGACACTCCCCTCACCGTAATTGTGTGCAAAATCCAAGATAAGCACACAAGTCCTAAGGATCAGAGCTGAGGCCTAAGGTCATAACTGTCTTTCCATTATTGTTTGTATTTATCACTCTAGAAAGAAAAGAAAAAGAAACATTGAAACTCCAATTCATGGAGACATACAGTGTCTAGTTAAATATTTCTTACATGTTTCTAGGGCTGTCTCCTTGGAAACTGGATTTTCAGCTCATCTGATTATCCCTTTCTTCTGAATGCAGGTCTAAGAATTCATTAGCAAGCTGAGATGCTGGTAGCTCTGACATCTTCATGTAATTAGTATTCCAAAAAGTGGGAGGCAGAAAATTTGTTAACACACACACAGATACACACAAAGAAAGATGTATGCATTTAAATACGTACTTACAGAGGCTGGGCTTACAAGTCAGATGAGGAAGAATGAAGTAATGAGAAAAATCTTTTAACTTTGCATTATTGTACTAGCACATCCATGAATGAAAAGTCTGTGAAATGTTGAATTTCACTTAATAGGACACCAGAATGTGGTAGCAGAATTGGAATGCACCACCACATTAAAACATGATGGAGTAGGGTCTTCCACTAAAGCCATGCTCTGCTCAGTGCAGAGAAATTGAGGTGGGGATTGTCAGAGAGAGTTATGCTCCCCGTTTTGAATCGCCTCTCAACTTCCCTAACTTATGCCACTCGTGTGAGGGACTTACTGGGTCTTATATCACTAGAGGATTAGTGGAACAGAACAGTGCAAAGGAGACAGAAAATCTGGCTTTATACATTTTGTTGAGTTTCCCTGGTACACTGAAATTTTAAACGATAAAGCTGCTGAAAGCAACTACAATGAAAGACAACACCATTTTCCTGCTCGCTGATTACTTCGACATGGAGAAAACAACAATTCCTCAAAGCACTGAAAATGCAACACAGTACTCCATTCCTGGGTTAAACCAGCCACTTAGTCTCTCTTAGGGTAAATTGTAAACATTGCCGTGCAGAAACCCCTAAGAGAGATTAACTGAACAGCACAGTAAGAGACTGCTAAGCCTCTGACCATGCCCCAAACTGAAGAGCTCCAGACTGGTAGCAAGTGACCCAGGACAAAACATACTTTGGATGCAGTTGCAACATGATTCCCATCTGCTTTTTGAGAGCAGCTGATGAACAGCTGAAGGCAGAATGTAGCTCTAAGTGAAGAGTGGAGCAACTGGAACATGCTGAAGCTGAGACTGAAGCTGGGGCCAACTCTGGAACAACCAGGCAGCCAAAAACTGTAAGGATATGATCTGACCACTAGGCAACCTGGTCATTGGACCTTCAACATGCAGTGGTCTGTGAAGTGATCTGGGCACAGCAGGGGGAACAGGATGCACCTCTCTAATGGTGAAAGTCCCCACCCATCCACCAACAGACATGCCATATGCATCAGAGGGATTGGAGTGTCTGCACTACTCCTGGAGTGATATGACTCTTCCCTACTCTCCTAACCAGTACTCTGCTCTTCTCTTATATAAAAGAAAAGAATGGACGTGGGAGATGGAAGAAAGTGAAGGAGGGAAACAAGGAGAGAAAACATACATCATTGTACTTCTTTCCCATTACGCCAGGTCTGCACTCCTAATGGAGTGATGGGAAGGGCATATCAGAAGCATGGGGTTGGGGGCAGTGGAAGAGGATCTGGCTGTATATTTGGTAAAACAAGGAAGAGGAGCTAACTGTGATCTGTGGAGGGAAGTGATGGATTAGGGGAGGTTAAGGTGTACAATTGCAGTCTCTAATTACAAATGGATGGGAAGGGGAATTGGGGAACAATGGGTGAAGGGACTCATGTATTTCTCCTGGTAAACATCCTAGGCTTCCATAAAACCACTTAATAACAATAATGTTCCAGAACTGCTTTCTATGTTACTCATATAATTTAAACTAAACATGGTACCCTTCCCATTCAACTTTGAGACACACAGATTGGCAGTGTGATAAATTCAATTTTTTCAAATACAAATTAATATGTAGCTACAGAATTTCATTATCATTTGAAATATTAAATCTCTGTGACTGAAAACCCCAAACAGCTGAACAAATAAAGTTATGTGAGATAAAAGCAAGAATAAACTTGCAGAGTTAACTTTTCAGTGCCACTCCCATTACAGTGGCTATAAACTGGGGTACACAGTTCTGTTGCTAGTATCTGTGTTGCCAAATCTCAGGATATTTTTTTCCATTAGGCTCATGATATTTGGTGTGTTGCTTAAAGCTCCAGCTCCTGAAGTCATTAGATTATGTGAGAATCTCAATTTTTTTATTTATTTTTTTTACAAAAGTATGTTGATAGCTCCTATGGCCAGGAGAAGCTTGAAAATGTGAACCCTACAGGCTCAGACACCACAAGGCAAATAAAAAGAACCCCAAGTTTATTATTTTTTTAATCTCATGATTTTTAATCCAGTGTCACGATTTTTCTTGGGGGTAGGGGGTTTACTCATGATCTTTGAACATTTGGGGTTGGCAATACTGAGGTACTTTCAGTATTTTCAATTATCCAACCCTGTCTTCAGGGAAAATATAAACATTTAAAATAAAAAAAAAATAAAAAAGGAAAGCACTAGTCTTCACAAGAGACTCAAAATACATTGCCACCTCCACCTACTGAACTCTCTTTGGTGTTTGCCTTTCTCCGTGCCCTCCTTCAGTCCATTCTCAGGAGGAGGTATTCCCTGGTTGCCACATGTATGCCTAAGAATCTCTGGTTCATCAATAGACTAATGGAGTGGTCTCCCCTCCCATTAGTGCTCTGTGCCTGAGCTCTTTATCCTCCCCTGCTTTTTGACCCCGTCTGTTGTGAGTTGGATAGCTGCAAATTTGGATGGGCAGAAGGATGTATCCAAGGTACAGACAATTGCATGGTTCTTGGCACACTTACTTTTGCAGCTGCCTCTTACGTCTACAGCCACACACTCAGGTGGGGACAATACCTCACCATTACGCATTCTGTGCATTTAAAAAAATGTTTGATGACATTAAATCATGAACAATATGGCCTCTGTGCACATAACTGTAAATAGAATTGGCTGAAGTTTTTCAGCAAAAAATGCATATTTGGTGACACCAAAACATTTAGTGAATTCGTGTCAATTTTGTTGAACTTGTTTTGGTCAAAAACAAACAAACAAAACAAACATTGCCTCCAACCTATTTATTTTTAAGTTGAAACACTTTGTTTTGACATTTTTGATTCAAAAATGTTCTAGTTTTTAAATTCTAAATAGTTTTGTTTTGAAATTTCTCTCATTTTTTGTTTTCCAAAAATTTAAAATATAATAAAAGCTCAAAACCAAAATGAAACTCTTCAACCCAAACTGAATTTTTTTCAACTCTTCCATTTGCCAACAAATTCTTTGCATTTTATTTTCAGTTTGACCCAAAATAAAAACATTTTTTTTAATATGCCAGCAAACTGAAAGATCGGTTATTCACACACCCCTAATTATATGCATGTCAGCACAGGGATCATGTCTGAATACAATATGTGTTTGTACAATGCCTAGCACTGCGGGGCCCAAACCTGACTGACACCTTTGTGTGCTACCACAGTCATAATCATCACTCTGAGTGCAACTTTTGAAAATTTAGTCCTATAGTCCATCCATATTGAAGTTAATGTGAGTTGACAGCAAGCGCATCTCCATAAGAAGTCAATGGAAACTGGTTTAATGATTAAGCATACTTAATGTGAACTTAATCCTGAAGGTCCTATAAAAGCCATAGACTTATTGAAGTTGTGGAAACTGCACAATTTGAGACTAATGCCATCTTGAGCTTTTCTGGCATCATTAACCCTGAACATAGGATGAGTGAATGTGCTAAGCCATTTATTACAAGACAGATGGAGGCAAACTGGAAAGAATTCAGAGGAAAGCAACAAAAATCAGAGGGAGGCTGGAGAATTTCCCTTACTTAGGAAGATGAAAAGAGGAGAAGCTATCATATGCATTGCACGGCATTGCATTGTGTCTTGGGGTAGGGAAGACTGCAAATCATATTTGAAAAATGTAAGCACCAAGGAAGAACAGGAAATACTTAAACTAGTACCAAGGGGCACAACATGGGTAGGAGACTGAAAATTAAGTGAAGGAATAATGTAGGCACAGAATCAAGATGTTTCCTGAGAGTCAATTAAGGCCCCAGTCCTGCACAGGGAACTGAATGGGCACAGTGCCCACCCATGTGCCTCTCTTTGCAAGAGCAGAGTCTGAATTGTGAAGTAGTTTCCTTGTGTCCCATAGCTTTGCATGGGATAGTTGAACCTATATTGGATAAAGCACTAGAAAATATAAAGGCAAAAGCCTGCACTGGCAAGGTGGGGGACTCCATGACCTAACAAGTATTTTCCATCTCTCATTTGTCTGAAGAGCAGTGGTCACAAAGGAGCAAGGCTGTCCCAGGTGCATTTCTTCCAGGGTGCATTCTTTTTAGAGTGAGCTGTTACAAAAGAGTGAGGATTAGAGTGGGAAATCTCTTTGGAGGAAGAATTGCCATGAAGAGAGTGAAAGAGAATTCAGTACATTTCATGTCTCCAAACAAAGGCATGCTATTCTGCGTAAATCTTGTTCTGCTAGAGGTCAACTGGTTTAATACCTATCAGATTTGCATTAATATGCATATATTCATGAGGTGCCACCCACTCCTAATGAACATATATGCAGAAACTTCCAAAATTTCATTAATTTTCACATAGATAACATGAGTTTTTATTTTAACTATCTGAGAAAATGTAGGCAGTATCAAGAATGACTACCCAAAAAGGTGTCCTAAAAAAGCAGACTGTAAGACTAACCTGAGGGTGCGCGAGGGAGTGCGGCGGAAAAAAAAGACATAGATACATCAAATAGTCTGAGATGAGTGTATCAAAGATGATGGGCCAGATTCTCCATTGCACTCCATATAGTCATTCACATATTGGCAAGTTGGTGTACAATGCTACCAAAGTGTGGAAGTGTCTTTTACATGCAATTTGCACCAGTGTAAATGACTTCTCAAAATGCTGTGCAATAGAGAATCAGGTCTAATTTCAAATTTCCTAACAGAGACAAGGTGGGTGAGGAAATATCTTTTATTGGATCAACTTCTGTTGGTGAAAGAAAGACAAGCTTTTGAGCTGCACAGAGCTCTCCTTCAGGTCTGGGAAAACTAATTAGAGTGTAACAGCTAAATACAAGGTAGAACTAGGTAATTTTCCTAGTTTCCAAATTTTCTAACAGTCATTCTAAAATCTTTAAGAGACTTATTACACAGAAAATTTGCAGCTCTCTTGCACAACTGGAAAGTCATATTGAGAAAACCAAGTAAATGTCAAATAAACATAGAGAGAGGCTGTATATTAAAAAAATATATGGAGGGCAAAATTGAAATCTCATTACACTCAAGAATGTGAATAAGAAAACCTCTATTACTGCAGCTATGGTGAAAGAGCATTAGAAATTATTGTATTCATGTTCTATTCCTACTTTATTCACATGCTCACTTCTATTTTTATTTGTACTACACATCAGTAGTTTTTAACACCTGCATCTGCCTGGGTATATTTCTATTCTATGTAAATAAAATTACATTTCAGGTTTGTACAATAAACATTTTAAGAATGCAATTGCACGGTTCATATTCCTAGGTCATATATGTGGATATATATATATCCTATAATTTTTAAATTGTAAAACAAATCCTATGCTAGGAGATTTTTTGATTTTTTAAAAAAATCTGGTATTTGGGAGGAGCATCATTCACGTGTGCTCGAAATGGAAGGAAACTCTGATACTTTTTCAGAAGTTAAAGGGACACACCAAAAAGGCTAATTTTCAAACTTAAACTTATGCAAATATTGCTTCCATAGTATTTATTATAGTACGTTCAGAAATACAGCTTCATTTCCTTGATCTCGACATGACTGCATTAGGGGCTAACGACCTAACCCTTAGCTGTTAGCACAGTAGATTTAAAGGTTAGCCCCTAGTTTTGTCTCTTGTTTGCAGCACACCTCTGTTCAAAGGGCTCAGAGACTTTCTGCCCATAGTTATCTAGTCACTGTATAAGTGATCATGGCTGTCAAAGTGTGTTAATTTTACATATGCACTGTAAAAATGTTATTGGGTTTATTTATGCTATAAATAAGATCATATCTGCAACATTCTGAGAGCTCTCTGTGACCCAGGTAATAGTGGATATTAAATCTACTACCTATGAGCAAATATGTGATACTTTATATAGTTAGTGTAGATAACCTAGTCAGTTTGACTCTGTCCTCTTAAGAGAGGGATAGGTCAACATTTAAAGTGATGCTTAAAAGACACAGCACAGAACTCAGCCCCGGAGTAGGGGGTCTGAGGTGGCTTTAAGTCATCTTAATACCTGCCTGATTCTGGACTGTTCTGGGGGACAAAGTGGTCTCCAAGGGTAGAATTTAGACAGCCCTCAGTGGTTGTCTAACTTATGACAGTGTCCTTGGGCTGCCCTATGGAAATCTTTATCTTACTGTGTACTGTGGCTCTGACTTTCTCCTTGACTTGCCCTTCCCAACCCCAGACAAAATCCCTACTCCAGGGCTTGCAAGGGGGGTTGCAAGAGAACAGCTTATGGCTATGTCAAAAGGCCCAATTGACTGAATGGGAAGGCACCTGGGACCGATTGTCTGCTCCTGATTGATTGGAAAGGAAGGTTCCTGGGCTTCATAATGCAGGGAAGAGTGGACAGGAAATTCACCCCTCAGAGAAGGGAACTGCAAGGGTCTGTGAAGAAGGAAATTGAGATAGAGGGGGTCTTCATCTGCTTATGCAGGAACAGCAGAAGGCAGCAGCAAATCAACAGAGGCAGCTGCAATCCATACTTTGCTAGATCATACCTAGAGACTTGCTGGGCCCTAGAGCTGCATCTCTGTTAGGG
Source organism: Lepidochelys olivacea (assembly GCF_965140295.1). Taxonomy (NCBI): domain Eukaryota; kingdom Metazoa; phylum Chordata; order Testudines; family Cheloniidae; genus Lepidochelys; species Lepidochelys olivacea. The sequence continues at coordinate 100,553,062 of NC_140414.1, forward strand.
TTCTGGATCCCAGACATTCAGGATGTCTGATGGTTGGATGGGGGACCCTGATGGAGAAGGGATCTGGAATGTTATACTGCGGATTATTTGTTTTTAAATGTGTGGAGGTAGGCTGCTTATGTAGAATGTGTCCAACCATAGAGGGGGCACAAGGACCATGGGTGCAAAGGCAGATCCCGGAGGTATCTGGGTAGAGGGCGGAGATCCCACTTGCAGGGGCCCCCTGTTGGGGTATTAGGCATCTTCAATGGGGACCTGTTCAGAGGGCCTGTTTTGTGTGGGGAAAGTTGGGACATCAGAAATGGGACTGTCTACTTAGAGACTTTTCTATGATTTTTCTCATAAAGTACTAAGTTGGTCAAGCAGAAGACATTTGAATGAATTACGGCTCTCTTTGGTGTTATGATTTGTGTTGATTACACAGACTTGTAGATGTAGGTATATGTAGACCTTGCAAATCTGTATTTTAAACTATATTTAATATTAACAATCCCAAAATTTCATTAATGCAGAGTTAAGGTGATCAAACCTGCCTTGTGCACCAAAATGTGGTGCTTGGTTAAATGTAAACATCTGAAAATCAGAAAATAAAAAATGCCTTACAGCGACAGTCAAGGAACTCAATTTCTTTAGTTTAACAAAGAGAAGATTAAGGAGGTGACTTGGTTACAGTGTATGGGTAGAGGTGGGAAGTAGAGTATGAGAAGTTGGAGGTGGAGAGCTGCTGGAGGAACTGCATGATGAGTTGGGAACAGCATGGGCTTGGCTGCATGGAGAGCCAGGAGCAGATCAGGGAACCTGAGGAGCAACGTCTACAGCAGGAAGCTGATGAAGGGAGCAGAAGCTGAAGAGCCACAGGTGGAGCAGACTGTGAATGGCCAGGATTGCATTCAGGACTTCAATACAGGTCTGCAGCAGGTACACAGAACCAGCGGCTAACTCAGGCTCTTAAAGAGACAGGAGCCTGAAGAACACTGTTGTAAGCAAAGTGCCCTTGGCCCTGGGAATTAGAAATGGGCAGTGTGCTTTGACTGGGGGTTGCCCCAGGAAAAGGGACAACTGTCCTCATAAAGGACAATCATGTGCAGTCAGGAACCATGATGGGATTTTTAGCTGAGCTGACACGGTGCTCTCAGGAGCTGTACAGGAAGTACTGCCGGAGCAATAGGGGGGTAATGCAGAGGGGCACCCGCTGAGGCATACCACTTATTGATCTTAGCTAGGTAATCTGCAACTTACCTACTTGCCTTTAGAAGTAGAATGGACTGTAGGGGGCAACCCAGGTACAGGGCTTGAAGAGCCCTAAGCTCTATTCAACTGCTCCCGGGGCCAAGTTAGGAATCACTACGTTGCACCTTGAAACATCACTGCTTAGATCACTTTATCTGGGTATCTTCAACTTTTCATTTTTCTGCCAGCCATAGTAAAATAGCCCTGCACTTTAGCCATGCTGTCTGGTCTCACCAGGGCTAGTACCTATTTACACTGCCAATCCCCACTCCCACCCTGAAGCAGTGAGTCGCAGAGTCTTGGTCAACTGACTTTGGCTCATGCTGTGGGACTCAAAATATCAGTGTAGACCTTCCTGCTCAGGCTGGAGCCTGGGCTCTGAAACCTGGCAAGAGGGTGGGTCTCAGAGCCTGTGCGTCAGCCCAAGCAGGAACATCTACACTGCTACTTTGAGCCCCATAGCATGAGCCTGAGTCAGTTGACACAGGCGCTGAGAATCACTCCCATGGGGTTTTTCTTTGAAGTGTTGATGTACCCCGTAAGGCCTAGCATCTTCAGGGCTTACCTCTGCAATTTGAGCTAAGGGTGTGATTCTCCTGTTCGTGTACACATAGTCATGCTTGCTTTCATTGAGCTCACATGAATATAATAGCAAAGATTTCTACTCAGCACGGCTTAGCCATGCCTGTTCTGCCACCGCCACTGTTATTGTGATTATGCTCACGCTAGCTTGATGAGCAGGGGAATCATACCCCTAGCTCATAGTGTAGGCATAGTTTGAGTTGTGGTACATCTGGTGTGCTTCTGAGTACCTTCAGAGGTTTGGTGTACCTGAGCACTAAGCAGCTATATCTATTGCAACATCAATGACAGGGAAACTTTAAGCACCATAGGTCAGATCCTCATCTGATACGATAAATTGGCAAAGTTCCACTGAATTCAATGAAGCTATGCTGACTTCCTCCGGTTGAGGAGCTGTCCCTGTTGCTTTAAAACACCCTTTCTAATTATTTTTTTAACTTTCCAGGAAAATTTGCCCTGCTTATGTCACATCTAAGGGGGATTGATTGTTTTTTGGAGGAAGGTATTTTGAGGGTTGAAAGTCAGGCTTATAACAAGAAGCTACCTTCAGCTTTAACTTGTTTGTTTCTACTAATCAAAAAACTATTTGTGTCAAGCCCTACTTGGATTTCACATATATAATTGATTGTTTCAACACAGTGGCTAGGAAGTGTGCCTGGAAGCTGTACAGAATAACTGCTAGTGATGCATTTTAACATAGGTTCTTTATTATTTTTTTAATGGAATTAAAGTGATGCATCCGATGAAGTGAGCTGTAGCTCACGAAAGCTTATGCTCAGATAAATTTGTTAGTCTCTAAATTACCACAAGTCCTCCTTTTCTTTTTGTGGATACAGACTAACATGGCTGCTACTCTGAAACCTAAGAACAACACGAATCTCTTCCTCTGAGGAATCATTTTTGATCACTGAATGAAACAGATTGCTCATCCTAAAGGTTTTTTCTCTTTACATTTCATTTCCATATAATGAAGTTATTCACAGTTGGATTAGGAATATGTTCACTCTTAGAGTATTGAGATGGCACAAATATGTTTATCTAAACAGATTTCAGGTCTATACTCTTATTATTAAATAAGATGAGCTTACTGAAGTTTGTAATTTATGTGCTGTTGCTTTAAGATTTTGAGGAAAACTATACATGTAAGAGTTTTTGAACATGGTTTGCTATACTGAGCTTGTGAAAAGTATAGGAAGGCAGATGCTTTAAGACACCTACCTTCACTCAGAGGCTTGCCAAGGAACAGATTAATGAGGAAGTTGTACTAATAGATTCCAAGTATTGGCTTCCAGTTAAAGTTTTACAGTAAAGTAATGGGTTAGTGCTGATGCGGCACTGGTAGTTATTAGAGTATTAAAGGGTTAAAACAAACTAAGTAACTGAGGGTTTCATTCACACTTGGTTAACACTGGGTGCTACTGGCATAAACTAGAGCACAGAATTCATTATCTCAGGAAATCTGCCATGGGGAGTTTCTGGCAGCGGAAAGCAAACAAAACCTCAGTCCACAGAAGGAACAATGGGAAGGTTATTGAGGTCTCAGAAGTGGACAGCATTGGCTAGAGTCAGAGTGTGTCTACTGGTCAGGGTCCTCCAGCCAAAGATCTCCTCAAAGAACTCAGAACTGCTCTCTTCTGGAGTAATTCTGAAGTGAAGGCCCTAGTGGAAACGTTGCCTGCCCTCTCTAGGTAGGGTGAATCCCTTCTGTTAGTGCCATTGTAGTCATTTAAAACTTAAGCACAAAATAATAAACAGCAAAGAACAATCTTCCATTTGCAGTAAAACATATAAGCCAGACTAATAGGTCTTTTCCGTCTTTTATGAAAATACTACAGTGATTGGAAGAAAGAGAATTTCACTTCCTGGGGAATTCTTTAGGGTACCCATGAGTATTATTTATCCCCATATCTCCAAAAAAGTAAAAAATCCAGCATAGGGTCCAGTATGCTGGCAAGGTGTACTGAGATGAACTCTTTGTTGTGGAAATGCCTTCCTTTGTGTTAAATTCTGATCATACACTGTATGCAGTGGCTTTATTTTTTTATGTAACAAGTGAACTCTTGATGACATTTTGCTTGAAAGTTCTTTTCGATGTTTTCTATGGTGGTTCTCCCCCTCCCTCCCTCCCGTCTTCCTCCTTGCCCTTGGCCTTTTCTCTCTTTTAGTTGCTACTCTCTACCACTGAACATTTAATTTATCCAGAAGGGCAATAATAGACAAGTGAGATGATTTACAAGGACTGTGTGAACCTTGCTGCCCAGCCATGAACAGGGGCAGTTCAAGTTAAATGTTGTATGTATGTAACAAAATAAATAATGCTTCCTGAAAGTTGGTGTTCGGCCATTTCATGATGAACAAAGTAAAAGCCACCAGGGGAAGTCATGAGTAATAATAATCCTCTGCTGCCCCTTGTTTACCAACCTTCCGCCCACAAAGCTTTTTTCTTTTTTTAATTAGTTTTGCCTTCAAGGAACAGAGATTCAAATTATGAGACATTTGCTGTGGAATCCCCTCTCTGCAAACCCACAGCTTAAATGTCATAAGTGCTTCTAAACACAAATTAAAAAATATCTGTCTCTAGCAGTGCTCAGCATCTGCTTGTTTTATTTCAGTGGCAATTTAAAAAAATCTAAAAATCAAACCCTGTCCTGGAACTCCCCACTATGATTCTTGTATTAAAAGCAACATATTGCTCTAGTACATTGTCCATTTCCACTAGTTTTTCTGATGGTATTCTTATTGTTTGAAAGGTATAGAACTATATAATTTAGCACACTGTATGATAGCTTAATACCTTTGTTATTGTTATTATTTAGTAATTATGTTAATGTGACACCCAGAGGCCCTGATCGACATTGTGGCCACATTGTGCCAGGTGCTTACGTGACAACAGGGTCCCTGCCTTGTCACTTGCCTTCATAGGCCCTGATCCTGAAAATACTTAATCTATAATGTAACTTTACTCACATGGCTAGCTTAATAGAAGTCAATGGAATTTTTCACATGAAGAAAGTTTTAAGCACAAGCTTAATTGCCTGCAGAATCAGGGCAAGTGGCATACCAAGAGTGGGGAAAAAGGGATACAATCAAATATATACATTCTTTATATAAATATATATATATATATATATACTTGCAATTTTATTCGATAATTGTAGAGATAGAGTGCCAGCTAGCCCCATCTACCCCTCAAGCTATCATTAACTGTGTATATCTTATTATTAGCATGACAGTGAAAGTTCTCACTTTTAAAAAAAATCTATTAATAAAACATGAAAAGTCTTTGTGGGTTTCAGATTTTAATGATGGGATTTAGCTCTTCTCAAAGTGCAAGGCTCTTTGGCTCCATAAGTTTTACTGAAATGCTGGTTTAACCTAGGAGAATGGCAAAAACCAGAGCAGTATAGTGAGAAATGATGCATTTAAGATCTTTAATTGGCTAAATAATTAAATCTGAGCTGAAACAGGTTAAAAAAAGAACTAGATAAGTTCATGGAGGATAGGTCCATTAATGGCTATTAGCCAGGATGGACGGGGATGTTGTCTGTTTGCCAGAAGCTGGGAATGGGTGACGGGATGGATTACTTGGGGATTACCTGTTCTGTTCATTCCCTCTGGGGCACCTGGCATTGGCCACTGTTTTAAGACAGGATACTGGGCTAGATGGACCTTTGGTTTGACCCAGTATGGTCATTCTTATGTTTCTAAATAACACCCACAGAATTCTTTATACTTCTAGGGCCCTGTGATGGGATATATAAACCCACACTGGGATAGGAGTTGAGCAGTTCTGGGACCAAGTGGTCCCACCACACTCGCAGGGCCTGCTCCAGCTGGAGGACAAGTTTAAAAGAGAGCCAAGCAGCACAGAAATGGGGGGACACCAAACAGAATAGGATGGTGGACCTATCCCAAGAGCTCCTGAGTGAGGGAAGAATCCTTGCTACAGGGAAGGGGCTCTCCAAACAGCAGCTACCCCAGGCTTTGAAGGAGGGACATGCTTGTCCTTAAGGATTAAGGAACCCTTTGCTCTATTTTTTCTTGGATTGTTTGTGAGACTGTGACCATGTCCTGAACTGGGAAAATAAGTGATAGGAAATGGCCTAGGGAGGTAGCCTTGGGGCACTCTGGGATGCCTGATATTGCAGCCACCCATAGGGCTCATGGTCAGAGATAGATATTGAATGTATTTAGTGATTAGACTTATAAATGCTTGTAGGTTGCTGAATGCATTAATCTTACTTGTAATGTCTGTATCCCCTGCAATATATATGTAATATATATGTTTTGCTTTATCATTAAGGACCTAATTCATTTGCAATATTGCAGAAATTCTGGATCCTGCAATATTAGACTTCCACCACAATTTTGCATACATTTTGAGGTTTGCAACACACACTTTTCCCCCCCAATTAGGACTTCCCTCCTTAACTATCATAGCTTTGGCGATATTTGTTCAATTTGTCATGTGCATTCAAATTTGAATAAATTCATCCGATGTTGCAATACTTATATGTTGCTAGGAGACAAAGGTTGTTTACATACAATACAATACTTCCATGGATTTAAGCTAATGGCAAATCCTGTTAAAGACTCAAAAACTGCAAAAAATATCATTGTTTTAAATCATGCATAGCAGTATTCCAAGCAATTGCATGCTGGTGGTGGAAAGTTGTTTTGTACAACCTGCAATATCATGTTAGACACATTTTAGTCACGTTAGACACATACATCGAGTGTTGATGTTCCTATACATTCTGATCAGCTCCATAATGCCAAACGCAAAGCAGAGACAGATCTGACATCAAAAGTAAAATGTCAGACAATTGTCGTTTCTATATTTAATTGCAGTACCAAGAGTCATGATGCTCAAAATATGGCAAATTTTGAACTTGTTGAGGTATTCTCAAATGCAAATATACTAATAGATAAACTGGATAACCCAGTATTAAGGGAATACATTCAGAAACAAATTTGAAACACAGGAGCTCTTCCTTCTGCTAGAAGCTCCACCAAGAGAATTTATGCAAAGTATTTGAAGTACACAGAAAGGAGCTGAAAGAGCATATGAAAAAAGCTGACGTTTGATGAGTCAACAAATGACAAAGATAATTATGTACTGCATATCGTTGCTGTGCCTTAAATGAGTGACTCAGAAAATCTACAATAATTTCTTTTGGACAGTCCTGTTCTTAACCTGGTAATTGTTCAACTATGTCATGAGCTGTCATCAAGTGCCTCGCCAATTTTGAAATAGACTTTAATAAGGTGTCCGGGATAGTGACAGAAAATGTAACACACTGTACTTGAGCATGTAATCAGTTTCTAAAGTGGCTACTTCCTAATTTGGTCCATGTACCATGCAATGTGCATATTGTAAGTCTAGCTAGCAATCAGTGGCATGTTCATTTTTCTAAAGTTGATAAATTCACTGCTGCAATGAACAAAATATTTAATCACTGCCCAGCTTGAAAACTGCATTTCAAGGCTTTCTTGGCAGAGAAAAAAATCCCAGCTTAATCCTGACCAAGTGCCTTTGTGTCCCGAACCAATAGTGACATGATGGACTTCGTGGTCTGAAGCAGTTCTTTACCATGCTGAGCATGTAAGTGACTACAGCAAATTCATTGAAAGTGAAATGAAGATTTCACCTAGTCTCAAGTAACGCATAAACTGATCTCGCTTTTTAAATGACATGAACTTGCCACTTGACATAAAGTTCATCGCTCGGAATGCCAAATCATTGATGAAAACCATTAAATCTTTTGAGATGTGTTCTGTTTCTATCCATCAATCATACAACACTGTAATGGATTTGACACCCTGGGTAGACTCCGATGCAAGCACAGCACATATGCAGAGCAGAATGCAGAGAGGAGTGTTTAAGAAAATGGCAGACAAACTGAAGAAATACAACTGCAACACTGAGGAGAGTGTTGCCAGATAAGCTCGACGAGGACCAATGTTCACACAGCCTGGACAGTCATTTATGGAAGTAGTTCAGGTATTTGATGTGAAACAAGTGAATATGTTATCGGAGCAGGTGCTCTCCCTGGAGACAATCCCTATGTTTGGCCGTGAAGCTAAAGCACAGTTTGCCCCATTCAAATGTTTTGCAAGTGAATGTGAATTAAATTATCTTGGAGAGTTTTTCAATTCACTGGCAGTTCTACAGCATTTTCCAGAGTTAGCAGAGACAGCAAAGCAGTCGCTATCAGTTTTGCCTAATTCTGTGAATGTCAAGTGTGCAGTATCTTGGTATGGGCAAGTAGTCACAAAGCAAAGACAGGGCATGAAGGAGACCACTGTAGTAGGGTTTACTGCATTAACATTCAGTGCCTGTAAAATGTAAAAGGCTAAAGTGACTTGACTCCGTTTCTTCAGCAGCTGTGTTAAGACTTTTAGTCTTCTGAATTTTATATTATACCGGTCACTTTTGTTGTTGATGAATGTAATATAGTTGCAGCAAAATGTCTGGTTATCCAAAAAAAAATTAGCTGGCATAACATAATAGTTGAGCGTTTATATCGTTCCAGAAATTTTTTCTTAAACAAATAGATCTACCCTGGCTTTTCCAAATTACTGCTATTAACAAAGGCCCATTATTATTTTTCTGCAATTTTTTCTGTCTTGTCCACCACTCAGCTGCAATTATTTGAAGATCATCCTGCAATTCAAGAAGGGCCTTATTTATAATTGTAAAAATGCTTGCTCTGAACTTGTGGACCTAGGCAGGAAAAGGTCATCCAGAAGAACTACCAAGACTAAACGGGTCATCGTGGAACATCACAACACAAAAAGGCTGGTTCATGTGCAACATGAAGGTGCTATATGCAAGGAAGCAGATCCCAGCAGCTTAAACTGTAGAGGAAGGAAATAAAGATAGCTGGCATGAATATTTTTCATCTCTTTGCTGTTTGGACTCATAGAAGGGCTGGAGCTCAGCAACAAAAATGTAGAGATACTCACGGTCAACCTGGGTTAGCCCTGGAAAGACAGTCAGTGCTTACAGATAATTACATCCATCATCTTTTGGAGTCATAGACTGGACTCATTGGTGTGTACATGTTGCTTGCTTTAACTTGTAAATAACTCTCATTTCTTTTTTCCTACTTAATAAATCCTTAATTAGTTTACCATCGGACTGGCTACCAGAGTTATCTTTAGTGTAAGATCTAGGATACAAACTGATCTGAATATTTTGTGATTTTTGATGTAAGTAACCATTTATCACTAAGTCCAGCTTGACTGGAGAGCCCAAGCGGACTGTCTGTGACTCCATGCTGTTACAGTGACACAAGAGTTTGTATTTGTTACTGGGTTGGTGAAATCTAATTATAGAACAACCACCCACCTTGGGGTGTCTGCCATGTGTTTTGATAGTCTGCCCTGAGCCACTCCAGACAGTGTGATAACTTCCAACTGATGAAAAACATTAAAATTCTCTCCTCCTTGATACCGAGTGTGCAATTTCCTATGTTGTGGACACAAATCGGGTTCAAATTTTTGAAAAGATGGACCATACCTATTAGGGCAGAATTATGGAAATCAACAGTAATAAATGTAATTGGCTTCATAGGCAACTTGTATGCAGATGAAACTGAAAACCCAAATAGCACAGGTGGGTGAATAATGAGGAAAAAGGTAATTATTTATTTGAATTAATTTTATACAATTAATATTTATCTATAGCTCTACATAGTGGATGAAAATGAAAAGAATCAAACAACTGACAATATTGTCAAAATCATAAAATACATTTTCAATAAATATTGTCAGACCCCCTCTTCTGTTTAGTACTAGTAAGCATGGTTTTACAATGTAATATGAAAGAGATGCTTGCTTTTTTTTCTGAACACTGCTTCAATTATTATTTTAAAAATGAATTCTGAGCTGTCATCAGGAAAATGGAATAGTTCCTCAGATCTTCAAACTCTTTGGGGAATAAATTAAAATCAGTCTGCTTAGTTCTGTTCAACTGTTTTTCTTCACATCATCCTCGGTTGGGGCATCAGGTCATGCCTTTAACAATCCAGCAATGTTTAGTTTAGTATTCATCTGTTTCCCATGCAGTAACACTGCGAGTGATCTTTGCGTTGTGGCATGTCGGGTAGTCCGGTATGCTTGCAAGAAATCAGTAGTGAAGGGTATCCACAATCACCCTTCTAGTTTAGCCATTTGCAAACTCTCTTTCAAACTTCTGTTAAAGTGTGCCATTTCTCCATTGGCTTGAGGGTAATATAGGGATGACCTTCTGTGTAAAATGTTCCTCTGTGCTAGAAAAGTTTCAAACTCCAGGGAAGTAAATTGACTACCATTATCTGAAACCAATTCTTTGGGGTTACCTTCCCTGCTAAAAACTGAAGAGAGGAACTTAATTACTGTAGCAGAAGAGATTTGTGATGTAAACACTACCTCAGGCTATTTACTGAATAGTCTATTAAAGTGATGGCATAACCACAGTCAGTTGGAGCAGTATCAAAGGGTCCTACAATGTCAGTCTCCACTTTTTCCCCATGTAGATTCAGGAAGAGGAACTGGTTGTAATGGAGGGGTACGTCACTGCTGTCTTATCATGCATTTGGCAAGTGACACGGGATTTTATGAGTGCTTCAGTTTGAGAATCCATCCCGGCCACCAATACGGATCCCGTAGTTGTTGTTTGGTTTGGACAATTCCTTGATGAGTATCGTGTGCCAGGTGTACGAGTTTTGACTGTAATTTTTCTGGCACAAGGAGCCGGTATGTACCTCATAGCACACAGCCATCAAAAAAGGAAAGTTCATCCCGAACTCTAAAATAAGGCAGCAAAACTGGGTCAAGGTTTTTAGGGTGACTGGGCCATCTTTGTCAGAAATTCCCGTAGTTTTTGTTGAATTGGACATGCTGAACAAGCAGCTTGAAATTGTTCTCTTGTAACTGCAGTGAGAGTGCTTGTAATAAGCACAACCACTGCATCCTCATCCTCCGGGGGACCATCTGGTGAAGGCAAAGGCAGGCAAGAAAGGCAATCAGTGACCACATTTTGGTTTCCAGGCTTATATTCCAGTTCATAATGGAAAGAGAGTAGTCTAGCAGACCATCGAGCAATACGGTATGCTGCTTTTCCCAGTCCTTTTGTGGTGAGCAACGTCGTCAAAGGGCTGTGGTCTGTGCGCAACTTGAATGTGTGGCCCCACAGGTAAGTTCTCCATTTTTCAGTAGCCTACACACAAGCAAGTGCTTCTTTTTCAACTGTAGAATATTTTCCCTCAGCATTACTTAGTGTCCTTGAAGCAAATACAACAGTCCTCTCTGTGTTGTCCTCATGCAGTTGTGTGAGAATAGCCCCAAGTCCATAATCAGAAGCATCACTAGATACAATTGTGGGTAATGCAGGACTGAATAGTGCAAGTACTGGACTATGTACAATCAAGTCTTTCACTGTTTCAAAATTAGCTTGTGCATCCATTGTCCACACTAAGGTTGAACTTCTCCCTAGTAATTCCCGTAAAGGTTCAATGAGAGAAGCATAATTGGGAATGAATTTTGCATACCAGGAGGTAAGACCCAAGAAGGAACGTAAGGTTTACAAATCTGTTGGAGGAGGAGCATTTGAAATTGCCAGGATATGATCTGGATCAGGTTTTAGTCCAGCCTGTGAAACTGTATGCCCCAGAAAGGAGAGTTCAGTTTGTCTAAATTTTCATTTGGACCTGTCGAGCTGGAGGCCTGCTGTGCTGATGCAATTTAGTACAGAGTGCAAGTTATTGTCATGCTCCTCAGAAGTATTTCCAAACACAATATCATCATCCAGATAGCACTGAACTCCATGTTGATTCTTCAGAATCAATTACATCATTTTTTGAAAGGCACTTGGAGCAGATGCGAGACGGTATGGAACACGTTTAAAACGAAATATTCCCTCATGTATAATAAATGCTGTGAAGTCTCTGCTATCTTCATGCAACACAACCTGGTGGTATGCGCTCTGCAAATCAAGAGTAGAAAACATCTTTGCTCCATGGAGTTCTGTAAATACTTCTTCTATGTGAGGAAGAGGATGGCTGTCAATCACAATAGCTTTATTTGGCTCCCTTAAATCCACACAAAGGCGAATGCCTCCACCCTTCTTCTGCGTCACTACTATAGGTGAAACCCATTCTGAGGAGTTGATCTCTTCAATAATGTCCTTTTGAACAAGTTTTCTAAGTTCCTCTGAAACAGCTCCCCTGACTGAAAATGGTAAGTGCCGTAACTTCTGTTGTACAAGCATCACATTATTGTGCATTTGAACTTTATGCAGAAACCCATAAGCACACCTGAGTTTCTCCTCAACCTGGTGTTGGGTCCCAGCTGAAACTGGTGTGTGTACCACAAGAATGCTTTGCTGAGGAAGATCAATTCGACCATTAACTACCCTGAGATTTAATACAGCAAACAAATCTCTGCCAAGGATAGGAGTGCCTTTGTGGACAATGTAGAACTCTGCAGTTACACAACAATCACCAAAAGTAACTATTACTGGCAGGAAGCCATTGTACTGGAATATGGTTTTTCAAATAGCACACCAACTGAAGTTGGGTTCAGTAAGAGGCACATCTTTAAAGTAATGCAAGTAGATGGAATCAGGCAGTATAGATACTGCTGAGCCTGTGTCCAACATTAGTTGAATAGAGTCTGGTTTGCCTGAGGGTATGGTGGAAATGTTTACAGTGCATTTTATCTGTTCCGGAATATGTGCAGTAGTGATTTTGTCCACGCTCAGCCCATCTGGTATTGTAACTGCATGCACCTGTTGATTGAACTGCCTATTGCGACATACTTTAGCAAAATGTCCAATCTTTTTGCAATGATTGCACTGAGCTACTTTTGCTGGACATCCTGTGTAGCTTTCAAGGTGTTATGGGGATCCACAGCGAAAACATGCTTTTACTGTATTTTGAATTTGCTGATTTGGTGGTTTTTCATTAGTTTTCCTCTTGCAATTGTGTGTCTGCAGTGGTAGTGAACTTTTCTGCAAAGGAGTTACAGCCTGGACTGTGCCTCCTGTATCCATGCTCATTATTTTGGCTTCAGCTGTAGCTGACTCAATCTGTGTAGCAATGGTTATTGCTTTTTCTAGTGTAAGTTGTAGTTCTAGAAGTAAGTGTTCTCTTACATGAAGCATGGCTGTTTTCTCAATGAGCTGGTCTCTAATCATCTCATCTGCCATATTCCCAAAGTCACAAATTACAATCAGACTCCTCAGGGAAGCAATATATTGCATTATAGTTTCTCCTGGTTTCTGCTCATCCTGGCAAAATCTGTAGCGATTAGCTGCTACATTCACTTTGGGCACAAAAAAAAACTTTAATGTAGTGAGTGCAGTCTGATATTTATCATCTGCAAGGGGAAAAGTGCAAAATATACGCTGCCCTTCTGCTCCAAGGCAGTGGATTAGCAGAGCACGCTTTCTCACTTCAGAAATCTCTCTAGCACTGTTTGCAAGCAGATAAGTCTCAGACATATGGATCCAGGTAGTAAAAGTAATTGGAAGCTCACCTGGCCTTTGCAGAAAGGGTACAGGTGGGTTCAGAGGCAGAAGATCCATCCTTGTCACCAAAATGTTGTATCAACCGGGCAAGGTACAAACAAGCTTCAACAGGACTTTATTTTTCAAAGTGGAAACCCCTTTACCAAGCTGCTGCTGCACCCTCTGTAGCTTTCTCCCAGCCTCTCAACTCCTCCCCCCTCCTTCCCATTTCCTGTCCTTTCAGAATCCCAACAGCCAGTGCTCCCAATTCTAATAATTACAAGCAACATCTAAACACCAGAGGAGTTCGGTCCAGGCTAGTTCTCAAGCTGACAGATCCTGGTTGCTTGCTATGTCCCTAGATTTTGTACATATTTCCACAACAGCTAAAACTTTTCATTAGCTCCCCCTTTTCATTAGCTCCCCCTGAAGGTGCACTAATCACTTGTTCATTAAATTGTTGAGTTTCAAGCTTCACAGTAAAGATCACCAAAGATATATCATACATAGTATTCTCGTAGACTGTTATGGAAGGTCATCTAGTGTAAACTGCCAACTGTTTGGTTTACTGAAATACAGCACCATGGAAACACATGAAATTGTATTCCTAGTAGGTACAGATCTTCGGAATGTGAGGATTTCAGAGTAACCAGTGCAAAATACGACATGCTAACCATCTATAGAACAACAAGATTATACACACACACACACAGGATGAGCTCAGTTGAGAGAAGGAGAAACAATGGCAACAACAAAACTTATTGTTGAAAAATGTCAATCAGCTCTAGCCAGCCCAAAACAAGCCTTAGAGGAGTAGCCAACTCAATACTGAATATAAGCTGAATATTGAGCCCTAGGCTGCACTGAACCCCTAGGCAACAAACTGACTTGTTGATCTCACCTTTTCCAATTTAAATATTTAACCAGCTTCTAGGACTAAGAGGGAAATACACTGAGAGCACACAATACCCACTGTTACCATAGTCAAAGCATGTATCAAGGAATGCAGACTACACACAGATTGAACAGTGGGGGAACTCCAAAAGTTCAGCACTTAGCTTGAGTAAGCATTTTGCACTTCACACCTGTTGCACTTCTGTCCCGATTGATAGTTGCTGGGCCAGGGAGGAACTTACCTATGTCTTTGGCGGTGGCTTCCTGGCTAACCTCCCATTTACTTTAATGGGGCCAGGATTTCACTGCTGGTCTTTTTCAGATCTATCTGACCAAGTAGAGTCAGAAGTGGATCTAGAAAATGGGTAAATACAGAGGGCCCAATTCACCATTGCTTTGCACCATGTAGTCATTGACATCTGTACAAAGCAATTGTACAAAGTGAATGCACCAGAATGGTAGCATCTAAACCCACTTTGCACTAACATATTTGACTGCTGTTACTGACTCCACAAGACAGTGGAGAATCAAGTCCAGAATATCTACGTAGACTTTCCACGACACATGTGGAAACATATGACAACATATGACAAAACCTATGACAACACAGAACCTGTGGCTGCTGTAACTTTTGTTCTCTGTTTCTCAGTCTCTTTCCCCCAGAAGATACTTCACAGAACTTCTGACTGTAGCGCTATGTGCTGCCCATGAGCAGAGAGAAGAGATGTCAGTGGAAAGTGTTGTGGGCCTGGAAGGATATTCCAGAGAGGCTAAAGGGAGGTGTATTGGAACCTGAAAGTGGGGTAGAGGGTAAGGGGATAGCGTGCAGTAGCAGAAATACAATCTTATGGGACTGCAAGGGAGCCATCGCAGAATGGGCTTTCTGATGGGGAAGGGGCGCAGCAGCAGATGAGCTCTCCTGGAGATGGCACAGCACCAGAGATAGAAAGAGAAGTCCCAGGGGAGGACTATAGATACGTACACACACATACTTTAAATCAGTAGTCAGATCACGAATTTGTAGCTCATGGGACCTATGAAATCCCTGAAACAGTGACTTCTTCAGTTCTGTTTCTTGTGAGGGGTGGAAGGGGAAGAGTACTCAAATACGCTTGAAAAGTCTGCTTGTATTTCAAAATGCTTATCTAAGCAATGCATCACTGGCACATATTATACATAAGATTACCCAAGGCTTGAGAACGAAAGCACAGTCTTGCCAGTGCAACATAGTGGATTAACAATTATTTTCCAGCCTAAAACAAAGGGTTGCCATTGCCTTATAACGTCTTGATTGGGAAAGTATTCATAAGATTCTGGAGGTTTCGCTACAATAATTGTCATAACAGCTACTGTATTTTACATTGAGAGAGTATTATCACTATCAGTGTGTGTTTTGAGTAAATTAATAAACTGAAGTTATTTACTAATGTGATTCAACGGTAAATAATTTTAAAGCTTTACTAAATAGGATTTGCAAAACAGTATCTTCTATCACAGTGGTTTGTTATATAAAATAAATACTCTAATTCTTCATTTTAGTCTTTTTGAATTACACAATAATGAGAAATGAATTATTTACTAAAAGCGGAACACTTACCAAACATTTAATATACTGTTTTGTGTTTGCTTTATTTAAAAAGTGGGGGGAGGTAATAAGGAAGGAGATCTTAGAAAAACAACAACAATGAATTATTTTTGCCAATATGCTGAGATTAGATGTTCTTGGTGGGCAGTGATGGAATTCAAGCCCATCCAGATCTGAACTGCTGATCTCCTGTCATGGTTCCTTCCCCACTCTGAACTCTAGGGTACAGATGTGGGGACCTGTATGAAAGACCCCCTAAACTTATTCTTACCAGCTTGGGTTAAAAACTTCCCCAAGGTGCAAACTTTGCATTTTTCTTGAACAGTATGTTGCCACCACCAAGCATTTTAAACAAAGAACAGGGAAAGAGATCCAAAACATAGAGAATCAGCATGGTAAATACTTTACAGGGTAATCAGATCCAAAACATAGAGAATCCCTCTAGGCAAAACCTTAAGTTACAAAAAGACAAAAACAGGAATATACATTCCATCCAGCACAGCTTATTTTACCAGCCATTAAACAAAAGAAAATCTAATGCATTTTTACTAGATTACTTACTAACATTACAGGAGTTGTAAGGCTTGCATTCCTGATCTATTCCCGGCAAAAGCATCACATAGACAGACCAAACCCTTTGTTCCCCCCACTCCAGATTTGAAAGAATCTTGTCCCCTCATTGGCCATTTTGGGTCAGGTGCCAGGGGGGTTACCTTAGCTTCTTAACCCTTTGCAGGTGATAGGATTTTGCATCTGGGCAGGAGGGATTTTATAGCACTGTATACAGAAAGATGGTTTCCCTTCCCTTTATATTTATGACACCTCCCTACTAATAAGGCAAAAACTTAATAGTGAACTCATATGCTTTTATATCAATTATAGCAAGAGATCAACACTTGTGACCATCATACATTCCAAGTATTTGGGAGGTTATTGTGCCTTAGTACTGCTGAGGTCACTGTTAAGAATTTAGTGTTAGTAATTTTGTTGTTGGAAGTTAAAATACAAGTTTGACTGCTGTTAAGTCACAACATCAGTCTTGACACTTGTGTAATCTTTTCTCATCAACAAACATCAGAAGAGGGAGGTAGAAAAGGATTGTAAAAATACTACATCAGTGGTTTTTAACTTTTTTTCACTTGCATACCCCTAAAAAATTTCAAATGGAGATGTGGACTCCTTTGGAAATCTTAGACATAGTACATATACTTCAGGTTGAAAACCACTGCTATACGTACAATAATATTTGGTGTCTTTTGGTAATTTTTTACGATATCATGGATTGATTGATTCTGAGCAGTGCTTGATTAATTACCAGTAATTATCGATCACTTTACATCAATCCCCATGATAATTATATCACACTATAACATACAGGCAATGCCAATAGCTGTCAAATTGCACATCTTAGGCCACTAAGTATTTTTTGGCAGCCATCCAAAATACATTGAACAACTTCCTGCAATCAGCCTGGGAAAGCAAAGCTGCATTATGAACCAGAAGTGGCAGAATTTGGCTAACCTTCCCTCATTAGTATTACACATGCAGGACTGTACTAAATGATTATAGGTGGGAAAGGTGACATAATCCTAATCAGTAATGCCACATGAGAAAATGTGTGAAAGGCAACAGCAGCTGCAAAGTACATACTGTCAGTCCATGGAAGTGATGACCCCTACCATCATCTGTAAGTAATAGCTCAGAAGGTGTTTGCTATAGGGAAGAGGATCTATTGTGTTACAAGGCTGTGCCAGGTGCCATGGAGGTATGTAACCAAAACAAATAGTGCATTTAATAAGAACATAAGAATGGCCTCACAGCTCCATTGCAGACCAGTGCTCCATCTAGCCCAGTACCCTGTCTTCTGACAGTGGCCGCTAGCAAGTGGTTCATAGGGAATGAACAGAACTGGGCAATTATAGAGTGATCAGTCCCCTGTCATCCAATTCCACCTTCTGGCAGTAAGAGATTTAGGGATACCCAGAGCGTGGGGCATCATACCTGACCATCTTGGCTAATAGTCATTGATGAAACTATCTTCTATGAAATTATCTAATTCTTTTTTTAATCCAATTCTACTTTTAGCCTTCACAACATCCCCGGAAACAAGTTCCACAGGTTGATTGTGCATTATGTAAAGAAGTACTTCCTTTTGTTTGTTTTAAACCTGCTGCCTATTATTTTCACTGAGTGACATTATGTGAAGGAGTAAATAACATGTCCTTATTCACTTTGCCCACACAGTTCATGATTTTATAGACCTCTATCATATCCCCACTTAGTCATCCCTTTTCTAAGCGGAACCGTCCATGTCTTTTTACTCTTTTCATATGGAAGCTGTTCTGTTCCCTTAATCATTTTTGTTGCCCTTCTCTGTACTTTTTTCTATTTTTTTTAAGATAGGGCAATCAGAACTGGACTCAATATTTAAAGTGGGGGTGAACAATGGATTATTATAGAGCCATTCTGATATTTCTCTACTTATTATCTATTCCTTTCCTAATGGTTCCTAATATTCTCTTAGCTTTTTTCATTGCTGTGCACATTGAGTGAATATTTTCAGAGAACTATCCATGATGACTTCAATATCTCTTTCTGGAGTGGTAATAGCTAATTGAGACCCCATCATTATGTACTGTGCCAAAGTTCTGCCTCTGCCTTGGTTGGCCCTGCGCTTATTGGCGGATTTGCTCACCTCAGAGATTCACAGTGGCCCTCAGTTTGGCCACTTTTGCTAGTGGCTCAAACCTGCTGTTCACTCAGCTAACCTCATCACTGGCCAGCATGGGGAAAAGGAAGGAGAACAATCCGCACAGTTTCTGCTGGTCCACCTAGTGGGTGGGGGGACAGGACAGGGACCTTCTCCTCTGGTGGGACCCACAGTCCAGGTCAACACCTCCTCTATCCAATAGGGAGTTGGGGGGATGAGGGGAACCCAGGCCCACCCTCTACTCCAGGTTCCAGCCCAGGGCCCTGTGGATCACAGTTGTCTACAGTGTTTTGTGTAACACCTGTGTGACAGCTACAACTCCCTGGGCTACTTCCCCATGGCCTCCTCCCAACACCTTCTGTATCCTCACCACAGGACCTTCCTCCTGATGCCAGATAGTGATTGTACTCCTCAGTCCTCCAGCAGCATGCCCTCTCACTCTCAGCTCCTTGCGCACCCCTCACTTGACTGAAGTGAGGTACTTTTTAAACCAGGTGCCCTGATTAGCCTGCCTATCTTAATTGATTCTAGCAGCTTCTTAATTGGCTCCAGGTGTCCTAATTAGCCTGTCTTCCTTAATTGGTTCCAGCAAGTTACTGGTTGTTCTGGAACTGCCCCTGTTACCTTACCCAGGTAAAGGAGACCTGTTTAACCTGGGGCTAATATATCTGTCTCCTATCACTCTCCTGTAGCCATCTTGCCCAACCCTGTCACTGTATATATAGTTGGGATGGTGTTTTCCAATGTGCATTACTTTGCATTTATCAACATTGAATTTCATCCGCCATTTTGTTGCCCAATCAGCCAGTTTTGTGAGATCCCCTTGTAACTCTTCACAGACAGGTTTGGATTCAACTATCTTGAGTAATTTTATATCATCTGTAAACTTTACCACCTCACTACTTACCTTTCTCCAGATCATTTATGAATATTTAAACAGCACTGGTTCCAGTATAGATTTTTAGGGACCCCACTATTTACTTATATCCACTGTGAAAAATGACCATTTATTCCTACCCTTAGTTTCCTATCCTGCACTGATCTGTGAGAGGACCTTCTGTCTTATCCCATGAATCCTTACTTTGCTTAAGTGCCTCTGCTGAAGAACCTTGTCAAAATCCAAGTATGGTATATCCACCGGATCACCCTTGTCCACATGCTTGTTGATCTCCTCATAGAATTTTAATATATTGGTGAGGCATGACTTCCCTTTACAGAAGTCCTGTTGACTCTTACCCAACATACTGTGTTCATCTATGTGTTGGATAAGTCTGTTCTTTACTATAGTTTCAACTAGTTTGCCTGGTAATAAAATTAGGCTCAATGGCCTGTAACGGCCAGGATCATCTCTGGAGCCTTTTTTTAAAATTGGTGTTACATTATCTACCCTCCAATCATCTGGTATAGAAGCTGATTTAAGTGATACATTGCATACCACATTTATCAGTTCTGCAAATTCATAGTTGAGTTTTTTCAGAACTCTTGGTTGAATACCATCTGGTTCTGGTGACTTATTACTGTTTAATTTATCCATTTGAAGTGCCAATAGAGGATGTTTTGGAACAGTTCCTCCGATTTGTCACCTAAACAGGTGTGGGAATCTCCCTTACATAATCTGCAGTGAAGACTGATGCAAAGGATTAATTTAGCTTCTCCGCAATGGCCTTGTCTTCCTTGAGTGACACCTCCCCACATTTGATTGATAAGTGGCCCCCTGACTGTTTGTCAGGCTTCCTGCCTCTGATGTAAGTAAAAAAAATGCTGGGTTTTTTTGTCTCTTTTGCTAGCTGTCCTTCAAATTCTCTTTTGGCCTGCTTAGCTTTACTTTTACATTTGACTTGCCAGAGTTTATGCTCCTTTCTATTTTCCTCCCTAGGATTTAAATTTCCATTTTTAAAGGATGCCCTTTTGCCTCTAACCTCCTTTTTTATTCAGTTGTTTATCCATGGCAGCGGGGTTTTTTGGTCCTCTTGCTGTGTTTTTTTTTTTTAAATTGGCGTATACATTTAGTTTGAGGCTCTATTATGGTATTTTAAAAATGTTTCCATGCATCTTGTGGGTATTTCACTCTTGTTACTGTTCCTTTTAATTTCTGTTTAACTTGCGTCCTTATTTTGTGGTTCCCCTTTTTGAAGTTAAATGATACTGTGGGGGTTTATTTGGTATTTCTCCCCCTACAAGGGTGTTAAATTTAATTACATTATGGTCACTATTACCAGTTACATCAGCTATGTTCACTTCTTGGACCAGATCCTGTGTTCCATTTAGGACTAAACCAAGAATTGCCTCTCCTCTTGTGGGATCTAGGACTAGCTGCTCCAAGAAACAGTAATTAATTGTGTCTAAAAAATTTATCTCTACATCCTACTCTGAGATGACATGTATCCAGCCAATATGGAGATATTTGAAATCCTCCATTATTACTGGGTTTTCTTTTTTTGCATCTCTAATCTCCCTACACATTTCACTTTCACTATCACCGTACTAGTCAGGTGACTGGTAGTATATTCCTACTGCTCTACTTTTATTATTCAAGCATGGAATTTCTAACCATAGAGATTCTATGGTACTGTTTGATTCATTTAAGATTTTTATTATATTTGACTCTGTGCTTTCTTTCACATATAGTGCTACTCCCCCACCAGCACAACCTATTCTGTCATTTCTGTATATTTTGTTCACTGTTATTACCATCTCCCACTGATTAGCATCATTCCACCAAGTTTCTGTGATGCCTCATTTAATAGCAAGCACTCAAGTTTTTCTATGGTATACATTGGGTCTCACAATCCGTATTTCAATCTCAATTTAGATATTTTAAAAAAATGTATTTATTCATTTTTTGCCTTTGTCAGGTAAATAGTTTGTGCTTTACTTATGGAACTGGTAAATATTTTGTGAACATTCTTTTTCGCAATGCAGATTGTAATCTATATTAATTGTTCACTTCCCAATATTTTCTGATGCTAATTAAATGGAAGATGCCTATTCAAAATAATAAAATTTAAAACTTATAATTTTTATCTTCAAAATTATTTACAAATGTTAACTGTAAAGTATAAATTGGTCTACAGTGAAGTGCTAGCTCTGTCAGAACTCACAGAAATATTGGGGCAAATAAATGTCATGATCTCCATTATTCAAAAAATTAGAGACTTTATGTGAGAGTAAATCTCCAGTAGAGGCATCGTCATCAGGAAAACTCAGGAGTGCCTGGCTTTCAGTCCTGTGTTCAGCTCATTAGACCATATTTCTCCTTTCTCCAATGTTAGATTACTTACTGGGGTGGCTAGACAGTCCACTACTTATCTCCAGCTTTTCCTATTTCTAGCCTCCTCATTAACAGTTCTGGTAATCTTCAACTACTCGTGCTTCTCTCACTGCTCTAAAATGTGGTATCTTGTGGTAACCTAAAGGAATGATGTCTGTTTTTTCCCCACCTTTTCATATCTCCTTTTACCCCCGTATAACTTCAAAAGTTGCAGTGTTTGCAAAAGTTGGTGTATCCCAAGATAGAATGAAAAGAAAAATCTCAGACCTGGACATCATTCATTTTATTACAATCAATAGCACAATAAGTCAATACATAAATAAAGGTGGGAGAACGTAGAAAAAACCAAAATTTTGAAAGCTTGACTTTTTTGAAATATCAGCTTTTTTTGAAAAATATTTCACACACAGCTTCAAGTAAATATATCATATAGAATCATAGAACTGGAAAGGACCTCGAGAGGTTATCTAGTCCAGTCCCCTGCACTCAAGGCATGACTAAGTATTATCTAGAGTCTAGATTCAGACCATCCCTGACAGGTGTTTGTCAAACCTGCTCTTAAAAATCCCCAATGATGGAGATTCCACCACCTCCCTAGGCAATTTATTCCAGTGATTAACCACTCTGACAGTTAGGAAGTTTTTCCTAATGTCCAACCTAAACCACCCTTGCTGCAATTTAAGCCCATTGCTTCTTGTCCTATTCTCAGAGGTTAAGAAGAACATGTTTTCTCCCTACTCCTTGTAACAACCTTTTATGTACTTGAAAACTGTTATCATGTCTCCTCTCAGTCTTCTCTTCTCCAGTTTAAACAAACCCAATTTTTTCAATCTTCCTCATGTTTTCTAGACCTTTAATAATTTTTGTTGCTCTTCTCTGGACTTCCTCTAATTCGTCGACATCTTTCCTGAAATGTGGTGCCCAGAACTGGACATAATACTCTAGCTGAGGCCTAATCAGCGTGGAGTAGAGCAGAAGAATTACTTCTCATGTCTTGCTTACAATACTCCTGCTAATACATCCCAGAATGAGGTTTGCCACAGCGTTACACTATTGACTCATATTTAGTTTGCGACCCTCAGATGCCTTTCTGCAGTACTCCTTCCTAGGCAATCATTTTCCATTTTGTATGTGTGCAACTGATTGTTCCTTCCTAAGTGGAGTACTTTGCATTTGTCCTTATTGAATTTCATCCCATATACTTCAGCCCATTTCTCCAGTTTGTCCAGATCATTTTGAATTTTGATCCTATCTTCCAAAGCACTTGCAACCCCTCCCAGCTTGGTATCATCTGTAAACTTTATAAGTGTACTCTCTATGCCATTATCTAAATCACTGATGAAGATATTGAACAGAACCGGACCCAGAACCGATTCCTGAGGGACCCCACTCATTATGCCCTTCCAGCATGACTGTGAACCACTGATAACTACTCTCCGGGAACAATTTTTAAAACAGTTATGCACCCACCTTATAGTAGCTCCACCTAGGTTGTATTTCCCTAGTTTGTTTATGAGAAGGTCATGTGAGACAGTATCAAAAGCCTTACTAAAGTCAAGATATACCACATCGACCACTTCCCCCTTATCCACAAGGCTTGTTACCCTGTCAAAGAAAGCTATCAGATTGGTTTGACATGATTTGTTCTTGACAAATCCATGCTGACTGTGATTTATCACCTTATTATCTTCTAGATGTTTGCAAATTGGTTGGTTAATTATTTGCTCCATTATCTTTCTGGGTATAGAAGTTATGCTGACTGGTCTGTAATTCCCCAGGTTGTCCTTAATTCCCTTTTTATTTAACATACCATTGGCCTGTTTTGAACTCCTTTGACAGAAGCACCTTTGACATTTTTCATGATCTTTTCCCATTCATAGTAATATCATGCAGAAGAGTCAGCAGAGTATGTGCTCTAGGCCACAGTGAGGAATTATAAACTACTAGATCAGAGGTTCTCAAACTGTGGTCCTTGGTCCGTGGATAGTTCCCTCTAAGGTGTGCGCCTGAGCAGCTGCACACGAGAGAGGCCGTGCAGGCCTGGTTCCACTAATTGGCTGGATCCTGGAGAAGACACATATGTAAGGTGAGGTAGTAGCCTTGGGGGAAAATAGGGGGTTGGTGGGAGGGGGAAGTGGGATGAGAAGAGGGGGTGGGGGGAATTGGGGATGTGCAGGGCTGCAGCAGCCAGAGAAAGAGGTGACTTTCCCCAGTTCCAGGGCTGCAGCTGCCAGGCAGATGGCCCTGGTTCTCATCCTCAGCTCTGTGGCTGCTGTGGTGGGGGAGAGGGAATCATAGAATATCAGGGTTGGAAGGGACCTCAGGAGGTCATCTAGTCCAACTCCCTGCTCAAAGCAGGGAGAGAGACCCCTCTCCTTCCCAGCCCCAGCTCAGGGGCTGCCGCAGCGGGGGAGAGAGGGAGAGACTCCCCTCCTTCCCAGCCCAGCTCGATGGCTGCCGCGGTGGGGAGAGAGGGCACATCCATTGCATTGGAAAGGTAAGACTACTGATATTAAAATATGAGTTGTGTGCTTTTATTTGTAGAACAAAAAAAATATTTTTTTTATATAGTGCTTTTATCCAAAGCGCTTTATAATAGTTAGCTAACAGTACAAACACCATTTGGAAAGATCATTAAGTGGTCCGCCGAGACCCTCAGCAATTTTCAAGTGGTCTGCGGGAAAAAAAAGTTTGAGAACCACTATACTAGATCATACAACCTGGTCTACACTTAAAATTCAGGGCAACATAGTCACATTGCTCAGGGATGTGAAAAGTCCACACCCCTGACCAGCGTAACTATGCCAACCTAACCTCCAGTGTATATGCAGCTAGATCAACAGAAAAATGTTTCATTGATCTAGTTATTGTTCAGGAAGGTGGTGTTCCTGCAGCAATGGGGGAAAAAGCTTCCATCAGTGTAGACTACATCAGCATAATAAGCAGCATAATAAGCAGCCAGAGGGAGCAAGTAAGCAGACCATGTTGTTAAGAAAACTATGACAATATAGGGTGAAGTAGCCTGCCAATCCTTCCCCTCTTGCAGCCAACCTGCTCCAGGAAAGGAAGATGGCCATGTAATTCATGCATGGCGCTAGTGAGATTGAACTGCCACAGTAAATTGGGGGGTTCCCATGACCCTGGTGCATCACAGAAGGTGAAGTCTGGCCAGGGAGTCCAGCTCAGAAAGGAATATGGGATCATGAGACACACAAACTACAGCTCCCATGAGGCTTTGCAGCAACTCATGTGGACACAGACTAATACATTTCCAAAACAATTTTTGAAACTTTCATTCCATAAAAAATGCTGATATTTCAGCTTTTTGCCCCAATTCAAAACAAAACAAAAGGTGAAATAGCAGACTTTCCTGTGAGATGAAATTTCCACTTTTGATCATCTCTACTGCCTACCTATATCTTTCCGCTGTTCCCCCTCCAAAAAAAGGCAGCACACATTTTTGGATGTGTGGGTGGTAAGGCATCATTCTTGGATTCAGTTTGGTATGAATTTTGGGCAAACACTTGGGCTAGTTGTTATTTTATCACCCCTAATTTTTATACACACATTTATACAGTTTGTTAACAAGAATAAAAGGCCTAGTGCCAGCAGCTGGAATTAACTGCACTTGCAGAAAATTAAATAGGGAACGGAGCAAAATTCTGTGATACTATAGACAGCAGTTCTATAATATATATTCCATCATTCACATTTAGGTTTCATTTGATCAGAGGCAGAAATCATGATAGAAAAGTCAAAAGCAACTTGTCAAAGAAACTCAGAAGATGGATTTTCTTTTTTTTTAAGAATAAATTCACTAAAGCTTCCTTTTGATAAGCTTTAATCAGTCTGCTAAACTCTAAACTAGCTCTGCTGTGCCAGAGCCAATATCACCCAGACACCATGTTCCAGCTTAGTTGCACATATGTAGTCATTGCCAGTCTTCTGGAAAAACGTACAGAGGAAATTAAGCTTTCGCCTGTTATGTGACATGAATGCACACTGAGATGTGGAAATTGCTCCTGAGGAATTAATAGAAGGAACAGGAGGAGTCACAGCAAGAAAGCATACTTGCTTGGAAAGTATTCTCCTGGATAGCCATTTTCATTTCCTCACCATCCTTGACATGGACAAGCATTAGTAATACTGGATCAACCTCTGAGATCCAGCAATCCCTGTTAAATATAGCAATCTGAGTCTTTTGAATTATAAAACACCAGCATAGTTGTTTGCACAATCATTATTGACTAACAAATGACCACTTAGGACTATATACTTTAAAGCAAAAAAAGTCCAGGAAAGGAATATAATTATTAAGGTTTAAAAATGAAACACTGCATATGTAAGTTGATGCTGTTTGTTTCAGTCAGTCATTTTCAGGAGAAAAAAACAATAATCCTTACAGTTGCAACAAGATTATCTGCCTATTCTTTGCCCATTATTCTTGTCTGAAAAGATAGTTTTGTAACTTTATAAAAAAGAGCACTGGAACCTGCTCCTGTATAATCTCAGTGGAGCTGAAATGAATCCTATTTACATCATGACAAAGATGTAGACTCATTATCAGAAAATTAACGCAAAAGTAAATGGGCACTTTGCCCAATGTCTGCAAAAGTTAATGGACAATTTTCCAATCTGATATCACAGTAGCCATATAAATATAAAAACACTAATGTTATAGATGGAAAGAAGGAGCAGGAGGACCCAGAGGCGGATTGAATAAACGGACTTCTTTATTGCAATACTTGTTCCCCTCACCCCAATTGTCGAGTAAGCCCCGAATTAATCACATCACACTCTTTTATCTAAGTTAATATGTAAATACCCACATTTAGTACAATGCCCCCCCAAACCCTTATTTACTAATATGAATGCCCATATAATGAATATGAATAGCTATATACTGAATATAATTATACCCTCCCCGTTTACTGTTTACAGCATTAAGCATATTATACAGACATTTTTACCTTGAAGATACATTTCTTGGCAGTAATTGTAGCCACAAGTTCCCTTAATCAGCAGGTCACAGGGGAGGGAGGAAGAGGCCATGACCCCGAGCTCGTTTATGAAGCTGGGAGAGGAAGGGAGGGAGAGATAACATTTCTTCACAAAAAGGGTATCCTTCAGACAACCATATTCCTTATGCAGCTGCAACACTTATCTATCCTTAACAAGCAGAAGGGAAGGGGAAAGGATGGCAACTTTATCTATCAAGTGAAGAAATAGTGGTTGCCTGTGCCTTACTCCCTAGTACTATGATAGTGGTTACCCAGGTCTTTATTTAACCCTTACATACCCCAACAAATAACTTTACACAAATGTATACCCCTCCACATTGACTTATTTGAACAATCATTCTGTAGTCTGTATAGTTTCTCAATACAGTTGTGAATTTCTGAAGACCAAGAGTAGTGTAGAGTTAGTATTGTAGAGTTAGAGGTGTAGTGATGCCACACTTCCTGTACACTCTAGATGCAGTCTTTGGTTTCCTGTGGCACACTTCCTATTGAGGGAGGAACAAAGAAGCCCAGACCAGGGCTGTTGCAGGCTGCAGCTACACAGAGCAATAGAAAGTTGTTACCTCATTTCTGCACATAGTTTCTGTTAATAACAAATGGTTTATCTTGAACCGGTCTGCTTGTCAGGAAGGGTATGTCTACACAGTGAGCTGGGGGTGGGAATCCCACCTCGAGGAGACATACTCATGTTAGTTGTGATTGCGCTATCATGTTAAAACAGAGTGTAGCTGCAGTGGCATGAATGGTGGGAGGGGCCAGAAGCCCTGAATACATACCTACTATTTCTGATGGGCACATACTCAGGGCAACTAGATGCTCCCTCTGCTTATGCCACCACAGTGACACTCTATTTTTAATGTTTTAGCTTGATAAAAGTTAGCACAAGCATGTCTCCTCTAGCTTGGAATCACACAACAGCTTGACAATATTCCAAGATACTATATGACATCAGGAGTGGAAGGCCTAGTGTGTTGGAAGACCCAGTGAGAGAGAACATTGAAATGGCTGCTACAGCGCCCATGCAACTGCCAGTATCGTTCCCACCAGCTCTGAGAAACAGGGGGGAAAGCTGAACATACCTGGTTCAAACAGCAATTTGAATGGTACGTGAAAGCCACAGGACAGCTAAACTGGAGGAGGAACAAAGGATTGCTCTGCTCTTGACAGTGGCAGGCACAGAAGCCTGAGATGTGTACAATGAATTCCATACAGATGATAGAGGGAGAGAGAGGAAAGCTTTACAGAAATAATGACAATGTTTGAAGATCTTTGTGCCCCTACGAAAAAAAAATGTTACTTATATTCAGGAGGAGAACACAGACCAAAGGGGACACAACTGTTATATTGTTAATATTGTTATTGAATAAAACATGTGAGATTGTCAAAATAACAGGCTCAAATGGAATTATTTAATGACAGATTAAAACAGCACTATACCGGAATAGAAAGAAAATATACCATGTTTACCATACCTGTAGCTGGTGAAGAGAAGGTAGGTTGGACCTTTTGTCTGTACCTTGTGGAATGCTGACCATATTTGTTCCCAAGCTAACCCCCAAACACGCTTTCCTTTTATAGGGTGTGAGACAAAGACATTCCTTTTTGCAGGTAAAACAATACTTTCCCACAATTAACTTCACTATGTGGTCTGTTGTCGATACGCCATCTTACCTAATTACTAGTGACATTTCTTTTATGGTTCTCAGTTTACCTGATTGATAAACGTAAGGGATTTCTAAACTGCTCATTATTACTGACAGCTGTGGCAACCAGCAGTTCTTAATGAGTTGAAAAACATGTTTCAGTGGGTCATTATTTTAATCATTATAGGAAACCTCTGCAATAACAAGTACCTCTTCTCAATCACAGGACATAATTGGATCATAAGCACCCCTTACCAATTACTCAGTCTTCTTTATTATAACATACGTTGTAGACACCTTTCGCTAGTTTTGATGGTTCTTTTTCCCTAGAGCTCTAGACTCGCACAGACTCAGAGGCATTGAGGATGATTAGGTACAGCCCAATACTTAATTATACACATTCTTGAACACTGGTCGCCCACTAGGTTCAGGTTAAGAACCAACTTTCTGAGGCCTTAGAATTCAAGCATACTTTTTGGTAATACTTTGGGAGAATAGTTACTATGAAAAAAATCATGAGAGTTTATCATAAAAGGTTAATATTTACTAACACAATAAAGGTGTTTATTCCAGACTTAAAACTAAAAAGTCAGTCCTCTGAACACAGAATATTAAAAGACTCTTTCATTGAAGATCAGATTGTCCTGGTGCGTAATAATAAAAAAGCCTCTGAACAGTTACTTAGGGAGATGGAGATGACACTAGAAAGGGCAATATTTATATAACAAGCAAATGGAAATACACATAAAAAAATCTAGAAAGGCAGAGAACACACAACTGTGAATACCATACCTAAACCAGTAAGGAAAAAGTTCACAGAAATTAAATTGGCCAAGGACAGAAACAAGGCAAGCAGGAAACAATGCTAGTGATCTGGCAACCTACGTGAGTTTAGGAAATGTCCAGCACTCAGGAAAATATAGAAACTGTAATAAGCCCAACATTATACTAAAATATATAGAGAGAGCAGGAAAATGCATGTATTACATGCAGTAATGAATTCTTCAAAGGAAGAAGTGCTATTCACGAGCACAATAATGTAGAATGCTGAAAATTCAAAAGATTGGCTAATTAAAATGTGTACAAATGGCACTTATATGACATACAGGATAGACATTGGGGCACAACTAAATATAATTATAGAAATTGAAATAGAGAGATGTAAGGAGCACATAAAAGTGGAAGAGTCAAAAGTGTTTGTGAAAGGCTATAATGGAGGAAAAATTCCTGTTTTGGCAGAGGGCACACTGACACTAAAATACAAAGGGAAAATGATAAAAAGAGAGTTTGTGGTGGTACATAGAGGCAAGCAACCAGTCTTCGACCTATTTATGTTTGAGGTGCTTGGTGTCGCTAAGAGGTTGTATACTTTAAAGAGACAGAAAGACAACATAGAACCAGATATGAAAATATTACTAGCATTGTATGAAGATGTATTCACAGGAAAGGCCCATGGTATAGGCTACATTAAAAGTTCTGTAAACCTTAAAACAGAGACTAGAAAAAGTGCTGAAAAGCATGACAGCAAATTGTATAATCAGAGACTAGAAGCACCAACAGATTGGGTTCACTCATTAATTGTAGAGAACCCAACAGATTGGGTTCATTCATTAATTGTAGAGAAAAAAGGGGTGGGGGTATAGCTGTGTATGAACCCTCAGGGGCTGAACAAAAACATTAAAAGAAATCACTTCCACTTGCCCACAAGAAGTGGACTGTTGTCTGAGATGGCAGAAGCCAAATTATTCCGTGAATTAGATGTATTGGCTGGATTTTGGCAGATCCCCTTCGACACAAAACTCTAAGATCTGCACTTTCATCACAACATTTGGCAACTACTGCTTCCTAAGATTGCCTTTCAGAATAGCTCCAGACATATTTCACCGTACAATGAGCCAAATGCTAAAGAATGTAGCAGTTGTGAAAGTGTACATGGATGACATAATAATGATGGGTAGCATTGTCACTGAATATCAGGAATGACTGAGGATAATACTGGAAATTGTGAGAGCTAATAACCGTAAACTGAACAAAGTCAAATGTCAGTTTCAAATATGGAAATAAAAAACTTGGGAGAGAGAGACTAACCTCCAAGAAAATCTTGACCAATGAATCATATTCAAGCAATGCAGAACATGCTAAGACCTGAAGATAAAAATGGAATTCAAAGGCTGATAGGCATGGTGAATTATGTAAGTAAATTCATACTTATGTACACAGCTTGCACAACTCATCTGTGACAGCGCCTCCATAAGACCACCAAAAGACATGGATGCCAGAGCATGGAAGAGTGTTCAATGTTTTAAAGCACATTCTGACATCAAATCCAGTGCTGCAATTTTCTGACCCATTGAAAGACATCAAACTCTCCACAGATGCTCAAAATAAGGACTGGGAGCAGTACTATGACCGTGTCATTAATTGATTGGTTGCCAGTCTCATATGCATCTAGGTTTATAACAGTCACAAAGAAGATGCATACACAAATTGAAAAAGAGACACTAAGTCTGATGTATTGTTGTACAAAATTTAATGACTTTATCCATTGCCATAGCTTCAAAGCAGAAACTGACCACAAACCACTGATTGCAATATACAAAAAGGGACTTGGAGAAGTTCCACCAAGGATATAATGACTGCTTTTGAAAATTCAGAAGTATGGTGTGACCCTGCAGTTCCAACCTGGATGCCACTTAGTAATGTCAGACACACACTCAAGAATATATACTCCATCTGACAATACACAGTCCAATAATCTGGAAGAAGCAGTAAACCTACATGTGAACATCATAAAATGTCAGATGCTGTATCTCCAGCCATATGGACAGAAACAGCTAAAGATGAAATTCTGCAAGCAGCAATATTAGTGAGAATTAAGGCAGAAAAAAGAAATCAACACTTCAAATGTGCCTATTTCCACCATAAAAATGAGCTTTCAGTGATTTCAGGAGTGCTTTTGACGAAGACACAGTTCTGGTTCCCACAATCATGAAAAGAAAAATATTAGAACAAATATATGAAGTTCTCTGGGAATAACCATATCAAAAAGGAGAGCTAGAAAAACTGTATTCAGGCCACAGATAAACTGTGACATGACATCAAAGAAAGGGTGAGCAGGGGTGCAACATGTCAGAAGCCCAGAGATTCCCAGCAGAAAGAACCAATGATATCAAAGAAACAGCTTGCAATTCCATCGGACAAAGTTGGAATTGACTTGGAATTTTCTTACAGCAGCTAATGACATATTTAGTGTCATCCTTCCAGAAAAGGGTGTCATGTCAATACAGTCTCACCATCACCCCATCAAGCTGTGGGCAACAATTACTTCTCTCATGTCCTGTCTCCAGCTCACCATGCCTCAGCCTGTTAACCCATTCACATGGAATCACAGACCTACGCCTGGTAGTTTACTTTGATGACACCACAACATCATCCTTTAAAATGCCTCTGATCTGTAGATCTCATTTCCAACACAGCTAAATACTTGAAGGTCTAAATCTGTCCTGGCATAACTTGACTGACACCAGTGGTGATACACAAGGGGTAACTTGACTGACACCAGTGGGGTTACATGAATTTAGTCTGTTAGTGCAATTTCAGTGAGCTTACGTTGCCAGAATCCTATGTTCTGTTTGTTTGTTTCTTTTAATTCCTGTCCTTGTGTTTCATTAGTGCAAATTGTTTACATTTAATAATAATAAAAAAGATGGAGATGAAGGATGGAAATGAATTATATACTCCCTTCCATCTGACTTGTACTAATGACGATAAAGATAGCACCTCCCAGCCACACACTCCCAGCTACCTTCGGGACACCACTGACTTCCTGAGGAAACTACAATCCACCGGTGATCTTCCTGATAACACCATCCTGGCCACCATGGATGTAGAAGCCCTCTACACCAACATTCCACACAAAGATGGACTACAAGCCATCAAGAACGCTATCCCCGATAATGTCACGGCTAACCTGGTGGCTGAACTTTGTGACTTTGTCCTTACCCATAACTATTTTACATTTGGGGACAATGGATACCTTCAGATCAGCGGCACTGCTATGGGTACCTGCATGGCCCCACAGTATGCCAACATTTTTATGGCTGACTTAGAACAACGCTTCCTCAGCTCTCGTCCCCTAACGCCTCTACTCTACTTGCACTATATTGATGACATCTTCATCATCTGGACCCATGGAAAAGAAGCCCTTGAGGAATTCCACCATGATTTCAACAATTTCCATCTCACCATCAACCTCAGCCTGGTCCAGTCCTCACAAGAGATCCACTTCCTGGACACTACAGTGCTAATAAACGATGGTCACGTAAACACCACCCTATATCAGAAACTTACTGACCGCTATTCCTACCTACATGCCTCCAGCTTTCACCCTGACCACACTACACGATCCATCGTCTACAGTCAAGCTCTGCGATACAACCGCATTTGCCCCAACCCCTCAGACACACACAAACACCTACAAGATCTCTATCAAGCATTCTTACAACTACAATACCCACCTGCGGAAGCGAAGAAACAGATTGATAGAGCCAGAAGAATTCCCAGAAGTCACCTACTACAGGACAGGCCTAACAAAGAAAATAACAGAACGCCACTAGCCATCACCTTCAGCCCCCAACTAAAACCCCTCCAACGCATTATCAAGGATCTACAACCTATCCTGAAGGACGACCCAACACTCTCACAAATCTTGGGAGACAGGCCAGTCCTTGCCTACAGACAGCCCCCCAACCTGAAGCGAATACTCACCAGCAACCACATACCGCACAACAGAACCACTGACCCAGGAATCTATCCTTGCAACAAAGCCCGTTGCCAACTGTGCCCACATATCTATTCAGGGGACACCATCACAGGGCCTAATAACATCAGCCACACTATTAGAGGCTCATTCACCTGCACATCTACCAATGTGATATGTGCCAGCAATGCCCTCTGCCATGTACATTGGGCAAACCGGACAGTCTGTACGTAAAAGAATAAATGGGCACAAATCAGATGTCAAGAATTCTAACAATCATAAACCAGTCGGAGAACACTTCAATCCCTCTGGTCACTCGATTTCTGATCTCAAAGTGACTATCCTTCAACAAAAAAACTTTGAAAACAGACTCCAACGAGAGACTGCTGAACTGGAATTCATTTGCAAATTGGATACAATTAACTTAGGCTTGAATAGAGACTGGGAATGGTTTATTCATTATAAAAAGTAACCTATTTCCCCTTGTTTATTCCTTCCCCCCCACACACTGTTCCTCAGACGTTCTTGTTAAACCCTGGATTTGTGCTGGAAATGGCCCACCTTGATTATCATGCACTCTCCTTACTCTTGTAAGGAGAGTGATCACTTTAGATAAGCTATTACCAACAGGAGAGTGGGTTTTGGGGTGCGAGGGGGAGAAAACCTGGATTTGTGCTGGAAATGGCCCACCTTGATTATCATACACATTGTAAGGAGAGTGATCACTTTAGATAAGCTATTACCAGCAGGAGAGTGGGGTGGAGGGAGAGAAAAACTTTTGTAGTGATAAACACCCATTTTTTTCATGGTCTGTGTGTATAAAAAGATCTTCTGTACTTTCCACAGTATGCATCCGATGAAGTGAGCTGTAGCTCACGAAAGCTTATGCTCAAATAAATTGGTTAGTCTCTAAGGTGCCACAAGTACTCCTACACTTTTAATTGTTTCTATTAGAATATTGCACTATTTTGAAGATTGACAATACGTTTTGAAAAGTAGAAGTACTTTCCCTTTTGTATTACATTGCTTTCTGTTCCCCACAACTGGCTTAAATGGGCACCTCTGTGATGGTTGCCATGGAGACCAATTTAGGAGAGATTGTGTTAGGGGAAGAAGTTCCAGCACTGCAGTATGTTTGAAAATAGATAAAGAAATTAAAGTGATGACTACAAATATTAAAGGTTTTACAGGGATGAGTAGTTCAGGGTCCATGAGGCTGGAAGGAGTGGTCCACCAGGAAGAGGGTTGGGCAGCTCTGTTGCCATCATTGTTGAGTTTATTCCCTCTCTCTCTCTCTCTCACACACACACACATCTCCTCTCCTCTCCCCCAGTAGTTTTTTTATGAATCAGGAATAACAGTCCAGCTATAGGTGACTAGTTGATTCCAGTGGTGTCCCCTATGCTCCTTACTACTACCTCTCCCTTATTTGTCTCACAGCAAATAGGTTCAGCACAGCTTCTTAGTCCTTACCCTACCAGTCACCCAACAAAACACTGTAGAACTCTACTTCTACCCCAGTCGGCTCCTCCTCTCTATCTCTTGCTCAAGTAGAGGAGATTGTGTGTGTGCTTGCTGCTTCAGGTGCTCTCTTTTGAATCAGAATGAGTGGCTCAGCAGTCAGTGAAGAATTTATTGGAGGTTGTCTCAATGTGTTGCACCTTGTTTATGTATACAAAAACCATGTTTTACTTGTGTGTGCTTAAATAGGTCCATTGGAATTCTGAAAAGAGCTTGTCCACACCTTTCCCTGAAGCTTTTTCCAGTATATGCCTATCTTTCAGTGTGAACATACTCTGTACACATCCAGACATTCATTTGGAAAAGTCTGTGCCTATTCATCCCCTAGTTGTGGCCCAGGATATGTAATACATTTAGTTTTGTGCCTACATAAATTCTTGAAAATGTGATCTTCTAGTTTCTAGGCTATTCAGTCTTTGCTTTCTCAGCTGAGAATGTAAACACGGGTGCCAAGTGCATTAATGGTTTTTGTGATGTGGCCATCTGACCACTAAGAACTGCTGGTGGTGGTGGTGGGTGGAATCACAAACATATTTCACATTGGGGAACCAAAAGCTTTCAATTGCTACTGACCTGAGATTAATGTAAGCAGCTGACCGAGGGGTGAACAGCTCCTTATTCTATTACTAGTCTCCTGAATCAACCTATGTTTCCTTAGTCCCAGCCCTTTAGAAGGTTCATGTTTTATCTAAAACTTGTTTGACAATTTGCTGCTTTAACATTTGTATTGAAGAGGTGTATCTGTAGTGCTCATGTGTTTCATTTTTGATTATTGTATTTGTTCTGCAGCTTAGTTTTCTGCAGATTTTATTCCTACTGGTAAGTGACCGACAGAGGTTTGGCTTAATAGTTACTGCCTGCCTGCACGCGGTTACAAAGAATTAGACATGATTGGAATTGTTAGTAGAAATTAATTTTAAAAAAACTCAATGACAGAAAAGAAGCTTATTTTTCCACTGACACTCTTCTGTTGACTCTGGACTTAGTCCAAATTGTTTTGGTAGCTCTTTGTTTTTCATTGTCAAAGTCCTTATAAAACCCTATATTTCCCCTACTAAAGGTAATGGTGCCACACATTTATGACCTATTTTAAAAATTTTAGCACAAACATAAACAGTTTGGAATGCATTTTATAGTACATGGTACTGCTCAACTAGTAAAAGCCTGCAGAATTCAGCCTACAGGGAAAATGTACCCAAAACCATTATGAGGACATGGAATGACGCTGAAGCCAAATTTAAAAAAACAACAACAAAAGAAACCCTCTTTGCAGGTTATTTTGTTTGTTAGATTTTCCTTAAATCAACAAGGTTTTCTATCCAAGTAAGAGTTTACAAGGTTGTAGAACTGCCTCACAATATTACCCAAGATGACTGACATTCAAACATTTGCTATCTTACGGGTTGTGTTCATATAAATAAATGTTTACTGTCACTGAAACTTTAAAAACAATTGTGGATTAATAGCAAGAGATTTCAGATTGTTCAAGTGCTATTGGTAAATGAACCTCAGATATCTATAATTTTAACCTGACATAAATAAGCAGGGAATTTTCAAAACAAATACATGTACGTGAACTAATATGTCAAAGACAATTGCTTTTACATAGGTGGAGCCATTTTGAAATGAAAGTAAATGGACACTCTGGTACAGAGCAAGTTATTTCAGTAGTCGTTGCTTATGGAGTGAGAGAAAGAGGATCAGGCTAAAGATGAGAATAAGGCAAGAGGAAGAGTAACTTGTCAATGAGGTGAAAACATGTGTAGGTTAAAAAAATGAGAACAATCTCTTTCTTTTTCAGTCTCTGGTAGAAGTGAATAAGAGAAATGTATTGATCCCTGTAATCCCCAACTGTTACAGTCACACATATCCTCACTGTGCAACACACAAGTCAAACTATTCCCAGAATCAGCTTGCTTTACACATACTATCAAGTTCTGCTTTAAAAGTGGGGAAGACACACAAAGGACAGAGAAGACCAAATTACCAAATTAAATGAATAGGAGCCACATTTTCAAAAGAGGTTTCTAAAACATCATCTGCAGTTGTATGTTTGTTTGCAGAAATTAGGAAGTTAGATGTCTGCCCACGCAAACTGGAAGTGCAAAAGTGGGTTTTGAGTACTCATACAAACAGGAGAGATTTCAGTGTGTGGACTGAGACTTATTTGCAAATGTGATCTACAGAGTCAGGTAGATAAAAGTATTTGGCTTGTGATCTTCATCACTGCTCTGGCTCCTTTACACTAGATAAAAGGTCCAGGACAGCGTGAGGGGATGTAAAAGCCCTGTATTTGCCCCTGGGAGAATGCCACCAGCACAGGCACTGAGGAAGACAGCCTTACAAGGACCCTTTTACAAGCCCTGGCCTAGGATGTGTGCAAGGCTGAGAGTTTGAGGGGGTGTGGCATGGGCAGGGATGCAAAACACAATGATGTAGGACAGCTCAGGGAGGGTGCCATCATTTAAACAGAACCCCCCCTCCCCCGAGGTTGTCTCCATTATGCTAGGAGCCCCTTCAGTTCTGAGAGCACCCCCTGATCTAAAGGGCACAAAAAGTGAATTAAAGCCACTTTAGCCCCTGTGCCCAGGGGCTGCAATTTATGTGCTGAATATCTCTCTGAGTGTGTGTGAGGCAGCATTTTTCTAATTCCCTATGAACAACATTCAAAACATGAGAATAGTAGATAGGGACAGCAATAGCCAGACATACAGCCAAGTCTTATCTTCTGCCATTTCATCTCTTTAATTTAAATCAAGAAATACTGCTGTACTCCAGGAGATTGCTAATGTCAGGATTTACGCTTTTCAGGGAAACAGTAAAGAGATTTATATTTACAAGAATATAAGGGTTGAGTAATTTAATATTCTGTATTATAGTAGGGTTGGATTTTGAAAGGGCAGGGAGTGAGAGAAATGAAAGTAAGGACTGTTGTGCTTTTCTGCTGTTTTGAATACTAAAATCATATCCTCCAAAACATATTTACAGAAGAATTACAATGACTACCATTATATGTCACTATTTGCCATGGATCAGTGCTATAATCATATTATTTCCTATGTTAAATCTGGGGAGATTATGGGTAAATGATGGGTTTTACTGGCAATCATTGAACCTGGCAACATGCAAAATTGTTATAAAAGCTGTTTATATCCCCAGTAAGGCTTGCCAATGACTATAAGGTACAAGGGTTAATTATCTCTGGATGTGTGCTTTACATATTGTCATTTAGTTGGAGTATTCATGGTTCCTTTGAATCTTCTCTTGCTTTATAATAAAAGCATTTATTTCGGTAATATAAGTGGGTGCTGTGTGGTACAGCAATACGCAAAAGATTCCATCTCTTATTTTTGAACAAAAAATACTGTTGTGACGCTGGTAAACCAGGCACCAGCTGTTAGCAAGTCTGTAGGTGTCAGCTGAGCACTGACAAATTCATTTCTGGAAACCAGATCAGCTCACCTATGTGTTAATATTGTTCTAGATAGGTGATAGACTTGTAAGAATGTGTTTAGTGTTGAGACACTATAAAATGCTTGTAGATTGCTGCATGCATTAATCTGGATTCTGTGCTAAAAAGGTAAAACATATGTTTGTTTTATAATTGTAAAAATTCTTGCTCTGAACTTTGTGAATTCAGAGGAGGACTATCAAAATTAAGTAGTCTGTTATAGCACAAAAGCTTTGTCAATTGCCCCATCCACCCATGGAAAAGTACATCCAGGAGGCCTCGTTTAATTGGTTTGAATGCTGGAAGAGGTACTTAAAGACAGCTGACGTGATTTTTCATTTCTTTGCTGTTTTGATCTTAGATGGGCTGGAGCTAAGAAAAGAAAAGCAGAGATTTTCAGAGTCATTCTGGGTTAGCCAGGAAAAGACATTGGGTGCTGACAGATTACTGCATCTCTGTCACCTTTTGGAACCATAGACTGAACTCATTTGTGCGTATATTTTGCTTGCTTTAAACTATAAATAACTCCCATTTCTTTGTCCTAGTTAATAGGAGTAATATAAAGCAGATACTAAGATGCGCTAACTCATTCTGGTGACAGGCTTGCATAAAATCAAGTAGCAGAGATTGGATGTAGAGGAGAATAGAGCCCCACCTTTGTAAAGTTATTTGTACAACCTTTACTGCACTAGGTAAATGATGATTAATAAATAAGGATTAATCATAATTAGAGCAATAGTGAACTTTGATCTCAGCCCAAAAGAAATAACTGCCAGCCCACAAAAAGGTTCTAATCTTTACTCCTTAAATTCCAAACCAAATATGAGACCCTGAGATATGATTACAGTATTAAATATAGGAAAGTATGGAACCCTTCCAAGTTTCCAGGAATTGCTGAAGTAGTGTTGGCTCTGCATATCATTGCAATGAAAGACCTCAGTGAGATCATTAAGTACAAGGGAAACCATATTAGAGAGCTACATTTAGAAACCTAGTTCCTGTCAGTCTTAATAATGTCAGTTACTTAGCTCAGTCTGCACATCTAAGCATTGGTTTTTATCACACCATTTTATTTCCTAATGTTAATCTCAGAGGCCTTCCAAAACTAAAATTGAAGAAACTGACTTAACTCTAGCCTTCAAGAGTAGATGAATCTATGAAAAAAAATCAAGGTAATCTGCATAAATTGAGATACCAAAAGCATACTTGAGTATGAGAAAAACTTAGTTATGCTGACACTGATATTCTAAAACTAAATGAATACTTGCTTAGGAGACATGAATAATCAGAGACATGGAATGAATGTTATCAGTAATTTAAAGAAATCTATATTAACATATATAAATGGATTAAGCAAAGGAATGTGTAAATGTTCGGCAATATCAGCCTCAGCTAAATCAAGCTCATAGTAGTGAGGATGATAACATTAATTCATAGCCATGCTTATATATTCATTGGAAAATTATATTTAAGGCACATAAATCTGATAGTGAAAAGTGTATATAATGCTTTTTGAAATATTCATTGGCATCACAGTGTAGTTAAGTGGTACAAATAGATATTCTTGGATTAGAGATGCTGCAAATATCCTGCAAAGATTGTTACAAATTTAAATATACGGTTTATATTCAGCAGAGTGTTGGGGAATCAATCAACATTTACTATTGGCATTAATGGAAATCATGTGACAAAATTCCTCCATAGTGCTGTGAAATGGTACCACAGGTGTCTGGCTATAATTATCAGATTTACTCTCTGGTTACTTTATGAGCCAGAGCTTTCCAGAAATAACACCACAACATTACAAATCTAAATTCACTGTCATTATCCATGTCATAATTTCTGGAAATACTACACTAGTTCCATATGTGATACTGCAGATATGCAAATCAGTGAGCTGGCAGGAATTTGTGAGGTAACTACAAGTCGATAAATTATTTTACTAGCAATAGATTACATCTAGATCATAATTTAATGAATGTGATGTTATGGGAAACAAATATATAATAATCAATTCTTCAGTCTAGGAGAGAAGGCTATAACATGATCCAAATCCTGGAAGATGAAGCTAGACAAATTCAGTATGAAAATAAGGAGTGAAGATTAACAGTGAGGACAGCTAACCTTTGGAACAATTTACCAAGGGTCATGGTGGATTCTCCATCACTGACTATTTTTAAATCAAGATTGGATGTTCTCTTCTAAAAGATATGCCCTAGGAATTATTTTGGGGAAGTCCTATGGCCTGTGTTATACAGGAGTTCAGACTACATGTTCACAATATTCTCTTCTGGCCTTGGAATCAATGAATCTTTCATTTCTAATTTTTCCTGATCAACTACAGCAGAAATCCTTTTTCCAGAATCTATATAAGAGCTACACAGTCTATGTTCCTTCCAATGCATAGCACACTCTAATTTGCATTGTTTGAATGAATGGTAAAGAGAACAGGTTATAGAAAACCAGGTGCAGGTATTTTTGTGCATAACAAAGATCACTTGTGAATCAAACCTTAAGGAAATTCTAAAATATGGCAAATGAGTTGTCAGAACAAAGAAGGGGAAAAAACCCATGAATAAATAAGTTAAATTGGACTGCTCATGTTACTAAATAATATATACTAGGCAAGAAGTGTTTGCAAGATGAGAACCTGAAATATGATTGCAATCACATGGAGGATGAAAAGTTGAGCATATAGAAGGCAGCGATACAGACCACTATTTCAT
The DNA here is from genome assembly GCF_965140295.1 of Lepidochelys olivacea. NCBI lineage: Eukaryota > Metazoa > Chordata > Testudines > Cheloniidae > Lepidochelys > Lepidochelys olivacea. The sequence goes on from NC_140414.1 coordinate 100,593,949, forward strand.
GAAGACAGAAAAAGTAAAAGCTGCTTTCTTTCTGGATGCTCTTCCTATTTGTAAATTAAAGTAATCCTTTTCAATGGTGGCTTAGCACTGATAGCCTTTGCAGAAAAACAGGAATCCATTTTTAGTGGATGATTCAGGAAAGCAACCCAATTCAGGACAGCACTTAAGTATGTGCTTATGGCCCACTGAAGTCAAGGGATTTAAGCCTGTGTCCAATGTTGAGCATATGCTGATGTACTATCAGGAATGTGGACCTGAGTCTGTGTGTAAATAAGTGAGTTCCTAGGTTTATACTAGTAATTATTGCACTATTAACTACTATATTTCTGCAGAGTTAATAACGGTTGGCTCTATAGTTAGTGACCATTAACATTAATGCTCCAGTCTTATGAACTGATACAGACAAAGGGAGTGGGAATACCACCTTCCCTTATCATAGAATGAAAGAAGATTTTGTGGCCACACATTTAAATTGCTACACTACACAAATGGCCAAGCCATGAGTCAGTTATGGAACTCGTCCCAAACTAGTGCCATCAAAACATTTATTAAAAATCATGTCATAATACATTTTGATTGTCAGATTTTACAAAAATAACTTTTAACATGTTTTAGAGGAAACAGAATGAAAATTCTCCAAAAGATTCAAGGATGGTTCTCTTGGGTGTCTCTACCGAATGTGACTATTTTTACCCATAAAATGAATTTCTCCATTTGATTATTTTCTTCCATATTTTTATGTATCAGAGGGAAATTAAATGCCTCAATGGTGTATTAACTGCATTTTAGAAGGCTCATGATGTGCCACCGGTGAAAAACTAGTTTATATACTACTACTACGACGACGACTTTTTAAAAAACGTATCGTTGGCTAGATACAACAGTATAAAATAGTCTATTCCTTTCATGTTACTTTCTTAAGGACCCAATCCTGGAACAAACTTAAGAATAAATACATTTAGGTAAGTAGTCCCATTTGACATTATGGACTACTCACATGACTAAAGTTATTCATGTGCATGTCCCTGCTAATTGCAGCTGGAATAGCTCTGTTACTCTTTGTATACTAATTTCAATAAACTCATGTTCAAAAATGTTTTGGAGAGTTATAAAGAATGTTGTTGCTCCTATTTTTCATATCCACAGCTGCGTGAAAGAAGGGAATGTTTCAGTGGCTAGTGGTTTTTAAAATAAAAATGGCATCTATCTGAAATTTTCTGAGGGGTTTGGAAAGTTAAGATGTAGTCCTATCAGAGATGGATTAGTTAGAGGAGTACAGATGGCAGAAAGTCAAAAATCCTGTTAGTAAGAAATGTTGTGTTGGTATTGTTTAAATGTGTTTAATTAGCTGTTTTAATAGTATGTTAAGGTAAAGGTTATGTAAATCACTGGCTTTAATGAAATCCAATATGAAACATCTTATTGTTTTCCTTCATCTTGCTATCCAGGAGTTTCCCGGATGTCTTTAGCTTTCCTTATCAATTTATTACACTTTGTTAGTTCTAATGTTTTGTGGTGTTAAAGAAATGAGACCCTATAAAGCTCTTTAGTACTAAAAAGGCTTGATTGTTGTTGTTTTTTTTATATCCCAGTTAAGGGGGAAATGAGGCAGAACTCACATGTGACACCACACCTGAGCACAAGGTGGCATACTGGGGAAACCTTCATGCTGCAAGAGTCATATATTGTTTTATTATTTCTAATTGCTGCCTTCACTTCCCCTCTTAACCAGATGGGCTTTTAAATCAGTTTCCCTCTATTTATAGTGCATATATGGTAGTGATATCACTCACATAATTAACTTTGTCACCATGTAACTGTAAGAGGATTGTTACCCCAAGGGAGTAAGGTAATGCCTCAGAGAGAAAATACTCGAGAAATGGTAGGGGGAAAGATAGAAAAGGAAAGCCCCTTTTCTCAGGAGAGCAGACTCGGCTCCCTTCTGTGTCTGTTACCAGTGGATTTAGCTTACAGTAAGTGTGTCCCTCCCTTCCTGTGTGATGTAATAAAAATGAAGGAAAGACGAGGTAATATGGTGCAAACAAAGGTAAGTATATTAAGGGTAAAGGTACAGAGAACTGGAAAAATGGAGGGAAGAAACTCAAACTTAATCATACAGTGATTCAGTGACTGGCTTTAGAAGCTTGAAGCTCAGACCCACAAAACCTCCCTTGGTATTAAAAAAAAAAACCAATAAATAAAACCCCAATACAGAAACCTTTTCCTATGATTTAGGCACAGTGGACACAGCATACAGGGGCGAAGCCCAGGACCTTCTACTATCCGGCTGATGTGGAGACTTTGAGGAGGACTATTGGGGAGTCCCAATGACTGTTGGATTTCATTGCAGGCAGGGAGACCCTCCAGGATGATGGATACCAGGAAAGCAGGACCCTCCAGAGGTAAAATAGATTCAGTTCGCTGTGACGGGGATAGTGAGGACAGGCCTCTCCTTCCTCAACCTCGCTGTGGAATAGATGGCACTCTTCTCTCTAGCTCTGGAGCATTAGGAAGACCCGACTGGGCAGTTCTGCCGCTGTAATGGACAGACAGCACAGGTGCTGAGCAAGTTTTTATATAGCCTTTTTGGAGGGAAAAACTGGTTCAGTCCGGTTTGAGCCAGGGAAATCCAGGGTCTTTACAGTAAACAAGTCTGCTTACAGAGATGGAATCCAAGAGTCACAGATGATATATATATATATATATATATATCAGGAACAAAATAAATCCTAAAAATGATATAGGACCTTTACTAGATAGAGGTGGTCAAATTGTTACTAATGATGCAGAAAACACAGAAGCAATCAATAAATGTTTCTGTTTTTGTATATAGAAAAAAAGCAGGATGATGTGTTCCTGTCACACGAAGATGATTAACTACTTCCCAGTCCATTAGCAATTAAGAAAGATGTTAAGTAACATCTACTGGGAATACAAATGTTTAAATCAGCTGGCTGCTATAATTTTCACCAAACAGTTAGCTGAGGATATCTGTGACCTGCTGCTGCTAAGTTTTAATAAATCTTGGAATATTGAAGAAATTCTGGAAGAGTGTTAATGTTATGCCAAAACTCGAAACAGGCAAGTAGGGTGACCCAAGTAGCTATAGACCAGTTAGTCTGACATCTGGCCTGGACAAAATAATGCAAAAGCTGATATATGAGTAAATCAATAAAGAATTAAAGGCTGGAAATATAATTAATGTCAGCTCATATGTTTATATGGAAAATATGCCTTGTCCAATAAATCTGATTTCATTTTTTTCATAAGTTTAGTTGGTAGTGAGGTTCCACAGGCCAGTTCTACAGAATGGGGAATTGTATCCTGGAAAGTAGTGACTCTGAAAAGGATGTCTACTCTACATATTAAGCCCAGATTTTTGGCATCAGGGCTTGTGAACTGGTTATTTCTAAGCTCATGCTGGAGCAGCCACCGTGCACTGTAAACCTCTGTTTATAATTGCTGGTCCTAGGTCTCACAGCTGTGGTAATGCAGCCATACTGAACTACATAAATCTTCTAGCTTGGGTCTGCATCTTCATCTGCATTCACACTGCAAAATTGCAGGACCTGAGTCATGGTGGGACTTGGGCTATGACCTATCCTCCCCCTCCTGGCAGGGCCCTTGGATCCAGGTCCTGAGTGCTTGCTAACCAAAGTCAGATTGATTTTGTGTGGAGGGAAGCTGGGGCTTGGGCTCAAAGCTGAGACACAGCGCTGGCTCAGTGTGCAGAGGAGATATACCCATAATGGACAAACAACTGAACATGAGCTCCCAATGGTATATTGTGGCAGAAGAAGCCAATGTAATGCTTAGATCTATAAATGGGAGTAATGAATTAGAGCAGGAAACTGATTTTACCTCTGCATGTAGCATTAGAGAAACTAGTGCTAGAATACCGGAGTCTGCAATTAAAAAAAACATGATTTAAAAATTGGAGAGGGTGCAGAAACGCGCTTATCAAAATCAATATTGAGAGGTGAGTTGATCACAGTGTACAAGTGGCTTCATGGGGAGAAAACATAGGTGTCAAAGGGCTCAAATCTAGTAGCAAAAGACATAACAAGAATTAATGGCTGGATGTTAAAGCCAGACAAATCCAAACTAGAATAAGGCACAAAGGTTTGTAAGTGAACCAAACTAGCAAGGGAAGTGGTAGATTTTCCACCTCTTAAAGTCTTCAGATCATAACTGGATGCCCATCTGGAAGGTAGGCTTTAATGAAACATAATTTACTGGTCTCAATAGAGGAGTAAGTGGGTGAAATGTAATGGCCTGTGTTATAAATAGGTCAGACTAGATGATCAAATTATCTCCTCCTGGATTAAAAAATTATTTAATCTATTGATCACCTAGTCTAAACTGAATGACACAGCCATAGAATTTCACCTAGTAATTCTTGCATCCCATCCAATAATTTGTGGCTAATCCTGAGTATAGAGAATAGATTTATAAGGGTTTCCATGCCAGTCTCTTTCCAGCATTACTATTATCGTTCTCTTGCACTGTTGTTAATCTGACCACAACTTCCATATATGTGGTATTTTTTAATCCAATTTATGCACTCACCAGTGAAAGTAGACACTAATATATGGAAATAAGTAGGCAGCCTTATCTATAGGAATCACTATATTTTCCATTTATAATATATTCACCAAATTTAGAGATCATTTAAATGATGGTGGAAATGCACAATGGAAAATATTGATTATTAGTGTGCTGCACAGATGCCCAAAGAAAAATGTGAGGCATTCTGCACCACATGTTCTATGCTTTAATTTGGAAGACTCTCTTTAATGCCCCTTAGCATATTTCATTTACAGTCGTGAACACATCATTGGCACTCGGTAGCCAGACATTAGATCACACTGCATATATTTTCTAACTGCTATCATAATGCTTGAATAATAGTTACGCCTACTCAGGGACATCTGCCTACTTACTGCACTATAAACCTCTTTTTTTTTCTTTTGTTTAAAGAATCACATAGGCACATTTCACTGACTTATTTAGAATTTCAACTCAAAATTGTACTTGTGCATTTGAATGCCTGGGACAATATAATAATGTATATAGCACAGATCATACAGAAATTATGGTGAAACCTGTTTTATTGTTCCTGGGGTTACCTGCATTCTTAGTCTACACACAAGAATAGACAACGCCACCCAATTTTGTCAATATCCAGGATTCTGCTGTGGGTCTGTGTTTCATATTCTCCATTAAAGCCAACGTTTTCTAACCTTGATTACTACCAATAAGTGCGACCTCTACTATCTTAGCCAACGCCAAGAATCAAACCAAAGCTCTCCAGAGCTAAAAGCAGATGTTGCTACAGCCTGAGCTAAAGAGCCAGCTGCTGAATATAGGGGCAGTAACAGACTCACATTCTCTGTGGAGCGGGCACAGAGGGAGACACATAACACACTGACCAGTGGTAACAGGCACCTAAATAAGAGGTCTGATATTCAGAGGTGCTAAGCACCTACGAATCCCACTGACTTCAAAGGGAGAAACAGGTACTCAACACATTTGAAAACTAGGACACATGTATTTAGGTGTTTATGTATAGATTTAACAACCTAACTTGAGGCACTCACATTTGAAAATTTTGGCCAGACTAAGTAAGTAATATTCAAACTTAGTCTGAATTTCTCTCCCCAGCATTAAGGAATTTGCTGGCCTTTTAGTAAACCCCCATCTTTCCATGTGCTGTAATATATATATATAGATATACACATTGCTTACTGTGTTTTTCACTCCATGCAACTGATGAAGTGGGTTTTAGCCCATGAAAGCTTATGCCCAGATAAATTTGTTAGTCTCTAAGGTGCCACAAGTACTCCTCATTATTTTTAGTAAACATTAGTTATTCCTCTCACTTCTCTGTATACTCTCACCAGTTTGATCAAGGGTTGCATAACCTAACCTTTAGATCTTAATTGGTTCCCATATAAAGTAGAGTATTTCTGCTTTCTGTGCTCATCTTCACCTCCTTTTTTGTTATTATCCTATTGGCTTGTGTACATTTTTTTGTATGTATTTTAAGTAGGGCTGTTGATCAATCACAGTTAACTCACGCAATTAACTAAAAAAAATTAATTGTGATTAATCAGTTTTAATCGCACTGTTAAAAAATAGAATACCAATTGAAATTTATTACATATTTTGGGTGTTTTTCATAGAATCATAGAATATCAGTGTTAGAAAGGACCTCAGGAGGTCATCTAGTCCAACCCCCTGCTCAAAGCAGGACCAATCCCCAACTAAATCATCTCAGCCAGGGCTTTGTCAAGCCTGACCTTAAAAACTGCAAAGGAAGGAGATTCCACCACCTCCCTAGGTAACCCATTCCAGTGTTTCACCACCCTCCTAGTGCAAAAGTTTTTCCTAATATCCAACCTAAACCTCCCCCACTGCAACTTGAGATCATTACTCCTTGTTCTGTCATCTGTTACCACTGAGAACAGTCTAGATCCATTGTCATAAATATAAAGGGAAGGGTAAACCCCTTTGAAATCCCTCCTGGCCAGGGGAAAGCTCCTCTCACCTGTAAAGGGTTAAGAAGCTAAAGGTAACCTCGCTGGCACCTGACCAAAATGACCAATGAGGAGACAAGATACTTTCAAAAGCTGGGAGGAGGGAGAGGAACAAAGGGTCTGTATGCTGCGCTTGCCAGGGACAGAACAGGAATGGAGTCTTAGAACTTTTAGTAAGTAATCTAGCTAGGTATGTGTTAGATTATGATTTCTTTAAATGGCTGAGAAAAGAATTGTGCTGAATAGAATAACTATTTCTGTCTGTGTATCTTTTTTGTAACTTAAGGTTTTGCCTAGAGGGGTTCTCTATGTTTTTGAATCTAATTACCCTGTAAGATATATACCATCCTGATTTTACAGGCGGAATTTCTTTATTTCTATTTACTTCTATTTTTTATTAAAAGTCTTCTTGTAAAACACTGAATGCTTTTTCATTGTTCTCAGATCCAAGGGTTTGGGTTTGTGGTCACCTATGCAAATTGGTGAGGCTTTTTATCCAACATTTCCCAGGAAAGGGGGAGTGCAAGTGTTGGGAGGATTGTTCATTGTTCTTAAGATCCAAGGGTCTGGGTCTGTAGTCACCTAGACAAATTGGTGAGGCTTTTTACCAAACCTTGTCCAGGAAGTGGGGTGCAAGGTTTTGGGAAGTATTTTGGGGGGAAGGACGCGTCCAAACAGCTCTTCCCCAGTAACCAGTATTAGTTTGGTGGTGGTAGCGGCCATTCCAAGGATAACGGGGGTAATATTTTGTACCTTGGGGAAGTTTTGACCTAAGCTGGTAAAGATAAGCTTTGGAGGTTTTTCATGCAGGTCCCCACATCTGTACCCTAGAGTTCAGAGTGGGGGAGGAACCTTGACATCCATCCTCTTTGGAACCCCCTTTAAGGTAGTTGAAAGCAGCTATCAAATCCCCCCTCATTCTTCTGTTCCGCAGACTAAACAATCCCAGTTCCCTCAGCCTCTCCTCATAAGTCATGTGTTCCAGTCCCCTAATCAATTTTGTTGCCCTCCGCTGGACATTTTCCAATTTTTCCACATCCTTCTTGTTGTGTGGGGCCCAAAACTGGACACAGTACTCAAGATGAGGCCTCACCAATGTCAAATAGAGGGGAACGATCATGTCCCTCGATCTGCTGGCAATGCCCCTACTTATACATCCCAAAATGCCATTGGCCTTCTTGGCAACAAGGGCACACTGCTGACTCATATCCAGCTTCTCGTCCGCTGTCACCCCTAGGTCCTTTTCCGCAGAACTGCTGCCTAGCCACTCGGTCCCTAGTCTGTAGCTGTGCACTGGGTTCTTCCTAATGCAGGTCTCTGCACTTGTCCTTGTTGAACCTCATCAGATTTCTTTCGGCCCAATCCTCTAATTTGTCTAGGTCCCTCTGTATCCTGTCCCTACCCTCCAGCGTATCTACCTCACCTCCCAGTTTAGTGTCATCTGTAAACTAGCTGAGGGTGCAATCCACACCATCCTCCATATCATTTATGAAGATATTGAACAAAACCGGCCCCAGGACCAACCCTTGGGGCACTCCACTAGATACCGGCTGCCAACTAGACATGGAGTCATTGATCATTACCCTGTTGAGCCTGACAATCTAGCCAGCTTTCTATCTACCTTATAATCCATTCATCCAGCCCATACTTCTTTAACTTGCTGGCAAGAATACTGTGGGAGACCATGTCAAAAGCTTTGCTAAAGTCAAGGAACAACATGTCCACTGCTTTCCCCTCATCCACAGAGCCAGTTATCTCATCATGGAAGGCAATTAGATTAGTCAGGCATGACTTGCCCTTGGTGAATCCATGCTGACTGTTCCTGATCACTTTCCTCTCCTCTAAGTGCTTCAGAATTGATTCCTTGAGGACCTACTCCGTGATTTTTCCAGGGACTGAGGTGAGGCTGACTGGCCTTTAGTTCCCAGGATCCTCCTTCTTCCCTTTTTTAAAGATGGGCACTACATTAGTCTTTTTCCAGTCGTCCGGGACTTCCCCCGATCGCTATGAGTTTTCAAAGATAATGGTCAATGGCTCTGCAATCACATCCGCCAACTCCTTTAGCACTCTCGGATGCAGCGCATCCGGCCCCATGGACTTGTGCTCATCCAGCTTTTCTAAATAGTCCCGAACCACTTCTTTCTCCACAGAGAGCTGGTCACCTCCTCCCCATGCTGTGCTGCCCAGCGCATTACTCTGGGAGCTGACCTTGTTCGTGAAGACAGAGGCAAAAAAAGCATCGAGTACATCAGCTTTTTCCACATCCTCTGTCACTAGGTTACCTCCCTCATTCAATAAGGGGCCCACACTTTCCTTGACTTTCTTCGTGTTGCTAACATACCTGAAGAAACCCTTCTTGTTACTCTTAACATCTCTTGCTAGCTGCAACTCCAGGTGTGATTTGGCCTTCCTGATTTCACTCCTGCATGTCCGAGCAATATTTTTATACTCTTCCCTGGTCATTTGTCCAAACTTCCACTTTTTCTACATTTTCAATTATATTGATTCCAATTACAACAGAATATAAAGTGTACAGTGCTCACTTTAAATTATTATTTTTGATTACAAATATTTGTACTGTAAAAATTATAAAGAAATAATATTTTTGAATTCAGCTAATACAAGTACTGTAGTGCAATCTCTTTAGCGTGAAAGTGAAACTTACAAATGTAGATTTTTTTTGTTAAATAACTGCACTGAAAAACAAAACAAAGTCTACTCAGTCATATTTCTTGTTCAGCCAATCGCTGAGACAAAAAAGTTTTCATTTATGGGAGACACTGCTGCCCTCCTCTTATTTACAATGTCACCTGAAAGTGAGAACAGGCGTTCACATGGCACTTTTGTAGCTGGCATTGCAAGGTATTTATGTGCCAGATATGCTAAACTTTCATATGCCCTTTCATGCTTTGGCTACCATTCCAGAGGACATGCTTCCATACTGATGATGCTGGTTTAAAAAAATAATGCATTCATTACATTTGTGACTGAACTCCTTGGGCGGGGCGGGGGGGGGGGGGGAGGATTGTGTGTCTCCTGCTCTATTTTACCTGTCTTCTGCCATATATTTATGTTATAGCAATCTCAGATGATGACCAAGCACATATTCCTTTTAAGAACAGTTTCACTGCAGATTTGACAAAACATAAAGAAGGTACCAATGTGAGATTTCTAAAGATAGTTACAGCACTTGACCCAAGGTTTACGAATTTGAAGTGCCTTCCAAAATCTGAGAGGGATGAGATGTGGAACAAGCTTTCAGAAGTCTTAAAAGAGCAACACTCCAATGCAGACACTACAGAACCCGAACCACCAAAAAAGAAAATCAACCTTCTGCTGGTGGCACCTGACTCAGATGATGAAAATGAACATATGTCAGTCTGCACTGTTTTGGATTGTTATTGAGCAGAACCTATCATCATCATGGACACACATCCTCTGGATGAAGTATGAAGGGACATAGGAATCTTCAACACATCTGGCACGTAAATATCTTCCAATGCCGGCTACCACAGTGCCATGCAAATGCCTGTTCTCACTTTCAGGTGACATTTGTAAACAAGAAGTGGGCAGCATTTCTCCTGCAAATGTAAACAAACTTGTTTGTCTGAGTAATTGGCTGAACAAGAAGTAGGACTGAATGGACTTGTAGTCTCTAAAGTTTTATATTGTTTTGTTTTTGAATGCAGTTATTTTTGTACATAATTCTACATTTGTAAGTTCAACTTTTATGATAAAAAGATTGCACTACAATACTTGTATTGGGTGAATTGAAAAATACTATTTCTTTTGTTTTTTACAGTACAAATATTTGTAATAAAAACTATAAAGTAAGCATTGTACACTTTGTACTCTGTGTTGTAATTGAAATCAATATATTTGAAAATGTAGAAAACATCCAAAAATATTTAAATAAATGATATTCTATTATTGTTTGACAGCACTATTAATCGTGATTAATTTTTTTAATCACACAGTCACAATTATTTTTTAAATTGCTTGGTAGCCCTAATTTTAACAGTCCGCATCATTTAATGTAGTGTCTCTTTGCTAGGTATATATTTGTGCAATCACAAAATTATACTAACATCTCTACCAGTGCCATCTGCCTTTTCTACCTACAAAACTTTTAACTTCCTGGAAAAGGTACCTGCTCTTTGACTGGGCTACAACATGCGGAAACTGGCAATTGCTCTTAATTTCTTACATTTTGAAGAGATGGAACATTTTTAAGAAATGCAGTAATTTTCTTATGATTTGTGTAGTAGGAAATTGCTGTTTCCTTTAAAATGCTTGGCTTTTATTTTGCTTTTTTAATTTCACTGATTCTCATTATGCTGAATTCCAACGCCCAACTATCAGCATGAACTGCTGTTAAAAAAATTCAACTTCAGTGCATTTCAGGAAACATTGTGAATGAATACAATTTATATTGGCATAGAGGTTGTCTTGAAAGATAGTCTTTTACATCCACACCAGGAATTTAGCACATTAACAAAACCTCATGCTGAGTTTCCATTGTATTGCAACATATATAGTACCATATGAAAGCTAGCAGTCAACCTAGCAGTAAACAAACAATTGCATTTTTTAAAATGCCCTCTTCAAAGCTTAAATAAACAACAGCTACTGCTAACGAAACCCCTGTTGCCAAGGTACTCGTAAGACAAAGCGTATAGCTTATATTTGCTCTTTCTTTGCAATTGTAAAAGGGTTGGATATTTGGAACCCTACTCGGCTGTCACACAATCCCGGACAAAATATGAAACATGTTGTTCAAGTGCCAATTTGTAAGTGTATAAGAGATAAATGTGCACATGCAAATAGTTTTTTAAACCATCAGCTCCTTCTTAGAGGTGGAATTTTGAAGGAGTGCTCTCAAAGAATTTGTCCCTAGAAATGTAAAGATCACTTTTTACAAAGGAGTAAACATGAAGAACTGGCTATAGATTCTCTGAAAAATAGAGGGGATCACAACAAACTTGTGATGATTCTAATAGGCAATTTCATATGTAGAATTCTCCAAGACAGTCCACAAAAATATACAGATCAGAAATTGGTCATCTGAAAGGATATTTCATTTACCTCACCTTTTTTCAGGGACACTTCTCTGCAAGTAAATAATATTACACCTAGTGGGAGTATACTTTGGTCTGCCTTGGCGGTGAGTCTCCAGTAGCATTTAATTTGTACTTGCTTGATGAAGATTTTGCTGCTCTGTATGTTTGATTTGGAAACCTGTTTTATTAATTCAAATGTAATGATAACTCCCACAATACTCACATAACAAAATTTGATGATAAACAGATGTCTATATCATTTGGTGACTTATTAACACAAAGAAGTGAATATTTCAGAGGGCAAAATGTAGTTTCTAAAAGATCTTGCTTCAGAGTTTCAGCTGGCCACCTACAGGGGTCATGAAGGTATTTTTCCCCCACTGTATTATGAGTTTTGTTATTGTTTTTAAAATCTCCTTCCTCTGAAGCCTCAGGGATGGCCATGGCTAGCGATTGTGACCAAGGCCAGGAAAGGCACGGGCTCTGAAGTGGCACCTAGAATTCTCTCACACAGGTGATTGCCTGCCTGGCTATTGCTCACTCAGAGTATAACTAATCACCACATGTGGGGTTGGGAAGAAATTTTCCCACAGGTCTGATTGGTAGTGACTTGAGAGGGTTTTTATGTTTCTTCACAGCGTACGGGTCTGGGTCACTTGCCAGGATTATCTGGGTATATCTCGCTTAATCATTTCCCTGCCATTGTGGTGGCACTATGCACCTCGGTTCCTCCTATTCTCTGCCTGTGACACATAATCGTCTGGTCTTCTGTGGATTATAATACTTTGGTCTAATTTCAGTTGTTGAATTTAGTGTGTCGGTACTGAGTGGTGCTGGTGGCCTGTGATATACAGGAGGTCAGACTAGATGATGTGGTGATCCCTTCTGGCCACTTTGTGACTCTATAGTGACTCTATATCATCATTTTACCATTTTAGTCCCTTGTAAAGGAGCACTATACACCCTGAGGAGACCTAGGGTGTTGCCACTTGTCCTTCCACATGGTTTCTGTCAGGAAGGGGCACCCTTAGGTCTGTCAGAGGATCCATAGAAGCCTTGCCAGCAAACAGTGTTGACAGGATGTACTGAATCAGCACATTCTCTATAGCCCCTGGCAATATCCGCTCACTGGTCAGCACTACCCAAGCAGAGAAAGGAATTCCAGGGCCACAGTTCTCTGAAAAAATTGCTCAACAGTGATACAGCTGCCAAATATTGCCCTTACCTTCATTGCAAGGGAAAGAATGAGCTGCCAAGGCTAAGCAGGGAATGAGGAAGAACAGAAGAATGCTGAGTTAATATAGAAAGTTGAAGAAAGAGAGACTCTGAGGCCCCCAGTGCTATGTGGAGAGAGTGAAGGAGTAAAACAGGAGCTCGGCTAACCCAAACCTATCATACTTTGGGGAAAAAACAGTGCAAAGCTACATGTCTCTAAGCAGTCTAGAACAAGAGCCTTCCCTCGGGTCTAGGGAGTCAGGAAGGAACTGTGTGTTCCTATTGAGAAACCAGGAAGTGAGAGGGAACTATAAGCAGCTTTTAAACTCAGGAAGACGTTGAGCATGACAACAAAGGATGGGGCTTCATTTCAGATTTTGCCTAGCTAAAAAGTGAAAATGCTTACATATAGCACTTTAACAGGTAGAGAAGCCAAAGGAATTTGAGCAGTTTAAAAAGTTAGGGAGAACACTTGTAATGTCTTTGGCGTAAAGTAATTCATTCTCTCTCAGTCCACAAAAGCAGATAATTACAAATCTTATTTCATGCACATGTCACAGCGTGACCTGCACAGGTCTGTCACCTCAGTGTGGGTATTTAAAAATTGACATGGTTGGGAAAGTCTGCTGTGTCTGTGGAAATTTAAGTATTAAAGGCAAAAGTGAATCCAGTTTTTGTGCTTATTATGAGTTGGAATATTTTAAAATTTCCCATGCTGTAAATTATATTCTGTATACCATGCTGCTCATGCATAATAAATAGGCATATGAAAACACAAATGCATAGTAGCTTCTCTTCTTTTTTAGCCTCAATCCCTGGACATTTCAAATTAAATTATTGTTTTTTCTAAGATACCATCACCTCACCACTTCTCTCCCCACATATATATGCAGGACAGTCCTCTATCCAATGTATATTTAATCCCATTAATTATTTTAAAATATATATTGTTCAGATTCCAAGACCATTACAACACAAACTTTTTCATGGATTACAGATGTCAGTGGCATTTTACCTGAAAGTGATCATTAATCTTCAGGAAAGAAACATAGTTAGGTAACTATAGAATAACAGAGTAAGCACAGTAGGCAGAAGTAAGGAGAAGTCTTCTTTTTAATTTACTGTTAAGGTTTTAATTTTGTAAGCAGTAATATGAACTATACCTTTCAAATAAATCACAATGTATGTGTCTATATCCTGGATTAATACACATCCCAAATATATCCTGAAGTTAACAATTCCTTTGTTAAAGCAGTAAAAATAGTGCTGTATCAACCATCAGAAGCATGGGTCATGGAGACCTAGTACGTACATACTAAGAGGCCTCCTGACTGGTTGCTTTATCCCAGCAGCAGTGTCATTTCATTTTCATGACTAATAGAATCATCACTTCCTACAAGTCGTCCATACATCTTAGATAGTAAGATTTGTTTTAATTGGAAGTGACATGGCACTTGTTCATGAGGAAATCAATAGAAGCTTCAAGACATGATTTGCCATTCAAAAATTCTGCAACTTTTTTGGTAGCTCATTATCATTTTTCATCATTATTTGTTTGTCAAAGGCCCAGTGGTAAATTAGGCATGTCACAGAAACAAGTTCAGAGGCAATTCCCACCCAGAAGAGTTTGCAGGCTTAAATTTATATAACAAAACAAGTGATGTGCATAAAGAGACAGAAATGTGGGAAGAGAAGAGTTGAGCAAGGAGGAAATAAGAACATAAGAACATGCAATCACTCAAGATGGTCAGCTTTGCATTCCTCTTGGTGTTTGTGCCCTTTTTTAAAAAAATGTTTACTGCCCCCTTACGTATTGTAGACATTATTTAAGTAAGTCCTTAGGAATGAATTTGAATGAGGCAGAAGAGGGGGCCTACCAAACAGTTTTGGACAAGATGTTCAAGAGACAGCATGGAAGAAAGCAAGGCTAGCATCAAAAACTTGACAGGAGAGACTGCAGTAGCCATGGTGGGAGATGATTAAGGAGTGGATATAAGATTTGGCCATTGGGACATATAGAAGATCCAACTTTGAGATATTTTGGAGGAGACAATCATCATATTTGGTCACCAAATTTAACATGGGGAACACAAGGAAGGACAAGTAATGAACTATCATTTTTAGATATGAAAATTGTCCATTTACATATGAAAATTGTCCATTTACTTCATGCTGTTTTGTCAAACCTGAAGATGTGAATCACAGGTAAAATTCACTCCAAGTAGAGAGCTTGGAAATGGTCTTCTGAATCCCTGAAATGGCAAAGGAATAATTGCCATTGCTCAAATACTGGTTTACATTTCAGAGTTCAAATGTGGCAAGTTAGCTATTGTTGGAAAGAACACTTTAATCCAAAGAAAGGCACAAAACAGGATCAGCAACAGTCTTCAGCTTGTCAAGTCTTGTGTTCAATGTTCTAAATATTTTTAAAAGTAGAAATGAGGTGAATGGTGAAATACTATTACATTTTTATGCTGTATAGAATCCCACAGAATGTTTCACTTTCAACAAATCAGCATTTTCCAACAGAAAAAGTTCCAAATCAATTTCCAGCCAGCTCAAGAATCTTTAGAGAATTTAGTTGCCAAACTCTAACAAGTCTCTACTGAACATATGCAAACTGAGATTTTTCAGAGGTCCATAACTTGGCCAAATTTAGACGACTTTTTCCTAGGATCAGCCAGAGATACATCCTTCACACACAAATAACCTCCCTGCTAAATTTTAAGTTCCTGCTTCACAACACAGAGGCAATAGAGCGTCTCAATGAATGAAGTATACAATTTTTTTAACATGGGCAAAAAATATATTTTTCCCTAACCTGGTTCTGTAAACAGCTAAATTGTTTCTGCTAAAATTTATATACATTATATATATATTCAGCCTGAATCAGACACCAGGCACAGAAAATTTCAGCACAAACGATTAAAGTTTGCCTACTTATAAGCAACTGAAAGAGGGTCTGATAACGGAAAATGTTGGTCAACCATAATTAAAGCAGTGCTACCAGCTCTGCTTATAATACAGTCAATTTCATATTATCTAATGAGTAAACTTGTACAGCAATTGCTCCAGAAAATTGCCAGGCTATTTTAACAGGTTCCTTTGGAATAATAGGCCTCTTCTCAAGGTGGCTCCATTCTCTGGTGGAACTTAGCAGTGTGAAAACATGAAAATCAGAACCAGTCAGAAAATGTCAAGAAAAACAACATTTTGATTAAAACCAAAAATAAAATTTAAATATTTTTCATGAATTGTATTCCATTTTCTGGATATCTTTAACAAGAATCTAATTCACATTATTTAGGTGCCAAAATATGGGTTTAAGTTCTTAACTTAAGACATCTAAGTTTTAAATATTGGTTTCTGTAAATGTGTCAGTGTTTGTGAAAGTGTCAGATTGGTAGCATTAAGTCACTGGCTGATTCATATTTATTTGTATCAATCACTAAATTAAAGGTAGTAGGATAAAGAAAGAGAGTATCAAAAAGTGTTAAGGAAAAATTTCAAGAGTTCTGAGGCCCTCAAGTTTTCAACAGAATCAAGTAGAAATGTTCCAGACAAAAATTTCCCTCCCTCCAACACACTCATTTGTCGCCAACTGCCTAAAACCCTTTTTGGAGATTCCTGTAGCTTCATCCCTCTCTTCCTCATGTACCAATATCCTTTTGACTGTCCTAAACTTTCCTACTATTCCCCCATCTGCCTTTGAGCCAGTAACTACCAGCCATTTTCATCTGCACCCTCACTAATGCATTGAAAAGAATCCTTCTCAGTTACTCCCACTCAGCTGTCCTATCAGCTGGAAAGAGACCCCGCAATGTCTTTAAATCAGTCATTTCTTTTGGAGCTAGAGTGTAACAGGAAAGATTTTATTGCTCTCTTTAAATGTCACTGATTTTGAAAACAGCTTCTTAATTATTTAATGAGAGTTTGCACATCATGTCCCTTTAGTCTAACCATTACCTTGTTCTAAAGTCCCTGAGATGAGTTTTCCTTTAGCTCTATATCCCTGGACTGCTTTTGATTTTCTTTTCTGGATGAATTGAAAACATCATAACTTTCCATTCTAACCAACAATAATAGATTTACCAATGTCTTCATTTTCCCTTGGTTTTTTGTTTTAAAGTAATTTTTAAAAAATAAACATATGGATATGAAGAGTAACAAAAAAAGAGCTATTCTGAGCTAAAGGAACATTATTGGATTGTTTGTTCATTTCATTTTTTCTTTAAAAATATAAAAGAAAAAAACAGTCTGAGAATGCCACCGCCTCCTTTGTTTTGGGGGAATAGAAATAATATTCTGTATTGTTCTAATAATTGTGTATTTTAAAATATTGTAAAACATTTAGAATAAAATTCATGAGAGGAGTGTTCAAATTGGGGATATTTCAAAATGTTTTACCTTATCTGGCATTTCCACTAATTAAACATTAAACTATGCTGCACTTTTTACACAGTTATGTGTATTCAGATACTAGAAAAAATACTGCTTTTGTAACCAGTTTCCTGACTCAGTCAAAATTCTGTACATCTGCCTAGCTTTGATTTCAACCAATTGTATTTTTTTCATAATAATTTGTGTTAAAGAGGGTATAAGATCTAGTTTCCCTCACCTTAGTTTGTGTGGAGAGGTCTGCATCCTTCACCAAACCAGCTCCACCAAAGAACCTAAAGTCATCAAGGATCCTAAAGAAAATGGTATCTACCTTTCTGGGGTAGATTTTCAAAAGCAGCTAAAGGATTTGGGCACATAACACCAATTGACTTTCAGTGAAATAAAAAACAATTATATGAAAATTATGGGACAAAGCTTATTTTTAAGGAACTCAGTTCCACAATATTTATGCATGTATATGGTCAGACATTTATATCACAATGGACAATATAATCCTTTATATTGTTGTTATCAGAAACATTTTCTATATGATCAAATGCTTCTTAGTAGCTCATTACTGGATATCGTTTGAGGGACATCAGGTACTAAATAGGAGACATCCCTTAAAATACAGAATGCATTGGCTGAGGCTGTTGGCAGAAATTTCACCAGGGAGATCAGTGGTGGGTTTAACTGGCTGGGGAAAGGATGTGGCCCAGGCAGCAGTGTGGGAAGATGTGCTTCTTCAGCACCAGTGATTCTCCTATGAAGCACTAGCTGTAAGCAGAAGTTGCTCTATCCAGCTGGAAACCTTGAGAGAATGCAGGAGTGTTTCTACTACCTGTTCACTTTTAGGATAAATCCTCCTTGGAATGGAGAGGCCAGATTGCCACATACGTCCATCCCTGTGGAAGCATCTGTGACTCTGGCCCACTATTTGTGTTACTGCTACTTTGTTATTATAAGATACAGACCTTAATGTGTATGGGTAGTATTGCATTACCGGTATTTCTAAATTACTGTAATTTCATGTAATAAAATCATCAAATCCTGAAAGGGGAGAGAGGAACATTTAAGCCTTCTTATAGTTTGATACAGAAATCTGTTTAAATAGCTACCTTTGCTAGGACTGTAGGTGAGTGTCCCAAATAGGTTTGCCTGTGATTTTGATGTAACAAGACAATTACTGTATGTTATTTGGATTCTAGCTAGTTATTAAGAATCTTATCTGTGCAGTTTAACAGCTATGGAAGAAATTTTTACAGTAATTTTTCAATCCACAGTAAATGTATATTTCACAGTTTAAAGCTATTTTTATAACATGTTGCTTCATTGAAAAAATAAAAGCTAATAAATGCATATATGTGGCTTTAAAAAGTCACCCTTTTCTCTTTTGTATCTTTGCATCTTAATGATCTGTCTGACACCTATAGAAGTTCTTTTTATCCATCTCCCCTGTTCTGGTTCTCATTTTCCCCTTCCTCCCTAGTAGACTGTTACTCATTAATCTCGGACGTTTACTTGCCATTTCTTTTTGTCTCTCACTTTCAGTTACTCAGTTTCTGGATCATCCTCCATTAAGTCTGAAAAAATCAGTTTAGAAAACAAGATCACATCTCTACTTTAACGCTCCAGGCTCTCTGTGCCAGATTTGAACTTTACAACCATTTTAAAGTTTTTGTTGAATGTTTAAAAGAAATCCTAGTTTACAGTTTTTGATTTCCCCTGCTTGCTTTGATGTTACCATTGCTTATATCAATGCCATTGCAATGAAAGAGAATACAGTTTTGCTAATATGTGATAGCAGCACATTACTCAGGTAGTCAAGCTAAAGATAAGGACATGGAAAATGTATTGTACTTGTTTTCTAAAGAGCAAGAGTAACTAATGAGTGTTATACATTAAATTTACCTAATTAACTTTAAAGTTTTTACCACAAAAAATTCTTTCTGGTGGTTAATTCTTGACTCTCTGTTTAGTCAGCACTTTTACTACTGTGACTGCCCCAATAACACAGATCTGCCAACATCCTCTAACAAAGAAACCAATAGATTTTAAGTTTGCACAAGTTTTTATATATTTGCATGTCTCAGTCATGAACCATTAGAAACATGTGCTTTCCCCTTTTAAATGTATACATCAGCAAAGGCCCTACGGGGAAGCATCTGTATGAATGTATGTGATGGTTCAAATGTTTTATAGGTGCTATTCTCTATTTTCATATTCTAAAATAAATATTTTCATACCTTATTTCCAATATTTTCCTTTGTTCATGATAATTAGTCCTGACAATATAAAGGAAGAAGAAAATGTAGTATTGAAACATTACAATATTTTCAATAACTCTATACAGTTGTGTTTAGAATAGGTAGTAATGTATTAAATCCCTGCAATTGAATATAAGGATTTGCCTGCATGGAGTTCCATTGAAGTCAGAATGGTTCTACCTGAGTCCAAGACTTTACCTGCACACTGGAATGAAGTTAGAGATCTTAACAAAAGGAATTGTCATATATTATTAGTATTATTTTGGCAGGGTAGAAAGTTGTTCTCCATTACCATCAGTGTAATTGACTATACAAGAGTTCCAACTGAGGCCCCCTGTGGTTGTAACAAGATGTAGGAAACAAGGTTTCACAAAATTCATATATACTAGTGAATTATTCGCCCAGCACTGTAAACTGTGCACATAATGGGAAAAGCTATTTGTTAAATAATATATTCAAAAAAACTGCTGTGAAATTCACCAGATACATTATTTGATGGATGGCATTTAATCATCTCTCCTGAGCTCTAGAGTCAAATGAAAAGAGAAGTCGAATTCTATGGCAGATTCACACACATGCCACTCCTCTAGGGTCTGGTGTACACTAGCTATCTTCCTGATAACACCATCCTGGCCACTATGGATGTAGAAGTCCTCTACACCAACATTCCACACAAAGATGGACTACAAGCTGTCAAGAACACTATCCCCGATAATGTCACGGCTAACTTGGTGGCTGAACTTTGTGACTTTGTCCTTACCCATAACTATTTTACATTTGGGGACAATGGATACCTTCAGATCAGCGGCACTGCTATGGGTACCCGCATGGCCCCACAGTATGCCAACATTTTTATGGCTGACTTAGAACAACGCTTCCTCAGCTCTCGTCCCCTAATGCCTCTACTCTAGTTGCGCTATATTGATGACATCTTCATCATCTGGACCCATGGAAAAGAAGCCCTTGAGGAATTCCACCATGATTTCAACAATTTCCATCTCACCATCAACCTCAGCCTGGTCCAGTCCACACAAGAGATCCACTTCCTGGACACTACAGTGCTAATAAACGATGGTCACATAAACACCACCGTATACAGGAAACCTACTGACCGCTATTCCTATCTACATGCCTCCAGCTTTTACCCTGACCACACCACACGATCCATCGTCTACAGCCAAGCTCTGCGATACAATCGCATTTGCTCCAACCACTCAGACAGAGACAAACACCTACAAGATCTCTATCAAGTATTCTTACAACTGCAGTGCCCACCTGCGGAAGTGAAGAAACAGATTGATGAAGAAACAGGAACAGAAGAGTTCCCAGAAGTCACCTACTACAGGACAGGCCTAACAAAGAAAATAACAGAACGCCACTAGCCATCACCTTCAGCCCCCAACTAAAATCCCTCCAACACATTATCAAGGATCTACAACCTATCCTGAAGGATGACCCAACACTCTCACAAATCTTGGGAGACAGGCCAGTCCTTGCCTACAGACAGCCCCCCAACCTGAAGCAAATACTCACCAGCAACCACATACCACACAACAGAACCACTAACCCAGGAACCTATCCTTGCAACAAAGCCCGTTGCCAACTGTGCCCACATATCTATTCAGGGGACACCATCACAGGGCCTAATAACATCAGCCACACTATCAGAGGCTCGTTCACCTGCACATCCACCAATGTGATATATGCCATCATGTGCCAGCAATGCCCCTCTGCCATGTACATTGGTCAAACTGGAAGTCTTTACGTAAAAGAATAAATGGACACAAATCAGATGTCAAGAATTCTAACATTCATAAACCAGTCGGAGAACACTTCAATCTCTCTGGTCACGCAATTACAGACATGAAAGTTGCTATATTACAACAAAAAAAACTTCAAATCCAGACTCCAGCGAGAAACTGTTGAATTGGAATTCATTTGCAAATTGGATACAATTAACTTAGGCTTGAATAGAGACTGGGAGTGGCTAAGTCATTATGCAAGGTAACCTATTTCCCCTTGTTTTTTCCTACCCTCCCCCCCCCCCCCCAGACGTTCTTGTTCATCCCTAGATTTGTGCTGGAAATGGCCCACCTTGATTATCATACATATTGTAAGGAGAGTGGTCACTTTAGATAAGCTATTACCAGCAGGAGAGTGGGATGGGAGGAGGTATTTTTTCATACTTTGTGTGTATAAAAAGATCTTCTCCACTTTCCATAGTATGCATCCAATGAAGTGAGCTGTAGCTCACGAAAGCTTATGCTCAAATAAATTGGTTAGTCTCTAAGGTGCCATAAGTACTCCTTTTCTTTTTGGTGTACACTAAAAAATTAGATTGGCATAACTACATCTCTCAGGGGTGTGAAAAATCCACCCCCCTGAGAGGCATAGCTAAGGTGACCTAAGTCCCCGTGCAGACTGACCTAGGTCAGCAATAGAATTCTTCTTCTGTTCACCTAGCTACTGCCTCTCAGGGAGGTGAATTACCTACTCTGTCAGGAGAACCCCCCCTGTTGGTATAGGTAGTGTCTACATTAAAGCGCTCTAGCGATGCAGCTGCAGCACAGTAACTGTGCCACTGTAGTATTTTAAGTGTAGACAATCTCTAAATCAATAGTAGGAAAAACTTCCTTGGAGACAATGTTATATAATAATGATTGCATCCCCGCTTGGTACAGCTGGTTAACCCCAGGATAAAGCAATGCATAGATTGTGAATCTGAGCCTTTATAGTGGAATTTAGGGCTGATCCAACTCCTTTTAAAGTCAAATGAGGGAGTTCCATTGACCTCAATGGGCTATGGATCAAGCTCTAAAATATCTATGTTATGTTGGAAAGCAAAATTTATTTTCTTTTAGATTTAAAGGTGTTGTTTTGCTTCTTGTGTTTTTTCCTTTTCTCTCTCTCCCTTGCCTGCCACTCCCCAACTTCCTTTTGTTTATTTTGTGGCTGAGGCTAGGGTTTGGGTTCAGGTTACAAACAGGATTACATTTTTAAAAAACATGTTTGAGTTCTAGCAAATCCATGTGATACAGACAACAGCACAGTTGCTAGATAAATCATACACATATCCAGAAAACAGAATGGAAGGTTCTTTTTCTAGTTCTGAAGCCACCGGCTTCTACCTATCAGTAACATCATGTCCCATACCCTTTCTGAGGTTTAGCCACTACAGGATAACATCACACTTTCTGTGATACAGAACTGTCAATTATGTCTAGGTTTTAGGCGTTAATGTTCATTTGGGGGTTGTATTTAGACTTTCAGATTTAGAATCAGATCCATGGGTGTTGTAAATTGCAGAAACTCCATTGATGCCCATGGAATCAGGGCACCTGGGTTTAAAAAGGAGCTCACTTCAGTTTGTGGTGTGCGTGTAAGGAGCTGGGAGCAAGAGGTGCTAGGAGCTGAGAGTGAGAACGTGTACTGTTGGAGGACTGAGGAGTACAAGCATTATCAGACACCAGGAGGAAGGTCCTGTGGTGAGAATAGAGAAGGTGTTGGGAGGAGGCCATGGGGAAGTAGCCCAGGGAGTTGTAGCTGTCACGCAGTTGTTCCAGGAGGCACTCTAGACAGCTGCATTCCACAGGGCCCTGGGCTGGAACCTGGAGTAGAGGTTGGGCCCGGGTTCCCCCCAAACCTCCTAACTCCTGCTCAGACAGAGGAGTTGACCTGGACTGTGGGTTCATGAAAATGGCCAAACTGAGGGCTGCCGTGAAGCTCCAAGGCGAGCAAATCCGCCAATAAGCGCAAGACCCACCAAGGTAGAGGAGGAACTTTGTCACAATATCTATATTTGTAATATAAAATTAGTTGTAGAGCAAACACTGTCCCACTAAGTATTATTTGTGCTGTATTTCACAACGATTGTTAAACTTCTTGGGATAGTTGTTGTCAAGGTTCCTTCCCCACTCTGAACGCTAGGGTACAGATGTGGGGACCTGCATGAAAAACCTCCTAAGCTTATCTTTACCAGCTTAGGTCAAAACTTCCCCAAGGTACAAAATATTCCACCCTTTGTCCTTGGATTGGCCGCTACCACCACCAAACTAATACTGGTTACTGGGGAAGAGCTGTTTGGAAACGTCTTTCCCCCCAAAATACTTCCCAAAACCTTGCAAGGTTTGGTAAAAAGCCTCACCAATTTGCCTAGGTGACTACAGACCCAGATCCTTGGATCTTAAGAACAATGAACAATCCTCCTGACACTTGCACCCCCCCTTTCCTGGGAAATGTTGGATAAAAAGCCTCACCAATTTGCATAGGTGACCACAGACCCAAACCCTTGGATCTGAGAACTATGAAAAAGCATTCCGTTTTCTTACAAGAAGACTTTTAATAGAAATAGAAGTAAATAGAAGTAAAGAAATCCCCTCTGTAAAATCAGGATGGTAGATACCTTACAGAGTAATTAGATTCAAAACATAGAGAATCCCTCTAGGCAAAAACTTAAGTTACAAAAAAAATACACAGACAGAAATAGTTATTCTATTCAGCACAATTCTTTTCTCAGCCATTTAAAGAAATCATAATCTAACACATACCTAACTAGATAACTTACTAAAAGTTCTAAGACTCCATTCCTGGTCTATCCCCAGCAGAAACAGCATATAGACAGACAGAGACCCTTTGTTTCTCTCCCTCCTCCCAGCTTTTGAAAGTATCTTGTCTCCTCATTGGTCATTTTGGTCAGGTGCCAGCGAGGTTACCTTTAGCTTCTTAACCCTTTACAGGTGAGAGGAGCTTTCCCCTGGTCAGGAGGGATTTCAAAGGGGTTTACCCTTCCCTTTATATTTATGACAGTTGTGAAGTTGTATCTAATAGGAGCTGGTATTGTTCTTTGATCATAGAAAAAGGTAGGGTTGAAAGTTAAAATCTGTGAGAGGATAAACCCATAGAGTGAAATGATCAAATATGGTGGTCTGTTTACCTAAGAGAGAGAATTCCTCAATAATCAACATACATCTGCAAAATTTTAAGCCTAACTATATCTTTTGAAAATTCCACTTAAGATGTAGGATTAAAAAGTATATTATGTTATGTATTTTCCAGAAAGGGTATTCTGTTCAACAGCGGGAAAAAATCCTTTATAATAATACTTACTCATTTACAAAGTTCAATCAGTTTGCTTTTGGCTACAATTATTCTCAAGAAAGCCATTATTTTATTCATGGTATGGAATGTACCCTGACTTACCATCAGGTTGCACCCTGAAGAGCTAAGAAAGAAAGAAAGAAAAAGAATTAATAATGGGAAAAAATTATTCTGTCAATCAACACAGATTGTTTAATCTCAGCTGAAAGGAGATGTGAGAGAAAAGTCTTTATTTTATCTTATGATTACTTTGCCCTTATGCTTTGCCCTGAAGCAAAAAATAAAATTCAAAGACATGAAATGAAAACAACAGTGAAAATGAATCACTGAATGTAATAAAGAGTAAATTTTGAGGAAAGAACAGAGACTAATAAATATAATAACCTTTCACTGTCTTCTTAAACTAACCTGAAATGAACTGGTTAACACTGTAAACTAAATTTATTTATACACATACACACACACACAATTTTTAAAAGGAATTTTGATAATTCCACATTGACAAGCTTTCTAAATGGTAGATTTAGATTGTCATATGATAGATGTGGAATTATCAAAATTCCTTTTAAAAATTCGGTGACTACTTGCATTGAACCATCTAGCAATCTAGGCTGAAATCCTGGCCCCACTGACTTCAGTGGAGCAAGGATTTCACTCCTAATGTTTGAGCTGCATTTTCAAACATCAGTGTCTAAGTCATGCCTCAAAATATGGGTAACCAATCAAGTAATTACCCCCAGAACAGCTGCTTGGATTTTTGAACACATACTATACTACCAGTTTGGAACTGTATTTTGTTCATGCAAAGTAGGCACCAATTTTTATGCACTACAAATCTAATTTTATTTTGCAATATTTTGACAATATGAATTGCTTGCATAAAGTACAGCATATTCAACAAGTTCAAAGGAACTGAACAAATTGAATAATCCTCTGCAAGCTTGTTTCAAATTAGCATTACAGCCAAAACGGTCTTGCAACCTGTCGCGGGGCGACGACTCATTGGTGTGACACCTCCTGTC
Organism: Lepidochelys olivacea; assembly: GCF_965140295.1. Classification (NCBI taxonomy): domain Eukaryota; kingdom Metazoa; phylum Chordata; order Testudines; family Cheloniidae; genus Lepidochelys; species Lepidochelys olivacea. Next base: position 100,619,529 of record NC_140414.1, read on the forward strand.
GGTCCTCCTGGGAATGAGCTCTTCTGGACAGAAGCACCCTCTACAGGCCAGTGTCTCGCCTGCCACTGGTCCCCATGTTCCTCCCAGACCCTGGTGCCCTCCTCGTCAGGGTTCCGCCCCAGCAGTAACCCACAATCTGAGTCTCCCCACCCAGGGAATCCCCCAAACCCTCTACCCCACCCTGCCTCAGTGGCCACTGCCAGTCACCATCTAGCCCCCTCTCCCTGGGGCAGACTGCAGTCTATGAACCACTCTTCATTGGCAAGGGGGGTTGGACCAGCTGCCTCTGAAGTAAAAAAGGAGGGGAGAAGAAAATAGCCCAAAGGTACTGTTTTATTTTTGTTTTTGCAGTCCCTTTTAAAAACTGAATTGAAATACTTAGTGTAATGCTAATAATGACCAATAGCCATGCCCAGGTCTAATACACTTCCTGGTGGCATTTATTTCCTAAAAAATACATTTTGCCATCAGTCTCTGCTTTCATTTCTCATGTTACCAAGTTAGTTAATGAAATTTACTTTATTTTTTTCAGCAAGAAAAAGGAATTTATTATTCTATATTGCACCCCATGTGTGCTAGCCATTTTATGAACAAGTAAGAAGACAAGGGGCTGAATTCTGAAGTGGTAAAATATTTACCTTCTTCTAGAGACTTTGGCATGTATACCACACTAACTCAGACTTCCATAGGCTCAATTATTTTGTTAGATTGAGTCAGACTTGCTCACTAACATGCAACAGAACTTCTTCTCACAGTACCTCTTATTTGACCCTGCACTGGGGTGCCCTTGCTAGAAATGAAGGGGTTATGGAGCAGTTCTGGGCCTAGGTGACTCTGCCTTGCCCGTCCGCCCACACCAGCAGAGACTACTCTAGCTGGAGGAAGGAGCTTAAATAAGAGACACACAGGGCAGAAAACAAACCTATCCTGAGAGTTGAACAATGGTGCTGCAGAAGCCTTCGCTCCAGGAAGGGGTTAGCAGCACAGCCCTGAAGGGCTGAAGATTCAAATTATTTTTATCATTGTTAATATTATTTCTGTCATATGTAAGACTTTGAGACTGGGGAAAGGTGAACGGTAGAAAGTGGCCCAGGGAGGCAGCCTCAAGGCACTGATATTGTTGCCTCTCAGAGAGCCCTGGGCTGGAACTTGGTGGAGTAGGAAAGCCTGGGCTCCCCTACCAACCACCTTTCCTCCCCCTCCTCTCAGGAGTGAGGAGAGGATAGAGATGCCAAGGGCCATGAGGTGAGGATGAGCCACCCAAATGGATCAGGACATGGGCTGAAGACTCTTCCCAAGGATGTGGAATTCTTCATACTTCTTTGGATTTTGTTACTCCTGAAGGAGCCAAAACAGATTGGTGACCTGACTAGAGGGCCGAGTTGCCACTCACCAAAAGGCAGGTCATCACAATATAGGAAGTGTTGCTGACAAAAGGCACCAGAGACAAGGGAGGCCAGTTGTGGGGGATGATTATGTGGCAGAAAAAAACAATTATGAGGAGGATGTAGACATAAGTTATAGATATGGGAACTTGCTATAACCCTCCCTTCTAACTAACTAAAGATTTATTAACTAGAAAAAAGAAAGGAGAGTTATTTACAAAGTTAAAACAAATAAACATACACACACAAATAAGTTGCAGTTTTAGGTTTCAGATGGTGATAGAGCTGCTGAAATATGCCAGCTCTATATATCCATTAGGGCTAACCCAGGTTAATCCTGGGGATCTATTGCTTATGTTTAGGAATCTTTGCCCCTTAGTTTCCAAACAGCATAAAAATACCCCAATTCCTTCTGGTCAAGGATTTTTAAGACCATTTCCCTAGAGTCCAACCTGATGGGATGAGGGCTTCTGCACTAACCTCTTCATGGGTGGGGGGCAAGAGCAATTGACAAAGTTGTTCCATAATGGCCCTTTTGGATTCAGTAGTCCTTCCTGATGAGCAGCGATAATACCTTTTGTAGGACTCAAGCATTTTGCATTAGGTGAAGTTTTTGTCCCATTTGGTGAGTTACAGAGTTTCTGAATACACATTTTACAGTTATAGAGCAAACACTGAAGTGTTACCTTATAGCATTGGATACAGATATTATAAGTAGGATTAATACATGCACCATCCAACAAGCGTTCCATACAGTTTAAACACTAAGCACATTCTTCTAACACTAATATCTATTTTAACAATACTAACACACAGATAAGCCAGACTGGTTTCCAGCTATGCATGTGTCAGTGTTTAGTGAGCTGTGGGCCTTGGCATGAGCTGGCACCTGGTCTGCCAGCATTACAGTCTTTTGTCAATATCACTGTTTACTGGATTATGGAGTGAGTTTAGCAGTAACTATGTTTTGTTTTCTAGTTTTTTTTTAATGCCAGAATCATCCTGTTGTCTTTGCCTCAGCTCTTTTATTCACATTTAATCAGAAGTTCAGTTACATTAAAGTGTCAGTACAATATACATCAGCTATTACTGCAACAGTGACTTGGGAACCTGAGAAGGCAGAGCAGATTCCACATTTCAAAGACAATCCCATACCACCTCTCATTCCCAAATGGGAAGCTTAGCCTGCCAAGTTTCAGCTCTTTAAAATGAAGCACAAGAAATTTTGGATCAAATTCAGATATCACAAATGTGATCTAAATTTTTCAACAGATTGTTGGCAGCTATGATAAAACTGTTTTATTTTCTTGTAGTGGACTTTAAAGTATTGTTTGGAGTCCAGTTTGGGATCGGCTTCCAACTTCTACATGACAGGTCTTGAGGATCTGAGGGAGACAGGAGTAGTGAGCTTTTCTTGATGACAACACAGGCAGAATTAGATTTCCCATGTTGTGGGGTCATCAGATTGTGGAATAACAGTGTTTGTGACATTTGGCTCTTAAGAGGAACATAGCCAAATGAAACTTAGGCAATGTGTATCACAGGTCAGGGCAAGTGCACTTGTGTTCCCCCTCCAAGGTCCCTCGAGGGGACCCACTCTAGGCTCCCAGCGCCTCAGCCATCACCTCTCTTGGGCAGAGACCCGTGTATCATAGAATCATAGAATCATAGAATATCAGGGTTGGAAGGGACCCCTGAAGGTCATCTAGTCCAACCCCCTGCTCGAAGCAGGACCAATTCCCAGTTAAATCATCCCAGCCAGGGCTTTGTCAAGCCTGACCTTAAAAACCTCTAAGGAAGGAGATTCTACCACCTCCCTAGGTAACGCATTCCAGTGTTTCACCACCCTCTTAGTGAAAAAGTTTTTCCTAATATCCAATCTAAACCTCCCCCACTGCAACTTGAGACCATTACTCCTCGTTCTGTCATCTGCTACCATTGAGAACAGTCTAGAGCCATCCTCTTTGGAACCTCCTTTCAGGTAGTTGAAAGCAGCTATCAAATCCCCCCTCATTCTTCTCTTCTGCAGGCTAAACAATCCCAGCTCCCTCAGCCTCTCCTCATAAGTCATGTGTTCCAGACCCCTAATAATTTTTGTTGCCCTTCGCTGGACTCTCTCCAATTTATCCACATCCTTCTTGTAGTGTGGGGCCCAAAACTGGACACAGTACTCCACCAATGTCGAATAGAGGCCTCACCAATGTTGAATAGATGTATCTCTACATCCTGACCAGGGTTTTTTCAGGCTGCAGAGTTCCCTGACTACACTGTGGTATCCCAAGCAAGCCAGACTGCCTAAACAGGCCAGCATCTGTGCTTTGCTTTCTCTCTAGATAAGAACAGCAGGGTACATAATCCATCAAAGTTCTCATTTAATATCTAATGGGGCAAATTCTGAGCATGATTTGTTAAATTGTCAGTATTCCCTTATTATTTGCAATTAGATTGGATTGACATTATTTGTTCTTAACAAATCCATGTTGACTTGTAGTTATCACCTTATTATCTTCTACATGTTTGCAGACTGATTATTTGCTCCATTATCTTTCCAGGTACAAAATGTATAATTCTCTGGATTGTCCTTTCCCCTCTTTTTTATAGCTAGGTACTCTATTTGTCCTTTTCCAGGCCTCTTGGATCTCTACCATCTTCCATGAGTTTTCAGAGATAATCATTAATGGCTCAGAGATCTCTTCAGCCAGTTCCTTAAGTATTCTAGGACGTATTTCATCAGGCCTTGCTGACCTGAAGACATCTAACTTGTCTTTAGTGATTCTTAACTTGTTCTGATATACTTGGTACATCAAAACTTATTATTATGTTTTAGGAAGGGGTTCCCTTGGGCACACAAGCATTTTATACTATTCTGGAGCTGGTGATGAAGGAGGGTTGACTTGTTTAAACCATTTTGCAATCCCTGCCAAACAGCTTTCTTATATGCCCTACACATCCTGCTAACCAATGTAGAGGATTCTTTAACACCTCGAGGGTTATCTTGTTACTTTTTTTTCTCCTCAGTAAATGTATCCTACTTAAGATGATGATAACGAAAACTAGCACTTATATTAATTTGTAATGAAAGGTTACACTGGGGTGTGATATGGAATGTTCATCAGATCTACTTTGATTGTGAGCTCCACACACATTCAGATGTGGTTTGTCGCTTGTCCTTTAATGCTAATGGAAATGGCAAATTTGCCCAATGAAGATTCAAAAGGCACAAAATATAACTCTTGAAAATAACTAAAGCACTTCTGTGATCACATGGCATAAGTGATAAAGGAGCCAATAGGTTCCAATGTTTATGAAATTGGTAAACCTAGACCACTTCTGGATTCATGCCACACATTCATAGATAATCTCAAGGAAGAGTAGTATGCTTGCCTCACTATATCATGAATGAATGATCTCAGAGAGAAAGTAAATAGTTGGTTAAGACATTAGTAGATAATACTCTATACACCAGTCAAGGCAAAGAAATAATGCAGAGGGAAGTAGAGAGATTAGAAACAAATCACTTTTAGCTGGGACATTTGAAGAAAAGTAATCCAAAACACAGCTATTCATTGGTAGTGAGAAAGCAGCCATATTGAAACAGACCCCAGGTTACAGTGGACAGCATATTATTCGTAAGTGTGCCATGCAGTTAGGCAGAAGACATGGCCAATGCATTTCTGGGCTTCTTTTGTCAGAGGAATTACATTATTAACATGAAAGAAGTAGTTCCTCTGTGTACAGCTCTGGTGCCATTGCACGTGGAGCATTATGTTCAATTTTGGAAATTCATTAGTAGAAAAATTGGAGGTAGTTTAGGAAGCAAAACAAAAATGGTCTGTGAGCTGGAAGGGCTGATCCACAAAAAGATTAAGTTAAAAGTGGAATTGCGCTAAGTGAGATCTGCAGTCTACAAATAGTTATTTTGTAATAGATTTTATAGGTTTTGTAACAGGCCTATGTTGCAAGATCCATCTATTTATTCAAACTTTTGGCTAATAGGATGCATTCGGAGGGTTGAATCTCTGAAACAATGAAGGAGGCAATTGGGGATGAGGAATTAGAGATGTGAGTTTATCATTTTACTTTTGTTTGTGATTATACATACTTCCTTAGAAATGTTGATAGGTGCATTTAGATCATCATTTTTCAAAAGGTCAGGTACTAGGTCACCATGATTACATGCATAGAACAGAGCTATAAATATACTTCTGACCAGTTATGCTGTTAACTTGACATTTGAGCTCTCAAACACCGAAAATCTGCAAAAAAAAAAAATATGTAAGTTCATGCATATTAAGTGTGTACATTTCTGCACAATTGCATGACTGCCTTTTTAAAAATCAGGCCCGAGTAAAAAATAAATAAATAAAATAATACAAAGGAAAAAAAACCTTTGTAGCACCTATATATATATATATATATATATATATATATGTGTGTGTGTGTGTATACACACACACACATAAACACAGGTAAGATGCACTGAAAGTATAATGCTACCACAAAGTTGTTGTTTTTTTCTTTTTATTCATTTATATATACACACAGTGTGTGCATGTGAATATTCTTTGCAATCAGGCATACACCAGCCAGATGAGCATTAACTGGCATGAACTTCAGGCCTGAAGTTTGGCTATGAGGCTGGTGGAGTGTTGGTTTTTTTGTTTTTTTTTATGGTACATTAGCACTTTTTTCTCACAGTGCAGCATAACTGTCCCTGAATTCCATCCACTAGTTTCATATCTATAAGGAACATTTGAAACTTTAAATTAGCCTCTGCAGAAGACCGTGAAAGTAGAGGGTGTGTTTTTTTTTAATTTAGTCCAAATTTTTTGTTGTTAAATATGATAACTGAAACTTGAAACTGTTTTGGTAATTGTATGTGTTTGTTTTTGGTGGCAATCTGCACTATTTGATTTTCAAAAACTGAACATTTTTACTGAAAATATTTTTTTTTAAAAACTGTCTTCAGTGTGGTAGCTGTGTTAGTCCCAGGATATTTGAAAACTGCAAATTTCGGGGGGAAGGGGACAGGTGTTGTGGTTTTTCACTGAACAAAGAAAACAATTTTGTGGTAAATTTATATATCTTTTAAATTGCCATAATAATTGGCACCTTTGACTAACTAATACAGGTATGACACCAGGAGAATGAAATAAGTAGTGAACAAATGCAACCTTTACTTGTTTTAAGAAAAATGAGAACAAAATAGTAGTGAAAACTAAAGAATCTCAACAAGTGGCAACTAAATGATGATGTTGGAGTTGCATGTCAAGTTCAACTGGTGAGCTACAGACACTTATTGGGGTCCTGAGATGAGACCAAAGACCAATTTTGGACCTGCAGCCCCATCTGCAAGTGCCCCAGGTAAGCCAATTGTAGATGGATGTGAACTGCTTTTATCTTTATGCCTTGCATGTCTCTAGTTGATTGCAGCAATACACAAGCACTCAAAATCTCTCAGTCCAAGGAGGCAGAGCTGCCTCCACTGGATCTTGTCATGAGCTAATAGCTCCCAGATGTTGAGGTCCACATTGCAAAATTGAAGGTTGACCTAGGGAGTGTCTTCGTACCATTTTCCTGGTGTGGCCCTAGAATGAGTTCCAGTCTGCAATTCTCCATAAAAGATGGCCTTGGGTATTCTACTGTCAGACATACGGACCATATGGCTGCACCATCTCATCTGACCTCTCACTGTAAAAGCTTCAATGCCTATGAATGTTGCAGCACTCAAAGACCTCTGTACTAGGAACCAGATCTTGCCATTTAATTCCCATTATCCACCATAGACATTGTAGGTGGAATTAGTCCAACCATTATATGTGATGTTGATAAGTAGTCCACATATCATCGCTGTAGAGGAGTGAGGTGATGACATCAGTGCAGTAAACATCAATTTGTTTGCAATCTGACACCATCTTCATTCCAGAGAAAACACTGAAGTTTTCCAAAGGCATTGCTGGCTGCACTAATGTACTTCATAATGTCTTTGTAAATCATGGCATCTAATGAAACAACACTGCCTAGATAGCAACATTTATCAATTACCTTGAGCAGTACATAATCAATGGACATAACTGGAGTAGTTGCAGTACTTCCCAGTCAGGATAGACCATGTCTTTTGTTTTCTTTAGGTTCATCATTACACCAAAATGTTTTGCTGTGTGCGCAATAAAGCACCATCAGCAAACAGTAATTTGTGAATTATTGTCTTTGCATGCTGGCAATGCTGATTCAAGACACCATCATCCTTACAGCATTACATATATATGCTGCAATCAATGTCTTTGAATGCATCCATTACAATAGCTGTAAAAATGGTGCTAAATAATATCAGGGCAAGTACACCACCTTGTTTATTCTATTGGTGACAACAAAGGTAGCTGAGAAGCAGTCTTTGTCAAGGACACAAACCTTCATTCCTGCATGAAAAGATTAATAATGTTGACAAACTTATTGGGGCAACTGAACTTGAGGACTGTCCACAGGCCATCTTGATTTACAGAGTTAAAGGCCTTAGTAAGATTGACAAAAATTACATATAAGTCTTGATTCTGATCATGACATTTCTCCTGAATTTGCTGGAGTGCAAAGATCACGTCTGAATTATCACACCCGGGACAAAAGCCGCATTGACTTTCATGCTGTAACTTAAGAAATACAAAAATAAATAAGCTAAAAAATAAAGAAACTCAACATGTGGCAACTAAATAAAGGGTTAATGAAAGTTCAATTTAATTTTTTTTCTAACAAAAATTTTTGACACGTAAATATTTTCCTTTGTTAATTTTCCACATTTTTTAACATTTTTGGATAGGAAGAGTTGTTGGGGAAAAAATCTGTTTTCAATGAAAATCTTTACACTTTTTATTTTTGTGAAAAATTTCTTTTTTTGGCACAACCCCTTTCAGCCACCTCTGATAGTATGGAATCAGACTGAAGAAAGAAAGAAATTGTTAACAAGTCACCATGTCCTAACAGTAACAGCTCAGAGATATCTTATATACTCTTATCTTATGTTTAGAACAGGGAATATATATAACTGTGGTATCTGTTGACAAATGACTAACGTTAAGTCTGAATATCTCTCACTAATTTTGTCATTTTGCCAAACTCCGATTTCACCAAAATGCCATTGCCTTACCATGTGGCACATGCATATATTTTAAATCTCACCTAATGCCATTACCCTTATTGTGTGGGGGAGGAGGTATATGAGAGAGGAATGATGGTGGTAGTTCTACAAAGTGTGCAGATTTTTTAAATACTTAACCATTTCAAGCATCTGCCACATCTTGGAATTATTTTGTAGCATTTGGAGAAAATATACACTGTGAAATATGCTTATCATTCATGGAGAGAATTGTGTTGTAGGTAATAGCATTGAAGAATCAACTATTTAACTTGTAAACAAAGTGACTTCAAGCAGAGAGATTGATGAGTAATTGATGCAAAGAAAATAACCAGCATCTAAAGACAATAGATTGGTCAATATGTAAGCTAGAAGATTAGCTGTCAAGGGTAGTTAGTATCTTGTCAAATGAGAAATCACACTTTAACCAATTTAGGCAAAAAGTGGAAAGGTAATTGGGTTCAGGGTTGAGTTCAGTGTTCCATTCTGTCTTCAATCAACTCTTTTTGTAAAGGTTATAAATCCCTATTTAAATAACTAAACCAAAATTAGAGCAATTGCATTATGTCAAAGATTCATCTTCATTGCTGAGAAAAGTACTGATACATTTCTAGGGGCTATAGATGTCACAATTCCATGCCTTTATTCAAGATTTTTCTCCTTCTCTATACCCTGGCAACTTTTCCATTGAAAACAATGTTGCTGTAACAGATACTAAAACCAGGGCTGTTTAATAGAAGCCTTTCTTTTCTCTATTCAGATTATTGTTTTGTCATTGTTATTTTTCTGAACTTTTTAACTGCTACAAAAAACTGCAAAATCACTTTTATCATTGTATAATCATTGTATAAAAATGTTATGAGTCTCATCATAACTAAAGGATTCTGTTCTGAGCTTAAACTTACACAGGACTGGGAACTTGTTTAAAAGTTAATATTTCTTTCTCATTTTCATCAGTATTGGATGACACCCTCACTTATAGTTTTAGGGAAAGCAGAATAGAAACTCTGAAAATGACAATGGGAAGCACCAAGAACTACCAATGCCCTCTGCCACAGGAAAATGATCACCTCTGGTTTGGCCATCTAATCTTAATCGTTGCTCCTTGCTCTGGAAGAAAAGAAAAACTCTGCTAATTTGTCTTGGGAATTTTGGAAAAAACCCTTCCTGCTTGCAAATTTGCATATCAATTTAACTATATGTATATGTATATGAGCAATAATTATTATAGTTAAGTATTTAATGCAATTTATAGCCAAGATAACATTATGTAATTAAGATGAGATGCTTAGCAGTCCTGAATCTGTTAATCATTTCTTCATCAGTCATATGACATAAGGTAAGTTTTCTAAAGTTTATACGTCTGTCACATGGAAGGAGTCAATTTCCACTGACTCTAGTTGCTATTGTTAAACCCTCTTTAAAAAAAATCAAATGCAAAGTGTTTTAAACAAAATAGCAGTCCAAAGTTAATACAGTCATTTAGTAAAACACACAAAGGGAAATACCTAGGATGGAGGTGAGGTAATCAATATTTGTTAGCAAATATCACTTCAGAACGTCAAAAGGCCACGTCTTGTTCGCAAATCAGTTCTTTCTGCAGTGGCCTGCTCAGCTGTTGAGGTGGATCTGCCAACTGGAGCCTTTGTTACCTCTTACTGCTTTCCACTGTAAATGACAAGGTGCGCAAGTATTGCTATTGTCAGTACACCAGTATTTGTCAGTAGCTTCACAAATAGTCTTAAGGAACAGCCAGCGACTCTTATAAGACTGACCCCCTCTGAGTGATTATGATGATGTATGGTCTTGGGGTAGCAGATGTGGTTTGCAACCTGCCTACGTAAAAGCACTGTATGTTTGAAATACAACATTCTTTTCCGCTTGCAATGGGGGGTAACTGATTGGCATGCTTGTTGTATTTTTTTGTTCTAGTTTTGTCACATAACCTTTTGTAAATATTTCCAGAGTTAACTGTCTGTGACTCACAAAGTTTAGCAGATATTGGCACTAACGTTTTTGTCCTCCTGCCCTCAAGTCTCTGAAAGGGTAATCTTCATAATAAAACTTGGGGATTTCTATAGTAAAACTTTCCAGTGTTCTAACAATACTAAATGTGGATCTCTTGTAGTCAACAGGAGTTTTATCAAGTTTTTTGCTATCTGGATTGACTGTTCTGCTAACACATTTGATATGTGCAGAGCCAAAGCAGGGTGTGCGATCTTTGATATATTGGTTCAAGGACAATTTCTGGAAAAAGCCACTCACGAATTATGGGTCATTATCTGTCATCTGAAATTCTATCATGAGGAAATGGCAATTTACAATGTATTACTGTATTTTTACTTGATGTGTTGTGCAAAAGAAGTTTCTAAATGTCCTGAGTATGTAGTCCACCAATCTTTCCTTTTCTGAAATCAGGACCAAAGATGATCCGGAACCTTTTGTGGGTTCAGTGGTTCTGCATATTGTGTCCTCAATTTATTGCAGATTTCACATATGTGGATACCTTGAATCAATTCATGGGTCTGTTATGGCTCCTTTCATGCCTCTCTAAAAGATCAACAACACTTTTATACTCATCATTAAATTGGAAAATTGGGCCCAAATATTGTCAAAATGTAAATGAATATAAATTGAGTAGTGTTTGATATTAGTCATTATAACAAACAACCGAATCTGCCTTTCAAAATTATTTCTCCCATTCAGTAGGCTTGAATAAACAAACTTTCATTGATATGATATGATACAAACTGCAGGAATTGCTATTTAAAAGAAAACAACAACAAACACACACAAAAAAGCAGCTTGTGATTAAATATTTATTAGATTGGGAATGCAGCAGAAGCCACAGAGCGGTGAGCTCCCAGACAGCATATTTTAGCTTTAGGCTTGAGAAACTTTTAAGTACTATAGTGGCTTACTATGTTAGTTTTGCAATGTTAGCTGGCAGAACTGTGAAAATCAAATTCAATTAAGCAGCTGGAATTGCATTATCTAAACACCTGGGACATGTATAAGAGAAACTGTATGCACAACAAAGAGCTTTAATAAATAAATTATTGAGTTTCTGTGAAATTAGTTTGTTCTGACATAATCTTGAATGGTTAGCTCTATATTATAGATTTTAAAAAATTAAATCACGTAAATCTTTCTGCAATTAAACTCTGCCTGGTGCTCACATATTAGAACTGCAGAAATGAGGTATAATGAGGTGTGGAAGATTTAAGTGGTAACTATCAATTTGTTCTTTTGTTTGTTATCAGAATCTAAATGTCTTTTTACTATAGATTGTTCTATAGAGAAGTCCTTAAAAGGGAATAACTGATAATATATCTGTATAGTTTTCAGAGTATCAGCCGTGTTAGTCTGTACTCGCAAAAAGAAAAGGAGTACTTGCGGCACCTTAGAGACTAACAAATTTATTTGAGCATAAGCTTTCGTGAGCTACAGCTCACTTCATCAGATGGATTCTGTGGAAAATACCGTGGGGAGATTTATATACATAGAGAAAATGAAACAATGGGTGTTACCATACAAACTGTAACCAGAGTGATCACTTAAGGTGAGCTATTACCAGCAGGAGAGCGGGGGGAGGGAGGGAACCTTTTGTAGTGATAATCAAGGTGGGCCATTTCCAGCAGTTGACAAGAACGTCTGAGGAACAGTGGGGGGTGGGAAGGTGGGAATAAACATGGGGAAGTAGTTTTACTTTGTGTAATGACCCATCCACTCCCAGTCTCTATTCAAGCCTAAATTAATTGTATCCAGTTTGCAAATTAATTCCAATTCAGCAGTCTCTTGTTGGAGTCTGTTTTTGAAGTTTTTTTGTTGAAGAATTGCAACTTTTAGGTCTGTAATCGAGTGACCAAAGAGACTGAAGAGTTCTCCAACTGTTTTTTGAATAACCAATTTATTAGAGCATAAGCTTTCGTGAGCTACAGCTCACTTCATCAGATGCATATCGTGGAAACTGCAGCAGACTTTATATATACACAGAGAATATGAAACAATACCTCCTCCCACCCCACTGTCCTGCTGGTAATAGCTTATCTAAAGTGATCATCAGGTGGGCCATTTCCAGCACAAATCCAGGTTTTCTCACCCTCCACCCCCCCACACAAATTCACTCTCCTGCTGGTGATAGCCCATCCAAAGTGACAACTCTTTACACAATGTGCATGACAATCAAGTTGGGCTATTTCCTGCACAAATCCAGGTTTTCTCACATTCCCCCCACCCCCATACACACACAAACTCACTCTCCTGCTGGTAATAGCTCATCCAAACTGACCACTCTTCAAGTTTAAATCCAAGTTAAACCAGAACATCGGGGGGGGTAGGAAAAAACAAGAGGAAACAGGCTACCTTGCATAATGACTTAGCCACTCCCAGTCTCTATTTAAGCCTAAATTAATAGTATCCAATTTGCAAATGAATTCCAATTCAGCAGTTTCTCGCTGGAGTCTGGATTTGAAGTTTTTTTGTTTTAAGATAGCGACCTTCATGTCTGTGATTGCATGACCAGAGAGATTGAAGTGTTCTCCGACTGGTTTATGAATGTTAGAATTCTTGACATCTGATTTGTGTCCATTTATTCTTTTACGTAGAGACTGTCCAGTTTGACCAATGTACATGGCAGAGGGGCATTGCTGGCACACGATGGCATATATCACATTGGTGGATGTGCAGGTGAACAAGCCTCTGATAGTGTGGCTGATGTTATTAGGCCCTGTGATGGTGTCCCCTGAATAGATATGTGGGCACAATTGGCAACGGGCTTTGTTGCAAGGATAAGTTCCTGGGTTAGTGGTTCTGTTGTGTGGTATGTGGTTGTTGGTGAGTATTTGCTTCAGGTTGCGGGGCTGTCTGTAGGCAAGGACTGTCCTGTCTCCCAAGATTTGTGAGAGTGTTGGGTCATCCTTTAGGATAGCTTGTAGATCCTTAATAATGCGTTGGAGGGGTTTTAGTTGGGGGCTGAAGGTGATGGCTAGTGGCGTTCTGTTATTTTCTTTGTTAGGCCTGTCCTGTAGTAGGTAACTTCTGGGAACTCTTCTGGCTCTATCAATCTGTTTCTTTACTTCTGCAGGTGGGTATTGTAGTTGTAAGAAAGCTTGACAGAGATCTTGTAGGTGTTTGTCTCTGTCTGAGGGGTTGGAGCAAATGCGGTTGTATCGCAGAGCTTGGCTGTAGACGATGGATCGTGTGGTGTGGTCAGGGTGAAAGCTGGAGGCATGCAGGTAGGAATAGCGGTCAGTAGGTTTCCGGTATAGGGTGGTGTTTATGTGACCATTGTTTATTAGCACTGTAGTGTCCAGGAAGTGGATCTCTTGTGTGGACTGGACCAGGCTGAGGTTGGTGGTGGGATGGAAATTGTTGAAATCATGGTGGAATCCAGGGTGAGAAAACCTGGATTTGTGCTGGAAATGGCCCACCTGATGATCACTTTAGATAAGCTATTACCAGCAGGACAGTGGGGTGGGAGGAGGTATTGTTTCATATTCTCTGTGTATATATAAAGTCTGCTGCAGTTTCCACAATATGCATCTGATGAAGTGAGCTGTAGCTCACAAAAGCTTATGCTCTAATAAATTGGTTAGTCTCTAAGGTGCCACAAGTACTCCTTTTCTTTTTGCGAATACAGACTAACACGGCTGTTACTCTGAAACCTGTTTTTTGAATGTTATAATTCTTGACTTCTGATTTGTGTCCATTTATTCTTTTATGTAGAGACTGTCCAGTTTGACCAATGTACATGGCTGAGGGGCATTGCTGGCACATGATGGCCTATATCACATTGGTAGATGTGCAGGTGAACAAGCCTCTGATAGTGTGGCTGATGTGATTAGGCCCTATGATGGTGTGTCCCCTGAATAGATATGTGGGAGTGATCAGTCCTCCTTCAGGAGAGGTTGTAGATCCTTGATGACCGCTATTCCTACCTACATGCCTCCAGCTTTCATCCAAACCACACCACATGATCCATTGTCGACAGCCTAGCTCTACAATACAACCACATTTGCTCCAACCCCTCAGACCAAGACAAACACCTACAAGATCTCTATCAAGCATTCTTACAACTACAATACCCACCTGCTGAAGTGAAGAAACAGATTGGCAGAGCCAGAAGAGTATCCAGAAGTCAACTACTACAGGACAGGCCCAACAAAGAAAATAACAGAACGCCACTAGCCATCACCTTCAGCCCCCAACTAAAACCTTTCTAATGCATCATCAAGGATCCACAGCCTATCCTGAAGGACGACCCATCACTCTCACAGATCTTGGGAGACAGGCCAGTCCTTGCTTACAGACAGCCCCCCAGCCTGAAGCAAATACTCACCAGCAACCACACACCACGCAACAGAACCACTAACCCCAGAACCTATCCTTGCAACAAAGCCCGTTGCCAACTGTGTCCACATATCTATTCAGGAGACACCATCATAGGCCTAATCACATCAGCCACACTATCAGAGGCTTGTTCACCTGCACATCTACCAATGTGATATAGGCCATCATGTGCCAGCAATGCCCCTCAGCCATGTACATTGGTCAAACTGGACAGTCTCTACATAAAAGAATAAATGGACACAAATCAGACGTCAAGAATTATAACATTCAAAAACCAGTCGGAGAACACTTCAATCTCTTTGGTCAAATTCTTGCTTCCACTTTCTCCAGTTTTCTGCTGTATTTCCTTCTAATGCTAACTTTCCTGGAGACTTTAGTTGGTCCATTTTTTTAGGTTTATTGTACTCCTCTTACTTTTAGGTTTTTTGACACCATGTAATAGCTGCTGTCAATTTGCTATCATAAAAGAAAAGATACTGTAGACTTTTAAAGTAACAATAAACACTTGTTTTTTTGAGAATTCTACAGATAGATGTTACTTGCTAGTGCTCCAAGTGCTGTAGAAATGTGTTTCTTTTGATAAGGCTCAATACATGATTCCCCCCATACAACACTATGGGTAACTTTAATTCCTACAATCATAGTTAGGTGTCAAAGGACAGCTCTGAAGAGAATGCAAGTTCTGTGTTGGGAAAGAAAAAGGTGATTAGCAACTATCCATGCTATGCTTAACTCAGGACTCCCATTGTCTTCAGCAGGATTGGATCAGGCCCACTTTCCTGAGGTTCTAATAAGTTATTTCACACAATTAGGCCCCATTCCTACAAGTTTGGGTGTCATTTCAGGAATGGGTCCAAAAGAGGAAAAAGAGGTAAAGTGAGTTTTTTTCATTGGTTGTTTTTTATGGGAGGGGGGTTGCATACAATGTGTTAAATTTTCCTTATATGCTGCTTCTGTGCCCCCCAAATGGTTAATTAAATCAAAAAGCACATGCCTCGAGAATGTATCTATATGTGCAATGTCATGCCACAATTAGTAGTTTACATACTAATCCAAAATGTTTTTTAATGAAAACATTGTTCTAGCAATCATGTTCATTAACTGACTTTACATGTTAACAGATTTTATCTCATATGTAAGTTTAAAATGATGGCAGAAGGCACTAAAGTAAAGATTAAGTGACTGTAACGTTTAAACCTAACCATTTTATTGTTCAAGCATAGAATAAAAGTATCTGTAACTCTATTTAGAAACGTCACACACATTTTCCTCATTTTAACAATTGAGTTTAATGAAATGCTGCACATAAATTGGAACAGCTATGCTGTGCTGAAAAGAACCTGTATGGCAAATCTGATCCACAGCCATTTTTATGGCCAACTTGTAAACTGTCTACAAAATAAGATGTAAAATTAATTTGCTCAAATAACTTTAACAGTATCACAGTTGATTAATATAGTAGACTTTGACATGTGGAGCTGTTGGTTGAAGTGTTAGGGTCCAATTGTAATGTATAGGCACAGGCCTGCGTGGGTAGTGCAGAACTGCACAGCCCGAGGGGGTGCTCCCTAGAATACAGTGGGGTACACATGCTACAATAATCATTAGTACAGCACAATAAGCTTCCTCTCATCTTCTTACCAGTTTTGCTGAGCAGTGCAGTGGGAGCATGATCTTGTCTCTTTTCTGTCTCACCATGACCACTTTTGTCTTGCAATCCCTGGGGGCTGGAGGAAGAGATACCCATCTGGACACTCCTCTGTGGGGACTACAGTATTGCCTGGCCCTTGGGTTGATGTTTCAATGAGTAAAGCTTCTTGTACCCTGTCCCACTGTGCAACCACACAAGGGCCATGCACAGCCTGACTAACAAGTGGAAAAAAGCTTAGCTGCATCTGGTAATCATTTGTTCTTACTTAATGTTCCCAAATAAAATAGTGTACATAATTTAGTGACTGCCAGTCATTCAGTGAAAGGTGCATGATTACAAGCTAAGTACTTAAGCATGTACCTAACTTTGAACTCAGTACTCAAATTAGGCACACGTGTAAATACCCTGCTGAAATGGAAAGTACATGAATAGGACTGCAAGGCTGGAGTGAGACACACTGTTAGAACTACAACCCTGATCCTGCATTATTTGCTCAACTACTGTAAATATGCAAGTAGTCCAACTGAAGGCAATGATGTGCATAGACATCCATCCTGCCAACACCTGTTTGAAAAGCTTGCCTGTACTATGTTTGCTTGACTCTATGATTGCTCTGCCTTAAATATACGTGTCCAGCATTATCAATTATAGACTAGATTTGAGATAATAGATCATAGGGCTGGATTCTCCAGACTGCTTAAACTTCTTTGTACCACATAAGCAGCAGAAAGTGCACTTAAAGTGGCTGGAGAGTTATGCTCGATAATTCCCTTTGTGTAGGGGGAATCTCTGCTGGTATAAAACTGGAAGAGATGACTTCATCATCTCCTACACCACCTCTTTCAAGTTCTGTAGCTAGACAGCACTCCCTGTCCTATCAACCCAGGCTGATCTTGGCATATCGGAGTGGTGGAGGGGCAGGGGCATTGATAAGAAGGGTCTGATGGGATAAGGCTGCCTAATTCTCCATTGACAGCTGCACATCATTAGCTTCCAGGTAGCTGAGAATCAAGAATATATCTCTGGCTCCCTGACAGAATTCTGCCTTCACTGTGCCCAAGCAGAGCTAGTCTGCAGTGGAGAATCAAGTGCAGAAATGTTAAAAATAAAGTGCATCCATGTTTGCTCAACTATAATTTTTGCTCACCTACTATTTTTGTTACTGGCTCCTTTTGTGTCTTATTTCTGTTTATGGGTAGGGTGTTGTGTTTCTACCGCAAATGTTGTTAATGCTAGTGGATAGATAGGCTGTTCCCAGTAGTGTCAGGAGCGTGTCTGATTTTCCCTGCACTGGACATAGTGTGTGTACTATATGTCCAAGGCACTAAAGAAGGTTCATTAAATTATATGCTAATGTATTTGAATAAACTGCTGATTCCTCCTGCTACATTTTTTAACCATTGGTAAAAACTAGTTTGCTAACAAATTAGAAAGCCTGCAGAATATTTCCACCCTGGGTCATCTGTTTTTTTTGTTCCCCTGTCATCTCCTGTTTGCGTTTTTTTTTTCTTTTTTTTCTGTACAACTTATTAGGGCATTTAAATTATAATGAGACATCCAGGGTTGCTTTGGCACTGTAGCAGCACTGAATATTCTGGTTTTTACAGTAGCAGCAATTCCAACAAAGTCAAGGTCAGAAATAAAATAATGAGAATCAATTTAACCTAGAGGTTTCAGAGTAGCAGCCATGTTAGTCTGTATTCGAAAAAAGAAAAGGAGTACTTAGAGTATTTATAGAAACCTAGAGTTTCTATAAATAAGCATTTGTTTTGTCTCAAAAAAGATTAAAATTGCAAGCAAACACCAATTTCACTTGTCAGTTTTCCCTGTCTAAAGTTTTACAAAAATCTTAATGCGACCATTCAGCTGCCAGTTTAAAAACATTGTGATTCACTCCAGTGGGTAGAACAGGATTCCTTTTTAGTCACCCAGCTAGAAATGATATTGAGTCAATCAACCAGTGACTTTCAAACTAAGTTT
The DNA here is from genome assembly GCF_965140295.1 of Lepidochelys olivacea. Classification (NCBI taxonomy): domain Eukaryota; kingdom Metazoa; phylum Chordata; order Testudines; family Cheloniidae; genus Lepidochelys; species Lepidochelys olivacea. The sequence continues at coordinate 100,638,025 of NC_140414.1, forward strand.
AACTCAACCCCTCCAGGTCTTCTACTTAGCTTTTTCAAAAAAGAGATTGCTCACTGTCTCTGTATTTATTCAGCTATCAATGGAATTTTAGATCATCCTTCTTTGAGCCACAATGCTGTTCTTTCCACTGAAAGTATACCAAGGCTGAAGACTTTTTTTGTCTCACCTTAGAAGAGACTCCATGAAACTCATCTTTCTTCATCATCATTTCAAAGTGTTCTGTCAAGTGAGATATTGAATTATGTGACTGGCAGTTTGCATAGTGGAGTGTTAATATACAGAATTACTGATAGGGCACTATGAGAAAATATGATCATAAGTATCTGCATTAATTAAGGGTGCTGGAACAAATTGTATAGTGGGGATGCTGAGAGCCATTGAACCAAAAGGTAAACCCTGTATATGAAGGAAACCACTTCAAGCCAGGGGGTGTGGTAGTTCCCTAGTGAACATAAGAACGGCAATACTGAGTCAGGCCAAAGGTCCATCTAGCCCAGTATCCTGTCTTCCTACAATGGCCAATGACAGGTGCCCCAGGGGAATGAACAGAACAGGTAATCATCAAGTGATCCATTCCCTGTCGCCCATTCCTGGTTTCTGGCAAACAGAGGCTAGGGACACCATCCCTGTCCATCCTGGCTAATAGCCATTGATGGACTTATCCTCCATGAACTTATCTAGTTCTTTTTTGAACCCTGTTACAGTCTTGGCCTTCACAACATCCTCTGGTGAGGAATTCCACAGCTTGACTGTGTGTTGTGTGAAAAAGTACTTCCTTTTGTTTGTTTTAAACTTGCTGCCTATTAATTTCATTTGGTGACCCCTAGTTCTTGTGTTATGAGAAGGAGTAAATAACACTTCCTTATTCACTTTCTCCACACCAGTCATGATCTTATAGACCTCTATCATATCCCATCGTCAGCCACTGGACACCCCCCATCACCACTGGTGGGCGGGCAGCTGGCAAGCAGGGATCCAGCCAGCACCAGGACCCACCAGTAAGGATGGCAGCGGGGAGACTGAAAATACAGGACAATTTTCCCATTTTTAAGAAAAAGTCAGGACATCTGCATGAGGGGTTAAATATGGGATTGTCCCTTTAAAAATGGGACATCTGGTCACCCTATCTCTGTGTCTTCTTTGGCTCAGCCCTCCAAGTCATGCAGTAGTTCACACCCCTACTTCAAGTCCCAGTTGATGTACCCAAAATGTCCTTTGCCACCCCCTCCCAGCTTCTCTGTTTCCCGCACTCTTGTCAGAGTATTGACTCCTCAGGCTTTTCCCCACTAACCCTAGTCGTGGGGTTCACTGGGAGTCCAAATACCACAAACTGGTCTCCCACCCCTCATGGGCTTCTCTTCTATTCCCTTATCCTTAGAGGCCCTAACTCAGGGCTCCCCCAAGAAGCCTGCTGTGCTCTCTGTGAGTCTCTTTTTCCTGTTGCAGGCTCTTAACTCTGTGCTTTCCTGTCACCCTCACATGAGCCTACACTGCTCCCTGTGGGTACCACACCCTGACTTCCTCAGGCTATGCCCAAAGGGGAATTTCCCTTATTCCTCCCTTCCTCTACTGACTCCCCAGCTCTAATTAAGGAGTGCTCTCCCAGCTTCACCACCACAACTAGGGTTAGTCTTTCTAATTAAGGTCACTAATTAGCCCTTATGCTGCCAGTTCATCAGTCAGGCTGAAGAATAGCTGTTAAGTCATGGACAAGACTGTGCCCAGCTTCACATAAAGGGTCAGCCAGGCCATGACAGAGTCCCTATAATCTCATGTTTCAGGGCTTTAGCTAGGCACCTGCAGGGTTCAGAAAGGGATTTTCCCCCAAGTATATTCTGGCGTTTTGGATTGTTTTTGTTGTTTTGTCTCCTTCCTCTGAAGCATCAGAGATGGCCACAGCTGCAGATGGAACACTGGATGGAGTGGGCCAGTGCTCTGAGTTGGTACTAAGAATTCTCTCTTAGGTGATTGGTTTGGCTGGTTCTTGCTCACATGCTCAGGGTCTAACTGATTGGCATATGTGAAGTTGGGAAGGATTTTTTCCCCAGGTCAGAGTAGCACTGGGGGCTTTTCACCTTGCTCTACAGTGGGGGAGAGGGGTGTAGGTAGCTTGCCCAGGTCATATGGGTATCTTACTTAATCAGTTTCCTGCCCTTGCAGGGGCCTCACTGTTGCACCTCAGCCCTAGTATTCTCTGTCTATGGCACACATTAGCTTAGTCAGTGAGGGTCCATAGCACTGAATTTTCATGGCCACATTGTATGGCTTTGTTCCAGGTGTCTAAAAGCTCACAAGGGTTATTACTGATCTGGTGAAGCCAGGTTTATTGGGGAAAACTGTCTTGGCAATGTCACCTCCTGACCGGAAATCCGGTCTTCAGGGCTCAATGTGTGGGGACTCTGAAGTGGGCTATATGACCAAAAAAGTGCCAGCTGCTGGTGACCAATGATGACTTTAATCCTCTCACGGCCAGTTCTGAATAATACTTCCCTATTACTGTACAGTAGTCACCGGCAATGATGCATGTGAAACACCTCCAGCTTCCCGATGTCTTGGTTAAGCAACACCCATGTTTCAAGTCCATATAAGAGGATCAGAAGTACATAGGTTTGATAAACCCTACTTTTGAATATAATTTCACCTTCTTTTGGCTCCTGACCCGATACATGTCCTTCATGGCTGAGGTTGCTAAACCAATTCTCATTAGGATGTCTAGCTGGCTACAACCATTGACGACAATTTACTACCTAGATAGATGAAGTCATTCAGTACTTCCATGGTTTGTCTGGGTTATAATACTTTGGTCTAATTTTGGGTTGTTGTGTTGAATGTGCAGTTGATGGCCTGTGAGATGTAGGAGGTCAGACTAGACGATGTCGTGGTCCCATGATTCTACTAAAGGATGAATTTGGTGAGAAAAGAGACTTCATGTTCAACATAGGTCCAAACATTCCACTGAGCTATACTGGAAAATGTTAACACCCTATGTACTGTGCCAACTGTGAACATTCAAAGTCACATTTCTTTTCAACTTGCTGCAGTTTAGGTTGGAGTCTAGCAAGCCATATACCAATTGCAAACACATCGACAAGAACATGTAGAGGAACACAAAAAAATGTCATAGCATGAGTATCCCACTCAGGGGATGTCAACATCATCCTCACAAATAGTACTATCCAACACAGACTGTCACACACCACAACATGGCGAGTCATTATGAAAAATGCAATTTCTACGGGATTTTTTTTTAAATATTCAACTTGGAAACTAAAGAGGAATTTAGAACGGGCTACAATAAGGCCCCAATCTTGACTCCAAAATTGACTCTGCATGGCAAACCCCTTCTCCCACAAGGAGTATCATGAACTTCATGAAACTCCTTTGGGGTTTAGAGAGCACGGCCCCTTTAAATCTTTGTCCTGAGGGGAGGTAGTGCTGATGGTTCCAGGAGGAGGAAGTGCTTTTTTGGGGTGAGGGTGGGAGGGAGCATGGACAGAGGGAGAGAGACAGGGTGTGTATTTGGAGCTCCAGCCAGCAGGGCTTCAGCAATCAGGCCCTCACAGAGTGAAGCAGCCAAGAACCTGCACAAAGCCTGGGAGGGACAGAGCAGCCAATTGGGGACACCCCAGAACAGGAGCCAAGAGGAGCACTGTGGCAGGGAGAAATCCCCCAAGAAGGACAAACCAGAGCTGGACCCGGTGCCACTGCTGCCCAGATCTGTACACAGTTGTGACTACTGGGGCTTGTGACTTTGCATTGTGAATAAGGAGGGAGGCTGTAGCTAGTTAAGTGGGGAGGTTGTCATTCTGTGTGGGTTTGCAGAGAGCAGCAGAAGAGGACCCTGGAAGGGGTTTGTTGGGAAAAGTTTACCGGCGCCGAAGATGACCAGGAGCACCCAAGACTTACCACTGGACTAGAACTGTGCCAGGGACTCCTGAACTCTGAGTGCAGACGCATTGCTGGGTGTCTGCTCTTTCAGACTGTGGTACCACTGGGCTTGTGGGGCCATGTGTTGAATGCAACTGTGTTTTACTGCTCCCCATGTTTCCCCACTGTTTTTCTCCATTCATCCCTCTGTCACGAAATATTTCCCTTTCCTATATTCATTGTACGCTTCCGGTGTGTGTGTGTGTTCACTCCGGGGGGGCGGGGGGGGGGGTTGGAACGGATGCCTCTGGGGTGGAAGGGACTTTCCCTGATGCACTCCTGCATGCATGGGCGGCACATAATGGAGGCTGGAGGAGGCTAAGCCTCCACAAACCTCATGCCTCTGGGGAGGGACAGTGGAGGATTTGAGGCCCTTGGAAAAATATCCCCCCACCATGGCCCCAGGGCTGGACGAGCTCTCATTCCCCACTGCAGCCCCGGGGCTGCAGCGGAGGCACAGAGCTTTTCTGGTTTAAGGGCCACAGTGGGGGAAGGGGAGGAAGGCATGGGGGGACAAGGCCTTAGGGGGGAAGAGGTGGAGTGGGGGCAGAATGGGGTGGGACTGCGGGGTAAGGGGAAGAACGGGGATGGGGCCATGAGCGGAGCCGCAGGGAAGGGGTGGAATGGGGTGGGGCCATGGGTGAGGCTGTGGGCGGAAGGGGCAGAACAGGGGTAGGGCTCCAGGGCCGAGAGCTCCGCCACAGTCCCGAATGAGGCTGAGAGATTGACCCTGGCCAGGGCCAAGCTCTCACCTTCCCCACCCCAGTGGCCCTGACTGAGATCTGAGCCCAGGGCTGGATTACCCAATAGGCAGACTAATCACATTCTTAGGGAACTAGCAGGGGGCACCAAAAAAATGAGATTTTTTTCTGGAAAAAATTTGATATTTGATATTTCAAAAAAAGCATCAAAGTAGTCATCATGGGACAAATCAGAACTTTGTTAGATTTCTTTACACTCCACTACACACTTTTCCCCAGTTTTTCCTCTTCTCTTTTTATTACTTATTCCCACCTAAACCAGGGGGGCGTCCTACTAACGTAGATCGAAATAATGCGAGGAAATCAGATCCTGTCATGTATTGTGGCTCAGTTTGACCCATTTTTAGCAGGCCATATCTCAAAATATGGGAATGCTGGCAAAGGTAACCCATCATACTTATCCAAGACAATATGTGATGAACTCATTGGTCTAATGAATGACAAAGTTCATTCAGCTATTGTGGATGAAATAAGTACTGCTGGGTACTTCAGTTTATCTGTCGACTCTACATCTGATCTTTCGCATACTGATCAATTGAGTATTGTAATAAGATATGTGTCTCCCACAGATGGAAAACCAGTTGAACGATTTATAACATTCCTCAATTTGAAAAGCCACACTGCTGAAGAAATGGCAAATCAAGTACTGCATTGTCTGTGCCAAGTTTGCAAAATAGGTTTCTCAAAGTGCAGAGGTCAATCTTATGACAACGCTGCCAACATGTCAGGGCGTTATCAAGGAACGCAGAAGAAGCTTTTAGAACAGAACAAATATGCCATATTCATACCTTGTGCTGCACACTCTGTCAGTCTTGTTGGCCGCTATGCTGTTGATTGTTGTCCGGTGGCAGTAAGTTTTTTCTCAACAGTCCAGTTACTTTATACATTTTTCTCTGCCTCAACACACCGATGGGCAGTTCTTAAAACATATTTGGGCAATGATTGTGTGTTGAAATCTCTTTAATACTCACTGGGAGGCACATGCAGTGGCAACAAGTGCAATTCTGGACTCCTACTCAAAGATGGTGGATGCATTAGAAAGTATAGCTGAAGATCAATCGCAAAAGGGAGAAACTATACGAGAGGCAGAAAACATTGCAAACAAGATGCAAGAACTAGAGTTTGTATTCATGTGGACCATGTGGAATGAAATTTTACAACACTTTTACCACACAAGTCAAGCTCTCCAAGAAAAAGAATTGGATTTGAAAACATGTACAGACCTCTGTCAATCATTAGCAGACCACTTACACACTTTCATGTTCATCTATGTGTCTGAAAGATGTATTGAAATTGGAAAAGGTACAGAAAAGGGCAACAAAAATGATTAGGGGTATGGAACAGCTTCCATATGAGGAGAGATTAATAAGACTCGGACTTTTCAGCTTGGAAAAGAGGTGACTAAGGGGGTATACGACAGAGGTCTATAAAATCATGAATGGTCTGGAGAAAGTAAATAAGGAAGTGTCCTTGACTCTTTCTCATAACACAAGAACTAGGGGTCACCAAGTCTTCACAGCTGTGAAGGCCAATACATTAACAGGGTTCAAAAAAGAACTAGATATGTTCATGGAGGATAGGTCCATCAGGAGAACATACTCTGTCATTCCTATGTACTTTGTCCAATTGACTATCATCATTCCACCAAGTTTCTGTGATGCCTATTATATCAATAGCCTAATTTAATACCAGGCACTCATGGTCACCCATCTTAGTATTTAGACTTCTAACATTTAAATACGAGAATGTAAAAAATTTGTAATATTTAATTGTCTGCCTCCATGTGATGTAACTGAATAGGGCTCTTTATTGTTTGACTGTTGCTTTTCACTTCCTGCCTGTACTTTATCAACTTCTATCCTCCTTTCTTAATAGGATACAGAACATCCCTTTAAGAAATCCTCCCCTAAGGGATATCTCTGTCCCAATCATGTGCTCCTCTGCACCTGAAGGCTTTCCCCCCACCCTTACTTTAAAAACTTCTCTATGGCCTTCACATGAGTTACCAAAAGCAGAACACATTTTTTTTTTAATTAAGGGAAATCACTGTATCTAAATTATAGTCAATTGATTTAGCATGCCTTCAGTTTTAGTGAGCAGCTGATTTCCAAATGAATTTATTTTCCTCCCAATTTTACTATAACTGCTTTGTCTTAAGAAACGTCTGTTCCTACCTGCTATCAGTTCCTTTATCAAGAACATACTGGACTTTGGTCAAAGAAAGTAACATTAGGATTTAAGGTAATTTTACTACCCAGCTGTTCCCAGGAGTCCAAAAAATATGTCTACATGTGTGATGGTTACACTTTATATTTTCCTATCTACATTATTTACAATGCATGTGCCCTGCGGTGGTAGACTGCGTTATCTGTATTTTATAGGTTAGTAATGTGACTGAGGCATAGGTAATTTAAATTGCTTGCCTATGATCACACAGAGTCAATGGCTCAGCCCTACTGGGACCCAAGTGTGGCCTGGCAGGTTCCCAGTTTTTTTCGCTACCCACAATTACACTTTGCCTGAGGTTTTGCTTCATTCAGCAGCAAAGACATTTCAAAAGGAGTAACTTATATTATATCCCCCAGTGTTGGATTTTGTGATGGAATGGAAAATTTTTACTGAAATGATTTTGCAACCTGAGTCGAATTACAGTGCAGGTAGCAAGCTACTTGTGTTATCTGCAAACCACAGACAGAACATTTCACTGATTATACACTTGGTGTGTGGTATGTGTAATGCATATTAATTAGGACTGGACAAAATTTTTCCATCAACCAGAAAAATAGTCTGCTTTCCATGGAAATGTTTGTTGGTGAAAAATGAATGTCCAAACCCGCAAATGTTTTTGGACAAAGCCTCAAATGTTTCAGTTCAGCTGTGTTGGCACAGTGCCTTATGGAAACTGTTGTTCAGTTTCTTCATGTCTCCATTCTCATCTATTGGTTGGGTTCCCTAGCAAGACTACATCCTCCAGGATGCGCCATGGGTAGAGACTCCCCTGATACACTCTCTTCATCAAGAGGGGAGACCCATCATTGGACATGAGTCTCTGACACAGGCTTCAAAGACCATTATATGGAGGTGGACACATGAGCCTATGGCAATATTCCTAACCCTATGTGTGTTTCTGGAATTACATAGGGTGATTAATGAAAAATCCCAAGGCAGGCTATGCAGATACCCAGCCTTGGAAACCTGAGCACCTTGGAGGTAAGACAATACTGGTATTGCCTGTCTCAGGAAGTCAGAGTTCAAAGGTCCAAATAGTATAAAGGAACAGCTGAACTGCCCCACACATTGTTCTTGTTCTTGATCTGAAACCTGGAACTTGTAACCAAGAAACAGTTGTTTTCAGGAGGCTGGGAAATAAAGCAAGACTTTTGGTATAAAAGGCTGAGTTTAAACAGCCTTGAATTCAGAGTCTTCCTTTTGATTAGCAAATGGTCAGGAACTTTTGTCAAAGTTGCCTCTCACTGGCTGGCAAAGCGTTAATAGCAGCCCTTGGAGTGGCCGCGCAGAACCCAGCCAATCAGAGGAAGGCTTAGAAGCAGCTAATCAGGGCCAGGCGGGGCCCTATAAGAAGGGCTGAAGGGCAAAGATGAGCAGTCTCTCTCTGGAGCATGAGAAAGAAGGATTGATTTCCTGTAGTGAGAAGTACCTGTGATGGGACAGAGCAGTGCTGGGCAGGGTCAGGGAAGCAAGCAGAACTCTAGGTAGGCTGGCTCCCAGACTGAGGCCTCGATACAGGGGCTGAGTAGGTGTGGGGGCCACGGCGAAGTGGCCCAGGGAAAGCAGGTAGTGGCAGAGAGGGAAAGGAGAGGCAGTGAGCGGCTTCTGGCTATAGGGTCCCTGGGTTGAGGCCCAGAGTACCGGGTGGGCCTGGGCCCCCCTTTTTGCCCCATTGGCCGCCGAAGGAAGTGGCCAGCTAAAGGACTGCAGTTTACCCCTGAGCGAGGGGCTGGACTCAGGGCTGCAATTCGCCACTGCGGTGAGAGGCCGGGTGAAGGACTGCCGGTTCCCCCAGAAGGTGGGTAGACAACAGAGTTGGGGCAAAGCCCAGAGGATGCCACAGTCCAAAAGTGACACAGGTCCCCCACAGACAGTGGAGAAGCAGTGAGAGAGAGTGAGACACCACAAGAGGAAGGTGCCCTGCTGATGGACAGACCTAATTCCCAGAGAAACCAGAAGGAGGCGCCATGGTGGTGAGCACAACCCGTCACAGGGGCCCAATAATTTTGTTCTACTATGGACCCATGTGGAACATAGATGATTTCAGGTACATTTACTGTGCATGTAAATAAGTTTTTTGGTTTCTCTTTTCTTGGTATGCTTAATAATTGTGCTTGCTTTCAACGAGCTGTGGGGTGACTAGTAAACCATTTTTAATTGTCCTCAGAAAGAAAGCAAAGTGCAGATGTTGGTTTTTAAGCAGACTGGCTTGCTGGGGATATTGTAGTGAATTACAGAGGACTGCAACCTAAAACCCCTGTGTGGAAACAGAGGGGATGTGGGTCCCTGCCCATAGAGATATGAAGGCTAGAGGCCCGAGACTTGATTGAGCGTTCCTGAGCAGACCATGGAGTTACCCCAAAACTGTGACTTAGTCTGACAAGGGAAATCAACTTTTAGAGGAGTATGGGAGCAAGAGGTATCCAAATTACAACTCCCATGAGGAACTGCAGCAGCATTTCCAAACTGAATCATTTTGGGGGTTTGTCCAAAATATTTTGGTTTTTGATTTTTCACTGAAGAGTCAAAACTTTCCATGTAAATAACCCTATTTTCTGACCAGCTCTCATATTAACCGCAGTGCCCCTAAAGTCAGGCCATTAGAGCCAGACACATCTGAAACCATTGTAATGAAAATCTGTGTGCGGTCTAAATGTTACCAGAATGTTTTTATATTAACTGTATATGGGTGTTAGTGGAGTAGTTGGCTGCTTCAGGCAGCAGCTTCACTCTTCAGGGATAAGAATATACTATATGAAGTAATAGAATCTTTTATACCTTCAAAAGAATACAGTGTATATAGTAACCATGCTAAATTATGCAGATTGTCATGTCATATATATCAAACTGGCAACTCTAAAAGGACTGGAAGTTGCCAAGAGATTTCTACATCCAGACTTTTCCCTTTAGGTAGACAGGCATCATAATACAACTTAGAGCCAAGTTGCTTATCTCTGCTAAAATATTCACTTTCTAATTCCTGTACTGTTTCATTCATATATATATGAATGAAAAACATAGGTGTTTTTTCTCCCCACCACCCTTTTCTTCTGCTGATTGCCCATGGCATCTGATAGACAAGTAGCTAGTGGCTTAAAACACAAACACAGTTTAACTGGAAGCAAATGGAATGACAAATACCTCTAAAATTATCAGACCTAGCCCCAAGTCACGGTTCAGATAGACTGCCAAATCTTTGTCCTAACATGTGGCCAGTCATCACAATATATTTTAGATGGAATGATCAGTGAAATGTTATAATAAACAGTATCACTTCAACAGGCAGAATTAAAATGTATTAACTCGTTATAAGCAACAGAAAAATAAATTACAATTAACTGGATACTACTTATCTGGCACATGCAGTGTTAGAGAGTTTATTCCTTCATTCTCCCACTTCCCTGGTCCTTCTCGCATGAACAGGGAGCAACAGTACCCGAAGTCCAAAGGTGCAAACAATTCGATGTTTATTGGGGTGAACTTCCAGCAAGCTTAAATCCAAGCTCCTTTTTCCTTATTTTCAAATCCCAACTTACTTCCTGTTTGCCCCTAATTTATATAGTAATATTCTTAGCTATACCTTAACCAATCATTCTACTGAAATTTACCTAACCAACTCTAACATATAGTAACATGATTAGCTAACCAATTATATCCCACCACCTTAATTAGTTTACACCCAGCAAAATTAATTATACAGCAGACAGAAACAATCACAGAATCAGACAGAGACCATGCAAATAAACAACAGCAAAGTGGGAACTATAATGACAAAAAAAAAAACAGAAGTGAGGATATCACAACTACATCTATAAAGACATAAGGGTTTCCCAGCTGTGTCTATTGATAAGTGAGTTCTTACCAGACAGAAAACTATCAAACTAAATTTCCTTTTACATCTTCTAGGCTCTTCCCTTTCTCTGGAGGTGATAGATCGGATCACCTTGCTAACAGCCCCATATTGACTAGTTTGGAATGTGAGGCTGTGGCCGTTCCCTTCCCAGCTTATGGCTGCCTCTGCTGCTTAGTCAAAGGCATTGGCCTAAGAACAGGGCCTCAGACTGTCACAGTGATTGAAGGACCTTACATAGATTCTTTCTTGTATACCTCTATTACTAGCTAAATGATAAACGTATACCTAAATTCTTAAAGTATAGGCCTTTACAGGCAGGCCTGAATATCTATATCCTAACATGCAGTAGCAACAATTAATACAAAATTCACTGCAGCTGATTCCATCTTTTGATGTATCTTCAAGTTAGACATGTATTCATGGTGAAATATTTTAGGGCTCCAGGTCAAAATCAGACATATGGCAACCTCAGATGCAAGAATCAGTCACAAACTCATTACCATTCCAGATGGAATTTTGATTGTCAAGTCTATACTTCTGCCAGTGTAGTAATATTCCCATAAAAATGTTTTCTAGAGTTTTATCCAGTCACGTTTTAAGTGGCTCAGACAATGGGGCTACTGTCATTAGCTCTGGGAGCCTCTGCCCAGGATAATAGATCACAGTCTTAGCCAATAGTTTTTTTGTTCACCCTATATGTTCCTTAGTTTAATTTCGTCCCATTCTTCTCAGGTATATCACCTTGAATATCTTAAACAATTCTTCTTCCTCTTCAGTCCTTATCTCCTTCAAATACTAATTAAGTAGTAAGACAATTAGCACATCTTTCCCCACCAAACTTACTTATCTTTGCAAGCTATATTTATTCATTTTAGCCTCATTCATCAGTCTCTACAGCACTTTACAATTTCTAGTTGCTCATCTCTGATCATCATCTAAAATATCAGTATCTTCCTGGTACAGAGATGCCCAGAACTGAAAGCAGTATTTCATATTATGTGTGGTCATACCAGATAAGACTCTCTAATTCTGGTACATCAGTAGTGACTACATTTGAAGTCCAAAATCACATTGCCTTTTTTGGCTTCTGTATCATTCTCTATCTATATACGTCAGTACTTATATAGTCCTCAACATCATAGTACATGAGGCTTATATTCTCAAAGGGATTTAGGCTCGTAACTCTATCATGTGGACACCAATCATGCTTAAGTACCCTAAGTGCCTAAATTCCCACTGGTCGGCACTTTCAATGCAGCCTAAGCACGGCCACCCCAGAGCTGTCTAGTGCTCAGAGCCATAGCTCAAGCTGAAACCCTAAAGGCCCCGAAGAGGGATTCTCAAAGTAGGCAGGGGAACACCTATCTTGCTAGCAGGGCCAGACGTCTAAGACCTATTACCTGTCAGATCCCACATCAGGAGGGCTGGATACAGGCCACTGATAGGGGAGGGGACAGTGCCTGCACAAGAGACAGCCAGGAGCACAGGGAGATATAGGGTAAGGGTAAGAGAGGTATTGAGTATGAACAAGAGAAAGAAAGAGACATGGTTTTGGCTGCTAGGGCACAGGCTACCTAAGCAGTTGAGAGGGCTTAGCTCCCTAACTCCAGGAGAGGGTTCACAGCTAAGGATGCTGAGCAGAAGGAGGTGCCTATCTCTAGTCCATCAGTCAGGTACACCAGGTCAGCAGCTTAGGTGCCTAAGCCCCTCCCTTCTCCCTTTCCCTCTCAGCATTTTCCTCCTGGCTACTCCCCACTCAGATTGCAGGCTTCTGAGGATCCCTTTCTCAGTTCCATAACTCTCCCCATGCATTACAGAGGGAGCCTGGGTACCTTGCTCAGGTCTGAAAATTCCACGAGGCAGCTGGGTACCTTGAGGTTAGATGTTGCAGCACTTAAAATCTAGGCTGAGTGCCTCCAAGGTAATTATGGGTTTATACTCACAGCACCCTTTTGAGGCAAGTCATATTTAATGACTTGCCTCACAAACAAACCTGGGGTGGGGGGAGGGAGGGAATTATAATCTCCCTACCCATTCCCTCAATTTTTGGTCAACATTTATTGAAATTTCAAAATGTCACTATATATTTCCCTGTTCCTGACCAACTTGAGGAGTATTAAATCAATTTTACAGATGGGGAGCTGACGAGCAAAGAAATTAAGTGACTTGCCTAAATTTACACATTACATTTATGGTACAGATGGTAACTGAACCCAAAGTTGTTCCAGCCTAGTCCAAGGCAATTATCCTTTACTGCAAGCTTTGTCTAATCTGAGGTCAGGTATCAGCTAGATCTCCATCAGCCTTATCGCTGCCTAATAGTTCCCTTCCACTCACGGGTCTGTGTTTCAGTTATTTGTCCTTAGAAGTATTTAGCCTGGATTTTGGTGGCCTAACAATATTTTATTGTTTCCTGCCCATATTTCTATTGATCATCTCTTTGTATTCTATCTCTGGTCCAGCTTGTGTTTGTGATGGCTCCTGTTTTAATTAAATTAAAGAAAAACATACAAACGGAGCTATTTCTTTCTCAATGGACAAGCAAACAGAGGAATCAACTTGGATAGCCTGATTTATATATTCTCCATATTATCTTCAGCAAGAAAGCAATTAACTGTCCGACTGTTAGGCTGAATTTACATAATCATAATTCCACAATAAATCACCCCACTCTGTTTTGTCTTGTCTTAACTCTGGGGTTTTGAACAAGTACCAGGAGTTCATGTTGTTCAACCTTCCCTTCTATATTTGTAAATGGAAAGAGGTGTCCAGAAATGGAAAAGCGTTTCCTGGCATTGAAAATGTTGAGAACCACATGTTCAGACTGTAAAGTGTTGTGCGGGCGGGGAAGGGGGGGAAAACTATCTTCTTTGTCTGTGCACTGACTAGCAAAATAGATTTCTAGATGCTACCATACTACTCCTAAATCATATTATGTTTACCTACACAAACTTTTACAGGAATGGTACTAAACACTTTGATTTCTTCAGCAAACTACTGAAGTAGAATACATTGGAAATCAGGTAGGTCCCAGATGCTAATGCTATCTGAGATAAATTCACTGTGTGACTTCCTTATGCCTCAGGCAATGCAAACTAGATGATAAGGCAAAAAGCAAGCCCTCACCCTGAAATCCAGCTGCTGCATTGCAGCAGAGCTTTCCTAGTTCAGTAAATAGAGAGAAACAACCCGTAAATCGCATGGGCTTAGCACTTGCACAGAAAAGTTGCAGTATATTTCATTGTTACATAACCCTAAATTGTCTTATTACTCATCAACATGAACATTTTAAAATGAAAACGAATTCACATACAGTAGATACTCTATTGGTGTACCTAACTGCCACAGTGGGATTTTTGCTGTTTAGTGGTGTATTCCATTAAATTGCTCAAGACTATGCTGCTGATTATATAACTAATACATGAAGCCTTGGACAAATCCTAGCGTGAGGCACCAGGTAGAAAGAATGGCAACTGTCAGCACAAAGCTTGCTAATCAAATCATGAAGAGTGTGACTACTGAACAGTTCACAAGTTTGAGAATATCATAGATGGTGGTCAAACAGAAAAATATGAACTTCCAGCTGTTGTCCACCTCTACAAAACATCACTCCGAACTGCCAATTATTTTAATCTTCACAAGGTAAACTAACTCTGCAGCTGCCATTTTAAATAAATGCTACAGTGTCACAAGTACTCCTTTTCTTTTAGTGTTCTATAATGATCCATAGTATCACAGGGCCATACTCCAGGTGTTTTGCTCTGCTCTAGACGTGCAAAGTACTTGGAAATCCAGCTTCATTGGCCACCCGAGATGCCTTTGAAATTCACCATACACACACCTGTCTATGAATGCAGGGGCAGACCCAGGGGAAAAGAGACATGGTCCCCCAGCACTGGAACAACCCCTTGGCACTGCTCTAATGTACACTGCTATCAGACCAGTCCAGCCAGCCCCAGAATTGGTGTAAACTGTTTCCCCTTGTCAGTTATGTTCCTAACTGAGAGAATTTGGCCTATATCTTATCATAGTGTTCGACATTTTTAGATCACTATTGCAGAATACCGGAGTGTATTTTATTTATGGGGATGTCACATGTTAAATATTTGAGCTTGAAATAGTAGTGCAGTTTCCCTCCTCCTGAGAACAGAGAAAGAGTTTAGGTGGCTGGTCTTTTGGAAAGAAAATAGGTATTAATGTGTCAGGGGGAAAATAGGTATTAATGTGTCACTGAAGAGCTTTTCAAACATGCCACAGGGGGTACAGTACCACCTACTGTATCAGCATTTACTGCAGTGTCTTTGGGCTTCCCAATCCACTTCCGACCCAGTGCAACCTCAATTAGATTGTGAGATCTGATGAGGTCACAGTTTTGGCTGCAGGAAAATATATTTCTTACAGAGATATACTTGTGCAGGTGAAGGGCAAGAGTGACAGGGAATGGAGAAGATTGAGGTAGTAGAGATCAATTAACTAATTAATCTTTAAGTCAACCTGCTCTGTCTCTCCCTCACACTATGTAAAGAGTGAGTATAGCTGGGCTAGTTTGATGAAAAAAATATCAATGTTGCGTCTTATTTGTACACTTGGTAAAGCTCTGATGTTTAGAACTGAACAACATCAAACCAAACATGACGGGGATGAAAAGAACAACAAAATCCCACTTTTTAATGGGCTTCTCCTTATCTATCCTGTTATGAACTCCTTTCTAAGTTGACAACTTGGTAAGAGCAGCTGTATGATTTTACTCTGCTCCCTAAAATGAGGTTGCATACAGAAAAGTGATTATGTAAATGATTGCCAGTATACTTGATTTGCTTCTTATGGCATCACCAGTAGTGCTCACTTTATTAAACAAATATTTTACTACTCCTAGCACTGTACACCCCATTCATCAGTGCAGGAATGAGCCAGATCATCATGCATCATCAACTAGACTGTCAGGCAAACTTTGACTGCAGAATCTACAAATAGATTATCAGTAAGGTTAAGATTTTGTCAGTTATTTTAGTAAAAATTCATGGGAGGTGCTGTCTGAGACTTTTACTAAAAATAATGGAGGAAGAGTGCTGCGGGGAGAAGGAGGAAGGAATGACAGCTGGAACCCCATGGGGGTGGACTGACAGCCCCAGCCCCACTGCCATAGGAAGGGGCACACAGCCCTGGCTTCTGCCCTGCCAAAGTCCTGCCACAGGTGGGGGCATACAGCAGTGACTCTGGGCCCAGGTGACGCCTTGGGAGGGGGTTGGGGGGGGGTACGGCACAGCCCCAGCTCCTGTATTGACTGAAGCTGTGGGGAATGAGGGAGAGGCACACAGCCCAGGCTCCAGCCAAAGCTGTGGGTGTGTGTGTGCATAGTCCTAGCTCTGGCCCTGGCTGAAGCCACAAGACGGGAGCAGACAGCCCTGGCTCCGGCCCTGGCAGCAGCTGTGCGGTGGGGGAGGGCACAGCTCTGGTTCTTGCCGCAGCTGCAAGGAGTGGGGGGAGGCCCGTAGCCACAGCTGAAACCATGGGTCCAGGGTGCACAGCCCTGATTCCAGCCCTGGCTGCAGCAGTGGGGGGAGGAGGACCCATCCCCAGCTGCAGCTGTGAGGGGGTGTATCACCCTGGCTCTGCCCCTGCCGCTCACAGGTGAAGTGAAGTCATGGAGGTCTGCTAAAGTAACAGAATCCATAACTTCCTTGACCTCCATGACTGAATCATATCCTTAATTATCAATATTATTTTTGTAGCTGCTTTTCTCAAAGATAGAGGGAATATGGCCTGATTCTCAGATCATAGGGGAAATTTGCAGGGGTAGCAGTTAGAAAAGTCTTTTCTTTCTTTTGGTTTGTAAACTAGGCAGACTTTACAGGAAAGTGACTGAGCATGAATATGGACACCCCCCCCCGCCCCACACACAATATCCTGTTAACAATCCCATTGCTGACTATAACTGCCTGTGTACCTTGGCAAGTCCAGAAGATGTATCTAATGTTTGTAGGCTAGAAAAGCTTCTTCAAAATACCTGACTAGTGACATGAAAGCTGCCTTGTACATCATTATTATTCACATCTGTGCCACACCATGCTGTGTGGTATCCATGCCATGGGGTGGCTTATACTCCCTACACTAGTTACTTTCAGTAAGGGAGCATGTGACCTAAAAAGCCCCTTAATTCCAACTGGCAGGGGGCCTGCTACACTCACTACCCCCAACAAGCTATCATAATATGTATCTAAAAGGCATCTTGTAAGGAATCTTATGTGACACACTGGTCCCACAGATCACCGTCTAATTTATGTACAGGTTATGTATAAAGAGTTTTATATGGGTGCTGGAAGTGCGTTCTTAAAAATGTGTTTTGAGGGGCAGTGCATCAACCCAGTGTGCCTGCAACAAGGGAATGTATAATCCCCTGTCTGACTGGCCTGATTACAGGCAGAGGGCAATGCCAGTACATTTATATATTCAGTAAACAAAGCAATCAAATTAACAGGCAGCAGCAAGTGAGCACACCTGGAGACAGTCTGCACCCCAGAAATCTTTCCTGGCTCTTGTGGCAGAGACAATGGATTTTTGGGAAATACGAGGGGAGCAAAAAACTTTTTAGGGATCCATCATGTAGGGAACAAAGGGAACAGCACCTTTTGATTCTGTGAACATTTGTTTCCCTGACCTTGAGGGCTGGAGATGCTGGTAACTTAATGTGAGCAAGAAAACTTTACGCAAAGATTGTAACTTGCTAAGATTAAGTGTTAGGCACTAGAAAGTGTGTTTTATTTTGTTTGTTTGTTCCCATACCTGTATCTGTCTCTTGCTTAGTATCACTTAAATCTCTTTTCTTTGTGAATGCACTTATTTTTGTTTTATTTTAAAGCCGTCTCAGTCCTGTACATTAAAGTGAGGTATAAGGCTTCCGCTAACTTAACTTAGATTGATGTGTGTTATGTCTCTTTGAGGGCAGAAAACCTAATAATTTTGGTGAGTGTCCAGTGAGAGGTACTGGACACTGCTGGGGAACTTGGAAACTAGGTTTTGTTACCTGCAGGGCAAGGTTTAGACTGCCAGAGTCTTGAAGAGTTTGCTGGCAAGGCAGAGACTGGCATTTCAGCTTGACATACAGCTTAGTGGCAGAACTGCTCTCACTCTCTCTAAGGCAGAGGGACAACACAGTGGCACACAATTCTGAGTGTCCTGAACAGCACCTCACACACAGGCTCTTGTTCTACAGTCATTTGGGGAGAACTTCTGGCCATGGTTTGAATTAGATTTCAGGCATGAAAGTCAAAGCTGCAGAAAGAGAAGGCATGTTTATTAAATTGCGATATCCTGATCTCCCTGCTGTGACCTCCTTTTCAAGATGACAGTTTCCTCTAGAAGTCGCCATGTATGCTTATTTTTATTATTTACAATCCTTCATCCTGCATGCTGGGGGTACATTCCAGTATGTCAAACTTTATAAATGAGCTCCGCAGTTTTGAAAAAGTATCCAGCTGTTTTCAGAACATACACTTGATGTCTCCTACATACAGAATATATTGGGCTCAATACTTGAAATTAGCTGGAATACTGTTAAATGAGTTTTCCACTCATCTGCTTGAAGTCTATAAGCAAATTTACCACTGGCCTCGATGGGTATGTCTACACTGACCTGTGCTTGTGAACTCAGTGTTTCCAAGCATGCTTGCACATCCATATTGCATAGTAAAACTATTTACAGTCGGTGACTGAGGTCCCACAACCTTCTAAAGCAGCGGTGGGCAACCTGCAGCCCCCGGGCCGCAAGTGGCCCATCAGAGTAATCTGATTGCAGGCCGCGGGACATTTTGCTGACATTGACCGTCTGCAGGCACGGCCCTCTGCAGCTCCCAGTGGCCACAGTTAGCCATTGCCAGGCCACAGGGACCGTGCTGGCTGCCATTTCCTGCAGCTCCCATTGGCTGGGAACAGCAAACTGCGGGCACTGGGAGCTGCGGGCTGTACCTGCGGTCCTTTAACATCAGCAAAATATCTTGCAGCTCACACTCAGATTACCCTGATGGGCAACATGCAGCCTGCAGGTTGCCCACCACTGATCTAAAGCATCCACACTGCACTGAGCAAACTGGCTTGAACTGTATTTACACTGCAAATTGACAGGGTTTGGACCCAAGTCACAGTGGGAATCTGGCTTGGACCCCTGAATGGGACCATGGGCTAAGATTCTGAGGCCTTATTGACCCAGGTCAGAAATACTTGCTTGTATGAACAGAGGTTGAGCTTAAACCTGAATATAAGCCTAGGTTTGCAATGAAGTATAGGTATACCCAATGAAAATTGCACATACATGTCTCCAGGGATAGATGCTCAGGTCCTACAATACATGTGCTGGCCATCTATTTAGTATTCTCCATCTACATTTTAAGAAATATCCCACTTTTGCAAACCCAGAGAGCACGAATGAGCAAAAACAAATAAATTTGTCCAAGCAATTAATTTATTTTTAATTTGTTCTGGTGGCTCCTAACCTTTAAATCGTATCCATCATGACTTAACACAACAATATTGACATGTTGGGCTAGCTCCTCATATTTTTCTTATGTTTTTATGCACATGAAGTATCTTTTCAGATTTTTAAAAAGGTTTGTGAATTTCTCAACAATCTGCTGCAATAGATTTTGATAACATTCTTTGCAATGCTTACTCCAGCTTCACAACTTCCTTCAAACCCCCCCTCAAGAAATAAAGGACAGAAAGATCCTCCCTTATCCATTTTCAGACAATAAACTTGCTTAAAAATAAAAAAGCCATCCCAGATGAAAAGTGATCAAATGTTTTTCTCAGGTGAAGGCTATTCAGTAGACCACACTGCATATATATTTTTTTAATTTCAAAAGTTTGACCAAACATTTATTACAATTTTGAATTCGATGAAAACATGGGGAATAAACCAACACCACTTTCATGAAATTTCCCCTCCATTATTCTTCAACAACTATGGAGCTGGAGGCTACTATACTGGATTTTGAAAATTTGACAAAGTTTTTTTTAAAAACATTGATTCCCAGCCCTCCACCCCTGTTCTGGTCACATAGGTGTCTTTGGAAAGCCCATCCTAAGTGCCTTAGTCCCATTGACTTGTGCTGCTAAATTATTTAGGCCTGGCCTACACCTAAAATTTAAGTTAATCTAGCTACATTGTTCAGAGGTGTGAAAATTCACACCCATGAGCACTGTAATTGAGCCAGCCTAAGCCCTGCTATAGACACCACTAGGTTAAATGAAATAATTCTTCTGTTGATCTAGCTACTGCCTCTTGGGGGTGGATTACCTAAAAGGCTATGGTGGCACAGCTGGAGCACAGGACCTGCGGTGCTGTTGCATGTGTAGTGTAGATATACCCTTAGTCTTGTTGTTTTGAAAATCCTACCCTATCAATGCACATGTTGTTGTTCTCCGTCCAGTTCCATGAAAACAGATGAACATGGAAACTGAACTATTATGTGCAGTATCCTAGAGTTGATTCATATGGGCATTAAAACTCAACTAATATTAGAGCTGGTCAAGATATCAATATTTAAGTGTTGTAAAAAAGAAGACTCCTAAGACAACGGTGGATTAATAAAGACGTGCACATTAATGCTGTCTACACTTGGCACTGGGGGTATGATTTTCTGCTTGAGTAGACTAGTCGTGCTCGCTCTCATCAAGCCAGCCACAAAAAAATAGTGACGCCATGGTAACACGGGTTTGAACGACTTGTTTTTGTAATTCTAAGCATAATAAAACAGGGTGTAATCCCTCTAGACAGTGGAAAATATTTAAACAAGGTTTGATTGTGTTTATTAATAAGCAAAGTACCAGAATTTCTAACAGTTTTTTGCAGAAAAACATGAATCTTTACCCCTTCCTGAATGCTGTAGACAGTTACCCCAGACATGCACATCTCTCTCTACACTCATTTTGAGCCAGTTATTTAGGTCTGTATCGATAAGTTTTTCTTTCGAGTTTGTTGCCATAGTATCAGAATGCCTCACAGATATTAATGATTCACTCCTTTCACACCCCCGTGAGGAAAGGAATATTATCCCATAATTACTAACATTTCAAACAAAGTTTCTTGGATAGATTTCTGAAGCAATTAGAGCTCTGGACTCAAGTAGGGGACAAGCCTGGAGGGTCACAGGGAGACTTCAGTGGGCTGAGGGAGCGAGGGGGAGGGTGGCCATGTGAGAGGGGTGTACGGGTTTCTATTCGGGAAAAACACTAGTACTTCAGTTTGCTCCTTGCCTTAGCTTTCTCTCCCTTCCAGTAAAACAACTAGCAGCTCAATTCACTCTGCACCCAGGATTCCTTCCCCCCAACACACAGATTAGGCACTTATCTGCATGTCTAGGTACCTAAAACTCTTGGATAATCTCCCCCTCAGGAGCCTTGTTTTCAGGGGTACTGAGCACACATTGCAGTGGCTTTTTTCAAGTCTATACAAGGTGCCCTCATTCTGCTTGAGCCCATGTTGCTCTGATATTTTGGTGCCTCTTTCCATCCCAATAGTCTCATGAAAGAAAAAAGTGCACCATGTTATGTTATGTTTTAACTTGATGCATGGATCATTTGTAAAGAGCTGTCAGGTAACCCTACAAGTAGCCTTATATGTATGAAAATATTTAAAACAAAACAAACCTGCTCACTCAATCTCTTCTAGTGGTAGGAAAGATAATTGTACCTTATACCGCAACATTATATACAAAGGGAAATACAGCCACATGGAAGAAATTGCTCAAATTGATTGATTTCACAATATTTCTTAATTCACCTCAGAGAACATTGAAAGAGATTGTTTTTTCTCATGCATATCAATTAAAGGAGCATTGACATTGTACTTTATAGCAAGTGTGACAGTTGGCATATTGAATTCTGAAGCAGAATTGAATGCTGAATGCTCATCTTTGCCTGCACTGCATCAGAGCAGAAATTCAAAGGCCTCAGCACTGCCTTTTGATTTGATTCTTTTGAGTATGTTTGTTGATCCCCTGCCAGAAGAAATAGCCATGCTAAACATGTCTGAAAATATCTTACTGCAAAAGATAAGTCTTTCTAAACTGCATCCATACATATGAGAACAGGGAGCCTGCAACTGAAAGAATTGGTATGGGCTGTGATTAATTCCCTTCACCAAAATACTTGGCAGCATTACATCTACGATTTTATAGGAAAAGAGAACTTGACAAAAAGTGACATTTCTATCAAAATTCAGTGGGTTTAGGAGGATTCAACCTATTTAATAAATAGCAAATGCTGCTTTAAATAGCCCTAGAGGGGGTTCAGTTCATTATGCAGGAACATTGTCATTTTGATAGAAAAGCAACTGAAGAAAATAGAGTAGATGTGGAATCAGTGGTCTAACCAAGTGAACAATTATGGAAGAAAGCCATAATGTGTATTCACTGCACAGTCATGATCTTTAGGAAACAAGTGTTGGAAAAAACCCAAAAGCAAATTAGTGAAAAAGGAAACCCCTAACTGTATGGGTGAATCTGTTTATTTGCTGTCACTACTAGACATGCTTGCTACGGCAATAGATTCCAGGACCGAGGTCCATATTCTCCCCTCCACTAAAATTAGCTGAGAGGAGTAAAATCTGGTGAGCAAACTGAGCAGGATGTGCAAAAGGGAGTGAGAACCCGTTAGGCAGCCTGCTCCTGCCTTCCCTTTTGGTCGAGGAAGAAGCCCTTTCACTCAAAGTCTGTGGGGTCTGATTTCTGTGGATGTGGAAGGAGACATGCCATCGGCAGGGGAGAGTGTAGCCAGTTAAGATGGTGATGAGCTCAGGGATTTTGCAGGATCTGATAATGTTGAGCTTGTCAGCATTATCCTATCCTGATTTTTCCTCCAGAGTGAGGGGATTTTGATGCAGCAGGTGGCAAGGAAATTGTCAACATGGCTCTTGGGAGAGCCATCTTAGCACTATGGAAGAGAAGGTTGATGAGCAGTGACAAGGCACTGGGCCACCACATAGTAGCTCCAAATGCCCTAACTGGTAATACTTATAAATAATGGATGAAATCTTGTCTCCATTTTATTCAATAGCAAAACTCCTGTCAATGCAGAAGAAAGCTAGGATTAGTTCACAAACAATTAACTTACCCCAAGGGGGCTACACATTAATAATGCACATTTGTAATAGTTTGTTACAATTTGTAACATATCTTGACTACTTCTTGATGACTAATTGAATGTATTTCAAAGGAGGATAGCAAGGAAGGACAGGGCATTGGTTAAGACAAGAGTCTCAGGGTGAAATCCTGGCCTCATTGAAGTCAATTGCAAAATGCCTATTGACTTCAGTGAAGCCAGGATTTGCTCCCAAAGTTTTATTCCCAGCTCTCTGGACAGATTTCCTGTGTGAGCATAGGCACTTGTGTGCCTCAGTTTCTCCATCTTTAAATACGACCTCTCTGTGGAGTGCTGTGAGAATTAATTCATTAATGTTTATAAAACACTTTGAGAAGCTCAGTTTTCACTTGAGTAGAACTTGCAGGATGCTAGTCTTAAGCTAGGTACTAAAGTACAAAGTATACATGAGATTTAGAATTTTATTTAATATACACAACATGGTGAAAGGGTTAAATGAAACTGGGCTCTCAAAATGAAAGACAAATCTACTTGCAGTTCAGTTTATCTTGGAGTCAAATCTAATTATGCATTTGTTGAATCTAAGAAAATAGGATTTTAGCCGCTCCAAGTAAAATATTCTGCCGCAAAAAAAATTTTAAAATATTTTAAATGTTGGGTCAGAACCTGCAATCCTTATTCATATTGACTGTACAGTGATGCTGCTCAAATGCGAAAGTGCTTCTTAGCATTACAGACTCTGGACCTAAGTCAATAAGGCACTGATGAAAAGTATTCTAATAGAAATCCGTTAAGATGGAAGTCTTTTGTTGCGTCACTAAAGTGATTCAGCTCGGGTAGCATCAGTGCAAAAGTACCCACACTGCCTTTTCCAAAAGGGCTTGTTGGAAAATAGCAAAAAATACCCAGAAATGTGTGATGAAAATCTCTTATTTTTTCATTTAAACATTACTTTCAACAATTTTCCCCAGCAGAGCTATTCACTCTATACACCTCCTTATGGGAGGAGAATGCTCTTCAGTCTCTTGAACCATTCAGACTTGAGACTGCCAACAGGTGCCAGTTAGTGCCAGATGTGATTTCATATAACACACAGTATAAATAGTACTTAAGGTGCTGCACAATAATCATTAAACATATGTAGGTCAAAACTTCAAAATAATCTTTCACGTCATAAAATGTGCCTGGCCTTAGACAACTGGAATGAAAACCAGAACAGCAAGAACAATGATATAATTCAGCCAAAGGATGAGACTGAATCAGAACTCCTTTTGCAGCATGATCAGAAATGAAATACCTTGTTTACCATTTAAAGACATCTGAATTACTTTCTTGAGGTCAGTCTGCAGTTGATACCACCCATGAAAATTGCATGTAATGCTATCAAAAATATTTATGACATGTTCTGTACCATATCTTTGATGTCCACAAGCCCACTAGAAACATTGTGCATGGGAGGCAGTAAGTCATTTATGTCCCTACTAAACCTTTCTCACAGAACAGAGTGGAGAGCCGAATCTCTAATGCTTATTCAATGAATGTTTGGAGAAAACTAAAGGGACTATTAGAAACTATAAAAAACTATAAAAAATAAACAAACTGGACTTCATACTGAGAATTCAGATGATATAAAACTTAGATGAGTGCACAAAGGGAAAAGCACTGTAAATGATATTCCATATCAACACCTAATTGTTAGATAAAACAATAAATAATGGATGGTTTCTGTTAATGTAGTGTATCAGGAAGAATTAGATTTGATTTAAGTATGTTCAAAAATATCACAGCTATGTTTTGAAAACTGTTAATCTCAAATTGTGCTCTATGAAGACTGAGCAGTACAATCATTTTTCTCTTAACAGACATTAAAAACATAACATTTTGACAAATACAAAATTTGAAGTCAGATAATGTTAGTTCAAAGCTGTAGAGAGTTTATTAGTTATTTTGAAAGCAATCTGGAATATGTGATCCTAATTTGTAAATCACAGGTATGGAACATAGCTTGAACCATCCCATGCTATTTGTTGGCACTTCAGTTTTTATCAGGTGGAATGCTTTGTACATAGTCTGATTTTGTTGCAAAGATGTGTGAAGGATAGACTGCTAAAAGTAAGTTTCTTGTCCAAATTCCATACTACATATACTTTATTAGTAGGAGTATCTATATTATAGTGTTTTGACAGCTCCACCAAGATCAAAACCAAGTTGTGCTAGGTCCTGTACAAATGCATAGCAAGAGACGTTCCCTCCCATGAAGAGCTTACAGTCTAGATAAGAAAGGGTTGATCTTCCCTCAAAAAACCCATATCCTATAAAGATGACATTTATCATCAAATGAAAGAGTGAAACGTCATAAAAAGTTAGTGTTTATGGTGCTTCAGCTAGTAAGCTGGAAAGGACTCTAGTTTTATAGCAGTGTGATGTATCAGTGATATTGCAGCATTACTGATGTCATGATATGCTCTCACATGGAGAATATCCCTATGGGACCCCAGTTATTAGGAAGACACAGGTAATAGTAGTTGGGGGATTTGATTATTAGAAACATAGATAGTTGGGTCTGTGATGTCTGGGAGAACCTCATGGTGATTTTTCTGCTGGGTGTGAAGGAAGCAGATCTCTCAAGACATTTTGATAAGTCTTATAGGTAGTGCTGGGGAGTAGCCAGTGGTAAAAGTAGGTACCATGGACATAGGGAAAGGTAGGGGAGAGGGCTAGAGGCCAAATATAGGCTGCTAGGTAACAGATTAAAGTCCAGGACCACCATGGTAGCATTCTCTGAAATGCTTCCAGGTCCGTGAGCAGGGTAAGTTAGACAGGCAGAACTGCAGGGTTTCCAATGCATGCATGAGATAATGGTGTAGAAAGGACATTTGTAGGTTTATTAGGAACTGGAGAACATTTTGGAAAAGGAGTAGGCTACACCAGAAGGATTGGCTGTACTTTAACCAAAATGGAACCAGACTGCTGGCACATAAAATTAAAAAAATTGTAAAGGATTTTTTAACCTAAGGGCTGGGGGACAGCCAACAAGCACATGGTTCAGGTTGACATCCCTTTGGGATGAATTTATTAAAAGGGGAACTCTATATCCTGGAATATAATATAGAGCAGTGGTTCTCAAAGCTGGTCCACTGCTTGTTCAGGGAAAGCCCCTTGCGGGCCGGACCGGTTTGTTTACCTACCGCATCCACAGGTTTGGCCTATCATGTCTCCCACTGGCTGCGGTTTGCCGCTCCAGGCCAATGGGGGCTGCAGGAAGTGGCGCAGACCAAGGGATGTGCTGGCTGCCCTTCCTGCAGCCCCCATTGGCCTGGAGCAGTAAACCGTGGCCAGTGGGAGCTGCGATCGGCCGAACCTGTGGATGCGTCAGGTAAACAAACCAGTCTGGCCCGCCAGGGGCTTTCCCTGAACAAGCAGCGGACCGGCTTTGAAAATCACTGATATAGAGGATGGGAAAAAGTTGGTAAAGGTAGGAGCTGGTGAAGAACAGTCAGATGTAAGAGTCCCATTTAAACATCACACAAAGGCAAGCAACTGAATATTGACAAAATGTACAAGTGTTATATACAAATGCTAGAAGTCGAAATACTAAGATGGGTAAACTAGAGTGCCTAGCATTAAATGAGGCTTTTGGCATAGGTACCACAGAAACTTGGTGGAATGATGAAAATCAATGGGACACCATAACACCAGGTTACAAAATATATAGGAATGACAGAGTAGGTCATGCTGGTAGGGCAGTGGCATTATATGTTTACAAAGCACAGCCAAGTAAGGTGAAAATCTTAAATGAATCAAACTGTACCACAGAGTTCCTATGATTAGTCCCTGTGCTTGAACAGTGAGTATAGCGGTAGGAATATGCTGCAGAACACCTGGCCACAATGGTGACAGTGATTATGAAATGCTAAGGGAGGTGAGAGGCTACAAAGTCAGAAAATGCAATAATAATGGGGGATTTCAATTATCCTCCTGCTGAGTGGGTAAATGTCACCTCAGGATGTAATGCAGAGATAAAATTTCTAGAGACCATAAATTACTGCTTCTTGGAGCAGCTATTCCTGGAACCCACCAGGGGAGAGGCAATGCTTAAATTAGTCCTAAGTGGAGCACAGGATCTGTTCCAAGAGGTAACTATAGTTGAACTGCTCAATAATAGTAACCATAATGTAATTAAATTTAGCATCCTTGTAGGAGGGAAAATATGAAAAGACCTCCACAGTGGTGCTTATGTGTAAAGAGGGAAAACATACTATCATGAGGATGCTAGTTAGATGGAAATTTAAAAAAGAGCAGTTAAGAGTGAAATGTTTTCAGCATGGACACTACTTAGAAACACCATAATAGAAGCTCCAGAATAAATGAATACCCCAAATCAGAAAAGACAATAAAAGGACAAAAAAATGCCACCATAGCAAACAGCAGAATAATGGAGGTCGTTAGAGGTGAAAAGGAGTCCTTTAACATTTGGAAGTAAAATCCTAATGAGGAAAATAGGAAGAAGCACAAACTCTGGCAAGTAAAATGTAAAAATATAATAAGGCAAGCCAAGACAGAATTTGAGAAGCAACTTGCTTAAGATGCAAAAACTAACAGTAAATCTTAAGTATATCAGAAGCAGGAAGTCGGTCAAAAAAGCTGTGTGATGACCAAGGAACACTGAAAGGAACACTCAAGGAAGACCAGGCCATTTCAAAGAAGCTAAATGAATTCTTCATTGCATCAGTCTTCACTGTAGAAGATGTGGTGGAGATCCCTATATCAGAACTGTTCTTTTTGGATGACAAATTGGAAGTGCAATCCCAAACTGATGTGTCAGTAGGAGAGATTTTAAAACAAATTGATAAACTAAACAGAATAAGTCACCAGGACCAGATGGTATTCATCCAAGAGTTCAGAAGGAACTCACATATCAAATTGTAGAAGTACTAACTGTAATATGTAATCCATTGCTTAAATCAGGCTCTATAGCTGGAAGGTAGCTAATGTAATGCTGATTTTTAAAAGGGTTCCAGAGGAGATCCTGGCAATTACAGGCTGCTGAGCCTACTTCAGTACCGGGCAAATTGGTAGAAACTATAATAAGGAACAGAATTATCAGACACATAGATAAACACAATATGTCGGGGAAGAATCAGCATGGCTTTTGTAAAGGTAAGCCATGCTTCACCAATTTATCAGAATGCTTTCTGGGTGTCCCTTAGGCTCTGATTGCTAGAGGTTGGGACTGGATGACAGGGCATGGATCACACAATAATTGCTCTGTTTGGTTCATTCCCTTTGAAGCATCTGATGTTGGCCACTGTCAGAAGATGGGATACTGGGCTAGACGGACAACTGGTCTGACTGAGTATGGCCATTCTTATGTTCTTACAAGGGAGTTAACAACCTATGGATAAATGTGATCCAGTCAGTATAGTGGACTTGGATTTTCAGAAAGCCTCTGTCAATGTCCCTCACAAAGTCTCTGAAGCAGACTAAGCAGTCATGGGATCAGCAGAAAGATCCTCTCATGGCTTGGTAACTCATGGTTGAAAGGGTAGGAATAAATGGTCAGTTTTCAAAATGGAGAGAGAGCTGAACAGCAGTTCCCCCCAAAGTATATCTGTTGGGACCCATGCTGTTCAACGTATTCATGAATTATCTGGAAAAGGGAGGGAAAAGTGAAGTAGCAAAGTTCACAGATGATACAAAATTATTTAAGATAGTAAAGTAGAATGTGAAGAGTTACAAAGGAATCCCACAAAACTGAGTGAATTTCACCTGCCTTTTTGCTGCCCAGTCAGTGTTGATAAGTGCAAAGTAGTGCACATTGGAAAACATAATCCCAACTATTCATATAAAATGATGAGTTCTAAATTAGCTATTGCCACCCAAGAAAAATCTTGGAGTAACCATGGATAGTTCTCTGAATACATCCTCTCAATGTGCAGCAGCAGTCAAAAAAGCTAATATGTTAGAAACAATTAGGGAAGGGATACAAATATAAGACAAATATCATACCACTGTATAAAATCATGGTGTGCCACACCTTGAATAGCGTGTCCAGTTCTGGTCATCCCAGCTCAAAAAGGATATAATGGATTCGTAAAGGTGCACGGAAGGGCACAAAGATAATCACAGGTATGGAAAAACTTCTATATGAGGAGAGACTAAAAATATTAGAGCCACTCAGCTTAAAAAAAAAAAGAGACAGCTAATGGGGGACATTACAGAAGTATATAAATTCTTGAATGGTGTGGAAAAAAATTGAATTGACAAGTTTTATTTCACCTTTCCCACAATACAAAAATCAGGGGTCAGCCAATGAAATTAATAGGCAGCAAGTTTAACACAAACAAGAAGTACTTTTCTACACAATACAGAACTAACTTGTTTTTGCCATGGGATGTCCTGTGCCTTTAAATGGTTTGGTCACTCTGCACTCAGTTGCAAAGCCTCACTTTCTTTTCAGTTTGTTTTGCTGCCAGAACAATACAACCACCACAGCAAACCGCTGTGATTCAGTCACCTCCCCTATCTCTGTCTCCTTCTCTGATGGGTCCAAATATAACAGTTGTGATAGCCAAAAATATAACAAGGTTCAATAAAGAACTGGATAAATTCATGGAGGGTAGGTCCATCAGTGGCTATTAGCCAAGATGATTAGGAATGCAACCCCATGCATTGTCCCTAAACCTCAGACTACCAGAAGCTGGGAGTGGAAGACAGGGGTGCATCACTCCATACTTGTCCAGCTCTGTACATTCCCGTTGAAGCTCTGGTAGGAGTCAGTGTCAGAGACAGGATATTGGGCAAGATGGACAATGGTCTGACCCATGATGGCAGTTATGTTCTTACTAAATGAACCGAATTTACTGATCTCTGTTTCATGTCACATTATCTTTTAGCAGGAAAATCATCATCATAGTCATTGAGGACCTGATCCAAAACCAAATAAATGCAATGGAAATGTACCCATTGAATTTAATTGGCTTTGGATCAGGCCACAATTCCATCTAATAGCAGTGCTATTTGTAAAGGGTGAACACATATACACTTGTCCATCTCCGTCTACTAATTGCCTTGACTGCTAGGACGCTCAGACCCCTTTTCTTGACCACAACCATGGCTAATCAAGCAAATAAATCAGCAGTTGTGTGCATGCATGTCTTTGCCTGTTTCCTGTTAATTGTTTTAGACACAGTGTTGTGACATGGACTTTTGGGAACGCTGCCTAATGGCTTCATAGTCTACATTATTTAACTATATTTCAATCACTTGTTTCTACAAAGCATACATGGAAGCAACCTGCTCCTGCCTCTATAGCCACAGAGTTGTTATGATTCTCTACCTCCTAATACACTGTGATCCTAAGCATCGCGGTATTCACACCCTACACTGTATTGTAATAATCTTTGTGCAAAATCTGCCTTGATGTATCATATGAAAATGAATAACTCACTGATCAGTGATTCTTGCATGATTTATGTGTTAAGAGTTATGGATATATGCTGCAATTATTACTAAAGTGTGTTTAAACCAGGCATGTAAGGGGGAGTTGGTAAACCGGTCTGCCCTAGATGAAGAAAAGTGTACTTGCTTCTGGTCATCAGGCAGACAATGAAGTACCATTTTTACATATCAGGTAAGCAAAGCTTTCAAGCAAACAAGTAGGGGAGGAGACAGCATGGCATCTACACTCAGCAGGAGAGAGAAGCTAGGCCTGGGTTTTACTTTTCAAAGAATACATTGTGTAGGTTTACTGGCCTATAAAGACAGGGTGTCTGAACCTCAGCTGATAAACAATTGAAACAATTGTTTGTATACAATATTATTATATTATAAAAGTATGTAGAGTGAGGTATTTTCTGAAAACTAATAGCACACTTGTGATGAATATCATTGAGAAATGTATGGCTTAATACAATATGAGAAAATGTGGCTACTTAATGATATTATGCTTTAAAGTCTCTAACCAAACAGGGAATAACAGGTTGCCTCCCAGACAGGAGAAAAGGCAGCTGTCTATCTGTCTCCAATGAAATTATGCAAGGTGTGACCAAAAATGATGGAAACCCCATTTACAAAGAAATCAGCAGGGGATTGGGAAGCCCACAGGAAGGGAAGAACAGCAGGAGGTCATCCTGCTTCTTCATGCAAGGTCACTGAACTTTAGAATATAACCAAGGACAGAAGCAATTTTTTGCATCCATCACTAGACTGACACATGGGAATATTGCTCTTGCAAGCTGAGAAAGATCGGTCTTTCAATCTCGGGGGCGGGAGAGGATTTGAAGTCTCTAGGAAATGGATGCAGTGAGAAACCGGCTTAGACAAAGATCTTTCATCTAGGAAGATAAGGGAAGCCAGCTTCTTGTGTGTCTGTGGAAGGTCCTGACAGAGGGAAAGAGGAGGCTGGGAAGAAGAATGACTGGTGAGAGAAATTTCAGAGTAGCAGCCGTGTTAGTCTGTATTTGCAAAAAGAAAAGGAGGACTTGTGGCACCTTAGAGACTAACCAATTTATTAGAGCATAAGCTTTCGTGAGCTACAGCTCACTTCCTCAGATGCATATCGTGGAAAGATATAAAGCCTGCTGCAGTTTCCACGATATGCATCTGAGGAAGTGAGCTGTAGCTCACGAAAGCTTATGCTCTAATAAATTGGTTAGTCTCTAAGGTGCCACAAGTCCTCCTTTTCTTTTTGGTGAGAGAAACCATCTTGAACAGGTTTCAGAGTAACAGCCATGTTAGTCTGTATTTGCAAAAAGAAAAGGAGTACTTATGGCACCTTAGAGACTAACCAATTTATTTGAGCATAAGCTTTCGTGAGCTACAGCTCACTTCATCGGATGCATACTATGGAAAGCATAGAAGATCTTTTTATACACACAAAGCATGGGAAAAAAATGGGTGTTTACCACCTCAAAAGATTTTCTCTCCCCCCACCCCACTCTCCTGCTGGTAATAGCTTATCTAAAGTGATCACTCTCCTTACAATGTGTATGATGATCAAGTTGGGCCATTTCCAGCACAAATCCAGGGTTTAACAAGAACGTCCTGGGGGGGGGGGGGGCAGTAGGAAAAAACAAGGGGAAATAGGTTACCTTGCATAATGACTTAGGCTTGAATAGAGACTGGGAGTGGCTAAGTTAATTGTATCCAATTTGCAAATGAATTCCACTTCAACAGTCTCTTGCTGGAGTCTGGTTTTGAAGTTTTTTTGTTGTAATATCGCAACTTTCATGTCTGTAATCGCGTGACCAAAGAGATTGAAGTGTTCTCCAACTGCTTTATGAATGTTATAATTCTTGACATCTGATTTGTGTCCATTTATTCTTTTATGTAGAGACTGTCCAGTTTGACCAATGTATATGGCAGAGGGGCATTGCTGGCACATGATGGCATATCACATTGGTGGATGTGCAGGTGAACGAGCCTCTGATAGTGTCAGCCACTACCCCCCCCCCACAAGACATTCTTGTTAAACCCTGGATTTGTGCTGGAAATGGCTCACCTTGATTATCATACACATTGTAAGGAGGTTAAATTGGTTAGTCTCTAAGGTGCCACAAGTCCTCCTTTTCTTTTTGCGAATACAGACTAACACGGCTGTTACTCTGAAAATTGTAAGGAGAGTGATCACTTTAGATAAGCTATTACCAGCAGGAGAGTGGGGTGGGGGGAGAGACAACCTTTTGTAGTGGTAAACACCCATTTTTTCATGCTTTGTGTGTATAAAAAGATCATCTTGAACAAAGCCTGTACCTTGGTAGATTAAGTTTTAGACTTTGAGATTAATGTTTTTACTTTTATTTGCTTGTAACTGTTTCTGATTTTATTCCTTTTACTTGGGATCACTTAACCTGTGCCCTATTGTTAATAAATTTGTTTGATTTTTACTATAAACCAACTCAGTTTAAATTGGTTGTGCAGTGTCTAAAAGGGTGTATTTGCCCCAGTTAAGTTTATGCGCTGTGGTGTGCTTTTGAGTCTTTAGAGCAACAAAGAAACTTTATTTCTCTGAACTGTCCAGGAGAGGACTGGACATTGCAGAATATATGGTTTTGGGAAAATTCTGGACTGGGAATGTTTTGGGGTCACCTTGCTGGCTGTAACCAAGGCTGCTGGAAGTCCAAGTGTGGCGGTGTGAGCAGTAGACAGGCTGCTGGGGTCAGAGTTGCTGAACCAGGGCTGGCTGTATAGCACACAGACACTTAAGGTATGACCTGCATGCTGGTTGCTGACTATGAGCATTCCAGGCTGGGAGCTACAGTAGCAAAACATTGTAAGGCACCCAGGACAAGTGATGACAAACTCATTGATTTGGATGGCCTCCAAGCCCAAATCACTATGTATTTAGATTAAACCTGCCACTGTAGCTTTCTGGAGGCTGGGGTGAGATGACTATTAGTTTACATTTCATTAGAGCTGAGCAAAAACCAGAGTTTCCATCTCACAGGAAATTCCATCATCTTTATTTTTCATCCCAAATCAGTTCTGAAATGTTC
The DNA here is from genome assembly GCF_965140295.1 of Lepidochelys olivacea. Lineage (NCBI taxonomy): Eukaryota > Metazoa > Chordata > Testudines > Cheloniidae > Lepidochelys > Lepidochelys olivacea. Next base: position 100,671,387 of record NC_140414.1, read on the forward strand.
TGGGGAAAAAAATTCTACATGGAATTGGCAAAACACGGTTTCAGCATTTTCTATCAAAACAAAAAATTTCAATATTCCCACATCAAAATGGTTCATTTTGGTTTGTTGAACTCACCTGAAATCTTTTGATTTGAGGCAGTTCAGCATTAAACTGCATTTTCCTGTGGGTCTGCATTGCTTAAAAGAGTTGTAGTTTGGGTATCTCATACCCGCATTCTTCCTTATGGGCTGGGACTCCTGACTAGTCTGTCTCCCATGATGTGCTCAATCATGTCACTCCCAGGATGACACAAGGCAGAATCAGAGAGGAAATGGTACTACTTTATGAAAACAAAGTTTTCGGTCTGTTCAGCAAATTGAAATATTTTGATTTCAGGTCAAACCTAGCCCCCCCCCCAATATTTCATTTTTGTTTTCCTGGTGTAAAATTTCAATTTTGCGGAAAATGAATTTTGGTCAAGAAATTGACAAAACATTGTGACCAGCTTAATATTAATTATGAACTAGATTACGTGTAAGATTAAAATACTTGTTTTTCTTTCTGTGCTTTAGATCAGTGGTTCTCAACCAAGGGTACACGGGAGTACGCCAAGGTATTTAGGTATTCAACTCATTTAGATATGTCTAGTTTTACAACAGCTACATAAAAAGCACTAGCAAAGTGAGTACAAAGTAAAATTTCATACAGACAATGACTTGTTTATACTTCTCTATATACTACATACTGAAATGTAAGTAAAATATTTATATTCCAAATGATTTATTTTATAATTATGTGGTAAATATGAGAAAGTAAGCAATTTTTTCAGTAATAGTGTGCTGTGTCACTTTTTTGTATTCTTCTGTCTGATTTTGTAACCCACTGTTCCTCAGACGTTCTTGTCAACTGCTGGAAATGGCCCACCTTGATTATCACTACAAAAGGCTCCCTCCCTCCCCCCACCACCGACCCTGCTCTCCTGCTGGTAATAGCTCACCTTAAGTGATCACTCTCATTACAGTGTGTATGGTAACACCCATTGTTTCATGTTCTCTATGTATATAAATCTCCCCACTGTATTTTCCACTGAATGCATTTGATGAAGTAAACTGTAGCTCACAAAAGCTTATGCTCAAATAAATTTGTTAGTCTCTAAGGTGCCACAAGTACTCCTTTTCTTTTTGTGAATACAGACTAACACGGCTGCTACTCTGAAACCTGTAAGCATGTAGTTTTTTAGTGAGGTGAAGCTTGGGGGTATGCAAGACAACTCAGACTCCTGAAAAGGGCACAGTAGTCTGGAAAGATTGAGAGTCACTGCTTTAGATAGATTTATAATATATATACGATGCACTCCAATATCCAGTCACTTGGATTGTCATAACATAGCCCTTGCTAATGATCTTTGACATGTTTTCCACCAGATTAACTTATTTTGTTATGCAATACCAAATTGTGTTCTGCCTTGAATGTTACCTACTTTAGGTACAGTATACGCAGCAACTTAGATATATTTGCTGCATGAGTTAAAAATTAATAAACCACATACTAGTATATCTTTATTTGTGAATCATGAATATATTTCCTTCAGACTTCCAGAAAAACAATTTAAAAAAAAAAATCCATCTTCTAGAGGCATCCCCCTTACGACCCATCTGATACCACAAATAAAAGACTTTACAAATCTCAGCCTAGTCCCCAGGGGGCACTTGTCACAAAACCATCACACCCATTCAATACAACTGGGTTTTCTATGTGCTAGGGGAGATCCAGCACTAGAATAGGGAAGGTGCTAGAGGTCAGGATTCAGCAAGCAGGCAACAGCCATCTAGGGAAATGTTCATAGCATCTGTCTGAACCATTTCTGGTTCTAACAGGTTTACCATAAACGTATGCTGTTAAAAATATAGCCAACAATATTTCTTCTCTCATCACTTTCAGTTCCTGTGGCCCATTCCCACCACACTAATCCAAGATCAAGGGATCAGTTTTCTTTTTATTTTCCCATGATAAACTGGATGAGGACTTTAAATAGTAGTTTTCTTCCCATCTTATTTGATAGTAACTGAATTGAATATTGGTGACTAAAATGAACCTGACTTATACATTTCTAAATATCATCTACACATGTTGAAAATGGTGACTGGATTGTGTCTGCTTAATGGTCACCAGATACTGAACAAATATAACTTATTTTAGAAATCTACAATCCAGAGACTGTTCTCTTGACCAAATGCATTTTCACCAACGTAAATACATCACTATCCTTACACTGGTGTACAGAGACTAATCTGGTTCCATAGTCCTTGCTGTACAATAGCATACTTCATACATAAACTCTGATCCTCATGATTGGAAGTAGAGCTGAGTGGGAAATGGATTTCCTTCCCTCAAATATTTGAGAGTTCAACATTTTCTCCTGATTTGAATTGGGATGAAACATCAACTCAAAAATCACATATTGAAAACCCCAAATGCTTTGTTTGGGTCAGTTGAAACACTGAGTAATTCAGAAAAATGTGTTTCAAGTTGAACTTTTTTAATTAATGTCACAGCAATTTCTTTAAAAGGCTCCAGAGATGATCCTGGCAATTTCAGGCCAGTAAGCCTAAACTTCAGTACCTGGCAAATTGGTTGAAACAGTAGTGAAGAACAGAATTATCAGACACATAGATGAACACTTGTAGTGGAAGCTTGTAAAGGGAAATCATGCCTCAAAAATCTATTAGAATTATTTGAGAGGGTCAAAAACACATGGACAAGGGTGATCCAGTGGATGTAGCATACCTGGAATTTCAGAAAGCCTTTTACAAGATCCCTCACCAAAGACTCATAAGCAAAGTCTGCAATTGTGGGATAATAGGAAGGGTCCTCTCATGGATGGCTAAAAACAGGAAACAAAGAAATAATTGGTCAGTTTTCAGAATGGAGACAGATAAATAGCAGTGTGCCCCAGTGATCTTTATGGGGATCAGTTCTGTTCAACATAATCATAAATGATCTGGAAAAAAGGGGTAAACAGCGAGGTGGCAAAATTTGCAGATGATGTCAAAAAACTGTTTTAAGTAAAGTCCAAAGCAGACTATGAAGAGTTACAATGGGATTTCACTAAACTGACTGTGCAACAAAATGGCAGATGAAGTTCAATGTTGATAAATACAAAACAATGCACACTGGAAAACATATTCCCAACTCTACATAAAAAATTATGGAGGTCTAAATTAGCTTTTACCACTCAAGAAAGACCTTGGAGTCATTGTGGACAGTTCTCTGAAAATATCCTCTCAACATGCAGTGGCAGTTAAAAAAGCTAGAATGTTAGGAACCATTAGGAAAGGGAGAGATAAGACAGTAAATATCATAATGCCACAATATAAATCCATAGTTCACCCTGTACCTTGAATACTGTGTGCAGTTCTGGTTGCCCCATTTCAAAAAGATATTAGAACTGGAAAAGGTACAGAGAAAGGCAACAAAAATGATTAAGGGTATGGAACAGGTTCCATATGAGGGATTAAAAAGATTGGGGCTGTTCAGCTTGGAAGAGAGACGACTAAGGAGGGATATGATCGAGGTCTATGAAGTCATGACAGGTGTGGAGAAAGTGAACAGGGAAGTGTTATTTACCCCTTCACATAACAAAAGAACCACGGGTCACCCAAAGAAATAAATAGGCAGCACGTTTAAAAACAAAAAAAAGGAAGTACTTCCTTTACCCAACACAGAGGCAACCTGTGGAACTTGTTACCGGGGGATGTTGAAAAGGCCAAAATGATAACTTGGTTCAAAAACAGAGTTAGACAATTTCATGTAGGATAGGTCCATCAATGTCTACTAGCCAAGATGGTCAGGAATGTAACCCCATACTCTGAGTGTCCCTAAGCCTCTGACTGCCAGATGCTGGGACTAGATGACAGGATCTATCACTTGATAATTGCCCTGTTCTGTTCATTCTCTTTAAGGCATCTGGCACTGGCCACTGTCAGTGGACAGGATACTGATCTAGACTGACCATTGGCCTGCACCAGTGTGGCCGTTCTTATGTTATGTTAAAGGCTGTTATTAATAGGACTATGATCAATTGTCCACTGAAGGTAGGACAAGAGGTAATGGGTTTAACCTGCAGCAAGGAAGATTTATGTTAGATATTAGGAAAAACTCTCTAACTATAAGAGTTGTTAGGCTCTGGAATAGGCTTCCATGGGAGGTTGTGGAATCTACACCATTGAAGGTTTTTAAAGTACTGATTGGACAAACACCTGCCAGGGATGGTATAGATTTATTTGGTCCTGCCTCAGTGAAGGGTGGGTGGACTTGATGGCTTCTTGAGGTCCCTCCATTTCTGTAATTCTAGGATTCCTTCAGCCCAGCTCTTTGAAAGTTGCTCACTCTAAGACCCTGAAGGGAAGAATGCAGGGTTTTCTCACCAAACTGAGTGAATAAATATAAAGATATATGCCAAAAACCAAATGTCTTTTTTTTAAAATGTTTCTTTAAAAATATCTAATCCCATATAAAGCTGGAGTCTGCAAGATGTTTTCAGAAAACAAACCTGAACACCCAAATTTAAGGCTGGGTTTTGAAAGGAAACAAAGGAGCTGTTTACACACGGGACACCCAGGAAAGTGAAAATGAATTAAAGATATAAAGACAAAGTGCTTTAGTGCATTAAACCCCTTTGTGGATGCTCCCAGTCACAGGTAAAGTGGCCTTAGTTTGCTTTAACTTCTGCACGTTAACTTCACACATTTAGTTGATTTGTCTTAACTTTCCTACATTTTTCCATATAAATAAGCCCTTAGACTCCTTTGAGAATCTCAGGGTATATCTACACTACGGAATAAGGTCGAATTTATAGAAGTCAGTTTTTTAGAAATCGGTTTTATATATTCGAGTGTGTGTGTCCCCACAGAAAATGCTCTAAGTGTATTAAGTGCATTAACCCAGCGGAGCGCTTCCACAGTACCGAGGCTAGAGTCGACTTCCGGAGCGTTGCACTGTGGGTAGCTATCCCACAGTTCCCGCAGTCTCCGCTGCCCACTGGAATTCTGGGTTGAGATCCCAATGCCTGATGGGGCTAAAACATTGTCGCGGGTGGTTCTGGGTACATATCGTCAGGCCCCCGTTCCCTCCCTCCCTCCGTGAAAGCAAGGGCAGACAATCATTTTGTGCCTTTTTTCCTGAGTTACCTGTGCAGATGCCATACCACTGCAAGCATGGAGCCCGCTCAGGTAACCGTCACCCTATGTCTCCTGGGTGCTGGCAGACGCGGTACGGCATTGCTACACAGTAGCAGCACCCCTTGCCTTGTGGCAGCAGATGGTACAGTACGACTGGTAGCCGTCATCGTCATGTCCGAGGTGCTCCTGGTCGCCTCTGTGAGGTCGATCAGGAGCGCCTGGGCAGACATGGGCGCAGAGACTAAATTTGGAGTGACTTGACCAGGTCATTCTCTTTAGTCCTGCAGTCAGTCCTATTGAACTGTCTTATGGTGAGCGGGCAGGCGATACGGACTGCTAGCAGTCGTACTGTACCATCTTCTGCCGAGCAGCCATGAGATGTGGATGGCATGCAGTCCTTCTGCACCGTCTGCTGCCAGCCAAAGATGTAAAAGATAGATGGAGTGGATCAAAACAAGAAATAGACCAGATTTGTTTTGTACTCATTTGCTTCCCCCACTCCCCTGTCTAGGGGACTCATTCTTCTAGATCACACTGCAGTCACTCACAGAGAAGGTGCAGCGAGGTAAATCTAGCCATGTATCAATCAGAGGCCAGGCTAACCTCCTTGTTCCAATAAGAACAATAACTTAGCTGCACCATTTCTTATTGGAACCCTCCGTGAAGTCCTGCCTGAAATACTCCTTGATGTAAAGCCACCCCCTTTGTTGATTTTATCTCCCTGAAGCCAACCCTGTAAGCCGTGTCGTCAGTCGCCCCTCCCTCCATCAGAGCAACGGCAGACAATCGTTCCGCGCCTTTTTTCTGTGCGGACACCATACCAAGGCAAGCATGGAGGCCGCTCAGCTCACTTTGGCAATTAGGAGCACATTAAACACCACACGCATTATCCAGCAGAATATGCAGCACCAGAACCTGGCAAAGCGATACCGGGTGAGGAGGTGACGTCAGCGCGGTCCCGTGAGTGATCAGGACATGGACACAGATTTCTCTGAAAGCATGGGCCCTGCCAATGCATGCATTATGGTGCTAATGGGGCAGGTTCATGCTGTGGAACGCCGATTCTGGGCTCGGGAAACAAGCAGACTGGTGGGACTGCATAGTGTTGCAGGTCTGGGACGATTCCCAGTGGCTGCGAAACTTTTGCATGCGTAAGGGCACTTTCATGGAACTTTGTGACTTGCTTTCCCCTGCCCTGAAGCGTATGAATACCAAGATGAGAGCAGCCCTCACAGTTGAGAAGCGAGTGGCGATAGCCCTGTGGAAGCTTGCAACGCCAGACAGCTACCGGTCAGTTGGGAATCAATTTGAAGTGGGCAAATCTACTGTTGGGGCTGCTGTGATGCAAGTAGCCCACGCAATCAAAGATCTGCTGATATCAAGGGTAGTGACCCTGGGAAATGTGCAGGTCATAGTGGATGGCTTTGCTGCAATGGGATTCCCTAACTGTGGTGGGGCTATAGACGGAACCCATATCCCTATCTTGGCACCGGAGCACCAGGCCGCCGAGTACATAAACCGCAAGGGGTACTTTTCAATAGTGCTGCAAGCTCTGGTGGATCACAAGGGACATTTCACCAACATCAACGTGGGATGGCCGGGAAAGGTGCATGATGCTCGCATCTTCAGGAACTCTGGTCTGTTTCAAAAGCTGCAGGAAGGGACTTTATTCCCAGACCAGAAAATAACTGTTGGGGATGTTGAAATGCCTATATGTATCCTTGGGGACCCAGCCTACCCCTTAATGCCATGGCTCATGAAGCCTACACAGGCAGCCTGGACAGTAGTCAGGAGCTGTTCAACTACAGGCTGAGCAAGTGCAGAATGGTGGTAGAATGTGCATTTGGATGTTTAAAGGTGCGCTGGCGCAGTTTACTGACTCACTTAGACCTCAGCGAAACCAATATTCCCACTGTTATTACTGCTTGCTGTGTGCTCCACAATATCTGTGAGAGTAAGGGGGAGACGTTTATGGCGGGATGGGAGGTTAAGGCAAATCGCCTGGCTGCTGGTTATGCGCAGACACCAGGGCGGTTAGAAGAGCACAGGAGGGCGCGGTACGCATCAGAGAAGCTTTGAAAACCAGTTTCATGACTGGCCAGGCTACGGTGTGAAAGTTCTGTTTGTTTCTCCTTGATGAAACCCCCCGCCCCTTGGTTCACTCTACTTCCCTGTCAGCTAACCACCCACCCCTCCTCCCTTCAATCACCGCTTGCAGAATCAATAAAGTCATTGTTGCTTCACATTCATGCATTCTTTATTCATTCATCACACAAATAGGGGGATGACTATCAAGGTAGCCCAGGAGGGGTGGTGGAGGAGGGAAGGAAAATGCCACACAGCACTTTAAAAGTTTACAACTTTAAAATTTATTGAATGACAGCCTTCTTTTTTTTGGGCAATCCTCTGTGGTGGAGTGGCTGGTTGGCTGGAGGCCCCCCCACCGCGTTCTTGGGCGTCTGGGTGTGGAGGCTATGGAACTTGGGGAGGAGGGCGGTTGGTTACAGAGGGGCAGCAGTGGCAGTCTGTGCTCCAGCAGCCTTTGCTGCAGCTCAACCATACACTGGAGCATACTGGTTTGGTCCTGCAGCAGCCTCAGCATTGAATCCTGCCTCCTCTCATCACGCTGCCGCCACATTTGAGCTTCAGCCCTGTCTTCAGCCCGCCACTTACTCTCCCGGTCATTTTGTGCTTTCCTGCACTCTGACATTATTTGCCTCCACGCATTCGTCTGTGCTCTGTCAGTGTGGGAGGACAGCATGAGCTCGGAGAACATTTCATCGCGAGTGCGTTTTTTTTTTTTTTTCTTTCTAAGCTTCACTAGCCTCTGGGAAGGAGAAGATCCTGTGATCATTGAAACACATGCAGCTGGTGGAGAAAAAAAAAGGGACAGCGGTATTTAAAAAGACACATTTTATAAAACAGTGGCTACACTCTTTCAGGGTAAACCTTGCTGTTAACATTACATACATAGCACATGTGCTTTCGTTACAAGGTCGCATTTTGCCTCCTCCCACCGCGTGACTACCCCCTCAACCTTCCCCCCTCCCTGTGGCTAACAGCGGGGAACATTTCTGTTTAGCCACAGGCAAACAGCCCAGCAGGAATGGGCTCCTCTGAGTGTCCCCTGAAGAAAAGCACTCTATTTCAACCAGGTGACCATGAATTATATCTCACTCTCGTGAGGATAACACAGAGAGATAAAGAACGGATGTTGTTTGAATGCCAAACATACACTGCAATGCTTTGTTGTACAATGATTCCCGAGTACGTGTTACTGGCCTGGAGTGGTAAAGTGTCCTACCATGAAGGACGCAATAAGGCTGCCCTCCCCAGAAACCTTTTGCAAAAGCTTTAGGACTACATCTAGGAGAACTGCAAATGCCAGGGCAAAGTAATCCTTTCACATGCTTGCTTTTAAACCATGTATAGTATTTTAAAAGGTACACTCACCAGAGGTCCCTTCTCCGCCTGCTGGGTCCAGGAGGCAGCCTTGGGTGGGTTCGGGGGGTACTGGCTCCAGGTCTAGGGTGAGAAACAGTTCCTGGCTGTCGGGAAAACCGGTTTCTCCGCTTGCTTGCTGTGAGCTATCTACAACCTCCTCCTCGTCCCCAAAACCTGCTTCCGTATTGCCTCCATCTCCATTGAAGGAGTCAAACAACACGGCTGGGGTAGAGGTGGCTGAACCCCCTAAAATGGCATGCAGCTCATCATAGAAGCGGCATGTTTGGGGCTCTGACCCAGAGCGGCTGTTCGCCTCTCTGGTTTTCTGGTAGGCTTGCCTCAGCTCCTTCAGTTTCACGTGGCACTGCTTCAGGTCCCTGTTATGGCCTCTGTCCTTCATGCCCTGGGAGATTTTCACAAAGGTTTTGGCATTTCGAAAACTGGAACGGAGTTCTGATAGCACAGATTCCTCTCCCCAAACAGCGATCAGATCCCGTACCTCCCGTTCGGTCCATGCTGGAGCTCTTTTGCGATTCTGGGACTCCATCATGGTCACTTGTGCTGATCAGCTCTGCATGGTCACCTGCAGCTTGCCACGCTGGCCAAACAGGAAATGAGATTCAAAAGTTCGCGGTTCTTTTCCTGTCTACCTGGCCAGTGCATCTGAGTTGAGAGTGCTGTCCAGAGCGGTCATAATGGAGCACTCTGGGATAGCTCCCGGAATTGTGTCCACAGTACCCCAAATTCGAGCCAGCAATGTTGATTTAAGTGCTAATCCACTTGTCAGGGGTGGAGTAAGGAAATCGATTTTAAGAACCCTTTAAGTCGAAATAAAGGGCTTCATTGTGTGGACGGGTGCAGGTTTACATCGATTTAACGCTGCTAAATTCGACCTAACGTCCTAGTGTAGACCAGGGCTCAGCCTAAACGCAGCAACCAGTGATGCTTGCTAAATCCAGCTTGTGATCCATAAATTCTGGGTGCACTTGACTACATATCCATCAGATCTTTTAGCAAAATAAGCAAGTTTTACAAAAAAGTATTCTATTGAACTTGGTCAGAAATGCGAGCTAATTATATGGACCAGCTCCTAGGCTAGTGTAAATCAGCATTGCTCCATGGACTTCAGTAGAACTTTGCCAGGTTATGTCAGCTGAGAATCTGGCCCCATATTTCTAGGGCTAGACAGACTGCTTAGGTAGTATGTAGCTAAACCACTCCATGGAGAGCATTCCTTACTGGACTCCCCTCTTGTGGTGAAGGAGTGAAGAGACTAATTTACTCCACATATTTTTGGTCTGTAGCCTATTCCCTCATGTTCCCAGCTTGCTCTGCTGTCCTATGAGTGATAAGAGGGAGCCTTGTGTATGGGAGGAGTATCAGGTGTGCAGCCCCTGCACTCCTAGCCATGCCTGCAGCTGTGATCCTGGCATGTCTTACACAACAGAACAAGTAGAGTATTGGAGGAGATTTCCCCTCTTTAATCCCCTGTGTGCTTGTAGAACCATAACAGCCAGACCCATAGAGAATTTTGTGGTTTTCCTTCAGGTGTCCTATAACAAGTAGCAATAAATGAACCTCCTGTCTACTGTCAAAACTTTTGAAAAAACATCATTGCTGACCTCTCTTTAGCTCTTACCAAGATTAGAGTTCTCACAGTTATCACAATTTTAAGCCTTTGTTATCTGATCCTGAACAAGGTGAATTTTAGGCTGCTCTAAACGGTGGTTCCAGCACACCTGAGGATTCAGTCCAATAAATTTCCTTCAGGCTGGCTTGCATGCTTTATCCTTTTCAGACAGCTCAGTGCTATCTGCAGACCACAGTGTAGAATGGAAAAGAACACCAAAGGCAAAAATACTTGAGACTTAAAACAGAATTCAGATCTACTATGTTTGTCTTACATGCAACCATATCCTTCTCCACATGCAACTTCTCCTTCCCACATTATTACTGGCCTTCCCTATATCCTTTCATGTGATTGAATTTAGCAAAGTACAATGCTGTTTTGTATTTCAAGTTTGAAACAAATTTCTCCTCTTTGTCATTGTTTGTCTTTTTGCCTAGACTAACATTAATGAGATTCCATTACATTCTATTTTGGAGCGGATGGTTGGAACTGTGTTTCTGTGCATTACACTTTGCAAGGGAGAAAATAATGCATTATTTTTTCTTCGTTTCATACATTTTTTCATATCTGCTCAAATGAAAAACAGATGTGTTGACTTCATCTGTTTCTTCCCAGCCCCATAAAATAGCACGTTCACAATGTGACTCAGCCTGAAAAGAGTGAGATTTACTATTTATCATTTACCATTTTGCTCTGATGCCCTTTTCCCCCCTTCTTGATTATAGTCAAGTCCCAAGGTGAAGCTAATAGTTTATAAAAGAGAAACAGGTATAACGTAAATGCAATCATCTTCAAAACCACAGATCTTTTCAAAAAGGAATTGCTGTCAAAAGAAATAAAGAAGTTCCAAAATATAAGTACAGGTTATTAGAAAGTAGTCCATCCAGTTTCTTAGGGTCCATTTAAGCTAATATTTTCATATAGGATAAACAAATCTGACTTTGCTTTCATTTTTCACCAATAACGTTTATTTTGCATACATAATTGATATATTGTACACTAGCCATCACCTTCAGCCCCCAACTAAAACCTCTCCAGTGCATTATCAAGGATCTACAACCTATCCTGAAGGATGATCCCTCTCTCACAGATTTTGGGAGACAGGCCAGTCCTCGCTTACAGACAGCCCCCCAACCTGAAGCAAATACTCACCAGCAACCACTCACCACAAAACAAAAACACTAACCCAAGAATCTATCCTTGCAACAAAGCCCATTGCCAACTCTGTCCACATATCTATTCAAGGGACATCATCATAGGACCTAATCACATCAGCCACATCAAGGGCTCATTCACCTGCACATCTACCAATGTGATATATGCCATCATGTACCAGCAATGCCCCTCTGCCATGTACATTAGCCAAACCGGACAGTCTCTATGCAAAAGAATAAATGGACACATCAGACTCAAGCATTATAACATTTAAAAACCAGTCGGAGAACACTTCAACGTCCCTGGACACTCAGTTACAGACCTAAAAGTCACAATTCTTCAACAAAAAACTTCAAAAATGGACTCCAATTAGAAACTGCAGAACTGGAATTAATTTGCAAACTGGACACCATTAAATTAGGCTTGAATAAAGACTGGGAGTGGATAAGTCATTACACAAACTAAAAACTATTTCCCCATGCTAATTTTTCCCCTACTGTTACTCACACCTCCTTGTCAAATGTTTGAAATGAGCCATCCTGATTATCACTACAAAAGTTTTTTTCCTCCTGCTGATAACAGCCCACCTTAATTGATTAGTCTCATTAGAATTGGTATGGCAACACCCATTTTTTCAAGTACTCTGTGTATATACATTTTCCTACTGTATTTTCCATTGCATGCATCTGATGAAGTGGGTTTTAGCCCACGAAAGCTTATGCCGAAATAAATGTGTTGGTCTCTAACGTGCCACAAGTACGCCTCGTTTTTATTGTACAATAAGTTATTCAACTTGAAGGAAACAGACATCTACATTATCAAACCCAGTGGCTTTGTTTAGGGTGCAAGGCACAAGATGACAGGATCTCAGTTCTGTTTATTTTGCTGTTCATTGCAAGATTATTGGCTGATAAAGTTAATGTTGTCCATGATTAATCATGGATGAGTCCCACAGCTTTGCTTGTAACACTAAGGGGTCTTAAAGCAAGGTTCTTATATCTTAAACATGGGTCCAAAACATGCTATAATGGTTTCTTTATCCAATTTGCTCAATTTACAGGTAAAAAAAGATTTTATTTTCTAGCTTTCAATGCTGAAAATTCAGGCTAGGATCTGAAAGTCAACTGGACTGAGACTCCATCTCTTTCTCCCTTAGCTTTAATGGTTCTACAGTGCTTATAGAGGTTAACAGTAATAAAAACATGTTTATGTCACTTAAGTACACTTATATGACCTGGGATAGGACAGGGAACAGATTCCTTGAGTGAGATGGTTTTCTGAGCCTAAGAAGGAGAAGTTGAATGCCAAGCTAATCTGCTCTACTGACTACAACATGCGTGAAATTTTGCCCTCTTCAAAATAGGGTGTAAGTGATGCATAGGAGTTGTGTTGGCCTTCTGCTTAGGACAATTCCATTCAATATGTGCTAGCCAGCTGGGGGACTAAACATAATCTTTAATAAACAGACCATGCCCTCTTTAAGAACAGTACCTACAGCAGCATTATAGCTTGCTTATCTTCCCAACACACGCTTTCGAGACATGCTGCTCTGTTGGTTGCATAGACCTGAAAGCAAACATGGGAAGCCTCAAAAAGTTATGAGCAACTGAAAATGGGAGATTAGAATAGACCCTTCATCTCAACCTAGATCATTCATGACAGTAAATGTTATTCTGTATTATCTCCATATTTTTAAAACGGCTTGGTTGAAAGCTGTGTTCTGATTGACTGAAGTAGTGTCTTAACCCAACTATTTATTACCCAATGAATACTCAAGGTGGGTCTACAACACCTGCCGTTGTAATGTTACTCTGTTGTAGTCAAACAATTTTTATTATAACATTTATACTTAAATTATGCATCAAATACAAAACCTCTGATTTTTTTATATATCAATTTGCTAGTCTATGTGGCTAGGACTTTTAAATAAAATCATCACAAAAAAATCAAGGTTGCCTCTAAGCCATTTTAGCCACCTGATTGGTGAAGGTAGAACTCCTCAAAATTTTAAACACACAGCTTTGCCATTAAAAAAAAAAAGAACTTTTATCAAATTTTTTTTGTGCAAAAAAGTAAAAATTGCTGAAATGTTTCATTTTTCATTAAGTTTCTTTACTTTTTTCATTTTTTCTAATTTATCAAATATTAGACTTAACAAAATGGTCAACAAAATTTTACAGCTATTGAAAACCATTTTCAATCAATATATAGTATGATAAATATTTTGAAAAAGTTTTTTGTAAAATTTTCCAAAAATAATTGACAAATTCAGTGTAAATATTTGAAAAAAAGAGGGAAGGGTTCTATTCCAAATTTTAAAAAGGAAAAAATCTTCAAAATTACCTATAAAATTCATGGTTTTTATTTTTCAGTCAGCTCTAGGTGAGGAATATATAGACATTTATAAGTTCCCTTTCAGACCTTTTATTTTCCCCTCCTTTCCTCACACTTATCACTCCCATCTCTTTCCAGCTGATCAAGGAGGTTCAGGAGGTTTTAAAAGAAAAAAAGTCACCTGTGTCAATTCAATCATCTGACTGGTGACACTGGGACTTCATAAAGGGAACTGCCAGTCCTATTGTTTTATCTTCAAAGAGGAAGCCAGTCACAGAGTGGAGGGGAGTGGGCTGATAACAAGAGTTTCGCTTTTGAAGCTCCACTCAGGTCAACTTTGACCAGCAGCATCAGTCTATTCTCTGAAGCCCAGCCCACACTAATACAGAAAGGGAAGAGTCAAGGGGAGGAAAAAGTGGGAGAAGGCAGAGAGTGGAGGAAGGAGGAAGACATGCATGGAGGGAGGAACAAAAAAGAACTGGCTGTACAGATTTGATCAGCTGTTTTTTTTGTTTGTTTGTTTTTTTACCATATACTCCATTGTGATAGTGAAGGAACTGAGGGGGTTTTGGGCTCATTTTGAATCTTGTCTCACATCGTGTATAGCATAAAGATACAAAAATAAAACACTAGTATCTAAAATTCAATCAAGCTTTTAAATGTGAAAAAATATTTGTATTGACTGCCACATTTCTAGCAGTGGAATTTGAGGGGACTGTAGCATTTCGTCAATGATTTTGCTGATAAATGAAATATTAGTTATTTGTCCCACAATGTATACATAATGACAGTACAAAAAAGGGAGAGATAAAATGCATCAGCAGCATTACTCTCAGTTTCAGTATGACTAGGCATTTTTTAAAAAATGAAGTAGGAGAAATCCAATGCGTTTGATCTAATGCGGGTTAGACATTGTTGATGCAAACCAATTTCCAAAATGCAGTCAAATTCAAGAAATGCTATTCCTGTTCATAAAGCAGCCTGTATCAAGAGATATCATTCCTTCAAGACAAGAGGATAGTCAGCTCAGGAATGTTACAAGTGGGTACTAGCCCATCTTGGAACCACTCACCATTATTGTTATTACACATTGTTTATATTGCATGGGAAATTTTAATGGCTCTTTGAAAACCTCAACAATATAAGAAATTGTACCTATCAACAATATTGCCAAAACAAACAAAAACACACACAGCACTTAGAAAAGTTTTACTGCATATTTAAAGTAAAGGAACAGAGTCAGACAAATAATGGGTGAAAAAAGTCACTGCACAAACGTTAGATCATTTCAGTATGCAAAGTATTGGTCTTTGTGAAAAAACATATTTTAAGGCAATTTCAGAAGATAAAAGAAAGGGTGGTTCATGCTTAAGTTCCTAGCTCTGCCTACAGAGTTCTTGTTTGTCCTCGGGGGGGGGGGTTCCCTCAGTGATACTTAGGGGCCTAAATTCCTTTTCTAGGCACCACTGTGATCCACAAAACTCCTGCTAAGCTGCTGCCTAGCCCCGTAGGCACCTAAACTGACTTGATGCCTAAGATTTTCCCTATGGGTATGCACTCTGCAGCCTCACTCTAGGCACCCAGATGCCTAACTGGAGAGCGATCTGCAAACCAGAAAAGATAGGTGTTTGGCTGCGTAAATTGCTCAGGCAAGTTCCCACAAAACAGCAGTTGTGGGAGAAGGATCTCCCTTACAACCTTTAGCCTGGTGGATAGGGTACTCAGTGAGTTCAACCAGTGCAAGTCCCCCTCCTCCTAGGGAGGGCAGGGATTTGAATAAGGATCTGCCGCTTCTCAGGTGTGTGCCCTAACCACTTGGCTGTAGAGTCATTCTAACTTTTTTTCAATGGCCCAATTAATATTTAATTATTCAATTATTTAATTAAAGCAGAACAACTTCAATAGACGAAGCAGAGGGAGACCCACATCAGAATATTCTATACCCAGTGAATAGGGCACTCACCTCAGAGGTGGCTGAGACATGTTCAAATCCCTTCTCCCCTCGGACAGAGGGGTGACATGAACAGGAGATCTCCCACATACTGGGTGAATACCTTGCCCATTAGGCTAAAGGTTCTAAGGGAGCTTCTCCCCTCCCTGCACCACCGTTGTGTGTGAACTCGCCAAAGGAAGCTGATCTGGTAGGTGGTCTCAGAACACACCTACCGGATCAGGTCCCCACATGTAACTTAGGTGGCTGAACACCTATGTTCTCTGGTTCATGGATCACAAGCAGAGATAGGCACCTCCTTGCAGCCTGGACATAGGTGCCTATCTCCATGAGAGGAGTGGGTCTTAGCATGTACCCTTCTGGTGAGTGTCTCCCATTGGCTAGCATAGAGCCACCTAGTGTGCTAGCTTTGGGGGTTGCATTCTAAGGCATCTATCTCTCCCCGCTCAACATACAGGATCCGAGGTACCTAACTCAGGCTTTGTGTGTTGCAGTGTTGTTCCTGTGATTTTCTAAGCATCTAAAAATTAGGCACTACAAACCTGGGCCTCATAATGCCTAAGTCCGTTCATGAATTTGAGCTTAATCTCTGTGACTTGGTTTCTTTTCTGTAAAATGGGGATAAAATGCCACATTCCTTTTATCCTCTCTCTTACTTATGTTTGGACTGTAAACTCTTTACTCTTCCAGGTCTATTTTTTTTTTACTATGTTTTTGTATAGGGCCTAGCACAATGAAACACCAATTTCAGAAGAGATCTATAAGATCTACTAATCCAAATCAGAACCCTAAAATGACAGTTTAACTATCTCAGAGCGCTTTGTTTTTACTGTAGGAAAATATATCAAAGTGAAGCCTACTGTGAAAACCAAAGTGTTCTGAGATAGCTAAACAGTCAGAATCTCCATTTTAGGGTTCTGAAAGATCAAGCAGTTCAGATTACTCAAGTAACAAAATCTCTCTGCATAATCATTCCAGTATGTTTTGGATGTAATGTTATTCCAAGTCACTATCTGATACCTGTAAACATTGTCTTAAAAATTCAGTTTAATTGAATATTGGGAAAATATTGCAAGAAATGTTGTGGTGTTCGTTTGGCGGGGTCTTTTGGATGCTCTTGCCTACAGCAGAAAACTTTTGTCATTGCCTGAGTATCTTTAACGTTTTAGATGCAGAACCTATTTGTTAGAGGATGGTCACACAAGCAAATAGGCACATATTTATATGTAGAAAAAAATATACTAAATATCCTGAATATTGATTCTTGGAACACTCATTCTGGAGCACACAGGAGACGGTAACTGTGGACTTAAATTTGTCTACATGGGAAAGTTTTGCCTGTTATTATATCTGTATAACTGTATTGATGTGAGACTGGTATAACCCCCATTTGGACACTCTTATTCCAGTATAAGACTGTCAAATATAAAGGGAAGGTTAACCACCTTTCTGTATACAGTGCTATAAAATCCCTCCTGGCCAGAGGTAAAACCCTTTCACCTGTAAAGGGTTAAGAAGCTAAGGTAACCCCGCTGGCACCTGACCCAAAATGATCAATGAGGGGACAAGGTACTTTCAAATCTGGAGCAGGGGGGCAGAAACAAAGGGTTCTATCTGTCTGTGTGATGCTTTTGCCAGGAACAGATCAGGGATGCAGCCTTACCACTCCTGTAAAGTTAGTAAGTAATCTAGCTAGAAAATGTGTTAGATTTTCTTTTGTTTAATGGCTTGTAAAATAAGCTGTGCTGGAGGGAATGTATATTCCTGTTTGTGTCTTTTTTGTAACTTAAGGTTTTGCCTAGAGTGTTTCTCTATGTTTTGAATCAGCTTACCCTGTAAGGTATTTACCATCCTGATTTTACAGAGGTGATTCTTTTACCTTTTCTTTAATTAAAATTCTTCTTTTAAGAACCTGACTGATTTTTCATTGTTCTTAAGACCCAAGGGTTTGGGTCTGTGTTTACCTGTACCAATTGGTGAAGATGATCATCAAGCCTTCCCCAGGAAAGGGGGTGTAGGGCTTGGGGGGATATTTTGTGGGAAAGATGTCTCCAGCCTCTTGTTGGGCCACAGTGGCCTGTATCAATGCCTTCATACATCCTCCTTTTTTTTGGGGGGGGGGTGATTTATAGGGGGCTGATCCTGTCCTGAGATGGCTTCCACAGAGCTTTACTCACTCACCGCATCCCCCTGCTGACTCCAAGTGTGGCAAAATACCTTGTTCGCCTCAGCAGGCTCAGTCCTTTTTAGCCTTGGAGACTCAGGTTTGGGGCAAGGCAAATCCTTATAGGTGGCACAGGGTCCTGCTACTCCTCTCCTCAGTCAGTCCCTTGTGCTTGTTGTCCTTCCCTTCTGGGGAGGGAATGCAGCCTCCCTGCTGGGAGGGTTTGGTGTCTTGCTGCAAACAGCCTACTGGCAGCTTCCCTGTTCCTCTCATTCCCTTACTTCCCCACTCCTTCCATGCAGGGGAGGATTTTAAAGAGCTCTCAGGTAGTTGGAGTCAGCTGAACCTAATTGGTTCCCTAGCAACCCCTTTTCCAGCTGAACCTTATTGGCCCAGGGTCTCTCTCCTCAGTGGATAGGGAGGGGCCTTTTAACCCCCTGGGACTAATTATTACCCCCCCCCCCCCCATGTAGCTGTTGGTCCTGAGTTTACCACACTGTTCTTTGTTTAAAGGGCTTGGTGGTGGCAGCACACTGTTCAAGGACAAGGCAAAGTTTGTACCTGGGGGAAGTTTTTAACCTAAGCTGGTAAGAATAAGTTTAGGGGATCTTTCATGCAGGTCCCCACATCTGTACCCTAGAGTTCAGAGTAGGAAAGGAACCTTGACAAAGGCTTTCTTCAGTTTAGTTTAAGCCTTTTTCCAAGGGATATAAGCTATACCAAAAAAGCAATCAAACCAACCCCCAAAACAACAAAACACACCATTATATCGGAATGTGAGTGTCCAAGGGGGAGAGGTGGTTGATTTATACCAACATAACTCTATTGGTTTTAATTCACACCTTAGGTGACAAAGCAAAACCTTCCCATTTAGACAGATCCTTAGCCTTAATTACATACAAGAGATAGTTTAGAAAATAAGTGTGAGTGAGCCCCTAATTAACTGTGACCACACCTGTTTCTGTTCTACACTGTAGAATGTATGCTTGTGTAAGGTATATGACTTGCTGAATTCCAACTGAAATTTTATCAGCTATTAGACAGTAGAAACACAGCCCTCAAAATCATCCTAGGAGTACGCAGCATGACATCATCCTTTCCATCACAGCCAATCATTGCTATAAATTACCACTAAATATACAGAAACAAAGCTTCTGATTCTGCAAGTGTAGACTGTGGGTCAGTATAATGCACCTCTATGTTGATTTATTATTGTGATGAGGGAACACAGGCCAGGATGAAGAATATTATAGCTGTTGTTGAGTGCACCAGTGATCCCCGGTAGTAAGAATAGCCATCTATCTTAGATACTTACATGGCCCTCATTTCTGCAGTATCTGAGCCTTTTACAATTTTTAATTTATTTATTGTCACACCTTTGTGAGGTAAGGAACTCCCATTTTACAGATGAGGAACTGAGGCACAGAGACTGACTTGCTTGAAGTCACATAAGACAACTGTCTTAGAACAGAAAATTGAAATTGGGTCTCCAGAGTCCCAGGCTAACACCGTAATCACAGGACCATACTTTCTACCCAAGTCCAGAATGTCAGAGAGAAAATAAAGGAATCTTTACAAAAACACATAAGCTAATCAGGAAGACAGAAAAATGGAATGGACTAAAACAAGACAAAAACAGCCTATCAGCAGTCAACTCCATGGATATATGGTTACTGAGGCTTTCACCGGCTTCTTTGTAACTTCAGCAGGTGCTTGTCAAGGACCTTCTACTCTATCTGCTCTTTCCAATGTGTCTGCTATTTACATCAGCCACAAGAAGGTTCAGCAAATGTTTGTTAGTTTTCAAGGGCATCCAGGATCGTACATGCCACTTAGCTATTGGGTCTTATTCAGTGTAAGTCTGACTTCAGGCCTTATTCAGTGTAACTCTGTGGAATTAAATGCTGTTGCTCCTGTTACCCATCATGAGCAATAGGAGAGCCATGAAAATATAAATGAATTTGTCAAAATAAGGTCTTTTCACACAATCTGGTTCAGACAACACTTGAAGCAGTAAGAAATATACTAGAATTTATATTTTTGCCTTTCTATTCTATAAATGGTGATGTTTTTATTAATTCTGTTTCTGGAATCTTTTAAGTATCTCATCCATTGTTTTCTCTGCCCCCTGACTGTATGTTATGCTTTTCTCCTCTGGTTCAAGAGGTTTGTGACTCACTCCCACACTGTTGTGCACTATAAACTGCAATTGTTATTTCCGTTATTTGGTGGGTGAGTCATTTTATTTGCAGTTATTCACTACAAAGTGAATTTTACTTTCTGTTAACATCTGTTTGAGTCTTTTCTGATCTGGTGATTATTACAGTTTATTTCCATTGTGAGCATTTTGCTGCATTGTTGTTTACTATATACGGAGTTCTGTTAGCATCACCTGTAGCTCATACTCTTCCCTGAAGTTGTGTCCCATGTAAGGCTTGATCTATTTCTTTACCTTGCTATTTTGCCTTCACCTGACAGAACTGTTTAAACCTTTCCTACACTAATTATTATGGTGCAACTTACATCACATCTAAAGATTTCCTGCTCCCATTAAAACATTTGCACTTCCATATGTAATAATCACTAGTTCTGATGAGGGAAAATTACACCATCAGTGAAATCCTGGCCCTAATGAACTCAGTGGGAGTATAAGTATTCCACTTAACTGGGCTAGGATTTCACCTCATAGCTTTAGATGATTTCCTTTGCAAATTAACAGCAATTGCCACAGCAAAGGATACTTACAATTTCTCTAACCCACTGAGAAGTCAGGAAGCCTCAGAAAGGGGCAGGTTTGACACAAGAATTGGCAAGCAATGTAGGTGGAATTCATCTCTGTGCATAAGGCCAGAACAAGGCCTATGTACCACTAAATTACTCAAAATGGAATTTATGTAGTACATAAGCTCTTCCCTGGCTCTCTGTGCAAGGGAGAATTTCAACCTCTATGGATGAAAGTTCAGGTTTCATGGTATTATATATAAGAAATGAAAAATATTTTGGCCATGATCACCGTGGGTTGAGTTCGTACATATATCTTTGAGACATTTGTAGAAGGAAAGCTACACTTTCAGCTATATCAGGTATTTATTTATAAATCTTCATTTGAAATGTACCATTCATTATCACTCTTTTCACGATAGACACAGCAGCTTCCATCACATAGGGTGGGAGAACTACCTTAATACAAAACTGCTCCTTCTTGTGCCCTGAAGGCAGCAGCCTTCTTATCCTGGTTTCACTGCATACCACCCAGTCAGAGGAAAAGGAATATACTCAGAATGTGCACATGTGAAGATAAGGAAAATCAGCTTCTATCTCCCAAAAGGCAGAGCTGCTAAAGCGAAAGTTCACTAAATGCTACCAGTTATATTTTAGGATATTGAGTCTTAATAATCAAAAATAGATTGGCACAGATGTGCTGGAAGCAAAAGCCTGCACAGACTGTGTCTGGCCCTAGTGTGGGTGTGTAGTAGTAGGAAGAAAGTAAATGTCTTCACTTGTATACACCAATTACAGGGCCAGGCATAGCAGCAGTCACTGTGCTAAAGGGAGGATAGAAGTTGCTTCCTCCTGCTGCCCTCAGGGTTCAAGTCACTCCAAAGGGGCCAGTCTCCCCTCTCGCACCATGCACCAGCCTGAGGAGATAGCCAGGTGAGCTGCAGGGAGAACTTTGCATCCTCCTAAGTAACATAACAATTCCCAACTCAGGCAAGGACTAAGTGACACAATCTGGGCCTTTAGTGAGTATACAGTAACTCAGGCTCAAGCAAAAAGAGTAGAAATCTATTACAACCATAAAAACATTTACAGGTTTCAGAGTAGTAGCCATGTTAGTCTGTATCAGCAAAAACAAAGAGGAGTCTTTATCCCAAATAAATGTATTAGTCTAAGGTGCCACAAGGACTCCTCACTGTTTTTTATAAAAACATTTGTATAACACATGCAAATGGAAGGGGACTTGTCTGTTCAGCTTTGTGGATAAACATGGCTTGTTGCTGGCATTTATTATGTGAGAAATTACAGAAGCTATAAATATATATGTTAGAATTTACTCCCTTACTCAACAAAAGCAAAGATTTGTCAGCTTGAGTAATCTGCAGCGATTATACAGAATCTATGAATGAAGCCTTTTATTCATATTTTGTATTTCAAAGTCATTCTGAAGGGTATTTTCTCTTATTTTGAATTAGTATCTACAACAGACAAATGATTAATCTCTGATCGGCACAATTAAGTGTCCTGGCAAGGAAAATTGGTTGTGTTGTGTTGTCTACTAATAGATTTTAAGACTATTGTGTGTCATGCTTATTCATCTCTCTAATGAGGTTTGTTCTAAAGGAAAGATTGAGATCTTTGACAGTTACTGAATTTCATTTTAAGAATCCCAGGGAGGAAAATTTCTTCCTAAAAAAACAAGGCTAAGAATGCTAAATCCTTCTTACAGCTCACACAGGCATAACTGTGTAATGGTATGTAAAGTGTTTTAGCCTTCTATTCTGTTGTCAACACATATAGGGGTTTTGTTTGTTTGTTTTTGAATTGTATTTTAAAAGAGTGGGACAAATTGAGCAAAATAGTCACTGGGCAGCTTACTTTTTTTCTGTAAGTGTTTGTTGCTGTTTTCTTCTACAGCTTGTCTCTCCCAAAATGAGAATTTATCATTATTTCTGCTATTAAGGGCCCAAGCTTTCCCATAAGGAAGATACTGAACATTTCTCTATTAGATATTTTACTAGGTTGTAACCTGTATCTCCACTTATCAGCTACTCAGTTGACTAATTCTGCAATCAAGCCTATGTCGGTGAGGCAATATCCTTTATTGGACCAACTTCTGTTGGTGAGGGAGACGAGCTACAAAGAGCTATTCTTCAGGTCCGGAAAAGGTACTCAGTCACAGCTAAATACAAGGTCAGATAGATAGTTTAGGAGTTCCATAAAGGGCTTGAACGGAGAATAAAACTACTATTGTTAAACAATGCATATAAATGGATCTGCTGACTGCCTACATAGCTTGAGAACTGACCAAGAAAAAAGGGGAATCCACACAAGTCTAAGATTTGAACGGAAAGGCCTTGATTTCCTAGGTTTGCTAAGCCTTGCTTAGTGGGAAAGATTAAGAACTTCAATCCCCTACCCACTAAGACAAGCATTTACCATTTCCAGTATACAATGTAATCTTACAAATACAGCAACTGTTGAGTTATTGCCACATTATGTTCTATCAACAGAACAAGGTATTGCACATAAAACAAAATGATGGGAAAATAATTAATAAAATATAAGCAGACAGGATGAAGCATCTTAATGCCTAATAAATCAGCATCTTCGTCAGTTCTTATTCTTAGGCAGCCTGGTTATGTCATGTGAATATTAAAAGAACACACTGAATCTATAGAGTGCATAATACTGGCATTATCAAAGACCACATAAGCACTGGCATCAACTTAGTGGTGTCTGGCAGCTTGTGAACAAATTTTCTGGATGGCTTCTAAAGAATAACAATAAATGTAATTTTAAAGTTGTCAAGTACGCGATAATAAACAGACGTAGGATATGTGATGCTTTGGTGCTAATAAAATCAAATTTAGCTGTACACAGTAGAGATAAAGGGAAGGAAAAGCCATGTTCAGTACTGGACAGCTTTTAAGTAGCCTACATTTCAGTTTGTGTTTCAGAGTTTGTCAAAGGAATGCTAAGTTGCCCAAGAATTGGATTATAATGACAAGAAATTAATAGTGGTTAAAAGTTAAAAAGTGGTACTATGCTCAAAATGCCTGGAAAAATAATATAGGAAATTGCACAAAAAGAAATTGTTATAAACAGATGTGAATATATTATGATGTTACATGCAAATCTCATGGTTATGAATGAGTATTTAATGTAACAGGCAATAATTATTTTTATCCATATGATTGGTTAGATTTACTAATAGAAAATATCATTAAGCAATACAGGATCAGAATTGCATTATGGGCAATTCAGAGTTTTGAAAGGCATTGTGGCAGAGCTCTGACCTTGTCCCCATGGGTCCCCCTCTTCCAGGCAGTTTATGCTAGCTTCAGAGGCTCACTACAACCCTCCATGTAGCCCTTCTGTCTCTAGGGCCAGGGATACAGTCTACTGAGCACTTTTCATCATAAGCCAGCAATGGAGGTTGGTGAGAGAGTTCCCACAGTCTCTGTTGCTCCTACAGCCTCATGCCAAAACAGTTTAACCTCCTGTGCTGACAGGGACCTATTTTCCCCACCGAGGAGATGTTTCTGTAGTGGTGGGTTGGGGGGAGCTGGGCCCATCCTCTACTCCAGATTCTAGCCTAGGGACTCTAATGGTAGCAGCCAACCTTTTACTACCAGTTGCTACATTTTCCTGGGCCACTTCCCCACGGCTCTCCTGCTTCTCCCTTACCTTATGGCTCCCTTACTAATGACTTGAGATTATCTTCATTAACCAGCCCTTCAGCAACATTTCTACTCCTAGGCCTGACTGGAGTGAGCCCTTTTATATTATCAGAGAGGCCTTAATTAGAGTCAGGTGCTCACATTAGCTTAATGGCCTCACCTGACTCTTTGCAGGTTAATTGGAGTCAGGTGTTCTCATTAGCTTGGAGCAGCCCCTGCTCTAGTCAGTTAGGGAACAGAAAACTGTTCATCCAGTGGCCAGTAGGTCTGCCCTCTCCTGAACCCAACTGGCCTGGAGGGAGGAGGGAGACTGCTGCTTGGTCTTAGGCTCTTGCTGCTGCCGCCACCCCTCTAGCTGCTCCCCTGGCTGGGCTAGACACCACCCACCCCCCTTCTTTGCTACCTGGTTGCTGGCCAGCTGCAAGACTCTTCCCCCACCACCCCGGGTGCTGCTACTGCTCCAACTGCAGCCCCTTGTGGGGGGGCCTTCTGGCCCGCTCCCCAGAGGAAGGGAGTGCAGGGCCCCAGCCGTTGCTGCTCTGAACACCATCACCACCACCACCTGTGAGGGGTCCTTTCTGCCTGCCAAGCCACCAGACTGCCATCTGGAGTTGCTGGAGCTGCTGCTGCCCGGAAGCTGCTGGACCCCAGAGGAGGAAAAGAAGAGGAGCGTCTACCAGTGGGGGAGCACCTAAAGACTTTGCAGACCACCGTGGAGGGGGCCTTTCAGACTGAGTAACTTTCAAACTGTGCTCTTGTGGTGGGGGTTGTGACTGTGTCTGTGGGGACACGGGGTGTGGTGTGGAGCTGCTCCGAGATCCATCTGCATCTCCCCCCCAAGCCCCACCACTGCCCCCTCCACCACCGCCACTGACTGTTTACCACCTGCCTCAGCTCCTGCTTCTGGACTCAGCTGCTTGCTTGGCTTGCCATGCCCTGTTTCCACCATTTGAGCCAGAAACAGCAGCCAGCCCCACTGACGTTGTGCAAGCGCACGTCGATCCCCCCTGAGACTGCCCACTCCACAGCTTTGCCCCTTGCTACCTGCCCATTTGCCCCTTGCACCCTTTTGTCCCGCTTTGCCCCAGCCCCCCTTACTAGCTTCAGTTTGTTTGCCTGCCCTGCCCGTTTCCCTCTGCAGCCTTTGTTTGTTTGACTCGTCCCAGCCTCCGAAGCTAGCCCCTTGGTTTCCGTGCCCTAACTCCAGCCCACTTAGCCTCTCACTCCGCATGCCCATGCCCCCTCCCATGCGCTTGTGCTACTCCCCATTTGAGTTTGAACCCCCTTCACTTCACCTCCCTAATGCTGTTGTATTCCTCCCTCCCCTAGTGCAGCTAGAGGAGCTGGAATCCCACCCTGTGTCGGTGATTGACCCCTAGCCCTTGATTCCCCCCCCCCGGTCCAGCCCACCCCATTTGGCACCTTTCTCCCCTGCCTGCAGCCTAGCAGGGAGGAGTGGTCGACCTGCTTCCCCTCCTCTCTTTGGTGTTTTTTCCCCCTTCCCTCCCTGTTCATGATGGCGGGGTATAAGGCGGGTGGGACCCCTCTGGAAGAACCCGTCGCCCCTCCCCCAGCTGCCACCCCATTGCCCCCCTGAGCCTCTACCTCCGCTGCCACAGCTGAACCACCTGCTACTGCCCCCACTGGGGCACCGGCAGCAGTGGACACCAGGATGACCTCCATTGCTGCCACGTCCCTCGCCCCTTCCGACTCTGGGAAAATTCCCCCAGCCAGCGGGAAGGGCCAAGATAAAAAGGGTAAGGGCCCCACAAAAAAGATCAAGCCCACCATGGCAGGGGCTGCCCCCACTGCCGCGGCCCCACCACCAGCCGCGGCGTCCCTCCTCGCTGTTCCCTCCACCAGCTCTGCGGGTGCCCCTTCCCCTGGCCCCCAGGTGGCAGCAGCCCCCCCCCCCGCCTGCCGCTACGTCATCTCTCCCGCCCACCGCCTTCACTACTATCTGTAGCAGCCGGGGCCCCTTCCTGACCTTGACCAGGAAGCATGGCGTGCGGGCGTTGGTGAGGGTGGTGGGGCCCACAGCCATTGTGGTAGCCTCCAAAATGTATGGAAAGGTCGTCGTCTTGTTAGCAACGGAGGCCGCCGCCCAGGAGGCAGTGGAGAAGGGCCTGGCGGTGCGGGGGGGGGGGTGGTGGTGTTCATCTCCCTAGAGCCGCTAGAGGACTTGGGCGTCTGCCTGGTCCTGACCTCTGTCCCTCCCTTCTTTCCCTATGCTGCCCTATTACCCACTCTCTCCACCCTGGGGAAACCCATCTCCATTGTTAGCCCTCTCCCACTGGGCTGCAAAGACCCCGCCCTCCCTCACATCCTCTCATTCTGCCAGCGGATACAGCTTCAACTGCCGCCGGTGGCACGTGATGGAGAGGCGCTCGAGGGGTCATTTCTGGTCCCCTACCGGGGGCCCATTACTGGGTGCACTACTTTATGGGGGAGGCCCAGTGCTACATCTGTCAGGCGATGGGACACATCCAGAGGGACTGCCCCTGGCTGCCCGGCACTCAAAGCCACCCTTCCTCCTTCCCAGCCCACCACTGCTTGAGCCCAAGGGGCACCTCCCGCACTATGCCCAGACAAGCGGGAGAGCCCCGCCTCCGCTGCTTGCAATCTGGCAGGGCCTGTGGAAGAGGATGCAGCATGGATACTGCCGGGCATGGGAGAGGGCCTGCCCCAGGGGGAAATCTTCCCTCCATTGTGCTGCCCCACCGTTACCCCCCTGAGCCATTGCCCCTGCCCCCTAACCTGACCCCTGCTAGCCAGCCCCCAGATGATGCCATGGAGGGCTGGGCCCTAGTACAGGTGAAGTGGGGCAAGTGGAAAGCTCGAGCTCCGCTCCTTCCATCAGATGCGGAGACCCCCCGGAAGACCAGAAAGGGGGGCACCAATGCTGAGCCTTCTGCCCTGCCCACAGGTGCGATCCATCCACCGGTACTGGCTGGGGAAGACGTGGCAGCACCGGAGGGTCATATCGCCCCTCCACGGGAGTCCCTCCCCTCCGAGGTCCCCGATGGAGTCCCTTCTGCCCCATTACCATCTGAAGCCCCTATGAGCCCTGAGGCGACCGCCGCTTCGGGTGCTGGCAGGGAGAACCCCAGGGTGGCGGAATGCAATCTCCCCTCCATTTATGAGGAGATCGAGGCCCTGGGTCTGACCCCGGTCACCCAGGGAGAGGACGACCCTCTGCCAGCGGGCCTCAATCTGGGTGACCTCACTCTGGCCCCCCTTTCCCCATGCTCACTCCCGTTAACCATTGCTTCTGCTCCCGCCTCCGAGGAGCCCCTGGACTCTTCCACCAACCTGGCCGCAGATGGCATCCCCTTGATAGCCACCAAGCCTGTTGTGGTGATGGCCAGTCCCATGCGGCCAGGACCCGAGCCACCAGGGGTACCCCCATTGGTGTGGAGCAATCCACCTCTTTCCCAGTCGGGGGTCCTCCAGAAGACAGTCCACCTCCTGATGCCGTGGCTGCCAAACCCACTGTGGAGCCTGTGCCCGGGATCGCTGAGAGCCCCCTTCCCATCCCATGAACCCTTGAGCCCGACCGGGAAGCACCACTGCCCAGTTGCTTGGCTTCTGGAGCCCAGACTCTCACCTCTGTCCCTGCCCTTGTCCCTGACTCCGGCCCTGCCTCTGACGCTGACCCTGTCCCAATCCCCTCCACCTCCTGTGATATTATTGCCATCCCTGGGGCTGTCTCTTTCCCCTTTCCAGCAGATGACCCCCAGGGAGAGGCCTTTGTGTTTCCCTGTCCCAACCCACTAGGGGCTGCTATTTTCCCTCTGCCGCCCCCTATTGACGCAGAGTTTGAGGCAGGCCGCGTGGTGCCAGCCCATCGGGTGCCCCGTCGGGTTGTGCTGGGGCCCCGCCAGAGGATGGTCAGGAGTCAGTAATCCCACCCCCCCATGCACTGCAAGAGGAGCTGCGGGAATTTCTTGAAGATGTCCACAGCTCCCACAACAAGGTACAGCTTGCTTTCTAGCGATGGGGGGGATTTTCACCAAATCCTCCGGGCCGCGAGGGCCCTTATGGGGGAGGGTAAAAGGACCAGGAAGCAGGCCGTCGCAGCCTACCAGTGGGTCCGCGGCTTCCATGACTCATTGCTCACCTATGGGGTAGGTCATGGTTTGCTGCGTGGCCCAATGGACGCCGTGAGCATCCCTGCCGACGAGGATCCCCCCCAGCCCTCCTCATGGCACCACTCATCATTGCAACGTTGAACACCTGGGGCTGTAGGATGAGTCTCCGCAGGTCCCAGGTGCTCTCCTTCCTTCGGGATGGGGGGGTACTCTGTGGTTTTCCTACAGGAGACCCATATGGATCTGGCCGCCGAAGACAGCTGGTGGCTGGACTTCGGGGCCAGGGTCTACTTTAGTCATCTAACAATTCGTATGGCAGGAGTGTTCTCGCCTGACCTACTGCCCGAGGTGCTGTGGGTCGCTGAGGCTGTGCCGAGCTGCCTGCCGCACCTCCAGGTCCATATGGAAGGGCTCATGGTCAATCTCGTTAACATCTATGCCCCAACATTGGGCCCGAAGTGCCTTGTCCTGGGCGGGGACTTTAACACCACCCTCAAGGAGTGGGACCGCTTGGGGACCGAGCAGTGCCTGGCCACTGCAGACATCCTCCGGGAGATAGTCGAACATTGCTCCCTGGTGGACGTCTGGCGCAACCACCACCCGGCTGACATCTCGACATTCACCTTTGTCCAGGTGGAAGCCCACTGGTCGTGCCACTCCAGGTTGGATCGCATCTATTTATCACGCTTCCACCTTTCACGGGCCCACTCCTCCAGCATCCGGCTGGCCCCATTCTCTGATCATCATCTAGCCACCGCGACGGACTCTCTCTGCGTGGAGAGGCCAGGGCCAGCCTATTGGCATTTCAACAACAGCTTGTTGGAGGATGTGGGCTTCCTGGCATCCTTCCAGGAGTTCTGGCTGGCCCGGCAAGGGCAGCGGCATGCCCTTCCCTCGGCGCGGCGGTGGTGGGATCTGGGGAAGGTGCGTGCCTGGCTCTTCTGTTGTGATTTCACCCAGGGCACTAGCCGACGGAGGGATGCAGCAATAGAGCAGTTGGAATGGGAAGTCTTAGAGCTGGAGAGGCATCTGGCTGCCAACCCTGAGGATCCGCCCCTCTGCGGAGCATGCCGGGAGAAGTGGGAGGAGCTCTGGGCCTTCAAAGAACATCGGTCCCTGGGCACCTTTGTTCGATCCCGCATCAGTCTCCTTCGGGAGATGGATCGCGGCTCCCGCTTCTTCTATGCCCTGGAGAAAAGGAGGGGGGCCAAGAAGCATGTTACCTGCCTTCTCACAGAGGATGGCACCCCCCTCATAGATCCGGTGGAGATGTGCGGGAGGGCCAAGGCCTTCTATGCAAGCCTTTTCTCCCTGGATCCGACCGATCCTAACACTTGCAGGAGGAGCTCCCTATGGTCAACACCGGCGACTGAGACCGGCTCGAGCTGCCTCTCGCTCTGGCCAAGTTCTCGGAAGCCCTCCGGCACATGCCCACCAATAAATCTCCAGGCATGGACGGACTGACAGTGGAGTTCCACCGCGTGTTCTGGGATGTCCTCAGCCCAGACCTAGTCTCCATCTGGGCTGAGTCTTTGCAGAGCGTGGTCCTCCCTCTTTCGTGTAGGCGAGCCGTGCTCACCTTATTGCTGAAAAAGGAGGACCTCTGCAATTTACAAAATTGGCGTCCCGTCTCGCTCCTCAGCACAGACTACGAAGTCATAGCAAAAGCCATCTCGCTGTGGCTACGGTCCATGCTGGCGGACGTGGTCCGTCCAGACCAGACGTACACCGTCCCGGGCCGCAGCATCCTTCACAACCTGTATCTGGTCCGGGACCTCTTAGAACTCGGGTATAGGGATGGTCTGTCATTCACCCTCCTGTCCTTGGATCAGGAGAAGGTGTTCAACAGGGTGGATCATGGGTATGTCCTGAGCACTCTGCGAGCATTTGGCTTTGGACCCCAGTTTGTGGGTTTTCTCCGGGTGCTGTACGCCTCCGCAGAGTGTCTGGTCAGGCTCAACTGGACCCTGGCCATATCGGTCAGCTTCAGGCGAGGAGTATGGCAGGGGTGCCCCCTTTCAGGCCAGCTGTATGCTCTGGCAATCGAGCCCTTCCTCTGTCTCCTCCATTGGAGGTTGATGGGGTTGGAGCTGTGGGAGCCGCAGCTGTGGCTGGTCCTGTCAGCATATGCCGACAACGTGCTCCTCGTGGTCCAGGACCCGGGTGACTTGGCGCGGGTGGAGGCTTGCCAGGCCATCTGTTCGGCAGACTCCTCCGCCCTGGTCAACTGGGTCAAGAGCTCTGGCCTGGTGGTTGGGGACAGCTGGCAGGTGAGCTCCCTCCCACCCGCGCTTCAGGCTATCCGGTGGAGCGCGGGTCCGCTGCTCTATCTCGGCATTTACCTTTCTGCCACACATCCCTCTCTGCGGAGAACTGGCACGATTTAGAGGGCAGGGTGATAGAGTGGTTCCGGAAATGGACAGGACTGCTCCGGTGCCTCTCCCTTCGACGGAGAGCATTGGTGCTTAATCAACTAGTCCTGTCCATACTCTGGTACTGGCTCAACACCCTGGTCCCAGCCCCAGATTTCCTAGCCAATCTCAGGAAATCGATTCTGGAGTTCTTTTGTTCAGGATTGCACTGAGTCCCTGCAGGGGTTCTCCATCTACCCCTGGAGGAGGGCAGGCAGGGCAGGGCCTGAAGTGTCTGCACACTCAGGTCCATATTTTCCGCCTCCAGGCCCTGCAGAGGCTCCTTTATGGTGCAGGTAGTCTGGCGTGGAGCATACTGGCGCACGCCTTCCTGCTCCGCTTCTGAGGGCTCCGATAAGACCGGCAGCTCCTTTATCTCCATCCGCGAGGTCTTGCCTCTCGGTGTGCCAGAGGTTGGTCCTGGCAGAAGTCACAAGAGTCAGAGACCTCCTGGACTACAACCAGGGAGACTGGCTGGATCCCCTGATGCTTGTTCAGTGCATGGGGCTCTCCAGACCTCGTACTCCCCAGTGCGAACTTCAGGAGGTGAGGGCGCCTTGCCGCCTGCTGCTCGGGTTTACCTCGACCGGGTCCTGCATGAGGGCTCGCCCCACCCACCCTCCACCCCAGGCCCGCTGGACCTTTTCATTGGGCCCCTGCCCCGTGGACCCAACCGACTCCCCTGCCCCTTCACCGTGAGCCAGCTGCATGAGGTGCAGCCAGTCTGCTTCCAGACTGCACCAAGGAAACATCTATACATGCTCCTGCTCCACACTCTTCATGTCCTCACCCTGGTGTCCCGCCCCGATACAAAATGGTGGGACCTCCTGCCACCTCTGGAGGGGAGGAGCCCCAGTGGGCCAGCCTATATTCCACTCTGGTCCCGAGGCCCGCCGGGGATATCAGTTGGCAGCTCCTTCACGGGAATGTGAGCACGGCCGTGTACTTGGCATGGTTCACCCCTATCCCAGCCACCTGTCCCTTTTGCGGCATGAGGGAAATCCTGGCACACACATCTGGAGTGTGCCAGGCTGCAGCCCCTATTCCTGCTCCTCCTAAATATTTTGTTAAGATTTTGATTGCGCTTTTCCCCTCACCTTCTTATCTATGCACTCCTTATCCGTGGCCCCAATAAGTCAGGGGACCTCCTGGTCAACCTCTTCCTGGTCCTGGCTAAAGTGGCCATCTATAAAACCAGGGTGAGGAAGTTGGCAGATGGAGTCTCCTGTGACTGTGGGGCCTATTTCCAATCCTCCGTCCATTCACGTCTCCAGGCAGAGTTCTTCTGGGCAGCATCCCCTGACTCCCTTGACGCCTTCGAGGAGCAGTGGGCACTGTCCGGGGTTCTCTGCTTGGTTTCCCTGTCTGGTTCCCTTCGTTTGACCGCACTCCTGTTCCTGTTATTTCATTAGTTGTCCCCCGTAATTATTTGGTGTCCACGGCCTGTGGACCCCCCTCTTAGGCTGTGGGAGATCCTTTAGCACTTTCTGGATTCCAATAAGGCTACTCTGCTGTACCCAACTGGCCTGGGTTTATCACAGCACACACAAAGAAGCCCTAGTGATTGAAACAACTAAAAAATATAATGAGATATGGGGCCAAATATGTCTTATTTCTATTATGAATAGCCACTTATAAATTGAAACAAAGACAAGACTCAGGTGCATGTATTTAGTGAGGCTTTCCTGCTATGGCATCATCAACAGCTATTCAGAAAATTAAATGTGCGTCCAGCATTCTAAAAATAACCCTTCAAAGTAAGTATATAATTGTTCTGCATCGCAATAAATATTATCAATGGATTATATTATATTTGTGTTCTGATAACACCCACAGTGTGCTAGATGTACAGGAAAACTGTCCCTGGCCTGAAGAGCTCACAATCTAACACTATGCCTACCCTTGGAGCTAGGGCTGTGATTGCCAGTGTGTGCAAACAGACTTGCTCTCTCACTGAGGGAATGCACTAAAAATAATAGTGTAGCTGCAGGAGCATAGGCAGCAGCCAGCAGCAGCACAGGCTCGCCACCCTGAGTATGGGGCTCCAGGTGGGTTTGTAGTCAAGGTGGCCTGTGCTACCATGGCTACATTACTACTTTTAGACCACTAGATAGGTGGGAGCTAGCATGAGTATGTCTACACCAGTTGGGAATCACACCCCTAGCTCCAAGTGTAGACATGCCCGTAGAACAAACGAAGTAGACAAAGGGTGGGGAGAGAGAATAAAACATACAATTACTTTTTCGAATGAACAATCTATTTCTTTGTCTCTCAGCCTAGTTATTCTTTGGCAGTGCCTTGTAGGTAGAAGTAGGTTTTGAGGTGAGGAGAGATTTGAAAGGAGAGGGTGGTGACCCTATAGTTAAGTTGATAGAGGACATTTCTTCTGTAAAAGGCTGCATGAAAGAAAGCATGGAGATGGTTATGGGAGAGAGGATGGACAAGGTCACAGGGAGTGATAGAAAAGTCCTGGATATTGATGGATTGGAGGTCACGGAAAAGATGAACAAAGGAGCAAGTGGCCTGGGGCAGTAGGTGATGCTGACAGATGAGGTGGTGGTCAGAGCAAAGGCATTCAGATGTTGGGAGAAGTAGCACTGTTCAGTGAAGATGAAGTCAAGCGAGTGGGAGAGTTGATCCACGATTGAAGATGAAATGAGAGGTAGATGGGACTCTAATGGGTCATATAGTACACCAGCACAGAAGTTTGAAGTCACCAACGATGGGGGTGGGGTATTGTGAGGAAAGGGAGAACCACATGTCAAAGAGGGTGATGGGGAAAGAGTCAAGGGGTAGAGTGTAGAAATGGCAGAAGGATAATTTGGGTGAAGAGGCTCCCTATGAAAGACAGCAGCTGTTGAGGCAGTATTGGAGGAGGGAATCCAGGCTTCAGGGGGTTATGTCTTGATCATTAACTTTTTAATATATAGTGTATTGTTTAAAACCCTTATTGTAGCTTCTGCTTTGTTTGCAAACGCCATATATATTTACAGCTACATATTTCTTTTTTTCAGGTTTTATATCTTGCTGGAACATGTAATCAATTTTTACTATAATGAAATTGTTCACAAATATATTGAAACCTCAGAGCTGCAGTAAATGGAGACTTTTTGAAAGCTAAACAGAAGAAAAATGGAATGAATACAAATGGACAAACTGGACGTGGTTATTGAGTGTGTCTTTGGGAAAGCAAAACCAGAGATTGGATAAGTAGTACTTGGATCTGAACAAATATTTCAAAGTTCAAGGTGGTTGAAAAATTATTCTAGTTTTGGCCTTTCTCTAGAAATAAGGAAAAATTTAACAACTGAAATAAAAAGAAAAGGGGAATTCAGAAGGTGGATTTACTGGATAGTCAGTAAATATTAGGGTCCAAATTCTGATGGTCTTCTAACACCAGTGCAACCTCCAATTAACTCAGTTGAGCTAGTTACAGTAGCCCACTACAAGCAAATAAAAATTGGTTTTCCTGCTATTGCTTTTTTTCGTACTACCTGACAATTTTTCCCAAAAGAGAGGAAAAGAAAAACCCACCAAAACACTCGTGCAACACTTGCTTCTAGAAAACTTTTCTAGGTTGTGTGGTGAGGCACTTCTTGGAGGCATAAGGTCACATTCACCTCTCATTTTCATTGGTGCAGTAATGGGAGAATAGAGTCGCTTTCTGGGTTACTTTTCTGGGGACAGATGCTCAGTGTGGGTTTTATTTATTTATTTACTTAGGCTTGCTCTGTTCACCGCTGAGGTACATATAGAACATTTGTGCCAGAGAATATGGGTTAAAATAACAGTTGGCTGCGTGCATATGTTCCCTCTATGTGCTGCCCCAGCTCTACACAGATAGCTGACACAGCAAACCCCGAAAGAACCCCTAATGACCACAGACTCTGAAAAGGTACGAAGGCACCTGGCCAGGTTTATTGTCAAATGAAGCACAGTAATAGTTTCCCACAGACTCTGCAGGACATACTATGAATATGTGCCCCCTGACAATGGACCAGCTCAGTCAGTGGCAGGACTCTCCACTGCCCCTAGGCCAGACAAAGACAACGACTCAGAGGTGCATTCTTATACCCAGGTACAAACAGGTTACACATCACTCCTGACATATCGAGGTACAGCCCCTCTATGCATTAGGATGCTGCCTCTCACCTGGTACAGGTTGGTTCAAACAAACTAGTCTATCCATCATATTGTCCTTTTAACCCTGTCTTTAGGATGGGTCTGCCTGTTCCTTGCTATCTCTGGGGGTGTCAAGGTTCCTCCCCCACTCTGAACTCTAGGGTACAGATGTGGGGACCTGCATGAAAAACCTCCTAAGCTTATCTTTACCAGCTTAGGTCAAAACTTCCCCAAGGTAACAAATATTACCCCCGTTATCCTTGGAATGGCCGCTACCACCACCAAACTAATACTGGTTACTGGGGAAGAGCTGTTTGGACGCGTCCTTCCCCCCAAAATACTTCCCAAAACCTTGCACCCCACTTCCTGGACAAGGTTTGGTAAAAAGCCTCACCAATTTGCCTAGGTGACTACAGACCCAGACCCTTGGATCTTAAGAACAATGAACAATCCTCCCAACACTTGCACTCCCCCTTTCCTGGGAAATGTTGGATAAAAAGCCTCACCAATTTGCATAGGTGACCACAGACCCAAACCCTTGGATCTGAGAACAATGAAAAGCATTCAGTGTTTTACAAGAAGACTTTTAATAAAAAATAGAAGTAAATAGAAATAAAGAAATCCCCCCTGTAAAATCAGGATGGTATATATCTTACAGGGTAATTAGATTCAAAAACATAGAGAACCCCTCTAGGCAAAACCTTAAGTTACAAAAAAGATACACAGACAGAAATAGTTATTCTATTCAGCACAATTCTTTTCTCAGCCATTTAAAGAAATCATAATCTAACACATACCTAGCTAGATTACTTACTAAAAGTTCTAAGACTCCATTCCTGTTCTGTCCCCGGCCAAGACGACTACAGACAGACCCTTTGTTACTCTCCCTCCTCCCAGCTTTTGAAAGTATCTTGTCTCCTCATTGGTCATTTTGGTCAGGTGCCAGCGAGGTTACCTTTAGCTTCTTAACCCTTTACAGGTGAGAGGAGCTTTCCCCTGGCCAGGAGGGATTTCAAAGGGGTTTACCCTTCCCTTTATATTTATGACACGCCCCCCAAATCTCAGCTAGGGTGAAACACTGGCTGGGATTTCTTCCTGGAGCTCTAGGAAAACAGAGTTAATAAGACACATGCATCTCTAAATATACTACCAAGTACATAAAGATTAACAATATTTTCCACATCTCAAGGACGATTTTAACCAGTTGATTCTGGGAAACTTTCACGGGAGAGTGCATCAGCCACTTTGTTAGAAGCTCCTGAGATGTGTTGGATGTCGAAATCAAAATCTTGGAGAGCTAAACTCCACCGAAGAAGTTTTTTGTTAGTTTCTTTGACGGTGTGAAGCCACTTTAGTGCAGCATGGTCGGTTTGCAGGTGGAAACGCCGTCCCCAAACATATGGGCGTAGCTTTTCCAGAGCGTAGACAATGGCATAACATTCTTTTTCAGTGACTGACCAGTTGCTTTCCCTCTCAGACAGTTTTTTGCTGAGAAACACTACAGGGTGGAATTCTTGATCAGGTCCTTTCTGCATTAAAACTGCTCCCACACCACGCTCGGATGCATCTGTGGTTACTAGGAACGGTTTGTCAAAGTCTGGGGCCCTTAGTACAGGGTCAGACATGAGTGTCGCTTTAAGCTTGTTAAAGGCCTTCTGACACTTTCCGGTCCACTGAACAGCATTTGGCTGTTTCTTTTTGGTTAGGTCTGTCAGTGGGGCAGCGATTTGGCTGTAGTGCGGTACAAATCGTCTGTAATAACCGGCCAAGCCTAAGAAGGATTGAACCTGTTTCTTTGACTTTGGGACAGGCCACTTTTGGATAGCATCCACTTTGGCCTGTAGGGGGCTGATAGTTCCTTGACCCACCTGGTGTCCAAGGTAAGTCACTCTGTTTAGGCCTATTTGACACTTCTTAGCCTTAACAGTTAGTCCTGCCTCCCTTATGCGCTCAAGGACTTTTTGTAGATGTTCCAGGTGGTCTGCCCAGGAATCCGAAAATATGGCCACATCGTCAAGGTAGGCGACTGCATATTCTCCTAATCCCGCTAGGAGACCATCTACAAGTCTTTGGAAAGTGGCGGGTGCATTTCGCAGCCCGAAAGGGAGTACATTAAATTCATACAGCCCGAGATGTGTGATGAAGGCTGACCTTTCCTTGGCAGATTCATCTAGTGGTACCTGCCAGTACCCCTTGGTTAAGTCCAAGGTAGAGATGAACTGGGCCCTTCCCAGTTTCTCTAATAGTTCATCTGTGCGTGGCATGGGATAGTTGTCTGGGCGAGTTACAGCATTTAGCTTACGGTAGTCCACGCAAAAACCTATTTCCCCATCTGGTTTGGGAACTAGAACCACTGGAGATGCCCATGCACTTTCAGAGGGGCGGATTACACCCATCTGTAACATATCCTGGATCTCCCGTTCTATAGCAGTTTTAGCTTGAGGAGACACCCGGTAAGGTTGGACCCTAATTGGGTGAGCATTACCTGTGTCAATGGAGTGGTATGCCCGTTCAGTCAGTCCTGGGGTGGCTGAGAACGTTGGCGCGTAGCTAGTGCACAGCTCCTGGATCTGCTGTCGCTGCATACGCCCAAGGGTCATGGAGAGGTTCACCTCTTCCACACCACCAGCACATTTCCCTTCGTAGTAGACACCTTCAGGCCACTCAGCGTCGTCTCCTCCCTGGGCTGTAAACTGACAAACCTTTAATTCTCTGGAATAAAAGGGCTTTAGAGAATTAATATGATACACCTTAGGCTTTCGGTTGGAGGTGGGGAATGCTATGAGATAATTAACAGCTCCCAGGCGCTCCTGGACCACGAATGGCCCTTCCCACGATGCTTCCATTTTATGGGCCTGGAGCGCCTTTAAGACCATGACCTGGTCTCCTACTTTGAAGGAACGCTCTCTGGCATGTTTATCATACCAGGCTTTTTGCTCTTTTTGAGCATCCTGTAAGTTTTCTCTAGCAAGGGCTAAAGAGGTTCGGAGGGTGTTTTGTAGGTTGGTTACAAAGTCCAGAATGTTAGTTCCTGGAGAAGGTGTAAATCCCTCCCATTGCTGCTTCACCAACTGCAATGGCCCCTTAACCTCACGGCCATATACAAGTTCAAATGGGGAAAACCCTAAACTGGGATGTGGTACAGCTCTGTAGGCAAAGAGCAACTGCTGCAATACTAGGTCCCAATCATTGGAGTGCTCATTTACGAATTTACGTATCATGGCCCCCAAAGTTCCATTAAACTTCTCCACCATGCCATTTGTTTGATGATGGTAAGGAGTGGCAACCAAGTGATTTACCCCATGAGCTTCCCAAAGGTTTTTCATAGTTCCTGCCAGGAAATTAGTCCCTGCATCTGTGAGGATGTCGGAGGGCCAACCTACCCTGGCAAAAATGTCTGCTAGTGCCTGGCACACACTTTTAGCCCTGGTGTTGCTTAGAGCTACTGCTTCCGGCCATCGGGTGGCAAAATCCATGAAAGTCAGTATGTACTGCCTTCCTCTGGGTGTCTTTTTCGGAAAAGGACCCAGAATATCCACAGCTACTCGCTGAAATGGAACTTCAATGATGGGGAGTGGCTGGAGAGGAGCTTTGACCTGGTCTTGGGGTTTTCCCACTCTTTGGCACACCTCACAAGACTGGACATAGGTAGAAACATCCTTGCCCATTCCCTCCCAGTGGAATGACCTCCCCAAACGGTCTTTGGTCCTGTTCACCCCAGCATGGCCACTAGGGTGATCATGGGCTAAGCTCAAGAGCTGGGCCCGGTATTTAGTTGGAACTACCAACTGTCTCTGAGGATGCCAGTCTTCCTGGTGTCCCCCAGAAAGAGTTTCCTTGTATAAAAGTCCTCTTTCTACAACAAACCTGGATCGATTAGAAGAGCTGAGAGGCGGTGGGTTGCTCCGTGCCGCCGTCCAAGCTCTCTGGAGGCTTTCATCTGCTTCCTGTTCGGTCTGGAACTGTTCCCTTGATGCTGGAGACATCAGTTCCTCATGGGATTGTGGACCTAGGCTTGGTCCCTCTGGAAGCGATATAGGGGATGGAGCTGTTTCTGTTGACTGTGAACCGCTCTCCGCTGGTGTACTATGTTGGGATTCAGGCTCCGGCTGAGCCTCTTGTGTAGGGTTATCGGCTGCTGCCAGTTCAGGTTCGGTGGGGCCCTCTGGTGTTGAGGTTGCAAGTACTGGATTCAGTGCTGACACGGGGTCTGGTGTTGGTTGTTCGGCTGGTTCCGGTTCTGGGACTGGTTCCGTCTGGGTGTCTGGGACTGGATCCACTACTGCTGTTGCAGACATTGGCCTGGGGTCCAGGTCCATCACCTCTGACTGGGTCCTGATAGAAGTTTCCGGAACAGAGCTAGGCCTCACGGCTTGTTTAGCCTGGTTGCGGGTGACCATTCCCACCCTCTTGGCCTGCTTCACATGATTGGCCAAGTCTTCCCCCAACAGCATGGGGATGGGATAATCATCATAGACTGCAAAAGTCCACATTCCTGACCAGCCCTTGTACTGGACAGGCAACTTGGCTGTAGGCAAATTGAAAGAGTTGGACTTGAAGGGTTGAATCGTCACTTGGATCTCTGGGTTGATTAAATTGGGGTCCACTAAGGAAGCATGGATATCTGACACTTGTGCTCCGGTGTCCCTCCACGCGGTGACCTTCTTCCCACCCACACTCACAGTTTCCCTCCGCTCCAAGGGTATCTGGGAGGTATCTGGGCCTGTGGACCTCTGGTGTGATTCCGGTGCAATGAACTGTAACCTGTTGGGGTTCTTGGGGCAGTTGGCCTTTACATGCCCCAGCTCGTTACATTTAAAACATCGTCCAGCTGACGGGTCACCGGGGCGAGGTGGGTTGCTGGAGAACGGGGTGGTGGGACGATAAGGGGTCTGGAGGGTTCTTTGGGAGGTAGGTGGGGCTTTGGGCGGCCCCCGGTAATAGGGTGTGGTCTGGGGTGGTCCCTTCTGGTCTCCGCTCCAACTGCGACCAGTTTTCTGCTTCTCTGCCACCTCCACCCATCTGGCTCCAATCTCTCCTGCCTCAATTACAGTTTTGGGTTTCCCATCTCGGATGTATCTTTCTATTTCCTCAGGAACACCCTCTA
This sequence comes from Lepidochelys olivacea, assembly GCF_965140295.1. Lineage (NCBI taxonomy): Eukaryota > Metazoa > Chordata > Testudines > Cheloniidae > Lepidochelys > Lepidochelys olivacea. The sequence continues at coordinate 100,711,357 of NC_140414.1, forward strand.
AGAATTGTTCCATTTGCATTAGGAAGGGCAAATTTACTGGAGATTCAACACTTGCTCCTGATATCCAGGCATCCCAATGTTTTACAATGTGGTAGGCATGTCGGGTAAATGACATGTCTGGTTTCCACCTTAGGGCTCTGAACCTCCGACGAGACTGCTCGGGTGTTATCCCCATTCTGACTCTCGCCTTGGATTTAAACAGTTCATACTTGTTCATGTGTTCTTTAGGCATTTCAGCTGCCACCTCAGCTAAGGGTCCACTGAGCTGCGGCCTCAGCTCTACCATGTATTGGTCAGTAGAGATGTTGTACCCAAGGCAGGCCCTTTCGAAGTTTTCTAAGAAGGCCTCAGTATCATCACCTGCCTTGTAGGTGGGGAACTTTCTGGGATGGGAAGTGGTACCTGGAGAAGGATTGCTAGGGTTTGTTGGTATATTCTGCTGGGCCTTTATCCTCTCCATCTCCTCCACATGCTTCCTTGCCTCCATTTCCCTCTTGTGGGCAGCCTCCTGTACCTCCTTCTCCAGCCGCATGAGTTCTATCTGTCTTTCATGTTCCCTTTGTTTTTCCTCAGCCTGAAATTTGGCTAATTCCAGCTGTAGTCGAGCTGAGGATTTGGCCATTCTAACCTCTCTGTTTTTAACTAACTTTACACCCGAGGTTTAGAAATAAACAAACAAAACTTGGCTGTAAACTTTTGCTGTGCTGGAATAGAGTACCTATTCTCTGATAGTGATTGTCAGCCTACAGAAAAAGACAATTCCCTTGTCTCTGCTCTGGGCCCAAATTAAAGCAAAAAACCTCCAACTACTTGGAAAACTGCTTACCCAGCCCAAAGAAAAAAAAATTTCTTTTCAAACCTGTGCTCCTTGTAAAACAAAACAAAAAAAATCAAAATCCTAAAAAAAAAACCCTGCCACTTTTGTCTCCAGGCAAATGGGTAGAGCACACACCCCCTATTTACTTTTAGGAAGAAAAGAAAAAAAAAAAACCTCTGGGTTGGAAGACTGTGAATTTCCCTGCAGGAGTTAAGTACCCTGCCTCCAGGCAAGAAAACCTGCAATTCACAAGATAATCCCCTTTTGTCTCTGCTTGGCCACAAAGCAGAGAGAAACCAAGCTGCTTTCAGTTTCAAAGCTGCCTTCTGGACTTCCTAAAAATTCCTTTTTAAAATCTGTATTTCTAGTTCAAAAAATCTCAACTGGATCTCAAAATGATTTCAGGTTAATCCCACCACTGTGCCACCATGTCAAGGTTCCTCCCCCACTCTGAACTCTAGGGTACAGATGTGGGGACCTGCATGAAAAACCTCCTAAGCTTATCTTTACCAGCTTAGGTCAAAACTTCCCCAAGGTAACAAATATTACCCCCGTTATCCTTGGAATGGCCGCTACCACCACCAAACTAATACTGGTTACTGGGGAAGAGCTGTTTGGACGCGTCCTTCCCCCCAAAATACTTCCCAAAACCTTGCACCCCACTTCCTGGACAAGGTTTGGTAAAAAGCCTCACCAATTTGCCTAGGTGACTACAGACCCAGACCCTTGGATCTTAAGAACAATGAACAATCCTCCCAACACTTGCACTCCCCCTTTCCTGGGAAATGTTGGATAAAAAGCCTCACCAATTTGCATAGGTGACCACAGACCCAAACCCTTGGATCTGAGAACAATGAAAAGCATTCAGTGTTTTACAAGAAGACTTTTAATAAAAAATAGAAGTAAATAGAAATAAAGAAATCCCCCCTGTAAAATCAGGATGGTATATATCTTACAGGGTAATTAGATTCAAAAACATAGAGAACCCCTCTAGGCAAAACCTTAAGTTACAAAAAAGATACACAGACAGAAATAGTTATTCTATTCAGCACAATTCTTTTCTCAGCCATTTAAAGAAATCATAATCTAACACATACCTAGCTAGATTACTTACTAAAAGTTCTAAGACTCCATTCCTGTTCTGTCCCCGGCCAAGATGACTACAGACAGACCCTTTGTTACTCTCCCTCCTCCCAGCTTTTGAAAGTATCTTGTCTCCTCATTGGTCATTTTGGTCAGGTGCCAGCCAGGTTACCTTTAGCTTCTTAACCCTTTACAGGTGAGAGGAGCTTTCCCCTGGCCAGGAGGGATTTCAAAGGGGTTTACCCTTCCCTTTATATTTATGACAGGGGGATGTGTTTGCACCAGGATGTTCTGGTGCCATCCTGGCACACGTTCATTTTATTAGTGCTTATATGTGTATACGTGCTTTTAGTAGCCGCCTTCTTGCCAACTTCTGTGAGCAGGGCCTGGCTCTGGCTCACAGCGTAACTTTGCTTTATGTTAGCAAGGTCTTGACCATTACTTTAGTTCAGGCCTCCTACCGGGCCTCTGATACCAAGGGTTTATATTTCAGGGACTCATTTTACGACACACTCTACCTTTTGAATAATAGGAGTATCACCACCCAGATAATGGAGGTATCTGTACCAATTCCATAGGTAAGTTTGTGTTGCTATTTAGAAAAGGATTGAAATGCCTGCATTTCATGCTTTAATGATTTAGTTTAGTCTCCAACTTTGCCACAACAACTCCCCAGAAGACCAAATAATTTTTAATATAAGTTTTTTTTAGAAAAATACTTACTGACTTTATCAGGAGAAACCTTTACAAATGCTTCCTTTTAAAATGTTTGCCTCCCACTAGTTAAACATATACACACGCTTTCTGAACATTTCAGGGATAAGGGCACAATTAAAATGTTACATTTAAGGAAAAAAATGCTAAACAAAACCTAACTGATCATTGCCAAGGGAAGCTAATAGAACTGCTGAGATCCATCAGCTACTTCTTCTGTACTGCAAGTTTCTACTTTCTGACGCCTTGAGATTTAGATCTCCCCTCTTCTTGTCCCAACCCTACAATTCTTTCTTGTATCTGTATTACTAAAAAGATGCCATGACAAGGAGAACTCAAGCCCAAACTGCCAAACACAAAGTCTGCTAGGAGTTCAGCTAACAGAGCTGGCCAGAAAATGAAAATCCATTCCCACAAAAAAAATCTGACATTTTAAAAAATGTTTTCCCTATCCACTGAAATGCACAACCTCAATCTCATGTTCTTTCATGTACAAATACATCATAGATTTTACCACTACACTATAGACAGCGCATTAGTCTGACTGAAGTTCTAGCTGCGCATTTGAGTGCGACTTTGAGAATATAAATGAATGCATTGGGCATGGTAGTGTTTGTGTAGTAAGGCATGTGATGTATGGTTAGCTTGTGTGTTATTACTGCTAAAATTGTGGATTTGATTTCCTTTAATTTTAGTATTTATTTTGGAAAAAAAAACACTTGAGCCACCACTAACAGTAAGCTAGCAGAATAGAGCTAGCATCCACTCAGACCCCATCTCAAGAGAACAGAGGCAAAAGATGAGTCTTGTATTTTTTTCTTTGAAAAAAATAATTGCATTTTTCTATCAAGTACTTACAGTCCTGATATATTAAAAAGTTGCTATAGACTGCCTTGTCATCACAGTGTGTATGTTAGCAAAGTTTATAAGAAAGCTTTCATTTGTGAAACATCCATCCAACAATTCCAATGGAACAGAATTAACATTAAGGGGAAAATGATGCATGGAATTGTTTTACACTGAGCATTTATCATCTGTGATGAGGCACGTATATTAGCTTATGATAAATCTGCCTTATTGGGTTGCAGGAGATAATGGTAGTTAGAAGTGAGATTCTCATATTTTGAAAAGGGGTACAGTGCTCATATTTTCTGCTGCTCAAATAGTAAAATGGTCCAAATGCAGGTGTGATTTCTGAACAAATATTGGTAATGTGACCACAGGGTAAATTCAGGCTCCACTGAAGTCAATGTGAGTTTGCCAATGACTTAGAGCTGGGATTTTACCCAGGGTATCTTGGTGCCTTTCATTCTCTGAGAGAAACAAGCCCCGCCGCCCTCCACCCGTCCCCAAATGTACTATAGAATATATAATTATATAACCTCAACTAGTGTATTTATTCAAAGCTGGTAGATGGCTGTCAAAATGATCAACAATCTTTTTTTCTTATACTTCAGTAACTTCTGAAGATTTATAAATTAGCTCAGTACATTATGTGCCCTGCACTTTTTCCTCTAGTCTTCTCAGGGTTATTTGAGTTCATTTTCCTTATTCCTGTGAGCTGCTTATATTTCACAAGTAGTACAGAATGTCTAGTTAGTTTGAAATTCCCTTAAGAAGTATTAGAAAATGGCTTTTTACAAGAGATTACCAAGTTACCTGAAAATGTCACATTTGAAATGGTTTTTAAAAAGTTTAGTTTCTTTTCCGTTCTCTTTGAACAGCATATTTGTGGAGAATAGACTACAGGAGGTTTTCCTAATATACAGTGGACCAGATTCCTAGCTGGTGTAAATCAGTGCGCCTTCACTGAAGTCAAAGGAGCTATGTTGCTTCACTACAAATTGGCCCCACGCTGGTTTTCTTTTATTTTGCTCCAATTTAAAAACATTGGTGTTTCAAGGACTTATCATTAGGAAGACAAGCCAGGTTGGCAAAGCACAGTGGTAACCTCTCGTGAAAGTTCCATGCCTTTAGGGGTCTTTTATTTAAGACAAAAAGTATTAGGACTGATGCAATTTAGTGCATTTTACAGCAGCATTTTGTTCCATTGTAACTGTCTCCGTTACTGTTTAACTCTTCTAAAGTGGAAGGTGAGTTAACTCCCCAGAGCTCTTCCCATTCCCATCCCTATCCTCAGCCCTTCACTCCTGGCTGCATGATTCCATTGGGGAACATGTCTCCCACATATTAAGCACTAGGTCATTTTCTAATGTGCCTACTTAGGTTTCTTCATGGCCGATACCTATAATACATGCTTAAATTCTGGGCAGCACTTGGAAATGTGATGCTAGGGAGAAAGGGGGATTTTAAAGCACCATTATGCCCTGATTCTCACACACGCACTCACATGCTCAAAAGGAGCCTCAGGTTGCTCCAATTTACACCCAGCTCCTAGACATCCCAGTGCCTTTATGGCGGTTGTGATCCCCTGGAGACTGTTTGCCCTGGTCACACCTCCTTTTCCCCAGCCGCACAGCTAGTGGCTGCAGCTGGGAGGAAGATGGCACAGGGAGCTGCTACAATGGCTCTATTCCACCCACCCAACATGAATGTCTCCTTGCCAAGACATTCATTAGGAAGCCAGAGCTGCCATCTTCACCAGCTACATTGTGCTGCCCCCACAAAACAGCGAGATAGAAACAGATTCTGGCAAAGAGTAATTAATTCTGTGGTGCATCAAGGCTTATGAAAAAGGCACTCTATCAATCCATCAAGAATAAATAAAATAGCCCGCCCAGTAAAAGTAAATCCCTCCATGCTGAAAGTATGGTTGTAATACTTTTTAGTAGAAATTTTCAGTGTTTCATTCAGTTCTACTGTTCTCTTTTTTGAACTGTTTAAGGGTCTGCCAGCCAAATTTAAAACTCTGTGTCACTACTTCCACTGTGATTACGTAAAATGAATTACATAATGGACTCTGCTGTTGCCATAAGGTCAGATTTAGTTTTTAGAGCAGAGCTGAATGGATTTCCCTTTATTTGGAAGATATACATTTCAGCCACACAAGGCATGCCTCAAATTATAGTCCTGTACAAAAACTATGCCTAAATATGATTTATGATGGCAGAATCTTGGAGCCCTTTCTGCACACACATACTTATCTCCAGTGGTCATGCTGAAATCCTAAGGGGGAAAAAAGTGGCACTGTCATAAATATAAAGGGAAGGGTAAACCCCTTTTAAAATACCTCCTGGCCAGAGGAAAACTCCTCTCCCCTGTAAAGAGTTAAGAAGCTAAAGGTAACCTCGCTGGCACCTGACCAAAATGACCAATGAGGAGACAAGATACTTTCAAAAGCTGGGAGGAGGGAGAGAAATAAAGGGTCTGTCTTTATGCTGCCTTTGCTGGGGATAGACCAGGAATGGAGTCTTAGAACTTTTAGTAAGTAATCTAGCTAGGTACGTGTTAAATTATGATTTCTTTAAATGGCTGAGAAAAGAATTGTGCTGAATAGAATAACTATTTCTGTCTGTGTATCTTTTTTTGTAACTTAAGGTTTTGCCTAGAGGGGTTCTCTATGTTTTTGAATCTAATTACCCTGTAAGATATCTACTATCCTGATTTTAAAGAGGGGATTTCTTTACTTCTATTTACTCCTATTTCTATTAAGAGTCTTCTTGTAAGAAAACTGAATGCTTTTTCATTGTTCTCAGATCCAAGGGTTTGGGTCTGTGGTCACCTGTGCAAATTGGTGAGGCTTTTTATCCAACATTTCCCAGGAAAGGGGGAGTGCAAGTGTTGGGAGGATTGTTCATTGTTCTTAAGATCCAACGGTCTGGGTCTGTACTTACCTAGGCAAATTGGTGAGGCTTTTTACCAAACCTTATCCAGGAAGTGGGGTGCAAGGTTTTAGGAAGTATTTGGGGGGAAAGATGTTTCCAAACAGCTCTTCCCCAGTAACCAGTATTTATTTGGTGGTGGTAGCAGCCAATCCAAGGGCAAAGGGTGGAATATTTTGTACCTTGGGGAAGTTTTGACCTAAGCTGGTAAAGATAAGCTTAGGAGGTTTTCATGCAGGTCCCCACATCTGTACCCTAGCGTTCAGAGTGGGGGAGGTACCTTGACATGGTGGCAGAGCGGTGGGATTAACCTGAAATCATTTTGAGATCCAGTTGAGATTTTTTTTAACTAGAAATACAGATTTTTAAAAAGGATTTTTTTTTTTCCTTTGGAAAGGAAGTCCAGAAAGCAGCTGAAACTGAAAGCAGCTTGTTTTTTCTCTGCTTTTTGGCCAAGTAGAGACAAAAGGGGATTATCTTTGTGAATTGCAGGTTTTCTTTGCCTGGAGGCAGGGTACTTAACTCCTGCAGGGAAATTCAGTCTTCCAACCCAGAGTTTTTTTTTCCCTAAAAGTAAACGGGGGGAGGGGGGTGTTCTACCCATTTGCCTGGAGACAAAAGTGGCAGGGTTTTTTTATTTTTTTTTAGGATTTTGATTCTTTACAAGGAGCACTGGTTTGAAAAGGAATTTGTTTTTCCTTTAGGCTGCTGGTAAGCAGGTTTCCAAGTAGTTGGAGGTTTTTTGCTTTGATTTGGGGCCAGAACAGAGACAAGGGAATTGTCTTTTTCTGTAGGCTCACAATCACTATCAGAGAATAGGTATTCTATTCCAGCACAGCAAAATTTTACAGCCAAGTTTTGTTTATTTCTAAACCTCGGGTGTAAAGTTAGTTAAAAACAGAGAGGTTAGAATGACAAAATCCACGGCTCAACAAAAGCTGGAATTAGCCAGATTTCAGGCTGAGGAAAGACAAAGGGAACATGAAAGACAGATAGAACTCATGCGGCTGAAGAAGGAGGAGAAGGAACAAGAAAGAGACGCAGCAAAAGAGGCAGAACAACACCAAGCAGCTGCTCACAGCACAGCTATGGAAGACAGAGACAAAGAAATGGAGGAGAAGCAAAAAGAGAGGAAGCATGTGGAGGAGATGGAGAAGATAAAGGCTCAGCAGAATATCTCAACAAACCCTAGCAATCCTTCTCCAAGTACCACTTCCCATCCCAGAAAGTTCCCCACCTACAAGGCAGGCGATGATACTGAGGCCTTCCTAGAAACTTCGAAAGGGCCTGCCTTGGGTACAACATGTCTACTGACCAATACACGGTAGAGCTGAGGCCGCAGCTCCGTGGACCCTTAGCTGAGGTGGCAGCTGAAATGCCTAAAGAACACATGAACAAGTATGAACTGTTTAAATCCAAGGCGAGAGTCAGAATGGGGATAACACCCGAGCATTCTCGTCGGATGTTCAGAGACCTAAGGTGGAAACCAGACGTGTCATTTACCCGATATGCCTACCACATTGTGAAACATTGGGATGCCTGGATATCAGGAGCAAGTGTTGAATCTCCAGTAAATTTGCCCTTCCTAATGCAAATGGAACAATTCTTAGAGGGAGTTTCTGAGGAAATAGAAAGATACATCCTAGATGGGAAGCCCAAAACTGTAATCGAGGCAGGAGAGATTGAAGCCAGATGGGTGGAGGTGGCAGAGAAGAAGAAAACTGATCGCAGTTGGAGCGGAGACCAGAAGGGACAACCCCAGACCACACCCTATTACCGGGGGCCGCCCAAGGCCCCACCTACCTCCCAAAGAACCCTCCAGACACCTTATCGTCCCACCACCCCATTCTCCAGCAACCCACCTCATCCCAGTGACCCGTCAGCTGGATGATGTTTTAAATGTAACGAGCTGGGGCATGTAAAGGCCAACTGCCCCAAAAACCCCAACAGATTACAGTTCATTGCACCAGAATCACACCAGCGGTCCGCACGCCCAGATACCTCCCAGATACCCTTGGAGCGGAGGGAAACTGTGAGTGTAGGCAGGAAGAAGGTCACTGCGTGGAGGGACACCGGAGCACAAGTGTCAGCTATCCATGCTTCCTCCGTGGACCCCAATTTAATCAACCCAGAGATCCAAGTGACGATTCAACCCTTCAAGTCCAACTCTTTCAATTTGCCTACAGCCAAGTTGCCTGTCCAGTACAAGGGCTGGTCAGGAACGTGGACTTTTGCAGTCTATGATGATTATTCCATCCCCATGCTGTTGGGGGAGGACTTGGCCAATCATGTGAAGCAGGCCAAGAGTGTGGGAACGGTCACCCGCAGCCAGACTAAACAAGCTGTGAGGCCTAGCTCTCTTCCGGAAACTTCTATCAGGACCCGGTCAGAGGTGATTGGCCTGGGGTCCAGGCCAATGTCTGCAACAGCAGTAGTGGATCCGGAACCAGTCCCAGAACCGGAACTAGCCAAACAACCAACACCAGACCCATTGCCAGCACTGAATCCAGTACTTGCAACCTCAACACCAGAGGGCCCCACCGAACCTGAACTGGCAGCAGCCGATAACCCTACACAAGAGGCTCAGCCGGAGCCTGAATCCCAACATAGTGCACCCACGGAGAGCGGTTCACCATCAACAGAAACAGCTCCATCCCCTACATCGCTTCCAGAGGGACCAAGCATAGGTCCACAATCCCATGAGGAACTGATGTCCCCAACATCAAGGAAACAGTTCCAGACTGAACAGGAAGCAGATGAAAGCCTCTAGAGAGCTTGGACGGCGGCACGGAGCAACCCACCGCCTCTCAGGTCTTCTAATCGATCCAGGTTTGTTGTAGAAAGAGGACTTTTATACAAGAAAACTCTTTCTGGGGGACACCAGGAAGACTGGCATCCTCAGAGACAGTTGGTAGTTCCAACTAAATACCGGGCCAAGCTCTTGAGCTTAGCCCACGATCACCCTAGTGGCCATGCTGGGGTGAACAGGACCAAAGACCGTTTGGGGGGGTCATTCCACTGGGAGGGAATGGGCAAGGATGTTTCTACCTATGTCCGGTCTTGTGAGGTGTGCCAAAGAGTGGGAAAACCCCAAGACCAAGTCAAAGCCCCTCTCCAGCCACTCCCCATCATTGAAGTTCCATTTCAGTGAGTAGCTGTGGATATTCTGGGTCCTTTTCCGAAAAAGACACCCAGAGTAAAGCAGTACATACTGACTTTCATGGATTTTGCCACCTGATGGCTGGAAGCAGTAGCTCTAAGCAACACCAGGGCTAAAAGTGTGTGCCAGGCACTAGCAGACATTTTTGCCAGGGTAGGTTGGCCCTCCAACATCCTCACAGATGCAGGGACTAATTTCCTGGCAGGAACTATGGAAAACCTTTGGGAAGCTCATGGGGTAAATCACTTGGTGGCCACTCCTTACCACCATCAAACAAATGGGATGGTGGAGAAGTTTAATGGGACTTTGGGGGCCATGATACGTAAATTCGTAAATGAGCACTCCAATGATTGGGACCTAGTGTTGCAGCAGTTGCTCTTTGCCTACAGAGCTGTACCACACCCCAGTTTAGGGTTTTCCCCATTTGAACTTGTATATGGCCGTGAGGTTAAGGGGCCATTGCTGTTGGTGAAACAGCAATGGGAGGGATTTACACCTTCTCCAGGAACTAATGTTCTGGACTTTGTAACCAACCTACAAAACACCCTCTGAACCTCTTTAGCCCTTGCTAGAGAGAACTTACAGGATGCTCAAAAAGAGCAAAAAGCCTGGTATGATAAACATGCCAGAGAGCGTTCCTTCAAAGTAGGGGACCAGGTCATGGTCTTAAGGGCGCTCCAGGCCCATAAAATGGAAGCATCGTGGGAAGGGCCATTCACGGTCCAGGAGCGCCTGGGAGCTGTTAATTGTCTCATAGCATTCCCCACCTCCAACCAAAAGCCTAAGGTGTACCGTATTAATTCTCTAAAGCCCTTTTATTCCAGAAAATTAAAGGTTTGTCAGTATACAGCCCAGGGAGGAGACGACGCTGAGTGGCCTGAAGGTGTCTACTCTGAAGGGAAAAGTGCTGGTGGTGTGGAAGAGGTGAACCTCTCCATGACCCTTGGGCATATGCAGCGACAGCAGATCAAGGAGCTGTGCACTAGCTACGCGCCAACGTTCTCAGCCACCCCAGGACAGACTGAACGGGCATACCACTCCATTGACACAGGTAATGCTCGCCCAATTAGGGTCCACCCTTACCGGGTGTCTCCTCAAACTAAAACTGCTATAGAATGGGAGATCCAGGATATGTTACAGATGGGTGTAATCTGCCCCTCTGGAAGTGCATGGGCATCTCCAGTGGTTTTAGTTCCCAAACCAAATGGGGAAATATGTTTTTGCGTGGACTACCGTAAGCTAAATGCTGTAACTCACCTGACAACTATCCAATGCCACGCACAGATGAACTATTAGAGAAACTGGGACAGGCCCAGTTCATCTCTACCTTGGACTTAACCAAGGGGTACTGGCAGGTACCGCTAGATGAATCTGCCAAGGAAAGGTCAGCCTTCACCACACATCTCGGGCTGTATGAATTTAATGTACTCCCTTTCGGGCTGTGAAATGCACCCGCCACCTTTCAAAGACTTGTAGATGGTCTTCTAGCGGGATTAGGAGAATATGCAGTCGCCTACCTTGATGATGTGGCCATATTTTTGGATTCCTGGGCAGACCACCTGGAACATCTACAAAAAGTCCTTGAGCGCATAAGGGAGGCAGGACTAACTGTTAAGGCTAAGTAGTGTCAAATAGGCCTAAACAGAGTGACTTACCTTGGACTCCAAGTGGGTCAAGGAACTATCAGCCCCCTACAGGCCAAAGTGGATGCTATCCAAAAGTGGCCTGTCCCAAAGTCAAAGAAACAGGTTCAATCCTTCTTAGGCTTGGCCGGTTATTACAGACGATTTGTACCGCAATACAGCCAAATCGCCGCCCTACTGACAGACCTAACCAAACAGAGACAGCCAAATGCTGTTCAGTGGACCGAAAAGTGTCAGAAGGCCTTTAACAAGCTTAAAGCGACACTCATGTCTGACCCTGTACTAAGGGCCCCAGACTTTGACAAACCGTTCCTAGTAACCACAGATGTGTCCAAGCGTGGTGTGGGAGCAGTTTTAATGCAGAAAGGACCTGATCAAGAATTCCACCCTGTAGTGTTTCTCAGCAAAAAACTGTCTGAGAGGGAAAGCAACTGGTCAGTCACTGAAAAAGAATGTTACGCCATTGTCTATGCTCTGGAAAAGCTACGCCCATATGTTTGGGGACGGCGTTTCCACCTGCAAACCGACCATGCTGCACTGAAGTGGCTTCACACCGTCAAAGAAACTAACAAAAAAACTTCTTCGGTGGAGTTTAGCTCTCCAAGATTTTGATTTTGACATCCAACACATCTCAGGAGCTTCTAACAAAGGGGCTGATGCACTCTCCCATGAAAGTTTCCCAGAATCAACTGGTTAAAATCGTTCTTGAGATGTGGAAAATATTGTTAGTCTTTACGTACTTGGCAGTATATTTAGAGATGCATGTGTCTTATTAACTCTGTTTTTCCTAGAGCTCCAGGAAGAAATCCCAGCCAGTGTTTCACCCTAGCTGAGATTTGGGGGGCGTGTCATAAATATAAAGGGAAGGGTAAACCCCTTTGAAATCCCTCCTGGCCAGGGGAAAGCTCCTCTCACCTGTAAAGGGTTAAGAAGCTAAAGGTAACCTCGCTGGCACCTGACCAAAATGACCAATGAAGAGACAAGATACTTTCAAAAGCTGGGAGGAGGGAGAGAAATAAAGGGTCTGTGGGTCTGTCTTTATTCTGCCTTTGCCGGGGATAGACCAGGAATGGAGTCTTAGAACTTTTAGTAAGTAATCTAGCTAGGTACATGTTAAATTATGATTTCTTTAAATGGCTGAGAAAAGAATTGTGCTGAATAGAATAACTATTTCTGTCTGTGTATTTTTTTTTGTAACTTAAGGTTTTGCCTAGAGGGGTTCTCTATGTTTTTGAATCTAATTACCCTGTAAGATATCTACTATCCTGATTTTAAAGAGGGGATTTCTTTACTTCTATTTACTCCTATTTCTATTAAGAGTCTTCTTGTAAGAAAACTGAATGCTTTTTCATTGTTCTCAGATCCAAGGGTTTGGGTCTGTGGTCACCTGTGCAAATTGGTGAGGCTTTTTATCCAACATTTCCCAGGAAAGGGGGAGTGCAAGTGTTGGGAGGATTGTTCATTGTTCTTAAGATCCAAGGGTCTGGGTCTGTACTCACCTAGGCAAATTGGTGAGGCTTTTTACCAAACCTTATCCAGGAAGTGGGGTGCAAGGTTTTAGGAAGTATTTGGGGGGAAAGACGTTTCCAAACAGCTCTTCCCCAGTAACCAGTATTTGTTTGGTGGTGGTAGCAGCCAATCCAAGGGCAAAGGGTGGAATATTTTGTACCTTGGGGAAGTTTTGACCTAAGCTGGTAAAGATAAGCTTAGGAGGTTTTCATGCAGGTCCCCACATCTGTACCCTAGCGTTCAGAGTGGGGGAGGAACCTTGACAGGCACATATTACAAAAAGTCAGATATATATTTACTAGCCGTGGCTCTGTAAGGCATGAGATCAAAGCTGCATTACTTTAAAATGCAAGTTTGTAAAAAAAAAAAAAAAAAAATCAAAGTTGCAGGGCAAGCACTAGCTTCCATCTGCTTTCTTGCTAATGTCTCAGTTTCTTTCCCTGTGATTAGACTGAGTCGGAGGAATCATTGCTTGGATACCGTCATAGCAGTATCCTGTGGGACTATAAACCAATACTGACTAAAATGACTTTAGATTTCTTGGTTGTTTGATATTGATGCCTGAAAGATTCCTTTAGTGATTAAGATCAGAAAATCTAATTACTTTTTAAAAAGTTTTCAGGTGAACAGCACTGCAGTAGAAGGTTTTGCATAATTCTGCAGTCATTGATATGGTAGCATTTCTGCTCTTATAGCTGGGTAAAATGTCAGCAATCTGCAGTCTGGCTGACGAAAATTGCTCCTATTAAATGGTATCTTTTTGCAAAGCCTTTTGAAACTTGCCAAACAAATATAGGGTGCAAAATTTCATCCTATTTTAGACCTTGTACAAATTCCTTGATGGAATATAGAGTTGCCCGTGAAGTTGCATGCAACCAATGAATACATTTAGCCCTCATTAGACCACTTTAATTGTTCACACATGATCAAATATAACATAACCGAACAAAATAATTATTTATATATATTTAAATATTTTCAGTGCTGTTTCATGACATTTTAACAAAAGACACACAGAAGAAAAAGAATCATTCCTCAGTGCAAGCAGTTCTTTGCTCTTCCTTTCAGCTTTGTCTGTTTTTTTGGTCTGTATCCTTTTTGCATCTCAATATAGGCTTACAGATGACTTAGTAATAGGAATGGATGGATGGGTGGATGGATAAGCAAAACGTCTAGCCATCTTCTGCCTGCATACAACTTATCCCCTGGGCAGTGGTGACTATTTACCCATCTCTGGGGGTCCATATCTTCTTTGGCCTCCTGATGAGGGCTCTAGTATGTTCTGCAGCAATCAGTTATCCCCTAGTGTATACAAATGATGAAGGAGGGAGATAGCGACAGGCAGCATAGGTGCCATCATGGCACTAGAGACCCAGAGAAGGTAAGAAATGAACATTTTTTCCAAAAAATTATCCCTGTTTTTCTTCAAAAATGTTCAGTGCTTGAAATGTTCCAGCCAGCTCTATATGGGTTCAGCCCACATATGGGTTTTGAGGAAGCCCACAGAGGCTTAAGTCTTGCACATGTCAGGGAAGGCAGAGAGAAGCAACACTGTCCCCCAGGCCACAAACACCTGGTGAGCCTAGCACCCCAGAGAGGCCAACTGACTGATCATCTTTCCCCCTTAGATCTTAACTATTAGTGTAAGAATATATTTAAATAGGCCAGGGGGTAAATACACAAGCAAAAAAATCAAACATGGAAAAATTGGTGTCTGTCTCTCAAATGTAACTGTAGTGGAACTGCATTTGGTCTTGGCAGCATCCTCTGAAGTGCCAGCTTCTCAGGCTTGTATGTGAGAACAATGTTGTATATGTGTTGCCTATGTACCACATACAAGACCTTTGGTACCATTCAAGAAGTTAGTTAATGTGCCTTTTTAAAACACCTGGTAATTGGGGCTGTTCCCAATTTCCAAAGATTCACAAAATTAAAAACTCAATATTTAGTATTCAGGTACTTGTAGTAATTGCGGTGGCTTCCTATAATTATGTTCTGTAAATATGGTAGTTCCTTCCTATCTGGAGAACAGCAAATATTGATGGCGCCTTAGTCAGTTCCAAGGTTGGAAATTAATTTTTAAACATGGGCCTACAAAATTCTTGGGCAGTCATAATAGCACTTTTGAGTGCATAGGTTTATGGCACAAAAAAGCCAAAGTTTACACCCTTTGGAGGAGATTTTGAACAAGTCCCATTGACTTGTCGGGAACCTAACTCCCCTTTGTGCCTTTGAAAATCTCCCCTCTAAAATATTGAAGTGTCCCTGGAAAAATCACAGAGCAGGTCCTCGAGGAATCCATTCTGAAGCACTTGGAGGAGAGGAAGGTGATCAGGAACAGTCAACATGGATTCACCAAAGGCAAGTCATGCCTGACCAACCTGATTGCCTTCTATGATGAGATAACTGGTTCTGTGGATATGGGGAAAATAGTGGACATGATATATCTTGACTTTAGCAAAGTTTTTGATACCGTCTCCCACAGTATTCTTGCCAGCAAGTTAAAAAAGTATGAATTGGATGAATGGACCATAAGGTCCGTTACTGCTCTTTCAACAGCTACATGCCAACTATGGAAGGTCCATATCTTCTAGCAGCATCTGGCTCCTTGGCAGAGTCTTTAGGCAGCTATGCTGGCAGCATTAGAGTGGCTCTTGAGACTTCACATGGTAAAACTTCTGATGTGCGTTTTGCCTTGCTGACCTGGATGTCATTTTAATTTGACTCATTTATGATTCTGAGGAACTTGTGTAGTCATATTTGTCTCTGAAAATGTTTCCAGATAAAATCTGAAAGAGAACTTCATGCAGGCCCCTTTCCTGTCAAACACAACTTCTCTTATGTACTGTATGTTTTACTTCATACATGAAACTGGATCTTTGAGTTGGCTTTGTTTCACAACAGCACACATTTTATTTTGCTGTCTTTATCAAGGTATCACTTTTCCCTTTTCATGGCCTTTAGTCTGCCTCAGTATGTACCTCCATATTTTTCTGTGTGTGTGTGTTTCTGATGGTTCTACTTGCAGTGTTTACTAGAGAATTCTTCATACAAATATTCATAGATACTTCATTTTTTTTATCCGTGGGCTCAGTAATATGAGTATCTTTCTGAATATCTTTGAATATCTTTATTTATGTCTAGAGCTGTCCTGTCCATAGGATGGACAGAGGCAACTGCCCCAGACCCCGCACTTTGGGAGACCCCATGCTTCGGGACGTGGGCTCCAGGGCAGCCTGGCACCAGCTGCAACGAGCGACCCAGCCCCAGCGTTGCTTGCGGGAGGCAGCGGAAGCCAGAATGAGGTGTGGCAGGGGCTTGGGGAAAGGGAGGAAGAGGGGGCAAGGTGGGGGCGAAAAGAGGTGGGGGCTTGGGGGAATGAGTGGAGGGGGTCGGGGCCTGGGCAGGTTGTCCTGGGCCCTACACGATGCTTGGGACGGTCCTAGCTATGTCTCTCTCATTCTTTCCGAGCCTGAGTCTCCCCTTGTACAGTGCAAGTAATATTGATTTTCAGATATGCTCTGGTGAGAGAATAGCAATGTCCGCTTTCTCTCATTTTTGTTGTTATTTCTTTTTACCATTATTTATCACATCGATTCTGGGAGAGCTCTGAATCCCCAGCCAGGACTGAAGCACCATTGTGCTGGGAGTTTTATGAAGACATGCTGTAGGGCTAAAAAGGGACACTCCTGTGAGGCCTAATAACCTCTCAGCTGCAGCCATGAAGGGAGAGGATGAGCTGCATGCCTAGTATCTCCATCCTTCCCCATAGGTGAACAGAAAGAATCAGGAAACCATTGGAGTTCTGGTCCCCACCATGCTGATCTGTGCCCCAGATTCATGAAGGGGGAAAGTAATCAGCTACTGTTCCAGGGGCACGAGCAGATCATTTACCTCTGGGAAGCAAGGGAAAGTATTGTGACTGTATGTCATAACTCCTTCTCTGGGCTCCTTCTGGAGTGACTCACCTATAGGTTGTGACTAAAGGCACAATCTAGGCCTAAGAAAGAGGGACATAAGGAAGATGGGGAGAGATGGGCACAGTTCAATGTGTCCTATTTATATGTACTTTTTTCTTAAATTAATTTTAAAGTTAGGTGCACTTACCTTATCCCCAGCTGCCTCTAGAATATTTAAAATATAAGAATGATTTTCTAATCTGCCTAATGGAGCTAGACGACCAATCTCCATTAAAGTTAAAGGGAGCTGAGCATGTAAATCCCCTTTGAAAATTCCACCCTTAAACTTTACCCTCTAACATTTTACAAATCCCAAGAAATTAATGTTTAAGATTCAGAATCAGTTCATTAAGAGATCTCCGTTAAATCACTTTTTAAAGTCCAACTGATTTGTGAGCTAACCTTGAAACTTACTTCTATATCAAGAGTCACTCCCATAATTCATTCACTGTAAAATATCTGCATGTAATTGCTGTGCAGCTTCCAATAATCATAATTGTGGATTTTTCTTTTTGCATGGACTTATGATTATTACCTTGCTTAAAGAAGACCACTTTCAGCAGCTTGGACAGCAGATTAGTACATCAAAACAGCAGCAATGCCATTTAACACTTTATCACCATAGGGCTCCACTTGGATGCAAGTACTGGATGTGAGATAATGAATCATCTCATCAGAATAGTCTGTCACTGCTGCTTCTTATACACCATCATAACGAATCCCACACTTATGTCACTGAACTGCTGAAAGAGCAACATTTGCAAATGGCCTCTAAATAGTGATCAGCTGCAGTGAGACTGATGCATTAGTAATATGCAACTTGCATAATAAATACAAAGAGAATGTATTTTGTTATATTTTGTAGGTTGTATTTTATTTTGTTAAAGTATTCACACTTTTACCTTAAATCTAAAATAAGGGAATTAGTCTACACATATTTCATGTGTGTAACTCCCACTGCTATTGATGAGCTGTACATGTGCATTGAGGTTTGTTTTTTTTTAAGAGGAAAAATACTAAATGAGCACAGCATTATGGTATCTAGCCATCTGGTATCTGAGAAGGCTCCCACTCTCCACTGGAGTGGCAAAGAAAAATGGAGTTGAGAGATGGTGGTACAAAATACTAGTGTTTATTCCACCCTAAAACACTCCCACCCCAAGTCTGATTGGTGTAAAAGTGTGAATTCCCAAAAGTGGGAATAAATCAGGGTTGTGTAGTTGAACGATGTTGTCTGTAGGACATTTGTTGCAGAAGTTGGAAAGTGTGTAACAAATGAGGTGAGGGACTGCAGGAATAGAAAAGATGGCCTCATGGTTAAGATAATTGAATGCTGCCCTGGAGAACTGGATTCTATCCCCACGTCTGCCAAAGAGTTCCTATGTGATGCTGTGCAAGTCACTTAAACCAAAGTTTTTGCAGGTAGTCACTAATGTGTGTTCCTCATTTTCTGGATGTCTGAATTGATGTCTTAAGTGCTGAGTACTCACAGCTGCAACGGATGTCAATGTTCCAAAAAAATAAAGGTGTACCCAAGTTCCCCAGCTGTAAAATGGGGATAAGTCTCTCATCTCACAAAGGTGTCAGAAAGATAAATTCACTAATCTTTGTGAAGCTCTCAGCTACTATAGTGATGAGCACTATAGAAAAATCATGAGGAAATTAATAATTCTGTATTCCGAGCAAGGTTTGAATAGTGTGCAAGGAAGACGACCCTGGGCCACCCATAGACCAATGAAGAAAAAATGAAAAATTGAATGAGCACTGTGTAAAATGGTATGTGGTCAAGTGATTACAGACTGTATCATAATACAAACGCATAAAGGTGCCAAATTTAGACTGCATGGGCAAACTTAATTTTCTGGAATTTCCTAATTTGAGTGCCTAACTTTGCAAAGTTAGCATTCTTTTAACTTAGGCTTTGTGGATTTAACACACATACACATATATTCCTTCTAATTGCTCTTCTCTTGTTACAGAGGTGGCTGAGCTCCCCTGTTGGACATTCCCTTTGGCAGTGGGGAATACACCCTAGGTATGAGCTTCTGGTTTGCAGTGCCTCCTCAGGGGCATGTGATAGTGAAAGCAAACAGACACACAGATACATTTTTCCAAAGGATTCTAAAACACCATTATTGTTTGTTTAGCAGCATGAGAGATACCCAGATCTGGACAAAATAAAAGACATCTGTATGCATTTCCCCAGCCTAAGGTTCCACACTCCTCTGGAGAAGTTTGGGCTTGGACAGAGTCCTCTAGGGTGTCCAGGGTCTTTCTCTAGCATGGTCTTCTGAATCACTGAGTCTTTCCAGCTCAACTAGCTTTCTTTGACATTAACTGCAGCCCAGCCAAACCGGTCTCCCGCTGCTATGAAAACTTGCCTAATGCTTCTGCTTTCCTGCCCAAAATTTGTTCCTATCTCAGTGAGTCCCTCAAGTTTTTGTGTGTCTCTACTGTCACCTGGTTCCTTTACTTGGCTGCTGCTTTTTTTGTTTCCAGTCTCTGCTTCCCCAGCTCCCTGCAGACAAGCTGGAAAAAACAGTTTCTCCCCGATCTAGCCAGCAACCTTAACATACCAGTTGTTTGGTCCAGAACACAGTAATTAAGGTTAATGACTCTCCACTCTATCTGATCTGGGAGAAATGTGTTATAGCTTATCTCAGCAACCGTTTTCATAGTAACAACTTCATAATATCAACCAGAATTAATAACTTGTACATAGAGTCCCCAAATAACCAGACCTATCCCTTTAATTTGGATATAGTGGGAAAGTTCTGTAAAAGAGGAGAGTCCTGCAGTGAGACTTGACAGTGGACAGACTCTGGACCAGTTTCACTTTCCCTGGAAGTGTGTTCCTTTTAGATGCCATAGCACGCACATTAGAGACACAAGGTGGGATTAGCTTCTGTTGGTGAGAGAGACAAGCTTTTGAACTTACACAGAGTTCCTTTTCAGGTCACTTTCGAGCTCTGTGTAAGCTTGAAAGCTTGTCTCTCTCACCAACAGAAGTTGGTCCAATGAAAGCTATTACTTCACCCACTTTGTCTCTCTAATATCCTGGGACTGACAGGCTACAACAACACTACATAGCACACACATATAACTTAGAACAACCCTGAGGCAATGAGGCCTCCAGCCCTTGAGCTTTATGCTGAGAAGAGCTTGGCCAGACCCAAGTATGGGACCTAAAGATTTAATTTCACAATAATAGTGTTTTGGGGCTTCTCATTTTTTCATGGATTTTAAGGAGTATTGCATCAATAAACTAAGCATAGGAACTGCTCTATAAAGTATCAGACAAAACTGATCATGTTTTGGCTTCAGGGACAAGCTGAATTACTGTGATAATGTGCCATGCCTCGAATTAGAGGAAAAGGTCATTTGCAAGTTTGAAGTTTATCTATGAAATGTTTTAAAAAATAATTTTCTTCATTCAATATCTGTCTTTATTCCTCTACTTTGGCAGGTACCCATATGGGGCTATGTAGGCACATCACCAGTATAAAGTTTATTGTGGCAGCTGATTAAACAAAACCTTCCTCTAAAATTCATGGTAGAACCCTAGATCCAGCAGTTCTCTGTTAACACAGTGCTGAGTATGTGCAGTGGACCAGTACAGTGCACCAAGTGACTCCCAGGTATCTGTGGGATTGAACAAAGTGTCATTCTTTAAAATACACATTTTAAAGGTTGAAAGCATAGTGTCAGCACCCACTGAATTACATTGGCAAAGCTGTGTGTGTGTGTGTGTATTTATAGATATAAATCCAAAATTACTCCAGATTCTTAAAACATTGAAATGTAAGTACCAAATTGCTAAAATTTGCCTTGCTTAGCATACACATTTGTCAATTGCATAAATATTTGCATGTTACCTACATATACATTGTTTGTATATTACAGTAGCACCTGCATGCCTCAACTGACATCAAGGCTGTATTTTACCAAGAACTATACAAACACATAGTACATAGGGCTGACGCATCTGAGATATTAAAAACGGGACTTACAGGATGATCCTGGACAGGTGGCAATCCTAGTAGTATAAGCCAATCCTTGTCCTGATTAGTTTACAATCTAAAGAGACTAAATAGAAAAAGGATGGAAAGTGTGGTGTATTGAGAGCTGTGTTGGAATTGCAAGCTATCATTTTAAGAGCTGAGGAGAGTGTGGGTGTTTTGACCTGCTTGCAGGCTAGGGAGACTGTAGCAAAGTGTACAATGATCAGAGACTGCCTGAAAAAAGCCATTTTAAAGAAAGGTGGGGTGAATTGTTCCTCTGTTTAGGGAGCGGCCTGTTTTATTTCTCTCTGTTTTGGGGGTTTAATGTGCTCTGAATTCCAAGAAATAAAGTAGTGCTATGTTGCAACCTTCCAGAAAGAGTATTTTATGTTTTTATCTAATTTCTGTTTGTATGTTATGAAACATAACAGAGAAAATCTGGTAACAAAGGTGGGATTATAAAAAGAATATAAAGAGAGTAAAGAAAAATGGCTGCATATAGTAATATGAGCAGTTTCCAATTCAATTAAAAAGAGGAAGATTTTGCAACATATACTCAGACTTAAGCAGTATTTTTATGCACACACTATTGAAGATACTGATAGGAAAGGACTGTTTTCCTAACAATGTTTAAAAAAATGTATATTTTCCATAAGAACCTGGTGAGCTGGAATAGAAGGACATAACAGATTCTAAAGAAGCATTATGTGCCTACCACTAATTTTTTAACAGAACAATGTAAGTTTAATGTAAGAAACTGTACAGAAGGAGAAAGTAGCTCTGAATTTCTGGCCTGAAAACAACTGTCTGCTACTTGCGTTTTGGTAATTCTCTGAAAGATGCTCTCAGAGATCAATTTGGTTTTGGAGTAAAACACCCTGAATTAAGAGAGAGGCTGTTGAATTTAGAATATAACAAGGAACTGACACCAGAGGGAGTGGCAGAGATTGTGGATTCAAACAACAGAGCAAAGAGAAAATGCACCAACATTTGAAAATAAACTGGATACGTTGTGCCAGGCCTGGGAAGAAGGGTCTCAACAGGGATGAAAAGGATGATGAAGCAGGTTGTCATCTCTGACAGGATCCAAACAAAATGGAGGGAGCCATGTTTCTACTGTTTAGGGACATCACACTGCCAGGAGCAGTATGTCTTTTTAATAAGATGCTGCTGAAGAAATCTGATCAGAGGGGAAGATGCCACCTGGGCTTGCTGCAGCACATCAGGGCACATCAAAGGTTACGCTGTCAGTGCCTACAAGTTGGAGCCACAGAACTAGTTCTCAGAGTAACAGCCGTGTTAGTCTGTATTCGCAAAAAGAAAAGGAGTACTTGTGGCACCTTAGAGACTAACCAATTTATTTGAGCATAAGCTTCGTGTGCTACAGCTCACTTCATCGGATGCATACTGTGGAAAGTATAGAAGATCTTTTTATACAGACAAAGCATGAAAAAATGGGTGTTTATCACTACAAAAGGTTTTCTCTCCCCCCACCCCACTCTCCTGCTGGTAATAGCTTATCTAAAGTGATCACTCTCCTTACAATGTGTATGATAATCAAGTTGGGCCATTTCTAGCACAAATCCAGTTCTGTGACTGTGGAGTCAGGCTTGGAAGTAAGTTGTCTCCTGGATGAAAGGCTGTTTGAGATATACCATTTCACAGAAATGTATGCGGTAGAAAATGATCAGATATATAATCCCTTACTTTGTTAATGGAAAGGTAAATGATGTGATATTGCAAATGAAAATAGATATAGGGATGGCAGTATCCATGATTTCTGAAGGACTTTACAAAAAAACAGTTTGAGCCACGAGTAAGAGAAGTAATGTTCTTTTACAGAATTACAATAAGTGGCACATACAAGTGTCAGGCTCTGTCAGTGTGACGTATAAATGTATCTTTTTACCATTAG
This sequence comes from Lepidochelys olivacea, assembly GCF_965140295.1. Taxonomy (NCBI): domain Eukaryota; kingdom Metazoa; phylum Chordata; order Testudines; family Cheloniidae; genus Lepidochelys; species Lepidochelys olivacea. Next base: position 100,733,940 of record NC_140414.1, read on the forward strand.
AGTTAATTGTAACTGAAAAAAATGGGCCCCCTCCGATAGGCAGTCACTTGCTATAAAAGCTTAAAGTGTGAGGGAATTGAAACAACAGTACAAAGCTGTATTTAGTACAGACATAGGTTTGGTAAAAGGCAGTCTCTGGCTGTCTCTGTCAAGGCCATTCCTAAATTCCAGAAGGGTAGAGTTGTGCAATATGCTCTGCAAAAGCCTGTGGCAGAACAATTGGATAAACTGCAAAAGCAGGGCATAATTTTACCCGTGGAGTTCAGTGGATGAGCTGTACCAATTGTGTGAATGCCAAAAGGTAAGTATTGGGGGTGGGGTAGGGGGAAGATGCTACAGTCGTCATAAACCCCTTCTGGAAGTGGACAATTCTTAAACTGCAAGCTTTATTTGGAAAACTGGCCAGGGGAGTGAAGTTTAACAACCTAGAACTGTCCCAAGTCTAGCAGCAGGTGCTGTTTGGAGCTAGATTCAAAACAATATATGGCAGTGAACAAACACAAGAGTGTAATTAGGTATGAAAAATCGAGGAGGTAGCTAGTGCAGTGCTGTGTTTCCAAAAATAATGGATCAGGTACTGCAGGGGGTAAATGAGGTTGTCTGTTATTTGGATGATATATTAGTAAATGGGGGGAATTTAGAGAAACTTAAAGACCTAGAAGATGTTCGAAAGAGATTGCAAAACAATAAGGTTTTCAGGTTCACAAAAACAAATGTGCTTTTTTTCAAAATCAGGTCTCTTACTTGTGACATTGTATGGATGCAACAGAGGTACAACCACTACAAGAGAAGACAATGCTACAGAGAATGTCCCCATACCACAGAAGTCTCAGAGTTTAGATCATTTCTGGCAATGTTAATTATGGAACATTCATTCCAAATTAGTCAGTCTGATGTCTGCTGTGTTATGGAAAAAATATGAAGTGGGTTTGAACAGAAAAGTGTCATTAGGAAGCAAAAGAAACTGAGCAGTTCCAGCCTATTGATACATTTTAATCCAGAGCCTCTCATAACACTAGCCTGTGAGTTCTCTCCTGTCGGAGTTGGGGCTATGGATAAAAAATGAAAGCCTTTGGTAATGTTCTGGAAGCAAATGCTGAAAGAAACACTTCACAAATAGAAAAAGAGGTTTTAGACGTCATTTTGGAGGTTGTTGAATTCTGTGAGTGCTTGTGTGGGGGAAAAAGGGTATTCACACCAATGATCATAAACCCCTTGTAAAAATACAGGGCCCAAAGCTGGGTGTTCTGCTGCTAGCAGCAGCTAGGCTACAAAACATCGGCTTTGAACTTAGCTGCCTGCCAGTATTACTTTTATTATAGACCACCAGAAAAACTAATGCAGGTGCACTGTCCCATTTGCCCCTTTACAAAGGGAACATACAGAGGAAAAGTCTGTGTACAGAGTCACTTTCCTAAATGACCTCCCTATTACAGTTAAGAAATTTAGCCTTAAAACAAGGAAAAACCTCATTTTGGTTACGGTGATGCCCTGCCCTATATACTTCCAGGGTGGCCAAATCACATAAAGATCAACCTAACTTCAATTTTCTGAAATATGGCCATCCATGGAGAAAGGTTGTTTACTATGGGGACTATAAGTAACAATACCAAAGTGTTTACACAAAAAGGATGCTAGTGGAATTACATGAGAGGCACCAAAGAGAAGTAAAAAAGGAAAGGGGTGGCCAGAAGTTATTTTTGGTGGCCAGATTTAGAGAAAGATATACAAATGGAAAGTAGCTACCATGAATCCTGTAACAGCCATTGAAATGTGCCAGAAACAGCACCATATCATGCATGGCTGTAGTCTATAATTTGAAGACGTGGCAGTGGCTTCACATTGACTTTGCAGGAAGAAAAAGAGAATGTACTTAGTAATGGTTGATGCGTAATCTCAGTGTCCAGAGTGCTCTTAACCTCTTCTGTAAAAACAATTAATTTGCTTCAAAATATATTTGCCATCTATGGTTACTTGAGAAGCTAATTTCAGATATTCATCCACAATTTATTTCTGAGGATTTAGACATTTCTATGGCAAAATTGTGTAAAACATATTAGGTTGGCTTCCTAGCACTTAGCATCATATGAATGTGCAGAGCATTTTGTGCAAACACTGAAATGAGCATTAGACAGAAAGGATGGAAGACTTCTGCCACATTGTATTGCAGAATTGTTTGAATATAGGCATACCCCACAGTCTACAACTCAGAAGACTCCAGTGGAATTGTTACATACTAGATTTTATCTACTTAAACCAGGCTTAAACCAACACTCAGTGAAAGGGAGCAGCAGTGAAAAACCTACAACCTAAGACTCCCAGATTTTTCTGCCTACATTGGTTTGGTACAAAGTTACAGTGCTCCAGATAAGTCTGATCAGGGTATTCTTTTCTGGGCAGGTTTGGTCCAGAATTCCATGCAGGTTTACTCTAGTCTGGAATCTTCTAGGAGACCACCACCTGCAATTTGCATTAAGTAATGTTAACCAGCTATAGTCCACTTTAACAGAGAGTCTTCACTTGCTGCTTTCCAAAGGATTTCATTGTCATTGAGTCTTCCACAAATTAAGAGAATCACCCTATATAAACACTTTTTACAAGTGTTTGAGCTTCAAAACCTACACTAACACCACCAAAACTAGCAGGATCAAGAGATCCCTGCATATGCAGATTAGCTGGATTCCTTTTTGCCGGTAGGTGGGACAATCTGTATTTAAAATAAGTAATAGATCATACCACTTATGTTTTTATTAAATTTGGCCCTTAGAGCCCAATTGACTGCTATTATGACAAGTTCATCCTTCATAATAATCTGTAGCCATTTTAATATGAAAGCTGGATGGGTTATGATTGGGTGTTCAAGGATTAGATTTTTATTAGTAAATGTCAATTTCACCACATACACAAACCAGCAAAAACATATATTTCCAATAATAATCAAAATGTAAACACAGGCAAAGTAAAAATAAATGCTGCTTGAGAACTCAGTTTGATTTAACGGTATTTATTTTATGTATTCTGCATGTGATGTTGACTGTTTCTGTTTTAATGGTTATAAAGCTTAAACTTGCTGAATCTCAACATCTAATGTAATTAAATAATTATTGTCTGACCTCTGCTATGTCTGATCATGCTCCAATAATTTCTTGCAACTGTGAAAATTTAAAATATTTCATTGGCCGAATGCTGACCCCAAAAATGCAGTAATACAAGGTTATGTGTCCTTTACTCCCAGACATAGTAGGTGGCTCCATGCTGTCCTAAAGACTATCAAGAGAGCTCGTTAGGGGGTTTTCCAGACTGCAAGGTTTTTGCTAGACAATTCACATGAGGATAATGATGTTCCTAGTTTGCTGTCTGTGGTATAAATGTGTGTGAACCTGCTTTATATTCAAGTTATTTTCAATAGGTGTCCTAATTTATCTAGAACTAAGAAGAGAATAAAATGAATAAAGACACATTGCCAATAACCATCAAAGTTTTGCTAATGCCAAACATTAGGTGATTTCATTTCAGATTATTTTTTTTTTTTAACTAATGAGCATTGAAATGTCATGCTGGGCTCAAATAAATTGTCCTCAGTTCCCAGTCAGAAAATTGCCATGTCAATTTGGGTGACCAGTTTCTCTGGAGAATGAAGGAATCGTCTACCAAGCAGGAAAACAGCAAGGAAAACAACTATATTTCACACCTCTTAGGTTTAACATAGTATATCTCATTCTTTCAGATAGAAAATTTGTTTTACTAGCAACTAATGATATTTTGTATGCATGCATTCAGGAAAAAAAATCTTCAGGAACAACAGTATCACAAATCATAACAGGTAATTTATGCTAAATAATTAGAATAAGCATATGAAGTATATATATGAATTATATCATGTGTTGTTCCACGCTTGACAGACTAAAAGTAGACATCTTTCTTCAACTCTTGTCTCACCAATAATTCATCAACTTTCGGTAATTTGCATTCCGTTACCCAAGGTTCTGTCTTTTACTTTGACAAGTCAATGAAATCAAACACTTTTGATTCTTTATATTGTCCAGTGTGAAGACAGATAAGAAAATGTGCTGTTCTGTTTTAGGAATACATTTGCAAGTTGTTCTTAGACTATTATGCTGTCACTGGAAAAACACTGACACATTCAGAATGGTATGGAAAGTTCTCATTTAATATTCTGTGTTGCCTTCTGATGATCACTAATGACAGCTCAGTACAGAAGGGGTCAGATACAATAAAAAGGTGAGTATAATAATCCTAAGAAGTTGAATGCCTGGAAGCTATATGTTCTTGCAGAAACAGCCTCTAAAAATGTGAATTTTCTTCTTTAATAGTAGTGTGTCTTTCATCTAACTCTGGATATAATGTCAATAAAGTAGCACTCTATAACGGCTGAATATGAACAGCCCATTTTACAACATTTGAATACATTATTGCATTTTAAAAGCTCAGGCTTATTACATCAATCTATATGAAGAAATTTTGTAAAGATTTGTTGACAATACTTGATGCAGTTTACAGTCTTGCTGTCAATGCTTTAATACCCATGTTATAAATGACCATTTAGTGTATGGGGATTTTTTCCCCTATATTTCCATGTATAAATTCAGTGTCATGTTATTAAGAAGATACTTCAAGTGCTAAAGTCTACTTCCTGATCTGTAATTGACTAGAAATCCACTGTCTCTTATATCTCATTTCTTACCAACAGGCTCCAGCAGAATAACTAGTGTAGAAATACTCTGACAGTAAGTCATTCTAATTCACATTAAGAACCCCTCTTCCAAAAAAAGGTCAGTTAATTTCAGCAAAAGGGGACTGGTCTGAAGAATGTTATTTGTTGCTAAAAAAAAAAAATAAGAACACTTTTCAGTTTCAGTAAGCCTGCAGGAAAGGAATAGAGAGGCCTGGGCATTAAGATCAAGAGAGATAATTGCATGCTGGAAAGTATAATCTCCGCACTCCATGCCTCTATTTTACAGATAAAGATGTGTATGATTTACTCATTTATGCAAATTAGGTCCAGTGCTCAGGCAATTGGCCAATTGCCAATACAATCTTGAGTTGGGTAAACTTTACAAAAGCTTGCAGCTTTTCTTTATTATGGGTGCATGACCTGAAACTGGACAAAGTTTGGACATTTCTAGAGTAAGTCAATATAAATTATATTCTATAGACTATGTGGGTCACATTTTGAAATGTGTGCATAGAATTGTACTTGCAAAGCTTTCACACCCAGCTCTTAAGTGTACCAACCTTTCATTTACATGTGCCAAGCTATTAATAGTAGATCTACTGATTTATAGAATTATCCATTTTGCATGCACAGTTACCTATTAACATGAATAAATGCAAGCTTTATGCATTAAGTAGTTTCATGGGCAAATTACTCCTAGTAGTCTTGTCCACAGATGGTGTTATAAAGGCTTTTTAAATCACAGCTGTTTTATTCAACTGCTATGGTAATGCATACCTGCAGTGCCTAGCTCCCAGATTTCTCACTTCACTTCCTATGTCATTTAGTCTGCGGAAGAGAAGAATGAGGGGGGATTTGATAGCTGCTTTCAACTACCTGAAAGGGGGTTCCAAAGAGGATGGATCTAGACTGTTCTCAGTGGTAGCAGATGACAGAACAAGGAGTAATGGTCTCAATTTGCAGTGGGGGAGGTTTAGGTTGGATATTAGGAAAAAGTTTTTCACGAGGAGGGTGGTGAAGCACTGGAATGCGCTACCTAGGGAGGTGGTGGAATCTGCTTCCTTTGAAGTTTTTAAGGTCACGCTTGACAAAGCCCTGGCTGGGATGATTTAGTTGGGGATTGGTCCTGCTTTGAGCAGGGGGTTGGACTAGATGGCCTCCTGAGGTCCCTTCCAACCCTAATATTCTATGATTCTTAAAATGACAATATCTTTTTAAGGTGCTGGTGAATGAGCTCATTAATTTACTGCAGGTCAGATTTTACCATCTGTCAGTAAAACCATGTTGAACAAATATCTGATTCTGTGAGCAGTTCCATTGATTTCAGTGGATCAGATTCTAATACTTTCATTCATATTGAGTAGCATTTTACTCGTTTAACAGAGAACTTTGTGTTTACATATAATAAAGAATTAATAGATAAAGAGCCAGTAAATTACTCGGAAGAACACACAGCATAGTTCCTGGGTTTTGCAGGACCAACAAAACATGTTGTGCGTTACAAATTGCTTCCTTTGTGCAACTTTTTACATGGAGCCTTAACATACTTCACTGGAACAAATTGCTTAGGGAAGTTGTGGAATCTCCATCATTGGAGGTTTTTAAGGACAGGTTCTAGTTATTACATAGTCCTGCCTTGAGTGCAGGGCACTGGACGAGATGACCTACTGAGGTCCCTTCCAGTCCTGCGATTCGGTGATCCATAAATAGGCCTGTATATTTCAGTGGGGATACTCACAAAGTGAGTGAGGATGGCACAATCTTGCCCTGAGGAAGGAATTAATTATCAATGGAAACAACTATGCATCAGGCCTGTCGGTCATTTTAAAAGGGGCCATAATCTGTCCGCAAATCCTCAGCAGTGAATTCCCCCAGCATCAGAATCCCCCTAAGTGCGCAGTGGTACTGCGGCTGGTGTACAGAGTATGTTGGGAAGAGAGGGGTCACACTGGGGCAATGTTCTACTACACTAATCCTCCATCGGTGAAGGATCCATTGAGGACCCTACATAAGTGAAGGCACAATTCAGAGATGCCTACCAGCAAGGCTAGATCTAGCCCTGAGGATCAGGGCACTGAAATCAGCTCCTTGTTTCCACCCACACCCACTTCGCCCTGAGTTGAGCTTTCACACCGGTGAGACTGTAATCATGTATAGGAAGACAGATCCAAACAAGCCAGATTGCAATGATGATCTTTATAATTGTTAGCATTTTTTTCTCCAGTAGATTATGGACTATTTTCAGTTCCTTATGCAGCTGTTACTCAATCCTTGCTTAGGTGAAACTCCCAGAGGAAGCAAAGGGTTTGGCTCAATGCAATAGGAAACAATTAACTCCATTTGTATAGTCTTCACAGGAGGTATATTACGAGATGAAAATAATAATTAGTAAATGCAAGTATTGTATTTTATTAAAGCTACATAAAATCTCATTGCCACAGCATGTCACAAATAAAACTATAATCCTCATGAGAAATGTCACAAAGGATCAAAGTGAAAAAAGTTTGGTTCACAATTCAAGGACAAATTCATTCCCTGCTGGAGCCCTTAGTCCATCTTAGAAAAGGTCATCACTGACTCACAGCTGTAAAGATTTCTGAATGCAGTGCGTGGTTGATAGTTCAGTCCCCAGAGGATACAAGTAAATAGCATAATTCTGTTTCTAATTCAACAGTGTCCTCTAGGGCAAGCAGGAGATAAATATAAAGGAGGAAAAACTGGGTTTTGGCACTCAGGAACTGGGTTGAAGACAAGTATAGAAAAATAAAGCAACAGTTTATACAGCATATTGTGCTAAAGAATACATATGCAGATGTAACTGAATATTCATTCAATACATAGCTGACATAACTTTACAAGCAACATTGTTTTCCATTTAATAAAACTAACTTTGAGGCCTGAGTCTGCTCTTATTTGCCCATCTGTAAACCAGGAGTTATTTATTTAGTGTGTGCATAGTCATCTAGCCAAGCGATGGCATCTTAAGTGGCAGGATGCAGTTCTTTTAGGCCACCGCTGAACCTAGTGAGCAGGCATTCCTCAACAATGTGCGTCATCATCTGTGTTGCACCACAGCTGCACAAAGACTGTCACGAAGGCCCCAGCAATACTGGTTGACTGCACAGAGACCTTGCCCAGTCCGGAACCTGTTCAACAGGGACCATTGGAGACGGGGAAGGTCAAAATCAGGTGGGAAAATTGCAGGGTCAGCGACAAGGGACTGGTTGGGGATTATAACAGATATCCATTCTTCTCGCCAGAGTATTTCTGCACTAACATTCTGGTGTGGCAGATGAGACCATAATGGGCGACGTGACGGCAAACGTGCAGCTGATGGTTTAAAACGGTAATTGTGCAGCAGCAGGCTTGGGTTAGCACATACTTTCTCCAGTAATTTGCCAGTAGCAACCTCTCGTCTGATATGAGGAGGAGCAATATTGCTCAGAACTGGAAGCCATGGGAGTGAAGTCAGATGCAGGGTGCCACAGATGAAATGCATGGCAGCATGCAACTGCGTATCCACCAGTTTGGTGTGTGACATTCAACTCCAAACTGGTGCGCAGGACTTCGCCACTGAATACAAGGCAGCAAGAGCTGACATCTGCAGAGTCGGAGCACGAGCACTTCGTGATGAACCTGCCAATTTGCTAAGAAGATTGTTGCACATCTTAACTTTAGCTGTTGTCTTCTTCATGTGGAGATGGTAACTCAGTGTGTGGTCTAAGGTCACACCTAGATAGATCAGTTCTATTTCATGCTTCACCTTCTGACCATTCAGATAAACATTCAGCTCTCAGGTTGTGCTGGTGTGATGAAGATGGAACAAACTGGAGACTGTTTTTATGACATTTGGCTGGAGGCGCCAAGTCTTACATTACTGAACTAACTTTGTCATGTCCCGGTTTAAGGTGGCATCAAACTCGTGAAATGGCATGGGCCTGGGTACTGCTACAGAGGTCATCTGCATAAATGAACTTTCGTGACTCCGTTGTTGGCAGGGCATTGATGTAAAGGCTGGCTGCAATTGGAGAAAGCACAGAGCCCTGGGGTAACCCACTGCTGTGTCATCTCCAAGCACGTGTCTTCTCCCCCATATGGACTCTGAACTGCCTATCAGTTCAACGACACCTTTGACCCAAGGTAGCAAGACCCATGATACCTTCATGAGCAAGTCCATGTGCCATACTTTATCATACGCTGCTGCTAGATCGATGAAAACAGCGCCGGTTTTCAAGTTTCTCTGGAAGCCATTTTCAACATTGTGGTCAGCGCAAGTACTTGGTCGCATGTGCTCCAGCCTCGGCAAAAGCTGGCTTGGTCAGGACTCAAAATTCTCTCCACATCGAGTAATATGCGCTGTATCACCAAGCGCTCCAGTGCTTTGAAGCACAACAGGAGTAAGACAATGAAGTCAATAGAGCTCACCAGCATGAAATTATAAACTAAGGAGTTGTCTACACAAACATTTCATTTGCTGCAAGCTAGGGTTTTAATCTACCCACGCTAGCTTGCCACAAACCAATTGTGCATTTACAGTTTGTTAGTGCATTTGAACTATTCCTCTTTGAAATGGGATTAGTGTGGGGTAGATTCACACCCTGCTTGCCACAAACTACTTATGTAAAAATAAACCTTAAAAAGAGTCCAACCCTGTGTTTCTAAAGGTAGCTGTGGGTGTTCAGCAACTGTGACAAGCAGGCCACTTAAATGTATATGCTAACTTTCAGCACTCCAATTTGGAAATGTTTGCTTGTGTTTCTCAGCACCATCTGTAAAATGGGGATAATGATTCTCCATTTCCCTTAGCAAACAGTTTGGAGAAATAGGAATATAGAAGTCCGATGTATTTACTAGCTATTCTAGGCTACTCATTATCATACTTTGTTGAAATTGTACCTGCAATAGGTCGGAATATGAACAAGAGGCTGCTCGGCAGCTCTCCAACACCACTTTCTACAAGCCATTACCCTCTGATCCCACTGAGAGTTACCAAAAGAAACTACAGCATTTGCTCAAGAAACTCCCTGAAAAAGCACAAGATCAAATCCGCACAGACACACCCCTGGAACCCCGACCTGGGATATTCTATCTACTACCCAAGATCCATAAACCTGGAAATCCTGGGCGCCCCATCATCTCAGACATTGGCACCCTGACAGCGGGATTGTCTGGCTATGTAGACTCCCTCCTCAGGCCCTACTCTACCAGCACTCCCAGCTACCTTCGAGACACCACTGACTTCCTGAGGAAACTACAATCCATTGGTGATCTTCCTGATAACACCATCCTGGCCACTATGGATGTAGAAGCCCTCTACACCAACATTCCACACAAAGATGGACTACAAGCCGTCAAGAACACTATCCCCGATAATGTCACGGCTAATCTGGTGGCTGAACTTTGTCACTTTGTCCTTACCCATAACTATTTTACATTTGGGGACAATGTATACCTTCAGATCAGTGGCACTGCTATGGGTACCCGCATGGCCCCACAGTATGCCAACATTTTTATGGCTGACTTAGAACAGTGCTTCCTCAGCTCTCGTCCCCTAACGCCCCTACTCTACTTGCGCTATATTGATGACATCTTCATCATCTGGACCCATGGAAAAGAAGCCCTTGAGGAATTCCACCATGATTTCAACAATTTCCATCCCACCATCAACCCCAACCTGGTCCAGTCCACACAAGAGATCCACTTCACTACAGTGCTAATAAACGACGGTCACATAAATACCACCCTATACCGGAAACCTACTGACCGCTATTCCTCCATTCCTCCAGCTTTCACCCTGACCACACCACATGATCCATCGTCTACAGCCAAGCTCTGCGATACAATCGCATTTGCTCCAACCCCTCAGACAGAGACAAACACCTACAAGATCTTTATCAAGCGTTCTTACAGCTACAGTGCCCACCTGCGGAAGTGAAGAAACAGATTGTTAGGCCTGTCCTGTAGTAGGTGACTTCTGGGAACTCTTCTGGCTCTATCAAAGAAAATAACAGAACGCCACTAGCCTTTACCTTCAGCCCCCAACTAAAACCCCTCCAACGCATTATTAAGGATCTACAACCTATCCTGAAGGATGACCCAACACTCTCACAAATCTTGGGAGACAGGCCAGTCCTTGCCTACAGACAGCCCCCCAACCTGAAGCAAATACTCACCAGCAACCACATACCACACAACAGAACCACTAACCCAGGAACCTATCCTTGCAACAAAGCCTGTTGCCAACTGTGCCCACATATCTATTCAGGGGACACCATCATAGGGCCTAATAACATCAGCCACACTATCAGAGGCTCGTTCACCTGCACATCCACCAATGTGATATATGCCATCATGTGCCAGCAATGCCCTTCTGCCATGTACATTGGTCAAACTTGACAGTCTCTACGTAAAAGAATAAATGGACACAAATCAGATGTCAAGAATTATAACATTCATAAACCAGTCGGAGAACACTTCAATCTCTCTGGTCATGCGATTACAGACATGAAAGTTGCGATATTACAATAAAAAAACTTCAAATCCAGACTCCAGCGAGAAACTGTTGAATTGGAATTCATTTGCAAATTGGATACAATTAACTAGCCTTGTATAGAGACTGGGAGTGGCTAAGTCATTATGCAAGGTAACCTATTTCCCCTTGTTTTTTCCTACCCCCCCCCCTTCAGACGTTCTTGTTAAACCCTGGATGGATTTGTGCTGGAAATGGCCCACCTTGATTATCATACACATTGTAAGGAGAGTGATCACTTTAGATAAGTTATTACAAGCAGGAGAGTGGGGTGTGGGGAGGTATTTTTTCATGCTTTGTGTGTATAAAAAGATCTTCTACACTTTCCACAGTATGTATCCGATGAAGTGAGCTGTAGCTCATGAAAGCTTATGCTCAAATAAATTGGTTAGTCTCTAAGGTGCCACAAGTACTCCTTTTCTTTTTTTGTACCGGCAAAGAATTTAAACGTACTGGATAGGTAGAAGGTATGGTATTCTGCATCTTACACTATTGCTCAATATTGGAATATGTTGATCTTCTTGATTCAGACCTTTCTCAGGAAAGGAAAAAGGATAATAAATTTCCCTTTGAATAGTAAACCTAAAGTTGGCATTATGGTGTTGGGTTTTAAATTATGCCAGTATTTAGGATAAGTGTTTTGTTCCTTTTGCAGACTACTTGGTGATGAAGTCACCCTATTTCTCCCCCCTTTCTTCTCTTTTACTTTATATTAGAGGCATCATCTTCTTTGGGGTAAAACCATATTCACATACTTATTGTTAAACCCAGTTTGCAAATAGCTCTGTAGCAGGGCTTAGCTGGTTTAGCTTCAGACTCTGCTACAGACTCAATTTCCCCTTCTTGTCCCAGTTAATTAAGGACACGTTCTCAATAGCCATTCTTTTTCAGAGACTAGTTTATTAATATAAAGTTCAAAACAACACAAATCTTAACTGGCTCACAGACTTTGGGACAGTGTTCTGAATCTTGTCCCTATTGAGGCTTTCCTCTCAGCACACTTGATACCACCCCAGCCTTCTTAGCTATCGTCTACTCCCCAGCCCCTCTACCTCAAGGTAAAAAGATAATCACTGTGTGGAACAGCTTGCAGTCTTGTAACCCTCTTATCTGAGTGAAGGCAGGTTGCCCCTATATCTCCCAGCAGGCTTGGCTCTGTCACATGTTCCCACTATCACATGCCTCTTGTACTCATTTGTTCCACCTGGAGAGGTGGGCTAAACCAGGCACAGGTAAGGCTGAGCTTTAGCCCCCTTAAAGGGCCAGCTCACCTAGTGGCAGGTTCCTACTAATGCTGTTCTTTATACAGCTTCCTGGGCAGTACAGACTAGACATGAATATGGTAAAATAGTGTTTAATCACAATTCATCTGATTTTAGAACATGGCCTTTAAATGGAGCTAGTGACTGTTTATTTAAACAATTGAGTGCAACAAGCATTGTTCTACCCTGGTTTAGATGTAGCCTCATATTGAAGAGTAAATGAAAAGTGACAATATATTTAAAAGATACCCTGTGGTAAAGCCAGTTTTCTTTTTTCATAACAAGCTAAAATCAGGGCATAACAAATCTTCTAATAATACTTATCAAATAAAAAGCTGATATTAAAAATGGCACAGAGTAGGTGGAGTGCTATTAAAATCTGGAACAGCACAATGCTGCAGAAAGGGAGTGAAACAGTAGAAGAAATGCAGGAGGGCAAAAAAAATCTATTAAATTCTGCAGCATGCAAAACTCTACAAATAATAAAATAATCATAGTGGAAGGAAAACTTATAAGAAAGTATTGTTTGTATTTTTAATCAAAGTATAACATATGATTAGCAGTTATTAACATTCAATACCAGAGTGTCAGGAATAAATCAAAACACAGTACCTAGCATGAATCATCTTGCAAGGTTCAGCAGACGCTGGTGGACCTCATATGGTTCAGAAGATTCACTTGAATAAGCCCAGAAATAGCTAATTATTGATGCCACAATCAATGACTTATCTCAGCTATCTGAAGTCTTTCTTTTTATTCTCCTGTGATGGGGTATGTACACCATACAGGCCCTTAAGGGGTTAATATGGGCCTAAGGGGCTAATTAGGGTATCCAAATGCACCTGGAGTTAAACCAAAGTTTAACTGAACAAGAGGCTCAGCTGGGCCAGAGTAGGCTGGCTTATAAAGACAGGAAGTTTGTAGCAGAAAGGGCTGTAGGGAGAAATTCTGCAATCATTTTCTGGGAGATGAGAGACTAGGATGTGGGACCTCATGAGGCAGAATAAGCCCTGAGTTTCTAGACCTAGAAAAAGGGTCAACCCTAGAGAAGTTGTGGGAAAAGAAAACCTATCAGGACTATTTAGGAATAAGTCTGGGGAAACAGCAGCAAGAGGTAGGATAGTGCAGACCTTGACTGCTTGTTATAGGGTTCCTGGTCTGTAATCCAGTGTAGAGGGTGGGCCTGGTTTCCCTGACAGCTAGTGAGAAGTAGTACAAGAGTGTTAGAGATGCCAAATGGACAGCTGCTCTGGAGGAACTTTGTTACCCAAAGGTGAGAATTACAGTGACTTAGCTGGAAAGTGAGTCATGAAGAAGGAGCACCATGGGTCCTACAGAAGAAAGCTAGTAGAGGTTCCCTTAGGCTAGTGCTTGAGGTATGCAATAGATTCCATAGGATCTGATTTGGATATAGATGGAGACCTCCTTACTGATTTTAATGAAATAAATACTATTGGGAATGTGTGATTATGGGAGACTTTAACTTCCCAGATGTAGATTGGAGGACAATAATAGTAAGGTCCAGATTTTCCTGGCTGTGATGAATGACAGATTTCTTTACCAAATAGTCACTGAACCAACAAGAGGTAATGCCATTTTAGTTTTGGTATTGGTGAGCAGTGAGGACCTCATAGAAGAACTAGTTGTAGGGGACAACCTTGGCTCAAGGGATCTTGAGCCAATTCCATTTAAATTAAATGGAAGAAACAAAAATAAATCTACAACTAGGATCCTTTTTTCAAAAGGGCTAACTAAAAAAAATAAGGGAATTAGTTAGGGAAGTGGACTGGACTGAAGAACTCAGGGATCTGAATGTGAAGGTTTGTAATTAGTTTCTGCAACTTTGACTTAAAGTATCAGAAACCTGCATCCCAAGAAAGGGGGGAAAATTTGTAGGGAAGGGTTCAGATCAAGCTGGATGAGCAAGCATGTCAAACAGATTATTAAGAGAAAGCAAAAAGCCTACAAGTTATGGTATGGTGGTGTGGATCAGCAAGGAAAGCTACCACTTGGAGGTCAGAAAGTATAGGGATAAAGTGAGATGCCAAAAAACAAGCAGAGTTGGACCTTGCAAAAGGAATTAAAATAAATAGTAAAGGGTTCTACAGCCATATAAGTAAAAATAAAGCAAGGAAAGAAGTGGGACCTCTGGCACTGAGGATGGGGTAGAGATTAAAGATAATCTTGGTATGGCCCAACACCTAAAAAAAATACTTTGCCTCAGTTTTTAATAAGGCTAAAGAAGATTTTAGAAGTTGTGAGAGGGTAGCTATGGGAATGAGGATCTGAAGGTAAAAATTACCACATCTAAGGTGGAAGACAAACTCAAACATCTTAATGGGACTGAATCAAGGGGCCCAGATAATCTCCATCAAAGAATATTAAAGGAACTGACCCATGAAGTACTGGAGAGGGTGAGTGAAATTCTGTTATATGCATCGTACAGGAGGTCAGACTAGATCATCATGATGGTCCCTTCTGACCTTCAAATCTATAGTTGCCATGGTGTGACGAAGGGGGCATTAGGCCTGAGTAGAGCTAATCCTCAAACATTGCCATAAGAAAGTGCTCCTTGTGGTGAGTGACCCCCATTATACCCCCTCTTTCTCTAGAAGCGTATGCTCAGGACTGTGACAGTAACTGATGTATACTTCTGGAAGTGAGCCTGCAGCCCAAAAATAATGCAGCTGGTAAATGGTGCTGGCTGCAGTCTAACACTGAGGGGAATACACTGCATGCAAGGTGAATGGCCTGAGTGATGGAAATAAAAATGAAACAAAATACAGTAATAAACTCTGAAAAGAACCTGCGGCTAATCTTGTCAGTACCACTAGGGAAGCCATATTTTCCATTTGCCAGATTTAGTTTTCCTAGCTATACTATCACCACCCTGACTACAAATACTTGAAGCATAAAAGGAGAAGCCACTGGGGTCCCCAGCCTCCTCATTCACTTTAATACTCTGCTAAAACTGGTCACCAGTGCAACCATTAGTGAGAGTGAGCAACCTGTCAACTGCAGATAGTTGTTCTATAGTAACTGTCAAAGCTATTAATGTGTTTGGGGCCAGTGATGATCTCCCTCAGGAGAGCAAGCTGTTTGTGCTCAAATACCAAACAAGAAAAAAACTCCTTTTATTCCTCTTTAGTGTGAAAGTCAGAAACACAGCCCAACAATGTCTTCTGTTTCACAGGAAAATGAGTCAAACACTGTTACAATGGAAATAAAAGAAGATAAATGCCCCCCTTTGCTAAATAGTATAGTACCCCTTACTATTTACTTAAGGCAAAGATGCTGTTGTGGTTTATGAATCTATTGGATGTAATTTAGTGCAGCCTATATCTATTGCTGAGAGCTTTGGGGTTCTTCCTCATGGTTTCCAGTTTAACTCCTTAATTACACACAAGATATTAAACCTTCAAGGTCAGATCATCAGGTTTGACTATTTTGGTGCAGGACATAAGCCTGGACAACAGAAATGGTGTTATACTGCTATGATCCAGGGGGCATCTGTTCCCCATCTCAGATATCCCCCTTGTCAGGGCTCTAAGAGTAGGTTGCATAGAATAAGATACAGTGGCTTTGCACTACATTGGGATTCCTCACTGCAAGGGGAAATCTCCAGTTGTATATTTAAACTGTAGCTTCCTGACTCTGTTTTGTGAATTGGTGTAAAAGCAACAGAGGTTGACAACCTGACCCTCTCTTTATTTACTTTAGACATGATGGGAAAACTTCAGATTACAGAACCAGATTTAAAACTCTTATGAAACAAAGTTAACTACATTATAACACAAATCCTTCAGTTGTGTACAAGGTATTAAACTTTGGAGATATTGGTTTGACAAAACTCAGGCAGATAAATGGAGACAAGAAGACAGGAGAATAGAAAAGTTCTTTTTATGGACTGCTAATAGGTGGGTGATTGTCCGTTTCAAACCTAAGAAATGGTTCAATTCTTGTGCAGTTCTTGGTTCTTATGTGGATAGATGGGGCTGGATAAGAAGATACAGCCCAGTTTGCCTTAATTCTCAGATTGGATGGTCTTCCCCTGATGCAGAAACAGATTCAGATAATCAGACAGTCTTCTGGGATACATAATTGAACTCAAGGTATATGGGTGTTAGGTTCAGTAGCTAGAGTGGGGGTGAGAAATAGTTTTCCCGCCCCAGCAAAATTTGACATTTCAATTTTGATTCAGGTTTGTCCTGAATGGAACAAAAAGTTGAAATCTTGAACAATTTCACACTAACAGTCTGAAAATTTTTGCATGAACTCATTTGAAATGTTTCATTTAAATTTTGACCACTTTTTTTTTATTCTAATTAGCTTACATTTTGAATTAACTTTTCATTTCAAACCTAGACTTTTTTATTTTGAAAATGTAAAAACAGGACACTGACCATTTTGAGAAAAAAATTCAAGTTCAGAAATTTGTCAGAACTGACCCTTTCCCTCAAAATGATTTGATTTTTTTTAACTAATCAACATTTTTCTATGAAAAACACCTTGTTAAAAAATTCTCAACCAAGTCTATCAGTAGCCTTTTACAAACCTGTAACTTGGCCTGAAAAATAGAAGCAAAGAAGAGGTTGGACATGTTAAATTTTACCAATTAGGAAATAAGAAAGCAATGCATTCCCTACAAAATTGGTGCAACATGTTCCCTTTAGCGAATGTTGCCTGAAACAGTGCACTGCTATTCACACTTAGGAGCTCAGATCTCATTGATGTGTATAGTATAAAAACTGAAATAGAGGCCATGAGAACTCTGCCAATAAAACTAGAGCCTTCCAAATGGACATGCTGACAAAAGAACTCTTTGCTGATGTGATTTATCTAACAGTCCAAACAAAACAAGGTGTACCAGCCAAATGACTTTTTTGCCAGTATAACTGTCTACACTAGGATTTTTGCTGGCACACCTATGTTGCTCCTAACCAACATGACTGTCAGCAGTAATTTTTAGTATGACTAGGCCAGAGAAGCTTAGGTTAGGGGTGTGACGGGAACCTCAGGTTGCAGCCTGAGATTGTGGGACTATTGTGCCCCCTCAACTCTCCAGCCCGGGCTGTCTCTCACAATGCTTTGCTAGTGACAAGCATCAAACCTCTCCAGGAGTATCACTCAGCAGACCCACATGTGGAGCCCCATACCCAGCTAGATGGCATGAATGCTCCCAGAGCCACTCACAAATCACACAGAAACAAGCACCAGCCAATTCCACCTACTCCCCTCCCCCCCAGCCTTGTACCTCAGGAATATACTTGGACTGCTCAAGATGATTAGTGCAAATCTACTATCAATTACTTCACCACTTCATCAATGGAAAGCGGATATACACCAGCCCATAGGCAGTGACTTCCTCTCTGCACGGTAGGTGCTCAAATCCCACTCCATTCCCGCTTCTTTCCGACCCTGCCCTTGCCTCACCCCCATTCCACCCCTTCCCCAAAGTCCCGTCCCCACCCTACCTTTTCCCATCCCAGCCCTCCCTGCTTCTTGCCCCCATTCCACCCCCTTCCTCGCCTCTGCTCCACCTCCTCTCCCTCCCTCCCGGAAAGTCCTAAGTGCTGCCAAACAGCTGTTAGGCAGTGGTGGAGGGGGGGAAACACTGGGAGGGAGAGGGAGAAGCGGGGACATGACACCCTGTGGGGGAGAAGGAGGTGAGGAGGGGGGGATCTTGGCTGCCAGTGGGTGCAGAGCACCTACTAATTTTTCCCCATGGGTGCTCCAGCCCCAGAGCACCCACGGAGTCTGTGCCTATGCACCAGCCTTCGTAAAACCTGAGTAAATTTACCACACTTCAGGCAAACTCACTGGTAAAGATAAAAAGTAAAAAAAATTGGCTACAAAAGAGGCAAAAAGTCAGAGTGCTTACCAAAATTAAATAAAATAAGTATGCTGTCAAGGTTCCTCCCCCACTCTGAACTCTAGGGTACAGATGTGGGGACCTGCATGAAAAACCTCCTAAGCTTATCTTTACCAGCTTAGGTCAAAACTTCCCCAAGGTACAAAAGATTCCACCGGTTTGTCCTTGGACTGGCCACTACCACCACCAAACTAATACTGGTTACTGGGGAAGAGCTGTTTGGACGCGTCCTTCCCCCCAAAATACTTCCCAAAACCTTGCACCCCACTTCCTGGACAAGGTTTGGTAAAAAGCCTCACCAATTTGCCTAGGTGACTATAGACCCCGACCCTTGGATCTTAAGAACAATGAACAATCCTCCCAACACTTGCACCCCCCCTTTCCTGGGAAATGTTGGATAAAAAGCCTCACCAATTTGCATAGGTGACCACAGACCCAAACCCTTGGATCTGAGAACAATGAAAAAGCATTCAGTTTTTTACAAGAAGACTTAATAAAAATAGAAGTAGATAGAAATAAAGAAATCCCCCCTGTAAAATCAGGATGGTAGATATCTTACAGGGTAATTAGATTAAAAAACAGAGAACCCATCTAGGCAAAACCTTATGTTACAAAAAAAATACACAGACAGAAATAGTTATTCTATTCAGCACAATCCTTTTCTCAGCCATTTAAAGAAATCATAATCTAACACATACCTAGCTAGATTACTTACTAAAAGTTCTAAGACTTCATTCCTGGTCTTTCCCCGGCAGAAAACAGCATATAGACAGACACAGCCCCTTTGTTTCTCTCCCTCCTCCCAGCTTTTGAAAGTATCTTGTCTCCTCATTGGTCATTTTGGTCAGGTGCCAGCGAGGTTACCTTTAGCTTCTTAACCCTTTACAGGTGAGAGGAGCTTTCCCCTGGCCAGGAGGGATTTCAAAGGGGTTTACCCTTCCCTTTATATTTGACATATGCAGTCTAAACTTTCAACTCTATTAGACTGGGTAACATCTAGATTAAGCAGTTTTTCCTCACCTCACTGGATATTGCAGTCCTTACTTAATATACACGTTTGTCCCTTAAACCTGGGCCAGCCTCCTGTTGGAGTCTTCAGTCTTTGTCTTTGTTGCTTGCAGCATAGATTGGGGAAGGAGAAAGGCCAAACATGGGACCGCTGTGTTCAGTTTTATATCCTCAGTCCATGTGCGTGAAGAAAACAAGTCCAAGCATGTCTGGTGGGCATTGCTGAGTCCCCAGGCAAGGTTGAGCAATTTTCCTGGTGTGGCCTCATTCAGGTAAGTCACTGAATTGTAGCTCCCTTAGTGGACAATGGCTGTTGATGGGTTATTTGACATCTGCCCTGGGCATGGATTACTTTCCTTGCTGTTGTCTCCAGGGAGCTAATATCTGGCCGATTCCCCAGCTTACAGTATGTTTTAGTGACAACCAAACAACACAATCTCATAACTTCACTAAGGATATACATATTTTAGATAGAACACCAACTTTCAGCTGATCATAACCTTTTCCTTGATACCTCACCTGGCACACTTTATATGCAATATCACAGTTATATACAGATGAGGAATATGGGAGTTACAGGATGCTCCCCCCAAGAATGTAACCAGGGGTTCTTACTCATTCTCTGGGCAAAGCTTTAGTTTTGCTTGAGTAGCTTTATCTTAAAGTCCTTATTCAGTTTTTAAAGTTAAATAAACCAATGAAAAAGGCAGAGGCAAATGTAGATAAAGCATGACCCAGTACACATGAAGGCACACTTTCATGTGAGAGTGTAAAAATTTCAAAGGTGAGTTAAAAGTTTTAAATTAATGGTTTTAAAAGATGTAAATTTACTGTGGAGGGTAATTTGGAGGGTAATTTATCTCCAACGATGCCTTCAGAAATGTCACTCAAAGGATAAACCAGTGCTGAAATACTGAGCAGCAAGGGATAGAGGGATACTTTAACATACCTCATCCTTGATGGTGTGGTAGAGAATCTTGAAGGAAGGATTCAAGAAGAATTCCCCTTGCATGCCACCACCTTGTGCAAGGTTCAGGCATCTTCAGCATCTCCGCACTCAGAAGCGCAAGAACTGTTTCCTCCTGATACATGAAGTACAAAGCACTCCAGAGAGAGTAGGGAGAAGGAAAACCAGTATCATTCAATAGATAGGGAACAAGTGTGGCGCTCAGGAGAAATGAGAATTATAGTCCCAGTTCTTCTGCCTCTTATTCCCTCCCAAGCTTTTGTCTGTCTTGTCTACGTAGACTGTAAGCTTTTTGGTGCAGGGGCTGGCTCTTCCTATGTGTTTATACATTTCCTAGCACAACTGGACTTTGAATCTCAGTTGGAACCTGAAATGCAGCACTGGAATATTAAAAATAACTATTAGGTGCCATCTCTCAAAGTACAATGCTGCACCTGCTCAAATGCAAGCAAATACAGTGTGTGTGTGTGTGTGTATATAAGTAGATTGGAGTGAATAATTTATATAAATGAATGAGTATTTGCACATTCATTTTTGATATTTCCTTGGCTCTATTAATGAGGTCATTTGGTTGGTAGAGCTGCTCAAAAATTATTTACCGATTGGCAAAATATCTCAAAATTTAGCAAATAGTTTATCCAATTAATATTTTTATTCAAACAGCTTCAGTATTGGATGAATGAATTATTCAATCAGTATTGGCTCTTTCAGAAAAAAAGTTGAATTATTTATGGCAATGCTCATTCATTATGTTGCTATTCACACTATTTATTTGGTATTCAATTCAGCTATAAGTTTTTTATGACTATTTGACGTCCAGACCAGATCCTGCACGGAGCTTTGCACAGATAGAAATTCAATGTGGCTCTGTGTGAGTGGATCTCTAAGAACGGCAATACTGGGTCAGACCAATGGTGCATCTAGCCCAGTATCCTGTCTTCCAGCAGTAGCCAATGCTAGGTGCTTCAGATGGAATGAACAGAACATGCAGTTATTGTGTGATCCATCCCCTGTCGCCCATTCCCAGCTTCTGCCCATCCTGGCTAATAGCCATTGATGGACCTGTCCTCCATTAACTTATCTAGTTCTTTTTTGAACACCATTATAGTCTTAGCCTTCACAACACAATTCATGATGCACAATTCAGTGAAGCTCCACACAGGGGTACACAGACTGGAATTCAGTGCAGGATTGTTGTCACTGGGCCTGATCCATTGAAGTTGGAGTCTTTTTCCTTTAACTACCATGGATTTCAGATCAGGTCTTAAGTGAATAATAAACTAGAAAAGAGGTATGTTTTATTTTATTTTATTGGGGAGGGGTGGGGGGAGAAATCACATAATAAATTAAGGCTGTTAAAGAACACATATCAAACGTGTATGCCAACTAGCTGTACATCAGTCTATCAGTACATCAGTCTGGGAGATCAGATATTAGCCCCCCGATCTGATGAGAACTCCCCCCTCAAAAACAGTGACCCAGGATGGTGCCAAGAGTGAAGAGAGGTTAGGACGTTCTTCATATTAAACTTATGGATGACTTGATTCCAAATTTGCTTTCTTACAAGAGTTACTGGAATTAAAGTAGGTCCAAAACTCATGTAATACTGCTATTACAGTTAAGGAAATCATAACTATTATATTATCTGGGAAAATGTAAATGCTGTGACTGTGTTCTGAGTTTTAATAGTTTGTATGTTGTAGTATACTGAAAACTGTTAAAATTGTAATAATTAAGTTATCTAGGATTTTCCTGGTTCTGCTTTTTAGGGAAGGGATTCTGTAGAGAAGTGTGCAATCAAACTCAATCTGGAAAGAGCCTACCTAGAGTAAGGTGGGTTGAGTTATGACCGTTTTAAGGAGGAGCCCATTTTGTCTCTTTGTGGTTTTGGGTTCTTGTGTGTCACCATTCTGAATTCTAAGTCATGTTTCTCTGCAACCGTCTATCAAGAGTTATGTTTTAATCTAACCTCTGTTTTACAGCATAGAAATATGTGAAGCCTTTGTTAGAACCAGGGGCTGTGTCCACCCAGAAAAGCTAAGGGAAAATGTTTACTTTAAATTAACACCATCTCTGAAAGACCACTCTGTACATATTTTTAAATAGTTTGGAAATAGGTAAAGAATATATAGATAATTGTTAATTTATAAATTAACAGTCTTAACGGAGTACTATCTCACTATTCACACATCTTATAGGCATTTAATATACTTAGATGCCACTGAATGATGAAGGAGCAACAAAGCAAGAGGCTGGAGATGTCTTTCCAGAATACCATAGTAAAGAGCTGAGTGAACTATCTTTTGTTTAAAATTGTGAGTAATGCAATGAATTTCTCAAATCTGAAGCCCAAGAAGAGAGAACATGGGACAGATGGTCTTTGCACAAAAAAATAGTAGTCTGGTTCTCCATTGCTTTACCCATGTAAAAATGTATTAGAGGGTGTCAGCACTATTATTGTCTTGATGATAACACCTCCTTTTGTGCAGTGCAAAGCACCAGATAATCAGGCCCAAATAGCAGGTGGTAGAATAGGGAACTAGAAAGTCAGAAGTGTGCCGTAGGAGGAATTCATAGATTCACTATGTGAAATCCTGGCCCCATTGAAGTCAATGGCAAACTTTCCACTGACCTCAATGGAGTCAGGATTTAAGCCATGGATTTTAAGATCAGAAATGACTTATGACTATCTGCTATGACTTTCTGCATAGCTCAGGTAATAGAATTTTACCCAATAACTCCTTCATTACAACTGAATTAGAGTATATCATTTCAAAAGATATTATCTTGTTTTAAAATTCAGGTGATGGGAGAATTTACCCTATCTAATGATAAATTGTTCCAATGGCTAAGCTAAAATATTAGCACTTTTAGAATTGAAACTAGAAAAATTCTACCTTCCCACCACTGAATCTTGTAATACCTATGCTGCCAGATTAAAGAGCTGTATACTATCCGATTAATTATTCATAAAGTACCTAAAAATTTTTGCAGAGGACCTGAAAGTGAAGACCAGAATCCATCAGTGATTATTTCAGCCATATGGACATATTAGGGTAGGGTTGGGAAAAGAGACAGTCTTGTGTCAAAGGCTGACTTCCAATAACTTGCAGCGAGGTAGCTGCTCTGCTATGCCCGAAACCCTGACCCAGAATCAGGTCATCTATGAATGGTTTAGCATCAGGTCCCCACAAATATGTGGTGCGCAACAGGTCAGAGGCGGTTCCCTTCTGTCCGCACTCCGATCTCAACATGACTGACTCTCCTCACTGAACCCTACCCCCAGAGGGGGGCAGCTATCCTGGGCCAACCAAGGCTCCACGGCACTGCTGTATCATTACATTTAGGGGGGTTTCTGACTTAGAGGTGTTCAGTCATAATCCCACAGATGGCAGCTTTGTCCCATTGGCTTCTTGGCCAAGCACATACACCAAATGCATGAACTTGCGGTTCTTTTTGTATTGAGCAGGATTACTACTGCAACAAATCATCGCCAGTAGGGTAAAATTAATCTCTCTCATGACAGTCTAAACCAAGTTCACATTCCCTAGTAGTGGGTGAACAATCCAACACTTGGTGCATTCTACTTCACAATGATAGGAAGAGCCAACATTGAAGGATTAAAAAGTGATGTTGCTATGAACTCTTGGCTGCCACAAGCCAGTTATCCCTGTGATAACTTTTCTGACACCTCCTGCTTAAAACCCAAAAAGTCAGAAGGATCGTGAGGCCCTTTTATTCATACGAAAAGTCAACATTAAGTGAGCTTTTGCCCTTCTGCTCCACGGGAGGTTTCTGTCCTCCCTGAGCTTACCTTAGGACACCTGCATTACTGTTTGACAGGTGTACCGCCCCAGTCAAACTCCCCCCCGACACTGTCCCTGGAGCGAGTTGTACCTGGCATGCACTGGACGCTTGGAGCCAGAAGCAAGAGCCCCTTGGGACTCCCCCCCACCTCACAAGGTAAGTGAAAAAAAGATAAGAATAGTGGTATTTCACTGGTGGCCCAGAGGCCTTCCCACTTATTCTACATGTAAGGTGACTGTTGCCCCCTTACTAATATTCAGTGGGGGTGTTTTAGTTGCTAGCTCCCAGTACTAAAAAGGGGGAAGGGTCGATGGGGAATCAGGACACTGAGACTGACAGCCCCCAGGAACAATGGGGAGAGGCCAATGCTCCAGGTCAGCCTGAGTGACAGGGCAGGTAGGCTAATCAGGGAGTCAGGAGGCCAGGGAGGTCCCATCCTCTGTGTGAGCTGGAATTGCCTGGGTCAGACAGAGTGGAGCCAAGCTAAGGAGAAAGCAGGGGTTCAAGCTGAGCTGGGGAGCAGAGCTGTGCCAGATCCAGAGAGAGCAGACCCTGTCCTGGGAGCAGAGCTGCAGCCCCAAAGCCAGAGGCACAGCCCAGAGAGAGCAGACTTGCCCTGGGAGGAGAGCTGCAGCAACCAGAGCCAAAAGGGGCCAGAAAAGCAGCCCAGGAAGCAGGTCAGTGCTGGGAGCAGAGTCATAGAAGCCTCCTGCAGAGCAGACCTGTCTTGGGAGCAGAGCTGCAGCAACCAGAGGCAGAGGGGCCAGAGAAGCAGCCCAGGGAGCTGGAGGCAGAGCAGCAGCAGCAGTGCTGAGACAGAGTGGTGGAGCTGGGGCTGGAGCAGTCCGGAGCTGGGTGCGGTGAGCAGCTGGGGAGAGCGAGGGGGACCCCGGGCAGTGGGCCCAGCACAGGGAGACGCCTCAGCCAAGGGGCTCTGCAGGCCAGGCTTGGATTGTAACCCTGACAGGGCGGGGGCGACACTGGGAAGAAGGGTCCTACCGCTTAGAGCCGGAGAGTGTGTGGCCACCACCAGAGCAAGTGTCCAACCCACAGCATCCCTGCAGCACAGTCAGGGCCTGAGAAGGAGGCCTGGGACTTACAAGGAACAGACTCTGAACTGCCCTGATGTTCCAGAGACACTGTTTGTGATGTTCCCTGCCACAGAGCGGGTTGATGTGTTTCCTTTAACCTTTTCCATTTTTCCTTATTCTTCTTAAAATTGTTGATTAAATAACGTGCATTTGCTTTAACTTGTATGTAATGGTCAGAGAAGTGCCCAGTGCAGAGAAAGTACCCCACAGTGGGGACACCCTAGCCCCTGTCCTAGGTGACCACAGCAGGGTTGGGGGTTGAGCCCCCCCTAGGAATCCTGGGTCCAGCCTTGTTGGGGTTATGAGGACTCTGCCAGACAGGAGAGTGGAAGGGGAGTCCTCAAGGGCAGGGAGGCCACTGGGTAAAGGAAGTGGAAGTGAGGACTCAGATCCTTTCGCCAGCCCACTTCCCCAGGGTAGTGCAGAAGCCAGGAAAGTTCCCCACAATAGCGGTACTATTCCCCCACTTACATACACCTCATGTCTCTTCAGTGCCAGACTAGAGTCAAGCTCAACAGGGTCTTCTTTCCCTGTTGATTCTGCCAAGCCCATTCCCTTGACTGTAGTTTTGCTAGATAGTAGGTAGAGACAGTGGAAATCTCGTTCATCCATTCATGAGCATCACTAATTCGATGAGAAGGCATTTGGCTATTTTCAAAACCCTCACGGGTTTCTTTTCTAGGTTATTTGGAGTGTAAGTACACCCCTGGTGGCCCGTCCAACCAAGTTTACCATGTCCAGTGTGAGCAATCATGAATTACTGTAATCATTATGAGAGTTTCATGAAGGAAAGAGGAGTAGATAGATTGGATAAGAGAGAGATGAAAAGAAAGGGAACTACAATACCCACCTGGGGAGGTGAGGAAACAGATTAACAGAGCAAAATGGGTACCCAGAAATCACTTACTACAGGACAGGCCCCATAAGGAAAATAACTGGCCATCACGTACAGCCCCCAGCTAAAACCTCTCCAGCACATCATCAATGATCTACAACCTATCCTAGAAAATGATCCCTCACTCTCCCAGACCTTGGGAGACAGGCCAGTCCTTGCTTACAGATAGCCCCCGCAATCTGAAGCAAATACTCACCAACAACTGCATACCACACCACAGAAACACTAACCCAGGAACCAATCCCTGTAGCAAACCTCGTTGCCTACTCTGTCCCCATATCCACTCTAGCAACACCTTCAGAGGCTCATTGACCTGCACGTCTACTAATGTTATATAGGCCATCATGTGCCAGCAATGCCCCTCTGCCATGTACATGGGCCAAACCGGACAGTCTCTACGTAAAAGAATAAATGGACACAAATCGGACATCAGGAATGGTAATATACAAAAGCCAGTGGGAGAACACTTCAATCTTCCTGGACATTCTATAACAGATTTGAAAGTAGCTATACTTGAACAAAAAAAAAACTTCAGAAACAGACTTCAAAGAGAAACAGCAGAACTAAAATTCATTTGCAAATTTAACACCATTAATTTGGGCTTGAATAAGGACTGGGAGTGGCTGGCTCATTAGAGAAGCAGTTTTGCCTCTCCTGGAATTGACACCTCCTCATCTATTCTTGGGAGTGGACTACATCCACCCTGATTGAATTGGCCCTGTCAGCACTGGTTCTCCACTTGTGAGGTAACTCCCTTCTCTTCATGTGTCAGTATATTTATGTCTGCATCTGTAACTTTCACTCCATGCATCTGAAGAAGTGGGTTTTTTACCCACAAAAGCTTATGCTCAAATAAATCTGTTAGTCTTTAAAATGCCACGGGACTCCTTGTTGTTTTTGTGGATACAGACTAACATGGCTACCCCCTGATAATCGCCTTCCAGGATACAGTCTCATTCTGTAGGTGTCACCTGCATTCCTTGTTCCTAGTAGATTGATCCAGTTTACCATGTGATCCAGATTACTCTATCAGTGCACTGTCAGAGCATTTTTTAACCATTCTACCAATCTTTGTGGTGTTCACAGATTTATCAGCAGTCATTTTATCTTTATGTCCAGATCATTGTTCTTTTGAGGTAAATACTGACCCAACACAAATTTTGGTATCTTCAGTTGAAGTCAATGAATAAAAATTTCATAACTGCCTAAGTGATTTAGGAGTCTAAATCCCATTTACTTACAGTCACACTTAGCCCTGGTCTACACTAGGACTTTAGGTCGAATTTAGCAGCGTTAAATCAATGTAAACCTGCACCCGTCCACACGATGAAGCCCTTTATTTCGATTTAAAGGGCTCTTAAAATCGATTTCCTTACTCCACCCCTGACAAGTGGATTAGCACTTAAATCAACGTTGCCGGCTCGAATTTGGGGTACTGTGTACACAATTCGACGGTATTGGCCTCCGGGAGCTATCCCAGAGTGCTCCATTGTGACCGCTCTGGACAGCACTCTCAACTCAGATGCACTGGCCAGGTAGACAGGAAAAGAACCACGAACTTTTGAATCTCATTTCCTGTTTAGCCAGCGTGACAAGCTGCAGGTGACCATGCAGAGCTCATCAGCAGAGGTGACCATGATGGAGTCCCAGAATTGCAAAAGAGCTCCAGCATGGACTCAACAGGAGGTACGGGATCTGATCGCTGTATGGGGAGAGGAATCCGTGCTATCAGAACTCCGTTCCAGTTTTCGAAATGCCAAAACCTTTGTCAAAATCTCCCAGGGCATGAAGGACAGAGGCCATAACAGGGACCTGAAGCAGTGCCGCATGAAACTTAAGGAGCTGAGGTAAGCCTCCCAGAAAACCAGAGAGGCGAACGGCCGCTCCGGGTCAGAGCCCCTGTCAAGGTTCCTCCCCCACTCTGAACTCTACGGTACAGATGTGGGGACCTGCATGAAAAACCTCCTAAGCTTATCTTTACCAGCTTAGGTCAAAACTTCCCCAAAGTACAAAATATTCCCCCCGTTGTCCTTGGACTGGCCGCTACCACCACCAAACTAATACTGGTTACTGGGGAAGAGCTGTTTGGACGCGTCTTCCCCCCCAAAATACTTCCCAAAACCCTGCACCCCACTTCCTGGACAAGGTTTGGTAAAAAGCCTCACCAATTTGCATAGGTGACCACAGACCCAAACCCTTGGATCTGAGAACAATGAAAAAGCATTCAGTTTTTTACAAGAAGACTTTTAATAAAAAATAGAAGTAAATAGAAATAAAGAAATCCCCCCTGTAAAATCAGGATGGTAGATATCTTACAGGGTAATTAGATTCAAAAACATAGAGAACCCCTCTAGGCAAAACCTTAAGTTACAAAAAAGATACACAGACAGAAATAGTTATTCTATTCAGCACAATTCTTTTCTCAGCCATTTAAAGAAATCATAATCTAACACATACCTAGCTAGATTACTTACTAAAAGTTCTAAGACTCCATTCCTGGTCTATCCCCGGCCAAGACGACTACAGACAGACACAGCCCCTTTGTTTCTCTCCCTCCTCCCAGCTTTTGAAAGTATCTTGTCTCCTCATTGGTCATTTTGGTCAGGTGCCAGCGAGGTTACCTTTAGCTTCTTAACTCTTTACAGGTGAGAGGAGCTTTCCCCTGGCCAGGAGGGATTTCAAAGGGGTTTACCCTTCCCTTTATATTTATGACAGCCCCAAACATGCCGCTTCTATGATGAGCTGCATGCCATTTTAGGGGGTTCAGCCACCACTACCCCAGCTGTGTTTGACTCCTTCAATGGAGATGGAGGCAACATGGAAGCAGGTTTTGGGGATGAAGAAGAGAGCTCACAGCAAGCAAGCGGAGAAACCAGCTTTCCTGACAGCCAGGAACTGTTTCTCACCCTAGACCTGGAGCCAGTACCCCCCCCCCGAACCCATCCAAGGCTGCCTCCTGGACCCGGCAGGTGGAGAAGGGACCTCCGGTGAGTGTACCTTTTAAAATACTATACATGGTTTAAAAGCAAGCATGTGAAAGGATTAATTTGCCCTGGCATTCGCAGCTCTCCTGGATGTACTCCCAAAGTCTTTGCAAAAGGTTTCTGGGGAGGGCAGCCTTCTTGCGTCCTCCATGGTAGGACACTTTACCACTCCAGGCCAGTAACATGTACTCGGGAATCATTGTACAACAAAGCATTGCAGTGTATGTTTGCTGGCTTTCAAACAACATCTGTTCTTTATCTCTCTGTGTTATCCTCACGAGAGTGAGATATCATTCATGGTCACCTGGTTGAAATAGGGTGCTTTTCTTCAGGGGACACTTAGAGGTGCCCGTTCCTGCTGGGCTGTTTGCCTGTGGCTAAACAGAAATGTTCCCCGCTGTTAGCCACGGGGAGGAGGGAGGGTTGAGGGAGTAGCCACGCGGTGGGGGGAGGCAAAATGCAACCTTGTAACGAAAGCACATGTGCTATGTATGTAATGTTAACAGCAAGGTTTACCCAGAAAGAGTGTAGCCACTGTTTTATAAAATGTGTCTTTTTAAATACCGCTGTCCCTTTTTTTTCCTCCACCAGCTGCATGTGTTTCAATGATCACAGGATCTTCTCCTTCCCAGAGGCTAGTGAAGATTAGAAAGGAAAAAAAATGCACTCGTGATGAAATGCTCTCTGAGCTCATGCTGTCCTCCCACAATGACAGAGCACAGACGAATGCATGGAGGCAAATAATGTCAGAGTGCAGGAAAGCACAAAATGACTGGGAGGACAGATGGCAGGCTGAAGAGAGTAAGTGGCGGGCTGAAGAGAGGGCTGAAGCTCAAATGTGGCAGCAGCGTGATGAGAGGAGGCAGGATTCACTGCTGAGGCTGCTGGAGGATCAAACCAGTATGCTCTAGTGTATGGTTGAGCTGCAGCAAAGGCAGCTGGAGCACAGACTGCCGCTATAGCCCCTGTGTAACCAACCACCCTCCTCCACAAGTTCCATAGCCTCCACACCCAGACGCCCAAGAACGCGGTGGGGGGGCCTCCGGCCAACCAGCCACTCCGCCACAGAGGATTGCCCAAAAAAAAGAAGGCTGTCATTCAATAAATTTTAAAGTTGTAAACTTTTAAAGTGCTGTGTGGCATTTTCCTTCCCTCCTCCACCACCCCTCCTGGGCTACCTTGGTAGTCATCCCCCTATTTGTGTGATGAATGAATAAAGAATGCATGCATGTGAAGCAACAATGACTTTATTGCCTCTGCAAGTGGTTATTGAAGGGAGGAGGGGAGGGTGGTTAGCTTACAGGGAAGTAGAGTGAACCAAGGGGCGGGGGGTTTCATCAAGGAGAAACAAACAGAACTTTCACACCGTAGCCTGGCCAGTCATGAAACTGGTTTTCAAAGCTTCTCTGATGCGTACCGCGCCCTCCTGTGCTCTTCTAACCGCCCTGGTGTCTGGCTGCACATAACCAGCAGCCAGGCGATTTGCCTCAACCTCCCACCCCGCCATAAACGTCTCCCCCTTACTCTCACAGATATTGTGGAGCACACAGCAAGCAGTAATAACAGTGGGAATATTGGTTTCGCTGAGGTCTAAGCGAGTCAGTAAACTGCGCCAGCGCACCTTTAAATGTCCAAATGCACATTCTACCACCATTCTGCACTTGCTCAGCCTGTAGTTGAACAGCTCCTGACTACTGTCCAGGCTGCCTGTGTAGGCTTCATGAGCCATGGCATTAAGGGGTAGGCTGGGTCCCCAAGGATACATATAGGCATTTCAACATCCCCAACAGTTATTTTCTGGTCTGGGAATAAAGTCCCTTCCTGCAGCTTTTGAAACAGACCAGAGTTCCTGAAGATGCGAGCGTCATGTACCTTTCCTGGCCATCCCACATTGATGTTGGTGAAACGTCCCTTGTGATCCACCAGAGCTTGCAGCACTATCGAAAAGTACCCCTTGCGGTTTATGTACTCGGCGGCTTTGTGCTCCGGTGCCAAGATAGGGATATGGGTTCCGTCTATGGCCCCACCGCAGTTAGGGAATCCCATTGCAGCAAAGCCATCCACTATGACCTGCACGTTTCCCAGGGTCACTACCCTTGATATCAGCAGATCTTTGATTGCGTGGGCTACTTGCATCACAGCAGCCCC
Organism: Lepidochelys olivacea; assembly: GCF_965140295.1. NCBI lineage: Eukaryota > Metazoa > Chordata > Testudines > Cheloniidae > Lepidochelys > Lepidochelys olivacea. Next base: position 100,765,199 of record NC_140414.1, read on the forward strand.
AACAGTAGATTTGCCCACTCCAAATTGATTCCCAACTGACCGGTAGCTGTCTGGCATTGCAAGCTTCCACAGGGCTATCGCCACTCGCTTCTCAACTGTGAGGGCTGCTCTCATCTTGGTATTCATGTGCCTCAGGGCAAGGGAAAGCAAGTCACAAAGTTCCATGAAAGTGCCCTTATGCATGCGAAAGTTTCGCAGCCACTGGGAATCGTCCCAGACCTGCAATACTATGCGGTCCCACCAGTCTGTGCTTGTTTCCCGAGCCCAGAATCGGCATTCCACAGCATGAACCTGCCCCATTAGCACCATGATGCATGCATTGGCAGGGCCCATGCTTTCAGAGAAATCTGTGTCCATGTCCTGATCACTCACGTGACCGCGCTGATGTCGCCTCCTCGCCCGGTATCGCTTTGCCAGGTTCTGGTGCTGCATATACTGCTGGATAGTGCGTGTGGTGTTTAATGTGCTCCTAATTGCCAAAGTGAGCTGAGCAGCCTCCATGCTTGCCCTGGTATGGCGTCCGCACAGAAAAAAGGCACGGAACAATTGTCTGCCGTTGCTCTGACGGAGGGAGGGGCGACTGACGACATGGCTTACAGGGTTGGCTTCAGGGAGCTAAAATCAACAAAGGGGGTGGCTTTACATCAAGGAGTATTTCAGGCAGGACTTCACGGAGGGTTCCAATAAGAAATGGTGCACCTAAGTTATTGTTCTTATTGGAACAAGAAGGTTAGCCTGGCCTCTGATTGATACATGGCTAGATTTACCTCGCTGCACCTTCTCTGTGAGTGACTGCAGTGCGACCTAGAGGAATGAGTCCCCTAGACAGGGGAGGGGGGGGAAGCAAATGAGTACAAAACAAATCTGGTCTATTTCTTGTTTTGATCCACTCCATCTATCTTTTACATCTTTGGCTGGCAGCAGACGGTGCAGAAGGACTGCATGCCATCTACATCTCATGGCTGCTCAGCAGAAGATGGTGCAGTACGACTGCTAGCCATCCTCATCTCTTGCCTGCCTGGCAGAAGATGGTACAGTACGACTGCTAGCAATCCGTATCACTTGCCTGCTCACCATAAGACAGTTCAATAGGACTGACTGCAGGACTAAAGAGAATGACCTGGTCAAGTCACTCCAAATTTAGTCCCTGCGCCATGTCTGCCCAGGCGCTCCCAGCTGATGTGGCCAGGAGCACCTCAGACACGACGAGAACAGCTACCAGTTGTACTGCACCGTCTGCTGCCAGAAGGCAATGGGTTGCTGCTACTGTGTAGCAATGCCGTACCGCGTCTGCCAGCACCCAGGAGAGATACGGTGACGGTTACCTGAGCGGGCTCCATGCTTGCCGTGGTATGGCGTCTGCACAGGTAACTCAGGAAAAGAGGCACGAAAATATTGTCTGCCCTTGCTTTCACGGAGGGAGGAAGGGAACGGGGGCCTGACGATATGTACCCAGAACCACCCGCAACAATGTTTTAGCCCCATCAGACATTGGGATCTCAACCCAGAATTCCAATGGGCAGCAGAGACTGCAGGAACTGTGGGGTAGCTATCCACAATGCAACGCTCCGGAAGTCGACTCTAGCCTCGGTACTGTGGAAGCACTCCGCCGAGTTAATGCACTTAGAGCATTTTCTGTGGGGACACACACACTCGAATATATAAAACCAATTTCTAAATAACCAACTTCTATAAATTCAACCTAATTTCATAGTGTAGACATACCCTTAGGCTTCTAGGTCACCCAGGCACTTTTGAAAATTTTACCTAATATCTGCTTAGGCCATAATATAGTATCCATTTTGATTTGTTTGTTCCTTCATTCCAAGCTTTTGACTGGAAGGAGTGGGTACTGTACAAAGTTTAAGGAATATTGTGGCAAAATACCTTATTTGCCTCAGCAGGCTCGGTCCTTTTTAGCCTTGGGGCAGGTTTGGGGCAAGGCAAGTCCTTATAGGTGCACAGGATCCTGCTACTCCTCTCCTCAGTCGGTCCCTTGTGCTTGTTGTTCTTCCCTTCTGGGGAGGGAGTGCAGCCTCCCTACTGGGAAGGTTTGGTGTCTTGCTACAAACAGCCTATTGGCAACTTCCCTGCTCCTCTCACTCCCCCACTCCTTCCCGTCAGGGGAGGGTTTAAAAAGGACTCAAGTAGTTGAAGTGAGCTGAACCTAATTGGTTCCCTAGCAACCCCTTTTCCAGCTGAACCTTATTGCCTCATGGTTATCGCTCCTCAGTGGATAGGGAGGGGCCTTTTAACCCCCAGGGACGAATTACTTACCCCCCCCCGTAGCTGTTTGTCCTGAGTTTACCACAATATATTTATATTAATATCAAGCAGTGTATTAATGTAATTTTTTTTAAAGTTCTCCATTACTCAGTGACAGGAAAATATTATAAATGTAAAAATAAAAGGCTAAAATATATTTCAGAACCATCTGAATGTATTTCTAATATCCTATGTGACTCATCTCATTGTGGTGATCACGATCATGTCATATCAAAGTATCTGAATCATGTCTGAGGTAAATAACATAACATGACATGGAATTTAATAGATTATCAAATAGGTTGTTTTCATGTTTGCAAGTTACTACTTAAAAATTCTCCTATTCTGAGTCATAGCAAGATTTCATGTAGTTTTCCCTTACTCTGTGTTCTTTTGGATTCTTCAGTGATGATTATGGGTCTGATTTTACTCTGGATTTATACTGGTATCACTGAGATTATCTTCATTGAAGTCTATAGATTTAGACTGATGTAACTAAAATCAGAAACTTCCTATGCAAAGAAAACTATTGTCCATAAGCCTTTGGGCTAAATTCTCTGCTGGTGTAAACTGAAGCACTTTCATTGATGTCTGAAGAGCTATGCCCTTTGTTTTGAACTAAAATAGTGTATTTGCAGAATATCTAAAATGAGTTTATAGAAATTGAGGTGGGGTGGGAGAAGATAATGTGGCCATTTAGGAAACTGCAAACTCACCTCTAGAGGTTGTTGGAGAAACTTTGACAGAACCATATTCTTTCTGTCAAGATATAATTTCTTTGTGAATGCAGAGAGTTTGCTAGATTTGTTTGGGGGAAAGAGTTCCAGCAATATCCAAGTGGGATGTTTCAACAATTTTGGAACAAAATATTTTAATTTTTTGTTTTGAAAAAGCTTGGTTTTTTTATTTTACTATATTATAATACATTTGTGTGTTTGTGTGTAATTTAAATATAATCACATTGTAATTTATATTTCAAGGGTCGAAATCTAACAAGTGTTTTGAACAACACAGTTTATTTATTTTTAAAATTTTTATTCACTGAGACTTTAAAAATTCCCAGTTTTTGCTCTGATTTGAAACACGGCCAAATTTTGAAATCTCAAAATCCTTCATTTAATAAAACTTCTGCCCTCTGCCCATGCCTCATTACCTCTGCACTGCCACTGGATAATGTCTGGCTGAATCCCTCAGATTCACTCCACATGTGGTAGAGAATTTCCAGAAGAGGGAACCCAAAGCAAAATATAACCTATGGACAGAGTCCCTGCTCCTTGGAATAGAGCTTCTAGGCTTTAAGGCACAGCACTCATAATGTCAGTATGACCCACTCATACCAGGGAATACCCTGCACAATTCCTATTGCCTTTCGTGAGTACAGTAAACAATCTGTTCTCACTTACACAATCAAAAGAAGTTCCAACTGAAGGAACAAACTCAGTGGGTAGAATTATGGGTAAGCAATATTATACTTTTGTAACTGAAGCATGACCAGCACTGACTATTCCCTCTCCCCAACAGAGGGAGCAGATTATTTAATCTCTCTACGTTTTCAGGAGTGGGGCTTACCCATCATATCTTCTATTCAGTGGCAGTCTCAATATTCATAGCCTCCCCAGCCCACTTATATAACATGTATATATTTCTTATTCACTAGAGACATGTACTATGTTTTTGTTGGTACATTTTCACTCTTTGACAATCCTTGTGTACATTGATGAAAAGAACTCATTGAAATGTGAAGCAAGTAGGGTTGTTGCACGCTTAAACTAATTGCGTGCTTAAACTATAATAGAATACCATTTAAATATTTTTGGATGTTTTCTACATTTTCAGATATATTGATTTCAATTACAACATTATAAGTGTACAGTGCTCACTTTATATTTTTGATTACAAGTATTTGCATTGTAAAAAATCAAAAGAAACAGTATTTTTCAATTCACCTAATACAGTGGTCTCAAACCTTTTTAAGCACAAGATCACTTTTTGAATTTAAGTGCAAGCCAGGATCTATCTCAAAGAAAATGTAGAAATAATAGTAATCAGACAAACCCAAACACTCTTACCCCGCCCCTTCTCTGAGGCCACACCCTGCTCACTCCATCCCCTCTCCCTTGGTCACTCACTCTCCCCCACCCTCGCTCACTTTCACCAGCTTGGGACACGGGGTTGGGGTGCGAGAGGAGGTGCAGGCTCTGGACTGAGGCCGAGGGGTTTCAGAGTGTGGGAGGGGCTCCGGGCTGAGCCTGGGGCAGAGGGTTGGGGTGGAGGAGGGAGTTCAGGGTGCAGGCTCTGGGAGGGAGTTTGGGTGCGGGAGGGGGCTCAGGGCCAGGGCAGGAGGTTGGGGTGTATGAGGTGGTGCAGGGTGCTTGCTCCAGGTGGGGGCTGAGGACTCAAGTAGTGGGTTAGGGTGCAGGGTGTGGGCTCTTGGAGGGGACTGGGGCAGAGGTTTGGGGTGCAGGAGGGGGGTGTGGGCTCTGGGAGGGAGTTGTGGTGAAGGATGTGGGAGGGGACTCAGGGCTGGGTCTGGGGTGCAGAAGGGGGTTCAGGGTGTGGGCTCTGGGAGGGAGTTTGGGTGCAGGGAGCTCAGAGCTGGGGTAGGGTTTTGAGGTTCAGGAGAGGGTTCAGGGCTGGGTCAGGGGTGCGGGAGCGGTTTGGGGTGCAGACTCTAGCCAGGCGCTGTTTATCTCAGGAGGCTCCTGGGTGGCAGAGCAGCAGGGCAAAGGCAGGATTCCTGCCTGGCCTGGCCCCACACTGCTCCCGGAAGCAGTCAGCATGTCCAGTAGCACCTCCCAGGGCAGGGCGGGGCAGTTCTCATTGGCCGCGGTACCCCATTCCCAGCCAGTGGGAGCTGCGGGGGTGGTGCCTCCAGGCAAGGACAGCATGCAGAGACCATCTGCCCCTTTCCCTCCTCTCCCCAGGAGCTGCAGTCGGACATGCCGTCTGCTTCCAGGAGCAGCACAGGGCCAGGGCAGGCAAAGAGCATGCCTTAACCCTGCTGCACTGCCTGTCAGTGGCTGATCTTCCAATTTGGCTGCAGGAGGTTTGGCAACCCTAGACTGAGACTGAGATTGACTGTTAGAGGCTCCACGATCGACTGGTCTATCGTGATCTACCAGTTGGTGACCACTGACCTAATACAAGTACTGTAGTTCAATCTCAACTATGAAGTTGAACTTACAAATGTAGAATTATGTATATAAAAAAACTGCATTCAAAAAAAACAATGTAAAATTTTAGAGCCTGCAAGTCCACTCAGTCCTACTTCTTGTTCAGCCAATCACTCAGACAAACAAGTTTGTTTACATTTGCATGCCAGATGCGCTAAAAATTCATATGTCCCTTTGTGCTTCAACCACTATTCCAGAGGATATGTGTCCACACTGATGATGGGTTCTGCTCAGTAACAATCCAAAGCTGTGCGGACTGACGCATGTTCATTTTCATTATCTGAGTCAGATGCCACCAGCAGAAGATTGATTTTCTTTTTTGGTGGTTTGGGTTCTGTAGTTTCCACATCAGAGTGTTGCTCTTTTAATATTTCTGAAAGCATGTTCCACACCTCATCCCTCTCAGATTTTGGAAGGCATTTCAGATTCTTAAACCTTGGTTTGAATGCTGTAGCTATCTTTAGAAATCTCACTTTGGTACCTTCTTTGCATTTTGTCAGATCTGCAGTGAAAGTGTTCTTAAAATGAACATATGCTAGGTCATCGTCTGAGACTGCTATAACATGAAATATATGGCAGAATGTGGGTGAAACAGAGCACAGGACAAACAATTCTCCCCCAAGGAGTTCCGTCACAAATTTAATTTACACTTTTTTAATGCGCATCATCAGTATGGAAGCATATCCTCTGGAATGGTGGCTGAAGCATGCAGGGGCATACGAATGTTTAGCATATTTGGCATGTAAATACCTTGCAATGCTGGCTACCAAAGTGTCATGCAAATGCCTGTTCTCACTTTCTGGTGACATTGTAAATAAGAAGAGAGCAGCATTATCTCCTGTAAATGTAAACAAATTTGTTTGTCTTAGTGAATGGCAGAAGAAGTAGGACTGAGTAGGCACTGAAGTGTTACATTGTTTTGTTTTTGAGTGCAGTTATATAACAAAAAAAATCTACATTTGTAAACTGCACTTTCACGACAAAGAGATTGCACTACAGTACTTAGGAGGTGAATTGAAAAATATTATTTTATCATTTTTACAGTGAAAATATTTATAATCAAAAACATACTTTTTGATTACAACACAATACAATATATATATGAAAAAGAAAAATATCCAAAATATTTAATAAATTTCAATTGATATTTATTGTTCAACAGTGTGATTAAAACCGCAATTAATTGTGATTTATTTTTTTGAGTTAATCTGCTGCGTTAACTGTGATTAATCGACAGTCCTAGAAGCAAGTTCTACCACTTGTTAATAAAATACCATTTCTTCAAAGGAGTTACTCTGGATTTACAGTGGCATGTCTGAGAGCACAATTTGACACTATTATTGTTTATATTATCAAAACACCAAGGATCCTTACTCATGGAGTAGGATTCCAGTATACACCATTCTAGTATACACCATTTGCTTCAGAATGAATTGGGTAAATCAAGAGTAAGCAAAGTAGAAATGAGGTCCCTGTCTGTGATTCTGATTCTTACATATGATGGCTTTACACTAGTATAACTCCATTCAATTTAGACGAGTTACTCCTGATTAATACCAGCATGGGATCATGATTGTATGCCCAGTAAAGGCAATAACAAAGTTTCAACAGACTTGAATGCTACAGGATCAACACACAAGTGAGATTAGAATTAATCCCATTATTAACAGAAGGAAAAATTCTAGTGTAGAAGCTCAGAGTTACGAACACAAGAGTTACAAACTGACTAGTCAACCACACAGCTCATTTGGAACTGGATGTACACAATCAGGCAGCAGCAGAGACAAATATTAATTAATAAAAAACAAATGCACTACAGTACTGTGCTAAACATAAACTACTAAAAATGAAGGGAAAGCAGCATTTTTCTTCTGCATTTTAAAGTTTCAAAGCTGTATTAAGTCAATGATCAGTTGTAAACTTTTGAAAAGAACAACCATAATGCTTTGTTCAGCGTTACAAACATTTCAGAGTTACGAATAACCTCCATTTTCTATGTGTTCATAACTGAGGTTCTACTGTATTTATTACACTAGTGTAAAAAGAGACTGCGTTGCAGCATGAATAAAATGATCAAATCTCTATTTTCTGAAGATACAAAAACAGTTATCTTTGCAGCAACATTATAGATAGTTGTTTTTAAATACACTCGTGTATTCATAATTTGATTTTAGTGATTTGCTTTAATAACTTCTAAGAGTCACAGTACCTTTAATTGCCCTGTTAAATTGCCCTAGCCAGAACCACTGGCTAGGTCACTGACGTGAGGTAGAGGGTTACCACCTCCTCAGGAGAGAGAGGGCTGCATACTTTGGATGAGCTTCATCTTTGTACAAAAGAAATAAATCTCCCGGGGAGGGGCAAGCTAGGAAACTCAGGAGGGTTTAAACTAAAAACAAGATAGTAGGGTGAAATGAGGATACAAATGAACACTCATTTAGTGAAAAAAATCAAGATGTTCAGAACAAAATTATTCAAGGAACAAAGGAACATGAAGAGAAGAAATTATTTAAATTGCCTACACACCCATGCTAGGTGTCTAGGTAATCAGCAAGAAGAACAGGAATTGTTCATTTATGAACATAAGTTGACCTAGTTGAACTAGCCTGATGGGAAGATTTGCATGATTGGAATGTTAAAATCAATGGTTATAATCTATTTATGAAGGATTGAGGAGGCAAAAGGAGAGGGGGAGTAAATCTGAGGGGCAAAGTTGTGCTTAATTGACAGATTAGAATGTGCTGGGGAGAGTTAAAGCACTAATGAGATCATTAGCTCAGGGATTAGAAGACGGGAAGGAAGTGGAACGGGGAGACCAAGACAGAGTGAGGCAGGCTTTGAGAGCCAGTACCAAGAAAGCTCTTCTCCCTACTGTTGGTCTAAGGGGCTGAGGAATTATGTTGTTATAGATAAGGTACTGCATAGTGCTGGAAAGGTGATGGGGGAATGCTATAAATAAACCACACATGGTGTTTACAAGATGCAAGTCTCCAAGCAGTCTGTTTGCACAGAGGAAGACAAGAGTGGAGAGGGAACCTCTGTTACAGACGCTGTATCAAAAATAGTGCTACCTGTTTGACAGCTCAGAAACAAATGATCTTGAATGCTTATGGAACAATGTCCTAAGAGATAAAGCACAAAATAGGGTACTAGTTTGCATAGGCACCGACTCCATGGGTGCTCTGAGCTGGAGCACCCCCAGGGAAAAATTAGTGGGTGCTCTGCACCCACTGGCAGCCAAGCTCCCCGCCCCACCTCACCGCCGCCTCTTCCTCTGAACATGCCGTGTCCCAGCTTCTCCATCTACCTCCCAGTGCTTGCTGCTGCCAAACAGCTGTAGCAAGCTCCGGGAGGGACGGGGGAGGAGTGGGAACATGGTGCACTCAGGGGAGGAGGCAGGGCTGGGGACTTGGGGAAGAAGTCGAACAGGGGCAGGGACTTTGGGGAAAGGGTTGGAATCAGGATGGGAGGGGCGGGGCAGGGGTGGAGTCAAGGCGGGGGGCGTGAAGCACCCACCAGAGCCATTAGAAGTCGACGCCTATGCTAGTTTGTGTCTGCTACAGGCAGCCAAAACACACTAGAGAACAGGGTCACTGGCGCCTTAGGTGCCTATCTATAATGTGTAGGGGGAAAAACTGTTATAAGCATGGGTCATGTATACTGTATGAGTTTGGAGAGGGCAAGGTAATACTTAGCTTAGTATAACTGACTTTGACCTAGCCATTGCTTGACATGAGTGTTGCTTGCTGAATTCAACCTCACAGGACTTACTTAAATAATGCTTATAGCTATGTTGGAGAAAGATGGTGTTTTGTACTGTGTGGAAGGGCTTATATAAAAAGGAAGTTAGTCACTAAAAAACACAAAAGGTACTGACAAAAAGTCCCTTTACCGGAAGGAAAAAAAAAAAAAGAAAGTACTTACATTCAGTGGTATGATCGGAGACACAGTGGAAAAAGAGACATGGTGACATAAAAATAGTATGGACAACAAAATTATGTAAACTGAAGCCTGTGCATGCATATTGTACAAGTTACTAGATTATATGGGAAAGTATTATGGTAGAGTAGAAGAATAGAGTCAGATTCAAAGGAAAAATCCATCATAACCCTCCTATGTGTCATTCAGTGCTTTTATAGTCATTATAAATATAAGGCCATGCATTTGATTCTAATAAAGGTCTAAATTAAAATATCAGTGTCTTGGCTCTGAATGTATGGTAGTTTTCACCCAAAACCAGCTAAAAACACTGAATCAGGCCTACAGGAAAACTGAAAGCAGCTTTTATATAAAACAAATGGAAATTTAAAGTTGATAGCAATGAATATAAATTAGAAGCTAGAAATTGTAGAAAGTTGATAAGGGAAGAAAAAGAACAGTAAAATCTATAGATAGCAGGGTTAAGGAAAATAAGGAATCTGAGTATATCAAGAACATAATAAAGAAAAAACCCTTAACAATGGGTATTGGTCTATTACTACATGGACACAGTAGCATTGTCAATAATAATGAAGATAAGGCAGAAGTGTTCAATAAATATCTCTTGTTCTTTATTTGGAAAAAAGCCATATGATGTATCCATGCCATATTATAATGCCTTTCCAGTAGTAATTAAAGGGGACATTAAATCACAGCAATTAAAGTTAGACATGTTTAAATCAACAGGTCTGGATAATGTGTTGTAAGGGCACCCTCACCTCTAGAGTTCCCTCTCATCCCCAGACATGGCATTGCAGAGGACTACATCCCACATACACCCCTGGTAGCCACTTCCATGGCCCATCCCAGCTGACATCTCTCAACTCCTCTCTGGGTGTTCCCTGGCTGGGCCTTCTGGCCAAGTCACATTACAGTTCACACCCTTTCCAGGGCAAGTAAAGGTCCAACTTAAAGTTAAAAAAAAATCCAAACTGGTAGTTTTTCTATCACTCTTAGGCTTGACAGAAACCCACTGCTTCCTGCCCCTTGCAGAGATTCTCTTGATCCACTGTTTCCCTTCAGCAATGACTCCAGCAGTTTACCTCTGAAAATCTCCCTGCTCCTTGTAAGCCTTATCTAAGGGATCCTCCACAGAAGCCTACTTTTCTCCAATATCTGAAAAAGGTAAATGGGATGACCCAGGTAATTATAGGTCTGTGAGCCTGACACTGATCCTTGGCAAAAAATGCAATGGGATTTGATTAATACATAACTAAAAAACAGTTATATAATATATGGGATTTATGGAAAATAGATCTTGCCAAACTAACTTGATATCATTGTTATGAGATTACACATTTAGTTGCTAAAGGCAATAGTAGGGATGTATTATACTTACATTTCTGTAGGCAATTGACTTGGTATTGCCCTACATATTGATTCAGCATCAACATGGCACATATTAGATGGATTAAAACTGGCTAAATAATAGGTCTCAAAAGGTAAGTGTAAACAGGGAATAATCATCAAGCAGGTATATATCTAGTGGGGTCCCAAAGGATTGGTTCATGGCCCTGTGCTATGTAATAAGATTATCATTGATCTGCAAAAAAACCAATGTAAATTGATAAAGTTTGCAGATAATACAAAGATTGCTGGAGTGGTAAATAATGAAGAGGACTGATCACAGATATTGAACAATATGCACTGCTTGGTAGAGTGGATACAATCAAACAATATGCATTTCAGTATGGTCAAATGTAAGGTCATACATCTAGGAATAAGGGGATTGGAGGCTGTATTCTGTGAAGCAGTGACTCTGTAATTGATTTAGGGGTCACAGTGGACAACACAATATGTGAGGCTATAGCCAAAAGTTCTAATAAGATCTTTAGATGTATAAACTGGGGAATATGAGTAGGAGTAGGGATGTGATATTACCTCTGCATTTGCACTGGTATAATCACTACTGGAATACTGTGTCAAGTTTTGGTGTCAACACTTGAGGAAGGACGTTGACAAATTGGAGAGCATTCAAAGAAGAGTCATAAGAACTATTAAAAGATTGGAAAACATGCCTTATAGTGAGAGACTCAAGAAGCACAATATATTTAGCTTATCAAAAGAAGATTAAGGGATGGGTTGGATCATTGTCTATAAGTACCTTCAGGGGGAACAGAAATTTGCTACTCTTCTAACAGATAAAAGTATAATAAGGTCCAATGGCTGGAAGTTGGAGCTACACAAATTAAGAGTAGGAATAAGGCACGGATTTTTAATAGTGAGGGTAATTAATAATTGGAAAAACTTAGCAAGGGTTGTGGTGGATTTTCTATCACAGAAATTTTTAAATCAAGATTGGACGGTTTTCTGACAGATATAATTTGGTTAAATCATGGACGTGAAGAAGAAATTAATTCAGGGAAGTCCTATAGTCTGTGTTATTCAAGTAGTCAGATTAGATAATCACAATGGTCCCTTGTGGCCTTAATATCTACAAATCTATGAATCTTAAATCTGATGTATTCTTTGACCAGTTTTACTTCATATTTACATAATCTATGAAGAAATATGTGGACAAATTGGAGAGAATGCAGAGAAGAGCAACATAAATGATATAAGGTTTAGAAAACCTGACCTATGGGGAAAGGTTAAAATAACTGGGCATGTTTAGTCTTAAGGAAAGAAGACTGAATGGAGACCTTATAAGTCACCAAATATGTTAAGGGCTGTTATAAGGAGGACGGTGATCAGTTGTTCACCATGTGCACGGAAGGTAGGATAGGTAGTAATGGGCTTAATCTGCAATAAAGGGAATTAGATTATATATTAGAAAAACCTTTCTAACTACAAGGGTAGTTAAGTAAGGAAAAGACTTCAAGGGAAGTTGTGGAATCTCAATCACTTGACGTTTTTAAGAACAGGTTAGAAAAATATCTGTCTGGGATGCTCTAGGTATAAATTGGTCCTGCCTCAGCACAGGCAACCCAACTAGCTAACTTCTTGAAGTCCCTTCCAAACCTATATTTCCTGGATTCTATGCTTCTAAGTCTACATTTCCAGTGGAGAGGTTTCCACATTGGGAATTCCCTTTCTAGATACACAAAGTCTGAATCTGATATAACAGTTGTACGCTGCTATAGCTCCATTGACTGTAATGGAGTTACTCCTGCTTTAAATGTATGTAACTCAGAGCATTATTTGGCTCAGAATATATAAAGTAATTGCAAGCCTTAGTGTCACTGTGCCTCACTGGGGCACAGCCAAGAATGCTGGATTTAGGACAAACTGCTGAGAAACAGGGCAGATTTACTGAGAAATAGGGCAGAATAACTAGTGGTTATTCTTTCATTAGATTATAACTAGTGATTATTCTTTCATTAGATTATACTCAGCCAGGAATAAAAGTAAACATCTGTCTCATTACACTGATTAACAAGAAGTCAAAAATGCAGGCTCCTTAGGCATCTCAGCCCTTGTCTCACCATCCAGACACTGGATTCTATGATGAGTGGTTACTGAAAACCAGTTTAATAAAATGTAGGGTCCTTCCAATCTCAAGAGATCAGCCACTTAGCCAGGTCAATCTTAGTCAAACTTAGCCAACTCAGATCTTACCCAGTAATCATGCAGTGGCGAATTCTTTAGTAACTAAAATTTAAAGGTTTATTAATAAAAGAAAAGAGGAGGAAATGTTTGATAAGTCATATACATACAATAATTGCAATGTCCTTCTATCAGGTTTGTAGCAGTGATGTTAGAGGCTGCTGGCTTGTAAAGTCTCTGGTAATTTCCAAAAGATTGGAAGGTCCTTGGTCCATAGTTCAATGTGCTCCTTTTAGTTGTAAATCCACAGTCCAGACAATCAGGGCAGGAAAGAAGCAAAATGGAGTCATTCCAGGGGTCTTTTATACCCTTTGCCTAGAAATATGCTTTTTCAAGCAAAGCTCAAAGCCCAAAAAACTTTTTTTTGTAAAGTTACTGGTAAAAAATGGAGTTCACGGTCACATGAGCATATTGCATGTCCTTACATGGCTTGATAACTCACAGTGGGTAACCATTGGCCCCTTGGAAGAGGAAGCATCTGCAGAAAGAGCCATCTGGAGGGAAGGAGTTTCTTCTATGGCCTATTGTGAGCACTGGTGTCTTTGATGGACCATCAAATTTGAATAGTCCATTCACAATTTTGCTAGTTAGACTGGATATAAACTACTTTGTGGGTGTTACCCCAGAAACAAATACATTTGTGATACATGTATGTCATAAATATAAAGGGAAGGGTAAACCCCTTTGAAATCCCTCCTGGCCAGGGGAAAGCTCCTCTCACCTGTAAAGGGTTAAGAAGCTAAAGGTAACCTCGCTGGCACCTGACCAAAATGACCAATGAGGAGACAAGATACTTTCAAAAGCTGGGAGGAGGGAGAGAAACAAAGGGGCTGTGTCTGTCTTTATGCTGCCTTTGCCGGGGATAGACCAGGAATGGAGTCTTAGAACTTTTAGTAAGTAATCTAGCTAGGTATGTGTTAGATTATGATTTCTTTAAATGGCTGAGAAAAGAATTGTGCTGAATAGAATAACTATTTCTGTCTGTGCATCTTTTTTGTAACTTAAGGTTTTGCCTAGAGGGGTTCTCTATGTTTTTGAATCTAATTACCCTGTAAGATATCTACCATCCTGATTTTACAGGGGGGATTTCTTTATTTCTATTTACTTCTATTTTTATTAAAAGTCTTCTTGTAAAAAATTGAATGCTTTTTCATTGTTCTCAGATCCAAGGGTTTGGGTCTGTGGTCACCTATGCAAATTGGTGAGGCTTTTTATCCAACATTTCCCAGAAAGGGGGGGGTGCAAGTGTTGGGAGGATTGTTCTTAAGATCCAAGGGTCTGGGTCTGTAGTCACCTAGGCAAATTGGTGAGGCTTTTTACCAAACCTTGTCCAGGAAGTGGGGTGCAAGGTTTTGGGAAGTATTTTGGGGGGAAAGACGCGTCCAAACAGCTCTTCCCCAGTAACCAGCATTAGTTTGGTGGTGGTAGCGGCCAATCCAAGGACGACGGGCTGAATCTTTTGTACCTTGGGGAAGTTTTGACCTAAGCTGGTAAAGATAAGCTTAGGAGGTTTTTCATGCAGGTCCCCACATCTGTACCCTAGAGTTCAGAGTGGGGGAGGAACCTTGACAATGTATATAGCCAATATTTATAACTTCAGATACAATGGTGATACATGGATTTAAACACCGTAATTTTATTTAGCAAATCATAACTTTTCCATTGACACCTTACATGACATACTTTGTACAAAATGTGTTGCAATTGTCCAGCAATGGCAGTATCAGTGCTATACATGGTCATATTTCAATCATGCAGGATCACGAGTGAAACAGTTTATGCAGGATTTTGTCCCATTTTTATGGAAGTTAACATGATGTTCCTTACTATATTCCTTAACCAACCCACTTTTGAAATCAATGGGAAGTTTGGTATTGACTTTAAAAGGAGGAGGATTAATTACATTACATTCTGGATCATCCAGGTCACTTCTTTAAGACAAAAATGGCCTGGCATTTTTTTGTAATTTACCCTAAATGTTTGCTTTACTCATGCTGTTGAGAGTAATCCTGGATGTTAATTCCCTCAGGGATTACAGTGAAGTAAATCAAAGAAGCCTTTGTTAGAGGGCTCTCTTCAGACCCCTAGATCTCTTCAGACCCATCAGCTCCTTTTCTCTGAAGTAATCTGAAAGGGAATCTCCCTAGTCTGTCAGTACTAAACATGCTAAGCTTGTTTTAACTGAAAATTATTCTTTGTCTTACATATCGTACATAATTTGTGAAAAGCAATAGGATCTTGACCTTTATTAGGAAAAGGCGGCTGTGATTGCAGAGCCATTGGCCATTATCTTTGAAAACTCATGGCGATCGGGGGAAGTCCCGGACGACTGGAAAAAGGCAAACATAGTGCCCATTTTTAAAAAAGGGAAGAAGGAGGATCCTGGGAACTACAGGCCAGTCAGCCTCACCTCAGTCCCTGAAAAATCATGGAGCAGATCCTC
This sequence comes from Lepidochelys olivacea, assembly GCF_965140295.1. Taxonomy (NCBI): domain Eukaryota; kingdom Metazoa; phylum Chordata; order Testudines; family Cheloniidae; genus Lepidochelys; species Lepidochelys olivacea. The sequence goes on from NC_140414.1 coordinate 100,780,604, forward strand.
AAGGAATCAATCCTGAAACACTTACACGAGAGGAAAGTGATCAGGAACAGTCAGCATGGATTCACCAAGGGAAGGTCATGCCTGACTAATATAATCGCCTTCTATGATGAGATTACTGGTTCTGTGGATGAGGGGAAAGCAGTGGATGTATTGTTTCTTGACTTTAGCGAAGCTTTTGACACGGTCTCCCACAGTATTCTTGTCAGGAAGTTAAAGAAGTATGGGCTGGATGAATGCACTATAAGGTGGGTAGAAAGTTGGCTAGATTGTCGGGCTCAACGGGTAGTGATCAATGGTTCCATGTCTAGATGGTAGCCGGTATCAAGTGGAGTGCCCCAAGGGTCGGTCCTGGGGCCGGTTTTGTTCAATATCTTCATAAATGATCTGGAGGATGGTGTGGATTGCACTCTCAGCAAATTTGTGGATGATACTAAACTAGGAGGAGTGGTAGATACGGTGGCAGGTAGGGATAGGATACAGAGGGACCTAGACAAATTGGAGGATTGGGCCAAAAGAAATCTGATGAGGTTCAACAAGGATAAGTGCAGGGTCCTCACTTAGGACGGAAGAATCCAATGCACCGCTACAGACTAGGGACCGAATGGCTAGGCAGCAGTTCTGCGGAAAAGGACCTAGGGGTGACAGTGGGCGAGAAGCTGGATATGAGTCAACAGTGTACCCTGTTGCCAAGAAGGCCAATGGCATTTTGGGATGTATAAGTAGGGGCATAGCGAGCAGATCGAGGGACGTGATCATTCCCCTCTATTCGACATTGGTGAGGCCTCATCTGTCGTACTGTGTCCAGTTTTGGGCCCCACACTACAAGAAGGATGTGGAAAAATTGGAGAGAGTCCAGCAAAGGGCAACAAAAATGATTAGGGGTCTGGAACACATGACTTATGAGGAGAGGCTGAGGGAACTGGGATTGTTTAGCCTGCAGAAGAGAAGAATGAGGTGGGATTTGATAGCTGCTTTCAACTACCTGAGAGGTGGTTCCAAAGAGGATGGTTCTGGACTATTCTCAGTGGTAGAAGATGACAGGACAAGGAGTAATGGTCTCAAGTTGCAGTGGGGGAGGTTTAGGTTGGATATTAGGAAAAACTTTTTCACTAGGAGGGTGATGAAACACTGGAATGCGTTACCTAGGGAGGTGGTAGAATCTCCTTCCTTAGAAGTTTTTAAGGTCAGGCTTGACAAAGCCCTGGCTGGGATGATTTAATTGGGGATTGGTCCTGCTTTGAGCACGGGGTTGGACTAGATGACCTCCTGAGGTCCCTTCCAACCCTGATATTCTATGATTCTATGATTCTAAGCTATTGATCCACATGAAATAATATGGATATTTGATCATTCCAAGTTGATGTCAGATGATTATGCTGTGAGAATGATAGATTATAAAACAGAAGTTGTTTAATTGTTTTAATGAACCAATCACCCACACCCTATTTCTGACCTTTTTCTCTCTCCCTTAACTAGTAAGTGCACATTTGGGAATTATTGTAAACATGAATTTTATCAGCAAGAGTAGAATTAAAAAAATAAACAAGTAACAATAGAAATCAAAACAAAAATAGTTATGAGATAGTGTTGGAAAGTTCAAGCAAATTAATTTAGCATTGATGCTGAAATTTATCAACAGATAAACCAATTAATTGATCAAAGTTCTCTGACTCAATCTTATTATATAGGTAGAAAATTCAATTCGGGCAATTTGTATTCAAGGTGCATTAGCAATAGAACTTCCTCACATTGAAGGAGCATGTTATAGAATACTTTATATAGCTTTAATCTTCAACCTAGTTTCTTAAGCTTAATCAACACTTTTCATTTATCCCTGCTGATTAACATTTCTTTCTTTCTTTCTTTCTTTCTTTCTTTCTTTCTTTCTTTCTTTCTTTCTTTCTTTCTTTCTTTCTTTCTTTCTTTCTTTCATACTATACAAAGTATAATACATTTAGATTGGCTGGATTAATATATATTATGACCTCCTCAGCATATTATGTCAAAGGAAGAAATTACCTTATTATAACTCAACAGCAGTTTGATTTTTTATCTAAGCCAGCTGTTACTATTACCAAATCTAACATTAATTTACTCTGTAAAAAAACAGAAATTGTCTGATGCCATTTGACATGTTAGGGGTTCCCTGTATTGGGGGGTTTAAGTCAGTGCTAATTGATATGCTTAATATTATTACCACTATTAATTAAAATGCATATGATTTCTGACATCATCATACAAGGCTACCCAGGGAACAGTTTACTTAGATTTTCAGAAAGCCTTTGACAAGGTCCCTCACCAAAGGCTCTTAAGCAAAGTAAGCTGTCATGGGATAAGAGGGAAGGTGCTCTCATGGATTGTAACTGATTAAAAGATAGGAAAGAAAGGGAAGGAATAAGTGGTCAGTTTTCAGAATGGAGAGAGGTAAATAGTGGTGTCTCCCTGGGGTTTGTACTGGCACCAGTCTATTCAATATATTCATAAATGATCTGGAAAAAGGGGTAAACAGTGAGGTGGCAAAATTTGCAGATGATACAAAACTCCTCAAAATGGTTAAGTCCCAAGCAGACTGTGAAGAGCTATACAAGGACCTCACAAAACTGCGTAACTGGACAACAAAATGGCAGATGAAATTCAGTGTTGATAAATTGTAATGCACATTGGAAAACATAATTCCAACTATACATATAAAATGATGGGGTCTAAATTAGCTGTTACCGCTCAAGAAAGAGATCTTGGAGTCTTTGTGGATAGTTCTCTGAAAACATCCAGTCAATGCTGCAGCAGCAGACAAAAAAGCGAACAGAATGTTGGGAATCTTTAAGAAAGGGTTAGATAATAAGACAGAAAATATCATATTGCCTCTATATAAATCCATGGTATGCCACATCTTGAATATTACATGCAGATGTGGTCGCCCCATCTCAAAAAAGATATACTGGAATTGGAAAAGGTTCAGAAAAGGGCAACAAAAATTATTAGGGGTATGGAATGGCTGCCCTATCAGGAGAGTTTAATAAGACTGGGACTTTTCAGCTTGAAGAAGAGATGACTGGGGTGGGGGGTATGATTGAGGTCTATAAAATCATGACTGGTGTGGAGAAAGTAAATAAGGAAGTGTTATTTACTCTGTCTCATAATACAAGAACTAGGGGTCATCAAATGAAATTAATAGGTTTAAATAGCAGGTTTAAAACAAACAAAAGGAAGTATATTTTCACACAACACAGTCAACCTGTGGAACTCCTTGCCAGAGGATGTTGTGAAGGTCAAGACTATAACAGGGTTCAAAAAAGAACTAGACAAGTTCATGGAGGATAGGTCCATCAGGAGGATAAGTTCATGGAGGATGGACAGGGATGGTGTCCCTAGTCTCTGTTTGCCAGAAGCTGGAAATAGGCAACAGGGGATGGATCATTTGATTACCTGTTCTGTTCATTCCCTCTGGGGCATCTGGCATTGGCCACTGTCAGAGGACAGGATACTGGGCTAGATGGATCTTGGGTCTGACCCAGTATGGCAATTCTTATATTCTTATGGCAGTGAATAAACAATAGAAAACAGGAATAATTTCCACTAAATGGACTTTCTAGAGGATCCTATTTAAACTCTTATATTCAAGGTACATAGAACAGTTTTTCATGGAATCACACTGTCATACACTAAGAAATCAGTCTGGCAGTAGAAAAGCAAACAAAAGGAATATCATCTAATGGAAGGCTGAGCTTTAATGCATTTCAGGTAACAAGTTTATTCTGTACCTGCACTGCTTTTTGTAGCCAGTGCATTCAGAATAAAATATGACATTTTGAAAGGTATCACAGATGAAAGCACAACGTTGCAAACATTTTGTAAAACACATAAGTAGGGTTTTACCAGGTATGTCATGGAGATAAACCCTGCCCTCAGCTGGGCAATGGACTATGAAGGGAACTGAATGCAAGGATCTTTCATCCCCATGCCTAATGCATGCATGCTTACATGCAGCAAAAGAATTATCTAGTGTTCAGGAGAGTAAGAGAAGGGTAGGAAGGGGCTTTGCTACCATGGCTGCTGATACACCATGGCGTAAATAGGTCTCATCTCTGGCAAGCTGTATGGATGTGGCATATCCTCAGCCACCCACAGAATATGGTATGATCAATAGTATGAATGAGAGATGAATGCTCACTCCTGCTTCTTTGAGGAGTACTAAGGTGCATCCCATCACACATTACCTTTTACTTATACTTAACCATTTTGCCCTGCACCAGCAGCTGGCCTTGAGACTATACTCACAACAAGCGCTGGTCCACTCCCTTCCCTCTTACCCGTCCCATAGTTCTCAACAGTAAGAGCAGGATTTTCCCTTGATCAGATTAGCAGATTTTAGCATGGCAGTACAGCTGGTGATGCAGTTCTTAAATCAACAAGCATTCATCAACACAAAGTGGGCTTCCATCAGAAAAATAAAGTTTCAGTTACCTTCTTTGTTATCTGTTAACAGCACTGCAGTGTAGCTACCTTCTGATGTTCTTAAAAATATAGGGTGAAATCTGGTCCCAGTTAAGTCAATGGAAGTTTTGCTATTGACTTCAGTGAGGACAGAATTTCGCTCAGTCTGTTTTGGACAATGCTTACTACTAGATCAAGTCATCTTCAGTTACTGATGTAGAAGGTTTTAAACATAGTTGCTGTTTGGCTTTGAGTCTTGAAAGTGGATTAAAAGAAAAATGAAAGCCACGGATTTGGAACAAGATGTACAGTTCCATCAGTCATATTATTTGTATTATATACTGGAAACTTATGCTGATGAATACCTTGTTTGTTTGTTTTTTGAAGAGGCCCACTAAATATTCCTTCCGAACAATTTACACTGTGTGCTTAAGTATTTGCAGGACTGGGGCCTAAAACAACATTTTTGGGGATTTTTCTTTAAATAAATGATAAAGGTAGCTAGATAAATTAAAGATTTGCTTTTGCCTTCTCCTTTTTTTTAACTTAATGTCATTTTGTGACCCCACCCCCAGCATATGAGGGGTTTCATCAGTCACCCAGGATACTGTCTTGTCCGATATGATATAATGCCAGATGACTTGTGGAACCATCAGACAATGTGGTAACTGGCAAATTGGGTCAAAGCACTGGAAAGACAATGTAATTTCTTAAAACTCTGGTTTCATAAATAAATTATTGTATTTTTAAAAAATCCACAGTTTTTGTAAACAGCTTTTAGAATATTTAAGTAGGTATTTTCTTCCCTGACCACCAGGTTATCTCCATGTCATTAGACAGTGTCATGTTCACATGCCAATCACTAACTCCTGTTTAAATGATTGAACTCTAAGAGTTTAAAGGACACTAAAGTAAATGGGAGGCTTTTAGGGTCACCATTAAAGCAGAACTAACTGCTACCCCTAAATCATGCCTTGTGCCTAAATTCATAGCAAAGAAGAAGAAATGAATAAAATCTATTTTATAAATAAAAAATTCCCTACCCCAAGTAAAGTTTTGACCCAAAAGGGAGAAGAACCAGAGACTCCATGAAGTCCAGTAGGGTCTTCACAATTGCTATTGATTTTAAATGGAAGGCCCTCAGATGGCCTGAGTACTGATGGCCAGCAGTATTAAACCTTAAATTCGTCAGATTGATAATTCATACATCCTACATCACTGCCACTTTTGTAGGAACAGTATGTAGGGATGTGGCAGTATGATTAGTTCTGGAGAAATATTAAACTTTTTGTGGCTTCAGTACTGTCTACTTCTCTTAGATGCTAGTGTAGTTTACCCATTCCCCGTCCAGGCAGTAAATTGAGTGTTGCCAGCAGAAAAACTGTTCATAAATCAAGACTTCCTGAGAAAGCTGAGAGACCTCTTGAAACCCTTGATTTGATGACCAAAAGGGTAGGTAAATAATTACCGTTATAATTTTCCACCAGCTTTTGACTGAGTTTCAAATGAGTTCACTTGGCTGTGGTCAAACTCTATTTTGTACTTGCCCTCCCTGAACATTCAAATTATCAAGATTTACTCAAACCGTTCGTCATGGGAAGCTAATGCTCAGCATGCATGACTGCAGAATCAGTGCTAATTTAATTAATACAATAGTTCATTTCTCACTGCTGAGAACAAAATTGTTTCCCTCATCAATAAGCTGAATTTGGTTTGAATTACCTAGATTTCAGAATCTGATATGCCACCATTTTAGGCAGTTACTTCATTTAAAAGTTATCAGAGGGCAACTGTATAAGGGATAGTTGAGGCTATTGGTGCCTAGAGTGGCATGGGAAGAAGTCTGAGATTATGGGAGAAGCACATTAATTAGATGTCTGCTAAAATCATCAATAACTAACAGTGTTGAATTTATATTGATATATTTAGCTTTCAGAGTTAATCCTATGGGAAAGACAGAGCAGTTCACACCTCTCTGAGCAATTTTTTCAGGCTTTCTTCAAACATGTGAAGATGCCACTGCATTGGTATATGTTTGGTTCACATATTCAAAGTCTTCCATGCAACCATGAAGGCTAGAAACAAGTTTTAAAATGAAAGCATTGATACTTTGGGACCATTCTGCAGCCAGAGATCATCAGAGTACAAAGAACCTTAGGTTTGGATTTAGGTATTTAGATTAGGCTGTAAAAACTGAGCCTGTATGAACTTTAAAGACCCCCTGGCAAGATTAAGCTTTGCTTTGATGTCCTGGTGATTTCCCCTCCCCACACTGTTGTGTAGTAGGCTGGTTGCAGGCATTCCAGAGAGAGCTGGCTGTATATCAGTGATTAGTGTAGGCCTATAGTTTGGTGCTATATAAAGGGATGGAAAGTGATATATATACAGGTAGGATATGAGCATTGTTAACAAAAAAATATACTACAACCTTAAAGAGCTGGACACACTGATGTCAATGGGAATAGTGTCTCCTGATCAAAAAGTTCATGCAATCCTTTATTTGGCATTATCTGGTAATAATTACATGTCAGTATTAGCCAACTGATACCATACAGTTTTATCAGATATGACAGGCTTTTCTTCTAATAGTAAAATAACTCTGCAATATCTCTTCTAATGACAGCAATTGCATGTTGATCAGGAATGAACAGAAGGACTAACACAGCTCAGCGTACAATGAGAGATGTGCATGGAGCACGGCTACCTCGCACCAGACTTCAACAACAAAACATCCAGATAGATACATGGGAAGAACACAACTCAAGAGGCACAAAGCTCTAAGGATTCTTTTAAAATTAACTTCAAAAGCCTAGAGCCTATTCTTCTACAGCAGCCAAAACACACTGCATTACAAAACAAAATATTGGTATTTGTGATTTCAAATACTGGGTGAATATAAACACTTAAAAAAATATCTTGCAAAGCATAAACAATTTTGACTTGCCCAGCATATCTGCTGTCCTATACTGCTTAACATACATAAATCCACAGTGAACGTTTATTGTGAAGTGAATTGCTATGTGTTTGAAGCCTGAGTATTAACTCCTGTTTCACTCAAAGAGATGGAAGTATTGAGTGCTGCTGCTGGCGTGTTTTTGATGTGGCATTTTTTTGAAAGCAGCAGGCGATTAATATTAATACCAGGATTAATATTAATAATAGTATTTTCAATATGCTATTAAAATTTAAATGAACAGAGAACTGTTCAAATACCAGTTGGGCACATGAATATAAAATGGAGTATCTCATATTGGAAATAGTTTTTCTTTTCTCCATGTCCAGACCCGATTGCATATTTTTAGCTTACATGCTGCGAGGCAGAGATCCAACCAACAAACTTCTGGTTTTGAATATCCCCGGTTGACTCAGAAAATTTCCAGTTCCTTTCCACTAAGTGGAAGCCTTCAGCCAAAACTAAAGGTTATGCAAGTCATAGATGGCTACCAGTCAGTGATGAAGTGGATGAATATCGTATGTAAAGAAAAAACCATGAGTGAATATTAAAAATCATATTTTCCAAATATCCATTCAAGTTTGTAAATGATTTTGATCTGTGTTCATTCTTTTTTGTGTCCAGTTTGCCTCAGACTTTCTAGAACAAGGCTTAAAATAAGCCGGAGCCCACTAGAGCAGAGCACCAGTAAATATTTTCAATCCCACAGGAACCCAGCACACCCCTCCATCCCCTAAAGGGCCGAAGCCCCAAACCCCAGTGCCCCATCACCCCCATGGGGCTAACGCTCAGAGCCCTGAATTGGGGCGGGAGGGCCTCTAGGAAATAATCTTTAAGAATTTAAGCCCTGTTCCAGAATATTTCTGCCTTGCAATAAAATCACTCGTGAATTTCCAGACAGATTGCCTGGCTTTGGTGACACTTCAAAGGGAGATATATAAATCAAACTTATCATAAATGACTGCTATAGTGTAAACTTTAGAGAGACACTGTCAATTCAAATTTGGATAGGACTATTTCAAATTTTCCTAAACCAATGTAAAAAGTCTCCATTAAAAATAATCCCAATGGAAATGGTCTTTTAACAAATTCACATTCCCTTCCTGTGTATGCAAGCTAAATATTACATAACTTGAAAATGAATCTATCAACAAAAGTGAAACTAATTTTCTTGATTTCCAAGATGAGAGAGCAGTAAGGAGAAAAAAGCATATTGAACTGTTCATCAGAATTTAAATTATTTCATTTTCGTAATCTAAGGTGTTATTAGTAACATAGATAAGCAAACGTTTTTGACACTGTGCCTGTTATATGGCAAACCCATATTTCCTGTAGTCAAGTATAAATTTTATGTTCAAAGGAACAAAGTTAAAAAAATAATCTCTGAAGCAATAGTGAAGCTCAAGGTGATTAAAATATAAGAATTATTCCTTTGCTCTTACCTATGTGTACAAATATGTGAATTGCAACGGCAAGCAGAGAGATAGAGCTGAACTTTGAGGTTAACTCCATTAATTTAAACAAAATCTGCTTTGGGACACAAAAGAAAAGAAAATGCAATACAACTAAATTTTTCTGGAGCTCTTCTGGTTGTTACCTTCCTGATCGGTTACTGTTGCAGTTTCTGGATTTTTTATATTTGCTTCTTTTAGGCTCTGATATAGCAAAGCACTTAAATGCCCATGTGACTTTAAGCACGAGTATTCCCATTGAGAAACTTCACTGTAATAAAATTCCACAAAAGTATCAATAGGATGCAATCTTTATTTGCCAGGTAGCAAATTTAGCACCAGAAAACAGAGGTATTTTAATTTTGTTCTCTTAGGATCTGTTACATTGAACTCAGAAAGAATTCAGAGAAGTGCAAAGTAATTTCTTCCCATTCATGAATGCTTGGTCTTAGGTCTTCAGTGGCATTGAGGGTCTTGTCATATGCAGAAGGAGGACAATTAGGTGCCTTGGTAAGAAGGATCATAATAAAAATAGAACAGGAGTACTCCTGTTTTTTTTGCGGATACATACTAACACGGCTGCTACTCTGAAACCTGACATTATGCAAGGCACTGAATTTAGCCGTATGGAATGGAAATCCATCAACTTCATGAAAAAATTAAGTATTCCTGTTCTTTTTGCGGATACAGACTAATACGGCTGCTACTCTGAAATAAAACTAGAGTAGGATTTAGGACTTACAAGGATCAGAGCCGGTAGAGTCACTAAGTAATGATCCAGCAAAATATTTAAGCACTCTCATAATTTTAAGCACGTGAATAGGTGAATTACTCATTATTTACACAAGTGTAAATGAGGGGAAAACAGAAGTGGTGATTAGACTGCAAACCAATCTGCTGCAACATACCACAGCAGAGAAAGAAGAAGCAACTCCACTTCACATAAGGACATCACAAAATAGTGGAGTTTCAAATGCCCCTTATATGGTGGAATGAACCAACTTCCTTCTGTCAATGCAAGGACGACTGCAAGCAATGACCCTTCAGGATTGCTAATATCCACACCTGACACTACTGGGGGAATACCATTTTTCAGATTCATAGAATGTTGATAATTGTTGCTGGATATCAGGATATTGCACATCCATAATGTTACTACGTGCAAAACATTCATGCCTATTTCTGTATTCATTTATGCTGGTAAACTTATTTGATTCTTTTGATGAAAAAATGTAATTAGCACTTTTAAATGTAATGATAAAGAAATGGAGAGCCAGATCCATAACTGGGGTAAATGATCATAGCTCTATTAACTGATCATGCAAACCATACAGTGGAACAGCTTCAACGGGCAATATGGAGGGACCCCTACATCAGACTATCCCATAGCTAAGTGGTTAGGACATGCTCCTGAGAGGAGTAGGAAACTCCTGTCCAAATTCTTTCTCCCCCTCACCCAGAAGGGGAATTGAACCCAGGTTCCCCAGATGAGTACTCTAACCCCTGGTCTAAAAGTTATAAGGTGGGCACAACTACACCTCCCCCTTTTCTGGCTAGATTTTGAATGGGACCTAACCTACTAGGTGCTCTCTACGCACATGTACTACATCAGGCCCCACATGTGAGATAGGCAGGCAAATACCCATGGTTCCCAGGTTTATGAATCACTCATAAGGTGGGAGGTAGGGGTATGGACACCTATAATGAGGCAGCAATGTGTGTACCCAGAGGCAGAAACTTAGGCACCTAGGGAACTTTTATCCTGAAAATGTAGGCAGCAAGTGAGTTAAGTGAGAAAATGCCTACATTGTTTGGCAGGAGTTGAATCTCAGAGGAGCCTAAAACTGGGACTTAGATGCCTAAACCCAGATTTGGGTGCCTAAGCAATTTGTGAATCTACTCTTAGATTTCTACATTTGAATGCTTAAAACAAAAGAGGATTTAGCTGTTCTTAAATGTGCAGGCTAATTAACAGTAGTTGTGGGTTCCGCTTAGCTAAGAGCTCTAGTCAACTGGAAAAAGAAAAGGAGTACTTGTGGCACCTTAGAGACTAACCAATTTATTTAGTCTCTAAGGTGCCACAAGTACTCCTTTTCTTTTTGCTAATACAGACTAACACGGCTGTTACTCTGAAACTAGTCAACTGGGTATTCACTAATTTGCACAGCAAAATTGCAACTCCCTCTTAGCCAGCAATCAACACACAGCTAGCTGAAGGCTCTCGTTGCTAGCTCTATTCCCTTTTTCCATGTAGTGGTGCTACTCTCAAAAAATGCAAGATTTTTAATAGCACTGTGACACTGGCAGACCAGGTGCCAGCTCATGCCAAGGTCCCCATGTCTCAACTGAACACTGACAAATACATAGCTGGAATCAGTCTGGCTCACTTGTGTGTGACTATTGTTAAAATACATATTAGAATTACAAGAATGTGTTTCGTGTTTAGATTGTATTGAATGCTGGTGAGTTGCTGCATGTATTAAGCTCATGTATAACATCTATATCCCATATGATAAGGTAATAGTTGAGTGGTTCTGCTGCCAGCCTCTGGGACTATGTAAATCACCAGACAGGAAAGAGATATTTATTAGTGTGATGTTCCCCCCAATCTCCAACAGAAGGTGTAACACCCTGCCCAACAGGAAAGGTTACCAACACCAAATGGACGATTGTGGGCCGTGAAAGAAGACAAAAGATGATTCCCTCCTCCCGCTGTGAAGATGAGTCATGCAAGCCGATTCCTCCCATCAGCTAAGTTTGCAGCTCAGCACATAAGGCAGGAGAAGAATAAAAACCCCTAACAAGGAGGAACTGGATCTCTATGCTGCTTGGACTCTAGGGGACTGTCTGGGACTCCATGGTTAGGCTGTTATAATGCCTGAGAAGTTTACACTTGGTTGGTGACACTTGGTTGGTGAATTCACAGCCAATTTGGGATTTGTACCCTGGTACTCAACAGTCTGCCCTGAGGTTAGTACTCATGCTCTTGAGCCACTGCAGGATACCTTTACAACCACCATGGAGAAGCTTTGCTTTTAGATCTTGCCCCAAAGAGTCGGCACCTCCAGCTGTGTATAGTGCCTGTTAATGCCGTGCTGAGGGCACTAGTTTGGTAATGACTTGCAGAGAAGCTAGCCTCCAACTGACTCACCAACATGACCTCTTACACCAGCAGCACTTTTCCAACTTTGACACCTCCCATCCAACTACCAACTAGATCTAAACTATTTTAATTTGTGAGAGCTAATGAGACTGCATGCTGTGTGGAAATGGCTGGAGGGTTTACTTCACATTGCTGCATGTATTGTATCATAGGAAGTACTATAATGAACATAACTGCACAGTTGTACATTCGATGGGATGCAGCACACTTGACATGCTGTTCAGCAGAGAATGGCAAGAAGCTCAGCAGTTCCAGCTAGCAAGTTGAGAGAGTCACATTTGTTGTAGCTTTGATTAATATTATGGCTTTCTGATTACTTAAACTAATATTATTTTGTAGTCTGGCCCACACATAAAATCATTCTTACCAGTGTAAAGACAAAACATTAGTGAAGCTCAGTTAGTATGAAGTTGGTCTTTTCAATTTGTCTGTGGAGAAATAACTCAATTTTTTTTCCAGCAAAGAAATATGAAAAGCTAAAATTCCCAATTAAAACCTCACAAAGCTGAGCTGAATGCATGATTTGTTAGAAGTAAGGTAGAACTAGCAGCTTGTTTACAGTTCTTGCTGCATTTCCTTGAACTACAGAGGGAGTTACAAGTAAAACTCCTGTTATAGCTAATGGAATGACAATGAAAATGCAGCCCTTCAAGTGCTCTGGCCACTAAGGAGGCTGTTCTGTGAAAATATTCCTCCCAAATAATTTTGGATTATGTCATATGCCCAAGGCAAGTCAGCAACTTTCTCTGATCGCTGTCAGAGTCCTCATGTAAAAACACAGACATAAAACAATGAATCTGCAGGGCAAGAATCACCCAAAAGGAGCAGCCATTTGTTCTGATCAATGTTTAAACTGTTCTAACTGCATTAGCTGTTAGGGAGAAGTACCAGAACTTTTAAGCAGCTTTTTGCCTTTTTGGGAAATAATGAACTAGAAATATATATAGAGAGAGAGAGCACAAGCTGAGGATACATATCATGAATACTTTTTGTAGGGGACCATGGATAACTCTTCCCATGCAGTTCCAAGTGATGGAACTCACCATTACAAATACCATTCATAATAATGACAATGATTTTGCACTATATCACATTTTTCCCTGAATTATCCCAAAGAACTTTACACACACTATATATGAATCATTTTATCCACCACTGAAATTCAACCACCTCTGGAATGAAACATGGCAACTGTATAAGAACAGCCTTCCACAATGACTAGGGAGCAAATACATGGCCTAATCTTCTTCGCTCATTCCTCCAGTCTAGCAGGCCAGGACGGAGGAGTTAGACTGATCCTCTCCACTCAACTTGATTTAGTTGGGGTTGGTCCTGCTTTGAGCAGGGGGTTGGACTAGATGACCTCCTAAGGGTTCTTCCAACCCTAATCTTCTATGATTCTATGCCTGTCTCCTATGCTCACATTGCCCTCTGGTACTTATGAGGTGTGCTGCTATGCGCTGCATGAACATCAGCCGTTTTACTAGTTGGTTAGTTGGTCATCTAGCAATATTTGTGCCTATAAGTCACATGCCTGCACGGGTAGAAGAAAAGCTGGATTAAGACACAGGTATTATAGGACCTAGCCTAGGGTCCCAGCTCCTGACATCATGTGATTATACCAGAATCTATTTTTTTTTATTTTAAAATAATATTTCTAGCCTACATTGATGGAGAGAAAAGCTTAAAGACATGACCTGAGTGATGCCTGTCTGACCCTGCAAAGAGCCTGAAACAATAGCTACAAGAGCTACGAACTGCCCTGTTCATCTTAACTCTGAAGCCTGCTGAGACACACAGGAGAGGTGGGGTCAATAACAGGGGAGGGACAATGTCATGGGTGTTGTGGGTTGTACCGAGGGCTTTAATTTACCCCAAGGCAGATGCCATTTCTTGAAATCTGTCCTTCAATATAAAAAGGTCTTCAACTGCAAATGCAAAAAAAAAGTATAAAATAGCTTGCCTGCATTGCACTGTATGTATTTTATAAAGTACTGAACTACATCTTCAACAAGAAAAACAGGAATAGAAAATACTAACTTTTGCAACACAACATTGCTTAACTCTTGCATTTCTGAATGCTTATTGATTTTTGACTGTGCAACCAGGAAGCTACGTTGACATAGATTTGTTCCGTTAGTTATGTATATATACTACAATATATTTCTTTTATTTACCTAGTAAGGCTAAAAATAATAGGGTGAAACATCTCTAAGTAAACAACGTCATTGTTTCAGAAGTGAATTTGATCCTTTATGGTCAGACTTATTAAATGAAGAAACATCACCCTCCAAAAAAACTTAAAACGTTTTCTTTCATATTCCCCACAATGTCTGCCACTGTTGTCACTTCAAATATGTTCCACACCCTATTGAAAATCCTTAGCTCTTTTACTGTATATTAATGCATTACTGTGGAGACTGTAAACGGAAGTAGAGGTGCTATGAAGTAAGCCTGACCAGGAAAACTGTTCTCCTCAGATACCTACATGTTCATGGCATAATACTAGCAAGTGACAGTGAAATAATAAATATTCAGAAGTTTGTGTTTTGGTTCTAGTTCTGCTACCAACTGGTGTGACCGATTTCATGTCATTCTCTCTTTGAGATGTGCTGCTGTTGCTGTTAGAATATTGATTTCATTCCACAAAAAAACAATTGATTCTTGAGGAATCATTTCTTGCTAAGTCATAGCAAATGATCTATCAAAGCTCCTTGCCTATTCCAATCACAGATGAAATAATTGTGCTTGAATTGATGTGATTATCCGTTCTTGGAAATATGAGCTTCCTATCTGTACAATAAGCAATCTCATCATGGCCCTGTTTATCCTAGATAGTTATCTCCATCATAAAATAGTATCATGAAATAAAGTTACAATAGCATCTCAGGTAGGTGAAGTCATATAATCTGTGGCATATGATCCAATAATATAGTAAATATTCCTATCTTCCTTTCATGACATAGATAACCTACCTGGGCCACCCTGGTAGAAAGGGCTGGAATAATTCAATTCTGTTCTTTATCTGTGGATATGTGGACTTACTTCTGAATTTTAGAATGTTTCTCACCAGCTGTGCCAATAACAGTCAGGGCTCTACTGTAAGGCAATATCTCATTGTCCTCTGCTTAATATACATAATACGTAGCTCTTATATAGTAACTTTTCACCAGCAGATCTCAAGTAGATCTCATATGCAGAGGTCATCCCAAGTGAGTGCTGATAAAAGCTATATGCAACACCAAGTGATCAGGTACAGTGTTCCATATACAGCCCATATGGTACAGGACAAGTACTTTAGGAATTATTTAGAGAGTTTAAACATTTTTATGGGACTATTTTTTACATCTCTGCCTATAAGGCCAATGCCTTAGTTACCTTGGGTTAGGCCTTAGCCCTGGCCATGACTCCTCCTCACCAATCTGGCAGCTCACAGAGACTATAAAGTTATCCTCAAAGGGCAGAGGGCTCCCTCAGCATGCTATTCCCTCAGAATAGCTGGCTTTACACCATTCCTGCCAGGCCCTCAGTTAGGCAGTATGCCAGGGATGTGTCTAGGGACGAAGGGAGGGGTGATCAGTGGAGCATAAGGTAAGTCATTAAATGGGCAGCAGTAGATGTCATTACCCTTGTGATGGTGGCGAAAAAGGGCTGAGGATTCATGGAGGCCTCATAGAAGGAGTGGGCAGCTCATATTATTTGCACCATCTTCTAGCCTGTCCTACAACAGTCACAGCAGTGCAGAGTTCCTTTCAATGGAAGGTGTTAGAATTTAGCCTCAAAGCTTCAGTGGTTCATCCAAGCCAGTCCTCCACAACTTTCCAGTTTTTCCTTAGTTTTCCTTTACTTTTTCCTAGAGCCTTGAGTGTGTGTGTGTTTGTGGATGTGTTAGCATTCTGAATGTACCAGCATTTGTGTGTGTGTGTGTGCGTGCGCACAGTTAATACTCTTATTAGTAAATCTGTGTATGCAAGTATGTGTGGAAAGGGAGAAGTGGGGTGGTATTTGGGACACCAAAGACACATTCTACTAGTCTTACATAAACTGTAACCCAATTACCCACCAGGAGGCATTTTCAATTGAACAATTAAAATGAAATGATTTGATCTCTAATTCTTCGGAAGATGTCAAAAATAAAATTATAATCCGCAGGAAACCAACATCCATAGATGGCACTCAAAAAATCACACTGGTCCTATAACAAATCAGTACTTTAACTGTGTTGATATTGTCTGGTTTCCCAGAGGATTTTAGAGCTTTCAGAAGATTGATTTTTTGGTAATAATTAGAGTGTAGATTAGGCACTTCTTTGAAAATGCAAAAACTCCACAAAACCCCAAACTCATTCATCTTTTTCACTGATAGAAAATGAAAAGGCTAGTTCATTTGAAGACTGTTTATTAGGCTTCAGCTTCAAGAGAGCTTTCTGCACCACACTCTATTAAAGAACACTAACAATAAATAACATACAAATGATTTCAAAAATGAACACAGCAATCAGCAACTTAGTTTGTTACCACAAGAGAAAATATAGATCCTTGAGGAATTGTGATGACTAATCCAATATACCACAATTGAGAAATAATTAGCAAACAGTGTAGTGAAATTTCACTAAGCTATTATAATCATGCTTTTACCAAATCACAAAGATCATATAGAAAATATACTGTAAAAGGAATATGAAAGAAGCATATCTCTGACACCTAAATGTTGCTCTTTGAGGAAACCTAAATGTTCTTGTTCATCTACTCACTATTACAAAGAAACTGTTGTGATCTTAAGAAAACCTGATAACTCATAACTCAGAAAAAGCAATTAGAAGAGAATCATTTTTTCCGAGAAGAAAAAATATAATTAAAATGCTAATAAACCAGGCTTTAGCCATGGGGGGTCCAGGGGTGGTGCTGATGTTAATTTAAAATAACAAAGGACCAAAAAAAGTATTTAAAACACATAAAGAAATATGGAAGGAAACCAAAAGATTATATATCAACCTAGTCAAATACTTTGTAAATTGGGAAATACCACTTTAGTTGTGTATTGAGTATGAACAAGTAAAATGATGTCCTAGCTAAACGTGGAAATGAGAAAATAATACCTATGATCCCCCAAGGCAAGGTCTATAAAAAAAGTTGGGGTCACACTGAAAAATAAAGGCTTTCACAGATATCTTGTTAGGAAAATGAGTATGTAACTGAGAGAAAGATCTGTTTGGTCTGAGAGTCTACAGGACATCAACAGAATTTGAGCTACATTGTGGATTGCTTCTAACATGTAAGAGTTCAAATTTAACCTTTTTAATTACTTATTTTAGCAAGGCTTTTCATTAGCCTACATCTAGATGATATTCAGTTCATGGTTTTTAATTTATTTTCGGGGGAAGTTCTAATCTCTTAAGTGAAGACTATTTTATTTTTATAAAAGGATCCTTTCTGGTGAATGGGTGCTGACTGAACATCTCAAGAGATGCAAAATGTCCTACTCTTGAAGAAGGAAAACAAGTGGAGTTTGGGTGTCAGATGGACCTAAAGTCAAAAATAAGAGAATCTGGAAGGGCTGTTCATAGGTTTTTGTGCTGGCACAGATTGTGTCATCCAAATCTACAGAGTTAGGGCATGATCATCTACTATTACAAAGTCACCTTTCTTGAACTTAGGGCATTGACTAATTTAGTAAAAATTGAGGGATGAAGAGGCAAAATAAAAATTATCTATATATTTTAATTTAGAATACATTAAATAGAGGAGAGAAGGAAGGAAGGATACTGCAGATTGAAAAATATTTCCGTATAACAAAGGGTGGAGTCCTAAGAATGGATGTTAGGGATTATTCACTGCTCTTTACAGACTCTTTGTCACCTTCAGAAAATCAGTAAGGGGTATCTTTTAAGAGGAACTAAAGTTCTGGTCTTCCTTTTTGTAGTTTCAAGTAACATCTGTAAAATGTGTGCCTGAACTGCATATTGATTTTTCAGGTGCATATTTGAGAATTTATGCCTTTAACTACCTTATTTGTACCCAGAGTTAGGTAGACAGAGGTAGAAAGTCAGATTTGCTCCCACAATCCAATTACAGTTGCAAAACGGTTGCAACAAATTTTGTGGATTTAACTTGCACCTGCAAAGGAAAGCTGCCCTTCTAATAATTTACTTGTTGATGTTTTTATGCCTCAATATCCAAAATAACTGGGACACCAATATCTACCACACAGATGTTGTGAGGCGAAATTAAGTAATATTTCTGAGGCATGATGGGGTGCTCAGCTGGAAGCCACCATATGTAAGTGTAAAGTAGTATTAATACCATCTGACCTTTACATTTCTGAATCCCTGTAGAACTTACAGAAAACAAAAAGACTTGTTTCAAAACTTCAACTCAAGAACATTTTGTTCTCAATTTCTCTAAGGGAAGACACATTCCCAATGCTAACACTGCATTGCAGCTGCAGGAGGCTGATACACTATTTAAGATGCCATCCTTCAAATGTATTCACTTTCTGTAGTATCAATAAATTTGGTAGCAATAATGTCTGTGTACACAGATGCTGGCTTCTTCCTTTCCCTGCGGGTGCTCAACCCCCACTCCTCCCCTTCCTGCACCGTCCCATCCCTACCTCGCCTCTTCTTGCCCTGCTCTACCCCTGTTCTTCCTCTTTCCACCCCCGCTCTGCCCTGCCTCTTCCACCCAGTTCCATCCCCTCCCCCAAGCACACCCCCATCCCCGCTCCTCCCCCTCCCCCCAGCTTCTCCTGCACACCACGGAACAGCTGATCCGTGGCGGATGGGAGGAGCTGGAAGGAGGAGTTGATCAGCAGGGCCACTATGGGTGGGAGGCCCTGGGGGGGGGAGAGGAGTTGGCTGTTGGTGGGTGCTAATCACCCACTAATTTTTTTCCATGGGTGCTCAGCACCTATGTCTGTGAAAATAGTGAATTTTCAGTGAACATTGGAGAATATTTATAGAAAGAGAAATTTTAATTTGTAAGCACCAGTATTCACACCAGAAATCTGATCCTAAGACTTACTCATCCAGACAGAGTTCCACGCATGGCCCACGTGTTCAAACAAAAATAAAAAAGCATTACTTTGAATATTTAAAATGAACTGCTCTTGTAAAATCTGTAGACCCATAATTAGACAGCAAAATTATTCACTGATCATTTTAAGGAATGGGAAAACTTTATAAGCTGCCTGTGAAAAATTTGCATATAGAATAAGAGGTAAAAATATTTATGAAAAATAATACGATGTGAATTATTCAGATTCAATATTGTGAAATCTACCCCAGTCTTGAACAAAATAATGGGTGTATCTACACTGTAGTTAGACACTCACGGCTGGCCCATGCCAGCTGACTCAAGATTGTGGGGCTTTGGCTAAGGGGCTGTTTAATTGTGATGTTTACTTTCGGGCTCAAGCGGTAGCCCAAGCTCTGGGCCCCTCTTCTCTTGCAGGGTCCTAGAGTCTGGGTTCCAGCCTGAGCCCAAATATCTACACTGCAATTGAACAGCTCCTTAGCCCAAGTGCTATAAGCCCGAGTCAGCTCTATTGCAGTGTAGACATACCCAATGTGTCCTCACAGACATGTGACAAGATAATGAGTCAGAGGAGATTTCCAACGTGTAAAATGTAGTATGTATTTAGAAATAAGCAACCTTCCCCTCCAAAATTAGTAAAATAACAAAAAGGTAAAACATACCCAAATCAAAAAGAGAAAAAAAATGTGTGTAAATAGCACTTAGCACATAAATAACATTTTATATTTTCAAAACATTATACAAACATTAGCTAGTTAAATCCCACAACAACCCTGGAGGCAGGTTATTTTGTTATTCCAATTTTCCAGGTGGGAAACTAGGCAGAGATCATAGTGACTTTTCACAGCTACGCCATGAATGAAAGTCACAATTAGAATTCAGAAATTCCTTATTTCCAGATCCAGGTGCAGTCCACTAGACCATGCTGCCCATAGTGTCATTCATAATCATATGGCAGCCAAAATACAGCTTCTAATATCAAATACTTAATTTGAATAACTCATGAATGGACGGAGGGACTTTTCCTTTTTTGTTTTAGTGTAGAGACCCTTTGTCAAGGTTCCTCCCCCACTCTGAACTCTAGGGTACAGATGTGGGGACCTGCATGAAAAACCTCCTAAGCTTATCTTTACCAGCTTAGGTCAAAACTTCCCCAAGGTAACAAATATTACCCCCGTTATCCTTGGAATGGCCGCTACCACCACCAAACTAATACTGGTTACTGGGGAAGAGCTGTTTGGACGCGTCCTTCCCCCCAAAATACTTCCCAAAACCTTGCACCCCACTTCCTGGACAAGGTTTGGTAAAAAGCCTCACCAATTTGCCTAGGTGACTACAGACCCAGACCCTTGGATCTTAAGAACAATGAACAATCCTCCCAACACTTGCACTCCCCCTTTCCTGGGAAATGTTGGATAAAAAGCCTCACCAATTTGCACAGGTGACCACAGACCCAAACCCTTGGATCTGAGAACAATGAAAAAGCATTCAGTGTTTTACAAGAAGACTTTTAATAAAAAATAGAAGTAAATAGAAATAAAGAAATCCCCCCTGTAAAATCAGGATGGTATATATCTTACAGGGTAATTAGATTCAAAAACATAGAGAACCCCTCTAGGCAAAACCTTAAGTTACAAAAAAGATACACAGACAGAAATAGTTATTCTATTCAGCACAATTCTTTTCTCAGCCATTTAAAGAAATCATAATCTAACACATACCTAGCTAGATTACTTACTAAAAGTTCTAAGACTCCATTCCTGTTCTGTCCCCGGCCAAGACGACTACAGACAGACACACAAACCCTTTGTTTCTCTCCCTCCTCCCAGCTTTTGAAAGTATCTTGTCTCCTCATTGGTCATTTTGGTCAGGTGCCAGCGAGGTTACCTTTAGCTTCTTAACCCTTTACAGGTGAGAGGAGCTTTCCCCTGGCCAGGAGGGATTTCAAAGGGGTTTACCCTTCCCTTTATATTTATGACACGCCCCCCAAATCTCAGCTAGGGTGAAACACTGGCTGGGATTTCTTCCTGGAGCTCTAGGAAAACAGAGTTAATAAGTCACATGCATCTCTAAATATACTACCAAGTACATAAAGACTAACAATATTTTCCACATCTCAAGGACGATTTTAACTAGTTGATTCTGGGAAACTTTCACGGGAGAGTGCATCAGCCACTTTGTTAGAAGCTCCTGAGATGTGTTGGATGTCAAAATCAAAATCTTGGAGAGCTAAACTCCACCGAAGAAGTTTTCTGTTAGTTTCTTTGACGGTGTGAAGCCACTTTAGTGCAGCATGGTCGGTTTGCAGGTGGAAACGCCGTCCCCAAACATATGGGCGTAGCTTTTCCAGAGCGTAGACAATGGCATAACATTCTTTTTCAGTGACTGACCAGTTGCTTTCCCTCTCAGACAGTTTTTTGCTGAGAAACACTACAGGGTGGAATTCTTGATCAGGTCCTTTCTGCATTAAAACTGCTCCCACACCACGCTCGGATGCATCTGTGGTTACTAGGAACGGTTTGTCAAAGTCTGGGGCCCTTAGTACAGGGTCAGACATGAGTGTCGCTTTAAGCTTGTTAAAGGCCTTCTGACACTTTCCGGTCCACTGAACAGCATTTGGCTGTTTCTTTTTGGTTAGGTCTGTCAGTGGGGCAGCGATTTGGCTGTAGTGCGGTACAAATCGTCTGTAATAACCGGCCAAGCCTAAGAAGGATTGAACCTGTTTCTTTGACTTTGGGACAGGCCACTTTTGGATAGCATCCACTTTGGCCTGTAGGGGGCTGATAGTTCCTTGACCCACCTGGTGTCCAAGGTAAGTCACTCTGTTTAGGCCTATTTGACACTTCTTAGCCTTAACAGTTAGTCCTGCCTCCCTTATGCGCTCAAGGACTTTTTGTAGATGTTCCAGGTGGTCTGCCCAGGAATCCGAAAATATGGCCACATCGTCAAGGTAGGCGACTGCATATTCTCCTAATCCCGCTAGGAGACCATCTACAAGTCTTTGGAAAGTGGCGGGTGCATTTCGCAGCCCGAAAGGGAGTACATTAAATTCATACAGCCCGAGATGTGTGATGAAGGCTGACCTTTCCTTGGCAGATTCATCTAGCGGTACCTGCCAGTACCCCTTGGTTAAGTCCAAGGTAGAGATGAACTGGGCCCTTCCCAGTTTCTCTAATAGTTCATCTGTGCGTGGCATGGGATAGTTGTCTGGGCGAGTTACAGCATTTAGCTTACGGTAGTCCACGCAAAAACCTATTTCCCCATCTGGTTTGGGAACTAGAACCACTGGAGATGCCCATGCACTTTCAGAGGGGCGGATTACCCCCATCTGTAACATATCCTGGATCTCCCGTTCTATAGCAGTTTTAGCTTGAGGAGACACCCGGTAAGGTTGGACCCTAATTGGGTGAGCATTACCTGTGTCAATGGAGTGGTATGCCCGTTCAGTCAGTCCTGGGGTGGCTGAGAACGTTGGCGCGTAGCTAGTGCACAGCTCCTGGATCTGCTGTCGCTGCATACGCCCAAGGGTCATGGAGAGGTTCACCTCTTCCACACCACCAGCACATTTCCCTTCGTAGTAGACACCTTCAGGCCACTCAGCGTCGTCTCCTCCCTGGGCTGTAAACTGACAAACCTTTAATTCTCTGGAATAAAAGGGCTTTAGAGAATTAATATGATACACCTTAGGCTTTCGGTTGGAGGTGGGGAATGCTATGAGATAATTAACAGCTCCCAGGCGCTCCTGGACCACGAATGGCCCTTCCCACGATGCTTCCATTTTATGGGCCTGGAGCGCCTTTAAGACCATGACCTGGTCTCCTACTTTGAAGGAACGCTCTCTGGCATGTTTATCATACCAGGCTTTTTGCTCTTTTTGAGCATCCTGTAAGTTTTCTCTAGCAAGGGCTAAAGAGGTTCGGAGGGTGTTTTGTAGGTTGGTTACAAAGTCCAGAATGTTAGTTCCTGGAGAAGGTGTAAATCCCTCCCATTGCTGCTTCACCAACTGCAATGGCCCCTTAACCTCACGGCCATATACAAGTTCAAATGGGGAAAACCCTAAACTGGGATGTGGTACAGCTCTGTAGGCAAAGAGCAACTGCTGCAATACTAGGTCCCAATCATTGGAGTGCTCATTTACGAATTTACGTATCATGGCCCCCAAAGTTCCATTAAACTTCTCCACCATGCCATTTGTTTGATGATGGTAAGGAGTGGCAACCAAGTGATTTACCCCATGAGCTTCCCAAAGGTTTTTCATAGTTTCTGCCAGGAAATTAGTCCCTGCATCTGTGAGGATGTCGGAGGGCCAACCTACCCTGGCAAAAATGTCTGCTAGTGCCTGGCACACACTTTTAGCCCTGGTGTTGCTTAGAGCTACTGCTTCCGGCCATCGGGTGGCAAAATCCATGAAAGTCAGTATGTACTGCTTTCCTCTGGGTGTCTTTTTCGGAAAAGGACCCAGAATATCCACAGCTACTCGCTGAAATGGAACTTCAATGATGGGGAGTGGCTGGAGAGGAGCTTTGACCTGGTCTTGGGGTTTTCCCACTCTTTGGCACACCTCACAAGACTGGACATAGGTAGAAACATCCTTGCCCATTCCCTCCCAGTGGAATGACCCCCCCAAACGGTCTTTGGTCCTGTTCACCCCAGCATGGCCACTAGGGTGATCATGGGCTAAGCTCAAGAGCTTGGCTCGGTATTTAGTTGGAACTACCAACTGTCTCTGAGGATGCCAGTCTTCCTGGTGTCCCCCAGAAAGAGTTTCCTTGTATAAAAGTCCTCTTTCTACAACAAACCTGGATCTATTAGAAGAGCTGAGAGGCGGTGGGTTGCTCCGTGCCGCCGTCCAAGCTCTCTGGAGGCTTTCATCTGCTTCCTGTTCGGTCTGGAACTGTTCCCTTGATGCTGGAGACATCAGTTCCTCATGGGATTGTGGACCTAGGCTTGGTCCCTCTGGAAGCAATATAGGGGATGGAGCTGTTTCTGTTGACTGTGAACCGCTCTCCGCTGGTGCACTATGTTGGGATTCAGGCTCCGGCTGAGCCTCTTGTGTAGGGTTATCGGCTGCTGCCAGTTCAGGTTCGGTGGGGCCCTCTGGTGTTGAGGTTGCAAGTACTGGATTCAGTGCTGACACGGGGTCTGGTGTTGGTTGTTTGGCTGGTTCCGGTTCTGGGACTGGTTCCGTCTGGGTCTCTGGGACTGGATCCACTACTGCTGTTGCAGACATTGGCCTGGGGTCCAGGTCCATCACCTCTGACTGGGTCCTGATAGAAGTTTCCGGAACAGAGCTAGGCCTCACGGCTTGTTTAGCCTGGTTGCGGGTGACCATTCCCACCCTCTTGGCCTGCTTCACATGATTGGCCAAGTCTTCCCCCAACAGCATGGGGATGGGATAATCATCATAGACTGCAAAAATCCACATTCCTGACCAGCCCTTGTACTGGACAGGCAACTTGGCTGTAGGCAAATTGAAAGAGTTGGACTTGAAGGGTTGAATCGTCACTTGGATCTCTGGGTTGATTAAATTGGGGTCCACTAAGGAAGCATGGATAGCTGACACTTGTGCTCCGGTGTCCCTCCACGCGGTGACCTTCTTCCCACCCACACTCACAGTTTCCCTCCGCTCCAAGGGTATCTGGGAGGTATCTGGGCCTGTGGACCTCTGGTGTGATTCCGGTGCAATGAACTGTAATCTGTTGGGGTTCTTGGGGCAGTTGGCCTTTACATGCCCCAGCTCGTTACACTTAAAACATCGTCCAGCTGACGGGTCACTGGGGCGAGGAGGGTTGCTGGAGAATGGGGTGGTGGGACGATAAGGGGTCTGGAGGGTTCTTTGGGAGGTAGGTGGGGCTTTGGGTGGCCCCCGGTAATAGGGTGTGGTCTGGGGTGGTCCCTTGTGGTCTCCGCTCCAACTGCGACCAGTTTTCTTCTTCTCTGCCACCTCCACCCATCTGGCTCCAATCTCTCCTGCCTCAATTACAGTTTTGGGTTTCCCATCTAGGATGTATCTTTCTATTTCCTCAGGAACACCCTCTAAGAATTGTTCCATTTGCATTAGGAAGGGCAAATTTACTGGAGATTCAACACTTGCTCCTGATATCCAGGCATCCCAATGTTTTACAATGTGGTAGGCATGTCGGGTAAATGACATGTCTGGTTTCCACCTTAGGGCTCTGAACCTCCGACGAGACTGCTCGGGTGTTATCCCCATTCTGACTCTCGCCTTGGATTTAAACAGTTCATACTTGTTCATGTGTTCTTTAGGCATTTCAGCTGCCACCTCAGCTAAGGGTCCACTGAGCTGCGGCCTCAGCTCTACCATGTATTGGTCAGTAGAGATGTTGTACCCAAGGCAGGCCCTTTCGAAGTTTTCTAAGAAGGCCTCAGTATCATCACCTGCCTTGTAGGTGGGGAACCTTCTGGGATGGGAAGTGGTACCTGGAGAAGGATTGCTAGGGTTTGTTGGTATATTCTGCTGGGCCTTTATCCTCTCCATCTCCTCCACATGCTTCCTCTCTTTTTCCTTCTCCTCCTCCTTCAGCCGCATGAGTTCTATCTGTCTTTCATGTTCCCTTTGTTTTTCCTCAGCCTGAAATTTGGCTAATTCCAGCTGTAGTCGAGCTGAGGATTTGGCCATTCTAACCTCTCTGTTTTTAACTAACTTTACACCCGAGGTTTAGAAATAAACAAACAAAACTTGGCTGTAAAATTTTGCTGTGCTGGAATAGAATACCTATTCTCTGATAGTGATTGTCAGCCTACAGAAAAAGACAATTCCCTTGTCTCTGCTCTGGGCCCAAATTAAAGCAAAAAACCTCCAACTACTCGGAAAACTGCTTACCCAGCCCAAAGAAAAAAAATTTCTTTTCAAACCTGTGCTCCTTGTAAAACAAACAAAAAAAAAAATCAAAATCCTAAAAAAAACCTGCCACTTTTGTCTCCAGGCAAATGGGTAGAGCACACACCCCCTATTTACTTTTAGGAAGAAAAGAAAAAAAAAAAACCTCTGGGTTGGAAGACTGTGAATTTCCCTGCAGGAGTTAAGTACCCTGCCTCCAGGCAAGAAAACCTGCAATTCACAAGATAATCCCCTTTTGTCTCTGCTTGGCCACAAAGCAGAGAGAAACCAAGCTGCTTTCAGTTTCAAAGCTGCCTTCTGGACTTCCTAAAAATTCCTTTTTAAAATCTGTATTTCTAGTTCAAAAAATCTCAACTGGATCTCAAAATGATTTCAGGTTAATCCCACCACTGTGCCACCATGTCAAGGTTCCTCCCCCACTCTGAACTCTAGGGTACAGATGTGGGGACCTGCATGAAAAACCTCCTAAGCTTATCTTTACCAGCTTAGGTCAAAACTTCCCCAAGGTAACAAATATTACCCCCGTTATCCTTGGAATGGCCGCTACCACCACCAAACTAATACTGGTTACTGGGGAAGAGCTGTTTGGACGCGTCCTTCCCCCCAAAATACTTCCCAAAACCTTGCACCCCACTTCCTGGACAAGGTTTGGTAAAAAGCCTCACCAATTTGCCTAGGTGACTACAGACCCAGACCCTTGGATCTTAAGAACAATGAACAATCCTCCCAACACTTGCACTCCCCCTTTCCTGGGAAATGTTGGATAAAAAGCCTCACCAATTTGCATAGGTGACCACAGACCCAAACCCTTGGATCTGAGAACAATGAAAAAGCATTCAGTGTTTTACAAGAAGACTTTTAATAAAAAATAGAAGTAAATAGAAATAAAGAAATCCCCCCTGTAAAATCAGGATGGTATATATCTTACAGGGTAATTAGATTCAAAAACATAGAGAACCCCTCTAGGCAAAACCTTAAGTTACAAAAAAGATACACAGACAGAAATAGTTATTCTATTCAGCACAATTCTTTTCTCAGCCATTTAAAGAAATCATAATCTAACACATACCTAGCTAGATTACTTACTAAAAGTTCTAAGACGCCATTCCTGTTCTGTCCCCGGCCAAGACGACTACAGACAGACACACAAACCCTTTGTTTCTCTCCCTCCTCCCAGCTTTTGAAAGTATCTTGTCTCCTCATTGGTCATTTTGGTCAGGTGCCAGCGAGGTTACCTTTAGCTTCTTAACCCTTTACAGGTGAGAGGAGCTTTCCCCTGGCCAGGAGGGATTTCAAAGGGGTTTACCCTTCCCTTTATATTTATGACACCCTTCCTTATGCATTTCTGAAGTGTTGGCCTAACTCTAAGTGTTGGTCCTACTGAAACTCCCATTAACTTCAATGGGAGCACAGTTAAGCCAGTTCTGAGTGGTTTAGAAAATCCCACCCTAAATATTCATAAAGTGGGGCAGGCTAAACTAGAGTTGCCCCATGCAGGGCCTGATTCAATCCCATTGAAATCAATGTGAATATTTCCATGGGCTGTGTATCAAGCCCTTAATGAAGTTACTTTAGATATGCATCAGTGCAACTGAGAGCAGAGTGTGGCCCAGTTCCTTCACCTTTCCCGCCGAATCCTCCTTGAGGCCTAGGTATTTAGAGAGGAATCATTTATGAGCAGTGATGCTATGCTACAGTTATTTCATTAGCAAAATCTAAGGCACTCCGATAGAAACCACTTGTGGATACCTTGGACTAAATTCTGCTGTCAGTGGAACCTTCCAGTTCCCAATATGTAGGCAAAAAAGACAGAAAAGAAGGATGGTCCAGTGCTTAGAGCTCTAGCCAGGGTCTAAGAGCCACGTTTCAAATCCCTGAACTGCCATTGACATCCTGTGTGTGATATTGGGCAAGTCATTTAGTCTCTTTATGCTTAAATTCCCCATCTGTAAAATGGGGATAGCATACACTAAACTAAGGGCTGGGGGAAAGCCAAAAGGTGTGGAGAGGCACACGATTTGGACAGAGGCATCCTGCGGGGAGGATTTATTAAAGGGATACTCTATATCCTAGGAAAGAGGAGAGGATAATAGTTCATAAAGTACAAGAAGAAGCTGAAGAGAAACAGTCAAATGAAAAAAGTCTCATTCAATTACATCACATGAAGACAGACAACCAAATATTGACAAATTTTATAACTACTTATATACAAATGCTAAAAGTCTAAATACTAAGATGTGTAAATTTGAGTGCCTGGTATATTAAATGAGGATACTGTTATAATAGGCATCACCTAAACTTGGTGGAACAATGATAAGCAATGGGAGATGGTCATACCAGGGTGCAAAATATATAGAAATGACTGGGTAGGTCACACTGGTGGGGAAGGGGGGCTGGCACGATATGTGAAAGACAGCACAGAGTCAAATATAGTAAAACTCTTAAATGAATCAAGCTGTACAATTGAATCTCTATGGATAGAAAATCCATGCTTGAACAATAAAAGTATAGCAGTAGGAATATACTACCAACCACCTGACCAGGATGATGATGATCATTGTGAAATGCTGACTAGATACATATCGTCTCAGGATGGGATGCAGAGATAAAATTTCTTGACACCATTAATAATTGCTTCTCGGAACACTTGTTCTGTAACCACAAGGGGAGAGACAATTCTTGATTTAGTTCAAAATTGAGCATGGGGTCTAGTCCAAGGGGTGAATATAGTTGAACCCATCTGGTAATAGCAACCATAATGTAACTAAATTTAACATCCTTGTGGGGGTGGGGGGAATACCAAAGAAGTCAACCACCTTAGCATTTAATTTCAAAGGGGGGACTACACAAAAATGGGGAAGCTAGTTAAACAGAAATTAAAAGGAACAGTCTCAAGAATGAAATGCCTGCAAGCTGCATGGAAATTATTTAAAAAAAAAACATAATAGAGGCTCAAACTAAATGTATACCCCCAAATAATAAATAAATAAATAAATAAAATAATTAATAATAAAAACAGTAAGAGGATGACAAAAATGCCAAACAACAAAGTAACAAAGGCTAAACAACAGAGTAACAGAGGTGGTATAAAGACAAAAAGACATCCTTTAAAAATTGGAAGGCAAATCCTAGAGCAGAAAATAGAAAGGAGCATAAACATTGGCAAATCAAATGTAAAAGTACACATTTGAAAAGCAACTAGCAAAAGACAGAAAAACTAATAGCAAAAATTTTAAGTACATAAAACTTCAAACGATCAGTGGGGACACTGTATGATCAAGGTCCTAAAGGAGCATTCAAGGAAGACAAGGACATTGCAGAGGAACTAAATGAATTCTTTCAGTCTTCTTGCTGAGTATGTGAGGGAGATTCCCAAACCTGAGCCCTTCTTTTTAGGTGACAAATTTGAAGAACTGTCCCAGATTGAAGTGCCAGGAGAAGAGTTTTTAGAACAAATAGATACATTAAACAATAAGAAGTCACCAAGACCCGATGGTATTCATCCAAGAGGTCTGAAGGAACTCATATATGAAATTGCAGAATTACTAACTGTGGTATGTAACCTGTCACTTAAATCAGCCTTTGTTCCTGATGACTAAAGGATAGTTGATGTAATGCCAATTTTTAAAATAGGCTCCAGAGGTGGTGCTGGCAATTACAGGCCAATAAGACTAACTTCAGTACCAGGTAAATTGGTTGGAACTATAGTAAAGAATAGAATAATCAGCCACATAGATAAACACGATGTTAGGGAAGAGTCAACATGGCTTTCGTAAGGGAAACCATGCCTCAACAATCTATTAGAATTCTTTCAGGGAGTTAATAAGCCTGTGCACAAGGATGAGCCAGTTGATGTAGTGTACTTGGGCATTCAGAAAGCCTTTGACAAGTCCCTCACCAAAGGCTCTTAAGCAAAGTCAGCAGTCATGGGATAAGAGGGAAAGTCCTCACATGGATCAAAGTAACTGGTTAAAAGATGAGAAACCAGGGATAGGAATAAATGATCAGTTTTCACAATGGAAAAATGTAAATAGTGAGGTGTCCCTAGGATCTTCACTGCCTCCTGTACTATTCAAAATATTCATAAATGATCTAGAAAAAGGATAAACTTTTTATAAAGTTTAAATAAAAGGTGACAAAATTTGCAGATGATACAAAATTACTCAAGATAGTTAAGTCCAAAGCAGATTGTGACAAGTTGCAAAGGGACCTCACAAAACTGAGTGACTGTGCAACAAAATGGCAGATGAAATTCAATGCTGATAAGTAATACCTATTGGAAAACATAATTTCAATTATACATGCAAAGTGATGGGATTTAAATTAGCCCATTCAAGAAAGAGATCTTGGAGTCATTGTGGATAATTTTCTGAAAACATCTACTCAGTGTGCAGTGGCAGTCAAAAAAGCTAGCAGAATGTTAACTATTAGGAAAGGGATAGATAATGAGACAGAAAATACAAAAAATGCCACTATCCAAATCCATGGTACTCCCACACCTTGAAAACTGCATACAGTTCTGGTCACCTAATCTCAAAAAAGAATATTAGCATTGGAAATTGTACAGAGAAGGACAACAAAAATATTAGGTATATGGAACAGCTTCCATATGAGGAGAGATTAAAAAAACTGGGACTATTCAGCTTGAAAAAGAGATGACTGTGGATGGATCTGGCTGTAGTATCTGGCTGATGAATCTTGCCCATATGCTCAGGGTTTAGCTGATAGCCATATTTGGGGTCGGGAAGGAATTTTCCTCCAGGGCAGATTGGAAGAGGCCCTGGAGATTTTTCGCCTTCCTCTGTAGCATGGAGCACGGGTCACTTGCTGGAGGATTCTCTGCTCCTTGAAGTCTTTAAACCACAATTTGAGGACTTCAATAGCACAG
This sequence comes from Lepidochelys olivacea, assembly GCF_965140295.1. Classification (NCBI taxonomy): domain Eukaryota; kingdom Metazoa; phylum Chordata; order Testudines; family Cheloniidae; genus Lepidochelys; species Lepidochelys olivacea. The sequence continues at coordinate 100,811,389 of NC_140414.1, forward strand.
ACATAGATGAGAGGTTTTTTGCAGGAGTGGTGGGTGAAATTCTGTGGCCTGCGTTGTGCAGGAGGTCAGACTAGATGATCATAATGGTCCCTTCTGACCTATATATCTATGAATCTATAAATCTCTGAGGTCTATAAAATCATGAATGGTGAAATGTGGAGAAAGTGAATAAGGAAGGGTTATTTACCCCTTCACATAACATAAGAGCCAGGAGATACCCAATGAAATTAATAGACAACAGGTTTAATACAAACAAAAGGAAGTACTTCTTCACATAATGCATAGTCAACCTGTGGAACTCATTGCCAAGGGATGTTGTGAAGGCCAAAATTCTGATGGGGTTCAAAAAAGAATTAGATAAGTTCATGAAGGATAGGTCCATCAATGGCTATTAGCCAAGATGGTCAGGGATGCAACAGTATGCTATAGGTGTCCTTAAACCTCTGACTGCCAGAACGTAGGACTGGACAACAGGGGGTTGCTCACTCACTAATTGCCCTGTTCTGTTTATTCATTCTGAAGCATTTGGCACCAGCCACTGTCAGAAGACAGGATACTGGGCTAGATGGACCATTGGTCTAACCCAGTATGACCATTCCTGTATTATTTTGTTCTAAACAAAAATTCATAGAGATGTTTACAGAAAGAAATAAAAATGTTTGCAAATAAAATAAAGAGAATTCATGGTTTTTATTTGAATGTTTGCAAATACTATTTTTTTTCATTTATACATAGATTTTAAGGCCAGAAGGACCGTTATGATTATCTAGTGTCACCTCCTGCATAACATTGGCTGTAGAATTCCACCAATTATATTATTTTGTTTCAGTACTTGATGCATTAAATACTGTTAAGGAGTTAGTGATAGCTTCAAGATATGGAGTATTTTATTTGATAGGTGACGTAAATAATTTGATAGAGGCTGTGTCTGATTCAGTGTCTGATATCAGATTTGATGGGTAATTTTTTGAGTGAAGGATGAATTTATTTCAGTAACGGACAGTAATTCCAGCTGAAGTATACATTCATCTAGTATAAACTAGACACATATAATTGATTCTCAGTGGGATATTTGAATGTTTTTAAAAGTTGTATAAATTCCATTTCCATTTCAATATTTTAGAGCTTTTTAATCTTTAAAGGATTTAACTACCCGACTCTTTAGCCTCTGGTTTTAAAATTTACCAGATTAGTAATGTAGCTATGTTTAGGAAATACATATAAATACATATAAGTGAGCCCAGTAAATTTTGCCATCTTGCTTATTTTGTGAAATGTTCAAAGCATTCTCTTTATGACCCAAATGGTAAGCAAATGTTTTTAAAATCCAAAAGTATGCTTTGCCAACTTTACTTTGGGGAGAGTTATTTCAGTTTTTAGCTAATTACTTTGCGAATAGAGAATTTAAGAAGTGCCATTGAAGTACAGTATATTTTCCAATTAACAAATGAAAATGTAACAACTAATTTTATAAACAAAACTAACTATCAGACTGATGGCCCTCCTACCCTAAGGAAGATATCCAGCTGACAGCATTTCTCCCCACCAAGGGATGTCTGAGAATGATAAGGGGCATGGAAAAAACATCTACATGCCTCATATTGAGTTTGAGTCTAGCTCTGAATGTTCTTGCTTTTGCTGGATTCTTAAAGAAAATTCTACCATCTGGGAGACTTCTTTCTTAACTCCTGATTTTCATCAGATCTCAGTGAGACAGATTTTGTCCAGATGTGTGTCTTTGTGCATAAACAGGGCTACACCACATATACCAAGTCTCCTCTTGTTAGAAATATATATACCTAGCCTACAGAGCTGGTAGCCTCATGTAATTCTTATGATTCTGGTTTAGTTTCCAGACATGGAATTGGCTCCTTGGTATTTTCATTGCATTTATTTATAATGATCATTTGTGAACAGTGTTAGTTGAAAGAAGAAAAGGAGTCCTTATGGCACCTTAGAGACTAACAAATTTATTTGCGCATAAGCTTTTGTGAGCTACAGCTCACTTCATCGGATGCTGTAGCTCACGAAAGCTTATGCTCAAATAAATTTGTTAGTCTCTAAGGTGCCACAAGTACTCCTTTTCTTTTTGCAAATACAGACTAACACGGCTGCTACTCTGAAACCAGTGTTAGTTGAAAATTGCTTAATAATCTGATGGACAGATAGGATTGCAATAGGTAATCTAAAAGATTGTTCCATAATGAAATATCTCAGATAAGTTTTTTCCCCAAAAATGTCACATGTCCAAGTGGTTACCCCAAATTTGAATTTAGTTCAAATAAAAATTTAAGCTGACCAGAGCTTAAATTGTGTGAAAGCATGGTTAATGCTTTCTTAGACATTGTAAAATCTGAGGGGGCTTGAGTTGACATCAGGACCCAACATACACCTATTACCTAATATTTGTTTTTTTTTCTCCTAGGCCTGCATGATAATCTACTGTGGATGCATATATGACTTGATATTCTATGATTCTATGATTCTATATTTACTATGAGGCTTGTGTATTTCTCATAGGCTAGTGCTCAGAGTCCAAAGACAAGTTTCCTCTTCTATTTTTTTTCTTTTTTGTCTGGCATTGTTTGGTGGTTTGATTTGGTTTATGTTGTTCTGCAGTATATCACAGCACCTACTATATGAACTCTATAGGACGAGGGAGACAGTTCTTGCATAGTAAGAGTGGGATTTTCAAAAGCACCTAGTGGTGGCCTAAATCGACTCCAGGTAAATTCGGAGGGGGCAGAACAATTACCTTGCATGTCTTTAACCTAGCACATGCCTGTTAATACACCCCAGAATTATATCTATCTCTTTTGAAGCTACATCTGATTGTTGGTTCATATTTAATTTGTGATCCATTATAACCCCCATAGCCTTTTCTGCAGTTCTACTGCCTTGCCAGTTATTCCCCATCTTGTAGTTGTGCATTTGATTTTTCTTCCTAACAGGGCCAGCTCTAGGCACCAGCTAAGAAAGCTGGTGCCTGGGGCGGCAAATCAGAAGGGGTGGCACTTCAGCCATTCTTGGGGCGGCACTCCGGCGGTTTTTTCCTTCCTTTGCTTCGCTGCTTGGGGCATGTCATAAATATAAAGGGAAGGGTAAACCCCTTTAAAATCCCTCCTGGCCAGAGGAAAAATCCTCTCACCTGTAAAGGGTTAAGAAGCTAAAGGTAACCTCGTTGGCACCTGACCAAAATGACCAATGAGGAGACAAGATACTTTCAAAAGCTGGGAGGAGGGAGAAAAACAAAGGGTCTGGGGCTGTCTGTATGCTGCTTTTGCCGGGGACAGAACAGGAATGGAGTCTTAGAACTTTTAGTAAGTAATCTAGCTAGGTATGTGTTAGATTATGATTTCTTTAAATGGCTGAGAAAAGAACTGTGCTGAATAGAATGACTATCCCTGTCTGTGTATCTTTTTTGTAACTTAAGGTTTTGCCTAGAGGGATTCTCTATGTTTTGAATCTAATTACCCTGTAAGGTGTCTACCATCCTGATTTTACAGAGGTGATTCCTTTACTTCTATTAAAAGTCTTCTTGTAAGAAAACTGAATGCTTTTTCATTGTTCTAAGATCCAAAGGTTTGGGTCTGTGGTCACCTATGGAAATTGGTGAGGATTTTTACCAAACCTTCCCCAGGAAGTGGGGTGCAAGGGTTGGGAGGATTTTGGGGGGAAAGACGTGTCCAAACTACGTTTCCCAGTAAACCCAGTTAAAGTTTGGTGGTGGCAGTGGAAATTCCAAGGGCAAAGGGTAAAATTAATTTGTACCTTGGGGAAGTTTTAACCTAAGCTGGTAAAAGTAAGCTTAGGAGGTTTTCATGCAGGTCCCCACACCTGTACCCTAGAGTTCAGAGTGGGGGAGGAACCTTGACAGGGCAGCAAAAAGGGTAGAGCCAGCCCTGCTTCCCAAGTGTAGTACTTTGCACTTGTTTTATTGAATTTCATCTTGATGACTCCAAATTCTAATCCTGCCCTTGAATGTGCATATGACACCTCCCAGCTTGGTGTCATCTGCAAATTTTATAAGCTTACTCTCCACCCCATTATTCAACTCATTAATGAAAATATTGAATAGCTCCAGACTCAGGGCTGACCCAGGCGGAACCCCACTAGATACAGCATCCCAGTTTGAGAGCGAGCCACTGATTAACTACTCTTTCAACCAGTTATACACCCACCTTATAGCAATTCCATCTAGACCACATTTCTCTAGTTTGCTTATAAGAGTGTCATGTGGGGCAGTATCCAAGGTCTTACTAAAATCAATATATATCATGTCTAATGCTTCTCCACCCCTCTTCTCCACTAACCCTGTCAAACAGTGGCATAGCTACAATAGTGCAAGTGATGCAGTTGTGCCAGGACCCACAAGGTTATGGGGGCCCACCCCAATGAAGTGGTCCTCTGACACATCACCTGGTGCACAGAGTCAGAATGCCACCCACTCAAATTTGCCCCCCCCATCAGATGGAAGGGCCAAATGTGAATGACATTGTGATCACCTGTGCAGGAGTCGGAGCACCACTCAGGTTTGTCCCGACTGCCCCCTGTCATGACGAGGGGTGGCCGGGCGAAATTTGAGTGAGTGCTGTTGCAACGTGGTGCACTGGGGGTATTCTTGCCAGGTTCAGTGAGCTTGCGAGCAGGCATGCTTTATAACAGGGCCTGACTTCTAATCACAGCTTGACTTTTGATTACCTTGCTTCATATTAGTAAGGCTTAATGATTACTTTAGTTCAGGCCTCATGCAAGACCTCATGTCTCAGGCTCTCTTTCTACTACAGAGATCTGCCAGTTTAAACCACTGAGAATGTGGATTTTTATGTCTAAAATGCAGCTTAGTCAATATGAGTCATGTTTTAAAAAAAGACATTTCAACTGTATTAGATCAAGGACATCTAAAATGGCTGAGACATAAAACTCCAGAAAACAAGGTTTATAATTATAATGGAATTAATAAAATCTCTCTACTATCGTGAGCACCACTTACATTGTCCTTTGTTGCAAAGGGATGGGGAACAAAAATAAATATTTTCAAAAGATGATATGGCATAAACTGACTAATAAAAGCCTAATGCTGTAACCAAGTTTATTTACATGATGTAAAAATGCAATTCCAAATACTATATGATCACCATATAGAGTTTTTATGAGATGGCATCAGACTTGGAAGCATATCAATGTTCATTTATTTCTTATTATGTTATATGGAAAAGCCTCAGTACCAGCTGCTGGGAAAACGGAATATGGTCACAATTTCTGAATTGTCAGGAAAGAAGCGATGCTACGCGGGGACTATTCCTTCATTGGGGGAGAAAAAGAGTGGACCATAGCTCAACAACCCACATAGGGAGCAGGAAGAGGCCATGGTTACTGCACCCCACTATATCAAACAGTTGTGCCCAGGACTGTAATGTATGACTGCTAAAGCACACTGAGGCTGACCCCACTATGTCAAACAGTCGTGCCCAGGACTGTAATGTATGACTGCTAAAGCATACTGAGGCTGAGGATTCTGTCTTTTGGTGCCACAAAGTTTTTGACCTAGTTTGTCTGCAGTTTAGCCTCAAGTAAAGAAATGCTAATAGTTGAGTGAAACCCCAAATAGTTTGGAAGTACATTTGGATAAGCACCCAACAGTTCAGATGTGTCACCAAATGTTATCTGAAAATCTTGAGCCAGATCCTCAGCTGGTGTATATCAGCATAATTCCACTGCAGTTAAGGAGTGATGTAATTTGCAGCTGCTGAGGATCTGGCTCTTGGGGTCTACAGAAGTGGGCTGGAAGTCTCTGAGTAATTCCCTTATGATAATTCCAGTACCTCCTGCTTCTGATTAGCTAGAAATGCCCAAAAAGCATCCTATCTCTCATGGTAGGTTCAATACTTTTTCCACCACAAACCAGGCATAGCCAAGATTTACAAAAATTAAAATGATGGGAAATTATTAATCCAAATTTTCAAACTTCCTAAAAAATGTGGTATAAAGCAAGAGTTTAGTATGTGAGTAATTGGCTTGGAAAACCAAATGTAATCCAAACTGGTTGGCTCATGTCATACTCATCCATATATAAAAGTATATACTGAATATGAATTTATTCTCTTTGGATTTGAAATGGATTTCTGCAGTACCACCACTCAGATTAAGACTGATTTACTTCTGTGATTACCAGACAAAAGTTACTGATTAGATGAAACCATCCTTCTTCCAGCCCCTCTTTCTAGCTGCTTATCCAAGATTTGAAAGGAATTTAAAGGATAACTCAAGTATAAAGGAAAATCAAAATATTGGTTGCTCATTCAGTCAACCTACATAGTACATTTAAAGAACTATATTCCTTCCCCCCAAATGGGCACACATTAACACTGAAAAAGCAGCATCAGTGAATGCCTGACTTGCTGCAGAATCACTACCAGTCCCCCGGGTTGAAGGTGTATACAGCCCACTTGTGGGTGATGGGGAATCTGAGCTGAAACACGCGGACCATGCTGCTGATTCCTGGGCCCTGCACTGGATTTCTCTTCCCTAGCTCTAGTCACAGAAAGCCTCTAGTGTAGTTTCTCCATGGGTAAATTGGAAATTCAGTGGAAATTCTCTGTCCCACACTCTTCCTACAGGCCCATGTTTTTCTTGTTGGGTGCACGCAGCAAGAAGTGCTGACCAGAATTTTGCCCATGGTCTGTAACCATCATGATTTGTTTTTCTCCAATCCCTCCTGCCAGAACAAGAGCAGGGTTCAGCCCTTAAAACCTATAGATCTTCTGAGGCCTACTAGAGCCAGGACCATTTGTGTGGTGGCCCTGAGCTGCTCTACTGCCTCCAAGCTCCCAACCCTGGCAATATGGCTCCTACAGAGTTACATGCACATTCATTCACTTCTTACTGCAGACCCACTATCTCTGGGGCACACTGGGTTTCACTGTGAGGTGGGGAACTGATGTTAGTTACTTCTTAAATCCCTGAAGTTATGTAAATAACTAGACAGCCCACCTCAGCTTCTTTCCATGGAGCACTTGTATTGGGCCTTCCATGGGTTGAAGGCAGGGGGACAGTGCTGCAGGGCAAGCGATATCCCTTTGTACATCAGCTTTCCTGCACCCATATCTGCTTGCAGAAAGAGAGGGGACCATTTGGCCCTTTACCATTAACAAAACACGAACATGGATTAACAAAAATTAGTACCAGTATATTCATGTAACACAAATACCAACAACTGAATTTACCACAACATGCAATACACTTGCAAAAACATCTACAGCTACATTTTAACAGTAACGTTATTAACAAAATGCAAGACAAAGTGTTAAATGTGTTAAATGAACAATGTCAGTAAGAAACAAATTCTACATGACACAATTCCTTACAGATACATAATATAAAAAAATATAAGGTAAATTCAGTGGAAACAAAACCCAATCCAATGTCCGTATCTATGTATCATAATATCATAACAAACCAATCACAAAATAATACCAGTTTTGCCTCAAGTCATAAATGCCTACAGTATTAGACACTATTATCTTAATTATATTCCTATCTGATTTCTAAAGGAATGTACAGACAGAAAAAGTACATGCGAGAGCCTCTTATGAATTTTCAGATATATTCATTTTATCAGCATTTCTTTTGATGTGCTCGAAGAAATGTTCCACAAGTCCTATAAAGCTCAAGTCTTGGCCAGATTCTGAACTGCGGTAAATTGTCACAGCTCAATTAATTTCAGTAGAACTATGCTGATTTACTCCAGCTGAAGATCTGACCCTTTCTATCTTTTATAAGTTATTAGTTCAAAAGAAGGAACATCAGCTGGATAAATAGTGTCGGGTAAAGATACAGACAATTGCAGAGCTTACTATGCTGGCTGTGAATAAGGATCATTAATTTATTGGTCTGTCTATCTAAGACTTTTCTACAGTGACTATCACCATAGTATATAAGTGCCTCCTACATAAATTAGATCTGCATAATAAAGTCCCTAATGGACTTCAGGAACTATTCTGATCATCTTCCTAGCCTAATAAGTGTGAATTTGCTGGGCTGGCTGGCCTGTTCTGGTGGGGGCAGAGCTATTGAAATATTACCTATGGCAAGGATAATCAATTAAGGTCCAGACTCCAGAGAAACATTTTTCACACCGCAAATAACAATAATGATAATAACGTAAATAAAAAGGTTTTGCAGTTCATTCAAAAACATCTGGCACTCCGAATTTGGCCTGGGGTCTGCCTATTGACTACCCCAATCTATGGCATGAGAAGTAAGGCACAGCTACAGTACATATAATATTAAGTACATACAAAACTTAACTTAATATTTCTATGTAGCTATAGTATATGAATTAAATCCCAGCCTGCCTAATTACCTGTCCAGCACATTACAGTACAGCTCAGACACATTATGCAATACAGTATTTTAAACAAAAGTAAGTGCTGACAGTCTACTGTTCATATACGAATTGAGCCACCAAGTGTTTCTCCCATTGACTGTGTAAATGTGGAGGGTCATTTCCATATTCAGTTCCCCAAATAATTAATACAGTTTAGATCTCTCTGGAGTCTTCAATGAATTATTAGCAATAATTCATTCTGGCAGTTCTGTTTGGCAGGGCTGATTAAGACATGCCACCTGACACAGATATAGTACCTCCATGTTGTGGTAATGGCTTCAACAAAATATTTAGTGGATTTTCTAGAGGTTATTAATGTCACAGACTTTATTCCTCTTATTGTTTTTCCATATGGGAAAGGAATGAAAAAGGGCTAATAATAACATATTTAATATTCTTTTGTAACGGGTAAGCTTTAGTCCATTTTCCTGTCCTAAAGAGGAAAAGGGGAATATGCTATGAATTATTGCATGTGCTTTCAAAAGCATAAGGGACCGTGGGCTCTCCTTGGGGTCTGGTCTTCGAGCCTTACTCAGGCAAAACGCTACTGATGTCAAAGAAAAGTCATTACAGGCTAGATTGTGACTTGTGCTATGTGTTCACCTAAGAGGAGTAAGACACTGCCTTTAAGCTCCTAAATGGGCTACCGAGGTGCAGGAGCAAGTGAAGCTACAGGCACACGGGTGGGCTGCAAGTGGGCAGGGATAGGTGTAGAATGGCAGAGCGTGAAGTTTATCTGTCCCACATTTTCTGGCTAGTACAGATGAGCCAGTGTATCTCTGCGGAGGGAGAACAAGCTGGTAGTTTACTGCTTTTATAGTTTGTCAGTACATTACCATTCCCTGCGCCATCACCTGGATCAAGGAGGAAACAGAGAAGTAACTGTAACTCAAGAGCATATCTCTTTGTCATCATGCCTCCTGGGGGTTTGTTCCTGGGGTGGGCAGCCTACACATCACTCCATGCTCAGAGCTGTTCCTAAAAGTAGTAATCTAACTTAGGAGTTTAGGGAACTCAGCACCCGGTGGGGTCAGGCCCTTTTATAGCACCATGAAGTCAATGGCGCTACTCACATTCTTAACATAAAAGTTAAGCACATGTTTAAGGCCTTTGCTAGATCAGCACCTTGCAGCCCTACGCCCCTGATGCTGAAGTTGCTTACCTCAACTCCCTATAAGACGATTCCTGATTTAAGTGCAGCGTTATAGTCTATTACCATGTTTATTCTTATGATATTGTTGTTCCGAACTGGGATAAGCACGGGAAGAGACCACATTGTGTGAATCAAAAAGCTTTTCACCACGGTGCAACTCTAAGAGTCTCGAGTAGCTGTAATATTTATTGAATTTCTGGGAGAATGCATACACTATTATTTCAAAACATTAATACAAGGATCTCATTCAAGGAAGTACGGCACACTAACGTCATCTGTGCACGCTGATATCACTCATAGGTGGTATTTCTGAGAATGCTATTCCAGCAACATTCCCTCTGCAGCCATCTTTCCTAGCAATGATGTTTTTGGAGGTAGACATGCAGTATAATTGTGTCTGCACTAGGTAATTAGTAACAAACAAGCAAAGATGTCCACAATAAAGAGAAGGCCTCGTTTCCTGTGTCCTTGCAAAATAAAAGCTGGGCTCGATTTTGTATTTGTCTAATCTCTTGACATTTTTTTAAGTAGTATAATTTGTAGCTTTTCTCTATTCTCAATTTAGCACCCACCACTTTTAACCCAGCACCCACAGAAATGTTATTTATTTAAAAGGACAAAAAATCTGCACAAATCCTATATTGCTACTATAAGTTAAACTTCACCTGCACCTCCACATGGTGTATTACATAACTGAATTGTTGTCTATTTAGATTATAAAATCCTTGGGACTGGGATATAGTTTATGTTCTGTCAAGCACTGAACTCACAGTCAGCATTTAAATATACAAAAAATTACTCCTTGGGCAGGAATTTTCTTTGGGATTATTCATTTTGTGGAAATGATATTTTCTCTTCATAGAGCAGGCTGCAGTGTCAAGACATAGTAAATTTGTGGCTGTCTGGAGATCTGCTGGGTATCCTATGGATCAGGGCATTTACAGAAGGAAGCTATATTTGCATGAAGACCCAGTGCCTCAACATTATTGCGTGTGCTTCCCTTTCCCATGGAGCTTTCTCAGGGGCCATAATGCCATGATTTCCCTTCATTTGCTGCTCTGGAAGGTCTCAGATTATAGTAGAACTATATATAGTTCCCTGCAGAAGATATTACTGACCAGGCTCAGCATGATCTACCATGGGGATTCCCACAGTTCTGAAGAAGGAATGATACTGTGGGGAGTGGCAATCCCTCTGAGCCTCACCCCCTCCAAACTCAGCCATGCCCCCCCACATGATTGGTACACCCTAGCCCTTTTGGGGCTTCAGGGAAATGGGGAGTGTTATGGAGCTGCTGCTCTAACCCTCTGTGTCTTACCGCCATCTTCCATTGTACTCTGCTCTATTCCATTTGGATTAGCAGAGGAGAGAATATGAGCATCCTCTTTATAGGTAATAATATAAAAGGGGAAATTATTAAAGCAGTTGCCAGCCTCATATTTTTTTAACCTGAAGAATGGTGAAAAACCATTAAAAACTTGGTCTTACACTAAACAATTCTTATTTGAAGGGTTGTTAATTATAATTTGCAATAAATTTAACGCAAAATAGAAAAAAAATTACCAATTTTTTTAAATCTGTAAACACAATAAAGATGGACATTAAAACAACAGTAACTTTAATCAGTTCTTCCTGTGGTTACAAAGAATAACACTTTTATCAGGACAAAATTTCTGCCTTTTGTTGTTGTTGCTAGCAGTCTAGCAGTGAGAGCAATTAAAAAGGGAGATATAATTTAATAAATTCATATGCATTTTTTCCTGGATACCTTCATCACAGCCTTCTCTTTGGTTACGGTTAATTTTAGCCATTCTCCGTTACATAACTGTTCCTTTTAGCTTGTGACTTTAGAGCCAACCTGAGGTCAAGCTTCATCTTGCTGGAGGCTGAGATGTAAATAAGCGTAATACTGTGTTTCCTTCTCTAGGTTCTTTTGAAGATCAGAGGTAACTGCACAATTCCTCTTCTGCCCTTTGCTTCACAGAACATTAGTTAAGATACAATTGATTTTTCAGAAATGGCTTCTGTGATGCTCCTTAAATACACCTTATTATTGGTGGGGCTTGCTGCTGCATTAAAGAATGTTACAGTTCTCTGCGTCAGTCACACATGAGTAATGCTACATAGTTACCTTGAATACATTGTTGACATATTGCACATTGAGCTATGCATTAGATGCACATTAAAATAATCACATTATTAAAAAAAATACTCAACGCACATTTTAAACTATTCGGTTGACACTAATGGTGACTGAAACCACTAGCTGTTTCATCATTATGAATTATAACACAGAACCTGAGATACTCTAACATTTTGTTGAAGAGCTCATTTATTTCTGGAACCCTTTAATTATAAGTGTATCATCTATTTTATTTCATAATGGAAAAAGTAAAGGAAATGGACATCTCTTCAGAAATATTGTACAATATGCATTTTTCTAACACGAACATTAGGGCAAATAATTTGCAAGACAGCAGGAACAATGATGATGAAAATAAGAAAGCATCTTCTGAAACAACCTAACAGAGAACTATAATAAGCATAAAGACACATTCATATTTTAACATCAAGCTTTTCCGTTATTATTACACATTTATCATTCAGAAATTTCACCTTTCAGCATGCAAACTGAAATGTCAACTTCATTTTCAGGCTGAAAATCATAAACTAAAGCATAAAACGACCAGTTCTGATTCAGCAGACAATGAAAATGTTATAATTTGCTGCTATGATAGCCAGGAAAATTACAGGCCCAGCCTTCCAAAAGGGATAGCAAGTTTTCCCTCTTTAAAGGAAGCATATGTTTTTCTCAGTTCTGCTCCATATTTTGCAACCACTTCTGAGTAATATGCTTCAAACATAGGCATCTGCATTGCCAAATGGGAGGAGATGGGCTTTGAGGTGTGGTTTTATTTACATGCAGATAAATTTATGTAATGCAACTATTCATTTGATTCATTAATTCATTTTTGCATTCTTGTGCCAGCAAATTTTATTCCAGCTGACAACAGGAATAACTGCTGTTTGCAAAGAAAAAATGCAGATTGTTAAAGAAAATAAAACAGAGTTAAATTTACTGTTTTTACTTGCTTGTTATTTACCGTGGCCCAGACTGCTCCTGCCCCCTTTACATGAGCCAACGAACTTCTACACATGTAGATTTTCTTCTAGCCTCATGGGAGGAAGGAGTTTGCTTCTATGAGATTCTCCTCTCATCCCAGGTACCGAGTAAAAACCCTTCCCTCTTTACTCCGCAGTGTTCCCTTTACAGCGTTTTGATGTTTGGCTTAGGTAAAAAGGGACGAAGCAGGAGTCCAGCCACTCTTTATGGATCCATCCCTTGATCAACCTGGGATTTCCTTGGAGAAGTCTAAGTGCTGGCAGTGAGCATGTGAGTGTACTACTATTTGAAGTACTGGTGTAGGTGGATCGAAGCCTGCTCATAACTAGAGGCTCTCTCCCTCAACTGAGGGGGAGGAACCACTAAGTCCAGGCTCCAGATGATTACGGGGGATAACAAAGGAGAAAACAGGACAGGGAGTGAGGTTAAAGGTTGAAAATCAAAGAAGCAGAATGGAACCCCAAGCAGAGAACCCGGGAGTCAAAGGCATCCATGGTGAGTGGGAGAGTGTGCAGGAGTGTACGTGATAGAATCCACAGAATCTGCTTCAGTACAGAAACTGTAGAATGGTGCCTCAACTACCTAAAACAGCCCCTTTGTTATACAACCTTGGTGTCTGAAAAATCAGACCCACACATATTTCATGCATTAGGAGTCCTACATTTAGAAATCATGTGGCTTCACCTAAATCTGATATTTGTATTTTACATGTAACAAACTGGGTCATCTTGAATTGTATTGCAAAGTTTTATGTAACATTATGCTTGTGGGGGGCAGGAAGACATTAGCTATTACCTAACCACCAATAATTGGGCAGGCACCAGTTATACTCTCACCATCCTGGCCACTATGGATGTAGAAGCCCTCTACATGAACATTCCACACAAAGATGGACTGCAAGCTGTCAAGAACAGTATCCCCAATAATGTCATGGCAAACCTGGTGGCTGAACTTTGTGACTTTCTCCTCACCCATAACTATTTCACATTTGGGGACAATGTATACCTTCAAATCAGCAGCACTGCTATGGGTACCCGCATGGCACCACAGTATGCCAACATTTTTATGGCTGACTTAGAACAACGCTTCCTCAGCTCTCGTCCTACTCTACATTGATGACATCTTCATCATCTGGACCCATGGAAAAGAAGCCTTTGAGGAATTCCACCATGATTTCAACAATTTCCATCCCACCATCAACCTCAGCCTGGACCAGTCCACACAAGAGATCCACTTCCTGGACACTACTGTGCTAATAAGCGATGGTCACATAAACACCACCCTATACAGGAAACCTACTGACCACTATACTTACCTACATGCCTCCAGCTGTCATCCAGACCACACCACATGATCCATTGTCTACAGCCAAGCTCTACGATACAACCGCATTTGCTCCAACCCTTCAGACAGAGACAAACACCTACAAGATCTCTATCAAGCATTCTTAGAACTACAATACGCACCTGCTGAAGTGAAGAAACAGATTGACAGAGCCAGAAGAGTACCCAGAAGTCACCTACCACAGGACAGGCCCAACAAAGAAAATAACAGAACGCCACTAGCCATCACCTTCAGCCCCCAACTAAAACCTCTCCAACGCATCATCAAGGATCTACAACCAATCCTGAAGGATGACCCCTCACTCTCACAGATCTTGGGAGACAGGTGAGTGCTTGCTTACAGACAGCCCCCCAACCTGAAGCAAATACTCACCAGCAACCACACAACAAAAACACTAAACCAGGAACCTATCCTTGCAACAAAGCCCGTTGCCAACTTTGTCCACATATCTATTCAGGGGACGCCATCATAGGGCCTAATCACATCAGCCACACTATCAGAGGCTCGTTCACCTGCGCATCTACCAATGTGATATATGCCATCATGTGCCAGCAATGCCCCTCTGCCATGTACATTGGCCAAACCGGACACTCGCTACGTAAAAGAATAAATGGACACAAATCAGATGTCAAGAATTATAACATTCAAAAGCCAGTCGGAGAACATTTCTATCTCTCTGGTCACTCGATTACAGACCTAAAAGTGGCAATTCTTCAAAAAAAAACCTTCAAAAACAGACTCCAAGGAGAGACTGCTGAACTGGAATTAATTTGCAAACTGGATACAATTAACTTAGGCTTGAATAAAGACTGGGAGTGGATGTGTCATTACACAAAGTAAAACTATTTCCCCTTGTTTATTTCCCCTCCTACTGTTCTTGTCAACTGCTGGAAATGGCCCACCTTGATTATCACTACAAAAAGTCCCTGGCTACCGCTCTCCTGCTGGTAATAGCTCACCTTTCCTGATCACTCTTGTTACAGTCTCTATGGTAACACCCATTGTTTCATGTTCTCTGTGTATATAAAATCTCCCCACTATATTTTCCACTGAATGCATCTGATGAAGTGAGCTGTAGCTCATGAAAGCTTATGCGCTAATAAATTTGTTAGTCTCTAAGGTGCCACAAGTACTCCTTTTCTTTTTAGTCTCAATCATAGCTTCAACCTGGGAGTGATTTGACCCTCCCTGTATCAGCTATTTGGCTGAACCATAAATATGTTTATTGGCAGTGAGATTGATAATGTCCTGTTACTTTTGAGACTGACATCAAAATAAGACTTCTGCCTTCCCAAATTATTAGACAAAGCCCATAAGGAATTGTTAGATTATTGGTTATGGTTTAATCAACCCTAGCAATTAGATTAATGTCATGATTTGATATTAACCACTTATTCTAATTTGATTTGTTATAGATATTTTATGCTTTTGCCTGGTCATTTAGTTTAGTTAATAAAATATATAAAATTGGAAAACCTGTTTAGTCTGGATGTTTCTTCACAAGACATCAGGGATTTGGACCTGAGGAGTCCTGCAGTAGACGGAAAAGGCAATTCCTCATAATCCTCCTGTAACTGATGTGTGAACAGAAACACTGATGGTTTTGAAGGAAAGTTGATTTATGTATTGATCTTTCCTTTCAATAAGCAACATGTGTTCCAGAATCTTTACTGGCTAGGGATGGAGAATACCAGCTGGTCAGTCTAAAGTCTGACTAATTCTTTATAATAGATCTGTACTTCCCACAAGTGTATGCCCCAACTGTAGCTCGGAGCTGTGTCTAAAGTAAAAATATATCTCTTAAATGCCTCAGGCCTGATTATTTAGACCAAGGCCCACTTTAAAGGCCAGTATAAAGGGTCTTCAAAGTGGGTGTAAATTGCATATATGTGAATGGGCTTGAGCCGCCTTAGCCTAATTCTAAGAGGTGCTGAGCACACATAAGTGAATGAGAATGGCAGCTGCTTGGCATATCTCAGATCATATCCTAATACCTGCTAAAGTCTAGAAATCTGGGGGTTCAGTGCACTAATTTGCCCATTGACTGCGTGCATCACTCTATTTGCATATGCTGTCAGAGATGACACATGGGGAGAAAGGTTTTATCCACTCATGCTCCAAGTCTCTAAGGCTCAAGTAAGTTATCCAAAGCATAGAGTAGAGCAACCTAGCTGATACCATAAAGACTGAGAGTGTGCGGGGATAGAACATCTCACCCCCACTTTCGGCTGACTTTCCCTGTTTCCCAGGGAGATTCAAACATTGGCTCAGAAACCTGTGAAGGAACATCCAAAATCAGGAGTCTCCCATGGAAAATGGGTGATTTTACAAGTCTGGATCCTAAATATGCAAATGATTAAATCAAGAAATGGCTTGTCTTCTAAGTGATATTCCTCTGGACATAGTTCAGCCATGAGCGAAGAGGAAACTTTGGTCAGCTTTAAAATCCTCATAGCCCATTCCCATTAACTACAATATACTGTCATTATTCAGAGCAGAAAAATGGAAAATCTCATGTATTTATTTACCCCAATGTATTACACAGACTATCTCCTCTTGTTGTCTTCATCACATACAATCTATTATAGGCATGATGGTAATACTTATTTTGAAATTTAAAGGGGAAGGAGAAAGGAAAATTAGCTTCTTGCATTGGCTTGAATCACACTTAGTGGTTTTAGGGCTCTATACTGCAAGAGTGCAGAGGTTTGTGATAAGGCAACAATGGCTATTGCCACAGCTGTCAAGCATGGTACTTTGCTACACACAATCAAATAAGCTTAAATAAGATGAGAAAAGGGGATGCTGCAGGATCATGGGCCGGTAAGACCACTGTGCCCAGAATGTCATGAGGTTTCTTCAGCTGACAGTGAGAGAGAATTTCAGGAAGCATTTCTGTCAGTAGCTGGCCCTCCTGGATGACTCTGCTCTCAATAGTTCCTAAGGGAAGTCTTAAGGACATGCAAGTCTATGACTGCGCCTGCTTCTTGCCCCTCACACCATCTACTTGTCCTCTTCATCAAACAGGCTCATCCATGTTCTTTCACAGGCTCCTGAGTGTGTGCCTGAGTTTCCCAGGGAAACTGAGAAACTCAGTGGAAATTGGGGTGAAATAAGTTCTATACCCACACACTCCTAGTTGGTATGAACACAACAATTTGCTCTTTCCAACAATGTACATTTTTCTGGCCTACATGGGATTCTGTCTGTTACAGAGCTTAGCACCAGAACTTGGGCTCTCCACAGCACTCTGCATAGTCAAGGCCTCAGTGAGTACAGTCCCCAGTTTGAAGCTGATGCCCAGTGTATGTTTGTTCACGTGCGAAATAAACTATTTGGCATGACTCCCAGTCTCAGGTCAAAACTGGAAAAGCAGAGGTTCTGGAATTCAGCACAGAGTTATACTAGATGGTTTATAAGGAGATGTTTGTCCAGTGCTTGTCTATATTTAGTTCTTTCACCTTAATAACTGAAAATATTATGCATTTATTATTACTGAAATAGGACCAATTAAGGAATAAAATCATCTTTCATATCATTACACTTGTAGGTACCAATTATAATTTTTGGTAGATATTGTAAGTAGCGTCATACAGTGGTTTAGACTCTTATAAGAAGCAGCTTAATTTAATTAGCTATGAAAAAAATCACAAAAGCAGATCTATAATGACCACACATTACCGATAGCATGTCTAATTTAGACAAATTATTTGTCTTTATATTTGGCAAATTTATTTGGCCCAAACACAAAATTATTTTATTTCTTCTGGAGGCAAAACGAGTGAAATGTAATCGAACATAAAATTAAAGAATATACCAGATGGGGGAAAAAACCCACGACCATTTTATTTCATCTTAGAGATTATTATTGCTTGACATTTTAAGGAATTAAACTGAAAAATGATTGCTTGCAGCAACTATAAATATTACTTTGACCAGTCTGTTTCTATGGCAACAGTTCAAATTAATTCAGAGAGCTTTGCCGTTTTTTAAAAATTAAGAGAAATAGTAGTTTCTGTGCTAAAACTGTTCCTGGTTTTGATCCCTTCTGGAACTGAAATGTGTCATAAAGCAACTTTAGACATATTTTACATGAACAAACACAGAGTTGGGAACATTTTTTAATTCTGAAAATATCTGTTTCTGTCGGTGCACTCAGTATATACATTTATGTACAGATACAGAAATACATATACATACACACACAAGTAGCATAATAATGGCTTTGCAGCTGAGATGACACTTCCATTCTCACCTCCTATTTTCAGCCATTTATACTTTTTGAATTGAAATATCTCACGCATAATTTCAGCTCAGAAGAGAATTGTCTTGCAAGTTTCAGAGAAACTTGTGGCTCTGCTTACTGTGGGGGGCGGGGAAGCATTTTCATTTTCTAAGAACAATTTTTGGCTCTTTATTGGCACATGGCATGGTTTTAAAGCTTCAGACTTGGACTGTAACAGACTTGGACTGTAACTAATCCTGAGAGAAGACTAGTGTGACATTATTGACATAATCTGGGACCGTATAGATCATCATTGCAACCGAGGTCCTGTAGTGCCACCAAATCTTATATAAAGGGGGTCAAATGAGGTGTCTAAGACAAAGTTATGGTTTGCTGATTATGATTATGCTGTCTATATGTGTGTATCATTTTTGTAGTTGAAGTTATGAATATTGGCTCTATACTGTCTGTATTTCAAACTTATGCTGTGCTTCTGGGTGACACCCCAGACAAGGCGGTGTCAGCTCTGCCTAGCCTGCTTGATGTCCCATTAAGGACCATCAGCTATACAATTGACCCATTGAGAGAAGGCAGACATGCCTTAAAAAGAAAAGGAGTACTTGTGGCACCTTAGAGACTAACAAATTTATTAGAGCATAAGCTTTCGTAAGCTACAGCTCACTTCATCAAATGCATACAGTGGAAAATATACTGGGGAGACGCTCTCCTGCTGGTAATAGCTCACCTTTCCTGATCACTCTTGTTACAGTCTGTATGGTAAGACCCATTGTTTCATGTACTCTGTGTATATAAAATCTCCCCACTGTATTTTCCACTGTATGCATCCGATCAAGTGAGCTGTAGCTCATGAAAGCTTATGCTCAAATAAATTTGTTGGTCTCTAAGGTGACACAAGTACTCCTGTTCTTTTTACGGATACAGACTAACACGGCTGCTACTCTGAGACATGCCTTGGGAATCAGCAAGGTATGCAGGGACATGCCTATGGACAGAACTCTGAGGTTTTTTCACGCCAAGTGATGGATAGCTTGTCTTTGGAACAAAGAAAGAAAGACCACATGGCAAGAGACTATAAAAAGCTGCTGCAGCTCCTCCATTTTGTCTTCAGTCCTGTTTCAGACCTCTGGAGGAACTTTGCTACACTGAAGCTTTGAACCAAGGACTGAAAGACCCATCCCAGCTGTGGGTGTACTCCAGAGACTTGATTTGAACCTGCAGTTTATTCCATCACTGCTGCAAACCTGAACCAAGAACGTTGCCATTACTGTATATAATGGATTCCATTTAATCAATTCTAGCCCTCATCTATGTCTTTTTCCTTTTATGAATAAACCTTCAGATTTTAGATTATAAAGAATTGGCAACAACGTGATTTGTGGGTAAGATCTGATTTGTATATTGACCTGGGTCTGGGGCTTGGTCCTTTGGGATCAAGAGAACTTTTTTCTTTTACTGGGGTATTGGTTTTCATAACCATTTGTCCCCATAACAAGTGGCATTGGTGGTGCTACTGGGAAACTGGAATGTCTAAGGGAATTGCTTGTGTGACTTGTGGTTAGTCAGTGGGGTAAAAACAAAGTCTTCTCTGGCTGGCTGGTTTGGTTTTGTTTCCCTTGGTGTGCATAGAAACCCCAGCCTTGGGCTGTAAGTGCCCTGCTTGAAGCAATTTGTCCTGAACTGGCACTCGCAGTTGGGTCCCGCCAGAACGAGCATCATTACAACTAATGTCTCAAATATGTATGAAGAAATTTGGTTTAAGAATATCATCATTGTATCCATTAAAATACAACATACAGAGTATATGTGGCACACTTATTTCCACTGGTTTCAGACAGAAACAACACACTTCAAAATATTTGACTCTGAGATCTTTCAGAGAAGTTAGAGACTTGAGAACTGCTTTGTGTCTGCCTTTCTTTCAGAATGTCATACAGTAATATTTATAACACCTCAAAAGAGTTCGGACTTCTTATTCACGACTTCTCAGCATTGTTTTCTTGTAAAATGAAACCTCCTTAACCTTTCAACATGTGCCACTCGGTAGTAGTTCATACAGATGTCAAGCTAGTGATAAAGCAATTATTCATTCTTTGGATCTAATTATCACGTGCCAGGCAAACGCATGGTACAGAGAGGTTTACCCCGCCACACCCCAAATACTTGCACAGGAGCCAATTGCAAGTGACAGCTGGCACAGTGTGGCCATCAGTGTTTTATTTCCTAAAGGGAACATGGTGCTAGCAGGCTTACCAGAAATCCACACTACAATGCTTTGAAAGGCACGGTATGGTGAATTCTTGAGGGTTGTTGATGCCCACAGCCTTCCCTGAGGTATTCTGTAGAAATAATCCTCACAATTTATTGTCAGGAAATTAATTTCCTTGTTTACTATCATAGAGCCTCAGTCTTTATGTGGCACTTATAGTTGTAAACTGAATCACTGACATTTTTGTACAGTAATTGGAGGAAAAGGGTCTAAGCCAAGAAATGAGAATTGTGAAAGAGGTACCAGGAGTAACCCCTCTAAAGTTAATGTAGAGACAGTCTGAGCAAAATTAGAATCAAGCTCATAGAAAATTGAGGATCATTAAAAAGAGTTTCTGCAAGACCAAGCCTGTGGCAGTATGGGGAGTCCTGCTCTGTGTATAATAAAGGACTTGAATCTCCAGGGCTGTTAATCCAATAACTTCCTTGAGCAGTAAGTTCAGTGAAAAAAAATATAAGCATTTGTCCCTTTGAATATAGACAACAATAACTTGAGAGATGTATGGGAAATTACTTTTACACCTTTTTATACTGAGCTCAGAATCTAATTACAGCATTCAAAATTCCATTGCCCTTTCTACTGCCATTTGTATAATGATGTAAATTTTGGACAAACCAAAAAGACTAAATTGATTTTAAAAACTCACCGAATGATGAGCAACCTCTGCACCTTCAGCTTTTGACGAAATATAAGCTTGGTTTTAAAAGTTGGTGTCGTTTTAATTGGAAACTAAATCTGCATGTCTAATTCCAGGAACCAGGGGTTGCTATGTTGAGTGCATAACTAAAAATATACTGGACCAATCTTTACTTCAGAAAACAAAATAGTTTACAATGTATATATTCATACTGCAGACAAAGGTTTAGTTCCCAAGGTGCCTCTTGAGTTTATATGCTCTTCACATATATATCAGTAGCAGAGTTTTTAAAAGTCTGAACAAATTTCTGTATATCATTTAGGAAACAACCTTATTATTCAAGCTATGCCACTGAAGTCTGGCTTTTTTAAATACCATAATATGCAAAAGAGTTCCATTCAGCTGCCAAGTGAAAAGTGTGTATGATATGACATTTATCACAACAGTAGTAGTTTGAGAGAAACTGAACCTCTGGACTTAGTTACCACAGTGCATGTGTGCGTGATATCGAACAACTCTGATAAAAAAGCATCTCTCTACAGCTGGTCAACAGTGTTCATTAAATACATTATTTGCTTCATATTATTTATTATTATTACAGTAGCACTTAGAGGTCCCAATAAATATCAAGACTGCATTGTTCTAGGTGCCATACATACATATAGTAAGAGACTGTCTATTGTGTTCATTCAGACTATAAACCCTTCAAAGCAAGGACTAGGAGTGGAGAAAAAGGCACAAAAGCCCAGATCCTTAAGGATATTGAGGCACCTGTCATTGAAATCAACGGGAGTTAGGTGCCTAAATACTATTGAAGATCTGGGGGCAGTTTAAGTGATTAAGTGACTTTCCCAAGGTTGCGTGGGGATTCAGTGGCAAAAGTGGGACTTGAACCCAAATCTTCTGAGTCTCAATGACAAGAGTGTCTTTCCTCTCTACTAACTTATTTTCTGTGATAGTGAGCAAGCTGTACAGTTAGTTTAATACTATCCTTTGAATAAAACATTTGGTGAATAATGGTAATACTAGTCAAATTATATATTTTCACAAGTTTTCTGAGGGGTAATCTAATCATTTCTAAAAAGAAGACTAGAAGTAGTATCTTCACAGCCACTCACAGAAACCATTACAAATATTTCACAAGAAGGAGTGTAGTGGAATGAAATCAGTGATATTTTTTGCCTGTCCAGGGACTAGAGTTGAAAAGTAGAGAATAGATGAGCCACATTTGTGCCCCTTAATCTTTTAACTGTTCCTAAATTACTGTGTTCTCATGCTTCTCAGTTTTAAATCTGAAGCCTCTTTGGATCTGGGTAAGTCTGAAAACATTTGGAAGCCTTTCTTCCATCTCAGATATTCCACTAGTTTCAGAAAGGAGGAGCTACTTTGCATGCCCTAGGAGCAACTTCACTGCTCTGAATCAACCTATATATGGAAAGAAACCCGAGTTCAATTTGACTTCAGGGATGGGAGAAAATTCAAGATGACTATTTTTTTCCCAGAACTAGCCCCTAATAACCAATGCAAATAATCAATATGAAACAGTAAGTAATTAAATGTGTAACAATAACTGAAATTATTGCTCTAAATGTGGGTGGCTAACCCAAACCAGGTATTTAAGTATCAGGACTGATATATTTAGTTCCAAGACACATTAAAATCCTTTTCAGATTACAAATTAACTACATTTTCAAGATCAATTGTATGCCTTAGCTGATCAATTAACTTCTGATCTGAGGCAGGAAATGGTATGTGCTACTCAACTGCTATACCTACTATCCCAAGTATTTCTTATGAAGTCTTATAGTTGGTCTCAGAGATTTCCTAGGATACATACCTGCTTCACTTCCAGGTGCAATGTAAGGTATTGATTTTACCCAGGTTACTTGGAGGCTGCCTCTCTCTCACTGTGGTGGATGTGATAAAACTACTGCGTATTTCAGTTCCCACCCAGGTTCCTCAGTTTGTTGAGCCTCAGGTCATGTAGCAAGGCCTATCTCAGAAGCTTTTTCTGGGGAAAAGATTTGACAGACCTTCACTGTCTCAGAGTCCTCACTGAGTTCAGCAGAACAAGACTTTGTGAGGGCAATGAGGGTGCCCCTGGAAGCCAATCTAGCCAGCCACACACCCCCAGTGCAATTAGCAAGAGCCAGAGGTAAGTGGAGAAACTTCCAGTCTCTCCCATGTTTCCCTTCTGCAGGCGTCAGTAGTTGTTCTGGGGCAACAGATTACTTTCCCCGCACCTACATGGCCAGGTTGAATTCCCAGGTTGGCCTATAAAGGGCCCTGCCCCAAAAATCCTTCCAGCCAGTAACCAGCAGCTCCAATACTAGCTGGAAACCTTCCCACACTCCCTGAAATTCCAGATGTCCCACTTCAGACTCTGCATATCAGATGTTAGCAGTCTTGACAGTTACCAGGCATGTCCCTCCTGATATTATGGCTCTTACCCATGGTCACCATTTCCCTCTTCCCACAATAGCCTAGCTCCTCTCCCTCTCTCTCTCCCCAATGACAGTAGCCATTTCATGATGAGGATAGTCTGTATAACATAATTTTGCATATGTCACCAAGTGCTTACTTGATGGTAAAGTCTTTCACATACTAATAACTTGGGCTGTATTTGAGTTAATGTGGAAATGCTCCATATTCCCCAACCATTTGTTATCTCATTTCATTCTTTCTTTTATTTTGTGTGTAACAATGTAGTTACTTGGTTATTTCTAGAAACAATTAATTCTACCTCTGGCCCGTTTATATGTCAAACCGGGTTGAACCACACTGAATAATTAATTCAAGCTATGTTTTAGACTGTGGCATACACACGTCCTTGGGGCATCATTATTCTAGAATTCTCTGATAAAGTCCTTGGCTTTCATTCTTGCACTGTCTAGCAGACCCCAATTAGGATGATATCTCTCTCTTGGACCAATTAAAATTTGTAGGAGCAATAATTTTGCCACTGACAACCTTAGTAGATATTATGAAGCTATTTCTATAAACATATTCAAGATTCATTAGAAAATTAAACCACAAAGCAATTATTTTGAAACTAGTTTTCAAGAGCAGAAAAATGCACATTACTTTGCAATTGATTCACAGATATTCTCTTACACATGTCTAAAAAGAGTGACAGCTCAGAACTAAAAACCTGATTCTCCTTTCACTTAGAACACTATAACATCATTGACCAGTGAAGGTTCTCTTGATTTACACCAGTGTAAGTGAGAAGAGAATCAGGCACTATAAGATTAAAATAAAGCATAGTGATACTAAGATCTTACTTAGGATCAGTAAAATTACTTCTTGAACAAGAAACACCGAGAAAATAATTACAAGTTCATTAACAAAAGAGCCACTGCAACAAAAATGCCTGCAATCATTCTGAGTCACCCAAGACTCTAAACAGTGCAGATACAGGCCCAGATTCTGCTCCCAATTATACTGGTAAAACTGAGAGCAAAACTGAGTCGTTGTCTGCAGCACAAGAGAAGGGAAAAACCACTCCCCTTGGAATATGGAGCAGTGTCCACAATATGCTGTCTTACAGGTCAGTAGGAATGGCTGCCAGAGACACTGGATAGGGCCTGAATGGTTTAAAGACGATGGCACAAGAGCCACTATGGAAATGGTTTCAAATACAATAAAGTATTTAGGTCACTCAGTACAGTTTGTTAATTATGTTGATAAGAGTTCTGGCTGTTTTACTGGGTGAAAATGGTAGGGTGAAGAATAGCATCATTCTTTTACATTTTTGTTGAAATTTTGAAAATTTCTGCAAACAGTTTTTCATTGACATTTCAAATGTTTCTGACCAAATCTAGCTGCAACCCACTCAGGACAGGCATTTCCAAGTCATGCCCAGGGGTTGAGGAATAATTAACTATAGCAAAATATTAATCCATGCTCCAAGCACATTTAAAAATAGGTACTGTAAGAAAGTGATTAAGGAATGTGTGAGTATTACAGAGCTGGTTAAACAGTGGGAAAATGCTCACAAACATGTCCACTAACTAATCCTTGCAATTTAATCCAACTGTGTAGATATCTTTGACTACTGGCTTTTCTGCTCAAAATCAGACAGCCATTGTTTTTTTGTTTGGGGAGAAGATTTTATTTCTGTTAGCACACCCACATATATACTGGCTTTGTGTACTGGGGAATCAGCATGTTAGGGGACAAAGAAAGTCACAAAGTGTTTTATAATCATTAAAAAGTAACATGGCTGTAAAATGAAACACTCAAGTGTGAGGAAATGCCAAAGTTAAGGTTCCCCAGGTAAATTTTATTCTACCCCCACGTGCATAAGTGTTACAAGGCCTGATTCATTACTGTGTTACTCCAGTTTGATACCAGTGTACCTCTACTAAAATCAATGGAATTGCTATTGCATAAAACTTGAGCAGCAAAGTGGCAAATCGTGCCCACAATCTTTAATTGCATGATCACATAGTCTTTTTCCACTGGATCCCGACTTCCTTCCATACATCAGGTGATAGTGCACAGTGAACTTCTCAACACTCACACTTATCTGAGTCAGATGAGGCTATAGCTGCAACTTTTGCAAATATGACTCTGCATGTACAGTTACTTGCTGAGAATGTGACAAGAGTAAAGTGAAGATATAATCTGATAGACAGCCATTAAATCTAGTGTATATCTTCCCTCTCAGGAAGCTATTTTTAATATGGGGTTCTTGGACAAATATAATGCTCTTCTGGGGGCAAAAGAGGACTGAAACAGATTTTACAGTGGGAGAAAATTTCCGATGTGGTTTTTTTTCTGCTCTTATGTCTCTATCAGTAAAGTGCTCACAACCTCTTGCTGAGGAATTCAATGTTCCAGTTGTCTCAGGGCCAAGAGCAGGATGTGCCAGAGCTGTGCAGGAGACATGGGGGTGGGGGGGAGACCAATGCCTCTATACCTAGACTTTACCTGGGCTCTCCAGCACACTGAGGCAGCAATACGGGAGGGGGAAGGGGACCCCTTGCCTCTGATGCTGTGGAGCACAAGGTTTGATTCCCTCCCATCCCTCACAAAAAATCCTAGTCCCCCAATTTGAGCCCTCCCCATTAAAGCTTTGTAGTGCCATGATTAATATGGCACAATAGATAACACACAAAACAATGTTTTTAAAAGATTTTTCTGCATATTTTGCTGCATTTATTACTGCCTCAGATTTATATTGTAGTTCAGAAAATTGTTTTTCACAATAGAAAGCAGAACATTTCTGACAAATGTTATTACGAGCAGATGCTTATTATGCTTTGGGTAACCCCTAATCCCTAGGTGTCAAACTGCAGGAAGATCTGATTTGAACTCTTGATTAGTCCAGCCAAAACAACAGAGGAAAATAGATTCCCTACTACAGCTGTTCTAAAATAGGAAGCAGTAGAATCACACAGGCAACTTTCCACAGACTTGTATAGTATTGTATTTTCCCTCCTTCCACATACACAGCATTAAGTGCTCAAGAGTCCAAAGGCATACATTAAGACTATTTTCAAACACTGGGATAAACCTATTAGGAGAAAAAGGAACCAAGAACAGAAGAGATCTCAGATTAGGGTCAGTGGAAGAAGGGTAACACACATGGAAATGTGAAGGAATAGAAAAGGGAACACTTGATTACACTTGATTATTGGGAGAATGAAGTGAAATCTAGGGGAAGAGAAATATGAAGTTGGTAGAAGGGAAAAGGAGGAATCAGGGAGAAGGATAGGATGCAGAGAAAGGAGAAGGATCTTCAAAGGTTTGGACAGGCTTTATATAGTATCTGAATTTGGGCTATACGGGGGATATTCAAACTAAATGAATCTCAGAACCCTTGGACAGACACCTGTCGCTATACTTTAAAAGGTTTTAGCAAGGGAGTGGGAAAACACAACAAGATGAATCACACTGCAGAACTCAGCAGGGGAAAAAAGAGATGAATTGTTAACTTTTACCTCAGAAGCAGATTTTTGAAGTGGCATTACAAGGAATCCTGAAGAGCTGCATGCTTTCTGGGGAGAAGTTTCCTTTGGAAATGTATTTTTTCAAATACGATGCTTTTAGAACATCTGGGCCTCAAAGAGCTTACAATGCCTTTTGTACAGTGCAGAAGCACAGTGATCCTGGGAGCTAACATAACATAAACACTACACAGTCATAATCAGATGAATGGTAAAGCATTTCAGTATTATGGCTCCGGTCCACAAAGCACTGAGGCACATGCATAACTTAAAGCAGATGAGTAGTGGCACTGAAGTCAAAACTTTACCTGTTTAAAGTTAAGCATGAGGTTTACATCTTCACAGGATTAAGCTGAAAAGGAGGGATCCGGTCTGGAAGACCCTACTATGCATGTCTGTTTTGAATGAGCTCTTGAACCTCCATAGTTTTCCCTCCAAATATGTACAATTACTTTAACTACTATTTATTATATTAATGCTTCTGTTACTACTTTATACTTACATATATTTAACTAAATATTAATACATAGTGCCAATATGTCCCTGTCAGCACTCTGCCCTCTTTAGCTTAAGTTGGTGCCTGTTTACATTAACACACCTAGTTCAGAATTTTGTATACCTCAGTGATATCCCTACTTAGGGCCTGATCCAAAGCCCATTGAAGGCAACGGAAAAACTACCATTGACTTCAATAGGCTAAGGATTGGGCCCCAAATCTTGTCTTTGCTAAAGAATACGTAACTGCTATAGTTTTTGCAACCAATTAGAGTAGCTGAATCCCTGAAGATCTTATATTATTCAGGTTCTCTCTGCTTCAATTTCCTTTTTACTAAAATAAAGTAACCCGAATGCCATCTCATGGACACTGCAGTATTTGTTAGTCCTTTTGGAACAGGGCTAGCATTTGTTTCTTTTTGCATTATATTCAGTATTCCAGTGTGTGCATTGCAGAATCTTTCCCCATTGTTTCATTGCTGTCTTTCTCTTATTCAATATTCAAAACTTTTAAAGTGGATGTCTAAGGGAAGTATGAACTTGCTGTTAGTCCCTTCCCTAAATAACTCATCTGTCTATCTCATATTTTTGTATTGCTTGTGTTCTTAGTATCATTTAAAGCTTTATCAGAGTTTTGCAGTCGGGATGGTGAGTTCTTGTTCTCGGGAATCTAATGAACCTTACATAGCCTTTCAAAAGTAGTAAGAAGAAAAGGAGTACTTGTGGCACCTTAGAGACTAACCAATTTATTTGAGCATAAGCTTTCGTGAGCTACAGCTCACTTCATCGGATGCAAGCTGTGGAAAATACAGAAGATCTTTTTATACACACAAACCATGAAAAAATGGGTGTTTATCACTACAAAAGGTTTTCTCTCCCCCCCACCCCACTCTCCTGCTGGTAATAGCTTATCTAAAGTGATCACTCTCCTTACAATGTGTATGATAATCAAGTACTCCTTTTCTTTTTGCGAATACAGACTAACACGGCTGTTACTCTGAAAAGTAGTAAGGTAATTTTTAGTAGTCTGTTTCCTTGTATGCAATGCACAACTTGTTCCAGCTGAGAGTTCCTTGAATGGAGGGAGAGATTGGTGAAGGTAGGATCAGTCCATGTTATTCTATCATGTCAAGATTATACTGTTCTAGAGCTTCTTTCTCTTTCAATTCCATGGCTAACTGGTGAGCAGCTGCTTCTGTCTTTTCTTTCTGCTTCTCAGCTTCCAGGGCTAGCTGGACTGCAACTTCCAACTGTTGCTTTTCTGCCTCTTTCTCCTTGGCTCTCATCTCTTCTTGGCACCTTGGGTTTTCAAGTTCTTTGTCTTTCTCTTCTCTCTCAAACCTGGCCAATTCTAACTCTGTAGTTGTTTCAGCACTCATGTTTTTGCTTTATTGTTTCTATTTCCCTTACCCAAAATAAGCAAACCGAAAAGAACAAACTGTTGCCTTTCTTTGACTATTTCCAGCCAACACACTTGAGATTCACTTAAAACTGCTATGCCAGTACTTAAAGTGTAAATCTCAGTTAAAATAGCAACCTGTGTAGAAACGCTGCTTTGCTGCCCCACTTTGACATACCGGGGAGCAATCCAGATGAGTGAGGGGCTGTGTCACCCCTGTCCTACAACCTTGGGTGCCTTTCAATACCTTGCCGCAGTAGCTCCTACCTGGGCCACTCATAAACAGCCTTCCAGGATGCAAGTCACACCTTGAGTGTCTGTGTGTAACTGCAGCCTGACAGCCATACCTGGTTTACATTCTGGCTCCCACCAACCTGAGCTATACTTCAACATTACCACACCTCTCTTTCCCGGTCCATCTCACTCTTTGCATCTGAGAATACAAAAGAAGCAGCTATTGGACTCTGGGGGAGGGTTCCTGCCCTGAAGACTTTGGTCAGTCATTATGTTGGAAGCATGTGGTGAGAAACTGTGCTTTAAATCTCATCGAGTTTGCTAAATGAGGAACTACAAAGCATTTCATCTTTATTTTTCTTGTAACCCTTTCTAATGACTCATTGCTGGTACTCCTTAAACTCTATCCCTTTGTTGTTAATAAACTTGTTTTACCTAATCCAGCGTGTCGTGAGGTTCAACAAATTTCAAGCAAAATTAGACTACCTAAAGCTATTTGTAAACTGCAGTTCGGACTACTGGGGTGTGAATAGTAGTTGCACTGAAGTTCCATGCTGTAACTCACCTGTGTGGACGCTGTGAGCATAAACTAAAACGGTCCTAGTTCACATGTATGTAGTCCTGTTTGAAGAGCACTCCGTTAATGTGAACTAGGAATCTTGTAGTTTGCAGCCACAGCATCTATACAAGGGAGTTACAGCACTTTGTAACAGCACTTTGGTGCATACTTCTGTAACCTACACACCTCCTGGGTGTAGTGTTCTGTCCTGTCCCAGAGAGAGACAGAGCAAGTGAGCGAGAGATATGGCTTTTAGCTCATGCAGTAGAGGCTCATGCACTGAGGTACCAGGGTCAGTCCCGCCCGCCGCTTAGTGGGGGCTTGTTACAAGTGGGGGCTTGTCCGGGATTTCAACTAGGAAGTCTCCGAAACTCGGGACCGCACTTGCTCAGCTAGGGGAAATATCCCATCTAGTGGCACCAAGACCACTTAAAGAGAGAGAGAGAGATTAATGAGTCTGCTCTGCAGCCTTAGCTAAGAGCCAACTGGCTTTTATCTCATGCGGTAGAGGCTCAGGTACTAAGCTCCAGAGGCTCCAGGTTCAATCATGACCATGATCTATCAGTGTCGTACTTCCACTATAACAGTAGTCCAAACTCTGCGGCAGTGTAGACAAGCTATACGATTCAGTCCCTGGCATCTTCTTTGCTCTTTCACACTTTTTTGGCCTGATTATGTTAATTTTATTTCCAATAGGTAAAGGCCATCTGCCCTTTTATCTCCAGGGTATCATCCTTTTACTCCTTCTTATTTTAGGCTTTAATCAATAGGCAATGCCAAGGAAAGATATTAGAAACCCAAGTATGAAGCAGTTTGTAAAAGAATAAATCAGCCTCAGGTGGCACGGTGTGTTTGCACACCAGCTCATTTAACTTAATTGCACTTTAGAGAGGAAAAAAACTGGGTTTAAAATATTCTCTACAATATTTGATTAACACAGCTTCACATGGGTAACAGTCTACAGTACAGTAGAGAAATATTTTTAGATCAGCACTGTAATTCATATTTAGTGTCAGTTGTAATGGCCAGAATGCCTCAGTGAGCTGTAAGCAACACCTGCTTCAGAGATTGAGAAGATAAAGAATGCATTCCCACTCCCCACAACAACAAGGACACGGGGTCTTTGGCTGAGGTGCCAAATAGAGTTTAAAGCTGAAATCTAACAAACTAGAGTTGCCAGTTAAATAGAATAATAGACATGTAGGACTGACAGGGACCTCTAGTTCCAGTCCCCTGCACTGAGGCAGGATTAAATATTATCTAGACCATCCCTGTCAAACCTGTTCTTAAAAACCTCCAGTGATGGAGATTCTACAACATCCCTAGGTAATTTGTTGCAGTGATTAATTATCCTTACAGTTAGGAAGTTTTTCCTAATGTCTAAACTAAATCTCCCTTGCTGTCCTGTCTTCAATGATTAAGAAGAACTATTTATCACCCTCTTCTTTATAACAAACTTTTATGTACTTGAAGAGTGTTATCATGTCCCCCCTCAGTCTTCTCTTCTCCAGACTAAACAAACTCATTTTTTCCATCTTTCCTCTTAGGTCACATTTTCTAGACGTTTACATTTTTGCTGCTCTCCCCTGGACTTTCTCCAATTTATCCACATCTCTCCCAAAGTGTGGTACCCAGAATTGGATACAGTACTCCCGTTGAGGCCTTATCAGTGCTGAGTAGAGTGGAAGAATTACTTCTCTCATCTTGCTCCTGCTAATCTATCCCAGAATGATGTTTGCTTTTTTTGCAACAGTATTACACTGTTGACTCATATTTAGTTTTTAATCCAACATAACACTAAGATCCTCTTCTTCAGTACTCCTTCTTAGGCAGTCATTTCCCATATTGTATTTGTGCAATTGATTATTCCTTCCTAAGTGTAGTACTTTGCCTTTGTTGAATTTCATCATATTTATTTCAGATCATTTCTCCAGTATATCAAGATAATTTTGAATTTTAATCCTGTCCTCCAAAGTGCTTGCAACCCATTCCACCTTGGTATAATCCATAAACTTTCTAAGTGTACTCTGTATACCATTATCCAAATCATTTATGAAGATATTGAATAGAACCAGACCCAGGACAGATCCCTGTGGGTCCACGGTCGATATGCCCTTGCAGCTTGAATGTGAACCATTGAGAATTACACTCAGACTACAGTTTTCCAATCAGTTGTACACCCAATTTATAGGAGATTTGTCTAGGCTATGTTTCCCTAGTTTGCTTATGTGAAATTCATGTGAGACATCAAAAGCCTTACTAAAATCAAGATATATCACTTCTGCTGCTTTCCCCTATCCATAAGACTTGTAACCCTGTCAAAGAAGGATATTAGCTTGGTCTGACAGGATTTGTTTTTGACAAATCCATGTTCATTGTTACTTATCACCTTATTATCTTCTAAGTGCTTACAAACAGATTGCTTAATTATTTGTTCCATTATCTTTTCGGGTACTGAAGTTAATCTGACTGGTCTATAATTCCCTCGATTGTCTTTATTCCTCTTTTTATAGATAGGTGTTACATTTGCTCTTTTCCAGTCCTCAAAGATAATTGCTAATGGCTCAGAGATCTCTTCAGCCAGTTCCTTAAGTATTCTAGGATGTATTTTGTCAGACCCTCCCAACTTGAAGATATCTAACTTGTCTAAGTAATTTGTAACTTGTTCTTTCCCTATTTTAGACTCAGATTCTATCCCATTTACAATGATGTTCATTATGTTTGTTGTCTGATCACTGATAACCTTTTAGGTGAACACTGAAACAATAAGTAACACTTCAGCCATTGCTACATTTTCTGTTATTTTCTTTCCCTCCTAATTGAGTAATGGGCCTAGCTTGTCTTTGGTCTTCCTCTTGCTTCTAATGTATTTGTAAAGTGTTTTCTTGTTATCACTTGTGTCTCTAACTAGCTTAACCTCAATTTGTGCCTTGGCCTTTCTAATTTTATCCCTACATGCTTGTTTTTTTTACATTATTTCTTTGTAATTTTACCTAATTTCCACATTATTCATGACCTTTTTTGAGTTTCACATCACTGAAGTTCTCCTGGTTAAGTCAGGGTGGTCTCTTACCATACTACCTGTCTTTCCTACACATTGTGATAGTTTGCTCTTGTGCCCTTGATAATGACTCCTTTAAAAACTACCAACTCTCTTGAACTTTTTTTCCTTTGGACTTGCTTCCCATGGGATCTTAACTTCCAGTTCTCTGAGTTTGCTAAAGTCTGCTTTCTTGAAGTCCATTATCTTTATTCTGCTATTTTCTCTTAAATCATTCCTTGGAATCATCAGCTCTGTCATTCCATGCTCATTTTCACCCAAGCTACCTTCCACTTTCAAATTCTCAACCAGTTCCTCCCTATTTGTCAGAATCAAATCTAGAACAGCTCTCCCCTAGTTGCTTTCTCCACCTTCTGTAATAAAAAGAAAAACAATAAAAATAATTTACAAAAAAATAAAAACAAAAATAATTGATATACATTATAACCAATATTTGAATGGAATTTAATAAAGATAACCCCTTTTATTGTGTTAGCTTACTAATTTTAATGCTATGTTCTTTTAAGATCTACTTTTACTTTAGACAGTATTTCTCAGATCAGGACACTTTGGTTAAGAATAACAATAAGTTTATTGGTTTCAGAGTAACAGCCGTGTTAGTCTGTATTCGCAAAAAGAAAAGGAGTACTTGTGGCACCTTAGAGACTAACCAATCTATTTGAGCATAAGCTTTCGTGAGCTACAGCTGCATCCGATGAAGTGAGCTGTAGCTCACGAAAGCTTATGCTCAAGTAAATTGGTTAGTCGCTAAGGTGCCACAAGTACTCCTTTTCCTTTTGCAAATAAGTTTATTAATTAACTTCAAGCTATATAGGTATATAATCTACAATTTTGTAGGTCAAGTTTAAATAGACCAACCATTCTAAGCATGTACTGAACACACAAATACCAACTTGCAAGTATTCACAGAGTTAGGGCTCAGCAGTTATACCACAGAACAATCACTCACTCAGATTTCTTACTACATTTGGGGATAACAATATTTACCTCCTTTGTAAAGCACTTTGAGGTCTAATGATGAAAAGTGCTGTATACAGACTAGGTACTGTATGATTTACTTATAACCATCAGTCATCAATTCTTTCCTACAGTTACCATATTTCAAGCAATAAGGATATACTTATGTCTCAAGGTAATCTTAGGAAAATAGTCCTCAAAGAGGCAAAGGATGATTCCCCCCTTTTAACAATCAGCCCAATGGTTCAACTCCCCTTTCTGTCTGATCGAACAGGCATTTTCTGTCTCTTGGGGGAGTGCCCTAACTACTGAACTATGGGATATATTGAGGTACGTTGGGCTTTCTCAATCTCCGCTGTTGAAATTATTCCACTATGCATAAATAATTAAAGTGAGCATGCACTTAGCCAGAAAGTGAGCGAGAATGACTCTGTAGTCTAGTAGTTGGGGAACTCCCCTCGAGATAGAATCATAGAATATCAGGGTTGGAAGGGACCTCAGGAGGTCATCTAGTCCAACCCCCTGCTCAAAAGCAGGACCAATCCCCAATTAAATCATCCCAGCCAGGATAGAATGAGGGACCATGTTCAAATCCCTTCTCCGCATCAGGCAGTCCGGCAAATTGAATTGGGGCCTCCCACATCCTCAATAAGTACTCTCACCAGCGGGCTAAAAGTTAGAAAAGAGGCTTCCTCCAACCATTTTGTGTGGCTGTTGTGAGCATGCCTTTTGGATCAGGCCCCCAGGTGAGATAGGTGGGGCAATGCCTATCTCGACCTGGTTTGAGGATTGCACTGGGGCTTAGGCTTGAGATAGGTGCCCAGACACCTACACTGAGGCACTGTGAATTTGCCAAGCAGCAGAAATTTGGGTACATAGGGGCCTTTTACTTCAGAGTTAGGCTGTAGCTTAGCGGGGGTTGAGGATCTCAGTAGCGCCTAAATTTTGGAATTGGGTGCATAAAGTGAAAGTGAGCACCTAAATCACTTTGTGGATCTGAGCCTTAGAGAATGATGGGAAATGCCTAGAATAATGATCTCTCTCTTATTCTTTTGCCTTACTATAAGTATGAGAGGGTTTGCAAATTCTAAGCTAGGATCCCATAAAACAGTTTCCTGACTACTCCCTATATCCCTTGGTCTTTAGTTTGCTGGTTTTAACTAAGTGAGTGAAATTATTTTCACAAGCCAAACCCATAGATTGTCATGAGTGTGCTTAGCTTCTGAAGGTTCAGGATAATGTCAGGCTGGAAGACAGTATGCAGACTGATTTGTGAGGTGGCTAAATTTGTTTGCAATTATATTTGACACCTGCATTATTTGGGGAAGATGGGCACACTGGTCTGATGGGAAGCAGATATGTTTTTGGCCAAAGTTAGGGAGCAACTTGTTAACTATCTGGGAACCTGGCTGGGGGTTGTGTGGGCGCAGCCAAGATAATCTCAGGCACCTCCTAGTGGCCGGTGTCTAGTGCAGGTATTTGTTCCATCAGAGGTCCAGTTACCTCATACCAAGAATTGGCATGAACTTTGGGGAAGGCATCACCTAAAGAAGGTGGGGAATGGGGTTGGGGTTCCCAATGTCTGGCACAAGGAGAAGACAACCCCCTTTCTCCAGAGCCTTAATCCTCAGACAAGGGGAAGGTGATGGGTCCCAGCGGCAGTCTGGGGACCAAGTGTGGAACGGTGAAGGGCTGATGGCACCCTACATGGAAATGGTTAAGGAAAGAATCATGGGCATTACTGTATAAGGTATTGTAGGATAATTCCCAGATGAGTTAAGTTAATAAAGGTATAATCTAAATAAATCACATCCCTTGTATCTTGTCTTTCTTCCTATCTAGTACAATAAAACGTTTGCCTTTAGAAACAAGAAAGACCAGATGCTAAAAAGAATCCCTTTAAAAACTATTTTAAAATACTTAACAATAAAATATGAAATAAAGATGATCTTGGGAGATACCCCCCACTGCCAGCATGATGGACCATTATCATAGCAAAAGTTGGTAATCAACCAGCAAGATTCAAAACAATAAACTCCCAAGGGAGCCTTTTAAATTGAGTAAAATAGCTTCAAGGTAATAATAAATTATTCCCCAAATATAGAAACCATATTATTTTACTCTAGTTTAATTACTTTAATTGAAGCAGAAAGAGAAAGAGTAAGAGAAAATACCTGCTTTGTTTGTTGATCCACAAGATCTTGAGAAAAGCCTACTCACTAAGGAAATATTCTTCATTTAAAAACAAATTCTCGCCAACATCACAAAGGCAGCAAAATCTTAATGAAAGCAAATGAAGATTTTTTTTTAAAAGTGAGAATAGAATTTAGCAACTAGTAACACTTTCAAGTTCTTCTTAGCGTTGTGATAGCTGTACGTAAGTCACACATCTAGTATTCTAGAAGTGAGGTGTGTGAGGTAATATCTTTTATTGGACCAAGTTCTGTTGGTGAGAGAGAGCTTGGTCCAACAGAAGTTGGTCCAATAAAAGATATTACCTCACACATCTTGTCTCTCTAATGATTAATTCGGCCACTGATGTCTCTTGTAATGTAGTTGGCACTGTTATGACACCTAAGTTTCTCTTTCTGTATTTCTCATTTATTTGATGCCATAATTTCTGTATTGTCTTGTGGCCCATGACCTGATATTATAGAAGTTATGAGGCACGCTTAATTAATATATAATGAGCAAAATGCTTTTAAAAGTGATGCTAGTAGCTCACGAAAGCTCATGCTCAAATAAATTGGTTAGTCTCTAAGGTGCCACAAGTACTCCTTTTCTTTTTGCTAGTATAGGTGAAATGCAAGTAGGAAATTTTATAAATTAAGAATGATTATTATTGTAGGCTTGGCAATAGAAGGAAGACTATGTACGGCCTAGTAATCACAAAAAGCCTAATTTAGCATCAGTGCTAGGAAAAGGTCATGAGATTTAGCAATATACAATTTTTGACAAATAGCGAAACTGTGAAGTTTCAAAATCAAATTTAATATAGTAGCTTTTGGTGGATTTCTTGTATATGTATCCATGACACCGACTGCACTGATGTATCAATAGTATTGGAAAAGGGATTGACACAAATAACTTAGACCAGCCTCAGAAGTTTGATTATGGTTAGCTGCAATACTAAAGAAGGCCCTCTGGAATACCACACATGGGCAGGGGACTGAAACCTCATCAAATATGGTCCCAGATACATGTGGGTGGGTTGCAAAAAGGTGTATAAAAAGGTTTTTGCCTTGCTCAGCCGTAGTTGGGACCATCAGGATTGACAGGCTAGTGTAAACTGGACCATAACATCACACTTATCATGTACTACACTAAGAATCTTCTTCCATCTGTGTTTTCCATTGTTCCCAACAGTTTGTGAGTAACAGAGGACTAGGAACCTTTGTGTGTATCTATAATCTGGCCTGTTTGCATAACTTTTTAAAAATTTGGATGTCTCAAAAAGCCTTCATGTCTATATCTATGTAATTTACCAGCCTTATCAATTAAATATAACTGCCTGAGTAAAGCACCTTTAATTAGTGAGTTGTGCATTGTGTACCAAACTTATCACAAGCTGCACCTATGACCATTTACATACTTAGAGCTAAAGCCATGTATGGCTCACAAAATATTCAAAGATTTAGAAATCTACAAAGACACACTCCTTCCTACAGCCATTCAAGAAGTGATGGTGGCCACAGTTCCTTAAATTTTCCCAGATCAGTTCAAAATTTGGAGTGTGCCAAATAAGCTGCTGGTATTTGCATGAGAGCTATTGCAAGCTCCATTCTTTCTGGCTTCCCACAGCTGAACTTGCTCCTCAGATAGCTTCTGATTCTTCCCTGCTACTGATCAAACTGCTGAAAGGAAGACTGCAACATGTTGAAGGTGACAGATTCCTTTCTAGAGAACTAGAGTTCTGGTAGAGATTTTTCTTGTTTCTGGAGGAGTTGGCCACTGTCTTACCCAAGGTCTCCCTGAAGAGATCATAGAATCATAGAAGATTAGGGTTGGAAGAGACCTCAAGAGGTCACATAGTCCAACCCCCTGCTCAAAGCAGGACTAACCCCAACTAAATCATCCAAGCCAGGGATTTGTCAAGCCGGGCCTTAAAAACCTCTAAGGATAGAGATTCCACCACCTCCCTAGGTAACCCATTCCAGTGCTTCAACACCCTCCGAGTGAAATAGTTTTTCCTAATATCCAACCTAGACCTCCCGCACTGCAACTTGAGACCATTGCTCCTTGTTCTATCATCTGCCACTACTGAGAACAGCCAAGCTCCATCCTCTTTGGAATCCCGCTTCAGATAGTTGAAGGCTGCTATCAAATCCCCCCTCACTCTTCTCTTCTGCAGACTAAATAAGCCCAGTTCCCTCAGCCTCTCCTCGTAAGTCATGTGCCCCAGCCCCCTGATCATTTTCATTGCCCTCCGCTCGACTCTCTCCAATTTGTCCACATTCTTTCTGTAGTGGGGGGCCAAAACTGGACACAATAATCCAGATGACAGGTTTCAGAGTAACAGCTGTGTTAGTCTGTATTCGCAAAAAGAAAAGGAGTACTTGTGGCACCTTAGAGACTAATCAATTTATTTGAGCATAAGCTTTTGTGAGCTACAGCTCACTTCATCGGATGCATACTGTGGAAAGTACAGAAGATCTTTTTATACACACAAACCATGAAAAAATGGGTGTTCACCACTACAAAAGTTTTTCTCTCCCCCCACCCCACTCTCCTGCTGGTAATAGCTTATCTAAAGTGATCACTTTCCTTACAATGTGTATGATAATCAAGTTGGGCCATTTCCAGCACAAATCCAGGGTTTAACAAGAACGTCTGAGGGGGGAAGGAGGTAGG
Organism: Lepidochelys olivacea; assembly: GCF_965140295.1. Taxonomy (NCBI): domain Eukaryota; kingdom Metazoa; phylum Chordata; order Testudines; family Cheloniidae; genus Lepidochelys; species Lepidochelys olivacea. Next base: position 100,850,058 of record NC_140414.1, read on the forward strand.
AAAAAACAAGGGGAAATAGGCTTGAATAGAGACTGGGAGTGGCTAAGTCATTATGTAAGGTAACCTAAGTTAATTGTATCCCATTTGCAAATGAATTCCAATTCAGCAGTCTCTCGCTGGAGTCTGGTTTTAAAGTTTTTCTGTTGTAATATCGCAACTTTCATGTCTGTAATCGCGTGACCTGAGAGATTGAAGTGTTCTCCGACTGGTTTATGAATATTATAATTCTTGACATCTGATTTGTGTCCATTTATTCTTTTACATAGAGACTGTCCAGTTTGACCAATGTACATGGCAGAAGGGCATTGCTGGCACATGATGGCATATATCACATTGGTGGATGTGCAGGTGGACGAGCCTCTGATAGTGTGGCTGATGTTATTAGGTCCTGTGATGGTGTCCCCTGAATAGATATGTGGGCACAGTTGGCAACGGGCTTTGTTGCAAGGATAGGTTCCTGGGTTAGTGGTTCTGTTGTGTGGTATGTGGCTGCTGGTGAGTATTTGCTTCAGGTTGGGGGGCTGTCTGTAGGCAAGGACTGGCCTGTCTCCCAAGATTTGTGAGAGTGTTGGGTCATCCTTCAGGATAGGTTGTAGATCCCTAATAATGCGTTGGAGGGGTTTTAGTTGGGGGCTGAAGGTGTAGGCTAGTGGCATTCTGTTATTTTCTTTGTTAGGCCTGTCCTGTAGTAGGTGACTTCTGGGAACTCTTCTGGCTCTATCAATCTCTTTCTTCGCTTCCGCAGGTGGGTATTGTAGTTGTAAGAATGCTTGATAGAGATCTGGTAGGTGTTTGTCTCTGTCTGAGGGGTTGGAGCAAATGCGATTGTATCGCAGAGCTTGGCTGTAGACAATGGATCGTGTGATGTGGTCAGGTTGAAAGCTGGAGGCATGTAGGTAGGAATAGCGGTCAGTAGATTTCCGGTATAGGGTGGTGTTTATGTGACCATCGTTTATTAGCACTGTAATGTCCAGGAAGTGGATCTCTTGTGTGGACTGGACCAGGCTGAGGTTGATGGTGGGATAGAAATTGCTCTCCCAGATGTCAGGGTGATTGAAGTCCCCCATGAAAACCAGGGCCTGTGATCTGTAAATTTCCATTAGTTGTCCGAAGAAAGCCTCGTCTACCTCATCCTCCTTACTGATGACCTCCAGTGAACCTGGTAGAGGTGAGATAATGTTTCACCTGACTATTGTGTTTCCAGGTTCTCAACCAACACTATCTTCTTTTGGAAGCCATTGACCTGATGGAGAATCTCATGTCAATGTATTGTTAAGATACAGTAAGAAGCTGCACAGAATTAGTTTATTCTATTAAAGTTTTTATACAGCTCTGTAGAACCAGAGTGCCTTCTAGAAGTTCACTTAAGCAATGTGACTAGTGTTTGTCCCTGAGAAGAAGAGGAAGACAAAGCTACATGTGACAAACTTTGAATTTATTAATTATTATTATTTTAAGTTAATATGTTATATACACGTTTCATGTGTTTATATGGGTATGGTCAAAGTCAAAAAAGTGCACCTTTAACTTGGAAGGTAGGTAGGTTTGTGTAGTTCTTAGATCCTTCAGAATTCATTTCAGCACAGTCTTGGACCAGCCCCTGAAAAAGCTGTGGCCTGCACAGATGAGCTTTAGCTTGTGTTCAACAGTACTCGAGGTGTGTTCCTCATCCCAAAGTTTTAGCTGATCTTTTAGCTGTCCTGGACCCAACCATTGAGTCTCTTGATAATAAGAACTGACACCTGGAACATGACACAATCTTCTAACCTGTCTAGGGAGCGGAGAACAGTCTGATGTTCTCATGTTTGCCTATTTTGGAGAGGATATGTGCTGCTGCATTCTGCACTAGTTGAAGTTTTTGCTGGGCTGAGAGCTTCTAACTACTGGCAACATAGTTTGCTTTTGAGAGGCTCATTTAGGAAGTTGATCCATGTGAGGATGGCACCAGCTAAAGATATGGAGATTTATGCCTGCAAATCTACAATGGAGGCCTTGTAGTTCTTTCAGTGAGAGCTCTCTAAGTGCTTGTCTATCATCTTCATATGGGATGACAATATTATTAGTGAGGGATTCCATTGTAGTATCAATGGTTGGAAGCATCACAGGTCCTGCTTGTCCTTGGGAACAAGGTCATGTTTCAATATTTGCTTGTGAAAGAATCTGTGCTTTCCCCACTTGGAATAGATAATCCTTAAGAAAGTGGAATAAAAGAGAAGGGCCATCTCCACCAGGAGATACAAAAAGAGCACTGTTTGTGTTCTGAAGAGCTTACAAATGGATGAGACAAACCTAGGAAAGGACAATGAAAGGAACAATGGAAGGAGCTATGGTGAAAACACGGAATAACATAATTCACATTTCAAGTAAATATTATATTTAAAAATGAGACTGAATTAGGACAACTTGGAAGGATCCGGAGTTAATGGGAACCACAGTGAAAGAAGTGGTTGTTGAGAAGAGGTTTAAAGGAGCATGATGATGCTTTGTGCACAGGAAGGGGAAGGAATTACAGATATAAAGAGTAGAGTGTGAAAATCCACAAAGAGAGAGTGGGAGAAGGAGACAACGGGAGCAAGAAACAAGCTTCCATTATAGAGATATACTGCTTATAGCATGGACATGTTGCTAATCTCCCTCCTAGAATCAGGTACACGAAATTACTGTCTTGTGTAGATAATTGCCATTTATGAACAGGGTGCAATAAATTGCTTTGCTATGTTGACATCTGCACCCTGGGAAGACAGCCACACTCCACTGAGCTGACACTAGATACTGTTTAAGCTGTGTCAGTTCTGCCTGAATCAACTTATCTACAGTGTTTTCAAAGTACACAGCTAACAGAACTTAAATTACATTTGGTGGCTTATTTCAAGAACGCAATCCCTGTGCTGGTAGCCTTAATGCACTGGTGATGCATGACTCTCACTTTCTACCTGCAGAGGTCTGACTTGCAAAACTAGCCCACTCAGGTTGTAGTGGATATTTTTTCTGCTTTTATCTGTCTATCTCTTAATAGACGTAACAGAATGATCCTATTAGTATAATTCTGCAATCTTACAGAGAGCACTGGGCAGAGCAATTGAATTTGGCCATAAAGTAAAACTCAGAAGGAATGTGGTCTCTATAAAACAGAACTTCAGGTGTTCTGACCCCAGTGCTCTGGGAAAAAAAAGATTATACAAAAAAAGAATACAACACAATTCAGCACAACAGAATGTATAAGACATCATTTGACAAAAGCCAAAGAAAGGCAAATGATGCACTAATACAAGTTTCAGAGTAGCAGCCGTGTTAGTCTGTATTCGCAAAAAGAAAAGGAGTACTTGTGGCACCTTAGAGACTAACCAATTTATTTGAGCATAAGCTTTCATGAGCTACAGCTCACTTCATCGGATCTGATCTGATGATCTGATGAAGTGAGCTGTAGCTCACGAAAGCTTATGCTGATCCGATGAAGTGACTGTAGCTTTGTTATGCTTCAGAAACTAACAGACCTAAATATGGTCACCCTTCTCCCCAGCAAGCTTAAAAAAGTGTTTTGGGGCTGAAAAAAAAACCTATTTTGGCTTGATGGGAACAAACAAGCCTCCTGGGACATATGAGAAGAGGGACTTTTGACTGGCCTCTAAAAATATCCTAAGGTTCTCTGAAGAATATTTAGCATCTTCAGCAGCTTGATGGAGAGGGGTCCTGGCAAGTTTCTTAAGGCTTTCAGGAGTGAGGGGGAACCCACCGGATACTTAAGAGTGGAGCTGGGGCTGGGGCTGACAGGATAGACAAGAGGCTTCAGTAACCCTCCTATAGCTCACGGGGGGAGAATGGGGTTTAGGAAACTCCTGAGGAGCCTTTTAAGGCTTGCATGAGAGTTGTGGGACACCAGCCTCCTCAGGCACACATCTTTTCGGGAAGGAGCCCAGTAAGCCCCTTGAGGTTTTCAGGGAGTGAAGAGTGGAAGGACATCCTTCCCCAGTGAATCTTATAAGGCTTGCCTGAGAGTTGATGGACCTATCCAGGCAAAGCCCTGATCCTGTGCACATCTTAAGATTCACAGTAGAGGTTCTTCCCAACCTACAGACCTCAAGAGCATTTCAAGAACATTTGTTCCCAGATATACATCAGTAGTAGAATCAAGGCAGTGGTACCTAACCTGTCAATTTGCAGATTCAAATGTTTGAGTTTCTTAACCTTGAATTTCCTGGCTTTTTAATGGTTGTGTTTTGCTACCTGCAATGGTTTTGTAAGAATTTTTACCCTGAAGAGATTGACCTTAACTTCACCTTAACTAAAGACTTTGGAATGATATTTTTTTCTCTGGACATTAACCTTAGCAGAAAGTCCCAGAGCAGTGGCATATAGTTATGCATATCTCATGGTAAGCCACATGAGATATGCATTACTTTTCTATCCTCATTTTAGCTTTTAAATTTTATGTCTTTTGTTCATTTAAGAAAGCTGAACCTTATTACATATTATTATTATTAAATAACATTATTTAACCTTAGCTTTGTGGGGGTGCTTACAGTGTAACATTTTGCATTTGGAAGGAGAACATTTCTAAAATGAGAAATGTCCGCCATCTTTTATGAGGTAGACAAATCTTTGAAAAAACAGCTTTTTGAAGCTGCATTTAATACCTGAAAACCATTCCTGAAAATGCTATTAAATCCAGGGATATTGTACATGAAAGTTATTTTAGATTTGCTATGTCACTCTCAGCTAATTATAGGTAAATCTCCAGGGCTTCAGAAGTTCACTTCAGTTCAGATAAGCAATTAGATACCCCAAAATTCAGATAATTATCTGAATTACTTTGGTATGCAAAACTGTTTTGTAAATCAGTGAGATAGCCTTTCCTGTAATATTTTGGCAGTTATGCTTCTGGTCGCATACTGAGCCAGGAAACCTAGGCATATATGAAAATGAAGAAAAAAAAAGTCAGGGGAAATCATCCAATTATTTTTGATCATCAGAGTATTTGGTTCAGTTCAGCTCAGAATTTAGGCAAAGATTAGACTAATATTATTTGTATTACAGGAGTGCTTAGCGGGCACAATTGTGCTAGGTGATGTACAAGAACATAGCGAAAGATAGTCCCTTCCCTTGAGGAATTTACAATCTAAGACAGGGTGGGAGTATAAAAAGAGTCACCATGATATGAAGTGACTTGCCCTTCGACGCAGTTCAGTGGCAGAGCTGAGAATTCAGGTCTCCTGACTCCAAGTCTCAAACCTTATCTACTAGACTATACTGCTTCTCAGTCATGTTGCTTGTTAATATAGTATCTAGTATAGTTTGCTCACCCCCCCACATCTCCCCTGCAAACCTCACCTCCATGATAGGAGTACTACTCCCCTCTCTCCCTGTCAAACTGTAAGCTTTTTGGGGTGGGAATTGTACCTCCTCAACAGCTCCTACCACAGCGGAGCTTGAATCCCAATCCAGAGCTTCAGGGTCCTACCATAAAATAAATATGCTAATAGCACTTTTTCCATATTTAAAAGACAAATATTTCATACCTAGTTTAGAGCATATTTAAGGTATCATTGAATTCATGGTCACAAAATTAATTTAACATTCAGGGCCACCAAGAGAGGGGGCAAAAGGGACGGTTTTCCTGGGGGCCCCATTTGAGAGGGCCCCCAAACAGAGTGGTATTGCAAGATGGTGCCTGGAGTTGTAGTGACATTCAAGTTTGGCCCAGCTTACCCTCCATCATATAGAATGGTGGCTGGGCACAAGGTGAGTGAGTGGTGTTGTGACCCGGTGTACACCTTAGTGGCGGCTGACACCCCATGTACCAGCTTGCAACATCACTCACTCAAATTTGGCCTGGCTGCCCCTCTGTTACGATGGAGGGGTGACTGGATGAAACCTGAGTGTTGCTGCGATCCGGGACACCAAGCCATGCCTGGAGTGGGGAACTGTGCCCAGCCCTGCTGGACAGAATCTGCCGCTGCAGGGTGAAAGCGGGGTGGACTTGCTTTCCCAATCCCTTTTCCCTCACTGGGTCTCCACTAGCTGGTAATGGTTTGGAAGGGTGAGGGACCTCAGCTTAGATTTTGTCCTGGGCCCCCAAAAACCTCAGTGCAGCCCTGTTCACATCAGAGACGTTGCATCCAGCTATAACTGTCCACTTTCTGTGGATACTGAGCTAACTGTCAGGCAAATTGTCACCCCCTTCACTTCAAGTCATATTTTACTTTGATTTCAGTAGTGCATTTTGGTAGATCAGCTAGCTGTGTCCCCATTTAGAAACCATTTTTACAGTAATTGTTTTCCATGGGAGAAATGTGTTTTACAAATTCACAGCCTTTCAGGGAAACAAGGGAAAATTAAACTGGACAGGGCAGTTATGATGTTTGCCAGGATAACTGGAACTTGTTCCCAGTCAGACAATCAGAGACTAAACAAACATGAAAACCTATGCTGAACTGAAGAAAATACATTCTAGTTTTATAACACAAATAAAAAGCAAGGACTTCAATTAATTTCTGTAAAATTAATCATCCTGAACCACTGATTATGGGCAATTTGGTAAAAGTCATAATTTTTTAAGCGAGTGTAGTTCACTGTTGAAGTGATGCAGCTGGCTATATAAAACAAACATTGGGATAATATGAAACAAAATTGCTCCTCTATTTAAATGCAAGTAATATTGCTCCTAAATAAATAAACCACCTTTAATCTGATGAAAAATCCATCATGCAAGATGATTTTTTTTTAAATGAGGTCAGCTAGTGATAATGTTTTTGTAGAGTTATTTTACTCACTCTCAAAGAACAGTGAAGTCTGAGATGTTGATTTTCTTTACTGGTGTTTCTATTGATCAAATTAAATTCTTTGGTATATCCTATTACTCACACAAGCATTTGAGTTTTATCTGTTGCTGAAGGCTGTCCTCATTACAGAATTACTATTCATCTGCTCTAAGAAGGGAGACAACCCCTGGTCATAATGCTGCTTCTGATGTTCTTATGCATTTATAATGCACTTGCACCAAATTTCTGAGTGAGTTAGCAATCAACCAGTCTTTTCAGATCCTGCTTAAAACCCAGCAGTGACCCCATTCCAAAAAGAAATTTGAATTAGCTAGGCAGCTCAAAAAGCACAAAAAGAAAGAGGTGTTTCTGACAAATCCTGCCTTTGACAGGATTGAAATGCATATGTTCTGGTGAAGAAGCAATTGAATGTGACAGAGGGCTGACCTCCAATTGAGCTGATTCCTATAAAGCTTTGGGTGGCTAAAATAACTTTACTGAGTTGTTGAAATGAAGTTTAAATCAGTACATGATGCAGGGTCAATTCTCCAGAAGACTCACCATCAAAGCCAAATAATTTGCATTTCACAGTCGGAATACATATTATACACAGAAAAGGGTAGCCTTTGAAGCAGTTATGAATTACATACCAGTACATCAGAGTTAATATGGTGGGCCAAATTCAGAGGTGATGCATGTCAGACCATCTTTGCAGTGACATAGGTGTCCTTTTATTCCAACTCCCTTGTGCTCAGCTAGGCCCTCTTAGATCTGCTCACATTTGCTCTGCTTATGTGAGTCTCGCATGGTCTAACTTAGGCGCTGAGGAGCTGTATAAAGGTATAAGTAACCCCTTACTTGATGGGCGAGTGTAGCGTTACACAAAAAACATATACAGTATATGCAAAAATATTTCCTTCATTAACTTCAGTGGGAGTTGCAGGTGCTCAGGCCTCAGCATATTGCCTGCCTTTAGGAGCTGAGCTTTTTTCAGTGCTTTTAAGGTCAATCTCATTCTCTACTGGACCAGCAGAGGAGATGAATTCCCAAGTCTACTGAGAATGCTGGCTACTGACCCCTGACATTTGAATCTCAGGTGATCTCTGCTTTGGGGGCAACGTGTGGAGAAAGGGCAGTTTCCTATACAGTATAATTATTTAGACAGAAAGTATCATACATGTCCCTCTACCACTTACAGAATACTATGAACTCACAGGTGTCAATAATCCAGGTATTATCATTCATAAACCAGGGTTGAGAGGCAATATCTCTAGCTTCCTGGAATGGAATTATAATGAAGTTATACTAAATGTGCAACTGTGTACGTTTACTATGGGTCTGAGAGGAAAAATTTCCTCGTCTACTAAAAATTGGTCCCACATTGCACTTGATGCACAGGGATTACATTTTCCAGTGACTTTCATTTTACAGCATCATAGATGCGTATTTTATCATGGTGGATATTTGCTCAGTTCATTTGCTCAGTCTGCTGGTTATATTAACAGTTCTCTTCAGAAAGAACTTTACAATGAAACATAATTGTATTGCTGCTGATGTGAGGCAGTTATACATTTGTTATATATAAATATATATTATGAAGTAACTTTTACAAAAATTTCAAAATCCTTGCATGTGCCTTGTCATACATTATGTTCATCAGGAACATTCTTTTGCCATTCACATGCAGGTTTGCTTTGGATTCTTATAGTCAGCTCACAACAGCACACTGATTTCTTCATTTATTTTATTGATTCACATTTATAAGGAGACCTAGCCAATATCCCATGAAAAGTGTTTCAATGTGTGTGTGTGTGTGTGCACGCGCATGTGTGTTCAAAATCTAAACAGGTCAAAAACATCACAGAAGGATGTGACAATCCACTTAAAATATGACAATAGCTATTTTTATATATAAACTATAGTGGGTGTTGCCTCTTTTTTTTGTTCTTTTTTTCTTTTGAAAGTTTCACTCTCAGTTAAATATCTCTTTTCTAATTTGAGTAAATGCAAATGAATATTAGTGCATTGCCTGTGTAAAGATCATGTTTTTGTCTCCTTACAGTGTCTCAATGCAAATGAAAGTTACACCTGCAAACATTCTTGTGACTGACGTGGCAATTTCCTGCAATATCCTTGGGAGACTTTATTGAATTAAATTTAAATATATGTGGGGTCCATTGTATTAAATGAATGGTTGATGTATTGTTGTGGGCCTGCGTGATCAAAGGATGGGTTAGAACAATGTGGCAGACAAGAATAGTCTTTGGGGATAATACATGTGAAGTAGATTTCTTTGGATCTGCAAGGGGACTAAATGCAAATTTCCCACCTCCAGTTATGCAAAACCCCAGTCTTTGGAAGCTCTGCATTGAGGAGAGAACCATTGTCTGCTGATTACCTGTTCCCAGAAACTAAAGATCAAAGGTCCAGGCTGTGCAAAGAAAAGTCTGAACTATTTATGGGTGTGTGAGTTTTGAGCTAAGTCTGTTAAAAATGGGTAACCACAGAAAAAACCCTTTGTGGGCCTTGAAAGACTGACTCTGACCAAAGCCCTAGATTGGAGCTGGGGGGGAGGAGGGGAGCTGTGGTAAACTTATTAGTATGCATGTAGGATCTTTTACTGTTTTAATGTTTTTTTCTGTAGTGCTTTCAGCTTAAGAATAAATGTGCTTGCATATAAAGGGCTGTGTGATAACTGCTGTTCATAGCCTTCAAAGAGAGAGCAAAGTGCAGACACTGGCCTGTTTAGATAGCCTGTCTTGCTGGGAATAACACAGTGTAGGCAGGGGACTGTGAAGCCTAGAAATACCCTGGTCACAAAGGAGAGAGAGAGGTGATGGTTGAAGAGCCAGGAAGCTAGAGTGGGTGCCCCCAAGGGACCATGGAGGGGGAATACAGGTTCAGTTGCCCTGAACTGTGACAAATCTATCCCTCAATGCAATTCAATGGGGAATGGTACAAATTCTGCCAAATATTTTATAAAAATCTACTGTATGTAAAGATAAAAGGAATATTATTCTCATCTGAATTTAAAATTAAGAGAGATGATGAACACAAGCACCTTGTAAAGAAAGTGAATAAATTAAAGATTATCATGGAAATACTATGAACCCATATGACTCAACTTTATCATAAATAATTTACAGTAATCTTTCCATGTTTCATTAGACTTTAAAAATAATTTAAAGTGTGTCTCAAATGACTTTGATCTTGTTCTAAATCCTGAGATCAGGGCAGAGAAATTATAACCCTAATTATATGAATGGATTTACTTATTACAGGTGAGCTCTAGCGCTGTTTATTTACACTACAGCTTTCTCATTTTCTCCATATAGAGCACTTAGTTATATACACAAAGATTATTAACATTTGGGCATGAGGGAATAGTTTAAAAATTGTATCTTTTACTATGATAGTACAAATCATACCTTTCTAAAACTTCATGGCTACTGTATCAACCAAATCTACAATATGGATCATCTCAGTTAGGATATATGAAGAATATTAGATAATTTGGCACATATAAATATTATCTCAATTTCAAAGGTTAAGAATATCAAATATATAATATTTAGAATGCTGATAGAAATAGAACTTCCAGATTGGCTGTCAATGATATACCACGTAAATAGAGCTCAGTAAATATTTGAGTCAGAATATCATCCTTTAAAAATGATTACCATTTCATAACAATGTGTTTCCAGATGGTGCTTTCCAAAGATTTTTTTTAACTTTTCATAGCTTGCAACATATAAAAACTTTTCATAGCTTGCAACGTATAATAATCATAAATAATGAATGTCACAGATTATTACACTTTTTTAGCTTTTTAGCAGTGTACATAGCAATATTCCAATAGACTTAGGAGTGTTTGAGAAAACTTCTGAAAAATACTTTGAGATTGTCAAATGTAAAGTGTTCAAGATAACTTCTTAAAAGTTCTTAAAATACAAAGTATTATTATGTAATGTGATTTATGCTTTATTTATTGACAAGAGAGAGATTCAGTGGAGGTCACCAAAAATGGTTACTACTTTCCCACAGTAAGTTAACCACCAACTGCAACATAGACAAATATAATAAATACATAGTAATAAAATAATAATAAATAATAAATTATTAATAATAATAAAAATGGTGCTATGATTTTGTCGCAAGTTTATAAAAGGGAAAAATTGCACTTCTGGAAAGTCTCGAATTTGTTTTCAGTCAACACTACATGCAATAGGCTATCACTTTTTGCAGACGAATCATCTGATTTTCTCACCTGACTAGTGAAATGTAAAAGAAACCTCAAAAGACCAGAATTATTTGGGTTTGAGTCAGCCTGCGGATACATACAAGCCTATCGATAAAAATGGAATTGTCCCTTTTTGAAGGGAGCCAGGAGCACAGCAGCCCAGGGAATGAATTTTTGATCTCCCAACACTATACCATGATCCAAAATGGCCAGAACAACAATAGCTTATAAGAACGTTAATTGAGCACATTGAATCAGCAGATCGAGGCATTTTACAAGTATGAGGGATTAAGCCTCTGTAGAGCCCCTGTGTTATCTCAGCCTTCCTCACTGTATTTCAGCACATCCAATACTGGACAGAAACAGAAAAAAGAAACATGAAGAATATAGAGAGAAGCATTTCAGAAGCTGAAAAAAGCTTGGTTTGAACTTCAATTATAAAAAGGGAGAAAATTTGGAGAGATATTTATGTGATTAGGATCAGCCAGCCCTACAGGATCATCCATGTTAGGCCAGAAATGTATTCTAAATTAATTACAAATAAAGTATCAGATTCTTAACCAAAGCAAATTTGCCAGAAATAAGAAAGATTTAGATATTTAAAGAGTAGTCTATGACTTGCTGTGTATTTTACACATATTTAAAATCTCCCTGTGTGAAAGTGAGGAGTGTGTGTGTGGGAGGGGGGCAAACATAAAGACTCAAATAAAACAGATATAAGAGAAAGTAGTAATAAATGACATGAATATTAAAAAAAAACAGGAATGCATGGCCTAGAGCAGAAAGTGATTGCTAAAATTAACAGAAAGAAAAGTTAAAAGAGCAATAAGTCATGGCAGAATGTGCATGTGAAGGTTATTGGGGACTGATCAAACTCACTGTGACGGGTTGGACCCCGCTTCTGGGATGCCACCTGATGTATTGGGATTTCACTGAGCCTCTCCTGCTCGACCAGCCTGTGTTCCCACTCCCTGCTTTGCTGGATTAGGCTCGCCAACCTCTTGCAGCACACACACACACAGGTAGGGCCACACCCAGCTGATAGACTGAAGTCAGCTCTGTGTGAGAGGACTCCCCCAGCACTCACGTGCACACTCCTTTTGGGAGATAAGCCCAAAATAATACTGTCTTAGAATCATAGAATATCAGGGTTGGAAGGGACCTCAGGAGGTCATCTAGTCCAACCCCCTACTCAGGTGTTCCTTAATCATGTATGAAAGACTTTTTTTTAATAAATGTTTTTTCTTTCTCCTTGTATTTTCCATTACAAGTATAGGGCCATCTATTTTTTTTTTTTTTGGAAAGACTTGGCACTCGGAGAATTAGTAGGGATAGTAGATTGATAACATCAGAGACAAGTGAAAGTAGGGTGTCTTGCACTGTACAGAAAAATCTGCACTGCACAAGCTCATAAAAATCCACCCTCTTCCTCAATGTGAAGAGAGATGTGCATGATTTCTTGCCCCCACAGTTAGAAATTACTTAAACTGTGTTTAATAACAAACAAAATATGTTTATTAACTACAAAAGGTAGATTTTAAATGGTTAAAGAGATAGCAAACAGAACAAAGCAGATTGCCTTAGTAAATAAACAAAAGCCGCAAACTGAGCTTAACACACTAGATAGGTAGGATACAAATTTGCAAATTCTCACCCTGAGTGATAAATGGGCTGGCAGATTCTTAAGTCACAAGTTGCCTTAACTTTCCCAGGTTTTCATACACAGGCAAAAGATCTTAGCCTGGGACCATCACTTCTCATAGTTCAGTCTTTGTTCCTCAGTTGTTTTCAGGTGTGTTGTTGTAGGGAGAAGTGGGGACCCCTCATGTTGTAATTGTCCCTCTTTTTTATCTTCCCCCCACTTGTTGGAAAGCTTTTTTGATGTGACCTGGGTCAAACAGTTCCCATTGTGTAGAGCTATCTCTGAGAGTTTCTATTGCACACAGTTCCTGGGGTAATCCTTGTGCTTGTGTGCATTTCTTCAATAAGCCACTAACATTGTTTGGCCTCATCCAACATAGCACATTTGAAATACAGAGACATGATCAATATTCCCATGGTCAATATTCAAATACAAAAATGATACATGCATACAAATTGGATAAATGCTTTCAGTAAATTATAACCTTTCCAATGATATCTTACAAGACCCATGTTGCATAAAGTATATCTAATATAGTTATAATATATTCATATCATAACTATATTTCTATAAAGAATACTGGGTGTAACATCACAATCACCTTGAAGGCAAGGATGAAATTCCTATTAGGCTTCAGTAGAAGCAGGATTAGGGCCTTGATAAATGTCTCAGGTATAATTCAGTCCCATGCTTTCAACCATTCTAAAAATGCAACAATAGCCTACTATTGTATCCATTATTGCTATTAGAATATAACTCACTAATTTACTTTGCATGAGAAAGTGAAGATAACAATATCCAGAATGAGAAGAGTTAATGCTAACAAAACTTTTGAAAGAGATATGAAACTTCATGGTTCATCTTCAGCCAATCTCTAATTATTAGAGAACAGGATGAGATACATTGTGGGGGGCAGGTAATCCCACATTTGCCTACTGCAGGGTTCTTACACCTTCCTCTAAAGCATCTGGCTCTGGCCACAGCTGGAGACAGGACTCTAGACTAGATGAAGCTCAGGTCTGATCCACAGGGTCAGGTATGTTCTTGTGTTAGAAGCAGGTGAAAGTGCCACAAATCAATGCTGAAAAGTCAGCTTGGCACTTTAAGGAGGCGCCTCAGTCCCTCCCACTGCACTCCCTGCCTTTCTTCAGCCCCTACTGACATTTCCCTGCCCACCCTTTGTTTCATAAAAAGGGAACTGGGATTTGTATGAGTTTTTCAGTGATTAGGTTCCATTGGAAATTGGTGCACAGTTGTGACAATATAAGAAAGGCTCAACCAGTCAATGGGAAAGAGGCGTTAAACAGTCAGTGTCCTTGACCACACTATAACATATTCAACTCATAAACATAGGGACAAATCCACCAGGAGTCTGTGCTTGAAGGAAAAGGTCCCAGTGGCAAGTCTCTTGTGATGGAGAGTCAACATATCAGGGGTTTGCGAACCCCCCTCTACTGGAGGCGGTAGTAACTGGCCGTGGATGGGATTGGGGTGGGGGCATAGTTATGGCAACCATGAGATTTGCTCATTAAATGCTGGCCTGTCTCTTATAAAGCCATTGCTAGAGATTCAAGTTGACCTCCCCACTCCCAAAAAACATGAATGAATGCTCCAGTTCATAATCCAGGAAACTTGGGTAATCTGCACTGTCCTATGCTTTCTGAATTTGGCCCATGATAAGAATGGAAAGTTTAATTTATTGCTGACAATAATTTTTTCCATAATTAATCACACATTCAATCAGATGTGTTTATGTCTATTAGTAATAATTGTTAGAAAAATCCCATTGTTTTCATTCAACCCCTGTGAAGTGTGGATGTCACTCCCTTTACAATGGGACTCATACCAGTGTGTTCACTGGAATCACAGGGGTGCTGCAAGCACCCTTTTTTCTTAATTAGCTTTTGTAACCAAGATCTGAATGCAATTCAGGTGTTGTATTAGTATGCCTGGCCTTTCATTCTTATCTAACGAAGTCTGCACTCTGTACTGGAGCACTCTGAAACTTCTGCAGCTCTTGGGCACAGCTTGACTGATTTCAAACCAGAAATGTGCTGGGATGCAAGCCTTGTTCACATCTGCACCAAGAGCAGCTGATTTATTGTAAGTATTCTTCTTGCTGTAGAATCATAGAATCATAGAATATCAGGGTTGGAAGGGACCCCAGAAGGTCATCTAGTCCAACCCCCTGCTCGAAGCAGGACCAATTCTCAGTTAAATCATCCCAGCCAGGGCTTTGTCAAGCCTGACCTTAAAAACCTCTAAGGAAGGAGATTCTACCACCTCCCTAGGTAACGCATTCCAGTGTTTCACCACCCTCTTAGTGAAAAAGTTTTTCCTAATATCCAATCTAAACCTCCCCCACTGCAACTTGAGACCATTACTCCTCGTTCTGTCATCTGCTACCATTGAGAACAGTCTAGAGCCATCCTCTTTGGAACCCCCTTCCAGGTAGTTGAAAGCAGCTATCAAATCCCCCCTCATTCTTCTCTTCTGCAGGCTAAACAATCCCAGCTCCCTCAGCCTCTCCTCATAAGTCATGTGTTCTAGACCCCTAATAATTTTTGTTGCCCTTCACTGGACTCTCTCCAATTTATCCACATCCTTCTTGAAGTGTGGGGCCCAAAACTGGACACAGTACTCCAGATGAGGCCTCACCAATGTCGAATAGAGGGGAACGATCACGTCCCTCGATCTGCTCGCTATGCCCCTACTTATACATCCCAAAATGCCATTGGCCTTCTTGGCAACAAGGGCACACTGCTGACTCATATTGAGCTTCTCGTCCACTGTCACCCCTAGGTCCTTTTCCTCAGAACTGCTGCCTAGCCATTCGGTCCCTAGTCTGTAGCTGTGCATTGGGTTCTTCCGTCCTAAGTGCAGGACCCTGCACTTATCCTTATTGAACCTCATCAGATTTCTTTTGGCCCAATCCTCCAATTTGTCTAGGTCCTTCTGTATCCTATCCCTCCCCTCCAGCGTATCTACCACTCCTCCCAGTTTAGTATCATCCACAAATTTGCTGAGAGTGCAATCCACACCATCCTCCAGATCATTTATGAAGATATTGAACAAAACCGGCCCCAGGACCGACCCCTGGGGCACTCCACTCGATACCAGCTGCCAACTAGACATGGAGCCATTGATCACTACCCGTTGAGCCCGACAATCTAGCCAGCTTTCTACCCACCTTATACTGCATTCATCCAGCCCATACTTCCTTAACTTGCTGACGAGAATACTGTGGGAGACCGTGTCAAAAGCTTTGCTAAAGTCAAGAAACAATACATCCACTGCTTTCCCTTCATCCACAGAATCAGTAATCTCATCATAACCCAGTTTACATAAGTACAATATGAAGGACATTCATTACCCGAGATATCTGCTATCCTTCAAACACAGTGTTGTTTTATAGGGGGAAAGTGGAAGATCATTTGAGGGAGATGCTGTGGACTACTGCAGAACCATTAAAGCTACAGAACACCCTGTACCTTTGTATTTTAAAGGGAAAGCTTTAAAGAGTGGTCCTCTGAAAATATTATAAGGAGGTCCAGCACAGAGAATGATTGTTCTTTAAGGGTGACTCTTCCTGATGCAGATGGTGTGTAAAACAGTTCTTCACACTGTGCTGCATAAATTGATGGCCACTGGTGGTTGCAGGCTGCTATACTCTTGGTGACGTCTGAGCCACGCAGCCCTGCAGGTGTCAGCTACTGGAGAGTTATGTGATAGATAAAATTTTAATGCTTTCTGTTCTGTATTTCTCTTGAATTTTTCTTTGGGTGAGTTACTATTAAAGGAACCATCCTACTTATAGTGTATTAAAGAGCAAAAGAAATGTAGAGGTCCTTGCTATTATTATGTCATAACAATTAGAGATGAATGTACAGTTCAGAAAAAGACAGTAACCATTACCCTTACCCCCAACTGGACTTGCATAAAAAAAAGTTTAAAAAAATCTTTGGACATGCCTGTCTCCAATTTCAGCACTTCTAAGAATAATTGCTGTATGTTTCAGCTTCTTTATTTCATGTCATTCCAGTACAGTTAAAAAAAACTTGTAAAGAAAACCATGGAATTGGGTAGCTTTATGATAGAAAAAGTCAAATAAATGATTGACAACTGGTGCTGAGATAAAATTATACATCAGAAACCAAACACTGCTAAGCCTGAAAGCAAACACTCCTCAGCTTTGAAATTCCAATTCCATTGTTCACTCAGTCTACTGCTAAAGAATGGATGATACTTCAGCTCCACACTTGAATTATGTGGGTTGCAAGTCATCTGATTAAAGTTCAGTTCAACAGCTTCTAAAACAGCTAAAAACAACATACAGTATAGTGACCTACATCTGTCTCTGTGGCATGGCTGGCTCTAGGATTTTTGCGCCCCAAGCAAAAAAATTTTTGGCCACCCCTGCTTTTTTTCATGCCCCGTGCCCCCCGCCCCTGGCTCCGCCCAACTCCGCCGCTTCCCAACCCCTTCCCCAAATCCCCGGCCCCGCCTCCTCCCCTGGGCCTGCTGCATTTCCCCACCCCCATTGCTTCCTGAGGCTCCCCCCCCCCAGCCCCCGGCAACCCTGCGTCCTAGCTCACCCCCGGCCCACCACCACCACCTCCCCCGAGCACGCTGCTGCTCGGCTTCTCCTCCCTCCCTCCCAGGCTTGCCGTGCCAAACAGCTGTTTCACATGCGGCAAGCCTGGGAGGGAGGGAGGAGAAGCAGAGTGGAGGTGAGCTGGGGCGGCATGGCCAGCGCCGAAATGCCACCCCTAGAAATGTGCCACCCCAAGCACCTGCTTGTTTTGCTGGTGCCTAGAGCCGGCCTGCTCTGCGGAGGCATTCGCTTACATTTTAATTAGGTTATAATTTGGCTATAGTAGGTAGAGCCCTCTAGAGTTAAACTGAGTTATAACTTCTATTCTAAACTTCCTTTGCTGGTTGCTTCAAGTACTGAAGCATGAACAACCACACATTTTCCCCATATGTTCTAATCAGAAATACTAGATACCTCAAAAACAGAGGAAACTAAAACTTCAAATGTCGCTTGGTTTTTTTAGGTTTCAAAGAGATCTTTAAAAAAGTGAGCGTCTGTTCTCATGAGATATAAAAAAGCATATTATTCCTTGATGATTCTAATTAGTTTTGCTATTATTCCATAGTATGCTGTAATTTTCCAAAGACAATTTCTGTGTACACTGTCAAAGCCTTCTGGACATTTATAAAAATTGATTACCACACTTTGTTCTATAATACATCTGGGCACAACAATATAGTCTGCACATGATCTCAGGGGTCTAAATGCTTGTTCCTCTCTAAATTGGAGATCTATTTGTTTCTTGATATGTTCCAGGATGACAATGTATGTGATTTCCCCAGGTACTGAGAGTAGTGCAATTCATCTCCACTTATTGCAATTGGGAAGGTCACCCTTCTGCAATTTTACTATAAGGCCGCCCTTCCACCAGGTTCGGTTCTTTTCTTCACTCTGTATTTGATCCAAGAAAGTCTGGAGGACAGTTTCATCACTTGCTTTAAGAATCTATCTGGTAATGTCATTCTTCCTAGCTGCTTTCCCATTTTTAAGTTTACTGATGGCTTTTCTAACTCCTAAATCAATACCAAACTCTGGTGGTAGACCTTCATCACATATTTTGATTAGTTCACTTGGGCTTGGTCTAGGTAAAACAGCCTGGAAACATTCTGCTCATCTTTTCCTCTGTTCTTCTTCTGTACTGAGAGTCTTTACATTTGCATCTTTAATAGGGACTGCAATACTGCTAAAGTTTTCTATTAGCTGTTTGATTGTCTTATACAAGGAAGGTCGCATCTTTGGTTAACATCTTCAGCCTCTTAACATTTTCTTTCAATAGATGCCCTTTTATCTCTTCTTGTACTCCCTTTTACCTTTGTCTTGAGCTCTCTTCTTCTTGCCACTTGCTTCCTTGTTCACATCTTAGCTTTAATGAGATTTTTTTAATGAATTTTTGCTTTCCACTTCCTCTTTTTCCACTGAAGCCCAAGTAGAATCACTAATCTGTTCTTTGCTTTTAGATTTTTGTTGTTCTTAGGTCTGTCTTTGTACTTTCTAGGTAGCACTCTCTGATGTTTTCCTGCAGAGTATCAGTCTCTTGGTTTTCTACAGTTGACAACATTAAAAAACTGAGCCTGTTCTTCAATTCAAGCTGAAAAGCACTTTTTTGTGTCTGGGTCTTTTAATTGTGTGCTGTTGATGTGCAATTTTAACTATCTTCATCCTCAGTAACTTAATCTTCAATTTAGTGATACAAAGATTATGCTTATGTCTGCTCCCCTGTTCACATGTACATCTGCCAACGAGCTGCAAAACTTTCATGTAATGCAGAGGTAATCTATCTGGTTCTTTGTAGTACCATCTGGGGAGTTCCATGTCACTTTATGGATTTTGCTATAAGGAAATATTATTCTCATACCATTAGGCTGTTCATTCTGCAAATTTCTACTAATCGTTCACCATTTTGATTCACGTCTGAACCCCTGCTACACTTACCCATAACTTTATCCAATCCATCATTCTTACTTCCAAACATTGTGTTAAAATCACCCATAGTAACTATGATATCATGTTTTGTTAACACATCCTGTCACAAATCATGAAAAGCATCTTTTTCCTCATCTGACTTTGTGTTGGTTGGTGAATAGCATTATACAACTGTTACTTTGAAGAATATAGTCTGAAAGTGAACTCTAACAATTCTTTTATTGATTGACTCCTACTCAGTCAATGCCTGGCTCTGCTTCATTTTACATTAGAGTTGCTACACCAGCTTAATGTGTTTCATCCACATTCCCGGAGTAGATGATGGTGTTATTTGTTTCTCTAAAGTATAGATTACTTGAATCTGTCCATCTACAGTCATTGGTTCCAAGGACATCAAGATGGTACCTATATATTTCTTTAATTATTTGAGCAGTTTTAGTAGTTTTGTGCATTGTTCTCACATTCCAAAATCTGATTTTCATTACTCTTCTGGCCTCAAGCAAGGGACTTTTTAGGACATGGGTTTCCTTATGGATTTGACTAATGCCTGTCATATTCTTCACAAGAAGTCAATCACTTGTTCGAGCATGATGCACACCTACATGGTTCCTGGTGTTTGTTTCTGTAGTAAGTTAATTTTGTGTGATGGGTTACCAGCCCCATGCACAACCTTAGGTCCAGGGCTCTTTATCCATTATTCAGAACTGTCCACATGTTGACCCTCCCACATCTGCCAGTGGGGGGACACAGTAACTTTATATGCTCCAAGATGTGGAGACTTAGTTTCCATTAAATGGACAAATCCCTATGAACCACTTTGAACCTCTGCAATGCCCCCTAATACATATTGTACATAGACTAAAATTAGAAAGGAACCTGCTAAGTAAAAAGGAGCACTACATGAAGCAAAATGCATATATTCACCAAAAATGCATACAGACAATAATTCTCCAGAGTCCTGGGTGAAAGCAGCTCAATCTTAATCAATATATGTTTCATTTTGGGTGCGGGGGGTGGTATATTGTTAATGAGAAAGTGTTAAAAAACTGGATGTAGGTCAGATTTCATTAAGACCAAAAACCTAATCAGAGATGTATATGTATTTACTTTTTTTATTAGATTAGCTATTCAGGTGTTAGCTAATATGTGAATAGCTAAATTAAAACCAAGTGAATTTGTGATAGTATGATGTACAACATAGTAAAATACAACTTGTGCTGTGTTGTTGGGGGGGGGGTTTGATGAATGATTTGCACCACAACACAGAAAGAGCAATACAAGAAAGACTGAAATTAGAGTGAACTGGATATGTGAAGACAAATTATATCTGACAGGAAAATTACTCAGATTTACTTGGGGCCTGATTTTCAATGACTTTAGCACACAACTGTCTGCACAAATAACTTCTATGCATGCTCATATATTTACATGCACAAATAGTCAACTAAGCATATTACTGGTGATATTCATCAACAAGCACCTGATTTTGTGCTCATGGGGTAGTATACTAATTAAATTCATGTGGTTGTATAAAATTGCATCATATGATCTATCTTTCAAATTCAGAACCTGGAAGACTAATCCAAGAACACAGAAACAAACAATAAAAGCAAAACGGACACCGTAAAATGAACAAAACATTGTGTATGTAATCCTGCTCCCATCAAATCTATAGAAATGTTGCCATTGGCTTCAGTGGCACCAGGATTTCACTCTTTATGAAAACATAACTTGATAGAAGAGTTAATATATCTGCAAAAAGGCATCAGAAGTGAAGTAAGGCAGAGAAAAAAACATGATTAGAAGACATTTAATTATGTTTCTATATACATGTGCAGGGGCATGAGTCTTGTAGTGGGAGAATCAGCATAAAAAAACCTCTTCCCAACATGCTTTGGAGAGTGGAGACAAGCAGAGTATTCATATAAGAAAGCTACCATAATAATTTAACATTTAATTAGAATTTTCTTAGTATTCAAAGTACTGCACAAACATGGATTAACCAATCTCAGAACACTTTAGTATGGTAGATATCCCCATTTAAGAGATGGGAGAACTGAGGTAGAGCAGTGAAGTAATTTGGCCAAGTACATACAGCAAGTTAGGGACAAAAGAAGGGATTAGAGCTCAGGAACCCCTGACTCTCAGGCCTGTCTTGGTTTCTCTGGACAACATTTCCTGTTTTATGAGCCATCACAAAAAGGTATCAAAGAAGACATTGGAATCTTTAAAGTTATTGTATCAGCAGATATTAAATTGTGCTGTACACAATTTAAACTGGCATATTGAGTAACCAACCCACTACCGGAACAGATTAAACTCAAGTACTGGCTTTGCTTCAGGAAAATCTTTAGCAAAACTGAGAAAATCTCAGATTTTCCTACAAAATATAATTCCAAATACCACATCATTGTTTTCAGGTTGTAGTGTAGGAGGTGGATAACAATGTTTTCTTTTTCAATTATTGTTATTGGCCAAATGAGCTGTATAATATGTAGTCATCACATTCAACAGTGCAACAGCACTCATAGCTTAGAGACTGCCACATATGGTGTTTTGTACACCCTACTAGGGCCCCAAAACCTGTATTCCTTATGTTCCCCAAACTCATTTATCCTATGAAATGAGGCAGGAATCCAGAGCTCTACAATGTTCCACACACACCTTCACTAACCAGAGAGAAAGACAGCACTTCTGACAGATTTTCCTAAACTACATATATGTGCTCTGAACCAATAGTACACTGGCAGACAGTTAACTGCAAACAGCAATCTGTGTTCACCAGGCCAACTGGCATATCTGCAACCTAAATCTTGCCAAATGTTAACTTTCTACTGCCTAGTACTGATATTCTGGAGATTGTATTTTTTGTAATTTTTTTCCCCACCTCTTTTCATTCCAGAAACCAGCTAAATTGTTTTGGCCTATAATTTAAAAAAAAAAAAAAATTCAGCCACAGAGATCCAAGACTGAAAACTTTTAAAGAAATTGAAAAAGCTCTCTGAAAATGGAAACACTTGAGTAACCCTAACTGTTCATATTTCTAGGGAAATTTGATGAGAATATCAAGGTCCTTAGTGAACTTTTTGCAGTTTTCTGTTTGTCTCCTTTCACTGGTATAGGATAATAATATATTGAAACATTGAAGATGAGACATATTCCTATACCAGATGGAAGGCGCATACAGGAATGCTTGACAAAAGGAACAATTAATTGTTCTGTTGTTGCTCTTCAATACAGAAGATATGAAATAAAATAATGGTAAACAGTGCATGGATTTTGTTCAAAAACTAACATATCTGTAGTGCAGTAATGAGATGTACCCAGAGATATTCAAGTGAGGCAAACACATTCATTGTGAGCTCAGGTACCCCCAAGATAATATCATATCCAAACTATATGTTGGGAAATTATCTGAGAAATTATTATTTCACTTTCGACTTTCTAGCTCCTTCGTTTCTCAGAAGTAGAATATACCATTTAGACAAGCTGTTCCCAGGTCTGGAAAATGTGCAATATATATGAGTACCCTCCTTTCCCCATCTTTATCTTCTGCTGATTATTCTACAAAGGGACAGTTCAGTATCACCAGTTAACATGTTGTGAATTATGGGTTCAAAAATTTCAATTTGCAGCTATCCTTAGCAAATAATGAGAACCATCTGGACTGAGTGATAGGAAAATTGAAACTAATTGATCCTGCCATTGTAGAACATTTTATGGAACATGAAACTAGAGAAGATAATATTGAGCACTCTAGAGTTAATCAAAATTGTACATCAAATTAATCAGTGGTATGTTATTGAAACTGTTCATTTTGTGTTTAACACTGTTGAAGAAAAACAACACGTAGGAAGCCCAAAGAAATTCCCATTTTATTAATCATAGTAATCTGTCAGCAAACTGTGACTAAGCTGAAGGTAGAAGAAAATAACACATGTATTTGTACATAAAATAATATTTATATGGGTGTTCCTCATCTCCCTCCTTGCCTATGCTTTGCATGTCACTTGTCTTCTTAGGACCTAATCCTGCACAGTGATCAACACAGACAGATTGCTTCATCCACATACAGCCCCAGAGACTTTGATCACAATGCAGGATTAGGGTTTGTTATATTTATTTAGAAGAAATATATGGGCTAACGGAGTTAACATAACTCAGTCACTGTCCAACATTAAACAGTGTTAAACAAAGTTCGGGGTTTGGTATACAGAGACCTCTGCCTGCTTAGTATTATTGCAAACACACCATTAAAAATCCTTTAAACCTCTTAGTAAAGATAAAGAAAAGAAGGGAAAACAGTTAAAGTATTTGAAATGTACAGTATTAAATAAGGCTTTCATTTTAATATCACTTGTTCTCTTTCCCTTTAGCTGGAGGGCCTTTTTAGAAGGAAAAATCCCCTTGTCCGATAGTCCTTCAGATGGTATCAAAGATGGTAATAACTGTCCTTTTGGATAAAAGAGAAGAATTTAGTTGAGATGGGGTGGCACTGTTGTTAAAGTCTGATTCTGTTTCATGCCAGGTGGTGTTTGGGATTCAGATGGAGCTGGTAGAGGTGATGATGTCATCTGGGTCCATCTATCTGGCCTGGTATGATCAGGACATCTCTCTGAGGTGCCAGGAAATGGTGGAGGTGGTAGCCATGATGGTGAAGCTTGCTCTAGTAGATAATTTTTCTCTCAAGTCTCTTCTTGAAGGACCCAAAAAGGGAGTGGTGAGTGGAATAGCCCATCCTCTCATTATTTTGTCCACAAATTAGGTCTAGTTTCTGACACACCAATTTTGGCTTATTAATTTCCAGACCCACATTTTCTTGTTGATCCCAGGTATCTTTGAGTTTTATCAGTAGGCTTTTTTATCTGGACATATTCAGTCTGTCTGTCTTCCTTCCTTTAGTACATTTTCCCAGCAACATTTGTTGTTACGACTTGTGACAGTTTATGAACTTTCAGTCACTTTTTACAGCTAAGCTCACAATTAGGGTAAATTTGTAGGCCCAATTAATACAACAGATTTTAGATTGGGGATCATTGTCTACTTCCACTCAACTTTATAGAGTGCCGAATACAGTAGCTTGGCTGAGCCTTATTACACTACTCTAACACGAGTAATGAATAAAACAGTTTATTCTGTTATGAAGAAAAATCAAGCTAGAACAGCCAGCCTCTAGCACAGTTCTAAGGCTTTAATCCATCAAAGCAATTAAGTACTTGCATAACTTCAAGCATGCAAGTAGTTCTACTGGCATTTAGTAAAGCCACATGCTTACAGTTATACACATGCTTGAGTATTTTGATAGATCAGGGTTGAAAACTCTATCTTGCATACAGTGTGTGCATTTCAAAGTTCCATCAATTACAACAACTTCACTGGTTTCAGAGATATTCAATATAATTGAAAAGGTGAATTGTGTTAGAAACAATAGAATCTTTCAAAGTCTTGAACATTTATAAGATAAGTGTCTATTATCCTCCTGTCGATTATGTGTACAGATGTGCCCTTCAAGACATCATTTTAATGACACATTTTATGTTAGCATCTAATAAAAAGTTTGATGAAAATAGTACTTGTGGTTTTATGGTTTGGTCTAGACGTGATAAATCGACCGCCGAATGCTCTCCCGTCAACACCGGTACTCCACCGGAGCAAGAGGCACAGTCGGAGTTGATGGAGGACTGTCAGCTGTCGACTCACAGGAGTGAAGACACCGCAGTGAGTAGATCTAAGTACGTCAACTTCAGCTATGTTATTCAAGTAACTGAAGTTGCGTAACTTAGATCGATCCACCCTAGTGTAGACCAGGCCTAATTGTGTTTAGCTTACCATGCAGATTATCTGAAATCTTGAAAGAGATGTATGTCTCTGGTATTAATTCATTCTTCTGATCTAATTAAGATATATATATTTTCTTTGTTCTTGAGCTAATTTTTGTTTGATTTTGCCCATCCAGTAGCTTTAGATATTCTTGGGTTGGGGGCGGGGACATACACACTAAAAAGTGTCTTTTGTACTTGGGAAAACAATGTATCTTGAACAACAGCATGAGCTGTCATTTATGCTAGTCATTACTGACCATAGAAAACAGACTTCTGGTTATTGTAGTTGAACTTGACATGACCCACAAAACTTTTAATATCTTGTGAGATTGGGCAAACAAATGCATTTCACTGTTGCATTTAAACAAGAATATATCACTAAAAAGCTAACAGTCCTCAAAGGCTGAGCAAGTAAGCTTTGATCTTTAAAGGGAACAGTGAACTCAGAACTAAAATTCTTATAGGTAATCCAAATGGAATACTCAGGGCTGCAGAGGTTCTGCAAGTGACTCACATTCCAAAATGCTCAGAATAAATATCAGTTCAGACATCTAAAGTGTTCTTGGTGAGCTCAAATGGAACTAATGACTTAAAACAAGCTTTACTAATTATTAATCAATGAGTGAGTGAATAGTATGTTTTGTTACAGGATACGAGCCAATAGTAAAACAGATTTGGAAAGCTGAATGTGGCTTTAATAAGATATTCAAAAAGGAAGTCAGAACTCAGATACAGACACACAAATTGATATATATGCCAAAGCTATAATAATGGACTCGGCTGACAACTAAATATATACAATGTCGTTGTATATCCAGGCAGGTTACAAGTAATTATCTAGCGTGAGATAGTTTGCTCATCTTCCTGTTTTGGAAAACCTTTATTTTAACTGGTAACTAGAAAACCCTTTTCTTGTTTAGTTATTCTTCTTCTAAGCTGATCATTTCAAAACAACCCTGAAATCCTAATAAAAATGCTAGGAATGCCTGGTTGTATCAGTCTGTAAAACATTTTGGACCAGATCCTCAGCTGGTATTAATTTGCATATTCCCATTGACAGCACTACTTCCTACAGCAGTGAACTGAGTGGGGGTCTGACCCAATGTCAAGGGGCCTCAAGCAATAGTCCATCCAGACCCCAGAGATCAGCCCTGGGCAGCTGTGTAAGGGCTGTGAATAATGGGTGAAGTTCAGGAAAGCTCAGTGATATGTTTCAATTCTAGTGATTGCTTCACATTTTCAGTGAAAGAGACTAGAAACGTATATTTTATTTTATGTAACTAAAATAAAGCTGAAATTCTCCTTTATATGCCGAAATCCCATGAAATGGGGAGGCCTGCAGACACAGGCCTCAAAAGCCAAGTTCTGATTATAGCATCTTCTGATTTCAAAACATTTAAAAACATGTTTCAGAGTGGTAGCTGCGTTAGTCTGTATCAGAAAAAAAGCAAGGAGTCCTTATAGCACCTTAGAGACTAACAAATTTATTAGTCTCTAAGGTGCCACAAGGACTCCTCATTTTTTTTTTTTTAAATTGTGATTTTTGGGAGATGCCTGTTTTTGTGATCTTTTCAAGCAGGCCTTTGAGTCTAAGTGGTGCAAAAATGTTATTACCAGTGTTATAGCTGAACTTGCAGAGTTTGATGCTTCTGGATTTATTTCACGTAGTGGGGGTCTATAAAACAGCTTTCCTATATTATGGAGAAGGGAAAAAATGAGAATTTAGGCTTAACGGGATTTCTTACAAATACTGTAAGGAAAGTTAGAAAATCTGTCAGTTAAAGTTAGGATTGTTTTTGTACATCTCCACCTACAGAAATTTGTATGGGAAAATATTCTTCAGAACTTTAACTCTGATGGTCTCTGCAAGGCCTGTACTTCCTAACCTTTACTAGCACAAATAATCCCTACTCATATGATTGGTCCCATTGAAGTCAATAGGATTACTCATGTAAGTAAGGGATTGTAGCATCAGGCCCTAATACTGTATATTTTCTTTGAAAAATTATACTGAAACAGATCATTTTTAAAATCTAGTACAGAATATTAAAGGAATAGATATACAAGAGGCATATCAACTGTTCTAAAATTAGATGAAAGAGTCAGATGGATTTATAGCTGCATATTTTCCTTAATGTTTGGCTAAGTCAAAATTTTGTTTATGAAACTATTGGGGTTACAGTGGGAAACTGAGTCAGAAGTCCACACAATTTAGGCTTAATCAATTTTCACCTTTACAATTGCAGACAGAATTATCAATTACAGTGTCTTGACATATATTTATTCCAGATGATAATAACAGACAAGACAGACTGGATACAGCGCCCACATTACCATATTCAAAGGCACCAGGAAGTTCTTCCATCTTCCATGATGGTCATCACCTCTTCTGATCTCCTGGTCTGGTCTTTTGTCCCAGTCCTTCATTTTCTCAAATTTAGGCCTTGCTCACTTAGGGGTCTTTTTATACATTTTTATGTTACAGATTCCTTAATCTTTCTCTAATCAGCTTTTATTTAGCACATCAACCCTTTGGGGGGTTTTGTAGCCTGTACGTTACTCATGCACAAAATTAAATTTATCCAAATTCTGCATTTTTTGCTATTTATGCAGTTTTTATGTCATGTTGTTTTATCACCCTGTTCCTGGGTCTTCCCAGTAAAAGACTTCTTGTTGGTACAGATTTGTGTTTTTTTATCTCAAAACCTCCAGTACAACACGTTACTGCTGTTCTGTCAGCAAAAACGTATTTTTAGCAAATCAGCAATTCTAGGTAAAATCTAGGTAGAATTGGCAAAACCACACTTATCATAGAATCATAGAATATCAGGGTTGGAAGGGACCCCAGAAGGTCATCTAGTCGAACTCCCTGCTCGAAGCAGGACCAATTCCCAGTTAAATCATCCCAGCCAGGGCTTTGTCAAGCCTGACCTTAAAAACCTCTAAGGAAGGAGATTCTACCACCTCCCTAGGTAAAGCATTCCAGTGTTTCACCACCCTCTTAGTGAAAAAGTTTTTCCTAATATCCAATCTAAACCTCCCCCACTGCAACTTGAGACCATTACTCCTCGTTCTCTCATCTGCTACCATTGAGAACAGTCTAGAGCCATCCTCTTTGGAACCCCCTTTCAGGTAGTTGAAAGCAGCTATCAAATCCCCCCTCATTCTTCTCTTCTGCAGGCTAAACAATCCCAGCTCCCTCAGCCTCTCCTCATAAGTCATGTGTTCCAGACCCCTAATCATTTTTGTTGCCCTTCGCTGGACTCTCTCCAATTTATCCACATCCTTCGTGAAGTGTGGGGCCCAAAACTGGACACAGTACTCCAGATGAGGCCTCACCAATGTCGAATAGAGGGGAACAATCACGTCCCTCGATCTGCTCGCTATGCCCCTACTTATACATCCCAAAATGCCATTGGCCTTCTTGGCAACAAGGGCACACTGCTGACTCATATTGAGCTTCTCGTCCACTGTCACCCCTAGGTCCTTTTCCGCAGAACTGCTGCCTAGCCATTCGGTCCCTAGTCTGTAGCTGTGCATTGGGTTCTTCCGTCCTAAGTGCAGGACCCTGCACTTATCGTTATTGAACCTCATCAGATTTCTTTTGGCCCAATCCTCCAATTTGTCTAGGTCCTTCTGTATCCTATCCCTCCCCTCCAGCGTATCTACCACTCCTCCCAGTTTAGTATCATCTGCAAATTTGCTGAGAGTGCAATCCACACCATCCTCCAGATCATTTATGAAGATATTGAACAAAACCAGCCCCAGGACCGACCCTTGGGGCACTCCACTTGATACCGGCTGCCAACTAGACATGGAGCCATTGATCACTACCTGTTGAGCCCGACAATCTAGCCAGCTTTCTACCCACCTTATAGTGCAAGGCGTTGGCCGCAGGTGAGGTAACACTTAACGCATACACTGTCCATAATTAAGTATTATTAAAATATAGCAAAAAAGCTCTTAACCTTACCATTTACAATTCTTCAGTTGTACATTTCAATATTATAATTTAATTTGTGTGTATCCTACTCTACTGTTAATTTGTGTGGAGGAGTGGCCTTATTGAAAACATGATGATGCTTTTCTCTCAGCATTTCATATCTTCTTTGAATACAAAGGCCTATGGAAACCCATGTTTAAAGTCCAGTTTTGTTTGTGAATAAAAAAAAAAAACTTAATTAGAAAATTTCCTGTGTTGTATCTGGAGGGGAGGGGGGTTCTTCTGTTTTAGGGCCTTAATATTTAGTTGCTATTAATAGTACTCCAGCAAAACTTTTATGAAACAGATAATATTTAGCTTCTTGTGGCCTTTACTGTAGAATCTCTTTACTATATATGGATGTCATGATGATAATTTTCTAAAATAGAAAAGATCACACTTGAGTGTATCATCTCAGAACAGTTACATCCAGACCACCTTGCATCTTTAATTAGCAGGGATATTGCAGATAGCATTCCCAAGCTAATGAGGAAAGGAGATAATAACTCAGAAATCAGCCTACTGTATTGATAGGACTTGACTTGAAAAAAATTGCCATTGAGTAGTGACGGGATTTTTTTTTAATCAGCGGGATGAAAACATATCATATACTCTACATTTTCTTTTAATTATTAGAGGAGTAGGCATGAATGCTTTCCCCCCCTCTCTCTGTACTATTTGTATATGCTGTATTGACTGTCTAGCTCAATAGATCAGAGAAAATCATGAACAAAAAGTACATTATGATGCGGAACAGCATAAAATCTCTCTACGTTGTGGATGTGGCAAAATCTTTTTTCACTTTGTTTTGTTGAATTCCCAGATATACTACATCTTAATGAAAGTCTGTCTCTTCATTAAACAGTCAGTAGATAAAAAAGTCAGGAATTGAAAATACAAAAATGTTTAATGGATTAGTTATTATTGATAATACCAGCTAACTCTTATACAGCACTCTCCCTTAGTAGATCTCAAAGCACTTTGCAATGGAGGTCAGTACCATTATTTCCATCTTGTACATGGAGAAAGTAAGGCACAGGGAGGAAAGTGACTTTCCCAAGGTCATCCAGGAAAGCAATGACAGAGCCAGGAATTGAGCCTAGGCAATACTGAACAATACTGCCTCCTAAGTATTAGTCAGCCAAGTGAAGAGCTCACATGAATATAGTTGGGCATCCAATGAAGAGAATCACTGAACATGTTTCTAATATGTATTTGTGAACCCAGGGGACAGAATATCAAAAACAACCTCATGAATATCAACCTCAGAATATCAAAAACAACCTCATGAAACTCTTACTTTGAAAGAAGTAGGGAGGAATATAATTCCCAGCTTTTTCTATTCTGTGCATTAAATCTCATCCTCAGACAGCAGCAATTCTTTGTTGTTGTAATCTGTTGATCTGTACATTGTTTATATTTTCTATCAGATGCCATTTGGCATAATCTGAAAATTAAAGTCAACTAAAAAAAAGTCTATCTTTCATTCAGAGACAAGCAGACCTCAAACAAAACTTTGGAGATCTACTGCTGAGCCATTTCTTCAAACATAATAGATAGAGTCCAACTACATTGCAAAATCTTGTCAATCATCCTTTCCCTGAAATCTAAGCTAATCACCTTTCTAAATAGAATGCCTGGATACTCACTTCATTTTTCTCCATAAAACCTTAAATAATAAGGTAGTGGGGTTTCCAACATGCCTAATATAGTAGTCAAATTTTGACTGGGACCACTTCTCGAGCAGAGACAGTATATTTGTTCTTGAAATGCCTACCCAGCCTTTGGCTGCTCCAATGAGTGTCATCTGGGTGCCACATAATGACAGCTATGGTGGTTTTGTGATGTGTACATTTAGCTTCTAGAACTTGGACTAAAACAACAACAAGTTAATTTCACATATTCCACAGAACTGCAATGAGATGGTAATTGTAATTGAAGAATTGCGGGGGAGACTTAAGCTCAATGAAATTATATAATAGGAGATAGCTATTATTTCCAATTAAAACAACATCTTACCCTTCATCTCTCTTCCTTCCTTTTGTGAATTCCATGTGTCCCCATAACCCATTCCTGAGGGACCCATTCATTGACTAGTGCATGGCTAGTCCCCTCTTCCCTCCTTGGCTACCTTGCTGTTTATGGGTGTCTCAAACTATATGTGTGTGACCCACACAATGACAATCTGGCTTTTTGTCCCCTTTTAGTGGCGAGACCATAACAGAGGTTTATGAATCTGCTACTACGTCTGAGCTAATGCAGTAAGTCTTTGAGCTCACATAGTAATGACTCATGCTTTTAGGTCCTGAGATTGTGGATTCAATCCCCACTATTGGCCTAGCCAAAGGACATCATTGAAAGGTTGAAGTTATAGGATAAGAACGGAAAGGTGGAGAAGTAGCTCAGAGAGGGAATTAATTGTCAGCTGGCCAGCTGTCTACCTGTAAACCCAGCTGAAATACAAATGACCTCCTTCAAGGTTAATGGTCTTGTGCTGGCGCAGGAGGGTGAATGAAACATAACAGTCAAGGAGTACCTAGGAAGAAGAGGGGCACTGTTGTTGGTCTTCAGCCCTACCCCTTCCATGCATGCACAACTCCCACTGGACAGCCTATAGTACAAGCAGAGTTGGGAGGATAATCTTGGAAACACTGTGCTTTGGGATTGTGATTCACACAGTTGCTTGATCTTTATTTGATTAACAAAACAGGATGTGAATGTCTAAAATCTAAACCATGATGAGATGAAAGAGCTGCCTGCACACAAACCAAGGACTGAATTCACACAGACCCAGAATTAGCATCTAACATTTGGAAATGTTCTTCCCTGTGAGGCATATTCTCAGGAGACTGCGGAGACTCTTGCACAATAGCTGTCCCTTTTTTGTAGATAAATAAAGGAGTCCAGTCTATATATTTGTCTAGTTTTACAGGCCTAATTTACAAAATAATAATAATCAACAGAACAAAGAGGATTGATACTGTGATTTTAGTTTTTCAACTTTATTACTAGGGTGGCGTTTACTTCAGACAATATATCCTGTATAATAATGTGCATTATATTAAATAGGCAAAAATTAGCTCAAAGCTAAAATGCTGAAAAAATCTTTTCTTCCTTCCCTCAAGCATAAAGGCTTGATTCAAAATGTAGACGTTTCTCTGATGTAGATTTTGGGCATTAAAAAAAAAAAGCTTCTTTGCAGTGATTAAGGACCTAGAACTCTGCTGACTGGAAAAAACTGCCCTGATATATATGGAAAACATGGGCTCTTTTGCCTCATGTTATTAGTTTCCATTTAAGTTCTTCCACTTCATTGTCAATTGGTCAATGTTTCCAATGGGCCTTTCCAAAAACCTAACCAACATGGAATAGGCTGTTCTTTCTTGAATACTTATGACTCAGATAGTTTATTACACTTCTCTGTCACCCCAGCACAATTCTATTTCCCAGTGTCTTCATTCTTTCACAGATTTATGATTCCCTGAGTTCCTCTGTGTTTGGGAAACATCATGCTAAGCTCAAAAGTCCTTGATTAGATAACAGTCTTTGAACAGTGCTGTATTTTGCTAACTTTTGAAAAGATAGCTCAGGGCTAGATACCATAGAAAAAAAGCATTCAGCTCCTTCACTGTGAAGCCCTGAAAAATTGAGTTTTATATTGGATTGGACCAATGGCTTGTTAAAGCAACTTAACATTCTTGAGTAACAAGATTTTTTTCCTCTGACAAACTATCATTCTTTGTAAGGATGACTGAAATATTTTAGTATATCTTAGAAATATTATTCAGTCTCATGGGGCCAAATGCTTATCTCACAGCATATCCTGTCACAAGGTTATGCAGTGGAGAGGGGCAGAGAA
The DNA here is from genome assembly GCF_965140295.1 of Lepidochelys olivacea. NCBI lineage: Eukaryota > Metazoa > Chordata > Testudines > Cheloniidae > Lepidochelys > Lepidochelys olivacea. Next base: position 100,882,878 of record NC_140414.1, read on the forward strand.
GAGGGCTCTACAATGGACAAGGAAAATAAAATAAATCTTCTCCCATTCTAGGCCACAGAGCAATAACAAGACTGCTAGTAACCCCTCTGGTATTCTTGTGCCTCTATTGTGAATTCAGTTGCTGGTGGCTCTGTATATAGTCATATTTTATTAATTATTTTAGATCATTAATGAATAAAATAAATAAATCTGTACCTGACACAAGCCCCTGATGTGCCTCACTAAATACCTATCACCAGTTTGATACTTAAGATTTACTATTATTTTTTATTTAGTCATAGTGTTTATAGCCAGAAGGGACCACCAGATCATTTAGTCTGACCCCCTGTATATCACAGATCACCAACATCACCAAGCACCCATACATTAAACGCAACAACCAAATTTAGACCAAAGCATTACAGCCTACATAAGACTGGGCTATTATGTTCCACAAGTGGAGAATAGGAGGGATAGAGGTGCACCAGTGCCCAAGGCCTGCATAGCGGCAGGGAAATGATTACGTGAGATACATCCAGATAATCCTGGAAAATGACCCTATTTAATGTTTCAATCTGTTCTCAATCCACTTGACATATTGATGCAGATTTGAGTTATGCTGAGAGTAAGACTGCACCAGGGCCAAACACCCCATCTAAATAACACTGGTTTAAATTAATTTAAGAGGATCTGTAATCTGTTACACATCAATTGTGGTGTCGTCTCGGACACCCCAACTTTCTTCTGAATGGATAGATTTAACATTGCTATCCAGGTTTTCTCACACACACACCCCACACACACAAACTCACTCTCCTGCTGTTAATAGCTTATCCAAATGTAAGGAGAGTGGTCACTTTGGATAAGCTATTACCAGCAGGAGAGTAAGTTTGTGTGTGTGCGCGTATGGGGCGGGGGGGGGGGGTGAGAAAACCTGGATTTGTGCTGGAAATGGCCCAACTTGATTATCGTACACATTGTAAGGAGAGTGATCACTTTAGATAGGCTATTACCAGCAGGAGAGTGGGGTGGGAGGAGGTATTTTTTCATGCTTTTTGTGTATATATAATAAGATCTTCTACACTTTCCACAGTATGCATCCGATGAAGTGAGCTGTAGCTCACGAAAGCTTATGCTCAAATAAATTGGTTAGTCTCTAAGGTGCCACAAGTACTCCTTTTCTTTTTGCGAATACAGACTAACACGGCTGCTACTCTGAAACCTGTCATTCCTTAGTGTTTGTTTTCTTCAATCTATTTCAATCTAATACTCTTACATTGCTCATTCCCTATTATACAGAATCCAAGTGTCTTGTAGACCCCAGTTCCAGTCTTCCTTCTTTCATATTCTCAGTTAGTGCCTCTTTTAGTGGGATGGCTCCCCCTCTAATTCAAGTATCCACCTTTTGGATAAAAAAGTCATCTTCTGTGTATCTGAGAGACCACCGTGATGATGCATATTTTGATATATTTGCTACCAAATAAATATCTCAGTTGTGAAAACCCCCAAGGAGGATGGTTTACCATGGGTTTGACATATTCAGGGTAACCCCATGAGAGGGTACATGAATGCTTTGAGAAGACATCTCTGCTTATTCTTTCTTTGATCAGTCTATGCAGCAAAATGAAATAAGCAAATGTTGCCTTTTGCTAGTTTTAATTCCATTTCACTAATAGAAAATGTGACTGCATAATTAACTGCATAAGCTACTTTTGTGCACTTGATTTTCAAAACGTGTATGTCATAAATATAAAGGGAAGGGTAACAACCATCCTGTATACAGTACTATAAAATCTCCCCTGGCCAGAGGCACAATATCCTTTTACCTGTAAAGGGTTAAGAAGCTCAGGTAACCTGGCTGGCACCTGATCAAAAGGACCAATAAGGAGACAAGATACTTTCAAATCTAGGGGGCGGGGGGAAGGCTTTTGTCTGTCTATTCTGTGTGCTTGCCGGAGAGAGATCAAGAAAGCAAGCAATCCAACTCCATTGGAACTAGTAAGTACTAGCAGGGAACTGCATTAGTTTACTTTTGTTTAGGCTTGTGATTTTCTCTGTGCTGAGAGGAAGGTGTATTCCTGGTTTTCTTTTTGTAACTTTAAAGTTTTTGCTCAGAGGAAAATCCTCCGTGTTTTAAATGTGTTTGCCCTGTGAGATTAGCTTCCTTTCTAATTTTACAGAGTTGCTTCTTTTACCTTTCTTCTTTCTAATAAAGTTCTATTTCTTTTAAGAGCCTGACTGATTTCTCTATGGTCCTAAGACCCAGGGATTTGGGTCTGTGTTCACTTTGTAACCAATTGGTTAGGATATTATTCTCAAGCCTCCCCAGGAAAGGGGGTATAAGAGCTTGGGGGGATATTTTGGGGGAATAGAAACTCCAGTGGTCCTTTCCCTGATACTTTGTTAAATCACTTGGTGGTGGCAGCGTACCCTCCAAGGGCAAAGAGTTTGTGCCTTGGGAAAGTTTTACGCAAAGTTGGTAGAAATAAGCTTAGGGGGTCTTTCATGCAGGTCCCCACATCTATACCCTAGAGCTCAGAGTGGGGAGGGAACCCTGACAGTGTATGTTAGGAGAACAATATGAAGCAGTGGCACACTAAACTGCACAGTCAAAGATTTAAAATTATTTCCAGGAGTATAATTGAAGAACATATTGCAATTGAAATAAAAAATTCTGCTGCTCAATTTTGAATAAAATCTTCAGCTTTTCAAACAATTAAGAGTGGAATAGTCTACTTATCCTGAGCAAGGGAACTGTCATGGGAGGATCACACTTTGACAAAGTGCCCTTTTCCTCCACTATTCCCCTACAATTCAAAGACAGTAGGAAATTAGTCCTTAGGCTGGCTGACAGAAATGATTCTGTCAGCCAGAGTGATACTGCTTTTTTTGCCTGGCTGGTCCTTTAAGAATGTTCCTCAATTCAATGAATGTCAATCAAACAAGAAGCACTTGGCCCTGAGTTAGGAAGTCAGGGTGTACACATGCATCATTCCCAGGCACCTGGTTCCCAGGGACATCAGTTTGGACACACTCTGCCCCCTGGGGAAAAAAATATAGGGATGAGTGGATGCCTAATGAATCCTTATGTGGCTGCTGCTGCTGCTGGCAGAGTAGCTTTGTAGCTGCTGGGGCCTAAAAATGATGACATTTCATGTGAAAAAAAATCTTGAATATACACTTGCAAATTTGAATGGCTCTAAAATCAATGATGCATAAATTCAGTGCAACAATATCAGTTGTTCCAATTTTATTCAGCTCTCATCTGCTTTCCATCCATTCTGTATTTGAGCATGCAGATGAATGCATTATGCTGTATGTAAATTCACATATATCATACAAGACACCAGCAGATACCCTCTTATTACAGTTAAATTTTAAAACCCAATTACTAACACCAGTTTAGTATAAATTGGGAGACAAAGCACTATTAATATTTTGTTCTGAGACCATCATTGATATTTCTTAAATGCCATAACAGTGAAAACATTTTTTTTCATATTCAGAGTAATTCCATCAGATATACTATACTGAGACATAATAGCTGGCAGGGTACAGGAAAACAATTCATGAATCTTTAGCCAAAGAGCTGTATCCTTTTTCTCAGAGCTAGATGGATCTTGCCTGCCCTCATCTGGATTTAATGGAGGGTTCATTGTTCAACAATGGAAAGGAATGAATTTAAAAATCAACAAAATATCATGTTATATAAGAAGTTAGGTTTACGTTTTGGCAGATGTAATGCTCTTTGTTAGCAGAAACAGAGATGATTTATCGAAGAGATTCCTTCAAGGAGTTTTGAAAGAGAAAAAGCATCACTGGGGAAGAGAGTGTGATGGAAGGTAAAATAAAAATGGGATTGAGAAACTAAGCTAAAAGAATGGGCTTTCTGGCCTTATTTCTCCATAAGATCAGAAAGGCCTCTTTTTCCCCAGAAGGAACACCTGCTGTCTATTCTGCTACCTCTAGGAGATACACAGTCCCATTCTGACAAATGAAAGTAAAATCTCTGCAGGAAAGAAATGGAGTGTTTGTCTGTGAATCTGCAGGTAACCAAGGTAATGTGCCATAAAATACATTGGAAAACTGCTATTAAAGCAGTGACAGGGTTTATATTTTTCTAATGGTAAATATATTGTGTTGAGATTTGAAAGTAGACACATACCAATCACTGTTAAGCTCTAGTGATTACTGCCCATTCTGTTAATGTAAAATTAAATATACCTAGATTGTAGACATTGATATCTAAAAATTAAAAAGTCATTGATATATTATTCTTATCTTCCTTCCCCCCCTTTCCATTTTTCTCTCTTTTATAGTCCTATTAAAACATAAGAATGGCCATACTGGGTCAGACCAATGATCCATCTAGCCTAGTATCCAGTCTTCTTACACTGGCTGGTCCCAGATGCTTCAAAGGGAAATAAGAGAACAGAGGAATTTATCAAGTAATCCACAATTATTTTTCCCTCTGAGGAGGAAGGAGTAGTGACCTCCTACTAGCCCTAACTCCCATTGCAGATTTTTAGGGTCAACCTGTAGACTCATTATCCAATCCTTAACTTAGACCTATCATGCCTCCTTGATTACAGAACCCGTGCCACTCCTGCCCACTTTCCTGCTACTTCCCCCTTCCACTCTCCAGTTCCACATAATGTATCACATTTTAGGTAAGCTACAGCTCCATTCAAACTACACTTTAGGACTTCCCTAGTATTTAGGCCCCAAAGTCAATCACTGGGGGAAAAAACAGGTATTAGGAAAGCAAAGCCATCACCTTATCTGGGCCCAAAGGTAAAGTGGCCAAAAAATGAGTGTTATCAGCATATTGACTGCATTAGAGCCCAAACAATCCTTCTATCTCCATTTGCAGCCTCATATACATAAGAAAAAAGAGAGCAACAGAACAAAATTCTAAGCTACCCCACATAAGAGAGACCTATAGGGTGAATGAGCAGCTGTCCAATACACTTCTGTATAACCCTATAGGCTCTGCATGTAGACATTATCTGAAATATTTAAAGAAAATCAGCATGGCCATGAACCATCAGAAACTTTTTTTACCCTCCGACCCACGATTGCATTTCTCTTTTATCCTCTTAGATGATATTGTCACTAAGGAATTGTCCACATTTTTTCATGGAGAATGAAACTATTCACTTGAACTTTTCACCAGTTTTCCTAAAATTCAAATAAGAAGAGCATGTTTAGCTGATGTTGAATCCCTTGTTGTCATTGTTTTCTGCAGTAAAAGCTACTTTTCTCTCACAGATATTCAAATGGCAGATAAATCTGTGAGTCATACTCACAAAAATGTATGAAAATGGGTGGAGACACCAACTGAAAATCCATACACAATCCATACAAAAAATACCCCAGCAAACCTCTCCCAGGCAGCACAAACAAATTGCAAACCAGTTCAAGATTCCACCCCACCTGAAAAGAAAGGCCACCTAAACCTACCTCAGCTCTGGCTAAATGCCTTCTTACAGCAATGGAGCAAGACCTGAAATTCAACAAATTCAGGCTTATTTTGGACCTATGCAGGGGCAAAGAGGGACTCTTCTGGAGAATGCTCCAGTTCGGATGCCTCTGCTGATATCAACTGTGATACTATGACACAGACAGAGGATGCATAGTCACCTAAACTTCCACATGGAAGCCAGTGAATACCCAGTACAGATCATTAAGAGCTGGTGCAATGATTATGGTGGGATAACCTATTTAACTAATGAACTGTCACATTCTGCCTTAGCTTCAGCTTTTGAATGGATAAGTATAACCATGCAGAAAGTATTGCAGTAGCACAATCACCCGATGACAAAGATATAGCAAATGGAAGCAAGGTCCTCATCTGAGAGAATGCATTTCAACTTCCCTGCCAAACAAAGAAGAGACATGGTTTTGGTTGCTGCTGCTACGTGATTGTCCACAAGCAGCTGGGAGCAAAGCTGTGAACTTTGGTAATCCTGGGCAATTTCTCCCAGTGGTTCCTAAAAGAGCTCACTAATAGAGGCCAACTGACTCTCACCTCCATCAAGGAAAAACATGAGTTTTCCCTGAAGGGCCTTGTGACGGGGTTGGGACTCACCAACGCAGGGCCTCCTGCTGACTTGTCAGGGAATTAGCTCAGTCCAGTGTGGAGCGCCCTCCACTGGTGGTGCCCTGTCCATCTCTCGCCCTCTCTTGGTGCCTGGCCCCGTGTTGCTTCCTCCTTGCAGCGTCCTCTTCAAGACACTGCCCTCCAGCAGTGCCTCCTAGTCCTAGTTCACCCCCTTATGGGGAGGGGGCAGTATCAGCAGTCTTTCACTTTGCCCAGCCACAGCAGCCAACCACACCCCAAAGTCTACCCCTTTTGCCAGGGGTCCGGTGCAGTCCACTATCGCCACATCCAACAGCTGGGTGTATGTGCCAGGGGGAAGGGGGGTATCCAGGCCCGTCCTCTACTCTGGGTCCTGGCCCAGGGACCCTTTGGTGACAGCCTTCCTGCCCTCCTTCTCTCCCCTTGTCTGCCTCTCTCCCTTGGTCGCGTCCCTTTCATCCCCATTGCACCAGCCTGGCCCTTCCCTCACGGCCTGCAGCCTGGCAGATACCAGGCTGGAGTTCCTTCTGCTCCCCTCGCCTGCCCCGCACTGCGCTGTCCCTGGTGCTTATCTCCTTGTACAGGAGACAAACCTTCACCCTCTGAAGGCCTGGAAGAGACCACCTGCTCCCTTCCTGGGCAACCTTTATATAGGGCTGAGCCTGCCCCTGATTGGCTCTCTCTTACTCAGCCTCTGATTGGCTCCCTAGCAAGCCTTCTCTGATTGGCCGCCCACCTGCACAGCCTCTCTGGCCTGCTGGAGCCCCCTCTAGTATAGGAGTGGGGCAGCCAGCCTACTACAGGCCTAATGGAAAAACACAGAATGAAGCCAGAGAACTTGATAAAACAATTCCATACGGAGAAACTTTGTCTAACTTTCTGCTTAGCAACCTACAATAAGTATTGGATGGGAGCCTGGAATTTCTGGTTCTTCAGTATGTCCAGCAGCCAAGTCTCCAGCTCCCCTAGAATTAATTTCATCCTTCATTCTTTAATGAGTGTTTGTAAAGAACTTTGAAGACAAAAAGCTCCATTTAAGTGCAATCAATGGGTTATTTATTATAACCAATTCTTTGACTTGGACGTCGAATCAGACCCAATCTACTTAGTAAGAAAGTGTAGTGTAGAATTCCTATGGGGAGGGAGAAGAGGGAACAAAACAGACTATGAAAGCAAAAAGGACGACAAGGTGGTACTATCCTTAAATGTCCCTACACAGCTGCCACACAGAAACATATAGCAGCAAGACAGTTAGCTAAAAATGTTAGCTAGGGTGTGTCTATGCTTCTGAGATTCACAGTTAATTCCCATGGAAGTCAAACTTAAAAACATCTCTACCCAACTCACTGTGGATATATTTGTGCTACACCCAGTGAATTCCATGCAAAAAATTCCTATTTTTGGACATTATGCTTTGTTTTTGAATAACCAAAAAGCAGATAGCAGCTTTCAACATTGGATGAATCAGCAAGAGTAATTATACTTAATTTGTACCAAGTGATGACTTTCTTAAATATTTCTTTCTTAAATAGCATACAGAAAATTTAACATGGGCAGAAGGGGAATCATTTATTATGAAACATGCAATTATTAATGTGTGGAACTCAATGCCACATGTTATTGCGATAAATACTATCTTAGTGAGAGTTAAAAACAGCTCTCATGGTGCTCAGCTTTTCCAACTCTGAGGTGAATGGAAGTTGGGAGCCTGAGTGCCCAGGCTCTTTACCTTTCCATCCCTCAAGCAGTGGAGAAGCAGGGAGGCTGAGCATCCCAGGTCTCTGCTCTTCTGGCTCTTGGCTTGTCCAACTTAGCTTCAGGACCAGAGAGTCAAAGTATTTTTGCTTTGTGCTTTCCCCCAAATGTGTTGTATCCATCTCTTTTCTTCCATCTTGTATGTAGACAGAAAGTTCTTTGGAACAGGAACACTCTTTCTGTTGGGTGTTTGTGCAGTGCCTATTTCATTCTATATAGGTTCTTATACTGGGCTTATCACTGCAGTGTCTGACTGTCTTTCAGCAGTGCATTAAACAACATGACTAACATCTGTCACATGTCTGTTCTCTCATGCTCTCCCCAGGGGCAGAAGTGTCTGCAGTGGAATGTTTCATTTTGAAGGGTTTTTTTTCTCTCTTTCTTTCTCTCTCTAGTACATACACACATGTTGGTATATTTTCTTGTTAGTGAAGGCAAGTTCAAAAAATTGAGCCTTATGAAGGTGGTGTGGTTTGTGATGGCCCTTAGTTCAGAAGTTACTAGTAATTTTGGGTGCTCAACTCGAGAAAGTTTGAGGTAGCTGATTTTCAGAAAACACTGAGTACCTCACCCACCCCTTAAAATCAGCTTCCTTTAAGGTGTCTCAAACTGGACATCGAAAAAAAAATGAATCACTAGTCGCTTTTGAAAATCTTGGCCTTAGTGTGTTTCTAATACATTACTACACAGAAACTTTCATAGGTTTCACAGATAACTGAAACCCTCAGGAAAAGAAAGGATTTTGGATGAACCAGGGAACAATACATGGTGAGCAATGGATTTGGAATATATAACTGACATTCAGTTAACTGAGACTTTGGGGTACCTGGAAGTCAGTTAACTGGAGTCATGCTGTAACTAGGTTTTACTTTAAATCTTAGGGATCAACAAACAAGACCTTATGATTTCATTCCGCTGTAGCCAAAAATATTCTATCTTGCCTTCTCTTTTATAAAACATTTCCTAACATCCTGTGTATATGGTACCTATATAGCCCTATTGCAAAATATTTAAACACCTGGGTGGTGGTGGTTACTGTTTAAATGAGAATGGAGTAATTACTCTTCTGTATTTAAACTTACATCAGCACCTTAAATGGAAAGCTTCCCAGCATAATGTCAATGGCACTTCATTTCCTATGAAATATAATGCCATTGTTAGAGAAGAATTAGATATACCACAGCAAGTTCTTCGTGAAGCTACTTGGATTACATCCATGCTACTTTTCAGTTCCTCACACCAAATCAATGAAAGTCAATTGAATACCGCCAAAACTCTCTAATGTGAAACACACATGCCTCCACTGTCTTGTGGTGTTGCAATGAGTCTAGCAGGAAGTGACATCGCAACAAAATAATTAAAAGGCTGAAATACTTTATTAGTGATTTATTGGAATGGTTTTGCATACTTTGCTGTCTTCACTTATAGTATTCATTATCTCTTACATCATGTGCCTTGTTATCCTCTCAGTTTATGGAAGCATACACTGTAGTATACTAAAGCTTATAATTATTGCTGAAGAATATTTACCCAAGTTGGCTTGGTCAAGTTTGGGCAGCTGTATGGAGCCACTGTGTGGAAGGGTGAATGTAGAAATCCTACTCTGAAAGTGGGGTCTATCCATAGGCTCAGGCACCAGTGGAAGTATGTGTGTGTCTGAGAAGCAGGGCAACTTGAATCACCTCTACATTAGCAGATTTGATCACAATTGGTATGTTCATTAATTTTTAGCTGATCAAATGGTTCTGGGAAGTGTGATGGTGTATACAAACCCCACGCTGGACAACATAGGGTTAATGAGCTACAGTGGGCTCAGCTGGCTCTGTCCCATTGCACCTGTGAAAAAAACCTCAGGACTGGAGAGAGAGGTTTAAGAGAGAGAGCCCCAGCTCAGCTGATGGCAAGCCAGAAAGAAGAGCAGACCTTCAGCTCTTCAGCTCCTGAAGAGAAGGCAGAAGCTGCCCAGATGCCTGCTACCTGATGGCCCCTCCCTGAAGAAAGGGAGGGCTAGATGCTGACTTACTTTAAGAGGGAACTATTCCCCTCTACTATTTGTGAACTCAATGTATTTGTATTAATTCCCTTTGGTTTTGTTCATTGACTGCCTTGGAAAGGGAGATACTTTTAAGTGACCTGACCAAAGGGTCAAGTCTCAGGAAGAGGCAGACCATGGCAGGCTTGAAGTGACTGTCAGCAGGAGGTACTTATTGGGAGAGAGTTGCTACATTATTTTCAGCCATGAGGAGGTGCTAGCAGTGAGTCAACCGCCGCACAGAAGCTTCTTCTTGGATACCAATTGCAGGACATTAGATATGAAATAAGCAATGCAGGATGGCTGACCACTACAGGCTAATGCCTAGAATATATAGGGCAATTACAAAGAAACAAATTTTAGTTTCAAATGTCAATGATGTTATATTAGTAACAGCTAAATACAAAATTATTAGTTTAAGACTAATATAGTTCCTTCAATGTCCATAAAAACAGTCTAATAAATATTTAGACAGACGGCAATGCATTTAAAATTCTCCAGAAACTTCAGAACTGCAAAATTTATTCTCAGGAAATTAAGGCACCTTCATGTTTGAAAGGTCACAGGAAATTATCACAGGGAAGGGCTGATTTAAGTGGATGTGTTGTGGTTATATTCAAATGCAAATTTAGAATAATTGTTAAAATTATTGACCAGGAACTGTCAAATGGCAGCAGTCACATCTGCTAGTAGTCATAGTTAAAGCATAAATGAGAAAGATATTAGTTCTGAATTTTAACATTTTACAATGCTTATAAATTCATAAAACGTAATCATATTTGACTGATTTTAAAATATTACTTCACAGAAAGGGCCATAACTGATGGATGTCATGACCACATGCAGCACTTGATTATTGTGGATACGTCAAGGCTCATTAAAAACCGGATGTAATTTTCTACTCTTTTGCATTAATAGCACAGAATTAGTTTTTTTTCCCCTCTTTCTTCTAGGGCTTGGACCCTTCTTTTATGGAGCTAGATTCTGCCATTTTTGCTCCATCTGAATAGTATCTTACTCTGTGAGTAGTCCCAATGACTTCCATTGGGTGACTTAGTCTGTAAGGCACTATATCAAGATGGGTACAGAAGGCAGAATTTGCCCCACAAGATGATTTATATTTTGGACTATACTTGGTATCAGCTGCTTTTAAATTAAATGTTGCTAAAACAATCAGAGTGAAATTGCATTGCAATTCTCTTTATTTCACATTGATATAATGGCAACATTGTACTACAATGAATAAAATATCAGGAATAGTAAACCCCAAACATGCAGGCTTCCCAAGTACAGGCCTCCATCTCTTTACATAATTGCCCAGACTTAATTTCAAACCTGCAACAGACAGAATAAAAAAGGAGGGAGGATTTGTGATCTTCCATATATTTTCTAGTCCACATGTGCTGATCACCAAGTCTACATTTGTAACAGCCCACTTTGTTGCAGAGCAGGGGGCTTTTATGTTCATGTTTTGCACTCTACCTTAGTCCTTTTGTGATATAATTTCCCTTATGTCCAGAATACACATAAGAAAAGTCACTGTTGGGGATCTATAGTCCAATTTGGTATTTTCTTCTCTTTTTCTATATGTGATAGTGATGCTCCCTTACCCCCTTCACTCCACTCAGCCACCATGACATGCCACTCCCTTATTGGCCTTTTCCAAAGCTCATCTCTTTACTCCTTCAATGTGACTTCCTATGCCAGGAACACCTTCCCTCACCTGCTCTGCTGTGTGTCTACACTCTCTTCCTTCAGCCTTCCTCTTAAAGTATATTTCTTCCAGGAGGGATATAAATTCTAGTACTCCCCTTTTAGAAGTGTTCATAAAGCAGAAAACAACAAACAAGGAATTCACAAGATATTTGATAAACATCCCCCCCACACACACACACACACTTTTGTTTCATCCTATTTCCCATCCTTGTTGCATGAATGAGGCTCTGTGCAAGCACAGAGACTTTGCCATGCACATCATCTCAAAGAAGCAGATTGTAAGCTCTTCAGGTCACAGACCTTGTTTTCCTACATTTGCAAAGTGCCCAGCACACTTTTGGAGCTATACAAATAATACACAAGAATAATACCATAATTAATCTGGTGGATATCTAGAACAAAAAGCACAAAGATCCAAATTTTCACTGAGCCTGCTTACTTGTGTTTCCAAACCTATCACATACTTAAAACTTACTTTTCCCTCTAGATCTCACTATTGAGCTTCAGTGCCTTGATTTAAAGAGCCACCAAGTAAGCTGAAACACAATTGTTTCTAAAGGGATTTTTATCTTTATTTGATATTCCAATGGCCACTATGCGTGTAAAGCAATGACACAGGCCTCAATAGAGAAAAAAAGATCGCACAAGAAGACAAATGGTTGGATTGAAGATGAGAAGGTCTGGTGGCCTTGGAACCAAGAGCTTGTAGATTGTGGAGCATAACAGTAAGGTGTTATGAATCCCATAGCTAGGCTGAGAAAGAATGACTGACTAATGTACAACCAAGCCTTAAAAAAAAACATAGCACATCTCAGCATGAGCACTGCTATTATTCGAGATTTGCCCAGGCTAGATAATTTTGCCTTGGATCTGATACAGAGGATTTTCCAGCTGCTGTGTGTGCTTTAGCACTAGGCACTGTGCAGCATAAAGAGTGCTGATCTGTCACCGGTAGTTAAAGCAGGGGAAAGATAGAGATTTGGGTTTATGAAAATTAGTGAATTTGGAGTGGTAACAGTGAAACATAATGATAAGGTGCATATAAATATATAATTTGTTTGGTAGTTATAAAGATTTAAATAGCTGCCGTGCTGAGATGATAGATTGTTTTCATTCATTTATAACTTTTGTCCCACAATCCCATAAAAGAGCCTCTGTGGTTTAGGGGATCATTGAAGCAGTTTTTTTGCTTATCTTTTATTTAGGCATATTGTAGGTCCTGATTAAATGGCCACTGATTTCAACTGGAATTATATTGGGCCCACAGTGAGAAAGGCAGCAGAATAAATGGATGCAAGCAAAATTATATTGGAAAAGAACTTGTCATAAAAGAAGTCATAAAAAACCCATAAAACCTATTTGAGCAAAGAACCTTAAAGGCTGTCACAGAAGAAAAGAGCTGACAAAGGAAACTCTAGCGTAACAATTTTATTCAGAATATCGGATTGGATATGGAATTTAACAATATCCTTTTAAGAATTCCAAACTGTATTTTCATCCAGATTTAGGTATCCCAGCACACAGGGCCGGCTGTTAGGATAACACACAGTTTTGGCTGCCCCAAGCAGTGAAAAAAACTGCCACCGCGGCCGGCAAAAGGAAGAAGCTGCCGCCGATTTGCCGCTGCGGCCGGAGGAACTGCCACCCCTTTCAAACCGCCGCCCCAAGCAACTGCTTGGAACGCTGGGGCCTGGAGCCGGCCCTGCTAACACAGTCAAAAGGGGGAGGGGGAACTTTGCTTCCATCTAGGCAATCCTTCATGATGTAAACATAGTCATGAAATTCTGCAGTCAATATCAGATCAAAACATATTTTTGAGGATCATGCACAGTTGAAAAATGAGTCCTGGTAAACATGACAAAGCTTTTGTGCACTTTCTCCAAGATTTGGAAACACTTGAGATTATGACATGATTGTTCATCTGTCTTCTCTCTAGACTGATTTCCTAATAATGTGCTGCATTGCTTTTGCCTTTCAGTAACATATGCAACCCTAAGACTCCCTCAATGCCAGCTGGCAAGGGGGTTAGAAGAATAATCTGATTTTAATATGTAGATTCTGCTTTTCTGAAGAATATCTTGTGAGGTCTTAAATGAAAACCAGTGTCATGCTGGTCATTAATACGTTGTGAAATGTATGTACAGACATGATGTAATGATTATGTATGTATGCCTGTATCCAGGCAGAGTTGACCAACAGGTTTTCTGCCAGATGAAAAATGTTTATTCACCTGTCTCTCTGTCGGCATGTAAATTGATCATTGCAAGCCAACACAATGGAAGTTCCATTTATATATAAAGTCAACAGGAGGATGCGAAATCAACAGGGTGGCAGCATACTAGAGAATAATCTGTGGGGTGGCGGAGCAGGTTATCCTGGCTTGAGATAAAAACAATGTACTTTGGGGGATAAAAGGAGAAGGTAAGGAAGACATCCCTTTATCCAGCACCTGTAAAGTAATCTGGCAGTGCTATTCCATTCATGAAAATGGGATAACAACTAGCATTGGTTGAAATGCTGCTGTCATGTTATCTGATTAAGATATGACCATATAGATCATTGTTGCAACCACTGTTATATATTTGCAAGAAATCTTGTACAAAATGTGGCAGGTAAGATGTCTATGAAAAGATTATGATTTGCTGGTTATGATTATGCTATCTGTATGCATATATCATTTTTGTATTGAAGTTATGAATTGACTCTATACCTGGATTTCAGATGTTTGCTCTTGCGGTACCACCCACAAGGTAGCTAGCCAGCACATCTGGGAGGAACTATTCAAATTAAGTGGCTCATCAAGAAACACTTAACTGACACTGGACCATGGGAGACGTCCATCTACACTGAATGGACTGTCCTGCAAACATGCTGTCTGAGGTACAGGTAATGGCTTCTACTGTGTCCAAACCTTCATGCACAGACACGTGGCTTGCCCATGTGACTCCAAGCACTATCTTATCACCTGTAACTTTCCACTAGCTGTGCTGAGGGCTTTGTTTGAAACGATGGCAGAAAATATAAAAGGCCCTGAAAACCCCTCCATTTGGCCTCTTTTCTACTCTAGCCTCTGGACTATGAACTTACATTAATGGAAGCATTTTAACCAAGGAATTGAGGACCTTCCAATGATTTGGAAGCAGCCAGAGACTTGACTTAAACCAGAAGTTTATTCCATCACTGCTACTAGCCTGAAGCAAGAACTTTGCAATTACTGTATGTATTTGATTCCTTTAACCAACTTTAACTCCCACCTTTCTTTCTTTCTTTATATAAATAAACTTTTAGTTTTTAGATACTAAAGGATTGACATCAGCATGATTTTGGGATAAAATCTAGTTACATAATGACCTGCAACAAACCCCCTTGCCAACTTTGTCCACATATCTGTTCAAAGGGACACCATCATAGAACCTAACCACATCAGCCACACCATCAGGGTCTCATTCACCTGCACATCTACCAATGTGATATATGCCATCATGTGCCAGCAGTGCCCCTCTGCCATGCACATTGGCCAAACCAGACAGTCTCTATGCAAAAGAATAAATGGACGCAAATAAGACATCAAGAATTGTAACCTTCAAAAACCAGTAGGAGAGCACTTCAATCTCCCTGGACACTCAATAACAGACTTAAAAGTGGCCATTCTTCAACAAAAAAAACTTCAGAAACAGACTTCAACGAGAAACTGCAGAACTGGAATTAATTTGCAAACTTGACACCATCGAATTAGGCCTGAATAAAAACTGGGAGTGGCTGGGTCACCACAAAAAATAATTTTCCCCCTGTTGATACTCAGACCTTCTTGACACCTGTTGGGAATGGGCCACATCCACCCTAAGTGAATTGGCCTAGTTAGCACTGACCCCCCACTTGGTAAGGCAACTCCCATCTTTTCATGTGCTGTGTATTTATACCTGCTTACTGTATTTTTCACTCCATGTATCTGATGAAGTGGGTTATAGCCCACGAAAGCTTATGTCCAAATAAATTTGTTAGTCTCTAAGGTGCCACAAGGACTCCTTTTTGTTTTTACTGATACAGACTAACGTAACTACCCAGGGGTGAAAGTAAGTTAAAGGGCTTACCAGTACGTCGAAGTCCTGAGAAGGGGGCGTGGCCTCAACCAGAAGAGGCAGGACCTTAAATCCCCAGGCCCTTTAAATCTTGATTTTAACGGCCTGGGGCTCCAGCTGCAGTAGTGGCAACTGGAAGTCCCAGGCCCTTTAAATCACCCCCGAGCTACCAGCTGCAGAGGTGGCGGGAGCCCCGGGGCTCAGAGGCAATTTAAAGGGCCCAGGGCTCCAGCTTCCACTACTGCAGCAGAGCCCCGGGCCCTTTAAATCACTGGGGGCTCTTGGCTGCCACCCCTACCCAGGGGCTCTGGCAGAGCTTTAAAGGGCCTGGGGCTCTGCTGTGATAGCAGCTGCCGGAATCCCAAGCCCTTTAAATCCCTGCCTGAGCCCTGCTGCCGGAGCCCTGGGGTAGCGGCGGCTGGGCTCCATCAGGAATTTAAAGGGCCCCAGGACTCCAGCCGCTGCTACCGCCCCGGCCCTTTAAATCCCCAGGGCTCGGGCAGCAGGGCTCAGGTGGGGATTTAAAGGGCTCGGGGCGGTAGTGGGGACTGGAGCTCCAGGGCCCTTTAAATCCCCTCCGGAGCCCTGCTGCCGCTACCCCAAGGCTTTAAATTGCCATCTGGGAAAGCCGGTCCCAGTACAGCGCACCAGCTCTTGCCAGTACACCGTACCGGGGCGTACCGGCTTACTTTCACCTCTGTAGCTACCTCTCTGAAACCTGTGACCTGGGTGTGTGGCTCATCCTTTGGGATCAGAAGAACCTTTCATTTGAAGAGACTGGTTTTAAAGAACCACTCATCTGTAAGTCTAGTGTTTTCGGTGATAATACAGGGACTGGAATGCCTGAAGGAACTGCCTTCATGACTTCTTGTTAGCCAATAGTGGTGAAGCAGAAGTTTACTTTTGTTGCTGGTTTGGTACAATCCTATGGGGGGTTAACCACCAGTCTTGGGGTGTATCTGCCCTATTTCTCAGCAATTTGTCCTGAATTTGGCATCCTCAGTTGTGACCCACTGAGGCACAGTTACAGCTGCAAAGGACTTTTAAGGTGAGATAAAGTCCTTTACACAGAAGGTTAGCCTGGTAACTTAAGTTCAGTCTCTAGAAATCATGTTATGGTTTTGTTTTATATGTAACCCTTTTATTTCCATTATCCTTACTCACTAGCTCTTGAATCTTGGATAATAAACATTTGTTTTCACTATACATACATTCCAGTGTTGTGGTATTATACTAGGAGCTGATCCTGAATTGATTCATTTAAGCTGGTATGCACATTGTTCCCTTCAGACAGAAGACCTGGTATTTCTGTGAATGTACAGTGGATAAGGGGCTGGACGCTACAAGGGAAGGCTTCAAAGGGCCTTGAAGACCGGACTATACCTACTGTTAATCTGCAAGACAAAGTAAGGGTTGGCATAGCCCAGAGGAGCCTGGATGGCTAACAGGCTTGTGGTATCAGGGAGCTGACACTCAGTTAAGCACAGGCCAAGAGGTAGCAAAGTGACTTACAGTGCTTGATACCCTGGGGACAGTCACAACATATTCCATTTGTTTTCTTATTATAGCTTGTTTTAAGCTTTCTTTGTAGCCAAAATATTTTTTATAAAGTGCCATTGGGACCTTTCCTCTGTTTGCTTCTCCCATATTCTATGGATTATTGCATATGCATATCATTTACCAGGACAGAGCCACAGGAGAATTTTTGATCCATTATTTTAGTTGATAGTGTCCAGAGATGTAACACTGATTTACAGTATAATTGTATGTAAGGAAGGCAACTGGCTATATGTTACTGTCTCACTACTCATGCTTGAGAATATCTGCTTGGTATTGCAGAAATCCATAACATACACAGAGCAAGTGGATTTTGTACTTCAGTAGGTTCATGGGCGTATGGGTGAAAAACCCAATGGGAAAAGATCTGTTTCATAAAGGATCTTCATTGTTCACTATTGCCTCTGTTTGTCCCTTAACGAACTGATATAGCAGCTTGTCCTCCTGAAAAGTGCCACAAATAAGTAGTCAGAACTCATGGATGCAACTAGCTGGTTGATTCCAATGGTGAGTCTGATGGTCTTCTCAAATGAACTCATAGATAGGATTCTCAGACTATAGTGATACCTACAGTCACAGGCAGGGCACAATTCAGGAGAAGCTGCTCTCCTGGTGTGCAGTGGTGCTGGAACACTTTTAATAGTGGGGGTGCTGAAAGCCGCCCCCTTACCTCTGTCTGCACCCCCCTCCCTAGAGCTGGGGCTGGGAGCAAGGCCGTGTCTTTGGGAGGGAGTACCTGGACAGGATAAGGGGGCCAAGGCTAAGGACACAGCTGGGGTCGAGCATGAAGCCGGCAGCTAAGATGCTGGGCACGGAGCTGGCAGCAGAGCCCAGGCTGCAGCACCCCCCCACAGCCTTAGTTCCCATGCCTATCTTGGTGTGGTCCCCAACAGCCCACAAAGCCAAGTGTATATCCATCTCTCATTCCAAAAATCTTATCTGCCTTCCTCTTTCCCAGCCCCCATTCTCAGGAAAAAAAATAAAACTGACTCTCTCCCAAAGTTAAATGATATACATGTGATTGTTGACTCTTATTATCTAACTTCTCAGACTTTCTCATCATGGAGATAACCTACCACTGCGAACCAATGCAACGGTGTCTGGCTATTTCTTCAGAAACCATAGCTCTGAGACAAACTGCTTTGATTAATCTCAATGAGGCTGAAAACCAAGGTAAAAATTTAAATGTCTACATTGCCAACTATTTTACTGCTGATTTTCAAGCAGAAACGGCCAGTTCTTATGGGACTATGAGTTTAACCTCAGTAGAGTATTACCATCTTTTCCATTCTATCCTCCATATGACCTCTGTTCGAGACTGTGCTCTCGGCTCATATCAGAATGAAAAAGGGGAGAAAGTAAGATGTAATCTGAATGAGGGATGTATAAAGTCTGATAACTCATGGCCCGGAAAATTTAGAATTTGAGCTCTCTTACATTTGTTTATCACCCAAGATACTTCACAAGATATGAGATCTTAGAAAAGCCACTGGTCCCTTACTGTAACACTGCTCCTTTGGGATCTAGAACTTCAGAGTAATGTTACTTTTATCCACTTCTATGCAATAGACAAGTGTCAGAGCTAAAATGAAATATACCTGAAAGTGCCAAGAAACTAAAACATATAGACCTCTGAAATTATATTTCTATGAGAAATACAGTAAGCCAGTGGTGAATGAGTAATAAGATAATTCATCTGTCTAGAGGTGGATTAAAATCTACATGTTTAGATATTGTCAAAGTTTTTCAGATTGTTTGTTGCCAATTCCCTACTAATCATATCTTCTAGAATTTTAAAAATATAGAGCTAGAAGGGCCCCCAAGAGGCCAGTTAGTCCATTTCCCCCCGCTAAATCATTCCTGACAGTTGTTTCTCTAACCTGTTCTTTAAAACCTCCACTGACAAGGCTTCCACAGCCTTCTTAGGTAAACTGTTTGTATGTTTAACTATCCCCTTCTAGTTAGGAAGCTTTTCCTAATATCCAGCCTAAGGGTTAGGATCAGTGCAATGTAACAGATACACTTCTCACTGTGGTTCAGACAAAACAAAGAAAAATACCCCTCTCTTTTTTGGGGATCTGTATTTACTATCTAGGAAGTCTCTGGGCTTCTAGTTAATAGAATTACAATTCAAAATCACCAACCATTTTTTTTTCCCTATGGCTGCTCTCAAGTCAGTTACAGGAATCATACTAGTGTTATTTCTACAGAGCAGTTTGCCCTTTGCAAGACTGCACACTAATCCATCAGTCTTTCCCTTTAGGCTCCCTTTATAAATCCCCTCATTAGTGTAGACTGGCCTGCCTGGCTAAACTAGTAATGAGGCTCAGCTGTCTTCCTCAGACCCACAAAGGCTGAAGAGGGATCTAGGGTCATGAGACTTGAGAACCCCTCTTCCCAAGTTGAAGGGAAGAGATCCTGGTGGCACATTACAAATCCTGGAAGCTTGGGGACTTCCCCAAGTGTTCATTGGTAGAGGGGGGTGTCTGTCTTTAGAGGATTCTCCTATTGACCTCTGAAGATGTTGTATGCTCAGATACATGAATAAAGCATGATGCAGTCATTTGCTGTACACAAAATATCCCATCTACCTTTAAAGGTAAGATTAAAGGCAACATATGAATCACTGAATTTATATTTATAACAGCATTACTTTGATAATATTTTATAATTGAGAAGTGCTCCTTATCCTATAACAATAATGTCTCTAATGAATAACCAACTCATTATAACATGTAGCTGACCTAACCTGAGATTTCTAGATTTATGCAATTTGGAGCTGCATAAGGTAATTGCAAATTGAGTTCTAATTTTAAAAAAAAAAACCCATGGTAATGCTAAACTTGCTATTCAAGTCATGGTGGGCAATGATAACATAAATATGCAACACTTTAATACAGAGAGAAGGACAACTAATTGGATATGTAGGTTCTGGAAAGAAAGAGACTGGCAGTGCTCCAAACTATTTTGACAACTGCTTGGACAAGTACATGAACATCCCCAAACAATTATCAGTCATGCCTGGATAAAAAGTAAAAAAAAACCTTCATCATTTAATTGGCTATGTGCATTTTATAAATGGGTTTGGTTTTATTGTTGTCTAAACTTTTGCACATTCACTTAAAGTGTTGATCAGAGCATTTTTAATGTGTAAATACACACACATAGGTAAATAAAACCTACCCTATTTAATATGGGTCTGAAGGTAGAATCACAAATATAGTACTTCCACAGTCCACTGTGGATAGGCAATGAAACAATCACTGGTTCAGAGAGAAAGCAAGATTGAAAATGACCCCGTAGCCTGCTGTTTAGACCACTCACCTGGAGGTGGGAGACACAAGAGTCAGTGCCCCGTTCTAATGACTTTTTAATATTATTTAGCCACAGTAAAACAGCTTTCTCAGGAGAGACTGAGGGAGATCCACATCAGAATATCATGTAGCTCAGTGGTTTCTTTCATCTGAGAGGAAGCAAATCTCTGTTCAAAACCCTTTGTCCCATTTAGGTAGAGGGGGAACTTGAAGCAGGGTCTCCCACATCCCAGGGGAGTACTCTAACCACTGAGCTAAAAATTAAGGGAGAGTGAGAGCTATCCTTCCAGCCTCTTACATATGGCATAGGCACCTAACACTAAATTCTGTTGAGAATCTCAAGCAGATGGAGGCACCTCCCTCCAATTTAGCCATCATATTGACTGAAAGGGGCAGGCTTTATCACACATCCCTGACCTTGGCATCTCCCATTGACTAGTTTAGCCAAGGAGCAACCTAACATGCTGGCTTTTGTGAATCCCAATTTAAGGCACCTGTCTCTCCCCATTCTTTGTACACAGAGCCTCAGTGCTAAACTCAGGCTTTGTGAATCCCAGTGATTTTCTAGATGCCTAAAAGTTAAGTGTGGTAATCCTCAGCATCACCGCTTAAGTTTCTGTGTGACTCTAAGCCCTATGACTTTTAGACCTAGTGCAACAGTGTATAGTGTCCTGGACCAGGCCTCAAAAGAACTGGGTTCTCTATTCAAGGGTTTGCCACTGTCCTTCTGAGTGCCTTAGCTAAGTTATTTCACCTCTTTCTGCCTGAGTTTCCCCATCTGTAAAATGTAGATAATGATACTTGCCTCTTTTGTAAAGTGCTTGGAGGTCTACCGCTATAAAAGAGCAAGATATTTTTATTAAAAGTACTAACCAGTAAGTTTTAGAGCCGAAGAAGGAGATTAAAAGTATGGAGGAAATTACATGTAATGGGGTATCCATTTATCACTGATGCTGGCTGAGCTACATGTGATAAATCTCTTCTTCTCTACTCCTTTCCAGTGCCATAAGTACTATCACTTTATTTTACATGACCATTCATTAAAAAGACCTTTTTGTAGAGATACTGTCTATCTCTGACAAACATTTAATGTCAGATGTCAAGATGGTGAGAAGACAGCATTCAGTGTTTGTTCTGAAAGAAGATAGTGGTGCAATCCACAATATCAAACATACAAAACCGGTCTGAGGAAAAAAGTCAGAGGAAATATTAGACTAAACTAGTCTGATCATATGTATGAAGTTAAGGAGTAAGATGGAATGTTGACTTTTAAGAGTAGATTTCCAATCTAATGAATATTAATCAGCATATTATGGTACCTTACAGAGTATATTGTATCCGACTGTGCGATACCAAACCCCACAGCGATTATCTCATTTTCAACTCATGTAAATGAGAAAAAGATTCACAAGTTCATGAGCCATATGATTGCTTAGCTACTGCTGCAACAAAAGCAGCATAAGGTAAGGACCAGGCAAGATTAATCATTATTATTTAGAAAATGTATTACAATTGCAGTAGTGGCCATATGCAGAATGGAAGCCCTGTTGTGCCAGGCATGTGCAAACATAGCTAGGCCAGTCAGCCTCACATCAGTCCCTGAAAAAATCATGGAGCAGGTCCTCAAGGAATCAGTTTGAAGCACTTAAAGGAGAGAAAAGTGATCAGGAACAGTCAGCATGGATTCACCGAGGGCAAGTCATGCTTGACTAATCTAATTGCCTTCTATGATGAGATAACTGGCTCTATGGATGGGGGGAAAGCAGCGGACGTGTTATTCCTGGACTTCAGCAAAACTTTTGATACAGTCTCCCACAGTATACTTGCCAGCAAGTTGAAGAAGTATGGGCTGGATGAATGGACTATAAGGTGGATAGAAAGCTGGCTAGATCATTGGGCTCAACTGGTAGTGATCAATGGCTGTATATCTAGTTGGCAGCCAGTATCAAGCGAAGTACCCAAGAGTCAGTCCTGGGGCCAGTTTTGTTCAATATCTTCATTAACGATCTGGAGGATGGCGTGGATTGTACCCTCAGCAAGTTTTCAGATGACACTAAACTGGGAGGAGTGGTAGATACGCTGGAAGGTAGGGATAGGATACAGAGGGACCTAGACAAATTAGAGGATTGGGCCAAAAGAAATCTGATGAGGTTCAACAAGGACAAGTGCAGAGTCCTGCACTTAGGACAGAAGAATCCCATGCACTACTACAGAATAGGGACCCCAGTTCTGCTGAAAAGGACCGAGGGGTTACAGTGGACAAGAAGCTGGATATGAGTCAACAGTGTGCCCTTGTTGCCAAGAATGCTAACAGCATTTTGGGCTGTATAAATAGGAGCATTGCCAACAGATCGAGGGATGTGATCATTCCCCTCTATTCAGCATTGGTGAGGCCTTATCTGGAGTACTGTGT
This sequence comes from Lepidochelys olivacea, assembly GCF_965140295.1. NCBI lineage: Eukaryota > Metazoa > Chordata > Testudines > Cheloniidae > Lepidochelys > Lepidochelys olivacea. The sequence continues at coordinate 100,905,805 of NC_140414.1, forward strand.
CCAGTTTTGGGCCCCACACTACAGAAAGGATGTGGAAAAATTGGAAAGAGTCCAGCAAAGGGCAACAAAAATTATTCGGGGACTGGAGCACATGATTTATGAGAAGAGGCTGAGGGAACTGGAATTATTTAGTCTGCAGAAAAGAAGAATGAGGGGGGATTTGATAGCTACTTTCAACTACCTGAAAGGGGGTTCCAAACAGGATGGATCTAGACTGTTCTCAGGGGTAGCAGATGACAGAATGAGGAGTAATAGCCTCAAGTTGCAGTGGGGGAGGTTTAGGTTGGATATTAGGAAAAACTTTTTCATTAGGAGGGTGGTGAAGCACTGGAATGGGCTACCTAGAGAGGTGGTGGAATCCCCTTCCTTAGAGGTTTTCAAGGTCATGTTTGACAAAGCCCTAGCTGGGATGATTTAGTTGGGGATTGGTCCTGCTTTGAGCAGGGGTTGGACTAGATGACCTCCTTAGGTCCCTTCCAACCCTGATATTCTATGATTCTATTATCCAAATTTCTGTATTCTCCCAGTAAATTTTAGCATGTATAAAATCAGATCAATTAGTAGCCTTCAAGAGCCAAGGGATTTTTATCCACAAAAAGAACATGTAGTCATAATGCATGGTGGCAATACAAGCTACCTCATCCCACCCAATCAAATAGCCTCAACTCTAACCTGCAAGGGATCTTTTTGAGGGTGAGAGGATAGCTTGATCTTCTGGCCCATTTTGTCCCCATCATCAGGGCATAGCCAGCCTACAAATATGCCAGCAGTTGCTAAGGTGCTACTGGAATCCATCTGCCTGCTAGGAACTAAACTGCAACCATCAGCTGAGTGCACTGATGACTGAATACCCATCAGTTAGTAATTATTTTTAGCTATTAGCAGCAGGGCAGAAACAGTGACTGAAAAACAACTGTTGTCAAAAAAGGGAGCCCTTTTTAATGAAAATTTTCTAACCAGCTCTTGTTAGAAGTGAAAGTCTCTGTAGCTCCTTAGCAAACACTCGATCTGTCAAGTCCGAGTAGCTAAATTATTATAAATAACAACACGTTTGTACTGTTCATTATTTAAAATATATAATAAAAAATGAAGTTTGTTTCAGATTGGCCAAATAGCCTTCTGAATGGACCTGAATGGTTAGATGACATTTGCCAATTGTTGATTAAAAAAAAACACCTTTATTTTGTAATAGTCAGGATGAAGTTCTAAAGTAACTTGATGGTTTCAGTCTTATCTGAGTGGCCCTTGTATGGAACCATATTTGCAAACACCAGTGATAGCATATTTTGTGAGTCTCAAAGTACTAATTTTCCTATGAACTGTATTCCATGTGGGTCATTAAGTACAGTTGTAAAATATAAATATTTTCTAGCCCATAAAAGATATGTGTGATCGTGGTGCTGAGTTAAATAGCAGTTCATAATGCAAAAACAATAAAACTCATTCTAAGTCAAGTATCACAATTTAATAACAGTTCTTCTCAGGTGCTGGAAGCATATGGCATTTAGCCTCAACACTCCAAAGAAAACCCATTATTGCAATACACTTCTTGTCATATGTTATTGCTTACAGAATGCATGGTAGGTGATCTTGTATATCTGTATCTTCATAAAGAGAACCTACAGAGGTCAGCAATTGTATGCTTTTAATAACATTTCCAGTATATTTGGACACTATTACAATATTAGTAATAAAAGTATGGAAAGCTTTGAAAAAGTATTTTTTCTATTTCTGATATCACTCATCTTCTGCTCCAATCTCTCTTTCTCTCTCCCCTCCAGCCACTGCATAAAGACAGTGAAAATATACGTAATGGCTCTGATTCTTTATCCGATGTGGCATGGAAAAGTGAAGAGCTACAGAAATCCTGCATTTTTTGGTGTGGGGTAAAGAAGAATATGAAACCGACATGCAGCTGTAGCTGCCTCTTATCACCTCCACAAGAACAATGGAGGCACTCAGTGGCCAGGTGGTGTATGGCCAGCTAAAGCATAGTAGAAGTTTGGAACAGCTGCTCTACACAGCATGTTTTCTCCTCCAATGTGTACACCAAAAAAGGAGCATAGTTAATAGGGCTGTAGTAACGCCCACTTGCACTCCTGAAACTCTGGGTGATTCCTGCAAAGTGGAGGGCTTCCATTGCTGCTGCTGAAGTAGTTGTGTATTTAGAATCTCGCAAGTGATTGAAGTCACAGAACACAAATGGTGGTTGAGAGCCAAGGGCAACAAGGAAAGCTAAGTGGCCATTCTGCCAGTGCTGGGAGGCTAAGAGGAGAAGCTAGGATTAGTGGAATTAAAGAGATCCTCTGCACAGCTGGCTCAGTGTCTGTGGGATTTAAGTCAGAGTTCCCCCAGGCTCCCTAGTTTATAAGGACATAGCAGGCTCTGGCCCCCGGATCTTCCAACTCCATAACGTAAAAAAATAATAGAACGATGCAGAACTGGTTTCAGGGGGCTCTAAAAGGGGTACTGGAAAACAATTTATAGTGGTGTTGCTGATGATGGAAGCCATCGAAACCATGTATTTTGTGTTTGTTATTACTACTTCTAGCCACCCTAATTCCAGCACCATGATGCTTTAATCTGTGGTGTTGGCAAACATCCTCAAGGAGCCATATAGGCAGCTGGGAGTACTGGTATGTAAGGGAGCCCTGCTTAAGCCTCTTTCTCCAACCACACCCTCTTATTGGCTTCAGGGAGGGAGCTGGCAGAGAGTGGCTGTGAGGGCCTTGAACCACCTGGGGTTCCCCAATAATGGTGTAATCCTCCAGTGCCAGCTAAACTATGTTAAGTAGAAGGCTGCACTACACAAAGGTAGACATTACGTCAGAGGACAATAGTGTTTTGCTTTGAAATTTATATGAAAGCTATTGAGAGGCAAGAAACATGGAATCCTACAATACTAGTTCTCCAGACTCCCTTTTCTGAGTAAAAGACACTTTAATGACTTACCAAATGCAGGTTCCATAGCACATTTCACATTGAATTTACATGTTCTGATTATATGTTATACATCAAACTAAAAAAGGACAAAAACAGAATATGCATAATAGTAGCATAATAGCATTATTCCTCCAATGTTGCATACAAGCAGTTATATAAATGAGAAGGGATATTCATGCCAGTGGTACTGGTAATAACAGACGTTGGGGAAAGTATATCATGTTTTCTGACTGGCCATGACATTTTGTAAACAACAGAGGGCAAAGGGTTAAGCTGAGTCATGTTTTCTGCTAGATGACTATACCACGGGAAGTGTGCCTTTGCCACTGGCAATGCTACATGTGTGTTTTAACATTCACGGTCAATGCTTATTAGTCAGACAGCTGGGACTTAAAACACTTGTAGCAAAATAACAAAAGCAGCTGAAAAGCACACGCCATCTGCTGCAGGTGCACACAAACAACAAAAACAAATCAAAAATACTTTTCCTCTCATAAATAAAACAGTTTATAAACTACAGTATTTTAAGCTTAGTCACATTTCTATTTTTGGCTGGAATATCACAGTCCATTTTACCCTTTTTTTTATTTGAAAGAAACAGAACGCCTTTTGCAATAAGAGGGTTACATATTTCTTAGGTATTAGCTGGGTTGGCTGTTTCTTTGTTTATAAGAAAATATTGATCAAAGCTATGCTTCGTTATTCTGGGGATCTGGCATATTTTTTGCCCCGCACTTCATGAGTCTGTTCTGGACAGGGTCACTGAACGGGGTTTATAGTGCAGAGTCTGTCTGATCTGTGTAATTATTTTTATACCATTGGCTTCAACATTCCTTTAGAGCTTGTCACACCTCAGAAAGCTCACAGCTGACTTGTAGATGGCAGAAGCAGGAGGACTTCAAAATGGATCACAGGATCTCTCTCCAGTGCTAGGACAAACACGTGGGACAATCCTACTAGATATATTTGAGACATTGCTGGGAAAATACTGTGAATATTTTCCTTTACTGTTTTTAATCAGATTTTTTTTTAACTAGGCTTGAATCCTTTTGCTAGAATATTCATGTAATATATATAAAATATAAAATAAGACTAACAGCAGAACATCCTCTGAAACACTAAATTTTAAGGGATGCTGCAAAAAATACTTGTGGAAAGCAAATTTTGAATTCATATCCCTGAGTATTCACAGAAGAAATCTAACTAATTGTTATGCTAATGAATTCAAGTAAGAGGCACATTCCACATGTCCAATCAAAAGAGATTGAAGTTTGAACACTCCCAATGAAATGCATGTGAGCAACCTACAGATTCATATTAACCAATAAAATCACATACCCAAAATCAAAATACGCAAGTGCAAATGGCCAGCTACTCATAACCTTAATGGAGGCCACTTTAAAAAAAATTGGCTTTAAGTAACTTACTCATAACCACAAAAGCAAGTCAGTGGAGGAGATGGGAATAGGCATCAGATGCTCTTACACCTACTCTCATGCTCTATTCTGTAAACCACACTGTCTCCCATAGCAGACTCACTGGGGCGGGCAATTTTATGCATACTAAAATCTGTGAAAATATAGGTAACTGGGAATATGGAAATACAGTGCCTGTGGCCAGGGTTTTTATTCCATTCCTGGATGTGCCTGCTTCTAGAGAATTAAAAACTGACTTAATTGTGCCAAGTGTGGCTTCATCCTTAAAAGTGCCATCTCCTAAACAAAGCACATCCACAGATGTTCTGTTTTCCATGTCAGCAGAAATTTGGTTTTTGTTACAGCATTAAAGACAGGTTGGTATTTTAATAACTGCTCATCTTTACTTGGGTGTCTTGAATTGTTTGATGTGTTGTTCATCAGCTCAGCTTGATCATCTCATAACCATCCCGACTCTTCAGGGTGTCTGTAACTACTACAGTCCCCCATGGTGGAAATCTTTGTTTAGAGAGGCCAAGTTTGTGACAAAATGTGATAATTTCTTGTTTTGAGTAAAGATGTATTGACTTGACCTTTTCTCAACAGTAGTGCTGCTTTCGTTCTGCATGTGAATCTCAAGGACATTTGGACAAAGGATGATATTGTGTATAGAAGTGTGGTGTATTGCACTGTATGATCATGGTTTCTTATCTTAGTCTTTATTTAGAAGATCTTTTTAATTACACTGCCTAGTTATTTCACATTATACCACAAACAAAACAGAAAATGTCACTGCATCAGAGGACAAAGGGAGAGATAATAAAAATAAAGTGGCTCAGAAACCATCATTTGTGAACTTGTTTAGTTGTAGATTACACACTCTCGGAGAGTGAGATTGGATTGATTCACTACTGATTTGTGAATTTTTAGCAATCATAATTAAGTGCAAGATTTTATTTGCTGTGTTCAAATATAGAGACAGCATCTAAAAAGACTGCATCTCCAAAAAGCCTAAATAATGAGCCTAAGGTCTTCTGATTTTCATGTTAGTAATGTAGAGTAATAAGCCAGTAAATATACACAGAGGGATTCTGGTATAGTTAACTGCATTTCATTGTGAAGTAGGGTGAAATTCTTAAATTATTCAGATGCACTACAACGTACACATTCCAGTTCCGGTGAACTTCTCCATAATTCACCTTTCCAACACGTAGATCTATATTGCATGTTCTGCCACCTCCCATATGTAGCAATTCCACTGATGTTGATAGGATTTCTGCATATGAACAGAGTACAGAATATTCATACATGTATTCCAAGATCACTGTTAAAAAATTCAACTTTTGATAGTAATCATCACCCAATGATAGGTGAGGCACCCGAGGCTTTCCTCTACTCTTTGATTTAAAAATAACTGCAGTTTCTCTGCACACTACTGAGTGGTGACTCTTCGTAGATGATCACATGTTAATGACAACTACTGTATCATCTGTGCGCGACAGCAAATATTTGTAACAAACATTACAAAATGGCCAATGAGTAAAGGCCAGAAAGCCAAGACAACTCCCTTCTTTACTGCTCCTCCTTCCCCCCCCCAACCCTAGCCATCTAACATCTACCAGATAAAAAGGTCTGACTGAACAGACACATGTTGTGATGATTTCTAAATATGGCTCTGCTCACGCTTTAGTAGACTGCATGTGGAAGTAAGTCCAAGATCAAATCCAGAGGGACATAAATAAATAAATTACGTCCACCTCTTAAAGTTCCACTCTGGGGAAAGACAGTAAAGACTAGGTCCTGAAAGTACTTAGACAAGCATGACAGTAAACAAGTGATGTTCACTGACGACAGTGGAAGACTGGTTCACTGGAACCTATTTTACTGGAAACCCAAACAGCTAGGTGAATGAGACTGGTCTAAACTAGGTCAATGAAAGTTAGGTGTCTAAATACCTTTGAGGATCTAGGCCTAAGTGCGTTCAAGCTAAATGCAAATGCTGCAGTAAGGTATAGGGAAAGAGACAGGTTCAGGGGTATCCAGGTCCCAGACCACTGGGGAGTTCATAGATGATCATTAGTACCTTGAACTGAATAGACAACCAATGCAGAGCACACGTGTCATGTGCTCTGTCACCATGCCTTAGTGGGTCACAACTGAGAATACCAAATTCAGGACAAACTGCTGAGAAATAGGGCAGACACAACCCAAAATGGGCGGTTATTCTAATGTAAGATATACCCAACCAGCAACAAAAGTAAACGTCTGTCTTATCACACTGGCTAACAAGAAGTCAGAAATGCAGCTTCCTTAGTTATTCCAGCCCTGGATTCAACACCCAGATTAGACTTAATGATGAGAAGTTATTTAAAACCAGTTTCATCATCCAAAGGGTTCTTCTGATCCCAAAGGACCAGCCACCTACCCAGGTCAATATATAACTCAGATCTTACCCAATAATCATGATGTTGCCAATACTTTAGTATCGAATATCTAAAGGTTTATTTATAAAAAAGAAAGAGATGAGAACTAAAATTGGTTAAAGGAATCAAATACATACAATAATTGCAAGGTTCTTGGATCAGGCTTGAAGCAGTGATGGCATAAACTGCTGGCTTGTTAAGTCTCTGGTTGCTCCAAAAGTACTGGAAGGTCCTCAGACCCTTGGTTAGAATGCTCCCATTAGTATAAGTTCATAGTCTATAGGTTCCAGCAAAAAAGAGGCAAAATGGAGCTGTTTCTAGGGCCTTTTATAGCTTCTGCCCTTGGAAGGAAACTCATTGTTCCAAACAAAGCCCTTAGCCTAGTTTGTGGAAAAATACAGGTAACAAAATGGAGTTTAGGGTCACATGATTTACTCACATGCCCTGGCATGCTTTGCCAAGTCATAGCAGCAGCCATTACTCATACTCTAGTTAGAACTTTCACATGAAAGTGCATCAGGTGTGGATAGGATTCTTCTATGGTCCATTGCATTTGTTGATGAGCCATCAACTTGAATACTCCATTCATAAGGTGCTGGCTGAATACCTTGTGGGTGATATCACAGGAGAAAACATTTGAAATACACATACATAGTTAATATCCATAACTTCAGATACAAAAATAATTCATGCATACAAATATGATTATCCCATTCAGCACATTATAACTTTTCCATAGACACCTTACTTCACACACTTTGAACATAATTTGCTGTGATTATATAACCGTGGTAACAACAATGATCGACATGGTCATATTTTAATCATATAACATCACATGCTCACATTGCTATGCCACTCTTAAGACATGGTAGGCTGCATTATACAGTAACTAAAGTTTTGGTGAGAAGGAAAGCATATTGAAATAGTCCAGCTTAGAGAGATAACATGGTGATAGTTAACTACAATGAGATGGATGGTTGAAGGGAATTCAGGCCAATACTGTCACCTGGGGATCTAAGAGAAATGATGGAGCCAATCAGATCCCGAGATTGTGTGCCAGTGAAACAGAAGGCAAACATCCTATCTCAATAGACTGAGAAGACAGGATGCCTATTGTTTCTTCAGATATTCCTTTTTATCTACCTGCAACATGTCTCTCCTCTGGATAGACTTTAAAGAACAGTTGTCAAATTAAAAATCAGACATTTTAAAGTAATGAATGTATGCTATTAATTACACCCTAGATTATTAAAACGGAAATAATGTACAACACAATTTACTTTTCAGTCTCTGTTCTCTTGGTTTTTACATCGCATTCCTTATAGCTTGGACTAGCCAATAAGTGAAGGCTTTCTCATTGTGATTTTACAGTTAGCTCCATTTTAGGTTCTTAAAGTTGCATTTTTGGATAATGAGCCAGACTGTCATAAATCTGAATGCTTTTATCTGTGGAGAAGACAGACAACTCATTACAGGGAGAAATATTTGACTTACTGTGAATTGCAGAGTAGTATTTTCTCAAAATTAAGTTGTTCAGTGTTTTGGGGAGAAAGGTTTCTTTTATGTTTTCTAACGGTGTTCAGAGATGAAGAACCTCCAAAATTATGGTACAATTTTTGGAAATAGTACCTGTGAAACTGAATCTAGCATTCACAGGAACTGTATCATAACATTAGCTAGTCAAGAATTCCTAAGGAAGAAGTAAGTGTAGGTACTGGTTGTGAAAGTAGGTGCACAGATATTACCATGGGCCCTGATTCAGCACAGCACTGAGGCACTGTTGTGTCTTTTAATCTTTTCATACAAAAATATGTAAGAATCTCCCAGGCATGGGTGGGTCCAAATAACCATGTTTACTAACTGTATGCAAACACATGAGGCCCAGTTCCATACGGACAATTCTATCTTGGCTGATTTCTAAAAAGCTTGTGCTTGAATGCTATCCTACACAGGGCTGGACTTAAGCACATCCTTAAATGCATTCTTGAATTAGGACCAGGATGAGGGCCATATAAATTCCTCGGTAGACAGACCATTCAGTGCTGTATACTACCTGTGGGACTCCAAGAACTGTGGTATTAAGAGGTACTTGGATGTTTGTAAATTTAAACAGATCTTTAATGTAAGAGTCTGCATTTTAGTCAGCCAAATCCGGTTAATCAGACTGAGTAGTCTTTGGCACTTGGAACGTGTCTATATATCTGGACAATGCCTAGCACTTTATAAGCGCCATTATAATACAAATATTAACACAGATACTAATACTATTCCTTAATGAAATGAAACAAAACAATACAAAATCCTATTTCATGTTAGTTAAAGTTGCAAGACTTTTAACACTTAAAATAAAGCCGGAAAGGCCCATGTCATACAAAAGCATGTAGGGAGAAGAATGAAAAAAATTCCAACTTCTGTTTTCATACTTTAGTTTCAAGCTGTAGTTATTTGTGGTGTCTTATACTTTTCAGGGACAATTAATGGTATGGAGAGGAACTACTATCCTCCTATAAGAGATTAAGGGCCTAATTGTCTTCAGTGAGGACTACCCGGGCCCATAAGTGCTCACAATTGCTAGCTTAACCAGGCCCTACGTGGCACAGCCAAGAAAATAAGAGTCTGTTGAGAGAAATGAAAATTATGGTGCTCCTCCTGACAGCATTACACATTGCTTCCTATATCACAAGAAGAGCCCAACTAAACTTCCTTTCCCCCATGCTCTTTGATTTCTGTATTACAGGTTCTGGGCTTCAGGTGAAGAAATCCAAAACTGAATGGGAGTGGAAGGATCACCTTTACCTTCCATGTGAATAGGCCTCTAAATTATTTCCAAGCTATTGAGCAAAGCTTTCTGTACTGTTTTCTAGTGTGATTGCTTCACATTCATTGGCTTGCTCTTTCTTTAAGATTGATTGAAGTTGTTGAAGTAATATGGAACAATTGGTTATACTGTAGCAATGGTCTGTAAACTGCAACAGTGTTGTGGTACCTGACATAAACTATATTAGAAAGTTGACTGAGGTGGAACAAGAGAATTTTTGGTAAAACTATGAAGCCCAGGAGATGTATAGTGTTTTGGAATGAGCTAATTTACAGAAGTCATAAATAATTTATTTGACTATATTTTTTCTTTCAGGCTTCAGTCATTTTCTTTATCTCTGCCTTCTGGATGGTTACTGGCCAATTCGTCATCAATATTTCTGCTATTCTGTATAGGGTTTGTAATTGGCATTTTTTGTCTCAGATGAGAAAGGCAGAAAGAGTTCCCACAGCTCTCCAAAGTGAATTAGCCTGCTAGACAAGCATGATAATAAACAAGTGATGTTTCATTGACTAACATGGAAGACTGGTTCACTGGAACCTATTTTACTGGAATCTCAAATAGCTAGGTGAATGAGGGTGGTCTAAACTGAAGACTTGAAAAAAACCATTTGGGTTTTTTTCCCCTTTATTTTTCTTTCCTGTTGCCAGCACACCCAGGGAAACTTTGAGTTGACAACAGCCACTTTTCCCCCAGCACTGCTTTATTTTACTTTCTCCAATTAGTTGCTATTCCTTCTTCTTCTTCTTCTTCCTGTTGCCCTTTTTGATTTCCTGGCATATCAGTTATATTGATTTTACATACCTACTGAATGCCAACTCAGTGCTATTTAACACTATTTACCTCTTACATCTGATTACACCTACTATGGAACCTACATAATCATTTCCATCACCAAATAATTTAAATTACAGACACCTATGTCAGTAGCATATTGAATTTGTTTCCATAACCCTGGTTTGGATAAGAGATTACAACAAACTTTCCCGAATAGGGATCTTGGAAGTAGGAAAAAACAGGGAACACTAACACATAGACACTGAAGGGGAAAAGAAATAGAGAGGTGGAAATAAAAAATATTTGCATGAAAATATACAAATTCAACTAAATTCATCCTTGGTCAACTACACTGTCATCAGTAGATTACACCAGAGATGAATTTGGTCTGTTATACCATATATAAGGTAACCATTTATTCCTGCTTAGGTTTCAGAAGAATTTTTGTATCCCTAATGCAGGTTTCCTGTTGACTAGAAAAGATTTTTTACAAATAATAAATAATTCTTCTCTTGGGGGAGAAAGAGTCCCAACTCTTGAGTTTAAATTATAAGAGGGAAAGACTGATAAACTCACATCAGTTATGCAAACCAAAAAAATAGCTAGAGAGGTTTGTGAGCATTGGGATGGTTCTGTCTCCCTGTCTTGAATGCAATAAGATTGGCACAATGATTGTCTGAGCTGAAGACCAGGTCAGATGTATGTGGAACTGGAGAATCTTCAGTGTGCTACATCTAATGTTGCCCTCCCTAGAGGTTGAGCCTGTCACTTCCATGTAGTGCATTCTAACATCTTCTGGTCTGAAACACAGGAGTTAAAATCAGTTCCTAAATCTTTTGTAGGTCTCCATGGTTACAATGCAGTGAGCTACCTCTTTGTACGGGATGGGATTTTAAAAAAAACAACCTGAAATTGAATAACGCTCAGGCTGCATTTGCAGAACAACAAACTGAGTTGTGACACATTTTTATGCTGGCATAAACAGGGAAAATCTAAATCGCTTTTAGAAAGAGAAGGTGAGTGTAAATAGGTGCTTATTATGCCAACCTAGACTGATGTAGTGTTCAGGTGCATGTGCAGAGTGGGTCATCGGACGAAGAATGTGGTGAGATTGTAGAAGTTTCTGGAAAAAAAGATCTCTTTTGGGATTTTAAGGAAGAAACATTTTGAGGGCTACATATCCATCTGTGCAGACAGTCTGTTTTTCTACTCATGGCATTTTCCTTACAAAAAGAAAACACCTTCCAGTATTTGCCTACTGTTTGCATCCTGAATCTTTGTTTATTTCAACCCATTGCATCCAACATAATAAGCAAGGACCACATTGGAGTTACTCCCAATTAGCATTGGCGTATCTGTGATCTGAATCTGGCCCTAAAATTAATTAATGATACTTTGTTCTTGCAGTACATAGGTGATTTTCATCTGTAGCTCTCAAACCAGTGTTAAAAGAACAGTAAGCACTATCATCATTCCCATTTTAGACATGGGGAAATGAAGTCATGCAGAACTGAAGTGGTTTCTCCAATGTTATAAATTCTTGTAAAAAAATGCCATTGGATAGTTAATGGGTAAAATTTTCAAAAATGCCTAAATGAGTTAGGAACCCAATTCCCATTTTCAAAAAAAAAAAAAAAAAAAAAGACTTAGGCACTTTGGCTAGAGCTGGCTGAAATATTTTTTACAAAAACTTTTTTCTGTCAAAAAATGCCATTTTGATTAAACCAAAATGCTTTGTGGAAATGTATTGGTTTTGATGAAAATTTTGTCAGGAAGGTTTCTGAAGTCCAGAATGGAATTTCTGATCAAAACCAGAGAGAGCGCCATACCCCAGAACAGCCAATAGCCTGGTGATTAGGGGACTCCCCTGGGATGAGGGAGACTCCCTCCCAGATTCAAGTCTCCCACACCCTAGGCAAGAGACCTAAACACTAAGGTATAGAATCAGTTAGTCTCTTTCACTCACTCCCATTTAATATTTAATTATTACTACAAAGTGGAACAGCTCCAACAAGATGGACTCCAAGAGACTGTGACTGACAACAAGTGGTCAGGGCCTCAGCTTTACTATAGCTTCAGCATTGAAGTGCCCTCTAACATTATGCACCATGTCACTGTTATGTATGAATGGGTCAGGTATGAAAAGCCCCATCTTGTGGAGTTGTGGAGACAGAATATGCTGTCATGGTGACAAGATCAATTTCCCAAAGGGAGGGAGGGAAAATGTCTGTCACTGCACATCACAAACCGGGGAGAAGTTTTGTGAATGAAAAGACCTGGTTTCATCCCACTCTCCTTCCCCACCTTTCATGTTCCCTTTGAGCAAATGGTGCTTTGATACTTGTGAGATTATTTTCTTTGCACACTATCAGATTTAATTCTCTCTGACAACATAATAATAAAGACATGTTATGCCACATATACTGCAGTATATTACTTTGTAATGCTCTTGGACCTCTTAACCTGTATTCTTTATCAATATTGTTTCTATAATGCATTACATCCTGTAGTTCTTTACATTTCTTATGCCGCAGTATTTGACTTGGCCCACTGGAAGCTTTTGAGTCAGAGTAAGGCCTGCAGGACTGAGGTTTAAACATACATTAGATGCATGGTATGGATAAATAGGTAAGTGGAAGCCTTCTTATAATCATAAGTTAGTTATTTTATGTAAATATGTACATGCAGCACATCTGGATTTTATGGGTGTGACTCCCACTGCCCTCCACCTAGTGTAGTTATTTACATCTGGACAAGGTGCATACAGACTGGATATAAAATATTAACATTTTCGTTGCTAGCATTTTGTTCCTGTTTAAACAGGTCTAAGTCCATGTTCATTCACTTGTCAGAATAAAGGATGTGTTGGGCTTTCCATATTCACTGAGCTCTGCTCAGTTTATTTGTGCAATGTTAATGGCAAAAAGTCCTTGGCTGGAGTTTCCAAAGTGCCAAAGGAAGTTAACAGCCCAAATCCTATTGAAGTCCCATGGGATTTGGACATGCAACTTACTTAGTCTCCTTTGGACACCTAACTCACTTAAGCTCCAGTGTTTAAGTCACCTGTGCCAAGATAGAGGAATAGGCTGGCAGGCAGAATGGAGAGAAAAGTCTACAAAAGATACAATAAAATGCTGCAATTTTGAACACAGGATCATCTCAAACACTGCTGTGGAGAGGGGAGGAAAAGGCAGAAATCCTGATAGCATGGTTCTAAAGCTGATGGAGGAAGACAAAATTGTAGCATCTCTCTTCCACTCAAGAACACGGAAGGCCCTCTGTGCTCCACACCGTAAAGGATTGGGGGTCATAGCTGGGTAGCTGGAGACATAGCGGAGACAGCTGCTCTTCCTAACATCATCTCACTGCAAACCAACAGGAAAGTTCCCATGGAGTTAGCGTTACCCTGCTTGCCTTCCTTTTTCTCATTGACTGTCAATGACCAGGGCCTTCGCTCTACCTACATTCATGTTGTTTGTCCACTTCCCAGGAAAAGGAGGTGTTGCATTCACTGTCCTAAATCCAGGAAAGATGAATTATATCCCCATATGAGGGGTACTTATATGACCCCATCACTGCAGTATTAGAGCACTTTTTTTTGTTAATATTAATGAATTTATCTTTGCAATACCCCAATTAGTCAGGGAAACATCATATCTCTATTTTGCAGGTGAGTAACTGAGGCACAGCGAGATAAAATAACTTGCCCAAGGCAGTATCTAGAATCAAACCCCGGTTTTCTGAATCACAATCTAGGGTCTTAACTACAATCCTCACCCTTCCTTTTTCCAGCCACTCAGCAATGGTCAACAGCCCCTGCTTATCATCCTTTTCCTCTCTCATTGCAACATAGCACGGTAGTGTGCTGGCAGCCAGTTCACAAACACCACGCAGAGAGGGGAGTAGAAACAATGCCCAGAGAGAAGCAGAGGAGATGACATCCACATAGGTCTAGAGTGTGTCTGTATGGAGAGATCTTGGTGGACCAGAAAAAAAAGACCCTGGACTACTACCAATAATTGGAATATCAATTATCACGCTTATGGCTAAAAGCAGCTAAATCAGTGGGTCTTAGCAGGCCTCTGCAACAGCCTTAGCATATCTAAGCAAGGGGCGGGGAGCCTAACTGACCCTCTGTCCTTCCTGATAAGAGCTCTGTTGAAATTGCTGAGGAATCTGTTTTGGAAAACCAGGAAGCTTATCTATATCTGCCCTTCAGGGTATGTTTGTCAGGGCCCTCAAGTCATGCAGATTCTGCAACACATCTGTCTAATTAATGGTTTGGGGAAACCTCTTGCTTAAACTTTGAAGTTGTTTTCTCAACAAGTTTTTTTTTTTTTTGACATGTTATTGTTACACTAACCCAATAAATAAGGGGAGAAAATATGGGGTAGGTGGACTCTTCAGGGACTCTTAATGGACACAGTTTAAGCTCCCCAAGGGCAGGCCTGAAAGACAGGCCAATCGGACAGCTGCCAGTGTACCACTCAAGAGCCATACCAAACTTCAGTAATTATTGAGAATTGGGGGTGTTTTACTAACCTGTTGTGGACGTGTGTAAATGCTTGAGACTAGAATAAACTGTAGCTTTAAGTGAAAGTACTCTTGTGCTGTTTGTGCCAGCCACCTATCGGTCGGACAGCCATGTCTCCATTGATTTATTTCCTGCCACCAGCTCACCAAAACTAATAGTTACCACGAGACTATTCCCCATACCCTCCAGGTTTAGATGTGCTGCTGAACCCACCTCTGGTTGCAGGGAGTAGTGCTGACTAAATACAGGCCTTTGGCCTTAGACTCTGTTTCCCGTGAGATTTCTCAGGAACCTCAGAACTATCTATGATTATCCTACCTCAAATGGCTGCAGAAAGTAACAAGGCTTGAAGGGAAGTGGAAAATATATTGCTACGGCAGGAAAGTAGCATAGCAGCTCTTCAGATAACACTTTTGTACCTGGCTGATATCCAGAGAAAGATTTAGAGACTCTACTGCCCCAAGCAAGATTCAATTAGAGTGCCTTCTGCTTGGGCAAAGATGGAAGAAATTGAATGATTCAGGATTCCACCTTGCCTCAAAGAAAAGATGGCGAAAAGCAGCACATCCTTATCTTGTCATACTGATAAGAGATATTTTAATGATTAACTATTATTAATTGTATAATGCCCAAATTGTGCTAGTTGCTTCACAAAAGACATGGAAATAGTCATTACCTTCAAATTGCTTGCAATCTAAATTGCAGATGTGATCCCAAGACTGAGGGCAACAAACCAAAATGAGGGGCTGTTGCCCAGTACAAAGGTTACTAGCAAGTGGCTAACCGAGTTTATGGGTATGCACATCCTCATGGATCTGAAGTTTTTGTTTGTTTTGGACAAAAATCAAAGCAAAAATAAAGGTAGGAGACAGAAAATGTGAGTGATTTATTTTGGGCATCATAGAAGAAGCAAGTTTTCAGGAGGAATTTGAGTCCAGGCCCCAATTAAGAAGAGATTTTAAACATGTGCTTAAGAGTCATTGAAATTACTAGAATTTAAGCATTTGTTTAAAGGTAAACAAGTGCTTTGCTTTGCTGAACTGGAACCTAAATGAAGACAGAGTACGGCTTGGCAAACTAGAGCATGGAGGGTATTCCATTTATAAGGGTTGTCAGGGTGACATTTACAAAGTCACTGACTGGAAAGCAAAGAAGAAAAGGGTGTGTTTCAGCCTCAGTATGCTAAAATTCATTTGGTAGAATAGCCAGTGGTCTGTGGCACTTTGCAAGTCAAAGACAAAAACAGCCTGATTCACATTCCAGTGACTATGTTGGGGTTAGATTGGGCACAAATGTGTAGCCAAAAAAAAAAAAAAAAAAAGATCATTGGTGGATCATTGCTCCTTTGTGAGCAGTAGCAGAACTTGGGATTTTGCCATGGGAGTTGGCTGCTCTACCTCTCTCCATCCAAACCAGAGAGAAACAATCTCCTTAGTGATCATCAGGCTAGTATAGCCAGCCTTTGAGCAAAGCTCTCTCTCTTTAACCTTTGGTACATAGATTGCATATAACTCATCACATGCATTTCATTACCACTTTTGCCATAACAATAGCAAGAGAGAAATGCTCATGGTTCAAATGGAGACACTACTTCCTTCATGTGCCCCTAGGGGCAGCCTTGTGACATCAGGAGTGGTTCTCTCATAACCCTGCCAGGCCTAAAGAAAAGCTTTCCTGGCTAGCCCTCACTCTGTAAAACTTAAAGTTTCCGACTGGGAAGCTGCTAATAGTGAAGAACTGTCTGTGAAGAGAAGTAATTGTCTTTTTCTACTGCCTTCCCATTGGGCACTGTATGAAGCCCCTGCTATTATTTCACAGGCTTGCCGATTCACTGGCTTCCAGGCAATTGTTTTATTTGTGACAGTCATGTGATGTCCCTGACTGCTCAAGATGATGTGTCCAGGGAAGTGGGGAAGCAATTCAATGCAGAAGAAAGGCAGCATAGCAACCACACAACATACTATAGAAAACAGGGATACATGTATATACACAGTGTGACAAAGCGGGACTGTTCTTAACGTTTCCTCTGAATAGTATGGGGGGTGCCTCAGTTTCCCCTATGCAGTTCTTAAGTATCTAGGTGGTGGGATAAGGGTGTATGATCCTTGCAGAGCCCTAGAGGGCAGGTGTGTGCAAGGGTCTGGACACAGAGAATGACCAACACCCTGTTTCCTGGCAACTGATGGCCTGGCCCTTCCTCCCTGCAAGGTGAGAGCTAAAGGGTTGGAGAACAAAGTAATCAGGTGACCTCCTGGCCCGGGAAAGGGACAAAGCCCAGAGGAGGAGGGGCTGGAGAGAGTTTCAGTTTGGGGCTGGCTGGGGCATGGAATGAAGTGCAGACGTGCTTGTGTGGCTCACTGCCCCCTCAAAATGGACCCAGCTGAGGGGTCCTGTTCTCTGCATCTACAAGCTCTGGGTGACACCATGTTCCTGGCATCTAATAAACCTTCTGTTTTACTGGCTGGCTGAGGATCACGTCTGACTGCAGAGTTGGGGTGCAGGACCCTCTGGCTTCCCCAGGACCCGACCTGGGCAGACTCGCTGTGGGAAGAGCACGGAGGGGCAGAGAGGATGCTGAATGCTCCGAGGTCAGACCCAGGAAGGTGGAAGCTGTGTGTCTTGCAGACAGTCTGCTCACAGAAAGGAGACTTCCCCAGAGTC
This sequence comes from Lepidochelys olivacea, assembly GCF_965140295.1. Taxonomy (NCBI): domain Eukaryota; kingdom Metazoa; phylum Chordata; order Testudines; family Cheloniidae; genus Lepidochelys; species Lepidochelys olivacea. The sequence goes on from NC_140414.1 coordinate 100,923,379, forward strand.
CTGACTGGCTTCATAGGGAACAGTTCCAGAGCATCGCCCGGGGACTCCATGACAACTGGTGGCAGAGGTGGGATGTACTGCACCCCGTGGATGCGCTTCCTGCAGTAAGTGACTGGGGAGCAGTAAAATGAAGGGGGATTGACGAGGACCAGGCGTGCTGAAGGCTTAGAGAGGAGCGGTTAACCCCTGGGAGTGTGTGACCAGCGAGAAGGACTGTGCAGTAATGGGGTCTCCCGGGGACTGCGGTGAGCAGTCTTAGGGGCGGAGGAGGCTGCGGCTTGGCCCTGGGAGAGAGAAGGACTTTTGCAGTAACAGGGTTCCCCTGGGGATTGCAGTGAGCAGTCCAAGGGGTGGAGGAGTCTGCAGCTCGACCATGGCAAAGAGGTGGTGACCTCGAGAAGGGCTGGCACACTAGGGGTTCTCCCTGGAAACCGTGGAGAGCTGACAGCACACAGGCTTGTGAGTCCACAACAACTTGGGAAGAACGGAGTAATGGCCTGTCACCATCTCCTTAAGAAGGACATTGTAACCCTGTGCAAAAAGAGAGGGTTGTGCATTGGAAAGTTCACCAAAGCAGAGTTAATCGTGCAGCTGGAGGAGGATGACCGCTCTAAGGAACAGATTCCTGACCCCAAATGGGGCTATAGCAGGATCTGGGAGCAGCTGGAGTAGTAGCCAGGCACCCCCAAGACTCCTGTCCCCGACCAGACGGGGGTCTTCACGATCAGGTTCCCCATCGGGGGATCGGAGACAGACGGGATTGGAGCTGAGTCCAAGAGAGCAAGAGGACTGTGAGAGACAGTGAGAGCCCGAGAAAGAGCTGCAGAAGCAGCAGCAGCATGAACTGGCAATGGTGGAGCGGAGAGGCATAGGGGACCTCCCAAGGGTGAGTGGGGATAGACCCCAGGATGCCAGTTCCGCAGGGAACCTCGATACTAAATTGCTGCCCCTAGTTAAGGATGGGGGGTATGTGGATGCCCACCTCACTGCCTTTGAGCAGGCTGGCAATTTGAACCAGGGGGACCCTGCGGAAAAGCCCCGGTATCTAGCTCCCTTGCTGGGTCCCAAGGCCATAGATTCTGTCAGCCAGATGGGTGAGGAGGTGGACAGGCTCCCATTCCTGGTCCCAACCTATATGTCTGTGTGGAGTCTCCTGGGCTCTGGCCCCTCGGACCCCCAGTGGGAGTGGAAGGTGATGGGAAGACATTTGTGGGGTGGCGAGATCCTGGGACAGAGAGAGCTGTTGTCAGGCCCCTGGTTGTCAGATGCTGAGGGGCTGTGTGAGCTGGGTGAGGGTCCCAGGGATGAAGCCCCTCGCCCTGCTTATGGCCCAGATCCCTGTACAGACACAGGAGGGGTCGGGCTGGCTGGTCGTTGCGGTTCTCCAGGATACCAGCTGCGAGACCCTGTTGTGGGGTGACTGTGTCTCTTTGGGACAGGATCCAGGCCCTGCTCCTGTAACTGCCGAGGGTTTGAATTTGAATCCAGGGAACCAATCGGTGGAGAGGGAAATGGTCACTGAAAATGCAGATGACCTGGCTGGCAGCAGGGAGGAGCTGCTAGGCTCAGGACACCTGCCTGCCTGTAATCAGACCCTTGGGGCTGGGTGGGACAGAGAGATGCTCTCTGCCCCCTTGCACACCGGAGAGGGGGCTCACGCTGGCTCTGATGCAGTGAGGAAAGCAGTGAGCTCGCTACCTACCCCCACTGGGACAGCAAGGGCAGCGCTGATCACAGGGGGAGCTGAGACCCCAGCTGAGTAGGGGGAGACACAGGCAGGGCAGGTTATCTGTTGGGAGTGGCAAAGTGCTTGATAAGGAAAGTTTGGATGAGCCTCGGCAGCCTTGTGAGCTGATGGCTGTGTCTAGTCAGCAGTGTTGGAAGGCGAGGATAGTGGAAGATGAGTGTCCCTGTACCTTACCTGTTACCTGGGTGGAGAAGTGTGACAGTGAAGGAAATGTGCCTGTGTCTGTCAGGGGTATTGACTTGCCTTTAGAGGGAGCCACCCCGGTCTCCAAGCAGTTGTCTGTGAACAGCCCTGTGTGCTGGGACACGGGGAATGAGATCCCAAGCTGCGTGTCTGGTAAAGGAGAATGTGTCTCCGGCTCTTCTTTGTCTGTGGAGCAGACAGAAGGGGCCTTTCAGCCTGTGCTGGTTGAGAATAGTGCAGTTGTCTCAGAGTTGGTTCTGGATTCAGCTAAAGCCCAGGAAGGGAAGGGTCCTAAGTTTGTGTCTGCTAGGGAGAATGGCCCTGTAACTAGGTTGCATCCAGTTAGTGTCTATGTAAAGTCCCAGAGACCAGACAATTCTGGTGCCTGTTGCTAGTGTGTTGTTGGGAAAGGGTGTAGCAACTCTGTCTAATCAGGGTGAGATCCTAGCCAGGGCACAAGGAGAGCAGAAAGGTGATTTGATTGTGTTACCTACTGAGGGTGTGGAAACCTGTAGCAGAAGAAAAAGATTCCTGAACTTGTGTGTGGCAAAGGGAAGGAGAATGCTTCTCACCTTTTATCTAGGAAGTCTGTAAATTTGCCTGAAAGGGGATTGTGTAGGAATCCGCCTGATGGGCCAGAGGTAATTCTGGATGTAAGTGAGACCCAGAAAGAGTCTGTTGTTGCTCAGGAAAGTGTTCCTCTAGAGCAAGCCTTAGGTGAAGAGGGTAAGGGCAGAATTTCTGTGAAGGGTGAATTGTTGCATAGAAAAGCCCCTAGGGGAAGGAAGCCTCATGGTAGTCTTTACAAGCAGTTTACTGAAACTGAAGGGTGTGAAAGTGATTTAATCAAGAAAGTTTCAGTTCCTAACAGCCAGAAATTTTCTGTTGTGAATGGATCCACTGACTTTCCTGTTGAAAGATCCAGTGTGGATAGCTTTGAGAAGGTCTCAGATGAAGTGAAAGCTGTTAAGAAAGTTAAACCGTCCTATAACCAAGTGGCTGTGTTTGGCCAGCTTGTTGGGGAGACAAGGTTGTTGAGAAAGGGATGTCTCCATGCTAGTTCTGTAAGTGAACAGTATGTGGCCCAGGTCAAGATGGGGGCTCTTAACCAAGAGAGCCCGAATTGCAGCTCTCCAGACTGGAGCGCTGGGAGAAGACCCGATCCCAGTTTGACCCCCGGGGGTTTTGGGGTGGCAAAAGGGCACAGGCTGCATAAACCTTCCCACATGCAGCATGCAAGTGCTATCGACCACCCCCGACCTAAGAGTGGGTGTGAAACTGGAAGGGCCTGGTGTAACTCCCACCAAGGAACGGGAGAGATGCTGGGGCATCCATGGGAACGTTGGTGGCTTCGAACTTCCCCAGGTCACCGGCTAAAGTGACCCCGCTCAGTTCGGTCTCGAAGGGGGGAGAGATGTGACGAAGCGGGACTATGCACCCTTATCCCACCACCTGAGAGTCACAGTCTGACTGTAGAGTTGCGGTGCAGGACCCCCTGGCTTCCCCAGGACCCCGCCTGGGCGGACTCACTGTGGAAAGCACATGGTGGGGCAAAGAGGATGCTGAACGCTCCGAGGTCAGACCCAGGAAGGTGGAAGCTGTGTGAGCTGTGTGTCTTGCAGACAGTCTGCTCACAGAAAGGAGACTTCCCCAGAGTCCTGACTGGCTTCGTAGGGAGCAGTTCCAGAGCATCGCCCAGGGACTCCGTGATACACAGGTCTATACATAGTACTTGAGCTTGTCAGCTAGCCCTAAGTATACCACATTACAATACTTCAGACAGACAGTCTGGAGAAGGACACACCCACTTAGATTTGCACACAATTAAAACATTATGCAAAACATATGCTACACAGAGTAGGAAATATCCCAATATCATTAAGAGAGCCCTTACATTTGGAACTACAATGAGTGCACCATACTATAACAAGTTAATCCATTCATTCAAATGAATGGCTATCTCCAATAAGTAATAACATGAATAATCTAATTGACAATACAAATGTGTTTTCATCTGTGAGAATCTACTCCAACGTAACGGCAGATTGCCATCCCTTGCCACAATGAACTGAAATGGTGACCAACCTGAAAGAGACTAAAGTGGAAGATACTTAAAGGGGTCCTAGATCTACAGAAGTGGCTACTGATTTTTGGAGCCTCAATTTTTGGTTGCCTGACTTGGGTACTTTAAAGCAGCCCAGTTTTCAGAAAACACTAAGTACTTTCACTGTGAAAATCAGACATAAGGTGTCTCAATTTGGACAGCCAAAATTGAAGGCATCCCAAATTATTAATCACTTTTGGAAATCTTGGCCAAGATCATTAATCTTCATATCTACAGCAATATTTGATAGAAAAGTGTCAAAAGTGCATATATTTCTTTGTTCTTTAGATGCATACAAGTTTTGAAAACAAATAAATGCTTCAAATGCCTTTATTGTATAATTGACAGTGTGCTGTTTGTGACGTTCCCCTGGTGTTATCTGGATGGGTGATCTGCTAGGTCACTCCAATTCTTGACTCTGGGAGCCAGCCTTACCCTGCTCTGCTAATGAGAACCCTTATTCCCAGTTTGTTCCTGCTCAGCCTTTAGCATGTAAGCTGCTCCCAGCTACGTGAGTGAGCACTTTTGGCCAGCCACTGCTTGGATTGTGCAACCGAATGACACTAGCCAATATCTCTGGTCCCAGACAAAACCCTAGGAACCTCCATCTTGCAGTGTCCAGTTATGCCCACTGGATGCTGCAAGTTTATATGAGTTTGTCAATTTGACAAAGAAATGGGTATTTCCAGGCTTGTTATTCCAAGGGGAGTCTCTGTCATGCTTCAAACCAAACACACTGCTTCAGGTAGAATAAACAAACAAATTTATTAACTACAAAAATAGATTTTAAGAGATTATAAATCAAAGCACAAGAAGTCAGATTTGGTCAAATGAAATAAAAGGAAAATGCATTCTAAGCTGATCTTAACACTTTCAGTGCCCTTACACACTTATGTGCTTCTCACCACAGGCTGGCTGGTTGTCCTTCAGCCAGGCTCTCCCCTTTGATCAGTGCTTCAGTCGCTTGGTGGTGGGGTCTGTAGATGGAGGTGGAAGAGAGAGAGCATGACAAATGTCTCTCCCTTTTTTCATGTTCTTTCTTCCCTCTTTGCTTTATCCCCACCCCTGCTTCAGAGTCAGGTGAGCATTACCTCATTGTAGTCCTAACCTGACCAAGGGAAGGGGGGTGATTCACTCAAGAGTCCAACAGATCCTTTGTTGCTGCCTAGGCCAGTGTACTTTGTTCCTGTGAGGCTGGGCTGGGTTTATCCCATACATGCCCTGATGAGGTGTTGTCATAAATATAAAGGGAAGGGTAAACCCCTTTGAAATCCCTCCTGGCCAGGGGAAAGCTCCTCTCACCTGTAAAGGGTTAAGAAGCTAAAGGTAACCTCGCTGGCACCTGACCAAAATGACCAATGAGGAGACAAGATACTTTCAAAAGCTGGGAGGAGGGAGAGAAACAAAGGGTCTGTGTCTGTCTGTAGTCGTCTTGGCCGGGGACAGAACAGGAATGGAGTCTTAGAACTTTTAGTAAGTAATCTAGCTAGGTATGTGTTAGATTATGATTTCTTTAAATGGCTGAGAAAAGAATTGTGCTGAATAGAATAACTATTTCTGTCTGTGTATCTTTTTTGTAACTTAAGGTTTTGCCTAGAGGGGTTCTCTATGTTTTTGAATCTAATTACCCTGTAAGATATATACCATCCTGATTTTACAGGGGGGATTTCTTTATTTCTATTTACTTCTATTTTTTATTAAAAGTCTTCTTGTAAAACACTGAATGTTTTTTCATTGTTCTCAGATCCAAGGGTTTGGGTTTGTGGTCACCTATGCAAATTGGTGAGGCTTTTTATCCAACATTTCCCAGGAAAGGGGGGGTGCAAGTGTTGGGAGGATTGTTCATTGTTCTTAAGATCCAAGGGTCTGGGTCTGTAGTCACCTAGGCAAATTGGTGAGGCTTTTTACCAAACCTTGTCCAGGAAGTGGGGTGCAAGGTTTTGGGAAGTATTTTGGGGGGAAGGACGCGTCCAAACAGCTCTTCCCCAGTAACCAGTATTAGTTTGGTGGTGGTAGCGGCCATTCCAAGGATAACGGGGGTAATATTTTGTACCTTGGGGAAGTTTTGACCTAAGCTGGTAAAGATAAGCTTAGGAGGTTTTTCATGCAGGTCCCCACATCTGTACCCTAGAGTTCAGAGTGGGGGAGGAACCTTGACATGGTGGCACAGTGGTGGGATTAACCTGAAATCATTTTGAGATCCAGTTGAGATTTTTCGAACTAGAAATACAGATTTTAAAAAGGAATTTTTAGGAAGTCCAGAAAGCAGCTTTGAAACTGAAAGCAGCTTGGTTTCTCTCTGCTTTGTGGCCAAGCAGAGACAAAAGGGGATTATCTTGTGAATTGCAGGTTTTCTTTGCCTAGAGGCAGGGTACTTAACTCCTGCAGGGAAATTCACAGTCTTCCAACCCAGAGGTTTTTGTTTTTTTTTCTTTTCTTCCTAAAAGTAAATAGGGGGTGTGTGCTCTACCCATTTGCCTGGAGACAAAAGTGGCAGGGTTTTTTTTAGGATTTTGATTTTTTTTTTGTTTTACAAGGAGCACAGGTTTGAAAAGAAATTTTTTTTTTCTTCTTTGGGCTGGGTAAGCAGGTTTCCAAGTAGTTGGAGGTTTTTTGCTTTAATTTGGGCCCAGAGCAGAGACAAGGGAATTGTCTTTTTCTGTAGGCTGACAATCACTATCAGAGAATAGGTATTCTATTCCAGCACAGCAAAATTTTACAGCCAAGTTTTGTTTGTTTATTTCTGAACCTCGGGTGTAAAGTTAGTTAAAAACAGAGAGGTTAGAATGGGCAAATCCTCAGCTCGACTACAGCTGGAATTAGCCAAATTTCAGGCTGAGGAAAAACAAAGGGAACATGAAAGACAGATAGAACTCATGCGGCTGAAGGAGGAGGAGAAGGAAAAAGAGAGGAAGCATGTGGAGGAGATGGAGAGGATAAAGGCCCAGCAGAATATACCAACAAACCCTAGCAATCCTTCTCCAGGTACCACTTCCCATCCCAGAAAGTTCCCCACCTACAAGGCAGGTGATGATACTGAGGCCTTCTTAGAAAACTTCGAAAGGGCCTGCCTTGGGTACAACATCTCTACTGACCAATACATGGTAGAGCTGAGGCCGCAGCTCAGTGGACCCTTAGCTGAGGTGGCAGCTGAAATGCCTAAAGAACACATGAACAAGTATGAACTGTTTAAATCCAAGGCGAGAGTCAGAATGGGGATAACACCCGAGCAGTCTCGTCGGAGGTTCAGAGCCCTAAGGTGGAAACCAGACATGTCATTTACCCGACATGCCTACCACATTGTAAAACATTGGGATGCCTGGACATCAGGAGCAAGTGTTGAATCTCCAGTAAATTTGCCCTTCCTAATGCAAATGGAACAATTCTTAGAGGGTGTTCCTGAGGAAATAGAAAGATACATCCTAGATGGGAAACCCAAAACTGTAATTGAGGCAGGAGAGATTGGAGCCAGATGGGTGGAGGTGGCAGAGAAGAAGAAAACTGGTCGCAGTTGGAGCGGAGACCAGAAGGGACCACCCCAGACCACACCCTATTACCGGGGGCCACCCAAAGCCCCACCTACCTCCCAAAGAACCCTCCAGACCCCTTATCGTCCCACCACCCCGTTCTCCAGCAACCCTCCTCGCCCCAGTGACCCGTCAGCTGGACGATGTTTTAAGTGTAACGAGCTGGGGCATGTAAAGGCCAACTGCCCCAAGAACCCCAACAGATTACAGTTCATTGCACCGGAATCACACCAGAGGTCCACAGGCCCAGATACCTCCCAGATACCCTTGGAGCGGAGGGAAACTGTGAGTGTGGGTGGGAAGAAGGTCACCGCGTGGAGGGACACCGGAGCACAAGTGTCAGCTATCCATGCTTCCTTAGTGGACCCCAATTTAATCAACCCAGAGATCCAAGTGACGATTCAACCCTTCAAGTCCAACTCTTTCAATTTGCCTACAGCCAAGTTGCCTGTCCAGTACAAGGGCTGGTCAGGAATGTGGACTTTTGCAGTCTATGATGATTATCCCATCCCCATGCTGTTGGGGGAAGACTTGGCCAATCATGTGAAGCAGGCCAAGAGGGTGGGAATGGTCACCCGCAACCAGGCTAAACAAGCCGTGAGGCCTAGCTCTGTTCCGGAAACTTCTATCAGGACCCAGTCAGAGGTGATGGACCTGGACCCCAGGCCAATGTCTGCAACAGCAGTAGTGGATCCAGTCCCAGAGACCCAGATGGAACCAGTCCCAGAACCGGAACCAGCCGAACAACCAACACCAGACCCCGTGTCAGCACTGAATCCAGTACTTGCAACCTCAACACCAGAGGGCCCCACCGAACCTGAACTGGCAGCAGCCGATAACCCTACACAAGAGGCTCAGCCGGAGCCTGAATCCCAACATAGTGCACCAGCGGAGAGCGGTTCACAGTCAACAGAAACAGCTCCATCCCCTATATCGCTTCCAGAGGGACCAAGCCTAGGTCCACAATCCCATGAGGAACTGATGTCTCCAGCATCAAGGGAACAGTTCCAAACCGAACAGGAAGCAGATGAAAGCCTCCAGAGAGCGTGGACGGCGGCACGGAGCAACCCACCGCCTCTCAGCTCTTCTAATCGATCCAGGTTTGTTGTAGAAAGAGGACTTTTATACAAGGAAACTCTTTCTGGGGGACACCAGGAAGACTGGCATCCTCAGAGACAGTTGGTAGTTCCAACTAAATACCGGGCCAAGCTCTTGAGCTTAGCCCATGATCACCCTAGTGGCCATGCTGGGGTGAACAGGACCAAAGACCGTTTGGGGGGGTCATTCCACTGGGAGGGAATGGGCAAGGATGTTTCTACCTATGTCCAGTCTTGTGAGGTGTGCCAAAGAGTGGGAAAACCCCAAGACCAGGTCAAAGCTCCTCTCCAGCCACTCCCCATCATTGAAGTTCCATTTCAGCGAGTAGCTGTGGATATTCTGGGTCCTTTTCCGAAAAAGACACCCAGAGGAAAGCAGTACATACTGACTTTCATGGATTTTGCCACCCGATGGCCGGAAGCAGTAGCTCTAAGCAACACCAGGGCTAAAAGTGTGTGCCAGGCACTAGCAGACATTTTTGCCAGGGTAGGTTGGCCCTCTGACATCCTCACAGATGCAGGGACTAATTTCCTGGCAGGAACTATGAAAAACCTTTGGGAAGCTCATGGGGTAAATCACTTGGTTGCCACTCCTTACCATCATCAAACAAATGGCATGGTGGAGAAGTTTAATGGAACTTTGGGGGCCATGATACGTAAATTCGTAAATGAGCACTCCAATGATTGGGACCTAGTATTGCAGCAGTTGCTCTTTGCCTACAGAGCTGTACCACATCCCAGTTTAGGGTTTTCCCCATTTGAACTTGTATATGGCCGTGAGGTTAAGGGGCCATTGCAGTTGGTGAAGCAGCAATGGGAGGGATTTACACCTTCTCCAGGAACTAACATTCTGGACTTTGTAACCAACCTACAAAACACCCTCCGAACCTCTTTAGCCCTTGCTAGAGAAAACTTACAGGATGCTCAAAAAGAGCAAAAAGCCTGGTATGATAAACATGCCAGAGAGCGTTCCTTCAAAGTAGGAGACCAGGTCATGGTCTTAAAGGCGCTCCAGGCCCATAAAATGGAAGCATCGTGGGAAGGGCCATTCGTGGTCCAGGAGCGCCTGGGAGCTGTTAATTATCTCATAGCATTCCCCACCTCCAACCGAAAGCCTAAGGTGTATCATATTAATTCTCTAAAGCCCTTTTATTCCAGAGAATTAAAGGTTTGTCAGTTTACAGCCCAGGGAGGAGACGACGCTGAGTGGCCTGAAGGTGTCTACTACGAAGGGAAATGTGCTGGTGGTGTGGAAGAGGTGAACCTCTCCATGACCCTTGGGCGTATGCAGCGACAGCAGATCCAGGAGCTGTGCACTAGCTACGCGCCAACGTTCTCAGCCACCCCAGGACTGACTGAACGGGCATACCACTCCATTGACACAGGTAATGCTCACCCAATTAGGGTCCAACCTTACCGGGTGTCTCCTCAAGCTAAAACTGCTATAGAACGGGAGATCCAGGATATGTTACAGATGGGTGTAATCCGCCCCTCTGAAAGTGCATGGGCATCTCCAGTGGTTCTAGTTCCCAAACCAGATGGGGAAATACGTTTTTGCGTGGACTACCGTAAGCTAAATGCTGTAACTCGCCCAGACAACTATCCCATGCCACGCACAGATGAACTATTAGAGAAACTGGGAAGGGCCCAGTTCATCTCTACCTTGGACTTAACCAAGGGGTACTGGCAGGTACCGCTAGATGAATCTGCCAAGGAAAGGTCAGCCTTCATCACACATCTCGGGCTGTATGAATTTAATGTACTCCCTTTCGGGCTGCGAAATGCACCCGCCACTTTCCAAAGACTTGTAGATGGTCTCCTAGCGGGATTAGGAGAATATGCAGTCGCCTACCTTGACGATGTGGCCATATTTTCGGATTCCTGGGCAGACCACCTGGAACATCTACAAAAAGTCCTTGAGCGCATAAGGGAGGCAGGACTAACTGTTAAGGCTAAGAAGTGTCAAATAGGCCTAAACAGAGTGACTTACCTTGGACACCAGGTGGGTCAAGGAACTATCAGCCCCCTACAGGCCAAAGTGGATGCTATCCAAAAGTGGCCTGTCCCAAAGTCAAAGAAACAGGTTCAATCCTTCTTAGGCTTGGCCGGTTATTACAGACGATTTGTACCGCACTACAGCCAAATCGCTGCCCCACTGACAGACCTAACCAAAAAGAAACAGCCAAATGCTGTTCAGTGGACCGGAAAGTGTCAGAAGGCCTTTAACAAGCTTAAAGCGACACTCATGTCTGACCCTGTACTAAGGGCCCCAGACTTTGACAAACCGTTCCTAGTAACCACAGATGCATCCGAGCGTGGTGTGGGAGCAGTTTTAATGCAGAAAGGACCTGATCAAGAATTCCACCCTGTAGTGTTTCTCAGCAAAAAACTGTCTGAGAGGGAAAGCAACTGGTCAGTCACTGAAAAAGAATGTTATGCCATTGTCTACGCTCTGGAAAAGCTACGCCCATATGTTTGGGGACGGCGTTTCCACCTGCAAACCGACCATGCTGCACTAAAGTGGCTTCACACCGTCAAAGAAACTAACAAAAACTTCTTCGGTGGAGTTTAGCTCTCCAAGATTTTGATTTCGACATCCAACACATCTCAGGAGCTTCTAACAAAGTGGCTGATGCACTCTCCCGTGAAAGTTTCCCAGAATCAACTGGTTAAAATCGTCCTTGAGATGTGGAAAATATTGTTAGTCTCTATGTACTTGGTAGTATATTTAGAGATGCATGTGTCTTATTAACTCTGTTTTCCTAGAGCTCCAGGAAGAAATCCCAGCCAGTGTTTCACCCTAGCTGAGATTTGGGGGGCGTGTCATAAATATAAAGGGAAGGGTAAACCCCTTTGAAATCCCTCCTGGCCAGGGGAAAGCTCCTCTCACCTGTAAAGGGTTAAGAAGCTAAAGGTAACCTCGCTGGCACCTGACCAAAATGACCAATGAGGAGACAAGATACTTTCAAAAGCTGGGAGGAGGGAGAGAAACAAAGGGTCTGTGTCTGTCTGTAGTCGTCTTGGCCGGGGACAGAACAGGAATGGAGTCTTAGAACTTTTAGTAAGTAATCTAGCTAGGTATGTGTTAGATTATGATTTCTTTAAATGGCTGAGAAAAGAATTGTGCTGAATAGAATAACTATTTCTGTCTGTGTATCTTTTTTGTAACTTAAGGTTTTGCCTAGAGGGGTTCTCTATGTTTTTGAATCTAATTACCCTGTAAGATATATACCATCCTGATTTTACAGGGGGGATTTCTTTATTTCTATTTACTTCTATTTTTTATTAAAAGTCTTCTTGTAAAACACTGAATGTTTTTTCATTGTTCTCAGATCCAAGGGTTTGGGTTTGTGGTCACCTATGCAAATTGGTGAGGCTTTTTATCCAACATTTCCCAGGAAAGGGGGGGTGCAAGTGTTGGGAGGATTGTTCATTGTTCTTAAGATCCAAGGGTCTGGGTCTGTAGTCACCTAGGCAAATTGGTGAGGCTTTTTACCAAACCTTGTCCAGGAAGTGGGGTGCAAGGTTTTGGGAAGTATTTTGGGGGGAAGGACGCGTCCAAACAGCTCTTCCCCAGTAACCAGTATTAGTTTGGTGGTGGTAGCGGCCATTCCAAGGATAACGGGGGTAATATTTTGTACCTTGGGGAAGTTTTGACCTAAGCTGGTAAAGATAAGCTTAGGAGGTTTTTCATGCAGGTCCCCACATCTGTACCCTAGAGTTCAGAGTGGGGGAGGAACCTTGACAGGTGTGAACTGCCCCTCTGTGCCTGGAGAGTTTTGCCTGGGCTTGTTTTAAGCCATGAGGACACATTTTCAGCCTCATAGCTATACACATGAAATTACAACCTATACATTACTATAACAACAATGCTCAGTGTATCCTGAGCCTTCCGAAGACACCCGACATGACAAACTTTGCATTGGATACCACACCATCATATTATAAGGATGAACATGGGAGTGCAGGGTGTTCCCCTGAGGTACAGAACATCACACTGTTCACTGCCAATTATCAAAATAATATACATACATTTAAGAAAGAAAGTAAAAGGTTGTTTAAAAGTAACTGGACTTCTGATTCTTACACATTTATAACAATTGAAAATTTGTTCAGAGATGTATGTATTCCTATCAGGGATCTGTACCCATCAGATGCTACATGGAAAATGCTGTCATAGAAGTCTAGTCCTTCCATGTTAGTCTAGCAATGATGGGCTCTCAGCCCTCCAGCCAAGGCATTCTGACTATTTCTCCCCTTTTCAGAGTTCCAGTTGAAACAAACAAATAAATAAACAAACAATCCAAGGTCAGCAAAAGAGATTAAACAAAAGGGCAAAGAAGAAAAATGCCTGTAGTGAGTTCTGGCCATGATATTTGGTTTCTCAGAGGATCCTGGATGGGCCACGGTCCACACCCAAAGTTCACTGGGTCTTCAGCTTAAGTTATAAGATCCATCTCTCCCCTTTTTTTTAGCTCAGGGGATCTGAATTCCTTCTCTGTGCAGGCAGAGGCTCTGCTAATTTCCAGACCTTCTCCTGGCAGCTGGGAAACCCAACAACCTGCTCCCATCCCAGGGCTGCCCACTACTGAGTGGCGCTTCCTCCTTTTAAACTCCTCCTCTATTACTGGCATAACTTGCAGGTGTGGCATGGTAGGGCTACTCCAGCCCAAAAGAGCTCCTTACCCCCTTCCATGCTGGTGCAGGATTTTTGCACTCCAGCACGATGTCCAGATGTTAAGACACTAGCCTGGGACTTGAGCAACCTATGGTTCAATTCCCTATCCTGCCACAGACTTCCTGTGTAACCTTGGGCAAGTCACTTAGCCTCTCTGCATACTTGGGATAATAGCAAATCCCATTGTGAGGATAAACACATTGAAGATTGTGAGGTGCTCAGATACTAAGTATGTAATACTCAAATTTCACTATATCAGATTTACATGAGTATTAATGCCTCCAAATTGAAGAAATTTATAAATTACATAATCCTATCCCCGTTTATTATGTGTTGTTCTTTGCTGTACTTCCGGTCTTTTGATTAGAAAATGAATGGAGAAATACGGGTGAACCATCCGTCCATACTTTTATCAGATTAATTCAGATGTCTAGTGTGAAATCTTCAAAGGAGTCTGTGTAAACCCACTAAACAAATACAGCATGTGTTACAAACTCAGTACTAAATTTAGTAATCTCATCCCCTAAGCAAAGACACATAGCGTGAGCAGCAGCAGCCAGTGATCTTTTGGGATATTTATTTGATCTTCTATTGACACCCCATACACGCAGGCTGGAGTACAGGACTAAGTGTTAATTGGACAAGTCAGTGAGAGCAGCTATCTAAAGATTAACACACTTGTGAATAACAGCCAGTAGGCAAACATGAGAACACTGATTTGTATGTCTGTTTACCATTAGGCTTAAGTCCCATTCATTTAACCTTGCTCTTACTTTGATGTACACCAGATCCCTTACCAACACACTGACTTCCCAGGCTCCCATTTTCATGATGTCTCAAGAGGCTCTTTTTTTCCTGTGAGCAGGGCAACCTTGGGAGAACGCATTGAGGGAAATTAAATGGCTTTAAAATGTTTGCAGATAAACAAACTGCTAAACACCTAAGCATCGAGTTTAGGCCTCCAAATAATGACTTCTTTTAGAGTGCTAAGTCTCTCCAGATGTATCAGTATAAAACATCCCCCTGTAGTTTGATACTATTTGGATGCAATATTGGAATAACAGGTTTCAGAGTAGCAGCCGTATTAGTCTGTATTCGCAAAAAGAAAAGGAGTACTTGTGGCACCTTAGAGACTAACAAATTTATACCTTCAGTCTCTAAGTTGCCACAAGTATTCCTTTTCATATTGGAATAAGATTCTCTTGAAACAGACAGGAGTAATTCAGTCCTGACTGATGTGGACACAGAAATAATGAGATATAGATACCATAATCGGGTTAAATGCGGAACCCACAACTGAGGAAATTACCCCAAACTAACCAGCAGAGTTGTTTCAGTGAGGATCTCAACTGGCACTAATTACCCTGGTATGTTCTAAACCTGAGAGTCAGTGTGAGAGCCATTCCCCCTCTACAGCTCTCAAGCCTCTCAACAAGAAACTCAAGTCCTGACCTGCTCCCTATCTCCACACCGAAGGAAGGAGAAATGAGATGAGAAGAGCCACAATCTTCTGTGAGATGTAAGGACAAACCCCTCATCACTGTGCTCAGGACCAATTCCCAGGCAACCCACTAGGCCACAGGGCCTGCAACTGGACCCTTTCTAACCTATGAACTACACTGGAATCCACCACAGGAAACAACAGCAATCAGCTTGGACATTCACCCCACCCTGCAGGGCAACTTCAGAGAAATCCACCCACTGTTTGCAGTCCTCCAGAAAAATATCCAACCCAATATTGGATAGATGTACTGCATTCTCTTGCAAGAGCTCTGTGGAGGTATATTTAATTCCTGCATGGGAAATCACTATGTCTCTCATCAACTTCATATACTTACCAATTTCCAGGTCCATGTCTTTCCTGGACCAGATGATATCAACATCTGCTCATCTCCAACCTCACTTTGGAAGTAACTCTGACCAGATCAAGGCAACTCCAGGGAAAAGGGCCCTAATGGAGCCAATATCCTTCATTCTAACTATCAAATCTGTTTTTGTTATGCCTAAATCATTCTCCTCCAAGTCAATAGTGATTATTTCTGGGAAGCAGTCTCAGAAGGATGGAAAATTGGGGGGGCACCAAATATAGTGTTTTCTTGGACATGTTTTCATGTAATAACAAATAATTCAGATTTTCATTTAGCACCTAACTCCTGAGAAGAATACATATTTACAAATTAAACAGATACCAAAAATAATGTCTCCTGCAAAGCTGGCAAGTTCTCATACTGGAAACATTGTCTACCACATTTTTAGGACAAGATCTAATATGTACTAGATGTATTTAAAAGCATTAAATAAGGGTATCATTCTTAAAGGTGTTATTGAGGGGAACTCAATAACAGCAAAATCTAATCCCATAATACTGAATGCAAATATGTAGTCTCGCTGAGCAGCTGAGTTAAACTCTCTTTCTTAATTTAGGCCACCATTCAGTAAGGAACTAAAGCACAAACCTAACTTGAAGCATGCTGATATATTTAAAGTTAGGCAGGGACTTTCTCCTTTGAAAGGTGCCAGAATGGCATCCCTTTTGACTGAAGAACAAATATAGTGTTCATATCAGTTTTTTCTCTACATCAGTTTAGTCTTTGGCCTCTTTATTTAGACTTACAAATATGCCCGTGGTGCTGCCGAGTTTGGAATGTTGACACTTGTCCATTCAAAACAGAATAAGACTAACTCACTGCTGATGGATGCCAAGACATTGCACATGAAGGTTGGTGGCATTTCTAGAAACAAACCAAGAGCTGAGTATGGCATTTCAGATGAAACACAGATAGAGTTTAATGCTACATATTGGTCCCAAAGACACAGGAAATAATGATAGAGAGATAAATTAGAAAGAATTATAAATTAAATTAATTTATTCAGGGAATACATCACCACATGGCACATGTAGCTTATTGAGTTAAGGAGAACTAATGTGCATGATTTGGTTCCTTACTGAATGGTGGCCTAAATTAAGAGAGAGAGGGTTTAACTCAGCTGCTCAGCGAGACCATGTATTTGCATTCAGTGGTATGGGATAAGATTTTGCTGTTATTAAGTTCCCCTCAATGACAATAGAGACTAGTGACAATAGTTATAACCTCAGAGTAACTCATGGCAACTCTGCTCCATTATCACAAGAAATAACTCATGGCCTTAATGCATCTCTCAGAAATAGCCAAACAACAAAGCAAACACATTGAAAATGGATGGAGTACTAGAATAATGCAAACAGCTGGAAGAGGTTAGGGTATTGCCTCTCCACCTCTTTGTCAGGAAGACTAATGGACAGTAGCCAATTAAGCAGTTATTGATTTCAGCCCGGAGTTTTCAATAATATTAGGCAAGGCATCCTCAGGTGCTAGATTCCTATTTAAATCTTCTCACAAACACACCCTGGGGGATTACATTTTCTTGTACTGTGTGGGGGGGGAAAAAATCCAAATTTAGCAACGTGCCTCAGCAGACTAATGAATGTATCTGTTAGATTTCCAGCTCCAGCACTGCTGATAGGATTAGCACTTTATGTTTTGTGCTAAACAACACATTTTTGGCTCTTGTCCCTGTATATATTGAAAGCATTTGCATCTAGCAGGGGAGGACAGAAAGGGTGCATGTGGGTCTCAATGGCCTAACAAAACAGATTTATCTGCTAGTATTATACAAATCACCTAACATGGGTTTATCCACAGGACAGTCTGTGTTTTATTGTTTCTATGATCACAAGTAGGAGGCCATACTGTAGAGATTATTTGAGGAGGTTAATGAAAGAATTTCATAAAAAATCAGAAACAACAATCAGAAAAAAATAGCATAATGAAATCCCTTGCAATCATTTAGGACCCTAGTTGCCCAGCTTTAAAATACAGGCTCACATTCTTTCATCAGAGATTATCACAATTGTTTGAAGTGTAGAAGAAAAGTAAATATGTGCAAAATACAAGTATGTTAATTAAGTATAAAGTCTGAGATGTTAACAAACAAAGGAAACGAAGTAAAGACAAAATATTCTAATTTCATTTACACCAGTGTAAATCAGGAATACCTCAAGTGCAGTCAACAGAATTAAAGTAGTGTAAAACCAGTGCAAGAGGAGAATCGGGTCCTTAATATCTTTATCCTTCTCTAAATGTGTATTAAAGTGTGTAACAGGGGTCAGCACCACCATGCTGTGTGACAGACACTTGACAAAATTACCAGACTTAGTGACGGACATTGGCTGGGGCTCTGGGCTGGAGCAGGGGGTTGGGGTGTGAGGGATCTAGCTGGGGGTGCAGGCTCTGGGGTGGGGCTGGGGATGATGGGTTTGGAGTGCAGGAGGGTGCTCAAGGCTGGGACCAAGGGGTTCGGAGGCTGGCAGGGGGATCAGGGCTGGGGTGCGGGGGGTTGTGCGTGCAGGCTCCATGCAGTGCTTACCACAAGCAGCTCCCAGAAGCAGCGGCATGTCTCCCCTCTGGCTCCTACATAGAGGCACAGTCAGGTGGCTCTGTGTACTACCCCGTCTGCAGTTGCCATCCCCCACAGCTCCCAGTGGCCATGCCTCCTAGCCCATGGGCTAGGAGCCGTGGAGTCAGTGCTCACGGAGGGGGGATGGAGGCAACATGCCTGCAGAGCCGCCAGGTGCCTGGCCGTGCCTTCACCAGCAACAGCAAAAACAGGGAGCCACCCAAGGTGACCGCCCCCACAGACCTCAAAATTTTTACCATGGACTCCTGTGTCCATGTATGGACACATTGTCAACCCCTGGTTAACATTCTGATAAGTACAAATGTGCTTATCAGACAAAGCTGTTTAAAACACACACACAGTGCAGCAGGGTGCTGCTGCAAAAGCACCTAATTAGCCCCTGCTCAGCCAGCTCCAATCAAGAGAAATAGATTGGGGCTGGTGTAACAGGCATGATGCCTGGCCTGCGGATTGGCTCCACCTGTGGGCCTGACAAGCCAGCAGTTATAAAGGCTGGGAGCCAGTATGAAGCTGGGTTGTTAGGAGAATGGGCAGTCTCCTGGCTGTGGGCTGACTGCTAGCCAAAGAGGGAACTAACCCTGTAAGCCTTGTAAATAGCTCAACGCTGGTGGTGGGAGAACTGAGGTGTAAATAAAGCCACAGGTGCTGCATAACAGGAAGCCTCTCTGAGCTTTATTGGGGCAGTCAGCGGGTCCCAGGAAGAGGAGCAGCGGGAGGACCCTGTTACACACACACACACACACACACACACACACACACACCCTATCTCAGTAGATTTTCTGAAGTTAAAGAAATTAACTAACTACATATGCTCAAGCATGTTTTGTCATAATCTCTGGATCATTGTCATTGTTAAACCAAATTCTTCCAGCAAAGCAACACTACAAGCCATGATTCAGGAGTATGAACATTGCCAAGTCTGAAGTTTTAAAACAAAACTATTTGGGATGACCAATGAGACTACTTAAATGCTCAACATTTAAGGGGACAGTTTGACCGTGTGCTTGATTGTTTGTTTGAAAAGTGTGAATTGGGAGTGCTTTGTTCCAGGTGAGCCTGACTGTTATAAAAAGCCAGTCAGCTGCGAACCAGCTGAGCAGCGAACAGCAGAGAGGCTAACAGAGGGAGTTCGCCTGGGGAGAGTCCACTGAGGCTTACATCTTGCAGGCTTCTCTGAGTAGTTACTACAACTCCTGAGGAAGCTCGTAGAAGGAAGGTAATATGGATGGTGAGCATTCAGCTGTTGTGACCTGCACTGGATGTGCCATGTTTGTCTTTCTTCCACAGAACAGAAGTGACTCTGTCTGTACAAAATGCAAACTGGTCTCCATATTGGAAAAGAAGGTTCAAGGTCTGGAGAAACAAGTATCAACCCTGCGGTGCATAAGAGAAACTGAAGATTTCCTGGACAGACATCAGGATATGCTTCTATGGACAAAACATTCTGAAGATTCAGAGCAGGCTGCGCAGCGGGGACAGAAGGATGGTGAAGAAATTTGGCAGTATGTGACCTCCAGAAGAAGAAATGGGAGCGTCCATGTACCAGCAATGCAGATACAGGTAAGCAACCATTTGCATGTTCTCTCCACAGGTACTAATGCGGAGAGTGGACTAGATGATACATCTGAGGGAAGGGAACAGAAGGAGACTCCGCTGATTGGAAGGCATGAGATGCACTGTCCGAGGGATGGGGGTTCCACATCCACCGCTCCCAAGAGAAGCTTCCCCAAAAAAGAAGCTCACAAGAAGTGGAAGATTGGACAAATGACCAGGGAGGATTATAAAAATATTGCTCAGGCATGCAGGAGTGAAATCAGGAAGGCCAAATAACACTTGGAGTTGACGCTAGCAAGAGATGTTAAGAATAACAAGAAGGGTTTTTTGAGGTATGTTAGCAACAAGAAGAAGTCAAGGAAAGTGTGGGCCCCTTACTGAATGAGGGAGGCAACCTAGTGACAGAGGATGTGGAAAAAGCTAATGTACTCAATGCTTTTTTTGCCTCTGTCTTCATGAACAAGGTCAGCTCCCAGACGACTGCACTGGGCAGCATAGCATGGGGAGGAGGTGCCCAGCCCTCTGTAGAGAAAGAAGTGGTTCGGGACTATTTAGAAAAGCCAGATGAGTACAAATCCATGGGGACGGATGCGCTGCATCCAAGAGTGCTAAAGGAGTTGGCGGATGTGATTGCAGAGACATTGGCCATTATTTCTGAAAACTCATGGCGATCAGGCGAGGTCCCAGATGACTGGAAAAAGGCTAATGTAGTGCCCATCTTTACAAAAGGGAAGAAGGAGGATCCTGGGAACTACAGGCCAGTCAGCCTCACCTCAGTCCCTGGAAAAATCATGGAGCAGATCCTCAAGGAATCAATTCTGAAGCACTTAGAGGAGAGGGAAGTGATCAGGAGCAGACAGCAGGGATTCACCAAGGGCAAGTCACGCCTGACTAATCTAATTGCCTTCTATGACGAGATAACTGGCTCCGTGGATGAGGGGAAAGCAGTGGCCGTGTTATTCCTTGACTTTAGCAAAGCTTTTGACACGGTCTCCCACAGTATTCTTGCCAGCAAGTTAAAGAAGTATAGGCTGGATGAACGGACTATAAGGTGGATAGAAAGCAGGCTAGATCATTGGGCTCAACAGGTAGTGATCAATGGCTTCATGTCCAGTTCGCAGCCAGTATCAAGCGGAGTGCCCCAAGGGTCGGTCCTGGGGCCGGTTTTGTTCAATATCTTCATTAATGATCTGGAGGATGGCATGGACTGCACCCTCAACAAGTTTGCAGGTGACACTAAACTGGGAGGAGAGGTAGATATGCTGGAGGGTAGGGATAGGATACAGAGGGACCTAGACAAATTGGAGGATTGGGCCAAAAGAAATCTGATGAGGTTCAACAAGGACAAGTGCAGAGTCCTGCACGTAGGACGGAAGAATCCAATGCACCGCTACAGACTAGGGACCGAATGGCTAGACAGCAGTTCTGCAGGAAAGGACCTAGGGGTTACAGTGGATGAGAAGCTGGATATGAGTCAACAGTGTGTCCTTGTTGCCAAGAAGGCCAATGGCAATTTGGGCTGCATAAGTAGGGGCATTGCCAGCAGATCGAGGGACGTGATTGTTCCCCTCTATTCGACATTGGTGAGGCCTCATCTGGAGTACTGTGTCCAGTTTTGGGCCCCACACTACAAGAAGGATGTGGAAAAATTGGAAAGCGTCCAGTGGAGGGCAACAAAAAATGTTAGGGTACTGGAACACATGACTTATGAGGAGAGGCTGAGGGAACTGGGATTGTTTAGTCTGCGGAACAGAAGAATGAGGGGGGATTTGCTAGCTGCTTTCAACTACCGGAAAGGGGGTTCCAAAGAGGATGGATCTAGACTGTTCTCAGTGGTAGCAGATGACGGAACGAGGAGTAATGATCTCAAGTTGCAGTGTTGGAGGTTTAGGTTGGATATTAGGAAAAACTTTTTTTCACTAGGAGGGTGGTGAAGCACTGGAATGGGTTACCTAGGGAGGTGGTGGAATCTCCTTCCTTTTGAGGTTTTTAAGATCAGGCTTGACAAAGCCCTGGCTGGGATGATTTAGTTGGGGATTGGTCCTGCTTTGAGCAGGGGGTTGGACTAGATGACCTCCTGAGGTCCCTTCCAACCCTGATATTCTATGATTCTGTGATTCAAAAGTGTGAGCAAGGGTTGTATAATTTATCCCTTTGCCTTTAGGCATAGCTGACATGGAGACCACTCATCACCAGACTCTCTTAACCTGGGATTGCAATGATTCATTGTGCTATACTGCATACAGACTACTGAACAAACTATTAAATATGCAGAATAATGCACATTTACATCACTGAAAGATCTGGGAAACTATACAGTACACTGGCTATGTCTCTCCTGCCATAGCTACACTACATCAAGTCAACCAGTTTTCCCCTCATAACTCCATTTTAATGTTTGAATTATGGTAGCATTCCCAGTGGTACTCTCTTTCCATACTTTACAATCAAGTTTTCCTCCTCAGTTGATGGGACTGTACCTTTTAATACTCAAGAACAAGCAGTTTTCCACTTACACTACTGGCTACTATGAAGATTGAACAAGTGAGGTTAAGACATTAGTGTTTTGGCTAGGCACAGGGGATACCTGAGGCACCCTCCCCTGCTGCATGTAAAGCTTGGTTAATATTTGCTTGTGTTTAAGTAAAATAATTATTGCACAACCTTCAGTGTGCCTCTCTTGATTCAGTTTGCCTGATCCTACAAGAAGTCCCATCTGGAAATGTAGCTGAGCAAGAAGAGAAGAGGAGAAGTCGAATATTCTGTTAACGGCACTGAATATGTGCACGAGTAAAGAGATGGTGGGAAAGCAATAGAAATTCAGTAAGGAAAAGGGCAAAAGGAGGTGGGGAAATGTAAAGTGAAAACATACCCTAATCTGTGACCAAGAAATCCATTCTCCAGACTCTGCAATAGGTAATTTATCTTCTTAAGAAACTGCATTATGTAAATCATTTTGTTGTAGACCTTTTAAATATAGGCTATTTTTATAAAGTCATTTATCCTCGGGTGTCTTGGCACTTCTTCAGATGGCCTCTGAGCCTGCACTACAAATATTGTAATCCACCAGCTCTCAATTTTTTCATAGTGGGGACCTTATCTTCATAGAGGGAATTTCTTATGCTCTACCTCCTCTCCATACCCAATCTGACAGAGAACCACCTCTTCCATTCAAGTGGTGCAGTCCCACTTCAGTCCTGTGACTGAAGAGCATCTCCATGGCAACTACAGTAATTGCTTAGAAATATTATTAGAAATACAGTGTAGCTTTAGCAGTATTTAATGCAGTTTAACAGCTGAAAAGGAAAGCTAGCAACATGTAGCTCTCTACATCGGGTCCTATGGAAGGGTTCTTAGGGAAGTTCTGTTGTAGTGTATTGCTTATCTTGGGAGTATTTTTATAGTACTTGCTTAGGACGTTTTCTCTCTTTTATTATTTTTCCTACACTTAGAAATGATGGTGAGTTTTAACTTCTCTTAGTGCTACTATTACAGACAATAGCTCATAGTGTTTGTGTTTTTATAAATCTGCCTAAGGAGCAATGTTGATTTTTAATAAAAGAATGAGCTGAAGCTACAAGAATAATGGGCATTCAGTGAGCCTAGAAGACATAGACCTCAAATGTTTACACTTATAATCCTCTTGTCATCTCAACACCCAAGTAGTTCACCTCTGCAGTATGTTTACTCAGTGATTTTTCTGAAGATGTGAATTTCATCCACTGTTTATAACATCCTTTTTGTTCCATTGTATTTTGTCTACTTAGCTCAATTAATGTTAAGCTTAATATAGATAATTAGAAGTATTAAATGAACACAAAATATGTAAGGTTTCAGAATAACAGCCGTGTTAGTCTGTATTCGCAAAAAGAAAAGGAGTACTTGTGGCACCTTAGAGACTAAATAAATTGGTTAGTCTCTAAGGTGCCACAAGTACTCCTTTTCTTTTTACAAAATATGTAAGTGACTCATCCCTATGACAATTTTATGTATATCAGCGATAATTTACCATGTAAATTGGTTAAATGAGAGACTGTGCTGTCAGGATTCTTTATATTACCCACTTCTTTTCTGTTTACTTGGCAGATGTTTGGATTTACTATTAGCATATTCTGAAACAATGGTGGGGACGGAGGAGGAAGGGAAGATTAAAACAGCTCTGTAATCCTCAGAAGAGCACAATAGCAGTTTTCAAGGCTGTGAATCTTGAGGCTTTATAAACTCAATTTGGGAAAATAATAAAGAAAAAAAATGAGTCAGATTCTTATTTATAAAAGTCTGAGGGTATAAAGGGGGCTTGAAGTTACATTAACATCCAGTTTGAGGTGCCCTTAAACTACCATGCAATGTAAAGCAGCTTATGTGTAAAAGAGAATCATGCCCAGTATCTTGTCACTGAATAAAAGATGATTCCATACTCACCATCACTCAAGGGACACGCCCACCAATGGACAAGATCTGTATTCATCATTACTTCAGGAGAGCAGGATATTAACATTCCCAAGAAATTTCTCTGTACTACTTCAACTTGCAAAGAAACTTCAGATTTTCATCTTTGAATGAAGACGTCATCACAATACCCCCGTGCTATCAGCTTCTGGAGAATTCATTGCTTTACACGTAGAGAATTGTTCTCCAACTGGTGGTTCATTCTACTGAAGATTTTGTAGGACATTACAATCACATCCTACCCAATCATCAGTATAGTGCCTATCAAATCAATTTCTCCAAATGCATCATTCTCACAGCTCAGAGAAGGATACAAATTAGCTGCACTAGATGGAACATATGTTGTAAAAAGTTAGAATGCAAATTGGCAGAAATCATGCTCATGTTAGAGGAGAAATACATATCACCATCGTTTCTGGATGAGTTCCAGAAAGTATCACTCACTGAGGCTCTGGAAAAACTGACAAAACTTAGGCCTATGAACTGCAAGCTGTCTCCTTGCATGTCATGGTTAGTGAAAGAAAGCGGGAACATATTGGATCAATTACTGGTTAAGATTGCCAACTAGCTGCTCAGGAGAGAGTGGGATACCAAAATCCCTCAAACATATGGCCATTACTCAAAAAGCCATGTTTGGATAACCTTGTCAATCAACATTCAATCTTGAATCTTCCATTCTGGGGAAAATATTGAGAAAGCTGTAGCAGGATGGCTTAAGAACATAAGAACAGCCATGCTGGGTCAGACCAAAGGTCCATCTAGCCCAGTATGCTGTCTTCCGACAGTGGCCAATGCCAGGTACCCCAGAGGGAATGAACAGAACACGTAATCATCAAGTGATCCAACCCCATTGCCCATTCCCAGCTTTTGGCATCAGTTTCATTTGGAGTCTACAGATTTTCTTAATCCCTCTCAGTCTATCTTTTTGCTTTCGTATAGCACGGATGTGGCACTGATCTCACTGACAGATGATCTTTGTGGATTGGACAACTCTACTCTTAAAAAGGCTGCACTGCACAAGACAGATGCTACAGTAAATACACAATGCACTTAGCCAACTGATATGTTCCCATTAGAGCTGGTCAGAATTTTTTTGACACAGCAATATTTTGGGGAAAAAAATGCTACTTTTATTGAAATCTAGACATTTTCAAAATGTGTCTATTTCAATGAAATCATGTTTGGGGAAAAAAACGATGAAGCATTCTGATAATGTTGAAACATCCTGTTTTGACATTTTCAGAAGGGAACATTTTGATTTTCTATTTTCAAAACGAAATTCATTGTGGGGTTTTTATATAAAAAAACTAAGAAGTTTTTAAAAGGTCTAAATCAGCACAAATGTTCCAATTTTACTAGGGGGAAAAAAAACCCATTTTGATCAACCTGAAACAAAAGGTTTTCAAAAATTGTTTGTTTTTTTTCCATCTTGGAACAGAAAAAAAATTAAAGCTTGTGGAATTTCCCCAAAACAGAAAATCCAGTCGAGACCAGTTCTAGTTTCTGTTAGGTAATACAACTTATTACAGCAACTCAACAGTTACACTGACTTCCTAGTCATCATATCACTTCAAGTCTCTAACTCCTGGGTTCTGGCTGTTCTGCTACTGCAGCTGAAATCAGTGGAGGCACTTAACAGCCGCGGCATTTTTAGTGGTAAACCCTGGAGGCTGAAATTTAATCAGCTAGTTGGTCTAATAAAGCCTGTTTACTGGGCTCCAGGACATAGTGAAATGCCCATTTCTTTTTTTCTGTAGCATTTTTCCAAGGGTGGAGTGGATATGTGGGAAGCTACTTGCTGATGCTCATTTTACCCTCTGAAAGGTAGCAGATTATATATGATGGTAAGGAATAGCTTCTCAACAGTTACAGTTTTCTAGTAAATAAAGCACATGCTCCCAGAACATTGTAGAAAAGGATGTTTTACAAATGTAAAAAATGCATGCATTTTGGTAACAATGTGGGTAACATGCACTGTGTTTTTGTCATGCTTTTTCCTTATGAACCTCTAGTCTAGGGCAATTTAGAGATAATATTGCAGTAGTTATCAAAAAGGGAAATGATAGCATTGATAAAGGTTTGTAGGGGGAAAAATTAAAACAATAAAATGTATGAAGCCAGAGTCTAATACAATTCAAGTAATAATAAACAAAACCCCTTAGTGTGAAGTACTATATATTTGTGCTACTAGGGAAAAAAATATTCACCATTCACAACAAAGTTTGATGTTCTGTTTCCAGCAGATTGTTCCAAACCTGTAATGCAATTTTAATTGAATCAAATAAATCACAAAATATTTTCCCTCTGCCTTTACAAATTCCCAGAAGGAAATACAAAAATTACAAATGATAATATATTTATCATTTGTAATTGTAATTGATATCATTTAAGACACAATCAAAATGTCTGTGGTTGGGAAATAGCTCTCATATAGGCACCTTATTAAGTAAAATGAATGTACATGTCAATGATTGTCTGAACCTGGATTAGCTTTCTGGAAATAGCAGTAGTGACAAGACTGACAGTTTCCATGACAATAATGTCGATGGACCATGTAGGGCAAAAATCCTTATTTCTGAATTAATGCTAACTTTGTAGAAGATCAGTATAGATGGTGTACATTGCAAATCAGTGCTATCAAGCATGTTTTTTTCTACATTCTGCTAATTGCTTGCTAACATTTATTAATTATAGGTATCTAATAAGAAGGAATTTTGTTTTTTAAAATTCTAACTCAGATTTTTAAATGATGAAACCAAAATAGCTGTTTTATATATAGCAACTAAGGTCACTGAAGAGATGTGCCTGCACAGAAAATCTCAGGGGCTGGAATGGTAATAGAAATGTGACAAGTCAGTATCCAAATGCTAGCTGATACATTTTCAAGAGAAGCATTAAGCTCCTCCTTGTGGACTCTTGATTTGTCAACTTTTACCATTAAAATCCATAATCAGTGGGAAACTCAGATCATGTGCTTTTACTACATGATGATGAGTGATGTAGAATTGCAATTACAATAAATAATAATATATGCACCTGTATGTCTTAAGGAAGCATTTCCTGAACTTTTGAAAGCTTGACTCCCTTTCAAGAAAATGAAGCCAGTGCCATCCCCTCTGCATGTGATTGTACATGCTCTACAAGAAAAGCAAGTTTTGATACTACTGCTGGGTTACTTATTGAAAGACTTGTTAGTGGAGCTGTAACATGAAGCAGTTAGACAGTGGGTATTCTTTGCAGAAATAACAGGTTGGTGGTTGAAGGAAATAATTCTTGTCTCTTCATACTAAAATTCTTATTGGAAGAATTCCAAAGTAAGTTATCACTGGCTGCTTCTGAAAAAATAACAAACCTGAGGCTTTGCATGAAAAGAAGTGCTTTGTTAATATGAAGAGACAACCCCTCCTGCCTAAACAGAGCAGCATCTATTGATATACTTTCCTAAACACTGAGGAACCACAGATCTGACTGTTGCCTTTTATTTTTGATTGTCGCCATGCCTCCAGTAAACCAGCCCTTCTTTCTGCTTCAACTATCATTGGGGTAAAACAGAGCAAAACTTTGATTTAAATTAAATACAAATGTAAACCTAGATCTTCATAGAAAGATGGTGTATTTGAGGTGTGCACATAGTTTAAGTCCCATTAGCACAAATAGAAAATGCAAGTATGTGAATAGGATATAGCAGAAATCAAGTGTACCCTCCTAGTTTTGTTAGTTTTAATCTGGGTGACATTTTGATACAACTTCCAGAGCTTTCCAGGTGGCTGAGATACTTTAAAGTAAGGCGATGATGTCCCAGTTTTTTATATAGTGTCCTGAGAACTTCTTTTAGATACCAGAAATGTCTGTTCAACATGTATTGCTATATCAAGTAGCATTTGCTCCATACTTACCAGGAAAAAACTGTAGTGGAATGAGTGGAATAGTAAACAGTATCTGGAGTGAAGAGAAAAACTGAACATATGTACACACTATCAAAGCTATTTTTTTTACTGTGCTATGCTCAAAGTGAACGTTAATTACACTGGTTCAGAGTTTCATGATAAACCAGTTCATTTTACTGGGGAAAAATATCTCCATTAAGACCATAAGAACGGCCATACTGGGTCAGACCAAAGGTCCATCTAGCCCAGTATCCTGTCCTCTGGCAGTGGCCAATGCCAGGTGCCCCAGAGGGAATGAACAGAACAGGTAATCATCAAGCGATCCAGCCCCTGTCACCCATTCCCAGCTTCTGGCAAACAGAGCTAGAGACACCATCCCTGCCCATCCTGGCTAATAGCCATTGATGGACCTATGCTCCATGAACTTATCTAGTTCTTTTTTGAACCCTGTTACAATCTTGGCCTTCACAACATCCTCTGGCAAAGAGTTCCACAGGTTGACTGTGAGTTGTGTGAAAATATACTTCCTTTTGCTTGTTTTAAACCTGCTGCTAATTAATTTCATTTGGTGACTCCCTAGTTCTTGTGTTATGAGAAGGAGTAAATAACACTTCCTTATTTACTTTCTCCACACCAGTCATGATTTTATAGACCTCAATCATACGCCCCGCCCCGCCCCCCCCCCCCCCCCCCGGCCTTAGTCAGCTCTTCTCCAATCTGAAAAGTCCCAGTTTTATTAAACTCTCCTCATAGGACAGCCGTTCCATACCCCTAATAATTTTTGTTGCCCTTTTCTGAACCTTTTCCAATTCCAATATATCTTTTTTTTAAAATGGGGCGATCACATCTGTGTACAGTGTTCAAGATGTGGGTGTGCCATGGATTTTTATAGAGGCAATATGATATTTTCTGTCTTATTATCTATCCCTTTCTTAATGATTCCCAACATTCTGTTCGCTTTTTTGACTGCCACTGCACATTGAGTGGATGTTTTCAGAGAACTATCCACAAAGACTCCAAGATCTCTTTCTTGAGTGGTAACAGCTAGTTCAGACCCTATCATTTTGTATGTATAGTCGGGATTATGTTTTCCAATGTGAATCACTTTGCATTTATCAACATTAAACTTCATCTGCCATTTTGTTGCCCTGTCACCTAGTTTTGAGAGATCCTTTTGTAGCTCTTCACAGTCTGCCTGGGACTTAACTATCTTGAGTAGTTTTGTATCATCGGCAAATTTTGCCACCTCACAGTTTACCCCTTTTTCCAGATCATTTATGAATACATTGAATAAAACTGTGAATTGTTGTACTTGAGTCCAAAGCTGTCAGGAGCAATGCCAGTATACATTTAAAAATAAGTGATTTTTTTTGTATTTTATGTCTATTTTCATTCTTATAAAATTTTGCTGCAAAAGCATTTTTTATTTGAAAATATGAGTACCTACATTTAAAAGTAAACTGATTTTCATGAAAAAAACTCTCATTAGCACTAGACAGTTTTGGATAAGATCAGTCAAGCTAGATATTCAGACACCTCCACCAGGTTTCAAATGGAAGTTAGAGTTGAATCACCTTGAGTCATACTGTAATATGGATATTAGAAAACTATGACCAGCATTTCAAAGGTCAGTACTAAAGTACCGCTGGCTCTTCATGCCACCAGACACGTAGCTACGATTTTACAACTAATCCTTCATTTTGGCTGCTATTACATTAGACTGCTCCACAGAGAACCATAACTGCTGACAGATCATTTGGAGGGACTCAGAGCTGGGTGAACACTAGAAAACATTTTTGGCAAATATTCATTCATATTTTTAAACAAAATCCTTTCAACTACATTCATTCCCCCTTTGTGTTTGCTCCCCTTGCATTGTCTAGAAATGAGTGTACTGTCCTGAATTTTCTGACCTGTACCATATTTTCATCTGAAATCTAATTCTAAGAGCTATACTCATCCAATTTAGGGAACATACCATGTCAACTACAGTATGTATCTAAATAAAACACCATGAATTTTGAATATTACAAACTCCCAGATAACTTTTTGAAAATCAGCTACAAACCAGAATTTTTTTGTAGAAATTATTTGATAAATAATTTCAAAACCCAGAGAAAAATTACAATCCATTTGAGAAAATGTCCCAAACAGAGAAAAAGACCAAATTCATTGAATACATCATTCAGTATGAATTATTCTCCTGGATCTGCTGGGGACTAAATGGTAGAAGGCAAAAGGCAGTGCTCAGCCATCTGCCCAGGGCTCAGCCTAGGGCAAAAAAAGAAAATGTTTATGGAGTTTCTAGATGTGCATTTAGCTATCTGGCAATCAGCTGATGGGTGTTGCTTCCAATAATATTTCTGTTCAGTGATGTACTTAATATTTTCGCATTGAATTGTCTTCTTGCTAAGGCATCTCCAGTGTTTACAGAGGGACAGAGTACAAACTCTGAACCAGAAGTTCATGGCACAATAAAGTCAGAGAGATATAGTACTTCCTGAGTCCTTTTGTCTAGATTTAATGCTGAAAGATAGCTAGCAGAAATCTTAATTTATGGCTCTTTGAGGACACTGAATCTTCTTAACTTAAATTTGCTGACTGTAGAACAATGGATAATGTAATTTTTTTTCATTGCAGCAGAAAATGCTGTCACACATAAATCATCTGGCATGTTTCCTTCATTCTTAGATTTGCTGCTTTCAATCTATCAAATTTATACAAATTTTGTGACGGTAGCCATCAGATGCCAACAGACTTATCCCTGAACTTTCAGTAGCAGATGTTGATCAAAATGCCATTTAGTTTGTGCCATCAAAATGTGCTGAATTTGGTTTCTTGGCATTTTTGACATTATAACTTGTGAAAAATGACACATACTTCCCTAGAAAGACAATTTATTTTATTGTGCCAATATTGATTTCATACAGACCAAAAAATCACTAGTTAGCTAATGAAAAAATTCCATCTGGTTTCTCTGTTTTAAATGACTTTGGCCTTTTTACTGTACCTACTCTAGACATTTCCATATCTTTGGTATGTTTCAAGTAAATAAAAAATTTAAGATGAAAATGAAAATAGTCTGTCTGTGACTTAACGTTGAGAGCTTTATTCTATTGTATAGCCATGGAGCTAGTTTTTGAGTCTTGTAATAAGGAAGAAGAAGAATTCATGTGGAAAACAATGTGTTACTTGTCTTTTAGTTTCAGAGTAGCAGCCGTGTTAGTCTGTATTTGCAAAAAGAAAAAAGAAAAGGAGTAGTACTCCTTTTCTTTTTGTCTTTTTAGTGCATCACAACAGATGCTACATAGGCATTCTCCACTATAGGGGTCTTTGTATATGTTCTAATTCTTACCATTCCCCTGAAAAGTAACAAAACCCTAAGTCAGCTTCTCTCCTATATTAAAATAGTAATGGTAAATAATTGATATCATAATCCCTGGAACGCCAGTCTTTCAACATGTTCTGTGCAGGCAGCTCCCTTGTGTCCACATGGAGCCCCAGTGAGTTCAACAGGGTTCCTCCCATGCAGAAAAACTTGGCTCAGTGTTTAAGTTGATAACAGTCTGTCTGGGGACAAAAATGAGTTCAATGGAAATTTTGTGGAATAAATTGGGGCTTAGGAATTAGCCTAAAGTGTGTGCCTTACTGTATATTTCAATCTCCTTCACTCAAATGTGCCCCAATTGTGCAATGAAACTCTGTAGAGTTAAAGGGTCTGTGCTAACATTGCAGGATTCAGGTTTGTATCTAGCAAGTGACGTGACTCTCATTACAGTTACAAGATTGCCATGAAATGGTGCAAATCCTCTCATATTTCACGTAGTCTATTTTTATTTTGTTGCGTTCTTCTACTAGATATTCTAGAACAGTTATATTATACACACATCTAACAGCAGTGCCACAGATGTCACTAATGAACTAAACTATCTGATCTATTTGTGGCCGAGGGTAATTCATTCAGTTACCTCTGGACTCCAGGAACATGTAATATCCCTGAATAGTTTATGTGGCTGTCTGAATGATAATAGTAGTTGTATTTATAAAGCATTCCCCAGCCACATTCCCTGGCTTTGCCTCAGCAGTCACTGTGATTTGTCGACGCTCAGCTAAAATGAGAAGAGAGATAACTAGAGTGCAGGTGGAGGAAGTCTAGCAATAAGTCTAACGTACTGTGCAATAATGCTTTAAAAAAAAAGTTTTATGCTGTGACTGTAAGTAACTATTTAGGAGGCAAAAGATTTTGTTTGCATGCACCATAGAATGTACAAAGTCCCAAATAGCAGATTTGTTCTGAGTGGTGGATAGCATGATTATTCCCAGCCACTTGGTAATAAAATCAAGATATTCCTGCTATGAGGAATTTTCCTTTTCCTTTGTGTATTAAAAGCTGCCAAGATTTAGACTGAGTTGTTTGCATCCCTAATGCCAGAAACTTATACTGAGAGGGCAAATGCAGTCTTTTGTGAGCTTTGGCCACTGTTGTGCACTGAGGTGCAGGAGCTGTTGCAGTAACTTGGTTCTATACTCTGACTGGGATCTATGTCCCACTTAGTGGCTAACGGCCTGAGGAGTGTTAGTGAATATTATCAGTGCCTCTGGTATGGAGGGCAAGGTGCAAGCAAACAATTGTGAGAACTCTGCTCAAGAAATGATGTTAACATCCTGGCCAACTATTGATCTGTTTGGATTCTCCCTTGTCTGCATAAGATCATTCAGAATGTATTAAATTGCAACTTTAACAATGCTTGGAGTCTTTGACTCTGCTTAATCTTTTTACAGGCCTGGTTATGATATAGAAAACACTGTACTTGCAGTGGTAATCAATCTCCTTCTGACTGTGAGTGAAGATCAAATGTCCATGTGACCAGGACTCTTAGAGAAGCTGGCCACTTCCAGTACAAATGATCACATAGATTTGCTGATGCTCTTTGTGGTCTCTATCAGGACGTATTAACTCAGTTAAGTGATACCTTTCTTTCTGAAAAGTGTTGTTGGGTATCTGTTGCTCTTCTCAGGGGCTCTCATATATGGGGCTCCAAAGGGTTCTATCTTGTTGCTCCTCTTGGGCCTTTAGAAAAGGCATGGGTCCTTCAACATGGTCCTGAAACTCATCTCTTTATTTATTCAGTTGTGTGTGTTTTAATATATCTGTGTTAGTGCCTGGAGCCTTATGACAAGCAATTTTTAAAAAATAAATATAAATAAAATTAAAATATAGATAAATCCAAATAAAATATTTCAAACTCAAAGTGGCATCTTTAACTGAAAGGTGTAATATCAATAGTAACCAGTGAACTTCATATTGATAACACAGCAAAGGAAGCTAAATAGCATAACTTATACTACCTAAGGTGAACAATAATTCTGGCTCACTAATGGCTTAATAGCTGCTTGATGTAAATGATAGCTTACAATAGCTTCTGCTTTCTACTTCTTCCTATATTTGACCAATTCTGGTCAAATTATGACCCTTTTCAGAGTTTCTCCATCAACAATGTGGAAGATACATGGATATGGAGATCTTTGATTGCTAAAGGAAAGACGAATTCAGGAAGATAATTAATTAAGTTCAGATGGTCCAACGTGTAACCAAAATTAAACTCCTGAGGAAACTGCAGTATGGACTCCAAGTAGAACTGGTCAAATAGTAAACAAACAAGCAAATATGATCAAATATTTCCCTGAATTATAATAAAGACCATGGTTCACTATGATTCACGGTATCATTTTATTTATTTATTTGGTTGCCTAGGAGTCCTAGTCATGGACCAGGACCCCATTATGGTAGGTGCCGCACAAATAGAACAAAGAGATGATCTCTGTGCCAAGGACCTTACAGTATAGTATAAGTATAAGACAATAGACAAGATGAATACAGACACTCTGATGGGGGAGTAGAAGGAAACAATGAGATCGTATTGGTCAGCATGTCAGGAAGAAGTCTTAGTGCACCAGCAGACTAATCATTGTCAAGTTTTTTTGTAGGCATCAAAAGGAAAGTTTTGAACAGAGATTTGAGAGAGGGTAATGAGTCCGTTTTGCAGATGTTTATGGGGAGCACTTCCCAACCCTATGGAGCAGCATGGGAGAAAGCACAAAGGTGCTCATTTGAAAATTTAACAAGTAGGCAGTGGATGCTGACTTCATGGGCCAATCAGAGTTGGGAGTTAACAGCTTGATAGTAAATCAGAGATGATAGATAGGGTAGGGGTTGACCGTGAAGGTGATTGAAGGTGAAGATAAGCAGCTTATGTTTGATGCGAAAGAGAAGAGGAAGCCGGTTGAGGTATTAAAAGGAAATGGGGCATGGTCAAAGCAACAGATGAGAAAAATGAATGTGGATGTGATATGGGCAAGTTTGCAAATTTCCATTATTCCAGATTTCAGATCACCACTGAGTATTTGTTAAAATAAAATATGAACATAGAAAATTTTACAAAGATTAACAAATGATTATTCATCTCAAAATCGGCAACAAAATTTGTCGTTCTCTTATTTATAAAGTTTCAGTTGCCCACTTTGGACAATATAATGTAACCTACATAGCCAATAGCTCAAATAATCAATATCTAGATCAAACAATGTGCCTCAAATAAATAGGCTGAAAATAGTTTCTTACAGATCAGTTGTTGAATATGTAAGATAATAAATGTATTTGCAATAATCTGGATTGGTCTGTCAATACTTTATCAAAAAAGGCTATAATTGTAATTCATTATTTATAATAAATCATTGAATGAGTTCTGAGAATAAAATTTGTCATGCAAATAATGTGTCCTGCCTTCTATGTGACGCCCCCCCAACTCCCAAATCCAACAGAAACAGATGCAATTGTATATATCTGAGAAGAGCATCAATGATAAATATGTAATAGATGTTTGCTGCAGTTGTTTTGTTCCCATTTTCTTCAGATAAATGTTACAGCTCTCTCTCTTGTTTCTCGTATTATTCCCTGATCAAAGAAATGTTCCTGCTTCTGCACTTTGTCTGATGATTTTCTATCGCCTTAAGCTGTTCAATAGAGATGATTAAATCATTTAGGCCCAACTCAGCACAGAATTTAAGCACATTCTTAACTTCAAGCATATGAGTCTGAAGTCTGTGGGACGGTATGTGTGCTTAAAATTTCAAAAGGGCTTTACTTTTGCATCGCATTAGGAATGTATCCATAGGGGGTACTATACATCTGTGGCAAGAATAGACCTTTCTAATTATTCATGAATTTCTGAAACTGTCTATTTCTCCAGGAATCCCTGTAATGATCGTGTTTATAAACAGTCGAGTGGCTTCAAGCTGTCTGCCATTGTAATTATCTCCTCCCTTTGATAGTAGCAACAAGAAAATAGTTGATTTTACTGCACCATATTATAATAACTGACTAGTAAATTTGACTATGTAAAATGATTTTCCTTGTTGATCCTGTATATATTTTAAATGTCTCCACAGCCTTTCAGGTCCAATACAGCATGAATGTTATTTTGCCTATGAAATTGAGAACGCATACTAAAACAAAGTTCATTGAGCTGGTATCCAAGTGTAAATGTAATTAGTAACACAAGTTCCATAATGACCCTAACGTCCGTGCATAGTGCAAAATGCTTTTTGATGCAATTTATTACATCTTTACTGAGTGCACAGTATTGCCCTAACTATAATCAACTTGGTGAGTTTTGCAGTTATTATTTACAATGTAAGCTCAAGGCATTTGATTACGATATATAATCAATGCTGATTATAATACTTTATACTAAACAAAATTAATTCTACAGTGGCAAACTCTGAGCCATAAGTTTTTAACCTGATAATTTATCATGGAGGATATTTTCATTCTAATTGCATTTGGTTTTGAAGGAGACACCTATTTTTCACCTAATATGGGCCTGCAGGCAAAAGGGACATTTTGTATGGGCGCCTCCCCATTTCCATAGAAAGGAGCTCAGCTGTCCCCTCTAGTCCACAACAGGGTGCTCTGCAGCTCTAGGGTCACTCAGCACTGAGGGGACAGAGTGGAGATAAAGTCAGTTGAAAGGACATACATTATTCTCTCTGGCCCTGCAGAGATTTCCCAGGTTGTATTATCCTCTCCCCTTTCCCTCTTCAAGGGCTGTATTCTTGGTGTATGTGAGGGGGGAAGGGGAAAACTGCGTCCCCTGCACAAAGGAATCTCCATACCTGGGACTGTCACAGAGGTTTCCTGCTATAGGTTTAACCCAGGCCAGGTCTTTCTCTCCTGGAGTAAAGCCAGATGCATACATAATCCACCAGCATACACATGATTTTTTACTCTGCACCCTGTAAATATAGTGCACGTGAAGCAAACTCAAAGCTTATAGAGACAGAGTGTCCTTAATAGCTACTTGAAAATCAGTTCCTCCTTTACATAAACTAGTTTAAATGGTCTTGTTTGAGCCTGATGGTAGCAGTTGCTGTGTTATAGCATACACAATTCTTTATTAAAAAGAAAAGGAGTACTTGTGGCACCTTAGAGACTAACCAATTTATTTGAGCATGAGCTTTCGTGAGCTACAGCTCACTTCATCGGATGCATACCGTGGAAACTGCAGTAGACATTATATACACACAGAGACCATGAAACAATACCCCCTCCCACCCCACTGTCCTGCTGGTAATAGCTTATCTAAAGTGATCATCAAGTTGGGCCATTTCCAGCACAAATCCAGGTTTTCTCACCCCCCGTCCCCCCCACACAAACTCACTCTCCTGCTGGTAATAGCCCATCCAAAGTGACCACTCTCTTCACAATGTATATGATAATCAAGGTGGGTCATTTCCAGCACAAATCCAGGTTCTCTCACGCCCTCACCCCCCTCCAAAAAACCACACACACAAACTCACTCTCCTGCTGGTAATAGCTTATCCAAAGTGACCACTCTCCCTACAATGTGCATGATAATCAAGCACATTGCCTGGATTTGTGCTGGAAATGACCCACCTTGATTATCATACACATTGTGAAGAGAGTGGTCACTTTGGATGGACTATTACCAGCAGGAGAGTGAGTTTGTGTGTGGGGGGGCAGAGGCTGAGAAAACCTGGATTTGTGCTGGAAATGGCCCAACTTGATGATCTCTTTAGATAAGCTATTACCAGCTGGACAGTGGGGTGGGAGGAGGTATTGTTTCATGGTCTCTGTGTGTATATAATGTCTGCTGCAGTTTCCACGGTATGCATCTGATGAAGTGAGCTGTAGCTCACGAAAGCTCATGCTCAAATAAATTGGTTAGTCTCTAAGGTGCCACAAGTACTCCTTTTCTTTTTGCAAAGACAGACTAACACGGCTGTTACTCTGAAACAATTCTTTATTGTTTATAGGACTTTGCTTAACATGTAATGCTTTTAAGTTTTATGCTAAGCTCTAAAGCTTCTTATATTTGTTCTATTACAAAACCAAAGATCAGACCTGATACAGTAAGTTAATATTTTCATTCAAGAAAGTGCATTACAAACACAGTAAATGAAGCCTTGCCATGCTATTGTGAAGTAGTTAATTATTATATCCAGTGTATACTTGGATAGGCTAAATCACAAAGAAGTTAAGTGATTTAGCTATGGACATGGAACAAGTCAGTGGCCAGAACAGCTATAAAACTCAGGGATCGTGTCTCCCAGTTGTCTGGTCTCTTAATGCACACTTCCTCAAGAGAAGGACTTCATTTAATCTGAGGACTTGTCTACACGGCTGTACAGCGAGGACTAGAGGAGTGTGAGTTGCGGAGCACACTAATGTGTTTTGCTGTAAATGTTTGTCTAGACCCTGCTAGTGTGAACTAAAAGGTACCTAGTTCAGGTTAACACATGTTCCATGTTAGTGTCCTGAGGACATGGTAAGGTGAACAAGGTAACTTTTAGTTCATGCTAGGAGTGTCTCCGCTGTTGAGTTTAACTGCTCAGCTGACCTTGCAGGCTACATGCTGCAGATGCGCTCCTGCCCGGCGTAGACAGGAGGTACTGGATCTCCTGGGTCAGTGGGGAGGAAGAGGCTGTGCAAGCACACCTCCGATTCAGCCATAGAAAAGTGGATATCTATGAGCAGATTGCTCGGGGAACGCAGGAGAAGGGCTGCAACACTGCTGCATGAAAGCCAAGAAGACGCAGCAAATGTACAAGAAGGCCAGGGAGGCCAACAATTGATCTCATGCTGAGTTGCAGCCCTGCATTTTCAAAGAGCTGCAAGCTATCCTCGGCGGAGACCTCACCACCTTCCCCAGAGCACTGTGGATACTGCCGAGAAGCCCGAGTCACAGACCCCTGCTGTGAACAGCGAGGAGGAAGAGGCAGACAAGAGGAGAAGGAGTATGGGGAGCAAGCAACTGGGGGATCCAGCTGTGCAGCGAGCCAGGACATGTATTGACTCCACCGCAGTCCAGCTAGTCCCGACAGTCGAGCATGGGCAAGCCTGATACATGGGAAGGAACCTCTCGTAAGTATGCAGTTTGCTTTGAAATTACAGGGATGGAACCCCCAAAGCAGCAGGACCCATCTGCTAATTTACTTTTTTACTTATATTAGAAGAGGTAGTGAAACAAATAAATGAAATATGTCAATATTACCAACATTGACCAAAAAAATCCTGTTGAATTAACATTACTGCATCCTTTATTACAGGATTTGGGTTACTCATCATACCCACGTGTTTTATTAATTTATTAAAGTTTGTTCATTTAGAAAACATTAACACAGTCTTCTACAGAAGCAACCATTTATTTTCACAAAAGCCCTGACATTAGAGTAAAGGTGTACAGATGGGGTGCTTCAACTTTTTCCACAGTGTGGACCACATTTTAATGGAGATTTGCTAGTGAACTGCATCTATTCACAGTTATGTGACACCCTCATAGCAACTACAGAGACTGCTAACATGGAAAAATACTAGAAGCCTATTTTGTGTACTTTAACTCTACAATGGAATATGTGTGTGTTGTTTTTGGGAAAAAAAGTTTGCTGCAAAGAATATAAAGGCAGCTGGAAGCAAGGAGCAGAAGCCCTCATCATGTGACCAGTGAGCTCTCTGCAGACCACCAGTGGGTTCATGGACCACAGTCCAAGAACAATTACAGTAAAGACATACAAAATAGAGTTCAAGCAGCCGACTGCAGTCAGAATTCAGTGACAATCATAGATTTAGTGTCAGATTTTCAAAAAAGTGCTCAGCATCTCCAAATAGAGACAGGTTTTCACAAGAACTCTGCTCCCATTTAGTCTAATTGAAATGGCTTGATTTTAAAAACTGCTCAGCACCTCCCCCACCACTCACAATGGGAGCTGCTGTATGCTAAGCACTTCTGAAAACCTGGCCTTTACAGCATCGAAGGAGCCTTCTGCCTCAAACATACCTAAGTGAAATATTAAAATGAGGAAAGTCATTGATTGTTGAAGTCTATCTCTTCTAGAAAAAAGAGAAAGGGAAAAGAGATAAATGTAATCTTCAGAAACACCCAATTTTAAGAATTAAATGGGTTTGTACATTCTTAATATTTCTATTCTAAACTGCCATCCAAATAGACGGTACCTATTTGCACCTCTTCTATGAAATCAGACTTTTGTCTACTATTGAACAATAGTACACATGCTAGAGAAAGGATAAAAAAGTTATTAGGGCACTTAAAATGAGCATGAAAGGCTTATATTGGGGTTTAGAGAGACAAGGTGGGTGAGGTAATATCTTTTATTGGACCAAAGTTTGTCACTGAGAAAGGCAAGCTTTCTATCCTACACACAGCTTTTCTACAGGTCTTATGACAGGGGTTATTAGAAAAAAAGACATATTGCCTCTCTTTTTGCATAGGAAATAACCAAGTTTTGTCCAGGTCAAGGATCAGTTTTATTGGGTCAAGAAATGAGGAGTTGGGCAGTGTAAAATAACAACATTTTATCATGTAAAAAGCGCGAAAATAAAAGCGTCTCCTTAATATCAAAGCAGTTCTCAAAGTCAGTCATTATAAAAATAAAGTGAACCTCTCTCATGATTTAGCCTTTGCTGCCATCCTGTGGCCATTTAATTTGATTGATTTAAAGCTACAGCAATTTTAATAGAATTTCCATCAGTTTTCTTACTTCTTCTATAAATGAGTATTTTTATTTATTTTTACTTTGCTATTCAGATAAACGTATTTGGATACATGGGCTACAGAGACTGGAAAATGAGTAAGGTAACATCTTTTATTTAAATATGATCAACACATCCAACTAGGAGACTGAAAAACAAAACATTAAAACAATGAATCATTGTTTCAGACAAAGGTTGTTATGTGGACTAACACTGTAATTTTTTGAAATGTTCATACCACGTCTATCCACACTATGGTGGAGATACCTCAACACACAAAGTGACAAGTCAAGATAACAGACAATTAGCATTCATCTCTAAAAGTGTCTCGATAGCACACATTTAGTGCTGGGGAAAAAAGGGAATAAGGAAAAGATCTTTGAGGTAAAATTATCTGGAATTCATTGTGTTGTTACTAGGATACCATTTTTAATCACAATCCAACTTCTGAGGAATTGAAATGCTCCTAAAATGGCTTTAGATGTGTTAAATATAATGATAGGAAGACACATTTACTAATTCATAAGAGTAGAATTGCTTCTTTTGTTGCTGTCTATTGACGTACAAGTTTAACTCTTCTCCAACATCAACATCAAAACCATTCCTGATGGCAAGCTGTCAGCTGAGACTATTGGTTATTATACAAAACATGCTCAGTTTATTGTTACCTCTTCTTGCACCCACCTCCAGTTGTCTGTCTCATCTTTTGATTTCATCTTATTATACACTTACATTGTAAATTCTCTGGGGTAAAGACTGTCTTTTTACTAGTTGTTTGCATCTAGTCCAATGTGGTCCTGATCCCGGATTGGGGCCCTGAGGCACTATTGCAATATGAAGAATGATAATTACCTCTGCAGTGGAAAGAATAGTGACCGCAAGCTAATATATAACATTATCAGACCAGTCTATATGTTGATTTTATCCGTTTGTTGTGCCTCTGAAGGGCACATGACTGAGCTTTAAGGCCCATTAATAGGGCTGCCTATTTAACAGGGAGGAATCAATCATTCAAAAATTTCAAAGAGGAAAGGGTAGTGCTGACTAGCGAGGCCTGATATATAAGCTGGTTGCAAACCAAATTTATGATGCGACATGTTGTTTCCTGCCTGTAGACAGAAGAGACTTCCTGTACACTGAAGTGCAGGTTGATGAATTTGAAGAAAAGAGTTCTGTAATTGAAGAATGGCTATTGACCCTGTATAACATCAGACAGGCAGAGGAGTTCTTGGACAACGGGGTTCAGGTAGCACCTCTAACAAGAAAAGGAAGTGGCAACAAGAGTACAGTAGAGAACAGACATTAGAAAGGCAGATTGGCAGTTTGTTCCTACATGAGGAAGGGGAAACAGG
Organism: Lepidochelys olivacea; assembly: GCF_965140295.1. Taxonomy (NCBI): domain Eukaryota; kingdom Metazoa; phylum Chordata; order Testudines; family Cheloniidae; genus Lepidochelys; species Lepidochelys olivacea. Next base: position 100,964,485 of record NC_140414.1, read on the forward strand.
AGGTATTTTACACAGCTAGAGGCAGAAGATGAGAGGTCTGTGACCACCACAGGAAAGAGAACCAGGAGAAATTCTGCTCACCTACAGGTATCTAATCGTTAGCAGGTACTCAGTGTGCAGCTGCAGGGAATCTCTCTAAAGTTTCAAGTGAGGAAAGGAACGGGGATCTACATAGGACACACTTGAGGATGGATATCTGTGCCCAATCCACAAGGATGTTGAACATGCACAAGAGCAAACAGATTATCATTACTGGAAACTCACTGTTAAGAAGTGGCAGAAGTCAGCAAGATGATGTGCTGTCATCCTGGAGCATTGACAAGACACATCTTTGCAAGTTTGGATGGGATCCTGAACACGGTGTGCCAAGATCCACTGGTTTTGGTACACGTTGGCAGAAAAACATGGCTTCAAGTGAAAATTGTACAGTATAAAAGGAAATTTGCGTGAAATATTTATTAGTAGTAAAATACCAGCGGTGAGTTACAGACAGGTCTGAAGACAAGATCTGTGTCCCAAAGTGCTTAAAATCTAAAGGATCAATACAACAAAGTGCTGAGAATGGAATGTACCCACTACTTTGAGGGATCAGGCCTTAAATAAGTCATTTATACACTGTAGGTCTAACCTTGCAAGCCCTACTCACACCCATGGTCAAGTGAATTGTTCCACAGAAGTCAATTGGAACTACTCAAGTATGGTAAGGGTTCAAAGGATTGGCCCTAAATAAGGACATTTATAATTAGTGATGAACAATTCTTTAGTGGCAGGGGATCACATAGGTGTCCTATACAGACTTCACTATTTGGGGAAAGAATAATTTAGACCAACTTTTAATCAACTTTGGTGTTCTGGGATAGTTTCAAAAGCTGATGTAAAAATTCAAACTTATTAAGCTGTAACCAAGTGCTCTCATCCCACTGCCGAGACGCTGTACCTGTTTAATAGGTTTCTATGTTACAGTATATTGCTGTAATCTTTATAGTTGTGCTGGAACTTATAAATAAACAAGGTTTTATTTGTAGAATGTGTATAAATTTGTCACTTCTCAGTGGTGTCAGATCTCAGTGGTCATGCTCAATACAAAATAATGTTCTAATACAGTTAGCGTAGAAACTCAAATGTTAAAACTTGAGAAAAATATCATTTTCTCTTCTGTGAGCTAGCCATTATTTTAGGAATTAAAACGTTCTATTCTTTAACACTTTTTGTAAGATTCACTACCCAAGGAGACTTGTTCAGTGCATTTTCCTGGCAATAAAATGTCTCAGCAGGTTAGCTGAATTTTTATAGCTCAGCTGCAGATTACCTCTTCTTAGGAGCTTCTCGCCTTCACACACAACAAGGGCAAGGACTGTGTACGTGCAAAATTAGTCCACTAAAGATTTTTTAAAGTGATATAATCCTTCAAAAAGAAAAATGAATGGAATAAAATGAAGAATGAAAAATTGAACTCTAAAATAATAAGAAAAAAATCACTTTGAGGAGCAGGAAGTGGATTTTCCCCATGCACCAACTTGAGAGAGATATACTGGTATGCAGAAAAAGATCTTTAAAACTCACCCTACCCTCATTAATCTTAGTTTTCATTATAAATGTATATTGTTGCCACCTGTACACTAAAAATGCATTATTGATCAAATTGCAGGCAACATGTCTATTCAATAACTCTTTGCATAAGATCTTTGGCTTTGTGATGGGGTGAACTGACCTGCACAATCTGTTGATAGGCTTTTCTTTGGTGTTCATTACCATCGTATCTGAGTGTCTCACAAACATTCAGTAATTTATCCTTGCAACATTTGTGAGAGGTAGGGAAGGATTATTATCCCAGTTGTGGGATCTGAAGCAAAGAGAAGTTAAGTGATATGCCCACGGTCACACAGGAAGTCTGTGGCAGAATTAGGAATTAAACCAGATCTCTTCAGTCACTAACCACAAGAAGAAAAGGAGGACTTGTGGCACCTTAGAGACTAACAAATTTATTTGAGCATAAGCTTTCGTGAGCTACAGCTCACTTCATTGTAGCTCATGAAAGCTTATGCTCAAATAAATTTGTTAGTCTCTAAGGTGCCACAAGTCCTCCTTTTCTTTTTGCGGATACAGACTAACACGGCTGCTACTCTGAAACCTGTAGCCACAAGACTCTCTCTTGTACTTTTTCCAAGAGAGAGTAAATTTGATTCAGAAGCTGGAATTGGTGCAGAGGCTGGTTGCAGAGCATTATCACAGGATGACTGGCCAGCTCCACCTGTGCTATACTTAACTTGCCTCCCCAAGTGGAGAAATGAGCAAAGTCACATGACAGGCAGGTCGTGTGGCTAAATCAGTCCTTCTGGCATGGAGAGTGTGGTAGAAGGGAGGATCCAAGTAGGACGCCCTGCGAGCAGGTGTTCTATAAAGATCAGCAAGAGACTGAGCAGAGCCCAGGAGGAGTAACCCTCTTCTGGAACTGAAGACAAACCCACAGAAAGAAGGGACTGTGCCCAGATTGAGGGTGGGGGACAGAAGATTGTTTTGTGTTTAATTTAGACTTGGATATCATGGAAGGGGTGAACTTTTTTTTTTTTACTTAGCCAGATGGCCAAGTCACTGTACCCAAGTCACTCTGTCAATCAAATTAAGCTGGAAGGTTGAAAGTTCCAACCTATATGAATGGAAACTGAGACACGGGTAGCCTAGAACCGCACTGGGTAGGAAGTGCTGAAACAGGCATCTTATAAAGGGAACATAACACTTGTTCTCCAGGATCTGCATTGGTTACCGGGCAGCTACCAGATAGATTTTAAGGTGTCAGTTTTGAACTACAAAGCCCTAAATGACCTGGAACCACCCAACCTGAGAGACCACCTCTCTTTGCCACAGTTGCAATCAGCAAAGATGCTGATGCTACATTTGCATGAGTATAATAGAGAGGTCAGCCCCCCCAATTATATTTGTACCAAATCTTGCCTCTTGGGCTTCAACCATGGAAATCAGTGATAAAAATGTCCCCAGCTGTATAACTGAGTGGAGTAGAAGGGAATTACACATTAGCTCAGTTGCTCTCCTAAAAGCAGAAGGCCCATTTGTATGTAAGAGGTTAATAATCGCTATCCCTTTTAAACACCAGGGATAGAGACCATCACCTCCAAGTCTAGGGTATAATTCTGGTTAACTTCTGGTTGAGGATGAGTGTGGTTGCTCTGATGGACAGTATCAAAGGGATTTAGTGTTTTATGGGGCCAATTAAGACTCTCAGAATTGCCTCATTGAACGTACTGTATACAATGATTTACTACCTGGATTTCCTCTCCTCTAGTTCCATCCTAGACCCTCTGTAATCCAGTTTCTGCCTTATGTACTTCCCTGAAACATCCCTCACTTAAGACTCTAATGACAACTTGTTGGCCAAAGTTCAGAAGCTGTATTCTATCCTCATCCTCTTTGACCTGTCAGCTGCCTTCAGCTGCCTCAGCTTTTGGGACTCTGTCTTTTTCTGGTTCTCCTCCTACCTCTCTAATCAGTCCTTCATTGATTAGTTTTCCTTACCCTGACCCCCAACAACTTTCTGTGGGGGTTACACAGGGCTCCATCCTTGCCTTCTCCTTGTTCTTTTCCATCTACATCTTGCTACTGGACAATCTCTTTGTAAACACAACTTCAGCTATCATTTTTATGCAGATCTAGATCTCCAATCCAGACTTTTCTTCTGTCCAAACTAAAATCTTGGCATGCATCTCTGACACATCCTTTAAACTCAACATGAAAGCACAAGCTTTCAATTTTTCCCTCTGCAGTTATAGTGGATAATACTACCATCATTCTTGTCACTCAGGACCATAACTTGGGTATTGTCTTTGACTGCTCTCTCTTTAGTTCCTCACATCCAGTCCATTTCTAAATCTTGTCATTTCTTCCTGCACAACATATCTAAGACCCAGCTTTTCCTCTCCATCCACATAACTAAAACTCTTATCCAGGCATTCATCACCTTGTGTCTCAATTACTGCAACCTCTGCTTCTCTGGCCTTGGTAAGTTCCATTTTCCCCCACTCTTTCAAACTGCTGCTGCATAGATCACTTCCTGACTAGTTGATTGACAAACACCACACCTGTCATGCTAATCACTATTGTCTCACTGTTCCCTTGTGTTTGTTTGTTGTATGCACCTGCTGTCTCTTGGCTTATAGTTAGATTGTAAGCTCTTTGAGGTAGAGATCCTCTTTTGTTACAGGTTTGTACAATGCCTAGCACAGTGAGGTCCTGATTCCTGATTGGGGGTCTGAGGAGCTATCACAATACAAATAAATAATGAAAAGAAGCTGGGAACAATGTCATTGAAACAGCAAAGACAGAAATGTACTAGACTGAAAACTTGACCACAGAGCTGCATTTTGGCTAGAGACCTAAACTGGAGCTGTGTGCATGTCAGCTTTGCCAGAGCTTCTGCTTTCCTACCCATCTTTGTTCAAAGTAATAACAGGAACTCTTTAGAACTATTTGCATATTGTATACAAAATAGATTGGAAAAAAATATCCTTGAGCTAAGCCCATTCACTTGAATCCCAACAAGGAATTAACCTCTCCAGAAAGCCATACTTATCTTGACTGCCCAAAAGCCAGGACAGTAGCTATTAGTTTAGCTTTTGGAGCTGCAGCTGATGGCTATCAGACTAAGCAACAGAAGTTGTCATCATTACTTACCAAGTGAGTCTTTCTTTTTCACTCTCTCTCTCTGTCACCATCCAGGCAATTGAACAGTGTATGTGCTGACTTTTAAATTAATAATACATTGTGAAAGGGCATAGAAGCTACAGTAGCTGCTTTAAAAGAAGAAAAGGAATTAAATTACAAAAGAGTAATTCAAAGTCAAAAAACGGCTCTTGAAAGTCACTTACGAGATTGGGTTAAGGCTCAAATTACTGATGACTATATATGTTAATGTAATATTTTGGCTCATGCATATGTAGATTGGGTGAAAGTATGCTATTAAAATGTACTGACACTGCACAATTGCTAGAGCAAGACTAACTAGGCCAAAGGGGAAATTTTAAAAATATTTGAACTACTGTATCAAAGGTTTAGTGGAAGTCTAGAAGAGCAAAAATGCAGGGACTTCGAAGGTGGATCTCATTGGCATCAGTATTTTGCAAACAAATAAAAAACCCTACATTTCCAAAGAGAGAGAAGTGCTAATAAAAAGGGTATAATATATTCAAAAAATTCAAACACTAGTGAGTTTCAGAACTAAAAATAAAAGCCTTGTGATGGTCAACAGTTAGCTGTGCTGGACCGCAGGTGCTTCCAAGCCCACTGAGTCTGAGCAGTGTTCAGACACTGTCTCTAGTTCTGGCCTCTCAGGTGCACTGTGGGGTGCAGATGCTCTCTGGCACCTCTTCAATGGGAAGTTGGACCTCACAGTCTAACTATCCTTGTCTTGGGCACCAGTACTGAACCCTCCAAGGTCTCTCCAATAACTTATGTACACTATTTCCAGAGCTCCACCCTTGTGGGTAGTCTGAATTATAGTTTAACTCTTCAAGGACCACGTGACAGTTAAAGCAAAGCACAAAAGTTTTGCAAGGACACACACACACACACACACACACTTCCCCATAGACAACACAAGAGCGTTACAGATCTATGGAAAAACAACAAACACCTCAAGGCAGTTCCCTCCCTCAGAGCCCTCACCTCCCCTGAGAGTCTTTTGGGTCCTGGTCAGTGTCTTTCAGAAAGGCCAGCTACCTCTACTCAGCCTTCTAGCTCTGGCCACGATCTGGCCACCTGGCTAGAGAGCTTTGTCCCTTTAAAAGCAGGGGCTGACACCATTTCCAGCTTCTCTTCTTACGCTGGGATTTCCAGTCTCCAGCTCCGTAGTAGGAATGTCGACAGATGGGCATTAAAAGTCAGTGTCTCTGTTTGTAGCCTATGGTACTGCCCAGATAGCGGCAGTGTTGATGACTTCATGATGGCCCTGTTTTAGTTCTCTAGACAGTCTGTTTTATGTCTCATTGTGGAAGTTCTAATCCATACTGAAGTTTATAATCATAAATAGCGTTCATAAAATAAAATGGAAATCATAAATTTACATAGACTTATTCCCCAGACAGTCACAGAAGGAACTAGACACTTTTAGGGTGTCACATAAATATTTTTAAATATCCATGTAATCATCCTTACCTTCAATTTTTGCTTGTTGTAGCATGTTTTAACTAGTCAAAAAACTTTACCTCTCTTAATTTTTTGAAAGCAAACTACTAGGAAGGTATTTGGCCCATTGTGCTTTAATGTGTCAAGTCATATTATTGCGACTCCATTTATATTAAGACTAATGGAGTTACTGTGACATGCTTGACCAGGCATTCAGCTGTGTTGTGTCAGAGTGTCACCCCTCTGCTAACCTATATAATTTATTTGTTAACTGGCTCAGATTGTGTGTTTCTTCTTATTCTGCCTTATTCAATGCTGTTAACATTTCAATAGAAATAGTGAACATTTGAAGTTAAAAATCCTTATTCTGCTCTCTCAAAATTAACTAAATAAGAGTTTTCATCTCTATACACGTCCAGAGATAAAACTTCATTAAGCAAAAGACTTTTGCCAATTGCTCTGAGCTAGATTTCAAACATGCTACATAAAAATGACAATTATACAATGATAAGTACTGACAGATAACAGATGATAATATCAAAGATCAATTCTACAATTCTCTACAAACTCTGATTGATAATTTCCTCAAGCATGACACCTGCTTAGTAATGGGGGACTTCAATGCTAATGTAGGGTATGTCAACAACTGAGTAGAGAAAGTAATGGGGAAATGTAGCCTATGTTCCTAAAATCAGAATATGATAAAAGACTGAGAGTACTGTGCCTGCTATCAGGGCTCCTAACTGATGGAACACTATGGATATCTTTGTGTGGGAATAAAGTAACTTGTAGTTCCCCAGAGTCATGAGGAACCAGACTGACCATCTTTGTATTGAACGAAAATGTAGATCAGTTCTCCAGGATGTCAGAGCATACTGAAGAGCTGACATTGGAAGTGACCATCATTTGTGCGTGGCAAGATTGAAGATCAAAACTCAAAAACACAAAAAATCCTCTCTCCTTCAAAGCACTAAAAAAATTGATGGCAAAATAGACAAGACATTACAGCAGCAATTTCAAATTGAACTGAATAACAGATTGCAGATGTTATAGGATTTAGATCCACCACAGGAAAACAACATTGACATGTCATGGTCCTTTCTGTGTGACAGTATCATAGATGCTGCAATTACAATCTGAATAAGTGGGACATGTAGGATGTGTGAAAGAAGAAATATGTCACTAAAAAGCACAATTTAGATGTTATCAAACTCTTTTTGATAAAGATCGCAGGAGGCTTTCAAGAATTATTATGGGTGAACCAAATAATACTAACTGTCCTGTATCTGCAGAAGAACTCAGACAAAATTAAATGGTTATTTCTGTACCCCAGAACCTGGGATGAGAGCAGGGTGACTTCCAGTAACTAGTTTCACTATTAACACTTCATTAATTAGAGTGATTTCTGTAGATGAAATTAGAGATCCTCTTGAAACAGTTGATAGGGGTAGCATTCCAGGTCCTGACAGCGTAACTTTAATTTAAACCCAGAGATCATACAAAGAATTTTAATTTATGGTTTAACTTGTAGCAAGTTCCGGAGCACCTTAAAGAAAAATGGGACCATTTGTATTCCTAAGATCAGGAGAAGCTTTTAAATATTTCCAAGTGGAGACCTTTAATAAGCAGTTGGGAATGGATAAGATTATATGCTAAAATTCCACGTGCCCATTTTACAGATTCCATTATAATATGTGACCATCAGAAAGGATTTGCAGTGACCCCAGGTTGTGAAAAAAAATTATCTATCCTCTGTAACATCATTAAAGGGACCAAACATAACAGCAATGAACTGGCTGTAGCATGTGAAGACCTGGCCAAAGAATTTGATTCAGTGGCGCATGGCCACTTATACATGCTCTCAAAAGACATCACATTAGTGAGGGTGTCGCAGGATAGGTACACCCTGTCCCGGGGTGTAGGGTCATACGTGGTCAAAAGAAAAGTAAGAGGCTATACCGCAGCTGGTTAGGGCCTATGCCGATGACCCTTACTATAAAACGTGGTAGTACAGCCTATTGGCTGGAGTCAATAAAGTCACCCTTCCACACAGGGCAGCGTGGCCTAATGGCCAGAGTCAACAAAGTCGCCCCCCTCTGTGGGATTGTGTGGCCTACTGGCCCGTTGGGGAAGTGGGGTGCCATTCAGGGGTGTATGGTGCCCAGGGTAGGGGGACTCAGGCCCTCCCTGCTCCTCCGAGCCCCAGCCCAGGGCACTGGCAGGGTTACTCACCACTGAGTCAGCAGGGATCATCCTGAAACATGCTGACAGGTTCAGTGGTTCACCCGCAGTAGCAAAGTCTTAAATCCCCTGGGCTACTTCCTACCCTGTCTTCGCCAGCCATGGTCCACAGTCCCCATGGGTCTCTGGCATCCTCAGGCAGTGTAGAACTAGCTCCTGATGGCACGGTCTCCTCTCCGGGTTTGTCAGGCTGCCTGGTATCCACCTGGAGCTCTGCATACATTGGCTCTGGGGTCAGGGCCTGTAGCAGCTCCCTGGAGAGAGTCTGCAGTCTCCAGCCTCTCTCTTCAGTAGCCTGCCTAGACTGAGCGGGGCTGCTTCCTTTTAGATCTTGCTTCCAGGCTGAGCATGCCCAGCAGAGGCAAAAGGGCACGGCTTCCTCAACCTGCAATGCACAGTTAACCCTTTTGGGGCCAGGGTTGGGTAGGTAAACCCTGTCAAAGAGGGATTTATAGAAGTAATTAAAGACTCAAAATTGTTCCACTAAAGTTCACACTGAATCCAATACCACCAACAATATTCCGATTTGTAGTGGGGTCAAGCAGGTAACCCATTTTTCCTGATTTTATTTCATATTGCCTTAGACCATCTTCTCTGAAAATTGGAGAGAGAAGGGGTGGATAAAAGAGGATAGGCAGTTGGGTTTTGCTGACAACATTGCTATTGTCAGCAGTTCTTAGACCAGTATGGAGTTACTGACCCAATTTTGTTCCAGGACTGCGATTAAAATAAACATAAGGAAAATAAAAGTGTTCCATCTTCCATCCAGGCATAAAACATATATTGTTAATGCAAATGAACACTGGAAAATTACGCAGAGTGAAATCGATCACAGAGAGCCATGTTCATTTGAAAAATAGCTGGAAGCTTGAATTGGTCCTTTGAGAGGTATAATACATCTGTCACCTTCTCTTAATCTAATTGAATGGTGCAATAAACTAGATAAAATACCACTTAAACCTGCCCAGAAATTAGAAATCCTGAAAGTTATGTGTTACTGATGAACTAATGTATTCTAGGATTCAGGACAGGTGTCTTTCCCTTCCTAAGTTTGCCATCTTGATACCCAGTATATTGGTTAGAAAATGAAAAGGACCTATTGTTTCAACAGATAGTTGAGCCAGCCCCTCCTACATTTAGGACAATGGGGATCTAGTACAGAAAGTTGTAGACAAATGTGCTGTTTCTTTTAACCCTAAAACCTGGCATGAAGAGAAACACAGAAGATAGTGCGCCCTCCAGTGACAAGGGATAGGAATTCATTATTGTAACAACGATGCTGTTAGGAAAAAACTGCCTCAAATGACCTTTTCTCTATTAGAACATCATTTATTTCAGCCCTCCATCTGAGATCAAAAGTGTACCCAGTGAGAGAGAGACTTTCTCAAGGGGCCAACCTAACACAGTTTCTACTGCAGGTGGTGCAAGATTCTGCATATCTGGTCAATGTTACAAAACAAAAGATGCTAGACTCCAGAAGCATAACAGAATACTAGGGGCCTTGGTAAATAAAGTTATGAGATTGGGGTCGACACTTATTCTATGAACTCCACAAACCAGCAGGTTCGGAAGGCGGCAGGTGTTGATGTTACAGTCAGGTGGGAGACTACTGCCCAGAGCATGGAGAAAGCCCACCAATCAAAGCTGGAGTATTATTTGGAGCTGGAGGAGAAGATAAGGAAGATCTCTGGTTGTTACACCATCCCCCTTCATGGCTTTGTTATTGGGGCATGTGAAAAATGGAGTGACGGCAATAACATGTTACTCACTCTCTTAGGATGCATCAGACCAGTAAATTTTAAAAAAATTCTATGCAAAAGCATTGTGTTTTCCATGGCAGACATAAAGGCTATTTTTAGTGATGCATAGACACAGCAGATAATCATTCCATGGGCTCTATGACAAAGTTCCTGCGATACCTTGGTGGGTCTTGCACTTATTGAAGGATTTGCTCACCTTGGAGCTTCACAGCAGCCCTCAGCTTGGCTGTTTTTCTGAATTCACAGTCCAGGTCAACTCTTCCTGTGTCTGACCAGGAGTTGGAAGGATTTAGGGCCTGCCCTCTACTCCGGGTTCCAGCCCAGGGCCCTGTGGAATGCAGCTGTCTAGAGTGACTCCTGCAACAGCTGTGCAACAGCTACAACTCTCTGGGCTACTTCCCCATGGCCTCCTCCCAACACCTTCTCTATTCTCACCACAGGACCTTCTTCCTGGTGTCTGATAATGCTTGTACTCCTCAGTCCTCCAACAGTACTCATTCTCACTCTCAGCTCCTAGTGCCTCTTGCTCCCAGCTCCTCACACACACACCACAAACTGAAGTGAGCTCCTTTTTTAAATCCCAGGTGCCCTGATTAGCGTGTCTTAATTGATTCTAGCAGCAACACCTTTGATTGGCTGCAGTGTTCTAATCAGTGTGTCTTAATTGTCTCCAGAAGGTTCCTGATTGTTCTGGAGCCTTCCCTGTTGGGAAACGGGACCTCCCTCGCTTGCTCCTCAGCTATCTGCTTTCTATTCTTTCCTAAAGCCCCCTGGCCTGGATCTTTCTTACTTTTTGAACCTTCCTTAGTTCCCCCCCCCCCGCCTCCCCGCCCGACCGGGCCAGACGCTTTTTTGTTTTGTTTTGTTTTGTTTTTTTGCCGCTTTTCTTTGTTGCCGTTTGAGTGCTGGTCGGCTGCCAGCTTGCCGCCAGCACCCCCCCACGCCTGCTCCCGGGCACAGCTATTTGCCTCAGCTGAAACCCCCAGAGGGGGGGGAAGATTGCCGACCCACAATCCGGAGGGGGGAGTGAAAGCCCCCAGACCCAGCCGTTTTGCTGTCAGTTTGGAATTTCCTTCTTATCTCTGCAACATTCTCGGCATGCCGGAAGCCTTGGTACAAAGCCAACACAGCTGAAGAAGAAGAAGATAGACGACAGAAGAACTCACCCAGGGAAGCTACAAATCATCGTGGAGGGGGGCCGTAAGACTGAGTAATTTTTTGAATTATACTCTCGTGGGGGGGGAGTATGACTGTGGCTTAATTGCGTTTGTGGCGGCACAGGGGGTGTGGCACGGAGCTGCCCCCTGATCCATCGGTGCCCCCCCCAACATTATTACAACTGTCACGGCCCCCCCGCCGTCCGTCCCTGCTGGCAACCTGCCATCTGCCTTGGATCCAGCTGTCTGCTTTGAACTTTGCCTTTCAGACCGGACATAACAGCTGACCAAACGAGACTCTTTGGACAAACATGCATGGTTCCACACCCCCGCCCCCGGACTGTTTATCCCACAGCTTGCCCCTATCACCAGACCCCAATTCCTGTTTTTCCCCCCTTCCAGTCCAACCCATTAGGTACCCCCCCTCCCCGCCTGCAGCCCAGCAGGGAGAAGCGGTTAATCTGCTTCCCCCTCCCCTCTCCTCCTTCTGGTGTCTCCCCGTCTCTCCCTGCTCATAATGGCGGGGAATGAGAGGGGCGAGGCCCCTCCAACAAAATCAGTTGTCCCTCCCCCCTGCCCAACCCCCAAGCGCCCCCCACCACTACTGTCAAAACACCTGCCACCGCCACCGCTGGGGCACTGGCAGCAGGAGGCACTGGGGCGATTACTGCCACTGCTACGTCCACCGCCCCCTCAGATTCTAGGAAACCCCCCCCCCCCAGCTGGCCGGAAAGGCCAGGGCGGGAAGAAAGGAAAGGGCCCTGCTAAAACCACTAGGCCCTCCATGGCAGGGGCTGCCCCCACCGCTGTGGCCTCGTCATCGACCGTGGCATCCCCCCCTGCTGGTCCCTCCCCCAGCTCTGCGAACGTCCCTCCCCCGGCCCCCAGGACGTATGTCTGGGCGGTGGCAGGCTCCCCCCTGCCTGCCGCCTCGTCATCTCGCCCACCCAGTGCCTCCGCTACCATCACCAGTGGCCGGGGCCCCTTCCCCACCTTGACCAGGAGGCACGGTGTCCATTGCCTCCTGGTGCCAGCCTCGCCCCACGTGGAGACATACGTGCAGGCGTTGGCGAAGGTGGTAGGACCCACGGCTATTGTGGCGGCCTCCAAAATGTATGGGAAGGACGTTTTTTTCTTAGCTTCGGAGGCTGCCACCCAGGAGGCGGTGGAGAAGGGGCTGGCGGTGCGGGGGGGGTGTTTGTCCCCCTAGAGCCGCTAGAAGACCTGGGCGTTCGTCTCGTCCTCACCTCTGTTCCTCCCTTTTTACCCAATGCTGCCCTGTTACCCGCTCTCTCCAGCCTGGGGAAACTTGTCTCTGTCATCAGCCCTCTCCCGTTGGGTTGCAAGGACCCCACCCTCCATCACATCCTTTCGTTCCGCCGGCAAGTGCAGCTTCTACCGCCGGCGGCGGCGCGTGACGAAGAGGCGCTCGAGGGGTCTTTTCTAGTCCCCTACCAGGGAGCCCGCGATCGGGTCTTTTACTCCACCGGAGAGGCCCGGTGCTACCTCTGCCGCTCAGCGGGGCATGTCCGCAGAGACTGCCCTTTGGCCCAGGGGGGAGGGGCACCCGAGACCCCCGAGACCCGGTAGGACATCGGCCCCGTCGCTGCCGACGCCCCTGGCTGCCTGGCACCTGAAACCAACCCTCCTCCTACTCGACCCATCTCTGCTCCCATCCGGGCCCAAGAGATACCTTCCCTACAACGCCTGGGCGAGCAAGGGAGTTCCACCCTTGCTAGTACCAATCCAGCAGAGCCCATGGAGGAGGGTGTGGCAAGGATATTACCGGGTATAGGAGAGGGCCCGCCCCAAGGAGAAACCCCCGCCCCTCATGCTGCCTCACCGCTACCTCCCCAAACCCCTGAACCATCGCCTCCACCCCGACACAACCCCTGCTAACCAACCCCCAGATGACGCTATGGAGGGCTGGACCCTAGTCCAGAGGAAGCGAGGCAAGCGGAAGGCTCGAGCTCCGTTGCATCCATCTGACGCGGAAGCCCCCCGGAAGACCAGGAAAGGAGGCACTGATATCGAGCCTTCCACTACGGCCACGAGTGATGTGACGCTGGTGTCGGGAGGGGAAGACAGACTGGCATTGGAGGGCAGAATCCCCCCCTCCACGGAAGACCCTCCCCTCCGAGACCCCTGAGGAAGCTCCTTCTGCCCGGATACCACCCGAAACCCCTGCGAACCCCGAAGCGACCGCTGTGGCGGGCTCTAGAGGAGAGGCCCTCGGGGTAGCAGGAGTTGGCCTCTCTTCCGTCCCTATGCGGAGATTGAGGCCCTAGATTTGACCCCGGTCACCCAGGGAGAGGATGATCTACTGCCGGCTGGCCTCGATCTGGGCAACCTCACCCCAGCCCCCCTTTCCCCATGCTCCCTGCCCCTCATTGCCTTCCCGGGCGAGCACCCTGCAGAAGGTGGTCCACCACCTGATGCCATGGCCACCAAGACCACTATGGAGCCAGCGCCTAGTGTCACTGGGAGCCCCTTCCCTTACCCCTTAACCCTCGACTCTGCTCAGGAGGCACCTTCTTTTAGCTGCTCGCCTCCTGAAGTCCAGAGCCTTACCTCTGCCCCTGCCCCCACCCCTGTCCCTGCCCAATTCCCCGCCTCCTGCAATGCTAATGTCGCCCTTGGGGTTATTTCTTTTCCGCCTTTTGCAGATTCCCCCCAGGGAGCAGTCTTTGCACTTTCTAGTCGCGACCCATTAGGAGTTGCAATTTTTCCCCTGCCATCCCCTTCCACCCCAAGGCGTGAAATGGATTTAATAACCCCAGCCTGTCAGACACCCTGTCGGTGGTCCGCACCCTGCCTGCCCGCCTCAGCAGACCACGAGGCTGCATTAAGAGCCCCACCAGGGAATACCCCGGAAATCGTAACCCCACCCCCCCATGAGCTGCAGCATGCACTACGGAAGTTCCTAGAACACACCCATGGTGCCCACAATAGGGTACAGCTTGCTCTTCAGCTATGGGGGGCCTTTGATCAAATTCTTCAGGCCACAAGGGCCCTTATAAAGGAGGGCAGGGGGCAAGGAAAGCACGGTGCTGCGGCCTATGAGTGGGCCCGCGGCTTCTGAAAAGATCTACTCGTCCATGGGATGGGTCACGGGTTGCTGTGCAACCCGCCGGGGGCCACGAACACCCCCACCAATAAGAAACCCCCACCCTCCCAGCCCTCCGCATGACGCCTCTCATTATTGCAACCTTGAACACCAGGGGCTGTAGAATGGCTCTCCGCAGGTCCCAGGTGCTCTCTTACCTTCGGGAAGGGGGGTACTCTGTAGCTTTCCTGTAGGAGACCCATACAGACCCGACCGTTGAGGACAGGTGGCGGCTGGAGTGGGGGGACAGGGTATACTTTAGCCACTTCATGACTTGGCAAGCTGGAGTGTCAACCCTGTTCTCCCTCACCCTACGGCCCGAGGTGCTAGGGGTCACTGAGGCCGCGCCGGGCCACCGGCTGCACCTTCGAGTCCGCATGGAGGGGCTCGTGGTCAACCTTGTTAACATTTATGCCCCGCAAATGAGCCCAAAGCGGCCACAATTCTTATCACTTGCTCCGGCATTTCTGGAATGCAAAAAAGAAAGCCAGGAACAGACAGAGAAAAAGCCTTCCACCGGAGGAACACCGCCCAGGGAATCTACAAATCACCATGGAGGGGGCCTAAGACTGAGTAACTTTCAATCTGTGCTCTCGTGTGGGGGGAGGCCTTGACTGTGTCTTAACTGTGTTTGTAGGGACACAGGGGTGTGGCACGGAGCTGCCCCCCGATCCATCTGTGTCCTCCCAACCCCCACACTACGATCTTCACCACTGGCCCCTCTACTGTCTTTGCTGGCTGTTTAACATCTGCCTTTGGACTCAGCTGCTCGCCCTGATTCCACCGCGTGGGCCAGAAGCACCAGCCAACCAAACAGGACTCTCCCACCCACTGCCTCCACCACCATCAATAGCGGCCAGGGCCCCTTTCCCACCATGACAAGGAAGCATGGTGTCTGATGTCTCCTGGTGCCCACCTCGCCCCACCGTTCCCCCCCAAGTCCCTGAGCCATTGCCTTTAACCCCTGACACGACCTCTGCTAACCAGCCCCCTGATGATGTCATGGAGGGCTGGGCCCTAGTGCAGGGGAAGCGAGGCAAGAGGAAGGCTCGAGCTCTGCCTCATCTACCTGAGGCGGAGGCCCCCCAGAATACCAGGAAGGGGGCACTGATGCTGAACCTTCCACTTTGCCCACGAGTGCGTCCCATCCACTGGTGTCAGCCAGGAAAGACGTGGCAACACCGGAGGATAGTGTCTCCCCTCCATGGGAGACCCTCCCCTCAGAGACCCTCGAGGAAGCCCCTTTTGTCTTGACACTACCCGAAGCCCCCGTGAACCCCGAGGCAACCGTCATGGCAGGTGCCGGCGGGGAGAACCCTGGGGCAGCGGAAAGTGTCCTCTCATTCATGTTTGAGGAGATGGAGGCCTTAGATCTGACCCCGGTCGCCCAAGGGGAGGACAACCTTTTGCCAGCAAATCTTGATCTGGGCGACCTCACTCCACCCCTCTTTTCCCCATGCTCCCTCCCCTTAATTGCTGCTTCCGCTCCCACCTCCGAGGAGCCCCTGGATTCCTCCACTGACCCAGCCGCTGATGGCACCCTGCTGACGACCACCGAGCCTGCTCAGGTGACAGCTGGTGCCACGCGGCCGGGACGCGAGTCGCCAGGGGCACGCCCCATTGGTGCGGAGCAATCGACTTCCTTCCTGGGCGGGGGCCCTACAGAAGATAATCCACCTCCTGATGCTGTGGCCGCTAAATCCACCACAGAGCGCGCGCCCAGTGTCACTGAGAGCTCCCTCCCCCACCCCCTTAACCCTTGAACCTGATCGGGAGGTGCCACCATCCAGCTGCTTGCCTCCCGAAACCCAGAACCTTGCCTCTGCCCCTGCCGCTATCCCTATCCAATTTACCTCCTGCAAAGTCTTTGCCGCCCCCCGGGGCTGTCTCCTTCCCTTTCCCAACTGATGACCCCCAGGGAGCGGCCTTTGTGTTCTCCTGCCCCAACCCATTAGGAGCTGCTATTTTCCCTCCACTGCCCCCTATCACCCCAGAGCTTGAGGTAGGCCTAGAAGTTCCAGCCCATCAGGCACCCCATCGGGGGTCCGCACCCTGCTTGTCCGTTTTAGTGGACCACAGGGCTGCACCAAGGGCCCCACCGGGGAACAACCGGAAAACCGTAACCCCACCCCCCATGAGCTGCGAGGAGAGCTGCGGAAGTTTTTAGAGGATGTCCGTGGCTCCCACAACAAGGTACAACTTGCTCTCCAGCAATGGGGGGACTTTCCTCAAATCCTCCAGGCCACAAGGGCCCTCATGGGGGAGGGTAAAGGGACGGGGAAGCAGGATGCCGCGGCCTACTGGTGGGTCCGCGTCTTCCGTGAACAATTACTCACCTACGGGATGGGTCACGGACTGCTGCACGGCCCGCTGGTAGATGCGAGCTTCCCTGCCAGTGAGGACCCCCACGACCATCCCCATGACACCTCTCACCATTACAGCGTTGAACACCCGGGGTTGTAGGATGGCTCTCTGCAGGTCCCAGGTGCTCTCCGTTCATGGAGCCATTGATCACTACCCTTTGGGCCTGATGATCTAGCCAGCTTTCTATCCACCTTATAGTCCAAAATATCTAAAATAATGACACAGAGATCTATGGTGGCCAACTGAAGGCAGAAATATCTGATGCCAGTTGCCTCAAGTGTGTCCCCAAGAACACATACATTACTTTGTGAAATTCACACTTGAAAACAGTCTGAGGCAAAGTAAACCCAGATGCTCAGCAAGTTACCAAGTTATTTGATTCTAGCCAAGAATACACAGTAAATTAGAGAGAGAGAGGCGAGCAAATATAGAAATGAATAACTTTGTTATAATAAGGATTAATTCACAAACAGGAAAAACAGTAATTATATTATTGCATCCACTCAAATATATTGTGACGGGTTTTGTATTGCCTTGAGAGCTGCATATCACTTACACTGAATCAGCAATTAAGAGAGTATTTATTATTAGTTAGTTCAACTTTGGTCCTATTAATGTTGGAGCAGGATAAATTCATCCTCTTAATCACTTAAACCCCCAAAGCTATCTTCAGACCTTGCTACTCAAGTTCATTCTACATAGCCAAATGACTTTTGGCTCCCTAAAAGCATCAGTCATCCAAAAAATGCTGCTAGAAGTCACACATGTTTTAGAAAAATTGAAATTTCAGGGGGGTTTGCATATTCTAGATTTTTAAAGCCAGCTTCCTTCCACTTCCTTTTACCAATATGCTCTTCCTGGTAATTTACATGTTACAAACATGATTTATAGGACACATTTGTGCTACTATTATCTGAGAGAAGAACTTGCTATAATTTATGTTTATTCTGTTTTCCTGTGACAACCTAAGCCTTGGTTGTCCAATTTGAATTATAATTATTATAAAAAGATGACAGATTTAGGATTGAGGCTAAAAAAATTAGGCAAAAACAAAAGATTATTCCCAGGAGGAAGCTATCAAAATGCTAATAGATCTCATTCAAATATTCAAAGAGGCCAGTGTTGTTCATCTGTTTAGATTTATTTTAAAATGTACACATCTAAAGCTCTGGGTGCCTATGCAAAATGTTTTTAAAAACATAGCCTCAGGGCCCAGGATATGCAAAAGCTCAGTAACCTAGATGTACTGAGAATAAAAGCCTCACTCAGTCATGCCACTTTCTGAAAAAGCATGGGAAAAAAGATCAGCAAACATCTTTTCTCCACAAATATCAGCTCTAGCAGGACAACAAAGTAAGGAAGTTTCAGAGTTAAAGACCCTTCAGTGAGAACTCCTTGCCTTCAGCCCCCTCCAGGGGGCTCGAGCACATGATTTATGAGGAGAGGTTGAGGGAACTGGGATTATTTAATCTGCAGAAGAGAAGAATGAGGGGAGATTTGATAGCTGCTTTCCGGACGACTGGAAAAAGGCTAATGTAGTGCCAATCTTTAAAAAAGGGAAGAAGGAGGATCCTGGGAACTACAGGCCAGTCAGCCACTCAGTCCCCCGAAAAATCATGGAGCATGTCCTCAAGGAATCAATTCTGAAGCACTTAGAGGAGAGGAAAGTGATCAGGAACAGTCAGCATGGATTCACCAAGGGAAAGTCATGCCTGACTAACCTAATTGCCTTCTATGATGAGATAATTAGTTCTGTGGATGAAGGGAAAGCAGTAGACGTGTTATTCCTCGACTTTAGCAAAGCTTTTGACACGGTCTCCCACAGTATTCTTGTCAACAAGTTAAAGAAGTATGGGCTGGATGGATGCACTACAAGGTGGGTAGAAAGTTGGCTAAATTGTCAGGCTCAACGGGTAGTGATCAATGGCTCCATGTCTAGTTGGCAGCCGGTATCTAGCGGAGTGCCCCAAGGGTCAGTCCTGGGGCCGGTTTTGTTGTGGATTGCACCCTCAGCAAGTTTGCGGATGACAATAAACTGGGAGGAGTGGTAGATACGCTGGAGGGTAGGGATAGGATACAGAGGGACCTAGACAAATTGGAGGATTGGGCCAAAAGAAATCTGATGAGGTTCAACAAGGATAAGTGCAGAGTCCTGCACGTAGGATGGAAGAATCCAATGCACCGCTACAGACTAGGGACCGAATGGCTAGGCAGCAGTTCTGCAGAGAAGGACCTAGGGGTCACAGTGGATGAGAAGCTGGACATGAGTCAACAGTGTGCCCTTGTTGCCAAGAAGACCAATGGCAGTTTGGGCTGTATAAGTAGGGGCATTGCCGGCAGATCGAGGGACGTGATTGTTCCCCTCTATTCGACATTGGTGAGGCCTCATCTGGAGTACTGTGTCCAGTTTTGGGCCCCACACTACAGGAAGGATGTGGAAAAATTGGAAAGAGTCCAGCGGAGGGCAACAAAAATGATTAGGGGGCTGGAACACATGACATATGAGGAGAGGCTGAGGGAACTGGAATTGTTGAGTCTGCGGAAGAGAAGAATGAGGGGGATTTGGTAGCTGCTTTCAACTACCTGAAAGGGGGTTCTGAAGAGGATGGATCTAGTCTGTTCTCAGTGATACCACATGACAGAACAAGGAGTAATGGTCTAAAGCTGCAGTAGGGGAGGTTTAGGTTGGATACTAGGAAAAACTTTTTCGCTAGGAGGATGGTGAAGCACTGGAATGGGTTACCTAGGGAGGTGGTGGAATCTCCTTCCTTAGAGGTTTTTAAGGTCAGTCTTGACAAAGCCCTGGCTGGGATGATTTAATTGGGGATTGGTCCTGCTTTGAGCACGGGGTTGGACTAGATGACCTCCTGAGGTCCCTTCCAACCCCGATATTCTATGATTCTATGTATTTTTGCAATAATTATATGAACATTGTGGTTTTATTTTGTTTTGTATCCATACCCATGACATACCACGGCATCTACCTCTTGAGGGTCTCATATATCCTGAGGATGTAATAAAGTGCTTTTTTTTTCCAGTCATCCTTATTTCCTAGGCGTTGAATAAATTTCTCATGCTTTATATTTCTCCGTCTACCACAGAATATTCCAAGAATATTGTGTCACGAGTGAGCTAACAATGAGTGGGTTTAAGTCCCCAAATGGTTTAAGTCCCCAAAGATAGGTACTTTTTTATGCTGCCTTTGTTTAACTTGGAGCCCCATCTTCTTTCCTGAACTTGGGATGAACTGTACCAAGACACTCAAGATATTAATTATGGCCAGTTTTTGACACCTGCCAATGTACACGGCAGAGGGGCATTGCTGGCACATGATGGCATATATCACATTGGTAGATGTGCAGGTGAACGAGACTCTGATAGTGTGGCTGATGTGATTACTACAGCCAAGCTCTTCAATACAACCGCATTTGCTCCAACCCCTCTGACAGAGGCAAATACCTGCAAGATCTCTATCAAGCATTCTTACAACTACAATACCCACCTGCTGAAGTGACAAAACAGATTGACAGAGCCAGAAGAGTACCCAGAAGTTACCTACTCCAGGACAGGCCCAACAAGGAAAATAACAGAACACCACTAGCCATCACCTTCAGGCCCCAACTAAAACCTCTCCAACGCATCTTCAAAGATCTACAACCTATCCTGAGAGACGACCCATCACTCACACAGATCTTGGGAGACAGGCCAGTCCTTGCTTACAGACAGCCCCCCAACCTGAAGCAAATACTCACCAGCAACCACACACCACATAACAGAACCACTAACCCCGGAACCTATCCTTGCAACAAAGCCCGTTGCCAACTGTGTCTACATATTTATTCAGGAGACACCATCATAGGGCCTAATCACATCAGCCACACTATCAGAGGCTCATTCACCTGCACATCTACCAATGTGATATCATGCCATCATGTGCCAGCAATGCCCCTCTGCCATGTACATTGGGCAAACTGGACAGTCTCTACATAAAAGAATAAATAGACACAAATCAGACGTCAAGAATTATAACATTCAAAAACCAGTCGGAGAACACTTCAAGCTCTCTGGTCACTCAATTACAGACCTAAATGGTAATTCTTCAACAAAAAAATTTCAAAAACAGACTCCAATGAGAGACTGCTGAATTGGAATTAATTTGCAAACTGGATACAATTAACTTAGGCTTGAATAAAGACTGGGAGTGGATGTGTCATTACACAAAGTAAAACTATTTCCCCATGTTTATTCTCCCCCCTCCCCCCACTGTTCCTCAGACATTCTTGTCAACTGCTGGAAATGTCCCATCTTGATTATCACTACAAAAGGTTTCTTCCCACCCTGCTCTCCTGCTGGTAATAGCTCACCTTACCTGATCACTCTTGTTACAGTGTGTATGGTAACACCCATTGTTTCATGTTCTCTATGTATATAACTCTCCCCACTGTATTTTCCACTGAATGCATCCAATGAAGTGAGCTGTAGCTCACGAAAGCTTAAATAAATTTGTTAGTCTCTAAGGTGCCTTTTCTTCGTGCAAAGTTTGTTCATCAGTTATCTACACCATCTGCATTTCCTTCAGAAAATAATACTAATAGTATTAGGACGTGTGGTGCTTGTCTTGGCAAACCAGTTTGAAACACAGGAAATGGAAGGAGGGTTCCACTGATTGGATAGCCTGTAAAATGGAGCCTCTGGAGAACCTCACATGTACATAGTATTCCATTATAAGTAGGAAAAGGACAAGTCAGAGATCATCAAAAGGAGGAATCATACAAATGTAGGGCAAGAAGGGACTTTGAAAGGTCATCAAGTCATTATCCCTGCTCGGAGGCAGGACCAAGTAAACCTAGACCATCCCTGACAGGTGTTTTTCCAGCCTGTTCTTAAAAATTCTAATGATGGTGTGATGGGTTCCGTCACAGATACCCCCTTGCAATTGTCACCTGATGTGCTGAGATTACCTCTGAGCCCATTTTCCCTGCCAGCTCAGGACTCCAGAACCCTGTCTTGTTCAGCCAGACACGCTAGCCTGCTGCAACACAGACCCAGGTCTGGTCCACACCCCCAAAGCTACAGGTTTTAACTGAAAACCACTCAGCAGGTACTCTTGTCTTCAGCACCCAGACACCTAGCTCATAATGGGATCCAAACCCTAAAGAAATCCATTTTACTCTGTATAAAGCTAATACAGGGTAAACTCATCAATTGTCCACCCTCTATAACACTGATAGAGAGATATGCACAGCTGTTTGCTCCCCCAGGTATTAATCACTTACTCTGGGTTCAATAATAAACAAAAGTGATTTTATTAAGAATAAAAAGTAGAATTTAAGTGGTTTCAAGTAATAACAGACAGAACAAAGTAAGTTACCAAGCAAAATAAAACAAAACATGCAAGTCTAAGCCTAATACATTAAGAAACTGATTACAAGTAAAATCTCACCCTCAGAGATGTTCCAATATGCTTCTTTCACAGACTAGACTCCTTCCTAGTCTAGGCCCAATCCTTTCCCCTGGTACAGTCTTTGTTACTTCCAGCAGGCATCTTAGGTGAAAAGCAGGGGCTTTCTCATGACTGGGACCCCCTTTGTTCTCTTCAACACCCTTTTATAGCTTTGGCACAAGGCGGGAATCTTTTGTCTCTCTGGATCCCCACCCCTCCTTCTAAATGGAAAAGCACCAGGCTTAAGATGGATTCCACCATTCTTCCTGGGCTGTCTTACATGAACACAGGAAGGCTTGCAAGTAAACAGAGCCATTTACAACCAATTGTCCTAGTCAATGGAATCCATCAAAATTCTAAACCACCATTAAAAGCCCACACTGTGCATAATTACAATAGGACCTCAGAGTTATACTTCATATTTCTAGCTTCAGATACAAGAATGATACATATTTACAAATAGAATGAACACACTCAGTAGATTATAAACTTTGTAATGATGCCTTACAAAAGAACGTTTGCATGAAGCATATTCCAGTTATATCATATTTACACTCACAAGCATATTTCCATAAAACATTATGGAGTGCAACGTCACAGGTGGGGAGTCCACAACCTCCCTGGTAAACCTATTCCAGAACTCAACACCCTTATAGCTAGAAAGATTTTCCTAATGTCTAATCTAAATCTCCCTTGCTCCAGATTAAGCTTTTTTGTCCTACCTTCAGTAGACATGGAGAACAATTGATCACAGTCCTCCTTATAACATCTCTTAACATAATTCAAGACTGCTATCCCCCACCCCCTCAGTCTTCTTTTCTCAAGACTAAACATGCCCAGTTTTTTTTAACCTTTCCTCAGGTCAGGTTTTTCTAAACCTTTTATCATTTTTGTTGCTATGCTCTGAACTCTCTCCAATTTATCTACATCTTTCCTAAAGTGTGGCACCCAGATCTGGAAACAGTACTCCAGCTGAGGCCTCACTAGTGCAGAGTTGAGAAGGACAATTACCTCCTCTGGCTTACATATGACACTTCTGTTAATTCACCCCAGAATGATATTAGCCTTTCTTGCAACTGCATCACATCACATTAACTCATACTCAATTTGTTATCCTTTAAAATCCCCAGATCCTTTTCAGCAGTACTGCCATCTAGCCAGTTATTCCCCATTTTGTAGGTGTACATTTGATTTTTCCTTCCTTTGAATTCAATAAAGATAAGTGCAATCTTGTTCACTAAAGACCAATTCTCTAATTTGTCAAGGTTATTTTTAATTCTAATTCTGTTCTCCAAAGTGCTTGCAACTCCTTCCAGCTAGGTGTCATCCCCACATCTACTTCTTCCCCGCATTAGGTCAGTAACCCCATCAGAGAAGAAAATTAGTTTGTTTTGGCATGATTTGTTCTTGACAAATCCATGCTAGCAATTCCTTATTACCCTATTATCTGTAAGTACTTACAAATTGATCGTTTAAAAATTTGTTCCGTTACCTTTCCAGTATCTTTTCAATGTTTGTAAAATGATAGTGACTGCCCTGTCCACCCTTGGCTTCTGCAATAGAACTGTTAAGAACTGTGCATAAACATGCAGTATTTTTTCAAGTGTCCTTAAGATCAGAAAAGAGACTGAAAAAGAAATAAGGAGTGAGGAAACTTTTTGTTGCTATAAAATTTGCAAGAGCAGAGTAATGTGGGAACACTCAGGAACCTATGTACTTCAGCACCAAAGCACAGACATCTACCACTTGAGCTAAAAGAATAATCCCATTCATTGGTAATAGCAATATACTTTCTGTGAACTAGTCATTAAAGGAGAATGCAACAGACATTTTACAAGCATGTCACAAGCACATTCACTAGGGGCCTTGTTCTGCAACTTTTCCTCATGGTGAGTTCTTACTCCACAACAAAAGAAAAGATTTCACAACTGGGACCATAGCATTGGGCATATCATAGAAATTCAGATACAGAAGAGCACTAGAAAGCTTACCTCGAGGAGTGTTTGAGTACTGGAAGTAGCTACTGTGATTATGTTTAGCCAAGATCAAGACAAATTTATCAGCATCTCCCAGAGCATGTGCTTAGACTCCATTGTCTTCTATGTGCACATATTGCCAGAGTTGAACCGTCACCTTTTCTTTATATCAACAGTAAAAAACTGAATATTTCAACTCCCACAAATCATTTCAAACCAAAAGAACAGATGGTGCTGGGAAATAGAACTGCCGCCTGCTGTTTCCCGAGGTTTCAAGAAACCCCTGTAGCTTTCCGTGAAAAATGTAAGTACTTCTCTGTTCACCCCATTAGACACAACAGATTCTAAAATAGTAACAAAAATGTCACTGCACTTATTGAAGAGAATCAAAGTAGTGGTTACAGTAAATTACATTCCATACCTTCTGTGCTCAATTTTCCCCTCAGATATGGAGTACAGGTTTCTAAAATATGGATT
This sequence comes from Lepidochelys olivacea, assembly GCF_965140295.1. NCBI lineage: Eukaryota > Metazoa > Chordata > Testudines > Cheloniidae > Lepidochelys > Lepidochelys olivacea. The sequence goes on from NC_140414.1 coordinate 100,989,144, forward strand.
AAGATATTTGAGCAGCTAATTGATAGCATCTTCCAAGCCAAACATGTTCTGCCGGTATTCTGTTATCCTCCAAAAAGTCTGACTCACCAGGATCTGCAGTTTCCTGTGTTGTTCAAGGCTTTAGACTGGTTATGGGAACACAGCTGTGCTCTATCTACTCTAAAATTTTAAACAAAACGGTAACCAGAACCCCAGACTTGGTTCTAGCTGTAGTACGGATAGGGCCTAACTCATCTTGAACCTCGCTGCAGGCTTGGTCTGACATAAAAGTGAGTTGTGGAAAGGGTTTATTTGTTGTTCCTAAGAAGGCTGGTTAGAGTAAAGACTAGACTGGGATTGAAGTAGGTGTGGACGTGATTTTTTTCTTCATGTACCAAGTGTATTGTGAAGTCATTAATTTGTAGTCTGTACACAACAAGGTGAAAACATCTTTAGAATCAAGAATCAGGAACATGATAAGGAAAACTCTATGCAAAACAAGTTAGGAAATTTTAAACTGACCTACTGGTTAACTGGGGGAAGAGACTGCCAGCTATTACTCCAAAGCAGAAGAGATGGACTGAGAAGGCATAAAAAGTGAGTATAACAAAGTCAGACCCTCAATGACTGGGTTTAAATATATCCAGTCTTGGAAGGTTTAAATATATCCAGTCTTCCATTAGCATTAGCAGTCCATCATTTAGTTCTGCAAAATGCAGTTTCTATATAATTTGTTTTATTTTTATATTTCCTCTTGTGTTCAGCATTATGAAATATGATAAGTAAATGTTGTATGCATAAACCTTCTGACTGTATGATGATTCAAGGGAGTTCACTCTCAGTAATCATCTTCAAAGCATATTCTCAATGTACATCCATAATAAAAGGGTTGCTAAGTCTTTATTTGCTGGAACAAAAAAAGAGCATTTGAACCACATCCCTTACACATTCAATAATGAATGGATTTGTGGTTCTAATTTTTTTATTAATAGTATAATTGTGTACAAACAATTAAGGATTTTTGGGTAGATGCTTTTGATACATTTAAATAAAAATGATATTTTCTAGTGTTTAGTCTATTTTGGTTTTAAATATTTAAGTAATAAAACTGATCCTAGTCATCACAATATTTTTCCATTACTAAGATTCAAAAGCCTTTGATATAATAATTTAACCTTTGGGTATTAATTTGTCAAAACTGCTATCTATCCCATATATAAACAAACAGAGCCATTAAGTAATACCAGCTACTCACTGGGGGGAGGACGCGGGGGACAGTAATGCATATAACATCTCTGTATGTAAATTGGAAGAGCAAATAATTGAGCTATGATCTTAATGTCCTTGGACTCCCATTTTGTTTTATCGAAAGAAACTGACTGACAGGTAGCTTAGGTAGATTAGTTCTTAAAACAATTCTAAAGTGGTCAGTTTTCACAAAGCCCAAACTGTGTTAGGACCTGGTTAATCTGCAATCTTTTTGAAACTGAACTTAAATGTGGTTCCCACACTCTGTTTGAAAGATGGTTTAGATGACTCAGTAATCTAAGTGGTCCTACCACTAAAGGCCATGAATACACAATATGTTTCCCCCTAAAATTTCCCACCACTGATAACAGTGATGGAGCTGCACCAGTAATAGAAAGTGTGGAATTTAGGGTAAAAGTGTAGACACATCTTAAGCTTTATAAATTGTAGTTTACCTCTTCATATTCTGTCCTAGCTAACACAGAGGTACAAAATTTCACCCAAACATCCCTTAAAAGCAGGTCATAACAAAGCAAATTTAGTTACATAAACATTTCAAATAAAACTATTTTAAAAACTGCTTAGTATTTGCCAATGTTGCTAGTTTCTCCCGACAGATGATACATCAATATAGGACTCTGCCAATTATTATTTCTGCTATAAATAATTTGAAAATAAGGAAAAAACAAACTTTGGAGAGCTTGTTTGCCCCAAAGACAGCAGTGATCATGGAGTTCATTAAGCACTTGGACTCTCCTGGATCTAGCTGATACCAGAGTAACAAGAGGTGGAGTTTGTGGTGGCATTGGGACACTGTGGGCTCACCTCCTCCTTTATAGTATTCAACCTGTTGAGAATGCCTCTTGTAGAGTGGCTGGGTTCCTTGATTTATGCGGGGGGTTCTGATGATACCATGCTGCTGGGTCTAGAGTAAGTGGGTCTGGAGAGGACTCCCAGGGTCCAATCACAGTTCTGGTATGGTTGGACCAGGTTCAGGTGCTCTGCCTATAACGCTGTGTTTTCCCAGGCTACCTTATTAGTTGCATTCTTTGGTGTCTTTTGGGTCAGCAAGTGATAGATCAGATAGGACTCTTGGGTTACAGGTTCAGTGGGACTGTGAATCCTTGATCGTCACGTTCACATACTCAGACTGACCAGACCAGAAGGGGCTCACAGATAGTGTTAAGGGAAAGAAGTAACACTTCCCTGTTCACTTTCTCCACACCATTCAAGATTGTACAGACCTCTATCATATCTCCCCCTTAGTTGTCTCTTTTCTAAATTGAACAATCCCAGTCTTTTTAATCCAGGGGTCGGCAACCTTTCAGAAGTGGTGTGCCGAGTCTTCATTTATTCACTCTAATTTAAGGTTTCGTGTGCCAGTAATACATTTTAATGTTTTTAGAAGGTCTCTCTCTATAAGTCTATATTATGTAACTAAACTATTGTTGTATGTAAAGTAAATAAGGTTTTTAAAATGTTTAAGAAGCTTCATTTAAAATTAAATTAAAATGCAGATTGTCATAAATATAAAGGGAAGGGTAAACCCCTTTGAAATCCCTCCTGGCCAGGGGAAAGCTCCTCTCACCTGTAAAGGGTTAAGAAGCTAAAGGTAACCTCGCTGGCACCTGACCAAAATGACCAATGAGGAGACAAGATACTTTCAAAAGCTGGGAGGAGGGAGAGAAACAAAGGGTCTGTGTCTGTCTGTAGTCGTCTTGGCCAGGGACAGAACAGGAATGGAGTCTTAGAACTTTTAGTAAGTAATCTAGCTAGGTACGTGTTAGATTATGATTTATTTAAATGGCTGAGAAAAGAATTGTGCTGAATAGAATAACTATTTCTGTCTGTGTATCTTTTTTGTAACTTAAGGTTTTGCCTAGAGGGGTTCTCTATGTTTTTGAATCTAATTACCCTGTAAGATATCTACCATCCTGATTTTACAGGGGGGATTTCTTTATTTCTATTTACTTCTATTTTTTATTAAAAGTCTTCTTGTAAAACACTGAATGCTTTTTCATTGTTCTCAGATCCAAGGGTTTGGGTCTGTGGTCACCTATGCAAATTGGTGAGGCTTTTTATCCAACATTTCCCAGGAAAAGGGGGGTGCAAGTGTTGGGAGGATTGTTCAGTGTTCTTAAGATCCAAGGGTCTGGATCTGTAGTCACCTAGGCAAATTGGTGAGGCTTTTTACCAAACCTTGTCCAGGAAGTGGGGTGCAAGGTTTTGGGAAGTATTTTGGGGGGAAGGACGCGTCCAAACAGCTCTTCCCCAGTAACCAGTATTAGTTTGGTGGTGGTAGCGGCCAGTCCAAGGATAACGGGGGTAATATTTTGTACCTTGGGGAAGTTTTGACCTAAGCTGGTAAAGATAAGCTTAGGAGGTTTTTCATGCAGGTCCCCACATCTGTACCCTAGAGTTCAGAGTGGGGGAGGAACCGTGACACAGATCTTATCAGTTTAGTGCAGTGGTTCTTAACCTGGGCTGCAAGCGCCCCGTGGGGGTGCGAGATGCCCTTTCTGGGGGTGCAAGACATGCAAGATTTTTTTTAGAAGGTAAATCATCAAAAACACAAATTAAGCACAGGTACATAAGTACAACTACTTTGTTTCATCAAACCGATGTATTTATTAACGTTATACATTTTTAACAATTAGTGTAATATACAAACAAAGTTATTAAGTTTTTAAGTTTTCAAATTTTTAAGCTAATTGTAGTATAATTTTTGATAAGGGGTGAGAGAACATATTTTGAGAACTCCAGGCCGTCCGTGGGCTGAGCGGGGCCAGGTGTGGTGTATTAAATTGCTCCCCCTAGGAATGTGCTACTTACAGTGTACTACTTACGGCTGCCAGGCCTGATGCACTGAGTGGCATGGTAAAGGAACGGGGAACAGGGGTGGTTGGATAGGCATGGGAATCCCGGGGGGCTGTCAGGGGTCGGGGCAGTCAGGAGACAGGGAGCAGGGGGGCTTGGATGTGAGGGTCTGGGGGGACGGATGGGTGGAGGGTTCTGAGGGTCCCGGGAGGGGGTGGTCAGGGGACAAGGAGCCGGGGGTGGGTGGGGTTGGATGAATCAGGGGTTATGAGGGGGGGCAGTCAGGGGGCAGGAAGTGGGCTGGCTGTTTGGGGAGGCACAGCCTTCCCTACCCCGGTGTAGTGTATTAAATTTCTCCCCTTAGGAATGTGCTACTTATGGTGTACTACTTACGGCTGCCAGTCCTGGTGCTCCGCAAGTAGCACGTTCCTACGGGGAGAAATTTAATACACTACACCGGCGGACAGAACCCCAGACCGGCGGCAGGCTGAGCAGCTCAACCCACCACAGTCTGGGATTCTGTCTGCTGGCTCCTGCCAGTCAGGGTCCGGGCCGCCGGCCCTGCTCAGCCGGCTGCCGGCCCGGGGTTCCGTTCACCCAGGTAACCCAGTGGACTTGCCAGAGTTTATGCTTTCTATTTTCCTCACTAGGGTTGACTTCCGATACTTAAAGGATGCCTTTTGTCTCTAACCACCTTTTATTCTGCTGTTTAGCCATGGTGGCATTTTATGGTCCTCTTACTTTTTTTTTTAATTTGGGGTATACATTTAGTTTGAGCACCTATTATGGGTTTTTTTTTTAATAGTCTTCATTCAATTAGCAGGCATTTCACCTTAGTGACTGTTCCTTTTTATTGCCTTTTAACTAGCTTCCCATTTTTATGTAGTTCCCCTTTTTGAAGCTAAAGGCTACTGTGGTGGTTTCTTTGGTCCCCACCCCCCTTACAAGGATGTTAAATTTAGTGACATTGTGATTGCTATTATCAAGTGGTTCAGCTATAGTCACCTCTTGGATCAGATCCTGTGCTCAATTTAGGACTAAATTGAGAACTGCCTCTCACCTTTTGGGTTCCAGGATAAGCTGCTCCAAGAAGCAACCATTAACGATTTCTAGAAATTTTATCTCTGCATCCCTTCCTGAGGTGACATATACCCAGTCAATCTGAGGATAGTTGAAATTCCTGATTATTATTGTGGTTTTTGCCTTTGTAGCCTCTAATCTCCCTATGTATTTCACAATCACCATCATCATCCTGGTGAGGCGGGTGGTAGTATATTCCTACTGCTATATTCTTCTTGTTCAAGTATGGAATTTTTATCCATACAGATTTCTATGGTACAGTTTGATTCATTTAAGATTTTTACTTTATTCAACTCTGCTTTCTTTCACATATAGTACCATTCCCATACCAGTGTGACCTACTCTGTCATTCCTATACATTTTGAACCCTGATATTACCATGTCCCATTGATTTTCCTCATTCCACAAAGTTTCCATTATGCCCAACACATCGATATCCTCATTTAATGCCAGGCACTCTAGCTCACCCACCTTACTATTCAGACTTCCAGCATTTGTGTATAAACACTTGTACATTTTGTCAATATTTGGTTGCTTGCCTTAATGTGTTATTTTTAAATAGGACTCCTTTATGTTTAACTGATCCTGACTAGCTCCTACCTGTACATTACTAACTTCTTCCCTACCTTCTTTACTATCATATTGCTTTCCTCCTTTAATAAATTCATCTCTAAGGGATGTCTTCCTCTGAACAGTGTCCTCCTCCACATCTGTTTGCTTTCAACCAGCCCTTAGTTTAAAAAACTTTCTACAACCTTTTTTAATTTGCATGCCAGCAATATGGTTCCTTTTTTGTTTAGGTAGAGCCCATCCTTCCCTCATAGGCTCCTCCTTTCTCAAAAGATTCCCCAGTTCCTAGTAAACCCCAAACCCTCCTCCCTACACCCTCGTCTCATCCACACATTAAGACCTAGCTGTTCTTCCTGTCGAACTGGCCTTGTGTGTGGAACTGGAAGCATTCCACAGAATGCTATCACGGAGCTCCTGGACTTTAATCTTCTAACTAGCAGCCTAAATTTGGCCTCCAGAACGTCTCTCCTACCTTTCCCTATGTCAATGGTATGTAAAGGTATTCATTCAAGACTTGGGCAGCTACATCTGCTGCTTCCATCTGGCTTGATGCCTGAAACATATTGTCAAATCAAGTGGTGGTGGTGGGAGTGTTTCCATTCTTATGTGCACCTTTCACTTCTGGTATTAACAAGAGGGTAAAATCAAGTCTGATTCCTGATGTTGCTAGGTTGTGTTCTTTTTGTGTGCTTTTTTTCAGCATTCTCAGTTCAAGTGAAGAGGTCACTGACCAGACACTTGGATATGCGAGCACAGCATTGTCTGGACCTGCAAGTTGGCTGTCAGCATCCCAGGCAGCACCGTTGGGATTCATGAGTGATGTTCTTAAGGTATTTTTTCAAGAGTGGGACCAGCTGATGGCCCTTATTCATAATTTGGCAGTAAAGTTTTTCCTACAGCAAAGTTATTCATTTAGAGAAGAATAATTTTGCACTGCTCAAAGGGTCAACTGCATTTATTAAAATAAAACAAAAAGTGATAAAAGTCAGCCAGAAGTCACCATTGTAGGTGTGTATGACCCAGGGCAGAGTTCAGAGAGAGAAACCTCCAGACCTTTTAGGTTGAACAGGGCCAGGGAAAGCACAAAGACATTAGTATAAAGTAAGTGGTTTACTCATGACTTGGCGTTCACCTCTCTGTTAATGTGGTGTGTGTAACCGTTCCTTACTAATTTCAGGCAATGCCTGAGCCACTATATTGCTACCTGGTAGCCTTCTTTGGCCAGCATCCAGGGCAAAGCATAGTGCAATGGTCCAATTTGCAAGCTGATATACAAATACGCACTGACAGTTGTGGAGGTGTGTCTCTCTAAGGTCTAGTGAGGACAAAGCATCCCACTCATCTTTTCTCATCACATTGTCTGTGTCCCTAACACTCACATGAAGGGCTAGCAGAGGAATTAGGCTGCAGGGCTTAATCTCTCTCTCTTTTTTTTATGTTGGGGAGGGACATAGAGTGGAAAGCATCCTCTAAGTGAAGACTTTTTGCACTATATGAGGGTTTGGTCATTGGATTCCTAACTGGCCTCATTCTGCTGGATAGTTGTGAGGGTGATTTAACCCCCTTTTAATTCCGAGCGGTTGAGAAGGATCACAGGCCTCAAACGCAGGCTCATAGGTCCTCAGACCACAGCCACCACCCAAGCAGCTCACATAAGCAACTGGACAGGAGCCAGTGAAGCGCTAGCTCACAAAGGGCCCTGTCCATAAAGCTCATGATTGGGGCAAACATTCAGCACTACCAACTGGCTGGGAAGCTCTATTTTAACCAGAAAGAGGCACAGGAAGTTGTCCAAGCAACTAGAGGAATTTCTGGCTGGCTGCTACTGTGGACCCTACTACCCTGCCTGTTCCTGTCCTCCTCATCCCAGATTCCTATCTGTTCCCCGTTCCTGCCTCACTCCAGGTCCCTGCTCCTATGCCCTCCCCTTGACTCTGTCTCCATCTCTGACCCTGACTTGGCACTTGACACTGTCTTCCACTCTGACTTTTGGCTTGGCACCTGACTCTAACCATTAGGCATGACTGCCCGTGCCCCAGTCCCTATACTGGTGTATTGAATGAATGAAGTTGCAGCCTTAGATTAACTGTATATATTGTTTCTCTGTGCATTTCAAAGTCAATAATTGTGCATTTATTCAGATATATATTTGTGTATGTGCATATAAAAAGATAGGTATAAATGTAATTTAATATTTATAATGCCAGCTTTGGGCTCCATAGTGCTAGGCATTGTGCAAACGTATAGTAAGTAATAATTGCTGTCCCAAGGGCTTGCAGTCTAAAAGACAAGACAGCTGACAAATAAGATACAAGCGTCAGGGTATGGAGCAACAAAAGCTACAAACACACACACACACGTATTATATATGCACACACAGGAACAGAAGGGGCCTACACTTGAGGGGCAACCAGTTTAGGAACAGGGAAATGACAGCAAGTAGCAGAAGATTGAGGGAGGTTCCCTCTCCCACAACCTGATCAGAAGTAGGGTAGCACTGATAGCTAGTGCATGTTTTATGGACTGATATTTTGCTATTTATGATCCCAAAGCTGCAGACATGCATACGAGTACCTTAATGTTTTTATTCACTTCATGATGTGCCTAGAGCTCTAAGAGCATGTTGACAAAAACACTTACTGTATGGCAAGCTGGGGTGTAAATCTACAGTGCTCCACGGTCCATGTAGACCCTGCTACTGTGCATTAAAAGTTCCCCACTGACACTTAGTGTGCAACAACCCAGAGAGCTGTGGATTTACATCCTGCTTGCTCTGCAGTAAGTGTTCATGTAGTCATGCCCTAAAAGCGGCTTAAATACTTTATTTTATATTTTATTCTATTAGCCTGTGACTAAATGAACAAATGATGTCTACTATAGTCTTTTGTTGGTGCACAGTAAAATGTTAACAATAAAAATCATCACTAAATAATCATCTTGGCCAACAAGAGGAAATACTTCTTTATATGATCCAATCAAACCTCTGAAATTCACTGGCACACGAAGCTACCAACGCAATACTGTGGCTGGATTTTAAAAGGAACTCGATTTAAAGACTATTCAGAGTAATTGAAGATATCAAAATAAAATAAAAAATATCTTGGTCATTAACTCTTATCCTCCAGGATATAAACTTGATTTGTCACCAAGGATTCTTCACATACTCTCTTCCCACATATAGCACTGCCCAATTTACGAGTGGGTACATCCTGCCTTTTTCATTGCTTCCTAAAATTGGACCTGTCCAAATGCCAATATGGAAATGGATGCAAAAGGTTAAATAAATATGTGCAATTGTTTTCAATGTGGCCAATCCCAATATGTTGTAACATTCTGACCTAGCTTCTATCCGACGTTGGGACGTTCAGCATGTAAACAACGTGACATCACTACACTCCACCAATGTTCATTCCTTTGAAATAAGAACAGCTGCAGAGACAAAAAAGTATGGACTGAAAATAAGACAATTATTGAGGAAAAACTGTAATCACAACGCCAATAGAAATTGCAGCACAAGATGCCCTTTCTGGACTGCAGTAGAAATACATCATTTACTATACTACATAAATGAAGTGCTCATTAACCAAATTTTAATGTTCAGCTCCACTGTAACAAATCACCATGCACGGACAGATAGGGTATATAATTTAAAATCAGAGGGCATGGAGCATATTATCACGTCATTCTAAATGAAATTTCATGAGGAGCGTGGCCACAAGCAGAGGCATTTGAAATACTGCCATCTTGCCCCTGATTTTACAAAAAGGTATAGCTTACCATTAATGAGCCAAAATACAGGTATAGGAAGTTTATTGGTCAGAAAAGTTGGTTCAATTAATGTAAAAATAATAATACTAAATAATCATTAGAATAATTTCGTAACAAAAGCATTATTTTAACAAATGCATTATTATTATTAGCAATAACTCCTTAGTAATAATCTTGTTCCGTATTTATATAATATAAATATGTTGTAAGTAATTTATGAATAAATATGATAATATGTTAGCTTCTTCTAGGTAACAAAATACATAGGAGGCAATGTGTTAATGTATTATTAATCATGAAAACACGTGATTCTTTTGCAGGTGAATGTACTCAATCACACAGAGTGCATAAAAAATTAGAGAGAGAGAGCAGTCACATACACAGGATGGATCAGACAGGATTATTATAAGTAAAGAGTAAACATAATGAATATAACATGTAACAGTCATGATTCATTAAGAAGGACTATTTATATTTAGTGATATATAACTAATGAAATATAAGATATCAATTTTTAAGTTAATGACAAATACAGAAGGATATTTAAGCATAACTGAAAACAAAATTAGGCATAGAAATGATAGTTTGTATGTCCAAACTATCACCCACGTTGGCTCTCTCAATTATTTTTGGCATGTATAAAAACTGAAATTAATATTCCACATAACACAAGCTGTAGTCATAATTATCACATATTATCAATTTTTTTAAAATCAGAAACTTCAGTTTATTGAGAAGAGGAGTTAGGGGACATCACAATGTTGTGAACAGAGATCCAGAGGGGAAATATTACAGCTGAGGAAGCTCCAAAAGCAAGAGTCTGTACTACAATAGAAGAATGTGCAGATGTGGACCAGACTTGTCAGAGAATAATTTCAGAGAGAGGGGAAATGTAAGTTTAATACAACAGAAATGCAATCCTCTATTTCTCAATTGCTGGAATAATTTAAACAGGACTTCAAAGATACATTTGGATCATTTAGACAAAGGTGTTTATTGTTTGTTCTGAAATTCTGAAAGAAATCCTAGAAATTTTGCATAAAAATGTAAGTATTGAAAATTTAAGAGTTAACATATGATAGAGAAAAATATTGTATACTAAAATTTTCCCCACTCCTCTCTATTTTTACATTCTTCATTTTTATATGCATTATGTAATATTTTGGTATATTTCTAAATTTCAGATATAAAAAAGAATATATCAGTAAAAAAAACCAGTTCTGTTATTTTAAGTTGTTTTGAATACAGAACTCTAAACCATCCTGATTACAAAAAACGAACAATATTTATGTTGTCTACTATGGTTCTCTGAATTACACAATTTGTCAGGCACTATTGAATACTCTGTAAAACTTACATCCCACATGCAAAACATAACTGCTGAACAACTCGTAGAAAAACTGAAAGACAACCACGACATTTTAGAAACTACATAAGGAGTTATACTGGGCAGTATGAGGGGAAGCAAAGAATAGTGGTACAGATGGAAATGTGAATTACAATGTCGGTGCCATAATTATGGCCCTCCAACTTGGTTCATCTCATTCCGTTGTGGAGAATGCCCATCCCCATTTCAGCAGGTACAGTCAGATAGCTCAACTAGGATTTCCTGAGTAGCAGGGGTGGGATTTGCCAGCATCCCTCTGAATAAGAAGGGGCCAGCAACATGCCTTAATGGGATAGCTGTGGATGTGCACTCTGCTGCTTACTGCCAGGGTGGCAGATGGGAGGAACTGGATGTATCACTGGCAAAAGGCTGGAAGTCTGCTCAGCAGAGAGTGGGCAAAATGGGTGCAGAAACAGGGCACGGACTGACCCCAAAAGCCTGCCTTTGAGCAGGGGAGTTGAGCAGCTGAAAAAGAGGTGCAAGGGAAGGAGACTCCTCTAATTGCAAGGGGCAACATACCTAAGCCACAGACATTTCTGCAGAAAAGAAGGGATGGTGACTGTGCCCCAAAGAGGAATCTGGCATCTCACTTCAGTCCCTCCCCCACACTGAAAAACCCATGGGGGAAACTTGTGCTTTGGCGAATCAGAATCATATGCAGGAATAGACAGACACCTTAGTCCCCGTTTGTCAAAAGCTGCTAAAGAAAAAAGTTGGAAGTTGAGTATGTGGATGAGTTCACCTTTCTGTTTCATGAAAGTAGGACAGAGGATGTGGGTGAAAAGGAAAGATGGAAGGGGACAAAATCAGCAAGGCCAAGGTAACTAGGACATTAGGAAAATGGACTGCCATCTTTCATACATATGCAAGTGAATATGTGAAAGGGAACAGAGGCGAAGTGTCACCCTTTTCACATATTTGGGTATTCCAACTGTATTCTTCAAATCCTCTTCAGTATACCACCATTATTACAACTCTTCCTAGACATCCACTTCACTCAGCTTTTCATAGACTTCACAACATAATACAGTCAGATCCAATGACTGTAGACACTACAAGTGATATAAGATATATAGCAGATAGCTGTTCTGATTTCCCTGTATAAAATCAATGGTATGAATCCATAGTATGTCCATACCTTGAATACTGCATGCAGTTCTCATCACCCCATCTCAAAAATATATATTAGAATCGGAAAAAGTATAGAGAAGGGCAACAAAAATTATTAAGGGTGCAGAACAACTTCCATATGAAGAGAGATTAAAAACATTGTTCAGCTTGGAAAGGAAACAACTAAAGGAAGATATGATGGAGGTCTATAAAATCATGAATGGTGTGGAGAAAGTGAACAAGGAAGTGTTATTTACCTTTTCACATAACACAAGAACCAGGGGTTACTCAATGAAATTAACGGGCAGCAGGTTAAAAAACAAAAGGAAATACTTCTTCACACAACACACAGATAACCTGTGGAACTCATTGCTAGGAGATGTTGTGAATGCCAAAACTCTGACAGTGTTCGAAAAACAATTAGCTAAGTTCATGGAGGATAGGTCCATATGCCCCAGGGATGGAGCACTCACAGAAAAAAACTAGTGGGTGCTTAGGACCCACTAGCAGCCAGCTCGCCCCTTTCCCTCCAGCACCTCCCATCCTCTGGTTGCCCCACTGATCAACTCTTCCCAATCCCTCCCAGTGCCTCCCACCTGCCCCGATTAGCTATTTCACAGAGTGCAGGAGGCACTGGGAGGAGGGGGAGGAGCGGGGATGGGGCACTCTCAGAGGAGGGGGCAGAACTGGGCAGGAAGAGATGAGGAAGAGGCTGGGCGGGGGTGAGACCTGGGGTGGAAGAGGGGCAAGAAGCGGCAGAGTGGAGTGGGAGCTTGGGGAAAGGGGACGGGTGGGGGCAGGGGCAGAGCTGGTGGTTGAGCACCCCTGGGGCCCGGAGGAAGCCAGTGCCTGTGGACAGGTTCAGCAATGGCTATTAGCCACAATGGTCAGAGATGCAACTCCATGCTCTGGGTGTCTCTAGCCTTTGACTGAAAGAAGCTGGGAGTGGATGTCAAGGGATGGATCACTCAATAATTTCCTGTTCTGTTCATTCCCTCTGAAGCACCTGGCACTGGCCACTGTCAGAAGATGGGATACTGAGATAGATGGATTGGTCTGACTCAGTTTGTCCATTCTTATGTTCATATCAGTCTCAGATGTCTCTTTAATGTATCCTGCATTACCACTTTCATCTCCACTAGCTGTTCACACACTTATGATTGTGATGGCACCAATTTTTATGGGTAAATATATCTTCCTCTAAATCAGATTTTTCCTTCAATCAATTCCTTCAGTCAGACTTTCTGTTCTTATTCATTCTAATAGTTTTGATGATGATGATGATGATTGATGATGGATTATAAGTGTTCATTGTATACTTCTGTTCTCTGTCATTCCATCTTAATAGGAAATTCTCTCTCTCTTTCAGCTCAGATATGTATGGACGGTGGCGGGGAAGATAGGGAGATATAGATTTTGACATTATGTTAGGGAACACTTCTAGCTTTTGGCAACCAGGGTGGTGTCAGAGATGGTTTGGGTTTTTGGCACACAGGAGATGGATGAAGTTCTAATTAGAAATTCACCAGCTGTGGGAAAGTCCAGGTTTCATAGGTTAGGTAAAAGCCTAGAGGAAACAGAAATCTTCCTGACCCTCAGTCTCCGCAGATAGTTCCACTATTGGTGAGCAGTACTACCATCATTATATCTCTTATAGGTGGTGATGTTCGTGTTTTGGAGATCAGCTTCGTCTTTGAGATTGTCAAGCTGTGGTCAACATGCACAGCATTATGGAAGCAAAACTCAGTGTCACTTGCAGTATAGGTTCAAGAGATGAGGGAGCAGAAAAACCACCTTCTTCAGTTGCTCAGAGCCGAGCACTTCCGTTGTAGTCAGCATTTTCCTTAAACAGGTTTGAGGAATCCGCCATATTTCCCTGATGGAAAGCATCAGCTATCAGACGGAATTTCAGATGATCATATAAAAGTGAATTAATCTGCACAGACCACAGGAACCTAACAAAGACATCTCTATTGCTGTTGCACAACAGAACCTGCCCCTTGTTACTTTAGCACATTTCTGAGAATACATTTTTTTACTTGGATATCAGAGAAAAAATTGCAGCCATCTTTCAGAACAGGAAATGTAAGAAGAAAGTGGTTCTTACATTAATCTTTCATATAATTTGAATAAAACATACAATACTCTAATAGCAAAAAATAGCACAACCATGTAATTTTCATCCTACACATAAGACTTAAACTGAAAAAAAAACTTCATAAAAGAACAGATTGGAAATCATGCAATAGAACAAATGTTTCCCATGCTAAGAAATAATCAATTTATTTTTTAACAGTGGTAGCTTTAATACTTAAGAAAATGTGTACTCTGAACTGAGAATATAGGCTCCAAAACAGAAAGTAGCATAGCCTAATTATTTTCTTATTCATCTAGTGCTATAGCACCAGTCAGAGGAATACTACCTTTAACCCGAATTGGTGTATTTTATGTATTAGCATTTGCATTTTTGTACAAATGTCTGGTTTTTAGCCAAACTCACTCTTCTCTAGTGCAATACATCCCTAACTGATGTGTAAGAAAGAGGTTAAGCTAAGTATAAGTTGCAATGATTTTTCAAATAAGAAACCAGAAGTAAACAGCTTAAACTCTGCATAAAAATCTGCTCAAACAGCACCCTGGTGTGCATGCCATGACCAATGGGGGAAGAGAGTCCAATAGTTGAGGATCCCTCTTGGGGAACACCCTGAGAGACATTATTTTTATACCAAGCAGAACCTCCTTGAGCTCTTCTGAAAAACACAGCTGCTGCAGTATAAAATGGGGAGGGGGCTATTTCTCAAATCAAGGCCCCAAATCATTTAGGGCTGCATCACACTATGCTTTTGGTCTAGGCTTGTAAAGGTTACATTTTTTTTCCTAATATTATTGTGAAATAGTCTCAAAATTGCTAGTTGAGCTTTACCTGCATAATTTTTCATAGCTCTGGTTTTGATCTGTTTTATATGGGGAGTCTTCTCTACACATAATGCACTGGGTAATCAACTGAGATCCATAGGATATTCATATTTAGGGCTTCTAACATTCAGGGTCCTAAATGATCTCAAAGTAGACATGTCCTTGTTCTGACAGACTTTAATATCCTCTTTTGTTGGTCAAAAGGGTTTAGTAGAAACACCTCCCAAATGAAATACAACTTGTCTACACTTACTTCATATTCCAAGGATAACTGGCTAACTATTACATCTACGATGATGTATTTTTGATGCCATAGTAAGCTTGCTGTACTTGATCTGTTGCCTTGATCTATGTAAGAAAGCCTGCCAATCTCTAAAACTACTAATATATTATTTAGATAGTATGAAATGTATGTAGGCCATTGGCTGAATAATTAAGTCTTTCAGAAAGATTATAAGGAGAGATGCAGCAGGTTTATAATTGTGTATTTATGGTCCTTCTGTAAATTAAAATATTAGAACCTTGGGGCTAAGGTTGGGTCATTTTCTGGTTTCCTTTACTGTAGGCCTTTTCTAAACAACTGTGCTGAGTTTGGAACAGTGATACGAACTTGACCATATACTTTTCAAGTCTTTCAGTTCAGGTAGACATTCTGGGTTTGATACCCTGTCACCCCAATATTCGCCACTGTCATGTAATTAGGATATGTTTTGTATAAAGTATGCCTGGTGAGGTATCATTCTAAAAGTCTTGATCTACTAAACATTAGTATCTCATTGGATTGTATGTGCTATTGTTGTATACGAAGTAAGGAAGTTTGGTTGTACGTGCTACTGAAACATGTTGTGAGGTTGAAAACACCGACAAGCAGCCTTTCAGGTACAACAATAAAAAGGCCAAATAATGTTAATGGGTTATTGAGGAAATGCACACAAGCACAAGGATTACCCCAGGAACTGTGTACAATAGAAATCTCTCAGAGATAGCACTTCACAATGGGAACTGTTTGACCCAGTTCACAGCAAAAGAGCTTTCCAGCAAGTGGGAAGAAGATATAAAAGGAGATAAATGACATCATGAGGGGACTCACTCTCTCTACAACACCACACCTGGAAACACCTGAGGAATAAAGACTGAATAGGGGGGAAGTGATGGTCCCAGGCTAGAGGGATTTCTAGCCTGTGTATGAAAACCTGGAAAACCCAAGTTGCAAAGCCAAGGCAGCTTGTGCCTTAAGAATCTGCCAGCCTGTTTATCACTCAGGGTGAGAATCTGCTAATTCATATCCTACCTATCTAGTATGTTAAACTCAGTTTACATTTTTTATTTATTTACTAGGTAATCTGCTTTGATCTGGTTGCTATCACTTATAATCACTTAAAATTTATCTTTTTTAGTTAATAAACTTATTTTATGTTTTAATACAAACCAATGTGCGTTTGACTAAGGCGTCTGGAGAAAATCTCAGCTTTGTTACCACAAGTGCGCATGGTCCTCTTCACATTGAGGGAGAAGCGGACCAGGTGTTAAACTTATATACTGGCCAGATTTGACCAGGGCAGGACGGTACTGCTTTAAGGTCCCAGGGTGGGAGGCTGGTGGTTAGAAAGCCTGCATGTGACTACAGCTGGGTATGTCACTACCTGTGTGAATGCTTGTGACAGTGCAAGCTTGGAAAGTTTTGCAATTTGTCACAGCAGCATAGTGTGAGAGGGAGTGCAGGCTGGTGTGTCAGAGAGCTCAGTGGACCCCAGTTCCAGGTGGCACCCCGGCCGGGGGGGACCCATCACACTGGGTCCCTGGTTTTCATGTGTCGGGGCCAGCAAGGGAATCAAATAAACATATTTCTTGCTACCAGAACACTGTCAACCTCATCTGGAGAAAACCTATTTTAGAACTAACAGGAAACTAAAAATGTTAACTAGTTCACGTATTAATAAAGGAAAATATAATTGATGATGCATTTGTTTGTCAGACATTAGAAGGGCAAGAAATATGATGGAGAATTAGGAGATGCAGACCCCTTAATTCTGAGCTCTGGGGACGAATCAGTTTAAGGTCAAAACAACCCTTATTTTATCAGAGACAGTTCCATTTTATCTCAGGAGCACAATTCTCACAAGCTGCTGTGTGTCCTGGAAGGTAAGGAAATCTTTTAGGTATCCTGGGCCCAAGCTATTTAACCCTTTTAAAATAGGGACAGAGACCTTAAACTCTACAAACTCTGTCAAAGTTTAAGACCAGAAGGGCCATTAGATCATTTAGTCTGACCTCCTGCATCACACGGGCCATTATCTTTCACCCAGATTATGATATATTAAACCCAGGGACTTTAGTTAGACTAAAACTTTCAGTCCTCAGGAAACTGTGTGCCAGAGAGAGGGCCAAGGCACTACCAGGGAACTGTTCAGGTGAGAGATGCCCAGGTGATCCCAGCAAGCGAACCATGCTGAGGCAGGTGAAAAAATAAAATAAAGAGTCCCTACCAATCTGACCTGGGCGAAAATTCCTTCCCCACCCCAAATCTGGCAAACAGTATGACCGTGAGCATGTGAGCAAGACCCACCAGCCAAGCATCTAGAAAGGATTATCTGTACCGCCTCAGAGCACTAGTCCACCCAATCTTGTGTCCCATCTGCAGCAGTAGCCAATCTCTGATACTTCTGAGGGAGGCGAACCTCCCCCCAAACCCCCACAAAACAAAAAACACCCAACATAGCCAATTAGCCAATTGTGCACCCAGGAAAAATAAACCTCCTTTCTGACCCCTCCAGGCAACCAGCTGAAACCCTGAAGCATATAAAAATATAGTTTTCTATGGGGAGCCACTGTTCTGATCCTCTGGTAAATACTAGAACGGGTTGCTAGTTAGTGGTGGCTCCCAAAAACTGCAATTGGGTTCATTAACTCTGCAGAGCCCCAGGCAGTGGCATGCTGTGAGGTACTAAGCTGCTTTCCTCTTCTATCAGTAATGCTCCATTCACCCACAGCTTTCTTAAAATATGTCCGTTTCATGCCAGAAAGGGATGGTTTAAAAATAACTGCTTAGATACAAAGTAAACGGAATGGAGGATCCTGGTGACATGGAAAAAAAAGTGCGACTATGTCTTTCAAGTATAAATAAATACAAAAAAGATGGAGAACTGAAACTGTATTTGGAGGGTGGGAAAGGGACTATTAATATAAGGTGAAGGTGAAGCAAGGGAAAAGAGTAATTTTTCATGGTAACTTAATTAAAAAGGAAATAAAATGTTGTATAAAAGCCTGGAAGACAATTGTTATGCAGTAGAGTCCAGAGGTATATGGAGCATACTTAATCTAACAGTTCATAATTCTCAGTTAGAAAACAATCAGCATTCCAGCCTGTAGCACTATGTCAATGCACTAATTAGTAAGGAGGGAAATATGTGCCTTAAGCTATTTGTGAAGTTTCTTTATTTTCATTAATCAAAGAAATGGGGGAAGATTATGATTTAAAGGTTACAAGACTGGCTATGCTTGGTTCGTCATTAAGAGAGGGCTTTTTTAATTTCCATTATACGTTTGTCTTAGTATATTTCAAGATACCTTTCAGAAGGTTGGTGGGTCTAATCTAAGAGGAAAGTGACGTACTTTTAAAAGAATGTTCCTTCGGACTCTTTGCTAGCTGGTAATGAGTTCATTTGCTCTGAAGGTTTAGCTCATCGCATCAATATTTCGCTATTCACTAGAGTGGATACCTTCAACCCATCTTTCTTGTAACCTATGTGTAAGCCAGTGGCATAGGGATTTGGTCCTAATAATGGGACCAGTCTTTCTGTGGCCTGTCCCAGAGATGTATCTCAGGGACACATATAACTAGCTAGCTGGCAGGCAGTTGTATTTTTATTGCATTTTTCATTCACAGAACAAAATAGTTTGACAGACAATATACAGAATTAACAAAATGAAAATACAGAGAAAGTCAAGTATCTTGGATTCTTATGAATAAGCATGAAATCTCCTGCCACAGATCTATGGGGAACCAACAGAAACATTTGTATAGGTAAACATTTACTCCCAATTACTTCTGTCTGCTCTGGGATTCTCTTATTGAGTAATACCTAGGCCTTCTTCACAGTGAGCAACTAGGTGGTGATGCAAGAATGTGCGAATGGTCCTACTGGCAATAACAGTAATCCTCCTTCGTAATGCTCTTAGCAAGACTCATTCTTAGACCGGTACCCTCAGCAATCTCAGCCAGAGTTGTCACATTCTCTATTCTCCATAAGTAAACCAAGAAGGACCAGATTTTATGGTGTGAAATATGCTAGATTACTTTGTGACACTAAAAATTCTTCCCAGGATAGAACTGATAACAAATCTGTTCAAGCTATCTGTGTTCCACCAGACCTGCACAACTGAAACTAGCTTAAGATTTGATTTTCTGTACGTGTTCTGTAGAGCTGCAGTGCTTCAGATCTCCTTTCTATTCAGCAGTGGGAGACTGCATGCTAGGAAATAGCTAATTTCAAAGACTGACAAGTTACTGGTGATTCTGTGTCACTCAGTTGTTCGGGTTATAGCTTTCTTATTTGCAAATACCCATCTATATTTACTTTTCTTACATAACTAAACTTTCAAATTGCAAAGAACTTCTGGTTAAATAGCAGAAAGTGCAGATATCAACTTAGTGAATGAAAATCTAGAAAAGAGAAACATATAGATTAAAAGGCCAGATTTTATAAGTACAAAGGACTTCAAAGGATTTGATGAGGTTCAACAAGGACAAGTGCAGAGTCCTGCACTTAGGAGAGAAGAATCCCATGTACAGCTAAAGGCTGGGGACCGACTGGCTAAGAGGCAGTTCCGCAGAAAAGTACCTGGGGATTACAGAGTACGAGAAGCTGGATATGAGTCAGCAGTGTGCCCTTGTTGCCAAGAAGGATAACGGCATATTGGGCTGCATTAGTAGGAGCATTGCCAACAGATCAAGGAAAGTGATTATTTCCCTCTATTCGGCACTGGTGAGGCCACATCTGGAGTACTGCGCCCAGTTTTGGGGCCCCCACTACAGAAAGGATGTGGACAAATTGGAGAGAGTCCAACAGAGGGCAATGAAAATTATTATGGGGCTGGGGCACATGACTCTCCACATATGAGGAGAGGCTGAGGGAACTGGGGTTATTTAGTCTACAGAAGAGAAGAGTGAGGGGGGATTTGATAGCAGCCTTCAACTACCTGAAGGGGGATTCCGAAGAGGATGGAGCTAGGCTGTTCTCAGTGGTGGCAGATGACAGAACAAGAAGCAATGGTCTCATGTTTTAGTGTGGGAGGTCTAGATTGGATATTAGGAAAAACTATTTCACTAGGAGGGTGGTGAAGTGTTGGAATGGGTTACTTAGGGAGATGGTAGAATCTCCATCCTTAGAGGTTTTTAAGGCCCAGCTGGACAAAGCCCTGGCTGGGATGATTTAGTTGGAGTTGGTCTTGCTTTGAGTAGGGGGTTGGACGAGATGACCTCCTGAGGTCTCTTCCAACCCTAATCTTCTATGATTCTATAAATTTGTACTTAGTCTGTTACTTTTTTTGTTTTTAATTACAAAAAAAAGTGAAGTAAGAGCAGAATAAACAGTGAAAGCATTAGAGTGTGTGTGTATTACAACAAGCTGAGAAAGTACAAATATGGTATAATAAAGAGGAAATAGTCTACAACATTATCACTTAGTTAGACGTCAATACTTGTAAGAACAACAGAACAAATTATAAAAATGAATCTAGTAGTACAAGGCAGACAACTGCTTTTAATAAGCAGCAACCACCATGGGTCTTAGAAGAACAGATTGTACCTTATAAACCCAAATGACTTCTTTGTTCACACCCTGGAAGAGGGACCAAGCAGAGAGGTGATAAAATTATTTCGATTAGTCAAGTCTGTAGCAGATTGCAAGGAACTTGACAAGGACTTGACAAAGCTACACAAACTTGATAACATGGTATCAGATTAAATTCAGTGTAGAAATGTGCTCATGGACATTGCAAGGAACAATCTGTATTGCACATCTACTGAGGAGTTCTATGTTGACCAACTTCTCTCTCTCTCTCAAAAAAAGACCTAGGTGTCATAGTGGAGAGCTCAATAAAAAACATTTGATTACAAAGCAAACAAGACAGAATACTGGAAATATTGTGCTGTTATATCAGTTGATCATGCAATGCCCATGCAATGCCCACTCTGTTCTACCACCCTCTTGTCCTTCAAACCCCTTCTTTAGCAATGCGTATAAGTGGCTCAACAATAATAAAGGTATCTTGGATTAATATATCCTAGAATATTGGTCTAAGGTCTTCTAAAATGAAAGAAATTGTACCTGGCATTTCAGAATTTGCCACAAGAGGGCCATCAGAACCTTCCTCTCCCACCACAACCAGCCATTTGAATTCATATTGCCTCCCCACAACTCCTGCTTCTATTCATTTAGTTATGGACCTCCTTCTATAGGATAATGAATAGTGCGGAGGTCATTTGGGCCATTTCTATTTACTATTTAAAATAACACAAGAAAATGTTAAGGAAAAGTTAGCACATGTGACTCCATTTTGGTTTGGGGCCCACCATTGTTTAAATGCCAGCACATCATACACCAGGAGGAGTAATCCTTAAATACTGAATCCCTGTGAAAATCCTCCTCCTTGTCTCCAGCCTGCCTTGACTCCCAGTATCTGGTTTTTGTCAGTCTCTAACTCCCTGTCTCTTGGCCTTGATGTGAGGCCTCCCATCCTGATAATAAAAGTTACTGATGCATGGCTTTAGGACCATGCTGTGTAATTAACATACTGGCATAGCACGAGGAATGCACCAAGCAGGGATAGGTGGTAGATAAGACAAGGGTTTGTTTATTGGCTAAGGTTTCCGATGCACGAGGGCAACATGCTTTGTTAAAAGGTATATAACCTTTGTATAATCTGCATTCAGGGTCCCCTCCTGGCTAGCAGGGGGGCACCACGCTCGAGCATAATAAATTTAGTGTTTTTTGGGAACTCTGCAGTTGTGGACTTTATTTCTGTGCCTCAGCCTAGATTCGAATTGTGCGTGTCCTATCAGGTATAATTCGCAGCATTGGTGTGCGTGTCCTACCAGGTGTAATTCGTAGCACTTGTGTGCGTGTCCTACCAGGTGTAATTCGTAGCACTTGTGCGCGTGTCCTACCAGGTGTAATTCGCAGCAGTTGTGTGCGTGTCCTACCAGGTGTAATTTGTAACAAAAAAATAGATACCTAGGGTGAAATCCTGGCCCCACAGAAGTTGATGGCTAGACTCCCGTTGACTTCAGTCATTAAAAGGCAACAGTATTTAAAACTGATAAAAGGAGACATTTATTTACACAGTGTCAGTTAACATGTAGAGCTCACTGCCACATTATTGAGGCAAAGAGCAGAGAATAAGTTGAAAAAGCATTAGTTTATATGGATAATAAGAATGTCACCCATAAGTATAGTAAGTAGGATAAACCATTATAGGAAATATCAGGATTTAAGCCAACCACCTGATGTTAGGAAGAAGCTTCTCCCCAGCATGTTGTAGCTTAATTATTTTTTAACAGCAGCTTCTTTCCTGAACAAAGGGAATTCAGTGAACATAATGGGCCTGATTTTCAGAAACAGGATCATGTAATTATGCATGCAAAAATGCATATATAATTGTGAGCTTAATTTCCATATGGACTTACATATGGACTTAATATGATTGCTCGTGCAAATAGCCATTTACACATCTAATTGGTCAGGTCATTTATGCATACAATTTACCTTGAAGTGGGAAGCAATCCTGAGTGGACTATCACAAAGACCAGAATTTGAGTCCAATGCTGTCAATTCTCTTAATCTTTGAGATAGGAGAAAGAAGTAAATTCTACACTATTAAAATTTGGATGGTACTAAATTAGAAGGATTGTAAGCCCAGAAAAAGACAAAGACATCTTCAGAGTTCAGCAACCTGGATAAATCTTAATAGGATTAGATTTTGTGCAAATAAATCTCCGCTCAAACATCTCTTATTTTCTTGTGCAGAAAAGCTAAAGGATTTGCTGTGGCAAGTTTTGTTAAAGTCTGCAGCAATTTAGTGGCAGGGATAACCTCCAACCCCCCGGTTGTATGCAGACCATGACCTTACAAACCATCATCTGTCACACAATTTGTAAATGGAGCCAAGTGACTCCTTTTATCTAGCCAATTTTTCACAATGGGTGTCACAACCATCTTTTCCAAGCATCCTGTCTGAGCCAGAATCAGCTTTGCTAAACTGCCATTACCAGGTGAATCATGCCCTGCCACATCATACATTCAGGCCAGAGTCATAAAAACAGATATTTCATAGTACTGTCCTGATAAATCAAATTGGCTACTCTGAAAATCCCATAAGTGATCCTATGATTTTGAAATCTAATGGCCACAAAATGAAACACTTCATTTTTCTAATCCTCAAATAGGCTCATAGTCATTTGTTATTTCACAGGCTTTAGAAGATTTATCAACTAAATTAAAAGAACAGCAGCCCTGAACATTGGCTTATAATAAAACTGTCAGTACTGACACACTGAGGACAGAGGCCTTGTCTTATTCCGGAAGGAATCTTAAATTCGTATTTACACTACTGAACTGAGTGATTAGACACCTTAGATTATCCATATACTACCAATATAGAGTACATATAGTCTAAGGTAGAGAAACCTGTTTTTGAATAGTATGCTACTAACTGTAGATTCAACAGCACATTCCTTCCAGGGGGTTGAGGTAGGTTGGTTGATTGTTGTTGTTTTTAACTCTGAGGATCTCGCAGAGATTTCCTCACACACTGTATCCAACTGCAAGTCAGATTGCATTTCCTTTCCCTGAATTGTGCTTATTTTTGTGGTTTCCCCTGTAGAGGAGGAGGTGATGCAATCTTTCATTTTCAGCCCCAAAATGACATACTTCAGGGTAAAACACCTCAACTAAGATGAAGTTCCCGCTTCTTTGTCCCATTACAAATGAAAAAGTCAGTAAAGGAAAGCCATTTGCCAAAGTAGATAATAACATGAGAGCATCAACAGCTGTGACAGTCAGGGCTGCTGCATAACAGGAAAATGCCTATACAAGTCAGCTGAGCGTGAGGCTGATTTACTGAACATGAAACAAGCTGTATCCAGACCTTTCCAGACAAAACACAAATACAACTAAACTACTTAACTTGTTTTTGGAATTTTGGCTGTTGTTGCTTGCTTCAGCCAATGCTCAGAATGAACAAGACACAGCTAAATTCAATTCCTGAGAGTTTGAGAGAGACAGAATAAATGAACAGCTGCTGGTTCCTTTGCATGTTCTGCTCTCTTCCTACAGAATTTTACTCTGTGATTCTCATTGTCAGACTCTCAATCCACAATCCACAAATGCATGCCCCCCTCCCCCCGGTTATGTGGGGATCTAATTAATTCCTTACAGCTAGTTCAGCGCTTCTGACAAGTCCCTACACTCAGGACAGGCAGTTGTGATCTTCATGAGTCAAGGGAGATCGATGACCTCCTTCTCTGCCAACTTTTTCGTACAGTGCCAAAATATGTTTGCTGCGGTTTAACAACTTTTATTACACAATTGTTAACACTGTCACAATCAGTTAGAATTTAAATGACATAATAATAGTAGTGTTACTAAATGTAAAGCAGTACAATAAATCACAACTACATAGTTGTCAGCTGCAAATGTCTGTATATATTGATATTTACCTAATACACCCATTACACTGTTTTACTATAATTAAAACATCAAACTCTTTCTTTGTAGATTTGAATGGCATTTTTACAGTTAAAGATGTTCAGGCACTAGAGAAGCCAACTATCTTGTTTCATTCCATTTAGTGGAGGTTATATACATGTGGCCTGATCTGGGTTGAACGTGACTGCTCTACTGGACAGGCACAGCACTGTTACTGGAGTCACTCAAGCACATAATGGGTACAGTGAAAATTGTTTGGAATCACCTGCTTCAGCTGACATAAAAACAATTTGTTTCCTTACTGCAGTTTGTTCAGGAATCAGAAGATTTCTATTTTTGACAGAGCATTTGAAGTGACTATAGATTTCAGTTGCCACACCTAGCATATCATGGGGCAGTTAAAAGGAAAATTTAAATGAACAGGCTCAAGGCAGCGTGGGAAGAAGACAGGCTCTACTGACCATGTTTTATTGCACATAATAAGGGAATTCATGAGCGGTATCATTATTTCCAGAAGATTGGAAAATAAAGCTACAGCAGCACTGTGCATAGGAAAAGTCTCAGCTGTCATGTCCTACTTGCTACAGACATATATGGACTAGATATATGGGGTTGTTAAAATACCAGTGATTCACAAGGACTGTATAGTTTTTAGGACTGCACTTTAATACTGTCATGGAGATTACTACTTTCCACTTTTTCTGAATATATTCCACTTGTTAACAAGCATTATCAAGAAATGACCTACAGCTGACAGGATGTTATACAGACCTCAATTCTCTGTCATGAAAAGCTGCAAGACCTGATGGTCGGGATATTAAAATAGAAGTTAGGCCTGATTTCTAGTCCTGGTTTTGCCACAGACCTTGGCAAGTCACTTAACCTCTCTGTGATTCATCTTCCTCATTTGCAATACGCTCTTCCACCTTTATAAAGCATGTGGCACTCACATGTAGACCACCTGTCCACCAAATATCTTGTAATATTATACATATACATTAAACATATATATTTTAAATAATTTTTAGTAGTTTTTCTTTCTTATCCAGGTACTGCTGGATGCACTGTAACCAAGACACCACAAAAGTATTTTTATCACTATCTCCATTGCTTAAAAAAATTAAAGGCTTCATCATTCATTAGTATATGAATGGTTTCAGAGTAGCAGCTGTGTTAGTCTGTATTCGCAAAAAGAAAAGGAGGACTTGTGGCACCTTAGAGACTAACCAATTTATTTGAGCATAAGCTTTCGTGAGCTACAGCTCACTTCATCGGATGCATTCAGAGCTGGTCCCTGGGCCATGCAAACTAGGAGCTGGTGCTTTCAAGGCAGGTCAGATGACAAGTAATCTCATTGATGGCTATCACCACATTTAGGTTTTCAAATGATAAAATCCCCCCCACCCCCCATGCTGGGGCCTTTGATGTGTTTCCATTCAGCCAATTAGCTTGGAAACACCTCCAAATTGAGCAGAACTGCTGCAAGGAAGATATTAGTAGCCTGCGTTTTAGGCATTTCACTCATCCTTGCAGGCCTGTACCTCTGTGTCCCTAGACACTCCCCCTATCTCTACCATCTGTAAGAATACCTGTTTTTCCCAGAGTATGCTTCAAGGGCCCATTTGTTTCATTTGGCCTTTGAAAAGAAGTAGGGGGATTGAGGTATAAAATGATGTATGCAGGTGTTAACATTTGATTCTGATTTTCTGGGATCAAATGGTTAAAATGCATATTTAGGTTTGTAATTTGAGGGTGTTCAATATCCACCTGCTGAAGTGAAGAAACAGATTGACAGAGCCAGAAGAGTACCCAGAAGTTACCTACTACAGGACAGGCCCAACAAAGAAAATAACAGAACGCCACTAGCCATCACCTTCAGCCCCCAACTAAAACCGTTTCAACGCATCATCAAGGATCTACAACCTATCCTGAAGGACGACCCATCACTCTCACAGATCTTGGGAGACAGGCCAGTCCTTGCTTACAGGCAGCTCCCCAACCTGAAGCAAATACTCACCAGCAATCACACTACAGAACCACTAACCTAGGAACCTATCCTTGCAACAAAGCCAGTTGCCAACTGTATCCACATATCTGTTCAGGGGACACCATCATAGGACCTAATCAGCCACACTATCAGAGGCTCATTCACCTGCACATCCACCAATGTGATATATGCCATCATGTGCCAGCAATGCCCCTCTGCCATGTACATTGGTCAAACTGAACAGTCTCTACGTAAAAGAATAAATGGACACAAATCAGATGTCAAGAATTATAACATTCAAAAACCAGTCGGAGAACACTTCAATCTCTTTGGTCACACAATTATAGACCTAAAAGTGGTAATTCTTCAACAAAAAAACTTCAAAAACAGACTCCAAGGAGAGACTGCTGAATTGGAATTAATTTGCAAACTGGATACAATTAACTTAGGCTTGAATAAAGACTGTGAGTGGATGTGTCATTACACAAAGTAAAACTATTTCCCCTTGTTTATTCCCCTGCCCTCCACTGTTCCTCAGATGTTCTTGTCAACTGCTGGAAATGGCCCACTTTGATCATCACTACAAAAGGTCCCCCCTACCCCCCACTCGCTTGCTGGTAATAGCTCACCTTACTTGATCACTCTTGTTACACTGTGTATGGTAACACCCATTGTTTCATGTTCTCTGTGTATATAAATCTCCCCACTATATTTTCCACTAAATGCATCCGATGAAGTGAGCTGTAGCTGTAGCTCACGAAAGCTTATGCTCAAATAAATTTGTTAGTCTCTAACTCTAACTTAGACGTCACCGTGTGTCTCCTGGGTGCTGGCAGATGCGGTACTGCATTGCTACACAGCAGCAGCAACCCATTGCCTTGTGGCAGCAGATGGTGCAAAAGGACTGCACGCCATCCACATCTCAGGGCTGGCAGAAGATGGTACAGTACGACTGCTAGCAATCCGTATCGCCTGCCTGCTCACCATAAGATGGTTTAATAGGACTGACTGCAGGACTAAAGAGAATGACTTGATCAAGTCACTCCAAATTTAGTCCCTGCGCCCATGTCTGCCTCGGACATGACAATGACGGCTACCAGTCCTATTGCACCATCTGCTGCCACAAGGCAATGGGTTGCTGCTGCTGTGTAGCAATGCAGTACCGCGTCTGCCAGCACCCAGGAGACACACGGTGACGGTTACCTGAGCGGGCTCCGTGCTTGCCGTGGTATGGCTTCTGCACAGGTAACTCAGGAAAAAAGGCGCGAAACGATTTTCTGCCCTTGCTTTCATGGAGGGAGGGAGGGAACGGGGGCCTGACGTTATGTACCCAGAACCACCCGCGACAATGTTTTAGCCCTATCAGGCATTGGGATCTCAACCCAGAATTCCAATGGGCAGCAGAGATTGCGGGAACTGTGGGATAGCCACCCACAGTGCAACACTCCAGAAGTCGACGCTTGCCTCGGTACTGTGGAAGCACTCCGCCGAGTTAATGCACTTAGAGCATTTTCTGTGGGGACACACACACTCGAATATATAAAACCGATTTCTAAAAAAACGACTTCTATAAATTCGACCTAATTTCGTAGTGTAGACATACCCACACTCTGAACTCTTGGAAGTTAGGCTTTATTAGAACCAAAACAGAGTTATGTAAGACAAAGCAGAGTCATGTGCTCCTAGCTGTGTATCTGGTGAAGCTACCACTAGACTGCTCCCAACATCTCTTAAAGCTCCACTCTTAAAGGCACAAGACATACTCGTAAGTTCAAGTCAGTCAAACAACTACCAGCAGAGACTTGAGAACTGCAATGGGAAGAAAGAGGGGTCCTACATCAGCATCCATTTGCCATACTCCATGTACATTCTGGGGTTTTATTTAGTTAGTGGAGAGATGTTTTGTTTCTTTTCTGATAAAGTAATTGTGTTACCAGGTTTCACAAATTGCCATGTAATTGCTTAGTGGAGAAAAAGTGTTCTTAAGGCTGACCAGGGTCATAGTTTAAGTTATTAGAAGATATAAGTGCAAATACTTTTCTACCTAAGATCTCAAGCTAAGCTTATTTGGGGAGGAGCCCCTAGCTCTAACTTAAGCAACTGTTGTTTACCAGACTTTTACCTCAGAAGGCTATTATATTTCAATTTTTCCATGTTGCTGTGGGTTGGGATGAACTGTAACTGCTGCCTTTCATTTAGAATAAATGTAAAGAAGCCATTATTACCAGGTGACTGAAACAATAGCAATAGCACACAAAACACAAGCCCATGGAAAAGCTCAAGTAGAAGCTGAACCATATGGCCCAAGGGGCTATGGCTTTGGCTAGTGGAATTATTTTTGTGGCAAGAGAGAAAGGGCAAAGAGACACAGAAGCAGCCAGGCCTAGAAAGCCTAGATGACAGCTACACAAGCATTGATAATATGGCCCTGAGAGAAAACTGAGAGAGAAATCTTTTGGGGCACAAAGTTCTGGCTGGAAAGGCAGGTTTAGAAAGGAAAGCAAAGGAACTGTCTCCTGCTGTTTGATTCTTATTGTATTCAGAGAAGCAGGGACTTTATTATAATCTTTGTATATAGACAAGATTGTGTGAGGTCCCTGGAATAGATGTTTTAGAAATAAATTCATATTGTTTGTATTTAGTAATAATTTGAATATTTGTTTATTATTGTATATATATATATTGTTAATGGTGATATAAATTATATAATGAGATAAATGAGAGCTGCCTTTTACGGCTAGGTTGAGGGCACAGTGAGTGAGTTACTGCACTAGCTAGATTGTGCAGAGTGTGTGCTGTTACTGCAAGAGGAGGCTGGACTGTAGCTGTGCACTGAAGAGGTCTCTGTCTGCAAGAAGCTCCTAAAGCAAAAAAAGTTAGAATGCCCAGAATAAACAATGTTCTCTTTGAAAAACTGAGTCTTGTCATTAAGGGTGTAACAACTGCATCAAAGAAAATATCTGGTTCTATCATCAATTTCTTCTCCTAGTGGAGGCAACTTTAGCTATCTGCTTGGGTCAAAAAGAGGTAACCCAGTATAATCAAAACCTTAATTATGACCTCACACTTCCTCCACAAAAACCTAAATACTGTACACTTACCTGTGCATGTGTCAACATTGAATATTGCTTAGTTCTGCTAAGTTTACAATATAGGTTTTGTGTTATACTATGAGGAAGATTAATGTGTCATGCATAGGGAGATTTCCTAATCTGTTGGAGGCAAAAGGAAATTCCTTGTGAAGATGCAGATTCAATCACTGTCAGGGTAAATGTGCTGTGCAGGCATTAAGGTACAGTTAAGAGGTGTTCATAAGCCAGAATTTCTTTGTTTTTAAGGGTCTGAAAGTCACATTTAACTAATATATGTTTTGTTTCTGGAATTATGAGATAAAAACTAAGTAGACTATCTAACTGACATGTGTCTTCTACGTAAGTATTAAGGTCAGTCATTGATAGAAGTGGGTGTAGAACTCTGAAGTTTCTGGCTTCCAGTTTTGTGTTCTCAGTCTAGTAAGGAGCCCATTCATCCTCTGCAGGGGATGGACATACAAACTTTTCCAATGTAATCAGGGTTTTACTTAAAATAGATATGCGAGTGTGGGAAGTTTCTAGCACAATTAGCTTTTTGGTTATTCAAATTTTTTCTTGTTTTTTGAGCAGCACCAGCTATTTCTGTCTGTGAAATCAGAACCCTGTTCCAAAATAGTTAGCAATTAATCTATCAAGTGTTTATATAGTGTTTACCAAACAAAGTCTAGAATGTAAAAGGTATTTTCCAATCTGTTTTCTGGACATCATGAATCAGGGTGTCTTTTTTAGGTGGTGGGGCTGCATATTTCTCCCTTCAAAGGCAAGCCTGCATGAAGCTTTCATTGCCATGTGGTAAATTAGTTTTGCATTGTGTAATCCTTCCTAGTGGTACTTCTCTGAAGTAGCACAATTACAGCCCAGTAAAATTAATTGAGACTGCATGAATGTTACTCTGTAGGCTACGGTAATGGAGAACAGATATTATGGAATTATATGTAGAAAAGGAGGGAGAGATTTCAGCATAGTTGGGTTAGTTAGGAAAGCACTTGTGTAGCATAAGCAAAGCTCAGTTTCAATTTCCAAAACCAAAGTAGAATGCCATCAAATGCCGTATTTAAGTGCAAATGTGAACACCAATTAGCGCAAAGAAAATGCAAGAATTAGAGGCAGATGCACCTGTTTTTCTCAGAAATCACTGTCAGATGGTACATAATTAAATACCCATAAAATGTTATTTTTTCTGATTGTTAAATCAGTGTTCAGACAGAGGAGAAAATGGTTTACTATTTCTTATTACAGGCTTCCTTGCTACTAGGGTGTCAGTAATGACATCACTTTATACCACCAGGACTTCCAGCAAGCAGGAGGCTCACGAATTAATCAAAGGATTTAATTTGCAATAGAACTGCCAGTGAATACATAATGAAAGCTTCCCAACATGTGAACTTTCAGAACATGGTACTAAACAAACTTGTCATGCTCTTTTTAATGATTCACAGTGTTAATAAACAAATAACCTGCTCTTCATACCGTAGGACCAAAGAGCTAGAGAAAACAGTTGTCTGGAGCTGGTGCCTGGCTGGGTTTTGTGTGACTTTTTCATTTTCTTGCTGTGCTTTTCTCTTTTCTTTACAAAAAAGCTAGTTGGAAACTAAGTAACTCCATTGTACCCCCATTTTGTTAACCAAAACAAAAGCTTACTGCCAATGAAAGGAATGTGTGTATCTACAAAACAAGAATGTGCAAAAGCACCCATCCTGAAGCCATCTGTGGAAGAAACCAGAATTGTTTAGCGATTTGTCGCTAGACCCTATACCACTAACAGCTGATAGAGATTCCACTCTCATGTAGGCTCAGGTGGAAAGTGTCATGCTTTTGCAAGAGATATGGACGGGGTACAGAGCTTACTTATACACACCAGATGTGTTCATCATAAGATCCTTTAATGCTCAATCAGCTGAGGTTTGTTTAAATAAGGTACGTTACAATGCCACCAGTGGCTGAACAGTATAATGCCACTTGGCATTCCTTTACAGAAGGAACTTGTGCCTTTGGAGCAGGAAAATTTGGGGTTTTTCCCACTGTTGCCATGGAGTTAAAGGTCACCATGCTGTGTTGACATGGAGTTCCCGGTAGCCATGCTGTGTAGAACAGTGACAACTGTGAAGTTGTTTCTATCGTCTATTTAGTTATGTCTTTAATGGCACACAGTGAAATATTACAGTGTATTTGTGTATTCAAATGGAGACAGCAAGACATGATCCTGCACCATATAACTCAGTATACACTTAACAAAATAACACTTTTAAACAATTCATTTTATATAGGATAGGTGAGGGGACAATTTTTTATGGAGTCAAGTTCTAGTCTTCTGTTATATATATATATAAACAGAAGACTAGAACTTGACAGTTCTATCCCTTTAAAACCATAAGCCTTTTGTTTTAAAATGTAATTAATTTTAAGCATTCCATTAATATGAAATCTAGACATACACAATTAAAAACTAATATTCAATACTGGAAGTTGACATGTGAATACAAAAATAAAACAGTTATTCCAGGCAGTGCTACCTTGAGCATTTGCTGTCTCCTACCCTGCAGATTGCACCCAGAAATGAACACCCACATATACATTATTATTTCACAAAATGTAAAAAAGAGCCATATTTCTTGCTTCCCACATGTACTGTGCCCCTTGCTCCTACAGTTTGTCAATCAACAAAGACTGGAACAAATGTGTTTCTTTAAATCATAAAAACTGACAAAGCTAATAACAAGATAACTACTGTACCAGGTGAAACTATATCCACCTTCAGAACTGATCGAGTGATTAAAGTGAAGGAAGAAGACCTTTAAAATATTTTTTTTTAAAAAACTGCTTTACCATATCAACATTGTGTTCCTCTTTCATCTTGTTTTCAGACAAACTTCTTATGCACAACCATTTCAATAGGAACAGTGTATCATATTTTAAAGTTGGTCCTTGTTTCTATGTAATGCTTGGTTGATCTGTGTGCTTACATCTGCAATTGCACTATATATGTCTGTGTAAGTCCTGATTGATCCACTCATCCTCCACATCTACAACTGCTCTCAAATACACAGTTTTTGCAATACATGTATGTCGGCTTTGCACTCACCCACTTATCCAAAGTCACTTCTTATTTTGAACAGGTGAGTAACACTTTTACCCCATCAACTTCAAACAGTAGCAGTATCTGTGTTGGTAAATTTTCCTGACAATTTGCATGTCTGATTTATATCATCTATATGTGGGTCTGCTTCCCATGTTGTAGCAGCTGTATTCAAGAATAATATAGGGCCAAACCCCAATTTTCTATTCTTATGTCTTGGTGTGATAAAACCCTTATTTTAGTGGTGATTTTGCCAGAGTAAGGGCTGATTAAGGGAGGCAGTAATTGCCTCAATTTCATTATACCTATTTGGAAAGAACTGTAGTAGGGAGGAGGTGGAATCTACTACACAGGATTGTCCCTACTAGTAACGATAAAATTTTCCTCAGACTTGTAGGATTATGAACATCATCATAAAAATGAACCACAGATTTATTTTCTTATGCATTATTAGCAAGTAAAATACTGTTTTCCTTGCACGTAGAAAAGCTCTGTTAATATGAACATTGACTTATTTCTTGAGTTGGCATCATTTTAATTAAATTACAATTAAAGTATATATTAGCAGCAGGGGCATGTGTCACAGAGTGCCCTTGGGTCCTTTAAAACTGGGAGCTGTAGTTGTAAGTCATATATCTGTACCTACTCATGTAGAGTCCTCAGAGGGGGGAAGCACAGTGCACAGGGTTCTCACCTTTGTGTCCCCCACTGTGTGCTCCAGGGGATGAAAACTGCCATTTCCCCTTTCTCTTTTAATTTTCTCAAGCAGGCACTGCAGGATGGTGGTTTCCACCTGCTTGTATCTCCTGGTCCTCCAGAACTCAATGTTAAGCCTCTACCCCATGAGCCATCCCTGATGCCTCAGGCACACATCATCTGAACCAGCTTAATGACATCCAGCTGGTCTGCCTACAAACCACACCTCAGGAACAGCTATACATGCCTGTGCTCCATACTGCCCATTTTCTTGCCCTCATGTCCCACCCTGATACCAAGTGGGAGGACCAGTTGCAAATTCCTGAGGTAAAGCTCCCCTGTGGGCCAGCCTGCCTTTGACCTTGGTTTCACAGCCTGCCAGGGGCATGGATTGATAACTCCATGATGGAGCAGTGAACATGGGTGTGCTTTTAGTACAGTTCACTGAGTCCTCCAACTCCTGCCCTTTTCATGTGAGAAGAGGACCATGGCACACCAGCTTTGCAGTTCTTTTTCTGCTTCCTCTACAGTCTTTTATTAGGGTTTTTGCTGCACTTTACCCCTCACCTTTTTATTTATGCACATCCTGTTCTCAGCCCCACATAGTCCAGAGACCTCCACCTGCACAAGAGTAGGAACAGGTATATGACCAGCCAAAACTGCCATTTCTCAGTCTAGAAAGACATACTTGGAGGAGGAAGGGGGGAAAGTGGGGAAGAAGGAGGCAGTTTTATATAACTTTGAGGCTTACTTCCTTGCCATTTTTAGATCACACATCCAGGCAGAGTTCTTCTAGACAGTACCTGATGACACTCTTGGTGTCTTTTCTGAGCAAGAGGTGCTTTCTGGGATTCTCTGCTCAATGTCCCTTTCCAGATCCATTATTTTAAAACTTTGACCTCATTCCCATTCCTGTTTGTTTTTTGCAGTTTCAAGACATTCAGCTGACCTCCATATTTTTTAAAATCCTCTCCTTGGTTGGGGGGAGATCTTAGTTGTCCTCATGGGCAGAGCCCCTGAAGAGAATCAAATACACCCATTGCAGTTTTTACAGCCCTTGAGTCCTTTTAAACTTGGAGCTGTAGTTGTAGGTCACCCCTCTGTTCCTATTTACATGGGGGTGGGGGAGGCATCCTCGGAGCAGAAGGAAACAGAGCAACACCCGCTAAAGGGAGGAGATAGCCCTGAGGTGCTGTCTCCATCCTTACTAGTCCTTATCCTGTCATTCCTGCCAGAGGATTCCATCGCTCCCACTGCTATCATGACTTAGGAGACAGCCATAAGCACAAAGATTGCACCAAAGTAAGGTGGTGATGGAGCTGGAGAGGCAATTGACCACTGACCATGAGAATCCATCCCTCTGCAAAGAGCTGCTGGAGAGGCAAGACGAGCTCTGGGTCTTTGATGACACTGGACCCAGGGTGTATTTGTTTGCTCATATATTCAGGACCTTCAGGAGACAGACTCTGCTCCCACTTCTGTGCCCTGGAGAAGAGGACGAATGCCAAACCCCCCCCCCCCCCACAAAACACATCACTTGCCTCTTGGCACAAGATGTCACTGCTTTATAGATCCAGATATGATCGGAGCAAAGGTGAGGGCTTTCTTCACCAACCTTTTATCTTTGCCCCTGACTGATGTCACTGCTCACAGAATCCTGTGTACGTGTAAATAGTTACAGCCATAATGCAGCTATGGTGTTTTTATAAGATACCTACACTTCAGTTAATGTATCTGTATTATGAAATATATCTAAATTCTCTCATACACTGTTCCTAACAAATGGTTGTTACTAACAGAGTCCTGAGTGGGATTTTCCACCACCTACAAACAAATCAATAACTCTTTCCCTTCTAACTACTTTGAATATGATGTGACTGATTTGTCTCCTCTTAGGACAATGCTAAATTTTCACTGCCTTGTATGGATTGTTTACACCATATTCCCGTGTAATAAGTAGTCATTGTCTTATTCATTTGACATCAGCATTATCATCTGCTGTGTGAGAGGGCATTCAGTGTACTTCTTTTTATGAAAAACAAGTACCGAAACCACTTCACTGATGCTAACCTCAAAGATTCTCTTCTAATTTCACAGGAGACTTGAGATCATGCAGACTTCCCTTCCAAAGAGCTCCTGCATTTTTGCAAGTAATCTGATCCACACAATGGATGTGTATAACCCAGAACTTTTATTATCACACTGTATTTCTAACACACAATATAATAGGATTATGTTTATTGTTAGTATTATCATTATTACTGAACTGGATTGATTTTTTGTCTTTCTGAAATAAAAAATTTGGACCTATTTGCAGATAAGTTTTTTTCCATAATTATTTGGTCTTCTATTATTTCAAAGCACTCTTAAATTTACTTCAAAACTGTTGTACAGACAACCACTTTTACCAAAAAAGCAAAAGAAACAATAATAAAGAAAAGGAGGACTTGTGGCACCTTAGAGACTAACAAATTTATTTGAGCATAAGCTTTTGTGAGCTACAGCTCACTTCATCGGATGCATTCAGTGGAAAATACAGTGCGGAGATTTATATACACAGATTATATACACGGGGGGGGTGGGGCGGGAATATTTTTACTTTGTGTAATGACACATCCACTCCCAGTCTTACACAAAGTAAAACTATTTCCCCATGTTTATGTCCCCCCCGCCCCCCCGCTGTTCCTCAGACGTTCTTGTCAACTGCTGGAAATGACCCACCTTGATTATCATTACAAAAGGTTCCTCCCCTGCCCCGCTCCCCTGCTGGTAATAGCTCACCTTATCTGGTTACAGTGTGTATGGTAACACCCATTGTTTCATTTTCTCTGTGAATATAAATCTCCCCACTGTATTTTCCACTGAATGCATCTGATGAAGTGAACTGTAGCTCACGAAAGCTTATGCTCAAATAAATTTGTTAGTCTCTAAGGTGCCACAAGTCCTCCTTTTCTTTCTGCGGACACAGACTAACATGGCTGCTACTCTGAAACCTGTCAATAAGAAAGAAGACAAGAACGTGCAAAGCACTTTATTTATGTTTCTATTCTGTTTGGTCCAGTAAAGCATAGAGATAACTGTGCATTATTTTTATTATTGAGTCTGCAAAAAAACCCAAAAACCCCAAAGCTTACATAAATTAATTACAATGATTTGGATTTATGTATGTGCATATTACTTTATTTATTTTTCTTAAATAATTTTAGAAAAAAGTGTCAGTGTGGCCACCACCAAAAAATTTGTTGTGAGAACCCACAGACAATCCAGGAAGTTTTTGGAAAATGTAGGGGACAATTTCCTGGTGCAAGTGTTGGGGAGCCAACTAGGGAAAAATCCCTAGAAAAGTCCCTGGAAAAATCATGGAGCAGGTCCTCAAAGAATCAATCCTGAAGCACTTACATGAGAGGAAAGTGATCAGGAACAGTCAGCATGGATTCACCAAGGGAAGGTCATGCCTGACTAATCTAATCGCCTTCTATGATGAGATTACTGGTTCTGTGGATGAAGGGAAAGCAGTGGATGTATTGTTTCTTGACTTTAGCAAAGCTTTTGACATGGTCTCCCACAGTATTCTTGTCAGCAAGTTAAAGAAGTATGGGCTGGATGAATGCACTATAAGGTGGGTAGAAAGTTGGCTAGATTGTCGGACTCAGTGGGTAGTTATAAATGGCTCCATGTCTAGTTGGCAGCCGGTGTCAAGTGGAGTGCCCCAGGGGTCGGTCCTGGGGCCGGTTTTGTTCAATATCTTCATGAATGATCTGGAGGATGGTGTGGATTGCATTCTCAGGAAATTTGCGGATGATACTAAACTAGGAGGAGTGGTAGATACGCTGGAGGGCAGGGATAGGATACAGAGGGACCTAGACAAATTGGAGGATTGGGCCAAAAGAAATCTGATGATGTTCAATAAGGATAAGTGCACGGTCCTGCACTTAGGACGGAAGAACCCAATGCACCGCTACAGACTAGGGACTGAATGGCTAGGCAGCAGTTCTGCGGAAAAGGACCTAGGGGTGACAGTGGACAAGAAGCTGGATATGAGTCAGCAGTGTGCCCTTGTTGCCAAGAAGGCCAATGGCATTTTGGGATGTATAAGTAGGGGCATAGCGAGCAGATCGAGGGACGTGATCGTCCCCCTCTATTCGACATTGAGGCCTCATCTGAAGTACTGTGTCCAGTTTTGGGCCCCACACTACAAGAAGGATGTGGATAAATTGGAGAGTCCAGCGAAGGGCAACAAAAATTATTAGGGGTCTGGAACACATGACTTATGAGGAGAGGCTGAGGGAACTGAGATTGTTTAGTCTGCAGAAGAGAAGAATGATGGGGGATTTGATAGCTGCTTTCAACTACCTGAGAGGTGGTTCCAGAGAGGATGGTTCTAGACTATTCTCAGTGGTAGAAGAGGACAGGACAAGGAGTAATGGTCTCAAGTTGCAGTGGGGGAGGTTTAGGTTGGATATTAGGAAAAACTTTTTCACTAGGAGGGTGGTGAAACACTGGAATGCGTTACCTAGGGAGGTGGTAGAATCTCCTTCCTTAGAAGTTTTTAAGGTCAAGCTTGACAAAGCCCTGGCTGGGATGATTTAATTGGGGATTGGTCCTGCTTTGAGCAGGGGGTTGGACTAGATGACCTCCTGAGGTCCCTTCCAACCCTGATATTCTATGATTCTATGAACCCCTGCTATAGACAGAAGCCCTTCCAAGGACAAAGTATCACTGATAGTGCTGAATGTGATTTATATTCATAGATTTTTATTGCGTCTTTGTGGATCTATGTCAATCACTCATGATCACTGCAGATTACATTTCTAAGAGGAGTTGAGCATGCTAATACAATTTCAAAGGAGAAATGGTGATGTGGCTTACACATGGCAATAGGTGAATCTATTCTTACGTCTGGTGTCTGTTCCATTAGAGGGTCAGAATAAAAAAGAGATGCTGTCATTGTCCTGCTCTTTTCCATACTGTGAGTGATCTTATTCAAGCCCCTGACAAATTTAGCATGTTAGGTGTTTAAATGATTTTTATTAAAATATTTAAAAGAAAAAGCCATACATACTCCAGAAAAGATGCCCGGCTAACAGCCCTGAAGTCTGACGCCATCCACAGTATGAGCACAAGATTCCCCAAAAGTGCAGCTATTGAGCATCAACCAGCTCTAGGGATAGAATAATTTAAGCCTCCTGCATATGAGATTATCTGTCTAGGTTACCAACCAGTTGAAATTGGGATGGTAGATTTGTGCTTTTCAAATGGGCAAACAGTGAACACGTTATACAGACTTCTGATAATTATCAAAGACATACAGATGCAACGTTTTAGCTCAGTCCTCTAATCCCCTCCATGCACTTTAGGCTTTCAGGTTTTGATGATGAGCTATTTCTATTGTCTTGTTGGAAATAGGTCTTATTTCTAAATAGATCTTATTCCTCTTACATTAGATTTTCTTCTAAAACAAGATTCAGCTAATTTGCAAAGGTGTCCATCAAAAACCTCAGCTGCCTATCCTTCATCTTGACGTATTTGATAGAAACATGCTCTTTCATGTATCCCTGTAGGATATAAAATATTCATCCCATCTTTTCAGCACTTAATCATGATCATCTTCATCTTGTCTACTGGTGAAGTGGAAAGACCTGAAAATGGATTCTGCTTCCTGTCTGACTGCACAGATGAGCTATCTTTTCTTATATGAGCTTGTTTCTGTTTCCAGCTTTCTAGCTATCCTAAACCATTTGCTTCTACTTGATGCAGCCACCAAAATTAGGAAAATTGAAACACTTTGAAGGGTTAAACTTTTGTGCTGGTACTTAGAATCATGGAAGTTGGAAAAAGGGTTGTGCTGGCTTGAGGGGAGCCTTTGAAAAACCTCTCCCCAAAGAAAGTGAAACCAAGGTAGCAGGACCTCCCTCTCCCCTTCTTCTACCCTCATATCTTTTATCACTGCCTTGTGGCGTTGTCTTTCTGGTGTTCACTGACTCTTCAATAGATGGAGAAGAAGAAAACTTAATGGAGATCACCACAAGGGCCAGTGCCATCAATTCCCCTGCCCTTTTTGTAAGAACTCCTGCAGATCTTGGGGCTGTTTACCTGTCCTGCTGCCCCAGAAACATCACAAGAGCAAGAGGTATATCTTCTTTGCCCCGCACCCTCATCTCTTTGTTAGAAATACTTCAGCTCTGAGGAAAGAAGTCACCTGCTTGGGGGGCATCCCATAGAACAGTGAGTTATTCCCCCCCCCACATCCCTCCTAAGTTCCAAGGGTTAAATTAAATACTAAATTCAGAGATAGTTCCTCCCCCTCCTCTCCCTTTCCAGATCTGGGGGAGTTCCTGTATCTCCCCAGTCTTTGATGGCTGGTTCCTGGGCTGCTTGGAAGGCTGCTCTGTGCAGGAAGTTCTGTCATGTGCCACAGGGGAAACCAATCCCCACGTCTCTCTGAAGTGTGGAATTTCCAAACAATTATTGAAGGGGGGCAAGAGCTGCTCAGCAGTGCCAGATGCAGCCAGCAGCAGGAAAAATCTAACTTCCCTCCTATTGGCTGTACTCCCAGGAAGGAGAAGAAGGAATCCTGGCACAAGATTGCCTGCCTGAGCTGGGCTGGGTGGGCCAAAAGGTAGTTGGGGCCATGGCCCACATACCCTGCCCCTCCCTCCCAAGCCAATGATTTAGGCACCTACAGATGCAGACAGGTGCCCAGTGAGATTTTCAAAATTGCCTAGACACTGAACTCCTATTGGGCTGAAGGGAACTAATAGAAGTGTGGAAGGAAAGATTATGGTATAGGTAAGGGGAAACAGGCATATGGGCCTTTTGTTTTAATCCTTTGGACTGTGTGCTGTGCACTTCTGAGTGAAGAAATAAATAATGCTTTGCTTTGTAGAAACTATTGTTTGAAACATTTATCAGCCGCTGTCACAGGCTCCCAGAGTACTGGAATTACAGGTACCAAACCCAGTTGGGCCTGTCACGTTAACACGGTAGGGGAACAGGGAAGCTGCGGCCCAGATATCCAGGCCTAGAAATGCATAATTCCACCCTTGAGAAAGGTGAAGGAGCAGTGCACTCAAGGGGGACAAAAAGGGATCTAAAGTGCAGCCTCTATAAACAAGACACATTGCAATCAATGTACCCCGGGTATGGTACCAGAATGACGTGGCAATTGTCTGCTGCTATGTTCCTATTTGTGTTTACATGAATCACACTATTTACAAAGGGGTTAAGAAACTGCTGGTTTATCCTCCTGGGTTTCTGGAACGAAAATAAAGGCTGCAATGCCATTTCTTGATGTGTATCAGCAGCCAAATAGGATATATTTGACTGCTTAACGGAAACATTTCAGAAGTTTAATATACCTGTTACAAACCTCGTTGCTCTCACATCATATGCTGCTGCCTTACTGATTGGGAAACAACCTCTGTCCTGACAGAGATAAAAGAAGCAAATCTAAATATTATAAATATGAGCCACGTATCTCCAGCAAAATCTGGTGTAAAATCTTTATCATTGCCTGTTGACTAATGAAGCTCAGAGATAGCCCTTTTCCCCATGTTCCCAGTCAGAAAGAATTTTCTCTCTTTACTAATGCGAACCCACACTCATCATCATAAAACAATTTTCCTACCACATGGCTAGGTCTTCATGAAATAATCAGCCAAGCATAGGATATACGGTCTGCTCTCCTTTCTTATTTCCTATCCTCAGATCAAAGACCACCAAAAGTGAGGTTACTTTTGTTGTAATTGCAAGACCATGAACTGAAAATAATCTTCACACCTCAAGCATGCACTGAATCTTCTGCAGTTAATAATACGCTTCTGAGTGTAGATTGCAATGTCCCATCTCCTACGCAGGGGCAGCACAATGTCACCGGTGCTCCATGATCTACACAGCGGCTGCCTGTCAGATTCCAGATTTAAGTTTTGGGACCTTCCTATTAGAGACAATCTCTCTCCTGGTGACATCCTGCCACAGTTGTGATTTGCAGAGATACTTGAGCTGAAGCCTCCTTAATTTAAGGGAGAGTGGCTGGTTGTCAAGCATTCTTTATGTGAGAGGTTCTCAGCTGTTGTGATCTAAAATAGCCCAGATCAGTTGACCTCCATGATGAGAGAGCAAAGTGCAGCTAACACCCACACAATGGAAATATAGCTGGGACTAATCTATGTTGCCACCCCACATCTATGTTCCCACCCCCACTTGGCTCCGCTTCCCCTCAGACTCCACCCCCTCTCCAGATACAGTCTCCCATTGGCAAGGTGTGATCCTCCCCTCCTGCTGCTGGGGGCAGGATGCGCTGGCCAGAACCTGATTGTTTGGGAGCTGAGAGTCCAAGCAGGTGAGCCAGGACACACCTCTGCCAATGGGGAGGCAGTAACTATGCATATCTGGGGGGACAGAGGCAAGAGTGGGACCCAGAAGGCCTAGAGCAGCTGCTGCCACAGCCCCTGGGATCAGGCAAGGGAGATTGTTTCCCTGTCTATCCCTCCACCTCCTCTCCTTCCTACACTGTAAGGTGCATTTATTTGTGCAGGATGCTGAGGGAGGTGAGCTTTCAAGGGCAAATCAGACTTATAAGGGGAAAGGGAATTTGGTGTTCTATGGGCTATTTAATTTCATTTGTTTATGTAATTTATGGAAAAGCAGCTGAAGAGGCGGATGCAACTTTTGAGCTGTTCCTGGATCAGCAGAGAATGCATTAGTTAAGGTAAAGTGTGAATTTGGGCCCATTACCAGCACATCTCTACTATCCCCGGGTGATCATCAGCGAAGGACTGACTCACTTCTTTTCTTTGCAGTTTCTATGGTGACTCATTTGTGGATTCATGTCTTGCCTAAATTGAAGTCGGCAGGAATATCTACTCCTGTACACAGTGTGGCTGCTTCAGTGGTCGGCAGCAATTATCGGAACACACTGGGAACATTGGCTGCAAATTTACTACAACAGATGTCTGCTGCAGCACAAGCCTAAGATTGACTACAGAGTGCAAGCAGCCACAGGTGGCATGTATAGGCACAAATGGCTGCAGTTGCAAACTAGATCAGCAGTCGATGAGCATATTTCCAGTCATCACTTCAGTGCAGAGAACTC
Source organism: Lepidochelys olivacea (assembly GCF_965140295.1). Taxonomy (NCBI): domain Eukaryota; kingdom Metazoa; phylum Chordata; order Testudines; family Cheloniidae; genus Lepidochelys; species Lepidochelys olivacea. Next base: position 101,031,671 of record NC_140414.1, read on the forward strand.
CTTAGTTTAATGTGCCACATATGCATCTCAGCAGGAAAACCTTTCCCTTAGCTGGAAATCTTACCAGAGGAGTATAACAAAAAGAGTTGTGTAAAAGCAGAGAATTGACATAAGATAGAAATGCCTTAGACAATGGCAGCGGCAATAACAGCCATTGCAAGATGTGGCTGCTCTCCCCAGGAGACACAGTAATTCCAGCAATGAGGCTAATAAAGCCCTGAGATGTATTAAATTGTCAGGTTTTTTTTTAATCTGCATATTGCTCTGTGTTCGGACAGCAAACCAAGGCATATCTGGGGTAGGGTGACAATACGTCACATTTTGGCCAGGACAGTTCCTTTGTTAAGCCCTGTCCTGCCTGTCCCGACTTTTTTTCCAAAAGGAGGCATTTGTCTCATTTGCTTTTGCTGCCTTGATCAGTTGGCAAGAGCAAACAGGACAAATGCCCATGTCTATCAAAAAAGTGGGGTGAGGTGTGGAGGGGACCAGCGGAGATGCTAGCCCCCTGCAGGAGGGAGACAGGGCAGGGGAGAGCAGCATTCCAGCATGCAGAGCCCCCTGCAGGGTTCCAGGGACCAGGTAACAGCCTGATGCAGGAGGGAGGGGGTCTGCAGGGTTCCAGCGACCAGACAACAGCCTGATGTGGGATGGGGTAGGGTTCCAGCAACTAGGCAGCAGCGAGGTAAGGGCCCTCAGGCAAGCAGCAGGGAGTGTCCCATTTTGTCTTTGGGAAATATGGTCACCCAGTCTAGGGGTGTTGTGTCACCATCTCTCATTTACACGAACGTGCATACTTTCCAACATGTTCTGCAGCTTCAGGCAAGTTCTGGGAGAGTAGAAACAGTAAATGTGCTGACTAGGCCAGTCTGAATACATTACTTGATTTTCATGGACATTTTTTGAAGAAGTTAGTTTTGTAAACCCATAACTTCCAAGTTGAACCATAGACTGAGGTGGCTCAAATGAACAATGGGCAACATGACAAAACATGAGATGAGTGTTGACAAACACAAGGTAATGTGTATTGGGAGAAATTATCTGAATTACTTGTACACAGACTTCTAAATCTGCTATAGCTACTCAGAAGAAAGACTACAGAGGGCACCATTTTGGACAGCTCATACCAACTAGGTATAGTAAGCCTACAGGCAAGAGAGAAACGTGTAGACTATTTTAAAATCCTATCTCTAAATGTTCCTCTCAGAAAAGCAGGAGTAAGAAAAGCAAACAAAATCTTGAGCAACGTAAGAAATGGATTTGAAAACAACGCTGAGAATTTCATATTACCTGAGATACTGTTTTCAGTAAGAACCCATGTGTAAAAAAGATATAGCAGATCTAGAAGGGGTCCAGAAATGGGCTACAAAAGCAGTTAGAGGCATGAAAAGAGAATGCTGCTCTTAAAAAAGAAAAAAGAAAAAAGCACAACACATAACAAACCTGTGAAACTCAATGAGCCACCAGATATCATTGAAGCTTGAGTAGGATTCAATAAATGATTAACATTTACATAGATAATGAAAACATCCACAGTTATGTTAGGTAAAAAAAAACATGTAAGGAATATAAACCCTCATTCTTCAGGGGTAAGTCAATCACAAACTGACAAGTAGGAGAAAAATCTTCCCTATTGGCAGATTATTCCAAGGGTTACTCTTGTACCTTCTTCTGAAGCATCTTCTGGTCTCTGCAGATGGACCACTGAACTGATGGAGTATGGCAATTCTTACATTTTAAAAGTCTCTGAAATCGCAGAAGCAGTTGAAGAGCGAGCATCTAAAGAATGGCACAATGCTGCCATCTCCTGACTCCATCCTGTAATGACACCATGAAAGTTACTTCTGACCTTTTACAATATGGTGCATAAGGATGCAATGGTTCCTCTCTGAAAGTTTGGGTCTTTGTTTGTTTGTTAAATGGAGTCACATAATTAGTAAGTTTAATATCATATGATGATACCAACATTCACAATAAGAACAAATACCCTCAGTAAAATATTGCTATAAATAATCACTCTAGGAGAGCATGAAGAATTTTGTATTTTTGATGTTATATTGCTATCTGAACATGTTCTCGTTCTCTCTCATTTTTTTCTTAAAGATTTCTAATCTCTTAAATTGTTCTTTATAAGCAAAATTAAATATTTAATCACGAAGGAACAGATTTTAGAGGCATTTAGGTACTGTCCCATTCAACACCACATGGCCAAAATCTCTAAGTGGGCCTGCTGCCTAGCAAAACGGTAGATGGTGTTATGTAGATGGGGAAAGTGTTATGTAGCTGCCTATCTCATCATTCAATCTCATGGAGGTGGAAGTTTCAGAATGCTGAGATGAGTGTTCTCATGGCTAACTGGATATTTTACCTTTGCTTCCTAGAAAGCCTTGTGCAGCAACCTGTCCCATTCACCATGGTGAACCGTGGCCACTGGGAGCTGCAGACGGCCATGCAAATGTAAACAAACTGTCTGGAAGCCCGCCAGCGGATTACCCTGTCAGACCGTGTGCGGCATGAGGACCACAGGTTGCCCACCACTGACCTAAAGGATAATAGGGTGATAAGTAATAGCCAACATGGATTTCTCATAAACAAATCAAGTCAAATCATCCTAAGTTCCCTCTTTAACAGGGTCACTGGATGAATGGATAAGGGGGAAACAGCAGACACAATATATCTTGATTTCCATAAAGCATTTGAAATTATTATAAGGTGGGTGCACAGCTGGTTGAAGAAACATACTTATAATTTCATTTAGACCACATTTCCCTAGTTGGCTTCTGGAAATGCTATGTGGGAATATGTCAAATGTCTTACTGAAACTTACGTTGATTTGGCATGATTTGTTCATGAGAAATCCATGTTGGCTATTACTTATCACCCTATTATGTAACAGTGGTCCCCTGTCATAGTGGGACGGTGTATCTAGTGGGAACCCACAGAAGTCTGTCCTGGATCCAGTACTATTCAATATTCACATTAATGACTTAGATAATGAATTGAAGAGTATCCTTGTAAAATCTGTGAATGACATCAAGATGGGAGGGGTTGCAAGCACTTTGGAGGACAGAATTACAGTTCAAAAGATCCTTGATAAATTGGTCTGAAGTCACTACAATGAAATACAATGATGACAAATGCAGAGAACTACACTTAGGAAAGAAAAATCAAATGCACAAATACAAAATGGAGAATAACTGCGTAGGCAGTAAAGCTACAGAAAAGGACCAGGGGGTTATCGTGAATCACATGTTGAATAGAGTCAATAATGTAATGCAGGTGCAAAAAAGGCTAACATCATTCCAGAGTTTGTTACTAGGAATGTCATATATAAGACATGGTAGGCAATTGTCCCACTTTACTTGGCACTGGTGAGGCCTTAACTGGAGAACCATGGGCAGTTCTTGGTACCACATTTCATGAAAGATCTGGAGAAACTGGAGAGAGTTGAGGAAAACAACAAAAATGATAAATGTTTCAGAAAACCTGATTTATGAGAAAAGGTTAAAAAAAAACTATTTAGTCTTGAGAAAAGAAGAACGGGGGAACTGATAACAGTCTTCAAATACGGCAAGGGCTGTTATAAAGAGGTCCTCTGATCAATTGTTTTCCATGTCCACTGAGAGCAGGACAAGAATTAATCTGCAATAAAGGAGATTTAGGTTAGATAGTAGGAAAATGTTTCTAAATATAAGGATATTTAAATAGCAGAATATATTACCAAGGGACACTGTGGAATCCCCATTCTTGGAGGTTTTTAAGAATAGATTCGGCAAATACCTGACAGAAATGGTCGAAGTATGCAGTAAACCCTTATATAACGCACATTTATACAGCACATTTTTGACATAACACGGTTTTCATTTAGTGACCCATCTTTATGTTGCACATACTATTTTTATATAGCGTGCTCTCACGTGACATGGACCTGTCCACTCAGGCTGGGTGAGAGAACCATTGACTTGGCTCCCTCCTCTGTCCAGCTGTACCCACGGCCTTTGTGTTGTTGACACTGCATGTACCAAGTTTTTGGACATTATATCATGACCATCCTCATCATTTGCATTCATCATGCCACCTAAGAGGAGTAGCTGTCCTAAAGAAAGTGAGAAGAAGAGAATGAGAAGTAAGAAGAAATGGGAAATGATGAGTTTAGCTAAGAAAATAGAGATACTGGACAAGCTCCGTGTTGGTGCCCAAGTCAACGCAGTTGGTCGGGAGTATGGTGTGAATGAAACTCTGATTTGCACCTTTAGGAAAGGCAAAGATAGCATTAGAGCACACGTTAAGGCTGCAGGTTATTGCCGTCTTACCATCAAGAGGATGATGAGGTGGGATGTTCAGCTAAATAAAACAGAGACTTTGTTGAACACATGGATTGAAGATCAGACTCAAACAGGCAGCAGTCTGTGGCACAGTCATTCGTGAGAAGGGGCAGAAATAATACACAGCTGTGTGTGAGAATGAAGGAGAACCATCCAAAGGAATGTCATTTAGTTGTGGCTGGTTTCATAATTTTAGGAAGTGCGTTAACCTCCATAATGTGAAGTTTACAGGGGAATGTGCATCAGCTGACCACCAAGAAGCAGAACTCTTCCCTGCTGAGCTAGCAAAAATTATGAGGACAATAATTACAAGGCCCAGCAGGTTTTGAATGCTGATGAAACAGGTTTGTTCTGGAAATGAACACCATCCAGAAGCTACATCGCCCAGCAGGAGCATTCAGCACCAGGATTTAAAGCTGCCAAAAATTGACTCACGTTGTTGCTCTGCACCAACACATCAGGGGATTATAAGTGTAAAGCAATACTTGTTTGCCGTGCTGAGAACCCCGGTGCCTTAGAAAGGCAAGAAGAAGTCTCTCCTGCCAGTTTACTGGAGGTCTAACAAGCGAAGGAACTTGGGGAGGAGGGCGGTTGGTTACAGAGGGGCAGCAGTGGCAGTCTGTGCTCCAGCTGCCTTTGCTGCAGCTCAGCCATACACTGGAGCATACTGGTTCGATCCTCCAGCAGCCTCAGCATTGAATCCTGCCTCCTCTCATCACGCTGCCGCCACATTTGAGCTTCAGACCTGTCTTCAGCCTGCCACTTACTCTCTTCAGCCTGCCACCTCTCCTCCTGGTCATTTTGTGCTTTCCTGCACTCTGACATTATTTGCCTCCACGCATTCATCTGTGCTCTGTCAGTGTGGGAGGAGAGCATGAGCTCGGAGAACATTTCATCATGAGTGCGTTTTTTTTTCTTTCTAATCTTCACTAGCCTCTGGGAAGAAGATCCTGTGATCATTGAAACACATGCAGCTGGTGGAGAAAAAAAAAGGGACAGTGGTATTTAAAAAGACACATTTTATAAAACAGTGGCTACACTCTTTCAGGGTAAACCTTGCTGTTAACATTACATACATAGCACATGTGCTTTCGTTACAAGGTTGCATTTTGCCTCCCCCCACTGCGTGGCTACCCCCTCAACCCTCCCCACTCCCCATGGCTAACAGCGGGGAACATTTCTGTTCAGCCACAGGCAAACAGCCCAGCAGGAGTAAATACTTTTTTAAACTTGTAAAGGATAAGCTAAAATTAAATACATATATATGGGTCTTTGGCAATAATATACTGTCTACTCTTATTGGGGAATGGCTGAATGACTACCTGCAAGTCACTTCCTTCACTAATTATTTTTTAATGCTAAGGACGATTCTTATTTATGTGCAACATCACTGTGAACAGTACACAATATTAGATTTTTCTTTTCAAAGGCCCATATTTTGCATTGCATTTTGACATCTGACAATGTTGCAGGTAGGAACCATTGTCTCCATATAGGAAGATGCAAAACACACCTTTACAAATGTAGTAAATAGATTCTCTCTAACTGGATCACCTGAACACACTGCTGTCAGAACAACTCAGTGCAATTTTCAAATACTCCCATTTGGTTCCTTATAGATCAATCTTTTTTTATACAACTGTTTGGAAATCAGAAGTATTCTTCAGAATCTATATCCTTCTATCCTCATGGGTACTTTTTTTCTAAAGGAAAACTATTGATTTATTCCATCAGATAGAGTTACATGGTAAATTGCTTATGGTTTTTGTATTTGATTCTGTTAGCATTCTTCTTGCCAGGGAAAGCACACTTAACCTCGTAAGTAGTTTCAACAATGTCAAAGCTTTAGGGTAAGAATTTCAAAGCTGCTCAGCATTATCCTGTCCAACAGACTTAGGTGCAAATCCCTAAGTGTGCAATTGCCTAGTAGAAATGAACTTTTCAAAAGCATTGATGTGAGCAGCAAGTAGAATGGGTAAAATAACTAATTGTTCAGTTCAGTGGCAGTTTTGAAAATTTTTAAAAAAAATCAGTTCTGGTTGAACTGAATCTGAAATTTTTCTGAATTTTTGGAGAACTGAAAAATTTGTTTTGGGTCTTTTGCAAAACAGAGATTCAAACAGGAGTCTCCCACATTCCAGGTGAATGCCTGACCTACTGGGCTAACGGTTTTAAGGGGGGAAGGAGTCAGCACCACCTCTACTTCCACCTCCTCCTCCAGCCTTTTCGGAATGGCCAAAACTAGTTAGATCAAATTTGTGAATAGTTGCAGTTCAATCAAATCTGCATTTTTTTTTCTTGAATAAACTATTTTTCTGAAAAAATGTCTCCCAGTTCCAGCAGCAAGTTGCCAAACTGTCCAGCTTCAGCAAGGTTTCCCCCTTATGTTGTCTGTCTCAGAGAACTCTCTCAGTCTAGCACAATGTTGCAACAGTAGTACACATGACCCACAACACTGGGGCAAACTAAGTTTGCCCAATACCTTACGTCCAGAGATCACCTTCACCTTTGCCTAGAATGCACAGGCAAAGCGACTATTAAGTTACCAAAATCAAAAGCATTTTTGAAGCTATGTAACTAAAATCTTGAAGAGATTGAGTTCCTGCCAGAGTACACTGATGCTGAATCTGCCTGGATAGACTTCAGATCCCAGATAACTGATGTGGCTATGTCTGTCACTGGTTCCCTCCCCTCCCTTCCAAAAAAAAAGAGCAAAGAAGCTCTGGATCACCATTAGTACCTGAACCATCATCGAACAGCATTACACGGATTGTTTGAGCTGTGGTATGGTCATGTATCATAGAATCATAGGAATGTGGCGCTGGAAGGAATCTCGAAAATAATCAAGTCCAGCCCCATACACTGAGGCAAGACCAAATAAATTAGACCATCCCTGACAGGAGTTTGTCCAATCTGTTTTTAAAAAAACTCCAATGATAGGGATTCCACAACTTTCCTTGGAAGTCTATTCCAGAGTTTAACTATCCGTATAGTTAATATATTTTTCCTAATATCTAACCTAAATCTCCCTTGCTGCAGATTAAGCCCATTGCTTCTTGTCCTATCTTTAGTGGACACGGAGAACAATTGATCACCATCCTCTTTATAACAGCCCTTAATATATTTGAAGACAGTTATCATATTCTTATGTTCTTATTTGCTCAGTCTCCCCTCAACTGTCTTTTCTTAAGACTAACATGCCCAGATTTTTTTTTGTAATCTGACCCCATAGCTCAGGTTTTCTGAATCTTTTATCATTTGTTCCTCTCCTCTGAACTCTCTCCAGTTACTTCACATCTTTCCTAAAGTGTGGCACCCACAATTGGATACAGTACTCTAGCTGAGGCCTCACCAGTGCCAAGTAGAGCAAGACAATTTCTTTCAGTTTCTTACATAAACACTCCTGTTAACACACCCCAGAATATTAGCCATTTTTGTAACTGCATCACCTTGCTGACTAATATACAATTTGTGATCCATTATAACCCCAAAAGCCTAAGGCCATGTCTACATTACGAAAGTACTCCAATTTTACAGAAGCCTATTTTTGGGAACAGATTGTATAATGTCGAGTGCATGTGTCCACACAAAGCACATTAATTCGGCGGTGTGCAGCCACAGTACTGTGGCAAGCATCGACATTCCGAGCGGTGCACTGTGGGTAGCTATCCCACAGTTCCTGCAGTCCCCACTGCCCATTGGAATTCTGGGCTGAGCTCCCAATGCCTGATGGGGCCAAAAATTTGTCACGGGTGGTTACGGGTAAATATCGTCAGTCAACCCTCCCTCCATGATAGCAATGGCAGAAAATCATTTCACGCCCTTTTCCCTGAATTGCCCGAGTAGACACCATAGCATGGCATGCATGGAGCCCATTCAACTCAATGCAGCAGTTATGACCATTGTAAACACCTTGTGCATTATCGTACAGTTTATGCAGAACCAGCACCTGAAAAACCAGGCGAGGAGGCAACAGCAGTGCGGTGATGAGGATATGAACACAGATTTCTCTAAAACTGTGGTCCCTGGCAATTTAGAGATCATGGTGTTAGTGGGGCAGGCTCATGCCATGGAATGCCGATTCTGGGCCCAGGAAATGAGCACAGAGTGGTGGGACCACATAGTGTTGCAGGTTTGGGATGATTCCCGTTGGCTCCAAAACTTTCACATGCGTAAGGGCACTTTCACGGAACTTTGACTTGCTTTCCCCTGCCCTGAAGCGCAAGAATACCAAGATGAGAGCAGCCCTCAAAGTTCACAAGCGAGTGGCAATAGCCCTGTGGAAGCTTGCAATGCCAGAGAGCTACCAGTCAGTCGGTAATCAATTTGGAGTGGGCAAATCTACTGTGGGGACTGCTGTGATGCAAGTAGCCAACGCAATCATTGAGCTGCTGCTATCAAAGGTAGTGACTCTGGGAAATGCGCAGGTCATGCTAGATGGCTTTGCTGCAATGGGATTCCCTAACTCTGGTGGGGCTATAGACGGAACGCATATCCCTATCTTGGGACCAGACCACCAGGGCAGCCAGTACATAAACCGCAAGGGGTACTTTTCAATGGTGCTGAATGGTGGATCACAAGGGACGTTTCACCAACGTCAATGTGGGATGGCCGGAAAAGGTTCATGATGCTTGCATCTTCAGGAACTCTGGTCTGTTTAAACAGACCAGACCAAGGACAGAGTGCTGTTCAGAGCGGTCATAATGGTGCACTGTGGGATAGCTCCCGGAGGCCAATATCTTCAAATTGCATCCACACTAACCCTAATTCGAAATGGCGATGTCTATTTTAGCGCTAATCCCCTCATTGGGGAGGAGTACAGAAATTGGTTTTAAGAGCCCTTTATGTTAAAAAAAAATGGCTTTGTTGTGTGGATGGGTGCAGGGTTAATTCGATTTAATGCTGCTAAATTCGACATAAACTCGTAGTGTAGACCAGGCCTAAGTATCGAAATATAACAGGCACTTGTAATAATGCAGCACACACTGTCTGCAAAGCTTTTATGGAAGCCAAAGCAAATTACACTCAAAGCCCTGGTCTACACTAGGACTTTAGGTCGAATTTAGCAGCGTTAAATCGATTTAAACCTGCACCCGTCCACACAGTGAAGCCCTTTAATTCGACTTAAACGGCTCTTAAAATCGATTTCCTTACTCCACCCCTGACAAGTGGATTAGCGCTTAAATCGACGTTCCCAGCTCGAATTTGGGGTACTGTGGACACAATTCGATGGTATTGGCCTCCGGGAGCTATCCCAGAGTGCTCCATTCTGACCGCTCTGGACAGCACTCTCAACTCAGATGCACTGGCCAGGTAGACAGGAAAAGAACCGCGAACTTTTGAATCTCATTTCCTGTTTGGCCAGCGTGGCAAGCTGCAGGTGACCATGCAGAGCTCATCAGCACAGGTGACCATGATGGAGTCCCAGAATCGCAAAAGAGCTCCAGCATGGACCGAACGGGAGGTACGGGATCTGATCGCTGTTTGGGGAGAGGAATCCGTGCTATCAGAACTCCGTTCCAGTTTTCGAAATGCCAAAACCTTTGTGAAAATCTCCCAGGGCATGAAGGACAGAGGCCGTAACAGGGACCCGAAGCAGTGCCGCGTGAAACTGAAGGAGCTGAGGCAAGCCTACCAGAAAACCAGAGAGGCGAACAGCCGCTCTGGGTCAGAGCCCCAAACATGCCGCTTCTATGATGAGCTGCATGCCATTTTAGGGGGTTCAGCCACCACTACCCCAGCCGTGTTGTTTAACTCCTTCAATGGAGATGGAGGCAATACGGAAGCAGGTTTTGGGGACGAAGAAGATGAGGAGGAGGAGGAGGAGGTTGTAGATGGCTCACAGCAAGCAAGCGGAGAAACCGGTTTTCCCGACAGCCAGGAACTGTTTCTCACCCTAGACCTGGAGCCAGTACCCCCCGAACCCACCCAAGGCTGCCTCCTGGACCCAGCAGGCGGAGAAGGGACCTCTGGTGAGTGTACCTTTTAAAATGCTATACATGGTTTAAAAGCAAGCATGTGAAAGGATTACTTTGCCCTGGCATTTGCGGTTCTCCTACATGTAGTCCTAAAGCCTTTGCAAAAGGTTTCTGGGGAGGGCAGCCTTATTTCGTCCTTCATGGTAGGACACTTTTATCACTCAAGGCCAGTAACACATACTCGGGAATCACTGTAGAACAAAGCATTGCAGTGTATGTTTGCTGGCATTCAACCAAAATCCGTTCTTTCTCTCTCTGTGTTATCCTCAGGAGAGAGAGATATAATTCATGGTCACCTGGTTGAAATAGGGTGCTTTTCTTCAGGGACACATTCCTGCTGGGCTGTTTGCCTGTGGCTGAACAGAAATGTTCCCTGCTGTTAGCCACGGGGAGGGGGGAGGGTTGAGGGGGTAGTCACGCGGTGGGAGGAGGCAAAATGCGACCTTGTAACGAAAGCACATGTGCTATGTATGTAATGTTAACAGCAAGGTTTACCCTGAAAGAGTGTAGCCACTGTTTTATAAAATGTGTGTTTTTAAATACCGCTGTCCCTTTTTTTTTCTCCACCAGCTGGATGTGTTTCAATGATCACAGGATCTTCTCCTTCCCAGAGGCTAGTGAAGCTTAGAAAGAAAAAAAAACGCACTCGAGATGAAATGTTCTCCGAGCTAATGCTGTCCTCCCACACTGACAGAGCACAGACGAATGCGTGGAGGCAAATAATGTCAGAGTGCAGGAAAGCACAAAATGACCGGGAGGAGAGGTGGAGGGCTGAAGAGAGTAAGTGGCGGGCTGAAGAGAGTAAGTGGCGGGCAGAAGACAGGGCTGAAGCTCAAATGTCACGGCAGCGTGATGAGAGAAGGCAGGATTCAATGCTGAGGCTGCTGCAGGACCAAACCAGAATGCTCCAGTGTATGGTTGAGCTGCAGCAAAGGCAGCTGGAGCACAGACTGCCACTGCTGCCCCTCTGTAACCAACCGCCCTCCTCCCCAAGTTCCATAGCCTCCACACCCAGACGCCCAAGAACGCGGTGGGGGGGCCTCCGGCCAACCAGCCACTCCACCACAGAGGATTGCCCAAAAAAAAGAAGGCTGTCATTCAATAAATTTTAAAGTTGTAAACTTTTAAAGTGCTGTGCTTAATGTGCTGTGTGGCATTTTCCTTCCCTCCTCCACCACCCCTCCTGGGATACCTTGGTAGTCATCCCCCTATTTGTGTGATGAATGAATAACGAATGCATGACTGTGAAGCAGCAATGACTTTATTGCCTCTGCAAGCGGTGATTAAAGGGAGGAGGGGAGGGTGGTTAGCTTACAGGGAAGTAGAGTGAACCAAGGGGCGGGGGGTTTCATCAGGGAGAAACAAACAGAACTTTCACACTGTAGCCTGGCCAGTCATGAAACTGGTTTTCAAAGCTTCTCTGATGCGTGCCGCGCCCTCCTGAGCTCTTCTAACCGCCCTGGTGTCTGGCTGCGCGTAACCAGCAGCCAGGCGATTTGCCTCAATCTCCCACCCCGCCATAAACGTCTCCCCCTTACTCTCACAGATATTGTGGAGCACACAGCAAGCAGTAATAACAGTGGGAATATTGGTTTCGCTGAGGTCTAAGCGAGTCAGTAAACTGCGCCAGCGCGCCTTTAAACGTCCAAATGCACATTCTACCACCATTCTGCACTTGCTCAGCCTGTAGTTGAACAGCTCCTGACCACTGTCCAGGCTGCCTGTGTACGGCTTCATGAGCCATGGCATTAAGGGGTAGGCTGGGTCCCCAAGGATACATATAGGCATTTCAACGTCCCCAACAGTTATTTTCTGGTCTGGGAAGAAAGTCCCTTCCTGCAGCTTTTGAAACAGACCAGAGTTCCTGAAGATGCGAGCGTCATGCACCTTTCCCGGCCATCCCACGTTGATGTTGGTGAAACGTCCCTTGTGATCCACCAGAGCTTGCAGCACTATCGAAAAGTACCCCTTGCGGTTTATGTACTCGCCGGCTTGGTGCTCTGGTGCCAAGATAGGGATATGGGTTCCGTCTATAGCCCCACCACAGTTAGGGAATCCCATTGCAGCAAAGCCATCCACTATGACCTGCACATTTCCCAGGGTCACTACCCTTGATATCAGCAGATCTTTGATTGCGTGAGCTACTTGCATCACAGCAGCCCCCACAGTAGATTTGCCCACTCCAAATTGATTCCCAACTGACCGGTAGCTGTCTGGCGTTGCAAGCTTCCACAGGGCTATCGCCACTCGCTTCTCAACTGTGAGGGCTGCTCTCATCCTGGTATTCATGCGCTTCAGGGCAGGGGAAAGCAAGTCACAAAGTTCCATGAAAGTGCCCTTACGCATGCGAAAGTTTCGCAGCCACTGGGAATCGTCCCAGACCTGCAACACTATGCGGTCCCACCAGTCTGTGCTTGTTTCCCGAGCCCAGAATCGGCGTTCCACAGCATGAACCTGCCCCATTAGCACCATGATGCATGCATTGGCAGGGCCCATGCTTTCAGAGAAATCTGTGTCCATGTCCTGATCACTCACGGGACCGCGCTGACGTCGCCTCCTCGCCCGGTATCGCGTTGCCATGTTCTGGTGCTGCATATACTGCTGGATAATGCGTGTGGTGGTTGATGTGCTCCTAATTGCCAAAATGAGCTCAGCGGCCTCCATGCTTGCCTTGGTATGGCGTCTCCGCACAGAAAGAAGGCGCGGAACGATTGTCTGCCGTTGCTCTGACGGAGGGAGGGGCGACTGACGACACGGCTTACAGGGTTGGCTTCAGGGAGCTAAAATCAACAAAGGGTGTGCCTGTACATCAAGGAGCATTTCAGGCAGGACTGCACGGAGGGTTCCAATAAGAAATGGTGCACCTAAGTTATCGTTCTTATTGGAACAAGGAGGTTAGCCTGGCCTCTGATTGATACATGGCTAGATTAACCTCGCTGCGCCTTCTCTGTGACTGACTGCAGTGTGATCTAGATAGGGGAGGAGGAAAATGAGTCCAAAACAAATCTGGTCTATGTCTTGTTCTGACCCACTCCATCGATCCTTTACATCTTTGGCTGGCAGCAGACAAAAAAGGCGCGAAATGATTGTCTGCCCTTGCTTTCACGGGGGGAGGGAGGGTGGGAACGGGGTCCTGACGACATGTACCCAGAACCACCTGCGACAATGTTTTTTGCCGCATCAGGCATTGGGATATCAACCCAGAATTCCAATGGGCAGCGGAGACTGCGGGAACTGTGGGATAGCTACCCACAGTGCAACGCTCCAGAAGTCGACGCTTGCCTCGGTACTGTGGAAGCGCTCCGCCGAGTTAATGCACTTAATGCACTTAGAGCATTTTCTGTGGGGACACACACACTCGAATATATAAAACCGATTTCAAAAAAACCGACTTCTATAAATTTGACCTAATTTCGTAGTGTAGACATACCCAAAGTTTCTCCCAGGAACATCACCACCAACTTATATAAACACTTGTGCAATCTCACCAAGGAGAAAGATCATCCACTCAGTGCGGTCTACTCCATTTCTGGTCAGCTAATCAATACAAAAGCTGAGTGCATGCCATGCTGAAGTGAACATTTCAGCCAACTGCTAAATGCACCTACAATTTCTTTGGCCCCTGACATTAAGGACATTGTTGGGCTGACCCACTCCACACAAAATGATCCTGGTGAATTCACTATTGATAAAATACACAGTGATATAAAGAAGCTTAAGGGAAATAAGGCTGCAAGAATCTTTAAAATTCCTTTGGCATTGTTAAAGCACTGGACCAGTTATCTTCTTGTGGCTGTTCAATATTATCTGGAGAATATGGTTGGTCACATCCATCTAGTAAAAAAAGCATTATTTTACCAATTTGAAAAAATAAAGACAGAAAATGAGACTATTGTAACTATTATGGCATTATTCTTCTATGTATCACAGCTGCTGCTATCTTAAAGAGCAAAAGAAGACCACAGCAAGCTGACTTCACTCCCGGCCATTCAATGACAGAGCAGATCTTCACAGTGTGCCCTCTTATCAAGAAGGTACAAGATTTCAAGAACCCCATTAAGATTTTTCTTGCAGATATCAAATCTGCATATGATTCTCTTGACCAGAAACTAAGTAAATTTATTTTTACACATATGCTTTGATGATAAAAACTTCACCAACATCAATTTTGCAGATGCCATACCTCTAGTTGCTGAAGCAGCAGACAAGATAGTTCTCACTTGAAGCCCTGGAAAGCTCAGTGGCAAAAGTTGGCCAGAAAATTGAGGTAAAACTTCTAGTCAGATTTTTGAACATGCTGCAGACTACAGCAACTTTGTGGGTGACCACCCAGTTAAGATTATCGGTGATTTCACCTACCTTGGCTTTCTTGTCAATAACATGGGCAGCACTGAAAGAACTTGAAAACCACACTGCAAAACGTTCTTCAGTAATGGGGGCCTCACCAAGAACATCTTTCACAAACCAAACACCATAAGTAGAGAGATGAAGCTGAGGATATATAATGGTTTGGTGTTTTTTCTACCCATCTTACGAAAGGCTGCCCATCAAGAATTTTCCCATATTTGAAATGCCACCATCCCCTTTTACTGCAAAAAAGGGGTTGAATCCAATATTCTGACCTAATTGACTGAAACATGGCACCTCCTTGTCAAGACTGAAAGGAAGCTGGATACCATTCAACTGACGCATTTCTGAATGACTGAAAACATCAAATGGAACAAATTCAGGTCAAACTAAAAGATCCATTTTCTAACTAAACAGATCCCACGCTCTCTCAAACAGTCACCCAGCACTCTCTAAGGTGATGGGTCATCTGCTCAACATTCCTACCAGCTACCCCATGAAAATCATCTTTGACTTTGAATCAATAAAAGCAGGATGGAAGAGACCCTCTGGAAGATCTAAAACATGATGATTGGATGGCATCAACAGACATCTGTCCCTCACAGGCATCCTATCCTGTAACATGCTAGATTTGGCTCAGGACAGAACATCATGTAGGAGCATAATGCAGTCAGTGGCCTCTATACCATCCATGCAAAAGCATGAGAATTACAATATATTAGTGATATGCTATCATAAATTGGAACTAGAAACCTGATAATAATAAGGAATCTGCAAGCTAGCTCCCTAAATATGTGCATTAGGCTGTCTCAACTAAATGCTGTTCAAAGAGGAAAAGGGCCTTTCTATAATTCCAGGGAAATTGTATTCCATTCTTTCCCCACCCTCCTGCACTAAAGCCTCTCTCTCCAGTTAGGGTCCCAGGAACCTTGCTTTTCGGGGGACCACATCCTAATCATGTTCCCATATACATTTTAGTATATAGGGTGTAGTATTTCCCTCCCAAAGTTTTGGACCAATTTGTGTCAGTCGTTCTTTATGTAGACAATATGCTTTTGCTGCCCCAAACTGCTCTAGATTTGAAGCATGTAAGAGAATTTCAGCTCTTTTTGCCAACAGGAACACCTGATCGTAAACTATCAGAAAACTAAAGTAATTTCCTCTGGTCACAGACCATGCTCTATAAATGGAAGGTGGATATATTGAACAGGTCAGGTTTTTCCCTTATCTGGGTACTCATTTCCCTTATAATGACCAATGGAATAAGAGAAGGTATATAGAGGAAATAGAGTTTTCAAGGCTAAATTTTCCCCATGGACCCAATGAAATGAAGCACTATTTGAATAGAACTTAGGACTGAGAGTCAGAGTTGTTAAAGTCCATGCCCAAATATTATATGGTGAACAAATCTGGGGCTCAAAAGACCTGAGGGTGTTAAAATGCAAAACAAATTTTTAAGGAGAATATTCACCCTCCCAAATAGCTGCTTTACTTAGGGCAGAGACAGGGGAGTGTGCTATTTCAACTAAAGCTCACTGCCTTTATATTGATTATTGGCTGCATATTCAGCATATGAATCTACAGCATCTTCCAAGGTTATGTCTGGAGAAACAGCTTAACAAGACACTCCCTACCATTCCCCTTGCTTTTGCAAATCCGTTGTTCTTCATATTCCTTAGGCTTCTTAGAACTTTACCTGGCTTGGGTGTAAAATTTCTAATCAAGCTTAGAGCAGTAGATATTTGCAGACAACCAGACATGGCCGTTGTCCATACAATAAATATATCCCCTTAGCTTTCTCATTTAAAGGTTATTCATAATTACGATAAATATTTTGAATAATATGTTAAGGAGGTCTTATGTAAACAGCCTATCTGGAAGGGAGTTATGCTGGTATTGAGACATAATTGTCTTTCTCCATGGCAGTCTGGCTGGTTGAAGATTTTCCACACTATATATCTTTTTTGTAATCTGTACTGTCTCTTGAGAAATAGCCCAAATCCTGGCTTAGATGCCATTTACTGCACCAGCTCAAAAAACAGAATACCTATTACATAGTGAAAATGTCTTGATTATATTGGCTGTGGCTGTATTTGCCTGGTCAGCAACAAGCGCAAGAAAAAAGTATGTGAAAGAGGCTTCTTATGACATAGATGAAATATAGTCATTTAACTCTTGTTACTTTATTTTTGTATATAGCTTCAGAGGGAGGAAGACTGATTTTAGAAGACAAGTTAATCTCGTGTTTTTTAGTATTTGTATTTTTAAAATTTGTATCCATTTTTAAGCTGGGTTGATTTTAAAACATGGATTTCTTATGTATGTTATGACCTAAGGCTAAGAAATTTGATTCCCATATTAGCCTCATTTCAAAGCCGTATGCCCATATAAGCTATCGCCTTATTTAGTAATTATCTCCAGGAAGCTGCCATCCCTCCTATAAACAGATTCCATTTAGTTGCATAACTGGCCTGAATTATAACAGATCAATCAGCTGCTGCAATAAAGGTGCTTTGTCTGGGACTAATGGTTTCTGGGGGAGGGAGTTTTATGGCTTGAGAAAATTACTGTACTATTTTGTTTAGTTTGAACATTTAATGGGATATCAAAGGTGCCTGAAGGTTTTGGAAAGATGTTTAAGATTAAAAAAAACCAATCCAAATAAATAAGAATACCACTTTGGAACACTGCTGGCTATTCACAAAGCTTTTGGACCTGTGGTGACCACAACCCACAAGGGTTAATTTTCAGGCTTTTATTGCCTTGTCAAAATCTTAAAATTTCTCAGCTGTTCTTACTTAATATTTAAAGTATGAGAAATTTTTAAAAATCTGATACCCCCTGCAAAGTAAGTTCCTGATTGTGAATGTAAAAAATTGTCTGCTGTTGAGATTGCATTCTTCTTCTCCCTGTTATGTACTGACCTAAAGAGAATTTTAAAATAAGCCATAACTGACTTGTAGTTTACACAGCTACATGAAACAAGACATGATTAACAGATTTTAAGGCTAGAAAGGACCTTTATGACCATCTAATCTGACCTCCTGCATAACACAGCCAATAGAACTTTACCTGGTAATTTCTGCATCATTCCCATACAAGGGAATAGAAAAGTAAGTGGAAAAAATGAGGAGGTATTAAATGACAGAAGAGGGAGCAGGGAAAAATCAGAAGTCAGCTCATGCTTCTGAGCAGCAGCAGCAGGACAAACATCAAATTGGGTATGTGGATCAAGAACTTGAGAGGTAATGTCTGATCCTAATCACTTGACTACACCAAATATAAATTCCCTCATTCAGTTTGCACTTTTCTGACTGTTCATTAAACAAAACAAACAGATCGCTCCATTTACATCATTCTTTTTATAATGGTTAAAACAACAAATTTTTAATTAAAATATTCTATTCTTAGAAATAGAATTCTCGGAAGTCTTTTCTATGCTGACAGCCCACACATGACCTTACACACCATGTGCACAATTAACATAGAGCTTATGTTGTGTTCAGATCCTCTTGCTGACCCTCTACTCTGGGATGAACATCAGTCAAAGGTATTCTGTTTCTCAGCATTTCTGTGAACATACATGCATCCGATGAAGTGAGCTGTAGCTCACAAAAGCTTATGCTCAAATAAATTGATTAGTCTCTAAGGTGCCACAAGTACTCCTTTTCTTTTTGTGAACATACAGAAACTCTCTTCCAGATTTTCTCACAAATCTGCCCAGCTAACTCCTCCGTAACCTCATTTTCTAGTTTATTATCTGAACAAGTAACGTTCTCATCTCAGAACTCAAGAACAAAAACAAAAAACAAATGAGACACCCAACAATAAATAAAAGTAATCTTAATACTGATGAAATCATCATTTCAAATTGCATGAAAACATGTCTTTCAACCCTTAAGTGGACATACTTGGACACTTTTTTACAACTGGAATATATTCACACCTATAAATCAATTTTTAACTACGGTGTAACATAGTAGTATAACATTAGAATATGTAAATATATTTCACACTGTATTTTTGCATTAGGTATATTAAGTGTATTATACACTTAAATTTCCAGTAGCTTACAGTGGTGGCATGAACTGATGTTTTTCTGTCATTGCAAGACATTATCCTATTATCACAAAACTGTATCAGTTAATGCTTTTGGCTCCTACTTTCAGACAGAAACCTCATGCCTGTTTATTGCACACAGCGAAGAACTGTATACTGCATCACACCAAGCTGAACATTAATGTAGTTGGGTGAAAAGTTTAGCGCTGGTCCAACACATACTGTTCTTGTCCAGCTTTTTTCCAAATATTACAGTGATCAACTCAATATTTTGTCATTAGAATATGATTAACTAGCACCAGAAAACAGTATTGCATGTTTCTATTATTTTCCCCAATATAATCCATCTCCACTTGTACAACTTAAAAGATTTTCCCCTTCCCATGCCCAATAAGCTTTCTTAACTTCTGTTGCAAATATTAAAGATTTTCAGTCCATTTAAATTTGAAACTTTTTATTATTTTTCTGGCATTTCTTTACATAAAACAGATTTTTTAAAGTGTATATACAGTACAGCAATGCACTTCTAATATCTAGTTCTGTAGTTATTTAATCTTGAAATCGTCTATCGTTCAGAAACCTCTACTACTGTGATCTTATAGTTTATGATGCCAGCTGAGCTTTCTTGATTAAATTATTTCCTGGAGATGGCTTTATTCTAATGTGATTAAATTTAGAATTCCCTAACTCTCCTGGTGTTGGTTATACTATCTGTGTTTTTTATAATGCCTGCTTAAAGACCTCCGCAAACATCTCCGTATTAATCAAAAACAAACCAACTTTTACCCTCTTGACTCTTAATATCAGCAGTAGCAAACTGAAACCTTTTTGTTTTAATTTAAAACAAATTAATGTCTCTTTGTGGCGTCCTCTGGGATTGGCGCTCCTTATGAGGTACTAAAAGGAGAAAATGGAAAAACCCGGAGTCGAACTGGATACAGTGGTCCTAAAGAAAATGGGCCAGGGAAGCCTGTGTTTGGAAGGGGGCAAATGGCCCTTGTGATGGGGATGTCTGACTACTAAATTGCATAGATGTGTTACCTGAAACGTAACACAACAAGCATCTACACAACAAAGTCCCTCAACTGAATGTAGTTCATACACAGGTCAGGATATATAAGCTAGTCTTCCTTCTGAGGGTCAATCACATCACTGCCAGTGCGGGCATAAAGCTATACAAGGCTACGATTAATCTACCACTGCAATTTCAAATTTCCCTGTGTACTGTGCAAGTGTACTCTCTGGATACTTAACTGAACTCTACTCCCCCAGGGTCAACATTACAATAGAACACCTCCCTGATTTAAGTTTCCAGTGTGAACATCAGCAGGTTTTTTCCCCCCTTTGTCAGCCATTCCAGCTTACCTGAGAGGGATAAGAAGCTACCAGTGGCCAAATTAGGTTTAGGGCCAATGCATGAGCAGGTCAAGTACTCTGGTCCCATAACTGAAATCAACAAGTCTGTAACAGAATATTGAGGCAGCTCATTGAGCTGAAATTTTAAAGGTCTAAGAATCAGAGCAATGAAAAATGTAATGCATTAAAGGTTACATATACTAAAGTGAAAGTCAATTATGTCTGGGTGGGTATCCAAGTGGTGTGCCTTTCTAAAAAACTTTTAACAAATTTTTAGATCATCTCTGCTATTTTCCTCCAGTACATCATTGTTCCTTCTTGATTGATCTACAGAATTAGCATAAATTAATAAGATCTAGAAGCTCCTGAATCTGGAAGTAAAATGATGTGTTAATGACTCAGTGTACTTTGCAATGGACCTTTTGAAATTATCTTTCATCTAAGTCTGCAGAATGTTGCAGCAGGAAAATCTTTGAAGGACATGTAAATCTTAAGACTTGTCTACACAAACATTTAGTTCACTGCAGGCTGGTGTGTCACTCTACAGCACTAGCCAGTGGCACACTAAATGTCCATGTGGAACCTGCTGATGCACATTAACAGACCATTAGGGCACTTCAATCTACTCCCATTTCAAAGTGGGGTCAATCAAAGAACACCGTTGAACTGGTTTCAGAGTAGCAGCCATGTTAGTCTGTATTTGCAAAAAGAAAAGGAGTACTTGTGGCACCTTAGAGACTAACAAATTTATTTGAGCATAAGCTTTTGTGAGCTACAGCTCACTTCATCGGATGCAACTGGTTGAAATGGTAGTGCTCATCAGCAGGGCCCACATGAACAGTTAGTGTGCAGCAGGGTAATGCAGGTATATTCACACCCCAGCTTGCTGCAAACTAAACTTTCCTGTACTCAAGCCCTGAGTTTAATGCAGTTACAAATTCTATTTGCTGCAAAGTTCCAAATCTCTGACTTAAGCCCTAATATTGTCAAAAAATTAAAAATAAAGCCATTGAGTACCTTGCTTTGGATACTCTTTTCCATGTGTTTTTCATTGGTTGGGGATGTCTCACTTTTCTTTCTGGATTCAACTCTATGCCTTCTCAGTGCCTATCAGGATAACCACTGTACTCAGAATCCGGGCCACAGGATCCTTTCAGAGTCACAGCACAGACTTCAGGTGTCACTCAGTCCACAGTCTCCTGTGTTCTGTCTCAATTTCTAAGATCCCTCTTGAGACATGCATTAAGTACACAGAGTTCCCCACCAACAGAAAGAAACATGAGAGAATTCTATGAAATACTAAATTTCCCATCTGTATTGTGCAGTTGACAGCACACATGTTAACAGGAGCCCATAAGAAATGCATAGCCTACAATAAATAAGCTAAGGATCTGTTATATAAACATCATGGATGTATGCATGAGATTCACGGCTATGGTGGGCAGATTCCCAGAATTGTCACTACTACATCTGGTCAAAATCTGACCTGTCCAGGAACTTCTTACTAGCAAGAACTAGCAAGTTCCATGGGGGGTTGGCTAATTAAGAAATACTTCCCCTTCCTCTTCTGAACTAGTCTTGTCTCTAGACTCACCTCCAGTCATTCTCCCCTTTCACACACTAACTGATGTAAATACTGACATGTGCTGTCATCTCACTTGACTTTGGGGCTATACAGGAGACAATGATACCACCCTTGTACTGTGACGAGAGAATTTTGCCTCAGTTGCCCAGAATGCCTTGTTAAGCTTTGAATGGAAAATCTGCAGAAAAACCTCAGAAGGGGTTTAAATTAACTGAAATTATAAAATTGCTTAATTGAACATAAAATAAGTGGACCCTTTGACATGCTTAGAACAGTGATTATTTTTAAGAACAAGGCTTTGATTAAATAGAAATTAACAATAGCTTAAATCTAGTAATGGCAGCTATAGGGTTATAGAATGTAGTGGGAAATCCCATAGAGATACATGGTGGCTTATAGAAACCAGTGGGTCTTTAGCTACGGTTCATCCAAAGGTCAGCTAAGAAAACTCCATAGGAATATATGGGAGCCCATAGGATACAATGGAAGGAAATGTTACATTAGAATGAGTCAGCAAAATCCCATAGGGATACATCGTAGCCCATAGAACTGAATGGGGCTTCTGTCATGTGACGTAGGTACATGTGACTGGTGATGACATCAGAGCTCAGCTGAAAGCTGATTGGTTGAATTATGATCATAAATTATGTAATGCTGCAAAGTCATATATAAAGGGAGCAACCGGCAGGCTAAAACCTTTTAGGGATACAGACCAGCAAAAGAGCAGAACACTCCAGACACCTACGCAAGCGAAGCCACCTGAGAAACTGCATTGAAGAAAGAAAAGGAGTACTTGTGGCCCCTTAGAGACTAACCAATTTATTTGAGCATAAGCTTTCATGAGCTACAGCTCACTTCATAGCTACTTGAAAGCCAGCAACTGTAACAGCAGCAGCCGTCCACCCCAAGACTCCCAGGTTGCCTTGGCAATAGCTGGTTTTAGCACCCCACCTGCAAGAGGCCTCCACGGCAGCCCAGCAGGGCTACCATCTCCACCTGAGGCTCTGTTTTACCTCTGGCTGAAACAGAAGTGAACAGCCCAGCTGCCAACAGCCCACCTAGGGACAACACTCTAAAAACGACTCGTCAGAGAAGGAAGGACCATTTGTGATGATTCAGAGGGAATTTAAAGAAGCTTCTGTAAGTTAAAATCTCTCTTTAACATTCTGAAGCATATGGGTTTTGCCGGTCCATAAAGCTGGATGCATGCGGTTTGAGTGAGATCTCCCTACCCATTTAGTACCTGCTAAGCCAGCATCTACTAAATATTTAGCATTAATTAGTTAGTATTAGACGTTAATTGATATATAACAATTGATTGTTATAGATGTTTAATTGCTATATATGTAATAGATGTTACATGCTTGTTAGTTATATTGTTACAGTGCTTTAGAGTATTAAGTGAATATATATGTAATGGATATTCTTCTTTGAGTGCTTGCTCATATCGATTCCAATTAGGTGTGTGTGCGCCACGTGCACGACCGTCGCAAGATTTTTACCCCAGCAACACTCAGTGGGTCGGCTGAGGCGCCCCTTGGAGAGGCACCTTCATGGTGCCGGATATATGCCCCAGCTGACCCAGCGCCCCCTCAGTTCCAATGACCGTCACAGGCGGTAAGAAGGAACTGTGGAGCACAGCATAGCTCATCTCCACTTTCCCTAGCATTCGCTTTAGTACCTGTTAATAGTTTGTGATTAGTTGTTAGTAGTTAAATGTTACTTAGTATAGTTAGATTTAGTTTACTTAGTGGGGTGGAACGGGGTCTTCTCCCCTCTCCCCCGTCCCGGTACCGGGGCCCATGCCTGGGTCTCCGGGTTTCAAACCCTGTTCAGCTTGCCTGAAGCCAGTGCCAATGGGAGACCCCTACGACTCTTGTCTAAGGTATCTGGGGGAATCCCACCAAGCAGACAAGTGCCGTATTTGCAAAGCCTTCAAGCCAAGAACCAAAAAGAAGCGGGACTTTAGAATGAAGTAGCTCCTTAGCCCAGTCCCTTCCTCTGCGCACTGGGACTCGACGGCGTCTTCGGTGCGGAGGGCCCCTGTGGCACCGACTAGTCCGGCACTGGGTTCGGACTCTAAGACTCACGGCGCCAGGTCTCCCCAGCACCTCCACCACCACGGCGCCAGTCCCTATCTCCAGGCCAGAAGAAGCAGCAGCCCAAGCAGGTGCTGACTCCTCCTTGTTTGTTGGTTCGACAGCCATCGACACTTCCCACACTGCAGCTGGAGCCGCATCCATTGCCGGAGCACACAGGACAAGTAATGTCAATCAGCTCCTGCACCGTCAACTCCGGAGTCGCAAGGGCCGGCAAGTCCGGTGCATATAAGCTTCCCGGTGCACACCACGGTCAAGCTGAGGCTGCCTTCTACGCTGAAGACCTTTTCAACAGCGCGGGACTTGATTGCGCTCACAGAGCCAACTCCTCTGCAGCCAGTGGCACCTCCGGTGCGGGCAGTGCTGTCGAAGGGAAAACCGTCCCTGATACGACCACTGTCGCCAAGTGAAGTAGGACGGCACAGGTTCCAGTCCCGATCTTGGTCCCAGCACCTTTCATGGCGTCACTCACAGTCCCGGCACCGATATCGTTCTCGGCACCGGTTGTACTCACTACACCGCTGTGCCTCGCGACGATCCGAATAGTGGTGTGCCGGTACCGATCGGACTCCCAGCACCGGTCAGAGTGGCACTCGACCTGGAGTCGATCCTGGCGCCGATCTTGCCGGAGGTTGCTATCGAGATCCAGATCAGGTTCCCGGTACCAATACGACTGCAGGCACTGATTGACGTCTCAGTACCATTCTGCATCACACCACCGGACCATGGCACCGTACAACACGGGAGGACTCAGCACCAATATGTACGGCACCGCCTTGGCCGTCTCGCTCTGCCTCCACGTTGTCATGCTCACAAGGTAGCCACCACACCCAGGACCAGGGCGAGGACGGTGCAGGCCAGTGGCTGGACAAAGGCCAGGACCCAGGCCAAGGACCTCCACAGTGGTCTTTTTGGATCCCCTGGGCATACTGTCAGGCCCCTTTGGCTTCCTATTCCGCCCCTTTGGAGCCTCAAGTACCAGAGGCCACTGTGTCTTGCCCCCCACTGGGAGTTTCTGAGGTGACTGCTCCAGCACCAATACAGGTCCACCCCCCGAGTGTGGTGGACCTTGGGCAACAAGATCCTTCACAAGAGGACCTCCTGCAGGATCTCTTAGTGCCGGGGGTATCTTCCTCATCCTCGCCTGATGAGGCAGTGGCAGGGACTATGGTTTCAGGCCCTCCTCCTATGGACTTCCACACTCACCAGGAACTGCTCCACAGGGTGGTGTGCAATATGAACCTCCAGGGAGAGGAGGTGGTGGAGACAGCCTCTATTCCACCTACGGCCAAGGGGGTGGAAAGGAAGTACTTTGTCCCCTCAAAGGAATACCAGTAGCTCTATACGCACCCCCAACCGTGCTCCCTTGTTATGGCTTTGGTCAACGAGAAGGAACGGCACAGTCAGCAGATCCCGGCGCCTAAATCAAAGGACGCTAGACACCTAGACTTGTTTGGGCGCAAGGTGTACTCGGCCGGAGGCTTGCAGCTCAGGGTGGCCAACCAGCAGGCACTCCTGAGCCAATATGATTACAATTTGTAGCACTCTATGGAACACTTCAAAGAGTTGGTTCCACAGGAGTCCAGAGAGGAATTTGGGGCTCTAGTAGAGGAGGGCAAGAAGGTGGCCAGAACCTCCCTACAAGCCTCTCTGGACACAGCTGACTCAGCGGCTAGGACCCTGGCCTCAGACATAGCCATGCGCCGCATCTTGTGGCTGCAGGTCTCTGGCTTACCAGCAGAGTTGCAGCAGACCCTCCAAGACCTGCCCTTTGATGGCCAGGGCCTATTCTCCAAAAAGACAGACTCAAGGCTGCAGAGTCTGAAGGACTTGAATTATCATGCGCTCTCTGGGAATGCATACCCCAGTAATGCAGAGAAGGCCCTTCAGACCACAGCCTCAGAGATCCTACCCTCCCCCTCGGCCAAGACAGGACTTCTTTAGAAGATGTGGCCGAGGTGGTAAAAGAAAACAAACTGGCCGCCAGGGCCCTCCCAAGCCATCAGCAGGGCCTAAGCAGAACTTTTGAAGGTGCGCCTGAGGACGGAGCACCAGTCTCCAATCAGGATCCTTCCCCGTCTTTCCAAGATAATCTCTCCCCTTTCCTCCATGCGTCATCTCACATAACATCAGACCATTGGGTCCTACGCACGGTGGAAAGGGGTTACTCCTTCCAATTTGCTTCCCCCCCCATCCACCCATCCCTCTTCAGGGACCCTTCTCTCAAGCACCTCCTTCAACAGGAGATCCAATCACTCCTAGCTGTGGGAGCGATAGAGGAGGTTCCAAGAGTCAAGGGGCAGGAGTTTTTACTCCCGCTACTTCCTAATCCCCAAGGTCAAGGGTGGGCTTCGGCCCATCCTGGACCTACGCCAACTCAACAAATTCATGGTAAAGTTGAAGTTCCGCATGGTCTCACTAGGGACCATTATTCCTTCCTTAGATCCTGGAGACTGGTATGCCACCCTCGACATGAAGGACACGTACTTCCACATTGCAATCTACCCAGCACACAGACGCTTCTTTCGCTTTTTGGTCAATCAACAGCACTTTCAATTCACCGTCCTTCCTTTCGGCCTGTCCATGGCCCCCAGGGTGTTTACCAAGTGCATGGCTGTTGTGGCTGCCTCCCTTCGTCGACAACGAATCCAAGTGTTCCCATATCTCGACGACTGGCTTATTTGGGGTCACTCCAGGGATCAGGTGCAGTCTCGTGTTCAGCTCACAATGAACACGTTCAATCGACTGGGCTTCCTGCTCAATGTCGCGAAATCCACTCTGGTACCAACCCAGAGGATAAAATTCATAGAAGCAGTCTTAGACTCAGGCCTAGCCCGGGCACTTCTATTGGAAGCACGCTTCCAATCCCTGGCGAACATCGTCCACAGCCTGCAAAGCTTCCCGACGTCGACTGTGAAAACATGCCTATGCCTCCTGGTATACATGACCTCTTGCACGTATGTGACCATGCACTCCAGGCTGCGACTACGTCCACTCCAAGCCTGGCTATCAAAAGTATATCACCCAGGTCGGGACAGTTTGAGCATGGTGGTTACCATCCCGCCAGGGATATTAGCCTCTCTATGCTGGTGGCTGAACCCCCAAATCAGTGTGCGAAGGGGTGCCATTTCATGCCCCACAACCCTCCGTGTCCCTAGTCATGGATTCATCATCCCTGGGATGGGGAGCCCCCCTCGGGAACCTCCATACACAGGGGCTATGGTTGGCAGGAGAGTTATCCCTGCACATCAACGTACGGGAACTCAGAGCAGTGTGCCAGGCATGTCAAGCATTCCGAGAGCACATTCAAGGCCATTGTGTTGCAGTCCTCACAGACAACACAACGGCGATGTTTTACATCAACAAGCAAGGGAGAGCCCGGTCATCACCCCCCCTGTCAGGAGGCCACTTGTCTGTGGGAATTCTGCATAGCCCACTCGATCCACCTGGTGGCATCGTGTCTCCCAGGAGTCCAGAACACCTTAGCAGACCACCTCAGGGAGTGGTCAGTTCGCCTGGATGTCATCCACTCTGTCTTCCTGAAGTGGGGCTTTCCCCGATAGACCTATTTGCCTCTTGTGAGAATAGGAAATGCCAAGTGTTCTGCTCTCTACAAGAACACTCTCTACGGGTTCCCTGTTGGATGCCTTCCCAATACAGCCTTTCCTCCATTCCCGCTAGCCCACAGGGTCCTGCTCAAGCTGCGCAGGAACAGAGCCTGTCAAGGTTCCTCCCCCACTCTGAACGCTAGGGTACAGATGTGGGGACCTGCATGAAAACCTCCTAAGCTTATCTTTATCAGCTTAGGTCAAAAAGTTCCCCAAGGTACAAAATATTCCACCCTTTGTCCTTGGATTGGCCCACTACCACCACCAAACAAATACTGGTTACTAGGGAAGAGCTGTTTGGAAACGTCTTTCCCCCCAAATACTTCCCAAAACCTTGCACCCCACTTCCTGGACAAGGTTTGGTAAAAAGCCTCACCAATTTGCCTAGGTGACTACAGACCCAGACTCTTGGATCTTAAGAACAATGAACAATCCTCCCAACACTTGCACCCCCCCTTTCCTGGGAAATGTTGGATAAAAAAGAGCCTCACTAATTTGCATAGGTGACCACAGACCCAAACCCTTGGATCTGAGAACAATGAAAAAGCATTCAGTTTTCTTACAAGAAGACTTTTAATAGAAATAGGAGTAAATAGAAGTAAAGAAATCCCCTCTGTAAAATCAGGATAGTAGATACCTTACAGGGTAATTAGATTCAAAACATAGAGAATCCCTCTAGGCAAAAACTTAAGTTACAAAAAAGATACACAGACAGAAATAGTTATTCTATTCAGCACAATTCCTTTCTCAGCCATTTAAAGAAATCATAATCTAACACATACCTAGCTAGATTATTTACTAAAAGTTCTAAGACTCCATTCCTGGTCTATCCCCGGCAAAGGAAGCATAAAGACAGACCCATAGACCCTTTGTTTCTCTCCCTCCTCCCAGCTTTTGAAAGTATCTTGTCTCCTCATTGGTCATTTTGGTCAGGTGCCAGCGAGGTTACCTTTAGCTTCTTAACCCTTTACAGGTGAGAGGAGCTTTCCCCTGGCCAGGAGGGATTTCAAAGGGGTTTAC
Source organism: Lepidochelys olivacea (assembly GCF_965140295.1). NCBI lineage: Eukaryota > Metazoa > Chordata > Testudines > Cheloniidae > Lepidochelys > Lepidochelys olivacea. The sequence goes on from NC_140414.1 coordinate 101,060,045, forward strand.
CCTTCCCTTTATATTTATGACAGAGCCCATCTGATTTTGGTCACCCCAGCATGGCCCAAACAGCACTGGTATGCCATTCTCTTAGAGCTGTCGGTGGACACTCCAATTCCACTCCCACTGTGGCCAGACCTGATCACTCAGGACCATGGACGACTCTGTCATCCTGACCTGCAATCTCTCTACCTCACAGCGTGGATGCTGCATGGCTAACTCAATCTGAGCTGTGCTGCTCTCGCTTGGTACAGCAGGTCCTTCTGGGTAGCAGGAAGCCCTCTACCAGGGCCACATAATTAGCCAAGTGGAAGCGTTTTTCCTGCTAGTGCACTCAGTCTTACAGCCCCACTACAGGCATCAGTACCTATCATCTTGGACTACCTCCTGTCCTTAAAACAGCAGGGCTTGGCAATATCATCCATCAGAGTGCACCCGGCAGGTATTTCGGCTTTCTATCCAGGCAAAAACGGGCGTGTGGTCTTCTCCAATCCCATGGTCAGCAGATTTCTCAAGGGGTTGGAGTGCCTGTTCCCACGAATTTGACAACCAGTCCCTATGTGGTATCTGAACCTGGTCCTCTCCAAACTCATGGTTGCCCCATTCGAGCTGATGGCCACCTGCTTGCTCCTGTACCTTTCCTGGAAGACAGCCTTCCTTGTAGCTATCACCTCGGTGAGGCGTTTGTCTGAGCTCAGGGCACTCAAATCAGAACCACCGTATATAGTGTTCCGTAAGGACAAGGTACAGCTGCAACCCCACCCGGCCTTGCTCCCTAAGGTGGTGTCTGCCTTCCATCTCAACCAGGACATCTTTGTCCCCATCTTCTACCCGAAGCCACACACCTCTTGATGGGAACAATAGCTAGCACTCCCTGGATGTTTGCAGGGCCCTTGCCTTCTACATCAAGCGAATGAAACCTTTCAGGAAAACGTCACAGCTGTTGGTGTGGCAGACCGGATGAAGGGCCTTCCGGTCTTCTCCCAGTGCATCTTGTCCTGGATCACATCATGCATCCGTGCATGCTATGACTTGGCTGGTGTCCCAACTACGCACCTTGCCGCCCACTCCACGCTGGCTCAGGCTTCATCTTCTGCTTTCCTGGCACACGTACCCATACAGGAGATATGTAGGGCAGCGATGCATACCTTCGCTGCCCACTATGCGATAATTCAGCAGTCCAGGGGTGATGCTGCATTTGGTTCAGCAGTCCTTCACTCTGCAACATCTCACTCCGACCCCAACACCTAGGTAAGGCTTGGGAGTCCCCTAATTGGAATCAATATGAGCAAGCACTCGGAGAAGAAAAGACGGTTACTCACCTTTAAATGTTCTTCTTCGAGATGTGTTGCTCATATCCATTCCAAACCCGCTCTCCTTCCCCTCTGTTGGAGTAGCAGGCAAGAAGGAACTGAGGGGGTGCTGGGTTGGCTGGGGCATATATCCGGCACCATGAAGGCGCCCCTCCAGGGGGCACCTCAGCCGACCCACCGAGTGTTGTTGGGGTAAAAATCTTCTGACGATCATGCATGCGGCACGCGCACACACCTAATTGGAATGAATATGAGCAACACATCTCGAAGAACAACAGTTACAAAGGTAAGTAACCATCTTTTGTTAGAGTATATGTTATAGAGTTAAATGGAATTGTTGTTGCTGTGTTGTGTATTTATTTATCGTGCTGCTTCCTTTACATTGTATCTGTAACCTTCACTGTTTTATTTATTTTTATTTTTACTTCTATCTCTCCTCTTTTTTTATTGTAACCTCTCACTTCAAAATACATTATTTTTGTTTTCGAAGAATTTATTACTTGCTGCCTATTCTTGATCGGAGGGCTATATCTGTGTCCTTCAAGGGGAAAGTTAGCTGACCTTGATTGGTGGGCCATAATCTTTAATACTGGAATAGGCAAACTGAAAATAGAGTCTTAAATTAAAGAGTTGGGTTCAAATCTTCAGATAACAGTACTATCTCTGAAAAACAGCATTGCCCTACACAAATCCATAAGTATGGTGAGAAAGAATGCATGCACCTCTGGCAAACACGTTTCCTTCCTCAGAATTACTTCACCACCTGGACAAATCAAAATGGTCGGGTGTATTTATTGTAGTTTGAAAGGAGAAGTTATGACAAAGTTACACCATATAAAATAGCAAATGGTATGATAGCAATGTAGTACAAAATCACAAAGATTACCAGTTGTCACACTTCAGGCCATAAACTGATCATCATGTGTGGTCAGGAAGAAACTTCCTATGGCACAGCACAATTTGTGTATTATGAGAGGATAGATCTTCCTAAGGAATATCTAGCATTAGCCATAGTACAGATATTACTGTATTACAATAGGTTATTTGTACTGTGGTAGCACATAGAGATAAGGACACCAAATTTGCTAGTCACTGTATAAACATAACCAAAAACTACTAGTCTAATTCCAGTATGGCAGTGCACAGCACATCCCTGCTTCTCAGACAGTACTGTCCATCTTTTTAAAATTATGTTGAATTACTTCCACCTGTCATACTAAGGGTATGTCTACACTACGAAATTAGGTCGAATTTATAGAAGTCGGTTTTTTTGAAATCGGTTTTATATATTCGAGTGTGTGTGTCCCCACAGAAAATGCTCTAAGTGCATTAAGTGCATTAACTCGGCGGAGCGCTTCCACAGTACCGAGGCAAGCGTCGACTTCCGGAGCGTTGCACTGTGGGTAGCTATCCCACAGTTCCCGCAGTCTCAGCTGCCCATTGGAATTCTGGGTTGATATCCCAATGCCTGATGGGGCTAAAACATTGTCGCGGGTGGTTCTGGGTACATATCGTCAGGACCCCGTTCCCACCCTCCCTCCCCCCGTGAAAGCAAGGGCAGACAATCATTTCGCGCCTTTTTTGTCTGCTGCCAGCCAAAGATGTAAAGGATAGATGGAGTGGGTCAGAACACGAAATAGACCAGATTTGTTTTGTACTCATTTTCCTCCTCCCCTGTCTAGATCACACTGCAGTCAGTCACAGAGAAGGCGCAGCGAGGTTAATCTAGCCATGTATCAATCAGAGGCCAGGCTAACCTCCTTGTTCCAATAACAACGATAACTTTGGTGCACCATTTCTTATTGGAACCCTCCGTGCAGTCCTGCCTGAAATACTCCTTGATGTACAGGCACACCCTTTGTTGATTTTAGCTCCCTGAAGCCAACCCTGTAAGCCGTGTCGTCAGTCGCCCCTCCCTCCGTCAGAGCAACGGCAGACAATCGTTCCGCGCCTTTTTTCTGTGCGGACGCCATACCAAGGCAAGCATGGAGGCCGCTGAGCTCATTTTGGCAATTAGGAGCACATCAACCACCACACGCATTATCCAGCAGTATATGCAGCACCAGAACATGGCAACGCGATACCGGGCGAGGAGGCGACGTCAGCGCGGTCCCGTGAGTGATCAGGACATGGACACAGATTTCTCTGAAAGCATGGGCCCTGCCAATGCATGCATCATGGTGCTAATGGGGCAGGTTCATGCTGTGGAATGCCGATTCTGGGCTCGGGAAACAAGCACAGACTGGTGGGACCGCATAGTGTTGCAGGTCTGGGACGATTCCCAGTGGCTGCGAAACTTTCGCATGCGTAAGGGCACTTTCATGGAACTTTGTGACTTGCTTTCCCCTGCCCTGAAGTGCATGAATACCAGGATGAGAGCAGCCCTCACAGTTGAGAAGCGAGTGGCGATAGCCCTGTGGAAGCTTGCAACGCCAGACAGCTACCGGTCAGTTGGGAATCAATTTGGAGTGGGCAAATCTACTGTGGGGGCTGCTGTGATGCAAGTAGCTCACGCAATCAAAGATCTGCTGATATCAAGGGTAGTGACCCTGGGAAATGTGCAGGTCATAGTGGATGGCTTTGCTGCAATGGGATTCCCTAACTGTGGTGGGGCTATAGACGGAACCCATATCCCTATCTTGGCACCAGAGCACCAAGCCGGCGAGTACATAAACCGCAAGGGGTACTTTTCGATAGTGCTGCAAGCTCTGGTGGATCACAAGGGACGTTTCACCAACATCAACGTGGGATGGCCGGGAAAGGTGCATGATGCTCGCATCTTCAGGAACTCTGGTCTGTTTCAAAAGCTGCAGGAAGGGACTTTCTTCCCAGACCAGAAAATAACTGTTGGGGACGTTGAAATGCCTATATGTATCCTTGGGGACCCAGCCTACCCCTTAATGCCATGGCTCATGAAGCCGTACACAGGCAGCCTGGACAGTGGTCAGGAGCTGTTCAACTACAGGCTGAGCAAGTGCAGAATGGTGGTAGAATGTGCATTTGGACGTTTAAAGGCGCGCTGGCGCAGTTTACTGACTCGCTTAGACCTCAGCGAAACCAATATTCCCACTGTTATTACTGCTTGCTGTGTGCTCCACAATATCTGTGAGAGTAAGGGGGAGACGTTTATGGCGGGGTGGGAGGCTGAGGCAAATCGCCTAGCTGCTGGTTACGCGCAGCCAGACACCAGGGCGGTTAGAAGAGCTCAGGAGGGCGCGGTACGCATCAGAGAAGCTTTGAAAACCAGTTTCATGACTGGCCAGGCTACAGTGTGAAAGTTCTGTTTGTTTCTCCTTGATGAAACCGCCCGCCCCTTGGTTCACTCTACTTCCCTGTAAGCTAACCACCCTCCCCTCCTCCCTTTAATCACCGCTTGCAGAGGCAATAAAGTCATTGCTGCTTCACAGTCATGCATTCATTATTCATTCATCACACAAATAGGGAGATGACTACCAAGGTATCCCAGGAGGGGTGGTGGAGGAGGGAAGGAAAATGCCACACAGCACTTTAAGCACAGCACTTTAAAAGTTTACAACTTTAAAATTTATTGAATGACAGCCTTCTTTTTTTTTGGGCAATCCTCTGTTGTGGAGTGGCTGGTTGGCCGGAGGCCCCCCCACCGCGTTCTTGGGCGTCTGGGTGTGGAGGCTATGGAACTTGGGGAGGAGGGCGGTTGGTTACAGAGGGGCAGCAGTGGCAGTCTGTGCTCCAGCTGCCTTTGCTGCAGCTCAACCATACACTGGAGCATTCTGGTTTGGTCCTGCAGCAGCCTCAGCATTGAATCCTGCCTCCTCTCATCACGCTGCCGCCACATTTGAGCTTCAGCCCTGTCTTCAGCCCGCCACTTACTCTCTTCAGCCCGCCACTTACTCTCTTCAGCCCTCCACCTCTCCTCCCGGTCATTTTGTGCTTTCCTGCACTCTGACATTATTTGCCTCCACGCATTCGTCTGTGCTCTGTCAGTGTGGGAGGACAGCATGAGCTCGGAGAACATTTCATCGCGAGTGCGTTTTTTTTTCTTTCTAAGCTTCACTAGCCTCTGGGAAGGAGAAGATCCTGTGATCATTGAAACACATGCAGCTGGTGGAGAAAAAAAAAGGGACAGCGGTATTTAAAAAGACACATTTTATAAAACAGTGGCTACACTCTTTCAGGGTAAACCTTGCTGTTAACATTACATACATAGCACATGTGCTTTCGTTACAAGGTCGCATTTTGCCTCCTCCCACCGCGTGACTACCCCCTCAACCTTCCCCCCTCCCTGTGGCTAACAGCGGGGAACATTTCTGTTCAGCCACAGGCAAACAGCCCAGCAGGAATGGGCTATACTGAGTGTCCCTGAAGAAAAGCACCCTATTTCAACCAGGTGACCATGAATTATATCTCACTCTCCTGAGGATAACACAGAGAGAGAAAGAACGGATTTTGGTTGAATGCCAGCAAACATACACTGCAATGCTTTGTTCTACAGTGATTCCCGAGTATGTGTTACTGGCCTGGAGTGATAAAGTGTCCTACCATGAAGGACGAAATAAGGCTGCCCTCCCCAGAAACCTTTTGCAAAGGCTTTAGGACTACATGTAGGAGAACCGCAAATGCCAGGGCAAAGTAATCCTTTCACATGCTTGCTTTTAAACCATGTATAGCATTTTAAAAGGTACACTCACCAGAGGTCCCTTCTCTGCCTGCTGGGTCCAGGAGGCAGCCTTGGGTGGGTTCGGGGGGTACTGGCTCCAGGTCTAGGGTGAGAAACAGTTCCTGGCTGTCGGGAAAACCGGTTTCTCCGCTTGCTTGCTGTGAGCTATCTACAACCTCCTCCTCCTCCTCCTCATCTTCTTCGTCCCCAAAACCTGCTTCCGTATTGCCTCCATCTCCATTGAAGGAGTCAAACAACACGGCTGGGGTAGTGGTGGCTGAACCCCCTAAAATGGCATGCAGCTCATCATAGAAGCGGCATGTTTGGGGCTCTGACCCAGAGCGGCTGTTCGCCTCTCTGGTTTTCTGGTAGGCTTGCCTCAGCTCCTTCAGTTTCACGCGGCACTGCTTCGGGTCCCTGTTATGGCCTCTGTCCTTCATGCCCTGGGAGATTTTCACAAAGGTTTTGGCATTTCGAAAACTGGAACGGAGTTCTGATAGCACGGATTCCTCTCCCCAAACAGCGATCAGATCCCGTACCTCCCGTTCGGTCCATGCTGGAGCTCTTTTGCGATTCTGGGACTCCATCATGGTCACCTGTGCTGATGAGCTCTGCATGGTCACCTGCAGCTTGCCACGCTGGCCAAACAGGAAATGAGATTCAAAAGTTCGCGGTTCTTTTCCTGTCTACCTGGCCAGTGCATCTGAGTTGAGAGTGCTGTCCAGAGCGGTCAGAATGGAGCACTCTGGGATAGCTCCCGGAGGCCAATACCATCGAATTGTGTCCACAGTACCCCAAATTCGAGCTGGGAACGTCGATTTAAGCGCTAATCCACTTGTCAGGGGTGGAGTAAGGAAATCGATTTTAAGAGCCCTTTAAGTCGAAATAAAGGGCTTCACTGTGTGGACGGGTGCAGGTTTAAATCGATTTAACGTTGCTAAATTCGACCTAAAGTCCTAGTGTAGACCAGGGCTAAAAGTATCTCTGACTTGACATACTTTCATATAAAAGTACAATAAAATTGAATTATTTTACCATTAAATATATTAACCTTTTGAATGTAGTGATTTACAAGCTTACATAAAATTTTATTGTTCCTCATGTTCATTATTACATTCTCTTTTAGGTTAAAAAATCCCCTACAATAATGTAGGGAAAGTGACAAAAGCATGGTCCAGTGGATATGGTGCAGAGGTTTGAGACTGTGGAGACCCGTGATCTATTGCTGCTTATGCCACAGATTGTTGGGCTCTTTATCTTGGGCCCAAGTTGATGAAACGGTTGATAATTCACATGGACAATTCCTATTTTTAAAAAAGGTCCAGCATCTGCCTAAGCAAACAGAGCAGAAACGATCATTTTTAAAGTGTTTGCTTGGAGGAATAGGTAACCCTTTAGAATATACCACCATACCGTCCTATTTGGGGAAACCTTTTGTTATATATCCAATCTGGCAATACCGTGGTTCCACTCTGTCCATGAGGGATTAGTGGTAATGTAGCAAGAGATTTTTGCCTTTCGCTAGCTGAATTACCTTATAAACACCTTAAATAAAAGCTTGCAGAAAAACCTAGGAAGGGATTTACAATTTGGGGAAATTATAACTCTTAATTAGACAATTAAAGAGTGGTGATAGTATCAGGACCCTTTGAAATACATAAAACAGTAATTAATTTTAAGATTAAAGTTTTAATTAAAAAAGAATTAATAGTAGTTTAAAATTAGAAAATCCAGTAATGGCAGATAAAGGGATGATGCAATAGAGATAGAGTATTGCATCACTTCGGGTGGGGAATGACTCAGCAGAAAAGCCCTTCCCTAGGGATACATGAAACTTCCTGTCACATGTAGGTACACATGACTGGGCGGGGCTAGGGGGGTAGAGCTAAGAAAATCTGGAAGCTGATTGGCTGACCTGCAGAGACCAACCAGTATATAAGGCTGACAGCTGGCAGGCTGGCCTTGTAGTGGGATTGGGACCTTGAAGGAGAGACCTGCAAGGAAGAAGCCCCACCTGAGAAGTAGCAGCAGCAATAGAACTCTGCAGAAGAGAGGCTGCCTGCAAAGGAGCAACAGAAGCAGCAGCAGCAGCAGCAGCAACCATAGAATTCCAAGCTTGCCATGGACAACAGCTGCTCCAGCAACCCAGCCAGCAGGGGGCTGCAGCAGCAGCTACCCCAACAGCCAAGCAGGCTTCCGTCTTTGCCACTGGAGGACAACTTTTATCTCAGCAGCACTGAGAGCCTAACTCGGCAGCAGCGAGGGAAGGAGCAGACTGAAGCAGACAACACTCTTACTGACAGAACAGAAGGCGAGTTTGTTCTGGGGAGCCCTCTGTATAAGTGAGACAAGCACCCTGGTAATATCCTGGAAATTCCTTTAGGGCGAGCCGCTTACCTATCCTTGCAACAAAGCCCGTTGCCAACTGAACCCACATACCTATTCAGGGGACACCATCATAGGGCCTAATCACATCAGCCACACTATCAGAGGCTGGTTCACCTGCACATCTACCAACGTGATATGTGCCAGCAATGCCCCTCTGCCATGTACATCGGTCAAACTGGACAGTCTCTACGTAAAAGAATAAATGGACACAAATCAGATGTCAAGAATTATAACATTCAAAAACCAGTTGGAGAACACTTCAATCTCTTTGATCACTCAATTACAGACCTAAAAGTTGCAATTCTTCAACAAAAAAACTTCAAAAACAGACTCCAAGGAGAGACTGCTGAATTGGAATTAATTTGCAAACTGTATACACTCAGGAACAAGCATGAGGGAATTCTATGAAATAGAAAACATCCTATCAGTACTGGGAGCAATAGATAACGTGCGTTAACACAGGAATTCAAGAAAAGATGCATATGCCTACATGAATAGAAGTGGGATCTAGCCATTGAATGTACAGCTGTCTGCAATGCATGCCTGATAGTCACAGACATGGTGGCCAGGTGCCCAGTCTGATCCTGAGAAGCAGAGCCACTAGGCAAACCAAAGGATGTGAAGGAAGTTCAGCAATTTGTAGGCATGGCTATCTTTCCAGATTCTGCTCACATCTATCAGAAACCTGTGAACCTTTGAGACTTTTAATATACAATGATGCAGCATGGGAATGGCCAGAGACCCAAGAATAGGCATTTGAAAGAGTAAATAAAATCATTAATGAGGCACCAGTCCTAGAGTACTATAGCTCTGCAGAGCAACTAGAGCTACAGTGTGATGCCTCAGGAGGAAGAATAGGAGCAGCACTGATGCAGAGCCTGTAGCCCACAGCCTTTGGTAACAGAGCCCTGACAAACACAGAAAGTGGATATGCTCAGAGAGAAAAGAAGCCACTTCCTCGCTGTGCTCTTTGCAACAGACTGATTCTATCAGTTCACCTTTGGGCATCTTGGGTGCAGTCTGATCAAACTCTGAGACATCATCATAAAGAAGATACTGCTGAGTACAGCCAACTGACTACAGTGCATGTTAAAGTACTGGTGGCAGATAAGCTGAGCAGGGCATACCTGCCAGAGTATAACACAGACGGCTTTGTGAAACAGGAGACCAGAGTCTATCAACATGCTACCATACCTTCACATCTTTAATGGAAGGCTCCAGGCAAACCAACAAAGGACCATCCGGGATGAAGCACTACGGGCAGCAAAATGACAAACTCCAGGGTTGGCCATAACACAAAGAGCAAGTGCCACAAGAAGGTACCCTATACTATCAGGCAAGATACAAACTCTGGGTTCAATACAGAATTTTGTTTAAAGGGTAACAATCCCAACCGATTTAAGACCCAACATGAGACAGATACTCACTTCACACCAGGCCTGATATGAGCCAGGAAGTGTATTGTTTTGTTGGAAGGTATTAATGGCTGCCATCAATCACAGACCTGTTAAAGCTGATGGGTGTACTGACCACCCTTTAACCAGGCTAAATGGAAGCCACAATTAAATGTCCTTTTGTCTAGTGACAGTTGAAACTATACAAGCCACTGCCCAATGCACTACCTAGTATAGCAAGGCCTGAACAGAGGCTTAGACATGTGGGCTGAGGGGTTTCCCTGGGAACTGATTGTAAACACAGGGGCTGGGGTATTGATTTGGTTACAGCTGTGTGTGAGACAGAGAGCAACCAGAAAGCTACAAGAAAACCAGCAGACAGGGAGAGAAGCAGTGGTGAGCATGACTCTGTGAAGAAGCCAATTATACAGAGGATTTTTCAGCTGCTTTCTGTGAGCTGAAGCTGTTCAGCCCTAGGCGCTGTCCAACATCAGTGGTGCTGATCTCTCACCATTAACTGAAACAGAGAAAAGATCAAGATTTGGGCTTATGTAAATTAGGAAAATGGGAGTGGTGACAGTGATACACACCTTATCATTTGTGTTTAAGTACGTAATTTGTTTGATAATTATCAGAAAGTTTAAGCAGTCACAGTGGGGGAAACAAGATGGTGACCACAATCAATCAGAGTTGTGAAAACCAAAGTAGTGGCCTTAGAATATTCAGCCAGTGGCAGTCAGGCAGACTGGGGTGAAACAAAGGTCACTCCAAACTCCTGAAGGGAAGGTCAGGCAGGTAGAACACAAAAGTTTTCAAACAGGTCCAGCTCTAAAGGTGCAGGTTTTCAATCAGGTCCACATTCTAAAGGGCTCAATGCTGATTGGTGGGTCAATGTATATAAGCCAGAGTGCTGACAGCTTTCCAAGTCTGCCTAAAGCAAGCGCATTGGCTTATTTCTTTACGTAGCTGGTTGCTTGTTTGGGGGGTTTTCTGGGAGGTGGCTGCTGCTTTTTTTTTAATTTCCCACAGGACAGCGTGATTGGCTCCCAGCCCTGGCCAATTAGCTAAAAAAAGCTTTAACGGTGATTATCCCGGTTATACAATCTGCTTTTAAAGAAGCTTTAAAAGCTGCATGTTTCTGGGTTTTTTTCCTTTCACTTTCAGGCAGTTTGGAACTTGTTCCTCCTGAGTGTCAGATTGCTACATGTGCTTGCTTCTTGTGTGCCCTGCAGTGCCTACTCTCTCTTTCCACTGACATCCTGCCTGGTAAAGAGGGGTTGGTTGGTCTGGTACAGGGGGGTTTGTGGTTTGTTTGGATCTGGGGGGGGGGTACTGATAGCAGTTGTGTGTGCTTGTGTGCTACTCACTGCCTGCCATGTGTCCCCCTTGCCTACTCCATGTGGCTGGCTGCCGCAGCCACCTGAATTACTAGGTACAGGGCTGGCCGGTTGGTCTGGTACAGGGGTTTTGTAGTACTGAAAGATATTTTATTCCTATTTACTGTAACAATGTCCAATATTGTTTGTTGGTACAGGGATTGGTTCGTTTTTAGCTTGTTTTGAAAGGCAGTGCAGCTTTATTATCTTGTGAGACTTGGCTTACTCATTGGAGTGAGAGGGAGGTGCACTGGAGTGAAAGGAAGAAACACATCAGAAGAAAAGCAACTAAAAGCTAAAAATCAGAGAAGAAGGCAGCAGTAGCAACACCACCAGGTTTTGACAGATCAGAAAGATCCTTTCAGAGGGAGTCAAGACATCAGAAGAAGTAAGCCTAATGATTTTTAGCCTTCTATTGAAGCATGTATTTGTATGCATATGCCTGAGTTAATAAAGCTAGATCTCCATGTGTGTATGCCTCTATATGTTTAATGCAGACTGCTGTTAGCAAGGCATGTGACTGGCCATTGCATACAGGATTAACCAAAAAAACTGTTAATTGTATAGTATCACAGTATTGGGTGTTTGAATATTATAATATTGAATATGTATATGTGTTGATAGAGTTTGCTGGTATTCTAATTCATGCTGTTATGTTGAGTTTATTCTTTCAATATATGCATTAGACTTATTGTATTAGGGAATATTGTGTTAAATAAAGATTTTGTTTTAGAAGAAATTACTGCCTGAGTGTTAAACCTTTGAGCAGACTGAATCCATGTACTCCCAAGGGTTAATGGAACTAGTCTGTTCTGGGGAGCCCTCTACTGCTCAGAGACAAACTCCCTGGAAAACCTGGGGAATTCCTCTAGGGAAGGCCACCTCCTATTATGTCCCAAAACAGACCAAACTGACAACTGGATTGTTAGAGTAGAAAGGCCACTGTGGGGTGCTTTGTCTGAATTTTGGGGTAACACCAAGGGAGAGCTTCTTTTGTGTGCAAAGGTTATTGATCCACAGGAGACTCTACAGCCTTATAAAATCCCAACCCTGGGAAAAGGTTGGAACAGGCCTGTTCACTTTCAATGACAGGAAATACATTGTCACTGTAGATTAATACTCCTGTCTCTCATTTGCGAGATGCTTTCACAATAAATCTTTTAAAAATTGTTTCTGCAATATTCTTCTCATCTTGATGGTCCTGAGAAGATTCAGTTTCTATGGTTCCTTTTAATGAGACCAGAAGAAATTTTCATAAAATATATCCATCTGTAGTATTAAAACAGCTTGAGATTCAACCCTGCTGCCATTGACTTCAGATGATGGAAGCATATGTGATCTCCACAACAGGGGATTTCAGAGCCAACTGCACTGTAAAAAGGACAGACTTTGGCAAGTGTGACACTTCCTTTGCTAGGTACCCAAGGTTGTGAAGCACCTCACCAATACCTGCTCTTGGCCCTAGTCTACACTACGAGTTTAGGTCAAATTTAGCAGCATTAGGTCGATTTAAGCCTGCACCCATCCACACAACCAAGCCTGTTTTGTCAACTTAAAGGGCTCTTAAAATCAATTTCTGTACTCCTCCCTGGCGAGGGGAGTAGCGCTAAAATCGACCTCGCTGGGTCGAATTTGGGGTAGTGTGAATGCAGTTCAATGGTATTGGCCACTGGGAGCTATCCCAGAGTGCTCCATTGTTACAGCTCTGGACAGCATTCTCAACTCAGATGCACCGGCCAGGTAGACAGGAAAAGCCCTGGGAACTTTTGAATTTCATTTCCTGTTTGGCCACCGTGGTGAGCTGCTCAGCACAGGTGACCATGGAGTCCCAGAATAGCAAAAGAGCTCCAGCATGGACCTAATGGGAGGTACTGGATCTGATCACTGTATGGGGAGAACAATCCGTGCAGGCAAAAAGACGAAATGCCAATATATTTGCCAAAATCTCCAAGGGCATGATGGACAATAGGCTACAATAGGGACACACAGCAGTGCTGCGTGAAAGTTAAGGAGCTGAGGCAAGCCTACCAAAAAACAAAGGATGCAAACAGTCGCTCCAGGTAAGAGCTCCATACATGCCACTTCTATGATGAGCTGCATGCAATTCTAGGGGGGAGTTCCTACCACTTCCCCACCACTGTCCATGGACCCACACAAGGGGGAGTCTCATGCAACAGGGATGAGGATTTTGTGGATGAGGAGGAGAAGGAGGAGGATAGCACATAGCAGGCAAGCGGAGAATCCCTTCTCCCCAGCAGCCAGGAACTGTTCATCACCCTGGAGCCAATACCCTTCCAACCCTTCCAAGGTGGGCTCCCGGACCATGAAGCCAGAGAAGGCACCTCTGGTGAGTGTACCTTTGTAAATATAATACAGGGTTTAAAAGCAAGCATGTTTAATGATTAATTTGCCCTGAAGACTTGGGATACATTTGCGGCCAGTATAGCTACTGGAAAAGTCTGTTAACGTGTCTGGGGATGTAGTGGAAATTAACTCCTGGGACATTTCCATGAAGCTCTCCTGGAGGCACTCTGTGTTAGCCTCAGGAGAGTGATATCATTCATGGTCACCTGGCTGAAATACAGGAAATTTGTTTAAGGGGACATTCAGAGGTGCCTGTTCCTACTGGGCTGTTAGCCTTTGGCTGAAAAGAAATCATTCCCGCTGTTAGCCACGCGGTGAGGGGAGGCCCGTTCATGCTGAGCTGTTCGCATTTGGCTGACAGGGATCCTCCCTGATATTAGCCATGCAGTGGGGGGGAGCAATCATCCCAGAGAATTGGGGTAGGGGTTGGGTTGTGCTGCACATTTACCCTAAAACCACAGCCCCTCCTTTTAAATGGCCAACCCAATGGGCTTTGCTTAGTATGGGAAAGGAGGGCGCTGCTGTTTGAAACCGTTGCCACATGTTATGAAGGTTGAAGAAGCCAAAATCCTTTGCCTTACCATGGCTGCCTGCAAGCCGAATTCTGTTGCCCAGCCGAGTGTGTGTGATGTCTCACACCAAACTGGCAGGCACTCAATATAAGAAGCAAAATGCAACCTTGTACCAAAAGCACATGTGCTGTGTAATGTGAATCGCTTGATTCAGTGTGAAATAGTCTTTCCTTTGTTCTAAAATGTATCTTTTTAAATACTACTCTCCCTTTTTTTCCTCCCACAGCTGAAAATGTTTCTACACTCCCCCAGTAATCTCCGTCCCAGAGGCTAGCACAGATTAGAAGGCGAAAAAAATGCACTCGCGATGAAATATTCTCAGAGCTCATGCAGTCCTCCCGCACTGAAAAGAGCTCAGTAGAATGCATGGAGACAAACAACGGCAGAGTCCAGGAAAGCGTTAAATGAACACGATGAAAGGAGGCAGGAGCACGGTGAAAGGAGGCAGGATGCAATGCTGAGTCTAATGGGGGAGCAAACTGACATACTCAGGCATCTGGTGGAGCTGCAGGAAAAGCAGCAGGAGCATAGACTGCTGCTACAGCCCCTGTATAACCACATGCCCTCCTCTCCAAGTTCCATATCCTCCTCACCCAGATGCCCAAGAACACTGGGGGGGGGCGCTACAGGCACCCAGCCACTCCACCCCAGAGGATTGTCCAACAGAAGGCTGGCATTCAATACGTTTTGAACTGTAATGTGGCCTTGTCCTTCCCGCCTCCCCTCATCCACCACACCAGCCGGTGCTTCCCTCCTCACCCACCCCTCCCAGGCTACCTTGTGAGTTTTCTCCCTATTTGTGTGATGAACCACTAAAGAATGCATGATTTTGAAACAATAATGACTTTATTGCCTCTGAAAGTGGTGATCAAAGAGGGGAAGTCAGCTGGCTTACAGGGAAGTAGAGTCAACCAAGGGGGCGAGTTTTCATCAAGGAGAAACAAATAGAACTGTCACACCGTAGCCCGGCCAGTCATGAAACTGGTTTTCAAAGCTTCTCTGATGCACAGGGTACCCAGCTGTGCTCTTCTAATCGCCCTTGGTGTCTGGCTCTGCTTAATCAGCTGCCAGACGATTTGCCTCAACCTCCCACCCCACCATAAACGTCTCCCCCTTATTCTCACAGAGATTGTGGAGCACACAGCAAGCAGCAATAACAATGGGAATATTGGTTTCGCTGAGGTCTAACCTAGTCAGTAAACTGCACCAGCAAGCTTTTAAATGTCCAAATGCACATTTTACCACCATTCTGCACTTGCTCAGCCTATAGTTGTACTGTCCAGGGTGCCTGTGTATGGTTTCATGAGCCATGGCATTAAGGGGTAGGCTGGATCTCCAAGGATAACTATGGGCATTTCAACATCCCCAACGGTAATTTTCTGGTCTGGGAAGTAAGTTACTTCCTGCAGCCTTTTAAACAGACCAGAATTCCTGAAGATGAAAGCGTCATGCACCTCTACCGGCCATCCCACATTGACATCGGTGAAATATCCCTTGTGATCCACCAGTGCTTGCAGCACCATTTAAAAGTACCCTGTGGTTTACATACTGGCTGCCAAGGTGGTCCAGTCCCAAGATGGGGATATGTGTTCCGTCTGTCACCCCACCACAATTAGGGAACCCCATTGCAGCAAAGCCATCCACTATGACCTGCACATTTCCCAGAGTCACTACTTTTGACAGCAGCAGCAGCTCAATGATTGCGTTGGCTACTTGCATCACAGCAATCTCCACAGTAGATTTGCCCACTCCAAATTGATTACTGACTGGTAGCTGTCTGGCATTGCAAGCTTCCACAGGGCTATCGCCACTCGTTTCTCAACTGTGAGTGCTGCTCTCATCTTGGTATTCTTGTGCTTCAGGGCAAGGGAAAGCAAGTCACAAAGTTCCATGAAAGTACCCTTACGCATGCA
This sequence comes from Lepidochelys olivacea, assembly GCF_965140295.1. Classification (NCBI taxonomy): domain Eukaryota; kingdom Metazoa; phylum Chordata; order Testudines; family Cheloniidae; genus Lepidochelys; species Lepidochelys olivacea. Next base: position 101,075,992 of record NC_140414.1, read on the forward strand.
AAAGTTTTGCAGCCACTGGGAATCATTCCAGACCTGTGAGACTATGAGGTCCCACCAGTCTGTGCTTGTTTGCCAGGCCCAGAATCAGTGTTCCACAGCATGAACCTGCCCCATTACCACCATGAAGGTTGATTTTCTTTTTTTCAAATTGCCAGGGCCAGTGCTTTGAGAGAAGTCTCTGTCCACGTCCTCATCACTATCATGATCGCGCTGTTGTCGCCTCCTCGTCTGGTTTTGCAGGTTTGCACATACTGCAGGATAATGTGCGAGGTGTTTGCAACGCTCACAACAGCAGTGGTGAGCTGAGGGGGCTCCATGATTGCCATGGTATGGCATCTTCAGGAGAGCAGAGTTGCAACGGAAGCGATGGATGACGACGGATGCCACGAGAATAGATATTTATACAGAACGATTAGAGGACCTGTGAGGTTGATTCATGGCACCAGGAGAGCAGAGTTGCAGCGGAAGTGGTGGATGACGACAAGAGTTAGCAGTCCTACTGCACCGTCTGCTGACAGCAATATGGCGTCTGCATGGAAAAAAGGCGCAAAATGATTGTCTGTCATTGCTTTCACGGAGGGAGGGGCAACTGATTACATGTACTGAAAACCACCCGTGACAATGTTTTTGCCCCATCAGGCATTGGGAGCTCAACCCAGAATTCCAGTGGGCAGTGGAGACTGCAGGAACTATGGGATAGCTACCCACAGTGCAACGCTCCGAAAGTTGACACTAGCCGCGGTAGTGAGGACGCACTCCGCCGACTTAATGCACTTAGTGTGGACATACGCAATTGACTGTATAAAATAGATTTATAAAAATAGACTTCTATAAGTTCGACCTAATTTCATAGTGTAGACATTAATGTGAGGAACTCTTGCCTGTGCCTCCTACAGATCAGCTCCCTGAAGCTACCAGCCTCTGGCAACACAAGCTGCCTTCTAGGTTTCTGCAGGCCTCACTCTGTGTACAGGTTACTCACAGGCACACACCAAGCCCCGAGTCCTCTGCATGCCCCTCTGGAGTGCTCAGCCCTTAGATCCACTATTCTAAAAAAGAATAGTACACATGGCTTGTACGATTCAATTCATGATCACTAGTTTACTTAACACAGATATCCATCAATATTATATAAAGATATACTGAAAATAAGTTTATCAAAGAACAGAAATTCAAGGGATAGTGAATTTTGGAATCAAATGGTTACATATAAAACAATCATAATACACTTTCTCTAGATTATTGTTAACTAATTAGGCATTCCCCTATCTCCTACCAAATAGCTTACCCCAAGTTCTTTCCTCTGCATTTTTGAACAGTTTGGTTTAGGGCTGTCAAGCGATTAAAAAAAATTAATCGCAATTAATCGCACTGTTAAACAATAATGGAATACCATTTATTTAAATATTTTGGATGTTTTCTACATCTTCCGGTATATTGATTTCAATTACAACACAAAATACAAAAAGTGTGGGTGCTCACTTTATTTTTGATTACAAGTATTTGCACTGTAAAAAACAAAAGTAATACTATTTATCTATTCACCTAATACAAGTACTGTAGTGCAATCTCCTTATCATGAAAGTTGAACTTACAAATGTAGAATTACATACAAAAAACCCTGCATTCAGAAAGAAAACAATGTAAAATTTTAGAACCTGCAAGTTCACTCAGTCCTACATTTTGTTTAGCCAATTACTCAGACAAACAAGTTTGTTTACACCTGCTGGAGATAATGCTGCCTGCTTCTTGTTTACAATGTCACCTGAAAGTGAAAACGGGCATTCACATGGCACTGTTGTAGCTGACTTTGCAAGATATTTACGTGCCAGATGTGCTAAAGATTCCTATGTCCCTTCATGCTTCAACCACCATTACAGGGGACATGCATCCAAGCTGATGATGGATTCTGCTCGATAACCATCCAAAGCAGTGCGGACCAATGTTTGTTCATTTTCATTACCTGAGTCAGATGCCACCAGCAGAAGGCTGATTTTCTTTTTTGGTGGTTCGGGTTCTGTAGTTTCCGCATCGGACTGTTGTTCTTAAAGACTTCTGAAAGCATGCTCCACACCTCGTCCCTCTCAGATTTTGGAAGGCACTTCAGAGTCTTAAACCTTGAGTCAAGTGCTGTAACTCTCTTTAGAAATCTCACATTGGTACCTTAGCATTTTGTCAAATCTGCAGTGAAAGTGTTCTTAAAATGAACAATGTGTGTTGGGTCATCACCCGAGACTTCTATAACATTAAATATATGGCACAATATGGGTAAAACAGAGCAGGGGACATACAGTCCTCCCCCATGTAATTCAGTCACAAATTTAATTAATGCATTATTTTCTTAACATGCTTCATCAGCATGTAAGCATGTCCTCTGGAATGGTGGCCAGTGCATGTAGGGGCATATGAATATTTAGCATATCTGGAACGTAAATACCTTGCAATGCCAGCTACAAAAGTGCCATGTTCTCACTTTCTGGTGACCCTGTAAATAAGAAGAGGCAGCATTATCTCCTATAAATGGAAACAAACTTATCTGTCTTAGCAATGGTAGAACAAGAAGTAGGACTGAGTAGGCACTGAAGTGTTACATTGTTCTGTTTTTGAGCGCAGTTATGTAACAAAAAAATCTACATGTGTAAGTTGCACTTTCACAACAGAGACTGCACTACAGTACTTGCATGAGGTGAACTGAAAAATGCTATTTCTTTTATCATTTTTACAGTGCAAATATTTGTAGTAAAAATGATTTAAATTACAACACAGATTACAATATATATGAAAATGTATTCTATTGTTTAACTGTGCAATTAAAACTGTGATTAATCGTGATTAATTTTTTTAATCACGATTAATTTTTTGAGTTAATCGTGTGAGTTAACTACCATTAATCAACAGTTCTAGTTTGGTTGATATCCCTTTCATAATTGCAAGCCTGCCAGAAGCATGTCCTCACAGACTGAAGAAATAATTGGGAGTTCAACCTGCACCCCTAGTAATAATCTCCAAATCCTTGTTTTAGTTTGGAAACAGGATAAACCTCCAGCAGCTTGTTTCTGTCTGTGTGCATCTTTCAATTTGATTTCATATCCTTCTATTAGCATTTGATTCAGTATTTAAATGTGCCTCCATTGTAAATCTTAGAATACTTCATTCAGATGTGCTTTCTGTCTAGTTAAATCATTCTGAGGCATGTCACTTTACATGCTTTAAGAACATAATTTATATAGAAATACATAACTCCTTAAATATTATCCCTCCATCCATCTTGTAAAGATTAAGAAAGTGGACCCATATGACCCATGCTTTCATGAGACCTTGTATGATATTCTTTTGGTGAAACCAGGAGAACCCTGTACCCTTACACATCCCAGTTCCTTCTGAGAGTTGGCATCCAGAGGTTCTTAGGTCTAAGTGTCTAAACATTTCCTGACACCCCAACAGCCATCTCTTAAAAAAAGACATGATAGTGTTTTGGGGTATGTCAAGGTTCCTCCCCCACTCTGAACTCTAGGGTACAGATGTGGGGACTTGCATGAAAACCTCCTAAGCTTACTTTTACCAGCTTAGGTTAAAACTTCCCCAAGGTACAAATTAATTTTATCCTTTGTCCTTGGCATATCCACTGCCACCACCAAACCCTAACTGGGTTTACTGGGAAACATAGTTTGGACATGTCTTTCCCCCCAAAATCCTCCCAACCCTTGCACCCCACTTCCTGGGAAAGGTTTGGTAAAAATCCTCACCAATTTGCACAGGTGACCACAGACCCAAACCCTTGGATCTGAGAACAATGAAAAATCATTCAGTTTTCTTACAAGAAGACTTTTAATAGAAATAGAAGTAAATAGAGGTAAAGGAATCACCTCTGTAAAATCAGGATGGTAGATACCTTACAGGGTAATTAGATTCAAAACATAGAGAATCCTTCTAGGCAAAACCTTAAGTTACAAAAAAGACACACAGACAGAAATAGTCATTCTATTCAGCCCAATTCTTTTCTCAGCCATTTAAAGAAATCATAATCTAACACATACCTAGCTAGATTACTTACTAAAAGTTCTAAGACTCCACTCCTGGTCTATCCCCGGCAAAAGCAGCATACCGACAGACACAGACCCTTTGTTTCTCTCCCTCCTCCCAGCTTTTGAAAGTATCTTGTCTCCTCATTGGTCATTTTGGTCAGGTGCCAACGAGGTTACCTTTAGCTTCTTAACCCTTTACAGGTGAGAGGATTTTTCCTCTGGCCAGGAGGGATTTTAAAGGGGTTTACCCTTCCCTTTATATTTATGACAAAGTATCTGCACATTATAGACCAACCATCTGATATGCTCAGCAAATGGGGATTTTCCATATATACAGCCCAAATGAAGTCTCCAGATCCACAATAGCCATTGTGCAAACTGGTGCCACACATCAACTATCTTCTTCTCTTTGACTGTGCTGCGCAAGCAGATTCAACTTCTTTTGACAGCTCTGAATCCTCTTAGCTCATGCTGCCATCCTCAGAGGGAGAAACACACTTTCTGGAATCTCCCCAATAGAGGAAATATTTAAACTCCCCAGACAGAAGAAAGATCTACTGGCCCCTGCAGACTCTGTATGGTTGGCACAAAGCTCCATCCTGTTAATGTGCATCTAGTAGCAAGTATGTTGCAGAAGTCAGGAGTGCACAACAAATTGCATGCACAGGTATGAAACTACACTTGTCAGTTGTGCTGGTAATGGTGTCTAAAATTCTAACCTAAGGTAACAGACTGTTTGTTGATATCCCCAGTCTGGTTTAATGTGTAGAAGTATTTTGCTATCATTTTTGAGATCAGAACTGCAAAATTATACTCATGCTGTGGAGCAGGGGTCTCCAAACCACGGCCCGTGGGCTTCAATTTGTCCGACCCCCACCCAACCAACACTGCATCAGGCAGCGGGACCCCTGGGATTCCCACCATGGCCTCCTGCCAGCCGGGGTCTCAGTCTGCTGCCAGCCTGGGTTTCTTCACCCAGGCCAGCAGCGGGCACTGGGTGGGGCCAGCAGCGGGACCCCTGCTGGCAAGGGGCCAGCAGTGGAAACCCCAGAGCGGCGGTGGAACTTCAGGATGTCACTGCATTCCTGCCAGGGTCGCAGAGCTGATGAACACTGAGTAGGTAGGTTAGTAGTGGCAGAAGGAACTGGATGTGTGATGAGTCGTTGGTGTTTCCCTCGGTTTTTGTCTTAGCGCATGTCAGACTAGTGACAAACGTATATTCGTTGTGTTTAAGTCCATTGCTATTGGGGCAATTATGTCGGGAAAAGGACAGAAGAATACGGTTGATTCTGAATGTAGCGTGTTTAAAGAACAATGGAGTATGGACTATTTCGTTATCGAATCAGGTAGTAAAGTATTGTGTTTAATATGTAATGAAACTATCGCAGTGCTAAAAGAATACAACATTCATAGACATTATGAAACCAAGCACTTGTCAAACTACTCTCAATTTAGGGGAAAGCTACGTTCAGATAAATTAGAATCCATGACACGTGCTTTATTGTCACTAGTTTATATTTAAGAAGAAAACCGAGAATGAAGCTGCAACAAGAGCCAGGTTCCAAGTGGCACACCTATTAGGAAAACGAGGACAATCATTTACTAATGGCGAGCTAGTTAAAATATGTATGATTCAAGCATCCAAATATGAATATGCCCAGAAAACGTAGATTTATTTAAGACAATTAGTCTTTCGGCGAACACAGGTGTTCGCAGAATCGAGGACATTGTCAGTAATATAATCTTCCAGCTGAATGAAAAGACTAAGAAGTTTGAGTGGTTTTCCCTAGCACTTGACGAGTCAACCAATGTTTCTGATACTTCGCAGTTGCTGTTGTTTATTTGCGGGCTCAGCAGTAGTTTTGAAGTTACGGAAGAACTAGCTTCTGTGCATAGTATGCCTGGAACAACCACAGGTGAAGAGATTTTCAAAGAAGTTGAAAAGTCACTCTCTCAATACAACCTGCAATGAAAACAACTGAAGTGCGTTACAACCGATGGAGGTAGAAACATGTGCGGTTCAAAAAAAGGTTTGGTTGGACAAATCTACAAAGCTTGTGAAAGTGCGGGCTGTGCCAAGCCTATGATTCTTCATTGCATTCTTCATCAGCAAGCATTGTGCAGGAAACATTTGGATTTGTCATGCGTTATGGAACCCATAGTTTCAACCGTGAATTTCATTCGCTCACACGGACTTAACCATTGTCAGTTCCAAGCATTTCTGGTGGAAATAGAATCAGAATATCATGATTTGCCCTACCACACTTCAGTTCGATGGCTTAGCTGTGGAAAGGTTTTCTTGCGATTTTTCTAATTTAGAACTGAAATTGAAATGTTCTTAAATAAAAAAACGGACTTCTACCTTTACTCACAAACAGTGAATGGCTTTGGAAATTAGCTTTTTTCATAGACTTGACCAAGCACATGAATGACTTCAATCTTAGACTACAAGGGGAAAACGGGCCTATCTATGACATGTACACCCAGGTGACAGCATTCAGGCAAAAACTAGTTCTTTTCGAGTCCCAACTGATGAGGGACTGCTTTGCTCATTTTACATGTTGTGAAAAGTTCAACCAGGAAACTCAATCACGATTCCCAGCTAAGTTTGCACAAGAAATCATTTCTGATCTGAAACTACAGTTCCAGGAGCTTTTCTCTGACCTTGATGTGAATGCAGGAGAAATACAGATCTTCCAAAACCCATTTAATTGCGATCTCAAAAAACTGCCACCTGAACTTCAAATGGAAGTGATTGACCTACAATCCAATGACTTGTTGAAGGACAAATATAAGGAAGGAAATCTGGTAGAGTTCTATAAATACCTGCCAAGTGATCAATATGCTCATGTAAAAAACTTTGTCTGTGGATTAATGTCAGTGTTTGGCACTACTTATGTGCGTGAAAAAACATTTTCAATGATGAAATATGTGAAATCCAACTACAGCTCGAGCTTGTCTGATGAATATGTACAATCAATTTTGATGATAGGGTACACTAACTTTGAACCACAGCTAAATGCAATTTTGTCAGAAAAACATCAGTATCATACTTCTCACTAATCCTAAAGTATTTTTTTAAACGATCTTGCATATATTTAATTTTTTCAGTCGCTTCGGCCCAAAATCTAATATGGCCCTTGTCTCAAAGTTTGGAGACCCCTGTTGTAGAGTATTATGAATTACAGTTTATATTTTCAAAAAGATGTTTGACATGCATCTTCTAAATGAATGAAACAAGGTGGATGAGACAGTATCTTTTATTGGACCAACTTCTGGTTGTGAAAGAGACAAGCTTTTGAGCTAACAGACCTCTTCAGGTCTGGGAAAGGCATTCAGACCCTCTCCCCTAACGGCAAGGTGGAAAAGACCACAAGGCACTAACGTGTTGTAAAAGATCATTCAAGGTGAAGTGGATAGTTAACAAGTCTGCAGTCAAAACGCAAAGGAGGATTAGTGCGTGTCAGATTGTTAATGAGTAATGAGCCATAAACCCAATCTCTTAAATTCATGATTTTTAGTGTTTAACAGTGAATTTATGCCCTCAATATCATCTTTTGAAGCGCTGTGCAGGTTTCATTTGATGATGAGGGCAGCATGAGGAGATACAGTGATCATTCTGTGAAAACTCTTCACCCAAGGAGGATATGTTGCTTTTGTCTTTTATCAGTGATTGAAGAGTTCTACGTATCTTGAAAGCCTGTCTAACTTACCAACATAAATTAGTCCAATACAAGATATTACCTTACCCCCCTTGTCTAATAACCTGGGGCCAACAGGCCGACCCCAACACCGCCAATAGCTAAACCTGTGTCTGTTTCCCTGCACCCCTAGCTTATGCCTGCAACGCCCCAGCCATGTCCCCTTCCCCAAGCCGCGCGCGCCTCTGGCAGGGGCTTATTTGGGAGGATTTTTCCTACGGCCTAGGCCTTGCCCCAGAACACGGCCGTTGTCCGTCCCGATCTCACATACAAGGACCCGGCCTCCTCCCCTCCGTGAGCCGCGCCCCGCGGCAGGGAGCATTCGGTACTGGGTCGCCGCTACCGCCCAGCCTCCGTCCCCACAGCCCCTGCGCTGCGCCTACAAGAACCCAGCCGACATCTGCCCCGCCCACCCGCACACGCCCTACAACCACCACGCGCCCGCGCTCTACTCAGCCCGAGGGCTTGCCTGAGCGCGGGCCACCGCAGATATAGTCACTCCAGCGCATGCGCGTTGCTCGTCTCGCGCTCGCTCTTTCGTCACTTCCTGTCCTTCACATCTGTTTCCGGGTCACTCCCGCTTCAGCTTGAACTGAGGTCGGATCGGTTTCGTTCTCAGCTCGGTTAGTTCTGTCCCCGGGAGCAGCGCGGTCCTGGCTCTGCTCGCCGGCCGGGGGCCCTGTCTGGTCACCCTGGTGGCGGGGTTCCTGCTCCCCGTGAGTGCTGCCCCCGTGGCTGGGCCGTGGGCCGGCCGGCGCTGGGAGGGGTGATGGGGTCAGGAGGTGGCTGGGGCTGTGGGGGGAGACGAGAAGGAGGAGGGGTCAGTCTGAAATCGAGCGGTGCTGGGGCGGGTAACGCAAGGGGTATTGGGAGGTGTACCAGGGGCATGGGGGGGCGGTTGTGGTGGGTCAGGGCGGTAATTTTGCTCGGAGGGGGGCTGTGGTGGGTCACGGGGGTACGGAGGTTTTGGTCTGGGACCGAGGGAAGTGTGGATGTAGCTGGGTAATGGGGGCTATTGGGCGGGACTGTAGTTGGGGTGTGGGTTGTGGTGTCATTGGGGTACAGGCCTAGGTACCCAGCTTAGGTTGCTGAATGAGGCAATGTTCTTTTCTTTAAGACTAAAGATTCCAGGGTGGGTAAAAACTGATATTTTGGGGGGGAAGGGGGAATAGACTTTTAACATTTAAATCATTTTTTATTGTTTAAATAACAATATGTTTTTCTTGTTAAAAATCTGATTAAAACAAAATCTGAATTTAATGTAAAATATGTTAAGGCCTAAACTTCTTATGACCTCTTAAAACACTTAAATAAAAAAAAAAAAAACTATGCTGAATCCATGAGTTTCTATCAAACACTTATTGTTAAAGGCTTCCTGTCTGTATAAAGGAAGAGTGAGGGGGGAACCATTTCTTTTGAGGTCAAGCTTCATAAATATGGCACAGTAGGTCATGTGTTGCATTAAGGGCTTGATCCTGTAGGGGACTCAGGAACTGTGCTACTGGGTTCAAGAGACTGGCAAAGGCATCACAGGCATTGGAACCTGGTCTGTGACTCTAGAGACCATCATGTATCTCATGATGACCATTCATTGAGCTCGCCTTAGTGGTTTCATACTCCTATTTATAGCTTCTCACTACCTGAGCTCTGACTGAATTCTCAAATTATGAATATTTATAATTCCACCCATCATCAAAACTTTCCTGCTCATAGAAGAACACTTATTTTCCCGGTAACTGCTAGCCCTTGCTTTTGGATGGTTCTGGGCATTCAAGTAAATGGCCCTCCTCTGTCTCCTTGCATACATACACAGCGATACAAACAGAAATTCACTAATTTCTCAACTACATCTCTCTCTCTACATAAACAAAATACTACAGTGCAAAAGCAGAATTTGTGGAAGTGCTAAATCAGCTTTTGACAGCAGTAACCTCTTCTGCAGGTACAGAATGAATTAATTAGTCCAAATAAAGTATTTTAAGTTGAAAAATCAATTGGGAGTTTGAAAAAGCAGGGAGTCATGTCTTTCTCTTCCAGTCTATGAATAAAAACAAGGAGGGAGGGGATGAGATCTACTAGTTTTAAAAGTTTGATGGACAGCCTAAGCAACTTAGGATACTGTTTCATTTTCAAGAGACTTAGGTGTCTAGGAACTTAAGCTTAAGTAACTTTCAATTAGGCCAGTGGTTTTCAAACCCCTTGGGGTTTGCAGACTGTGTCTAAGATTTCCAAAGAGTTCAGCATCTCCATTCAAAATTTTTTAGGGGTTTATAAATGAAAAAAGGTTGAAAATCACTGACATTTAAACATATTTGAAAAATTTCCTAGGCTGACATGAAATCTGTTTAATATACAGTCTACAGCCGAGACTGGCCTTGTGGGCGGGTGACTGTCCAGGTGTCATGGTCAACAGGCAAGGAGTGGGGTGGGCCTGTGGTGCGAGACTAGAATGGAGCTTGGGGAGGCAGCGGGTCCTGAGGATGATGGGGTGGGGAAAGAACCCGGGGAAGCAGCAGGGGTGATGGGTACATTCTGTACTATCTCTACATCTCACAGCCTGACTGTTAAGTGAATGCTGGTGTCAGAGGCACCAAAATACAAGTTTGCACAAGTCCCATTTTCCCTAAAGCCAGTCCTGTCTATAGTTAATCCCTCTGTTCCTTTAATAAATTATTTAGTTGTAAATGTGAAACATGTTTTGATAAGAGAAGTTTATGTATCCAAAATATAAGGTAGTTTTGTTTAATAAAAATAAATTTTATATGATGTGGGTTTAATTAATTCTAATTATCATCTAATGCAGCTTTATTTATCTAATTCTAATTATCATCTAATGCAGCTTCTAATTATCACCTAATGCAGCTTGACACACGTCATGAGCATAAAGTTAATTATCTAGTAAAAAAAACAATACATCATTCACCACTTTCTAACACTAAAAATGTACAGAATCTGCAAATATTAAGCTATATAACTGCTTAAATGTATATAGTTATAGTATATCCTCTGAGGTAACAAAAAGATTTATGAAATTAGTATAAAGGTTTTATTTAGTTTTAAATCAACATATTTTGATGCTTATATCAACCAGTGCGAATGCACCTTTCATTAGAAAGTAACTGATATACAAACGGAAAAGGATTTTTTTTGCTTTTAAATGGAGGCTTTCCGCTTTATTTAAATTGCTGATTTAAATCAATCCACCCTGAAAGATTCCATATTGCCAGGTGTGTCTGCATATTACTCTGGTTTGCCAACCATGGTTCCTGCTCCACAAAGTTCTTAAACCTTCTTGAGTTTTATATTGAAGGAGGGGTTAACTTTCTGCATATGTGTTTCTTCAGCCATCTCTGGGTTTGGTGCAAACAGGACTGACTAATGGACTAAGTGAATTTAATAAGAAGTTTTGGTACCTCACTGTCACAAGCTATGTATGTTTTTGTGAGTACGAATGAATTGCTGGAGGGAATTGATGGTGTGAGCATAAATGTTTCTTCATAAACATTTCTTCCTACTAATCTATCTGTGCTATTCATTGATAGTATAAAACTTAAAAAGAAATAGCATCGCTACCTACCTATGTTACTTGAACTATTTCATTTTCTGTTCCCCATTTCTAGTGTGATATAGTCTATAGAGATCAATAGTGGTAGTTCCTGGTTTAGGGATATGTGATTAGAAGGGGCCTCTTGGGTCTTTGAGTCCAGTCCCTTGCTCTCATAGGCAACCCTGTTATATAATCCCATTCATAAATGAATCAAGCTCCATTTTACAACTAGCTAAGTTGTTTGTGCCCCCCTCATTAAGGTGCTTTTCCAGAACCTCGCAGTTTATATGTATTTGTTCTTGTGCCAACATTTCTGTTAAATATCTCTTCTCCCTCCCTATTGTATTTATAGACTGTAATCATATCCCCTCTCAGCCTTTGTTTTTTGCTGAAAAGCCCAAACTCTTTTGGCTGTCTTCAGAAGATAGGTCCTCCAATCCCCTGATTTTCCTTAGTAGCCCTTCTCTGTACCTGTGTCAGTTTGAATTAATCTGTCTTGAATTTGGGTACCAGAATGGTTTGCTAAAGCTCTATAGAACTTCTAGGTAATGCATCTGTAGAAGCTTTTCCAAAGGTTTTCTTTTTTTTTCTTCCGTAGGAGAAATTAGTATACAAGGTCTTCGGTACATTCTGTACTACCTCTGACATCTCACAGCCTGACTGTTAAGTGAATGCAAGTAGTGTATAATTTCCTTTGGTGGTAATCAGAATTCCCCCGAGCACATGGCGCAGTGGCCTGACACAGTTAAGGCACATCAGTGTCGTAGCCAACTGTACAAGTGATATGGCTAGCATCATGTCTGACCATCTTTGACTGCCCTAACCTGGGGTCAGGTACCCATTTTACAGTAGAGTGAACTGGAGGTGGCCTTTCAATGTGAGAGTGAGCAAGACTCGAACCCACAACTTTCAGCACCATAGCCACTCAGCCACTATGCCTGGAGGGCATTTGTCCTTAACTGATATAAGGAACTGTTGCTTACTCAGGAGTGTTATAGGTGCAATTAAATCATGTTGTCTTCTTCTAAGCTTTAGCACAGGTGGGCAAACTTTTTGGCCTGAGGGCCACATTGGGGTTCCGAAACTGTATGAAGGGCTGGGTAGGGAAGGCTGTGCCTCCCCAAACAGCCTGGCCCCTTCCCCCTATCCTCCTCCTCTCACTTCCCGCCCCCTGACTGCCCTCCTCAGAACCCCCGACCCATCCAACCCCGCCTGCTCCTTGTTCCCGACTGCCCCCTCCCAGGACCCCCCCGCCCTTAACCACCCTCCATTGAGACCTCACCCCTATCCAACCCCCCCCCCCCGCTCCCTGTCCTCTGACTGCCCTGACCCCTATCCAAACCCCCACCCCCTGACAGGTCCCCCGGGACTCCCATGCCTATCCAACCACCCCCTGTCCCCTGACTGCCCCGACCCCACTCCACACCCCCATCCCCTGACAGGCCCCCCCGGGACTCCCACGGCTATCCGACTACCCCCCGTCCCCTTACTGCCCCCCAGGATTCCCTGCCCCTTATCCAACCTCCCCACCCCCTTACCATGCTGCTCAGAGAACCAGGGCTGGCAGTCACACGGCCCAGCCATGCCGCCGAGCTGCGCAGCAGGAGCTCGCAGCCCCGCTGCTCAGAGGACTGGCGGCATGGCGAGCTGAGGCTGTCGGGGGCTGGCCTCCGCAGCTGGGAGCTCCCAGTCCCACGGGCCGTAGTTATCCCACCTCTACTTTAGCAGGTCATGTGCTATTGGACCTTAATGATATAATTATGATTAAACCTGCCAGTCTTTTGTTTCCACTTCCTGTCATTGATGGGGAACTAGAAACAGAGAGGTAGCGCATGTCACTTCTTAGTTAACTTCAGGCACTCAAATTCAACCAGTTATGGAATAACAAGAAGTTCTAAAAAAAAAAAAATCCTTTGTAAAGATTACTTAACAAAGGTAAGGTAGCTCACCTTGTACTGACAACGCTATGCAACTCTTGATTTTTTTTGCTTTCTCAGATAATCATAAAACAAGCAACTGACCAGGCCCCCATTTTCCAGTGAGGGACAGATTAAGTCTCTAATCCTGCAAGCATTTATTTGTGTGAGTTGTCCCCTTGAACTCATTTGAGTTCAGTGGAAGTATTCATTCATAAAACTGTGTGTAAGTGTTTGCAAGATCAAAGTGTAAGTCTTTAAAACTTTGGGATCTAGAGTGTTTCAAAAGGTCTATCCCCTCATTCTCTTACTCTTTCACAGTTTTGCCCTGTGGAGTAGGTTTTTTTAATTAATGGACCAATGGTTATGTTTACTGATCAAGTTTTGTTTCCTGATCTTCTGTAGCCTTTTCAGTGACGCAAATGTTGCAATTTGTTGTCCAACTGGAACCTGAGGGAAGACAGATGACTTGAAATCCCCTCTAAAGTTATTGACTGAGTGCATAAAAAACATGCTTTTTGTCCACCCTGAATTATATTCTAGAAATTTGAAGCTTGATTTTTAGATCTGCGCAGTCTTTTAAAATAACATCTAAGGGTAAACTAAACCTACCTAAATTTTTGTTCTATTTTTCATGTTATGAGACTTTAAAAAGAATTGTTTTCAACGTTTTTCACAGGTTTAACCTCATTTTTTCCTGTAAGCGGTTCACCATCAGAATGAGACTGGTAATTCTTGATGACTATGATTTGGCAAGTGAATGGGCAGCAAAGTACATTTGTAATCGTATTATCCAATTCAAACCAAGCCAGGGAAGGTATTTTACTCTTGGTTTACCAACAGGTAATACTTTTTTTTGTTGTAAACTCATGTAATTCAGTAGCTACAGAAATGTTTGGTGCCTGGTTAACCAGAGCAATAGGTGTCTTAGAAATTAGATAGGTACATAATTATATAAAAGTTCAAACATGCCTAATTCAAACTTTAAATGTTATGTTCTTGTAAATATTTCAGTGGGTCATAGTTCAGAAAAGTGGAAAAAACTCACTGAGTTTTTCCCCCTGGGGAGAAGGATAAGGTTTATCACAACTTTAAATATGGAATTGACACTGCGTTTACAAACTAACGTGGTAGCGGAATTGACTTATAAAGAGTTTATCCTTTATAGCTTTGCAAATTCATCTAAAAATGTCTTACTGGCATACAAAACATTAGAATAATCTTATTTTATGCAGGGAGCACACCTTTGGGATGCTACAAAAAACTGATAGAATATCACAAGAATGGAGATCTTTCTTTTAAATATGTAAAGACTTTCAATATGGATGAATATGTAGGTAAGTTTTATATCTCTCATGTTAAGAAATACTACCTATTCAAATAATTTTTTTCTGCATTAAAACTATAAATCAGATTCTTGTGTTTTGAATAAAGCATAGGACTGAGAGTTGTGAGATTCATGCCTCTGCTGCAAGTTTTGTGTAATTCTACACAAGTTTCTTTAACCTCCCTGCTGCTCAATGTCTTCATCTTCAAAATCAGAATAATACTTACCCAACTGAAGTGGACGTTGAGGCTAATTCAATGTTTGTGAAGTGTTTGAAACTTCCTTATTAAAGGTACTTAGGAACAGATTATTGGGCCAAAATTTCCTGTGTCTTATATTTTGTATAGTCATGCATGTCTGTGCAAAGTGAGTGTATACATACATAAGAAGAAAAGGAGTACTTGTGGCACCTTAGAGACTAACCAATTTATTAGAGCATAAGCTTTCGTGAGCTACAGCTCACTTCCTCAGTGAGCTGTAGCTCACGAAAGCTTATGCTCTAATAAATTGGTTAGTCTCTAAGGTGCCACAAGTACTCCTTTTCTTTTTGCGAATACAGACTAACACGGCTGTTACTCTGAAACCTGTACATACATAAGGTGCCTGGAAATGGAGAATCATAGCCAGTCTATAAAATGCTTCAGTTTATTTGATCTGGTGAGACAGAATTTAAGAAATTCACTGCATATTTCTTGCCCAGCATATGTTTTAATGTAAATCTGGAAGTTTAATTTGAGTAAAATCCATTTACATTTCGTTTTAAATGTTTCCAGGGCTTCCAAGAAATCATCCAGAGAGTTACCATTCTTATATGTGGAATAAATTCTTTAAGCATATTGACATAGATCCTAATAATGCTCACATCCTTGATGGGAATGCTCCAGACCTACAGGCAGAGTGTGATGCATTTGAAAAAAAAATTGAAGAAGCTGGGGGAATTGATCTGTTCGTTGGAGGTATGAGAAAACACTTTAGCAGTGATCGCTAGTCATAGTTTTAATACATGTATTGAATCCCTTTATGTCATCACTTCCAAAACGTATCTACAAATGTATTTCATTTTGACGCAGACAGTTTAAGAAAGGGAGGCTTCTACTACTAACATGGAGAATCAGTTTGAACCAGAAATTATAGAAGTGTTAGTGTCCAAATTTTAATAACTAATTTAATAGCATACTAGCTTTGACTCTTGCCTTATTTTTTTATTAATAAGTAAGGAAACTCTACCATGAATCTTTTCTTACAATATTTGTAGCCTTATCAGGAACCCTGAATCACTGACTTTTTTTTTTTTTGGTCTTGTTAAGGCATTGGTCCAGATGGCCACATTGCTTTCAATGAACCAGGATCAAGTTTGGCTTCAAGAACAAGGTTAAAGACTTTAGCAATGGACACCATTTTGGCAAATGCTAAATACTTTGATGGAGACTTATCTAAAGTGCCAACTATGGCACTAACTGTTGGTGTTGGTACAGTGATGGATGCTAGAGAAGTAAGAACTCATTGTTAGTTTAATTTGCATGTGTCTGTATTCAGAATGCTATGACAAAGCTGCATCAGTAAAATTACATGCAATGTTACTTTTTGTCATTTGAAATCATATTAGAGCTAATGCGAAGGATCTTGAAATGAATAAATCACCAGTTAACAGTATATTACTGAATATGCAACTAGATTTCAATAAGTTTTTATTTATTAATTAGAGGTTTACTTAAACTGGGCATCTGGTAGTAAGCAATTATTACAAGTTTTTGTGGCTTCTTTAGAATGCTATGAATGGATACATTTCTTAATGGTGACATGTTCATTCCTTATAACGTAAACATGGCAACATATCAGTCTAAGCATTTAGATGCTCCATTGAGAAGGCCCATAGGGAGTAAAGGATCCTTTTTAACAGTGCCTGGTTTTTCAGACTTTTTAAATGTTAACACCAATAATATTCTGCTCTTCCAAACCATTTCTGAACCAGTTCCCCAGCATTGATTTGCATACATGGGGAAAGTGTTTTCTGTGTTATCTCAGGGTGAATTTAAACCAATATAATTGTACTGGCATCACCCCGTGACATATTATAGTATTCTGGGATTTTTTTCAGTTTAGCTTATGTTGCTTTAATAGAGGCTTGGTCTCTACTAAAGAGTACCACACTTACAGCAGAATAAGTGGGTCAACATGACAGTTATACAGATTGAAGTTATACCAGTATAACTAGTCAAATTTACCTGTACAGACCACTGTGCTTTTGGAGACCTCTTTCAGATGAGATTTAAAAGAGAGATCCTGATCACTTATAATGACTATAGAACCTGTAGAATTCTTCATTTACAAAAAAAAAATCGAAGTGTCTTGGCCCTATTCTCATTCATATTGTCAACCTAAATTCACCCTGTAATTTTAATAGGGAATTATAGAATTAACCACTCTGAAACTCCTGCTTAGGTTTCCTGTGCAGCTGTTACTGTTTCTTCCCAGAGGTGGCTATTTCAGTGATGGCTAAGCTAATCCTGTGTATAGTTTCTGTATTTTTTTTAAAAGCCACATCTGGTTTTATTTTATATAAAAATACTGTAAGATTTTTATTATAAGGAAGACTTGTACAGCCATCTATGGAACTGTGAAATAAGTGTTGTCAGGTAATGTTCTGAATGTCTTCTTGGCCTGGCTTACTGAGACAATAAGTACATTGCTGGTAGAGTTACTAGAACTTGATATCTTAGCTTTTACTGGTCACCTTTAGTAACTGTATAGTTAGGGGCTGTTGCATGAAAGTCTAAACCAAAGGGGTTTTCTGGCATACTTTCTGACTTTCACTAAGCACTACAGTAGTAGTAGTAATAATAATGAATACTCTGGGTAATTGCGTTGAATGATATCTGTACGTGTAGATGTGTCATCTTGAGTGAGGCACTTCTGGCAGTTCTTGACCGTTAGGTATCACCTTTTTTTGGCTGACATCTCATAATGTGGAGTCAAGTGGGAACATGTTAGTGCTTGGATATTAGATATGATGATGGGCACGTTAAAATATGCAGGTATATTTTTCTCTGAAAAGTGGTAGGTTTTCAGTAGAGTATAAGTTAAAGAACTGTTCATCTTAAGATGTTTAAATATTGTAGGTTTCCATTATCTAACTAGTAATTAAAAACTGATTCGGGAATTTAAGGTAAATGGAAAACTCACTCTCTTTTGTGTGTGTGTGTGTTGTTTTTTGTGT
Organism: Lepidochelys olivacea; assembly: GCF_965140295.1. Classification (NCBI taxonomy): domain Eukaryota; kingdom Metazoa; phylum Chordata; order Testudines; family Cheloniidae; genus Lepidochelys; species Lepidochelys olivacea. The sequence continues at coordinate 101,093,725 of NC_140414.1, forward strand.
TCATCTTCCAGGTTATGATTCTCATAACAGGTGCCCATAAAGCTTTTGCTTTGTACAAAGCAATTGAAGAAGGGGTCAATCATATGTGGACAGTTTCTGCTTTCCAGCAGCACCCCCGCACGATCTTCGTATGTGATGAAGATGCTACTTTAGAACTAAGAGTTAAAACTGTGAAATACTTCAAAGGTGAGCACTGAATTGAAACAGAATAGGTTCTTGTGTGACTAATAAGTTAAAAATGACTGGGGGTTAAATTCTAGTCTCCAAGTACAACATGTACAATTGAAAATAGTTGCCATATTCAAATATGAAATGCTGAACTCTGTATTTGAATATAATATACAGACGCTTCCCGGGTTACACAAGACCCAACTTACACAAATTCGCACTTACGGAAAAAGTTCCTTAAGCTAGAAATAGGAAGGGTGTTTTTTTGTTTTGTTTTGTTTTTGTGGGTTTTTTTGCTTAACGTTCAGGTATACATTTCTGACTTACGCAAAATTCGAGTTACGCAAGGCTTTCCAGAACGGAACAGTTGCGTAAGTCGGGGATCAGAGTAGCAGCCGTGTTAGTCCGTATCCGCAAAAAGAAAAGGAGGACTTGTGGCACCTTAGAGACTAACAAAGAGCGTCTGTAATACAGTGGCTAAGCAGCTTAGCTGCGTTCCTTTCATGCAAGAAGCAAAGTACAGAATCCTTCTTTAATATGTCCCTCGTGTAAACTTTCTTTGATGTAATCTATATGCTTTGCTACTTGCAATTTAATATATTAGCCATGTGCATCAACAGCAGCATCTTGGAGACCTGACTTTACAGGACATAGCTTTTTGCTGTAATTTGTTGATTTCAGAAACACTGCAAAGTGAAATTCAGGTTATAGAAAATTTTGATAAATAATGGAGATTAATCCCAAATCATTTCAAGCTGCTGCTTCTGTTATGGTTTGCTGTATATTTCCGTTTTTGACTTATTTGTTGTGCATTTGTTCAGTAAACCAGAATTTTGAAGTTGCTAAGGCCCAAATGTTTTATTCAAGCCTTCGAAATCATTTGTGAAGACATTTTGTCTACTATGTGTTTTCTATAACTAAATCTGCACTATGTAATCTAGTGAGATTCCTATGTTGGCTTTATATGTCAATAATTAGATCAAGTATATTTAGCATAAAGCGGTTTTCTGAGCACTAATTGCACTACCTTGTTTGTTTGATCCTTAATGCAATTTCAATGAGTGCCTTTTCTTAATTATACTTACATAAATTGCTGCTTATAACAAAGTTGTTTCACAGCAATCAGGTTTGTTTTATTGTTCTCTTACTAATTAGGCTATGGATGTTGAGGATAAGAAATTCGTGTAATCATTTTCCCAGTCTTAATGTTACGGTAGATAGAAATTGAAGTTTGTTTATTTTTTGAACCTCTTTCTCTCCAGGGCATGAACACTTACTATTTTGAGGTGTCCATGAGATCTGGGCTGCTGGCTTTTTAACTTTAATTGAAAGTATTTTTTTCTTCTAAACGCACAATTCAATGGACACTGTCAACTTAAGAAAGGCCACATTTTGGGATTTCCACAAGCCACTGGGCTTTCTTTTTACCACAGTATCATTGGTAGCTCACTTCTTGACTTAAATTATGAGTATCTCATTACTCTGTTATGTGTATATTTTGGCTATTCGTTGAAAAAGTAAATTTAGTGTTTATCAGTGTTGAACTTCTATTGAATGTAGTTTTTATCATTAGTCTTTGTAATCTAGAATTCTAGTCAAGATTGCCTGGATATACTGAATACTAAAACTGCTTCCTTTGACTCAGTGCACTAGTTCACATAGCTCTTGATTAATAATCTTGTCACTTACAAACTTAGTAACATATAAGTAGACTTACGACATTAATGGGAATACCGCTCTCACATATATATATATAGATACATACATCGTGTGTATGAATAGGTGTTCATACTTTTCTTAATTACTCTGATCAGTTACACTATAATATACTGCTTCTTTGTGTATGTAATTTTTAGAAATATTGTTAATCATTTTAAACTTACAACCTCAACTTATACATGGGGAGACAGACGGTTTTCTCACTTTAGGCCACAGAGGAAAGGCAATGTCAGCCAGGATTAGTAATTAGGAGTTTCTTAATCCTGGTCTTCTGATTAACTCTTTTCGGGGCCTCAATAGATAGGTTTCAAAAATGCCTATCCTATTTGTTTCACTTACCTACCACCCTCTCACCATCTCCAAAACTTTGAGTCATTTTTGTAAAATTTCAGATATGTGGTACTATACCTCAAACTATAGCACAGTAACATCTGCATTATGGTTTATAGAGATAAGTCAATAGTAACTGGAGCAGCTAGTTCTAATTGTAGCCCCTCGTCCTCTCTTCACTCATTCATAACTTTCCAAAAACCTCAAGTTTTTGGGTTGCAGTCTTCCATACTTGATGTCTAACAATGTTTTTTAGAAAGTACATGGGTGGGGGGAAGGTGAACTTTTCATCTGCTTTTGTTGTAGAATGCAAAAACTTAATGAATGCCCAAAACAAATAACCAGACTCTTAATCTGGTTACAGCAAAATCAGTTGAACTCTGAACACTGGCATATAAATAATCCTCATAGGAGCGGAGTGAATGCTTTAAGTTCTTAAACTTTTAAGAGCACTTTTAAAATGTGTACACACAGAAAACTTCTGAATCTGTAGGATACACACTTTAGGAAAGAAGGACTCTGGTTGCCTGCACAACTCAGGAAGTGTATAGTTTCCAACGGAGGTTAACAGGAAAGTGGACAGTCCAATTGCTCTCAGTTCACTTGGCCCTTATCCAAGCCATCCAGTAATTTAAGCCTCTTCTCCTCCTCCAGGTAATGTTTTAAATGCATAATCATTTGGATCAGCTGTTTCAAGTACCTTGGGCTTTTTGCCCCAGAATGGACTGGGGCTTGTAAAATCTAGGAATCGTGAAATCTGGAACCAGGAAGTGGGTCCCCAGCTGGTACCTCTTGGGAGGGTGATCCTGATGCTAAACTCTGCTGCCCTTGTGGAGAATGGATCTTCACTCTGCTCTCCTCTAATATGTAGAGCTTGTAAATATCAGACTCGTGCCTCTAAACGTGCTCTCCCTGAAATGCACATCTACTAATGGGAAAATTAAATATGCTTCATAAAAGCAGCAGTGCAGTACTTATCTAAAAATACTATTTGTTCCTTTGGGAAACACAAATTGGGGCATATGCTCCCTCTCCCCTTTTTTCAAAAAGAGAACCAGGCAATCAAATGCAAAAACTGTAGATGCAAATTTAAAGTATGGCTCCACTCTGAAGAACAACACACAGAGAACTTGTTGCCGGAGATACCGTGAAGGCTAAAACTTATAGCTGCATTCAAAGAAAGAACTAGATAAGTTCATGGTCCATAAATGACTATTAGCCAGGATGGAACACTATGTGGTGAGTGCCCCTAGCCTATGCCAGAAGCTGGGAGTGGATGACAGGATGGAACACTCAGTGATTGCCTGTTCTGTTCATTCCCTCTGAAGCACCTGGCATTGGTCACTGTGGGAAGACAGGATATAGGGCTAGATAAACCATTAGTCTGACTCAATGTGACAGCTCTCATGTTCTAAGAGTTGCTTAAGTGTCACTGTGGGTTTCTCTGTGTATCAACCATCTTTTGTATCAAACGCATTCAGTTAACATATTCCTACTTACTTTTTTTTTAACTGCTAGCCCTACAACTATAGCCTTGGCTCTGGGCTTGGCTTTTTCCACTTCTCACATCAGCACTAGTAATAAAGATTCTTCAGAATAAGTAATATATGCTTCGTTAAACCTGAGCAAGTCCACTGTCCTCAGATAATGTGTTTAGGAGAATGTGTATAATCATATTGCCTTCATTAGGTTTACACAGAAAGAACTGACTGAAGTTTAGTAAACAATTCTCTTGATCAGCCACAAAATGGAACTGGATCTTTAGCTCGATTTCCTAATTGTATCAGTGCCAAAGTGTTAACATGAGTGAAAATTAGTAAGAATTGCACTTTGACATTAAATGAATTGATGACCTTGAATGACATTAAATGAGCAGACTGTGCATAAGCAGGTTCTTCGATATGATTCCTTTTCAAAGTAATCCATGATAAAAGGTTGCATACTTGAACATTAAAGGAAATACATATTACTGTTTCTGTAGCAAGTTAATTGACCACTTCATATGTATGTAAATATGTTCTATTTGTATATTCTTGACCTTTCAGATAATTGGTCTTTGTTCTGAGAGTTTGATACCATAAGGTGTAGTCATAAACATCTTCAGGCTGTTATGAGCATATCAAAGTATCGTATAAATTCTGGTGGTGAAAAACTATAGATTAAGAGAATCATGCAACAATATTGTGCACTCTCTAACTTGGACATAAACCCACAGCTATTTTTGTTGGTCTTTATCAGTGTGTACTTGAAATTAAATTGAAACAAGTCTTAAATAATGGTCCTGCATGCATATCTGATGATTACAGAATTGTTACATTTCCCATTCATGTCCCTATTCAGTTCGTTCATATGTAAGCGTGGTATAATGTCCACAAATAATACAGGAACAACATGTTGCTCCTTCAGCCTAAGTGAATGAATAGCTAGGTGCCAGTATAGAGTTGATCTTAAATTTTTTTTTGAGTGCCCATTCTGCTTTTCTCTAGTTCAGTGCATATGTTAATGTATATACCTATGTGCAGTTAAAAACAGCAAACAAACAATGTAGATAGGAAATGTGTGCTGATAACTAATGTAAAACAGGCACTGTTGCTTTTTCCCCCCAAGGTTTAATGCATGTTCACAATAAACTTGTGGACCCACTGTACAGTATGAAAGAAGAAAACTGAAGAAGGAATTGAGGAACTCCATGTGGGTAAACACCATTTTTAGGTAGCAGACAAACTTACTGCTATGCAATATGCTGAAAACTGGCTAAAATGGGAAATCTTAAGTACTGTATTTTTTAAAAAATCCAGTATCTCTATTTACATTCCATCTCTATACATTGTTGTATTGTGCATTTGTTTTAATATTTTGTATATGTGACTTCATTAGCTGCTACAGTAAGTAAACAAGAATAGAGCAAATGTAAATGGCAGTTACATACTATGAGAAATAAACAGCAGTGTACTGTTTGACTGTGTGGGAGAAAATTATACTTTAGCTTAAGCAGAAGTCCACGGCTCCACCAGTACAAGATACTTCTCATTTTTTCGTGTCTCACTATAGGCAAAATGCTTTTGGGCATGTCAAATGTTATGGACTTGTAACAGATGCACAACTTTGCTTATGAAGTGCTCTGTTTATATCTAATACGCATTGAACTTTTGCACTTTGGTAGCCTTAAATTAATCTTATACCAATAGCTTCTGGGCGTTTAAGTCCTACTGTACAATACTCAGGCATATAAAAGTATGAAAACTGCCTAAAAATAGAGGACCCTTTCAAACAGTTACAATAACTTATTCAATTATGTGCATATTATACTTCTGCCATAGCACTTTTGTTACATGTTTCAAGTTTATTTAGGAATTTTATATTTTGGTAATTATGAACTCTATAGATAATGAATACAGTCAGTATGTTCCTTTTTGGAGATGAATGGCCTAGTTACATGATGTTGTGATCCAATAATTGTAAAGGGAGGTTAATTGCAGTAAGAATGCCTAAAAATCCAGATGGCTAGTATTGAAACAAGTCTGAATGTAAACAGAACCACTTTGCAGTACGTTAGTTTGCTATAAATGTTGAACTGTTACTAAGAGTGCCACTCTTTTCTACTGTTACTCTAAGTAAAGCTTAAATTCACAAAAACCTTACCATGTTTGTTTTGTTTTTGATGTGAGCTGTAGTCTGAGAATAAACATTTCAGGTTTCAAAAACAAAGGATTAGCGAAAGGATAGTGTACCTTTCTCTAGATATGGGCAAAGCTAACACATTGTGCCAGACCAGCTCCTTTATGCCAGCAGTAAATTCCCTTTTAAAATATCCACTGAAAGAGATGGGCTGGATCTGATGGTATGTTCGTCTTCATCTATTGTAATATTTAAATAGTCTTGGCTTTCAAAATAGTAATTTTCTACAGTGGGGAAAAAAAATGTTCCTTTAACTATAAATCCACATTTATGGCTAACAGGCACTGGCCGGTAAACTGCTGTTTTTCTGCCTCTCTCCTTTAAAACACATACTTAAGTAAAATTTGCTATTAAAGCATCAAACACAAATCAAGTATACCAGCCTCTTGTTAACTATTGCTATATAGAAACTAAATGCAAAAATAATCTTTCCTGCTCAAGTACTTCATACTTCAAATTCTCACTTTGCTGGAGTGGCTGAAGAATCCTACTTTAACACCTCCAGAAAGATTTAAGTGTGGTCCACCCTACACTGAACTGTGTGTGAGCATGCTGAGGATTTTACATGCTTCAGATTCTGTTTTTTTGCTATTGCAGCATTCATCTACTACAAGGGTTCTCAAAAGTGGGGGTCACAACCCCTTAGGGGGCTTGCAAGGTTATGTGAGGGGTCACAAGCTGTCAGCCTCCACCCCCAAATCCTGGTTCACCACCATCATTTATAACAGTGTTAAATATAAAGTTTTTAATTTACAAGGAGGGGGGAAGAGGGTCATACTCAGAGGCTTCCTGGGTGAAGGATGGTCACTAATACAAAAGTTTGAGAACCACTGATTATTAAAACTGGCCAAACAGCTGCTGGTTTATGCAGTTTTTCTAAAATAGCAGCTTGTGAAGACAAGTTGTGAAAAGGATTAATTTCAATCCTCTGGCTGAGAATACTTTCTCACAGTAATAGTAACATGATTGTTTTATAGCTGTAATTAAAGTTTGACACTACCCCTCTTTTGGTATTGTTTAGATTAAAACAGGAGGTCATGTGTAACCTTCTCCTAATCTGTTCACTTTAAAACACTGCATGAAACAAGTTTTCTATTCAAAGGACACTTGTCCCTCAATTTGTCTGGAGTGCATCAAGTTTAGTTGGAGCCTAATACAGAATAGCTGGCTTCTCACCTGTAGTAAAACCTCTTTGCTCAAGTCATGTCCTATAACACTTCCACAGAGCAGGATGTCCCCTTCAACAGGCTGGAATTAAGGATTTCATTCCTGTAAGCATGACAGTTTTCTAAACTGTGTTTTAGAGGTTGTTCCTAACCTTATGTTACTAAGGTGAGGCATGTTATACCATTTGCTGAATGTGGGTGAGCTCCCTCTACAGACAGAGCTAGAAACATCTACCCTTACTTCCTAAGAAGCAAACTAAAGACTAATTATGCAACTCCTCCCTGCCCCCCCCCCCATTTTTGAAACAAACATCAGAAAATTAAGCACCTCATACTTGTCTTTCACATTCTTGCCATAAATTAGGTGTATGTCTTCACTCTGACCTAGATAAGGGGTATGCCCTCTGTGCTGCCACTTACCTGTATCCATGAAATAGGTGATAGGAAAGGGAATTACATGGGATCAGTAATGCCCAGTACCTAGTCTTCTACAGTTGCTGTTTTCAGAAGCCTTGAGGTCTCCTAATATTGAGCCAACTCTCTGTGTTGAGGTATATGATCTCTCCTAATTGTCAGTTCCTAAATGACTGTTTTACACTTGCTGGTGGAGTAACAGTCTAGCTTGTTTCACTACTGTGGAGCTGGTGTGCCCTTTTCCTTGTACTTACATAAAAATCAATTATATTGCCCTGACCTTCAAATAATGTACTTCCAGGAATTTGAGATCTAAAGTGTATTACTTCTTGTGTGCAGAGTTAGAAAAGGAAGTTGGGGGTTGGCCACACCTGCAGTGCTTTAAAGCAAGCTCCTCCTGGGCCTGGATTCCATAATCACCCACAGTCATTCTAGCTGAATTTCACTGTACACATTACAAAATAATGTATGGTAATAAAATCTGAAATGTAGACTTCAAGTACATTCTTCCAATTAAAATTTGTTCCCCATATAGCTGTAGCCATATGTACAAAATTAAATATGATAAGATAACACAAACATACCCCCAGCAATAAGTTATACATTAACCTCATCCTGTCATTTGCCCAGCAAAAGCTAGATAGAAGCATCAGAGTTGCAGAGTTTTGGTCTCCAATTATTTTTCAGATTGTCTCTTTAGAACACTTATAAAGGCATCTTTTGGCACTTCCACATTGCCAATTTTCCTCATCTTTTTCTTTCCTTCTGCTTGCCTCTTCAAAAGCTTCATTTTCCGTGTAATATCTCCACCATACTATTAAAAAGGAAAGATGTGTTAACTTGGTATATGGTATAGATAGTACAGTATAAAAAACAGTAAGAGCTGTGCAATACAGTATCAGTAGCTATTTAGCCATCAGTTTTTGAAAAGACTAATTATATTAGATGTAACCTCAGGTCAAATCTAACTCCCACCACTCATCCTAAATTATCAATATTTAAGAGGGAGAAGAGGAGCCAGTGAACAACCTGTAATTTAAGCATTTACACAGGCAGGAGCTTCCATCATCTCATTTATCACATGAGGTATCTACCATCACTAAGGAAAGTAAAGGGTTCTTCTGTAACTTATGTCCTTAGACCTCTGACAAGCATAATCAATTTTTTCTGTAATTCTCTCTAGTTCTGTGAACAGTTATGCACTACATCCTTGAATCTGTATTATCTTGGTTAAGCCATGAAAAACCCAAAGTCAAGTCTAGTCACAACGAGTCTCTACAGGGAAACTGTTTCACAATAACTCACCCAAGTCATTCGGGAAAGACTGAGGGATAGTGAATTTGAGACTCTTAGGTATACAGTAGATGTGCAGCTTTGAAAAAGCTGTCAGTTTCTCTAAACCACAGCGTAAATATAGTGCAAGCAGACAACAGAATCAGTATCAGAAAACTGTATTTTAGAATAAAGGGAAAATTGTATTTTAGAATGAAAATCTAAACAACATAATTGTATAAATAAGAGGACCTTGTCACTGGAGCTTGAAAGTGAGAGGGACAAGTGAGCCAGAAAACCGCAAAGTACAAAAATGAAACAGTGTGGTACGGAGAGGGACATGGGAGAGTAAAGAGATGGACCATATCCCCCTAGCTGGACCACTGAAAGTGTCTATATTCAAATATCAGAAATACCCCCCTCCCCGAATTGAAAAATACCTACGCATTTTGCCACAACGTTCTTTCTGTAAGCTTTCACTCTGTAGGAGAGAAGATACCATATACTATCTGTATACATCATCAACATGTCAGTACATTTCCAACACACAAGCCCTAATACATTCCAAGAAGTAGCCAGTACTAACCCAAATCTATGGGTGGCAAAATGTTTTTAGGTAGTTTGTCTAGGATGCTTGGGTATTGTCATACAGATCACTAGTGTTTCTTTTAAAATCCTCCAGTCCAAGTCAGCTAGGAGGCTAAGCCTCAAACTGTCTGATATTTTTGAATTCTGGAAGCATCCATTAAAGGGTATATATAAAAATAACTAGCACAGTACAATCCCTTTTCTAGCTAATGATCTTACCTGTGACTTATTTCAAATTGACTAACACTCAAAACTTTACAATACTGTCACTAAGCAAAAAATAGAACCTACCTAATGGAGCCAGTGGCACAGTGTTATTGCAAATGAACTGATGACAATGCCCTACCATCTGTATGATTAGCTTATTAAATAGGTGCTATGATTCTTACTATTCATACATTTTAGAATCTATTTCCACTTAGGACCCAAAAGCCACCCAGGGTTATTTATTTACCACTACCCAAATCCCACAATCCTTTGCAGCTACAAAAGCTGACTGCACTGGGGTCATGCCAAGAAACCATGGTTAGTTTGGAGTGGGAGTACTGTAGGTGCTGGCAGGGGAACAGCTAGCTTGCAGAGCCTGCATTAGACTTCCCTTGGAGTGAGTATGTGGAAACAACTACCTTTGCTCAGTCCCCGGGGTCCTAGTGTTCACCACGTACTCAGCACTGTGACCTGATTTTGTTGGAGAGAAACTATTCTACCCGTCACACTCCCTTGTGATTTACTGTGCTTGATCCATTAAGAAACATTACCTGGTTTTATACTGAATAAAATTACAATATGATAATTCAACTTTACTGCCATCAAAAGAATATTAGATTCAAATCTGAAGATCGAATATTTGTTTTATTTTGGGAGACTAGTACTATATAAATGAGAGAAAAAAAAATGTAGGCCACCACAAGTAATTTTCCCACTGGCTGCAGGTGAGGGCCAGCACCTTCTGCTGTTTACCCCTAAACAGACTAGATTTTACAACAAAATCTGTTTGTTTATGGCTGAAGGGACAAATTTTAAAAATATTTAAAAACAAATAAAACATTTCCTCATCATCATATCTTAAAAAGATAGCTAAAGCCAGGGAAAAAAGGTGTAACTTACGTTTCTCTTGCAATGACTTTGCTGCCAAGAGCAGCCTGGATGGCTATTTCAAACAACTGTCTAGGAATAGCATCTTTTAAACGTTCACACATGGCTTTGCCAACAGCATAAGCTTTGTCTCTGAAAGGGAAATTCACTACTGTTTTCTGAGAGAATAATGCAGTCTGAGAGAAAACACTTGAGAATCATCATAAACAGTTTTCTAGACAGTAAGTATTGTTCCTGAAAAGGGTCTATTTCCCTATTAAAATCAAAGATATTCTGATCCTAGCAGAATACTCTATCCAAGGTGAGGAGAAAGACCATTGCACCTGCAGCCTATCAGTTCATATAAGATAAATGATAATTTGATTACATTAACAAAGCGCTTTTCAAATAAACTTCAGTAATTAAATGTGTAGACTGTTATAAAACATGTATCATATTGAATACTTAACCCAAATAAGTTTAGTATAGTTCAGAGCATTTTGATATAAAGGTATATAATTTGAGAATTCTGGTCCTTTTTTGACTTCCTCAAATCCCTGGACTCTATATTAAAGTTAATAATGCTGTGATAGCAAAGAGAATGTGTTTGGCTAGCCTGGGGGTATGTTTGGAAGAAATTCAACTTGTCTCAGGGGTTTGAGATGGGAGGATTTTATTTGTGGAAGATAAGAAGTGTGGGTGATAATGTGTTGAAGGGGAACACATTTTTGGGGGTGAGGTGGAGAACTTCAATTGGCATGCTTGTACATCTTTTGTTTTTAAAAAATGTATAGCTCAGACTTTGGCTAGGAACTTAATAAACTGAAATAAAAGGGCTGCCTCTATAGATTGAGGCATAATCCAGACACACACAAAATAAGATTATAATTTCAGCAGTTACTTCTTAGATTTTTACAAGGGGAGGTGGATGTTTAATCTTTTAGAGGTTTAATAGGTCAGTACAGTCCTCTCAAACATTTACTCACAAAACAGTTACGTTCAGAAACATTTTTAAATGTTTCTCTTAACTTATTAGTAGACATTATCTAAAGGCATTCAGCACTAGCACATATTTCAGATTTTGAAAGCATGAAATGACAGAGATAGCAAATTTACACTGAAAAGCTCCAAAAGGGCTAGAAGACAAAGCTATATGTTGACAGTTTTGTTGTGGTCTGGAAAAAAAAAAATAATAATTTTATATTGTCCTGTATCAAAACATTTTATAGCAAGCAGTAGCTGAAAATATATGCTTTACAGAGTTTGATAGAGCAACATTTGAGCTTCCCTTTATCTGTACAATAGATAGATGCAGTAAAATAAATAGCTGCAGTTTAACGCTATAAATATATATATTTAAGATGCGTATGGGTGTGTATATTTATGATAGGTGATGCTGGTAGCAATCCCCGTATTTAGGTTACATAACACTTTCCATTATAACATATGCAATCTAGTTACAGCGTGAGGAGAGAGATTGAAAGATGCAGCGATAAGAGGAAATGATACTGAGTGGGATTGAAGTGTCAATTTTAGGATAACGGGAACAATGATTTTAAGGTTAGTTCTGATGAAAGGAAGCAGTTCAGGAGTGAGTTCCCAAATAGAGAAGTACCTGTTTAAAAGCAATAATCAACTACAAAGAGATGCAGATGAGAGATAAAATACCAATTTTTTAGGAACAATATGAACAAGTGGGAAAATGAGTAGGCATAGGCTTAATGTGAGAGACTAGGGAACCCATGGAAAATTCTGAAAGCCAGAAGATTAAATCAGAGAGAGTTGATTGCAAGGATGAATGAAACAATCTTCCTGGAGCAAGACAGTTTTGCTTTGTTATTCTGACCCTCTGGAAGTTAAGAAATCAAAGAATTTAGGAAAGATTGTAGTTTGTCATAACAGAAAATAACTAAAGTGTAAATATGAATTTCAGCAACTGCAGATTAAGGTTCAGACATCTTGGAAGGAAGAGAAAAACTAAAAGAAGAGGAGAATTAAGGACACTAGTAAAGACAGCAGTTGGAAGAACAAGTGGAAAGTTGTAACGAGAGGAACACAACCAGAACATCATGTACTGCAGGAAGTTGCAACAGGACACCTGACTTTACAATGTATATGTTCCTCTGCAGCTTCAAAATGTTGCATCTAATATCTCGTTACAAAATTAAACTGAGATAATATTACATTTACATGGCATTGATGTAATCTGGAGCATGAAACAACGGACAACTTTCAATTGTGTACCTTTGGTAAGTTTGCTTCTCTTATTTTCAACAATCCTCTCCACAAGATCTGTGTCCCCTTTTTTAAGCTCTCTTCAAATGATTAACACTTTTTTTCCTTAATGTGAACCTTTTGCTTATAGGCAATTACCTGTCCTCCTTTTTACAACTTCCACTTCCTGTTTTTCTAGTTAAGTATTTGCATCTCTTTCTAAAAATCACAAAGATGTGATTCTTAACATCTCTCTTCCTTTGCAGATCATTCCTGAAGGTGGTTGCAGGATGAAATCCTCACTGCTTTTTCACTAATATATGCTGAAAATATAAAGCAGCAGCATTTTCATTCACTGATTGGGATTCTCCAGTTCATCTACTTACTTGTGTACAACAGCTCCCAATTCTTCAACAGAGTTTCCATTTAAAAGAATATCCATTTTGACAAGGTCTGCTGCCTGGTATCCTGCATCTTCATAATCAAAACTAAAGGAAAAAAAAAAAGTCAACTGCAACCTTGTAATTGATACTATAGTCTCTACTCCAGGAATCTTTTAGACCTTTAGCATTTGTTTTGTATACACATTTTAATAAAACACTTGGATTTTCATTACAGGAGGAGTACTGCAATTTTTAACCATATTTTAATAAATCCGTTCTCTCTCCAAAACTGAATGATAAGTACACTGTGCGCAAAAGCTTGTTCTAAAACGCAGGCAGGAAGGCAGCACCCTTTCTTCTAGCTACTGAACAGGGGTTAGTCTCATATAGACTCATAGACATTAAGGTCAGAAGGGACCATTATGATCATCTAGTCTGAGCTCCTGCACAATGCAGGCCACAAAACCTCACCCACCCACTCCTGTAACAAACCCCTGACCTATGTCTGAGCTTCTGAAGTCCTCAACTCGTGGTTTAAAGACTTCAAGGTGCAGAGAATCCTCCAGCAAGTGACCTGTGCCCAACGCTGCAGAGGAGGTGAAAAACCCCCAGGGCCTCTGCCAATCTGCCCTGGAGGAAAATTCCTTCCTGACCCCAAATATGGCGATCAGCTAAACCCTGAGCATGTGAGCAAGACTCACCAGTCAGACACCCAGGAAAGAATTCTCTGAAGTAACTCAGATCCCACCGTATCTAGTGTCCCATCACAGGCCATTGGGCATATTTACCGCTAATTAATTAATTGCCAAAATTAGGCTATCCCATCCCCACCATAAACTTATCAAGCTTAGTCTTGAAGCCAGATATGCCTTTTGCCTCCACTGCTCCCCTTGGAAGGCTATTCCAGAACTTCACTCCTCTGATGGTTAGAAACCTTCGTCTAATTTCAAGTGGAAACTTCCCGATGACCAGTTTATATCCATTTGTTCTTGTGTCCACATTGGTACTGGGCTTAAATAATTCCTCTCCCTCCCTGGTATTTATCCCTCTGATATATTTATAGAGGGCAATCGTATCTCCCCTTAGCCTTCTTTTGGTTAGGCTAAACAAGCCAAGCTCTTTGAGTCTCCTTTCATAAGACAGGTTTTTCATTCCTCGGATCATCCTAGTAGCCCTTCTCTGTACCTGTTCCAGTTTGAATTCATCCTTCTTAAACATGGGAGACCAGAACTGCACACAATATTCCAGATGACGTCTCACCAGTGCCTTGTATAACGGTACTAACACCTCCTTATCTGTACTGGAAATACCTTGCCTGATGCACCCCAAGACCGCACTGGCTTTTTTCACAGCCATATCACATTGGCGGCTCATAGTCATCATATGATCAACCAATACTCCAAGTCCTTCTCCTCCTCTCTTACTTCCAACTGATGAGTCGCCAGCTTATAACAAAATTTTTTGTTATTAATCCCTAAATGCATGACCTTGCACTTCTCACTATTAAATTTCATCCTATTACTATTACTCCAGTTTACAAGCTCATCCAGATCTTCCTGTATGATATCCTGGTCCTTCTCTGTATTGGCAATACCTCCCAGCTTCGTGTCATCCACAAACTTTATTAGCACAGTCCCACTTTTTGTTCCAAGGTCAGTAATAAAAAGATTAAATAAGATTGGTCCCAAAACTGATTCCTGAGGAACTCCACTAGTAACCTCCTTCCAGCCTGACAGTTCACCTTTCAGTAGGACCCACTGTAGTCTCCCCTTTAACAAGTTCCGTATCCACCTTTCAATTTTCATATTGATCTCCATCTTTTCCAATTTAGCTAATCATTCTCCATGTGGAACTGTATCAAACGCGTTACTGAAATCACGCAATACCCATTCGTATTTACTTCACTGAAAACATTAAAGAGGTCTCTATCCTTATCCAAATCGGATCCCGGTGGTCTACAGCACACCCCAAGCACTATCCCGGGGAGGCTCTAGTAGCTTTCTTCCCCAATGTGTTTGCCCAGACAGACTGTCTTATCCATTCCATCATCACTTATTTCTTTACAGTCTACCTCATTATTGATATACAATGCTATTCCACCACCTTTGCCTTTATTTCTGTCTTTCCTAAACAGCACATACCCTTCAATACCTGTAGTCCAGTTATGACTACTATTCCACCATGTATCTGTTATCCCTATAATATCTGGCTTCACTTCCTGCACCAGTAACTCTAGTTCCTCCATTTTGTTACCTAGGCTCCTTGCATTAGTGTACAAACATCTTAATTTTTGCTGTTTGGCTTCTCTCACATTCTTTACCCAATTAGGCACAGACATTCTACTGCCAGTATCACCTATTAGACTAGTATCTACACTACCCTTCCTCCTAATGTCCATTCTCCTACCCACGGCTGTATCCTTTCTTACTTCGTTTTCTTCCCTCTCAATACTAAAATCTGGCGTGGAGATTATCTGGACATCTCCCAACCATCTCCCCCAAATTCCTAGTTTAAAGCTCTCTTAATCAGTTGTGCCAGCCTCCATCCTAGAAGTCTATTTCCCTCCCTACTCAGGTGAAGTCCATCCCGAGAGAACAGTCCTCTGTCCATGAATGCTTCCCAGTGGCCATACATCCCGAAGCCCTCCTTATAGCACCACTGCGTGAGCCATCTATTGATCATCATAATCTCATCAAACCTTTGTTGCCCTTCTCTAGGAACAGGCAGAATCCCACTGAAGATCACCTGAGCCTCAATTTCCTTGAGCATCTTCCCCAGTCTGGGATAGTCTCCCTTGATACGTTCCAGCGAGAATCTAGCCGTATCATTTGTTCCCACATGAAGGACAATCAGTGGATTCTTTCCCACTCCCATTAGGATCCTCTTCAGCCTCAGGTCCACGTCCTGTATCTTCACACCTGGCAGACAGCACACCCTTCTTTTCTCTGGATCAGCTCTGGTTACAGGCCTGTCTATTCTTCTCACTAAGGAGTCCCCAATCATGTAGACCTGCCTTTTCCTGGTGATGGTGCGATTCTCTGGTCTATCCCCTGTTCCCTCTGGCTGCAAGTCCTCTCGATTCCTATTGTCCCTTGCAATCCTCTGCAACCCATCCCGTATCCTCCTGGGGCTCATATTTGGTGTTATCTCCATTGACTCTTCCCCTCTTCCTGTAGGACTAGGTGCTCTTCTCTTCTTCCTTGCCCTCTCACCTTCAGTGACCACCTGCTGTGCCCCTTCATTTTCCAACTCTGCAAACCTGTTCCTGAGCTCCATTTCTACTTCACTAGCCCATCTTTTTCTCTGCCTGGTTCTCTTAGTCACATGCCTCCACTGTCCACTTTTCTCACCCAGTAGTCTCCCCTCAGAGGTCTTGGGTCCTGCTAATGTCTTTGCTCCATCATCCACTCGAACCCTCTTCTAAACTCAACCAGAGTTTCCACCTGCATCTCCAATCCTCAGATCTTTTCTTCCATCAGCTCTATCAAGCGGCACTTCATGCAGACGAAACTCTTTTCAGGTACCACCTCAGGATCATGTACATGCCACAGCTTCTACATCCAGGCATCTTCATTGTGTCTTCCGCTGCTTGGGTCACTACCACTGCTGCCTCTGCACCTGTCATAGCCTTCTCACCTAAGTCAAATACCTTCTCCTCCAACAGAACTCCCACTCAAACTCCCCTGTTTACAGCTCTGTTTGCTGGCTCCTGTGCCACTGCAGCTGTCTATGCCACTGCCTGACTCGCTGGCTACCTTTATAGGACCCCCTTCTCCTCAGGACCCACCATCCCCACTGGATTCTCCAGGAGCCACTCAGGGATACCAGATCCAAGAAACTTCTTTCCCACCAAGCCAACATGAGAGCACCAGTGTGAGGAGCTTCTTTGGACCAACCTTAAAGCCTCAGCCTTTGAAACTTCCCCTCCAAGTGGCTCCAGCAGAGCCTTTATATATTCTGATGTAATGAGAATCCTAAACCTCAAAACAAACACCAAACTGTTTTTTATATGCACTCCATTTGACTAATTGGTTGCTCTCTGCCTACTCCTGTCAGGTTCCAATGCTCAATTTGCTTCCAGACCTCCCTCTCTCTCACCCCCACCCCCAGCCATCATGCTTCTCCCCATCATTTCCACCCTCCACCACACCCCTTTTTAATCACTTCCCTCCCTCCTCTGACTCTCCTCCCCCTTCATTTTTCTTTTTATCCACCCTCTCCCCTTCCCTGTTTTCTTTCTCCCTACCAGTTCAGCCACACAACACACAAAAAACCCCAACATCCAATCAAACCTATATTCATAAAACATATTTAAGGACAAAACCAAAAACTTCACTACAACATGCAGAACCACCAATCTTGCAATCCTGTCACTGTAAATCAAAGAGTTCTCTCTTGCTACCCATTGAATTATATGAACGTTGATTAAACTGCAATCTTTTTAGGCAGGGAACTGTTATTCTTATGCCAGTAAAATATCTAACACAATTGTGGATATTAAAAAGTAAATCATGAGACCAGTATCAAAGCATAATGCATCTTACTACCAAAACTCCTGAGATCAGGTTTCAATAATAAGACGCAGGTTTGTTGGCTTAAATCCCATTTTTCTCGCAACATATTCCTTTCACCTAAACTCCTAAAGGCTGCTGGTAAGTATATGCACATTTTTATAGCTACCAGATGTAAAGATTATTTTACCTAAAGGAACAAAATCTCATCTCAATATGCAGAAAATTATTTGCTTAATTCTCAGAACAAAGTTGAGAATATATCCCTTCATCTGGGCTTCAGACTTGTATTAATGAATTAACATTTTGAAAGGTTTCCTTCTCACACTGGAAAGAAGAATTAATGAATAAAAGTACATTGTCAAGGTTCCCTTTGACAAGTAGATAATGCTAGTTCTCACATTAGAGCACTGGACACTGCATAATGTACAGCTGGCAAGGGGATAATTATATATCACAGTAAATTATGTTAGCTGATTTCTAAACTGACTGCCACTGATTTTCATAACATGACCTGATTTATTAGGCTGGGATTTTCAAACCCCTGCCTGCAGGTCTGAGTGTAACTTAATGAAGAACTGATAATAGGAAATTCCATTCCCAATAACAATCACAATACCCAAAATGAGTGGAAGCTACTGTACTTATACCTTATACATGGTTTCTCTCTACAATGTGTGTCATTTAGCCATTGTTATTGCAGAACTGATATATAAGAAAAGGGAATGTCAGGAGTTTCTTCTTCTACAAGTCGGGTTTCTTCTGTTTTATTCCCAGTTCTGTCAGTGATGTACAGTATGGCCTTGCCTCAGTTTACTCATCTGCAAAATGGGTTTAGTATCTTCCTATTCCACAGGAATGTTCTACAGCTTTTATGAAAGAAGCTGCTGTAGTAGAGTTTTATTAATAACATTAGATTTTAATAGTTTTATTTTTAACATTGTTATACACTGCCCTTACTAAGTATGCAAAATATTCATAGCGCGCCCACACGCGCACACACACAATATTATAAATAGACATAAGTCAAGATCTCTTACATTTCACAAAATCTTATTTTGGTGAAACATTCAACATCTACTGGTAACCTTCTCCCCACCCCATTCCCCCCCCCCCTCTTTTTTTAAGCTTTCTGGTAGCAGTCTGAGCAAAGATGTATTTGTTTTAGTCAAACATGAACATAACAGTAAGTTTATCCAATCTTTCACTGTTGTATCCCTTGTCCTTGCCATATCCCCACCTCCACCATCTGTCATCCCCTTCTCTGTTATGTTTAATCTACATTGTAAACTCCTTGAGGAAATGCTATTACACATGGATATGCTTCCCTGAATACGGTGTTTAATTATAATAATGAGTTGAGCACTTACTCAAAATTCTTACACTGTATTTTAAGAAAAAAAATTACCTAGCATATCCAGAAGAGAGTGATTTCAAAGCATCATAAAAATCCACCACAATTTCATTCAGCGGGAAGATATACTTCAGCATAACCCTGTGCTCATCAATGTACACCATGTCCTTCTGAACAGCCCTGCGAGTCTAATAAATATGACACTTTAAAAGAATGAACTCTCCTCAGCAGAAAAATCTCACAACACAAATACAGAACAAACAGGCAAATATGGGGCTATTATTACACAGAAAGGTTCTGGCAACAAGCCATCAGACAGTTTGAGCACTTTTTTTTTTTGTTAAGTAGTTTTGTTTAGATTCCCAGAATTCATGGAGAATTACAGCATCATAATTCAAGTGGCGGCTATTTTTGCACTAATGGTCTAGAGATCCATCCCATGCATATATTTGCTAATGCCTCTTGTCTCATCACTGAAAATCTTAAGAGCTTCTGCTGCTGCTCCCTAATGTCCTAATCTTGCAAGCAGTTCTTAGTGGGTGGGCTTTACATCTACAGGCAGCCCCAATAAAGTCAAGGTTGTTAGACACAGGAGACCAGCCATGATGGGGCGCTTGTAGGATCAGGGCCCAACTCCTTTCAATAGTCTTATTTTTATATATTTATTTGTTTAACTATACAATGTCTTCATCCCATATATACTTTCGGCACTAATGTAACAGACATAGTAATATACTGTCCTGAATTAGGTATACTGTAATTTTGTATACTACAAAACATTTTGTGACAAAGTTTGTATATACAAAACCATATAAAATACTGCTTTTAGGAACAGTGTTTATTTATTTTTAATGTACACATTTAAAAAAAAATAGAGTAAAATATTGCACATGCAACAGGGGAAGGTGTTTGGGTGAAGAATCAAGCTTTTAAAATGTGTACTGCAGATGTAATCAATGGAAACAATGTTAGTTTTCTACCAGAATGGGATTATTTGAATCATTGACTATAATTTCCATCATCCTGCTTTGTTCAACATATGTACATGGCAGAGTCAGGTAAAGCATATCATATTTGCAACACTTGTCAAAGAGACAAGAAACTGCAAAACTCCCTAAGTTAAGCAAGAGAAACTGCTGTTATTCAGGTCTGTGGATAGAAATTATATTTAATTAAATTACTCCTACATATGCTGTACCTAATACCACCAGCATCTCCAATTGGTGATTCCCCTCCTTAGTGGTGAAACAAACTAGCAAAACCCCATCTCTTTAATTGGGAGCTGGATCAATTGTTTAAAAGACTCTCCAGGGTTGAGCTTGAGTAGCTATCTTTCACTGGATAATCTTCTATGCAGTGTTGTAGCCGTGTTGGTCACAGGACATTAGAGACGCAAAATGGGCGAGGTAATATATTTTATTGGACCAACTTCTGATGGTGAGAGACACAAAGTTTCTAGCTACACAGAGCTCTTCTTCAGAAGTTGGTCCAATAAAAGATATTACCTTGCTAGATGACCTTATAATTCAGAAAAGTGATGTCATTCAGACCTGACAGTTTTAAATCTTGATATTATTGAGAGAGTATTATTACTAAACATTCCTATGGTACCCATCACTGTGGTATCTAGATACCACATCTGGTTTAAGAGTGCAATCACAAAACTAAAATTCTATACAAACCTGACAGAGAGTTATTATTTTTCCAATATATTCATCAGGTGTTATGATAGTCCCCAAAACGGTTGGTTCCAAATATTCTGATACTGAAGATTTATCAGGAAACTCAGCAGGGTTGATAACAGTAATCTCCTCTTTTCCGTGCTCCTACAAAAGGAAAGACATCAACTGAATCAAGAACTTGCTTCCACTAGAGTCCCTTTACAAGTACTTCTAGTGAACTTTATTCTCAGACCACTGATTAGAGGAAAGACATTTCTGGAAATTTATTTATGAAAATAAGAACACTTACATTATTATTTCTTGTTTCATAAGTTTTTGATGTTCATTAAGTATAAGGAAGCAGCAACATTAAAATGTAAAGCTACCTTTGCAGCCTCAGGTATTAATGATTGTCTGGTACAGTAAGGCAGGTAACTATCTCCAATATCAAGTAGATTAAAACACACAATTTTACCTCTACCTTACTTTTGTGCCAAATGTAGCGGACCAAAATAGAGTGTTTACTTTTAAAAACTAGGCATCATGACTGTGATCCCAATTCTGCAAGCATTTCTCACACAAAACTCCCAGAAGCAAGCCCTTTGTCAACACAAATCAATGTTTATTTTGAATGAATAAAGCGTTGCTGCAGAGCATCTATAACCTCTCTTCAGAATGTTGTGGTGGCTTACCATAGACAAGTGTATCTTTTTGTTACATGTAAGTCTTAATTCTGGTTAATTTAAAATACACTGAAAGTAAAGAAGGATCATCAGTGCTCAATTTTTCAATTTATTAAATTGAGTTAGTTTTAATTGTAAAAAAAAAATCTACAGGGGTGTTACAATGGATGAAAAATTGTCACATAAAACACATAGCCTCAAAGACTTTAAGGTCAGAAGGGACTATCATGATCATCTACTCTGACCTCCATATATATAAATGACTTTTTATACTGCGCTTACGAATATCACTAGCTCCCACCCTTTTTGTCAATGGCAGTATTTCTAGAAGACTTTTCCCATTTAAAATACATGAAAGGGGGGAAGCTTCACAAAATTTCATGCTGTGAGATTATATAAATTATATTGCAATTATCAGGGGGTAGCCGTGTTAGTCTGTATCCACAAAAACAACAAGGAGTGCAATGGCACCTTAAAGACTCACAAATTTATTTGGGCATAAGCTTTCGTGGATAAAAAACCACTTCTTCCATATATCTGAAGAAGCGGTTTCTTACCCATGAAAGCTTATGCCCAAATAAATCTGTTAGTCTTTAAGGTGCCACCGGACTCCTTGTTGTATATTGCAATTGTTTGGGGAAACACTTGTGAGAAATGTGATTATCTCAAATTCATGGCAAATATGATTTTAAAGCACTACCAGACATCGCATTTCAGTCAAAGACATAAAAGTACTTGAATGGAATATTTTTAAATGTCAGCCATCTAAATTAGTATGTTTAAATACTGAACCGAAAAACAGATTTACCATCAATGCAGAAGGATAGGAATAAAACACAATGTAATTAAAATCTCCTAAATACCATACAGTCTTGTCTACTGTCAATGTTATCGTAATATTAATATTAGATTAAAGGAATAGCTGAAATGTAAGAGCACTGTACCTCTGCAAAAGATGGTTTTAAAAGCCTCTCGTTTTCACTATGAAAATTCATGCACCGTCCAAACATTATGTAGAAAGATTATTATGAATACCAATGAAGAAGAATTTCACACAAAAACTACATTAAAAGATCATTAAGGCTGAAAGGTGACCAGTGAATAAAGCATTTGCTCAATATTTATTTTTTATCCTCATTGTTCAATATTCACTGCATAACATCCAACCCCCAGACTGGAAAAGGGCACTTTCATTATTCACTACATATTGACTAAATTCTGCAACAAGTAAGAGGCAGGAGTCTCAAACGCTGAGTTACAGATTAATGCTTTACACTATTTGACTGCTGGGATTCCAGACTTTTAGATGATATAAAGAATTTGCTCTGGTTTTAAACAATTTGAGACAGCAGCCACCAAAATCAGTTGAAAATTGAAGTTGTTGGGAAAAGGCAAGATGATACTCAGAACATGTTATTTTAAAGTCAGGTATCTTGACCTAGTAAGCTAAGAAATTTTTGATACATTTTCAAGCTGTCCAGCACTGTACAGCATTCATTTTTATAGCCCTAATGGTTTGCAAGACAATGAACCTGAAATCAGTCACTACTCCCATCGCTCCAGGAGTGTTATCATTGATCTTACCAGTTGTGGACTTCAGGCCAACATAACTTTTAATCCTTATGACCATCACTTTTCTGAAACAGTCACCTTTTAATCAAGGGGTTGTGTGTATCTAAAAGGATGCACAGAACCACCTGCATTATGAGAAATTGCTTCATGGCATGACTGTATTTCTTCCTTCCTCTTTGAACTCCAGTGAATGCCAATTTTAGTCACTTTCAGGAAAGTGAGAAGAGATGGAATCCCTTGCATGCTATGTTTGTGCTGAACTGTAACTGAAAGGCTACAGCTCAGAGAAAATGCAATTTCTATATTTTGCATAACTGTATTGCTAGAAACATTATCTGTGGAACCCATAATGAGATGTGCTGAAAAGTAAATTGCTCCCATGGAACAGGTATTCACTATTTTTTAATTAAAATCAATGGGAAATTTATGAGCTCGAGTGGCACGCTGCAGAAGTCCTTCACTTTACATGAGACAGCACTAAACTCATGAACAACTGAAAAGTTTGCCATTTTATTCTTGACTGTATTCCAATTAAAATAATTCTGCTCTGTCTCTCCTGCCAAAACAAATATTATACAGATGCATCACAAGAGTCTTTTCATAGTTCAATTCAAATCTTGTTACAGCTTTTTGGGAGAGAAAAATGTGGGAAATATTGTCACTGAGAGAAATTGCGGTCTGTATATCAGTCTCTCAGCACTAAGATCCGAAGTTACTTAGAGACACGATCTCCCACAGGCAGCACAATGTAGACTTAATTACATAAAAATAAAATAATGTTATTCTGAGTGCTGGACTTCATAAGCCTGAAGTTAGGAAGTGCCAGAATTAAAGCTGCCTGCCTGTGCAACATTAATTCTGCCCCCTTGTGCAGATGTATTATGATGTGGGTCTTGAGTTACATGACCACAAATTATGTTTTTCAAACAGAGGGTTAAATATGCAGTAGTCCCATTTTATAGACAGCTTAGCTGAGTAGATAGATTTGGAAAATTTTTACAGACAGTTTTCAGAGTAGCAGCCGTGTTAGTCTGTATTTGCAAAAGGAAAAGGAGTACTAGGTTCGTCTCTAAGGTGCCACTAGTACTCCTTTTCTTTTTATAGACAGTGTGACTGAATGGCCAGCCTGACACCAGGGTCCTTCCATATCAGAGACCTAGATTCTAACCCATTGTGTAAACTCTCAATGGATAGGAGGCCTTGCTCAATAATAAGGGTTTTGAAGGGCACAAGTCAGTAGAACAAGCGAGACGTGAGCTCATGTCTCTTTGGTTCCCACCAGCAATAGGTGCAGAATCTATATTATCAGTGTCCCCAGTAGTGTTCTATGTGTGGCACATGGCAATGGGGGGAGGGACAGCTGAACTGCTGGCAATTGATAGCCTGCTGGGCAGCTGCCGCACAGGGAATTTAGGGGAACAGGGAGCTGATAGTGGGGCTGCCGGTCCACCCTGGTTCCAAGCCCCCACCAGCTAGCTCCAACGGGCTGCTCTTCCTGCAAGCAGTGGACAAAGCATGTTATAAGGGAGCACTGTGCAACTTTAAATGAGCATGCTCCCTAACTGATCAGCAACAAAACAACGTTAACCGGGACGACTTTAAGTGAGGAGTTACTGTAATATGACTAGCTTACCCCTCAACGCACAAGCACACAACTTATCAATACCACAAACAGTGTAATACCACATGCCACAGATTGCAGCCTTAATTTTTCCCTGTCTGCACCCTTCTGCACACATCCTTTTTCCAGATGTTTTCTCCAACACTGGCAATTGTGGATGTTTGGTATGCTAAAAGGAAGTTTAGCAAGGAGCGATGTATGCTGAAGGGTAGATAAAAGGTGTCATGGAAGGCTGGCATCCGTAGATGAACAGTTACGGTTCTGATGTGTGGTCTGTAATTGTAATAGTGATAATGTACCTGTGGGTGCAAGGATAGATCGTATGTACTGTTAGGCAGCTTAACTTTGTTTCCTTGCTTCTGTGGGTTTGTACACCTGGCATGTGAGGTGTGTAGCAACCCTAACTGCTTCCAAACAAAGTCTGTGTATTACCTGCCTTGTTTCGTTAAGCTCAGTTGGAAGTTGACACTGGATGAGGGGACAGACATGACGGGGGGGAGGCAAAAGTGAAGGGGAGAGAATCTTTTATCTGTCAGCAGCTCCACATGAATGCTTCTCCGTTGCAATACAAAATTTAACAGAAGAGCATGTCTCCAGGTGGAGAAGGTTCTTCCTCATCAATCAGGTTTGCATGCCCCCACAGACATAATTATGGAGTTATGACGCGGCACTAGGGTTGTCGATTAATCGGAGTTAACTCACACAGTAAACTCAAAAAATTAATTGTGATTAATCGCATTGTTAAACAATAGAATACCAATTGAAAATTTATTAAATATTGTTGGATGTTTTTCTACATTTTCAAATTCGTTCATCTCAATTACAACACAGAATACAAAGTGTAGTGCTCACAGTATTTATTATTACAAATATTTGTACTGTAAGAATGATAAACAAAAGAAATTGTATTTTTCAATTCACCTTATACAAGTACTGTAGTGCAATCTCTTTGTCGTGAAACTAACTTACAAATGTAGATTTTTTTTTTGTTACATAACTGCCTTCAAAAACAAAACAGTGTAAAACTTTAGAGCCTACAAGTCCACTCAGTCCTCCTTCATGTTCAGCCATTCGCTAAGACAAACAAGTTTGTTTACATTTACAGGAGATAATGCTGCCCGCTTCTTATTTACGTCACCTGAAAGTGAGAAATGTGTTTGTATGGCATGTTTGTAGCCAGCATTGCACGGTATTTATGTGCCAGATGTACTAAAGATTTGTATGTCCCTTCATGCTTCAACCACCATTCCAGAGGACCTGCGTCCATGCTGATGACAGGTTCTGCTCGATAACGATCCAAAACAGGTGACATGGTAAACAAGAAGCAGGCACCATTATCTCCTGCAAATGTAAACAAACTTGTTTGTGTTAGCAATTAGCTGAACATGAAGTAGGACTGAGTGGACTTTTAGGCTCTAAAATTTTACACGTAAATTCAACCTTCATGATAAAGAGATTGCACTACAGTACTTGTATTAGACGAATTGAAAAATACTATTTCTTTTGTTTTTACAGTGTAAATATTTGTAATGAAAATAAATATAAAGTGACCACTATACACTTTGTATTCTGTGCTGTAACTGAAATGAGTATAATTGAAAATGTAGAAAACATCCAAAATATTTAAATAAATGGTATTCTATTATTAACAGCACAACTAATTGCTATTAATTTTTTTAATCGCTTGACAGCCCTACCAGGCACATATAGAACATGCAGGGTTTTTCACATCAAGACAAATGCAGGGCATAAATGGCAATTTTCAAGAGCTCGTACCTCAGCCAATTCTGTACATGTGCACAAGGAGCCAGCAAAAAGAGCCTCCTTTTTCCCAGAACTATCCCTGCCAAATTTCAATGCTGTGCTGCAAGCCACAGAGACACTAGAGTTCCTTTTTTTTTTTTTTTTTTGAACCCACAGCCTGAGGAATTTTTCTACTGTATAGTGCTAAGGAACCTAAACAAGGGAGAAGACGCTGCTGCTTCACCTATAAGATACTGATCTACAATTTATTTTACTAGCTTAGAAAAGGTTTTAGGCTGCTGTTCATTTCAAGCTCCTGTAACTAAATTACAATACCTTTTTCAGTTTTGCTGAGGAAAGAACAGCTTTATATGGAACAGTGGGTGCAGTCAAAATGACAGATGCATTGTATTCTTGCTCCAAGCGCTGATTAAAAACTTCCAAATGTAGAAGACCAAGAAACCCCAACCTAAAAAAAAAATACTTTGTTATTCAAAATGTGCACTCTATTCCTATGGTATTATTTTACATTATTAATACAGTGCTAGGAAACTAAATGATATGGCAATGTCAAGCACAGTAAAGGCAATCCTTAATCCTGACCAATGACATCTATGCCCTTTGATTCCAGGATAGAGCCAAGCAAATAATTGTGGGGTTTTTTTGGTTTGGCCAGCAAACGGGGGCACTCACCTGGGTGGTAGGTAAGGTAGGTCAGAGATGTGGATTCAAATCTCCTCTCAGCCCAATTGTGTTATAACTCTTAGCCCAGTGGTTAGTGAGACAGACACACAGAAACAAACACACCCACCCCAAAAACTGAACTTTTTTGGCAAATTAACTATTAATCTGAGAAATTTCTCCCAGCTCTACTCCAGGGCTTCTCTTGAAGGAAGACTGCCAATCAAGACAAATTGTGTGCTGTACACAAAAATGGACTAGAAATAAGATCAAGCACTCACTTTAGGCCTAATATGAATTAGAATTAAAATCCCCAGAAGTAAAAGACCTATACCATCAACAAGCCCCCCCATATATTATAAGACTCTTCCTAAAATTAAAGTGTAGTAATTGTAGTAAGTCTCACCTCCATCCAGCTCCTAAGGCAAGGCTGCTATCCCGATGAACAGTTACACTGGAATCATTTAGTGTCAGTTTTTCTATAGCACTTTTCAGGTTGTTATACTCTGACTGGTCTACCGGGTACATTCCTGTAGAAACACATTACACTGTACACCATTCAATCAAACTTGACATGATAAAGAACCTGATTTTGCTGAACCAGTTTATCCTTTCGAGCCATTTAGCTACATCTTGACAGAGTTTATCTTTAATTTACACCCCTAAGTATATGTAATGTAATGAATACGGAAATGTGAATTAGAAATACCTTTCTTCCATTCCAATTCACCTGTCCTATAGAAATATGCATCTCATATGAAAGAGTTCAAAAGAACTGAATGTCCAGAAATGGTCACATTCTTAGAAATTCACCAGGACGAGGTGAATACATTTCAATTGCAACTTTAAAGTTTTAGGATTACTTCAAATATAACAGTGGTTCTCAAATTTTTGTACAGGTGACCCATTTGACATAGCAAGCCCCTGAGTGTGACCCCCCCCTTATAAATTAAAAAAACATTTTAATTTAACACCTTTATAAATGCTGGAGGCAAAGCGGGGTTTGGGGTGGAGGCTGACAGCTTGCAACTCCCTAAGGGGTCCCCAGTTTGAGAACCCCTGAGATAGAAAGATCATGAAAAATAGTTACAATTCAAACCCAACAAATAAGATTGCTCTATGAGAAACTGAATGGCTCTGAAAGATACACCCACACATTTTTGGCCTATTGTAAGGGATTAATATTCAAATGCCTCCCAAGCAATAAAACATCTGTAGTTTTATATAACTCCTGCTGTAACCTGCCCTGCACATATAAATTTACACCACACAAACAGAATTAATGCCTTTCGATAAGATGCTCCTTCCAAATACATGTGCAGCACAAAAAGCAAGAAAGTAATGTGCCACATCAAATCATAAGAAGTGAAAACATTTAAATAGTGAAACTGTCGGGGTGACAAATGGTTCACATAATTCGTGCTAGTTACAGGCTCTGTTGTGCTTCTATGGCACAGCCATGTTTTGCGAACAGTGTAGATTGCTCTGCTCCAAGAAGCTCCCCTCCTGGACACAGATTACCTCCTGGAGTTCTCAATGTAGGGGGTATCTTAGCCCTGCTGCCTTCCTCAAATGGTATTAGTGGTGCTGGTACAGGTCTGAGGAACAGTGCAGAGGAGTGAAAACAACATGGCCCACCCTCTCTGGTGCACACTGCCAGGCCAAACATGGTGGAAGTACCACTCTGCTACTTCTCCATTTACCTGCACATGCCCATGTAAGGCCTAGGCACAATCTGGGCCATAAGTGTTTACTGTGCTTTCCAATAAAAGTCAGATTTAAAAGCCAGTTACTAACAAACATTGGAGCAGTGAACAGCTAACAGCAGAGTTTGGGGAATGAGATACCCCCACACATACTTCCCTTTCTCCCCCCTCCCACCACCAGAAATAGTGCATAGGAAGAAAAAACAATGATGGCTACTGAGGCTCCTACGGAGGATAGGATAGGAAAGAAGATGGTTAGATGCAGAAGCTGGGGGGACGTACATCTGGTGGGAGCTACTTATGTATGAAACGTCACTTGACAGAGCTCATGGCAGAGAAGATCCAAGGATTAGAGATGAAGCTGGAGATGATGAAATTTAGAAGGGGATTTGAAGGTATAATGCAGAAGAGGACAGAGAAGGTGGTACAGCAACTAAAGATCTGTGGACACCTGCCAAACAAAAGGAGCTAAAGGGAGGACTGCCAGATCCATGGGAAAACGTAACCATAAGGACAAAGCAGAGGAAGAGACCACCTAGTGTGAAACTGAGTTAAGTAACAGTTTTGCTGCACTGGAGAATGAGAAGAAAAAACAGGCAGAAGATGCGGTGGCAAGAAAGAAAAGAAGGGAAACCAGTTCCTGCAGAAAAAAGAGGAAGAGATGATGGACCCGAGCCTAAGGAAAATGGAGGATAACATGCAAGTATTCATACTAATACAAGGAACAGACAGGTCTATATGATCAGGTATATGTGACCTATACTCAGAAGAATTGACAGGCCTATAACCAGAACAGATCCAGAGAACAGAAGAGTGTGCTATGTCCCAGGCGCCAAGATGTGGATATGGAGCTGAAGAGGATCCTGAGAGGAGTGGGCAAAAATCCACAAGTTGTACTGCAAGTCAAGATGAAGAACACTGCTAGATTCCCACTGAAATAGATCAAAGATGACTATGCTCAGCTCAGTAAGATGCTAAGAGGAAGCTTGGGTGATTTTCAGTGGAATACTTCTGGTCCCTAGAGAAGGAGGCAGAATGCATGACAAGACAATTAAAATCAACAAATAGCTCAAGGATTGGTGCGACAAGGATTTGCGATGATCAACTATTGGGAGGCATTTAGGGAAACAAGACTCTTCTCAACTAATGGACTCCACTTGAGTACCTGGAGTATTAATCTTCTGGGATTAAGGCTGGCATGACTGGTAAGAATGGCTTTAAATAAGATGGGGGAATAAGGTTGGGAGAGATTTGAAAATATCTCTATGCCTGGCATCAATACATAGAAGCAGGAAAATCAGCTAAATGAAGACACAGTAAGGGATAATGGAACACCACAAGCTAGAAAACTAGGTGAGGTCCCAGGGAAACAACTGAAATGCTTATTCAAGAATGCAAGGAGTTTGGGCAATAAAATGGAGTAAGTGGAACTACTGTTGCAGGAGGTCAAACCAGAAATTATAGGGATTACAGACACATGGTGGAATAGCACTCATGACTGGAATACAGGCATTGAAGAGTATGTGCGGTTAAGAAGAGAGAAATAAAAGGTAAACATGTTTGGAACTGTACATCAATGAAGCAGTAAACTGTAAAGCAGTCGTTCTCAAACTTTCTTTTTCGCGGACCACTTGAAAATTGCTGAGGGTCTCGGCGGACCACTTAATGATCTTTCCAAATGTTGCTTGTACTGTTAGCTAACTATTGTAAAGCGCTTTAAATAATAATAAAAAAAACCAACCTTTTTTTATTCTTCAAATAGAAGCACACAATTCATATTTTAATATTAGTGGTTTTATCTTTCTAATGCAATCGAAGTGCCCACTCTCCCCCGCCACGGCAGCCCCTGAGCTGGGAAGAAGGGAGGGGTGTCTCTCCCTCTGTCCACCACTGTGGCAGCCTCCAAGCTGAGGCTGGCAAGGAGGGCCATCTCTCCCCGGCAGCTGCAGCCTTAGAGCTGGGGAAAGTCGCCTCTTTCTCTGGCCACCGCAGCCCTGCACATCCCGAATTCCCCCTACCCAATTTTATCACCACACTTCCCCCTCCCACCTACTCCCTATTGCCCACAAGGCCACCACCTCACCTTACATGTGCGTCTTCTCCAGGGGCCAGGCACCTAATTAGTGGAGCCATGCCTGCACGGCTCCAATAATTAGGTGGGTGGCCCTTCATTCTCTTATGTGTGGGCGCCCAGGCACGCATCTTAGAAGGAACTATCCGCGGACCACCGGAATGGAGCTTGCAGACCACTGGTGGTCCACACATCACAGTTTGAGAACCTCTGTTGTAAAGAAATACAAGTGATAGTATGGAAAAAAACAGAATGTATTTGGGTCACAACCACTTTGAGGAAGGATTGTAAAAGAGGTGTTGTTGGGATAATGTTATGGGTCTATTACAGTCTTTTCTCCCCCCAAGGAGACTTGGATATGGATAGCAATCTCTTTAATATCAGCAATAAGTACTTTTGGAAATTGTATCATACTGGGAGACTAACGGCCCTGATAAAGATTGGAGCATAAATGCTACTAATGCTCTTAGGGCCCAGTTATTCCTGAATGTGACAGATTACAATTTTCTTCAACGAACTGTCACTGGACCAACAAGAGGTGATGCAATTTTAGACTTAGTTTTAGTAAGTAGAAGAGCTGGTTATAGGAACTAGCTTTGGATCAGGTGATCACAAATTGATACATTAAATAGAAGGATAATCAAAACCAGGTTGTCAACTACGGATTTTGATTTCAAAAGGGCAGATTTTAACTAATTACCTTAATTTCCCAAAGAAGTCAACTGGACTGAAGAGCTCAATGACTTAAATGTGGAGAAGTCTTGGAATTTCTTCAAATGAACTATACAAAAACTATCTGAGAAATCTGCATCCCAAGGAAGGGGAAAAAACTTGAACGGAAAGGCTCCAGTTGCAGCTAGATGAATAACCACCTCAAAAAAGTTATTAAGAGTAAGCGGAGGCCTATAAGGAATGGGGAAAGGGATTACCAGCAAAGAAAGTTACATCATGGTGGTTAGAAAACGCAGGAATAAAGTGATAATTTCTAAAAGTCAAGCTGAATTAGCTCTTGCCAAAGAAATTAAAAGAAGAGGTTTTTAGTTATATAAATAAAAAAGCGAAAAAGGAAGGATGATGTTTGCAGCTATGCAGTGTGGCTAGGAAGGAGACTATAGATAATCTAGGTATGGCCCAAAAACTAAATGAATACTTTGCCTCGGTTTTCAATGATTAGGATAATATGGAACATGTTCACGAAGGCACAATGGCTGATGGAAATGAATGTCTAAGAAATGGAAATTAGAGGTGGAACTGAGGTGGAAGAAAAACTTGAATGCATCAAACTCTTTAAGTTGGGAGGAAGGGGGTGGGGGACCAGATAACTTCCATCCCAGAATATTGAAAGAACTGGCACATGAGATTGCGAGTCCAGTAGCAAGGATTTAAGGAAATAAATCTATTCACGAAGGGGTAGAACCATATGACTGGAGAATAGCTAATGTTGTACTTATTTTTAAGAAAGGGGGAAAAAAAGTGATCCAGACAATTACAAACCTGCTAGACTGACCTCAGTAGTATTCAAGGTTTTAGAACAAATTGTGAACGAAAGAATAATTAAATTCATACAGGTAAACGGTAAAGCATTTACCAATGGTAGATCATGCTGAACTAACCTAATTTCATCTTTTGAGAAAATAACTTTTACTGCACTTTGCTTATCTAAAAGATTGAATAGGTGAAAAGGCAAATTATTGGACTAGAGAGAGGATACTAGTGGAGTTCCTCAAGGATCAGTCTAGGGACAAATCTTATTCAATATTTTTGTTAATAATCCTGGCACAAAAAGTAGGTGTGTGCTCTTGAAATTTGCTGTTGATACAAAGTTTGGAGGCATCATCATACAGAGGAGGATCAGATTAGTACATAAGATTATCTGAATGACGTTGAAGACTGGAGTGACAGAAATGGGATGAAATTAAATAGTACAAAATGCAAGGTCATGCACTTGGGGTTTAACAATCAGAATTTCTGAAGTGAGCTGTAGCTCACGAAAGCTTATGCTCAAATAAATTGGTTAGTCTCTAAGGTGCCACAAGTACTCCTTTTCTTTTTGCGAATACAGACTAACACGGCTGTTACTCTGAAACCTTTTCTTTTTGCTACAAGCTGGTGGCTCATCAGTTGGAAATGAAAGAGAAGGAGAGACCCCTAGGTGCATAGGTCAATCAGAGGATGAGCAACCAACGTGATGCATCCATGAAAAAGGTAAATGCAATCCTAGGACATATTAGGGGAGACATTTCCAGTGGAGATAGAGAAGTATTAATGACATTGTACAAGGCATTGGTCAGACCTCATCTGGAATACTGTGTACAATTCTGGTCACCCATGCTCAAGAAAGATTAATTCAAACTGGAACAGGTGTAGACAAGAGCTAATTGGATGAATAGAGAAATGGAAGGCCTATTTTATGAGATGAGATTAAAAGAGCTTGGCTTGTTCAGTCTCACAAAAAGAAGGGTGAAAGTGTATATGATTGTTCTCTATAAATACATCAAGGGGGTAAGTACCATGGACAGTGAAGAGCTATTTAAGCTAAAGGACAATGTTGGCACAAGAACAAATGATATAAAATGGCCACGAACAAATTCAGGCTGGAAATTAGAAGGTTTCTAACCATCAGAAGGGTGAGATTCTGGAACAGCCTCCCAGTAGTAGCTGTGGGGGCAAACACTTTAGTTTTGAGAGAGCGGGACACATTTATGAGTGCAATTGCATGACAGGTTTGCCTGTGATGGTGGGGGACAGAGAACAGCAGCCCTGGGGCTCACTTCCAGTTTATGTTCCGAAAGCTCACGCTTCAGGATTTAGCTGGCCACTTGCAGGGATCAGGAAGTGATCTCCCCGCCTCCCATGTGCCCATATATTCTGGGAGGCCTTTTTTTATCTTCTTCCTCTGAAGTATCAGGGATGGCCACAGCTGGAGACAGGACACTTGGCAGGGTGGGCCAGGGCTCTGAGGTGTCACCAAGTATTTTCTCTCTCAGGTGCTTGGCTGGCTGGTTCTTGCTCTAACTGATCACCATAAGTGGGGTTGGAAAGGAATCCCCCTCCCCAGGTCAGATTGGCAGTGACCTTGGGGTTTTGCCTTCCTCAGAAGCATGTGGGTGCAGGTCACTTACCAGAATTATTTCAGTATATCTCATTTAATCGTTTCCTGGCCACTGCTGGGGCCTCACTCACTGATGCACCTCGGTCTGTCCTATTCACTTGCCTCTGGCACCTAATAGTCTAGTTTCCTGTGAGTCTCATTTATTTTGATCTCATTTCCATTGTTGGATTTAGAGTGTGGGTCCTGGGTGACAATGGTGGTGGTAGCAGAGGTCTATCATATGCAAATGATCAGACTAGATCAGCAGTTCTCAAACTGTGGGTCGGGACCCCAAATGGGGTTGCCAGTGCTGGCTTAGACTTGATGGGTTCCAGGGCTAAAGCCTGAGCCCCACTGCCCAGGGCCGAAACCAAAGCCAGAGAGCTTCAGCCCTATGTGGCGTGGCTCAGGTTGCAGGTCCCCTGCCTGGGGCTGAAGCCCTTGAGCTTCAACTTTGGCTCCCCTGCCCAGAGTGGTGAGGCTCAGGCTTTACCCCCCCCCCCCCCGCAACCCAGGGCAGCGGGGCTCGGGCAGGCTCAGGCTTCGGTCCCCACTCCTGGGGTCGTGAAGTAATTTTTGTTGTCAGAAGGGGGTCGCAGTGCAATGAAGTCTGAGAACTGCTGGACTAGATGATCTTGTGATCCCTTTTGGCATTAAACTCTATGACTCTATATATTATTCCATTAAAAAATGTTAGAAGGACATTATTAAGGTTTCAACGTTAAACCCTCAAAAGTTTAAGACATGCCAGAATTAACTGTTCCTGCTCCATTCCTTTGTGTTTCAGATGGGTAAACCACTCCTTCCCTCAAACATAGTTAAAGATGCAAATGGTCAAGCAGCAGCCTAGCAAAAACCTAAGGGCCCATGATGAGAATAGAAGACACTCAGATTTTTATCCAACTTCAAAGGAAAGCAATTGTCACAAAGGTAAGATTGAGCAGAAGATTTTAAAGAAAGGAAGACTTGTATGTGAACTCCCTACCCCTGAAATTCTGAGGGTTCTTTTTTGTTTGTTTTTGGTTTTTTACTTTTACATTAGATTCACAGTTGTTTCATAAAGATACATTTTAGCTTCATGTTTTGGCAAATGAGAAAAGGACTACAGAAGCACATTGCAAATTATCCCAAGATAATGATCTTATTTTATAGCCTCCAATATGATCAGGCATCTGAGGAAGTAAATAAACTTTTCCCATTCTCTCAATACAGGTTCAGAAGGTAATTAATGTGGCTGTTTTCTTCTGCTGCTTTTCCTTACAATTATTTCCTCATCTTCTGTAGACAGAAATATTGCCTCCTGTAAACTTACGAGAGCAGGCAGTGACAGAAAGTCAGTGTCATTACTCACATGCTTAAAGTTAAGCACATACTTAAATGTTTTGCAGGATCATTTTGACAATCAGTTTTGGTCACACATCTTTTTTTTTTTTTAAAGTGTGAAACAAGGGCTGCTAATAATAAAATAAGGCTTTTCCAATGGAAAATGCTTCATAATAGACAGCAAAAATTGCTTATCAGGAGGAACAAGTCCAAATTAGTGACACGATTCGTGAAGATGTACAAGTTTATTTTCAGCCATGAAAGGCCTATGTGAGCTAAGATGATCCTCCCGTAGTGAAAATAAGTGTTAGCATCTTATTTAAAAGCCATTGGCAAGCTTTCTTAGTCTTATCTATCCAAGTGAAAGACAGGAAAATTTTACAAGGTTATATAAGCATCACATACCACCCTAGAACGGGGTGGCCAACCTGTGGCTCTGGAGCCACATGCGGCTCTTCAGAAGTTAATATGCGGCTCCTTGTACAGGCACCGACTCCTGGACTGGAGCTACAGGAGCCAACTTTCCAATGTGCCAGGGGGTGCTCACTGCTCAACCCCTGGCTCTGCCAGAGGCTCTGCCCCCACTCCACCCCTTCCTGCCCCCTCCCCTTCCCCCCCAGAGCTTCCTGCACGCCGCGAAACAGCTCAGCGGGAGGTACGGCGCTGATTGCTGCTGGTGGGTGGAAGGTGCTAGGAGTGGCGGGGAGCTGCTGACATATTACTGTGGCTCTTTGGCAATGTACATTGGTAAATTCTGGCTCCTTCTCAGGCTGGCCACCCCTATTCTAGAGTAACACTCTGCTAGTGTGCTGTTTTCACATCCCCTTAATGTGGATGCATGTTCATAAATTTCCGTTGCCTGAGTAGCTCTCCTACTCCTGTAGGAAACATAAAACTGCTTCCAGTTTCTGAATTGGTATACTCCTCACCTGCAAAGACCATTGGTTTCGCTGATTTAAAGCCTGGCAAAGGCTCCACTGGCTGCTTATGTAAATACAGCGTGTCTCCTATTTGGGCTTCCGTAACCTCTTTCATCCCAGCAATCAGATAGCCCACCTGTCCAGCATATCTAAATAAAATTGGCATTATGTGGAAATATTTATTGTATTTAACAATATTTCAAGTTTTTCCCTCTGCAGTTAGCCCCCTCAGGTGTACGAGCACATAGAATCATAGAATCTCAGGGTTGGAAGGGACCTCAGGAGGTCATCTAGTCCAACCCCCTGCTCAAAGCAGGACCAATCCCCAATTTTTGCCCCAGATCCCTAAATGGCCCCCTCAAGGATTGAACTCACAACCCTGGGTTTAGCAGGCCAATGCTCAAACCACTGAGTGTTCTCCCCCAAAGTGCACATACTCAACCCCGAATTGTTCCTCCCTTGTTTACATATCCCTAGAGACTCTTTACAAATGGATCTAGGACCTAATTACTACTAGAGGTTAAATGTCTTTGTGAGGCTGAGATTTTGGATTTCCAGCCCTACCTGGTTTCCTGTTTGAAGGCAGGGGATGGGAGGTACTTTTCTGACATGTAGGACACAGAAGTAAGCAATACCCACACACTACCAAAGTCAGTTTCAGATACTAGGAAAGGACTGCTTGGGCAAGGAGCAATGTCACCCTTCTGTTTGCCCTCAAACCCCAGTAACTACCTGGGTTGTGGAAGCAGGTGGATCACCATCGTATGCTGCTGGTGGTATGGGAATCCAAGGGAGATGGTTAAATGTAGAGTTGTGCAGTTAGCAAAACAGGTAGTTCAGCCTTCCCCAGCGTCACTGAAAACCTCTGAGAAGGGCCTTTAATCAGCATTCATCTGCAAATGGTGTCAGAAATTACCTCCACTCTTTGACTATGGCAACGTGCTTTCTCTCACGCTGCCGGGAAGATGAACTAGTTTCCAACAGCAGTTGCATCTGGAGACAAACTAAAGGCCTTCCCTGTTTGGGTAGATGAACAGCTTCCTGCCTCACTTGCTTTGACCACACACCCCCTCTCCATGCTGTTCTGCATTGCACTTATGCACAGAACTTCAATGAGTGTCCCTGCAGCAGTTATAAGATGATGCCCCCAACTTCCACTCTTACCCAAGACAGCTTCTATGGGTCAACTGGAGGCTCAGACTACATGTTCAGCATGCTATTCAAGCACTGCTCTGATAGCTTCTGTGCCCCAGATATCAGATCAGTGCCCCCAGAAAATTTAGGTGGAAAAGGACTAGAAAATTTAAAAAAAAAAAAACCCTGAAAAACCCAGTGCACAATTTATTTTTGCTCCATAACAAGTGTGAGCACCAGAGTTATGAGTGCTTTCACAATTAAAATACCATCAGCAGTTAGGCTGCCCATTTAGCTCTAGACACCCTTTAAAAAGAAATCATGTTTCCCTACCTTAAATAAATAAAACCTCTACCTATTTTTACGCCTAAAATGCCCATTCCCCTTCACCTCTCTTCCCCTAGTAGACAGTCTCCAACTCCAAGTAAATGCCAATGATTGTTAAAGAAGCAGGCAGGAGGCTCCCAGACCAACTAGCCGTTATTCTCTTCTCATTTTATCTCAAGGGGGTGTGATTCACCATACATAGGAGTGGTTATGCAGTCTGAAAACCTTTTAAAATCATAAATATAGTTTTAAAATACAAATCAGACTTCAGGATTTTTAGAGGGTGGCTCATTTCATTTTGTTCTGCCACTTTTATTATATTAATGTGATATCACACTGCCAAACGTGTTGGTTTGATGGCAATGCATTGTGTAGTCAAATGGGAGGGATTGTGTGTCCTTGAAAGTAAAGCTTTTATCATCCATTACACACTAAAAATGTGTGAATTGATTGATCATTAAAGGTGCCGGATGGATAACTCAGGAGGCTGAAGGTGTTTTTCCAAAAGTGCCTAAGTGACTTATGATCATAATTCCCATTGAAAGACAACAATATTTTTCACTCCTAAGTCACTTAGGCAGTTTTAAATCGTCTTTTAGTTGAAGAACTGGTATACAATGAGCAACAGCTATGCAGTAAGCTCCTAACCTAAACGTGTGCCTAAGTCATACTGGTAGGGAGACCAGCTCTATAGATGAAAGGGTAGTTCTGTCACCAAACCCATTCAGTCCTTGATTTTTCTGTTCACACTGCAAAGAAGGGTCCCAACAGTGAAGTTGATGGTTTGCATTTATGTGTTGTGAACACTTGCTTACTTGAACTGGACTGAGAATAGCAACTCAAGCCATGAAGCTCCTAGACAGAGAATTTCAGAATGGGATTTTCAAAATGCTCAGCATTGGCCTAATTTTAAATGGAACAGTGAGAAACAATGCTGAGTGCTTTCAAAAATCCTCCCCAATCCCGCCTCAACTGCTGTCCCAGGCTAAAACTGAACAGATGATCTAGAGATTCAAGACATTATATCTGATTATTCCAATACTCCTTTATGATTTTTTTCCCCCCAAAGAACTTCTTACTTACAATTTATGAGTTGGCTGTTCATTTGGGGTCAGAATTCCTACTTCATTAACTTCATAGGTCTTCCTTGTGTGAGCAGACACAATCTTATGTCCTTTCTGAACCTCTCCACCAAAGAGCGCAATGTTAGCTATGACACCCCTGTAGTGGTCGAAGGTGGAGTCGAACACCAAGGCTTTCAATGGGTCACTAATGTTAACACTGGGTCTATTAAGAAAAATGTACAAAATACATTTAATATGTATTAAATAAGAGCATGAACTGTACACTGTTTTTCATTGAAAGTCAAATGTAAATTCATCTATTTCAAAACATTCAAACAAAATGTTCATACAAAAATAGATGCTAGTCTAAGTGCAGCAAACAAAAATCTTGAAGCTGTGTGAAACAGGAGATTGGCTATTTATGGCATACAGAATATTATGAGAAGATTTTTAAGCCATTCCACACTTCTATTTCTGATCGTAAACCTGTGCCAGCAGATTGTTCTCTTAATAATATTAATGTTCCAAATTAAGTGTATATTTTGTTCTTGTCTCTCAGCTTTATTGCAGGATGGCAGACATTAATTTTAAACCATTGCAGTGTTTTTTTTCCCCACGAAAGTTCTGATAATCAAGAATATCACACTGATACAGTTCTTCCATCCCCCACTGACTTCATTATCGTTTGGGTTCT
Organism: Lepidochelys olivacea; assembly: GCF_965140295.1. NCBI lineage: Eukaryota > Metazoa > Chordata > Testudines > Cheloniidae > Lepidochelys > Lepidochelys olivacea. Next base: position 101,132,887 of record NC_140414.1, read on the forward strand.
GTTTGGCATTTATCACTGTAGGTAATACCTAATAAGAAACAAACAGAATGAAAAGCAAAATACTGATTCAGAGATGAACTGGGATTTAGCAGCCTCTCTTGACATGCTGACTATGGTCAAATTTCCAAATAAAAGTCTTGATTAAACTGCAGTTCAGGCTGTAAAAGCTGAAAATACGTATTCATAACTCGGGCCCCTGCAACAATTTTAACTAAACAATGTAATGCTCAGAAGAGAGAATGAAAACCTAAAACATTTGATTAAATATAAATATTTTAGAAATTTGTGCTTCCCTGAATCATACTGGGATTGATCTCCAGTTACTTACAAAATAATATCTGGGGAAAGTACATCATTTCTAAAAAGGAAATTTAAATAACCAATCACAAAAATTGTCTTGCAAAAAGAAAAGGAGTACTAGTAGCACCTTAGAGACTAGCCAATTTATTTGAGCATAAGCTTTCATGAGCTACAGCTCATTTCTGTAGCTCACGAAAGCTTATGGTCAAATAAACTGGCTAGTCTCTAAGGTGCCACTAATACTCCTTTTCTTTTTGCAAATACAGACTAACACGGCTGCTACTCTAAAAACTGTCTTGCTTTCTCTATGCTCCCCTGTTTGTGGGCTTACATCAGTAGTGTTCAAATGTAATGGATTTTCTTTCTCTCTCCACTTCATATAATGTTACCTATGTTAATGGTTTTTGTGTTATATTCATCTTTAATAATTCCCATATATACAGTGGTGGGTGGGAGGGAGAGTAAATACATACACGGTTGAAAGGATTTACCAAGCAATGAAAAATTTCTCTTTTCCAAATGTCATTTCTCAAAACGAAATAATCTTGTCCTATTCACCTCAAAAATAAGATTCCTGCCCTTCCACTCCAGTAACAGGAAACCACAAATTGAGAAATTTCATGCAGAATGGATTTGGTATAAGAATTTAAAAGGGCAGCTCAAAAATCTGTCTAGTTACCAAAAGCTAGTTACTATCATAAATAGGCAGAGTCTACCTCTGGCTCCATAAAACACCAAAACTTACGCTGGAACCTTTTCAATAACTTCCTGAAGCACCTTTTCCACATTCGTTCCTAGTTTAGCAGAAATCTAGAACAAGTTCAGAAAAAAAGTTTTATTGGGAATAAGTCTGCTGATATACATTATCTATTAAACGGACAATGCCATCTTCATTTTGACATGTTAAAAGTATGATGCTCAGCTACAGACTCAACGGGCAAGCTGCTGGGCATGTTAACTCAAGACTTTGTTAAACTCTATTAAACATTCCATAGTAGAGAAACAGACACATCTCACGCAGAAGGAAAGACGTCAGGGAAAGAGAACATGATAGAATCTGGCACACCCACAGTACAGGAAATTTCAGAATTTTCCTTGAAGCCTTTATCCATTAGTCCCCAAAATTTGACACTCTATTTGAAAGTGTTTTCATTACTCTTCTGTTTTCTAGATGGACATTAATCTCAAAAAGGACCTTTGCCCTCTCCTTAACACAGTAAGACGAAATATACACTGCATATCGAAAAAGAAAAAATACTCAGGAATTGATTTACTTTTTTAAAGAGTGCACATTTTTCATTTCAGCTCCAGACAGGATTTTAAGAAATTTAATAATCATCCAGTTGCTAAACATCCAGATTTTAAAATTTTTTTAAAAAGATCTTACCCTAATACATTCATCCTTAGAGATATCAAATAGCTTTTCAATTTGTTTCTCAACTCTTTCAGGGTCTGCATTCTTCAAGTCGATCTACAAAACAATATTCCTGTTACACATCTGAAATACTAGTCTCTCTCTCTCTCTCACACACACACACTCTTCTTGCATGTCAGAATTCTAGTTCACCAAAATAAAATTTTATAAAAAATGAGATCATGAATACTGCAAGTAAATAAACAGCTGTCTTTATCAGAAGGATTCATACTAAAGTGTTCCCTAAAATGAGTCTTAAAACAGTCCTCCCATCTTTTAGAGACCTGCATATAACAACAATTCTTATAGAATAGCGCTAACAAGATTGCTAGTAAGGTAAAGACAGGGCGCAAGTTTCAAAATAGCTTTATAAACTACACTATAGCCCAGCACTGTAAAAGTCTATTTGCTTATTCACCTCTGGCAAGATTCTCCCCCGCCCCCCCTTTGGTGCCTTTGAAAGGAATGCTTTACTGCAACAAAAAATTATTAATAAAAAGAAGGCAAGTAGGTTTTGTACTTCAGTTGGAAAAATTAATGTGATGTTGCAAGTCTGCATCTAGCACAAGGGTAAAACACTACTCAGCCTTATTTCCAGCGCAGATATTGAGAAAAAATTTTTACGTCTACACATTTCACTTAACTAGTGAAACAATAACCTATCGCCTGCTTTTCCACCCACACAACCCTACAAGTAGATCTTGTCATTTGTGGAGTGTTTTTCTTAAAAGCTCATTAAAGTATATTTCTTGAATACTGATTAAGAGATAAGCCAAATACTCTCACACACGTATCACCTTTGAAAATAGAAGGGGTGGCGGGACTGAAAATGCATGCTGGAATACAATGAACACCATGGTGGAAGTTAAGTGATCTTTGTAGAAAGCTGGCTGTGTGATTTACCAGAAATTAAAATAAAGACAGAATTCTGTAACAGACTGATGTACAGTGTTTTAAATGAATGCATTTTCATCATGATGGCCTGCAATATTATCGAGCAAATCCATCAAGAAAAAGTACCAACACATTTAACATTAATTTACCTTTCTTCATAGTTTCAGCAGAAGTAATTGAGTGAACAGAGTAAGGGAACACCATCTCACCCACAATGCTGTTTTTCTGTGTTTCTCCAGGTTAAGGTTCAGAGTGAGTCAAGCTCAGAAGTGATGCAAGGTACATGTTCCTAAGTACCTTAAGTTAACATAACTTACACCCCAACGAGCTAAAGATGCACAGTAAACGAGCTGAGGGGACAGTTTAACTTATCATAGAATCATAGAATATCAGGGTTGGAAAGGACCTCAGGAGGTCATCTAGTCCAACCCCCTGCTCAAAGCAGGACCAATCCCCAATCAAATCATCCCAGCCAGAGCTTTGTCAAGCCTGACCTTAAAAACTTCTAAGGAAGGAGATTCTACCACCTCCCTAGGTAACGCATTCCAGTGTTTCACCACCCTCTTAGTGAAAAAGTTTTTCCTAATATCCAACCTAAACCTCCCCCACTGCAACTTGAGACCATTACTCCTTGTCCTGTCCTCTTCTACCACTGAGAATAGTTTAGAACCATCCTCTCTGGAACCACCTCTCAGGTAGTTGAAAGCAGCTATCAAATCCCCCCTCATTCTTCTCTTCTGCAGACTAAACAATCCCAGTTCCCTCAGCCTCTCCTCATAACTCATGTGTTCCAGACCCCTAATCATTTTTGTTGCCCTTCGCTAGACTCTCTCCAATTTATCCACATCCTTCTTGTAGTGTGGGGCCCAAAACTGGACACAGTACTCCAGATGAGGCCTCACCAATGTCGAATAGAGGGGGACGATCACGTCCCTCGATCTGCTCGCTGTGCCCCTACTTATACATCCCAAAATACCATTGGCCTTCTTGGCAACAAGGGCACACTGCTGACTCATATCCAGCTTCTCATCCACTGTCATCCCTAGGTCCTTTTCCGCAGAACTGCTGCCTAGCCATTCGGTCCCTAGTCTGTAGCTGTGCATTGGGTTCTTCCGTCCTAAGTGCAGGACCCTGCACTTATCCTTACTGAACCTCATCAGATTTCTTTTGGCCCAATCCTCCAAACTTACACCCTCCAGTTTGGTTTTGCCTTTACTAGGATTTAAGGGAGTTGTTAAAACACATTAGCTAGAACTCTGACGTATCCTAAAACACTAGCATAGACAAGGCTGTATAAGCTTAACGTCCACTGTGTGGGGAATCTTTCATTGCTGTCACCCAAGTAAAGTTCCTACCTCTCATACTGTGTAAAATGACACCTTTCACAGCAACTAAAATTCACTGCAAATAGCTTAAAATACTAAACAGGGGATAACTCTCTATTTGCAACTATATTTATTTCAGATTGACCGATTAAAACACGAGTAAACTTCACTCCATCTTTTGTTGCATTCTTCAATTTGGTGATACATTTCTTGTATTTCATAATTTTGTCACGGTTATGTAAAAACTGCTATTTATATAAGTCTAAAACATTATTACCTTGTTTATAACAGGAATTATTGCCAGCTGTGCTTCAAAAGCAAGATAGAAGTTTGCCATCGTTTGTGCTTGAATACCCTGGAAAGTATTCATAAACAACATTTTATTACCCAATACTACTGTGTTTTATTACCCAATACTACATTCTGTGTTTGGGGTATTAACAGAAAGAAGCCTATTTTCCTATTACACACATCCCTTCTTTTTGGGAGGTGTTATTTTCTTTAATTGGTTTTCAATAATACACCTATTTCCATGCTTTTTATATTACCATTATCTAAAAGTGTAACAGAGGATACTCATAATGTAATAGTAAATTTATTAATGCTGAAAAATAATTCCCTTCTACGATAGTGTATGAACCTAGTCCTGTTTAAACGATAATTGGATGACACCTAATATTAAGGTTCTGTTTATAAAAGGTTAAAAAGTAATAGATATTTTAATAAAGCAATTGTTAGAGAATCCAGGAGGTCAATAATCACCTACTACTGATGTATTTATAACTAGAGCAGTACAAATAACTGATTTGTTAGTTGGTTGGCAGTTCTGTAAAAAAAATCATTTGTGGTCAACCAAAACTGAATTTTTTCAGAATTTCCAGTGAATCGAAAATTTGGAAAAAATTTCAGGTCAAACAAAACATCCCATTCAACTTGCAACAAAAAAATTTGGTTTCGGCATTGTTAAATTTAATTTAGGCAGCTAGGTATGAGATTAAGTCCAAGACCTCCATGGTACCATTTTCCAAAATGCTTCCATTTACACATACACAGAACCAGAAAAACAGGCAGAACCGGAAGGTTTCAACAAATGGATGAGATGATAGTATAGGGAGGAGGGGTTTAGGTTTATTAGTAACCGGGGAACCTTTTTGTGAAAAGAGGAGCCTATGCAGGACGGATGGATTCCACCTAAACCAAAGAGGAACAAAAACTGCTGGCATGTAAAATTAAAAGATTGTAGAGGATTTTTTAAAGTAAGGGCAAGGGGAAAGCCAACAGGTGCAGAGGTACACACTATTTGGGCAAAGACGTCCTTTAAGAATAGGTTGACCAGACGTCCCAATATTGCAGCTTTGGACGCTCTGGTGTTTTTCGGGGGGGTTTTTGCGCTTCGGCAACTCGACTCCGGCCGGTTTTTATTATTTTTTTTTGCTTCCCCCATGTGTCCCAGTATTCTGTTGGTTTCATCTGGTCACCCTATTTACGAATGAATTTATTAAAGGGGGAACTCTATATCCAAGTAAAGAGGATAGGAAAGATTTTGATAAAGTACAGGTAGGAGCTAGTGTGGAACAGTCAAAAGAAACAGTTCCATTCAAACATCACACATGAAGACAAGCAATTGAATACTGACAAAATGTACAAGTGCCTATATACAAATGCTAGAAGTCTAAAAGTACTAAGATGGGTGAATTGGAATGCCTGGCATTAAATGAAAATATTGATGTAACAGAAATCCCGGACACTTGGTGGAATGAAGATAATCAATGGTGCATGGTAATCCCAGGATACCAAATATACACAAATGACAGAGTAGGTCATTCTGGTGGGGGGAGTGGCACTGTATGTGAAAGAAAGCACGGAGTCAAACTAAAAATCTTAAATGACTCAAACTGTACCATAGCATCTCTAAGGATAGAAATTCCATGCTTGAACACTAACAGTATAGCAATAGGAATATACTACCTACCACCCGACCAGGATGATGACTGACTGTAAAATGCTCAGGGAGATTCAAGGGACTACAAAAACAGAAAACCCGACAGTAACAGGTTTCAATTATGTCTCCTAAGGAAGGGATGCTGACACCATAAACGACTGTTTCTAGAGCAGCTTGTCCTACAACCCACAAGAGGAGGAGCAATTCTTGATTTAATCCTAAATGGAACAGAGAATCTGATTGACAAGATGAATATAGCTGAACCGCTCAGTAATTAAATTTAAACATCCTGGGGGGAGAGAATGAAAAAACCCTCACCAGAGTACCATTTAACTTCAAAAAGGGGAATTACACAAAAATGAGGAAGCTACATAGACAGAAATTAAAAAGAAAAGTCATAAGGGTGAAATGCCAGCAAACTGCATGGAGACTACTTAAAAACACTGTAATAGAGGCTCAAACTAAATGAAAACCCCAAACAAACCAAAAAACCCAATAAAATAACCAAAAAATGCCACCATGGCTGAACAGCAAAGTAAAAGGCAGTCTGAGGCAAAAAGGCATCCTTTCAAATTGAAAATCAAATCTTACTCAGGAAAATAGAAAGGAGCATAAAATCAGGCAAGTCAAGCATAAAAGTATAAGGTAACAGGCCAAGAAAGAATTTGAAGAGCAACTGGCTAAGGACAGAAAAACTAAGAGCAAAAAAATTTTAAGTACACCAGAAGCAGGAAGCATGCCCAAAAATCAGTGGGGTCACCAGATGATTGAGGTGCTAAAGGAGCACTCACGGAAATCAAGGCCATTGCAAGAAGCTAAATGATTTCTTTGCATCGGTCTTCACTGAAGAGGATGTGGGGAGATCCCCACAGCAGAGCCATTTGTTGTCTTGGGTAACAAATCTGAGGAACAGTCACAGATTGAGGTGTCAATACAGGAGGCTTGGGAACAAATTGATAACTTAAACAATAAGAAGTCACCAGCACCAGCTGATATCCACCTAAGAGCTCTGAAGAAATGCTAACATGGTATTACAGAACTACTGTGTTACATAGCCTATTGCTTAAATCAGCTTCTGTGACCAGCCAGATAACCAGGCTGAGTGGCAGGCAGCCAAAGGAGTAGCTGCAGAGGAAACAGCCAATTCGGGCAGTGGCTGCAGACAATCAGGGCCCAGCCAGCCATATAAAAGGAAGCTGCAGACCAGAGTGAGTTAGTCTACTGCAGGGAGCCCTAGGGAGAAGACTGGCATCCTAGAGGGCTACAGAGAGACCAGTACCGGGGATGGCCGGGTGCTAGCAAGGAAGGAGCGGCCCAGCTGTGGACTGCCAAGTCGCTGTGAGGAGTGGCCGGACTCTTGTTGGAGTCCCCTGGGGGGACCAGCTGTTGACATGGCCGGAGGGCTGTGCCAGGAAGCAGATGCCAAGAGAAAGGAGCCGTGACGGGTCTGCATTTGGAGGAGAGGATGGAAGAGCCACCACCACCTGAGGATGCACCCTCTAGGACTGAGTTAATTCCTGAGACGCCCAAGGAGGCGGCACCAGTGTGGTGAGTGACCCCGTGAGGGTAGCTAAGTCACACCAATTTTTTAAAAAAGCTCCAGCGGGGAGCAATTACAGGTTGGTAAGCTTAACTTCAGCATCAAGAAAACAGGTTGTAACTACAGCAAAAACACAGAATCATCAGACACTTAGATGAACATATGCTGGGAAAGGATCAACATGGCTTTTATAAAGGGAAATCATGCCTCACCAATCTAGTATAATTCTTTGAGGGGATCAACAAACATGTGGCTAAAGGTGATCCAGGGGATATAGCATACTTGGACTTTCAGAAAGCTTTTGACAAGGTCCCTCACCAAAAGCTCTTAAGCAAAATAAGCAGTTATGGGATAAGGGGGAAGGTCCTCTCATGGATCAGCAACTGCCTAAAAGATAGGAAACAGGATAGGAATAAATGGTCAACTTTCACAATGAAGGGAGGTAAGTAACAGGGTCCTCCAAGGATCTGTACTGGGACCTGTGCTGATCAACATATTGATAAATGATCTGGAAAACGGGGTGAGTGGTGAGGTGGCAAACAATACAAAATTCCTCAAAATAGTTAAGACCAAATCTGACTGTAAAGACTTAAAAAGGATCTCACTAAACTAGGTGACTGGGCAACAAAATGGCAGATGAAATTCAGTGTTAAGTGTAAAGTAGTGCACACTGGAAAAAATAATCCCAACTACACGTACAAAGCAATAGTCTAAATTAGCTGTAACGACTCAAGAAAGAGATCTTGGAATCATCGTGGATAGTTCTCTGAAAACATCCGCTCAATGTGCAGTTGCAAGCAAAAAAGCAAACAGAATGGTAGGAACCATTAGAAAAGGGATAGATAAGACAAAAAATATCATAATTCACTATCTATGTATTCAATATATTCATAAATGATTTGAATAATGGCAGAGAATACACTTAGTTTGCAGATATTAATGTTTGAAACATGGTTATAACCGCTAATAATCATTAGCCCTTTATAAACTATTTATAAATGAAACCTCAATATAAAGTATGACAGATAATTGTACAAATCAATCTCATTTCAGTGTTCTATAGCTCCATTATTGGGAAGCACTTCAGGTTTCAACTGCACATCCTATTTGAAATTAAAGTTTAAACAAACACAGTTTAACACTATTTACCTGCCTACAACTACTGACTTGGGTCCACTTTCAGAAATATAGCAACATCTAATGTTATTTGATATCCTGTTGCTTTAACAAGATGAATTTTCCTGAAAATAACTGTTTACTAGATATCTATTCTGGCCCTCTGAAGAGGCACAAATACCAGAGTTATATTTTTAGCTAGTATAGCTAAACTAGTATACTAGTTTACCAGTTAACTAGTATAGTTTTTAGCAATCGTATACTATAGAGTTGCTCCCCAAAGCAAAATTTTAAATTCAAAATCTAACAGTTTGAAGTGCTGCTGACTGTATCCCAAAACTAAACAAAATGAGTATACTTGTCTTACACTGGTCTGATTTGCATTGTTACTGCATCAGAATTCCAGAATCAACTTGGCTCTGGGGGCTTTATCCTGTGAGCTGCCGAGCACTTCCTGGAAGAAGCTGAGTGCCTTCATCTTCACAGACTTTAATGGAGTTGAAGGCACTCAACAGCCCAGAGGATGAGTTCAGCACTTTGTAGGAAGCAGGGGACGAATCCTGCAATATTACTGGTTAAGCTTATTACATGTTCATTTCATAGAACTAGCATATCCACAGGCGCATGTCTAACTGGTACTTCCTAAGTCATTTTCTCATTCTTTGCTGAGGTGGCAATAGCGCTTTTTCCAAAGGGTAACAAAAAAGTGGAAGTTTAAGCGACTTAGGAAACCTCATAAGGTAATACTTTTTATTACGCAGAACATAAGAATTTGGAACTCTACCTCATTTGCATCCACTACAAGAATGACACCTTGACAGGCAGACAGTGACCGTGATACTTCATAGCTAAAATCTACATGACCCTGTGAAGAAAAATTGGTATTTAAAACACCAAGTACAACTTTAACTAGAATCATTTGCAGTAGGAGTCTGGTTGATTTCATCTGTATGATATTAACACATCAGCTCAAGCCCCTGTGGAGGAAAAATATTCAGGATTAATTTACAAATTTAATAGCACAGAATGATGGGCAAACCTAACATTTAAAAAGAGTAAGAGTATTTTAAAGTAAGGACATTTAGGGTTCATATGATTTTTAGCAATATTTAATACTTAACTTACTGGTGTGTCAATGAGATTTAAGAGGTAGTTCATTCCTTCATAACTGTAAAAGAGAGATGCAGTCTGTGCCTTAACTGTGATCCCTCTTTCCCGTTCCACTTGCAGTTTATCCAGCACTTGTTTATTTTGGTCAGTTTTAGCAATTGTTCCTAAAAACACGTTTTAAAAATTGAATTAGGATCTTATTTTACGCAAGTATAATTTTGCACTATCTAAAAGGAGTATAATAGTTTCTAATACAGACCATAGCAAACTACTGAGTGATCCAAGGGGAAACGATTCCTTCCCCAAAATTTAAATATAGATTTAAATGGTGACTTTATGTAAGAGCAAAGCTCGACAAATCCACTTTCCAAAGGCACACAGGACACTTTCCTTCATGAGTGGGGCTTATCCATCAGTTTATGCAGAATCTAAGCTTTTGATTAAAATAAAAGTTTCAAGATCTTGTGATTACAAAAATAACTTCTTGTAATGTGAAATGATGCAGTGTTATGTTTCTGAAGCTACAGACACCCTGAGGGAGGCTAAAGACCTATAAATCATACTCCAGACCATAGCCTGGGAGTTCCTTTGGGGTCGGGGTCGAAGGAATTCTTACCCCTTGGATCATTCAATAGCAGCACACTTCCTTCATGTCTACTAGAAATCCAACCTCACAAATGAAGCAGCATCTCTGCCACTTGCACCTTTTCTACTTCGGGCATGAAACAGTCAGCAGATCTGCATAACAGCAGAGACCCCACAGGATCTGCACTGAATTCTTAATGTGCACACTGCAGAGACAGGTCAACAAATGGGTGTGCATTCCCAGCATACACTCACCCAGAATATAATATAGCCATACTGATTTCACTAAAGCTACACCGCCATAATCATGAAACAAGGTCCACTACTTGTTCCTAAGAGTGATGTGAACTAGAGCAGGTTGAAACATTTTCATCTAAATGAAATTTCTGTGTAACGTGCTATATTGTTAAAGCCTAAATATTTTGTAGATATGTAGCATTTCCACAAAATTTTGCCAGGAATGTTTTTGAGCCTGGGGCACATAGAGAGAAGAACTAAATCAGACAGAGAAGAGCGATGAACCTGGATCTCCCACATCTCAGCCCAGTACACCAAGCTATAAAGTATGTGACACATACCTTACCCTGACCATTCCATTTTCACAAGAACATACAAAAGACTTTTTTGCTCCAAAGTCAGTCAGCAATATCTGCCACCATCGAAATGGGAGGGATGACCCTGAAGTACTTGTGTTAAATTTTACCCCTCAAAACCATTCTCTTAATTTCCAGGTTTTAACAGTCCCCTTCTGACTGCCCAAAATTTTCTATGCCCTTCAAACTCTGACAATAAGTACAATAAATATTGTAGGTACTGACCTACTTATTGTTTGTCAGGAGTTGCACAGAGACCACTACATTTCTAAATATAATCTATTCATCCCACTCCCCAACACATCCCCTCCCTGGTTCTTTTCCACCCTCCTCGTTTTATTGTTTGTTTGTCTAGTTGAGATTATTTTGCAATACACCAAAATCTATCTTGCTGTACAACTGATGGTGTATGTACATGAGAAGCCCAGGACTAGAACAGCATGGATATTAGAGATGCTGTGGTAGAACTGTACTAGGAAGTCTGCACAGTGCCTGCCCACATAAGAAGTACAGATAACTAAAAACACCATGTCTAATCACAATGCTTACCTGTAATTTCCAATAGCCTGTCTGCTAGAGTGCTTTTGCCATGGTCTACATGAGCTATGATACTGAAATTTCTAATATTTTCAACAGGAAATATAGACGTATCCAGTTTTTCCTGAAAAACATAAAATGTAGAGATTCCTATTCACAAACAGATTAGGGTGTAATTTCACAAACCAGGGTGCAGAATGATACTGTATACATGAAACTAGTAACTCCTCATTCCCTTGTTTTTTTGGAACTTGAAAAACAGTTTCATCGTTACTTCTCCTCCATCTCCTCTTCCTTTCCCCATCAGGGTTTGCATTGCCACTGAAGTCTGTTTCAGTAACTTGTACAAACATTTGTGAGATTAGTACATGAACAGCTACCATTAAATCTATTCAATGTTCTATTGGGACAAAAACATAAATAGAGTATTTTGAAGCAGCTTTGCACATGTTTAAGCATTCTAAAATAATTCTGAGGACAAGCTAGGGAATAGGGTAAATAGTGCAAGTGTTTCAGACACTAGGTAATTGAGATTATGCTATGGCTCACCTTTTCATTCTGTGAAGTTTCATTTCCAGCTGCAAGTGTAACCTGAGCAATTAATTCCACTACACAATTAGTCTTTTCGGAACCATTCCCCCAATAATTACTAAGTATCAATTCTATTAAACTACCAAGAGGAAGGAGAGTTAGAGGGCAAAGAAAAGACACACAAATAGCTTTTCAAAGACAGACTGGTCACCAACTCGCCAGTTCAGGCACTGGAGGTAGAAAGTTGGAACGAGGTGACAGACAGAAGAGGACCAAGTCACCTAAACCAAAAAAAAAAAAAAATCTGGACACGGTCCTTACTTATGACCCTCTTTATATATTAGTCAAAGAATGTCAAACTTATTCCTGGAGCGGACTGAATTGCATTTTTAGCTGTAGGGAGAACCAGGATATAAACTGAGGCATGCATATGAGCAATCCAAAGTGGAACTCTCACTAATATCAGCAGGTAGCGTGCAAAGACTTAGGGAAGACTATGCCGCTACGTATTAAGATTCGTTAATTAGTCAATATTTTATTGACCCATTCAGCAAGAAAATATGCTCAGCTTCATGATCCCTCCTATTTCTGTCTCTTCCTTCCTCATACTACTTTGGTTCACTGCCTCCTCTGCTTCTTTCTCGCATCTATATTTGCTTTCCTGCAGCAATTTACCCCCACCCAACCCTTTCCCCATCCTATCTGCTAATACTTGCAAAATAAAATGCTGCCTTTTAAAGTGACAGTCTTCGGTATTAACATCCCAATAAGTTTAACTGGAGTTGTGGGGTGTTAACACCTAACAGTTATTTTGAACTATCTGCAGATGCAGGAAAAACAGTGTATAAATGCTTACATTTAGAAAATACATTTACAACTTTTTTAACCTTAATAAACGTTTAAATTCTGCAGAATGTGAATATGCCAGCCGGCCATGTAAGTACATCAAGTGGCCAATCAAGTCCTTTTTGGAGGGATGTTATAAATTTCTGAAGCAAACTTTGTTCTGTGGCTGACTTTTAGCCTTCGTTCAGCTATAAAGATTGCGCAACTGAGTCTCAGAACCCAATTATGTAAATCTTTAGGCAAAAAAGTCTCCCACTGACTTCCATGGGTGATATCCGTATAAAGACTGCAGGATCAGATCCTAAGTCTCCTATATAGGCCATTTTCTGGGCCATGTAACAGGCACTGTTATGCATGCTGTAACTCATTTTTCCCCCCAAAAAAACAAAACTCATGCACTGTTCAGGGACTGCTTAGTCTCCAACTGCACTGAATTAGAGTACTGTTAGAAGCAAAAAAGCAATATTGCTGCTGCAATATGCTATCACACTATGTTCAGCAGAAATAATGGGACCTCTTTTTGTTTGTTCTTTAAAAGGGAAAGAATGCACAAAAAACTCAGAACAGTAAATAGATAAGCTATCCTTCCATGTCTATTGCCAAACATTTTGGAGCCTTTTAAGTTATGGTAATACTAGCACTCTGCTTTGTTTTAAAAGTATGCAAATATTGACTAATCAAACCTCAAATACCCACAAGTTCAGTAAGAGTTCCCATCTTACAGATGGGGAAACATAGGTGAGCTTGCCCAAGCAGCAAGTGAGTGGCAGAGCCACAATTAGGACTCAAGTACCTAGCTCCCAATTTGAGCTCAGACCATTAGACACAGTTGAGTTTCAAACTTTATTTAGAACCAGAGCAAACATTAAAATCCAACTGACTGAAAATAGGCAAGCACCAAAACAACATTTTTGGGAAATGATTGATATGAATACACTATCTTTTGAAGCAGTGAACTGACCATAGTTATGCTTACAAAAATGCCAGCTCAATACCGTTCTGCTGTATTCCAATGAAATTCGGTTTGTTTGTTACATTCTTGTAAGCCACCTTAATTTTTAAAAGGTGCTAGATCAGTCATTAAGTTTGCTGTAAATGTTGGACATACCACACTTTTTATGAAAAATACAAAGCTTGATACTTTTTCCGTGGGGTGACAATTACATATTTTGTACAATTTACATTTATTTAAATTTGTACAAATAAAATTACCTATCATCATCAAGATAATCAACTATTCAGGATGTAATCCTGAAGGTTTATGGAAGTATTGCAAGATCAGTGACTAGAGCTGAGACAGTTGTAAGAACGTAGCATAACCCACCTTTTACTAGAACTGATGTAAGTTAAGGGTGAAAATACAGAACACAGATATACATAGCAGTGCCAGCCCAATGATGAAGACTCCCCACTCTCTTCCTCATGAAAGTAAAAGCTTGAGTTGTGTGGGTTTTTTTGTTTTTTTCTGAGCTGGGGAAGGGAGGGAGCATGAACCATCCCAGCTACTATGTATGGAAAATACTCAAATTTCCTTGATGTTCCTGCTTGTTCTCTTACTAAGGACAATAAACTTTTTTTTTTTTTTAAAACAACACAAGAAATTGAACCAGGAACCACAAATAGCAACTCCTTACTAAAACATTCCAAATCTACACTGCAACTACTGTGCTGCAGCTGTGCAGCTATAGACACTTCATAGGTCCATGTAAACGTTTTTTTTTTTCTGTCAATATAGCTAAATACTTCTCAGAAGCAGCAGCTAGATCATCGATTCACTGTGTCTACTGTGGGAGTCAACCTAACTATATTTCACAGGGCTTAAAATCTGGACAACATAGCTAGGTCAACCTAAGTTTTGAGGTAGACCAGGGCTTATACACAACCAGGGTCAGGGAGGAGAAAGGCAGATGCTGGCCACTGAATATGCACAGAAATCCCTGCTATTGGCAGTGAGTACTGTTAAGTGACCTAGATTTACAGTGGGGTGGGAGGAGGTATTGTTTCATGATCTCTGTGTGTATATAAAGTCTGCTGCAGTTTCCACGGTATGCATCCGATGAAGTGAGCTGTAGCTCACGAAAGCTCATGCTCAAATAAATTGGTTAGTCTCTAAGGTGCCACAAGTACTCCTTTTCTTTTTGCGGATACAGACTAACAGGGCTGTCACTCTGAAACCTGTTCCTGTAATTATTTTATGACCAGTCTTCTCATGCTGGGGGAGGGGTGTGTCAAGAACATGTCAGCAAGTCGCAGCCATCTTGCCTATCCCATACTGCTAAATAGGAAAAGGGGTCACAACATAGAAATGCTTGAGAACACTGCTTAACAGGAAGGCTTAATTCACTCTGTCTGATGTATGCATTAAATGCAAACAGGGGTTAATCCTCGCAAACAGCGTGAGTTAGGCCTTCTTGCTAAGAGGAGAAATAAAAGTTAAAGGGCCAAGGAGACATCCACTTGGGTTAAAGGGATTTCCATCCCCTACCCTACAGTAGTACTAGTTTTCAAATATTGTATCTATTTCCAACAAAAAAAAAAGCTCATCACCTTCTTATGAGAACTATAGGGACTGGAGAACACAACATGATCCGCGGGGCATTTTTCCATCCACGGTTGAGGGCATAACAAAGCAGCACCGCTACAAGCGCGCCGCAGCCTGCCCCAGACCCCCGCTGCCCTGGTCACAAGCGACAACATGCTGTCCCGAGGGGCAGGGATCACACGCAGCCCGCGCGGAGGCAGCGGCCACGCGGGGCTCAGCCGCGGGCTCCGCAGAACCGCCTCCGCTCCGTCCGGCTCAGGGGAGCGGCGGGATCCATCCAGGGGAAGCTTCAGCGGGACCTGCCCCGCCCAGGGGCAGCGGCGGGAGCCTGCGGCAGGAGAGACGGGAGCAGAGTCACACTCGGGCCAAGCGGCGCGAGCCCGCTCCCCGGCCAGCCGCACCGGCTTGTCAGCGCGTCCCTGTCCCGGGGGCCCGGCTCAGCCGCTCCCTGCTAGCCCCGCACGGCTGGCGCAGCGCCCGCGGGGCCGGGGCCGGGGCCGGGGCCGGTCGCCGCGGGGGGCTCTCACCGCCAAGCCGCACGAGCCAGTCGCTGCCCGGGGCCAAAGCCCCAGTCCCAGGCCGCCCCCTGCGCGCGCGCCGGTGAGAGGCTGACCCGGAAGCACAAGGGCGAGCCGGGGGCCAGGAGGGGCAGCGGCCTCTGTAGCAACTGCGCACGCGCGGAGTCGGCTTTAAGGGCGGTGGGGGAAGCAGCTGCCCTTTCTCCTGGTCCTGCCCCTCAGGGCACGTCTACCCCGCGGCCGTCCGTCCACCTCCGTGAGGGCAACGTACTGCGCATGCCTGCAGTAGCCGCCTTCTGGGGGTGGGGCGTGTCCCCACCGGGGCCGTTTTCGCTTTCCAAAGAGGGACAGTGCGGCGGGCTGCGAGCCTGGCTTCTCCCGCGTGCAGCAGCTCCTCCCGCGCCCCTCAGAGCCGGGCTGCCCCTGGGGCTCCTGGCTCCCCACTGGTTTGCCCCCGCCCCTCCGTTCCCTGCTGGGATCCTGACGCCGCCCGCGCTCTCAGGAGTGGCCCAACTCCGAGGGGGGAGCCTGGGCAGCAGCCAGGCGGGGAGCAGCCCACTTCCAAGGGGGAAGCCCTGTCAGCAGCCAGGCTGAGAGCAGGGTGGACTTTGTCAATTTTAGCAAAAAGAAAAGGAGTACTTGTGGCACCTTAGAGACGAACCAATTTATTTGAGCATGAGCTTTTGTGAGCTACAGCTCACTTCATCAGATGCATATCGTGGAAACTGCAGCAGACTTTATATATACACAGAGAACATGAAACAATACCTCCTCCCACCCCACTGTCCTGCTGGTAATAGCTTATCTAAAGTGATCATCACATGGGCCATTTCCAGCACAAATCCAGGTTTTCTCACCCTCCACCCCCCCACACAAATTCACTCTCCTGCTGGTGATAGCCCATCCAAAGTGACAACTCTTTACACAATGTGCATGACAATCAAGTTGGGCTATTTCCTGCACAAATCCAGGTTTTCTCACATCCCCCCCACCCCCATACACACACAAACTCACTCTCCTGCTGGGGGTGGGGGGGATGTGAGAAAACCTGGATTTGTGCAGGAAATAGCCCAACTTGATTGTCATGCACATTGTGTAGAGTTGTCACTTTGGATGGGCTATCACCAGCAGGAGAGTGAATTTGTGTGGAGGGTGAGAAAACCTGGATTTGTGCTGGAAATGGCCCACCTGATGATCACTTTAGATAAGCTATTACCAGCAGGACAGTGGGGTGGGAGGAGGTATTGTTTCATATTCTCTGTGTATATATAAAGTCTGCTGCAGTTTCCACGGTATGCATCCGATGAAGTGAGCTGTAGCTCACGAAAGCTCATGCTCAAATAAATTGGTTAGTCTCTAAGGTGCCACAAGTACTCCTTTTCTTTTTGCGAATACAGACTAACACAGCTGCTACTCTGAAACCTGTCAATTTTAGGTCTCTATGGAATTGGACAGGAAAGTCAAGAAAGAATAACAGCCGGTGTAAGTAACACAGTGTCTACATGGATGGTGAATCACCCTGATTACACTGACATAAGCCCTACACCTCTCACGGAGGTGGCGTTAGGTCAGTGTAAGTAGGGTATTTACATTGGCAGGACCAAGGCCGTAGTGTGTTCACGGATATAGGTCAAATTAAGCCGATTTATGTCAACCTAAGCTGTAGCTCACGAAAGGTTATGCGCAAATAAATTTGTTAGTCTCTAAGGTGCCATAAGTCCTCCTTTTGTAACTGCAGTGTAGACCACAGCGAGTGATAACTGCTCAGCCTGAGCAGCCCTTCCTCATGGAGCTGGGCCCAACACAGTCCCATTTTCTATTCCCTGCTGCCCCTCCCATCTGGGTGATGCAGCAGGTCCCTCAAAGGGAGGCAAAGCTTCCTACTAGATTGGGTCTGGTCCCCACATGCAATTTAGGCAGCTAAACACCTATCTTTCCCAATTTGTGAACCAGTCTGGGTCTTAGGAGGGAGATGATAGGTATCCGGATACCGATCATGAGGCAGCAGTGTGCATGCTAAGATGGTCAGCTACAGTGAGGCTACCATGTGCCTCTCCAGAGGTAAAATCCTACAGGGTTAGGTGGCAGCTCAGTGGGAGTTTTGTGGACCATAGTGGTGCCTAAAAATGAGAGTTAAGCACCTCAGTCCATTTGTGGATCCCACCCAATTCCCTAATTAGAGATCATTATTCCTTTGTTAATAAATTTGTTTTTTTTAAATGCAAAACATGTTTTGATAAACATACTTACTTAAGGGGGGTTTGTTTAACTAATGAAAAACAATTTAAAAATGCTGGTTTTGTGCATTTTTAATTGAATCCCAGTTTCCATCCACATGTGGCTTGACACAAATCACAAGTACAAAATCAATCATCTATTAAGTAAATGCAACCTTCACCATTACTAAAATAATAATAATGTAAAAATGAAGAATCTGAATAAATGTATGTTAATCTAAATAGCTGATTAAATACATTTGTATAGAAGAAGCAACATTTAGTTTAAAGGCTGTCTTTAGTTGCCATGTTACTGGAAACCTTGACTTCAGTTAAATCATATTTGAAATTATAAATTCATCAGCAACATTTTTAGTGCAGCAGTGAGAATGAAATTCTTCTCTGCAAGAGAGGTCTTATTTTGGCCTTAATCCACAAATGGTACATATATGAATAAGGATCCATTAAGTGGATCCCTTTTCAGGATTTGGGCCTATTTTTATAAAGCACTTCAGATGAAAGGTAATTAAGAAATATAAGGTTTATTAATAATATATAAGAATACGTACAAGGAAGTCTCTGCTATAGAAAACTTTCCTACCTATGAATGGAGAAATAAGGTAACTTGGCCCAACTGTTAATTTCTTAATCTGCCATCATAGTCTTCCAAAACAAGGTACACATAATGGACTGTCTTGTACAAATCCATTTGAAGTATTACATTTAATTAATTTTTAAAAATTTCTTTATCTGTTAACCACAACAAAAATATAGGCAGTGTAGAGAAAATGTGAGTCAACATTCTAAATAGTTTTTGTTTTCAATTTCAAAAAATATAAATACATAGTATAACAAATCTAGGAAAGCACTTTCTCTATTCCCATGTATTAAAGTAATATATTTTTCTTTATTTCCAGGATTCTCTTGACAGCTTCAGAAGCTGTCCACAGATATGTTCTTGTGATCATTTCTGATTACATTTCCTTCAGTTTTTTTGAGAACTTTACACTGGTTTTATACTATACTATGCTACGTATAGTTTGAAATTACTTGGTAATAGACTTGCGCTGAAATTCCTTCTGTGAGACAGGAATCCTGGTGGTGTGTGGTGTTCTCACTATTTGCCAAATCATTTGTGTTATCAGACAGTTACATTTTGTTCATGACTGTCTCACTATTGCCTTGTTTTCCCCACATCTGTTTGTAGCATCCACCTGTTGTCTTTCATCTTATACTTGTAAGCTCTTCAAGACGGGACTGCCTTGTTTGTATTTGTTTTTAAAGTGCCCTGCACAATAGAACCTTGATTCCTAATTAAAAGCCCTAAATGCTACAACAGTACAAATAATAGTTTGTTACCTTGAAAGCATTTAATATTTTTATCTCATGTGTCATCTGTCTACACCTAACCCAAAGCATAGATATTTAACCTTGTCCATTCTGCTTTAATAATCAAAAAAATTTTTACAAGAAGAGTATTTAAAGAAAACTCACTCCTATCTGTTTTTCCTCATGTTAATTATTGCAAATTGATCTTATCAAATCTTTCACATATTTCAGACCAGCTTGTGGTGGTCTCGCTCTCTCTGTGTCTCATATCATTTTATGAGAACTTGAGGTCTTGTTTAATCTTGAATCTTATAGGAACCCTTGAAACCCTCCCCTCCCCCAGTTTAACCCTTATCATTTATTTTTTAGTGTCCATGCTTTTTCCTTCTATGGAAATATTGTGTAAACGTTTCCTAGACAGGGATGAACATCTATGAGTCTAATTTCACTAATTACTCAGTTTAGATATATTTGATTTTCTATTCTCACTTGTCCCGTCTAATCAGGATTTCAGCTGTAATTGAATAACATGTTTAGGTAATACCAGCATGCCACTCAGCTAAGACAATTGCAAAGATTTGTATCAGATTCTTTGTCTAAAGACATGCCAAATAAAGCAAGTCCAGGAGATGATATGGGGAAGATAAAGGTGTTTTGGAAATGGAGAATGGGTATGACAAGGGCCATGAATCCAGAAAAGCATGATCCGTAGGGTACAGATGAGGAGTAGATCAGTCGTTTTTCTGCTGCACGTGGATAACTTAGAATGATGCATTGAAAATGTTGATTTAACTGAGTGTAATGATGCAGAACATATATACACACTTTCACTGCAAGAGCCATCCAATAATAGCTGGTACCCTACACCAAATTTAACATGAGAAGAACCACACACCTTCCATTCAACTGAACTCACTGAGCATACAGCAGTATCTGTTCCCAAAGTATTGTCTTGACACATCGTAAGAGTGTTCAAGCAGAAGAAGATACAAAATCACCAGAAACAGTGTTTGTGTGTGTTAAAGGGATGTGTTCATGCGTTTACGTAGGCCAATGGGCTGAAGCACCACAGCACTGTACACAACACAGCATGTATATGAGATCTGAGAGGAGCCTAGAAAAAAAGTTCCCACAGGTGCAGCTAAATATTGCATTCAGCAGATTAACACACAATCATTACACGTGCAAGTAAACACTACAAGATGTACATCAAGGATCATGACAGGAGGTCTGTGAGGAGATGATACAGTATACAGCACAATAAGAGCAATACACAATCCATGAGTAAGGTCACAAAAATATGTCCCATTCAAATAGAAAACACATGCTAAAGTGTTAGAGAGCAAGATGCTTCCCTACATATAAATTTAGAAGTGGTACATGGCTGGAATTTAGGGTCTTTATAATCCTGTTACATTTGATGTGCATACCACTGCAATTTGCATATTCTGTACTGCACTAGTCATTATTGGGGATATGAAGGTACTGTAAATAAAAGTTGTCTATGTAAATTATTTTAGTTATTTTGCATAACATTAAATCAGCTACATGTTTTGAAAAATTCAGGTACTTACTGATATTCAGGATTTAAAATGTAAAACCCACAATATTTAGGGTAAATTAGCTAGCTCCATACCATGTACTGCAAATATATATTGATTTAATTTCCTGGGTAATTCACAAGGTAAGGGATTCATGTAGCTACTGTGACAAAGCTCTGTCCTTGTCTCCATGGGTCCCATGTTTCCTGGTGGATTTCACTAGCCTCAGAGGCTCACTGTGACCCTTCACGTAACCCTTCTCTCTAGGGACAAAGGTCACAGTCTACTGAGCCATTTTCATCATAAGCCAGCAAGGGAGGTGAGGAGAAACTATCCTCCCTTGCACAGTCTCTGTTGTCTCCCAGTCTCAGTGATTAATTGGGGGGGAGGGGCAAAGGGGGGAGCCCAGGCCCACCCTCTACTCCAGGCTCCAGCCCAGGGACCCTAATAGTATCAGCTATGGTAGCTGACCTTTTAAAAACATGACACGTACAATTCCCTGGGCTACTTCCCCACAGTAGCCCCCACTTCCTCAAGCTCCACTTCACCCTTACCTCAGGACCTCCTTCCTTGTGCCTGATATGGTGTATACTGCTCAGTCTCTCCAACAGCACAACTTCCTCCCACAACTCCTGACATCCACACCCACCTGACTAACTGGGAGGCTTTTAACTAGTTTCAGTCAGCCCGTGATTGGCTTCACGTGTCCCAATCAACTTAGCAATCTCCCTGCCTTCTAGAAAGTTCTTAATTGACTTAGAGCAGCTGCCATTTAACTTATCCTGGTACCAGGAATTTTTGTAGCCTGGAGCTAATATATCGATCTCCCACTACTTTTCTATAGCCTTCTCACCTTGCCCTATCACATATCCTCCCCCTCCACTGTGCAACACCATAGAGTTGGGCAACTTGGGATGCCAGGCAGTATGCTCATGACAAACCATCAGTGTTGCCATGGTGGCATCCAGCCCTGTGCTGTATGCGGAACTGGAATAGTTGGAGGGATAAGAACCACCTGGTGACCCTTGCATTCTTTTCTTTATTCTGCTGCATCCCCTGGAGGGGTGCATGGTCCGGCACAAGAATAAATCGTTGGTCTAAGAGGTAATAACGCAGTGTCTCCATAGCCCATTTGACAGCAAGGCCTTCTCTCTCGACTACTGCATATTTCTGTTCTCTTGGGAGAAGCTTTCTGCTTAGGTAGAGGATTGAGTGTTCCTCTTCTCCCACCATTTGCAACAGAACCGCCCTCAACCCCACCTCGGAAGCATCTGTTTGTAAAATAAATTCCTTGTTAAAGTCCGGGGCTATGAGTACGGGGTCAATACAGAGGGCCGTCCGAAGGTCTGTGAATGCCCCCTCTGCTGCCTTGGTCCACTTTACCATGTCTGGACCTCGGGCCTTCACCAGGTCCGTTAGGGGGACTTGCCCTATTGGCAAAGTGGGGAGTAAAACGTCAGTAGTAGCCTACCACGCCTAGGAACACGTGTACCTGCTTCTTTCGGGTAGGCCGGGGCCAGTTTTGAATTGCCTCTAGCTTATTCATTTGGGGCTTCACTATGCCCCTTCCCACAATATATCCCAGGTACCTAGCCTCGGCTAGCCCTATGGTGCATTTAGTGGGATTAGCAGTGAGGCCAGCCCGCCTTAAGGTGTACAGTACTGCCTCAAACTTTCTCCAAGTGGGTTCCCCAGTCTGGCATATGGACGACGACATCTAGGTATGCTGCTGCATAACTAGTATGGGGGCGCAGCAGCTTATCCATGAGGTGCTGTGAGTGCTGGAATGTGGCCAGGGCCCCATGTAGCCCCAAAGGGCGGACTGTGTACTGGAATAGCCTGTCTGGGGTGGAGAACACGATCTTTTCTTTAGCTTCTTTAGTCAGAGGAATCTGCCGGTACCCTTTTGTCAGACCCAGTGTAGTCAAGAATTGGGCACGACCCAGTTGGTCAACCAGTTCATCGATGCGTGGTATGGGGTATGCATCAAACTGAGATATTTCATTCAGTCAGCGAAAGTCATTACAGAATCTTGTAGTACCGTCAGGTTTAGTCACTAGAACAATTGGACTGGACCACTGACTGTAAGATTCTTCAATAACCCCTAATTCTAACATTTTCTTTACTTTGGCCTTGATTTCTTCTTTTTTGGCTGCTGGGATTCGATAGGGTCTCAATGTTACCTTAGCTACGGGGATCGTATGGATATGGTGATAGGTCTCAGTCGTCCTCCCTGGTTTTGTAGCGAGCACATCTCAGTTGTGATGCCTCGATCTTCTGGATCGGCGTCAAGTCAGATGATATCCTCACTTGCTCATGTAAGTTATCCTCCTGGGGAAGGGTCTCCTGTATGACTAAGCATGCCTCTCAATCATGCCAAGGTTTTAGAAGATTGAGGTGGTAAATTTGCTCTGGTTTTTGGCGGCCTAGCTGCTGCACCTTATAGTTCACCTCTCCCACGGCTTTGATTACTTCATAGGGTCCCTGCCACTGGGCCAACAGTTTACTTTCTGCTGTGGGCACCAGTACCATCACCCGATCCCCTGGTTAGAACCGTCGAAGCTTCACTTGGTGGTTATAATGGGTTCGTTGGGTCTCCTGTACTTTTTCCAAGTGTTCCCGTACAATGGGCATAACTCGGGTTATCCGATCTCTCATCTGCAGTACATGCTCAACTATGTTCCTTTCAGGATTTGGCTCTTCTTCCCAGGCTTCTCTGGCTATATCCAATATGCCCTGGGGGTGGCGCCCATCTAGTAGTTTGAATGGAGAGAAACCCTTGGAGGCTTGCGGAACCTCCCAGATGGCAAACAAGAGGTAAGGCAAGAGGGTATCCCAATCTTTCCCATCCCGGCTCGCCACTTTCCTGATCATGGCCTTGAGGGTCCTATTGAACCTTTCCACAAGGCCATCTGTTTGCGGGTGGTATACAGAGGTCCGTAGGGCTTGTACATGGAGCAACGAACAGAGATCTTTCATCAACTTGGACACGAAAGGTGTCCCTTGATCAGTCAATATCTCCCTGGGTAGCCCAACACGGGCAAAGATCTGTACTAGCTCTTTAGCTATTGTCTTGGAAGCTGTGTTGCGTAGGGGAACAGCTTCCGGGTACCGGGTTGCACAGTCCAGTATAACAAGCACATGTTGGTGGCCCCAAGCGGTCTTCTCTAGGGGCCCTACCAGATCCATGGCTATCCATTCAAAAGGAACCTCTATTATTGGAAGAGGTATCAAAGGAGCCCACAAGTGTGGGCAAGGGCTATGTAACTGACACTCTGGACAAGAGGTGCAGTATCGCCGGACATCTTCATGTACTCCTGAAGAACCTCACCACAGAAGAACCTCCGCAGGATCTGTGTCTGGGTTTACTCTACCCCTAGGTGTCCTCCAAACAGGTGACTGTGGGCGAGACTCAGTATGGTTTTTTGATGTTTTCGTGGCACCAGAAGTTGTTGTATCTCTTGCTCCTGCATTTGCACCACACGGTACAGGTAATCTTTCTTCACTATAAAATAAGGTCCGGGACCCCAGACCTTTCCATCCATGGGTATCCCATCGATCTCGGCCACCTCTTTCCTGGCGTTATCATATTTAGGGTCCTCCACCTGGTCCTGCCCAAAAGGCTCTCTCCCGGAACTAATCTGCCCAAGCTCCCAGGGGCCAGCTTCTGCTTCTTCCAAGGGTTCGCCGCTGTCATGGCTGGGGGCAGCCTCTGGCTCACCTTCTGTGGTGGAAGTTTCTCTGTTGGCTGCTCGTGTCCATCTGTCTACTAGGGAGGTCTTCTGGCCCTGGGTCAGGATCCGGGTTCCCAAGGTCTTCATGGCCTTCCTCTTTTTTTTGTCTTCCGGGTCTTTCAGGGGGCTGAGAACAGATCCTGAGAAATCTCAGCAAACATTGGGGGTTGACGTTCCCCCGGTGACAAGTCGCTGTCCTCAGGGTCCCCACCTCCCTCCAGCCTCTCCATGGGGAGTAAATTATCAAACCCTGGATAGTCCCTCCCAATGACTACAGGATATGGGAGTTTAGGAACTACACCCAAGGTCACCTCAATGGGGTTCCCCTGAGCCTCTATCTCCACTGGGATGGTGGGGTAATGGCTCACGGCCCCATGCACGCACATCACTGCTACGCGTTTGGCTTGTAGCAGCTGACTACTTTTTACCAGCTTACCTGATATAGCATGATAGCACTCCCAGAGTCCACAAGCGCTGTAATCTCTGCTCCATTTATCCTCACTGGCCTGGTGTAATTATGCAGGGCTAATGCGATCCCCGCGAGGTGGATAAGGGAGCATGGGACCTCCCAATCCCCCAAGTTACATTGCATAAACTCCTCGGTGCTGGGACACTGTGCTGCTATGTGTCCCCACTCCCCACATGCATAACATCTATAATTGCTTTTAATCACTCCCCTATCCCAGGGGTTAGCGGCTTTAGTCCTGGGGTTCCCCACACTCAGGCCAATCCCTTCCTTCTGAGGTCACCGCTGGTTTTTGGCCCCCCCTTCTTCCACCTAGGACTCCCCGGGGATTTGGCTGCCCAACCTTCCAGGGTTGGGTGCTTGCTTCGAAAGGGGCCTTCCTTGGGTAGTCAGGTCAGTTCCCTGGCTGTCAGCCGTCTTTCTACCAGCATGATCGTCTCATCGTACGTGGGTGGATCGTTCTGGCCTACCCATTTGTGGAGATCTGGCAGCAGTCCCCGCATGTAATGGTCCATGACCAGGGTCTCCAAAATCTCCTCCAGGCTGCACACCTTGGGCTGTAACCACTTCTGCACCAGGTGTATGAGGTCGAATAGCTGAGACCTGGGGAGTTTGTTCTCCTGGTATTTCCATTCATGGAACCTCTGGGCCCTTACTGCTGCCATCACCCCTGATTGTGCTAGGATCTCTGCCTTCAGATGGGTATAGTCAGTGGCAGGCAAGTCAAAGTAGGCCTTCTGGGACTCTCCACACAAAAAAGGGGCAAGAATGCTGGCCCACTGCTCCTGGGGCCACGTCTCACTCTGAGCAGTCCTTTCAAATGAGCAGAGATATGCCTCTACGTCATCTTCTGACAGCATCTTTGGCAGACAACCAGTGGCCCTCAGGGTTCACGTCCTGTTAGACCCCTGGGCCTGGGTGATGAGCATCTTCAGCTGGTCCACCACCTCTCTCTTAAGAGGGCACAATCTTGGGTCACCTGGCTCATCAATAATTGATTGGTTTCCTGCTGTAGCCACATAGACTCCTGTTGCACCATTGCCTGAACCCAGGGCCTCCTGCTGGGCTGCTGTGGCTTGTACCAGAGCTCTTACCACATCCTCCATTGTGGTACAAAGCAAACAAACAAACCAAAACAAAAAAAATCCAAAACCCCAGTGCACTTTTTCTTAAGCCTCTTTCTTCCACCAAGCTGTGAACAAAATCCCCCTCCTAACACTGGTTGTGGCAAAGCTCTGTTCTTTGTCTCTGTGGGTCCTGCATTTTCTGGCAGATTTTGCTAGCCTCAGAGGCTCACTGTGACCCTCCACATAACCCTTCTCTCTCTAGAGACAAGGGTCACAGTCTACTGGGCCATTTTCATCATAAGCCAGCAAGGGAGATGAAGAGAAGCTATCCTCCCTTGCACAGTCTCTGTTGTCTCCCAGGCTCAGTGATTAATTGCGTGGGGCAGGTCCACCCTCTACTCCAGGCTCCAGCCCGGAGACCCTAATAGTATCAACTATGGTAGCTGACCTTTTAGAAACATGACCTGTACAATTCCCTGGGCTACTTCCCCCACAGCAGCCCCCCACTTCCTCAAGCTCCACTTCACCCTTACCTCAGGACCTCCTTCCTTGTGCCTGATATGATGTGTACTGCTCAGTCTCTCCAACAGCACAACTTCCTCCCACAGCTCCTGACATCCACACCCACCTGACTAACTGGGAGGCTTTTAACTAGTTTCAGCCAGTCCCTGATTGCCTTCAGGTGTCCCAATCAACCTAGCTCAACTTCTAGAAAGTTCTTAATTGGCCCTAAGTGTCTTAATTGACCTGGAGCAGCTGACATTTAACTTATCCTGGTACCAGGGATTTGTGTAGCCTGGAGCTAATATATCTTTCTCCCATTACTTTTCTATAGCCATCTGGCCTTGCCCCGTCACACTACACACTGATGAAATGTTGAAAAGACTGTCAATAATTATTGGAATCAAAGGGTTAATAAGTTTTTATCACAGAGTTTAAAATCAATTAGCATTCAATTTTGTGCTCATCACTGCAATTTCATTCTCATGAGGTATTGGCAATGCAAAGCAATAGAAGCAAATATGGCTCCTAATTGAAATGCTGTCATACCCTGAATTACCTCAGGTTTGACAAGAAGTGTTATGTTTTGTTTTTCAACAAGTTGACCACATTGCAAAAGTGAGCATTTATAAAAGCCAGTAATCTTATTCATCAACAAAATGCTCATAAGTGCAACTAGTCAAAGAGTATATGAGATAAAATAGCACACAGTAATGTGATACATAACATAAAAAGTAAAAAGAAAAGGAGTACTTGTGGCACCTTAGAGACTAACAAATTTATTTGAGCATAAGCTTTCGTGAGCTACAGCTCACTTCATTGGATGATGTAGCTCACGAAAGCTTATGCTCAAATAAATTTGTTAGTCTCCAAGGTGCCACAAGTACTCCTTTTCTTTTTGCGAATACAGACTAACACGGCTGCTACTCTGAAACCTATAAAAAGTAAACAAGTTTTTCCGCTGATGGAAATATACAAGCTTATTAAATGCAGTCAAAATTGCTTAGCATGATATAGATGCATACACAACAACAAACAGATCAGTAACTGATGGTATCTATTAAGCATAGTATAAAACATGCCACTTTCAATTCAATCAGATACAAGTATTTGGGAGCAATCTGTCGTAGTACTGTGAAACTATGGAGATGAAAAGGTAAAAATAGAAATAGTCTCCAGGATGCCAGTAAAAAGAAAAGTATTTTTCTTTTTAATCTGTCAAATGGGTTTCTGTGAGAGTAATGGATTCTGCCCTCTCCACAGGGCATCACACAAAAGAGAGTCACTTCTCTACAACTAACACTCACAAAATGAGTTGACATCAAATGTCAGCTGTTCAGAATAACAACTGGGCAGGCATAAGGATAACTTGAGCTAATCTCACAGTGAAGTGATATAACAGGTAAAGGGAAAATACCCTTTTCAGCTGGGGATAGCTCCAAATCCATATTCATAGGCTTTAAACAGCATTGCCAAGGAGCTGAATTAAGGAGGGGAACATATACCTTTTGAGTCTTGAAAGACTACTGAATTTCAGCCCTTAGAACACCCCGGCCATGCAGTGTGTGAGACAAGATACTAACATATATCCTCTAATTTTTAATATATGAGTAGGTGGAATGCCAAGAGACCACTTTGCAAATCTCTTTTACAGAGGCAGGCCCCTTTGGATCAAGACCCATGATCTGATGGGCTTTGACTAATAGGAAACAAAGGATGCTTTCAATAAAGTGTGCTTGAAGAAGAGCTCAGTAAATCCATTGGGAAATCAAGGCTTTGGAAGCTGCTTTCCAATTTTTTGCTGCTCCAAAACACACTAAATGCCAATCAGTAAGTCTAAATATTCCTGTTCTTTCCAGTTAAAATTTAAGGCTAACCACACTGAGTGCATGCAGGATTGCTTTCTTGTCACATTTTAGGTTACGGATGAAGGGAGGGATGCCTCTTGATCAATGTAAAAGGTGCATTTCTCAGCAGGCCCAGGATAAGGCATAGATAATATAGGCCAGTGCCTACGGCCTCAGTTTCTGGAGTCATGTGATTATGTCAAGAATCTTAGCTTTCATTTTTTAAAAAACAGGTAAGTTCTCTAGCCCTTGTGGTTGTGAAGAAATGCTTGAAAACATGAGTGTAGCAAGCCTGAAACAATCACTGTGGGAAATGTGAACTGCCCCGGGCATCCTAATAGAACATCAACCACACCAAAAGTGGTTGGAGGTTGGGGGCAGATGCCAATGCCTTCCCAACAGAGCACTGTGTAGCAGGAGAAGAAAAATGCAATGTGCCTGACCCACCTACCCCAGCAGAAATACCTTGGCTGTTGGGTAAGTTCTAGCAGGGGGCTCTCTTGTTGCTGCTCTTCAGTCTCCAGAGTAGGGAAGAAAAGACCAATGTTTCTTCCTCAGCTACTCAAGTGTGTGTGTGGAGGAGGGGGGGGGGGACTTCTGCCATTTCCAGAGGAAGTAGGGGCCCGCACCTCTCCCCATGCCTTGCCAGGAGGGGATCCCACTGCCAATCTAAGAGGGAGGATAGGATCACAGGGACAGAACCATGGGAAGAGGGGGCACAGGGCCGGCTCCAGGCACCAGCGTTCCAAGCAGGTGCTTGGGGCGTCAGTTAGAAAGGGGCGGCAGTTCCTGCGACCACAGCGGCAATTCGGTGGCAGCGTCTCTGTTCCGCCCGCCGTGGCAGCAATTCGGCGGCAGCTTCTTCATTTTGCCATTCGCGGTGGCAGTTTTTTTCACTGCTTGGGGCGATCAAAACTGTAGAGCCGGCCCTGAGGGGGCATGTCATTGTGTGCTAAGGCGCCAGAGTATCTTAATGGTGCCCTAATTGTTAGAACCCTGTTGTCAGTGTGAAAGGTAAATGAGTAGAAATTTGCAAGACAAGGCTATGATGTCTTTTATCTTGCTGATCAGCATGAATATGCCACCTTAATTAAAGAAAGCCTCTGGGAATAGTGAACATATGTGAAAAGGAAGGAGTGGCACAACGTTTTGGGTACCAAAATGAGAGTGTCACTTAGCTACTTATAAAATGCAAGACTGTACCAAGTTCCCACATGGGAGACCATCAATAGATACTGTAATATCCCTAAATGCAGAAGCTTTACCCTTTAGGCATCAAAAATCCTCTTAGCTACACCAGAGAAAATTAAGAAAATCCGGTATTTGATAAGAAAAGGAGAAGTCAGAAAGGTCTCTCCTTATGTGGCATTCATCCTCTACAGTCCATTTGGTGGAATATCAGTGTATCAGAGTTATTTTCTAATTTACTTTCTAGCATTCATAATTCCAACACATCCTAGTCAGCCATACGGAAGGCTATTTCTTCCCCACACCCCAAATTAAGTTCTTAGGATGTAAAGTATAATTAGTGTGTGATAAATGAAGGAGGGTGGGGGGGTAGCTCCCTTTTATGGACACCCAGCCAGCCAGTTAGCTATAAAACCCCTGTTAGAAGCTGTTCTCTACTTGCTTTACCTGTAAAGGGCTAACAAGCCCACAGGTAAAAGGAAAGGAGTGGGCACCTGACCAAAAGAGCCAATGGGAGGGCTAGAACTTTTTAAAATTGGGAAAAAACTTCCCTTTGTCTGTGTGGTTCTCCAGGAAAGAGGGGAACAGGGAGCAGTTATGCTTTGAGAAGCTGAAAGCCAGGTATGAGAAATCATCAGATCATACCTAAAGATTGCTTATCTGAAACCCCAAATATGTAAGTAATCAGGGAATGTCTAAGAAGATGCAATTAGGATTATTTCTTATTGGCTAGTGAACTCCTCTGTGCTAACCCCAGATGCTTATGTTTGCTTGTAACCTTTAAGCTGAACCTCAAGAGAGCTATTTTGGCTGCTTAGTTTTTGGAAGTGCTCTTTTTAAATCTAGCAAAAGCCTAAGTTCCAGATGTATTTTCTTTTTCTGTTTTTAAGAAAATTTACCTTTTTTCAGAACAGGATTGGATATTTTTGGTGTCCGAAGAGGTTTGTGTATATGTTTAATTAGCTGTGGGCAACAGCTAATTTCCTTTGTTTTCTTTCTCAGCTCTTCCCCGGAGGGGGCTGGTGGTGAAAGGGCTTGAGGGTACCTCACAGGAGGGAATTCCCAAGTGCACCTTCCTGGGTTCCAAAAAGGGGGGTGGGTTGCATTTGGGTGGTGGCAGCATTTACCAAGCCAAGGTCAGAGAAAAGCTGTAACCTTGGGAGTTTAATACAAGCCTGGAGTGGCAAGTATTAATTTTTAAAATCCTTGCAGGCCCCCACCTTCTGCACTCGAAGTGCCAGAGTGGGGAATCAACCTTGACATAGTGGCTTTACATGAGCTAACCAGTTTGGTTTAGAACTGGTTAGAATTCCTTGGGTGTGCCTAATGAGCGTTGTCATATTCTTCTGGATTTGTGATTTCAAAATAGTTCAAACATATTTATAGGCTGCATCATTTTAACAAACTGCATATTGAAGAGAATATTTGCCCTGTAAACATTATTGATTAGAAGAGTTTTATTGCTTATGAATCTTCTTTTGCATAGTAATGTGACATTTTAAAGTGTGTTTTCATCCTTGTGTTATTGGATTAATCTTTCAAGAAGGTTCTAAATTTTACAGATGGCTTTTACAGATTTTTACAGTTAGTGGTTTAGTGTAAAACATTTTCAGTTCTTTATTAATTATTAATTATTATTTTATTTTGATTTAATGGCTATCCTTGCCACTGCCCCCACCCCCCAGAAAAAAATCAAACCTCTAAAATTAACTTATAGTAGGTTCAGTCTGAATAGTTTGTGTAGATCTGTTTACTGTTACAAATAGAGATGGGGGAGACAAAAGAATGCAGTCTCTTCCATGGGCCTGTTAAAAATAATAAACTAAAAAAACAATTTATTGCCTTTACTCTACTTCTGGATTTTAGAGTCATTGATATAAGTAATATATAGGGCAGTCCTGAGACTCTATTACTGCTGGAGAATGGTGAAAGGAAAACAAATAAAAAAGCCTAGCAGGATTATGAATAATCCTAGAGATAGGGAAGATATAGAATTAAGGTTTTTTTGGAGCTCCTTAACCAGACATTTGAGCATTTAAGGAGCTGAATGCTACTTGCTAACATTTTACTTCCATTTCAGTATGAACTTGGACACCCAAAACTATACTGCAATTTAATTAAAATAGAAATAATTTTTGCTTTTCCTTATCCTTTCCTTTGTAAAAACTTGCCTGCTTTAAATAAGGTGTTGCTCTCGTAACAGTTTGGTGATTACCAATTATGTGTTAGCATTACAGTAAGAAGGCTGTGGGAAAGAGTACTGTTATTACATATGGGGAAACTGAGGTAGACAAGTCAATTTATTTGCTCAGCGCTATAGGAAATTCATTTTCAGATCCTGAATTAGAATGCTAGTGTTCCTGGCTTCTAAACCACAAAACCATCTCTGTCGGTCACATCCCAATTCTTTTAGCCACTAAATAAATACATGTCAAACTTTTTAAAACTATTTGGGGACTTATTACACAAAGCCTTGGCATTGCACTTACCTTTCCTTATCCTCTCAAGCAGTAGGATAAGAAAAAGATGTACAACAAAGTGTTGTTGATGACATCTGTAAACTGGCTAGCATTAACCTAAGCTATAGAACCAAATTCTACCTTTACATACAGGTATCCAATCTCAAGTGATGTCAATGGGAATTATGTCTCTAAAGAAAAAATTGTCTCTTTGATTTTTAAAAGCATCTTTTCCAGATCAGATGTAACTAATTTTATTGCACACCAATGTCATCACAGTTACTGACTGTACAATTGGAAAGCAGATGTTCCAGAAGTTAATAGGAAGGGGGAAAAGGAGGAATGGAATAGGAGATCAGTCCTGCAAGTGTGGCTAGATAGAATCTCAATAAATATTTTTTTTAAAAGTTAATAATTCTACCCCATTCAGCTGCAGAGTGCATTAATTATTGAAGTGGCAGCACCATAGACTGCCCAGAAGCTGAAGAGATTGAGGGCCAACCAGTTAAAAATATTTTGGTAAGGAGATCTCTGGTTTGCTGCACAGAATCTGCACCAACAAAATGAAAACATCTTCTACATTCTGAGTGTCATTTTACTGTGCAATATGGATGTTGCTATTTTAAATTTCCATGTAGAAGGGATGCCTCTGTCAGTGTACCTACTGATTGTTGTAATTACCTGTCCTTCAGCAAGAGCAAATATTTCTAATGGGTTATTGTTCTTTTGAGCATCATTGCTGTCACCGGTGGGCAAGGTCCAGAGCTGTATCATGAAGATACCAGAGGTCTGCTCAGTGATGCATCCTGTTTTAATTTAATCTACAGATCTATCTACTTTAGGTATTTCTAAAATGCCTGTCACTATGGTTCCCAATATCCAAGATTAAGAAGTGTCAGAGTCTATAGAGAAAATGATGTTCTTTCCTTCTTTCCAATGAACAGGAGTGTGTGATTTTTAAATGGTAAGGTTTTATGTTATTTTGGTGGTGGTGGGTTTTTTTGGGAACATCATGTATAGACACTATTCTTTGGGCCCTATTACAGGTGCTATTCTTTCTTTAAAAGGTGTAGACATAAATACAGTCAGACTTGATATCAATTTGACATCTACTGGCAAGAAGTTCCATAGCCATTGTCCTGCCACTTAGGGCTTGTCTACATGGAGTAATGAGCTCTACGGGGTGCGATCTCTAAAGTGCACAAACATGTTGTGTGTTAATTGGTCCACCTTGCTGGTGTTCTTTAACATAGTGATATTTGAAGTAGTACTATATTAAAGTACAGTAGGGAGCCTTTAATACACACCAGCAGGTTCTACACAGACCAATTAATGCACGTTAGTGTGCTTTAGAAATCACACCCCATAAAGTGCATTATCCGACCATGCCCATAGACCCCGATAGTCTAAGCTTGGACTTTCAATCTGAATTGTCCTGTGAACTGTATTTGTCTTGCAGGGTGAGACAGGCCCACAGGTAATCAATCATAATCCATTTAAGATCTTTATTAATTAAGGCCAGAACTTTGAAATCTGCCCTGAAGAGAAAGGGGAACCAGCGGAGTTTGTGAAGCACACGTGTAATGTGTTGGCACCTGCTTTTGTTTCATATGAAGTATGCTACTACACCTCTACCATGATATAACGTGACCCAATATAACACGAATTCAGATATAACGCGGTAAAGCAGCGCTCCGGGGGGAAAGAGGGGCGGGTGGATCAAAACAAGTTCAATATAACGTGGTTTCACCTATAACACGGTAAGATTTTTTGGCTCCCGAGGACAGCGTTATATCGGGGTAGAGGTGTATATGCTATTCCAACTTCAACTTTTGTGTGGGGGGTTGTTCAACATCGGGTAGAGAGAATTGCAGTAGTCTAAACCAGTGGTTCTCAACCAGGGGTACATGTCCCTGGGGGTACTCGGAGGTCTTCCAGGGGATACTCATCTAGATATTTGCCTAGTTTTACAACAGGCTACATAAAAAGCACTACCGAAGTCAGACAATGACTTGTTTGTGCTGCTCTATATACTATACGCTGAAATGTAAGTGCAATATTTATATTCCAATTGATTTATTTTATAATTATATGATAAAAATGAGAAAGTAAGCAATTTTTCAGTAATAGTGACCTGTGACACTTTTGTATTTTTATGTCTGATTTTGTAAGCAAGTAGTTTTTAAGTGAGGTGAAACTTGGGGTATGCAAGACAAACCAGATTCCTGAAAGGGATACAGTAGTCTGGAAAGGTTGAGAGCCACTGGTCTAAGATGTACATCAAAGTTTGTATGACAATGTCTAGGTCCTTATCTGAGAAAAAGTGATGCAATTTCCTCGTGAAAGATGTAAAAACATTACTTTCTGCTGTTGCAAACTCTATGTTCAGATCCCACAGTTTTGCATCACCTAGTTGTGTCAGGCTATAGTAAGTGGAAGAGCCTATGGAACAGACATCCATGGCTCCACAGGCACTTGGCCTCTCAAAGAATCCATTGTTGGGAGTGTACAATACTCTCCCCGCAGAAATTCCAAGCACAATCCAGAATGGTTCTATACCAGTTGTGTTTGGCCAAACTGGGGAGAATGCAGAGAAGGAGAAGTGTAGAAACCTCAATTTTAGTCATGAGTGTAACATCTTCATGGGGAAGGTGATAAACAAAACGAGTACTCTGGTCTGCGCAGGTTTGAGCAGTGTCTCACAATATGTGAAGAGAGCCATTTGGAGAGCTCGCTTGCCAGCTATGAATGCTACAGGAAGGACTTCTATCAGTCAGTGAGATACAACATAAATGATGCCATAAAGAAATGGACTGGGAACCATTACAAAGCCATACATGCCACAGATGGTGGCCCATGGCAGCAATTTCTCCTGATCCACTGGGAACAGCTACCTTAATTTAGTTGGTAGCAGTGAAGGGAAAGGACAAAGGAACTGAGGTTCGTTCATATGGAGTAGCCAATGACAAGAGGCCAGTCATTTTTTACATGGAAGTCTATAATTGTTGGGTTGGTTGATGGTAGTTAGTTCAGAGAGAGCCATCCTTGGTGACTGCATACTCATACAATTATTAACACCCTACCTACTCGACACCCGTGGTGCAGAAAATTGTTAACAGCATTTTTGCTTGTTGGTCCCAGGAGCATTTCTCCCCAAACTATATTGTGCTTACTCTCTCTCTCTCTGTGTGACCCTCCTATGTCTGTATTGGAAAAACAACATAAACTAACTAATCAGTGTCTGACTATCATGACAGTTGAAGGCTTTGTAATGTAAGGTATGAATAAAGGCACACAGTCCCTGACATAAATATAAAGGGAAGGGTAACCACCTTTCTGTATACAGAACTATAAAATCCTCATGGCAAGAGGCAAAACCCTTTCACTTGTAAAGGGTTAAGAAGCTAAGATAACCTCGCTGGCACCTGACCAAAATGACCAATGAGGAGACAAGATACTTTCAAAGCTGGAGGCGGGGGGGGGGGGAACAAAGGGTCTGTCTGTCTGTGTGATGCTTTTGCTGGGAACAGAACAGGAATGGAGTATTAGAACTTGTTAGTAAGTAATCTAGCTAGAAATGTGTTAGATTTCCTTTTGTTTAAATGGCTGGTAAATAAGCTGTGCTGAATGGAATGTATATTCCTGTTTTTGTGTCTTTTTGTAACTTAAGGTTTTGCCTAGAGGGATTCTCTATGTTTTGAATTTGATTACCCTGTAAGGTATTTACCATCCTTATTTTACAGAGGTGATTCTTTTACTTTAATTAAAATTCTTCTTTTAAGATCCT
Source organism: Lepidochelys olivacea (assembly GCF_965140295.1). Taxonomy (NCBI): domain Eukaryota; kingdom Metazoa; phylum Chordata; order Testudines; family Cheloniidae; genus Lepidochelys; species Lepidochelys olivacea. Next base: position 101,168,815 of record NC_140414.1, read on the forward strand.
GATTGCTTTTTCATTGTTCTTAAGATCCAAGGGTTTGGGTCTGTGTTCACCTATGCAAATCGGTGAGGATTTTTATCAATCCTTCCACAGGAAAGGGGGTGTAGGGCTTGGGGGGATATTTTGGGGGGAAGACATCTCCAAGTGGGCTCCTTCCCTGTTCTTTGTTTAACACACACTTGGTGGTGGCAGCATAGGGTTCAAGGACAAGGCAAAGTTTGTACCTTGAGGAAGTTTTTAACCTAAGCTAGTAAGAATAAGCTTAGGGGGTCTTTCATGCAGGTCCCCACATCTATACCCTAGAGTTCAGAGTGGGGAAGGAACCTTGACAATCCCACAGCAGTGATGTAGCGCACACACCTGTCATTCTGCAAAGCTTCTGGGTATGGTAATGTCCTTATTCTCTGTCACTTTGCACAGAATATTTTGGTGGCATTAAAGGGTGGTCCTTTGATCACTGTTGCTGATGTGGTACTTTGACCCTTTGGCACATACACAGCAAGCATGCCTGTTTTATGGCACCACTGAGACTCAAGGACTTTGAATCTTGTACGGAAGTTGTGTCCCAGTTTACAGCCCAAGAGATACCACCATCTGAGACACAGACATAGAAAAAAATGCACTGAATGGCCACAAGAAGGTTTCATGTAATCTGTATATTAATTTTTTTAAATACATGGGCCTCACAGAGGAAGTGGGTCTATAAGAAGTATTTGAATGAAAAGAGTGGGGAAGTCAACCACAATCCCAGACCTGTGCATGACACTTGGCATTATGGTGGCCCATGCAGAATATAGGTGTTTATTTTGTGCAGTACAGATACAGGTTTCAAGCCCACAAAGGAATCCAGCTTTCTCATCTACCCGCTTGCAAATATATCATTTCAACAGGCTTTTACACTCAACCATTTGTTAAGCCAGGGGTGGTTGATTTTGAGGAGGGCTTGTCAAGAGACAGCAAAATAAATGTTACAACCATGAACACAACATGCATTGGTGTCAGGACATATTGAAATCAGTGGGAGCTCCATTGTCTCTGAAAAATCAGGCTAATTATTTGGGTACCTAAATATGGATTTAGGCAATTAAATTTAAATATTCAAGTTTGAAAAACCATGGCCTTCGGATTTCATTACTGTGGCCAAGAGCCCATCCACATAAGAAAGTTTCCCATACTGGGGAATGTCGTTTAGTGCAATAGTCACATGGTATAACACAATTTGGTTCCTGTAATATAGTCACTATGCTTCTATTAATTAAATATATCTTTAAAGTAATTCACCAGCCAAAGTTACTGAAGAGGAAAGTATTGTCACACCTTCTTTTCTTTAGGTCTTCTGTGCCTGAAATGGAAACATAAATGACACATTATGACATGATCAGAGATTTTCATTTTGTTGCTTGTACGTGAGGTCACATTATGTGGGACATTTGGGAGGATCAAATCAGTAATCTATGAGTGCATATGATCCATGTCTGAAGGAATAAAATCCATGTTCCCTGCTATTTCGATTTAATTCCCTCCAGACACAGATCAGGTCAAGCTAATTAATCCCTATTTTAATTGCTTTTCTCTCAGAGTAAATTGTCTGTGTTACACAGCTAGATTTAGCCAATGGAGGAGAGGCGGTCAGTTATAATCTTGTATTGCTGGTAATCTCAGATATGAGTTGCAAGTAAACCAAATGCTTTTGAGCATTCTGAAGAGGGAGGATGGCTTCTAAGAGATATAAATATTAAAGATATCCCAAAGGAATGGCTTGAAGGATCCTTTCTGTCCAGAGTGGTTTGATTCTAAAAATCCTACCATCTTGTGGATGATTATTGCAATACACTGTTTTGTTTTTTTTTCCAGAGAAAGTTTAAGCAAAGATTTCCCTCACTCAGTCTCTCAAGTTTATGATGGTTGGCCTATGATTGGTGACTTTCCTACAAGAGGGCAATATCTGTTTTGGTTAGATTGCATGATCTTCAGGGCAGGTACTCTGTCTGCCACAGTTTTGGGAAACAGCACATTTTGGGGGCATTGCTGGAGCCCTAAATGATAATAATCAAGAACTGTTTAACATAATAGATCATGACATGTTTTCTTAAAATAACTATGTTTTAGCAGATATACCTGTTTTGGAAGTGGTAAACTGATACAAATTGGACCATAAATTGAACTTTCTTACCTCTTCCTCTTCTTTTAATTGCCAGGCAAAGTTTAAACTCAGACTGATTTCTCTCTCATTTGGAACCAACTCTAGCAAAGTTTACATTGAACAATGATCATTTTAATAAACACTCCTAAGTGCATTTTTCCCACTGCCAGTTTTGCCTCTAAATATTCACACAACAAGCCTGGTATTTGTCCTTTGCTGCAGATAACTTCGTCTCTGCTCTGTAGGTGCTCTGACAAAATTGTCTGTCAAACTTTTGCTATTGACTTTTGGCCAATTGGTGTGATCCTAACGGTATGGATATCATCTAACAAATTACGTGTGCTACTGTAATATAAATGATTGATAAATACACACAAGAAACTACATAAAAAATGTTAAGATTGCATGTTAAGTATTCAAAAGTTAGGAAATGTCAGAATTTACGTTTCTCCATGCAACCTTAATTTGAACAAATAATAAAAACAAATAATAAATAACAATAATTGTGAGTATGCATTGTAATATAGCCTGTATTGCAAGATCACATACCGTTTTTTCCACAACATATTTTTCCCTAAACCCATTCTCAATAATGGGTGAATTATTCTTGCTGAAGCTTAAAAAAAATATTCACCTGGAGGCAGACTCCTGGTATGGAAAGTTTCAACCTGAGCATTTAAGATTTGGCAAAGTTAAAAGTAACAGAAAACCAGCTCTTATAATGGAGAGTGTTGGTCAACTTTAACTATAGATGGTGCTACCAACTATGCCTTTACTGACAGTGTGTCTTGCTTCAATGCCAATCTGTTATTTGAAATATGATTGATGGGTACACACTCTGTGACCTATGTTACTTCTGATAAGGCCGTGCCCTTTCCATCACATTCCTGGAGGGTCAGATTCCTGCTTTCATTGCTCTCTGCTCTCCTTGGTGTCTGTTTTGGTACCCTACTGTGCAATAATGGTTAAAGACTTTGGTTCTTGATTGGTATGTGGTTCCATTTCTTTTCATGTCCATAGTGCTTGTCCATGTAACTCCTTACACAGTCCTACTGGCCCTCTCTTACTCCTTTGGAAGGGAGGAACACAGCATATGTCTTTGTTTGCTTGAAGACTTCACCCCAGCTGACATATTCTTTCTAGTGACTAGCTGACAAAGTAGCCATGAACTACATATGTGCAGCTCATGGGCCTTCCCTGGTTCATATTTCTCCTACCAGTGATTCAGTTTTGGCTGACTGTTTTCCTTCCACTGTAACCTGCATTGTATCTGTGTGTTCCAATTTTTGACAAGGTCAGGATCCACTCAGCTAAACAGAAATTCACCAGGAGTCCCAGATTAATCAGTGAAAACTGTCTCTGGTGTTTTAGGTTTATTCACAAGGTTTGGGTTCCTCATTTCCCCCACCAGGTGGAACCAAAACAACACCAACCAACAGTCTCTAGCCATATTTGGTTCACAAAGTGTAACATTGTTTGTTTAAATTCTAAGCAAGCAATACAAACCCAAAGCAATACAATATATACAAAGCAACTTATGTCTCCAGAGTTCCCTGTCCTCATTTACAAACAACCAGTTTGTCTTTTTTCCTTGAAAGCAGTCCACCTCCTTTATGAGGCTCTGAGCCCAACTATGCTCATCTGCCCCTACTTAAGTTCAGGTAGGAAGCTGAGATTTTATTCCAAAATTGCTATGCTGCTGTGCCTCCCCTTAGGGGTATGAGGCCTGGGTATGTGTTGTTTTTTCCAAAAATTAGAACAAACCTTCTGTAGTTTACACTCCCTTTAGGCAACTCTTAATCCACTGATTATTAACACAGAATCCTGTACCTGCTCTTTTCTAGCTAATGTAGTATATAGTGTTTGTGCATGCTATTGTAAAGAAATCATTACAGTGCTACCTTAGAAGTCTTAACCTCAGTGGAAGGGTATAAGAAACTTTCATTAAAATGCTGCCAAGTCTCTTGATCCCAATACAATTTCAGTGGGACCATGATGATTATGTAGGATGTGTGATTCGAGCAGTTGTGGATCCACTAAGAATGTCGTGAAAAGCAAAAATACTATGCAGCCTATTTTTCAAACATTAACTTGAGTCTCTTAATAGCGTTTTTCAAAATAATGTCACAGCTTTGCCTGCAAACAGTCCCAGGAGTTTGTTCAAGGTTTCTTCTAGAAACAGTCATAGATTATTTGGTAAAACACCATACCCCTTTTAATAGTGGAGAGAGCACTGCACTGGGACTCAAAAGACCTGGGTTCTGTTCCTACTCTGCCACTAGCTTGCTGAGTGACCTTGGGCAATTCACTTCACTTCTCTGTGCCTCAGCTCCCCCATCTGTAAAACAGAGAGGATACTTACTTCATTTGGAAAGCACGTTGAGATCTATAGATGAAAAGCCCTTCTTACTTTTATTATGAATCTATTTGAAATATTCCTTTTATTACTGATTATTTTAATATACATGTATATACAACATAAAGAGAAAACAATTACAATGGAAACAAATACGCTTCAAATATTAACTACAATTTGAGGACTTCAATAGCACAGATATAGGTGTGAGGTCTTTTTTAGGAGTGGTGGGTGAAATTCTGTGGCCTGCATTGTGCAGGAGGTCAGACTAGATGATCATAATGGTCCCTTCTGGCCTAAATATCTATGAATTAACCATGCTGTTCTTTTCTTCCCTAGATATAAATCTCTGTTTTACATTCATAGTGTCCTAGGGCCAGAAGGGATCATCTACTTTGACCTCCTGTATATTAAAGGCCACCAACAGCACCCAGCACCTGCACACTAAACCCAACAACCAAAAGTAGACCAAAGAATTACAAGCACACAGGAGATGATACTATTATGTGCCACAGGCAAAGAATAGGCAGGACTGAGGCGCACCAATGCCTGAGGCCTCTGCAATGGCAGGAAAATGTTTAAATGAGATATAGCCAAATAATATGGGCCAGCAACCCACAGTCACACATTAGACAGCAAAGGGAAACCACCCCTTAAGGTCTCTGTCAATTTGACCTGGGGGAAAATTCCTTCCCAACCTCTCATAAGGTGATCAATTAGACCCTGAGCATGTGGGCAAGAACCAGCCAGGTAAACAGTTGAGACAGAGAATGCTCAGTGCTGCCTCAGACTGGGTGGGGAGACTTTCCCAGTCCTCCCCACCCAGTGTCCCATCTCCAGCTGTGGCCATCCCTGGTGCTCATAGGAAAGAGACCAAGCTCCCTGCCCCCCACCAAAAAAACCCAAAACAGAATAAATTTTTATAGTGGGGGGGAGGGGGGAATCTCCTCCCAACTCTTGCAAGTAGCTGGTTGAAGCCTTGAAGCATTCAAGTTCTTCTGGGGTTTATATTCACTTTCTCCTTTATATGCTTACAAACTGATGTATGTGATCATTTGTCATTTAATTTCCTCAAATGTAGAGGCTGGTATGGATCACACATCTACAAATCACAGAAAGAAATACATTCTCAGCGAGCCAAAAGGGGTAGACACTAAGGGGGTAGCACAAGGAAAAGAATCCAGCAGAAAAGTCTTCATCACCAATTTAATTGAAGTTGTTAATGGTTGTATTAGGCTTTGCTGGAGCCCTAGGCATGGTTAACACTATGAACCAAAGGCAGTGAACCAGAGGTATGTGCAAGGGGGGGCGAGCAGGGACACAGGCATCCCAATCAGAGGGGGCACAGAACTCCTCTGGGACTGTGGTGGGAAGAGCAAACTCCTCTGGCCCCAGACCAAGGCAGCAGATGACAGTTCCTCTGACCATGGAGCTGTGGGGTGAGATCCATCTCCTGTGGCTGCTGGGGAAGGGATGGGGGGAAAGTCAGCTTCTCCACTTCAGGGGAACAGAAAGTGCACCCCCAAAAGTGGCCAAATTTTTATTCTTCTGCATGCCCTGAGTGAACCAAAATAGGCCTTGTCAGAATAGTAACATCCAGATATTGGCTAACCACAAAATTCCTGATAGGAGAGGATGGTACAAGAACACACAACCCCTCGCAAAGATAAGGATGGGATGACAGGATAAGGGATGAGGCTATTTTTTGAGAACTATGAGGTACAAGATGGTAACAACATCTGGAGTGTAATATGTAACTTGTTTGTATCAATGTATAAAAGAAGTAATTTTTGTATTGGCCTAGGGGACAACATCATATTATGCTGATTGAGCTGGTATCTTGTCACAGGCATACATGTATTAGTGTAGCTTCTATGGCGCGCTAGGACCATGCTTTGACAACAATAAACATGGTCGAGTACCTTTGCCACTGAACTGAGCCTGAGGTCTTTCTCTAGGAGTAACATCAAGGTCTGCTGAATCAACAAGCTGCAAACTACGCTGGTGCAGATAACATGAACAGCAGAGGAGCAACACAAGGCACACAGCAGCACTAACAACAGGTGGTTCCTCTGCAATTTTTAGCCCCACAGCCCAAGCCCTGCCAGCCTGAGATGGCTGACCCAGGCCAACGGCAGCCGTGCCGCGGGCCTTTTATCACAGTGTAGATGTACATTAAGAGGCTTGCTAAGCATCGCTAGTCAATCATCTAATTTTTGTTCCATAACTTCCCCTATCCTTTGTGTATACGTCTGCCTTGCTTTATAAGATCTTTGGGGCAGGAACCCGTATCTTCTACTTGTGTGTTCAAAGTCTATCAAACTGTTTGTGCTCTGTAGATATCCATAAGTGTGAAGTTATTAGTTTGGGTATTTCTGCAATAATTTTTTGACCCTTAGCATATACCCAGTTAGCTGGCATATCCTGGGAATAAATAATAATAATTTAGTGTGCACTTTATATGATAAATCAATAATTCAGTAAATAATTATTTAATAGCAGTATTAAACTATATAACTATTAAATAATTAAATTACCCTATTTTCTATGGTGACATATTTTCATAATGCTCCATTTATAAAATTACAATTTTGCCTGTAAATGTAAGTAATTAAGCTTACTTTTCACTATTGAATTATTCCTTAATATGATGAATTGAATCATTTGAAAAACCTACAGAATAACTGCTCTGATAATCATAACTGATTCTCTGTGCTAACAAAGAACAATATTGAATATAGTATAATGTAGCAGCTTTATAACCAAAACAATCCATTTCTGCCATCGCTCTCTCTTGTTCTCACTAGAGCAAATAGAAATGTTTTTAATTAAAAATTTTCAAAAACAGATATTTTTACCAAACATTTTCATTTTGAAAATTTCCCTGTTTTGCCCTTTGCCCCCACAAAAAACTGAAAATTTAAAATGTCTGTTTTTGAAAACTGAAAATACTTTGTTTTTTCCCCTTTCTCTTTTTAACTTTGTGACTTATGAAAGGGTTGGGGGAGGAGAGAAGGTAGAAAACAAAAACAAATTTTGATTTTGAAAACCAATTTGATTTTCCCTTAGAAAAAAGATCTTTTTTTTTTTTCCCCCACAAAACATGCTTACCATTTTCTAGTGGTTCCAGTTGTCACCTTCCCTTGGAACAGACAATAAAATTTTCATCCTTATACATGACAGTCTGTTCCCAAGTTATTAACATTTTTCATACTTGTGAATAGAAGTCTCGAGATTAGATAGGTATTCTGTTATGAGGCCTACACAGGTAATTACTTCTGTTTTCAAATTCATCCAGTTGTATCATGGCCTCCTTTGTTGTGGCAAGTCAGCTAGTGATTCAGCTAATATTTGTATAACTGCTGGGTACAGTCATCCCATCACTCAGGCTCATTGCTTTGGAGCCATTTGTAACAAGATAACTTATTGTATTCATTTTACCTCTGACTCCCATCTTCTGATTAATACTTCTCTTTGATCCCTTTCTTCGTCTAAGATTATTCTTTCAAGAATGGTTCTCCATGTCTTCTAACCTCTTTGAGTATTCTAATTTCTTTTTCTTAGATTTTAAAGCCAGAAGGGACCACTGTGATAATCTAATCTGACCTCCTGCATAACACAGGACATAGAATTTCCCTGATTTAATTCCTGCTTCATATCCGGTAGCTGTGGTTGTAGAGCATATCTTGATTTATAATGTCCAGTGATGGAGAATCCACCATAACTCTTGGTAAATTGTTCCCATGATTAATTGCCTTCACTGTTAAAAATTTGCACTTTATTTCTAGTCAGGATCTTGTCATACGTTTCTCTGCTAGACTGAAGAGCCCTCTGTTACCAAACTGCTGTTGCCCATTTACATATGTATAGATTGTGACCAAGTCACCCCTTAACCTTCTCTTTGATAGACTCAAGGAGCTCAATCTATTTAGTTTATCACTGTAAGGCATGTTTTTAATCCTTTAATCATCCTCATTGCTCTACGCTGAACCCTCTCCAATTTTTCAACATCCTTCTTGAAGAGCGGGCACCAGAATTGGATACGGTATTCTGTTGGTGAGCACACTGGTGCCAAATACCAAGTATAATCTCCCTATTCCTACTTGATATTACTACTTGATATTGTTTATATATCCAAGGATTGCTTTAGCCTTTTTACCTGCAGTGTCTCACTGGGAGCTCATGTTCAGCCGATCATCCAGCATGACCCCTATTTTTTTTTTCAGTCACTGTTTCCTAGGATAGTGTTTCTCTTCCTGTAAGTATGGCCTGCACTGTTTGTTCCTAGAGGTTTTATTTCAGAGGTGAGTGCATTTAAATGCATATTGTTTGATTGCATCCTGTCCCCTTCATTATTTACCACTCCCCTTAATCCTTCATAGCTGAGGCCCAATTCTCACAGTTACAGGTCCCGAGTGGTGCTGAGCACCTGCCTCTCCAGTGGATTTTAATGGGAGTTATGGGTGCTCAGCACTTCTCAGCAGGTCGTAAGTTACTCCTCAATGTGGCAAAGTCTCTCAGTCTATATCAATGTCAATCCTTACTCCTAACTTGAAGGTTTGTTGTTGGTGGGTTGGTTTGTTTGGTTTTTTTTGGGGGGGGGGGGAAGGGAATGTCCCATTTTGATTGACACAAATTATTTTTTCAACTTTTCAGCATAAACTGACTTCTAGAGTTTCAACATCAGGCGACTTGGTATAAGTGCATAAGAGCCCTGCTCTAATCTGCTGATGCCATTCTGGAATTTGTCATCTTTTTCAACCTCAAACTGACAATGTTAACCAAGCAAGCACTGTTCCCATGAATTAGTACAGTGCTTGTGTGCCTATTTAGTCATGTAATAATGAAGTTTCTATTGATGATGTCCAATGTGAAATTCCACTTGGCTTCCCAGAACTTGGAAGGTTTCCTCATAAAAATACTGTCATTGTGAGATTAATTTTAACCACAAAATTGTAGAGCTTTGGCAAGCTCTAGTTATGGTGGGATTCAATAAGATAAGGTAAAATTTGGGATTTCTCTAATACAAGTCTCAACACCGTTTTAAGGTACGCAGGTAAAAAAGTTTGGGCACACCAATAAGAAAATGAGGAAAGAAATAGTTTGAAAACACAAACTCTTATTTAAACAAAGATTTGGAGGTGGGACCATGGCTTTCAATATCATCCCATAATAGGACCATGTCTATTTTTCAAACTTTCACCATCTTAAAAATATAGGACTCCTTTCTGCCCCATTCATGTAAATTGCAGTTTTTTCATTGACTTGAACCGGAACAGGATCAAGTCCATGTTACCAAAGCTGGGACCATTCCAATTAGATTTTTTACTGCTTTACTCCGTATTGAAACTGAAAAGGCACTTAGCTGACCGATGAAGCACTAGTGAATGCTATTAGTGCAGAAAAGGAGCCTAGCATCACAAGAGGAAGTCTAAGAAGACTATGTCGACACTGCCCCACAGTTCAGACTATGGGAGTGTGAATAGCAGTGTGCTGTAACTCCCCCACAAGGATGTGGAGGCACAAAATAAAAGGTTCCTAGTTCACCCACAGTAATCCTGTTTGAAGAGGATTACATAAATGCAAACTAGGAACCACACCTGCAGCATCCACACAATGGAGTTACAGCACTGTACTTTGGTGCACACTGCTGTTCACACTCCCATGATCAGAACCATGGGGCAATGTAGACAAGCCCTGAATAGCAGCCCTAATAAATATTACAGTTTAAATTACTTTTGAAAACCCTTTTAATTAGCTGAAACTGACATTATATTTTTCTCCTACTTTCTCCTATCCTTCACTTCTCAACTATTTTTCTGGAGGTGTATATGCAGCGAAAGTGTAATATGTCAGTATTTTCCTTTCTTTTTCAAATGAAATGGAACCTATATTATGCTAGTTTTAAAGCACTGTAGGGCATGTATTAATGGACCATTAATACACCTCATGTGAAATTGAAGTAATCTGGCTTTTAACCTTGAATAGTTTAAAATGCACCTGAGGCATAGATTAATGACCCAGTAATACATCCCATTTAATGTCCTGTTCCGTAATCCGCCCGAGTGCTTATCAAGACACAATCAGGTAAATGGTTCAAGAAAGGCAGAGATTGTTATGATTGGCTAAATATCTGGTGCTAAAATGCATGCCAATTGAGAGTTATCTTTGGGGATTGCTAAAGTACCCTATTTGTAAATCCTTACCATACTAGACATTTTGTAGCAACCCAGATTATAGAACACGCATCCATATGTATATTAATTTATGCAGCATTTATTAATGTTATATGCATGCTATATATTATTACTATTACAGTAGCGCCTAGAGGCTTAGTTGAGGACTTCATTTTACTGCGTTTTATATAATCATGTAGTAAAAAAACAGACTTTACCCCTGAAGATTTTACAATCTAAGTTAAAATTGGGTTTTAAAAATCCTAGAACTTCCGCCCCCCACCCCCCACCACCAATGATTGCTTAGTATTGTTGTTAGTAAACTCTTGCATGTGGTATTAAATGTCGTCCATGATACTGACAGGTTCTTTTCAGTCATTTGCATCTGTTCAAAGGACAAATTTAGAACATTATAAATAGCACAAGCTCATCTCTGTTAATGCACCAGGATATCGTAGTTGTTTTTCCAACATATAAGTTCAATGTACAGGAGGATTTTTTACTTAATATAATGAGAGGTATGTTACCTACATTTAGTTCCTAACCATTTAAGAAATTGAGTTTACATCTTCTATAATACATGAATTTTGGTATACTTTGAAAAATAATGGCTTGTGATGTTGTTTCGTACTTTAGAGCAATGTGAAAAGCACCTCAGTGCATAAGATGTGCTAGAAATTAAATTTTAAAAGATTTAGATTGTGTTCTAAGATTTATTACACTTGCGCTCCTAATTTTTTATTGTGCATAACTCAGAACTAGTGTCAGGTTTCTAATAAACCATGTGTTACTCAATTTAGCAAACATAAATCAGTTTTTCCTAAATTAGGGAAACCTATATGATTTGTTTACTGTTAAGAAAACACTGATATATGATGTGTCTGTTACTTTAAACTTTTCTGATAAATGAAGGGATCAGGTTCTAGCAGATTAGTCTGATTATGGGATGTAATATGAAACTTTTGAATATACAGTTCATATGCACCCCAAGGAATTACTGATATTTTTAACTTTAATAAGTTGTTTTGGCAGAGAGTTTTTCTGTGAGCAGGATGTGCTTGAGACATGTAAAGGCTAGGCAGCAATTGTACAGTAGTCTAGGTGAAAAGCATATTTTGAATCAGGAATGTGGGATGACAACAGAAAGCAGGGCGAGGTAAGGAATGCAGAAATAATACAGAATCCTAAGTCAAATATTAAAATCCAGCAAGAAGTCAAATTGGACATAGTCATGGTTATAAGTCAGGCTGCTTAACTTCTATAAATATTTTAAAGAGTTTAACCTTTTAAATGCTGGCATTTTCTAGACTGCTTGCCAAATGAATATTCATTTACACATTTGGGGCAAATTCTGCTCACCCACTGGCTCTGCATTGCCTAAGTCCCTGGATGCAGACGAACTAATGCAGTTCTTCTGAGCAGGAACTGCAAGATTTTGAGAGGCTGCACAAGGGTCAACATCTTTGCCAATCATGGGGTATCAGCATATTTGTACTAATTGTACATAAGAGACTCAGTCTTTAATCTTGTGGTGGCCCCATTAAAGAAAAAGGGATTCCATATGTGAGTAAGAGTGGCAGGTTTGGAACCAGTATATTGGACCATAGTTACCTGTAATTAGAATAAGAGAGGCACCTCAGTCAAATTTGGGAGTGCTACTGACTTACTAATGCAAGATGTATACAGTGTGTAGAATATTTTATTAATTTCTATAATGCCATAAACATGTATGTCACTTTACAGAACAAATAAGACATGGCTGGCCCCTGTCTTGGGGTCAACTCACTGCTGGTTGTGCCTCTTCCTGGCGATCCTTGGGATTAGCTCTTCCAGCTGCTGCATCCTCCTCTGGTGGTATCTCTCTCATTGTCTTTTGTCCTGCTGCCCCCTCACTCCAGGAACTTCAGCCTTCTCCATGACTCGGCCCTCCGAGTGGGTCACCATATGTATTCCTCTTCCTGGGGTGATGTAACAAAATCTTTCTCTGACAAACTGTCCCAGGCAGCCTGCTGTCCTCTGCTTGGCCTGTGCCACATCTGCAGTGGCTGGTAGGAGAACTAGTGTAAAACCAGTGTAAATGGTTTTGTATATCTAGTTTATTACCCAAATTATACAATATTTCATCCCTTTTTAGATCACCAATTAAAATAAGTACATCTCCTGCAACTTCAATACTCCAATTGGAATGCTGATATATAGAAATCCTATAACCAAGTTCTGTAAAATTTCCATTTCCCAATTTTAAGCAGCCCATTATTTTATGATACTCATGCAGTATATTAAAACAAGCAATACTTAGAAAATAGTTATATATACACACTGGACATCAATAAGTTAAAGCTAGAAATTAGATGAAGGCCTTCCAAAGGGAGCAGTGGGGGTAAAAGCCTAATTTGTTTTAAGATTGAGCTTGATAAATTTATGGAAGGAATGGTATAATGAGATTGCCTATAATGGCATATGGCCCATCCATGAACTATTAGCAAATCTCCAATGGCTGGAGATGGGACAGGAAATGGGGAGGGCTCTGAGGTATTACAGAGAATTCTTTCCCAGATGTCTTGCCCACATGATCATCATATTTGGGATCAGGAAGGAATCCTATCCCAGATCAGATTGTAAGAGACGCTGGGGGGTTTCGCCCCCCTCAGCAGCAAGGAGTGTGGGTTACTTGCTGGTTTGAACTGGAGCAGTGGTTCTCCACTGTGGTCCACTGCTTCTTTAGGGAAAGCCCCTGGCAGGCTGGGCCAGTTTGTTTACCTGCTGTGTCTGCAGGTTCAACCAATCGCAGCTCCCACTGGCTGCGGTTCGCCACTCCAGGCCAATGGGGGCTGCGGGAAGGGCGGCCAGCACATCCCTCGGCCCGCACTACTTCCCGCAGCCCCCATTGGCTTGGAGCGGCGAACTGCGGCCAGTGGGAGCTGCGATCGGCTGAACCTGCAGATGTGGCAGGTAAACTAACCAGCCCGGCGCACCAGGGGCTTTCCCTGAACATGCAGTGGCCCACAGTTGAGAACCACTGAACTAGAGTAAATGATGGATTCTCTGTAACTTGAAGTCTTTAAATCAAGATTTGAGGACTTCACTAACTCAGCCACAGGTTCTGGGCCTACTACAGGAGTGTGTATGGGGGTCAGGTTATATGGCCTGAGATATGCAGGAGGTCAGACTAGATTATCATGATGATCCCTTCTGGCCTGAAAGTCAATGAGTTATTGTCTTCAATTCCCAAACCACTCTTTTTAAAAAAGTAATAGGTCATCTCACTAAGTCTCAGACATGGTCATCATTTTGTTTTAAAATAGGAAAATGAATCCTTCTAAACCACTATTGACTGAGACGTTGCCTCTGAAGTCACTTTTGATAATGCTGCCAGGCAGGCAGTCATGTGAGATTTCTTCAGAGTTAGTAATTTTTTAAATCTCCTTAAGTTTTTAAAGTAATACACACTAGCACACATGAGAGCTGGCAGGTAAGAAATTATTTCTATGGTGATACCAAAAGTGAGCTCAAATTGTATTTATTTCTGTCACTTCAAATTAATGTTAGTTCACCTTGAGAAACTACACATCTAAGTTTGAGGCTCTAGAGTTTACCATTCGTTATTTCAATTTAGTACTTCTAACAAAAAAAAATAGAGATTTACTTTAATCAATATTATAAATCTTTTTTTCCCCAGAATGTCAAACTTTGAGCAATCTGAATCAGACTTTTACCAGTCTAACTATGCCACTGATATTCAAGATCAAGGTTATAGCAATTCAGGGGCCCATGAAAATCTTTACGGAAGCCAAAAGTAAGTACTCCATGTAAGAAGAAAATATTGATTTATTTTAAAAAAGGGGGTTTTCATTTAGCAACAAAGTACAATGTCTAATTGCCAGAAATGATGTCAAAATGTTCAATGGCATTTAAGGTCTCATGTGACTAGCCAAATGGATGCAGTAGCAATAGAAAGACAGAGAACATTTCCCTCCTCCTCCCCACCCCCGCTCCTCCCGCACAGGTGGGACTATTTAGTCTTTCCTAGAGAGAGAGGCTCTGATAAAAGGAAAACTCTGGGAGGTTCCCATCACCAAGTTTTCCAAAACTGATGCTGTCATAGCAGATGGGATTTTTGCCCATGTCCCCCCTTAATCAGAGAGTTTGTAGAGGCAAGGTGATCCACTAAAAGCCAGGTTAATCACTCTCCCCCATTCCCTTTGGGCTCCCTGACAGCACAACTCCTTTGGATTCCCCTAGCCGCCACTGTTTATGGGACACACCCCACAAGCCCTTTCCCTGCTGCCTTCAGCCAATCATTTTCCCATCTCCATATCCCCAACACTATTGCAGCTAAATGGAATGATGCCAGGGAAACAATTAAGTCCCCCAGTCTGCACAAGTGATCCAAGGATCAGGCCCCCTCTACCTTGATTTGAGGACTTCAATATCTCAGACATAGGTGAGAGGTTTATTGAAGGAGTGGGTGGGTAAGATTCTGTGACCTGCATTGTGCGGGAGGTCAGACTAGATGATCATAATGGTCCCTTCTGACCTTAATATCTATGAATCTATGTTGAAATTCACAGGGAATAAGAATGGTTTGTGGGTTAAGACTGGGGATCAGGGGATCTGTGATCAACTCCCAACTCTGCCACTTACCTCCTGGGTGACCTTGAGCTAATCACTTTATTCTCTCTGTACCTCATGCCACATGAGCAACATGGCTTTTCCCCACCTTTTGTCTATCTTCACTATCTAGAGCGTAAGGTCTCTGGGGACACTATATATATATGTGCAGTGCTATATATAAGCCCAATGAGGGCTTAGTTTTAGCTGGGGCCTCTAGGCATTACAGGAATACAAGTACACTACATAATAATAATTAGGAAATAATTAGGCTTCATGTTATTAATACTGATTTTTAATCACACATTGCTAGAACTTTTTACAGGTGTTTAAGAAAAACATACATTCAGATATAATTATATATATTCCATTAAAATAGATAAATAAATTGAAGGTGTCATTGAGGCTATAAAGTTTAAAAAAAAAATCAGGTTGACCTTGCAACTTTAAATGCCCTAGTGTGTGCCTGTATTATGATCATTTGTAATCATGAAATTAAAGATAATTTTATCTGGGGACCCCTTCCTTATTCAGTGTGCAGGGTACAATGAAAGAGGAAGGAGTGCAGTGTATTTAGGTAGGGAGGGAGTTGGTAGTCTGATCACAGAGGAAATACACCAGTGGACAGCTTTGGGTTATTGTGAGGTTGATTGTCACAAGTTGCCTGTTTGACTGACTAGTACTTACCCAGATGTCTAATTGTACTTATTGTTGTAGGTGCCAGGCACAGGATTCACCTCAACCTGGTGCTTTTGTCCCTCTAGAAACGCTTTCGTCTTCTCAAAGTTACATAGGCCAGATTTTGCACCCAACATACAATCCAGAGTTTTTATCTCACTCTAGTTATGCTGACAGTTTTGATGAAGAACCTCCTTTGCTAGAAGGTAAAGAATTAAAATATTAACTTTGTGTGGCTACATATATATATATATATCATTCTCTTTGTTAACTCATGAAAGTCACTAGAGAAATATTAATATCCAGCAGAGCCACCGCCCCCAATAGTTAGACTTGATATTAGCCTGTACCTCTCCATCACTTCAACCAAGATCCCTGAATCCTGCAGGATGGACATCTGCCAGAAGCTGGATCCTGCAGTTCTTGCACACTCCAAATACCCATTAGTGGGGATTTCAGGATCAGGTTTAGAGAAGAAAAAAGGGAGAGTGTGTCCAAGGTCTTGCATTGCATCCATGCAGGCAGATCTTTGTACCAGGGCCCAGATCCAAGCCACATATTAATAGGTATTAGGTATTGTCCTAAACTGGAAGTAATATTAAATCCCCTAGCCTCTTCAAAATAAATACAAACAACCAAACCTCACCTCATTTACATTTGTATTAGCATACCTTGTCTCAAAACCAGACTTTTTACAAATTCACTTGGTAAGCTTTTGTATAAGAACTGTAACTTTTGGCTAGTTGACAACACACAATCAAAATCCTTACTTGTGCATTTTAAGAAATAATAATCAATCCTAGACTGTCAAATCAGAAAAATTTACTGTTGATTTGTTATCTTGTATTTCTAACATAGACACATGTTTATGATTGGAAGGGCAGTGCCACAATTTGCATAGAAAACAAAAGTATTAATTCATTTTTATGGCCCATAGATCATATCCTTTACTACCATTAGGTGACAGCATAACAATAAATTTTGTATTCAGGCTTCATAGCAATTTTCCCCCTCTGTATTTATATCCCACAATAAGACATCATGTGAGGGTACTTATAATTAATAAACATGTATTATAATATAGTTTGCATACCTAGTAATAAATTTACTAGTTAAAAAGACTTAAGGCTGCTTATTTCAGTGGAAAACTGGAGAAAGTTTGTGCACCCTGCATACCTTCAGCTAGTTGACCATTAGACTGTAAAAGAGGTGCTGTTTATTATAAACAAGGTATGTTCAAGTCTTAATACTTTTAGCTAATGAACAGGTGAAGATTTCTTTCTATTTACAGAAATATTGCTGCTTTATAACTAACAAATAGATAAGGGTAAAACTGGACTTGTTTGTCACTGATTCAACATAATGAAGCAAAGTAAATTCTAGGCACATTCAGCCTGATCCTGCACCATTGAGGTTAATGGGATTTTTACCATTGACTTCCATAAGAGCCAGATTGTTGTGCCTATTGTAAATAGAATGTAGAAGTCCCAAACCAGCAAGCACCACACGCAGTTAACAAGGCTGTTTTGATCCACAAAGTTCCAGAGGTGTTCAGATCTGGGGTGTGGGTCAGGCCCATTTCCAGTTAAAATTTATATTTACAGTAGCATAATTAGAAAGAGCATAGACGGTATATCTGGTCTCAGTGTTCTCTCTCAAAAAAAAAAATGGGCTGGCAGAGTGCAAGACTTGGACATCTGCTTTTTGAATTGGGTGTTGGTCCCACAAATGCTGGCTATCCAATTCCAATATTGTCCTAACCCGCACTGGAGCATTACAGGAAAAAAGTTATTCCTGAGAGTTTGAATATTTCTGCAGAGATTAAGGATGAAATCCTGGCCCCACTGAAGTCAATGACAAAACTCCCATCGATTTCAACGGGGAAGGATTTCATCCAATATTGAGTAATCCACAGGAATAATTGTGTAAGTGCAAAAAGCCCATAAAACCATACATAAGTTATTTTTACTTTTCCTCCAAGGGAAGTGTGTCATGTTTTTAAATGCCTCTAGCAATACAGCATTAAGACACTTCTCTTGTCAGATTTCCACAATTAAAGCATGTATCTCTGATGTCCTTGATGTTCTAAAAAGCCTTGAATTCTGCAGTTACTGCTGATCAGCATATTATTTGAGGTCTCCATTAATAAGATTTTAGAAACATATATATTGTAAAAATAGGAAAACCAAACATTATGTGGACAGTGTTGTCAGTATTTTTATTCTATCACATAAGATTCAATTTAATAAATTAATTATCCCAGCTTGAAGTCAGAATTCAGTCCTAAAGACACTGTATGAGAAGCTGGAATCAGAATACATTCTACTGCACTCTTATTTCCTTGTGGGGAAAAAAAAAAAACGGCTCATTTTGTTACTTTGGACTTGTGGTATCTAGTGGATTTGTATATAAAGGCTTCTAAAAATCATGGATAATTATGGAACTTTCCTTTTGCAGAACTTGGGATTAATTTTGATCACATATGGCAGAAAACATTAACAGTTCTAAACCCAATAAAACCAGTGGATGGCAGCATTATGAATGAGACAGACCTGACTGGGCCCATGGTTTTCTGTTTGGCCCTTGGAGCGACACTGCTACTGGTACAGTAAGGCAGAAGTCATGAGATTGTAAAGTTCATAACTGTAAAATAACAACTATGTGCAGTTTTGGAAGATGCTGAGCAGGTACAAAATGAAAAAGTTATGACGAGATAACTGGCTCTGTGGATGAAGGGAAAGCAGTGGACATGTTGTTCCTTGACTTTAGCAAAGCTTTTGACTCGGTCTCCCACACTATTCTTGCCAGCAAGTTAAAGAAGTATGGGCTGGATGAATGGACTATAAGGTGGATAGAAAGCTGGCTAGATTGTCGGGCTCAACGGGTTGTGATCAATGGCTCCATGTCTAGTTGGCAGCCGGTATCAAGTGGAGTGCCCCAAGGGTCAGTCCTGGGGCCGGTTTTGTTCAATATCTTCATAAATGATCTGGAGGATGGTGTGGATTGCACCCTCAGCAAGTTTGCAGGTGACGCTAAACTGGGAGGAGAGGTAAATACACTGGAGGGTAGGGATAGGATACAGAGGGACCTAGACAAATTGGAGGATTGGGCCGAAAGAAATCTGATGAGGTTCAACAAGGACAAGTGCAGACTCCTGCACTTAGGACAGAAGAATCCCATGCACCGCTACAGACTAGGGACTGAATGGCTAGGCAGCAGTTCTGCAGAAAAGGACCTTGGGGTTACAGTGGACGAGAAGCTGGATATGAGTCAACAGTGTGCCCTTGTTGCCAAGAAGGCCAATGGCATTTTGGGATGTATAAGTAGGGGCATTGCCAGCAGATCGAGGGACGTGATCGTTCGACACTGGTGAGGCCTCATCTGGAGTACTGTGTCCAGTTTTGGGCCCCACACTACAAGAAGGATGTGGAAAAATTGGAAAGAGTCCAGCGGAGGGCAACAAAAATGATTAGGGGACTGGAACACATGACTTATGAGGAGAGGCTGAGGGAACTGGGGTTGTTTAGTCTTCAGAAGAGAAGAATGAGGGGGGATTTGATAGCTGCTTTCAACTACCGGAAAGGGGGTTCCAAAGAGGATGGCTCTAGACTGTTCTCAATGGTAGCAGATGACAGAACGAGGAGTAATGGTCTCAAGTTGCAGTGGGGGAGGTTTAGATTGGATATTAGGAAAAACTTTTTCACTAAGAGGGTGGTGAAACACTGGAATGCGTTACCTAGAGAGGTGGTAGAATCTCCTTCCTTAGAGGTTTTTAAGGTCAGGCTTGACAAAGCCCTGGCTGGGATGATTTAACTGGGAATTGGTCCTGCTTTGAGCAGGGGGTTGGACTAGATGACCTTCTGGGGTCCCTTCCAACCCTGATATTCTATGATTCTATTCTATGATTCTATGAAATGTTTCTTCAGCGTCTATTGAGAGTGGATATAAGAACACATTTTTGCTGTACAGCTTGTATATACAGTATTTAAATATAAAATTACACTTTGATGTAACACAGGTAAAATGCTTTCAATAAAAGTATAAGAGCAGGGCACATTTTCTGGAGGCTTGATATATGCCTATATATAATATATATATATAGAGAGAGAGAGAGATTTTATACAATGTATGTGTCAAGGAGACTCCGCTCACTCACAAGGAATCCACCACATGGAGCAGTTTGCAGGGTCAAGACCTAAGTTGCAATACTGCCAACTCTAGCAATTTTAACGTGACTCTAGCGATATTGGGGTTTTTTAGCTGTCTCATGAAAACATGATGAAAGGTGCCAAGTCACGAATTCCCCCTTATTCAAAATGGCACCATCTTCTATTACTGTCAAAGGGGCTGAAAAAAGCAAGATGGCCACCATTTCCCTACAGTCTGTCTGCATGTGGAAGTGAGACTTCTCTCAACAAGGTTTGCTGCCACCTCCCCCTGTTTCCAGTGAGATTGAAGCCATCCGCACAGGCAAAATAGCTGCCACTTTGTGGTTCGAGAAGCTAAACAAGACACAGGGACTGTGAGGAGCAGTAGAGACACTGTGAAAGTTGGATGGGGAGAGTGAGGAGAGGCAGAGCACTGCGGAAAACAGGAAGAAGGTTTAGGAGTTGCAAAGGAATAGGGTAAAGAGGGGTTTGGGGGGAAGAGGGAGGCTGGGGGAGGTGCAGAGGATAGTGATGGAGTGGAAGATTGAGGGGATAGAATGGTAGCTCCCCCAGCCTCAGGGCAGGGTAAGAGGAGTAAGAGGTAAGAGGAGTCCCCTCTGAGCAGCCAGGGGAAGTCAGCATTGCCAACTCATGTAGATTGTTCGCGAATCACAGGATTTTGGAGGGATGATGTGAGAAGCTCCTCTGATCCCGTGATTTTCAGAGCTGGGCAGAGTTGTGTGTAAAAGCCTTGGAGCTAAGGACACAGACTTGTCCTGCCACTGAGTCCTGCCTTCCTGTGTGAGCTTATAGCAAAGAAAGGGTCCTGTGGCAGAAGGAGGCAGGGGAAGGGTGAAGTCAGAGAAAGGGTGCTGCTGGGTCCCAGGTAGAGAAGTCAGGGGGCAGCAAGAGGCAGCAATAGGAAACAGATGGCAGTTCCCTTATCTTAGGGGTGAGGAGAGGGTAAGTGAAGTCTATATCTGAGCAGCCAGGGAGGCATGCAATTTTGTGTGCATTAAAGGTTGGCTTTTCAGCCTGCAGTTATCACACACACATTGGCAGAGGAATAGAGGAGAGTTAAAGTCAAAAGACAGCTGAAAAATGTGATTTGATAATGGTTATTTTACAATTTCATGCTTTTTTTGGGCCAGTCTCATGATTTTTGAGAATCTGACTCATGATTTTCGATCTGTGGGGTTTGGGCCACACTGAAATTGGAATGAGACTAGGAAGATATTCCAGCATGACACACACCCTCAGTTTTGTTGCTATTGCAAAATGGACCTGTGTCACTATTATTGTGGGGAAGGAAAGAATTCTTGAAAATCTCTCCTTGTGCAGCTAGCAGTCAGTCAATATGAAAATGTAAACAATCTTCAAAATATCTTAGTTTTAAAAATTCGCCATACTTGTCAATTAATGTTGGTAGTACTTTTTTTCAGATGTCCTTGCAAGCGTAAAAAATGGGCTGTATTTAAACTTCTTCCCTTCTTTCTTATTTCCCGTCCCCCATCTCCTGCCTTACCCCTCTCTACTAACTAGCTGTTTGATAGCAGGAAAGCTGAACAAGAAGCTACCAAAGACTCCTAATTCAACCATTGATCAGAGACAATGGGGATCCCCTTTGCTACTAAAGCATTGCACTGGTTGTTGGCAACTGTTTATCAGAAAGGGAGTGAAAACGCGTGGCAATTTTGAGGAATGGAGTGCTTCCCTAGCAATGGGGCACTCTAATTCAGGGGGTGGCAGGGAGGCTCTAATTCTCTATTTCCTCTGTGATAAACTGCTGAATCAGAACACTCTTACAGATCCTAGGAATATTTGTGGAGTGCCTTGAACATGCAAACTTCAATATAAATAGCGAGTATTGTTATTTATATCAATGAAAAAGCTGAAGGGAAGGAGGCAGAAGAGTGAGGAGGGAAAGTAAGGAAACAACAGGAAAAGAGAGTGGAGGCCAGGTAGAAGAAGGCCATAGGAGAAATGCTATTAAATCCTATGATTACACCCAGAAAACTGGTGGGAAATGCCAGAAAAAAGGAGAGGAGGAAAGAAAATATTCGTTATTTTGTTGTTTTTTTCAGTTATTGCATCCCCACCTTTTTTTATAGCAAATGTTACTAAAATACTATATTCTAAAACATCATTAGAAATGTAGGCACTGAGACTGCTCATCCTGAGGTGTAGAAATACGAGGCCTGATTCACCCGTTACCCCAGTTTTAGGCCAGTGTGACTCAGAGGTGAAAGTAAGCTGGTACGCCCTGGTACGGCATACCGGTGCGCCGTACCGGGACCGGCTTTCCCAGATGGCAATTTAAAGCTCTGGGGTAGCGGCGGCGGGGCTCCGGCGGGGATTTAAAGGGCCGGGGCGGTAGCGGCGGCTGGAGCCCCGGGGCACTTTAAATCCCTGATGGAGCCCAGCCAACCCTACCCCAGGGCTTGGGCAACTGGGCTCAGGCGGGGATTTAAAGGGCTCGGGGCTCCAACAGCCGCTACCACAGCGGAGCCCCAGGGCCTTTAGAATCATAGAATTCTAATTCTTTAAAGCTCTGCCACAGCCCAGAGCCCTGGGGTAGTGGCAGCTGGGATCCCCCAGGGCTCCTCAGTGATTTAAAGGGGCCAGGGTTCTGCTGCGGTAGCAGCAGCTGGAGCCCTGGGCCCTTTAAATTGCCCCTGACCCTGGGGCTCCCAGCTGGAGCCCCAGGCCCTTTAAATCAAGATTTAAAGGGCCCAGGGATTTAAAGCCCTGCCTCTTCCGGTTGAGGCCACGCCCCCTGCTCAGGACTCTGGCGTACCGGTAAGTCCTTTAACTTACTTTCACCCCTGCTGTGACTCCAATGAATGAATGAAACTGTAATAATGCAATAGTGAATCAGGACCAATGGGCAGATTGAGGCACGAACCATCCTTTTGTTCTGTGTAAAGTGTGTAGGACAATGGGGCCCTAGTCAATGACTAGGGCTCCTAGGAATTACAGTCATGCTAATGATAAGGTTCAGTAAACAAAAAATGGTTCAAACCCATATGGCTGTGCCAGACTATTGTCAAAACTTCTGACCTGTAAGAATGCAGGATTTCATATGCCATCTAACAATTTCAAGTTGTTTGGTTTTATCTCTGATATATTTGAATGCTGAACTGGCTTTTCAGCCTTGCAAGCTGTGGTATACCTCTAAATGAAATAATTCTCTTATAATAGGAATAGTAACATAATTTAACTGAAGGCTTGTTCCAGAAAATAATTTATAAATTACATTTTGTTTTAAGCTTATTGCTATGCAAAAGTTCTTCAAATAGTAGCCTTTCTTTTGAAGATTAGTAAAAAAAGGAAGGACACTAGTAAGGATTGTGAGAGTGGGAGTAATGCCTGATTCTCCTGTCCTGCAGGCAACTCCATTACAGTTAGAGGTGACAGACAGCAGAATCAGACCCAGAGGCCTTGGGTCTCCACTGCTCTGCACCGTGCGTACTCACATTCATGGAGAGTGGGTATAAAATGCCACCAAATCAAACTTCTGCATTCACTTGCACAAGTGGTAGCATTTTATACTCACTTTACACAGGTCTGAGAACACAAGATGAAAGGCAGTGGAGAATCCAGGCCCAAGATTTTTATTTTATTTTAATTTTGTTCCTTCCACAAGACTGAGTGCACTAAATTTAACACATCCCAGTTCAAATTCTGCCAAACTAGTAGGGCCTGATTCTGATCTCATGTACTTTGGGACTATCCCCATTGAAGTCAGGGGAGCTACACTGGTGCAAAAATGGTGTGAGAAGAAAATCAGGGCCATCACCTTCAGTTATGTCCTCTTTTTTTCGCTCCTTTCTACTGCACCAGACATAAATTCTCTGTAAATCAAACAGTGCTTGAAGTGGAATTTTCATTTAGCTGCTAACCTCCCTTCTTTTGTCTCTGTCATAGTAATTTGTTAACTTAGATTAAGCTTCTAAGTAGGGCTGTGTCAATTAATTAAATACTCTGAAACAATATAAAATATTAGTTGATGATTGTTGTTGCATCTGTCTGCAATACAGCATGTATCAGTTGATCTCTAAAAACTATTGCCCAAACCAATTGGAAATGTTAAACCTATTAAAAACCTGCAATGACTCCAATGGTAGTTGTTAGTAATCTGATGTAACAATTAGGGTTTTAAAAATATGCATATATTTTAGGTTAATATGAAAGGGCTATAACAGAAGCTTGAGAAGAGGTAAGGTGCCCTAAGCAATATCAGCATGGTCTATATCAGGATGGAGAAAGATACAGTATTCTACACTGGAGCCAGAGGTGTAATTTCCAGCTGGTGTAGACGTAACTGCGCTAGTTCTGATCAAGCTATCGCACTAAAAATAACAGTGTAGCCGCGGTGGTGAGTTGGGTTAGTTCTTGGATAGACTCATACTTCAGAAGGCTAGCTGCCTGTGACACTGCAGCTATACTTCTACTTTTAGCACACTAGCTTGATGCGAGCTAATCTGGGTATGTCTAATTGAACTGGAAACTATACCTTCCATCTCCCATGTAGATATACTGTCAGTAATGAGATATAGAGCTTTTTACTTCTTGGTCACTGTTTCAAATCTGGCACAGATCAGTGGTGCCTGCAGCTTGTTGCTACCTAATCTAAAGACTGTTGATTGGACTATTGGAAATGATGGTGGTGAGGTCAGTGCAATTTCTATTCTAATCTAATCCATATAGGTACTTATACCATGCTCATCACCGTAGTATCTGAGCACATTCCCGGAATGTGTTAAGCAAAATGACTAACATCTCTCATGTTTGTTCTTTCATAGTCTCTCCAGGGGGAGAATTGTGTGTTCAGTAGAATATCTTATTTGGGATTTTTTTACGATCTATACAAATGTATTTTATTTTTTTATATATATATATATATATATAGTATACTCATGTTGGAGTATGTTTATATTTAGAAAGCAAGGTCAAAGAAATGTGCCTTTCACTTGGAGTGGAAGGTGGTGTGGTTTGTGATGGCCCTTAGTTCCTTGAGGAGTTAGTTCTACAATCTTGAGCCAGCCTCTGAGAAAGTTCTGCCTCCTGCGTAGACAAGCTTTATCCTTATGGTAAGAAGTTCCATTGTGCCAGAGGCGCAAAGTTGATGACCTTGGGCTACAACCCAGAACTCTAATTCCTAAAAAAACAGGTGTCAAAATCTCAATACTACCCCAACTGTCAGCATTCAGTCCACTTGTTAGCAGCCTGAGAGGTCAAACATTTCATGTGGCATGGGTACTGAGCTACTCTCTCACAGCTAGAGGTGATTCATCAAAATTAGAATTGGAATGTCATGAGTAAATTTGTCCTGTGGCGGCTGCCTGTATTGTACTTGCTTTGTGGATAAATTAGAAGATATGTCTCCAGAGCTGTCAGGCCAGGTACCTTTCACAAGCATTACATTCACTAAAAAGAAATTCTGAAAAAGAGCTGGAGAATCACTCTCTAAATGGAGCAAAAAAAGATTTGCTGATGGTTACTGGAAAGATTAATGTGGCAGAGAACATATACCATGAAGAAGCGGAGTCACAATACTTTGTGCTATACATGCTAGGGTTGGGTTCAGAAGCAAACAGTGACTTTCCTATCGTAGCCAAGGGAAGGAAGGGATAAATTCACCCTGAAATTCAACATACATCCCCCAAAGGTTCACAAACTTATCAAGCCTGGTCAGAGTTTAGGGTTTGTAGGGGAAAGAGACTCCAAGTCTTGCCAAGTATGGTGTTTTGTTATGAAAGATTCAAACTGCTGTAATGAAAGGGTACATGATGTCCCCAATGCACAAAGGAAAACAGAAGTGTTGCTATCTACTAAACAGATTGTGTCCTTGGTAATTTTTAAGAAAACAATGATACATAATTACAAAAAAGTAGTACGGCATCCCCACTAACCAATCTAGTATGAAATGTCTGAAGTGACGGGCCTCCCACCACTTTTCTTGGGAGGCCCACAGCCTCACATCTCCTAATCCGACAGATTTTCCTGATATTTAACCAAAAGTTTAATTTAGTTGTTTTTATCTTCGGACTCCTAACACCTTCCTGAGTCTCCCTAACCATTTCCTGTCCTTCATTGGAGCCTGATTAGTACAAGGAAATGGAGAATTGAGTTCTGTATTTCTATCCATTCAATGCAAATTAAAATATAAACTATTAATGAAAGATTTATCTTAGGGTATTTTGATTTGAGGGGAGAAAAAATCCCAAAATACTGGCCTTGATTCTGATCACACATAAAATGGCATAACTGAAGTAAGTGTAAAATATGTATAAGCAGAAAGAGGATCACACCTCATGCTTTCATTCTGTTTCCTCCCAGTGTTTCATGATTTATGGTACATGTGTGCTGTTTTGTACTTACTCATATTTATTTCAGGCAGGAAAAGTTCACTTTGGCTATGTATATGGCATCAGTGCTGTTGGGTGCCTAGGAATACATGCTTTACTGAACCTGATGAGCATAGCAGGTGTCTCGTATGGCTGTGTTGCCAGTGTACTGGGCTACTGCCTGCTACCCATGGTGGTCCTGTCCAGCTGTGCAGTCTTCTTCTCACTACAGTAAGTATCAGAGTATTATGGCAGAACCCATAAGGATTACTATAATTTAGACTAGCGTTATACAAAGGTTTTTAATGCTAAGACTAGAGGATACTTTATATCGCTAAAAATTGGAAGGAAAATATCAGTACATGAAGGAACGAAAAACAATGTTAGTATTTTCAGGTGGAAATGGACAAATTGTGTGTGTGAGAGAGAGAGGGGGTGTGTGTACTTTTAGTTCTAGAATGGTTCAGAGATCTGTCCCACTTTATATGAGCCCCAAAGTTTGGTGAATTTGGATAAATTAGTTCCAGTTTGGAATTATCTTTATTTAAAATAAATTTGTGCTCAAAACCGAGGCTGGCTTTGATTTGACAGATCTCCTTTACTCTGTTTTTTGTTTGGTAAAACCACACCACTACTGGTTCAAATCCAGGTTTCAACTTTTTTGTACTAACCCTCCGTGTTTGGGTAAATGGTTTTAGTACTGGCCCATCTCTAATTTCAACTGCCTTCAGCAACATAAATCTACTATCCTCTGTGACACTGGCAGTCCAGGTGCCAACTCTTGCCAAGGCTATAGGCCTCAGCCAAGCACTGACAAATTCATTGCTGGAAACTAGCCTGTTTCACCTATGTGTTAGAATGGTTAAGATGGATATTGGCCTTATAACAATGTGTTTAGAATTTATTAAGTTGCTGCATACATTAACCTCGCTTATAACTTCTTCATCACCTGCTATAAGGTAATATTTAAGTTTTTGCTTTGTAACTGTAAAAAATGTTTGCTCTTAAACTGTGAACCCAGTCAGGAGGGAGTGTCTCCTGCCTATCAAAACTAAATGGGCCATCAAAATACAAAAACTTTGTTAATTGCCCTTTTGCACCCATGCAAAGACTATATGCAAAAGGGCTCATCCCATCAGCTTGAATTCTGGAAGAAGGAAATAAAAATAACTGATAAAGAAAAATTTTAATCTTTTTTTCTGTTTCAACTCTCACAAGGCGGGAGCTACAAAACTGAAGCAGAAATCCCTGGGGTCAGTCTGTGTTAGCCCTAAAAGACATTCCGAGCTGACAGATTACTGTAACTCTCTCACCTTTTAAAACCATAAGACTAACTCATTTGTGTATTTATGCTTGCCTGCTTTAACCTTGTAATGATCCTCATTTCTTTTCTTAGTTAATAAATCCTTTGATAGTTTACTATAGGATTGGCAACAAACATTGTCTTTGGTGTGAGATCTAAGGTACAACCTGACCTGGGGTGAGTGACTAGTCATTTGGGACTGGGAATAATCTGAATATTTTGTGATCTTTGGTGTAGAGCAACCATCTATCACTAAGTCCATCTTTCCTGGGTGGCAAGATAGATTGGAGTGCCCAAGGGGACTGTCTCTGACTCCATGGTAAGATTGTTATACTGCTTTAGGAGTTCACACTTGTTACTGGGTTCGTGAAATCTAATTATAGATTATACAACCAGTTTGGGGTCTCTGCCCTGTGTTTTAACAGTCTGCCCTGAGGTCAGTAGTGTTGTTGTATCTCTGTCGATCGCAGGATATTAGAAAGACAAGGTGGGTGAGGTAATATCTTTTATTGGACTAACTTCTGTTGGGGAGACAGATAAGCTTTCGATCTTACACAGAGCTCTTCTTCAGGTCTGGGGATCATACTGTGGCACTGTAAGTACTTTTCCCAGACCTGAAGAAGAGCTCTGTGTAAGATCGAAAGCTTATCTGTCTCCCCAACAGAAGTTAGTCCAATAAAAGATATTACCTCACACATATTGCCCTGAAGTGCGCACTCATGGTTGTGAACCACTCCAGACAGCATCACATCCTCTCATTGCCATCCCTTGTCATGACCCAGCTCTGTTGTTACACCTATGAGAAATCAGCAAACCCTTAACGATTAACCTAAGGTGCAATAGAGCAGGTGACTGAGGGGTAGTTGAGGCAACTCAGCAAAAAAGTACTATAATTAAAAAACTAATTGCAAGGTTTAAAAAAATAGTATGACTATACATATATTGGACTGCCTGTTGGACTGTAAGCTCTTTGAGACAGGGTCTGTATCTGCCTCTGTACAGTGCCAAGAACAAGGAGGTCAGGGCCCTGACCGGAACCTCTGGGCACCACAGCAAAATAGATAATAAATAGTATCTCCCCACTTATTAAACTTAAAGCCGATCTATTTTATTTCTATTTTGTTTTTAACACCAAAAAATATGGAATGTGCCTTGCATAGTTAGAAGACTGTAGCTAGAAAATGTAAATCTGCTCTCAGTTACTTTATTTAGAAAAGCACCAATTAAGTCTAAATATTGTTTTTCAACAAATGTTTTTGTTGGCATAAGCATTTTTAGCACACTGACAGTGTCCTTGCCTCACATTTCCATGGATCTGTTATGGTCTATCCTGGCCATAATCCATGTATTCAAGAGTTTCTATGTTCTCCCTGACATGATGGATAGTCAGGGAACCCTCTGTTGTCTCAACAATATATATATTTACTTGATTAACCTGTTTAATAATCTGGATTTATAAAAGGTGCACATATGTATTTACAGTACAGATGGGGCTATCTCCAAAGCAGCTGTTACAGTTGATCAGGGTGCTGGTGTCTGCTTCAGAAAATCCCCAAGCACATACAGTACCTTTGTAATACGCTGTAAACCTACTAAAAGTCTATCTTTAGAAATCCAAAAATATTTACAGTGGTAGCTCTTAAAACTTGCCAATTTTATCAGAAATAGATAAGATTACATCAGTATCTGCAATGTTCCCTTGTGCGTCCTTACTTACAATAGGAAATGCCTTCAATACTACAAATACTGAGATCATCCATTTGCAAGCTATTAAAGGCAACTGACAGTTTTCAAGGAAGCGTTTATTTGTTTTTTAAATACAGCTGATCAAAATCATCAGAGAAAACATTATAATATGTTTTGTGATTTTTTTTTTCTTCTTTGGTCAAAGTTTGAAATTTTGATTAAGCATTTTGTCAATTTCTAATTTTAAATTTTGTGAATAGCTTTAGTTTGGTCTCTCTTTCACAGAAAATTTACCTAAGATAAGTTACAGAGAGAATTCTGTAATTGGAACTGAGCTCATTCTCTTAGCAAAGATAGCTGTTAGGTCATAAACATGAAAATTGTCATTTTTTCATATTTTTGATGCAAAATTAGCAATTTCATTTTATCTTTGAATGAAATAAAATTTGGGATAAGGAGGGTGCAAAATGGCACAAAAGAAATGGCCAAAATTTTCATGGAAATATTTGTGAAACAAAATTCAGTTTTTCACAGGGCTACTCATGTCAATCTAAGATGGCAATGTGCCTAATCACAAGCTGATTACATTTTCTAGGGGTAATAGTGTCTGATAAGAATAGATTTAAATAAGCAGTTTGCTGATCTCCCTTCCTCATCCCCACCCCGAAAACCCTTCTTTAGACAAAATCCTTGAACAGAGTGAATATCCCATTTATTTGGGCTGTGTGCTAAGGTAAGTGAGCATGAGGCTGAAGAATGGAATCCTCGGGCCCAGTCTGCAGCAACTGGTGCACAGATGTGGGCCCATCTACAGGGTATGTGAAGACGTGGTCAGCAATTATTCTCCAACTTTGTGCTCTGGTCAGTAGCTCCATGCTGTGTGCAGATTCCAAGCACCTATCCTGGTACTAACCACAAATCCCCTTCCATGTTCCTGTGCAAATTGCTACCTCCGAGTTTGGCTCCATGGCACACAAATGCAGCCTACCTGAATAGGCTCTGTTGTCCAGTCCTTCAATGCATCATAAGCACAGCATTTTCCTTGCATTTTGAGACTTTTGTGCTCCTGGAAGGTGCCTGAGGATTTGACCTTCATAGACACCACTGGCACCAGGGCCATACTGGTGCTAAACCATTTATTCCAGCAGAAATGTGCTGTTAGACTGAGAACTGAATCTTTAAGTGCAGCTAAGCAGCTCTTGGCTGACTGGGGGAAACGGTGACTTTATGCCATCTTTCCATCACTATCAATCCTGGAGCCAGCCTGGAGTGGCCAATTTGGACCCCAGTGCAAAGCAGAGCAGCCACAGTTCTACTCTAAATTGCACCAATTTCTCAACGCCCCCCAAAGTGCTATTATGCTAGATGGGAATTGCTACTGCACAGCGTGCACCTGCTACATCCTTTCCTTCTCCTGACATGCTTCTAGTATGTGCTCTATGCCAGTGGGGCAGAGAAGGAATTATGTAAGAGCCAGTGTGAGTGATCACAAGTGTGTGATACAAGACATTGTCTTTTCTCAAGCTCATATTCCCTACCACACATGGCCTCTAGACCATGAGGCTGCCTTGGTAAAAAGTGCAAATCCATATAGCTCCATTTAAATCATAACATATTGTGCATGTTGCTTTTAGCTGCTGGGGACTTCTGTTCACTTTGAAATTTAAAAGCTCAGAGCCCAGTTTTGCTTACAGACCTGGACAAAGTAGTTGGAAGCTTGCTAGTCTTCCAAGTAATACCATTGACAGAGCTGTTGTTGCCATCTGAAATGGATCAATGCCATTTTGCTTGATGTTTTATTGTTTTAATTCACTGCTCAACCTTGACTTTCATTACATAAGTCATTCCTTGTTTGTACCAGTGACTACTGCCGTATTAACAAGATCTTAGACATGAACTAGACTCTGATAAGATTTCATTCTGCACATGTTAACCAGTGGATTCCCCTTGTTTTATTTTTGCTTCATAGGGGGATACTTGGAACTTCCTTAGCTCTGATTATTATTGGATGGTGCAGTCTGTCAGCTTCCAAAATTTTTATCTCTGCATTAGCCATGGAAGGCCAGCAGCTTCTTGTGGCTTATCCCTGTGCTCTACTTTATGGACTCTTTGCACTTCTGACTGTTTTCTGAAATGTACTTTGTGGAAGCCTGATTATACTCTATCTGTGTGGGTGTTTTTACTTTTAGTCCTCCTAGATTCACATTAAACTCCATTAACAAAAAATAGATTGTGATTTACCTTTTATTTTCTTAATGGATGATGGATAAAGAAATAGAAACAGGGTGATAACTTTAATAATGACATTCTAAAAGTCTCAAATCTTAAACATTTTGCTCCGATACTAATAAAAATAAGGTATTTTAGGGAGGAAATCTGCAAAATAAAATGTCATTTTAAAAAATGATTGTGTACTTGCAGGTTTCAGAGTAACAGCCGTGTTAGTCTGTATTCGCAAAAAGAAAAGGAGTACTTGTGGCACCTTAGAGACTAACCAATTTATTTGAGCATGAGCTTTCGTGAGCTACAGCAAGTGAACTGTAGCTCACGAAAGCTCATGCTCAAATAAATTGGTTAGTCTCTAAGGTGCCACAAGTACTCCTTTTCTTTTTGTGTACTTGCAGTGTTTCGATGGGGATAACGTATTGTGGAAGGGGTAAGTGAAAAGCAATAACAATGCAGTATTTTATAGGCATAGTAACTCAAGTGAAAAGTTTAAAGTCATTGTTTTAATGTAAGTAATGTTCAATTTGGCATTTTACATGAACATTAAAAAAAGTCTTTCCTTTTTCTTAAGAGGTTGAACAGCCTTTGTTTATAATGTTGAAGAATTGCCAAAGATGGACAGCAAGAGCAAAGTTGTTACAATACAAAGTAAGCAAACTAGAAACCTCATTCTGTTTGGTTTCTTTTTTTAAATAAATGTGGCTCTGCAAAGCCTCATTGTACTGTACATAATGTACAGTAATGCTAGAGTCTAAAATTGCCACTAAACCACTGCCTGCTGTCACTGCAGAAAAAAACACTGCTCAAAGCAAAGGTAACTACTAAATATGTCTCCTGAAAGGCAGAACTGCATTTGTGCCAGCAAAGTACAGATCTCACCCATTTTGTATACAGGAAAAAAAAATCTATTCACTGCTGTTAGTATTACAGCAACCCAACAATTTTGTAACAATGCTGGAGCACAAAATGCATAAAATATTTCAAAAAGTACTATTGGGAGTATCAAGCCATCAGAAGAGAATAAAATGTTTGGGTATGTTTTAACATTTTAAGAGGCAGAATCCTCTATTAGTGAAAAAAACTGAAGAATGCAGTCATAAAAAGGCTCCAGAAACAACACTGTAAAGGCAGAACTGAATAATAAACATAATGATAAACTAGATTGTAATAAATGTTTTTACCCATTTTTTTCTTTGAGGAATATTCATTGATTTTTTCCAGTGTATTCATTATTGAAAACTATTCAGTGAATTTTCTGCTAAGTATTTTACCTCCTGTGGATTGATAGTGAATAGTTGTGTGTAGGTATTCAGTGTTCACTATCTGAATTGACGAGGGCCCCGATCCTGCAAAGAGTTATGCACACGTTTAACTCTGTGCTGGGTGAGTAGGCCCTCTGACCTCAGTGAAACTATTCAGAGTGTGTAAAACTAATCACCTTTGTAGGTCTTTGCAGGATTGGGGCCCGGGTTAGTAGTGATTGCTCAGATGAGCCACATGCTATGTGTTTCTACTTCCTTATTGAAGGAGCCCCACAACCACTTCTGGCGCAAATACTTGCCTTTGAAAATTTAATAGCTGATTGCTGTGAATGCTTGTGAGGGCAACTTTGAAATTTGGTTTTGCTGAACTTCAGCACACCTTGATCACACTAGTGTTGTCAGGGAACAAACGCAAAAGGGGCACAAGCATGAACTGACCAAATTCTTTTAAAAATTCCACTGATTATTTATGGAAAAATATTTGCTGTATTCATCCACCTCCACCAAGAGGGAAAGATACACATAGAGCTTCACTTACTTTTCATAACACAGCAACAAGAAGACAACTCAAATAAATTATTAAGGGCTGCGTTTATGTTTTGAGAGAGTTTTAGAGGTTTTCCATTTTAAAAAATTAAACAAAGCCTGATTCACAGTTGTCCTGCACATTGTATAGCCATTTCCACCAATGCAAAAGAGGTGTAAAATGTTCTATTCTGACCTGGCAGCATTTTATACCCACTTTCCACTCACTCTGCATTAGGGTAAATGACTACAGAAGGTACAGGGCAGCAGTGAAACAAGCCCTCCATATTATGTTTTTATGTTAATAAACAACAAGCATAACTTAAGGAAATAAAGGACACCTTGCAACTTTGCCATCAAACGGCCATTGACAGAACAAATGCAAACGAGAAGAGAAAATGTGTGATGCGAAGTGATGCAACTATTGTTGTTATTTAATTCTACTTATTAAGCGCCAATATGTGCTTGTCAAAATGAAGACAAAACATAACCCAAATAGCTTAATTCCAAGAGAAAAACCCGCAGAAGATGACAATGGGAACCCAAGGAAAGAATAACTTGGCATTTGCTTGTACTTGTGTTTGTTATCACAGTTGGCTAAGCACATGAAATAGAGTGTGTTGTTAGAGGAGTTAGTGTGTCTATAATGCAGTGTCTCATTCTTACACATCTCAGTGTGCTTCAAAGTTTTGCAGATTTAGGTCTATATTCCTCTTTACCAGTGTGACCAGAAGCCAGTGAATGTGTGTTGTAGGGGCAGTGACTCTGTAGAATCCTCCCCTTCCTCTGAACCTGCAAAAGCTTCTTTGCCACTAGTCCATGGATGTGGGGGCTCCTACAGATTGAGACAGGCTGGGACTGAAAACACATGAATTGGTGACCACCCCCCTAATTTACTCATGATACCTCAGATCTTTTCCACCTGAAAGAAGCATTATAAGGTGCTAGCATTCCTCTAGTCTCTTATCATCTTTGGTTCTCTAGTCAGTTTTACCAAGGTGACTTCTAAAGGGCCTTTAGTTAGTAACAACATCACTGTGCTACTCTCCAATATGTAACGGTAGTGGAACGGAAATGTAAAGAGACAATAGGTTGAAAAGGATCAGGCCTCAAGTGAAATCACTACAAAACACGCATGTGTGACGGCAGGATATCACCATCACATTGCTTTGTTTTGGACATGCTTCTCCCAAAACCAACCCAACAGCACCATACTCTTCCCCCCCTGGACTATTTGTACCAGGCTATTTCATTTCCTCACATCCCTGCATGAAAGATTAAAGAAAAGTGTGGTAGGCCATGAGTTTCAACTTGCTAAAGAGAAGATTATAAAATAATAATTGGTCACGCTGTGATTTTTAATTCATGTTTTCTCCTCTCCTCATATATACACACACAAATTTTTAACTGTTTTTTTTAGCGTTGCCACTAATAGTTCAATAATCATGAGTCAGAACCCAGCCACTCATTAGATTAGCTTAAAAATCATTAACTTTTAAAAAGTAGCAAAAATCATTTTTATGGTCTATCTTCTGATTTCTGCGCTACCCTCATGTGATGGGGCAGAGTGGCCCCACACTGGTACCGCAGGTGTTAACCCTTCCCTCCATGCAGAGGAAGCCATGCCCCGGAAGCCCTGCTGGGCATGCTCCAACTGGAGAACAGGTATAAAAGCCTGCAGAGCTGCCTCAGTCAAGGCTAACCACTGGAGGGGAAGGAGGTGCGTGGCTAGCCCTTGAGGGGCAACTGCTGGTACTCTTGGATCCAGTAGCCAGGATGCGCCCGGATGGAAGATGCCACGGGAGGAGAGCAGACGGGAGGACCCCCTGAAGTGGAGAACCCAGTGGTTCTGGTAAGAAGTGCCCCAAGGGAACTCTAGAGATGAATAGTGTTGGTGCTGTAAGGATGCTTGGTGTGTTGTGGGTGGATTCCCACTGAGCTGGGGCAAGGGAAACACTGCTACTAGTGGGACCTGGTAGAGCGGATGGGTCTGGGTCCCCCTACTAACCTCCCTGACATGTGGGGTGAGTTGTATGGACTCTGGCTGTTGGGACTCACTGCCCTATGACTCAGGGAAGTAGTATGGATTCTGGCTGTTGGGGCCCACCACCCTGACCAAGGGATGAATGTGGGGAGACTGGCTATTAGACCACAACAGGATACCCTTTTAAGGGTGGGTGTGGGAACTCGAGTGGTGAGGTACCGACACCTCACCCACACCTACCACAAAGGGGTGCTGTGGTGCCAGACCTGCCACACCTCACTATGAATGTGAAAATTCAAGCTTGAATATTTACTGTAACTGGGCACAGACTCTCTGGCAGTGCCTCCTGCTGGCTGTCTCAGGGAATTAGCTTTCCAGCCTCTGGAGTGCCCTCTGTCGGCTGGTGTCTCACCTTGCTGCTGGCTCCTGTGTCCCTCCCAGGACCCTGGTGCCCCTTTTACTGGGTGCTTGCCCCTGGCAGTACCCCACAGTTCTGGGTCTCCCCCTTCCCAGGGGAACCACTGCACCAACTAGCCTCACCTTGACTGGCAGTAGCCTAAGACTGAGGCACCAACTAGCCTCCACTCCCTGGGGCAGACTGCAGTATAAGCCACTCATCATAGGCAAGGGACTGCTGCCTCTGCCTATCCATGGCTGCCCCTGCAACCCCTGTACCTAATAGGCCTTCCCAGGCCTGCAGCCTGGGGCTTTCCTAAGCTGGAGCTCCCTGGCTCCCTTGGCCTTTCCTCAGCCCTGCTCCAAACTGGATCCTGTATTCAGGTCTCTGCAGCCAGGTCCCTCCCTCTCGGGGCTAGAGAGAGTTCTTCTACTCCTGGCTTTTATAAGGCCTGCTGGGTCTGTTTAGGGTGTGGCCCCAGCTGTGGCTGCTCTGCCAATCAGCCCAGCTTTGCCCCAGCCCTCTCCCAGGGCTGTTTTAGGCCCTTAGAGGCAGGAGTGGTGGCCATCCTACTACATTTACAAACTGCACACACACAAAAAGCATGGTTATTTAGCCTCTCTTCTCTCATTTCAAACAATGATTTCAACAGGGCACATATGGTGTACAAGAGGCAAATTGGCAGTCATGTTACAGGGATATGGAGGAAAGGTTCCAGAAGATTCTGTAGAAGGTATGGTCAACTAGACTGAGAAATTATCATGTACTTGTGAGGCTTCAGACCAGACTATTAAGTGAATGATGCTGTTGCCAGAAACTGAAAGGTTTGTTACAGCTGATGCTGCCCAAGAATATTTTAGAGTGTCCTGCTGTCCAAAAAGCGCATGTTGATTTACTTTTCCCCTAAATGATTCTGAGACTCCTCTAAAATAGAATGGAGTGTAAAGAGAATCCAGAGAACCGCTCAGAGAGTGAACAAGGGAAGCCCCTGAGAGAAGAAGTTTGTCTCATCCTGTTTAAGATCACAGTGACTATGGTTTTATTTACAAGAGGCTAATGAAAGTCAGACTACTTGCCCACAGTAGAGAGAGTGAGATGTGCTGATATTGACCTGAATTGTTTTCTAGTCCTTCTGTAGATAGAGCCAAATTTTCTGCTTTTGTAACTTGAGAAAACATCACTGACTTCAAAGAATCTGTCAGCTTATACCAGCACAAAATCTGGCCCATAATATTTTACTGTATAGGTAATGTTAATTTGCCTGCATACTCTCAGTGAACTTCTGCAAACTCATAAAGCATAATTAGTTTTTAAATAATATAGAGGTTTTACTGTGCCTCTGTAATAAGCTCTTAAATTGAAGTCCTAAGCTTCTGTGTTCTAATTGCTTCTGGAATAGAACATGCCCTTTGTTCTTATTGACCTGTTTGTTTATTGGGGGGGATGTGTGTGTAATGGAGAGAGAGATAAAAATAACAGTTGGAGCAACAGGTTTAGCTAAGGTTGCCTAAGCATTTTCATTCTAAGACCCCTTTTTCAGTTGCTTATAATTTTCTGAAACTTTACCTGTTGTGCTGAATTGTCCAGGGTTTGGGCCTGCTTCTCCACTGTCTTGAGCCTTGTGTGGTTAATTACACCTGTGTAAAGTGACGATAGCAAAGTGAGTGTAAAATACTACCAGACTGGTGGTAGGAAAAAAGGTCCTTGGTGTTGTTGGATCATATTAAAGAAGTTCTGTATTAAAATCACAAATGAGTTTGATTCCCCATAGTTTCAATTCCAGGGTATTACTAATTAAGAGGTCTCTTGGTTTTTGGTATTGTTTCTCTCCCTCTATGTGTGAAACTTGCAAGCTGCTAACTGTGTTAGTACATTCTAAGACAGAGTCTATTCTCAAAGCAATTCACAAGAGAGAGAGACTCAAAGCAATACTCTAACAACAGAAACAGCACCCAGAGACTCCCCACCCTTTTGTTGTATTAACAATTGTGATTAAAATAGAGATAGAGGATGTATGTGGATGGATGCTTGGTGTGGATAATAACTGAATGATCAGGGAGGTGCCAGCCTAAGAATCCAGTGTCCATCGGCTGAAGAAGGCATCAAGTGGAAATAACCAGACGACCCCCCCCCCCCCGGAGGGCAGACTGGAATCCACCCAACAGCCTCAAGGATGGGAGAACCAAAGAACAAGATAACATCTTGGAGCCGTCAGGAATGTGCTATCTGCTGATTGATTCAGCAACAGCATGATGAAGAAATTCCACGGACTGGCATAGGAAGAAAGTCCTATAAAAATGGACACTAAGGGCTGAGAACTTGGAGTCTCCAGTTCTGCC
Organism: Lepidochelys olivacea; assembly: GCF_965140295.1. Classification (NCBI taxonomy): domain Eukaryota; kingdom Metazoa; phylum Chordata; order Testudines; family Cheloniidae; genus Lepidochelys; species Lepidochelys olivacea. Next base: position 101,206,996 of record NC_140414.1, read on the forward strand.
ACTACCCTTCAGGAGCATCGGATGCGCATCTGACACGGACTCCGCTCCACTCTCGTGTACAGGTTACCTGGCCAGTACCCTGTCACGAGCAACCTCTAGGCTGGTAACTATAAACCCCTATGCAGAACTGGTATGAATATATATATATATATATATATAATGAAGGAAGGAATAAGTAACGATAGGACAGTGTGAGTTTTATATTTCTTTATTATATTTACAATAAATGTGGCATTTTGCCTTTTCCCTTTAATAAGATCCTGCTGGTTTTTATTTTATTGGTACAACAGTGTCGTGTGATTTTACTTTTTCCAAGTTTGACGAACTGTTCGGCTCTTTTGGAGCACACAGAGTAAAAAAACACACTCTTCCACTCGAAAACAAATTTGCAACCTTTTTAATACTTCTAGCTTTGAACCAGTTGGGGACAAAAAGTTGAAATGAGGTGGAAGATGCCTTTCATTTTGTAATGAAAACCCATTTGACTTTGCTAAATTAGGAGGGTTTGAATGGCACATCTGCAGTAGATTAAAGATAATAGCACTTTTTAATAACTGCCAATACCAACAGTGTTGCAATGGGCATGTCAGATCTTTTTTGCATATTAAAAAAATCTGGATAAGTGCAACTTTTGGTTACTGTGCAGGTGTGGATCAGTAATTGCTCCATACTACTCACTACACATTTCTAGGACTTTTAAATGCACAATAAGTGCACTCTATGAATGAGGCAAGAGCTCTGCAGTAGCCATTGGCCCAGCTCCACAAAAGGGGCTTAGATGTTACACTGCCTAATATTTAGGTGCTTAGCAAAACCACAGGAACAACACTACAAACCACAAAGCCTAAGTAAGGTGCCTTCACTCCAGGTAAAGTGAATAGGGAGAGAAGGGCATCTTGGAATGTGATCCACAAAGCCAGCATGCTAGCCAATGAGAGATGCAGAGGAGAGGGATATGTCCTAAGCTCCATCCCCTCCCTAGAGATAGGGGCTTATGCCCAGGCTACAGGGAGGCACCTGTCTCTGCTAGCAACCCACAAACTGGGAGAAGCTGGGCGTTCTGCTACCTATGTCATGTGCTAGGACCCTAGGACCAATACAGTAGGTGTGCTTAGAGGCCATCTAACTCCATGCAACACAGCTGGAGGAGGACAAGGATTTAATAACCATCTTTCTCAGCAGTAAGGGCACTTACCCAGGATGTGGGAGACCCCCATTTCAAGCCCCCCTTCTTGATGATCAGAAGAGATTAGAATCTAATCTGCTACCTCTAAAGTGAGCTCCCTAACCAGAGGACTATAAAGTCATTCTCAGTCTTTGTCTGATCAAATTATGATTTAATTATTCAATTATTTGATTACAATGCAACAACCTCAATAGGAGAGATTGGGGGAACCCCATATCAGAGCATTCCATAGCCAAGTGATTAGGACACTTCCCTAAAGGGTGGGAGACCCCTTAGTCCAATCCCTTTCTACTCCTCAGGAAGAGGGGGAAATTGAACTAGGGGTCTCCCACCTCCTGTAGGAAGGTGCTAATCGCTTGACTAAAGTTTATAAGGGAGGGCTTTCACCCTCTGGCTATTTTGTTTGGAGTTCGGTGGCCTCTGACCACCCCTACTGGGTTGGGTCCCACACATGAGTTATGCAGATGAACACCTCTCTTCCCCATTGTTTGTGGATTGCTCTGGGCCTTAGGCAGAAGATAGGTGCCTGGATACCTAGAGTGCACATGCCCAGGGTGGTGATGAAACTTTTACTTCAAAAATATAGGTGCTGAGTGAGTTTAGGTGCCTACAGTCTTAAGAGGCAGCCAAGTGGGAGTTGGGCAGATCACCGTGACACCTAAGTCTGTGGGTTAGGTCCCTAAGTTTCAGTTTTAAGTGCGTAAGTACCTTTGCAAAGCCAGGCCTTTATCTCTTGCACTGTGTAGTTAGGTGCACACTCTCTAAAGGAGGAGCCCTTGCTTCCTTCACAAAGTTTTCCACATGAAGTAATGGGAGCCTGGCACTGCTATCAGTTTTGAGCATAAGACAGATACTATTTTCAGTGTGATGGTAAATAAAGCCAGTTCCAGTTTTGACTTCCCAAGGCTGTCTAGCCAGATTATCTACTAAAGGGCATTAAAAAAAGTGTAAAGGCTCTAGCAAAAGCCCTGAATAGAGATACAAAAAAATCTACATTAAGGAAATGCTAAGGTTGCAAAGTTAAGAACCCCAAAATCAAAACATGCCAAAGTTAAGTTTGTACGGGCACCCTTTGCCCTCTTGTTCAAAACAATCCTGGCTTAAATACTGTATTGTGGTGGTCTAAGCATATGTGGCTGTTCCACGCAAAAGGGGAAGCATTGGTGCAAGAATGATGCTCTGAAAACAGGTCTGTGGAAATCTGTGGTACTACCATGGTCCTTGTAATGAGCACCTGTATGTCACACACTTAAGTCACCTTACATGCATCAGGGTTACAAAGGATAAAGTATCCTGTTAAATGTCCTGGATCAGCATACACTGACTAGTAGGGCAAAGTGCATTGCAAATCTCCCATTTACTCCATGCTAATTCGACCTCTTGCATGTCTCTTCCAAGAAAACTGCATTTGTTTTCTAATTATTGAGTTTGTAAAGCACACAATGTATGGAAAAATATGAATGTTGATGTAACTGCAGAACTAGAGCATTTATGCTTATCAGAAAGCAGCCAGCCCAGATCACCACTGTACTGTGTTAAATATATGTTAAATACTTGACTTAGCTGTGATGGGGTGTGCACCACTCTGGCCAGCCCTGATGGGGGTAATGAGGGCCTGAGAGGCCAATTAGGTCACCCAGCATCACCTGAGAGGAGGGCTAGAGTTAATTGAGAGTGCTGCCCATCTGGGAAGAGCTGGGCCAGCACTGTCAAGCCAAGAGACTGACAGTTGAAGGGGGCTATAGAGGAAGGAGTCTATGGTGAGTCCCTGGAAGGAGAGTGGTTGTCAGGAGCAAGCCCAGGGGAGCGTAAGCACTGGAATCGTTCCCTGCAGTATGGAGTCTGGCAAGAGACGAGGAGAGGTGAAGTAGCCACAGGGAGCACCATAGGCTCCAATGGTAAACCCAGAGCCAGGAGAGAGAAGCTAGGGAGGGATGGAAAGAAGGAGCACAGAGAAATAGCAACAGGAATGGATGTAAGGGGACTGTTGCCCCTTACTAACATTCAGTGGGGGTGTTTTAGTTGCTAGCTCCCAGTACTAAAAGGGGGATGGGTCAATGGGGAATTGGGACACTGAGACTTCCAGTCCCTTGGAACAATGGGGAGAGCCCAGTGCTTCAGGTGAGCCTGAATGACAGGGTGGGCAGGCTAATTGGGGAGTCAAGAGGCCAGGAGGGTCCCGTCTTCCCTGTGAGCTGGAATTGCCTGAGTCAGAGTGGGGCTGAGCTAAGGAGCAAGCAGGGGCCTGAGCTAAGCTGGGGAACAGAGCTGTGCCAGATCCAGAGGGACCAGAAAAGCAGCCCAGAGAGCAGACCCTGTCCTGGGAGCAGAGCTGCAGCCTTAAAGCTAGAGGCACAGCCCAGAGAGAGTGGACTTTAATTGGGGATTGGTCCTGCTTTGAGCAGGGGGTTGGACTAGATGACCTCCTGAGGTCCCTTCCAACCCTGATATTCTAGGACTTGCCCTGGGCGCAGAGCTGCAGCAACCAGATCCAGGGGGGCCAGAAAAGCAGCCCAGGAAGCAGGTCAGTGCTGGGAGCAGAGTCATAGAAGCAGCCTGCAGAGCAGACCTGTCTTGGGAGCAGAGCTGTAGCAACCAGAAGCAGAGGAGCCAAAGAAGGAGCCCAGGGATCTGGAGGCAGAGCAGCAGCAGTGCTGAGACAGAGTGGTGGAGCTGGGGCTTTAGCAGTCCAGAGCTGGGTGCAGTAAGCAGTTGCGGAGAGCGAGGGGGACCCTGGGCAGTGGGCCCAGCACAGGGAGATGCCTCAGCCAAGAGGCTCTGCGGCCAGGCTTGGATCATAACCCCAACAGGGCAGGGGCGACACTGGGAAGAAGGGTCCTACTACTGAGAGCGTGTGGCCACCACCAGAGCAAGTGTCCAACCTGTAGCACAGCCAGGGCCTGAGAAGAAGGCCTGGGACTTACAAGGAACAGACTATGAACTGCCATGACATTCCAGAGACACTGTTTGTGATGTTCCCTGCCACAGAGCAGGTTGATGTCTCCTTTAACCTCTTCCATTTTTCCTTATTTTTAAAATTAATTGATTAAATAACGGGCATTTGCTTTAAATTGTATGTAATGGTCAGTGGATCAGAGAAGTGCCCAGTGCAGAGAGAGTACCCCGCAGTGGGGACACCTTAGCCCCTGTCCTAGGTGTCCACAGCAGGGTTGGGGGTCAAGCCCCCAGGAATCCTGGGCCCAGCCTTGTTGGGGTTATGAGGACTCTGCCAGACAGAGTGGAAGGGGAGCCCTCAAGGGCAGGGAGGCCACTGGGTAAAGGAAGTGGGAGCAAGGACTCTGATCCTTTTGCTAGCCCACTTCACCGGGGTAGTGCAGAAGCCAGGAAAGTTCCCCACAGTAGCTGGACTATTCCCCCGCTTACATGGGGACTGAGGGCATGGATTGCTGGCTGTAGGGTCCCTGGGCTAAGGCCTGATGTAGCAGGTAGGCCTGGATTCCCCTGCCAAGCACTGGTATAGTGTTACACAGCCTGAGGAGGTGAATGCTGTCTGGCAACAGCACTTTTGTAATACCAGAAGGGGTGAACTATGTGGTAACCTGGCTGGAGGGCCAAGTTACCAGAAAAAAGACAATTGCAGAGTGAGCTGCTGGGGGCACCTAATGCAACAAGAGCTGCATTCCTAGCCTGAAACACAAGGAGTTATATTAGCAGTGAGTAGCAACCTGGCTACACTAACATATTCTATAACTGTTTGCTACCCTAAATAGCTATAATCTCAGATAACTAATGCTAAATGACTGCTGATGTGCTGACTTCTCCCACTTTCTTGCCTTCTAACTGAAGGCTCACAGGAGCTCCTGTTACCTCTTTAGCATCAGTGATGTACAGGTTCTCACCAGTGATGCTAGATAAACGGTGCTAGAAATGCTGTGCAGGAAGGGAGAGCCAACAATGGCCAATAATTGATTTTCTACTTACAAGCCTTGATTTAACTGTTTAAACAGTATTCTACCCGCATGAGATTCCTGCTAGCCCATCTTTAGAAGTCAGTGAGGTGCACAATGGTTGTAGTTTATCTATATTGGATGCCCCTAAGTGATTTCAGAAGAATAACATCTGTGACCATGACAATATGCTCACTGTGGCCCTGTGATTTCCATGCACATTTTCTAGAGTTATAGTCCATCATTAGCTTAAAGAAACCCAGTGACCTTGGTGCTGCATCACTGAACCAAATGAACAATGCAATTCATAGTGATTGCTACACTGTTGCAGTAATAAAAAATTGTGAACAACACACACTGCAACAGAAAGACTTTATCTGTAATTAAAGAAAACAATCACTTATTTTGCCATAATTCCAAATATAATGATATTGAGCAAGAAGTGAACACAGAAAAACAAAACACACTTTTAAAACACAATAATAAGAGTGGCAGTAAATAAAGTTCTTTTTGTAGCAGCCAAGGGCAGATTTTCAAAGGCACAGGGCAGCTAAGTGCCTAAATACTAGTGAGAGCTGCTGGGAGGTGCGACTGTAATGCCTCTGAGCTTTTTAATACACCTCCGCTAATTTGTAGCAAAGCTAATATTCAGAGAAATAGACATTGTTATCAAATGAAAATCCCTGCCAATGCTTAGCAGTTGCATCTCTTAGTTTTCAGTTGATCCTGAGGCTGGCAGAGAGGCTGTTCTTCTAGTCAGATAAAAGAAAAGGAGTACTTGTGGCACCTTAGAGACTAACCAATTTATTTGAGCATGAGCTTTCGTGAGCTACAGCTCACTTCATCGGATGCATGCCGTAGAAACTGTAGCAGACTTTATATATACACAGAGAATATGAAAGAATACCTCCTCCCACCCCACTGTCCAGCTGGTAATAGCTTATCTAAAGTGATCATCAGGTGGGCCATTTCCAGCACAAATCCAGGTTTTCTCACCCCCCACACAAATTCACTCTCCTGCTGGTGATAGCCCATCCAAAGTGACAACTCTTTACACAATGTGCATGATAATAAAGTTGGGCCATTTCCTGCACAAATCCAGGTTCTCTCACCCCACTTAGGAATGCAGAGGGGACCAGCAGGAGTGCTCTAGAGCAGTGCTTCTCAAGCTATCTGATGTGGGGAAAAAAATTGTCAGTTCCCCCACATGTGCATGCAGACCGGCAGCCGATGGCTTGCAGACTGGCACTGGTCCATGGACCACTGTTTCGAATAGCACTGGTCTGGAGAGCCTCTAAAGGGTGCTCTGAAGACAGCTGGGTGAATAAGGGATTTTTCAGTTCCTGGGATTTCTGGAAAAATGTTTGTCAAACACATTTTCCCAAAAGTTAAGTTTTGGCAAATCAAAAAGCTTCAGTTGAATGAAATGTTTTTGTTAAAACTGAAGCTAAACATTTTTATTTTGAATATTTAATTTTTTTAAAATTAAGGGAAACTTCAGAGTTAAAGGGTTCCTAATGTTTTGTTTTGAAAATATCAAAATGAAAATGTCACAATTCAGGGCAGCTGCACCTATATTTTCACCTTCCGAGGTCCACCAAGTGGGCACTCTTTTGAGGTTCCTAACTCCTTATGGGTAGTCTCTCATGGCTAGAGACCTATGTCTGTCTCCCTACGAACTGTGATTTCTTCCAGGCTATACGGTTTCATTCTTATACTGCTATCCCCAGCAAGCCAGACTGCCAATACTGGCCACGGTCTATCCTTTGCTCTCGTTTTGAAGGCTATGAAGCTGTAACTGCCCCTAGTTAAGTTATCACACAACTCCTTGTAAGCAAGCACATATATTCATAAGGTGAAACCATTACAGAGAGAACATATTAAAGACCATAAAAACCTACGTGCATTAGCTTACCAGAGATCACCTCCTAACTCCAGCAAGGGCTCTGGTCACAGTCAGTCCTTCAAATCCCTCCAAGGGCTTTTTCTCTGGTTACCAGTTTGTAATGTAGTATTTGATAGGGAGAGGATGTGTGTGTCTACTCACAGTATCCAAGAGGAATCAAATTATCTCCCTATATAGCTGAGGAGAGGGAACAGGAGACAGCCTCCTGCCCAAGGGGAAGAAGGAGACCTATTGACTTGAAGGGAAATTCTGAGTACTGAAGCCAAGATCTGGCAAAACCCATCAGTAGGGAGAGATGTCATAATATAAAGAGGCAAATAATAGGGTTCCCCAAGGATCTGTACTAGAACCAGTGCTGTTCAACATATTCATGGATAATCTGGAAAATGACAAACAGTGAGGTGGCAAAATTTGCAGACTATTCAAAATTACTTGGGATGCTTAAGTCCAAAGCTGACTGCATAGTTAAAAGGGATCTCATAAAACCGGATGACGGGGCAACAAACTGGGAAATTCAGAGTTCAAAAAATAATCCCAACTATACACACCAAATAATGGGGTCTAAATTAGCTCTTACAACTCAAGAAAGATCTTGGCATCATCGTGGATAGTTCTCTGAAAACACCTGATCAGTGTGCAGCTAACAGAATTCCATGCCAACACTCTGATCTCCTCAGCAAGCCAGTCAGCCTAAACAGGGCAAAGCACAGACACTAGCCTATCTTTTGAAGGCTTTGAACAGCTGTAATAGCCAGCAGTTATAAAGGGCTGTGTGGTAACTTATAAACATGCACATTTATTCTTAAAGTGAAAGCATTAGAGAGAACCTATTAAATAGTAAAAGAACCTGCATGCACAGTAATGAGTTTATCGGAGATCAACCTCCAACGAAGGGTCTGGTAGGAATCGGCTCTTCAAACACTGCAAAGGGGTATGTGTGTGCTGGCTATTTTTCCTCTATGGCTGCATGTTCATAACAGCCTATGCTTAGGGTTGTCAGGTGTCCAGTTTTTTACTGGAATGCTCAGTCAAAAAGGGACCCTAGCAGGTCTCGTCAGCCTTTACCGGGCCATTAAAAGTCCAGTCAGCAGCAAAGCAGGGCTATGGGAGGCTAGTCTCTACCTGCCCTGGCTCCATACAGTTCCCGGAAGCAGCAGCATGTCCCCACTCCAGCTACTACAGGTAGGGGAAGCCACAGGGCTCTGCACACCGCACCTGCCCCAAGCCTCAGCTCTGCAGCTCCCAATGGCCAGGAACTGTAGTCAATGGGAGCTGCAGGGGTGGTGCCTGTGGATGGGGGAGTGTGCAGAGCTGCCTGGCTGTGCCTCTGCATAGGAGCTGGAGAGGGGATATGCTACTGCTTCTGGGAACTGCCAGAGGTAAGTGCCACCTGGAGCCTGCACCCCTAACCCCCTCCCATCCCCATCTTAGCCCAGAGCCCCCTCCTGTACCCCAAACCTCTCATCCCCAGCCCCACCCCAGAGCCCTGATCCCCCTCCTGCCCTCGGTCCCAGTCCAGAGCACCCTCCTATGCCCCAAACCCCTCATCCCCAGCCCCACATGAGAGCCAGCACCCCCAGCTGGAGGCCCCAGCCCAGATCCTCCACCTACCCTCCAAACCCCTTGGTCCCAGCCCAGAGTACCCTCCTACCCCCCAAACCCTTCATCCCCAGCCCCACCCCAGAGTCTGGACCTCCAGCCAGAGCCCTCACACTCCCCTCCCAAGCCCCTACTCCAGCCCAGAGCCTCGCCCCAGCCTGGAGCCCCCTCCTTCACTCCAAATCCCTCATCACTGTCCCCACACCAGAGCCTGTACCCCCATCCAGAGCCCTCATGCCCTCGGCGCCCCAGCCCAGAGCCTCCGAAACCATCCTTTCTGGTCCCACCCCAGAGTCCGCACCCCAGCCAGAGCACTCTCCCCTCCCGCTCTCCAACCCCCAGCCCAGTGAAAATGATTGAGTGAGGGTGGGGAGAGCAAGCGACAGAGGGAGGGGGATGGAGTGAGCGAGGGCAGGGCCTCAGAGAAGGGGGTGGGGGAAGGGTGTTAAGTTTTGTGCAAGTAGAAAGTTGGCAACCCTACCTACACTCAGAACTCACACCTCCATGAGTAGTTCGGTCTTTCCTTTATTCAGGTGAGGCCTTTGATACTCAGATGCTGGGAACAACAGACATTTATTACAGTGGACATCAAAGATAATTAAACTTAATTCATCAAGGTTTTTCAAGGATATTGTAGGAAATTGCCATATCTGTCACAGAAATTTGATTTTTTTTCAGAATTTTTGACCAAAATAATTTGATGAAATTCACCCAAATTCACAAAATGTTTGTGATGCTGAATTTAAAATTTTTAACCAAAAAATGTTGGTTGAAAAATTTCACCCAGCTGTAAATATGAATACAAGTACTATTTGTATTTCAGTAGTGCTTAAAGGTGCCAAAGAGAATCGGGACCCCTATTGTACAGGATGTGTACAATGGCATATTAAAGTGAAACAGTCCCAGGAAACAATATCCTGAAAATTTGGGGTCATAAATTGATGCACTAGATTGTATGTGTTCATGCATTAACGTTCATTAGCTCTTCTGAATTGCCAACCTAATGGTGGGAGTCCACTTTTGACACGCTGCAGAATGGAAAATGCTACAGGCAGTTGTCCCTTATGAAAAGCAGGAATAGCACTTTGGTTTTCAGAAGTAGGAGCGATAATGTGATCTTCTCTAAAATGCTCTTGTGCATTTTGCACAGAGAGTCAATTTACCAGAGGAAGGTATTACTAAATAACACTAATCTACAATAAAGGATGAGTACAGTATACATCTGTTTACTTTTCAATCTTTGTGCAAATGGTGCATATAAATCTGCAAAGCATTGCAGAGTAACAACACAGGGATACATTCCACCTGCATTAAAATTCCATAGTAAGGTGTGTACTGAATAATCGTTGGCACTGCATAAGTAGTCCCATGACTGAAATTGGAATGCCCCTGAGGCTTCCCGCGCTATGCGAGGACCACCTGTCTGAAAAAAAATAAGTACATCTTAAAGGATAGCAAATTCATGAGAGCAACAATGAGGGTTATATATTTTTTTGTCTACTACTTCACAGGTTGCTACACTAAACACCACTCTGAGTCCCTTAATGTGGTCACTTACTTACAAGCTGGCTCTGCATTAGCACTGCTGTTTTCCAGGTTGCTGGTTAAGTTATTCAGTGGCTCCTGCTGGAGTAGAGTTAGAAATCAGCCTATAAGAGCAATTGTCCAGAAATGCCCCCATGAATAGATTACGTCTCAAGCAGTGAGTTGTCGCTCAAGGGTTTCCCAAAGTGAAAAGGCAAAGACACAATGCACAGGAGTGTCCTTCAGAGCATCAGTTTTTTTTATGCTAAATGCAGAAAATAGCAAAACTGTTTTCTGAGGCATATAACACTTACATTGCTGTTGACTCTACCCCAGCTGTCCTTGGTGGTTATATGTAAAATGGCACATGTGCACACAGCATGGCTGTATTTCATTACTGAAAGAACTGTATTTCTCTCATCATGACCACATCTCCCGCAATGGCCGTTTTTCATAAACACTCCAGAAGTATTACTTGATCATTCATTTTATCATATGGGTATCACGCACCAATGTGTAGGTGGTGTAACTTAGTGGTCAGAGCAGAACTGGAGGAATGACCGTGAGCCAAGCCAATTGGAGTGAGGAGTCAGAACAGAACCAAAGGGCAGAGCGGGAGACAAGCTGACCAGTGATCAGATCCTGGAGTCAGGAATAAGGGCTTCAGAGGTAGATGGGGACTAGGTCTGGAGCAGATCAGTCAAGGGATGGTGCAAGGGCTGGACAGGAAGTAGGTCTGTGCAGCTGTACGGCATGGAATGCTTTGAGCAGCACTCTGCTGCTGTTGCTACCAGGCTTAAATAAGGATCTTCTGGCCCTTCTATCCAATCGGGGAGCACAGTCACTTAGTGAGGATTTATTGGGCCCAGCTGAGCTCACTGGGTTACTAGGTTACTATGCCCGGAACCAGATGAGTTCCTGACAGTACCACCCTTGAGGACTCTTCCTAGGGGTCCAATGGCCCTGGTTTGTCAAGGTATCTTTGGTGAAATTTCCTCAGGAGATCAGGAGTATGAAAATTTTCTTCTGGTTCCAAGGATCACTCCTCTGAACTGTACTCCTTCTAGTCAATTAAATACTGGAACTTCCCTGACCTGTTGGGAATTGAAGACCTGACAGACTTTAATTTGCTCCTGCCTGTGCCCAATTACTGGGGTGGAGGAGGGTCTGTTCAGTCAGGGAAGGGGTTGTTGATGAACATTTGGAGGAAAGAAACATTGAAAACAGAGTAAATCTTGAGAAATTCTGGGAGCTGCAGTTTGGAGGCCACTGGGTTTATTTGCTCAATGATATAAAAAGAACCCAAGCTTGGTGGTCAAGCCTGGCTGAAGGATGGTCCATTCTCAGGTTCTGAGTCAAGAGCCAAACTTTACCTCTACTGCAAGATGAGAGGCAGCCTGTCACTTTCAGTTCATGTAATGCTTATAAGTTTCTCTAGTGTCTGTCAAAGTAAGTGCTCCTTGGATTCCTGGTGTGTTTTATGGAGGTGGAGGACCAGGTCTGTGCCTGCCAGGATGGAATTAGGGGTGAAAACCAAAATTTGCAAAGAATGGGGGTCCGTTGGGTTGAAGTGTGGGTTGAGTTGTTGTTTGGCCAGGTTCTCATACACAGCAGTGGGAGTGGGAATATAATGGGCCATCTTGGTCAGGAGGTCCACTACAGTCAGGATAACAGCATGTGTTTGGGAGCACAGTTACTCCACTATAAAGCCAATCAAGAGGGTAGACCAAGGATGCAGAGATGTGGGTAGGGGCTTAAAAAGGCCCAAAGGCTTAGCTTGCTGGTTCTTTCTAAGCACTCAGAGGCTGCAGGACCAAACATAGTTTTTAACATAAGTGCATAGGGTCGGCCACCAGAAGTATCTAGTGATAAGGTGTAGGTTTTAAATTGGCTGAAACGTCCCACCGTGATCGAGTCATGACACAGCCTTAGCACCTGAACCCAGAAGCTGCTCTTGGGAATGTAGAGATGATCCCAGTGATAAAGGAGGTCTTGTTGCAGATGAAATCTTAAATTCATGGAAGCATTGGTGGTTCTTAGTGTGTGACAGATTGGTGCCTAAAACAGGTCACTTGAAAGCAAAGAATGAACAGTGGTCGTCAGGTGACAAGTGATGGTCCCACAGACAAACTGGAAATAATTAAGGACAGCGGTGAGGGCTTCCTGCTCCACTTCATGGCACTTGTCCTTGCAGAACAAGGTGTTCACCTTTCTGTTATTAGTCCCAGGATGTACATGACACTAAAGTCAAATTAAAAGAGGAAAAGGGTCCAGTGAATTGGATGTTGGTTGTGTTATTGTGTTTTTCTGTAGATGCTCCAAATTCTTCTGATCTGTCCAGACTTGGATGGGGTATGGGCCCCTAAAGGAGGTGACACCACTCCTCAAAGGCAGTCTTGATGGTCAGGTGCTTCTTGTCCCATATGTCATAATTTCTCTCAGCAGGAGTCAATTTCTGAGAGAAGAAAGCAGAGGGATGAAGCAACTGGCAAGGGCCTGTAAATTGTGAGAGGATCACAACTATAATGAAATCTGAGGCATCTGTCTCAACTGTGAAGGCCTTTGTGGGGTCCAGATGGGTCAAAATGGGAGCAGAAATAAATGCTTTTTTCCCTCTCAGTGGTTGAAAGCCACCTGCCTGTCAATTGACCAGGTGAACTTATCCCCCTTCTTGAGGAGCAACGCAATAGGAGCTACCAGGTCAGAGAATCCTTGGATGTATCATCAGTAAAAATTGGCAAACCTGAGAAACCACTACACACTATGTATATTTGAGGACACCTTCCACTCAGTGATGCCTGTAACTTTGTGGGGGTCCATGGCAAGTGCTGCCGGAGAGATGACATAGTATAGAAACTCCATTGAATTCTTGTTAGATTTGCATTTCTCTGCATTTGAGTAAAGTTGATTTTGGCAAAGCTGATCAAGAATGGTGAGCACATGGTGGTCATGGACTTCTTGGTTTTCTGAAAAAATAAGAATAATTTCTAAGTAGATTTCTAAATTGATTGATATCCCTGAAGACTTTGTTCATTTAAATGCTGGAAAGTAGAGGGGGCATTACATAGACCAAATGGCATGATCAAGTATTCAAAATGTCTATCTTGTTTGAAATACTGTCTTCCATTCATCCCCCTGTTGGTTCTGACCAGGTTGTATGCTTCACATCTAGTTTTGTGAAGATCCAAGCTGAATGGAGTCTTTCCAGGAGTTTGTTTGAGCGGAAGAAGCTACCAGTTGCCGAGGGTGATCTTGTTTAGGGCTCAACAATTGACATAAAGTTGGTAGGAGCCATCCTTCTTAGTCATAAAGAAGATAGACACTCCCACTGGGGCCACTGAAGGGCATATGAACCCCTTCTGCAGATTTCCTTCAAGGTACTACCAGAGGGCCTGCAGCTTGAGTTCAGATAGGGCATAAATGCATCCAAAAGGGACCTCCTGTATCTGGTTGAAGGTCAATTGGACTATATTAACTTGTGAGTGGGTAGAGCATCCACCTTCTGTTTGTCAAATACCTTGGCATGTTCTAGGTACTTTGCAGGGATTCCAGGCATTGCTGATGAATCTTCAGTTTGTGACTCTGGATTCGTCAGGGACTGGGGAGGCATGCTTGTTGGCACGGTGGGAAACAAGTATAGATAGTGAGTGCCAGATGCTTTGGGGGTCCTGAAAACCAGCGAGTGTGGATACTCCAAACTGCTAGATCTCTTGGTGGCCGCCAAGAGTAACAACCTCCAGGGGGACTGTCTGTTGTGTGATGGGGTTTGAAGACAGAAGTGACCCATCAATAGACTTGACAAGTTCAGGGGAGTCTTTGCAAAGGATGGGAAATCTCTGCCCTTCAATGAACTCCAGGTTGATGAACTTGCTGGAGGCACCCAAATCTTCTAGTGCTTCTAAGTGGAAGAGGGAGACAGAGCTGGGCAGTGTGCTGGACAGGGATTGCCAAGATTCTGGCAAATAGCAAGCAGCATGGTACGCCGTGAGGAGGAATAGAGTGCTAACCAACCTTAGCCCACTTACTGGGCTCTGGCATATCTTGACTTGGAGTTGGTCCAGTCTTTGGCTGGGTACCCTGCTGCAATGTGCCTGAGCATGTTACTGTACAGGCACAGCCCCAATGCCCAATGAGAGTTTTCTCTTTGTCAGTGGAGAGGTGAGGCCTGGCTGGGCTTGGTCAACTTACATTGCTTTGGGGCCTGGTAAGGCAATTGGGGCCTCAGGAGATGGAAGAATTCTGGCCAGCAGGGATTGGGTGGTGTCATTTTTAATTTGGCTTTCTCCATTAGTTGATTTTGTAGTAGGATTGATGATTGGCTAAGGCTCCCAGGCTAGGCAGAGGTTCCACCTGTGCTAATTTAATCTTTGATACGGTCACTGAGTCTCTGCCTGAAGTGATGTCATCCACTGGACTGAAGCTGTACAGCGTCTGCAGCCAGACAATGAAATTCCACCACTTATTTGGCAATGGACCTGGCTCCCTGCCTACGGGTGAGGAGAGCAGCTTCTGCAGTATGTTCAGTTAGTGACATTGAAGATGCCTGCCATTGCCTGTACAAAGTTCTTAAATTATTCATGGACAGGACCAGACCCATCTGGGATGGGGAACACTCATGCTCAAGGTCTCTCCATTGAGCAGAATAAGTACTAACCCCACTCATACCCTGTGGATGAGTCCTGACTGTGGCCACAACAGGAACTGAAGACAACATTGGTTAACTTGGCATGATCCCCATCAAACTTATCAGGTAGGGACAGCTTAGACTTGCAGAGAGTGGATGCAAGAGATGAGCAGACAGAAGATGCTGCTTGCACCTGGGCCTGGAGGGCTGCATTCTGGTCACGTAGCATGGCAACATGAGCTTGCAGTTCCTATAGACTCCCAATGTATGTGAAGGTGGGTTGGGCTCTTGCTTGGGGTCCTTCCAGAGGGGAGCTCCATGCCACGGGGTAGAGTCCCTTCTTACCTTCTACTGGGCTGCTCAGACTGTCACACACTGAGATGAAGGTGATGTGACCTAGTGGTTGGAGCAGGAGTCTTGTCTAATGGTCAGAGTAGAATCGGAGGGCAGAACTGGGGTGCGGTCAAGAGACAAGCCAATGGTACTGTTCTGGCTCCTGAGTCTGACCAAATGGCAGTGCTGGACTTGTGGGGACAGGAAACAAGCCAGTGGTCAACGCCAGGAGTTAGGAATTGAGGATTCAAAAGTAGGCAGGGACTAGGGCTGGAGTGAAGCAATGGCTGGACAAGACCACAGCTGCTTCAGACCTGGGGCATGGACCACATAGAGCAACCACTGGGCTGCTGTTGCTACCAGGCTTAAATAGAAATCAGTCAGTCCTTTTGTCCAATCAGGGAACACAGTCACTTAGTGAGGGCTTATTGGGCCAAGTGAAGCTCATTAAGTTGCTAGGCAACCACATCCAGAGCCAGCTGAGTTCCTGACAATGGATGAGGAGATTCAAAGACTGTCCCCTACCTCTGGATAACTAAACCTGATGTGTCTCTCTCTGAACGTTGCTGGATGATATCACAGCAAGGATTTCTTTTGGAATTTTAGCCCATATGTCAATGGAACGCATTCTTGCAGACATGCTCCTCACCTTTAAAGGACAAGTGAGGGGGGGAGGGGAAAAGGTGGTGTAGATGTTACATATATAGCATTGGCCTGATGTCTTTTTCTTGAGCTGTTAGGTTAGTCATTTGACATTGAGGATCGTACAACAGAAAAGCTAGAGGACAGCTACAAAGCCTGTTTTATACACTGGATATTTACACTTGCAAGATGTAACTACTGTAGCAAAGCACAACCTATTATAGTGCCAAGTAAATGAAATAATGACAAATATGTTCTTGTATGTACCATGGGTTAAGCACCAGGGAAAGCATCTTGCATGGATTCTGCTCTTGGAAAACGTTATACATGGCAATAATCTTTGGGATATGGTGCTATGTCACTAGCTAAGGTAAAGGAATTGGTTGTGGTTGTTACTTCATTGTTTTCCAGCAATACCTGTGATAGTGGTACTCTGACAAAACAGTTCTACAAATTTAATGGAAGTGACACATATGCTTTATCACCTCTGCATATGCAGGTCAAAGTGTGTCACTGACAATGTTCTAGGGGCATGCACAATGGTTTAATATAGGTATGAATGATATGAAGCCACTGACATCAGCTCACACATAAAATTCTATATACAGGTGTTTATCAATACTTCACAAAACATTAAGATCCTGTCACATTTAAGGAACTATTAATAGATTAAGTGAGGTGGTTTTATTATTAAGGGAAAAGTATGGTGGTTAGCATGCTAGCCTGAAACTGGGACTTCCTGGGACAACACACTTCCTGTGTGACTTTGGTAAGTTGCTTCCTTTCTCTGTGCCTCTGTCCCCCAATAAAAATAGAGATAATAGTACTTGCTTACCTCAGAAAGGTGTTGTAAGGGAAAATGTATTAAAGACACTTAAATATTATTGTGATGTAGGCAATGTGAGTACTATATTTAGTACTGTTTGCATTGTCATTAGGAACAGTTATTTTCATTTGATTATTGTTGATCAGCATACATCTCTGAGTAACAATGCATTGTAGACTTAACCAGGAAGAGATTTTTACTAGTAATTTTGCTCTGCGGTTCAATAACTAACATCTTTCAGTGTCCATAGTCAGCAATAATTTGATACCGCTATTTATCCACTATACACTGTTCATATTCTGACAATTACTGATTATTTATAGTCTGCTTCCCTTTACCAAAAAAAGAGCTTATTTTCGCTTTGGGCTAGAGCTGGTTGAAATTTTTCTTCGGAACTTTTTTGTCCAAAAATGGCTTTCTGCAAGAATTGCCGTTTTTGACACCATTTTTCATCCAAAACCTGAGAAATGAAAATTTGCAGGGTTTAATTGTTCAAGTTTTCAACAAAACCCCCAAAACTTTTCAAGACATTTTCTGACAAATGTTTGTTTTCATTTACATTTTTCTGCTCTAGTTCTGCGTATTTTGTCCTTCTTTAAATGTTGTTGTGCTTTATATTATCCTACTTAATCAACAGTCATGTTTTTTGGTTTCTGTGAGAAATGCTGTCATAAATATAAAGGGAAGGCTAACCACCTTTTAAATCCCTCCTGGCCAGAGGAAAAAACCCTTTCACCTGTAAAGGGTTAAGAAGCTAAAGAGAACCTCACCGGCACCTGACTAAAATGACCAATGAGGAGACAAGATGCTTTCAAAGCTGAAAGGGGAGGGGGAACAAAGGGTTCTCTGTCTGTGTGTTGCTTTTGCTGGGACCAGAGCAGGAATGCAGGTCAGAACTCCTGTAAAGGATTAATAAGCAATCTAGTTAGTTTCTGTTGTGTTTAAATGGCTGATAAAATAAGTTGTGCTGAATGGAATGTATATTAAGGTTTTGCCGAGTGGGATTCTCTGTTTTGAATCTGATTACCCTGTAAGGTGTTTACCATCCTGATTTTACAGAGGTGATTCTTTTACTTTTTCTTAAATTAAAATTCTTCTTTTAAGAACCTGATTGCTTTTTCCTTGTTCTTAAGATCCAAGGGTTTGGGTCTGTGTTCACCTGTACCAATTGGTGAGCATTTTTATCAAGCCTTCTGCAGGAAAGGGGGTGTAGGGCTTGGGGGGGATTTTGGGGGGAAAGACGTTTCCAAGCAGGTTCTTTCCCTGTTATATTTGTTAGATGCTTGGTGGTGGTAGCAGTAAAGTACAGGGACAAAAGGAAAAATAGTTTGTACCTTGGGGAAGTTTTAACCTAAGCTGGTAAAAATAAGCTTAGGGGGTTTTTCATGCAGGTCCCCACATCTGTACCCTAGACTTCAGAGTGGGGAAGGAACCTTGACAAATGCATATGTAGATCAGAAAGCTTAAGAACTAGTGTGAAAGTTTTACAGATGCCTGATATTTGCTACTACCATAACTGACACTAAAAGCCATTCTATGTATTTATCCTCCAAATCACTCTCCTTAACATATTACTGGTGGCTGGATGCTGCTGTCACAATGGAAATGTAATTAATACACATTTATGGTCTCTAGCGGACCATCTTTACCACAAAATCAACATTAATGTACAGCTCCTCTGTCTATTCAACTCCTCACGCACTGCTATGGCAACCATTAGTATGAGGGACAAGGCAACCAGAAGGAGGGCATGAAGGTATAGTTGTGTTTTCACTGAAGATGTGACTTGCAGTTCATGTACGCATACCCATGCTAGCTTTCATCTAGCTAGCTCCCTAAAAATAGAAGTGAAGAGGTGGTGGTGTGAGTTTCTGCATGTGTACCAGCCTGCCTAGAATCCTGGGTACATACTTAATTTCATTTTTTCCAGATCACTGCAGAATCTCTATGTAATTTAGCACAGTGAGTCTCCAGATTGCATGTGTAATGCAGTCTTCCACACCTCTTGTATGCACACAGCACAGAATTTGGGCCACTATCTCTAATAATAATATCGCATACTATTTCCACATTAACCTTCACCCCAGTCAGGGTGCAGGTTGCACAGGACATAAAGAATAAGGAACTGAAATCAATAGGAAGGCTGCCAAAAAAAGAACCCCTCCCCAACCACAAGCACTTGCTGTCTATCCAAAATGATAAAAAAAAGAAAATTGTCTATGTAAACTCATTTGATCATAGACTTATTTTTAAACATATCTTAAACATAAATGTAAGTTTTAATATGTTATGGATTCAGTTAAACCTTCTTATGTGTCAGATGTATCCACCAACTTACTATGGCTTTTTACATTTATTCCAAATGTAATAATGTGGTTGAAATAGTTAAGAGGCCTCCGTCCCAAACACAAGCCCATGACTCTGGTCAAAAGAAAGGTCTCACCCAGGACCACTCATGAATTTGAACACTGTGGGCTGGGGCTCAGGGTGTGTGGGGGTGGGAAGAGGGATGGCTGGACAGACTGAAGAGGTGAGAAAGCCAAGCAGCCAGTAACAGGAGTAGTGGTAATGTGGTCCTGCAAGAAAGTGTGCTGGTTTTGGTTTTTTTAGGGCACAGAGTGCTGGCTGGAAATGCAGGCTTGAAACACAAACAAAGAAACTGTATGCTGCTGATCAATCCCTACTATGTTCAGGGAAACAAACTTTATGTATATTTTGTACATAAACAAGATTACATCAGAGACAATACCTGACTCGATCATCAATTTCTCCTCCTAATGGAAACAACTCTCAGGACCCTGAACTTTGGCTATTGAGTCAAAAGGGGATAAGGATACTCTTTTCAGTAATTCATTTTAAGCTCTCTGTTCAGTGGGTAGATCTCTCATTTAGGTCCTGATCAAGAACCTAGCAGAGTCACTAGAAATCCTTCCACTGGCTTCAGTGGTCTTTTGAGTCAGGCCTTGACCGCTCACCATAAAACCTGTGCAATACATAAATTCATAGGGCTAAAGCCTCAGCTTGTGTAAACTGGTGTATTCCTGTGACTCAAACAGGGCTATGCCACTCAACACCAGCTGAGGATCTGGCACATAGATTCTAATGACAAAAAGAACTCCTGTGATCATTTTAGTCTGATACTCTGCATGACACAGGCCCTAGAAATCACTCAGTGATTTCTGAAGTGGAGAGAATTATTCTTCCCTACTACGTATGTAAACACTATTAAACACAATTGCTTGTGCTTGAACAAGGGAAATGAGGCCCTGATTTTGCTCTGTTAAATGAGTAAATTTGAACTAAGGGAGTAAACCATACTATTGGATCTTAAGGCTGGAACTGCAAGACTGAAGTTTTTGGCTCAAAGCCAATTTCAATGGGACGAGAGAGAGCCATATCATTTTATGGACAGCAAAAAATTGGCTTTCAAACTTTCTGTAGACTGAAGAATTACTGTGAATGTCTGTCAAGAGTTTCCGAATGGCAGCCATGTTAGTCTGTATCAGCAAAAACAACAAGGAGTCCTTGTTGCATCTTAGAGACTAACAAATTTATTTGGGCATAAGCTTTCGTGGGCTAAAACCCACTTTATCAGATGCATGGAGTGGAACTTACAGTAGAGAAAATAGAACATACAATAAAGAAAATGAGAAACTGCAGGACTGGAATTAATTTGCAAACTGGAAACCATCAAATTAGGCCTGAATAAAGACTGGGAGTGGATGGGTCACTACAAAAACTAATTTCCCTCTGCTGATACACACCTTCTTGTCAACTGTTTGAAATGGGTCACCTTGTTTACACTGGCCTCATTAACACTACAAAAGTGGTTTCCACCCCTTCTTGTCAACTGCTGAGAATAGCCCACTTCCACCTTAATTGAATTGGCTCGTTAGCACTGACCCCCCATTTGGTAAGGCAACTCTCATCTTTTCATATGCTGTGTATTTATACCTCCCTATTGTATGTTCCACTCCATGTATCTGATGAAGTGGGTTTTCGCCCACAAAAGCTTATGCCCAAATAAATTTGTTAGTCTCTAAGGTGCCACAAGGACACCTCATTGTTTTTATCAAGAGTTTGTGTTTAAAGAGAGTTTGCCACATTTTTAATGGAAAAAAGCTTGAAAGCAGATTCCTTGTGGTTCAGACAGATATTAATCACTAGAGGCAGGGACTTGTAAATAAATTAACTGATACCATATTCTCCTCCACTTTTTTTATCCTTTCTTGAGGTGAGAAATCACCACTGCACCTTAGGGGAAATGGTTTTATTTGGAGTTAGAATCCAAGCAGGTCCTTGAAAAGCCAATAAATAGTAATGAGACGTAAAACAATGTTTGTCCCTAATGAAAATAGTAAGAATATGTGGATAGTTTGTGATTCTTAGCAAAATGAGGTCAGCACTGTGAGGAGAAGCTGTCAGTTTCTAAGTCTATTTGTTTAGTATACTGTAGTACCAATTTATCAGCAATGTAAAGGGAAAAGACTGAGAGCTTGTGACTTGGGCAGAATTCATTATTCAATACCAAACTTTCTCATCACTGAGAGTTTACACAAGATGCATGCTAAATGCTGCAGCTGTAATTTTACCTACCAAAGAACTCTGCTTGGAATTGAAAATCTTCCTTAAAGAGGGATCTGAAAAACCTCCTAGTTACTTCTCTGCAACAAGCATATTGTAATAAACCAGCAGATGGATCCTAAGTGTGAGCAGCCCATTTCTGGAGGATCAACAGCCTAGAAGGGCAAGAAGTTGGAGTCCAGCCATCTTGGCTGTAGCGTGCACAGATGTGTGGGGCTCTGTGGAAGGAAGGAGAACAGTGTTGCTCTCTGGGTGGGGAGGGGGTGCCTGAGCCTGGGGAAAGGACTGTGATGGACATTGCTCGATGACAGGTTTCAAAGTAGCATCCGTGCTAGTCTGTATCCGCAAAAAGAAAAGGAGGACTTGTGGCACCTTAGAGACTAACAAATTTATTCGAGCATAAGCTTTCATGAGCTACAGCATCCGATGAAGTGAGCTGTAGCTCACGAAAGCTTATGCTCGAATAAATTTGTTCATCTCTAAGGTGCCACAAGTCCTCCTTTTCTTATTGCTAGATGGGGATTTGTGAGTACTCTGGACTCAGACTCGTGGGTGTCCTGAGGGCAGGTGAAGGCCAGGTGGCCAAGGAGCAGCACCTCAGCAGGCCAGGGGCCCAGATGGAGCAGCCACCTCACTTGCTAGTGCATCTCGCCTCTCTGTGAGCCACTGGTAGGATCAGAGTCCTTGTCGGTGGTGAGTTTGGGGCCTCTCCAGAGGTGGAAAAAAGGATTGTGCTATTGTTTCACTATATCACTGTTGCTGTTCCCTATCCCCATTTTGGCGTCTTGGTCTGTACCCCTTCCCTTGCCTAATATTCTTTTGTATAAATGGGTTCAGAACTCTTCTGTGTGTAAGGGGTCTTAGTGGCAGAGGCTTCCAGATCCATTTAAGCAAAGGGAATCGTTACGTGTTCCCTTATTTCCTATTAAAGGCTGTGTGGGGCAAATGATCAGTGCAAAGACTTACAGACACAACAGCTATGGTTCCACATATCTCCCCCTATGCCCCATGCTGGAAGCCCATTTAAAATAAGACTATACCTATATTTGGAATAGACCACTCAAAGCCCATTTAAAAATACTGTACCTATATTTGTATTTAGGAAAAACTAATTCTTTCATTGTGTCTGCAACCATAGTGAGCATGAGCCTTGAATTATTTCTGTCAGCTTGATTTTTCTTAATGTGAAACTTAAAAATAATGGACCATATGCTCACCTTTTCTTCACAGCACAGGGGCAAGTACACACACTGTTCCCAGCAATACAGTCCCAAGGAACAGCAGCTATGTGCCATGCTACCCCCTGCCATGTAGCCACAAGCAGCCCCTCCAAGGTAGCAACATAATATTAAATTATGTTGTTGCAGGAAGTGGCCAGCCAGAAAGGGGATGTCATGTTCCCATAGCAACAATCCTTGTGTTTGTAACATAAATTAATACTGTTCACTGCGGCATGAATGCCCCTTTTATAGTAGCTTTCTCTTTTGAAAGGAGAGCACGGTAGAGATGTGATTACGGAGCCCGCATCAGCTTGCCTATCATGTCAGTCATGCTTCTAGAAATTTGAGGGAGGGGAACAGGACTTCATGTCAAAGACACTGTCAAGGTTCCTCCCCCACTCTGAACTCTAGGGTACAGATGTGGGGACCTGCATGAAAACCTCCTAAGCTTACTTTTACCAGCTTAGGTTAAAACTGCCCCAAGGTACAAATTAATTTTACCCTTTGCCCTTGGAATTTCCACTGCCACTACCAAACTTTAACTGGGTTTACTGGGAAACAGTTTGGACACGTCTTTCCCCCCCAAAATCCTCCCAACCCTTGCACCCCACTTCCTGGGAAAGGTTTGGTAAAAATCCTCACCAATTTGCATAGGTGACCACAGACCCAAACCCTTGGATTTTAGAACAATGAAAAAGCATTCAGTTTTCTTACAAGAAGACTTTTAATAGAAGTAAAGGAATCACCTCTCTAATATCAGGATGGTAGATACCTTACAGGGTAATTAGATTCAAAACATAGAGAATCCCTCTAGGCAAAACCTTAAGTTACAAAAAAAGACACACAGACAGGGATAGCCATTCTATTCAGCACAGTTCTTTTCTCAGCCATTTAAAGAAATCATAATCTAACATGTACCTAGCTAGATTACTTACTAAAAGTTCTAAAAAAGAAAAGGAGTACTTGTGGCACCTTAGAGACTAACCAATTTATTAGAGCATAAGCTTTCATGAGCTACAGCTCACTTCCTCACGAAAGCTTATGCTCTAATAAATTGGTTAGTCTCTAAGGTGCCACAAGTACTCCTTTTCTTTTTGCGAATACAGACTAACACGGCTGTTACTCTAAAAGTTCTAAGACTCCATTCCTGTTCTGTCCCTGGCAAAAGCAGCGTACAGACAGCCCCAGACCCTTTGTTTCTCTCCCTCCTCCCAGCTTTTGAAAGTATCTTGTCTCCTCATTGGTCATTTTGGTCAGGTGCCAACGAGGTTACCTTTAGCTTCTTAACCCTTTACAGGTGAGAGGATTTTTCCTCTGGCCAGGAAAGATTTTAAAGGGGTTTACCCTTCCCTTTGTATTTATGACACAGACCTACCACACAGATGTCCCAAGATCTGAGGGGTTTGCATTGGGATTCCTCTCTGGAGCCTCAGGCTCCTTGTAGGTGTAAACTCTCAACTTCTGCTTCTTCTCATCACCACATCCTTCTCCCAAAAAGGGAAGAATGAATTGCAGGTACTGTATTGTGCAGCCAATTTAACTGCTGGCCTTTACAGTTTTGTTTTATTTTTTCCCTTAAAGGAGAAAATGACCCGACAAAAGCTAATTTTAAAGTGAGTTTCCTGGTGCATTTTCAGAGAGCAATTCGTTTTCAGCCTGTATTTCACAGAGATGGAGAATTATAGAAATAAGAAATGGAAAATACATATTAGGCGTTCTTGTTTACCCCCCTGCACTTGTAAGAGTGTTCTCTACAGTACTGTAGCAGAAGCGGTAAAAGCATGATATCAATATCTTTACTGAAATATCTGAGATGAGACTTTAACCTTTTTGTAGAAACTTCAGGGCCTGTGCAGAAGACTGCACAATGTTTGAATGGGTCAGGCTGAATGACTTAGCACTTTCTGCATTTTAATGAACATTTTAAAGTAACACATGGACAACACTTCAGTGACTGTCTGCTTTCCTTGTGGGAAATGGTCTCTTAATGCAAAGGATTGTTGGCTCAAGGCAAAGCTTATAGGCACAACAACAAATGGGCCCACCCAGAAAACATGCAGATCAGCACAATCACAACCTCGTTATTAGAAGATTTCAGAGTCATCAGCTTGTAGATGACAATGTGGAACATGAGAATGTTACAGCAATTCTCCAATTGTTTTTTATTTAGAAGACGAATGAAATGTTGTTGTTGGTTACTTTACAAGTAGAAGGAGTAAGATTTAAAATGGAGCATGATACAGAGTCCGCTGTTTCTGTAATTTCACAGCAGGGTTATCAAAGACCGTTTAAAGGGGTGAAGTTGCGGAGAATCTCAGTATTACTAAAAGCATACTGAGGAGAGTGTTGCTCCCTGGGGCATTATTATAGTGAAGGTAACTTATAACTGTAAAGATATATATGCTAAACCTCTGTGTTGCAAAGCAAGGAGTCCGGACGTTGTTTGGTAGAGTGTGGCTGAGAGAGATTCAGGGGGATTAGCAAAACATAAAATACCTGCAGATTTAAAAAGCAACTAGGAATAAAACCCAAAATAAAAATTAGCTGAACTTTTGGACAAGGCAGCTAATGTCTTTCAGGATGATATTGGAACCTTAAAGCATGTGAAAGCGAAGAATGTGCTTGAAGAGGGATAAATTCCTAAATATTGCAAATTTGTGCAGTACCTCTTGCGATATGGCCAAAGGTAGAGGCAGAATTTCAGCACTTACCGGAATCTGGAATTTTATCCAAGTTTAACTCAAGCACAGGGAACATCCCTATACAGTCAGTAATGAAAAAGAATGGCCATAGCTGTGGTGACTTGAAGGTTACCATTAACCTAGTTTTGGATGTAGATATAGGCTATACTTACTTCATTTACTGGGTGTAGGCATTTCTCCAAGAGTAACCTAGCTTAAACCTACATATGCGTGGAGGTTGATGACAGACAGGAAGTACTGCATAATTATCACACAGAAGGGCTTATTTCAAAATAACATGCAAGTGTTTGGAATAGCATCCACACCTGCTATTTGGCAATGAACCACGGCCAAGGTATTACAAGATATGCCTCACGCTCACTATTACTTGGACAATCTAGTGCTCACTTGAGCTAGTGAGGAAGAGCACCTAAGAATCTTCAAAAGTCACTTGTGAAGCTGCCTAAGGTATGGGCTCAGAGTAAACAAAAGAATATGAATTTTTTCAAAGTCTGAGTTATATATTGTAGCCATACCATTAATAAAAATAAGTTGCATAAATCATAAGACAGTAATTAATCAATTAATGTTATTATATAATGTGATTGGATTATGCATTCGTATAGTCATTCATCCTTGCAGTTAATCAATGTGTGGTTAATAGGTTTAAGTTAAGATAAGTAAGGTAAGGCTGCAATGTAAGGGTACAGGGTTTAGGCCTGTCAAGGTTCCTCCCCCACTCTGAACTCTAGGGTACAGATGTGGGGACCTGCATGAAAAACCTCCTAAGCTTATCTTTACCAGCTTAGGTCAAAACTTCCCCAAGGTAACAAATATTACCCCCGTTATCCTTGGAATGGCCGCTACCACCACCAAACTAATACTGGTTACTGGGGAAGAGCTGTTTGGACGCGTCCTTCCCCCCAAAATACTTCCCAAAACCTTGCACCCCACTTCCTGGACAAGGTTTGGTAAAAAGCCTCACCAATTTGCCTAGGTGACTACAGACCCAGACCCTTGGATCTTAAGAACAATGAACAATCCTCCCAACACTTGCACTCCCCCTTTCCTGGGAAATGTTGGATAAAAAGCCTCACCAATTTGCATAGGTGACCACAGACCCAAACCCTTGGATCTGAGAACAATGAAAAAGCATTCAGTGTTTTACAAGAAGACTTTTAATAAAAAATAGAAGTAAATAGAAATAAAGAAATCCCCCCTGTAAAATCAGGATGGTATATATCTTACAGGGTAATTAGATTCAAAAACATAGAGAACCCCTCTAGGCAAAACCTTAAGTTACAAAAAAGATACACAGACAGAAATAGTTATTCTATTCAGCACAATTCTTTTCTCAGCCATTTAAAGAAATCATAATCTAACACATACCTAGCTAGATTACTTACTAAAAGTTCTAAGACTCCATTCCTGTTCTGTCCCCGGCCAAGACGACTACAGACAGACACCCAAACCCTTTGTTTCTCTCCCTCCTCCCAGCTTTTGAAAGTATCTTGTCTCCTCATTGGTCATTTTGGTCAGGTGCCAGCGAGGTTACCTTTAGCTTCTTAACCCTTTACAGGTGAGAGGAGCTTTCCCCTGGCCAGGAGGGATTTCAAAGGGTTTTACCCTTCCCTTTATATTTATGACACGCCCCCCAAATCTCAGCTAGGGTGAAACACTGGCTGGGATTTCTTCCTGGAGCTCTAGGAAAACAGAGTTAATAAGACACATGCATCTCTAAATATACTACCAAGTACATAAAGACTAACAATATTTTCCACATCTCAAGGACGATTTTAACCAGTTGATTCTGGGAAACTTTCACGGGAGAGTGCATCAGCCACTTTGTTAGAAGCTCCTGAGATGTGTTGGATGTCGAAATCAAAATCTTGGAGAGCTAAACTCCACCGAAGAAGTTTTCTGTTAGTTTCTTTGACGGTGTGAAGCCACTTTAGTGCAGCATGGTCGGTTTGCAGGTGGAAACGCCGTCCCCAAACATATGGGCGTAGCTTTTCCAGAGCGTAGACAATGGCATAACATTCTTTTTCAGTGACTGACCAGTTGCTTTCCCTCTCAGACAGTTTTTTGCTGAGAAACACTACAGGGTGGAATTCTTGATCAGGTCCTTTCTGCATTAAAACTGCTCCCACACCACGCTCGGATGCATCTGTGGTTACTAGGAACGGTTTGTCAAAGTCTGGGGCCCTTAGTACAGGGTCAGACATGAGTGTCGCTTTAAGCTTGTTAAAGGCCTTCTGACACTTTCCGGTCCACTGAACAGCATTTGGCTGTTTCTTTTTGGTTAGGTCTGTCAGTGGGGCAGCGATTTGGCTGTAGTGCGGTACAAATCGTCTGTAATAACCGGCCAAGCCTAAGAAGGATTGAACCTGTTTCTTTGACTTTGGGACAGGCCACTTTTGGATAGCATCCACTTTGGCCTGTAGGGGGCTGATAGTTCCTTGACCCACCTGGTGTCCAAGGTAAGTCACTCGGTTTAGGCCTATTTGACACTTCTTAGCCTTAACAGTTAGTCCTGCCTCCCTTATGCGCTCAAGGACTTTTTGTAGATGTTCCAGGTGGTCTGCCCAGGAATCCGAAAATATGGCCACATCGTCAAGGTAGGCGACTGCATATTCTCCTAATCCCGCTAGGAGACCATCTACAAGTCTTTGGAAAGTGGCGGGTGCATTTCGCAGCCCGAAAGGGAGTACATTAAATTCATACAGCCCGAGATGTGTGATGAAGGCTGACCTTTCCTTGGCAGATTCATCTAGCAGTACCTGCCAGTACCCCTTGGTTAAGTCCAAGGTAGAGATGAACTGGGCCCTTCCCAGTTTCTCTAATAGTTCATCTGTGCGTGGCATGGGATAGTTGTCTGGGCGAGTTACAGCATTTAGCTTACGGTAGTCCACGCAAAAACGTATTTCCCCATCTGGTTTGGGAACTAGAACCACTGGAGATGCCCATGCACTTTCAGAGGGGCGGATTACACCCATCTGTAACATATCCTGGATCTCCCGTTCTATAGCAGTTTTAGCTTGAGGAGACACCCGGTAAGGTTGGACCCTAATTGGGTGAGCATTACCTGTGTCAATGGAGTGGTATGCCCATTCAGTCAGTCCTGGGGTGGCTGAGAACGTTGGCGCGTAGCTAGTGCACAGCTCCTGGATCTGCTGTCGCTGCATACGCCCAAGGGTCATGGAGAGGTTCACCTCTTCCACACCACCAGCACATTTCCCTTCGTAATAGACACCTTCAGGCCACTCAGCGTCGTCTCCTCCCTGGGCTGTAAACTGACAAACCTTTAATTCTCTGGAATAAAAGGGCTTTAGAGAATTAATATGATACACCTTAGGCTTTCGGTTGGAGGTGGGGAATGCTATGAGATAATTAACAGCTCCCAGGCGCTCCTGGACCACGAATGGCCCTTCCCACGATGCTTCCATTTTATGGGCCTGGAGCGCCTTTAAGACCATGACCTGGTCTCCTACTTTGAAGGAACGCTCTCTGGCATGTTTATCATACCAGGCTTTTTGCTCTTTTTGAGCATCCTGTAAGTTTTCTCTAGCAAGGGCTAAAGAGGTTCGGAGGGTGTTTTGTAGGTTGGTTACAAAGTCCAGAATGTTAGTTCCTGGAGAAGGTGTAAATCCCTCCCATTGCTGCTTCACCAACTGCAATGGCCCCTTAACCTCACGGCCATATACAAGTTCAAATGGGGAAAACCCTAAACTGGGATGTGGTACAGCTCTGTAGGCAAAGAGCAACTGCTGCAATACTAGGTCCCAATCATTGGAGTGCTCATTTACGAATTTACGTATCATGGCCCCCAAAGTTCCATTAAACTTCTCCACCATGCCATTTGTTTGATGATGGTAAGGAGTGGCAACCAAGTGATTTACCCCATGAGCTTCCCAAAGGTTTTTCATAGTTCCTGCCAGGAAATTAGTCCCTGCATCTGTGAGGATGTCGGAGGGCCAACCTACCCTGGCAAAAATGTCTGCTAGTGCCTGGCACACACTTTTAGCCCTGGTGTTGCTTAGAGCTACTGCTTCCGGCCATCGGGTGGCAAAATCCATGAAAGTCAGTATGTACTGCTTTCCTCTGGGTGTCTTTTTCGGAAAAGGACCCAGAATATCCACAGCTACTCGCTGAAATGGAACTTCAATGATGGGGAGTGGCTGGAGAGGAGCTTTGACCTGGTCTTGGGGTTTTCCCACTCTTTGGCACACCTCACAAGACTGGACATAGGTAGAAACATCCTTGCCCATTCCCTCCCAGTGGAATGACCCCCCCAAACGGTCTTTGGTCCTGTTCACCCCAGCATGGCCACTAGGGTGATCATGGGCTAAGCTCAAGAGCTTGGCCCGGTATTTAGTTGGAACTACCAACTGTCTCTGAGGATGCCAGTCTTCCTGGTGTCCCCCAGAAAGAGTTTCCTTGTATAAAAGTCCTCTTTCTACAACAAACCTGGATCTATTAGAAGAGCTGAGAGGCGGTGGGTTGCTCCGTGCCGCCGTCCAAGCTCTCTGGAGGCTTTCATCTGCTTCCTGTTCGGTCTGGAACTGTTCCCTTGATGCTGGAGACATCAGTTCCTCATGGGATTGTGGACCTAGGCTTGGTCCCTCTGGAAGCGATATAGGGGATGGAGCTGTTTCTGTTGACTGTGAACCGCTCTCCGCTGGTGCACTATGTTGGGATTCAGGCTCCGGCTGAGCCTCTTGTGTAGGGTTATCGGCTGCTGCCAGTTCAGGTTCGGTGGGGCCCTCTGGTGTTGAGGTTGCAAGTACTGGATTCAGTGCTGACACGGGGTCTGGTGTTGGTTGTTTGGCTGGTTCCGGTTCTGGGACTGGTTCCGTCTGGGTCTCTGGGACTGGATCCACTACTGCTGTTGCAGACATTGGCCTGGGGTCCAGGTCCATCACCTCTGACTGGGTCCTGATAGAAGTTTCCGGAACAGAGCTAGGCCTCACGGCTTGTTTAGCCTGGTTGCGGGTGACCATTCCCACCCTCTTGGCCTGCTTCACATGATTGGCCAAGTCTTCCCCCAACAGCATGGGGATGGGATAATCATCATAGACTGCAAAAGTCCACATTCCTGACCAGCCCTTGTACTGGACAGGCAACTTGGCTGTAGGCAAATTGAAAGAGTTGGACTTGAAGGGTTGAATCGTCACTTGGATCTCTGGGTTGATTAAATTGGGGTCCACTAAGGAAGCATGGATAGCTGACACTTGTGCTCCGGTGTCCCTCCACGCGGTGACCTTCTTCCCACCCACACTCACAGTTTCCCTCCGCTCCAAGGGTATCTGGGAGGTATCTGGGCCTGTGGACCTCTGGTGTGATTCCGGTGCAATGAACTGTAATCTGTTGGGGTTCTTGGGGCAGTTGGCCTTTACATGCCCCAGCTCGTTACATTTAAAACATCGTCCAGCTGACGGGTCACCGGGGCGAGGAGGGTTGCTGGAGAACGGGGTGGTGGGACGATAAGGGGTCTGGAGGGTTCTTTGGGAGGTAGGTGGGGCTTTGGGCGGCCCCCGGTAATAGGGTGTGGTCTGGGGTGGTCCCTTCTGGTCTCCGCTCCAACTGCGACCAGTTTTCTTCTTCTCTGCCACCTCCACCCATCTGGCTCCAATCTCTCCTGCCTCAATTACAGTTTTGGGTTTCCCATCTAGGATGTATCTTTCTATTTCCTCAGGAACACCCTCTAAGAATTGTTCCATTTGCATTAGGAAGGGCAAATTTACTGGAGATTCAACACTTGCTCCTGATATCCAGGCATCCCAATGTTTTACAATGTGGTAGGCATGTCGGGTAAATGACATGTCTGGTTTCCACCTTAGGGCTCTGAACCTCTGACGAGACTGCTCGGGTGTTATCCCCATTCTGACTCTCGCCTTGGATTTAAACAGTTCATACTTGTTCATGTGTTCTTTAGGCATTTCAGCTGCCACCTCAGCTAAGGGTCCACTGAGCTGCGGCCTCAGCTCTACCATGTATTGGTCAGTAGAGATGTTGTACCCAAGGCAGGCCCTTTCGAAGTTTTCTAAGAAGGCCTCAGTATCATCACCTGCCTTGTAGGTGGGGAACTTTCTGGGATGGGAAGTGGTACCTGGAGAAGGATTGCTAGGGTTTGTTGGTATATTCTGCTGGGCCTTTATCCTCTCCATCTCCTCCACATGCTTCCTTGCCTCCATTTCCCTCTTGTGGGCAGCCTCCTGTACCTCCTTCTCCAGCCGCATGAGTTCTATCTGTCTTTCATGTTCCCTTTGTTTTTCCTCAGCCTGCAATTTGGCTAATTCCAGCTGTAGTCGAGCTGAGGATTTGGCCATTCTAACCTCTCTGTTTTTAACTAACTTTACACCCGAGGTTTAGAAATAAACAAACAAAACTTGGCTGTAAAATTTTGCTGTGCTGGAATAGAATACCTATTCTCTGATAGTGATTGTCAGCCTACAGAAAAAGACAATTCCCTTGTCTCTGCTCTGGGCCCAAATTAAAGCAAAAAACCTCCAACTACTTGGAAAACTGCTTACCCAGCCCAAAGAAAAAAAAAAATTTCTTTTCAAACCTGTGCTCCTTGTAAAACAAAAAAAAAAATCAAAATCCTAAAAAAAAAACCCTGCCACTTTTGTCTCCAGGCAAATGGGTAGAGCACACACCCCCTATTTACTTTTAGGAAGAAAAGAAAAAAAAAACCTCTGGGTTGGAAGACTGTGAATTTCCCTGCAGGAGTTAAGTACCCTGCCTCCAGGCAAGAAAACCTGCAATTCACAAGATAATCCCCTTTTGTCTCTGCTTGGCCACAAAGCAGAGAGAAACCAAGCTGCTTTCAGTTTCAAAGCTGCCTTCTGGACTTCCTAAAAATTCCTTTTTAAAATCTGTATTTCTAGTTCAAAAAATCTCAACTGGATCTCAAAATGATTTCAGGTTAATCCCACCACTGTGCCACCATGTCAAGGTTCCTCCCCCACTCTGAACTCTAGGGTACAGATGTGGGGACCTGCATGAAAAACCTCCTAAGCTTATCTTTACCAGCTTAGGTCAAAACTTCCCCAAGGTAACAAATATTACCCCCGTTATCCTTGGAATGGCCGCTACCACCACCAAACTAATACTGGTTACTGGGGAAGAGCTGTTTGGACGCGTCCTTCCCCCCAAAATACTTCCCAAAACCTTGCACCCCACTTCCTGGACAAGGTTTGGTAAAAAGCCTCACCAATTTGCCTAGGTGACTACAGACCCAGACCCTTGGATCTTAAGAACAATGAACAATCCTCCCAACACTTGCACTCCCCCTTTCCTGGGAAATGTTGGATAAAAAGCCTCACCAATTTGCATAGGTGACCACAGACCCAAACCCTTGGATCTGAGAACAATGAAAAAGCATTCAGTGTTTTACAAGAAGACTTTTAATAAAAAATAGAAGTAAATAGAAATAAAGAAATCCCCCCTGTAAAATCAGGATGGTATATATCTTACAGGGTAATTAGATTCAAAAACATAGAGAACCCCTCTAGGCAAAACCTTAAGTTACAAAAAAGATACACAGACAGAAATAGTTATTCTATTCAGCACAATTCTTTTCTCAGCCATTTAAAGAAATCATAATCTAACACATACCTAGCTAGATTACTTACTAAAAGTTCTAAGACTCCATTCCTGTTCTGTCCCCGGCCAAGACGACTACAGACAGACACCCAAACCCTTTGTTTCTCTCCCTCCTCCCAGCTTTTGAAAGTATCTTGTCTCCTCATTGGTCATTTTGGTCAGGTGCCAGCGAGGTTACCTTTAGCTTCTTAACCCTTTACAGGTGAGAGGAGCTTTCCCCTGGCCAGGAGGGATTTCAAAGGGTTTTACCCTTCCCTTTATATTTATGACAAGGCCTGTGAGCAATTTAGCGTGGCCGTAGAAGACGTCAGGCCTGAAACAGGTTGACGTGAGTAGTTGACCGAGGGATAACCATGTACCAGTAAATTACAAGATTACAGGAAAAGATGAAAGCGCTGATGTTCTGGAAACTGTGCAGCAATATGCTGGAAAATATGCTGCACTGTCCAGTTAATACTGCAAGATGCCTAACAGTAACATTTTGGGGAATTCTGTAATAACCTGAAGTTGCTATGGGAACTTATTCTCATAGATGTTAATGAGAATAAGGGCAACGAAGGGGGTAGCCTATGAGAAATGCGGCACTCTAAAATTCATGGGGTGTGGAAGTGCAAATAAGAAAAAGCGATCAACACTTTCATGCATATGCATGAGCATAGAGGGTGTAAAAGAAACTCAGTTTAAAGCTGTTGCCTAAGTAGGCAAGGAACCATATCTGGGAAACATCCAACAGGACAGCCACCTGCTAATCATTTTACTCATCTTGATGTTTCCCCAGGGGATGTGAGTATGAAAGCACTGATGCTGGACCCCTTATGGTTTATCTCTTTCTCTGCATATGTTTTAATAGTTGTGACATTTTTCATCTGTACCATAAAATTATTAATAAAAGGACAGTTGATAACTTGTGAGTTTATTACTTGTGGTCATGGTTCATCCTGTGCTCCTAGAGTCTCCAAACCTAATGCTATCTGTTGGTGATTGTCACCCTGGTAATCCTGTTACTCTAGTTATTTGGGAGCTCGAACGCTTAGCACTGATCACTGTGGTGGTCTGAGATACTATGGGTAATACCAACCCATCAGGACTACAAGACAAAGCTAAAGCATCATAATTGCATTCCTTTCTGGTGATAGTCTTGCCTAATATATACCAACAGTGTGCAATAACTTCTACGTACTGGACAGAAACAAATGGATATAAACTGGTCATCGGGAAGTTTACACTTGAAATTAGACAAAGGTTTCTAACCATCAGAGGAGTGAAGTTCTGGAATAGCTTTCCAAGGGAAGCAGCGGGGGCAAAAGACCTATCTGGCTTTAAGATTAAACTCGATAAGTTTGTGGAGGAGATGGTATGATGGGCTAACATGATTTTGGCAATTAATTGATCTTTAAATATTCATGGTAAATAGGCCCAATGGCATCTGATGGGATGTTAGATGGGGTGGGACCTGAGTTTCCATTGAAATGGGTTTTTTAAGGAAAATGGCTTTTTTTTTTTTTTTGACGATGGACAGTTTTGTGGAAAACATGCAATTTGTCAAAGAAAAATCAGGGTTTTGACACAATATACACGTCAGAGGTTCGATATCTCATGTGTGCATATAAGTGTTTTTCTGGAGGTAGCCACTTAAACATATTGCCGTTTTCCCAACTTTTAAAACATGAGCTCTACAAATCAACATCAAGCTATGTGTGCATTAGAAAACCAGCATCTTCACATCTTTTTTCACCCAAAAGACCTGATTCTGAGGGTTACTGTGTGATTGCAACGTCATTAATGTCAGTCATTGACACTCGATACCTTTCAGGTCAAGCGCCACATTTAGAAAGTGATACATATTGTGGGCTAATTTTTCAGTGAGTGTGTCTCAAGGAAAATAAATCCCGTTGTTATAATGGCTATGTAGTTTACAGAGGTATTTTTATGATGGATCTCTTAGTAGTAATCACTCTCCATTTTTTACTATCATAATGCACACTAAGATGGAACCATTGTTTTCAAAATTCTAACAAATGTCGTGTGTATGTAAGTATGTCTCTTTGAAACTGTAGTCAGAAGTGGTAAATAATAGCCAATTCTTCTGCCTTTATAATGCAAATTGATGGAAGGTAGATTCGCTGTGGATAATTAGATTGATTTTAGTTTACCACTCTAAATATAGACAGTTTTTTTTAAAATGATTGCAGTAATCCTATGAAAAGAAAAGCTGGTATAGAAAGATACTGTTTCAGGCTGGACAAAACATAGCTTAAATAGGCACATTTTTGATCATGAATTATATTTTACATAAAATTCATTTTGAATCAGAAAAACCAGTTATGTTTTGTATCTATTGTCTTTCTTTTGAAAGAATCTCCACATCAAATTCTTCTGTCTTCAGTAGCTTTCACAATCTGTGTTTTCATGCGGAGGGCTAACAAAAATTATAACAAAAGGCAATAATTTGTATAGCAATTTAATTTTGTTTAATAGAACAAAATAGAATTACTAGAAAATCCTACAAAGTGTGAAGTGTGTGTGTGTATATATATACACACATACAACTCTAGGTTGTGCTATATTACCACATAACTGATGCCACTTTTGTGTCCTGATGTTATAACGGTCAGCTACTGTATAAAACCTTTTGGTTTAGTATGTGTTGTTTCCTGTTACGAATTATTGAGACTATATAAAATTTAACCAATTAATTTTTGGATGTTAGCAAAGCAGAACACAAATCGAAATGGCTTTCTTTTTTTTTTCCACTAAGGAAGTGGCATAGCAGGAACCAATCTAATACTTGTACAGAACAGCATCTATTTTTAGCAAAGCGGTGTTCACTAAATATAATTTGGGCATCCTGAATGGAATATGTGAACTATTGAAATGTAACTCCTCCATGTTAGGAATTGAAGATTATGCCACATGTCACTACTAAGGTAATTTACTCTAACTTTGGGATAAGATCTTGATTTTGACCTATGACTTCACTGTCATGAGGTATTAAAGATCTCCACACATACATAATATTTGTATGTTTTCTAAAATAGAAACTATTGACAAAGATGAAAATCAGTTAGCAGAACTCTCATATATTTTTCTAAATAAATCTTATTTTCACTGGGACAGACTGTGCCCCTGAGAGGGGACCCTCTGAGCAGAGGCACAGGATGGGTATTGGATGTTTTCAGTCTGCAGTGTGGGAAAAGTCTCCTGTACACTTTGCATTTGTTTCCTCTTCCCCCATAGATATTGCAGAAGATACATTAGACCAGAGTGAAGCTCTCAAGTCCTGTTCTGATGTGGGCTCAACCTGTTACCTCATATCTGTCTGCTTACCTAGATTTTTAACACCTAGTCTGTCAATGTAGCTAGGTAACAACATGATGAGATAACTGGCTCTGTGGATGAGGGGAAAGCAGTGGACATGTTGTTCCTTGACTTTAGCAAAGCTTTGGATTCGATCTCCCACAGTATTCTTGCCAGCAAGTTAAAGACGTATGGGCTGGATGAATGGACTATAAGGTGGATAGAAAGATGGCTAGAACATCGGGGTTAACGGGTAGTGATCAATGACTCCATGTCTAGTTGGCAGCTGCTATCAAGTGGAATGCCCCAAGGGTTGGTCCTGGGGCCGGTTTTGTTCAATATCTTCATAAATGATCTGGAGGATGGCGTGGACTGCACCCTCAGCAAGTTTTCAGATGACACTAAGCTGGGAGGAGTGGTAGATACGCTGGAGGGGTAGGGATAGGATACAGAGGGACTTAGACAAATTAGGGGATTGGGCCAAAAGAAATCTGATGAGGTTCAATAAGGACAAGTGCAGAGTCCTGCACTTAGGACGGAAGAATCCCATGCACTACTACAGACTAGGGACCGAATGGCTAGGCAGCAGTCCTGCAGAAAAGGATCTAGGGGTTACGGTGGACGAGAAGCTGGATATGAGTCAGCAGTGTGCCCTTGTTGCCAAGAAGGCTAACAGCATTTTGGGCTGTATAAGTAGGGGCATTGCCAGCAGATCAAGGGATGTGATCGATCCTCTCTATTCGACATTGGGGAGGCCTCATCTGGAGTACTGTGTCCAGTTTTGGGCCCCACACTACAAGAAGGATGTGGATAAATTGGAAAGAGTCCAGCGAAGGGCAACAAAAATGATTAGGGGACTGGAACACATGACTTATGAGGAGAGGCTGAGGGAACTGGGATTGTTTCTTCTGCAGAAGAGAAGAATGAGGGTGGATTTGATAGCTGCTTTCAGTTACCTGAAAGGGGGTTCCAAAGAGATGGCTCTAGACTATTTTCAGGGATAGCAGATGACAGAACAAGGAGTAATGGTCTCAAGTTGCAGTGGGGGAGGTTTAGGTTGGATATTAGGAAAAACTATTTCACTAGGAGGGTGGTGAAACACTGGAATGCGTTACCTAGGGAGGTGGTGGAATCTCCTTCCTTTGAGGTTTTTAAGATCAGGCTTGACAAAACCCTGGCTGGGATGATTTAGTTGGGGATTGGTCCAACTCTGAGCAGGGGGTTGGATTAGATGACCTCCTGAGGTCCCTTCCAACCCTGATATTCTATGAGCACCTTACCTTTGTCAGGACTCCATTCTTCTTTCCATTAGTTACAGTGGGAACATTAGCATGGACAGTGTTGTAATGGGCACTAAAGGTTTAACCACTGTGTTGTCTTGTCCTGACTTGTTCCAGGCAGGGTCAAACAAGGTAATATTTAAAATGCTGTTAGTAGTTCTCTAAACTAGTGCTCCCACTGGTTCTGCCACAAGTTAAGCTGCACCAAAAGTGGCAATAGTGGGAAAAGAGGTAAGACAAAGAAAACCCCTGTCATAAATATAAAGGGAAGGGTAAACCCCTTTAAAATCCCTCCTGGCCAGAGGAAAAATCCTCTCACCTGTAAAGGGTTAAGAAGTTAAAGGTAACCTCGCTGGCACCTGACCAAAATGACCAATGAGGAGACAAGATACTTTCAAAAGCTGGGAGGAGGGAGAGAAACAAAGGGTCTGGGGCTGTCTGTACGCTGCTTTTGCCAGGGACAGAACAGGAATGGAGTCTTAGAACTTTTAGTAAGTAATCTAGCTAGGTATGTGTTAGATTATGATTTCTTTAAATGGCTGAGAAAAGAACTGTGCTGAATAGAATGACTATCCCTGTCTGTGTCTTTTTTGTAACTTAAGGTTTTGCCTAGAGGGATTCTCTATGTTTTGAATCTAATTACCCTGTAAGGTATCTACCATCCTGATATTAGAGAGGTGATTCCTTTACTTCTATTAAAAGTCTTCTTGTAAGAAAACTGAATGCTTTTTCATTGTTCTCAGATCCAAGGGTTTGGGTCTGTGGTCACCTATGCAAATTGGTGAGGATTTTTACCAAACCTTTCCCAGGAAGTGGGGTGCAAGGGTTGGGAGGATTTTGGGGGGAAAGATGTGTCCAAACTACATTTCCCAGTAAACCCAGTTAGAGTTTGGTGGTGGCAGTGGATATTCCAAGGACAAAGGATAAAATTAATTTGTACCTTGGGGCAGTTTTAACCTAAGCTGGTAAAAGTAAGCTTAGGAGGTTTTCATGCAGGTCCCCACATCTGTACCCTAGAGTTCAGAGTAGGGGAGGAACCTTGACATCCCCACTGCCAGATTGCAGTCTCTGCAGCTCATGGCCGATGTTTCTGGGACTTTAGTAGGAGTGCCTTACCAGTATTCAGAGGAAATTGGGTTAGTTTATTTAATTTACTTTGCAAAGATCTTTCGTGTTTTTTCACCCATCAATTAATTGATTTCTTAAAGGGCTGTTGTATGTATTTCCACCAATTCAAAACACAAGTGCATGAGATTTAAATCTGGTGTACTGCCAGCTGATGGACTCTTCTTTCAAGCCATTGGATAGTGTTCATGTCACTATCTCTGGCTAAAGATTTCTTGCTGTGAGAAAGCAGTTAGTGAGCAAGATAAAAGTTCTTATGGCTGACCCAACTTGTGCCTTATACCACCTTGAGCAAGTAGTTTTGCAAGACCTTCTAAATTTTTTTCCTAAGGTGGTGATGCCATGCCATATACACCAGTCTATAACTGCCTTCTTCCCCAGGCATGACTCGCCAAGAGATGTCAGGTTGTATAGGATGGATGTGAAAAGAGACATGGGTTGTCATATGTACAGGACTAAGCCTTCCAGTTTGTCATCTCAACTGTTTGTGGCTTTTGCAGAGAATAAAAGTCATAATCTTTGCACTGAAGCAATATCTTACTATTATGCCTGTGCCACAAAGGCCTTGTCTATATTAGAAAAATAGTATCCCTATTACAGCCACTGTTAACAATGGTTGAGCTGCACTGGTAGTAACCACAATGTAAGGGATAATGTACGCAGGGCTTGGTCTTCTCTCTACTGTGTTGTAAGAATCTGCTCTGAGTCCTCTTTTTTCCATAATGACCTGAGTGAGCATCAGTGTAACTTTTGCTGGCTGTTGCTCTGACACAGTTTTTGTTTTTTCTAGTGTAGACGCACCCTTGGAGTTCAAATCATACTTTTAAAAAATATTACTCCCCTCAACTCTGGAGCCAGACTTGATGTTTGTTGGGGACAGTCCTTCAGCCTCTTTTTAACGAGTACTCCTAAAACCTCCTCCTGGGAATTGCTTTTGCTTGCTAGAATCAGAGAGCGGAGAGGCAATTTCACGAGGGAGGAAGAATGGCTAGTTAGCAGTAAATGAAGTTGTTAGCATCAGAATGACCCTCTCCCTGCTTTAGAATCTTTAACTAGACTTCACTAAGGGCATGACTACACTTGCAGATGGAGAGCATTGTGAGTTAAACCTCCCTTCGGAGAGTGCAGTAGGGAAAGCGCTGCAGTCTGTCCACACTGACAGCTGCAATCGCACTGGTGTGGGCACATTTGCAGTACCTGCAGTGGCATTGGGAGTGGTGCATTGTGGGCAGCTATCCCACAGAGCACCTCTTCCCATTCTGGCGCTGTGGCTGGTGGGGGGGCGGGGCGTTGGGACAGGATGCAGAATGCCCCGTGATGCATCTGTTCGCATCCCAGGATTCCCTTTGCTACCATCCACATTTGGCACCATCTTTCAACGTTTTTTGTACTGCGTGCTCTGTCTTTCCTTTCGGTCTGTGGGAATGGAGCCCAAACTGCTGAGGAGTATGCGGACGAGTCTCGCCAGCACATCACGTTTGGCAGTCGAGTTATTCCTTATGATCCAAAGTGAAGGTGAGGACTCCAATAATGATATTGACTCAAGTAACGCATATGACACGAGTTTGCTTGTGGAATTCACGGACATGCTCACCACCGTGGAACACCACGTTGGGGCTCGGGAAACAAGCACTGAGTAGTGGAATCACATCATCATGTAAGTCTGGGATGTTGAGCAGTGGCTGCAGAACTTTCGGATGAGAAGAGCCACTTTCATGGGACTGTGTGAGGAGCTCACCCCCACCCTGCTGCGCAAGGACACGAGATTGATGGTAGAGAAGCAGGTGACTATTGCAATCTGGAAACTGGCAACTCCAGACAGCTACTGATCGGTCGCTAACCAGTTTGGAATGGGGAAGGCAACCGTTGGAATCGTGTTGATGCAAGTTTGCAGGGCCATTAATCACATCCTGCTTAGAAGATCCGTGACTCTGGGTAACGTGCATGACGTGGCTGGCTTTGCATAAATGGGTTTCTCTAACTGTGGAGGGGCGATAGATGGCATGCATATTCCAATTCTGGCACCAGCCCACCTAGCCTCCGAGTACATTAATTGGAAGGGGTATTTCTCAATGGTTCTCCAGGCACTTGTGGATCACTGTGGGCGTTTCATTGACATTAACACAGGCTGGCCCAGAAAGGTGCATGACATACGCAGCTGCAAGCTGGGACTTTTTTCCCAGACCAGAAGATCACCGTAGGGGAAGTCGAAATGCCCACTGTGATCTTTGGAGACCCCGCTTACCCTTTAATGCCATGGCTCATGAAACCGTACACAGGGAGCCGTGACAGCAGCAAGGAGTGGTTTAACAGGCTAAGCTGGTGCAGAATGACTGGAGTGTGCTTTTGGCTGTTTAAAGGGCCGCTGGCACTCTCTGTATGGAACGCTGGACCTGGCTAATCACAGCATCCCGTGAAAGGAAGGGTGAAAGATTCACTCAGGCATGGAACTCAGAGGTTCAACAGCCAGAGAGCAGGGCTATTAAAGGGGCCCAGCGCGGGGCTGTAAGGATTAGGGATGCCTTGAGGGAGCAATTTGAGAATGAAAGCCACCAGTAATGTCTGGTATCCTGCACAGGAGTGAAGTGCAGTGGTTCCAATGTTAGTAGGAATCTGTGTTTGCTACGCTGACTTGCAGTTCCTGTTGCTTTCCTGGGCTACTGTATCTTTTACTTAATGCAATAATAAAGAATGTTTTCAAAGCCAAAAAAATCATTTATTGAAAAGTAAATTCATTTGAAAAGAGACACAACTGCTTGGGAAACAGAAAGGACAAGGGGGTGGGGAACAGTACAATCACAGATTTGTGTATATCCTGTCTGGAGTGCTGTGCAAGGAGTGCTGCACTCCAGGATGGCTATACTGCATGGTGATGGGGGTTGAGTGCAGTGGGTAAGGGTCATAGTTTTCAGGGCTGGGTGGTGAAGCTACAGGTGTGGGAGGCAACTGGTGGTGGTAAGAACCCAGATGTTGGGGAAAGTGGGTTGGAGGTGACATGGGGGCACAAGGGAAAGAGTTTTGGGACAAGGGCTGCGGGGTGGGGGGGCAGGCACAGTAGTGCTCTGCATGCATTGCTACGAGCACCTATATCGAGTCCGCCTGCCGCTCCATGATGCTTAGCAGCTGTTCCGTGCTTTGGTGCTGGTGAGCCGCATCTGCTGGCGGACCCTCCTTTCACTCTCCCACCACTCCTGCCCTTTTTGATTTTCATTACTTGAATGCTGCATTACTTCATGCAACATGTCTTCCTTGCTTCTACGTGGCCTCTTTCTGATTCTTTGGAGTCTTTTGGCCGGTGATAACACAGATGGCTGATATCTCAAGTTTGCATCTGTAAAGGCAAAATGCAACACTTAACAGAGGCAGCATTGTTCACACCAGACAGAGCAATGATTCTGCTGTACTTAAGGGCAAGCACAGTCTACACAATAGCATAATTTGCCTATCCCAAAGTGAGCACACATAATCCCCGCATTAAATGGTGAGTAAGCACAGGGTCAAGCGTGACTGATTGTTTTATGGCTGTACTGTCCTCTGGGTTTCTGTGCCTTGAGGAGAGCCAACAGCGGCAGGGGGCCCATATACTGAACACTGTCCCCACATTTTTCACAGGAGTTCATCCTGGAAGATATCTAGCTGCTGATGGTGATCTGGGAAGCAAGGGAGGGTCTTCTACTGCAATGTGGCTTCCACCCTTGCCCATATGCAGCTTGCCTGTGCGCAGCAATGATCCCCACGCCCCTCACAGCACAGTGACATGGACAAGTTAGCCTGACTGGGACAAGGAGCACAGTGGCTCTCCCGAGAAACCTGCGCAAGTGCATTGCCCAAGTTCTGGATGAGACCTTTGAAGAGATCACTGAGGCCGATTACTGCGATGTGAGAGAGCACATCAACGCCCCATTCCGCCTCTAGGCATGCATGCAGCCCTAACCCTCCTCACCTCAAGAGCCCGCACCGAATAACTTCCTTCCCAAAATAAAAGCTGCTTACCAGGAACCTCCTCTGGTGTTTGTCCTCCCCAAGCACTGACCGCCACGACTGGCTACCTTCCTCCTGGCTTGAGAACAGCTCCTGGCTGCACGCATCTAGGGATTCCTGGGTGTCTTCCTCCACCTCAGCACCCTCGCTCCTGCTTTCCTCCTCCTCCTCCTCCTGCTTTGTTGCACTGGGCTCTGAAGTGTGCATTGTGGTCCCTGGAGGGGAGGTGGGGTCGCCCCCAAGTATCGCATCCAGCTCTTTGTGGAAACTGCAGGTCACAGGGGCAGCACCAGAGCTGTGGTTTGTCTTGCGCTTTGCAGTAGGAATTCCGCAGCTCCTTCACTTTAATCCTGCACTACAGTGCATCCTGGTCATGGCCCCTTTCCATCATGTCCCTTGATATCCGCCCTCGGGTATCGTAATTCCTGTGGCTGGAGTGCAGCTGGGACTAGACAGCTTCCTTTCCCCCCCCCCCCCCAAACACTGATGAGGTCCAGCACCTCGCTATGTCTCCATACTGGGGCTTGCCTGGCGCGTGGAGGCATGGTCACCTGGAAAGATTTGCTGAGAGCACTCCACGCCTGGCTGAACAAACAGGAAGGGATTTTTCAAAATCCCCAAAGAATTTAAAGGGCGGGTCTGACAGTTGGTCACCTGAGGGCAGGGCAGTAGAGTTCAAAGTGATGACCAGAGAGGCTAGAACAGGCATTGTGGGACACTTCCAGAGACCGATCAGAGCGCATTAATAGTCCAGGGAATCCACAGTGGCGCTGCGGTGCTCCAGCGGGGGCACAGCAAACGTTCTTCCACTCGCCAAGGTGGAGTACCAGGAGCGCTCTAGCCGGGGAGTCAGAGCGCTCTACATGCCTTACCATTGTGGACGGGGATTGAGCTTGTGCGCCTGGGGCTCCTTTATTGCGCTGTAACTCACAAGCGTAGCCAAGGCCTAAGGCAAAGAGGAAGCGAGACTGGTCAGAGGAGCAAAGCTTTTATAACCGTGATGTGGAATGTTCTGAACCAGTCAGTCAGTGTATGTACATGCCTGTTTATTGCTTGTGGTGGTTCTGGCACTCACTTAGCATAACACACAGCTCCTATAACAGGGATCAAAAGAAGTTTGAAAATTTC
Source organism: Lepidochelys olivacea (assembly GCF_965140295.1). NCBI lineage: Eukaryota > Metazoa > Chordata > Testudines > Cheloniidae > Lepidochelys > Lepidochelys olivacea. The sequence continues at coordinate 101,250,448 of NC_140414.1, forward strand.
AGCCACCAGCAGATAACATTCTTTGGTGTTCTATTATTTGTATGGGGCAATGCCCATAATCAACCCCTCTGTGCTATGCACTATACAGACATACACAAAGATACTGCCCTGAGGAGCTTGCACTCCCATTGCTTGTTTTACTGATGTATGAGAATCGATCAGATCTGTTTTATGTTAGGTGCATTGCAGAAATGACACGTTATGTTGCGTCATTTCTGCAATGCACCTATAACCTTTCATAGGAAGACCACCTGGTGTGAGATTATGGAAAGTTTCACCACAAAATAATTCTACAGAGGAAGGCTGATGCTACACTAATAGGCCAAGATTTTCAAATTGACTAGTGATTTTGGGGGTCCACCCATTAAAGTGTCTCAAGTTGGACAATCAAAAACTGAAGCACCTAAAATCACTAGTTAATTTAGAAAATCTTAGCCATAGTCAATACTTTTACTGTATTTATTAATGATGTTGACTGTACATATTGACAACTTGTACTAGGGCTATATTTCCTCTATACTAATTAATGGCTTTTTAGCAGCAGGCTGATGCAGAATTAATGCTTGAACTTGACCTGTTACTAATAACTTAATAAATTTTAGTAGTAATGAATTACTACTATTAACTACAGCTATTATTTCCAATATCTAAAAGCAAACAAGCTACAATTCATGCTTTAGAAATTGAATATTACTAGTGATACAGATCACATTATTTTTGTTCTATAACCCTCTTTGGCTCCTTATTTCCCATCTAATTGCAACAGAAAAACCACTGTTCAGAAGAGTATGAATCCTAAAGATCCTGCTAAAAAGGTAAATTAAAGTCAGCATTTCATCACTGAGTAAACACAATGCTACTGGTGAAAAACGGATAGAAAGGCACCAGCGTATGTATGCAACATGAAAACAGAAATATAAAGATGCTCAATCTGATAAGTTTGCTAACAAAGTGTCTGATCAAAGAAAAAGGAACTGGATGATAAAAACAGGGATATTTCCCCCAGATTTTTTTAGTCTTATTTCTAACTCCAAGATCTGATTGTTGCAGGGCAACTCCTTTGCAGCGCTAGGCACAGCATCATCTGCCAGGGGTGGGAGAAGGGCTGGAGTAAATCAGTCCCACGCTGGAGAGTTTTTATTCCTCACATATGGAAAACCTATTTACAAGGTGGGCCTCAGGATAGGCCCAAGGAATACTTTTCAGCCAAAAAGAAATAAATTCATAATACAAAGAAGGGAATACTTTTCCCTGCCCCCTCTATGGGAGGTTGTCTTAGTGTGCTGCCCTCTGGATATCAGTCTGTCCCCTATAGGGAGGAGAGCAGCCTTTCATTGAGGAGAAGCCTCTTTCCCCCCACCAGCTTATCTCCCATCTCTCCTCCCACTCGCTCACCAGGAAGGAGCAGGGGTGTTAAAGGTCACAAGCAGCCCTTAATTGGACTCTGATGTAACCTCTTTTCAGCTCCTGGGGAAAAAGGTCTTTACCATTCTAGGGCTGATATTCCTGTCATCAGCCACTCTTTTACAGCTGTCCTGGTTGACTTGTCACCCAAGGGAAAAACATTGAGGTCAAAAAGTAAAAGCTCTTCCTTTGTTTTTCTTTCTGTGATTAGTTCTCACTGTTTGACTGCTCCACATGTCTTTTATTTTTCCCCCTTTCAGTCATTCATTTTAATCTTGGGTTATTTTTTGTCCTTTTTTAATGTTTCCTATACACTCATTTATTTTCTGTTCACCTTCTATGCTTATTTTTTCCTTCTATATGGTTACTGTATTTTTTTTCCCCTGTTTTCTACTATATTATTTTCTCCTTTTGTCTCCCTCCCCATCTGTCTTTTCCCCTCACTCCATTCTCTCTGCTGGCTGGCCTCCATTGAAAATACTGCAATATATTGTTCACAATATTTTTGCCAGCAAGACTCTATCCCTGACACAGAGGAAAAATAAGTGCTGCTTTGGAGGTAGTCAGGGAGCTGGCACAACACCAGTGAACATAATCCATCCCTGGCAGGAGGCAGACTAGATGACCTAAACAGATTTCCCTACATCTAACTTCTATGATTCTATGGAAACAGTAAGGGAAATGGACAGGATCCAAAACACCCAACAGTGGCATGAATATCCAGCTCGTTTGTAGAGGACTTTGTGGTCTCTAGGGAGATCCAGATCTGAAACAAAGGCTTCGCTTTCTCTTACTAATGTTTATTTTGCATTTCATCTTGCATATGGAATAAGAATAATAATAAAGCATCCCCTTTGATTTCTTTAACTAAATGCTTCACTTTTATTAAATGGATGAGAAGAGCGTCTGTGCTCAGAATGCCCAAGGGCAAATCCAGTCCCCTCATCTGCTGTGATGGAGATCTGTGTGAACTTTCTTTACAGAGATTTCTGTGGAGAGGAACTGGTGGCTCCTGGATCTACATCCTCTCTGCAGCACCGATACTAGTTGTGCAACACAGATTAGGGCATGGATGCGCTAGAGGGCCAGGGCCAGAGGTTAAGATAAGGCCCCCAAAGTTTATTTTCTCCTGGCCTGGAGCAGCTCCATAGCCACTCCATTCCATTAGGGATGTCTCATTCCCATTCTCTGTGTATCTACCCGATATCCAACCCCGTTCCATGAGTCAGGCACTGCCTCAAGATCTCAGCCCCCATGTAATGACCCAAGAGTTAAAAATACTTTTCATCTTGACCTCGGTATATTTAGTCAGTAGTTTATGTGGACTTCAGCCCATGTGCCTATGTGTTAAAACTTAACCCAATAGTTTCTGAAGTCCAATATTGTATATAACACACACACACACACACATGCACAAAACAAAAAGCAAAACACATAGCAGAGACTTGCTTGGTATCTATCAGAATTTATGGAAAGGAAGGTATCCGCTGAGTATATTCTTTCATTATGGGATACTGTATGCGATGTGCAGGCGGTAGGACGGAAGAATCCCACGCACCGCTACAGACTAGGGACTGAAGGGCTAGGCAGCAGTTCTGCAGAAAAGGACCTAGGGGTTACAGTGGATGAGAAGCTGGATATGAGTCAATAGTATGCCCTTGTTGCCAAGAAGGCCAATGGCATTTTGGGATGTATAAGTAGGGGCATTGCCAGCAGATCGAGGGACATGATCGTTCTCCTTTATTCGACATTGGTGAGGCCTTATCTTGAGTACTGTGTCCAGTTTTGGGCCCCACACTACAAGAAGGCTGTGGAAAAATTGGAAAACGTCCAGCGGAGGGCAACAAAAATGATTACGGGACTAGAACACATGACTTATGAGGAGAGGCTGAGGGAACTAGGATTGTTTATTCTGCGGAAGAGAAGAATGAGGTGGGATTTGATAGCTGCTTTCAACTACCGGAAAGGGGGTTCCAAAGAGGATGGCTCTAAACTGTTCTCAGTGGTAGCAGATGTCAGAACAAGGAGCATTGGTCTCAAGTTGCAGTGGGAGAGGTTTAGGTTGGATATTGGGAAAAACTGTTTCACTAGGAGGGTGGTGAAACACTGGAATGCGTAACCTAGGGAGGTGGTGGAATCTCTTTCCTTAGAAGTTTTTAAGGTCAGGCTTGACAAAGCCCTGGCTGGGATGATTTAGTTGGGGATTGGTCCTGCTTTGAGCAGGGGTTGGACTAGATGACCTCCTGAGGTCCCTTCCAACCCTGATATTCTATGAGGTCAGACTAGATCATCACAATGGTCCCTGCTGGTCTTAAAGTCTATGAATAGCCTGGAGTGATGCCAAGCTCATTTATAAACATGGAAACTGGATAAAGTGGAAAATTATGGAGACAATTACTATTACATGCATTGGCATAATAGTTGTTTTATTGCCTCAATTTATCAGCCACCTAACATGAAATCCATAGATAACTTGTTTTTATTTTTATTTTATTTTAAAACTACATATCTATGAAAACTTGAGACTAGCCACCTGGTTAGAAACAAAATCACGAATTAAAATAGAAAAGATTCCCCAAATTTAAGGCTAATTTGTGCCATTTAAGTACATATCTTAAGGTCCCAGTCTTAAGCATTTTATTTGCAAGTCTTTGTGTCTCCATCAGCCTGCTCACATTCTCCAAATTGGTACTAGTTACATTTCTGTCTGCACTGAAATAGGGCATGAAATCCCCTCTACCTCACAGTTCTAGAGGAAAGGAACTGCCAGGACACAGTTCTAAATAAATACTATGCTAGGGCTTGAGTCTTTTATTGTGATTTAAGTAGGCTTTTTACTGAGAAGTTGGCAGCATTAGGCCTTCACTGCTGGGTGTCGGTGTGCAGTTCTGTACTACTTGACAATTTATATGTGTGTGACTTTTGGTTGCAGTACCAGCCTTTCTAGAATTTAAAAAATAAAGTGCCATTGGCCTGGTTCTTTGCCTTTTAATCTCTGCATAGAGTTTATTCTTGCATTTTACTCTGAGCTTTTTGTTCTTTATGGATAAGATGGAGGGTTGCCTGATGTATTTGTCAAGGGAGTGTATTCCCTTAGGTGGACTACTTTCATCACAGGCACAGTACTTGAGGGTCAGGAGAAAAGCAGCCTTCTTGGATGTTTATCCGTCCTCCCACATAGGTGGGCAGGGGTGGGGAAAGGATGGAGCCTTGACTCCTCCCTGCCGACACTGTGATCAGTGCAGAGGGAGAAGTAATGTGAGCCTGGTAAAGGGCTGGCAGTTTACCCCCTGCCCAAAGCAAGGGGAGAAGCAGAGACCAAATTGTGACTATCAGAGTCATAATTTCCTCTTTGGTCTGCTCCTGGGGCAGCACACTTATGAGTTGCCCCTTACTCAAGGCAGAGTGTAAAGTGGCAACATAACTCTAAGTAACTAAAATGAATGTAGACTTTGAAAACCAGAAGATATGGATCAGCCATTGGGTAAAACATGACCCTGGGACTAATCAGAAAAAATCTTCAAGACAGGGTCATCTTTAGAAAATAAAAGGGAGGGTATCTATTCTTGAATGATTAGGTACTGCTTTGTGAAATGCCTAATGGTGAGCAGAAGCCAAAAAGTGGTCTCAAAATTGCATGCCAGATTAAATATAATACTGTACTGCATTTAGCTACTAATAATGCAAACCTCAAAAATAAAGCAAGGAAAAAGGATTAAAATACATTCTCTGGAACTGGGAAATTACAGTTAGAATATTTACAGGAAGGAAATGTCTTCCTACAAATAAATCAATACAACTGCAACTATGCATGTGTAACTCATTAATGTCAATGGGAGTCTTATCCCATTGATTGTAAGATATTTGGGGCCTTTTTGTTCAGTGCCTAGTTTAGGGCCTTGCCCTGGTCCCTTACTAGGTCTCCTAGGCACTACAGTAATACAAATAATAAGGGATTCACAGGTGAAGATGGGTAAACTTATTTTCAGTTGCTCAGGCCCCTGCCCCCGATCAACACACACACTCTGTGCTCTAGACCTCCCTAAACTCCTGATCTATTCCTTTTCCTGTCCATCCCCAACACAGCAAGAGTCTTACTATCTCTCTAATCCTCTTGATACTATGACCCTAACTAGATGTCCCTCCAGTTAATTGATTCCCTCATGCTATCAGTCATCTTCACCACACCTGCTAGCATTTCCAGATGCTTTCCTTACAGACTTCCTCTCAGGTTTATGCTCTGGCCAAACTCTCATGCTTCAGATGGTTCTTCACCATATAGCTGGGTCAAGAACTAAGAGTGGTAAAGCAGGTATAGGGGGAACACAGTTCCAATACCAATGAGGGTATCTGCAAGACTCAGGAATTCAAACAAGGCAAGCATTAATGCAGGATTTCGGATACATTTATTTGCTCTTCTGGTGCTTTCAGTCTTGGTAACTGCACTAAAGAAAAAACAAATTGGGGAGCAAGCAATGCAACAGTATTATATGCTGTAGCTACACATACATTCAAAGTAGGGCTTGGTCTACATTACAGAATTAGGTTGAGGTAAGGCAGCTAATTATGTCAGTGTCTACACTAGAATGATGCTTCCACCAAAGTCAGTGGCCTGCTACACTGACATAATAATTCCATCTCCATGAGAGGTGCAGCACTTATGTATCGGTGTAGTTAGGGCGACACAATGTCTGTGTTACTTACTTTGGCTGTAGGCCATCCTTCTTGTCAATTTCAAGGCTGCTATTGCCTGGACTCACAGTGGCAGCTCATGGCTGGAGCTGTGAAATTGACAAGAATGTCAATTTCACAGCTGGTAGGCTCCCTTGGGCTGTAACCCTTGGGCCTGCTGGGGGCTCCAGCTCTGAGCCCCGCAGGGCTGTCACTGCTCCATAATGCCCCACGTCAGTCAGTGCAAGCGCTCCTTGTGAGGACGTGCACCACTGGCAGAAGGAGGGTAATGTGGACACCAAGAGCTGATTGAATTACAGCAGTGGCTGTGGGTTGACCTAAATTAAGCTGACCTAATTTTGTAGTGTAGACAAGCCCTATGAGTCTGTGGAGCTTTACTCAACATTATTCTGAGTGAAAATGAAATGGAAAGTGAATGTGAGGGATGGAAAATGTTAAATGTGATGAACACTTCAGTGTTACTGCTAAAGATAGCTGCCTGAATTATTGCTGAAGCTCTGCTATAAGGGACATATAACTTTCAACTACATTAGAAAAGACACTTCATGGGATAATAGGACAAAAAGAGCTTAAAACATAAACTGCTTTAAGCATCATATGTTATTGCTGGTCATCTTTTCAAATTATGCTGACAATACTTTCCCATACCAAACATCAACTTAAGTCAACCTATCTGTAATAAAGTGGCTTGCCCTGGGAGCTGGAGAGCCTGGGCCTAAGCCAATCTGCTATCTTTGAACTGTGAGTTCCCAAAGGACCCTGAAGAGGGGGAAACAGAGGCAGGATGCTACAGAGTGACCTCTGGCTATGAGGGGGTGCTTGGCAGGCAGCTTCCCCTGTTACGCTATCCTCTGGGTGCAGATTGCTAAGGATAACTACAAAAGAATAGCACAGGAATGTAGGGACAAAATCAGAAAGGCTAAGGCACCCAATGAGTTACACCCAGCAAGGGACATGAAAGGCAATAAGTAAAGGTCCTGTAAATACATTAGGTGCAAGAGAAAGATGAAGGAAAGTATATGTCCTCTACTTAGTGGGGAAGGAGAGCTACTAACAGACAACATCAAGAAGGCTGAAGTGTTTAATGCCTACTTTGCTTCAGTCTTCACTAAAAATACATTTGTTATACCCACATACTTAATATAATTAATATTAACAAAAAGGGGGAAGAAATGCAGGTCAAAACAGGGAAAGGAGAGGTTAAAGAATATTTAGATAGGTTTAGATATATTCAAGTCAGCTGGGCTTGATGAAATTCACTCTAGGGCACACAAAGAACTAGCTGAAGCAATCTCAGAAATGTTAGTGATTATCTTGGAGAACTTGTGGAGTATGGCTGAGGTCCCAGAGGACTGGAGAAGGGCAAACCTAGTTCCTTTCTTTCTTTAACAAGGGAAACAAAGAAGATCCAGGAAATTATAGACCAGTCATCCTAACTTTGAAACCTTCAAAGATATTATCAGATAATCAATTTGTATGCCCCAGAGGATCATAGGGTGATAAATAATAGCCAGCATGACTTCGTCAAGAACAAAACATACCAAACTAACCTAATTTCCTTCTTTGACAGGGTTACTGGCCTAGTGGATGGGGGGGAAGTGGTAGAGGTGATATCTCTTAATTTTTTAAAGGCTTTTGACATAGCCGCACATGACATTCTCATAAGCAAACTAGGGAAATGTGGTCTAGATTAAATTACAATCAGGTGGATGCAATAGTGGTTGAAAGACAGTACTCAGAGAGTAGTTCTCAAGGGTTCACTGTCAAACTGTGAGGATGTATCTAGTGGGGTCCCACAGGGTCTCATAGATCTGGAACTAGTCCATATTTTTATTAATGCCCTGAATAATGGAATGGAGAGTGTGCTTATAAAATAGCCAGGTGACATCAAGCTGGGATGGGTTGCTTTAAAGGACATGATTAGAATTTAGAACAACCTAGAAAACTTGGAGAATTGGTCTGAAATCAACAAAATGAAATTAAATAATGACAAGTTTAAAGTACTTCACCTAGGAAGAAGAAAAATCAAATGCACAACTACAAAATGGGGAATAACTGGCTAGGTGGGAGTGCTGCTGAAAGAGATCTAGAGGTGGTAGTGGCTCACAAATAGAATGAGTCCACAATCTGATGCAGTTGCAAAAATGGCTAATATTCTGGGGTGTATTAACCCGAGTGTTTTATGTAAGACAAGGGAGGTCATAGTCCCCTCTACTCAGCACTGGTGAGGCCTCAGCTGGAGTACTTTGTCCAGTTCCGGGAGCCACAATTTAGGAATGATGTAGACAGACTGGAGACAGTCCAGAGGAAAGCAACAAAATGATAAAAACCTGACCTATGAGGAAAAGTTTAAAAACAGAGTATATTTAGTCTTGAGAAAAGAAGACTGAAGGGCCACCTGATAAGGCTTCTAATGTGTTAAGGGATATTATAAAGCGGCTGGTGATCAATTGTTCTCCATGTTCACTGAAGGTAGAACCAGAAAAAAATCTGTTTAATTTGCAGCAAGGAAGATTTAGGTTAGATATTAGGAAAATCTTCTAACTATAAGGATAGTTAAGCGCTGGAACAGGTTTCCAACTGAGGTTTTTAAGAACAGATTAAAGAGCTCTGTGTGACTCGAAAGCTTGTCTCTCTTAGTAACAGAAGTTGGTCCAATAAAAGATGTTACCTCACCCACCTCATCTCTCTTAAACACCAGTCCAGGATTGTCTAGCTATACTTGGTCCTGCCTCACTGCACGAAGAAGGACTAGATGACCTGTTGAGGTCTCTTCTGGCCCTATGTGTCTATGATTCTGTGTGTGTATATGGTATGTAGTTAAATGGGATTATCCAAATCCTACTAAACAAACCATTGTTATGCAAAGGTTAGTATGTTCCCTAAGGATGTCTGGAAGTTCTGACCTGTCCTAAACTGCACAAGAGCTCAGATCCTGCAGAGCTCTTGATTGTCTAATCTAGCATATTATAGGATGACTATCACCCCTGCAGAGTTTAGGAGCTCTGCAGAACTGGACTGCACAGAGTTCTAGTCCTGAAGGGTTTGTAGGCTCCACATTAATGGAGTTACGTCCAGTGGAGCTCAGATCAACTTGGTGAAGAACGGCACTCCATCTGCTAAAGGGGGAAGGAGCTTGTTCTCCTGTCCTTCTTTGTGGCTGGAAGGAGCACAGGTTCCCCCATGCCTCACACATCCCGACTGGCTAGAAGTGAGGACATTTCAGATGGGGGAATCATGAAGTAGGAAGATCAGCAGGACATGCTTGCTGGTAGGAAGATTCTTCGGCTCCTAGCCTTCCTCCTAGCAGCAGCCGTAGATGATGAGAGAAGAGGAATTTCTTCTCTTTGTTTTGCATGAAGATCTGTCCATTCATCAGTTCTGCCTTCCCTCCAGGTCTATAAGGAGATTGGGATGAAGGAGGAAACCCACCACCAGCACCTTGTCTAATCCATGGACAAAAGATCCCAGATGCAACAAAATAGCCCTGCCAACTATTTCTGTTCCTGTAGCAGAGTGGGGATGGAGAGTCAGGGTGGGAGGATGGAAGGAGGAGAATGACAGGAGTCAAAGTGGAGAAACTGAGAGAGCTGCTGTGGAGGAGAACCAAGGAGAGGGGGGCACAGGAGATTATGATGGAAGAAGGTGAGATGATAACTACAGAGAGAACTGAAAAAACACTGAAAAAAACTGGACAGAGAGAAGGAAAGGAAGACAAACAGCAAACTTGGGAGGCAAAGTATATACAAATATATATTAAATTCCTGTATAGAAAGTCCGGTGCCAAAATATTGCGCTAAAATGTTTTGCTATAGATGTTAGTGGACATGATCATGTAGAAGAGGACTGAGAGAGCTGGCCTTTGATGGGGAGACCATTATGCTAACAGCTAGAAGAAATCCACAGCAAATTCTCCTTTCTAGAGTGGGACCCTCTGGTTTTGGTGTCTCTGGTGCATGTTTGTTGAATAAAATCTAAAACCTATCTTAAAAATCTCCTAAAATACAGGAAATTGCCTCAGTATATCAAACATGCCCTGGGATAAGGCACACCAGACCCCTTAATTTTACTTGTTCATTTGACATCAGTACAGATTCTCCTGTCTGATCAAGTCTAAATGACAGCCTTTATTGGAGAAGAGGCTAGGAGCCTCCTCTGTCTCACCTCTGCACATTGTACATAGACATACACTCTTGTTTAATTGGCTAGCATCCTTCATGACATAAAAATAGGGTGACCATATTTCACAGAGAGAAAAAGTGGACCCAGGCTCCCCCTCTCAATGCTGTTGCTGGTCGCTGGAACCCCGCTGGCACCCTCGCATGCTGAAACGCTGCCTCCCAGCCCCATGCCTGCCTGCCTGTTTCTCCCCCACCCCTCCACAGCAGGGGGCTGGCATATCTGCTCGCTTCCCCCCAGCACCCCACTTTTTTGACAAAAGTGGGCATTTGTCCCATTTGCCTCTTGCCAACTTGATAAGTTGGCAAGAGGCAAAAGGCTTCCTTTTGAAAAAAAAAAAAAAAGTCAGGACGGATGGGACAGGGCTTAGAAAAGAGACTGTTCCCACCAAAACGGGACATACAGTCATCCTACACAAAAATGCCTTTCAGATATACTTATTTTGTCCTGATCCTCTTCCCCATGGCACATCTCATCATGGCAACATGGTGCAATACCTCATCTGAGACATCATGACAGCCACCAGAACTAGTAAGGTCCCCTTCTATTCTGATTTCCTACTTCTTTAACCACTGATGAATTACACAAGAGCTGTGATCCTTGCATAGCTTCTAAGGTCTGCAGAACCATAACTCTGGGGCAGTTCAATTCCCGTCTCTAGGACTGAAGCCTTAAGATAAATAGCAGGCATGTTGTAGTTGGGGGAACCAGCCCAGCAAGGATCCTGCATGCAGATTTCAAAGCCTAGGGGGACCAGCTCCCTTCCAGTTATTTAAAGGTTCCCAGCATCTCACGAGGCTTTGGAAAATGCAGTGTGGGTGGATATAGGACCAGTTTTGTTGTACCATACCAGATTTTCCTCTGATAGTTTGTACTCTAATCCCTTACCTTCTTGTGGATGTAATTGCCTTAGCACTGTACTTCCACCAGGGTACACAGAAACATTAACAACTGTTGTGTTGAAGAGGTCATTCTCTTTATGCCATCAGACATAAAGAACATTCCCCTCACTAATTTATCACATCATTTGCTTTTGTAAACAGGACAAGGGGGATCCACTTTCATAAATGTTGTCTTTTTCCACCTGCTCTTCTGAGTCTTCACTTAATAAAAGTGCTAAGTAAACAGTACCAGAAATGTTCTTTCTTTGTTTTGTTCAACTATTGGTTTTAAATGGTTTTGTACAAACAAATCAGACAAACGAGTCAATTAGGATTTTCAAGTTACATACCACTGGAAGTTTATTACTTCAGCTTCTTTCAGTTTATGCCACTGTATAAAATATCCCCCACTACTAAGTGATATGATGTTGTTTCAGCTGGCTTGTTTTTCCAGTGTTCAGGGATAGTCCTAAATGAATCTCAATCTCTTTCAGTTATAGTCTTGAGACCAGTCTAGGGGTTTTAATAATTAGACCTTTCCAGGTAGCAGGAAGCATGAGCTTTGCATCCTTAGTTAGCAGCTGTGATCCCAGCTGGGTGTGTTTATTATAAATGAAAATGACTCCTTAAATTTCCATTCTCTGCATGACCAAGCTTGGCATCAGACTCAGTTTCTGGACGTCACTGAAAATAAACACTAAAGGCTGTGAGAATGTTGGATCATAAAGACTTAGATGATATAATGTGCCATAATTATATATTTCTAATCAGGCTATTTATGCTACCAAAGGATCTTTTAAATGAATCATAACTTGTCATTTGAATGTAAATGTAACTTAACTCAGACAAATCTCTGTATAATGAACATATGCACTATAGAGAGTGGAAATGGAGTGAAATATTTATCTGTGGGATGCAGGTGATAGCAAACAATGGGACATTGTTGACCTGTGGTGGTGAGAATGTTTTGCTGTTCATTTAAAAAAATAATGACTTGCGTTGCAACCTCATTATAAAACCAAGAAAATGTGCTTATGTGGAATAATTCACAATAGCTGCGCAGAACTTTATAGTCCCACTTACACCCAATATTGAAGGTTTAAATGAGATTTATGTCATCCACAGGCTCTGTATTGGCCCTCCACATGGGAGAATTTCATTTATTAGTAATCCGAGATCAGCCTTCTGCAAAATCAAGGGGGCAGGAATTAAAATTACTTTCCACTAAAGTCTCTAGAGTACACTCTGACACAGTTGGAAGATTGTTTTATTGTTTTTTGTTTTTCTCAGTGATATTTTAGTGTGTTCAAAAAGTGATTCCTTTTCTCTTCTCTAATTTAACAGCTAATATCTCACTTTCTGCCCTCTCTCTGTGTGTATCTCCTTGTGCTTTCAGTGCCTTTTTGTCTGATTCATTGATCTTTTGGTTTCAAATGTTTCATTCAAGTGTAGAGAGTCCCCTCAGGTCTAGAAAGGGTGAGGAGTGGGAAAGGAAGTTATTTTAACCAGGGTTAAATTCTTTAGATGACTATTCTGTGTTACAGCAGAGAACAAATTGGTGAGTACTATTTCACACTTCAGAATATAATTTTGGAGTGCAGTGGTGCTGGATTAGTTTTTAAAGGCTCTATCTCTCAAATCCATGAGTGAAAAAACTATTGATGGCAATGGAAGTCTTGCAACTGATTTCAGTGTGGCCAGGAATTCACCCCATTTCTTTATTCTCCATGCCTATAGCTAAAACTCTCCCTATATTCTGGTAGTTTCTCATCTATACTGCTCCATCCTCCTCTTCCTGGGCCTCTCTGAGTCCAATTTTGCTCCTCAACAGTCTGTCCCAAATGTTGCCACAAACGGATTTCTCTTCCTTCACACTGACCTTGTCAGTCCCCGCAACAAACCTCTCCACTGGCAATTTATTACACATTTAGTTTAAACTCTTCACACTCATTTTAAAAATCTGTTTCAACCTACATTTATTATACAATGTCTTCATAATCCCTGCATCCCTTACTCTTTTGACTTCAACACCTCCGGATAGATCCTCAACTGGTGTCAATTTAGTGTAGCGCCAATGTCTGTCATTGATTCCAGTGCAGCTACACTGACTGGCTCTGGACTGCAAGTTCTTCTGGGAAACGCTTGGCTCCATTCAACATCCTGTACAATGGTAAGTTCCTTGCTATCACCAAACAAATCATCATCATCATCATGATAATAAAACTAGAGGTTATATAAAGCATATTCAGATTGTTTTTAATAAAAAGCTTTCACTAGGATAAAACATGTCTTTCCTTTTTACAGATGGAAAGGTTTAAATGTGTAGAATAGAAAGATGACATCATGGAAGTATAGTGTATCTCATCTTGCATGTTCCTGGGTAAAATATACCCATCTGCAGCCAGACTGGGTGTGAATTTAATGCTATTAAATAATTTGCTTTTAATTTAGAAAGAATGAATAGATGGCAGCCAATTAACTCTCTGCTACTGTATTTACAATCAATTTTAAGAAAACATTGAATACTTATTTCACAAGGCAGATCCAAAAATACACAGGGCTATTTTTAACTGCTACATTAATTCATTAGTATTTTATTTATTTACTTTCTATTACTTTTATTTTGTAGCACACAGTATATTCAATAATTTTCTTGTAACATCTCCCATGCTCCCCAGTCCCTCAGTCCATTATTTTAATCCTCAGAGCATGTAGCATGTCATTTTGCCATCTAATAGTACATGCTTTGGGGTTTCATCTTTAATGTTTTTCTGAGCTCACTCTTAAATCCAACAAATCTGCCAGAATTGCCCTCCACATTCTGTCCTCCTTCACATTTTAGTCTTGGTTGGATCTGTCATTCTCAATGTTCTTCTTCTTCAAAGTATTTTGAAACATATTGACTTGAAAAGCAATCCTGTTCCACACCACATGCATACTGCTAGCTTCATTTCTGCCACTTAATTCACTTGCATCTATGACTGGGTTAAGAAAATCTCCTATTACTGCTCTGGCTCTCCTGACCTTTCATGTGCTGCTTCATTTACTCAGTCATTTCACAGTCTAGCTGTTCTTTTTGGCGAAGGTGGAGTATAAAATATTCCTGTAACTAGTTTATTCTATGAAACCTCTTCAAATTCAATCCATAATAACACTTCAGCACTAGTAACTATCCATTTCTCCACCAACCTTCCATTAATGAAAAAACAAATCCAGGTCTATGTCACTGTCTAGCATAGAAAATCATACAGAAGGGGAAAAGTAGAGCCAAGATGCCCATAGACACACTACCATGTCATCCCTTTCGGGGGCAGAAGGGCTTGTGGGACTGTAGTAAGAGGAGGGGATGTGTTCCTCCAGCTTTGTTGATGTTGCAAGGTTGGCACGGATGGTTTGTGCTTCTGTGCTACCTCTCCAGAGTCCCCCTTACCTAAGAGATATGATGCAATTGGCTTGCCATCCTCACCTGTGCTTTCCCTCCTTCCCTGAGATGGAGCAGGAATGAATGCTGAAATGGTCAGCATGAGCTCCCACAGGAATTTACTCATAATACTTAGCTGATACTATATAGTCCTTTCCATCCATAGATCTCAAAATGTTTACAATGGAAATTCTCTGGGTTTGCTATGGGCTGAGGCTCCACAGAGTGCCTGTCTGTCCCACTGCTCCAACCTCTTGCCAATTACTCCCCTAAGAACCTGAAGAATCCCTGCCCACTTGATTCTCATATAGCATGGAGTCTACAAGCTTGGTGGAAGTGCCAGAATGCTGCCGCTTTGTCTCTGACTTGACTGATATTAAGGCGGCTTTCATCCCCTCCCTGCCTAAAAGTGAAAGGGGATTATGCAGTCCTACCCCCATTGCTCATAAAAAGGGCCACACTTCCCATTTTACAATCCTGCCTGCTGCATCTAATCTATGTTCTGTATTGTTAATAGCCCAGTTATTGTAATCTTCCAGCTAGGTTTAAGTTATGCCATAATATCCCACTTCTCTTCATACGACTAACCCTCTCATTCTCCTACTTACTTTGTTCAACTTCTTTCCATTTTTCTGAAGGCATTTTTACAGCCTTCTATTATTGAGCTTATGTTCCTGTATATTAATATCTATAAATTCCACATTAATTTGTTATACAGCACATTTCCATTGCAACAGTACATTTCGCTTTTAGCATTTTCTTCATTAACTCCTTTCCTTTTACATTTCTTCTATGTACATATTTGCTAGAGATGACACACTCAGTAAAGATTTGGGCTTCCTTGCTAATCTATATATATGCTATTTTATTTATCATGAGATGACCATATCTTCCAACAGTGATCATTCAGCATGCAAAAAATGAGCTGATGGTGCAAAGAGGTAATTCCTAAAAGTCCTTTTCCCCCCTATAAAATATGTCAGATCTTGAAGACCTGGCAGGAATTGATAGATTAACTCACAACTGACAGGTGAGTTGGATGCTTATGATGTACTTGTCCTTTTTCTATGAGAGCGTTCTTCTCATAGTTTAGTAATTACTTGCAAGTTAGTCACAGCATTATATAACTTAATGGTAAAGTTCATTTTAAAATGAGAGCCTTGTTGTCTGAAAATATTTTAACTGAAAATTTGAGACTGTTGTGGGTATTTATTTCCATTTAGTTTACTTACAACTGACACTTTGCTGTCATGGGGAATAGATAACATACAGCTTGGTCTGTTAAAATCCATGATGCCTTCATGAAAATTCTTATGTTTATCTGTTAATCACAGCACACAGAAGTTATAATCTGTCAGTATAACAACAGGAAATAAATGGGAATGTACAATATTGTTCCTGAAATACATGATTCTCAATACTGTTTCCCCCCAAGGCTTCTTTTTGCATTCTATTTGGCCCAAAGTCTGTTCTCATTTTAACCCAGTGTAACTCCACTGAAGTCAATGGACTTATTCTGGATTTACACCAGTGTAAGTGGGAGCAGAGTTTAGTCCAGTGTATTCCAAAGATTTTGATTATTTTATTCTTATTTATTTATTGTCTTCTAAGTAGTGGAAATGACCAATTTCCAAATCCCACTAGACAGTCCCCTACCACAAATGTCACTTTATTCCTTTTCCTTTGATTGCCAAAATAATTGTAATAAAAACAATGTCAACAGCTCCCTTAGCTGTAAAATCACATTTACATTGTTACTAGTAGATAGCTGATTTTGCTACTCCATGAAGCCTTGTCACTTCTAGCATCCTTCTTGTATTCCAAAGCTATCATTAATTTGTCATTGCAATGAATTCTGTGGGTTTCTTTTTTTGAATGCAGCACCCTGCAAGATGAAGACATTCTGTCCTTATGCTTTGACTTGGTGTTTCACTGAAACATTAAGAAAAAATATAAAGAATATAAGGAAAAAGCAAAAGATTTATATGTAGATGTTTATAACAAAAAATCAAAAGCCAGTATAGTTCACTATACCATTCTGTCTCGTACAGAGGCAAATAAATACATATTAAGCTCTAAATTATTATTTTATTGTTACATAATAACATACATACCAGATAACATGTTAAAACCATGCATATCAAAATTGTTCAGGCCCCACTCCTATCAAAAACAGCAAGGTAACTGAAACAGAAACAAAGATTTCTAATCTACCTTCTCAACGTAATTTCTGATCCTGCAGATATAGATGCACATGAGTAATTCTGCATACATGAATAGTCTCATTGAACTTAATGAGGCTTATCATACATACATACTCACTTGTGTGCCTAAAGTATTTACAGAATCGGAGCCATAACCTAGAACTCCTCCTCTTTTGTCACTTATTCTATTAGTCATGTATACATACTCACTGCACCTTTCAGTGTTAATACAAGGCTGTGGCTGACAGATGAAATGCATAACAATCAGGAAATTCCGAGTTACGGTTCCCACAGCAACTTTAGCTTTGCACCTTGCATGCATCTAGTGTGTTTGTGTGTATCTGTGTCCACGCCTATGTATGTACACTGTGGTCAAGTTATGATGGCTCTGGGGGCCATAACTTTGAATTTCCTGATCTTTATACATGTAAATTCTCAAGTATAATTTTATGTTAACAATGCTAATGTAGTAAATTTCCCTACCTTTTTTCTTAATAAGGAAAAAATAAGGATGATTGCCCAATCCAACAAAAACTTTATATAAGCCACATCTGGTAGGAAGAATCTGCACTCAGTTATGTGGTGTGCAGAATTTGTCACCCTTTGACTGCAAATATATGCCCACTCAGACATATCGGGCCTGCTTACCAGAAGTGTTGAGTACTAAAAACACCAAGTGAGCTGTGAGAGCTCAACATCTTAAAAACATAAGAATGGTCATACTGAGTCAGACCAATGGTCCATCGAGCTCAGTATCCTCTCTTCTGACAGTGGCCAATGCTGAGTGACCCATCCCCGGTTGTCCAGTGTCAGCATTTGGCAGTCAGAAGCTTAGGGATATCTACAGCATGGGGTTGTGTCCCTGAAAATCTTAGCTAATAGCCATTGATGGAACTATCTAATTATTTTTTGAACCAAGTTTTACTTTTGGCCTTCACAACATCCCCTGGCAATGAGTTCAACAGGTTGAGTGTGCATTGTCTTAAGAAGTACTGAGTTTTATTTGTTTTAAATCTGCTGCCCATTAATTTCATCAGGCAATCCCTCGTTCTTGTGTCATGTGTAGGGGTAAATAACCCTTCCTTATTCACCTTCTTGACAACTTTCACAATTTTATAGATCTCTATCATATCCCTACTTAATCATCTCTTTTCCAAGCCAAACAATCCCGGTCTTTTTAATCTCTCCTTATATGGAAGCTCTTCCATACCTTTTCCAATACTAATACATATATTGAGATGGGGAGACCAGAACTGCATGCAGTATTCAACCTGTGTGTGTACCATGGAATTATATAGTGGCGTTATCATAATATCTGTCTTATTTATCCCCTTACTAATGGTATATAACATTTGGTTAGCTTTTTTTGACTGCAACTGCACAATGAGCAGGTGTTTTCAGAGCACTATCCACAGTGACTCCAAGATCTCTTTCTTGAGTGGTAACAGCTAATTTAGAACTCATTATTTTGTACGTATAGTTGGGATTCTGTTTCCCAGTGTGTGTTTGCTTTGCATTTAACATTTAATTTCATCTGCCATTTTGTTTCCCAGTCACCCAGTTTTGTGACATTCCTTTGTAACTCTTTTCAGTCAGCTTTGGACTTAACTAACTTGCATCCGACAAAGTGGGTATTCACCCACGAAAGCTTATGCTCCAATATGTCTGTTAGTCTATAAGGTGCCACAGGACTCTTTGCCGCTTTTACAGATCCAGACTAACACGGCTACCCCTCTGATACTTGACACCATGCAAGGCACTGCATTTAGCCATATGGAGTGGAAATCCATCAACCTCATGAAGAAACCTGCACAAGTACAGACAGATATCTTCGTTTCCAAATGCAAACGGATGGACATCATACCAAATGGACTGAAGGTGAAAAATCCATTGCTATCTACATACTGCACTGACCACAGTGAGAGATTATGCCATACACTATCAAAGAAACTGAGGAACCACCTGACCAGCATCCTATACAGCAAACAGGAAAACATCAAAAAAGAGCTCTCCAACCTGGAGACTCTCATAAATAACCAACTTTCCATACAAACCGACTTTACTAAAATAAGGCAGGAAATATACATTACACAGGTCACCTCTCTAAAAAGGATTGTAAGCTGTCTAAAATCCTACTTGCCACATGGGGCCACAACAGTGGTACCCCTAACTCACCCAGCAATATCGCCAATCTATCCAGCTACACACTCAGCCCGGCAGAAGAGTCTGTCCTATCTCGGGGATTCTCTTTCTGCCCTGCCATCCCCACAGACATGATATAGTTCTGCGGTGATCTGGAAGCCTACTTTCACCATCTCTGATTCAAAGAATACTTTCAAGATAACATTGAACAGCACACTGATACACAGATACCCTCCCACTAACAGCACAAGAAGAAGAATTCCACATGGACTCCTCCTGAGGGTCGAAATGACAGTCTGGACCTATACATAGAATGCTTCCACCGACGTGCACAGGCAGAAATTATGGAAAAACATCATCGCTTGCCTCATAACCTAAGTTGTGCAGAACACAATGCCATCCACAGCCTCAGAAACAACCCTGACGTTATAATCAAAGAGGCTGATAAGGGAGGTGCTGTTGTCATCATGAACAGGTCTGACTACCAAAAGGAGACTGCCAGACAACTCTCCAATATGAAATTCTACAGGCCACTTTCCTCAGATCCCACTGAGGAATACACTAAGAAACTGCACCATCCACTCAGGACACTCCCTACACTAACACAGGAACAAATCAACATACCCTTAGAGCCCTGACCGGGGTTATTCTATCTACTATCCAAGATCCACAAACCCGGAAATCCTGGACGCCCCATCATCTTGGGTATTGGTACTCTCACTGAAGGACTGTCCAGATCTGTGGACTCTCTACTTAGACCCTACGCCACCAGCACTCCCAGCTATCTCCGTGACACAACTGATTTCCTGAGAAAACTACAATGCATTGGTGATCTTCCAGAAAACACCATCCTAGCCACCATGGATGTAGAGGCTCTCTACACAAACATCCCCCACACAGATGGAATACAAGCGGTCAGGAACAGTATCCCTGATGATGCCACAGCACAACTGGTTGCTGAGCTCTGTGACTTTATCCTCACACACAATTCTTTCAAATTTGGTGACAATATATACCTCCAGACCAGTGGCACCGCTATGGGCACCGGCATGGCCCCACAATATGTCAATATTTTTATGGCTGACCTGGAACAACGCTTCCTCAGCTCTCGTCCACTCACGCCCCTTCTCTGCCTATACTACATTGATGACATCTTCATCATCTGGACCCATGGGAAGGAAACCCTGGAAGAATTCCACCATGATTTCAACAGCTTCCACCCCACCATCAACCTCAGCCTGGACCAAGCTACATGGGAGGTCCACTTCCTAGACACCACGGTGCAAACATGACGGTCACATTAACACCACCCTATACCGAAAACCCACCAACCGCTATGTCTACCTTCATGCCTCCAGCTTCCATCCCGTACACACCACATGATCCATTGTCTACAGCCAAGCGCTGAGGTACAACTGCATTTGCTCTAACCCGTCAGACAGAGACCAACACCTACAAGATCTTCACCAAGCATTCTCAGAACTACGATATCCGCATGAGGAAATAAGGAAACAGATCAACAGAGCCAGACGTGTACCCAGAAGCCTCCTGCTGCAAGACAAGCCCAAGAAAGAAACCAACAGAACTCCACTGGCCATCACATACAGTCCTCAGCTAAAACCTCTCCAATGCATCATCAGTGATCTACAACCCATCCTGGCAATGGTCCCTCACTTTCACAGGCCTTGGTAGGCAGGCCAGTCCTCGCCCACAGACAACCCGCCAACCTGAAGCATATTCTCACCAGCAACTACACACCTCACCATAGTAACTCTAACTCAGGAACCAATCCATGCAACAAACCTTTATGCCAACTCTGCCCACATATCTACACCAGCGACACCATCACAGGACCTAACCAGATCAGCCATACCATCACCGGTTCATTCACCTGCATGTCCACCAATGTAATATATGCCAGCAATGCCCCTCTGCTATGTACATCGGCTAAACCGAACAGTCCCTACGTAAAAGGATAAATGGACACAAATCAGATATTAGGAATGGCAATATACAAAAACCTGTAGGAGAACACTTCAATCTCGCTGGACACACAATAGTAGATTTAAAGGTAGCCATCCTGTAGCAAAAAAACTTCAGGACCAGATTTCAAAGAGAAACTGCTGAGCTTCAGTTCATTTGCAAATTTGACACCATCAGCTCAGAATTAAACAAAGCCTGTGAATGGCTAGCCAGCTAAAAAAGCAGTTTCCACTCCCTTGGTGTTCACGCCTCAAGTGCTAGAAGAGGGCCTCATCCTCCCTGATTGAACTAACCTTGTTATCCCTAGCCTGATTCTTGCTTGCATATTTATACCTGCCTCTGGAAATTTCCACTACATGCATCCAGCAAAGTGGGTATTCACTCATGAAAGCTTATGCTCCAATACATCTGTTCGTCTATAAGGTGCCACAGGACTCTTTGCCGCTTTTACAGATCCAGACTGACACGGCTACCCGAATTTTGTATAATTTGCAGACTTTGCCACCTCACTGTTTACCCCTTTTTCCAGATCATTTATGAATATATTGAATAGGACTGGTCCCAGTACAGATCCTTGGGGTCCCCCATTATCTACCTCTCTCCACTGTGAAAACTGACAGTTTATTCCTACCCTTTGTTTCCTATCTTTTAACCAGTTACTGATCCAAGAGAGAACCTTCCCTCTTATCCCATGACTGCTGACTTTGCTTAAGAGCCTTTGGTGAGGGAACTTGTCAAAGACTTTCTGAAAGTCCAAGTACACTATGTGCACTGGATCACCCTCACCCACATTTGATGACCCCCCTCAGATAATTCTAATAGATTGGTGAGGCATGATTTCTCTTTACAAAAGCTCTGTTGACTCTTCCCTAACAAATTGTGTTCATCTATGTGTCTCATAATCCTATTCTTTACTATGGTTTCAGTCAACTTGCCCAGAATTGGTGTTAGGCTTACTGGATTATAATTGCCAGGATTGTCTCTGAAACCTTTTTTAAAAATCAGTGTTATCCTCCAGTCGTCTGGCACAGGGGCTGATTTAAGCAATAGATCATATACCATAGTTGGTAGTTCTGCAATTTCATATTTGAGTTTCTTCAGAGCTCTTGGGTGAATACCATTTGGTCCTGGTGATTTATTACTGTATAATTTATCAATTTGTGCCAAAACCTTCCCTATCAACACCTCAATCTGGAACTGTTCATCCATTTTTTTACCTAAAAAGTATGGCTTCGGTATGGGAATCTCCCTCAGAACCACTGCAGTGAAGACCAATGCAAATAATTCATTTAGCTTTGCCGCAATGGCCATGTCTTCCTTGAGTGCTCCTTTAGCACCTTGATTATGCAGCAATTCAACTGATGGTTTTGCAGGCTTCCTACTTCTGATGTACTTACATTTTATTTTTGCTGTTGGTTTTTGGTTTTTTTTTTGTTAGTTGCTCTTCAAATTCTTTTTTAGCCTAATTATACTTTTACACTTGAGTTGACAGAGTTTATGCTCCTTTCTGTTTTTCTCAGTAGGATTTGACTTCCAGTTTTTAAAGGATGCCTTTATGCCTCTAACCATCTCTCTCTTACTCTGTTTATCTATAGTGGCATTTTTTCGTCATCTTACTGTTTGTTTGCTTTTATTTGGGATATACATTTAATCTGAGCTTCTATTATGGTGTTCTTAAAACGTTTCCATGTAGCTTGCAGGCATTTCACTCTTGTAACTGTTCCTTTTAATTTCCATGTAACTAGCTTCCTTATTTTTGTGTAGTGCTCTTTTCTGAAGTTAAATGATACTATAGTGGGTCTTCTTTGGTGTTCTCCTCCCCACAAGGATGTTAAATGTAACAACATTTTGGTTGCTACTACTGAACGGTTCAACTACATTCACCTCTTGGACCAGATCCTGTGAGCCACTTAGGATTAAATCAAGAATTACCTCTCCCTTTGTGGGTTTCAGGACTCGCTGCTCCAAGAAGCAGTCATTAATGGTGCCTAGAAATTTTATCTCTGCATCCCATCCTTAGGTGACATGTACCAAATCAATATGGGGATAGTTGAAATCCCACATTATTACTGAGTTTTCTATTTTTGTAGCGTCTCTAATCTCCCCGAGCATTTCAGTCACCATCACAATAATAGAATCATTGAAAATTAGGGTTGGAAGAGATCTCAGGAGGTCATCTAGTCCAACCCCCTGCTCAAGCAGGACCAACACCAACTAAATCATCCGAGCCAGGGCTTTGCCAAGCCGGGCCTTAAAAACTTCTAGGGATGGAGATTCCATCACCTCCCTAGGTAACCCATTCCAGTGCTTCACCACCCTCCTAGTGAAATAGTGTTTCCTAATAGCCAACCTAGACCTCCCATACTGCAACTTGAGACTATTGTTCCTTGTTCTGTCATCTGCCACTGCTGAGAACAGCCAAGCTCCATCCTCTTTGGAACCCCCCTTGAGGTAGTTGAAGGCTGCTATCAAATCCCCTCCTCACTCTTCTCTTCTGCAGACTAAACAAGCGCAGTTCCCTCAGCCTCTCCTCGTAAGTCATGTGCCCCAGGCCCCTGATCATTTTCCATTTTCGTTGCCCTCCGCTGGATTCCCTCCAATTTGTCCACATCCTTTCTGTAGTGGGGGACCCAAAACTCTACACAGTACCCCCGATGTGGCCTCACCAGTGCTAAATACAGGGGAATAATCACTTCCCTCGATCTGCTGGCAATGCTCCTACTAATGCAGCCCAATATGCCATTAGCCTTCTTGGCAACAAGGGCACACTGCTGATTCATATCCAGCTTCTCATCCACTGTAATCCCCAGGTCCTTTTCTGCAGAACTGCTGCTTAGCCAATCAGTCCCCAGCCTGTAGCAGTGCATGGGATTCTTCCGTCCTAAGTGTAGGACTCTGCACTTGTCCTTGTTTTACCTCATCAGATTTCTTTTGGCCCAATCCTCCAATTTGTCTAGGTCACTCTGGACCCTATCCCTACCCTTCAGTGTATCTACCTCTTCTCCAAGCTTAGTGTCATCTGTGAACTTGCTGAGGGTGCAATTCATACCATCATCCAGATCATTAATAAAGATGTTTAACAAAACCGGCCCTAGGACCAAGCGCTGGGGCACTCTGCTTAATACCGGCTGCCAAATAGACATCGAGCCCATTGAGTTCGACAATCTAGCCAGCTTTCTATCCACCTTATAATCCATTCATCCAATCCATACTTTTTTAACTTGCTGGCAAGAATACTGTGGGAGACTGTATCAAAAGCTTTGCTAAAGTCAAGATATATCACATCCACTTCTTTCCCCATATCAACAGAGCCAGTTATCTCATCATAGAAGGCAATCAGGTTGGTCAGGCATGACTTGCCCTTGGTGAATCCATGTTACTGTTCCTGATCACCTTCCTCACCTCCAAGTGCTTCAAAATGGTTTGCTTGAGGACCTGGTCCTGATTTTTCCAGGGACTGAGGTGAGGCTGACCAGTCTGTAGTTCTCCGGGTTCTCTGTCTTCCCTTTTTTAAAGATTGGCACTATATTTGCCTTTTTCCAATTGTCCGGGACCTCCCCCAGTCGTCACGAGTTTTCAAAACTAATAGCCAATGGCTCTGCAATCACATCAGCCAATTTCCTCAGCACCCTCGGATGCATTAGATCTTGACCCATGGACTTGTGCATGTTCAGCTTTTCTAAATAGTCCTTAACCTGTTCTTTCACCACTGAGGGCTGCTCACCTCCTCCCCATACTGCGTTGCTCAGGACAGCAGTGTGGGAGCTGACCTTATCTGTGAAGAATGAGGCAAAAAAAGCATTGAGTACTTCAGCTTCTTCCACATCATCTGTCACTAGGTTGCCTCCCCCATTCATTAAGTGTCCCACACTTTCCCTGACCTTTTCCTTGTTGCTAAAATACCAGTAGAAACCCTTGTTACCCTTCAAATCCCTTGCTAGCTGCAACTCCAGTTGTGTTTTGGCCTTCCTGATTACTCCCCTGCATGCTCGAGCAATATTTTTATACTCCTCCCTAGTCATCTGTCCAAGTTTCCACTTATTGTAAGCTTCCTTTTTGTGTTTAAGCTCACAGAAGATTTCACTGTTAAGCCAAACTGGTCACCTGCCATGTTTGCTATTCTTTCTGCACATTGGGATGGTTTGTTCCTGCGACCTCGGTAAAGCTTCTTTAAAATACAGCCTGCTCTCCTGGACTCCATTCCCCCTCATATTAGCCTCCCAGGGTATCCTGCCCATCAGTTCCCTAAGGAAGTCAAAGTCTTCTTTTCTAAAGTCCAGGGTCCATATTTTGCTACTCTCCTTTCTTCCTTTTGTGAGGATCCTGAACTCAACCATCTCATGGTCACTGCTGCCCAGGTTGCTACCCACTTCTACTTCCCCTACCAATTCTTCCCTGTATGTAAGCAGCAGGTCAAGAGGAGAATGGCCCCTGATTGGTTCCTCCAGTAGTTGCACCAGGAAGTTGTTGTCCCAAAAACTCTCCAAAAACTTCTTGGATTGTCTGTGCACTGCTTTATTGCTCTCCCAGCAGATGTCAGGGTGATTGAAGTCCCCCATTAAAACCTGATCAACTGGTCGGTAGAATATTCCTACTACTATCCTTCTTTATTCTTCAAGCATGGAATTTTTATCCATAGAGATTTTATGGCACTGTTTTGATTCATTTAAGATTTTTACTATATTTACTCTGCTTTCCTTCACATGTAGTGCCACTCTACCATCCATACTCTGTCATTATATATATTTTGTACCGTTATTACTGTGTCTCATTGATTATCATTGTTCCACCAAGCTTCTGTGATTCTTATTATATCAATATCCTCATTTAATACGATGCACTCAAGTTCACCCATCTTAGTATCAGGGCCGGCCCTTGACCAAATGGTGTTCTGGTGTTCCAGACAAGGACTGTCTTTGGCATCCTTCCCTCCATTTGTTAAACTTTTGAATACCTTATTTTTATTGCATTTGTAGTCAATTTCACAACTTTGATGCACAATTTTCATGCACGATTTATCCCTGTCATAAAAGATGAATAATTTGCATGCTAGGATCTGTAAATCTGTATTTATCCATGCCATATATAAGAAAATAAAAAATCATTTCCTCTAAGCTTATAGAAACTTTTTAATTTTAAGTATAACTAAAATATACTAATATGAAGAAACTGAACTGTTCACCAACATTGGGTGGACCAGTATTAAATTGTGTTGCAGTAGGTGACAGCCTTAGAATGTTAATCTAAAGGTCGCTTTTCTCACCTTTTGCCCTCGGGAACTGAAGCACCGGGTCAGAGAGATCCAAAGACTGACCAATGGCATTTTCAGATGATAAAATAACAAGTGATGACAGTCGCTCATCAGCCATCATCAATCAAAGATATGTTTTAATGAGCCTGAGCTTCGAAAAGCTGCACTCACCACTCATCTCTGTGACCAGCAGCGTAAGCAGAATCCTTGAAGCTATCCACACATTAGGAAAGGTGTCCTTCAGCTCTGCATCATGAATGAATTGGAGAGCTTGGAGTTGAGAGTGCTTCCTTTGTGGCAAATGTGATGCATGTTGTCCAATTCGACATAGAGGTTTTTATCATTGACGTCCGAACATTCCCCATGTGTCAGTGTCCAGATAGCTGTTCGCCAGCAGCTTACTAAGGTCAGACAAAAACTCCAGGTCTTTTTGTGGAGCTCATCTCCTAAGTTTTCCACCATTTCTTTGGCGGCAGCAATGGCATCTCCAAATCTGTTTTCTCTGTAGGCCACAACAAAATCAAGGCAGCTTCTCATCAAAGAAGTAGTGGTCGTGATGTCCATCAACTAAGTTTGTAATGCCTTGCTTACAATGTTTACTTGGAGTAGGATATCATGCCAAACCACAACTGAGATCAGAAATTTGAAGTCAGTGATCTGGTTTGCCAGGCTTTGCACCTTGTGTCGGATTCCAGCCTCGGCTTTACCCAACGGCACCAGTTCCAACAGGGCGTTGTACATCTCAGTCATTTGGTACCTCACTGGCCTTACACTGTCAGTGTGGCTTTTCCAGTGAGTATTACATAGCGGTTTCATAGTCAGATTTTAACATTGTCCATGGGGATCTTCCGCCTGATTGTTGATGCTGAAAACAGGAGGTATACCCTGTGTAGTACTCCAAAGAGAGATAGTGAATCTAAAAAAGATGACGCTGCATCTGACACAACCAGGCTGATGGAATGGCACCCACAGGCATGAAGAAAGATCTTTGATTCAGCGCAAGGATCCTTGTCCGGACGCCACTGTTTCTTCTCTTTATGTTTGCACTATTGTCACAATATCGCAGCTGGACTCTCACTTCACTTCATTCTTCTATCTCAGTGACTGACTAGCAACACCCTGCCCCTTATATACCCACAAGGGCATTGCTGACAATATTCTAGGAGGTTCAAGGAAAATATAGTTCTCAGAAAGTCTAGAAGGTTCCACAAGATTCTACCAAGTTTCAGAACATTCTAAAAGGTTAGTAAAAAAATGAAGCCACATACGGAATACCTGAAACATTTTACTTCAAACATTCTATTTCCCCTTTTGTCACTAACAACAAAAACAGCACCCCAAGCTTTGTGCCCCCAAGCCCAGCACCCCAGGTGGTCGCCTGCCCCTAAATCTAGCCTGGCTTAATATTTAGACTAAGCATTTATATACACTTTCAAAATTTGTCAATATTTAGTTGTCTGCCTTCATGTGAGGTAATTGAATGGAACTCTTTCATTTGACTATCTCTCTTCAGTTCCTACCTGCACTTTAAAGAGGAGAGGATAGAAGTTGGTAATTGATCCTCCCCTAAGGGTTGTCTCTGTTGGAACTGCCTGCTCCTCTGCAACTGTAGGTTTCCCTCCACCCCTTTAAAAACTTCTCTATGACCTATTTAATTTTACATGACAGCAATCTAGTTCAATTTTGTCTTAGGTGGAGCCCATCCTTCTTGTATTGACTCCTCCTTTCCCAAAAGGTTCCCCAGTTCCTAATAAACCTGAAACCATCCTCCCTACAGTGTCTTCTCATCCATGCACTGAGACCATGCAGTTTCGCCTCTCTAACTGGCCCTGCACGTGGAACTAGAAGTGTTTTGGAGAATGCTACCGTGGAGGTCCTGGATTTTAATCTCTTACCTAGCAGCCTTCCCATTTTATAAATGCTTTTGGATCCTGAGAACACATCAAGCTTTACAGGTGTAAACTCGCATAGTCCAAGAAGGGAATAATTCAGGCAAACTCATGCAGTCACAATACACCAGAGCTTACTTTATAGAAACCTTTGTAAATGCTTTTGGAACATGAAAACACACAAACCATTAAAAATCAAAACTTCCACAATCCTTGTGTAGCAAACTTCCCAAACTGTTCTTGATTAGCCTGTCTAGTTAAAGTTAACATCAGCTCTGTTGCTGAACATTCTTTTTGGAACTCCAAACACAATAAAATGTAGCTATAGCAAAGTGTATAACCATTCTTACTTTTAGAACAATCAGTAACTATGTACTCTACAAGGAAAGTCTCAGTGTTTTTCTCAAAATTAAACGTACATGCTAGTTTATTCTCATTTCAGTCCCAGCAGTGCAATGTAATCAAAATGCATAATGTGTTATGTAAATTTACAACACTGCTTAGGGTCCTGATCCTGCAGACTCCCACCCAAGTGGCTTTACTCACATGAGAAGTCCCATTGAACTCAAGGATTACTTCTGTGAGTAAAGTTACTTTACTCTGTGAGTTGCAGAATTGGGCTTCAGATGTTTTATTATAGTATAATGTGATAAACATACTTGTGCTAGCAATAAATGAATTGGGCAGTAAATGTTGTTGCACTATAATCTACAACTTTGTTGTTATTTGTTGGGATACAACATAATTACCTATCATTTCTATAATTTATTGTAGTGCTAAACTCTGTAGCATATTTATCATTTTGGACTGTTACTGCATGATAAACTTCTCTTCAGGCCTGACCCAGCAAATCTATACACAGGCACAACTCCCACTAACGTGAGCAAGAGCCTGCCAAGGACCAGGCATCTTATTAGCAGGGCATTCAGAATGTATAATTCACTCAGACATGAAGGGTATGGAGTTTCTGTAGTTCCTTTGTGTCCAGAATTATGATCCAAATTTCAATTGCACTTTGTTCTTTGCCTGAAATGTGTAAAGCACTTTATTAAGTTTTTGTTGCTTTATTTTGAAATTATACATGAAACAAAGTTAGTTAATTCTACAGCCTTCATTTATCAATTTAAATTCAAATAAACATATACATGCCATAAGGTTGTAATGACCTTGGATTATAACAGTGAATGCATACTAAAATTAGTGTCTTTCAACGATTTGCCTTAATCTGGATTACTCTTCTGCAGTAAAGTCATTCCTCTTAAAAAGAATTTACTTCCAAGTATTGCAATAGATACTTAACTATAAAAGTAGTTAAAAGCAGAGCTGGCTGAAACTTGAGGAAAAATAATGGAAATTTGTCAACTAGCTCTACTTGATTGAGCAGTAAATCAGACAAAAGCAAGTCTTTTCATTCTTACCATATTCTGTTTCCACTTCAAAACTGGTGGAACTGAGTGCAGTTAAACTGCCTTTTAACCACAGGTGTAGTCATGTGAGTAAGGGTGCTAGGTCATGGCAAAACTTCCTCTAGTGCCCTCTCTTCAGTTTAAGCATCAGTCAGAGGCCCTCACTTAATAGAGGCATAAGATTATAAATAAATAAATAAAAATAAATTTGTATTGAGTTAGGCCTAGAAGACCCACTCATAGGCCAGGACCTCATTATGCTAAGCATTACACAAACACATAACAAAATGATGCTGCTTCCCTTATTGGGCCTGAGTATGCTGTCTTCATACCATTCATACCAGTTCTTGCTCCTTTGAACTTTTGTCACTGACTCCAGTGAGAGCAGGATTGGACTTTAGTACCTGGAACTCAAAAAAACTCCAAACATTGAGCCAAGCAGATGAGGGGCAGGCAAGTGTGATCTTTAATAAATCAGTGACTAGCATTAGGTATAAAGATAATTCAAATTACTGAGGCATTGGCAGAGCATTAAACAGAAGGATTCTCCCTCCTTCCTAATAATCCTGAAAGCAAATATTCTCCTTCTCAGAGTAATATGTTAACATCTATTTTACACACATCTTTGCATAACTTTTATGTAAGTATTAAATGAAACTTGCTGAACTTGGGGAAACCTACATGGTGAATGATCTAATTTACATTGTTCAAGTTAAACATCCTTAGAAGCCTAACTGTGAAGGCTGTTAAATATGTAATGCTTCTGGAGCCAGAGCACCCTGGAGGCTGTAGGGGGTTTGGGGAGATGCATTACTTCCTTAATGGTGGCTGGAGGCATGACACCAGGCAGGAATAGGCGTAATGCCTTTGGGAAGAAGAGAAGGTAAAGAAAGGGAAGGGTTAGCTCCTTAAAAGCCCTTACCACACTTCAGTCCTACACTGCAACATCCCAGCTATCATGTTCCAGTCCTAGGTCTCTTAAATAGAAGGTGCAATTGTTAATTGCAAAACCCAGCCTTTGAAATTAATGGCACAACTTTCACTGACTTCAGAGGAGCCATGATTTTAGCTAGGGCAAAACAATGAAATCATTTTCACTGGTGACTAAAAAAGGCCAATGAACAAACCAACCCCATGTCTCCCAATTACCCAGCCATTTGAACACTGATCTTTCTGACCTTCATGAGCATTTCAAACAAAACATCTCATAACATTAGAAAGGACAGGGGAATTAATTCCATTTCTGGTGAAACACCCTTTCCTCTAGAAAAAAGAAAAGGAGTACTTGTGGCACCTTAGAGACTAACCAATTTATTTGAGCATAAGCTTTCGTGAGCTACAGCTCACTTCATCAGATGCATATTGTAGAAACTGCAGCAGACTTTCCACGATATGCATCTGATGAAGTGAGCTGTAGCTCACGAAAGCTTATGCTCAAATAAATTGGTTAGTCTCTAAGGTGCCACAAGTACTCCTTTTCTTTTTGCGAATACAGACTAACACGGCTGTTACTCTGAAACCTTTCCTCTAGTTCATTCATTCTCAGGACCACCTATCGGTTTTACAAACCCACACTTAGTGGTCAAAATCACACTAAATCAAGGCTTGTAAAAGTAGTACCAGAAATATTTGTAGTTTAATCTAAACTCAGTCACTCCTACCTGTTCCTTACTTCTGTAAAATGAGAGATTGCGTTTTCTTGTGGTCCTCTTTGACATTTCCAGTGCAGGCACTTGGTGATCAGTGCCGCCTACCAACTGGGTGAGAAATGCTCCCCCTCCCCAAAAATGGAATCTACCTGCTGCCTACTGGTTTTTGTACCCAAGCCCTCAAATTCCATTACCTCAACGGAGATCAATTCTAACTCCTTCTACTGTACAAAAATACCTTGAGCCATGACACAACAGCACCACAAAAAACCTAGATGTGGCATGTGGATCCTGCCAGTTGCTGGCTCAAATTCCCAATTTCTATTACCTAAATGGAAAAAGAAAAAGAGTACTTGTGGCACCTTAGAGACTAACAAGGTGCCACAAGTACTCCTTTTCTTTTTGCGAATACAGACTAATATGGCTGCTACTCTATTACGTAAACAGAGAACAAGTCTAGCTACTCCTATTGTACTAAAAAAAATGCCCCGACCTAGACATATCCAAGCATAACAGGCTGTAAATACCAAGATGTGGCACCTGCATCGAATTTTAGGCCTCAAAACCCCCAGTTCTAATATACAACCCCTAATTTTGACATACAAATATCTACAAACATATGTAGAAACTCATTTTACACCAAAAAAATCTAGACCTCTACATCTTTTCAGGACAGATTACAAATATATACATTGGGAACACTAATCCAGCCAGTTTTGGGCTCCCACTTTGCAAATTCCACTGCTTAAACAAACAGAGAACAAGTTTAGCTGCTCCTATACTAACAAAAATTCCAGATGGCAATGCATCCGGGTTCAATGGTGCCACCAAAACCAGGATGTGGCACCTGGACCTTCATGGAACCGGCCATTTTGGGGGGTCTAAATCACCCAAATTCCACTGCCTAAATAAAGAACATATTTAGCTGCTCCTACTGCACCTTGAAAATCCAGACTCTGATGAACCGCACTGAAACAGCACAGCAAAAACTCAGATCTGGCTGCTGGATCCTGCAAATTTTAGCCACAAAACCAGAAATAGAGAAGACCTATTGATTCTTCAGTTCCACCAAAAAAAAAAAAAAAATAATCTGCCGCACTCCCAATACAGCCTGTAGCCTGCTGGACCTGGCTAATATTTGGTTGCATACCTGCAGTTTTACAGTTTTGAATTTAATAGCTGTGCAGCTTCTCCTAGCGGCGCACCAGAATAATTTAGGCAGTAGAATGTAGGGGACTGGGATAAAACCTGGCACGATCCGGTTTTCCCCCACTCCCAGTAACACCCTTCAGGTTGCCCCTTTAAGGGACAGCCGCTTGCAAAGTTCCAGCCACTTCTTGCTGCCGGGGCTTGACGTCAGCGCGGCTTTCCCGAGCTGCTGCCGCCTGGGGCTGGGAGTTGCTGCTGCTCAGGCACAGCGGGGAGGCAGCGGCGGGCAGAGGCAGGGCTCTTCATACCGGGAGGGAGCTGGTCCCACACACCGCCCCTCGCACTCCTGCGGACGGCGCGGCACGCTAAAGGGGCTGCAGCGCCTTGGGAAAGCCCTCTAGCTGGGGCGCTGGGACTGGCACCCTCTTTGGGGGCAGGGAGCGGGGCCCACGCCTGGGAAGACGCTTCCAAGGGAAGGAGGGCGGGGGGGGGGGCACTGAGCGGAGCCCCGCCCGGGAAGAGCCCTCCGCATGGGGCAGTGAGGGGGAGAGGGCGCGCCCCGGGGAAGTTCCCTGCAGCTGGGGCACGGAGCCCGGCGCACACGTGGGCCGAGCCCTCCAGCCGCGCGGAGCCAGCCCGCCTGAGCAGACGCGCGCCGTCCGGGCGAGGGGGGCTTGGAGACGCTCCCTCCGTCCATTGCAGCCATGGCTTTGAAGGACACGGGCGGCGGCGGCAGCGGCATCCTGCCCATCAGTGACATGGGGTCCTCCTCCCCGGCGCCGTCCTGCTCGCCCTTCCCCGAGGTGGTGGAGCTGAACGTGGGCGGCCAGGTGTATGTGACCAAGCACTCCACGCTGCTCAGCGTCCCGGACAGCACCCTGGCCAGCATGTTCTCCCCGCGCCGGGGCAGCCAGGCGGCCGCCAGGGAGCTGCCCAGGGACAGCCGGGCGCGCTTCTTCATCGACCGCGACGGCTTCCTCTTCAGGTACGTGCTGGATTATCTGCGGGACAAGCAGCTGGCCCTGCCCGAGCACTTCCCGGAGAAGGAGCGGCTGCTGCGGGAGGCCGAGTACTTCCAGCTGGGGGAGCTGGTCAAGCTGCTCTCCCCCAAGGTCACCAAGCAGGGCTCGCTCAACGACGAGGGCTGCCAGAGCGACCTGGAGGACAGCAACTCGCAGGGCAGCGGCGACCTCCTGCTGCGGGCGGCGGCCGGGGCCGCCCTGGAGAAGCGCTCGGGCTTCCTGACCGTGGGCTACCGGGGCTCGTACACCACGGTGCGGGAGAACCAGGCGGACGCCAAGTTCCGCAGGGTGGCCCGGATTATGGTGTGCGGCAGGATCGCGCTGGCCAAGGAGGTGTTCGGCGAGACGCTCAACGAGAGCCGGGACCCCGACCGGCCCCCGGAGAAATACACCTCCCGCTTCTACCTCAAGTTCACCTACCTGGAGCAGGCGTTCGACCGGCTCTCGGAGGCCGGCTTCCACATGGTGGCTTGTAACTCCACCGGCACCGCCGCCTTCATCAACCAGTACAGGGAGGACAAGATCTGGAGCAGCTACACCGAGTACATCTTCTACAGTAAGTTGCCCACCTGGCAGTAGTCCCAAGGGAGGCAGGCCCAGGGCTTGGTGTGTGTGTGGTGGGGCAGGCTGGTGGTTTCCTCCGCCGGGACTCAGCCCGATTGCAGTGCCCAGGAGCAGGGGCCGGTTCTGAGTGGGATCTTGTGCATGCCTCAATGCAAAACCCTCCCTTATAAAATACTTTAAAATATTCATCCCCCCCCCCCAAAAAAAAGGTTGGAGGAAGAGACTTGGCAGCATTTATTTAAAGATGTAGAAAAGGGCTAGTTGCCGTCTTCCCCCTCCCCCCCCCCCGGGGGACAGATCAAATCCCACTTACTTTTGCTGCTGCTTTTGCTTTGTGGGGACAAAGCAAGGAAACTACTGCACTTTGGGGTGGGGGACAGAGTCAAAGCAATCCTAACGGAGGCGCCTTTGGAAGAACAGGTTGTGGTCCCTCTGCTTCTAATTTGTTCCAGTCAGACACTGTTTCCCCTTTCAAAATGTCCATAGGATTGAACTAAACGCCCTGTAGGAAGCAGCAGTCATTCATGAAAACTCATAGCTTTACAATGCAGGTGTGTGAGTATTTATTTGTACCATATGTAAAAAGAGCTTAATCTGGAATTTGTAAGAAATTGATTCTGAATACAGTGCATAGGGACTGGCTAAGAGCAGGGCTGGTGCTTGTTAGGTGTAATGACTAATGTTAAGAAGCTGGAGAGAGGTTCTGAGTGAATCCACGATATTTCAGATTTTTTTTTTATCATACGTCAAAACCATAGTTATCGCTAGTCAAAAGCTGTCGAGAGTAACAACCACCAGCCTTGCTTTTATCTCTCTCTCTTTAAAGATGTACGTGAGTTTGGGAGAGAGCAGTGATGTCTGACTTTGAGGGTTTCACCGTTTTTGTTCAAGTTGGGCTTTGCAAAGATTAAAACAGCAGTGCTGGAAGCAAGGAAGGGTTTTAATATTTTATCGCTACATTTCCTTCCGTTCTCATTAACTGCAAAGTAAACAGACTCCATCTGGGCACATTTTCAGTGAAGGATAGAACTGAACCGTGATGAGAGAATCCACTTTCCAAAGGGCATCAGAGAAGAAAATTCCATGGCATGCACGCCTTAAACAATTCTTTTATAGTGTACCGTGGTATACTTACAGACTTCGTGTCTTTCGAAAATGGCAGAATGACATGTGGACGTTTGTTGTTAGACTGCACGCTTTAAATCGCACCAAGTGCACTGTGTAGGACGATGATAGAGAGCGATTTGGACTAATGAGAACACAGCGGAATAGAAAACACCAAATCAAGTGGCAGAGTTTTGTTTCTTTCAAAGACCCAAGAAGGCTTAAACCTGTTTAATGCGTTGGAGAGTTGAGTTGAAGCCTGTGGAAGAGATAATCGTTTTCCCTTCAATGGCTCCTCCTGGGTTTGTGTGCTTTCATGCTTTCTGAGCACAGGGGGCCTATTTTAGTAAAACATCTGCCGGGGAGATTCGGAGGTAGATAGAACCGCTTCTAACTTCTCCCCTAGTAAAACTAAATGAAGCAACCTGTTTTGCGTTCAAAGCCATAGCTGGGCAGAGTGTTTAACAGCTTGGCCATCAGAGGAAAATTAATTCCATAATGCATACTACACTGTGTTATGTAGATGGTCAGCACCATCCAGCTGCTGATTATCTTTCTATAAGATATATAACAGTGTGTATTAAACTGATATTTTAAAAATTAATTTCCAAGGTCTATAAAATCACACTGCTTTTAACTAAGATGACAAACACTTTGAGTTTTGTTAGAAGGGCTTTCATTTCACTTTTCTGGATCGACTTTGTAAACTATTTTAATGATTAGTTTCCCCCTCTGTGTGTGTGGTGGGGAGATATGCATAGATATTCCTAAATATATAATAAATTTCCAATGGTTATAACTGAGACTGAAAATATCCAAAGTTCTGTTTTTTCCAGAAATAGTTTTCCAAGTATGTAATTATATATTTCTGTGTATATTAATCTAATAGTGATTTTTTAAAAGATTAATATTCAATAAAGCACACTGATTTTTATTCAAATGTGAAAAGACAAACAGAAATATTATGGCTCTATTAATTATATTTATTAATCTATATTTTTTGTTAGAACTTTAAGATCTGTTCTTGTCCACTGAAGCATTGCAAACTTTAAATATTCATGACAAAGGAGTAATCTTTATTTTTAGTTCGGAATTTTACTTTACTTTTAAATATATCAATTATGGTCTTGACTCTGTAAGCCTCATGTGGGTCTTGAGAATCTTGCACATGGAGGGCTTACAGGACAGACTCTACATTAAATTAAATGTCCCCTTAAGGTCAATCCTGTCCCAGTGAAGACAAGAGGAGTTTGCCACTGACATCAGTAGGAACTGGATTTGGCCTTTAGTGCCTGATCCAGAATTATTTATTGTCCTCAAACTATTTGTAAAAAGAAAAGGAGTACTTGTGGCACCTTAGAGACTAACAAATTGATTAGAGCATAAGCTTTCATGAGCTACAGCTCACTTCATTGGATGCATACAGTGGAAAATATAGTGGGGAGATTTTATATACACAGAGAACATGAAACAATGGGTGTTAACATACAGACTGTAACAAGAGTGATCAGGAAAGGTGAGCTACTACCAGCAGGAGAGCGGGGAGGGGAAGGGGAACCTTTTGTAGTGATAATCAAGGTGGGCCATTTCCAGCAGTTTACAAGGACAGTAGGAGGGAAAATAAACAAGAGGAAATAGTTTTACTTTGTGTAATGACACATGCACTCCCAGGCTTTATTCAAGCCTAAATTAATTAGGCTTAAATAAGTAGGCCTAATCACATCAGCCACGCTATCAGGGTCTCATTCACCTGCGCATCTACCAGTGTGATATATGCCATCATGTGCCAGCAATGCCCCTCTGTCATGTACATGGGCCAAACCGGATAGTCTCTACGTAAAAGAATAAATGGACACAAATCAGACGTCAAGAATTATAACATTCAAATACTTCAATCTCTTTGGTCACTCGATTACAGACCTAAAGTGGCAATTCTTCAAAAAAAAACTTCAAAAACAGACTCCAACGAGAGACTGCTACATTGGAATTAATTTGCAAACTGGATACAATTAATTTAGACTTGAATAAAGACTGGGAGTGGATGTGTCATTACACAAAGTAAAACTATTTCCCCTTGTTTATCCCCCCCCACTGTTCTTGTCAACTGCTGAAAATGACCCACCTTGATTATCACTACAAAAGGTCTGTCCCCCCCCCTCCCCTCCCCTCCCCCCACTCTCCTGCTGGTAATAGCTCACCTTTCCTGGTCACTCTTGTTACAGTCTGTATGGTAACACTCATTGTTTCATGTTCTCTGTGTATATAAATCTCCCCACTGTATTTTCCACTGCATGCATCCGATGAAGTGAACTGTAGCTCACGAAAGCTTATGCTCAAATAAATTTGTTAGTCTCTAAGGTGCCACAAGTCCTCCTTTTCTTTTTACTGATATAGACTAACACAGCTGCTACTCTGAAACTATTTGTAGTTCTTTGTTGCGTGATTTTCATAATATTTTGTTTTGGATTGTGCAGTGTGTTGTATGTTACTGTAAAGATCAGTGCTCTGTTTTACATCATTGGGCGAATTAATCATTGGTGTAACTCCATTGGCTTCAGTGTAATTATATGAGGGATGAATTAGACATCATTGTAATTTTTATTTTGTTTTGTATTTTTCCATTCTTTTTTATTTGTAAAAAGAACATGTGGTTTATTTTTTTTAAAAAATGACATTTCAACTTAAAAAATTCTCCTCCCGTTGGAGGGTTTTTTTTTTTTTTAACCTACTATTGTTAAAAGTAACACCTAAGATTCCTACAGCTGAAAGAAATTAGTGAAAAATACTTTCCCTATTTTTTCCAGTTTGTTTGGTTTATGCATTTGACAGAGCACTTTGTTCAGAATAATTTTATGGTTTCTTTTGTATAATTAGACCGTTTTCCCTACTGGTTGTCTTTCACACAGCAACAGGGGAGAGGAAAAAGTTTTGTAAAAGCACAGAAACTGGCAGAGGGAAAAAAGCACAGTGACCTACCTGAAACTACTTTTAAATCGTTTTTTTGAAATGAACTGTATTTCAGATTGATGGTGTAATTCTGTGCATATTAAACAGAATAGTTTGATTGGTTACATTGCTTTAGAAATGTAAAGGCAAGCTTGTGCTTGGCCCAGGCACAGTATGCAGTGGGGGAATGGCTATCCCTTGCACCCCTGCCTTTGTGCTACTCACCATGAGTGGAAGGACTACTCAGGGCTAATGTATTTGCTGGCACTAGATTCTCCCAAAGGAGGGGAGAAGCTGACAGTGCCATAATCCCCTCCTTACCCACAAGCCGAGCTGGCTGGGCATAGGAAAGAGTGGATATTGCAGTCTCTTCAAGTATGGCACAGCAGCCACACTTCTGCTATGCGTGCTGGAACCTGAGGAGGAATTGGGCCTGCTACAAGGGCGATTTCCCCAGAACTCTCACTGAGGATGCTGGTAGTAGTCATACTGCACTCAACACAGAGCGGTGCCCTAAAGGTACAAGAGCCCTTCATGTTTTCACAACTAAAGCACTAGAATAGTTGAATCTTATTCCGTTACAAAGTTTTGTGTTTGTAATTTTTTTCCGTCTCGCATCTGAATGTTAATTTGGTGTTATGTAGGAAAGAAGCCTAATTTCCTGTTACATATTCATGCTTTCATCTTTCAACAACTTAAAAAAATCCTTTAGCTATCTTGTTATTCATGTTAGTCTCAGACTTACCAGGCTCAGTGTTAATAATTATACACTAATCATATAATAGTCACACAGACCTCAGGATTTGTTGACTGTTTATTTGTCGATTGTGGACCTTTAACTGTTTTCTAGGAATGACAAGCTATACACTGATTACTAAAATATACTGATCCATTAGATTAGTGAGAAATGTACTTCCAAACAGCTTCTTTAGGGTCAGATCTAGCCCTTGGATACATAGCCCTTGGATACATTGCATACATGTAAGTTTGAAGGTAGAATTTCTCCTTTAGTCTGTACCTTGTGTCTCAGCTCTGAAAAGTGCTTAGCAGATCTGCTTCTTGTATTACAAGTCATATCTGTTTGTTTAGTAATCCAAAATAAGTTATTACTTTTTAATTCATATTGGCACTGCAAAGCCCATACAGCTACAGGAGAGTGGACTGCTTTTTTCCCTCTGATACATTGAGTTCAATCCCCCCATGAAAGTTAAATTCCGTTTTATACTTGGAAGTTATCTGTCTCCCCCACGTCCCAGATGACACCAGAGTGACAAAGCTTACTATGTATAATGATACATACACATGGGATTAGGGGGAGAGAAAGAAGGGACCTCCTTGGCTTCTTCTCTGCAGTACACTTCCAAGCTGTCATCCAAAAGTGTTGATTAATTGGCTGGTTTTACATAGTATGTGATGACTATTGCCCTACTCCTCCCGTTGCCTCATTTCACAGGGTGCACCACTCACTTGTGGTCTGGCTCCTCCTTCTGGTTGCTCTGGGGATTAGCTCTTGAGGTCAATCCCCCCTTTGTGGTTTGTATGTCATCATCCTGTCTCTCCCTCTGGCCTTTAGCCCCTCTGTCAGTCCCAGGAACCACAGTGTCCTCTTCGTGACTCAGGCCTCCGGCTAGGTCATTCAGTGTTCCTCCCTTCTGGGGTAATACAGTTCCTTCATCTTAGCAGTCCTAGGCACTTTTCCTTTTCACTGCCCCACAGTACCACTCCCTCGGTGGCTGGCAAGGGAGCCCAGGCCCACCCTCCTCTCTAGGTTCCAGCCCACGGACCCTCAGCTCAACAGTCCTGGGCTTTCCTCTACCAGTCTTCACTGATACTTCTCTGAGCGGCTTCTTGCCACACCTGGTTCCCCTTCTCTCTCTGGTTATACCAGCTCCTAACCCTCCTCTCAGCAACTGGCTGCTGCATGCCTTCCTGCTGCCTTTCCTAGTAACCCCCATCTGTTTCCAGCTACCTGGCTTTATACAGGCCCCACCTGTTCTTGCACAACTGAGCCTGCTCTCAATTAGTTCCATGCTCCCTGGCTCCTCCTCCTTGTGCAACCTGTGGAGTTAATTGGCCTGCTTGGCCATTTGTGTATAGGCGTGACTACCTGCCCTTTCCTGGTTACTATACGCATCCAGTCCGCCAGTCAATTCCAGTAAAAAGAATAATTTAAAATAGGCTATCAATCCAAATTTATAAGTATTTATTAATGACTTGAAACCGCTATCTGAAAGGATAGATAAAAAGGTACTGATAATCCATAAATTTAAAATATGGAAAAATAGCTAAAATGTAAGTAAGAGTAGGATATATGGAATGGAGCTCTGGGATCACTACTTGTCACTGAACATAAGCCATCATATCTGCAGTGGCATATAAAATGAGTTTACAAAAATTTTCTTTAAAATTTTTACCTCTCTCAATTCCTAAAATTTTTAAAAGATCATCATTTCCTTCACTCCATTTGCCACGAGCCCGAACTACGAGACCAAAGAAGTGGGCATTTGTACCTCCTGTTAGTTTCTTAATATCTTCCTCCAATTCGAGGTAATAGGCAGCCTTCTCTTTGTGGGCTTTCTCCAGACTATCGGCGTTATCCTCCCAGTGAATTGTAACATCCACCATCACCACCACCACAGTATCTCCTTTTATAAAAACAATATCCGGCTTTCTCAAATTTCCTTCTTTAGTTCTCAACTGAGGTTCTACTATTGATTTCCACCCCAATTTGAACACCTTATCTACTACCGCAGAAACTACCCTATTATGTCGTCTTATCCTAGCATCTTTAGTTTTAAAACATTGTCCAGATATATGTGGTATTGTCTCCCTAGCCTTACCACACCATCTACAGGTGGCATTTAATCCTTCTCTACCTCTTGCCAATGTTTCCATTGTAGGGTAAACATTAGCCCTAAGCTGTAATGCAGCAATCAATGAGGAGGATTCAACCATACCAGATCTTTTCAAAATTGAGTTACTAGTTACATCATTTTAAAAATACTTACCTACCCCCTGGCACCTCAACCCACACCATCTAAAAAATTCCTCCTCCCTCCATTTCTTAGAATTTGGTGTTGCTGCGCTAAGAATCAATATTTTATCAACTAAATTTTCTCCAGCATACATACAGGATAAATCTATCCAATTATCTTTAGACACAATATGTCTTCGTCATTTGCGGATAAGCTTGTTGGGTAATTGTACACTAAATTTGGTTAATGCAAGTCCTCCATTTCTTCCCCTTGCATAAAATAATTCATCGATGGTACTTTTTGGGAGATGTAAAATCTGTTCAGCTATTTTCCTAACTAAAACATCCAGCTCATATAAAAGATAAAAAGGGGGCTCAATTAAAAGTAAATTATAAAATAGCCTAGATAAAATATACGTTTGTAAAATCATCTGTTTTTGGGCAGGTTTAAGAGGAGTCTTACTTAAACTCACTCCATTCAATCAGGTCTCAGAGTAGCAGCCGTGTTAGTCTGTATTCGCAAAAAGAAAAGGAGTACTTGTGGCACCTTAAAGACTAACCAATTTATTTGAGCATAAGCTTTCGTGAGCTACAGCTCACTTCATCAGATGCATAAACGTGGAAAATGCAGTGAGGATATTTTTATACACACAGACCATGAAAAAATAGGTGTTTTTTATGAAGTGAGCTGTAGCTCACGAAAGCTTATGCTCAGATAAATTGGTTAGTCTCTAAGGTGCCACAAGTACTCCTTTTCTTTTTCCATTCAATCAATTTGTCCTTAAGAGACATTCCTCCAATCCCAAGGATCTATCCTCGCCCCCCAAGTATTTTTTGAATTCTCCTGGATGTACATTATTGATAATTTCAGTACCCATTCTCCAGTTATTCTTGGGGTTAATCACATAAGTCTTTTATTTTGCTAGTATGTGAAATCCCTTATTTTTTTTCATATAAACCCAAAGATTGTTTTCTGCAGAAATACTAATCTAAAATTCCTAGATTTTTGGCCATCCCTTGATATGACCCACTTAAAATTGCCACATCGTTGGCAAATGCCAACGATGTGACACTATTCCCTTGAACATAAAACCCTGAGCCCTCGGTTTCCAGCTTAGTTAACAAAGGATCCATGGCAATATTAAATAAAATAGAAGATAAAGGGTCGCTTTTTTAACCCCACTCCTTATTAAAATAGACTCACCCAAACCCTTGTAGTGCAGTTATCGTATAGGTCTTCCTTATAATTTCTATAATGTACTCATCTATCCCAAAGCTCCTCAGGCCGGACATAATATGTCCATATCCCACCGAATCAAATGCCTTGGCCAAATCCACAGATACTGTGGCTAATTCCTCCCCATTCCACTTTGCTTCCTTTATCAAATTGTCTAAAATTGAGATATTCGCTTCACATCCTGGAAAACCTTTTTGGCTATTGCAAATTTTGACTGCAGATCCTATTATCAATGGCCTCCAGGAGGATAGTTTCGTTATTTCTTCCTCAATTTGCACTTTGGGAATTAAAATAGTTCTATTTTCTTTAAAAATATCTGGGACCTGCCTATTTAAAAAACATATATTAAAAATTTTCATGAGAATTAAGGAGAATTAAGGAGTCCAGGTTAAAAATATCCCATAAATCATTCACTGTTGTTTTATCTGGGCCAGGAGCACTATCTTTACAAATCTCTCTCAGGGCCTCCCTAATTTCATCCACCGAAATAGGACTTCATAATAAATCATTATCGACTCTTTCGCTGGCAGGGGCCATCCTATTGTACTTCTATGTCCAATTTCCAATGTATCTACGTAATATGCCTCATTGTCTTTGAGGGGAATATTACATTTACCCCATTTGGTTCTCCCATAATTATGCATGCTAATCTTCTTTTATCCTTAACAAATAATTGTTGGTAACATTTGTATCTAGCCTTCTTAGTGGCATATCTCCGAATGGTGTTAGATTGTCTCTTTCTATCACCCACCCCTCCATTCCCTTTTCTATTATTATTATTCATCTCCTGTTGCTCCTCGTATCTGTCTATATCAATGAGTTACACAACTTTTCCACCATTGCCCACCCAACGTATTTAGTCTGATTTTCCTTTAATAAAATTTCAATTTCCTCTAGGCTATTTAATATTTGTCCAGCTTTCCTACTTTGTCTCCCTTGCCTACATACCTTCCCCACCTTGTCCACATATGGATGCTTCTTTAGTGGCAAGCTTTTCTCTATGAGGCAGAACTTCCAATATATTCTCTTCATTCCTATCTACCTCTCCCACTTCATCGATAACTCTATCTTTCTTAATCTTTCTCTTAGCCAATTCATGCCTTTTATCTGAAATTTGTTTATTAGTCTTTGTTTTTAATTCACTTTCAGTACACTTATTTATATTCCTTTTCCCTACATATTTGGTCTCCAATTTAATAAGCAACTCAATCTCATGATCCGTCCAAATCCGAGATCAAGAGCAAGTAGACTCTCTAGTCTTACTTCTAGCCACTATATTTTCTTTTCTCTGTTCATTT
The DNA here is from genome assembly GCF_965140295.1 of Lepidochelys olivacea. Lineage (NCBI taxonomy): Eukaryota > Metazoa > Chordata > Testudines > Cheloniidae > Lepidochelys > Lepidochelys olivacea. The sequence goes on from NC_140414.1 coordinate 101,293,843, forward strand.
CTAATTGCAGGATGCCTGTGTCTACAATGCTGGCTTAGGCCCTAGTTAGTATGGAAAGCCATCACACAACTTGAGCAGGTATAGCCCTTCACTGGGGTATCCACTTCCCTGGCCATGCACGTGGGGTAGTGGCATGCTCTATTGTGGAATTGAAAGGATTTACCCCACTTTTTAGACCACTCTAATGGCCTTACTTTTGTGTACTACATTAATATGTTTTGCCCATTTTCCAAATGTTGCTAAAATCTGTGGGCAAATGGGACAATTAAAACAATCGACGGGATATTCTAGATAAAAAACGCCATCTTTCCATGAGCTACTATTTAATAAATTTGCTAAATTAATTAAATTATCTGTATCTATATTGCTAAAAACAGTAGTTAAATTAGTATTAAAATGTCCAGATTCTTTAAAATACGGATCTTCAAATGCATTTAAATACTCAAAACCAGGATTAAAATTGTCCACATCTAAATTATTAGAAGTGTCATTAGTAAAAACCATAGGTAAAAATGATAAAACATCATCCGCCCAGTCCTTATCTATCAATTCAATTTCCTCAACTCCCATTTCATTTTCAATAGGGAGGTCTCTTTTCTCAGACTCGTGAGAAATCCACTCATTAAAAAAATGTCTTGTCCATAGGTCCAGCGACCCGAATTACTCCCCTAATATATTTAACACAGCCAGCTGGGGCATCAAAGCTGGCAGCGGGGGCGTTGTTTACCCGGTCCAGCGCCAATCCGGTATGTAAATAAAATTTTTTTTGCCATTGTTAAAAGATATAACCCTTACCAGGGGGAAGCTAACCCATACGTGGGGGAGGCTACGCTTAGCAGGGGGAAACTATCCTTACCAGGGGAGCAGATTTTGTTGGGGCTGCCCACCCCACTCCCCACACTCCCCACACTGACAATGCTGTGTGCTGTGGACACCCCATCACATCCTATAAAAGTGTTTTTCATATTGAAAGAGTAGTCCAAAGTTAGTTCTTTACTTGAAATGATTACAGGCAGCTCAGTACGGAGATCCTGGTTGGTCACTTTTCAGATAAAGCGTACAACTTACATTTTGAGCTGTCTGACTTCTTTTTCTTGGTGCTTTTGTGTAATATGGAATTGCCTCCACATGCTATTACTGTACCTTCTTCTGGAAAATCTAATTGGTCTTAATGGATTTCACATTTAACATCTGCTCCTCAGTCTGAATTATGGGTGTTGAGAGCATGGTGCTCAGCTGGAAGCTGTCTCTTCTGAGTTGACATGTTTATTATAAAAAAGATCCAGTAATACCTCGTGAAAAACTTTGAAATTTTTTCTGTTTTAGACATTTTTGTTTTACATTTAACATTTTCTGCTTTCCTGTTTTCATTTGTTACTAGTGACACTTGCATGGATTTATGTTGCTTATTTTCCACCTGAAGATAGCCCTCTGTGAGATCACTGTGGTTTCTGTGGAAATTGTCACAAACAAGTGATAATGACTTCTTAATCAGCAGGGAATAACCAGCAAGAAGAGATGAACTTTCAGGAAACAAATACTGTGTTTTTATAAAGATAGTCCCATTTGTTTTCATAATGGAAAAAAAGAGACAAGAAAAAACACAGTGCACTTTTCCCCTTTTAAAATGTCACTTTGATAAAATATTATGTGAGGTGTCAGCTTCTCTTAAAGTGCCAAATCTACAGCTCAGTACCTAGCATGAGTGCCTGGGGTGGGCGGATCAACAGAGATCTCCAGGGCCCTCTCCAGGCCACAGAGTGGTAGCCGAGCCATTCAGTGGTGATTTCTCTAATCAAGAAAAAAGGCTAAAGTAGCCTCTGTGGACTCTTATGTGGCATCATCTTGGGAGAGAAGACAGGTAGATCCACATAGATGTAGATCTTTTGGATCCACCCTCAGGTAATAAATTGGTACTAACTCCCTCACCGATGTTTGCCTGCATCTAAAACCGACCATACAGCCTGAAAACAATTCAAAATTTCTGATCATGTCAGGATCTAGGCTTGTTGGGTCTGTAAGACAGTTGCGCAGGACCACAGCCAATTTTATCAGTCTCCTAGCTTTTAGAAAACCAAAGCAAAGCAATTTATTGAATATCCTGCCTTGCAGTGGTAACAGCTCACACCTTGATTCAGTCTAAAAATAAATAAATGATGCCTATTCTATTTCTTGTCATTCGTCCCAAACATAAGTCTCTGAATGCAAAGAGATGATCAAACTGTGCACCCGTAAATTGCTGTTCTAGGAAAATTATTTCTTTTTCTGCCACCTTTAACAAACCAAAATAGTATATCTTATCCAGTCCAGCATTCTGGGACATTAATTTCACTTGTTACTCAAATAAGACGTAGATTTGGTTTATGTATTGATTTCAAACCATGCAAAAATAAAGAATATTAGTATGTATTTTTAAAGTATGTTTTTATAATAAATGAATCAACTGTAAAAACAATCTGAGCTCCTACAAATGGTATGTCATTGTTGCAGTTAAAACTGTATCATGAACCTTTTAAATACCATTATACTTTAATAAAAGCAAGCAAGACCCATGAGCTGATTTTTTTTTTTTAAACATGTTGGTAAGGTCTAGCTTTGATACCTTCGACAATAAAGTCATATTTAAAAATCGGGTATGGTCACCCCGTAGGTTGGAGAGGAGTGGAGCTGTTGTGAGTCTAATCTCTGATTTTATTTTTTAAAATGACTGGGAAAACCTTTTCTTTGCATACTGTAGGCGAAGAAAGGTATTAGATGACCAATATGTATGTTAAGTCATTTTTACTGTGGTACTACATGGGCACGCTGGTTTTGATGCCATTCCAGAAATGTACTGCCTGAATGTACTGCCTGTGGATGACTCTACTACTGGGAATAAAGCTAGAATGTCGGAGAAGCTGCCTTTGCTGGATTCGTAACATTTGCTGGATCTGTAACATCTTGTAGAACTGCTTCTTGATGTCAGATCACTTCAGTGTCTTTTGTAAGGATTTATTTATCGTGATACTTTCAGGGAAACTTTTTTACTTTTCCATAGAGGAGTGCGCAAACCATATGATATTTTTATTGAAAACATGAACTTCTACTAAACTACTGCTCAGACACTGAGAGATTACTATAAGCAAACCAGTTTTTTTTTTCTTGAAAACATGACAATATCAGATGTTGATTCAGCGACATGATTTTAAATGGTTACTATAACAAACTTTCACTATATGTTAGTTATCTCTGTACCTGCATGATAGCTGCTATTCTACTACTGATCCTTCCCTGTGCCGCAAACGCTAAATGTACCACATTATGAAGAGAATCTGTGAGGTGAACAAATATTCACTAGGGATTAGATAGAGTGAGACCATAAATATAAATTTACTCAGCTTGTGATACAATCCCACGGTTAAACACGAGTCCCCCAAAGTGAAAGACTAATGTGTTTAAAGCAACATACCAGACTGATTATGATGCCACTTTCAAAGATGCTAACAGTTTTTTGTTTTGAGGTCATTGGAAGACAGCTAAATACAGGCTTCCCCAAGCCTCCTTCCCTGGCCATCCTTAACAAACACTAACACGGTTTGGGCAAAGAGACCATAAATATTAAGAACTTTTGCCCATTTCATCAGTTTAAAGGATAGATCTTCAGCTGTGTCTGAGCTCTAAGATGAGGAGGGAGAACAAAAGTGGCTGTGTGCATCTTTTACACATCCCCAATCTCAAGGACTGTTCCAGACCAGTTTGGCCCCTGTATCATTCAAAGCCAGTTTAGGACTGAGCTAGATTATTTCAGTTTGTAGCAGTCCCCAAGGTGCTAGTCCCCCACCAGAGCTATGTAAAGGGGCCACAGTATGGGGCAGGATCTGGACCAAAGTTACCAGTTCACCTCCCCATTTTCCAAATTGAACATTCTTCTTGTAATCCTGTTTAATTGTTGAAAATGCTCGTAGTCACTACACGGGATAACATCCTAGTCACGCATATACACAGACTGATAGATTAATTTCCAAAATGATCCCAGCCTTTATTTCCTTAGAGAGCAGGAATCCTGAAGTCTCTCCAAAACCATGCTCGGTTTGCAAACTGGGCCAGGCCCAAACAGGGTTGCCAGTTTTGGTTGGATGTATTCCTGGAGGTTTCATCACATAACATAATCTTTAATTAAAGATTAATCTTTAATTCCTGGAAGCTCCAGAACAATCCTGGAGGGTTGGCAATCATAGGTCCAGTGGAAGAGTATGTTACATTTCAACCTTAAAAAAGTTATGAGGTAGTCTGTTAGGTTGAACGAACCAAAGGTATCCCAATGTGTTTCTGGGAAAGTGTTTGATTGTAGTTTTGATTAAAAAAATTGTGTGTGCTTTTTGAGGAAAAAGTAATTTGCTTTCTTCTTAAAATTCATATGCTGGTTGAATGAACAGAAAAAACCCATATGTCCAAACTGAAGTTGTCATACCTAGCACAGGGTCAAACTCTTATTTGCATTATCTGTGTACTTGATTGTGTTTTTTATTTTTATTTTAATCAACTAAATATCACTGTCCTTTTTAGGTTTTGCATCCTATATAATCATTAAGGATTATAGAATTAATTTACTCATGCATTTTTTCCTTAACTTAAATGAGTCTACTCCCATAAGTAGGATCTAATAACGGGTGAAATCTAGTCCTGTGTAAATGACCAGCAAAAAGCATATGCAACACTTAAGGCCTCAAAATAGGACTTCATTAAGATTTAAGTGGTGTATTGGTCTGTGTTAGTTCTCCCTGCAAGGGGACATTTTAATGCTCATGAGTGAGCGTTTGCATGATAGAATCCAATGTCTATTACTTAATTGGTATTCTTGCTTGGATTTGAGTAATTCTGGAGAAGAGGAAGGTTCAGTTTCTTAATTGTTTTTAATATATAGCCATACCAGTCAGGGGCCAAGCAGTGATAATTTGTTATTTTTATGTTTGTAGTAATTATGTCAATAATTTTTAATTGTTTTTAACTAATATATGGGAACTAATGAATAAGGTCTGTTTCATAAATATGGACAGACCATTTTGGGAGAGCAATATTGGATAGACGAATACACTGATTCCCACTGCAGAATGTTGGCAAACTCTCATGTGTCATCATTTCTACAAAGACTTTAAGGTATAAAGCATGTGTATATATAGAAAAGTGTCACACCCACACTGACATCAATGAGAATTTCACATGTACAACAAAAGGAGAATAAGCCCGCCTTGTTATCAATAATCATTTCTATCAAACAAAACTTCTCCTATCCTATCTTCCAAGCATTATATGATCTGATTATTCAGATGTCTGTAAAACTGTTTGAGTGCTGCATAACTGGAGATAGAAGAAAAAAGTTTGTGTGTGTGTGTGTCGCTACAATTCATACTGTGCCAATGTGATGACTTACTTCTTATGACTGGAGCTGTTCATAACTGAGAATTTTTTGTAAAACAACACCCCCCCCCAACACACACAAACAAAAGCTTTTTGCTTTGAAAAATGTTGGAATCTGAATATTTTTTTGGCCATCTGTATTTGACACCTCACTTATGAGGGGAGTCAGTATGGGATAACGATAGATAAATTATCTATCATAGAAGTTAAAGATGGGAAAGATGTATTGGGTCATATAGAACGTCTTTCTGAAAACACAGGCTAGTGCCCTATTGTACTAGGGTTTTGTTCGATCTAGTTTTCCAATCTACCATTCCATCACTTCCTATGGGAGACTGTTATCCAGTCTAATAGATCTTACTGACGGTATTTTTTTTTCTGAAGGTTACTTTTTAATTTTGTCCTTTTTTAAAAAAAATTCATTATTCTACTTTGGGTGGTCAGAGTAAATCAAGCTGGCGGGAGCAAACAAAAGAAGTAGCCTCAGCAGATACTGAAGTATCATCTGCGGGAGGAGATAGGGTCCAATCTAGGCCTCATCTCCAGGGGGTGACCATCACCTTCTCTAACATGACACCTGCAGACCAACCCATTGTTGACTCTGCTGCTGTGTTGTATCCCATCCCCTACTCTTTGTCTGTCTTGTCTATTTAGAGTGTGAGCTCTTTGGGGAAGGCACTGTGGGGTCACATTGTCACAGCTGGCCCATTGGCACCATCGTTATACTTATATTAAAAAATAATACTACTCCTGGTTATATTCTTTGTACTCATTTAAATAATTACTCATCATAGTTGGTATTTACACCCTTCTAATATTTATATTTCTCTCCCTCCCTATTAACAATTTGTTAGATAAGACGTGTATTTAATTCTTTTAATGTCCTCGTACTTCAGAAGCCTCAACCTCTGACCATTTTCATTCTTTCCTGAAACTTCTTCAGTTTTTCCAGAGTCTCTGTGGGAAATAACTAAATGCAATATTCTACGTGCAGCTGCTCCAGGACTATAGAGAGAGGTACTGTTATGCCTTGTTCTGTCCCATGGCACCAATGTATACACAGCTGTAATTGCATTGGGCTTTTCTGCTGTCACATTGTAAACGTCTTCTGTCTAATCTGCTGTCTATTATTTTCCCTACCTTACTTTCAGCATTACTGCTTTCCAGGTGCCTTCCTACTATTGTGTGTAGTTTTTCTAGGGCTATCAATTAATTGCAGCTAATGCTTGTGATTACCTCAAAACAAATTAACTAGACTAAAAAAAATCATCATGATTAATCACAGTTTTAATTGCACTGTTAAACAATAATAGAATACCAATTTAAATTTATTATAAATATTTTGGGTGTCTTTCTACATTTTCAAATATATTGATTTCAGTTACAACACAGAATACAAAGTGTACAGTGCTCACTTTATATTTTTTATTTCAGATATTTGCACTGTAAAAAAGATAAAAGAAATAGTATTTTTCAGTTCACCTCATACAAGTACTGTAGTGCAATCTTACAAATGTAGAATAATTTTTTTAAATGACTGCACTCAAAAACAAAACATTGTAAAACTTTAGAGCCTACAAGCTGAAGCATGAAGGGGCATACAAACGTTCCGCAAATCTGGCATGTGAATATCTTGCTATGCCGACTCCAACAGTGCCGTGTTTTCACTTTCACGTGACATTGTAAATAAGATGCGGGCAGCATTATCTCCTGTAAATGTAAACAAACTTGTTTGTTTGAGTGAACGGCCCAAAAAGAAGTAGGACTGAGTGGACTTGTTGGTTCTAAAGTTTTATTTTTGAGTGCAGTTCTGTAAAAACCCAAATAATTCCACATTGGTAAGTTGTACTTTCATGATAAAGAGATTGCACTATAGTACTTGTATAAGGTGAACTGAAAAAATACTATTTCTTTTGTTTATCTTTTTAATAGTGCGAATATTTGTAATTAAAATAATATAAAATAAGCACTGTATACTTTGTATTCTGTGTTGTAACTGAAATCAATATATTTGAAAATGTAGAAAAACATCTAAAATTTATTATAAATTTTTAAATTGGTATTCAATTATTGTGTAACAGTGCAATTAAAACTGTAATTAATTACAACTGTTTTTTAAATGTTGTGATTAATTACAATTTATTTTTTTAATCATTTCACAGCCTTAATCTTTTCATATTATTTTCCTCAGCTATATGGGGCTTTTAAATCATTTTTATTGTATTTTTGCAATTTGAATCTCATTTTGAGCTTGATTCTGCTACCCTCCTGTTGAGTAGCACCCTACATCACGAGTAGTCCCATTGATCATAAAATTGATTTTTCAGTGGTGACAAGTTCCAGTATGGGTTATAATTGGTGATAAACCTCAACCTTCTTTAGGATCCTTATTGCAAGATAATTTGTGATGGCATGGTACCTTGTTTTTTTTAAATCTGGGCCACAAATCTTCTTAAGTATAGAGTTGCTGATCAGGATTATTCCCGCTTCTGTCTTCTAAAAATTTTCGTCCAGAGCTTGGGTCAGTTCGATAGTTGGTAGCTGAGTTCCTGGGTCTCTTCGTAGTGAGAAGTACCTGTTGGCTGTGTACTTGTTTCACTTCTGCTCTTTCTAAAGGTTCTGATCTTGCTTGATATCACATTGCCTCATCATTCCTCATTTCCCATTTGTATCTGCTCTGTGGTTTTAATTTGTGACATCTCTCTTGTGAATTGCGTTCTTTCAGCTAAGTCTGTAGTTCACAGATAAGTATAGATCATACATAAATATAGCTTATTAATTGCCTCCTTTGCTACTCATAATATCTGAGTGTGCCCAGTCAGAGTAAAACTCTTTTGTTTGCTCTCTCTCTCTGTTGATGGCTTTGGAGCTGATACTGTGAAATACTCAGTACCTCTAGCATTGTGTTCAGTATCCTCAGCCTTCATTCACTTCAAAGCGGGACTGGGCCAGTGCTGTGTTGCTGCTATTCTCCCATAGACTAGCGGGTGCGGTGAAGATGCTCTGTGCCGATGGGAGAGAGCTCTCCAATTGGCATAAGAAAACTACGCCTGTGAGCAGCATAAGCTTTCCTGCCAACATAGCGCTGTGCAGACTAGCACTTATGTCGGTGTAACTTATGTCGCTTGGGGGGTGGAATATTCACACCCCTGCATGACTTAAGTTTTGCCAACATAGGCAGTAGAGTATACGTAGTCTTAGGTAAGCATATAAATCCTTTCCTGTGATGGGGTGTATAAACCCCACCCTGCCAGTTACTAAGGGGGCTACAGCTAATTGGTGGACTATCAACAGCTGGCACAAGAGCCTGCAGACCAAGCAGAATGGGCTGCTGTCAGGGAGTCTGAGGCCATGTCTACACTACAGCTAGTACAGCTACAGAACATAGATGCTTCCTGCACTGATAAAGGAGGTTTTCCTATCAAGGTAGGTAATGCACCCCTCTTCCCTAGCAGCGGTAGCTAGGTGGATGGAAGAATTCTTTCAATCTGCACCTACTTTGGGGATTAGGTTGACTTAACTGCGGTGCTTGGGGATGTGAATTTTTCACACTCTTGACCACTGTAGCTATGTCAGCCTAAAGTTTGAAGCGTAGAGCAGGGCTGAGGGAGGACTTTGCATCACCCACAAACTGGCAGAAAGTGGCACAAGGTGCCGATACTCTCAGGGAGAAAGCATTGTGAAGAATTGCTCTTTGAAAGGGGCCTGGAGGCAGGAAGTGGACCAGAGTCTGAGCAGTGAATCAGAGGAAGCAGACCTTAGCTGCTGAATATAGGGTCATTGGATTGGAACACAGAGTAGAGGAATGGCCTGGGTTCCTTTTCTGACCTCAAGGAAGGGATGTAAAAGCCCCTGGATACAAAGAGAAACAAAGACTTTTGAGCCCAGGGTGGGACTGAAAGCCTGGGATAAGATCATTAGACTTGTTTTATTGGATTTATTATTACCCTGGAAGAGGCGGGACTGTAAATGACCTCGTTGGAGGGCTGAATTGTGAGAAGAGGTAAGCCACCCTAGGCTCAGAGAGGCTATTGACAGGTGGTACCAGTTGAAGAGACTGCTATACCATGCTTATCCATGTGGGGGTGCACTGGCTGGTGGGTGACCTCCCTATACTTCTCAGAACTTCCTTGAGGAACCAGGAACCCAGTGCGGCTCTCTTATGCAAAGGCAAGACTGAGACTTGCATCCCCCTGAATAAGGGGCAGCAGATACCTGTACCATCCCAGGAGATGCCCAGGCAACCAATAGTCACAGTTTCTTCCCTAATTTTCCCCTTACTCCAGAGGGAAAGGGGTCATCTGCTACTGATTATCAAGAGCAGATTACTCCTCCTCACACTTCTGTCAAAGCTCTGCCCGGTAACCCACAACCTCTCCACCCACTCCTTGCCCACCTGGGGCCGGGGGAAGTATCCCTACAGAGCCTGCTCTTCCTTCCCCTGCAGAAAGGGTGTGCAAGACAGTACAAATGTGCCTAGGAAGCTATAAAATGACCAGTTCAAATGGTTGAAATAATGTTCACCTGTCTACACTGGTGTTAAGGGGTTATTTTTTTTTGATTGAGTTAGCTTAACTTGACTGAGCAAACTCACTTGAATAATTCATCATCTTTTTTTGCTCATTTAGAAAAACTGCTTGTTTGCACAATGTTTAGTGCAATGTACAGCCAGTGATGTTTCAGACCTTTGGGCATTATTGGAGTACAAATAATAAAACATAAAGATACTTAATGTGTTTACTTTTAGAACTTATAAAGAGCTCTGATACTGCAGTGGTGAACCCATTGAAAAATTTTAGTTATCTAGGGCACATTCGTACAATGTGCTGACCATTCTTGGAATGAGTGATGTTCACTTAAATGAAATTTGTTACAGTTAAAGTGGCCCTTCTCTGAATGTGCTGAGGTCTACCTGCTTTTAAAAAAACTTTGTTTTTTTCATATACACTGCAATGTAAAATTTAAAAGATAAAAAATTATGAAATTGAAGAACTGGACTATTCCTTCCCTCCTATCCCCTTACAGATTTAGTATATATGGGTCAAATAAAATGTTTACTGTATTGAGGTATCACTTTACAGAGTTAGAGTAGTAGAATAATATTCCAAGTACTTAATATTGCTTAGCGTTGGGGGAGCCTCAACAGGACCCATGTGTATTGCAGTGACTTGCACACTAAGGGCTAGTTTTAAGTATTGTGGCAGCTTCATCTCAGAATAGCTTTGCATGTGTGTCAGTCCTAACATTCTGTTTATGTAGCCTTTTGTGTTTTAATGTTTTTCACATGCAGAGATTTGGCATGCAATGAAACATCTTAGTCCCCACTTACCTTAGTTTTGCACCATTGTAACTACAGTCATTACATGGAACTTTCATTTTGGGAATACATTGCTTTACAAAAGAGAGTGATCAGGGTTTAAAAACAAATAATCAAAACCTTATACTCACAAAGCCAATACAGTTAACATGGTTTAAACATAATTCTAAATAAATTCAAGTGACACAGATTAAAAATAGGTCCTCCTAGTTTAGAGTTTAAAATTAGTATAAGAATGGATTGTATTTATTTTTACAGTGTCAGCGAGCACACTGCGGACTGGACACTGTAAAATAAATGCAATCTATTATTATATTAACTTTAAAGTCTAAACTAGGAGGATGTTGTTTTTAAAATTCTTTGACTTTCACCCCATGCAACCACATTCGAGTCAATGGGAATGTACCGGGTGTGAATAAGTGCAGAATTTGGCTCATTGTCCACAGTGTATAGGTAAACTGTATTTAAACCCTGTTAACTTGAACGTCCTTATTTAAAATGGTATTTAAAACCAATTCAGATAACTAGGCATAGTCTCCAACATATGTGGGGTAATAGCTTGTCCTCTGTAGAAGACTATGGGCTACAAACTGTTTTTTGTTAATTATAGTGAAGTGTGGAGAGAGTCTTATTAAGGTTCAGTGATGTTAGGAAGAGAAGCACAATGCAGCCTTGTTGTTATCAGGGGTGGCATTATAATATTGAACTTACAAAGAAATGTTTTTAGTTGCTCTTACTTATGTAACAGTCTATCAAAATTATGAACACTTGTACAGCAACATCTCTTCTCGTGGGCGATGGCTCCACAGATGTGATGATGATAAATTGAACTCTATGATAGTTAAATTACTGTTTCAAGATTGCACTTTACAGGCCAACCAAAGGAGTTAAATAGTTCCCATTGGTCTTAGGTTCATTTTCAGGTGGGAAAAGAACTTTCCCTAATCTTTCCTGGTTTATATTTATTTATAATTTATATTCTGTTCTCTGCTGGGATTTAAAAATATCTAAAACTGAAATTAAAGCCCTGTTTTGCATTTGTGGTTGTCACAACCTTGTTATCTTTCCTGGTAACTTTCTGAAAATTGGCTGGGCATGAACTGAGTTTCTGCATGTTCACCTCTCCGAGTAAAAATAAATATTTAAATTAAGTAGTTTGAATAAAGTTTACTCTTGTTGGGTCTACTAATTTCTGTACATTCAAACAGTGATTTTCAAAGAGTGAAACTAATACTACAATTATAATGACAACTACCAATTGACTTTTTGCAGACCACATCAATGAAAAGAGAGAACAGAGTCAGAGAACAAAAACTGCTGTTTTAAAAGCACCTTGTAGGACAGTAAAATGCATGCAGGGAAAGTGCCGATTTTGTCACTATTTTTAATCAATATTTGGTGGGGGGGGAATGCTGATTACTGCACCACTGTTCTACTCTGCATATTCTGTTTCTTGTAAACAGCTGAATTCTGACACTTGTCATTTTTTTCTGAAACACAAGCAGCTTTAGTTATCTCAATGATACTAGCAAAGTAATTTGAATCACAAGCTAGAAATTGTGATTCTAGTGGGGGGGGTGATGGATAAAAATCTATGTTCTAAGTGGCGTTGCCAACTTTGTAATCGCACAAACCTGAACATCCTTGCCCCGCCCCCTGCCCTGCCCCTTCCCTGAAGCCATGTCCCTTTTCTGCCCTTCTCTGAGGCCCCACTCCCCGCTCACTCCATCCTCCCTCCTTCTGTTGCTCACTCTCCCCCACCCCCACTCACTTTCACTGGGAAGGGGGTTGGACTGTGGGAGGGGGTGAGGGCTTTGGCTGGGTGTGCAGGCTCTGGGGTGGAGCTGAGGGGTTCAGAGTGCACGAGGGGGCTCAGGGCTGGGGCAGGGGGTTGGGGTGAGGGTAGAGGTTTGGGGTGTGGGCTCTAGGAGGGAGTTTGCGTGTGGGAGGGGCTCAGGGGCAGGGGTTTGCGATGTGGGAGAGGGTAGGGGTGTGTGCTCTGGCTGGGCTGTGCTTACCTCTGGTGGCTTCTGGAAGCAGCTGACATGTCCAGCTTAGGGACAGCCAGGTGGCTCCATCCACTGCCCCCGTTTGAAGGCACTGCCCCTGCTTGAAGGCACTGCCCCCACAGCTCCTATTGGCTGAGGTTCCTGGCCAATGGGAGGTGTGCAGTCAGTGCTCTGGGTGGGGCGCAGGGGCAGTGCACAGAGACCCCCCTGGCTCCCTCTGCACCTAGGAGCCAGACATGCCGGCTGGTTCCAGGAGCCGCGCTGAGCCAGGGCAGGTAGGGAGCCTGACTTAGCCCTGCTGCGCCGCTGGTCGGATGTTTGGCCTATTAAAATCACCTGGATTGCTTTTAATAGTCACCAGGAGTTTGAGGCCAATTCCGGTGGACTCCCAGCCAATCTGGAATGTTGGCAACACTAGTTCTAAGTCTATAGAAAGAGACAAGAATGGACACAAAGGGAAGAGTAGCCTAATCATGCTTCTCAGGATTGCTTTTTAGCTCACAAAAACCAATGGTAGTGTCAACAGCAGTAGAAACAATAACCTAGCTGCCTGGAAAGCCAGATTGTAAAAGTAAATTTTGCAAACACCAGACTTTTTTGTGCAAGTTATACATATATATTTCTTGTTTCAGAGTAACAGCCGTGTTAGTCTGTATTCGCAAAAAAAAAAAAAAAGAAAAGAAAAGGAGTACTTGTGGCACCTTAGAGACTAACCAATTTATTTGAGCATGAGCTTTCGTGAGCTACAGCTCACTTCATCGGATGCTCACGAAAGCTCATGCTCAAATAAATTGGTTAGTCTCTAAGGTGCCACAAGTACTCCTTTTCTTTTCTTTTTATATATATTTCTATGGTTTTCAAATTCTGGACTTCAGTGACTACCAAGAGAAAATTAACCTACAACACTTCTGTCTTTCTGAATCTGATCACTATTTATGTTTATACATGGCTTCAATCCTGTGTACATGTAACAAATTAAGACTGTGAAAACTTGAATGAATATTATTTCCTTTTTTCTAGTCTCTAAATTTCGTGCTGTAGTTTTGATTATTAAATGGGGAAAGGAGTATGGAAAAAACAGATTATTTTTCTGTAGTTTATGGAAAGTAGAGACATCTGGTATCTAAATGGTCCAAATCTGTAACTAGACTGTTTTTCAATTAATAACAACTCTAATTCAAAATTTTCTTTAACAAAAACATATTATTTCCATATGGAAAACAAAAATTGAAAGGTGGTGTTGGCATAGCTCCACTGCTCTTCTCTTTTCCCATTCTGAGCAGTTTCTGTTCTTTTGCTGTTTTTACCTGATTTCATTTTCATGCAATGTGTCTCTCTGCCTCTTAATTCTGTGACATTGTGTCAGAGAACTTGCAGTAAGAGAAAACAGAGTGTTGTGAATGCAGGAGTAAAAGTGTAGTGAACCTAGTACGAATGTTGAAACATATTTTAACTAGAGTTTTAAGCTTTCCCGTATGTGCCCATTCTTAGATAGAATTATTCTAAATTGAGCCAGTCAGATGCATTTAGAAAGTCTTCTTTTAATTAACAAGAAACCTTTCTGTACATTTCTGGTACATTGACAAGGGAAGTCGCATAAAGTTGATTTGGAGAGGGCATTCTTGAGTACCTCTTTTCATCTCAGCATTTGTTCAAGTCATCAGGTAGAAAGAAGTGCAAATACTTAGCTGTGCTCTCCCAGTTCAATTGCCCTGGGAGAAATAACTGGAGTGTCTTCTGGGGCATGCTTCGTCAACAGAATTATTAACTAAATCCGATTGTAGAATCTCTGTTGTGGGTGGTATGTAAATCAGAAAGAACTCACCTTCACTTTCAGATTCCAGACTCAGCTTGCAGGGCTTAATCCTGACTGAGTTCGTACATTAAAGTAGTGACCAATGGCACAGTCAGATAGTTAATTTGAGTATGTTTAAAAGTGAGAGTGCAAGAAAAATTGAAATTTTTATTTATACATTAAAACAATCTTTAGAAGCAAGTGAGACATAAAGATGCAAAATTTTTGCTGTTACTATAGTTGGTCTGTTTGAAAATACTGTAGTGCTTGTGGTTGCTGTTTGCTCAGATTTTGTGCAGAAATTCAGCAGGCAGAGCTAAAATGAATAGACTAAAGGTGTAACGTGTTGAAAAGAGCAGTGTGTTTGGTCAGATAATGTTTCAGAGTTTATCTGAGATTTCTTGGGGATAATTATTAATTAGATAATTTTGGGTTGTGGTGTGATTATGTAAGACTTAGCCTATATTTGATAATTCAGGAAAAGATTTTTCAGAAGTCCCTAAGTGACTTTGAAGCCTGTCCTATTAAATCACTTAGGCATTTTACCCATAACCTTGAGAAAATCTAGTTATTTAGACATCAATTTTAGCGAAGCCTCAACCCAGCCTGCAGTACCCATGTTTACATCCAGTTACATTCCTACCTACCTTTAAAGCACTTGCAATTGAGATAATTAGGCATCAAAATTGGTAGAATTATGCTAATAAATAATAGCGTCTACAACTTCACTCTCCTCTTTACTCTCCACTTCACTTTGACTCTTTTGTCCCTCTCTCCAAGTGCAAGTTGCCCTGCCAACCCCATCCTAAGATCATCCCCTTCATCTGCTTCCTCCACACCAGGTCTCATATTATTGAGCATCTCTGGTAGAATTCCTGTGACCAGTCTAACTTCCTCTACTCCATATTCACTCACGTCTCCTTCAGTTCTGCCATCTTCCTTGCCAAACAACTCTGTCTCCAGCTTCATTGAATCTCACACCTGCAATCCCAACTGCCTTTGACTCACTCCTCTATCCATCATCACCTCCTTCCTCTGTTGCTTCCTTCATGTAGGATCTTACTTATCTCTTCCAAGAGAAAATTGACAAAGTTCTCACTGAAAATTTCTCATCACCTCAACTTGGCTTCTCTTCCCTGCGACTCTCATCTCCTTCTCCCCTACCAAAGATGCAGATATTTCTCATCAGCTTTCATCCTTTAACCCCTCCATTTCACCTAGTGATCCCGTCCCATCTCTTGGTCTCCCTTGGGCACACTCTCATCCTCTCCCTTACTCTTCTCCATAACCTCCCACTCTCCTCTGTCTCTTTCTCTTCACAATACGAGCATGCTTTAGTCTGTTCCATCTTAAAAAAACCCTGCTGTTGGCCCCAAATCTCCTTTTCCTTTCATCTCTAAGTTTATCGCATGTGCTGTTTACAATCCTTTTCTGGAGTTCCTCTCCTCCAGTTGCATCGTAGGCCCTCTACAGTGGGGCTTCTGCCCCTTGTACTCCACTGAAACTGCTCTTGCCAAAATCTCCAGTGACCTCTTCCTGGCCAAAGCTCAGAACCACTACTCCTTCATTCACCGTGACCTGTCTGCTGCCTATCCCACTGTCCATCATGCTCTTCTTGAAATCTTGTCCTCCCTCTGCTTCTGTGACCCTGTTCTCTCTTGGTTCTTCTACTGCCTCCCTAATCACTCCTTCTACTTTTCAGCTTAAGCTTGACATGGCTAATACCGACCTCTGAATCTTCTCCCCCACTCCCAGGTCGCCCTGCTGCTACTTTTTTGATCACTATAGACAATACCACCTGTCATAAATATAAAGGGAAGGGTAAACCCCTTTGAAATCCCTCCTGGCCAGGGGAAAGCTCCTCTCACCTGTAAAGGGTTAAGAAGCTAAAGGTAACCTCGCTGGCACCTGACCAAAACGACCAATGAGGAGACAAGATACTTTCAAAAGCTGGGAGGAGGGAGAGAAACAAAGGGTCTGTGTCTGTCTGTATGCTGCGCTTGCCAGGGACAGAACAGGAATGGAGTCTTAGAACTTTTAGTAAGTAATCTAGCTAGGTATGTGTTAGATTATGATTTCTTTAAATGGCTGAGAAAAGAATTGTGCTGAATAGAATAACTATTTCTGTCTGTGTATCTTTTTTGTAACTTAAGGTTTTGCCTAGAGGGGTTCTCTATGTTTTTGAATCTAATTACCCTGTAAGATATATACCATCCTGATTTTACAGGGGGGATTTCTTTATTTCTATTTACTTCTATTTTTTATTAAAAGTCTTCTTGTAAAACACTGAATGCTTTTTCATTGTTCTCAGATCCAAGGGTTTGGGTTTGTGGTCACCTATGCAAATTGGTGAGGCTTTTTATCCAACATTTCCTAGGAAAGGGGGGGTGCAAGTGTTGGGAGGATTGTTCATTGTTCTTAAGATCCAAGGGTCTGGGTCTGTAGTCACCTAGGCAAATTGGTGAGGCTTTTTACCAAACCTTGTCCAGGAAGTGGGGTGCAAGGTTTTGGGAAGTATTTTGGGGGGAAGGACGCGTCCAAACAGCTCTTCCCCAGTAACCAGTATTAGTTTGGTGGTGGTAGCGGCCTGTCCAAGGTGTAATATTTTGTACCTTGGGGAAGTTTTGACCTAAGCTGGTAAAGATAAGCTTAGGAGGTTTTTCATGCAGGTCCCCACATCTGTACCCTAGAGTTCAGAGTGGGGGAGGAACCTTGACATGGTGGCACAGTGGTGGGATTAACCTGAAATCATTTTGAGATCCAGTTGAGATTTTTTGAACTAGAAATACAGATTTTAAAAAGGAATTTTTAGGAAGTCCAGGAAGCAGCTTTGAAACTGAAAGCAGCTTGGTTTCTCTCTGCTTTGTGGCCAAGCAGAGACAAAAGGGGATTATCTTGTGAATTGCAGGTTTTCTTTGCCTGGAGGCAGGGTACTTAACTCCTGCAGGGAAATTCACAGTCTTCCAACCCAGAGGTTTTTTTCTTTTTCTTTTCTTCCTAAAAGTAAATAGGGGGTGTGTGCTCTACCCATTTGCCTGGAGACAAAAGTGGCAGGGTTTTTTTAAGGATTTTGATTTTTTTTTTGTTTTACAAGGAGCACAGGTTTGAAAAGAAATTTTTTTTTTCTTTGGGCTGGGTAAGCAGGTTTCCAAGTAGTTGGAGGTTTTTTGCTTTAATTTGGGCCCAGAGCAGAGACAAGGGAATTGTCTTTTTCTGTAGGCTGACAATCACTATCAGAGAATAGGTATTCTATTCCAGCACAGCAAAATTTTACAGCCAAGTTTTGTTTGTTTATTTCTAAACCTCGGGTGTAAAGTTAGTTAAAAACAGAGAGGTTAGAATGGCCAAATCCTCAGCTCGACTACAGCTGGAATTAGCCAAATTTCAGGCTGAGGAAAAACAAAGGGAACATGAAAGACAGATAGAACTCATGCGGCTGAAGAAGGAGGAGAGGGAAGAAGAGAGGAAGCATGTGGAGGAGGAGAAGGAAAAAGAGAGGAAGCATGTGGAGGAGATGGAGAGGATAAAGGCCCAGCAGAATATACCAACAAACCCTAGCAATCCTTCTCCAGGTACCACTTCCCATCCCAGAAAGTTCCCCACCTACAAGGCAGGTGATGATACTGAGGCCTTCTTAGAAAACTTCGAAAGGGCCTGCCTTGGGTACAACATCTCTACTGACCAATACATGGTAGAGCTGAGGCCGCAGCTCAGTGGACCCTTAGCTGAGGTGGCAGCTGAAATGCCTAAAGAACACATGAACAAGTATGAACTGTTTAAATCCAAGGCGAGAGTCAGAATGGGGATAACACCCGAGCAGTCTCGTCGGAGGTTCAGAGCCCTAAGGTGGAAACCAGACATGTCATTTACCCGACATGCCTACCACATTGTAAAACATTGGGATGCCTGGATATCAGGAGCAAGTGTTGAATCTCCAGTAAATTTGCCCTTCCTAATGCAAATGGAACAATTCTTAGAGGGTGTTCCTGAGGAAATAGAAAGATACATCCTAGATGGGAAACCCAAAACTGTAATTGAGGCAGGAGAGATTGGAGCCAGATGGGTGGAGGTGGCAGAGAAGAAGAAAACTGGTCGCAGTTGGAGCGGAGACCAGAAGGGACCACCCCAGACCACACCCTATTACCGGGGGCCGCCCAAAGCCCCACCTACCTCCCAAAGAACCCTCCAGACCCCTTATCGTCCCACCACCCCGTTCTCCAGCAACCCTCCTCGCCCCAGTGACCCGTCAGCTGGACGATGTTTTAAATGTAACGAGCTGGGGCATGTAAAGGCCAACTGCCCCAAGAACCCCAACAGGTTACAGTTCATTGCACCGGAATCACACCAGAGGTCCACAGGCCCAGATACCACCCAGATACCCTTGGAGCGGAGGGAAACTGTGAGTGTGGGTGGGAAGAAGGTCACCGCGTGGAGGGACACCGGAGCACAAGTGTCAGCTATCCATGCTTCCTTAGTGGACCCCAATTTAATCAACCCAGAGATCCAAGTGACGATTCAACCCTTCAAGTCCAACTCTTTCAATTTGCCTACAGCCAAGTTGCCTGTCCAGTACAAGGGCTGGTCAGGAATGTGGACTTTTGCAGTCTATGATGATTATCCCATCCCCATGCTGTTGGGGGAAGACTTGGCCAATCATGTGAAGCAGGCCAAGAGGGTGGGAATGGTCAACCGCAACCAGGCTAAACAAGCCGTGAGGCCTAGCTCTGTTCCGGAAACTTCTATCAGGACCCAGTCAGAGGTGATGGACCTGGACCCCAGGCCAATGTCTGCAACAGCAGTAGTGGATCCAGTCCCAGAGACCCAGACGGAACCAGTCCCAGAACCGGAACCAGCCGAACAACCAACACCAGACCCCGTGTCAGCACTGAATCCAGTACTTGCAACCTCAACACCAGAGGGCCCCACCGAACCTGAACTGGCAGCGGCCGATAACCCTACACAAGAGGCTCAGCCGGAGCCTGAATCCCAACATAGTGCACCAGCGGAGAGCGGTTCACAGTCAACAGAAACAGCTCCATCCCCTATATCGCTTCCAGAGGGACCAAGCCTAGGTCCACAATCCCATGAGGAACTGATGTCTCCAGCATCAAGGGAACAGTTCCAGACCGAACAGGAAGCAGATGAAAGCCTCCAGAGAGCTTGGACGGCGGCACGGAGCAACCCACCGCCTCTCAGCTCTTCTAATCGATCCAGGTTTGTTGTAGAAAGAGGACTTTTATACAAGGAAACTCTTTCTGGGGGACACCAGGAAGACTGGCATCCTCAGAGACAGTTGGTAGTTCCAACTAAATACCGGGCCAAGCTCTTGAGCTTAGCCCATGATCACCCTAGTGGCCATGCTGGGGTGAACAGGACCAAAGACCGTTTTGGGGGGTCATTCCACTGGGAGGGAATGGGCAAGGATGTTTCTACCTATGTCCAGTCTTGTGAGGTGTGCCAAAGAGTGGGAAAACCCCAAGACCAGGTCAAAGCTCCTCTCCAGCCACTCCCCATCATTGAAGTTCCATTTCAGCGAGTAGCTGTGGATATTCTGGGTCCTTTTCCGAAAAAGACACCCAGAGGAAAGCAGTACATACTGACTTTCATGGATTTTGCCACCCGATGGCCGGAAGCAGTAGCTCTAAGCAACACCAGGGCTAAAAGTGTGTGCCAGGCACTAGCAGACATTTTTGCCAGGGTAGGTTGGCCCTCCGACATCCTCACAGATGCAGGGACTAATTTCCTGGCAGGAACTATGAAAAACCTTTGGGAAGCTCATGGGGTAAATCACTTGGTTGCCACTCCTTACCATCATCAAACAAATGGCATGGTGGAGAAGTTTAATGGAACTTTGGGGGCCATGATACGTAAATTCGTAAATGAGCACTCCAATGATTGGGACCTAGTATTGCAGCAGTTGCTCTTTGCCTACAGAGCTGTACCACATCCCAGTTTAGGGTTTTCCCCATTTGAACTTGTATATGGCCGTGAGGTTAAGGGGCCATTGCAGTTGGTGAAGCAGCAATGGGAGGGATTTACACCTTCTCCAGGAACTAACATTCTGGACTTTGTAACCAACCTACAAAACACCCTCCGAACCTCTTTAGCCCTTGCTAGAGAAAACTTACAGGATGCTCAAAAAGAGCAAAAAGCCTGGTATGATAAACATGCCAGAGAGCGTTCCTTCAAAGTAGAAGACCAGGTCATGGTCTTAAAGGCGCTCCAGGCCCATAAAATGGAAGCATCGTGGGAAGGGCCATTCGTGGTCCAGGAGCGCCTGGGAGCTGTTAATTATCTCATAGCATTCCCCACCTCCAACCGAAAGCCTAAGGTGTATCATATTAATTCTCTAAAGCCCTTTTATTCCAGAGAATTAAAGGTTTGTCAGTTTACAGCCCAGGGAGGAGACGACGCTGAGTGGCCTGAAGCTGTCTACTACGAAGGGAAATGTGCTGGTGGTGTGGAAGAGGTGAACCTCTCCATGACCCTTGGGCGTATGCAGCGACAGCAGATCCAGGAGCTGTGCACTAGCTACGCGCCAACGTTCTCAGCCACCCCAGGACTGACTGAACGGGCATACCACTCCATTGACACAGGTAATGCTCACCCAATTAGGGTTCAACCTTACCGGGTGTCTCCTCAAGCTAAAACTGCTATAGAACGGGAGATTCAGGATATGTTACAGATGGGTGTAATCCGCCCCTCTGAAAGTGCATGGGCATCTCCAGTGGTTCTAGTTCCCAAACCAGATGGGGAAATACGTTTTTCGTGGACTACCGTAAGCTAAATGCTGTAACTCGCCCAGACAACTATCCCATGCCACGCACAGATGAACTATTAGAGAAACTGGGACGGGCCCAGTTCATCTCTACCTTGGACTTAACCAAGGGGTACTGGCAGGTACCGCTAGATGAATCTGCCAAGGAAAGGTCAGCCTTCATCACACATCTCGGGCTGTATGAATTTAATATACTCCCTTTCGGGCTGCGAAATGCACCCGCCACTTTCCAAAGACTTGTAGATGGTCTCCTAGCGGGATTAGGAGAATATGCAGTCGCCTACCTTGACGATGTGGCCATATTTTCGGATTCCTGGGCAGACCACCTGGAACATCTACAAAAAGTCCTTGAGCGCATAAGGGAGGCAGGACTAACTGTTAAGGCTAAGAAGTGTCAAATAGGCCTAAACAGAGTGACTTACCTTGGACACCAGGTGGGTCAAGGAACTATCAGCCCCCTACAGGCCAAAGTGGATGCTATCCAAAAGTGGCCTGTCCCAAAGTCAAAGAAACAGGTTCAATCCTTCTTAGGCTTGGCCGGTTATTACAGACGATTTGTACCGCACTACAGCCAAATCGCTGCCCCACTGACAGACCTAACCAAAAAGAAACAGCCAAATGCTGTTCAGTGGACCGGAAAGTGTCAGAAGGCCTTTAACAAGCTTAAAGCGACACTCATGTCTGACCCTGTACTAAGGGCCCCAGACTTTGACAAACCGTTCCTAGTAACCACAGATGCATCCGAGCGTGGTGTGGGAGCAGTTTTAATGCAGAAAGGACCTGATCAAGAATTCCACCCTGTAGTGTTTCTCAGCAAAAAACTGTCTGAGAGGGAAAGCAACTGGTCAGTCACTGAAAAAGAATGTTATGCCATTGTCTACGCTCTGGAAAAGCTACGCCCATATGTTTGGGGACGGCGTTTCCACCTGCAAACCGACCATGCTGCACTAAAGTGGCTTCACACTGTCAAAGAAACTAACAAAAAACTTCTTCGGTGGAGTTTAGCTCTCCAAGATTTTGATTTCGACATCCAACACATCTCAGGAGCTTCTAACAAAGTGGCTGATGCACTCTCCCGTGAAAGTTTCCCAGAATCAACTGGTTAAAATCGTCCTTGAGATGTGGAAAATATTGTTAGTCTTTATGTACTTGGTAGTATATTTAGAGATGCATGTGTCTTATTAACTCTGTTTTCCTAGAGCTCCAGGAAGAAATCCCAGCCAGTGTTTCACCCTAGCTGAGATTTGGGGGGCGTGTCATAAATATAAAGGGAAGGGTAAACCCCTTTGAAATCCCTCCTGGCCAGGGGAAAGCTCCTCTCACCTGTAAAGGGTTAAGAAGCTAAAGGTAACCTCGCTGGCACCTGACCAAAACGACCAATGAGGAGACAAGATACTTTCAAAAGCTGGGAGGAGGGAGAGAAACAAAGGGTCTGTGTCTGTCTGTATGCTGCGCTTGCCAGGGACAGAACAGGAATGGAGTCTTAGAACTTTTAGTAAGTAATCTAGCTAGGTATGTGTTAGATTATGATTTCTTTAAATGGCTGAGAAAAGAATTGTGCTGAATAGAATAACTATTTCTGTCTGTGTATCTTTTTTGTAACTTAAGGTTTTGCCTAGAGGGGTTCTCTATGTTTTTGAATCTAATTACCCTGTAAGATATATACCATCCTGATTTTACAGGGGGGATTTCTTTATTTCTATTTACTTCTATTTTTTATTAAAAGTCTTCTTGTAAAACACTGAATGCTTTTTCATTGTTCTCAGATCCAAGGGTCTGGGTCTGTAGTCACCTAGGCAAATTGGTGAGGCTTTTTACCAAACCTTGTCCAGGAAGTGGGGTGCAAGGTTTTGGGAAGTATTTTGGGGGGAAGGACGCGTCCAAACAGCTCTTCCCCAGTAACCAGTATTAGTTTGGTGGTGGTAGCGGCCTGTCCAAGGTGTAATATTTTGTACCTTGGGGAAGTTTTGACCTAAGCTGGTAAAGATAAGCTTAGGAGGTTTTTCATGCAGGTCCCCACATCTGTACCCTAGAGTTCAGAGTGGGGGAGGAACCTTGACACCACCATCCTGCCAGTTACTCACCCCAGGCTGATATCTGTGATTCTGATGTCTCTCTAGGTCCTCACATCCAGGCCATGTCTACATTTTGTCAATTCTCTCTGCAAAACATCTGTAAGGTATCTTTTTTTTTTTATGTCATCTGCATAGCTAAAAATCTCATCCAGGCTCTCATCACATGTCTCAATTGCAGCAACATCCTTCTCTGTGGTCTTGACAAATGCAGTCCTGCCCTCCCCCACTTGTATCCATTCATGTTGCTGCTGTGAAGACCAATTTCCTACCTTGTTGCTTTGATAGTGTCACCACTCTTTGCAACCAACCACGAGGTCACCCTTCTCTATCACATCAAACACAAGCTGCTTGTTTTCACTTTCAAGACCTTTCATTGCCTGTCCACACCCTATCTATCATCTTCACAATCAAGCTGCTGACTCCGGTCTCCAATTAGCCCATCACAGCAGCCTCCATCTCCTGCTTTTTAAAGTTTCAAACAAGGACCTTCATGCTTTCTCTCATGCTGCTCCTCACCGTTGGCTGGACTTCTCCATACACATCTTCAAAACTAACTCATTATCTTCCGCAAAAATCTTCTTTTCTGTGATGTCTACAAAACTTTGATAATGGTTAGGCTGCTGGTGCACTGAGATCACTGCCTATCATGCTGACCAATAATGTGTTGTTTCCTTATACTCCACTGTCAGTTGGTTTGTATCCACTTGTCTTACCCTCGGTCCCTTCCCCAAGGGCCTTAACAAACTGTGTTTGTGGTCTGTGTCCGTACAGCACCTTGTGTGGTGGTGCCCTGGTTCACTCACTACAAAGGCTCCTAGGCACTCTGATAACACAAATTATAATGTGACCACATTTAATTGTGCGAGTGCCATTTTCCCCCTCCAGTTAGTGGAAGCTAGGCTGAATCCTGGCTATAAATCCATTATAAATCAGACCCATATAGCATTCAGGTAGCATATTAATAAAATGCTATTGCCATAAATATGATAAATAAAACCTGCCAAATCTGTGAGAGTACATTTCCTGGTGCACCATTTTTTTTAGAGTCAGCTTTTGTTTTCCTGCTTTGGTGAATGCAACATCTTACAGAAGAAATAGTGAAACTGCTGATCACCACCAGAACTGTATTTGGTACCATTTGCTAATTTAAGGAGAGAGGCCAAGGATTGACCTCTTATAGCTAGTCCATTGTGTCAGGATAGATGGTTATTGGTCGGAATGTATGGAAAAGATTGCATTGTTCCTGAATCTAACCATTTTCTATGAATATAAGCCGATAACTTAGATCGCATACTCCAAAGACTTACGTGCATTCTTAACCATATGCACAGTGAAGAGTGCTACTGACTTCAGTGGACAAATTCAAACATATGCAAACGTCTTTCCAGGATTAGGGTCTTAAATCCCAAGGGTTGTTAAGATGGCATTTTTCATGAGCAGTACAATTTCATGAACATTTTAAAAATATAAAATAGGAATAGTTCCTTGGATTTTTAAAAAAATTAATTCAGTACTTCACTTTATTCACTTTTTAAACTGGAAAGCAGGAAGATAAAAGTTCTTGCTTGTAGGTAGGGAAAGAGGTATAAACAACACCCCTAACTGAATAAACTGAATGGCACACTATTCCGACATCCCAGATCCTGCTGTTAAAGATCTAAAATGAACTTCTGGCTACAAGATATGGAGTAGAGTAGAAAATCTGAAGATGTCTTGCTCCTGGCATATGGTAACCTGGAAAACTCATTTTGTAAATTAAATGACTTGGGGTACTTTCAGACGTGAGTGAAAAATAGTAACTGCAATTGTTAGTACTGTGGCTGATATGCAGCTATGGATAGACTAATCTTTATTGTGGTTAAAATGCATAGAGTGGTTTGCAAGAGCTGTGTAAAACTGCTTGGTTTCTCTTATTGCAAAAGTGTAAAATCTTCTGCGGTTTGACAGGATTTGCCATCATTTTGCTATTGTTAATGTATTTCAAGAAAAAAAAAAACCTTAGGGGTTTTTTTAGTGACAAAACTAACGACAAATAGTTCTTACTGTTTTTTATGACCCAAGGCCAATATTTTAATAAACAAGAATGTAAAGTTAGGTTTCTAGAGCTATACTTAGGTACCCCCAAAAGTGGACAATTTTCAAAAGGCTAAGTGGAGTTCAGTGGGAACTTTCAGGAGCTCAGCACTTTTGAATAGTAGGCACTAAGTGTTGATTTAGGAGCCCATGTTGAGGCTGCTGTTTTTGGAAAGGTTGGCTCTAGTGAATAGCCAATACTTACTAGCTTCACTCTTGGTGAGAAACTTCACCTGTTTCACTGTTGGCTGCTTCTGTTAATTTTGAAGGTTTAACAACAGAGAAATTACGGCATTTTTACTGATATTCCCACTGTTTTCTAGCAGTGATTAGTTCTCATTCTGTAATTCACTTAATTTAATTGGTCAACAACAGTGAAATTACTGTGCAAGTATAGTGCTGATAGAAGTGATCAACCACACAGTTAGCTTTCCAATGGAATTGCCATAATGCTACTGCAAAGTGCCATGTAGTATTTGAGTATAACTCAGGAAGTGAAGCGTACTGAATGTTTCACCTTGTAACCCTATAAAAATTACAGTTTTGGAGCTAGCTAATGGATTTACAAGTTACTTATGTGTGTAAGTGGTTTTACTGAGCATTTGTCTTTTGAAAACACTTCTCAATGAAGGAGTAAACTGTCTCAGATAAAAATAACAGGACTAAACTTTATTTAAAACTGTGACTTGAATATTTCCTAAAGTTTAAAAAGTTAACTTTTAATTGTTATGCATTGCTGCTTTTCCTACTTATAGCTAGCACTGAAACAAAAATGTTATTAAAATAAAGAAATTTCAAGAGAAAGCTCTTGCAAGGCTTCTGGCCCAATTTCTTAACCATGGAGTTTTGGATAAGCTTCAGCTATTTATTGGAAAGGAGCCTTCAAACTCTTTGAAATTAACTCATTAGACAGAAACATGGGAACTGACACATTGCAACAGACAATCCAATCCAGTATCATTTCTGTGATAGCAGCCACTGCCAGCTGCTTAACTGTAAAACTCCAATAATGCAGCTAAATGTAAAAGAAACAGTAATGACATACTAGGGTTCAGAAAAAGGGAGAGGACAGCTTCTTTCTGAACCCACATGATGAATTCATATTATTTACTACTTGTTTTATAGTATCCTTATTGAATCTGGTAAAAAGTGTGGGATAGGAAAAAGAGCCACTTGGGTAGGACTGTCAAGCCTCCAGGATTGTCCTGAAGACTCCAGGAATTAAAGATGAATCTTTAATAAAGATTATGCCATGTGATGAAATCTCCAGGAAGATGTTCACCCAAATTTGGCAACCCTATACTTGGGCCAAGAAACATATTTCTTCCACACATACCTCAACATTCTTTCCCCTCTTCATCATTGTGTAGACTTTAATTATCTCTCCATAATCCCGGATAGCTCTGTCCTAACTGATTTAATACAGTATGCTTTGGCCGTCTCATCTATTTTACCTGTTTCATGGAAAAAGAGTTCTGCTTAAATTTGCTCTTGTACTTTAAACATCCTTTCTCTTAGGATGTGATACCTGTATTTTTAAGTACTCCATATCACAGCATGGAGATTTTTGGTAATTTCATTTTATCAAAGCTTTTTATAATTTTGAATAATTCCTTTTGGATGTCTCAGTCTTGTCTTTTCCCATGAGTGTATAATCACTTTTTTCATCTTTTCCTAATAGCAAGTATAGCAAATTAATATTATTCAAGCCTAGAATCATCCTACTTGCCCTACTTTACACATTTTACAAATATGTGGCAGGCAGCCCTGTTTTTTTTCACTTTTGGTGTTTTGTTTTATCAATTTTGAGTTGCTTTAATGTGACAGTTCAATTCCTGCCTAAACTTTCCAGCTTAGACACTTATTTCCACCCAACTCTGACACTGCTTTCATTTGGTGACTGAAAAGCTATCCACGTTTCTTTTGGGTAAAAAAGAAAGCCTTTCTTCAACTGTGTATGAATCAAATGTGAACAATGCAAAATTCTCTTCAGTGGTTTTCCTTGAGCTGCATTAAGATGACCGTAAAGACTGAATTTTACTTAGCATCTGAGATTACAAAAAGCATGTATTGTAAAAGTTTTACTATAGTAGCATAGGAAATGTTGAATTGTGAAGTCAAAGGTATGAAATACTACACAGTTTGATGTCCTATGTTACATGGAAATGTTTATAGGGAAATTCCTATTAAAACAAAGTGGGAGTCAGTTTAAAATAGCCATATGTCCACATGGAACAGATATCTTTGAAAACAGTAAAAACAATAGAGACTAGGTGATACAAAGAGAGTTGCTCTATTCAGCTATACGTTACGTTTGTGGAAAATACAGTCAAAATCCTGACCTGAGTCACATGGAAATGGTCTTGTTTTCCTAGTTCTCACTTGATTACAGAATAAAACTCACTCATAGTTTGGTATAATTGGCAGTCTCTACTCAATAGAGCCCCATGGCTGGAATAACAATGGACATAATGAGGAAGAATAACTATTTATTTTCTTGTTGCAGATTGTTTAAAATCTAGATTCTTGAATCATTCTTCTCTCCTGTATGAATAATTCAGTTATTAAAAATTAAAAAATCTTTAGCATATGTAGCATGACATAAATCTTACAACTAACATTGCTATTACAAATGCTTGGACTCCTTTTGAAATTTTCAATCTAAGGGACATAAGCACCAAGCTCCCTTAGGTTCCTTTGAAAATCCCAGATTTAGGGCTTGACTGTGGTCCAATTCAAGTCAATAGAACTCCTTTTTCCAGCCGGTATAGTCTACAGTGCACATAGGAGCTAATGACACTGTCCTGCAAAGACTTGCACACATGTTTAACTTCAAGCACACAAACAGTGCCTTTGGCATCAGTAAGCATGTAACTATTTGAAGGATAGGGTTTTGTGGAAGTCTTGACTACAATGGAAATTCCGTAATGGAAACTAGGCATATCCTAAAAGATAGTGATTGAGGAGCAAGAGAAATCACCACATTACAAAAGTCAACCAAACTAATTCTTTGGGGTCAAGAGGAAACTTTACCTAAGTGTAGGTTATTCCATAATTGTCTACCATAGGACTTTTCACATCTTCTGTTGTACCATCACACACACGGCACCAGACTAGATGGACCACTGGTCTGATCCAGTTTGCTATTTTCTATATTCCTACATATACCAACTACCTTAGTAAAGCATCCGTCAAGTGGACTAGATAGTCTTCTTGCCAGCTGGGGATGGAAGAGTGCACTTTTTTTGAATACTTGGGTTATCTGGGGACTAAAGTTGCAAATTTAGGTTGGACATATTCCTAGAGGTTTCATCACATGATATAATCTTTAATGAAAGATTAATTTTTAAATCCTGGAGACTCCAGGGCAATCCTGGAGGGTGGGCAACCCCACATTTAGTAATGAGTCCAACTTGGTACATTATCTTAGCAGCCAAAGGGCAGATGCTGTCAGCTGTGGTCAAGTAGATGGTACCCCCAGTTCCATGAAGCATTTTCCCCTCCCACCTACCGTTCTGTCTCTAACCTAGAAAAAGCATGTTTTCTTTTATGCTAAATCCTTCATCTTGGGTTATTAGTTGTATAATTACCATTATAAAATAACCTTGTCAGGCTTTAAATTATATGGCCCATGAATGGCTACATAGATGTTTCTGAAGATGGGATATGTACAACAACTTTCACACTTGTTTAAAACATGAAGGACCTAATTGTGTGCTAGTGTGAATGATACAGTCCCATTGTCATGAATGAGATTTTCACCCTCTTCTGCTAATGCTGAAGTTTGCCCAGAATCTTTTTAAATACACTACATTAGATAGCAGGGAAGACTGTTCAAAGTGCAGCAATATGATTTTATTACACAGAAAATTACACTGATTTACAGCCAGTTACCATGAGACGCGCAGTAGAAAAACAGAATTCTGTTTTGAAATATGCATAATGAAGCTATTAACTTAAAAAAAAAAAAGACTGCGTTTTGATCTCTGATAGTTTATTAATACCAGTGTCAAGAAATGCATTTAAAATATTTGGAGTCCTCTCAATAAAACTCTTAGAAACCAAAGTTATAAACATTGAAACTCTATAAATTAGTACATTCAATGTCAGAGTATTCTCTCTTTGGAATACTAGGACTTTAGCTGTGGTTTAGTGGACTGAACTAACATCTTTTTGTTAATTTTATTTGGTATGACGGCTAATCTATAGAATGGACTTCTATCCTCTGAAAGCTTCAGGCTTTGCAGTTTTACTAGAATGTTCCCTAACCTGTAATTATGAATATTTTTTCATGTTGGACAAACACAATCACTTATAACAGGGAAGGAGTAACATTTAAAGGAGTTTGATGAGTGTACTAAATTCTAGGGTTTCTTTGGTTATAACTTTGGTTTCTAAAAGTCTTTGACTCTTTTCCTAAGGAACATTTCCCCTTTCCCCCCCACTTTCTCTTCTTTGTGCCTGTCACTTTCTGAAACAATTCTGTGATAACTGCTTCTCTGTACCCTCAGAACTAACCTCGCATTCATGTCTATTTCATTCTCATTTTCTCTTCTCATACACGGCAGTATTCCTGTGCAGTCCTGGTAGGTGCTGATGACCATTGGGATGAACTTTAAGACTTTGTACTTTCCCATGTTATAAGAGTTTTTGTAGCTAATTAGGGTATGTCTACACTATGAAATTAGGTCGATTTTATAGAAGTCTATTTTTAGAAGTCAGTTTTATACAGTCGATTGCGTATGTCCACACTAAGCGCATTAAGTTGGTGGAGTGCGTCCTCACTACCATAGCTAGCATTGACTTACGGAGCGGTTCACTGTGGGTAGCTATCCCACAGTTCCTGCAGTCTCTGCTGCCCATTGGAATTCTGGGTTAAGCTCCCAATGCCTGATGGGGCAAAAATATTGTCGCGGGTGGTTTTGGGTACATGTTGTCAGTCACCCCTCCCTCCATGAAAGCAACGGCAGGCAATCGTTTTGTGCCTTTTTTCCATGCAGACGCCATACCATGGCAAGCATTGAGCCTGCTCACCTCACTGTCACTGCAGCTGTTGTGTCCTGGGTGCTGCTGTCAGCAGATGTTGCAGTAGGTCTGCTAACTGTCGTCATCCACCACTTCTGCTGCAACTCTGCTCTCCTGGAGACACCATACCATGGCAAGCATGGAGCCCACTCAGCTCACTGTCACCGCTGTTGTTGTGAGCACTGTAAACACCTCACGCATTATCCTGGAGTATGTGCAGAACCAGGCTAAGAGACGCCAGCATGAGGAGGATTTTGATGAGGACATGGACACAGATGTTCCTGAAAGCACGAGCTGTGGCAATTGGGACATCATGGCAGCAGTGGGGCTGGTCCTGGGCATACAGTGGAATGCTGATCCTGGGCCCGGCAAACAAGCACAGACTGGTGGGACCGCATAGTGTTGCAGGTATGGGATGATTCACAGTGGCTGCGAAACTTTCGCATGTGTAAGGCCACTTTCCTGGAACTCTGTGAGTTGCTTTCCCCCACCAGCACAGGAATACCAAGATGAGAGCTGCCCTGACAGTTTAGAAGCGAGTGGTGGTAGACCTGTGGAAGCTTGCAACGCCTGACTGCTGCCGGTCAGTCGGGAATCAATTTGGAGTGGGCAAGTCTACTGTGGGGGCTGCTGTGATCCAAGTAGCCAATGCAATCACTGACGTTTTGTTATCAAGGGTAGTGACTCTAGGAAATGTGCAGGTCATAGTGGATGGCTTTGCTGCAATGGGGTTCTCTAACTGTGGTGGGGCGATAGACAGAACACATATCCCCATCTTGGCACTGGACCACCTTGCCAACCAGTACATAAACTGCAAGGGGTACTTCTCAATAGTGCTGCAAGCACTGGTGGATCACAAGGGACGTTTCACCAACGTGGGATGGCCGGGAAAGGTGCATGACGCTTGTATATTTAGGAACTCCAGGCTGTTCAAGCAGCTGCAAGAAGGGGCTTACTTCCCAGACCAGAAAATTACCATTGGGGATGTTGAAATACCAATCATTATCCTTGGGGACCCAGCCTACCCCTTGCTCCCATGGCTCATGAAGTCCCTTTGTGCTTACTTAATGCTTTCCTGGCCTCTGCCACTGAATGCCTCCATTCATTAAGCTGTGCGCTATCAGTGCAGGAGCAATGCATGAGCTTGGAAAAAATGTCATCACGAGTGCATTTTTTTTTTTTGCCTTCTAATCTGTGATAACCTCAGGGATGGAGATGACACTGGAAACATAGAAACATTTGCACCTCGGGCGAGATAAAAAGGGAGAGTAAAATTTAAGATGATACATTTCTGAGAACAAAAAGGAGACACTTTCACAGTGAATCAAGAAATTCACAGCAGACAGCACATGTGCTTTAGGTACAAGGTCGCATTTTGGCTTTTATATTCAGCGCCTGCCAGTATGGTGACACATCACACGCAGCTGGGCAACAGAATTTGGTTTCCAGGCAGCCATGATAAAGCACAGGGTACACAGGGTTGGCTTCTTATGCATAACATGTGGGAATGGTTTCAAACTGCAGCGCCATCCTTTCCCATAGCAAGCAATGGGTTGGGTTTCACATTTAAAAGGAGGGGCTGCGGTTTTCGGGTGGATGTGCAGCACGCACCTCTCCGCACCTCACTGTGTGACTATTCTCTGGCATGATCCCTTTAACTCTTCCCGCCTGCATGGCTATTCTCCGGCACGATCCCTTTTAGCCAAGTGCAAACAGCTCAGCATGAACGGGGTCCTTTTACTGTTCCCTTAGGGGAATTTTTGTATTTCAACCAGGTGACCACAAATGATATCACTCTCCTGAGGCTAACACAGAAAAATATAGACTGAATGTTGCTTGAATGCGACGAAAAACCCAGGACCATTCACTGCCATGCTTTGTGCTGCAATGATTCCAGAATACTTGCTACTGGCTTGGCACGGTAAAATGTCCTACCGTGGAGGACAAAATAAGGCAGCCCTCCCAGAAACCTCTGTAAAGGCTTTCAGAGTACCTCCAGGAGAGCTTCATGGAGATGTCCCTGGAGGATTCTCGCTTCATCCCCAGATATGTGAACAGACTTTTCCAGTAGCTGTACTGGCCATGAATGCATCCCAATTCTTCAGGGCAAATCAAACATTAAACACTATTGCTTTTAAACCCTGTACTGTAGTTACAAATGTGCACTCACCAGAGCTGCCTTCTCTGGCTTCAGGGTTGGGGATCCTGCCTTGGGAGGGTATTGGCTCCAGGGTGATGAAAAGGTCCTGGCTGCTGGGGAGAATGGATTCACCACTTGCCTGCTGGTCATTCTCTTCATCCTCCTCCTCCTCTTCCTCATCCACAAAATCCTCCTCCCTGTTGCGTGAGACTCCCCCTTTGCAGGTGTCCATGGACAGTGGTGGGGTAGTGGTAGGGTCTCCCCCTAGAATGCCATGCAGCCGCTCATAGAAGCGGCATGTATGGGGGTCTGACCCGGAGCACCCATTTGCCTCCTTTGTCTTTTGGTAGGCTTGCCTCAGCTCCTTAACTTTCACGCGGCACTGGTGTGTGTCCCTGTTGTAGCCTCTCTCCATCATGCCCTGTGAGATTTTGGCAAATATATTTGCATTTCTTCTTTTTGCTCGGAGTTCTGCCTGCACAGATGCTTTTCGCCATACAGCGTTCAGATCCAGTGTCTCCCTTTCGATCCATGCTGGCGCTCGTTTGTGATTCTGGGGGGACTGCATGGTCACCTCTGCTGCTGAGCTTGCCACACTGACCAAACAGGAAATGAAATTCAAAAGTTCCTGGGGCTTTTCCTGTGTACCTGGCTAGTGCATTGGAGTTCAAAATGCTGTCCAGAGTGGTCACATTGGAGCACTCTGGGATAGCTCCCAGAGGCCAATACTGTCAATTTGCGTCCGCACTACCCCAAATTTGATCCAGCAGGTTGATTTTAGCACTACTCCCCTTGCCGGGGAGGAGTATAGAAGTCAATTTTAAGAGCCCTTTAAATTGACAGAACCGGGACACATCCATTTTAAAATTGACCCAACGCAGCTAAATTCGACCTAAGCCTGTAGTGTAGACCAGGGCTTTCTCTCTGTTTTTACTTATGGAATGCCTATTTGCCTATTTGAATGTCTGTGTTCATACAGGACTTTTAATATGGAAACGAAGCTTTGAAATCTTCAGAAGTTGTCTATGAGTGTGTGGTTTTGGCAGTGAGTTTAAAAGGGTGACAATAGTAAAGTATACAGCACTTTGCGGGATTTGTAATGCAAGTTGCAGATATGCCACACTTGAAGTCAAAGCCTTCGTTTCCGGTTTGGGGCATGTCTTCATGTACAACACTACAGCGGCACAACGGCACTGGTGCACCTTAGAGATGTAAATACCGTGTAAAAACAATAACCGTGTAACCACTTTAAATTCTCGCAGTTCCCCGGTTAAACATTTAAACGGGGAACTAGGGGCTGCAGCGCCCCACGTTTTAGGCTGGGCTTCCGGGACCCGCTAGGCAGCAGCTGGAACCCCTGGCAGGGTTTGATGGTTAAAAGAAACCGATATGCATCAAGCTTATCAGTTAACTGGTTTAAACTTTTACATCTCTAGTGCACCCATGCAGCTGTAGTGTTTTAGTGAAGACACTACTAGGCTGGTCGGAGAGCTTCTCCCTTTGGCGTAGTTAATCCACCACTCCGAGAGATGGTAGCTATGTCAATGGGAGAAACTCTCTGTCAACATAGCACTGTCTACACGGGGGGTGTTAGGTCAGTATAACTACATCACTAGGGTGTGGATTTTTCACACATCTGAGCTATGTAGTTATACTGATATAGGTCTCTAGTGTAGACCTGGCCTTAACTCTTCTCTACTTTCTTGTAGATTAAGGGTAAAATTTTCAAAGATGAATAAGTGATTTAGGCTTCTAAGTACCATTTTCAAAAGTACCTAAGTTGCATTAATATTCATTGCATGTTATGATTTAGGCTGCTAAATCACTTAAGTTCTCCGAAAAATTGACTCGGTATCTAGTTCTTCCACACTGTCCCTCCTTATTATCTCTTCTTTGAAAGTTTTTAACTTAGGTCAGGTCTATGCTACCCGCCAGATTGGCGGGTAGCGATCAATCTATCAGGGGGGGTCTAGTCTAGACGCAATAAATGGATCCCCGAGTGCTCTCCCGTCAACTCCGGAACTCCAGCACTGCGAGAGGAGCAAGCAGAGTTGACTGGGGAGCGGCGGCAGTTGACTCACCACCGTGAAGACGGTGCGGTAAGTCTCATAGACTCGTAGACATTAAGGTCAGAAGGGACCATTATGATCATCTAGTCTGACCTCCTACACAGACCTCCTACACAATGCAGGCCACAGAATCTCACCCACCCACTCCTGCAATAAACCTCTCACCCTATGTCTGAGCTATTGAAGTCCTCAAATCATCGTTTAAAGACTTCAAGGTGCAGAGAATCCTCCAGCAAGTGACTTGTGCCCCATGCTGCAGAGAAAGGTGAAAAACCCCCAGGGCCTCTTCCAATCTGCCCTGGAGTAAAATTCCTTCCCAACCCCAAATATGGCGATCAGCTGAACCCTGAGCATGTGGGCAAGATTCACCAGCCCAGATACCCAGGAAAGAATTCTCTGTAGTAACTCAGATCCCACCCCATCTAACATCCCATTGGGCCTATTTACCATGAATAGCTAAAGATCAGTTAGTTGCCAGAATCATGTTATCCCATCATACCATCTCCGCCATAAATTTATCATGCTTAATCTTGAAGCCAGATAAGTCTTTTGCCCCCACTGCTTCCTTTGGAAGGCTGTTCCAGAACTTCACTCCTCTGATGGTAAGAAACCTTTGTCTAATTTCAAGTCTAAACTTCCTGATGGCCAGTTTATATCCATTTGTTCTTGTATCCATGTTGGTACTGAGCTTAAATAATTCCTCTCCCTCCCTGGTATTTATCCCTCTGATATATTTATAGAGAGCAATCATATCTCCCCTAAGCCGCCTTCTATTCTAATAGCTGAAGTTGTGTACCTTACTTCGACTCTCCCACCTAGTGTAGACCAGGGTTTAGAGACTGATTTACCATTATAAATATTGGCCACCACTAGTGCACTTTCTTATGTTTGTCCCTAGCCAGCTAGAATATTCTGATATAGAAAGCTTTGATTGGTCTACATTTTCTGGAATATTCTTTTTTAAAAGATACGGTAGTCAGGTTCGCTGTTTTCCAGTCCCAACTAGCTATCTCTCCTGTTTCGAGTGAAGATTCAAATATTTCATCTGTTCATTTATTTTGCCAGTCTGAATCTGAATCATCTTGGTTTTAGGTTTACCTGTAGAACTTGTGATCATATCTTGTTTGTTCAAGCAGAAAGTAGAGCATAAAATACTGAAGGATGCAGATATTTAAAAGGCACCTTTCAAAGACATTAACTTCAAAATCATGCTTTCCACTGGGCAGTTTAGAATTAAATTTACGTTTGACCCAAGATGACTAGATAAAATGAATTTATCTTTTTAGATGACTGACTCTAAATTAGGTGGCTTATCAAAAAGATACTGCACTCTTTTCTTGCCTTTACCAGACTGCTAAAATGATTGCTAAAGTAATTCATCGGGAATTTTTACTATTAAAAACCCGCTTATGAAAATAAACTAAAACTGAAGGTATAGCTTGCAGCAACTGAAGTATGATGTGTATGTAATAGAGAAATAAACTAGATGGACATTGGGACAGATCATTGGCTGGTGTAAATAGTTTATAATGCTTCTGAAGTCAATAGAGCTATGCTGTTATGCCATCTGAGAATATGACCCATTAAGAGGTATTCTATAGCTGGACATGCAGAGTGAATTTCAGCCTGTGCTATGCTAGGTTCTTATGGGGAAATATCCCAGTGTAGCTCTCTCGGTGGTAGCAACAGTGCAAGTGCCAGGGTAGATCGGGTGTTGATGTCTTTACCACTGGGTCACCTACATCTCCTCAAAGTGAGTCCAGATGACAGTCATTCCAAGGCTGGATGAAGGCAATATGGTGCCCCTAACACAGGGCTCAGCGGT
The DNA here is from genome assembly GCF_965140295.1 of Lepidochelys olivacea. Lineage (NCBI taxonomy): Eukaryota > Metazoa > Chordata > Testudines > Cheloniidae > Lepidochelys > Lepidochelys olivacea. Next base: position 101,330,346 of record NC_140414.1, read on the forward strand.
TCCACCTTCAAAGCTCTTCACTATGGCTGGGCCCCCATTTGGATTAGTGGTCAGAGGGGCCTCTCTTCTCTATCAGCAAAGCAGAGGCATGGGACACTTTTTCCATCAAGGAGTGATAGCTGGCCCTTCTCCCATTGGGAGAAACATGGTGGCAGCAGGGGATCCCCCCACCTTATCCTTTGGGGTGGCAGCGGGTGCCCCCAGTACTCATCCTAGTGGCCAGATTGTATTTGATTGGGTGCGTAGCCCAAGCCCATGGCTCCCTTCTCCTACTGCCCCACACAATCCTATGTAGAGCTGCTATAGGTGATGTCCTCAGAGTAATGGATCTTGGATCTTAGATGGATTAGCCTATATTAGGGCTATTATTTCATGCTCTCTGTGGGCTTTGGTTGATGTTTCTACATTGGTTGCACTCGGGTCATGTTTCCAAGGTTTTAAGAACATAAGAATGGCCATGCTGGGTCAGACCAAAGGTCCATCTAGCCCAGTATCCTGTCTTCCAACAGTGGCCAATGCCAGGTGCCCCAGAGGGAATCATCAAGTGATCCATCCCCTGTCGCCCATCCCAGCTTCTGGCAAACAAAGGCTAGGGACACCATTCTTGCCCATCCTGGCTAATAACTATGGATGGACCTATCCTCCATGAACTTGTCTAGTTCTTTTTTGAACCCTGTTATAGTCTTGGCCTTCACAACATCCTCTGGCAAGGAGTTCCACAGGTTGACTGTGCATTGTGTGAAAAAATACTTCCTTTTGTTAGTTTTAAACCTGCTGCCTATTAATTTCATTTGCTGGCCCCTAGTTCTTGTGTTATGAGAAGGAGTAAATAACACTTCCTTATTTACTTTCTCCACACCACTCATGATTTTATAGACCTCAATCATATCCCCCCTTAGTCATCTTTTTTCTGAGTTGAAAAGTCCCAGTCTTATTAATCTCTCCTCATTTGGCAGCTGTTCTATACCCTTAATCATTTTTGTTGCCCTTTTCTGAATCTCTTCCAATTCCAATATATCTTTTTTGAGCTGGGGCAACCACATCTGCATGCAGTGTTCAAGTTGTGGGCATGCCATGGATTTATATAGATGCAATATGATATTTTCTGTCTTATTATCTATCCCTTTCCTAATGATTCCCAACATTCTGTTTGCTTTTTCGGCTGCCACTGCACACTGAGTGGATGTTTTCAGAGAACTATCCACAAAGACTCCAAGATCTTTCTTGAGTGGTAACAGCTAATTTCGACCCCATCATTTTATGCGTATAATATGTATTTTCTTCACAACCATGAGGGCTAGAAACTTCATTTTTAAAAATAAAAGTTGAAATGTTATTGCACAGATCTAAGACCTGGTGCCCTAGACATAGGCCTGTGGTGCCTTAATTTGGACTTGTGTGGTAAAACTATCAGTGCCCTGTTTATCCTATTGCTCTCACTGTTACTACCACCTTTAGAACTGTGTACCAGCTGTACAGTGACAATAGGATATTTCCTAATAAAGCCTAATGTAAACAAAATCTGTTTGAAAAACACTCTTGAAGCAGGCACACAACATAAAATTAATGAAAAGATGTTCGTGGTAGTCTAGTAGATGGAACTCAGTTCTCAGATTCCAAAGACCAGATACTGTGAGGGTTTTTTGTTGGTTTTTAGAATTACCTGTATATATTGAAATTCTGTTTCATTCCTGGTTCTATCACTGACATGCTGTATACTTTGCGGCAAGTCACTTCGTTGCCTCTTTTTCTCCATTTATAAAGCTGGGATAATTTTACCCACCTTTTGTAAAGAGTTTGCAGAATTTTGACTGAACACTGCTGTTTATCTGCATAATATAATTTTTATTTAATATATTAAATTATCAGAATAACTTGGAATCCTCAGATCCCATAGAATGGATAGAATATTTAGAAAGTAAGTGAATTATTTTGGAGTATTTGTAACAAAACAAAATTTCTAGATGATTACAGTAGCATAGAAAAATAAAAACTGATTTGGTTCTGGTACAAAGCCTGTTTTCAGTCAACAGTTTGTTTTTGTTTTGTTTTTGGGTTTTTTTGAGTTCAGTGTTTTTGGGATCAGAAGATTTCATGACTTCGAAAGGTACAATAGGTTAATCTATAGAAAGTTCTTTAAAAGATCCTGCTTATGTACTGGTATTTCAAAGCAAATATTGATTCTGAAACTTTTTGCTATGTGTTCCTACACAAAATACATTACCTAAATCTATAAAAAAAAATGTCAAAATACTTCTGCTTTTTGTATGTTATTGTCCTCTTGCTATTTACAAATATTGAGTCATCTTTTCTCCCTGTATGTCATTTGTGGTGGTATGTTTTACTAAACCTCCTTTGACAGAAAAGTGGTCTCAGTGTCATTTAAACCTCTTTCCCCCTCTATTCCTTTGTTCCCCAAAGAAACACTGCGGTGTACAGCATTACTGGAGAGGAAAGTGACCATATTTTAAATAAGCAGCAGAATCCTACCATATGGATTTCCAAAGCCACTGATACTGCTGGGAATCTAAATATAGTTGTGCTGTGATAAGGGGTGATATTGTGTCTCTGCATCAGCCAAGTAATCTGAAAAAGTGTGTCTCTGGAGTTCTGAAAAGAAGTAAAGACTTACAGAGATGAGATAGGAAGCATGACTGACACTTGGGATAAATGCTCTAGGTTACATTCATCTCTGGTCTTACTCCATTGACTCCAGGAATTAATTTGAACCAGTAGATTAGTAATATTAAATAACTTTGCTTTTCAGCCTAGGTAAGTGCGTGGTTAACTAGAGTTTTACAAGATTGTGAAATGTCACTGAAATTTGTGCATTTTAGGGAGAGAGGTGGAGAGATGGTTCTAAACTTGCCCTCAAACATTGTTCCCCCAATGTCTCTGTATATCATCCCCTACCCCTCCCCACCCGGTAATATTAGCATTGTATCATATCAATATTTTTGTTTTTAAATAGTTTACTGGGACCCTTATTTACCACCAAATCACTCCATTTTACACCAGTGCAACCCTACTGATTTCAGTGGAATTACATGATCCAAAAGCTTGTGTAATACAGTGGTGACTACAGGCCTCTGGTCTTTATTTACATATATAGTTATAAGGCTCTTTGAATTATAAACGTCAGCAAAGCAGTTCATAAATATTAATTGATCCTTACAACAGCCCTGTGAGGTATGTAAATATTATAGAGACAGAGCCTGATTCTCCACTGCCTTAAACCATGTGTAGTCACTTACACCTGTGCAGAGTTGGTGCATGCACCATCAGATCAGATGGAATTCTTTGTATGTCCTTTGCACAATGCAAAATTACTATACAGGATGTAAAACAATGGAGAATCAGACCTAAAGGAAGATAGTGGCAGAAACAGAATTAGTACTCAATAGGACAGTAAAGCTGTCCTTTAGTGGCTAAAGAGCATAAATATCAACCTCAGGGCAGATTGTTAAGAAGCAGGTCACAAACCCCAACTGCTTGTGAGTGCTATGCTTAGATTTCACCAACCAATTATCAAGTGTGAACTCCTCAAGCCCTCTAACAACCTTAACATAGAATCACAGACAGCCCTTTGGGTACTCCGGTCTATTTTGCTACCTAGGCAAGCTTGCCTTTGTAACAGATGGTCCCTTACACCAAAAATCACAATTATATTTAGCAAAAAGAAAAGGAGGACTTGTGGCACCTTAGAGACTAAAAATTTATTTGAGCATAAGCTTTCGTGGGCTACAGCCCACTTCATCGGATGCATTCAGTGGAAAATACAGTAGGGCGATTTTATATACACAGAGAACATGAAACAATGGGTGTTGCCATACACACTATAACAAGAGTGATCAGTTAAGGTGAACTATTACCAGCAGGAGAGAAAAAAAAACCTTTTGTAGTGATAATCAAGATGGGCCATTTCCAGCAGTTGACAAGAACAGTAAGGGGGGAAAATAAACACGGGGAAATAGTTTTACTTTGTGTAATGACCCATGGAAAATACAGAAGGACGATTTCCTCCCCCGCAGCCATGCCACCGTGCAGGCAGTGCGGCTTGCGCCCTCCCACCTCCCAGGCTTTCAAATAAGCCTGTCCTGCCGCTCTGAGCGGCATGGTAAGGGTAAGGAGGCGGGAGGGAAGAGGGGTTGGATAAGGGGCAGGAGGTCCTGGGGGGCAGTCAGGGCACAGGGGCAGTTGGATGGAGCAGAGGTTCGGGGGGAGGTCAGGAAACAGGGAGTGGGGGGGTTGGATAGGGAGTGGGGTCCCGGGGGGGGGTGCGGTTAGGGTCAGGGGATCCTGGGAGGGGGCGGTTAGGGGACAAGGAGCAGGGGGGGTTGGATGGGTTGGGGATTCTGAGGAGGGCAGTCAGGGGGCGGGAAGTGGGAGGGGGTGAATAGGGGGTGGGGGCCAGACTGTTTGGGGAGGCACAGCCTTCCCTATCTGGCCCTCCATACCGTTTTGCAACCCCAACGTGGCCCTCGGGCCAAAAAGTTTGCCCACCCCTAACGTAAGGACTCAGAAGCCATTACATTCTATCATGTCAATGAGCTTGCTATAAAGGATTCCTTTAAAGAACCATGAGAAGGAAAGGACTCTGAAGTAGTTTGAATAAAAATGAAAGGTAAAAGAAATATCCTTGATGGAAGCTGGCAGGGCTAGAGCTACCATGTTGCCAACCTCCTCCTTTTTTCTTTGCCTCTTTGTTGTAGTTATATTGATTTTTCCACACTAGATGGCAGTACATTAGCACTTGTGTACTATGGGGGCTTAATTTACTTTTCCCAGCGGAGGGAGAAATCCTATTTCACATTTCCTTTTAGCATTGAGAGCTAAAAGAATTGCTGATACAGGCCTGGATTCTGCTCAACTCCTGTATGGGTGTGCAAAGAAAGGTGCAAATAATTTTCCCTTCTTTGTGCAAGCCAAAATCCAACTGAAGAGTGCAATTCCTGGTGCATGGGGATGGGGCTATAGCTGCATACCTTCCCCACAACCTGCTGCCCAACACTCTTGAGTGAGCATGGAAATTAGAGTAGGCGATGACACTAGTTACAACCTTAAAGACTCCAGCTGCTGCAGATTTTGCCCCACCTAATGCACATAGAACATAATCTAGCGCAAAATCTTTATTCAACACCTGCCCTCCAAATTAGGATATTCATTTTGATTTTCCTGTTCTGAAGCGCTTAAGTGTAGATGCTCCTGTGCTGATAGGAGAATTTCATCTCCACGAGAGGCGGTAGCTATGTTGACTGGAGGAGCTCTTCCACCAAGATAGTGCTGTCTACACCAGGCGGGAGGTTGGCATAATTACATTGCTCCAGGGGTATGGATTTTTTTAAATCCCTGAGCAATGTAGTTATACCAATCGGACGGCTCTAGCATTTTTGACACCCCAAGGAGCTGCCGCCGAATTGCTGCAGTGGGACATGGACTGCCGCCCCAAACACTTACTTGGAAAGCTGGTGCCTGGAGCCAGCCCTACTACCAATATAAGACAGTAGTGTAGACCTGGCCCAACGACAAACAAGTTCAGTGGAGGAAGAGAAAAGGAATAAAAGAAGGGGGCTAGCTGAGTAGTTCAGTGACAATGTATCAATAATTGGGACCAAACTCATATCCTTTCTCTCTGACTCCAAAGGAGCTGGAATGATCATGAGCACAGTTTACTGTGCTTTCAGAGAATAGCTAGCTTTGTTTTCTGGCAGAACTTCTATCACCAGTCAAAGGAATTCCAGAGAAAGCTACATTTAACACTCCTTGGCTGGAGTGATGGTAACTTCAACAACTGTACCTTTGCGGGGCAGAAGGGGAAAAGATTGATACAATGTGGTGTGGGGGAAGAGACAAACACATACATGAAGGACAGTACAGTGATTAGGGTACCAGCCTGGCACTTGGGAGATCTGTTTTCAATTCCCTGCTCTGCCAAAACTTGGTGTCTTTCAACTTGGAATTAAAATGCTGGGTGTATATTTCCAGTGGGCCAAATGCTGAGGACTTTAGGTTTTACTAAGAATTCAATTGGGCAAATTCCCAGTGAAGTCAACAGGAGCTTCTCTGAGTGGGGAAACACGTATTAGTACATCATAGCATTCTGTGACCTTTTTCCCATTCCAGGTCTTCAGAATTTGGCCCCCAGAGAGCTCATGCCATGCAAAGTTTTACATATAGACTTAGAATGGGAAAAACGGTCACAGAATGCTTTTTTATAGCTGAGTAGTTGCTATGATGCACTCATACAACATATCCTAAATCATAGGATCTTCAAATTAAGGATTCTCTAAATACAAAATTATACATTTAAGGGCCATTGCTGTGTATTGCAACCACAGGCAGAGAAGCTTGGCCCTAGAAGATTAATTAATTTTCTGTGATGATGTCTGGGGAAGGATGCTGGCCTAGATATTAAACAGGATTGATGCTAGGTCTGATCCCCATAATAGGCCCTTGTGGAGGGTGTACATGGCCTGCTGACCTGATCACAAAGGAAAATGTGAAACCTATGATTGGTCAGAACTTGTCCAAAGAATTGTATCATTCCATTGCCTGGGATAATATTACTGGCTTTCAGGAGAAGGCCACTCTTCCATATGGTGTTGCAGGTGGCAGATAAGTCTAAGAAAGCTGTCCCAGTCTTGAGTTTTTACTGAAATCCTGCCTTCATTGTGTGTTGTTAAGTCTAATACTTGGTTGGTACAGCTGTGGTCTGGTTAAAAACTCACTTGTGCATTCGGTAACATTGCTGCTACAAGTGGCAAAATCTTTGCCAGTAATAATATCTCTGTGAGCTTGTATGACATGCAGAGGAGTGATATGGGCTGGTACAATGAGGAATTGCTGGTTGAGTTCTCAGGCCTGGCAGTGGTGGTGAACCCTAAGGAATGGATATTAGAGATCGGTGGTACCAGCCATTTCCATTTTTTTGCTGAGGTTTTTAAGAAATTCTGAAAAGACTCCATCAGGTCCTGAGGTTTTTGTGAGGTAAGAGCTCCTTGTTCACCTCCTCAACAGTGAAGGGCAATGATAAGGGGTTGTAGCCTAATTGATAGGTTTAGAAGTTAATTGTGGATTGATAATTTAGACTGCAGTGGTCTGAGAGGGTTCAGCCTCCAGATTGGCTGAAGTATCAGGATTATCATCAGAGTGAGACACTCAACGAGCACATGAGAAACATCTTAGACAGATTATGATTTCCATTACAAAGAGAACCAAACCCACAAACACTTACACAGGAGAGAAGCATAATACAGAACGACAGGTTTCAGAGTAGCAGCAGTGTTAGTCTGTATCTGCAAAAAGAACGGGAGTACTTGTTGCACCTTAGAGACTAACAAATTTATTAGAGCATAAGCTTTCGTGGACTACAGCCCACTTCATCGGATGCATAGAATGGAACATAGAAGAAGAAGATATATATATGTTGTACCAATAAAATAAAAACCAGCAGGATCTTATTAAAGGGAAAAAGGCAAAATACCACATTTATTGTGAATACAGAAAGAATCATAGTAAGCAGTTAGTTATAGCTATAACATTCCATTCAATCTCATATTTAGTCACACATTCATTCATACAAACACACACACACATACACACCCACACACACAGGTTCTGCAAGGTTGTTATCATAGTTACCAGCCTTAGAGTTGCTCATGCCAAGCCACTGGCCAGGTGGCCTGGACATGAGGAGGGAGCAGGGCCTTGTCAGATGCTCATCTGATGCTCCTGGAAGTTGGTTTGCAGAATCAGACCCCAAAGTTCTCACTTTTTAGAGTCTATTTTTATAGGAATTTCTTCCTATGCCAGTCTATGGGAATTGCTTCATCATGCTGTTGCTGAATCAATCAGCAGATAGCACATTCCTGATGGCTCCAAGATGTTATCTTGTTCTTTGGTTCTCCCATTTTTGAGGCTGTTGGGTGGATTCCAGTCTGCCCTCTGGGGGTCCTCTGGTTATTTCCACTTGACGCCTTCTTCAGCCGATGGACACTGGATTCTTAGGCTGGCACCTCCCTGATCATTCAGTTATTATCCACACCAAGCATCCATCCACATACATCCTCTATCTCTATTTTAATCACAATTGTTAATACAACAAAAGGGTGGGGAGTCTCTGGGTGCTGTTTCTGTTGTTAGAGTATTGCTTTGAGTCTCTCTCTCTTGTGAATTGCTTTGAGAATAGACTCTGTCTTAGAATGTACTAACACAATTAGCAGCTTGCAAGTTTCACACATAGAGGGAGAGAAACAGTACCAAAAACCAAGAGACCTCTTAATTAGTAATACCCTGGAATTGAAACTCTGGGGAATCAAACTCATTTGTGATTTTAATACAGAACTTCTTTAATATGATCCAACATATATATACACACACACACACACCTACAGAGAAGTTGGAAGTTGCCATACAAACCATAAGAGGCTAATTAATTAAGATGAGCTATTATCAGCAGGTGAAAAAAAACTTTTGTAGTGATAATCAAGATGGCCCATTTAGACAGTTGACAAGAAGGTGTGAGGATACTTAACGTAGGGAAATAGATTCAATATGTGTAATGACCCAGCCACTCCCAGTCTCTATTCAAACCCAAGTTAATGGTATCTAGTTTGCATATTAATTCAATCTCAGCAGTTTCTCACTGGAGTCTGTTTTTTGAAGCTTTTCTGTTGCAAAATTGCCACCCTTAAATCTTTTACTGAGTGGCCAGAGGGGCGTTGCTGGCACATGATGGCATACATCACATTGGTAGATATGCAGATGAATGAGCCCTTGATGGCGTGGCTAATGTGATTAGGTGCCATGATGGTGTCACTTGAATAAATATGTGGACAGAGTTGGCATCTGGCTTTGTTGCAAGGATAGGTTCCTGGGTTAGTGTTTTTGTTGTGTGGTGTGTGTGTTGCTGGAGAGTATTTGCTTGAGGTTGGGGGGCTGTCTCTAAGCGAGGGCTGGTCTGTCTCCAAAGATCTGTGAGAGTGAGGGATCGTTCTTCAGGATAGGTTGTAGATCTTTGATGATGCACTGGAGAGGTTTTAGTTGGGGGCTGAAGGTGACAGCTAGTGGTGTTCTGTTATTTTTTCACTTCACTAGGTAGGTATTGTAGTTTTAAGAATGCTTGATAGAGATCTTGTAAGTGTTTGCCTCTGTCTGAGGGATTGGAGCAAATGCGGTTGTATCTTAGAGCTTGGCTGTAGACAATGGATCGTGTGGTATGATCTGGATGAAAGCTGGAGGCATGTAGGTAAGTATAGTGGTCAGTAGGTTTCTGGTATAGGGTGGTGGTTATGTGACCATCGCTTATTAGCACAGTAGAGCCCAGGAAATGGACTGCTTGTGTGAATTGGTCTAGGCTGAGGTTATGGTGGGATGGAAATTGTTGAAATCATGGTGGAATTCCTCAAGGGCTTCTTTTCCATGGGTCCAGATGATGAAGATGTCATCAATGTAGTGCAAGTAGAGTAGGGGAGTTAGGGGACGAGAGTTAAGGAAGCGTTGTTCTAAGTCAGCCATAAAAATGTTGGCATACTGTGGGCCATGCTGGTACCCATAGCAGTGCCGCTGACTTGAAGGTATACATTGTCCCCAAATGTGAAATCTGACATCAGGAATCATAACATTCAAAAACTGGTAGGAGAAGACTTCAACCTCTCTGGCCACTCAGTAAAAGATTTAAGGGTATCCTCACACCTTCTTATCAACTGTCTAAATGGGCCATCTTGATTATCACTACAAAAGTTTTTTTTCTCCTGCTGATAGTAGCTCATCTTAATTAATTAGCCTCTTACGGTTTGTATGGCAACTTCTGCCTTCTCTGTAGGGGTGTGTGTGTGTGTGTGTATATTCTTACTATATGTTCCATTCTATGCATCCGATGAAGTGGTCTGTAGCCCACGAAAGCTTATGCTCTAATAAATTTGTTAGTCTCTAAGGTGCAACAAGTACTCCTGTTCTTTTTGATAATACAGAATGTCCATCACTTGCATTACTTACACCTCCCTGTGGGGAGTCCCAAAGTAGATAAGTTGATCAGCATGTGGTCAACCATCTGGCATGTCCCAGTGCACCCCAAGGCACACAGGTCAGGAAATGGGTTGCACGGATGCCCACTTTGTTTTCATATTCATAATGAATTCAGGCTTTTATCCTTATCTGTGCTTCCAGACCTTATTCATATTGGGATTCCTGTCTCCTACAGGTGCATTAGTTAGTTACCTCACACTCATTAGCATTTACACCTCTTATTTGTCATAGCCATTCTGCAGTTAAACATCTGAGAATTTCACTTATACCTATTTCTTAGGATTTGTGCAAAATATCAATAACTGGTACCAACTAGGATCTTGTGGTTTCTTATTCCATAGTCATCAGCATATAGCAAATCTACTTACTGCAACACTTTATCTAGTGACTCTGTCACTGGCTGGTTAGTTACTTGTGTCAGCCTATCGAGGCCTTCTTAGGACTTGTTCCATTTGGCTAAACTAGCTAGTTTACAGGCTTAGAGCCTGTGGGTCCTTGTGTTACAGCTTTAATCAATACTTATCTTGTCTATAAAACCTAAATATATCTTATCCCTGGCTACAGGGGATGAGGCAGGTAGTGAGCTGACTATCCGCCAAACTGTCTGTGTGCTTTGCATTGAATTAACTTGTCCCCTGGTGATGTTGAGTTCATAAGAAACATTCTTGTGATCGCATCAGCTGAGGTTTCCGGGGGACAGTGACTGGAAATAAATGGAAACTGGACCTGAAAGTGACCTGAGAAAGTAAGAGACTTGGAGTTATATGGCAGAAAGTTAACTTGAAATAAAACAGACACAGTATTCAGAATTCACGAGTCAGGCCCCAAGAAGATCATGAGATATAAAATAATAAAAAAAATAGATTTTTTTTGTCTTCTGGTTTTTGAGTCTTTAGGGTTCATATTTTCAAGACGTTCTCTGTTACTACAAGGCTACAAACCCCCTCCTTCAAAACAGACTGTTTCAAGTTTCAGTCACTTAAACTCATATGGAACAGCTCAATTTTATGTGATGCCTCAACTTACTCACTGACAAAAACATTTTAAAAACAGGAATGCTGTAGCCTGACACTAGGAAAGAATACTGCCATGAGCAGATTTTTTTAAAAAAAAATTTGACTGAACTTGGCGTACTCTTGGGTATATAGGGCATGTAGCTTCTACCTTTTTTTTTCAGATTTATTTTCTTTACTATACCAACATCAGGGAAGCTGGAAAGGCAACAAAGAGGAATACAGGTAAAGAAATTCCCCCTTTTCTCTCACTGGTCTCTACCGGATCAACTATTCTAACTGAGATTCCAACACTACTGCTTGGAGGCCAAGGGATTGCTCAGCCTGTCTGTTACTGTGGGGTTCACAACCCCTGAAATCCCTTGCAAAATAGGCAGGTGTTTTTGCAGCTATTTCCTGCACTCCACAGAAACACATTCCCTCCTGTATCTTATTGCATGTTTCTGCCAAAGTACAAGATGCAGATGGCTTGTAGTAGAAATGCAACACAAGCTGTATTGGATGGTAGGTCTCAAAGATGCTACTTAAATAATTTATTATTAATTAGTGAAAGTATTAGATGGCTCCAAATCTGTTTTTAAATGAAATACAGATGCTAAATCATGGTGGGGGGGAGAGGCTGTAAGGTCTCTAGGATAAATTGCTTAAGACAATATTCTTTCATATGGGCCAGGATTGGGAGAGCCTTTGGGGTTTGTTCGTTGTGTTTTTGTTTTTTTTTTGTTTTTTTTAATATTTGATCAGGAGTGAGCAGATGACGGATTGGGGATGGCTACTGGGTAGAGGCCTTTGACAAATCTGGAAGAAGGCCACCAGTGAGAAAGTAATTGAATTCCTTCCAAAAGACAGTGGTTTGTGGCATGTCACTAAAGCTACACAAATTGAAAAATATAATGAAACACAGTACCCAGGAATAAAAGGCAAGGATTCTAGGTAGCCATTGTTCTTCCACATTAATCTCACCAGGTACAACAGTAATAAAAATGCCATATGGGTAGCACAGCAGCATTCTCATACTGACTTCACTAATCAGTGTGAATGGTATGCAGATCAAGTGATGAGCTGTAGCTCATGAAAGCTTATGCTCAAATAAATTGGTTAGTCTCTCAGGTGCCACAAGTACTCCTTTTCTTTTTGCAAATACAGACTAACACGGTTGCTACTCTGAAACCTGTTAAAAGGAAGTCTTTTAATCTGAGTCAGTCAAAGGGACACAACACTCACCCTTCTAAAAATATAATGAAGTCTTGTTAAAAACTGGGGAAAAAAGATGACCATTTTATTAGTATTTTTACACCCAAATTAGCACCATCCAACTGACATCCTGTAGCATTTTTATAACCACAATCCATACTACATTTTCCCAGAAATTGAACAATCTTCAAAGACTATTCCCCTAAAGTGTAGTGTAATACTGATGGGAAAACCCAGAGGTTCATCTAATCCATCCTTGTGCCTTGCCATGTAAACATTCATACCATTTTATTCCTGGGGAAAAAGGTTCCTAGCGGTCTTCCTGAGACAGAAGTCAGCTTTACAAGTTTTTAACTATTGCCTTCTCTTTTACCTTCTTCCAGCCTCAAATACCATCTCCATTTGGAGAGATATTATTCTTTCTTTAATTTTGGAGGATTTCTGGTATGACTCCCATCCTGTCCAGGCAATAATCAGTTAAATTTCCCAAATTGCACTTGAGTCTACTTTCTGCGATAATCTGGAAGATATCCTGACTCACCAAGCCTGCTACAAGCTTCCTCCTCATCAGTATGTCCTTGAGTAGTTTCTCCGGTCATACATACACCTGCAACATCTTTATTTAGCTCTTCTGCTATTCTCCCAGCCTCTGCCTTTTTCATTCTTAATTGGACCTACAGTGTTCTTCCTTTTATCGCTTTCTTTCCCTTGATATGCTTAAACTATTTTATTATTCCTTCCAATGTGATGTCATTTTCCTTTTACTCTTCTGTCTGCAGTTTTCATTTCCTCCTTTATATTCTGACTTTTCTTGTCTGTTGCTTTTGCATCACTCTTTTATACATACCTCATTTTTAATATACCCTACATTACCTTAATATTTTTTCACTGTAGCAATCTTTTTTCTTGTGTAATTATTTCTAAATGGATACATTTGTTCTCTGAATTGAATAACACCAATTGAAAAGTAGCTAACCTTGTCACTGTCACATCGGTTGTAAAATACAATCCAGTGTGGTTTTTCCCCCTTCATTCCTTCAAAATATTACTTTTTTTTAAAAATGGGGGAAAATGTTGTTTCTTTTACCCTATTTCTTCTCATCCTGTACCCCTTTAACTTGAATAAACTCAAATACAGGCTTCTTGTTCACCGTTCCCCGAAGATTCCTTTACTTTCACTACCTTTAATATTTCCTCCTAAGGTCAAATTCTGTTCTCAGTTGCACTGATGTAGCTCTGAGAGCAGAATCAAATTGACACCTATATTGTTAAACAAAGCTGAGGGTTGACACCTTTCTGGTTGTTTCTGTTGCTGTTTGGATTTAAAAACTACCGTTACAGTTCCCCTTTGTTCGGGAAGCCCTATTCCACTAAGTAAAGCTGTCTCTTTTTTGCTTTGTCCATGAATGGTGGTCAGCAACAGACTCTTATCAAGCTACTTTATTTATATCTATTAGTTGCTGTCATGGGCCCAAAGCCTCAACAGCCCCAGCCTGAGGAGCTAGACTGGTTGCAAATCAGATGTGCAGGGGTGGAGTATGAAAGCTCCCCATAGCTACAGAGCAGCCGTGGAGCTACTCATTAAGGGTTACTACAGCCTAATAGCTAAGATAGCACTCTATACCACCGGGCCAACTTCCATGGCGTGAGCACTGGGTAATCTGTGCGGTGTCATATATTGTAGCTTTGACTTTATCTGGACCCTTTCTTCTTTTCTTCCTACACACTGTGGACCAGGTATGCAGCCTGAGAGTCCCCTCTGCCACTACTGTGTACAGCAGTTGCACTGCCAGCTGTTTTTACCCCTCTGTGTACTAGAACAGATTACGATTTTTTTTGTTTGCAATTTTTCATTCAATTTTTCATCCATTGATTTCTGCAAAGTAATTCTTGGTCTGTAGAGTATTTGCAAGCAGTTCATTGTGAGTATCTCATACTCAGAATTAGATCTATTTTCATTGGACACATAGATCACATAAGATGTTTCTCTTCCCTGATTGGATGAGTGTAAATCATAGTGGCCCTGATTCAGCAAAGCAATTAAGCATAAGCTTCAAGTTAATCGTAATAATCAGTAGTTCCACTGAAGTCTTTGGGACTACTCATGTGCTTCAGGTGATGCATGGATTTAAGTGCTTTGGTGAACTGGGGCTATAATCATGTGTCTAGTATAAAAATTCATGATTCTACATTTGAAATTCACTTTCTCAGATTATTCTGCCGTATTCACATTAAATACCATTTTTTGATAATATTCCTTTTAGTACACGGATTTACCAGGCCTTGATCGTGCAAAGAAGATGTAGAGGGCATGAACAGATCCAAAGTGAATTTGTTTTAAAATGTCTATGAATATTTGCAAAATCTTATGTGAAAAATGCATCCAGCTTTAGCAGTAACCCTTTTTCAGTGGGTATAGGACCAAAGGCCCTGATTCTCCACTCATTGACACAAGACTGGTGCTGGTGTAATTCTGACTTCAAGAATGTTTACTCTAGATTTTCACTGATGTAAATAAAAGGCGAATCATGGTGAGACACTCCCTATGGGTATACAGGGTTATGAGGCACCTCACCATTACCTGCCCTTTGTGTGAAACAGTCTTGTCTGTGCCTGCTGTGGATCAGCTCCCTGAAACCACCAGCCTCTGGCAGCACAAGCACTGCCTTCCAGGCCTCCACAGGCCTCACTCTCTCTGTTCAGGTAGCGATAGGCACACGCTAGCCACCAAATGCTTGGCATGTTCCCTGCAGTGCCCAGCTCCTTATCCACTGAACAACCGTTAGACTGTCCTTCCGAAAGGAACAGTATACACCAGGTTATAAGGTTCAACTCAGGATCAGCACTTTGCTTAACAACCCAGCACTTAGGTATATTCGTAGTGAAAACAAGAATAAGTTTATCAAAAAAAAAAAAAGAGATTCAAGTGGTAGTGAGTAATAATATTGGAACAAATGGTTACAACTAAAAAAAAATCATAACACACGTTCTAGAGACTAAACCTAACTAACAGGTTAATTTCCTGTCTAAAGAAGTTTATATCACCCCAAGTTCTCATCAGTGTTTTCAACCAACCCTGGTTGAGACTCCCTTTTTCATGAAGCAATGCTGCTGTCCCTTTAATTCCTCAGTGAAGGGTGTCTGGGTGTCTTCTCTGTCCACCTAAGTATACTCCAGCAAATCTTTGGTATAATGCCAGATAAGGTTCTTGCTCTCCTGCTGTTTTTATTTCCTGCTAGTTTTTCTGATGTGTCCACAAATTTTCATTTGCATTCAGTTCAAACTAATAATGGGACACCCATTGTGAATGAGACCATACTCCGTTTACCTGTAAACAGCTAGCTGGATATGGATCTCTTGGCTGACAAGAAACCCATTGTTCACTTTTGCTGGTGACCAAGCCCCGCCCATCCCGTGAGACAACTTTAAGAGCATGTTTTCAGTGTGTGTATATGTTCATTACTTCTTACACTATCCATGCAGACATTTCATAATGCTATTGATGACCAGTGTGACACTGGTTTCATTTGAGACCTCACATGATGCTTTTCGGTGAATGTACATATCACACCCAGGAGATCCCTGCAATTCTTCTGCACCCCCTTGGTAACTGGCATTCAGAGGGTCTAGCCGAAGCATTATTTAAGATTTTCAGAACCACTCAGCATTGGCCTAACTTGGTAAAACTCTCATTGACTTTAGCGGAGGCAGAGTTAGGCCAAGTGCTGAGTGTGTATGAAAACCATACCCTCCCTAATTTGGATTCAAGACAGCAATTGAATGTTAAATTAACTTGTTTAAAGTGAGTTAATTAGGAGTTAACAGCTAAAACTTGTGACATCATTTTTAATCCTCAATAAAACTCTGTTTTAATATCAGTTGGCATTTATATTAACTTCCATCTCCTATTAAATTGTTTGTTTTTTAAAAATTCAGAAGTAGAATTTTTCACAGCTTCCTCTATATCTGACAGTTTGATATAGTGAGGTAGGCATGTGCAAATGGCTGAAACATTTTAGTTACATCTTTCTTACCAGCTTTTATATGCCACCTTTAGTCAGTTTTTGCAAATTTTTCTCTCAGAAAATCTCCCTTTCACTCATTGCCTTATCCTGACCCATAGTACCTGAGCACTTTGACCTGTTCTTTAAAAAGAATGTGAATGTCAGAATGTATGAAAGACCAATCTGAGTTTTTTTGTTTTTTAGATCATATTTGTGTTTGTGAGATAAGGAGGGATTTCAAGTTTTTCTTCTCTTCCTTGTGTAGAAAAGACACCTTCCTTTGTTGGTTTCAGAGTAGCAGCCGTTTTACTCTGTATTTGCAAAAAGAAAAGGAGTACTTGTGGCACCTTAGAGACTAACAAATTTATTTGAGCATAAGCTTTCGTGAGCTACAGCTCACTTCATTGGATGCATTCAGTGGAAAATACAGTGGGGAGATTTATATACACAGAGAACATGAAACAATGGGTGTTATCATACACACTGTAAGGAGAGTGATCACTTAAGATGAGCTAATGCAGCAGGAGAGTGGGGGGGGAGGGGAAGAAAACCTTTTGTAGTGATAATCAAGGTGGGCCATTTCCAGCAGTTGACAAGAACGTCTGAGGAACAGTGGGGGGGGGGGAATAAACACGGGGAAATAGTTTTACTTTGTGTAATGACCCATCCACTCCCAGTCTCTATTCAAGGCTAAGTTAATTGTATTCAGTTTGCAAATTAATTCCAATTCAGCAGTCTCTCGTTGGAATCTTTGAAGTCTTTTTGTTGTTTTGAAGTCTTGTTGTTGTAATATTGTGACTTGTAGGCCTGTAATGGAGTGACCAGCGAGATTGAGGTGTTCTCCGACTGGTTTATGAATGTTATAATTCTTGTTGGTGACATCAGAGGCAGGTCCCATTAGAGTTTCCTCTCTAAGTGGGGTGGCTATGGCAGCAGGAAGCTCTGCCCACCCAAGGAAAGCTGTCAGTGATGCAAAATTCAGGACTTGCAGGGCCATGATATAAGTATTCAAGTTCTTCCAACCTAGCTACACAGAGGAGCATAAAAACAATCATAGAACTGGAAGAGACCTCGAGAGGTCATCTAGTCCAGTCCCCTGCACTTGTGGCAGGACTAATTATCTAGATCATCCCTGACAGGTGTTTGTCTAACCTGCTCTTAAACAACTCCAATGATGGAGATTCCACAACATCCGTAGGCAAGTTATTCCAATGCCAGTTAGGAAGTTTTTCCCAATGTCCAACCTATACTTCCCTTGCTATAATTTAAGCCCATTGCTTCTTGTCCTATCCTCAGAGGTTAATACATTTTTTTTCTTCCTCTTCCTTGTAACAACCTTTTACGTACTTGAAAACTGTTTTTATGTTCCATCTCAGTCTTCTCTTTTCCAGACTAAACAAACCCCATTTTTTTCAATCTTCCCTCATAGGTCACGTTTTCTAGAACTTTAATCATTTTTGTTGCTCTTCTCTGGACTTTCTCCAATTTGTCCACATCCTTCCTGAAATGTGGTGCCCAGAACTGGGCACAGTACTCCAGTTGAGACCTAATCAGAGCAGAGTAGAGCAGAAGAATTACTTTTCGTGTCTTGCTTCCAACTCTCCTGCTAATACATTGGTTGGTTTCAGTGCCGTCAGCCTTAACTAAGTGTAACCTGTTACCTGTGCTCTGAGCTGGCTTGCAAAATTACCTCTACTGAACCATCTGCCTTTTTTCTTCCCACTTGTTCCATTTGACCCAGATCCACAAAGGTTCTTAGATGTGTAAGCCCCCGTTTTAGGTACAATTATGATCTGCAGAACACCTGCTCAGCTGCTGCTTGACCCTATAAGTTTCTAAACTCAATTTGGTGCCTAAATTTTCAGGGTATAAGTTCCGTAAGCAGCTACATTTCTGCAGCATAGGCAGGAGAGTCCTATCTCACCCATGAAGCCTGAGCCAATAGGTGTGCTCAAAGGCTGCCTACTCCAGTCAGGTTCCATTCAGAATCTGTCCGGAAGTGGTGCCCACCTTTATAAGGTTTAGCCAGTGTTTAGAGAACTTAGGAGACAAGGATTGGAAGGATCTTAATCGGGATCTGCCAGCTCTGAGTGCATTGGAGCAGGGGGACTGGACCCTGGGTCACCCAGCCAGGGTTGGTGCCCTAACCACTGAATTATAGAGGTGGGAGACCCCTGTTCAAATTTTTTCTCCTTCTGAGGCAGAGGTGGGAATTGAACAGGGGTTTCCCACATCCCAGGTGAGTACCCTAACCCATTTATGCAACTTTAAGATTATCCAGTAAAAGTTCCCAAAATATTAAAATTGCTAAAAGTTAAGGTTCTCAGAGTTATTTTCTCTTACCATGTTGCATTTTCTATTCTTTTTTCCCCTAGTTAAGTGTTTAGCTTAATATATTACTGGGTAGCCAGTAAAAAACTTAAACACACAGGACGTGAGATAATGCTTCTGGAAGCTTAATACCTGCATTTCCTGAGTGTCACTTTGACTTTTCAAATTTAATATTGAATTAAGTTTGCATTTAAAATCATCTGTATGAAGATGGCAAGAGCGGTAGAAAGTATTAGAATTCAAGAGGATTTATATGGGGGGAGGAGGCGGGGGAACGAGGAGCATCATACTCAATCATCTGGTATCCTAAACAATCTGCAACAAAAGGCACAACATATTTAATCAGAATAGTGAAAGCATTGTATACATAGCAACTAAAAACAGATCTGACATTTTAATTTAAATATCAGAATAGCCAGTCCAAAAAATACCACAAATAATTACTCTGTCTTGCTCTGAAAATGTATTACTAGGAATCCTCTATTTCAGATGTTTATGTTGAGTGAATCTGACTATTTCACATGGCTGCCTGACTTGCAAGTAGGCTCAGATTGCTTTGCTCTTGCCTTATCAAAGCCAGAGTAGTAGCTTGAGTCTGTGCTGCTCTTGCTGTGATTGGCATGAAGAAAGCATGCTAGCATGCCAGCAGCAGAAAATGGGTGAGATACTTGTGTTAGAGACAAATAAGCAATCTAGAGAATGGTCAGAAACAAAACTTTCAGACCAAGAATATAGGGAATTGAGGGATGCAGCTCTGTTTTTTTTTCCTGTCTCCCCCCCACCCCCGCCATATAGCTTTTTAATGAAGCTATATACCTTATACAAATCAAACTAATAGTACAATTTAAGGCTGTCAGTTAATCAGTTAATTCATGCAATTAACACAAAACAAATTAACTAGATTAAAAAAAAGTCATGATTAATCTCAGTTTTAATCATACTGTTAAACAATAATAGAATACTAATTTAAATTTATTATAAATATTTTTGGATTTTTTTTTTACATTTTCAAATATTGATTTCAATTACAACACAGAATACAAAGTTTATAGTGCTCAATTTATATTTTTATTAAAATATTTGCACTGTAAAAAAGATAAACCAAAGAAATAGTATTTTTCAATTCATCCCTTATATGTCCATTCAGTCCTACTTTTTGTTCAACCAATTGCTAAGACAAACATGTTTGTTTACATTTATGGGAGATAATGCGGCCTGCTTCTTGTTTACAATGTCACTTGAAAGTGAGAACAGGCGTTCGTTCACATGGCACTGTTGTAGCTGGCGTTGCAAGATACTTACATACCAGGTCAGATATGCTAAACATTTGTATGACCCTTCATGCTTTAACTTGTAGGCTTTAAAATTGTACATTGTTTTGGTTTTGAGTGCAGTTATGTAAAAATAATAATAATTCTACATTTAAAGTTGCACTGTCAGACAGAGATTGCACTACAGTACTTGTATGAGGTGAATTTTTTTTAATGTCATTATTAATTGTGACTATTTTTTAATCATTTGGCAGATCTAGCACAATTCTAAATCCAACTAACAGCACATCTCCAAAATGTGTTGAAACATGCTATAATTTTGAACTTCATGGTATATGTCTGCTATATCATTAAAATTCTTAATGCACTTGCTTTATTTGATATCCCAAGTGGCAGATGTATTCCATTTTGTCAAGTGAAGCTCAAACACTAAAAGCTTCTATTCCATTAACTTACTTCCATGCTATACAGTCAGATTCTTACTCAAATGTATTTACTGTACCAGGAAGACTAATCTTAAAATCCTGTAGAAACAGCTGAAAGTTCCTGTGTGATACAGTGAAGAAAGGGATAAAATTCTGAATTTGCTGTCTTCTTTTGAAATCTACATAGAATCATAGAATATCAGGGCTGGAAGGGACCTCAGGAGGTCATCTAGTCCAACCCCAATTTTTACCCCAGATCCCAAATGGCCCCCTCAAGGATTGAACTCACAATCCTTGGTAGCAGGCCAATGCTCAAACCACTGAGCTATCCCTCCCCCCTGCCTTTTTTTCTTCTTCTTCTTCCATAACACTGAATCTTCCTGTTTTCTGTTTATATTTCTAAAATGCATTTTTTGCATGAGTGGTTTATTAGTTAACCCAAATAAACATTCATTATCTTCCAAAAGCCATAAGGTTCTGCTTGCTCCCTATCGGGCCTGTTCTGTCATTACTCCAACAATCTGATTCTACTTTGCTTGGACTGTAAGTATTTGTGAACTGACTGAAGATTCTGAACTGAAAAGGAAAATGAAAAATCTTGCTTCTTCATAGAGAAGTTTTCAGCTGTTTCTAACAGATTTTAAAATTCATTTTCCTTATAGACAGGCAACATATTGTCTAAAAAAAGGAAAAAAATGGAACTGCTAATAGTTTTCCATAGTAATGTTTGTACCACATTTGCAAAAGTTTGGTTTTATTACAAAATTCGGTAGTCTGTACTGCATAGATCAACTCAGGATTATGAATTATGCTTCCTTTTTTCTGAATTCTGACATTAATGGGAATGCAAATGCCTATCAATATGTCATGCATACGAAGGCTACACTATTCAGAATCTATTGTCGTGAAAGTTTTATGCCTGCACTGTATTGTAAAGTAGAAAATGTGAATAGAGCAACTGGCAATCCTGAGCTTCATTTTTTCCAAAATAAAATCTAAAAAACGCATTTTAAGAGTGTATAAAGTCTCAGAACTTAATTTTTTTATTTGCTGTCCCATTGAATTCACGTATGTTTAATAATATTTTGGGCACCTACTGAAGATTTGGCTATCTCTGGCCATAAAATGTTTGTTTTGCAACCTAAGAATACAACTTACTCATTGGAGAGAGGTGCCTACTTCCTTTTCACTTCCAGGAAGTGATGCATCTAAAAAAACAATAGCTTCTGTTGTGCTGATTTAATTCTGATAAGTCTGACATTAGGGACCAATTCTACAAACAGTTAATCATGTGAGTAATCCCACTGAGGAAGAGTTTACAGGACTGGGCCCTTAGTGAGTACAACTACCAGGAAATAGTTGCATGCAGCCTGGTGCATTACTAGATATTTTAAAGGGTATCTGTAAGTAGTAGGTAATAATTAATTAATAGTATTTGGCATTTATATATCATAAACTCATTAAAATTTTAGGTTGAAATTTGTGCTGATAAATAAGATCTCCATCTTTGCCTAAAACTTTTGAGGGTCAATAAAGTGTGTAAAGGAAATAAAACAAACCAAAATCCTTCCCTTCCAAGTCTTTGAAAAGAGAGCATCAGTGCAAAGCAGCCTTAAATCTGACTTAAAGGGACACATGGATTCTCCAGGAATAGGGGAATCCTCATGTGGTATATGGTCTCCATAGATGTTCTTGTGTCCCCGCCCTCTTGCCTATCGGATGTAGGGCGTGGGGGGTGGGAAGGAAGGCATGGTCCTCAACTAAAGAACACTGTGCTGTGGGAGAAGCCATGTGAATGAACCCAGTAACTGATAGCATAGCTTGGTACCCTCTGAACTGGAATGGGCACAGAATAACCAGACCTAAGAATCTGGTCCCTAGTTTACACTGGCATTAGCTTCATCACTCCCATGCTAGTAACCTGATATGTGCCCTTACAGATACTACAAGTAATCCCTGTATAAAGCAAGGAATAGTCACACAACGGGATTTTTGTCAAGTTCTGGCACTGCTTGAACCAGACCAGTCTTTTCTAAATTACAGCTAACTACTCAGGGAGCACAGCAGGTGCCAGGGGTTCCTGAGAACTAGAACGGATCTTTACTGTCTTTCTATCAGTGCCGTGCGGTGAACTTTGGAGCAAGTGGGGAGATTTAGGAAGGAGTTGGGAGGAGCTTGGGGGCAGTGAAGGGAGCTGAGAGGAAAACAGGGACAGTGTTGGGACTGGGGGAGGCCTGAGGGGAAACAGGAGTGGATCCCTCCAGAGCCTGTCCCTGCCTGCCTCCTCCCTACATGTGCCTAGCTCCTGCCCCCTGCTGGGAGCTCCACTGTCTGGGCAGCCCTGCTACTGGGTTCCCGACATCACCTATCTTCAGCTCCAGCTCTGCCCTGGGCTCCATTGAATCACCTTTCCCTTTTCCAGAGCCTTGGTCAAAAACACGAGGCTGGACATTGCGTTATATTTGTCAAATGCAGTCACATCAAGTGTGTCTTCCCTTAACAGAGGCTTCACCACTGCTTTCTTTTAAAGGCTCGGGAAAGTAGCCCTTTTACATCAACTCCTTGACTGATTTTAGGCATTTGTGATATCAACAGCTGCTGATGTTCTGAAAGGAATTTGTAGGGGAAGGAGTCTACAAATGGTACAACAAAGCTGCCAGCAAAACTGAACACTTCTTATTCTGAAATAGGATATGAATTTGCTACAATACATAGCTTGTAGTTTCTGGCATATTTTTATACAGTCAGCATACATCACTGATAGGCAGGCCAGCTGGCATTCTGATTGTCACTTTACTGTATATAGAATTAAGTATGAGGTCTGGAGGAGAGCAGCTGACTGCTAGGTTTTCAGAACTTTCTGATAGATGCTTCTACGGCATGTATATTAACTGCTGAAAAGGCTGTAACTTAAACAATTTTCCTGTTTTGCATTGCCACCTTAGTAATATTTATCACCTAGAGTGCTCTATTACTCCAAGTACTATAAAACATGAACCTTCATAACATTCTTGCCATAGGAAACTAATAGTATCCCCATTTCACTACTATACTATTTGCCAAATCTATGAGAGAGCAAGGATTAGCACTCTAGCTCCCACACCTGTGCTTAGTCTATTAAACCATGTTACTTGTCCTGTCACTTAATATGGAGTAGCTGACAAAGATGAAGAATCAAACATTAATCTGTGTCTTGAAGCCTTCATTAGTGGCAATGTTTCGCTTGCATACAACAGAGTTGGTATAATGGTGGTTCTATAAATCCATAGCTTTGTAGCAAGTTTGATGTCCCCACATCCTCACAGAAGCTGCTGAAACATGGCAGCAGCTCTGCTACATAAATGTCCACATCTTTCAAGCATCCTCACTACCTATGGCACTGCCCAAGTATTTGACAGTTGCCACCTGCTCAAAGTCCTGTCTGGGGACAGGCTAATACTTAGCTGGTTATAAATTGGAGCTGCAGGCTTCTTGATGGTAATGACCAGGAACTTCATTTTAATTGGATTAATAACCAGACCAATGTATGCTGTTTCTTACCTGACCAGACTAGCCATCAGCTGCAGCCATTCACCGAACTGTGGCAGAAAGACAATGTAATCAGCATATTTGAGACCTCGGAGCAGAATGGAGTTCAGCTCAGTGTCACCAACAGCTGTCTCCTCAAGCTTATCCATCAACCAATTAATGTCAATATTAACCAACAATGGTGACTAGAACACAGCCTTGCCAGACTCCGATGGAGACAGTAAACCATGCCATGCATCTGCCTTTAACTTGAATACAGCTTTCCATTCCATTATAGAATTCTTCCATCAATGACTTTTCTATCAATTACGCTATCTTCTCAGATCCCATCTTTTCAAAAAAATGTCTCAAGAAAAAGATCTGATCTACAATAGAATGACCAAGTCTGACGGTGCACTGACTATCCTGGCCTTTGCCAGTGCCACAGACTACATTGTTGATTCGAGACATTAACACGGACGTGAATACTTTCCCTGGAATAGACAACAGCATATATACCTCTGTAGGTGTTATATTCAGCCTTATTGCCTTTTTTGAACAAAGGCAGAATAACACCCTTCTTCAAGGCATCAGGGAGGATATTCGTGTTCCAGATGGTCTGGGAGAACCCATGCAGCCAGGGTACAATACTACCTGTCTGCAACAACTCAGGGGTGATATTAAAAACTCCTGGTGCTTTCTCATTGCTGGGTGGTTGTCTGAGGTGCACGTTGGAACCAAGGGCTGGCTGGCTAGTGTGAAAACAGGCACAGGCTGGAGCTTGAGCAAGGACAGTCTGGCAGAACTACTGGGCAATGGTTTGACTCAGCTTCAACAAACATGTTTTTTACAACTGACTTAATATTTGCTGCTATGTGGAGTGGTTTGTCCTTTAACTTCATATAAAATTACTTAAGTTATAATCCGCACTGTACTTGTCCTTCTGTTATCTGAAACCAAAGATACCCACTAAAAATGAAATACCGTGTTTCCATCCTAAATTGAGCAATGGTTTTGGTATCTGCTGTGAGTATTCAGAGAACTGTTCCCAACTGTGATATTAATATTGCATTGTTTATTAGGAAGGTAACTTGCTGGTTTACTTCAAGTTAAAGGCCAGGGTTATGTCCCACTGAGATAATAATGGCATATTTCTTTGTACAAAAGTATTGGTCTAATTATTTTTTTAACCGTACCACGGATCCATGGGGCTGCATACATTATAGTTAATGTGACTTTATTATGCATTTGGCACCAAATTATCATGTTGTTAATATACTTTCAAATCTTAAAACAGCAAGTCATTGCCTAATGCATTTTTATTCTTAAAGTTTAACATAAGGACATAGGACACATAACTGCAAAGAATTCTTGAAAACTGGAATGAACTGTCTCAGAAAAACATTTTTCTCTCTCATCACTAATTTTCAAAGACAGTTGCAAATTAAATGTATGCAACATTAGTGGTTAGATAAGAATTCCCAAGAACATTTTATATTGTACTCTGTCTAAAGTCCACTACTTCCAGGTCATTACATTCATTGGATTATCCTGTAAATGCAGTATCACTCAGATTATCCAGATGTTGTCATATTAAGGGTCCAAGCAACTAATCAGCCATTGCTTGATTTTTAATGTTTTGACCTTATTCCAAAAATGTTGGCATTAACTCCTAAAAGAAAATGTAATTGAGATACTTTTTCACCATGTCAAATTCTAATATTAACATGATAATGAACTAGCTAGTTTTCAAATCCAGCTGCACCCTTCAGTCATATCCATGGCTGGTGCCATAGAATGAGAGAAATATTTTGGGATCTCTCAAAATAGTTTCAGTATGCTTCCTGTCTCAGACCTGAGGAGACCTAAAGGTGCTGAGCACTCCTGGGAGGTGCTGAGTGTCCCCAGATCCACTGAAGTTAATGGGAGTTTAGAGTGCTCAGCACACTGCAGGACTGTGCTCAAAGTGAAGGATGATATGAAGTGCTTGCAGTAGAAAAGAAGGAAAAGAAATTATAATGGAGAGATGAGCCAAAGCCCATAGAAATCAGTACAAATTGCTTGACAAGGCTGAAACTTTCAAAAATTAACAAAACACCAGCAACAGCAAAAACAGAACAAAGCAATAGCCATAATACTGGAAAAAATACTTTGGAAGAAACTATTTCAGCCTTTTTAAACAGAGAGAAAAATATGCCATGAACTAGTATAATTGTTTAGAAAATGCTAAGTAGCTAAAAGACTGAGTTTGAATTGCTTTGCTATTTCCAGTTTTATACACATGATATGACAAGAGAACATTCAGATGCATAAATTTGCCCACAGGGTGGTTCATGTTTGCAATGACCTGCCTAAAGGTTTTGGAGGTGAACAAATTTAGGGTACTTACCACTACTCTATAGATCTAATCTGCAGGTGACACTTTTAATAGATGAATGCTACCCACCCAAAAAGCTGGCTTTTTCCTCTTAATATTTCTTCTGTGTCAGTTTGCTAGAAGACCGTATACTAAAAATTAAAATAAAATAAAAAAAATGCTAATTTTCAAAGCTATAACTTGCATGTGATTCCAGAAACAGGCTTCCTGCTGTGTTTTGATAATGGGATTAAATCTCTCTTCTAGTGGCAAAAAGATATTTTTACTACTAACTTGGAAGTTTTGCTTGCCTTGGGCTTTTGGTGCAAAGTGAATTTTAACCGTTGTTGCAGTGTAATTCTGCTGTGAAAAATTGATAAGGCAGTCTATTTCAGAAATTCACTTGGAGTAGATGCACTTTGCAATAAATAGGAAGTAGTGCGAGATTTGAATTTCACAGTTTTTTTCAGATCCCTTCCACAAGTAAATATTAATTCTACTCTAATATTTGTACACTTACATTGATTATTTTAAAATTCTCATCCATTGTTTTGAATGGATACTGCTTATATCATATCATATTCCCATGAATTTTAGTGGCAACATTTAAAAAATAATACACACACCTTTTGGCTTTGGAACAATATTTAACTGTAGCAGAAGGCATTATTGCCATTATCAGATCTGAAGCTTTGCACATTGCTTTTCAATCACAAATTTCACCCTTTATCTTGTTCAGTATTTTCTGTATCTATTTGTAGAAAGTATTGTGAATAATTATGTGGGAATAGCAGAATCCATTTACAAGACATGTTCATGTTGCTCTTAGGTTTTAGGATCATATATGTACTAATATGATGTGCCATTTAAAATAAATGTCACTTTAAATGGTCAGAATAATCATTAATGTTTGAAATACATTGTGAGGTATGACCTCTGTTCAGACTTCCATTGTGTTTTAAAAGCTTTACATTTTTTGCTATATCTGTAGAATTTTCATGTGTTTCTGTTCATTACAACATTTGCTGTCAGTTTCAAGTAGCATGATTTCCTGGAATCTTTTGAATTTTCTCCCTAAAATGTCTGTAACTAAATTGTTGGTTTTAATTGATGGTAATACCTCAGTAATCATGACAGGACTTACACTTAGCCAACACCATCAGTGATAGTTATAGTGTTGCATCCAGTGACAGAAAGCATGTGAAGTACATATCTAAAAGGTTAAAATTTTTCTCATGTCTTTGTCAGAGAATACCTAAGTAAGAAAAGAAGCAGTGCATTCTGAATAATAATCTTTTCCTCTGGCCTTTCGTTCCACATAATGTGCTAAAATGATTATTGCCTTCAAAATACCAGGCACTTTTTTCTGTGAAAGACTTCCAACTTTTTTCATCTAATATGTAATGCAAAGGCTACCTTTGAAATGGAAATAAAGTTATACCAGGATTTTTGCCTTAGCCCACCTGTAAGTCAACCCACCTGCATATGTCCCTCTGGACTTCGGTGTACTGTGCAAGCTGGTATTTTTATTGTGAGGTCAGGCCATTTTCTTAATAAGACCGCTGTGCCTTCAGTATATTCCCAAAGATTCTTAAAAGCCTTAGCCTTTGTCCATAAGGCAAATGGAAAATTGTAAGAATTGCACAACATTTTCAACTGCTTTGATGTTTCTGGTAAGACCATAGGTAGTATTTGTTTTCAGGGCATATGGTAATAAAGAGAAGCAGAAATTTCATATTTAAATATTTAGTCAATGAGAGTTGAGTACTTAACTCCCATTTGTACCTTTAAAAGTCTCCCTTATTATCATTATGTATGAGCTTTACTGTACTAGAACTGTTGGTAATGTTCAGCTATGGTACCTGTGATGGAACTTCAGAGCAAATTTATGCCTTGGAATGTATACATGCAGATTTCATTGATTTCAGTAGGGGAGGGATGCATATATTCCAGGGTATAATTTAGCCCATAGAATGTATTATTGAAAAATTATTTAATATTTTTAAGGAAGAATAATAAACTAATCATCATAACCCAATATGGGCCCTCTATCCACCATCCACGAAAAACACCAAAAGCAGATGTAGAACCATTATATATGGCAGCATCAAGAGAATCAAAGATTGTTGTGGCAAGATAATGGGTAAATTGTACATAGAGCTGGCAGTGGATGATTGGATGGATCACTCAGTAATTGCCTTGTTCTGTTCCTTCTGAAGCATCTGGCATTGGCCACTTGCAGAAGACCAGATACGGGGCTAGATGGACCACTAGTCTGACCCACTATGGCCATTCTTATGTTCTTAATATTCAAATTGTAGATTCAAGCACAACATTGCATAACCTTTACAAAGATATTTTTGGCTAGCATTTGGAAAAGAGATTTTGCAAACAATACATTAAAACTACAACTGCAAATTTTTCTCATACAAAATGTCTTTATCAGTAGAACTTAAACCAATATGCTTGAAAATTATGAAGTACTTTGTTTAAATTCTACTGGTAAGCTTTAGCTATCTAAAATCCATCTACATATCCCCTATAATTTTTGTAGAAACCCCTTCGTTAAATTTTAAAACTTGTTTATTTTAGTATTTAGAAAGTTTTGAAGCACCAAAGCAATCTACCTGTGTCATGAGTAAAACTAGTAAAATAATTCAAAATTCGATATTTGAGATTTAATAATTAATTTGGTAAAATTTTGCTTTTCTCCTTATTCATTAATAGTCCACACACAAACTGTGCTTTTCTCAAATGTATTTGTTCAAATTAAGTCAATAATTTATATTCATTTAATAATGCTTGGTCTGTAGCTTGTTTGTCAGTAGTTTACTGCAGTCGTTCAGTATGTAAATCTGAGCTGTTTTATTTGAACACATAGGATGTTTTTTGTCCCTTGTCTGTAACTCTGAGAATTGTTTCCAGTGTAAATATTTGGGACTATGTTTTTGAAATTCTTTCTGTGAACGTTTAAAGACCTATGGCTCCTGGTATGGCTTTCCTTCATAAAATTGTCACAGTATATGATCAGTAGTATTGGGATTCGGTTATCGGGTATTCACTAACAATTGAATATCTTTTCCTTTTAAAAATGAGTAAATACAGTGAAGCTTTTGTTACTGTGGAAAAGGAGTTTTTCGTATAGATGTATCAGGACTGGGGCATGGGCAGTCTGACCTAGTGGTCAGAGCAGAAGTCGGGCGTCAGGCTGTCTTATATACCAGGAAGTGAGAGTCAGAGGCAAGCCAGAGGACAAACCAGGAGTCAAGTGTCAGGCAGGGTCAATTACCAGGAAATCAGGAGGAACAGGTATTGAAGGGGAAGCAGACCTAAGTAGGCAGAACCCAGTTGCATGGACAATGTCCTGTTCCTGTGCTTAGTTTACATAAGAGTTGGGAACCAATCAGGATCCCCTGTGTTGCACCAGACAGATCCCCGTACAGGAGTCCTGTGTCAGAATTCAGCTTCTATTCTGGCAACTGATTAGTTGGTCATTGGGTGGCAGGTTGGAAGTAACTAGCTCCTCAGAACTCTGTGGACTAGGGTTCAAGATCTGCAGTCCTTGACATTATCTGCTTCCGAAGGGATGCCCTCAGGTCAACCTGGGGCCAAGCTTTTTTTGGGTGATTCCTATGGAACTCTCTCACAAGTGTGGGAGTGTGTACATTTTCATCAGACTCCCAGGTGTGCTCCTCAGGACCATACCCTGCTTAGCCAATAAGATACCAGAGCCTGCAACATTTACATTTAGAGACCATGATCTTGTGACCTATGTATTACTTGTGGGCCTGTACCTGTACTGGTGGAGGAGGTGGCTGGGTCCTGTGAAGAATAGGGTTTTCTCTATAGGGTTTCAGAAGTGATGCATGAAACACCAGGTGCATCTTCAGAGAGCGGGGTAGTTGGAGTTCAAAAATTACTTGATTAACCTGTCACAGGATCTTAAAAGGTGCAAGGAACTGAAAGTCCAGATTGTGAGTGGAGATGCTTTGGGGAGGGCCTCTTTTCCCACTGAGCAGGTGGGGCCTTGCTGTTGATGCTGGTCTGCTCCTGCTTTTTCCAGGAGCTTTTTCAGTTCTTCCTGGGCTTGGCAGATCTGGTGCACTAGGTCTGAGGTAGCCAGGTTGAGAGAGAATACAGGTAATTGCAGGTGGAATCGGGGATGATACCCAAAGGTGTTTTTCTTTTTTTAAAAAAAAAAAAAAGGGCAGAGGATGCTTTGACCTGTAGAAGCATGGTCTGTTTTGCTCTAGGCAAACTCTTCATAATGGAGAAGGGAGGACCAATCATCCTGGTGCATATGATGTAGCATCGCAGATACTGCTTGAAAATCTGGTTGGCCCTTTCTGTCTGGCCGTTGGACTGGGGATGGTAAGCATAAGAAAGATGTGTGTGGCCTCCCAGCAAGTGCAGGGCCTCATGCCAGAACTGGATCATGAACTGAGACCCTCAGTTGGAGGTGATGTGCTCCAGAAAGCTGTGGAGGCAAACTCCATTACAGATTTGTAGCTGGGGTGTCTCTTCAGTGGAGGGATGAAGTGGGCCATTTTGATAAAGTGGTCCACTACTGTTAAAACTGTTGTAAATCTGTTGGACTCTGGTAATTCTACAGTAAAGTTTATGGCGATGGTCATCCAAGGTCGAGATGGGGAGTCTAAGGGCTGAAGGAGACCACGGGGTTTTGGCATGGGCACAAACATTGCAGGAGGCAATGAACAACTGTATTGTCACACGCATCCAGGGCCAGCAAAAGAAGTGGAATATTAGTCCTTGGGTCTTGAAGCCCTCCAAATGTCCTGCTAGGGGAAAAGCATGGCTTAGTTGCAGGACTGCTACTCTTGCAGGTCCTGAGGGCACATAGACACAGTCCCTTACGTACACGATCCCTTCCCAGGAGTCATGAGACTGAATATTGATAATAGCTCATTTGTCAGGTGGAATTTCTGAGGCAGAGGCACAGAGTATCAATCTGAATATATTCTGGTGATGAGATGCACTGAGAAAGTTACGTGTTTTGAGAATGAGGGTTGGTTCCTGGTGGGTTGGTATTGTATCTTCAGGGCATCTACCTTACCATTTTTGGATCCAGGGCGGTACATGATAAAGAAATCAAATCATGAATAAAATAAGTCCCACTGAGGTTACTGTTGTTTTAAGGCTGTCGCCCTATGTAGATATTCCAGTTTATGGTAATTGAATACCTGTACTGGGTGGCAAGCTCCGTCCATTCTGTAAAGATGGCTTTTATCGCCAGGAGTTCCTTACCAAGTATTTAGTAATTTAGCTCTGTAGGGGAGAGCTTCCTGGAGTAATAAGAGTATAGAGTAATACTTGTTTCGGACCAAGTTGCTGGGAGAGGTCAGCCCCAATTGCCATATTGGAGGTGTCCGCTTCTACAGTGAAGGCTTGTGTGACATTGGGGTTAGCCAATATGGGTGCTGTAGAAAAGGTGAGTTTCAGCTGACTGAATGCATGTGGGGCCTTGGAAGACCAATGGAAATGGACATTTTTCCAGAGGAGAGCGGTAAGAGGCTTGATTTGTTTTTTGAAAAAATTCAGGATAAATTGTCAATAGAAATTAGCAAACCCCAGTAATCATTGCAAGTCACGTATAGTGTGGACAGTTGGCCAATCTTGGATGGCTTGTACCTTATGTGGGTCCATCTGAATCCCTTCTGGGGATAAGATGAAGCCCAAGAATTCCATGGAGGCCTGATTGAAGGCACACATCTTGAGTTTGGTGTAAAGGCTATGCTGCCGTAAGTATTCCAGGACTGTTTGGACATGAGTGGTATTCTGTTCAGGGTTGTCGGAGAGCATCAATATGTTCTCTATGTAGACTACTCTGTACTGGTCCAATGTTCGTCAGGACACGTCATTTATAAAATGTTGAACAGTGAGCCAGGGCATTTGGTCAATTCAAAAGGCATTACAAGATATTCATAGTGGCTATACCCCCAGTCTGGAAGGTGGTCTTCCATTCATCCCCTTCCCTGATTCACCGTATGCCCCACGGAGGCAA
This sequence comes from Lepidochelys olivacea, assembly GCF_965140295.1. Taxonomy (NCBI): domain Eukaryota; kingdom Metazoa; phylum Chordata; order Testudines; family Cheloniidae; genus Lepidochelys; species Lepidochelys olivacea. The sequence continues at coordinate 101,362,495 of NC_140414.1, forward strand.
GTTGGTGAATATACAGGCAGCCTCCATTTGGTCCAGCAGCTGAGGAATTGGAATCGGGGTAGCGGGTAACGATTCCTGATAGCTATCTGATTCAATGAACAGTAGTCCATACAGAGTCAGAGGCTGCCATCTTTCTTCTTGATGAATAGCACTGGTGTGCCAACCAGCGAGGTCAACTTGCGGATAAACTCTTGGGCCAGGTTGTCCTGGAGGTTTTCTTGGAGTGCTGTTAAGTCAGATTCTGATATAGCATAAATCCATCCAAATGGCATTTTTGCTCCTGGATGCGGCTCTATTGGGCCTTCATAGTCCTGATGTAGATTTAGGATTTCTTTTCAAAAACACTGGTGTGGACTTGGTATTTTGACATAGCTTCAACAGAACTGGTACATCTGTGCTGCCTTGTTCCCATCGGTATTGGCTGTGAAGCAACGGAATTGCGTGACATAGGCTGTTGGAGCTTGTGCCTGTTGGAGCTTCCTTTGGGCAGCCTCTGCTGTTCGAGTTTGGTGCATCTCATCCAATAGTACCAACATGGTTTGGAGGAAGACCTCATAGTTCAACAGTATTGGGCTGTCACACTTCAAGAAGGGGGAGGCTCGGTGTAATACTTTCCTGGGGAGCAGGCTGATGGCCAGGCTCACCTTTGTCCAATCAGTAATATAGGACTGAGGATGCATCATGAAAAGGAGGCAGCACCGGTTTTTAAAACCCCCAAATTGATAGCAATTACCATAAAACCATTCCGGCAGCTCCAATGGGAACAGAGCTATGATAGCCATGTCTGGAGTGTAGTGTTTTCAGCGCGCAACTGCTTGACTTGCTTCTGTAATAGATGGTTCTCCAAGGTCAGCTGGACGACCCAGGCCTGCAGGGTTTGGTTGTCTGCCAGGCGTCCAGTGCTCCTGAAGGGTTAGTCAAGTCCATTCTTCTGGCAATGGGCCCACTCCTGTGGCCTAAGTGGCCCATGCAAACTGTCATGACCTGGGCATTGTCTGACCTAGTAGTTGGAGCAGGAGATCAGAGTTTGAAACAGGCCCCCAGCATTCCACCAATCAGATCTCAGGACTGACATCTTCTGCCAGAGTTCAGCTTCTATTCTGGCAGCTGATTAGCAGCTCACTGGATGGAAAGTTGGAACTGACTAGCTCCTAAAAGCCCTGGGCACCAGGGTTCAAGACCTGTAGTCCCTGACAAATTATGGTAGAGGTAAATGAACCCTGAATAGCAGAAGAAGAAGACAGATCAGCAAATCATAGAGACTGAGAGTAAATTGGGTTTTGAACATTTTTTAGAATTCAAGGGAGAAGGCATTTCTCCCCCCGTTCCCATCTTTTCTTCATAATATCAAAGAGAATGCAGCGTTTGGCCTGTTTACTCATCCACAGCAGTGGCACTGATTAATGTCTGATTGGTTCTAGATGAGCATCTGACCTTGAGGATGATAAACAATCTTGCTATATGCTTATACATTTTAAACAGCATCAAGAATCTAAAGGTTAAAAACATGGTGCTGTGTTAAGGAAAAGTGATAGTCCTCTGCCTTTGAATAGAAAGGTATTTTAAAGCTCTCTAGCCTTGCACACTTAATTATTTATATGTTATGTATATTTTTCTGTTAGATCCAGACATTAGAAATGGAGAGGAGTGTTCTGATACTGTCTTTCCACACTAATATTCAGCATTTATCCTTTCAACAAACTATCCTATCAGGGATTTATTTTGTTTGTTTTTGCTTCAACTTTTGAATTCTGCACACTCATGGACAAACTGGGAGATAAAGGCTTCCTGCTTCATCTGATTGAACTGAGTGGTCCCTAACTTCAGTAGGATTACACATGGGCACCAGGTGTGCCTAGATGGCTTTGCATGGTCAGGGCCTAAATGTGGGTCAGAACCTGACCTCTTACAGTGTGTTTGAAAGTAAAAACCGATCCTGCACTCTGCTACACAGAGTACCCTCTGTCACTGGTGATTTGACATACCAGTAACATGCAGACAGCTCTCTTTTTCTCAAAAGCACAGACTCAGGCTGCATTTACATGAGAATTAAATCATTTTGAAAAATCTAGCTTTTAAAATAGAAGGCAAAATATTGGAGAAAATGGATTATGAAAAAGAAATCAAGTGTGTGAATCAGTTATGTATGGATATCCTTGGAGCTTAGAAAATCATTGGCCTGGAAAAATATTGGCAATTTGAGGCAATAGTCAAAACATCAAAGGAAGAGCAGTATAATGCCCCCCTCCCCCATTTTTTAAAGATAACCTACTAAAAATTTGGCATCTTACTTTTTTTTTTTTACCAGTATAAATATTTATCAGATGAGCTGAATTCTGCTTGTATAGATACAAGAACGTAGGATACCACACTAGTAGAGAATGCGGCAAATTATGACAAAGGTTCATAAAGGATTTTTCATTAAAACTCTCTACAGTGGAAGATTATTTCTGCATTTACTAGACAAGCCAGGTTGAAACAAACTGAAAATTTAAAAGCAAACATCTGGAATAATATTTTTTGCTGTAGAAGGTAAAATGAATACCTAAATTCCCTCAGTGTAGGGACTGTCAGTATGTAAAGCTGATACAGCCGGCTCTTATACACCTCCTTGTCCTGGCCATGGTGCAAGGACAGCATCATGGATAGAGGGGGCATGGCTGGAGCAGTGATGTGCTCTGCCAATTCTCAGCTAATGGATAGTTCCTTGGAGACCTTTTTGGTTACTTCAACGTATGACATGGCTGAGATTAGGACTGGAGCTATGCAGGATCAAGAGAATCAGGGTGCTATCACAAGCTGACAGCTCCCTACCCACCCTTGTTTTCCCCATTCCTTCCCTGCCCCATGCTAAGCACTCCTCTGTCATGTGCATTTGCTGCTTGCAGCTGATCCGAAAGACTTCAGTGCACAGCAAGTAGTGATTAGTAAACTATGGTTTCATGTAACAGAATTATGTTAATTTTTTAATTCTGTGTATAAAATTTAAAATAAACATTGCAAGATATTGCATGCAATAAAAAGCTTTGTACAAAGCTGGAGGAGTTATTATAGACAAGTTGTTAAATCGGTGACTGTGAGAGACTTCTTTTTGGAGACAGTGTGGCTTAGAGCAGTGGTTTGCAAAGCCGGTCCACCTCTTGTTCAGGGAAAGCCCCTGCCGGGCCGGACTGGTTTGTTCACCTGCCGCATCCGCAGGTTTGGCCGATCGCGGCTCCAACTATCCGCAGTTCGCCGCTCCAGGCCAATGGGGGCTGCGGGAAGCGGCACAGGCCAAGGGATGTGCTGTCTGCCCTTCCCGCAGCCCCCATTGGCCTGGGGCAGTGAACTGCAGACAGTGGGAGCCGCGATCGACCGAACCTGCGGACGCGGCAGGTAAACAAACCGGTCCGGCGCGCCAGGGGCTTTCCCTGGACAAGCGGTGGACCGGCTTTGAGAACCACTGGCTTAGAGGCTAGGACACTGGAAAGGGATTCAGGAAATCTGGGTTCAATTCCTGGCTCCACCACTGGTTTGCTGAGTGACTTTAGTCAAATTGGCCTCAGTTTCCCATCTGTAAAATGAGGATATTGATACTGACCTGTCGTGTAAAATGCTGTTGGGTGATTGTTGGATGATTTAGTAGAGTAGTTTGCCAACTCTGACTATTTTGTCATGAATCTCATGCTATTAGGTGAGTGTTCATTTGATTTAAAGCCCCAGCTCACAGATTTATCTGATTACCTGAGAATGTGAGCTTTTGTTTTTTTTTAAAGTAAATTTCTTGACCTTGTGGTTGTGGAGAAAATCTTGAAATCATGTATCAAGTGCACCCGAAAGCATTAGAAACTAGAGGACAAATAAAATGAACCCCCATTTTAAAAAAATCATTATTTATCAGCCAATCTTGTGATCTTTTTGAGCCCTAACTTATGACTTTGAAAGCTTGGAGTTGGCAATAGTGGTTTAACAATATTTATATTACCAGAAGCTGGTAATTAAGATCCTGATCCTGAAATGCAGTCTACTCCGGTGCCTGACATTTACTGGGCAGAGCCTAAAAGAGCATACATTGAAAAAGGGCCTGTCTACCCAGGGAAATTCACCAGAATAGTTCCTTGCATGGATATACTATTCCAGAATAAAAAGGACTTCATTTGGGAATAATCACTCTGCTTTGCAAGTGCATTAATTGTTTTGGAATGAGGTGTAGACAAGCCCTAAGACAATAAGAGCTAACAATAGAGGCAAATGTTATTAAAACTGTCTGCTCACAGTGGCAGCATAGCACTGAAATCTGTCTCTTTCTGCAGAAATGGGAAGTTATGAGTTAAATAATCAGGAAAGGTTAACAATCAGATGAATGGTCATTGTTTCCTAAAAGAAATGTCAGGTAATTAACTTCTCTGAACGCTCAAGTGTGTGGCTTTCAGCTTTTTCGTGGTGTGAGGAGCTGTGAGTAACATCAGTTACGTTACACACCCACTAGAAATCTTGTCTCCAGGGGACCAACTCTCCATTGAGTGACTTCAGTGGGCTTGCATGGGCGTAACAGAAGGCAGAATTTAGCCACAGGCTTCTGTTTTTGGTATGTTTCCCTATTTATCTTTTTTTTTTGTTTGATCCTGGTACTTCATGTATATAGAACACTGGTATAGCAGATTGCAAGCAGCTTGCCCCGAGCAGGAGCAGCAAACCTACTGTGCAAATTTGTAGTTATAACTTACCTGAAGCTTCTTTCAATAGCAACCACATTAATTTAGTTTTTGAAACACTATGATTTTAACTAGACAAGAAGTTTTAGGTGCATACTGTAGCAGAACTGGGTGCACGCAGAGATAGGGTGGATAAGTCTGTAAAAGAAAGTCTAAAACTTAAGAAATGGCTTTTCAATAATTCTACTAGCATAATATGCCTCAAAATGGAGGGCAAAATATTAAAGCACTGAAGACATTGAACACATTTTTTCACACCATTGCAAAAAGTGCAAGAAAAACTGCATCATTGTTGCAAAAAAACCCCCACGAAAATGGAATCTCACTGCATACAGTAATAAATAGATCTAAACTTCATTATCAAAAGAATTTGATAAAAGAATTCACTTTCACAGAATTCCATTGTGCATGCCTACATTGTCAGAACCCAGCCTCGTGACTGTAGAAAAACACATGAAAACAGACAAGAACATCAAACTTTGCTAATCCACTCCCCTTCAGATTTGTACAATAGAGATGTCCTCTCCCTGTTTCCCACAAATATTTAATATTGGAGGCAGTGTTTGTAGTGAGGTCACATACAGTGTCCCCTCCCTCCCAGATCTAAGCATTTATGGACCCTGTCTTGATCCACTCCTGCTGTTGTTGTGGTATATGTTTTTCCCATAATGTTTCCTATATTTGTAATAAGACATTTCAGAAATACCACGGTAAAATGAAATGTAATGCATAGTAATTGCTGAGCCATTATAGTGTGTATTCATGTGATAAGAAATCCATATTCTTGCAATTTCATATTGGAATAATATTGGCCAAACTCAGCCCTGGTTTAAATGTGCACATCTCCATTTACTTTCATGGTATTATGCCCACCCATGCCGTAGCTGAATTTGGTCCTGTACATTTGAAGATACTTGGGATTTTGGTCCCATTGACATCAATGACAAAACTCCTTATTGATTTCAGTTGGGCCAAGATCTCACCCCAGGTATTTAACAGGTGAATACATCCTTAAAAATAATGATCTTATATTAATGCAAGAATACCCCTTTCTGTAATGGGATGAAAAAACAATATGTAAGGATATTGATTGTGGAAACTTACACTACAGTACATATGTCATAGATTTACATATACTTGTGTATTTTCCTCTCAAGAGTTCTTCCTTTGTGATTTTTTTTTTCTGGCTATCTTACACTGAGTATTTGTTTAAGGCAGCAGTTTATGAACACTTAGAATGTAGATAATAAGGTCTTAAGTCTCAAGGTTTCAGCTCATTTAGTAAGACTAACTTTACAATGATGTTAACTATTCAAAGTTTCATTTGGAGGGTAAGATTTCTGTTTCTCCCGATTGGCTGTAGAGTTACAAAGGCTTGTCTGACTTTCATTGTTCTGGCTTTAATGTCTTTGTCTGTTCCACTTGCTGCACTTACAATGCTGCCAAGATATGTGAAATATCAGACCTCTTCTACGTCAGTGCCGGAAATTGTTACTGGTGTTTGTTGTTGTGTGTTGATTTTCAATCCTACTAATTGTGTGTAGGCATGGAGATCGTTTGAAACAGAAACCAACAGGACAGGAAATTATGGAACGAAAATGGAGATGGCTAGGTCATACATGGAGGAAAAATCTGAATAATATAATAAGACAGGCGCTGGATTGGCACCCCATGACAAAAGGCAATGAGATAGACCAAGGATAACATGGAAACGCACAACAGAAGCAGAATTGAAAGCTATCAAATGACCTAGGAAGAAGCTAAGACTGCAATAGGAGACTGGCAAAGATGGAAGGCACAGTGATGAAAGCCCCATGTTTTACCTGAAATAGAGAGGCTTGTGAGGGTGAGATTTGTGTATTTTACATTACCAACAAACAAATTAAACTATTTTTTGTTTTAAAATATTGGAGGCATTTATTGATATAATGGCTGCAAAAAGATCTTGAATCAAATTAAATATCAATTGGATTTATGTATACCTTTTACTTCTCAGTGTGTAAAATGTGTCCATTCTGCTTTTGTCATCAGAACTTCCTCACTTGAGCTTCAATCTCCTAAAAGTTCTTGGTTGTGGAGAACAGCAAATATAACTTGTGCAGGGTTGAGCTACGCAACAAGAGACTGGTTTCACCAGCTGGCAGTTAAGATAAGGAAATTCATGACCTGTAACTTTTACTGCTTAATTTAATAAATAATATTTTTGTTTTGACTCTGAGAATCAAGGGTCAGATTCTGCAAGGTCCTGAGTAATTACAACTCATACTGTTTTCCCAGGGAATTGAAGGAGTTCAGATCCTCACCAAAAGCCTTGAGCTCCTGACTGGATATGACCCCAAATCTCTGTTATAGCATATTAGAAGAATAAATCTTCCCTGAAAATGGTGTAAATGTCGTTCTTCGGAAAGTTTGTTTCTAACAACTTTAGAGATATCTGGAGCATATCAGAAATGAACAATAGGCAGATGAAATAGAGACTTAGGGCCAGATTTGTAAAGAGATTTATGCTCCTAACTCCTATTGAAATCAATGGGAGTTATGTATGCAAATACCTAAGAGTTGTCTTCTAGTCATTCAAAAGAATGAAAACAGTCATAAGTCAGGAATAGAAATGTAGGGCTGGAGGGAATTCAAGAATTCATCTAGTACATCTCCCTATGCTGAGGCAGGCAGGATTAAGTATACCTGGGCATGTGCTGATTTTACTTGGAATCCATATATACTAGTCCTTTTTGAGATCTGTTCTAGATTAAAGTATTAACATATTAGACAACAAAAATATGATGTGTGCTAGTATTATTATTACTTTAGAGAGATTTTTCATTCTCGAGCAAATATGTAGCAAAAGGTAACATCCATACAAAACAGTGTTAATAACAGTAAGTGTAATAAGCGTAAATACAGTATGATAGTTGTGACTTATGACAATCAGTAAAACAGCTTATATCAGGAATTCAACAATAGGCTTATTGCCGATGGTGAAACACAGCATAATGTTATATCAGGCATCACCAGCTGACACACGTAGTCTTCTAAGTTTCTTTTTTCAGCATGTAAGACTTAGCTCTTGATAAGACATGCTGCTTGCTTAGGTTATGCCAGGTTCTGGGTAGAAGGTGAGGTGAGAGTTTGCTCACCAGCTTGGTCTCCGATTAGTGTTAATTTTTGTGGAAAAGTTACTCTGTGGGCCCCATGTATTAGTGCTGGACTGAAATTCCTGAAGGGATTTCTCTGTGTGCCGTTTGACTATCTCATTTCAGGACTGACATATATGTATAAATAAAACAAGCTGTGGTTACAGCTTACCCAGACTCCATATCATGGGTTTGTCCTCCACAGGAAGTCACCCAGCAAGGCCCTGGAATCCTGCAACTGCTCAGTTGCAGGGGTGACACTGGTGTCGGAAGAAGGGGAAACAATAATAGCTCCTTTTACAGAAGTCCGTAATTTTTCTTTGAAATATTTGTTTTCTACTTGTATATAACATAGCAAGCACAGGAATAGCCCTGCCAAAGTCAATCTAGTTGAAATGACACACACATCAAACTATAAATTCTTGGTTAAAGTCTTGAACGAATATCTTTGCTAGTACAGGTTTGTTATGATTACATGATCTAGAGATGTACTAACAACAGTATCATGAGCAACCAAGCTATCTGGCTACCTATGTAGGTACCCCTTGCATAAGGCCCCACTTGTAAAGGGTGAGATTCTAGGCCCCTACAACTTTGCAAAATGCTCTATATAGTCAACTGAAGATTCCTCTGGCCAGGGATTCCTCAGATGACAGAAAGGTGAGCTCAGTGCGGCTGAGAATTCAGCTGCAAATTATTTTAAAATAGAAATAACTATGAAAATCTGCCTTTGTCTATCTCCTTCTCCAGAATGTATGGTAATAGCTTTATTAGTTTATAGAGTTTGAAAAAGATAGATTTATTTATATGTATGTGTTTGTGTGAGAAGAGTTTATTGAGACAAAGCCAAGCCAAAGAGTTCTGCATGCATCTCCCTTTTGGTAGTGAGTTCCTTTTGTTTTGGTCCACACAGCTGTTGGGAGAAATAGTGGGAGACAGAAGTGAATTTCTGGTTAAGTGGGACCAATCTCATGGACATCTTTGAATATCAGGACAAAACTTGAACTGGCCTCTATTCAATGGGGAGTGAGTGCATCAGAGTAATGTCCTCTCTGTGGTGTGCATTACCAAGCAGATGGGTCACTACATTTTAGAACACTGTATGGCTCTGTTCCTAGATATGTTTGGCAATAACTAGTCATGGAGGTCACATATGTATATTATCACTATAGTCAAGTCTTTGTCTGATAGAATGAAACACAATCTCCAAGCCAGATGGAAATGGTTATTTTTTGCTACTGAGGATATTTGGGCATCCACTAACGTTGTGGAGTCTCAAAGGCTGCAAACCAGTTGGCGTAATGTTGATTTATTGATGACTTGTGCACATGCATGAATGACTATGCTCTGTGAAAACCCATTCTGGAAGTAGAGTGGGAAAGTAAATGGGTGCATAAGAAACTTGACTGAAACGTCAGTACTGTTGACTTTTGTATAATGCAGTATAAAAAGACTTTGTTATCCAAACAATAATCTGTACTTCAATGGAAAAATCTGTGGGTTGATGGAATTTAATGAGTTATGCTGGATGTACACCATTGCAAGTGAAATCAGAATCTGGCCTTACCTTTATAAAGCATGTTATATTTAATGTAATAATCTATAAATTGATTCTTTCCCTAGATTGTAAACTCATGAGAGCAAGGACCAAGTCTATTGGTGTATTTGTACAGTGCCCAGTACAACATGGCCTAGAGCCCAGGTTCACTGTAGCTTCTTTTCACTATGTTGATGGCAGATTTTGGACATAAAGCTGGTGTAGTGGCCACAGGAGAATTGTTTCTGAGTGGATGGATTATCTAGTGATGTAGAGCTGGAGTATTGGCTTTAACGTTTTCCACCTCTGTGCTGTTGGCAAAGGAGGTGCATCAGGGCTTCCCTACATACCACTAGTCTCCAGTTGCAGTATTAGCCCCTTTATAGCTGTTAGCTGGTGAAAATTAGAGCAGCCTAGTTACCCAGCATCTAGAGACAGGAAAGGATGCATTTGCACATACCCCTTCTAAACTGCACTGTGCTCTCTGGTACACAGTATGTGTGAGTATATCCCAACAGAGAATTTCATATTTTTAAAGTTTGTGTCATATTCTATTCCTATGTAATCATGCAAATGTTCTTTTTTCCTAAAATATAATTAAACCATTTAATAATATGCTTTTATTACTTGGCTTACTGGCAATATCAGTTTTCTGGAGAAGGGGAAGTTGTGGGGCATGAAGGAATTACATATAGTTAACAGTGCTATAAATTTGCTTAAATTAACATTTTGAAAGTCACAGGCTCATGAGCCCTGGAGTGTACTGTAATAAATATTGCATATCCAAGTTTGTGAGAAGCTTTGTGGCTGTTGCTCTGCCTTATGGCATGTGGAGGTTAGGAACATTTTTGGAAAGAGTGTTCCTGGCCTATTAGGGGAAGGCCTTGATCCTGTCTATGGGATGCCATATTGGGCTTTGTTAGTATTTGCCTATTAACAACCTGGGTGCAGGATGATTGATTGTGTGTGTGATTACTCTATAGAAAGGAAAACAGGGAATAGGTAAGAAAAATAATAGAAAATATCACTCCAGGGCAGTTGAAGTCCCAGAACTGCTTTGTGGGGACTTAGTACCTGATAGCCTTAGTCACTGATTTTGAGAACCTGCTCTGACATTGCCATTAATTGGGGAGGTGCTCAGTAGCTATAGTGAGGGGGTGGGGCAGGGGAGGAGAGGAACAGACATGGCTATTCCTAGACAAGGAAACAGCTGGATAGTGCCCATTTAATGATTGGTCCTTACTGGAATGGAATAAGGAATACTGCATATAAGCTATATCGGGCGTGGGGAGGCAAGAATGGGTGCTGGACATTTAAGGACAAAAGTTGAAATATAAAATGTACTTTTATAAATGGACTCAGTCACGATGAAGCACGCTAATAGCAACAAGTGCCCATTAGCAGCACAATCATCATTCTTCACACACCATTAAGGGCAACTCAGACTTAACAGGCACTCTAGGGGAAAGTCAATACAAACAAAATTTGAAGGCAAACTCACTCTTAATAATGTCTTGGATACTGTTAAGGCAGCATACTTCCCTGTGCATCAGGTTTATTATGTACACTTGAATTAAGGAATGAGACCACCTGTTGAAATAATACGAAAGTAAAAGGACTCTGCTATTCTTGCCAGGTTGATAAAAGATGAGTCAATTGTTTGGACCTGATGCACTACTAATTTACTCCATTGAAATCAAGAGTTACACTGTTGTAAACCTGGAACCACACAGCACTGAATCAGATGCTCGGACTTCTTCCTCAATAATGCATTGGTTTTTTTTCTCTCTTAGATGTTTTCCCATTCATGTCATCTTAAGTCAGGGATGGAGTTGTATGCTTTAGTGCCATACTAACGCCTAGATTCACAGACTTGAAGAGCTCTGTGAACACTTGAAAGCTTGTCTTTCTCACCAATGAAAGTTGGTCCAATAAAATATATTGTGACAAGATCCCTGGGCTGCAGCCTGGGGCTGTGGGATTGCTGTGCGCCCCTGAACTCTCTCCAGCCTGGGCTGTCTCTCGTAATGCCTTGCTAGTGACCAGCAGCAAACCCCTCCAGGCATTGTTATCACTCAGCACAACTGCATCTGGAGCCCTACACCCAGCTAGATTGCATGAATGCTCCCAGAGCCACTCATGAATCACACAGGGAAAGGCACCAACCCAATCCCCCCAGCTCCATCACTGTACCTCAGGGATATACCATCTTGCATTGCTCAAGACGAACAATGCAGATTTATTAATTGGTTCACAACTTCATCAGTGGAAAGTGGATGTACACCAGCCTTTGCAAAACCTGAGCAGATTTGCCACACACATTTCATACAAACTCACTGGTAAAGATAAACAGTAAAACAAATGTATTGACTACAAAAGATAGATTTTAAGTGATAGGCACAAAGTCAAAGTTAGTTCCAACAGAAATAAAATATATGCAGTCTAAACTCTCATCCCTATTAGACTGGGCAACATTAAGAAGTTTTTCTTGCCCCACTGGATATTTCAGTCCTTATACAGATTTCACCCTTGAAATCTGGGCCAGTTCCCTTGGTTGGAGTCTTCAGAGGTCCTTGTTGCTTGCAGCATAAGTGGGTGAAGGAGATAGGCTGAGCATGGGCCCCCTGTGTTTGGTTTTGTATCTTCAGTCCATGTGCTTGGGGAGCACAAGTCCAGGCATGTCTGGGGGTCATTGCTGAGTCTCCAGGAAGGTTGAGCAATTCCCTTGGTGTGGCCTCCCTTGCTGGACAATGGCTGTTGATGGGTTGTTTGACACCCCGCTCAGGTGTTAGTTACTTTCCTTGCTGTTGCCTCTGGGGATCTAATATCTGGCTGATTCCCCAAATTACAGCATGTTTAGTGACAACCATACAATACAATTCTCATAATTTCATATGCATTAATGATATACATATGTGTTGAGACAGGGTCAGCCCAGATGGCTACAGGAGAGTGTTAGAAGGCAGATATATTAGTCCCAGATTAAGTAGATCCCTTTTCCCTGGGTAAGGTAAAAGGGCCAGTTCCAGAACAAGCAGGAACTTGCCGGAATCAGTTCAGGCAGGCAGGCTAAGTAGGATACCTGGAGCCAATTAAGAAGAAACTGCCAGAATCAAGTAGGACAAGCTGGCTAATCAGGGCACCTGAGTTTAAAAAGGACCTCACTTCAGTTGGTGGTGTGAATGCGAGGAGCTGGGAGCAAGAGGCACTAGGACCTGAGAGCGAGAAGGTGTACTGCTGGAGGACTGAGAAGTACAAGTATTATCAGACACCAGGAGAAAGGTCCTGTGGTGAGGATAAAGAAGGTGTTCGGAGGAAGCCATGGGGAAGTAGCCCAGGGAGTTGTAGCTGTCGCACAGCTGTTCCAGGAGGCACTCTAGACAGCTACAGTCCACGGGGCCCTGGGCTGGAACCCGGAGTAGAGGGTGGGCCCGGGTTCCCCCCAAACATCCCAACTCCTGATCAGACACAGGAGGAGTTGACCTGGACTATGGATTCCGCCAGAAGGGAAGGTCTCTGGGCTGTTCCGTGACCCACATGGTGGATCAGCAGAGACTGTGGGGATTGTTCTCCTTCCTTTTCCCCATGCTGGCCAGTGATGAGGTTATCTGAGTAAAACAGCAGATTTGAGCCAAGAAAGTGGCCAAACTGAGGACTGCCGTGAATCTCTCAGGTGAGCAAATCCGCCAATAAGCACAGGACCCACCAAGGTAGAGGAGGAACTTTGTCACAGTGGATAGAGAAATGACTTTCAGCAGATCATAACCTTTCCCCGATACCTTACAAGGCATGCTTTATATGTAAGATCGTGATTATATAAACATGAGGAATATGGGGGTTCCAGGATGCTCCCCCAAGGTATAGAATGTCACAGATATTACCTCACCCACCTTGTCTTCCCAATCCCTTTCCTCTTTTACATCTTTAATAAAACCCATGTCTTATCTGTCATCTGCACTGCTTCTTGGGGCTCTGTACCAATACTGCGTCTGCTGCTACACTCCTTAAAAGGGTCTAGAACAGTGTTTCTCATATACCAGGGTCCCTGAGATCTCCTTGACACAGTTTAGGAAGGTAGGAAGCTGGTCCCTGGTATCAAAAGATAGAGAAACACTGGTGTAGAATACTTCCCTCAGCATCTGCGGGTTAGCTTTAGTTGTGGGAGGTCAGACCATGGTCCCACCTCCTCCTGTCTGCTCTCTGCCTCTTTACACAGTGGGAGCAGTCCCAGCTACCAAAAAAGTGCCACAGTGGCGAAACAACAAAGTAAAAGAAGCAATGAGAGGCAAAAAAGCATCCTTTAAAAGGTGGAAGTTAAATCGTAGTGAGAAAAATTAGAAAGGAGTGTAAACTCTGGCAAATGAAGTGTAAAAATACAATTAGGAAGGCCAAAAAAGAATTTGAAGAACAGCTAGCCAAAGACTCAAAAATTAATAGCAAATTTTTTTTTAAGTACATCAGAAGCAGGAAGCCTGCTAAACAACCACTGGGGCCACTGGATGATCAAGGTGCTAAAGGAGCACTCGGACAATAAGGCTATTGTGGAGAAACTAAATGAATTCTTTGCATTGGTCTTCACGGCTGAGGATATGAGGGAGATTCCCAAACCTGAGCCATTCTTTTTAGGTGACAGATCTGAGGAACTGTCATTGAGGTGTCATTAGAGGAGGTTTCCGAACAAATTGATAAACTAAAGGAGTAATAAGTCACCAGGACCAGATGGTATTCACCCACGAGTTCTGAAGGAATTCACATGTGAAACTGCAGAACTACTAACTGTAGTCTGTAACCTATCATTTAAATCACCGTCTGTACCAAATGACTGGAGGATTGCTAATGTGACGCCAGTTTTTAAAAAGGGCTCCTGAGATGATCCCAGCAATTACAGCCTGGTAAGTCTGACTTCAGTATCGGGCAAACTGGTTGAAACTATAGTGAAGAACAAAATTGTCAGACACCTAGTCGAACATAATTTGTTGGGGAAGAGTCAACATGTTTTTTGTAAAGGGAAATCATGCATCACGAATCTACTAGAATTCTTCGAGGGGGTCAACAAGAATGTGGACAAGGGGATCCAGTGGATATTGTGTATTTAGATTTTCAGAAAGCCTTTGACAAGGTCCCTCACCAAAGGCTGTTAAGCAAAGTAAGCTGTCATGGGATAACTGGGAAGGTCCTCTTATGGATTGGTAACTGGTTAAAAGATAGGAAACAAAGGGTAGGAATAAATGGTCAGTTTTCACAATGGGGAGAGGTAAATAGTGGTGTCCCCACAGGGGTCTGTACTGGGACCAGTCCTATTCAACATATTCCTAAATGATCTGGAAAAAGGGGTAAACAGTGAGGAAACAAAATTTGCAGATGATACAAAACTCCTCCAGATAGTTATGTCCCAGGCAGACTGCAAAGAGCTACAAAAGGATCTCTCAAAACTAGGTGACTAGGCAACAAAATGGCAGATGAAATTCCATGTTGATAAATTCAAAGTAATGCACATTGGAAAACATAATCCCAACTATATATATATGAAATGATGGGATCTAAATTAGCTGTTATCACTCAAGAAAGATCTTGGAGTCATTGTGGATAGTTCTCTGAAAACATCAACTCAATGTGCAGCAACAGTCAAAACAGCAAACAGAATGTTGGAAATCATTAGGAAAGGGATAGATAATAAGACAGAAAAGATCATATTGCCTCTATATAAATCCATGGTATGCCCACATCTTGAATACTGCATGCAGATGTGGTCGTCACATCTCAAAAAAGATATATTGGAAAAGGTTCAGAAAAGGGCAACAAAAATTATTAGGGATATGGAATGGCTTCCGTATGAGGAGAGATTAATAAGACTGGGACTTCTCAGCTTGGAGAAGAGATGACTAGGGGAGGGGAAGAGATATGATAGAGGTCTATAAAATCATGAGTGGTGTGGAGAAAGTAAATAAGGAAGGGTTATTTATTCCTTCTCATAACACAAGAACTAGGGGTCACCAAATGAAATTAGTTAGAAGCAGGTGTAAAACAAACAAAAGGAAGTACTTCTTCACACAACGCACAGTCAACCTGTGATGTTGTGAAGATGTTGTGAAGGCCAAGACTATAACAGGGTTCAAAAAAGAACTAGATAAATTCATGGAGGATATGTCTATCAAGGGCTATTAGCCAGGATGGGCAGGGGTGGTGTCCCTAGCCTCTGTTTGCCAGAAGCTGGGAATGAGCAACAGGGAATGGATCACTTGATAATTACCTGTTCTGTTCATTCCCTCTGGGGCACCTGGCACTGGCCACTGTCGGAAGACAGGATACTGGGCTAGATGGACCTTTGCTCCGACTGAGTATGGCCATTCTTATGTTCACTCCAGGGAGCATTTGAACTGCAATTCTTCCTATTTGGATGAACAAAAGAGGATAAAGATCAGTAGCTGCAACCTCTCCCAGCCCTGTATACCTGCCAGAAGCCAGCCACAATGTGACCCATAACTGGTTCAAAATAAAAAAGGCAAATTTACAGCAAGCTATTTCTTTCAGGTGGTTTGAAGCAACTAATAGCAATAAGCAATATCAAACATCAGGCTGCTTTAAAAGTGAAAGAGCTGGAAGCAATGGTTTGGCTGTATAATTCCCCCCCCCTCCTCCCCAAATTTTCTGATTGCTTAAATTGACTACGAAGTGAGTCAGTCAGTCTTGAGCCCACATAGTACCTAGTTTTTAAAGAATTCTTCATGCCAAACGTTCTTATCTACAGAAGCCTTCATGTGGTTAACCTGCCCCTGACTTTCCATTTCACCTCACTGAAGGTAATAGTTACCTATTAGTTACCTGCTTCAGAGGTGGGAACGTGTTTTAAAGTTAAACAGAAAGGACTCTGGCAGGCTGAGAACACAGAACCTACCCAGCGTCTTCTGTGGGTATTGAAAATTAAACAAGAATTATATTTTAAAACTTTAAATAAAAGGTTTCTCTTCCATAATCAGATGGCTGTTATATACTGTCTGCAGGTTGCTATTGCCAGTAAGACTTTGTGCTATTTTTTTTTCAACAGCATAGTGATAAGCTCAATTCAATTCAGGAAAGTTCATTTTTTCTGAACTGATTTGAAAAGGTGTCACGTTTAAAAAGCCTGTCACAAATACCTTTTAAAATATAGAGAAATATATGAAGTGTCATAAGTAATACTCCCTCTGTGAATCAAACATATACTATAATCAAGTGAATATTAATGGGTTAGCATGAGGTACATATCTCCTATGAAGTACATTTCAGCTAAATGACATCCTTATAGCATATCTATCTACACACAGTATTATCCTATCCATCCATTAGTCTAGGTGTTTTTATGTCCCTAACTCCATAGTGTGCAATCAACTCGCAAACATTTCTTTCCATTGACTTAGTAGGCATTTGTAGTAAATATACTCTGTACTGATTAGTTCAGCCACCTCTAGTTTCAGCCTTGTATGTGAGATCCATGACTCAATTTGCTCCCATTGGATTCAATGGCAAAACTAACCCCCTCAGCACAGGCTAACGCTCTGAGCTAACACTAAGCACAGAACCTTGCAGCATGCCTATAGGGGTGACCATTCAAATACATATCTGCCCTTTTATTTATGAAGGAAACCGTAATTTCTGATGCTATTTTGTTGCAGTGTTTCGTTTTTACAAAAAATCTAAATAGCTAATGTTAAAGGAAATTCACAGATTTAAATCAGCTGAATACCAGGCAATTTACCAGTTACAAAGACACAACTGACTAGATGCCACTGCTGATGGTTTCCTTGCAGTGGAACATGAGGGCTGTGTTTTTTTTCCCTGATGATAAACAGAATTCTGCAAGAAGAACTAGAGGTGGTGTTGGAGGGTGTCTGTTGTCACTTAAATTCAAAATACTCATTCTGTGAACTTGCCACTATATACAGTTTATCATCTCTGATGTCAAGTCTTAAAGGTGGAAGCTTTAAAGGTGGAAGTAGTAATTTTGGTGTTCTGTCTCTTCCTTATCCTTCCAGCGGGTCTCAGTTGTTTCCTGCCTCTTCACAATCCATTTTTAGCTATATATTTTCCCCAAGTCATTAATGGATGGGTGTGTGCCAATCCGAGAAGGGGGCTGAAGTGTAATGCTTATTCACCACTTATACCTGCACCATTCAAGTCCATGGGAGTGTTTCCATTGACTTGAAAAGGAGTCCAATCAAGACCTGAGCCTCCATCACAAGAACATTTTGCTCATGATGACAACGTTCATTGCTCCTTTAGAAACAGTTATGCTAGATCACTTCCTCCTCCAAGAAGTACTCTGCCATTCAGTGTAAACTGTGCACTAAAAGCGAAGTGCCACAGAACAAAACAGGTCTCAGTTTCAATGTTTATCCAATTTTTGGAACTTAAGCAAGGACACAGTTTCCGTAGTCATTGTAGCTAGATGGATCTTATCCTCTATCCTGAAACCACATGGAAAAGCAGACCTGAAATTCCAATTGAAGGAAAAATTGCATTCCACTGAAGTGCTGGGATAAAATTTTCAAAAGCACCTATGTGATTTAGGGGCCTAAGTCTCATCGCAAGTCAATGGGATTTAGGCTCCTAAATGCAAAGGTCACTTTTAAAAGTAGGACTTAGACTCTTTTGAAAAATGTATTCTTGGTCTCTCGTAGGCTGGAAAGGAAAGTAGTATCAGTGGAAGAACTTTGCAGCAAACCAAATAGCACTCACTTCAGTGTTTTCAGAACATTACAGTTTGAAGACAAGAGCACAGTATAAGGTGACACATTATTTAGTAGTAAGATGGTGTCTAGGGGGATAGCTTCCAAACACTCTAAATCTTGATAGGGAAAGGAGGAGAACAGACTGCCTCCTCTCTATGCTTTCCCCGTGAATCACCTTTCTGCAAGCTTCACTTTTATCTCTTTTCCTTCCTGGTTCATACTGAAAGATCATCATTTTGCCAGCTGAATAAATGCATTAGTATAGTGCCTATAGACGTTAACGCATGCAGTCACAGCTTTAAAGCAATGCAAAAAATGCCCGGGAACTGTTTAAAAATATCTAAACTGCTTTATATTAAAAGTACAAATGTGTATTTTTAAACTTCTTGAAAGTGCTACTATAAGGTTCCTGGAATTACAAATGAATTCCATAGTACCTCAGTAGCATGCAGGCCAGTGGGTACAGTAGTGTGTGACTGAACAAATTTCTTGCCATCTGGAATATGACTGAAACACCTGACAATTCCATTCCCTCCAGGAAACCTACAATTACATAAAATGTTTAATCAAAAGTTGTTATACCAAGCATAGGTGTGAAAGAGACATCAATACAGGAATAGAAAATTAAAATAGCTTTACATTCACTTTACTGTTTTCAGGTTTAGAAAAGATACTTTTGGGAACATTCTAAGGTTTACTTCATTTTAGCAGAAAGTCATTAAAATAATTATTCAACAAATTCATGTTCTTCAGATAGCTTGCATTCTGCTATGGCCACTAATATTCACAGCAGAGTTATGTTCTGATATTCAGTGATTTCCTTATGTCTGCTGATTTATTACTTTGTTCCATGAAGGTTGCATGGAAATTTAATTTCTTTATATGTATTCAGATCCTTTCATTCTTATATTAATCATCTAGTGTACATTTAATTTATATAAATATTGGTTCATATTTCATGTACTGTATGCTTAGTAATAACATGAAAGGACTCCAAACTTGTGAAACTAACAGGCTTTTTATTAAGAGAACTATGTACAGAGTTGCAGCATCTCAGCTCGCATTTTATCCATTTGCACGTCTTCTCCAAACTCTTCCCTCCTGCAATCTAGGCTGCTCGTTCCATGTTCCATGCAAACATATTTCCTTCTGACAAATGTTGTTATTGTGTCTTTTGTGCAATTGTTTACTGACTTGTAGGGGCCAGAGGTTATTAGCAGGTAGCTCATTGTAGGGGCATGGCCTTTATTGCCAGCCCATTGCAGCCTGTTAGGCCTCATAGTCCATCAAGTGTTCGGGTCTTCAAACCAATTTCCCTCTTTGTGTCATCGCTATTGGTGTGGGATTTGCTTCCACCTTTTTGTGGCCTTCATTTTGCTGGATGGAGGCCTGTTGTTCCTCTGCATTGCTCAAAGACCTCACTTCTTCTGACTCTCCCATGGCAGGCCAACTGATGGCTGAGGCTCCATATGTCCTGGTGTGCCAATGGTCTGTCTCTACGTTGCAGTTGTCTTTGGGGTCATCTCTGCTGTCTCTGAGATTGTAGCTACCGTATGACCTATGTCCTAGTGCAGCTTTTTGGCCCAGAACCACAAAGGTACTTAGGCACCAAAACCCAAATTTAGGTGCCGAAGGTCCAGTTTTAGGAACCACCGCGATGCACAAGCCTCCTGCTTGGCTGCCAACTAATGCTGTAGGTGCCTACTGTCATTTGGTACATAAATTTTTGCTGTAAAATTTCCCTAGACACCTAAGTTTCTGCCTGCTGCCTCACTCTGTGTGCCTATCTCCCACCTGTGCCCCAGTGTGGCCCACAAACCAGGGGGAAGATAGGCGTTTCTCCACCTATCATGTCTTCAGGGTCTGATCTGATAGACATGACCAGAGTCTAAATCCACCTTATAGCTTTTAGTCTAGTAGTTATTAATTTCTTGCCATCTGGAATATGACTGAAACACCTGACAATTCCATTCCCTTCGGGAAGCTTACAATTGTGTAAAATGTTTAATCAAAGCTGTTATACCAAGCATAGCTGTGAAAGAGACATCAGTATGGGAATAGAAAATTTCCTGGGATGTGAAAGAATCAGGTTCAATTCCTCTGCTCCCTCCGTGGTCTCCTCCAGGGCACCTCTTTAGGTCTCAGGCCTCTAGCCATCACCTCTCTGTGGGCAGGAGCCTATCTTTCTCTCCCGTCAGACCAGAGATTTAGAGTTGCAGGCCCCTTGAAGTTCACTGTGCTTATCCCAGTAGGTCTGACTTTAGTACTGTGCCTGCTGTTCTGTAATTTCCCAGGGACTATGACCGGGTATGCCAGTGACCAGCCAACATTCATAAAACACAGTGTATTTATTTACGACAGAATCAATACAAAGAAAACATAATAAAATAATAAACAGTGTACGTACATGCTAAGCTTACTAGGTGTCACCCATCTTTCACATGGAGACCCTGGTAGGTTCTGACAGTCCATCAAACCCTCCCAGCATACTTCAGAGGAAATGAATAGAACAGTGATCCATCCCCTGTTGTCTACTCACAGCTTCTGGTAGTCAGACGTTAGGGACACCCAGAGCAAGGGGTTTTGTCCCTTACCATCTTGGCTAAGAGCCATTGATGGACCTATCCTCCATGAACTTACTTAAGTCTTTTTTTAACTCAGTTATACTTTTGGATTTCACAGCATCCGCTGGCAGCAAGTTCCACGGTTGACTGTGTTTTGTATGAAGAAGTACTTCATTATGTTTGTTTTAAACCTGTTGCCTATTAATTTCATTGGGTGACCCCGGGTTCTTGTATTACGTGAAGGAGCAAAAAACAGTTCTGTATTCACTTTATCCATACCTTTCATGATTTTATAACCTTCTATCATATATCCCCTTAGTTGTCTCTTTTCTAAACTGAACAGTCTCAGTCTTTGTAATCTCTCCTCATATGTAAGCTGTTTCATACCCCTAATTATTTTTGTTGCCTTTCTCTGTACTGTTTCCAATTCTAATATATCTTTTTTGCAATGAGGTGACCAGAATTGCATGCAGTATACAAGGGATGAGAATACCATGGATTTATATAATGGCATTATGCTATTTTCTGTTTTATGCTCTATCCTTTTTGTAATGGTTCTTAATATTTTGTTAGCTCTTTTGACTGCAGCTGCACGTTGAGTGGATATTTTTAGGGAACTAGCCATGGTGACTCCAAGATCTCCTTCTTGCGTGGTAATAAATAATGTAAACTCCATCAAGTTGTATGCATAGTGGGGATTATTTTTTACAATGTGCATTACTTTGCACTTATCAACATTGAATTTCATCTGCCATTTTGTTGCCCAGTCACCCAGTTTTGTGAGATCCCATTGTAATTCTTCACAGTCCGCTCTGGTGTTAGCTCTCTTGAGTAATTTAGTATTGTCTGCAAACTTTGCCACTTCACTGTTTACTCCTTTTTCCAGACCATTTATCAATATGTTGAACATAACTTGTCCCAGCACAGATCTTTGGGGGACTCCACTATTTACATCTTTCCATTGTGAACACTGATGATTTATTCCTATCCTTTGTTTCCTATCTTTTAACCAGTTAATGATCCATGAGAGGACCTTCCTTCCTATTCCATGACTATGTACTTTGCTGAAGAGCCCTTGGTGAGGAACCTTGTCAAAAGCTTTCTGAAAGTCCAAATACGCTGTTTGAACTGAATCATCCTTGTCCACATGCTTGGTCATCCCCCCAAAGAATTCTAATAGATTAATGAGGCAGGATTTTAATTGGGGATTGGTCCTGCTTCGAGCAGGGGGTTGGACTAGATGACCTCCTGAGGTCCCTTCCAACCCTGATATTCTATGATTCTATGATTTCCCTTTACAAAAGTCAGCTTGACTCTTCCCCAACATATTGTGTTCATCTATGTGTCTGATAATTCTATTCTTTACTATTATTTCAACCAATTTGCCTGGTACTGAAGTTAGGCTTATAGGCCTATAATTGCCAGGATCTCAGAAGCCTTTTTAAAAATCAGCATTACATTAACTATCCACCAGTCACCCGTTACAGTGACTGATTTAAGTACTAAGTTACATACCACAGTTAGTAGCTCTGCAGTTTCATATTTAAGTTCCTTCAGAACTCTTGGGTGAATACAATCTGGTCCAGGTAACTTATTACTGTTTAATTTATTCATTTGTTCCAAAATCTTCTCTAATGACACCTCAATCTGGGATAGTTCCTCAGATTTGTCACCTAAAAAAAATGGCTCAGGTATGGATTCTCCCTCACAGTCTCAGCCGAGAAGATCAATGCAAAGAATTCATTTAGCTTTTCGTCAATGGCTTTCTCTTCTTTTAGTGCTCCTTTAGTACCTCCATCATCCTATGGCCCCACTTTTGTTTGGCGGGCTTCCTGCTTCCTATGTATTTTAAAATTATTTTGCTGTTAGTTTTTGTCTTTTGCTAGTTGCTCTTCTAATTCTTTTTTAGCCTAATTATACTTTTACACTTGATTTGCAGAGTTTATGTTCCTTTCTGTTTTCCTCAGAAGGATTTGACTTCCAGTTTTTAAAGGATGCCTTTTTGCTTCAAACCACCTCTTTTACTCAGTTGTTTAGTCATGATGACATTTCTTGGTCCTCTCACTGGTGGTGCTTTTTTTTATTATTATTTGTGTATACATTTCTTTTGAGCCTGTCTTATGGTGTTCTTTAAAAGTTTTCATGCTGCTTGCAGGCATTTCACTCTTGTGACTGTTCCTTTTAATATCTGTTTAACTAGCTTTCTCATTTTTGTATTCCCCTTTTGACGTTAAATGAAGTTAAATGTGGTGGGTTTCTTTGGTATTCCCCCCCCTACAAGGATGTTAAATGTGATTACAGTATGGTCGCTGTTACCAAGCGGTTCAGCTATCTTCACCACTTGGACAAGATCCTGTGCACCACTTAGGACTAAATCAAGTATTGTCCCTTCCCGTTATGGGTTACAGGACTAGCTACAGTAATGAAGCAGTAGTCCATGTGCTCACAGAATCTAACACATCTCTGTATAATAGTTTCAAGTTTTCATGCTTCCAAAATTTCATAGCTTTCACATCTCCCCATCAGAAGAGGACAAGGCTAAACCTTGCACCCTAGTGGGTTACAATACAATGCAAGGGGGGACACTGAGTCATCTATTCTTCATAAAAATAAATCTGAAGTTTCCCCGTTCTTCACACTCCTTTCTGTAACGTTCAAACTTTCGCCTAGGTTTGGGGAACTACTCCCTCAATCTGCCTCGCCATGTCCTGCATGCATCTGCATTGCAAAAGAAAGTAAGAGATACTGCCCTGCCTTCCACAGTTTTTCTCTTCTCTTGAGGAATGGGCATTTCTCTTCCTCAGCACAGGCTTACTGTCTCACCCAAACTGTTTGATGTGTGGAGGGAAACAAAAATGAGGCTTATCAGAGGAGGGGAATCAAACTCTCAGCCTGCCTACTAGCAGAAGTGCTGTGAGGCTAACTTGCTGCACCATTGAAGCTCCTAAAAGAGTTGTTCCTCTAGCAGACCCATCATCGAGAAGCAGGGTAAGGAGCACATTGGGTAGTACTGTGATCCTAGACCTGTGAGCTATGATGGTATTGAATATAGAATGGAGAATGCCAAAAGATTACTGCTTATTTTTAATGAAGAATTACATGGAGCTTGACAGCATAATGACAGCATTTCAGCTATTATTTAAAATGACTTCAGCTTATTTGAAAATACATTTAAATAAGTTAATGTTGTCAGATACTTGCTACAAACATCCTATGAAATATAATATAAAAACACTGCCAAAAGATTGAGCATTTTGACTTTCAAAGTACTCTGTGCTTCCAATGGGCAGCTGAAGCGTTCTGAGATACCAACTGCACACTAGTTTTCAGAAATGGATTTTGAAAATGCTGCAAATTACAAATATGTGGTGCATTCAGCCTTTGCACAGAGTACAGTTCAATAGCCAGTCTAGAAATAGTGCTCTTGTTTTTAGTTCTCATTTCAAATAGTGTTAATCAAGCTTTAAATATCAAGTAATGAGGGGTCTCATGACAACAGATCAAGCTTTGAAAGCCAGCTTAAATCTGTTGACTGGTAAAGAGGGGGGTTCTGATTCAGAAAAATTCAACTTAGGAAAATTCCATGCGGAACACAACACTTTACTTCTCTCATCTTTTTATCTTGTAATCTGCTGCAGTGACAGCAGCTGTTACAGGGAGAATTGAGAGAGCCTTTCTTAAAGGGCAAGACAGGAATACAACAGAGAAGTTCCGAGGCTGATTGAGACTTTACATAATACTTAAGAGTACAGGCCCTGAAAATTGGATATTTTATGCTAATGACCCAATACCATAATTTGCATAATAGTTTAATATTTATGGTGTCATGCAGAAAGGAGAAGCCATAATGAATTCCAATACACCGGACTTTCTGCTGTGGGAGAGCTCAGCCCAGGTTCCAAATGCCTGGCTTGCCTCCATGGGAAACTACACCAAACCTTCTGGCTTCCAATTCCTCAAACTTTGTGGCGGGTCACTGGTTTATAGGGGTCCAAGTGAACTCCTTTTGGGGTCTCTCTAAATCAGTAATCTTCAATCCCCCTTCACCCCCCCCCCCGATTGTGGAATAGATGGTGGGCATGGCTGGGATCTTTGCTTGTCTCCTCAGATCTGGGTGGGTGAGGCAGTACTATGATTTTCACTCCTTCCTCCCCTTACAAAGAGGCGGGAATGGTGGCTGTGGAGAAATAGGGGAGGACAAGAGAAGATGAACAGATCCCTTCTCTCATTTATCCCCCATCAGCAGTCATGGAGAACAGAGGGGCCTGGATCTCCCTTTCTCTGACTGACAGCATACTATTGGCTACAGAGGAAGTGTAGAGAGCCCTTAGCCACTGCTACCCCTCACAGCCAGAGGGAATCGGGAGATGTGGTGGTCAGGATGGAAGGATCATAGCAGCCTCCCACCTGAAGGAGGTGTGGTGGGTGGAGGCAGGGGAGGAGGAGGCGGCAGCCAGTTGAGCATTCAAGGTAATGCTGAGAGGACCACTGCTTTGAACAGACCCTGCATTGACTCATGTTAATTTCCTGTGCCTATGATACCCACCGCCCCAAATCCTTCCCATGTTAAGATACTACTACTGTTAGTAGAACAATACCAAAGCTTGATCTACCAATACTTGTAAGTTCTTTTCCTAACTGTCGTTGTTTTTCCCTTGACAAATTGAAAGTTCGTTAAAGCCAATCTAATAACAAGTTTGCAGTGTCAATTTAAGAAATACTTAAATTTCACTCATCATGAATTCTTAAAGAGGCAACTAACTTCTTCTCGTAAAACTATTTGCTAATTTAAAAATGAACAAAGGAGGGTACCTTTGGCCTCCTGTTTTTCTCTTGCAGTACACTACTGAAAAAGCATCTGCAACTTGCTTGGGACATCAGCTGAGAAGTGATTGGTGACTTTAGTTTGGCAGTAGGGTTTTTGGGTATTTTTCATTTTTACTCCCATCCAAAAGTTGCAAAGACTACTGATAAATTGAGAGAGAAGGAAATTTCTATAATTTTGACATACCAGGGTACAATCCAGACTAATGAACAGCTGTGTCATCCCTGCCCTGCAACTTTGGGTACCCTATAATGCCTTGCTGAAGTAGTTCCCACCTGAGTCGCTCCCAAACAGCCTTCCAGTATGCAAACCACACCCTGAGTGTCTTTGTGTAACTGTCAGCCTGCCAGCCACACTTGGGTTACACTCTGGCTCTCACCTGCCTTGATTATACTGCAGGGTTCCCCAAACACATCACTAGTCTTAGATTCCCCCACCCAGAAATGTATGTTGTATACAGCACAGCCCTCTCCTGGACAGTATGGATTATATTAAATCCATTATTTCTTTAAGAGAATAATTATGCACACAACTTGTCACCCCAAATTGAGTTACCCAGACATTTCAGTTTAAACACACTGGATTAGATAAAACAAGTTTATTAACTACAAATAGACTTTAAGTGAGTACAAATAATGATACATAAAAGTCAGAAATTGATATAAGAAAAATAAAGATAAAACTTTAACTTAAACTATATTGGGTTCAAGCAAAGTTTCTCACCATATGCTTTCTGAAGACTTACTGACCAAACTCAGTAGGTCAGGATCCCTCTCCTAGAGTCCCATGAATGTTTCCTTTGTCACTTCAGGTGTAGTGAATGCGATGGGCAGGGAGAGGGAGAGGGATGCCTTGGGGTTTTTGTCTCTCCTTTTTATTGTTTCAGTCTCTCGAAAAATATTTTCAGCTGGGCACTAGGAGACAAAGAGTCTATGTGGAAGGATGTCCGCTGCTGGTTTTTTCTTACCATTTTGAGCTTTCTTTGTTTCCTTTCCTGCTTGATGACTCTGTTTACTGCTTAAATGCAAATTAAGCAGAGAACACGTTCCTTTGTTTAGGACAGACCTGTTTGCCAACTTCTGTTTGTGGGGTTTGGAACATGTATTAATAACATCATCCAGGGGAATTTTATAACTTTGCATACAATGTTGCCATACATATGTTATCAGGATAATACTGACCCTGACCAATTATTAGTTTTTTTCAAATGATGCCTTACAAGGCATACTTTTGTACAAAGATTATTACATTAATATGTAGGGTGTGAATACAGGGTACATTCTATGCAATAATTTCAATTTAAATGATTTCTGCTGCAAATAAGCTTTAAGTGACAAGAAAACTTTAAAATATTATCAGTTATTTATTATTTGTATAGCATGGGCAGTGCTAGGCAATCACTGAACTAGTCTTTACATCCATCTTTATCACTTTCACCTCTGTTGCCCTTTCTCTTACTTACAGCTAACTGAGAAGGATTTAAATTCTCTCCAGCTGTGTTAGTTTTCTAGCAATCCATTACACTTCCCTCATGGCATTTGCACATATCTTGTATTTCTTATACTTAAAATCTGTTATTCTTTAAATCATAAATATTTCTGTTGCTTCTTCATGTAGCACTTACCCTATTGAGTCCTACTTGGTGGACTCTCAGGTAAAACAAATTCTACATTTTTTAGTGTGAGCAAGCACAAAACAAGACAGTAATTGAACTAAGTTCAGCTTAATCTCTAATGCTGACAGGACCCAAGTCAGAACATCCTGAATGTTCCTTACAAAATAAGGTCAAAGACTTTTTAGCCTAGAGGTCCAGTGATCAAATGTAAAATCTGATCCTTTTTGCTAAAAGGTTTGAGTCCGCTCAGTCTAACCTACCTCAAAACCAGACATTCATTTCCACCTGTTTCGTGGTGGGTACTCCCCATCAGGAGGTATCGGGTTGTGGGGAAATTAGAGTAGAGCATAGGCGGCCCTAGTGGCCAAATCTCCCGAGCCACCACAGCAGCCCTTTTTCCCGGAGCAGCATGGCTCAAAAGTCAGAGTCAACAGGACTACCCTTTGCTGCAGGGCAGTGTGGCCAGAGTCAGTAGGACTACCCTTGTAGGCAGGGCAGCGTGGCCTAATGGCCGGAGGGGAGTGGGCTTCCACCCAAAGGAGTAGGGGGACCAGGGCCCTGTCCGCGGGGATGGAGGTGGGGGATGGGTATCCATGACCGACTCAGCAGGGATCGTTCCGAAACACACTCAGTCAAATCTTGGTTCTACAACTGGATCAATGTTTAGTTCTTCTTTGAGAGCTGTCCCCCGCGGTGCTCCACTCTAGGT
Source organism: Lepidochelys olivacea (assembly GCF_965140295.1). Classification (NCBI taxonomy): domain Eukaryota; kingdom Metazoa; phylum Chordata; order Testudines; family Cheloniidae; genus Lepidochelys; species Lepidochelys olivacea. Next base: position 101,390,281 of record NC_140414.1, read on the forward strand.
GTTGGTGCGTCCCTGCGCCTTCGCTTGGAGATTTTTACAGCAGTACTCGTACCAGTCACGCATGCGCAGAGCTTGCCCCCCACGCTCTGAGTGTACCTTAATAGTACGCATGCGCGACTGGTCCCCTCAGTTCCTTCTCTCCCGTCCCCGGCCTGAGACGGAGCTCAGCAGACTCGTGAGAATACTTTTTCTCCCTTATTACTCTTACCTTTTTAGATAGTTAGTTTGTAGTGTTAGTTATTAGTGTTATCAGTAGTGTGTTAATTTCGCTTAAAAAAAAAATTCTCTTAGTTCCTGTCAGCGCAGCCACTTCTGACAGGCCTGGCTCCCCAGGCTTTAAGCACTGCTCTAATTGTAAGGATGCCATCCCTCTGTCTGATGGCCATTCAAAATGCATAAAATGTTTGGGGGAATCTCACATCCCCCAAAAATGTGCCCACTGCAGCATACTTAAGTCTAGGGCATGAAAGGACAGGGAGTTGAGGCTAAAGCTGCTCCTGTTGCAGAAATCCTTCGGGTCAGCTTCAGACCCAGGTGCTGAATCCAGCTCTGCTCCACACTACAGCCCCCCTGCCTCTAACAAGATGAAGAAAACTTCAAAAAAAAATCACCTTCTGTCACCCGCAAAGCGAACTTCGTGGGAGAAGGCTTCTCCCGGCAGGTCTACCGCCTCCCTCCCAGCGCTCCCTCGGCTGAGCAGTTTTGATGCGTCGGGCTCCTTCGGCTGCGGCAGGAGCGCAAAGCTCCGGTGCCGAGGCTTCAGGCTTCCAGTTGCCTGCCTTTCAGATGGCACCTCTCAGCACCGTGGTGGAAGCGGTGCCAACACATACGGACGTGCCTGACCCCGCACAGGCTGTCACCACTCTCCCTGCACTGACACCCACTGAGCTGGCCGGCAGCCAAACGACTTTAAAGACACCGGTGCAGAGAAACTTTTCGTCACAGCAGATTCCTCTCGCACAGCCCTCACCACACAGAGGAGCTTCAGCACTCCAATTTCCGCAATCAAGTGACCTGCTTGTGTCACCCATTCTGCAGTCACCCTTACTGAATGCCTACTTCTCGCCAAATGCTCAGCCAGCGTCCAAACAGCCTTCCTCCAGTGAGGAGGAAGCTGGTCTCCAGGAGGATTTTTCACCATATGAAATCTCACATCCTCAGACCCCAATTAATAGAGGTCATAGAAACATCAGCTCGTCCTACTCTCAGGATCCTGCCCCGTGGTGTGTAAACCCGTGGATGGCACCACCTATGCCCTTCCCACCACAGTGCCAATATTGGGCCCCGTGGGCATCCTATCCTCGAGACCACACTCGCTATGCCACCTCAACCAGGCCCAACACCGGCCCAGCACCAGAAGCTTACGAACCTGCCACTAATGCCAGTCACCAGACAGCACCATCACAAGTGCAGAATCAGGCACGGACCTGTTTCTATCTCAGTAGACCCAGTTGTTACGCCTGACGAAGCCCTGCTTCCTCCTTCCCCGTCATCTTCAGATGACTTTTCAAAATTTCAAGACCTTTTCAAAAGAGTAGCCAGTGAATTAAGAATTAATCTGGAGGAGGTTCCTGAACAGCAGCATGAGTTAACGGACATCCTGCAGCCACCTTCTTCTTCTTTCAGGATTGCATTGCCGATCAATCCAGCCCTTCTGGAACATGCCAAAGCCATCTGGCAGACTCTTGCTGCAAGGTTACCTACCTGCAAACGAGTGGACCGCAAGTACTTCATCCCTTACAAGGGCTCTGAATTTCTTTTCACTCATCCAGCACCTAATTCACTGGTAGTTGACGCAGTCAACCAAAAGAACAAGCACCAGTATCCCCGCTCCACCCCAGCCGATAAAGACAGTAAGCATTTAGATCTGCTTGGATGTAAAGTATACGCATCTTCCACCCTACAATTTCGAATTGCCAATTATACAGCCGTTCTGGCAAAATATGATCACAAAAATCACAACAAATTCATGGACTTTATTGAGGACATTCCAGAAGCAAAGAAACAACAATTCACTGCTTTAGTCTCTGAGGGACAAATCATATCACGTATCGCTCTTCAAGCGGCCCTCGATGCGGCCAATACTGCAGCAAGATCCACCGCTACAGCAGTAGTCATGCGCCGAGGGTCGTGGCTCTCTTCATTTCCTCAAGAGGTCCAGACTACTATTGAAGACCTTCCATTCAACGGCGACAAACTCTTTGCTTCTACAACGAACGACGTCCTTCACTCTATGAAGGATTCAAGGGCAACTCTCCGGTCCTTAGGAATACAAACCCCTATGACCAGAAGGCAACAATATAGATACCAACCCTACCACCATCCACACTACCCCACATATACCCAGCACTTCCAGATATCACACGACCAACAACAGCAACAATGCCAGAGACCCAGATACCAGCGTCGCTGCCCCAATTCTGCATCAGTGTCTCAACCCCCTCCAACTAACAAGCAGATTTGAAGCCTTCGTCGAGGGTTTAGAAAACAATGTTCCCACTTCAGCGCTTACACCCCCTGTCCCTACTTTTGGACACCGCCTATGACCATTCTTCCACCAATGGCCGAACATTACCACCGACAAGTGGGTTTTAGAGGTCGTCACACTTGGCTATTGGATCCCCTTTCTATCCTTGCCTCCTACCCACCCACCCTCCCCTTACCACTTCAGGGACCCCTCTCATGAGCAACTGCTCCTGCAAGAAGTACAACATCTCCTTCTATTGGGAGCAGTGGAGCTTGTGCCTGAATGACACAGAGGGAAGGGGTTTTACTCCCATTATTTCTTAACAGAAAACCAGGGGATGGCGACCGATCCTCGACCTCAGGTGGCTCAACAACTTTATCAAGAAACAAAAGTTCAAAATGGTGACCCTCGCCACCATAATCCCAGCGCTGGAGCAGGGCGATTGTTTTTCCGCCCTCGACCTACAGGACGCCTATTTTCACGTGACAATACGTCCAGCCCACAAACAAAGGCACTTCCTTTGTTTCACCCTCGGCTCGACACATTTTCAATACAGGGTACTACCCTTCAGCCTATCCACGGCCCCCCGTGTTTTTTCCAAGCTCCTGGCTGTAGTTACTGCCCACCTCAGGAAGCAAGGAGTCATAATATTTCCTTACCTAGACAACTGCCTCCTCAAAGCCTCAACGCAGCGCTTCGATTCACGCAACTCACCGTCGATTGTTTCCTATCCCTTAGACTACAAATAAACAATGACAAATCCACATTAATTCCTATCTAGCACCTGGAGTTCATCGGAGCACACCTCGATTCCCGGATGGGAATAGCATCTCTCCCGTCCGATCTCTTCAACACCATAAAGCAGCTGGCAAGAAAACTTCACAACAGTCCTCAAGTTACTGCTCGAGACTGTTTACAACTACTAGGTCACATGGCCTCGTGCACTTTTGTGGTCCAAAATGCACGACTCTACATGAGGTGCTTCCAAGCTTGGTTGGCCATGGTTTACAGACCCAATGTGCATGCCCTAAACAAACTCCTATCCATACTTTTGACCCCTGAGTCAAAGACTGTCTCCTATGGTGGACAGTTCCACCCAACCTCTGCTCTGGAGTCCCCTTTCTCCAGGAAGCTCCATCCATCATAATGACTACGGATGCATCCCTCACAGGGTGGGGTGCTCATGTGTTACATCACACAACTCAGGGGCTATGGTGTCCATCTGAAACCTCCCCTGCACATAAATGTCCTGGAACTTCGAGCTATAAGCAATGCCTGCCGTCACTTCCTCCCGTTAATCCGGAACCAATGTGTACGGATAATGACAGACAACATCACCTGCATGTTTTATGTAAACAGGCAGGGAGGAGCTTGCTCTCATTCGCTTTGCACAGAAGCTATGAAACTCTGGAACTGGTGCCTTGCGAACAACATCCGGATAACAGCTGCCTACCTTCCTGGGGCTATGAATACCACAGCGGACGAATTAAGCAGATGCTTTCCTTGGGACCACGAATGGGAGATAAATGAAACGATCATCACCAACATATTCCGCTTTTGGGGCTACCCAACCATAGACCTCTTTGTAACTGTGAAAAACACAAAATGCCCCAAATTTTGCTCCAGAACAGGACTGGGCAAACACTCCCTGGGAGATGCATTTATGATTCCATGGCACTGGAACTTACTCTGTGCTTTTCCCCCAATCCTGATTCTCCACAGAGTTCTGACAAAAATATGAACAGATCGTGCCAAAGTGATCCTGATTGCCCCAGCATGGCCCAGACAACCGTGGTTTCCATTCCTCACCAGGATGTCAACTCGACCACCAGTCTCGTTGCCTCTCATTCCGAACCTCCTATTGCAGCAACACGGCTGATTTCTCCATCCCAACCTGTCCATGCTTCACCTCAAAACTTGGTTTCTACATGGTTCTCCCAAAACGAACTAGCATGCTCTAACGAAGTCCAAAGAGTGCTCCTACATAGCAGAACACAATCTACTCGCACCACCTATCTCCAGAAATGGAAGCGATTTTCGCACTGGTGCTCAACTAAACAACTTCATCCTATTCTGCACCTCTTCCTCTTATACTCGACTACCTGTTGGACCTCAAACAATCTGGCCTTTCTTTTAGTTCCATCAAAGTCCACCTAGCTGCTATTACAACCTTCCACGATAAAATTGATGGTACCTCTGTGTTTGCTCATCTGATCACTAAACGTTTTCTCAAAGGACTTCAATCCCTATACCCAGACGTTAGACCTCCTACCCCTCTATGCGACCTTCGCTTAGTGTTATCTTGCTTACCTCAACAACCATTCAAACCCCTAGCCACCTTTCTATGAAAACAGCATTCCTAGTGGCAATCACTTCTGCCAGATGGGTAGGAGAAATAGCAGCTCTCATGGCAGACCCACTGTATACCCTATTTTTTAAGGACAAAGTTACCCTTCGATTACACCCCAAATTTCTTCCAAAGGTCCATTAGTCATTCCACATCAATGAACCAATACACCTGCCGACCTTCTTTCCTAAACCACATGCAAACTCGTTGGAATCCACAATGCATACTCTAGACGTACGCAGGGCTTTCTCCTTCTATTTGGATAGAACCAAGCCCTTTAGAAATTCTTCTAGACTCTTTGTCTCCATTGCGGAGCGTTCCAGAGGGACACCTGTTTCTACCCAGAGACTTTCAAAATGGATTTCTGACTGTATCTGATTCTATTATCAGATACGGAAAATTACAGCTCCAGCAGACATCAGAACCCACTCCACTAGATTGATGGCTACCTCCGTGGGTTTTCTACGCAAAGTTCCCCTGACTGACATCTGTAAATCAGCCACTTGGTCTGAACACACTTTTGTTAAGCACTATGCCCTTACTCAGGGCCCCCTCTCGGATACACGATTAGGCAGAGCTGTTTTATCTACTGCATTTCTACCCAATCTGAAGTCCCTACCTCCTTGAGATACACTGCTTTTAAGTAACCTAGAGTGGAGCACCCACGGGGACAGCTCTCGAAGAAGAAGAGGAGGTTACTCACCCTGTGCAGTAACTGATGTTCTTTGAGATGAGTGTCTCTGTGAGTACTCCATTCTAGGTGTTGGTGCGTCCCTGCACGTTCGCGCGGAGATTTTTACAGCAGTACTCGTACCGCTCACGCACGCGCAGAGCTGCCCCCCCGCTCTGAGTGTACCTTAATAGTACGTCTATGCATAGTCTCATTTTTCCTGATGGCTTTCTTATCACCACAAGACTGCTTATCCAATCTGTGCTATTCTCTACAGGCTGTATCATTCCATGATTCTGTAGGGTTTTGCACTGGCTGCCGTAATGCAATGGGTACTTTTCTTTTTGGCAGTTTAACTGGCTTCACACAGTGTTAATCTCTATTTTATAAACACCAGCTAGCTGTCCATCTTCCTGAAATCCATTTCTGTACTCTCTCTGCTTCACCTCCTAGTCCCAGGTGATACCATCCCAGGTATCTTCAGCCACCGCACTATCTACTTTCATTATGTTCTGGAACTATACTTTTATCAGGTTCATTGCCTGGGCAGTCTTGCTGCCCAGAAGAGGTACTGCCATCTCAGTGGTTCTTAACCTCTTTACCATTGTGGGCCACATCCAGTTGTAGCTGTATAGCCCTGAGGATGTCACATGGGCCATAGCTCTGTGCTGATTGGTTTTCTTAATTTAATTTTGTATTTCCCCACAGACTTAAGGATATATGGTTGTACATTAACAGCTGGTTAGTCTCTTCCAACCATACGTCTGGTTCACCAGACTGTTTGGGATAATGCTACAATTTGTGTCACGGTTTAATTGAAATCATATCACTTTCTTCCTACTGCATACAACTGTTTTTGATGCTTCCGAGGGTATTCTTGCACTATGCTTACCAACTGTTCAGTCACCTACATACTGCCCTTATACTCATTGTTCTTCTCTTCAGTTACTTTGTATGCGCCTTGGATTTGTTTTTCTTCTCTCTGGACAAATACTTGGCTGCAAAATGATTACATGTATCACAGATACAGTATTTTTTCCTCATAAGCTAGACACTTTTCTTTGTCTTAAATGTTTTCTCCCACAGTATTTGCATGTATCTATACTGTTGTAATTTACTGATGTTGTATCTGGTTTTGATTACTCTTTTTTATGTATTGCATGGACAGTTAATGCTGGCTGCCCTTCCAGGGTTCTGATCCTCTCTTCGGATAGTTCTGCAGCGCTAGATATCGCCAAGCTTTTCCACAAAGTTAAGTTAGCTTCGCTCAGCAACCACTCTCATATTGTGAGTTGTGTATCCCACACACTCTTCTGTCTCTTATTAATGAATCTTTAATATCTCCAAAATTGCAGCTGGCTGCTAGCATTTGTAACTCAGTGCTGTACTTATCTGTGCCCTCCCCAGCTGCTTGATCCTGAACAAAGAAATTATATCTTCCACAGTTTATTCTTCCTGGGTTTACAGTGAGTATCATAACAGCCCATTATTGCTTCTAAGGTGCATTGAGCTTGGGATTTCCATGCCCAGAGTCTTACTTATCTCTCTCCCCCTTTCTCAAGTCAGGTAAAAACCAGATTTATTTACACAGTATCCTCTTCATCTGCCATAGCAATATTTATATAGAGGTTAAATTCCTCTTTCCAATTCTCTCATGCCTGAACTAAATTCTTAGCTTGCGGGTTCAATGTCCCTGGAGTCTTCAGGCCCTCCATTTTCTATTACCAGCCTTGTCTTGTAAAACAAACTGTGTACATCCATAAGTATTCTGCTCTGTGCAGTGCAGCTCTGCATGGTCTCTTCTTCAGCCTAGGATTCGATTACTGCTGCCACTGTGTTTTATTCTTTGTTGTGTCTGGATCATCTGCCATCTGATACGAGGATAATTTAAAAACTCCAGCTTTATTCTGGCTTCTCAGACAACTGCCCAGGAGGTGTCACTTCCAAACGGTTCCCTCCAGGGAACAGCATGCCACCTGAAAGTGTCTGCTAGCACTTTTGTATTGTTCTATAATTGAGTTCATAGAATCAGTTCAGGGTTTTAGGTGATATTCTGAAGTGATCATCTTCCTATCTGGATGAAAAAACAACAAGGAGTACTTGTGGCACCTTAGAGACTAACAAATTTATTTGGGCATAAGCTTTCATGGGCTAAAACTCACTTCATCTAATGCATGGAGTGGAAAATACAGTAGGCACAGTACATGAAAAGATGGGAATTGCCTTACCAAGTGGGGGGTCAGTTCTCACGAGACAATTTAATTAAAGTGAAAGTGGGCTATTATCAACAGGAGGAAAAATCACATTTGTTGTGGCAATCAGGGTGGCCCATTTCAAACAGCTGACAAGAAAGTATGAGTAACAGTAGGGGGAAATTAGTTTTTGTAGTGACCCATCCACTCCCAGTCTTTATTCAGGCCTAATTTGATGGTGTCCAGTTTGCAAATTAATTCCAGTTCTGCAGTTTCTCATTGGAGTCTGTTTTTGAAGTTTTTTTATTGAAGAATTGCCACTTTTAAGTCTGTTATTGAGTGTCCATGGAGATTGAAGTGCTTTCCTACTGGTTTTTGAATGTTATAATTCTTGATGTCTGATTTGTGTCCATTTATTCTTTGTGCAGAGGCTGTTTGTTGTAAGAAATTTAAAGAGAAACTCATGGCCTAGGAGCCACCAGGTGGAAACTCTGTTAAGTAGTGCTTTAACTCCTTTCATTTGTCAGGTACAGTACTTCTTAAATTAAAGGCTAGAAGAATTCCCTAATCACCATCAAATGTATGCCCTGACAGGGACTTGAATTCCAACATGACTTTCTTTTTTACTGGTAGAATGAAGTGGAGATTCCTTATATACAAAAGGCATTATTGTCACTGAGAGTATGTCTACACTGCTGCTGGGAGCCTACTTCCAAGCTCAGGTAGACAGACAATAGCATGGTCACCCATTCCTAATTGGGCAGGACAGTCCTGAAATGTACTTCTCAAGTCCCTGTCCTGAGCTGAATGACTCCGAGACAGCATTTGTCCTGGACCGGCAGCAGCCTCTTCCTGGCAGGGCTGAGGTGGGCCTTAACACCCCCCCCTGTCCCCCCGCCATGAGGCCGTGCCCCTGGCCAGGCCAGAAGCCAGAGCTGTGGGGAGCCCCAATCCCTCCACCTGCCCTGGGTGGCATGGCCCGAGGGGTGGAGACACAGGCTGGGGGCAGAGCTTTGGCACCCTGGCACCGCACCCAAGGCAGATGGATGATCCAGGACTCCCCACAGGATCCTGGGCTCTCTGGGCAGCTCTTACCACTGTCCAGTTCTGGCTTCTGGTCTGACCGGGGGTGGGGCCTCAAGGAAAGAGGAGGAGCAGAAGGCGGGGCCATGGAAAGTGTGGAGATCCTGCATGTGTCCCATTTTTGCATTTTGAAAAGGTCATCACCCTAACTGATACATGCTAGCTGTGTTTGAACTAGCATACTAAAAATAGCAGTGTAAGTGGTGGGAAGAGAGCATGGGTGACAGCTCGAGCTAGCTGCCTGAGTGTGCACTCAGTGGGTCCAGGCAGGTTTGTACTCAGGAGGCTAGTCCAAGCGGCTTCCCGTGCTACTCTTGGCTACAGTGTTATTTCTAGTGCACTAGCTCAGGCAGAGCTAGTGCGTGTCTGTCTACCCATGCTGGAAAGCATGCTCCCAGCTGCAGTGTAGAGGTACCCTAAGAGAAAGATGATGTGATAACCTGGTAATAATTGCCAAGGAATGGCAAATGAGAGAAGAGACAACCTTGTGTAGTCCTTAACTTGATTTTCAAAAGAATCTATTACACTGGGTACTAAGCAGTTCTGAAAATCTGACTGGTATTTAGGTGCCTAAATCAGAGCTGAGCTCTCTTGAAAATCTGGTCTCAGTTCCAGTGCTGAGCACTTGCAAATCTGGTCCTGAGCTCTTTTGGAAAACCTGTGTGGACGAAGTTGAATCCATCTTTTTTATTATTATTATTATTTATTATTTATAACCAAGGGTTTGATTTTTAGTGATTGCACCCAACTAGCACACAAATCTTTGATCTAGAAATCGGCCTTCAGACAGAATGCTCATTCCACCCCATGCCAAAATTCCACTGGGTCATAGACTTAGTCTATATCAGTGATTTTCAGTCTTTTTTCACATAAGACTAAAAATACACCCTAGTTTTTCATCTGGGTTTGTCCAGATCTTTTGCAACTGCATATTATTGTGGTCATAGGAAGAATGCATACCTGCTTTTGGGTGGAAGTTGTGATAGGGACAGTAGGCGTTGAAGTGGAGAAAATTTTGATAAAAAACTGAAATTTTGAAAAAAAAAACCCAGATATTTTTGAAATTTGCTTTTTGGGAAAAACATGCCCCATTTTCTAGTGCTGGGAGTGGCGATTTACTGAGGGTGGTGGTTTTGCTTCCCCCTTTATCCCACCTGTCTGGACAGCCCTTATTTCCTAGTAAAGGTACGGTTCCCTTCAAAATGTGCTGAGGGAAGAGGAGAAGAGCTGCAGTAGGGTTATGCTGGAGGCAGGACAAGGGCAGAGCTGGGGTGGGATGGCAGCAGAGGGAAGTGGAGGAGATGAGACTTTTTCTGTAACTTCCCTTATCTTTCAACCCTGAGTCCCAGGACCTACAGGATTTTGTTTTATTAAAAAAAATCCTTTTCTCACTAAGTGGGATAGGACCCATGATGCATCGAGTCCTAACCTATCTTTGGGTGGTGCTGCACAGACTGAACCCACTGTCCTATTTCCATCACCTATACCAGGTAGCACACAGGTTCTCAAACCGAACATCAGGGAATGGCAACAACCTTCCCCCTCTTTATACCTAGATCAGGGAGGTGGTGGGTCCTGAAACATTTTGCTCTTGTAATATGGGGTCACTGTATGGAAAAGGTTGAGAATAAGTGTTATAGTGAATTTTGACTAAAAAGGAATTGTAATTCTAACCCAGCCTATCAGATCCTTTTTTAAAAAAAACAGTGAAGTATTATTAATCCTCACCTGGGTGAAGTAATTTACAGTAATGTAAAATATTCTCCCATTGTGGAGCAGAAATCTGTACAAATACCTTACAAGCCCAAGTTTAAGAGGACTGAAGGATGGTATCATGAGAAACATCTTAAATAGTTATCAGATTTAAAGAATATCACCCTCAAGGCCAAATCCTTTTAGACCGTAACGGAATTTTTTTCATTTTGGGGATTACGAGATCCTGCACTGCATGATAGAGCTCCTGTTTGAGGCCATCTGGTGGCCCTGTTGCTCTACTGATTTCTCATTGGACATCTAGACTTGTGTCTCTCCTCTTGTAATTAGGATTCTAAAACTGATTTGTCATCTGGTTCCAGTGGAGAAAGACAGAGTGTATCTAGAAATAATTTCGTTTTTTAAGGGTGTTTATAGATTTCTTGGTAAACTGTATCTCCCCTTCCCCCCCCCCCCCCCCCCGATATTTAAACTGTAGAGTCAGCCTGTTTGGTTCTCTCTGTGGCAGCTGTTTCCATAATCCAACTTGATTTTTCCTCTTGATCTGCTATGCTAAAAATACACTCTTCTCATGCCAGCAGAAACTGCATTTTTATATTCAAGTATTGCAATCTTGCATGGTTAGACTTGCTGATTTTGAGAGGAAGTTGATTAAAATATTGCCTATGTCACTGAAGAGATTTCAAAGTCTCTGGGACTTTGGTAACCAGATAAGCTTTGAGTTCAAATATTTTCAGCAAGGTTGCTTTCTGCAATTCTCCTGTATCTCTGTTAGACTCAAATAATACAGTACAGATACCTGGAAGGAGAAATGCTGATTTTTATAGGGTGAAATAGGGGGACTTGAGTCTCTCAGTTGTTCTATGAAGGAAGTGAGAATGTTACTTATTCATGACATAAATGTAAGTTATTTCCCTGACAAATCCAGCAACTCTTTCATGAATTTGCTTCTTTCATCAGGTAAAACCACATGGTTGCTACTTTGGAAGAAATGGGGCAAATTCTTCAGTAAAAACCTTTTATTTATTCATGTTTTTAAAAAATCTTCTATCTTTAAATGATATTGAATATTTGTTATTTATATGCGTTTCATTATTCTTGCCTATTTGGAAGACTTGTGTGTCTGTGGGCATTTTTCTTCAGTTGCAGCTTCTGTTCTCGTCAAGGTTGGTGCCCTGCTAGGCTAAATTTAAAGAGTCAGCTTCCATGTGATTAGCGGGAGTCCCACAAAGGCAGTCTAGAGGAATATAGTTCAAATCATTGAGCCAAAGTAAAAGCCAAATCACAGAGATGGAGCTCAAAGACTTTGAGGGTTTTCTGGAAAATTGTTTCTTTCTAAAAGTAGTTACGCTTTCTAATGTTCTGGTTGTGCTGCCTTGATTTTGGAAGGGAGAATAGACCTCCGCAGTGAGGGTTGGACTTGGTGCATATTTTATCATCTTATTTGGCTCAGCTTTTTATTGTGTTTTTTGTTTGTTTGTTTGTGCACTGACTTATGTCTTCTGACTTGTGTGTTTAAAAAAAAAGACTATATTTAAATCTGGAGATAAAGGGACAGATAAATCCTTATCCCCAACTAACATCCCTTTCTACTGCCAGAGTGGTACAAAAAAAGGAACCATAAATCAGCCCTAAGAGGCTGATGGGGGTTCCCTCAGCATGGAGAGAACCTCAGCTGGCGTAAAACCACCATAGCTGGCTTTATGCTAGCCTCTGCAGAATATAGCAGTGTATCCAATCCATTACTGCAACTGGCATAATTTACAGGCTCCTTTAAATTACTCCATGGTCCATTTTGTCCACCAGTGGCCTCAAGATTGGGGGAGCAGAAATATGCCACTTTTCTTCTGAAGTCCCGTTAGTTTAGGCTCAGTACATCTGTGGACATAGCCCCTTGTCCTGAGGCAATTTATTCACCTTTTAGCATCTCTCATTATAGGAGAGATGAGGACTCTGACTCAGTTCTGACTTCACCATGAAGTGCAATCTGCGTTCAGATAGACTTTTGGTAGACTCAGAAGACTTTGCTAAAGTAATACTACATCCCATTCTTCCTCTGAGTCACTTTCAGTGGTACACAAGTCACTAGAGTGTGCTTGGATGTGCATATTGTTGTTGTTGCTCTTCATTTTTATGTCACCCAAAAGCGTGCTAAGCTATTTACAGTACTATTAAAGATGCTGTCCCTGCTCTTAAAAGATTACAATCTAATTTTAGTTTCTAATATTTTATTAAAAGTATACACATGACAGAATAAGTTAAGTTAACAAAATGGGCTGGGGAGGACAAGGGTTTCAGTTGTTACAAATTGTAAGCAACAAAACAAATTCATATAACTAATATCTTTAGTACAAGAAAAACCTTAAATCCAATTTCTAACCATATTTGAGTTATTGATACTTCAGAATTATTGTGAATTAGGTCATCCAGTTGTTCTTTGAACTAGGCCGTGCTGTTACTGATTTGGATGATATAAGTATTTTTTTTTAGTTAATGACTTTTTAAGACAGAGTTAAAATATTTATGTGGCTCTTGAACAGGGGTATTTATTGGTCAAGATCCATTTCTTTTGGAATACCATCAATGTGGTTTATTCCCCCCAAAGTGTGACAGGAATAATAACATTGTGCCCTGTGATGGTTTTTTCTAGGGGGTGCAAAACAGAAGTCAGTAACAAGTCACATTGGAAAGCCATATTGATAATATTTATGGTTCGTTACCACACAGTGCTGTCCCTTCATGTTATAGGCCACTCTTACAGTCAGCTTACGCCACTTGGTGAACTATACTGGCCAAGACACAATAGCAGCTAGCTCACTGGTCTCAGACTCTTTTTCCAGTCCAGCATATCTAAAGACTAGAGTTGTTCTGTCACACATAACACTGGCATATGTACAAAACCCTTTTTATGGAGCAGCAGAGCATATGAGGGGCTCTCCAAACCCTGGATTCATCATGATATACCAAAAGCTCCAATATCTCCAGGCTTTCTTTATAAAAGTTTCCTTCCAGGTAACCTATTGAATGGACAGCTGCCAATTTATCAAATTCTTGGCCAGAAGGATTAAGCACAGGCACTGACAAGAAAAGAAACATACAGGAGACTGGCATTGTCATTGGGATGTGGTGTTACCAACCTCAACTTCCTGATACTACTAAATGTCGTATTCCATTATGCCTGCACTCACATCATAACATCTTGTTTTCAGTGGCACATCTCTATTATGCCTAATTTTACAAAGAATCAAAACATCTTGACCTATAGAGCTTAGCATAGGTTCAAAACAAGAGTTTTAAACAATCAGAAGTTAATACCACCTTTATGATCAAGTTTTACTTTGGACCTGCAAGATGAACTATGTTCCCCTGAATACTCCGTTCTTGTGGTTTTGGTTATAATCAGACCTATGCACAAAACCAGCCTTAAGCAGTTGCAAAAATAGGTTTATAAAAATAGGTCACTCTATAAGAATGGTATAAAATTCATCTACTAGGAATTTTCATTGCTTTTCTCTGGTCATTATTTCACAAAGTTCTGTGAGAACCAGGGCTTTGGAGCTGTGCTCCGGCTCCACTCCAGCTCCAGGCAAAAACCTGCAGCTCCACTTCTCCGGGCTCCAGCTCCAGGCTCCGCTCCAAAGCCCTGGTGAGAACTCTAAACCAATACACTAACAATTCTTTCAACATAATGGTGAAGGACAATGGGATAACATGGTTTCTTAATTTTGGTAAATAACATCAATCTTGATGATTCTTATAAATTTATTTAGTTACAATTTTAATGTGAATTAACTTGCTCCCTAAAGCATGGTTAATGGCAAAACTGAATTTTCAGGAGGGCTCGGAATTAAGAGACAGAGTTGGGATGGTGAACTTGGGCTGGTAGGTTTGCTCCATGTGTAGGGGTAATCTGGGAAGAGGCATGGAAGTAGAAGAAGAAACTGAAGAGGGCATCAAGTCTGGCATGATTATTTCACAGCTATCTACCAAGTGTCTGATCATTTTTTACCATAAATAATAATTGTAATTCTTATAGTTAACATTGTATGTAAAGAAGAAAAATAAATATATCTGTCGTATAAATGTCTCAACTTCAATCAAATCAAGTTCCTTCATAAAATGTTTGATTATATTGACTGATCACAGGGAGGTTGCTTTGTCCTAGCTCAACTAGAGTGTTTAAAAGTACTTCTAAAAAAGCTGTATGTAGGAACTTGTGGGTTTCTGAAAAAGAGGCTCTTTAAAATGTGTCCTGTAGTATTAAAAATAATGTAATTTGAAAGGGATTGTCTGCTTGCTGGAAATGGTGGCATTTAAGCCTCTACAATTTTGTCATGTAACTCCAGTATTTTCTGTTTGATTTGTTATTTCTCAGTATAACAGGGATAAGTACAGAAACTATAGATGTGCACACTTCACTGATAACAAGCAATAAAGGGTAAAACTTCAACACCAAGCCTTAACTCACTTAATATAAAATTCAGTAATATAAGCCACTCTAGTTATTTGTATAGGTTTCCAGTATCAGTCATTTCCTTGTGCCTCTTGAGGAGGTTTACTCATAGGTGTGATTAAAACCAATATACAAATTTCACTTAGGACCAGATTCTGCCATCCTTACTTTGCTGGTAGTGATATATGGAGTATGGTACTACTGAACATAAGTAATGGTGGAAGAATCTGTCCCAATATCCATTTTATACGAAAGTGGTTGTAATTATTTTTCTGTAAATGCCATAGTGTTCTCATTGTTATATTACTGATACTTGTTCACTAAAGTTTTGAATAAAGTAAGTACCTTTTAAAACTTGTTCACTAAATGGGGACATTTTGTAACATAGGTAGGTTTTGACTTGGCTCAAAACTTTGAAGGGCAGGAATAGGACAGTGTTTTTAAAAACACATTTGGTTGCTCTTCACCCAAAACACTATTAGCTCTAAGATTTAACATTGAAAAAAGCTTGTAATCAGCACCCACTCACTACTCATTTTTGTGTACATTAGTACAAACAAATTTTGATTGTGCAAATGTTCACCTTGTAACAAATTTGTAATTACAAATACATTTCTTTTGAAACAAAAAAACAAATTTTTCATAGAGGAAGTAGATTAGAAAAGTTAGGATATCCACATAGGAAACACAAACAATACAATCTAGCTTAGTCAACAAACGATGTAGCCCAAATATCAAATAAGCAGGCAACAATTTAGAAGCAAGTCAGAGGCTGAAATTTATTCACCAAAAAAAAAAAAAAAAAGGAATTATACTAAATTAAAAATTGAGTTACTGGTGAGTAAAAGTCATAATTCAGTCTGCCTGCAGCTAATTTGTTAACAGGAAAAAAGAAATTTGTCACTGTGTGTTTGCTTTGCTCTAGTTGATCCTAATAAAATTTGAACTTGGAACCTTGAAGTGAAAGGCTCAGTATTCTAGTTCTATGAGTCATCCAGAATCCAACAGCTAAGCTATATGGCTGTGTTCTGTAGACAGAATATGCCCTCTATTCACCTTTAGACCTTCTAGGAAGGGGACTTTCTAAATATTTTCCATTGCAGAGTGTCCTTTGATTATTTCCCCATGCAATAAGAGGTAACAACGGTAACATTCTTTGCAGAATTTAGGCCATGAAGGCTCTGAAATGTTTTCATATTTATTTAAAGGATGTGACAAATCCATCCTCTTTCACAGCTTTTATATAAAGGTTGAATTAATTATCATATTTCTTCTTCTCATCCCAAGCATCTTTGCAGACATAGGGAGCCAGCATCGCCATTCATGTCTGTCCAGAGCTTGTTCCTCCATTAAGCCCAGCCTGGTCACGTTCCTGCATATGACGTCTCACCATCTAGTGGACAGTTGGCCTCTAGGTCTGAATGACCTTGGTTGCGTTTTCATTATTTTCTTTGGCATACTATCATCAGTCTGTCTACTGCAGTGTCCCCACAATTGGTATATTTATGATTGAAGCCAATCCCATACCCTCATTTCACAATCTACTCTCCCCCTCCCTTCTTAATTTATCTTCAAATCATTTCACTTTATGGCTGCCATCTTCTGAAGAATCCTCATTTCTACTGTCTCAAGCCTTCTGATGCCTGTTTCATTTAACACAGACCATAGAGCAGTACTGTTAGTGCACCGGTTGGATACATTGTCACATTGGTACCAAACCTAACGTTTTTCACCAGTCCATAATTTTTCATATCCTCCAGTGTAAACATGATCATCAGATGGTAATGCCATATGCCTTCCCTAGTTAACATACAGTTTTATGATACAAAGGATTTCCAAAGCAAAGTGTAAAAAGTAAACTTCTAGGAATTCACAGTATTTCTCTGTACAGACTAATGATTTAGAAGATGTGGTTTTATAACTATAGACTATGGTGTGCTTCATTGCCTCCAACCTACAAAACTTGTTACAGCTTCATGGACCCTACAATTTTTTATTCAAGCAAAATTCATTAAGCCTTTAAAGTGAAAATCTTCAGAATTCTTCAACTCCTTTCATGAAGGATTAGCAAAATAAAATGGTTGCAGACATATCTACAGAAAAACATAATTCTCAGTCATGAATACTAACTTTAAGCTTTGCATTGGTAATAGCTGTTTTTTCATCACAGAATTTATCTTAATGTGGATACTGATTAGGTAGAACAAATGAATGAATTATATTTTCCTTTTGAATATTTATAGATGTTGAATTTATTTTTATTAGAATACTCATTTATGTTATATGGAGGAACTGTAGATGAATTAACAAAATGAAGTGATGTTGGAAATTCAAAATACTTGAAGCAGACACTAAGTTCAGCATCAGTCCATTATCCCTTTTCTAAACAGATGTTTATTATCCACATTTTCTGTTAGAAAGTAAAATACTGTTTTGCTTAAAGTACAAAAATTGTAACTCAATTATATAGTAAGTAAATACCACACATAGCAGAAGGGGAAACTACATTAATGCCTCAGATACAGAGGTATTCTGGACACTGTTTTGGGCCCCAAATTTCTGCTGTTGGGGGAGTCAGTGAGACATACATCTTATGGTTTCAAGTAAATAACACTACATGTGGTCATAATAAGTGATAGGGGCCATAAGCATGTATGCACTGTTCTTACGAATTTAATTTTGTATATAATTGGTAGGGCCAATCAAAACTGATTTATTAGGGCCGATCAAGAATGATTAAAATTTTGGACTAAAAATTACTACATTTTTCATTAATTTTTTTCTCCTGGTTTTTTAATTGCTGTAATAATTGGTAGTTTTATAAATACTAAAGCATTTGATTATCTTTACCTAAAATGGAATAAAAGGAAAACGTTAAGGAAGTGAAAGGTGATGATGTGAATTAGCAAGGGAGTTGTGGTGTTTTCAATTAATGCAATCACCATATGTAAATTTGCTAAGTCTTTGAGGTACATAAATTATTTAGTAACCCATTAAAAAAGCCTTTTTAAAGTGCCCATGCCCTAAATTAGATAACAGAGAGAGTAATGCAGGGAAACCCAATCAGAGCATTTCAGTGGGGCCACTAACTTACTGCAACCTAGAAGCAAGAGTGTAAACCTTCGTGAAGAGGGTCATGCATAGCTAAGCAGCTCTGGATCACAATTAAGCACATGTGCACAGTCACACCATTTCCCATATATACTCAGCCCTTTTCTACCATGCACTGTTTAGATTAGAGATGCTGATGGGCAAAGGGCTTGAGAATTACCTCTGCTCAGTGCAGATGAGCTGGGCAGTAAGTGTTATTAACTGCTTGAAATCAGTATGCTCTCTGTTTCAGCAAACTGTTTAAATTTTGGGTAGTTTGTGTGGTTTTTAAAATGTACATCAGAGATATACAAATAGCAACTTTCAGTAACTATCAGCAAAGTGTTTTCTCAGATGGGTTACTCTGTCACATATTGGTTAGATTTAATGGTGCTGTTACTTTTCAATTATTGTTCTACACAAACTGCTTGAAACAGAATCTAAATGCCAAAATCTGTTAGATATATATGTGCAGTTCTCACTGAACTTGACTGCAGTCCTAAGGTAGAGTTGGGTAAATAATTTGTAAAGATTTATTTATTTAATGATGCTTTTTCTTTCAGAATTGTCCACAAACATCAACACTTCATCTAATTTATTCATTGTATGAAAATTATTTGCCAATAATTCTTGGTCTCTAATTTGTTTGTGAACAATTCACTGCACAATTTTTGTCAGAACAAAGACAAATTAGGGGAAGCTGGTCAGGCTTTTAGGTTGACGGGCTGTTATCCATCCCAGGCCCTCAAAGGTCCTGGACCAACGTTGCTTGAATGAAACATGAGCTAAATATCTTATAAATTTTATTAAGCCACAAACAAAACAAAATAGCAAAAAACAAAAAAAGCTAAGAAAACATATTTCTAAAACTAAGCTAATAATATAAAATCATAATAATATCATATAATATAAAACTAAACTAAGCATAAAGCACTCCAACTATCAAACCAAGGGCAAATCAACAAGTTAGTCTTTGTGTTGGATTGGAGTTCAATGCTAAAATTAGTTAAATCCTCAAATTAATACCGAAAACAATCAGTCCTTATATAAATTCTAAGAAGCAGTCTAAACTAAAGAGTTGATTATAGATTCACTACTAAATAATTTTATCAAAGTCAATTAAATCTAATTAGAATGTTTAAGTATCTTAAAACTGAAACCAAACTATCTAACGTCTAAACCACAACCTCAGAGCCAAGTATAAATTTTATGTGCTAGCCAAATCTTTCCTTCCCCCTTCCTCTGCTACCAGGGAAGTTTAATAATGCTGATTTACCAGAGATTATATATGACAATCTCATGTCTCTCAGGCCTTTAAAACATAGGACACACTTTGAATAATCTGAGACAGTATTTGGGATTGTTTAAACTTGGGGAACATTTTCAGCACCTTCCCTGTGTGGACTTTATTGGTGTGCTAATATTCATGCATGCATATAGCCATACTTTCTCGTATATACCCTAAAAATAAAAAGGCTGGAATATCTCCCAGTTAATAAAAACAAAAGCCAAAAATAAAAAAGAGGGAGTTCATGAACATTTCAGCTCTCTGTCTTCTGGACTCTTGTAGAGTAAGAGCTAGAACTGGAGTCTAGAAAGCAGAAGATGCCAGCACTTCTTGCTAGATGGCCTCCTTTGGGTTTAGGGAGAGGTTGGAGTGGTCTGGTTGTTGATGTTATGACTTTCTGTTCCCAAGATGCCTGGTTTTGAACATTCTGGAAAGTTAGTCTTCCCTTGGGTGGCATATTGACCCAAAAGGCGAGGCTTCTTGGCCTTACCTCTGGTTTTTATAATTTGCAGACTCTGCCTACTCTGCCTTGCAGTGCTTCTCTCCATGGTCTTTGGAGAAATTGAGTGCAAGGCCTAACTTGGTGCCACACAACTTGGTTCAGTTTGGTTTGAGTTAGGTCATAATTCACTAGAGTCAACTTGGAAAAGTCCACTTAAATAAGCAATTTAAAAAATAGTCAGTGTTTTGCATGCCTCAGACTGACATGTCTAACCTCCTCCTCCCTGCCAATAAAAAAATCAAAAATCTGTGGGACCATTTGACCACTTTTGAGGAAGCTAGCATGGTTTTATGTAGGCGAAAGATCTTAAAATGTCAGTTTCACCAGTTTATGGAAAGTTCAATATTAAAAAATCCTATAAAATAACTAATTGGATAATAATCAGTCACTCAGTATTCATCATTCAGCAATATTAAAAATACATTCAAATTTATAATCTGTTTAACGTCCTCAGTTTCTTATTCTTCCCTCTCCTTCCGTCCTATTCTGGAGCGAAGGTATAGGTCAAATAGTTTATCTTCTGAAATCTTCATCTTGAGAGAGAAAAGTTACTTTAAAGTTTATCAAGATGAAATCTACCTCCAACAAAATTTAAATTATTTTATAGGTCAGTATTTCCATACAAGTTATTCTTTTCACATGTTGATATTTATAATTCAAAATGTGAACTGCATTGATTGGACACATAAGCCACATCAAATGGCCATAATTCTTACAATCAGGCTTCTAATAGTAATAGTCATGTAAATTGCTCTTTGTAACCCAGACTGCCACCAGCTGACCCCAGAATTCATCACCTATCACTGTGAAGAATTATCTTATTTCACAAAGATCACCCACATCTGAAAGGGTCTCCTGGTCACCAAGACAAACAAGCGGAGAGAGAGACTAGAAACCCATCCTCCTAAAAATTGTTCAGCTCATTCGCACAGGAAGTAATCATGGAAGTAAAAATGTCAATCAAGGCTACTTTCTGCAACTCTGATCCTGTCCTTCCTCCATTGCAAAAGAGAATATAGAGCACCTGGAACCTCCTATTGACAGGTGGTCATAGAGGGGAATTGACCACTAATCCTAAAATGTGGAATTACTCTGAGTACTAAAAAACAAAACAAAACATCACTTTACACTCGAGCAGTATTTCCCAAATTTGGGACTCCGCTTGTGCAGGGAAAGCCCCTGGCGGGGCGGGCCGGTTTGTTTACCTGCCACGTCCGCAGTTTCGGCCGATCGTGGCTCCCACTGGGGGCTGTGGGAAGTGGCATCCCAAGTTTGGGAAACACTGCATTAGAGGTTCAGCAAATTGCTGCTCAGTATATAACCTCTTTTTTTTTTTTTCCCTAAGCAGGCCAATTGAAAATGTACCAAAAACTAGTCTCCAGCACTCCCTGTCAGCTGCCAGTAACCTGGATTCCTCTCGGTCAGATCTCATGCCAGAGGATAGAACAGAGACAGTATTTGTTGCTCTGTTTGATGACTTCCTGTCTGTAGACTAGGGATGTAAGTCCATACTCCTCTCTTCAGCATTTGATAATGTTAAACATCAAATACTCATGTCCTTTTTTCAAGAGGCTGCAGGAATTAACATATCCTGGAAATACTTAGATCATTCCTCTCAAACTGAAGCCAGAGGGTCATTATAAGCAACTTTTTCTTTGTCACTTGAATGAAGAGCAGATGTCCAAAAGATGAACCCAGGAAAGACTGAAGTGATGCTGGTGTCATCACTGATAAAGTTTGCAGATGACATAAAAATTGGGGGAGTGATAAATAATAGAGGACAGGTCTCTGATTAAGAGCAATCTGAATTGTTTGGTAACCTGGGTGCAAACACATAGTGTGTTTTAATACAGATAAATGTAAATGTATGTATCTAGGAACAAAGAATATAGACCATACTTGCAGAAGAGAGGACTCTGTCCTGGGAAGTAGTAACTCTGAAAAAGATTTGGGGGTTGTGGTGGATAATCAGCCGAACATAAGCTCCCTGTGTGACCCTGTGGCTAAAAGAGCTAATGCAATCCTGGGATGCATAAACAAGGGAATCTCAAGTAGGAGTAGAGCGGTTATTTTACTTGTGTCTTTGGCCACTAGATGGATCCCTGCTGCAATAATGTGTCCAGTTCTGGTGTCCACAATTTAAGGATGTTGATAAACTGAGAGGATTTGGAAAAGAGCCAGGGGAATGATTAAAGGATAAGAAAACATGCCTTAAAAAGATTACTAAAAAAACACTTCCAAGTTTAGCTTAGCAAACAAAAGGTTAAGGGGTGACTTAATTACAATTTATTAGTAGTGACAGAGGCCTATTTGTTGTTTACTACTCTGTGTCAGCAACTCTTGTGAGGGCTGAGATATTTATTGCACATAACACACCGTTGTCATGATATATACCCAAAAGGTGGCATGTATCATTGGAAAACTAATAAATCATTGATTAATTCATTAATATTCTTGAGTGATGTATGTATGGGATGTGTACAAAGAGTTAAATATATGCTAGAATTATGTTTTTAAAAAGTTTGGCAAGTAGTCCATAATCACAATCTGCCTTAGACAAGGCATGTGTATTGACTTTTTTGACCAGTCTGCTCTTCAGGCAGAGACAATTAAGGTCCATTTACAAAAAAGTAAACAAAGCCATGACACTAGTGGTGGTGGTGCGGAAAATAGCCTCTTAACTGTAAAGACCGGGGGTCTGACCTTCAAATGATAAACAATTGAATCAACTGACTGTATATGATATTACTATGTTATAAAAATGTATTAAGTAAGGTCTTTTCTGAAAACCTGTGACACAATGGTGATTACTAGCACTGAGAAATGTAGGCATTAATACTATATGAGGAATTATGGATTCTCACTGATGTTATGCTTTAAAGTCTGTGACCAAATGTAGGGAGAAACAGGCTTTCTCCCAGACAGGAGGGAAGGCAGCTATCTACCTGTCTCTAATACAAATTAGGCAGTGTGGAATCAAAACAATGGAAGCCCCATTTACATGGTAGTCATCATGGGGATGGAGACTGCACTTTCTCACTTTCAGGAAGTATTCCTACCTCTTGAAGCAGGGTCAATGAGAGGCCATGCTTTGAGAAGACAGCATGGCATCTACACTCCAGCAGGAGAGAGGATCTTATCTGGCTGACTTTTCAAATAATACATTTCAAGGGTTTACTGGACTATAGAAATAAAGGGGAGATGACTCCATAATTGCCCATCCCTTGGGGGATTAAGGCCCAGCGTTTTTGAAATCACAGAACTTTGAGTCCATCAACCAAGGGGGTTGAAAGCTCTGGGAACTGAATAAAGGTGAAAAACCTGCTTATGTAAAAATTGTAACTTGTGGAAGTTCCTTTTTTTAGTCTTGGAAGTGCGTTTTTATTTTTGTTTGTAACCCTTTCTGTCTTTACTCCTTATACTTGGTATCGTTTAAACCTGTGACTTTTTGTCTAATAAACTTGTTTTACCGTGAACCAATTCAGTTCTTTAATTGAAATAAAAGTGTTTGTCAACCCCCAGCTAAACTAATGAGATTCAGTATATTGTCTCTTTAAAGGAACAACAAATTTAATCACTGTTGTGAATGTTCCAGGAAGGGGCAGGATACTTCAGGGAGACATTTCCAGGGAACTCAGGAGTTGGGCTTCACTGTTTACCTGCCAGGCAGTGTTTGGACTGACAGAGCAGACAAGCTGATATGTCAGGGAGTTGTCATACAGCTTAGCAGTAGCAAAACTCTCACTTGTTGAGGCTGAGATGGGTAACACATTCACTCAGAATTCTGGGAACCCCAGCAGATTGTCACATAGATGGTTTTGGGGAAATTCAGGACTGGGAGGGTGTTTGTGTCACTCTGCAAAAAGTAAGTGGGCGGTGGAAGCCAGGGTGTGACCTGCATGCTTGTGTGCTGGCTGTTGGTGTCGGGGCTATGAGCCATAGCAGCGAAGGCACCCAGAGTTGCACAATCCCTTACTGGTCTGGACTGAACCCAGAAGCATCACTATATCTACCTGGGGAATGAATATTTAATAGTGGGCTCTTCAGTCTAGTGGAGAAAGGTATAACATGATCCAGTGGCTGGAAATTCAAGTGAGAAAAATTCAGACTGGAAATGAGGCATCTATTTTTGACAGTATGGGTAATTAACCACTGGAACAGTTTACAATCAGTGACAATTTTTAAATCAAGATTGGATGTTTTCCGAAAAGATCTGCTGTAGGGATTGTTTTGGGGCAATGCTATGGCCTATCTTATACAGGAGGTCAGATGAGATGATCTCAGTGGTCCCTTCTGGTCCTGAATCTAAGAAAAAAATGCTTCATTGCCATGCTGAAGATGACACTTATGTGTGCGCATGTCTCCTCAGAAATGTCCATTCTCCATCCTCAGCCCACCATTTTTCTACCTACCAATCTACCTTTCTATAACAACTGCAACAGTATTTACTCTCATATAGTTAAGTCTAATAAGAGTAGACTTGGACGCCTCAGTGTTGTTGCTGGATCCCCAAATATCCATGTAATTAAAAATGCCCACTTCAATCTGTGACTAGACAGAAGGTGTCACTCATGCTATTGGACTCAGACCTGGTCAGGGTAATCCAGGTATTTGTGACCTCAATATTTTGATGATTGCAACTGATCTTTTTTAGAAATGAAGCCACATACCCCGAAAGACCTCCAGCTGTTACCAAACCCAGTATTCCATGTCTGCTTAGCAGCACAGGTCTCCATGAAAATATCAGCACAGTGCTCTGCTCTCAACACAGTCTCTCTGTTGAAAACACAGTCCTGCTGAAGGTACCTGTCCTGATATGCAAAGCCCTCCATGTGATTCAGCGTGAGAGATGCCCTCTTCCTCTGTAACCTTGACCTTTTCCAAGAGCTCTGTTACACTGGAACAATGACACTGTTGCCCAAAAGAGGGAGGAGACTGAACTTTCTCAGGACTATAGACCCCAATGCTGTAAAAGATGAAGATAGTTTTGATAGTAATAAAGTTAAATACAAACCTCAGACTTTTTTATTAGCTTCTCAATCAGTTTTACACACAGCATTAAAAAAAAAAAGAACCTTTAAACTAATCAAGGTATTTTTCTTACAGGCTGAAAGAAAGGAGGAGAGAGAGATTATTATTTCAATGTTTAAATACTTATGAAAATACAGTGCTGGAAGTGTCAGGTAGATTAGATTACAAATGGAAAATTCACTTTCTGCCAATATTCTCCAATTCACGTGAAGTCACTGTTTCAGCTAACATTTCTATCATTAAAGCCATTTGCTAGAATATGAATATAAAGAGAACACAAAGGGGCAAAAAAGACAGAATGAATTAATTTAAAATTTCCAATAGGTATTTGTGGAAATGTTTCCCCAGTATTTTCCAAGCTCTAACATGAAGGCAGACTTAGTCCATTGGACTGCATTTATGCTCAAGTTTCCAGAGATTCCATAGAAAATGCAGCTGTACAAGGCAGTTAAAGAGAAAGGAAGGTTTTTCCCTTTGTACTGTTTCTGCAAAATGTCTAACATACAGTATGAAACCAAAAACCACATCCAAACGAGTGCATGAATGCTTTATGAGGAAGAGAGGAAGAATTATTGCTTGCTTATGACCAGAGCAAGGCCATCAATACTTATGTGAATATCAGGGAAGGAAAGTGGCCCTCCCAAACAGCTCATGTCTTATCACAATTTCATAAAATTGTTTTGTAAATAGAAAACCACTGAGAATCATTTTACATAAAACCTGTCTTAAATATTGCAATTTTTGTTTGTAATTTAGACTTGAAAAGAACATATACTGTGCACCTATTATGTCTCGTATGATGCTGTGGTTCCCACTGAGACAAACTTTTTCCTTTTGCTTCAGTCCATTTGCTTCATCTATTAAAGACTTTAAACTTGACATCATATTTGTCTGACATTTTTTCAATCAGCCTGAAAGCAGCTGTGTTAAAAAAAATCACATGATCTTGCTTAACTCTGCTAGCAAAACTTTAGTCCACATACATGTCTATATTTAATTTCTAGTCACATTTCCAACATAGATTTAATTCAAAACTCCATTTTTATTCTTTGCTCACATTTCCACCCTGGATTTTCTTTTGTTGTGTGTCTCGTCTCATCATCCCCACCCCATCTTCTGACTTCCCATTCATATCTTTATATACTCCAGTGTGGGGGAAATGCATGGAGAATGAACTAGTTACTCCAATGCTGCAACTGATAGCATGTGGGCAGAACACTGTGCTCGCATGGAGCCCTGTTGAAATCAGTGGAGTTCTATATGGATGCAGCAGCCCACCCAGATGCTATCAGTTGCAAGATTGAGGCCTAAGCACAGATGTCATCCTTATCAAGTGCACCAATCTTCTGGATTCAGGTCCCTCTTAAAAATACCTCTTCAGTGATGCCAGTAAGAAGTGAGATGATAATTTTTTAAAAACCCACTAAATCAGTACCACCTGTAGATTTTCGTATGTAATCTCCTAATGGTCTTGTAATATGAGACACTGGTCCTTTTCCAAACCCCAAATTGTTGAACAGGTGTATGGCATTCCTTAATTTACCCAAAAACTTTTCTTTAGCTTTGGTAAGCCAACCCATGAGTGTTTCACAGCAGTCAGCTGATTTTCCTTGAAATATGTCTTTCATGTGACTTATTGCTTGCTGAGAGAGAGCCTAATTAAATCTAATGGACTGCTGGTACACAGTTATTGGAATATTGACATTTTATCACCAATTAGGCTGTTTTCCTTATCTCATTATCCTGTTAGCTTGCTTTTTATCACTTTACCTTATAGGATTAGGAAATGCTTCTTCCTTTATCTTTTGACTGTTTTTTTTTAATCAAGGTTGGGGTTTTTTTGGCGGGGTGAGGGGGGAAGGGAAGGGTTGTTTGTTTGGGGGGAAGGGAAGATAGGAGCTTTATGGGTCAAAAGATAAGTTTATGAGTCATTAAAATCTGTACTTACGTAACTAGAAAATAAAAATCATCCTATATTTCTGTCTTCTATCCTGTAGCTCTACCTTTTTAGTCTGTCTTTTTCCAAAAATATGTCCTTCTTCGTGAACTAAACTATTGTATGCTACATCTGCTTTAAACCTGGGAATTGTTTTTCATACTGCAGCCCACTTTTCAGCCTGAATCACATGAATTCTAAAGCTTTGCTCTACTTTAATCCATGGCAGCTTGGCTTTGGTCACGCTGCAGTGAGTTCCACTCCACCACTCCTGCCCTCTTGTACGGTTTCTTCAAATTATAAGTGTAATTTTGTCTATGAGACAGATTCTCGAGGTGGTATCGCTGCTGTGCACATAATCTGCCTTTAAAGACAGGTTAGCATACTCTGGCGAGATCACCGCAATGCAGTGATCCTCAGGCGGCACAGAGCAGGTGTAGATATATTTAATATCCATCACCCTCCCTGCTGTTGGTCAGAAGGGATAAACTGGAGGAAAAGGGGTGTGACTAGACCCCTTTGTGCTGTGCCTGCCCTTTTCTGTGCTTTCAGACAGGACTATTGCAACACGAGGTAGGAGAGCAGCTCTCCGCCTGTTCAAATACAACACAGGGGGTCTGGCCTGCACAGTGCTGCACCAAGATCAGGGTAGAGCAAAAGTGAGCTCAAGCCAATTTTGCACACACACCCTGACTCGGTCTCTGTGCAGTTTAGCCACAAGCTAGTATCTGGCCCATAATTTCTACAGTGCCAAAAGTATGCATGGTGTTTTACAGGACTATTTATGTAAATTGTGGGGTGAAAAAATCAACACTGAAATGGAGGTGGGGAAGATAGGTGTCAAGTAGGGGAACTGGGATCATGTTGCATAGGAATTTGAAAATGGAATGTAGAGCCGAATTCATCCCCAAGGTAAGCAAGTGCTACTCTGCTGATATTGATGGAGTTGCATTTGCTTATAGCAAAAACTAACTAATGTGTAGAGCCCTAATGTCCATAAGTCATTATAAGTGATCTTCATAGTCACTTTTACCCAAGATATAGTATCTGCCAAGTACATAGATTGTTTTGTTAATGACTAGGTGCTGTTAACTGGTGAAGTGTGAGGCTCATCTATCTCTTCTGTTACTCTGAATCAATTTTCAGTAAACATTATTGATGAAATTATAGGAAGCCAGAAGCCTGAACATTAGAGAGAAACTGGGATGAGATTGAAATATTTCCTACATGTCAGTAGATTTGCAAACCAAGAACATTATTCATGGGCTAGAGGATTATCGCAAATGTCAGTTCTCCACAAAAGTTATGGAATACAAATGAATGGCCTAAATAATTGAGCTAAATGTCACAGCTTTCTGATTCAGTATTCTCCGATGAAGGAACAAAAACAAATGTTTATGAACCAGTAAGAGGGAAGATTATTCGTTACATTTCTACTTCATTACAATTCTACTTCATTGCTATTGCATTGGTGTCCAAAGGTTCCATTCAGAATCACAGCTCCATTGTGCTTGGCACTGTACAAACACATAGGATGCATTGTCCCTGCTCTGGAGAGTTTGCAATCTAAAAAGACCAAGACATATGATTGGTAGGAGAAAGAGTTCAACATACAAGCAAAGAGATTCAAGGAGGAGCATGGGGAATTTTAGAGCTTCATTCTGTAATTCTGGTGTTATAAATTGGTTAGGATTTGCATGGTGGTACTGGGGGATACCCTCTAGGGTCCAAGTTACTGAGAAGAGCATTTTGGTTCGAGTAGGTACTAAGGTTTCCCCTTGACTCATCTGTTACTTCTGAAGCCTTTGTGGGGAGGTAAGGGCTTTAAAACACTGCCCTGAGTAGGACATATGGTAGACTGTCTTTCCAATTAATTGACCCCCAAATTGTGTAGATGGCATGCCATACAGATGTCTTGGAGAAACATGGCATATCATGCAGATGCAAGGGAGAGACATACAAGTTACTTACTAATTCTAACTACACAGAAACTAAAAAAAGTAATGGCTCCACACTAATTTATGAATTCACATTAAATAACTTGTTTTTACTAACTACTCTGAAATACAGATATTTAATTTCATACTGCTGTCTAGCTAGCAATACACAGATTATGGTGGTGAGGAGTTGGTTCTGAAATGATAGAAAAAGTCACTCAGTATCATAACACATTGTTATTATCACAATGGATTAACAGCTTGTGTCACAATTATATTAGATATAGGAACAACAGTAGCAGAGATGGCAACATCTGCATCACTCTCCACTAGCTGATATATGTTACTCAATTTGAGGGGCCTGTATGGGGATGAACCATAATATGGACTATGCTGAGACTGGTAGCCTTTAAAAGTGACCTGAAGTGATATGAAATCAATGATAGGAAGAGCACACATGCATCTATTATTATGACAAGGTTTTACTGAAAGCTGGATATGCTGTCACTATGACCAGATGGACTAGGTTGCCTTTGCCAAGTCTGTTTCAAAGTGATCAGGAGTATAACATATAATATTCAATAACTAATCCACAGAATCAAGGAAAGTTTGTAGTGTCCAGCAATTGTTTTGTATGGGATTGCCTTCTCTCCAGCTCGGTTATCCCAACAGGCAAAGAAAAAATGACTCCATCATATGAAAGTAGTGAAATTCACGTGCAATATGGTACGCTTAACTACATCTTTTCCTTTCCTATTGGAAGTACCAAATAAGTTCAGTAGAAGGACGCATTCCTTTCCCCTCCTCGTTCATATTTTATCATGGTTTATTTTTTAGCTGCCTGCTTCTTAATGGCTTTTTGGTAATCTGCCTGTTACATGCAAACCATCCACTATTTTGCACAGCTCTTTAGTACTGCAGTACTTAGATGAGGCAAAACTAAAATCACAATTTGACCTCTTTCCCTCTTCATAGAGTGGTTAAAAAAAATCCGCACATGATGGACAGAAAGAATAGAACTGAGTAGTTAATGTTCATTCCTGATTTCTCCTGTTACCACAGTAGACAGGCCAGATTTTGGTAGACATTGTATTTTTGAGGAGGGGCAGACACCTGCAGTTGAATATTGGACACAAACATATCTGCTCTTTGTTTTTACAGCACTATAATTTCTTCTAAATCAGGATGAGAATGGTTGATGAGCTTTCCTGGGGAACTAGCAAAGGAACTGGACCACAGAATTATTTTGTTTTCACTACTGGGCTTGATCAGTTGTTTGGGCCAGATATCAAATAGATCTGGAGCACTATCCATCCATGAGAAGAGAGTACCATCTCACAGTAACACACATGTACACAAGTGATCTATGATAAGAAGAAGTATTTGAAAGTGTTTGAGTCAAGAGTGACATTGATTTATGAATAGGGAGAGGTATGCCTGAGGATATGGTTTAGTGGTCTTAGCAGTATGCATGAATGCCTACACTACCTGGAACTGCTTTCTGACTAATTCTCTTAAAGTCCTAGTTTATCTGAGTTAAATTTAGGTGAATCAATGCGTCTTAGATTGTTTTATCTCTTTTAGATGATATTGCAAAAGCTGAGGTACAACTCCTGTTTCCCTTGTGTGGTCATTACCTGAAAGATCCACAGCACTGTTCATAAGACTGAGAATTTGCCATCATGTGCTTCACCAATATTGTTCAGCATTCTCTGCTCCAGTTGTCCTCCTGGCTGACAGCCTCTTATTGTAATCTATCTACGTGTTTATACTGCACCTTCATGATTTAGTGGGTGTTGGTCCTGCTTTGAGCAGGGGATTGGACTAGATGACCTCCTGAGGTCTCTTCCAACCCTAATATTCTATGATTCTATGATCATCAGAATATGTGAGCACTATTGTGAGACTTGAAAAATAAGTCAGGATGATACAACCCCCCTCTCAAAAGATGGCTGCATTTCAGTGGTGAAGTTTTTTCCTCTACATATAATTCTTAAAGCTCTTTAGAATCTCTCTAGATGAAAATCTGTATGAAAATAAGGCATTATTATTTATCCTAATACCCAGTGCAAGACAGGTACTGTGAGAGCCTTATAAAATGATGGAATATAGGGGTAGCATTATGAAATACTTGTTTGAATCAAGCCATATTAAGTTAATAGCAGATTAATTTTAGGATCAAAGTTTAAAAAATATCTTCCAAAGAACACTATAATTTTAAAGATAAGGGGGTGTCAAGGTTCCTCCCCCACTCTGAACTCTAGGGTACAGGTGTGGGGACCTGCATGAAAACCTCCTAAACTTACTTTTACCAGCTTAGGTTAAAACTTCCCCAAGGTACAAATTAATTTTACACTTTGCCCTTGGAATTTCCACTGCCACCACCAAACTTTAACTGGGTTTACTGGGAAACGTAGTTTGGACACGTCTTTCCCCCCAAAATCCTCCCAACCCTTGCACCCCACTTCCTGGGGAAGGTTTGGTAAAAATCCTCACCAATTTGCATAGGTGACCACAGACCCAAACCCTTGGATCTTAGAACAATGAAAAAGCATTCAGTTTTCTTACAAGAAGACTTTTAATAGAAGTAAAGGAATCCCTTCTGTAAAATCAGGATGGTAGATACCTTACAGGGTAATTAGATTCAAAACATAGAGAATCCCTCTAGGCAAAACCTTAAGTTACAAAAAAGACACACAGACAGGGATAGTCATTCTATCAGCACAGTTCTTTTCTCAGCCATTTAAAGAAATCATAATCTAACACATACCTAGCTAGATTACTTACTAAAAGTTCTAAGACTCCATTCCTGTTCTGTCCCTGGCAAAAGCAGCATACAGACAGCCCCAGACCCTTTGTTTCTCTCCGTCCTCCCAGCTTTTGAAAGTATCTTGTCTCCTCATTGGTCATTTTGGTCAGGTGCCAGCGAGGTTACCTTTAACTTCTTAACCCTTTACAGGTGAGAGGATTTTTCCTCTGGCCAGGAGGGATTTTAAAGGGGTTTACCCTTCCCTTTATATTTATAACAGGGGGAAATAAATAAGAGTTTAGAAATTCGGTCATATCTTTTATTTTTTAACTGCAGCTACTCACCAGTTTACGCCCCTTCCCCCCAAATGTTGCCATTGTTTTTTGTACAGTTCCTACTGAGAAACAGATTTCTCTACTTTGTGACATTTTCTTGTTGGCTTTTAAAAATAGAAAAGGACAGCTTCATACCTGGATCTGTGTTACAGTCATACAGTGTTAATCCTGAAAAGGCATACTTCTCACTGAGGGGGTTAGTGTACTGTTGTGGACCACCATTCAGTATCTGTTATCACTTCTTAGATCTAGAATCACAAACATCATGAATATTTGTCAGTTGATCTTTATTTCTCTATAAAATAAGCCCAATGACAGGAATTCTCTTGGGACAGGAATGCAATTTAACTTTCTAAATGCTCAAATAAAAACAATAGATCGGTTCAAGATGCTGTACTTCCTGAGGTATGTCTGCATAACATAAAAAGCCCAGGGCACAGCCGCAGCTGGCCCAGGTTAGCTGACTCGGGCTTGCGGGATTCAGGCTGTGGGGCTATGACCCAGGCCAGCTGTGGATGTTTTACTGAAGTGTAGACATATCCCTAGCTTCTAACCCTAGGCAATAGGCCGTGCCGGGCCACCTGCTGCATCTCCGAGTCCGTATGGAGGGGCTCGTGGTCAACTTTGTTAATATCTATGCCCCGACTACGAGCCCGAAACGGCAACAATTCTATCAGCGGGTGTCCGACTTCCTCGGCACCCTAGATTCTCACGAGTGCCTAGTCCTGGGAGGGAACTTTAACACCATCCTCGAGGAATGGGACCGCTCAGGGGCCGAGCTGAGCCCGGCCGCTGCGAACATTCTCCGAGAAATAGTTGAATATCACTTCCTAGTAGACGTCTGGTGTGACCACCACCCAGATGACACTTCCACATTCACCTTTGTTCGGGTGGAGGCCCATCGGTCACACCACTCTCGTTTGGACCGTATTTATTTATCCCGTTTCCATCTTTCACAGGCCCACTCCTCCAACATTCGGCCAGCCCCATTTTCCGACCATCATCTAGCCACCCTAACAGCCTCCCTCCATGCAGAGAGGCCGGGGCCGGCCTATTGGCACTTTAACAACAGCCTGTTGGAGGACGAGGGCTTTGTGACGTCCTTCCGGGAGTTTTGACTGGCCTGGCAAGAGCAACGGTATGCCTTTCCCTCGGCGCAGCAATGGTGGGATCTAGGGAAGGTGCGCGCCAAGCTCTTCTGCTGTGACTACACCCGGGGCACCAGCTAACGGAGAAATGCAGCAATAGAGTAGTTGGAACGGGAGGTCTTAGAGATGGAGAGACGTCTGGCCGCCAGCCCCGAGGACCCGTCCCTCTGCGGAGCATGCCGGGAGAAGCGGGAAGAGCTCCGGGTCCTCGAGGACCATCGGGCCTGAAGTGCCTTTGTTCGATCCCGCATTCGCCTCCTTCGGGAGATGGATCGCGGCTCCCGTTTCTTCTACGCCCCGGAGAAAACAAGGGGGGCCAAGAAACACGTCACCTGCCTTCTAGCAGAAGACGGCACCCCCCTCACGGATCCGGTGGAGATGTGTGGGAGGGCCTGTGACTTCTACACAAGCCTTTTCTCCCTGGTTCCGACCGATCCTGGCGCTTGCAGGGTGCTCTGGGAGGAACTCCCCACGGTCAGCTTGGGCGACCGAGACCGGCTAGAGCTGCCTCTCACCCTGGCTGAGTTCTCGGAAGCCCTCCGTCGCATGCTCACCAATAAATCTCCGGGCATGGACGGGCTGACCGTGGAGTTCTACCGCATGTTCTGGGACATCCTTGGCCAAAATCTAGCCACTGTCTGGGCTGAGTCTTTGCAGGGCGGGGTCCTCCCTCTTTCGTGCAGGCGAGCAGTGCTCGCCTTGTTGCCGAAGAAGGGGGACCTCCGCGATTTACGAAACTGGCGTCCCGTCTCACTCCTTAGCACGGACTACAAAATTGTAGCGAAAGCAATCTCACTGCGGCTAGGGTCCGTGATGGCAGACGTGATCCACGCAGACCAGACCTATACTCTCCCAGGTCGCAGCATTTTCAACAACCTATTTCTAGTCCGAGACCTTTTGGAACTCAGGCGTAGAGACAGTCTGTCGTTCGCCCTCCTGTCTCTCGATCAGGAGAAGGCGTTCGATAGAGTAGACCATGAGTACCTCCTGAGCACTCTGCAGGCGTTTGGATTCGGACCTCAGTTTGTGAGTTTTCTCCGAGTGCTGTACGCCTCCGCAGAGTGTTTGGTTAGGCTCAACTGGACCCTGACCGAGCCGGTCAGCTTCGGGCGAGGAGTATGGCAGGGGTGCCCCCTCTCGGGCCAGCTGTACGCTCTGGCGATCGAGCCTTTTCTCTGTCTCTTCCGCAGAAGGTTGACAGGGTTGGTGCTGCGGAAGCCGGAGCTGCGGCTGGTCCTGTCGGCGTACGCCGATGACGTGCTCCTCGTGGTCCAGGATCCGGGCGACTTGGCACGGGTGGAGGCTTGCCAGGCCATCTATTCGGCAGCCTCCTCCGCCCGAGTCAACTGGGTCAAGAGCTCTGGCTTGGCGGTGGGGGACTGGCGGCAGGTGAGCTCCCTCCCACCCGCGCTTCAGACCATCCGTTGGAGTGCGGGTCCACTGCTCTACCTAGGGGTTTACCTTTCTGCCACGCACCCTTCCCCGCCGGAGAACTGGCAAAATTTAGAGGGCGGGGTGATAGAGCGGCTCCGGAAATGGACGAGGCTACTCCGATGTCTCTCTCTCCGAGGGAGAGCACTGGTGCTTAACCAACTAGTCCTGTCCACGCTCTGGTACCGGCTCAACACCCTGGTCCCGGCCCCGGGTTTCCTGACCAACCTCCGGACATCGATTCTAGAGTTCTTTTGGTCAGGAATGCACTGGGCCCCTGTTGGGGTTCTTCATCTACCCCTGAAGGAAGGAGGGCAGGGCCTGAAGTGTCTGCACACTCAGGTCCGTGTCTTCCGCCTCCAGGCCCTGCAGAGGCTCCTTTATAGTGCAGGTAGTTCGACGTGGAGCATATTGGCGCACGCCTTCCTGCGCCGCTTCCAAGGGCTCCGATACGACCGGCAGCTCTTTTATCTCGGTCCGAGAGGTTTTCCGCGAGACCTCTCCGGGCTGCCGGTCTTCTACCAGGACCTGCTCCGGACCTGGAAACTGTTCTCAATGACCAAGTCCGTGGCGGCCACCGTGGGAGCAGATCTCCTCACGGAGCCCCTGCTACACAACCCCCAGCTCCGTGTGCAGGTGGCGGAGTCCCGCTCGGTGCGCCAGAGTTTGGTCCTGGTGGAAGTCACGAGAATCGGAGACCTCCTGGACTACGACCGGGGAGACTGGCTGGATCCCCTGACGCTCACCTGGCGCATGGGACTCTCCAGACCTCGTACCCCCCGGCGTGTACTTCAGGAGGTGAAGGCCGCCTTGACGCCCGCTGCTCAGGTTTATCTTAATTGAGCCCTGCGCGAGGGCGCACCCCGTCCACCCTCTACCCCAGGCCCGCCGGACCTTTCAATTGGGCCGCTACCCCGTAGATCCCAAAAAAACCCTCACCCTTTCACTGCAAGCCAGCTGCATGAACTGCAGCTGGTCAGCTTCCAAATCGCGCCATGGAAATATTTATACACACTCATGCTTCACACCCTTCATGCCCACACCCTGGTGTCCCACCCCAATACAAAGTGGCGGGACCTCCTGCCACCTTTGGAGGGTGAGCAACCTCGGTGGGCCAGCCTGTATTCCACCTTGGTCCCGAGGCCCGTCGGGGACATTAGTTGGCGGCTCCTTCACGAATCTCTGAGCACGGGCGTGTTTTTGACACGGTTTACCCCCATCCCGGATACTTGCCCTTTTTGCAGCGTGAGGGAAACCCTGGCGCACGTATATTTAGAGTGTGCCAGATTGCAGCCCCTTTTCCGGCTTCTCACGAATATTTTATTATGCTTTTGGCTACACTTTTCCCCTCACCTTTTTATCTACACACTCCCCATCCGTGGCCCCACAAAATCACGAGATCTCCTGGTTAACCTCCTCCTAGTCCTAGCTAAAACAGCCATTTATAAAACCAGAGAGGGGAGGTTGGCTAATGAAGCATCCTGCGATTGTAGGGCCGTTTTCCGATCCTCAGTACATTCACGTATTCAGGCAGAGTTCCTCTGGGCGGCATCCACCGACTCCCTTGACACCTTCGAGGAGCGGTGGGCGCTGTCCGAGGTTCTCTGCTTGGTGACCCCGTCCGGTTCCCTCCGTCTGACCCTTTGATTGAGGGGAAGAGCGAGAGACCCCAGCCCCAGCCATTGCCGCTGTGGATACCATCATCATTGTCACCTAGGAGGGGTCCTATAACACGTGGGTGTAACCCCCCCCCAAACCGCCCATCCCGTAGCAGTGCCCATCTTGTCGGGCACTCTCAGGAGAGGAATAATCGGTGACAGTGGGCGTGGCACTAGGTAACTCGAGGGGGTGGAAGACCACGAGTGTCGAGGAAGCCCCCCCGCTCTAGGCCACCAGGTAACTCAGGAGGGTGGAAGACCACGAGTGTCTGGGCCCAGGCTAGCCTGAACACTTCTCCCTCCTGAAGGCTGCTGTGTTATACCTTCTGTTTGCTCTTGTTTTGTTGCATGGTTTTGCTTTATCTTCTTTGATGATTCTTTGTAAGTGTTACACAAATAACATTTTTTTCTGCTTCAAAAAAAAAAAAACCCTAGGCAATAACCTATAGGAAGAGAAGTCTTCCGGTTGTCCTAATGGACACCAATTTTAACTTTCTGTTGGTCCAGTAAAAGGAGTGAATCCCAGACTATCCACTGAGGTGGCCCAACCACTGGGTTTTTGATATTGAGCTCAGGGAATGCTAACTCAAACATTCTATCTGATTTCTGCTGTTGTGGTAGGACAGAGTGGGAGAAATCCAGATTCTCAAATAGCCAAGACTGAAGCCATATATGGATTTAAAGAACAAAGTGATCTCCTTGAATTCAGCCTGAAGCAAATAGGAAACCACAAGTGTAACATGCTTTCTGTGGCTAACAACATTAAGAAGGTAGGCACCCATATGCTGTGCTAGCTTAAGTCTTGAGTGGCCTTCAGCAGCAATATGGGCTAGAGCATAAATAACTGTGATGAGGTTCAGATCTGAAATAACAGCTGCAAATGCCTAGCCAGATGCAAACAGAAGAGGTACTTTTGGCTACTGATGCATGCCTGCTTGATATCAGATGAGATCATATATAAAGCATCATCCTCAGATTGTGAGCTGCTTGAATGAACAATGGGCAAACTCCCTCAAGAATAGGACAGAAACCAAAACTGTTGTATCTTCTGGGGCAGATTTTCTGCCATGTTCCATTCCCTGGACTTCTCATGTCACATAAAAGTAGTGGAAACTCCCTGCTTAGTATTTCCTTGCAGAGAGGCATCCCCAACCTACATAGAGTGTCCATAGACAACTGGTGGAAATTGTAGTAGGCTACTGTAACCTTCACAAGGCCTGGTGCAGAGGATTCAGGAGTTATTACTGGCTCCCTGTCAGACACTCTTCCAGTCTGCTGTGCCCACTTCCAAATCCTTCTTGAATCCCATTGACATTTACCTTCATTTTATCTGGAAGAACTTTCAGCCACTTTGTTCTATTCTAGTCTCTAGGCTCAGCCAAACACTGGGAACTCAAGAACAATGCATCGTTTGGATTGGGAGAAAGGAGACAGAGTTGTGTGGTGTTTGCAGTCTGGTGACCCCACCCACAGCTGTCTGGCATGATTGTGTCAAACATATACATGTTTAACAAGTTTGTGTGTGTGCGGGTAGATCAGGGGTTCCCAAACTTGGTTCACGGCTTGTTCAAGGTAAGCCCCTTGCAGGCTGCAAGATGCTTTGTTTACCCAAGGTTCCACAGGTACGGCTGCTCGCAGCTCCCAGTGGTCATGATTTGCCATTCGCGGCCAATGGGAGCTGCGGGAAGTGGTGTGGGCCGGGCCACTGCTTCCTGCAGCTCCTATTGGCTGGGAACGGTGAACCGTGGCCACTGGGAACTGCGAGCAGCCGTACCTACGGATGTTCGGGTAAACAAAGCGTCTCGCAGCCCACCAGGGGCTTACTCTGAACAAGCCATGAAGCAAGTTTGGGAACCCCTGGGGTAGATGAAACTTTGTGTTGATTACCCCATATGAAAGTTCCCTTGAGGCAGGTGACTGATTATGAAAAACATCTGAGGGATCTTCCAGTCAGAGATTATCAGAATCACTCACCAGCCTGGGTCCATATGTACCTAAACAAAATCTTGTGGTCAACATATGAAAAGTTGCTGATACTGAACAGAAGGAAACTGCATATACAACTAACTGTTGTCTATCGCAAGGAGATCAACCAGTAAACTATTTCAGTATTCACAGCATTTCCAGATATAAAGCCAGACTGAATGTGATCAAGGAAAACTGAGGACGTTTAACTGAGACCAAAGTTGCCTCACCACAACCTTTTCACCAACCTTCCCTAAATTAGAAGGGTTAGAGATTGGGCAATAATTCCCAAGTATTTGAAGGTAACTGTATTCTGATGCAGAGCACCTTTGATGCCCAGCCCAGTCGATGGGATCTGCAAGTGCTCTGACAATCAGGCCATTAGGAATTTTAATTCTTACAAAAGAAACTGACATTACCTGGATACGTGTTCTGCAACACACTTTAAGACCACCATTTGCCTGATGGACTGAGATTGGAAGTAGTCTGTTCTTTCACATCATAGAGGGGTATCTGTGTCTCTGATAAGTGACATTTCCCTGTTCTGAATCTCTCTTTTACAAGTAGTGGCTATAAAGATTGTATATATTCATAGTTTCCAAGGTCAGAAGGGACCATTGTGATCATCTAGTCTGACCTTCTGTATAACACAGGCCATAGAACTTCCCCAAAATAATTCCTAGAGCAGATCTTTTAGAAAAACATCCAATCTTGATTTAAAAATGGTCAGTGATGGAGAATCCACCATGACCCTCAGTAACTTATTCCACTAGTTAATTACTCTCACCATTAAAAAATTATGCCTTATTTCTGGTCTGAATTTATTTAGCTTTAATTTCCAGCCATGATCCATGTTATACCTTTCTCTGCTAGATTGATGTGCCCATTATCAAATATTTGTTCACCATGTAGATACTTATACTGTAATCAAGTCACCTTCTCTTTGTTAAGCTACATAGATAGAACTCCTTGAATCTATCAATATAAAGAATGTTTTCTAATCCTTAACTCATTCTTGTAGCTCTTCTCTGATACCTCTCCAATTTATCAACCTCCTTCTTGAATTGTGGGCACCCGAACTGGGCATAGTATTCTAGAAGGGGTCAGACTAGTGCCAAATACAGAAGTAAAATAACCTCTCTGCTCCTTCTCAAGATTTCCCTGTTTATGTATCCCGGGATTGCATTAGTTCTTTTGGCCACAGCATCACTTTGAGAGTTCATGTTCAGTTGATTATCCACCATGACCCCCAAATGTTTTTCAGAGTCAGTACTGCCTAGGACAGAGTCCCCAATTCTGTAAGTATAGCCTACATTATTTGTTCCTAGATGTATACATTTACATTTAGCCATATTAAAATACATATTGTTTGCTTGCACCCAGTTTACCAAGCAATCCAGATCACTTTGAATCAGTAACCTGTGCTCTTCATTATTTACTGCTCTCTCAATTTTTGTGTCATCTGAAACTTTATCTGTGATGATTTTATGTTTTCTTCCAGGTCATTCCTAATAATGTTAAATAACATAAGGGCAAGAACTGATCCCTGTGGCCCCACTGGAAACACACCCACTCGATGATTCCCCATTTATAATTAAATTTTGACACCTATCAGTTGGGCCATTTTTTTAATCCATTTGATACGTGCCATATTAATTTTATATCGCTCTAGTGTTTTAGTCAAAATGCTGTGTGGTATCAAGTCAAACGCCTTATAAAAATCTACATATATTATATCAATGAGATTACCTTTATCAACCAAACTTGTAATCTCATCAAAAATAAGATATCAAGTTAGTTTCACAGGATCTATTTTCCATAAAGCCATGTTGATTTGTATTAATTAAGTTATGCTCCTTTAATTCTTTATTAATTGAGCATTATATCAGTCACACCATTATTTTACCTGGGATTGATGTCAGGCGGACAGGCATATAATTACCCAGGTCATCCAGTTTTCCCTTTTTAAAAATTGGCACAACATTCGCCTTCTGGAACTTTCCCAGTGCTCCAAGATGTATTGAAAATCAACTTTAGCTTTCCAGGGAGCTTTCAGCCAGCTCTTCTAAAACTCTTGAATGCAAGTTATCTGGACCTGCTGATTTAAAAATGTTTAATTTTAGTGGTTTCTGTTTAACATTCTCTAGAGATACTAATTTAATGAAAGACTTACCACCACCATCTGATGAGACTATATCATCTGTTTTTTCCCCCAAATACAGCACAGAAACATTTATTGAACACATCTGCCTTTTCTTCATTATTTATAATTCTACCATTTCCATCGAGTAATGGACTAATACCATTGTCAGGATTCTTTTGTTTCCTAAAATATTTTTAAATAAGGTTTTATTGTCCTTAACTCTGTTGGACATAGATTTATCCTTGTGTCCCTTTGCTTCCTGATAGTTTTCTACAAATCTTAAATTCTGATTTATATTCATTACTATCAACTTCCCCTTTCTTCCATGTTTATATATATATATATATATATATAGCTGCCTTCACTTCCCCTTTAAACCAGGTCAACTTTTTTAACAATAGAGCCTTCTTCCTCGATTATGTTTTTTCAGGCATCTAGTAACATGTTCTCAAATGATTCCCATTTATCATTCACGTTTTTCTGATTGCATTCTTCCTCCCTGATTTGGCTCATAATTGTTTTCAGCTTTGTGAAATTGGCCCCATGAAAGCACCAGAAATATGTATTACTGGTCTGAGCTTTATTCTGCTTGCACAGTATAAATGTGATCAAGTCATGATCACTTGTACCTAAGCTACCACTATTTTTTGGTTCTGTGATCAGTTCCTCTTTATCTGTTAGTAGAAAGTCTAATAAAGAATTCCCCCAGGTTGAGTGCAACACTTTTTGAGTCAGGAATTGTCATCTAAAATCTATAATCAATCCTTGATTAAATGACAAAGAATGTACTCATCCAGATGGCATAGGTAGTAACAATGCAGAGCTGATTGAGAGTGCTCAGACTTACAGTACCCTGCTTAAACTCCTGTATTTCTTACAAATGAAAAAAATTGTGTTATAACAACCTTGACTAGATAAATCTGGTGCATCTGCATTCCCACCCAGCAGCATCATGTGGGGTAGCATCATTACCTCCCCCAGAACCCTTTCCTTACCTTTGAGGTAGCAGTGGTAGATGCTTCAACAGACTATGTGGCATCTGGACTTGAGCTGATCTGTATGGAAAGGAGTTTGGCTGTTGAAAGTAATATGTAGGAAAAGGAGGCAGTTGAGTACAGTGAGGTGATTCAGCGCAGGGAGAGGAGACGTGGGTAGAAACCTAATTTACTAAGAAAGGTTAAAGTGGACATTTTGGGTAATGGACTGAGATTGAATATCAGAAATACCTGATTCAGTAGGGATAGCAACTGCAGCTCCATAGATAGGGGGTGAATAAGGATCAGAGCAAAAGCTTTGAAAATAATCACCATAAGAATCATAAGGAAGGGAAGAAAAAAACAAACTCATTTTAAAAATCACATACATGCACAGAACCAAGCTCTCTGAGGTCATGAATCACTCCGTTATCTTTGCTAGGGTTAATCTAGATTCAGGTCAATGTAAGACAGGTCAGAATCTGACTCAATATATCTAAAATTTATCCATAAAAATGTTCCAGAATTGAGATGCTCATTACTCAGTACTACAATAACAGTAGCAACATACATGATGATTGTCAGATAATTACACCTCCACCTGCTGTGGGAAAATAACATTTTCCCTGTCATTAGCCTATATTGTATCACATAATGCAGTAAGTAGAGATGTAAAAAAGTCTTTCAGATGTGAATCACTGGTTTGTATTTGCACTTTCGATGAACACGATTGTTCTTTTCTCCTTTTATGTGTAAAATTATTCATACTTTGTCCCTCTCACTTTCCTATTCTTACACAAAAACATTCAAAAGCTTTAGACAGGTATTTCAGATACTACCTAAAGAACAGTGGAGCTATACGTTCTGTTGTGCCAGTAAGATAGGGCAAGTCTATGCAGGATATCATAATGGAACTCCAAGCTCAAATCAGAAATAAAGTGAAGGAGCATTTAAGATTATGGTAATCAGGATTACCTTCACACATGTCATAAAATATGTGCTAAAATGTTTCATAATCCAGAGATTTAAATACCAGTTTTACTATACCACATTTTTGTATAAACAAAGTGATAAATTTATAGCAAACTGACGTAACAGTGATGTCCACTGTACTGTTTTTCCCAGTTTCTGACTACAGTTGGAGAAGCAACTAGAAAATCAGCATAACAATGACAGAAGGTGAAAAGGATTTCAAGGACACTACTGGTATTATTGTGAAAAGTTTTGCATGTGAGGAAAAGCCAATGACGTTTGGCTTTTAAATGGTTTCATAACTAAGAATTCCACCCCGGCTGCTGTTCACCGTGTAGTTTTGCTTGTTTTCTAAATAAAAGCTGTGTGACATGATGAAGGTGGAACTGAAGGGCAAAGGGTAAATTGGGTTCCTTGCCACGCATTATTATCACAATATGCATCTTGTAATCCATAGTGCTCACAATCAATGGGGAGAGTGTGCATGAGTCAGGAGGAAGTCCCTAGAGAAACAAAGACAAAACACGAATAGAAATACATCATCTTCCAAATCAGATGTGATTTTCACCTATGGGCATCTGCTCTTTGAAGGGAAATCCTGAAGCTTTCATTTTGTAATAGAAATCCTGCCAAAAACTCATCTCTCATCTCTGACCTTGTTTGGAACACAAGCAGCTCCGGAGCCCTGCTGTGCATGCATATTTAAGAACACCACAGAAAGCTAACTCTTAACAGGGCATTAGATATAGCATCTCATGCAACAAATGTCAGACTCCATATCCGCACATTTTTCTTCTCTTTTTTTCCAGTTTTGTTTAAGCTCACTATAGTGCTTCTGTGGGTGTTCCTCCCTGTCAGGCTCCAAGGCCACTTTGTCTCACTGTGTCACACGGTAACGGAGGGGGAGGGGTGTCAGTTAGCAGACTAGGGCTCTGTCCCTCTGGTCAGGGCAGAGCAGCACACATTCTTTGGCTTGGCCTCCTGACTGAGGCAGGCAGCTATTCACAGTCTATAGGCCTGACCCTCAAGTCAGGGCAGAACAGTCTTTAGCCCAAAGCCTTCCAGCTTTGGTAGATAGCAACTGCCAGTCTAAGGGCCCTGACCCACGGGGTGAGGCAGAGCAATGAGCAGTCTTTGGTTGCAGCCTTCAGGCTGGAGCAGACAGCACACACAGTCAGGGGCTCTCACTCTCTGGGTGGGGCAGAGCAACAAGCAGTCAAAGACCTTGTCTATACTACAGAGTTTTGATGACTCAAGTTACGCTGATGATAAAAAAAAACGATATAATTGCATCGCTTGAGCATGTTCACACAACATTCCTTCAGTCAGCAGAGCACATCTGCAGTTGGTGCTCTAGCAGCGACAGAGAGAGCAGTGTGCTATTCCCCCTCTTCTGCAACTAGGAGTTGTGGGAAAGCGGAATGGATCACAGTGCATCGTGGGTACGGGCTCAACATCCCATGATGGAGTTTTTTCCATCGCATTGTTCCATGGACTTCTCGCTGTGTTTCAGGGCATTTTTCAATGGCCCCTGTTTACTGTGCACCCGCCATCTCTGTCTGAATGGATGGATGCTGCACTGCTCTCTACTGCTGTGGTCAGTGTTATGAACAACATTGTGTCTGGTCATGCAGTATGTCGTGAGCACCCAATCTGAACAGGAATCAGAGGCACCTGTCCTGCTCCGTGCCATGGAAAGAAAAAACACCAGATTACTTTTGGCATTCATGGAGCAACTGCAAATGGTGGACCGTCACTTTTGGGCTTGGAAAACAAGCACTGAGTGGTGGGATCACATCATTATGCTGGTTTGGGATGATGAACAGTGCTGCTGAACTTTCGGATGCAGAAACCCACCTTCCTGGGAAACCCACCTCACCCCAGTACTGTGGTGCAAGGACACCAAAATGAGAGCTACCCTCTTGGTGGAGAATCATGTGGCAATCACTGTGTGGAAGCTGGCAACTCCAGACTGCTACCAATCAGTCACGAATCAGTTTGGAGTCGGGAAGTCCACCACTGGGGCTATGTTAATGCAAGTGTGAAGGGCCATTAATCGCATCCTGATATGAAGGACTGTGACTCTTGACAATGTGCATGAAATAGTGGATGGCTTTGTGGCAATGCGATTCACTAACTGTGGTGGGGTGATAGATGGCATGCATATCCCTATTTTGGCCCCACAGTACATCAATAGAAAAGGGTACTTCTCAATAGTATTGCAGGCGCTTGTGGATCACTGTGACCATTTTACTGACATCAGCATGGGGTGGTCCAGGAAAGTGCATGACGCCAGTGCTCCTGAAGACGCGTACCTGTACAGAAAGCTGCAAGCAGGGACTTTCTTTCCAGACCAGAAGATTCCAATGGGGGATGTTGAACTGCCCATAGTGATCTTGGGAGGCCCAGTGTACCCCTTACTCCCACGACTCATGAAGCCTTACACAGGAAATGTGGA
The DNA here is from genome assembly GCF_965140295.1 of Lepidochelys olivacea. Lineage (NCBI taxonomy): Eukaryota > Metazoa > Chordata > Testudines > Cheloniidae > Lepidochelys > Lepidochelys olivacea. The sequence continues at coordinate 101,434,823 of NC_140414.1, forward strand.
CAGCAGTAAGGAACGCTTCACCAAAAGACTGAGCAGGTGCAGAATGACCATAGAATGTGCCTTTGGCAGATTAAAAGCATGTTGGCACTGCCTTTATGACAGGTTAGACCTAAATGAGGAAAATATTTCCATGGTCATAGCAGCCTGCTGTGCACTTCATAATATTTGTGAGTCTAACGATGAAAAGTTTCTCTTGGCGTGGAGGCAAATCGACTGGCAGCTGATTTTGAGCAACCAGATACCAGGGGAACTGGAGGGGCACAATGCGGACACTATTTGAATCAGGGAGGCTTTAAGGTACCATTTTGGCAATGAGTTCCACTAATGTGTCTTTTTATACAGCATTTTGTCATGGTTTGTTAACTTGCTTTCTTGCATGAAAATTTTGATGATTGCTTCTTGACCATGATTTGTATTCAGCAAATGATCAAACTGCCACTGTGTATTAATTCTAGCAGCAACCACTGTGTGTAGGAGACCAATCAAGATTGGTTATCTTTTAGAGATTATGTTTTTATTAAATACCAATTAAGAAAACACACAAAAGGCTTGTTGGAAAAGGAGGATAACAATGAAGGGCAGTGTAGGCTCTTATATCTGTGTGTAAGTCCAGCTATCTTTTTGAAAACTGTCCAGAGAGGTGGAGTGAACAGGGTACCAACACTGACTGGGAAATTGCAAGGAATGTGTGGGAGGAGTTTGGGGAGGGCATAGAAAGCAGTTCTGTATCAGCTGCAGGTAGGAGGCTGAGCACACATTAATTCTGCCTGCAGCATGCTTAGGAACTTCAACATTTCCATTTGCTCCTCCATCTGCTCCAGGCCCATTAAGATTCCTTCCTGGCTCTCCTTTCTGTCCTGCCTGTTTATTTTATCATTTTCTTTTAAAGTCTTTGCTCATGCCCTGCATTCTGGTTTTTGGCCTCTGATCATTGGAGCACCTCTTGAATCATGTCTTCCTGGCTCTTTCTTGGTTGCTTCCTTTCTGGTGGAGGTGCTCGGCCAGTGTGTATGGGGATCCCCTGAAGGCCGTATCTGCAGAAGCAAAAGAAACAATAAACAGAAGCATGATTGTTAGTGCATGCACAGCATCAAATAATTATAATAAAATGCACTCTTTTTAAAATACAAATCAGTTTCTCACTGTCCCTTGGCAAGCACACAGCTCGGCAAATGCCCTAAACATGGTGAGTTCGGCCTGGGAGGATGGGAGGGTGCTCAAGATGGGGAAAAGGGTCTTGGTGTTTTTTTAAGGGGGTGACTGCAGGCGAGTAGGGACAATATTGTAAATTCTGCCACCATTTTCCACAGACAGGGTCACTGAAGCCAATATCTCACTCCTGAGGGTAAGCAAGGATGCAAAAGTGCATCTCCTGCATGTGTGAGGCTTCAGACCCAGTCCCTTGTGTGCTGCTTTGGTCCCTGCACAAGTGATTGTCAATTGGCATTGGAAAGTTTCTGCAACAGGGGAGGGAACAAACCAGCTCTGCCAAGGAACCTTCAGCACAGGATTGATGAGTACCTCCAGGAAAGTTGCATAGAGATCTCTCTAGAAGATTCCCGTAAAATCTCATTGTGCATTAACACACTGTTCCATCACACTGCTTAGCTGCACAGGAGAATGTGAAGCACACACAAACATAGCTAGACTTGTACATTTCTATCCCTTCACCCTTTTCTAGAATATACAAACCAAAGGACAGCTCTACCTTGTATAACCAAGCAGCATCCACTCAAAAAGATCCCCTTGTCCTCTGACTCGACTTCCTCATCCATGATTTCATCCTCGGGGTTGAGTCTGCTGTCCGCTGTCTCCAGCCCCACCAAAGTGTCCATGGTACTCTTGATGGTGGAGATAGGGTCGCCACCGGGGATGGCGTCCAGCTCCTTATGGAAGCAAAAGGTCTTCGGCGCAGCATCAAAGTGATGAGCTGACTCCCTTGCCTTCTGATATGCCTGCTTCAGCTCCTTTATCTTCTCATGGTACTGAGATGTGTTTCATTCATAGCCCTTATCCAACATGCCACAAGAAATCTGACCATAGGTATCGAAGTTCTTGCGGCTGGAGTGGAGCTGGGACTGCACAGCCTCCTCTCCCCACAGTGCCAGCAGATCCAACAGCTCAGGTGTGCTCCAAGTGGGAGAGCGTTTGCTATGTGGAGTCGCCAAGACCAGCTGGGAAATGTGAGCTGTCCATGCTGAGCAAACAGGAAGTGGAATTTTAAAAACTCCCAGGCCTTTGAAGAGGGAGGGCCAGAAGCCTGTGTACCTGGGTGTAGGGCAGTGGAGTTCTGACCGCTACCAAAGCGGTGAGGCTGGTCACTGTGGGGCATCTCCTGGAGGCCATTTACAGTGACATAACCAAATGCAGTGTCTATATGGACACTTTGTCAATGTAACTTTGCAGCAAAAAGCTGTATGCCTCTCGTCGAGGTGATTTAAAGCTGACTTTTGTTGACAAAACTCTGTAGTGTAGACAAGGCCTAAGGGTTCTGGCCCTCTGGGCAGGGCAGAGCAATAAGCAAATGCAAGCCATCGAGCCTAAGGTGGGTAGGCTGCCAACCCGGGCACTAGAGGTGACAGCAGGGGATAGGGGAACTCGGGCCCACCCTACTCCACCAGGTCCCAGCCCAGGGCCCTGTCAGTGGCAGAAGGTTCCATCACTGGGTCAGCGGGGATCCAACCGGACTAATGTCTGGTGTCCCTGGGCTACTTCCTACTACCCCTTCTGACTATACCTCTGTCTTCTGGGGTTCCTCCATCTCCCCAGGGTACATGGCCAGCGGCAGTCCCAGTAGCTCCTCTGAGTATTGGTCAGATGGCAGTTCTGACATCTCCTCTGGGTCTTTGGCGGTGTGGAGCTTGGTCTCTGGCGCAGAGCTTGGCAGTGGGCGAGGGATGTCTGCGCCCTTCCCTGGCTCTCATACAACTTAGCTGTAGGGCCCGGCTTTTAAACTTCCTGTCTTGCCTCTCTGCTTCCAGTGTTTGGGGGGGCCATAGCTGGTTCGGCTCTGTCCACCAAGGGGAGTGGTGTCACCCCTCCCCATAAGGCTCAGGGGGAGGCCACTACACTTACTTTAAGGCTAAAGAAAACCAAATGAAAGGAGTTGTGAAAATAATGTCTGCAGAGTCCAACTCAAATGGAAGGGAACTATTAGAAACAAGGATTCTGATATATTAATCATCATTAATCCTTTCTGTTACATCTGATTGACAGAATTTTAGTCTCTGTTCTGACTATCCTTACTTTTCTCAGCTGGTCAGACCCAAACAGTTTTGTTACATGATATCTGCTGACCAGTTTTTGAGCAGCCTGGCTGATTTTTTTTTTAGTGCCATGACAGTTGCCGGTCAGAAGAAATAATGTACTGCATTTTTATACAGCAATCTTATCTTCCAGCTGCACATCATGGCTGGGAGCATGCCGTGGCCTTCTGACCAGCACCCGGTCCCACTCTGCATGCATGCAGTGTGCTGGGACAGACACCAGCTAATGGGGAAGTGAGTCCCTAGCCCATCCCTAAATCCCTCCAAATCTATATAATTTTCAAAGATCTGAGCTCCTCCCAATGGTTCTCCCCAGCCCAGGGACCTGGCCCCATTCACAGACTGGCTGGTTTTTCTGTGCCTCAGAGGTGGCAACTCTAATAAGTCCATTAAGTTCAGTAGAGTTACTCCTGATCTACATCAAATGTAAGTTTGAGGAGCGTCAGATGCAATGATTCTACAGGGGTTCCTCTGAATGGGTGGGCAAAGGAGAGCAAGAGAGGGCATGTGGATACCCCTCTCCTTTCTATACCACTGCATAGAGTACAGCCAGAAATCTGTGCTTGTGTAAGTGACTGAGGTTCTAGACAAATTCTTAAGGTTTGCGGTTTCACCCATTCTTTCAAATCAGCAAGTGGGTCCAGGGATAGCCACTGGAGGGAACACACACTGGACCTCCTAAAATGAAGCGTAGGGGCCATTCCTCAGTGCATCCACCTAACATCGCGACCTAGGGATTCCACCCATCCATTTCTACCTACCTCAGCACTCTGCATAATACTGTTGTGTATCATTGTTTGTACCTACGCACATCTGCTGGTGGGGATGCAGCTTCTACACCCATGATATAGCCCTGTCTATGCATGGAGAAGCTGCGTTAGTTATGTAAGGGTGTTGAGTGTGGCTTGACGGAAAACTGCCTGCTGCAGCTAGGAGCAGGCTTCGGCTTGTGTGCTCTAGTTAGATGGAAGGTTAAAAATAATGGAAGGTATTTAAAACTAGCCCTCCTTGTGTTACTGTAGAAAAAAAACACTACCACTTCTTGGGTTATGGATGAGATTTCAAAATAGTAAATGTTGCAAAGTTTATGACTATTACAAGAGAGACGAAACATCTGTTTTAATACCAAATCAAACTTCTCTATTGTTTTTGTTTATATTTTGTATTCTTTTTATCCTGTTACACAACTACAGCTTAAGAAACCTATCACTGTTGAAATGGAATGAAAATCCTAACTGGTGAAGTGAGTAGAGTAGTGAATGAGCTTGTATACAATGTAAATGGCTACTTACGAATATGCATTGAGTGGTTCTATTGCAGCATTGCGTTTTTCTCTGTGTCAGTATTCCCAAGTAATTGTTTCACTTGCTGGCCAATCCTCCTTTATGGCGGTCCAAGTGGGGAAAGAAAATTAGACAAAGTAAATTAGTTCTGACTTAATGAAACTGTAGTATAAACAATTACTGACTGTGCCTTTGGACAAATTCAGATGGAACTATTAGAATTATAGCAATAACCTGCAAATCTGTTTTCACTGGGAGGGAGGTTAACTATGGTGAGAGAAAATTGTTGCAGTTTATTTAGCAGATATGAGATTTTAATGTAAACGTTTTTCTTAAACAGTATCTTTTCTGTTTCCAAACTGATCTTTTTTTCAGGGTTGTTTCCTCTTCTCCGTAATTCTTCAATATTGTTGTTCAACACTAATGGAATCTTATAATGAAAAGAATAATATCTACTCTATGCCATGCTTTGCCCCATTGAAATAGTCCTCAGAACTAGGTGTTTCTCCAGTTTGTAGAACTAATGCAAAATTTTATAAATAAATATGGAGCACTTCTCTGCAATTTTCACATTCTACTTTCTTGTAGAATTTTTTGTTTACTTTATTCCTACTTTTTGTATAGCTAAATTATATAGATACCATTGGTCTTTATCTCAGTATTGTCAACACAACAGTTTGTTGTGACTTTTACAATATTTGGTGTTTCTCTTAAAGCCCCAGTGCCTGGGGTAATTTGAATATGTGAAAGATTCAACTTTCTTTAAAAATACTATCACTCTGATCTGGTAGTTCTTTACATTCAGTTTGCAAGAATCCCATCCAGAATTTTTATTATTCTTTTACGTTTTAAAAATGATTCTTCAGGAAGGATTGAAAATAAATTCATACAAATTGTACCATGTGTGGCAAGGCACCTCTTTCGTCTCGCTGGACCAAGCACTTTCCCCTCTGGCGATGGCGGGCCTTGGGTAGATCAGCCCCACACCACTCTGGCAGCATTTGTCCTCCTCCCTTCTGTTCTCCTTTGGCCATAATTCCTGGGTAGGCCTACAGGGTGATTATCCACCAGACAAAAGGGCAATAGTCTCATAAAGACAAGAACAAAGGGTGATACCTTCTCCTGCCTCCTCGCTGGGGCTGGGTGTCTCCCTGTACCCTGCCCGGGAGTGTCAGACCTTCCACCTAGCAGGCACTCAGGCTTGTCTGCTTCCCCTATGCGGGAAGCAGCCTCCCTTCCTGGAGAAGCTTACTTCCCTGCTGCCATTAGCTTGTCTCTCTCTTACTCCTGGTTTTAAAAGGTCTCAGGCAGCCCTTAACTGGATCCAGTTCCTAATTGACCTGAGGTAACCCCTTCTCAGCTTATAGGGAAGAGGGCCTTTAACATTCTAGGGCTAACATATCTGCCTTCCCATACCCTCTTGCAGCCATCCGGCCTGACTTTGTCACATATGGCTATTTGCTTTAGAAAACAATCTGTTTTGTTTTAACAAAAATACCATGGTTTATAATAATTTTTACCAGAGCTGATCTTGATTTCTATTTTTGTCACAAGTATTCACCACATAGTTTAGATTAACATAATTTCAGCCACAGTTGTGTGCAAATTATTCAACTTTAACTTTTTGTCGTATGTCATTGGACAATTAAATCACATGTATTGCCTCTGCTCCCGAATTGGATTACTAAAAGTTTTAAAATAGGAGAATAATGAATTCTGGCTCTTTGAGAATTAAATTGACAAAGTAGAACATTTGGCCCCATGACTGTACACCATTAAAGGATTAGTATTTACCCATATTTTCTAGACAGTGATATCTGAGGGTGAAACTCACCCCCGTGCAGAAGGCACCACTTAACTGGGTCAAAGGACCAATTTGATATTTGGATGCCAAGCTGGAGCTTTCCCCCTTAAGTTTCATTCTTGGGTATATTCCCAATACCTGGGTATTTCCTGGTAACAAGGCAGTGTGGTTCCAACATGCAAGTTTGGTTACTAAAAAATTAATCCTGCGAAAATGGAAAAGTCAGTCCCCACTAAATATTGAAACCTGGCTTGGGGATATGGCTGATCTCGCAACTAACGAATGACTGGTGGAAAATTCAGGTCAATTTGGGATGACTTTTTAAAGGTTTATGATTAACACAGACCCTAAAGATAGCTATGTTGCTTCCCCTCCCCTCCCTTATCCTAACCTTCTTTACTTTGTGTATTATAAGGGACCAGTATTTTGGTAAATTTGTTGTATTTGGAAACATTAATAAAAAAATATAAATAAAAAACAGAATGCACCACTTAAGTCCTTTCCTTTTCCTCCTCTGTCACAGACGTAGAAGTTTCTCATCTGCTGTCTTGTAACCCCTCCACTTGCCCAATGACAGCATCCTATCCCATCTCCTGATTGCCCTAGCAACTATTCTCATCCCCTACCATACTCTTCTCTTTAATCTCTCTCTCTTTGTTCCTGCCCCCTGCCCCTTTCCCTTCTGTGATGGGGTTTACAGACCCTACACTCAGGTGAAAAGAGTGGTAGAATGGTATTGGGTGAAGAAGCTATGGGCATGATCCCCCGAAGGACATGCTTAAAAGGGAGCTCTTGTAGTGCGACATGGGGGGAGCATGAAGGAGACACTGGCTGCAAGAAGAAAGACAGGCTGCAGCCACTGAGGCAGAGCAATCTAGAAGGGAAGGACTGGGACTGTGAGTAAGGCTTGAAAGGGATCCCTCTTCCCCCTTGGCTAAGAGGGTGAGCTAGGAAGCAAACCTCCTCTCCCAAGCTGATGCACTGAACTACCGAGACTGTGGAAGCAGAAGGCTGGGGCCATACCCCAAATTGAAGGGAAACAGGGAAAGTAGGAAATGGCCCAAGGCAGACTGATCTGGAGTGGCAGCCAGAAGGGACTGAGCCACCCCTCACATCTCTCCTCTTGGGCTCTGGGCTGGGACCTGGTGGAGAGGGAGAGCCTGGGTCCTGCATCCTTCCCTCTTCCCTGGCTTCCTGAGAGATCCTGGAGGACTGGGAGAGGCAACAAACTGTGGCTTGGCAGCCACGCCCTTGGACTGCCCAGCAGAGTCATCTCAAGGTTTGGAGAGACTGTTTCGATGCAGCGTAACCACTAGGCCTGCTGGCCCCAAGTGAAGCCTGCTAGTCCCTTAGAATACAAGCATACTTTAGTCTCTCCTGTCTTAAAGAAAACCAACCTTGATGCCACTTGTCTCTCCAACTGTCACCCCACCTCTTCTAAGCTCATTGAACGCATTGTTTCTAATCACTGTTGAGGTCCTCTCCTCCAGTGCCATCCTAGACCCTCTCCAGTCCAGCTTCTGCCCCTTGCACTGCACTGAAACCATTCTCATCAAAGTCTCTAATGACCTCTTCCTCGCTAAAGTTCAGAAGAAGTGCTCCATCCTCATTCTCCATGACCTATCAGACACCTATGATGCTGTTGACCATGTTAGTATTAAAATCTTGTCCTTCCTTGGCTCCCATGACTCTGTCTTCTCCTGGTTCTTCTCCTACCTCTTTAATCACTCCTTCAGCATGTCCTTTGAAGGAACCTCCTCATCCCCGACTAGTTCTCCGTGGGATATTTTCTTGATCCCTTTCTCTTCTCACTTGACACCTTATCTCCAGGTAATCTCATCCCCAAATACAAATTCCACTTACCACTTCTATGCTGGTGACTCACAGATCTACCTCATTTCTCCAGACCTGTCTCCTTTTGTCAAAACTAAAATCTCAGCCTCTATCTGACATCTCCTTGTGGATGTCTAGCTATCAGCTCATATTCAACATGACTACAACAAAGCTCTTCTTCTCCCCACTCCCACTCTAAGCCCTCCATGCTACTTCCATTCTTGATCACTGTGGAGAATAACATCATCTTGCCTGTCACTCAGGGCCATTACCTGGGCATCATCTTTGACTTGGATCTCTGTCTAGGCCCTCACATTGAGGCTTTAATCTAAATCATGGTGATTCTGTATGCATAACATTGAAGATACAGCCTTTCCTATCCATCCACATAGCTACTACTCTTGTTGAGGCTCTCAACTCACATCTGGATTACTGTAACATGCTACACTCATGTCCATTCAGAATGCTACTGCATTCTCTAACCTAGCCCATCATTTTTACCATGTCACCCAACTCTTTGCATAGATTCATAGATATTTAGGTCAGAAGGGACCATTATGATCATCTAGTCTGACCTCCTGCACAACGCAGGCCACAGAATCTCACCCTCCATTCTTACAAAAAAAACTCCTCACACCTATATCTGTGCTATTGAAGTCCTCAAATCGTAGTTTAAAGACTTCAAGGAGCAGAGAATCCTCCAGCAAGTGACCCATGCCCCATGCTACAGAGGAAGGCGAAAAACCTCCAGGGCCTCTTCCAATCTGCCCTGGAGGAAAATTCCTTCCTGACCCCAAATATGGTGATCAGCTAAACCCTGAGCATATGGGCAAGATTCATCAGCCAGATACTACAGAAAATTCTTTCCTGGGTAACTCGGATCTCACCCCATCTAATAGCCCATCACAGGCCATTGGGCCTATTTACCATGAATATTTAATTACCAAAACCATGTTATCCCATCATACCATCTCCTCCATAAACTTATCAAGTTTAATCTTAAAGCCAGATAGATCTTTTGCCCCCACTGCTTCCCTTGGAAGGCTATTCCAAAACTTCACTTCTCTGATGGTTAAAAACCTTCGTCTAATTTCAAGTCTAAATTTCCTAGTTTATATCCATTTGTTCTTGTGTCCACATTGGTACTGAGCTTACATAATTCCTCTCCCTCTCTGGTATTTATCCCTCTGATATATTTATAGAGAGCAATCATATCCCCCCTCAACCTTCTTTTAGTTAGGCTAAACAAGCCAAGCTCCCGAAATCTCCTTTCATAAGACAAGTTTTCCATTCCTCGGATCATCCTAGTGTAGCCCTTCTCTGTACCTGTTCCAATTTGCATTCATCCTTCTTAAACATGGGAGACCAGAACTGCACACAGTATTCCAGGTGAGGTCTCACCAGTGCCTTGTATAACTGTACTAAAACCTCCTTATCCCTACTGGAAATACCTCTCCTGATGCATCCCAAGACCGCATTACCTTTTTTCACAGCCATATCACATTGGCGGCTCATAGTCATCCTATGATCAACCAATACTCCAAGGTCCTTTTCCTCCTCCGTTACTTCTAATTGATGCGTCCCTAGCTTATAACTAAAATTCTTGTTATTAATCCCTAAATGCATGACCTTACACTTCTCACTATTAAATTTCATTCTATTACTATTACTCCAGTTTACAAGGTCATCCAGATCCTCCTGTAGGGTATCTCTGTCCTTCTCTAAATAGGCAATACCTCCCAGTTTTGTATCATCCGCAAACTTTATTAGCACATTTCCACTTTTTGTGCCAAGGTCAGTAATAAAAAGATTAAATAAGATTGGTCCCAAAACCGATCCTTGTGGAACTCCACTGGTAACCTCCCTCCAGCCTGACAGTTCACCTTTCAGTAGGACCCGTTGTAGACTCCCCTTTAACCAATTCCTTATCCACCTTTCAATTTTCCTATTGATCCCCATCTTATACAATTTAACTACTAATTCCCCATGTGGCACGGTATCAAATGCCTTACTAAAATCTAGGTAAATTAGATCCACTGTGTTTCCTTTGTCTAAAAAATCTGTTACTTTCTCAAAGAAGAAGATCAGGTTGGTTTGGCACGATCTACCTTTTGTAAAACCATGTTGTATTTTGTCCCATTTACCATTGACTTCAATGTCCTTAACTACCTTCTCCTTCAAAATTTTTTCCAAGACCTTGCATACTACAGATGTCAAACTAACAGGCCTATAATTACCCTGATCACTTTTTTTCCCTTTCTTAAAAATAGGAACTATGTTAGCAATTTTCCAATCATACGGTACAACCCCTGAGTTTACAGATTCATTAAAAATTCTTGCTAATGGGCTTGCAATTTCGGGTGCCAATTCCTTTAATATTCTTGGATGAAGATTATCTGGGCCCCCGATTTAGTCCCATTAAGCTGTTTGAGTTTCACTTCTACCTCAAATATGGTAATGTCTACCTCCATATCCTCATTCCCATTTGTCATGCTACCATTATCCGTAAGATCCTCTTTAGTCTTATTAAAGACTGAGGCAAAGTATTTGTTTAGATATTGGGCCATGCCTAGATTATACTTGACCTCCACTCCATCCTCAGTGTTTAGCGGTCCCATTTCTTCTTTCTTTGTTTTCTTCTTATTTATATGACTATAGAACCTTTTACTATTGGTTTTAATTCCCTTTGCAAGGTCCAACTCTACTTGACTTTTAGCCTGTCTCACTTTATCCCTACATGTTCTGACCTCAATAAGGTAGCTTTCCTTGCTGAACCCTCCCTTCTTCCACTCCCTATATGCTTTCTGCTTTTTCTTAATCACCTCTCATCCAGCTTGGTCTACAATTCCTGCCTATGAATTTTTTCCCCTTACTTGGGATGCAGGCTTCCGATAGCTTCTGCAGCTTTGATTTAAAATAATCAAACGAACGAGGAGTAATGGTCTCAAGTTGCAGTGGGGGAGGTTTAGATTGGATATTAGGAAAAACTTTTTCACTAAGAGGGTGGTGAAACACTGGAATGCGTTACCTAGGGAGGTGGTAGAATCTCCTTCCTTAGAGGTTTTTAAGGTCAGGCTTGACAAAGCCCTGGCTGGGATGATTTAACTGGGAATTGGTCCTGCTTTGAGCAGGGGGTTGGACTAGATGACCTTCTGGGGTCCCTTCCAACCCTGATATTCTATGATTCTATGATTCTATGATTCTAATCCCAGGCCTCTTCTACCTTTAGAGCCATAAATTCTTCAGTCCAATCCACTTCCCTAACTAATTTCCTTAATTTTTGAAAGTCAGCCCTTTTGAAATCAAAAACCCTAGCTGTAGATTTATTTTTATTAATCTTTCCGTTCAGTTTGAACTGAATTAGCTCATGATCACTTGAGCCAAGATTATCCCCTACAACCATTTCTTCTATGAGGTCCTCACTACTCACCAAAACCAAATCTAAAATGGCATACCCTCTAGTCGGTTCAGCAATTACTTGCTGAAGGAATCCATCAGCTATCGCATCTAGGAAAATCTGAGCCCTATTATTATTACTAGCACTCATCTTCCAGGCTATATCTGGGAAGTTAAAGTCTCCCATGATCACACAGTTTCCATTAGTATTTACTTTATTAAAAACATTAAAAAGGGCTCTATCCGTATCCAAATTAGATCCTGGCGGTCTATAGCACACCCCAAGCACTATCCCAGGGGAGGCTCTAATAGTTTTCTTCCCCAATGTAATTTTTGCCCAGACGGACTCAGTCATATCCATTTCATCGCTTCTTATTTCTTTACATTCTATCTCATCATTGATATACAGTGCTACTCCACCACCTTTGCCTTTATTTCGGTCTTTCCTAAACAGCACATACCCTTCAATACCTGTAGTCCAGTCATGACTACTATTCCACCATGTTTCTGTTATCCCTATAATATCTGGTTTCACTTCCTGCATCCTTCCTCTGGCTCCCCCTTTTCTATCACATCAAACACAAGCTACTTGTCTTCACTTTCAAGGCCTTTCATAGCCTATTGCCACCCTACATATCATCTCTCATTTGCTATAGATATATCAACTCAACTCTTGCCTCTGATTGGCCCATGATACCTTTCTCCAGCGCTCATTTGTTAGATTTTCCAGTAAGCGCATTTATACTTTCTCCCATGCTGCCCTTCACAGGTGGGAAGAGTTTCTTGTAAACATCTGCAAAACTACCTCATTATCCTCCTTCAAACTCTCAGTTTCTGTTGTGATGCCTGCAAAAAAACTGACAACGATTCGGCCCCTGGTATGCTGATGTCACTGCGTACCACGCTGATCAGTATTGTCTCCTTGTTTCCTTGTACTCTTCCATCTATTGATCTGAATCCATCTATGGTCTTCTGTCTTATACTTAGTTTATACACTCTTTGGGGCAGGGAACATCTTTTTGTTCTGTGTTTGTACAGCACCTAGCACAATGGGGTCTTGGTCAAAGACTAGGGATCCTAGGCACTATGGAAATACAAATAGTAATAATAAGTCCCATCTAGGCCCTATTTTTATTCCTTAAGTGGGATTTATTTGGTGCAGAGGCCTTGTACTGGACCTGTGTGCCTAGGTCACCTTCAGGTACCATGTAACAAGTATATATAACTACAAGGAAATATTGTGATATCTCAAATATCGTTGTGGAGTAGCTCGATGACTATTGACTTTTAATGGTGATCCATAATCCCTTTTCCTTACATTCTGTTAATTCTATGTTACTGCAAATCTTTCAGCTTCTTCCCTTCTTCTGCAAACGGGTGTGTCTTTCTGTTAAATATTTCAGGCCTGATTTGTCACTGTGTTACTGCAGGTTAGTGCCTGTGTAACTCCACTGATTTCAAAGGAGATATAGAGGTGTAAAACTGGAACAGCACAATAGTGAATCAGGCCTTAGTCTTTTGGGGTTGTGTATACATTAGATTGACACAATTTGGAACTTAACACATGTGCTTTTTTATCTGAGGATAGAATACTATTTGCACACTGACTGTATGTACAATACATCCTTTCTGCTTGCAGTAATTGTTCTCTGTCATTTAAAGGCAGTAACTTTACATATTTTAACATAATCCTTTTTTATTCAAAATGTACATCATAAAAATTGGGTGGGTTTTTTTTGGTTTTGTTTTTACAAAATTAATCAAGAGAAAGAAATTGTTTACCCAGAGTGGATGTGTGCTGAACAATCTATAAAGCAGATCTAGCAATTTGGACCTATAGTTATTGGCACATGTTGTTATTGGCACATGTTTGTGTATTTTAGGATGTAATGCCCCATTGGTTTCATATTCTGTTTCTTTATTTTTTATATATAAGACCTTAATGATAAAACAAGAAATGGATAGCACCACCAGTGTTGAAATAATTGGTTTGAATTGTATTTCAAGCTAGTGACATGGAAGTTCTAAAGAATCGCAGCACTTGACTGTCCCCATTCAGTAGTTAGTAAAACACTAAAAGCTCTCAGCAGAAATTTCTGACTCTATGACAGGATCCTTGCAGATTGACAAATTGCCAATATCCAGGGGACCTGTATTCTGGGTACAGAACTACACAAATCTAAGATGGGTATTTTGTGAATTATAGCCCTCTTACTAGTTCTTGAATCCTGAAGATAATTCACTCTGGCCTCTATTTCTTCCAGTTGATTTAATTCTATATTAGTTCTCAATAACTGAATGTACTGCAGGAATTTGATTCAAGAGTGCATTTCCCATTGTTTTGCATTTTCCATATTGCCCACAATACTGTCATTAGTACAATGTAACACTATATACAGACTGCCAAGATCAGCGTTATCTAGGGCATGATTTCTCTAATGTGAGCCATTTTCTAATACCAGAGCCCATGCTTGGTGTGCTGCCAAGTCTCTGTTAGCATGTTTTGACATATGATGCAAATTCTTATTAACATAATTTTGTTACACATGTTTGTAGGAAAGAAAATTATGAAAAATGGAAGAGTGGGCGGTGAAGATTAGGCATTTTTTCTAGGGCTTGTAAAATAATAGCTAACAAAGAAAAATGTGAGAAAACAGCATGGGAACTGAAAAAAATTAACAAATAAAAATTGTTTGAAATTATATTTAAAAAAATAGGGAAAAGGGTACAATAAGGACGGTGTTGATTTTTGTGTACTGTAGAGTGGTGATTATACGGTCAGAACAAATTACAATAGGACCTTTAACAATAAAGCAGGAAAAAAAATAATACAAGTTCTGAATAAAGATTTCTTAAAACAAAATATTAGGACCAAGATTCTCAGACATGGATGTCTTAAATTCATATTTAAGCATCTTCGTAAGTGGATTGATTTTCACATGTGCTGAGTAACTGGAAGCTCCTACTGAAATCAGAAGTAACTTGGGGTGTAAATGTGATTAGATCCTTGACTGTGGTGATTCTTGTTTCCATGTAGGGTTGGCTGGAAAATGAGAATTCTGTTCCACAGCCATTGTTGAGGTTTGGGAATTTGTTTTTGTTACGAAGCAGAATGGAAACAAGACCTTTTGACATTTTTTGTGGGAAAAAAACAGGTGTGTGAGAGTGAGAAAGAGAGAGACCCATTCCAGAATAGCCAATAGCCTTGTGTTTAGGGCATTCACCTTGGTGGTGATTCAGAGCAGGGACTTGAATCTGGGCCTCCCACATCTTTCTCTCAATCTCTCTCGTTGAAGCTATCTCACTTTGGATAAATAATGAAATATTCATTGGTTCAGAGAAAGAGAGACGGACTTTATAGCATAGTGGTTATCGAGCTCACTTGGACATGGAACATCCAGGTTCAAGTCACTGCTCCAGTTCAGCAAGAGCTATGATGGCGTGGGTCTCCTTATTCTATCCTGGACCTGGGAAACTTTCTGGATGGAATTTTTGTGGAACCAGAAATGTTTCTGTGAAAGTTTCAGTTTTGACAGACCAGCATTCTCTGATGAAAACACATTTAATCGAAAATTCTCAACCAGCTCTACTTGCATATACATGATTAACCTTATCATCAAATTTGATATGGGAAAAGAATTTCCCCTAAGGGTCTGGGGAGAGATGCTGCTGTCCTCTGTCTTTTTCAGGTTGGTGACTTCTTTCTCGAAGTCAAAAATTTTGCAACCGCTTTCTGTTTACTAGAAAACTAAGAATAAAATTTGTGTCTATGATGACAATAAGCGTATCTAATTTATTGTATAGGTGTTTTGAGAATTAGACAGGGAATACTTAACCTTCAAGAGTAAGGGCATGCAGAGAGTAGGGGAGCAAGGTTTTCTTTGCTTAGTTTGTAATAAAATGTTTAATGTCTCAGAACCTTACCCTCCACGACTGCCTTTTTTGAGCCCCCCAGGGGTTGTGACGCACACATTGGGAAACACTGCTCTACAGCACTAAACTAGGGTTGTCAATTAGGATCCAAGTGTGCTGAATTCAATGCACTTCTTGTGCTTGTAGTAGATAGACATTGGTGGATGCTGATTCTTCCTGACTTGTCTTTCAATGTTTCTATATTAAGTGGGTTTATTTTTACATTTTTCCCACTCTCATTTCCTTTCTTCTTGTATCTTCCAACATAGTATTCTCCCAACCCTCTGGGGTGTGTAGGAAACCACTTTGGGAGGAGATACCATGTCAATGTTTTGGCTGTCTGCATCTTCCCAGTAAATCATCTTCAATGTATTTCCTTTCTCTTTGGTTGGATGTGCAGTGCTGCAATTTTCCCTTATTTTTATGCTTGCCTTGTGTAACCTACTTGCCAGGAAATGGCATTTTTCACAATAGGCATAATATTTTTTTTTAAAAGTTACAGACATATTACTAAGAAGACATAAAAACTAGACAGTTTTTGGACTACTTGTTGATTTCCCTGGAAGATGGTGACTTGCCAGTAAAACAGTTTCACTCAGTGTTTTCCCCTGTAGGTAATGCTATATCTAATAAAAAACACTCTTGGAAAAGCAATACATCCAAAAAAATATGCATGTGTGATATCCTGAAGAAAAGATTAGATTGGATAATGGTGTTCATTATATGTCCTATCTCATACCAAATAAATTCCCCTCTTTATATATCTAGACAGGATTACTATGTATAAATCAAGAGGTACATGGCGGTAATTGGAAATGAATGAATGAACATCTCCACCCAGATGACTTTCCTCAAGGAGTCCTTATCACCCATGTCATCTTACCTTTTAAAAAAGATGTTTAGGTAAAAGATATTGTAAAGACTGTCTTGATTCCAGGTTAACACCAGATGGAGTAAATATGACACAAGTTTTTCTTTTAAATTTCTTTTGATACAAAGCACTTATCGTTCACAGGCATGTGGTCCTAATCTTAAAGATAAATTGATTCATTCACTTCAAATACCACATAACCATTCACACACCATTGAGCTTAACACTATTAAAGGGTAATTTCCCCTGAAGGAATTGTGCCCACTGCAGCAACATTGTGAGTCTTTTTATCATACCAAGGCAGGTAAAGAAATTAAAATAAAAGGCTTCATCAAGTGTGCAATCACATACATACTCCTCGTTTTGAACTGTCCATATGTACAAGCAACAAATAAACATTCCTGAACATCTGAACACTTCTGCACATAATAAGAAGAGCTGACTACCACTACCAAAGGTTTCGTTGATGTTAGGCAAGTGAGATCCCTCTCCCCTGCGCTGAGTACAGTAATATAGAACTATAATTATTATGGAAAAATCATTTTGTCCTTTTATCATTTGAATATAATAAAACCTAATGGAATAAATCAAGGGACATATTTTGCCTTTGACCATTTTCATAATCCTCATGATATTTTTGATTCTCACCATTTCCTTTAGTTTCTCTACAATGATTCCTTAAGCACTTTACTATTACAGCTTTTGACTCAGAGCAAACACGAAGGTCACAGTTGGGCTTTTTCTATAACCCCCTCTTTTCACATATTCAAACTTTCTCAGAGATTTTCCTTTTGGGCTGAATGTTTTTAACATGGTTTCACCCAAAGATTATTTTTAAAAATGCAAAATCTGTTTCACATTTTTGAATTACCAGAAGGGTAATGATTTATGGTCCCGATTTTCCTTTATGCTAAGGCTCCTTTACATTGCCCTGACAGAGTGAAAGGGCCCTAATAACATTCATACCCACTTTAAGATCCCTTTTGTCTCAGAATAGTGTAAAGGAGTCTTAGTATAAATTAGATTTAGAGCCATATAATGTTTCCACTATAGAAAGATCAGGGTGAAAACCCTGGCCCCATTCAAGTCAATTGGTGTTTTGCCATTGACTTCAATGGGGCCAGGTTTTCACCCTAACACTTTCAGCACATAAATTTCTTTAAAAAATTGATGAACTTTTGGGAGCAGATCCTCAGCTGTTGTCAAAACTTTTTTTTGATGAAAAATGGCTTTTTGACAAAACAATTTTCCACAAAAACATTTTCATTGAAAACATTCAGGTTATCATTGAAAAAATCAAAACTCAGCTTTCTTCCAGTTTTAACCAACATGTTTTTTGGTTAAAAAACATATCAGAGTTTGATATTTGTTTTTGTTTTTGTTTTTTTTTTGACAAAAATGCCAAGTATTTATTAGAAGTGTTTCATTTTTTGTAAAAAAAAAAAAAGTGCTGGAAAAATCATTAAAAGAAAAGGAGTACTTGTGGCACCTTAGAGACTAACCAATTTATTTGAGCATGAGCTTTCGTGAGCTCAGAAGTGAGCTGTAGCTCACGAAAGCTCATGCTCAAATAAACTGGTTAGTCTCTAAGGTGCCACAAGTACTCCTTTTCTTTTTGCGAATACAGACTAACACGGCTGCTACTCTGAAACCTGGAAAAATCATTGTTGTCCGACCAGCTCTACTAGCTAACGCTTTGTCTAATCTGTGTATTTAACAGAATTATTTGTTTCCTGATAGGTTTTCCATTACTGTATCTAGGACACATGTGATGTGTTGAATATTTTTTATTTTCAAATTATCATGATATTTATTTCCATCTGTATATTTTTCCATGTGTGTCATATTCAGCTGTAACTTCTGTACTGTGGAGGTAATAAGATTCTTCTGCTCCTAACACCCTTTTAATAGCTCATAAACATAGATAACCTGGAGTGTCTTAATGATCTATGCATATGCTTGCAACTTTTATGAGAACTCTGCAGTATAACAATCTCCTGTAAAAGCAAATCTATTTATAAACAAACAGAAAAAAAAACGGAGATATACTGTATGAATAAAAGAACTGTGAGTGGAGGAGAAAGATCATTACCAGTTTCACTACTGTAGACACAGTAAAAGCAGCATTTGAAATAAATGTAATAGGCTATATTATAGAAGCTCAGAGAGGGTATACACTAAACAGAGAGAATCTCCAAGCCAACTCCAGTGCATCTGGAGAGGAAGCAGCCAAATATTGGATTTGAATATACTCACCCTACTTTTGAGTCTGATCTATGAATATTTAAAAGAAATAAATGTCTCCTGAAAAGTAAAATATGAATAAGTGGTAATATCACAATTCTTCTAGTGTTTCCAACTTGACTTTTTTTTTTTTTAATTGTAGGAAACAGAGCTTGAGAGAATCTTCCATAACCTGTTCAGATAGTTTGGTTTTTTCTGTTTGTGAATTTTCCGTGAGCAGCTGTTTTTTCAGAATTATTTAGAGAATATTTTCAGCTAATAATTCTTGGTCTATAGATTGTGGATAATTCATTGAAATATTCATTATCTGAAATTCCATATTTGAGCTGTGTTGGTTAGTTATGGTTGAACATATAGGGCCCAAGGGATTGTTTCTGTTTCCAGTTTGGATGAGTGTAGCTCTTAGAATCAGGTTTTCAGGACAAGTAATTACATTTAGGAATCCAGTGTTCATTTTCCATGAATATTTTGTAATATTGCCTTGAAACAGATAGTTTTATCAATCATTTCTGTCAGTACATTTGTTTGATAGAATATACATGGAAAGCAAACACAAAAGGGGGGCAAGAACACAAGCAAAGCAAATTCAATTTTTTTTTTAAATCTGAGCAAATATCCATGCAAAAAAATATGTTCACCCAACTCTACTATGAAGTCTTGTGACCTACAAAACTTCCCTTCTGCCTCTCTGGTAAACAACCCAAGGGAGATGTTGTAGATGTGGTAGACCTCACATGCACTAATACTAAACACGTGTGTGATAAGAATCAGGCCCCGAGACTCTCCATTAGTAGCACATATGATGCTGCCTATAGAATAGTATTACTTTGAGTCTGGTGCTTCAGAGCAATGGTGCAATCTACAGAATACATGACTAGTGGATATTTGTTAGAACAAAATAACCCAGAGTTTCCTAAAACATAACCGGAACCCTAGGACCTTTTTTACTTAAGCAAAGGACAAGTTTTGCAAATTGTATGGCATTATTCTCCTAATACTCCAACCATCTAGTTTTCCATAATAAGCTATTTGGAGTATAATGGCAAAATAGCTCATTTAAACATGCCTGGAGGGATTTATGCACATTTCATTGCCTTCAGAAGAATCCAGGAGAAGAATTTATTCTTGACATAGAAATATATTTCAGTAGGGAGACTATTGTGTTAACTTCCTATTGAACAGAAAGCTAGGTCCAGACTCTCAGCTGGGATAACATGATATAGTGCAAGCAAATAAAATGAAGCCACACCATTTTATGCCAGCTAAGAATTTGACCTATAGCTTACAAAAGTGCATCACAAAATAGTGTTAAAAACTGTAAAAACAGAGGCCAATATTCTGTTTAAGCTGCTGTCTAGTTAATGTTTACAATTTTCCCCCCCTTTTTTTAGGACCACCTCAGAGAACAGTGTCTCCCAAACAAGAACACGAAGAAAGGAAGCATGACAAAGTCACAGACAAAGGAAGCGAAAGTGGGACTTCCTGCAATGAGTTGTCCACTTCTAGTTGTGACAGCCATTCAGAGGCTAGCACTCCTCAAGAAAATGCTGCCAGCACCCAACAGCCAACAGCACACCAGCCAAATACTCTAACTTTGGATCGTCCATCAAAGAAGGCCCCAGTGCAGTGGATGCCACCACCAGACAAACGCAGGAACAGTGAACTCTTTCAAACTCTCATTAGCAAGTCTAGAGAAACAAATCTTTCTAAAAAGAAGGTATGTGAGAAGCTGAGTGTTGAAGAAGAAATGAAAAAATGTATTCAAGATTTTAAAAAAATCCATATTCCAGATTACTTTCCAGAGCGCAAACGGCCATGGCAGTCTGAACTCTTACAAAAATATGGGTTATAGTTAATTGCCTCTCTCATGAAGTATCTCTGGTGCATTTGCTGTTTATTAAAGTTGCCACTATCCTACTGCTGTCCTCTTTATGGTCCACTCTGCAGTCAGAGTGATTCCCGCTGCTTATTTCTTTCTGTGAACAGTGGATGTTGGATAGTACATGGTTTCTTAAAAAAAATTAAAGAAATACAAGATTAATTTGGTCTAAGCCATTTTATATTAGTAAAACAAAATGTGCATGATCAAGAAAGTTGGTTTTCACACTATAATCATCTGGGATTCATTGTTATTTTGTAACTCATTAGATAAAAAACCCAATCATCAGATCACTGCTCACTTTATGTCATCAGTAAAAATGGCTCAACCTTGCTATGGATGGAGAGAAACAGGGTTTTAAATTTGATGGAACTGGTTACAGAACCGAATCCCAATACTCTTTCAATGTTAATGCAATAAAGCAAATATCTATTTTGCATGAGCACAATGTTACAAATAAATCACACAAGAACAAGAGGTTTGTCTGTTGCTTGGGTAAATATTTGTTTAATGCCAAGCCTATAAGCGTAAAATGTCTTGGGGATTGAATTTGCTTTGTTCCAGATCTGTGATTTTTTTGTGTGTACAGTGTTCTGTATGTAAGGATGGTGTAAATATGCCTTATACTGTTTCATTATTGCACCAGCATTCATCTATTAGTGCTTGTCAGAACTATTTCTGTGAAATGCAAGCTTAACAGCAGATTGTGAAAACTGGTTTGATGGTCTGAAAGTTTCTGTTATCATGTTAACCAACAACATTGGAGAAAAATAAAAAAGACATTAATGTATTTATTAAAAAGAACCATCTGGTAGATTTTCTCGGCTATCGTTGTCTTCTTTGACTAGATCTAAGGCTAATTGTTACAATTTGTGCAGTGTTTCCATAACACTTCTACTCTGTTATTGAAAAAACCAAAAACAAAGAAAATATGTTTCAACAGCCGGTGAGTAAATGTTTGGGTGCTAGAGTTTAATTGGAGTTTTTAACAGAGACTCAGTAAGATCAAGAGACCCACGGTACTGATTTTAAAGCACACAACCAGCTATGCTAAAGATCTCAACCGGGAGTGCACTAATGTAATATTTTAACTGACCAAACAGAAAACAGTTCTGACAGCTATTGGAAAACTCCTCTTAAAATATTTGATTGCAAAATGTCAATAATAGGGTGTACTACACTTACAAATGATGAGGTTAGTATGAATATTCAGCTCTAGAGTAGACAAAAACTGAATTCATAAACCAGATATGAAAATCAATATCTTTTTCAATATAACACAAAGTCTCTAGTTAAAACAAACATGTTTTGAATCAATACAAGTGTTGCTGGAGCTTGGAGGAAAGCTACTAAAGAATTGGCAAATGTGTGCATAATCTTTAAAAATTATTACTACTATTATTATAATCATACATATATAGTTATAGTTATGAATATATATAGATGTTCTTACAGCAATGTAAGAAGACATAACTCTGTTCTTAATTATCATTTCAGCTAGATTTAGTAAATAAGGGTTGTAAACATCAGGATCATCCCCATCACCTTTGCAGCCTATAAGTCCTCTGATATAGGTCATTTTTTATGAAAAATTGCATATTCTTGATAGCAGCTCAGCCACTTCATTCCTTCAGAAGGCATAATCACTATGTAAACCTAGTAACTATCAAGTTAAAGGTCTTAGTTACAATCTTTAATGTGCTCCATGACCTGGAACCAGAATGTCTAAAAGCCCATCCAGAGCTCCAGGATGAAGATCATGATCAACAAGTACACTCCTCTGGCACAGTGGAACTCTCTCCGATAAGGTAAAGCTCTGTGCAAGAGACAGAGATTTCTTGGGGTCTGATCCGGGACTGTGAAATGAACTCCCCCAGGAACTAAAACCCATCACAAGCCTCCTCTCTTTCTGCTCCAAGTGCAAGATGCATTTCTTTGACCCTGCCTTCTCTAACATTAATACATAGCAACATATATATAAAAAAATTTAAAAAACCCAACAAAAATACCAAGAGCACCCCATCAAAAAAAATATAAGAACAATGTTTTCAAAAAAGTCCCCACATTCTGATTTTCAGGTGCTCAGTGCACATAACTGGAGCCAAATTTTCAAAAGTACTTCAGCTCTGAATAGCTCCAGTAGTGAAACTTATGGCCAGACTTTCAAAAGAACTCATCCGGTGTGCTGAGCCCTTCTGAAAATCTGGCTTCTTATTTTGGTGCCTAAATAGGAGCGAATTCTTGTGAAAGTCTGGCCCCAGGTATGGACTCTTTGAATTTCTTTTTCGAAATTCTGTCCCCAAATGCTATGAGATCTGTTGTCCGGAGAGACCATCTTTTTCTGTGCCATACTGCCACAGTTAGATCAGTCGAAGTGCTTGAACTAGAGTACCCGGTGTTCAACGAGTGAGGCATTCATTGTGAGGAATCCTTGACTTCCGCAAATAAAGCGGGTCAAAACTTGGAATTTCTGTTCAACGGGAAACTGACATTTTAAAAAACAATTGTACTGAATTGGAACGAAAGATAAAATGTTCAAATTTTCCACAAAATCAAATTAAATAAAGTTGTTTTGGGTCAATCAAAATGTTTGATTTTGATTTCAACTTTTTAATTTTTATTTCATTATTTATTTTTGATTTTATGTATTCTTTTTGCTTTATTTTATATTAAAATTAGGATTTAATAAATTTTAAATTATAATAATTGGTGATTTATATTCAGTTTATTTGGTATTGTAATAGATATTGTCATGGATAATGGGTATTTTAAATGGTATTCTAAATTCTAACAGAGTCCCACAGGGAGCAGATGTCAGTCCAATTCTATTTAATATTTTTATCAACAGTCTAGACAATGATTTAAAATCTTAGCTGGTACAGTTTGCTGATGACACAAAGATTGGTGGGGGTAGTAAATAATTAGGAGGATAAATTGCTGTTACAGAGTGATCTGAATTACCTGGTTAAATGGTCAGAAACCAGAAAGATACATTTTAATTGAGCCAAATGTGGGTTAATACATCTGGGAACCAAGAATGCAGGTTATTCCTATTGGATGGGAGACTCTATTGGAAAGCATTAATTCAGAGAAGGATTTCAGGGTCATCATAAATAATCGCCTCAACATGAGATTTCAGTGCAATGCTGTGGCTAAAAGGGCTAATGAGATCCTTGGATGTATAAAAAGGGAAATATCAAGTAGAAGTAGGGACATTATCTTGCCTCTGTAAACAGCACTGGTAAGATAGCTGCTAGAACACTGTGTCCAGTTCTTCTGTCTACACTTCAAGAGGGGTGTTGTAATACTGGGGAGAGTTCAAAGGAAGGGCCACAAAAATGATTCAGGCCAGGAGCTGGAGAACAAGCTTTAAAATATGAGGATTAAGGAGCTCAATTTATTGAAGAGACTGTTGAGATGTGATTTGATCACTGTGTATGTAGATACTTACACATGGAAAATATAGTGGGTGGCTTTTCAGACTTGCTGACAAAAAGCATAACAAGATCCAATGCTGGAAGGGGGACAAATTCAACGTTGAAATAAGTCACAATTTCCTAGCAGTTAGGGTAAACAAACACTGGAACGGCTTGCCAGAGGAGGTGGTGGACTCACCATCACTTGGCGTTTTAAAGGCAAAATCTTTCTAAAATATATGCTTTTGTGCAGTTTACTGAGCAAAATTATATGACCTATCTACGTGGGTGGGGAATTGGGCTGGTTGGTCCCTTCTAGCCTTGGAATCTGTGAATTTATGAGTCCTCCTGTTCATCCCCTTCCACGAATGGCGATGGGGACAATGGCATTGCCTGCATTGCCTTCAACATATTCATAATGCTTGTAGCTCTGCATTAAGACAATGACTAAAATCAAATCTCATGCTTCAGGGTTTCAGACTATCATCTGCAGGGGTCAGGAAGAATTTTTTTCTCTTGGTACACAATTGGCTAGATATATTATGCTGGAGATGGGACACCACATTAATTGATAAACAGAGGCTAGGGACATCATCCCTTCCTATCCGGGCTAATAGCCATTGATGAACCAAACTAGAGGATCACAGCTGTCCCTTCTGATCTTTTAATGTATGAAATTTTGTACACTTTACACACACACACACACAATCTCCTACAAAAGCTGGAAAACACAACTGGAACATATTTGATAACCTGGAGACAATGCTGAGTAAATTCTGAGAGATGCTGAGTGCATTCAACTCACTTCTTAGGAGGCACTCAGAAATTCTGAAGAGATTCTCAGCACTTTGCAGGATCACAGCACTGGTTTGGTTCCCTATAAAGACAGTGTTTATGTACTACATCAGCTTATATAGTACAGGCCATCAAATATTTTCACTCTCTCAAGATCTGACTTGGAAAAACTTTGTAAACGTCTATCTAAAAGCAATTTTGTTCCTATATACTATTTTCTCCACCCACCTATCCTCTCTTTTTCATAGTTACTAAGGACATTCTTATGATCAGTCTTTTACTTAAGAGCTTCTGCTCTCTACCTGAGGTTAAATTCAGAGTGTAAAAGGTATTGCAGCAATAAATAATGGTGGAGAGGCTGCGAGGGGGCGGGTAGAAGGAAAGGGGGCATGTTTGGGATGTTGCCAGACTGAACACAATCAGAGCTGGTGAAAGAGACAAGGCAAAGTGTAAAGTCAGGTGTGACAGCATAATGAGAGTCCAAGAATATAATAGGTAGCAAGTACATTCAGCATGGTCCAATCAGCCAATGCAGTGAACCATAAAGGCACTTTTCAAAGACAAATGAGCAACTTACTCTAGCAACCTTAGGTCTGCTATCAACACATCTTCCTATTGGTATTTTGCTGACATCACTAGGATATGCACAGCCAGTTTACTGTTCAGATATCAAATTGCAATCAAACCCCCTATATGCGCATTTGTACACCATAGAACATTGTAGTTTTCATTTACTTCTGAGGTACAACTTACACATACCTCATTAGACTTGCACTACCCTTTGCCATCACATCTCAATGGGGCCCTGTCAAGGTTCCTCCCCCACTCTGAACTCTAGGGTACAGATGTGGGGACCTGCATGAAAACCTCCTAAGCTTACTTTTACCAGCTTAGGTTAAAACTTCCCCAAGGTACAAATTAATTTTATCCGTTGTCCTTGGAATATCCACTGACACCAACAAACTCTAACTGGGTTTACTGGGAAACGTAGTTTGGACATGTCTTTCCCCCCAAAATCCTCCCAACCCTTGCACCCCACTTCCTGGGAAAGGTTTGGTAAAAATCCTCACCAATTTCCATAGGTGACCACAGACCCAAACCCTTGGATCTGAGAACAATGAAAAAGCATTCCGTTTTTTTACAAGAAGACTTTTAATAGAAATAGTAGTAAATAGAAGTAAAGGAATCACCTCTGTAAAATCAGGATGGTAGATACCTTACAGGGTAATTAGATTCAAAACATAGAGAATCCCTCTAGGCAAAACCTTAAGTTACAAAAAAGACACACAGACAGAAATAGTCATTCTATTCAGCACAGTTCTTTTCTCAGCCATTTAAAGAATTCATAATCTAACACATACCTAGCTAGATTACTTACTAAAAGTTCTAAGACTCCATTCCTGTTCTATCCCCGGCAAAAGCAGCCTACCGACAGACACAGACCCTTTGTTTTTCCGCCCTCCTCCCAGCTTTTGAAAGTATCTTGTCTCCTCATTGGTCATTTTGGTCAGGTGCCAGCGAGGTTACCTTTAGCTTCTTAACCCTTTACAGGTGAGAGGATTTTTCCTCTGGCCAGGAGGGATTTTTAAGGGGTTTACCCTTCCCTTTATATTTATGACAGGCCCATAATCTTTCATTTGTTGTATCATAACTATTTCCACTGAAATCAATTCTGATGTGACAATGGGTGAAATCCCGCCTTTTTTGTATTCAAATTTCTGGATCTACTGACCCTGGTTCCCTGCTGTTTCATCACAGCATTCCTTCTCAGAAACAGGGCCCACAGGAGAGGCCCACTGATACAGGAGGAGGAATTGCCAGTAAAAACTGTGGATGATTCACAGGGGACCACCCTGTAGTTCTCTAGACTTCCATCTAGCTAGAACCTTGCTCAGCCACTTCCCTAGCATCCATTCCCATCAACTGCACTGACTTGTACCACATCTAATCCCCACCCTGCACTCACCACAGCATATACAAGCAGCAGAAGGGAAATACAAATACATTGTAATTTAAGATTAAATTAAAAGAAATTATATTTTGCTGACCAGCTATTCCCGTGACACTCCTCCTGTCCCTGGCCAAGCCTCCCTTCAGCTAAGCTCTATGGTAGACGGCACGAACGGTAGCAATGAGAGGTGGGGGAATGCAACACTGTAGCCACCTACCCCCCTGGGCATGTGGTCCCTCCCCACCAACTTACTGGAGTTTGACTCCCCTCCACTGCATTGCACAAAGAGGAGCATATGGCCCAAAGAGAGGATTATGCTCCAAGCTCGGCGTGAGAAGGAGCAATGAGTTCTTAAGAGAATAATGTAATATATTCATGTACATATGGTTAGTAATGTAGAATGAGAGAGAGAAATACAGAAAATATATTTAATAACTAAAATATGAGCTACAAATAGAATATTTTCTAATTATTATAATTCCATGACACCATGCAAATTATTTGACAGCTTCACCTGATCTCTTACAGGCTTCAAGCTATTCACAGGAGATCAAATCCTGAAGTTCTTATCTAGTCTTTACTCAGGAACCATTCATATTGCATTAAATGAGGATTTTGCCTTAGAAAGGGCTAGATACGTACTATAGGATGTGGTCTATGGTGTTTTTAAACTACAGTATTTCCTCATATTTGTCTTTAAACCATTTCTAGAGCAGTTTTGTCTGTAAATTCAAGGAATGTAAACAGGCTAGGAGGGAATGTTATATGTATAACGTTGTATGTACAATATTAGATGAAGTTAAATAATTATTTAATAACCTAGTACTTAGCAAGAAGTCACACCAGAATAGATTAGTGCTAGTCAAAGGAGTATATTAAATTAATATAAACGGAGGTGGCAGCACTGATAGGAAATAAATGGTCTATCTACCTTCTGAAACAACATATAATCCTTAAACTAGTGTTGCTTTTATCTACTAGTTGTTTAACAGGCATGTAATTCATTAATGTTATATAATCAATTCATAAAATGTCAAAAGTTTAAACTCTTAGGGCTGTGTGTTGTTTTCAAATTGCAGTGTGGTCAGGGGGAGCTGTGAGCACATATGACCCTTAAATAGGTTTGTCTTGCCTAAATTCTTCAGTGCTATGTATCATAGGGTCTTCTCAGACAATGTAAGCAATATGTACTTTATGTGAACCTTATCTAAAGGCAGCATATAATGGAGCATTTCACCTTTCTCGTGTATTTAGCTAGATTTCTATATGACAGTGTATGATCGCTTCAGAACTGGTGACCCTCCAAATATTCCCATTTTCTCCAACTCTATCTGAACTGCTTTTGAAGCTCAAACTACATTCTCATGTGATTTCATGTTCATGTCTGATGTAAAAACATTACATTTCACACAAATAGTAACTCCTAGTTCATCCCTATGGGCTCAGTACTGTAGGCATTGAGCAATCTAGCCCCGACTTAGCAAAGCATTGAAGTATAAGCTTGATTTAAAGCACATTAATAGTCCCACTTAAATTTCTAGCTAAGGCTACTGTATTGGTGAAGCCATTGTAGCCCTGAGGCTACAGTAATCCCTGGGCAGCTGCTGCAGGGAAGAGCAGAAAGAAGATAGGAGGGAAAATGACCCTTTGTGACATCAAAGATTTGGAGGAGTCTTAACATGGCTGAACTCTGTTCCCTCAGCCCTCTGATTATCCTCAGTGGGGAAAATCTGAGCCTCTTCCCCAGCTGATAGTTCTGTTTCTACATCAATGCTCAGCATCTTACAGGACCAAGTTCAAGTATCATGGGAAAAGAGTTTCCCCCTTCATAGGCCTTTACAACACTAGGGAAGCATATCAACATGGACTGCCAAAGCCACATTCTCTTGAAGAGTCCTTAGAAAGAAAGCCAGCATCACTTCTATTCTGTGAATGCTGATCACTCTGAATTTACATAAATAATTGTCTGGAAAGTGAATATTTTCTTCTCTCCCAAGGACCAATTGAGGCTGTACCTCAAAATGGGGAGAGAACTCTGGACTTTCTGTAGCCAAGACAAACACTTCCACACATGAATAATGCTTGCTGTTAAAATTAAGAAATGGTTTGAAATTCAAAAAGCAGATGAGGGTTTATTTAACCCTATTCTACCTATATTTGTGATACTCTCATAAGATTATCTTCTTTGTTTTATTATTGTTAACTATTTCCTCTTCTATGCAATAATTCTTCCCTTAATATTCTCTGCTATGACACTATCTCCATTTACTACACTTGACTATGTCTAGAAATATACCCCAGCACACCTTCCCCAATGATTAGCTTTGATTTGATAGTACATCTTGAATCAGAGGGACAAATTGCCCTCTGGTGTCTGTTTGTTCTTTGTAAGGAGAAATGTAAGTTTATTTTTACAAAATGTGAGTGGGATTTCCAAAATCAGTCAAGTCCAGGTCCTCACAGGCACCTGGGCTCCTAACTCCCATTGATATCAATGGCAGTTAGGCACACAAATACCTTCGAGGATCTGGGCCTCAGTATTGGGCTAACTCTGTCACCACAGATCTCAATGGTAAAACTCGAATGGCAGTAGAGTTAGGACAATACTGGCTCTTCTGAAAATCCCATGCTGAAAGTTTAACTTTAAAGACATAGGGCTAGATTCACAAAAGAACTTAGGTGCCTAACTGCCACTTTAGGTGCCTAAATCCCAGAATCAGTCCCCAATAGGATTCACAAAACCTCAGCAGAGCTATCGCCAAATCCTGTAGGCACCAAAACTTGCTTATCGTCTAAATTGCTGCCATAAAACCTCCCAAAGGCCTATGTTTCTGCCTTTGGGCACGTGCACTGCTACTCCCCTCTAGGTTTCTAGGTGCCTAAGCTCCAGAGCAGGGGTCGGTAACCTTCAGCATGCGTCCCATCAGGGTAATCCGCTAGCGGGCTGCGAGACATTTTGTTTATGTTGACCGTCCGCTGGCACGGCCCACTACCATTCTCAGTGTCTGTGGCTTGCCGTTCCCGGCAATGGGAGCTGTGACAAGAGGCACGGGTTTACCCTGATGGGCCACGTGCCGAAGGTTGCTGACCCCTGATCCAAAGCAATAGACGAATCATGGGAAAACAGGCATTCCTCTGCCTAACTCGCCTGTGTGGCCCAACGAATAGGCAAGCTCAGAGGGGGTGGAAAAGCCCCAGTGGTTAGGGTACTCAACTGGGATGTGGGAGACCCCCACTTCAGATCTCCCTCCAACTGAGGGAAGACAGCATCTGAACAGGGATCTTGCCACCTTTCAGGTGCACGCCCCAGCCCCAGGGCTATAAGATATTCTGATGTGGGCCTCCCTCAGTCTCTCCTGTTGAAGCTGTTCTACTGTGAATAGATAATGAAAGAGTTATTGGGCCACAGAGAGCGAGCAAGCAAGCATGAGACTGACTCTGTGGTCCAGCTCCCCTCTTCCAATGGCCTTTTAAAATTATTTACCCACAGTGGAACAATTTTAAGAGGAGAGACTGAGGCCTGGTCTACACGATGAGGTTAGGTCAAATTTAGCCATGTTAGGTCGATTTTATAAGGAATGCGTCTAAACAACCAACCCCATTCCATCGACCTAAAGGGCTCTTAAAATCTACTGCTGTACTCCTCCCCAACAAGGGGAGTAGCGCTAAAATTGACCTTCCTGGGTCGAATTTGGGGTACTGTAGACGCAGCACTGTGAAATTTGATGGTATTGGCCTCCAGGAGCTATCCCAGAGTGCTACAATGTGACCGCTCTGGACAGCACTTTGAACTCCGATGCACTAGCCAGGTACACAGAAAAAGCTCTAGGAACTTTTGAATTTCATTTCCTGTTTGGTCAGCGTGACAAGCTCAGCAGAAGAGGTGACCATGCTGGCCCCCCAGAATCGCAAACGAGCTCCAGCATGAAAGACACTGGATCTGATTGCTGTATGGGGAGAAGAGGCTGTGCAGGCAGAACTCCAATCCAGCAAAAGAAATGCTGATATATATGCCAAAATTGCACAGGGCATGGTGGACAGAGGCTACACCAGGGACACACAGCAGTGCCACATGAAAATTAAGGCGCTCAGGCAGGCCAACCAAAAGACAAAGGAGGCAAATGGTCGCTCCAGGTCAGAGCCCCAGACATGCCGCTTCTATAATCAGCTGCATGCCATTCTATGGGGGGACCCTACCACTACCCCACCACTGTCCATGAACACTTGCAAGGTGGCAGCCTCACGCAACAGGGAGGAGGATTTTGTGGATGAGGAAGAGGAGGAGGAGAATGTGCATCAGGCAAGTGCTGAACTCCCTGAGAGAGGTGCGGTTTAGGACACAACCCTCTCCTTGGCACCTCCCGGGGGGAATTGTTTAATGTGCTGGCTTCTGTGAATGCCATTCTGAGGCATCTCTCTCCCCATTCATTGTACAGGAAGCCCAAGTGCCTAACTCAAGCTTTATGAATCCCAGTAATTTCAAGGCACCTAAAAATTAGGCACATGGATGCTCAGCATGCCACACCTAAGTTCCTCTGTGAATCTAGCCCTGAGATCCTAAGTGCTTGTAAAAGCATAGAATTCCATAGCAAGTATTGCAGCTGAACCTACAGGTAAGTCAGTCTTTCAGAGCTCCTAATAATTTTTGTTGCTCTTCTCTGAACTCCTTCTAGTTAATCAATACCTTTTTAGTAATTAGGTACTGACATATGAACATAGCTTTCCAGGTCAGACAAGAGCAATAGAGAGAGAGACTATTATCTCTCTACTCTATGAAATGATGTCTCTGCATCTGAAATCCAACGTTGTGTTGTCTTTTTCATTTACTTGTATTCCTGAAGCACTTGCATGAGAGGAAAGTGATCAGGAACAGCCAGCATGGATTCACCAAGGGAAGGTCATGCCTGACTAATCTAATCGCCTTTTATGATGAGATTACTGGTTCTGTGGATGAAGGGAAAGCAGTGGATGTATTGTTTCTTGACTTTAGCAAAGCTTTTGACACGGTCTCCCATAGTATTCTTGTCAGCAAGTTAAGGAAGTATGGGCTGGATGAATGCACTATAAGGTGGGTAGAAAGCTGGCTAAATTGTCGGGCTCAACGGGTAGTGATCAATGGCTCCATGTCTAGTTGGCAGCCGGTATCAAGTGGAGTGCCCCAAGGGTCGGTCCTGGGGCCGGTTTTATTCAATATCTTCATAAATGATCTGGAGGATGGTGTGGATTGCACTCTCAGCAAATTTGCGGATGATACTAAACTGGGAGGAGTGGTAGATATGCTGGAGGGGAGGGATAGGATACAGAAGGACCTAGACCAATTGGAAGATTGGGCCAAAAGGAATCTGATGAGGTTCAATAAGGATAAGTGCAGGGTCCTGCACTTAGGACGGAAGAACCCAATGCACAGCTACAGACTAGGGACCGAATGGCTAGGCAGCAGTTCTGCAGAAAAGGACTTAGGGGTGACAGTGGACGAGAAGCTGGATATGAGTCAGCAGTGTGCCCTTGTTGCCAAGAAGGCCAATGGCATTTTGGGATGTATAAGTAGGGGCATAGCGAGCAGATCGAGGGACGTGATCGTTCCCCTCTATTCGACATTGGTGAGGCCTCATCTGGAGTACTGTGTCCAGTTTTGGGCCCCACACTTCAAGAAGGATGTGGATAAATTGGAGAGAGTCCAGCGAAGGGCAACAAAAATGATTAGGGGACTGGAACACATGAGTTATGAGGAGAGGCTGAGGGAGCTGGGATTGTTTAGTCTGCAGAAGAGAAGAATGAGGGGGGATTTGATAGCTGCTTTCAACTACCTGAAAGGGGGTTCCAAAGAGGATGGCTCTAGACTGTTCTCAATGGTAGCAGATGACAGAACGAGGAGTAATGGTCTCAAGTTGCAGTGGGGGAGGTTTAGATTGGATATTAGGAAAAACTTTTTCACTAAGAGGGTGGTGAAACACTGGAATGCGTTACCTAGGGAGGTGGTAGAATCTCCTTCCTTAGAGGTTTTTAAGGTCAGGCTTGACAAAGCCCTGGCTGGGATGATTTAACTGGGAATTGGTCCTGCTTTGAGCAGGGGGTTGGACTAGATGACCTTCTGGGGTCCCTTCCAACCCTGATATTCTATGATTCTATGATTCTACTGCCACCAGGTATTACAAATTCATATTTGTTGCCTGAATTGACCCTATGGGTCTTTTTCAGTATCATTGCTTCCCAATTTCTCCTTCCCATTGGAAATATACGGCATATGTTTTGGATTACTTCCCACCAGATTGCATTATCCCAAGTTCAATCAGGTTTTGTTGTATTCTGTCCATGTTTCTAATATCTCTAGATCTCTTTCTATTATTGAATTTCATTAACATGCTGCTTATTTCAACTTCCAGCTAATATGTAATGATGGTGAATATAACCCACAAGAGAGATTTTCAAAGGCACAAAGGGGTGATAGGTGCCCAACTCCATTGACTTTTAGTAAGAGTTGGTCTCCAACTTCTCTTTCTCCCTTTGAAACTCTCTTGCTTCTTTGCAGTACCTATTAAGCTCCTCCCCTCATCTCCACACATTGCCATGTGTCTTTAGCCATTAACTCTCCCGCCACTTTCCACTCCATGTAATCCAAGCCGATTTGGATTAGTTTTACAAGTAAAAATTTCCTAAAGCACAGCACTAAATGCTTTACTAAAAACAAATAAATTACAGGTATGTTCTCACATTCCCTTCATCCTCTAATTTTGTAATACTACCAAATGAAACAATCACGTTTGTCTAGCACGATCTGTACTTTATAAACCACAGTGCTTATTGCTCATGATTCTGTTACTTTATAGGAGTCATATTCCGGCCTTTTACTGTGCTGAAGTGAAGGATGTATTGAAGGACTCCATGCTGGCCTGATCAAGCCTGAGTACTAGCAGACAGATCTGAGTTATTCTGTGGTCGTGACCCATGGAGCTGCTAAAATGGGCAGGGGATCTCACACAAATGCCCATTGCCCATAAAACACACATGGATCACTGGCCCTATATATATTCTCCTCCTCTCTCTTCTCTGCAGAGGTGTTGATGAGGCTATCACAGGCCTGAAGATTTGGTCATCATTGTAGAGATTCCCTGGGGAAGAAAAGCAAGAATAGAGGACAGATACGGCTCTGTGGCTTTGAGGATTTGAAGGTGTCCTAAGGGATGGAGCTCTGCTACTTCTACCCTCTGATTGCCCTGGGATTGAGAGATCCTCAACCCCTTTGGTCCTATCTCCCCCAGCTGACAGTTCTGTTTCTGAGCTAGCAGCTATCTCTGCAGGCTGTGGGCTCCCAGCTTATTCCATATCGCCTAGCTGACGTTCAGTGGGCAAGATCCTACACAATCTTTTGGTATGTCAGCAGTGGCAAAGCCCCTCACCCAGCAGCATCACCTGCCATACCATGCCATATAAAGCAGTGGAGGCAGTTTCATAGACTCTACCTGCAGTGCTACAAGGTAAGATGCAGGATGTGGTGGCCACATGAATGGCTGCTGCTGAATGTGTCCCTGCCCCCACCCCTCCCAAGAATAGCTGTGGGGCCCAGCTAGACTTCAGAGGCCATGATGGATCTGTACCTCGGAAGATTCATGTGTCAAGTTATGCACTTGAACTGATAAAAAGACAAGCCTGAAACTGCTATCCTCCAGCATGGCTGCAATCATCTCAAAAATAGCTCCTGTTACAGACTCAGCAGAGACGAGCTCAAGGTGCTTTGTTAAGCTGCTGCAGCAAATGTTCAATTTTCTGGGGAAAGATTATTTGCTTTAACACAACGACTAAACCCTACTTTATAAACCAATTGATGAGGGTGGGAGATGGGGAGGAAAGGGAGCATGAGGTGGGAGAAAACTTTGTAAACCCGAATAACCAGTCTATGTGATGTTATTGGATATGTGCCTACCAGCACACAGAGAAAACGTCTCTTCCTATTGTAATAATATAAATAATATCACTATAAATAACCCATGATATAAATGCACTGGAGGCCTAAATAAGTTAAGTTATCATATTATTACAATTAGTTAAACATTTCCAGTTCCCCTCTTTATTCATTAAATATTCTCAGATCTTCCCCCAATCAGACATTGGGCTGGATTTTCATTTACATCAAGGCTACTTGACGCCACATGAGGAGAATAACAGGGACTTAAAGGGGGTGTAAATGTAACTGAAATCTATATTGAATCATTTTTACCAGCAGATTGGCATAAAGAAGCTTTATTGTAAATGAGAATCAGTGGCACTGCATTTGCATCACTGGAGTTTCTAGGGTCTACACTGTTACAAATAATATATGATAGTAATATAGCCACAGGTGGGTGGGGGTAGAGAAAGAAGATTGCTTTTCATACACACAATTAGTTTCAGCTGTAATTCTGCACAAAAGTGTGAAATGTAAACTTTTAATTAAGTTTTGGACTATTTTTATTTACCTAAATGTGACCAAATTTCTCGAAATTTACTTAATTGACCTCAGTTACATGATCTAAACCACCACCAGACCTTTAAAAACTCATTTGTTAACCTAAACTGTGAGCAGACACTCACCCACTGTAAACCACATTTCATTGGGAATAACAATTCACGTCACCCGGGAGGGTGTCAATTTACTAATCTGAGAAAATACACATTCTTTTATATATTAAAAATCATTGCCTGTAAAGATCACTATCTTGGACCTGTTTCTGTTCAGTTCAAGGGAGGCCTCCTAATGAACAGCACATAAAATAGCCTTTAATGGTTAATGCATGATAGACTGTTTCCTTTCTGCTACTTTCTTTTCCTGTCTCACTCAGCTTTCTAGAATTCCTTTGACTTGAATCCCCAGCTTAATGTCTATCAGCTTTTCCAGGTAGGCAGAGACTTGCCAAATAGGCTGATGAATATACCATCTATATACAGTAGCTGTGATGTTCTCTGCACATTCTAATGCATCTTCTGAGTATTTATTACATTTCCTTTAAATCTTACCCCATCCCTGAAATGAGAGAAAATTGCACTGGCCTTTTGCTTGGGATAACCATACCCAGAGGATTTTTGGAGTTCTTATACACTGTTCTTAAAAGCTTTGCTAAATCAAACACGTTTCTTAAATCAAAACTAAAAAAAAAAAGTAAAAAAGTCTGAACTTAAACTTTCACTGAGCCAAATTCTTCTCTCTCAGACACACTAGTACAAATTCTGATTAATTCCACTGAAGTCACTGCTGTAACAAAGTAGAATTTGGGTCAATGTATGGTACTGCGGCAGGCATAATCATACCATATTCCTGCTTGTTTGTTCATGCCCCACTCTCCAAATAGGCAACACAAGGTGTTCAGCCCCTCCAAGAGATGAAAAGGCAGCCTTCACATCATTCTTAGTTGCTGCCATTCTCAGATATGTGGAGCTTCCCTAAGTGCAGTATTACAAGCTGACTTTATTACTGCCCTGCTGAGTCTACTTGCTTTCAAGCAAACTTGTAACAAACGATAAGCCCTGGTAAGTAAGATACAAAACCTTTTGTAAACACAGTTGATGATGTATAGTGAAATCATTGGCATCCGCTAACTGGCTGTTTCATTTGATTTGTTTTGTTTAGAGAAGCTGACTGTACCTAAAATGCCAGACTTTCCCTGTAATGTTGCCTCCTCATTCTGATGAAAAGATGGCATGTGTTCATTCCTGTGTGGGTACTGCTGAATGACAGAAGATCACTTGCTCTACAGGACTAAATCTGTATGCAAATCCAAAGACTTTAAAACCCACTCTCAGTGGCTTAGGTGGTTTGATTCAATACAAACTAAAGCTAATACCCCCTAAAACGTTGTTTGCTAGGAGAATATTTTTATCCTTTGGTAATGAGACTCCCAAAGCCCTGAATGACTGCCGACATTTTTGGCAAGTTTAAATGTTTCGGAGCTTAGCAATCAGAAAATCATCCAAATAATTAAGGATTAATTTTAAACGTGCATTTCTCCTCATTACTATGCACTGCAAGAGTGTACTACAAACATTAGTATCCCATTATTGGTTCATAATGTGATGCCATTATTGTGTCCCAGCTCAAATTACCATTGTAATGGCTACTAGCTTCCAATATCTGACTCCACTGCAAGATTTCACGAGGGAGGCACGGTTTATGTGAGGCGCCACTATAAATGTCTCGTCATATGCATAGAAGACCAAATTGTGCATAAAAGATTGAACATACTCTGAATGCAAAGTCCCTGCAGCAGATGTTTTCTTTCATGGAGGGCAGAAAGTAGTGGCTTGGGAATTGTATAGATACAAATATGTTATTGATCCCATAAACAGATCTGTCAATGCCACTTGTGGCACCTATAGTTATTATCATATTCTCCCCGGTACTTATTGCGCTGCTCATTTTTCCTTCACTGATTGCATAGACACCACTGGAATGTCTGGAGACTTTGTAGGGTTGGTTACTCCCTTTGCAATGCAAACACACCTGAGGAGTCCTCATTTGCAAAGCTCTTAAACTCTGTGTTGTTACACTCTCTTATTCAGTCTGATTTCAGTTACCAGTTGCCTTCATGGCACTGTAATAAAACTTGGTAACCCATTGTCCTCCACAATCTCATCTCATACTGATTGCCATGTCTTAAAGTTTCCTTCTGTTTAATTCTCATATCAACTGGTACAACAGACCTGTACTACCAAATGCGCACCATGGGTCCTTCACATTCTAGCCCTTTAAGGAAGTTTTTATTTGAATGTTTTTATTTTTTCTAACTACTTTATTCAGCGATTCTAAGCATCTATTTTCCCACCTGTTTATAATTTCCATTACTCATTGGCTAAATTGTGATTAATTTAATCTTTGAAATATATACTAGACCTAATCCATTTTGAAAACAAAAGATAGTGTATTACTTGAATAGAGATGTGCAAATCAGATTACCACTTCATTTCACACACATATTTATTTATACATATATAAAATACAGATGACTGCTCAATCTATCAGGGAAAATTCTCCATTTAATTTTTCTTTTATCTGTCTCCTTCTGTGATCGCCATCTCACAGTCAATAACTTTCCCCCTCCCATATCACATTCCTTGTCAACTTTCTTCTTTGTAATTTTAGATGAAAAAGACCACACTTTTTTCAATCTTTGCATAATTTTATGCATTTTTGTTGACATTAAAACCTGCAGCAATCCCTTCAGATTTATTATTACAGAAAACTAGATCTCTGCCTGCACATTTCTGTAAGTCAGCAATATCAATAAGCTACTTCTTAACCCTTTTATTACATTAACTTTCAAATTATTTGTAAGGTCTGCAATATGTTCTCCATTTTCTCTAAGGTGGTGGAGAGAGGAGCCCTAGCCGGCCGGCTGTGAGGAGTGAGTGGACAGGGCAGGAGAGAGGAGAAGCCCTGGACCTGTGGGTCTAGAGGAGCGTGGGGGAGGGGCCATAGAGGAGAGGAAAGGAGCCAGCACTGTGGCCATTGGGCCACAGCACAAGTGAAGTAGAGCCCTGAGCTGGATCAGCGGGGCCTCTGCTGAGCAGGGGCCTGGCACCATTATAAACCTGGTACCGGCCGCGCAGGGATGGGTTGGGGCTGGGGGAGGGGCACCTCTCCCCACTGCAGCCCTGAGCGCTTACGTGGTGCTTCCTAGGCTGCTGCGCGGTCGCACAGCTTAGTGGGAGCTTAGGCCCTGAGACTTCATTGTCTTGCACTTTTTGGAGTCATGTGTGTGTGTGTGTGTGTGAAAAGTGGGCCTACAATGCTACCAAATGAAAATGGCAGAGTTTTACACCTGCTTTGCACTCTTTTGCACAGATGTAAGTGATTACACAAAGCAGTGGAGAATCAAAGGCTATTGCAGGACTAAACCCTTTATGCTTAGAAGTTTCGGTCCAGAGCCTCCCAATTGATTTCAGTGGGAGTTAGGCACCTTTGAGGATCTGGGCTTTAGCGCCCAATCTTACAATTGTATCCAGTAGAAACTCTAGCTTGATGGGACTGCTCATATAAATGTGCTTCACAGGATCTGGCCCTTTATTCCTGAACTAATTATAACAACCAGGGGGCTGGAAAAAAGGTAATTTCTTTGTTAATAGCTATTTCTTAATCTGAGTGTGTTTTTAAAGATTCCATATCCACCATGAAGTGGAAGAAATCCTTCTCTTCCAAAAATTATCTTTATGTAGACTAAAGGCCATATACTGACATGGCTCCTGCTCAACACTCATAATTGCTACTAGCCCCAGCATGATTTGTAGGTGCTCCACGGATATCCAAACCAGCGCCCATTTAATAATAATAGTGATACCTATCTCTTACCTTTTAACAATAGATCTCAAAACAGTTTACAGCGGAGGTAGGTATCAACATCTCCATTTTACAAATGGGGAAACTGAGGCACAGAGTGGCAAAGGGACTTGCCGAAGGTCACCCAGCAGGCTGGTGGCAGAGTTGGGAATAGAACCCAGTCCCGTGCTCTAGGCTACAGTGCTGACTCCAGTGGAGTCAGTGTGGCCTAGTGAGTGAAAGAACGAACAAAATGTGACCAGTGTGTAGTCATGCCGTTTAATGCTCTACTGGATGGTGATCAGGTACTATGGTGATGAAATGGTATAAGAACCTATATAGAACACTCAGGGTATGTCTGTACTACCTGCTGGATGGGCGGGTGGTGATCAATCCAGTGGGGGTCGACTAGATATCTAGTCTAGATGGGATAAATCGACCCCCGAGCTCTCTCCCGTCGACGCTTGTACTCCACCGCCACGAGAGGCGTAGGCAGAGTCGACGGGGGAGTGGCAGCAGTCGACTCACAGGAGTGAAGACACCGTGGTGAGTAGGTCTAAGTATGTCAACTTCAGCTATGTTATTCACGTAGCTGAAGTTGCGTAACTTAGATCGATCCCTGCCCTAGTGTAGACCAGGCCTCAGAAGACCTCAGTCCTATTCCCATCTCCGCCTCTGGCCTGCTGGGTGACCTTGGGCAAGACACTTCACTGCCCTGTGCCTCAGTTTCCCCATCTGGATGTAAGCAGAGTCAGGATGAGCTCCACTCTGACACCTGGTGGTGAGGTGTGGCAAGTTGTGGAAAAGGACTTCAGGGGCCGATCTCATTTGCACAGGCACACCCACCCCGCCTAGAATGAGGCCATAGCTGCCCAAAGGTCACTTTGGCTGCTGTGGGATCCCCAGTGACTCTGTTATTGGGGCAGGAAGAATAAATTCCCTGATTATGGGAACTGTGCTTGGAACTGTACTTGGCCTTTTGTTGTGATGGAGGGACTCGCCATCAACTAAGTAGCACTCGCTAGGCAAGGGTCATGGGTTCCAAAACTCTGTGAATGGAGAAAGGCTGGGAACAGGTATTAATACATGGTGGCATGGGCCCCACGGTGAGGGCCTTACACGCTAATTGCACTTCCTCCTCTCTCCACTGTGGAATATCCGAGCTAATTTTGATTCCGTTAGGAGTCTAGTTACAGGCTGCTGAGCTCACTTGGGGCTAATGGTGCACCAGCGCTGAGGCTCCCCTACTGCAAGCTGAATTCACCAAAGAGCTGAATGACTAAGGGCTGAAATCACTGAGCGTCGTGTTAAGTAGTGGGGGAGCCTGAAGATCTATTGTGGAGCAGTTTGTGGGACGACTGGTTGCGCCTTGTGGACCGGCTGGTGGAGCAGTTCATGGGACGGCGGGAGCTGCTTGTGGGCCGCGGAGCGGAGCAGAGCTGAGCCAAGCAGTTTGTGGGGCGGCTGGTGGAGCGGAGTGGAGCAAAGCCCTATGGAGCTGCAGGGCGGTCAGCTTCAGATTATGTAAGGTGCCCCTTACCTCTCTCTCCTCCCCACTCCCCCCCATCTCCACCCAGGTTGGGAGGTAAAGCTCTGCAGATAAACTTTCGAACTCTGGGGCTGCCCTGACCAGGGACAGAGACTTTTGGGTCATTGGACTTTTGGGACTTTGGATGATTTGGGGTTGCTGGACTCAAGAACCAAAGGGAAAGGACATGCCCCAATTTGCTTGGGGTGGGTTTTTGCTCATGGGTTGTGTTATGAATCCTGTTCCTGGTGTTTCCCCAACATAATGCCACATTGTTTCTCTCTGTTATTAAAAGGCTTTTTGCTACACTCAGACTCTGTGCTTGCGAGAGGGGAAGTACTGCCTCTTGGAGGCACCCAGCGGGGGTGGTATACATTTGTCCCAGGTCACTGGGTGGGGGCTCGAGCCGGTTTTGCATTGTGTTATTGGAATGGAACCTCTAGATACTGAACCCTGCCCTTGTTGCTGCCAACTCTGACAGGCAGAAGGGTTACATGTAGAAAAGGGATAATGATACAGACCTGCTTTGAGAAGTCCAGATGAAAAGTGCCCATAAGAGCTAGGTATGTATTATTTAAGTAAATGTCAAATCTTTTATTGTGTTTAGTGTTGCAGACTCTGATCCAGGTGTTCCATCCAAGACTGCTTCTAAGACCTAGTCAACACACAGATTTTGTATTGGGATAACTATATCAGTGAAGGGGGTGATTTAAAAAAAAATGAAATCATTATAGTGGTTGTCAAGGTTCCTCCCCCACTCTGAACTCTAGGGTACAGATGTGGGGACCTGCATGAAAAACCTCTTAAGCTTATCTTTACCAGCTTAGGTCAAAACTTCCCCAAGGTAACAAATATTACCCCCGTTATCCTTGGAATGGCCGCTACCACCACCAAACTAATACTGGTTACTGGGGAAGAGCTGTTTGGACGCGTCCTTCCCCCCAAAATACTTCACAAAACCTTGCACCCCACTTCCTGGACAAGGTTTGGTAAAAAGCCTCACCAATTTGCATAGGTGACCACAGACCCAGACCCTTGGATCTTAAGAACAATGAACAATCCTCCCAACACTTGCACCCCCCCTTTCCTGGGAAATGTTGGATAAAAAGCCTCACCAATTTGCATAGGTGACCACAGACCCAAACCCTTGGATCTGAGAACAATGAAAAAGCATTCAGTGTTTTACAAGAAGACTTTTAATAAAAAATAGAAGTAAATAGAAATAAAGAAATCCCCCCTGTAAAATCAGGATGGTATATATCTTACAGGGTAATTAGATTCAAAAACATAGAGAACCCCTCTAGGCAAAACCTTAAGTTACAAAAAAGATACACAGACAGAAATAGTTATTCTATTCAGCACAATTCTTTTCTCAGCCATTTAAAGAAATCATAATCTAACACATACCTAGCTAGATTACTTACTAAAAGTTCTAAGACTCCATTCCTGTTCTGTCCCCGGCCAAGACGACTACAGACAGACACACAAACCCTTTGTTTCTCTCCCTCCTCCCAGCTTTTGAAAGTATCTTGTCTCCTCATTGGTCATTTTGGTCAGGTGCCAGCGAGGTTACCTTTAGCTTCTTAACCCTTTACAGGTGAGAGGAGCTTTCCCCTGGCCAGGAGGGATTTCAAAGGGGTTTACCCTTCCCTTTATATTTATGACACGCCCCCCAAATCTCAGCTAGGGTGAAACACTGGCTGGGATTTCTTCCTGGAGCTCTAGGAAAACAGAGTTAATAAGACACATGCATCTCTAAATATACTACCAAGTACATAAAGACTAACAATATTTTCCACATCTCAAGGACGATTTTAACCAGTTGATTCTGGGAAACTTTCACGGGAGAGTGCATCAGCCACTTTGTTAGAAGCTCCTGAGATGTGTTGGATGTCGAAATCAAAATCTTGGAGAGCTAAACTCCACCGAAGAAGTTTTCTGTTAGTTTCTTTGACGGTGTGAAGCCACTTTAGTGCAGCATGGTCGGTTTGCAGGTGGAAACGCCGTCCCCAAACATATGGGCGTAGCTTTTCCAGAGCGTAGACAATGGCATAACATTCTTTTTCAGTGACTGACCAGTTGCTTTCCCTCTCAGACAGTTTTTTGCTGAGAAACACTACAGGGTGGAATTCTTGATCAGGTCCTTTCTGCATTAAAACTGCTCCCACACCACGCTCGGATGCATCTGTGGTTACTAGGAACGGTTTGTCAAAGTCTGGGGCCCTTAGTACAGGGTCAGACATGAGTGTCGCTTTAAGCTTGTTAAAGGCCTTCTGACACTTTCCGGTCCACTGAACAGCATTTGGCTGTTTCTTTTTGGTTAGGTCTGTCAGTGGGGCAGCGATTTGGCTGTAGTGCGGTACAAATCGTCTGTAATAACCGGCCAAGCCTAAGAAGGATTGAACCTGTTTCTTTGACTTTGGGACAGGCCACTTTTGGATAGCATCCACTTTGGCCTGTAGGGGGCTGATAGTTCCTTGACCCACCTGGTGTCCAAGGTAAGTCACTCTGTTTAGGCCTATTTGACACTTCTTAGCCTTAACAGTTAGTCCTGCCTCCCTTATGCGCTCAAGGACTTTTTGTAGATGTTCCAGGTGGTCTGCCCAGGAATCCGAAAATATGGCCACATCGTCAAGGTAGGCGACTGCATATTCTCCTAATCCCGCTAGGAGACCATCTACAAGTCTTTGGAAAGTGGCGGGTGCATTTCGCAGCCCGAAAGGGAGTACATTAAATTCATACAGCCCGAGATGTGTGATGAAGGCTGACCTTTCCTTGGCAGATTCATCTAGCGGTACCTGCCAGTACCCCTTGGTTAAGTCCAAGGTAGAGATGAACTGGGCCCTTCCCAGTTTCTCTAATAGTTCATCAGTGCGTGGCATTGGATAGTTGTCTGGGCGAGTTACAGCATTTAGCTTACGGTAGTCCACGCAAAAACGTATTTCCCCATCTGGTTTGGGAACTAGAACCACTGGAGATGCCCATGCACTTTCAGAGGGGCGGATTACACCCATCTGTAACATATCCTGGATCTCCCGTTCTATAGCAGTTTTAGCTTGAGGAGACACCCGGTAAGGTTGGACCCTAATTGGGTGAGCATTACCTGTGTCAATGGAGTGGTATGCCCGTTCAGTCAGTCCTGGGGTGGCTGAGAACGTTGGCGCGTAGCTAGTGCACAGCTCCTGGATCTGCTGTCGCTGCATACGCCCAAGGGTCATGGAGAGGTTCACCTCTTCCACACCACCAGCACATTTCCCTTCGTAATAGACACCTTCAGGCCACTCAGCGTCGTCTCCTCCCTGGGCTGTAAACTGACAAACCTTTAATTCTCTGGAATAAAAGGGCTTTAGAGAATTAATATGATACACCTTAGGCTTTCGGTTGGAGGTGGGGAATGCTATGAGATAATTAACAGCTCCCAGGCGCTCCTGGACCACGAATGGCCCTTCCCACGATGCTTCCATTTTATGGGCCTGGAGCGCCTTTAAGACCATGACCTGGTCTCCTACTTTGAAGGAACGCTCTCTGGCATGTTTATCATACCAGGCTTTTTGCTCTTTTTGAGCATCCTGTAAGTTTCCTCTAGCAAGGGCTAAAGAGGTTCGGAGGGTGTTTTGTAGGTTGGTTACAAAGTCCAGAATGTTAGTTCCTGGAGAAGGTGTAAATCCCTCCCATTGCTGCTTCACCAACTGCAATGGCCCCTTAACCTCACGGCCATATACAAGTTCAAATGGAGAAAACCCTAAACTGGGATGTGGTACAGCTCTGTAGGCAAAGAGCAACTGCTGCAATACTAGGTCCCAATCATTGGAGTGCTCATTTACGAATTTACGTATCATGGCCCCCAAAGTTCCATTAAACTTCTCCACCATGCCATTTGTTTGATGATGGTAAGGAGTGGCAACCAAGTGATTTACCCCATGAGCTTCCCAAAGGTTTTTCATAGTTCCTGCCAGGAAATTAGTCCCTGCATCTGTGAGGATGTCGGAGGGCCAACCTACCCTGGCAAAAATGTCTGCTAGTGCCTGGCACACACTTTTAGCCCTGGTGTTGCTTAGAGCTACTGCTTCCGGCCATCGGGTGGCAAAATCCATGAAAGTCAGTATGTACTGCTTTCCTCTGGGTGTCTTTTTCGGAAAAGGACCCAGAATATCCACAGCTACTCGCTGAAATGGAACTTCAATGATGGGGAGTGGCTGGAGAGGAGCTTTGACCTGGTCTTGGGGTTTTCCCACTCTTTGGCACACCTCACAAGACTGGACATAGGTAGAAACATCCTTGCCCATTCCCTCCCAGTGGAATGACCCCCCCAAACGGTCTTTGGTCCTGTTCACCCCAGCATGGCCACTAGGGTGATCATGGGCTAAGCTCAAGAGCTTGGCCCGGTATTTAGTTGGAACTACCAACTGTCTCTGAGGATGCCAGTCTTCCTGGTGTCCCCCAGAAAGAGTTTCCTTGTATAAAAGTCCTCTTTCTACAACAAACCTGGATCGATTAGAAGAGCTGAGAGGCGGTGGGTTGCTCCGTGCCGCC
Organism: Lepidochelys olivacea; assembly: GCF_965140295.1. Taxonomy (NCBI): domain Eukaryota; kingdom Metazoa; phylum Chordata; order Testudines; family Cheloniidae; genus Lepidochelys; species Lepidochelys olivacea. Next base: position 101,479,817 of record NC_140414.1, read on the forward strand.
GTCCAAGCTCTCTGGAGGCTTTCATCTGCTTCCTGTTCGGTCTGGAACTGTTCCCTTGATGCTGGAGACATCAGTTCCTCATTGGATTGGGGACATAGGCTTGGTCCCTCTGGAAGCGATATAGGGGATGGAGCTGTTTCTGTTGACTGTGAACCGCTCTCCGCTGGTGCACTATGTTGGGATTCAGGCTCCGGCTGAGCCTCTTGTGTAGGGTTATCGGCTGCTGCCAGTTCAGGTTCGGTGGGGCCCTCTGGTGTTGAGGTTGCAAGTACTGGATTCAGTGCTGGCACGGGGTCTGGTGTTGGTTGTTTGGCTGGTTCCGGTTCTGGGACTGGTTCCGTCTGGGTCTCTGGGACTGGATCCACTACTGCTGTTGCAGACATTGGCCTGGGGTCCAGGTCCATCACCTCTGACTGGGTCCTGATAGAAGTTTCCGGAACAGAGCTAGGCCTCACGGCTTGTTTAGCCTGGTTGCGGGTGACCATTCCCACCCTCTTGGCCTGCTTCACATGATTGGCCAAGTCTTCCCCCAACAGCATGGGGATGGGATAATCATCATAGACTGCAAAAGTCCACATTCCTGACCAGCCCTTGTACTGGACAGGCAACTTGGCTGTAGGCAAATTGAAAGAGTTGGACTTGAAGGGTTGAATCGTCACTTGGATCTCTGGGTTGATTAAATTGGGGTCCACTAAGGAAGCATGGATAGCTGACACTTGTGCTCCGGTGTCCCTCCACGCGGTGACCTTCTTCCCACCCACACTCACAGTTTCCCTCCGCTCCAAGGGTATTTGGGAGGTATCTGGGCCTGTGGACCTCTGGTGTGATTCCGGTGCAATGAACTGTAACCTGTTGGGGTTCTTGGGGCAGTTGGCCTTTACATGCCCCAGCTCGTTACACTTAAAACATCGTCCAGCTGACGGGTCACTGGGGCGAGGAGGGTTGCTGGAGAACGGGGTGGTGGGACGATAAGGGGTCTGGAGGGTTCTTTGGGAGGTAGGTGGGGCTTTGGGCGGCCCCCGGTAATAGGGTGTGGTCTGGGGTGGTCCCTTCTGGTCTCCGCTCCAACTGCGACCAGTTTTCTTCTTCTCTGCCACCTCCACCCATCTGGCTCCAATCTCTCCTGCCTCAATTACAGTTTTGGGTTTCCCATCTAGGATGTATCTTTCTATTTCCTCAGGAACACCCTCTAAGAATTGTTCCATTTGCATTAGGAAGGGCAATTTTACTGGAGATTCAACACTTGCTCCTGATATCCAGGCATCCCAATGTTTTACAATGTGGTAGGCATGTCGGGTAAATGACATGTCTGGTTTCCACCTTAGGGCTCTGAACCTCCGACGAGACTGCTCGGGTGTTATCCCCATTCTGACTCTCGCCTTGGATTTAAACAGTTCATACTTGTTCATGTGTTCTTTAGGCATTTCAGCTGCCACCTCAGCTAAGGGTCCACTGAGCTGCGGCCTCAGCTCTACCATGTATTGGTCAGTAGAGATGTTGTACCCAAGGCAGGCCCTTTCGAAGTTTTCTAAGAAGGCCTCAGTATCATCACCTGCCTTGTAGGTGGGGAACTTTCTGGGATGGGAAGTGGTACCTGGAGAAGGATTGCTAGGGTTTGTTGGTATATTCTGCTGGGCCTTTATCCTCTCCATCTCCTCCACATGCTTCCTCTCTTTTTCCTTCTCCTCCTCCTTCAGCCGCATGAGTTCTATCTGTCTTTCATGTTCCCTTTGTTTTTCCTCAGCCTGAAATTTGGCTAATTCCAGCTGTAGTCGAGCTGAGGATTTGGCCATTCTAACCTCTCTGTTTTTAACTAACTTTACACCCGAGGTTTAGAAATAAACAAACAAAACTTGGCTGTAAAATTTTGCTGTGCTGGAATAGAATACCTATTCTCTGATAGTGATTGTCAGCCTACAGAAAAAGACAATTCCCTTGTCTCTGCTCTGGGCCCAAATTTAAGCAAAAAACCTCCAACTACTTGCTTACCCAGCCCAAAGAAAAAAAAAATTCTTTTCAAACCTGTGCTCCTTGTAAAACAAAACAAAAAAAATCAAAATCCTAAAAAAAAAACCCTGCCACTTTTGTCTCCAGGCAAATGGGTAGAGCACACCCCCCCTATTTACTTTTAGGAAGAAAAGAAAAAAAAAACCTCTGGGTTGGAAGACTGTGAATTTCCCTGCAGGAGTTAAGTACCCTGCCTCCAGGCAAAAAAAACCTGCAATTCACAAGATAATCCCCTTTTGTCTCTGCTTGGCTACAAAGCAGAGAGAAACCAAGCTGCTTTCAGTTTCAAAGCTGCCTTCTGGACTTCCTAAAAATTCCTTTTTAAAATCTGTATTTCTAGTTCAAAAAATCTCAACTGGATCTCAAAATGATTTCAGGTTAATCCCACCACTGTGCCACCATGTCAAGGTTCCTCCCCCACTCTGAACTCTAGGGTACAGATGTGGGGACCTGCATGAAAAACCTCTTAAGCTTATCTTTACCAGCTTAGGTCAAAACTTCCCCAAGGTAACAAATATTACCCCCGTTATCCTTGGAATGGCCGCTACCACCACCAAACTAATACTGGTTACTGGGGAAGAGCTGTTTGGACGCGTCCTTCCCCCCAAAATACTTCACAAAACCTTGCACCCCACTTCCTGGACAAGGTTTGGTAAAAAGCCTCACCAATTTGCATAGGTGACCACAGACCCAGACCCTTGGATCTTAAGAACAATGAACAATCCTCCCAACACTTGCACCCCCCCTTTCCTGGGAAATGTTGGATAAAAAGCCTCACCAATTTGCATAGGTGACCACAGACCCAAACCCTTGGATCTGAGAACAATGAAAAAGCATTCAGTGTTTTACAAGAAGACTTTTAATAAAAAATAGAAGTAAATAGAAATAAAGAAATCCCCCCTGTAAAATCAGGATGGTATATATCTTACAGGGTAATTAGATTCAAAAACATAGAGAACCCCTCTAGGCAAAACCTTAAGTTACAAAAAAGATACACAGACAGAAATAGTTATTCTATTCAGCACAATTCTTTTCTCAGCCATTTAAAGAAATCATAATCTAACACATACCTAGCTAGATTACTTACTAAAAGTTCTAAGACTCCATTCCTGTTCTGTCCCCGGCCAAGACGACTACAGACAGACACACAAACCCTTTGTTTCTCTCCCTCCTCCCAGCTTTTGAAAGTATCTTGTCTCCTCATTGGTCATTTTGGTCAGGTGCCAGCGAGGTTACCTTTAGCTTCTTAACCCTTTACAGGTGAGAGGAGCTTTCCCCTGGCCAGGAGGGATTTCAAAGGGGTTTACCCTTCCCTTTATATTTATGACAGTGGTAAAAGCTGTAGTTTGGACATAGTTATACTAGTACAAAGGTGTCTTATACTGGTATAACTTATTTCCTGTCCTGTACAGGAATAACTATATTGGTAAACTGGAATAACCGTGTCCACACTACAGAGGTTGTACTGCTTTAACTGTAACTTTTACTTTAAACTAAGAACTATGGCATGTAGAGAAAGCCCAGGATTTTTTTTTTTTTAAGAAAAATACATTTTTCAGAGTTTTATTTTCCCCAAAATGTTTACATGCAAAAATGTTCTTACTAGCAATTTTTGCCATTGACAAATCTATGGCACATGTCATTAATTCCTGGAAAGGTTCCTCGTAAGGTAGCATGGAAAACTACTGTGAAGTCAGCATTTCCTGCAATTTCATACAATGATGAACTGTTTGAGAAAGCAAAACTGCCTATTTCAATCAAATCATTAACTCTATTTTGTCTAGGGAAAAGAAGCTTTCTGATTGAAATAACAATTTGCTTTTCAGTAAAGTATTGTCTAGCTTGTGCTGTGTTAAAATCAGCAGAATGCAAAATGAAAATGGTACGAATATTGGAGAAACACAAACCATTTATCTTAGTAAAGACTAAGTTATTGTTCCACAGGAACAATTATATTTCAGATAGGCTATGGGGACATATTAGAAAAAATCCATGTGTGAAAACTCAGCAAAGAGTGCTCCAGAGGAACACAAGATTTTTTATTATTATTTATTATTATTAAGCTGGTGAATGGATATTTTAAACGTCACTATTTACTTTTAGAACATAAAAACGGCCATACTGGGTTGGACCAAGGGTACATCTAGCCCAGTATCTTGTATTCTGACAGTGGCCAATGCCCGATGCTTCAGAGGGAATGAAAAAAACAGGTAACCATCAAGTGATCCATCCCCTGTCACCCATTCCCAGCTTCTTGCAAACAGAGGCTAGGGATACCATCCCTGTTTTGTAATTAAAACTCATTAATGTCTTAGAATCAATCTGATTAATGGGGCAGTCTCTTTGCAAATTTGGTTTCTGTACTGTAGGATTCTGCTGGGACTTTGTTGATTCCTTTTATTCAGCAATAGTATTGGACAAACAATGATGACTATTCCTGGAGTAGTTAAAATACAAAGACATCGCTGTTAATGTTAACAAGCAACCTTAATTTAAAGTTAAATCCTTTTGTCTGTTAATTTCTTTTTTACAGTACTGGTGGACATGGACTAGTGGTCTGGTCTGGTGTGGCAATATCTATGCTCCACTGTTCTCTGCAGGGTTTACATTTGAATCAGAAAACACAGTTGTGGAGAATATTGGTACAAATGTGTGTAATTTCTTCATTGATTACTTATGGAGACAAAGGTATGTCTCCATAAATAAGACTGCAACTACGGTTGCATTAGCCCTGTTTTTCCCCACCCACCCACCTATAGCTTTGGATAGAAAAGAATGGATTGGACTGAAACTTGCTAAGTTTTCTCTGAAGACAAAGGTGCATTTTTTTTGTAAAATTTGGGGATGAAACGGTCAAAATCTCTTCGAATTACAGGTCACTAAAAATTGCTCTTGAGCAATGTCTTGACCAATTGCATTCTGACCAATGTCTTAGACTCTAGAGCACCTGAAGCTCAAATAGTTTGTTCCTGCCCAGTCAAAGAGACTATGAGATTGATGTAACATTCCTGAAACTCTGCCCTTCCCCCCAAATTCAGCTCTCAATCCTGTTTTTGCAATTTCAGAACTTATTTCATAAGATGCAGCTGATCAGAATGTATTGTTACCTTTGGGTGTACAGAGAAAGATTTATTAATGGATTTTGTCAGTTGGACCCATCAAATATTATTGATAATACCTCATCTGCTGTGATATAAGAAAGTCTGAACTTTGAATGTCCTATCTTACACTGTAGCTGGAGAATATCTGCCCTGTAGATAGTTATTTCCAGGGTGTACCAGATTTAAAACTATTTATATTTGAGTACTTGTGGTTTCCTTAATTACAAATGTTTAAAAACATAAGAATGGCTATGTGGGTCAGACCTGTTTAGCCCAGTCTCCCGTCTTCTGACAGTGGCCAATGCCAGATGCTTCTGAGGGAATGAACAGAACAGGGCAATTATCAAGTGATCCATCCCCTGTCATCCAGCCCCAACATCTGTGAGTCACAGGTTTAGGGACACCCAGAGCACACCTAATAGCCATTGATGGGCCTATCCTCCATGAACTTATCTAATTATTTTTTGAACCCAGTTATACTTGGCAATGAGTTCCACAGGTTAACTGTGCATTGTGTGAAGAAGCACTTCCTTAGGTTTATGTTAAACCTGCTGCCTATTAATTTCATTGACCCCTGGTTCTTGTGTTAGGTGAAGGGGTAAATAACACTTGTGTGTTCCTTTCTCCACATCATTCATGATTTTATAGACTTCTATCATTTCCCCCTTTAGTCGTCTCTTTTCCAAGCTGAACGATCCCAGTCTTTTTATAATCTCCTTATATGGAAACTGTGCCATACCGTCACGGAGTGCACCTCTCATCACTGGGCTGGCGCCTCCTGCTGCTCACTTTGGGGATTAGCTCGAGGCCAATGTCTCCCCGCCCCCGTCTGTGGTTTGCACACCACTGCTCTGACTCTTCGTCCAGTCTGCGGCCCCTCTCTCAACCTCAGGAACCACCAGATGCTCTTCATGACTCAGCCCTCCAGCTAGGTCACTCTGTATTTAATTTATCAATTTGTTCCAACACCTCCTCTACTGAAACTTCAATCTGGGACAATTCTTCAGATTTGTCACCCAAATAGAATGACTCAGGTGTTGGAATCTCCCTCACATCCTCTGCAATGAAGACCGATGCAAAGAATTAATTTACCTTCTCCACACTGGTCTTGTCTTCCTTGTGAGGTCCATTAGCACCTTTATCGTCCAGTGGTCTCACAGATTGTTTGACAGGCTTCCTGCTTCTGATGTACTTAAACATGTTTTTGCTGTTAGTTTTTGTGTCTTTATGTAGTTGCTCTTCAAATTCTTATTTGGCCTGCCTACTTATATGTTTATACTTGACTTGCCAGAGTTTATGCTTCTTTCTATTTTCCTCAGTAGGATTTGACTTCCAGTTTTTTAAAGGATGCCTTTTTGCCTCTAACTGCCTCTTTTACTCTGTTGCTTATCCCTGGTGGCATTTTTTTTGTCCTCTTACTTATTTTTTTATTTGGGGTATACACTTAATTTGAGCCTCTATTATGGTATATTGTTAAAAATAGTTTTCATGCATCTTGAAGGCATTTCACTCTTGTGACTGTTCCTTTTAATTTCTGTTTAACTGGCTTCCTTATTTTTGTGTACTTCCCCTTTTTAAAGTTAAATGCTACTATGATGGGCTTCTTTGGTATTCCCCCCACTGCCCAAGGGTGTTAAGTGTAATTATATTATGGTTACTATTATTGAGTGGTTCAGCAATATTCACCTCTTGGATTAGATCCTGTGAGCTATTTAGGATTACATCAAGAATTGCCTCTCCTTTTGTGTGTTCCAGGAGTAGCTGCACCAAGAAGCAATCATTTGTAAAAAGTACAACAAATTTTCTCCTTGATTGCTGAGACAAAGCAAAACATACTACAAGATATTGGTGACACAAGGCAAAAATCACATTTATTAAAAGACAGAGACAAAATAAGATGAAATAATATAAAAGTCAGCGTGGCCAATGAGAGGGAACAGCAGAAAGAGACAAAGGAAGGCAGCAGGCCCTAGGAGCCCCTAGAAACCCACTAAATCATTTGCTTAGGATGTCAGAAAATTGTTCTGATTGCATCACTGAGCATTTAAAACCCAAGGGCTTTTACAGACCTTCTTGGCCCCTGGGTGATCTTTTTATTTTTTCCTAAAGTGCCAAACTAACACATAAAAGATTAAAATAAGATCCTTCCTGTTTACACATGGTCGAGAGTTCGTTAGGAGTATTTTTTTAGACTGAAAAAGTGTCCTATGTAAAAATTTCCTCCCCCCAAACAAATATTGAATTACTGCAGCATGACTTCCAGATGAGCTTTGGTGGCCATTACTGGATGAAAAATGAGGGATTTATAACTTTGTTTTAGGGTGAAACTTAGAAGTTTTAGGGGGCAGAAAGATTATTTATTTTTAGTTTTATTTAGAACAGTCCATTTAGAAAGCTTTAGATTTTTCCAGTTAACATAAGAGGTTTTTAGCTGGTTTTTTTTTACCTGCACAGCACTCACCTTTAACTAAACTGAAATTGTACAGTGCAAAATGGGGAACTGTTCAGTACAACAAGGGGCCATAACTGTCAGACTCTAATTAGTGTTAATGAGAGTCAAATAGCTAATCTTGTACACTTTGTCCTGAACATTAACAGTTTTCTCCTAAACTTTGACTGGTATCATTTTCTACTTTCATATACATAAAGAAGTCCAAGGAATTTAGTTTTAAACTGAACCCATATCTCCTGGGCCTTAACCATAACACCATCCTTCCTCTCTGTTCCCAAGCTCTTTCTTTCTCATTATTAGATTTCTCCTGATATTCAGTCTAAATTTCTCCCTCCCTACTGTCAACCTGTTGCTCCTCCATTTACTCCGGTGTACCTCACGCAATGATTCCCCTCTATGTTACTTATATGCTTAAAATATTTATAGGCTGTTTGCCTGTCTCTCCCTTAGTCACTGATTAAACAAGACATACCGTAGCCACTACTGGGTGGCAGCATACTATCATGCTCTCTTTTCCTGGCCTATATATGTCCCAGATAGTCACATATTGGCGTTGTTTCCTCTTCTTTTTGCTTCTGTCTTCCGTTCAATGTTTTTCTCTTGGTCTTGACTGGACTGTTGTCTGTCCTCAATCTATTCTCAGTTGCCCACTTCTCAAGCTCAAGAATACCTGGTGTTAGAGCAACTAGATTGAGGTGCTCGATAGATGGTTATCTTCTGCTCTTATTACTTTTCTTACTTACTTATTACTTCTTTTCAGTCTACTTTCTTGTTCCACCATACATGTCCCAACAATGCCATGATAGCCCATTCATTGAGTTTTGCTTCTTTGGTTTTTTTCACTGACTTCAACTTCTGTTCAAACTCCCTGTATCTTGCAGAAACAAAATCACATTGCAACTGTGTTTATTCAGGAAAATGTCAGTGTCTGGTAGATTTATAGGACAAGCTCTTAATCCTACAAACACTTAGGCTCGTGTGTAACTTTACTCACATGAATAGTCCCGTTAAATGAAATTCTGCACATGCTTAAGTGTTTGAAGGATTGAGTCTAACATATCATGTGCATCCTGGCAAAGTAAATTGTGTGTGAGTGTAATAAGAGCAAGCAAGAATTAAAAAAGTTTCAGTTCCATGATTATGTCAGTAGCAGAAATAAAGTCCATCCATTCAGATTTGGAACCACAAAAATAATGCCATCTCAAATTCATGGCTGCCCCTTTTTAAATACCACTGTTAAATCACGTGTAATAAGGTGTAACATTATTGTACCTAGATATTGAGGCTTTTATTTTATCTACCATTATGTATAGCTGACAGCTCTGCAGTGTCCACAGAGGGTGAAGTAACCATTGACTGGCAATCTTAAATCTGAATCTCCTTCATTTATCACACTTATTCTACCATGTACACATTTTCACTATTGTTATAAAATAATAGAGAATTCTCTTGGAAAAACTTTCTCTGCAATTTTTGATCATATATTTTCTTAGTATAGAGTAATTGTGAGTCATATGAAATAGTATAGCAAAGTACTGTGATACAGTATAACAAGACTTTCCTTGCAGAATGAAGGTAAATAAGGGATACAAATGCAATATTGGAAGAAGACTCTAAAACCTTAAAAGCTGGTGGTGTGTGTTAAATATAGTTGTCCCACTGCAATCTATTCACTTGACACTTTAGGGTATAACCTTTAGTAAAAGCAAACATATTGTAAAGAAATAATGTAAAATAAAAATAACAGTTTAAAGTTCCACTCCGAAACCTCTGAAAAACCCACTTGTTAAAGAGGACAAATGAGAAAAGCGTAGCCTATATAATATTACATACATAAATGCGTGCACACACACACACACGACATTAAAAGAACATTATTAGGGTTGCAAAGACAAGCACTCAAGAGTTAGGAAATGCCTGAATTAAAATTGCCTGTTTAATTCATTCCCTTTGTATGTTACAGTCTTTAATTACATGATCACAGACTATTTTCCCACAGCATGTCTGTCTCATTCAATACACAGGATGTATGTGGGGGGGGGAGGAGGGAGAAGGGGGGCAGATAATAATGCTTACCTCCTTTGTATAGTGATTTGAGATCTACAGCTCTGCCTATAATATATCAGTATATTCTGGACATAGAGCTGGCATATCTGGCCATGGCAGGATAAACTCGTTGCCAGGGTGTGATGCTCCCTGAGGGTTGACAAAGCTCTGGCTGGGATGATTTAATTGGGGATTGGTCCTGCTTTGAGCAGGGGGTTGGACTAGATGACCTTCTGAGGTTCCTTCCAACCCTGATATTCTATGGTACCCAGTTTTGTGAGGCACCTCACTTCCACCTGTGTGTGAGGGAGCCTTGTCTGGGCCTGCCAGGAGTCAGCTCCCTGACACTTGTGCCACAGACAACATAAGCACTCCCGTCTCGGCCACACAGGCGCGGCTGCCCCCCTTCTGCTAAGTGATAGATATACTCTGACCCACAATTATCTCCTTGAAGTGCTCAGCCCCTTATCCACTGGACACTCATAGAATGATCAGACCCACGGTTCCCAAAGAAACAGTCCACCACAGTTTACCAGTTATACCCTAGAACTCAGCTCCCCTTAACCCGCAGCACTTGTATCTGCTTTCTCTATAAAGAAATGTCAGTTTATTTAACAAAGAACAGAGATTGAAATGACAGAAAACAGAAATACTGGGAACAAAGAATTACACGTAAGATAAAATAATACACATTCTAGAGCTTAAACTTATCTAACATGATGCCCTCCTCTCTAATAATGTGCTGCCTACCCCAAAGTCCTTCTCACAGCATATGGGTGAGATCCTCCTTTCATGAGATCAAGCCTGCTGGTAACTTTTCTCCCTTAGGTGAAGGATGCCAGGGTGTCTTCATGCACCCCCATACACATCAGCTCAGACCTTTGATCTCCACCTGAAAAACATGGTTCCCTCTCCCTCCCCACTGTTTACCTCTTCCTGTTAATTTTCCTTCTCATTCCCTACAGGCTCTTCATTAGTATTTGACTCTATATGCTAATAAACTTGTATTGTAAGACATAAAAGGGTCAGTTAGGGAGACAAGTAACTTCCACCTCCTGTCTGGAGAAGTCTCTCAAACCACGCTACCCACATGCCCCCTGTGCCCTCCTCCAGCTAACATCAAGAGGTACTTGGGTCATAAAGGTGTATCCTATTGTAGCCAGCATAGGGGTCTCTAAATGTTGCTTGTCTCTCCTATTGCTGGGATAGGGGGGCTAGCTGGAGAAAAGGGAGTATGGCTGGAATACTTCTATGTTGTGCTTACCCCTCACTGGAATTTCAGCCCCTGGAGGGCCATTAGTTGCTGGGGTAGGTTAAAGCAGCTCACAGGCTGCTCTAAATTACTCTGGGGTACCAGGCTTACATACAGAAACCCCAGGATTAGAGAAAGGCAAAGATGAGCTTTATGCCACTTTTGCTTGTGTTCATATGCACCCCCTAAGTGCGTTATATACAGTTCATCCAGACAACAAGAAGAGCCCCATTGTCTGTAAAATAGACTCTGGAGAGATTTTTTTTTTTTTTTAAAAAAGAAGAACACAATTTTTGCATTTTTTCTTAAAATGAATGAAAGCCAGTAGAGGTATCTGAGAAGGAGGTGATGTGGTCATGCTTTATTGTGTGTATAAGAAGCACATATGCTTTCTGTTCATGCGAGAGACAAAAAAAAAACAACAGATTTTGAGATTTTGGGAAGCCATAGTTGAGAGAGTAGCAATAGTTAAGAAGAGAAGAAATGAAGGGCTGAATATGGATTTCAGAATAGGTCAGATGAAGAGAGCTGGTAATAGGAAGAATGGCAAACAATGGAGACATGGGAAGAAAAGGACAGCTCAAAGCCTAACAGGATGATGAGCAGGTTTTTGACAGTGGAGGCAAATGGAAGGTCTTTGTTGAGTTAAAACTGGAGTTTTGTTTTTTTCCAAACATGCATCACTACAGTGTAAACAGGGGCGCATTACAGGGAAACAGTGCACGTGGTATAGTGCTATCAATTTTCATAGCAAAAAGAGCAGGCAAAAGTATTCTGAAAAAGTTTCACAAGACATGTAATAAAATGCAGGCATACTTGGCAAAATGTGAGTGCAGTGCACATTACTCTGAGAACTAGTGTAGGGGGAAGATTTGGGGGGTTGAGTCTGGAAATGAGAATCAGAGAAGTAAATTGAGTCTGGCTCTGAGACTACTAAAAATGCTTCCACTTTAGAGAAGAACCCAGGGAGCTTTACTTCTTCCTCTTCGGAGCCTGGCTGAAGTGAGCTACACTTTAGACCTTAGCTTTGGAGGTAGCTGATGGCAAAACTACACCATATAATTTGTGGTGAGTTTGAAGTTTGTTTGAAGAAAAACTTTTTGTATTTGAGCCTTTAAAAGGTAGGATGTTCTTTGCATTTACTTTTACATTAAAGCATGCCAAAAAGGTGTTTACATTCCAAATAAGCAGAATACTTTCTTGTTCTGACCAACCTGTACACAAACACTATACATAAAAGTGGCAACATTTTCCCCATAGTTCCTAGGCAGGTACAAATCATAGCCATATTTTCAGTTGATATAGGTGGAAATAATACCTGCAAGGCCAATTGCCCCACATTTCTAAGTCACATCACCATAAGGATCTGAAGCTACTTGCACAACGTGTTGAATATATCCTGACTGTTGGGTCCTCATTTCCATCAAATATGTCTACAGGAAAAAGAAAGCCTAGCTTTACTGGTGCAGAACTCAATATACTAGTAACAAATGTTTAATCACAGTGTTTGAAGAAGCAGGCAAAAATATATAAAAAAAAACACTTGCAAAAAAGAGACCATCTGGAACAGCAAGGCCAAGAAAATTGATGCAGTTGGAGGAAATAATAGGTTAGCAGCTGACCTGAGGAAATGTTGCTGAGACATGAAGAGATGCACTAAAAAATAACAGCTTCTAGGGCCCAAAGATATTCAAAGGGCAGGGCAACCAACCAGGTCTACACTCAACACTCAAGAACCCAGAATAGCTATTACTACCAGCCTCCCAGATGGGGAGTGATTTGTCACAGCTGCATAAGAGACCAGTTATCTGGTATATATTGTATATACTTGCGCTTGTATGTACATAGAGGACATTAACTCACCACCCTTGTTAGATCAGACATGCATATGTATTTGAATCAGAAGCACCTCCAGCATAGGCATAGGATACTATATACAAATGATACTGTATGATAAGTATGATGCATGGGCTGACTCCCTGGAAACTGGCTCACACAGTCCGAGGCAGAACCAAATGCTGGCCTTTGTGCCGTGTCCAAGTGAGAGACAAAGCATGATCTTTCCTTTTGTCTCAAAAGTAGCAGTTCAGAGGATGAGGGAGAGGAGGCCAGATCCTCATGTATAGCCATAAGGTCCTGGACAAATCATGCAGGACTCCTCACTATCCTGATCTGAACCTAAGGGAGAAGTTGCTTTAAATATATACACATAGAAGTAGGAGCAGGGAACAGATACAATTTCCTCCTTTTAATCCTAGGATTCTATGGATGTAACTGAAAAGGTAATAGCACCAAAGTCTTGTGCCAACACTGGTGCCCAGAGAACAACAGAAGACACTTTGGTCCTCAGTAAAGGCGTCTTTTGAACCTTTCTGTCAGGAAGTGAAATGGGATGTCACCGTGGCAGCAGCAGCAGCTGCTCAGGATGACATTGTTTCCCCTACAAAATAATGATGAGAAGAAGCCGAAGAGCAAGAGCCCAGTTAAAGCTCCAGGGTTGCTATGGAAATACTCCCATGGAGAGTCTGGTGGCCATTGTGTTTTGAGGGCCACTGGAGGTACCTATGACTCCGTGTGGATAGCCACATGGGGTTCCAGGAGAACAAGTTTCTGTGCCAATTACTATCTAATCTCTGTCTTAGATATTTCCAAAGTCTCAGTCCCTGTAGTATCGAGGTATCTAAGGAAGCCAGGAAGTAATAAAAGGGGACAGGAGAAAATATATACAATATTTTTCTTTGTACATATGTTTTTTCATTTTCTACAGTGGCCGATTCTCTAAATGTTTCAATCATTTTCTATGATGACCAAAATGTATCAGTCATTCGTATTTTCTACTTTGCTGAAAGTTTCCCTATTTGATATTGGGGTCTTCTGCTCCCTCCCCTTCTAAAGGTTGTACCCTTTTCTGTCCTTCTGCCTCCTGATGGCAAGTGACTCTTCTCCCTGATGGCTCCTAGAAACCTTGTTCTTATACACCCCCCCCCCATTAGTGAAAGAGTAGAGGGGGGATCCATTTGTGGGGGGTACTGCTGTGGGGATGGGAGAGGAGGAGGAGGAGGAGGAGGTGAGAGTCATCTGGGACCAAGCTGCTCCCAGGCAGGCTTTGAAAGATCAAAGAGTTACATGCAACCTTTTGTTCATACAGTCAGTGGAGGGCTACCAGAGACCAAATCTGCCCCTTTTACATTACAGGGTCTAAGTCTGCTCCAGTGTGACCTGAGTGACAAATCTCCCTAGTAAATACTTTTTTCATAATTAGGTTTGTGAATATAACAATGTGTGCTCCTAGACAGCTTTAGTCTTCCATTTTTTAATGAAGTGGACAAATTAAAGAGTCTAGGAATCAAGAGGTGAATCATCAAAAGAACATGCCTTCATCAGCAGTTTTACAACACATTTTCTTTAAAGACTAGCAGCCGTGCGTTTGCAAGCAGAGACATACACTGCTACTGGGAGTACCACTGATTTTTTTGAATAGCTCTGACATTACAGCAGCGGTAATCTAATGTGAATTGGGGCCATTACCATGTCAATAAAGTAGACTGCCTTTACAGGCTTGTGCTAGTAGATTTACTTTTATCAGTTTTGTGCACAATGGATCAGGAGCGAAGGTTAAAAATCCATCGGCTCTAGAAAGATTCAAGGGACAAAAGTGGCATGGTGCATTTTCAGTATTCCTGATGTAGTTGGTGCAGCTTATGAAGCTGCTGTTTAAACATTTTCTTTCTTTCTTTCTTTCTTTCTTTCTTTCTTTCTTTCTTTCTTTCTTTCTTTCTTTCAATAAGCTTTTAGATTCAACACTTTTAGTTTTAATGTTTTCACAGCTAGGAATCTGGAGGACATTTTCTTTATATCACTTACCAAACTGGTTATCACAAACTATCACCAAATGTCTTTTCATCTAGACCCCAGGGAGAGAGAGAAAAAGGTAACATTAACTCATGGGGGAAACTGGCACTTTAAAGAAACATCTGCTACCGGGGCTGCCTATTGCTTCTGGGTGACAGCAGTGAAGAACACCAACCCCTGCTGCTGCTGCTGCCTGGAGCCTACTTCTTTTAGGTTTCTATAGCTATTATTTAATTGTCTGATGGTGATTATTTTTTTCTCCCCCTGCCCCTTTTTAATGGGGATTGGGACTGTAACAGGGTGCCTTGGGCTTGGACTGAACAGGCTGGGGTTAAGCCAGCCCTGATTATAAGATGAGCCCTAGCTGACGGGAATCAGGTGATTCTCCTATAAAAGGAAGCAGGAAGCTGTAGAGAGGGGTGTTCTCAAGAAAAGTAGTTGGGATTGCTAGAGAAGGTCTGGTGGTACCCTACTGAGGCCCAGGAAACAGGAGAATGTGAGTATGTCTACACTGTGTTTTAAAGCCTGCAGCAGTGAGTCTCAGAGGCTGGGTCTACAGACAAGGGCTTGTGCTATGTGGAGTTAAAACAGCAGTCTAGATGATGTCTAGACCCAAGGGTCGGTCCTGGGGCCGGTATTGTTCAATATCTTCATAAATGATCTGGAGGATGGTGTGGATTGCACTCTCAGCAAATTTGCGGATGATACTAAACTGGGAGGAGTGGTAGATACGCTGGAGGGCAGGGATAGGATACAGAAAGCCCTAGACAAATTGGAGGATTGGGCCAAAAGAAATCTGATGAGGTTCAATAAGGATAAGTGCAGGGTCCTGCACTTAGGACGGAAGAACCCAATGCACAGCTACAGACTAGGGACTGAATGGCTAGGCAGCAGTTCTGCGGAAAAGGACCTAGGGGTGACAGTGGACGAGAAGCTGGATAAGTGGACAAGAAGGATGTGGATAAATTGGAGAGAGTCCAGCGAAGGGCAACAAAAATGATTAGGGGACTGGAACACATGAGTTATGAGGAGAGGCTGAGGGAGCTGGGATTGTTTAGCCTGCAGAAGAGAAGAATGAGGGGGGATTTGATAGCTGCTTTCAACTACCTGAAAGGGGGTTCCAAAGAGGATGGCTCTAGACTGTTCTCAATGGTAGCAGATGACAGAATGAGGAGTAATGGTCTCAAGTTGCAGTGGGGGAGGTTTAGATTGGATATTAGGAAAAACTTTTTCACTAAGAGGGTGGTGAAACACTGGAATGCGTTACCTAGGGAGGTGGTAGAATCTCCTTCCTTAGAGGTTTTTAAGGTCAGGCTTGACAAAGCCCTGGCTGGGATGATTTAACTGGGAATTGGTCCTGCTTTGAGCAGGGGGTTGGACTAGATGACCACCTGGGGTCCCTTCCAACCCTGATATTCTATGATTCTATATGTAGCCTGGGCTCTGAAACCCACTCCTTTCCTTGCAGGCTTCAGAGCCTAAGCTCCAGCTCAAGCCTGAATGTCTACACTGCTGTTCTGAGCACTGTAGCATAAGCCCTGTGAGCCTGAGTCTGTACAATGGGGCATTAATGGTATGTCTGCACTGCAATGAAAAACCTGCAGCTGGCCTGTGTCAGCTGACTCAGGCTCATGAGGCTTGGGCTGAGGGGTTGTTTAATTGCTGTGTAGACATTCCAGTTTGGACTGGAGCCCAAGTTCTGGGGACCCCCCTGAGAGTGCCAGAGCCTGAGCCTGAATGTCTATACCACAGTTAAATGGCTCTCTAGTCCAAGCCCTGCATCAGCTGACACTGCTTAGCTGCTGTGTTTTAATTGCAGTGTTGACATAACCTGTGGCAGTGAGTCTCTGGGTTTAAGACACTGTGTACGTATATCTTGTGTGGACATGGAACTGGTGGAAAAACTTCATTTGTTTTGGTATGTTAGAGTTCAGTTTTTGACAAACTCTTGCCAGGCTGGCAGAGTGACTTAAAGGATTTTGAACTGGAAATGAGGTGAGATTTTAAAGGGGCCTTGCTGAAGGGGAAATAAAGGCAGGTGGCAGCTACTATATGACAGGGAATGTTAGTGGTTTCATTTTACTTTAATTTCTGGCACTTGTGGTGGCTTTACAAGGAATTGGGTAAAAGGAGGGAAGGGAAGATGTTTGTATTTTATTACAGTTGAATTTGCAGTACTGCAGTGTCATAGGGTGCTCCACTCACTGCTTGTGTGGTGCCTCCTCCTGGTCACTCTGGGGACTAGCTCTTTGAGGTCAATGCCCCTTCCTGGGGTCACATGCTGTCAGCCCCATCTCTCACTCTGGTCTGCAACTCCTCTCTTGTCCCAGGAACCACGGCATCCTCTTTGTGACTCAGCCCTCCGGCTAGGTCACTCAGTTTCCCCTTCTGGAGCAAAGTCCTTCAATTCCCTGTCAGTCCTAGAGTGACTGCTGCTGTCTTAGTTGCAAGCTTCCTGGCTGTATAGGCCCCACTTCTTCCTTCCCAGCTAAGTCTGCTTGCAATCAATTCCCTGCTCCCTGGCTCTTCCTCCAGGTGAAGCCTGTGGCGTTAATAGGCCTACTTGGCCACCTTAGCCACCTCCAGTCCTGTGTGGGGTGGATACCCCATCATATGCAGTCATTTGACTTAGTTGGAATATGTGGCTTTGAGTCCTTGGTTTTGTAATACCTCCCAAACAGACACAAACCTAAGGAAAAAAGACTGTTACATGGTTAGGGTGTTAGCCTGGGACTTGAGACAACTTGATGGTTTCCTTCTCTGCTGTGAACTTCCAGTGTGACCTTGGGTAAGTCAGCTTCTATGTGCCTCAGTTCTCTATCTGTAAAATGGGGATAACACTTCCATACCCCACAGGTGAGGATAAATGCATTATCAGAGCACCTCACAATCTTTACTGTGGAAATGGGGGCCATATAAGTACCTTAGATAGAAGATGGGGTCTCTTTAGACCCAAGAGTCTATGGATAGACTTATTTCTTTTGCACACTTCTTGTCATAGTCTCCCTTAGGAGCTTCAGCTCTAGAAACTGGAAGATAGGTGTGGAAGGAGCTGGATACCCCTGGAAACCAGCTGGAGGAGTAAAAAGATACTTGTGGAAAGGGGGAACATCATCTCATGGAAGACAGAGGCAGCACATTGGTGGAAGGGCCAGCCCATGGGGGGAACCAGAGGGTTATAGTATGATGAGGGATGGGGAAGCTTATGGGGGATGGGGACAGCAAATTAGGTAGGGATATATAAGGGAATGGCATGGAGAAAAAGGGGGTGCATATGAAACAGAGGCACGTAAGGGGCAGTAGCCACCTACATTAGGAAGGTTGGGGATTCTGGGAGCTACAGCCCCTAACTTGGACCTCACTGACAAGACGCAGAGATTTCCAGGGGGAAGAGAGACACCTTACCTTCTCTGCTAAGCTAAGGAGCAGGGAGCAGCTACTTATAACTGGGGGGTGGGGGTGGTCAGGAGTTTTACTTGCTACACAGAAAGAGACCAGACATTGGTTGGCTGCTTTGCCACCTGATTGGCTGCCCTTTCCCAACAAGCAGGGGAATGGGGAAATGTTCCCATAGACCTTTAGAAGTGTCTGAAAACCTATAAGTCTACAGATGTGCCAGGTCTGGGAGTGCATATAGATGCATGGCCACGCAGAAGGATTACAACAGCAGGAAAGTAAACTCCTATTTTATCTCCGAGGAAAAGGCAGAGAAGTCTACAACAGCCTGAAGTTCACCACTGCCTCACAGCCACCCTGGGAGGCCTGGGGAACTATTGCTCCCCAAAGTGGAACAAAATTGTGGTATGACACTGTTTTTTTGTTAAAGACTAATCCAAAGAACAGAGGATAGGCTCCTGTTACTGATTTATGCACACTGGTTGCTACATGCAATTTTGTGGTCTTGACAGGATAGCATGTGGCACTTGAGAGAACCACCTGCAGAAGCAGTTGCTTGAGGAGGGCAATTTCACATTAGATTCATACATAGACTGGCTGCAGAAGCCTATAGCAAAAGGATGAAAACTCTAGGATGCACAATGCTACAAGAATTACATGCAGTGAGACAACAGCAAAGGAGAATAGGTATCCAGGGTTCCATACTTTTTTTTTTCCTGTAGAAGACTGCATGAGCAAGTAAAGGAAAAGAGCCCCTCACCAGGACAGCATTGGGAGGAATGGGGCAAGCTGAACCACTGTAGCGGGGTGTACAAGAGCAGAGGAAAAAAATCTCTAAAATATTCAGTCAGATTAGTACAGGAGGGGAGATGGCACATCAGACTGGTGATATCATTACTCTCTTGTTGAGTCTGAGAACATAAGTTCAGGCTGTCAGGATGGCAAAACAACATGTTGCATGCACAGAGGTTGGTATTGACAAAATGTCAATAGGGAAACACTGTGTGGATAGCAGGGCCTCCTGCAGTGTGATTCTTTGGGGTGAATTGGACTCAGACACATCCATTACAAACAGCAGGCACAGTCTAATAATGTACAATAAGTGTAAAATAGGCCATCGGAAAATGTGGCCTCATGGTAACTAACCCAAAAAACAGATGGTACTGACTGAAGTTTGTGCTGGTGGACAGTAAGCACCCCAGGTTCCTTTTGGGGAATTCAGTCCTAAAAGCCAGGGATTTCATCAGGGTGCAGTGTCAGATTTCTATAGCTTCAGTGAAAAAAGCAAAAAGGGAAGTTGTATGGTCAATTATTTATTTTTTATATATAACATAGGGGACTGGGGCATACACTTTCTGTCATGGTGGGAGTCAGGCTGAGCATAGCTGAAGGGACATGTCCGGGAAAGGCACTTCAGCTAGTGCTCCTCTTGAGCCCCACTAGATGGCACCATAGGAAGCAGGGAAGCCAGGCTGGCAGCACAGCTCTGCCAGAGGTGGCACAGGGAAGCTGGCTGAGTGCCATCCTTTCCTCACCCACAGCCTCCACTGAGTGTTTGGAGCCCACCTGGGGTGCACAGAAAAGAGCTCATGACAATGGGGAGCAGAGGCTGGGGAGCCTCGGGGCACTGTGGGAATGGATGGGAAGACCAGGGAGGCAGCAGGGGCCTGGTGGATGGAGGCGGCAGTGGGGCCCAGGGGCACTGGATGGCAGTGGGGAGGCTCATGTTTAAAGTGCCTCTCAGAAAGTAGTCACACTTAAATCCCTGTGCGTGCCCTGATCATCAATAGAGAGAGAGCTCCTGCTGAGATTTCCCTAAAGTTTGGTTACTTTTCCCAATCCAAGCACGCTCTTCTATAATGCACAGGGTATTAGGTATAGTCATATTTACATGTGCTTGAAAAGGTCAAGCCTCTTTCCTTATCAGCCCTACTTACTTATCCCTTCTGACTACTGATCAATCCTATACTGCTGTAATCCTACAATTTATATAATCACTCTATATTGAATAGATTAATGAACATCTCATGTCATAAATCATAACATCACTCAATAAATGAATGATGGAATGAAGTAATTGATTACATCAGGAAAGGGGTCTTCTGTATAAGGCTTCAGGAGAGATGCATGGAAAATAGGATGCTCTCTAGGGATTGAGGGAGCTGCAATCTGAAAGTGACAGGGTTGATTTGCTGACAAATCTGGACTGGTCCGAGGAACTGGTGGTCTAGCTTGTGGAATGGCCTATTCATATGAAGGTGTTTTGCAGCACGTGTTGATGCACCTCCAGAGCTACCAGGTAGAGATCAGATATTGTCCATGACGATTATCGGTGCTAGCCGACACCCTGAGCAGGGCATCAGCAAGTTGGGGGAAGGGGATCAGGACATTGAATCTCTTAATTTGCTGCACTATCTTCCCACATTCCACAGTGAAGCTAATGGAAAATCAAAGTGGCTACGGAAAAAGACATCCAATTACAGGCAGTGAAGAGAGTGATAATAGCAGGGTGACAAGAAGCCAAATACTGCTAGGAGCAGAACTATATTTTCAAATTAAAGATGAGTTGATTGTGCAGGGTGAAATCCTATTTTGAGGACAATGTTGTTGGCCCACCTCATTACATAAGGATATCATGCAAAAAATACATGCCTCACACCTGGGCACTGACAGCTGTTTGAGACAGGTTTAAGAGTGTTTATTGGCCAGTTATGAACACACAACTCTGCTCCTTGATATAAGGGTGTGACTCATGCTAGTCATGTGGTAACCACCAGCAGAAAGAAACTGTTACCACATGAGCTTCCCACTCAACCATGTGAAACAGTGGGAGCAAACTATTTACCATCAGTGAAATTTGATTACAGTAGACTATTCAAAATTTTGAGAGGTTGATAATCTGCTTGATACATGAAACAAGTTAGTGGTTGGTAAAACCAAAGACCCATTTCATGATATGGTATTCTGGATACTGTAGTCAATGACAATGGGACTATTACAGTAGGCTGATTCTTCTGGTTTAGCCACCTTGTTAGAATTTTTGGCACACATGAATACACTGTCACAGGTTGCATGCCAGTCCAGGCAAAAGACCAAACCCTTGGCACCAATAAGGGGAGACCTGTTGCAGCCAGAAGAATGTGGGGATTGCACTGAGGAAATAGCTAAATGAGAGAGAGAGCAGGCACTAGAGTTTAAGTCAGCCAAGAATATATTGGCATTGGAGACAGTTAATTCTGTGAGAATCCAGTCAGAGACCCGAAGAAGTGGATTAAAGTAGCCCTGAGGGGTGCAGTGCCATCTAAATCCTATGAGGTAACTGAACAAGTGATCTGAAGGAATAGGAGACACTTATGAGCCAGCTGACAACACTCAGACAGAGCCTACAGAGATCATCATAGAATGGAGAGACAGAGAATCATCCAGGGGGCAATCTCACAGGAAGGGAGGAGATTCCTCAGAGAGCTAGCTTGCTAGACTTGGAAACAAGAAACAGGGAGACAGAGAAGTCACTTCCTCCTGGTGTGATCACCTGTTGAGGAGACCAAACTGTCTTAAACTATGTAACCAGCTGAGGCTGTGGTAAATATTAGACTCCAATTTAGCTATGGTGGTAGCAACCTCTGGCCAAAGAGACACTAGGTGGAGCTCTCAGTGCCAATTATTTGTTTTTAATGTTAGTGTTTATAAAATAGGGAGGCACATCATGATCAGTGGAACTGGAGTCAGAGGGCCCATGTACCCTGGAGAGACTGTTTCTGAGGGGACGTCAGTGGAATGGAACATAAGGAATTAGGTTGGAACCACTGAGCCACATGGACAGACGTCCATAGGGTTTAATATAATTCCACTTGTTCAATGTAACCTGCATTCAGTCTCACTCTTTGTAATTAAACATTCCCTGAGTAAACATAGATTATGGAGTGCTCATCTTTCTTCTTACCAAGTTTCATGTAAACAAATAACAAAACAATCCAATATACTGTACTATTTAGTATAGAAGCTGTACCTTTGTTATGCAGGATGCTGAGGAAAGTAAATGGAACAAGATGTGGCAGAGAAGTAATTGAATTGAAAATGTGGCTTCTAAATTAAGTGACTTTATTTCTCAGGTTATTAATTACTATAAAATTTATACAGGGCTTAGTCTTTCAATGTGCTGACTTTAATGGACGTTCTGGGTACTTATAGCCTCTAGGATTTACTCAGCACTCTACAACACCCTTTTATTTAGGGCCAAAGAAATGAATGTCCAGTTTCCCAAATGTGGAGAATCTATATTCATAAATAACATGATCTTCAACTATAATTAAGCCAATGACAAAGAATAACAGTAAAAAGGTACTGTTAAGAGTCTGATCCTCAATCCATTAACTCAAAGAGGTAATCCCCCTGAAGTTAGTAGGCCTATCTGGATGAATAAGAATTGCAGGATCAGGATCATGTGTGCCTTGTGAACCTTTAATTTAGTCTAAAGATGGCAGATGTTATTGTGATAGTTTAAATCAGGAGTAACTCCATTAATGTCAGAGTTATACCAGTATAAAGCTGCTGTGAGATAAGTATCTGATCCATTCAATCTTCATGCCATATGTTCCTTTGTCCAGTATTTCTCTTCAGTCTAAATTTTCTCCTATTGAAGTCAATGGGAGTTTTGTCATTGACTTTAACAGGAGCAGGATTGGATCCTTGTAACTAAAATCTGTATAAATAAGTACCCTCCACGTTGATGTTCATACTCCAGTAAACTCATTAGAAGAACTAATCTCATTCTAAGCACTTAGAACACAGTACTTAATAGGAAAAAAATACCATCAATCACTTGGTGATATCCCACAGACAACACTACACACATCAATGATGTGTTCAGAAGGCAAGAAGACCCAGATTTAATGATATAGCATCTGTTTTTTCCCCTTATAAACTAAAGTGCTGTAGAGATTCAACATACTGCATGTATATAACAGGAAACTACAGTATAAATAATGGACAATTTTGTGAAGACAGCAGGACCAAAAACTAGGAGAAACGCACTTATTTGTTCAGAGAATTACAGCCCACCCTAACATTAAAATATTGACCTGATGGAGCTGCAATCAGTAGCCAATCAATATACATTACATTATTTGTAACAGGTGTGGAAAGCAATTAAGAATCAAACTTTTTAGTCAAAATAGTGTAGAAAAAAATACTTCTAAATTTTTATTTCAATAGATCTTGACAGGTTTCAGAGTAGCAGCCGTGTTAGTCTGTATTCGCAAAAAGAAAAGGAGGACTTGTGGCACCTTAGAGACTAACATTTATTTGATCATAAGCTTTTGTGAGCTCACTTTTCAGTGGAAAATACAGTGGCTTATACTCAAATAAATGTTAGTCTCTAAGGTGCCACAAGTACTCCTTCTCTTTTTGCAAATACAGACTAACAGGGCTGTTCCTCTGAAACCATTCAGGTATCAGAATCATTTGTCATTTAATTGGTGTGTGTTTGGGTAAAAAAGATAATATCACACTTGAACGGGGTGGCTGGAAGTAACATTAAGGCACTGGAAGTCAATGGAATAGTATAAAATAGACAGTATAGCTTTTGCATCTTATATGAATTAAATAGGAAAAATCACCTTGGAGAGTAAAAATCAGAGCAGAACATTGTCTGTAACATGTAAACATATAGTAATGGAGCAGCTTTGGGAAGCCTTTGAATGGAAGAAAACAATAGCCCAGGTACTTGTTGTTTTTAATGCAGTGTTATTGTAGTGGCGTTGATCACAGAATATTAGAGACAAGATGGGTGAGGTAATATCTGTCATTGGACCAAGTTCTGTTGGTGAGAGAGACAAGCTTTTGAGCATATACAGAGTTCTTCACCTCTGGAAAATGTCTTAGAATGTCACAGCTAAATACAGATTGTTTAGCAAAACACATTTCAAGGGACCATTCAAAGTGAAGTGGCTAGTTAACACCTCTACAGTCATAAGTGGTGAAGAAAGGAAAACCGCAACAAGCCTGAGGGATGCATGTCATCTTTTCCCCTTCTACTAGGGAGGTGTTAACCAGTAATTTCACCTGAATGGTCCCTTGAAATATGTAACTACTTATGCTAATACAAGGTGGAACAGACCTGAAGAGGAGTTCAGTGTAAACTCAAAAGCTTGTCTCTCGCCAACAGAATTTGGTCCAAAAACATATTCTCACCCACCTTGTGTATCTCTGTAGTGAAATTACATTAAAATAATGAAAATTGTGATGGGATGTACCAAGCCTTAAAGGGATAAAGGACAATAATCAGCCCAGGTAGCTCCTCCCCTTCAGAGCATGCTCCAACTGGAGAGGAAGCTTAAAAGGGAGTACTCAGCTCAGAAGGGGGAACTGGGGAGGAAGACAGATCTATCCTGAGCATAGATGCCAACTCTGTGGGTGCTTCAGTGCTGTAGCACCCACAGGGAAAAAAATGATAGATGCTGAGCATCTATTGACAACCCCCCTATCAGAACCACCTCTACCCCCAGTGCCTCTTGCCCACCAGCAGGCCCCCAAAACCAGTGCTTCCCACTACCTCCTTGTGCCTCCTGTCTGCTACGACCAGCTGTTCTGCAGCATTCAGGAGGCTCTGGGGCAGAGGGAGAAGGAGCAAGGATGAGGTGCGCTTGGGAAAGTGGGTGGAACTGAGTGGGAAGAGTTGGGGTGGGGGTGGGAAGAGGTGGTGTAGGGTGGGGCCTTGGGGGAAGGTGGGGAGGGGAGATGGGGTCTGGGGCTGAGCTGGGGGTCGAGTACTCCCTGACACTTGGGAAAGTCAATGCTTCTGATCCTGAGGGCTCCTTAACAAGGGTGCTGAAGCCCTTTCCCTGTGGGGAATAGGACTGCACACTGAGCCCAGTTGGGGTGGAAGGTTTACTTGTCTTTTCTTTCTTCTTTGTTACCTTATATTGGACTTGGAGCTGTGGGGAGAGACAGATGGTAGTAAGTGACTCAGGGAGGGTAGTTCCCAGGGTACTCTGGGGTGCTGGATGCTGTTGACTCATAGGACCTTGAGTTGGAGCCTGGTAGAGCAGGAGGGCTGGTGCTCCCCTACCAACTGCCCCTGCTGCAGGAGGGGCATCAGCCACATTTCTTATCAGAGTGGGAGTGAGACTGGCAAGTGCAAACCCGAGGTGAAGCTAAACTCATCCTTGGATGAGGAACTGGGCTGAAAGGCCCTCCCACTGACAGGTGATACTAGATGCACTACCCATGACCCCCCTGAGAGCTCTAGTACAAAAGGTTACAAGATGCTGTTGCTTAATGTGTATATGATACTACAAGGGAGCTAGTCATAGATTTCAAAGCCAGAATATGGATATCAAGTCTGTCTTCCAGCATAATAAAAGCCCCAGGATTTCATCAAGTGATTCCTACATCAAGTCCAATAATTTACAGTTGAACATGTCTTTTACAAAGACTTGTAATGTTGATACAAATACTCCAAGTGTTGGAGAATCTACCCTATCCCTGGGAAAACCCTTAATAGAGAATAAGATCTAGTATCTCTAGAAAACTCAGTTTTACCCCCCCCCCTTTTTTTTAAAAGGGTCAAAATCTGATCTCAGTTGCACACACACCCAGTCAAAGTCAACAGGAATGCAAAAAATTAAATGATGGCAAAAGTTAGACCTATATTTCAACTTCCTTAATGTTTTGGTTAAATTATTCTTATGATCTGTATAAAAAGTCTCATTTCCTTTCTACCATTCAGAACTTGTTGAATGTCAGTAGCTGCTATAAGTTGTTCTAATGTGGATTCAATTAAATAGCAAGATTTTTCAATGGCTTCTCTTCCCAGGGGATAGTTCTAGGCACTTGAAAGTGAGTAACCACAGTGTGTGTGTACAGTAGAAAGTTATCCAATGTGTGTTTGTATTGACATACCATAAGCAATGCATCTGTAATGCATTATTGATTAAAGCAGTAGCTATAAATAGCAATGTCTAGTTTTGCTACTGCCTCCAAGTATTAGATCTCTGTAGCTAAGATGTAATTAGTATATTCATATGGCCTTATAACAAACAAAACTAAGACCAAAGGACACCCTACAAACAACAATGTTACTGAATGCAAAACTAGACTCATCAAGCATTTTAATTTCCAAAAGATAAAATAACTTTCATGAGCCGGGCCCCTCCTCGCATGCCCTTCTTCTGTCAACATTCAAAACCGCTTTACAGATTTGCTAAGACAACTCAGCTCTCAGTTTGATCAGGGAGAGCGAGAAAATCATACTATCCCACTAAATCTTCTGACCGTTCTGCTGTCAATGCTGTCATACTGGGATATGTACTTTACACTAGAAGTAGCTGAATATAATGTTACTGAAGAAACTCTAGTGGTCTTTTCATAACTATGGATTTATTTATTTTTACCCTACATATGCCTTTGGGCTGTCAAAACTATGTCAAATTCCTGGTTAAGAAACGAAGTATACTTTGTATAAATTGCACAGAAGTTCTTAGTTTATAATATTTGCTATTTTCTTATTTTTAATATTAACTCAGATTGAATTCTATAGTCAATATTTTTTTCTGTTGAATTCCTTAGTTAGCTAATGTGTTCCACATACAAGGATTCAAACCAAACTTTCTGTTGTGGTCATATTGACTTGTAATGGAGCTAGGTTCAATTAATATTAACTGGGGGAGGTACACAAGCCGAAAAAAGGGAAAAACAGGTTAAAGAATATTTAGGTGTATTCTGATGAAATACACCCTAGCATACTTAAGGAGCTAGCTGAAGCAATCTCAGAACCATTAGTAATTATCTTTTGAGAACTCCTAGAAAATAGGTAAGGTCCCAGAGGATAGGAGAAGGGCAAACTTAGTCCCTATCGTTAAAAGGGGAACAAAGAGGACCCAGGGAATTAGACCAGTCAGCCTAATTTTGATACCTGGAAAGATACTGGAACAAATTAGACAATTTGTAAGCACCTAGAGAATAATAGGGTGATAAGTAATAGCTATCATCGATTTGTCAAGAACAAAATATGCCAAATGAAATGAATCTCCTCCATTGACAAGGTTACTGGCCTAGTGGATGGAGCAATGGTGTAGATGTGATATATCTTGATTTTTAGTAAGTCTTTTGACACAGTCCCACATGCAATTTTTCATAAGCAAACCAGTGGATGCAAAAGTGGTTGAAAGATAGTACTCAAAGTAATTCTCAATGGTTCAATGTCAGGGGTTCCACATAGGTCTGTCCTGGTCTTGGTATTAGTCAATATTTTCATTAATGACTTGGATAATGGAGTGGAGAGTGTGCTTATAAAATTTGCAGCTGACACCAAGCTGGAGGGGTTGCTAGGACTTTGGAGGACAGGATTAGAATTCAAAGCTATCTTGATAAGTTGGAGAACTGGTCTGAAATCAACAAGGGGGAAAAGACGAGTGCAAAATACTAAACTTAAGAAGGAAAAAAAAAATCACATGCACACCTACAAAATGGGGAATAACAGGCTAGGTGGTGGTATTGCTGAAAAGGATCTGGAGATGATAGTGGATGACAAATTGAATGAGAGTCAACAATGTGTTGCAGTTGTAATATATTGGAGTGCATTAATTATTATTTGGATGAAAGCGTATACAATATGCTTATAAAATTTGTGGAGAACACCACAATGGCCCAGGTTGCAAGCACATTGGAGCATTAAAATTCAAATTATCTTGATAAACTGAAACTGGTCTGAAATCAACAAGACACTGAGTAAAAGACAAGTGCAAAATGCTATACTTAGGAAGGAAAAATCAAATGCACAACTACAAAATGGGAAATAACTGGCTACACAGCAATACTGAAGGAAAGTGTCTGGCATTTATAAGTGTGTAACAAATCAAATATGAGTCACTGTGTGAAAAAGAGAAATGCTGTTCTTGGGTGTATTAACAAGATTGTCATGTAGGACACAGGAAGCAATTCTTCTGCCCTACTTGGTTTGAGTGAGGCCTCCGTTAGAGTCCTGTGTTCAGTTCTTGGTGCCACAAATTAAGGAAGGATGCTGAAAAACTGGAGAAAGTCCAGAGGAAATCAATCAAAATAAGAGGTTTAGAAAGTATGACCTGTGAAGAAAGGTTGAAAGAATTGGGCATGTTTAATCTAGAGAAGAGAAATCTCAGGGAGGGACATGATATCAAGATGTAAAAGACTCTTATAAAGAGGACAGTGATCAATTGTTCTCCATGACCAGCAAGGATACAACAAAGTGTAATCAGCTTAGTTTGCAGCAAAGGGAGATTTAGTTTAGATATTAGGAAAAACTTTCTAACTATAGGGATAGGTAAGCCCTGGAACAGGTTACAAAAGGAAGTTGTGCTTGCAGGTTTTTCAGAAACACCTGTCAGGGTGGTCTAGGTATGCTTAATGCTGCCTCAGCACAGGGAGGGTGATGGACTAAGTGACCTCCTGACTTCCCTTCCAACCCTACATTTCTATGACTCTCTAAAGATCTGGTCCTGTGAAAGAGACTTGAACATGAGCTGCTCAGAGCTTCTTTTTTGGGGGCAAATCTCTAAGCCTATCTCACCAAAAGACACATTGGCCTCTAGCAGATAGCAGCAGGCAAGCTGCAGACACAGTATGAACAAAGCACTCATAACTGTGGAACATAAATAAATCAGTCTGTTAACTCCAGAAATATCACCAATGAAGTAGGGGTTCTGTAACTTATTTTACTCAAGATGTTGTATGCTAGCTTTTACATCAGAATACACAATGCTATATAAGATACTAGATAATGAAAGCACATTTTTATTCACCTAGCTAGGGTACATGATAGATAATTTATACTCTCTCAAGGAAATTATCTGCTTTAGGGAATGCCTTTATATATATCAAAGTGGAGGGATCATTACTTTGTCTGTGGCTCATTTAGTATATAATCTCATTTTGGCTCCAACCATCAGTGAATGGTAATGGATATTGATCAGTTGTTTTAGCAGTGGAATAACAGCTTCAATTTAATGACTGTGTAATAACATTATAATGGCCAAGGCTGTGAACAGAGCATGTTCATTATTTCACAAGCCATACAAATCAGCATTAGGGTTTAACATATTTTCTGTATGATTTAATTGTGCACTTAGTTGCACTTTCAAACAAGAAACTACAGTACATTGAGGATTACTTTCTTTTAAGATGCAAAGTGTTGTACAACATAGGTAAACAAGTCTATCTGCATTATTATTTTTAGGCAATGAAAACTGATTGCTTTTTAAATAAATGTACAGTCCTTTGTCTTTAAAATGTGTGTTTTTTTAAATAATTACACTATAACTAAACATGTAACTGACCAAACATTATTAGCAAAAACATACATATAGTGCTTCCAGCATTGATAGAACTAATCATAGGGCTATTAAAAAAAAAATTGGACCTACCTATTACTTATCTCAACAGTTAATCTCCAAATTTATGAGACCTGCTAATATGGCACACAGTAGCAGTCTTCTATTGTCAAGGAACCAAACTTTTCTTTCTTTAGTTGCACTAAAAGCTAGGAAGTAAAATTCTTTTAACAGCATTACTTCAACTTAAAATTAAGGTTTCTTTAATTTAATCTGCATTAGTATGTACTTCAAAGAAGGAAGAATAGAGGGTGGGGGGAATTAGCAGGAGTGGGAAAGTATGAGACTATGTCTAGGCTACAGAGCCTCTGTTGGCATAGCTATGCCAGTATAGCCCCCCTGTGTAGACGAAGCCTACGCTGACAGAAGGAGTCTGAGCAGGAAAGCCAGGTACCTGTCAGTGCAAACTGCTGAAAGGAGCAGGCAATATGGGATTGAGGGAGATACTGAGCTGGGAAGGAATAGCTGGAGGATGGTGGAAATGGGTATAAGAATCCATGAGGAGATGGTTAAGTAAAAGAAATATTAGAAAGGAAATATTAGATGCTCAAGGAATGCAGGATCAGACCTATGTGGAGCTACGTGAATAATTCCCAACACAGGATTTATCTGATAAATGTAGCCTTTTTCCCCTCCCTGTGGAATAACCATGAATGGATTATGGTTTCATTCAATGTATTAGGTGAACAACTTTTGGAATTATTTACTATATGAATTGATCACAAATATATGAAATTTAAGCTGTGTGGCCATATATCTATCTTGTTTCTGTTCCCTGACTGCAGAAGGGCCTCATCCAATATCACTGACGTGAACAGAAAGTTTCCTATCTATTTAAAAAGGCATTGAATCTGACCGAAAGGCACCATCTGGCAATGAGTTCTTAGCACGCACAGGGGTCCATCTGTCTAGAGCTCATTGCAGGATCAGTACCTTAGTGCAAAAGCTCTTTGAGCATAAATACTTGAACTTATAATTCAGTTTACTTTCCAATTTCTTCCTCCAGATGCTTGGGCTCAATTTCTTGAACATTCATGGAATCTGAATGCAAAAGAGGGACAAACATGGCAGAAACAAATGTTAAATTGTGAACAAACATTTGAAACAAAAGTTTTTCACCATTTGCCAAGCTCCATCCTTATAAAATTAATATAAGTGTGTTTTTTCCCCTCACCAAAGGCCTTGCACAATCCAGATTTACATAACCTTAGTCTTGAGCTTGTCACCTTTATTGATGTTAAACATGTTACATGAGCAGCTGCTGGAAAGGGCATTCAGGAAGTCATGATCTGTGTGTGCCCCTACTGAAAATGTAAAAATATGGTATGATTTGTTTTTCTTCTATCTGAAATAATATCTGAATCACATTTCAACTTCAATGCTATACCATGAATAATTTTGTCCATTTAAAGAATTTGTCATATTAACTTTAAATGCTAGGACATGTTAAAATGGCAGAAATACAAACTTTGCCTTTCTTCGTAAAATACATATGTGTAACAGGGTGGCTGGCCTCTTTAAGGCTGGAGGTCCTGAGGTTAGTCAACCCTGTTTATTAAAGAACACCTGGTTTGGATCAGGTGACTTCCTATAAAGAGAGGGGGAAACTCAGGAAATTGTAGAAAGTGAGTAAGGTGCCTGCAGAGAAGATCCTGATATCAGGGGAGTTTGGAGACCAGAGCCCAGTGAGAGGAGGCTCCTGTGGGAAATCCTGACTGGGTTTGGGTCTGGAGGCTGAGCTCCAGCTGGGAGGACTGGCTGTGAGAACAGAATAGGACAGAAGACTACCTCTGTTTGTGATAGAAGATGCTCAGCCCTTGTATTTTGAGACCCTGAAGATAGTTTTGAACTGTTTCTTCTGTTAAACCAGCCCCAGGTAGGAGTGGTGTTAACACAGAAAAAAGCCTGTGTGCAGTTCTTATGGGGCTGAGAGTGGGGGGAGAGAGACAGGGTGCTGTAGAGTGACCTCTGGCCATGATTAGGTGCTCCATATGAAGCAGCCTTGCTACTATGAGTGTCTCTTGCAAAATCAGGGTCTAATTTTGTAAAGACATGCCTACACATGTTTAATTTTAATGCTTGCGAGTAGACCCACTGACTGCTTGAACTAGCCTTTTGCACCCAAATACATCACCTTTTTCATAAATCATGTTAGTACTACAGTACATTCACCAATTTAAAAACTGTACCTCTTGATTGGATAATTTTGAGTTTCTACAATTTGAGATTCCTTTTTAAACAGGCTGATTTTATGCTAGTTAGACCAGAAAGGTGGTATTGTATTCAGCACCTTTTTATTATGATATTGGCAGGGCTTTGAAGCGGAGCCTGGAGCTGGAGCGCGGAGCAGCTCTGGAGCAGTGGAGCTGCAGGTTTTTGCCTGGAGCACAGCTCCAAAGCCTTGGTTATTGGTATGTTGTCCAGTCCTGTGCATCATTCCATTCTATTTCATACCTGAAATGAAGTGGCAATTTATCTGCAGCTGGTCCTAAAATGAATTCTTCATCCTTGTTGTAATTTGTTCATTCATTAACACTGTGAACCTCACTTTCACATACTGATCACTTTATGCTTTCATTGTACACATTGATAAACGCTATAAAATAAATTAGAGAGGATTCTAAAAATAAGGGTGAGGTTGTAATAGGAAGACAAAAAACTCTATCATGCCCTGGCAAGTTGAACCAAAGCTAGCATAAGTTTAGAACTAGGCTTAGAACTGTCATGTAAAAGTAGCATTTTCTACACAACTAGCAACGCTTTACTGTAACATAACCCATAAAAACATTTTGTTCAGGGGTTTTTGCTTGTTAAATGCCATAAAGCTGTCTGTTACTTTTCTTGAGATTATACTGAATGGAATTGTCTCAGCTATTCAGAGTTCAGGAACATTACATGATTTCTGGCCAACAACTCTCTGGTTTTACATGAGCTATAGGGGGCTTATAGGATCTGATCTGCATAATTACTATGCCCTTATCTCTTAATAACTGTACAGCATGCAGATCTGTGCTCTGATTGGATGAGAGCTATTAGTAGGCAATTGGAAGGCAAGGACTTGCATAATACCCTTACAATTATTTTGACTGCATATTGAGCTATTGTTTTTTAACTATGATTAGAGTACTGCTTGTACATGAAGAGCATAGAAAACATACAGCCTCAGCCCCAGTCAGGAAAAGTGACTCTATATGGGTGGACACCTACATACATTCACATATACATTGACTCCATTGGAGTGGCATGTGACTGTAACAGGTGGAC
This sequence comes from Lepidochelys olivacea, assembly GCF_965140295.1. NCBI lineage: Eukaryota > Metazoa > Chordata > Testudines > Cheloniidae > Lepidochelys > Lepidochelys olivacea. Next base: position 101,512,553 of record NC_140414.1, read on the forward strand.
TATGTGGAGTGATTCACAGGGCCTTAAATCCATTACATAGCAGTAAATTGTCTTGCTAAACAAGTGAAAAAGATTGGAATAAAAATGAAATCCAGAGGTTCCCCAGTGTTAAATTATTATATATGTAGGGTCCATTAAGTTTTCTTAGCGTTTATATAAATGCAGCTTTCCTTTGGGTGGGATGTATTTGCAGGGAACAAAAACTGGAAGCCTGGTTTTAAAAAATGCGGTAGGAAATACAAAAAGTAATGGATCATTAAAAGTTGTTTACACAGAGATTTGCAGCTTGCATAGTTTCATAATAAAAACCAATATCTTCATTTTACTGGTATTTTTTTGTATTTGGAAAGTCTCTTCTCACTGTTAGAATTCAGAACATGTTAGTCTAAAGTTCTCATGGGAATAAATCAGTACTTATTCAAATTACATTAGTCCTTCAGTTCAGCCTGAGTTGTGGATTACATTTATCTCCTTTGCTGGTTTTGACTCCTCCTAAAAGTTATATTCATCACTATGACAGGATCTCATTTTAACAGGGTAGAAAAATGCTGTTGCAGAATTATGGTTCTGAAATGTTGTCTCAGTCCAAATGCTCAGGGTAACTACCTAGGTAGCTATGATCAAATTTAGAAATAATACATTCAAGTCACTTTCTGTATTAGTACAATCACGGCTCAGTGTTGTACAGAAAATGACTATCAAAACAGCCCTTTCCCCAGACAGGTTCCAATCTAAAAGACAGACCAGGAACATCAGAATGCCCTAGGAGACTCAGAAGGGAGAAGTTAATTTGTATAATTATTCCTCCCTTTCTTAAGGACTGATCCCCATTAAAGTTGGTGGAAGGGCTCCTGTTGATGTTTGATAATGAGGCTTCTAAATCATATAGGCACTCATAAAAAATTTACCTCCACTCACCATAGTTTGGTTTTTTTATTTTCACTAGAAATCATACAAGACTAGGTTAGACTCCAGTCTTTTTTGTCTCAGTTCTGATCACTGACCTTTATTTGAGTTTGCTTGCTGAGGCTAGTCTGGACATTCACAAAATTGAGGCCATATATTTTAATCCTATTCTCTTAACCCCCTTTTTTACACAAAGGGATTTGTAACTTAATACCATATTGGCTAATTAATACAATCTAATGACTTTTTCCCTCTTAATGTTTTTAATAATTTTCAACATATACATAATCAGCAAGTTAAATATAGTTACTCCCTGCTATGAAACATTGGGGGTCCCTAAGATCAATAAGGCTAGTTTTACGTGTTTCAAAAAATACACTTGCCTTTTTTAACTTATGCGTATTCTTAATAACAATTAAACAATGCTTTATTTTCATTTAAAAAAATATTAAATGCAAGTGTTGCCATCTGAGTATATACAAACATATCCAACTTCCTGATGGATTTGGTCTGGATATACTAGGGGATTCTACACTGTGAGCATTCATACTGAAAAGAGATATGACCCATCAAGTATACAAGTCAATGATTGCACCTCTTGTGGAAAACTATTTCCTGTTGGCAATCCTTAGCCAACTGTACATCTTGCTAGTTCAGTCACTTCTATCTTGAACACTATCATAGACAGATGTATTATTGCCCTTGGATAAAGTTATTAAGCCTTGATGCTCATTGCTAATTCTAAAATCCTTTCACATTAGTTCTTATGTTTTAAGATTATTCAGGACTGAGTGGGTTTTATCAGATTTTTGCATTTTGGAATTGTTTAAAATCCTCAAACAATAGATAATAGGTTTCTTAACCAGGTTGTTTTTAATAAAAGCAAGTCTTTGCAATTAGAGGCTCTATGGCTGTTGGAACAATACACTGGAAAAAGAGTTGCAGCATTCAACAAAGAGCAGTGTTCTAAATAATCCTCCCTACCCAGATGACATTATCTGCTGATAGCTGTAAAACATTCCGCTATTTTCTGACAATGAAGAGCGTGCCACTTGATAAGTGAATAGAAAGAGCTTGAGAACACATCATACTAACTGGTTAGGTTATTGAGAATGAACTGAGTAATAGTTTGTTTTTTGACATGTTAAAGGCACAGGGTGTTATAAATGGGTCTAGTAAATTTGAGGACTAGTTTAGTCAGGTTGTCCTTACGTTTAGGTATGCTCCATATAAATATTTCCACTATTTGGATATTGGCTCGTAATACTAGTTGTGGTCCAGTAGTAGTAATAGAACTAGGGTGACCAGATGTCTCGATTTTTTTTTTTTTAATAGGGACAGTCCTGATTTTTGGGTCTTTTTCTTATATAGGCTCCTATTACCCCCTCGCCCCCTTCCCAGTTTTTCCACACTTGCTGTCTAGTCACCCTAAATAGAACACACAGTTCTGAAAAACTGAAGACTTTTTGGTTTTGAGAATCATTTACAATGTGTTATCATATTTGCAAATATATCTGGTATTTGAAAATATTTAATGACTATCTCAAACAAAAGAATGGTGTTCTGTGGATTACTCCCAGGTATCCAAATTAAATGATCACCCAAATCATATGTTTTAGTTTCAGATTACTGACATTTTTAATTGGAGATAGAAAATGAATAGCCAATGGATTTCCAGTTCAGATTTGTGAGACTTTCAGGATTCAGAAACATTTTCATAAATACCTGGAGGTCATTTGGGTATTCACAGACAGGGTTTCATAATGTGTAGGGGAATGTTGTAATTAATTTGTGATCCCAGAAAGAGCTGCAAAATGAATGAGATGTTTATTCACAGATATATTTGAAAATCTGTGTTTTCACTGTTCTAGTTGAGATTGTCCTAAAATTGGTTTTGGGGGAAAACTGAGGATGAGTAATTGAAGCTTTTTAAGGAAAGAAAATCAGGAGTCAGACCACAAGAAAACAGACTCTCTCTTTTTAGAAAAGCCTCCAAAAACAGTTTGTTTTGGCAGGGAACAACAGTGATGTAGGTAATGAGATTGCATTAAAGTTAAAACACTCTGAAGGGCCTCCAATTAATTTGTGTTTTTATTGACACATTCCAGATTTGTGGTGGTCATGGCACTGGCTCTGAAAGTGGCTCTGATTATTTGGCAGATGTGATGTGGATCTAATCTGAGATTTAAAACATTGGCAAGTTTTAATTTGAGCAGCAATCCAAGCATCTAAAACGAATGCAAAACAAGGGCACAACAAACATGCTTTAACTGGTAACTGGCTTGTAGCCTCGAGGAGAAAAACCTATATTTTGTTCAGAGAACTACATCTACCCTGAACACCACTTTCAGCAGTGTGTACAATATGTGTAGCTACATGCCACAGTGAAAAGCAAGCTGCATCCACTCATGTCAGTTAATGGCTCCTCTCCCCTGCTGGAGCCTTTCCCCACTGCCTCTCCCCTGCCAGAGCCTTTCCCTGCACTGGGAAAGGTTCTGGCAGCAGGACACTGTACAACTAAAAATAGCAGTGCAGATGGGTGAGTGGAGAGCAGTGTAAGGTACATACTCACACACTTCAGCTGTGTCTGTAGTCTACTCACCTGAGCCATACCTCACTGACTACACTGCTACTTAAACTCATGATGGGGGGTTACTCTGCATGCCACCAAAAGAAGCATGCAGTGTAGATGTAGCCCTACCATGGTGGCCATGCATTCTGCATAAACAGAGATGCAGTTTAAAGAAGGTGGTAAAGATTACAATGAACTTTAGTGTGTACAAGAACTAGAGTGCAGTAGAATTTTATCAAAGAAGTCTAGTAACAGAGACTTAAAGCCAAGGAACACTGCAGTCTACTGCTGTCTCAAAAGTGCTGCCCGCTACAGTGAGATAATGTGAAGCAAACGCAATGGAAAAACTCGGGTGTGTTCATTAGCATTAATGGTTGATGGCTTTTCTATTCTAATTGCCATTGACTTCAATGGAGGTACTCTGATTTTTAGCAGCTAAGGATCTGGTCCAGAGAACTGAACATTCTAACTGTCCTTTAAAAAATCCATACTTAAAAAAAAATTATAAATAATGGAGGAAAGATTGTTCCTGTGTTTCATTCTGATAAAATCCGATTTCATTATTTTAATTGGAAACATTCTGCATGTTTCCAATTCAAATAGGCACTCTCATACGCTCTCACATTATACAGCATGGCAAACAGTTATAGTGGGTGGCAAAATACAAAGCAGTATAATAATGGGGGCAAACTTGGACAGCTGCTCTTTCTTGGGATTGAGCCGTAAGCTTTTAAATGGTCACCAAAAATAGCTTTAAGGTTGTTGACATCCCTGGTAAAAACAAAATATTTGTCTTTTGTAATGTGTAGTATGGTGTTTCTATCATTTAATAAATGCAGTCCTAGGCCCAAACCCAGAAGCCCTTAAACATTTGTTATTAAACCCTTACTCAAGCAAAACTCCTGTGAGGCCAAAGCCCAAAGATCTTACTGATAGTTATATGGTGGGTTTCCCCCTGGGATACCACCTGATGTATTGGGGGTACCACTGAGCCTGCCTGTTCCACCAGCCTGGGCTCCCTTACGCTGTCCTGCTGAGCCAGGCCCTCAAGCCTCCAGCACACACACACAGGTAGGGACACACCCAGCTGCAGAAAGACAGACACTGAAATCAGCGCTGCATGGGAAGACTTCAGCTAGGGAATTGCCCAGCATTCCAGTGCATATCTCCTCTGAAGTGTAAACCCCAAATTGCATCATCTTGTGCAGCACAGAGAACTATGCAGTGTAAGCTCATGAAATTCTCCCCCTCACTCATTGTGGAGGAAGATATGCATAGCTTTTGCCCCCACCCCCAGTTATGAATTCCACAAACTGGTTTTAGAGAACAAAAAAAACTTAGATTTTAAGTGATTATAAGGGCTAGGAAACAGATCAAAGCAGATTACCTATCAAATGAAACAAACACACAAACCAAGCATAAGATACTAAAGAAACTGGTTACAAGTAGCAATTTCTCACCCTAATTGTTGTTTCAGGCAGATTGCAATGGTTCTTGAAGGCAAGCTGCTCTTGCTTGCAGCTTAAAACTCCCGGTATTTCTTTCACAGGCCAGACGCCTTTCCAGCCTCGGCTCAGCTCTTTTGTCCCTGTCCCCCCCCCCCATGTCTTTGTTTCTTAAATGTTTCCAGCAGTCATCCTGGGCAGGGATTCAGTGAAGAATGACCTCTCTTTATGTCACCCCCCTGCCTTAAATAGGTTTTACATATGGTGGGAATCCATTTTTTTTTTTTCCCCAGTGTGGTTACCCCCCCACCAGTGGAAAAATACTGGTATTCTATCATGGAGTCAATTACGAAGTGACTTTATCACATTATCCTGCAGTATCAAAGCAGCCATGAGTCAGAGGCTCTTTGTAGCATCCCAGGAAAGCTTCTCAGGAAGGTGGGAGATTAGCTTCTTCAAAGACCTGTTCTCCCTAATGGTCCATTGACTTGTTCCCAGCTAGCAGCCAGACTAATTGCATTTTTGTCTTGTGGGCGTTCCCCAGGTGTAAACACTTTTGTAGTACAGATGTAGAATCAATATTCCCAACTTTAGATACCAAAATGACACATGCATACAAATAGGATAATCCTATTCAGAAAAGCCATCAACCTTTCCAATGATACCTCACATGACCTATCATGCACAAAATACATTGATTGTGTCATAATCATAATGTAATCACAATATTACTATGAAAAATATGGGAAGCCGTGTCACAGGTTGTATTTTTTTCCTCATTCATGTGCTGATAACTCATATAAAGTCCAATGGTAGAGATGGTTGGAAAATGGTTTCCCCCCTACCCCACCCCTCCAGAAAATTTCAATTTTCTAGTGAAATATCAAAAACTGAAATATTTTCAACCAAAAAAACCCAGTATTTTTTTTATTCAAAATGGTTCTACAGTCCCTCATGGGAATTGTAGTTCAGGTGTCTCCCATTCTCTTTTATGGGCTAGCTCTGTGGCTAGACTACATTTCCCATGAAGCGCACACCCCACCCCCACCCCCACCCCCTTGTGAGGGGAGTGTGACCATCATAGCCATTCCTGGCAATGGTGCATCATGAGATATATAAAACACAGCCAGGCCACTCAGCCCATAGATGAGTGGGAGCATACGGGACTTGAACTACAATTCCCTGGTGAATAGGCATTTAACAGGTGTAGTTGAGGAGGGACTTGTCCTTAAGCGACTATGTGCAAATCAGCTCACCACCCCTGCTTCAAACAGAGCCTGTTTCTCTGCCTCAAGTGAGGCACGCAGTGAAGTTAATGGGAGATTTAAATGCATAAACAGAGTAAAATCTGGCTCAAATAAGTATTAAAATACTTCTCTACATCTTAAGGGGGGGTGAGATTTAATTAATGTTTGTACAGTGCTCACTGTTTAAAGTAGTGTTTTATAAAGTATCTTAAATTCCTACTCGTAGATTCTAAGGTGTATTTTAAAATATCTAAAATTATTTCTAGTGAAGTAGTTTATATTTCAATGTACCCCCACACCATTCGCTTGTGTTTATATTATTGAGGAAACCTCTTCTTCCAACCTAGTGCTATAAGTGCTAGCTTCTTCCAACCTAGACCCACAATAATATATCCATTGTTTCCTCAGGGAATAAAAAGAATAAAATTGAATGGTGCTCATAACTGGGGCATTTAGCAAATTCTTTTGGTAACAGTAAAGATGAGCAATCTAATGGAACTTCCTTTTGCATCAAGGAAGCTATTGCATTGCTCATCATACTTAGTACTGTCCTAAACCTATTGTTGGATTTTTGGAATGATAGTTATTTGAGAACAATTGTAGTCAGTGCATGGCTGATTAACTTTGGAAAAATAGAACTGAGACACATAATGTTAAAATTCCATACTTTGTTCTTATGAGGTGGATGGTACTTTCTACAAGAAATATCCTTAACAAGAATGCTTGTATACGTCGTCTTCAATAAAAAAAGCTTGATTTATTTTGATTCAGCAATAGTTATTTTTTTCCCCTCAGATACAAAAATGCAGAGTGGTATAATTATTTTGCTTTTTCAATCTCTTATAAACTTCCTTGGATACTGAAGACTTTGCCTACTTTGACAGAAAGACAGACAAATTGTTACAGCAAATCAAGACCGACCAAATGTGGTTGCTATGCATATAAGTACATGTAAGGGACTCCCACAATAGCTGTTTGCTATAGGCAATGTTTTATAGTCTTAATTATATCACCACTGGAAAATCAGTGGCTGTGTATCTAAATTCATTTGCACACATTGTTTTTCACCCTGAGGAATAATATGGTAAATAATTATATCTGAAAACTAAAACACTGAGATTTATGTCATGCCGGTGTGTGTTTGTTGTAAAATTGACTTCCAACAAGCAATCCAATATCTAGTAAAAGGCTCTGATCAGGCAGGGTTATAATGTCACCGAATGCTGCATTTATTAATAGCTGCAAGTATTTTTCTTCCTTAGTATTTAAGGGTATCGAAAAGCTTGTTAATGGGAATGGAAATGAACTACAAATGACTACGTATATATTGTAGTGGAATAATTCAGTAATTGCCATTGGTATTGAAACCAAGCAAAGAGAAATGTAAGAGGAAAACATCCCTAACCGTACATAGGAGTGTAGTTTCCCAAGTGAAGTAGTGGGAGCCCTATTGCTGAGCCATTTAAAACAAGATTTGATGAAGGAGGGAAGAATATAGGGACCAAACCTGCATTTGCACAGGGTTGGATAAAATGACCTAAAAAGTCTTTTCCATGTCTAATTTCTATTGATCAGATCTGGAAGTCCTTACTCAGATTCTGTAATCCTTATGCATGTTGAGTAGAAATTACTTTATATGTCTAGTCCCTTCCCTTATGGAAAAGTATTATAGAACATAGTGGGGATTAAACCATTATGGTGATAATGAAATATAATCTCTCACTGCCTTGTCACACTCTACTCTCTCCCTTGGCAAGAGTGAAAGCAAGCTAGGGGTGTCCAAAGAGTGACACATACTTCCCAGCCAATCATGGAGTGATAGATATGGCAATTTCCTGCAATATCTTTGGCAGATCTCACTGTATTAATTTTATATCTCATGGGCCAAGGATTGTATGTAATTCCATGGGGGAGGGGGATCACAGCCTTCCAGGAACCAAGAATGGGGGAGGTAGGAGGGAAGTGACTAGGCAAATTCATTCAGATTTTAATATCTCCCAGGAGGTATCACCCCATGGAGATACTTGCATATACTGATTCTCTAAGGACCAACAGACATAGAAAGGACTTCTGGATAAGTAGCCTCAGTTTAAACTAACTCAGGGCTTTCCTTCTGATCCAGAAAATGGACAGGACTTTCTATCCAAGGAAGGCCTCAATCCTCCTTGGGAAAGACTGGAAGGATGTGACCTACTCATGAAGGTGCTTCTTCTGAGCCAAAGCAGTTACAAATTTGTAACCACAGGCAAAAGCCCTTGTTGGAGTTGGGGTGAAAGTTATTTTTTATTGTTCTTAATGTTTTTCCCTGTACTGATTTCACCCGAAGAATAAATGTGCTTGCTTAGAACGAGCTGTGTATTAATTTGTACTTATGGGCAATTAAGCTGTTTATAGCCTGTCAGGTTCCTTTCCCACTCTGAACTCTAAGGTACAGATGTGGGGACCTGCATGAAAGACCCCCCCAAGCTTATTCTTACCAGCTTAGCTTAAAAACTTCCCCAGCGTACAAACTCTGCCTTGTCCTTGAACCCTATGCTGCCGCCACCACCAAGTGTTTTATAAACAAAGAACAGGGAAAGAGCCCACTTGGAGATGTTTTTCCCCCAAAATATCCCCCCAAGCCCTACACCCCCCTTTCCAGGGGAACGCTTGATAAGAATCCTCATCAAATTGTACAGGTGAACACAGACCCAAACCCTTGGATCTTAAGAACAATGAAAACGCAATCAGGTTCTTAAAAGAAGAATTTTAATGACAGAAAAAGTAAAAGAATCACCTCTGTAAAATCAGGATGGTAAATACCTTACAGGGTAATCAGATTCAAAACATAGAGAATCCCTCTAGGCAAAACCTTGCATTACAAAAAGACACAAACAGGAATATACATTTCCTCCAGCACAGCTTATTTTACAAGCCATTAAACAAAAGAAAATCTCTTGCATTTTCTAGCTAGATTACTTCCTAATGTTACAGGAGTTGTAAAGCTTGCATTCCTGATCTGTTCCTGGCAAAAGCATCACACAGACCGACCAAACCCTTTGTTCCCTGCCCCATCCAGATTTGAAAATCTTGTCCCCTCATTGGCCATTTTGGGTCAGGTGCCAGCAGGGTTACCTTAGCTTCTTAACCCTTTACAGGTGAAAGGGTTTTGCCTCTGGCCAGGAGAGATTTTATAGCACTGTATACAGAAAGGTGGTTACCCTTCCCTTTATATTTGACACAGCCTCTGAGGGGAAGACAAAACAGGCCCACTTGGGCTGTCTGACCTGCTGGGCAAATCATGTAGGCAGCATCTGTGCAGCCTGGGAAAATCCTAGCGAGGAGGGAAAGAGATGTGTGCCTCTGCCCAAGAGAGGGGACGGCTAGGGATCTGGAAGTCTGAGAGTGGGTGCCCTTGGTGCACCATAGAGGGGAAGATACAGATGCAGTTGCACTCAGCTGTGACACATGGTCCACCTTTGTCTTGGACAGTGTGATTGTTTGCCTGTTTTAGCTCCTCACTCTTCTTAGGCTGAAGCAGAGGACAGGTGGGCTAGTCTTTCTACCTCTTCAACACAGCAAGGGTTTCCTCCCCCCCCCCCCAAGTCATCCTGAGAGGAGTGAGATTGCTTTTTATAGAAATGTCTTTTGGGCCCAGTCCTGCTTCCACTTAAAATTATGTGAATGGGGTCAGGCCCTGGCTCAAGCACAGAGAGAAACGGTATGTTTAGCATATTTCCTCTTGGTATAACTTATCTAAGAACACCGTACCTGCTTTTTCTTTTATACTTCAACTGGCATAATTATTTCAGTAGAAGGGGGAAAAAAAACCCTCCAAACCTTGAGGTGGGGGACATACACTAGCTGTCTTGATACAAGCTGCTTTTTTCTTTGTATAAGGTCACAGATGCTATAGCTGTCTGAGTGTAGGAAATCAGATTTGCATCTTATTATAGCTCACTCTGACAAATGTTAGTTGGTAGGATTAGCTTCCATTGTTGGGCTCTGATTTTATTTTAAAAGTGTAAAGTCAAAGAGTCCTCAGCCTATAATGTTTTGTCTCTTGCAGTATTTGGAAGATTGCTTAGTGATGGCAGTAAATTCCCAAATAAACCACAGGAAAGACATAAGGTAAGAAACCTACTTCAGCCTCCATGGTATCACTGTAAAATCTTAAGAATTCTGCAGACTCCATTGAAAGGGTGAAGATGAATTGTAAAGCACTTTCCCCCCCTTTCCACTGTTCTGATCAGGATAGTTGTCATGTCTGAACTTTAACCATGAGATAAACTGTTTCTGTGAATGGTAATTTATTTCCTACTATTTGGCATGAGCAATTGTTAATGTATCAGGAGGCCAACAGAGATGGATTGCCTTTATGAAATGTTTATAATACCAGTTGCAGGGAAGTGATCATTAGATTTGCATATGCAAAAGTACAAAGTCCATCTGATATGAAAGTTGGTCACAAATGGTTAGCTTTCAAAACCAAAGCAATTTTTAATTCAGTGTTTTGGGACTACTGCATGTATTAGGACTTTCATCAACATTACTGGAGATAAATTTAATTCAGAGTTCTTGGTCCTCCAGTTTCAAGAGAAGGCAGGGTATGTAATAGTAGGACATTGATAAAATGAGGGACTTCTGAGAATGAGGTCATTCTTTGGTTCTCTGCTAAAGTACTTGGTGTCTGGTGTCTCTGTATTTACACTAAAATTACCACATTAAGTTACAGGGCCCAGATCACATATAAACATAATTTACCTTTTAATCTATTTGCCATATTGGTGCTACTTGTGGATGGATTTTTGTTACGCATCCTTGCAACAGTTAGAGTTGTTGTCAAATGAGGACAAGTCGGCATATGTTCCCAGAACTGGACTTGGAGGTCCAAGAAAGAATGTAGAGCTTGCATGGTCCTATTCGGTTTCTCTGATTGCTGTTAACCTGTTCAGTGTCTTTCCTTTTCATTGCAAGCAACAGTGAGGTTGAACAGGTCTTTTCAAGCCAGGAGAAGCAGCTGACAAGCTCCATCCAGACATCAGTAAAACTCTGGCTGCAGCTTGGGTGATAATGGAACAATGTCTTCAAAACCCCATATATAAAAGATAGACAAATGAATGGTCCTAATAGAAATTAGCCTATGAAAATGTTGCTCTGCTGCTGTGTTACTACTTTACCAAAGTTCTCTAGGAAGCACTAGTCACCCGCTTATTCTTCAGCAAACATCCGCAGTGCCTCTGCTGTCCTCTCAGCAGCAGGAACTTGAGGGGTGGCTTACTCATGCTAGCACGCTTTCCGAAAAATAATAAATGTAAATAGGACACCTACTTGTGTTTGTAAACATTATTGTGATGAGCCGAGCAGTGCACTCGCTTGTCGAGACATGCCTGCTCTCTAGTCGAGGTGAGGGGACAGGAGCCCAGCATTGCAAAATCAGAGTGAGCAGGTGGCAGAAGTGTAATGAGTCTGGAGAATTTGGAAGCCAGGAGGAAGCCAGTTCTGAAATGTAATGAGAAAAGAAGAAAGTGAAGAGATGATAAGATAGTTACATGTTCCTGCAGATTACTTGGTAAAATGCATAGTGGGACCAAGAGTAATTACTATGTAAGCCACCCTGGTTTTAAAGGAGAGAGAGAGAGAGAATAACTATAAATTAACTGCCATGATTATACAAATTAAATAGAGGAAACTGCCACTACCTAATATTTACTATGTAATCAAATGACAAGAGTTACTATGAAGTGTGCTGAAGTGGAGGAGGAACATGACATCCATGCTTTGTAGCTTTGAGCGTTGCCAAACTAACACTTACAGTAAAGTGTAAGCAAGGGAAATTGAACTTCTTGGACTCAGGAATGATTTTCAGAATGCATGAGGGATCAATCTAAAATTTAGACTAAGCTTAAAATTCTCTTACTTAAATGATGAGTGAATACAAGCCAAGTAAGAGACACAATAACTAAGCTGTAAAAGGCCCCATTTTATCCTTCGCTAAGAGTGCCCGGTTCCAAGTCCTACCCCTGGATGAGATGTGCAGCTTCTATTCCAAATGCTGTTGAGTGGGCAAATGTGGCTCCTATCTGAAATTCAGCTTTCAGAGAAGCCTGTTGCTTAGCACTTACTGGACAGTATTTAGCTTTTTGGGTGGAACAGTATGAACTTCTTTCACTTCTCTCTCTCCCCCAGTAAGATTTCTTATGTTTTTCTTCTTTAAAACCAAATTTTGCTTTTGAGTGAATCCATATCTGCAATAAAATTAGCAGAAGAAAACTGTTAACTCACAATACAAATTACTATGCAAATCATTACAATTACACTTGGACCTGCTAAGCATTTGACTATGTAATCTGTAGGAACATGTATCCATCATGTTATCCCCATCACTTTTTTGTCTAAGCCCTTATTGAAGTCAACAAGAGTCCACATAGTTGCAGAGGTCTGTCTGCACAGAGGTGCTTTCAGGATCAAGACCTTTTGATTGTAAGCTTCTTACCATGTATTGTACAGCAGTTAACACAATGGTCTTGATTGCAACTAGGTGCTGCAGCAATATAAATAGTCTTAATTACTAATGATCATCTTGACTTGCTTCCTATGAATTGCCCTGTATATGTCAAAGTAACAATTAAAGGCAACATCACCAATAAATGATTGATAAAAATCTTCATGTATGATGTATCATGATGTGCAAGTATACATTTTAAAGTGTTTAGTAGTTAATCATATAGCAATCTATTGCTAAGCTTTTATAACCTGAAATATTTGCCACAGTTTGATTGGATGACAGCATCTCAACATATAGGAGGGAGAACTGTTCATGTCATAATGCCACTTGGGAAATAGAATAGTCAAGTTGCTGAGGTTCAAATTCAGTCCTCCACAAAAGTTTCCAGTGAACAAAAGCCCTTATTCCAAAAATATTAACACCTTGAAGCAAGTCAAGAGAAAATCTATTACTGAACTGGGCTTTCAAACCGTTGTTTCAATAAATAGTTAATGAAAAGCTGAGAACCAAAATAAATCATACATAAATAGAAGCATGTTTGTGTTTTTTGTTTTTCGTTTTTTCTCAATTTATAGCAGAGGGTTTCCACTGGGAATATGCACCTCAGTTTTGGGGAGAGAGGGATGAATTCACAGATGTATTTGCATATGCTTCAGATACCAGATTACAACTCCCTTGCTGTCAGACTCCACTTTCTGGAAAGCACCAGGCAGACCCTATATTTTATTTGAGCCCATTTTTGAAATGGCTCATTTGTGGAAAGAGAACCCCAAAGGGAAAATATACACTTTTTTTTCTTTGTAAAGATGGAGGAAATAGCTAAATTTCCAAGCAGAAGTGGGACACTGGGAAAACCAGACCTTTCTCATGGGAACAGCTTCTGACTGAGGTACAGTGCTCTTCTCTATCAATATCTTGAGAAAGCATCACTCCCATTCCTACGTGAGAGGCATCCATTTGTAACATGAACCTCTTGTGAAGTTGGTATGTGTGAGCACTGGCCCTTGGCTCAGTTTCTCTTTTAGCTCCCGGCATACCTTATAGCAGGCCGTAGACCACTTGATCTTTTTTGGGTTGGGTCCTTTATTGGGTCAGTCGGGGGCACTGCAATAGTGGCAATATTGGGCACAAAGCATCTCTTGTACCTGCAAGGCCTAGGAAGCGAAACCAGCTTTTTTTGTGGATGGTATAGAGCATTGTTCTAGGGCCTGTACTTTGCTGACTAAGTGGCCTTAGACTCCCTCTCCCAGCTCAATAGCCCAGGTATGTCACCTACTGGCTAGCCAGCTGTTATAGCCTCATTCTTGGTTCTGTTGGGATTGCAGCAAGTTTTCCCGAACAAATGCCCCTAGCCTGTCTAAATCCTCCTGCATGTGGATTATGTATTGGACCACGCTGGGCTTAAGGGGTGGCTGCTCCTTCCATGCCTCTTGGAGTAGGTCTAGCACCCCATGGGGTTCTCTCTCCTGTACAGAGACTCAAATGGTGAGAACCCCATGGAGGCTGGTGGCACCCAGAGGTGAAAGTAGGCCAGTCCGATACAGCATACCGGTAAGAGCCAGTATGCTGTGCCAGACCGGACTGGCTTCCCTGACAGTTAAAGGGCCCGGTGGTCCTGCTGCTGTGGGGAGCCCCAGGCCCTTTAAAGCACTGCCGGAACCCTGCCGCTGCTACAGGTAGTGACAACAGGGCTCTGGCGGGGATTTAAAGAGCCTGGGGCTCCGGCTGCTGCAGGGAGCTCTGGACCCTTTAAAGTGCCACTGGAGCTCTGGCTGCGGCAGCTGGAGCCTCGGGCCCTTTAATTCACCCCTGAGCCCCGGGGCTTCCAGCTGCCTCTGCTGCTGGTAGCTCCGGGGTGATTTAAAGGCCCCAGGGCTCCCAGCCAGAGCCCCGGGGCCTTTAAATCTCCTCTTCCAGTTGAGGCCACGCCCCCACTCAGGACTCCGGCGTACCGGTAAGTCCTTTAAGTTACTTTCACCTCTGGTGGCACCTCACAGATGGGAACAGCCAATCCCAACATTGCGGGTCCTTGGGGATGAACTTTCACAGCATCTCTTTTAGGGTTTTATTGAAGCACTTGACTGGCCCATCTGTCTGAGGGTATAAATAGACTGACATTGTTAAGAGGTCACATAGCTCCTTCATCTGTTTCAATGTCATGTTGATCCCCTGTGTGCTTAAGAACTCCCTCGTACCCTGACCTGGGTGAATAGCTTCAGCAACTCAGGGGCGATATGAGTGGCTGTGCTGACTTGAAGGGGGAAGGCCTTGGGGTACTGGGTGACATAGTCCACCAGTACTAGGATGAACTGGTACCCAGTCCTCATCTTCTCCAGTGGTCCTACCAGATCCATGGAAATTCTTTCGAGGAGGGTCACAACCACTGGGAAGGGGATAATCGTGGCTTTCAAGGGTTTGTGGGCCCAGTAAGTTGGTACTCGGGGTATGAAGTGCATTAGTTCATGACTTTGCTGTGTATCCCCAGCCATTAAAACCTAAGGGTTACCTGGTCGAGGGTCTTCTCTTTCCCTAAGTGCCTCTCCAGAGTACTGATATGCCAGCTGCAGCACCTGTTGTTGCAACTCCTTTGGGAGTAGGAGCTGGGGCTGTATTTCTCTTGTTTGGGCATCTTTGGCCATCCAGTGCAGCCTCTCCTCCCTTAACACACAATGGCACCATAGTTTCAGCAACAGCGGGTCTACCACTTCCCGGTTCACACTCGTGAGCTGCTCGTATGCCCGGCTCAGCATCATGTCCTCCTTCTGCTCACTTATTAAATTTAAATCAGCTGTCAGCAAGTCCCAGTCTTGAGTTCGGAGGGTGTTCTTCCTCCCCGGTGGTGGCTCCTATTGGAAGGTAACCTCTCTGGGGTCTTCTAGAGTTACATTTCCTGACCATGTACTCAGACTCAGGGGTTCCTCCCCAGGAGTCTTGTTCCCTGAGGGGGGTCATTACCCCAGGATTTTATAATCTCCTTAAATCTCCTTATCTTCCAAGTTTCAACCAAGAATCACTGGGTAAGCCAGTGCAGGGGCTACCCCAGCCTGCACTTTCCTTGAGTGCTTGCCTATCATGAGCTGCACTTCTCTTCTGTGGGATACAAGCATATATCTCCATGGACACATTGTAAATAGATGGTGTCTAGGTTATCTCCCAAACCGGCTACTTGCTCTTGGACCATTGTCTGGCTGCACTTGGGGTCTGTCAACACCAGCGTGGCCATCCTGTTTTCCTGCACAGGAATTACCATTTTGGCTGGCTCTTTCCTTCTGGCCTGGGTGTCTACTGGGCACACCTGCCTATTGGATGCTCCTGATGGAAATGCCTGGCCACCTGCATGCAAGCAGGGCCCAGCCAGGGTGCTCACCCTAGCCCTTACCAATGTTGGAGGTGGTGGGACATCCTTTTGGGTTCCCCCTTGGGGCTGGGTTTCTCCTTAGGGTTCTTGGCCTCCTGGGCCCCAAATCCCACACAAGCTGTGGTCAGATTGTCAGTCAGGGTCTAACCCTGATGCCCCCTCTGGTTAGTGGTTATAGTAAAATTTAAACTTTGACTCTATTCTCATTCTTTTGAAATGTACTGCTGCCTTTGAAGTTATGAATAGGATTGACTCTGTGTTGCCATATAAACCCTGTTTGCAACTTCTGCAAAATATTGTTCTATGATAGAACTTGGCATCCAACTCTGCCAAGGAACAGAATTGTCTCTTTTTAATCATTTGTCCTTGATTATACTTCTCCTCCTTTTGGTCTGTTCAGGATACTGGGTGAACTCTGAGCAGAACGTAGACCTAGGCTTAACAGTTTGAGGCCATCCTTATGCAAGGCAAATGCAGAGATCCATTTGCAGTATACTTTGGGTACAGTCTCTGCACCCCTGCTTTGCTTCTCCATCAGCACTGAGTTAAGCAAAGTGCCTTTCACTGGCTCTCCAGTGCTGATTTCACACTTAGTGAACAAATAGCATTTAGTTTTGTTTGTACTTTTGGAGTTTTACTGACACACCAAGTGACAAGGCCAGGGACCCCTGGCTGTGTGAAAGAGGAATGTGATTGTTTCATTTAGAAGGACTTTGCTGCTGGCCTGGGGCAGCTAGGCCCAGGCACTTTGAAGAAGCCAGCTGGGAGAAGCCAGCTTGGGGCCTGTCCACTTACAGCTGGGCTTGAATACCCCAGAAGGAGACTGAATTCTTAGTGACCTGGCTGGAGGGCTAGGCCATGAAAGACCCAAATGGAGGTGATGGTCATCTCCTCCTGTTCAAGGGGAAAGCCCAGCAACCCTGCACCCAGCCACAAAGGGCCACAGCAGGTGAGTTGCTTCTGTACACATGGAGCTTGCTCTGGAGCAGGACTCTACAACAACTGTACCAAACATATGCTGCTGTCAATGCTATGTGAGAACACTGTTCTACTGCACCACCACCAGGGATTCTGTAAATTACAGGTAGGCACCTTGCCCACCACAGGATTAGAAACGCCCATCATCTCTCTAGAAATCAGAATTGCTGTGTGGGGTGTCAGTTAAGTTTTCTGGTCCAGGATATTGAATAGTCTTTTAGTCAGGGAGTCTGATCCAGCATCCTTTGCATAAAAAAACTCCTGCTAACCTCAGTAGGACTTTTGAGCATCTGTGAGTACTCAGTCTTGTGAGGGTTCCTCTTCTTTCTAAATGTATATTAGAATGACTTTGGTAAGAACTCTCTGAGACCTAAACCTTGAATATGTGCACTAACAAGTTTTATATGCAAAACTGAACAGTATGGGCCAAATCCTGCTATCACTGAAGTCAACAGGAGATTTGCCATTGACTTCAGTGGAACTGGGATTTGGCCCTATGTTAGCTTAAAAAAATAAATCAGATGAGTGGCTTCTGTTTGACTCTTTTCAGATTAATTGAAATAGAAGATGAAAGTATAATTATACTCTGATTCTTTCTTTGGATGTGTCCTTGCTTCTTGGAAGAACTCCAGCAGGTTTTGTTGAGGTTTTTCGTTCAAGTAACTTAAGATAGTTGCTGCCAGTGCTAAGGAAAGAGAAAAGAGGAAAAGACTGAACTTTTATGATATGAGGTTCCTTGAAAAGTATATTGTACATTATACTAATTGTGTGAGATTGTCTCTCTTTATGCTAAAGGAGTATCTCAATAAAGAGTAAGTTGTAACACATTTTAAAACATCACCTTTGAGTATTTACTTCAGCGGCTTTGAAAGAATTCTCTCATAGCCCCAGGTAAACAAGATACCGTTTAAACAAATGGACATGTATATAATGGGCCTAATTCTTAACTCCTGATTCAGACATAAGTTCCATTCTGTTCAGGGACCTAAATGAGAAATCTGGTGCAAAAGGCTAAACCCACCTCCCTATGTATATATTTACCAGTAGGCACAAGAAGGTCCATAAACCACTTTTTTAGGAAACTGCCCATGAATTTCACCCCCTTTTTTAGGGCCTTTGAATTTAACTGGAATTTTGTCTTTGAGTTCAATGGGGCCAGGATTTCACCCATTGAGTAAAATGGGAGTAGGGTCAGGGCCTTAAAGACGACAAATAGAAATTTGGGGGGGAGGGGAAATGTTTAAATAGCATGGGAGTATTAATATAAGCATATTAGTTAAATGCAGGAAGGAACTATTCTGGGAAATATTAATAAATATCTCTCGCATTAGAGGCTTGATCTTCTAGTTAGTGTATATATGGAACACCCATTAAAGGCAATGAAAGTTTGGTATACAGCAGCTTCAGTGCTGAGCCCTGAGATTATGAGAAACTAAATACCCTCAACTTTGAATGAAATACTAGCCCAATTGAAATCCAGGGCAAAGCTCCCACTGACTTCAGCAGAACCTGTATTATCCCAGAAAGTGGCAGGCTAAGTTTGATACGAAGTTCTAAACATTTCATGATGTATTAAAGAAGAATAAAAAGTACTAGGAACATGAGTGAGTCCACAGTTAAATCTGCTTCACCATTTCTTACTTGTTATGTGTCAGGAGCAATGTTCCCTCTAATTTTTGACAGGCCGTGTGCGCAAAAAATTTCTTCTGTGCAAATTATTGTGCTGTACCAATTTTTGTGCGCATGGAGTTTCGCCGTGTGTGCAGTGTTTAGGATCTGTGTGCGCACGCCCATGCACACAGCTTAGAGGGAACAGTGGTCAGGGGTAATGTTAATTAAACACTCTAATCTCTTTGCATTCTTCTTCCTTCTGAACCTTTTCGTGTTCGGCTTCTAATTTAATTCTTCTCAAGTTCATTAGTTGTGGTCAGCAGCTCTGCTCTACTTTTGCCACCATGTGATAGCACAGAAGTTTACTTGAACTTCATCATTGGTTTTCTCTAGCAATTTGATATTTTATTTTAATTACCAGAAAAAAGGCAACAAGTTGTCACAGGAACTCTTGTCAGCAGCTTTAGTGCATTTTAAAGACTGTTAGTCCCACTGGCATAGGTCAAAGGGCAAAATAAGTTCTATGATGTATTTTCAGTTAACCTTCATGAAATATTGAGCCAACAGTTTGAAATGTAGGTATCCAAATCCATTTTTAGAGCACTTATTACCAAAAAAAGTGGCCTGATTTATCAAAGGTTCCCAGCAGCCACAGCTGCCAATGAGGTCAGTGGGATTCCTCACAGTCGTAAGAACTGTTGTCAGTGCTGCTGAGTGTGTGTATCTGTGAATTGCTCCTGTGCTGTTTGTGCAGCTTTGGTGTTAGCTGCTTAGGTTTAGATGGAGCCTATCCTTCCTGCATCGTCTCCTTTCCCAAAAGGTTCTGCAGTTCCCAATTAACCTAAAAGCCTTCTCCCTACACCATCATCTTACCCTGGACTTTAATCTCTTACCTAGCAGCCTAAATTTGACCACCTTTGTATTACCGTAGTGCCTAGCAGCCCTAGTCATGTATCTAGACTCCATTTTGCTAGGTGCTACACAAACACAAAACAAAAAATGCCACAGAGCCTCCAGATTAAGACCGGAGACAACTGATGGATACACAACGCTGGAGGAGGACAAGTAAACAATAAGACAATACTGGTCATCCTGATAAGTGGTGGTCTCGGCAGCCTAACTGATATCAATTCCCTTTGTCTATCTTGATAGAAGGGGTTTGTTGGTTCCAGCACAGCTGAGCTAGCCTTGACCCGGCACCCACTGAAGTCAGTGGTAAAGCCTCCACTCACTTCCAAGAGGCAAGGACTGCCTGGAAGCACTTGATACCATTATAAAAGGGCAGTGTAGCCCAATCCAGTTGGCTATATTATGTGTGACTGTTTCTGATATGATTCCTGTGCTTCTAAGCAGAGACTGCCTAATGTGGCCATAGCAGCAAAATCTACATTTGATAAACAACGAAATAAGAGGTATAACTGATAGGAAGAAATCACACAATAAAAAGTTTAAAAAAAACCCAAAACTACTATTGCAGATGATTCCAATGGTCAAACAACTTGAGGCAGACAGGTGGTGGTGCAGACATGAAACATGCCCTTGGCTTTGTCATGGAGTCATCAATTGGCAATAATCATTGCCAACTCTTGAATGCAAGTGCCCCTCTCACCAATCCCCCACCTTTGAATTTCACAGGGGTTCCAAAGGCAGCAAACAAAGACTGGGACTGTGAGGAGGAGATAAACCACTTGTATAATTCTATGAAACAAGGTGGCTTGGCCCTTAGAAATGTGTTCAGGGAAAGAGTTTGAGCAGTCTTCCAATCCCCCCTGTCCCTCCCCACCCAAAAAAAAAAGCAGATATAAAGGAACTAGAGTTGAATAGGACTCGGTCAGAGGTTGTGTGTATGTGCACATGCTGGCTGAGATGACATTTGGCCTATCCTAAGAATTACTTTGCTGTATGTGTGAGGGTATAGAACCATAGAAAGGTAGGGCTGGAAGGGACCTTGAGGGGTCCTTTAGTCTAATATATTTTGAGATGGGACTATAATAGATAAAGTGCTATAGACCCTAATTATTTCTTTATCTATGCTTAGTTTTCTTTCCAAAAAAGGAAATAACTATTTTTAAAGTTCAAAGCTTCCTGACTACTTTTGAAGTCATGTCAACATGTTCTTAGGGAAGGCTATGATCTGGGCTGCTGTCCCCCAGGATTAAAAGTAAATTAATGAAAAATCAGTGTGGTGCTTCCAGCAATGTTGCTTTCAGTTTTTGTTTGTGATTCGCTATCTTCTGTGTGCATGCAGGGGAGGTTGGGGGTGGGTGGGAGGAGAGGCAAAAAAAAGCTAACACGGTAAAGTACAGGCATGTCCTCCATATCTGAGCTCCAGTAATAGAAACTGAGGCCCTGATGCAACAAGGTATTCTGTGAAAACAAAACACCTTGCAAAATCAGCGCCTGAGTGAGGATTAGCAGCCTGAAATGTAAGAACCTGGCACAGAGCTCCATTAACTAGAGTGCTTTGGGCTTGAAAATGTAAAATAGTTTTGAATTTAGATGTTTTGGTTTTCCCGCCTTTCTAGAGGGCACAAAGCTAGTCAGGTTTCAAAATCGTATTTTACATGCAATTATTTACTGCTGAACTAACTTTGTTCTTCCCTGTTTTTCAATACAGATAGCTGAAGGGAAAACAAATTAGACCACTGTTCAAAATAGGTTTCACTCTCACTGTGAAGGTAAGTTACACCATTAAATCAAGAAGCAACTATCCCACATATATTTTAAAAATAAAGGAAAATTAAATAACTTTTAGTTTGTGCATGCTTTTTTTACTAGTGCTTATCTCTTTTTTTGACCTAACAATCTGCCAAACATGTTTAATTATGCCCTTGCTCCAGAGTTTTATCTGCATATTCTATGGAATGTTCACTGCTCAGACATTCTACATCCTGAAGTGATTGGAGGGATTACTGTTGAGTGATAGACATCAGTTTCTTCCCCCTACTATGAGCATAGCATTTCCATTCCCTGACAGACAGAGGAGTCTATAATATATCATGTTTGTCTCCTCTGTTGGGTTGTATATTTGCTGACATCCATGAGATAATTATCATATTGCATTATTATAGCTGATCAGAGATAGTAAAATTCAGTTCAGGTATAAAAGTATATGAAAACTGTCTTAAATCTTCATACTTTGCCTTATAGGAAAGTATGGCTGTTGGAAACCTCTGGTTCTAAGATGGTGCTTAGATATCACAGTACTAGATTAACTGTAAGAAGCTAAATCTCTAGCAATAGAAAGCTAAACATCTGAAAAGGACTTAAGTTTGGAGATTGTAGAAAGAGTCTCTATTTAGTTACAAAAAGAAAAGGAGTACTTGTGGCACCTTAGAGACTAACAAATTTATTTGAGCGTAAGCTTTCGTGAGCTACAGCTCACTTCATCAGATGCGTTC
The DNA here is from genome assembly GCF_965140295.1 of Lepidochelys olivacea. Lineage (NCBI taxonomy): Eukaryota > Metazoa > Chordata > Testudines > Cheloniidae > Lepidochelys > Lepidochelys olivacea. The sequence continues at coordinate 101,534,558 of NC_140414.1, forward strand.
AGTGGAAAATACAGTGGGGAGATTTATATACATAGAGAACGTGAAACAATGGGTGTTACCATACACACTGTAACAAGAGTGATCACTTAAGGTGAGCTATTACCGGTGGGGGGGTGGGAACCTTTTGTAGTGATGATCAAGGTGGGCCATTTCCAGCGGTTGACAAGAACGTCTGAGGAACAGTGGGGGGTGCGGGAGTGAAATAAACAAGGGGAAACAACTATTTACAACTATTTCCCCTTGTTTATTTCACTCCCGCACCCCCCACTGTTCCTCAGACGTTCTTGTCAACCGCTGGAAATGGCCCACCTTGATCATCACTACAAAAGGTCCCCCCCTCGCTTGCTGGTAATAGCTCACCTTACCATACACACAGTAACAAGAGTGATCAGGTAACACCCATTGTTTCATGTTCTCTATGTATATAAATCTCCCCACTATATTTTCCATGGAATGCATCCCATGAAGTGAGCTGTAACTCACGAAAGCTTACGCTAAAATAAATTTGTTAGTCTCTAAGGTGCCACAAGTACTCCTTTTCTTTTTGCGAATACAGACTAACATGGTTGCTACTCTGAAACCTATTTAGTTATAGTTTGTCTCATTTCCTTCCTAATTTGCATTCTCCTTCACATTCCAACCTCCATCAGCGAAGAGAAAAATAATGTGCCGTTTCCTTTTTTAATCATACTTTAAGTTGGGCAGTGAATGGTGGGGCTTTAATTAGGGAGAGATGGGAAGACCAGCCATTCAACTGCTGAATATTGAAAAGGTCAAAGTACTATAGTACACTACTATAATTGATGGATTGTCTCAGATACTCTAAAGATTAGCACACTTGTGGGGGAAAATGTTAACTCTTTGGAAAAAGTCAGAAAATTAACAAAGTTATTCACATTTGGCTGAGATGAGTGTTCTGAAAGATCTGTTTTGCTCTTTCACTTTACATGTGCATGGATACTTAAATACACAGAGCAGACAACAATATACATTAATTATCTTCATAGTGCTTTACAAAAATGAATGAATTAATCCACAACTTTGTTAGGTAGTTTAAGTATTTTTCCTGTGTTATAGGTGAGAAATGGAGGCAAAGGGTGAAATCTTAGCCCCATTGATAGCAAAATTCCTTCAGTGGGGCCAGGATTTCATCCACAAAGTTTGTAGTTTATACATGGCTAAAGAGAGAGTCTGTGAATTCCAGTGCCAGAATTTGAACTCAGAACAGAGCCCTACTTTCTTCACACCATTAAACCCTGTGTCTCACATAGTGCACTTGAACCTCAAATACTAAATTTTATATTCGTGGGCCATTCCTCTCTCAAGTGCACAATTATCCATGCCTTTGCCTCTTCATGATCAGAATGCTGTTACGTGAGTGCATTCAGAATCTGAAACAAGTGCGGAATGCTGTGGAGTTGCTCTTTGTGAGCACAATAACCAGTGTTCTGGGATCTACACTGGATGCCAGTGAGCTTCCAGGGGCAATTCCAGGTGTTGGTTTTAACCTATAATTCTTAAAAATGGCTTAGAAACTGATTACTTGAGACAGCACCTTTCTCCCCATGACAGACTGCTACAGTTGAGCAGCTGAAATGCTTGAGCTAGAGTCTCATTAATATAAACAAGAGGGAGCTGCTGGGAAGTTGTTCTCTGGGCGGCAGGGAGAGGGGGCAGGCAATCTGCCTCCTCTTCATAGCTCACTCCTCTTTTGGTCTGCCAGCGCCTGCATTTAGGTTTCCAGTCCCTCTGAACAGTCCATTTCTTTTCTCAGGTTCTTGAGGAGGGGAGCTAAGGTTGGGAGGTAGGGGTTTGTGGATATGAATGGGCAGTCCTTTGTATTGTGCTGGATGGAGTGTATGGTTTTTAAAGTATTAGAGGCACCCAAACTACAGGAGAAAGGCTTCTACTTTTCTTTAAACAAAATTGAATAAGTAAATATTATGCTAACCATTTTTAAACTGAACTTTCTGTTGGAATCAATAGGGATGATGCCAGAAAAGCTGATGGCTCAATATAGACCGTGGTTAGGCAGTAATCCATGGACCCAGAAGGTATACGAATGACAAATGTAACAAAATACATATCAAAACCAGTAAGACACTGTAATCTTCTCCTGTGTCCTTCACATTAAAAAATATAGTAGCATGTGCACTTACATTACAGAAACTAGCCCTGTAAACTTATTCTGGTCCCTTTACTTTGCTGTAGGCAGAGGCCAGAAAGCCACCAGAACTCCCCATCTGAGGATTCTCTTGGTGTGGGAGAGACCCCATTTGGCATATAGATAGCATTGCTGTCTCCTACATCAGCCCTTCCATTGTTTCCCACGTAGAGTCGTGTTGGAGGCCTGGCCAGAGTAATACTGTACTTTGACACTCTTTAGATAGTGGGCAGCCCCTTGGAGGACATAGAGCAGCCCCAAGGCAGCTCTAATCCATGACAAGGTTGGCGTAAGCATAGAACAACTTTCAGAATCAGCATGATACGCCTGGCTGTTTTGTGCCCCCATCTCAACTGCCTCCCATGGATGGCACAGCTGAGAATCTAGGTCTTGTACTCCACATCTTACTAGATTTACTTTCCCAGTGCTTCTGTTTTCCATACCTGTCTACTCCAGGTCTCACAACAGTGACTCTCCTTCCAGAATTTAGCCCCACTATGACAGGCAGAATGGGGAGACCACTTTATATCTTCTTACATTAGACTCCTATTGTTGGAAATTTCAAACTAGACTTTAACACATTTCACTAACTTCCATTTAAGTGAAACAGCTCAACTCCTATAGGGATATTTTTAATACAGCAGTACTAATTAAAAACTTTGTGGTGGTTGAGCAACTGCAATAAACAATAATTAAGCACAGAAAATCTGAATCTGATTAGTGGCATAAGCGCATTACTACATTATCATATTCAACATGATTGATTGACACCCTCTCTCAGCCTGCCCCCTTCCCTGTGCCTTTTGTATGTATCGTTAACCTGACTCTCATGGAAGATGTACTCTGGAAAATCAAACCTTTTAACTTCAAGCAACAAATAACATTTTAACATCAAACGTCTTGTTTCTTCATATTGCCAGCCCTGTGGATGGAGAAGTCACCCCAATAAAACAGCACTGACTATACATATGGAAAGGGAGAAATGTCCAAAAGAAAATGAAAGTGTCTAAAATGCTGTGTTAAAATTTCATTTGACAAAATAAGATTTTGAAATATCAACATGTCCTTGTAGGAGCAGTACTACAGCAGTCGTTTTCTCAGTGATGCTTAGCAATACCATGGAGTCTCCAATAACACTGCACAGAAACTACTGATGAATGTTGACCAGTCAACACCTGCTGCCCCCACAGAAGGATACGGGTTGCTAGGTCTGTCCTCAGTCCAGGGAACTCGGCCTGGGTGTTTTACCCCTTTCTGCTATTGGTGCTAGGTCAGCAGCCAGAATCAGTCTGTGCCCCACAAGGAATCTAGTCCTGTGCCCAGGAGAGGAGGGCAGGGTTCCTGCCCCAGAGATCTCCCAAGAACAAGGAGAATAGATATATCTACTCTGGTTTGTTAGTACCGAGAAGGCTCATCACACTTTGAGTCACATTGATCCTCAAGATAAACACCCACCATTTGAAATTTAAGCTTGGAAGGTTCAACAAGCACTCTCAGAATGTAACTTCATGCCATGTTGAGAATGTGTTGCCTATGGACAGGTTGGGCAAGAAATTGGATCTTTGTTGCTGGAAGTCTTCTGTCTTGCTGTTTTTCTGATGTAACCCGATTCCAGTCTTCATTTGCTCCATATTATTGGGGGGGGGTGGTTTGGGGAGTTATGGTTGGCCATTAGCCTTGAAGGTAAAGGTGATATCCTGCAATCAGAGGTCTAGACTGTAGCACTGATGTCCGTGCTCTTAATTGCTTGGCAGCCACATCGCAAATACTTCTGAATGTTGCAATTTCTTCAAGCAAGAAAATGAGCAGGATAATTTGGCTGAGACTAGTGTCATTGTAGTTCAATAGCCTCATCAAGAGATCTTAGAGTGGTTGCAGGCTGTCCACAAGACTGCAGCATGGTGGTATTAGATACAGATTAACCTTCCCCTATCATCTTTCTGCAGCACAGGAAACTCTAACTTTTTCTCTTTTGCCTCAAGTGTTTCAAGCACAGATATTGCTAATAGTAAAATGTGTCTTTATCAAACCCAAAGCTTTTTAAAAGGCCCTAACTTGTTAAATAGACTTTACTTTTTAAATTTAGCTGCTGTTGATGGGATGTTAAAGGTCGCAGAGAAGTCTAACACATGCTTAAAGCTATCTGCACTGTACAATTGTGTTCATGTGGTACATAAATATTTGAATTTGTATTTAGTTATGCAGCAATGGCCAGGCTTTAGAGAGGTGTGATAATTGAAGGGCGGGGGGGGGCAGGAAGAGGGGTAGCTCCCTTTTATGGAGACCCAGCCAACGGGGATTTTGTAGCTGTTCTCTTACTTTACCTGTAAAGCGTTGAAAAAAAGCTCATAGGTAAAAGGAAGGGAGAGGGCACCTGATCATAAGAGCCAATGGGAGGGCTAGAACTTTTTAAAATTGGGAGAAACTTTGTCTCTCTGCTCTCCCAGAGAGGAGACACAGAGCAGCAATGCTGTAAGAAGCTTTAAGTCACGTATAAAAAAATCATCAAATCATACCTAGAAACTACTTATTTAAAACTCCAGATATGTAAGCAGATCAGGAAATGTCTGGAAAGATGCAATTAGGTTTCTCTTTTTATTTTTGTATGGCTTGTGGACTTCTCTGCTAACCCCAGTTGCTTTTGTTTTGCTTGTAACCTTTAAGCTGGACCTCAAGAAAACCATTCTTGATACTTAATTATATTTGCTCTTTTAAAATCTAGCAATAGCCTATGTTCCAGATGTACTTTTTCTTTTGTTAATAAAATTTACCATTTTTAAGAACACGATTGAGTTTGAGTCCTAAGAGGTTTGTGCATATGTTTAATTAGGTGGTGACAAAGGTGATTTCCTTTGTTTTCTTTCTCAGCTCTTCCCTGGAGGAGGGGTGGGGTGAAAGGGCTTGAGGGTACCCCACAGGAAGGAATTCCCAAGTGCGCCTTTCTGGGTCCAAAGGGCTTTTTTGCACTTGGGTTGTGGCAGCATCTACCCATCCAAGGTCAGAGAGAAGCTGTAACTTTGGGAGTTTAATACCAGCCTGGAATGGCCAGTATTAAATTTTAGAATTCGGGCCCCCACCTTCTGAACTCTAAGTGCCAGAGTGGGGAATCAGGCTTGACAAGGGGAGGGGGGGGGGGAAGATTTCTGCAGCCAATAACTCTCTTCTTCAAAGCTTAAGTAACAGACACCAATTTTTACTTTATTTGCCTGATTCTGGACATAGCATCAGGGATGCAAAGTACCAACAATATTATGCCACTCTTTGCTAAACTTTGGTTAATGTTCTCTAATCTGCAGAGCCCGTGAGAGTAGAGCTGAGAGCAGTGGCTGGCTAGCCTTTATCAGAAATCATGAAGATTAATGTGTTTTCCATTGTGAGACATTTTTGAACATTTGGCTCGGGAAATACTGTTACTGAAAAGAAAAGGAAAATATATGAAAAATATGACTAGGTAGTATGGTATTCTGATACAGTAAAATCAAACCACACAACTTGTCTGCACTCCCACCCCAGACTTTGACAGGGTGTAAGTGAAAAACAGAATTTGGACCTACAAGTACAATAGTACTAGAGTACCACAGTGTAACTAATGTATCCATTTTGACCTCTGTCATACTCAGACAGAAAATTATCTGCTATTAACACACCCACTTTATGTATCCTGCTTCCCAAACAAATTTGATTTAATGTGAATGTAGGATGGGGTAATTTGACTCTCTGCAATCACAGCAGACAGCTGTGAGTGATACAAGACATGAAAATGAATAATCCCTGCCTGGCTCACTGGGAATAGAGGGTGCTGTGTAGTTATGCTGTGATGTAGACATAACTACCACGTATTAGATACAGCAGCATAAATCTTTAATTCTAATAGTGTTATCAATTATTCTACAAAATAGGAGATCTCGCCTCTTCCTCTATTCTCTGTCACTGTGGTTAATTACACAATATTCCCAGTCATCCAAACTCAAAGCCTGAGTGTTACATTTTACTACTTTCCTGTTCCACTCATGTCCAGATTGCTATATCCTGCTGGTTCTACTTCTGTACAATGTCTAAGATGCATACTTTCCCCTCTTTCCCTATAACCACCACTCTGGTTCAAGCCTATGTCATCTCAGCTTCCTCCTCCTTTATGGTTTCACTGTCTCACAATGCACCCTTCAAGTTTATCCAAAGCGTCCCTCATCCATCTACCCTTTTTGAATACTTGCACATTAGCTTCCACTTTCTTTACCTAAATTCCCCTTCTAGGTCCTGCCCAGTTCTGTATCTGGCTATGTTCAGCTCTCTTTTCTCCTGCTTGTGACATGCACTCTGCCAACCCAACATCCCTTTTTAGTCAGCCGGTCCAATAGTCGAAAGCTACTCTACCCCTTTCCTCGCCCTTTCTTTGTTGGGAATAGCCTCCCAGATCTTTTCTGCCGTGCAACTGCACTTTCCCTTAAATCTCCAAAGCCAATTTGCATCTTTGGATATTGATGCTCTTGACTGCTCCTGCTAGGGCTGAGGCTGACATAAGGCATCTCTACCTGGCTGCCTGCATCTGAGTCAGCTCCTCTGAGGATCCAGTGTCGCCTCCTAGATGGAGACAAATTAGTTCAATAGCATGAGATTCAGCCTTGTATAGGAAAATAATCATGGAACTGAGGGCAACAGACACCTTGAGAATAGTCCATTGGAATTTTTTTTTCTAATGTGGCAACTGTGAATCTGCGGCAACAGATGGGCTTTACCTCTACTGCAAAGAGTAGATGTGCCAGATCAACCCATTTTCAATTTTAATTAAGCTACATTTGGGAGTGTCCCTAAAACCATCTCTTCATCCCTCCTGAAAATCCTAAATCCAGCCCTATCCATTGTGATTCCATCAGAATGGACAGGAGTTGGTTATATTTGTGGGTCAGGAGTTGTTGAAAACAGTTTTTTCGTATCCATCTAAAATAGCTAGAGAACTGCTCTAGGCCAAGTTCATTCTCTTCCCTCTCCTCACCATCCTTTCTTGGAATCAGAAATTTACAGCTGTAAGGGACCTTGAGAAGTCATCGAGTTCAGATCCTTGCACTGTGGCAGTACAAAGTAAACCTAGATAATTCCTGATGAGGCGTTTGTCCAACATGTCTTTAAAAACGTCCAGTGATGAGGATTCCACAACCTCCCTTGGAAACCTATTCAGTTAATCACAGTCCTTTATAACAGCCCTCTGCATATTTGAAAACTATGATCAGGTCTCCCCCCCCGCCCCCCCCGCATCAGTTTTCTCAAGACTAAACATGCCCAGATTTATAACCTTTCCTTGTTGGTCAGGTTCTGTTGCTCTCTAATGGACTTTCTCTAATTTGTCCACATTTTTCCTAAAGTGCTATACTCAGATCTGGACACAGTATTCCAGCTGAGGCCCCACTAGTGCTGAGTGGAGTGTGACCATTACCTCCCATATGTGGCGTGAGCCTGACATGGGGAAATCGGTGGGGTGATGATGGGGGCGGGGCAGCAAAGAGTTTTGGGCTCAGGCCTGTATTCAGGCTGGGATGCAAACAGTTGATTAGCCTAGGCTAGCCCAGGCTCTGGTTCAGAGCAGGGTGGGAAACAAAGTCACTTAACTCAGGCTTTCCTTCAGCTGAGGGAGGGGGAGACTGCCACCCACCACTTGGAGGGATGCAGGCCTTCCCACTCCAGTGCGTCCTGGCCTAGGGCCCTAAGGGTGGCGGAGGCATCTGCCACCGCATCAGCAGGGATCCAAGCTGCAACACGCTGACTCACCCTCTGCCAGCGTTGCAGCCAGACAGGGGTCTACTTCTCCTGGGCCACTTCCACACTCCCCCTCCAAGGGTACCTGCTGGTCCAGTGTGGTAAAGTGATCGGCGGGATCTTCAGTTGCCAGCAGAAGCTCTGCCGGGGTTGGGCTAGCCAGCGGTCCAGGCCAGCCGTCTGTCCCCTGCAGGGTTAGGTCATCCTGGGGTCCGGGTGGCCTAGGCTAGTCATCTTTTTCCTGTGGGGCCAGCTCATCCAGGGGTCCGGGTGGTCCAGGCCAGTCATCTGCACTCTGAGGGTCTGCTGCCACCTCCCAGCGCAAGTGCTCAGAGGACACATCTGTCCCCTACAGTGGCTAGGCCCCTACTGAGCTTCCGGGTCCCGCCTTTATATGTCTGGTCCTGCCCCTTGGCTTCTGGGGGGTGGAGCTAAATTGTAGGGCTCCGCCCATGCAGAGGTGGAGCCACCCTCTTCCTCTGTGTCTGAGGAGGACCAGTCCAGCTCACTATAGTATGTTAAATGTGATACTCCCATTAAACATCCCAGAATGATATTAATCTTTTTTGCAGCTGCATCACATTGTTGACTCATATTCAATGTGTGTTCTGCTAATAGCCCTCAGATCTTTCTCCACAGTACTTTTGTACTTGTGCATTTGATTTTTCTTTCCAAAGTGAAGTACTGTACTTTGCACTTTTCTTTGTTCAATTTCAGCTTGTTGATTTCATACCAATTCTCCAATTTGTCAAGGTCATTTTGAATTTGAATCCTGTCCTCCAAAGTGCCTTCCAGCCCTTCCCAGCTTGGTGTCATCTGCAAATTTTATAAATATACTTTTCATGCCATTATCCAAGTCATTACTTGAAGTATTGAATAGTGCCGGACCCAGGACTGACCCTCTGTGGCACCCCGCTAGATACACCTTCCCAGTTTAACAACTAATCACTGGTAATTACTCTTTAAGTATGGTCTTTCAACCACCTTATAGTAATTCCATCTAGACCACATTTCTCTAGTTGTGAGAATGTCATGTGGGACTATGTCAAAAGCTTTACTAAAAATCAAGACCTATCACGTCTGTGGCATCCCCCTATTCACTAGGCCAGTAACTCTGTCAAAGAAGAAAATTAGGTTGGCTTGTCATGATTTGTTTTTGACAAATCCATGCTGGCTATTCCTTATAATCCTGTTATCTTCTAGGTGGTTACGAATTGATCGTTTAATAATTGGTCCCAGTATCTTTTCAACTATCAAAGTTAAGCTGACTGGTCTATAATTCCCTGGGTCCTCTTAGTTCCTCTTTTTAAAGATACATGCTATGTTTGCCCTTCTCCAGTCCTCTGGCACCTCACCTGTCCTCCGGGAGTTCTCAAAGATAATTGCTAACATTTCTGAGATTGCTTCAGCTTGTTCCCTAAGTACCGTAGGATGAATTTCATCAGTCCTGCTGACTTGAATATATCTAATTTATCTAAATATTATTTAACCTGTTCTTTTCCTATTTTGGCTTGCATTCTATTTCACTGGTTGTTAATATTAATTGTGTTGAGTAGCCGGTCACAATTAATCTTTTTATTGAACACTGAAGCAAAATAGGCATTAAACATCTCAGATTTCTTGATGTCATCTGTTAATAGCTCTCTTTCCCCAGTAAGTAGAGGACCTACACTTTCTCTTGCTCCTAATGTATTTAAAACACTCTTCTTATTGCCTTTTATGTCCCTTGCCTTTCTGCTTTTTTCCTGGATGCTTGGGCTATTCTTTTGTGTTCCTCTTTAGCAATTTGACCAAGTTTCCATTTTTTGTAGGATTCCTTTTGGATTTTTAGGTCATTAAAGCAATCCTGATGGAGACCTATTGGCCTCTTACTATCTTCCCTTCTCATTGGGATAGGTTGTATTTGTACCTTTAATACTGTCTCATTGAGAAAATGCCACCACTGCTGAACTTAGATTTTTTTCCCCCATGGGACCTTACCAGTTCTGAGTTTGTTAAAGTCTGTATTTTGAAGTCCATTGTCCTTATTCTGCTGCTCCTTAGAATCATTGCATCATCATTTCATGATAACTTTTACCCAAATTGTCTTCCGTCTTCAGATTTGTTACTAATTCCTCCCTACTGGTCTACTTCCTGTACTTTCTGGAACCAAAAGTTGTCCCTAATACATTTGAAGAACTTATTGGAAATTTTGTTTTTTGACATATTCTCCAACAGATGTCTGGGTAGTTAAAGTCCTCCATTACTACTAGGTCTTGTGTTTTGGATATTTCTGAAATACCTCATCTACCTCCTCTTCCTGATTTAGTGGTCTATAATAGACCTCCTACCATGATGTCACTCCTATATTTTTACCCAGAGGTCTTTAGCCAGAGACTCTCAACTGGTCTGCCTCCCTCCTCCTCATCCTCCTCCTCCTCCTGGACCTCAGAACAAATGTATATATTCTTGATGTATAATGCAACACCTCCTCCCTTTTTACTCTGCCTATCCTTCCTGAACTAGTTATACCCCTCTCTATATATTGTCATAATTTAGCGTATGTACTAATGTTTCCAGTTCTTCCTGGTTATTCCTCATAGTCAAGGCTTTGGAGTTGTACTCTGGCTCCGCTCCAGCTACAGGCAAAAACCTTCAGCTCCACTGCTCCAGAGCTGCTCCAGCTCCGGGCTCTGCTCCAAAGCCCTGCTCATACTCCTTGCTCTAGTTCATACTCATGGAAAACAGTTCACAAAAATACAATTTTGTGACTCACATTCTGGATTTTTTTTCTCCCTGAATCTCTCAAGCTTTGCCTTAACCACAGCAGAAATATTTTAAGGAAAAAAATCACATTTAGAACAAGATCATGATCCATTGTTCTCATTCTCAGAGCAGTTTGAACTGAGTCTCCGTGGTATACATTTGAGCAGAATTTGTGAGACTTGCCCTTCATCATGAACCTAATACATTAATAAGTTAGCTTAAGAGTTTGCAGAGACTTGTGTGCTAGCATAGGATTTCTTGTTAAACAACACACTGCAGCTCTCATTTGAGCTACAAAGTAACAAGCATGGAGCATTTTCATGGCTCCTGATGGTTTTAGACAAGCTATTTTTTGGCACAGGGGGATGGGGGAGGGGAATCAACAGACAAGAGAATAGCCAATGTGACAAAGAGCTCAATATTCAGGCCAATATTTTTAAATCTGGGTGCCTAAAATTAGGCACCTAAATCCATATTTAGACAATTATATAAGTGGCTTTATATTCAATGGTGCTGAGCACTCCCATATCCCAGTGGTTTCAAGGGCCAGCATCTCCAGTGTCTTTTTGAGTGACACCTAAGCTAGTGTATGTGATTTACACATAGGCCCACGCTGGGAGTAATGATGCTCCTCCAGCATGTCAAGCTGACTGTATTGGTCTGTATGGGGGAGAGGGGAGGGGAGGGAAGGGAAAAGGCTGTCTCTCTTCCTAGGTTAGTTTGCACCATGGGGGTAGTAAGAGTAGTCTCTTCAGGGACTATGATTGTGACTTATCTCTACTCCTTTGTGCCCTCTTCCCTGCTTCGCTCCTCCAGTCCCTCCACACGTGTATCTGCGCAGAGACAAAGCATCATCACACCCTATACACGGCAGACTTTTGTCTCTCTCATACTGACAGGATTGCAGTAGCTGCTTGGCTGCAGGGTGGGAGGAGGTAGGATATAGGCACAAAGCAACAGTCAACCTCAGATTAATTTTGCTTTTTCACAAGACAAACAAATGGCACATCTAGTTGTGTCTGACACATTCCAAGCACCACAGATTCTCTCCCTCCAGGGGATCTCAGATTAATGAGATGGAAACTGCTATCAGCAGATTCTTTGCTATCAAAAGGCTCCAAACTTACACAGACTACCCAAATACTCATCTGAATCATCCCTTATTTTCAAACTTAATTTATTGTTAACATTGGAACCTTAGTTCAGTTTTTATTTTGCTGTTTAAAATATTTTCTCTGCCCTCTACAATAATCTTTTAAAAAGAAAAAATGTAAAAATGGCTGCCTAACGGATACAGCAGTCTCTGTATTAATTTGCAGACAGAAAATCAAATTGCTTGTGGGCTGCAGATTTTCACAGTATTTATGCATGGCAGAGGTCACCTCTAACATTAAGGGGCTGAATCTGATCTCACCTCCACCAGTTGGACCCTGGGTAACTTCATTGATTCAGCAGTCATTCTGATTTAACTCTGGTGTAAGTGACATCAGATTTTGCCCCATAGTTTGTATTTAAGTGTAACTAGTAGCCACAAAATCTCTCAACTGTGCATTATAGATAAAATATCATAATGAAAAGCAGCTGGCAGTGCCATAGGAAACTGCATCCAACAATCTGACACACTGTTGCTAGGGATGGAGAGAGGCCAGGCCACTAGAAAGATGAGTTACAGGGGAGAGAAGAACTAGGTTGAGCTTTTGATGCAGCAGTGCTTTAGATGAACCGGAATTTTGTAAAAGACAAGGTAACGAAGCCCAAGACAGATTGCTTCAGAGAACCTGGCACACACACAGATTTGAAGAAACCTAGATAGAAATCTATCATAGTACTTATTTGGCTCTCATCACCACAGAATATGAGCACTTTGGGGCAGGGAATTCAGGAAGGGATGTAATGGCTCTTACTCTTGCACAGGGAGTCAACTATCTGTATACCCCTCTAGAAGTTTCAGAATGCTTCTTCTTGGAAGTCTGTTGGTTGAGGGGGATGGTGGGTACTTTTTTGCCACCACTTTGGGATGGGTAGGAACCCAGAAGGCATTAAGAGGTGAGCACAGGATCTACCGCTGCAGCTGTCCCTTGTGTGAGGTGAATAAGATGGGAGATTCCCTGCATCTGTTCCTGTGTTCCTATGCACAGCCTGGTCTTATGGGTTAATCTATTTTCTTATTTACACTTGCGCACACAAAATCTTCCATCTTGCTTTAAAAATACATATGTTCTAGAAAAGAACTTGGTTTGTCTATCAGCATGCTCACACCAGCCTGAAATATGAAATACCTGTGAGGTGAAAAATTCTTAGGAAGGAAATGAGAACACCAAGTGTAGCAGTAGCTACTAGAGAGAGAATTCTGTCAGAGGGCATAAACTTTTGTAACTACTTTACAGTTAATTGGCCTTGGCTCAAGAAATTTGCTTGATGCTGGCACCAAGGTTTTTGTCATCTACAAATAAGTCTCTCAATTATTGAACCTAATGAAGTTTTGTGAACTCTGGTTCAATATTCTAAGAATGCTAAGTTATTGATCCTTTGAATCTGCCTGAGTGTTTATAGTCAAGTCCTTTGCTATTTGTACTAACTTTTCCATTAGCCCATTTGAGGGTGCACAGTAAGGCCTTGATGTGGTGCACTTGAACTAATGTCAAAGAGAATTGCTAAAATAAGTCACTCCTGAATTATTGGCCATTATCTGTTATTAGCTCCTCTAGAATCACAAGCAAGCAAATTGTGATTTACCGTGTGTTATTACAGTGCTATCAATGCAACAGCTTGGTTTAAAAAAAAAAGAAAAATAAAAGCAGTAGTCTACGATAAAAGGTAATCTTTCCCATTTAATTTAAAGAGAGTCATGCCCACTTTGAAACAAAGGTAATTAGGAATCTCATATAGTTTCAGTGATTTGTTTGCACTCTGTTTCCTGTATTTACTGATGACTTCACACTTGGATACCTTTCTTTCTTTGGTAGCAGTCAAGCCTGGCCAGAAGAGGACATCTTCTATTTTTACACTTCTCAGTATCCAAGTAGGCACAATGGGTTGTGCTTAGCATTTCTGACCTCTTATCATGCAATGTTATGATACATTTTGCTTTGTCTAGAATCCCATCGTATGTGGCAATTTCATCTCTATAATCTCAGTGATTGTTTATTCTTGTAAGTGCTTGGACTTTTCCTGTCAGCCCTCCATCTAGAATCACTCTCTCAAGAGCCAACCCTGCTGGATCATTTTTTCTCTCTCATTTCAGCTAGTCAAATTTTGTTTGAGAAGCAGGTAGTACCTAGGACAGATTTATTTAAAATTCCTCTTCCCACATCTCCTTGCTTTCATTAAGAGAGATGTCTCTCACCAGCATGCCAATGTGTCACAACCGTAATACATCTAGCATATTCCCTATCAAGTACAGACAGTATCCATATGATCAAATTCTGACCTACCTATGAAAATGATTGTATATAATTCCAATCTATTTACTTTATTTATCTCTAATTATTTCTACTATACCCCTCACCATGGTAGCTGGCTGCCTATAATATGGAGTGGTACCGGGTCTAAATCTGTGAGAATTTAATTAATAGATTTTTATAATAAGGCAGCATTTTCCTAGGCCAAATTGTCAAACATGAACTTTCCATTTGCTTAGTTAATATTCACTGGCATGGTATGGCAACATGGCCATGCGAAGAAAACAGCTGGGTTTATATCTATATCTATATAAAAATAATATACTGGCTTAGAATGTATGATCATGTTTTCCTCTTGTGCTAGTTCCTGTGACTAGCACAGTTTATAACTTGCAGATAAAGAAAAATGTCTTTATCTGCATCTGAGATGATAGAGATCTCAGTACTGAAGATTCAGAGTTTGATTTTTTTTTTCTCCCCTCAACTCCCACCTGTCATCTGTTGTGTGTACATACATCTATGGTTTGGTACATATTATCTAACATACACACAAAGTCTTTCTAAAAGGCTTGATCAATTTCCTACTGAATTTTCAACCAAAACCAGACCAATAGCATCCAATAGATAGGGACCCAAACTTGAACACTGGATCTGGTTGGGGGAAGTTCAGCTTCTGATCAAGATCCAAAAGCACAAGTTTTTGGCCCATTTCTAGTCATAAGTAACGCCCATATAATTAAATTCTTATTTGTATATTAACATTCTGAAGATGTTTAGGTATGTAACTAGAACATTTAAGAAAGTTATAACCAGTTAATTGTTAATTGATACAGTTTTTGTGCTGCAATGTAGATATTTTCTTACATGTTAATTACAAACCTAAACAATTCATGCAAATTTAATATACTGTGATGCAATTTTGAATCTGTCAAGTGTATGTAATTGAGTTACCTGAATGCAGCTAAGTTATAGTTACACACTCTGGATTTCATATTATTGGGAGAAAAAATGATCCAGCCTCTGTCAGCTGATGTGAGTCAGCGCTAGTCATAATTTCCCAGGGAAACTAAGAGGTACTTGCTGGTATAGACTGTTAGTTTATATTCAAGTTTACTGAAAGCACTTTATTCGTTTTTTTTTTTTTTGAACAGTGAAATTCTTTTCCAGTCTCAAGGTTCTGAAAAGAAAATCAGAGCCTTTATTTCTCAGTCAGAATTTTAGCACTATGTATTTTTGCCTCCTAAATTATTTTCAAATTGATCTTTCCCAGCTATGACTAGATTGGGCATCTTGAATTTAGGATTTATTCTTCCATAGTGGCTTGTGCCTCCCCATGATTAACCCTGGAGTAACTCATTGTGCTACAGAAACATTTATTGTCAGATCCTGAGCATTTTACTCGGGGCTCATCCCAGCAAGGTGCTTCACAGAGTTTACAGTAGTACAGCTAGAGTTGGTCAGGAACCAGAATTTCTATTTTGTGGGAAACGCCATAGTTTCAAAATGAACAACACCATTATGTCTATTACTATTCTGAAATGCATCTTACTTTGTTGATGTTATGAACCTACTATATACTGTTCCACAGGTGTAATGAAATACACTTTTCAAGTTTGGTGCTCTGTTTATTGAAGAGTATTCTATTAAACATACAGTCGCTGGAAAAGACATCATTATTGCCCTTTTCCCACTTAAAAGATCCATCCATGATGCCTTTTCTTTGTAGATTCAAGCAGAGACAGTTCAAAGCAAGTCCCTTCCTAAGCTTCCAAAATGGTTTGTAATAGTCCCAACAAAGCATTCAGCTTTCACTTGTAAAACTAATTAGATGAATTTAAACTTTTTTATTTTTATAAATTGAACAGAAGAATGCAGGAAGCCAAAGAAAAATACACACAAATACCTAACATATTAGATAAAGGTTTTGTGCTATACTTAATTTCATTTTCTTTTGTCTATGGTGGGTTTTTTTAAAAGAAAGTTTTTGGGCTGTGGTAATTTCCATTAAGGAATCAGACTATAAAAGCCTAGAGTTTGATCTAGTACCTACTTTACTTTTGCATTGATTACCATAACTTTATCTGAAATCGTTTCACCCAGGGGAATACAAGTAGGTTTAAAAAAAAAAAACAGTAAGGTGAATGTTAAAGTGAAATCTGCCCACAGATCCATTCAGCCGAAGCATATGCTATTAATAGGTCTTTGTCATCTCTAAGTATGATATTGTTCCTAATTCAGTATGAGACAATATTTCAGACCTCAAGAAAATCAGACTGAACATTTAAATATCTTTCTGGGTTTCATCCTTTTTTTGTAGATACATCAACCTGACAATTTTTATTATCCTATTTTGTATTATCCTTACAGCCACGTAAGGATAATAATTGGGCTAATGTTACTGCACCAACAGTGCAAGCTTTCCTACACTGTTCCACTGATGTATCTTAACCCTAAACTGAAGGGACCAAATGTAGGTGTAAAGGATATTCTAATCTCCATGTCTGCTAAAAGATGCCAGTTAAGGCTGAGCATTTCAAAGCAGTGCTTCTGAACATTATTTTGAATTCTGAATTTGTTGGCTTTGACCATGTCTTTTTTCACTGGCAATTTACAAACACTGATGGAATGATATTTTTTGCATGAATATCAGAAAAGTGGCTATTCTTACTATCATAAGCAGACAAAGGCAGGTATGTGGTAACAAGGGCATTTTTATTCTCTCGTCATTTGCTTTTCATATTCTGTTTAAAATCATCCAGTTTCAATCACCCAGTCAAGAAGCAGAAGTAGAACTATGTAACTTAAATGAGCAATTATGTACCACAAACAGTAGATTAAGCTATCCATTCCATCCGATGGGACAGATCATATTCAGTGCTGAGGGTTCAATTTTTTTTTATTGATAACATGTCAGAGGACAGCTCTATCAGTTTATAAATCAAAGATAGATCAGCACAATATGGAAAGGTAAATACATTACCAAATCCAGACAACTGTCTTCAATCTGTTCCAAAGTATGATCTCAGTTCTGCTCATATTTCTACCCCCTTGTTTACAACAGATAGAAAATCCCCCAAATACTACTGTATAATTACAGACCTTACTCTTCTTTTCTTATCTAGTTTCATACCTGTTTTTCAGGGGACAAACACATATGCCACAATTATCCCTAGCATACTGTACCAATCATGCGTGGCATGCTGTTCATATTTGGCAAGCCTTAACGGAACATACATCTTGACTCTGACCATTCCTACGTGTACAAGGAACAGGGGTTATACATAGTTTACCTACTAATATATCTCCGCTATAAAGCACAGAATGAGTACAAGGCATTCTGGGAATACAGTTCATAGTTATACAACCTGGCATAAGTACAAAACTTTCTAGAAATATGACATTAGCTAACAGCAGACAGTACATTACCTGATAAGCGGATCTGTCCTTTGCTAGAGGTGCCTGATTTTACTGCATTGGTGTTTTCTGGAGGAGCTGAAAAATAGACCAGACTAAACAATGAAATGGACAAAAACAGAATAAAAATGTATGTTTTGATTTGCTAAAGCTTTAAGACAATGACAGAATTTTGGGGGTGATAAAAGCTCATAAAATGAATTAACTTGGTGTACTGTCTTGAGAAAGGAAATCCACGCATACAGTCAGCAACAGGTCTAGTGTTATTTTAGTGGCAGATATCTAGTATTTAGTGCACATGGTGACACAGAGTATGAAATAATGGCACTACTAGCCATGTCTAGTTTCTTGGGCTTAAAAAGGAGAACCTATTACACTGAACTTCTTCTCTGGATGAAAAGAGGGCTTCAGTCTTCAGTGTTGTCAATCTGCACTAAAGTTCACTTAGAAAGAGAAGTTTCAGAGTAGCGGCCGACTTAGTCTGTATCCGCAAAAAGAAAAGGAGGACTTGTGGCACCTTAGAGACTAACAAAATTAGAGACTATTCATTTATGTGATCCCATCAGGAGACTAGAACCTACTTGCCCTCAATCACCCACTTAACAGGGAGTCCTGGTGACAGGGTGTACCAACCCCATACGGGGCCAACGGGGATGACCCAGCTCAACAGGCAGGGCCCCTGTCACATGTCTTATAAAAACAAATAGCTTTGGTATGGACATTTTCTGGAGATTAATGGCCACTGAACAGAGGACCATCAACTTCTCCTGTTTGGTTAAGGACCATCAGGAGATGTCCTGCACTTTGATCACAAGTGCTTAATCAGATTAAAATTAGGCTAAAGGTGTAAAACAATTGCAATCAGACATCTCATCAAGTTTGGGCTACAGAATATTTTAAGGCTAAGAATCCTCATTTTATATAAACTGAGGAAGGGCAACAATAATGTGGTAGTATATCAGTACTTATATATTATATAGTATTATCATGTAGAGTAAAATGCAAAGAAGGGACCACACTTAATAGACAATTTCCTAATCAATGAATTCATCACATTTTTCAATAGAGTTGTGTTCTGTGTATATTAGTGGACCATTATCATTAAGCAATTTACTTCATCTGTGCCTTTGACTACCTGCTGTAAAACAGGTTTCCTGTATGTATTATTAGATTTAACTTTTTTCAGAGCAAAAATTGTGTAATTATTGCTAAAAAAAAGTAGGATAATTCCCTCCTAACCACCCTACACACACAGACACACAGCCTGGGGGATATCCAAAATTTTTGGACAACCAGGCATTCGGATAAATGGAAATAATATTTTGAACTTCAATATCACTGATATAGAGATACAGGGAATGAAGGGAATAATGCTGATGTTCACTTCACACTGTATTAAAGATGAAAACAACAACTTCGACTTTTAAAATTGTATTAAAATTATGTCCATTGTGTTAATACAATTTTCATGTTTTAATAATCTCAATAATGTTGTTTTTTACCTTTAATAAAATACAAAGTATTAAGCATGAAAAGTAAAAAGCCATTGATTAGCACTAGCAGGCACTAAGGGTACGTCTACAGTAGAACGCAAGCCCAAGGTTAGTGGGACTTGAGTCATCTGACCTATGTTAGGAAACCCTGGGCTTGAGTGTCTGTTGTAATTTAACCCTATGTTAAGACTTTTCTAATCCATGCTTGAACCTAGGGCTCTGGAGTCCATGCTGCAGTACACAGAAGCAAGTCAAAGTAACCATATGCCAGAGTCCCTAGTGCCTCCCTCCCCCTGAAATGTGGCCACTCTGCACATTGTCAGGAAGCAGCTCGCTTTGCAAAAGGCTTGATCGGTCTGCTCTTCATTACAAACCAGGAAGCTGTCTGATACTCTGCTTACAGATCAGTGGTCTGAAAAGAATGGGCTAACACTGACTCAAGCTGTTGCTGTTTGCAAAGGTGAGGTGGCTTCCGTTTGCAAAAGAGTGGACTGTAGATTGTTGGGATAGAGAAGATTAATGAAACTGTCCCATGCAATTGTAGGATACGTCTGTTACCCATGTTTTCAGAACTCAAAGCAATGATAACTTCACTGTTTCTCTCCAGGAGGTGCCTGGATTAAATCAATGGGGGCACAACTCATCCATATGATAAATGCTGGGCACAAGCAAAAGTGCTTTTGCCTAAAACTACTTTTTTATTAGCTCTCAAGCATATGCACGCGCACGCATGCATGTTGTCGCAATAGGGTTAGAGAATTTTAGAATATTTATAGTTATCTAAAGAGTCTGAAATGGTTCTGAGGGATCAGCAGCCAGGCTTCAGGGGGCTCCAGGCTTCTGTTTGACTACAGGAAAGTTCAGATGCCAGATTCTGGCCCAAAGAAAATTTTCTCAGACTGCTCCCAAAGCAAATTCTTTTGCCTGATCTTTTATAACTAACTTCAAACAAAGCACATAACCTATAGTGACTACTAAAGGGTCATCATAGTAATCCCTACTGGGTCACCAATTCTCCTGTTTTCAGCAAAACTACTCATTTCATATCAAAATATTTTAAGTCATAACAACAATGAAACTTACGTGTTAAAGGTGTCAGAGGTGCTCAAAACCAAGGTCAGCAATCCAAAAACCTTTTCTGTTCTCACTATACATTCACTTCTTATCACATCCTCCCATTCTGATAGCAAAACTGCAAACATGCAGTTATTTGGCCTTGCCTCTCAGGGACCAAGATTTTCCTAGCTATATGATGTTTGGTTTTTAACTGACAGTGACTGAACATACAAAATAGCTTGCCAGAACTCTGATACAAAAACAATTCAATGAACCAGATATAGCTCCAACAGTATGCTTTGCAATTAGGACCCTGCATACACATACACAAATATTTGTGTGATCATGAAGGGAGAAAATTAAATGTAAAATTTGCACACAACCAGTTAGTCTTAAAATAATCTGATTTTTCTAGTAATTATGCCTCAGGCAAGGCCTGTCTGACCCACACAGGAAAGGATTAACATTTCTAAAAAGTATCTAAACCTGTTTATCTACCTCTTCTCCTTAAGGTCTAGTCTACACTAAATCTTCATTGATTATATTAAACTGGTGCAGGCACTGATAGGAAACAAAGGGTAGGAATAAATGGTCAGTTTTCAGAATGGAGAGAGGTAAATAATGATGTCCCCTAGGGGTCTGTACTGGGACCAGTCCTATTTAACATATTTATAAATGATCTGAAAAAGGTAAAAAGTGAGGTGGCAAAAGTTGCAGAGGATACAAAACTACTCATGATAGTTAAGTCCAAAGCAGACTGCAAAGAGTTACAAATGGATCTCACAAAACAGCATGACTGCGCAACGAAACGGCAGATGAAATTCAGTGTTGATAAATGCAAAATAACACACATTGGAAAACATAATCCCAACTATACATATACAGTGATGGGGTCTAAATTAGCTGTTACTACTCAAGAGAGAGAGCTTGGAGTCATTGTGGTTAGTTCTCTGAAAACATTCACTCAGTGTGCAGCAGCAGTCAAAAAAGGTAACAACGTTGGGAATCATTAGGAAAGGGATAGCTAATAAGAAAATATCATATTGCTGCTATATAAATCCATGTTATGCCCACACCTTGAATACTTGGAAAAGGTTCAGAAAAGGACAACAAAAATGTTTAGGGGTATGGAACTGCTTCTTTATGAGGAGAGATTAATAAGACTGGGACTTTTCAACTTGGAAAAGAGATGACTAAGGGAGGATATGATAGATGTTTATAAAATCATGAGTGGTGTGGAGAAAAATAAATAAGGAAGTGTTCTTTACTCTGTCTCATAACACAAGAACTAGGGGTCACCAAATGAAATTAATAGGTGGCAGGTTTAAAACAAAAGGAAGTATTTCTTCACACAATGTACAGTCAACCTGTGGAACTCTTTGCCAGAGGATGTTGTTAAGGCCAACAATATAACAGGGTTTAAAAAAGAACTAGATAAATTAATGGAGGATAGATCCATCAAGGGCTATTAGCCAGGATGGACAGGGATAGTGTCCCTAGCCTCTGTTTGCCAGAACCTGGGAATGGGCGACAGGGGATGGATCATTTGTGATTACCTGTTCTGTTCATTCCCTCTGGGGCACCTGGCATTGGCTGCTGTCAGTATTTGTGAAAATCATGTCTCTATAATGACTAGCTAGCCTTGAGTATAAGAGTCTGCTGTTCACCAATAGCAAAAGGAGGGTTTGGATTTTTTTTAAGCACTAGATTAGATATCTGATCATACTCATGGCATTTATATGCATATGGCCATAATCTGTTACAGAATGGGACTTAAATTCCTGTGGCCCCAGGGATGTGAGATGACTTTTTGTGACTACGACTGCATTTTCATGTACTTAGTTTATCCAAATGAAATCAATTAGAAGGGACCAAAGAAGCCAGATTTCATTTGCAATTTGCTGGCCCCAAAATCATATCTAGTGCTTTGTAGTGCCCAAAGAAGTTTACAGTCTTTATCACACAGAGACAATACTGTCAAACACCCACTCCAGTGGTCCATTCTTGAAGTTGTACAGATATGTATTTTTAAATTAAATTAAAAATTAAATTTGGGGAATATATTTGGAAGATTGGTGATAGAAATGTGCTTTAAGAAGGGATTTAATTGAAAGAGGGAGTGCAAGGAGAGGCGTTCTATATCCCTTCATTAGATACAAGCTAGAGTAAATGTTAAACTGTTACTATTGAAACAGGAAAATAAGATTATATGTAGATATACTAATCTTCTTGGCTCACTAGTGGAGATAATGACAGTACAGCTTCAGATATATAATTTCTCCTTTAATGGGATAGAAATAGGACTGTTTGCAGGCAGGCAGGGGAGTGATTCTGTACCCATGCCACTAAAATAAATTTTTAAAAGTGTGAAAGTGAATCATGTCATAGTTGTATTTTCTAGCGATATTTCTCTAATATGATACCAGCCTGTGTGAAAGGACAGAGCATCATGGAGTTAAAGAGATATGCAAGAGAAGAGCTCGTTTGGCTAGTATTCCTGCCACTTGTCACTGTTCAAAGCAGGAGAGATTTAGAGACAAAGAATGTAGGCAGGCTTCACACAAACCTTGTGTGAGGGCCCAAGGGACTCCGCATTCAGGAGCATCTCTAATACTACTGTATTCTAAAAAAAATAGAAATTACACATTGTGTTGTAGGCACTGCCTGGCCAGCTATTGGAATAGTGATTTATTGATCCTGTAGTGTCAATATTCTGAGTTGTTCACTTACAATATCGCTTTTCTTGACTGTTCACACAGTTCTTGTTTTCAGAAAAATCTAGAGCCAGATCCATTAGCTCTCTGAATTGATGGTGACTACTTGTGAATTTTTTTTTTTTTAATCTGGACAAGCTTAAAAGATCTGGGTTTTTTTCTGTAATTGTGGGATCCAGTAATAACCATGACTAAGTGGATACTCTAGTATTTGAAAAGAATACCTATCAGGTAAGTGAAGAAATTATCTAAAATATTTGTGCAGTTAGATGAAGATTTTGGGAACATGGGAGTCAGAACGGAGCATAAAGCCCCATAACAAAATTCAAATAAAGAGTGAAAAGAGTAATTGTTAGGTGAGAGACCTAGAGATCTGGTAGAACAAGTGCCCCTTGAAGTGGTTGCCTTACTGAAGGAAGAAATGCAGGGGCCCTAAGAATGAACAAGATAATAAGAGGGTGTGTGATGGCCCAGCCTATAAGGTGGGTGAATTGGAGCTGGCAGTGGAGACAGTGAAGGATACAACTGCTCAGCAAACACCCTTGGTGGAGGTTGAAGGAGAGTGGAATGAAACACTCACACAAATCTTGCTGAGGTATCACTGCACATGGACATGCTCCACAGGGGCCAGCAGCTGACAGTGAAGAGCCTGCAAAAGGAACTGGGTGATGAATGCAAGGACCTTTATCTTGCTTCTGACCCAAACTCAGGTTATTCAGAGCCTTCCCCTTCTTGCAGAGGGGGAAAGAAAAGCCAAAGCCAACGTTAGCCTAAAGAAGGAAGCAAAAAACAAAGACAGAGATTATTTTTAGTTTAAAGAACAGGTAATTGTTTTTCAGGAATAAGCATATATTATTTTGTTACCTATTGGTTATTCACCTTACCTTTGAAAAAGACATTGGATGAGGTCTCGTTCAGATAGATCTTCATGTTAGAAGTGTAAAATTAGATTACCCTATAAATAGGGCTTGTCTTACCCCTCACAGCTAAGTTTTAAACCAGATGCCATGTGAAAGATTAATATGCCCAATGGGTAAAATATTGAGGTATGAATATGTACATATAATAAAATAAACCCAGAAGATCCTTCTTTACTGGACCTATGTCCATAGAGACTATGTTATGCTATACAAAGCACATGGGATCTTTTATAAGAGAGAAGGCAAATACGCCATATTTATTGAAAATACAACAGTTAGCATATGCTTTTCAGTCACACACACACACACATCATGCACACAGTCCTGCAAGTTGATGTTTTTATAGTTAGCAGTCTGGAGTCTGGATCAATCTAGTGGCCAGCCAGATTGGTCGCAGATGGAAGCTGGGCTTTGTCGGTCGCGATCCGATGCTCCTGGAGTAGTGGCAAGACGAACCCAAAATCCCATGTCAAAGCACCCTAAACGTATAGTTCTTTTTCTTTGTTGAAGTCTATAGATTTCACTGTGTCAGTTTGTGACAGGTTACTCCTTAATTGATGTAACTTTTGATGTAAACATTCCAAAACACCTCAGAGAGGGTTATTCTGTCCTGGTTTCGATTTAATCAATTGTCCTGTCTTTAGGGGTGCCAGCCTTCACCTCAGGGTTGTCAATTTGCCCTTCCTTCATTATGGGTGCTCGTTGATGATTTTCTGGTGTCGTTAAGTCTCTTTTTCCTTGACCATCTGGCTATAACAATGACCTTCACACCTTATCTTTTCCTGATGCATACATTCCTCGTTCACCCAAACAGTCTTTTTACAGATAACTTTGAGAATACAAACAGTGTCAGTTTATTTTGAATCTCCTTAACATAGACAAAATACAAGATCCTGTCTTTTATTTACTAAACCTTAAAACAAAGAAATGTATATTTAACTAGAGTGCCTAATTTGTAATACATATAGGAAACCATAGCAGACATTATAACTTATCCTAAAACAAAAGGGTGACCACAATCAATCATAAATATTGTTCTGGTATCTCCCTGCCTTAACATCAATACAGACACTGGCAGTCTCAGATGCATTCATACCAGTGTCCCAGAGGGTCATTCCTTTCTGCTATTCAAAAAGGGTGACTGGTAAAATGAAATCAAGACATACATTAGTACGTCTATTCTTAAGGTACAATTATAAAATCCTGCTCCTGCAACCATGGGTAAAATACAAGTATATTTACGCTTTTTGAATACACCATCCAAAGGTCTGAGAGCAAAAGCCAATTTATAATATAAACAATTAAGCAAATAATTATTAATGAGAGAACTGGTGAGCCAAAAGAGTCCTTCTAAACTTAGTGGTATGATTCATTTGTTCCCTTTCCCAACTTTTCATCCTCATTATCATTATTTAGCAGCTGTATTGCAGTGGTGCCTAAAGGTAGCAGCCAGGCTGGACCCCATTGTTGTGCTAGGTGCCACAGCTGGTTGAACATTTTTCACTGGCATGATTTTCTGATGAAAAATGCCCTTTTTACAAAACTCCTACGGACATTTTTAAAATTTCACTTTGCAGAAGAAGTTCAATTTTTTGTTGAGGAAAGCGAAATGAGGGCTCCTGGGCTAGCTGCTTGGAAGGCTCCTGGAAGAAACAGAAGGACAAGCTTTTGAGCTTCACAGATCTCTTCTTCAGGTCTGACCTGCAGGGCTGAATTTAAAGGGTCCACTGCGGGGGCTAAAGACTCTGGTGAGGGCAGATAGACAGTTTTGTTGGACTTTTGCTACCCACAAGGGGTTCATTTTGATTGGGTAACCTGGCTGAAGGGCCAAGGCACTGAAGACTTGCCAAGTGAGAGCAACACCTGACAGAAGGTGCGGGGAGGGGGCAGGCAAAGACTGCAGTTTTGCTGAGTGCTCCCTCTCCATCCCCATTGCAACTTGATCCCAAAAGTGGGGTTATGAGACCTCCGTCCTATCAAGGGGGAGTGGCAATCCAGAGTGATGCTTATGCCTGTCTCAAGTGAGAAATGTCTGCTATCCCATCTCAGGCTTGGCACGGAGCCCAGCAGCTACTACAGCATCCAAATAATCTTGACCATTGCAGCCCCCAAAAGGAAATGAGTCAGATAGGCCCACCAAGGATTTGCAGGGACAGTGGGCAAGAGGGGCATAAAAGACCAGTTTGCCCCTGGAGTAACAGAGACAAGGGAGATTACAGGTGGGCACAGAGTACTGACATGCCCAGGGAGGTCCAGATTACAAAAGATGCCTGCTCTCAATCGCCAGAGGCTCCGATGGCTGTTAAAGAGATTGATAAAACACAGGGGTCAAGAAGAGTGAAGTCCCAGGGGTAATGTGTTTTGAGTTTGGGGAGCTGTAAAGAGTAAAGAGACACTACAGAAGGTCAGCCTAGATGATTGGGTGGTCCCTACTGGGCTTAAACTCTCTGACTCAATTCACAGAACAACGGGACTTCTTTTTCCATTGTATTTCTGTCACTTTGTCCAGTTACTCTAAATGACTGGAAAGTCTATCAGGAAACACAGTTTCAAGTGAAAAATTGTCTTATTGGAAAAGGAATAGCCGGCAAAATTCTGTAATTTGGGAAATTTTTCAATTACTGTTCATCTACTCTTTCAACACCTGCCACCTGCCTTTCCTTTAAGGTGAATCCCTTTGGTGGACTAGGGGTTAGCATTGCACATGGAAATGCAATTTACACGTACGGGCAACAGCAAAGGTCAATCTGGCCCATCATCATTGTTTATTTATCCATACGTGGCATTATGTTTTATCCAGAAACTGTTGTGTGCCTCTAACTTCTTTGGAAAACACTGTGACAGGTTTGGTCACAGAGACCCCCTTGGGACTGTCACCAGACTCCCTTGGGACTGTCACCTACCTCTGAGCCCATTTTCCCTGTCAGTTTGGGACTCCAGAACCCTGTCTTGTTGAGCCAGACATCCAAGCCTTCTGCAACACAGACCCAGGGTCTGAACCATGTCCCCAGAGCTACAGGCTTTAACTAAAAACCACTTAGCAGGTACTCCTGTCTCCAGCACCCAGACACCTAGCTCTCAATGGGATCCAAACCCCAAATAAATCCGTTTTACTCTGTATAAAGCTTATACAGGGTAAACTCATCAATTGTCTGCCCTCTATAACACTCATAGAGAGATATGCACAGCTGTTTGCTCCCCCAGGTATTAATCACTTACTCTGGGTTCAATAATAAACAAAAGTGATTTTATTAAGAATAAAAAGTAGAATTTAAGTGGTTTCAAGTAATAACAGACATAACAAAGTAAGTTACCAAGCAAAATAAAACAAAACATCCAAGTCTAAGCCTAATACATTTAAGAAACTGAATATAGGTAAATCTCACCCTCAGAGATATTCCAATAAGCTTCTTTCACAGACTAGACTCCTTCTTAGTCTGGGCCCAATCCTTTCCCCGGTACATACCTTGTTAGTTCCAGCAGGCATCTCAGGTGAAAAGCAGGGGATTCCACATGACTGGGACCCCCTTTGTTCTGTTTCACCCCCTTTAATAGCTTTCACACAAAGCAGGATTCCTTTGTCTCTCTCTGGGTTCCCAGCCCTCCTTCTAAATGGAAAAGCACCAAGTTAAAGATGGATTCCATTTCAGGTGACATGATCACATGTCCTGTGGGACTTCATTACCCACTTGCTGGCACACAGGTATACAGGAAGTCTACAATAGGACATCAGAGTTATATTTCATATTCCTAGTTTCAGGTACAAGAATGATACATTTATACAAATAGGATGACCACTCTCAGTAGATTATAAGCTTTGTAATGATACCTTACAAGAGACCTTTTGCATAAAGCATATTCCAGTTACATTATATCCACACTTATAGACATATTTTTAATAAAAATATGGAATGCAACGTCACACAGTTGTTCTGTTATCTCTGTCTTGACATTAAAAAGCAGTGAAATATAACATAGTCATCCTTGAGATTTACTGTACAAAAGTGCAAGCGGGAAAAACAATTGTGTAATGAACCTAATCAAAACTAATGCAAGTGTATGTCTTGGAAGCTTTCAGTGTATGAGGGGGTTAAACTTAGCAGGTTGCTCGTCTGGGAACTTTTCCTTCCTCTAAAACTTTTACAAAATAATGTATAGGTTCATTCTTTCACCAGTCTGAATGTCAAAAAAGGTACAGTACTACTGTGAAGTAGGAAGAATTTGTATGACAAGTTCAGGCATGAGTTACTGAAAGACAGACATTGTCACCTGAAGACTTTGCTGCAGAAAGAGAAACAAATGAAGCCTGTGAAGGTTCAGAGTTTAGATTCCAGCATTTGAGATTCACTAACACATTCATGATAGTGAAAATTTACATTTTACACGTAGAAAAATGATATTCAAACACAAAACAAAAATTTGAAACCTTTGTACAAATGGAAAATGTAAACAGTGTAAGAAGAGACTAGAGCCTTCTCATGGAACTATGTATATCAACTTCACAAAAACGCAGCCGACTTTTTTTCTCGGAGTGACCATAATTCCCATCACCCTATTTTACTATAAACATTGTCTAGAAATCAAAGGAACAGTGCTATAGAACTAGGTTTACTATAACAACGTCAGTGCTTTGTCCAACTTGGGAATTAACTTTTAATTGTGTCATTTAAAGTACAAGACTTATGGTTCTGATCCTGCAGGATGAGTGGTGAAAATCTTTATCTCCCACTGACCTCAGTGGGATTGGAATACAGTCATCAAGCCACAGGAAGTGCACAGCAGGAGAGATTTAGAGACAGAGAATGCACAGATCAAGCCCATTGGGTTTAGATTTCCACAGTCTGTCTTTGATGCTTTATTCATACTTCTCAAAGTTTTTTATTGCATGTTTATTTCATCAGTTCCCAGGCTTCAGGAACATTATGGAAACAAGAATGACAGCTTTCATTACTAAGAGAGAGGGGACTGTATTATGGTGCACCCAGTGAACAGTATTTTCCAAAACTTAAAGAAGGCTGATCTTATTTACAAAATACTTTACTTTGGTTCACATTGTAAGAGGAAAACATTAATAGTTTTGAATATGAATTTCATGATTAGTTAAGTGTGACACCTACACAGTCATTTCAAAGATGATTGCCTGTTCTGGAAATTATTTTACTATGTCAGAGAAAACAGTTGTCTCTTGTCGATCTGTCTAAAATCCTAAAACAATTATTTAAATTCAGTTTGATTCTCAGCCCTGATTTTTGCTGAAAAATGAGCCCATTTCTTTATTTTCCTTTCTGACATTCTGTCTTATATCTTATTTTGCAAAAGCTTTTGACACCCAGTGGGTTTGGGGAGCTCTTTTCATTACTGTAAGAATTAATATGTCTGGTGAGAAATGATTTAAGAATATTGGAACAGCTAATTGACCAAAGATTCACTTGAAATGTTTTGTCTCTTAAATTAAATGAGCAGAATTTAAATGAATTAAAATAGGCTGAAAAAGCCTTTTCAAAATTGCCTCTGTGATTCCGCAACACTTCAAAATAAAGATGACTGAATGAACAGGAAGCTTCTGTTGCAACACAACAGTTAAAATATCTAGCTTAAGGATCTTGACTCAAAAAGGTAATCAGGTAAAAGTAAAATGTTATGCAAAATGCAATGAACTAAGATTCAGCAGCATTCTGTACAGAAGTACGAACAGTTTAAATCAGTTTAACTGGCCCAGATCCTCCACTGAATTCAGTAGCATTACACGGAGTTACACAGCTGGGAATTTGGCTCATGGTGTTAATTCACTTATGCATCTGTTGATTGATAATTTTGAATCAGAGGTGTATGCATGAGCCTAGCAGTATGATGGTAGCACAGTGCACTGCCGCATGAAGGATCTGATTTCAGAATCTGAGCTCAGTCTTGCAGTCTTTATGATGGAAGGGAGTAAGCACCCTACAATGTGCCTCATTTGAGCAAATTTTGAATAATGTTAGCTACCTCCAAAGTTAGCTGAGTTAAATGCACTTCACCTGGAGGGAGGTACTGGTGACAGTTCTGCAAGGCTTTTGAAAATACTGATCAGGAAGCAAAGGAAAGAAAAAGAGAGGGTGAAGTTCCTTTTCTGAGGAAAGGCAGTGGTTCTAGGCATGATTAAAAGATTCTGATATAGCACTGTTGGCCAGAAGCAAATATTTGAAGAGGATTTAAGATCACCCTGACTTTCTGGGATTACACACATAGGATGAGGTAAATGAAATATTTTGATGTCTGTATATTAATATGCTTCTCAGTGATTAGCTTGCTATGTAATTTCCTCCACTTCACAGGAAATATGCAGCCATAACCCTGAGTTTGTTTGTAATACCTAATTCTGTCACATGTAAAGTTTTTTCAGAAAAGAAACACAAAACCCATTAAGCATGCTCCAGTGGTTGTAGAAAAGATTTCAAAGATAGGCTGCTCACCCTTCAATGCCAGAAATTTATTTGTAAGTTTCATCCTTCAGAGACCTTTGATCTGAATCCTATTTCCCTTCTTGCAAGTTTGATATGTATAATGTTGCTTCATTATTTTCTGACATTTTGCCTCATGGTGAGCAGGTGTAACTTGAAAATGGCATATAAAAGCAATTTCTAATGCTGTTTCCGACCCCTGAAAAATAATCTATTTTTCAGTAACTCATTTGAATGAGAAACCTTGTGTTTTGGGGCCTAATTCTCAAAGTTTTCAAACAGCATTCCATAGTTTTAACAAAAAATAAAAATCAAACTCCTGGTACAGTGCAATTCTCAAAGCATCTTAAAGATTGTATTAGGGTTGTGACAAAAAAGGAGTTCATTTTTCTTAAATTCTGCTTCATGCTCTTGGAGTGGAATAGTTTTGACATCTTAAAGAACAGTAATTTCAATTTTCCTAGAAACAACAGAAAAATTCGTGGATTAAGTATCTCTCTTTCATCACTTATGAAAATTCTGTATTTTTTTAAATAAAATAAAAGATGTGGCGTTCTAGCTTTACAGGATGTATGTAGGGAAAAACTAAGCATGTGTGTAATTCTTTGCATGTTCTTTGCCATCGTCATCCATAAATCTCAATGTGCTTTACAAAGACAGGAAGCGTTGTTATCTTCACATTACAGGTTGGGGAATTGATGCTGAAAGAGAAGTGATTTGCTCAAGGTTATACAGCAAGTCAATAGCAGAGTCTGGAATTGAATCTAGATTTCCTGCCTTTAGTCCAATGCCCTTTGGACTGGATCACAATTTCTCACACTGGTAAATTGGTTGAACTTTTAGTTGCAAGACAGATACGAAAGCAGGTTGGTTTTGCTACTACATTTTGTATCATGGATAGAATGGGTGCTCAGGAGTTAGGCACATTCAATCCTAATTCTCACTGAAGACTATAATCCATTTCTTGTGTGCATTTTCAAATGCATTTCACAAGTCCACCACTCTCCTTATGTCTACAGTTTTGCCTCATTTTGCCTACAATATAGTTTTACCTGTGTTTGTCTTTTTTGTTTTGTTTTGCTTTTTACATAACAAACATAGTCTGAAGGAACCATGTGGACATGGTGGGGTCCAAATAACTGCTTTTACCAAATATAAACAAGATGCAAGACCTAGCTATGTATGCTCTGATTGGATTCTGGAGGCTTCTAAAATATAGAATATAGTGAGTGCCTGCAGAAGACTCAGATTGCTTAAAGGCATACCACCTTATTATTACGTTACATCCAGCTACGAGGGAGTCTGGTGTAAATGTTAGAGCAGGGACAAGGGTTCAGTTCTGCTCCTGG
Source organism: Lepidochelys olivacea (assembly GCF_965140295.1). Classification (NCBI taxonomy): domain Eukaryota; kingdom Metazoa; phylum Chordata; order Testudines; family Cheloniidae; genus Lepidochelys; species Lepidochelys olivacea. Next base: position 101,566,005 of record NC_140414.1, read on the forward strand.
CTCGGTCATAGTCTCACTCTCTGCCATCTGCTAATTCACTTAACTTTTTCTCTGTGCCTTCATTTACCAACTTTTACACATAATCTCTTCTCCGGTGCTAACAATCCAAGCTTTTTCAATTGTATTGTTTCAGTACTTAGGACCACCAGTGTCATTTATCTATACACAATGATGCCACTGGGACTTGTGAGCTCAAATTGAGGATATGATACATAATTACCTTTAGTATATAGTGCAATAAAATAGTAATGAAGGCAGACCAATAACATCCTTTAAACAAAAAATTCTAGGAACAACTTTTATGAGGGAAAGCCATTACCTCAGGGTTCTATCCAACCTCTAGACCCTATATATTTTTTCCGCCTCTTGTGATGCCAGTGTCCTGTTTTAATGGGAATGTCATCCTCTACCAAGTGATGGTAGACGTGGGAGGCTTGCAAGTGAGCTTTCCAGCAAGAAGAAACCAATGACATAGAATATACTCAGATTCTAAGTGTAACTTGTTTTTAGTTTCATATACACAGCAGTCCTATAACAGAGGTGATGAAACAGCATGCAGAGTAATCCCTTCTTTCAGGAACCTCTGTCCAACATTGTCACCCGGTTCCCAGAGAGAATCGCTGCCTCAAGAATTGACTCTAATCAGAGACCAAGGTAGAGAACAACATCTCTGGCTGCTTGCACAGCTCCCTCTCCAAACACCACTGCCTCTGTGCAGAGCCTGGCATAATAAAACCTAACAATAATACAGCATGTCCTCCTGAGACTGAACGTTTACTCTCACACTAAGGGTATGTTTACACTTTGAGCAGAAATGCTCATGAGTCACGCTAGCTCTCATCAGGCTAATGCAAGTATGTCTCCTTGAGCTCAGAATCACATCCCCAGCTCAAAGTATAGACAATATCCTAAATAGCCTTCTAGGTTCAATGTGTAACAGTGCCACCTGGTGACACCTCAAGAACAATATTATCAGTTCATAATATGTCTGCAAATAAAGATATTTATGGAATAATTTTCAACTAGCCCAAACAATTGATGGAAAAACATAAATGTCACAAACAATGCTCAATCCGCATAGGCAAGGACTATGGTTGCATCTAATACCAAGAGGTTTTAAAACCAAAATAAAGCTATAAAATAAGATATTTAGCAGGTATATATGGACATGTATAACTATAAGGTGAATAATGACTATTGATTGTGGTTTTCAGTTGTATTTTCCTTCATTTTCAGTGTTTGTTTTTTTGCATATTTTAATACCTTGTCATTCCCCAGAATTGTTTTTGTGGGTCTGCTCAAACTGAATATGACTGAATATGTTTTGAGCAGAAACTGGTTAACCTATAAATAAACACAAGTTTTAAACTGGTAAGCTTTTTAAAACAGTCTTTGTTAAAATTTGCATCCTTACTGTGTGTAACCACATACAAAAAAACTGTAATTTGCCTGCTGCTGTGCGGGATCAAGAAGTGAACCTCGGAGAGTCTGAAACAGATGGTTGTGATAAGGACATGATTTCTCTAGAAAGCTCTTTTAAGAAACGGTGCCATTTTCTGGAGTTTGTTTGTTTGTGTTGATGAAACTTTCTCAATGTGTCAGATGATAATGGACTCCACTCTTCCAATTTCAGCACAATAAAATAACCTACTGTTGTTCCCATTGTAGTAATTCCTTCTCTCCCTTGCTTTGATCAGTAAGTTAACTGCATTTCCTCCTGCATCTGAAGCAGAGATGCAGGAAATGGAGGTGAGCTCCCTAATCAAAAATCTTTGAGAGAAGCAGAATAATGCCTTAAAATCCCAATTAACTGGTGAAAGAAACACCACCAAAGATATCTATAATTCAGAGATGTCATTATGTGGGCAAAAAATGTCAGTTATGGTTAGGATTAGTCACTCAAAACATCTTTTGAATATATTTTAGAATCCTCAGCAGTGTAAGGTACTGCTTGGAGGTTGTGGCTAGTTTTTTTTTTTTTTACTGGGTTAGGGCTGCTTTGTACCACATAGCTGGCATATAGCCATCTTAAAGATGGTATAGTTGCCTTGGGAGAATTATCTTCTGGTTGTATAGAGCTGCAAACTTGTTCCTATACTAAATCCTATGCTAAACTGCAGCCAGCACAGGCAGCATAGTGAGGGGAAAAGGGGCATGGCCAAGTTTCCTCTTTGCCTCATTGATCTCCAGCTGCCATAATCATTCTTGGGATCTACTGATGGCTGGCATAATTTAAAAGAGCCCTCGTTCTGCTCTAATTTTTATTGAGAACTGGCTTGGTGCACAGATAGCCCAGGAATTATGGGGAAGAAGGAGAGGAGACACAAAAGTCGGTTATAAGCAACTTTTTGCCTATATCCTTCCTAATTTGGACTGTTTGTTGCCTGGCCACAACCAAGGAAGTAGGCCATAGTTTTCCCAGAGCAGAGCTGAAATATAACATCAGCTAACACATTCTCACCATTCTGCACCGAAGTCACTCTTCTTAAGTTAGATCAAGGCAGAGAAAGAACAAACCTGTTTGAAACTAGGGCACTGATCATTATGACAATAAGTACTGCTTCTCTGAAGTCATAGCTTCTGAATTTGAAAACATTTTGACAACTTTAATGCAGCAGATCTAAAGTATTGAAGCACTCTAAGATGATTAAACTGGCAAATAAACTGTAGCTTTGCTTCAAGAGGATTCTTTGATCAAAGCAATTCTTAGTTTGTTAGTGTGTTTTTCCCCCTAAGTCATCTCTACAATACTTCAAATATTTTGGCCACCTTTTTACAGATGAAAATTAAGCCCGGTATAGTCAACGTTTTGGAAGGCATTTCATAAATTTATTTTATTTGCAATAGTTTATGCTGCCAAGGGTTCTAAAATATAAAGAAAGATAACAACTGTAGTATTTAGGAGTGTTAGTAGAACTCTTGAAAACATCTTTTATATAAGAATCTCAGCTGAATTTCCCAGGTTGAGCCATTCAGTATGAGCTGGTATCCTGCCAGAAGAGCCTTTCAGCCCCGCTGAAATGATTGCTTTTCATGAGCCAAAGCAAGCAACGGAAAAAATATATTCAGCCTTATGTCGGTACTATTGGCACACAATTTCCACATACATTAAAGTAAATTCCCTAGGAGTCTGACATAAAAAAAATTGAGTTTAATGAAGATCTAGCTGCCTGAAAGAATATGGATGACAAGCAAGGCGGATGCGTATAGACTGATGCTTATCAATACTCAGTTGTTTCATTGTTATGCTGCCAATTCAAGGGTTTGTAAGTCGGTTAGAACTGGGCCTGGGTGAATATTGTAAAAATATTCAGTAAATATTCATCCAAATATTTAAACAATTTTGTGTCAATATGTGGTTTATAAGCAACAGAAACATTTATGCTTCAGGGCATCACTAAAGAAGGGAAGTCAGAAAGAAACTTCCACATAAGTACAGTGCAAATATAAGTATGTTTTTCTGTAATTGTCCACTAGGGATTTATTGTACCTTCCTCTGAATCATCTGGGACTGGCCACTGGCGGAGACAGGATACTGATTTAGGATGGACAACTAGTCTAATCAGGTAAGGAAATTCCTATGTTCCTATGACTGCTACAAAGCATTTTCTCATAAAATATGTGAATTTAATAAATGATGCCTGAACAACTGGAAACTCATCTAAATCAGTGGGTATTATAACCACCTACAAAGTAGGTTTGAGAATCTGTTTTTCTTCAAATGGGGCAGCAATTCAAAAGGCCTAATTATGCTAATTATAATAAGTGGTTTGTAAATGTTTCATCAAAAAAAAAACTGACCCACACTGCATAGCAGGTGCTCATTAAATGTTGAAGATTTACTATTAATAATTTACCCCCTGGTGGGATCTGCATACTGTGTGCAATAAAGATAGCATTTAACTTCCCTGGAAAGCTTACCAAGAAAATAATTTTCTACAAAAACTGAGCCTAAACTTCTCATCATTACTTCAGATCTGCTGCATTGAACAAAGAATAGATACATGGTTTTTTGTTGCTCATTCAGACTCAAAATATTGTTTAACAGTGAAAGCACATTACTTAGTAAGTTAATTGCTGCAGTGAGTGCACAGATAAATATGGAAGCCATTAGGCACTCAGCTAATATCAGCCATTAGGCACCCCACAAATATCCCTGAACATCTGAAAGGTGTGTGTGTGTGTGTGTGTGAGAGAGAGAGAGAAGGCACATAAGACAACATAATTCTACAGGTTTCAGAGTGGTAGCCATGTTAGTCTGTATCAGCAAAAAGAACAAGGAGTCCTTGTGGCACCTTAGAGACTAACAAATTTATTTGAGCATAAGCTTTCATGGGCTAAAACCAACTTCATCGGATGCATGCAGTGGAAAATACAGTAGGAGGATATATATATATATATATATATATATACAGAGAACATGAAAAAATGGGTGTTGCCATCCATACTATAACGAGAGTGATCAATTAAGGTGGGCTATTATCAGCAGGAGAAAAAAAAACTTTTGTAGTGATAATCAGGATGGCCCATCACTACGAAAGGTTTTTTTCTCCTGCTGATAATAGTTCACCTGAATTGATCACTCTTGTGGTCCCACGGTACTCGATTGCATTCGCCCTCCCAGTTTAACAGCAAACTCTTGATAATTATTCTTTGAGTACTGTCTTTCAATAATTTTTGCACCCACATGAGTAATTTAATCTAGACCACATTTCCCTAGTTTGCTTATGAGAATGTCATGTAGGACTGTGCCAAAAGTCTTATTAAAATCAAGATATATCACATCTACAACTTCATTCTTATCCACTAGGCCAGTAACCTGGTCAGTGAAGGTACTTAAGTTGTTTGGCATGATTTGTTTTTGACAAATCCATGTAGTCTATTCCTGGTAACCCTATTATCCTCTATGTGCTTACAAATTGATGGTTTAATAATTTGATCCAGTATCTTTCCAGGTATCAGAGTTAGGTTGACTGATCTATAATTCCCTGGGTTCTCTTTGTTCCCCCCTTTTTAAAGATACATATTATGATTGCCCTTCTCCAGTCCTCTGGGACTTCACCTGTCCTTCATGAGTTCTTAAAGACTGTTGCTAGGGCCCTACCAAATTCAATGTCCATTTTGATCAATTTCATGGCCAGAGGTTTTTAAATTGGTGAATTTCACATTTTCAGATGTTTATATCTGAAAATTTTACAGTGTTGTAACTGTCCCAACCCAAAAGGTAACGGGGGGTGGGTCTGATCTCTCCTACTCCCCTATACAGGGGAAGAACAAGTCCTGTTCCTCCCCAGCCCAGCAGGGACTTGCATCTAGGACCCCTCCCACCCTGCCCCTGGCTGGAGCACTCCCAGCAGCAGGGGGAAATCAGAGGCACTTGGAAGTGGGTCTAATTTCCCCCTGAGAGCGGCCATGCAGGGGGAAGGACAAGTCTTGTCCCTCCCAAGTCTGGCTGGGACTAACAGCTAGGAGCCCCCCCTGGTTGGGGCACTCCCAGCAGCACGGGGGTGATCAGATTTCATGGGGAAGGGCTTATTTCATGGTTTGACACACATTTTTCATGGCTGTGAAATTGGCAGGGCCCTAACTATCGCTAAGGTTCCAAGATTGCTTCAGCTAGTTCCTTAAGTATGCTGCTGACTTGAATACATCTAACTTAACTAAATTATTCTTTAACTTGTCTTTCCTTAGTTTGGCTTGCATTCCTTCCCACTGATTTGTTAATATTTATTGTGTTAATCATCTGGTCAGCATTTACGTTTTTATTAAAGACTGAAGCAAAATACTCATTTAACACCTCAGCCTTCTTCATGTCATCCATTGTTAGCTCTGCCTTCCTTCTCTTGGTCCTAATGTGTTTATAGAACATGTTATTGATCTGTATATCCCTTGCTAAGTAACTCATTTTGTTTCTTTGTCTGTCTGGTTTTTGTCCCTACAGGCTTGTGCTATTCTTTTGTACTTATCCGTAGCAATTTGCCCATGTATCCATGTTTAGTAGGATTCCTCAAAAAGAACAGGAGTACTTGTGGCACCTTAGAGACTAACAAATTTATTAGAGCATAAGCTTTTGTGGGCTACAGCCCACTTCATCGGATGCATAGAATGGAACATATAGCAAGAAAATATATACATACAGAGAAGGTGGAAGTTGCCATACAAACTGTAAGAGGCTGTTTACAGTCAGGTCATTAAGGACCTTCTGATGAGCCATATTCATCTCTTACTATTCTTCCTCTCTTTTTCCTTCACATTGGGATAGTTTGCTGTTGTGCCTTTAATGTTGTCTCTGAGAAACTTCCAACTCTCCTGAAAAACTTTTTCCTGTAGATATTCTTCCCATGATAACTTACCTACCAGTTCTGAGTTTACTAAATATGTTTTAATACAGCCAAACGCAAGGACATACATCTAAGAACAAAAAAAAGAAAAAAAGCAGGCTATACATACAGAATGGGGGACTGTGTCCTGGAAAGCAGTGACTCTGAAAGGGATTTAGGGGTCATAGTGAACAAAGGCTTAATGAGAATCAATGGCTGGAACTTAAACCAGACACATTCAAATTAGAAATAAAGCACAATTTTTTAACAGTGAGGGGAATGAACTGTTTGGAACAAATTACCATGAAAATAGTAAATAGTAAATAGTGGTAAAATAGTGGTTTCCACGGCATGCATCCGATGAAGTGAGCTGTAGCTCACGAAAGTTCATGCTCAAATAAATTGGTTAGTCTCTAAGGTGCCACAAGTACTCCTTTTCTTTTTGCGAATACAGACTAACACGTCTGTTACTCTGAAACATGAAAATAGTGGATTTACCATCTCTTGATGCCTTCAGATCAAGATTCGATGCTGTTCTGGAAGATATGCTTTAATTAAACACAAGTTTTAGGACTCAGTTCTGGGGTAACTGGGTAAAAAAATAAGGACATTTGATATACATGAGGTCAGTCTAAATTATCTAATAGCCCCTTCTGGTATTAAAATCTATTAATACAAAAGCTAACTGATTTAAACCTCTTTATGGGTATTTCAGATATATTTGGATTATTAGTAATGTTTAAATATTATAGCAGAATATTTGCTAGGCACAGATACTCCCTTTTCCCTTACAGTTTTGATTCCGCATGTAAAAATTCCTCTCTCATAAATATTCTTCTCTGGTTTTTGCAAAATGTTTGTACCAAGCCCTGACCCTATTGAACTAAATGAAAAAATCCTATTGAATTTAAGTGAGAGCAGGCCCTTGGTCTAGAAGAAATTAACAGATCCAAAACACAGTTTTCTGCTTTCAAGTAAAGAGCTCTCTACAACTATTCATAGCTGGTTATGAATACTGCCCCCAACGCACCTTCCACAGTGTGTTCAGCCGACAGGCCCATTTATCAGAAAACAAATATGGCTGCAGTGCTTTTATGCAGGCTAATCCTAATCATAGAATGAAAATGCAACAGTTCACGTACTGTGAGTAAGTGGAGACATGCAAAGGAGTGTATTTGATTTAACGTTACTACAGAACCACCCTGTAACTATCATCATTACCGAATTCAAGGTTGCTTCTTACAAGAGCATTTCACTATTCTTCCATAGCCTCATTAATCTGCAGTACAGGGCAAAATTCTTCTTTCATCCTCTTGGATATCATCTCCTAATGTTCTTTTCTATGTACATACCCTGATCTCCCACTGATGACAACTATAGCTCAACAGAGGCAGGAATTGCAGAATAGTGGAACTGTGATCTGTCATATAGATCTGAAATGTGATTTATTTATTTATTTTTAAACCCATAATGTACATGTAGAATAATGCAGTGTCACCCATAAGATCTTGTGGGCATACACACTGTATGGTTTTGGGTTCCACAGAAGTTACGTACAGCACATTAAGTTATGGGAAGCTTGTGAACAATAAAAGCACATGGTAGGTGGTGCTAAACAGATTAATAAATGATTAGTGCAATAAAAATGGTTTATGATCCATGTCAATGGAAATCTTTTCTCTAAATTGGAGGGAATATTATCGTAGCAGGTACTATATAGATGCTTCTCCTGCAGCATGTAAATATAGCAAACTATTTCAAGGAATCATTCCATTGTTTGAGTAGGCTGAGAACAGGTTTAAGTGACCAAAATGAATTCTCTCTCTCATATATATATATATATATATATATACTTGAAAAATACATTTTTCTGACAAAGAACTTCAAAAGATTATGCTTTAAATAAATTTATGAACCCTTTTGGAATATTTTAAAATAAAAAAGTCTTTAAAGAAATATTGCTTCAAGTCCCAGTGGCAACATAACTATCAGAAGAAGGAAGTGTCTGTGGAGGTTTGGGGTTTTTTTTAACTGATTAAGTTCAAAAGTTCCTTTTTGTTTCAGGAAAACGAGGGGATTGAAGTATGTTTTTAGTGAAAATGGCAGAGGGTGGGATTTAGAGAAACCAAATGGAGGCAAATAAGATTTTATATCTTATTGTATATTTTGCTGCTCCAAATCCTCCCCCCCACTTAAATTTCTCTGTTGATTAGAATTATGCTACTAAGGCTGTTATATGCAAACAAGGAAAATATTTCGGTTTTTAACAGCTTTCTCCATGAAAAAAGGAAGCTCTCCTAGCTCTAATTTCCTATTCTTAGTTTACAAAGATCCGTGAGCTGCCTGGGGACTCATAATCTTCCTGTGAGTTGCAGAAGTAGGGAGATAGGGAAAGCAGCTTTATGTTCATCCAGCAAAACAGAGTTTGTTTATTTGTTTTAAAGCCCTGCCTTATCCCATTAACACACAATTTCTACAAAGCTGCAGAGACAGTTGTCTATGAAGCCAAAGGATATGCCATGTCTATTTTCAGGATGCAGGCAACAGCAAAAGCCTAGACATTAAATAATAGAAAATGCTAATAAACATAATAAGTGAACTGCCATTATGATTAGGCATATATTAATACTACTGACTTTGTCCAGATGCTGTCTTGTATACATGCACACGCTCATGTGCGGGCACACACAATACTATTCAGTACTTAATGAAAACTTATAATAGTTTTTGCCCCGTGAAAAGTGTAAAATATATATAATATAATATTAATTAAGGACTAAACAGTATAGTCCAGAAACCAGCAATATGTTTTCTAGGGACTCTTCATAATTTATTGAATTATTTTATTCATTATTTGTTACTAGGAAATTGCAAAGATTCTGGCAACATTTTAAAATATTTCTCTCCACTATGATAGCTATATGGTAAACTGTATATTATAGGCAGAACTGATCACTATATGCCTATAGTTATGGCTGCCCAACACTGCCCGTTATAATAAAACCCTGTTATCAGTTCTTCACAACATTAGCAAATGTTAACTGTTCTGGCTGAGATTTTGCATGTCAGGTGTTTGCTTTAGGCTGTATTTATTTAGAAAGTCCCTCTAAGCATGCTTACCAGATGGGCCTGCAGGTGAGCTAGGTAGAGAAATGCCTATCTTCCTCTGGTCCATGCATCGCTTAAGAAACTGGAGGCCTAGAGTGAAGCAGCAGTGGACATGTGCAAAGGCAAAAATATAGGTTCCTAGGCAACTTTTACTGCAAAATATTTAGGTGCTGAGCAAGTTAAGGTGCTTAAAGCATTCAGTGGGGATGATTCTGGGATTTAGGTACCTAAACTGGCAGCTGAAGTCCTTTTGTGAATTTTTCCCTCAGATATTATAGTTATGAGCATCATAGGAAAGCACATGAAGAAATTCATAATTCAGAGCAGGGTTTAAATAGTGGGCAGTAAATAAGGCCTATGGCCACACTTTGCCATTGAGGATTCGCTAAAATATAGAATAGCTTCTCTTTCAGCAAGCACTGTCAGTCTTGTGCACTGAATGACGCAGGGCTCCTGTGGGGAAAAAAGCAGTATGTGATCATGCAGTTAAAGATCGTATCCTACTGCATCCGCACAAAGTCCCTCTGGAGGACAAATTTTCAGCTGGGGAGAACAGAAAAAACTGACTGTTAATCTTCTTTTAAAAAGTCTTCAGATGGGTCCTCTACCACAGGTTTCCATGAATTTTAACTCTATGGGAAGTTTGAAGAGTCTGTGTTGTTTCATTTCTGAGATCATCTGCGACAAAAAAATGGTCTGACATAGCATGCTAAATTTCTGAAAAGACTGATTCTAATCTAAACTAATTAACAGATTCACTAGTGCAGTGGTTCCCAAACTTGTTCTGCCGCTTGTGCAGGGAAAGCCCCTGGCGGGCCGGGCCGGTTTGTTTACCTGCCGCATCCGCAGGTTTGGCTGATCGTGGCTCCCAGTGGCTGTGGTTCGCTGCTCCAGGCCAATGGGAGCTGCGGGAAGCGTCGGCCAGCATATCTCTAGGCCCACGCCGCTTCCCGCAGCTCCCATTGGCCTGGAGCAGCGAACCACGGCCACTGGGAGCCACGATCAGCCAAACCTGTGGACGCGGCAGGTAAACAAATCGGCCCGGCCCGCCAGGGGCTTTCCCTGCACAAGCGGCGCAACAAGTTTGGGAACCACTGCACTAGTACATACTCCAAAAATCTTTTAGTATGTGCTGTAATTTTGGCTATGCTATGCTATATTCTTCACACATAACAAAGTGATTGAATCCCTGATTTAAATACAAAGCAGTATCAGCCATCATGACTTGCCAACTTCTTTGCCTACGATTTCTCTACGCATTACAGCAGAGATGAGCGTTAAGGAAAGAGCTGAAGGACAGTAAGGGTGTTAGTTTATGGTTTTTGACTGGAAGTGATTTCCCATGTGTACGGAGCAGCATGGGGGTAGGAGGGGGGGAAGCATGAAGACTGTTGTGGGAGAAGTGGAGAAGCAGGTGGTCAAGTCCAGCATTGTTGGTGGAATGCAGGCAGGGGGTGATCTCATAATAAGATTATAGGACAGTAGGTGTGGTCAGGCTAAACTGTGGCGGGCTTTGCAGGTTAGGACAAAATGTTTGTGTTTGATATGGTGGAAATGAGGGAACTAGTGGAGGAACTTACAAGGGGCTGACATAGTCAGTTTGTTGAGCCAGGAACATACATAGTGCGTGATACGTATTTGTCTGTTCTTATCTCTGAAGTTAAAGCAAGAACTGTTCAGACAATGAATTTAAGCAAGTTAACTTAATGTCATGGTGCTGATAGGACTGTGTCCAGTGATGTGTTATGTCCACATAAAAAAAGATTCTTTCCACTTATTTTCAGTGTGAATGCTTAGAGGAAATGTAGAGGTCATTCATGCAGATGATCTGAACCAAAGTGAGGCTGATGCTCCGAGACAGTCACTGTCTGAAAAGTGAGGGGATAAGTACATAGAGCAGCTGGCTGCAACTTCCCTACAATTTTCCTCCTTATAAGTTCAGCACCTGGGAATGGATTTTTAGAATGCAAGCTTTTGGGTCCAGTTCAAGTCAGTCTTGGACCCTTCTGCAAAGCTATTTGATTGGGGTCCACAGCTACAGGCCCACTATTCAGGGTCAAATTATATGGTGTAGGTACTGACCTATACTGGAAGTAGTGTGAAGCCATACTATTACAGAGGGCTCAGGAAAGAGTTGTCTCCCTTCAAGTGGCCGGCACACAGGGAGATCTCATTGACTACCCTACCCTTGTGCTTTGTTGGCTCTACACACTGGTAAGAATACGGGTGATGGTTGCTCTGATTTTCCATGGGGCTCAACTCATTATCATCACTCAGTGCTCTGCAATGTGTAGCACTGGAGCACGAGCAGAAAGCATCACACATTTGTGAGATCTCCTGTGATCGCGGGTTTGGCATTGACTGAACTAGCTCGGCCGGCTTTAACCTTTTCCATCAACACAATCTGAAAAAAATGTCAACACACTCTGCTGCAGACAGGAAGGTAAGGACTCACCATATGGTGGTATTTGATTCATACAAGGGGAAAGGCTGCTTTAAAGACCAAAGCTCAAATTTGTCCGTGGTGTAACGCTACTGAATTCAGTGGAGTTGTATCAAGCTTGGAGTTGTATTCAGCCACAAACTCTAATTGTAGGAACAGAAGTTAAGGTAGTTTTTATAGTCCAAGGATGCCTTAAATAAAGTAAACACAGTTTAAGCCAAGTTTATTCTTTTTATGTCTAACTGACGTGTTCTCGAAAAGCCTGCAGCATACTGGAACAGTTTACCTAGTTCGTTCCCCCCCACCCCACCCCACCCCACCCCGTAGCGCAACTCTGAACTTTCTGTTTCTTCCTAGCTACAAGCAATTGTGGGGAAAAAAGGCATGTTTGGTATGAGAGTGAGAGGCAGAAGTGTCCTAGTCAACATGATTATGCTAATAGGCACTGACATCACTTCAGTGACTCTAAATTAGAGAGGGAGAAATGACTAGAAAACTTTCTGACAACCTGTTGTGAGTTTCTGAAAAAACCCAACAACTTTGATTTATCTGTGATGACAGCAGATGAGATTTGGTCACAGCTACCACGATGTGCATTAAAGAAATGAGACCTTGGGAAATAGATTGCAAAGTGCCCACCGTCCTGACAATTAGGGAGCATGCTAAGCCTCATTTTTACATTTTTGGACTGTTTGATGTGTTTAGATCAGCTGGAAAGCTTCTCTGTAGTCATTTGCTATCACACAGCTGGTGTGACACACAGACCCCCCTGAAATGCAGACATACAGTAGAGTGTGCATTGATACACTTTCATCTTTACAGCATGATCTCTCATTTTTAGTAGGCAAGGTTACTAGACTGAATCAGATGAAAGGGTAAAATGTGAAAAAGGAAACCTGGCCTTCAAAATTAATGAGTTATTAAATAGATGGTGGCAACTAAATTGGTTGTTAACATGGGAAGTTAGCTAATCTGGCCATTGTGCTAGGATAGTAATAACACAGGAGAAAGAGTCTCCTGGGTCCCAAGAAAATGGGCTTGCTGCTGCTATCAGTGGGAATCAAATATGTATAAACCCAGTTTAAATGAGATCAAAATCAAGCCCAATATAGCTATGGGTTAATATTGCAGGAAATAGCATGTAGACAAATGAAATGAGAACTTGGGGAAAAAATGAAATTGAAAAGCAAGTCTTTTGTAGGATGAAGAGCATATGTATTAAGATTCCTGAGCTGGAGTTATTTTCAAGGATGAGTAAAATTAGTATGTAAAATAAAGGAGATGGGGGACTTTAAAAAAAAAAAACAGTAACACAAGCTCTAGGGCCAGATCCTCAGTTGGTGGAAATTGGTATAGCTCAATTTCTGAGGATTGGGTTTGTGGGACTCACCTTCCAAATGGAAAAGCAAAATATAGTAGCAAAAAGAGTTAAAATATTGATGAAGGATGAATATTTTCTCTCTGCAGAATCAATAGTTAATTGACGAAGCACAAGAAGTTTGGATACAAGTTAAAGAAAAATAAGGTTTTCAGTTTACTCATAGTTATTGTTAAGTATCTTCAGAACGCTTAGAGAAAGTTGAATGTACTAAATATTTTCACCACTGTCAGGAAGGCCTAGGAAATAGCCAAGATGTTGCTCATGGGGGATTGAAGTGACTCATGTATCACACCATACTCTTGGTGGATTCTGGTGCTAAATCTGACAGAGAGAGAAATGGAAGGATTGCCCAAGAACGGGGGTGAGGGGATCCTCTCACCCAGCGTAGTGGCTCTTTCACCTACCCATTTCCCTGCTGCCAGCATAGGGGGCGGGAAATTGGATGATGTACCCAGGATTTCTGTATGTCCCGCTAATCCTCTGATACAGACCCCCTTGGGCCCACTGGCAGCCAGTGTAATGTAGAACACCATTAGGCAGCATTGAAGATTTGTGCTGAAGGACTGGTCCTCTACAGATACACACTCCTAAGCTACACACCCTCATGCACCCACCTGAGTCACACTGGCCATTCCTCAGCCATAGCTGAGTATCTTTGCCCGTGTTTAAGTGATTGGGCCGACCAGTTTGTTAATTTAGTTTGGTGAGCAAATATTCAGACAATATAATGAGACAATCTGGAAGCCATTACGAGGAAGTGAGGCACGTATGAGAGCTTTACAAGGCTGTTGTTGAGGAATAGCTTGGATCTGTGAGAAATTTTAATTACCTTACAGTTGAATGTTAAACTTGGTCTGTCTTTCTGACACCTCCTCTAGGATGTCTTGTCATCAGCTGAAACTTAATGTGACCAGAAATGCTCTCCTGCCCTGGCATGCAAAACCCTTTCAACTCCCCGCAGTCACTCTTGACAACACCACCAGGGCCATGGTCTTGGGATCACCTTCAATCCCACCCTTCCTCCCTCTTGTAAAGCACATCCAATCTGTGCTCAAATCATGCCACCAAAACATCTGTAAGGTCCATCTTCTGCTTTTCCCCAGACAGCCAGAGCTCTCATCCTGGCCTTTATTATGTCCCTGGGCCTGACTGTATGAAACTGTATAAAGAGAAAAAATGCACATGGACAAATAGTGTGCTAAAAAATGCACAGAAACTATTCAAGTGTGCCCAATGTCCTGGCCTGTGATTTTCCAGCGGTGATTGTATTTCCACAAGGAGATCGTGTCAGATCCCTGTTCAAATATGGTTTTGGCTAGCAAGGTTCAGCTTGAATTATAAATATGACATGACAGACTCAGTATCAGTATCTGCATTCAGCAAAGTGTCTGATAATTACCTACTGTGAGGCAGTTGTGGCTGTTCCTCCGTCTGCCTGGGAGAGAGGCCATACCCTTCACTACAAGTCCTCTGAAAGAGCACAGTTCAGGGGGGAATTAGCATCAGTTTCTCTGCCACTCGGCGTGGTAATCCAGTACTAAGCCTTGGGGCCCCAATCCTCCTACTGGACATTGCACCAAACAGTTAGAGGGCTCTAGCCTACAGTCAGGGTAGGGCAGGAGTGTCCACAAGCCGCAGGCCTCCAGCAGGGCGAAGCAGCAAGCAGTTAGATGGCCCAGGCTGGTATTTAGGGCAGAGCAAATAAGGAATCTATTCACCCAGGCCCTCAAACAGGGTGCGGCAGCAAACAGTCAGGGGTCCTGGCTCTGGCAGACCGCCGACAAACACAGGCTTCTTGGCCTGTGCTGGGGAGGCTGCCCCCCAGAGGTAGGCTGGCAGGGGTAGGGGGATGCAGGCCCACCCTACACCGCTGTGTCCAGGGCCTTAATAGTGGCTGTCTGGTTTGCCACTGGGTCAGTGGGGAAATCCGGCCGCAACACCAGGTGTCAGTCAGCCACACAGCCAAACTATATTGAGCTCCCTGGGGCTACTTTCTACACTCCTGTTTGAGGGGGGTACATTGGTGCTGGGATAAAAGGCTAATGGCAGCCCCAGCAACTCCTCGACATCTCCAGAGACTGAAAGCTCTGGCAGTCCCTCCAGATCTCTGGCGCTGCAGCTGTGGCCGTTGGGTCCGAGCTCCAGCAGTGGGTAAGAGAGGTCTTTCTCCTCTGACAGCTCCTCTCTAACTAACAGCTGGAGCATGGCCTTTTATATTTCTGGTTCCTGTCCCTCCCTTCTGCTTCCAGCAGAAAAAAAATCCATCCCCTAGAAAATAGTGGGATGCCTTGGCAAGAGGAGGGGCCATATGTATAAGATACCGTTACCTGTGAACACCTGGCAAAGGGAAGCCTGTACCATTTTAGCAGTGTGGCTAATTTGTCAAACCATTTTGGAAACTGATTCCTGTTAGCGTAGTTGTATCAGGCAGGCCCTGGCAACCAACAACGTGCACTGAGGTTTAAAAACTGGTATCTTTGTTTATGTTTGTGTATGTTTAAAAACTGGTATCTTTATAACAAGTATGTTGTTACTATACTGTCTGTTTCCTACAAGAGTACTGTGGGATAATAGATGAACACTGATTGGCAGATGTTCTACTCCGTGCAGGAATGGTGTGCAAAATATTCCTTATACTCATCTGCTAAACATTTACCAATGCATTCAGGAAGCTATATCCATTGCTCAGTAATCACTACTGTGAAAACAGCCATTTAGATCAGGCTATATCAGTGGAAGAGATCTAAGGAATTTACCATATGGTTTGACAATGATCATTCTATGTGAGTGAGCATGTTTTTTAGCTTATTGCCAAACCATTGCAAACATGCCCATTACAATATTATTATGACCCGAAGAAAATAAGTTTGCTGTAACTCTGTTCTTTAATATCCAATAAAAATAATAAATTGTCCATCCGGTGCAAATTTAAAAGATACACGTAGCTATGTTTTGTATAAATGTACTGGCTGTTAAAATTACCCAGTCATGCTATTTCTATTGCATACTTTTAATAAATGAAAAGAACCAGTGGAATCAGATATTTCTTGCAGCTAGCTGAGAAATTGAACCCTTTTCTTTTCATAGGTTTTCATCTGCTGATAGTTGCTGCTACTGGAGCATTTAATCATGACCTAAATCTTTTTAGCTTCTTAGCTCTGGTTAGGGAATGAATTTGCATTACCAAAGAGAAAAGGAAAAAGAAAATAAGAGAAATGAAGAGGCAGGGGATTATAAAAAGTATATGATGGTATTAGTGAACTATTCTCTGATGCAAATGAGAACAGTGAATACACCTTCAACAAATTCTTTCTTTCTTTCCTTCTTCAGAAGAATGGCAGGTGCTCGCTGGGGAAAAAATAGCAGCCACACATTCAATCTCAGTTCTTTGTTCCATCAATGATTCTTTAAAAATGATGAAAGTTCTACTTCAGAGGATTAGACTGATTTAAATGGTTTCTTTTAAACAGAAATTTGGAAGAAGGGGCAACATGGATATGCCTGCAAGCAGGAGTGATAAACAGATCTTCCTCTCTTCAGTCCTTGATTCATTTGTTTTGAAAATAACTGTGTCTGCTTTGAGTTTTGCACTAGACAATTGTGAATTTTGTTACCATTATGTGATCTTTGAGTAATTTTCTGCAGAGCTATTTACTGAAAAATGTGTGCTTTTGCCTTTCTTTACCCCCTCCATTTGTCCTGGAGCTTTGTTTTTTAAGCCTCTCATGTGTGATCAGGTCAGCCTTGGTATAAAAAAAAGTGTGCAATTTCAACAGAGTTTTAGTGAGATAAATACAAGTTATTAAGAAAGAGAAAATAATAACTGGCATTTATTAGTGTTGCCAAGCTGAGTTATGCTTATTTTCATGGGTTCAAGAGGTTTATGTATCACTATCACATTTTTGTCTACTATAAACCATAACTCTTATTACCATTACCTGGGAGGTGAGACATTCACTGTTGAGCTCTTTACTACCAACTGTGAATCTTGCCTCCATTAACATCTGTTTGAGTCTTTCCTGCATTGCTGCTTGTCTCTTATCATTCCACCGTAAGTAGTTTGTTTCCCTACACACTGCGTGGTAAAAATGGTGCATTCTGTCTCCATCTCCTGGGGGCTCTGCATCCTCAGAAGTTTTTCGTCCTCATCATGGGATTCAGCAGTTTGAATCTTTCCTGCACTGCTGTTAACTAAAACTCAGTGTGTCTACCGAGGTCCTTGGAAGAACTTTTATTTTTTTTTTAAATCATTTATTACCATTAATTCTGGCATCCAGGCTCATATGTTCAGAAAAGAAAATTGGTTTGATTCAAAACACTTACTTAAATAAAACCCAACCCTCATTTAAAATACTTTTATTTAAGTTAAAATAATGCCCACTATCGGTTTCTTTCTTTCAAAAGCCACATTAGGTCCCATATATATATATTTTTTTCTTCCAGAATCTTATTCATTCAAGATGAGCTTCCATCTTAGTGTCAGCAAGGCCTGTGATTGTTGTTCAGATATAGTACTCAAGAAAAACTGCAGAGCGAATCATGACTTGATAGGCTTTAGTCTGACTGTTGCAATAAAGGGGGTTAGTTTGGTAGGCAATCGGAGATATTCTGGAGCAGACTTCAAAGTCTACTAGGGGCTGCTCTTCTGAGGCCATAATTATCCTAGAGGATTATCTTGGTCCTAACAATCTGGGGGCCAACCTGTCCTATGGTGCATACTGGATCATGTAAATCACCAGTCATAGAAAGTGCCTAATAGTTAATGTGACATCTTGCAAAAAAGTTGTAAGCCTGGATTGGTCATTGAATATGAAAACGTCATGAAAGAGTTGCTGAAGTTAGGTTCTGAGAGATGCTTTCTGCTCTGCAGGTGTCATAGCTAATATAAGGCAAGATGACTGAAGGAGGGTTTTGAGAACAAATAACTAAAACAAAGAAGTGGATCTTCTATCTTAGGGTTTTCTATAGCACCCATCTCTGTGGTATTTAATGTGTTCCAGGCAAATTTGTTCTGTCTGAAGTCCCTTAATTCAATGTTTCTGGTTGATTTATGCACAGTGACATGTTTGAACCAAGTTGCATGTGCAGGATGAATATTTATAAATTTCTTATTCTAACATCCATCTCTAATAGCCTCTTTGAGTTGTTATGGATGTAACACACTGGCCAAGTGTGCCTTTGTTCTGCTGTAGTGCCTGGACCACAGGTGTTCATGAATTTGCTACTACCTCCAAACTAATGGACCTAGTTCTTCAGTTCAAGTAGTAGAGGCTCTTGCTTTTAGATCCAGTGGTTCTGGATTCACTCCCTGGAGATAACTTGACTGAGGGCATCATTCCAAGTCAGGGGACATGCTCGTTAGTGTGTTACGTGAATATGAGGCCCTTGTAACTTTGAGAGTCTTCTCTGTCTCCCAGCAAGCACAAGAGTAAATCAAAGTGAAACTCAAACTATGTTCCCTCATCCACCTTGCAGCAACTCTTGTAGCTAGTAGGGGTGAGGTTCAGGGCAGGCTGCCAAGTCTCAAGGCTAGATTATTTCCAACCAAAAGAGGTTAAAGTTGTTTCACTCATCTTTTTCTATTCTCTTGTATATGAATTGGATTGTTAACCCAACATGATTCTATAAATCCCCCTTTATTCTATGTTTGTAGTGTATTGTCCTGAATTGCCAAAAGACAAAACATAGGGATGTGAGACTGCCAATAAGCATTGGCTGGCAGTAGCTGCATTAACCCCTAGATTGCTGGGCCAGCATGGGGTATGTACGCCCCACGGCAGAAGGACTTTAACATTTCCTAGTTCATGGAAGGTATGCCATAACCCAAAGTTAATTACATTTTTCTTTTCCTAATGAAGATTAGCACTTCTATTTTCAAAATCATTTTAATGAATTGACTGTAACCACAGTTTGGACGTAACTATTTTTTTAAAGGTAGGCTTAATGAAAGGTATAGTCATGGACTCCTGTGTTCTTTTCACTTGGGGGATTTCTATTGTGTTGAAGTTTACAATTGATCTCAGACCTACTTTTCCCAGTAAAAGAATAGCCAAGGGATTCATCTTCCGGGTAAATGTGTCCTTGCAGTTCAATCAAGAATCATAAAATCTCTAGTGCTTTTAATCCTACCTTAGAACTAAGGAGAAAATAAACCATTATAAAATGAAAATCAGCAGATGGATATTTTCTGCGTTGGTCCATAAAGTTTATAGAATATCTAAATTTAGATGTTTAGCCCATCAGAATTAGTATTATGGAAACATGAACAGTTCAGCAGAAATACCTACAAATGAAGATTGAATTTTCAACAAACCACCATAAAACCAAGGCCATTAAGGAATACCAAAGGTAATATCAAGTGTGTAGAGAGACTTGATAGTTTCATATGGTCCATTTAGATGGACATCTTCAAATTGTGTAAATGTTTATCACGAACTAATAAGCGTTTAAAACAATGAAATCTGTGAATGGTGAAATAAACTGCTGACTCCATTATAGCATCTGAATTGCACTCGTCTGAATGTATTTTCTATTTTCCTGCAAATGCATTTCCTTCCTCTGTATTTTTGTTTCTTTTATTGATTTTATATTATTTTTGTTCATAGACCTGGGACCAACAGCTGAATGGTGTAGTAATTTACTACAAAACCTGCCTTCTACATCTATGCACCACTTCCTGTAGTGGCATGCCAACATACAATACAAAAAGATCCTATACAGACAATCTTTAAATCGTGGGGAGTGGTCTGAAGAAATGGGGGTGACAGTGGGGAAGAGCAAAAATATATTTTTCTGGAACATTAAAAAACCCAGTGCCAAGTACAGAGCTGTATTGGCTTTCTAGTGACAAAACTACATACCTCCATTGTGGCAAAATATAACCATTTTAGTGGATATCTAAGAAGACAGAGCCAGCCTGCAATTTGGTGTTCATGTCTGGGCTTCACAACGGAAGTTAAAGAGTTCAGAAATACTTACTGCAAAATAACGTCTATACTCTGTGGCCTCCTTCTACACATTAAAGCACATGCTTAATATTGTAGTGCACCACAACTTCCCACCCACGATTTTTTTAAAAATGATTTCCTCAACCACACAACTGCTAGAGACAGCAACCATTTTTTCTCTTATGCCCTGATTGTATGACAAGTATTAATTTCTATTATTCAGCTTTATAATATACATTGAACTCGTTTTCATGAAAATGGGAGCACTGGAGTATGCCATGCACATATCTTTTTTCAATACAGTACAAAATAACCTATTGTTTGTAAATGGTGCGAACAATAGGACCCTCTCACCAGCTCATTTGAATTTGTGAGTGGTTGGGCCACGGGAATAGCTGGGTCCAAAGAGTTTTGAACATGTTACAGCGAGTGTTCTAGAAATACAGACTGACCTTGTGGTTAGAACAGTTTTTTAACAGGTGCTGAAAATGGCTTGGGCTTGTCGTCTACACTACTGGCCAAACTGTTTTCAACTCTGGTTGAGTGAGTCAATGCAGTTCATGAGTTTGCTGTCAATGTTAACATCTTTCAGCTACAAGGGTCATTTCCCTAACACCAACAGGACCTCAAAGTGTTGGTGTAAACATGACAAAACATGAAATATTCTGAATAACTGGTGCTTCATTCAGAACACTTTTGATTTCAGAATTAAATGTCTTAAAATATATTAAAATCACTAGCCTTCATTCAGGATTAAATCCATGGCAAATTTGCTGTTTACCCTTTTTCAAAATTATAGACTGCTCATGTACACATCTTTGCAGACAGGGGTGCTGGGACAATTTGTATAGTGGGGGTGCTGAGAGCCACTGAACCAAACGGTAAACCCTGTATATGATGGAAACCACTTCAAGCCAGGAGGTGCGGCAGTACCCCCAGTTTCTCTTGTTCCAGCACCTATGTATGAAGGGTTAATTGTTTTTTCCATAAATCGTCTCTCTCTTACAAATGTGATGCTTGCATAGAAATGGCTCAAGGAGTTTATTAATAGAAATGCTTTGTGTTTAGTTGCTCTTTATTTTTGCAAAAAAATAAAATAAAATAAAATTTAATTTCTACCTGCTCTTGTTTTTCCCTGCTGTGTACAACATTCTCATTGTTAATTAGTTTATTTATTGTATAATGATAGAATTGTTTTCTTCATACAGCCTACTGTGGTCTATTTTTATTAATGTAAATAATGTTATTTAATTAATCAACCTTCACAGTCCTGATGAAGTCACACATTTTAAGAAGGGGTTTTTTTTCATTATTTTCGTCTTTGTTTCCTGTTGAGATGACAAGGGTATTAATGAAATTCAGTTTTGACTGCTTCTTTATGTTCCACCCCCACCCCTGCCTCTTTCTGTAAATCATGCCCTACCTCTATGGATGTACTCTCAACAGACACTTACTATTTTTGAATACAGTTTCGTATATTTAAATCATCTCTCAGGTTGTCTGTATGACCTACTGTACCACCAAACTCTAAACAAAAGCAAGTGAAAGGGTGCAATCAGATCCTGAACTACTTACAAATATCATCAGCATTCTAAGTCCATGCAAACCCTGGAATATTGCTGATCCTAAGACTGTAGCAGGCCATTCTACTCAGCAAGAAGATCTGTCTGCCATGGGAACTCGATAGCACAATCACTCTACTCTAAGGTCATGGACTGTGGAGCTGAAGCTTGTCAAAAGAAAATTTGCGTCTTGGATTAACCACACTCCTACCTGCAGTTATGCTCGCCTCAGGGACTATTACTGTTCTAAGCTATGGTTGCATTCATGGACAGTTACTCAGGTGGATGGGTTTGGGCTGAGTTTGGATGGAGTTGTTTAAAACTAAGTGCTGTACCGTGCAGCTTGTAATTGCTACTTGTCTCCTTGAAGAGGAATGATATGTAGACTTGTGAAATGTGTAGGTCCTGGTCCAGCTTTTCCATGCATTGATGAAATTCAGTGGATTTACTCAGAAGTTATACTGAGATGAGCACAAAATCCAACGGATATTATTTTATAACAGAAACTCTGGGAGTAATGTCTGAGCTTCCTGCAGCCAAGCCCCAGGCAGTGCCTTTGAATAAACACTTTACTTTTGCAATCTCTTGGTTAATGTTAGGAGGAACCTCTCAGTGGGAGCTATCATTTTATTCATACTTGTAGAAATTTGGGATTTTTTTTAACCTTAAGCTGTGTATTGTCCCTTTGCTGTTCTTCCCTGGCTCAAAGCTTGTGACGAGCTAAGACACAGAAGCACATGCACACTGGCCCTTGGCCTCTAAAGATGCCTCAATATCAGGATGATTAATGAGAAAAAAATATAATAAATGGCTGTCCATGGCTTATTTCAGCAACAAAACTGTCCAGTGTGGCTTCTTAAAATTCCTCCCACAATAATAAATCTGGTGGTGACTCACAGAACACTGTCAGGGTACCCTTGGATGTCCTGAGGTGTACAAAATGACTCTGGAGTTTCCATTATAAGAAGCTATGGCGGCTAGCTTTTAGTTGAACCAGACTTTTATTTAAAAGGTTTTGAATTCACATAAGCATTTTGATCATGAAACTATGATGATGGTCCTAGCAAGCAGTATAATCAATTCAAAGAAATACAGATTTTTTTCCCTTAAAATATTCAGAATCTGTGTCATATTTTGGTAATTACTTTTGAATGGCTGATTTGCTTTTCATTCTGTAAGCATTTAAGCCCCAAGCCTACAAACCTTATCCATGCAAAACTTGTAAATGTATCGGCTCCTCTCTTACAGGGGCCCTGGTGGGGGCTGTGGAGGAGAGAGAAGGTATTGTATTTAGTCTCCAAAAGAGTAATTCAACTTGGAAATCTAATCTAAAGAAATTTCAGCTAACCCTGACTCCTGAAACTTTTTTATACACCAAAAAATGTTGATTTGGAAACAACGATTGTAAGTTTACGTTAAACCCTCTAAAATAGAATCCACTGAATTCCCTTTTCACAGTTAGTATTGGAGAATGTGAAAACAAGGAGACTTTTTACTTTTACTTTCACCAGCAAATTGGTTAAAGTAATGGGATGTAGCAACCAGTGACATGAAGAGAATGTATCTAATTTTCTTTCTATATAGTCAAGAGTCATGCTGATCCTCTGCTTATGCTTTAGGGCAAAGCTATGTTCCTCCCCCCCTTCCCCTCAGTTGGTCCTATTACTTGCTAAGATTGGGGTCAAGGGACTGTGACCAAGATCCTGATCTCATTTGGAAATGTGCAGATGTTGAATGAATATCCTGCCAGGAGGGACCGGCCCACCCAATAGAGCAGGGCATGCTAGTGACTTTGCAATGCTGTCCCCCACTCTTGGCGGATTTAGTGCTGGTTTGAGGGCCAACAGCCTGGTTTTTTGCAGCAGTGAATCTGACACATTAACTTCAATGGGACTACTGTAACTAGAGTTTTTATCTAGAGAGAGACAAGAGAGAAATCTCTTTCCCTAAATTTCCCCCAATTTGATAATCTATGAATGTTACTTTTGTTCTTACTTATGCTCAGCACAGTCAAACCATATATTGTCTATAATCCTGTGATTTCCCCCCTATATTGTTTTAAAATGTGTTCCAAATCTTCATGCATTCTTTCCTTTTTGTCCTCTAACATGTATACCTTTCTACATGAGGCTGTGTCTGCAAGCTCTATTAGAAATTCTTTTCCAAGTACGCCATTCGTCCTTCTGATGCCTAGATATGATTCTCTTAGTAATGAGAAAGCTATTAGATATCCATTTTCACATTGATTTAGGGACTCCATTAATTCCTGAAACATGTTGGAATGCAAACTCATAGCTGTACACTTATTTTTCTCCAAATATTATTCCATTATTAATGCTAGTGTACTACAACATATTTTAACATTTTTGCATTCAAAAAAGATTATTATAATCACCTAAAACTTTTCAGCTGTTCCAACATTTATTATTGCCACTTAAACCAAGTATGCATCCTATGAGAGATGGTCCTAAATGTTTATAGATTCCAAGGCCAGAAGGCTTTGATCATCTAGTCTGACCTACTGCATAACACAGGCCAGAGAACTTCCCCACAATATTTCCAAGAGCAGATCTTTTAGGAAAAAAAATCCAATCTTAATTTAAAAATTGGCAGTGCTTGAGAATCCACTATAACAATTGGTAAAAAGTTAATTACTCTCACCTTTTATGAAAGATATTAAACATCTGTTTTAATGCAATATCTCCTGCAGTTTTATAGTGCTTGTCTTTTCTAGATTTGTGTCCCGTTTTCATCAACGCATGGAAAGTTTAGTCTTTTTTTGCCCTTGACATGTTTCAGATAAATAGGAATTCTGGTTTGCAGACTTAACACACAACACTATATTATGCGGCATTGATAACTTTTATACCTTAAGCATGATTTGATAGGTCTCTGAGTTGGTTTTGGCAGACCTTTTCCCTAAATACTCCCTAAAAAGCAAATATTGCCACTGGGGATTCATTTTTGTTTGCTTAAATTTAACAAAAATTTATGAAGCTTTCTTTATTAAAAAGGCCCAATATTTTACAAACTCCAGCTTTACTCAGATGCCCCAGCACAACATTTACTTGCTTATGCTTCTTGTTACACTTGTATAACTATAGATGTCTAAAGAACGAGGAGTACTTCTGGCACCTTAGAGACTAACAAATTTATTTGGGCATAAGCTTTTGTGGGCTAAAACCCACTTCATCGGATGCATGCAGTGGAAAATACAGTAGGAAAATATATATATACACAGAGAACATGAAAAAATGCGTGTTGCTAGACTAACTCTAACGAGATTAATCAATTAAGGTGGGCTATTATCAACAGGAGAAAAAAACTTTTGTAGTGATAATCAGGACGGCCCATTTCAAACAGCTGATAAGAAGGAAAAATCATGGAGCAGGAAAAATTTTTCCCTGGAAAAATCATGGAGCAGGTCCTCAAAGAATCAATCCTGAAGCACTTGCATGAGAGGAAAGTGATCAGGAACAGCCAGCATGGATTCACCAAGGGAAGGTCATGCCTGACTAATCTAATCGCCTTTTAGGATGAGATTACGGGTTCTGTGGATGAAGGGAAAGCAGTGGATGTATTGTTCCTTGACTTTAGCAAAGCTTTTGACACGGTCTCCCATAGTATTCTTGTCAGCAAGTTAAGGAAGTATGGGCTGGATGAATGCACTATAAGGTGGGTAGAAAGCTGGCTAGATTGTCGGGCTCAACGGGTAGTGATCAATGGCTCCATGTCTAGTTGGCAGCCGGTATCAAGTGGAGTACCCCAAGGGTCGGTCCTGGGGCTGGTTTTGTTCAATATCTTCATAAATGATCTGGAGGATGGTGTGGATTGCACTCTCAGCAAATTTGCGGATGATACTAAACTGGGAGGAGTGGTAGATACGCTGGAGGGCAGGGATATGATACAGAAGGACCTAGACAAATTGGAGGATTGGGCCAAAAGAAATCTGATGAGGTTCAATAAGGATAAGTGCAGGGTCCTGCACTTAGGACGGAAGAACCCAATGCACAGCTACAGACTAGGGACCGAGTGGCTAGGCAGCAGTTCTGTGGAAAAGGACCTAGGGGTGACAGTGGACGAGAAGCTGGATATGAGTCAGCAGTGTGCCCTTGTTGCCAAGAAGGCCAATGGCATTTTGGGATGTATAAGTAGGGGCATAGCGAGCAGATCGAGGGACGTGATCGTTCCCCTCTATTCGACATTGGTGAGGCCTCATCTGGAGTACTGTGTCCAGTTTTGGGCCCCACACTTCAAGAAGGATGTGGATAAATTGGAGAGAGTCCAGCGAAGGGCAACAAAAATGATTAGGGGACTGGAACACATGAGTTATGAGGAGAGGCTGAGGGAGCTGGGATTGTTTAGCCTGCAGAAGAGAAGAATGAGGGGGGATTTGATAGCTGCTTTCAACTACCTGAAAGGGGATTCCAAAGAGGATGGCTCTAGACTGTTCTCAATGGTAGCAGATGACAGAACGAGGAGTAATGGTCTCAAGTTGCAGTGGGGGAGGTTTAGATTGGATATTAGGAAAAAACTTTTTCACTAAGAGGGTGGTGAAACACTGGAATGCGTTACCTAGGGAGGTGGTAAAATCTCCTTCCTTAGAGGTTTTTAAGGTCAGGCTTGACAAAGCCCTGGCTGGGATGATTTAACTGGGAATTGGTCCTGCTTCGAGCAGGGGGTTGGACTAGATGACCTTCTGGGGTCCCTTCCAACCCTGATATTCTATGATTCTATGATTCTATAAGGTGTGAGTAACAGTAGGGGAAAAATTAGCATGGGGAAATAGTTTTACTTTGTGTAATGACCCATCCACTCCCAGTCTTTTATTCAAGCCTAATTTAATGGTGTCCAGTTTGCAAATTAATTCCAGTTCCGCAGTTTCTCATTGGAGTCTGATTCTGGGATGGGAGTTGGCCTTTCTGGAAGGTTCATTCCATGATTTCCAGGAATGTACTTTTAGTATTCTTTGATTTCAGGTCTTTGTGTGTCTTCAGCACCTAATCCTCTACACTGATGGCTTTTCTAAATTCTGATTAAGCCTTTAGTGAAGCTTTGATGCTGAAATGAGATCCACATGACCAGACCTATGTCCCTGCATAGAGTCCCGCTGAAATCATTGGTGGTCCATATAGATTCAGGCCTCAGCTCTCAGGAGTCCAATTGTGAAGTCAGGGCCTAAAGACCTGGTCCAACTTCTATTGTTTTCAATGGAGATTGAGTTGGGCTCTCAGTTTGTGAGGTTATTTGTTGTGATCACTTTGTCTGCTAAAGGAAGCAAGAATTTCCACTTTTGTATTCTGCTTCTCCCCTGCAGCTGTAACGGAAGCTGCAAGTGTTCATCTCACTTGCCTATGATTAGAATTTTCTCCAGGTGTCACTGTTCCGGGGCTTCTTGCATCACTGTTACTTTTCTGGTGTCTGAGTGCACCTCTTACCTGTCTTGGGGTGGAATTTCACAATGCTTTCTCTCCCAGAGCTGGATCTGGTTATAGTGCCATATTTACAGCAATTTATTACACTGTAGATCTGAGTGGAATCCTTTGTTTCTTCCATTTGGGAGCCTGTGACCAGTGATACAATGGCCAACAGACTACTTAAAACAAGTATGTTGTTAGCAAATGGTACATCACATTAGAGAAAATGATCTCAAAGCAACAAACCCACCATGCATATTTAGATTCATTTAATCTCATGCTTCACTACAAGCCAAGTTTGAAGGGCTTTCCTCTTGAGTTACGAGAACAGAACAGACCCAACTTGCATTATTGAAGAAAACCCAGTAGATCCTGGAATCCAGCCTGGTCTCTGTTTGACTTTCAGATGTTGTGTCTCCCAGGCTGTTCTCTCTCAGGGAAAACTCCTTTTCAAAGCCTCCCTGTGGGCCTGACCCAATTACCATATTGCTTTGGGAGGGAGAGGGGGGCCTAGGTGTGAAGTCTTCATGTTGACTTAGAATGGTTTTACCCCATTGACTATCCAGGCCATTCAACAAAATGCCCCTGTGATTATTGTTCCATTGTTTGGCAGTCAGACTCATTCAGCCTTAATGGCTTGCACTCACAGGCCTTGTGACTGTTGGGGAATGTCTGACAACATCTTCTCCATCTGACTCCAACCCTCCATGTTGGGCATCCTACACATAAAATGTATTTTGGGGTTCCGATCAATTTGTTTAATCTAAAAATGTAAATTTGGCATGAAACATTTTGCAAATTCATGTTGGTTTTCCTGATCAATCATGTAGAAAATAAAAAATAAAAGGGCAAACAAAATTCTGAAAATGTCAAAACATTTCATTTCAACATTTTCAAAATGTAACATTTTGATGTTTTGATTCAAAATACCTTTTTTCATTTTGAAATGTCCTTCTATATTGTTTAATTTTTAAAAAAGAAAT
Source organism: Lepidochelys olivacea (assembly GCF_965140295.1). Lineage (NCBI taxonomy): Eukaryota > Metazoa > Chordata > Testudines > Cheloniidae > Lepidochelys > Lepidochelys olivacea. The sequence goes on from NC_140414.1 coordinate 101,594,166, forward strand.
ACAAAGCTCTAAATCAAAATTAAATGTTTCATTTGAGCCAAACAATTTTGTTTGTTTATTTATTACTTTTCAGTTTGTCAAATTCAAAAAACAAAATTGTTTCAGGTCAACTCAAAATGATTTTTTTTTCTAATTTTTTTTGGTTCAATCTGCAAACCAAAAGTCTGGTATTCGCACAGCTGTCATTACCAAACACTGCTAAATTAATAACACTGGGTACTCACTTATGTCTCTTTATAAAGATATCATAAGTATCAGTTTTAAAAATAGAGTGCAACTACCTTGAGTCAAATTTTCCCCTGGCCTCAAATCAGCCTCCAATGTTCCAAATGTTTATGCCAGCAAAAGTGTGTCCATCTATTCGTATATTTAAAACAGGGTCAAAATATGGAGACTGAGGCTGAAAATATGTCCTGTCAAAGTGTGGTGGATTTTTAATAGTGACCACTGCCAACCTTTATTTCTAGAAAATACTTTGGGTGCACTTTGGGTGCACTACCTTTTTGACCTACCCTTTGGATGGCAGTACTTCTTTACTTAAGAATCCTGTAACAACATTGGTAAGACTGAAACCTAGGTACAGTTTAACTCAGAAAAACATTTTAATTCTCAAATCAGTACTTTGGAATAACACTGCAATTTAATTTATTTTTAAAATAATTATCACAATCTAATCTCTAGAGCATTAGTACTTAAAAGACAAGTTTGCAAGATTTATTTTTATGGAGAACAACGTTTCTAGCCATCTATCACTTTCCCTCTACACATGTTTGGACTCCACATAAACCTACTAGTTACTAGTAGATCTTTCCCTTTAGTTTCAGCTTTGGAATGAAAACAAGCTGCATATGGAGATGAGCTGTTTTGTTGATGGGCAATTCATATATCAGCAACCCTGACTTACCAGCTGTTCACAAATTTCACAGACACTTGTTCTGTTTGTCACTCTGTTGGTCCACCTTCTACCTCATCTGGAATTGATGGTAGCATTCCACAATAAATGCAGGTATGTGATGATTGCCATTTTTGCAGGGCAGCCATGAGAGAGTATTTAATTACTAATTCAGACACATCATCATTGCCTGCATTATACAATGTAACACCATAACATGGCTATAAAACAAAATGTCAGCTAGCTGCTGCCAAAGTTATAGGAGGATGTGTACATGATAGTATTTTTTTGGCAGAAATATTTCCTCTAATACTTCCTCTCTCTTAGCCAAAATAATGCTGGGAACTGGCTGCAATCAAAAATTTGGTATTTTTCCTGCTATTCTTAAAGTAAACTAAGATTAGAAGAGTGAAGAACCATCCATCTCTAAACATCATAGGTCAAAATTTCAATACACAGCCCCTGTCTGTACACACACAATCTCTTGTATGTGAAATTTTTATTTATTTAGGCATGGACTCTTTTGTGTACAAGTAATATAATTTACATGTGTAACCCCTTTTGGGGTTTAGAGAGCATGGCCCCTTTAAATCTTTTTCCTAACTGGGGAGGAGGAGCAGTGAGAGAAAGGAGGGAAACTGGAGGCTGTTGTTCTGGAGCTCCGGAGAGAGAAGGGCTGCGGCAAGCAGGCCCTCGCAAAGTGAAGTAGAGAGAACATGCCTGAAGCCAGGGATTGACAGGGCAGCTGACTGGGGACACCCCAGGACAGGAGCCAGGAGGAGCACTGTGCCAGGGAGGAATCGCCCGAGATGGATGAGTCGGAGCTGGATCCAGTATCACTGCTGGCCAGAGCTGAATGGGACTGTGAGTACTGGGGCTTGTGACTCTGCATTGGGAATAAGGAGGGAGGCTGCTAGCTAGTTAAGTGGGGAGGTGGTTGCTCTGTGTGGCTTTGCAGAGAGTGGCAGAAGAGGACACCGGAGGGGCGGGGTGGCCCTAGACTAGCTGCCAGCAACTGGCGCCCTGGGCAAACCATGCAATCGGCGCCCCCAACCCCCAAACCCCAAGGGCAGATCTAGGCTGAGGTTTTTGGTAAATTGGGAAACATTTTGCCCCTTTTTTCCTTTTAATGTTTTTTAAGCTTTTTTAAAAAAAAAAAAAAGAAACAAACCAGAGCCTTAATTATTCGGTTTGTCCATCCCTCTGTCCAACTAAAGTTTCTGAGATCAGATAAAACAGACACACGAAATTTTCGGAATAGATTTCTACATGACAGCTAGATGATATTTCAGTCCAATTTCAAATAAAAATGAATTAAAAATGTTAATTGTAATTTTTATGGTTACAAATCCAAAATCATCCGTTATGCTATCCTGCTTTAACTGCCATTACCACCACATCCAATATAGAAAGAAATAAGAAAACTCTTCAATGAACTTTAACCTGTATTTACAAAACACTGCGACTAAAAAACACTCTGTGATCTTAAAACATGACTTTTCTTGCTTTATGTTTTGAAAATTCAGTCACTAGTTCTTTTAGACCCAGTTTTTCAGCTATTTCATACTCTATTGACATTGTGGCAAGTGCAACAAGTCTCTCTTGCACCATTGTTGAACACAGGTATGTTTTTATCAATTTTAACTTAGAGAAGCTACGTTCCCCACTAGCTACGAAAACTGGCAAAGTTAAAAGAATGCGTAGAGCTATACAAATGTTTGGAAAACTGTCTGTGAGTTTATTTTCATGAACTTCAGTAGTTCTTCAGGAGTGGAATTTTCTTAAGTGATCTTGAAAAAGCCTGAAGCTCACTACATGAATCTGTAGCATCAATGTCTTTTGAATTTTCATGAGTCAATGCTGATTCCAGTTTCATATAAAATTCTCTTATCTGTTTTGCTGTTTTCTTTTGCAAGCTGTGGATATCATATAGAAGGCCAAATACTGACTCTAGCTGCTGCATCTGTTGAAATCTTTTGTCAACCGAGTGAATAGCAGTATCAAGGACTGCGAAGCAGAAATTCACTTTGAACCTTTGTTTTGGGTTCTGAATGGTTGTGTCTTGTCCTTCATACAAAACCTGCTGTTTCTTTTGCCGAATGTGAACTGGCTCTGGTTCAAATTCTGTTGGAAAGTCTATTTCTTCAGCAAGCTAGAGAGAATCTACCAGTGTTCTTTTGAACCCTTCATCACTTCTGAATTCCTCCAGAATATTTTTAGTTTGCTGCAGTTTTTGAATAGCAGAATGTATGTTCAAGTTCTTTTCCTGAAGCTGCTTACTAGTGAGGTTAATCTCGAAAAGGATATTCTACCACAAAATGAGTGAAGTCACAAATTTGAATTTGGAAAGGCCATTTGCAAGAGCTTCTGCATCTGAACATGCCATATTGCCAGATGATCCAATAAAGGTAGTATCAGAAATTTCAATTAGGGCATCATAAATGTTTCCAAGTTCATAGCAAAGAGACTTCAAAGCATCAATGCAACTCTCCCATCTTGTCTGACTAAGTGGTTTCACAGTTAGAGAATTCACATGGCGAGTCAAAATCTCCCAACCGCATGTTGACCCTGAGAAAAACACATAAACATGTTGCACCAGGTCAAAGAAACTGCTTGCCTCCAAACAGCATCTAGCAGCATCATTGACAACCAAATTCAGAGAATGCACACTGCAAGGATCAAAAAAGGCCCTAGGATTGATTTTTATCATTCTCCTTTGCACACCATTGTCTTTACCCTTGAGATTACTCCCATTATCATAGCCTTGGCCATGTAAGTTTTCAACAGATAATGACATTGTTTCAAGCTCTTGTAGAATAGTTTCAGTCATAAATGTTCCAGTCGTCTCCTTCAGTGGTATGAAATCCAAAAATTGTTCCTTTATGAGCACGTCAATGTTATCTTCATCTGCAGACTTTTCCATATACACAAAACGAATGATCGTCATTTGTTCAACATGACTCGCATCTGGTGTACAGTCCAGTATTATTGAAAAGTATTTTGCAGAATGGGCAGCTTCTACAATTTTCTTTTTAATGGCATTTGCTAGGATTTGAATCAGTTCATTCTGCATATTTTTTCCTAAGTAATGAACCTGTGTTTCATGATCAGTTATTTTACGTAGATGCTTCTTCATGACTGGATCAAACAAAGCTAGGTATTCAACAAATTTTTAAAAGTTTCCAGTACCTGGAGTATATATATTTTTATTTCTACAGCGGCCACGGAATGCTAAATTTTGCCCACTGAGAACTCTCACTAAAGCAATCAGATGCTCTAAAATTTATTGCCAGTATTCTTCTTTTTCCTTGATCACACGTAAATTTTTTTCATTGATAGGTTTTCCTTTTTTCAATTGTAATTCAGTTCTTTCCAATTTTGAAAACATTCCAAATGTTCTGTACTTTTCATGTGAAGAGAGAATTGAAGATATATTTTTCCAGTGCTTCAAACCATTTTCAGTAAGTTTATGTACCAATTACCTGATTTCTAAACAGCTTGCAGCAAAAGCAAAACACAGAGTCCATCGACAATGAATATTGTATCCAGTTTTCTTTTATTTTCATCCTTAAGGAAGGGAAATTCATGAACTTGTTCGGGTCTATGTTCCACGAGAATTTGCCGCACACTGTCATCACATCTGAGCCATGAAGCTGGGTCCCCATACTGTAACTTGTTTGTAACTTCCTCATCCTTTCTTCCTTCTACTTCATTTACTTCAATTTCTGCATGTGTCTCTGAAAGTGAATAAATTTTCTCCACTTCCACATCAGTCTGATGCTGTGAGCTGCCTTCATCTAGAAGTAGGTTTCCATCATCTTGAGTTTCCAAACTGCTTTTTTGTGGATGTGAGCTACCCTCATCTCAGAATAATTTACCTTCATCTTGATGTTCCAAACTGCTTCCATGAGGATGTGCACTAACCTCCTCTCCAAGTAAAATTCCTTCATCTGGATGCTGTGAATGGCTTCCATCTTTATTTGGATTAAAGAGAAGATATTTCAGGAAGGATCCCTGCTGTTTTGCTTGGTCCTTTTCCTTCTCAGCTTTTCATTTATGATACTCAGCTCCCAAGGGTTTTCTTTTTCCTCTGTCTGCCATGGGGCATTTGAATATTGTTATGTACTGTGCTCCCGACTGCAAGCACGATAGCGTTAAGGATGGCTGACACACCACATGATTAGCGATTTAAACCGCATTGCAGCCATCCCAACGTGTCTTTTCACTGCTTAAAGGTTCAGTGATTAGTAACATACACTCCCTTACCTATTAAAACAATTAGTTACAGCATTTACACGGAAACAAAATGACCTTTTTTGACGTTATAACCTGACACTGGTTGTTTGGAAAGTAATCCCCTTCCTCATGGTTACCCACTTGGAGTGTGGTGTCATCACTTTTGTAGTCTATTAAGCTGTAGCTGTAGGTCACCTGCTCTGGCCTTAAAGGGCTTAAAACAGCCCAGGAGAGGGCTGTGGCAGGAAGCAAGCAGTTCCCAGGCTGACTGGGGGAAGCAGGCTCAGCTGTGGCCACACCCCAATCAGCGCTCAGCTGGCCCTTATAAGAGGGCAGTGGGCCAAGAGCAGACTGTCTCCTCTAGCTATGGAGGGAGACTGGCCTGGCTGCTGGGGAGCATACCAGAGTACCTGAGGTGGAGCAGGGCTGGGGGAAGGCCAGAGGAGCTGGGAAGTTCCAGCCTAGAAATGCCCCCCCACCCAGGCTGCAGGCCTCCTGTAAGGCTGGATAGGTACTGGGGCTGCAGGGGGCAGCCCAAAGGTAGGCAGAGGCAGCAGGTCCAACCCTGCCTTGCCTGTGATGATTGGCTTATACACTGAAGTCCTCCCTAGTGTGCGGGGGCTCAATGGTGACTGGCCGTAGCCAAAGACTGAGGCGAGGTGGGGATAATGGGTGGGGGTTCCCCAGGGAGGGGAGACCCAGAGACTGTGGGGGTACTGCCAGGGGGCAGCACCCTGGGTAAAAGGGGCACCGGAGTCCAGGAGGGACACGGGGGCCAGGGGAAGCAGGACACCGACCTGCAGAGGGTGCTCTGGAGGCTGGAACTCTAATTCCCTGGATGACCAGCAGGTGGTGCTGCAGGGGCGAGTCCCGCACCGTGACACAAGTGTTAACGCTGTTACTTTTCTTTTATGGACTTTATTTATTACATGTGAACCAATTATAACAAAGAAAAGTTCATAATTATACAGCTCGATAATACTGCTAAGGTTTATAATGCTTAAAGATACTCACATTTTGAATTTATAATTCTGAAAGACGTTATTCTTTATTCTTTGGCACCAAGAAACACACTTTTCCAGAGTATTTGCTCAATTCTTAACCATCTACCTGTGACATGTTAAAATGACCGTTTGACATGGATCAACTTGCAAATTCTCCACTCTACATGAATTTCCAACTATGCGACCTTGATGTATATTTGAGTCAGGTGTCACTAGCATTACAGCTCTTGCTGCTGGCAGATGTATTTCATTGTGGCTGAGTTATTGCTTATCAAAATTGTTGAGTGGGTCACCTTGACACTATGTCACAAATTGAAATTTTTTTTTGCTAAAATATTATTTATTTTTGCAGTAAATAAAAGATTTGACATATTAAGAAACTATCAGAAATGTAGAGAAATGAATTATAATTCATATTCCCCATGTACATGCAAGGGAATTGAAATGATGACATCTTCATTATTTTATTTGTAATTTTCTTCATCCTTTTCTTTTTTTTTTCATTTTCTTTTTTTAAAAATTTGATTTTTTTCCCTCAAATGTGGTGCCCCATTAACTTGGCACCCTAGGTGATTGCCTAGTTTGCCTATATGGACGTGCTGCCCCTGTGGAGGGGTTCGTTGGGGAAAGTTTACTGGCAGTGAAGATGACCAGGAGCACCCAAGACTCGCCACTGGATTGGAACTTTGCTCAGGACTCCTGAACTCTGTGTGCAGACACATTGCTCAGTGTCTGCCCTTTCAGACTGCGCTACCACTGGGCCTGTGGGTGCCTTGTGTTGAATGCAACCCTGTTTTACCGCTCCCCTTATATTTCCCCTTGTTATTTTTCTCCTCTCATCCTTCTGTAAGTAAATATTTCTCTTTTTTATGTCCATTGCACTTTTCCAGTATGTGTGTGTGTTCACTCTGGGGGGTTTGGAACAGATGGCCCTGGGGTGGAAGGGATTTTCCTGCTGCATTCCTGCTCGCACTTTCTCTTGGCGAGAGCTGCCTGCAGAGCAGGCTCCATCTTGGCCAGGAGGGTGCTAAAGTTACACATGTATACATTATGTATGTATGTATGTATGTCTAGTAGTAAAGCTTGCAGAAGTGTTACTGCATACAAAATTACACGTGCTTGTCATATTCCTGTGTAAAATTGCTTGATCATGCAAATGGAGACCAGATTGTGATCCCTTTGAAAATTAGGGCATATTGAGGTTGTATTCTCCACAGAGATGAGAAATATTTCTAGGTTATACATAGCAGAAACATGCCTCCATAACTACCAAAATACAATGTATAATTAGAGTGAATTAAATCATCATAGGATCATAAAACTACATTCCCCCAACTGACTGACAGAAAGTATTGTGTGAGCTGGGAGAAAACTTTTTATGGGATTGAGATTGACAGATGTGAATTTATCCTTCCATTAACATAACTATAAGCATAAATCCCACTAAAACAAAAGGAGTGTGTGACCTTGTCCAGAAACTTTTGCCAAGTATTGTTTTGGAAAGGCGTGGAAGTGGGGGACGAAGGCACAACACAAAGAAACTGAGAACAGACAAGAAAGACAGAGGCCATATCTATACTATAAACTTTGGTCAATGCAAATTACATTGGCATAAAGCCACAGCAGTTAGTATATCACTCATGCGCATGCATGCTTGGCTGTTTGCATCAGTGCTTCACATATTTATTAGGAGTGCTTGTGTTGGTTTGCAGTGCGGTGCACTATGGGTAGGTATCACAGTGTGCCACTCGCCATCATCCAGCATGCTGTCTTTTGGGAAATGTTCACAATGTATTGTGTGGCCGGGATGATAGGTGCAAGGGGTAATGTTCCCACCATGCAACTTTCTCCATTCCATAATGCCATCCACATCCCATAATTTTCACAGCTATTTTAAAAATCCTAACAGCACTTTTTGCTGTCCACCATCTCTGACAGAAGTATGGAGCCCAGAGATCTCTGCACTATCGTTGTGACCATTACAAGCACAGGATGAATGATCCTCCAATATGTGCAGAACCCCAAGAACTGCAACAATCGTGGACATGACAATTTCTTCAAGGGCAAATTGCTGAGGACACAGCGAAAACCAACTCAAGATTGTTGTTGGTATTTATGGAGCAGCTGCAGACAGTCAAGCACCATGTCTGGCCCTGAGAAATGAGACCTGACTTGTGGGACTGCATCATAAGGCAGGTTTGGGACAACAAGCAGTGGCTACAGAACTTTTGGGTGCAGAAACACCAGAATGAGAGCTGCACTGACAGTTGAGTAGTGAAAGGTTAGAGCACTAGGGAAGCTTGCAATACTGGATTGCAACCAGTCAGCAAGAAATCAGTTTGGAGTTAGAAAATCCACAGTGGGGTCCCTTGTTATGTAAGTTTGTAGGGCCATTAATTATCTCCTGCTATGCTGGACTGTGACTCTCAGCAATGTGCAGAACATAGTGGAATGATGTGCAGCAGTGGGGTTCCCGAACTGCAGTGGGGTACTAGATGGTACTCACATCCCTATTTTGGCACCATCCCACCTTTACACAGAGTACATCAGCAGAAAGGGCTACTTTTCTAGAGTTATGGAAGCATTGATGCATCACTGGGATGTTTCACTGACATCAATCTGGGCTGGTGGGGGAAGGTTTGTGACACTCGCAAGCAAGGACATTCTTTCCTAATGGGTGGATTAACACTGGTGATGTTGAAATTCCAATACAGATTCTGGGGGTCCCCGCCTACTTCTTGACCCTGGCTTATGAAGCCATATGCTGGTCATCTTGTCAGCATCAAGAAAAGAGTCAACTACCAGTTCAGCAGATGCAGAATGACTGTTGAATATACTTCTGGTAGATTAAAGGGACCATGGCGGTGTTTACTCACAAGATGGGATATTTTTCTCATTAAAATTCAAACAGTTAAAGCCTCCTGTTGTGTGCTGCATAATATCTGTGAGTCAAAGGGGGAAAAGCTGCTGCCAGGGTGAAGAGTGAAGCTGGAGCATCTGTCTGCTGAGTTTCATCAGCCAGATACAAGAGCCAGTAGAAGAACTTGATGCACAGCTAGATGGCTGAGGGAGGCCTGGAAAAGAGCACTATTATGGTCAGCACAGTCAGAGTTGTGTGGGGTAGTTGCTGTTCTCTACCTGGCCCTGATGTTTTGGGGGCTGTTAGGAAGTGTGTGGTGCTTGCTGCACATTTATAATTATTACACTGTTTTTCATTGAAATTTGAGTTTTGTGGTCCTGTTTACTCACAAGTAGAGGGTACTTTCCATAGTGCTGGGCATTCTCAGTATACCTTGTAAATTAATAAAGATGAAGTTATTTCCAAAACGCAGACATTTATTGAGTACCGAAATCAGTGTACAAACATGATGTGCAACTAAAATACCATGCAATACAAACTTTTAAAATGAATTTACAGAGTAGAACTTTAAAAGAAGAAAACATTTCAGTCCATTTTGGCTATGCATACAGCAGCCATAGCTCTCATAGGTCAGTGTATGTGAAGTTGCTGTTGGCCTTACTGTCCCTGGAGTGGCAGGGGAAGAGAAATGCAGCCCATGAGGCCACATGGAATGCTTGTGTGTGTGTGTGTGTGTGTGTGTGTTGGGAGCTGATAAAATTGAGTTCTCCATTGACTGCAAAGGGAGGTGAGCCCGTGATTGTTGGACCTGTAACAACAGTCTGCAGCATTTGTGTTTGCTGCCTGAAAATCCTCATTGTGTCCTGGTGCAGCTCCCTCTCCCTTTCCTGCTGCGGCCCCTGGGCCTTTCTCCTGTTCACTCTTTCCTTCTTGACACTGTCTGAAATATTCACCCTCTAGGCCCTCTATCCAAGGTCTGTTGCAAGGCTGGCTTGCAGGATCTCGGTGAAAATGTCATCCCGAATCCTTTTCTTTCTCCTCCTTCTCAAGGTCAGGCATACCATGGGTATAGAGGGTTGACCCCTCAAGGCCACATCATCAGCAGCTACAGCTAAAACAGACAGCTGTATTATTGGATTTAGAGTCCCAATGGAAAGCAAAACTTAAGTTTCAGAACACTCTTCCCTTATTCCCATAAAATTAAATAAGACCTGCTGATTGACACTTCAGCTTTGGAGAGCCTCTGCACACACCACTTTCCAGCCCCAGCCAAGGTGAGTATGGCCTGCCAAGGACAACAGGGATGTTGCATGAAAAAATAAAATTATGACCCCTATTTCCATGGGCATGAATACAGGGCAATGGCACTCAGACTTGGCACTATTTTCCACAGGCAATGGTGATTGTAGCTGATACACCGGCCCCTTGCTAGAACACGGGATTTGGGATCCATGCGCGGTACCACGTTAATGCGGGGACCGCGTTAAATGAATTGTAATTAAATTTGGGATCCATGGCCACGACCATGTTATATGCAAATTCGCGCTATATAGAGGCACGTTCTAGCGAGGGGCCGCTGTATCTCACTTCTGAGGGTAGCAAAGGCAGAGAGAGCACAGTTGCTGCCCGCTTCCCAGGCCCATATGGCACTAGCCTTTTAATTGCAATGGAGTCTGCTGAATCTATCCTGCAGAGTGGTGCGGGAAAGTATTCTACCACAAAGGAAGAAATAAGGCTGCCTTTCATAGAAGCCTTTGGGAGAGGATTGTACCTCCATGAAAGTTTCATCAAAATCTCTCAGGAGGACACAAGGGAGATGCGTATATAAACAAACAGCTCTGCATGCCCTGCCCCCACCTACCTCTACAGAGAAATGAAAGCAGATAACAGGTCTACCTCTGTTTGTTGCACTGCTACTTCTTTTCATATGAGCAAAACAATGAAATGTATAGACCTGTGTCTTAACTTGGGGTTGGGCTGGGCACCATCTTTACTTTTATAAATTGTAAGAAAAAATACATTCACATGCTTACCCAAGGTTCCTTCCCCTTTATGGGCTTGTCCAGGCTCAGCTCATGGGGCTGGCTAAACTACAGTGGAGTTTTAAAAGATCCCGGCTCATGCCATAGCCTAGCCCACACTGCATGTCCACCCCATCGCCTGAGTTCACAGCAGGAGTCTGTGTTTTGGGCTCCTCAGACGTAACCACAGTGGTCTGTGGAGTGCTAGTGGGTCTCCATCAAATACAGCATGCAGATCTTTGTAACAGCAGCAAGCAGGTCTATGGCTCGGCACCAGATTGATTTTTGGCCTCTCTGGCCTTGTGGTATGCCTGCTGCAGTTCCTTTGCTTTCATGAGGCACTGCTGTACTGACTCTGGCCAGATAGCCAGACAGCAGGCTATGATCAAACTGCCCAAAAAATCCACAGACTTGGTTCGTAGCAAAGGAACTTTGTCAGGTTTATTGCCGATGAGGCACAGTGCTAATGCCCCAGCTCACTGTTTACAGGTACACTAACACATGTATACCCGTGACAATGGACGGGCTCAGTGAATGGCGGGACTTTCCATTCTCCCCTCGGCCAGAAAGAGACACTTCCTTTGAGACTCCATTTTATATATCAATACAGACAAGTTATGTACTGCCCCTCTGACCTGGTTAGTTGACTCCCTCTGACATCGCCAGTTACCACCCATCACCTTGTACATCTCTATCCATTACACTGTCATCCTGACCTTATCTTTAGGATGGGTCATCATGAGTGCTTTGTGCCTAGCACCTCTTAGGAATGTGAGTTTTTGCAATATCAGCCCTGTTCTTGCCAGATTCTGTGAGCAGGGCCTGCCTCTAGCTCACAACCTGATTTTGCAAAGCTTTGACCACTACTTTAGTTCAGGCCTCAGACCGCCTCTGATACAAGGCCTTATATTTCAGGCTCTCTTCCTACTACATCTTGTGTAATCTTTTCATAGATGTCCATGTTTCTATGGTTGGGCCGTAGCTGTGCCTGCCCAGCCTCTTCTCCCCACAGGCATAGGAGATCTACTACCTCCTGTCTTCTCCACGAAGAGGCATGTCTAGAGCATGGAGATGGCATGGTCAGTTGGTCAATTGCACACACAAAGGAGCAATGCTAGGTGGTCTTGCCAAGCTGGGCAATGAGGAAAAGGGATTTCGAAAATACTCAGGCATTTTAAAAGGGTGTGCGGCTTCTGGTCTCAGTGACCCTGGGCAGTGGAGTTCATAACTGTCACCAGAGCGATCACTGTCAGGCATTGTGGGACAGCTGCTTGAGGACAGTCAGGATTGACATTTGTCATACAGTGTGTACACTAACGCTGTGTAGACTATTCACTGTGTAGGTCAACCACAGCTCAAAGCCATTTGGGGAGGTTGTGTTACTGTAATGCCATGATGGGGCACTTATATAATCTGGAGACAAATTTGAGTGTAGACACATGCACAAATAGGTCAACGCAAGTAGACCAGGCCTGAAAGAGAAGCTGAAAGCATAGTGGCTGACTCTGGAAGAAACCTGGGGGGAGAGAGATGTGGGTTGGGGTGGAGGATCAAAAGCAAAATAAGCCCTTTCCTGTTATTTAACTCCTTCTGCATTCAGAGACACAGGACTCTGCACATTCTTTGTAAATAAAACTACATCAAATAAATCACCAATTTTTACCACCAACTGGAACACCCACAGGGCCCCAAACTTTGAATAGCCACTTGGGTCAAACTGGGCAACAGTAATTTTTTTTTAATAGTTTTTCTAATTTTTCAGTCCTGCTTTCTATAGATGCCTCTTTGGGGAAAGTTCATGCTGCAGTACAGTACAGTACCTTACTCCAGAATTCATTTAAAATACTTTGTACTTCTCTGATGTTGAACTTATTCATAGGATCAACAGAAGACGCTTGAACTTTTGCAAGTTCGAGTTTTTAAGGTTCATAATTTCTTTTCCTTTTATATGAAGACTATTAGTGACTCCCTTTGGGATGTTCAGTTTAAAAAACACTTGAACACAGTAAAACTTGATTTGTAGCTACCCTAATCTATAGTCATCTTACGTGGTTACAGTTATTTAGGGAAAATACTTGGGGGGTTTATCAGCTTCTAAATGGCTAAATTGGGGGCTGCAAAGCTCTGCAATGTTAATGAAATTTAGGTTTCCAGTAAATTGGTCCAAGGAACACCATGCAGAAAAAACACAGACTGAGGAAGCAATAAAAGGCCTTATAAATGATGTAGTATTATTTTTACTATACTTCAGGTTGGTGTAGTTCAAGGCATAAATTATCTCTGTATCTGTATGGCTTCTTACATTTTCATAAGAGGTGATGTTACACTTGACAGACTAATAGTATTGTTTGGTATATTCCTCATCCTAAGACTCTGATGGTCTCAACAATTTCTCCTCAGCCCAACCCATAGTTTAAAATGACACCTTCTATTTTTCTCCCTTCATTTTAACAATCTCCAAGCTTTCTGTCCCTGTCTCCCCCAAATACGTCTTTGCTAACCTGTTTTCTCTAATATCCCACCCACATTTTCTCTCCTGCCCCTTCTTCTTCTCCCCACCTCATTTTCCTTTCCATGTGCCTAGTTCTCTGCCTTGTAGACTGTGATAGAGTGCACTGGCCCTGCACTGGTACTTTGAGGGTTAACTCCACTCTCTGGGCCAATGAGGCCACACCCCTGCAGCCCTGGAGACTAGGTATAAAAGAGAGCAGCTCAGCTCATTTAGGGCTGACTGTTGAGGAGAGAGAACATATGCTGTGAGCTACAATCTAGGAACTGCAGACTCCCCCAATGGTAGAAGCTAGAGAGACAGACTCTGGAGGATGCCCAAGGAGTGGAGCTTCAGGGAGCTGCACTGACTGGGGAGCCTAGAGACACTGGGACCATGGCATCAGGAATCTGGTAGGAAGTAGCTCAGGGAGACTAATTGTGGTGCTGAGTGAGGTCAGTGTGTTTTGGACATATTCCCTGCTGACCCAGTGGTAGGCATGCTTGCCACTGACAGGGCCCTGAGCTGGGATGCAGTGAAATAGGGAGGGCCTGGATCCCCCTACTGGCCTCCACCTCCCCTGGGGTGGTGGCCTATTCCCCTAACAGGCCACTAGGCCAGGCAGCCCCATGGAAGGGGCAGTGATACTGACTCTGGCCAATAGGCCATGCAGCCCTGAGAGAGGTGACCTTACTGACTCTGGCCATTGGGCCAAGCATCCCTGAGAGAGGGCAGCCCTACTGACTCTTGTTGCTAGGCCATACTGCCCTGCTGAGTCAGGTGGTCACACTGACTCTGACCACTAGGTGATACAACCTGGCTAAACTGGAAAGCCACATTGACTCAAGCCATTACCTGACTCTGGCCACTGGGCAACACTACCTTGAGAGAGAAAATGGCCATAGTGACTTCTACCACTAGTGCATACTTCCCCATAGTCACATCCTTACAACCACCCCTTGTCTTGGGGAAGTAATTATTGGGCCCTGCCCCAAGTGGGGGTAGGGGGCACTTGCCCCACAACATAGTCCCTTCCTTGTTTTCTGTTCACCTGACTCTCTCTCTCTCCTTTCTATGGTCTCTTTGTCTATCCTGAGCCTATCTTGAAACACAGGACTGGATTCCCAAAGGAAACGTAGGCTCTGCAAAGTTTAACATTGCAAAACCTAACTTTTAGCTGCCTAGCCACCCAGTGGAATTGGCCAACGCTGAGCTAGGTGCCCAGGCTCCCTATAAAAATACATAAGGAGAGTTAGGAGTCTAACAATGGGATTCACAAACTCAGCAAGTTGAGGGAGGCGCTACCTAAGCTAGCCAAAAATAGATGCCAAGGAGAGGGGGATGTCTGAAGTCCTGCCCCTCAAAGGGATTTGCAGATCTAAGTCTGGGCAGGAGGGAGGCACCTACCCCCTTTGGGATTCACAGCTGTGAACCCTCTGTGGCAGTCAAGCACCTAAGCTGTTTCTTGAAAGAAAGGTGGTGGTGAGCTCCTAACTCCCAACAAAATGGTTGGGTGGTGGGAGAGGAGAAGGACTCTTTTAAACATTTTGCCCAGAAGTTAGGGCACTCACCTGGGCTGTGGAAGACCTTGGTTCAATTCCTCCTCTGCCTCATGAAGAGAAGGGATTTGAGACTTCTCAGGCTGTAAGCCCTAACTACAGGGCTATGGGATATTCTGAGGTGGGTTTTTCTCAAACTTGCCTGCTGAACTTAAACTGTTCTGCTGTGAATAAATAATCAAATATGCATTGTGCCAGAGAGACAGAGTGAGGATGACACACTGCCCTGGCTGTCTGTGTGGAGCAAGGAGTGCTGAGAGAAGGCCTAGTGGTTTGGGGCCCACAGGGCAGATTGGTCCTAGTTTGAGAAGCCCTCAGGCATTCAGGCGCCTCACTGAGGCACTGTCCACATGCCCAGTGGCAGAAACTTAAGTGCCTTGAGGATTTTTACAGCAAAAATGTATGTGCTTAGAGAATGTAATAACCTTCAGAGTTATGTGGTGGCTGAGCAGCGGTTTTGTGAATGTCAATGGCACCTAAATGTTGGACTTGGGGACCTAAAGTCAGTTAGGTACCTAAGTACCTTTGACTCTAGTCCATAGCATTTTTTCCTGCTCTGGGACATGCTCCATCCCTGATCACTAGTTCTGGTTGCTGCTGCCCACATTTTAGCAAATGGGGATTTAAAATTCTGCACCTGTAAGTCTTGTCTTTCACTTAATAGTACAGGGCCTTTCCCTAACTCATATGAGCACCACATAGTGATATGATATGCTCCCCAGAAGGCCACTGTACCATATTGGCCTATTGAAGCTCTGACAATGGATCAGAGTATCCTAGCTTCCCACTCTCAAATGTCATTCATTCTATGTAGCTGGAAAACTCTGAGAGGCTGAAGGACTTCTGTTTACTAGTAATGCAGAGATTGATATTCATAACAACAAGTATAACCTTCATAGTCATGTATGCAACTTCGAGGTGGAGTAAGAGGAGTACAGGCTGTAAACTGCTTATCAGTGAAGAACATATCCATTTGCCCATTAATTAGTCCGGTGTAGAGTTACTGATTTATTTCACATGCTATTATCTTGCTCTAGGAAGAGTTTGTCACTTTTCAGTTGTGTGCACTATTGCTAAATTGCCATAAGGCCTTTCTTTCTCTTCTGACCAGAACACCTTTTTAAGCTTCGTTCCTGTCTTCATTTGCACAGTAGATGAAGTTTAAATTGGTACAATTTAGATTAATTTGGTATTTATCACTATTTACTTGTACCCCTCCCCCCTCCCATACAACAACTTAACACCAAACAATACTGGACTAATCAAAAAATTCCAGGAGGAAGTGCCCTCAGGAGGATGGTTCAGGTAAGCCATTGCTGTGTGTATATTAGAAAAGTCATTGCTGGTAAGAACTCCATAGTAATTTGTTCATAAAAATGTATCTTAAGATATGCTATTTAACAAAATTGGGTTTGTACCATGAGCCATTGCTTATTGAAATTATTAGTCTTCATGACACTACTTTCATTACATTTTTACCATTTCAATTTCCCATTATTTGCTTTCTCCTTCCTGAGATCTAGTCCTGGAAACAAGCACTCCATGATTAGATCCCTGGGAATGTGAGCTCAATGAGATACTGTCTGCATGCATACAAAACCTTCATCCTAACACTACCTGCCCTGACTGATGATCATTCTTCCTCCTGCGCCTCCCACCGTGACAGGCTTTCATAGTGGTGGTCTTGTGATCCTGGTACAATGAAGATGGTTCTACCAGCTATTCCAGGAAATGAGGAGGAGAAGGGTGTTTAAGGCTCAGATATTCCATGCCAGCTTCAAATGGTGTTGATCTGATCCACCTTGGGATGCTTTGCCCAGTTACATACAAAGCCTACATCCCAAGACTATCTAATCTGATCATACTGCTACAGGCCCCTCTGTACCTTACTGCAGGTATTCTTGGGACCAGTCCACCCATAGCAAGGCTTCTAAGGGCTGAGTTTATACTGTATGAGATGAGAAAATACAGCCTGATCTGTTTAGCTGCAACACAACCTCTAAGGGCTGAGTTCAAGTGTTTGGGACTGAGAAATTTAGTGAGTTGGGGCCTATGCATCTTGCCCTCCCCTCTAGAAGTGAGTGGCAGCTGTAGCAGTTAGTCAATAGGGATAAATAAAATAGTCACAAAATACTGTGAAATTTTCTCAAATATCCATCATTGAATAGTTACTGTCAAGTTACCCTTGCACTGTAGTGCTTTGTGCTCATAGAATACATTACATCATGTGCTGTGAAATAATATGATCAGTGGTATTCTGTGATTCACCCATGCATTGGCACTTTGGCTGAGGAAACAGCTATCCCATATTGATGAATAAGCATGACATTTTCATGACCAGCACATAAACTGGTGGAATTATTTCCAGAATTATTGTTAGGAAATTGCTGCATTTGAAGGGAAGCACCTGAACCTGATAGCCTAGAGAAGTGTAGATCAACCTACAAAGCACAGTTCAAGTTGCAGCAAGAGGATAAAATAATTCACCTGCAGAGACAGCTCTGATCAATATCCAGGTTTGCAAAGAGGAAAGTGTTCATCCTACAACTTCACTACATGAGTCTGACAGTATGAAACTAAAGAAGTAGAGATTCAGCATTTCATTCCTTGATGGAACTGACTCTAGAAATGATATTCACATGTAGGTTCCATGGACAGGCAATATCTTCAATGAATCCTTCTGTGCAAGGATGAGTAACACCCAGCTTCCATAAAAAGCACTAAAATCTCTTGGGAAAGGCAAGACATGCACAAGTTCTACAATGCAAGCACATCAAACCAGCCAGTGTTTCTCCTGGGGAAACAATAGTCAAATAGTCATCAATAAAGTAGATGATGAGGTTTTCCAAGAGGAAGCGCTAATTGATTTGTATGTAGGTCCATCACTGTGGGATAGAATAAATTAGCAAACTCCACAAAGTTAGCACTGTGGATAGTACAGTAATTAAGGTCTGAAGTAAACATGACCATAGCATCTATAAACTAAAACAGAACAAATGTATTGCACGTAAGCTAGAATCTCTGAAGCAAATGCTTAATAGGCACTAAAATTATCTGTCACACTCTGGCAAAACTAAACCCCTGTTATAGAGCTTTACATATTCTTATAAATATAATCTCAAAATTAAATCCTTTGGCCTAACAAGTATGGTCATGGTCCCTTTATTTCTATCTCACCTTCCAGCTTTGGCACTGTAACCTCTACAACTCAAAATGTAAAGCTGTCTTTTAAGCTTTAGACTGTTTGCTTACATAAAGCAAGAGGGACAACAACAAACCCCTTTGCCAGCTCTGCTGGCATATCTATTCAAGGGACACCATCATAGAACCTAACCACATCAGCCACACCATCAGGGGCTCGCTCACCTGCGCATCTACCAATGTGATATGTGCCAGCAATGACCCTCTGCCATGTACATTGGCCAAACCGGACAGTCTCTATGCAAAAGTATTTTTGACACTGTCTCCCACAGTATTCTTGCCAGCAAGTTAAAGAAGTATGGGCTGGATGAATGGACTATAAGGTGGATAGAAAGCTGACTAGATTGTCGGGCTCAACGGGTAGTGATCAATGGCTCCATGTCTAGTTGCCAGCCGGTATCAAGTGGCGTGCCCCAGGGGTCAGTCCTGGGGCCGGTTTTGTTCAATACCTTCATAAATGATCTGGAGGATGGTGTGGATTGCACCCTCAGCAAGTTTTCAGATGACACTAAACTGGGAGGAGTGGTAGATATGCTGGAGGGTAGGGATAGGATACAGAGGGACCTAGACAAATTGGAGGATTGGGCCAAAAGAAATCTGAGGTTCAACAAGGACAAGTACAGAGTCCTGCACTTAGGACAGAAAAATCCAATGCACCGCTACAGACTAGGGACCGACTGGCTTGGCAGCAGTTCTGCAGAAAAGAACCTAGGGGTTACAGTGGACAAGAAGTTGGATATGAGTCAGCAGTGTGCCCTTATTGCCAAGAAGGCCAATGGCATTTTGGGATGTATAAGTAGGGGTATTACCAGCAGATCGAGGGATGTGATCGTTCCTTTCTATTCAACATTGGTGAGGCCTCATCTGGAGTACTGTGTCCAGTTTTGGGTCCCACACTACAAGAAGGATGTAGAAAAATTGGAAAGCGTCCAGCAGAGGGCAACAAAAATGATTAGGGGACTGGAACACATGAGTTATGAGGAGAGGCTGAGGGAACTGGGGATGTTTAGTCTTCAGAAGAGAAGAATGAGGGGGGATTTGATAGCAGCTTTCCCCTACCTGAAAGGGGGTTCCAAAGAGGATGGCTCTAGACTGTTCTCAGTGGTAGCAGATGACAGAACAAGGAGTAATGGTCTCAAGTTGCAGTGGGGGAGATTTAGGTTGATATTAGGAAAAACTATTTCACTAGGAGGGTGGTGAAACACTGGAATGCGTTACTTAGGGAGGTGGTGGAATCTCCTTCCCTAGAAGTTTTTTAAGGTCAGGCTTGACAAAGCCCTGGCTGTGATGATTTAGTAGAGGTATCGGTCCCGCTTTGAGCGGGGGATTGGACTAGATGACCTCCTGAGGCCCCTTCCAACCCTGATATTCTACAAAAAGAATAAATGGACACAAATCTGACATCAGGAATCATAACATTCAAAAACCAGTAGGAGAACACTTCAATCTCTCTGGTAACTCAATTACAGACCTAAAAGTGGCAATTCTTCAACAACAAAACTTCAAAAAGACTCCAACGAGAAACTTCAGAACTGGAATTAATTTACAAACTGCACATCAGATTAGGCCTGAATAAAGACTGGGAGTGGATGGATCACTACAAAAACTAATTTTCCCCTACTGATACTCTTTCTTGTCAACTGTTTGAAATGGGCCACCTTGATTGTATTGGCCTCGTTAGCACTACAAAAGTGACTTCTCGCCCCTCTTTGGTATTCACCCTTTCTTCTCAACTGTTGAGAATAGGCCACTTCCACCTTAATTGAATTGGCTTGTTAGTACTGACCGTCCCCACCCCACTTGGTAAGGCAACTCCCATCTTTTCATGTGCTGTGTATTTATACCTGCCTACTGTATTTTCCACTCCATGCATTTGATGAAGTGGGTTTCAGCCCATGAAAGCGTATGCCCAAATACATGTGTTAGTCTCTAAGGTGCCACAAGGACTCCTAGTTTTTGTTGCATTGGCTTTGTTATGGACTTTCTAGTTTCTCATGCCTTTTATTCCTCTGTTAGTAATACAGAGAAAGAACTCTATAAATGGCCATCATGACCAGAGTCTGAGACGCATGCTGCAACTGAGGCTGTCATTTATATCACTGGCATTCCTCATGCCTACAAAATCTCCCCACCTATATATGGACTAACAGGAGACAGTGCATGAACTTTATTAGGAGCACTAGAATGATTTAGCAGTTATATAATGAGCCATGCTCATTACTCCTCAAAAGGCAAAATGAGAGATTCCACACATGAAACCTTTCCCTGAACTTAATTGGCAGTTCTGAATATATAATATAGGGCCTGGAGCCAGATCACATGCCCAAAGAAGTCCCATTGACCTGCCCAAGTTCAGGCATTTCCCACTAATGGCTGCTCTTGAGAATATAACCACCTTCCTCAGAGCTAAGGGAATTATCCTTTATCAAGTCCAGTTCTTAATGAATAGGCATTCTCATCCCCATTGACACCCTCTAGCAGTCATGGAAAACAAAGGACTGAATGGACCCTGAGATTGACCTGTCCTCTCCCCCTCTAAATGTGGTTCCTTCAGAAGAAGATTAAGGTCTATTAATGGGTCAAAGGGGTTAGATAGTCACTGCTTGGATTGTTACTTATGGATAAATAAGAAGGATCTCATTGACCAGGCCTATCAAACTGGCACCTTTTGCAAACACTTTTTTAACTCTCAAAAGAAAATGACCCTCTTAAAGAGAAGGAATAGAAAATGGAGACAATATTTCTAAAATTACAGAAATAAAATCCATTGTTTTAGTGCAGGGGTTCTCAACCTTTTTCTTTCTGAGGGCCCCCCAACATGCTATGAACTCCACGGCCCACCGCTGCCGCCCCCACCTGTTTTCTACATATAAAAGCCAGGGCTGGTATTAAGGGCAATTACCCAGGGCCCCACACCACAGGGTGCCCCATGAAGCTAAGCTGCTCAGGCTTCTGCTTCCACCCCAGGTGGCAGGCTCAGGGCCCTGGGCTTCAGCCCTGCTCAGCAGGGCTTGAGCTTTCTGCCCTGGATCACAGCAAGTCTAACACTGGTCCTGCTTGGCAGACCCCTTAAAACCTGCTCGTGGCCCCCCAGGAGTCCCCAGACCCCTTGTTGAGAACCACTGGTTTAGTGGATAGTTGAGCTAATTACTTTTATTAGCAAAGGGGCCTACATCACTGCTTTCTTTAGTTTTTATATGCTTTATATAAAAAGGAAATTTCACTAGCATGAACTCCTCTGATTTAGATTTTAAGATGCATTCATATAATAGCTATTTAGAAAATGTTGACTTCTGCAAATGGTTATCCACAACACAGACTCAGTATACTAGTCCAGACTTAGTTGTGCCGTGACCACACAATCCAGTAATCATACATGCATCTGTCCTAGTGTAAGTCTAAGACTAGTCTCTGATAGATTCTTTTCCTTTGTATTTGCAACCACCTCACCCCCACCTCTTATTCCCTAGTGCATGGGTCAGGTAGGACTTCCTGTCCAAATGTGGTCAGTAAAAGCTCTTCGCTTATGTGAACATGCCTCCTGTCATCAATAATGGATAATGACCACAGTGCTGACAGCAGAAAACAAGCCACAAATAACCACTCAGGAATAGGAAACTAAAACACTGCATTAATAAAATAAATTAGAAGTACACTGTGCTAGATGTAGTCTCCTCTTTTAGATTCTCGGTAGTATGTAGCCAAATCCTTGTCTGGGACCATCCCACACTGATCACTGTGATACCTTTAAATCCATTTTCTTTATATGTTGCTCTAGGAAGAGGGTCTAGTGCATCTTGTCTGCAGCAGGTAAAGTCAGAAAACCAGTCCTGTCAATCCAGACAGTTACATGGTAATCTAATATCCTAGGACCCGATGCTGCTCACATTTCAACAACTGACTTTATGCTAGTGACTCAGATCTATTTTTTTTTTTTCCGTCTACCTCAAGGTGCAGCCACTCCCAGTCTATTTTGATTGTCAGGTTTGGTTTCTACCTACAATATATTTGCAAGAAGGGGCAAACCGACTGTAATGGATCTGTGGATTTTACTCTATGCAGAAGAATGACTACTGGTTCCCTGTCTGTCCCATACTCACCACTGTGGCACCTGAGCATCTTACAAAAAAGTGCCAGATATATCATTCTCACTACTCAGGCACTGGATTTACAGGTGATGCTTTTGTAATATTTGTTCAGCAATCATCTGCTTCTGGCATATTGTTTTAATTTTTACAGTGTAACACCCTGGTCATGGAAGCTAGCAAGAATGTTGACCCATGACTTGATCTTATGACCCTGTCTCATGTCTTGTAGGTGATTTTAATGCTTGCTAGACCTTATAGGAATACAAGATTGTCCCCAGTGCTTGTTCTGAACTAATAAACAATACACCCCTGGCAAACAGGTGAATATAGCTAAATGTGAATTAAGGGTGCTATAGTTAAGGGCCTGTTATATTAAGTTAAGGCTTTGTGGGAGTAATTATACTAAAACCTGAAGGGTAGCTGAAATGCAAGAGACCGAAGGCAATAACCCCAGGTCATGTATCTTTCACTTTCATGCTGGGAGACCAACCAGTAACCACAAACAGGTACAGTACACCACAGAGTTCTGCAAGAAGGAAGTTTGGAGGTATGTGTGCTCCAATGGGAGAAGTTCTCCCATCAGCA
Source organism: Lepidochelys olivacea (assembly GCF_965140295.1). Lineage (NCBI taxonomy): Eukaryota > Metazoa > Chordata > Testudines > Cheloniidae > Lepidochelys > Lepidochelys olivacea. The sequence goes on from NC_140414.1 coordinate 101,617,100, forward strand.
TAGGTACTGTACCTCCCCAGCAGGCAGTAGTTAGCTAGTGCTGTCTACACCAGGGGTTAGGTCAGTTTCACTGTGTTGCTCAGGGGTGTGATATAGAACAGGCCTAAAAGATAAGTGATATAAATAATCAATATTCATGCTTGATGCTTAATTTTGGATATCCCAAAGGCCACATATGGATAGGGATGGCTATTGACCTTATAGCAATCAGCATAAAGGATCAAATATGGTAAATTACAGTACTATTACAATAAGGAAGGGTATAAAATACCACAGTCAGTTCTTGTCCTGACAAGACTTCAGCAGGGTAAACTGAATCAAGACCTACCTTCTGATGGGCTCTACTTACTTTCTCCTCTTTGTTTCCAGTGTTCCCCATAAGGTGTAAGTATGCACAGTACAAGACTGTAAATATGAACTGTACAGGAAACCACTTTACCACACTTATCCTTATATTTATGTATATTGATCCTTTCCTATGTCACTTATAGTTGTGTGTATTAAATAGTTTCTGTGTGTGCTTCACCAGGTTCCATCTTCTCAATTAACACTAAGTAGCCACCTAGGAAAAGAAACAGTAATGTGTGACAAGCGCATGTTGCACCCCAATACATAATCTCATAAGTGTAGTAATTCTTCGAGATACAAGATAGATGCCCTATCATGGGAACAGGGCAGGAGATACATTTAGATCTTTGCAAACAGAAAATATTTAGTATCCAGGAAGTTCTCTTTTTGGTAAGATGATGATTGATTGACAAGGTTTTCTGAAACCAGTTCTTTACCAGATGTTTTTAAATATCATTGAATTTTTAGGATGAGCCTTAAGTAAAATAAAAAGACACATATTTCCATTCTGTGTGGTCATGGAAGAACTACTATATGATTTCTTCTAGTTCATTTCCACCACCTCTCAGCTTTGGTATATTTACTCAAGATGAGTTTGGATGAAGAGATTTGAGTACAGTTGGGAAATCAAGAATTAAATGTGTTATGCAGTCCTGATTTAGAGAAGAAATAATAGATGTAGCATATAGAGTATTAGTAGTAGATAAAATGAATACTTTCATCTTAAGCTTCTTAATAAGAAGCTTATATTTTTTAAAAGTTTGAATATGAGCCAAGGAGAACACTGCTTGGAAATGAACATACAAAAAGAAATGGAATAATACAGGAGAGAATCTCTGTTGGCAAAGTGGTATGTGAGCTCAAAGTCTGACAGGAAGCAGCTACTCAGCTGTCCATTGCAATCTAGTAAATATCCTAGGACATTGCTGCTCTGGAACTCTCTTATCCACTCTCTCAATTTCAACTACTGTCTTAATACTGATGACCCACAGATCAACTTTTCCACTCCTGATTCCCTCCCCATCCAATCCTGCATTTTGTCCTGTCTGTTTCCTGAACGTTTTGCCATCAACTTAAGTTTAACTTGGCCAAAAATGAACTTCAGGTCTTCTCGCAGAATCCCCCACGATTCATCCCATTCTCCACTCACAATGTCATCAAATTCCATATCATTTACGTCCATAAATGGGGGCTGGGGTGTTGTCTTTATCTCCTCCTCCACATATCGACACAGTGTCCTATCCAACTCTTGCAGTTTCCTTATCCATAACACTTTGTTCTAGCTAATTAGCCTTGAAAACAAAGAATTGTCTAATCCATTAGGGTTGCTAACAACCCTAATGTTTAAAATCAGATTTCTTTAATAAATGCATGATAAATCATGTACATACAGTGAACTAACATTATACAATGGGCTCAAAGCAGAGAGGGTTAAGCCTCCACACAAGTCAAATCTCATTTTGTACTTTGGAGGTCAGATTGCTCTGATGGACAATCTAGTCCATTTATTTGCTGTACAAAAGTCATTAGGCTGTTATGTTTTGTTAAATCTTTGAATTCACTCTCAATGATGGAATCAGAATGGACATCTCAAATATTTCAGTGTAATTTTCTTGTCAAATTGGCAAAAATCTATTTGAGCATTACTAAATATAGTAATGCACTGTCATCAAAACACCTTGGATCTCTTTTTTTTGAAACCAGGATATTGTGTAAATATTAAATGACATTCAGCAGTTTTAATTACCCAAAGGACATTTAAAGGGTTATTGAAGTGCATGGCTTCCTGCACAGTAGCTCTTTATTCACAAGAACTTCAGACTCTTATGGTTTTTTGTTGTGTATCACAGGATACTAGTTAATCCAATGCTGCAAATGGATACTTAAAGGGGTTGTCTGTACAACAGTTTCTTCCTTATGTAGTAGAAATTGTAACTCTAAAGGATAGTTGCTTATCTAAAAGAAAAAACCATCTTTATTGCCATGTACTTTTTCATTGTCTCTTTGCTTTAACGTCTAGATATGTACCTGTTAGACAATCAGAGGAGCTACTTTATTCCTATAGACCCCAAATCAGAATTCAACATATATATTTTATACTAATACTTGTTTAAAGTACTAATTGTATGTTACTTGTTAATTTGAACCCATGGGTGGAGCCATTATTTAATCTTTGACTATTGGCTATTGTGCCTATCTTGTCTTGCTGCTAAACCTATCCTGGGGTTTTGAACTACCTACCCCATTTCCCTCCTCCCATGGTTAATCCATATAATCCAGTAATCAATTGATTGGCAGTGTCTGAGCCTAATAAGCAAGGTAACACTCTGCCAGTGCTGTGCATAATAAATCCACGTGCTTGATTCTACCTGGTGTCCATTTTGGTCCTTCAGTGACAAATATGCTATTCCATTGTCTTCATTTATGTCATCGCTGGCCAAGCCAGTGATTATATGTAACCTGGGAAGTTCTGGCTGCTTTTCTGCACTCAGTCTTCTAGACTACAGAAATGAGGCATCTGTGATAATGGTTGGGGATAGGCAACCAGGCCATATCTTCAGCTCGTGTAAATAGTCATGGCTTCATTGACTTCAATAGAGCTATGATGGTTTACACATGTGGAAGATCTGGCCCCAAGAGTCTTCAAGCAATGAGTATTTCCACTAATGTTGCTGACTCATTATTATGGCCATAGGAGCCCACTGAGATAGTATTATCAACTAATCAGACCAAAGATGTTGGTTGTTTGCTATCTCACAGATGTTACAGGAGAACTATAGCTTTTTAGAAATCCTCTCAAGACTCTAAAGCCCATTTACTATTGCAGTGATTCAACAGCACACAAAGATATCCATGCAAATATCCCTGATATAGAATCTTAGAAAAAGAAATCACAAGGAAACAAATTCTAGCAATCTTTAAAAACAAATAAGACTCTTAAAACATATCTAATAGTTTGATCTACCATTAATATCTTAATTCTTTCAAATTCCAATCTTTAGATATAATGAATAAAAGTTTTGTAACAAGGAAGCTGAAACTAACACAGAAGCTGATGTGAAGACCACTTGGAAATTCAGCTAAAGAAGAATGCAGCTGCCTTCTTTAGTGGTGTTTCACATAAGTAGCCCCTTAGCTGTGTGCTCAGACTGCACTCTAGGCTTCCAATTAGTTGTAGCAGTAGCCTGGGTACTGCAGAGGTTGCCTCACATTTTGCATGCCAAACTGACAGTTGAAACTAGCAGGGATGCTTGAACTGACTGTTCCTGCATTTGAAAGCCTGGGTGTTGTTGACCAGATATTTTTAGAAGAAGGTTCGCAAGTCTGGAGTTTGTTTCCCTCTTACTCTAGTAGAATCTGAGTTTGTGCTTCAGGGCAGGCTTTTTCTCATGGAGACTTGATTCAGAGGGGGGGCTGTTTGGGGAGGAGAAAGGGTTTAAGAATCACACTGTTACTTTTTGGACATAACATTAATAGAATTGCATCCATGTTTATATTCATAATCTCTTTACTGTCACTGCATTTAGAGAGAGGAACTACAAAAAACAGCAGTGCTGAGAGACAATGTGATTCAAGCTGCAGCTGTCACAGTTGGATGTCAGCATAAATCAAGCAAGAATTGGATAAGTAAAGAGACATGACATCTTATTAAGGATAGAAAAGCACTGAAAGGAAAACTCTTGAATGCTAAGACCAATGAAATACTGAAAAGGAGTACAAGAAAGCAGATAAAGCAGTCGGGGGACAAATAAAGGAAGGAAAGATGAACCATTCATGTTGCAGACCTAGCAGCTGATTCTATGATAGAAAATCATAGAGCTGTTTACCAAGTGACTAAAACCCTGTGCAGAAACATCAAAATAGGAAATGGACCAATATAAAGTAAAGATGAGAAAATGTTTTCAAGTGAGGTAGAACAGAATAATGGATGGGCAGAGCATTTCAAAGAAGTCTCAACAAGACTCCACCCTACCTCAGTACCGGAGTTTGATGAAATGTGCAAACCTGATAGACTTGATATCAACCTGTCAGAAGTACAGGTAGCACTCAGGAAGCTGAAAAAAACAAAGCAGTGGGATAGGATCAAAATACAACAGAAATGCTAAACGCACTTGATATTATCACCATCATGAAATTGGCAGAGCTGTTCAATGAAGTATGGGTAAAAAAGCCTCTTCCTGACCAGTGGAAATATAGAACAGTTATCAGAATATCCCGAACAGTGACCTTAACTTGAAAGGAGTCCTACTACTCTGTTTGTAGGGAACATCTTCTGTACTGTGACATGATGCTCGTAGAAAGGCAGTGGAGGCAATAGGGGCAGACAGGCTGGATTCAGGCCTAAGAGATGCTGTGTAGATCAGATATTCACACTGACCCTTATAGAAAAATCTATAGAATAGCAGGCTCATCAATTTCATAGTGTTTTTTTTTTTTTTTTCAAAAGGCATGTGACAGTCTGCATAGGCATACATTGTGGAATATTCTTCACTCTTGCAGAATTCCAGCTAAAGTTGCCAACATCATTAAGGCTATGTACAGCAGCGCAAAGTGTGCTGTAAGAGTGAACAACCAGATGTCAGAATGGCTCAGCATGCACATTGGCATGAACAGGGCTGCATTCTACCTCTGCTGTTCAGCATTGCATAGACTGCATAATGAAGAAATGAATTAGCAATGCAAACATTTGCATAGCTAGATAGCAAATGCTTAGACCTAGACTTTGCTGATAGTATCATGCTAATTGAGCTACACCGTCCTAAAACTACAAAGACATGCTGACAGAAACCACAGGCCAAGCAGGGCTCAAAATCACTTATGCAAAACCAAATAGCTTTGAAAATCAGATATCTTGAGCCAGAATGTCTACACAGCAGTTAGTCCCTTAGCCAAGCCCCTCCAGCCCAAGTCAGTTGGCATGGGCCAGCTGTGGGTATCTAATTGCAGTGTAGACATACCAAGAGTGTCTCAAGTAAATATAAAATGGAATAAATTGTTTAGCATAAGTAGTAAACACATATTCTAAGACTGTTCAAGGTGAAGTGTTCTGTTAACATCTCTTCAGTCATAGGACAAAAAAGGGGGATTAGTAAATTACAGATTGTTGTAATAAGCCATAAATCCAGTGTCTGTATTAAGATAATGGTTTTTAGTGTCTAAAGTTACTACAATCTATAACTCACTAACCCCCTTTTTGTCCTATGACTGGAGAGGTGTTAATGGGCCTCTTGACCTCGAATGGTTTCTTAGACTGTTATCTGGTTTACTCAGTGTCACAACCAAATACAAGGTATGTCTACACTGCAACATAAGCCATGGGGTTAGTAGAACTTGAGGTAGAGATGCTGGGTTTGTTAACCTAGGGCTTTAACATCTATGCTTATTTGTAACCCTAGGTTAGGAATTGTTGAACCCTTGGTCCCAACCTTAAGCTCCAGCATCTACATTACACTATGCAGGCCTGATTCCAACTCCCATATCCCAGATTTATAGATTCATAGATACTAAGGTCAGAAGGGACCATTATGATCCTCTAGTCTGACCTCCTGCACAACACAGGCCACAGAATCTCACCCACCCACTCCTGAAAAACCTCACCTATGTCTGAGCTACTGAAGTCCTCAAATCATGGTTTAAAGACTTCAAGGAGCAGAGAATCCTCCAGCAAGTGACCTGTGCCCCATGTCACAGAGGAAGGCAAAAAACCTCCAGGGCCTCTTCCAATCTGCCCTGGAGGAAAATTCCTTCCTGATCCCAAATATGGCAATCAGCTAAACCCTGAGCATATGGGCAAGATTCACCAGCCAGATACTACAGAAAATTCTTTCCTGGGTAATTCAGATCCCACCCCATCTAACCTCCCATCACAGGCCATTAGGCCTATTTACCATGAATATTTAAAGATCAATTAATTACCAAAATCATGTTATCCCATCATACCATCTCCTCCATAAACTTATCAAGTTTAATCTTAAAGCCAGATAGATCTTTTGCCCCCACTGCTTCCCTTGGAAGGCTATTCCAAAACTTCACTCCTCTGATGGTTTGAAACCTTCGTCTAATTTCAAGTCTAAACTTCCTGGTGGCCAGTTTATATCCATTTGTTCTTATGTCCACATTGGTACTGAGCTTAAATAATTCCTCTCCCCCTCCGGTATTTATCCCTCTGATATATTTATAGAGAGCAAGTATATCTCCCCTCAGCCTTCTTTTAGTTAGGCTAAACAAGCCAAGCTCCTTGAGTCTCCTTTCATAAGACAATTTTCCATTCCTCAGATCATCCTAGTAGCCCTCCTCTGTACCTGTTCCAGTTTGCGTTCATCCTTCTTAAACATGGGAGACCACAACTGCACACAGTATTCCAGATGAGGTCTCACCAGTGCCTTGTATAACGGTACTAAAACCTCCTTATCCCTACTGGAAATACCTCTCCTGATGCATCCCAAGACCGCATTAGCTTTTTTCACAGCAGTATCACATTGGTGGCTCATAGTCATCCTATGATCAACCAATACTCCGAGGTCCTTCTCCTCCTCCTTTACTTCTAATTGATGCGTCCCCAGCTTATAACTAAAATTCTTGTTATTAATCCCTAAATGCATGACCTTGCACTTCTCACTATTAAATTTCATCCCATTACTATTACTCCAGTTTACAAGGTCATCCAGATCCTTCTGTATGATATCCCTGTCCTTCTCTAAATTGGCAATACCTCCCAGCTTTGTATCATCCGCAAACTTTATTAGCACACTCCCACTTTTTGTGCTGAGGTCAGAAATAAAAAGATTGGTCCCAAAACTGATCCTTGAGGAACTCCACTAGTAACCTCCCTCCAGCCTAACAGGTCACCTTTGAGTAGGACTCGTTGTAGTCTCCCCTTTAACCAATTCCTTATCCACTTTTCAATGTTCATATTGAGCCCCATCTTTTCCAATGTAACTAATTCCCCATGTGGCACGAAATCAAACACCTTACTGAAATCTAGGTAAATTAGATCCACTGTTTCCTTTGTCTAAAAAAATCTGTTCCTTTCTCAAAGAAGGAGATCGGGTTGGTTTGGCACAATCTACCTTTTGTAAAACTGTGTTATATTTTTGTCCCATTTACCATTGACTTCAATATCCTTAACTACTTTCTCCTTCAAAATTTTTTCCAAGACCTTGCATACTACAGATGTCAAACTAACAGGCCTGTAGTTACCCGGATCACATTTTTCCCCTTTCTTAAAAATAGGAACTATGTTAACAATTCTTCAATCATATGGTAAAATTCCTGAGTTTACAGATTCATTAAAAATTCTTGCTAATGGGCTTGCAATTTCGGGTGCCAATTCCTTTAATATTCTTGGATGAAGATTATCTGGGCCCCCCGATCTAGTCCCATTAAGATGTTTGAGTTTCGCTTCTACCTCAAATATGGTAATGTCTACCTCCATATCCTCATTCCCATTTGTCATGCTACCATTATCTCTAAGATCCTCTTTAGCCTTATTAAAGACTGAGGCAAAGTATTTGTTTAGAGATTGGGCTGTGCCTAGATTATCCTTAACCTCCACTCCATCTTCAGTGTTTAGCGGTCCCACTTCTAGCGCTCTCTCAAAATGTGGCCTCTTTAGACCTTTTGTTCATGATGCAGTGTGGGGGAAAAACTTGATGTCCACCAAACTGTACTGTTCAGAGGGATTGAGGGATATTTTGATGGACTCCCACAACATGAATCCAATGGGGCTGGGCCTACAATACAAAACAATAGGGCTTGAGCTCTTGGGCCCAGCTTGACTCATGCTCAAACCCTACACCCCCATGCAGTCCTGGAAACCTGGGTCTGAGCCCTGAGTTAGGGACATTTGTGTGTAAATGGAAAGGGGGTGGGGGGGACTAGGCTTCAACCTTTGTTCAAACCCTGAGTTTCCAGCGCAGTTTAGAAATACCATCTGAGTACCTTCCCCAGACCAGAAGAAAAGCTCTGCGTAGCTTGAAAGCTTGTCTCTCACCAACAGAAATTGATCCAAAAAAGATATTGCCTCACCCACCTTGTTTAATAAAGAATTTTGAAAGGTATCCCAAGCATTCACTAAACTCTAACATATGGAAATCAGATATACAGTACTAAAACTCAACTGAGAATTTTTAAACTCAAATATAATCTTGATGCTAACATATGTCTGCAAAAGCTGGAGTTCTATTACAATGTTACAAAACTAAATGGCTTTGAGAATGTGTCTATGAAAGATTCTGGGAATTGGCTAGAGAGACTTTATCACCCGTAAAGAGATCCGAGAAGTTATCAACTAGCCGTTCACCACCACTAGAATTAGAAGGAAGTATTTGGATGTATTTTTGTGCTGCCATCCAGAAAACATGTCCCAGACTCTTCGATGTCCAGTGGAAACCAAGTGGTATGAGGAAACAAGGACTTTGAAGAAAAACCTTAAATCAAACCCTTAGCAGGGAGGGCAGAACAACATAATGGAGCAAATGGAAGCAGCAGCTAATGACAAAAAGGGATGGAATAGACTAGTTTCTACCCTGTGTACCGACACTGGAGCAAGAAGGATGTAATAATAAATAGAAGAAAAACTCAGACAAAATACTGTAATGTATATGTTGGGATGGGCTCTCTAATCCACTAAAGTCACTTTTTGCTGCATAAGTGGCACAAAGTGTCCTTAAAATAGCCAGAGGTAGCCAGGAAGAATTCTTGTGTAGGGAACTCTCTGCTGGTGGAAAGCTGGCAGAGGTGGCTTCATTGCCCCTGAGCCAGCCATCTCAGCATTCCTATCAAAAGTGAAGAGAGGGGTGTATTGGGGGCATGGCATGGACATAAGAATGACCATCCTGGGTAAGAACAATGGTCCATCCAGACCAGTATCCTGTCTTCTGATAGTGGCCCATGCCAGGTGCTTCAGAGGGAATGAACAGAACAGGCAATCACCGAGAGATCCATCCCTTGTTGTCCATTCCCAGAAAGGGTCATGGTGGAGCAAAGCTCCACAATTCTTGATTCTTCAATGGCATAATGCCCATTACAAATCTTGTAGCAGTGGTGGAAGTAAATTAGAGCAGCCCCCCTGCTGCTCTAAACTCTGCCAGAGCTAGGCAGCTGTCGTTCCAGGGAGCTAACTGTTTTTGTTCAAACAATTTAAAAAACAAATCAAATTTTTGAAAAAATGAGTATTTTCTGTGGAAAATTTTCTTTTTTTAAAAAAGACCCTTTTAAACAAGTTTCAAACAGTTTTGGCCAGCTCCCACTTGTACATACACCAGGGATTTCTGCATCTTCAGTTCAATAAGACTGTCTAATGTACTTTTTCTCTCTCCTTTTCCTCCAATTTCATTTAACTCAGTCTTTTTTCCTTTTATAAAGTCTTTCCATCTTGTGGTTCTTGTGCTAGTAAAACAATGTGAAATTTTGAAAATTAGGAATGGTAAAAACACTTCTATTGAGTCACCCATCCAAGGATTCCACATGCCATCCTATGAAGTAGGTAAGTATCATTATTTCATGTATTCATGTCTTAGTCACAGAACTTTTACTCCTATGAAATATTAGTTCTCTAGCTCCTGTAAAAGTGTGCTTTGCATGTGGTTTCTCAGCTGAGTCATTAACTCACAATGGGCCTGGTGCTGAGGCTTCCAGTTCAGTCAGCACCTCAGCAGGTACTCAGCATCTGACAGGATCAGGCCCAGGTAACTTTATAGACAAGTTGCTTTACTTTTCTCAGCTGAAAGCAACCTGGCTATAAAATTAGTTTCCCACAGAATTGTTGTCATTGCATGACTGAGGGGGGAAAAACAGTAACTCAAAAAGAAACAGATGCTCACTAATCAACCATTTCCATCTTTCTAATTCTCCTTTAGCAAGACTTTTATTTTGGCTAACCTTGTATTCTGTAGGTGTGTGTGCAGGGAAATGTCTCGGGCAAATTGCACATGTTATGTGATTCCTTATGCTTAACCCACAACTCCTAATAATGTCTAATAGAACCAATAGACCAGTGTTATACATGCAAAGGAACTGAACAGAATCTGAATACATTTCCTGTCAAATGCATAAGAGCATGGGAGGAAATCAGATGGCAAAAGAAGTAATTTCAGGATGTTATGAAACCCAAGGTTAAAATCATTATAATAGCAAATGGTCTCTGATTATAATGCAATAGATTTAATCTAAAAAGTTATAATGTTGGTCACTGCTACAATGTGCATTTAAGGCAAATAACTATAGTAGAATCTTCTTACTTGGCCTATCCTGGTAGATACACAAATGTACCAATTAAGCAATTGTGCAAAGTACCAGCAGGTCCTGTGTATGCTTTGTGGGTAAAATTCTGCCCTGCATCATGTAAATGTCATGGGGTGCCAGCCTTGCAGTGCAGAAGAGGAGGACCTAGGCAAGGCCAGAAGGATGTATTCTGCACCACCTCTTAATTCTGCCCCCTAAAAGAGTATTATGCAGTTTCCTAGCAAGTAAAATCTACTGCAGAAAATGCACAAACGGATTAGGGGCCTGGGCCCCAGTCTGATGCTCATTGTCCTTTTAAGTCATGAAGCACTGGCCAGCAAGTGAGCATACTTTCCATTAGAGCTGATCAGAACATTTTTGAACAAAATGTGCTTTCATTGAAAGATCCATTTTTTTTTTTTTGGTCAAAGGCACAATGTTTTGTGGAGATTGATTTCAGCAAAGTTTTTGAGGTTTGCAAAGTTTAGTATTTTGATGGAAGGTTCCTGAGATACAGGGTGGACACTCTGTTCACCTCTGAAGAGAGAGGGAGAGGAATCAAAACCTGACCTTTTCATTCCAAAAAGAGAGATTTCCAAGACACCTCTGTTTCACGAAAATGTTCTGTAAGCTTTGATCTCCATTGGGATGGGAACAAAAACAAGTTTTGAAACCTTGACATTTGTCACAAATTAGTTTTCCTCCAGTCAGCTCTAGTTTACTTCTTGCTCTGCTGCTGTGTGAATGTGGTAGGGGAGAACATAAGAATGGCCATAGTGTGTGAGACCAATGGTCCACTTAGCCCAGTATCCTGTCTTTTGACAGTGGCCAATGCCAGGTGCTTCAGAGGGAATGAATAGACCAGGTAATCATCAAGTGATACATCCCCTGTCGCCCATTCCCAGCTGCCAGCAAACCGAGGCTAAGGACACTTCAGAGCATGGGAAGAAGTGGTTGCATCATCTTTATCACTTTGGCAACAGTGAATGGGATTTACTTCTGTGTTTATAGATATTTTCTATTTCATTAATGGGGGGGAGGGCAGAGGGCACATGCCCCCAGCAGGGAAGATACCAAAAGAGAACAAACAGCAGCAGAAAATTTATGCCAGCAGACCCCAGATGATAACTGTAAACTACAGTGAATAGTCTTGTAGGCCAATAGGCATACCATTACAATGTGCTATTAACTATTGTTCAGAATAACTGAAATGCATTATGTTGGAACTGTCAGCTGGTAGTGTCCCAATTAAATGTGGAATTATCAGGGTGCTGTTTAAGAAGATTAATCTGTAACAAAAATATTCTCTGTGGATGCAGAGTTTGACATTAAAGTGGAACTCTTGATCTGAAGCTTCTGCCACCTTCACTGGACAATGTCCTAAAGGGCCCCTTGACAGAGTGGTAGAGGCTAACAAGTGAACCAGACTTTTAGTCACTTAGATGCCAATTATTTCCCCAGGGAAAGCTGATTGCAGTAATTAGATAATCTGGCAGGCTGTGTGGGATAAGAAGCCAATTAGCACATCAGCCTAAATCTGATTAAAAAGGCACAGGATGGTTGTCCCCCTGGGGGACATGGGAATGGGAACAGGGCTAGCTGAGTCACATTGAGGCCTCAGGGAAGGGAGACCTCTCGTCTCATCTGCCCATGAGAAGCAGGCCAAACCACTGTAGATATTCTTAGGGTATGTCTACACTACGAAATTAGGTCGAATTTATAGAAGTCGGTTTTTTTGAAATCGGTTTTATATATTCGAGTGTGTGTGTCCCCACAGAAAATGCTCTAAGTGCATTAACTCGGCGGAGCGCTTCCACAGTACCGAGGCAAGCGTCGACTTCTGGAGCATTGCACTGTGGGTAGCTATCCCACAGTTCCCGCAGTCTCCGCTGCCCATTGGAATTCTGGGTTGATATCCCAATGCCTGATGGGGCTAAAACATTGTCGCGGGTGGTTCTGGGTACATATCATCAGGACCCCGTTCCCACCCTCCCTCCCCCCGTGAAAGCAAGGGCAGACAATCATTTCGCGCCTTTTTTGTCTGCTGCCAGCCAAAGATCTAAAGGATAGATGGAGTGGGTCAGAACACGAAATAGACCAGATTTGTTTTGTACTCATTTTCCTCCTCCCCTGTCTAGATCACACTGCAGTCAGTCACAGAGAAGGCGCAGCGAGGTTAATCTAGCCATGTATCAATCAGAGGCCAGGCTAACCTCCTTGTTCCAATAACAACGATAACTTTGGTGCACCATTTCTTATTGGAACCCTCCGTGAAGTCCTGCCTGAAATACTCCTTGATGTACAGGCACACCCTTTGTTGATTTTAGCTCCCTGAAGCCAACCCTGTAAGCCGTGTCGTCAGTCGCCCCTCCCTCTGTCAGAGCAACGGCAGACAATCGTTCCGCGCCTTCTTTCTGTGCGGAGACGCCATACCAAGGCAAGCATGGAGGCCGCTGAGCTCATTTTGGCAATTAGGAGCACATCAACCACCACACGCATTATCCAGCAGTATATGCAGCACCAGAACATGGCAACACGATACCGGGCGAGGAGGCGACGTCAGCGCGGTCCCGTGAGTGATCAGGACATGGACACAGATTTCTCTGAAAGCATGGGCCCTGCCAATGCATGCATCATGGTGCTAATGGGGCAGGTTCATGCTGTGGAACGCCGATTCTGGGCTCGGGAAACAAGCACAGACTGGTGGAACCACATAGTGTTGCAGGTCTGGGACGATTCCCAGTGGCTGCGAAACTTTCGCATGCGTAAGGGCACTTTCATGGAACTTTGTGACTTGCTTTCCCCTGCCCTGAAGCGCATGAATACCAGGATGAGAGCAGCCCTCACAGTTGAGAAGCGAGTGGCGATAGCCCTGTGGAAGCTTGCAACGTCAGACAGCTACCGGTCAGTCGGGAATCAATTTGGAGTGGGCAAATCTACTGTGGGGGCTGCTGTGATGCAAGTAGCTCACGCAATCAAAGATCTGCTGATATCAAGGGTAGTGACCCTGGGAAATGTGCAGGTCATAGTGGATGGCTTTGCTGCAATGGGATTCCCTAACTGTGGTGGGGCTATAGACGGAACCCATATCCCTATCTTGGCACCGGAGCACCAGGCCGCCGAGTACATAAACCGCAAGGGGTACTTTTCGATAGTGCTGCAAGCTCTGGTGGATCACAAGGGACGTTTCACCAACATCAGCGTGGGATGGCCGGGAAAGGTGCATGACGCTCGCATCTTCAGGAACTCTGGTCTGTTTCAAAAGCTGCAGGAAGGGACTTTCTTCCCAGACCAGAAAATAACTGTTGGGGATGTTGAAATGCCTATATGTATCCTTGGGGACCCAGCCTACCCCTTAATGCCATGGCTCATGAAGCCGTACACAGGCAGCCTGGACAGTGGTCAGGAGCTGTTCAACTACAGGCTGAGCAAGTGCAGAATGGTGGTAGAATGTGCATTTGGACGTTTAAAGGCGCGCTGGCGCAGTTTATTGACTCGCTTAGACCTCAGCGAAACCAATATTCCCACTGTTATTACTGCTTGCTGTGTGCTCCACAATATCTGTGAGAGTAAGGGGGAGACTGAGGCAAATCGCCTGGCTGCTGGTTACGTGCAGCCAGACACCAGGGCGGTTAGAAGAGCTCAGGAGGGCGCGGTACGCATCAGAGAAGCTTTGAAAACCAGTTTCATGACTGGCCAGGCTACAGTGTGAAAGTTCTGTTTGTTTCTCCTTGATGAAACCCCCCGCCCCTTGGTTCACTCTACTTCCCTGTAAGCTAACCACCCTCCCCTCCTCCCTTTAATCACCGCTTGCAGAGGCAATAAAGTCATTGCTGCTTCACAGTCATGCATTCGTTATTCATTCATCACACAAATAGGGAGATGACTACCAAGGTATCCCAGGAGGGGTGGTGGAGGAGGGAAGGAAAATGCCACACAGCACTTTAAAAGTTTACAACTTTAAAATTTATTGAATGACAGCCTTCTTTTTTTTGGGCAATCCTCTGTTGTGGAGTGGCTGGTTGGCCGGAGGCCCCCCCACCGCGTTCTTGGGCGTCTGGGTGTGGAGGCTATGGAACTTGGGGAGGAAGGCGGTTGGTTACAGAGGGGCAGCAGTGGCAGTCTGTGCTCCAGCTGCCTTTGCTGCAGCTCAACCATACACTGGAGCATTCTTGTTTGGTCCTGCAGCAGCCTCAGCATTGAATCCTGCCTCCTCTCATCACGCTGCCCCCACATTTGAGCTTCAGCCCTCTCTTCAGCCCGCCACTTACTCTCTTCAGCCCTCCACCTCTCCTCCCGGTCATTTTGTGCTTTCCTGCGCTCTGACATTATTTGCCTCCACGCATTCGTCTGTGCTCTGTCAGTGTGGGAGGACAGCATTAGCTCGGAGAACATTTCATCTCGAGTGCGTTTTTTTTTCTTTCTAAGCTTCACTAGCCTCTGGGAAGGAGAAGATCCTGTGATCATTGAAACACATCCAGCTGGTAGAGAAAAAAAAAGGGACAGCGGTATTTAAAAAGACACATTTTATAAAACAGTCGCTACACTCTTTCAGGGTAAACCTTGCTGTTAACATTACATACATAGCACATGTGCTTTCGTTACAAGGTCGCATTTTGCCTCCTCCCACCGCGTGACTACCCCCTCAACCTTCCCCCCTCCCTGTGGCTAACAGCGGGGAACATTTCTGTTCAGCCACAGGCAAACAGCCCAGCAGGAATGGGCTATACTGAGTGTCCCTGAAGAAAAGCACCCTATTTCAACCAGGTGACCATGAATTATATCTCACTCTCCTGAGGATAACACAGAGAGAACGGATTTTGGTTGAATGCCAGCAAACATACACTGCAATGCTTTGTTCTACAGTGATTCCCGAGTATGTGTTACTGGCCTGGAGTGATAGTGTCCTACCATGAAGGATGAAATAAGGCTGCCCTCCCCAGAAACCTTTTGCAAAGGCTTTAGGACTACATCTAGGAGAACCGCAAATGCCAGGGCAAAGTAATCCTTTCACATGCTTGCTTTTAAACCATGTATAGCATTTTAAAAGGTACACTCACCAGAGGTCCCTTCTCCGCCTGCTGGGTCCAGGAGGCAGCCTTGGGTGGGTTCGGGGGGTACTGGCTCCAGGTCTAGGGTGAGAAACAGTTCCTGGCTGTCGGGAAAACCGGTTTCTCCGCTTGCTTGCTGTGAGCTATCTACAACCTCCTCCTCCTCATCATCTTCTTCGTCCCCAAAACCTGTTTCCGTATTGCCTCCATCTCCATTGAAGGAGTCCAACACGGCTGGGGTAGTGGTGGCTGAACCCCCTAAAATGGCATGCAGCTCATCATAGAAGCGGCATGTTTGGGGCTCTGACCCAGAGCGGCTGTTCGCCTCTCTGGTTTTCTGGTAGGCTTGCCTCAGCTCCTTCAGTTTCACGCGGCACTGCTTCGGGTCCCTGTTATGGCCTCTGTCCTTCATGCCCTGGGAGATTTTCACAAAGGTTTTGGCATTTCGAAAACTGGAACGGAGTTCTGATAGCACGGATTCCTCTCCCCAAACAGCGATCAGATCCCATACCTCCCGTTCGGTCCATGCTGGAGCTCTTTTGCGATTCTGGGACTCCATCATGGTCACCTGTGCTGATGAGCTCTGCATGGTCACCTGCAGCTTGCCACACTGGCCAAACAGGAAATGAGATTCAAAAGTTCGCGGTTCTTTTCCTGTCTACCTGGCCAGTGCATCTGAGTTGAGAGTGCTGTCCAGAGCGGTCAGAATGGAGCACTCTGGGATAGCTCCCGGAGGCCAATACCATCGAATTGTGTCCACAGTACCCCAAATTCGAGCTGGGAACGTCGATTTAAGCGCTAATCCACTTGTCAGGGGTGGAGTAAGGAAATCTATTTTAAGAGCCCTTTATGTTGAAATAAAGGGCTTCACTGTGTGGACGGGTGCAGGTTTAAATCGATTTAACGTTGCTAAATTCGACCTAAAGTCCTAGTGTAGACCAGGGCTTAGACTGTTATATGGGGATCCTTGTGGTAATGGTGAAGAGAACTTAAAATAAAAGGTCTGAATGAATGCACAACCACTGGGGTCTGTGCCGTTTCCGCAGGGAAGAAGACGAGTGGAGCCACGCCTTGGTACAGGACCTAAGTGAAACATACATTTTGAAGGTGGGCGGCTTCTTCTTTATGGAAAGGGCCTTAAAGATCATTTATAACTTCTTATGGTAGAGTAAGAGGGTGGATGAGGGGGGTCAGCACTTTTTTAAACTATTCTTAACAAGCTGCAATACTTATGAGTCATTATTATAGCTGCAACTGTTAGCTCATACACTAGTGGCACAGTGGAAACAGAGATCCATTCTTTGGCCACAATTCAGGAAAGCACTGAAAGACCTGCTTAAATTTAAGCACATGACTAAGTGCTTTCCCAAATAAGGAGGCTTTCCTGAGTCAGCTCTGACTTTTTCTGTTGTGACACTCATGTGCAAGATGATATAAAACCAAAACTTGAAAGAAGTTGAGGCAAGGTCTAAAGACCTAAAGAAATCCTATCTAATGAAGTGCTGTTGAGTACCAATAACTGAAAAGGGCTGTTAATAATGGATAAAGTTGAATGGTAAATTAAAAGATAGTAATATGGTTTAAACCTATGCACAAGTTCTAATGGTCATGAAGGCAGCTCTGTCTTAACTAATGAATAGTGACCAATAGCACTGAAAACAGAATAAAATACCAATGTCGATAACCTAAAAGTTTTCAGTATCAAAGCTTCTTAAAAGGTCATTTTCACATAACTTTGTAAAGCAATTCCAACAGAATGTGCTTTCCTAAACACAAATTAATATTCAGGAAGTCCTATATTAATCAAAGGTGAAAGCTTTGACAACACAAGTTCAAAATGCAGAGATAAATGGGGATTTAGCAAAAAAGCAGAGATCTTTGAAAATTCAGAATGATTTGTCACTTTTTAAATAGTCCTTGGTAATCATTTTAGTGCTTTCAAAATGTTGTTGGATGTTGTGGTTACAGGTGATGCAAATTAATATCAAGTCTAGCAAAAAAATTATATCAGATATTGCATATCCTGAGAGATGAAGAGTAACAAGAAGGGTTTCTACAGATATGTTTACAACAAGACTCAATGCTTCTTTGCCTTGGTCTTCACAGACACTGTCAGCTCCCAGACTGCTGCACTGGGCAGCCCAGTATGGGGAGGAGGTGAGCAGCCCTCAGCTGTGAAAGAACAGGTTAAGGACTATTTAGAGAAGCTGGACATGCACAAGTCCCTGGGTCTGGATCTAATGCATCCGCGGGTGCTGAGGGAGTTGGCTGATGTGATTGCAGAGCCATTGGCCATTATCTCTAAAAACTCGTGGTGATCGGGGAAGGTCCTGGATGATTTGGAAAGGCAAATATAGTGCCCATCTTTAAAAAAGGGAAGAAGGAGAATCTGGGGAACTACAGACTGGTCAGGCTCACCTCAGTCCCTGGAAAAATCATGGAGCAGGTCCTCAAGGAATTCATTTTGAAGCACTTGGAGGAGAGGAAAGTGATCAGGAACAGTCAACATGGATTCACCAAGAGCAAGTCATGCCTGACCAACCTTATTGCCTTCTGTGATGAGATCACTGTGGACATGGGGAAAGCTGTGGATGTGATATACCTTGACTTTAGCAAAGCTTTTCCCACAGTATTTTTACCAACAAGTTTAAAGAAGTATGGATTGGATGAATGGACTGTAAAGTGGATAGAAAGCTGGCTAGATTGTTGGGCTCAATGGGTAGTGATCAATAGCTCGATGTCTAACTGGCAGCCAGTATTAAGTGGAGGTCGGTCCTGGGGATGGGTCTGTTCAACATCTTCATTAATGATCTGGATGATGGGATGGATTGCACTGTCAGCAAGGTTTCAGGTGACACTAAGCTGGTAGATATACTGGAGGGTAGGGATAGGGTCCAGAGTGACCTTGACACATTGGAATATTGGGCCAAAAGAAATCTGAGGGTCAACAAAGATAAATGCAGAGTCCTGCACTTAGCACAGAAGAATCCCATGCACTGCTACAGGTTGGGGACCGACCGGCTAAGCAGCAGTTCTGCAGAAAAGGGGAATTACAGTGGATGAGAAACTGGATATGAGTCAACAGTGTGCCCTTGTTGCCACGAAGGCTAACGGCATGTTGGGCTGCATTAGTAGGAGCATTGCCAGAAGATCACGGGAAGTAATTATTTCCCTCTATTTGGCACTGGTGAGGCCACATCTAGAGTATTGCATCCAGTTTTGGGGGCCCACACTACAGAAAAGATGTGGACAAAGTCCAGTGGAGGGCAACAAAAATTATTAGGGTGCTGGGGCACATGAGTTATGAGGAGAGGCTGAGGGAACTGAGCTTGTATAGTCTGCAGAAAAGAAGAGTGAGGGGGGGATTTGGTAGCAGCCTTCAACTACCTGAAGGGGGGGTTCCAGAGAGGATGGAGCTCGGCTGTTTTCAGTGGTGGCAGATAACAGAACAAGGAGCAATGGTCTCAAGTTGCAGTGGGGGACATTTAGGTTGGATATTAGGAAAAGCTATTTCACAAGGAGGGTGGTGAAGCACTGGAATGGGTTACCTACGGAAGTGGTGAACCTCCATCCTTAGAGGTTTTTAAGGCCTGGCTTGACAAAGCCCTGGCTGGGATTATTTAGTTGAGGATGGCCCTGCTTTGAGGGCCTGAATCTTCTATGATTCTATGTTTATGTAACTTTTGTTTGTAATCATTTCTCAGATGTCAGTGTAAATTGCAAAGAACCCTGCTGCAGATGTGAAAATAACTTGGACTTCACAGTATGCTGTGGTAAACTGTAATTATGTCCTTAGCCCAGGTAACAGCTACAAATGCTGACCTCACTAACGGGTGTGGCTCTGAAGGGGTTGGAAGCAGTGTCACTTCTGGGATCTCAGTTGGGAGTAACTGCAACAGTGTCACTTTTCCTTTATCTCTCCAGCTCCCCTGAGCGTTCAGCATGTGAGGGCTGCTGCCTCTTTCCTTTTTCATGTTACAGGGTGTGGCGGGAGGGGGAATGTCATAAGCTGCATCTGAGACTGGGCTCCAGGGCTCGTCCCACTCACTTCTGCTGCCATTGGACTATGAAGGTGTTGCTGGAGCCACGGGACTGACACCTATTGTTTGTTGGAGTGTGAGAGGTGCTTGATACAGTTTGTTGCCCTCATGGGCTCCCTGTTTCAGCTCCACCATTCCCAACCTTAATCTATTTGCTGGATCTCCAGCAATGCTAGGGGCTAGGCTGATCACTAGTATTGGAGTCTGGAGGGAATTCTTCCCATGTGGCAAACTGTTGGCTGTTTTCTTGCCTCCCATCCAACATCCAGGAGCTCTGGTTTTGGGGATTTAAATTACAATTGTTGGAACTTTGGCATTTTCCAGTGTGGTGGTTGGGTTAGAGAGTGTCCGAATGGGTTCCCCATAACCCAGTGGACCACTTGGGCATTGATTCTGGGCACAGCAATGCATAGTGAGGAGGTATGCCCCTTTCTTCTGCATCTCTGGCTCCCCTTGTCTTATTGCTCCTGTCTCTAGCTTTCAGTCAGGATCTGAGGGCAGGCCTGATGGTCCAGCAGGGGCATGGCCTTCACACTCACCTTCAGGTTTATAGTCCACCAGGGCCATTGATGCCCATTTGAGAACTGCACGAACAATCCTGCCAGGTAGTTTGGGGTGGTTACCCCAGCTGAGTAATATATTTTTTTTTAAAAGTTGCAGCCTCTGTGTGTAATCATACTATCATGTCTGTTTCCAATCCACATCAATTCGATAGTTTACATGGTGCAGTGAGGCTGCATCTAGATTGAGCCTGTCTTGTAAACGTCTTTGGAGAAAAAAGTGTAAATGTTTTGTTCTACAAAGCATGGGTACTCACTGAAAGACTTTACTCTCCTAAGATACAATGTAACTGTGCTAATTTGGTTTTTTTCTCTCCCTTCAGTTTTCCTACACTCCCTCTTTACACTCTCTCTTCTCCCTGAAATTACTGTTCTTCCTTCCTGTGTTCTCCATATTCTTTTCTTTTTGCCTTTTCCATTTCTGCTGTTGCCTTTTCCATTCTCTTCTTTGGACTCCTCCTTCATGATGCTCCTTTTTTTTTCCCCCTCTTCCCTTTGCCTGCGCAGTTCAGATGGCAGGGGAGGGGCATGTATGGGAGGCTTATGGAGTGCAGTCAATCAGATTTCATTAGTCCTGCAAAGAACTTTTCAAACTTCCCTGACACAAGATGTCTATTCAAGGTCCAAAGAGGAGATGTCACCGTGATTCAGTAGAAACTTAATGAAAATCAGTGAAGCAAAAAGATCAGATATTGAATAGTTAACTTCTTCTTCTTCCACATGTACTTATGTAATGTCACTAACTTTTCAATGACAGAGTCATTAAATTAGGGAAACTTTTTTTATCAGACAGAAGAACACACCCTCCCACAGATCTCCCCCTCCTTGTATTTCCTGAAAGCCCCATTAACATCCCCATTAAGAGCAGGGCTACTTTGGACCGGGGGTTGCTGATGCCACAGCTGACCTCTTATCCTGGGGAATGCCCTGTCACCATCCCCCATTTGTTTAAAGTGAGGCGTATCCAGCATGAGTGACCACAACTGATTGCAACTGTGGTGCTAAGATCTGAGGAAAGAGGTGGTGTATTAGGGTTAGATATATTTTAGTTTGCTTCCTTCATTTAAAAAGCAGGTTGGGAAAAAATTAAAGGAAACTTGACTTGTATAACAAAAGTGAAGTGTTTGTCATATTGCTAGTCATTAGTCTGAAGACTACAAAAAGCAATTTCTTTGGTAAATCAATACTATACAAGAAACATTTGTTTTCATTTTTTATGGAAGTGGCAGGAAATGCATGACTACAAATTCTTCTCTCACAGGAGTCGGTGGAGTTACCCCCACTTTAGCTGGAATATCTGATGGCAGAGTTTGGCTCAGTCTTTCCAATGTGTTGGTTATATATATTTATCCAAATAATAACAACCGGTGTGTTAGTTTTATTAGACCAAATGCAAAATTTCTAGTGTCACCTATTGGTGGAAAATATACATTTAATTTATTAATAATCTACACTTTAAGGAGGTATGATGGGAAATGTTAGTATTCATTGGTCAGTGTTCTTAATTAAAGATAAAATATTTAGATGGACATTTTTCTTTTAGATCATATCTGAATTTAACTTGAGAAATATTCATAACTATGCAGTAGGAGTGGACAGGATGATAAATAAAATGTCAGTAACTTTCAATCTTGAATGAATAGCTCCCCATTCTGAGGGGATAGTTAAAAATAATTGTAGAGCCATGAGTTTTATATGGTAAACAATGGTCAGGTTTTGGTTATCTGTAACTAAACAGTTTTAATAAAGTCTTGAACAAAATACAATGCCTGCAAGAGATTCATTTGTACTGAATCCTTCAAAGAACTCTGATTGTTTAAATGCATTGTTATAAAAAGGCAAAACAATCATACTGTTGAGAGTTGATTAAAATCTGTTAACTTTATTTTTAAATAAGAACCTTCCTGTTCAAAGTGCTTATATACCAATGCTAGAAGTCTAAATAATAAAATGGGTGAACTAGAGTGCCTTGTATTAAATGAGGATATTGATATAACAGGCATCACAGAAACTTGGTGGAATGAGGATAATCAATGGAATACAATAATACCAGGGTACAAAATATATCGGAAGGACAGAACAGGTCGTGCTGGTGGGGGAGTGGCTTTATATGTGAAAAAGTGTAGAATCAAATGAAGTAAAAATTGTAAATTAAACTGTACCAGAGAATCTCTATGGATAGAAATTCCATGCTCTAATAAGAATATAGCAGTAGGGATATGTTGCTGACCACCTGACCAGGATGGTGATAGTGTCTGTGAAATACTCAAGGAGATTAGAGAGGCTATTAAAATAAAAAAAAATAATAATGGGGGGGGGAGAGTTCAGTTATCCCCATATTGACTGGGTACATATCACCTCAGGATGGGATGCAGAGAAAGTTTCTTGACACCTTAAATGACTGCTTCTTGGAGCAGCTGGTCCTGGAACCCCCAAGAGGAGAGGTAATACATGATTTAGTCCTAAGTGGAGCACAGAATCTGGTCCAAGAGGTGAAAATAGCCTGGTCACGATTACCAAGCAGTCCAAATATAATGTAATATCTCGGTGGCAGAAAAACACCACAGTGGCCCAACACTGTAGGATTTAATTTCAAAAAGGTAAAAATGAGGAGGAGGTTAGTTAAACAGAAATTAAAGGGTATGGTGCCAAAAGTGAAATCTCTGCAACCTGAGTTGGAACTTTTTAAAGACACCATAATCAAGGCTTAACTTAAATGTATATCCCAAATTAAAAAACATAGGGAACCAAAAAAGAGCCACTGTGGCTAGACAACAAAGTAAAAGAAGCAATGAGAGGCAAAAAGGCATCCTTTAAAAAGTGGAAGTTAAATCCTAGTGAGGAAAATAGAAAGGAGCATAAACCCTGGCAAATAAAGTGTAAAAATACAATTAGGAAGGCCAAAAAAGAATTTGAGGAACAGTTAGCCAAAGACTCAAAGTAATAAGAAGCAGGAAGCCTGCTAAACAACCAGTGGGGCCACTGGACCATCAAGGTGCTAAAGGAGCACTCAAGGATGATAAGGCCATTGAGGAGAAACAAAATGAATTCTTTGTATCAGTCTTCATGGCTGAGGATGTGAGGGAGATTCCCAAACCTGAGCCAGTCTTCTTAGGTGACGGATCTGAAGAGCTGTCCCAGATTGAGGAATCATTAGAGGAGGTTTTGGAACAAATTGGTAAATTAAACAGCAATAAGTCACCAGGACCAGATGATATTCACACGAGTTCTGAAGGAACTCTTAGGTTAGACTACAGTTAGTAGTTCTGCAATTTCACATATCATTTAAATCCGCTTCTGTACCAGATGAATGGAGGATAGCTAATGTGATGCCAATTTTTAAAAAGGGCTCCAGAAGTGATCCTGGCAATTACAGGTGTGTAAGCCTGACTTCGGTAACTGGCAAACTGGTTGAAACTATAATAAAGAACAATATTATCAGACATCTAGATGAACATAATCTGTTGAGGAAGAGTCAACATGGTTTTACTAAAGGGAAATCATGCCTCATCAATCTACTACAATTCTTTGAGGGGGTCAACAAGCATGTGGACCAAGGGGATCCAGTAGATATAGTGTGCTTAAATTTTCAGAAAGCCTTTGACAAGGTCCCTCACCAAAGGCTGTTACCCCGTGGCAGCTTACTTTGGGTAAGAGGGAAGGTGCTCTCATGGATTGGTAATTGGTTAAAATATAGGAAACAAAGTATAGGTATAAATGGTCGGTTTTCAGAATGGAGAGAGGTAAATAGCGGTGTCCCCGAGAGGTCTGTTCTGGGACCAGTCCTATTCAACATATTCATAAATGATCTGGAAAAAGGGGTAAACAGTGAGGTGGCAAAATGTGCAGATGATACAAAATAACTAAAGATAGTTAAAATCCAGGCAGACTGCGAAGAGCTACAAAATGGCAGATGAAATTCAAAGTTGATGAATGCAAAGTAATGTGGTTGCACCCCAATGGCCCCCTATCATCCTTGAGTTTTCGGGGAAGGCAGATTAACATTGTATGTGGCTAACACTGTTGCAAGCATTGCAAAGCATTTTGGGGAGGGTCAAAGGTGTGTGAGTGGAGAGTGGAAGTGTGTGTGTGTTTTTTTTTTTGTTTTTTTTTTTTTTCAGAATACGTGAGGCTGAGGGGGAGAAAGGAGAACAGGTTAACTTAACACTTCAGCTAGCTCCATGTGAAGATAAGACTCTGGCCCCAGCCCAAGGTCATGGGCTTGATGAGAAATTAGCAGCTGCCCAGCCGTGAGAAGAGGAGAACTAAGTTGAGCAGAGCTGCAAAAATAGCAGTGAGAACAGTGAGAGCAAATGAGATGGAGACAGTGAAGGCCAATAGAAGGGGGAAAAAAGGGGGCTCTGGAGCCAGGATGTTTTGAGAAACCAAGGAGGCCACAGCAAGCCAGTTTGGACTGGCACAAAAGACACTAGAAGCAGAAATCCCTGAGTGGAATACCCCCCACAAGGAGCCCAGGACTTAAAACCCTCCTGAGAGCTGGAGCAACTCATAGATCTACAGCAACTCTTCAGACGACCTGGGCCTAGAACACCACTCCCATCCACCCTTTCCCTCCCCCCTGCCCACTTCTTCTGACATTACACGTAGGCCTGGCCAATCTTGGGTAGTGCGTGTGTGAGTATGAAAGTGGGTAAGGGCTTGGGGCACTAACGCTTTTTCCCCCCTAAGTGATGTGGGAGTGTTCCCAGCACACTCTGCTGTTATTTTATCAATAAAGCTTTAAAAACGTAGACACTTACTGTGTTCCGTACCGCCTCCCCAAATGATCCTGTGGCATCAGCGTAATCAGCTGATGCCCCAGGCAAATTGGTAACAAAAATCTGTCACAATGTACATTAGAAAGCATAATCCCAATTATACATATAAAATGATTGGGTCTAAATTAGCTGTTACCACTCAAGAAAGAGATCTTAGCCATAGATAGTTCTCTGAAAATATCCACTCAAGCAGCAGTCAAAGAAGTGAACAGAATGCTGTGTATAATAAAGAAAGGGATAGATAACAGGACAGAAAATATCATGTTGCCTCTATATAAATCCATGTTATGGCCACATCTTGAATCCTGTGTGCAGATATAGTCGCCATATTTCAATAAAGATCTATTGGAATTGGGAAAGGTTCAGAAAAGGGCAACAAAAATGATTAGGGGTATAGAACAGCTTCCATATGAGGAGAGATTGATAAGACTGGAACTTTTCATCTTAGAAAAGAGACAGCGAAGAGGAGATATGATTGAGGTCAATGAAATCATGACTGGTGTAGAGAAAATAGGTAAGGAAGTGTTGTTTACTCCTCCTCGTAACACAAGAACTAGGGGTCACCAAATGAAATTAATAGGCAGTAGGTTTAAAACAAACAAAAGGAAGTATTTCTTCACACAACACACAGTCAACCTGTGCAACTCCTTGCCAGAGGATGTTGTGAAGGCTAAGATCATAACAGGGTTCAAAAAAGAACTAGATAAGTTAATGGAGGACAGATCCATCAATGGCTATTAGCCAGGATGGGCCGGGATGGTGTCCCTAAGCTCTGTTTGCCAGAATCTGGGAATGAGTGACATGGGATGGATCACTTGATGATTACCTGTTCTGTTCATTCCCTTTGGGGCACCTGGTACTGGCCACTGTTGGAGGACAGGATACTGGGCTAGATGGACCTTTGGTCTGACCCAGTTGGGCCATTCTTATGTTCTTGTTTAATCACTTAGCAGAAAAATGAAATAATTGCA
Organism: Lepidochelys olivacea; assembly: GCF_965140295.1. Classification (NCBI taxonomy): domain Eukaryota; kingdom Metazoa; phylum Chordata; order Testudines; family Cheloniidae; genus Lepidochelys; species Lepidochelys olivacea. Next base: position 101,643,072 of record NC_140414.1, read on the forward strand.
TAATTTTAGCATGTACCCGTAAGGTTTTAGGGAAATAAACTACGCAAGGGATAAGCTATTAAATATTGTCATGTTTGTCTTAAAGTTCTGCTTTTTACTACACAGGTGCATAGGGAGAAGCAAGATAGTAAAATTGGGAAGTAGCATTGTGTGTGATGTTAGCAATGGATGGGAACTTGACATGGTGTATTCGTGTCAAGGTGCAGATGTGCTTTGCAAATGCAACAGGGCATTCACTAGGACTCCAGGGGAGTTGGTTGTGTGATGCTTGAATGCTGCCATCCATAACAAGCACTAATTGGCTCTAAATGGCCCTAGGTGGTCTTTGCTTCTGAAGACAGCAGCAGTGAACATCACCAGTAATTTAACCCAGAACAACATTTCACAATCAAATCAGTGTGTAGAGTTACAGTGGAAATGGAGCATGTGTTTTAAGAAGGAAATGTGTGTGATGAGGTTGCTGTATGTCAGTGCTTTGGGGAAGTTCTGGCTTTGTGCCACTGACTATCTCTAGAGCTGGTTGAAAAACAAGCATGCATGCACACAAACTCACAAAAGGCATACATTTTACAACTTGTGGGAGCATTATCATCCCATTGGCATTTGAAGGTGACCCGTTTTTCATTTTTTAAAAAAGTTGGAGCAGAATCTTCATCAGTTCCCCCCCTCCCAAAAATTGCCAAAGTGTCCATCAAAATGATAAAGCAGAGAGTGAAAAATAATTATGAAAGAGGAGCTGAAGTTGAAATTAACAAATATAGACAAATATTGCATAATATATTTTAAGGATGCGTAATTAAATAATATAACATGTTTTAGAATGTTAAGTAAAAAAAGTGAATCCCTATCTTTTACTTTAAATAATTTCCTATTCTTGGGCACATCATCTGAGCAAAATGAATTTGGGTATCTGCAGTCTTCTATAAAAAGAAAAGGAGTACTTGTGGCACCTTAGAGACTAACAAATTTATTTGAGCATAAGCTTTGGTGAGCTACAGCTCACTTCATCGGATGCATGCTGTGGATGAAATGAGCTGTAGCTCACGAAAGCTCATGCTTAAATAAATTTGTTAGTCTCTAAGGTGCCACAAGTACTCCTTTTCTTTTTGTGGATACAGACTAACACGGCTGCTACTCTGAAACCTTCAGTCTTCTGTGTACGTTTATGAAACAAACTGTCAGTGTTGCAGAGAAAGGGAAGTTGGGGTTATTAGAAAAAAATATAATAAAGAATAGAAGTCAGATGAGATTGATATTGTTGTCAGACTTCAAAGAATTATGAGAAGACAAAAGCTTTAATGACATTAATGAGTTCAGTTCTCAGTTGAGACTCTCAAATCCCAAACAATTGCAAAAGGAGTGCACATAAAATATGCATTAATGAATATTTACATGACAATTCACTTCTCATTTTAAAAATATATTAAAGAGGCAAACATACATATTTAAAGCATATATCTCACAAAGAGGAATTATGTCACCTTTAGTTACTAGGTATGTTTACTCAGAACCTAACCTGTTGGACAGCTGAAAGTGGGCTGTCAGTGCAACCGTGAAGTTAATGCAAAAATAACTCCAGTTGCAAAATATTATTTTAATGAGCATCAATCCAGAAATCCATTTAGTATTTTTGTACCTTTGTGTTAGTTTCCATATCCAATCTAATGAAAACAATATAGCACTTAGAAAGCCTAAAGATAAAAGATGGATGATGAGAGGTTGATGTTATTTATCCATCCTATGGTAGAGATTTGCAAGTAATAAACACACATGCATCTAAACCATCTGTTGATAATTCAGACTCTGTTTTTAATAGATTAGACATGTACTCCAAAAATGCATTTCTTCTGAATGCAATGGGAAATTGTTAAAATTATATATTTTAATAGAGATTCACTGGTACCAAAATCCCATACGTGATTGAGTAGCCCAAATGCTATTAACAGTGCCCAACATCTACCTATTAGGATCGTCCTGTTTTACATCACTCTCAGAGGTGCCATCTCCAGATTGGTGGCACTGACTAACCTGCTGGGCTTTAATATCAATCATCAAGGAGAATTCTCCCTTCTGTCATCTCCTCATAAATATTTAAATTAATTTTTTAAAAAAATGTAACTGCATCCCCTGCTGTTCCCCCTGTTCTACAATACCAGGTTTTCTGATTTATTTTTTAAAAATTGAGATGGTGCAACGATTTCATTCATAAATTTAGCAGTTGATGCTAGCACCTCATTCAAGATATCTGCATCCATAACATCAGTGGATGTGCAAATATTGAATTTGAACAAAAACTTGTCAGCCTGCAGGCAGTGTTGAACTACAAAATACCCTCATGGTTCAGGACTGGTTAGTCTGTATGTACTTAAATCATTTACATTTCTCTTTTGCTGTTGTAGAAGGATTCCCAAACATGAACAGCTGCTAAAATAACATGCCTTACTATTAACCTGAAATCCAATATACACTCCCAATTCAGCATCACCTTTGTTTGCATGAGACATCTATAACACAAGTAAAGAGCCACAGTCCACTGAAAAGAACTATTAATACAGCAGAATGATCTAGTTATATTTCACTAGCTACAATATTAAATATTTTGATCATATGAATATTATTGCTGACAGACAGCTATACATTATGGCCTTTCCACTTACATAACCCAGCAGTATTAATATTTTTCATTAGTTCTATTTTACAGATTTTTGTTTTAAAAAACTTGCATTTTAAAAGGCTTTTTTTGGCATTTATGTGATTTGGAAATCTTGTAGTCCTACCTGTCCCTAGCTAATCTTCTCCATGACACTGAATTTCCCTGAACCTCCTCAAATCCTACATACTTCTGGCACGCCATCTGCCAAGAATTATATTGGAAGAGAGAGATAATAAGCAAGTTTGATGGGTGTGATACATATAAATCTCTGTTGGCTGTGTGTATATGTGACAGAGTTCTGGGCAACAACACCTGAGCCAGCACTCTGGTCACTACAACTCCAATTAAACAGTGCAGAACAGACCTTGTTAAGAAGAGCTGAGCCTAACTGGTGGGTGGAGGAGAGGTGGAAGGCTAATTAAGCCATTAGGCAGAGGACACAGAAAGGAAGAAGAAGGAAATGTGGGAGGGAGCAGACGGGGCAGAGAGATTGCTCTTCTCTGTTTTCCTCAGGAGCTGAGGTTCCCCCAGGTTATAGGAGTAAGGCAAGTGGTGAGCTGGAGGCGGTTTGCACCGGTTCGCGCAAATTGGTTGTTAAATTTAGAAGCCGGTTTAGAACCGGTTGTTAAAGGGTTGGGCTAACTCCAGCCTGTGGGCCACATCTGGCGAGCAGGACCGCCCTGTCCAGCCTGCCTGAGCTCCCTGCTGGGGAGGGTCCCCTTGAGAATCCCTTTTTACTCACCCGGTGGCACTCTGGTCTTACTTCAGTGGCGGGTCCCTCAGTGCCGCTGAAGACCCGGAGTGAGTGAAGGACGTGCCACCAAAGTGCCGCCGAAGACCCGGAGCGACTGAAGGAACCAGTTCTTGAGATTTTGGCAGCTCATCAAGAACTGGGTAGGCTGTATAGCTTAAAAGAGTGATGGGAACCGACATTGTAAATAAACTGCACTGGATGTTTCACCAGCATAAAGGTCTCTGAGTTGTTTGTGGACTTTCTCAGTGTCAGGAGTGAGTGGGCCCTGCCACAGTATAAATAACTTGTACTTAGGGAAGCTTTGGGAAAATATATAGTATAGGGTCTGCCAAGACAAGAGTAATACCCGATGTGTATCATGTTAGTAAAGTTGAACAAAAGACTAGCTGGAAAGTGCTACTCATTGACTGAAGTTCATCCAACTTATGACCAACGAGTCCTTTTCAAAAAAGGGATATACAAAGGAACAATGCCTCATGGTCCATACTGTAGCTTAGTGCTAGTAGAAAACTGTTAGGAGATGGAGAACTGCAATGCCCAAAGGTTCATTTGAGTCAGGACTTGAAAACCAATCAGTAAAAGGAGAGTGGTGTGATTTAGATTTAAAAAGAATAACATTATGTGGCTAGCAAGAGAAAGATGGGATGGAGACTAGGATGCATTACTGACCAAACAGAGAGCTATGCTTGGCAAGAGGGCAGGGAAGAGAGAAAGGATTGACTGACTAAATTTGGCCCAGAGACTTGGAGGCAGATCCTAAGATGGTGTAAACTTTCACAACTACATTGAAATAAATTATTTTTAAGCAATACCTGGTCAAAAATTTACAAAATTTAGGAAGAACTTCTTATAAAAAGCCAGTCACTCCCATTTTCATTAGTTCTAAAAGCAAATCTCATCATTGCAGATGAACTTTGAATGTGTTTACCTGATGGATTTTGAAGGGGGTAATTTTCTGTGTTGGAGAACTTCTCTCAGTTGCATTATAGGTGAAGTTCACTTTAGGGAATTCTCCTTTCCATCAAAAGACATTGCTTTCACTCTCCTCTCTAGGCTTTCCTCTCTGATTTTCCCATCACGTTTATGCCATGCCAGTGCAGCTGGCAACAGCAAAACAGCAACAGCGTATTTGCACTATTCTGCCTGCAAATGCTTAATGAATAGTACAGCAAGAATAATTTCAATACATTCTATATTATACTTGGCAGGAAATGAAGACATGGGCCAGTTTTAGCAGCACAACAATCAGAGTATTGGTAACCTAGGCAAGAAGCATCTTACTCAAATGCCAAAATTGCCACCATTGTCTCAAAGAAATATCACCATTCACAGTCATGTTCGAGTGGATGATCTGGCCTACAGAATATGAGGGAGACTTCTACTCACCATAGAGAATTCGATCAGATTCTCTACGTTGGTTCAAAAATTTTAGAGAAGAGTTATCCTTCTCTATTACATTCTACAGGACTTTTCCACAAGGGTTCCTGTGTGTAAATGCTTCTCCTACAACGTTCAGAAAAAGCAAATCATAAGGAAGTGTAAACACAGTAGAAGCAAATTCCTTTAATTATTCAGACAAATATACTTGGGAAATGTTTAGCAGTTTTGCCCAGATGTGGTACACACAAACACAGACACACACGCCTAAAATCATTTAAATACATTCTAGTTGCATACTCTTCAGCACAAAATGGACTTATTATGCATCCTCTGTTCACTCAAAAGAATGACCAGCACTCTCAGTTCTGGCAACAACCCTCAGCCAACATTTACAGTCAATAACAATTTGCAGATGAAATCAATCAGTCACACTTGACAAGGTTACATAACAGCCTACAGCAGCCCTACCGTGCTTAACTGGATTTCTAAAATCATGGCTTAACCAAGATTCCTGCTGGGTTTTTTTAAAATTTACATAAAGAGAAAGGTTATTTTGTGAGTGATTTTAATACTCATGAAAGTGAGTTATTTGCCACTCCATGTCTAAGGTTGAAACTATCCTTCCATTGCAACCTCAACTGTCATCCTCTGCTTTCAAGAAAGAATACCCTGAAATTGTACATACCATTTAGTATCTCATGGAAGAATTTCTCTGGGAAGTTCAGAAACAATCAGAAAAGGGGCTTTAAACTTATCTTGTTTAAAATTCCTTGTTATTGACTTTCTTATCATTTCCTAAATTCTTTTTGGGTGTGAGGGATCATCATCTCTCAAAAATGGCTGGGCCCATAGGCTGATAATTGCTTTTGTTTTGTTAGCCTTGATGAGAAGAAACAACTTGTAGTGATTTGTTTAGGAGCAGAGGGGGAATTTGAAATATACGTAATCAGCCTTGTAATTTTTGTAAAAGCAGCTTGAAACCCATGGATTAAAAAATGCTATTCAAGAGGTACGCATTATTGTATAAATCCCACACCAGTTTAGAGAGATAAGGGACTAATGTAGGGTCATTAGAGTAGGGACATAAACAGCAGGAACATAAAGGCTAGTGGGAGAGTCCCTGGGTAGAATAGGAATTTGTCTCTTCCTTGTCAGGAAGCATGGAGCAACCGGGAAACTGACGATCCAGTTCCACTGTTTAAATGGTACTTTGTATGTTAAGGACTGCTTTCTCTGCTGCTATCATTGTGTTTTTTATTTCTGAATTTGTTTTGTGGAGCAGGTTGAAAAGGGCCCTAAAAAGACGACTTCTGTGTCTGGCAAGTAGAGAAATGTTGACTTATGTGCCTTAAAGTGGTAGGATATACACTTCTTTCTATTTCTTTTCTTATTTTCCCCTCTTTTTTTCTGTAGCTACAGCCTCTGCCACACTCATATAGCCAGTAAAACTACCCACATGTGCAAAATTAAGCACAAGTCCAAGCACTTTACTGGATGGGGAACAGAGAACTCAGCACTTTGCAGGTTCTTTTAGGGTTTGATCTAGCTTGGACAGTAGCAAGTACTGTAGAACGTTCTCATTTCTCGCACTGCACCACGGGCCAGACTTGTTAACTCATTCTGGCCTTGTCCTCAGACTCTGTTTTGAAGAGAGTTCTAACGTCAGCAAATATATTGGAATAAATATTGTGCACATATTGGAATTCCCAACTGGAACAGACCAATAGTAAACATATTTCCATATCCTATCTGTCAGAGTATTAAATGCCCCGTATGTCAGAAAAAAGCATAATCCACAAAATACACCAAATGCTCTTTTTTAACCAAAGCTAGTGATCAACTAATATCCTAAACAATGAGAGAGAATGATATCTTACTGCAATGAGTTTTTCAGGTTAATTATGTTGCCTAAAAAGTATTCCCTGAATTATTTAAAAAGTATTGGCCTCATTTTCTATGAATGCTTTCCAGTGCTGAGATTGTGGGATGGGTATTCTCTATAGAACTTTTTATTTAATAGATCTTTATCATAGCTCCTTTTATTCACTTTTTTCAGATTAATTAGTCCCGCACTTTTTAATCTCTCCTTGTAAAGAAGCTACTCATCTCCATATCTTTAACCATTTTCTTTATCCCTTTTTATGTATGAAAAGTTTTAATTGCTCCCTCTAATATGCATTACTTTGCACTTCTCTCTGTTGAATTTCATCTGCCCTCACATTATTTAATTATGTAACAAATTCCTAATTTCCTTCCCTGTCCACCCTAGTCTTGGCTAATCTAAATAATTTTGTTCTTACCAAATGTTTTTAGCACAGTAAGGGCTTGATCCTGTTCCATCAAAATCAATGATGGTGTGGGGACATTACATAATTAAAAAGAAGACTAGTCTGTTAATTTTAAAATAGAAAGTTATTGTGAGGACACCAACTTCTTGTATATTATTTTGCTGCACATGAACATGTGAAAGCAGGTGAGAGATGTACAAGCTCATTGGAAAGAGGAAATATAGTTTTATTTTTAATAATCATTGTACCTAATATGCCCATTATCATGTGTGTTGCACTCTATGATGGTGGAGGTGTCTGAAGCTTCTCAGTGCGATTTCCCTTAATAACACTTGCTCAAAACAAAACTTAAAATTTAAAGAGAACATTAATATCCCAAAAAAGTGGTCAAGGATCTTACAAAGCACATGAGACATTCAGTTTATTTTTTGTCTCTTGAAGATACTAATTAGTGCCTTTACTCTAAGTAACTTCTAACTCATAAAAAAGTGATTTTTTTCTACAAAAGAATTTAGACACAGACTATAACATGCCTGACACAGAGTAATCCAACAGAAGAGACCAAAGATACTTCCCTTTAAGCAAATGAAAAATAGCCAGCAGTCTCATTCTACAAGTTCACCTGTCATAATCCTTCCCTGATGCACTTAAGGATCTGGTTAAACTGCTCAGCAAGCCAGTCTGCTTGGGGTAATCTAGAAAGGACTTAATTCATTCTATTTGCAACATATGGCAAAATTGTTTCATAAACCCTGTCATAAAATTAGGACGATAGTCTGTAAGTATCTTTCTGGGAATATCTACTCTAAAAAATAATGCTACTAGGACACGTGACATGGTGTTAGCTGATATATCTTTTATGGCAAAAGCTTCAGGGTATCTAGTTACATATTCACAAACTGCAATTATATATGGGCAGCCTGATTTACAAGGAACCAAGGAATCTACCTCAACCAAGACAATCCCTGAGAAAGGTTTGTCAATAATAGGAAACGACTGGAAAAAACATACAAACCCTAAATCCCTGGATGTCAACTAGTTCTCAGTCAAATATTGCCAGAGCCCTATGTCTTTAAACAATTCAGGCCAGTAAAACAACTTCTTCTCACTTTGGAGAGGGTCAACCTAAGAAATAGATAATCTTGGTATTAAGAGTCTACACGTGTCCGGAATCACCAGTCTCTGTATATCCTCCTGTCCTAAATATAACACATAATTTTCAAGCATATAAAAACAGTTTCCCTCAACAGGATTACCTTTCATTTTTTCCCTCTTAATAAAAACTAGCTCAGCACATGAGCCTTTAAGACTATTGTCTGCAATCTGCAAACCTGTGAAAAGACAAGGAATCCCCCATTCAGGATCTACCACCAGCTTGGATGACTGGCAGTGTAAATGTTCCTCCTCCCCTCACCCTACCTTTAAACTCTGTATGCCTGGGAAAGAAAGCCTGAAAAAGGAAGAATTCTCTGATACCTATCTCCTTCTCCTGAAACTGTTGCTTAGTTTGTGTTCCTGTCCACTTGGAAGCCTCTGTGAAAAGCTGCTGCTGAATGAATATTGAAGAAGTTCAAAGGGTAAACCCAGGTGTGGAAGAATTAGAGAACCAAATGAGTATGCAGGAAATAAGAATTTTGTCTTAAGGATAAGTCTCAAAGGGGAGATTTGGAGCCTGTTTATATAAAGTATGGGTGTGAACCTTAATAGCATTGTGGTTGATCAACCATGCCTGTTTTAGAGGGAGTCCACTATACTGAAGACAAAAATCCAGCTTTTGGAGGAAAGAAAAGTGACAGTGATTGTTGTCTATTCTACATTGCAAGATCTCAACAAGATTTTAAAATCCGCAAAATTTGTTGCTAAGCTTTTATATCACATCTCTCTGTAGCCAGAATATGTTGCTTAAGCACAGGCTCACATTCATGGCTGATAAGAAACTTGCAAGCAACTTGGAATGTTCTTTCATTTACTATACTGCTAAACCTCAGGTTCTCTTAACTCATGTCAGAAGCATGTGAGAGAGGTAAGGAAAAAGAAACTGAATTTTCATTAAACTTCCATACAGTTCTTATTTCTTAGGTGCTATAATATATGCTTCCTCTCAATATAGTTTTTTTTAGCTATCTATATTTTACTGTGTCTAGTAGTAATGTTGTATTCCCACCAATCATAACCGAAGAGGGTTGGGAAATATGTCTTATGTCAAGAAAACATCCTGATTCTGCTATTTTACAAAATAAAATTCTAGTTTCACTGGAGAAATGAAGGTCTGTATGAGGTAGTCTTTGGTGGATAAGAAGAGCTGATAGGATTTCTATGACACTATCTCATGATCTGAATTGCTGGAAGCCCTCAACAGTCCTTTTCTTGTTCCATCAGCAATTTTTGAATCCTTGCCTAATGTATCATAACCATCAAGCCATTCCATTTCTTCAAAATGGAATATTAGCACTTCTGTGATGGCTAAATTGTCATTTGTGAAAATTAAAAACCACAGAGATGGTATTTGGCAGGATAGAATGGGATAGTTTTTTTTAATACTGGATATTTATAATTTTGGCCAAGCACTGGGCCCTGATCAGGGATCAGGAATCATTATGCTTGTGCTGCATATGCATGTGACATTCAGAGGCAGGCTAATTCTGTGCAGCAAAATCACTTTTGGTCATTTAGGTTAGCAAGGGGGGAACTAAACAAATTGCTCTTTGTCACATGCTTATTCATTTTGACTCTGACACCATTAGCATGTGTGATCAAGAAACACTAGGAAATTAAGGGAGTAGAGTGAGTGGAATACAGAGCTTTTCATAATGCTGATCTCAGAACTTCAGATCATTCAATGGAGTGATCTATGCTTTCTCAAGATTGCCAGGAGAACAATGAGTCTTCATTGTGAAATCCACACTCAAGTTGGTGAACATTTACTTCTCCTGTAAGGCATCCTATTGATCCTAATCAGACACTTTGATTTACCAGGACTAATCAACAGAGTAAGTGCTCATCAACGTGAATAAGGGTCCACAAATGTGGCCATCATCTTGCTGTTGCCCTACTGCAAATGGGTAGCAAAACAAATGAAATATCTCAGTGTGCTTGTCAATTGGAGTTTAGACAAACTGGTTAAAGATCTGTTAATACTGATCCTTAAGCATGTGTATTGGTAAAGACTCCTGTTTTCAATATGGGTTTGATCTCTCAATAATTAGGTTAGAAGCCCCAGGTAAATTATGTTTCAGTATGCTCATAATCCAAATACTAAGAAGAAATTTTAAATGTAAAGAAAACGTCTATTAGGATTTTTTATGGGAACATGAATGCAGAGATGCCAAACTCACAGCAGGCCTGAGACTAGCAGTCCTGGAATGTTACAATGAGGTCTGTGGCCTTGTTCTTGTGGGCTTCTTTCTATGGTTGAGGCTTGGAATTCCCTTCTTTTCAATATGGTTACAGCTTAAAATTCCTCAATGTACCTGTTGCTTGAATCTACAGAATTAGTGCCACTTCCTACCAAGTTAAGTCTAACTTTGCCTATGAAACAGTTGCAAAATACCCTAAACTTACTGTCCCTAAAATTGTGTCATTTCACCCTCAGACATAATAAGGCATTTGCAATAAAATCTGGTCTGTCACTTGATATTTTGAAGATATTCCACTAACTTTTCCTTTATTGTTTCCTTTATAGATTAGCATCAAACTTTGTGAACCTCCCCTGCAACTCCTGGTAATATATTTCTAGGAAAATTTTCCCAATTTACACCTCATGCAGTCCCAATGACATTCCTTAGCAAAGGAGCATTGCTAATGATGCCTAGCTTCATCTCATTTGACTTCAAATTGCCCAAGGGATTGGGACTCTTTTTATAAACTGTTACATAAAGGAATGTACTTCAACAATAGGAAATTAGCCCTTACATTCATGCTATGTTTTCCTTTGTTTAGTTAAGGACAAGGAGTACTTGGGGCACCTTAGAGACGAACAAATGTATTAGTCTCTAAGGTGCCCCAAGTACTCCTTTTCTTTTTGCGAATACAGACTCACGCGGCTGGTACTCTGAAAACTGCATATAAATTGTTTTCCATCTGCTAAAGACAGCTACTAACTAGCTGTTACTACAACCCTTCTGAAAGGGAGTTTTGTCTCAGCCTCTTGTGACAGGGCACTATCAGCAACATCCTGATGACTGCCATTGCTGCAGCCTGAAGAAGACTGCAGGCCCAGCTGGAGGGAATTATACAAATTCTGTGAGCACCTGAGTGGAAATCACTGGGCTTATGAAGTAATTGGGAGGAACAGGAAGCAAGAGGTAATTTGGAAGGGAAGCTCAGAGTGTAAGCCTGAGCTGAGGAGTGATGGTGGTATGGAAGCCTCCCTTTGCTGTAAGGCTGTATTATTGTTACTTTGTAAGAAAAGAAGACATACGCAGCTTCTTGAAAGGCTAGCACCCTGGTATTTGTGAGTGTGAAACCACATGAATTGTCTATGCAGTGGCGTATTCTGAGTGACAGAGATGCCTTGTGACACCTCTGTATTGCATATATATATATATATATATATATATAATCTGTCCTGTCCTTTGAAAATATTGTCTTTGGGAAACAGTTTCCTAGCAACGATGTATTTATCATTCTCTGGAAACAGAATGACATTCACAATTAGTGCATCTAAATGGCATTTTACAGAGAAGGAAATAGCATGCACTGAAGGCAGAGCAACTTTAAATTAGGAGAAATAAAGCTAAAATAGAATAATGGTGAAGAAAATTAAAAAAACAAACAAATCATATCTATTTGCATATGATGGATTTTTTTGTCCCAATGTGGTTGATATTGAATGGCAAAATGCATTAATAGCTTCTGTGCACTTATAACTGGCTGAGAAATGCTCATTGCTTTAAAAAGCAAGGGGACTTACTAGCAATGTATTTAATGGCTCTTTACTACATGTCTTGACTATCTTGTGGTTAAAACATGCTACATTTTCATATGGTTCAGAAGCTGTTCCACCTCCTCCACTGGAGACTGGTAAACAGAAAAGGATAAGAGTTTACTAATGCTGCCAGCTAATGGAACTACTCTTTTGGCTTAAGTGACGGGGGTTATGCTTTTAGCCCCAAATGTCCCAGGTTCGTTCCTTGATGACCACTCTTGGTGAGACATCCTTACAGGGGCAATCTCGCACCCTGCATGTGATGCCTGCACCACTTCTCAAGATACACTTCTTCAAGGAGGATTATGAACCATACTTTTTACAATAGCCTCTGATGTCTCACTCACTTACCATGAAGCACCTGCAAGATTATTGTAATTTCCTACCACCCCCTGTTTCTGACACTCCTGTTGTCCTTGTCGTGATTTAGATTAACTTTCCTAAACAGAGATGCTGTCTTTACTTGTTTTTGTAAAGCGCTATGTACACTTATGGCTCTATATAAATAATAGAGAATATACTTGTAATTAATTCCTCTAGTGCATAAATACTACTAGAAGAAAAACACAATAGAAATGTGCAGAGTCTGTGGATATTATGATTTATTAGTTCTTTATATTGTAATTCCCTATGCGTTGGCATCAAACCAGAATGAACTTTACTTGAAAAAAATTGTTTTTAAACAAACAAGTGCTTCAGCCCATGTCATTTGGGTTTATATTTTACTTGAGTTGTCTTTCCAGAGTTGCCCTCTGCATTTAATGCTCCAGGAGGCAGATGGTTAAAGGGTATATTCATTAGACACAATCATAGTAGAAGTAAAAAAAAAAAAAAAATTAAGTTAATTCATTACTGGTGTAATGCAAAAGATTTTTTTTTTTTTAATTTGTTTTAATCACTTACAAGTTGAGCTCTGAATTTTGGCTTGACTGTTTCACAATCAGGAAATTAGGTGACATACCAAACCATCCACACTTAAAATAAAATGTTTTAAATACTAGATTTCAGAGCTTTAAAGTTGTTAGTTTTCAGCCAGACTTTCCCCTTCAACCAGTGTATTATGGGATAAGTAGGGAGGAAACTTAAGTCACAGGCCATTTGTGAATTGGGTTTTTAACTCCTTGCGAGGTGCTCAGATACTCTAGCTATGGCTGCCATGATAAAAACCTCACTAGACAAATTTATTATATTAATTAATATTATACAGAGCTGTATCTTTAGGGAAGCTTTTCAAAATCATCTAGAATATTTAACAGATGAGGCACAATATCTGTTTTCTCACCCTGACGATGATGATAAAACTCACTTGTCAATTGTCTTTCACTCACTTGTCAAAAATTGAATTTGCGATGCTACTTTAAGAGTAGCATGAACAGAATACAAACTTTCCTAGAGGTGGTAGCTGCAGGAGACCAGTAACTCATATCACAAGTGAGGAGATTTATACCATGAAAGGCACCTACTGGCCCTCAAACAGCATTTACTCTAAATCAATAAACATATTTTGGAGAGTTTTACTAAATTCTACATATATTTCTTTTAGGAAACAAAACTTAACCTCACTCTGATCCAGTAGGATTCCAACATGCTGACACTTAACTAAGTATGAGTGCCTCGGAATGCTGGAGAATTTGGGAGTCAGGTACTGATTTATAATTTTGTTTACGTTCTATTGCTATACGCTCAGGGCTCAATGTATAGTTATGCATGGTTTTTTGATTGTGGAATTTGTAATAGTCTTGCAGTTTTGAATTGGTCATTTTTACTGCAAAAGTGATAAAAATTAAAAATTATTTTGTTCCTGTGTAGCCTTGTACCCCACGTGTTGTCTGCCTGCACTCTACCTATCAGAGCTTTTCCATCATTTCCCCACTTGGGGAAATTTCCTGATAATGTATGTCTTCCTATATAGATGACCTTAAAAGGGCAAAGTGTTAGCCAGTCTCTGATGCTTGATACCATCTCATCCTGGGCCATCTGCCTCACCCTGCCCTGAATGACCTTTGGACCCCATACATGACCTTCTGCTGCAGATTTGTTAGAAGAGTTCTGGGAGGTGGGACAGGAAGATCTTCCATACTCCAGGTTGCTACGATGTTAGTCTAAATTAGTGCTGGATGAATAGTTCACAATAGATAATTTACTCAATGGATTTCTCCTTCTTATTCAAAATTATTCAGCAAATAATTCTTGTGTTTAATTCCTGATCTGTAGTTTGTTCCCAAGTTCATTCCATGTATTCAGAATTTGAAATTAGAACCATTTTGATTGGACACTTGGTATTTTTCTGTTCCCTGACTCCATGCATGTACTTTTAGAGTCTGGTTTCTGATGGAAATACTTAAAATTACAGATTTGAAATTTTGTTTTCTGATTCTGCAGTATTTGTTAACAACTTGCTTTTTTTTTTTTTTTGACACTCCCACCAGTGATAGCAATTTGCTAGAAAATTTATGGAAAAAGAAAAAGGTCTGAACAGTTAAAGTGAATTAATTTAAAAATTCAAAAGAATGCTCACAGAAAACATTCTGCAATTTTCACCAGCTCTGCTTCAGACAGGGTTCTTTAATATTTTTGGTTTGGCATTGAATAAGAACGCAAAGGAGAGTAGTCTGAGGGAAAAGAGATGATTTTTTCCCCCCTAAAACCATTTAGAGAATGAAGAGTCATGAAAACTAATTAAAGGATAGAAGATTTAGAATTGTAATTACTCTACAAGTAATGATTCAAGTGAGTCGATGGACAGGAGAAAAAGTACTTTCTTATTTTAAAACTAGTGGTAGTGGTAGGAAAAAAAAGTGGTATTGAAACTAGACAACAAGTTACAGAAGCAGCTGTACAATGAGTATTCAATTTATAAAACATTATGTGAACCAGAAGTCTAACAGAGGTGAACAAATTGCAAGCTCCAAATCACTGAACATTAGATTGAATGTGCTTTTGTGCCCAAAATAGAAAAAACAGCAGATAAGCAAAATATGTCATTAAAGGAATTGGATTAACTGTTTTACTAGCAAGACATCCATGAACACTAGATCTGATAGGGTGTTGGATTTTGTTTTTAGAAACATGCATAGCATGAAACCAATTGAAACCACAAGCATATACCGTCCATTTCTAATATCTAACAAATAGAAGATCTGGGCACCAGCTCACTTTCCCCACAGAGGGACTTGGGGCCTGGTTCTCATTTACACTGATGCTATTTTACACTACTCTTAGCAGTGTCCAAGAGGCCTGAATGCAAATAAATTACAGTTCTATGCACTTTAAAATCTCCTTACGGTACCAGAGTGGTGGAAAATGGCTGTAGTGTAAATGAGAATCATTTAATCTTTCTATTAATGTACAGAGGGCAAAAAATGGTTCATTTCACTTGGCACAAAAGCAAGGTCATTAGAGAGACAACCAAGAGTCCAAAACAACAAATAGCCAGCATGAATTGCACACCCTTAGGAGAATTTCTTAAAACTGGTACTGAGTGTTCAAAGATAAAAGGGAGAAAGAGAGGTCAGCATTGGAATGCTGTCTTGGTGGGGAGTAAACTTGAAGCAGGAGATGGAGATTGGTTGATGTACAGGATGTCAAAGACATGAGGGCTGCCATAGACTTTCAGTGAGAGCAATCAGTGACCAGACCTTAAGTTTGTGCAACCTCATAAAAGGAATCAGTAAGAGATTTTTCGTGCTCTAATATCATGGTCTCGTTTTGGATGAATGAGAAATAGCAAGAAAATGGCTGTACTATTTCCTATCTAGGGAGCCAGGGAGCAGGGATTAATTAGATATGAGGGATGTTGGAAGTAGGGACTTAATTAAAAAAACTTTTTTTTTAAACTGAACTAATCCCCAAAATAACTTTGGGTTCAGGCTTGTTCTTATTTAATCTATGCTAGTTCAGTCATCCCACACATTCTGTGCAAATTTATTAATAACTTCCAAATAGATGGAAGCAGCCACTGCCTTTCATGTGTTCTAGATAGACACAAGGATGATCTTAGCATTAGGATGGTGGTTTGGGACTTGTGAGTCCTACGGTCAATGCTACAGACTCTGTGTGACCTGGGGCAAATAATGCAACATTCTGGATCTCAGGTGCCCCTTTGTAAACTGGGAATATTAACAGGGCTGTTGAAATGCTAAATCCATTACTGATTGTGAGAGGCACAGACAGAGGTTGGTGATGGGGTCACAGAAGGACCTAAGTTAGGTTGGTGTGCTAGTTAGCAAAGAAATGTTTAAGGAGATCTGAAGAGTACTGAACTGCCTGATAAATGAGTTTGCATACTAATGTGCAGATCAGCTCAAATGACTACATTTCACTTGGTTTGTGCTATTTGTGGCAGAAGGCTTAACCTTTCCATTCAACTTTCTTAGGGGAATATTTTTGTTATCTGCTGGGAAGAAGCTGCCATTGGCTCGTTCTCTTGCCCCTGGCTGCACAAGGATGAGCCTTGAAAGGAACCTACAGGGAGTACGTCTGTATTAACTCCATCCCAGATCTCTGCATACACCATTCTGAGGCAGGTGCTGCCACAGTTGCACCCTTCCCACCACTACCCTCACTTCAAAGTCTGAGTCTCTTCCAGGTGGTGCTTCAGAGCATGGGCTTTCATAAGTTGTAGAGGAATGGGCATAATGTCAGGGAGATGGCTTTTTCCTGCTAGAGTGTGAGCAGAGAGAGACCCTCCTGCAGACATTCTTCTCCACATGTATGTGCAGACCCTTTGAACTCCTAACTCCTTTCTGAAGTGTCTGTTACAGATACAAAACCAACAGTCCAGCCATATGAACAGATAGTAACTGGGCATTTTTATATGTGATATAGTTTGCAGTTAGGTAGCTTTTCTTTTGCTTTAGGAAAGTGGTAAATATTCAGTAACTTATGTATAGCTAAAGTATATTAATAAAAACAGAACCTTAGCAGAAGGTGAACATGTGAGTGCAACTTTTGAAGTCGGGCGAGGCATGTGAGCCAGACGCTCCGCTCCTATAAGCCAGTTTTGTGATGATATAACTCCATTGACTTCAGCTGAGTTATTTCTATATAAAATGGGTATAATAGAATGGAGGATAAGGCCCATTGGGCTTAATTCATCCTTGATGTGATTCACACCAGGGATGAATTTGGCCTGTTATCCACTTGGCTACACACTGTTTGGTTAAGGTTTGGGATTTTACAATGTTAAATTATCAGCAGGAGGGCTCCCCTGCTGTTTGCTGAATCCACTAGAAACCTAATGAGAACTCCAAAAAGGAAAAAAAAATGTGTGTGAACATAAGAAAGGCCATACTGTATCAGACCAATGGTTCATCTAGTCCAGTATCCTGTCTTCTGACAGTGGCCTAGGTGATTCAGAGGGAAGGAACAGAACAGGTATTCATCAAGTGTGTGCATGTTTCAATCAAATACATGGCTTGCAGAGTTCCAAAGAGATCTTTTTGCTAGCTGGTACCAAGATTTAAAGAGATACTAAATTTCCTGCGAGCTGCTTAAATAAATATTTTTGATGATGGAAACAATTAAGGGTGAAATTCTGCCTTTGCTTCTCTCAGACTCTTTGAACAGAGTGAACAGGGTGATGATAGCCAAGTGGAAGGCCCCTGAGCCATTCTGTGTACAGAATGCTACAACGGTGCTAGGGAACATTGAGCAGCATGCTCAGCAATGTATAATTGTGCACACGATAATCTGGTTCCACTTAATTTCTGGGTTATGTATAAGATGTTGGTTTTAACTTATAAAAATTTAAATGCTTTGGGTCATAGCAATTTAGAGCTTGTTTACCTAGTTACTGGGAGCAAAATAAATAAATTGGTGGTAATTTGTATCTTCAGTTATTTTGGTGTAAGTCTGTGTGTGGACACTGTTACTTAGAAATAAAATCTGTCTATTTCAATATCACTTAAGTCAATTGTGTACTAACTTAAATCAAAATACAGCTCTCTTGTTCTGAAATAAATATCCACACACAGTCTTGTCCCAAAACCGGGGTTCCAGAAAATGGGCCTTAAGTAAATCTGGACGTTCACCATGGTCCAATTGGATTAAAAAAGCAGCTCTTCAAGTTGGTCAAATACAACCCCTGAAAAAGCTAGTATGACCAGATAGGCTATTTCTCTCCGCACAAGAGCCACAAGAAGTCAGTAATAATGCTGAGCATTTTTATAGCACTTCCTGTATTTAAAGCACCGTACAGATGTATTAAGTTATAAACATTTATAACATTTTAGCAAGATTGGTGGGTATCCACCCCACACAAGACCTGAGGGGATAAAGTGGCTAGGTAGACCAATTAACTGCCCAGACTGCACCTGGAGGAGGAGTCAGGGAGCAGGGATTAATTAGACATGAAGCTTTCCTGGACAGGAACAGGAGGGGGCTGTCTAAGGCCTCACTGAGCGTAACTGGGGGCTGCAGGGAAGTAGCCTGCAGTCACTCCCTGGAGAAGGGAGGTGGTTTTGAGACTATACAGTATAGTCTACAGTCCCTCTCTCGAAGGAGGGAGTTTGCACTGGCAAACCTTGAAGGGGAGGAAACCAGAAAGGTAGGAAAGGCTCAGGGGAAGAGCAGCAAGGCATAGGATAGTGTGGATGTTGGCTGTCGATAAGAGGATCCCTGAGCTCGAACCCAGAATATATGGTGGGGCCCAGGTTCCCCTACCAGCCAGTGGGGCAGCGGCATACACCAGCCAATGAAGAGTGGACTGCCTGGGACAGTTTTTCCCCGAAAGTCTTTGATACCCAGGAAGGGGGGGGGCCCTAGTGACCTGGCTGAAAGACCAAGTCATGAAGAGAAAGCTGCAGCTCCTGGAGTGAAAGGGGCCACAGGGTGTGAGAGAATGATGTGTGGAAAGACCACCAGAGGAGGGGGAGCACCAGCAGCTAAAAAGATCTAATCCCAGAGCGGCCAGGAGGAGGCACCCATAGTGGTGAGTGAACTCTGTGACAGTGGGCAAGTGTCATTATTCCCAATTTACAGAACGGGAAATTCAGACAGAAAAGTGAGGTGACTTGTCCAGGACCATACAGTAAAGCAGTGGTAGGATTAGAACTCAGAACCCACTTGGCCTGTGCCCACTCTTAAACACCATGCTGCTCTCCATCACTTATGACTGGCAACCACAGAGTTTCAACTATACTATTTTAACAAAGGCTACAGAATATCTGTCAAGGTTCCTCCCCGCCTCTGAACTCTAGGGTACAGATGTGGGGACCTGCATGAAAAACCTCCTAAGCTTCTCTTTACCAGCTTAGGTCAAAACTTCCCCAAGGTACAAAATATTCCACCCTTTGTCCTTGGATTGGCTGCTACCACCACCAAACAAATACTGGTTACTGGGGAAGAGCTGTTTGGACACGTCTTCCCCCCCAAAATACTTCCCAAAACATTGCACCCCACTTTCTGGACAAGGTTTGGTAAAAAGCCTCACCAATTTGCATAGGTGACCACAGACCCAAACCCTTGGATCTGAGAACAATGAAAAAGCACTCAGTTTTCTTACAAGACGACTTTTAATAGAAATAGAAGTAAATAGAAATAAAGAAATCCCCCCTGTAAAATCAGGATGGTAGATACCTTACAGGGTAATTAGATTCAAAACATAGAGAACCCCTCTAGGCAAAACCTTAAGTTACAAAAAAGATACACAGACAGAAATAGTTATTCTATTCAGCACAATTCTTTTCTCAGCCATTTAAAGAAATCATAATCTAACCATACCTAGCTAGCTTGCTTACTAAAAGTTCTAAGACTCCATTCCTGGTCTATCCCCGACAAAGGCAGCATAAAAACAGACCCTTTGTTTCTCTCCCTCCTCCCAGCTTTTGAAAGTATCTTGTCTCCTCATTGGTCATTTTGGTCAGGTGCCAGCGAGGTTACCTTTAGCTTCTTAACCCTTTACAGGTGAGAGGAGCTTTCCCCTGGCCAGGAGGGATTTCAAAGGGGTTTACCCTTCCCTTTATATTTATGACAATATCCTAAATCAAGTATACTTGCTCTGCAGAACGTCTTATTTCCTTGTAGTTCTAGTTCCTCTTTTTTTCAGCTTTATGTGATTGGATCCATATTTGAAATCTGTAATTGTTCCTTGCTTGACTCTTTTTTCTAACAAGTTAATAGCATTATAATTTACCTAAACTAAATCCTGCAGCGAAAATCCTGCGGTAATGTAAATTACATTCATTTGTTACAAACTATTGCTCCCATTACTGCAAAAATCCTTCAGTAATCTCAGCTGTTTGTTGTTAATAAAATATATTACTACATTAAGAAAGCTATTCATTTACATTTTTACTTTTGCCACAAAAAAGTGATTAATTGGTATTACAGATAATGAATCAACATCATTTGACATAATTCAGTGTTTCCTGAGAGTCTAATGTTAAGTAAATTTCACTTCACTACCAACCTTTTAGCCTCCTTTAGGGGCTTGTTCTGTCATTAATTCACATAGCTAACTACTTTTTAATGTTAACAGTAGTTGCACCTGCATATTAATAGCCTAACATCTCTCTCAACGTTTTTGACTGGTAATTGCTATACTGATATTATTTAAAATGTCTGTATTTTATATATTAGATGTTTCCATTTCTATTTACAATATAATCTACTCTTTAAAACACATCAGACAGAATAAACATGTCAGCGTCATGTATGTGTACCTCAGATTAGCCTTCCACCTCTGCCAGTACCTCCAAAACACCCAATGAGTTATCAACCCACCCTGTTATGATGTTGATGTGTATATTTCTTGCATAGGCGGACATTTTCACCTGGGCTAATCATGGCTTATTTGGTCTTCCTCAGGGCTGACATGGGTTCTTCATGTGCAGATACTCAGAAAAGTTAATACAGCTCCCTGGTGTATTAACTTTTCTGCAGATGCATTTGATGGTGCATGGTGGCTTTTGCAGGCATAGGGAAGTCCTTGGTCGTATGGCTCCAAAGAAGGTAGGCTTCCAGAAAACCATTCCTGCCTGCACAGTGTCAAAAGGCAGCTAACACCTCCAGGCTGCTGCTCGCCACCAATATAACCCAGCTGCTTCCTGTCCCTTGGCTACAGCAGGAAGGGGTTAAGCCCTAAGGATGCATTGTGTGCCAGGGCCCAGGGAATCTGACTACAGGGTCTTCAGTGAAACCAGCCAGAGAGGTGGCTCAGTAGAGGAGGGGACCTAGGGGACGGATCAGCCCTGTGCTCCTGGGGTCAAGACTTAGATGGGGACAGGCAAAGAGGATGCTGAGCCACTGCCCCAAGAGCTGCTGTGGACCCTGCAGGTTCGGGAAATGAACAGACTGGAAATCGCTTCCCCCGATTCATCCACCATTCACAGCTTAGCTTCCCTGTGCCAGCACTGTGTGGGGCTTGGGCACATGCAGAGCTCAGCTCCTCCTGGCCAGCATCCTGCGCTGTTGGGTGTTGGGCTTTCCCAGGGCACTGGCCCAGCCAGAGGCAGTGGAGGAAGGAAGGAGCCTGCCAGCCAGACTGTTGGTGAGCTGAGCACTCTGCCCAGGGGTTGGTTCTCTGCATAGTGCTGGGAGCGGGATGCGCCCCACTGGGGGAGATATGGAGGAGCAGTGGCACTGAGGCGGGGTGGGGGCAAATCGGGAGAGGACAGCCAGAAGGGAAGCACATAAAGGGCTGATGGGTGGGCAGCAGAGGAAACGCATAACTGGCTGCCCCCTGGTGCCTGCCTGCACTGACCGGCCACTGCAGCTTGCAGTAGACAGCCAATGCCGGCCGGAAACAGGATGGGGGGGCGACGCCCTGCTGGCCGAGAGCTGGCATGCAGCGGGGGCTGCACTGACAGACCAGCAAGAGGAGAAGTTGGCCCTGTGCACTGCCTCTTCGCCGCAGCCTTGCACACACACTCCCATCATCAGCCTCTGGACCTCCCCCCCCGCCCCACTCAGCACTGGTGGGCAGGTGGCTGGTGAGCAAGGATCTGGCCAGCAGCAGGACCCGCCAGTACTGGTGGGGGGAGAAGACAGAAAATATGGGACAATTTGCTCATTTTTAAGAAAAAGTCAGCACACCTGCAGGAGGGCTTAAATATGGAACTGTCCTTTTAAAAACGGGATGTCTGGTCACCCTATGACTAAGTACGTCTTGGGACAACTGGTTTGGGGGTGCTTTTCCACAGGGATGGAGAGGGTGAAAGCATCCTCACCTATGTTATGTCTTTTGTCTCTAGAGTCTATCATTTAGGCCCCAGTCCTGTAAGCAGGTGCATTAGTTGTGGACCACTGAGCCCAGGTGGTGACCTGTTGACTGGGACTTTGTGTAGTTGCATGTTTCTATGCTAGCACATCTACATCGTGCAATGGAGTTAGAGCTCTTCAGAAATGAGATATTAACAATTGTGTATTGGAAGCAGCCACTACATTTGTGGGTGCTATAAAATGTTGAGATAAAGAAAAATACGCAATACTCAGTTGGACACAGGGCAAAGATGTGGTTGGTTTGTTTCTGTTTATCAGCTGATCTGGGGTGAAATCCTTTGTAATATATCCACTAAGTTCACTATTATTACAATAGAGCCTATTATCAGCAATCAGGCATCGGGACAATGTTGTGCTAGGCATTGTCCAAACAAGTAAGAAAAGGGATAGTCCCTTCTCTAGAGAGCTTTCAATCTAGGTGCTCAAGCTCCTTTTTTTCTCTCTGCTTTTTCCTTTGTGAACTACTTGATTGTGTAATAAGAACAAAAAATAAAAAATTAGCTACCTCTATAACATTGGAGGGGAAAGGATCCATTAATCTAAAACTTTTTTGTACATTACTTGAAAACAGTCCATTTTGCACTTTGTGTGAGCAAATTCTATGTAAAATCTGTGTAAATGATGTGTAACACTTCTTTGAATCAGCTCCCTAATAGCAAATAAGCTCCTTTGACACTGAATAATGGTGTTTAATGACAAAAAGAAACTGTACACTCTGCAAACCGTGGAAGAATGGCCAGATGGTAAACTACAATGTGTGTTTTATCAGCAGCCTGCCATTCTTTGACTGGATGCCAATTAAAAGTATTCAGAGTATTCTAGGTATAAGGGGAAAAGAAAGGCAGAATGCCAGTGAAAGAGTCCCAGGGAAGGCATCATACTAGCTGTGAAAGAGACAATGCCAAGACTCCAAGGAGTCAGACATAGCTGTAAAGTGACTGTCTGCTAGACTCTTTTTTTTTTTTTTAAATATCAGGCTTTTATGTGGTGTTGAACCACGTTAATTTGTGAGTGTGCAGATAGATAGGGCCCTAATACAATGGCTTTCAACCTTTCCAGACTACTTTACCCCTTTCAGGAGTCTGATTTGTCTTGCATACCCCCAAGTTTCACCTCACTTAAAAATACTTGCTTACAAAATCAGACCTAAAACTACAAATGTATCATAGCATACTGTTACTGAAAAATTGCTTATTTTCTTATTTTTACTATATAATTATAAAATCAATTGGAATATAAATATTACACTTACATTCAGTGTATAATATATAGAGCAGTATAAACAAGTCATTGTATGAAATTTTACTTTGTACTGACTTTGTTAGTGCTTTTTATGTAGCCTGTTGTAAAACTAGGCAAATATCTAGATGAGTTGATATACCCCCTGGAAGACCTCTGAGTACCCTCAAGGGTACACATATCTCTGGTTCAGAACCACGGCCCTAATATATTCAACATAGTTTAGGTACTATACGTGGATTATCAGGTTTTAGATAATCCTCTGAAATTTCAGCCACATATTTCCATGTATATGCAATTTACAATTTACAGTATGGAAAAATATAACTTTGAATAGAGTAAGTCATTTAAAACAAATTATGAAGTTCTCATAACTTTTTTCCTTGATGGAATATTATGAATTGTGATAGACATAGTTCACATGACATAATTGATACAACACAAACTAAGAGGCTGGTCTAAAGCCCATTGACGTTGATGAGTGTCTCAGTTAACTGCAAGGGGCTCTGGGTCAAGCCATAAGAGAGTAGTAATAAAGGTTGGGTCTATAGTAATTCCTAGGAGGAATGGCAAATGACAGAGCAAGGGACAGACTGATTTAAGCGTCCAAATGTTCTAAGAAAGTTGGTCTGTGGACAGCTGGAGAAAGCTTAAATCTATATTTAGAGGCTACACAATCCACAAAGTTCAGGTAAAGAAAAGAAAAAAAATCATAGCTCTGATAGACATTTTTTAAATTGATTCATGGTTTATCTAATGTTTTATGGGGAGGATAACTGATAAATGACTTTAATACCTGTATCCTAAAGCTAAATCTATTAAATATGAACAAACAGCTGATATGTTACTGTCAAGAAATTTAAAAAACAACTTCTTAGCTGGAGTTGTCAATCAGTATACTCCATTAACTTTAGTGGAGCCACGTCAGTATGCACTAATGTATTGTACCAAAGGATACAGTATAAAATTACTTTGTGGTAAAAAAGGATGTAACACCTTTCTCCTTCCACAAAAAGACAATGACAAATATAAAAATAAAAAATGTACCTGTTACATAGATCCCTGGCAATGATCAATGCACAGAAGGATAATCCTATTGAATGAGTCAGCTATTGGGAAGCAGCTTCATTTTGCCCTTAAATAAGGTGTGTATGTATGTACAGGTAATTGATTCCCAATAATTCTCATTTCATGGGCACTCTATGCCCAAAGACCTTTGGACTCATTACAAAATGCAACAAATATACATTTTAAAAAAAAAACACCAAAAAACGAAGATGACCAAATAAGACAACCCAAACCAGCCCAGAGAAAAGTTGACCTAAAAATAAAAAAAATTATGCAATCCCTTTCAGATAAAGCTAAAAAGGAAATAGTGAGTGGTAAATTACCCTTTTAAAGTCACACTTTTCAGTGGGGCCAACTCTGATAGCATTGTGTATGAAATTTGCCCTAATAGTTCTGCTTTCTAGAACTGTGCAAATAAGTTATTTTTTTTTTAAGTTCACTGGCCAGACTGAAATGTATGCCCCCCTGCCAAAATGCATTTTGAAATATATTTTTACCCCAAAATGAAACATTTCACTAAGTTTTTGAGCTGTTTTAACCTTTTTAAAAAAACTTCATACAACTTGATGTACATTTCAAAATGTTTAAGGGCAAAATGAAGCAATTTTGACAGAATTTTCGGCCGGCCCTACTAGTTACACAGAAGAATGTAGGTACATTGGCAGTCTGACTAAAGAATCATGAGTTTCTTGATTTAGAAAAACATTCTAATTTACTATAATTAAACCTCACTTCATGAGCCATTGTTTCTGTTGTTGCATGTAATTATTTTATTTTACTGTGTCTGATTATGATAAATTAAACAGGAAAGAGGAATTTCTATTAAACTGTACATTAGTATTGAAAAATAAGTGGTGTGCCTGTTAAGTGTAGTGAGACAAGTAGAGTCTTGTATAAGATATAAAATGCTGAGAAACCTTTGTCATACAATACATCCTCACTGGTGATCAAGTGTGTATGAGATCTTTACCTAAAGCAAGTTTTGTCTTTTTTTAGGTCTTCTGTGTTCTATTCTCATCAATTCTTTGGTTTGTAGCATTTGTTAAGGGAAAAGACTATCTGTTACATGGTTCTGAACCTCCTTCTCATTAGCTGAAACAGCAGGAGGCAAAAGGTTGTTAGTGGAAGGCCAAGGGGGATTTTTCTCATGTGCACATTGTAAAGTAACCACAGTAGACTTCTTTTAAAAAACAAAAAGTGAAATTGTGTGTCAGGCCAGATTTCACAATTTTTCAAATTTTGATTATTAGACTAGAAAGGGAAGGCTGAAAAATTATGCAATAATAGCCATCATGCATTTTGAAGTTACAGTGATGAATACTTTGGGCAATGGAGTATTTCAGCTGCATGGACCAAAAAACAAAAGCCCAATATTTCAGAAACTCAGTATTTCAAAGGTTTTTAAGCCAAGGCTTAAAATATTCCATTTCTTTCATGCGGGCCAAAAAAAAAGGAAAAGAAAAAAAAAAAAGCCTTATATAGAACCTCCGTCACTGAAAACCTCTAAGGAAGAGGCATTCTTAAGTTAAGAAGCATATAGACAGGAATCAGCAATATGTAACTGCTATGTATGTATAAAGTAAGCATGTATGCACATTGAATTTACTTTTTCATCTTTTAAAAAAGTTTCCACTGCAAGAAACTCTTGACTAACATTCCTGATTTATTTATGCCTTTCTTAAGGGATAACAAATTCCAAATGTGTGATCACGTTCATTCACTTTTACGAAAGAATTTCCCTCATCTCTTATAGCAGTGACAACCAAATGTCTCTTAAATTGCACGACTAGATAAGTCTGTTTGCCAAGTTCGTGCCTCTTCACCCCAGAGCTCCAGGGTCTGTTCTCTTATGTGGGCTTTGCTCCATGCCCAGGATCCTACCCTTATTACATAGATTAATTGCATGCTCCCCAGATGTTTAAAAAGTAACAAATTGGTCACTACTAACAGCTCTTAAGAGATTAAAAACATCTGCCAGAATCTATGGGACTTTCAAAAGTATTTTAAAAATTTATATTTCCATGTAGTTACATTTGAACAAAGATCACCATAACTTTACATTGAAAATACCCTTTTTAAGTGCCTTAGACAGAAGGTATTCCCTCTTGCAATTGCTTGTTAAATGAGATTTCTTTGGTTCCATTGGCCCACACAAAATCCTTCACTTAGGTTTTCAGGACACCTGTCATTTTAAATTGACAGTTTTGCAGTTCAGTGCGTATGTGCAAAGACATGTTTATGTAAAATTTGAGGCTTCAGTTATGATGACTGCTGAGTATTGTGCACCACACAATGCCATCCAATGCAGAGCATTATGGGACACTTTGCTTACCTATCAGGGAGTTAGTAACTGAAAAAAAGCAAAGTATGGCCAGAAGGTCTGGGAAAACTCAGGCCTTACATAAGTTTTCATTAGGTGCTGAAGGATATTCAAGATGAAATAAAGTACATGCATATCTACATACCCAGAAATAAGTGTCAGTGCTCCAGAATATATTAATATTAGATTACTGATGTTAAATCCATACACACAATAATACATTGGCAGAAGGAGATAAATTATGGTTGCACTGGAAAAGCAATAACACTGAATTTCCTAATATTTAGACATTTAAAATCTCAACCCACACATTGTTAATGTAGTTTTTGTTTTCTTATAAATTATTTTGCTCGTGAAAAGTGGTGAATCAAGAACCTTGGACACTGCAGATCACAAAATCAGTTTTTGATTTTAACCTTTAAGCTGGACCAGCAAAAGGAATTTCAAGGAGGAGTGTAATGTTAGAGACAGATGTACATGTATTATTGAAAAAGTATTTATTAACGCATATGACTTATCTTTCCAATGTCTAGTGCCACCCACCCACCCCATGTTTTAAAGTTTACAATGTAATGTGGGGTCTTGTGTAGGAAACCCTTCTATCCTGAGATCTCCACTTCAGGCTTGGGTCTCCTCAGAGCTGCTTCCCACCAAGTCAGCCTTAACACTTCATGTTTCCTCTTGGAGAGGCTCCCAGTGGCTCTGTCCTGGGAAGCAGTGACTCTGAAAGAGAATGGCGGGGGGGGGGGGGGGAGAAGGGGGAAATAGTGGGCAATCAGCTGAGCATGAGTTCCCAGTGTAATGTTGTGGCCTAAAGGGCAAATGAGATTTTTGGATGCATTAACGTGGGAATCTCAAATAGGTGCATAGAGGTTATTTTACCTCTCTATTTGGCACTGGTGTGACTGCTGCTGGAATACTTTATCCAGTACCGGTGTCAACAATTCAAATAAGATGTTGATAAATTGGAAACGGTTTAGAGAAGAGCCACAAGAATGTTCAAAAGTTTAGAAAACATGCTCTATAGTGACAGACTCAAGGAGCTCAGTGCATTTAGCTTAACAAAGAGATGATAAAGGGGTGACTTGATCACTGCGTGTAATTACCTACATGGGGAATAAATATTTGATAATGGACTCTTCAGGCTATAAGAGAGAGGCATAACAAGATGCAATGGGCAGAAGCTGAAGCCAGACAAATTTAGACAGGAAATAAGGGGTAAATGTTTAACAGTTTACCAAGGTTCATGGAGGATTCTCCATCACTGCAATTTTTAAAACAAGATGAGATTTTTTTTTAAATATATGCTCTAGTTCAAAATAAATTATTTTGGGGAAACTCTATGGCCTGTGTTATACAGGAGGTCATCCTAGATGATCACAATGGTCTCATCTGGCCTTGGAATCTATGCATCTAAGTGTCATGACCTTGGAGAAAAACCAAACCCAGGTCAGAGATGGTATTTGAGCCCCTTCCAGGCCAACATCACTCTGTGACAAAAAGAAAAAGATGAATGAGTTCTGAAGGAACTCAAATGTGAAATTGCAGAACTACTAACTATAATTTAAATCCGCTTCTGTACCAAATGACTGGAGGCTAGCTAATGTGATGCCAATTTTTAAAAAGGGCTCCAGAGATAATCCCAACAATTATAGGCAAACTGACTTCAGTACTGGGCAAACTGGTTGAAACTATAGTAAGGAACAGAATTGTCAGACACGTATATGAACATAATTTGTTGGGGAAGAGTCAACAAGGTTTTTATAAAGGGAAATCATGCCTCAGCAATCTATTAGAATTCTTTGAGGGGGTCAACAAGCATGTGGACATGGTTAGAGCCAGTGGATGTAGTATACTTAAATTTTCAGAAAGCCTTTGACAAGGTCCCTCACCAAAGGCTCTTAATAAAAGTAAGCTGTCATGGGATATGAGGGCAGGTCCTCTCATGGATCGGTAACTAGTTATAAGATAGGAGGTTAGGAATAAATGGCCAGTTTTCAGAATAGAGAGAGGTAAATAGTGGTGTCCCCAAAGGGTCTGTACTGGGACCAGTCCTATTCAACATATTCATAAATGATCTGGAAAAAGAGATATACAGTGAGGCGGCAAAATTTGCAGATGATACAAAACTCCTCAATATAGTTAAGTCCCAGACAGACTGCGAAATGCTGCAAAAGGATTTCTCAAAACTGGATGACTGGGCAACAAAATTGCAGATGAAATTCAATGTTGATCAATGCAAAGTAATGCACATTGGAAAACATAATGTCAACTATATATAGAAAATGATGGGGTCTAAATTAGCAGTTACCATTCAAAAGAGAGATCTTGGAGTCATTGTGGATAGTTCTCTGAAAACATCCACTCAATGTGCAGCAGCAGTCAAAAAAGCGAACAGAATGTTGGGAATCATTAAGAAAGGGATAGATAATAAGACAGAAAATATCATATTGCCTATATATAAGTCCATGGTATGCCACATCTTGAATACTGTTTGCAGATGTGGTCACCCCATCTCAAAAAAGATATATTTGACTTAGGAAAAGTTCAGAAAAGGGCAACAAAAATTATTAGGGGTATAGAACGGCTTCCGTATGAGGAGACATTAGAAGACTGAGACTTTTCAGCTTGGAGAAGAGATGACTAAGTGGGGGTATGATAGCGGTCTAAAAAACATGACTCTTATTTACTTCTTCTCATAACATAAGAACTGGGGGGGGGGGTGTCACCAAATAAAATTAATAGACAGCAGGCTTACAACACACAGTCAACTTGTGGAACTCTTTGCCAGAGGGTGTTATGAAGGCCAGGACTATAACAGGGTTCAAAACAGAACTAGATAAATTCATGGAGGATAGGTCAATCGATCGCTATTATACAGGATGGGCTGGGATGGTGACCTTAGCCTCTGTTTGCCAGAAGCTGAGAAATGGGCTACAGGGAATGGATCATTGATGATTGGTTGATGATTACCTGTCCTGTTCATTTCCTCTGGGGCCCCTGGCATTGGCCACTGTCGGAAGACAGGATACTGGCCTATATGGACCATTGGTCTGACTCAGTATGGCCGTTCTTATGTTAATGATCCTGAATTATGATAACATTGCACACTTCCCCTGAGGCCTTATCCCAAGCTCACGGAAGTTAATGGAAAGTCTCCCAGTGACTTCATTGCAGATCGGATCAGGCCCCTAGTGAGACAGATGCTCAAAATCAGCATGAAAGCCACCTGGCATTTATGTTCTTTCTTAAAGTATAAAGCCTGTACAATAGTTGTATGTTGTACGCCAATCATTCAGCTTTTATTTCCGGTAGAGTTGCACTTCTGTATTAAGGGAAAAAAAAGAATGCGTTGTGAAATGAGTTTATTTTATTTATTTATTAGTAAATGCTCCATTTACATCACAGAGGCCTAGATTGGTTTCCCAAGGCGAACTGCAATCAAACCTATATACCTTTCAGTTACCAAATATTGACAGAGCAACTTTCAGATCAGTGCACAAATCATCTGACAATAAATGGCTGCTAATATTCAGAAAGCATCCAACTAGCAGTTACATTTCATATTCTGTGTTTTATCTTTAGCGGTTGTAGCCAAAGTCCCTGGAAAATTGCAGACATGTTTTTTTTTCTTTTTTAAATGGCACACGCTGTGTTTCTCAAGTGCTTGAACTGAAGATCGCTTTGGGCCAGCCCCTTCCGCTCACAACTTTCATTCTTGAAAGCCTGCCTTGCCTGCATTGCATTTGATGTAGTAAATCAGGTACCCAAGAGACACAGGGGAAATAGGGCAGGCTTTTCAAATGCAACAAATAGAGCAAATGGAGTGGGGTAGCCCAGTGGCAATTTCCCTCATCTTCAGGACACTGGAGCAACACTTTCCAAACAGGCACAAGAGGAAAGGGGAGAAAAAAAGAGAGAATTTTTGAAAAAAATATAATTCTTTTTACTTCTTTCTTATAAAAGTGTTGCCATGGGAACTCCTCACAGGGAAAATGGGGCACTAGACCTGACAGTTTCTGGGTCTCCATTCAAGCACAGCCATGTTGTCACCTGTTCCGATTCATGCAACATTTTAGTTTTAAAATGAAGTAGAGAAGAAGGGTTTGATTTTTTTTTTTTAATATATGGAGCCCTTTAGAGGTCCAAAATGTCAACCTTCCCTATGGTGACATCTCTTCTATTCATTTCTTATTAGTAAGACAGTCAGGTGCTGTGAAATATGAGGAAGACAAATCAGGAGAGGATGGAAAGGCACTCAGAGGTTCACTTTATATAACCATTCATTCTCTGCATACTAAACCTCACAGCCTAATTTGATTTCTTAACAAACAATATTAGACCCTGGTCTGATAGATGATAAACATATGACACTATGTTTCAGAGAATGTGGTCTTTTTTAGAAACAACCTGTACATACTTTCTTTAAGTAATGAAGGAAAATGCTTAACATTTTCCTCAGGGTTTTCTGCAATCTTCTATTGGCCCTGAATATAATCCAGTCCAAATTGCAAGTAGCAGTTCAGTTATTTGTGGTTCAGAAAGCATTCACATCTTGCTATGTGAATTTAAGTACATTCACAAGACTTAAAATTATTAATTCATAAGATCAATGGGAGATGGAGCCACTAGCCATTAATAGTTGGCTAGTCATGCTTCAAAGTAAATTAAATACATAAAGTTGAAACTGCTTTGGTGGAAACTAGTAGAAGAGCATTACACTGACTGTGATAACTGGGATCGGCTACAGTTTTGGGGAACAGGCTACCTATGTGGATTGTATAGCAAATGTGTTCTGGTAGTTTTATAAAAGACCTAACCAGTCTTGCCCTTTGTTGCAGGCACATTGTTATGGGAAAGGCTGACCTGAAATGAGTCTGTTTTCCTCTGAATTCCCTTTTAAATATAGTAGAATTGCCATTGAGAAGAGAAAGAGGTTTTTATCAAAAGGCAATTTTACTAGGTAGGTTTTCATTTTTAACACTTTGAAGCATTAAGGAAGATATTGTCTATATCCTTAATGAATCTATGGCTGTTAGGGTTTGATGGTGGATTTTCAAGACTCTGTTCTCCTACAGTATGTTGCCTGTTATCTTTACTTCTAAAACTTCAAGACTTGAGAGGATAAAAAGTGTTTATCTTTTTCCCATTAGGTATCACATTCAGTCATGAGGTAGACTTCCAAGAAATGAAATAAATCAATGTTACATTTTACAGAGGGGCGGGCACATTTCCGTCTTCAACTAGAAACAGCCCAATATTTACAGAATATGTTTTCACTGCTGTGGTACTGACAAGCCACGTACCCAAGCTGTGTAATTAATTTTCTTCAGGGAGAGCCAATTCTTCCCAGCACAAAGTCCATTGGCAGTAACAGACACACTGGGAATCATTTATATGGAAAGATTAATTTCACTATTTTGTCTGCAAGGGATGTATTTCTAGACACTGATTAATAATAATTAATGAGTTACAGCATGAAAAACACAGGACAAATTACAAAAAAGTTGTTAATAGCTTGTGATATAGCTGGTCCCAGATCCACCTCTAAATCCTTGTGATGCAATTGGCCCAAGATCCACCTCTAAATCCCTTCAATAAATGTAAGCTGTTGATTCCTCAGCCACATACGCAGCTCTTCAGAGCTCTTATAAAGCAGCTTCTACATTCACACTACAGCCTAGCTCCAGAGAGCTCAGGCTTCCTAACTCTGCTAAATATTCCTTTTTGTTTTGGTTTTAAAACAACTTTTCTGCACAGGATCTGCTAGCCCAGAGCAGAGAATTCACTCTTTTGACTAGAAGAGAATCAGTAAAGTACAGCATTTCTCTTGTTAGGAACATTTTTTTTCAATCACCTATTAGTGCCTATCTGAAGATGGTTATAGGACCTAGCAAAGAAAATACAATACAGTTTCCATTGTTCTGTTATGAATCACACAGCTGAAGGCTTGGGTTGCTTTAACCTCCTAAATACAATTCTGCGTACTTTGTAGTGCCTGATTGCTATTATAAACTATCTATGCATTGTTAAGAAAAAGGAAAGACTGAAAGATGCATTGTTTCGAAGTTAATATTCTCACAGATTGATTTCATGGCTGTTATCTTGCAGTACTATAACTGCAAAATTACAGTGGTCACCATCAAAAGACCAACAGTAAACCACACAGTTTACCACAGATATTGTCTGTTCTAATTATAAAGAAATAATAGTGACGTCTCTCAGTAGAATCTGGGCATAAACTATTTGCATATGCTTTTATTTAATTGTCACTCCTTTATTACTCACCATCAGCTAATCAGATAGCCCAAACTGGTATCTTAAATATGAATCCCTTTGGCTTTTAGAAGGTTTGACAGATCTATACCAATAGAGCTGTACTCAATACCTCTGTGGTTAAGGTTATGAGTTAAATCCAAAATGAGAAAAGACCTATTTTCTGGGTCAGATCTGTATGAAAATCTTATGAAAACATTTGTTCCTAGTGCTCACCTTTTATCCTGGGTTAGAACTTTGCCAGAATGATTTGTAAGGGGTCAGTGCTATTGTATCTATACCCTTGACATGATTTAGTCTAAATCTAATCCCCAAACCCAAACCAAAAGTAAATCTGTCCTTAATTCCTATTGCTACCACTTTGAACTCATGTGAAATAAAAATTTTTGCATATGTAACACATACTGTGATGTGCTATATGTAGCAGTGGTTGCTTCCAAGTCTTCCTCGTATGCAGCCAGAAAAGCCAAAGTTAACCATCCCCATCTGTCCACAGAAAATGGCAATATTTAGGAAAATATTGCTAGTATGGCATTCACCTCTCTGAGCTGGAAAAAAAGCATAAATGGATTTGCTTCTAAAAAGAGAAGTCTTAATTTTTTTAAAGGGGAAGGTCTGACTCATGTCTGTGTTGCTACACTAATTTGGACAAACATTTACTTTGCCCAAATCTCTAGCAGCTGGTAGAGCTTTTAGCAGTGGATGTTACTTATTAAGAGAGAGTGCTTCTAAGTCTTTTGACTAAAACCCAATGCTACACCAGATAAATACTAGCAGATTTTATTCCTGATGGAGGGATGAACTTGATGGAAATGGCCTAGATCATCTATAATTCTTCTGATTCTGTTCTCATTGCACTCCAAAGGGGTTTATATATGTTCCCAAAATATTTATATATAAATATACTAAATACCTGATTGCCACCTCTTCAGCTGTTTATCTATCTCTTTTTTAAATAAGGTTCTGATACTTAAGTTTTAATATCAACTGAAAAAAAAATACAAACAAAAGGGAAAACATTGGACATAAAGAATATATATGTACCTGTGATGATCCAGCCAGAACATTTAGCCACAGATTTAAAATGACCATAGGCATGGCAAAAGTGAGAACGTAAGAAAACTGGATGTAACTTTTACTTGGAGTTTGCCAGTTCCTGGAACTCTGGACTGAGCCTGTAGGGGGTGCTACCCTGTGTGCTGCAACAATAGTGGCTACCAGAGCCCTCTGACACCATTTCCCAGTGCTTGAAGTCAGGTCAGGACAGAATGGACTAGAAACTCCAGGTGAGGCCGACTGGGATGCTTCTGTTTGGTGTGATCTGGACAAGCAATGTGCTTGACCAATGATGAGCCAGGACTCCTCCACCTCTCAGTGGGAGGGGACAGCCTGAGTCGGAGATTGGTTAGGTTTAGTTTCAGTGTTGAGCTTTGAGTATGAGAGCTAAGAGACCCAGAATAGCTTAAGTAGTCTTGATTAATTCCCACTCCCCACTAAGGGAGTCTTTGAATTGCTATGGGAGCTAAGGTATTGATCAGGCAGTGCCAGCCCTGCAGAGACCAGCCTCCACAGTGGCAGAGATCTGACCCCACGCTAGCTACTGAGAGCTAGCTGAGACCCCTACAGGACTCCAGGCCAGGGAACCAGACCTTGTCTCACCTTGAGGTGAAATACGCTGTAAGAGGACCGGTTTCAGAGTAACAGCCATGTTAGTCTGTATTCGCAAAAAGAAAAGGAGGACTTGTGGCACCTTAGAGACTAACCAATTTATTTGAGCATAAGCTTCCAATGAAGTGAGCTGTAGCTCACGAAAGCTCATGCTCAAATAAATTGGTTAGTCTCTAAGGTGCCACAAGTACTCCTTTTCTTTTTACTGTAAGAGGACCCTTTTTGTTTACACTGGACAACATTCACAGTGCTACAGTCATCTCCAGACTCGTCCCCAGAGCATCACCTGCCTGTGGAGGTGCAAGGAAGGTAATTGGGAAGAGTTGTGAGCATTGGGAAGTGAAAATATTTGTTGATGTTAATACTTATTAGTTAATCTGAACTCTTTCTTTCCACAGATCCTCCTTTCCTGCTTCCAGTAAAGTCCCCCTTTGTAATATTATTTTGTGGATGTCATTTCTTTGCTGGAATTTGTGTTGATGTACTTTCTTTCTTGTACACTGAGTTTTATTCTCCTTGCCAGCAGTGGTAGCATTATTCATTTCTCCAAGGGACGGCACACCTTGTGTCTCAAACACTTACTTACCTTAGGCGGAGGCACCAGGTGTTAGAGAAAGAAGTCAGGCCCCAACTCATGCGAGGAGAGGGGAGAAGCCACTCCATGTAGCAAGCGTCCAGGAGAGGTCTGAGCTGCACCTTTGGGAGAGGCACTGCTGGGATTTTAATTTACAAGGAGATTTTAATTTATAAAGGTGTTAGTACACAATTTATTGCTCAGTTTGTGAGCAGTGACTCCAGTGCCACCTAGTGGAGTAGTCCCTAAAGTACAAGATGGGAAGCACTTTATTTTCTGACTGTAGCAAAGCGGAAGGTGTGGAGCCAGACAAATCCTTTATAGTAACAGGGATCCACTGTGAAAGTATGTCTGAACAGACAGTGATTGTCCTCAAAACTATGAAGGTCTGGGGAAAAGTCACAGTGAGAAGCGGACTTATCAGGACCACAACTGGGAACTTCCGTGCCCTGGTCCTGTGCGGTACCAAAGGAGATGCTACCATCTGAAGGACTGCCAGTTTGGGGGATAATGATTCAGGGGGATGTAGTGCGAGTTGTGGCCACTGGCCCTGCACCTACAGATTTTACTGCTAAATTACAGTATTTTCTGGTATAGGAAGGAAACGCCCTAAGGAATTTAAAAAATTTGATGTCGGGGATGTTCCCCCTGTACCCACAACTGATAATTGGTTCCAGATAGTAGGACAACGTGTGGAGAAGTGTGGCTCACCTGACAACTATGGCAGCACCTAAAAGACTCAGAACATTTTCAGGGCAGTTACCCACTCCTTCAGGGGAGGAGGATCTTGAAAGTTTGATGGCCCAGGCCACCCAGATGATCGAAGTGCCAATACTCTAACAGAGAAAAGAGAGGATGGCAGAAAACCTAACGATTCTGCATATTATGTCATAAGGGCCCTCAGGAACAGCAAACCTGATAGCGCTGTACAATGTAACCTGGTTGCCCTAGCAAGCACATGTGGAACCATTGAGAATGGAGAAGGCCTGTACTACCGGTTCAGGAATCTTAAACATCAGGGTGAAAAAATGTCTTTAGTTCTTGCTGAGGTTGGAGAAGTTACTAATTCAAGTGACTCTGAAACAGGGTATCTAGCTGGAGAGAGAGAGCCATGCATGCATGCCTGACGTGCTGTGGGGCACCCTCTATGATGATGTGTTACTCCTCAGCTTATGCTTGAGAGAGAGCTTGGAGGATCCACCCACCTTCCCGGCCCTATTAAAGAGAGTCAGAGAGGAAGAAAATAGGGAGACAGTGACAAAGGCCTTCTTGGCTCCTGTATCACAGGCCAAAGCAGCAGCAGCTTCCAGTAGTCAGGAAGAAACAGTAACCACCACAGAAAAGGATGTGCGAAAGCAGTTGAAGGTAGCATGTCTTGAGGAAGGGAGATAAGCAATCTACTGCAACATCTCCAAATCAGGACAGGTGGAAACCATGTCATCCTGTGGGCCAAAATCCTCTGATCTGTTTCAGTTGTGGGGAAGCTGGAGATAATACTTATCTAAAAGGCCTGGTAGGCCTTGCCTTTGAATTTTCATTTAAGGTAGACGCCATCGTAGTGGATAACAAGTGACCATTATCTTCAACAGCCTGTATGACAATTTATTGAGACACTTGCCACTGCAGGGGTTAGCAGTATACGAGTATCCTTACTCTAGATACATCACCATTCATCTGGAGTTTACATCTGGCTCCAGTCACATCAGGACGCATCAGCCTTAGTCTGCCTGTTGGTCCAATAAAAGCTGTTACCTCACCCACCTTGTCTCTTTAATATCATGGTTGCAACACTGGATCTGCAGAGGCACAGCCAGATGTCTATTCTCAATGGTACTAATGCCAATATGTCTGGACAACTTACCAGACAATGCCATGAAAAGGGAAGAAAAGACTATCTTTGTGTGAGGCATGCCTACCACAAAAAGGATAGAGAGGCTTGCTAGCCCTGAGGTGGAAGTTGCTACAGGGAAGAACTACGGGGAAGATATTGATGTCTGTGAAGAAGCCTGTACTGATACCTATAGGAGCAGAATATCTTGTGGAAGGCACTGCAAGTTGTGAAGAGGAAGTGAATGACCAGGTCATCCTGACTGATTCTCCTGAGGAAGGTTTACCAAGAGAACTGTTTGTGCAGACTAGTATACTTCCAGCATCCTCAGCAGGAATATATTGAGTCAGTCAAAATGAAGACTGAGATTCCCATACCTGTCAATATGACACTAGACCACATGTACATAACTGATTCCAATGGCTGCTGCCACTAGAGACCTACAGTCTCGACACCTAGACCCAAAGGCCTTTGGAGAATCATTTGCATCAGGAAAATGGAAAATAGCGTCTGTGTCACAAAATGGCTGAGGTGCCTGATATTTTCCTTCCATGAGTGTGATGTAGGCTTTGTCAAGGGAGAAGAACACCACATTTGCTTGAGTGACAGCAGACCCTTTCAGAAGAGATCCAGGAGGTTTCCTCCTGAAGATGTAAAAGATACGAGAGGACGTCAAAAAGCTGATATATGTGGGAATTATCAAGGAATCTTTGAGTGCTTATGCCTCTCCCATTGCCATGGCAAGAAAGAATGGCTAAGTGAGCATTTGCATTGACTATTGGATCTAAGGCAAACAATTCCAGATCAATATACGATGTCCTGAGTACATGATACCCTCACTATCTGTGAGGAAGCAAATAGTCCTGTGCTCTTGATCTCAGGAGCGGGTACTATCAGATCCTTCTGGGAGAACAGGACAAAGAAAATAGTGGTTTCATCTGCCTTCTTGGGCTCTACAAGTTTGAGGGGATGACTCAGGGAATCTCAGGAGCATCTGCAACCTTCTAGAGGTAATGGAGAAAGTGGTCAGAGGCATGAATCTCCTAGAAATTCTAGCAAAAACAATGAGAGTAAAGGGTACCCAGAAGTCACCTACTACAGAACAGGCACAACAAAGAAAGTAACAACACCACTAGCCATCACCTACAACCCCCAACTAAAACCTCTCCAGTGCATCATCAAGGATCTACAACCTATCCTAAAGGACAATCCCTCACTCTCACAGACCTTGGGACACAGGCTCATTCTTGCTTATAGACAGTCCCCCAACCTGAAGCAAATACTCACCAAGAACTACACACCACACAACAAAAACACTAACCCAGGAACCAATCCCTGCAACAAACCCTGTTGCCAACTCTGCCCACATAACTAGTCAAGGGACACCATCATAGGACCTAGCCACATCAGCCACACCATCAGGGGCTCGTTCACCTACACATCTACCAATGACAGGTTTCAGAGTAGCAGCCGTGTTAGTCTGTATTCGCAAAAAGAAAAGGAGGACTTGTGGCACCTTAGAGACTAACCAATTTATTAGAGCATAAGCTTTCGTGAGCTGTACGAAGTGAGCTGTAGCTCACGAAAGCTTATGCTCTAATAAATTGGTTAGTCTCTAAGGTGCCACAAGTCCTCCTTTTCTTTTCTTTTTACATCTACCAATGTGATATATACTATCTGCCATGTACATTGGCCAAACCGGACAGTCTCTGCGCAAAAGAATAAATGGACACAAACCAGACATCAAGAATTGTAACATTGAAAAACCAGTAGGAGAGCACTTCAATCTCCCTGGACACTCAATAACAGATTTAAAAGTGGCAATTCTTCAACCAAAAAACTTCAAAAACAGACTTCAGTGGGCAACTGCAGAACTGGAATTCATTTGCAAACGGGACACCATCAAATTAGGCCTGAATAAAGACTGGGAGTGGATGGGTCACTACAAAAAGTAATTTTCCCTCTGCTGATTCTCTCACCTTCTTGTCAACTGTTGGAAATGGGCAACATCCACCTTGATTGCATTGGTTTCAGAGTAACAGCCGTGTTAGTCTCATTAGTCTCATTGGCCTCATTAGTACTACAAAAGTACTTTTCCATCTCTTGATATTCACCCCTGCTTGTCAACTCTTGAGAATAGGCCACTTCCACCTTAATTGAATTGGCCTCGTTAGCACCAAGCCCCACTTGGTAAGGCAACTCCCATTTTTTCATGTGCTGTAATATTTATACTGCTTACTGTATTTTTCACTCCATGCATCTGATGAAGTGGGTTTTAGCCCATGAAAGCTTATGCCCAAATAAATTTGTTAGTCTCTAAGGCACCACAAGGACTCCTCATTGTTTTTGCTGATACAAACTAACATGGCTACCACTCTGAAAACTAGAAATTCTAATTTACCTAGATGACCTTATTTTTGGAAGGACTCTAAAGGAACAGGAGACATCTGCTGAAGGTCCTGGATCGTCTGCAGGCTTATGGCCTGAAACTGTCACTGGACATCTCTTTGCTGCCAGACCTCAGTTAAGTATGGGGGCCACAACGTGTGTGAACATGAGATATTGCCAGACCCCAATAAAATAATGCTTGGAATACCTGTCTTTGGCATACAACTGACAGAGCCCACAATCCTCCTTAGGATTCTGTGGATACCTAACACAGGTTTGTCAAGAACTGTTCACTGATTCTGAGACCCCATATGAACTTTACAGGGATATTTCCCCCTACCAGATCTCAGGGCACTGACAAGAAGACACCTAAAGAGAAGACTCTAATGGGACTCAGGTGTGAGGAGACATTCCAATGGATCATCAAGTGCTTGACACAGGCCCCTGTACTTGCATATGCTGATCCTCAGAAGCCTTACATCTTGCACAGAAATGCTAGACTTGGTATAAGTACTGTATCAAGTGCATGATGGAGAATTGAGACAAGTTGCATTTGCCTGTAGAAGTTTGAAGGGGCAGAAAAGAACAATTCTGATCACAAGTTGGTGTTCCTGGCTTGAAATGGGACAAATTTAATTACTACCTTTTATGTAGCCAAGGTTCTGGTATGCATAGACAACAATCCATTGACATATGTGCTAACATCAGCCAAGCACGAGCTGCATGCTGGGGAAGAGGTTGCATGGGAAAAAGGGAATAAGTATGTATATAGTCCCTGTCACAGGATCAGCTATTTGCTGATCAACAGTGCCTCCTTGTGGCTCATCAGGGAATTAGCTTGCCACTGTCCATGCCCCATCCTGTGATCAATCAGCCAGTTACCTTAGTCACTCTCTCTGTGGCCCCTCTTTCGCTAGTCAGGTGCTGCAGAGCCACTTCTTTGTGGTTTAGTCCTCCAACCAAGCCTCAAATGCTCCATATCAATTGCTCTGACTGTGCCGTTCCCACAGTGGCTTGTAGGGGAATCTCGGGCCACTCTGTACTCTGGTTTCCAGTCCAGGGACCCTTGAACCTGAAGTTCAGGTCTATACTATCTCTTACTTTCACCGCTCCTTCTCTGGATTGCTTCCTACACTGCCTTTTTCAAGCTCCTACTCTCCCCCTTGTATCAGGAAGTGTGATTGCAGACTCACCTCACTGCAGGCCCCTCTATCTTCAACTCTTAGACTTTGTAGAAGTCCTGCCTGTTCCTGCCCAGGTGCGCTTCATTTTCAATTAGTATCAATGCACCTTAGCTGCCCAGCAGGTCCATCCTATGGCTAATTGGCCTCTCGCCACCTTAATCCCTTCAGAGCTGCTGTGGGATGAACACCCCATCACAGTGCTGTATACAGATGAACTGCAATGTCACTGTCCAAGGTCTTCCTGGAGAATATGTGGAATGGAGAAAATTAGGGCCTGATTCTGATGTCACTTACAATTATTATTATATTTAATTTTAGAGGGGCTATGTTGGCTAAAGATGTTAACATAACCCAGTCAGTGTCAAACATTAAACAGTGTTAAGTGGAATACAGAGACCTCAGCTATCTTAGCACCATGACACAACCCCCATTAAAAATCTTTTTAACCATTTATTAAAGGTGCAGAAAAGAAGGAAAAACAGATCAAGCATGTGAAATGTAAAGTATTAAATTAAGCTTTCCTTTAAACAGTTTTTGTTCCTCTTTCTTTTAGATGTAGGCAAATTTTAGAAGGTAAACACCCCTGTTTGACAGTCTCTAAGATGGTATCAAAGATGGTAATAACTATCATCCCAGGTGGTGGTGCTTGAGATTCAGCTGGAGCTGGTAATGGTGGTGATGTCATCTGGGTGCCTTTCTCTCTCTGGCCTGTTCTGGTCAGGACACCTCTCAGGATCAGGATGATGAAATGGTCAGGGTGGTAGCCAGGATGGTAGCCTCTGTGTTCCTTCCATTTGTTCTTTTGTACTTCCCCCCACAATCTTTCTTTTAATGACTCAGGAAGGATGGAATAGCCCATCCCCTCATTATTTTGTCCACCAATTAGACCTATTTTCTGACATGCCAATTTTGGCTCATTATCCTCTGGCTCCACATCTCATTTTTAACAGCATAATTTCAACAGTCTTTGAATCATATCAACTTTGGCCTTTTGGTTTATATTAATTCAGTTATTCTGTCTCCCGTTTGTTCCCATCAGCATTTGTTATTATAGGTTATTGTGACATCTTATGAAATTTTACATACTTGCAACAGTTGAGCTCACAATTTGGATAAATTGGTCGGTCTAACTGTCACAACGTTTTACATCAGTATAACGCCAATGATTTCAGTAAAATTATTCCTGGTTTACATAACTCTGAGTGAGATCAGAATCATGCACAAAATGAGGGTTCTTATAACTACAATGAAGAAAAAACAACTTAAAAATAGAAAAGGCAAGGTGTGGGTGTATAAAAGGCACAGATAAATATACCCAAACATGTGCATATACTACACACAAAAATCTATGTTGAAAGAATGAAGTCTGAGAATATGAGAATATGCAAAGTCAAGCACTCAAAAGTTAGGAAATGACAGAAGTAAGGTTACCTGAGCAATGCTTAATTCAGCTCCCTCATACGCATTATCATACAGTCTTTAATTACAAAATTGTTTACAGTTTTTTTTCACAGGTTTACCTATAATAACAGGAGTCATTTTCTTTTTGGAAAATGCAAGCTACTCTTGTTTGCAGTGCACTGACATTTTTAAAGCTCATTCTTCATTAGCCTTTATAAAACCTGGTTTCCTTCACTAAGTACAAGACATCAGAATTAACATTTGCAACTTCCACATTTAACTTTCCAGTTGAATCAATAAGTTTAAGAGTCTTCATGCCAAGTTTTCTGGGTTGGTCAATAAATTCTTCAGAAAGAAGATGATATACAACCTATAACAGATGACTCCATTGATCTAATCAGGCACCGCAAAATTCTCCATTTAATGTCAGATATATTACACCTTCAAAAAGCACTGTTGCTTAATGCACTGAGAACCTGACTCACAAAAAGCTATTATTAATTCTGATACTGAGAACCAGTAATTGCTTCAGTTTTGTTTTTAATTACATAGTTCTTATTATATAATTGCTGGCATTAACTAGGGATGGGTAGGCCATTAAAAATGTCAATAATAGATTATTTTTGGGCTCAGATGAGTATAACAACCATACTTGCTACTTCTGCCTAGGCACAGACAAGGCAGAGTAACAGTAAGTAGAAATGGAACATTGAGATGGTATTGTGAGAGATCATGAAGCAGTATAAGGTGCAGTGTTGCCACTATGTGGATGACACTCAGCTCTGCATCTTTTGCTGAATCTCGCTAATAGTGTGCATTAGCTTGCCCATTACTGCTAGGCTCAGGATTTGGATGAAAGGGAAGTAGATGTGGCATAAGACAAAATGGAGGCTAAGCTACTATTTGTAGGAAATAGTCACAAGACATGGTGGAAGTGAGATTCGCTCTCGCAAGTGAAAAAGTCTGTCTGCATTTTGTTACTGGGATTCAAACCCTGTGGGGTGGGGATTCTGTTAGCGACAGGCACCTGCTAAATACCTAGGGGGATGACAGTGAGATGTAACTATGAAAACATTCAAATGAAAGCAGCTCCTTATTCCATAAGCAAGCCCTGTCCAACCCTGAAGATAGATACGTCTAAATGCAGGATCAGATTGCATAACAGCTTTGATGGGGAGGGATCTAATTTATAAAGATTCACCTTCTCCTCTAT
Organism: Lepidochelys olivacea; assembly: GCF_965140295.1. Taxonomy (NCBI): domain Eukaryota; kingdom Metazoa; phylum Chordata; order Testudines; family Cheloniidae; genus Lepidochelys; species Lepidochelys olivacea. Next base: position 101,686,454 of record NC_140414.1, read on the forward strand.
TGCCCTCCTGTAGATTCTCATCTTTCTTTCCAGGTATTGTGGCAGGAAAGCTTATTGTAGCCTAAGGCCTCTGGAATTCACATATGGATGTGGTCAACTTTAAATTCAGGGATATTGCACGTTCTGGATTAATGCTAGGCTAGGCATGCTAAACCTACACCCTCCACCTTTCATTTTCACACTGTTTCAAGATGAAACGCAGTCTCCATCACAAAGTCATTCGTTGTTCAAAAGTAGGAAATAATTATGATTATCCACAGGTCTCAGGAGACACCACAAACCACTGGATTATTGAAGGAGTTGAACTGCAGGCTTTGAAATGGTCATGCCAGCTCAGTAAAAAGGGATGGTTCTGCTCCAGAGCTTCAGTAACTTTTAGACATGAGGACATCAGTACATGAGATTTATGCACGTAGGAAGGGATTTTCAAATATGCCAAAGTGATTTAGGTGCACAAGTGCCATTGTCTTTCTTTAGGACTTGTGCTCCTGAGTCATGTAGATGGCTTTGAAAATCCCATCCTGAATGCTGAACAGTGGATTTATGTGCTTGGGATTTGGCATATTTTAATGTTCGAATATTTGAATAATTTAACGTTCAGGTTTAGAATCATTTAAGTTTGACTGTCTTGACATTAAGTTTTTAAATCTGGATATTCAGCAACAGCAGACATTGTAGCAGATATGGGGTAAGTGTGCCATCAACATGCTACTGATGCTGCTTCTACCAGGTGCAGCTGCCTTGGAGATAGAATCAGGGACTGGAACTATAGTCTTTACATTGGCTGAAGGAAAAAAAAAATGTATCTCAAGATGGGAGTATACGACACAGGAATTCCTTTGCAAAGGGTTCTCCGGTTCTTGGCAAACAACTCTCACCTCAGACCTGACAAACTCACTACACCAAACATGTCTTACAGGATATTTATCCATAAAGAGTAACAAGTAAGGTATACATGTAAAGCTTGTAACTTGTCAAGATTCATAATCACTGTGAGATGTACATACAGGTAATATTTAAGGAATAATGTTTTTTATTGAAAATGTGCTTTATGGACATGGAGAAAAAATTAGCCTCGGCGATGGGCCATTTATCAGCAGGGTGTTGTCACCCAACCCTGTTTCGCTGGTGATGCAATACAATTGTTAAGCCTAGCTCAGTACTAAGACTTCCGATGGAAAACCATCAGAGGCAACTAAAAATGATCAAAGCCACTTGAAGATAAAAACAAATTGCATGACAAGATAGAGATTTGCCCTGTCTATGAATAAAAAACAAAAGACTGTTTCAGTATAACACAGAGGAGGGAGAGATCCTATGAATCCTTTCACTGAGGAGACATCTGGAGGAGCAAGGTGCTCTCATGAAAAATTGGATCCTGGATTTTTGTGAAGCCAGCTAACCCTGCAACTGACTGAACTTTGGAACTATGTTTCCTGTCACTTTATTTTGATAGGAAACATAGCTATTAATAAGTGTAGACCCAGGTTCACATTTTATGATTTTGTTTTGCATTGTAACCATTTATTTCCACCTCTCTCTCTCATTTCTGTTAAATCTGTATTCTTTCTTCAATAAATCTACTTCTGTTTATTTTAAGTGTTCACAAGTGCTGTGTGGCTTAAAGGATCAGTGGTTTAAGGTAAAACTAGGAAATTGGGACACACTGCCCCCTGGGGATCACAGGATCTGGGATTTCTGTGAATAGCCAATGTTAGGGGCTAGATAGAAAGGGGAATGAGTCAAAGGGACTTGAGATCTGGTATGCACCTATTGTTAACCTGCAAGGCAAAGATGGCTGGCATAACTCAGAAGAGACTATTTGAGTAGCTGAAAGGCTGGTGGGTCCAGGAGCTGACACCCAGCCACCACAGGCAAGACTCCCTTAGGCTAGAGGCAGGGGGTAAGGTGGCTCAGAGTCCTGAGTGCCCGGAGAAGCATCACAGAACGTTTATCTTTCATTTCCCTAACCTTAGCCACATGGAGCCTGTGTTCTTTCAAATAATTGCTCCATTTCCTGACTGCCCAGTTTTAGGGAGCAGCCTGTTTTATCTCTCTCTGTTTTGGGGTTTATGTATGTTAGTCTGAATTATAAGGGGGAAAAAAAAGTAGTGTTACATTGCAACCTTCCAGCAAGAGAATTTGTTTTTATGTAACTTCTCTGTTTATATGCCATGACACATAACAGTCAGCAGTGGTACATTTTCTACTGTTTGTCATCCTTCTACACTGATGAGGATGCCAGCAGCATTTTGGCCTAAGTCAGTAAGAACAATGCAATATAATAGCATTTAAAAGCATTTACAGCACATGAATCAAGGTGGTAAAGTCATATACAAAATAGCATGGTTAGCTATAGTTGAAAATAGCAGCCCTTTTCTTTGAAAAAACGAAGCCTTATCTTGCATAGAGAGCTTTGCTATCATGTACACTTACTAATGGAAATGTAGATAAATGCAAATTCTCTACAGAGTCTTATCTCTGGACACACCACACAGTAGTAGAATGTTTCTCTGAGAATAGCAGAGTCATATTCTGCTCAATAAAAGCCAGTCCCAAAAAGAAACAGCAAGAGTTCTTGAATAAATTATTAATTTTCTATTTGTGATTTTAGATTTTCCCTATCTGAGGGCCTTATGAAAGTCATAGGCACACACAAAAATGCAGACACACAGAAGGTGAATTTACTAACTTTTATTTCTCTCACATATTCAAGATGCCCTTAATTACACATGATCTATGGCACTAAGGCACCAGTACAGGAAAACACGTAAGCATGTGTCTAAGTATTGTCCTGAGTAGGCATACTTTCCTGAATCAGGACCTTGATACGCTATTTATTATGATATTGTGAATCGGCAGTATTGCTTTGCCCATTATTTCCCCTTAGAATTTCATTAAATGTCAGAGTCCCCAAAAGTTATTTTGCAGGTTAGTATGACACCCTAGTGAATCTACACCAAGTAGCAGGAGTACTTTTTTTTAACAAAATGGTAACATTCACCTCTCTTATAGTATTCACATATGCACAATGTAAAAACAGATATAAAAATAGCATGAGATAATCTTTCTAATAGACTCGAGGAAATAATTCATGGAGAATCCATTTTTTAAATAAATTTAGCTTACTTTGTAAATTGTAATTTAGCAGCTTTTCAATTTTCTCAAGTGTTGAGTTTTTTAAGATGACTGTTAGCAGGTAGCACATTAGGGATAGTCAATATTCAGAGTTCGAAAGTCAAGCTGAGTTGCATGGTATCTTTGGGTGTATTCAGTAAGTAGGTCACATGGTATTGCTGCTGCTTTGTGATTTGATGAGTGTACCGTTAGACTTCTAGTGTGAATATTTGTATTTACAAATTCAGTTCCTTCCCATTAACGCTAGCTAAAGCTTCCTCTTGTTTTCCACAATCAACCCTGCCAGTTATATCATTTGCTAGAATATTTTGTGTGAAATGAACACAAAAGGGTCAGGAACGCCTCCTATCAGGGCTAATCATTCCCACCACCTTAAACACAACAAAATCGAGCCACAGTGCTTGAGAGGATCAGCCTTGCAGCATAACCTCAGAATGACTCTTGTTCTGCCGGTCTGCAATCTTGTAACCTCAACGTTCCTCTTCTCCTGCAGGTATTTCCTATTCTGAAAACTGAGCCCCACTGAGTAACAGTGAAATCCTGTAAAACAAACATCCTTTTCCTCCACAACACAGGCATTTTAAGACATTAGGACTAGAAGTAGGGAATTGAGTTCCAGAGCTGAAATTGCTCATTTAAAGTGCCCTTTCACCAGCATCTACCTGTGATAAAGTCATTCTCAGCTGCCTCAATATCACACAGTATCCCTCAGGAGCCAACCCACAGCATAACTGCTTTATTTTGATGCACTATTACAATGGTGCAGTGAATTCTCTGAAATTAAAGAGTTTGCTGTGATCCAGGTCTGCTCTAAATAATTTGATTTTAAGAGCTGACTCTGGATGGCCCCTTTGCCTTTTCCTTCCCATCTCCCCTCACTCACCACACTTTCAGCTTTGTTGGCCAGATGGCTGCTGCTTCTCTCTGGCTATCTTCTTCTGCCTCCCCTTGCCCCCATCATTACTACTAACACCACCAGTGATGGAGGGTGAGATCCTGGCCCCATTGAAGTTGATGTCTGTTTTGCCAGGGACTTCACTTTGAGTTTATACAAATTCTAGAATTTTAGGGTTAGTACAAGTACAATTTCTACTAAAAGATATTCAGTTGGGAGTCCATTTTTTTCTTGTTAACCTCAAAGGACCTCAGTATTCTACTCCCTCCTTTTCTCCCAGTTTCAGGATGTATTTAAAGCTAATGTGTTCCCCTCAGGAAGAACAGGTTATGATTAAACATATTAGAAAGCAGATGTCTTTGTAAAGAAACTGGGTTTGGAACGCACTGCATATTTGGGGTCATTTAATCTGAACCAAATTTCTGGTTGACTTCCTTTATATTTGTACAGTGTCATGTGCGTGCTACTGGAAACAAATAAATAATTATAATAATGGCGGTCCAACCAATAGCAAAGTGTACCTACATTTCAACAATGTACCAATCCAGACTGTCAGCTCTTGCACTGGAAAAGAAATCACCAGAGAACAGGACCCATTCAGATCTAATTGCAAGGTGCACTTTTAAGTGAGTCATTTTACTTCTATTTTTTTAAATTATTTTCTTTTTGCCAGAAACAAATCAATGTTCCACAATCATAGCAAATTATGTAATTAAAAGCTCTTCCGGTATAAATTAAGACTCTTCATGCCTAGATTAAGCCCAATTTATTTCTGGGAGAAAGCACTCAAGCCTAGAAAGTGTAAGGGTCAAGGGAAAGGAAAATTACATTATGGAAAAAAATTACAAAGAAAACAACAACAAAATCTGAAATGATGCTGGGGTTTTAAAACACTGTTTTCCATAAAAAGAACAATGCTTTCAGACATACATTGATGTTTAGTTTTCCCATTTTAAAGGTAAATTATTAAATTCACATAATTCTGAATAATAAAATTAAAATTTTAATTAAGCCAAATAGTGAAATCAAATGTTCATCCAGCTGTATCTGAGTATTTCTTCTTTTAGCAAAAGATGCCAAATGGCCAGTAGAGTGAACATTGCTGTGATGGTCTCAGACTCCAGTCCTGTGTCTTTGAATATCCAGAGCTCCCAGTAACCAAATCAACCAACTTTTCTATGTTTAAACATGTTAAGTCCTTACTGTGCCCTCACACAGAACAGGTATATTCTGGAGCAGTGTCCTAACTCTTTTTTTCTTCCTTTACTTGCAGTTGAATGACTATAACACAACATAAAGCTCAGTATAAGTTTTCTCCCTCAATATAGGAAATACCTAACATTCTCTTCAGTATCTCTGTCCAAGGTGCTAGTTCCCTCAACTATGCCCATGGTCCTTCTATTTCATCATGGGGTTAATGAACTACTACTGCTACAGTGAGTCAGCACAAACCAGTCAGCGTTTCCATGCAGCATTACAACAGGCTCCATACAACTGAGTATAATGGCCATAATGATTTCATTTTCCTTGCAGGGTCTCCTTTTGATTGTGTAGTACAAGGATGATCAAATTAGGCTTTCCAAACGGTTGTAATCCTTGAAGTGTTTCATGGTGTACACAGGTAAATGAATAGGTTTTTAGTAAGTTTATGGTTTTCCAAGATGTACTATGAAAAGTGGAAAGCTTCATCAAATTATATGAAATGCTCGCAGTTGTTACAGCATCTTTTCCCCCCTCTTTTCCCCCCTCTCCTCAATTACAGCAATTTATGCTTCAAAAATATTTCTACTTTTTATGCATGTTACTTTCTTCAGATATTATTAGCTGATGTGTCTCTTCCTGTGTGCACAATATACCAGTTTGGAACATTGCAGATGTTTCAGGATGGAGCTATGTAATTTGTAGACAATTTCTTATTAATACTTTTGTCCCAGTTGTGCTCTTTGAGATGCACATATGACTCTTCTAGATGCTAGTAGTAGTGACACACATGTATTTAAGACCAGCATTATGACTAAACTGACCTAAATACCCTATTTTTGGTCACTTCTAATTTACATATCTTGACTTTACAGCGTCATTTAAATATTGCAATGAACTGGTGTGTGTGTGCGTGCACTGATGGCTTCTAGTGGTTGGAGGATAAAGGTAGTATAGCACTAATAACTAATGGAGAACCAAGGCAATACTAGGTACTTACATTTCTGGACTAGGAGGATCAGAATTATATCTCAGATGTTGCCTAGACATGCCAAATAACCATGGTAAGCAGCATAACAGCCACTAAGAAGTCCTAGATAGCTGCAGATATGTTATGTATTTGGTAGTATTTCTATGGCATTTTTCATCGTAATATCTGAATACTTCACCAACACTAATTAATTTATGCTCTAAATATGTCTGAGAGATAAATAAGTAGTAGCCCCATTTTACCTATGGGGAAACTGAGGTAACTTACACAAAGTCTAACAATGAACTTGTTGTGGAGCTGGAAGTAGAATCCAGATATCCAGCTGGAACTAAGGGTGCTGGGGGGTTCGGTAGCACCCCCTGTCTTGAAGCGGTTTCCATCATATACAGGTTTACAGTTTTGTTCAATGGCTCTCAGCACCTGCACTATAAAAAATTGTTTCAACTCCACTGCACGTCTCTTGACTCTCACTTTTTAACCACAAGATTATCCTGTTACAAGATCATGTTGAATTAAAAGTAACACAACATCTATCCAACACATGGGTCCTTGTGCATTCTGGGAACACAGATACTAACGCTTTGGCACAGGCATATTTGTCAGAATCTTTAAAGTGTGCACACAGGTTCTGAAACTGTGGGCCATGTATGTGCTTATATAATTTTGGGTGCAGACAGATAGAGTCTCTGGAGATGACTAGTTGAAAATGTAGCATTTAGTATGCCCATGCTTCTAACATAAATACTTCCTTGCATTCAGAGGGGATCGGGTCTCCCATAAAATTATGTTTCAGCATATTTTATAAATATATATTTTAAAATAGAGAAACATTCTTAATGATTATTGTATAGTGTATATAGGTCATGCTAGCCCAGAAAACTAAGGGTTAATACAGGCACTGCTGCTTGGCAGTCTCATAGCAGCTGGGAGGATAAAAGGGCTGGAAGCAGAAGTGTGGGGCTGCTACCAGAGGACTGAGCAGGCTGGAGAAAGGAGATCCTGCCAGCAAGCTATGAAAGAGCTGCCCAGAGACAACAGCCCAGAAGGGGATGAACTAACCGATAGTCTGAGGAGCCTGCAGAGATGCAGGGGAAGGTAGGAAGGAGCTCATGGTACTGTCAAAGTCAAAGAACCCTGATCCTGCTTATCTTGCTTGATGGCCCTGACCTGGAACCCAGTAGCGTGAGTGGTCCTGGGTTCCCCTGCTAAACCCCTGATGGACTTGGAGTGAAGAAAGGGTTTTCAGACTCCTGGGCACCAGGAATTGACTGACAGCCCTGCTAAGCTATGTGAGCCCAGGGGCTGCTCCATACTTGTCCAGAGCTGCACTGATGCACCACCTCACATATAGCAATAAGGTTGCTTTTATTTAATAAATCAACTTTTATTTCTTCTAGGTATCTTATATTCAGGTTTAGGGTTTCAGTGGAGCATCTGACCTATAAAGTTCTGCCTATGAAATAATATCTCTTGCCCTCAGCACATGTATAAGTTATATGAAAATACTTAGGCTGAGAAAAGCACTGAAACCTGTAACAGGGAAAAATCCTATACTGTGACCCTATCTCTATCTTTTTCTAATCTAATAGAAATTAAAAGTAACTTATATTTTTTTACATTCTTGAGTTTTTCTTCAAGTTTTTTTCACGTGGTTTTTATTCTTCAAGTTTCTTCAAGTTTTTCTTCAAGTTTTCTTGAGTTTTCCTTGCATAATGACTTAGCCACTCCCAGTCTCTATTCAAGCCTAAGTTAATTGTATCCAATTGGCAAATGAATTCCAATTCAGCAGTCTCTTGCTGGAGTCTGGATTTGAAGTTTTTCTGTTGTAATATCGCAACTTTCATGTCTGTAATCATGTGACCAGAGAGATTGAAGTGTTCTCTGACTGGTTTATGAATGTTATAATTCTTGACATCTGATTTGTGTCCATTTATTCTTTTATGTAGAGACTGTCCAGTCATTATGCAAGGTAACCTATTTCCCCTTGTTTTCCAACCCCGCCCTCACCCTTCCTCAGACGTTTTTGTTAAACCCTGGATTTGTGCTGGAAATGGCCCACCTTGGTTATCATACGCATTGTAAGGAGAGTGATCACTTTAGATAAGCTATTACCAGCAGGAGAGTGGGGTGGGGGGAGGTATTTTTTCATGCTTTGTGTGTATAAAAAGATCTTCTACACTTTCCACATTATGCATCCGATGAAGTGAGCTGTAGCTCACGAAAGCTTATGCTCAAATAAATTGGTTAGTCTCTAAGGTGCCACAAGTACTCCTTTTCTTTTTGTCTGTAGCTAATTCAAATTACCTAATTCTCTCAAAATCCAAACCACAAGAAATTATCTGTTTTCTCCCAGAAGGATATTAATTTACCTGAATTTATGTTTCATTGTCTGAAAAATTGCCTTTTTTTTTTTTTAAAGTAAAGCTACTGGCAGCAAATAGCAAATTCAGACAGCAACAGTTTTGTAAATGTCTATGCAAACTTGTTTGAAAATAGATGTTTGGACTACCAGACTTCCTCCAGCAATCTCAAAGTGCAATGTATCCTTATGAACTTAATAATAATCAATTGTCTTCCATCCATTATGATGGGATGATGGTTAGGAATGCAGGTTTCCAGATAGTGACATAATATACTTACAATACTCCTGAGAATAAGTGAATTCAAGAAGTGACCTTTTAAAAACATACTATAATATTCTGTAGTAAGGGCCTGGAACACTATGGTAATGCTGTTGTAAGCTCTAGCATTTAACTATTAAAAAGGTTAGTGTAATTTATAAGTGGGCAAGTCTATAGGATGTTTCAGTTTTGCAAAACCAATACTGTTCCTATTTCATCCTAACCCCTAGCATATAGCAAGAGTTCAAACTACCATTCTTTAAGACTGAGAGAGAAAAATATGGGGATATTAGGTTTTGCTCTGCTAAATCAAAGCCAAAATCAAGAGTTATTTTGTAACCAAGTCCCATTTCTTTTCAGACGTCCAGTGTTCAGAAATAAGGAGACACGTGGTTTTTATTTTGGGACCATCTCTTAGACATTTTTCAAAAATGATTCAGTATCCCCCTCCCCTTTTTGGTTGACATTTTATTTGTATATTTGTATTTTTTGCTTTTCTTATAAGCTAGTCTTACTGTTTCCTCAGATGCTGTATTGATAAGGTGTTTATCTACTTCCTCTGGAACAGTGAATTGAAACAAAATCCTGTGGGTCACGCAGCAAGAGGAGTCATGAGCTCTGTGTTTTATCCTCAGCTCTGTCACAGACTTTGTGTGACTTTGGCCAAGTCATTTAACTTCTCAGTACCAAAGGGCATTAGAGACAACAATACTTATCCCAAAGTGTTGGGGTCAGGCTAAATTCATTGTATTTGTAAATGACTTTAAGATTCTCAGATGGATGGCACTACAGTGTATAAAAGTAAAGTTTATTATTAACCTGGATTCATCCATTCAAATTGGGTAGATGTGTGCCCCATGATCAATTTTTTGTATTTTCATGAACGTTGTTACCAATTGTCCTCAGTCCTAATCTTCTGTTTCTATGTAGAACTTGTCAACATTTTTTTTTTCATGAAGAAAATGGCTTTTGGACTACAATATTTTGTTTTGTTTTGGTCAAAATGTTCCTGTTTTTGGTTTTGTTTTTTTCCAGAGAAAAACAGAAGAGTAATTGATGTTCTCTTTCTTACCCTTATTCCCTTCCTTACTTTCTTTAGTTCCCTTTTCTAATGGAAAAAAGGGGAGGAAATGGAGAGAAAAGAGGAGAAAAACAAAAAAAAATGATGGTGGTTTCATTGAAAAACTGAAAAATTCTGTGAATTTTCAACAAAATAAAAATGTTTCTATTTCATTTAAATTTTTTGGTGCAAATGTATAGCATTCCCACCCAGCTCTGTTTGGGTGTGTGTATTTGTTCTTGTTTTCTCTTACTTGCCATAATTGTAGTAATGCCACATGCAGACAGCCTTTATATTGAAGAGGTACATATTGGACAGATTGTTTTTTATTGTTTTAGTCTGGTTATTGGTTGTTCCAGGACCAGCTCCCTCTAAGTGTTGTAAATGGTCCTCAATTGCTTATGAGATAGGTCTCCCAAAAAGTTGATTCAGATAAGGGTAGGTAGTTGCTACATCACTAAACTTTATTTATATAATGTGTATTTCATGTTCTTCATTGTATTTGCTCTTCACTGCATTTTAGTGTGAGATTCATTTTTTCTCATATTCATCATGACGTGGCACAGGTTAAATCTGTGGAAAAAACTTGCATTCGAGTAGTTCTAAAAACAGCTATTCTTACAGTTTAATTGTTACAAGTGAATTTGTAACTCAAGTTAAACATAGCAAAGAATTTCTAGAGTTTCTACCAGGAACAAGTTTTTCCTTCTGTTTTATCTCCCCATTTCTACTGTATGAAGCTGATCATTTTAACATAGTAAATACTAATTCCCTTTCAATATGAGCATGGAATGCTCATATTTTGACAGTGTGGGCTAACAGATTGAGTTCAGAACTTGGAAGCGGGCACTCCTAAATTCCAGACCTAGATCTGGCACTAATTTTCTGTGTGGTCTCTTGTGAGATTTTCTGTTTTTCCTCTATGGTTCAAAGGGCCCACAATGGACTTGAGAACCCACAACTACAATTAAATCAATAATACTCACTTATCTACTTTTTAAAGGTGCTGTGAAGATTAAATTCACTTTCTGCCTTTCTTTTAAGCAGCATCTTCTTTCCATACTAATTTTTAGCATGCTATATTTTGATTTAAAGGTCTAATCCAAAGACTTCCATTGAGTTTAGCAGGCTTTAGATCTATCCTAAACAGGATTAAGAGTTATCATTAATTCCATCCCCTTCAACTTTCCCCCCGATATTTGGAAAGAAACAAATACCCTTCTTACTCCCTTTAATTCCTCTAGCTTACATTGATTAGTTTGCTTTTAAAAAAACAAAAACAAACCACAACACTTTATTTTATATTTGCAAGCTGTAGCTTATTTTGAGTATTCTTCATTGGTTGCTCTCCTCCTTTTCCATTTCCAGTATTGGTTTTCTTTTATCCTTGCAACTTTGAACAGTCAGCTCCTCGTGGCACAACATTGGCAGATGCTTGTTCTTGTATTTTTTTGTTTCAGAAAAACTGTAGCCCGTTGTCCCATTCTTCATCCTACTGGAATGTGATACTTTTTAATGCAAAAGTTAGGGTGTGTCATACTATAAAGCACAATTGCCTCCTCTATTGTGTATGAAATTCAATGTATATTCTATCGGTAATTTTTAAAATGTCTTAAAGAATTATTGTTTTGAAATCAGCAGCACTGTTATTGGGTTAAAGCTCTTTTTTTTTTAAACTGAGCTGTCAATTTGGATGATAATGTGCCTGCAAAGAACTATAAGCTGGCTACTGAGATTTTTAAAATATCTATTGTAGAAATGCATAATTTATACTAACCTACCTTGAATTATTCATGCATCCAATTTAAATAATTTATTTATGGACTTTATTCATAATAAGTATTATCTGCAATATACATCATGTCAGGAACATCTTCTTTTCTTCTTGCATTAAAAGAATTATTATTTTTAAAACATTACAGCATCAGACTGCTAGACTGTGTATTTTAAAACAGTATATGGCATGAGGTAGATCATCAACATAGATAGTTTTCATAATACATTTTGTTTATTTAAATTGCTTTAAAGTATTAAATAGCTAGAGACGCCTCTGTAAATATTGAAAATAAAATTCTGAAAATACAATGAATATCCATAGAAATGTCTAGAATAGAAATAACATTCTTCACCTCCCAGATACACCTCTCAACATTGAGTTACCCCAGGTTCTTCAACCTATCCTCTCAGCAAAATCCTGAGCAAGTACATGAGTCTTCCAGTACAACTCAAAGCCCAGTAAATCTAGGCTCTATTAAACCAAGGGGGGACAGAGTTCCAGAATCAAGGAGCCCTCCTGGGATATGCCCCAACATCATCTGCTCCCTTTTAAACCACACACCAATAGGTCATTATATCTTTGGTGGTATCACTCAGAGGGAAAAACCGTGCCTATGTTAACCAGATCTGAGCTAAACCATTTAGGATTTATAAGTTTACGTCAAAACCAACACCTTAAATTCCAGTCAGAAACTAAACAAAAGCCAGTAGAGACTATGGTACACTGATGTGATGTGCTGTCTGCATGAAGCACTGTTTACAAATCAAGCAGAGACATTCTGCACCAACTTAAGTTTCTTGTTGGTCCCAAAGTTCCATGATGTAGAGTTCATTACAGTAGTCTAGCCTTGAGGTGACAAAGGCATGGATAACTGTAGCAAGGCATCCATCCTAAAGCATCCTCTTTTCAGAATGGACAGATGGAAACAAGCACTTTCGGCCCAAGTTGCTGCCTGAGTAATCCAGAAGCAAATGAGAACCTAACATGAGCCCCACATTTTTAATAATATGTGCAAAACAGGAGGCAGTCTCCTTCAAATGGAATACTGATATAGCCTCTGGAATCTGGGTGGAACTCATTAACATTACCTTAATCTTGGCTGGGTTTGGTATAATCCAATCCCCAACCCTAATGACACCGAATAAGTCATTCCACAGCACCAGCTGTGTCAGACAAGAGAGAGAACTGTAGTTTATTATCATACAGAAGACACTGTGATCCATGTCTCTTCACTAGCCCTCATGCACTCTTTGAACAGGAGGAATGTCAAGACAGAGCCCAGGGGCATTTCATAAGTGGAGGTCCTCATGACAGATGGGTGACTCAGCCCCACAGCACCCTGAGGGATATCTCCGAAAAAATACATTTCAAAGAGGGACTTCATCTATAAAAAGCATCATACTCGGTGGCATTGAAGGCAGCTGATGAATAACGTGGACATTGATCTTTATCCATCATAAGATCATCGAACACTTCAACTCAAAACAGTTTCTGTAGAATACCCAGATCTGAATCCAGATTGGTTGAGTTTAAGGAAATTTATGGGGCAGAGATTCTCAGTTGCTTATAGCAAACTTCTTGTCAATTTTCCCCCGAAAGGGTCAGTTTGCCAAAGGTTGACAAAATTCTTCATATCAAGAGGTGGTTTCCTACAACCTTTAAACTAACAAAAATGTGAAACATTTTTTAATAGAAAGGCTTTTGTTTGTTTGTTTTGTTTTTTAACTGTACTCCTTTCAGTGTAGTATCAATGGAAACTGATAAAACACTGGGAAGGATACCGGCAGGGGATGTTTGGAACCACAGTTAATCTGAGAATTTCTGATAGCAGGGGGAATAAAAGGAGCCAGTCATAATAAGGTCAGATTCAGTAACACCTCTTGCTCATCTTGAATGAACTGAAAAAGCTCCACACTGTAAAGACTGGGTGAAAGTGATTGAAGGCCCTACAGCCAGTACTGACTTCTTCGGAGGAGAAGGAAAAAACATTATTTTCTTTACTAACTTTATTAGTGGAACAGGAATCTTGTAAGAGGAAAGAATGTCACTGCTAGGGATAGATAATAGCTGACTTTGCCCTGCTTTCCTTCATAGTTTGAGTAGGAGGTCAAAAACCCTAGCAGGTCACCACAATTCAAGAGACTGTAGTCCTAGAAAGAAAGGAGGTGGCACCATAGAAGAAATGCTTGATGGTCACAGAAGCTTCAGGACAAAGGAAACCTGTATTTTCAGGTATGGCCCTTTGGGTTTCATTTAGGAGCTAGCATGTCTAAATGTCCTGCAAAGGCAGTCAGCTACAGCATAGCCACTGTCGGGAGATGGTGGAAAGAGCTGTCTCAGGAGCACAATGTCTCTTTTGTCTGGTTTTTGTTTTTTAATTCTCTCTCTTAACTAGGAGTCTGAAGGGAAAGTCTAACCTGAGGAATATTTAAAGGGGAAATCTTTTTCTCCAAGAACAACTTTGTATTTTCTCATTGCTTGCCATCCTGTTCTGCAAAGCATTGTGGGAGCTGGACCATTATTAATCCCTGCTCAAAAATAAATTGAAACAATTTTAATTGTGCTGGGGTCAGGGAAGCATCTCTTTGGAATGCTATTGGCAAACAGTCTTATCTTTGAATTCCCCCTACACTCTTGCAATTAAACTACTGAAGTTAATATTTCAAGTATGTAGGCTTTCAGATGAAAAGCCAGATACTCATTCAGTGGCAAAGGTTTGCCTTTTCCGTGGAAAGTTCCCCAGGAATGCATGTCCTAATCGTAGTACACTGGTGAGCAACTTCCTTTAAAGAAACAAGGATACATCAATAAGGGTACAAGTTATGTGGAAATATCAAGGTAAATGGAGAGAGTTAATGGGCCAAGTTCTTTCCTTCACTGTGTTTGTCAATTATAGCTGTCAGACTACACACTTAGCCCCACTGTGGGTAAGAAGAGACTTTGAGCTTCTCTAAAGTATGCCAGCAGGCAGAAGTCTCCAAGAAACTGTACCAGGTGTGCATAGTGAGACTACAGTTCATTTTGGCCATTCCTCCTATTCCTCAATCCTGGAACTGGGGGCTGTGGGGAAGGTGGCATAGGAGCCAGTTATGCCAGCTCTGTGCCCCCTGGAGACACTCCGTGATGTCCCAAGGAAATCTGCCCTAATTTTTTCAAAACATTTTATTAGAAAACAAAATAAAATAGCTTAGTTTTAAAAAGAAGTTAACTGTCTCTGCCTCACCCCCCTAGTTGCTTCTCTTATGAACTGCTGGACTCAAATGTGACTGTTAAATAGATTTTTTTTTCATCAGATCATTATCAGCAATGCAGATAACACCTATTTATTATTCCCAAAGATTCATTGCTGAACTTTTCACACCATTAATCTGTAATGCATAAAAATCACTGTAGGAAGAATCAATGCTTTGCTTGATCAACACCATACAAAACAATATTCACTCTCTGTTCTTGGTCACTTTATCAAGAAAATATTTTACGAGTTCTGGCAATGAGCATCACTTACCATCAAGCATCACTATCTTCTGAAAACTACGAACCTCATTTATTTGGTAGCCCTTTTTGCATGGGAGCCATGGACTCCTGCAGAACAAAACTCCAAGTAATTTCATAAGATGTTTCATCACTATTTTTCTGACTTTCAACCCAATCCCCCTAGATGAATAGCTACTATTAGCATCCCTAATATTACATGCTGTAGAAACAGTCCAGTTCCATATTAATATTAATGTACTCCATGTTATTAACATGGAGAAATATAAGATAAAAGATGTCAAGGAAGTGGTATATCTTATAATTTGTATATGAGTAGTTATTAAAATCTTGTGACGAAGTTTTTACCAGTTACCTGCGCTATAGTTACTTTATTGTGCTCCAGAGACAGCTGCATTTCAATGCTGATGGAAGTGAATCCTTAATAATTTTCCAATGAAAAGTACAGTACTTTGGCATCCCAGGAGATGAGAGTCACTCTATATATGTAAGTCATTTTGCAGTGGACTGATTTAGGGTTGAGTTGTCCTATAGAGAACCAATAAACTCCAAGAATGGTTAGCTCCCTCCGCCCTGATAAATTAATAAAGTATAGAAGACATTCAGTGACACTGTGTATGATGGGTGCCTGGTGAAGAATATTCTTAAGCACTGCAGCTAAAAATCTGTTGGCTATTGGCCTCAGCTTCTGGCTCTCTCAACTACTGCCAGAACACCTGGTACCTTTTCAGGGCAGCTTTCTTAAAGGCCTTGCACCTGCCTTTCTGGAGCTTCAGCAGAGATCTTTCTTGATGAGATAGGAGCAAGATCTGAGCAGTCAGCCTGACCTTCATTTTGAAAAAAAGGTGTAGAAAAGGACACCAGCACCTGGAGACATATGACGTTTCCTAGGGAATTCAACCTCTTCTCACACTCAACCTAAATGCCTTAAAAACTCTCCCAGTAAGTGCTGCTTCAGAGAAAAGACCCAGGGTGTCTGGAAGAAGTACCCAAGCAGTGGTGCAACAGCAGTATAAAAGTGAACATGTGGTAAAGCTGCACCCAAAAGAGGATGGCTTTGTCTGAACGCACTGTACTGTTGGTAGTTACACCAGTGTTATTCCACCTTTTCTGTTACCAGATATTCAGTTGTCTAGCACAGACACAGCCTGTCAAGGTTCCTCCCCCACTCTGAACTCTAGGGTACAGATGTGGGGACCTGCATGAAAGACCCCCTAAGCTTATTCTTACCAGCTTAGGTTAAAACTTTCCTAAAGTACAAACTTTGCCTTGTCCTTGAACCCTATGCTGCCACCACCAAGCATGTTATATATAAACAACAGGGAAAGAGCCCACTTGGAGACGTCTTCCCCCAAAATATCCCCCCAAGCCCTACACCCCCTTTCCTGGGGAAGGCTTGATAAAAATCCTCACCAATTTGTAGAGGTGAACACAGACCCAAACCCTTGGATCTTAAGAACAATGAAAAATCAATCAGGTTCTTAAAAGAAGAATTTTAATTAAAGAAAAGGTAAAAGAATCACCTCTGTAAAATCAGGATGGTAAATACCTTACAGGGTAATCAGATTCAAAACATAGAGAATCCCTCTAGGCAAAACCTTAAGTTACAAAAAGACACAAAACAGGAATATACATTCCCTCCAGCACAACTTATTTTACCAGCCATTAAACAAAAGGAAATCTAACACATTTCTAGCTAGATTACTTCCTAACTTAACAGAAGTTCTGAGGCTGCCTTTCTGATCTGTTCCCGGCAAAAGCATCACACAGACAGAAAAACCCTTTGTTCCCCCCGCCTCCAGATTTGAAAGTATCTTGTCCTCTCATTGGTCATTTTGGGTCAGGTGCCAGCTAGGTTACCTTAGCTTCTTAACCCTTTACAGGTGAAAGGGTTTTGCCTCTGGCCAGGAGGGATTTTATAGCTCTGTATACAGAAAGGTGGTTATCCTTCCCTTTATATTTATGACACAGCCCTAGAGCCATTTTCCTTTTCTGCAGTACAGTGGAGGGGGAAGAAGCCAGATTACAAGGAATCAGGAAGTTAAGGCAGTGGAAGGTGATGGTATGCTCAAGCACTTGGACATGTAGGGAAGAAGAAAGTGAGGGTGGTAGTTGGCAGGGGAGGTTTTGTGTTTTAAGATGAGAAGTCAGTGGTCTGTTTGACTTCATAGAGGCAAAGAAGCCAGAAAACACATCACACAGAGAGAAAGAGAGATGATGGAGGGGGAAGGGATTTGGTCAAGGGGACAAGTAGTGGGGTTAGAGCTGGAAAGTATGCAGAAACATCAGCACCAGATGCTTGCTGGAGTAGAGAGGGTGAAGGATGGGGAGAATGTTAGGGTGACAGAGAGAAAGGGAATACGAGATCATGTACCGGATGTTGTCCCTATTTTCTTTATAAAATGGCTAGAAGTTGGGCATCAGAAAGTTGGGCTCCCATGAAAGACTCCACAAGGCAACAGCAGAAGTTCTAGTTTAGAGAAATTATACACTGTCCTGAGAGAAGGGTCCTTGTCATATAGCCTCTGTGAGGGGACCTGTGACCTAAGAAGAGGAATTCTTCCCTTGCTAGAGCCAAGAGGCCCCCTGACTCCAGAAGACGGTTATGAGTCATGAAGGAAGGGACCTTGGATGTAACAGGAGGTTTGAAGCCTAAGGTTGACTCAGTCCTGCCTCCCTCAGGATAGAGATGGTAAGGGGTAGGCCTATTCATGGGATGTTCTGCCTTTGGTGTTGAATAAACTAACTCCCTGAAGGAGTTCTGTTCAAGATACATGCCTCAGTGGACTTATTAAAACCCTCATTTGGGGAAACTGAGGGAGAGATGCAATGGTGATACTGCACTGGGCTTTCACAGCGTGCTTTAGGGGTGAGAGCCACCATTACATTGGGCAAGAAGAAGGCAGTGGAGAAGTGGAGCATATTAGGAATCAAAGATAAAGAGGCAAAAAGGCTTGTAGGCTTCTCATCTGGAAAAGTCTTACAGATTTAACACACAACTTTGAACCACTCAAATTAATAGAACTTCATAGAATTTAATACAACACAATATTAAGGATACAATTCTATATTTAAATTATGTAGGATAGCTCCAAAAAAGCCTCGGAGGCCACCACACTTCCCCAGCCTCAGTTATAGGGGACTGTGAGGGAGGGGGGAAAAGGGGATGATATTCTCTGGCCAATCTTTGGCCAGCTTAGTGGTCCCCTGGGGACACCTGTGCCAAGCATAAGTTCAGTACAGCTGAGGCTCTAGCTCAGAGACTATGGAGGTGAAAGAGTGATTGCGAAGCAGTTTAATGAAACGTGTATACAAAAAAAAAAGTCGGGTATTTACTCTGCCATTCAAGTACAACAAGCACATTCACATATAGGTTAAGGGAATATGAAAGAAAGTACAGAGGAGAAGAAAAAAGGGAGATCACCAGACTTCAGAATGGATTTAGCAACCATGTCCAGCCTGTACATTTTAATGCATATTCATAGGCCCCGAACCTGCAAACACTTATGCACGTGTTTAACTTTACTACGGTAGTGAGCACATTAGAGCAATCGGAAATCATAATAGTAAAGTTAAGATCATGAGTGTTTGCAAGATTGGCATCAAGCTGCTTAGAGGACAGTTTTACTGAAGTAGTAGCCGCTCCCCATAGACTTGTAAAATACCACTACTTGCAAATATCTTGGTAATTACATTTAGGTCCAAAGGTGGCAATATGTAATCTCCTTTGGTTTAGAGGAGAGAAGTAATTAAGGATTTACTTAAGCCAAGGCCTTAATTGATGTATCTGTACTTACGATATATAGGGCCTGCTCCAAAGCCTACTGAAGTCAATGGAAGGGCATTGATATAAATGGGCTTTCAATCAGCCAGTTAATGTCTTTTTAACATTAAAATCTGTCCTGCTATACTGAGCATATTTATGCTGAGCATATGAAGTACACAGTTCTGTATGATTTAACTGGCCTTTTTGAATGCTAACAACCTTTTAGACTCTTGTTTGCTCATTAATGAGCAAAAGAGTCCTACTCAAAATCTAGGAGTTGCACCATAGAAATACAGATGATTATCCTCTAGCAAGAGCAGTACAGCAGGTTACAAAAATGGGAAGAATTTTTCAGTCATTTTAACAAAAATATTGTCCCTTTTTTGTCAAACTTTTTGGAATTTGAAAATGTTTAGCACTAATGATTCTGGAAACTGCTAAACCAGGGGTGGCTAACCTGAGCCGGAGAAGGAGCCAGAATTTACCAATGTACATTGCCAAAGAGCCACAGTAATACATCAGCAGCCCGCCATCAGCTCCCCAGCTAGTGCCTCCTGCCCACCGGCAGCTCCGCCAATCAGCGCCTCCCACTCCCTTCCCTCACCTCCCGATCAGCTGTTTCATGGCGTGCAGAAGGCTCTGGGGCGGGGGGAGAAGCAGGGCCACTGCAGACTGAGGGGAGGGCGTGGGAAGGGGTGCAGTGGGGGCAGGGCCTGTGGCAGAGCCAGGTGTTGAATAGTGTGCACCCCCAGCACACTGGACAGTTGGCACCTGTAGCAGTTGGTGCCTATACAAGGAGCCACATATTAACTTCTGAAGAGCCGCATGTGGCTCCGGAGTCGCAGGTTGGCCACCCCTGTGCTAAACCAACCATGGCCAATGGCTCTGGGATTGTATTGCCTGGTGATCATCAATACACAAACCCAGCAGCTAGAGTTAAAGCATAATTTGAAACTGTCTGATATTCAAAAATCCTCTTTTTGACTTGGACTTACATTAAAGAAGATTAGTGTAAAGTAGGACAATATCCTGCAAGGAAATGGTTTTATCAGGAAATGTAGATATGAATATTGCATCAGGTTTCCCCTTTGTATATTCTCAATCTTCAAACTAACACAAGCCTCTAGAAATGGACACATTTTTCCTAGGAAAAATGTAACGCTGCACATGTGTATTGTCATGCTCTGAAAGGTAATATACTTGGCACTATAATTAAATCTAGGGCCACAGTTCATGCAAATCAGCATAGTTTGAATCTGGTCCTTGTGACAATTCACAATTCACAAATCTTTTTCATAGGGAGAAATATTATCTTTAAATAACATGTCACTTATGTCAATGGGAGAACAGTTGGAGGAATGCTGAGCACTTTTGAAAATTTCACCTTACACATTTTCTCTCTATATTTTCTCTCTTGATTAATATTAAAAAACTAAAACGTTTAGGGGAAAAAAACAAGTGGAGAACAAGGAGAATTCTTGTCAGTTGAAGAATGTGCAAGATAACCTGGGTTTCTAATTCCTTCTAGAATGGTTTCTGGTGTCTGCTATAGGTAGGGTTTTTTGGAGAAAAAGATTGTTTCCAGAATTTTCAGATAATCGGGCTGATTTTTAAAATTGTGTGCATGCAACTGTGCACCTAATTTGCTCATGCAGTTCAAATTGTGCATGCATGTGGTGAGCTGTGCTGTTAATTCACATGAATAATTATGCACTTTGTCTGCACAGTGTGTTTTCATTTACAAATTAGACATGCTATGTCTCGTGCTTCAGGACTCGCCCAAGTTCATACATTGAGTCAACAGCAGAGTCGGGATATAATCCATAATTCATGACTCACAATCTCATGCTATAAGCAATAAAAATGATTCAGTTCTAACATTATGGCAGTACAACAATATTTTGGTGCTGTAACAAGCTTTCCCATAAATTATCACAATAGATTGTGAATCCAGGAGTGAGTGAGAGAGTGTGCTATTAATTTAACTACATTTTGTTTGGCTAATCACATTTTTTCTCACATTGTTAGTAAAGCAGTTTGTAAATCTGAGATACCTAGAAACATCTCTATATGTACAAATGTGTTCAGATATGATTCTAATGAATAGCTGAGATTTGCTGTTTTAAGTTTCAATCCCACAAAGACCATTGCAGGGACAGACCCTTATCTCTGTGTGGGTCAGTTTCTAGGATCAGAGTCTCAGAATCATAGAAATACAGGTTTAGATGGGACCTCAACAGGTCATCTAGTCCAGTCCCCCAGGTTGAGGCATGACATGTATAGCTAGAACATCCCTGACAGGTTCTTGTCTAACCTGTTCTTAAAAATCTCAAATGATGGGGATTCCACAGTCACCCGTGGTGACTTATTCCTCTACTTAACTGTCCTGATAGTTAGGAAAAAAAAATCTCAATATCTAACCTAAATCTCCCTTGCTGTGGATTAAGTCCATTACTTTTGGGCGTGGAGAACAATAAATTGATCACCATCCTTTTTATAACCACACTTAATATATTAGAAGACTTATCAGGTTCCCCCCTCAGTCTCCAAGAGTTCTTGAAGATAATGTTTAATGGTTCTGAGATTGCTTCAGCTAGTTCCTTAAATACCCTGGGATTAAGTCTGTCTTGAATACATTTAATTTCTCTAAAGGATTATTTGTTTTCTTTAACCTGTTCTTTCCCTATTCTTTCTTGTGTTCATTCCCCCTCATTAATTGTTTAAGCATCTGTCAGATTTAACTTTTTTAGAGAAGATTGAAGCAAAAAAAGGCATTAAACACCTTAGTCTTCTTGGTATTGTCTACGACTAGCTCTCCCTTCTCTCGCTTCTACTGTATTTATAGAATCTCTTCTTAGTGCCTTTTATGTCCCTTGCTAGCTATATCTCATTTTATGCCTTAGCCTTTCTGATTTTGTCCCTTCATGCTTATGCTATTCCTTTATAACCATAATTAGCAATTTGGCCATGTTTCCAGATTTTGTAGAATTCCTTTTCAATTTTCAGGCAATCAAAGAGCTCCTGATGGAATCTTGTTGGTCTCTTAACAGTCTTCCTTCCTTTCCTTCCCGTGGGGATAGTTTGCTGTTGTGCCTTTAATATTGTCTCTTGGAGAAACTGCCAGCTTTCCTGAACTTCTTTTTCCCCTTAGGGTATGTCTACACAGCAAAAAATAACCTGTGCCAGCTGACTTGGGCTTGCGTAGCTTGGGCTGCAGGACTGTTTCATTGCTGTGTAGACTTCTGGGCTTGGGCTGCAGCCTGAGCTCTAGGACCCTCCCACTCCCTGAGTGCAAGAGCCTGGGCTCTAGGTTTCTAGGAAGGTCCTTTTTATATCCATACTAATCAACTTGTTAATATTAGTTCACAGATCATTCATCACTTATTCTTCAATGGTATTGTTATAGCATACTGTAAAACTAGATAGTGTTAAAAAGATAAAAATATAATATTTTAATAGCATTAGTGTAATCAGTAAAGTGGCTGAACTACTTATAGAAAACAAATTTATTTGTTCAATATATATTTTTTAATTTTTTCATTTGTCCGTGAATAAGTCCCAATTTCCGCAGATGTGTTCATTGTTCAATATTATTTAACAAATTATTCACTGTTGTTTGGAGCTTTCTAGAGGGCAAATTCTCTGCTGGTGACTTCAATGGGAGTTCAGTCTATTTACAAGAGCAGAAAATTTTGCTCTACATTCATAATCAGCTTAGACACTTAGGTCGCATATGTTTCTGATACTTTATTGGATGAGCAGAACTCTTAGCGTCATGTCTCTGATACAAATACAACTACAAATTTAAAATGAGCTTTCTGCAACTATTTAAAAATCTTGTGTAAAGTCTGATATTTTGGCAAACTTGTATTCCATGAAAGGAGCACAAGGGAAAGTAAATGAATGAACATCCATGAATAACTGCTTTTTGCAGTACTTGTCCAGTTTTTGTAATTCCAGTGGTTGCACTTAACATTTATCTGCAAGAATGAACACACACATATAGGGTCTGATCCAAAGCTCATTGAAGTCAATGGGACTTTGTATAAGGAGAATCCTGGTAGAACTGGTAAAATCTCCCAAACCTGTGGAAAATCTATGACCACTAGACATATGATTATAAAGTCTACTTTCCCATAAAATGGTATTATGCCTAATGATTTTCCTAATTTTCCAAACTTCTTGTAAAATTATGACATTTTTATCTGACCATATGTCTGTCCTATATAAATAGCACGTGAATATTGTATATTCAGTCCCACAACATGGAAGATAAGTACAATTCTGTCATATTTTTCCTATATAATATGATGGATTAAAGCAAGACAGTAGAATCTCTCAAATGCACAAAGTACATTTATAGGTATGATAATGTCATTAGCATTGTCAATTTGGCTTTATTCATTGAAATATTATTAAATTTTTCAAAGAATTTGCACAGATCCTGATTCTGAAATCACATATTCATGAGATGCATGCTGAATATGCAAACAGAGGAAAACAAGGAGATTAAGAATGCACTGGCCTCTAGCATTTTGTTAAATTCATACCCCATGGTCAGGCCATTCATTTCTGTCTCTAAACACAGACAGAGCAGAGTTACAAGTACAATTTGTCTTGTTGAATGTTTAATCAATTTTGGAATCCATAGGTGGCTTCAAAATCTGTCTCCTCTGACCGCGTTACTGCAGCAATACAGATCCAGATTGTCACCTTTACTCACACTGTGTAATACCTTACTCCATAAGCTCTGCTATTGAAATGAATGGGTTATCTGTGCATTTTTCATTTGGCATTGTGTAAAACTAAAGATTTGGAGTTATCAATTCATTGAGTACTGGATAATATTTCCACATCAATAGCATTATGATACTTCTCTCACCATTTAATCACTAAGGCAATATCATTTATAGACCTAATAGGATCATATCCTGGTCCCTGCTCAGGAAGATTGTCGCCTGAGGATGCTCCTAGAGTGCAGTTCCACCATGAGTCACTAGGACATCTTCCATCACAGCCCCAGTACAGGAGGCATAGCAGAGGAAGAATGTTATGTTCGTGGCATACAAACAGAAAAGTTGGATAAAACCTAGGGCTGTCAAGCGATTACAAAAATTAATCACAATTAATTGCACTGTTAAACAATATTAGAATATCATTTATTTCAATATTTATTGGGGTTCCTATATTTTCAAAGATAGGTTTGGAGCTTCATCCCAACTTGGGGCATGGAGCTCCAGTCCAGCTCAGGGCATGGGGTTTCAGTCCCCACCCCGCTGCCCACACTGCTGCAGGCTGGGACTTCCCTCCCCATCCACAGGTATGCAATTAACACATTCATTTTGTTTTCAGTTAATTGCAGGCATTAACTGTGATTAATTGACAACCCTAATAACATAAAATACTTTTGCTGGAAGTTGGCAATGTAACACTACTTTATTGTTTAGAATTCACAAGAACACACAAGTACCCCACACAAGAACCCCAAACCAGAGAGAGACAAATCCAGCTGCTCCCTAAAACAGAGAGGCACAACTCACTCTATCTTACTGTTGTCTGGCTCTTTGCAGCCACACTCTGATCACAGTTTTCCCTACAGATCCCCCTAGGCTGCAAGCAGGACCGGGAAAATCCCCTGAATATTTAAAACAATAGCTTACCATTTTAATAGTTTTCAATACACCATATGAAAGGAGCACAGCAAAGGCCTCCCAGAATTCCTTTGCTTCAGGAATAGCCCCTTAAACAGGGGCTGCCAGGCCTACGGTATCACAGCCTTCTAGCTTCTCCAAGTTATGACCAGCCTCTGGTTTGCTCCAGGAAAAAAAGGAGTTTAAAGATGTTGTCCCTCATTCATCTTGCACTGAGCACATCTCACCAGAACCGGAGGATCTGGCCCTTTGCACCTCACACTCCACTGCTAAATATGTTAGGGACTCTTTCACACTAGTTCAGAGAGAATGAATGGTGGGTGTAAGACACTACCACTGGTGTAACTGAGTGGAGAACACTAATTTACTAGTGTTCTACATTGATTTTGCACAGGTAGAAAGGACTACAGAAGGTGCAAGGCAAAGGAGAGTCAGACATTTATAATATTCCATCCATATATGTCCTTACAACATTACAGATATTTATGCAGTGATGCTGCCATGTATTTTTCAGAAGCTCTGTCTTCTTGCTGGCAAGATATTTCACTATGCATAATAAGTCAACAAAAAATGAATTTGTCAACATTTTAATATCCAAGTGTATTCATTACTAAGCTTACTGATGAGAACAGATAAAATTTGTGAGGAAAATTTATCTGAGAAGTAAAAAAAGTTATTAGCTAATAAAACAACTTATGTCTTGTTATATTAACATCATCTTAAAGTTATCACTGACAAGTCTCTTATACAGTTTTCCCTATCTTCGCTATCAAAGATTATCCAAATTCTCAACAAGAGATTATGTGATTATACTTGACTGTGATCTGTAGTTTATCTCCTTGGATTTCATTTTTCTTTTATACTAAATATTCTTTTGGATTTGCATTAGATGACAGTATGGGTAGAATTAATGAAAGTATCTTGAGGAAGGCAAGAAAGCAGCATGTCAATCATTGGTGCCTGATTTGAGCATTAGGAGATCCTAAAAATATTGAATTTGTCAAAGCTTAAGAAAATAAAGTAATCCATTAATAGTAAATCAGTGCACAAATATTGTAAGCAAATGGTTAGTAACTAGAAGTTATAAAGAATCTTTGTTGACAATAGGAATACATTGACTAATAACTGAACTTTAAATTATATAGTAACGCTACATTTAAATAGTTTCTTGGGAAACTGTTGTATAACAATACCAATTTGGGATCTAAAGTTATGATGTTTGACTATATCTCACACAATTTCTATCTCTGTCTAAGCCAGGCCAGTTAAAAACGGGAACAGTATTCCCAAATTACTCCTATAATGAATTCTGATACCATTTGAACCTTGTGGCTACCAATTCCCTCATAAATGCTGTATAATTCATTTAAAACTTTATCTAGGGAAGTGGCTTACTAATCAAAAGTGTATTCAACACTCATTATGTTTTCATTTAGATTTGATGGCAAGAAATGTGGGCATCCCACAGGCAATGCAGTGTGCTAAGCTGTTCTTCTGCTTCATTTCCTGTCAAATATTTAGCTGTTTCTTAAAGGTAATGACTGCATTCTTAGAACAACATGCTGCTTAGGGGCATTTTTTTTGATTGAATAGCAAAATT
Source organism: Lepidochelys olivacea (assembly GCF_965140295.1). Taxonomy (NCBI): domain Eukaryota; kingdom Metazoa; phylum Chordata; order Testudines; family Cheloniidae; genus Lepidochelys; species Lepidochelys olivacea. Next base: position 101,712,645 of record NC_140414.1, read on the forward strand.
ATTCTCATTTTGTGTGAAAGGTTCTCCACAATTGAATGTGATAATTCTGTTCATATTAATATAATTAAAGCAGTTTGGTATCAGTGTTTGAGTAAATAATGAGTAATTAGAAAAAACATTTTGAAATCTTGGTTTCATTTTTCAAATCTTTCATAATTATCTTTCAGAAATATGGGCTAATAATGAAAGAAACAGTTTTTGCAAGGTTTGTATAACTACAGGTATCCACCTGGAAATGTATTGCAACTCCAACGTATCACCAAAGATCTATCCATCCTCCACATACATCTAGTCCCAGGTGCAAAAGTGCCACAGAACTGAACTGACTCTGCACTTTTTATTCAAGTTTTATAAGTTTGGTGAACTAAGAAAAAACAAACATACCCTTGTGTCTGCATCTTTGTGTCTTGAATTGTGTTGTGATAGCATTTTCCAGACCAAAGGAATATGGAATACCATCCAGACTTTGAGTGGCTTTGAAATTTGCCTATCAGTACTTTCCATTTATCTTCACTGAGATAAACTGGGTTTACCAATAGACAGAACACAGGCCATTCTCTGAGAGAGGGGTGGCCACAGTAACAGAGAGCTGAATGATGACTGAGTTCATTGATTGAGAGAACTGGTTGGAAGGGAGTGATAGCAGATATGGCTCCTCTGAGTAGGGTATGCAGAAAAATGACTCCACTAAGTGCAGGCTAGGCCTGTGAGGAGGAAAATTACTTCTAGTGAAGGAGAGACCATGGCACGAAAGAACTGATCTTTCTTTCTTGGCACAGTCTATATAAAAGACACAGTACAAAATAATTATAGTTTCTCTTCTATTCTGAATGAATTCCATTCAGCAACATTACTTTTATATATTTTTATATTACAGCCAATTTTTCAAAGTTGCTTCTATCTCATCTCTGAATTTAGATATACAACTGTTTATACATCTTCTCTATGTATGCCTGAATATAACAGAAGGGAATGAGGGGACTGAGGGCAGTGGTGGGGTGTCTCTGAGTTCAGGTGAGAAGCCAGGAGGATATGGGCTGCGTAAGGAAACTGGGACTGAGTACCAATGGGGGTAGGGAGGAAGAAGGGGAAGGGTGAGGGAGACAGGTGCAGGGGAACTGAGATCTGATGAGATGCTCAGGTGTGGGATAGAACTGGGAATGGCTGGACAAAGAGACAGACAAGGAGCTGGGGGATGGGGACTCTGAATTTGGATGAGGAGCCTAGGAGGGAAATGGGAGCCAGTTGGGGTGGGGAATATGAATGGGTTGGGGGTTATGACTGGAGGTCAGGGCAGGGGAATAAGAAACAGATTGGATAAAGATCCAGGAGGGGGGACCTGGTCAATGAGACTAGGAATGGGAGTTGATGGGGAGTTCTGAGGGCTGAGCCTACGAGTTACTGGGCAAGGAGATTGCAACTGGCATGAGAAGACTGAAGGGTGGAGACTGGCTAGGTGAAGGGAATGGCATGAGGAGTCAGGACTGAGGAAGAGACAGGACTAGGAAAGTTACAGGCTGGGCAGGATAGGGCAGAAGGCATCAAGCTTGTGGGAAACAGGCAGAAATTAATGCTGGCATCACCTACATTTTGAGTGCTTGACTTTGTAACCTTAATGTTCTTTTAACATAGTTTGTGCGTGTGTAATATGTACCTAAGTTGCATATAACATAACTAAGGACCCTCATTAGGTTATTCAAGTAAGGAACCTACTCAAGCGAGGTGAATGGGCAACACCATGGAAAGTTTAAATTATTCATGTAGTTTAGTGTTCAAAAATAACTATACCAAATTAGGAATGGCAGATGGGTGTCACTAGATAGTGCAGTGGAGATCTCAGCTCAGTGTGCCGCTGCAGTAAAAAAGGCTAACACAATGTTAGCATGCATAAGGAATGGAATGGGGAAAAATAAGGAATATACTATAATGCAATTATGTAAATCAATGGGGCAGCCTCATCTGGAATACAGTGTGCAACACTGGTCACCCCATCTCAAAAGAAGATATTGCAGAATTAGAGGGGGTTCAGAAAAGGACAATGAAGATGATTAAAACATGAAAAAAACTGGGATTATTGATTTTAGAAAGGAAATGAATTGTAAGGGGATACAATAAAATAATGAATACACAGAGACAGTATAGTGTGGGCTGTTATTTTCCTTGGGTGATAAGACAAGAACAAGAGGACAGTTTAATTCAATTTAAAGGTGGCAAATTCCAAACTGATACAAGGAAATACTACTTCACATAAGACCATGGAACTGATTGCCACCAGCTATTGTTGAATCTAAAATTTAGCAAGATCCAAAAAGAGAGTGGACATTTATATGGATAAAAATATCCAAAGTTATCATAGTTGTTGTTAACTAGGGGTGGTAAAAAAAATCATTTGAATCAAAATGTTCTATAGGTAAAGATTTTGGCAGAATTTTGTTGGGGAAAACTGAAACAAAACATTTCATTTCAGATTGATGTTATTCTGTGTCTGCGTGAGTCACCTCAATGTCTCAAGCTAGGTGTAGTTCTGGGTCTTTCATGCCCATATTCTCCTGTTAGGACCCTTCTTCCACGCTAGACTATATCTCTCATGATGCACCATGGCTAGGTAACAGGAAGAGACCACCACAGTGCAAGTGTTATATAACCCCTTTTCCCCTCCTCTTTTCTTCTTAAACTTAATGTCGCCACACCAAGTCAACACGGTACGGGAATAACTCATGCTTTTCTAAATTGGGTATAAGCCAAATTCAAATCTGCTGCACAACTGACAATTTTTGACTTTTGCTCTCAATACCTAGCTGTGGAGGAGCAGTCCGTAAACTAGGGCTCAACAGTAACAAGTATTCAGCTGCAGTATAGTCTTAATCCTGGTCATAGAATCATAGAATCATAGAATCATAGAATATCAGGGTTGGAAGGGACCCCAGAAGGTCATCTAGTCCAACCCCCTGCTCAAAGCAGGACCAATTCCCAGTTAAATCATCCCAGCCAGGGCTTTGTCAAGCCTGACCTTAAAAACCTCTAAGGAAGGAGATTCTACCACCTCCCTAGGTAACGCATTCCAGTGTTTCACCACCCTCTTAGTGAAAAAGTTTTTCCTAATATCCAATCTAAACCTCCCCCACTGCAACTTGAGACCATTACTCCTCGTTCTGTCATCTGCTACCATTGAGGACAGTCTAGAGCCATCCTCTTTGGAACCCCCTTTCAGGTAGTTGAAAGCAGCTATCAAATCCCCCCTCATTCTTCTCTTCTGCAGGCTAAACAATCCCAGCTCCCTCAGCCTCTCCTCATAACTCATGTGTTCCAGTCCCCTAATCATTTTTGTTGCCCTTCGCTGGACTTTCTCCAATTTATCCACATCCTTCTTGAAGTGTGGGGCCCAAAACTGGACACAGTACTCCAGATGAGGCCTCACCAATGTCGAATAGAGGGGAACGATCACGTCCCTCAATCTGCTCGCTATGCCCCTACTTATACATCCCAAAATGCCATTGGCCTTCTTGGCAACAAGGGCACACTGCTGACTCATATCCAGCTTCTCGTCCACTGTCACCCCTAGGTCCTTTTCCGCAGAACTGCTGCCTAGCCATTCGGTCCCTAGTCTGTAGCTGTGCATTGGGTTCCTCCGTCCTAAGTGCAGGACCCTGCACTTATCCTTATTGAACTTCATCAGATTCCTTTTGGCCCAATCTTCCAATTGGTCTAGGTCCTTCTGTATCCTATCCCTCCCCTCCAGCGTATCTACCACTCCTCCCAGTTTAGTATCATCCGCAAATTTGCTGAGAGTGCAATCCACACCATCCTCCAGATCATTTATGAAGATATTGAATAAAACCGGCCCCAGGACCGACCCTTGGGGCACTCCACTTGATTCCGGCTGCCAACTAGACATGGAGCCATTGATCACTACCCGTTGAGCCCGACAATTTAGCCAGCTTTCTACCCACCTTATAGTGCATTCATCCAGCCCATACTTCCTTAACTTGCTGACAAGAATACTATGGGAGACCGTGTCAAAAGCTTTGCTAAAGTCAAGAAACAATACATCCACTGCTTTCCCTTCATCCACAGAACCAGTAATCTCATCATAAAAGGCGATTAGATTAGTCAGGCATGACCTTCCCTTGGTGAATCCATGCTGGCTGTTCCTGATCACTTTCCTCTCATGCAAGTGCTTCAGGATTGATTCTTTGAGGACCTGCTCCATGATTTTTCCAGGGACTGAGGTGAGGCTGACTGGCCTGTAGTTCCCAGGATCTTCCTTCTTCCCTTTTTTAAAGATTGGCACTACATTAGCCTTTTTCCAGTCATCCGGGACTTCCCCGGTACGCCACGAGTTTTCAAAGATAATGGCCAGTGGCTCTGCAATCACAGCCGCCAATTCCTTCAGCACTCTCGGATGCAACTCGTCCGGCCCCATGGACTTGTGCACGTCCAGCTTTTCTAAATAGTCCCTAACCGCCTCTATCTCCACAGAGGGCTGGCCATCTCTTCTGCATTTTGTGATGCCCAGCGCAGCAGTCTGGGAGCTGACCTTGTTAGTGAAAACAGAGGCAAAAAAAGCATTGAGTACATTAGCTTTTTCCACATCCTCTGTCACTAGGTTGCCTCCCTCATTCAGTAAGGGGCCCACACATTCCTTGGCTTTCTTCTTGTTGCCAACATACCTGAAGAAACCCTTCTTGCTACTCTTGACATCTCTGGCTAGCTGCAGCTCCAGGTGCGATTTGGCCCTCCTGATAACATTCCTACATGCCCGAGCAATATTTTTATACTCTTCCCTGGTCATATGTCCAACCTTCCACTTCTTGTAAGCTTCTTTTTTATGTTTAAGATCCGCTAGGATTTCACCATTAAGCCAAGCTGGTCGCCTGCCATATTTACTATTCTTTCGACTCATCGGGATGGTCATGTGTCTTCAACCTTGGTAACTCAAGCACAGGGCTCGGTCACAGCTGTTCCTTGGCCCAGACCACAAAGGGAGCAGCAGCTTTCAGTTTTAGCTCATAGCCCAAAATGGAGTCCACCACCATGACCCCACCAAAGCAGCCTCTCCCCCTGGAAGCTCAGTCCAGTTCCTGAGGGTACCCACCACTGCCTCATGGGATTTCTAGTGGGTCAAGGCTAGCATACAGTACATAGAGGTATTTTGATTAAACAGACCTCAGACACGGTTCAGAGACTCCTCTAATATGGGCCTACAGTTAAAATATTGACATTTCCTTCAGGATCGAAATTTAATTTTTCAGTCCACTCTAATACTGACAAATGTTGGAAGGTATATGAAAGCTCATGCTTCAGGATTTAAGACAATGTCTAACTATTAGGGATTAGGAGGAAACCTAGTGTGGAGAGCAGACTATTCTACATACGCCTAATGGAAATTTTGTTCACCTTCCTCTAAAGCATCTGGTGCTGGCCACTGTGAGAGACAGGATACTGGACTAGATAGATCACAGGTCTGATCCAGTCCGGCAATTCTTATGTTACTATGGTACAAATTTTACCAGAGATTTTGACAAATTTACATGTTCAAAGGAACATATCTTTAAAGATAATAAATATGATGAATACACAGAATACACATCTTGTCACTGTATTTAAATAGAATTTCAGCAGAGATATTTTAAGATATAAATTATAGCTGAAAAGTATTATTAGCATAGGAGGTATATTCTAATTATATACTAGTCACTTCCCTTCCTAAATTGTTGTGAAGTGTCTCTGACAGCTGAGATTTCCTCCACAAAAGTATTTCCATGTCAGTGTTGGCTGAAAGTTGAAGTCTTTCTGATAAGGAGCAATGCAAAATTTCCCAAAAATATGTTTTCAATTTTAAAAGAAATTTGTATCCAATTTGTATTATTTTTATGTATGTTCTAGGAAATGAGTTAACATTTGCCAGTAAAGTGGTATTTAAGAATACTAGTGAAAAGCAAATTTTCAATTCAAATTTCACACTGGAAATTCAGTTCTAAGTGGTATGCTCATTCAACCAGGAAACGAAAAAATTCTGTGTGACATGTATTTCCAATACAAACAGCCCAAATTCTGAATAATGAATATGTGCAACAAATGGCTAAGAATCTTCAGAGCAAAAATTATTCACAGAAATGATTTAGTGAATAATGAATACATTGGAGCAAATAACAATCCATTCATGGACAATTCACTAACAGAAAAGGCGATGAAATTTGATAAATAAATGATTTGTTATGAATTATTCATCTGACTCAGTTCCTGCAAATAAAAAGACATATTTTTTCTCCATTACACCCATGTAAGGCTGGATTACCTCCACTGACTACCTAGCTATATCTATCTGTCTATTCTATTCTACAAATAGGTACCATAGAAATATCTATCTAGAACAAACACCATCGTGTCTGAGTTAGTAATAGTGTATGGGCTAGTCAAATCGATATGAATTTGGACTGGCTGAGAATCCCAGGCTGCATTTCTATTTCACTTCCCATCTGAGGTTCTGAATGTACTTTACAAATATTAATGAATGAAACCTCACCAGCCTTGTCAGGTAGAAAATCACTCCTAGATCTTAAGCCAGAAGAGCCCATTAGAGCATCTAGCCTGACCCCCAAGCCACAGGATTTTATCCAATTATTCCTCTATTGAGCCCAATAACTTTTGTGTTTCACTAAAAAAAACCCCAAATATATCTTAATCATAGAATCATAGAATATCAGGGTTGGAAGGGACCTCAGGAGGTCATCTAGTCCAACCCCCTGCTCAAAAGCATGACCCATACCCAATTAAATCATCCCAGCCAGGGCTTTGTCAAGCCTGACCTTAAAAACTTCTAAGGAAGGAGATTCCACCACCTCCCTAGGCAACGCATTCCAGTGTTTCACCACCCTCCTAGTGAAAAAGTTTTTCCTAATATCCAACCTAAACCTCCCCCACTGCAACTTGAGACCATTACTCCTTGTCCTGTCCTCTTCCACCACTGAGAATAGTCTAGAACCATCCTCTCTGGAACTACATCTCAGGTAGTTGAAAGCAGCTATCAAATCCCCCCTCAGTCTTCTCTTCTGAAGACTAAACAATCCCAGTTCCCTCAGCCTCTCCTCATAACTCTTGTGTTCCAGTCCCCTAATCATTTTTGTTGCCCTTCGCTGGACTCTCTCCAATTTATCCACATCCTTCTTGTAGTGTGGGGCCCAAAACTGGACACAGTACTCCAGATGAGGCCTCACCAATGTCGAATAGAGGGGAACGATCACGTCCCTCGATCTGCTCGCTATGCCCCTACTTATACATCCCAAAATGCCATTGGCCTTCTTGGCAACAAGGGCACACTGCTGGCTCATATCCAGCTTCTCGTCCATTGTCACCCCTAGGTCCTTTTCCGCAGAACTGCTGCCTAGCCATTCATCTTATTATCCTCATTAAAAAAGAAAGAGAAAGATGGGAAAACTGAAAAAGACAGGCTAAGTGACTTGATGAAGGCTACAAAATGAACCTCCAGAAACGTTGTGAATGTTATCCAGTTTTCAATTTAGGGGTTTAACCACAAGACCATACCTGCTCCCCAAAATTTCCAGGCATCTGAGGGCTGCACTTCATTTGCATTAAATGGAGCAGACTGAAGCTAAACTCCTATTCAGTGCAGGCGTGTGATCCACTGAACCTTTGGGGTCCAGCAAGCAAGATTTGGCATTATATGTTAAAACCTAAACTCAGCAAGATGAAATTCCATATTAAAAATGAGTGTGATCACAGATTGCAAATACAAATTTGGAGGTCATATTTGGTTTCAGACCACACTGTGGATACCCCTGCAGTATATATATATATATATATATACAATGTTAACAAGGTTCACAAGATCAGGGAAATTTACAGAATTCATTTGTTGGCTCAAAAAAAAAAAAGCAGAAATTGGTCTGTAGACCTTTCGAAATCTACACATTTCATGTAAAATTCGTGCAAATGTCATGCTTGATTCAAACAACTTCAAAGCTTGTGAATGGTATGCTGTTGTATAATATAACTTTCCATACTCTCTGTATAGCTATTCAGAGAGTACATGAAGTGTCAGCAAGAGTGTTTAAAGACACTATGTACAGTGATATAAAGGTTTATATTACGAAAGCATTTATACATTAATAACACTTCAGTTGCAGGGTATCTACCATACTAATAGCAAACTATTATAAAATGATGGATTTTCTAGAATGCCATTAAAAGAAAAATTCAAAGGTGAACTGGGGGGCAGATGAGATAAACACGTACAGTTTCTGTCACTTTTCAGTCCTCTCTGTTTTTGCATCTAAAGAGATAATCATGAATCTTTCCTCCATTGAATAAAAAAAGTAAAACCAAAACACACTCCTACATGCATGCACGCACACACCCCACTGATTCAGCTCTGATACAAGTTTGAAACCAGAATATCATCTGCAAATCATTTCCCCCGTGTCTGCACATTACTGCAACTAAATCAAAGATGCTTCCTGGAAAGCCTGCCTTCAGAAATCTAGGATATGTTATTTATGTGATTTCACATTTAAATATATTTAGGATGAGATTCAAAAAAAATATTTTGTCTATTTCTCTGGGATTAATGGTTTATAAACAACTAGTCTAAAGTGCACACTCCTCCTTTACTGTCTTTGCATAAATTACCCTGCCATGCGATTCATCAACTATTTTTTCTCCACTTGGGAGTGATTAGTTCATTTATACAACACAGGGGGTGTCACTCCAACAGCTACTAAGCCATAGTGATGCTAAATGATGGCAAGCTACCGAGTGACAAATTGGGAGAGATATCTGAATATTCACACACTCATTTTAAATATAAAATAGATCCATATTTGAGGGGCTTAAATTTGGGACATCATTAGGACAAGGGTTAGGTGCTGGCATTTTGGTGTGTGAATTCTCTGTATGAGGCCTCTCATTCACTAAATTTGTTTTTTTGGTCACCTAGAAAAGCTATATTCCTAGGAGTGACAGCCATTGGAAGAGGCTGACTGGTTACTTGTGACTTCTTCCCTAAAAATGTCATCCTTCCAGACAGCACTAATTCAGGGCTAGATTCTGCCACATTTACTCACAAAGTAATACCTTATTCTGAAAAAGGTCTCAATATGGTGCCAAATAAACATCTTTCCATCTTCTGAGCAGACAACTTTCTTATGACTTGGCCAGCACACCTAACAACTTCTTCCATATAGGCCCCTTCCCCACTATCATCTCCATTTACCATGATTTATGTTCTGTTACTTTCATAGTCGATGTTGAGGTAGTTGTAGGAAAGTTAACAATTGTCACTGAGTGATATGATTCCCACTAAGGCTGCTTAAATGTTCCATGGCAAAGCCAGTGCATTGCAATGGAGAGCTCGTTCCTCTCTGAGGATATTGTAACATGAAAGTTCTTTTTTGTCCCCTTTAGTATTACCAAGATTAATCCAGCAACTATGAACAGTTTTCCACCTGTTGTGTTAGCAAATTGGTGTCTCTTTTTAGAAGAAAATGTGTTTTCTTCTATTATTGCAGCTCTATCTGCTTTTACCTTCTCAACACCTCTTATACGAAAAAAATATATACAAAGCAAATACAATTTAATCATCCTTTTCAGTCATACTTGGCTTTGTACTTTCTTGTTCAAAATCAGACTGGAAATGGAGATGCCAGAATGCCATAAAAGAGGCTGATCTCAGAAAATCTGCTTCCTAATGAGAAGCAAGAGGCACCATTTTGTTCATTAAGAAGTCTGTTCTTGAATATTTCCAGTCCCGTCTTGCAGACCAAATGGTTCAAATAATTTGGGCAAGCACTCAGTCTTGTGTGTGTTTTTGAGCTACATCCATGAATAGTACCTTACAATAGATGTTTAGGCTGGGAAAAGTTTTCTCAAGAGGTCTACTACAACTCTCTGTATCATGCAGGATATTTTTTTAAGTTATTCCCCCTAGTGTACAGTCTTATCAATCCTTAAATACTTCCAGTGAAAATGCCTCCCTTGGAAATCTGTTCTAATGCTTAAAAGCTCTAAAACAATTTTTTCCCAGTGTCTGGCCAATTTTCTTTTCTTTTTAGTTTTAGACCATTACTCTTGTTTAACCACTTTCTGATAACCATAAAAAAAAAAAAAGTGTTTTCTTGATATTGCTTCCTGGAAGGCATTTGCAGAATATCATGTTCGCCCTCAACTCTTTCAAGCTCATGTTTTCTTGGGTGTATAAACTAAACTCCCTCCCTTTTGTTATTGGATGCTCTTGCACAGTGTTAACTAAAATGTGTAGTAGCTCCTATAGAGCTCCTGAAGGTAGAATTGACCCTAAATGAAACAAGAGACCTTCCATTTTGGAAAGTTTGTTAGTTGATCAAGATTCCCTGACATTCTGAAAAATGCATGGTGTGACCCTCTGATGAAACAAAAATGCATTAGTCTGTTAGGGAATCTTGGATACTGATTGCTTCTTTTGAAGATATTATGGTTTATAATTAAAGAAAAGGGGGAATGTTTATATGTATATAGAGAGACTAAGATAAAAGATATGAAGAGACAAGAAGTAAACCTACAGTTCCTACTCTCCACTAAGCATGAAAGATAAATCACTCTATTAAATCTTTTGTATTTTCCAGTATTATGCTGCTGAATATATTATGATTTTGTGCTTCTTTAGATTTCAGATGTAGACACTTTTCTTTTGAACTAGCAGTCCTCCTTCGAAGTCTGTCCTCAGCCTGAAACTGGTAATATCCTCAGTCATAGTGCCATTGGTGTTTTTATATGCATTTTAAATGGCTTAAAATGAACAAAAACTACTTAGGCAAACTCCAGTAAGATGAAAATAACGTAGTATGCATATATCTAATAACAATTAACAAGATACACATGAGGCAGTGTGTGCCATCATACTCTGCTGTAGCAGATTTTGCTTATAGCACCTGGTTCTCTTCATCCACCTACAGATAGTAGCATTGTTAGCTAGTAGCGGGGCAGATCCACTAGAGACTGAGGGATTGAAAATCATGGAAGGAATTAATGAGGGAACTAGAGCAATGAGGAGAATGGGCACTATTGAATTTATATAACGGTATATCCATGCAAAGTACATATAATAGTATTAATCACCATAATATCAAAGGTCATATGGATGACATAAGCCTCAGGCGCTTTCAAATTGTTTCGTCATAGGGACCACAATTCAGTACAGATGTTTCTGTACTGACCACCTTCCCTCCAATTTGTGATTCCCCCCAGAACACCTTCCCTCCAATCTTCAAACTACAGAAATTGCTTTATAAGAAAAAGTAACACTGAAAAAGGAATGAATTTTAATTCTGCCTTGATGCAACTTAGCAAATAGAAACATGATGGAGTGTCAGCATGGTATTACCAGCTGGCTTTCTGAGGACAACTGTCTGAGAAGAACTTATGTCATGAGATGATGATGACTGACCTCTCCATCTCAGTTTTCCCTCTCCAGTGAAGGAACAGTAGTTTGTTGAAGCCAAGCCAGTTAGCAGTCACTGCCGAATAGGAGGCCGTCACAGAAAGTGAAGGAGAGGAAATGAGAGGCAGCAGAGTCAAATTAATCATCATGAAGTAGGCTGAAGTAACCTGTGATGAGGAGAAAGTCGAACAGTGAGACATCCAAATCAAAGAAGAAGAGGGAAGCAGGAATGGCAGCCACCTAGTTGAAGAGGGGTGGAAAAGGCCACATTTCAGTCACTTACAGTTATAAGTGTAGTAGTTTTAGCATAGTCTGTAGTTGTAGGTTAAGTCATTTAATCTCTCTTAGCCTCAGGCCCCTGTAAAACAGGGATAATAATACTATCTTTCTCCCATCCAACCTTATTCTGTCTTGTCTATTTAGAACAGGGTGGGCAAACCTTTTGGCCCAAGGGCCACATCTGGGACTAGAAAGTGTATGGTGGGCCATGAATGCTCACAAAATTGGGGTTGGGGCATGGGAGGGGGTGAGGGCTCTGGCTGGGGCTGTGAGCATCGGGGTCAGAAATGAGGGGTTCAGGAGGGGGCTCCGGGCTGGGGTGTGGGAGTGGGGTGCAGGTAGGGGTGAGGGCTCTGGCTGGGGGTGTAGGTTCTGGGGTGGGGCTGGGGATGAGGAGTTTGGGGGGTAAGAGGGTGCTCTGGGCTGGGACAGAGAGGTTAGGAGGGCAGAAGGGTGATCAGGGCTGGGGCAAGGGGTTGGGGTGTGGGGAGAGGCTCGTGGTGCAGGCTCCGGGCAATACTTACCTCAAGTGGCTCCCAGAAGCAGCGGCATGTCCCTTCTCTGGCTCCTATGTGGAAGCACAGCCAGGTAGCTCTGCACGCTTTCCCGTCCTCAGGCACTGCTTCTGCAGCTCCCATTGGAGTGTTGGAGAGAGCCATTGGAGCAGGGCCTTGGAGTGCGTAGGAGCTGGAGAGGGGCCATGTTGCTGCTTCCAGGAGCTATGTGGAGTGGCCCCCGACCCTGTTCCCTGGCTGGAGCACCGGAGTGGGGCCATGCCGCTGCTTCCGGGAGCCGGTGGAGTGGCCCATAACCCTGTGCCCTAGATGGAGCGCTGGAGTGGGGCAAGCCCCAGACCTGGCTCCCCAGTGAGAGCTTGAGGGCCGGCTTAAAATGGCTGGCGGACCAAATGCAGCCCACGGGCCTTTGTTTGCCCACCGCAGACTGTAAGTATTGCGAGATAGAGACTCTCTCTTTCTAAATGTTTGTACAGAGCTAGGCACCATAGCACAATGATCTTTGCTGGGATTGTAGTAATACAAATGAATAATAATTGATAATATAAAGTGTACCTACCTAATTTTCCTCATTTTGATGGATGTGACACATTTTAATTCCAAAGTTGCCTATCTTCCACACAGCTCTGGAGTCCGAATCCCATTGCTTTAAATTGCTGAAAATTCTCTAACACAGAAATAAAGGTTAGCCAAGAAGTGATGAAACTGATGTGATACTTATTTAACCTTGAGGAAAGAATCCCACCACACTTTAACTTTCCTGTATGAATAATTATTCTTGTAAAAAGAAAAGGAGTACTTGTGGCACCTTAGAGACTAACAAATTTATTTAAGCTTTCGTGACCTACAGCTCACTTCATCGGATACATGCAGTGGAAAATACAGTGGGGAGATTTATATACACAGAGAACATGAAACAATGGGTGTTACCATACACACTGTAATAAGAGTGATGAGGTAAGGTGAGCTATTACCAGAAGGAGAGCTGGGGGAGGGGGGGACCTTTTATAGTGATAATCAAGGTGGACCATTTCCAGCAGTTGACAAGAACATCTGAGGAACAGTGGGGAAGGAGGGGCGAAAAATAAACATGGGGAAATAGTTTTACTTTGTGTAATGACACATCCACTCCCAGTCTTTATTCAAGCCTAAGTTAATTGTATCCAGTTTGCAAATTAATTCCAATTCAGCAGCCTCTCGTTGGAGTTTGTTTTTGAAGTTTTTTTGTTGAAGAATTGACACTTTTAGGTCTGTAATCAAGTGACCAAAGAGACTGAAGTGTTCTCCGACTGGTTTTTGAATGTTATAATTCTTGACGTCTGATTTGTGTCCATTTATTTTTTTATGTAGAGACTGTCCAGTCTGGCCAATGTACATGGCAGAGGGGCATTGCTGGCACATGATGGCCTCAGGAAGTCAGTGGTGTCACGAAGATAGCTGGGAGTGCTGGTAGCGTAGGGCCTGAGGGAGTCTGCATAGCCAGACAATCCTGCTGTTGGTGATCTTCCTGAAAACACCATCCTAGCCACTATGGATGTACCCGCATGGTCCCACAGTATGCCAACATTTTTATGGCTGACTTAGAACAACGCTTCCTCAGCTCTTGTCCCCTAATGCCCCTACTCTACTTGCGCTACACTGATGACATCTTCATCATCTGGACCCATGGAAAAGAAGTCCTTGAGGAATTCCACCATGATTTCAACAATTTCTATCCCACCATCAACCTCAGCCTGGACCAGTCCACACAAGAGATCCACTTCCTGGACACTACGGTGCTAATAAAATACCAGAAACCTACTGACTGCTATGCCTACCTACATGCCTCCAGCTTTCATCCAGAGCACACCACACGATCCATTGTCTACAGCCAAGCTCTACGATACAAACACATTTACTCCAACCCCTTAGACAGAGACAAACACCTACAAGATCTCTATCAAGTGTTCTTACAACTACAATACCCACCTGCTGAAGTGAAGAAACAGATTGACAGAGCCAGAAGAGTACCCAGAAGTCACCTACTACAGGACAGGCCCAACAAAGAAAATAACAGAACGCCACTAGCCATCACCTTCAGCCCCCAACTAAAACCTCTCCAACGCATCATCAAGGATCTACAACCTATCCTGAAGGACAACCCATCACTCTCACAGATCTTGGGAGACAGGCCAGTCCTTGCTTACAGACAACCCCCCAACCTGAAGCAAATACTCACCAGCTACCACACACCACACAACAGAACCACTAAACCAGGAAGCAATCCTTGCAACAAAGCCTGTTGCCAACTGTGTCCACATATCTCTTAAGGGGACATCATCATAGGGCCTAATCACATCAGCCACTCTATCAGAGGCTCGTTCACCTGCACATCTACCAATGTGATATATGCTATCATTTACCAGCAATGCCCCTCTGCCATGTACATTGGCCAAACTGGACAGTCTCTACGCAAAAGAATAAATGGACACAAATCAGACATCAAGAATTATAGCATTCCAAAACCAGTCAGAGAACACTTCAATCTCTCTGGTCACTCTATTACAGACCTAAAAGTGTCAATTCTTCAACAAAAAAACTTCAAAAACAGACTCCAACGAGAGATGGCTGAATTGGAATTAATTTGTAAACTGGATACAATTAACGTAGGCTTGAATAAAGACTGGGAATGGATGTGTCATTACACAAAGTAAAACTATTTCCCCATGTTTATTCCCCCCCCCCAACCGGCCACTGTTCCTCAGACGTTCTTGTCAACTGCTGGAAACGGTCTACCTTGATTATCACTACAAAAGGTTCCCCCCCCCCCGCTCTCCTGCTGGTAATAGCTCACCTTACCTGATCACTCTTATTACAGTGTGTATGGTAACACCCATTGTTTCATGTTCTCTGTGTATATAAATCTCCCCACTGTATTTTCCACTGCATGCATCCGATGAAGTGAGCTGTAGCTCATGAAAGCTTATGCTCAAATAAATTGGTTAGTCTCTAAGGTGCCACAAGTACTCCTTTTCTTTTTGCAGATACAGACTAACACGACTGCCACTCTGAAACCAATTATTTTTGTGTTACACATTGAGTGATACATTTATGCAGATTGTATAGGATGATACAAAAACCATGTTATTAATGAGAGCAACTCTCGCATTTTCTTAAAGTTCTTTTTTGTTTTGTTTTTTTATTATTATTAGAATTTTTAATGGCTAGATCTTTGGATCAAAGCAAACTTTTCAAATCAATTCTATCTGTAGTTTGTTCATAGCAAGATTTTTTTCCCATGGTTACCGAAAGTAAGTTTTTGCTCCAGGCATATGTAACACATAAGTCTAAACAACTACTAGCAACACAATGTTGATGTAGTTTGCATAACAGTAGATGCAGAATTTTAAAAAATAGTAAATTCACAAAAAAATTAACAATTTAAATCAAATTGATTAGCATTTGGATATAATCAGTCCTGAGCATGATCTGTTATTTAATCAGGTAATAACTTCATTAAAAGTGGTTAATCACACACTACGTTCAACTCATTTTCCAAACTTAGAATTAATTATTCAAATTATAGCAATTAAAATATACCAGTTGAGGGCTCAATTCATTTGAAAAAAAATACTTATGCAAGCTTGCCACAGATCTACAGATCATTTACAGGAGCCAGAATGTGTACTGAATATCTAATTAAAAAGGAAAAAAAAATCAGATGTGAAGTTAGGTAGGTAGGGACAGCATTCTGTGTGCAGAACAAATATAGATGTAAGGGAAACACCTCGTTTGTTGATAGAAGGAATTATTCTAGAATCTGAACATGCCCTTCTTCATCAAGAAGTGGAACAACAGTCTAGACTTAGCCCTGGTCTACACTAGGACTTTAGGTCGAATTTAGCAGCGTTAAATCGATTTAAACCTGCACCCGTCCACACAGTGAAGCCCTTTATTTCGACTTAAAGGGCTCTTTAAATCGATTTCCTTACTCCACCCCTGACAAGTGGATTAGCGCTTAAATCGACGTTCCCAGCTCGAATTTGGGGTACTGTGGACACAATTCGATGGTATTGGCCTCCGGGAGCTATCCCAGAGTGCTCCATTCTGACCGCTCTGGACAGCACTCTCAACTCAGATGCACTGGCCAGGTAGACAGGAAAAGAACCGCGAACTTTTGAATCTCATTTCCTGTTTGGCCAGCGTGGCAAGCTGCAGGTGACCATGCAGAGCTCATCAGCACAGGTGACCATGATGGAGTCCCAGAATCGCAAAAGAGCTCCAGCATGGACCGAACGGGAGGTACGGGATCTGATCGCTGTTTGGGGAGAGGAATCCGTGCTATCAGAACTCCGTTCCAGTTTTCGAAATGCCAAAACCTTTGTGAAAATCTCCCAGGGCATGAAGGACAGAGGCCATAACAGGGACCCGAAGCAGTGCCGCGTGAAACTGAAGGAGCTGAGGCAAGCCTACCAGAAAACCAGAGAGGCGAACAGCCGCTCTGGGTCAGAGCCCCAAACATGCCGCTTCTATGATGAGCTGCATGCCATTTTAGGGGGTTCAGCCACCACTACCCCAGCCGTGTTGTTTGACTCCTTCAATGGAGATGGAGGCAATACGGAAGCAGGTTTTGGGGACGAAGAAGATGAGGAGGAGGAGGAGGTTGTAGATAGCTCACAGCAAGCAAGCGGAGAAACCGGTTTTCCCGACAGCCAGGAACTGTTTCTCACCCTAGACCTGGAGCCAGTACCCCCCGAACCCACCCAAGGCTGCCTCCTGGACCCAGCAGGCGGAGAAGGGACCTCTGGTGAGTGTACCTTTTAAAATGCTATACATGGTTTAAAAGCAAGCATGTGAAAGGATTACTTTGCCCTGGCATTTGCGGTTCTCCTAGATGTAGTCCTAAAGCCTTTGCAAAAGGTTTCTGGGGAGGGCAGCCTTATTTCGTCCTTCATGGTAGGACACTTTTATCACTCCAGGCCAGTAACACATACTCGGGAATCACTGTAGAACAAAGCATTGCAGTGTATGTTTGCTGGCATTCAACCAAAATCCGTTCTTTCTCTCTCTGTGTTATCCTCAGGAGAGTGAGATATAATTCATGGTCACCTGGTTGAAATAGGGTGCTTTTCTTCAGGGACACTCAGTATAGCCCATTCCTGCTGTGCTGTTTGCCTGTGGCTGAACAGAAATGTTCCCCGCTGTTAGCCACGGGGAGGGGGGAGGGTTGAGGGGGTAGTCACGCGGTGGGAGGAGGCAAAATGCGACCTTGTAACGAAAGCACATGTGCTATGTATGTAATGTTAACAGCAAGGTTTACCCTGAAAGAGTGTAGCGACTGTTTTATAAAATGTGTCTTTTTAAATACAGCTGTCCATTTTTTTTTCTCCACCAGCTGGATGTGTTTCAATGATCACAGGATCTTCTCCTTCCCAGAGGCTAGTGAAGCTTAGAAAGAAAAAAAAACGCACTCGAGATGAAATGTTCTCCGAGCTAATGCTGTCCTCCCACACTGACAGAGCACAGACGAATGCGTGGAGGCAAATAATGTCAGAGTGCAGGAAAGCACAAAATGACCGGGAGGAGAGGTGGAGGGCTGAAGAGAGTAAGTGGCGGGCTGAAGACAGGGCTGAAGCTCAAATGTGGCGGCAGCGTGATGAGAGGAGGCAGGATTCAATGCTGAGGCTGCTGCAGGACCAAACCAGAATGCTCCAGTGTATGGTTGAGCTGCAGCAAAGGCAGCTGGAGCACAGACTGCCACTGCTGCCCCTCTGTAACCAACCGCCCTTCTCCCCAAGTTCCATAGCCTCCACACCCAGACGCCCAAGAACGCGATGGGGGGGCCTCCGGCCAACCAGCCACTCCACAACAGAGAATTGCCCAAAAAAAAGAAGGCTGTCATTCAATAAATTTTAAAGTTGTAAACTTTTAAAGTGCTGTGCTTAAAGTGCTGTGTGGCATTTTCCTTCCCTCCTCCACCACCCCTCCTGGGATACCTTGGTAGTCATCCCCCTATTTGTGTGATGAATGAATAACGAATGCATGACTGTGAAGCAGCAATGACTTTATTGCCTCTGCAAGCGGTGATTAAAGGGAGGAGGGGACGGTGGTTAGCTTACAGGGAAGTAGAGTGAACCAAGGGGCGGGGGGTTTCATCAAGGAGAAACAAACAGAACTTTCACACTATAGCCTGGCCAGTCATGAAACTGGTTTTCAAAGCTTCTCTGATGCGTACCGCGCCCTCCTGAGCTCTTCTAACCGCCCTGGTGTCTGGCTGCGCGTAACCAGCAGCCAGGCGATTTGCCTCAATCTTCCACCCCGCCATAAATGTCTCCCCCTTACTCTCACAGATATTGTGGAGCACACAGCAAGCAGTAATAACAGTGGGAATATTGGTTTCGCTGAGGTCTAAGCGAGTCAGTAAACTGCGCCAGCGTGCCTTTAAACGTCCAAATGCACATTCTACCACCATTCTGCACTTGCTCAGCCTGTAGTTGAACAGCTCCTGACTACTGTCCAGGCTGCCTGTGTACGGCTTCATGAGCCATGGCATTAAGGGGTAGGCTGGGTCCCCAAGGATACATATAGGCATTTCAACATCCCCAACAGTTATTTTCTGGTCTGGGAAGAAAGTCCCTTCCTGCAGCTTTTGAAACAGACCAGAGTTCCTGAAGATGCGAGCGTCATGCACCTTTCCCGGCCATCCCACGTTGATGTTGGTGAAACGTCCCTTGTGATCCACCAGAGCTTGCAGCACTATCGAAAAGTACCCCTTGCGGTTTATGTACTCAGCGGCTTGGTGCTCTGGTGCCAAGATAGGGATATGGGTTCCGTCTATAGCCCCACCACAGTTAGGGAATCCCATTGCAGCAAAGCCATCCACTATGACCTGCACATTTCCCAGGGTCACTACCCTTGATATCAGCAGATCTTTGATTGCGTGAGCTACTTGCATCACAGCAGCCCCCACAGTAGATTTGCCCACTCCAAATTGATTCCCAACTGACCGGTAGCTGTCTGGCGTTGCAAGCTTCCACAGGGCTATCGCCACTCGCTTCTCAACTGTGAGGGCTGCTCTCATCCTGGTATTCATGCGCTTCAGGGCAGGGGAAAGCAAGTCACAAAGTTCCATGAAAGTGCCCTTACGCATGCGAAAGTTTCGCAGCCACTGAGAATCGTCCCAGACCTGCAACACTATGCGGTCCCACCAGTCTGTGCTTGTTTCCCGAGCCCAGAATCGGCGTTCCACAGCATGAACCTGCCCCATTAGCACCATGATGCATGCATTGGCAGGGCCCATGCTTTCAGAGAAATCTGTGTCCATGTCCTGATCACTCACGGGACCGCGCTGACGTCGCCTCCTCGCCCGGTATCGCGTTGCCATGTTCTGGTGCTGCATATATTGCTGGATAATGCGTGTGGTGGTTGATGTGCTCCTAATTGCCAAAATGAGCTCAGCGGCCTCCATGCTTGCCTTGGTATGGCGTCCGCACAGAAAGAAGGCGCGGAACAATTGTCTGCCATTGCTCTGACGGAGGGAGGGGCGACTGACGACACGGCTTACAGGGTTGGCTTCAGGGAGCTAAAATCAACAAAGGGTGTGCCTGTACATCAAGGAGTATTTCAGGCAGGACTGCACGGAGGGTTCCAATAAGAAATGGTGCACCAAAGTTATCGTTGTTATTGGAACAAGGAGGTTAGCCTGGCCTCTGATTGATACATGGCTAGATTAACCTCGCTGCGCCTTCTCTGTGACTGACTGCAGTGTGATCTAGACAGGGGAGGAGGAAAATGAGTCCAAAACAAATCTGGTCTATTTCTTGTTCTGACCCACTCCATCGATCCTTTACATCTTTGGCTGGCAGCAGACAAAAAAGGCGCGAAATGATTGTCTGCCCTTGCTTTCACGGGGGGAGGGAGGGTGGGAACGGGGTCCTGACGATATGTACCCAGAACCACCCGCGACAATGTTTTAGCCCCATCAGGCATTGGGATATCAACCCAGAATTCCAATGGGCAGCGGAGACTGCGGGAACTGTGGGATAGCTACCCACAGTGCAACGCTCCAGAAGTCGACGCTTGCCTCGGTACTGTGGAAGCGCTCCGCCGAGTTAATGCACTTAATGCACTTAGAGCATTTTCTGTGGGGACACACACACTCGAATATATAAAACCGATTTCAAAAAAACCGACTTCTATAAATTCGACCTAATTTCGTAGTGTAGACATACCCTCACTTACAAAATCCAAATAGCATATTAGAAAGTCTCTAACAGCCCTTTCATCCATCCTTAGAAAACACTGTGGTCCAAAGTGAAACCATGAGAGAAAAATAAAATCCCAAGGAATTCTTCTGTCAGCATCAACTTGCTTTGAGGCAGTCATGAATGAAATAGAGAGTGCAACGCAACTGAAGGGAACATCTAGTTTGCCTTTAGGGCATTCCACTAATTGGCAATATAGGTGACAGCATTGGTACTACAGTGGAGTAAGCAAGGAGGACTGAACTGTCCTCAAATGTAATAAATTTTATCTAGATGTCCCCTTGTATTGGTTTGGTTTTTGGACAACCCCCGAAGGACTAGATTATGTCTTTGCCATCTACCTTGTGTAATGGGGTAGTGCAGAGCTATGCACCCCGCTGAAGCACAGGGTAGAAACTGTGCCTCACAGAGGCATGGTCTTGCTTTGTTCCACTGGCGTAGTCTTGGAACACTGTAGAAGTTTCAGAAGACAAAGAAAGCTAATGTGGTGCCAATATTTAAAAGGGGTATGTGGGATAGCCCTGGTAGTTATAGGCCTCTCAGTCTGACATTGATCCCCAGAAAGATAATGGAGCATCTGGTATGGGACTCGATTAAGAAAGAATTAAAGGAGAGTAATGTAATTATTGCCAGTCAACATGGTTTTATGGAAAATAGATCTTGTCAAACTATCTTGAGATTAAAAGTTTGGTTGACAGAGGTAATCGTGTAGCTGTAATATACTTCGACTTCTGCACACAATTTTGATTTAAAAATGAGAATGAACATGGACCACATTAAATGGATTAACACCTGTGTTTAAAATGATAGGTCTCAAAATGTAATTGTAAGTGGAGATTCATCACTGAATATGTGTGTTTCTAGTAGGGTCCTGGAGGGATCAGTTTTTGGCCTTAAGCTATTTAATGTTTTTATCAGTGCACAGGAAGAAAACATAAAAGCATAATTCATAAAGTTTGCATATAACACAAAAATTGGGGAGAGTGGTAAATAATGAAGAAGACAGGTCACAATACAGAGTGATTTGGATTGTTTGGTAAACTGGGCAGAAGACAACAGTATGAGTTTTAATCTGGCAAATGTAAGTGAATACATCTAGGAATTACAAATGTACACCATATTTAGAAGATGTGGGACTCTATCTGAGAAGCAGTGACTCTGAAAAAGATTTGTGGGTTGTGGTGGATAAGCAACTGAACACGTGCTCCCAGTGTAACACTGTGGCCAAAAGGGCTAATGCAATCCTTCAATGTATAAATAGGGAAAACTTGAGTAGAAGTAGGGAGGTTATTTTACATCTGTATTTGACACTAGTGGAGCTACTGTGTCCACTTCTGGTGCCTACAATTCAGGAAGGATGTTGTGAAATTGGAGAGCATTCAGAGAAGAGCCACAAGAATGAGTAAAGGATCAGAAAACCTGCCTTATAGTGGTAGACTCAAGAAACTCAATCTATTTAGCTTAATGCAAAGAAGGGTAAGGGGTGATTTGATTACAGTCTGCAAGTGTATACATGGAGAACAAATATTTAATAATGGACTCTTCAGTCTAGCTGAAAAATGTATAACATGATCTGATGGCTGGAAGCTGAAAATAGACAAATTCAGACTGGAAATCAGGTGTACATTTTTAATGTTGAGAGTAACCATTGAAACAATGTATCGAGGGTCATGGTGGATTTACCATCACTGGCAATTTTTAAAACAAGGTTTAATGTTATTTTGAAAGATACAGGGCTTGTCTTCACCACCGGGGTAAATCGACCTAAATTATGCTACTCCAGCTACATGAATATTATGTGAATAATGTAGCTGGAGTCGACATTGCGTAGGTCGACTTACCACAGTGTCTTCACTACTGAGCATCGACAGGAGATGCTCTCCTGTCGACTTACCTTACTCTTCTTGGAGAGCTGGAGTACTGGGATTGAGTAGAAAATGCTGTGTCATCGATTTAGCGGGTCTTCACTAGACCCGCTAAATCGACACATGCTGCATTGATTGCTGCAGCTTCGATCTCCCTGGTCGTGAAGAATAGCCCGCGCTTTAGGAACTATTTTGGGGAAGTTCTGTGGCCTGTGTTATGCAAGAGGTCAGACTCGATGATCGCAATGGTTCCTTCTGGCCTTGGAATCTATGAATAATAAGCTGTGGGCACACACCAGTCGCAGATTACTACCATCACCAAAACTCTTCATGCTGACTCAGTTGTACTGGATCAACCTTGGGACATGATATGGGCCAAAATGAAAGCACGTTTTTCTACCTGTAGTTGACTGTGATGTGAGTTTTTGCACCACCCCTAAAACATAGGTAGATAGCAGTGCAGTTATTTCAATTACCCCTACAAAAAAACAAAGGAAGAAAAATACTGCAAAGGGTTACTTTAAAGAAAATTATAGAAGGAGAAGAAATGGAAAGTTTAGAGAGGTTGTAGAAAAACAAGCATGAGGGAAAACAAGAATAGTTTTTTAAAAGGAAAAGGAAATGCAGAGCAGGGGAGAGTCCCAGCAATGATTTCCGAAGACCTAAAATTACATTGTCAGTGCTAGACTGGCAAATAAATAAATAAAAGAAATCAAGAAGGAAAAGAAACAAACCTGATATTAAAGGAAGAAACCTAAGGAAAACAGAAAGAAGAGAGAGAGAAACATTTTCTTTTTTCTTCTTCTTTTTTCTTTTTTTGAGGGACAGTGTCAGTAAATATAATTGAATGCTGTAGAAGCCAAACTGCGTTTTAGTTGAGTAATTTATTGCTACAGTAATTATGAAATCGATGTGTAATGTGTGTTCTTTTTAATGGTCACATTTTCAAAAATGTTGTGCCACTAAATTGAGCACTTGCATCTGTAATAAGAGTATAAGTGGTGACTCTGTCCACTGAGACTTTTTAAAGGAGGGGATAACTGGGGTGCAAGTGAGTTACAGATGCCAAAAGTAATGACAGCCAGGATGGGTGGCCAAAACATTTTAATCAGCTGCACGTAGAGAGTAGTTCACATTCAAGCTGTATTATATTGCCTAATTAACCCTGCCAAATAGCAGCGAATACATGCTCACTCTCTGCTGTGGAGTTTGGTTGTGTTGCCCATACATATTATCAATCTCAAGCACAGTGATGGAGAGTGAGGGGCAGCAGGAGGCCCAAACGTCCCCCAGGCATAGTGTGAAGCCTGACTATCTCCTGAACACAGGACGTTATAAGTCATGGGTAAATGTTATGGATGTTCATGCAGAATAATTCTTCTGAGTTATACAACTGAGTATACAAGCATCCTGCCTGACTGAGAGGAGGTTGAAAGGGAACTGGGGTGAAGCAAGCCAAAGCCAGAGGAGCTCTGTGTTGTCAAAGTTTCCACCAACCTGAGATTCTGGCAACAGGAAACTTCCAAATAGTTGTGCAGGCCATGACAAATATAAGCCAGTCTGCAGCCTCCAGCTACATGCCTTTCAGAGAAGGGATAGTAATTATGATTTCCCCAGACATACACAACAGTAAATTATGAGAGAGTTCTGACACACTGCATAGTTACTGCATGTCCTGGGTCCACAGTCTGAACTCATGTTCCACAAACTACACCCACGGCAGTGAAGCAGCCTCCAAGAACAAGGTGAAGTACGATTCTATCAAGTAAATTGTCTATGATGTAACTACATAATCATATACATAATTGCAAGGACTCTAGGGAGGAAAAAGAAAAGGAGTACTTGTGGCACCTTAGAGACTAACCAATTTATCTGAGCATCAGCTTTCGTGAGCTACAGCTCACTTCATGCATCCGATGAAGTGAGCTGTATCTCACGAAAGCTGATGCTCAAATAAATTGGTTAGTCTCTAAGGTGCCACAAGTACTCCTTTTCATTTTGCGAATACAGACTAACATGGCTGTTACTCTGAAATCTAAGAAGGAAAACATCTTGGATCCTACATTCTCAGGAAATCCTGACTTAGCAGAGAACTTGAGAACAAATACTGGACTGGAAGCTATTGCTGAGTAAATACAAAGAGTTAAGTTATAATAACAGTGTGATGCAGGCAGATCAGGTGCCAGCTCATGCCAAGACCCTAAGCTTCACTTACAAATGCATATCTGGAAACCAGTCTTGCTTACCTATGTGTTAGCATTATCAAAATCAATATTAAATGTTAAGTTTCTAAGAATGTGTTTAGTGTTTTATAAAATTCTTGTAGGATACTGCATATTTTGTTCTCTCTCAACTATACCCCATGTAACAGCAAACATTTACATTCTCTATATCTCTGTAATTAAGTAACCCATCAAACAAGAAAGAGGCTTTGTTTAATGCAAATGATGGTCTCTTACAAAAAGATGTTAAATCCTGTTCATTAAACACAAATGAGCCATTGTGTGAGATCAAGGATCAAAGATTTTTAAGTGCATTCCTCCCCCCACCTTCATGAAGAAGGGACATGTCAGCTTGATTTCTGTGAAAAGAAGCTATAAATATGGACACAAGGAAAAATTCATCTCTGGACTGTGGATTCTAACAGGACAGAATAACCGAATGAGAATACAGAGATCTCCAGAGTTATTCTCAGTAGCCCAAAAAGACTTTGGGGAAACTGGCAGATTACTACATCTCTGCTACCTTTTCGAATTATAGAGTATGACTCACCTGTACTTATATTTTTACCTTCAACCTCTCAATAATTCTCATCCTTTTTTTTTAGCTAATAAATCTTTAGCTTACTATAGAATTGGCTACCCAGGTAGTCTTTGGTGTGAGATCTGGGATGCAAATCGACCTTTGTGAATGACTGGTTTTGGGACTAGGTATAACTTGAATGTTTTGTGATTTTTGGTGTTACTGACCATTTATCACATAGTCCAGCTGGCTTGGATGGTATGATAGACTGGAGTGTCTAAGAGGACTGTCGGTGACTCAATTATAAGGCTATTGTAATACTTTGGGGGTTCACATTTATTACTGGGTTGACAAAATCTAATTATAGAACATACTACCAGTTGGGTGTCTGCCCTGTCTTTTGACAGTCTTCCCTAAGGTTGGCGCTCATGGTTGTGAGCCACCCAGACAGTGTGACAAACATTAGGTCCCATGGTATTTATTTTGGTATTGCAGATATTCTTAATGCGAATATGCATTTTATGTCTTTCAGTGGATGGTGCTTGCTTTCAGTGGATGGTGCTGAAATCATGACTTCTTACTCCTGTTTTAAATTTCCTAAATCCCTCAGAAGAAAATCAGAATGCTGCCAGTGCACTGACCTTACATTTAGATATCTGGATAGAGCAGATGCTTCAGCGCTTTATATGTGTACAGCATTTTTGTCCTGATGCAACCAGCACAGTATTTCCATGAGGTGCATGATTAATCCTCACAAGGAGCTCAGGAATAGATGTGAATTTGTCCGATCTGAAGGACCCCCCTAATCCTAATTTGAAAAGTCTCCCTTCCCCAGTTCACCCCCATACTTCAGGCAAGGAGGCCAGACAAAGCTGAATGGTGAGAACTTTACTGGTGAGTGCCATAAAGTACAAATAAATTCCCCATATTTCATCAGGCTAAAGGAAATAGTGGGAAAAGATAAAACAGTTAAAGAGTTGCAGCAGGTTAAAATTTATTTTTATGCATGAAACCATGCACAGTCCACCCATGTAGTCACAGCAAATGAGCTCTGTTCACTAATTGTTTCAGAAGTCTTCTGCATCAACAATAAGGAAATTATAGTTGATTAAAAGAAAAGTCATGGCTACTTTACTCATTAGCATAATAAGAAGCTGTTGCCTACTCTGTAAATTGCTAAACTTCTATTAAGGCCATGTTCAGCCAAACATGAAAGCATGAAAAAAGTACAAATAAGGAAAACAATCAATTTACTTCACTTCCCTAACTCTAGGTGCTGGGACTTAGGCCTCTCTATCAAGCCATTGCATCCACATACAGTGTCATGACCTGTGGATCTTGATCCTGGGTCCTTAGGGTCATCATGCGCCAACCCTCTCCCTGATGGGCATCTGTTAGAACTGGCACTCTTTGAAGCCCAGCTCAGAGAGAAGGCTTCCACCCCTGGGTCCTGACTGGTGGAACATCAGAGCTCCCGACTGGCCTGGTCCCTCTACTTAAGCCAGAAGGAGGAACAGGAAGTTGTCTGTACAACTGGTCTCCACCTGCTTCATCCAGCACTACCTTTACCTGATCCTGACCTCCTGGTATGTGACTTGTGACTCCTGATCTCAGTTCCTGATCTCCTGGTTCTGAACCCTGGCTGGCATGGGGCCTGGGCCCCTGCCCTATGCTAACCCCTAGGCCTGGCCACCTATGTCCTTGCCTGGACATAAAGTGGTTTTTGATGGCTCTGAAGAAACGCTGTAGCTGCTTTTCCAGATAAGTTTTCCACAAAAGATACCTCCACTGTTTCATCATTAGTCTAGGATGCGGCAAATGTCAATGGCATGAGAGGTGTGCAGCAGTCACAGATGAGTCAGAATGGACTGCATCCTTAGCTGTCTCAGCGTGGGAGCAAAGGCAGACAAGTTATATACCACAGTGCCTGTGTGAACATCCATACTCCCAGTGATATATCTGGGGCAGGATGGCGTTGTAATCCTCTTTGCCTATTTCTAACAGCTGCTCAGTTTCTATTGGCTTTTATGAATAAAAGCAAGGGTAAACTAAGGAAACTCAGAAGCAGCTGGGGCTCATTAGCCTCCCAGAAACTCAACAGGGAACATTTGTAAAGGAAATACAGATTTATGCTAGGCCATTCTTGTTTTACTATTGCCTCCTTGTCCTCTCCTCTTCCCCTTCCAGTTGTTTATTTTGTACAGCTGTTGTATTTTTGCAACCTTAATTGTAAACTCCTCAGGGCAGGGACTCCCTCTTTTAAGTAAGTGTTTGTATAGTGCCATGCATAATGGGACCTTGGTCCTTCACTGGGCCATTACCACAGTACAAATAATAAAAAGGGGCTGTCAGAAGTGATTAGAAAGCCAAGCTACAAGGAGTTTCCTGGGGAGTTTTGTTCTATTTAAAGACTTGGAGTGTTCCAAACTTGTTTGGGCTCTACTGTGATACCTTTCTGGGGGGTCTGCTCAATACACCTCTTGTGATGGAAAGACTCCAAATTTAGTTTCCTTTAAGTGTATTTGGTGTCTGCTTGGACAGTTATTTTTAATTTATTTTTTGGTGTGAGACAAAGAGTTTCTTAAGACTTTGTAGGTTCTAGCTTGTTTCAATTCACTATAAAGGGAGAAAGAGGGCAGAGACTGAGTTTATGTTGCTAGCCTAAGTAAGGCTTTAATTTCCACCCTAAAAAAGAGGGTTCAGAAACTTGATTTGCTAAGGGCCCAAGATAGGGCCTGCATTTCCCAGGTGCTTGATGGGATGTTCCTCTCCTCTTAGCTCTGTGGGTCTGAATTTTAACGGTCTTTAGGTATCCCAAGATTCAGATAGATACCTAGTGGGATTTTCAAGCAGTGGGAGATAGGCACCTAGGTGCTTTTGAAAAAAACCATCTCTTCATCTTTAGGCCAAAGCCCTAGCATAATCACATCTTTCAGAGGAGCGGAAGCAGCCCTGCTGTTTGGGATCAGTGAATGAGCTGTTTAAAATAATGACTTAGCCAGAAATGAGCAAGCTGCAGCACTCCTGGATGGTACAGCAATGGGGACCACACATGAGTACATAGATGGATAATTGCTTTGAATGGTTTTAGTCATCTCTTAAGCAGATGTATATCAGAATCCTATCTGTCTTTTCACATTTGCAGCACCATTATTAAAAACTTCATTCTATTTTCCCCAGTAAACTATGTACTCTTTAAAACATGACTAAACCGTAACACTAGTGTATTATCTGACGTTCAATCATGAGTATAAAGACTGAAAACCCTAAACAAAGATCAAGGAAGGAATCTGGGCTACTTGTGTTTCCCCCAGCTACCCATTGCCTATAATACATTACAAACACAAGTAAATTGGAGGAACAATGCAAAACAGAAATTTTATGTTTATTTTCTCTCTCCTATGGATGTAGCAAACTGACACTGTGAGTAGCCACGGTAGATTTCAGACTATCTTAAACTAAGATAGTGGTATGAGAGACTCTGTAGCTCTCATTGACCAAAGGAAAAGAGTACAGGCACTTGGATTTCCTGCTATACATCACTTGTCATTGCACATTATCTCCCAGTAACAGCTGGTGACAGAGACATTGTGCCTCTAGGAAAGTTCTCTTTTCTCTCTTCCATCTGTTTCAGTCCATTTACCTCAGAGATAAAACACTGTTTTGGTTGGTCTGTTCACAACATCTTATCCAGATCATAATTTAAATCCCTTCTATTGGGGATACAGATCATGTCTTTTGTTGTTTCCTTAAAAACAGCAGAAAATAATGGTTCTTGCAGTACTGTTTTTCCCCTGGAAATCAGAAATTGAGAAGCACATTGTTCTTCCTTTGGTATCATTCTGTGTGCTAAATAAAGCACATTTTTTTTGTTATGCCCTTTGCTGAATTACTCTGCTTACCCACACAACAAGCATTCTTTCTAATTGAGTTCCAGGTTGAAATTTTTGCACACTTTCAGAAAAGAGAAACATCTGAAATTTTTAATCTTTTAATGGGATCATCTTATATTATTATAAGGAAATATCCCTGAACTATTTGTGGTAAATAAATATTTCATGCTAGCCATCTCCTTTGATATTTTCCTGTTCCTTTTTAATAACAAAAACAACGAGGAGTCCTTGTGGCTCCTTAGAAACTAACAAATGTACTTGGGCATAAGCTTTCGTGGGCTAGAGCCCACTTCATTGGATGCACCTGATACAAACTAACACAGCTACCACTCTGAAACGTTTTAATAACAAATTGTGCCCATAAAATTGACACTGAAATTCAATTGCAAGTGGAAATCTAAATACTTGAGTTAGTAATTACGTGATTGCAGGCATGGATAAGGTTCTCAGAGGCACAAGTTCATTTTGTAACCTAACGTTGCAGGCACAAATTTTGTAGGTGCAGTTCACCCATAAAAATGAAGGCTGGATCCCAGGTGGCTGAAAACTTACCTATGAAAGTGCATTTACCTTGCACCATCATACATACTGTCTCCAAGTTTGTCTTGAAACACTTTGCATTGCAGAGAATATGTCTTCTGTGTTGTACAGAGAAGTATAGGGTGTCACTCTCCTGAACCCTCCGTTAAGTATATTTCTGAAAGGTTAGTTCTTTAAACAAAAATGGTGGAAAAATAAATTACAGAATATAGCACCCAGAATCTGAGTGATAGCCTTATTGTAAATATCCACAAAAATAGTATTAGCACAATCAACTTTGTACATAATAGTGAATGCAGAAGAAAGAATATTCAAATTAAGAAATAATATTCAAAGTAAGTGTTGTCTGTTTATGTTAACAAGAAGAAATATCTCTATATATTTTGTGTTAAAAATCAAAGAATATACCTGCAAAAGTCAGCCCACCAGCTAAGCACCACATTTTCATATTTAAGCACAATCCTTCCTGTTTCAGACAATTATTATTTGTTTGTTTCTTACACATTGTGATGGGGAGTACCAGGCATTTGCTCCCCCTGACGGAGGCTCTGATGTCCTCCTAGAAGGCAAGAATAGTGAGTTCAAACCTCTAGGGTGTGCCTAGAGAGGCCTCCATCATCAGCTTCAGGCAGAGTCAGTGAGAGTTGGTCCTCCAGTGCCTGGAAGGGCTGGGAGCAGATGGAAACCAATCAGGCCCCAGCAGGCCTGATAAAAAGGGCTGGTTGCTTCTACTAGGGGCCAGTTCTGGGCAAAACCAGGACAGGGAATGCAGGCTTTCCCTGCCCTAATCCAATTAATCTGGCTCAGTCAGAGGCCTAACCTTGTCACCACAGGCCTTGGATTATCTCTAGGAAGAACTATTGTTTATATTATGGATTTTAACACCCAGGTGGCTATTTTGAGTCTATTTTCGAGAAGGGGACTGGACTAAGAGCTGACTGCTGGAGGGCTCGGTCACAGAGAGAGCAGACCATTGTGGAATGAGGACACAAAGGAAGTGCTAGAACAGGAGAACCCCAGCAATGCTGTGTCCTGACATGAGCAGTGCTGGGGTGATGAGCTCACAACCATAGCACTTATACAGTACGATAGATGAGTATAGTGCTGGAGGAAAATTAGCTCTGGCAGGCTGAATCAGACAAGTAAAATACAGTGTTCTTACTCTAAACAGTTTACAGCCTGAGAGCTAGATCTGCGCTAAGCACTATCAGATGCATTAGATGGGGTGTGGTCAGGCCTCTCAGAAGCTACACTTCCCAGGAGGAATTCTGGCTGACCCCATGAGATTTTGTTGTTGGGATATCCAGGTGTTCACGTTAGTGAACTAGCTATGCTTTGCTTTAATATTCTTCCCTACCTCTCTGCTCAACTGGCTGATGCAATGTGAGCAAGGGGGCAGAGCCATAAATCCAACCTGATCCCACCCATTCCTGCTGCTTTCAGTTGGTGAGATTTAAGCTCCTAAGAGCCTAAATCCTTTTTGAAAATTAGATTTAGGTTCCTAAATCAGACATTGCAATGCTGAGCACAGCAACACACAAATACTTTTAAAAATCTTCGCCCTAGTGCTTAAGAGGCTGCTTAAGGAAAAAGGAACTTTGTTTCCCATCAGGATTCTGGACTGGGAATTTATAAGAAAAGCTCCTTGCACTCCACCCCATCTTGCACGTATATCCAGGGGCCAATCAAAATCTGTTTCTAAATTAAGAGACAGTATGATGAGAAGAAGGTAACAGTCATAATGGAAGGGGAAAATCATTAACTGACTTCACTTAATTATTAAAGCTCACATCCTAAGAATAACCAGGTTGTTTATTTAATGTTCTTTCAAATGTTACAAAGAGAAGATGACTAATATTTGGAGATCTTACTGATGGAGTGTGTTGTGAGGAGACATAGCAGACAGGGTTAGGAAAGGGTCTCCAGATACCATCCATGCCTTCTTTGATATGACACACTAAGATGGGAGTGCAAAAAAAAAAAAGGCAGTTAAACTGATGGTTAGCAGTGCAGCTTCAGTGGGATGGAATAGAGGGAGGAGCAATAAAAGAAGAGAGCAGGGTAGGAGGTAGGGGTAGAACTGTAGAGAGCTCTGAAAGTGAGGAAAGTAGGATTTGCTGTAGAAGTGTGTGTAGGGGGAAGTAGCTAGTTAAGGGATTTGAAGAGGGGCTAGGCATAAAGTGGCAGGCAAGGTAAATGGTTTTCAGTACTGTATTTTGGACAGATTAGAGAGGGCAAAGTGAGAGGCAGTGAGGCCAGAGAAAGATG
The DNA here is from genome assembly GCF_965140295.1 of Lepidochelys olivacea. Taxonomy (NCBI): domain Eukaryota; kingdom Metazoa; phylum Chordata; order Testudines; family Cheloniidae; genus Lepidochelys; species Lepidochelys olivacea. The sequence continues at coordinate 101,744,424 of NC_140414.1, forward strand.
GTTGCACCAGTAAATGCAAGGGAAGCTCTGAGCCTGGACAATTGCTTGGTGGTGGGAATGACTAGAACTTGTCAGACATTGACAGAATAAAAAAAAATCCAGAAAGAATTTGGGAGCAGAGAGTAAAAAACAAAAATGACACTAAATGTGCACATCTTTTGCAATATTGAAAAAGTAACCTGTTATCTCATGCAAGAGCTCTTTTGGATGTTTTTTGTACTGCCAGTGGGTTCTGGCAGATGCTCAATATTCCAGAACACTTCTTTTTTATGACCTGCTTCTAACCTCAAAGGTGCAATATTTCAGCAAGATGATTTTCTTTGTAGAAATATCTGTAGCAGAAAGAAAAACATACCTCTTAAAATAATCACAACATCCTTTCACTAATATTTTGCCTTTTAATAAAAAATAAAAACATAATTGTTTCAAAAATCATATTGTAGCAAATCTGCATTTCATGAAATATAGATACCCCAAGGTATGAAACAAATATCACTAATAATGGTATACTCTCCTTGCATTAATGATATAATTATAAAATATCCTTTTAAAATGCTTGTAAAGGAAAAAAGCATTAACTCATTCAGGAAAAAAATGCAAAGAAGTTTCTTATCATTATGTGAGGTCTTTTTCTTAGCTCTATTATACAGCTTCAGTTTTTGGTCTTTTACAAAGCAAAACAAACACACTTGGTTTATTCAGGCAAAGAAAACTAGTAATTGAATTGGCCTTCAGGCGAAGTAATGCACATAGAATTACAATTTAAATGGTATTGAAAGGTTAGCTTTATACAAAAACAAGGAATAGCTCTTTTTTGACACTTAAATTACAATACTTTTTTTTAGAAAGGGGCCTTTGTGTATAATAAAAACAAAACCATTTTTATACCCATATTCCCACTTTTTCAATACAATGGCCATCATGTCTTTTGGAAATGTACAGTTCATTAAAACAACACCCGTTTCTATTCAAAGTTGGGGCACTCTTGGATACCACAAACTTCCTTTCAGAGCCAGCTTCATCCAGTCTCAAAAGACTATTTCCTGACTCGATACTTGTGTGAAATTAATTAAAACCACCTCAAACGGCAGAGCATGAGAGATTGTAATTTGCTCATCTCTCACTTTATGGACTCTGGGGCACAACTACAGTGAAATCCTCAGAGCATGAGGATATTTGAAGTGAGCAGAGATACTTCTAGCCTTACTGGACCCCACAGAACATACAAGGTGGGGGAAGGAAGCATTAAAGACTGGCCCTGGAACCTGAACTGAGTTAATGAAAAGGGAAAGAATGTCATTTGGAATGGATTGAATTGGAACCTGAACTAGCATTTTTGAGGAGAGTCAAAGATAAGTGTCTATGGAGTGTTTACAGTGGGAGTATTGATGGGGAGGAGAAATGGATTGGAATTAGATCAGGTAGCAAACTACATTGACAAGAGAGAGTGGCTTCGGGTGTCAGTCATTGTGAGAATAGAGGGGCTCAGGAACTGGACTGATGGGTGCTGGGATTGGTGCTAGTTGGGATCCTGGGCTTTGATGGAGTCAGCACTGCACAGAGCATTGGGAGGCAACAACCAAATGAGAAGAAAGGAGAAACTGGGTAGAAAAGAAGGTGAGGAGGACTTCTCCTAATGGATTAGACCAGAAAAAAATAGGGATGCAGGCCAAGAGATGGATCAAAGTTCAAGCCAGTCCCCATTGTATTGTGCATGAAACAATTGATATTACCCATCCTTAGAAATTATTCCAGTATTGTGTAAAGAATTAGGGTGATTGTATCTTGAATATAGCGTATATGGGTTTGAACACCTCATTATAGAAACACTATTATGCTCTGAAGTGTCCCTAGCTTCTGTTTGCTGGCAGCTGGGAATAGGTGATGGGATGTATCACTTGATGATTACCTGTTCTGTCCATTCTCTCTGGGGCACCTGGCATTGGCCACTGTTGGAAGACAGGATACTGGGCTAGATGGACCATTGGTGTGACCCAGTTTGACCATTCATATTATAGAAATTGAAAACTGTACCACATGACTAAGGACAACTGAAATGATACACGTGGTTGTGGACCTTCGTGATTCATTAAACTCAGTCTAGTTTATTCTTCATATATACTCATTGAGAAACACAGTACACTTTGATTACAAAGAGGCAAAGGGAAGGACAAAGGACATACCCACATCCTTGCCATGTCCATTGCACAGTCACAGATGTTAGGATTACCACACACCCAATATTTTTTTCTGTGAAACAATAACATGAAGAACAAAGTCAGACCATTTATAAGAAGTGCAAAAGTGCATGGATTAGAGAAAGACAGTGTTTTGCATCAATGAACAATACCTCATTTCAGCAAACAATTGGAATTCAATATCATAACCACACAACTGTGATGCTAGTTATGAAACAATATAACCTACCTTAAATATGTTTCAGTCCAACACCATATTGTAAGCATTAAACTCAGAGAAACAACAATGGTCACACACATGTATTATTCTTAAAGAGAATGCACATCTCTAATTACTTGGACTGCCAATATTATGGGAATTTCCCTGATTTAAATAGTATTAAAAGGAATCCAAGTGTTGATAAAGTCCAGATACTTCTAATTAATTTATCCATAGTTCAGATGAACTAAGTTCTACCCATCCTCTCTGCTTCCTCTCTACCCAGCCTCTCTCTAGGTTGCATAGAATCTTTTCTCTGAGTGACAGATGAAGAGATTGCTACAAGAAAAGAGGAGCTAAAGATAATATGAATTTCCTGAGGTAAACACAATTTTGAAGGGAGTACCAACAATACAGTAAAACCTACATTGTTTACATTAATGTCAGCTATAAGAAGAAAGGGGCATGAACTGAAGCTAAAGAAGCTCCAGGCATTATAGAAATTTACACAGAGTATTTAATACAGAGGAATGAAGATGGACAGCAGTAGGAGAAACTAATATATATAGACAAATAAAAAAGAGTTAAGCAAGTTCTGTATTTTAAGGAGGGAAAATTGAATTCTAGAACTGCACTCTCACAGGAGAAAATGGACCTAAGTGGGTTTTCTTTCCATCCTGCAATAGTCTATATTTCTGTGAATAATCTCCACTGATCCTGCAGAGCTACCTTTACCTTAAAAAAAAACAGGAATAAAATAGATGTGTAGAAAAAGAATACCAGCACCATGGCATAAAGAATTTCTAAAAGGAACTTGTAAGGTTATTATGATGCCTTACTAATGTTGAAATACTGAACCTCAGTCTCATACTACCGTGCATGGAGTGTTACTTATCCTCCAACCTTAGAAAACAAAACCTCCTGCTGAACTAAGTCATTACGGACGAAAAAAAATAACAACGTTGTTTTTCGTGGACTGAAGAGAGAGAAATGGGTGGATAGCAAATTAACCACAGTCCCAATCCTGCAGCACTAACTCAGCCAAAACTCACATTTGGATTGTGAGGTTTGGGCCGTAAGAGTGTTTTAGGTGGAAATTTTCAAAGGCACAAGGAGAAGTTACATGCCTAATTCCCAGTGACTTTTATTTGAGCATAAGCTTTCGTGAGCTACAGCTAGCTCACGAAAGCTCATGCTCAAATAAATTTGTTAGTCTCTAAGGTGCCACAAGTACTCATTTTCTTTTTGCAAATACAGACTAACACGGCTGCTACTCTGAAACCTATTAGCTTTGAGTTGTTATGACTGTTGTCTGAGTTAGACTTTTGAACTCTTAATGTTCGGGTGAGTTAAAAGTTGGACAAGACATGTTTGCCTATTACTCTCTTTTAATTATTCAACTTGAAGAAGAGGAGCGAAGAAAAGAGAACTTCCTCACAATTTTTGGTTTCACATTTCTACATCAAAAGTATTCTAATAATGATTTTTCCATTATATTAAAATGAATGTCTGTATCTTTGTAAAACCAAAAACACTAATGGTCTAACATCTTAAGTTGTCATAGAAATATCCTAGATTTCCCAGCATGTTTAGCACTTTAAGATAATAATGGGTGTGACCTTTTCCTAATGTTGTTGGAATCAGGGCTCTCAAGGAAATAAAATATTGCTTTCCCTTTAGTGTCAGCATACACGTGCACCTGGGTGGCCCACTATTATAAGCAGACACATACAACATACACATTCAAATTCTGCTACTAGTAAAGTCAGTGGCAATGTTTTGATTTTAGTGTGAGTAGCATCAGCCCATACAACTGAGCACATCAGTGGTGAAGAACAGATCTTTGCTATTCCACACAGAAGACTTCAGTCAGAAGAATGGCAAGTAAGAAGCAACAGTCCGAAGAAGGAAATCTGCACTTTTCCTGAACTTTGCCTTCTTATCCAACTTGGTCTTTAGACTGTGAGCATCTCAGGGCTAGGACCATCCCTTATTTAATGTCTTCAAAGCACCTAACACATTGCAGTGTTATCCAGTGATTTCATTATCCAGTGATTGCATTATCCAGTGATTTCAGACATGGAAAGAATACTATCAGGTAGATAACTAAATGAAATAAGAAGCATTACCTGAACTAAGTTCTGTTTTAACCTGAAACTGATTCCGGACTGGACCTCATCTTAGTTACCAGTAGCAGTTGGTTTAGAACCACTGTGAACCCTTTGTTCCTCAGATTATATTAAATCTCTCTTGTTGACATTGAGATTTCAGTTGCTGTTAAATCTCTCCCATGAGAACTTTCCTAATCACTGTAAGTTGAAGTTAATCACTGCCTTTCTAATCACTGTAATCTTTTTAAATTTAAAATTTACAGATGGCAATCCATACACAAGGTTTATGGGGAGTGGTAGGCCTGGCACGTTACCAATACATGATCCTTATGGGACAGATCCTGATACCTTTTCTCACAATGCATAGCACTTTACTTAACAAGTAGGCCCATTAACATCAATAGGACTACACAAATGAGTAAGCTGAAACATTAGTAATAGGCTGACCAGATAGCAAGTGTCAAAAATCAGGACAGGAGGTGGGGGATAATAGGCGCCTATGTGAGTAAAAGACCCAAAAATCAGAATTGTCCCTATAAAATCGGGACATCTGGTCACCCTAATTAGTAAGGATTTCAAAATGTGAGCATATGGGAATATTTCCAAGTCCAATTATTTCTTTTCTATCCCCCTGAATAGAGTATATTGACCATTGAAACCCTGATCCTTCAAGCGTTTACCTAAAGAACTGAAGGATCAGGGCCTACATCTGTCCTTTTTTGATGCTGAATTTACACTCATGTATGCCATTTTGAAGTTCAGTTACAGGATTCAGGTTAGTACCAGTTAAATAACAATAATAGTCTGTGTATTAGATGAATGAAAAACACACATGTGAATGTGCTTGATCTAAATTATGCTGTGCCCATGTGATGCCCTGCAATATGCCAAAAGATGGATTAAAGCAATACCAACAATGTGACTACCACTATTGTTGCCACTGTATAACATCACTCAACGCAAATATTATAATATTCCTGTCAGTGGCATTCCTCTGACCTGCCTACATTTTCTGAAAGTGCATAATATTAAGGGACAATTGTCCCCCAATCTCCTCAATGTTTGCTTGGAAAATAAATGCTTTGCACCCATCTAGCAGTTACTCAGCAAACACTTCCCCTCCAAAAAAACATATAGAATTTGAGAAAGTGATATATGCAAGCTACCTCACCACAGGAGACCAAATTCCCATACCCCTCTGCCAGCTAGTCTATTTGTCATAGAAGCCATTACCTTTGCAAAACAGGGAGACAATTTAGGTAATGAAAATCTTGCCTTCTTTTATTTGTTTATTTGTTGTGTGCTTGCTTGAATAGTTTTAACACACTTATAAGCATATCGAAAGTGTTTAATTATCTTTGTTTGAAGTTGCCACCAAATTTATGCTTATATTCTGCAGAGCAGCTTTCCAGTGTAGAATCTAAAACGTAGATAGTAGGGCAGTGGTGCAACCACTTAAACTTGGAGTGACTGGGTCTGAGAATGTGTTATTTCTATAATCATGGTGAGGAGCACATAGTAAAATACTGGGGGCTGGGGATGTCTCCCCCTCATGCACCTTGGGATTGGGGAAAATATTCAGATTATAGGTGTACAGCCAGGGCCAGTAGTAGCAACAGCAGCCGGTTTGAGGTGGACTTCAGGACCTCTTAGTTTGGGGGCCTGAATTGCAGTCCTTACAATCTCAGCTACCTTTTTGAAAGATGATGGTTCAAAAGCTAAACACATGGGGTAATATTATTGATGGTTAGATTATAAATGCTGGGTGAATCAGTGCTCAGTGAATAAATTATATTTCTTAGTCTGGATTATTTTAGGTTGGCAGTGTGCCCTAAATTTTGTATGTATTAACTTAAGAGATACTAGAAAGACAGCAGCAACTGGACTGTGATCACTATAGTACTAGACATCATGTATAGCAAGGGACTGGGAATTCTCAAATTAGCTGGGTGATAACAGATTTAGACAAAAATGTAATTGTTGTATCTCTTTGGAGATTCGGAGATACCGGACTTTGCAAAGGGAAAATAGTGATGAGAAACAATCACCTCTGTTGTCTTTCTCTAACTGTAATTGTTTTTTGTTGCTCATATTTGCATTATAATCTGAACTCTCTGAGTTTGAATATTTAATAAGGGAACTGCCTCTTGCGGGGAAAGAGTTACATGGAAACTGGACACTTCTGCTGTTTTGAGATTTGTTTCTTGGAGCCACAGCTGTGGCTCTAAACAAAAGATGAGCAAATATTAAATCAGCCTTATGCCTTTGAGAATTCTAGTTGCAGTTCTTTTTGGGGTACCTCTAGTTTCTACTAGAGAAGGGGTGAAGAAGTCATTCTACATGTTTCAACACCAAAATTATTATTCAGTGTTCAGGGGAATTTGTATGTTGCCCCTTGCCTTGGACAACTAGGTAGATATTGTGTGCTGCTCAGGGATGTGACAAACCTGTCAATTTCTTACATATGAGGCATGTCAGTTATTAATTCAGCTGAGTATTTTGTTATGTACCAGAAATCAGCATGTAGTATTTTGTTGTCATTTAGATAGGTCCAATGTTATCATATTTAGCTGCCTAAAATAAGGCACCTAAGTAAATCCATAATTATGCAACTAAATAAGTGGCCTACTTCTCAGACCTGCCATGAACTCTCAAGTCCCTTTGTCTTCAATGGGAGCTATGGCTGTGAAGCATCTTTGAAAATCAGGCCACGTTATTTAGGTTACTAAATACGGGCTTAGGTGCCAAACTATAGGCATCCAAGTTTTTAAATTTTGGTCGAAGTCCAGGAAGCTAATTTGTGTTCTGATGTTGTTGAGGCACACTCAGCTACAGGCATACCTCTCCTACCCCAACATACACATGAGCTATTCTACCAACACACAGGTGGCAGAAGCTCACTTTGAATGAGGCAGGGGCCTGAGCTTTCATTACAAACCTCAACCTGTGGTCCCATCATCGAAAGCCTCCATTCTGCCTCCCTGCAGCAGGGATGGCATGGGAGATCCAGGCTCCCTGCACCACACAGCTCCCCTGTGCCCACTAGCTGGCTGTCAGTAACATAGCTGAACATGAAGGAGAGCTCCTCAGCCAGAAGTGCACTGTAGTCCAGCCAAGGCTCCAGCATCTTTCAGCTCCAGCTCAGGCAGCAGTGACACCAAGCATGCAACAGGAGAGGCAGTGAAAAGCCAGGCAGCTGGCAGGATGGAGCTGGGCCACTCTGTGGGGACCAGCCTTGCCCCTCCAGCTGCAGAAGTTCACTTGACAGGGGAGGAGCTGGCCAGATGCGGGAGGGGCCAGGTGGGGTGTCTGGCTCGGTTGGAGGGCTGCCCCTAAGAATGGGCCAGGTGGGCCGGTGCCTGGGATAATCTCAGCTGTCTCCAGCCACCCAGGTCTCACTCTCACCCCAACACCACCCCTTGCGTGTGCACACAGTTTACAGGGAATGACACATGAGGGTGGAAGCATAGACCAGCCTCCACAATATTTCCATTGTGGGGGCTGCTGGCCCCTACTGGCCCCCCCAGTTCCACTGGCCCGGTGTCAGCAATCTAATCAATATTTGGCTCTGCTATGGGAGGACATTAAGCAATGATAATGGCTAGAAATAGGCCTGAACTAATGGACCAGATTGAATTGACCTGGTCCTGCACACCACAAGTACAGGAGTGTTAGAAACTAGGCTTTTAGTTTTGCATATTGTAAAGATGTTCAAAGGATTTCAGTTCAAGAGTTCTGGTTCAGGACCATATTCAGTCATGGATAGAAAGTGATTAATTGCTTTCTCTTCTGCACAGTTGAAAGACTATGATGGCAGTGACAACTGGTTGGATAACAAGGATCATACTGACATATCCGATATACTCAAGACTGTAATGAGCATTCTGTTAGAGAAATGACAGAGAGTTTGGAAACAGTAAGACTATTTTTTATTGCCTTTATTGAGTTATTTTTCACGTAACAGAAATAAATCAACAGAAAACATAATGTCTGTAAGTGTAGGTCCACTACTCAGTGGGGAAGAAGAGCTAATAACGGACTACACTATAAAGGCTGAGGCGTTTAATGCCTGTTTTGCTTGAGTCTTCACTAAAAAAGTTAATTGTGACCCAATTCTTAACGCAATTAATATTAACAACAAGCGGGAAAAAACACAAGCCAGAATAGGGAAAGAATAGGTTAAAGAATATTTGGATAAGTTAGATTTATTCAAGTTGGTGGGGCCTGATAAAATTTATTTAGGGTACATAAGGAAATAGCTGAAGCAATTTTGATTATCTTTGAGAACTTCTGGAGGACGGATGCGGTTCCAGAGGACTGGGGAAGGGAAAATATAGTACTTATCTTTAAAAAAGATATGGGAAATTATAGACCAGTCAGCCTAACTTCAATACCTGAAAAGACTCTGGAATATATTAACAATTGGTTTGAAAGCACCTATAAGATAACGGGGTGAAAATAATTGCCAACATGGATTTGTCCAGAAATAATGCCAAATCAACTAATTTCCTTCTTTGACAGGTCTAATGGCCTAGCGGATAGGGGAGAGGAAGTAAATGTGAATTGTTTTGATTTTAGTAAAGATTTTGACAAAGTCCCATATGACAGTTTCATGAACAAATGAGGGAAACGTGATCTAGATGAAATTACTGTTACTTGTGCATGACTTATTGAAAGAAACATACTCAAAGAGTAGTTATCGTTGGTTCATTATCAATCTGGGAGGACATATCTCATGGGGTCCCACAAAGGTCTATCCTGGGTCCAGTACTATACAATATTTTCATTAAAGGGGAGAATATGCTTATAAAATTTGCTGATAACACCAAGCTGGAAGGAGTTAAAAGCACTTTGGAGGACAGGATTAGAATTAAAATCAACCTTGATACATTGGAGAATTAGTTTAAAATCAACAAGATAAAATTCATCAAAGAAAATGGCAAAGAACTACATTTACTGAGAAAAATCAAATGCACAACTACAAAATTAAGAATAACTAGCTAGGCAGTGATATTGCAGAAAAGGATCTGTGGGTTATAGTGAGTGGATCACAAAATGCATATGAGCCAACAATATGCTGCAGCTGCAAAAAAAGGCTAGTATCACTTTGGGGTGTCATATTTAAAACACAGGGGGGAATTTTTCTGCTATATCTGGCGCAAGTGAGGCCTCAGCTGGGTCCAGTTTTAGGTGCCACACTTTAGGAAAGATGACAACTGGAGAGAGTTCAGAGGAGAGCAACAAAAGTGATAAAAGGTTTAGAAGACCTGACCTATGAAGAAAGGTTAAAAAAAATTAGTGTGTTTACTCTTGAAAAAAGAAGGTTGAGAGAGGATTTGATAACAATTTTCAAATATATTAAGAACTGCTATAAAGAGGATGCCCACTAAAAGTAGGACAGTAGGCCACTCCATGGTCACTGAAAGTAGGAGAAGAAGTAATCATCTTAATCTGCAGCAAGGGAGATTTAGGTTAGATATACGGGAAAAACTTTCTAATTATAAGGGTAGTTAAGATCTGGAGTAGGCTTCCAAGGGCGGCGCAAAATCTCCATGATTGGAGGTTTTTAAGAACAGTTTAGACAAACATCTGTTGGGATGTTCTGAATGAGAAGACCAAAGGAACATATAAATATTAGGTAGTTATAGTATAGTATGGTGAATGTGTAGAATGTTACTTTGAGCAGGTGCTTTCCCCAAACCTGCTCTAAAACAAAGTGCACACACTATGTGGAGTAAAAATATTTACCATGTTTTGGAAGGGTTGGCTTTCATTACAAAGTATGTAACAAGCATAAGCAAAGCTCACATCAAATAAAACAAATTTCAAAACCTCAAACGTTGCCATGAAATGAAATAGTCATCCTCCAGTCAGGTCTCCTAACCAGGCCTTAGCCTAAACTAACGTAACTCCATCTACCCCTGCCATACATCTCACATTGGTCAGCAGTCCCTTAGGACTGACTGTATGATACGCCACGAATAAAAGTAGAAGGGATCAGCGTGGCTGCTAATCCTTTGTCTGAGGCCATGTGGGGGTCACTGACTAAGGCAACCAACATAATTGCGGTGCCATATCTAAGTCTGAATCTTGATTAAGGAGTTTGGAAGAGGATCGATGATGCTATTGGTTGTTTGCTGGTCTTTTATCCAAGCCTTAGTCATGGGAGGGAAAACTAGAAAAGTGATTTTAGTCAGCTGGTAAAAGTACAAACATTTGGATGAAAAACTGAGGGGAAAATACCACAAAGATTTAATGGAAAAAATGTTTTCCTTTTTCCAATAAGCTGTAAACATACAAAATGAATATTGACATAAGATCACTGACAGACATAATTCATTGTAAAAGCACCAAAATATCACTGGTCTTATTGAAAAGACAAAGTACTCCAAGTCATCTTGGGATAAATAGGAAAAAATGAATAAGAAGTTAAGCATCTTGAAATTCTTGTCAGAAGATATTAAGTTTAAACTTCAGGTGCTCCGGAGCAACATCTGATTTGTGGGAAGAGGAGATGGAGCAGTGAAAGTGGCTTTCATTCACACTTCTGCCCTCACCTGGGGGCACTGATTCAGTCCCAAGCATAAATTAGAACACCTTCAGAAATAGAGTAAATTGCATTCACTGCTAGCAGCCCCCTAGGGACCTGTAACAAGATTACTAGACTGCAGCACACCCTCCACCAACACCCTCTTCTGACCTTACCAAGCTCTGTGTCAATGGGATTGGGAGGGGATGATGCAGAGCCCTTTCCATACACACACAGAGCAGGGAATTCTCATTTCTGGTAGTTCTAAGTCCCTTCTGCACTGCCTGGAAAGATAGATGGGGCTGGGATCAGACCTAGCAACATACTGCATTTGGGGCATAACAGGCAATATTAATTGCCTACATTTAATTCAAAATCGTTCAGCATCAGGTAATACTGAACGAGATCATTTGTCATGTGATCCATTTTCCCCATATTCAGCTGACACATATGCATTACTAATCTGAGCAAACTAGAAAATCTTTCCTTCATTATAATCATAAAACACATTTTTTGCCATTAATTAGACACAACTGAGTAGGAAATAACACAGAGGCCATAAAATCCAGTGATGTATATTCAGCTCAGGGCAACAACTTTTTCATTCTATCTCAAAAATCTATTGACATAGCTGGCATATATGAACTTGTGTCTTATAATAAATATTCCTTTTCCCCTCCAACCTTTCCTATAACTCTTTCTCTAGCCTAAGAAATTAGCAGCTAATTGCAGCTACTGTGACAGAGACAGCAATTTCCTGCAATAACCTGGATAAACCTTACTGAATTAAGTTAAACCCAACTGAATTAAGTTTAAGTATTTTAGGACCTCATTGTATTAAAAATGCAAATGTTTATGTGTTATTGTGAGACTGTATGTAACTTGTCTAGGAGACATGACTAATATTAACCTTGGGGAATGTTGTGAACTTCAAAGGACTCTTAAACAATGGGCTAAGACAAGAATGAACTATTAGTTAAATAGGTTTCCCAGGAAATATTTAGCAGGAGGCGTATGCAAATATACCTACTCTGGTTATGCAAGAACTCAGCCTTTGAAACTTCCATACCCCAACCCCCTGCCTCAGTCCAGGGTCTGCATCCATATTCCCTCCCAGAGCCTTAGGCAGGTGTGTGGGGGGGAGTGGGGGGGACTTGGACCCATTCTGGGCACCACCAAAAATTATACAAACCTGATATCCCCTGGATGCGCGGGCAGCTGTGGGGAGCCATGGACCCTCCTGCCCTGGGTGGCGGAGAGAGGGTAATGGGACGGGGACATGGGCCAGGGGCTGCTCTCGACTCCCCTCATCCTGGGCAGGTGGAGGGTCCACAGCTGCCTGGGCTCCCCACCTGGGCTCCAGCTGCCTGCCTGGCTGGGAAGGGTGGGGGTGGGGCCCCTGCCGAAAAGTGGACAGGCTAGGCCTATCCACTTTCAAAAAGTGGGAGGGCCATGGTTCCCTGGCCCCTCCTATTCTGTCACCCCTGAGAGGGGTTCAAGCACCCTAAACTCTCACAGTCACATACAGAGGAAGTTGGGGATAGTTATTTGAAAAGTCACCTGGGTGTCACAAATTCACTATCACTGTCTGAGCAAAGGAAACATACTTAGTTAAATGACAGATACTGTAACCTTATTTGGGATTTGAAAATTCATCAGTTCCAAAGGAGAGGATCACAATTATCAACTGAATTTAGCAAAACTGAAATAGAATGAAAAAGTTCATCCCTTCAACTTTCTCAGGAAAAGCCAAAATTCAGATACAGGTGTGATGAAACAATTTTTATAGTGGGGGTGCTGAGAGACATCGAACCAAACTGTAAACCCTCTATTTAATGAAAATTACTTCAAGCCAGGAGGTGTGGGAGCCCCCCGCACACACTCCTGGTTCTAGCACCTATGTTCAGATGTTACATGAATGAGCACAATAATCCATAATATTGATTTCCCAGGTATGAAAGGATTGGGCCAGATCTTTAGCTGATGTAAACTGGTGTGTCTCCAATGAAGCCGTGGTAATACACCAGTTGAGGATTTGGCCTCCTCGGGTGGTTAATGAAAACACATATTAATATCTTTTTTATTTCATCAGCTATATGTGTGTGTGTATGTGTGTGTGTGGTGTGCTCTTCAGCTATATTTACTTTACTTCTATCAGTTCTGCCCTTTCCCTCAAATTTAGAAAATTTTAAAGACACCAAAGTCAATGGATTTGAGTCAAACTTTGATTCAAGTTTATAAAGCAGGAAAAATGGTTAGTAGTAGAAATCAATTGTTAGCTTCCTTGTCAGCTCATGAAACCGCTTCTAATGTGTCAGAGAAGAGCAAGATGGACTCTGGGATGCCAAGAATTGGGACTGAGCTAGCAGGGGTAGTAGCCCAGGAAATAGCTTTTGAGAAGCACATAAATTATTGAGTAGGAATGAAGAAATAACACCCTTGTAAGGGGGTCAGAGGGATTTCAGCCCCCAGTTGGTTTTTATGAGAATACTTGCATTTGATGCAATTTTGTTCATCCCAAAGGCAAAAAAAAAATATGTTCAGTAGGCAGATCACACTCTTGTGCCTGCAGCTAAGTAAGCTCACGATAGTGGCAGAACTGTTGTATTTCTACAGTGCAAAGTAAGGCCAAACTTCATGATGGTGCATCTGTGAGGTGCTCCTTGGTCAGGGTGCTGGGCATCCAGGGATAAAGAGTCCGCAGTATCCATAGAGGCAGAGATGAATTCCACCAGAAACCTGAAATTGCACCTCAGCACTATCAGAGTATGGCAAAAGTCTATAGCTTACTGCATCTCCATAACAGACTGAAATACACAGCCACTTCCTACATTATATGATCTCACTGTATATTCATGTTCAGTACTAAGCTAAAAAAACACCCTGTTTTAGTCATATCTTTTCTATTAATAGTGGAAAGCTTTTGCACAGCTCCCTCCACAAAATAAACATCAAAAATCCATGCTCTTCATCATGCATGGTATTCACCAAATAATTCCTCCAATTCTTAATGTTGCCTCCAAGCCATAAGGTGGAAGATGCCAAAGGAATTCAACAATAGCCTAGTGATGCAGTTTAAAGAACTGGACCATCACATGCTTAGGAACATTGGTAGATTGTTGTCTAAATGAGAAGCAATGATGATGTTGGGTAGCACAGACTACAGTTGTTTTTTTTTATTTGCCTTTAACACCCACTAGTGGCAGGGTTCTGCCAAATGTGTCAAGGCATAGACCACCCCTAAGTATTTTTAGAATTTCTGTGTATATGATTGGGCTAAATTTTGATAAATTGTTTGCAAAGGATGCTTTGTTCTGTGTCCTCTGGATCAGCATGGCAGTCTTGGATTCTGATGTTTCCATCAAAGCAGGATGGAGAGTAGAAGTAGGATGAGAGCAGAGCTGGGTAAACTATTATTAGTGAATAACTGAACAAATTCTGTTCATGTTTCAACTGACAACAGACTCTTGTCTTTACAAAATTGTCATTTAAAATTCTTCAATCAATACTTTATGGAAATATAGTTTGTAGTATGTGTTGTTCATGGATTAGTTGTTGAGTCACATTCCACACAAAGATGGACTACAAGCCGTCAAGAACAGTATCCCTGATAATGTCACGGCAAACCCGGTGGCTAAACTTTGTGACTTTGTCCTCACCCACAACTATTTCACATTTGGGGACAATGTATACCTTCAAATCAGCAGCACTGCTATGGGTACCCGCATGGCCCCACTGTATGCCAACATTTTTATGGCTGACTTAGAACAACGCTTTCTCAGCTCTCATCCCCTAATGCCCCTACTCTACTTGTGCTACATCGACGACATCTTCATCATCTGGACCCATGGAAAAGAAGCCCTTGAGGAATTCCACCATGATTTCAACAATTTCCATCCCACCATCAACAAGCAGTCCATTTCCTGGATACTACTGTGCTAATAAGCGATGGTTACATAAACACCACCCTATACCGGAAACCTACTGACTGCTTATTCCTACCTACATGCCTCCAGCTTTCATCCAGACCACACCACATGATCCATCGTCTACAGCCAAGCTCTACGATACAACCACATTTGCTCCAACCCCTCACACAGAGACAAACACCTACAAGATCTCTATCAAGCACTCTTACAACTACAATACCCACCTGCAGAAGCGAAGAAACAGATTGACAGAGCCAGAAGAGTATCCAGCAGTCACCTACTACAGGACAGGCCCAACAAAGAAAATAACAAAACGCCACTAGCTATCACCTTCAGCCCCCAACTAAAACCTCTCCAACGCATCATCAAGGATCTACAACCTATCCTGAAGGACGACCCATCACTCTCACAGATCTTGGGAGACAGGCCAGTCCTTGCTTACAGACAGCCCCCAACCTGAAGCAAATACTCACCAGCTACCACACACCACACAACAGAACCACTAACCCAGGAACCTATCCTTGCAACAAAGCCCGTTGCCAACTGTGTCCACATATCTATTCAGGGGACACCATCACAGGGCCTAATAACATCAGCCACACTATCAGAGATGTGCTCGTTCACCTGCACATCTACCAATGTGATATAGGCCATCATGTGCCAGCAATGCCCTTTTGCCATGTACATTGGCCAAACTGGACAGTCTCTACATAAAAGAATAAGTGGACACAAATCAGACGTCAAGAATTATAACATTCAAAAACCAGTTGGAGAACACTTCAATCTCTCTGGTCACTCGATTACAGACCTAAAAGTGGCAATACTTGAACAAAAAAACTTCAAAAACAGACTCCAACGAGAGACTGCTGAATTGGAATTAATTTGCAAACTGGATACAATTAACTTAGGCTTGAATAAAGACTGGGAGTGGATGTGTCATTACACAAAGTAAAACTATTTCCCCATGTTTATCTTCCCCCCCACACTACCCACTGTTCCTCAGATGTTCTTGTCAACCGCTGGAAATGGCCCACCTTGATTATCACTACAAAAGGTTTCTCCTACCCGCTCTCCTGCTGGTAATAGCTTACCTTAAGTGATCACTCTGGTTACAGTGTGTATGGTAACACCCATTGTTTCATGTTCTCTATGTATTAAATCTCCCCACTGTATTTTCCACTGAATGCATCCTATGAAGTGAGCTGTAGCTCACAAAAGCTTATGCTCAAATAAATTTGTTAGTCTCTAAGGTGCCACAAGTACTCCTTTTCTATTTGTGGTGTGTCGTTGGTCCTCTAAGTCACATGGTATCGTTTCTGCTCCTTGATTGGAAAAATGAAATTTTTATGACAAAGCAATTCAGTGATTTCAAGAAGGCTGCATGAACACTTTCTAGCATGAAACTCTGCACAAATACATTCACACAAATATTCATGTTATACTTACTTTCTGCATACGTTCTATCATGCCCATGTTCATAGAAAATGAATAAAAGGCTTCATTATTAAGACTGAAGCAAACTAATAGATTTTATTTAACCAACAACTCTGAGTACTTTTTTTTTTTTTTTGAAATTTTCACCCAGCTCTCAGTGCTATCTGTGAGCAGCACTAGGAACTGATGATGGATGCAAACAGACTGTGTTGCAAGGTGATTCACTGACAAATAGTTCCTTCCATTGGGTTTGATTTAACTGACTTAGAAGAGAAGACACTGTCTGTGAACTGGCAATTTCTGACACCTTTTAATTTCTGATACAAATCTTTTCATTCTTTTGTTTATTTCCACAATACACATTTTAAAATTCTGTGCAGACCTGGAGCTCCTCTACATTATGCAAAGTGTTCTCAACTTTTGGTGTTTTTAATTAGTTGTCCCATATTCCACCCCCTGCATGCTCCACATTCCTTGGCTTTCCCATTTTCAACAGTGTCTATGACTTCTCCCATGTGCAAGTTAACCCACATATTTCTTCCTTCTTGAATGGGTTGACTCTCTTCTTCAGATTCCCGTCAGAGGTTGCGGGTGCAGTTTTATTATGAAATGTAACAAAAATAGCAACTATAAAGTGGCAAAAAGATATATTCTGAAAAGATCCATACTAATTAATTAATCTCATTTCACAGCTACAACTGGCCAGAGTATGTTTCCAATGCTCACTGAGTTGAAGCACTGAATTAATTATACACAGCTAAATAAATTACAGGGTAACTCAAGCATTTAAAGCCTAAGAGGGGGAAAAAGCACCTTGCACTTCAAAAATATTCTGCAATAAACTTCAATTTCTTCCTGGAACCGGGAAGCCTTTCCCCACTTTTTCACTAGATAAATGATTATCCAAAAATGCTTAGCCAAGATAACATCAAAAAGAGTCTATTCACCTTCCACCAGATCTTCCTTTCAGTGACCCTTATGGATATTTTCCATCTGTACAAATATTTATTTTATTTACTCAGTTACAGTCAGACAAATCATTTATTGGTTTGCCATGGCAAAGCCTTTGAATAAACTGGAATGAGAGAAAGGAAATTTCATTGACTAAACTTTTTAAAACAGTAAAATGTAAAACAGACCAGATTCTACACAGACCAAAACATTATTAAATAAAAACAAGGGTATGAGAAAGTTGTCAGATTTCTCCTACTTGATTGATACTTACTTTTAATCAACAATACTTTGGGAATGCCAGATGCAAAGTCTCCAAAAAGATTATGGCAACATCAGAAGGATTTCCTGTAAAACCACACTGCAACAAGAGCATATGGCAACAGATCTGATGCAATTTTTTCCACTAAGTTTCATGGAACAACTATGTATTGTGTAGTGTGTGTGCAGGTGGGAAATACATAAACAGGCCTTAGTGTTCATATTTTATAAAACAGTAAGAGAGAAAATTTATCTAAGTTTAAAAAAAAAAACCAAGGAGCTGTGTAAGGCCAAATACTGTGCCTCAACTCGGCCTCCATTTCTGCATGGGTCATAAATGTAAAGGGAAGGGTAACCACCTTTCTGTATACAGTGCTATAAAATCCCTCCTGGTCATAGACAAAATGCTTTCACCTGTAAAGGGTTAAGAAGCTAAGGTAACCCCGCTGGCACCTGACCCAAAATGGCCAATGAGGGGACAAGATTCTTTCAAATCTGGAGCGGGGGGACAAAGGGTTTTGTCTGTCTGTGTGACACCTTTGCCAGGAACAGATTCAAAACACAGAGAATCCCTCTCGGCAAAACCGCAAGTTACAAAAAGACACAAAAACAGGAATACACATTCCCTTCAGCACAGCTTATTTTACAAGCCAAAAACCAAAAGAAAATCTAACACATTTTCTAGCTAGACTACTTACTAACTTTACAGGAGTTGGAAGGCTTACATCCTTGATCTGTTCCCGGCAAAGGTATCACACAGACAGACAAAACCCTTTGTGCCAGCAGGGTTACCTTAGCTTCTTAACCCTTTACAGGTGAAAGGATTTTGCCTCTGGCCAGGAGGGATTTTATAGCACTGTATACAGAAAGGTGGTTACCCTTCCCTTTATATTTATGACAGTGTGCATAGTCGCTTAAGAACTTTTAGAGCAGTATCATTTGCGTTAACATTTATTCTTGCAAAATCAATTTACGCTTGATTTGTGTCCGGCTTGTACTACAAGTGAGCCTACATAAATTCTATAATTTTCCCTCACCAAGTGCAATTGTGAAAATTAGCAATCTTGACATTTGGGACTGGAGAATGGGCAAGGAAGGACTGATGTTAAGGGATTAGGGAAGTACATTTTGAAAAAATTCAGAAGACAGCCATGGGCCCAAAAAGTTTGAGGCTCTCTGATTTATTGATTATAAATAGAGAGAAATATGTATTTAAATTCTTCCCTTAGTTACACCTATGCAACCCATTGATGCCAGTGGAGTTGGAAGGGGTTTGGGCAGAATTTTGCCCATAGAGTCTAGATCAGGGTCGGCAACCTTTCAGAAGTGGTGTGCCGAGTCTTCATTTATTCACTCTAATTTAAGGTTTTGCGTGCCAGTAATACATTTTAATGTTTTTAGAAGGTCTCTTTCTATAAGTCTATAATATATAACTAAACTATTGTTGTATGTAAAGTAAATAAGGTTTTAAAAATGTTTAAGAAGCTTCATTTAAAATTAAATTAAAATGCAGAGCCCCCCCGGACCGGTGGCCAGGACCCGGGCAGCGTGAGTGCCACTGAAAATCAGCTTGCGTGCCGCCTTTGGCACACATGCCAGAGGTTGCCTAGCCCTGCTCTAGATGACTATTTACAGTGAAACTCAGATTTTCAGCAGATATGAGCAAAAATAAACTCCCTCCTCTTTCTCTTCTCAACTACCATGCCTTTCTCCTCAAAACATCAAAGAAGTACATATTTATATCTGCCTTCCACTTTTGGCTTATTCTAAAGATGGGTGGCTTATGCCATTTTGATTACAGTCATATGTTGATAAACATAAAATTATGCATATTGGAGGGGAAAACTTGAATCACTCTACAGACTCCTCGTTAAGACTAAAGGAGTAATGGAGCAGTACTGGGCAAAGAAGGCCCCCCTCCTCAGCAGCTGCAGAGCAGGCTCCAAATGGAGGCCCTCCTTAAAAGGAGACTCTGACAGACAAGCAGAGGAACAGTGAAGGCAAGCTACAGCTTCTGGGACAGAGTGATCTACAAGGGAAGAGTCTGGACTTTAGAAAAGACCCAGCTGGGAGGCCAAAGGCCTGGACTCCTTTTTCTCCTGCCCTTCTTCCTGACACGAGAGAGCAAGTGGACACTGGAAAGTAAGCTGGGAAGACCCAACTGCTTGTTTGAACTATTGAGACTGTGGGAGCAATCCTCTGCTGAGAGGGAAGCCAAGTGCCATGACCACTTCCCAAACTGAAGAGAGAACAGGTGGTGGTAGAAAGTGGCCCAGGGGAGATAGGTCTGTTGTTCCAGCTAAAGGGATCTGAGACTCCCCTCACTCTTTCCCCGTTGGGCCCTGGGCTGGGACCTGGTGGAGAGGGAAGGCCCGGGTCCCCCTACCTTTTCCCCTGCTCCTCTGCCTAACTCAGGAAACTGGGGAAGCACCAGAGGATGGTGAACTGTTACTCAGCCTCTAGGCCTTCAAGTTGCCTGACAAGGCTGTCCCAAGACTCTGAGACACTGTTGAGCCATGGCCTGCCTATTAGGCCTGCCAGTCCCAAGTGAACCCCACTGCACACATACACCTTTCAAGATTCTAAATTAACAGTATCAATACAGGAAAGGACTATGGTGTTACTGTGTACAGCTCAATAAAAAAAAACAGGGAAAAAACATAATGTTAAGAAACAAAAGGAATGAGATGGAAAATAATATAAAAATTTTACAATGGCTTTATAGAAATCAATGGTGCAGTCTAATCTGGAAAACTGAGTGCAGAACTTGTCACACTATCCAAATTGGATATTTGTAGAATTAGAATGGATTCAGCAAATGTAATCAGAATGATTAGGGGCAGGGGAAAACTCTCATATAAGAGGGATTATGTTAATATTAGATTTGTTTACCTTTATAAAGGTGATAGATAAGAGGGGACATGATAAAAATATATAAAATAATGAATGCTATAGAAAACGTAGATCAGGAGCTTCTATTCTCCCTGTCTGATAACACACAAACAGGTGGTCATTCAGTGAAAATGAAAAGCAGCAAATTCAAAACTGATAAAAAGAAATATTTTTTCATATAAAGCATAATTAAACTGTGGAATTCATTGTTACAAAGTGACCAAAAAAATTAGCAAGACTCAAAAAGTTATTCAACATGCGTATGGATGATAAGAAATATCTAGAGTCGGAATAGTTAATGTTAATAAACAAAATTTGGAAGGGAAATAAAACAGCATTCTTCCAGATTTAAATCAGTCTTAATTAGAGATTAGGATGAGACCTTCATGGGGAGTACATTATCCCACATCTTCTTACTGTGGGGTTTCTTAAAATTTACACTGAAGTTATATTATGGTTCTGCTTTACTGTGTTATGCAGGAGTTCAGACCAGATCATAAAGGACTTCTGGCCTTAGAATCTATAAATCCAGTGCTGACCACTGCCAGAGACAGAATATTGAACTAGATGGACCAGGTGCCTGATCCAGTATCGCTCTTCCTGTGTACACAAGCTACAGATTTCCAGCAAATTTCAGAGTAGCAGCCGTGTTAGTCTGTATCCGTAAAAAGAGAAGGAGGACTTGTGGCACCTTAGAGACTAACCAATTTATTAGAGCATAAGCTTTCCTGAGCTACAGCTCACTTCACTGGATGCATCCATTTCCAGCAAGTTCATCCTCTGCCTCTGGAGGTGGAGCAATAATTTGTACTGCAGTCCATACCTCAAGAAAGACCAATTCAAGAATGTTTGTTTTTCTCTCTCTCTGATAATGAACAAGAGGATACCTAACATTTAGTTAACCGTAAGCAATCTCCAATTGAAATCAATTTTTAAACTCTCATTGACTTTAGTGGGAGCAAAATTAGGCCCGCACTGAAATCTTTAAAAAAAACAAAAACCTATTGCCCTACACTTTTCAACTGCAAAGTTTGAATCCAAATATAGATCAAACTTCCCCAAAGTTCCAGGGTGTTCAGAACTGATGTTTTGGTTAAGGCTCACCTGTACCCTATGTCCTATTTCTTGATAGTTAAGGGCTTTAAACTAGGTTCACTGGGGGAAGAAGACCAAAGCCCTGAGGTAAGTGGGGCCTGTGATACCGGGAGGAAGCACGAGCAGGAGAGCGCAAAAGGAGAGGGTTCCTGCCTCATACTAAGAAAGCAGGACAAACAGCAAGTTATCTCAAGTGCCTATACACAAATGCAAGAAGCCTGGGAAACAAGCAGAGAGAACTGAAAGTCCTGGCACAGTCAAGGAATTATGATGTGATTGGAATAACAGAGACTTGGTGGGATAACTCCTCACATGACTGGAGTACTGTCATGGATGGATATAAACTGTTCAGGAAGGACAGGCAGGGCAGAAAAGGTGGGAGAACTACATTGTATGTAAGAGAGCAGTATGACTGCTCAAAGCTCCGGTATGAAACTAAAGAAAAACCTGAGTGTCTCTGGATTAAGTTTAGAAGTGTGAGCAACAAGGGCGATGTCGTGGTGGGAGTCTGCTATAGACCACCGGACCAGGGGGATGAGGTGGACAAGGCTTTCTTCCGGCAACTCACGGAAGTTACTAGATCGCAGGCCCTGGTTCTCGTTGGAGACTTCAATCACCCTGATATCTGCTGGGAGAGCAATACAGCGGTGCACAGACAATCCAGGAAGTTTTTGGAAAGGGTCAGGGACAATTTCCTGGTGCAAATGCTGGAGGAACCAACTAGGGGCAGAGCTCTTCTTGACCTGCTGCTCACAAACCAGGAAGAATTAGTAGGGGAAGCAAAAGTGGATGGGAACTGGGAGGCAGTGACCATGAGATGGTCGAGTTCAGGATCCTGACACAGGGAAGAAAAGAGAGCAGCAGAATACGGACCCTGGACTTCAGAAAAGTAGACTTTGACAACCTCAGGGAACTGATGGGCAGGATCCCCTCGGAGAATAACATGAGGGGGAAAGGAGTCCAGGGGAGCTGACTGTATTTTAAAGAATCCTTATTGAGGTTATAGGGACAAACCATCCCGATGTGTAGAAAGAATAGTAAATATGGCAGGCGACCAGCTTGGCTTAACAGTGAAATCCTTGCTGAGCTTAAACACAAAAAAGAAGCTTAAAAGAAGTGGAAGATTGGACAAATGACCAAGGAAGAATATAAAAATATTGCTCGGGCACGCAGGAGCGAAATCAGGAAGGCCAAATCACACCTGGAGTCGCAGCTAGCAAGAGATGTTAAGAGTAAAAAGAAGGGTTTCTTCAGGTATTTTAGCAACAAGAAGAAAGTCAAGGAAAGTGTGAGCCCCTTACTGAATGAGGGAAGCAACCTAGTGACAGAGGATGTGGAAAAAGCTAATGTACTCAATGCTTTTTTTGCCTCTGTCTTCACAAACAAGGTCAGCTCCCAGACTGCTGCACTGGGCAGCACAGCATGGGGAGGAGGTGACCAAGCCTCTGTGAAGAAAGAAGTGGTTCGGGACTATTTAGAAAAGCTGGACGAGCACAAGTCCATGGGGCCAGCTGAACTGCATCCAAGAGTGCTAAAGGAGTTGGCGGATGTGATTGCAGAGCCATTGGCCATTATCTTTGAAAACTCCTGGCGATCAGGGGAGGTCCCGGACGACTGGAAAAAGGCTAATGTAGTGCCCATCTTTAAAAAAAGGAAGAAGAAGGATCCTGGAAACACAGGCCAGTCAGCCTCACCTCAGTCCCTGGAAAAATCATGGAGCAGGTCCTCAAGGAATCAATTCTGAAGCACTTAGAGGAGAGGAAAGTGATCAGGAACAGTCAGCATGGATTCACCAAGGGTAAGTCATGCCTGACTAATCTAATTGCCTTCTATGACGAGATAACTGGCTCTGTGGATGAGGGGAAAGCTGTGGATGTGTTGTTCCTTGACTTTAGCAAAGCTTTTGACATGGTCTTCCACCGTATTCTTGCCAGCAAGTTAAAGAAGTATGGGCTGGATGAATGCACTATAAGGTGGGTAGAAAGCTGGCTAGATTGTCGGGCTCAATAAGTAGTGATCAATGGCTCCATGTCTAGTTGCCAGCCGGTATCAAGTGGAGTGCCCCAAGGTTTGGTCCCCGGGTCAGTTTTGTTCAATATCTTCATTAATGATCTGGAGGATGGTGTGGATTGCACCCTCAGCAAGTTTGCAGGTGACACGAAACTGGGAGGAGAGGTAGATACGCTGGAGGGTAGAGATAGGATACAGAGGGACCTAGACAAATTAGAGGATTGGGCCAAAACAAATCTGATGAGGTTCAACAAGGACAAGTGCAGAGTCCTGCACTTAGGACAGAAGAATCCCATGCACCGCTACAGATTAGGGACTGAATGGCTAGGTAGCAGTTCTGAAGAAAAGGACCTAGGGGTTACAGTGGACGAGAAGCTGGATATGAGTCAACAGTGTGCCCTTGTTGCCAAGAAGGCCAATGGCATTTTGGGATGTATAAGTAGGGGCATTGCCAGCAGATCTAGGGACGTGATCGTTCCCCTCTATTCGACATTGGTGAGGCCTCATCTGGAGTACTGTGTCCAGTTTTGGGCCCTGCACTACAAGAAGGACGTGGAAAAATTGGAATATGTCCAGCAGAGGGCAACAAAAATGATTAGGGGACTGGAACACATGATTTATGAGGAGAGGCTGAGGGAACTGGGATTGTTTAGTCTTCAGAAGAGAAGAATGAGGGGGATTTGATAGCTGCTTTCAACTACCTGAAAGGGGGTTCCAAAGAGGATGGATCTAGACTGTTCTCAGTGGTAGCAGATGACAGAGCGAGGAGTAATGGTCTCAAGTTGCAGTGGGCAAGATTTAGGTTGGATATTAGGAAAAACTTTTTCACTAGGAGGGTGGTGAAACACTGGAATGCGTTACCTAGGGAGGTGGTGGAATCTCCTTCCTTAGAAGTTTTTAAGGTCAGGCTTGGCAAAGCCCTGGCTGGGATGATTTAGTTGGGGATTGGTCCTGCTTTGAGCAGGGGGTTGGACTCAATGGACTCCTGAGGTCCCTTCCAACTGTGATATTCTATGATTCTATGATAGTAAATAAGCCCTATATGTGCTTTGCTAGGAAGATCCTGGCTGTTCATTGAGGAATATTTACAGAAGGCTCTTGATCCATCTTCTCTTCAGAAGATGGAATTAGGAGCTGCTTTAATGGCTAAAAGGTTAATTCTTCAAAAGGGGAAAGCCTCTTTGCTGGGAAACATAGAATTTGTTGTGTCAATTTCAGTGATTAACTGCTTTAGAAGTGATGTCCTTTAGATGAGAAAAAAGAATTGAGTTATTTCATATCTGGCCTCTTTATCATGACTCCCAGAATTAACTCACAGATTCTCTGAAGTATATAAGTATTCAAATATGTTCTATTGCCTTTTTCATTATTTTTAAAGGTTGTGTGAATTCGAACCATTTTCCTTGTATAGATAGCCTTCAAAATTTAAACAAATAACGAACAAGAATTTTCTCAAGGTGAATTTCCTCAAAATGTGTTGTCCAGGGTAATGATCATCCTGTCCCAGACACGTCTTGTTACCCTGCACCCAAAATGTTGGCTCACATTATGTTTCCGGTTCTTTTCAGCTGATGGGTGAATCAACAGCCTAACTCCTATTGCTTTTTTCCTCTATTTTAAAAATACAAATAACATTGACATTTGGGCCTATCATCACTTCCTGCTCTGAGAGCATAGGGTTCCATGGCAGGCTGATTTGGTCTGAGAGAGTGGAAGGAGAGAATGCTGTCTGTTTAGAAACTTCTCTTTACCCAGTTTCCTGGTGCATCACAAGGACGAGGCTTAGGGCTTGTCCATACTAGAAAGTTTTACCCCTTTAACTATACCAATACCCACTATCCCAGTACTGATACTGTTATACTGGTATGCCAGTATAGTTAAAGCATTACAACCCCCTAGTGTGGGTACTGTTATACTGGTATAAAGGTGCTTTATATGAATATAGTTATTCCCATCTGGGAAGAGGAATAACTATACTGGTATAAAACACCTTTATACTGGTATACCTGCATCCACACTAAGGAGGAACTGGAAACAATGCAGAAACACAGAGCTTCTGTGGCCAAGATCTTTGGGTTTAGGTGTCCAAAACTCATGGACGTACAATAGGCATATTTTCCTCAAAGGGTACAATAAGGGTCATAGACTTAATATAAAGTTAAGTGTAGTAGTTTCAGTAGGCAGACTGATGATTTATGCATTATGTTGTTATTCATTAATGTATTCAAATCTATTATCTCAATATTTAACGTTGTCAGTGGATTTTAAATGTATTTTTATTTCACACTATGAACTGTTATGTTTTGTGCGTCACTATGACAAGGATAATGTCAATAATTGCCTATTACACTACAATTCTGATGCCTTTATTAATATATTTTTTATTCAGTGAATGAATTATTTCAGAAAAAAATGGTCCTTGAGAATGAGTGTGTTTTAATGATAGTATAGAATTCTAGGCAAATAATAAGCACATTATTTGTTAACAAGCTTTTAATTAATGTGTGCTCTTGAAGATAAGTGAAAAAGAAAAGCAAATAAGCTTGAGTTCAACTTTTAAAATACTGTAATTTGTTTTGTTTTTTGCACTCTATAGATGAAAAGTGCAATATAAGAGCTGAGTATTGTTATTTCTGAATAAAGTGGATGTGCCCCTATCTCATGGTGCCCAAGACTGCGAATCACCATTGTACCTCTCTGCTTCAGCAAGAGAGAGACTTGCTGGTGTTTAAGTGAGTGTCAGCTCTCGGACCTCACTAGTCTGTTAGCCACACAAACAATCTCAGAGCTCTGCCCGTCCTTACTGTGTCTTGCAGGCAAAGTGAACTTGCAGGCACTTGGTGTATGCCAGCAACCAAACCCCTCTGAGAGCATCCCACTGTGGTATCCAGCCCTTGTCCCTGGACACAGTAATTACCAGGTTTGCTGTTCCCAAGGAAACAGTATACAAACAGCTTGAGTGGTACAACTCAGGATCAGGGCCTTTATCGCATCACAGCATGGAGATATATTTATAGTGAAACAATTATATGTTTATTATCAAAGATTAAGATTTAAGAGATACTGAGTAAGGATAATGGAAATAACAATGGTTAATATAAAACAAAAAACTATAACACACTTCTCAGAGTCTAAATTTTAACTTGAACAGGCTAGAATCATTGTCTAAAGTAATTTCTCACATAAAGCAATCTCCCAGCATCACCAACCTACATGGCTGGGATCCACCATTCATGGATTCAAAAAGTACTGTCCTTTTTTCTCCCTCAGTGATGGATAACAGGGTGCTGTCCTGGTCCTCCAGTTATAGTCCAATAAACCTCTGAAGCACATCTCTCTTCCTCCGGCTATTCTTTTTCCTGTTGACTTCCCACCTTCCTGTTGACTCTCATATAAATGGGGCTTCCATTGTGTTTGGCTTGCAATGCTTAATAAGAACCGAGGCAGACCAACGAATAAACATCCCTTCATCTGGCAAGAACAGTTTTTCATCTCTGCTGTGGGGTAACACCTTACTACAAACTATAAGGATATATTTTCCAGATGTAGACGTACCTTTTTAAATATCATCCGTACATACATTTCACAGTGATATTAATGACCAGCCTGATCCTGGCTTTCATTTAAGATCTCACATGACATTCCTTTCAGATAAATACTATGATAGCAATGTGTTAGGTGCAATGAGTTTGTGAGGCCTGCTGGCACAGAGTAGTGATTCCTTTGCCAGCTGGCACCAGTGGGCCTCTGTTCAACACTGGAATCTTCACTTGAACCTATAGCATGTAATGGTTTTGGAGGTTGGGGTTTTTGGATGGTAGTGGAGGATCCTTGTGCTTAAGGCTAAGCATGAATAGCCAAATTAATTTCAGTGGGATTACATTTGTGTGTGAGTATTTACAGGATTGGGACATTAGCTTTATGAATTATTGATGGCTCAGTTGTGCCTTGTCCAAAATTAAAAGCAAAGCACCACTGCACATGCCCCAGGGGAGCCCTGGTAGGCAGTGTGACCCAGGGAAGGCAGAATACCGCCGGGAACTCCATGATGCACAGGTAGATGTGTATACTGGCACTATGGGCTGCTATGTGAAAACCTCATCGCTGTTCCTCACTGTGCCCTTAGTGCACCATGGAAGATGGGAAGGCTTGTTGCACTCTCCCCATGCCACACTGTAAATATGTGTAAGGACTATGAACAATGTGGCCCTTTAATATCACTTAATTTACATACTGATCTAAGTTATTAACAGTAAATAGTCCTTAACAATCTTATCTAAGAATTTCCAAACTCTTCCATTTTTATATTTTGTAACTACAATAATCAGTCATGGCTGGTCATAAATATAAATGGAAGGGTAACCACCTTTCTGTATACAGTGCTATAAAATCTCTCCTGGCCAGAGGCAAAACCCTTTCACCTGTAAAGGGTTAAGAAGCGAAGGTAACCTAGCTGGCACCTGACGCAAAATGATCAATGAGAGGACAAAATACTTTCAAATCTGGAGGGGGGGTGGGCAAAGGGTTAGTCTGTCTGTGTGATGCTTTTGCCGGGAACAGATCAGGAATGCAGCCTTACAACTCCTGTAAAGTTAGTAAGTAATCTAGCTAGAAATGTGTTTAATGGCTGGTAAAATAAGCTGTGCTGGATGGAATGTATATTCCTGTTTTTGTGTCTTTTTGTAACTTAAGGATTTGCCTAGAGGGATTCTCTATGTTTTGAATCTGATTACTCTGTAAGGTATTTACCATCCTGATTTTACAGAGGTGATTCTTTTACCTTTTCTTTAATTAAAATTCTTCTTTTAAGAACCTGATTAATTTTTCATTGTTCTTAAGATCCAAGGGTTTGGGTCTGTGTTCACCTGTACAATTTGGTGAGGATTCTTATCAAGCCTTCCTCAGGAAAGGGGGTGTAAGGCTGGGGGGTGGGATATTTTGAGGGGAGATGTCTCCAAGTGGACTCTTTCCCTGTTCTTTGTTTAACATGCTTGGTGGTGGCAGCATACGGTTCAAGGATAAGGCAAAGTTTGTACCTTGGGGAATTTTTGAACCTAAGCTGGTAAGAATAAGCTTAGGGGTCTTTCCTGCAGGTCCCCACATCTGTACCCTAGAGTTCAGAGTGTGGAAGGAACCTTGACAGCTGCTTTTTTAATCAGAAAACAATTTAGTAACTATAAATTAAAGTTTGCTTGGTAGTCCATAGAATTTATGGCCAGAGCCTCAGCTAGTGTGTATCTGTGTAACTTCATTAAAGATCAAGATTTCTACCAACAGAAGATATGACCCTATGTTTATATGGGTCCAGCAGATAAAATGAAAAAAAAAACTATATAACTAAATCTCAAGTTTATGAAAGTCTTGGGAGACACCCAAAACTTTCATAAAATCAGATTTTGTAAAATTTGGGTCACTCAAGCTCATAATCTTGGTTTAATCTCTAACTACTTACTCTCTTCCCTTTAAGAAAAGGAGTACTTGTGGCACCTTAGAGACTAACCAATTTATTTGAGCATAAGCTTTCGTGAGCTACAGCTCACTTCATCGGATGCATACTGTGGAAAGTGTAGAAGATCTTTTTATATACACACAAAGCATGAAAAAATACCTCCTCCCACCCCACTCTCCTGCTGGTAATAGCTTATCTAAAGTGATCACTCTCCTTACAATGTGTATGATAATCAAGTTGGGCCATTTCCAGCACAAATCCAGGTTTTCTCACCCCCCCCCCACACACACACACAAACCCACTCTCCTGCTGGTAATCCTGTTGTCATCATGAATAGGTCGGAATATGAAAAAGAGGCTGCTCGGCAGCTCTCCAACACCACTTTCTACAAGCCATTACCCTCTGATCCCACTGAGAGTTACCAAAAGAAACTACAGTATTTGCTCAAGAAACTCCCTGAAAAAGCACAAGATCAAATCCGCACAGACACACCCCTGGAACCCCGACATAGGATATTCTATCTACTACCCAAGATCCATAAACCTGGAAACCCTGGGCACCCCATCATCTCAGGCATTGGCACCCTGACAGCAGGACTGTCTGGCTATGTAGACTCCCTCCTCAGGCCCTATGCTACCAGCACTCCCAGCTACCTTCGAGACACCACTGACTTCCTGAGGAAACTACAATCCATTGGTGGTCTTCCTGATAACACCATCCTGGCCACTATGGATGTAGAAGCCCTCTACACCAACATTCCACACAAAGATGGACTACAAGCCATCAAGAACACTATCCCCGATAATGTCACGGCTAACCTGGTGGCTGAACTTTGTGACTTTGTCCTTACCCATAACTATTTTACATTTGGGGACAATGTATACCTTCAGATCAGCGGCACTGCTATGGGTACCCGCATGGCCCCACAGTATGCCAACATTTTTATGGCTGACTTAGAACAACGCTTTCTCAGCTCTCGTCCCCTAATGCCCCTACTCTACTTGCGCTATATTGATGACATCTTCATCATCTGGACCCATGGAAAAGAAGCCCCTGAGAAATTCCACCATGATTTCAACAATTTCCATCCCACCAACAACCTCAGCCTGGTCCAGTCCACACAAGAGATCCACTTCCTGGACACTACAGTGCTAATAAACGATGGTCACATAAACACCACCCTATACAGGACACCTACTGACCGCTATTCCTACCTACATGCCTCCAGCTTTCACTCTGACCACACCACACGATCCATCATCTACAGCCAAGCTCTGCGATACAACCGCATTTGCTCCAACCCCTCATACAGAGACAAACACCTACAAGATCTCTATCAAGCATTCTTATAACTACAATACCCACCTGCGGAAGTGAAGAAACAGATTGATAGAGCCAGAAGAGTTCCCAGAAGTCATCTACTACAGGACAGGCCTAACAAAGAAAATAACAGAACACCAATTGCCGTCACCTTCAGCCCCCAACTAAAACCTCTCCAACGCATCATCAAGGATCTACAACCTATCCTGAAGGATGACCCATTGCTCTCACAAATCTTGGGAGACAGGCCAGTCCTTGCCTACAGACAGCCCCCCAACCTGAAGCAAATACTCACCAGCAACCACATACCACACAACAGAACCACTAACCCAGGAACCTATCCTTGCAACAAAGCCCGTTGCCAACTGTGCCCACATATTTATTCAGGGGACACCATCACAGGGCCTAATAACATCAGCCACACTATCAGAGGCTAGTTCACCTGCACATCCATCAATGTGATATATGCCATCATGTGCCAGCAATGCCCCTCTGCCATGTACATTGGTCAAACTGGACAGTCTCTACGTAAAAGAATAAATGGACACAAATCAGATGTCAAGAATTATAACATTCATAAACCAGTCAGAGAACACTTCAATCTCTCTGGTCACACGATTACAGACATGAAAGTTGCTATATTACAACAAAAAAACTTCAAATCCAGACTCCAGCGAGAAACTGTTGAATTGGAATTCATTTGCAAATTGGATACAATTAACTTAGGCTTGAATAGAAACTGGGAGTGGCTTAGTCATTATGCAAGGTAACCTATTTCCCCTTGTTTTTTCCTACCCCCCCCCCCAGATGTTCTTGTTAAACCCTGGATTTGTGCCGGAAATGGCCCACCTTGATTATCATACACATTGTAAGGAGAGTGGTCACTTCAGACAAGCTATTACCAGCAGGACAGTGGGTTTGTGTGTGTGTGGGGGGAGAAAATCTGGATTTGTGCTGGAAATGGCCCAACTTGATTATCATACACATTGTAAGGAGAGGTTTCAGAGTAGCAGCCGTGTTAGTCTGTATTCGCAAAAAGAAAAGGAGGACTTGTGGCACCTTAGAGACTAACCAATTTATTTGAGCATGAGCTTTCGTACTAGCTCACGAAAGCTCATGCTCAAATAAATTGGTTAGTCTCTAAGGTGCCACAAGTACTCCTTTTCTTTTTGCGAATACAGACTAACACGGCTGTTACTCTGAAACCTCTCCTCCCTTTGACTCACACATCCAGGCTAGGTCTTGCAACTACTGCCTGCACAACATCTCTAAGAGCTGTCCTTCCCTCTCTGCACACACTGCCAAAACTTGTGTTCAAGCTCCGAAGTACTCTGACTGCTGAAATCTCCTCTCTGACCTTGATGCTTGCAACATACTCCCTCAAAGTGCATTCCAAACACAGCTAATAAGATCCTCTTCTTGGCTTATTGCTTTGATGCCAGCACTCCCCTCTTTAACTTCCCCCAGTGACTCTCCCTCTTCCACTACATCAAGCATAAACCTCTTGTACTTACTTTCAAAGTCCTCCATAATATAGCCCCACTGTACCTATCCAACCTTATATCTTATGGGAAGGGCAGCTCTTGCCTTCGCTCTTCCAATGATGCCAATCTCAACTGCCCACTTCTCTGCTTCTCCAAAAAGCACTTTCATGCTTTTTCCAGTACCACCTGTTACGAGTGGGAAAAGCTCCCAGGGAAAAACCAAAATGCTGCCGCCTTATGAATATATATAAATAATAATAATAAATGCAATACTACTGCTAGATTGGGGTACACCAAGGCATTTCAGAAAAAAAGGGAATTTTGTTAAATTGGAGTTCATAAAATCCAGGTTTACCTGTAATGGAATTATAAAGAGAATCAGTTTTGCTATGCAGCTGATTAGCCCCACAAAGATACAAACTGTATTTCAGATGGAAAAATGAATAAATGATTAAAACTTGTGAAAAAAAAACCCCAGAAACTACTGACATAATAAACTGAGATTTATATGAAAAGGATCCCTTTTGCTTCTGTGGGGTATTAGAGAACTTCATCCATATTTCTAGACTACATTTGTTAACACTGAAATAACTCAAATGACTAGTAGGTTTTTAAAAGCACTGACAACTATGCAAGGGGGAAAAAATGAAGCAATTTTTTTATCTTCTCCCTACCTCCTTTCAGGAGTGTATGCACTCCGAATACACGGTGTTATGCAGAGTAAAACCTGTGTAATGTAAAACTTTGTGCTACACATTTCAAATTGGTTTGACTCTTTCCCCTTCCCAAGTGCCTGTGTGCATTCACACACACACAGACTCTTAAGCTTAAACCCTCACAGAGTATTTCCCAGGACTCTGGGGCTCAGGGCTTCGCTCCCGCAGGAGGTGCCAGGGCTTATAGCCTCAGCCCCACAGGGTGCGTGGGGACTTGGGGCTTCAGCCTCATGGGAGACACCAGAGCCCGGGGCTTTAGCCCCGTGGGAGGCACTGGGGCTCAGGGCTTCTGTCTTGCAGGTTTGAAAATATTTTTCAGAGCTCTGCTCCGGACAGCTCTGTCTGAATTTAAGCCCTGCACATACTCAGGCACAGTCTTCTCCAAATTGCTATCTCCTCCCATTTATTCAAGTTCCGTCTTTTATAGTGATTTTAAAAAAGTCTTTTAATTAATGTTTCAGTCAGAAACCTCACTGATGACTCTGACTAAGAACTAAGCAGCTGTAAGTGACTCGATGTGTTGCCTTTCAAAGCTCAGGCTTGTGGGCATAATGTGACTGCCTGCAGGAATCGGGAAGTATATTTCCATCTGGCTAAAGTGTGGCAAATTATCTGCATGCAAATACAGGACCCACATATGCAAATGTTTGTAAGATTGGACCCACAGGTAGTTTGCTTTCCTCTGAAAGCAGTAGGCCAGATTACTTCCCTCAAACCAGTACAGTGCTGTAGTTAGCCAGTTGGGAATATCACAGGCACAGAATGGAGTTCTCAGCTGGCATAAACTGGTATAATCAGCTCCTGTACTAATTGCCCCACCCCCAACCTTGCATAGGAGATGGGAGATAGCACAGCACCGATCAGTAAGGTCCGGTGGGATCAACCATTTCTCAGCTAGTGTATGGTTCTGTGGAGACCTTAGCCACCTGGGTAGGTTAGAGATGCCCACAGGCTGCTTTTATACCAGGGCTGGTGCAAATCAGCCATGGAAACAGGAAGCTGTAATCAGCTCCTGGTACTGCACCACTCACACTCGCTCTCCTGTGCCACGAAGATCTCACCACAGGAGGGAATCTGGCAAAGTAACTACCTGGACCTATGTTCTGCTCCAGTGTGACATTTTTTATATTTACCCACATTTTTAATTTCTCTGGCATTGGAATTGTAGTTCTCCACTGAAAGAAGAGAGAGAAAAAGTCACAAAAATTACTCATCTAAGGATTTTTTTAATATACCTTCTAAGAAAATATCCAGGAAATCAAATGTAAGTTCAGCTAACAGCACAAGGCCTATATTAGGAAAGACAGGAGTGTCTTTCTCAAACTAGGAGCATTGCAGAAATAATGGTTTCACTCTCTGGGGAACAAACTTTTGAAAGCCTTATTTTTGAATTATCATGATTGAGCGAGGAGAGTACCTGAGCGTGTTACTTTTAAATTTTTGAATGTCAACTTAACTATCAGCTCAAAACTGTTTTTATTTTTAAAGGAGGAGAGAGGGGAGACAGCTGTTAATTAAGTACATTTTAGAATCAATCAATATATGTAAAGTGAATAGTGATGAAAACTGACTTCATAGGCACTGAGGCATCGGTGTGGAAAGTGTCTGTCTCTCCTCTTGAACCAGTCCTGTCTGGCAGAGATTTTGAAGATCTAGAATTATTTCTGTCCTTGACATATCCATTTATTTTAAAAGGTCAGAAAGAAATCCTGATTTATTAATTAATCACCAATTTCATTTGTAAAGAGCTTTGGGCTTAAACTATTCATTAATAATTGCACTAAACCCTGAATATGCCATGAATGTGTGATGGAAAGAAGGATCATTTTCCATATTTTGGTGTGACAGGTGCTTAAGAAACCTAAATAATAGTTTTAAAACCTACTTTTTAATTTTAATTATAATATTAATATTCCCAATCTATCCCCTAGTTAAGTTAAAGGCAAAACTTCCATTGCCTTAAATGGGAGAAGGATCCATTGAAAATCCAAATTCAGATTTTCAAAAAGTCTAAATTTAGGCTCCTCAATAGAGCTGTTGGGAATTCTTGAACAAAATGTCTTTTTTCCATAAAAAAACTGAAACTTTTTAAACAAAAACTTCCAATTTTTCCTTCAGAAGCTCTTTTCATTTCAAAATTTAAATTAATGTATAGTGAAAACATTTTAAAAAATTATTGAAACAAAATGTTTTGATTGACCCAAACAGATTTTTGTGTGGGAAGTGGTGGATTTACAGTTCATGAAAAATTTTGACATTTTGTACCGATTTGGGAGGAGGAAAAATTTTTCAAAATCACAATTTTTTTCTGGGTTGGGAAAACCGTTTCCCAGCCCTACGGCACTTCCAAGTAAACCGACCGTTTTTCAAAAGTGCTGAGCACCAGAAGTTCTCATGACCTGGTGGAGAATAGGAGAGAACAGTCCAGGAGTTGCAGGGGCTGGTATGTGAGGAGAAGTTTTTGTAGAGTTGAGTAAAGGGTGAGGGCAGTGACATGCATTGATCAGTCTCACATACAAGTCCACATAAGTATTTTTACCAGAAACAATATTATACACTTTACCTATTAAAATTCATTTAACATGATTGTCAAGAAACAGCTTTTATAAGTACTTTACAAAACCATTCTGCTGTCAATTTAACTGATATGTCCCCCTTTAAAGCATTTCTTAAACAAAAATATTTGGATATCAAAATAATAAAAGTAATGTATTAAACAAATACACAGGTCCGTGTTAATACTGTTGTTTTGTGATACATATATTTACTCTTGAAAAGAATGTGTGGGGGTTTTTGTTTTGTTTTGTTTCAGACTTGGGAGCTTCTAAATCCATAATTAGCATCTAAATGAAAGTGGCCTATGTAAGTATTTGGGGAATCTGTTTATGTAAGGCTTATTAATTCTGTTTGATATTCAGATATCTTTTTATGTATATCTGTGTCAGACTGCAACCTCCATTTTGAATGTAGGGCTTGCTGCCTTTTCTGTTCTTTTACCTCCACGTGGAACTGAAGTTTCAAGGGATGGTAGCATAGGGCTAACAATAGAGGGTTGTTAAACCTTGATGATCCTTCATTCAAATTGAAGAACACTTAGACAAAGAGTTGGCTGCCACTCAGTCTGCCCAAATAGGCTGGTAACTAAGGAATGGATCACCTGGTGAGAGAGTTTTGATTGCTTGATAAGGCAGAATAGAGGCTCACCTGAAAAAGGGGATGGGAGATTATAAAAGAGAATGGCTTTCAGCAGCCAGGGCCATCCTTAGGCATACGCAGCTGCGTAGGGCACCTGAAAGTTTGGGGCACCCCTGGGTCTCCCTATCCCTGTTCTGACCCTTCCTGCAGGCTCCCACCACAACTGGCTGCTGCGGCCTAGTGAGTCTTCCTCTGGAGGGGATCTGGTACTTAAAAGTGAAAAAGCCTTCCAGCTTGCCAGACTTATTAGCACAACATTGAAACTGTTAAAGAGCCACTCAAGTGGTAATGAAGCCATTTAACGGGCATTTGCCAACCCCCATACTGTCCATTTTTGAATTTACTGACAAAAACAGTTGTGCATCACTATAATAATTACTCAGAACATGTTAGTCTACACAGGACCTAAGTTTAAAATTTGCTTTAAAATATTTCATTAGTGTGTTGCTGAAAATTCTAAAATCACATCTCTAAAGAATCCTTGCATAGATTTTTAGATACACAATCTGAGTATTCATCTTTAGCCTTAAATGCTTGGATCTTCAGACATATTGTTTTTTAAATAAATCCATCAAAAGACCACCATTATCTAAAATACACGTGCGAGCCTGGGCTGCTGTTGGGCATAGGGGCACCAGTTTAATAATACGGCAGAGGGCCCCATAAATCCTAAGGACAGCCCTGTCAGCAGCCATTTTGAGAAGAGACCAGGAGCGGAGGAAGGGTCCTGACTGCATATATCAGATCCTATGAATCTGAAGAGAAGCCGTGTGTGGGAGGGGAGGAAGCTGGAATTCACAGAGAACTCTGTCCCAAGCCCAGAGAACTTTCCAGAGTGGTGAGTACATGGAAGCAGGCTTGTTTGTTATTTTTGTCTGTGTATCTCTTGTGCTATCTAAATTAAGAGTAATGATGTTTTAGAATGCTGTGCAAAGTCTGTTTTCTTTCATTGGCATGTGCCTCTGTGGAGTTAAACTGTAAACTTAAGAGATCCACAAGGTGAGGTTCTGGAAAAGAGTGTGCTTAAGTTATGAGGAAGTCCGAGGGGGTCAATCTAGTCCTAGGGACCACAGGGTCCCAGTTCTGAGAGGGTTCTAAATAGATGATATGCACCCTGAGAGTGCCTAGACCTCAGCCACGGAGAGTGCCTGGATTCTGTTTGGGAGGCTTAAAGTACATGTAGCCTAGTGAGTTGGGCCCTAAGCACAACAGTCAGCTTAGTGAATATCCAGACAGGGGAGCTCTAGGTAGGTTGCAGTGTGTGACAAACTGACTTTCAAAGATGCTTGAATATATGAGGCACCTGTTGATTTCAGTGAGGTCTGTGGGTACTCACTACGTACACTTTGTGCCCTAATGATGGATTTAGCGTTGACATGTTCAAAGCACTGTAGGAAATTTAGCCATACTCTTCTGTTATAATTAATGGCATCCTCTGCACTGCTTTGAGATTCTCATCCTACGAACCATCTCTAGGGGGCCAAATTTGAACATTTTGGCTAATAAGTGCTTGTTTATTTTATTGCTAATACAAGCTTTGTTTTATATTCTCAACAACTCATTCCTTGGTTTTTAAAGGCTTGAATTATGCAATTCTAATGGTTTGTTAAGTGAAGTTTTTGGTTTGTCAGAGTATTCAGAGGGCAGATGCTGCTGAGCTGGGTTGAAAGATGAACCAAATTAAAATGAACCAATTATATGATAGCAGAAAGTTGGGCAGAAGTTGTTTAAGTGAGGTGTTCATAAATGCTGTGTGAAGAACATACCTAAGAGATTTAAACAACTGTAAATTCTCTATTTCAGCTATTCACTTTGCAAGAGGTTCCGTCAGAGAAACTGCATGCCAATGGGATTATCTTCCATGGAAATATCTTAATCATATGCAGCCGGATAGGATTTCATTCTGTTGGCAGGTGGCACGAGATGGCGGTGCTATAAGAGGTGCTAAGCAGGAGTATTTTTGCCCCTACCCCATTCCCTTACCCCTAAAAATACTAATTGTTTATTTCTGAAAACTCCAAAATATACCAACTCAACACATAGTAATAGACTTGATAAAAAGTCCACGTTAAGTAAGATGAACAGTATTTTACAGGTAATACTAAATCAGCACCTCCTTGAGCTGCTTGGGGCCCTAAGCAATTGCTTACTCTGCTTATGCCCACTGTCCCCATTGAGGTAACTACAGAAGTAACAACACAGTCATTTCCCTGCATTGTAGTAATCAGGATGTGGTGAAGAGTATTAAACTTAAGACTATCCTAGTGAGAAAGAGAGAGGCTCTGTAGGCCAGTGATTGGGGCCATGCACACACCCCAGGAGGTGTGAGACAGAGTACAATCCCCTGCTCCAGTCACTTTTGCTATTTATCCACATTGGAACACCTTGCTCAATTATTGCTCAGAGTTTACTTTTTACTACCTTTAGAAATACTGGAATTAAATTTCAATTTTTTTAAATTAAACACTATTTCTCATTGAGTCTCTCTGGAGTCTTATGGAGTTCAAAAGGTAAATGCTTCCCATTTACTTATGCTGTCATTATAAATAAGCCACTTTAAAAATCAATAAAACAAAAGAACTTTGATAAAATTAAAAATAAAAATAAAACACCACTAAACACTTCATCAAATGCTAGAATAAAATGAAAAATCGATAAAGTCAAAGATTTCAGTTTATGGTTTGTTATATGTCAAATCTCTTGTACTTGCAGATAATATAACTGTCTAGTACTCTAGATAGCAGATGACAAGGCCAATAAAGGGTGTCGGATAGGCTGGGCTATGAGGTTATTGCCATACCCAAAAGATATTTACAACTCTGTAACATAATATAAAATAAAACATCACATCAAGATAAGTGTTATACTACCAGTGTCATTGTACTGAAGGAATGGGCAAACAGATATAGATAAAAACTTTTTGTGTACTGTTGTAATTCTAAATGTAAGTAGAGTCTGAATGAGCTATCCCCTGACATCTAATGATGAGCTGGGGGAAAAGACTTCAAGGGGTGGAAGGTGAAACCCATGAATGCACCTTTGAACTTTTGGTCTTTGCTAACCAAGGACACCCAAGTGTGAGTGGGGTGAGTGGAGGGAGAGGGGAGTGATGTGTTAAAGGGATGTTTTCATTGGAACTGGGAGGCAAAGGACACTGCCCAACACACTGTGGGGCTGGGTTTCCTTATGAGCACATGCTTTTGAATGTGGCTGTGGTGTTTTTCCAAATTAATCCTTGGTTACCTTTCCCTTTTAATAAAAATTCTCTTTTGTTATATATAGACTCAGTGCTTGCAAGAGCGGAAGTATTGTCTCTTAGAGGTGCCCGGGGTAGTGGTAAATTTTCCCAGATTACTTGTTGGGGGCTCAAGCCAGTTATGTTTTGTATTGTTAAGAACCCCTATACATTAAACCTAGCCCTTGTTGCTATTGACTCCACCTGGTCATCAGTCTAGATAGCTGGATGGGAACGGCCCATTCAAGTCAATGGACCTTTAGGGAGAACAATAGGTCTTAGAAGAAGCTAATCTCTCACCAGGGAGCCTTCCTGAGGATGCTGCAAACAGCATCCAAGTCATGGCTGCTATGACGCTACAGGGGCATGTGACCAGATCACCTGGTACTGGACTCCATGTTGGAATACCAGTATTTTTCCACTGAAGGGTTCCCGCTATATGCAAAAGCTAATTAAGGCAGGGGAGTGACATCATCGTGGTTCTTCACTGACTCCTCACCCAAAGGAGATTCTTGGAAACACTTGAGGAACAAGGACTTAACTGGGGGGAAGTGTTGGACCCAGGCTAGAGGGATTTCTAGCCTGCGAAAGAATATCTGGGTTTTTTAAACTGCAAGCAAGTACAGCTTGCCCCTTAAAAGCCTGCAGCTGGCTTAAATAATCATTTAGGGTGAGAATTTGCTATTTATGTCCAATCTCTTTAGTATATTAAGCTTAGATTGCATTTTTATTTATTTGCTAGGTGACCTGCTTTGATCTGTTTGCTATGCCTTATAATCACTTAAAATCTATCTTTTGTAGTTAATAGATTTGCTTTTGCTTTATCACAGACCAGGGTGTGGGAGTTATAACTTGCAGCAAAAAGCTGTTGTACATTCTCTCTCCACACTGGGGGAGCAGGGTGATTTTCAACAGCATATGCTGTACAGATCTCCATGCAGCGCAAGACAATATAATTTTGGGTTTACCCTCCAGAGGCGGTGGTGGTGTGTACCCGTGAATAGCTTGGCAGTTCCTTAGCTGAAACCTTCCCATGCAGAGCTGATCTCATCATCTGTGTGTAGTTGCAGCTGGGTGTGTCCCTACCTGTATGTGTGCTGGAGGAGGCTTGAGGGCCTGCCACAGCAGAACAGTGTAAAGGGAGCCCAGACTAGTGGGTCAGGTGAGCTCAGTGGTGCCCCAGTTCCAGGTGGCACCCCAGGGAGAACCAGTCATTGCAGCATTCACTTGTTAATGTCTTTTTAGAGTTATAGTTCCAAATGTAAGTGACTGTATAACTAGTGACTTCATTGTGCTATTGACAGTTGGAGAAATATCACAAATGTGAGAGGTGTCTGTTGTCACATGCTTGAGGCAATTATCTATATAGTCTAATTTGCTATCAACTCCACTTGGCATAGGACTGTCTTACCCCTTGGAGCTACTAGATACATTTAAATTAACAAATTGTCAAGATGAAATTGGGAAAGGAAAGCGAGAAGAGATCATTTCTTTAACTTCACCTCCATCAGTCGTTTTAAAGTCTAAGTGAGGTGGGCTATCCTTCTTGAAAGTAAAGATATAGCACCCATCCACCAAACTGAATGCAGTTTGTTTTTCATGCCCCCTCTTCATCAACCCAGGAATACCTAAGTGAGAATCCGAAGGGCTGTATGTAGCTCCCTTGGCAGGAAACAGGAACCAAAAGTTTACTGTCAGTCATTCCAAGTGTATTAAATGAGAATCTTCACAGCAGTCAGTTTCATCTCTGGCTTTGAGGCATAGATGAAGACTTCTGCTGATTGTATAATGGGCCCAAACTCCTGAGGCTTTATGCCACTTCTGCCAGTCATTTAGGCTTTTCAATGTGGAGTCAAATTAGAAGAAAAAAAGCAAATGCTAAACAAATTTTTCCTCTTTCCCTAGGAAGGCATACAGTAGGAGCTACTCCCAATAATTAGGATCACTGCTTAGCTCCAGACTTGGCAGTTAAAAAGCTTGCAATTACTCTATCATCTGGCTCATTGTGTTTTAGCAGCTCTTCCACCAGACCACAGCTGCTACACCATGAATATTTTTTTCTGCTTGAAGATCACCACCCCACAACTCCCTTTCCTCAATCTTGGACTTTTGAGTATAGGGAAAATCCCTCATGGGAGGACATGTGGAGGTTGAAAGTGACAAACTGCAATATGTTATGCCAATAAATTAAGGGGCATCAGGTGCTGACTTAGAAGTTCAGAATCTCAATTGCTTAAACTCCTGAGCCAAGTCACAGCTCATCCCTCTCCTAGCTGTATATAGCTGAGAAGAATAATGTTCAAAAAAAGACTAGTTCAGTAACTGGTACATATCTGCCAGGTGATTCAATGTTGGACCATCATTCATCAACTGAGAAAACCACTCCATGCACTGTTTTCCACTTGGGGCCTTTCCATTGACACTATCTCTATATGCTGTTTTACCAGGTTACTTGCCAGGTTATGCAGCTAGTTGTTATCCATGTCTTCTCCCTGGGTGCAGATCGGAAAAAAGAGATTCCTTCCTTGACTAGCCCTGGTCCCCACTCTATTGAAAATGATGAGGGGATACAGTACAAAAATCATGTAGGTTACTTCATTTTGACCACTGAGGTCATGGTTCACTTGGCCATCATAGTCTGATGCAGCTTCCTTTTCATACTAAGCACAGTAAGTGTGTTATCAGTTTGCAACTGGAAATTTGGTTCCTGTGATGCAATGCTGCAAAAAGGATGAAAGCTACAATGATTTGGGAGGGAGTTGAAATGTCTCAAATTTATTTCAGGGTTGACTTATTAATACAGCTTGGTACATATAATGCTAAATTATTTACACTTCTGTTACTATTGCTCAGAGTTAGGGAGCTCTATTATGTGAATTCTGTGATGGCTAAGTTTAAATGTCCTTTGGAACGCCGCGTAAAAGGGTTGTGAGGAGAAATTTTGCCTGGGTTTGACTTGCCCTCTGTTTTTCAGAGCTTTTCATTTAGTGATCCAGTATCATCCCACAATTTGGCTTCAGATTAATAGTACAGGCTGTGAAAAGACCACTCTGGATATGTTTACACAGTAAAGAAAACCCTGTGGCTAGCCTGTGCCAACTGTCTCCGGCTCGCATTACATGGCTGTTTCATTGCTGTGTAGGCTTCCAGGCTCAGACTGGAACCCAAGCTCTGGGAGCTTCTCACCTTGCAGGGTCCTAGACATTGGACTCCAGCCTGAGCCCAGATATCTACATAGCAATGAAACACCCTGCAGCCCAAGCCCTGTGAGCCTGAGTCAGCTGGCATGGACCAGCATGGGTTTTTCTTTGCTGTGTAGACATATCCTCAGAGCCAAACAAATTTCTCTTATAATGATGTCTTTGTAACAATGACTCCCAAGTCTATCTTTCTGCTCCTGACTAGTTTCCGTCTATCTAATCCTGCATCTCAGCTTCTCTCTGACATCTCCTTGTAGATGTCTTGCCAGTATCTTAAACTTCATATGGTGAAAACAGACCATTTCACTTTCCTTCCCAAGCCCTCTGCTCTTCCTTTATTAGGTCACTGCTGCTAGCAACATCATCCCCCCCAGTCACTTGGAAACCCACAATCTGGGTGTCCTCTTCAGCTCCACCCAGTGTCTAGACCAGGGACAGGCAAACTTTTTGGCATGAGGGCCGCATCGGGTTTCGGAAATTGTATGGAGGACCCCTACCACTGCCCCCATTCAACCCTCCTGTTCCCCACCCTCTGACTGCCCTGACCCCATCCACACCCCTGACCACTCCCCCAAACTCCCCTGCCCTCTATCCCATCCCCCTGCCCCCTTACCACGCTGCCTGGAGCACCGGTGGCTGGCGGCACTACAGCCGTGCTGCCCGGCTGGAATCAGCCACGCCACCGCACAGCACTGAGCACTGGGTCAGGCCAGGCTCTGCAGCTGTGCTGCCCCAGGAGCTCACAGCCCTGCCACCAAGAGCCTTGTGCCAGGGGCGCAGTGAGCTGAGGCTGCCGGGGAGGAGGAACAGCAGGGGAGGAGCCGAGGGCGAGCCTCCCGGGCCAGGAAGGAGGGTCCCACGGGCTGGATGTGGCCCATAGGCCATAGTTTGCCCACCTCTGGTCTAGACCCACATATGGAGCAAATAATTAAGCAACCAGTTTTCAAACACCTAGAAGATAATAAGGTGATAAGTAACAGCATGGATTTGTCAAGAACAAATCATGTCAAACCAACCTGATAGCTTTCTTTCACAGGGTCACAAACTTTGTGGATGGGGGAGGAGGGGAAGCAGTGAATGTGGTATATCTTGACTTTAGTAAGGCTTTTGATAACTTTCTTGCATGACCTCATAAACAAACTAGGGAAATACAACCTAGATGGAGCTACTATAAAGTGGGTGCATAACTGGCTGGAAAACCATTCCCAGAGAGTAGTTATCAGTGGTTCACAGTCAAGATGGAAGGGCATATCGAGTGGTATCCCATAGGGATCAGGTCTGCATCTGGTTCTGTTCAATATTTTCATCAATGTTTTAGATAATGGCATAGAGACTACATAAAATTTGTGGACAATACCAAGCTGGGAGGCGTTGCAAGAGCTTTGAAGGATAGGATTAAAATTCAAAATGATCTGGACAAACTGGAGAAATGGCCTGAAGTAAATAGGATGAAATTCAATAAGGATAAATGCAAAGTACTCTACTTAGGAAGGAACAATCAGTTGCACACATACAAAATGGGAAATGACTGCCTAGGAAGGAGTACTGCAGAAAGGGATCTGGGGGGTCATAGTGGATCACAAGCTAAATATGAGTGAACAGTGTAACAGTGTTGCAAAATAAAGCAAACATCATTCTGGGATATATTAGCAGGAGTGTTGTAAGCAAGTAATTCTTCTGCTCTACTCTGCACTGCTTAGGCCTCTGCTGAAGTATTGTGTCCAGGTCTGGGCACTACATTTCATGAAGGATGTGGACAAATGGGAGAAAGTCCAGAGAAGAGCAACAAAAATTATTAAAGGTCTAGAAAACATGACCTATAATAAAGATTGAAAAAATTGGGTTTGTTTAGTCTGGAGAAGAGAAGACTGAGAGAGGACGTAACAGTTTTCAAGTACATAAAAGGTTGTTACAAGGAGGAGAGAGAAGAATTGTTCTTAACTTCTGAAGGTAAGACAAGAAGCAATGGGCTTAAATTGCAGCAAGGACAATTTAGGTTGGAAATTAGGAAAAATTTCCTAATTGTGAGGGTAGTTAAGCACTGGAATAAATTCCCTCGGGACGTTGTGAAATCTTCATCATTGGAGATTTTTAAGAGCAGGTTAGCTGAACCCTTGTCAAACAATGAGACATAAGCCAGAGAATACAGCAGCTATCTGCATTCTGATTACTTGCCTCTCTTGTTTTTATGTGGTTTTCAGAAGGTGAGAAGGATATCTGTGGTAACAAAGAAGATAAAAGCAGATTTTCATGGGCTGGGACACTCTCTTATCCAGCATTTCCCAACCAAAGGTAGATGACCCTAGTCTTGCTCTCCCAATGCAAATGTGCTCCTACAGCTGAGCATAAAGCATCATCTGGCTCTTTGAAAGCCACTTGCCTTCTGTCCCTGCTTCTGCAGCAGCCCCAATGAAGCTGGAACATCTTATATGTACTGGGCTGCTAGCTCAGACAGCAGTTGGTCCAAGTTTTTCTCCTCTGCACCCGCTGTGAGGTGACTAAGAACCTATGTGAT
Source organism: Lepidochelys olivacea (assembly GCF_965140295.1). NCBI lineage: Eukaryota > Metazoa > Chordata > Testudines > Cheloniidae > Lepidochelys > Lepidochelys olivacea. The sequence continues at coordinate 101,789,147 of NC_140414.1, forward strand.
CATGTCCCATGAGCCAGGAATTGATATTTCTGATGAGCGAAGAACAAGAAAAGGGAGCTACAAAACAAGAGAAAAAATATATTTAGGTCATAATAGTCAATAACATGGAGAACATAAGGAACAACCAAGGTAGATAAGGACAGGACAGAGAAAATGGAGGAAGACTGCAACTACTGTGGTGGGACACAGGTACCTCTCTCACTAAATGCAATTCATGGTAAGGGAGGCTATCTGTCTATGCATTGCACCATTTTCATTACCATGGTATCTCCACATACATTCATGTGTGAATTAATCCAAGTAATATTACTCAGAAAAATCTACTTAGCACTGTGACAGTTTCAGTGTAACTGCACTGCACCCTCCAGTCCATGGTCCACTCCAGCAGTGTCTGGTCAGGACTCAGGACTCCTGTCTTCACCTGTCCCAGAAGGGAGTGGGGCATGTGTCCCTACCCAGACTGGGGTTTTTAAGGCTTCAGAGCCCTCTGCTTTACATTGATATTCCCCAGAAAGCCAGTCTGCCTAAAGGCCAGCATCTGTGCTTTGCTTTCTCCCCAAGAGCTATGAACAGTGTATTTCTAGCAGTTGAAAGTTACCACACAGCTCTTTCTAAACAAGCACATTTATTCTTAAGATAAAAGCATTACCGAGAAAACATATAAAATAATAAAAGTTCTGACATGTTTACTAAAATCCTACCAGAAGTCACCTCCTAGTCTAGCACAGGGCTCTGGGAGGTATCAGTATTTCCAATCCTTCTGGAATGGTTGGGGTCCCCCTAAGACTCATGATACTGTCAGTTTGTTGAATCCAAATGAAGGACTGAAGTCAAGTCAAGCTCATCCTTTTATAACAAAAGCCCCTTCTTTGTTTCCAATTCTCTGGAAAGCCCCATTTGGACCAGTACAGGCAAGCATCCCCAGGGGTTAATACCTTTCTGGAGGTTTTACAGTTTCAGCGACTAGCCTTATTCTCACCACCCACTGTTCTTAGTTCCTCAAGGAGCTATGCTAATCTTTTCCCCCAGAGATGCATATAATCTCTGGCCAGCAATGATCCATCAGAAGCCATCCATAAACTTATCATAATATGATACCTTAAAGATTCTACTGGTGGCTGTCATATCTGCCACAATTACCACAGCATGGTTTGATATATACATATCTAAATTCTAGACATACACTGCATTGGGACCCAATCTTGTTCAATTAAAGTCAATGGCAAAACTACTGACTTCAGTGGGAACTGGATTGGGCCTTTAGAGCAGCGGTTCTAAACCTTTTTGGGCTCAGGACCCATTTGTAAATGTTTGTGGCCTGTCGCAACTCAGTAAATAGTCATGGGGTGGAAGCCCTGGGGAAGAGCTGTTTCCAGGCATTTTAGCACCTGGGGTCAGCAAGCATATTTGCATCCTCTACCAGAGACCGTGGGGGGGGGAGCACACAGAGTCTGATCCCTCCATCCCACCCCCGATTTTTTGGTTGCACCTTCCAAACCCAGACCGTCTGGGTGGCCCTCTGAGGTGAGTCAGGGGGTGGAGGTGGCACTCCCTTTCTGAGCCCCACCATGTGGGGCTGGCCTGAACGAGTCCCCATGGCTTTGTGCCCTGGGTGGCTGCCCCACTAGTCCCATCCTGGTTACAGCCCTACCTTAGGGTGGTTTTGATAGGCGCCTGCCCCACCTGCCCACCACCACCACCACTTGGCACTCGCCACATTGTGGCAGCTCCTAATCGGTGGGGCTGGCTGAGCTTGGCTCTCCGCTCCAAGCATTGCAGCCTTTGTGATTGCAGCGCTGTTCAGGTTTGGCCCCTCCCCCTGACTGGACCAAATTTCTGCGAGTAAAGTTGTGACCTGGCTCATGGGGTAGCAGTGCCACTCACTCGAATTTGGCCTGCCTGGACTCCTGTCACCGTAACAGCTGGGCCAAACCTGAGCGGTGCTGGGACCCCAGAGGTTGGAGTGCCTGCAGCAGAGAAGCAAACCCAACAAGCCCTGTGGGACAGGAACTTCCACGCGACCCTTTGAAACATTCTGGCAACCCAATTTTGGGTTCCGACCCAGGGGCTGAAAAACCCTGCTTCAGAGCACATTTCTCTTAAAATATGTGGTGTTTGATAACAGAAGATATAGTTAGATCAACAACCTGGTGTAACTAGGATTAGAATTTCAAACAGTTGCAATAGAAAAAAGTTCAGAACACAGCAAATAACAAGCAGATTGTTTGGTGTCTCTGGAAAGCTCATGCTCTAATAAATTTGTCCGTCTCTAAGGTGCCACAAGTACTCTTTTTCTTTTTTCTGGAAAACCCTTTACATTGTGGGAAAGAGAATCAATTATAAAATGATCTAGGAATATTGTTAGACATTTTATTAAATGTGACCTACAATCTCTGAACTTTCAGGAGGTTGGATGGTTGCAATGGATGCATGGTAGGAATGTGCTTTACCTTAAACATTTGGTGTCATGCAAAGATGGTTGGCAAAAATCCTTACAGTGCATATGCACTGTACATCCTGGAGGCTTTTAAATTTTTCCTTGCAGCCTGTCATTTTCAGCAGGATAGAAAAACCTCCACAGAAACACAGCTGAACAATAAAAAGGTTGTGTTGGGATCTGTCAGAAAAAGTCTTCCTCGGTGGGTAATATTAATTACTAGAAATCACAATAATGAAACATACCTCCCTCCTCCGCGAAATAAAACACTCCCACAGCCTATGGTTCAACCCAGTCCCATAACCCTTGCTGTGGAGTCCTGTATTCCTATCTCTGTCCCCCAAGCCCCTACTGAACAGTTGTACAACGGAAAGCTGTGCTGAGTTTAATCCTTTCCCCCTTCTCTGCTGAAGATCAGGTAGTGTCCATGCAGCCTGTTTATTCTGGAATTCTAGGAGTCACAAGGATTACCAACTTTTCCTGAGTGTGTTGCATATAAAATGTAGAGCACCAATGTGCCATCTGTGTGAAAGCACGTTAGCATGCCTGTATGCTGATCCATCATCACTAGCTGCCAATTACTTTGCATAAGATGGATTGGAGATGCCAAATGCTCTTAATTAAAAAAAATTAAATGAGAAAAAAAATCTGTTTTACCCATCTCCATTGTCTTTATCTGTTGAAATTCAGCAGTTCCCATTTTCTAAACCTGCAGCAATTACATTCTGTATCTATAATGCTAGAGCGGGCTGACTCAGAGGTCTAGTCTATTTTTTTGTAAAAAGAAAAGAAGTACTTGTGGCACCTTAGAGACTAACCAATTTATCTAAGCATAAGCTTTCATCATCTCTAAGGTGCCACAAGTACTCCTTTTCTTTTTGCAGATACAGACTAACACGACTGCTACTCTGAAATCTATTTTTTGTGTTATTTTTTTATCAACAGCCACTAGCCTTGTGAAATCCTTTTAATATAATTTGAATTCCAGAATAAACAGAATTCCACACTCTCATACTATTTGGGGTAGCTGAAAGAAGCATTTATTTGGGGGAGTAACAATTCTTCCATTTCTACTGAAGCTATATAATTTAAAAGACATTGGCAGTAAATTTATGTTTGCACAGAACTGAATTGTTACTCTAAATGGCACCCATACAAGAATATTGCTTGTTTTAGTTATAAATTCCCATTTATACACCATTTGTCCCAAACCATTGCCATTTGTTTGTAAACTGAATGGTAAAAATAGAGGAAATTATCTCCTTGTAGAGAAACTACCAGTTTAAAAATGCTCATTTTTTTGCTATACGTTTTAAAATGAACTTGAATCTGAAATATGTATTTTCACTCATAGGAGGACAAAGTACCTTTCAAATCTGAAGCAATTTCTGTAAAGTGTAACAATGTTAGTTTTTAGAAAAAAGGTGAAGACAATTCTATTGCTTTTTTCCATTTTGCCTGTGCCATCTGGTCACTTTGGATGAGCTATTACCAGCAGGATAGTGAGTTTGTGTGTGTGGTTTTTGGAGGGGGGTGAGGGGGTGAGAGGACCTGGATTTGTGCAGGAAATGGCCCACCTTGATTATCATGCACATTGTGAAGAGAGTTGTCACTTTGGATGGGCTATTACCAGCAGGAGAGTGAGTTTGTGTGTGGGGGGGTGGAGGGTGAGAAAACCTGGATTTGTGCTGGAAATGGCCCAACTTGATGATCACTTTAGATAAGCTATTACCAGCAGGACAGTGGGGTGGGAGGAGGTATTGTTTCATGATCTCTGTGTGTATATAATATCTGCTGCAGTTTCCACGGTATGCATCCGATGAAGTGAGCTGTAGCTCACGAAAGCTCATGCTCAAATAAATTGGTTAGTCTCTAAGGTGCCACAAGTCCTCCTTTTCTTTTTGCGAATACAGACTAACACGACTGTTACTCTGAAACCCATCTGGTTATGTATTTCTTTTCCTAGTGATGCTTTTTTAAAGGATCTCACCACTTTCTCGTTCCTAAGTACTGTCTTTAGTTCAATGTTATCTAAAACCAGATGGTCTGCTAAGTTCCTCAGACAAAATTTGATTATTCTGTGCCAGTGGTGTTATTTCTACTTCATTTCCTTTTCCCTGTCCACATCTCAAAGCCAAAAAAAAATAAAGCAGGAAACTATGATTTATTTTCATCTGTCTTCAAGCATTGCTAGTATTTAAGCATTCATTCTCCCTGTGATGGATTTGGGCCCTTTGGGGTGTCATCTGATGTGCTGATGTGCCACTGAGTCAGCCTATTCTGCCAGCCAGTTCCCGTTTACCTGGACTTGCTGGGCTAGGCTCACAAGCCTCTTTCAGCCAAGCACACAGGCAGGACCACACCCAGCTGCACAGAGAGACAGAGATCTGCTCTGGAAAGATTCAGCCTTAGGGGCTTACCCCAAAACCCTGGTACCCACTCCTTTTAAAGGGATATAAACCCAAAGGTTTTATTAAATTTGCACCCTCCCTCAACGTGGAGAGAGATGTGCATAACTTCTGCCCCCCCCCAGTTAGAAATGACATAAACTGGGTTATATTATAAACAAACAATAAGTTTATTAACTACAGAAGGTGAATTTTAAGTCAATATAAAAGATAACAGACAGAACAAAGCAGATTACAGACTAAATAAAGCAAAATAGAATCATAGAATATCAGGGTTGGAAGGGACCTCAGGAGGTCATCTAGTCCAACCTCCTGCTCAAAGTAGGACCAGTCCCCAACTAAATCATCCCAGCCAGGGCTTTGTCAAGCCTGACCTTAAAAACGTCTAAGGAAGGAGATTCCACCACCTCCCTAGGTAACGCATTCCAGTGTTTCACCACCCTTCTAGTGAAAAAGTTTTTCCTAATATCCAACATAAACCTCCCCCACTGCAACTTGAGATCATTACTCCTTGTTCTGCCATCTGCTACCACTGAGAACAGTCTAGAGCCATCCTTTTTGGAACCCCCTTTCAGGTAGTTGAAAGCAGCTATCAAATCCCCCCTCATTCTTCTCTTCCGCAGACTAAACAATCCCAGTTCCCTCAGCCTCTCCTCATAAGTCATGTGTTCCAGTCCCCTAATCATTTTAGTTGCCCTCCGCTGGACTCTTTCCAATTTTTCCACATCCTTCTTGTAGCGTGGGGCCCAAAACTGGACACAGTACTCCAGATGAGGCCTCACCAATGTCGAATAGAGGGGAACTATCCCATCCCTCGATCTGCTGCCAATGCCCCTACTTATACATTCCAAAATGCCATTGGCCTTCTTGGCAACAACGGCACACTATTGACTCATATCCAGCTTCTCGTCCACTGTAACCCCAGGTCCTTTTCTGCAGAACTGCTGCCTAGCCATTCGGTCCCTAGTCTGTAGCGGTGCGTGGGATTCTTCCATCCTAAATGCAGGACTCTGCACTTGTCCTTGTTGAACCTCATCAGATTTGTTTTGGCCCAATCCTCTAATTTGTCTAGGGCCCTCTGTATCCTATCCCTACCCTCCAACGTATCTACCTCTCCTCCCAGTTTAGTGTCACCTGCAAACTTGCTGAGGGTCAATCCACACCATCCTCCAGATCATTAATGAAGATATTGAACAAAACCGGCCCCAGAACCGACCCCTGGGACACTCCACTTGATACCGGCTGGCAACTAGACATGGAGCCATTGATCACTACCTGTTGAGCCCGACAATCTAGCCAGCTTTCTATCCAGCTTATAGTCCATTCATCCAGCCCATACTTCTTTAACTTGCTGGCAAGAATACTGTGGGAGACTGTGTCAAAAGCTTTGCTAAAGTCAAGGAACAACACGTCCACTGCTTTCCCCTCATCCACAGAGCCAGTTATCTCACCATAGAAGGCAATTAGATTAGTTAGGCATGACTTGCCCTTGGTGAATCCATGCTAACTGTTCCTGATCACTTTCCTCTCCTCTAAGTGTTCAGAATTGATTCCTTGAGGACCTGCTCCATGATTTTTCCAGGGACTGAGGTGAGGCTGACTGGCCTGTAGTTCCCAGGATCCTCCTCCTTCACTTTTTTAAAGATGGGCACTACATTAGCCTTTTTCAGTCATCTGGGACTTCCCCCGATCGCCATGAGTTTTCAAAGATAATGGCCAATGGCTCTGCAATCACATCCGCCAACTCCTTTAGCACTCTCGGATGCAGCATATCCAGCCCCATGGACTTGTGCTTGTCCAGCTTTTCTAAAGAGTCCCGAACCACTTTTTTCTCCACAGAAGGCTGGTCATCTCCTCCCCATGCCGTGCTGCCCAGTGCAGCAGTCTGGGAGCTGACTTTGTTCGTGAAGACAGAGGCAAAAAAAGCATTGAGTACATTAGCTTTTTCCACATCCTCTGTCACTAAGTTGCCTCCCTCATTCAGTAAGGAGCCCACACTTTCCTTGACTTTCGTGTTGTTGCTAACATACCTGAAGAAACCCTTCTTGTTACTCTTAACATCTCTTGCTAGCTGCAACTCAAGGTGTGATTTGGCCTTCCTGATTTCGCTCCTGCATGCCCGAGCAATATTTTTATATTCTTCCCTGGTCATTTGTCCAATCTTCCACTTCTTGTAAGCTTCTTTTTTGTGTTTAAGCTCAGCAAGGATTTCACTGTTAAGCCAAGCTGGTCGCCTGCCATATTTACTATTCTTTCTACACATCGGAATGGTTTGTCCCTGTAACCTCAATAAGGATTCTTTAAAATACAGCCAGCTCCCCTGGACTCCTTTCCCCCTCATGTTATTCTCCCAGGGGATCCTGCCCATCAGTTCCCTGAAGGAGTCAAAGTCTGCATTTTTGAAGTCCAGGGTCTGTATTCTGCTGCTCTCTTTTCTTCCCTGTCTCAGGATCCTGAACTCGACCATCTCATGGTCACTGCCTCCCAGATTCCCATCCACTTTTCCTTCCCCTACTAATTCTTCCTGGTTTGTGAGCAGCAGGTCAAGAAGAGCTCTGCCCCTAGTTGGTTCCTCCAGCATTTGCACCAGGAAATTGTTCCCGACCCTTTCCAAAAACTTTCTGGATTGTCTGTGCATCACTGTATTGCTCTCACAGCAGATATCAGGGTGATTGAAGTCTCCAACGAGAACCAGGGCCTGCGATCTAGTAACTTCCATGAGTTGCTGGAAGAAAGCCTCGTCCACCTCATCCCCCTGGTCCGGTGGTCTATAGCAGACTCCCACCACGACATCAGCCTTGTTGCTCACACTTCTAAACTTAATCCAGAGACTCTCAGGTTTTTCTGCAGTTTCATACTTGAGCTCTGAGCAGTCATACTGCTCTCTTACATACAATGCAACTCCCCCACCTTTTCTGCCCTGCCTGTCCTTCCTGAACAGTTTATATCCATCCATGACAGTACTCCAGTCATGTGAGTTATCCCACCAAGTCTCTCTTATTCCATCACATCATAATTCCTTGACTATGCCAGGACTTCCAGTTCTCCCTGCTTGTTTCCCAGGCTTCTTGCATTTGTATATAGGCACTTGAGATAACTTGCTGATCGTCCCTCTTTCTCAGTATGAGGCAGGAGCCCTCCCCTCTCATGCGCTCCTGCTCGTGCTTCCTCCCGGTATCCCATTTCCCCACTTACCTCACTCAGGGCTTTGGTTTCCTTCCCCTGGTGAACCTAGTTTAAAGTCCTCCTCACTAGGTTAGCCAGCCTGTTTGCGAAGATGCTCTTCCCTCTCTTCGTTAGGTGGAGCCTGTCTCTGCCCAGCACGCCTCCTTCTTGGAACACCATCCCATGGTCAAAGAATCCAAAGCCTTCTCTCCGACACCACCTGTGTAGCCATTCGTTGACTTCCACAATTCGACGGTCTCTACCCAGGTCTTTTCCTTCCACGGGGAGGATGGATGAGAACACCACTTGCACCTCAAACTCCTTTATCCTTCTTCCCATAGCCACGTAGTCTGCAGTGATCCACTCAAGGTCATTCTTGGCAGTATCATTGGTGCCCACGTGGAGAAGCAGGAAGGGGTAGCGATCCGAGGGCTTGATGAGTCTCAGAAGTCTCTCTGTCACAATGTGAATCCTAGCTCCTGGCAAGCAGCAGACTTCTCGGTTTTCCCGGTTGGGGCGGCAGATAGGTGACTCAGTCCCCCTGAGGAGAGAGTCCCCGACCACCACCACCTGCCTCCTTCTCTTGGGAGCAGTGGTCGTGGAACCCCCAACCCTAGGACAGTGCATCTCATGCCTTCCAATCAGCGAAGGCTCCTTCTGTTCCCTTCCCTCAGATGTATCATCTAGTCCACTCTCCGCATTAGTACCTGTGGAGAGAACATGAAAATGGTTACTTACCTGTATCTACGCTGCTGGTACATGGACGCTCCCCTTTCCTCTTCTGGAGGTCACATACTGCCAAATTTCTTCACCGTCCTCCTATCCCCACGTACACATGCTAAGCTCTATATACTTAAGAAACAGGTTACAAAATACAATTTCTTACCCTCAGTATTATTTTAGGCAGGTTGCAAAGTTTCTGTGGTTCAGAATTCCAGTTTTATTTCTTTTCAGACTGGACCCCTGTCTCAGTCTGGATTCCCCCCCCCCCCTTGCCTTTACGTCAGGTGGCTTTAGCAGTCTTTCTTTTTGGGCAGACAGGCCATAGAGAGCAGGAGTCCCATTTGCCTTCCTCCCCATCATTAAATAGGATTTACATAAGGCGGGAATCCTTTGTTTCCCAAACTTGACCCCCATTCCCCTCCAGTGGAAATTTACAAGAAGTCCCATGTAATGTTTAGTATCAAATGACAAGACCACCTGCCACTCTAGTATCACAATGTCCATGAGTCAGTGGCAGCATGAAGGGTCCACAGGAAGGCCAAGCCTTTTCACAGTCCATTGTCCTCGCTGATGGGTCATTAGCCCTGTCTGGCTTTTCCATTGTTGTACCTGAAGTGTTAACAGTGGGCGACACCCAAAGTAGCATAGTTGAAAAATAGATACATAGTCAATATTCCTAACTTCAGATACAGAAATGATACAGGCATACAATTTGGATAATCACATTCAGTAAATTATAACCTCCAATGATATCTTACAAGACCCATCTTGCATAAAGTACACATCAGTTATGTCATACTCATATCATAAGCATATTTTCAAAAGAATATGGAGTGAAACATCACACTCACCTCCCCAAGATTAAAGTAAAGAATGGTTACTTACCTGTATTGTAACTGTTGTTCTTTGAGTTCTGTATCCAGATGCATATTTTAATCACAAGCTGTATCATAGGTGGTGGGGCTTGGAGTCTGTTTAAACAACATGTGGCCTTGCCAAAATTTTCATCCTCCTTTGAAGCTGTTGTAATGGTATGATGATGAGTGAATGTATCTATGGAGGATACGGAAGCAGCTTTGCAAATTCCAGGATAGGTACATCATTCAGAAAAAGCTATACACATTGCTTAAGCTCTTACTGAGTGGGCAAAGGGGCTTTGTGGATGAGGTATATTGGTTGCATTATAAGCAGCAGTGTAATACAGATTGTGTGATCCATCTAGAGCTTGTGCAGGCCTAGATTTCTTGGACACTGTCTAAATGACTTAATTCTCTCTGCATAAAAGGCCGTGCCCTTCTTATTCTGATTTTCTTGTGAGCTTCATGACTTTTTTGAAGCTCCAGGTCCTAGTATCATGTAATTACATAATTAATCTCTGTTTATTTTTTAAAATAAGTATCTAGCACAGTTTCCAATTTTCGTATGGTAAATAAGCCCCCCGACTTTCACAATAAGTCAAAAATCAAGCTAATCCCATTTCAAAACAAGGCCAAAACCAGCCAATCCCTAAGAACCCAAACACTCTGTGACTAGATCCCCTGCAGTGTGCAGTCTGGGACTGTGATGGGCCCACTGTGCACCCCTGACTCTCTCCCCCACTTGTCCCTGCTTGCCCCCCACATCCCTGCTTGCCGGGAGCTGATAAAAAAAAAAGAAGCAATAAACTGCAACAAGCCAAAAACTAGCCAACAAGAAACTCACAAGCCAATTAAGCCAAAAACAAGCCCAATTTCTGCATTTTTTTTTCTTGAGTTTGGCATGTCTGGTCTAGCCCTCATGGTTGCAGAGAAGAGCTTGAAAAAATGCACCCTAAAAGCTCAGGAACCAGAAGGCAAATAAAAAGAACTCAACATTTATTTTTAAGGGGAGAAATCTCATTATTTTTAAGCCAATTTAATGATTTATTGGGGCCTGATTCTTGGCATTTTGAGCAGCTGGAGTTGGCAATACTGAAACCATCAAATTTAAGAACTTTTAATAACAGTATCTCAACTGAACTAAATATTCTAGCAGTGCTTGAGGAGAGTTGTAGTCATTCAGAAAAACACATGAGATGAGAGAAGGCAAGTACAGTGACCAAAGCATGAAAGTATATAGGGCTTTATAGATCAATGTCAGCACCTCCATGTGGTGTTTAGATGTTGCTTGTAATTATTAGAATTGGGAGCACTGGTTGTTGGGAGTCTGAAAGGACAGGAAACAGGAAGGAGCGGGGAGGAGTTGAAGAGGCTGAGGGAGAGCTACTGAGGGTGCAACAGCAGCTTGGAAAAGAGGTTTCCACTTTAAAAAATAAAGTCCTGTTGAAGTTTTAGTACCTTGCCTGGCTACTACAACACTCCATTTGCACTCAGAAACAAAGTCAGGGCTGTCTTCTGAAAATAGGTTTGCTGTGACTAATACCTGTACCCATGTATTCAGCAAGTCATCCATCCATCCACTGCAAAATCAGTCACTATCTTAGACTCAGATGCATGTGAAACAAGAACCCTGTTGAATTCCATGTGAAAGACTGGTAGTTAACCATAAGCAACTACCCAACCTCAACCTCTAGAGTCAATCTGAGCAGAATGTAGAGAACTACTTAAGAGCAATCTCATTTGAATTTAGTATCTGGCCATTCTATTTAATATATTAATATTCTTTACACAGTTCTATATTGTGCACTCTGCTTATACTTTTAGCACTGTAACAAACTGTTGTTGTCTTTGGTTACTGAAGTTGACACTGGCAACGGTATTATATCTTGTGAGTATGAGTATGAGTGTGGCTAAAAAGGCCCATGCCCATGCAGTCCTTTCCACACTGAATGCATATTTAGCATGACATCAAGGAAGGGATTACAGTCTGTGACCACTGAATCTGCCTCTGTTTACAACTCAGCCTCTGTGCTTTAAGATCCATACGGCGATTAATCTCGAACTGAGTAACCCCATCGTTGACTGCTGCTTGCCAGTGTGATCGATATGTTGTTGTTGACTCCCAGCTTGTGATGTCAACATTGCACTGCTTCAAGTTATGCTCCAGTGTGTTCTTGAAGCGTTTCTTCTGGCTGCCTTGTGTGCGATTACTCACATTGAGTTTACTGTACAGCAACTGCTTTGGCATTCTAGTGTCATCCATCCTTAACACATGACCAGCCCAATGTAACTGTGATGCAATGAACATGGCTTCAATTCCTATGGAGTGGCTGAGTTCCAGAATCTCGCTATTGGTAACTTTATTGTGCCATTTGATGCAGAGTACGGCACACAGATGTCATAAATGGAACACATCAAGAAGCTTGATGTAATGCCTGTAGCAGGTCCAGGTCTTGCACCCATACAACAAATTGGACAGCACAACTGCTTTATAGACTTCTAGCTTTGTTTGAACCTTAATACCTTGTTGCTGCCAGATTGCCTGATAATCTGCCAAATGATGAACTGGCTTTGTTGTTGCAAATTGTCAGTTCCTTGTCTATCGTAGTATCATTTGACAATGTGCTGCCAAGATAACAGAAGTCTATAGTAAACATGTTGCTGATAGTGACTTTTGGTTTTGTGTAGGGTTTCCCTGGCGCAGGTTGATACACGACTTCTGTCTTTTTCACATTGTTTGTCAGCCTGTGCCTTCTTGCAGACTCTGCGAATCCATCTGTATCTCTTCTTAAGCATGTGCCACGAGAGCACAGTTATCTGCATACAGCACCCAATGAACAATTGCCTCAAAGACCTTCAAGGCAGATTTCAACCTGTTCAGGTTGAATACTGTTCTAGAGGATCAGAAACGTATCCTGATACCCGCATTTGGGTCTCTTGTAGCGTCATTGAGCATTGCTGCATAGAAGATATTGAACAGGAATGGACCAATTACACAGCCCCGCTTAATAGCATAGGAAATGGGTCAGACAGAACATCATCTACATAGATCCATCCAAGCAGTGCATAATGAAATAGCCTCAGAACGTTGGTGAATTTTCTGGACAACCAAACATATAATAATTGCCAAAGTTCAGGTCTACTGATGGTGTCAAATGCTTTTGCCTGGTCGATGAAGATAGTGTAAAGGCCTGTTATTCTTGTCTGCATTTCTCCTGCATCTGAGGAGCTACAAATATCATATCTGCTCTGCCTCGCATTGGCCTGAAACTGCATTGCAACTCCAATAGCACATGATTAGCAATGTTGCGTAGCAGACAATCAAAGAGTACTCTGGCCAGAATTTTTCCAGCAATGAAGAATAACAAGATACCATGATAGTTGCCACCGTCAGACTTTCATCTTGTATATGGTAACCATATCTTTGAAGTCTTTCAGTACATTCTCAGTATTCCATAGATTGAAAAAGAGTCCATGCAGGCACCTCAGCAAGGTCTCACATGCATACTTGAATATTTCTTCAGGAATGCCATCAGATCTGGGGGCCATGTAGTTCTTCATGGCAATGACTGCAGCACTGACTTCAAGGGACAGGGAAACATCCATGTTGTCATTACATGTTGGCTGATCCACTATTCTTATTAGTGCTTTGTCTATGATAATGGATTGTGTGTTCAGAAGATCACTGAAGTGCAGCTGTCACCTCTGAAAGATTTTGCCTTTGTCAGTGATCGGTGTTAGGCCGTCCACACTCTTCAAAGGCACTGTAGTGATGGGTGTAGGACAATATGCATCTTTCAAAGCAGCACAGAAGTCTTTGGTTTCATGACAGTTGGCATAGCCTTGGATTTCATCTGCCTTGACATTCCACCATTGATTCTGCGTGCCTCTAAATTTACATTGGAAGTCATGACATAGATTCCTATGTGTTGTTACTGTGCCTACAGAGACATGGGATGCATGAATTTAACAGTGCATCTCATGTTTTTCAGTGAGTCACTGTTGGATTTCTGGGTCATTCTCAGCAAACCAGTCTTGGTGATGTTGTGTTGCTGTGCCTAAGGTGGTGAGATTGGATTGATAGCATCATGAAGTGTCTCCCAATCGCTATTTACATTAGCATTAGTTAGGGTGACCACATAGCAACTGTGAAAAACCGGACAGAGGGTGGGGGGCAATAGGCGCCTATATAAGAAAAAGTTCCAAAAAGTGTGACTGTCCCTATAAAAACTGAACATCTGGTCACCCTAGTACTAGTAGTCAGGCCAGGAGGGTCATACAGAGATGCTATGATGTTACAGAGCTGTGCTAGTGTAGCTTCATCTTGCAGTCACTTTACTTTGAACTGTCTGTTTTAGATGATGACTTGCGATGCAGTGGTCATAATACCAATAACAGCTGGGGGTAAATCATATGATGGTGTGTCCAGCAGTCTGCCCTGCGCATGGCTGCAGTGATTCATACGTCGTATAGATCTCACCGCCCGACTGTGATGTAGTCAGTAAGATGTCATTGTTTGGCTCCTGTGTGCAATCATGATTTCTTTTTGTCTGGTAGGTGGAAAAAGGTATTCATGATCACTAATGGGCACTTGACACTTTCACTGAGTAGCAGAGTTCCACTGTTATTCTCTTTTGCAGTTCTATGCTGTCCAATGGCATCCTGCCAGATTACCGCATTACTTCCAACCCTTGCATTGAAGAGTCCATAATGATCAGTTTTATCCGAAGCTGGTGCAGACACAATGAGTTTGTCTAAATCACTGTAGAACCGATTTTTTCTTTCTCATTGTTGGCATTTGTGATGGTGGGAGCACAAGCGCTGATGATGGTAGCTTATCACATGTAGTTCAATGACAACCACAGAGACATAAACTGATCACGTATGCCTTTAAGTTTGGCAGCAATGGAGTTCCTAACGGCAAAACCAACACCTGATTGTCATGGCTCTGTGGATGAGCATTCTTGTCAGAGGAACATGTACCCTGCACCAGTGATTATGAGCTGCTCTTCATCGGTGAGCCTGGTTTCACTCAGTGCAGCAATGTCAACCCTGTAAGTGGCCAGTACTCTTGCAACAAGGGTTGTGCCTCTCTCAGGTCAGCTGGTGGTAGGGATGTCACACACAATCCTAACCATCCATGAAACTATTGTGATTGTAAGGTCACTCATTTTTCTGACAGCATAGGCACATGATATTCCAGATACAGTGGTCTGGTCAGGTTCTATAGAAGCAAACAATTTTTAGGGCACCTTTTCTAGTCCCTTCACTGTATGGGAATCCAGACTGCTTAGGAACCCAAGATGTTTCCGAATGATGCTGTTACTGCCAGGTACCAGTACCAAGTGATCAACAACTATGACTGCCAGTGTCATGATGCCTGTCACTTCACCACTCACCCATCATGGTAGGACTTTCCTCCATCATCAGAACCACATGCATGAATTGGTTTTAGTGGCGATGGCTTGAATTGCACCAACCACGTAATCTCGCCCGTTCTCCCAAACTCCAGTGGCATGCATTCACAAGATGAGTGGCTGGGGTTAGGGTGCAGTCTGTGGTCATTGGTATGGAATCATTCCATGAGCCCTCCATAGTCCTAAACAACGGCTATGCCTGCATCTGCTTGCTATGCCATTGTAAAGTGTAGCACTCTCCTCCACCACAGAAACCACTGAGGTCTTCGCTACTAACTTTGTAGCTGGGGACATGGGTTAATAATGAATGTCACAGTGTATTTCACATGCTGAGCGACTTGCTTGTTACACCTGTTTGGCCTCATGCTGCTTGTTAATCTATTACAGAATTACCCTGACAGGTTTCAGAGTGGTAGCCATGTTAGTCTATATCAGCAAAAAGAATGAGGAGTACTTGTGGCACCTTAGAGACTAACAAATTTATTTGAGCCTAAGGTTTCGTGGGCTAAAACCCACTTCATTGGATGCATGCAGTGGAAAATACAATAGGAAGATATATATACCCACAGAGAACATGAAAAAATGGGTGTTGCCATACACACTATAAGGAGAGTGATCAATTAAGGTGAGCTATTATCAGCAGGAGAAAAAAACCTTTTGTAGTGATAATCAGGATGGCCCATTTCCGACAGTTGACAAGAAGGGGAGAGTAACAGTAGCGAGGGTGGGTGGGGGGGAATAAGCATGGGGAAATAGTTTTACTTTGTGTAATGGCCCATCCATTCATTTTCTGTAATGAATTACCCTGGGCACTCGAGGGCCAAGTTACAGGGGGGTAGCACTCAAAGTTAGAGCAGGGGTCTTGTCAGTGGAGAGGCTATGTACCAGCATAAAGGACTTATACAGTGTGCCTCCTTTTCCCTTAAATGAGTCTAGCTGGTGGCCAGTGCTGACGATGATAGTAGAAAGAAAAGGAGTACTTGTGGCACCTTAGAGACTAACCAATTTATTTGAGCATGAGCTTTCGTGAGCCACAGCTCACTTCATCGGATGCATACCGTGGAAACTGCAGCAGACTTTATATACACACAGAGAATATGAAACAATACCTCCTCCCACCCCACTGTCCTGATGGTAATAGCTTATCTAAAGTGATCATCAAGTTGGGCCATTTCCAGCGGGATGGGCTATCACCAGCAGGAGAGTGAATTTGTGTGGGGGGGTAGAGGGTGAGAAAACCTGGCTTTGTGCTGGAAATGGCCCAACTTGATGATCACTTTAGATAAGCTATTACCAGCAGGACAGTGGGGTGGGAGGAGGTATTGTTTCATATTCTCTGTGTGTATATAAAGTCTGCTGCAGTTTCCATGGTATGCATCCGATGAAGTGAGCTGTAGCTCACGAAAGCTCATGCTCAAATAAATTGGTTAGTCTCTAAGGTGCCACAAGTACTCCTTTTCTTTTTGCGAATACAGACTAACACGGCTATTACTCTGAAACCTGATGATAGTAGTATCACTGTACTCATCACCAGCACTAGATGCTTCACACAGGCCTGTGCCATGGCACTAACCAACAAATTAATCATTTTTAAAATCAGTTGGTGCCATATCCATATCTAGATGTTGTTTTGGATTCATTAACAGTTAATTAATCCAAATGCAGTCTTGCAGACCCATGCAATTAAGCTTTTCTATATAAATAATTGCAAAGCCAAAAAAAGCATTATTGCCCAGGTATTTCTCCTCATACCCTTTTACAGCTTTTGTGACAATAGGTAGTTTTACACACTTCTTGTGTTCTGCATTGTGATTTTCTTGGGAGCAGTATGTAACTGAAATAAGGGTAGTAGAGGCCTTATGTTTTGAGCACCCTTAACTCCAAACAAAGTCATAGTACACTGAGACTGCCAATACCTCACAAAATTAAGCTGTACTGGAAGGACACAGTAACATACTGGTGAATATTTTTAGTGTACACTAATATTTTCCATTACAATTCCTTTTATTGGCAGACTTTTTATCATTAAATACTGATTTATCCAAATGCAAAATCCCTGTTCTTAGGCTCTTGAGCCTTCCTCTGTGTCATATAAGAGAAATTTGCTGAGATTTTCAATGGTGACTATTCATTTTGGAGGCCTCTGTTTTTAAGTGCCCAGCTTGAAATACTGTTTTAAAGGAGCCAGATTTTCAAAGGGCAGGTTCTCAGCACTTTCTGAATATCTGACCCATTTAATGTGTCACAAGATAGGTACCTAAAAAATCACTAGTCTCTCTTGAAACCCTTTGCTATTGACTCACTAAATTACAGAGAAGCAGTGGTGTATTTGTCATTGCTTTTTCAAACAAAGTAAAAGTGAGTCAGACCAACTCTATCAAGTTTCATTGAAACGAGGATGTGTGACACAGGGTCAGAAAGGGTTACACAACTAGCAGGCTAACTGACCCAAATTCAACCTTTAGAGACATATTAGTAGATAATGGTTATGTTTTTGTGTGTTTAAATATATATTGTTAGAGGTTGACAATGTAACCAAACAGTTCCTGTCTATCACTGTATTCTGTTAATTCAGACATCAAAAGGAGATGCTAACATTTAAATGAACTGTGAATGTAATGATATCACTGTCTTCATTTCTCTTTGAACTATATAGTAAACTACCTGTAAATGGCGGGAGATAGGCAATTGCCTTATGTTAATCCATGTAACTAATTGCCGGTGATGCTTCGGAAATAGGTCTACTTCAAAGCTAGGGTAATTGTTTGTTGTTCACCCAAGGACTGCACACTGTCAAGAGGCTATGGATGGCTTGCCAGAGAACTATAAAACAACTTTTGGACCCTGATCTTTTCAACTCAGACCTGTTTAAGCGCCATCAGGAGAAGTTTGAGTCTCCAGTCCCATCTGGATCACCCTGATATTGGACATTGGACTGTAACCTATGGATTAATTCTAAAATGACTTTTTGCAACTCTAAAGCTCACCATCTCTACTATGAAACTGACCTAAGAACTCTATTCACATCTGTATGTATAATGATCTTTAACCAATACACTCTCTTTTCTTTTTTAATAAATCTTAGTTTAGTATATAAGAATTGGCTGTAAGTGTGTAAGAGCAGAAATATTCATTAATCTAGTGGGTAAAGTGTCTGATCCTTTGGGATTGGTAGAACTTTTTATATGATCAAGATTTTCAGTAATCCTCATCATATTTGACTTGGCTGTTTGGGTGGGAGCTCAAGGCTGGACTGTTTTAAGGGAACTGGCTTCTGAGTAACCAGTAAGGTATTGTGGAAGCTGTTTTGTTACTGGCTTGGTGAATCTAATTTATTAGAAATAACCACCAGTTTTAGGGATTGTCTGCTCCATTCTTTATATTTTGCCCTAATTGAGCAATCTCAGCTTGGCCCCCCTGAGTCCCGAATCACAGGATGGTATTATTTTCTTACTCATATAATTTTGTACAATATTCATGCTCTATCTATCATTTTTGTTAAATAAAGCTGTATAGCATAAATAGAGTGGAATTCCACCTTTGTAGCAATGTCCTGGATCAATTTCTTTCTGTACAGATTTGTTTCCTGTAAAGTGGAATGTTCAAAGCTATAAGAGAATGACTAGAATTGTGAATAACTGATTAAACTGACACAGACAATGTGGTTGAGGTAATATATTTTATTGGACCACCTGCTATTGGTGAAAGAAGCAAGTTTTCGAGCTACACAGAGCTCTTCTTCAGGTCTGGAAAAGGCAATCACAACTAAATGCCAGCAGGGACAGGTTGTTAAACATAAAGTTTTTATGTTGCAGAGGCTAGTTAAGATTAAGTGGGCAAATATCACTTATGCAGTCACAGGAAAAAGGAGAGTTAGTAGGTTGCAAATTGTTGTAATGAGCCATAAAGCCAGTGTCTCTGAGTCCAGGTATTTTAGTATCTAGCAGAGTTATGAATTTATTCCCATGATCATCTTTTGAAGGTTTTGTGCAGGTTTCCTTTGAGGATGAGGACTGAGAGATCCAAGAAGGAGTGACCACTTTATGAAAAGTGTTCGCCCATAGGTGAGGGTGTTTTTGTTTTTTATCATTTTTCCATGTGATTTCATTTGAGAGCATCGTGATTATCTGGTTTCACCCACATAGTTGTTTTGGGGGCATTTAATGCATGGAATGAGGTACACCTCATGTTGGGATAGACATGTGTAGGACCCATGGATCTTGAAAGGGGTGCTTTGCATGGGTATTGAGCATTATAGCGGTGGAGATATGTCTGCAGGTTTTGCATCTTGCAGGGTCTGGTGCCATTTTGAGTTGGTGTGTCCTGGTCTGTGGAGAGCTGGCTTCTGATGTCGAATTTAGCAAGGTTGTAGGGGGAGCATTGTTTGAATGCCGGAACAGGAGTTCAGGAAACATTTCTTTCAGGATGTGGTCCCCATTATGTATTATTTGTAACTGCTTGATGATACCCCATATGGGTTCCAGTTTGGGGTGGTAGGTGACAACTAGGGTCCACAGTGGGAGGGTTTTTTTCCCCTTCCCCTATATTGAAGCAGGTTCTCCTGCAGTATTTGAGTGGTTTGTTACATGATGCAATCTACTTCTCTGACAGAGTGTCCTTGTTTGGTGAAGACGGTTTTAAGTTACAGTAAGTTATAGGTGTTACAGTATGTATCCCAGATTTTCTCCTCAGAGCATATTATGTAGCATCTTTGTGCCTGGCCAGAGATACTAAATTTCTTGGTGTATCTTGGGTGTTCACTGGGTCTGTGGAGGGAAGTGTGGTGATCCATGGGTTTCTTGTATAACGTTATCAATAGCATTCCATTGCTGAAGCTGATTGTGATGTTCAGGAAGTTGATGCTGGCTTCAGAGTGTTCTAGAGAGAGTCTGATGGATGGATGGTGGTTGCTGAAGATATGGTGTAAATCTGTGAAGGAGTTTACATCATCTAATATCTAGGTACCAAAAACAATACACCCATTTTGGTTATTGGAGCCACATTTTCATCCTGTCATTCACCTTCCACAAACCAATTAACTACAAGAAGAAGACATTGTCTGAATAGCTCACATTTGTAAAGTCATCATCCCTAAAAGATGGCTGCCTAAAGTTAAGCATCTACATTCTAGTTTCAGAGTAACAGCCGTGTTACTCTGTATTCGCAAAAAGAAAAGGAGTACTTGTGGCACCTTAGAGACTAACCAATTTATTTGAGCATGAGCTTTCGTGAGCTACAGCTCACTTCATCGGATGCATACCGTGGAAACTGCAGCAGACTTTATATATACACAGAGAATATGAAACAATACCTCCTCCCACCCCACTGTCATTTGAGCATGAGCTTTCGTGAGCTACAGCTCACTTCATCGGATGCATACCGTGGAAACTGCAGCAGACTTTATATATACACAGAGAATATGAAACAATACCTCCGCAGGACAGTGGGGTGGGAGGAGGTATTGTTTCATATTCTCTGTGTATATATAAAGTCTGCTGCAGTTTCCACGGTATGCATCCGATGAAGTGAGCTGTAGCTCACGAAAGCTCATGCTCAAATAAATTGGTTAGTCTCTAAGGTGCCACAAGTACTCCTTTTCTTTTTACATTCTAGTTAAGCATCTTAAGATAAGCATCTACCTATATGTACAATCAAGTAAAAATGTCCTGATTTTTCAAATGTTCTATGTACTCTCAACTCCCATCTAAGCCAATGTTCAGTGCCTCTGAAAATCAGGTTATTTATTTAATTCTACACACTCAAGTTTACAAGTTTTCACCCCAGTCTTGGAGATTAAAACCACACCTCTTTGTTGTTTTAGTTCTTCTAGCATTAGATTGTTTGAGATATGAGCCGTCCCCATTGGCTGCACCTATAACCATTGCAGGCCCATTATCAGTGTTAGCATAATGGTGCTATGATACCTGGTCCCTATGGCACCAAAATAATGTTCCTGAATACTGGCAACATGGTAGTTTAACCGTGCAGTCCTATTCCTCTCTCACACTATGAAAGTACAGTCTCTTTGTCTAAAAAACACTGGTGGCAGCTTCTCTGGAGTGAAAGACATCTTCTGGGCCCCTGAAATGGCTCCTGTTACCCTTCCCATGCTTCCTCCATACATGGGAGGAGGGTCACCTTCTCCATATTTGGAAGTAACTTTTACTAGCAGCTGAATTCACTTCCACTCATCCCCAGTAAAGTTCAGGGCCTGGTGGAAGACCCCATCCTAAAGCAGCACGCCTTCTCCTCTTACTTGGCTCTAAATGTAAGGAGGAAAACACGCAAACACATACAAACATTTACCCCCTGAACAAGACGCTTAAACTATTAGGGAGGAAGGAGATTAACTTTAAAACAACTGCATGTATATATTTGTATTTTTAATTCAACTTTAAGGCAAGTTTCAGAGTAGCAGCCGTGTTAGTCTGTATTCACAAAAAGAAAAGGAGTACTTGTGGCACGTTAGAGACTAACCAATTTATTTGAGCATAAGCTTTCGTGAGCTACAGCTCACTTCATCGGATGCAATCAGTGGAAAATACAGTGAGGAGATTTATATACACACAGAACATGAAAAAATGGGTGTTTATCATGCACGCTGTAAGGAGAGTGATCACTTAAGATGAGCTATTACCAGCAGGAGAGTGCCGGGGAGAGGAGGGGAAGAAAACCTTTTGTAGTGATAATCAAGGTGGGCCATATCCCACAGTTAACAAGAACGTCTGAGGAACAGTGTGTGTGGGGGGGAATAAACAAGGGGAAATAGTTTTACTCTGTGTAATGACTCAACCACTCCCAGTCTCTATTCAAGCCTAAGTTAATTGTATCCAATTTGCAAATTAATTCCAATTCAGCAGTCTCTCATTGGAGTCTGTTTTTGAAGTCTTTTTGTTGACCAAAGAGATTGAAGTGTTCTCCGACTGGTTTCTGAATGTTATAATTCTTGACATCTGATTTGCGTCCATTTATTCTTTTACGTAGAGACTGTCCAGTTTGACCAATGTACATGGCAGAAGGGCACTGCTGGCAAATGATGGCATATATCACATTGGTAGATGTGCAGGTGAACGAGCCTCTGATAGTGTGGCTGATGTGATTAGGCCCTATGATGGTGTCCCCTTAAGAGATATGTGGACACAGTTGGCAACGGGCTTTGTTGCAAGGATAGGTTCATGGGTTAGTGGTTCCATTGTGTGGTGTGTGGTTGCTGGTGAGTATTTGCTTCAGGTTGGAGGGCTGTCTGTAGGCAAGGACTGGCCTGTCTCCCAAATCTCCTGAGGCAAGTGAGGATCATACTCTCATTTGCTGGTACCTTAGTACCTTACTTTGCTGGTACCTGGTACCTTACTTTGCTGGCCTTAGTCACTAATTCCTGGCAATCCTGACACTCTGGGTCATAGGCGCTGACTTCCTCTAGTGCTGGTGGGTGCTTGACCCCTCTCCCCCCCCCAGTCCTGCCCCGACTCCACCCCTGCCCCCTCCCCTCCCATCGCCATTCCAACCCCTTCCCCAAAGTTTCCGCCCCCTCCCTGCCACTATTCGACTCCTTCCCCAAATCCCTACCCCGGCCCTGCTTCTTCCCCGCCTCCTCCCTGAGCATGCCATGTTTCTGCTCCTCCCCCCCTCCCTCCCAGCGCTTGCTACAGCTGTTTGGCAGTGGCAAGCACTGGGAGGGAGGGAGGAGCGGAGACGCAGCACGCTCAGGGAGGAGGTGGAGGCTGAGGAGGAGGTGAGGTGGGGGGGGCAGGGCGAGGAGCTTGGCTGCTGGTGGGTGCAGAGCACCCACTAATTTTTCCCCTTGGGTGCTCCAGCCCCGGAGCACCCATGGAGTTGGGGCCTATGCCTTGGGTAACTTTTCCTTCATCAGAGCCCAAACAGAAGAATAGAGAGGCCATAACTGATATATTTTAGTCAGAGAGAAGTGCGCCCTGGTGTTATCACAATTCAAGACAGGCATCATAGCACTTTAAAAATCATGCATGGAATACTGTAATGTAACTAACAGTTGCTGGCATGGTCCTACCCATAATCCTGGGTTGCAATTTTCAAAGCTGTCTAGGGGTTTTAGACACATAGTCAGTCATAGTTTTATTCCAAATATCATTCTGTCTGTGCATATGTCTTATTACCCCAGATATAAAACATTCACACTCTTACTCAAGAGATATTATTACTGGCAATGAAGTTCCATTCTAGTAAAAGACTGCCAAGGAATCAAAAGGAAACTTCTTCACTGGTACTGCTCAAGTGCTGCAAAAGCAATCCTCAGGCTTCCATGGGAGTGCTATGCATATGTCTGCAGAATGGTGAGGATGGCAAACCCTGCTAAATTGCTGTATCACCAATCCTAGGACTGCTGGAGTGTTGCTGTGAGCTAATTCAAAGAAGTGCTGCAAAGGGACATAGGCTACTAGTCAACTGAAACTCTGCTACTTAGATTTAAGTTACTTAATGTAGCAGCAAATAATTAAGATTACCCTCTTGTGGTTAGAGACCTTCAAAGAAGCAGAGCTAATACTGCTATCAGGTCTCCAAGACACTTCTCTAGATTATGCGGTAGAGATCTTTCTTCAAATCCAGGCATTCACAATTCAAACTTAGCAGGGATAGGTGCCTGACACATTGAAAAGGCTTTTATTTGTTGCTTTCAATGTCCTAAATATGTTGCAAATTTCACTCAGAAAATATCTGTCTTGTGCAAAACTAGAGGATTTTCAAGGAGTTGCTATATACAGACTTGTGTAGTGCTCTGTTAGCACTAGATATTTGGTGAGTTTTTTTGTGTATGGTTCCTTTGCAGTTAGTCAAAGCAATGCACAATTATCTGTGTATTAATATACAAAAATGAAAATGCTTCATATGCAAAAACTCTTTGTTTTGCCCAGCAATGAGGGATTCCTACAAGAAAATTGAAATGTGTTGCTTTTTTGCAAACCTGAATAAAATTGGATTTTTCTATACAGTGATGATTTTTTTCCACATAGTTTTATGTGCAGGTTCATTAATGTAATTGAAGTAGTGACTTATATTTAGCACCTCTCAAGATTTCATTGCAGTTTGGGAAGCAGATTGAGAGAAGATAATTCCTCTCCACCATTGTATTCATGAGTGCTAATGGGAGGATTTTTTCTGGAGTGCTATATTCTGACATTGAATTTTATTAGTACCGGTCCACAAATATAATGCGAGTTAAATGTGGTGATGTCACTTTTTTTTTAAGGGAAATTTATTGCTGCACTGAACTTGAACTTCCAAGTTATCTTTCAAAGGAAAATTCTGAGTTCATGATATTTGCATATGACCAAAAATTCCCTGAACCTGTTTTACTGAGTACTCAGAAAATAGACTTTGCAATAATATCAATAGGCCAAATTCAGAGATGACTTTAAGGGAGTGTCTGGGAGTATAAACTTGTATAATTTAAGGTTTCATCTGTCCTCTCCATGAAGTCCATGAAGGACTTCCCTATTCCTAATGATTTTTGCATGGAATTGCCCAGTATTACATTAATGGGTGGCAGTATAAAACCTTTAGATACACAGATGTAAGGTCCAGACTGTCATAGTCTCAGTCAGTCACTTAGCTATGTCTACAATGGCGCACATATCCGAGTACTGGATCGTGTTTGTGCTCAAGCATGCTCCTCATGCCCAAGAGTCCACATATACTGTGCTAGACATGTGTATAATGCTGTATACACACATATACATTGTTGCTCTAGGTACACAAAGTTAGTACTACCATTTCAGAAGTGGTATCCCGGGGTTCTGTGCATCACAAAGAGAGGCTCTCTAAGAACCACTTTGTAGTGGTGGGTTGGTTCTTTTCCCTGCCTTCACAAAGTTGAAGATGGCACTTGTCACCCCTCATTTGTTTCCCTGGAAATCTTGGTTGAAGACCTGGATCAGTGTAATGACTATGTAATGCTCCCGCTCCTCATCACGAGACAAATATTTATGCAGTGGAATAAGTGCTTGGCAAGAGGCTGAATGGAATCTGGCAGTGTTGTATGACACATTGAAAATGGCTGACCTTCAGGGTTAATGACAGTGCTTGTCTCATTGGACAGGAATGTGACTGCCGGTATTGCAGCAAATGCCCTTGGGATCGCTGTCACTTTTTGTGTAGAAGAACCAACATGTTGTGGAATCACATCATCTTGGAAACCTGGGATGACCAGCAGTGGCTTTGGAACTTCCACATGAGTAAACAGATCTTCATGGAGCCATATAAGTAGTTTGCACCAATCCTCCAGTACCAGAACACTTAATTCAGGAACTCCATACTGGTTCAAAAGCGGGTTGCTATTGCCCTGTGGAAGCTTGCTACCTCAGACAGTGATAGATCCATTGCAAACCCCCCACATGGGAGTTGGAAAGTCTACTGTCGGGGTCTTGGCTGTGCAGGCTTGTGAGGCAATTAACACTGTGGTTTACCCACGGGTGGTTGGTATAAGAAATGTTCAAGAAATAATAGCTGGTTTTCACAAGCTGGGGTTTCTGAACTGTGCAAGGGCCATTGATGGTGCACACATCCTTACAGTTTGCCCACCACTAAGGGAAAGTGAGTATGTGAACTGAAAAGGTTACAATTTCATCATTCTGCAATGATCCAGTGCTCAGATATGTGCGCCATTGTGGACATAGCCTAAGTGACTGACTGAGAAGCAGAGTCATGAATACTCATGTGGGAAAAACTAGAAAGATTCATGACACCAGGGTGCTGAGGAGATCAGGATTGTACTTGAAGGGGGAAGAAAGAATTTTATTCTCTAGAAATAATATTGTTCTGAACAGTGTATCTGTGCCAAATGTATTATTATGGGGGACCCCACATACGCACACCTGGCTTGGCTCATAAAACCATACTCCGATGTAAGTGGACCTAGAAAAAGGGAATTCAGATTCAAACTAGGCCTCTGCTGAATGGTAATAAAAAAGTGTATTTGGAAGCTGAAGGCTTATTGGTGCTGCTTGCCGACACATCTGGATGCCAATGTGGCAAACATTGTTCGTATGATCATCTCCTGCTGTGCACTGCACAATATTTGTGAGAGTAAAAGAATATGTCCTTCCTGAGTGGGCTCAGAACAAATCTGGTTTGCAAACTCTGTACAGAGTCAGATTGCCCCACACATACATACTGGTCCTGGGTCTCAGCGGGCAAGGGAAATTAGGAGTGCTGCATATGCACACATCCTATGACCTTTGTCTTGTATTTCGGCAAAGGAGTATCTTCAGATCTTTTCGGTGAAGCTGCTGTACATGTACATGACAGAACATACATACTTATGGGGCTACATAGTTTCACAAGTGTTTTGTTCCCTTTTGATGTTCTGTTGCTGAAGTTTGTTATCCATTCTTGTATGGCCCATTGTATACATTAAAGACAATTATTACAGAGCACCTACCTTGTGTTAAAAGTTTGGGGATGGGTTTCTGCTCTGGAAGGTGGTGGCCATGGTGTTATGTGCTCTTTGTTCAATGTGTTTGTCCTCACTACTGACACCTGAATATAAACCAATTCATCACTTGTGATTCACTGTTTACAAAAAAAAAAAATGCTAGTGACAATGGTAACAGCTTCAGGCATTGTTACACATGATTTGGGCCATGCCTATACTACCATTTATGTCGGCAAAACTTAGGTCGCTCAGGGATGTGAAAAAACACACCCCTGAGCGATACAAGTTTTGCTGGCTTAAGTTGTAGTGTGCACAGCGCTATGTCAGCAAGACAGCTTCTTATGCCAACATAGCTACTGCCATTCATTGGGTGTGGTTTAATTATGTCTTCGGGAGAGCTCTCTCCTGATAGCATAGAGCGGCTATATGAGAGATCTGACAGTGGCGCAGTGGTTTGATTGGTTGTGTTGTGGTTTTTTGGTTTGCTTTGTTGGGTGTTTTTTCATCTTCCTCAATCCCATTTACAACCGTATGGAGAGCCCAATTAACACAATCATTTCCGATTTCACTTTGAATGGGTGAAGGACCCATTTTCACTTGTTTAGTGAAATACTGGGTTTCAAAGTAGTTAACTGAATAATACTATTTATTGCCGAATGGAACCTCTAATTTCAATCTTTCAAGAAGTGTTTAAAGTGTGGGGTTTTCTAGGGGATGGAAACAAATGCTTCATTGTGTCTGAATAACTTTTCAATGCCTTAAGTGCCTGACACAACTCAAACCTCTTTTTTTGAAACCTGTTTTTGGGAGTACTTCAATATTTTTAATGTGTTTATGAGGGATTGTAGCCAGGGGAAGAAAGAAATGTAGCCATTATGTCAGTGTAGTAACTTGGAATTGTCACCAGTGCCAAGGGTAATTCAAAGTTGTTAGAGACCCATAATCCACGGTCTGCTTGAAAGTGCTTAAGGTTTGGTTTGGTATTGGGTATAGGGGAGGATTTTCAGTATAGGGTACTGGCAGATGCTGTGAGATTGCCAGTATTTTTTTATTATTATTTTGGTTTTTAAATTTCAACACGTTCAATAAATGTATTAAGAAAGATATTGATCTATCCTTTACTGCCTAAAACAGCTGGAAAACATCTGCTTTGTTGAGAATTTGTAATGATTTTTACAGTACAGAAAACATACACAGGAGGGATGGGGAAAGTGGAGTGTATTCCCAGGGCTTCATATATTTCTGAATATTGGGGGAAAACTCAAAAAGATTTCCACTGTCATGGCACCAAAGTTTTACACACCATTTGATTACATGAGGCAGGGACCCATTCCTGAACCAAAATTACCTTCAGTTCGTTATACTCAGGAAGGAGAAGATACACACAGTTAAACAGATAATAAAATTTATTACAACTAACAGGTAGAAGGTTTACTTTCTACAAAAACATTTCAACAACAATTAAGGCAAGATACACAAAAATAAAGGCTATTAAAAATTCTAAAGTGAAATTGTCCTTAGAATATGTTTTAAGGAAACATTTTTGGGAAAAAATATTTTTAAAAATTAAGTGGTCAAAACCAAGAATGCTGTCCACTCTTTACTATGTTTGCATATATCACCTTCCCCTCCTCATCAAAAGCGGTAACCAACGGGGGAAAATGGCTCTTGGTGAAACCTTGCAGACATCTCCTGCAACAGGGTTTGGGGTGGTCAGTGTTCTGGTGATCTGGGATTCCTGCAGGCCCCCCAGCATTGTCATCCTGGCTGATTAGAGGGGTATTTTAATGAGACTGAAAACAGTACTCTGGATGGCAGCTGGAGGAGGAGCGGAGGAGGCTGATGTGGAATGGTTCTGTGATCTCCACAGCAGGCATATGCTGCACTCTGTCAGTCACCAGTCCAATTAACTTTTTCATTAGGTAAAGTTCACATTCTGTAAGCAATGTCTCCACCTTCAAGAACCAGTCCAGAAGTCTCTCCTTATGCTGAAGAGCCCATTCCTCCTTTGCCCCTAGCAACTCAGATTGCTCCTATTTCTCCTGTCCAACCCTATAAACAGGTCATCACAGAATCATAGAATCATAGAATATCAGAGTTGGAAGGGTCCTCCAACCCCCTGCTCAAAGCAGGACCGATCCCTGACTAAATCATCCCAGCCAGGGCTTTGTCAAGCCTGACCTTAAAAACTTCTAGGGAAGGAGATTCCACCACCTCCCTGGGAAACGCATTCCAGTGTTTCACCACCCTCATAGTGAAAAAGTTTTTCCTAATATCCAACCTAAATCTCCCCCACTGCAACTTGAGACCATTACTCCTTGTTCTGTCATCTGCTACCACTGAGAACAGTCTAGAGCCATCCTCTTTGGAACCCCCTTTCAGGTAGTTGAAAGCAGCTATCAAATCCCCCCTCATTCTTCTCTTCTGAAGACTAAACATCCCCAGTTCCCTCAGCCTCTCCTCATAAGTCATGTGTTCCAGTCCCCTAATCATTTTTGTTGCCCTCCGCTGGACTCTTTCCAATTTTCCACATCCTTCTTGTAGTGTGGGGCCCAAAACTGGACACAGTACTCCAGATGAGGCCTCACAAATGTCGAATAGAGGGGAACGATCACGTCCCTCGATCTGCTGGCAATGAATCATAGAATATCAGGGTTGGAAGGGACCTCAGGAGATCATCTAGTCCAACCCTCTGCTCAAAGCAGGACCGATCCCCAGTTAAATCATTCCAGCCAGGGCTTTGTCAAGCCTGACCTTAAAAACTTCTAAGGAAGGAGATTCCACCACTTCCCTAGGTAACACATTCCAGTGTTTCACCACCCTCCTAGTGAAAAAGTTTTTCCTGATATCCAACCTAAATCTTGCCCACTGCAACTTGAGACCATTACTCCTTGTCCTGTCATCTGCTACCACTGAGAATAGTCTAGATCCATCCTCTTTGGAACCACCTTTCAGGTAGTTGAAAGCAGCTATCAAATCCCCCCTCATTCTTCTCTTCTGTAGACTAAACAATCCCAGTTCCCTCAGCCTGTCTTCATAAGTCATGTGTTCCAGTCCCCTAATCATTTTTGTTGCCCTCCGCTGGACTCTCTCCAATTTTTCCACATCCTTCTTGTAGTGTGGGGCCCAAAACTGGACACAGTACTCCAGATGAGGCCTCACCAATGTCGAATAGAGGGGAACGATCACGTCCCTAGATCGGCTGGCAATGCCCCTACTTATACATCCCAAAATGCCATTGGCCCTGTTGACTCATATCCAACTTCTTGTCCACTGTAACCCTTAGGTCCTTTTCTGCAGAACTGCTGCTGAGCCATTCGGTCCCTAGTCTGTAGTGGTGCATTAGATTCTTCCATCCTAAGTGCAGGACTCTGCACTTGTCCTTGTTGAACCTCATCAGATTTCTTTTGGCCCAATCCTCCAATTTGTCTAGGTCCCTCTGTATCCTATCCCTACCCTCCAGCGTATCTACCACTCCTTCCAGTTTAGTGTCACCTGTAAACTTGCTGAGGGTGCAATCCACACCATCCTCCAGATCATTTATGAAGATATTGAACAAAACCGGCCCCAGAACCGACCCCTGGGACACTCCACTTGATACCGGCTGGCAACTAGACATGGAGCCATTGATCACTACCTGTTGAGCCCGACAATCTAGCCAGCTTCCTATCCACCTTATAGTCCATTCATCCAGCCCATACTTCTTTAACTTGCTGGCAAGAATACTGTGGGAGACAGTGTCAAAAGCTTTGCTAAAGTCAAGGAACAACATGTCCACTGCTTTCCTTTCATCCACAGAGCCAGTTATCTCGTCATAGAAGGCAATTAGATTAGTCAGGCATGACTTCCCCTTGGTGAATCCATGCTGACTGTTCCTGATCACTTTCCTCTCCTCTAAGTGCTTCAGAATTGATTCCTTGAGGACCTGCTCCATGATTTTTCCAGGGACTGAGGTGAGGCTGACTGGCCTGTAGTTCCCAGGATCCTCCTTCTTCCCTTTTTTAAAGATGGGCACTACATTAGCCTTTTTCCAGTC
This sequence comes from Lepidochelys olivacea, assembly GCF_965140295.1. Classification (NCBI taxonomy): domain Eukaryota; kingdom Metazoa; phylum Chordata; order Testudines; family Cheloniidae; genus Lepidochelys; species Lepidochelys olivacea. Next base: position 101,819,597 of record NC_140414.1, read on the forward strand.
ATCTGGGACCTCCCCTGATCGCCATGAGTTTTCAAAGATAATGGCCAATGGCTCTGCAATCACATCCACCAACTCCTTTAGCACTCTCGGATGCAATGCATCCGGCCCCATGGACTTGTGCTCGTCCAGCTTTTCTAAATAGTCCTGAACCACTTCTTTCTCCACAGAGGGCTGGTCACCTCCTCCCCATGCTGTGCTGCCCAGTGCAGTAGTCTGGGAGCTGACTTTGTTCGTGAAGACAGAGGCAAAAAAAGCATTGAGTACATTAGCTTTTTCCACATCCTCTGTCACTAGGTTGCCTCCCTCATTCAGTAAGGAGCCCACACTTTCCTTGACTTTCGTGTTGTTGCTAACATACCTGAGGAAACCCTTCTTGTTACTCTTAACATCTCTTGCTAACTGCAACTCAAGGTGTGATTTGGCCTTTCTGATTTCACTCCTGCAAGCCCGAGCAATATTTTTATACTCATCCCTGGTCATTTGTCCAATCTTCCACTTCTTGTAAGCTTCTTTTTTGTATTTAAGAGCAGCAAGGATTTCATTGTTAAGCCAAGCTGGTCGCCTGCCATATTTACTATTCTTTCTACACATCGGGATGGTTTGTCCCTGTAACCTCAGTAAGGATTCTTTAAAATACAGCCAGCTCTCCTGGACTCCTTTCCCCCTCATGTTATTCTCCCAGGGGATCTTGCCCATCAGTTCCCTGAGGGAGTCAAAGTCTGCATTTCTGAAGTCCAGGGTCCGTATTCTGCTGCTCTCCTTTCTTCCTTGTGTTAGGATCCTGAACTCGACCATTTCATGGTGACTGCGTCCCAGATTCCCATCCACTTTTGCTTCCCCTACTAATTCTTCCCGGTTTGTGAGCAGCAGGTCAAGAAGAGCTCTGCCCCTAGTTGGTTTCTCCAGCACTTGCACCAGGAAATTGTCCCCTACATTTTCCAAAAACTTCCTGGATTGCCTGTGCACAACTGTATTGCTCTCCCAGCAGATACCACGGTGATTGAAGTCTCCCATGACAACTGCAATCTAGTAACTTCTGCGAGTTGTCAGAAGAAAGCCTCGTCCACCTCATCCCCCTGTCTGGCGGTCCATAGTAGACTCCCACCATGACATCACCCTTGTTGCTCACACCTGTAAACTTAATCCAGAGACTCTCAGGTTTTTCTGCAGTTTCATACTTGAGCTCTGAGCAGTCATACTGCTCTCTTATATACTGTGCAACTCCCCCACCTTTTCTGCCCTTCCTGTCCTTCCTGAACAGTTTATATCCATCCATGACAGTACTCCAGTCATGTGAGGAGTTATCCCACCAAGTCTCTGTTATTCCAATCACATCATAATTCCTTGACTGTGCCAGGACTTCCAGTTCTCCCTGCTTGTTTCCCAGGCTTCGTGCGTTTGTATATAGGCACTTGAGGTAACCTGCTGATCGCCCCTCTTTCTCAGGAGTCTCCTCCCGGTATACCACTTCCCCATTTACCTCAGGGCTTTGGTCTCCTTCCCCCAGTGAACCTAGTTTAAAGCCCTCCTCACTAGGTTAGCCAGCCTGCTTGCGAAGATGCTCTTCCCTCTCTTCGTTAGGTGGAGTCCGTCTCTGCCTAGCACTCCTTCTTGGAACACCATCCCATGGTCAAAGAATCCAAAGCCTTCTCTCTGACACCATCTGCGTAGCCATTCGTTGACTTCCATGATTCGACGGTCTCTACCCAGGCCTTTTCCTTCCACGGGGAGGATGGACGAGAACACCACTTGCACCTCAAACTCCTTTATCCTTCTTCCCAGAGCCACGTAGTCCGCAGTGATCCACTCAAGGTCATTCTTGGCAGTATCATTGGTGCCCACGTGAAGAAGCAGGAAGGGGTAGCGATCTGAGGTCCTCCATGGCCCTTCTCTGTCTGCCCCTGCTTCTGCCTCTTTGTGACATGGGTTTCCCTCTTGGAAGTTAAAGGTACTGCCAATTCAAAGAGAAAGAGAGAATTATGTTTTGGGCCTTTGGAACAAGCTGCGATATCTCCCCATATAACATAACGGTGCTGTAGAAGACCACAATTTTGATATTTTTGAGCATTCCAGGAATGTCACTATCTCAACATTCTTGGTTCTCGGAAACCTTTTGCAGCCCATAAGGAAGGAATGGAGGCACATAATGGTGAAGAAAATTTTGTAGTATTTGTAGAAATGTAAAGTGTTTATATTGTCTCAAGGGGTTTGGGGGAGATGAGGAAATTCCTTCCCGGGACAATGTTTATGATTTATTTCTTTAAGGCTGGCTAACATTTGGAGAATGTACCAGTTTTCAATATACCACAATGGAAAAGAGCAGTTGCTTGTGAAGAGAAGTGCTAAGAGTCACCCCTCCATATTGCGGAATGGAGAGGTTTAGCAAGCAGATTTGCATGCCGGTGAACCTCAAGAACAAGCTGCAATTCCTCCTGCAACAGAAATTTGCTGATATATGCTTGTGGGGTTGGGAGGAAATTTGAATGGAAATAGACTGTACTCTGAACTACGATGGGGAGGCTTCGTGCAAAGGGAGGGCTGAACCATGATGCCACCTCTTCCTGGATGGACTGGAAATTCCTCCCCTGTGCCTGCCTAACGATGGTGAAATGGACAAGGAGGGAGAGACACAGCAATTTCATTAGGTTTCCTGAAAGTTGAGCTCAGCACCACAACCTTCACTTCAGACAACTGGAAAGGGACACTGCACTGCTTTTTCTATGACCTTGAGACCAGAACCCTTCTCCGGCCCAGCTTATGCAGCATGGCTCTGGCAGGGAGAGGGCAGAAACCAGGGACAGACACTGTAAGAGCTTGTCTGTGTTACAGGTTATGTCAGTATGATTTATGTTGCTCAGGGGTGTGAATAAGCCCCTCCCTGAGCGACATAAGTTACAGCGACCTAAGCGCCAGTGTGGAGAGCGCTGTGTCGTTGGGAGAAGCTCTGTCACAGTACTGTCCACACTGGTGCTTAGCTTGATATAACTTACATCAGTTGGGGAGACGTGGCTTATTCACAGAGCTACTGCCTCTCATGGACGTGGTTTTATTATGTAGATGGGAGAGCTCTCTCCTGTCAGCATAAAGCATCTTCACCAGACTTGCTACGGTGGAACAGCTGCACTGCTATAGTGCTTCTAGTGTAAACTAGCCCTTGGTGTCTAAACTGCCAAGGGAGAAAAGACCTAACTTGTTCTTAGATAACTTAGTTTGTTGTCTAAAACCTTGATCCCATCCCCAAGCAGGACCAACCTTCCCCAACTTCCCCCAGTCTGTGCAGCCACACTTTTTGTGCGGGAGAGAAGACTGGGGAGCTAGGAGGAGCATAATTCTATAAACTTACAAGAAAGAAAACAGTGCTGTAAGTAACTCTTCCTTAGACAACGAACTGTAGGGTTTCTAAAACTTTGTTCCCTTCCCCACACGTGACATTTCCCACCATTGCCACCCCGCCATGGGACCCTCAGTGCCTGACAGGGGCTGAGAACTGCATAAACACGGGCACACTGATACTTACTTTCAGAATTTTTTTTTAAAAATAGCATTCGACGCCAAGGCACAGACCCTGTAATTGTGGTTCATCGGAAATAAGTAAAATCACTGATTTATAACTCTCTCTCTCTCTCACTTGAGGACCATTTTGGAGTAGTGCAGTGGCTGGAGGGAGGGGGGAAGGTTGGAGGTGTTTGCTAAGGAGATGGAGTGAGACAATAATATGGCTTCAGCAGTGCACTTCACACATACAGACACAGAGCAATGCATGACATGTTATCCAGAGACCAAAAATAAGTGCACATTGCTTCAAATACCCGTGATGTTAAAACTGGGAATTTAGCAATACAACAAGAGATGATAGTGATGGTCCATTATAACTTACCCGCCGAGGATTTGGGTTCTTGCAGCAGTGCAGGTCCTCCCCAAGATCATCATCAGGGGCTTCTGCAACCTGGATCTGAGGGAAGAGGTGCAGAATAACCACCTCCTTAGCCTCTGGATGTTCTGGGAGGTCAGCCGCAGTCCCTGCTGCCTCCTCGCTCGCTCCCCTCAGTGTCCTGTCAGAAAATGAGGCCAGCAGGGTTTATGAGGAGACTGTGAGCCACTTTGGACTCAGTACTGGGGACCCTTGACAACAGCTGGTCAAGCTCCTCATAGAAGGGGCATGTATGACAAGCCGTCCCGGACAGACTGTTTGAGTCTTTTGCTCTCTTATGCTTAATCTGTTCCCAGTGTAAGGGGACTGTTGCCCCCTTACTAACATTCAGTGGGGGTGTTTTGGTTGGCTAGCTCCCAGTGCTAAAAGGGGAAGGGTCAATGGGAAACCAGGACCCTGAGACTGATAGACCCCAGGAACATTGGGGAGAGACCAGTGCTCCAGGTCAGCCTGAGTGACAGGGCGGGCAGGCTAATCAGGGAGTCAGGAGGCCAGGGAGGTTCCGTCCTCCGTGTGAGCTGGAATTGCTTGGGTCAGACAGAGTGGGGCTGAGCTAAGGAGCAAGCAGGGGCCCAAGCTAAGCTGGGGAGCAGAGCCGTGCCAGATCCGGAGGGACCAGACCCTGTCCTGGGAGCTGAGCTGAAGCAACCAGAGCCAGAGGGGCCAGAAAAGCAGCCCAGGAAGCAGGTCAGTGCTGGGAGCAGAGTCACAGGAGCAGCCTGCAGAGCAGACCTGTCCTGGGAGCAGAGCTGTAGCAACCAGAGGCAGAGGGGCCAAAGAAGCAGCCCAGGGAGCTGGAGGCAGAGCAGCAGCAGCGCTGAGACAGAGTGGTGGAGCTGGGGCTGGAGCAGTCCAGAGCTGGGTGCTGTGAGCAGCTGAGGGGAGCGAGGGGGACCCTGGGCAGCGGGCCCAGCACAGGGAGGCACCTCAGCCAAGAGGCTCTGCGGCCAGGCTTGGATCATAACCCCGACAGGGCGGAGGCGACACTGGGAAGAAGGGTCCTGCCACTTAGAGCCTGAGAGCATGAAGCCACCATCAGAGCAAGTGTCCAACCCGCAGCATCCCTGCAGCACAGCCAGGGCCTGAGAAGGAGGCCTGGGACTTACAAGGAACAGACTGTGAACTGCCCTGACATTCCAGAGATACTGTTTGTGATGTTCCCTGCCACAGAGCGGGTGGATGTGTTTCCTTTAACCTTTCTCATTATTCCTTATTCTTTTTAAAATTAATTGTTGATTAAAAAATAACTTGCATTTGCTTTAAATTGTATGTAATGGTCAGTGGGTCAGAGAAGTGCCCAGTGCAGAGAGAGTACCCCGCAGTGGGGACACCCTAGCCCCTGTCCTAGGTGACCACAGCAGGGTTGGGGGTCGAGCCCCCCAGGAATCCTGGGCCCAGCCTTGTTGGGGTTACAAGGACTCTGCCAGACAGGAGAGTGGAAGGGGAGTCCTCAAGGGCAGGGAGTAAAGGAAGTGGGAGCGAGGACTCAGATCCTTTCGCTAGCCCACTTCACCGGGGTAGTACAGAAGCCAGGAAAGTTCCCCACAATAGCGGGACTATTCCCCCACTTACACCAGCACTGGGATGGAGTCCGCTCAATGCCCACCTGCTCCAGCCTCCATGAAATGTCCCAGTACAGGTGAACGTTCCTGCTGCTCCTGTCAAAATCATGGAGGACAGCATACGTGGCCTAGACATTGATTAGCATCCAGGTATGCTAAATGGGCCAAGCGGCTGGTCTTGGCTTTGTTTTCACATTCCACTGTATTGTTCTGTAGAGAGTGCAGTGGAAAACTGATATGCTTAGCGCAGCTCGCTACTACTGGTGAAAACAGGGGGAAGGGTCAGGAGGATTGGGGAAGGGTCAGGAGGAAAAAGGTTCAGGATATTGTGGGAACAGGGGTGGAAAACTATTTGAAACTTGAGACTGGTACCTACCCCTTACCCCCGTCCACATTGCAAACTCACACAGTATGGGACTGTGCCACGGCTAACACATATACTTACCCACACCACTCACACATGCTAGCTTGTTCACCCTCTACTCGCCTTGAAACATGTTTTTCAGGAATTTCTGTGTGGACGATAGGGGGCTTATGACACAAGCCTGTGCATGGAGATGTACAGTTGCTAGTGTAGATGTCCTTGCTTGACACCTACTTACTCACATTTAACTCTCACTCTACCTGTTTATAGATAACCCCTTAGGTTACCCCAGTGGGCATCCATCTTACAACAATCCCTGAATTTCCTTTTTTCAACATTGGTATAATTTTTTTCTCTTGGTTGATATACTGTATCTCTCTTTACAGCTGTAACTTCACCAAGAGGTTATTTGCATTTCGTAACGGCTTTTGGGTTTATAATACATCAAGCATCTTAAAAATGGTTGAAATACTCTAGTTCCCTCTACCTTTTTAGTTTCCACAGATAGAAAAAGTAAAAGAATTTCTAGCTTTGCATTTCAGAAAATCCAGAGGTTCTACATAACAATATAACCCTGCTTGAGGACTAAACAAGATAGCATATGTTAATGCTTAGTCATGAGACTAATCCTTGATGCAGTAAAAGTGTTCAACAAGAAATTGCTAATGCAGTCCTCCATTCTGAGGTGAAGAAAATATTTAAACCAAGCAAGTCATGAAACATCCACCATATCTAGCGGCAAATGACTTTATACTATCAGCTTCCTGCATTTTCAACATTTTCCCCAGAAATGTTTCTTTACTCACACTAAATTTTTGTATGTCAACAGTAGGTGGACTGTTGTAAGGGAAAACACATCACATGACATTCTTTAAAATGAAAGTAAGTATAATACATCTAATACAAATATTGGTTCCTATAGACAGATACCAAAATCCATATAGTGCCTAATATTAAGCACTGAATATTTGGGCGCTAACTTGTATAGTTTTGCTTATAGTGCTCAAATGTTCAAAGTGATAATAGCCCTGTCTCCATTCACCAACCATGTCCTTAACTTTAAGCAGTGAAAGGTATAATACAAGGTGAAGCTAGACAAATTCAAAGTGGAAATATGTAGTTAGTTATACAAAGTGCAACAGCTTCACCAAGAAAGATTGAACTGTACCCACAAGTATTAGAGGGGTAGCCGTGTTAGTCTGGATCTGTAAAAGCGGCAAAGAGTCCTGTGGCACCTTATAGACTAACAGATGTATTAGAGCATAAGCTTTCATCGGTGAATACCCACTTCATTGGATGCAATACTCCATAGCCCAGTGGTTAGCGCACTCACTTAAGAGATGAGAGACCTGCGTTCAAGTCACTGTTCTACATCAGGAAGACTGGGGGATGGAATCTGCATCTCCAACATCCTGGGTGAGTGCTCTAACCAGTAAGTCATAGGGCATAAGGGGGAAGCAAGGCCCTCTTCCCGCTGTGTTTTGTGGCATGGATACATGCTTTAAGGTGATCTCTGAGTCCAAATTTAGAAATTTTCAGTTTCATCTCTTTGCTAGATTAGAGCTAAGGTTGGGGTACTTTTTATTTATGCACTGTATAAATCTAAATAAATACATTTCAAATTCTAATACTGAATTCACTCAAATAACTACTCTGCTTTGCAAATGGTAACTTCTACAGTATTTCTACCACTCTCAAGTCAAGGAACAGAAAATGGTTCCATTGACTGAACTGAATTGATATGCTAATATGTGACAGAGCGGTAGATCTTATGAATTTACAAGTGTGTGTAGTTGGTACTTTCAACTCCTACTTCTAGCTTCTTCATGAAGGGGAGGAAGGAGTACAGGACTACTAATAGTCAAGCTCCTGTATATATGCCATTGTTTAACACAGGAGAATAGAGTCTTAAATGTTTTAATCTTTCAGATTTAGGCCTGATCCACAACCCACAGAAGTCAATGGGATTCTTTCCACTGACCTCCATGGGCTTTTGGATCAAGACTTAATAGGACTAAATTCATCCAAGTTTGATGTGAATGGAGTTATACAAGGGATTAATTTGCCCTGTGTACAATTACTTTGTTCAATTGCTTTGTTCAGCGCAGAATAGAGAAGAATTTTTTTACACACCATTCTTCCCAAGTTGCACTTAGTCATGCAGCAATTAAAAAACAAAAAGCAAATATAACATACAGAATTGGGTTTTGCACTCTCTATCTATACAGAAGATAGGATAAACTTGGAATGAAAAAATACATTTCACTTAATTTCAAACACACACGAACAGGATGGATTTTAAATTCAACTTGAGCTTTTAAAAATCATTCTGTTTCCAAAAATATATTCAAATATGGAAAAATGCAAAGTCCCTTTAAACATTCAACAGTGATTCTTCCTCTATAAGAGAAACATACTTGATTTTAAATAATTAGTAACCGAAATATTATGAGTCTCATACAAACCAGAGATTCCACCTATTGATCAATGTATGATAAGTTGTACAGTGTAACTGGGGGTTGGTTTTATTCACCATATTATCATTCATTGTATTTCACTACATAATTATTATTTGTGTTACTGTAGCAGGTAGGAGTCCCAGTCAAGGACAAGGACCCCATTCTGAGAGGTTCAATACAAACACAGAACAAAAAGAAACCCAGTCCCTTCCCCACCAAATTTACAATCTTAAGTATAAGACAAGAAACAAGATGGATACAGACAGATGGGGGAGTACCAGGAAACCTTGAGACAATATTGGTCAGCAGGATAGGCTGGTCTCAGCACACCACCAGGCTAGCCATTGTCAAGTTTTTTTGCAGGATTCATGGCAAAGGAGAGTGGTAAGAAGAGGAATAATGAGTTTTGCACATGTTTACGAAGAGCTATTAGTTACTGTGTAAGCCATAAAACAATCATCACCACCTCTTATCAGTTTTGTAGGCTACTAAAATTGCATGTAGAGTAGGTACCAGGAAATGTCGATAATTCTGTCATTTTATCATAAAAATGAGATCTAAATTGTTTACAAGTCCCTTGACTTCTGTTGACTCAACATTAATAAACAGAATTCAGATTCAACAGCTGGTTCTCTTCATTCCCTTGTGGTCTGTTTAGAGTGATAAATTGATTAACCTTGATGGGAACCCAGGATGCATTGTCTTCTCATGAAATAATAAATTAATGAGTTTCATTTATTCAGCTAATGTTAGTTATTGCTTCAGCTGTGTCCTTAGATGCAGGTTTTACTCTCCTTCTAGTGGTGCTGCCAGATACTTACTGACACCTTGTGAAGTGTGTGTGATAATCAACTGTGCAATGTAGTGTAGACAGGAAATCCAGAAAGAAATAGAGCCAAAAATATATGGGAACTGGCAGTACCTGTACCTAATTTCCTTGAAAACCTAGTTTATCACAAAAGCAATTCAAAGTCACATTTTGTTGACACTCACATATTAGAATATGCTGTTTTAACAACATTAGGTTTGATCAATTTTGATTTTTTTTTAAGTTCTAGTACCTCCATTGTGGCTTTTCCTTTCCACGATGATTTGTTTATACTGTGAAATTATGAAAAAATTGACTCAGACCAACAAAGCAAGTCAGGAAATTATACCCGGCAACCCATCTGAGGTCTAGTTTAAAGCTGGCAGTTGGAATTGAAGTGGAGGCAATATAGAAAAATTCAGATTCTGTTCAAATACTGGCAAATACCACCACATGTAAGCATCACTGAAGCTTATGAAGCAATTTGTATGAATGAACGTAGGAAGGAAGAATCCCATGCACTGCTACAGGCTGGGGACCGACTGGCTAAGCAGCAGTTCTGCAGAAAAGGACCTGGTGATTACAGTGGATGAGAAGCTGGATATGAGTCAGCAGTGTGCTCTTGTTTCCAAGAAGGCCAATGGCATATTGGGCTGTACTAGTAGGAGCATTGCCAGCAGATTGAGGGAAGTGATTATTCCCCTCTATTTGGCACTGGTGAGCCCACACCTGGAGTATTGCGTCCAGTTTTGGTCCCCCCACTGCAGAAGGAATGTGGACAAACTGGAGAGAATGAGCGGAGGGCACCAAAAATGATTAGGGGGATGGGGCACATGACTTACGAAGAGAGGCTAAGGGAACTGGGGTTATTTAGTCTCAGAAGGGAAGAGTGAGGGGGGATTTGATAGGAGCCTTCAATTACCTGAAGGGGGGTTCCAAAGAGGATGGAGCTAGGCTGTTCTCAGTGATGGCATATGATAGAACAAGAAGCAGTGGTCTCAAGTTGCAGTGTGGGAGGTCTAGGTTGGATATTAGGAAACACTATTTCACTGGGAGGATGGTGAAGCACTGGAATGGGTTACCTAGGGAGGTGGTGGAATCTCAATCCTTAGAGGTTTTTAAGGCCCAGCTTGACAAAGTCTTGGCTGGGATGATTTAGTTGGTGCTGGTCCTACTTTGAACAGGGGATTGGACTAAATGACCTCCTGAGGTCTCTTCCAGCTCTAATATTCTATGATTCTATAAATTTACTCAAATTGTTGACAGTATATACATTCTGAAAAGTAAGGCCAATTTCTGTTATACTAAATTTTTACTCATTGTAATAGGAGTTTTCCTAAGTAAAGGCTTATTTACAACTGAGAAATTGGAGTAAGGACCTCAAGATTTGAACCATATTATACTATTAGCTATAGGTCTCAATGTCTAATGTAGCTTTCATCATCACACAAGTACATACCCCCACTAATATTCTGATAAGTCTCAAACAGACCTTACTAAGCAACTGAGAATGCCAACTACCTTCCAGGATCAAGCCTGAAACTATTTTTGAAAATAATTGCATATGCAAGATGCTACTGAAGATTTTCCAGGTATTAGTTTGCACATTGATGTGTACATGCATATTTTGTATGGACGGTATCGCCATGTACTTCTGAAAATGTAGTCCAAATTGTATAGACTACTATTTGATTAGAAGTGCTCAGGAGGCTTCTGATGTTGTATAGGAGACTTGACATAGGCAGGTGCTTTTATACAAAAATCAAATGTTTTATAAATGTGATTTTTCTGTTCAAGCCACTCAAATATTTCCCTGTAAGACTGAATATGGCCCTTTCAGAACTAACTTGCTGTCATTATTCAACTGCAATCAGCCAACTTTTTCATGCTTTTCTATTGCAGCAGATTAGAAATTTTATGGGTTCTTTTTTCCCCTATTAAATCCATGCAATGGGACCTCACCCCTAGGCGGACCAGCACGGCCTCCAAGACCACCCAATGGCACCTTGCCCCCAGAAGGTGTCCCACTCCATCAAAGAACCCGCAGAGAGAACTCATCCAAAGAAGGACCAGCGTCGTCCCGGAAACTCCCAAGCAACACTGCATCCCTAAAAAGGCTAGTAACGGTGCCTCCAAAGCTGTCTATCCTAAAAGGATCAGTGCTGCCCTAAAATCAGTAAGGGGAGACACTCTCATCGTACTGGAGATCCCACCTCAAGATCCAGCTGTAGTTCTCAACACCAGGAGGAAACAGGGAAACAGGCTAATTCCACAGCAATTTTCCAGCATGAGCCTGTGGAGATTGAGCAGCCAGAGGATCAACAGCCTTCAGCGAGGGTCACCACACCATGGCAAGTCACTTGGATGGGAGAGTTGGCGAGGACAGCCTCCTTTGATGACTTTGACCACCTTGTAGACAGACTGCCTGCAGAAATTGTTTCTGGGAAAAAGGGAACTCAGGAGAACACACCGACTGCTCACAGAACTCCTGCATTGGGCCATAACAACATCAGAGAAGCCAGGAGAAGAAACATCAGTCGCCACTACGATCCAGCAGCAGCAGCAGCCAGGATCCACAAGCTCTATCAGTCAACCCATCCTATGGTTATGAGAGAGATCCTCAATGGGCCCTCATCTTACTGCGCAAGCCCGTCCAAGAGACTATTCTCATACTTCAAGGGTGCGTTTGACCATGTAGCTCAGAATGACATGCAGCGTCTAAGGTGCCTTCATCCTCTACCCTGGGCTGACTTTGCAATGGACCTGGAACAAGACTTTACATCACAGGAAGTAGTGACCAGACTTACAAAGAGAAAAAACACAGCCCCAGGAAAAGATGGCATTTGCTATTACTTCCTGAAAAAATGAGACCCTGGTTGCCTGGTATTAATTGCCATTTTCAAAAAATTCAAACAGTTCCGCCATACTCGCAACTCCTAGAAGAAGTCTATGATGATGCTCATCTACAAGAAAGGTGAGCGAGACGACCCCAGCAACTGGAGACCCATCTCTCTCTGTTCCACCATGTACTAACTGTATGTCAGCTGCCTCATGGCTAGGATAACAGACTGGTCTGTGAATAGAGGAGCCATCAGCTCCATCCAGAAAGGCTTCATGTCACATGAAGGCTGTTACGAAAACAACTTTCTCCTTCAGACTGCCATCCACATGGCCAGGAGGGCATGGAGGCAGAGTGCCATAGCGTGGTTCAACCTGGCTAATGCTTTTGGATCAATGCCCCACCAACACGTTTTTGCCATGCTGCGAGAGTTGGGATGCCTGAAAACGTTCTCCAGCTGATCTGGGAACTTTATGAAGGCTGCACCATCACCATCCACTCCATGGAAGGAAATACTCCTGAAATTCCTATCCGTAGTGGCATGAAACAAGGCTTTTCCCTCAGCCCCATGGTTTTCAACTTACCCATGGAGCCACTCATTCGAGTCATCTCCAGCAGCTTAGGCAGTTTCAACCTGTATGGCAATAGAGTGAATATTCTGGCCTACACAGACGATCTGGTCCTGATTGCAGACAACCCTGAGAGTCTCCAACAAATGCTCAATGTCATCAGCCAGGTTGCCAAATGGATGGGACTCCGCTTCAACACTAGGAAGTGCACATCCCTGCATATCAGTCCAGGTGACACTGTTTCAGATCCAGGGTGAACCCATAATATTCCTCGAGGACGGGCAAGCATACCAAAATCTCAGCATGTCCACGGGTTTCCATGTCCAGCAGACGCCTGAGGATACCGTTGCGGAGATCCTACGAGATGTGGCCAGGATCGACTCCTCCCTACTTGCACCATGGCAGAAGATCAACACCTTGAACACCTTCCTGATCCCCTGTATTTCATTTGTCCTGAGGGGATCTGCCGTGGTGAAGGTACCTCTTAACAAGGCAGACAACACCATCAGGCAGCTAGTGAAGAAGTGAATGTTTCTTCCCCAGAGGGCCAGCAATGAACTGGTGTACATCTCGGACAGGCAGGGCAGCACCAACATCCCTCAAATGGATGATCTGTGTGATATTGCAGTGATTACTCATGCCTTGCACCTTCTGATGTGCCTGAATGCCATGGTGAGGAACACTGCGGAAAGTGCTATGCAGGATGCTATCAAGAAGCAAATCGCAAGGATCCCCTCCAACCAAGATGTCACCACTTACCTGAGTGGCTGCCTGGAAGGTGAATTTGGAAGAGAAAGTGGAGACTTTGCTTTGCTCTGGACTTGTGGCTGCAATGCTATGTGACGACTGGAGAAACATATCATCTGCCACTGGATGTGGTGCGTGGAACGCCAGGAGCTGGGAGTCCTGGTGCCACAGGTGAAGAATACAGAACACACAATCATCACTCCAAGAAGGGCAAGGCATTCGAGGTGACATGCAAGTGGGATGCCAGCAACCACTTCCTCCCCAGGGGCAGCTTCACCCGATTTGCCGACTGAAGGTTCATCCACAGGGCTGAACAGAGCTATTCGCCACAGAAATAGGGACAAGTGATGCAGAAAGTGCGGCTATGCCAACAAGACACTACCCCACGTGCTGTGTAGCTGCAAGCCCCATTCCAGAGCCTGGCAGCTGTACCACAATGCCATCCAAGATCACCTGATCAGAGCTATCCCGCCACTCATGGGTAAGGTTGCTGTGAACTCCGCCATCCCCGGAACCGACAGCCAACTGCAACTGGATATTGTCATCACCGAGGACTGGAAGAATATCATCATGGTGGATGTCACTGTGCACTTCAAGAACAGGACCCCGGCCTCCGTGATGCCCGATCTCGAAAGCTGGAAAAATATTCCCCTCTGGCCAACACCTTGAAAGCTAGGGGCAAACAACAAAGTGCAAAACAACATGGATGCAGCCCCACTTTAGTCATTGCCATTAAATTGAGTATACCATCGGATGCTAATGCAACCATCAGGCCATCAAAATTACCCACTGAATGGGGAGCATGCATGTGGGGAGCATGCATGTGGTCTCATCATCAGCTTGTGAGATGGAGAATCAATGTCATTTTACAATTAAAAACAGTGTAGATTTTGTCAAACTCCAATAACTAAGCTCAGTGCGCACAGGTTGAAATCTGACCTCACATGTGCAAGGCTTGTTAAAAAAATTGATGAAGTTCCTAACACACTTTCTCAGTCAGACAAAATAAATATTGACTCCGCCTGGTCATCTTTTATGGAAAAAGTGTTCTAAAGAAGTCCACGGCTTTGTAAAGAGGAAGCATCAGGACTGGTTTGATGAAAGTGATGCTGAGATAAAGCATGCTCTTCACACATTACAGATAAATGATAAAAACTCACCTATTAAAAAGATGGCTTATTCACATACAAAGTGTAATGGACAAGCTAAACTTTATCGCATAAAGGATAGCTGGTGGAAAATGAAAGCCAAGCAGCTTCAGTCAGCATTAGACCAAAAAGACTCAAAAAAATATTTTTTTTTGATGAGCTGAAGAGAGCGTACAGCCCACAATTCATTGGTACCACCCCATCTGGAATGCAGATAGGTCACTGCTGCTGACTGACTGTTGACAAATTTTGAAAAGATGGGCTGAATACTTTAATAAGGTTCTGAACTGCCTGTCCACCATGCCAGCATCTGCACTTGATCTTGAACAACTTCCAATTCAAAACCAACTCTCAATTGCACTGAACATATCTGAAGTATGGAAAGCTGTCAAGCAAATGTCAAATGGCAAAGGAATATTGGTAGATGGTATTCCTGTAGAGATCTTCAAATGAGGGGGCCATGAGTTGATCAGGAAGCTCACTGGCCTCTACTTAAGGAGGCTGTGACATAGAAACTTAAAGATGCCAATGTTATTCACCTGTATAAAATGAAAGGCAATCACACTTTTTGCAATAATCCTGGCATCTTGCTACTTGTCACTGCAGTGAAGCTACTTAGCTGAGTCATGCTAAACCAACTAACTGAACAACTTACAGAGAAGATACTACCAGAGAGCCAGTGTGCTTCCATCCTCTATATGGTACTTCAGACATGATCTTTGCACTACAGCAAATTCAGAGGAAATAAGCAGAATCAAGACATGTATGTCATTTTTGTCAATCTTACTAAGGCCTTTAACTTCGTAAATCAAGATAGCCTGTGCACAGTCATTGGCAAGCTCAGTTGCCCTGGTCAGTTTGTCAATATTATTAAATCTTTCATGCAGGAATGTAGGTTTGTTTCCTTGGCCAAGGCTGCTTCTTAGCTCCATTTGTTGTCACCAGTGGAGTAAAACAAGGCTGTGTTCTTGCTCAAATATTATTTAATGTCATGTTTACAGCTGTTCTAATAGATGAATTCAGAGACATTGATTGTGGCATTTATATGAAATACCATATGGATGGAGGTGTCTTGAATCTGCATCACCTGCGTGCGAAGACAAAAGTTCTGAAGACAATTATATGTGAATTACTGTTTGCTAATGATTGAGCTTTGCTGGCCCATAATCTTTGGGACATTCCGTGGCTCACTGACTGCTTCGAGTGTGCAGCAAAACATTTTGGCTTAACAATCAGCCGAAAGGAGACAGAAGCCATGGTCCAGCCTCGACTGGGAAGCACTGCAACCATATTCCAGTTGTGTCCATTAACAATATACCACTCAAGGTTGTTAATAAATTCTGCTACCTAGGCAGTGTCATTTCATGATATGCAATGATTGGCAATGACGTTACAAAGGTCATTCACCATCACTGCATTCCTCTGTGGCTGTGTATGTGGACTACTTATCAATGCCACATAAAAAGCTTGGACCAATTCCACCTGCAATGTCTACGTGAATAATGGGAATTAAATGGCAAGATTTGATACCAAACACAGAGGTCCTTGAGTGGTGCATCATCAGTCATTGAAGCTTTTTATAGTGAGAGTGAAGGTGAGACGATGCAATCATATGGTCCACATGTCTGACAGCATAATACCAAAATCAATGTCTTACGGAGAATGGAGACTTGGAACTCATTTTAGGGCAGAAAACATTAGTGACACTCAAATCCAACCTCCAGTCTTGCAATGTTGACCTCAACACCTGGGAGCTCTTTGCCCATGACAAGACCTTGACTGAAAGATTTTGAGACCTCACAATTGCTGCAATCAAGGAAAGACATGAAGCTAAAAGCAGCGCATATTTATCTACAATTGTCTTCATAAATGGCACGTGTGGATGGGGCTGCAGGCACAAAATTGGTCTTTGGTCTTATCTCAGAACCTACAATAACTGACTGTAGCTCATCCATTGAGCTCAATGGGAGACTTCATCATCAGTTAGCCAGTCTTTTGAGTTTTCAGCCTCCTCCTCTATAGTGCTTAAGAACAACTCTTCCTCTTCACTTGAAGAATCCATTATTGCACTTGATACCTACACTTCCCTGCTTCTCTGCACATTTTAGCATAATGGAACAACTTACCAAGTATTGTGGTGGATTCTCCATCACTGACCATTTTAAAATTAAGATTGGATGTTTTTCTAATAGATATACATTAGGAATTATTTTGGGGAAGTTCTATGCCGTGTGTTACAGAGGATGCCAGACTAGATGACCACAATGGTCCCTTCTGGCCTTGGAATGTATGAAAAACAAATGTTGGTTGCCACATTGCTGATGTTGCTTCCTTCTTTCCATATTTCTGTCGATGGCAAATTTAATTTCTGTGAAATTTTCCCTTATTGGTATAGCTACAGTACACGGTTCTATGTTCTGTGCCTTTCTCTGGGCTTTTTATTTGTTTCTGTCTCTCATACTTCATGGCATATACATGTTGTCTAGTTTCTAGTGTCAGATCTATCTCCTGTAGTAACCTTTCACAGACTTTTTTTTATTGTTACATGCCAGGACAATCTGCTCCTTTATGAGAGAGTCTTTTAATATTCCATGTTCACAACTGACTTTTTAGTTTTACGTCTGTGACAAGCTCCTCTATTGGTTCCCCTTCATTCTGTGTTCTCATTCTGAACATATGCCTCTCATAAATAACATCATTTTCTAGAGACACAATCATTATCAAACATATTCATTATTTCTGCAAAGCTTTTCTCTCTCATCTTCCCCTCTCCCCATCGTCATGCAATTTATTATATACATCATGCTAGGGCTTCTGTGCCTGCCATTTTCAAGACTAGAGAAATCTTTTGTTCATCCTTCAGTTTACTTGCCTATGTGGCTTTCATATACAATTCAGATTGCTATTTGAACCTCTTCTGGGCATATGCCTCATTTTCCCAGATTCCCAGGGCTGGTGGGGGAGTTAGTTGCAATCACAAAAGTTCTGCAGCATCCATTTCAATGTTACCTTTCAGTGGGTCTTCCAGCACACTGTGCCTTCCACTTCCAATACAATGTAGTATCTTTGTGATGAGCAGACCAAAGTCAAGATAAACCCTTTATAAGGAACAGGAACTATGTACAGAAATAAGGTAACAAACTCCCTACTGCACTGTGTAGCTGCAACCTGGACTGCCCAGCCCTAGGCTACTTTGTTTCTGCCCAGCAGAAATGGGTCACAGGAAACCAAAGACTGTATGAGAGTGTACAGGAAGTGTGGCATATCTACACTTCCTGGAGGACATATTGTATAGCACAGCCCCTATCCCCAACCCCTTTCTTAAAAACACAATCCTATGTATCCCCCTTCCCATAAGTTCCCTTTCCCTTACTGCACCCCAATTCACAGTTCTTACCCCATTCCCCCTCCCCTCCCAGTGAACATTTTCAACAATAGTTTCAACATCTTCTGAATATTCTGCTGTACTCAGATTATATTTCAAGATCACAAAACAATTTTGCCAGAATCAGTTTGGAGCAATATTCCTCTTTTTCATATTTCTGCTCAGGGTTAGATTTGAAAGCCTAGGTGGCACACACATTTAATAGCTACAGCTTTCTCCCTTGAGCCACACCAGTCTTGTGATGGAAGGCTACCTTTCAATCCCTGTTTCTTCACATGCACAGTCAAATCTATTTGGAGCATGAGCCTATGGCATGCACCTAGACAGAGAACCACGCTCTCTTTCTAATAATGTTGTAATTTGATTTCCCCCCAATCACTTTGTTGGTGTAACTCCTGAGCATTTGAGACCCTCGAGTACGGATCTCTATCTCTGCACAAAAAAAGTTGCAAAAATATGTCAGCCTTTAGAAAAAGCTGCTTTTAGAGGGGAGCTGAATTTCAGAAATACCTTAGTCAAATGGCCCCCCCATTTGGATCGCGAAGCAAACCTATGCCCCACCAAATTTCAAATCCATGTAACCGTGTGGATTTTAGAGCACTTAGAATAGTTGCGCTTTGAACAGAAAGCAACACTTAACTTTAACTACAGCAGTTTGCGCTCTCCCATACTGTGTTATAGTAAAAAATCTCAAGCAGCACAAAATGGTACTTTTTCAGCTAAATGCCTGGAAATAGATTTTATTTTGCAGAAATTATTGATTGCAGCATTCAGCACACCGATCAGCTATAATTACAAATCTGGAATATCAGAAAGGCTAAACTTTTTTCTCATTTTTAAGGCTTTCTTGGATAGATTTGTTCTTATTAAGCCAGCCCCTTCAAGGACAGATTGCACAGCAAAACTCAGTAAGGTATTGATTATAAACTAAACTGCTTTGAAAATCAAATCTAAGCATTACATCTATAATAACCTTATTTACCTTGACTGCTAACATCCATGCAGAAATTGTGAATTCTGCTCTCCTGAATAGACCCAGTTTCAATCTGTATTAAGTACCTCAACAAATAGAAATTGGATGCAGTTGGATAAACTGAACAAGCTGGGAGTGATGCTACCTGCTAGGGAGAAGTATTTTGAAGACTTAGAGTAGTCTACAATTGCTCCATCAGCTACGGGTCTCAGCTTGTTCACAGTCAAAGTGATCCACAATCTCAATGTTTACTAGATTTAGCATTGGTTCTAGATTTTCAGAGTGTATCACTCACCAGACCACATTCTTTCAACACCTACTAAACAGATTATTAACCTTCCTCCAGGTGCAGATCCAGCCTCTGTGCCACATATCTTAATCACCTCTCAGTTTGACTGTTGCCAACAGGATTATCTCAGATTAACTTCAAAAGCCACTCAGAGGTTGCATCAATTTCAGAATATATCTCCCTAACTAGACAATATAGTATCCTTTATTTATTATTTTTCTCTAATATAAAAAAGGAAGAAAACTCTAGAAAGTTAAATTTTTAAAAGTCATCAAAAGCATATTAAGATTGCAAAATGAAGCATATAAAATGCAGCATACAAAATGCCAAAGTTAACGTTGAACACCTTTAACTATGCCTCTTGTTTGCTCATAGTACAGTATAGTTTCTAATGAAATGATCAAATATATTTTCCTTACGATCCCACCATAAGTACAGTTTATAATGGCCTAACTAGCCAGGAGTTTTTCCCAAGTTCTTAGAAAGTTTAGAAGTTTGTTCTTCCATACACAGTGGCTTTCTTATTTCTTCTCTTTTTTCCAAAGACGGTTTGGTTTAGATCCTCAGGTACTTAGATGTTACTCTCCTCAGCAATCCAACACCAAATGCTTTGGTCCCCTGCCACCCAATGGAATCCTTAGCTTTAAGGTAGATGCCCAATCACTATGCAAGGCATGAGGAGAGTTCGTAGCACCTAAGAAAGGGATTGCTGCCTAAATTAGCCAGGAGTGAAGTGCTACTGGGAGGGGTTAGGAGAAGAGATGCCTAAGTAGTTCATGTTGTGCACGTGGTTGATGGGCTGGAAATATGCTTGTCTCTGCTCAGATTCCTCAGCCCTGAATCCTCTCCTGGAATTAGTCACCTAAGCCAGGTCAGCTGCTCAAGTGGTTCATGTTCTAGCAGCCATAACCCTCTCTCTATCTCTTTCTCTATCACCTTTGAGACCATGCTCACCCTATATTTTGCTGTAACCCCAATTGCCTTTTGTGCAGGCACTGTGCTGTCCCCCCATTTATTGGAGGCCTGCATCCAGCTCTCCTGCTGTGGGGTCTAACAGGCATCAAATCTTAGGGCTGCTCAGAGCATGTCTAGGGGACTAGGTCCTCTGGTGAGATGGGTATTCCTCTGCCGAGTCTGAGAATCCCGAGTCTTCAGGGACTTCAGCTTTCACTTGGGTTCAGAACTGCTCATTAACTGTGGTTGACATTAGGACTTAGCAGACTGGTGGAAAGATAGGTGCCTAGGGACTTAGGTGCCTATGGAGTTAGGTGGCAGCTGAATGGCGATGTTGAAAAATGTCATCAGCCCCTAAAAGGTGGATGTAGATTCCCAAAGAGGCAGCTAGGCACCCAAATACCTTTGAGGATATAGGCCCTTGTCCTTTCTTGACTTCAAGTTTGGACAGATACACAGTGAATGAGGCAAGGGTATATAGTAAGTGAGACAGGAGTCTGGTGAATCCAAGCCTTATTCTGGTCTAAATTCGATTGGCAGTTACCACAGTGTAAATCATTAAAATATTTACACCAAGGATCAGCAGGAGTAGATTTGCACCTTCAGTGTTCAGGTTGGACTTTGTACAGCAGCTGAATCAAGAACTCTCATAATGAACAGCAAAGATACAAACATATAGTCAGGATGCCTCGTCCATTGTGCACTGACTAAGGCAAGTAACCTGAAGAAATAATATTACGTGACTGTATAGCCAAAGGCTTGTAAGGCATATGCACAAGAAGGCAAAATTAAGGTTGTGTGGGCAGTCTTAACTTTGCTATTGAATGCTTTGCAGCAATAACATACTTTTATGATTTTTATAGGAAATAATATAAACAGCTTGTTAGTTCATCCATAAGCATGAAATGTACTTTCATCTCCAGGTTTTAAAACAAAATCAGAGTTAGATTTATTTTGATGGTAAAAATATTTAATCCCTTATTTTTTTCTTATTGTCACAATAGATGGTATCTGAATTTTTTACACGAGAAGTCTATGGAAGATCAGTATAATCACTTGGACAAATCTCCTACCTGTTCTACTTACCATAACTCTGATTTCAGTATTTATCAGTGGTTTTAATCCATTTTTGTGACTGTGAATACATAATTGCCCAAATATTTGTCGGAAAACTAAACCTTTACTGTGATCTCATCAACTATCACAAGCTAAACAGTGTCAGGCTGGGGAAATCTCAGATTTGGTATTTTTTGCTTCCTGACCTAATCTGTTGTGTAATGTTGCTGTGCACAGCCAGATAGTTGTCATGTTTCACCCAAGTGATGCTGACAGGCAGTATGGGTCCCTCAGGGCACCAGAACAGGATCGTCATGATTATGACACTGCCTGATCTAGTTCCCCTAATAAAGGGAAATATCATCAAACCAGACAATGATACAGGAGAGCTCCAGGATAATTTTTGACCCAAAGGAGTTCATCCCTCATTTTAGGGAGGATAAAAAAAATAGCTGCAACCTACCGAACTCTGCATCCTACCGAGCTCTCATAACACAGCTATATCTCATTTGTAATCAGGAGGTTTATAAAGAAAGGCACCAAGGGTGGAAGTTTTAGCAGCACAGAACTCATCACATTCCAAACTCAAGCTCTGACTCCTGCGTGCTGCTGGGCCCTTGTCTTGGTCCCCCCGCCCACTCCTCCCAGAGATTGGGGAGAGGCATGTGACCCTTCAGACCCCACCCCCCATGTCTCCCCGGCAAACTATCTCTCAAAGAAGAAAGCCACAGGGAAGTCTTTGAAGAAAAAAAAACTACCAGGAGAAATGCGTCTGAATTTCCTGGGATCTTAGAAAGAGTACCCAGGCAGCTAAGCCTTCATAAACTTTTTCTTTCTATATACCTCTGATTACTGGAGTAGCCAAACTACAGTATCTGGAAGATCTAATGGTTCAATGTGTTGATGTATTTTTGAACTCTTAACAATGAATGTGAAAACATCTACAAAAGAGAGAATTTACTTAATTTATTTTGTTGTGGACACAGCAGCAAAACGACCACAGACACATACATGGACTTAAGCATCAGGCCTCAACTTTTTTAAACTTTAGCACAGGGAAGGGGCACCACCTACCTGTCACCCATAGTCTCCTCTCTTATGTATTTAATTGGTTCCAATGCAGGGGTTACATGGCTCCTTAACACATAAACCATAATTGGAGCCAGGATTACATGGCTCCTTAATCCATAATGTGGGTAGGCTCTCCTCAGCCTACCCTGCAGTAGTCAGCTGACTGAGTCCTAGCATCTTTTCCCCACCATGAGAGGGCAGGAGGGCAGCAGGATGGGGATCTCAGCCCAAAAAAGCCACATGAGTCCAAGACCAAACACCAAAATCCCAGATCTTTCACCTCCAGGAACTGTTCATTTTATTCTCTTAACTGCACTGGAAACTGGCCACAAATTGTGGCAAATAAACCTCAGTACCTCAGTTAGGTACTAACCGCATTCTTACATAACCCGCTGCGGCTTGAAGGTGCTGTGAGGGAGGCAAAAAAAACCTACCTGGTCCTCTGCCAATTGGCCCGTGGGAGAAAAAAACATTTTACCCCCCAAACAAGCAATTGGCTAGACCCTAGCCTCTATCAGGCCAGATTCCCATTCCTAGTTCAGGGGTCTAGGTTGGGCTGCTGGAATGGAGCCAACAGAGGCTCCGTATGGCCCCTGCACTGGGCTAAATCCTGGGAGCTAGGTAATGCTGGCCAATCAGCACCTCTCTCCTCCAGTTGGCCAATGGGTTCCAGAGACTCACAGGGGTGAAAGTACCTATTGTCCCTTGGTGAGTGTCTCCTTCCCTTGCTACTGGGACTGTCCCTCTTTCCTCACTGGCCCCATCAAATTCCCCCACCCGTTGATGCGGATGGGTGACATTTCTAATAAGACTGTGCTCAGATATTTTGACACTGATATCTATGTAAGAACCAAATTTGTGTGAAGACTGGAACCAGGGCCTGTCTACAGTGGTCTATGAAGTGATCCATGAATAGTTTAACTGTAAGTTTTGCTAAAGATACACTTGATACATTTATTAGAGTAAATGTAAGAAGATATTATTTAGATACAATCTGACTGAATTGGGGTGGAAGTTTGCATGAGAAAGGTGAGCTCTATAATTGTCTATCAAAAATAGGCACAAGAATGAACAGGCAAAATTTTCTCTTTTTCTACATAAAGCCTCTTTGATGTGGCCAAGTGTGGGGACGGTAAACAAGTAACATCTGTCCACAATCAGTCTGAACCAAGGTGCAGGGCTGGAACTCAACTCACCCCTACCCTACTCAATCCAGGTCTAACACTGACTTTCTCCACTTCCTGCAATTTGTCTAGGCCTCCAGACCCATGCAGATCCAGTGCCCCCATACTGCCCTCTATGCTGGCCTATTTATACATTTACTGAAAAATATTATCATGATTCTGGGA
Source organism: Lepidochelys olivacea (assembly GCF_965140295.1). Lineage (NCBI taxonomy): Eukaryota > Metazoa > Chordata > Testudines > Cheloniidae > Lepidochelys > Lepidochelys olivacea. The sequence goes on from NC_140414.1 coordinate 101,843,101, forward strand.
ACATTTTTTGATACGAATGCAGCCAACTCTTAAGCACACCTTGCTGACAAATGACTAGAAAATTAACTGTCTTTGATGTGCAGTATCTGATGAAGACTGATCCTTCTCTTCTTACTATGCTGCTTGAAGTTAAAGCAAATGGCTCATTTTGACACAGACAGCATCTGCTGAGTACTGTCCAAAGAAATCTGCATTGTAGCTGGGAGGGAAGAGATAAATTCTTCCCCTTGGATAAGAAAGGGTGGTGATTTCTCTTCCCAGGCTGAAACTTACGTTTTCCAATGGTCTCCTTCAATCTGTTTTCAGCAAATATCGAAAAACCAGAAACACCTGTATAAAATCTTTTGCTACAGCTTCTGATGAGTCTAAGCATGAGCCCAACACTTTATTACTTAGGCCTTTTTACTAGCTTGAAGAACATCAGCCAGAGAGATGTAATAGTTTTTCTAAGGAAACTGTATCATAAAAATCACAGCTGACCTTTTCAGAGCACAAGAAAGAAGAAAAAGTGTTTGACCTTTATTAAATGTATTAACTATAAAGCTTGTCAGTGTTTGTTTGTTTTCAATGGCAAAAAGAGCAATTGCCTGACAATGTGCAGTGACTTATCATCTGTAATGTTAGTCTGCACTGATTCATGTAGAACCAGGGTTCGCAAACCTTTTTATAATGTGAACCATTTCTTAATGGTGAGATTAGGCCAGATTCTCCATTGTGGTGCAGCTGCTTTGGGCTGGCAGTCAGACCCTAAAAACAGCTTAACTGGAATATGTAGGATCACCCGAGTAAAAGGATGATCTTCTACTTCTATAGAATGGATATAGGGGCTTTTATGCCACACAACTCTTCTTACTGCCAACATGAAAAGGAAATATAACTGGGATATCCCAGCCCTATCTTTAGCTGCTTTTTTGACAGTTTGGACTAGTTTTCAGAAGGAGTAAGGTCTTCAAAGATGCAATCAGGGCAGGATTTGATCCTTTAAAAATTAAGTAAATAAAAGCTCTGGGAAGGAGGGAAGTGGTTTGGGTATTTGAGAGAGGGTGCTGATACCTGACAGATGAGTCTTCACTCTGATCACTGTAGCCTCAATTAGTTTCCCAGTGATGGCTGATGGAGCAGTTAGCTAATCAGGATGAGACTGGGGAAGTAAGGAACTAATTAGCCCTCAGCTGGCTAACCTAATAAAAGCCAGGAAGGAAATGTTACAATGACTCAGGGGAGGGTAGGAGTGGATGAGTCTAGACTGAAAGAGGGTGGGACTGCTTCTTTTCCTAGGGCCATGGTAAGGAAGGACTGAAGATGCAAGGATTAAAAATTTCTGGTGTTGCAGTGTAGTGATGTTAGTGGATGTGTTTGGAATAAAGTAGACTGAACGCTAAAGGAAGGTATTTTGCCCCATCACATACACTGGTTACCTTTAAAATGTTCTAATGATCTTAGGTAACTAAATAATATTACCTTAGTGTCTTCAATATTCTAAGAGCCAGTCCATAGTTAAAGTTGCCAGCTGAATTTCTCTTCTGAGCCTGTTTTGACACTACCTCCCCCATCAAATCTGCATACACAGGAATATTAACCTCTAAATTATTAGGTTAGGTTCAGGGCTGAGAGAGACATTTTCTAGGAAATTTGAAGTGAATGAGAGAAAGAATTGCTTAATTATGACAATCTAAAAATACAGAAGTTTGCCAGAGTTCCAAAGGTTTGAGTGGGTCACTTTATAGAGAAAAAGAAACAAGTGTGGCTACAGAGACCAAACGAAAGAAAGAAACAAACTTAGTCTTAGTACTTACTTAATACATAAGTACTTTACTTTAATGAGGATGTATAGTGCACAGGGCCAATCCTGAGCGCATTTGACTCTGCTATTTAAAAGCTTAATTTTAAATCAATGTCAGAATACCTCACTGGCGCCAGCAAATTTAAAACTAAACTAAGCTGTCAAAGAACTGCTGAAGATCCAAGCTTTCACTTAACAATATAAAGCAAGTCTCAAACTCCTTTCTTTGTCCAGATGGACTGCAAAATGTAACCAAGTCTTAAGGAGACTTGTCAATGGAAAAAGAAAAATTATTCCAGCAAAACTGAAGTTAATCATATGCACTGCCAGTAAACTAAAACAAATTAACAATGATCGCATTCACTAGGGTTACAGAATTCTTCCAATACTCTTTTTGCTAGATCCCAGCTTACTTTTAAATACCTCCCACTCTCAATTCTTAAGATTTTGTTGATGTATCTGTTTTCTCAGGACTAATTCCTCTTTGCTCTACTTTCCCTGTACCAAAGTCCCCTATTAGCAGCACATGCCCTTTTCTGTAAAATGTGACTGTTACTTGTTGTAGAAAACAAACCTTATCTCTGTATTTCCTGGGTTTCAAATATCATTTTAACTCCAGCGTTCTTGAGAGATGCATTCTAAACTCTGATATGTTTCTATAAGCTTAACTTCATCTTGATGAAGTATTTTTGGTTGAGATCAGCCAATATAGGGCCCTTACTATCTTGGAGTAAAACTTTACTGCACAACGGGTCCCCTTTATTTCAAAGGACCCATCTATTTCAATGGGACTACTAGCTGAGTAAGGTACTACATGATTTGAGTAAGGGTAGCGAAATCTGGTCCATACTCAATACTCCAAATACTGAGGTAACATTATCGAAGGTAATACTTTTAAGACCAACTCTGGCTTTTGAGTTTTTAAGCACAAACTTATGAAATAATTCACTGAGTTACAAATTAGTTGTCAGATTTCTTACCAGGAATTTTAGGTTGCTATGTAAATCAATTTATGCTGTATTCTAGCCTTACTCTCCCTCCATCAAAATAAATACAGATAGATATTGATGCTGTGCTAAAACTTCAAAAATCAAGTAACTTGTAACAATTTATGTATTTCTATAAAGCATTTAATATTTTTTCATTATAATATTTTGAAATATGAGTGGGAAGTAATATTTCTTCTCCAAAATGTATTGCTGTCTATTGCTTCTGTCAAGAAATGGGTGGAAGCTAGAAATCCTACCTTCAACAGTGTGTAGGTTCCAGTCCTGAAAGTGGCTCTTCCTGAGCAGACCCTTGCGTAGCTACCAAGCCCTGTTGACTTCAGGTGGCTCCTCAGGGGCAGAAATGTTCATCCACAAGGATCTACTTGTGTGATCAGAGCCTAAGGATTGCTGTAGTCTTTTCAGTGGTATGAGAGGGGGTCCAAAAACATCAAATATTTTCCATGAAAAATGTCAAAAGAGAGATTTTTTTTAAAAAAAATTGATGAAATTTAGGGGGGGCTATGAAAAACTTTTTTCAGTTTTCAAAAGTCAAAAAAATCAGGGTTTTTTAATGAAAAAATTTGGCAGAAATTAGAAGGCTATTTTTTCATCAAAACATGAAAAAATTCAGCCAGCTCTAGGAGAGAGTCAGTTTTCTAGTACAACAAACAATAGGCCATTGCCTTTATCCATATTGTATTTTATTAGCTCGGAGGTGAGAGTGTCTAAAGATTTCAAAGGTTGGAGGTTAATCCCACTCTATCCTAGTACTTTGAACATTCTCCCTATATTAGAAAAGAGATTTTAGCATTTTCATTTTCTCTTTTAGTATCTACATTGAATACAGGATGCCTCACGCAGATTATGGTACCAATAATTATCTGCAGTAACTAAGTATGAATAAAAAGACTCCCTTTCTTAAATAAATCATTATTTATAAGCTTCTCACATGTAAACAATTAAAGTACTAGGTTCTGGCACCTTGTCTCTGAAAAGAGAGAACATTCAAACATGTTTGAAGTTATTTTAATTAAGACAAAATGAATCTCCAGTTTTCCACTAGATACATTTACAGGCCTTGCCTTAACACATGGTTGTGTTAACTACATGGCATTATCCCAGCCCGGGCTTCAGGCTGTTACGAATGTTAAGATGAACCACAGGCTGTAGGATCTACACAAGCACAGCCTTTACACAGGTAGTTTGTGGGAGGGGCAGAGCCCCCTGAAACCAATATCACTGAACCAATAAAAGTGTATGCTGAGTCCCCCACTGCCCCATGTTCACTGAGCCCATAGCCAGCCGTACAAAAATAGAAAGGAAACAAAAATTAAAAAATAAGGGGCCAGGTGTCCCTTTCCCACAGGAAAAAATAAATACATCATAAGCTACCACTTTGGGTATTTTTAAAAGATTTAAAATACTTTAAAAATTGTTTTGTAAAACAGTCTACCTGGTAATATTTTACTGGAATCCTCACACCCAAACCACAAGGCCCCAAACACACTTGCATATTTCTAACCATCCGCCTGCTTACTAGGCTAAACTGAGTCATTATAGTAGCTAAACTTTTCCCCCTGTATTTACAGAAAACATCTCTTCTAATATATGGGGAATGTATTTTATTCTCCCTTTTATTGGTCCCATACACAGGATACTGCAGCAGCATAATAAGGCTGCTGTAATTTCTTTTCTGACCAGGAAACATTTCTCCAGCAGAGCCCCCAAAGTGTGTGGCACTGGTTGGTGTGCCTACCTTCTGGGCAGCCTTCATCAGCTGTGGAACCCCAACGGCAGGTGGTGCACACACAATCTGTCTGTCTGCAGTTTGTACGTTTCAAAGCCAACAGGTGTGAATCAAAACCCCAGTACTAACTCAGTGGACACAGTTTGTACAGTATTTTGGAAAGATCTTGTTCTCTGCACATGCTAAGTGTTTGTATTTCTACCAAGTCTCCTTCAATCCATCCTCCAAACCCCAAATGGCACTTTCATACAATCCTTAATTTTTTTAATCTGCTCAACTATCATTGTTACTTGGTGTGTCAAAAGGTATTTGTCATAGTTAATTACACTGCAATTGCTGTACTATGCTTTAACATCTTGGAAGATATTTATTTAAGAAGGTATTATTTACTCCTACTTATTTTATCAGTACATATGTAGTTAATACAATATGTTGTAAGGCAAATTTAAGGGGGTAGGTGCAATCCAGTGGCAGGCATCAGAATTAGATGATGGGTACAATGCATATGCTCCCATCACTAATGTTTTTGAGACCGCTATTTTATGCACAGAGAGAATTTAAAACTTTGTAAGACTTTTAGTCATCTCAATAAAATGTGTCTTTTCACTGTCTGCTGCTTATCTGTGAACAAAGAAATAGTGGTAGCATGATAGCAAAGGAGGTAATGAAACGCAAGTTAAGGGTTATTGGTATGAAACTCTCCATAGACAGAGTTACATTTAGAGATCCTTGCCTAAAGGACCACCTAAGAGCTGGCTGGTGTAACTTCACCCAAACAGTCATTAGGGGTTAGAGGTGGGTTAAGCATTCCTTTTTGTCTGGATGGGGGACTTGCAGGGGCACCAGCTCCAGTGGACAGTGGTTACAGCTGAACCTGTCTGAGGAATTCCTTGGTTTTGCAGAGCGCCTGGAGAAAAGAAAAAGGTGAATGGTCAGGAACACATGAACTCGTCAAGGGGTTAGCATCGAGAATTCTTGGCTCATGTGTCTTTGGGCTGAAGGGTTTCACAGTTCAGGGAACGGGGCATCACAGAGCCCAGCCCCAGAAAAGCAGCTCTTCTCTCATCATTTGTCTCTCTTAGTTGGAGTTTCTGCAACTGGGTTTACCTTTACTTAGCTGCTTTGTTGGTTTTGCCCATTTCTGGAAAGTACACAGTACTTATGTACACACAGTAAATTGAATGGACTAAGAGGAAGTCCACTGAGTCCCTGTTTCACTATTTTTTCCTTCTAGTGATGAACAGATCCACCTCAAAGCCCCCAAACTGGTATTGCCCTGGCAAAACAGCAACAAAGCAGTAGAGAGCTTTCTCTCTAATTCCCTATTTATATCCAATACCGCTCCCCCCCAATAACAACAAAAGAGCAGCAATTCATAGCCTCAGCTACACTTTTCATTTTTAACAATAAATAAATATTGTACTTTTAAGAAGCAAATTCAAATCTATCAGCAGCACAGAGAATTATAGAAGCTAGCTAATTAATATTTGCTCATGTGGTTCACTAATGTAAGAAGTTGATAGGAAATGAAAGCTCAGGATGCAAAACTCTCGTACCATTCCATTTTGGTTGAATTTTTTTAGCTTTATCTCAGTTACCATGGTGATTTTTGCAGAGAGAATCCAAGGGTTTTGGAAGGCTACAGAATGGAGTCAATTATTCCTTATATTAACACTTGAATCCTTAATTTTCAAACTTCAACATGGTACATCTCATAAATGGAGGTCAGTGCTGGAGAACTTGTTATGATGCCTTTAATATGGAAACAGCAATAAAACCATATAGGGAAAAATGCTAAATGCGTAGCATGGAAAAGGGCTCAGGGGGCAGGGTTTGTGTGGTAATTACATCCTGCTACAGCTGAAGTGCCATTTCCACAAGGAACAGTTCTGTGTTCCTATGCACATAGTTAAAGCACAAGGTTGAGTTCTCATTCTTCTGACTCCTAGCTTCTTAACCAATTTATTTTTCTGCCTTTGAGTACATCACATTCGCCAGAAGTAGGAGTAAAATAAAATGATTCTTCCTAGATCTGAGATGATTCTTGACAGCCCATAACATCCAGTTGCTCAAAACAGTTAAACCTAAGCAAATCTTAGGGAGGTTTTAGGTAGGGAATGTGTTTTGGGGGATAGAAACCAGACTTTAAATTATTCATAATCTTGTTTAGGACTGAAACTTTTTTGAAATTGAATTTCCAATTACCACGCTCTCTGTTTCAAGTAGAAAGAGGAAAGTGAATCCAAAGAAAGGAAAAACCAAACAGTTGACAATATTTCCAAACACAGGATAAAGCTAAGGAATCTTTCAGGCTAAGCTTTATTATCATGCTAAAATATGCAAACTAATATATTTATTTAGAAAAAAACAAAATGAGGACCAGATATAGGTAGACTTGGTCCTTCTAACTTTTCTCTGAGTTGTATCATTAACCAGATGCTGCAAAGAGCAGATTTTCCTACATGATGGCTTTTGTTTCCATATTTGTTAATCATAGAATATCAGGGTTGGAAGGGACCTCAGGAGGTCATCTAGTCCAACCCCTTGCTCAAAGCAGGACCAATCCCCAACTAAGTCATCCTAGCCAGGGCTTTGTCAAGCCTGACCTTAAAAACCTCTAAGGAAGGAGATTCCACCACCTCCCTAGGTAGTCCATTCCAGTGCTTCACCACTCTCCTAGTGAAAAAGTTTTTCCTAATATCCAACCTAAACCTTCCCCACTGCAACTTGACCATTACTCCTTGTTCTGTAATAAAATCCCCTACCAATGAGTATATAATGTGAGGCCAGCTCTCACTTACCAATTTTTCCTCACAGAGACAGTTACAGATGAGAGAGCTGCATGACCTTCATGTCTGGTATTTGTTACAAATGCATTCAAAATAGGCTATTCTTTCACCTCATTATTATCACCTTATCCTAAATAATCCCTTTCCCGACCAAACACAAGTACTTTTAAATGTTGGTTTATTTTTAGTTGTAAGACATGAGTTATCCCATAGTAATGTATAAGGTGAGCTAGCAATGTAAGAATTTATTACTGTCTTTACTCCATGTTCCTGAGAGAACTGGATTCTTCCTGACGGATCTAGGAAGCTGTATAGGCTAATGAAAGGTGAGGAGCATACCAAATGGTGCTGGCAAACTTGATTTTACAACAGCTTGGATTGTTCAGCCAATTGTGCCCTGGAGAGACAGAAACTAGCAGGGTGAAGTGGGAGGGAAGAAAAGTGGAATAAACTAAAGTGGGAAAGAGATATTTGGACATTTGAAATTGAAGTAGACAAGTGAATTGCAGTACTGTGAAAGGAAGGGGTAAAAGTTTAAAAAGGCTGTCCAAACTCCCATATTCAATGCTCAGAGACTGGTTTATAACTGCAAGTGAATACTTTTCACAGAATGAAATATCGATCCAGCAGTGTTTTCGTTTACATCCAATGTATTTTTACTAAAGGAGATAATGTTTTTAGTTCAAAAAATAGAAGGAATGCTGCAGTTCTATCAATAACATCACTGCATAGACACGTAGTACTGGAAGGGACCTTGAGATCATCCAGAGCATCCTCCTCTAATGAGGCAGAAATAAATAAGCCTAGACCATTCCTGACAGGTGTCTGTCTGCCCTGTTCTTAAAAACAGTTAGTTAGACTGTCTGGTCTGTAGTTTGTTGGCTCCTTCTTTTTCCCCTTTAATAGATACTAGGTTTGCCTCTGGGACCTCACCTGTCCTCCGTGAGTTCTCAAAGTTAATCGCTAATGTCTCACAGATTACTTCAGATAGTTCCTTAAATACTCAATGGTTAATTTTATCAGGGCCTGCTAGGTATTCCTTAACCTATTTTTTCCCTCTTCTGGCCCAAGAGCCTTCATTAATTGTGTTAAGCCTCTGGTCATGCACTATTCATCATCTGATGGTGTGCAAGCATTCATGTACTTACCACTGTATTGTCTGGGTGGCAATGATGTTTGAACTAATGAAAACGCCTGCTCAAGACTGTTTGTTATGTTACTCACACTGAGACGCACTTTACTCCACAAGTACTCCAACTGAAATCATGGAGCAAGGTGTTATTGCATGTGAATAAAGGTATCAGCCTGATCTGAAATGCATCTGATGAAGTGAGCTGTAGCTCACAAAAGCTTATGCTCAAATAAATTTGTTAGTCTCTAAAGTGCCACAAGTACTCCTTTTCTTATTTCTGCTTAGGTAATCTCTAGAGTTCACTCTGTTCAATTGCTGTACAACACCTCAAAGTTGATAATAGCTCTTGTATATAAATAAATGCTAGGTATTATTTTCTCAGCTTAATACAGACACTTGGAAACACGATCAGTGAGCTAAACAAATATGGGGCCCTGTGACAGCAGCTTAAATAAAGCACCAAAACACTAGTGATTAAATATTATATATAAGCTAAGGAAACTAGAATACAAAGCACACAACAACAAATAATTCCTTAAATTCTGAAACTTGAACATGGCAAATAACATTAGTTCTTTATATGAGGAATTCCACTGTGTACAGAGTCTGCAGTTAGGTTTTGTGTTGGAGGGCCAGATTCTGATCTTAATCCACTACCAAAAGAGTGTCAATTCTTTGACATCGACAGAATGTAACAGAGGCAGTGTGGTCTAGTGGGTAGAGTACTGACAGTGAGTAAAGAGACGTGAGTTCTGTTTCTAGATCTGCCAGTGATTCACTGGGTAGCCTCGGGCAAGTCATTTAGGGGCAGATTGTCACAACTCTTACTCTGCCACCCAGGGGAGTAAAATGGAGTAAGGCCTGCTCTGCTCAGATTGTGACTCTGGCTGCAGTAGGGACAGTAGGAACTACTCGCCTGAGGGTAGCTGCTGACAGTAAGTGGGTAATGGGCAGAAAGTGGTTGGGAATGTGAAGGAGAGCCCTGGCTCAGCATCCCCTGCTTGCTGACTGAAGTAGTTGCCTATGTGCATACCGGGGAGTAAGCTGTTCTATGAAAAAGGGATACAGTCACTTGCTCCTCCTCAGAGCAGTGGGGTAGCAGGGAAAAGTTGTGTCTTCCTGAGTTAAAATTGGTCCTTGGTATGCTCCTAGAGCAATACCGATTCACAATGCTCCTTACTCAGGACAAATTGCAATCCAGCCTTTAAGTACTGTGCCTCAATTTTCGGAGCCATACTTTATCAAGTATGCTAAGATCTTCAAAGAAAATGCAGTATCAATGTGTCCAGTATTAATTTATTACTAGTCGGTGAAAGACCATGCTGTCACACAGATTTGGCAGTTGGACCATAGAGTCATAGAATCATAGAATCATAGAATATCAGGGTTGGAAGGGACCCCAGAAGGTCATCTAGTCCAACCCCCTGCTCCAAGCAGGACCAATTCCCAGTTAAATCATCCCAGCCAGGGCTTTGTCAAGCCTGACCTTAAAAACCTCTAAGGAAGGAGATTCTACCACCTCCCTAGGTAAAGCATTCCAGTGTTTCACCACCCTCTTAGTGAAAAAGTTTTTCCTAATATCCAATCTAAACCTCCCCCACTGCAACTTGAGACCATTACTCCTCATCTGCTACCATTGAGAACAGTCTAGAGCCATCCTCTTTGGAATCCCCTTTCAGGTAGTTGAAAGCAGCTATCAAATCCCCCCTCATTCTTCTCTTCTGCAGGCTAAACAATCCCAGCTCCCTCAGCCTCTCCTCATAACTCATGTGTTCCAGTCCCCTAATCATTTTTGTTGCCCTTCGCTGGACTCTCTCCAATTTATCCACATCCTTCTTGAAGTGTGGGGCCCAAAACTGGACACAGTACTCCAGATGAGGCCTCACCAGTGTCGAATAGAGGGGAATGATCACGTCCCTCGATCTGCTCGCTATGCCCCTACTTATACATCCCAAAATGCCATTGGCCTTCTTGGCAACAAGGGCACACTGCTGACTCATATCCAGCTTCTCGTCCACTGTCACCCCTAGGTCCTTTTCCGCAGAACTGCTGCCTAGCCATTCGGTCCCTAGTCTGTAGCTGTGCATTGGGTTCTTCCGTCCTAAGTGCAGGACCCTGCACTTATCCTTATTGAACCTCATCAGATTTCTTTTGGCCCAATCCTCCAATTTGTCTAGGTCTTTCTGTATCCTATCCCTCCCCTCCAGCGTATCTACCACTCCTCCCAGTTTAGTATCATCCGCAAATTTGCTGAGAGTGCAATCCACACCATCCTCCAGATCATTTATGAAGATATTGAACAAAACTGGCCCCAGGACCGACCCTTGGGGTACTCCACTTGATACCGGCTGCCAACTAGATATGGAGCCATTGATCACTACCCGTTGAGCCCGACAATCTAGCCAGCTTTCTACCCACCTTGTAGTGCATTCATCCAGCCCATACTTCCTTAACTTGCTGACAAGAATACTGTGGGAGACCGTGTCAAAAGCTTTGCTAAAGTCAAGAAACAATACATCCACTGCTTTCCCTTCATCCACAGAACCAGTAATCCCATCATAAAAGGCGATTAGATTAGTCAGGCATGACCTTCCCTTGGTGAATCCATGCTGGCTGTTCCTGATCACTTTCCTCTCATGTAAGTGCTTCAGGATTGATTCTTTGAGGACCTGCTCCATGATTTTTCCAGGAACTGAAGTGAGGCTGACTGGCCTGTAGTTCCCAGGATCCTCCTTCTTCCCTTTTTTAAAGATTGGCACTACATTAGCCTTTTTCCAGTCATCCGGGACTTCCCCGGTTCGCCACGAGTTTTCAAAGATAATGGCCAATGGCTCTGCAATCACAGCCGCCAATTCCTTCAGCACTCTCGGATGCAACTCGTCCGGCCCCATGGACTTGTGCACGTCCAGCTTTTCTAAATAGTCCCTAACCACCTCTATCTCCACAGAGGGCTGGCCATCTCTTCCCCATTTTGTGATGCCCAGCGCAGCAGTCACCAAGTGATACACTATATGTGTAGTCTCCCTCATACAACCAATGGTATTGTTGCATGCAAATTAGCTGTAGAATAAGAGTGATGATTGGTTGAGTTACCTCTGACATCACAGTGGTTAATACTCTTGGCATAGCATAGATACATGTCCTACTGTAGCTGTATGCTGTCTGGGTGTAATTCATTAAATCAAAGTGGCTATAACAAACCACAAATCCCCATGATTGAACCTGCTGATATTCTAAACAAAACAAGCTCTCAACCATGCTTGTAGCTCTTTCCATCACTTTACACTGACTTAACAGATATTCTAGGCTTTAGAATGACAAACAGACAGAATGACAATCCTGGAATCTTATTATAGAAATGATTATTATTAGCTGACAGCAGAATTTGGCCCAAGGTACCTGGAGTGCAATAAACAGGTGCTTTGGAATGTATTCTGGTCTTACAGTTGAAAAGCTCTGATAATTTGGTGAAATATTTCTGAGAATGGCAAATACTGCACATTTATATGGATACATCGAGGAAGGAGCACATAATTTCCTGCAAGGTCTGAGTGCAGTATATATCACTCAAGCAGTTTTAAGATGGTTTAGTTTTAAAGATGTAAAAAATGCCTCATTGTTAGAATACTTCAAGATAACTAACAGTTTGGTCTTTTTTAAGTTTGCCATTGATCTGCCATACTACTCCTGGAACTTAGTGAAGAATCTGTAAATGTAGTGACCTAGTGTGAATGTAGAACAAACACTGAAATAGTAACATAATCAAAATGTACAAGTATATTAGGAAACCCTGCAAATTACAGTTTGCCCCATTGTGCACAGTCCTACATTATCACTCCTAAACTGACTGACTCATACTTCACTCTAGTCAGTATTTCAGGGTATAGAATGGGTTACATAGCTATGTGTCCTCATCCAAGGAATAAGACTTACTGTGTCTCTCGTGTGGGCCAGTTGCTGCCCTGCCTGAATCCCACACAAGTGCCATAGAAACAGGCCTTGCACAGGGTATCCCAGATAGTTTGGAAAGGAAACAACCCTCACAACCTGGCAGATTGCTGAGGTATGGGTGTATGTGGCACGCCCCTGGACAGGAGTAGCCTGGACCAGATCGAGCATTTCCAGGGGCTGCTGCTGAGCCACTTAATTTGATCTCTCCTGTGTATTCATTCTTCCTCCTCACCTGTGTTTCTATTAAAAACTGTATGTCATATGAATCTATCCCAATAACGTAATGCCCCCTGGATGTTTTACATATGAAGCCTGACCTCTGTGGTTGTGATTGAGTCTTGGGTAAAAATACAGGTATGCTAATGACTTGATTGAGATTGAAATTAGAGATCACGTTAGACAGAAATTTGGGGAGAGGATGAAGGGATACCATATCCTTACAGGACATAGTGTAGATCAGAAGTTGGACCTGCATTTCATGAACATTTGTTGCAAGAAGATAGGATGTTCTCAGCATTTGGTTTAAAAAAAAGTTTGGAAGAAAAGACAGTGCAATATCATTAGTCAGTTTCCTCAAATAGTTTGAGCTTTGCCTGTGATAATATGCTCAGATTGTTTGGAATTATAATGCTTAGAAATATTGCCTACTAAAAGTGGTACAGAACTTCAGGGAATTACATCATACTAGAGCAGTTGAGAATACAGTACCCCTGGGAATACCAACATATAACAATTCTTTGCCTTTGTGCCAATTGCTGTTTAAATCATAAGAAATCTAATCGATCACAATCTTAACACTTTATTATACAGTAGCAAATCCCAGGAATTCTTATTTTTATGCTTCATATTGCTACTGAACTGAAAAAGGATCAAAAGCAATTACTTTTAAAGGAACTGCAGTCATTTCACACCCACAATGTTTTATCTTCCTCTCTTCTTTCATCTCTTATTAAAACCCTGATATTGTTGGGTTTAAAAGCCATCAGGTTTCAGCTAGATAAAGCTGTGTCTATCATTGTAGATAACTCTCCTTTTCAATGACTGCAAGGTCTGTATAATGACTTCTCCAGCAGAAAAGAATAGAATTTAGATTTCTGTGTTTAGATATATAAAAGTGACCATCCAGCGCTCTGGCCACCATTCTCTTTAAAAAAAATATTTCTTAGCAAAGAAAGTCTTTACATTGACGTCAGTGGTTTTTGGATCAGGCCCCAGTTGAACAGCAAATGGGGGCTGGATTGGTGTGATATATGCTTTTTGTTGTCAAATAAAATCTTTCTTTCTGCACTTCTTTAGAACACTTTTTTATTCACTAAAAAGTTATCCTAAGAAGATTTGATTTCCCCATCCACCCCATTGTTTAGCATGGTTCACTCTGAGAGCATGATTGATAATGTTGGCATTAACCCCCAGAAGAAGAAAGCCTGGACCGCTGTCAGATACATTTAGGCACCATATAGAAGACAGAAATAAAACAGAGTAAATAGGAATAACCACTGGAGAAGTTACAATAATGTCATACAATTTATGAACCAGCTCATATTGCCCTTACTCAGGTAAAAACTCTCACTGAAACCTAACAAAGTTCTTCATTGGCAAAGGCTGCAGGACTAAACAATGAATCATATATATATGTTTAACTGACTAATTAACTAATTAACTGACCCAGCTGCAGTATGTAATTAAAGTTAGAGGCCTTAACTAATTTACACCAATCTATATTTGAACGTTAGAGCTGAAAAACCAATTCCACTAGTGCATCGCAAGCTTCCACTGCCATGGCTTTTTATCAGAATCATGCCATTAGCTGCCCATCCTTTACCAATAAATATATACCCTGTTAATTAACAGGACCAGTTCTTTAGTAAAAAGCAGCATAAACAGATAGCATTCATGAGAAGAAAATTAAAGCATGAACTGCTGCTGCATCTTAGGCACCTGAATTCAGTCTCGCTATTTTTTTAGGAGAAGCTCAGTATCAATGTCGTGCTCTGCACTAACCCTTTAAAGATTGTTTCAACAGATCATCACTGTCACAGACATTTCCCATTCCAAAATCTGTATTCTGTACAGAAAAGAGCCTGGTTTTAGGCAAGGCTGTTTATTGAAAAACACTCTTCCACTGAAGCAGCAGGTGTAGATGTACTGTTCTAAACAGCATCCTGCAGAGCAGAAGCATATAAAGCAGGTTATTCAATTTTAATGAATGATTTAATGGCGGGAAAATGTTCTTTCTATCTTGTATGGGACTTTGGCCTTGGACTGCTGAAAAGTGAAAGGGACACTGTCAATCTCCTTTTCTTAAACTGAATAATTTGTTAAAAATCTTTTCTCTTACAGCATGTTGTTTTAGCAGTATGCCCTGAATTGCTAAAATCCTTCAAAAACAATGGGTATTAGGCTTTTTCTGCTTCCCTCTTCAAGTTTACAAGGGTTTTGTCAGTCAGTCAGTTTCCCCCTTAATAACTGACTGGACAGAGACACCACCTAAGCACAAAATGGTATCAGATACAGGACAGGTGCTCACCCTGTATCAATTATCGTGGAGCTATGACGCCTTACACTAGCTGTGAATATGCCCCATAAACCAAAACAGCTGAGAAAACAGAGGAAAGGGTGGAGTTTTTTTTCTAACATTTCTGAGTTTTAGTAACTTTATATATCACTTATTGTAAAAGTAGGTATAAAACTTTCAGACAGAAATGTGGTTTTCAAGATGATGGTGTTCCCTTGAGTGATTTCCAAGGGAAGAAACAAAGCATGGAAAAGCAAAGACAGGTGAAAATTCAGTTGGGCCGCCTTTTACTGGCCACACAAGAACACCAGAGAAAGGCAGGGGGTGGAAGGGGTGCTTGGTTGTTTTATGTTTCCCAGGAATTTGCTTTCCTTCTATATCTATATGATAGTTTTACTAATGTGTAATTTTAACACAAGTATTTCACCTCTCTCTGCATTTAAAAGCAAATGAGCTATGGTGGGATATGCAGGTTAAAGGTAAAAAAACCAAACAGCTGCAAGGGGGCTGTGCATAGAAAGAAGCTGTTGGATTCCTTCTAGATCTGGAGGCCAGACTTCAGAAGTGAATGAATATTCATTGTATGTAAATCTCCTTGCCACAGCCATAAGGACTATGTATAGCCAGAGACAAATACTCCCTCACATGCCCGAGGCCCCATCAAAACTGCTCCCACAGAGGAATATCATGCCACATGGTAGTGACTGACATTCAGCCTATCCAGTCTGCCACTGGCTAATGTCTAAACTGTTTGGCACAAGGGAAATAGGTGCTCAGAAAGTTATTCCAAAGGAGGGAGAGCAAGGCCTCACAAAGAAGCTTGGGATTCTTTTTGTTGTGTTTTTTCCAATCCTTTGAGTTAAGGCTGAATGTCCCCACTATCACAGAACATAAGTGGGAGCTTTAGATTATGGGTTCTGTAAAAGATGGGTTTATTGCCATCATGTAGATATTTTCTTGTTGTTTGAATCATGTGGGATGAGCAAGAATGTGTTTTTCAGGGCAAAATACTGGCTTTCCAAATTAATATGGGATTTTTTTGTGACTTTCACAGGCCAATAGCTCGATTATTCAACAAAGCATTTATGTGATGAGAAACACATTTTATACAATACAGCAAAGCGTTTTCTAAATGTTTTTTCAGTTAAAATGAAGCTATAGACCTACTAGTTGTGACAGATTAGCTATATCTGACGTATAAATTGCGAGCCAGTGTGACCTTAAAATATGACAGATACCTTTTATCTGACTACAATTTTTACTGCTGTGTAAGCTCTGTCTCAGATTGGCCAGGAATTCTATACATCCTTATGTTAAACAAAAGCCCTCTAGTAATGGATTTTTAAAGACAAACTTGTCCTGTAACAGGGTAGCAGTGTGCTTCTCCTGTCCCAACCTGTTATCTAGAGAAAGCCGAACTGATTTCTGTTTCCTCATTGTGGCAAGTGCAGCATATTAATTCCACCGTAGCTATCAGGAAAGTGGTAGCAGAAGTAGAATTTCCAAGAGCCATCTGCTCAAAGAGAGGAAATAGAAGAAGTCCTAAAATGAAGGGACAGCTGAAACAGTGAGCCTTGATCCAAGACACAGCAGGCCAAGACTACAGACCATCAACAATAGCTTTAGGAATGGTTGGAACCCAGAGTGCAACCCAACTGTAACAACAACAATATTACCGGAAGCAAGTACTGTAGAGGCCCACTAACCCAGTTGCACTGTGCAGGATGACAGTAAGTCTGTCCTTCATGTCCAAGCTGGGATCAGAACATGACCCAGAAGCTTATATGATCACTTTGAACCAGGTGGTTCTGACAGCACAAGGAAGAGGAGACCTGGGTTATGCCTTTAGTCTCTTTGAGTAGAGAGTCTAAAGAAGTGCATCAGGCCCTGAATAAGGATGCTGCCTTTGAGGTGATAAGGGTTCATATTTTGAACTGAATGGGGGTCTAACAGGAAAAGTACTATGAGAAGTTTTAGAGTGAACCTCTATCTCCTCACTTATATTGCAGTTAGAGTTAAGGAGCTGCACAGGTCACAATGAGTCAGTAGAAATCTATCAGCATCACCCTCCAAATCCAGCTAACAGGAGCAGTCAACAGAAGAACACTGTCATCCTGTTCCATGTTTTAATAAGAGCTAAGTCTTTTGAGTGTTCCTGTATGTTTGGCAAATGGACTCTCCTTGCTGAAGATGTGGCCTAAATGCTGGATAAGCACGGAGAGAACACCACCCATCATTATGGTATTTTTTCCTGTTTACAGTTTTCAGCTAGCTAAAATAATACTTTATAACTTGAGGTGAGAATCTGCCTAGCAAATGTTTCCAGAGTATTTGTCTAGGTTGGATATTCTCAGACAGGGAAGGACTCCTCCTGGAAGATGAGCTCTGAGCTCATGGAAGGCAGAATTAGAAGTAGGTACTGACATGAATAGCAGGTCATGCATAAATGAGGTGTTTGTGAGTCCCATTCCTAATCAGTTCTGCCAGGTGCTCAGGCAAAGGCCAAGAAGAGCACAAAGACAGGAGAACAATTAGAAGGTTACTAAGGCATGGGTGCCCCATTAGATAGATTTAAAGGTAACCTCCCCCACCTCAAAAAATGTTTTTCCGCCATGGATTGATAATCTCCAGCAATCAACCTCAGGCCATTTCCAGCAATCAACCTCATGCCATTCTGTTAATTTCACAGAGAGGAATAGCACAGGGCAAATGATTCAGACTAATAGATTGAGATCACTGTGCATTGCAGAGGAGTTGCTGCAAACAAATACTTAGTATTATTTCTGCAGCTTTATTTCTGTAAAAATGCATAATTTTATAACTCAAATAAATTATAAGCAATATTTTTTTTTTAGAAAAGTAGGATTATTTTTGCAATACAATTAGTATCCAGTAAGGTGTCACTTTGTATATATTTCTCTTTGCAATAGGCACTTTGCTTCATTAAAAAATTATTAACTCTAAAGAACACTTGAGTACCTAGAAACAAAGTAGCAAAGTGGCATTTTAAAGGCCCTGGAATACCTTTATACCTCCTGCCTCCTGCTGCATCACTGAAATAACATGAGCGCCTGTTGAACAGGAGGCTAGAGGATAAAAAAGGTCAAAGCACTAAGTAGGTAGTATAAAATGTTAGGGAGTGATATTTTTAATATTTCAGAATTGGGAGAGGAATCTTGATTTTTGTTTGTTTGTTTACTTGGAGTTTGTTAGTATGTCCTTGTTGATTACTTCCCACTAGTTTGTTTGTTCCCTTCTGTAGACAAGCATAAAAAATGAACTATTATGGGGGGGGGGCAATAAAAGATGCTTTTAGTAACAGCAACAACGGCAACAGAACAGATCTAGTATATTATTCTGCACCTTAAAGTATGAAGTCTAAAACTCACAGTTTCACAAACCTTTATCATGGAGTTTATAGGTAGGAAAAATAAAGTGGGAAAAGGTTCAGATGTGGGGGTCTGATGTACAAAACCAAAAATCCCAGATCTGTGCACCAGAATACAAATGGAATTGTGCACCTAAATTGTGAACATTATTAGTGTAATTTAATGCACAAATCAGGTCTGCTTTGAAAAACATGCCAGTTAAATGTGCAGATACTCAACAAGTGTATTCAACCATGGAAACTGCATGTGTAAATTAGGCATGAAGTTATATGTGCATTTTTGAGAAACAGAGTTGGTTTTGAAAACTAGGTCTGAAAATGAAACACTGGGGCCACACTGTCCACAGTGACCCAAAACTTTCTTGTGGACTCCTTTATATTACTGCTTTACTTGAGGTTTTCAGAAAATATTTAGCAGATCTTTATCATTAAATGATCTGATTTCTTTTTTCTGTATATTGAGGTTTACAAAGTGATGTCTTAGTGTCTGATGCTGCAAGAGAAATGTACTTGTAAAAAAAGGCTGAGGAAGCAGTTGCAAGTGCTAAAGCAAACATCAGTCTGTACTTGCCAACAGTACTGTGCTAACTTGCACAATGAGGGGACATACAGATGTCTTCCAGGCCCCCCATCGTTACAGATGTTCTGTATTCTGCCAATTGCCACTCTGCTGTCAGTCAGTGTTTGAGATTCAAGAAGCAGTACCTCAAGAAGTGAAGAATCTATAGCAGTGAGATGGGGAGTGCTATGAGGAATGGTGATAGGGACACTGCTGCAGTATGGACACCACAGAAGTGACCCTGTTGCACACACACACACCAGCTAGTCAGGCATGGTCCTCTTTAGCCTGCAGAAGAGAAGAATGAGGGGGGATTTGATAGCTGCTTTCAACTACCTGAAAGGGGGTTCCAAAGAGGATGACTCTAGACTGTTCTCAATGGTAGCAGATGACAGAACGAGGAGTAATGGTCTCAAGTTGCAGTGGGGGAGGTTTAGATTGGATATTAGGAAAAACTTTTTCACTAAGAGGGTGGTGAAACACTGGAATGCGTTACCTAGGGAGGTGGTAGAATCTCCTTCCTTAGAGGTTTTTAAGGTCAGGCTTGACAAAGCCCCGGCTGGGGTGATTTAACTGGGAATTGGTCCTGCTTCGAGCAGGGGGTTGGACTAGATGACCTTCTGGGGTCCCTTCCAACCCTGATATTCTATGATTCTATGATTCCTCAGAAGGACTCTCTGATGGGAGAAGCCCTGTATCCCTCTTTCTTCCCCCTTTAGTAACTATGAGGAAAAGCCACATAAAGAAGCCCAATTCTTATCTGTGCCATATTCATGTGAGGTGTAATATTGTTTTTCACTTTGGGGCAACAGCCTTTTGTATATTGTTCCAGGTCTGATCAGTTTTTTGTCTTCATCATGTTCTTATTTTCCTGGACTAAGCTGTGACAACTTTTTGTGCATTTGTGCACTAGACCTTTCCTATACACCATGATTTCAAGTAGGGATCCCTGTTCAAAGAATACTAACTGGAGCACCAGGTCCCTAATCTGAGAGAGGTGGAATTAGAAGAGGCTGCTCCTCTCAAGTATCCAAAGGAATTGACTTGATTTTCCTTGGGGGTGGGGGTAAGAAGAAAAAAAATGCAACAGCTTTTGAAGCATATAAACACTACTTAAGGAAGAAGAACAGGAGTACTTGTGGCACCTTAGAAACTAACAAATTTATTTGAGCATAAGCTTTCCTGGGCTACAGCCCACTTCATCAGATGCATAGAATGGAACATATAGTAAGAAGATATATATATACATACAAAGAACATGAAAAGGTGGAAGTAGCCATAACAACTGTAAGAGGCTAATTAATTAAGATGAGGTATTATCATCTGGAGAAAAAAAATTTTGTAGTGATAATCAAGATGGCCCATTTAGACAGTTGACAAGAAGGTGTGAGGATACTTAACATGGAGAAATAGATTCAATATGTGTAATGACCCAGCCACTTCCAGTCTCTATTCAAACCCAAGTTAATGGTATCTTATGCTTCCTTAGCTCTGGTCCCCTAACGCCCCTACACTACTTGCGCTACATTGATGACATCTTCATCATCTGGACCCATGGAAAAGACACCCTTGAGGAATTCCACCATGATTTCAACAATTTCCATCCCACCATCAACCTCAGCCTAGACCAATCCACACAAGCAGTCCACTTCCTGGACACTACTGTGCTAATAGGCGATGGTCACATAAACACCACCCTATACCGGAAACCTACTGACCGCTATATTTACCTACATGCCTCCAGCTTCCATCCAGAACACACCACACGATCCATTGTCTATAGCCAAGCTCTAAGATACAACCGCATTTGCTCCAATCCCTCATACAGAGACAAACACCTACAAGATCTCTATCAAGCATTCTTAAAACTACAATACCCTGCTGAAGTGAAAAAACAGATGGACAGAGCCAGAAGAGTATCCAGAAGTCACCGACTACAGGACAGGCCTAACAAAGAAAATAACTGAACGCCACTAGCCATCACCTTCAGCACCCAACTAAAACCTCTCCAGTGCATCATCAAAGATCTACAACCTATCCTAATAAATTTGTTAGTTTCTAAGGTGCCACAAATACTCCTGTTCTTTTTGTGGACACAGACTAACACGGCTGCTACTCTGAAACCTGTCATTACTTTAGGAAGAGACATTTTAAGCAACTTATTATTAATCATCACTAATACTATTATTTATTTGTTTTGTGGTAGTGCCTTGGACCCCCAGTCATGGACCAGGTCCCTCTTGTACTAGGTGCTGTATAATCATAGAGCAAAAAATATTGATTGTAAGCTCTTCGGGGCAAACTATAAGACAAGAGACAACAGATGGTTACACACAGACAGATGGGGGAGCACAAGG
Organism: Lepidochelys olivacea; assembly: GCF_965140295.1. NCBI lineage: Eukaryota > Metazoa > Chordata > Testudines > Cheloniidae > Lepidochelys > Lepidochelys olivacea. The sequence continues at coordinate 101,864,311 of NC_140414.1, forward strand.
AAACAAGGAGACATTACAATGAGATGTTATTGAATAGCTTCTTCTTTAACATTTACATGTTTGTAGGGGGGATGTGTGTGAAGATCTCCCCCTAAACAGTTAGCACCATAGAGAGGTCAAACTCAGATGTAAGGAAAATAGTTGTCCTGTTTTTCTCCTGGGGATAAGTTGTCAGCATCCCTTTAATACATAGTGTGTCAAGATAAAACATACCATATTCTCCACATACTATTAAATCATGAAGAGATATCATAAGATCATCATTTTTTTAAAAGTAGGAAGAGGTGATAACTGCACACTTGTTTCTGCCAAAGTTTTCCACATTCACACATCTTGTGGCAAAGTGCCATCTTAGAGACACTGAGGGATCTCACGGGAAGTGGGTTAGAGGCAGACATGGAGACAAACAGCACTTAGGCCTTCTATAAGTAAGATAGTAAAGCCACTTTGATCCATCGTGTTTTCTGTATTTCACTGGAACTTGGGACTCCCTGATTCCTCAAAACTACCACATATTAAAAATCCTCCATGCTACAGATCATGCACATTTAGCTGAGATTACTTGATGTACACTTTTGCTGCATCATGTTTGAAACCATGTAGAAGGTGCTGGGAATGCACATTTAATTAGTTTAAACCAAACAGAAAACATATTGTAATAAGGCAGTGATTCTCAAACTGTGGTTCAGGACCCCAAAGTGGGTCGCAACCCCATTTTAATGGGGTTGCCAGGGCTGGCGTTAGACTTGCTGCGGCTCGGGGCTGAAGCCAAAGTCTGATCCCCCGGCCCAGAGCTGAAGTCCTCAAGCGTTGGTGCCTCCCAGGGCAGCAGGGCTTGGGCTTTAGCTTTGGCCCCGCTGCCTGGGACAGTGGGGCTCGGGCTTTGGTCTCCCTTCCCATGGTCATGTAGTATTTTTTGTTGTCAGAAGAGGGTTGCAGTGCAATGAAGTTTGAGAAACCCTGCAGTAAGGTATGGCTCATTAATTGCAGTTATAACTTCTGCTGACTACCTGCTCTTTTGGTCTCATCTTTTTCAGTGTCAAGCAGAAGCATCCAGCCTGTCTTGGGATCAGATTGCTATCTGACTTGTAGCACAAGCAAAATCTAGGTTAGGCCTAGTGAACAGATTACCATCACTGTGTGATATTGCAAGACCTTGTTTTGTGTTTTCACGGGGGAGATGTAAGCCGTTTAGTATCAAGGGCTCTAACAAATAAGAGTAAATGACTGACAGTCTGTTCTTAGAAAAGTTTGTTCTTAGTGTTAGATGTAAAATGTTTAAAAAGGAGGCTGATATAAACAAACTATACTGTGCAAATTAACAGGTGCTTTTGTTTTTATTGCTAAATGGGCTATCAAAAACCCTTATTTTTAGCTAATCAGTGTATGTTAAACAGTACATTTAACAGAAACAAGTTTACTTTTGGTGGTGATTTTTTGGCAATAAAATATATAATTTAACTAGGGACACATTATTTACATGGGAAAACTTCCCAGCTTCTGTCAAGTGGCATCAGCAATCATTGCAAACTCACTATAGGTGAGGTTTTTTCGCAGGAGTGGGTGGGCGAGATTCTGTGGCCTGCATTGTGCAGGAGGTCAGACTAGATGATCATAATGGTCCCTTCTGACCTTAGTATCTATGAATCTATTAATCTTAGTTTCTATACAGAAATATATTTATTCTGTTTTTCCCTAGCTTATGCATAATCATATTAGGTCACAGCTTTCTGCTTATCTGACATAAGCCTAATAGCTAAAGGTTGCAAACATTCTGGGCTCTAATACTGACAAGTGTCATTTCTCTAAGATGTATGCATAATTTTAATAAGGAAGTGTCAATATATGGCTGTCTAACTACATTGATGGACTTTATCTTTTCATGATTTAATACTACATGGAGAATACGGTATATTTCATTTTGATAAACTGCATGTTAAAAGGATGCTAACATCTTGAAATTTAGTCAATTTAAGAAAATGAGTTAAAGGTATTTTGAGTTGCTATACCTACCCTTGAGTTCTACTACCAATTTATTGTGGTTTTACAATCACATTTTCCTAGTTTTAAAATGTTCTCCGTACACCCCAGAGCTTTGTGAAATAACCTCACAAACAAAAGGAGATATTGACTGACAGACTAGAGGGGTAGGAGTAAAATTGACTAGGTAGACTGAGGCTGTCAATTGTATAAAGAGAACAAACTGGAAAAAATAGACTAGCAGTCTTAGGAGTTGTCTGCCACACCAGCGGATTTTTAAAAAATTCAGACAAAAGTGTGATTGTTGATGGTTTACCAATGGTATATTTTCAGATTTGGAAAGGTTTCTTATATCAGTTTTGCACAAAGGTTAGGAAGGGAGAGCAGGGAAGGTGAATATACAGTAAACACTAAAAGCTGGACTACAGGTCTTAATGTTTATTTCAAAGTAAACAAGCTATTTTTCTTGTATAAATACAAAGTTAGTCACTTTAATATATGTTTACATTTTAACACGACATTTTTGTATTAATATGTATTATATAGTATATTCCTTTTTTCCTGTCTTAGTGTGTGTGTTTTTTTCTTGGTCTTTTACTTTATATACACTTTAGCCCATTCTTCTCGGAGATATAGTGATCAGAGGAGTTATAGATCAGGGATGTGGATCTGAGCTTCTTTGTCAAAAGTTAATATACTGTCAGCTGAAAAGAATGAATATAATTTTTAATATGCTGTATTTAAACAGCTAAATTGTCCTTATACGCTTCCCCTTGTTTAGACCTCAGCATACATCAGATGAAATAAAGACAGTTTGCGAACTTTCTGCTCTTTTTTTAATGCCTCTTCTTTGTCACACCAAAACATCATTAAAACAGCATAATGCATCAACTGTTCTCTCTAAGCAATCGCAAATTGTATTATATTCCAGAAAAAGGTCAGAACATTAGACAATTTACCAGGGCATCGAATCATGGAGGTTAAATGATCAATCATTAGTGAAATGCATGGATATTCATGTGCGTTTAATTTCTTCATTTAGGGCTTTGTTCTGCAGTAAATAACAGCCTGCAGCTGATTATGGGCCCTGTAGATGTAGATTGTAAGCATAATTCAAGAACACAAATTTAGCACATGCCCCTGTCTTCTTTGAAAGTAGAGTCTTCAATTATACAAAATGTGAGTCTCCTCTCATTTGTCTAGAGTAAGCGTCGCATACGCAACTTGAAGCAATTTTTAAAATGGTTTGGACTCTGGTTGTATTTACTAATCACCCCAAAGCTTGGATGCCTTGTATTTTTTATTTTTATTTTTTTTGAACTCTCAGATTCTCAGCTTGTCAGGCTGAGAATACCATGAAAAGAAGCTTTCCTGGAGTACCTTGATTCTGGCTAAGTATATAAACAAATGAAATGTTGAGATTCAAAACTGTATCGATTTCAAGAAGAGTTTAGTTTGACATTTGCCAAAGGTTTCTGGTTAATTGTTATCCAGTTATTTCATAGATCGCTAAAATGAGGAAAAGTTACATAAGGAGAACACTACATAAACTTGTATGCTATGACAGATGTAGAACTTTGTGATAGAAGTGTGAAGAGAAGGGCTGGGGAAAATTCCTTGACATAATTGCTATAAAAATTGCATCGGAATGCTATGTGACTAGTAAAGGAGAAATCATGGCATATCAACCCAAATAAGTCTTTTTTTTCCTTCCTCTCTCCCCCTCCCCTAGGAAGTATGTGAAAGCAATATTTGTTAACTAAAATATTTCCCCTCTTTAATCACTTCTACACTTAAGATAATGAAGATTATTTTCTAATAAAGGAACCTTGCTGAAAAACAGATACTAACTTTCCTACTGTAGACAAGAGAGTTATTAGATATTTACAAATCCCAAAGCATCTCTGTTTCTATCCTACCTGGAGAAACCCCAGGGATTTTCAGGGGCAATACAGGTTGGCCCACTTATGATTTGAGATGGAGAATATTGCTTTCTGCTAGTTTACAGGCAAGGCTAGATAACTATTTGTAACCTTGACCCATGTTAGGTGACTGAGGCAGGAAAAAAAAGGCAGTCTCTTACCAGAACTCCTGTACCTCACACCTTTATTAAATAGTGTCAATAGTAAACTACATCTTTATCAAACTGGAACAATAAAGTCTACTGAAATCCTTTGGTCTCAATGGGAATTTACAAAGAACTGGAGGAGGCAATTGCAACTCTTCTAAATTTTTCTACACGAAAGTGGCACTTCATAAAAATCAGAGGGTGAAATCCCCCACTTGGATACTTTATTGCAGGCCCTGAGCCACTGGAATAAGAAGGGGGTTATAAACTTCTGGACAAAATCCATTCCAAAAATTCAAGAATACTTTGATTCATACACAAGACAAGCACATTATGTTTTTAAGAAAGCAGCTGACAGGTGCCAACATAAGCCTTTGTGTTACAGACCTAGGTCAAAACACCAAAAGTTGTCTCTTGAATTTGATTAGTTAACAGATGGACTCATTAGAGACCATATTATTTGTGGTAAAACGTGTGGTCAGGTTAAAGTAAAGTGAATGCAAAAAAAATGAACTTGACTTTACAAAGAACAGTGGGTATTTACGGGGCTAGTGAAAATGTTGCTTCCCAATATAAAATAGTAGCAAGCAGTGAAAAAACTGAAGTGCATCTACTTGAAATTTATGCAAAGGCAGAGAGACACAATACTAGGATAAGCAAACATCAGAGACCAGATGTGCCATAAACATGGAGAGGTATTCCCAACACCACACAGAGGCATCCAGCGCAAGTGATACAGTGTCAGGAATCCAGTACAAGTAATCACTTCGCAAAAGTGTGGCTCTCTGCTCAAATTGCAAAGAAATACGAAAGCAAAACACATTCAGGAACACATAGTGGATGGCCACAAAGTTCTGATGAAGATGCAGAAATAGGTGTCTGCCTACAGAATCTGAAAGAGAACTAGTTCATATTGGAAGCTTTCCTTCCCAAACAGTACAGTTAGAATCTTGGGCTATGCAAAAAGATACAGCAAATATCCAAATGGGCCAAAAACAAAAGAAGGAAAGCTAAAGGGCTGGCCATGAGCTTTCCAGTCAAAAATGAAAGAACTGGAAAACAGGTCAACGACTCAATGTGAGTTAACATTAAAATAAAATTCTGTTTTAAGTAGTGGTGCTGACTCTGCTTTCCCCTTCTGTGGTTGTATAGGAACATTTGGCTGCAGGAAAACCACCCTCCTATCAAACAGGCTTATTGATTCTGGCATTTGCTCTTTGTAACATATCATTTCCCTTATAAATACTGAACACTGCAGTATCACTAGTGTAAACGGCAGCGTGTCAGACTCTTACCATAGAATACTGTAATACTTTATAACAATACTGCCAAACACAGCCTAAAAAACAAATGTTATCATTTTTAATAACATGGAGATTCTTACTGATGCTCCATGCCAAGATTTCAAGCCTGAATTCCTAAGCTGCATGTGATAAATGTGCACGTGATGCAAATAATTGTGCAAAAACTACTTTTGTGCATGCTGAGTGGTATTTGCATGTTCCAAATATGTAACCATGCCTGTAACCTGGTATTCCCATTTCCTCAAGTTAGATCCTGTCAAGGCTGATTCCCCACTCTGGCACTTTGAGTGCAGAAGGTGGGGGCCCTCAAGGATTCTAAAAGTTAATACTTGCCACTCCAGGCTTGTATTAAACTCCCAAGGTTATAGCTTTTCTCTGACCTTGGATGGGTAGATGCTGCCACCACCCAAGTGCAAAAACCCCTTTGAGAACCCAAGAACTTTGCACTTGGGGATTCCTTCCTGTGGGGTACCCTCAAGCCTTTCACCTCTTCCCCACTCCAGACAACAGCTGAGAAAGAAAACAAAGGAAATCAGCTGTTGCCACCAGCTCATTAAACAACATGTGCACAAACCTCTTAGGACACAAAAATCCAATCCTGTTCTTAAATAGGTAAATTTTATTAAAAACAAAAATACAGAAAATACATTTAGAATTTAGGCTTTTTGCTAGATTTAAAAAAAAAAACAATGACAAGGTTTAAGCATCAAGATAGCTCTCTTGAGGTCCATCTTAAAGGTTACAAGCAAAACAAAAGCACCCAGGGTTAGCACAGAGGAGGCCACAAGCCATAAAGAAATAAAAAAGATAAACCTAATCGCATCTTCCTAGACATTTCCAGATCTACTTACATATCTGGGGTTTCAAATGAGTAGTTTTTAGGTATGAACTGGAGATTTTTCATACCTGGCCCAAAGCTTTTTACAGAATAGTTCCAGCCCTGTCTCTGCTCTCCGGGACAACAACACAGACAGACAAAGGGGAAGTTTTTCTCCCAATTTTAAAAAGTTCTAGCCTTCCCATTGGCCCTTTTGGTCAGGTGCCCACTCCCTTCCTTTTACCTATGCAGGGAGACTTTTTAACCCTTTTCAAGTAAAGCAAGTAGAGAACAACTACCAAGAGGGATTTATAGCTAACTGGCTGGCTTGGTGTCCGTAAAAGGGAGCTACTCCCCCCACCTTTCATTTATCAGAGATCCCCCCATATGAAATTTGGATTCTTGTGTCTAGCCCTATTCCTTTTCCCCTTCCCAGACAAATCATTCCCTTCAATGGACTACTCATCTATATTACATTAATTCAGAACTGAAGAGTTTCCACAGCTTGATGCAAAATGTGCCATGATGAACAATTAAGAGTAGAAAAATGGGTTTCATCGTACCTAATCATCCCAGTGCCAGATTTTCTCGCATGTGAGTTACATTCAGGGTATGATATTGCTTTCATGGAGCATTATGAAATATGGGCAACTTCATTTTTCTCCTCTTACCTTAACATGATTGTTAGATGAAGCTTGTGCTGAGATGGTTTTTTTTTTTTCCTCTTCAGAATTCGGATGAGTGGGTGTGATTAATGTAAAGCAGGATGTCAGCTTTTCTGAGCATATTATCATCTGGGTAATTATGATCGATGTCTAACTATGAAAGGAACAGTGGCATATTCTAATTTTAAGAACAGAAAAGCTGGCTGTTATGGCATAGCTTCAGCTCAGCATTATACAGCGTTTGAAAGGACAAAAACAGATTTGCATCCCGCTTGGTAGGGAATTGGAAAGACTACTGAAACATAACACACAACAGTAGGCAGACATTGCTGGAGAGTGTCCTCAGTATTAGAATTCCTTAACAATAGCCCAGAGTGAGAAAGAAAAGATAAATTGGCTAGACCGCATATAACAGAATAGTGCACAATTAAACAATGAAACAGGCAACCCTTTAATATAAAAGATAGCTGTGCGTTGTGACATATGATCTTTAAACTTCATAGTCAGTGAGAAAAATCATTCACAACCATTGTCCCTGAAATTCCAGTGAAAGAGATTTCACCAGTATACAACATAACTACCAATCTTCTAAACTGAGCATGTGGTTACTGTAAGTGAATAGGAAAAGATTTGGCGTACAATATTTAAAATAAATACAAGCATGAGACATTTACTTCTTACAAGAACTAGATAATAAACCAAGCAGTGATCTCCATAAGACATGTACTTGTGAATAAGTGAAGATTACCAAATTTATATTTTTCTGAATTACTCCTTTTTAGTGGTTGCTTTGCTTAACTGACATTGTTGCTTAAGTCCAGAGGTTAATCTTAAGAGTCGAAGCAGTCTTCAGAGTAGTTTTTCTACACATCATTAGAACAGTGCAACTTTAAATAATCTTCCATTTAAATAAAAGAATAAACCTGCAGCAGATCAGTTCCTTGTTTAATGTTCTTCTACAGAAAAACAGACATAAGATCTGCTGCCATCCCATACATTTAATGTGTGCTATGAAAGTGAATGATTCAGACAGGGCAAAGCCACATAAAATGCAAAGCCACAGAGTGAAGAATCTGCTTATAGCTATTCAAACACCTTGTAGCTATTTTAGTTGCTTCATGAAACTCTGGACTCTATTGACTTCATGACCATATGCTACCTACTTCCTGGTGGATCAGCTGATGTAGGTCTTGCAGACCAGAAGATAGCTATGCAAACACATATAGTGCAGTGGTTTCAAAACAACAGCAACTTTTGCGAGAGTGCTAACAATTCACTCATCCATTATGAGAAGTCAGTCTCCATCATTAATCCTAAGGCTACCCCAGATGTATTACAGTTTAGAAGGTGCTGACAATGAATGCTTCCAAGGAAGCTTGAAAGAGATCTATAATCCTTCTGGTTTTTAATTCATTGTTCTGTCAATTTTTAGTTTTCAGTTTAAAAATCAGTATTTTCAGAGTTTCCTTACATTAAACTTTGTGTTAATGGAGGCAGGTAATGTCTCTTCTGTCCCTTTTCCACTGACCTCCAAGAGAAGCCATAAGGTTTTTTAGAGAAAAATGATAACACATTGGTAAGCCAAGACTGTTGTCATCAGATGAATATGTTGGTGAAGAGGGATTTGGTGCCAATTTAAAAGAATTAATTAAGACAAATTAATGGCACAATGATTCTAGACATATTAAGTCTTTGAGGTTTGCTTCCCCAAATCCCTTCTGAATTTTAATTGCTTTTGTACCCTGCTATTGTCCTTGGATCAATCTCTTTCTTCCCATAGAATTACTGTGGGAAGTCTCTGCATTATTCACACAATTTTACAGTTTTGGCATATGATTCACAGCATGGGTGCTAGCAGTGAGTGCCTGCCATTCTTTAGTGTCTGATGGAATCACTGTCAACGTATTATAGTAGCCTAATAATAGTTGTCTCATTAGTAGTATGCATTTAAGATCCTATTGGGACAGGACTCAGTTGTGCATTATGGATGAAATTCAGAGAGACAGCACAAGGAATATGCATCACTTACTCCACACTTAAAACCTCAAAATTGGGTTTAAGTGCTAGCCTTGTGCTGGCCTTTTGTGCAGGAATGATTTTACCCTATATGCCTAGTCTTACTCTGGGGCATTGTGGAGTCTTGCTACCCCAATGACCTTCCTAAAGCAGAATTCCATACAGCTCTCCAGGGCTCAAAGGGAGCCTGCTTTTAGTTACACCCCTTATGGTATGTCTACACGGCAATTAAACAATCGTGGCTGGCCCATGTCAGCTGGCACAGGCTACAGGACTGTTTAATTGTGGGGTAGACATTCAGAATCAGGCTTGATGTCTACACCACAGATAAACAGCACCATAGCCCAAGTCCCACGCACTCAAGTCAGCTGACATGGGCCAGCCATGGGTGTTTAACTGTAGTACAGCAATACCCTTAGGGGCTACAGTATTCTCTCCTTGGTGTTCTGGGCTTACCCTGCAGGTCAGTGGAAAAGGGACAGAAGGGCTATGACCCTGCCGCCTCCTCCCCACCTTCTATGTGGCGATGAGTGACCCTCAAGGAGTATGGAAGGAGCATGGAAGGAGCAGTTCCTGTGATTCCCTTCAGGACAGGACTCACACTGTGACAAGTTGTGATGCACTATACCTCAAAGTATCACCCAGTAACCCCCATATTCATCATTTGTATATGGTTGTGATTTCATACAAAGCATGCCTTATAAGATACCATATGAAATGTCATGGTCTGATAAAACTCATTTTTCTGTCAAAATACGTATTTCGTGATTGTGTATGAAGTTATGAGATGTTGCTATATGTTGTTATTGAAATATATTGTAAGTTTGGGAGATGCCACTGCTAGCTCTCCAGTGACAACAAAGGTGGTGACTCTACCCAAAGAGATATTAAATGACCATCATGAGCGATTGACCAGCAGGGAAACTGTAAACAAGAGATTTACAATTCTGTTAGAGCCAGTTGCGCAAAGACCACACAACGGTGTGTGACTCAGCCAGGCCCACTGAGACATGTCTGGTATCTTTCCTGGGATATGGATTGAGACTATCAAATCAGGGACTGTGGCATCATCCTCTCTCCTTCCCCACCTACACTGAAGGCAACAAGAATGCTGAAAGACAAAGACTTTGAACTGAGGAGACTGGTCCCAGCCTGGGAAGGAAATTCAGCCTGTGTATTAAGAACTGTAACCTACCTGCAACATCCAGTGGGGTTAGAAAAGCTGTTTGATTCAAATCTTACTGAGTCTTAAATCTTAAGATTTAGACTCAGATTTTATTTTTATTTCTTAGATAAACTATCTTTGACCTTTATGCCTACTGCTTATAATCACTTAAAATCTACCTTTCTGTAGTTAATAAATTTATTTTAATGTTTTGTCTTAACCAGTGAGTTTGTCTAAAGTGCTCTTGGATTCTGCTCAGATTACAAAGGCTGGTGCATGTCCACTATCCTTTAACAAAGTGGCAAACTAATTGATGAGTTTGCATTGTTCAAGAGAAGGTCTTGACAGTATAGCGTAAGACAGTATATTGCTGGGATACAAGGCTAAGGGGTTTTGCCGGTGTTTCCCTATGCTTAGAGAGCTTTCATGCAGTGCAGCTGGGCATGTCTCTGCATGTTGGTGCCTGAGTGATAACAGTGTCTGGAGGGGTTTGCTGCTTGTCTCTAGCAAAGCATCATGTGAGACAGCCCAGGCTGGAGAGTTGAGGGGACACAGTGGTCCCACAGTTCCAAGTTGTACCTTGGGGATCTCGTCATACACTTACTCAAGTGCTTCTACTGGAGGACATTTGAATTGGTCAGAAAGCCAAATTACCCTAACTGACTGGGGAAGACTATCTTCAGCAGGGAAAGTGAGATGTTGGAGAGCTAAGCTACACTTTTTCAACCAGGACTCAGTAACCTCAATTCAGGGGTCTCACAGAAATGCTAATTGAAATTTTCAGAGATCCTTGGCGGGTTATATCCAAGAATGCATTATGGTACTGCCAAACCAGTGCGCACAATGTCCCCAACTCTCTCCCTCTATTCCACAAAATTGACACATGGCAAAAGTCGGCTCGGTGTAATAAAGAGAAGCTGTACTGCAGGAGTGCCACGAGGCAATAAGAACTGAGGACTTGAAAGCAGCGGGGATAAGCTGCAGGCTGAAAGTGCTTGAAGGCAAAGGAAGCTTGGAAGAAAAGTTTTTCCTCCTAAACATTTCTGAAACTACTTCTCAGTGGTGAATAAAGTTATTTTTCTTTGTAGATATTTTCCAAAAATGTGACATTTTCAAACTCTGTTTTATTTCCTTGCTGTGGTTTCGTCAGGCCTAGTGATCTCTATTAGTAATTAGTTTTGTTTATTAAATATATGCATCAAGGGAAATGATTTCCTTCTATTTGTATGCTAGATTAAAGGCATTGTAGACTGATATTCTCTGTTTTAAAAAACAAAACATATGGAAATGAGATAAAAGAAACTTATGTGTAGAAAAGTCTCATAACTGCTGCATGCCATACTCATATCTTATTTCTGAAATGCTTTTTTGAAAATACAATAAACTCAGCATCCCTCTGAAACCCATTAAGTTGTTTTTTAACACACAAAAAGACATTTTAAACATGCCAAATTTAATGAGGTTTTTATGCAAGCAGCTGTGGCTATGAAGTACTATGGACCAATCCTGCTCCTAATTACATTAGTGTAAGAGCAATGGAGTTGCTGTGGATTTACACCAATGTAATTTAGAGCAGAATTTGACCCCAAATAGCTTGTTTGTTCAATCATTACCCTTGGAGTCTATCTCTTTTGTTGGAAGTCTCCACCCAAGTTAAAAGTTTAACTCTTATTCAGAATCAAACATGGTACTGATATCATGTAAGTGGTGCTGCTATAGGGTGATGGCTTTCAGCTAGGGCGGTCAAAAATTTGTGTTTGAAAGAAGGATTACTGAAGAGAATTTTCCTCTCTTTTATGTCTAGTTATCCATATCCCCTTATGTCTGGTCAATCATCTTTTCCACATGTAACATAAATTTTATTTCTATATACACACAAGTAGGAAAAACATGTCGTACTTGTATGCTAGCAATGTGAAACCTGCTTTCTAAAAATAATCAGGTCAGGCATCACCCACTGGAAAAATATTGTTTTTGATCTTTTTCTTCAAACTGAGCAAATGGTGAAAGAGAACTGATGTGAGCCAGTGTACCAGAAAATGTTTTTGTTTCAGATATTATACCTGCTCTCCATTTGAGCAGCAAATATCTGATCTCAATTTTTGTGGCTCAGTTAGCCAAGGGCAGACATCAAACACCTGCTTCGTCCATTGTCCTTCACTGCCAGGACCCATTCATCTGCCAAACTAGGCAGCACATCTCTATTTATTCTTTAATTGATTGGTAATACAGAGTTCTAATTGAGCTTGTAAAATGAAACTAGGAACAGCTCAGATTTGATTGGCTACTTAGGGTTCAGAGCACTGATGGATAACCTCATTGATCGGAGCTATCAGTCTTGAAAATATTATGAGTAAATGCAAAATATAACTATTAAAAATCCATAACATTCTAAAATGAGCAGTTCTCTGAGCTAAAGTCCAATTCATAACCTACAGTGCAGGAGAGAGCAAAATCCAGCTGGGAAAAGAAAACAAAGTCAGTCAGGATAAAAAATAAAAACTTTCCAGTTTCTTTTCTAATAGGTTAACTCTCTAAAGGAACATAGCAGATTTGTTATGCTGTGGTAATATTTAAAGATTGACTTGCTGAAAAAAAATAAGAATTGATTTTCAAACTGTTGCACCAGGAGATGTAGGTATAATGTCAGTAGAATTTTATGGAACTGTCTGTTCAGCAACAGGCAAGCAGTATGGAGTGTCAAGCTTCATTAGCCCTTGAGCTGGTATAAATAGTCATTTTAAAGCCCCCTTCTTTCCTTCGAAAGGCCCCTTCTTTCCTGTAATTGAAAATAAATTTGATTAATGGTTTTATCTTCATTCCAGCTATTAGTGTATTTATAGGAGCAATTAAAACATTAAGAAAACAAAGTTATGACAAAACTTGACTTCTACTATGTAATACAGTATCTGATTTCAGTCTTTATATTCAATAAGTCATTCTTTAAGGACCCCTTTAGGCTTTGCAATGGAAGTCTGGTTTAAGACAGACATACCTCTCACTTTCTAAATTAATCTATCTAGGACACCCCTTTATAACAATGTGTGTAAAATTGTTCATCGACCTAGCTTTGGTACTTATATGGCCCTTACCACCATCGTATCTGAGCACCTCACACTCTTTAATGGATTATCATCATAACACCCTGGTGAGGTAGGGAAGTTCTATTATTTCCATTTTACAGACAGTGAACGAAGGCACCCAAGAGGTCTGGTAGAGTAGGAAATTGAACCCAAGTCTCAAGTCCCAGACTAGTGCCCTAACACAGATGCCACAAAAAATGAACTTAATGCCCTGGGCTTCTGTCACAGGTTGGTGGGACAGTTGGACACTTTTGAGTATAAAAGAAATTGTGAAAATACCCAAAAAGTTGACATTTTTGTTCAAAATGAAACATTTTGACATTCCTGAAATTGAAACCCAAAATTGTTCTTTTGAGTCATTTGAAACTTAAATTGCATTTTCTCATTGTGACCCATTGCCTCATGAAAATTGTAGCACAACATATTGATGGCCCCATTAGTCACTACGGGTTAGATTCCATGGTATCTCCCATGATGCACTTCACAGAGTTTGGTCACATTACCTTATGTGAGATGTAGTCCTCCTGGGAGCCCAGATCATAGGAGAGAATGGGGATCCAAACTACAACTCCCATAAGGCAATACACTGATTGGGAAATGCATTTTGGGTCAGTCTCAATAAAACGATGTATTCAGATTCAGATCAAACTGATCTGAAACGAAATATTTCATTTAGATTTTGCTAACAGAAGAATCAAAATTTGACAGTGAAGTTGAGATTTTCTCATGGAACATTTTGATTTTTGAAGAATCTGCATTTTCCATTGGAAAATTCCTGAACAGTGATAATAATTTTTGTGAAAAAGGGGAGAAATATGAGTAACATTTTCAAAAACACCTAAGTGGCTTAGGAGTCTAAGTCCAATTGAAAGTCAATTAGACGTATGTTCCTAAATACCTCTGACACTTTTGAAAAATGTCGTTTAGGTTCCTAAGTCACTTAGGGTTGTGTTTTTTTGAAAATTTTACTTACTGTAAATTCTCGATTACTAATTTGAGACAGGCCCAAACCAAAACCCCAGATCAAAACACTTGTGTATTTTGGGGATTCATGTTCACACCCAAAAGATAGCTCAGTCCCAGCTCTATTTGCTAATACAAGTGTTGTGATGGACCAATTAATGTCTTACTACAGAAGAGCACAAAAAATGAATTTCCACAGGAAAGGAGAGTTCAATTAAAGAAACATTACTGTTTGTGAGGGATGATTTTGAGGTGAGAAACTCAGTGAGTTATCTGACATGAGCGGTGATGGTGTTTACAGAATGCTTAAATACAGCAAAGTTAACTGCAGATCAAAAAAGAACAAAACACCAAACTCTATTACTATTTTTCAGAAATGAAATGCACTGTCTAGATCCTACCCACACTGCAAAAATGATCAAGCTTAAAATAAATGTGTAATGTTATTGTGGCCAAATAATGTTGTTATATTGTTCATATATATCTGTGAAGACAAAAGAAACATTTCACAAAACCATGTTTTCACCCTGGTAGATACCACGGCACCCTACTGGACATAGTTGTCTAATATTGCTATGTTTCTTTCTATCAACAGAGGTAAGAATCATTCATTATACGGTTTGGCCACAGTCATGTTTAATATGGCTATTTTTGCAGTGTACATTGGGGTTCAGGTTTATTCATATACTATGCAGTTGAGTCAATTATTCAAGTGTTTTCAGCACACATAAGCATCCCGCTAGCTCTGACGTTTCTGATCTTTTTGGTTCCCCAAATTAGTCCTGTGCACCCCTGCCTGACAGAAGAACTGCATGAAAAATGTTTCTTTCTGATTTGAAGATTGGGTTTTAATGTGCACATTAATTTTCTGTACAAGGGGAAGGAAGGACTTATGAGTTCATCTCCAAATTCAGTAGCTAAAAACACAAATGAAAATGAAATTAAAAATTCCACCTTTCACAAATAATGAAGCCATCAGGAAGTGTAACATTGCACACAAAAATAGGGGCCCATTATGCAAATACATCGCAAAGGATCTTAATAGGTGGGAGCCTCTCAGTCTATGTAATTAAAATGTACTGGGTGTAATTAAAATTAATGTCATTAAAACACTCTCAGCACCACAGTTCAATTATGTCACTCAAATGTTGCTTCTCGACGCACCAAAATTACACTTCCGTAGTATGGAGATGATAATCTCCACATTCCTCTGGTTTAATAAACAGCTGAGACCAAAACACACAAAAAAAACCCCTTAAATTATATACATCAACAAGAAAAATGGAGCTGTTTTTCCTAACTTGAAACTTTTAGCTTCACACACATCTGTACTTTAATGCATATCAGAAACACTGGCACACTGAACCTCTCAAAGGCAGCAAGTGCAAATAATTGCCTATTTAATCATTTAACCTAATTATTCACCATTAATGAAGTACTTAAAACACAGTTTCAAAATACAGAGACCAGATTTGTGGGCGTTCTCTGGTAAAAATCAAGGAGGCAGTTGACGTATTGGACAAATAGGATGCAAGATGGTATATTGACATTTTCGGATGTTTTACTAAGGGCCATTACATCAATCTGTAGAATCCCTATTGATATTAAGAGCACTGTAAGCAGATCAAGGGCAGTGTATACTTCCCAGTGCGAATTTTAAAGAATTACAAGTTAATAGGAGAAGGCAGCACTTTACAAAGAATACTTGAGGCAATATTGGCCACTCCTAAGTGCTGCCTGATATGTCAGCAAATTATATTTTTAGAAAACTTCCCAAGGAAGTTAAGACTTCAGGCATTCCAGATTTCCAGTGTCTATCCCTTCCTTTCATACTATTCAGTTTTATACTACTCAGTTTATTCTATTTAGCTACCATGGATCAGTGCCATTTGGTGTCATTAGATTATACCAAATCAGGGAAAAAATCCAGGCATTACTTACCAAAAAGAGAGTGAGAGAAAAATTCAGGAAAGACAGTTATTACAATAAGTTGCAGCTCAAGATTTGACTCAGTCAGTTCATTGTGAACTATAATACAGGTGATACTGGACCTCATAAAATTATACTGAAGTAGTTTAAGACGTATCTCTACTGTAAAGGTCTGTTCAGAGATTTCCTGAAGCATGTGAAGTATTATGAAGGGATTGGGAATATCCATTTGAGGAAATTATCCACAAAGGGCCTGATCCAAAGCCCCTTGAAGTCAGTGGAAAAATTCCATTAACTTCAGTCATCTTTGAAACAGGCTGGAAATTAGGGCCAAATCCTGTTGTAAATTGGCATACCTCCACATTGGCTTCAGTGGTGCTATCATGATTTCCAACAGCTGAGGTTTATATCACAATAACGATACTTAGCATTTATATGTCTTTACATCTTCAAAGCCCTTTACAAACTTTAATTAATAAGGGATATCTTTCTCCTCCGCCTTTGAGGTTGCCAGGTGATAGCTCATGTCTACTGGATACCTTGCAGGGGATTAATAACTGGGTTAAGGTTGAAAGGGATGATAAAAATAATATTCCAAACTCTGCAGAGATACCCCCTTGTCAAGAAAAGATGAATGGCTTCCTATAAGAAATTAAACAACTAACATAGTTATCTTGCCTCATATTTTGTAATTGGAACCTTTCTTAGATTACTTGCTAATGTAGCCTACTAACGTTAATAAAGGAAGCAGGTTTCTCAGAAGGTTTAAATAGTCCTGAGAGAAATGATACATAGCAAATGCTTCCTGGTCTTATTTCTGCTGTGTGTGTCATGTACATTTTCTCATGTGGTTTTATTTTCCTGAAAAATTGTACTAAAAAACTGAAGCTTGTCCTTGAAAATCAGGCATCCTTAAGGATATCAAATCAAAACTCAGAGAAGTGCAAGAAAAAAACACTATTTAAAATAAAAACAGATGCAATGCTAGTATTTTGCCCTGTGCATACTGCACACTGACAGTACATGTAGCTTATGCCCGCAGGAGAAATTCAATTACAATTCCTCCAGAGGACTGCTGGGTTGCAGTTCCACCATCCATGGTTCTCCCTTCTCTGCACCCAGCGGGCTCCTCTAGCCACTTCACAGAGGATCCAGGCCATGGCCCTACTTCCACTGTGCTCAGTGACAGGATTGTGGGGAGGCAGCAGCGGGTACACATGCATATTACCCATTTGTGTACCCACTTGGGGCTAGCCGGAATATGACCTTACATTAGTAAGGAACAGTTAGCAGTGCATTTTTCTGCCCATTTTTTTCTGTCTACTAAGTTCTTCGAGGAATAGTATCTACCTTTGTCTCTTCTAAAGCACATAGCATAGGTCAGCATTTACAACCTGATCTTGCACTACTAAAATCAGTGGGACTTTTGCCATCAGTGGGAGCGAGTTGCAAATTCAGAAATGTTTTTCAATTATTTTTTACAACAAATGTCTTATTAATCAAGGCTTTCTTTTCTGCCTGTCTGTGGTCTTTAAAACCACAAAGGTCATATTTTCTTAAACTCTTCATTTCATCAAAGACTGATACACTTTTATATGAGGAGTTTAAACTCTGTAAATACACTAGTGACTGATGAAATGCAGTTTGCCTGCAGGAAATAACACTGTGCAGATGTCCTTTATTTTCTGAAGGCTCTTGCTCTCCATTCTCCAATTATCTCCACCACTCTGCCTTCCAAAAAAGATTTCAAGGTCAAATCCAGGTCTCTCAACCAGCTATACACTTAATAGGTGAGTGCAGTTCTTTTATTGTCAGTTATTTTTATCTCTGAAAGCTATTCTCAACACTATCAGCTAAACACAGGAAGTACAAGATCCAATCAACATGGTGGGAAATGTTTAGCAGGCAGAGAATTGAACACGTGATATTTTGGAACAAATATGTTCTAAAACCGTAGAGTTCCTATTTTAATACAGTTAAGAAATGCAAATATTTCGTTAAGATTTGAAAATGGAAAAAACTGATTTCAAAGTGCTGGGTCTCTGAATTGTTAGCAGAGTGAAGAGGTAGCAGCAATGCAGATGCTTGTAGAGAGTTTCTGAACAACCAAATGAGATCGGTTTAGGGAAGGAAGGGAAAAGGTGACAACAAAAGCAGGACAGGATAAGAGCATAAGAATGGCAATACGGGGTCAGACCAATGTCTAGCCCAGTATCCTGTCGTCCAACAGTGGTTAGATGCTTCAGAGAGAATAAACAGAACAAGTAATCGTTGAGTGATCCATTCCCTGTCATCCACTCCTAGCTTCTGGCAGTCAGAGGTTTAGGGATTACCCAGGGCATGGGATTACATCCCTGACCGTCTTAGCTAATAGCCATTGAAGGACCTAACCTCCATGAATTTATCTAATTTTTTTTAACCTACTTATACTTTTGGCCTTCACAGCATCCCCTGGCAATTAGTTCCACAAGTTGACTAAGTTGCATGAATTACTTCCTTAGGGTTTTTTTTTTTAAAACCTGTAGCCTATTACATTTATGGGTGACCCCTGGTTGTTGTGTTAGGTGAGGGAGTGAATAACATTTCCTTATTCACTTTCTCCAGACCATTCATCATTTTATAGACCTCTATCCTATTCCCCCTTGGTCATTTCTTTTCTAAGATGAACACTTCCAGTCTTTTTAATCTCTCCGGGGAAGGGATAGCTCAGTGGTCTGAGCATTGGCCTGCTAAACCCAGGGTTGTAAATTCAATCCTTGAGGGGACAGTTCAGGGATCTGGGGCAAAAATTGGGGATTGGTCCTGCTTTGAGCAGGGGGTTGGACTAGATGATCACCTGAGGTCCCTTCCAACCCTGATATTCTATGAAAGGAAGATGTTTCATACTCTTAATCATTTTTGTTGCCCTTCTCTGTACTTTTTCCAATTCTAAGATATATATAAATAAAAGATGCGGTCACCAGAACTGCAAGGAGTATTCAAGCTGTGGGTGTACCATGGATTTATATAGTAGCAGTATGATATTTTCTGACATTATCAAATGGTTCCTAGCATTCTAATGTTCTGTGAGAATTCTAGAGGCAGGCTAGTTGGAAAGAAGGGAAAGCACTTTTTATAAATGTATTCATCTCAGTCTGAGACTGCTCAGGAGACATTTAGTTCACACTGGACATGCTCAGATCTTACACACCTCACCTTTTTCCTCACCTGCGTTCCCATACATGTTCTACCCTGATCCATACACAAAGTACTATAGTGAATGAAACAATGAATTCACACTATTGTGGCTCTTTTGGAGTAATTTTGAGCACTAATTTGGTCCCTAAATCACTGAGATCTGAGTATCACAGGTCTAGATACTTATTACTTACATGTATGTGAACATATAGGAGCAACCTTAATTATCCGCATGATAATATATTTGTAAGTTGTCTCCACTTTCCTCTGTTCAGTTCATTGCTTTTGCTAACACTTGGGCAAGATCCTGGCTATTGATTTGTCAATTATCAAGAATACTTTTGGGTGCTCAGTAATTAATATTAATATCAGTTGATTTTAGCAGAAAAAATAAATATTTACTCCTGTTTGTGCTGAAAAGAAGTAACACAGCTATGAAAGAGTGAGGTGGAGTCTTTCCTGGCTCATGCATCATCAGCAGAATCATTCACTAAATCCAGATTAAAGCATCTTTATTTTTGGTAATAATTTGCAAGCCAGAAAGAAGGCATCTTGACTCCAGCTCCTAAATTGAGTTTTCACAATTGGGATTTAGAAAAACATCATTTTCCTTGTAAACTTTATACAGAAATCATTAACAGACAAAAATATGAACCCCCCACATTGCCATTTTTAGAGATTTGTTTCAAAGAATAAATGAACATTAATGAGAACCATGGGATACACAGATACATTTTAAAAGAGAGAAATGCACCTGTAATTCATGACACTAATAAGCGCTTTTTTCATTAGTTCCTGATAATGGGAAATATGTGAGAAAAACATATTTTACTATAAATAGAGACAGATTGAAAAACATAAAAAGAACTTATATCATTTGTGTCTCTTCTTTGCCTTGGAAACAAAAAGAGAAATAAATAAGAACTGCCTTCTGTTATAGGAATGACAAATAGTGTCTTTAGTGGAAAATGTGTCATTCAAAGGCAGAGTAATTAAAATTTAAGTTCTTAAAAGTAGTTAGTCAGCTAACCATTACAAAAGCCAAATCTTAACTGCTTTAAAGCACAGGTGGTTTATGGACTTTCAGTACTTTAGTTCAGCAAACTGCTGTTGCTAATAGAGGCTGAAAAACGTTGATGGTAAGCACAATACATTTTTTCCATAACACTGATTGTACATCATTGTAATCTACAGATAGGAATTGTGTGCACTGCATGTAACAGAAGGCCAAGGAACGAGCCCAGAGGAACACCAACCAATTATCATTATGCCTAATGTTTATTTATTCAATTTGTATTGTAGATGCACTGTTTAAGAGCAATAAATCACATTCTAAGCTGTTATTTATGAAAATACATGAACAGAAGGAACTAGAGTGGGAAAGCGGTTCTCAACATATGAACCAATCTGCTGGCAGGATGCAGTCACCAAAGTGAGTTCCCACATTCTGCTTGTCAATTAGGTGGGGGGTACAATAGAATAATAATGGTTCAAGATATGTAGTTGCTCATGCTAGGGGTTTTTTAGGCCAAATTATGCCTGCACTGGGCACACAGAGTGAAAAGAGCCCTTCTCACCCTAGGAATCTTGCAGCAGGCGCAGCCGTAGAGCTGTTGCCTTCACTCCCAAAATGGATGGTGGAAAGCGTCAGCGTTGCAGATAATGCTCTGCACAGAGTGGGCTCTCTGGATGGGGATGGGGTAGCCCACTGTGAGCTACAAGAGCATACATCACAACTGGATTGTGCTCACTGTCGTTTGCCTATCTGTGTCGTCAGACCTTTCTGAATAAGGGGATATTCAGATATGTATTTTTGCCAAGTGTTCTACACTACCTGTTTCTATATGTGGATCTGTATAGGTCTATACTTAAGTGACATTTTGGCTACCTCATTCTGACAGACCTATCCAGAGTGTCTCCTTGTTATAACATTCGGGGTATAATAGAGACTCTAATAGTATCTGTGATTAACACTACAACCCTGGTGCTTTAAATTCCTGTTATTCTGCAAGGCATTTGTGCCCTGCAGCCTGAATGTCATTGAATAAGACAGGTTTCAGAGTGACAGCCGTGTTAGTCTGTATTCGCAAAAAGAAAAGGAGTACTTGTGGCACCTTAGAGACTAACCAATTTATTAGAGCATAAGCTTTCGTGAGCTACAGCTCACTTCCTCAGATGCATATCGTGGAAACTGCAGCAGACTTTATATATACACAGAGAATATGAAACAATACCTCCTCCCACCCCACTGTCCTGCTGGTAATAGCTTATCTAAAGTGATCATCAGGTGGGCCATTTCCAGCACAAATCCAGGTTTTCTCACCCTCCACCCCCCCCACACAAATTTACTCTCCTGCTGGTGGGGTGGGAGGAGGTATTGTTTCATATTCTCTGTGTATATATAAAGTCTGCTGCAGTTTCCACGATATGCATCTGATGAAGTGAGCTGTAGCTCACGAAAGCTTATGCTCTAATAAATTGGTTAGTCTCTAAGGTGCCACAAGTACTCCTTTTTATTGAATAAGACAGTTCCTGCTGTGGTTTTTGTTTGTTTGTTTCTTTGTTATGCCTTTTAAGACATTGCCCTTTCTTATTGCTGGCCAGCAGGAAATTTAAAGGGCTACTAGTTTATATGAGGAATACACAGTTTTTGTCCGACATTCGAGTGACAAATAGCTTCAACTGTCATTGTATGCTTTATATCCTGTAAATGTATACGTTCTAAAGTGTGGAGAAATATTGACATTGATAAATAATCTCTAATAAATCTTTTAATTAGCAGTCCTCATCTCACTTGTTTTCTGGGATCTAAAGCTGCTAGGGTTGCCAACAAGGAGATCCCAAAAGGGTTTACACTCAGCCTCTGAACAGCAGCACAAGGGAGAGGAGAGTCCTTGCACCTTCTTCTCCTCCTCATCTACCCACGCAGGAATGGGCATGAGCTCACCTCTCAGAACCAAGGAAGCCAGTCACTTAACAGCCACCATGGACCATGAGTGTTTAATCATTCCTGAGATCTGATAACAATCCACTCTTGTTAGGCTTTCCCTCCCCTTTTATTTCAGTTATAAATTATTTTTCTTTCTTTTGAGTGTTCCTTACTGCTACTTCCTGCATGAAGGGATAAAGAATGTGAGAATATCATGGACTGACTTTGCTCTATAGAAATGGAATCCTAATAAGCAAATATATGTCAGGTGATCTTTCTGAAAACACTAGAGAAACTGCATTCCTCTGGAGTGTCTTTTCTTCATATTCTTTCATGAACTGCTATCTACAGTTCAACATACAGTACCTTCTATATAAACTGTGATACAGGAAACATTTAAAGGGCTTTCCTGTGAAAACTTGTTCTCATTTAATAGTTCATTTCTGAAGCTGTTGCTTGACAGAGCCGGGAAATGCATACATGAGTTAATAAAGGCCAAACTTCAGTAGTGCTTTCCAGTTCATTAACTTCTCTTCCGCAGCGTCTAGATAATTAACTCCAGCTGCATCCCTAGAGTGATGCCTAAGGCAAAAATGAAGGCAGGGTCACCTGAAAAAGTCAAAGAGATCACTTCTGTACTGCTTTTGTGGGTAGATAGGCCACAACCCAACCCTGAAAGAAATGATCCTGGGAAAGAAAAGAAGGAAGAAGGTTTAAGTGATACTCTTCCCACTGATTGTACCGTGGGGGTTACAGGAGACTGTATTATAGTATTCAAGAAAAATACAGTAGTTATTTGTCTTAATTGGGTAAAATCCATATTTGTGGAGCATTTGTATTATCTATCTCAGAGATACTGCACACTGCCTTTAAAAAGCGTATTTGGCAATATAGGTTTAGTGAGAGTTGGGCTCCATTTAAACACTTTATTTCTCTGTTAACATGCTATCTTTAGAGGCATACAATGTCATAGAGCTTTATGCTTCCATAGTTTCTATTTGAAGGATGTACAATGGTATCTTCTGGGCCTGATTCACCTCTAGAGGCACCCAACCCTGAACTCATATGAATTGTTCTGCTGAAGGAAGATTCACCCCAGGCAAAGGCATGTTTTGCTCTAACCACGTCTCTGTATGGCACGTTGGTGGAGTCTGCCCAGGGTTTGAGTTGTTCAGCATGTGACCTTGGTTCCCTGACCATACACTCTGCCTGTCCAGCCCTGTCTACTTTATGGGCAGACCAGCTAATTCCATTCCCCTTGATGAGCACCACCTGGGCAAGTGCTCCACTTCCCAGAGTGTGCAGTCCAGGTTCTGATGGCTTCCAGGAATCTGGGCCACTGTAAATTACCTCCCACTTAGAAGTTATTAATTGTAAGTGGACTGGTGTCCTCATTTCATACAATCCCACCACTGTTTTTGACTTGCCTGCTAAGACGGTCAAGGACTAAACAATCCTGGACACTGGGAGATTGTCTACATAGTGCTTTGCTCCACACCAAAGGGATGTAAATTTTAGTTTGCACTAGTGTATTGCACATTAACTGACCCATGTGGAACCTGCTGGCACATGCTAAAAGTTCCCTAGTGCGTATTAACATAGCACTATTTGAAATGGGACTTTGTTAATGCACACTATGAAACTCTAGTGCATGCCAGCAGGGTCCACACAGGCCCGTCAATGTGTGACACTAGTGTGAATTAAAATTTACACCTGTCTGTCTGGGATGGACTAAACCACAATGTAGACAAGGCAATAAGCCATCACTTCCCCTCTACTGGAGGTAGTCTCTCCATGTCAGCAGTGAGGTACATTTACATGCATCGTAGATGCCTTTACTATTCCTACTTAGTGGCTACATAAAGCACTTTGGGCTCCAATACTATCAATCTAGCTTTGTCCATGAGTATTCAGTTCACATACATGCACAAATTTCTGTAACTTAGAAAAAAAGAACAGGTATTCAGGAAATAAGGTTAAATAAAGCGAAGAAACAATGTCCAACAACTTTATATCAGATAAAGAGTATTCTAATGTGTCTTACAATGAGATTGATGTATAGCAGTATGAACAATGCTCCAATACAAATGAGTGCTGTTGACCAAGAAATCAATCCTTTAGTGCGTAGAAAACTGAACTGGTCTTTGAATTTCTCATACAAATACCAACATGTAGCTTATCCACAACATTATTACAACCTTGTCAAAGTTCCTCCCTCACTCTGAACTCTAGGGTACAGTTGTGGGGACCTGCATGAAAACCTCCTAAGCTTACTTTTACCAGCTTAGGTTAAAACTTCCCCAAGGTACAAATTAATTTTTCTTTTGTCCTTGGAATAGCCACTGCCACCACCAAACTCTAACTGGGTTTACTGGGAAACGTAGTTTGGACACGTCTTTCCCCCAAAAATCCTCCCAACCCTTGCACCCCACTTCCTGGGAAAGGTTTGGTAAAAATCCTCACCAATTTGCATAGGTGACCACAGACCCAAACCCTTGGATCTGAGAACAATGAAAAAGCATTCAGTTTTCTTACAAGAAGACTTTTAATAGAAATAGAAGTAAAGGAATCACCTCTGAAAAATCAGGATGGTAGATACCTTACAGGGTAATTAGATTCATAACACAGAGAATCCCTCTAGGCAAAACCTTAAGTTACAAAAAAGACACACAGAAAGAAATAGTCATTCTATTCAGCACAGTTCCTTTCAAAGCCATTTAAAGAAATCATAATCTAACACATACCTAGCTAGATTACTTACTAAAAGTTCTAAGACTCCATTCCTGTTCTATCCCCGGCAAAAGCAGCGTACTGACAGACACAGACCCTTTGTTTCTCTCCCTCCTCCCAGCTTTTGAAAGTATCTTGTCACCTCATTGGTCATTTTGGTCAGGTGCCAGCGAGGTTACCTTTAGCTTCTTAACCCTTTACAAGTGAGAGGATTTTTCCTCTGGCCAGGAGGGATTTTAAAGGGGTTTAACCTTCCCTTTATATTTATGACAAACCTGCTGCGCTGTTGCTTTCCTTATTCTCATGTTTGACACCACAGGAAATAAATAATTTATTGAAATAACACTTTTCGAATTGCCTTTTGTTTGTTGCCAGGGGAGGAGTTGTGTAACTAAACTCTTATTGCAGTGTACATAGTTCAAAATGACAACATCCACCCAACAAATAAAACCTAAACTAGTAAATCATACACAGTTTGGTGGATTTTACCCTGCTGTTTTAAAAATCATGTTTAGGGCTTTTATTTTCAACTATAGCTGGATGGAATGTTCTGTTGAAATGTTTTTTTGATGGAAAATGAAGTTTCTGTAAAATCAAAATTTTCCTAGAGAAATGTTTTTTTTGCTGGAAGTTTTTGTTTTCAGGTTAACTCTGACTAAACCTCAGCAGTGCATCATAGGAGTCGTGTGGCCATGATGCATTACGTCTGGTCTAGACCTGCCAGAGAGCCTGGCCCATGGAGGTGAATGAGGCATGAGGTGCACAATGCACCCAAAATACAGCTCCTGTGAGGCACTGCAGCAGCTCAGCAAACACAGATCAATGTTAAACCAAGCTAAAACAAAATGGTTTGATTTGGTTCAACAAACTGAAACAAAACGTTTCAATTCACAAATGTGAATTCTTTTGATCTCAGATGTCAAAACAAAACATCCTGAGATTTCCAAATTAAAGAGTTTTGGAACTTTCTGTTCTTTCCCCCAGAATGTTGATATTTCAGCTCTTTGTTCTGATTAGGGCTGAAAACAAATTTTGAAATATCAGAATTTCAGGCTGGAAAATCTGATTTTCAACTAGCTTTATTTCCAACCTAGTATTTGAATTTTACATATCTTACACTTCAATTCTAACTGTGCCCAGTTATACATAGTGCACATCCTGTGCTTTGGTAAATACATGCAATAGCTCTAATCCTATGCTACACCACTCTCATGTGACTGTATTGAAGTCAGCGGCCCATCATTTACAGCAGGAACCTCGCATACATGCTGGTAAGGTCATGCAACATTTCAACTGAAGTAAAAAAATGTTATGTACACAGAGTTAGTGAAAGGCCCCAGATAGGTCACACATTGACTTGCTTTGCCCTGCAAGCTGATGTGTGAAACTATTTTAAATGATGAAATCAGGGAATGTACCACCCCTGAAACTGGTATTTGGAGAAGACTCTGTGCTGCTGCCTATAGTGACAACATCCAACCTGGTGACTTAGGGTACCTGACAAAATAGAGGTCATTTTCTTTCCTAATGGAAGGTGGACATGGGCATGCATACCTTCCTGTGAGGGGAGGTGAGGGAGACCTTGGGTGTTTGAAGTCAATGGGAGCTTTGCTATTCACTTCACTGTACCTCTTCCTCTAGTCATAAAGCTCCACATGCAGTACCATGCTATTATCTATTAGCAGATCTTCCTCCTGCTCCTAAGTACCTACATGATACATTCAGAAGAAGAATAATGAAGATCAGACAGATTCAAATATGTGACTAAGCACTTGAAGTCAGTGGCTCTGAAGCTCTTTTAACACTTCACAGGAGTGCTCGGCCCCTTCCAGGATTGGGTCTAACAATCTATAGGCAGCTTCAATATTTTTCAGGTATCCCCTCACAGTCACATGGGAAGGTTTCTCAGTACCATTCCCCCTCTAGTTAAGATAGCTTTTAAATAGTACTCTATTCACACAGTGGACCTTTCCCCCAATGGGCTACATTTATATATTGTCCTCTAGATGACAGTGAAGGTAAATTCCTCTTCATCTAATTAAAGAGATATTTAATTTACCCCCTTTCCTCTACACAAATAACAAAGCCCTGATTAATCAGCTGTACAGCAAGAGTAAACACTCTGCTTCACTTAATTAAAAATTAAATTCCTCTTGAGGGATGATTACAGCGGGAGCTGGTATATGCCTTTGCTAAATAGGTGTTTCTTCCATGACACAGTTAGAGGTAGACCACTGGGAACTCTGTATCAATATAAACAGAAATTTGTTCAGACATTCAATTAGGACACTACACATGTTCATCCTCCTCTGAGAAGAGGTGTGCATAGAAAGGCCAAGGGAACTTTCAAGAATTTGGAGGTTAGAGCTGTGTTATTTGGTACATGATACATTTGATGTATTTGCATGGCATTTGGTGCCCTTTTAATGAATATTTGTAATGGCAACACTTTCAAAAAGAGTGAATTTTGTACAAAGGTGCTGCTCAAGGTTTTGCACACTTCTGTGTGGGATGTTTTTAGTTCCACCCCCCACACACACAAATCAAAACTCTAACAAATTTAATTAAGAAAACATTGAACAAGACTTTTCATCAGTAACTTTTCTTCTCCATTTCCTGCCTTCTGATAAAATTTGGATCACAGGGTACTTTTTCTGTTCCTTTCATCCTCTCCTTGGCAACTAGATCATTAGCTCTGCACAGTTGCACATAGGCATACTGGGGTATAAGATACCCCCCTACTTTTTTGTGCAGGCTACACATTATCCCATGGGTTACAGCATGGAAAAGAAAGCAGGCTCTGAAGACTCGCTACTTCCCCACCTTCATGCAGGTGTGTGGGGCAGTATAGTGCCTGGACTGGACTGAACTGGAATGACCCTTAGCTCCATCCCCTCTCTGCCCCAGCCAGCATTGGCTGTGGTAGCAGAGTGGGTGACAGTCACTGCACTGGGTACAGGTGCACTTCCTCTTCAGTGCAGTGAGGAGAGAGATCGTAATGCTCTGCTACTTCGGGGCAACAAAACCACGTACTTCCTCTTGCTCTGGTAACAGTCTAACCAGTCCTTGGGAGAACACAGAGGGGAATAACCTGCCCCACTAGAACTAAAAATCTGATTTTGAGATTATTTTTCCCTGGATAACAAGAGTGGGAATTTGTGTGCAAACTGGCCATTTTAACTTTGATGCTGAGCTGAGGACTCTTGTAAAACATCCCTGTTGGCTAAACGTCTTATGATCCAGGCATGTAAAATGTGAATATTCTGTGAATTAGTAATACAATGTCAGGATTATTATTTATTTTCTCAAGGACTATACATGTAAGGTAAATAGACCAAAGCAATACCATTACACACGTTCCTACACTCACTTTAGAGACAATCAATATCAATTATCAAATTCTCAGCAGAAGAGAATGGTGGTGAAATTGCCCATAAAACAAATTTACAAAGTCAACCCAGTACTTTTTATGTACCCTTTTATTTTTAAAAATGTATATAAATAATTATTCCAAAGGATCTTTTATCTTTATGATCATAAAATGGCCTTTTTGTGACATCATGGAAAACCATTCTATCTTACTATATTTCATGGAAATAATGAAGTTAATTGGGTTCTTAGTTTAATGAAGGTTTTTGGTTTCTTATTCCATTGTATTCTTAGACTGTAAGCTTAGACTGTAAGCTAAGACTGTTTGGGGCAGGACCATTGTCTTGTATTTGTCTGCCAAGAACATACAAACACCAGTGTCCCTCATTAAAATAAAACGACATCCTTCTTGATTAGCCCAGCAGTAAAAGTTTCAAATGCCAATTGCAGTTGAAAAGCATAGACAGAGATAGTCTTCACCTGCAGGAATACCAAATGGACAGGATCTGATGGGAGAAAGCCTTCACGGAGATTTCTCCAATTCTTTCTGTCATATGGGTGAAGTTGCCTCCCTTTCCCCCACACACTCTGAATATACGACAAGTCTGTCACCAAACCTTTCACATTTCCGAAGAGCCCTCACACCCCTGGAGATAGCACAGCTCCAAAAAAAAAAAAAAATTAAAAATCCCAACCCTGCCAGTGACTCATGAGACAGCAGCTGTTCCCAGAACACTGGGGGTTCCCACGTACTGAGGGTATGTCTACACTGAAATGTAAGCCTAGGTCTGTGGGACTAGAGCCCTCAGATTTGGTGTTTCTAAGCCCACGTTTGACTGATTAGTCAGCCTGGATTTACAATTTCTGGACCCGGGTTTCACACCCACACTCACACGACCACACTTCACTACACAGTCCTGAGTCAGACCAGCCTATCCCAGGCTTCCCAGTGCCTTGCTCAACTGTAGCTGCACTAGCCCTTGGTTCGTGATGCACTGTGGGAAAACTTGATTATCCATCCCATAGCACTTTACTGAAAGTTATCTCAGCCCACCAACGCATCCAGCCAAGCCAGCTTTTTGGGTCTATATGCTCCGAGCAACTGGAGCCAGCAGCATGGCAGAGGCACAATTTAAGGAACTTGTCCTCCTTGTGCTTTGTCTCCTTTTCCAGAAACAGGCAGAGCACCCATGAGATGCTGGTGGACATTTCAATTCGCATTATCTGACCTACCTAAGGCACCTGTCAGAGGAGGAGGCTACAGACATGGCAGACTCCAACTGGCTGATGCAGCTCATGACTCTCAGTATAGCCGCTGATGCTCCTTATGTAGACCAGTGCTTCTGGAGCTAGGCCACAAGCACAGCGTGGTAGCATCACATCATCATTCAGACCTGGAAGGATCAGCAGTGAGTCCACAACTTTGGCATGAAGAAAGTCTTGTTTCTGAAGCTTTGTGAGCTGCTTGCTCTGACCCTCCAGCATCTGAACACATGCATGAGGGAGGCCATGCTGGTCCAGAAGCGGGCTGGTATAACCATCTGGAAGCTGGCCACTCCTGAGTGCTGCATGTCCATTGCTAACCAGTTTGGTGATGGCAAGTCAACTGTGGGGCTGCGGTGGCAGAAGTTTCTAGGGCAAACAGGCATGTGTTTTACCCAACTGAGGTGGGCATAAACAATGTCCCTGAAATAATTGCCAGTTTTGAGCAAATGAGGTTTCCTTACTGCACCAGGGCCATTGATGGAACTCAAGTACCTACAGTTTTCCCTCCTCGAAGAGCACATAAGTACATCAACCCGCAAAGGGTACTACTCCATTGTTATGCAGGCCCTTGTCAACCACAGAGGCTGATTTATGGATGCCATCATGGGATGCACTGGAAAAGTGCTAAGGTGCCAGGGTTTTCTGCTGATCAGGAGTCTACAGTCATGGACAGGCTAGGATGCTTTTCCCACTGAATGACATTGTCATAAATGCAGTAACGGTCCCCACAGTTATTCTAGGAGTTACTCATGTATCCCCTTTTGCCTTGGATTATGAAACCATACCCTGAACTCAAAGGCCCTGGCAAAAGAAGGTTGAATTACCCTCTCAGCAAGTGTAGAATGGTAGCTGAATGTGCATTTGGCAGATTGAAAGCCCGCTGGTGCTGTTTTACAGAATCATTTGGATTCTAGTGTTATCAATGCTGTCCGCATTATTGTGGCTTGCTGAGCTCTTCACAATTTCTGGGAAGCCAAAGTTGAGCATATTCCTCCAGAGTGGAGCCATGTCATTAATGGTTTGCTGAACCAGTACACTCCACCAGAAAATGCACCTGTCATAACAAGAGGAGAATGCACAAGTGCAACAGAAATCAGGGATACTTTGTGTGCCCACATTATGGACTTGCCTCATGGAAGAAGGAGGATGGTTCATATATGAATGCATCTGTGATATCAGCTGCAATATCAACAGTAAATGAAGTGCTATCACTGTATGCTATTCGTGGGGGGCAATCACTGTTATGAGTTTTTAGTTATGGATTACATGACTGCTTATACTATGGGTGTACAGCAGGGTGGCTACCCTCCTCCTAAAATAGAAGGGGTTAAAAGCAGCCCTGGAGAGGGCTGTGGCTGGGGATGGCTGATTGTGGAAGCAGCCGCAGTGGGCCACGCCCCAATCAGGCCCCACCTGGCCTGTACAAAAAGGCTGTGAGCCAGTGGCTTAAAGATTCTCTCTCCAGGCTGGGAGAGAGCAGGATCTGGCTGCCTGCCTGACAGGGTACTGCGGGTGGTGCAGTGCTGGGGAAGGAGCAGGCTGAGCGGGGGCACTCCAGGCTGGCAACTCCCCAGGCTGTAAGGCCTGGTCCAAGGCCCACAGAGGTACTAGGAGGCAGAGGAAGGCAACAGGTCAGAACCCCCTTGCCTATGATGGGTGGCCTTTACACTGCAGTCTGCCCCAGGGAGTGGAGGCTTGGTGATTACTGGTAGTAGCCCAGACTGAGGCAAGGTGGGAATTGTGGGTTGGGGGTTCCCCAGGAAAGGGAGACCCAGAGGCAAAGTGTGGGGGTACTGCCAGGGGGCAGAACCCCAGAGCAAGGGGCACTGGGGTCTGTGAGGGACATGGGGGCCAGAACTGTGGCAGATCAGTGGCCTGCAGAGGGCGCTCCGTGCTGGAAAAGAGCTAATTCCCAAGGCGCCGCAGGGGTGAATCTGCTCCTTTACAGGGTGTTTTTTTTAATCTGTGGATTTTAATTATGGATCTGAACAGACACATCGAGAGAGATAAGGTGGGTGAGGTAATATTTTTATTGGACCAATTTCTACCAAAGTTGGTAGAAGAGACAAACTGTGTAGCTTGAAAGCTTGTCTCTTTCACCAGTTGAAAAAGGTATTATCTCATCCACCTTGTCTCTCTCATATCCTTGGATCAACACAGCTACAACACTGCAAACAAAATATATTGAGACATTTTATTTGCATACAACTTCCCAGTTATGCCTTATGATATCTTTATCTTTATTCTTTGAAATACATTTGTTGTATGATGTGATGCAATGATGGTAATAAACTTTCTTAATGAATTCAAAAGCTTTATTTGTTAACCTGGTTGTATTAGAAAATGACAGTATTAAAGAACTGGCTGGCTGGCCAGCTGCTATAAAAAGAACAAACCAGAAATAAAATAAAGTTCATAACACAAACATTGAACAGTACAAAACAGTGAAACTAGTGCAGAAAAAAGAAAACTCCCCTACTTTTGAGTGTCCACTGGCCCCTATTCTTCTTTCTCACTTGGCGCTGCTGCAGGGAGATAGAGGATTGCACGGGGATTGAAGACTGCATTGGGTACATTTGCCCAATCCAGATAGTGTTCAGTCCTAGTTGCATAGGATGCCCACCCATAGAACTGTCCAGTGGGTTCCTGATCTTCAGGACATGGTACTGTGGAGCTCACTTGGACATGGTGCTGGCGCAGAAGATGAGAGTAGACCAGGAGCCTGTACTCTCATGGCCATTAGCATACACAGCCTCTCAAACAGGTTTCTGCTGCACTCTGTCTTCCTCCCTCATGCAACATTTCTTGCTCAAGAAACTGCTGCAAGCCCTCATCACACTCTGCAGCCTCTGTCTTTCAGCTTGCCACAAATCCTTCCGTTTTTGGTATTGTAACTGCTGGTTGACCCTGTTCACACTTCCTCTTTGACCACACCATTACAGTGCAGCACCCCAAACTCCTGCTGGATTGTGGCTGGACTGCAGAGGGGAAAGAGACTGAAAATAGAAACAGTGCAGTATTGTCTCAGTATTTCTGAAAAGGTTCACTGCATTAGCAGTAGAAGTGCCTTTAGAATCTCAAGGCCAAACAATGATACTTTGTAAAACTCTGCTTCAATATATTCTGAGAGTAACAGTTAAGTTCCCAGCTATGCCTTGGACACAACTGTGAGTTAAACAGGGGATAAAGCCTTCACGCATAATTTTAAGGTGAAAATTATAAATGATGTAGCTTTAAAAATTACAGACCATTTTAGTTTTTTGAGGGCAGAGGGTGGCAACACTTGCTGTGGCTTCCTACCTATGGTTTCACGGTCCTTTCAGGCATTCAGCATTCTGGAGGACATAATTCTGGACATTCCTGAATGGCAAAGGGATATTCTAGCCCACAATAATGGAGGCAAGCCAGAAAGTGAGAAGGATTGGTCCTGCAGCCCTGGGTCCTTACTTACTGCTTGTACATCAACCACGAAAAGATCAGTTAGTCAGACTTCCTGCTGATGCAGTGACTTGCACCCTTAACATGACATATACTGTATTTTCATACACAACTCATGACAATCCTATATTCAGTGTATTTTACCAGTGATTTCTTGTCTACAAAAGTGAAGGGCCTGATTCTCCACTGCCTCATTCCTGTTTTATGCCAATGTAACTCTAGTAATCTTAGTGGAAATATACTGGAATAAAGCAGTGGAGAAACATGCCTCAAGACTTTAGTGCATTGTACCCCTTCTTATCTACTACTTTTCAAAGTGATTATACATATCACACTTTGACATCACTATCGCACTGTGCTTTTCAGGTTTGTCCATAAAAAGTACAGACATCCATCATTTTCCAAGGCACTGCCAACTTGAAAGTGTCATGTTTGTACTTTTGAATGTGCAATATATAATTTCTCTACATTTGGTTTAAAGGCCCCATCTTTAATCCTTTATCTCTAATTTAGACAACTAATTGCTTCAGACAAATGACACCATTCCCTTTCATGTTCCCCTATATGCTAAACACTGATAAGTAACCTCCATTTATCAATGATATTCAGCTTTACATTAATTATATTTCAAGGCACACACAAATCATTGTGCAGTACACTCTTTAGTGATGCACAAATGAACCACATATTAAATATGAAGCAAATATAAAGTATTTAACTGAAACCAAGTGAAATACAGAAGCCTGAGCAGAGATGAAAATAATCCATTCAAATTAATTCTGGAATTTTTAATTAGTGTAGTTTTTACTTCAGTTGACTCTCAAAAGTTACACTGTTTGACCTACACATCTGGGATTAAAGATTCGGATGTATGGGGCCTACCTGAATCCTTCTGTATAGCCACAGTTATCCTATAATTTGTAATGCTCTGCTCACTCTTCTGATAAAACCAGACATTGTTTTTAATATGAAAATCAGTCATTTACTAATGCCCGTTAGAACTTTACTTCATTTCTTTATATGTGCTGTACTGCATTCATTCAACTGGCTTCCCTGTACCATAAAAATTAAGGATAACATTTCTCTTAATCTGATTATAATTAGGATGGCAATTGAAGGAAACGAAAACTATTGCAAAAATATATATTATCTTGGATATATTTGTAAGTTTAAACCCTGGCATTTAATAAGCAATTTGAGAGTAAGTTAAACATACTTAGCTAAATTCTGCAGAAAACACCCGTGTCCTTCCATTTCTGTGCAAGACCTCATTAGCCACACAAGGCCATGGATCTTGGTTCCTTTTCCACTTAAGTAAATTTAGCACTGTGAAGAAGCACTACAGGGCAAGCATTTCATATTAATGAACTCCCTTCTCCCCATGGTACTCTCTTCCTATTTGAGAAGATTAAAAATTGACCCTTTGCAAGGAATATATATGTTACATAAAATAGTAGTCCTGCAGCAATTAGAATCATTATCCATACAGAACCCAGGATAAACAGTCACTTAGGACTGTGTTTTCTAGTAGGCCAGATTCTGAGGCTATTTTTATGTCAGTGAAAGGCACTTCTCTACCTGACCCCAGTCCTTCTTTGTTTGATTGAGGGCAATAAGTTCTGAGTCAAAAGTTTCTTTTCTCTTAACTATATTGGAGACAGCAAGATTGCTGAAGAAAGATTTAAAACATTGCTTTAAAAGAATTTCTCAGACCTCTAGTGGATTGAAATTGAACTGCTCAGATTTAACATGTTACTTAGCACAGCAGCAATTTCTGATAGTTTATCCCTCCTGGCTTCTGGAGGCCTCAAAAAAAAAAAAATACCAGGGCTAAATACTTCTGACAGGCATTATTCTCCTTCGGCTCGACTGTAAAGTGTACTGCTTTTTGGATACAAAGATTTCTGTTACAAGTATCATCCGGGACATATCCCTCACAGAATTTCATTACCAATAGACTATTTTGAGATTTCTAGCGTGCATTCCTTTTGCAATTTCATTAACTACTTGGAATTCGGACTTATTTAGCACTACTCAAATGGTTTTCATAGGGATTATTTATGTGCTATTTAGGGGCCAGAAAAGCAGGTTGCTGCAAAGAACTTAATGCAGATAACTACTGCAGCTGTGTGGATTCTGGTCGAACAGCCTCTGTTTTTTAAATCTCTCTCCTTCTGTTTACCTGTCTACTTAGAAGCTATAATCTTTGCATACTGCTAGGCTGGGCCACTTGCTATGTTGCCTCCTGGCTCTTCTCTCTACTTAGGTGCTGTTCATGAATGTGATTCTCATGCTGGCAGAGAGCCAAGAAGAAGTGAAACATGGAAAGACAAATGTCTCAATAGCATAGGAAAACCCATCAAGGCCATTGCTTTCATCATCCCAGTGAGAATGGGTGGAAAGAAAGAGAGAGCCCCCTCAATACAATTTTGTTGGAAAAGGAAGAATGAAAAGGAAGGAAATATACAGAGATAGAAAGTTAGGAGTAGAAAGAAATGTTAGTGGATGATGAACATGACGACAATGATTATGTAATATTTATATTACGTTAACATCTAGAGGTTTCAACCAGGAATTGGGGTCCCATTGTGCTAGATGCTGGGAAAACACATATGGTTTCTCTATAGGTACCTCCATCCATGATGCCGCAAGTTGGCTGTGCTCTTCTGGAACAATGCAGCTCACAAATCCCAGGATGCAATGCATTAAAACCAAAACCAAAACATTCTTAGCTGTGGGGTTTGGCTGTGGATTAGCTTTCAGAGGTGTCTGACTACCTTATCAGTGCATGTAAAATTGTTCTGTTTGAGAAAGCTTTTCCACCATAAGGAGGTTGAGGGAGGAGGTGAAGAAGAAGAAGAAAAAAGGAGTAGAGATGTATACCCCAAGCAGAACTTCTCCACTGAGAAAGAAAGAAGAGCAGAAGGCTCCATGAAGTGTATTAAGGCTTTCACAGTGCAAATCTAAATTATTTAGGAAGTATTTAGGTATTATGGTGATAGGCTCTATAGAAAACCCTAAACTAGATAGCAAAAGTAAAAGCAGAGATTAGAAATTAATTTATTTATCCCATCTTCCCAGCAGCATTTGGAAGCAGCACAAAGATCCAAGCAGTCCTCCCCAGGAAGGAGAGAATGTGAGGGTTGATATAACCATCTCCTTCTGTTGTGCTCCGGTTACATCCACTCTTCTCTACCCCACCCGCAGGAACCCCCAAGTTAGCACAACAATGTAGCCAATTCTTGCAATTTTATCTCAAGTCTCACAATATTTGTTGTTTGTCTTTAAGGCCCAGCTGCTGGAATCACGTTATTACCTAAGAATCTTAGTTAGCGTTGAAAAAATTTCCCACCGTCACATTTGCAGAGAAAAGCTTAAAACCAGGATTCTACATGCTCCAATGCCAAAAGGTAAACATAAAGAACCTCACTTTTATTATTTTTTTAATCTCATGACTTTTAAGCCAGTCTCAGGATTTTTGGATCCTGACTCGTGATTTTTTAATGCCTGAGGTTGGCAATACTGGTGTGGAATGGGGTGGGAAGTAGCATGATTATACCAAGAATTACAGATACATTATTGCTGCCAGACACTTGGGTGACAGAGCAATATTTTTGAGGAAGAATCATCTTTACTTCCATTGCAAAATCCCAGCCCTTATTATCCAACTGAACTTAAATCTCCTATCTCTGATCCTAATTTTCAATGTATTTAAAATTGCTGTTTCAAACTGTGGATGTTATTGAAGGTGCTTAGCAAACATTGTCCAACCTTCAGAGTAAGATTCAGCTTTGTTGTAAGTTAATCCATATACTGGAGATCAGAGATGCCAAAGCTCCTATTTTAAAGTTTGCAAAGAAAACAGATTGTAGGGTTGAGAAAAAACACATTTAGTCGGGTATTAATTATTGTGACAGAGAAGGACTTGTTTTTTGGGTCTGTGAATGTGCAGCTAATCCCCCTTAATCACACAGACAGGGTGAGAACTGAATTATTGAATCTTTCAAAGAGCTGATCATTCTTCTTTAGGTTTAAAGGAGAAATCCTAGAGCTAAAATCTAGCAGTTATCAAGCCTAGGATGTGTCACTTGGTTGGACAATAGAAAAGCCAGAAATGTTAAAGTATACTGAGCACATTACAAAAATATATACACTGTTTTATTCACAGAGTCTAAAACTCTTTAAAATTAAGCACAGTCAAATTGATTTAAGATGTAGCATTAAAGGAGTCAAATATTTGATACTGAACCCCACTGATTGATCAGAATATTTCTGACAGATGTATATTTATGAAATAATGTCTCTGTAATGGGGCGTACAAACCCCACACTTGGCCCAAAGGGATTAAAAGGAAATGCTGGGCCCAACTACTCCGTCCCTACAGGCCTGCAAAACAAGCTTCAGCTGGAAGAATGGGTTAAATGGAGCTCAGAAGCCTAGCTAGGGGGTAGTGGACAGGCTGCAGGAAAGAAAAATCCAGGAAAATAGACAAATGGTGGAGCCTGAGAGGGGACCACAGAGTGGGCAAGGACCAGGCAGTCCCTTCACCAACCACCCCTTCGCGAACCAGCAAGTCTTGCAGAGCCCTGCTCATTTGGGTTTTGTTTGTGAAGCTATTGACTGTTTGGATTATAGGGGCCACGCTCTAGACTGAAGTAGTACATAGGTGGGAAATAGCCCAGGGCAGTGGACTTTAACACCGGCAGAGTCCTCTGTGCAGAATGTCTCTTCCCACAGGTACCTGGGCTGGGACCTGGTGAAGAGTGAGGGCCTGGGTCCCCCTACGATACCCCACTTAAGAGCAAAGGCCCAGATGAAGTGGGGAGGCCCAGACACACCTGGCCTGGGGTCAGGAACCAGGGACTGCTACTGGGGGACAGAGATACAGCGGGTTAGGTCCACTAACCACTAGTGGCCTTCAAAGAGACTGTGATAGGGAGCTTGACGTCTTTAAAACTTGGATCATGTCACAATACATGTGTCATATACCAGGAGTCACCATACATGAGCACTGACCATGCAGAAACTTTTATTTCTTGATTATGGACCCAACAGTGGCTGGCCCTTGGTGGGCCAGGCACTGTTACAGCCCTTGTGCTTTGCTGAGCCTAGGGACTGTTCACTTCTAGTATTAGCAGATTTCTTTACCAAAAAAGTGAAGAGAAGGTAGGGCCATGGCCCCACTATCCCTTCTATGGAGCTGCCCGGACAAAGAGTGTATCCTGCTACCTCCTGAGTGGCGTGCTACTCTTGGGGCTATGTGGCACCACACTGACCCCTACTTAGGGCTCTGCCAACAAACACAATCTGCCCTATGGAATTCCCATATTTCATGCCACATTCATATGTGCTGGAACTAGGAGTGCTGGGGGTACAACTGCACCTTGGCTTGAAGTGGTTTCCATTATATACAGGGTTTACAGTTTGATTCAATGGCTCTCAGCACACCCACTATACAAATTGTTCCAGCAACCCTGGCCCCATTTCTTACAGAAAGGTAAGCAAATGTGACATAGCTGACTGTGACATTGCAAGGTGACTTTTTTTTTCCCCCAGATTCAACTTTTCATGGTTGATCATTCCAGGATGTTTGAATTTGCTTCTGAAATAGTTGCCCAGCTTGAAGTTTTTAAACCACAAACTCTGTTTTCTTTCTCCATATCAGACACTTGACTTCACCGGAAGTGTGGATGCTCAGCCCTTTTGATCATCAAACCCACTGTATCCATTAAAATGGAGGTACTCCATTTAGCAGCCACTCTTCAAAATTTGTCCCAAAGTGACTTCCACAATATCCAGAACCAACAACAAGTGAATAGCAGAGCTGCAAATGTGTTTTCTTGAAGTAAAAGTTCAAATCAAACCCCCAAGGGATACCTTTCCCTATTGCTTTGCTAAGACACCTATCAGCATGGTATCTAAGCACTGAGAGGAATCTAACTTCCCTCCCTGTCTAGCCCCTAGACACCACACCAAGTGTGTTGGTTCCTCGTGTTAATGGAAATGTTTATGTTGAAGGATTTTATTTAAGGATTACATAACAGTAACACAAGAGATGCCAGACCCTGCTGTTCACTGCAGTCTGCAGCTCACCCTCAGAAGCCCAGAGCCCCATCTTCCAAAATGGAGGTTGATCCCTATTGACCTCTGCAACAACATTCCATATCCTTACACAGCAACAGGTGTTCCACACATCATGCTCCAGCTGCTCACTGTTGTTCGCTCTGAGGAAGACATGGGCTTCTGCAGATACCAAGACACACCAAATCAGACACTGTGCTTCAAGCTCTGAGTCCGTAAGGAAGGATGACAGGACAGGAAGAGGTGCCACTTGTTAATCATGAATTTTGGACTCAAAGATAACAACTGATAGTAAAAAATGGTGCTCTCTAGAGGGGCAGCAGGGTCATAATGCCTAAAGGTGTGCATCCAGAAAAGCTGCCCTGGAACACTGAAGTGATATTGGGCAGAATCATGTATGACGGTGCTGCCTGTGGGAGCCAGCTGAGGTCACTCAATTAGAGTGAACTGCAAACAGACCCCAAACGCTGGTGGATATTCCAATCCTTAGATTTAGCAAGCCAGCACAAAACAGCTTCTATAGTACCTCACTGGTTACTCAGAAGTCCAAATAATGCAGTTGCCTTAAAGTACCCAGCTTCAGGCCTCCATCCAGACACACATGTCAAACATATGATGATAAATTCTGAAAATCATATTTCATCATATGAAAGAAAAGGTTCTCCTGACCCCAAAGGACCAAGCCCCAGACCCAGGTCAAATAATAACTTTGATCTTACCCCAAATACACACTATAGTCCATTCTTGTTAACTAAACTAAAATTTATTAAAAAAGAAAAGAGAGAGTGTTGATTAAAAGATCAATATACACACAGACTTGAATTCAATTCTTGAGGTTCAGCTACATAGCAG
This sequence comes from Lepidochelys olivacea, assembly GCF_965140295.1. NCBI lineage: Eukaryota > Metazoa > Chordata > Testudines > Cheloniidae > Lepidochelys > Lepidochelys olivacea. Next base: position 101,904,143 of record NC_140414.1, read on the forward strand.
AGATGAGCTTGTAGTTGCCAAAAGTCCTTTTACAAATAGTCCATAGGTTATAGTCCAATGTCCATATTCAGGGTGACTCCAGTCAGTGACTGGGGATCTCAATCCTTATGGCTTAAAGTTTCCCTATCTTGAAACCCAAAGATCTCAGATGAAGCAGATCTCAGATGAAGAAGGATCGTGTCCCAAGGTTTTTATACATTTTCTGCAGCCTTTTGGCCTGAGAAAACAAAGGCTTAACTTTCCTTCTTCCAAACATCACAGCCATTAGCACAGGATAATTTATCCATTAAACAGTTCAGATACAGGTTATAACAACCTTCAAAGAGCCATAGACAATGATACTATTTCACTCAAGTGTCTTCCTAAACGTTAATATTCCTTTTTTGATCTTTGAATCAAAGCTATAGCAATAGACAAGACTTGTTTACTTACATCACAAGGCCTGAGCAAACATCTACTCTTCTACCTCTAACAATGCAGACTTGCATTTCAAAGCTCTATTCATTTACATATCTTCCTAACTAGTCTTTAATGTTTGGCTATGGGTCAGGTCAGTCTGTGAGTTAATTATCTCTTTCTGGCCCTGTCACCTTTCAATGAGATATTATATTACGCTCATAATGTCACATGTCTATGTGTGAGCCCCATGGCTAGATGACCTAGAGAATGGAGATTTCTGCTTCCTCTATTTGTGAGAAGGGCAAAAGCCAGTTCTGCCCAACTTCATTTATATCTTGTTTACCCATAATTCTACCTGAGTTTAGTTGGAATATATTTGTTTGGGTGTTTAATGGTTTTAATGGATTGTTATCAGTACTGTGTTCCATGAAAAGGTATAAAAATTGTGCTGAATATGCCCTGGATGTGTGGTTACCTGAGCATTCAAGAAATGGATTTTGGCTTGAGCTCAGCAAAGAAAGAGGAGGAAATTGCTCTGTCCTAGAAACCAGGAGTTCTAACTTGGGGACCGGGATTTCTGTCAAAGGGTTCTGTTTTGCATTCCCCCATCTGGAGATCTGATGGCCTGTATGTTAGAATTTCAGAGACAAGGCCCAACCGGACCAGCAATGGCAGCAGAACAGAGCTGGCTCCATGGGGAGCTCTGGACCAGCAGCAGCAACACTAGAGAGCTGACTCCATGGCCAGATCATCATATCAAGCTGGAAATGCCAATACTGAGCTGACTTCACAGCTCCCTAACTCACCCAGTTGGTAGAAGTGAAACAAAACTACTGAACCGCACTAGGAGGCTGCACCGTGGAGTGGGTGGGACCTAACTGCACAGTTCTTTCAGGACCAAAGCAGACCAGCAGAGGAGAGCTGTCCATGGACACCTTTGGCTATCATCAATTCAATCTGTGAGTGGGCTTTTGGTAGGGTAGATGATGAGCCAGGTTTCTGGACCTTCATCACCTGGACATTTATGACTTGATACTGAAAGGGATTGACCTAATGAGTTAATTTGAATTGCTCAATTTCTTATACTAATAAATTTCTATATACTGGATAGTTCATGTTTCTTTTGCCTGTTTTCTCCTCATTTCCCATATAAAAGCATTGCTTTATCCCATGTTTCCAAAAGACTAGCAAGTGGAGGAAAAACTGCTTGCAAAGGTGACAAGTGATGGCTTTTTAAATGTATTAATTTATCTGTGTCTCAGAGCCAGAAGTGAGTCTGGCTCAGGGTGGGGGCTTGAGCCATTGTTTCATTTATTTATCAAAAAGAACCTCCAGACATGTTGAACTCAGCCCTTGCTGCTGCCACCTGCAAAGGCTGATACATACAAGGCACAAGATGTTCTGTATTGACCAAGCATGGGCAGTGGGATCAAGGATTCCATAAGCTAAGAGTATCTGCAATGAATTCCTACCAACTCAGCAAATGGATCCTCTGACAATGAGCAAAATACCTGATCAACCTGGGATCAAGCTAGTCATGCACTTCTGTATCTTTGGAAATTAAGTATACCTTGTGAGGGTTGATTATTGTTTGGATTATTGGGAAGTAGACCCCTTACATATAAAAACAGCAGCCTGTATCATGGAATGCTGCAGCTTGCTGGCATGGAATTGCAGAGACTGTTCATGTAGATAATGGACCACTTTGCAGTTGGAATTTGCAGTTTGAAGCATCAGCAAAAGTCACATCTTCTGTGCATCACAGCCAGTCTAATGGCAAAGCAGAAGCTGCCAACAAGAGTCCAAGACACTATTTAAAAAAGCTTATTGCACTGATGATAAAGTCCCATGGGTAGCACTACCGGACTGAAAAAATAAACCACCAGAAGCTATTATAGAAAAAGAGGTTACTAAAGTGATCAGCTTTAAAAGATAAGGTGCCAGGAGGTGGTGCACAAACGCATGTAGCATAGTTTATGGGTTTTGTAGGACTGATAAAACTTTTCCAAATGCAAAACTGCAAATGCCTTCCTTTGTACAAATCTTTGAATCACCTCTTAAGAGTCATTAGGGAATCTTCAGCGGCACCTTAGCAACTCTGTGCCAAAAATTATAGGGCTTAAGTTTCTGGTAAGCAATTGTTAGGGAAGCTGTGCGGGTTCACTGCCTACTGTTAGCCATTACCTTGTCTGTATGACTTAGCGTAGAGCCACTGCTGTAGGAAATGACTTTCATTCTTCCACTGCTCCAAAGGAAAATCAGGCCTATTGCTGATCACCCTCCCTCTGAAAATCAGGCCTCATTTTTTTTCTCTAGTTGAGCATCCAGAATCACTAGCCACTTACAGCAATCTTGGCTGTTATCCGTAAGTGTCTAATTTAAAAAAAAACACCTGCTATGTCCTTGGACAAAATTATATTTTAAAAATAAAATAAAATAAAATATATTAAATGCAAAAACATTCTAAAGACTCATGACACTTACAAAAGTCTTCCATTTCGGTTTTAGACAGTGAGGAAAAAGGGAAAGGATTAAAAATGAATTATATGCCAAAAAGAAAAAAAGGAGGTGGGGAAGGCATCAAGGAAGCCAAAAACAAAAAACAGGTGTTTCACTATGAAAAATTGTGGTTAATCAAAAAACTAATCTACACAATTGATATTTTCCTAGCCAACTAGAAATCCTTTGCTATTAATTGATATTCTTCTCATTTAAGGTGATTATTCAATATTGTTAGACTGTCTAAAAATCAAGAGACTTATTTCTTATCATGAATTTTATGAAGGAACTAAAAGTTCAGACAACTTTTTCAGGAAAATACAATACTTAATTATTCGTATTACCATAGCATTTAGGACCCATAGGCATGAACCGGGACCCCATTGTTCTGTGCACAGCAGCTAGCACAAAAAAAGTTCCCTGTCCCAAAGAACTAACAATATAAGTATATAACATTTTAAAAAAGAAAAGATTTCTACGTTTACTGAGCACCTATTCACCTGTTCTATTATAGAACTATTTAAGGACTGATCTACAGAATCTATGAATACAGAACTGTTCATGGAGAGAGAGAGAGAGAGTATGTAATCCAGATGGAAGAGTTTTTAAATGTCATGGGACCTTTCCAATCCTCTTTCTCTCAATAAGCATTAATTTATTTATTCTTTAACAGTAGCAGTAGAAATGCTAACAGATGGGTTTTCACCACTGGGGAGACTAGACTTTTAAAAAATATTTTATAAAATATACCAGTAAAAAGGAGTGAAAATAGATGGTGCTTTCTAGTACCTGCTCCCAATTAAGTCTTCTTTATTAAAATGATGTCATGTTCTCAGCATGGATGAACAAAAATACATATGGTGTTTTTTCCCCTTACATTTCTTTTGGTCTCACTCAGAGTGCTCATTCAACAGCACTCTAATATTAAATCAAGACGTCATTGACTAAGTTCTTTGTTGAAGTAAAGGGGACTTTCGTGTGTGGATTTATTGCAGGATCAGGCACATGCACATATAGCTAGTACAATATTAATATTTCTCTCTTCCCTATTAGTAGCTGATTCTGCAGTTGTATTGTGCCTGTTACCATAATATTCCCTTCTCCTATGTTTTTCTCAGTTTTCAGGGTTTATTCAAGAGCAGAGAGTAATTTAAGGCTTCCATGCCACCTCCCTGAAGTTATTTGGACTCCTCCTCAAGCCACACCGCAGATTGCAGAGATTCAGCTCCCTGAACTCATAAGATCCCCTTGATCCTTCCAGCTCTCAGAGAATCCACTGGAAGCAAGGGAATCTTGCACAGGAGCTCTTTGCCTCTCCAGTGCCACTCAGCCCTTGATCTTCCTGTTCCTGTTGACAGCTCAACTCTGACTGTCAAGGGTGTTCCACCACCACTGCCCCCCTGGTCCTCCTTGGCAGGTGCATGTTCAAGATCCTCGGTCCCAGATCTGCATGTTTTCCAGAAGGTAAAAGCAGAGGGGGAAATGGGCCCTAAGGGTTGATCAAAAACTAGATTTGTCTCTTTTGCGTGGGTGGATTTACAGCTTTTCCCCCTCTTTCCCTCCAGTGAGCCAAGAGCCTGTTCATTACCAGTTGCAATCTGTAATTTCTATATTATTATTTCTGTGATTCTGCTCTTCCTATTGTTCTTGTTGCTGGAATTAGGTCTCTGACCCCTTTTTCTGGGAAAGCAGTTTCATTGCATAATACTGGTTTCTGATGGGCTTAAAACCCTGGTGTCAGCAAGAGACGGGAAGACATCAAATTGCAACAGTGATATCCACTGTAAACGCACAGCATCTGAATTTGCACTGGTCAGAAATGAAGTGGTCTATTGTATTATTAAGAATTGGAATCATTAAAAAAAGTTGCTTATTGCTTTAGTAAGTATCTCTGTGGTAATAACTGGGGTTATCAAAAAGTCTCAGAGTGATCCTGGAATCTCTCCCCACCTGCTGAAGCTGCTGGGAGTTCTGTAAATACAGCATTTACAGCATTAGGCTACATATTACTTTTTTTCAAAGTGGTAGTTAAAAGAGCTGTTGTCACTGCAGTATTGTCTGATACTAACAACTAGCTCTTATATGGGAATTTTCATGCTTAGCTCTCAAAATGCTTTAAGCATCATTATACCCATTTTACAAATGGGGAAACTGAGGCAACTTGCCTAAGGTCACTCAGCAAGCCAATGCCGGGACTAGAACCCAGCTCTGCTGAGTACCAGTGCAGGGCTCTGTCTACTAGGCCACACTGCCTTCCTAGTAACACTTAACCAACATTAAATTTGTCAGGGACTCGAACCCCAGACGGCACGGTTCGTTGTCTGACCGCAGAGAGACAGGCAACACCAGCAAAGTCAAAGTATAAGCTCTTTATTGAAGAGTGTACACAACAATAGAGAGCAGCCCGTCTCCGAAGAGAACCAGCTGCCCCCTAGGCAAAACTAACAGGTTTTTATAGACAGGTCAGTCGCATCACAGATTGTTCATGAAGTAGCCCGAACCCCCCTCTTTGTTAGTTAAAAGTTCTCTATTATGCATGCATAGCTATCCCCTATTTTATATAACTTTTAGCAAGTCGTTATGCCTCCTCAATTTTCTTATCAATCCAGTTGTCAAACAGGAGACCAGGAGTTGAGAACATACATGAAACAGAAACAGGGAGTGGACGCAGTGTGTCTCCTCTAAACAACCCATTCTCAGAACATCTGGTACGAAAATGCAGGAATGCTGGCCTCCCCTTTTTTCTTACTCCCTGCAACTTAAACAAGTACTCTTTTATTCTATTTATCTCGTTCAGGGACTTTCCCAGCAACCTTTATTGGCCTGACTTTGGTTCGGTTGGCATAACTGCTTCATATTTAATTTTTCTCACCTAACATACTCATTTGAATTTCGTTAGCAAAAGTAAAATTCTGATGACCAAACAGAGATGGATTGATGATAATATCAGTTAATATCCAGCTGAAAACAAAGGATTAAATTCTGGAAGGTGCTGAGGCCCTTTTATACCACACTCATCTCCATGCTATCAGAAAGCTTTTCACTTCAGTGGAACTTGAAAATAGCAAACACCTCTCAGGAGTTGCTCAGCTTCATGCTGGATTGGGTCCTGAAATTGTAATTGGAGAGGGTAATGTCACCCTGGTCACAAGTGGAACTGTAGTAGAATCAATCAGACTCAAACTAGAATCAGTTATGCCATTAAACAAAAAACGACATGAATGCAAAACCAGAATTTTAATGCTACACAGAAGAGAGCATGCAAAAATGTAACATAGCTTTAAAAATATTTTTTCTAATTATTTTTAAAAATTAAAATAGGGTGATAACTGTGCTTTTAGTATTATATGTGCCGGCATCTTAAATAGTGCATTATTTATATCCATACTGATATTTGCTCAAGAGTTTGGGGGCCCATTAAAAACAGAGCTGCTGATGGAGTAAATGGGTAGCAAAAGAGTTCAGTACAATAATAAAACCTCTCTTTCCATCAGTTGCTTGTCAGAGTTATGGTGCTGTAACGATGACCAATGATGGTTTGGAAACTTTCTCACTCTGCACTAATAGTAGACTAAAGTAAATCACACATTAAGCACTACAGAGGTGGACAATTTGATGGCACAGATACTGCATCAACTTCGGAACTAGCGCGTAAGTCACTACTTTTCCGTGAAGTAAAATACAGTTATCAGGAGTGTGAACACGCTGATTCTTTACCTCATGCTAGGACAGCACACACTTTGGGTTAGTGCCCAGACTTGCTGCTCTTCCTGCAGTTTGTCTCTATTTAAAAAATAACTACTAAAAAAACTCCACCACCCATAAACTCCATCCTGAACTTTTTTCCAGGGTGAGTAATTTCCTAGGCTTTTTTTCTGTAAATGTTCATAATCACATCCTAGCTTTCTCCCCCAAAGGCTCAGCCAACCTTTCTTATACCCAAGGTACAGTTAACTGCAAGAATTAATCAGAAGCTCCCTGCTTATTCCAACACTTGCTTATTCCAGAGACCAGTCACCCTATTGTAGTGAGATTTTGTGGGTAACCGCTTATCATGAGCATTTCTTGATAACCTGATGATAACTATTCAATTAGGAGCACACAAACATCCAACCCAAACAGATGGGTTTGGTAAGGGCAGTTCCATGGGGATGGGAAGAAGACAAATTCTTCCCCTCCCTCATACCCACCCATGCACAAACACATAGATAGGTAACATTTGTGGCCCTCTTAATGGAGAGCAATAGTGGGTACATCCACGTAGCTCTAGATCTACCAGCCCTTGACCTGCCTGCTCCTTCCTGGCACACTCAACTCCATTGTTTCAGCAAAGTAATACATCATAGAGCAGGACTCCATAGTAGGCATTTAGAGCCCCTCAGGGCTGGCCTTAGGTATGGGCGAACTGGGCAAAGGCCTGCGGTGCCGTTCTAAGTGGGGCACCTCTGGAGCAGGGGTGCCCCTCCCCCCACTGCTGCTCTGCTCCTGCCCCTTGGGTTGGAGCTGCCCCTGACCAGCTGCTCGCAGGAGCCTCCTGTTTGCTGTGTGAAGTGGGGGAGGAAAGGGGAACACTGATGTCGGGGTATCCCCCTCCCCCTGCCTCCCTACCCATGTACTCCATCTCCACTGAGCTGGGGTAAGGGGACAAGGCTCAGGAGTGGGAGGAGGCTGCTGGCAGCTGCTGCTGTCTGAACAAGCCTTCAGACTGGTGAGTGAAACTCTGCTTAAAGGGACAGCGCGCTCTCTCTCACTCTTCCCCAACACACACCGTCTCTCTCTCTTTCTCTCACACACACACACTCTCTCACACTCCCCCAGCACACACTGTGTTTCTCTCTCGCGCGCACACACTCTGTCTCTCACATTTCCCCAACACACACACACTCTCGCTCACACATATACACAGACTCTCTTTCTCCCACACTCCCACAACACACATTCTTGAGCCACATGCCAAGCACCAGACACCAGAAGCCACAGCAGCAGTGCAGAAGTAAGGGTGGCAATACTCCATATGCCATGCCACCCTTACGTCTCCGCTGGTGCTGCTGGTGGCGTTGCCTTCAGAGCTGGGCACCCTGGCAGCACCCACCAGTGTCAGGCCGCCCTGCCAGTGCTTAATTTGTGTCAGGGCTGAGCTATGGCACCTCTTTCAATACAAATTAAACACTGTGGGAGGCAGCGTGGCCCAGAGGGGATGGGAGGAGGGGATGGGAAGCCCAGGAAGCCCATGGGGGCCAGGGTGATGGGATGGGTGCCAAAATACAAGCCGGCCCAGGGTGCCATTTTCCCTAAGGCCAGCTGTGGAGCCCCTGCACAAGTTCCCCAGATCCTGTCCTGCTTCTCCATGCATCTGAACTTTGATGGCTTTGCTGTGGTAGGGCAGAATTTGCACTTACATGTGAATCATCTCTACAGGAGCATTTTATGCAGGAAGATAGCTGGACCCTCTAAATTAGCATTAAGGAACTTTAAAAAAAATCCATTGGAATATGCAGAAAGCTGCTGATTGCTTCTTGCTGTTAACTGTAAATTGGGTATAAAGTGAGCTTGGGGGAACTCTTTGGGATAGGAATCTAGGATCTGAGTGTGGGCTTGATAAATGGCTTGATAAATAGAGAGAATTTCAATCTTTTTTTTCCAGTTGAGGTATCCCTGTTCTGATTTGAGCAGTGTGCGGTCAGGACCCTCCTCTTTCAAAGTTTCATTTATTATTCATGGATATATGAGAATGTGCACTAATGGCCAAGTTCAGCCCTGAAGCAACTCCCATTGCCTTCTGTGGAGCTGTTTCTGCATACTCAGGGTCAAAGTGGGTCGATGTGTCCCAGGGAACCTACAGAATTGTCTGCACTTTTTCTAGATCATTCCCACCAGGTACTTACACCCAGGATGATGCACACCATGCGAGTGTGTGAAGTGCCTAGAGTAACAACACAAAATAACAGCTTGTTATGAAAACTTTGGGGAGAAACCTTATTTTATCATGCTTCCTATTTTCTTGGGTCAGGACACCTGAACCAGATCCAGATGTTTGCAGTCCTCTTATCCATCACTGCCAGACATAGATTTGGAGATTCCCAGTTATATTTCAGAGTAACAGCCGTGTTAGTCTGTATTCGCAAAAAGAAAAGGAGTACTTGTGGCACCTTAGAGACTAACCAATTTATTAGAGCATAAGCTTTTGTGAGCTACAGCTCACTTCCTCAGATGCAGTTATATCCAGTTATATTTGTTGCTCTTCCATTAAGCTAAAGGAAAACCTTCCCCCGATGACTCCAATTATCATACTAAAAGAAAAGGAGTACTTGTGGCACCTTAGAGACTAACCAATTTATTTGAGCTTAAGCTTTCGTGAGCTACAGCTCACTTCATTGGATGTGTATGCATAGTCTCTAAGGTGCCACAAGTACTCCTTTTCTTTTTGCGAATACAGACTAACACGGCTGTTACTCTGAAAGCTATCATACTGTCTTTTCTCACTCTAATCTTTCTTATACTAGGCACAACCATCACAGATTAGAAGCACACTAGCTCCATCTGCTGAAATTCTTTTAGAAAAGCTGTTTTACATCCAGTGGAATTACTCCAGGGGTTTATTTAGCCCAGACAATTGAGAGAGAGAGAGAGAGAAAGAGAGAGAGAAATTTCTAGTATATGACACTGCATGAACCACCCTTTATTGCAGCTATCTGATACAGTGACAATATACACATTAAAATGTACTTTTCAAAACATAGTCTATGGAAAATATATTGGCCATTATAATTGTAAAGGCAAATCATTATAATTACACTTCCCTGCAACTCTCCCCAACTTCTGCTGTCCCCATTTGCATCAGAACATAATTTGTTATGGTGTATTTTATGACAGATTTAAGAAGGCTTTCGCCACAAAAAAAAAATCCTTTTTATTTTGGTTGCTTTAAAGATCGGATTAAAATTTTCATTCAAAAGGCTTTTTCCCATGAAAATGGGGAAAATTGGTGTGTTTTTTTTTTCAAAATGGAAAACTATTTTCAATTAAATATTTCTAGTTTTTGGTCAAAATGAAAAAAAAAACCTGAATTTTTTTTGGTAACCAAGAATTAAAATATTTTCCATAACCGAAACCTAAAAATTGTTCTGCTTTTTATTTTCAGTTTCTCAGTGAAAAAACCTGTAAATTTTTGTCAAAAACAAATTTCCCACAGAAATGGTCGAAAAATTTCTTATCAGTGGTTTTCAGTTTTTAGACACTTCCTCCCCAAATAAAAACCCACCTCATGGTCCCAAGTAGCAGGGGCAAAGGAGGCTTTGTGGCACCTCCTGGCAGCTGGAACTGTCAGGGACCAATTCAAGAGGTGCTCTGATTTAAGTTCTGGCTTCAATGGTTTCCAAGAGGCCATCTGTCTTCTCAGAAGAGCCAAAGTACAGACTTCTCTGGCCACACCACTGCTCTCCCCAGCACATGCTTTCCCTTGTTCTGCGTAGTAGGGGTGAGGATTATTTTACCAGCCCTATGCCACTGGGGAATCAATCACCCTTATGAAGGGAGCATTTCCCATTGGGTAGATCAGATTGGGCTGCAGCCCCTTGGTACCACACGAGCATACAAAAGGGCCAGAATGTAGTCCAGAATCAGGGCCAATATTTTTAAAAGGCAGCCTGTCCTGGCAATATATAAATGTGGAGGGGAGAGAGTACTTCTTAGCAAAATGTAAGGGGTCAAATGGAAAAGCAGAGAAAGTAAGTTCCCTAAAGCAAAGTGAACCTACAGTTTCTAAAAAGCCTGTTCAGTAAATCATGGAATGAAATCAGCTTGAACCCTGTGAGACAAGGATAGAAAAGACCAAGAGTCTTTTTAAAAAAGAAAAAACAAAAAGAAGAAGGAAAAACCATTCTTGATTAAAATCTTTTATGAAGTTAAGTCTTTATTAATCCTTTTGCTGGCTTTGACTCTATACTAGTGTCATAAATATAAAGGGAAGGGTAAACCCCTTTAAAATCCTTCCTGGCCAGAGGAAAAATCCTCTCACCTGTAAAGGGTTAAGAAGCTAAAGGTAACCTCGCTGGCACCTGACCAAAATGACCAATGAGGAGACAAGATACTTGCAAAAGCTGGGAGGAGGGAGAGAAACAAAGGGTCTGTGTCTGTCTGTCTGTTGCTTTTGCCAGGGACAGAACAGGAATGGAGTCTTAGAACTTTTAGTAAGTAATCTAGCTAGGTATGTGTTAGATTATGATTTCTTTAAATGGCTGAGAAAAGAACTGTGCTGAATAGAATGACTATTCCTGTCTGTGTACCTTTTTTGTAACTTTAGGTTTTGCCTAGAGGGATTCTCTATGTTTTGAATCTAATTACCCTGTAAGGTATCTACCATCCTGATTTTACAGAGGTGATTCCTTTACTTCTATTAAAAGTCTTCTTGTAAGAAAACTGAATGCTTTTTCATTGTTCTCAGATCCAAGGGTTTGGGTCTGTGGTCACCTATGCAAATTGGTGAGGATTTTTACCAAACCTTCCCCAGGAAGTGGGGTGCAAGGGTTGGGAGGATTTTGGGGGGGGGGAAGATGTGTCCAAACTACGTTTCCCAGTAAACCCAGTTAAAGTTTGGTGGTGGCAGTGGAAATCCAGGGTCAAAGGATAAAATTAATTTGTACCCTGGGGAAGTTTTAACCTAAGCTGGTGAAAGTAAGCTTAGGAGGTTTTCATGCAGGTCCCCACATCTGTACCCTAGAGTTCAGAGTGGAGGAGGAACCTTGACAATTAGTATGAGTGGTTATGGAAGAAAGGAGGCTGTAAACAAATCTACACTGATTAAAACACAGACCTAAAACAGAGAGGCTGTGGTGAAAGATCACAGGAACATAGAACAGACAAAAAGAAATAGAGCTGACAATCACAAAGGAAGAAGAGGATGTGTTATGAAAGCATAGCTCTAATTCTGTGACAGCAGAGTCTTCAGAAATTATCTAAAGATGTTTAGCTCACTAACTATAAGAGTATAACAGTGGCATATATTAATTGTTAATCCAATGGAAGATTTTGAGCAATGTAAGGATATCGTTACTTGCAGAATATTATTCAGTCACTAGATGTCTCTCTGTGCTGTATGGAGTACCAATCAATCTGGGATCCCTGATAAACAAGGGAGACAAAGCTAGATCTTAAGCTGTGTGGAACCAGTTTGTTTATATCTGTAGCTGTTGCCTTTAATACATTTCTCTTGTTTAAGATGGACTGTGATTCTATACAGGATGACAGGCAATCTCACCCCAAATCACAGTACAGGTCACTTAGCTTGCCTCTAGATGTTTTAATAGGCCAGGGAAGAGCGGACGGATGGAAGGAAAACCAGCAGGGCAAAATTAAATATATCCACTCCCCACATCAAAGATTGCAACATACTGAATTTTTAAAATATTTGCTCTTTTATTGAAAGTTTCTAAGGATCATCTTTAGGGATACATCCTGTCCCCTCTGCCATGACTGTACTGGACCCAGCCCACAGCATAATTGGTATGTTCTGTTGCATGGTAGAGCAAGTTCTAGGACTCAAAGAGTTCTGGATTAGGAATCTGCACCTGTGTTCATTGCACTGTGAGGTCAGTGTCTCTATGCAGATTTACAGCCAATTCTCCAGAAAAGAGAAGAACACAGTGCTGTGGATGTTCTAGCTGCAGCCCTACGGTTTGGAGCAGCTCTACTCAGTCTCCACAGTCTGACAAGATAATTCTACCCCAATCCCCTCCGAACTACCCACATCAAACTTGACAATTTGGCTTGAGAAAGTAAGGAACAATTGCAGGTCCCCAATATTGTTTAACAGGGTTTTCCACACCCACTGCAGGAGGGGTCTCTACAACCATGACCCACCCCAGGGGGAGGTTCTTTTGAATCAGATTGTGATGTGGTACTTTTGGAGTTAAATCACAGTTGTCTTAAAGAGGCACTCCCGGCTGGGAAGCCATTGATTGCAGTTGAACCCACTTAGGTTCATAATTTTAAAAATAATCTGGGCTAGTTGGAGGGGAGAGAAAAGGGTGTTTAAAGTCCAGGCAGATGAGCTGTCTTTTATTTATATTGCTCTGTGTTTATAGATCACTCTGGTTTAGATTTTATTTTATTATTTCAGATGAGTGAGGAGAATGGGGTCAGAGACTCTGGGAAGTTTTGATTTTTCTTGTGTTTTACTACATATGAGCCTTGGGAAAATAAACCTCAATAACAAGAGAGGAGGGCGGGTTTGCTTTTTATTTGTTTGTTTTGTTGTTTGTTTTGAACCTGAGCCTTGTGTCCAGCTTCTTCCCTCCAGCTATGTAGACTCTTGACCTGCACTAGTTTAGCCTTTTACATTTTGAAAGTTTAGTGTAATGATAAGACCTCTGTGGTGACTTCTTAGGATACACCTGCTTAAAGATTAGCATATGCTACTTAAGTATCTCTGGCAGTACTGAGAAACATTCTGCTTGCATTTCCTAAAGTTGAGGGAAATAATGAGCAAAACTGAGTGGGAGGAAATATGTAGACAGAAAACTGTGATAGAAATTTGGCAGCTCTTTAAGAAGAGTCTTAGATATCCTTGAAGCAACAATTCTACAGTCAAGAAAGAGGACAACTTTGCTTAAAAGCTCACCTTGGTACAGTGGGGAAGTGAAGACAGCAATTAGAAATAAAAAAGCACTATGTAACACATGGGAAAAGGAGAAATAAATAGCAAAGTATATAAATTTAGAAGTTACAGCATGTAGAAAATTAATATGGGAAGTTACAGATATTAGGAAAAAACCCATGGTTGGCAGGGCTATGGAGGAGGTTTTTAATGTTTGTTAGAAACAAAAGAACCTCTAGCAATGGTATAGGCCCATTACTACATGGAGATGTACACTTGTCAATAATGATGCAGAAAAGAGGACAATGACATGCTTTCTATTAGGAGCTAAAAAGAAAGTAAACTATTCTACTATTGATGATTAAAATAAAATATAAAAACAAGAGTAAATCAGCAGGCCCAGATAACTTGTACCCAAGAGTCCTTAAAAAGTAACTGAGGAGATCTCCAGCCCACTGATGTAAATTTTTAATCAATAGTGGATTCCCCGGGGAACTCCAGAAGACTGGAAGAGTGCTAGTATTGTGCCAATAGTCAAAAAGGACAAGCAGGATGACCCAGGTAATATAGGACAGTTAGCCTGTCATCAAGCCCGGGCAAAATAATAGAAAAGCTGATATGGGATCCAATTAATGAAGAATAAAAGGATAGAAATACAAGTAATGCCAGTCAACATGGTTTTATGGAAAACAGATCTTGTCAAACAAACCTGATTTCATTCTTTGATGAGATTACAAGTTTGACTGTTAAAGGTAACTGAGTAATTTAGGCTACTTAAACTTTGGTGTTTGACTTCATACCACACAACACTCTGATTAAAAATTATCAATACAGCACAGGTGATAACAAACTTCTCATGGTCTGCCTTGTTATATGCTAGAGCACAACCAATGTCATCCAGCTGAAATCTGAACTTCACTCAGCAAAGTCTCAGACTGAACAGCAAAGGAAATAGTTATCCTGCAAAAATTGACTCGTTCCAGAGCTACTGTAAGAGAATCATAGGCCCAGCTCTATAAATTTGCCAAATGAATGTTGAAGGCATGTTCTGATCTAAAAATGACTAACTAGCTCGCATTATGTGAGATAACATGATCAATGCTATCACCCTGCAAGAAACCCATATCAAAGATGACACTCAAGAATCACCCTGCCATATTACTGTAATAAGCATGAAGCAGGGTCTATTTTTATGAATTTTCCAAGATGCCAGTTACATTTTAAAGCTGAAATGTAATAAACTAGGTTTGCCAATTGAATAAGTGTTATAGCCAACATATAATAGACTCTAATAGAATAACCCCTGTTTATGGAGTCCAAGGGGTGTTATCTTACTAATTTTAACACTGTGTTCTTTTCAAGTCAACTTTTAATTTGAACAGTATTTCTCAAATCAGGACACTTACTTATTCTTAACCAACCAAGAATTTAATAATTCACCCAGAAACGAATTAATATACAATCAAAAGTTCATCATTCACATGTAGACACAATGTTCTAGGTGTGTGCTAGATACAGAACACAGTCTTGCAAGCAATTATCACAAATTAAAATTGAGGCTTAGCCATTATATCAAGGAACAATACAAATTACCAAGATTTCTTATTACATTTGCTTATGATTACCAGTTCTGCATTCTTTAGTACCTTACACATTTATCACACTTCCAAGGATGCACTTGTGTTTACGGCACTTTGAAGAATGTGGTTAGTACAGTATGAATGGGTTGGTCCAAAAGGGACAAGTTTAGAATATTAAAAGCAATTGCTTAATGTTATTAGTTTCAATTTCACATAGGCCAACTTGTTTGGACCTATAAAGGAGTTGGAATCTAAAATACAGTTCCTTGAAGTCTCACTAGGAAGTGTAGACTTAACAAGATAGCCAACAGTTATTTATATTAAAGAAATAAAAGAGGAAATACAGTCTTGGAAAAGAAATCTCACCACTTCTTATCCTCTTAATCCTGTGATGGGGGAGAGTTCTTTCCATTCAGCTGATCCAGGCGTTGGTCACACTTAGGATTCTGCAGCTTCTTGCTGGGTTCAGTCAATGCTCTCATTTCTATTGGAAATGTGTCAAGTAGATTTCAGCTCTTAGTCTCTTTGCTGTTTCCATTGGTAATCCAATAGATGGTGCTAGTGTGTAACAAATGTCTTTAATTGTTTTTTTATCAGAGGATTTTTAAGTTTGATTCATTTCAAAGATTCATTATTAGCCCGTACTATTAATTGAGATCCCCTTTTTAAGCAATTAATGTTAATATTAAAAAGTTATATCCTAATTTATATCTTTCATTCCTTCTTCCTTGTGCCAGACAATTCCTATTACTTCTAGGCTGCAACAATTATTTACAATGACAACCAACAAAATCCCTTATAATCTAAATTTGGAGCACATACTCTATACATCCTTCGATTTTATGTAAAATTTCACATTATTTAGGATTTACAATAGAAAAAAAGATATTCACATATTGAAGGATGTAGATCTGAGTCACAAGGCAAACAAATGTGCAGCTTTTAATTTGGTATTATTCATTGGTATATTTGATTTACAAAGAAAATGCATGGTATATTTGATTTACAAAGAAAACAATGTATAGTTTATAATTTGGGGTGAAAACATGTGGTTTGGATTTCTTGGGGTAACAGGCAGTTTGCTCAATTTGACCTTCAATATTACAGCCAGTAATTTCTAGCTTGCTTAACTCGCAGCTTCCCTACCCGGTTTTGATCTACTCCCAGTGTACAATGGGCCACTTAGCATAGGAAAGCAGGATGGGACCCTTGCTTGGTAACTTGGAGTTATTTTTAGCTATATTGGGAGGGAGAAAGAGGTTTTATCCATATGCAAATTCTGAGAGATTCTTGCCTAGGTGATTATTATTAATCTCATTTAGTGATTTTGGTTTCTATGCTTGGAGAGAAAACTCCCAACTTTGGCTGATCAGTGGGACCACAGACAAAAATCACACACGATGTGAAACATTTTCTTATTGTCTTTATTTCTTAGGTGGGTCCTCTTTTTAAGGCCAGAAGGAATTCAGAGCATATTTGTTCTATATATCCCTTACATAGCTACAATCTCATCAACCAAAACGCAGCCTTGTCACCTATGTCAAGCAGGGCATTAAGGATTATAACATGATAGATGCCAGGGCCAACTACGTAATCTTCACTATCTCAGTAAGAATCATCAAGGTAACAGTAGTTAACATGCATAAACCACAAAATACAGCCTGGCTTTCTCCCCAGTTACTCACAATATAAATTGATGATTTCACTTGACAATATAAATTGATGATTTCAATAGCCATCACACCACATGGGGCTATGATAGTAACAATACTGCAAGTGGGACACTTGCAGAATGGTCATCAAACAAAGACACATCTCCTTTTTGATGCAAATCAGAGGTACTTCTCATTTTGCCTGGTGAAGCAGAGACTGCAACCCACACCTCTATTTCCTCACCAAAGACCAGTTTGGAATCCCTCAGAACACCTCCAAAACTATTTTTGGCAACTTTCCACTCATTCCACACTGTCCAGTTATAATCCACATTGGGATTGAACTCCCAGTAATCATGTCATTTCCCAAACCATTATGGAGCTTTCAAAAAGCAAACTGGCCAGGATTTACTGTGACAAATGAGGCTACCATAGATGTAATTCCACTGAAGCCTGAAAATGTTGGCTGTTTCACCTGGCTTACCCAAATAGGTCCAAGGAAAAACATCTCTTGCAGCCATCGCAAAGGATACCACTTCATGCTGGAGACCAGGAACAGAAAGATTATTGAGAGTACCAAATTTTGGTGACCTGAACACTGCAACATCCTTACGGGTCACTGAATTTAACATGTCATCAAAGCTAAGTCAAGATAGTTGAAACTCTGGACTTTATTCACTCCAGCCACAAAGCCTGGCGGTTATTACTCCAGTTTGGGGCTGCCAACCCAGTGAAACTTCAAAATCCTGAAGTCCCAGCTGATGCAATTGCTTCTTACGACTTTAAAAGCATCAGAGGACAAGTTTATTAAGCGCAAAGTGAACAGAGATCTCTGACAAATAGCTCACTACCTGACTCCTGCCCCATACCATTGCCCTCCATTGTTGAGGACGTGAATAAAGCCAGGAAAGCTGCAGGACCTGATGGCATCTTTCCTGATTTTGTTATGAGCCTCAGAGCCAAGGGCTGGAAAGAGCTAGCAGCACTGTAATCTCCAATATCCATTCCACCAGGTTCATCCTCAGGATTTGGTGTGAGGCTACCATTTCCAATGCCAAGCCCATGAAGCCAACCAGTAATCCCTCATCATACTGATCCATATCATGCCTCTGCATGCCATACAAGCTCATGCAGAGAATATTACTGGCAAGGATCATGCCAATTGTAGAAGCAATGTTACCGAATGAACAAGCAGGCTTCCCACCAGCCCGCAGCTGCACAGAAAAAGTATTAGCCTTAACAACACACACTGAGGCAGGATTCCATCAAAACCTCAAGACTCAGGCAGCTTTATTAGACTTACCTGCTGGCTACAACACCATATAGAGGAATAACCTTCACCCAGAAGTCAGCAAAATTATCCCATGCAATGCAATGATAAAATGCTTCTGAGAACTTCTGATCAATGGTAGATTTCCTGTTTTTCTTGATAACCAGGTCAGCAGATCATGCACCCTCAATGATGGCCTTCCATGGGGATCAATCCTAACTCTGATCTAGTTTAATATCTACACCAGTGAACTTCCTTGAACATCATGTGTGACATTAGACCAAAGCCTCACATACCACTATAACCTGAAAAATATCCATAACTAAAGGAACTTCAAACTATGGAACATCTTGTTAATCAATGTCCGAAACAATCATATCCTGAGGGCATCTCTGCCATACTCCATGCCACCTGAAGCAATCAGTTGGATCTCCAAACTAGACTTGGAGATCTAACATTACTACTTTTAAGTCATACAAAAGAAGAAGAAAGCACACACTAAATGGATTAAGAACTGGTTAACTCTCAGATCTCAAAAAGTAGTCATCTATAGGGAATCATCATCGAATAAGGGTGTATCTAGTGGGATTCAGCAATGATCAGTACTAGGCCCAACACTGTTTAACATTCTCATCAATGATCTGGAAATAAATATAAAATCTCTGCTGGTAACATTTATTCGTGACACAAAGATTGGTGGAGTGGACAATAATGAGGACAGGGCAAACATGTGGAGCAATCTGGATTGCTTGGTAATCTGGGCCCAATCAAACAAAATGCATTTTAACGCAGCCAAATGCAAATTTTTTGCACCTAGGAACAAGTAATTCAGTAGCTAAAGAACAAGGAACTATATCCTGAAATCAGTGACTGCAACAAATTTAAGGGCCATTGTGGAGTTTCCACTATGATCCTGTGACAAAAAGGGAAAAGGTGATCTTTGGATATATAAACAGGAGACTATTGAGTAACAGGGGGGAAGTGAATTTACTTCTGTATAGGGCACTGGTGAGACCAATAATAGAATACCCTGTCTAATTCTGGTTGTCCACATTTTAAAAATGATGATGAAAAATTGGAGGGGGTGCAGAAAAGAGCAATAAAAATTATTTAAGGGCTGGAGAAAATGCTTTACAGTGAGAGACTTAAAGAGTTCAATCTGCTTAGTTCTTAGTGAAAAAGAAGCTTGAAAGGTGACTTAACTACAGTGTATAAGCACTTTCATAGGAGAAAATACTAAAGAGCCCTTTAATCTAATGGAGAAAGGCATAAAAAACCCATGACTGGAAGTGGAAACCAGACAAATTCAAATAAGAAATAGGGCTCAATTTTTTAACAGTGACGCTGATTAACCACTGACACAAACTATCAAGGGAATTGATGGATTGTCCATCTCTTGATGTTTTTTTAAATCAAGACTGGATGCCTTTCTGGAAGGTATGCTCTATTCGAATGCAAGCTACTGGGCTCAATACAGGGATAACTGGATTAAATGTATCGTGACAAAGTCAGGCCAGACGGCTTCAAGAGGGTACTGGAGAGCTGATATGTTAGCCCTTGAATGTTAGTGTTAAAGGCCCTTTTTCCTCAGGTCAATTAGGGACCGCTGAGTCCAATTAAGGGCTGCCTGGGGCCTTTTAAAACCCCTCCTCTTGGGGCAGAGGGGGAGACAAGCTGCTTCCAGGCTAGTAGCAAGGAAAAAAACCCCAGACTTCTCCAGGGTGAGACGCTATGCCCCTTTCCATAAGGGAAACATCCAGACCTGAGTGTCTGCTGGGGAAGGACTGACTCTCCTGGGCAAACAACAAGACAACACCTTGTCCTAGTGAGGAGGCAAAGAAAGGTATCCCCCTCAATTTTTGAGTTTGTGAGACTTTCCCTTTTTTTGGTGGAGGATTACGCTTTAGTCCAACCCCAAGGCCTACCCTGAAAATGTGGCCAAAGGAATACAGAAGAGGGAAGGCAAATATGGCCCAGAGTAGGGCTGATTTACTCCAGGACTGCCCATCCAGGGACGGGCGAAGTCTGGGGAGACAAAGGAGGTGCCTTGCCACAGTATATACAGGAGGTCAGACTAGATGATCTAATGGTCCCTTCTGGCCTTAAGTTTTATGAATCTATGCAGTGGGTACAAGCAGACAGAATAGCTCTGGGCGTGCTGGGGAAATGCACAGAGGAGCAGTTACTGCTCCATGCTTTAAAAAAGACAGTGATTGCTCCCCACAGTAGCATACTATCAGCTGCTATAGAAGTGGCATGTCTCCAGGCTCCCATTTCTTTGGGACTGTTTAGAACTCCTAGCAATGCTAACCTTCCCAGTGCCCTCTGTAAAGGAATGCAAGTAGGGAAGGATCTCAATGCCTTTTCCCTCATGCTCTCGAGCAGGAGACTCTAACTAATTAGGTGAGTGGTTATTACCCTTATTTAATGGATGACGAAGAAGAGGCAATAACTAGGCAATTTTTTTGGCTATGCCCACACAGCAAGACCATGTCAGAGTCAAAATTCAGATTAGAACTCAGGAGTTTTTGAGTTCCTGTCCCATGAAATTGACCAAAATGCCTTGTGAATTTGGTAGGGCCCTACTTATAATAAATGCAGTAGCCAATATGCTGCGATCTCTGTGAAAAGGTGATAATTCATGGACAGGATTGCACATAGCAGAGCACATCTGGTCATTTTGCAGACAGAGCTGCTAAAGGCTCAAGTGGATGGGAGAGAAGGATAAAAAGGAGAAAGGAATAATAATTCTAGCATAGGGTTCTCCCATTGCACAAGACATTTTACAAACACAAAGTAAGAATGGCCAGTGCCCCAAAGGGTTTACAATATCATTAAAAAAAGATGCAACAAGTTGGTGTACCAAAGAAATGGAGGTAGGACATCAGTGAGAACAGTAACAAGGACCTGTAGTTACATAGGCCAGATATGTTCATAGCTAAATTGTTTTGAGTCAGTGAATTTGAAAAATATATTTAATAAATTATAAGATTAAGTAGTGAAAATCCCTTCTGGCCATCTACCTTAGCCATATCAACTGGCAATTTCCCATAGACGTCCTGGTAGAAGTGGGTGAAGGGGGAAATGAAGGAAGGACAGGGGAGAATGTGCCATACAAAAAGGGTGTTGTGGAAGAAAGTTCAAAGGTGTTTACAGGAGCAGAGGCTGAAGGCTGGCATAACTGGTGACATCAGACACAATAGCACATGCATAGGAAGGGCTAAAATGTGAAGCGACTTAAAGGTAAGGACAAGATTTTGTTTCTTGCAGTGAAGATGTGGGGCACTAATGATGGGATTCAAAAATAGTGGAGGTTTCAGAGTAGCAGCCGTGTTAGTCTGTATTCGCAAAAAGAAAAGGAGTACTTGTGGCACCTTAGAGACTAACCAATTTATTTGAGCATAAGCTTTCGTGAGCTACAGCTCACTTCATCGGATGCATGCAGTGGAAAATACAGTGAGGGGATTTATATACACACAGAACATGAAAAAATGTTAAAATTCTTGACATCTGATTTGTGTCCATTTATTCTTTTACGTAGAGACTGTCCAGTTTGACCAATGTACATGGCAGAGGGGCACTGCTGGCACATGATGGCATATATCACATTGGTAGATGTGCAGGTGAACGAGCCTCTGATAGTGTGGCTGATGTGATTAGGCCCTATGATGGTGTCCCCTGAATAGATATGTGGACTCAGTTGGCAACGGGCTTTGTTGCAAGGATAGGTTCCTGGGTTAATGGTTCTGTTGTGTGGTTGCTGGTGAGTATTTGCTTCAAGTTGGGGGGCTGTCTGTAGGCAAGGACTGGCCTGTCTCCCAAGATTTGTGAGAGCGATGGGTCGTCCTTCAGGATAGGTTGTAGATCTTTGATGATGCGTTGGAGAGGTTTTAGTTGGGGGCTGAAGGTGACAGCTAGTGGCGTTCTGTTATTTTCTTTGTTGGGCCTGTCCTGTAGTAGGTAACTTCTGGATACTCTGCCATGTACATTGGTCAAACTGGACAGTCTCTACGTAAAAGAATAAATGGACACAAATCAGATGTCAAGAATTTTAACATTCATAAACCAGTCGGAGAACACTTCACTCTCTCTGGTCACTCTATTTCCGACCTAAAAGTGGCTATTTTTCAACAAAAAACTTCAAAAACAGACTCCAACGAGAGACTGCTGAATTGGAATTAATTTGCAAATTGGATACAATTAACTTAGGCTTGAATAGAGACTGGGAGTGGTTGAGTCATTACACAAAGTAAAACTATTTCCCCTTGTTTATTCCCCCCCTCCCCCACTGTTCCTCAGACGTTCTTGTTAACTGCAGGATATGGCCCACCTTGATTATCACTACAAAAGGTTTTCTCCCCCCCCCACCCCCACTCTCCTGCTGGTAATAGCTCATCTTAAGTGATCACTCTCCTTACAGTGTGCATGATAAACACCCATTTTTTCATGTTCTGTGTGTATATAAATCTCCTCACTGTATTTTCCACTGAATGCATCCAATGAAGTGAGCTGTAGCTCACAAAAGCTTATGCTCAAATAAATTGGTTAGTCTCTAAGGTGCCACAAGTACTCCTTTTCTTTTTATTAAAGGAAGATGTCCTTTATGTTTTCAATTTCTAAGGACTCTTATTACACTTCCCCACAAACAATGTACAGCTACACTGTAGCTCATGAAAGCTTATGCTCAAATAAATTTGTTAGTCTCTAAGGTGCCACAAGTACTCCTTTTTCTTTTTGTGAATACAGACTAACACGGCTGCTACTCTGAAATCTTCCTTTAATGTTTCAGTGGAGCAGAGTGATGGTGACTGAAAGGGATGATTCATAGTTTCTTCCGTACACAATAAATAATGGCAATAGAAAAAAACAGAAGCTGCCAAAGGGAAACCTGGTAAATTCCTGATTCTCACTACAGCAGGCAATGGCTTTGTTCCTTGTTCTTTAACAAGGTTTCCAAGGATATGAAACACTGGCAGGAAATTACACTAAGACAGTACACATTGCTGGAGCACAGCCCACACTGCTAGAGTCTAACTTCCCTCTCCAAAATCATGCAGAGGCCGTTTAATTTCTTCACAGCTAGTCTTACTGTGGTCACCTGCTGACAAGGAAACAGTACAACAGATACCTCCCACATTTGGGCAAGACTGTCTAGAAATTAAAATTAAGCTTTAGTTCTCCTGCTCTAATATTTGGGCTTAATTTTACTCCCACTGAAATATTCCCATTGACTTCAGTGGGAGCAGAATTGAGACCAAAGCCCTTCTCAAAAATGCTTCAGTCTACCTTTGGGTGTTACAGCATAATTCACAGAACAAACATATCAAGTTAGCAACCACAAAAACTAGTCCATCCTGTCTGACTATTACTGATGTCATACTTATGTCATTAAGCATCAGAAAGTGTCTGGTTCTAAGTGCGCAATTACCTTCATAAATTGTCCTTTCTCCCAGAAACATTCCTATTGATTTTAATGGGACTACTTGTATGAGTAAAGATTCGGACGGATTGACTGGCCTTTAATTTGTATAATGTATTTCACTTCAGTCCAGGCAGTGCATTTCTATGGGGGTATTGTAGATTTCTGGTGGCTAAAGTCAGTTGGCCTTTGGCTTGTTGCTTGTAAAAGTCACACAAATGTACGGACTGTCATCTTATGTTTTTAGCAAAATATTTATTGGAAATAGAGGGCCAAGAAATATAGTATCATGGTTCTATTGTCTTTCTGCTGCTACGTATCCATCAATTAAGTTCACATAGTAAAGAAAGTTTTATAGGGTAGTCATTTTCATGAAAGTCGTACTCACATGCTGATGAGGTTGTTGACAAAAATGTAAGTGAATTATAGTCTGGCACAGCATGAAGCTATTAAAGGCAAACTGTCCTCCAAGCCATCCCTAAGGATCAGCAAATTTTATACTCGACAGCTTTTCTTTCCTTGCTGTTGTTTCAGTGGGAATTATGGTAGCACAGTTTGCATTACGCGATTCTTTACTTAACACTTTGAAATGCTGTGCCGCGCATCCGTGTTGGGTCGAGGGAATGGAGGAGGAATGAGAGGGAAAGCAAAAGATGACTTAATCTAGAAAAAAAGAAAGTACTGAAGTACCTTTTTTCTGCATTTTTAACCCACATCTAATTGCTCTAAACATTCTCAGTTGACTGATTGCTATTAAATCATTTATTCAACAAAGAATAACACCTTCATTGCCAAAAGGAAACTGAAATAGCAGGGTATGTATTGATGAAGAAATATATTAAACACTATACAATTTTGTTCTCTCAGCTTTTTTATTGGATATACTTGTGTTTTGTTTCACTTATTCCTTGTCAGTCCACCAAATCATCTCACAAAATCTCAAGGGACTACTTGGGCTTTTTTTTTTTTTTTTTTTTTTTTGCTTTAACTGTATACCTAGAGTTAGGTTTTGGGTACAAGCCACTATAGTTCACTGTCTTTCTAGCTGTATTCATTGAAGTTTTCTATCATTCATCAAGTTTTCTATCCCAGCACTTATATCAACCATCTCTTGTAGGAACAAAGAAAATGCCATATAGGACGAGACCAGTGAGCCAGCTGTTCTTCTGTTAACTCAGGATGTCATGACCTTGAGCCTGTTCCAGGTGGTTACAAGCTCAGTGCACGAGGATGGCTACCTTTTGGTTCTTGTTGTTTGGATGGAGGAGGAGATTTATTATAATTTTATCAAGTCAGATTATCTCCTCATCATGTTTGAAGTCAGACCTCCTTTTTGAGCAAAAACCCTGTCACTTATCTGCCTTGCTGAAGGAAACTGATAGACCCAGGTCAGTTTCAGATGTCTTCTAAAGATAATGCTGTCAAGAACCTGTACAAAAAGGTTATAATCTTTTGTCATCCTCAGCCATTGATAAAATGGCTCCCAAATATCTTCTCCTATATCATGCCTCATACAAGCCTCTTTGTACACAGAGGACCTTCAATAGATAAATGCATGCAGGGGGCAGATTAGAGCAGCAGTGGGAGAAAAACACATTTGAAGTCAAATGAGTTGTAGCAGAAACAGCTTGAAGTGTTCTCTATTACATCTGTCAGGGTGGCAAAGAAGGTTTAATTCTCCTCAAAGATAGAATTTCCTCAAAGACAGAGCCCAAAAAATCCCATTAAACCTTGTTTCTGGTCATGGACAGCATGGCAAATTCAGTCAATAACCACCTTGAAATAAAGTGAAACTTTCTTCTGTATGAGCAGTTTTCTATCATCTTCACAGGTACAACTTCTCAGTTTCTGACTGGAGTGATGCATCGACAGGGACAGAGCCCAGGTATGGAGGATAAAAATGTCCTACCATCTCTTACTCAACTCTGACCAATCTTGCTTACTCTGAGAAGTCCTGGGAGAACTTCAAATTACCATGAAGTTAATAAGAAGAAATGTTATAATTATTCTTTACATGGTCACATGTATGCAAGGTTCTGCACAGAAAACATACAACAGGTTTGTGTCCTAAAGAACTTACAATCTAAATAATGGATATAACAAACAATTGAGGTAGTAACATGAAAGAGCAAAGGTGAGGAAGGACATGTTTCAAGTACAAAATGACATGGCTACTCAATTTAAGGGGCGCACACGTGCACACACATAGATATAGACAGATATTTATGGCTCAATGATTTGGCACATATATGTACGTAATATTAACGTACTGATTTCACAGCTCATTTAGGGTGTACAGAAGCATGTGATTATTTTTTAAAGTTCACTAGAATACATTCCAAAAAGGATTTGTTAACTCCTATCTTTCCAAACCTGGTTCTTGCATCCCTAGTAACCACCTTGTAAAGAAGACACTTTCACTAGCCTATGTGAAATAAGTTGGCTCTTTTTCAGCACAACCCTCTCTATCTCCCCACCACTTCAACTAATTGCCAATAGGCAATCCTGTCAGCAGTTTCACCAGTGAGATCAGAGATTGAATAGCTATGGAGAACAAACCAAAACCTCTCTCTTACAGATGGTCCCCCTAGAGTATGGTTGGACACATGGGTGAAGCAGTGTGGAGTACCTTGCACTGCTCTGTCCATCCTGTAACCATTTTGTGAAAAAAGGACTTCAGTCTCCAAGCTATCAGTCTGGGCCCTGGCACCTTTCCTCCAAACAGTAGATTCAATTAAGACCTTTTTAACAATTACTACCCCTCACCAGACAGCTCTCTATCTAGCATGAGCAAGGTTTGAGTAGCCTCTTTGCACCCTCTGGTGCATTCCTTGCTAACAATATCAACCCTTTTCTGAAGGAAACCTAAATATTCCTGAAATAATGCAATCTTACTGTCCCAAACTGGAAAGTCTTGGATAAGTTTGTCCTTGATCTTTATCCATACCCTATTTTGAAGAATATTGGCTTTCATAGCCTATTATATCTATACTCTTCCCCCTGCACACCCTCCAATAGAAATGGGTTCCCTACCATTGCTATACCTTCTTGTAACTGCGTGGCTTGCCCTATGGGCTGGAGAGTCTTGGACTAAGCCAGCCCTGATGAGCCCCAGCTGGGTTGAATCAGGTGCTCACTGTATAAAAAGAGCAGGAAACTGGAGTTGTTGGAGTGGAGCAGGCAGAGGCTGTAAAGGTGAGCTGGGATAAAGACTGTCTGAGTTTGTTTGTTTGTTATTTTGGATTAATCAGGAGAGAGACACTGGGCTTGAGGCCTAGAGGGCCAGTATGTACCAGAGAACTAAATAAAGGGGACCCCTTGTGAGGGGTGTTTGAACCACCCTTGACTTGTGAGTTCTTAAATAGCCCTGAGTTGGGAGAACAGAAGCAGGGTGCTGTTGAGTGACCTCTGGTCATGAGGGGCTGTTGGGGAGGCAGCCACCCTGTTACACTCATACTTAGCTTGATCAATAATGTGTAAGGCATAAGGGGGAGAATTGAGGATTTTACTATTGAGGTGTGGTTAGTCAAGCAAATACCAAGATAGCTTTCTATAATACAGGAACACAGTGGACTAGTTTCTGAGCCTGAAAGAAGGGGGCGCACTTATTTGTAACACAGCTGTGGGCCAGACATCCACACTTCTGCTGTAACGACAAAGCAGAATTGTTGTCAGCAGCTGCACTGCACAGTATAGAAGCCAACTGCTCCAAACTGGATACAGTATTTTCTTAAAGTGCGCTCTGCTGAGAATACCCAAAAGCAGCTGGACTGTTTAGCCAATGTCTGAATCATTTCACATGATCTCATGTGGCTTTTTTAATTTTATTTATTTTTTTTTGGGGTAGGTAAAGATAGAAATGTGACAAACAGCAAGGGATTCTGGGTTCACTCTGATTCACTCTCACCAATTGTCTTAATGTGACTGTACAGGTTTAGCTTGACTTAAGCACAACATGGCTGCTAAGATACTCTTCCACCACTTTGAGCACTAGCTGGTAACTTGAGAGACTCTGGACTAAATCAAGAACATTAAAACACTTTCAGTATCAAAGTTCATTGATAGAATTCCATCTGGTATTTACTATATTTTATCTACTATATGACTGTATGTATTTTCGATTGGGGGAAAAATACCACTCATTCAATCACTCATGCATGATCTCATTAGGAAGAGCATTGTTCTGCATTTTGCCTAAGGCATGTATTTTCCTGTTTTCATCAGTGTTATGACACCACCCTTTTCTAATGAACACTCTGCTTGATTATATTTTCTCTAAGGCACCAAAGAACATGTAGTTCATTACCAACACTAAGAACTTAACTTGTACTCCTGGAAATGAGTCATCTTGAAGTGAAAATTCAGTGCAGTGGTAATATATGGAACACACCACATGGAATTTCATCTACTGCAAGAATGAAGGAATTCCTGTCCGAAAGTACCAGTCACTCATACACAATTGTCACTAGGGAGAGCTCCCTTGTTCTCCATCTTGCCCAAGACACACGCATACCCTCTTCATCAAGTGTTCAGTGCAGTGCTATAAAAGCAAGTAAATAAACCAACATGCCCAGTAACCTCACCTCTTTTTGGTGCGCTTAGTTCCTCCTTGGGGTTTGAGCACATAAAGCCCCTCATTTCCCAACAGGTGCTTGGCACCTCATTGATTTGTCAAACCGAGCTAGAGCAGTTAGGAGGACACAGCAGCATCTTGGCTTTCCAAGCACATCAGGTGTGTCTCATTTTGGGGGTTATACATAAAATAACTCAATCTAGTCTACAGACAGCTGCAATGGATCAGTTTAAACATCAGAATGAAATGTGACCTTTTAGTGCAGATGTCCTGCCACGAATGACAATGTTTCCTCCCTGTGGAGCATATTGGCAATTCATCTCAGAATTCAGGAGGCAGAAATGTCCCCCCTTTGGAACCATGCTAGCGGTGCTACCAAAGAACATAGTGTCCAGTATGACTCTAAAGTACAATATGCTTCTGATACTTAGTGACAGCATCAAAGTTCAGGGAGGGAGCTAAAGCCCCTGGCAACTCCAGAACAGTCCGGAATATTTCTTGTGTCCTTGTTATGCTTGAACTAGTTTCCCAAAGTCCTTTAGGTGGGTTCTGTCCCTAAAAATGCCATCTAAAGTCAGAAGATGATGCCTCTTTTACATACTCAATATCTTTAACTATTACATTCAATCACACAAGGTGAAATTCTTATACCTCTGGAATATACAGGATGTTACCTATCAACTTTGAGAGGATCAGGATTTCACTCACAAATACTGACAAACTCCTGACAAGACAATGATATGTTCCTTGTGGGAGGACTCCTACAGTAATTTTTAAAGCATTTTATTGAGCTAAAAAACTTCCGGCACTGATGATTTTATTGGATGTTCAAAGATTCAGTTCAGCTTACAGAAAAACTGAAAGGTTCATCCAGACCTCTCTGGCTTTCTTTTCTGTTCTCCAAACCCAACTAGATACTTCTTCTGTTCCTTAACTCCCTGGCTCTCTCCTCCTCTCCTTCTCCCAACTCCTTTTCCTGTCCCCAACAAATCTAGTTACACCCTTCAGGAAGACAAGCAGAAATGCCAATTGCCTGGCAGGGAAAGTTCAAAACAATGCTGAAAAAAGCAAGACTTGTTATTCAGGTAGTTCTTCAAGAATCTGAGCAGCAAGAAACTGCAAACAGGTCAGCACCTTCTGCATTTATCAGACAAGAGAACAAGAGAGATTCTGCATATGTTTGTAACTTTCTCTGTCACTTGGTGATTATGGTCCTTTAATTATTGCTGCAGCTTTCTGAAATGAAACTGATAACTCATTTTTTGGGTTGTTTAAAGTATTTCACAGATGGCATTATCCTTTCCCTTTTTGGAGTTAATATTATACTGCCATCATCTGAATAGAATAATATTGTAAATCTCCCTTCTGGGTTATGTCTTTGTTTGTGATAAATTCCGGAAAGGAATGACACCTGGGAGATCTTTAAAGATCTCACTCGTAGCTCACTGAAATTAATG
This sequence comes from Lepidochelys olivacea, assembly GCF_965140295.1. Lineage (NCBI taxonomy): Eukaryota > Metazoa > Chordata > Testudines > Cheloniidae > Lepidochelys > Lepidochelys olivacea. The sequence continues at coordinate 101,933,586 of NC_140414.1, forward strand.
AAGCCACAACAGACAGCAGTCTGGTAACGTATTGACAGTAAGGATATTTTTATCTATAAACTGTACCTCTCAGACTCAATATCCAACTGCATCCACAAAATTATCCCAAATTACTTAAACTTTGAACAAGTTGCTACTTTATAATATAAATCGCATTGTTACAATGAAGGTGTCATTTTTAATCAACTATTAATTTGAGCTAATCCAGATGAATACACTTTGTCATAGTTCTATGCAATTTGAATAGCTGAATTATAGACATAAATCCTACTTGTAAAGCCTTTCCATTGTCCTATTAGAACACTACCATGAACAATTTCTAGTGAAACTTGGGGAGATTACCATAAAATGTCTCATTTTCTTTCATGATTTTCTGCATGTGTCTTGAAATTAAAAAAAATAAAAATATTTTAATGTAGGTTACAATTCCTTGTTAGGTCACTAAATGGAACATAATAGGAAGTTAAGTGAGGGAAGCTCTAGCCAGAGTAAATACAGATGAGAAGCCTTAGGGTATGTCTACACTACAAGTAAAACCCCACAGCTGGCCTGTGCCTGTGACTAAGGCTGCGGGGCTGTTTGATTGCAGTGTAGATGTCTGGACTCAGGCTGGAGCCTGGGCTCTAGGACTCTGTGAAGTAGGAGGGTCCCAGAGCTCAGGCTGCAGCGCAAGCCCAAAAGTCTGCATTGCAATTAAACAGCAACTTAAGCTCAAGTCAACAGACACAGGCCAGCCACGTGTGTCCAGTTGCTGTGTAGATGTACCTTCAAAGGCTGCATGGCAATGAAGAAGTGCTAGAGTTAACCCACTGTCATCTATCCCTTGCTTTCATACACAGTAAGAAAATATATTGTGGCTCCTCCAATTTGCATCAAGTACTGCAAATTCTAAGACTGTGCTATCTCATGACTCATCAGAAGTAGAAATAGGAGCTTTATATCAATAGAAAGGTTAGATTCCTTCCAAGAGACAGGCTTCCTCATTGGTTGTGAATTCAGAGCTGAATTCAGATATTCCACTCTGTCAACAAAGGAGGTAAATTAGACCATGCAAACAAGATACAAAGAATGACCACCCCAAATCCCCACTCCCATTTGCCCACAATCCACTATCTCCCACCCCACAGAACTCCAGTGTAAAACTAGAGTAGAGAAATGGTGAATCAGGCTTATACTGCTGCTTTGTGTAAATTACCATTAATCAATAGTTTTGACATCTGGACTTTCACTGTTTGGTTGGAACAGTGTTTCTCAAATTGTGGTCCTGGCTGCCTGGCAAATCCTTCTGGGGTAGACTTTAAATGGGCAAATTTTACCTTAGCAAAATTAAGAGAAGAGGAATAATTTTCTTCTCAGTGAAAATGATGTAGCAAAAGATGTAGTTCTTCTCCAGCAAATAGAAGGGATTCAGATGTGGTGTATCTGGGTTGGGTGGAAGGTGGAGAGTATCTCCTTCCTGATATTATCCCATTCTCCAGGAGATACACAAATGCTCTGCACATGTAAAGCTGTGCAAGTTGGAAGATGGCCAGCTAGGAGCAGGAATGAGTGGGCTTGCAGGTTGAACATTCTGCCTAGCACTGTATCTTCTCCAGCACACGGTATGCTGCTTGGACATTATTTGCTTTTCCCACAGAGTGAAACATGCACTAGAGAGGTGGGGGTGAGGAAGGTTCCACACCCAGTGTGGGAGCCTGGCTCTTGCAGACAATCCATTTCTGATTTTATAAATGGTATTGATGTCATTGGTGCTATGCTGACATATGCCAATTGAAAATATGGCTCCTTGTTTCCTGCTCTGATGGGTCCTGCGATATTGGACCTTAGGCATGCCACTCTTCCAGAGTTAAATATTGTCTGTCATGCACTTGTGGGAGAGAACTTTGGAAGGAAAATTCCTGTCCGAAGCAAAGCATTTTCGGTCTAGTGTTTTTGTTTTAAATGGTGTCTGTTTGTAGTTGCCCAGAGGTTTGGAAGGTGAGAAGTATTTCACAGACAAAATGTGATAAACTTCAATTTGAAGGGACAGTGATGACCCCCCAGTATTGGGGGGCTGGTGCAGGAAAGGCCCACATTTATCACATGGTGGTGTCTGAGATTGAATAGGAAATAAATGTGGTCAAACCGATATTACTGTGTGTGTAGTAAATGGTGACTAATGGTGGCCACCGGTGTATTAAGTTTAGCTGAATATACCTGAGTCCAGTTGCTACCTGATCAGAATCTAATGGGATTATCTTCTTATCCCCAGACCAGAGGAAATCTTCATATCCTTTCCTCTACAAAAAATGTGACATCCTTTTCCCTTGCACTGAGCCCCTGTTTTGTAGTCGAGTCTCTACTCTTTACCCTGAGGCCATTGAGATGAGCACCAAAGAGGAAATTGTTTCCATCTTTCCCTTAAAACAATGCGGAAGGGAAAAGAGAAGCTCTCTGCAGGGGATTCTTCATTGTCTCCCTTGGAGACAGGGGGGAGATAAGCTGGTAGAATCTGCTGCATTGTCATTCCCACACTGCAGATGAGCAGAAGCTGAGCAAAGACATGTTCAGGAGGCAACACTCAGCTTTTGCTTAAACAAGCAGGAGAGGAGTTGGGGCTTCAGGGACTAGACTCTGGAGAAAACTCTAAACGTTATCCAAACCCCGTTGCTAGGCCCACTTGGATTGATGATGATTAAATGGAAGGTCCAAGAGGGATTTTATATATGTCATATATCATATGTGGATAAGGAAATGGGGATCTTGCTTCTGCCCAAGAGAAGTGTTGAGTTTCTGCTTACTAAAGAACTCTTTTTAAAACAAAGCTCTGAGGCTCAACAGAGAGACACGTAACTCATGATTTGCATATGACCTTACTAACCATGTCTACACTGTCTCACTAGGCAGAAAACACTGATTATAGAATCATAGAATAGCGGGGTTGGAAGAGACCTCAGGAGGTCATCTAGTCCAATCCCCTGCTCAAAGCAGAACCAGCACCAACTAAGTCATCCCAGCCAAGGCTTTGTCAAGCTGGACCTTAAAAACCTCTAAGGATGGAGATTCTACCACCCCCCTAGGTAACCCATTCCAGTGCTTTACCACCCTTTTACACTTATAAAATCCTATCCCAGCACACCACGCTCAGGGTAAAATTTGGTGGCAGTTCTTTTCTTCAGCTGCTCCAAAGTCCTTTCCAGGGATGTTGAAGGGCAATCCCCAGGACATCACAGAGGGAATGATCTCTTCTACTGCCTTGCTAATGGGAGCTTGGCTGTCTACCATTCTCCCTGACGGATGGATGGGGAGGAATGGACTTTTTTGTTTCTCAAAAGGATATAGCAATAGAAGGATTAATTAACAGCATAGACTGATTGGTACCATATTGTCTCTGGAAACACTGAGCCAGCCCAATATCTGATACAGTCTGAAATACTTCTCTATACTAGATGTGTGCAACACTGCCAAGACACCTTCCTGATAGCTTGTGAACAGTCCCAGTGCTCTAGCTTCTACTCCCCCCACCCTTTGTTTTCCCCTGCCAGTCAATACTTCATCCATTTCCCAAACAGGGTATGCAGTTCTGAGCTGAAAGTTCCAGGGTGTCCTATTACATATTACTTAAGCTACTTATTTTTCATCTTGCACCATTCCCATATGTCACATTTCAAGCTGACATACTGCGTAACATAATGGGCCATTGCCAGCTGTAAGTGCAGATACTATGATGTAATGTGGCATTAGGTGTTAAAAATGTAAATGGAAAGTGCTTTCTTCCAGGTCAGGTATCAATTACTAATTGGGGCCAATCCTGTTAACATATATGTGTCTAACTTTATTCATGTGAGTAGTTTCATCGGCATTGGTGGGATTTCTCCAGAGAGTTAAGTGATGTGCATGAGTAGTGGCAGAATTAGACACTGGGTTAACAATGATCCATGAGATTTTTGGCAGGAAATGAAATCTGTAGAAATCCAGAAGAAAGAAACAGCAATGATTCCACTGCCTGCTCATCACTGTTCAGCCTAGTTCCTATTTACAACAGTATTCATCTTACTTACATCATCTAAGCATGTGTATCATTTAGTAACTCTAGAGGGACGCAATGTGACTTCTTCCTGGCTGCTTTGTGTTTCTCAAAGGCTGTATGCTCTCTCCTTGATTAAATAACAAGCCTGCTGCCCTGGGTCCTTTTTCTGACAGTTCCAAAAGCCCTTTCCCACTTATTTAACTGATTTTAATTTGTTTATTTCCATCTACAATACATGTTCTCTTTGTGTATCACTTATTTCCACATAGAAAGGTATGGCAATCTGCCATTTTCCAGCAACATTTGTCAGGGTTCTGTGACCTTTCCCAATGCAGCAAAAATAGAACTGCGACTAACTACCTCCAGATCAAATAACTTTGGAGTCATCAAACTTTTCAAACTGTCCACTACTTGGTTTTAATCATCAGAAACTGCTCTATGGGTGGTGTCAATTCATTTCTTAAAGGAAGAGATCAGATCCAGCCTAAAGATTACATTACATTACCTACATTACAAAGTACAGCTACATGGTCCCTTCTTTACAGACACTGTGGTAAAGGACTCAGAAGTCCCAGTCCTACAGCATTTATTCATGTAAGTAAAAGTTTGCAGGAGCAGAGACTATAAAAGCAAGGGATATGTGTGCTGCCATACTGCACCCCAATCCTGCTCCCACTGAGGCCAATGGGAGGTTTTCCTTTCACTTCAATGATAGAATTGGACTCCTTTTTTGTATTATTTTCTGAACTGAAAAGTTGACAAAGCATTGTTCTGGTCGGTCATGGATGGGATCTCAGCTCTCAACACAAAATAATAAACTTACAGGATTACTTTCATATAACCTATAAAACTGAAGTGTTCACTTGGTTTATTCAATGGCTATAAACTAGTGAGAATAACATGGTTTAGACTGGTTTTACTGTGCAATGTTATGTAGGGATTTAGAAAGGGAAAATAAAGAAACATGAAATACTTGGTCAAGTTTGTAAGCGAGTTTCTTTGCAAGGGGAGAGTGGGTGTTTATCTGTCACTGTGGATGAGATCATACCATCATTTTAACTTTTTTTAATGGGACTTCTTCACGAATGTGGTACTACACAGGCTGAGGAAGGATATCTGAATTTGTGAGTTCTGTGCCTGACCATACTGTATATACACTTTTTCACAGATACTATGTGCTGCTTACACTGAGACTCTGGAACTTGCTCCCACACTTGATCTAAAATAACCCAAATTTGCTAACCGGGAAACCAACCTGCAAGGCTCTGAAACCTCCAATTGCTTGGCAGATGGACAATAACAATATACCTATGTCAATTCCACTTTCCTGCTTTTCACCAGACCCTTCCATCTTTTTCCTCTCTAGAAACAAAACTCAGGCCTTAAATATTCTGTATTAAGGAAAAGGTCATAAGGGGCATGATCTTTGGTGGTGTTAACTATGAATTTCCTTGCATTGGATGGAAATTGGTTCAAAACAGGATGTAATCTGGAAACTAGGAATGACCCCTTCCCAACAAAAATAAGGAAATTCACTTTAATGCTAGAAATGTGAGTTCATTGTTTGTCGGAGGGATTTTGGTTGTTTGTTTAAGCAGCAGTTTCAGGGCCAAAGTTAATGATGTAGCCCTAGAATGGCAGAGACCTGGGTCTCTAACCCCTCCTCCACGTTGCTCTTTAACCCCGGGTGCACACTGCTGGGTGCAGCCCTCACACAGTGGCTGTGGGGTGAGGATGTTTGGGTGGGGAGGCATGCTGCGGCAGGCTGGGCACTCCATGAATAGTATTGGTCCACTGTTCTGGCTCCATTAAACCACTGGGCAAATTATCAGCCTAGGTTGTTCTGATTTCTGTGGCCGAAGTTACATGTCAGCACTCTTTAAATGCCACTTTTGTGGGTGTTATTACTTTCAGTGCAAGTTTTATGTGATTATAGAAATTTACAGTAGTTGAAAGACTCCAGTAGGTTCACCTGGGATAATTAATGTCTTGTTATGGTAATTAAACATCTTAATTCAGTCAGCACATTTATTTCCCTCATTTTCACTAGAAAACAGTGAATCATAGTTGTCTTTATCAAAGGCCTTTTTCACAATTCTGATGGTTTGAGAGCTTTGCTCTTATATAAAATTTTGTTTGGTACACGGAAAATATGTTTAACAATCTCAGATGGATTGCAGCCACAGCCGAAATCAGAGGAATTACAAAAGTATATAAAAAACAGGACAAAAATCAGTGGAATGAGATTTTAATTCAGAAGGGGAGTAGCAAAGAGTAACAAAATGGGAGATCACTGGTTAGAAATCAGTAATTGCAGAGACTAATTTGTGGATTCATAGATTCCAAGGCCAGAAGGGACCATTGTGACCATCTGGTCTGACCTCCTGTGTAACACAGACCACAGAACTTCCCCCAAAATAATTCCTAGAGCAGATCTTTAGAAAAACATCCAATCTTGATTATTAAACCATCAGTGATGGAGAATCCACCATGACCCTTGGTAAATTGTTCCAATGATCAATGACTCTCACTGTTTAAAAAAAATTGCACCTTATTTCCAATCTGACTTTGTCTAGCTTTAACTTCCAGCCATTGATTCTCTGCTGGATTGAAAAGCCCATTATTAAATATTTGTTCCCCTTTTAGATACTTATAAGCGATAATTGTCGCCTCTTGAATCTCTTTATCTATTTAGCTTAACAGACTGGAAGAGCCCAGTCACTATAAGGCATGTTTTCTAATCACTTTCATGGTTCTTCTCTGAATCCTCTCCAATTTATTAACATCCTTCCTGAATTGTGGGCAGTAGAACTGGACATGGTATTCCAGGAGCGTTTGCACAAGTGCCAAATACAGAGGTAAAATAACCTCTCTATTTCCTGCTCCAGATTCCCCTGTTTATACATCCCAGTTCGTGTTAGCTCTTTTGGCCACAGCATCACATGGGGAGCTCATGTTCAGCTGACTAGCAACCATGATCCCCAATATTTTTCAGCCAGTCCCCTGTCCTGTAAGTATGGCCTACATTCATTGTTCTTAGATAATAGTGGACATAATCAAATTACTGTGTTTATGAAAAAGTACAGGGTCTATGTAAGGATATTCCTTCCTGGTGTGGAGTGGATATCTTATCAAATATAAAATGTAACATTTAGATCTGTGTGTACAGTTTGAGGCTCTTTGTCTTGTACAGCAATGTTGAATTAAGGGAATCCAAAGGACTAGGGAATCTCATTCACGAAGACAGAATAAAAAAACTTGGCTCATGGCTGCTCCAGTCCTCATGGCTGAACAGAGGAATATGTAGGAATAAGGCTCCACCTCCTGCTTGGCTGTGTAGAACCATAATCCAGGTGGGCTCTAAGCATACGGGGGAGGTGGGAAAAGCACTTTCTGCATTCTGTAGACTCCCCCGAGTATGTATGGAGGAGGTGAAGATGGGCAGAAGAGGAGGGAAGTTGGTAAAGCCATGGCTCTCCCCTCTATGCACTGACCAGCAGACCTAGCTGGATGCAAAATGTTTGAAGCAGCATGTTCCCTCCCACAGAAGAAAAGGTGGTTCAGATAGAATTGTACTTCAGAGAAGTGTCTTTGAGGCATAGTGCCTTCCTGGTGCTCTTCCATTAGTGGCACAGCTACCTGCTGCTAATTAGGGTGACCAGATGTCCCATTTTTATAGGGACAGTCCCATTTTGGGGGACTTTTTCTTATATAGGCACCTATTACCCCCTACCCCCTGTCCTATTTTTTCACAGTTGCTATCTGGTCACCCTACACTGCTTCATACTCAGCACCATGCCTAAGGGCACTATCTAGTGCTAGCTGACATTGGTGCAAAGGTTGGTCCCTGAAAAGTATGTGTACATGTTCTCAAATAGGAGGACAACTTAGCTGCATTGGAAGAGTTTTACTCAAGGAAGTCCCAAACCTCTCAAAAAGCAGGAGGCTATATGTCAGGCTACAAGGGCAATAATGTATTGTTGAGCAATAACGTATTATCATGTTTCAAGTTGTCCCAGCTGTAGCCTGGCATTAATATTAGACTAGCATAAATGCTAACATATAATTAGATGAGGAATTATTATTTTTTAAATGTTTTAAAATAGTGGGGATCATAGTCATGCTTTCCTTCCATATCAGCCAGGTGCACAGGGGAAGGGATTCTACCATGGACAGGTAGCATTATAGCCAAGTAAAGACTGGGGTAAACAAAATACATGTGTAATTTGGTATTTACCCGGTGGAACTGGCATGAAGGTAGGTTTTCCAGTTCAGCTTTACAGTTGCACTAACTGGCTTTTCAAGGTAAAGAAGTTAATCAGTTTTCATTCAAGCGATTATGACAACTGTACTCTTGTTCTCTTTCCAGATGTCAGACTTCTTCCTAAATAGGACTTAAAAGAAACAGAGTTGATAGGACTCATGCTAGTGTTGAGAGTTTAGTTGTTATGAGATGGGGGCACTTTCACTCGCCAGTCAATTTTGGTGCCACACTCCATAGCCCTCTTCCAGGTGTTTCAGCTTCAGGTAGCTACGTGTTAAATAGAAGAGGGCTATTTTATATAGTTTTTGATGAGCAGCCTGGTGGTGGTTCTGAGCAAAACTGATGTGAGCCAATGAGAATGTAACCCCTGCTTCTAGCAAAGATTGAAATCTCTAGCCAGAATAAAAGTTGTGTCCCTTTTCATCAACAAATGAGAACACAAGGCATCATCTTTGTGAATTCTTGCAATACTTTCTCTGGAAAATTACACTATATGTAAAAAAATATTGTATGCCATATTAGCTTATGCAAAACATCTTGGGACATATATTGAACACTGCTGGTTTAGCTCGGATCTGCAAGCTGCTTTCCATAGGCCCCTCTTGCAGTATATCCTTTGGCCAGATTTGCACAACTCTATGTTCTTTCCATCAGCACACTTGCAGAAATGTCCATTCTGAAGTTAGAACAGAGTCTTTATGAAAAGCTTCTCCATGTTCCTTTATTGTTCTATTCTTGTTTGTAGTTCATGGTTACATTCTGGGTGCCATTCAGCCCAGTGGGTGGTTGTCACCACTTGCCCTGTAATCCCAAGTGCTTTAAATGCTCTGTCGATGCAGCTCCCCATGCCTGGGATGTGCACAGTCAGCAACAAGCATGCACTCTGCACAGCACAGGTACACAATACTCTGAGTATTCTGACTTCAGCAGTACTCTGACTTCAGCAGTTTTCCTCATGTAGCAACATAGTCACTCCCTGGTTTCCACCAGCTTTGATTACACCTGGCAAGATGACCCCAACTCCACACCCCACCATCTCCCCCACCGTCCTGAATATTCCCAAACCGTGTGCTCTGCAATGTCCAGCCCTTTCCTGGACCACTCAGAGGAATAATAAGGTTTGTTTGCTCCTCTTAAGAGACAAACTGCATAGCGTATCACTATATTTAGAGTGAACTATCACTTCAATTCAAACAGAGCACTGAGTTGGTTTAGATTTAAAGTAAAATAAGTTTATTAACAAAAGAATATGGAACTTTAAGTGAGATCAAGTATAAGGAATAAAGTTAGAAAGGGTAATGAACAAAAGTAAAAATATGCTTTCTAGTGACTAAGACTTAACAAAACTACAGTCTTGGTTCAAGGTAAGATTTTCACCACACTACCTTACAGATCACCTTGGTAACGACACTACCTCAAATTCAAAGGGTCTTTCACAACAAGCTTTTGGTAGCTTTCACTTTCTATACAGTTTTTAGATTTTACCCTACAGCTCTGTCATTCAACTATAGCACTGTATTATTGTATTAAACATAACATGATGGTTGTGCGTGTGTGTGTGTCTATAAAGAACTTCTAGGCATAAAGCATATCATAAGGATAAAAGAGGAAGGTATTTCACAACTAGCAAGGTTTGACTGTTAGCTTAGTTTACTAGCTGCTACAATTACTTAAGTCTCTTCTGGGAAATACGTAAGCAGCATCTTCTGTCTGATGTGTTTTTAAAGGCTTAGTTCTGAATTAGGCCATCTGTGGATGTACATTTTATTATTAAGCTCCATATATTCTGTCGTTGTGAGCTCCCCATATGTGTTGGAGGGCTCAAGGGGACACTATAGTATGTGAATTATTATGCCTCCCAGTGCTCCTGATCAAGTGATGTAACGCTACATGATCCCTAATGGAGGGCTGCAACTAAAATCCATAACACAGGATATAAATTAAAATGACTAGTAAAGCCTAGAGTAAGTCAAAGTACACCTCTACCCCAATATAACGTGACTGATATAACACAAATTCAGATATAACGCGGTAAAACAGCACTCTGGGGGAAAGGTGGATCAGCGCGTCAGCATGTCGGGCTGTGACACACCACTCTGAGCGGCGTGTTAAGGGTGCCGGGCCGGGGCCGAGGGGTTGGATAAGGGGCAGAGGGTCTCAGGGGGCAGTCAGGGGACAGGGAGCAGGGGAGGTTGGATGGTTTGGAGGTTCTGGGGGCAGGGCAATCAGGGGATGGCAATCAGGGGCGTTGGATAGGGCGTGGGAGTCCCAGGGGTTCTGTCAGGGTGCAGAGGTGTGGATAGGAGTCAGGGGACAGGGGGCAGGAGGGATTGGATGGATCAGAGGTTCTGAGGGGTCAGTCAGGGGGTGGGAAGTGACTACTAATAACGGAAATGCTCGAGGACAAAGCAAGTTCGATATAACACAGTTTCACCTATAAGGCAGTAAGATTTTTTTGGCTCCCGAGGACCACGTTATATCGGGGTAGAGGTGTATATGGGAAGAGGAACAGTTGCTGTGAATGCAACTTGAGCCTGATTCATGAGACTCTGGCTATTCCAGATGTGGGTTTTTCCTGTCAAGATGGTGTCAGCCATCATGAATTATAAGGAAACTAGGATGTGTGTTTTTATAATTACCTTCATGAGGACGGAGAGACTGGAATTGTTACTTTTTGTGGGGTTTTTTTATTTGCAGACCATTATTAATTTCACTTCTAATATCTTTTTCATAGATTCCACTTTCAAATGAATGGGGGAAAAGCCCACAATATGCTCTCAAATGATTTTTGAGGGTTACAGGGGAAATTATATTGAGCCAATAAATTTAATCAGTCAAATTAATAACTGCAAAATGCATAAAACACTCCTCCATGAAGCGTGGTTATTTTCCCCCAGTCACGTGAAAGATCCAAATAACTCATGTGTCATCGTTTTAAAAATTTTCTCCTGTAATTAAAGCAGAGAACAGTCGTCCTTCATGGATGAGGCTTTCTACAGTATTTAGTCAATAGAAATGGCTTTTTTAAAAGACTCCTTAAATCATTGCATGTAAAGGCAAGTTATTTGCAATCAGTCAATGGCTGCTTACAACACAGATGTATGTTTCTGAGCATGTGTGCTGAATGATAAGCCATAAAGTATTCCTGTCAGCTTATTGTTACTGCTGTTAGTATAGAACATGAGCGCTTGCTTTCAGGGACATGGCGTGTTCTTTTGTGATATTGTGTATATAAGAAGCCACCCTCAGCAAATGTAATGATTACTGAAAGTTATTACTAATGCACAATAAAACAGAATCAGACATTGCTAGTGTTAAATAAAATATCATCAGATTTGTTACCAGTCTCCTCCTGAGAATAGCATTTGCAGTCCATTTATATTTGGTGTATAGTTATGACACAATAAACGTAAGTCTGGTAAATAACACCAAGTGACAAGAAAAGTTTGGTTCATTTTCAACTCATTTTTATAGAACATACATCCAGGACCAGATTTTCAAAGGTAAAAAACTCTTACAAAAAACATTTTGCATGTTGGCATGTACCAGTGTTAGTTTCTGCAGGTGAGCAAATGCTTGCTCATTTTTTCAGGTGAACATGACTGGAAATTCAGCCCTTCATATTTAAGAAAATTGTGAGGCGCTTCAAGGGAGGAAGGGTGGTCCAGAGGGGCACAAGCCTGGGTGTCAGGGAAAAATGGGTTCTATTTTCAGTTCTGCCTTGTAATTGCCATCTGATTTTGGGCAATCATCAAAGGCCTAATTCTCCATTCCACTGCCACAGTTACACATCAGTGTAACTCCACTGAAGTGGAGACTCCGGCTTATTCACTCTGTGTCCCTATCTGGAAAATAGGAGTAATAATGTTGACCTGAGTAAAAGTTGTTGTGAGGCTCTTGAGTGTTTGTAATATGATCTGAGATTCATGGCAGGAAAGTGCTATATAAATTCAAAATAATAATAGTAACACCATTTTTAAACCAATTACACTTAAAACTACAGCTTTATTGTTTAATGAATTCTTAATGTATTTTATGATAAGATTGTGGCAAAAAGTCTGTATTTGCCAACAGTTACCACACCATGGTATCTCAGATGCAGAAATATTTACCTACTCATAATAATAGGCTATAACTACAGTATCTCAAACACTGAACAAACATTTTCTTTCTAAAAATAACAATTTAAACTGAATCTTCTAATTGTACCCATCACTGAACTAATATCCACACAATCTAAGACACATTCCTGATCCATCTGGGTAGACCTTGGAAGCCAACTGAAGCCCTGTTGATGATCAGTGGGTATCTGTGCTGGCTAGCATGACAATAAATTACCTTTTTGGCTGGGACAGTCCCCTTTTTAAGCTCTGTCCCAGACATCATGACTCTTTTGGCAAAACTGAGCATTTTCCCCATTTGTTCTTGCCCTGTGGGAGTCCTGAAGAATGTTCGAGCAAGAGCAAATGGGACAAATGTCCAGTTTTGCCAAAAAAGCTGTGATGTTTATGATGTCAAGTGGGGCTCAGGCCAGCAGCGATGGCAGGCAGCTCATGTTCTCTCAATGCAATTAGGTGAAGAGAGGGCAGGGAAGGAGGGAAATAGGAGCAGAGTGGGTCAAGAAGTGGTACAATGAGGAGGGGATAGGGAAAAATAGGAGGGAGAAGTACTGGGGCAGAAGGTCTATATCCACTCTGTGTTCTGTTTTCAGTTTAGGGAAATATGGACACCCAAGTGCTGGCACAAGATTCACCTGAGTAGATCAGCCTGCAGGATCAGAGCCGTTTTGTTACTGGTGATAGCAAAATGGTAATTTGGTAAACGCTGATTTTCTTATGGTAACTTTTGTTTCCTTATTTTTTTTTATTGGCTATCATTATCTGCTTTTTTAAAAGGGATTAACAACAATGTACCATGTAGGAGCTTTGTTTCTGAGTTCAAAGTATACCCACTGACAATTTCCTGGAGAATTTTACCCTGCAGTATTTTCCACATATGCATTCAAACCTTAAGTCATTAGAGCTACATGCAGCAGAATGCATTTTTGTTGCTAATTGGCTTTGAAAGTTCTTCATTTTCAGGGAGATGGGTTGTCTTTTAGTCAAGACAAAATATGGTGTCTAGAATCATGAAACAAAGCAGGCAGTGAAAGTCCTACCGAAACACAACAACACAGCTTTACTTTAGTGAGAACTTACTGTATTTCATAAATCTTTTAACTCATTTGAAAGCAGTTTTGTAAAGTAGCACTGATAAGCCCCAAGCACTAGTGTCTGAGTCTGTTCATAAAACTTTTCTTCTAACACAACTACTTCCTGATTCATTACCCATGAGTAAAAGAATGCAGGAAGAAAGGAAAAAAATAGGATTAAACAAAAAATGATTTCTTATAATTTTTACTGTTCAAATTGTGGCTGGATTACAATGTCCTTTACTATCATCTCTAAATAATTTAAAGTAAGCTGAGCAATCTAAATTCTTTCTGCCTAAATTATTTAGGGTATAAATGTTTCCTGTTGAATGCTTTTGTGGTCACATTATGTGTCACAGTCTAAGTGAATAAAACTATCTTTAATGCAATCATACAAAGGCAGTAGATAGAAATAATACATGAAGTGCATACTGTTATTTTGTTTCTCATGAAAATGATAAAGCATATTTCAGCAACAAAATTAATTTCTTATTTTCTTTAATAAAACCCAGGGCCTCTGGAAAAATGTGTAGGCCTTTTTTTTTGTTTTATTTTTTATTTTTGCACCATATGAAGTCAAAGGAAAAATTATTATATTTGACACTACTTATGGCAAAACTAGCTTTTACTCTCATGTCTCAAGATTTATCCAGACTTTTTTTATGTAAACAATAGCCAGTGTACAGGTATAACAAATTACCTCACTCAGGGAAAGCATGCCTTCTACCATGTATTCAAAATACAATGCATTATCACTCTAAAAGGACGCTTTCATATTACATTCTGTAGTGGTCTGGTAACTCCATATACCTTGACATTGGAGTAATGAAGAGTTTATTGTAAACTTTAAAGTCTCAGTCAAAAGTCCATTGAAATCAATGGAATGACTCCCACAGATTTCAATAGGCTTTGGTACGCTTTAGAGACCATAGAATTAGAAGCTAGAGGCCAGTAGCTCTGTATGATTTATCAGGATGAATTCACTGGTCAAGAAAATTATAAAAATTCTAACCAGAATTGCTTGCAGCAATCCTTGCTATCCCAATATAATGTAAAACATTGTATTGGTGTAGCCTATTGTCAGGTATGACAGTGTCTCTGCTTTTATATATCTCTTGACATAACACATCAAGATGGCTCCCCAATATGCCAACTTCTTCATGGGGTACACTGAGTAAGAATTTCTGGAAAAAGGCACCACAAAACCGATGCTATACCTGAGATACATTGATGATATTTTTATCTTTGGGATCGATGACCTAAACTCACTCACAGATTTCACCACAGCTTCAACAACCACCCCCATGGATCAAGCTCTCTCTAGAACATTCCCACACCAGCAACAACTTGCTGGACACCACGATTAACTTAAACAATGGAACCCTACAAACAACTATGTACAAGAAACCCACTATCACCACACTTATTTCCGCAGATCCAGCAAGCACCCCAGATGCACCAAAAAATTGGTTAACTCCATCCAGGCACTCAGATAGCACAGAATGTGTTCTGAGGAGAAAGGCTGGGATACACACATTAAAATACTTAAAACAGCCTTTACCAAATGAAGACACTCCTCCAGAGAAGTAGATTGCATCATGGAACAAGCCACCTGAACACCCTGAGAGAACCTGCTTTGAAATGTGTGTGAGGAGGTGGGGGGAATCCACTTACTGCAAAACTCCACTTGTCGCCTGCCACCCCATACTGGAACCCAGACAGGGTATCCTGAAGCAGTAACAACAAATATTTAAGGGGAACCACATCCTGAAAAATCTCTCCCAAACCACCACTTCTGGCCTTCAAACAACCAGCTAACCTTGCCAAGATCATCAAAAGCAAGCTCTCCACATACCAGGACACACCACCTCAAAGCAGCACCTGACCCTTTCAGAACAACATATACAAAACCTGCAAAGAACTCCACTCCTACAAGGATCAATACCCCAACAACACACCTTTCATGATTCATAGGTCCTACATGTGCTTATCACAACATGTGGGGGATCCTTATCCAGTGCATCAAAGGCCACAATAACAACTACATGGGTGAAACCAGACAATCACTACAATCAAATGAACTCATACAGAAAAATGATAAAAGACAAAAACACCTGATCACCCACGGGCAAACACCTTTCACAAAGTGATCACTCCATATCTGATCTTTCAATATTTGTCATCAAGGGAAACCTGCACAACATCTTCAAAAGGCAAGCCTGGGAACTTAGTCATAACTCTGCTAGACATCAAAAACCATGGATTTAACAGGGACACTGGTTTAATGGCTCATTACAACAATTTGTAAAATTCCACACTGCCTGATACCCTTAATTCCCCACTTCAAATCCTTTGTACATAACAATCTAACCCTCAATTGCCCATTTCATTTCAAGTGATCACCTGTAATGTTACCCCTTCTGCTTAACTGTCTGTGCCATCTTGTATTTAGCTCAGACACTCTGCTACCTTTCCCAGACCTGAAAAAGAGTTATGTGACCTCCAAAGGGTTGTACCTAGGGAGACCAGATGTCCCGATTTTATAGGGGCAGTCTCATAGACTTTAAGGTCAGAAGGGACCATTATGATCGTCTAGTCTGACCTCCTGCACAACGCAGGCCACGGAATCTCACCCATCCACTCCCGTAATAAACCCCTAACATATGTCTGAGCTCTTGAAGTCCTCAAATCATGGTTTAAAGACTTCAAGGTTCAGAGAATCCTCCAGCAAGTGACCCGTGCCCCACACTGCAGAGGAAGGCGAAAACCCCCCAGGGCCTCTGCCAATCTGCCCTGGAGGAAAATTCCTTCCCAACCCCAAATATGGTGATCAGCTAAACCATGAACATATGGGCAAGATTCACCAGCCAGACACCCAGGAAAGAATTCTCTATAGTAACTCAGATCCCACCCCATCTAACATCCCATCATAGGACATTGGGCATATTTACCGCTAATAGTCAAAGATCAATTAATTGCCAAAATTTGGCTATCCCATCATACCATCCCCTCCATAAATTTATCAAGCTTAATCTTGAAGCCAGATATGTCTTTTGCCCCCTCTGCTCCCCTTGAAAGGCTGTTCCAGAAATTCACTCCTATGCTGATTAGAAACCTTCATCTAATTTCAAGTCTAAACTTCCTGATGGCCAGTTTATATGTTTGTTCTTGTGTTCACATTGGTACTGAGCTTAAATAATTCCTCTCCATCCCTGGTATTTATCCCTCTGATATATTTATAGAGAGCAATCATATCTCCCCTCAGCCTTCTTTTGGTTAGGCTAAACAAGCCAAGCTCTTTGAGTCTCCTTTCATAAGACAGGTTTTCCATTCCTCAGATCAACCTACTAGCCCTTCTCTGTACCTGTTCCAGTTTGAATTCATCCTTTTTAAACATGGGAGACCAGAACTGCACATAATATTCCAGATGAGGTCTTACCAGTGCCTTGTATAACGGTACTAACACCTCCTTATCTCTACTGGAAATACCTCGCCTGATGCATCCCAAGACCGCATTAGCTTTCTTCACGGCTATATCACATTGGCGGCTCATAGTCATCCTATGATCAACCAATACTCCGAGGTCCTTCTCCTCCTCTCTTACTTCCAGCTGATGAGTCCCCAGTTTATAACAAAAAATTTTGTTGTTAATCCCTAAATGCATGACCTTGTACTTTTCACTATTAAATTTCATCCTATTACTATTAGTCCAGTTTACAAGGTCATCTAGATTCTTTTGTGTGATATCCCAGTCCTTCTCTGTATTGGCAATACCTCCCAGCTTTGTGTCCTCCACAAACTTTATTAGCACACTCCCACTTTTTGTGCCAAGGTCAGTAATAAAAAGATTAAATAAGATTGGTCCCAAAACCGATCCCTGAGGAACTCCACGGGTAACCTCCCCCCAGCCTGACAGTTCACCTTTCATTATGACCCATTGTAGTCTGCCCTTTAACCAGTTCTTTATTCACCTTTCAATTTTCATATTGATCTCCATCTTTTCCAATTTAACTAATAATTCCCCATGTGGAACCATATCAAATGTGTTACTGAAGTTGAGGTAAATTAGATCCACTGCATTTCCTTTGTCTAAAAAATCTGTTACCTTCTCAAAGAAGGAGATCAGGTTGGTTTGGCAAGATCTACCTTTTGTAAAACCATGTTGTATTTTGTCCCAGTTACCATTGACCTCAATGTCCTTAACTACTTTCTACTTCAAAATTTTTTCCAAGACCTTGCATACTACAGATGTCAAACTAACAGGCCTGTAGTTGCCTGGATCACTTTTTTTCCCTTTCTTAAAAATAGGAACTATGTTAGCAATTCTCCAGTCATACGATACAACCCCTGAGTTTACAGATTCGTTAAAAATTCTTGCTAATGGGCTTGCAATTTCATGTGCCAGTTCCTTTAATATTCTTGGATGAAGATTATCTGGGCCCCACAATTTAGTCCCATTAAGCTGTTCAAGTTTGGCTTCTACCTCGAATGTGGTAATATCTACCTCCATATCCTCATTCCCATTTATCATCCTGCCATTATCCCTAAGCTCCTCATTAGCCTCATTAGAGACTAAGTCCTGATTTTTGGGTCTTTTTTCTTACATAGGCTCCTATTACACCCCCACCCCCGTCCCAATTTTTCACATTTGCTGTCTGGTCACCCTAGTTGTACCTTCCACCAGCAGAAACTGGTCCAATAAAAGATTACCTCACCTACCTTATCCCACACCAAGGAAAAGCCATAGACTTAACAGAAAGCAGTTCCTAGAGGCACTGTTTCTCATAAGAAAAATGACTGGACACCTCCGAAAGCAAAATAAAAATAATCCCTTTCAATGTGTTAAAGTGCACTTATTCCACAGAATAGCAAATTTAAAAAAAAATTAAGAAGGGATTAAATAAATACAAATCCCTGCACCAGAACTATAGAAAAAATTAATTACTTAGTAAATACCTCAGCTCTGGCACCTTTTAAAAAAAAACAAACAAACAAACCAAGAACCCCGTACAAAGAAATAACTTTTCTGAGAAACCCAAAATTGTCTCATAGAGTGAAAGGTTCACTTACACTCCAGCCTCATGTAGAAACTCACCCATGAACACAAGATGTACGTGCCACTTAAATTCCACTCAGGGACTATGTAAACCCTATATAAGTAGTATTTAAGTGGTGCATAGACCTGATAGTTCTTTGCACAGGGGTGAATTCAGTCCATAATGAAGAACCATTGCTGTGACAATTTAACTTTCTGCGGGACCCTTTTATAAATAGGCATATACTTTTGCTGCTCTCTCTCCAAACAACCTGTTTTTATCCAACAGTCACACTCATTGTTCCCATTTATGCGATTAGCCTGGGGTAGTTACCAGCATGGTATGTAGTCTAGTATTTTCTGTCTTCCACAGATTTTTTTTCCTGAGAATATTAAATACCCGGTGGTTCTTGGCTTTGTGTCTCATTTTTCCTCCCTTCCAAAAAATGGATAATGAGGTGTCAGGTAGCAAACACAGTGCATGTATTTACCATGGTTATTATGCAATATCATAATTATAATGTAACCAACTGGCTAGTTTGTAGGTCAACTGAATTGTACTGGATGTAATCAGAACTGCTCAGCTGTACACCATAGATCCTATGTTGCCTACAGCTATGGGAATTTGTCCTTTATTTCAAGTAGTAAGAGGTCTTTACTTCTGGAAGAGGAGGCTCTGATGTCTATCCTAGTCACCAAGAAGTTCTAAATGCCCTGGAGTGTGAGCCATTGAATGGCCCTACTGTATATCATAGTGAAAACTATGTAGTCATAGCCATGGATTTGCTACAATATTTGTCAATATATTCTAGACTTTTGCTTGTTCTTAGTAAAAATAAGCCCAATTTTCTGAGCACACAACAGAATGGAAACTTTTTACAGCAAATCAGAGAGCGGATTTTAGCATTTCACGACATGTGACATGAATCATGTTAAGAGGGAAAAGCATGCCACCCAATGCTTTTCTGACTGGGCATATCAGGGTTGGCGGTAGCAAACCTTTCACTCCCTGCTGTGCAGCCTACTTGCTACAACAACCTTAATTGCTCTTTCAGTCTAATGTCTCACTAACAATAATCATGACTTGCCAGAGCAGTTACATGACTTTGTGATATACAGGGCTCAATTATGGTTCTTATACATTTGAGCTCTGCTAGGTCACCAACCCCTTGAGCCCTCTCCCCAGTCTAGCACAGCTTTTGCAGCGAGAAGTACAACTTGGTCTATATTGGTTTATTTATTCCTTCCGATTATTAATTTACATACTCCCATTTCTCTGAAACCCTTTTACCCAAAACTCCATATTATCTGAATTCCCTTCCTTGTCCCCCAGCATGGAGACACATTCTGCAGAGAAGAATATATCTCCATGCTGGGGGACAAGGAAGGGATTAGGATAATGTGGCAACTAGGATAATAAAGCAGAGACCTGGTCCTTGGCCAAGACTGCATGAAAAGGCCACCCTGCAGCTGAATGGCTCCTGCCCTCTCAATTGTCTGAATTCCTAATGATCCAAACAAAATTCTTGTCCCCCATGCTCTACTGTAAATACATCTGGTAGTACAACTTTTCTTTCCAGTTGCACAAAGAACTAGTCAGGAGGGTCTGACCTGTGATCTAGGCTGGTGTAAGAGAGGACTATAACTCCTTTGAAGTCAGTGGTGTTACATGGGTGCAAAACTTGGGCAAGTCACAATAGAATCAAGTCCTATGTCTAGTTGTAGACAAATATTGCTTAAAACGTAGATTACAAGCTCCATGGCTCAGGGACAGTCTTCTATGTCTGTAAAGCACCATGCATATTTATGTTATTACCACCAAATCTTTAGCTGGTATAAATTGGCATCACGCCATTGACTTCAATGGTACTAGACTGCTTCACACTAGTTGAGGATCTGGCCCAATAACTGTGACAAGTAATACACAGTGTATTTTTACTTATTATCAAAATTACTCCTTCCTTCACAAATTATTTCTCGTGATATTTCTCAGGTGGGCTGACTACAAGGAAAATACATTTGGATAGAACAGACTGGTAATTCATGGGAAGACTGGAAACGCAAACATTGGCTTGCACAGTAATGACATTTTATTGTATGCATTTAAAATAACTAGAACTTTGTTTCATTTTTGTATCTTTCTCATGTTTTTATTATGTTCTTTATCTGTAACTATTTTACAACTTTTAAAGCTTATTTTTCTACCATCACATCCCCTTTTGCTTTCCTCATTCAGTCTTTGCAAACAAAATCTAGTGAAACTTGCCTTTCACAACCATGCAAGGGAGCAACAAAAATGGGTTGCATAGCACAGACAGTAACTTATTAAAATTCTAGCAGAACTATACTCAGTAAGTTTGAGGAAACTTATGGAGAGTTTCTTAATACAGGAGATTATCAGGGAGCATATCCTTACCTGGTGTAAATGGTCACCCCTTCACTAAAGTCAACAGAGACACAACAGTTTATAATAGCTGAAGATTGGTCTCTGTAATTTATTGTGGGCAATGCAAGGCCCAATTTTTTAGTTCCTGAGTATCTCTTGTAATAGCTACATGAGGGGTGGATGGAAAACCATTGTGGTTCACAAAATAATATGAGGCTTCAAAATTTTTCTTCCTATAAAGCCAAGATCTTTTGAAGGCTTTCAAAGACTTCCTCTGGCATGGTGGTTGGGTACTAGCCTGCAGTGTAAAAAAAACCTAGGTTCAAGTCCCTTCTCCCTAACAGAAGAACATTTCAGGGTGAATAAAACAGCTTTCTGTGATGAAATAATACTTAACCAGCTCTAATTCACATATGCTATTTCTGTGGAAGGATGGATCATCAATATAAAGTGCAGAGTTCTTTTCATCGGTGAGGGACTTTAGAATTTCAGTGCTATAAACCAATCGGAAATATTTTTTGCCTTTTTTTAGTAGTAATTCCCTCTTGGAAGGAGTTTGATTATCTAGTACACATCCTGGTAGTCACTGTTCAGAGTGTGCTCATAGTCTATATCCAGTGCTAGTTAACAATTGTGGCAAAGAATGTAAAGAAGCAGGGTTTCATTCATCGTAAATCGCAGGATAAAGAGTTTAAGCATATTCCTTAATACCATTCAATTTCCCATTAATCCAACCAGTCCTTGTGCATTAGCCACTAAGAGAGGCTGCCTCTTTGTGGCAGCATAACATATAGATAGGATATAGACTATATAAGGGAAATAATATGCAAAAAAGTTTGCACATTTGTAGTTCACTCTCTAATAACTCCAGGCCACATTGCATTTTGACTACTCCTTGGAGCAAATGCAAATACATCTGTCCTGCCATGCAGATGATCCATGAGAAAGAAGAGATTCTTTGTTACTAAGCCACAAAAGCAGAACGCTCATTGTAATTCCTTACCTACCCTGTAGTTTGTAAGGCTTTCTTGTGATCCCAAGTTATCACTACAGTATGCAGCAAATCAATACTTCTTTGTGATGGTTTAGAGATCATTACAAGTAGAAGCTACAACACCAAATATTTATATAACTTTTTAAAATAAAACTATTTTGGCATTTAAAGTAGCAGGCTAAGGGGAGTTAATGGTTCAAGGGATTGTTATGGGATATTTTACATATATGTTAAATTTTAGCCCAGGTGAGTTGTGACCAAACTGACAGTTTAGTGAAATGCTATGCAGAAAGAATTGTGGTCTGAAGTTAGTCCACATCACAAAATCACTATCATCATTGGCAGTCTGTGCAGAAACTATCAAACAGATATGAAGTCTAAACTTCCTTCTGATGTTTTCTCCAGGTCAGAATTGAGGTCCTTGGGCGGGGTGATGTGAGGAAAAGTGTGCTCCTGCTGCTAAATCTCTTATGTGAATAAAGATTTCAGATCCAAAGGCTGTCAATCTAATAACGTTTGTGAGCACTTTGTTCTCTTAAGTAGCCTATACTTTCCCTTTATTTAAGACTCAGTGCACGTGACAGGCACTGGCCTGAGCTAATGGCTTTAGCAACTGAATAAGAAAAAGTTTATTACAAATACATTTTATTGACTGCATCAGAAACATGGTTGTTTTTAAAAAGTATGTAACAAACTGCTGCAGTAATATCATAATATGAGGTTCTACATGGGAAGATGCCATTCTTAACTTGCACAGCTCTTGCAGCGCTGTAACCCATTCTCGTTGCAAGAGGTACACTTGAGGGCTTTGAAAGAGTCTGTAAAACAGTTCCGAAAAACAGACATCTTGCTCCCACGGCACGCTGAGCACGGAAGGAAGCCAAAACCACCACAGGAAGGGCATTCATGGGGATGCTGCACTCTCTGCGCAAGGAAAAAGAAAGCAAGAGAGGAAAAGCGTTTCCATTAATGACTGTAATCTCTAGCAAAATGAGGATTCTGAGTCGGAATTCACTCTGCAATATCGTAGAATACCAGGGTTGGAAGTGACCTCAGAAGGTCGTCTTGTCCAACCCCCTGCTCAAACCAGGGCCAATCCCCAATTTTATTTTATTGCCACAGATCCCTAAATGGCCCCCTCAAGGATTGAACTCACAACCCTGGGTTTAGGAGGCCAATGCTCAAACCACTGAGCTATCTCTCCCATCCCCCCAATTCCTATTCTAGGAAACAGCAAAATCTGAACACTGAACTTGGTTTTTGTCGTCCTACTGCCATAGAATCTTGCTTTATCTGTCCTTTCAGGTGGTAAGAGCAGCATTCAGTGATCAACCAAGTTCATTACAAGTTGGTATATCTAACGTAATGCTTAAGGGTTTGTGTTTTCATTTGCCAAAAGAATTAGCCAGGTTCTACATATTTTATTGTCTAGTTATGATCTATTAGATAACTTAACTGGCCTGTTCTAAATTCTGGGGTAAGAAACATGGTGTTTTGTGTTTATACTATATATGGTGCATATTATAATAGTATGACGTGTATAATTTTTCATGTTTATGTTTGAATTGTGTGATTCAGCATTTGACAATTGCTCATATCTTAAAATGATTCATACCCTCTAAGCAAGGCAGAGCTCTTTAGAAAACAGGTATATACAAATCTAAGTATTGAGGAGATTATCTTAGGTTTTAATTGTAAACGATATATACCAGCCATGGGTCTGATTCTTCTCACATTTGTATAAATCAGGAGTAAATGCCTTTGAAATCAATAGTTACACTGGGGAAACTGGTGTGAGCAAGGAGAGAATAAGACTCAAATCTCTCAGTTGTTCCTGAATTGTTTTAATAATAATAAATTTGTTAGTCTCTAAGGTGCCACAAGTACTCCTTTTCTTTTTCCGAATACAGACTAACACGGCTGCTACTCTGAAACCTTTAATAATTCTGTCTTTATTTTCTTTTTCTTTTTATGATGCATTAAAGAGATTTAAGAAGCAGACTTAAATCTCCTTTAATGAAAACATCACCCTTAATTTAATGATCATCCTGGAGTTTTACTTGAGAGAAATGACATATAGCAAGTACTTACAGTAGCACAGGTGTGTGGGCTTTTTTAGAGCTGCTGTGTTGAGTGAAGGCTTTTAGGGTTCATTTACAGAAGAAAGGCAGTTATATATACAATCCCTGTTAGTATTTCCCAGAGGTATCATACTTAAATAATTAGTAAATTATGCTAAAATATGTACAGCGAACATACTGCTTTTTTGTAATTTCATCAAATGCAACAGAAGTGATGCAAAACTGTCCAAAAAAGTAGTTGTCTACTAGTAATGCAGATCAGTGTGCATAGCCACGTAAAAAGCGAAAGGATGAGGAAAGGCAGATCCCTAGCTGGTATAAGTCAGTACAGTTCCTTTGAAGTCAATGTCAGTTCATTTCAGTTGAGGATCTGGCCCAAGAATCTCTTAAATTCTTGTTTCCTAATGTATCTGATATGCTGCATGGAGCAGCATGAGATATGCCCCTGAAGCTGGGTGAGGGCAAGGGAGTGGTCCAGACCAATGACAGCATAAGCTTCCCAAATGCTGCACTGATAACATGGCAAGGTTGTAGAGGGGCATGATTAGTTTTATCTTGGGGCTCAACCTTCTAATGCTTGGGAAAGACTTGTGGAAAGCTTCTGTGCTTAAAATGTTTGCTGTATGTTTGATAGACGTGCTACATAAGTATACATGCAAAACTAGATAAATAAATCAGTGGTATGTAAAATGCCTACCTGATTCTGAGATATATAATCTCTACACAAAGCTGCAGAAAAAGATCTCAGCCAAAATGCTGTGGGAAAACATAACTTCCTGACCTCAATTTGGCCATTAGATCATCCCTCTGTGTGTGTGTGTGTAAGAATTATCATGCTGAAGAAGCCGATCCAGCATATACCAATGTTAGCCAAAGGCAAAGCGAGCTTTTGAATTCTTGTCAGGGTATAGAAAGTCAAACTTAGAGGTAATGTGAAATCCTTCTTGTTTTTCCCTGCATCTCACAAAAGTGGCTTTTACCACTGTCTCATTCAGCAAGCAATTCCTATTTTTGATTAGTCTCTGTGGGGAAGTGTTTATAGCAAAATTCATGTTTCATATCTAGCAATGCCCACATTTTCTGTGGCAGCTTATGATACTAACCTTTTTACTTATATGGATATTTTTGCAACTAACTCCAAAATTAAAAGAGAACCACATTCTTATAATTAAATTCCTAAAATTTCTATTTCTGGCATCATGTGAAAAAGCAATGGTGTGCCACCTAGCAACACTTAGTGAAGGGATGTAACTAGGGCTGTCAATTAATCAGAGTTAACTCATGCGATTGAATAAAAAACAATCACGATTAAAAAAAATTAATCATGATTAATCTCAGTATTAATCACACTGTTAAACAATAGAATACCAATTGACATTTATTAAATATTTTGGATGTTCTTTTACATTTTCAAATATATAGATTTCAATTACAACACAGAATACAGTGCTCACTTTAAATCATTTTGTTTACAAATATTTGCACTGTAAGAATGATAAACAAAAGAAATAGTATTTTTCCATTCAACTCATACAAGTATTGTAGTGCAATCTCTTTATCGTGAAAGCGCAACTTACAAATGTAGATTTTTTTTGTTACATAACTGCATTCAAAAACAAAACAATGTAAAACTTTAGAGCCTACAAGTCCACTCAGTCCTACTTCTTGTTCAGCCAATCGCTAAGAGAAACAAGTTTGTTTACATTTACAGGAGATAATGCTGCCCGCTTCTTATTTACAGTGTCACCTGAAAGTGAGAACAGACGTTCACATGGCACTTTTGCAGCCAGCATTGCAAGGTATTTACTTGCCAGATATGCTAAACATTCATATGCCCCTTCATGCTTCAGCCACCATTCCAGAGGACATGCTTCCATGCTGATGATGATCATTTAAAAAAAAATTAGTTAATTAAATTTGTGACTGAACTCTTTGGGGGAGAATTGTATGTCTCCGGCTCTGTGTTATAGCATGTCTCAGATTATGACCCAGTATGTTGTTCATTTTAAAAACACTTCACTGCAGATTTGACAAAATGCAAAGAAGATACCAATGTGAGATTTCTAAAGACAGTACAGCACTCAACCCAAGGTTTAAGAATCTGAAGTGCCATCCAAAATCTGAGAGGGACGGGGTGTGGAGCATGGTTTCAGAAGTCTTAAAAGAGCAACACTCTGATGTATAAACTACAGAACCCGAACCACCATAAATGAAAATCAACCTTCTGCTGGTGGCATCTTGACTCAGATGATGAAAATGAGCATGTGCTGGTCTGCACTGCTTTAGATGGTTATTGAGCAGAACCCGTCATCAGCATGGATGTATGTCCTCTGGAATGGTGGTTGAAGCATGGAGGGACATTTTTAAATGCAGTTATTTTTTGTACATAATTCTACATTTGTAAGTTCAACTTTCATGATAAAGAGATTGCACTACAGTACTTGTATTAAGTGAATTGAAAAATACTATTTCTTTTGTTTTTACAGTGCAAATATTTATAATAAAAAAATATAAAGTGAGCACTGTAAACTTTGTATATTCTGTGTTGTAATTGAAATCAATATATTTGAAAAGGTGGAAAACACCCAGGGGTGAAAGTAAAGCCGAAGACTTACTGGTATGGGGGCCGGCTCTGGCCCTGGGAAGGGGCGGGCCCTCGGGGGGAAGGGGCAGGGCTGAGGGTCAGCATCCCCCAGCCAGCCCATCTGCACTGCCTGGCCCACGCGGCCCGGGGCTCCAGCTGCCATTTAAAGGGCCCGGGGCTCTGGCCACTGCCACGGTAGCAGCAGTGGCAGCTGGAGCCCCGGGCGCTTTTAAATCGCTTTCGGCAGCCCAGGAGGGCAAAAGGGGCAACGACATTAAAGTGCTGCCACAGCAGCACTTTAAGCAGGGTCCTTTGCCATGGCAGCGCTTTAAGGACCCACCCCCCCCACGTCAGCAGCCCTGTTGGTAGGAACCCAGCAGCATTGCCGATGGGGGGCACAAAAGGGGCAGCAACATTAAAGTCAGCTGGTTACTGGCCAGTACTGGAGGCCACCTTTTACTGGTATGCCGTACTGGCCCATACTGGCTTACTTCAAAGTACTTACCCCAAAATATTTATATAAATGGTATTCTATTATTGTTTAACAGCATGATTAATCACAATTAATTTTTTTAATCACTTGTCAGCTCTAGATATAACCCTTTGAAAAAGTTGGATTTTGGGAGGGGAGGTCTAGCTTTGCCTTGAAAGAACTGAACTGGACTTGCTGAAAGACTGGACTGCATATAGTGAGTTCCTGTGTTCTGGATCTTCAGTGAAAATGAGTCATGACTGAACCTTATAGCTGATTTCCGGCAAAGCCATCTCTGTAATTTGTTTCATTCTAGACCATGAAAATAAACTGGTATTAACACATCAGTGGATGTACTCTGTGTACAGTTATGATCATAGTCTGCTCTAGCCTGCTATTTATTATTTGTACTTTAGTGGCACTTAATGGCCCCTACAAAGATCAGGACACCCATTGTGCTGGGTGCTGTACATACACATAGTAAGAGACTGAGGTTACATTCTAAGCAGATAGGACAGGCAAAGAGCGGGAGAAAAGAAGTATATCTGTTTTACTGATGGGGAAAGGAGAAACCAAGCTTGACTTGCAAGAAATCACACATGAACTCTGTGATAGAGCTGGGAATTAAACCCCTATCTCGTTGGTCCCAGACCAGGGCTTTAACCACCCATCCTTCTGGAGAAGGATGCTAGAGGCTCCGCCTACAAACACAGCTTAACTGCATGTAAAGCTGTCTCACTGGCCAGTCCTTTTGAGCCCAGAGGTGGCCAGTGGATGGAGGAGTGAGGGGCATTCTGCTACCCTAACTGCTACTACTGCTAAGTTCCCTCAGGAACACCCATTTGTTGAGTGGAGATGGTTTGGTCTCTTTTTCAGTTGTACTGTGTTGGATGTTGCTTTTTGTTGTGTTCACCATTGTGTTTCTCTTCTATCAGGATCAAAGAATTTGCTGTCTGATTAAATATCAGACTCCTTATGCTGGATTTGTCCCAGCTCAAATCATGGAGATTGCATAAATAGGTCTTACAGAGGATAAATGTCTTGGGTCTTCTCCCTGTCAAATTCAGGTACAATGGATGTGGACTGTTGAGTTTGGCATAGTGGCAATCCGTTCTGATGGGGCTGGAATCTTTGCTGGTTTGTAACATTAAGTAGTTGTTGGTTTTGAAAAACAGGATTTGTGATCAGTTTAAAACAGAAAGAAAGGAAATACCTAGCAAATAATTTAATTTTAACAGCACAACTTCCATTTGTAGTTTCTCCAGAGAGTTTGTAAAAATACAATTACCTCAATTTTGGTTAAGAGATCCTGCAGCTCCCCTGATTCATTCATTGACAGAATTTTCTCAGCTCCCTATTAGCAAAAAGAAAAAACACAGCAGATTTACCATTGAGGGGACTGGAATTACCTGAGGGTTTACTCTTGGAAATGTAACTAGGTTGAAGAAAAGATTGAATTTTGTTCACGTGAAGTATTTTTGTTATGAGATGAACCTTAGGATGGCTGAAAGGTGAAAATAACCAACTCAAGTTCCTGAAAAGCTGTCCAGGGTTGGTTATTGAACTCTATATTGCATTTTTCTTGGGAATTCACCACAACTTAATTATAGGTTTCAGAGTAGCAGCCGTGTTAGTCTATATCCGCAAAAAGAACAGAAGTACTTGTGGCACCTTAGAGACTAACAAATGTATTAGAGCATAAGCTTTCATGGGCTACAGCCCACTTCATCGGATGCATAGAATGGAACATATAGTAAGAAGATGTATATACATACAGAGAAGGTGAAAGTTGCCATACAAACTGTGAGAGGCTAATTCGTTAAGATGAGCTATTATCAGTAGGAGAAAAAAACCTTTGTAGTGACAATCAAGATGGTCCATTTAGACAGTTGACAAGAAGGTGTGAGGGTACTTAACTTAGGGAAATAGATTCAATATGTGTAATGACCCAGCCACTCCCAGTCTCTATTCAAACCCAAGTTAATGGTATCTAGGTTGCATATTAATTCAAGCTCAGCAGTTTCTCCTTGGAGTCTGTTTTTGAAGCTTTTCTGTTGCAAAATTGCCACCACTAGATACCATTAACTTGGGTTTGAATAGAGACTGGGAGTGGCTAGGTCATTACACATATTGAATCTATTTCCCCATGTTAAGTATCCTCACACCTTCTTGTCAACTGTCTAAATAGGCCATCTTGATTTTCACTACAAAAGTTTTTTTCTCCTGCTGATAAAAGCTCATTTTAACTAATTAGCCTCTCACAGTTTGTATGGCAACTTCCGATTTATCTGTATGTGTATATAATATATATATATACACACATATCTTCTTACTATATGTTCCATTCTATGCAACTTAATTATAGAGACTGTTTTCGCCTTATTTTACATTATGCACTTCCTGGCAGAATAGAAAATGTCTTATATGTCAAAAATACAATTATATAAATATACACTGCATCAGAGAATGTAGCTAAATGATATCGGGGAAACTGTATTTCAACTATTCTGGCAGGTGAGTATTGAATTCAGACATAACATTCCTAATAAGAGTGAGTAAGGACAATGAAAATTCTGTAACAACATTGAAGTCAAAACTCTGTAGTGAATAATAATAATGAAGCCCTAGTACATTAGGCCTTTGGAGATTTCTGTCATCTGAATCAGAGTAGTAATGAAATAGTTTCTCATTTTTCTTTCTGAAAGTAAATGTTCAGAGATTAGTACAAACAAAATGAACATGCCAAAGAAGATGTAAAACTTTTTATTTTCTGTTTTTTTTTCTTTTTGCAACTAATTGAGGGTCCAATTTGAATGTTTTGCATTTAACTTATGTAGCTATGAGTGTCTTGAATAATAATACCTAGCTCTTACATAGCACTTAATCTGTAGTGCTCAAGGTGCTTTACAAAGTAGCTAAACCTCACTATTCCCATTTCACAGATGCAGAAACTGAAGCACAAGGCATTCAAGCAACTTTCCCAGAGTCACCCAGAAGGCAACTGGTGGCAGAGCCAGGAGTAGAATTCTGAGTCCCAGTCCAATTCTCTAGCTACTAGGCAACTCTGTCTCTCCTGTAGCTCAGTAGTTACTGTCATTGCACCAAATACAAAGTACTCTGGATAAGAGGCTTCTGTATGTGCATATCTGAACACACACTTAGTTCAACTGACAATATGTTGGAGTGTCACATACTGGTATCCTGTTCTCCATGGCCAAATGCTGCTTCTCCCCTACCTGCACCGTGCCCCACCTCCCTCCCCAAGTCCCCTGTGGGGGCTGGGAAGGCCCTGAATGCAGACAAATATATGTTGTTCTACAGAACAGGGAGGCAGGCCATGTGCAGGCCAAACAGAGGGACTCAGTGCACACACCATGGGACTCTACTCCATGATACTGTTTCTGTGGCAGCTGGGATGGGAGTGTGGTGAAAGATCAGCCCAGAGGAGGAGTCAGTGAGTGGCTGGTGGTTATGCCACTAGGTGGAAACACAGAACTGAAACCCTTGTGCATGGGAGTATACGGGTCCCCAATTACTTCTACAACCTATTAGTTGACTGGGACAACAGAGTGGAGGCACAGGTGTTCTACAGATCCTCAGATGGTATAAATTGTCATAGTTCCATTAAAGTAATTGGAGCTATGACAATTCTTACACCAGCTGAGGATCTGCTTGTATCTAGCATTGGGGAAGATTCCTCATGCCTGCCCGCCCAACTTAGATTCCCAGCATAAAGTTGTTTTGCTTTAACTTTTGCCGAGGAATGGCATTTTTTTTCTCTCTCAGGCAGACACACCAGATGCTGTGGGTAATTTCTCTGCTATAGCTATGGGCTGTTATTCAGCGACACAGTTTATAATTAAGTATTTTATCTCTTCAAATGACAACATATGAATATTTTAGCCAACACTTATTTAACAACGGATTGCTATTCCATTATTTCACATTTACAGGAATTGAAAAGGAGAGGCAATATATATCTGGCTGTGGTTAGTTACAGAAGCAAAGCTGACTGTGCACTCAACTCTGCCACCTTTGTTCATGGTGAGTAGTGCCTTCCTCCATGAGTTGTCCTATTGAAATCTACTACAGATTATGGGCTGATGGAATAGCTGCTTCAAAGACTGTTCCATGGCCCTCTGTGACACCTACACAGGGACTTCTATGAGCCACTCCCACTACACCTTTAGCTTGAACGCACCACCCCTTCAGTTCACTGGGATGACTGGGGGAGGGTGCTATTCAGTGTGGGTAAGACTGGCAAAATCTGACACATGAACATCCCAGTCACACAAGTGACTGTTGCTACAAAGCCAACATTTGCCAACAAATACAATAGTGTTTGCTGAGGCCTATCTATATGAGGTGGGAGGAGCTAAACTCATGAGTACACCAGTGCAAACCCCTGATATAAATGCACTGCACTGGTAGAAGACACAGGTTGCACTGCTGTGATTTACCATGCAATGTAGCAACATTTAAGGATTTACTATTCCACTGATGTAGATACATCAGTGCAAATTCCCTAAATCTAGACAAGCCCTGAGATGATTACAGTTTATTTCTATTTAGAATAGAAATATCTATTGGTGAAAACCATTTCTGTGGTTCCTATTTTATGCTACTTTGATACTGGATTGTAGTGTAAAGCTACTGTCACAACAGTATAATTCAAAATTTGACATGCTTTCCATTATGAACACAGGTTTGAAAGGGTTTATATTTCAGCTTGCATTCAGCTAAAACTTTATCATCCCAGCTGCAAACCAGAAATTCACATTACTGCATCTTTTTTTAATGGTACAGTAGTTAGCAATAGTTTTAAAGTCTTTAATATGCTTTTTTCTGATTAGTCTGAACTAGGGCTGTCGAATAATCGCAGTTAACTCATGTGATTAACCCAAAATAAATTAATCATGCGAAACATTCACATGCGCCTTCATGCTTCAGCCACCATTTCAGAGGACATGCTTCCATGCTGATGATGCTCATTTAAAAAAAAATGCGTTAATTAAATTTGTGAGTGAACTCCTTGAGGGAGAATTGTCTGTCTCCTGCTCTGTGTTTTACCTGCATTCTGCCATATATTTCATGTTATAGCAGTTTCAGATGATGACCCAGCATGTTGTTTGTTTTAAGAACAATTTCACTGCAAATTTGACGAAACGCAAAGGAGGTATCAATGTGAGATTTCTACAGATAGCTACAGCACTCGACCGAAGATTTAAGAATCTGAAGTGGCATCTACAATCTGAGAGGGACGGGGTGTGGAGCATGCTTTCAGAAGTCTTAAAAGAGCAACAGTCAGATGCGGAAACTAAAGAACCCGAACCACCAAAAAAGAAAATCAGCCTTCAGTAGGTTGCATCTGACTCCGATGATGAAAGTGAACATGCGTCAGTCTGCACTGCTTTGGATCGTTATCAAGTGGAAGCCATCATCAGCATGGACACATGTCATCTGGAATGGTGGTTGAAGTATGAAGGGACATATGAATCATTAGTGCATCTGGCATGTAAATATCTTGCAACACCAGCTACAACAGTGCCATGCAAACACCTGTTCTCACTTTCAGTTGACATTGTCAACAAGAAGCGGGCAGCATTATCTCCTGCAAATGTAAAAAACTTGTTTGTCTGTGCGATTGGCTGAACAAGAAGCAGGACTGAGTGGACTTATAGGCTCTAAAGTTTTACATTGTTTTATTTTTGAATGCAGTTATTTTTTGTACATAACTCTACATTTGTAAGTTCAACTTTCATGGTAAAGATATTGTACTACAATACTTGTACTGAGTGAACTGAAAAATACTATTTCTTTTCTTTTAACACTACAAATATTTATAATAAATATAAAGTGAGCCCTGTACACTTTATATTCTGTGTTATAATTGAAATCAGTATATTTAAAAATGTGGAAAACATCCAAAAATATTAATATAAATAGTATTCTATTATTGTTTAACAGTACGATTAAGCACGGTTAATTTTTTTAGTTGCTTGACAGTTCTATTCTGAACTAAAAATGAAATGTAAGAATATTTTACAAGGAGCTAATCTATATTGTGGACCTGGGACTCTAAGAATAAAAATTAAGGCTCCATTATTTAGGTCAGCTACTGTGTTATCATGATAGCTGCTTTTCATAACATCTGTATCAATGACACAGGCTATGGGCTAGATTATGCCCTGCACTTATGCAGCTGCACTGGGGTGGTAAGAAGTAAGTATTCTGCCCCTTCTGAGGCCAACATAAGGGCTATCCATAATTACAGCTCTAGTACTCAGGGTAGCACACAGACACAGTTCCTGATGGACACAGGCATAGACTACTCCCCTGTATGCATGTGCATCAGGGACAGAGAGTGGGTTGTGATGACAAGCTGAAAGATGACACAACCATAAGCCTCCCTCCTCCTCCTACATGTACCAGCTGAATGTAACACCCTTTAAATAAGTGTAGTTACTTATTAATTACTCCCACACCCAGTCCTCTGCGGGTAGTACAGCTCCCTAGCACCCCCTTAGCATGGGCTCCATGCTAAAAGCATGATCTAGCCCAGTGGTTCTCAAACTGTGTGTTGGGACCCCAAAGTGGGTTGGAACCCCATTTTAATGGGGTCGCTAAGGCTGTCTTAGACTTGCTGGGGCCCAGGGCCAAAGCTCAAGCCCAAGCCCTACCGCCCAGGGCAGCGGGGCTCAAGGTTATAGGCCCTCTGCCTGGGGGTGAAGCCCTCGGGCTTCAGCTTTGGCCCCCCACCACCTGGGACAGTCGGGGTTGGGGTTTGGCTTTGGCCCCACCACCCGCAGCAGTGGGGCTTGAGCGGACTCAAGGTTCGGTCACCCATCCTGTGGTCGTGTAGTAATTTTTGTTAACAGAAGGGGGTTGCAGTGCAATGAAGTTTGAGAACCCCTGATCTAGCCCTATGTAGGTAGCATGCTAAAATAGATTTAATTGTACCTATTCCATAGACACCATTTTTATGTTAATGGGAGCTCTTTCACTGAGTGTGCACTCGCTCTTTCCAGGGTGTTGGAGCAATTTGTATAGTGGGGGTGCTGAGAGCCATTGAAACAAACTGTAAACCCTGGATATGATGGAAACCACTTCAAGCCAGGGGGTGTTACTGCACCCCCCACACCTCTAGTTACAGCACCTCTGGCTCTATCTTCAGACTATTGCAGTACAGGGGTCTCTGAGACTACTTCAGTATGAAGAACTGAAATAAACTAACTTCAAGTGCTGGGTTTACTAGCAGGATCTAGAATTATGATCCAAATAATCAGGTTATTCATCTTAGACCCTTAAATCCACTAAAGTAAAAAGCCTGCCCTTCTACCTGTTTCATTTTTGTTTGTTTTTTGAGTAAATCCTTCTCTATCCCACAATTAAAGAACTATCTCACAGTGTGAAGAATTTCTAGTGAGAGGAAAGCTATCTTGTTGGATGAATAGATGCTATCATCCATTAGTAATCTAACATTAACCTAATATTAGTGTGGATTTAAATGTAAGCCACAGCACTTAATGCTTGTATTAACGGTTTTGCACAGAAATGGCAAACAAAAGGCATACATGAAAAGGGGTCCTGAGGTGCATTGTCTTAAATAATTATTTTCTTTTAATTTTTCTTCAGTCAGACTGAGTTTTAATGCACAGGAAAGTAAGGAGTAAGTCACACACTTTGAAGTCCTTGTTTAGCAATGGTTCAATGAGAGTTTTGCCTGAGGTTAGGACCTAACTCCCTAAGGATTTGGTCTAAGAGAATTGGCAAGAGGCATAGTTCAGGGACATAAGGTGGAAGCTTTCCTACACTGTCCTGCCAATGCACCATATGCCTTACTTGCATGAGGAGAATTGCAGATGTTGTCTCTCTCTGAGCAAGGACTAGCTGACAGTGTCTGTATGGGAATTTAGTGACATGCATGTCTTTCTATATACACTAAGTTAGAGTGTGATGTGAATGAGGTATGTTGATTGTAGATACATGAAGATCATGTCATGATCTGGGACCCTGATGCAGGATCTGGGCCTAAAGCTGTCTCTGAATTTCCTTTCAACTTTATCCCCTATCTCATTGATATGTGCATTCATTTATTTTTCATTTGGTTTTTCAGACTGTCTCTAGTTTAAAGAGAGCTATCATTCACACAAAACTATTTTTATCGACCAGTAATGATAAGGAAAAATAATATTATATTTTAATGGAACTTTAGTGAAATAAATCTGCTGCTGTATGGTTGGGATTTATTAAAAGTTTGAAAAGATGAAGTGAGAACAAATGTCACTAAAACAGAATCATCACTCTCTACCCTCCACCACACTGCAGTGAAAGTGCATTTGAGTTTAGATTAAATCCATCGCTGTCTTTGGGAGGAAAGTGTATAGTTGTGAATAGAGCTGTGCAAATAACTGATTTTTCAGTTCAGTGGCAGTTCCAAAAAATAATAAAATAAAATAAATGTTTTGTTCAACCCAAAACAAAATGGTTTGATTTCTAGTTCTAAAGTGTTTTTTTAAAATAAAGAAAAATTCAAAATAAAAGTATAAGAGTTGAAAAAATACAATATTTTATTTTGCAAATGCCAATGTTTCTATTTTTACAGAACCTTGTTTTGGATTTTTTCCAGTCAAAACAATTCAGTGAATTTGACATAAATTTACAAAATGTTTTGGTTGACTTGAGTCTTCATTTTTCTCAGAAAAAAATTTCTTTGAAAAATTTCACCTCGCTCTAGTTATGAATACTTCCATAATAGTAGAAGAAACACCTTTAACATGACATCTCTTGGTGTGGTAGTTAGTTGCGTTGGTAAAACATCCCCCTGTATTCTAGGAAATCTTGTTCTTCAGTCTATAAATCTGCTTTTACGTTAGTAGAGTAAAGACTGACTCCTCTGCCAAAAAAGCATATTCTTTCTTGGTTTGGTCCATCTCTCTGGATTGCCGGCTTGACTGTTGGGTTCAGATTCTATAACACCTTAAAATGACACTCTTTTTTCATATACATTCTTACTATTTGCTTGGCTTTCGGCAAGTTTATCCCCATCCAGAAAATGAGAGAACATTTGTACTAATGTCAAATCTGTCAGTGAGAAAAGAAATATAAGGGGAGCTTGAGTGCATCAAGTCCTGTTATTCACTGAAGATGTTTATTTTATTAAGGTCATTGTGCAAAATTCTGGTCTCACTTATGCTGTCATTAATCCAGGGTAACTTCTTTGATTTTTGGCCTAGTATCTTCATGCCACAGGTGAGTGCATATTGACTCCTTTTAGAAGGCTGAATGGGATGTGTGTGGCATAGCAAGTGATGCTTAGTATTACCCACAGTTCACAAACTGTAGTTTATGAAACACTGGTCATCTCCATGGAAGAGTAAAGTATCTGTAAGAGGTAGCCCAGCAAGCTCCCATGTATAGAATATCTGTTTCTCAGATTGCCATTAAACAATTGCAGGAGACTAAGATTCAGCAGTTACTGCTGGATTTATCAGTTTATGAAGGCAACACTTGTAGTATCATTGATCTGTAGATTATAAGGCCCAAGGGTACCTTTATGATCATCAAAAAGAAAAGGAGTACTTGTGGCACCTTACAGACTAACAAATTTATTTGAGCATAAGCTTTCGTGAGTTACAGCTCACTCACGAAAGCTTATGCTCAAATAAATTGGTTAGTCTCTAAGGTGCCACAAGTACTCCTTTTCTTTTTGCGAATACAGACTAACACAGCTGCTACTCTGAAACCTGTCTTTATGATCATCAAGTCTGACCTCCTGCATAACAAAGACCCTAATTTCTCACTGAACTAAAGCATGTCTTTTTAAAAACTGGCTGATATTAATATGAATAATCCACTGCATTCCTGGATAAATTGTTCTAATATTAATTACCATTGCTGTATCTTACTTTCAGTTTGAATTTATCTTGCTTCAACTTCCTGCCATTGAATCTTATTATGCCTTTGTCTGCTAAGTTAAATAGCTCTCTGCTATGAGAAATATTCTCAATGGAGGCATTAATAGGCTATGATCAAGTTACCTATTAACCTTGTCTTTGATAATATAATCGGGTTGAGCTTCTTAAATCTCTCATGGTAAGGCAGGCTTTCTAGACCTGGAATAATTCTTGGGGTAACTTTTTTTTTTTTTCAACCCTTTCCAATTTTTCAACATCTTTTTTTAAAATGTGGAGACCAGACATGACATGATATTCCAGAAATGATCTCACCAAATATAGACATAATACCACCTTCCTGCTATGACTCTACATCCTCTGTGTACACCCTCGTAGCCATACCAGCTCGTGTTCAGTTGGTTATTCACTATGACCTATAGGTCCTTTCCGGAGTCACTGTTTTGGATGATACAATCCGTCATCCTGGAAATATGACTTACAGTCTTGGTTCTTGGATGCATGACCTTGCATTTGTTCATATTAAAATGCATGTTGCTTGTTTCAGGGAGTAGACACAGGCTTATATCACTTTATATAAAGACAAATAACAACTTATTACAACCTTTTAATGAAGCAGGGGGTTGTGTGGCAACAGTAACTACTGTCTGAAAAGATTTCAGAGTAGGAGCCATGTTAGTCTGTATCCGCAAAAAGAAAAGGAGTACTTGTGGCACCTTAGAGACTAATAAATTTGTTAGTCTCTAAGGTGCCACAAGTACTTCTTTTCTTTTTGTCTGAAAAGAGTGGGTTTACAAGAAATAAGAGGCCCAAGCGAAAATGGCAAACTCAAGGACATCTCTTGACCCTGTTTAGCCTACAGAATGAGTCCCTTTCCTTGCTCATTATCCCTCATAAAGTTAATGACCCAACCCACATCTCCTCCGCCATCTTTGAGGAGGGTTTTCCCAGCACAGAGGAATTAATCCAACTCCAAGCTGCAGTTTTTTCATAAGGGGCTGGGGGCGGGTAGCGAACAGAGTCAAGTATTCATCTTTACACATCCACAGGATCCTACTGTTGGACAGATGATCTCACCCATTGCAACAGGCAGTAGTCAGACATGTTCATACAGCTGGGAACCTTGCCACAAAATGAGAATACTGTGAATGTAGTATTGTTACATAGCCTAGAAAAGGAAAAGCTAAATTTAGTCTTCAAAAAGCTAAATTGCTGGCTTATTGGTCTTTAAAAAGATATTATTAATGCCTACCCTTTAGGAGTGCTGACCTCTGCAAGATGGGGAAACACTAGAGGCTTGTTCTGGTAACAGATGCACAATAGTTACACCACACTCATATTAGTGGGACAGTGGTTGTAAGGCCGTTCACCATTCATACCACCAAAGGAAAGCCATAGAATATTTTGTTGCAAAATACAAAAGCGTTTTAGAGTAGGGTAAATGCATCAATTCGCTGCAATGACATCGCTACTTAAAAAGAAAAGGAGTACTTGTGGCACCTTAGCGACTAACAAGTTTATTTGAGCATAAGCTTTCGTGAGCTACAGCTATGCTCAGATAAATTTATTAGTCTCTAAGGTACCACAAGTCCTCCTTTTCTTTTTGTGGATACAGACTTTAACACAGCTGCTACTCTGAAACTTGTCATCGCTACATAGTTTATAATAAAACAATTGGTATTTTCTTAAAGAACTACATACAAATGTCATCATCATCATAAGTAAATCTTCACAGAGTATGAAGCAAATAAAAATCTAATTCTTAAACCTGCCACCACATTAGAACTGGCCAAATGAAGGGGAGAAATATAATATTATAAAAAAATGTGAAATTGATTAAATGGATATAAAACTCAATTTCTTCAATCAGATCTCTAAGATGAATGAATAATGGAAGATAAAATTAATCAAATGTTTCATATGAAGATAAATTATTCGATAAGTTCTACTTTAACTTGCAAAATATCATTCAACCAGCCCCTTTGCATATTTTACATACATCCTTTTCTCCCCATCCCCCCTCCACAAAAAACCCCTGGGGCTTTACATCTGACTGGTCTCTGACAGTTCTGAATGCCCTTGGAAAAGGATAAATGAATGCTACAATTCCTTTTTTGTATCACCTACTTGCTGAAAATGCTGAGCTATTGAAGTAGAGTGAAAAATCAGAGGCTGAGCATAACTTGTTCACTTGTCTGTTACTTAAGCATGCCCCCCAACTTTTCCCTGTTTGTTTTATCCACCTGTTGCATCTTGTAGTAACTAGATTGTGGGCTCTTTGGGACAGGGACCATGTTTCGCTGTGTATGTGTACAGAGCCTAGCACAATAGGGCCCCAATCCTTGATTGCTCCTGTAATACAAACAATAAAAGAAAATAATTTCCCATTCTTATCGGTTAGCATCTACACACACACACTGCAGAGTGAAATTTAAACTTGTGCAGAACTTACCCCAAGATATTGGCCATCAATAAAGACAACAGGTAGTGATGGGATTTCACACACCCTCCTGCATCTTTCTTCTAGTTCTTTTCCATAATCGCTGTTCAGAGCAATGTTTTTTTCTTCAAATTTCACTCTGTGATTTTGGAAGATCTTTCTTACTAGCTCGCATCTTTCAAACGTGGTTCTCACCACACGAAGGCTGGTAGTGTAAATTACGATGCGACCAAATTCTAGAACTGTAGACACCTGGAAAACGAAATGTTTTTATTGTTCACTCCAGTAAATAAAATGTTAGTAGTTACATTTATTTCATGGCTGTACCAGTACCTTTCAGTGATTATTCTGTTCTTTTGAAATATTATTTAAGCAGTAAGCACATCTTAACCTCTTTTCCAAAATTGTTGTTTTGTTTTTCTCTCCTCAAACATAAGTATGGAAGAGGATGAGGTGTGATCTTGGATTAAGCTGTCATAATTGCCATGCAGGGGCCCAATTAAGAGGACTTATGTTGGCTTTGCAAGCAGCTTTGAACAGTGATGAATCAGCCCCACTTGTTCCAGTCTCTAAAACAATGGTTCCCAAACTTGTTCCGCCGCTTGTTCAGGGAAAGCCGGGCTGGGCCGGTTTGTTTATCTGCCACATCCGCAGGTTCAGCCGATCGTGGCTCCCACTGGCTGCAGTTCGCTGCTCCAGGCCAATGGGAGCTGCTGGAAGCGGCGCGGGCCGAGTGACGTACTGGCCGCCGCTTCCAGCAGCCCCATTGGCCTGGAGCAGCGAACCACAGCCACTGGGAGCCACGACTGGCCAAATCTGCGGATGCGGCAGGTAAACAAACCGGCCCGGCCCGGCAGAGGCTTTCCTTGCACAAGCAGCTGAACAAGTTTGGGAACCACTGTTCTAAAAGCACAAATACACAGTTATCCAGCTGTGACCTTCATCTAGGTATGTGATTAATCCACTTTTTGGGGATTTGCCAGATCCTGTATCAAATACGGTTTTGTTTTTCCCCTATCAGTTGGGGACTAGGGACCCATATAGCCAATGATATCTTGATCTCACATTATAGTACAGGGGTAGTACATTATATCTTGATCTCACATAATAGCACAGGGGCAGTCAATAGGCAAATTGCAGACCAAATCTGGACTACCAGACGCTTTTGAACAGACCCCCAAATATTTTTATTTACTTGTTTTCATTTAGTATTATCATTATTTTCTCTGGAGTCTGGACTTCGACTATACCTTGACCAAGAAATGTAGACCTTGACAAAAAATAAATGATTACCCCTGCTAGAGCCCTTGCTATCATGATTCCTCATGAAAAGCCAATGCTACTGCTAGGAAAAAAGGATGCAAGAGAAAGGCAGACAATTTTGTCTGTCTAACTGAAAAGGACTGGCATCTCTTGAGAGGCAGCTCAGTACTTCCTGGTCTTTGCTGGGGATTCAACCAACAGTTTTCCCTTTTAAAATGGTAAATTTATAATAAGGGTCAGATCCAAAGCCTATTGTAGTCAATAGAGGTTGAAAGAGAGAGAGTGTGAGAGAGAGTCTCCCCTCTTTAAAAAAGTAGCTTGCATTATAATAATGTCAAAGAACCATTGTTGTAGATCAAAGAGATATTAAGTTCAGACAAAAACTGGATAAATAGTAGAACTCCTAGGTTATTAACTAAAGCAAAGTGAGCTTCCAAGCCTTTTGAGTTACCCATTGCAAGAGCCAACATGAGAGGGTTTCATTATTTTGGCAATGTTACAGAAATAAAGCCACAAGTTAGGAAACACTACAGAACAAAGACTTACATTATACTGCAGCAATTTGTAGAAAATGATTCTTGATGTGTGATTGTTCATTTTTGAATTGTGTAAACTAACTGCAGGGGTAAAATTGCAGTCAGACTAGGACAAACACCACTGGAAGTGACTGAAATGTCACTGGCAGCAAATTTATTTTACTTAAATTTTTAAAGGATTTAATTTGTAGTTAAGGAAAGTCCCCAAGAAGAACTTTCAGGTCTTCCAAATCACCAAAGGGATGCTTCAAAAATATGGAATTTACCAATTTCCTACCCACCATCCTAGGAAATCATCCCATAAAGGATCCAAAGGTTCTTTCTCGCTGGTTATACTTCTTGGCTCTTCTGTTTGTAGGAAAAGTTAGTGTAAAATTGACCCATTACTCATTGGTCTGTATTTTATCCCTAGAATCTACTATACATCTGCTGAGGCAATTAACTCTTCCTTAGCATTTTTCACAACTCCTGAATGAGAGGAATAGCTTATCCCTTATTAAACCATTCAATATTCTACAGTAATGGTGCAAAACATTGCAATAAGCCTCATCTGTCACCTTTGTCTTATAAATTATATTCTCCTCCTTTCTGGTTATTATACTATTCCTAGCATCTAAAATGCCCATCACTATAGTATCTCAGAACACAAAGTAATACTTTTTCAGCATTGTTCACACAAACATCTCAGATCTCTTTATGAACATTAATTTATTCTTGTAATGCCCATGTGTGGTAGTATGGTACCATTATTCCTATTTCACAAATGAGAAAATTGAGGCACAAAGTGATTAAGAAACTTTCCTAAAGTCACACAGGAAGGCTGGAGTACAACCAAGACTAGAATCAGTAATGTGGCTTAGTTGTATTCTTTAATCATAAGACTCTCTGTAGCGGGGTGGTTACCCGCTCCAGCCCTGGAAAGGGTTAAAGTCAGCCCTGGGAGAGGGCTGGGGCTGTGAGAAGCAGTTAGGCTGATGGGGAAGGCAGCCACAGCTGGGGCCACGCCCCAATCAGGTTGCCGCTGGCCCTACAAAAGGCCAGTGAGCCAGGTGTTTAAGATTCTTTCTCTAGCTTTTCTAAGGGAAGGACTTGCCTTTCTGGGAGCTGAGCAGGGACCTGAGGTAGGGCAGTGCTGGGGGAAAGGCAAGAGGGACTGGGGAGCTCCAGCCTGACAACCCCCCAGACTGCAGGGCCCAAACCAGGTTCTGGGACTACAAAGGAGCAGCCTGGGGATAGGCAAAGGCAGCAGGTCCTACCCCATCTTGCCAATGATGAGTGGCCATTACAGGCTACAGTTGGTCCCAGTGAGTGTGGGTTAAATGATGACTGGCAGTAGGCACTGAGGCAAGGTGGCATTGGGGGGTTAGGGGTTCCCTGGGGAGGGGAGACCTGGAGACTGAGGGGATACTGCTGGGGCAGAACCCCCGGCCAAAGGGGCACCAGGGTCCAGCAGCAGTGATGACACTGGCCTGCAGAGGGTGCTCCGGAGCTGGAAAACAAGCTAATTCCCAGACAGCCAGCAGGAGGTGCTGCAGGGGTGAATCCTGCATAGTTACACTCTCTCAACAAAACTAAACTAAAGTGAAAGGAAAAAAATAATTGATAATATGGTTACAGATTTGTTATGGAACTAGGATTGCTGAGTAATGATCCACAATTAAACAAGATTCCTTACAGAGCAGAAGAGCTGATGCCAAAGTCCAAAAGATTTGCAAAAGTACTAAAAATAGAGAATTTTTAGCAAGCAAATGTATAACACGTTGCACAGTTTGGGGGGGGGGGGACAGCTTCTTATGCACAGGACAAAAGAGTGGGGGAGTTGAGAAGTAAGCTATTTTTGAACTAATGGAAATGCTAACTCCAAATAATTTCTTTAACAATGCTAATTCACAATTCCAGAGGCAAAAATAACTTTCATGTATACCTGACTGGAAGTGAAAGAACTTTGGTTCTCACAAATGATGTTTTCCAACATTAAACAAATAAAGTCATGCTGGATCTTGGTAGCATTGTCATAATGAACAGGAGCCAGAATCATCCTCTCTAATAAACCTGGTCAACCACTTTCCAGTGGAATTTTTTTTTTTTGAGCAGAATCAGAACATTCCCATGAACGTGTTGCTTCTATTGAAACTTTAGGGGGAAACCAACCAAGTAAGCCAGCTTGTGCACCCACTTCTCTGGCTCTTTGGCAGCCTGCCTTTTGAGGGAGAGAGGAAGCCACAGCTTAGCATAGCCTGTTTTGTTCTGATTTGGAACGTTTTTTTTTTTTTTTAAATGCAACATTTTCTAGAAATACCAGTTACCACACAGCTCTAATTTCTAGTACTAGTGGTTCCCAGTCACAGCAGATGGGATTGAAACAAAGGGTCATTATCTGAATTAGCATCAGCACTTGAGGTGTTCTAGCAGCATACAAATCAACAGACATGGGGAAAGTAGAGAGATGAAAGACTATTTGGAGTGATATCAAGCAGAGATTAGGCAGGTTTATGTGTCTGCATTTGCTTTTATGTTTCTTTTGCCTAATGGGGTAATGAAGAACACTTGTATGTGCTGCAAAGATGTACCAAGGGTGCAAGACAAATAGGAACTCAGGACATATTAGATTTCTTCAAATGGCTTTCCAAACTAGAGGCTGACTGTGCTTGGCATTGGAACATTAAGCTTTTCCTCTTTGCACTATACTGTTGCCTACTGTGGCTGCACTTGATCATTCAAAATCCTACATGTAAATATACAGAAAATGTGAAAGTGAAATTCTCTTTTCTCTGATTAGTACTAATTCCTATTTTGTTACCCAGTTTGAAGGATAGTAACCCACGATATGTACTATAGAATATAAACCTTTGCAGTAAATCGGCAGAGTTCTATTCTGAACCAATATCCCTGTAGCTTTGCTTTGCTGAGCTGTAAATGTAGGTTCTTATCTGTTAGTCTCACATGGCAGCAGAATTGTAATAAACTAAATGGCAGCAAAAAATAAATTAATGGAAAAGCAGTTCAGAAAATGAACTTTCACCGTTTACTGTAATGAACCTTAGATCATTAAATATATGAATGCATTTCGTGTTTTGAGTTGGAATAAAACAGAGGGCATAGGTGACTAGTAACTGCTGATCGTAAAGAGGCACAATTTAAAGGTTATGATGGTATTGCATTGCTCCATATGTGGTGCTTGCAGCACAGCCCAAATTTAGCCCTAACAGACCTTACAAGGACACTGTGAAACTGACTATACACAAAGTGCCATCAATACATAAAATAAACTGAAAAAAAGGAGAGGAGACACTTTCCTCCCTCTTTCTCGCCCCCCCCACCCCTTCCCACACACCCTAAACTCTTTTGGTTTTCGTAATCTTACTTGTTAGCTTGTCACTATAGTAGGTACAAAGTTTTCAGACAGACGTGATTTTTTTTTTCAAGTTGACATTGTGCCTTTAGCCGTGATCCTACATTTCTGCTCACCTGGAGAGGAATGCAGGACTCCTAGACTCATAGGGAATTCCAGACAGACTGTCACAGGCCTGGTGTAAAGTAGGACTTGGATGGTGGCCATCTTAATAAAAAGTAT
Organism: Lepidochelys olivacea; assembly: GCF_965140295.1. Taxonomy (NCBI): domain Eukaryota; kingdom Metazoa; phylum Chordata; order Testudines; family Cheloniidae; genus Lepidochelys; species Lepidochelys olivacea. The sequence goes on from NC_140414.1 coordinate 101,978,329, forward strand.
AAGCACTTTTTTGCAATCCTGCTTTCAGGAAATATTACTCTACAGCTAACCTTACATCTTTCATATAGACTGGAAACTTGACAAATCATTATCAATCAAGCAGTTTGTACTGCAGAAAGACCCCAGGAGAAAGTATGTTTCCAGAATCGCTGCAAGTGGTCTAGTCCATATTGCAAGCAGGAGACACAAGTAATTTATTCCTATCTCTCCCTATATGGGAAATTGTGTTTGCCCTCAGATATAGAAACACCTAAAAAGAGCATCTGATGGAAAAATGTCTGCAAAGATACTCCCTGCTGTGAGGAGGAGGAGGAATTTGTATGGTTTATTTTTAAGTTGGAACAATTACCACATATTTGTACCCCTATAACAGATGCTTTGACAAGAGCAAAATAAAGCTGACAGGCTGTCATAAACATATAGATAAGGGTAGCATAAAATCCCTCCTTTACCTGTAAGGGGTTAAGAAACTCAAATAACCTGGTTGGCACCTGACCAAAAGGACCAATAAGGGAAGAAGATCCTTTCAAATCTGGGGGGGGGAGGCTTTGTTTTGTGCTCTTTGTTGTTCTCTCTTGGACAGAGAGGGACCAGGGTAGGAAAAACCATCTCCTAAAACCCTACCTGAAATAAGCATCCAAGATTTAAAAAAATTGTAAGTAATAGCAAGTAAATGTGTTAGCTTATCTTTTATTTTAGCTTGTGAATTTTCCCTATGCTAAGAAGGAGGTTTATTCCTTGTGTTTTTTGGGGTTTTTTTTTTTTTTTTGTAACTTTAAAGTTTTGCCTAGAGGGGAATCCTCTGTGTGGTAAATCTTATTACCCTGTAAAACTACCTTCCATCCTGATTTTACAAAGGTGCTTCTTTTACTTTATAATAAAGTTCTGTTTAGAATCTGATTGGTTTTTAGTGTCCGGCTTGTGCTCAGCTTGTTTACCTATTTGGTTGGTATGTGATTCTCAAAACTCCCCAGGAAAGGGGGTGAAGGGGCTTGGGGGGGATATTTTGGGGAAACAGGAACTCCAAGTGGTCCCTTTCCTAAATCTTTGCCTAGCTCACTTGGTGGTGGCAGCAGTACCATCCAAGGACAAGGAAGGATTTGTGCCTGGGGGAAGTTTTTAACCTAAGCTGGTGGAAATAAGTTTAGGGGGTCTTTCATGTGGGTCCCCACATCAATACCCCAGAGTTCAGATTGGGGATGGAACCCTGACACAGGCATTCATGGACCACCCAGGACTTGAAAATTATTCTTTAGAGCTCTTAAGATCTAACAAGATACTGGGAGGTTCTACTGAGCTCGGGCCTGAAGGAACTCTCCTGTTCAGTCTATCCTCCTGTTGACTGAAAGGGATATTCCTAGATGCACAAGAGAACTCGAGTGCACAGAAGTGTTCTGTGTAGCATAAAGAAGCTCAATGGCTCGGTCATACACAGAACACAAGAGTGCATCAAACCATAGTTAAACATTATAGACCTCTATTTCTTCTTGAGGACCCATACCTTAAAAGGCTCAAAGTGAGCAACACACTTGAACTATATATAAAGATGTAGCGTCCTGTTAACCATGAATATCCCGTTATCTCCTGAGTTCTTGACTTGTAATAAAAGGAATATTTCATTTGCAGAAAAAGTAAAAAATAAACTGAATGATGAGGCAGCTGGTAACATACAATTAAATGCAGCACTGTAGTGCACTATTAGAAATCCACAAAATAAATGCATATTTACCCATCTTTTCTGACCCTGCCTCTAGCATTCAGTAGTATAAACAGTGCAACTCAAGATTTATTGTGAAGATGGCAGTTTAACAAGATGGACAACAGATGCTGCTTAGTTTTCTAAAAATTTATTTATTTTTTTTTATTTTGCTTTCTTTTTAATATGCAAGTTGGTTAGAGAATGCATATTGCATAGGGTTAATTTAATGGATATTTTAAATATATATAAACTGAACACCGTCACTTTTAAATCTAGATGGACCCCCAAAATTGGTCATATTTGTTTCTAATAACAGGAATACAGAAATAAGGGAATTGCCAAATTCCCAGACTGGATCAGACCAGCGGTCAATCTAGTACAGTATTCTGTCATCAACAGTGACTAGTACCAGATGCTTCAGAATAAGGTTCAAGAAAGCCTGGAGAAGATATTGTGTAATGTGCCCCAGGGAAAGTTTACTCCTATTCCCCAATAGTAGAGGTTATTTTATGCCCTACAGCATGTTAAGGGTTTATATCCCTTCCAAAAGTGGAAGACAGCACGGTCTTCTTCATGGCTTTTGCTAAAGATTTTACTCTTCCATTAAGTGCAGAATTGGGTCCTCAGATTGAAACCATATTGTACAAACACTGCAAATAGTACTCACACAAGTAATCAACGTACCAACATTAGCTGTATTCCACATCAATACTCTAATTGATTTAGCATTGCCAGTGTAGACTAGCACTCATTCCTGAAGCATTTCCCATAGTCTGACTTGATTCTGCCTTGCAAAACTCCACACACTCATGGTAAATTTTTTTTAGGGGGGAAACAAGCAAGTAAAATATTGCTTTCATTAAAATATTGTCAGTTCAGATTAGTAGAATTTGCGCATCCATTAGTAAATTTTCATAATTTTGCAAGTAACTCAAATGCAAAATTTATTCATAGTCAAGGAAGATGAGTAACTTGCACCAAGTTATTTTGATATCGCTTACATGTCAGTTATCAGTTCCATACCCTTGCATGACAATTGCTCTTAAATGTTCTACAAGTGTTGGCTGCAGATTTTTCTTAAATGCTCAAAGAGCAATAATTGTTGCCTCAAGGAAGACAATAACCTCCAGACACACAGATGAAGACTCTTTTTTTCCCCTTTAAATATGTGCCCCAGTTAGGCTCTGAAATACATGACCCAATTTTTCAAAAATGAAGTTGATGGGTGCTTTGAAAACCTGGGCCACTTAGGAACCTCTGTAAGGATTTGGGGCTCTGATCCTGTTCCAACTGAGATCAATGGCAATGGTATCCTGGAGTTCAGTGATGCAAGATAATGCCCTTTGTGCCTAATTTAAGCACCCATTCTTTGAGGTCTCATCCCTAATATTTTAATAAATACTTTGTCCTTCTATAGCACGTTCTTCCAAAGTTTCACAGACAAGTTCATCATCACATGCCCTTCTTAGCTAAGAATTATCCCCATTTTACAGAGAGGGAAACTAAGGCAGAGAGAAATTAAGCGACTTGCATAAAGGAAGTCTGTGGCAAAATAATAATATTTAGGTCTTATAAAGAGAAGCCAAAACCACAAGACCATCCTGCCCCTCCTTTGAATTTCATATCAACACACAACAAACATTTGGAGGATGCACTGGAATTTTAAGTGCTCACCAGCTACTAGTAGGCTGGCCCAGATCATAGGAGAAGTTTGGTTTCCTTTCATGAAAAATGGTCTGATTCTGCACGTATTCAGCATTTGGAACTCAGGCAGGGTCTTTAAAGAAAAATACCTGTTTCCTACCCTTATGGCTTTAAAGGAATCCTGTGCATTGCTAAAAGAACATCAGGGATTTCTGTCTATCTTATTCTGTGGCCGGAGGAACCCAGGCCAAGAAACCTCTCTCCCACATAAATCCCCCATGGGTTTTGCCTCACCCTGCCACTCCCCCATCCAGGGAGCATCCAGGCCAGTCACATGGCTCCTTCCTTGCGCACCCCCTGCCCCCACCAGATTCCCAGCCCTGGCCTATGCTGCCTCCCCATCCCCCCCATGATTTTCCCCCAGCGGCCCCCCGTTCCTCCCTGCTTCCCTTCCTCCCTCCCCTGAGCCCTACTATTTTTCCCGTGACGGCAAAAAAGAAGCCCCCCTTCTTATTCACTGGCAGCGGCAGGCAGAATGACTCCAGCGAGCTCAAGCAGGCAGGCATGTACCTGAGCACAGCTGGTGGGTGGGACAAGACAGGGACAGCTTCCCACCAGCCCCCTCTGGAATGTGCCCTCCCCCGTGTCTGGGGAGGGTCATGTGACCATTCATGCCCCTCCCTAGCATCACCCCTGAAATAGGGTGTTAATTTCATTCATGGGTCAATAAACATGAAAAAGCTGCTGTTCAGCCCAGGGTGGACTGATGATGTAACAAATTACAAAGGTTCAGCTGCAATGGTTTATGCTGTCCAGTGAACATCCTTTTGAAAAACTTTTATGCGGAAACTTGAAGCAAAGAGCAGTTGATTTTGGTTTGCGATATCATTACCAACTCAAACGTTGGATCCGGTTCACCAAGGCTCCTGAACTTGGGTCACGTTTCAGGTGAACCTGCACTGAATTCCAGGGACGGCACCTGCATGGAACAAGTGTCAGGGCGGGATTTACAGAGTCAGAAAAAAACAAGCTTCCTTTTATAACAAGTCTATATACTATTTACAGCTATTAAGTTAACAGTGCAATGCTTCCATTTGCCAAGGAAAGGTCCATATGGGGTAGCTGCTCCAGGGCCTCAAACTTTACAGCCTTCATTTCCCTTGGGGACTTCAAGGCATCAGCAACATAACTCCAGGGAACAAGCCCCAGTAGCCTATCCTAGTGGATGAGCACAAAGGAGCAGGGATCAGTATCTGCCATTTTCTCTGTCAGGAGAGAAAAATGAAACATCAGACTGGACTGACCCTTTGCATTGTGAGGTGCATGAAGATCAATCAGGCCCTTTGCAGATGTGATTGACTTCACTGAGATTTGGGTCAAGCCTTTGGCAAGGGAGGAGCACATGCACCATCTTCCCTGATCTGCCATTGTTGGAAGTAGATGCATCTTATGAGCTACGTACTCTTGTAACATAGATATTTGCTTACTGCTGCTCTGTGTGGGCAAAATTCAGAGGAGATACAAATGCTGGTCTACGTACTTTACATGTCAATACATCCTCCTGATGGTTGCTATCCCTGTATTACAGCCTTGTTTTTTGGCCCCCCTCAGTGTGAAAGTGACATCAGCTCACATTCACACCTCCATATAATTATACCACCAATTGGTTCACTTCTGAATTTAGCCCTGTGTCTTTCAATGTACTTATCTTTTTCACAGTCCTGTGTGTTGCAAATAGTATATGCAATGAAACTTGGCTTTATATTTTGTGCTTGAGCGAAGGCACAATATCTTATCTGCTGCATTTGATGGTCTGGAACAATACTTTGAATCACTAATGCTGAAATGTTAACATCAACCTGTAGTAAATATGAGATTTCTTAAGGTTCTTAGTATGTTAGTATATATCATTTAAATAATTTCATTCAAGCAGTAGCAAAATGCATCACTAATGCATACAAATGACTGACACTTCCTTCTCAATCTAAGAATATCATCTTGCCACATCTTGAAATGTTCTACTGAAATATGTACCCCTTGGCCTTGTAATAAGATCATATCAGGTTGGAACAGGTATCTACTATCCACTGATTCTTCTGAAGAAGAAAGTCACAGTACACAGCAAGATCTGTGCCAATGGGGTTTTATTTGGTGAATAAGCACTTGCAGCTGATAGTGAATGTTGCACTGAAAAAAAATTTGGCCAACATTTTCATTCACGAGTCTTAGATGAGGCTTTAGTCCACCTGTTGGGATATTTTGTGGCCTCAGCTGGTAAAATTCTCTGGAGAAGAAGGCTGTAGGCTTAAGACTACACAGACTTGGGATTCTACCCATTGCTGACAAAATAATGAAATACTGGTTGTGCTGTACCATTAAAGATGCTATCCATGTGATACATTAAACCCACATCCCTTCGGTCTGTCATTGGGGGCTGTCCATTTGAAAGTTAAAGATATAATGGCATCTTTAATATAGAATAAAATAACTGGTTTCCTGACCATCATTCCTTCTCTCTCAATAAACAGTTCCTAACTTTCAGTGCTCTGAGAGAGAAGGAATTGCACACAGTGATAGATAGAAAGATAGATACTGAAACTTCCTTGTCAAGATCATACTTAGTCATCTCTCATTATCTGTGATGTACTTCAGTACAAAATCACTTTCCATTTCATTTAGCCATTTTCAAAACCATGCGAAGAACAGTATTAATTCTAATTCCATTACATGTTAATAGGATTTGTCTTCCTCCCATGTACATCATTTCAAAAACATAACCCATTTTTCTTATACTATACCTATATATCTCTTTTAGGTACTATGATAGATATAGTGAGGTTCTCTAGCATCTGAGCACCTCACAATCTTCAGTGTATTTACCCTCGTGACACAGCTGTGATGTAGGGAAGTACTCCTTATCCCCATTCTATGGGTGAGAAACTGAGTCATAGAGATGCTAAGTGAAATGCAGGAAATCTGTGGCCCAGCAGGGACTTGAATGTTGATCTTCCAAGTCCTAGGCTAGTGCTCTAGCCACTAGATCATCCTGCCTCTCTAGAGCCTCCTCCTACAGCTGTTGGGAATATAGCCCATTTTCTTGCAATTTCCTATTTTATGTGACCTGGTAGCTGGATAGGCAATGCTGAGAATGGTATATTAAGGGCAGACTGCAAGGAATAGGACAGAGAAATCCCAAAATGGTTTATTCTATAATTAGGTTCACCAAGCCAGTAACCAAACAATTTCTGTAATATCACGCTGACTACTAAGAAGCCAAATACAGTCCCCTTTAAGCAACCCAGACTTTGCCCCTCTCTGGGCTGCCAAGTCTAATTTAATGAGAGGTTATTGAAAACCTGATTTTCCATATGTGAGGTTCGCCAGTCCCAAAAGACTGGACTCTAATCACCAGGTCAATATGAGTCTCAGATCTTACCCAATAATCACGCAGATGGTCCTTTAATAACTAAAAGACTAAAGGTTTAATAATAAAAAAAGAGTTGCTGTGGTTAAAAGATCAATATACAAACAGATATGCATAAAGTCCTTAGGTCAGTGTCATAGCAGAGAAGGTGACTCTGCTGATTTGTAAAAGTCTTTCTTATCAGTTGATTCCAGTTTATAGTCCAGGGAGCAGTCCAGCTGTAGAGTCTGCTCAGGTTCTTCCAGGAGAATTCCAGAGTAATCCAGGGTAAACCTGGAGACCTCAGACTTTAAGGCTTAGACCTTCCCTGTTAAAGTTTAAGCAGATCTGAGATAAAAAGGATCAGGCCTGGGACTTTTCTTTATAGTCCTCTAGAAAGCTGATTAGCCTCTTGACAGCAATTGTCACAGTAGGACCTTCCCAGGTGAAGAATAGGCAGTGCAGATTGTTGTTTTGAAACTAATCTTCTATTTCCTTTGCATACACAGGTAAACTAGTTGCATTCATTAATACAAGGCAATTAGCCAGTCAAACAATCAATACAGTTCATTATATCATAGGTTTCAGAGTGGTAGCTGTGTTGGTCTGTATCAGCAAAAACAACAAGGAGTCCTTGTGGCACCTTGGAGACTAACAAATGTATTTGGGCATAAACTTTCGTGGGCTAAATCCCACTTCATTAGATTTATGGAGTGGAACATACAGTAGGGAGGTATAAATACACAGCATATGAAAAGGTGGGAATTATCTATAGCATATAGTTATCTATAGCATAGATAATTAAACTGAAGACCATGCAAATAATATTATGAGTTCCTACAGTATCTTGCATCTTTGCTCTTAAGGTTAACTGAACCATCCACATGCATACTGTAAGGCCATAAAGACATGAAAGGGAATTAGCATCCACAAACTCATCTGGTTACATTGTTAAACTTTTAACAAGACATACATAAACACAGTCAAATACACTTAGCCTCTGTTGATTCTCTAACTATACAGGTAAGCATGTTAAAGATTCTTGTTTACTTAACATGGCTTTGATAACTATCTACAAGAAATAGCCCTGTTTACCTTTCCGTACCCTTTGGATATGCCCTTAAGGGTTGCTTCCTTAGTGTTATAATCTTTATAAGGTTTGTCCCCTCACAATTACTCATAGCCAGTGGTATAGTTCAGAAAAATAGTTGCTGTACTCCTTCAGTGCAGATTGGCATACAATACCTCCTTGCCAGGAAGCAGGGTATCAATAATAAAACATGTTTATAAAACGTATGATATGGAGGGTTGTAATCCATTTTTATATTTAAGACAATGTATGTCTTTTAGGGATATCATAAAGGAAATTGCTGTAATAATAGTGTAAAAAGTAAATTGTATGTATATTATACCTTTGTCTTAAAGAATCCCAAACCATTTTAGGAATTTAATGTCGTTTTCTGATGGAATTATGACTAAGAACGTTGAAGTTGTGTGACTAAGCACTCAAAAGACAATAGATTAAGTTAAGGCTGGAGGGTCTGCCTCTCCTCTAACCCCATCTGTGTCTGCATTATGATTAGAAATGGGTAAAACTTTTTGACAAAACATTTTTTGGTGAATTTTTCATTTTTGGAAAAAGAAACCAAGACAATTCTGAAAAAACTACATGTTTCATTTTGACATTTTTGAAACAAAACATTTTGTTCAATTTGAAACAACTAACTTTATTTTTTTTAAATCAAAAACATTAAATGCTCCAAATCAAAATGAAACAATATTTTTTCTTTTCAGTTTGCCAAAAATTTTCTAACTTTTTTTTTAAATTGCCGACAAACTCAAACCAATTATTTCCCCACCTCTTACTATGATCCCATGTGATTTCTCAAATAGTACAATGTAATATCATACTGGTTTTTTGGCAAGCTTAAATTTACCAACACATCTTGTAGATCAGAGTACATGCTAACAAAAAGATGTGCTTTCAAGTAAGAAAAAATACTTGAAACACCAATGCAAGGGACTAGAGCATGGCCCTTCACTTTCCTGTCATCTATAGGATGGAGTTGTCACAGTTTCATGGCAACAGTACCTGTATTTCCCCTCCGTGCTCCACCAATGGCACCCACTTTAGGCCTCTAACTCCCAGCAGTCACCTCTCCTAGGCAGACACCTGCATGCACTATTCCTGACCAGGGATTTAAAAGCTGCCCAGCTCCTTGCCTTACACTGTGATATCCTCAGCAAACCAGACTGACTGAAAAGGGCAATGCCTGGGCTTGCTTTCTCTCCAAGGGCTATGAACAGTGTATTGCCAGTTACAAGTTACCACACAGCTCATTCTGAGCAAGCATGTTTATTTTAAAGTAAAAGCATTACAGAGGAAACATATTAAAAGAACCTACATGCATACTAAAATGCTTACCTGAGGTCACCCCCCAACTCCAGCTGAGGGCTCTGGTTGATTTTAGCACTTCAAAAGCTACAGCTGGGTTTTCCCCAAGTTTACAGGTTCATCTGTCTTAAATCCAGGATCAAGGCTGGGCAGATCAGTTGCTCTTCTATACAGCTCAGGCCTTTGATCTTGGCCTTCTGTAACAAGTAACCGGCAAACAATGTCCCTCTCTTTAGGGAGTAGCTTCAAAATGCTGGGGGGTTGCATAACTGGAGTTGAGGAATTTGCATTAACTTCTCCCTAGGAAATTCACTTTACACTTATTATCCCAAAAGTCCATACTTGTCTGGCACATTTTCAATATAGTCTTTTGAACTCCCAGGTGTGACATCTGTCACATCTCCCCCATATAGAGGTCACATACAATCCTAACCCACAATAATCCATAAATTTAATGCCATAAAGTCTTTCAAAGATATTGCAGTAAATTGTCATATCTACCACAAGAGTAGCACTTCACCTATCACTAGGCTGGAGCACTTCAAGTTCAAAGACTGCAATTGTGCCTGGCTCCTCATGCTCTCATTCCTCCGCACCATGCACATCGCCACAGGAACAGGTCACCCATTGTCCCTCAGAGATTTACCAATGGCCACAAAATGAGCTAATATCAGAGCATGGACTAGCACTCTGGAATTCATAGCTTCCTGCTCCTGGGTCATTAGATTCTGCTGCCCCTGACTTCATAAACTCATACACAAATTTACCACTACTGGTATGCAACCAGCTCTAGGGAGGAATACAGTTCCTGTTTAACAATGCACAACAATGTTTAAGGACATTAAACAAAGGAAAAACACCATATCCAATTAAAACTACAAGGAGGATGTAAAGCAGGCAAAATGCATTTACCCAGCTTGGAATTTGTCCAGGACATCATTTGTAATGATCATATTACAAACAATTACTAACAGTATCTTTCCACACCTGGCTGGACTTATGAAAAGTAGTCCACTCCCTGAAAGCACCATCAGTATTTTCTTTTTAATGTAGCACATTACTGTGTGCTTCATGATTTATTCCTTTCTACATATTCTGATAACGGAGGGATATCACTTCTGGCTTTTTACAGCTTCTGGGACCTCTGTAAACCAAGAACCATAGGTGCACCAGCGTGGGTTTCTGTAATCTATTCCTTAACCTTCCAGGAACAAGGCCATGGCTTTTGACATACTTCTCATCTCCCCATCCCTGGGTACACTCTCCTGGAAATGGAAATCTGGTATATAAGAAAGGAAAGCCACTGACTGGTTCTCCCCTGCAACAGCCTGGAAACAAATTTTTGTAAAGCCAATTTATAAGTATTGCTCTCCATTAAAACACAATAAAAAGAGAACATCTAGTAAGGACAGAATGAGGCGAAACAAGAATTATTGAAAATAAATTTAAAAAAATTCTGTTCTCAGCAGCTCACATGATGCACTTCAAGAGGTTATTCCACTACAGCATCTAGCAATCTAATCTAATGTATCATGCTATCCTCTGATCTGAAGTATACCATGTGCTCTCCTTATTCAGTAGCACAGGCCTCAAGCTAAACAAGTTGCAGCTAGATTGTTTTGTAAAACCGCTGAAGTCTCCATTAGCTAGCCTGACGTTTAGGGCTCAGATTAAGATGTGTATTTGTAACTCAGCTGTTTGCTAGCTGAGTGCTTTTCTCCTCCACATTTACAGTCTTCATCATAATAAGGAAATCTCACCCTTCACTTCATCTCCAAAGGAAACATACTGACCTAACACAAGCCGTGGTATTTCTAAACTGAAAGCAGTCTAGCCTGTTTTCTGAAGCACAATAGTATCTTTGATGGATGGTAAAATATAAGCATTGTAAAGACCTCAGAGGCCCAATTCAGGCTTCAGTGGATTACTGCCTCTTTACACCAGCTCCCAGTATGGCCCATTGCACTTATTTCTGGAAGGAAATGACTGGAGTAAGGTGTAACAATGATCAAATTATTGTTATGAAAACAACAGACTTTAGTGAAATCACAAAAATGCAGCTAATTCAGCTGCTCAATCTTATTTTCAATACAGAGCTCTCATATACAATTTTCTTAATGAGCTAGGAAAAATCTTCAGATATTAAATTCCTCTTCATGTCCTGTTTATATTCACAGATAGCTGGAAATGTAGTCAGCATCTCTATATTAAAGTAATTTCCTAAAATGCTACTCAGAATTATATTTCACTCACTAACATAATGCCAATTGACAAAAATGCCTTTACAACTAAAATGTAGTCAAAAGGCTGTCTCACGTAAATCCAAAAATAGAATCATCTGCTTAACATTCTACTTCTTAGTTGATTGATTATAGTAGTACATGTGTTCTCATTATTTAAAACACTTCACTACTGCACAGATCTGAAATGAAATTTGTTAGCCTCCCCACCCTTGTCATAAAGCTTTTAAAGACAGAGAAACAGAATAAGACCGCACAAGGAAAATAGCATTACAATGTTAAAGCCAAGCTGTCAAGGTTCCTCCCCCACTCTGAACTCTAGGGTACAGATGTGGGGACCTACATGAAAAACCTCCTAAGCTTATCTTTACCAGCTTAGGTCAAAACTTCCCCAAGGTACAAAATATTCCACCCTTTGTCCTTGGATTGGCAGCTACCACCACCAAACTAATACTGGTTACTAGGGAAGAGCTGTTTGGACGCGTCTTTCCCCCCAAAATACTTCCCAAAACCTTGCACCCTACTTCCTGGACAAGGTTTGGTAAAAAGCCTCACCAATTTGCCTAGGTGACTACAGACCCAGACCCTTGGATCTTAAGAACAATGAACAATCCTCCCAACACTTGCACCCCCCCTTTCCTGGGAAATGTTGGATAAAAAGCCTCACCAATTTGCATAGGTGACCACAGACCCAAACCCTGGGATCTGAGAACAATGAAAAAGCATTCAGTTTTCTTACAAGAAGACTTTTAATAAAAATAGAAGTAAATAGAAATAAAGAAATCCCCCCTGTAAAATCAGGATGGTAGATACCTTACAGGGTAATTAGATTCAAAAACATAGAGAACCCCTCTAGGCAAAACCTTAAGTTACAAAAAAGATACACAGACAGAAATAGTTATTCTATTCAGCACAGTTCTTTTCTCAGCCATTTAAAGAAATCATAATCTAACACGTACCTAGCTAGATTACTTACTAAAAGTTCTGGGCTATCCCCAGCCAAGACAGAATATAGACAGACACACAGACCCTTTGTTTCTCTCCCTCCTCCCAGCTTTTGAAAGTATCTTGTCTCCTCATTGGTCATTTTGGTCAGGTGGCAGCGAGGTTACCTTTAGCTTCTTAACCCTTTACAGGTGAGAGGAGCTTTCCCCTGGCCAGGAGGGATTTCAAAGGGGTTTACCCTTCCCTTTATATTTATGACACAAGCTAATGATCACACTAACAGCTTTTTCACAGTTGATCTCTATAGCCTTGGGAAAATAGACGGATTTGAATCTCCCGCTCCCAATACAAAGAAAATCTGTATAGCTGCAACTACATTGCCAAAATTCAGACACACAATTCACCACCAGTACAATTCCACCAGTGGTAATGGCAGTGGAACCTGGGTCCATAGGAATTTCATCACCCACCAGCGAAATGTTGCCAGCACTGAAATGTATTGTGGTTACTGTTGAAAAGCTCACAGCGAGACTGCATCACAGCTTAGGGCAGGAGGTGAAGAATAATTTTATTCAACTGCAACTACAGGGCAAATTTTAAGTAAGCAGACTGGAATTACTCAAACTGAATTTTAAACAAAATATATGACAACCCTTCTTTTGCAGAATGTACATTGGGAGCTTACACAACCACAAGCAGTTAGGACCTACTTTTAATATTACTACAGGTACATATTATCCCTCTCATCTTAATCGGATTCCTTAATGATGCAAAGTGTGGATCCAGATCCAAACTTCTCCCAGGCTTACTATAATTTCTCCCAGGCTTACTATAATTTCGTTTGGTGACCCCTAGTTCTTGTGTTATGAGAAGGAGTAAACAACACTTATTTACTTTCTGCACACCAGTCATGATTTTATAGACTTCAATCATATCCCCCCCTTAGTCATCTCATTTCCAAGTTGAAAAGTCCCAGTCTTATTATTCTCTCCTCATATGGAGGCTGTTCCATACCCATAACCATTTTTGTTGCCCTTTTCTGAACCTTTCCCAATTCCAATATCTTTTTTGAGAGGGGGCAACCACATCTGAATGCAGTACTCAAGATGTGGGTGCACCAAGGATTTATATAGAGGCAATATATTTTCTGTTTTATTGTCTATCCCTTTTGTTAATGATTCCCAATGTTCTGGTCGCCTTTTTGACTGTCGCTGCACATTGAGTGGATGTTTTCACAGAACTATCCACAATGACTCCAAGATCTGTTTCTTGAATGGTAACAGCTAATTTATACCCCATCATTTTATATGTATAGTTTGGATTATGTTTTCAAATGTGCATTACTTGGCAGATAAATTCAATGTTGATAAATGCAATTTTGTTGCCCAGTCACCTAGTTCTCTGAGATCCTTTTGTAGCTCTTTGCAGTCTGCTTGGGACTTAAATATCTTGAATAGTTTTGTATCATCGGCAACATTTTGTCACCTTACTGTTTACCCCTTTTTCCAGATCATTTATGAATAGGTTGAATAGGACTGGGCCCAGTACAGACCCCTAGGGGATACCACTATTTACCTCTCTCCATTCTGAAAACTGACCATTTATTCCTACTCTGTTTCCTATCTTTTAACCAGTTACCACTCCATAAGAGGACCTTTCCTCTTATCCCATGACAGCTTACTTTGCTTAAGGGCCTTTGGTAAGGGACATTGTCAAAGGCTTTCTGAAAATCTAAATACACAATAGCCACTGGATCTTCCTTGTCCACATGCTTGTTGACCCCCTCAAAGAATCCTAGTACATTGGTGAGGCGTGGTTTCCCTTTACAAAAAACATGTTGACTTTCCCCAACAAATTATGTTCATCTACATCTCTAATTTTGTTCTTTACTATAGTTTCAACCAGTTTGCCCGGTACTGAAGTCAGGCTTACCGGCCTGTAATTTCCAGGGTCAACTCTGGAGCCCTTTTAAAAAATTGGCATCACATTAGCTATCCTCTAGTCATTTGGAACAGAAGCTGATTTAAATGATAGGTTACAAACTACAGTTAGTAGTTCTGCAATTTCACATTTGAGTTCCTTCAGAACTCTTGGGTGAATACCGTCAGGTCCTGGTGACTTATTACTGTTCAGTTTATCAATTGTTCCAAAACCACCTCCTAATGACACCTCAATCTGGGACAGTTCCTCAGATTTGTCACCTAAAAAGAATGCAGCTGAGGATGTGAGGGAGAATCCCAAACCCGAGACATTCTTTTTAGGTGACAAATCTGAGGAACTGTCCCAGATTGAGGTGTCATTAGGAGGTGGTTTTGGAACAATTGATAAACTAAACAGTAATAAGTCACCAGGACCTGACGGTATTCACCCAAGAGTTCTGAAGGAAAAGTGACACATTTTGGTTTTCTTACTATGTTTTTTTTAATTTTGGATATACTGTACATTTAATCTGTACACAGATTGAGACCCTCTCATTACTCAATGGCGGGCACTCTAGTTCAGTAAGAAGTGGCAATGACAGGATCAGACATACTCCAGTCTAGTCTTCTTTGGCTAACAGTTGGTTGGCTAAAAATGCCAGATTTTACAAGAAAGGGAAGGGAGGGCAAAACCAGAGATGACTGTGTATTTATGTAGGCAAAATCAGGGATACAAAGACCCTGCCGTGACTCTATATAGGAAGAACAATGTCTGGCTTGTTTTCTTTCCATGGTGTAATAGCATGACGCAAAGTTCATAAACACAGTTATTTAGAAATGGCTCTTGAGTCAGTTTACAAGGAAGTCTAAACAGCAGAAGCCTTTTTTCCTGCATAATGAAGACAGCTGTTCATGGGAAAATCCTACTGAATCTAATCAAAAAGCTAGATTCATATGCCACATTTAATGTTAACAGTATAAACATCTATCTTGTACTTTGTATATCATCATCAGATCTGAGTACCTGTCCTAAAAATTAGCTTTGTATGGCATTTGAGTCTTCCAGCTTTCCCCAGTATGCCTACTCTGTTATGCTCCTGCTTTATGCATCAGTGTGGCATCCTGTAACCATAAGTTTAATATATGGCTATAGAAACCATATTTAGTGTGTGTACTGAAGTTGCTAAGGCCCCGGGTAGCAAATTAATTCTAACATTGTTTAATTACCTGCTGTGTAATAAATGGCTTCTCTGCTGAACAGTTTGCATCCTATTATAGAGATAAACAGGTTCTCTTTGCTTGAGTTAAATCACTGGATCCCGTGTTCACTATAAATTGAAGTCTTTTCCCTTTTCTCATCCAAAATGGTGCTACAGGGTTATAGCAGATAGAATCTGCCTGGTTCTCTCCTTGGTTCTTTGACTGCTGATAACAAATCATCCATGCAAGCAGAAGTTTTTAAAATGAGCCATGTACCAATCCTCTATTACTAGTGATTCATATGAGGAGGTAGAGACTCAGAAAATGAAAAGGGGAAAACTCTAAGTATCCAAGAATCTAAGAAAACTCAGTATCCTTCAGTCCAAGGGCTGAAGTCCTACTTTGGAGAACTGTACAGGAATCCCATCAGGATAGTCCCAATTGATCACAGGAAGGGACAGAAGGAAAACCCACCTTGGGATAGGGCTAGGAAATAAACACCTTTAAGAAAACAGTAATCCAAAGAATGAACAAAATGCCAATGCCAGGTAAAGACAGGGATCACTACCAAAGAGTTCAACGAACAACCTACCAATCCTCTATTCCAGTGATACACAGACTGAGGCTCGCGAGCTGCAAGTGGCTCTTTAATAGTCTCCTGCAGCTCTTTGCGGCACATGACATTAAAACACTGGGTGATTTAATTATTAACCAATCTAAGCTATTAACCCATCTGGATGCTTTTACTATGTTAGTAACCAATTGTAGTGGATATAATAATACTTGGTCAGCCATTTTGCTGTGAGAATTATTTATATATATAAATATATATGTAATTTAATATTTCCTGTTATACTGTTTAAATGAGTATATAATTTAGAAAATGAAACAATGAATTCACACTACTGTGGCTCTTTTGGGTAATGTTGATCACTAATTTGGCTCCTGAACCACTGAGGTCTGAGTATCGCTGCTCTATTCCATTCCCAAGCTTACTATTCCCCTCAAGAGAGGTTGGAATTTCTCTCCTGCTCACCAGGCTCTCTAACATCTTGTGGGCTCAGGGAAACCAACCAGTCTTCCCACATATTGAGCAGAGAACAGTCTGCTTTTTAAGCTTCCCTTCCCCTCAGTGAAGATCTACTGCTCATCCTCTCTCTTCCAGGCCAACTTCAATTCTTAGGTCTCTAGTCTCTAGTTTTGTCCGAGAGACATCCTTCCGTTGTCAGGGCAGCCAGTTCACAGAAGGCTGCGACCTCTCTCATCTCCTTTTTCCCTCCTGATTGTTCTATCTATCCGGAAGGCTTTCCCTCCTGACTTGACATATCCAGCAGCTGTTGAGGGACAGAGTGATTTTCAGCCCATCTATAGCCCAGATTAACTTCTTTCTTCTTGTGCCAGCCCAGTCATATAGTAAATATCTCAGTAACCAGGTCCACATATATTACAATTGAGCACTGGAATAGACTACCTAGGGAGGTTGTGGAATCTCCATCATTGAAGATTTTTAAGAGCAGGTTAGACAAACACCTGCCAGGAATGGTCTAGATAATACTTAGTCCTGCCATGCATGCAGGGGACTGGACTAGTTGACCTCTTGAGGTCCCTTCCAGTCCTATGATTCATCAGTTATTACATAGCTGCTCCAGATCCATCACATCAGCTGCCACTCAGCCACTTAGCTGCCCTCTTGATCACCCTCCCAAACCCAAATGTCCCCAGCTTCTCTCCCAAGCTTTCCCATGTACCCCTTTGGACACCTCCACAAAGCTAGCTACCCCCTCCAGCTTTCCCCAGCCCCCAGTCACCCCTTGGACACCATCACAAACCCAGCTCTTCCCCCAGGTTATCCAACTATCTCCTGGAAACCCCCATAATCCCAACTGTTCCTAGCTTCTCCCTTCCCACCCCAACCTCTACCCCCAGCCCCCTCCAACCACTGAGTTTGCTCCCATCTTTCTCTCCTGGATACACCTGCAAACCCAGCCTCTCTTAGCTACGTTACAGCTTCCCTCAGCTCCCAGTTACCTCCACAAAACAACTTCCCTTAGGTGCCACCCAGCTTCCCCAACCATCTCCACCCTCACAACCGCTACCACAGCTCCCCACCATCTTTATCTTCCACCCAAACACCCCACAAACCCAGCTGCCCTGACTTTGAATGTACCCACATACACTCCAGACACCCTTCAGTACACACCCACTTGCCACCGCTGTCAGATTTGGTACAGCTCTGTGTTCTACCCCCACCACTGTTTGGTGCAAGGTATATTGCTGTTAACCTGTAGTTTATGATCATATGTAAATTTGCAAACATACAAACTATTTAAAGAATATGTATTTTTATACATAATTTGCATAAATCTTGGCAGCTATGAAACGTCCTGAACTGCAAAGGCTCTAATGGACCTCCCCCTGCTTCCCTAACCCCTGCATGCAGAATATTACTTCTGGCAGGAATAACTTCTGTTGTGTGTGGACTACACAGAACTGCTAATGGCCAAGATATGTGTGCATACAAACACTGTTTTAGCCGCATAACAGCATGCCCATTTTGGAGTCCTTTGAGTTTAGTTCCTGATTGTGGCTTAAGTTCTTAGGGTATTTTAAATGTGCCTTGACCCCCGCTGAATGTTAAGCATATCCTAGAACAGACAATGTTCTATGCTTCTGTAAACGATCCTTGGAGGTTTTGATGTTCACATTTCATACATGAGAAGGAACGGGGGAAGAGGTTGAGTTCCTACCTTTGCAGCTGTCATTGTTTAACTGGAGACAGTTTTCTGAAGCTGATGTTAGCCAGACAGCAGCATAACAGCTTAGATAGTGAAAGATGCTATAAATGCAATATTAATTTTTGCAATAGCAAGATAGACATTTTAGAATGTATGGAAAGTTATGGAGTAAAGCAAAAAGTGTAGAGAGGCCACTGCAGAACTCATAATTTTTCATTCCTTCAAATTTTCCCTGTCTCTGATCACTAACACACAGCCTGAACTTAGTGAGCTAGCAAAGTGTTAACATCTTTACATCTCCAAAGTACTTAACAAACATTAACATTAGTTAATCTAAGAGCAGAGAAAAAAATTCCACTGAATGTCAACTTAAGGAAGGTTGCTCTCAGGACATTAAAAATGCATGCCATGGTGTGCATAGCATTTGCTTGTCTAAACTTATGTCTACAAACAGTGAAATATGAAGGGTTTAAACAATGGATCACATATGTGGCAATTAATTAGGATGTTAATATTAATTATAACTAGAGGTTACCTTCATGGCAGAAAATTGCACCTAGATAATGTAATTTAAATTCCTACTACTTAAGGTTAATGTGTTACCAACTGATGTCAAAGTCTGTGTGTAGGGGTGTGGGAGAAAATGTTGGCTAACTATTTCATTACTGTTTATGAGTTTTTCTTATTCCTCTGCATTTTCTGATTCTGATCAGGATGAGAAGCAAAAGTGCTGGAAATCACAAACGACAGCTGGCACTTAAAAGATTTTCCAACACAGTTTGGAAACTAAAGGGATATATAGAGTTTAGATAGGTATCCAGACTTTTGCTTATCCAAATATTCAGAGAATTGCCTGTCACTATTTAATCCTGAGTGATTAAACATTATAACAGGTTATTTTGTCATCTCTTTTTTTTTTTTTTGAGATCTTCCTTTTCTAAAATTATGCACGGGTAAAATTTCTCAAACTTGCTTAGTTGTCCAGCATGAGAACATTTTAACCTGCTATTCACTCAGGTTATAATTCTAATACTTGGCACGAACATCATACCACTTTCCCTCAGAACTTTAAAGCACTTTTTAAACATTAATAGATTAAGCCTTAACCGTCCCCCTCTGGTACAGCACCCAAGTCTCCTGATTCCTTGTCCTCTGCTTTAGCAATAAGACTATATTTCTGCTCATTTATTTGTCCCACTTTACAGCACAAATTAAGCTTGCGTATCATAGAGCAGGAGGGAACCTTGTGATGCTTGTGTCTTCCTCCAGCATATGCTGTATCACACAGTGGAACATTTCACGCTGCAAAGAAGCGTCGTTGTACTGTTCAGGAGCACAGGTAGTGAATGGCAGTCCTGAAAAATACTATACCTATTTTTCCCCATTTCTTTTCAGCTTGTCGGTGTTTTTGAAAAAAACACCCGTGTGTTCTCAGGCAACCAGCTGAAGTTAGAAAAGGGCACTGTTTCTTCTTCCTATTTTATGGCATGGTTTTCTGCCTTGCAAAAGAAACCACTCTCTCCCTTCTGTCTTCTTCTAGCCTCTTATTCTTTCCCCTTCTAAGAGAGAGAGATAGATCTCCCTTATACCTCTAAACCTCAACAAAGATATAGAGAGATTAATAATATATACATGAAACTGTGGGTCAGCCACTTCACATTTAAACATAACCAGGTGCAGTTTACTCATTCAATGATCCCTATACAGATCTCAAAGAGCTGACTGCATTTAATTTAATTTAAAGGCATTACTGCTCTGGGAAAATGAAATCCAGATTGCTGAGCTCCCTACTATTGTGACTCATCATAATGCTGGCCAGAGGAAAGTATGCTGAGGTGGTAAGAACTGTCTAATGTCCAGCCTTTGTTAGGTTACTTTTCTCTCTCCGAGATGGGCTTAGTGTGCTGAAAATAGATCACTTTGTCTGAGCCTGGCTTTTAACATCCCAGAGAAACATAAAAATGCCTGTATGTGCAGTGTTCCCTGACTTTATTTTTATTTGCCAACCATTTGAAATACCTTATTTTAATTAAAACAAATGTCTTGGATTCTGTTAGAAACCCTTTAGTGTCATAGACAGTAATCAGCAAGTAAACAAGCAGTTGCCAGTAAAGATCTTATCTGTTGGACTTAGCTCAGTTGAAAATTTAGTGTTTTCATTGGCAGCTGATCCAGCTTTCACCATGGATTAATTACACTCCAGGATCAGTCTGTCTGGCATAACAAAACAACTTTTGTTCATCCAGTACAAGTGAAAGACTAAAGAAAGCAATGGGGTTACTGAAATAAGGTGTTACTTCAGACTGCTACATGTGCAATCAATAGAGAAAATGTAAAATTTTAATCCATTCTTCACAGTTTATTCTTCCAAGCAATAAATTCAATCCCTGAAATCAGTTAGAGTTTGTGATTGGTCTGAGATATACCCCTGAGTTTGTAAATTTGGCAGATATTAAACTTTCTTTTAAATGTCAGCTCATATTTTACAAATATTTCCATGAGTGGAACCTGCAACAGGATGAACAGAGACCATGAAAGTATTTTATTTATAAAATAAAACAGCAAAACTAGGTCCATAGTAGGTTGTACTTAATATATTTAATTTCCATTTCTAAATTTCTGCCATTTACATATAAAATGATCTGCTACTTTTTTCTCAATAGCTGTAATATACAATGTGCTTATTATTTAAATGATACCTTATTGGTGAAAATGTTAATCAACTGAGCTAAAAAGTAGTAATAAACAGAAAACAGGCATCTTTGGAAAAGCTGAAGTTTTCATGTTTAAGGCACAGTTATTGTAAATAAAAATAGTAATACTTTACCCCCAAACAACACATTTCCTCTCAAAGGATCCCAAAACACTAGGCAAACATTAATAACTTTCACATTGAAACTTCAGTGAGACAAAGCATAGAACTGGACTGTGTTTACCCTGACAAAGTGCTGATAAAGTATTGACTCAGTCCTGAGTCTGCTGGGCTGGAGCTGTGCCTTATTGAACTAAAAGCCCAGTAGTGAAGAAAAAGGACCTCTTCAAGTTATCATGTCAGAGGATTTCAGTCCCCTTGCCACTTACTTAACATAATTGGAACTATACCTCTCAACTGTTCCTCCTCACTTAATAATACCTAGGACTTGGATACCCCCTTCATCTTCAGACTTTAACTAATTCATTAACTAATTACATATTCAATCCTCTCTATTTTTAAAACTAAATTTTACCTCTGTATCACACATGCTGGAGTTTCCTCTTTTCATGTAAATTACATCTGAACCACAAATCTGAGGTTATAGGACTAAGGTGTTAGGGTATTTTATGCAGACATAAGAGGTGCCTAATCCATATGTAACATGGACTGGCTCTACATTGGACCCAACTTCTCCTGAGGCCAGATGGCTCACTATGCAAGCTGGGGCAGACTGCACACACATTCATTTTAAGGCCACAGGCCTTGTGCCTGGGAGAATGTCTAGACTAGCATAAAAGGTGTGGGGGGTTTAAACACATTAGCTTGCACGTTTTACCAAAAATTTTAAAACCCTACTGTAGACCACTCAAGCTGTATTTTAATACATGTTGGCTGATTAACATGGACCCAAGTAGTGAGCCAATGGGGACCAGCTAATACATATTAGAATGCAATGTACAATGTCTACATGAGGGTATAAAACATACTAATTAAAACATGTTAGCTAACACATTTTAAACACTACCTTTTATCCTACTCTAGACATACCATGGGTGGAGAGACCAACTGGGCAGCCACATGGGCCCTATACAGATACCCTCAGGACACTGTATCTCACAACCAGACTCCTGGGGACCTGCTGGCCACTGCTTCCTGCAGCCCCCATTGGCTGGGAATGGTGAATTGCAGCCACTGGGAGCTGTGGGGGACTGTGCCTGCGGATGATCAATGTAAAAAAAATGTCTTGCAGCCCGCCAGTGGATGACCCTAATGGGCCACGTGCTGAAGGTTGCCGACCCCTGGTATAGTCATTCTGGACCCATCACAGAATCTCAGCTTTTGTTCAAAATTAAAAATAACGTTCTTGCCCTTGTGGTTGCAAAGAAAAACTTGAAAACGTGATGTGACCGGAATCCCAGGGGTGCCATGCTGACATTGCTCAATCAGGGCAAACTGCAAAGAATGGGCAGACAATCCCCAAAACTGGTGGTTATTCTGGTACTTAGCTGTTTTGTTGCTAGCTTAGTGGATCTTCTATAATACCATACTGGTTACCCAGAAGTCAAAAACACAGTTCCCTTAAAGTAACCCAGCCTTGGGCTTCCTCCCAGACAGCCAAGTCAAATATAATGAGGATTATTGAAAATCTTGTTCATCATATAAATCTTGTTCTACCAATTCTAAAGGATCTGACACATTACCAAGCAAGTTAATGAATATTTCAGATCTTACCCAAATACACACTCAAAGCCAATTCTTATTGACTAAACACAAATTTATTAAAGAAAAGAGAGGGTATTGGTTAAAAGATTATACATATAGATATTAATATAGTTCTTAGGTCAGTTTCATAGTAGAAATGGTGAGTTCTAGAGTTGCAAAGAGTTCTTTCAGAACTAGTCCATAGGTTTAGTTCAATGTTCAATATCAGGGTGATCCAAAATGAAATTGGAAACCTCAATCTTGTGGCTCAAGCATCCCCTGATAAAACAAACAGATTTGAGATAAAAAGGATCTGTACCAAGAACCCTTTATACAGTTTCTAGGCACCCTCTTGACAGCACCCAATCCTAGGATGAACAATAGTGTCTTTGAAGTAACCTCCTATTTCCTAAACATCAACGGTAATGAGCTACATAGATTAACTTAAGGCAAATGCCTGTCTCCCATCATTTGCAGGTGATTTGCTTTATACCTCAAAGAGAGACTACTGCACGGGGCAGCACAGCATGGGGAGGAGGTGACCAGCCCTCTGTGAAGAAAGAAGTGGTTCGGGACTATTTAGAAAAGCTGGACAAGCACAAGTCTATGGGGCCACATGCACTGCATCAGAGAGTGCTAAAGGAGTTGGCAAATGTGATTGGAGAGCCATTGGCTATTATCTTTGAAAACTCATAGCAATCGGGGGAGGTCCCGGATGACTGGAAAAAGGTTAATGTAGTGCCCATCTTTAAAAAAGGGGAGGATGAGGATCCGGGGAACTACAGGCCAGTCAGCCTCACCTCAGTCCCTGGAAAAATCATGGAGCAGGTCCTCAAGGAATCCATTCTGAAGCACTTAGAGGAGAGGAAAGTGATCAGGAACAGTCAGCATGGATTCACCAAGGGCAAGTCATGCCTGACTAATCTAATTGCCTTCTATGATAAGATAACTGGCTCTGTGGATGCGGGGAAACCAGTGGAGGTGTTCCTTGACTTTAGCATAGCTTTTGACACGGTCTCCCACAGTATTCTTGCCAGTAAGTTAAAGAAGTATGGGCTGGATGAATGGACTATAAGGTGGATAGAAAGCTGGCTAGATTGTCGGGCTCAACGGGTAGTGATCAATGGCTCCATGTCCAGTTGGGAGCCGGTATCAAGTGGAGTGCCCCAAGGGTCAGTCCTCAAGCCAGTTTTGTTCAATATCTTTATTAATGATCTGGAGGATGGTGTGGCTTGCACCCTCAGCAAGTTTGCAGGTGACACTAAACTGGGAGGAGAGGTAGATACACTGGAGGGTAGGGATAGGATACAGAGGGCCCTAGACAAATTAGAGGATTGGGCCAAAGGAAATCTGATGAGGTTCAACCAGGACAAGTGCAGAGTCCTGCACTTAGGACAGAAGAATCCCATGCACCGCTACAGACTAGGGACCGAATGACTCTGCAGCAGTTCTGCAGAAAAGGACCTAGGGGTAACAGTGGATGAGAAGTTGGATATAAGTCAACAGTGTGCACTTGTTGCCAAGAAGGCCAGTGGCATTTTGGGATGTATAAGTAGGGGCATTGCCAGCAGATCGAGGGACGCGATCGTTCCCCTCTGTTCGACATTGGTGAGGCCTCATCTGGAGTACTGTGTCCAGTTTTGGGCCCCACACTACAAGAAGGATGTGGAAAAATTGGAAAACGTCCAGCAGAGGGCAACAAAAATGATTAGGGGACTGGAACACATGACTTATGAGGAGAGGCTGAGGGAACTGGGATTGTTTAGTCTGCGGAAGAGAAGAATGAGGGGGGATTTGATAGCTGATTTCAATTACCTGAAAGGGGGTTCCAAAGAGGATGGATCTAGACTGTTCTCAGTGGTAGCAGATGACAGAATGAGGAGTAATGGTCTCCAGTTGCAGTGTGGGAGGTTTAGGTTGGATATTAGGAAAAATGTTTTCACTAGGAGGGTGGTGAAACACTGGAATGCATTACCTAGGGAAGTGGTGGAATCTCCTTCCTTAGATATTTTTAAGGTCAGGCTTGACAAAGCCCTGGCTGGGATGATTTAGTTGGGGATTGGTCCTGCTTTGAGCAAGGGGGTTGGACTAGATGACCTCCTGAGGTCCCTTCCAAAGCTGATATTCTATGATATCACAAGACAGTGATATTACTATATTCATAGTTCATTTAAATGTTCATATCTCCTTTTGATCTCTGAATTACCAGAATACAGTGATAGACAGGAACTAACTAGTGTGTGTGTGTATATGTATATATAACTCACACACACCACAATCATTATCTACTAATATGTCTCATGTCTCTACAGGCTGAATCTGGGTTAATTAGCCTGCTAGTTCCCTTTGTCACTTGTGACTTAAGTGTAACCAACACAATGATGACTGCCTGAGTTTGCAGAGAGCCTGAAGCAATAGCTACAAGAGATGTGAACTTCCACATTCAGCTCAATGGCGTGTTAAATGGAATGCCGTTGGCAGGTAAGATTAAACCTGGGACCTCTGGTGCTAAATCCATGAGCCTCTATTGCATGCACTAAACACTTGCTCTTAGTTAAGACTATAGCAGACTCATTACTCTCTAGATGGTTTAGGTACCACTGGGAGTCGGGGGGGAAGCACCACAACAAGCAAGCATGGGTTATATTAACTCCTAGATACATTGCTCTGCAGGTCCCACCAATATCACCACAACCAAGAACTCAATGTATGGCAGGAAGAGAGGAGTGCAGTGGGCCTGGCCACCCACCCATGTAGATAAAACCCCAGTGCTGCGGTAAATAGTGGGGCCACTGTCTCTCCAGGGAAAGAGAGGGAACTCCTGCTGTGACCCCTGCAGCTCTCAAAGGGAAAGAGAAGCCCTGCTACTGTTCGAGTGGGGGATATAAGGGCCCCATTACTGCTGCTCTTGCCTATCTGGGAAAGGAGAAGACTTCCTCCCTGCAACCTCCACTCTAGGTGGGTGGAGAGTCATGATGCAGGGAGGGGCCTGTGGCAGCCATGTGTCATGACAAACCTATGGTCCTGGATAGATCTCATCCACCCCCATTACTAGAGAATCGCCAATCAGAGCTACAATTAAAACAACAGAAATACATGGGAGAACAATATCAAAATGAAGAAGGGGGAAAAAAACACCTGGATTTACTGTTTTCATAGATCCTTAGGGAGAGGGACCAATATCTTCTAGGGAAAAGACTGTCGGGCAAAGTGTTCATGAGAGTTCAAGGAAGTGCTCTGATACTTCAGTGATAGGTGCTATAGAAAAAACTGAAGTAAGCAGATAGATCGCCAAGCTTCTCAGTGGATGCCTAAAGATAGGCACCTAACTAAGTAGCCTGATTTTTTCCAAAAGTGTGAGTACCTAGATCCTCCACTGAAGTCCGAGTATGGACAGAATAAAATCTTGGGCTGAATTTTTTCAATGTGGGACACCGTCCCTATTTTTATACCTCTCGCCCTCCTGTATCATGCCTTCATTACAGAATTTTAGAACAGCTGAGGATGTGATGTCTCCATACTGTACAAGGTTACTTACAGGAACACAAAGTTCTGTAAGTGAAGATGAAGTAATTTGCACTTAGTTGCAAATATTAACTGTAAAAATGCCCTTCTAACCACCAAACAGTCATATGAAGAATGTGTGATAATTTTTCTTTCTGTCATGGCTAATCTCAAAAATGGGTGCTCAGAGAGAGACTTCTAGGTCCAGATCAAAGCCTCTAGATCAGTAACCTGGGTTTCAAAAGTCCTGAGCACTCAGCAGCTCCCACAGAATCCATCCTCTGAATGAATCACTAAGGAAGTATTTGCTTTTGTAAATTACTTTCTTCCTTTGGTGTGTGTTTTTTGAAGGGTTTATTTAGGAGGGATTTTTTTTTTTGTTTGGGGAGGTTGAGGCTGGTGGCTGGTCTTTGGTTTTTTGTGGGAGGGGGTGCTGAGATGGGTTGTGTTTCTGTTTTGTTGTTTCTCCGGATGGCATTGGGGGTTGTGGCTTATGGATGCTTCAGTTGTGCATCAGCCTGATTGAAAGAACTAAACTGTAACTTTCAAGAAGCACATTAAGACCTATGATTGGTGGAGGCAGGTGTGGCGGTGTTTAACATTGTCATCTTTCACCAGTTCTGCTGTTCTGCACTTTGTGACGTTCTGCATCTGAATTGAAACACAAAGGCAACTGCTTCACAGATGGCTCTGCAGCAGGCAGAGATACTCCTCTTGCAATAAAAGATGCAGTATATGGAAAGCAGAAGCACATCATCGTTCAGTTACACACACACAACACTGCATTTTCTTTTTAAAGATTATGGCCCCAGTCGCAGGATTAGAGGGGGTTCTGACTGCATTCTATATCACATGAACTGTGTGAACAAGAAGGATTTTGTAAAAATAATTTACTTACAACTAGCTGCTGCATGTCTTGTTAAGCCTTCGTTTTTCTGTGGGCTTCTTTTGAAAGTATTATCACCCATTCAGTAGCCACTGATGTTCCAAACTAGTTACTAGGGGGCAACCTGATACAGAAGGATTTTATGATTGGACTTTTGCATTGGTATTTATTGATTGGTTCAGGGGTTCATAAGTATAAGACATGATATTGTTCGTTGCTGTAGACCTGTGCACATATCAGCTGAGGACAAACTTTTGCATGTTTCTGGGGGCAGGGGAGGAGGGCAAAGGAAAGATGTGGTGATTTTGTGGTATAGCAGACATTCTCCTCTGATAGTATTGATGGACGGTGCCTCTGGAGATCGCTAAAAGCAGAGTTGTTGTATGGTTGTTTAAATGCTTCCCACAACTTACAGTAAATAGCTTTTCTGTCATCTTTCTTGTCATGTGCGAAATGAGTCCATACTTCACTGACTCCAGCAGCATTTCTGTGACCAGCTTTGCTGATTTGGATAGCGGAGGAAGGCTGTGTAGAATTATGCTGCTGCTGCATGTGTTTCTTGTGCCTAGCAAAACGCTGCAGTTCGGCTGTTTGGTTTGGGAGGAATCTTTCTCCTGAACCTTATCCAGCACCAGCAGAAAAGAGGTAGTACACGAATTACTTATAAATAGAGACTGGCTTAAATGGTGAAGTTTGATAAATGTTTATACTCCAGTACTTTTCATATTTGCTACCAGATGCTATGAGCATGTGATGAAAGGGAGCAAAGGAAAATTTAAAGTTCCATACCTTTATTTCTGGCTGCAAATTTCCCTCATTTTAAAACCTATTTTAATGCAGTTAAACTAGGGATTTACTCATAATCCTGCAGACTATTGCAGTAGCTGCTGGAAACTTTGTTCTTAGCCAACCGATAGACCACCTACAGGATACTTTCAACTGTTTCTTTCTTTAAGCTGTTAATTATGTATCTTGTATGGATGCAGTGTGCAATAAACCGCCAGCCACAGCACGCAGATGTCTGCAGCCTGCTCTGACAGACCTGAGTAGTCTAGCTGCTTCTCATTCTGATTCTCATCTGCAAATACATCATTACTTTCTCTTTTTTTTTTTTTTTTTTTTTGGTCTGAAGGAAACTGCTACTTAACCACTTCCACGTGGCAGTCATGCTGGTTAGCATATGATTGGCTGACTTGTCACTGGTTTATGATCAGGTGCTAAAACTGTATATCAGATTTCCTTTGCTGCACAACATCAGTATTGCAGGAATATTGTGTAATATTCTTATTCAGCTAGTCAGTATTTGCAAACCCCAGTGCAGGCTCAGTGCCTTCTGAGGTGCTGTTAAGAGTGTGACAAAACTTCAGAACTAAATAGTATTATGCTGTAATTAACTGGCTGTGTATTTGTACCATTGCCTTCTACTGGATGAAATCAGCACTATTTGTCATGGGCCCCAGACAACGAGCCACTAAAGGAGATTCCCTTTTAGCTCAAATGGTAGGAGCATGTGCTTTTGGACTAGGAAGAGGAGAGTTCTGTCCCCATTTTCACAACATCAATAGTTGCACAGTTTGATGACAGATGTGAAGACTGAAGAGGCCAGACGTTTGTTATAATATTTTCATGGTTTAGACATTACTCTAAATGACCTTCCATGCAAATATTAAAATCAGCTGCAGGACATTCAGTTTCCACATATGCACTATCCTGAACCTGGATGGTTGACTTCAGCTGCTAAGCACCTAGGACAGTTTATACATGTAAATTATTTACAACATTTACATTTCACCTTTTAACCTAAAGTTCTTCACAAACTATATATATATACAGCATCACAGGAATCCATCCAGCACAGAGGAGAAAGGCAACCAGTGAACAGCTTGTTGCTCAATAATGGGGGGCCGGGCAGGAATTTGGTCAGGACAGCAAACATGACAAGCTACTCCCCTACTCCTGCAAACATGACAAGCATTTTTAAAATGTCTGTACACAGGACCAAGTTTTAAGGTTGGTTCAGAAAGACCTTGCAACAGGAACACATCATTGTTCTGTTGAGTCACCCTACAAAGCACAGGTAGTAGACTCTGCAAAAAGGTGCAGGGTTGTTACTGTTGATTGATGATTAATGCTGGCAGATGGATCTTGTTAGTGACCAGCTGGATAGAAGAGAGGCTGGTGACTCTCTAAAAGATGGAAGGGGGTGAGGGGATAGAAGAAGGATAGAGTAGGTCCTGCAGTGAAACCCAAGAACAGCTAGTTTTGGGGAGAATGTGTTAATGATGATGCCACATTGAAGGAAGGGAATGCATTTTGGATGCTAATTCAGAATCTGAATGCCTTGTTGAAGACAGGCTAGAGACTAAAGTTAGGAGCTTCATTCACTGTTATACTGTTTCCCCTGTGTGCGGGCTCTGCTGCTGCTGTTAAGAGGTTGTAAAGTCAATGGATGTGCCTATTAGGGAATTTCCTCCTCTTTATGGAAAGTATCCCTGGCATAGAAATGGCTGCAGAGCTCTAGCTCACTCTTGCCCTTCTCATGTAGCTGACAGCAGCTTGCTTTTGTGAACTCTGCAATAACTCCTTGTGACCATAGGCAATTAGGCACAAGTTAGGGTAGGCCTGAGTGCTCTAATCTGTGCCAGAAGTCAAAACAGCCCCCACCCAGACCTTGAATAGGGTAGGTGTGAAGTTACAATTGCCTCCTACCCTTGGATCCTGGTGGCATCTGGAATTCAGACCCATGTGTGGAAAGCTGCAGGAAGCTCAGTTTTTCTACCATGGAAGGATGGAGTGCAGAGGCAATCCTGTTAAGATTTGAACGTGTGGTTCTAGGTTGTCTAGAGATTTTTAAACTAACATCCTCTTTAATATTGTACTGCAAATGCATAAGACAATTCTCAACTGCCTTGTGCCTATTGTAGGCATTGTCACCCATGCAAAGGAGATATAAATGCTGCTGCCAGTGTGAACAGAGAACTCAGTTTGGTAACAATATACACTCACCATAGAATCATAGAATATCAGGGTTGGAAGGGACCCCTGAAGGTCATCTAGTCCAACGCCCTGCTCGAAGCAGGACCAATTCCCAGTTAAATCATCCCAGCCAGGGCTTTGTCAAGCCTGACCTTAAAAACCTCTAAGGAAGGAGATTCTACCACCTCCCTAGGTAATGCATTCCAGTGTTTCACCACCCTCTTAGTGAAAAAGTTTTTCCTAATATCCAATCTAAACCTCCCCCACTGCAACTTGAGACCATTACTCCTCGTTCTGTCATCTGCTATCATTGAGAACAGTCTAGAGCCATCCTCTTTGGAACCCCCTTTCAGGTAGTTGAAAGCAGCTATCAAATCCCCCCTCATTCTTCTCTTCTGCAGGCTAAACAATCCCAGCTCCCTCAGCCTCTCCTCATAAGTCATATGTTCCAGACCCCTAATCATTTTTGTTGCCCTTCGCTGGACTCTCTCCAATTTATCCACATCCTTCCTGTAGTGTGGGGCCCAAAACTGGACACAGTACTCCAGATGAGGCCTCACCAATGTCGAATAGAGGGGAACGATCACGTCCTTCGATCTGCTCGCTATGCCCCTACTTATACATCCCAAAATGCCATTGGCCTTCTTGGCAACAAGGGCACACTGCTGACTCATATCCAGCTTCTCGTCCACTGTCACCCCTAGGTCCTTTTCCGCAGAACTGCTGCCTAGCCATTCGGTCCCTAGTCTGTAGCGGTGCATTGGATTCTTCCATCCTAAGTGCAGGACCCTGCACTTATCCTTATTGAACCTCATCAGATTTCTTTTGGCCCAATCCTCCAATTTGTCTAGGTCCTTCTTTATCCTATCCCTCCCCTCCAGCGTATCTACCACTCCTCCCAGTTTAGTATCATCTGCAAATTTGCTGAGAGTGCAATCCACACCATCCTTGAGATCATTTATGAAGATATTGAACAAAACCGGCCCCAGGACCGACCCTTGGGGCACTCCACTTGATACCGGCTGCCAACTAGACATGGAGCCATTGATCACTACCCGTTGAGCCCAACTATCTAGCCAGCTTTCTACCCACCTTATAGTGCATTCATCCAGCCCATACTTCCTTAACTTGCTGACAAGAATACTGTGGGAGACCATGTCAAAAGCTTTGCTAAAGTCAAGAAACAATACATCCACTGCTTTCCCTTCATCCACAGAACCAGTAATCTCATCATAAAAGGCCATGAAGAGGTGAAAATGACTACAGAGGATCCAAGGAGCAGTGGATAAACATGTAGATTTTCCTGATTCAGGAAATATTCTGGATAATTAGATAGGTATGTATGCAAACATGGAAAAGAAATGCCAAGAAATCCCATTTATATCCAGAGCACCACTGATTTCACCAGTATTCCACATGAGAATAAGGGTTCACACTTGTGGGTCCCTCAGCAGGATAGAGCAAGAATCCTTTACCGGCATCTGTGGAGCTCTGATTACATGTAGGTCATGGTCTAAGAGCCTGTACTATACAGAGCTGGATGAAATTTTCAAAATAAAAACATGTATATTACTTTCTCCAAAATAACAAAAACTAATCCACTTTTATGGAACAATCGCTGATGAAATCAAACAATCAAATATCATGGTTTGCTTTGGTTGCTGGTTTCTTGATATTCAGTAAATCAAGCAGTCAAAAGATTTTTTTCCCTCTAACTTAGGGGAAAATTGGAGGGGAGGGGAAGTCCCTCGTGTCTGAAATCTTGTATATCAGCTTTCAGAAACTTGTATTTTTTCCAGTCTATTTATAAACCCTTAACAGTAAGGTGTTTCAACGCAGCACCAGTAAACCCTTAACTGTAACAGCATGCACAGTGCCACTATAATAATGCTCTTGTCTAAACCTGCTGATGTATAGCTGTTTTTGCAGTCTGGGAACAACAGGTACTAATACACTAATTAATCAACCATAGACTCTAACTGAAAGACCATTAACCCAGAGTTTAAAATCCTCCTTTTGGAATCAATGTAATTATTCAGCACGTGGTTCTATAAAACTAACTATAGGAAAACTACAGTATTAGTCCCAAGCAGTTGAGGTAACTTGACAAAATTACATGGCTTCTTTAAATTGTTTTGCAACAACAGTTTTCTCCCTTCCCATGCCTCTCTCAGATTTTGGACACTCCAGTTATGCCTTTTCTATTTTCTAATGGACAGAAATCTAATTTTCCTAACTTCTCACAGCTATTACTCCACTGGCATTTGTCAGCCTTGTTACCATTTTTCATCTACTCTCTAATTCTTCAATAGACTTCTATAATATAGTGCTCAGAATGGTCACAAGATTCCAAGTGAAAGCTGGCACAAGGAAGTATAAGTTAAAATAAACCTGCATATCAGAATTTATCCCAAAGGAGGAAGGTCACTCTCCTTCAAGATCCATACAAATGATGTAGCTTTAGATTACAGCTGGGGTTCCATAGCAGCCTGGCTGACTGGTACTGCTGACCTTGCAATTCCCTTTTCTGTGAAATCTGCTATTTTGGAACCTATGTCTTGTGCAGACATCCCACAAGGAGGCTCTGGCACAAGAAGCTTCTCTTCCTCTTGCTCCCCATAAGTATGATTCAGGTCCAGTGGGAACCTTTATGTTAAGGGAGTCAAAGGACTCTGCAGGACTACTGTGGCCCATGATGAAAATCTGACCAGGGAGTGGGAGGGCAAGAGCAATGACTCTCTCCAAATAGGGGTACAGTATTCATTCTTCTCCTGTGTCCTCTAGAGTTCTGGGGATTATGACCTCCACTCTGCCCCTAATAAGGGGCTGTAGCTACATTCCATCCAGCCTATAATTTTAGGTTTCCCTTCACCTGTCACTCCCAAATCCTTTCCCAAACAGTGTTTTGCAGCTTGTACTATTTAAAGCACAATTCTTTTTTGAACTCCCATTGGCTCTATTCTGCTTGCTATTTGGTATTGGTCAGCCCTCCTATTTTTGCAGCATCTGCAAAGTTGAAAACATCATCACATATTCACTCCCCCAGGTCACCGATGAACAGAGAAAATGACAAGGGGCTTGCAAAACAATCCCTGAAGCACTCCATTTGTTGCATTTTTATCTGATTTCACCATTTACCACCCCTCTCTTCAGTCTTAACAAGCTAACTCTATCTAGCTGAGTATTTCATTGTCAATACTATACTTTGCAACATTACACATTAGTCTTGTCTATGACATTGTATTGGAAAAGAGCTTGAAAAGCACTTATTGCTACATCCACAAATACATTAATCAGATTTGTTAACCGCACCTCCCCTAATATAATGGATGCTAGCAGGCTTGCCTTGATTTAGTTCTGCAGTTAATCAAACAGCAAGTGACCTTTCAGAACATACTAGATGCCCAGCAGAGTGTTATAAGCCTGGAATTAAATAAAAAGATCTCTGCTGGAACTGTGATAAGGAGGGAAAGGATCTGTACAAATCTTTTGCCTGGGCTCCACTGTACCACACCTTGTGGTAGGAAATCTAGCATGAATTGAACATCATGCTAGTTAGCGATGTACCAAATGATTCACTCAGTTTTGCTCTATATTACCTAGATGCTATATGAGGCATACGCAAGTCACCAAAGATTGGTTCTGAGGAGTGTTAGCATTTATTTTAAGAAAACAGAAATCACGCCATTCTTATATTTTATAGAAAAATCGTAGGCATATTCAAGCCTGTAGAGGTACTAAAAACGTGTGCCATAGAGATTAAGTATATTTAATTAATGAGTGTGCAGAGTATTACTATAAACCTCAAATCAATATTACTAAACTAATCTAAAGACAACAGTTAAACCACAGCTGCATCCAATGAGTATATGCTCCTAAAATAAGATCCATGAGAGAATTTAGGCACCTAAACTCCAGACTTAGGCAACTAAGTTCCTGTTTTCAGTGCCTACATCCCAGTTTTGGTTCCACTGCCACCCACAACACTCCCACTGACCCAGTAGGTGCCTAAACTCATTCAGTGCCTCAGCTTTTCAGATTAAAATGTCCTTATGTCTCTACCTCTGAACATGTGCAGTGCTACTCTGGGCACCAAGACTCCTCTCCAACCTAAGCCCCAGGGTGATTCACAAACCAGGGAAAGACAGGCAGTCATCCACCTAACTCTCATGGGAGGACCCAGTATGGTAGGCATGTTCAGACTGCACCTATGCATAGGGCACCAGCTGGATGAGATGGTGGTACCCACCTTATAACTTTTAGCCCAGTGCTTAGAGCACTCACCTGCGATGTGAGAGACTCAGGTTCATGTCACCACTCTCTCTGCCAGAGGGTGAGAGAGGATTTGAACAGGGGTCTCCCACCTGTCAGGACAGAGCTCTAGCCACTGAGTTATTCTGATGTGGGGCTCCCTCAGTCGTTCCTGTTGAAGTTGTTCCACCGTGGATAAATAATGAAAGAGAGGTTGGAGCAGGGGGAAGGGACTCAGGGTCTCTGACATCCCAGGTGCGTGCCCCAATCTCTGGGCTACACAGTCCTTCTCTCTCCTCCCATTCATTGTATAGGGAGCCTAGGTGTCTTACTCAGCTTCGTGGATTGCAATCTTGTTCCTATGATTTTCTAGGCACCTAAAAGTTAGGTACTGTGACAGTCAGTATTGCAACACCTAAGTCCCTTCCTGGATCCCACCCTGAGTATAAGTAGCAGGTCACTCCCATAGTTCTATGCCAGAAGGTGGTATCTTCCTTCCCATTGAGGGCATGCAGCAGTAGGGCATTCTTGGAGTGCAGTTCCTTTTCAAATGCTGATGGTTGAGGATCTCCAGTTGATTGTCTGCTGTAGCTTCAATCACAAGTATCTGCTCAATTTAGCTATACTGAACTCCTAGTGACAAATGCCTTGTCACCAACACACTGAGTCCTGAGTGCATATCAACATGTCTTAGGCCTGGTCCTGAGCATTCAAAAAGGTTATCAATGTGTTCCAGTCCTAATCTTGAATACCTAAAGAAGACATCTATGAGGTTCAAACCTTGTTCTGAGTGATAACATGACCCTCAGTAGGCCCCAGGCCTAGTCTTGAGCATCCAACAAGGTCATTGATATTACTTAAGCCTGGTTCCAAGTACCCAGTGGAGTCGCTGATAGGGTCTCAGGCCTAGTACTGAGTAGCCAGTGAGGGTCATTAACTTAGAACCCCACTCTGGACTCAGTGGAAAATGCTTTATATCAACTGGGTTGAGGCCTCCCCGGCCCTGTGCTCCAGGCTGGACACAAAGTGAGTCCTCCACCCACAGGCTTCAGAGCATGCTGCAGGAAGACAGGGGAATTATGTCTCCTTCCTTGCTGGAGGCATCAACTCACATTAAAAGGAAGTGGGAAGATGTTGCCATGGCAACCTTGTTCCCATCTTCACTGAAGCACAAGGAGAGGCTGAGGGGGTTGCTATGGCAACATTCTCTATTTCAGGCACCAGCAGCTTAGAGGAAAGTGGGAAGGAGTTGCTATAGAAACCAAGCTCCCATTGGGGTATCAGAAGGGCTGGTTTCGTGGCAGCCTCCCTACCCCAATTTCAAAGCATCCACATCCTAAAATGGAATTAAACCCGCCCCGAACCCCAGCATAATTCCCTTCACACCATGCAGTTCCCTGCATGACCTGTTTGAATTGCCAAGGGTAATAGCATCCCCACCCTGCGAGCCGAGAAAGTAACTTTCTTGGTGCTGTCTTGGCCATCTTTCAGCACTTTCAATACCTGCCTCAAACCTCAGGTGTAAATGATTAAGCTTGGTTGAATTGCTGTGGCCCCTCTTATTTGCAGAGCATTTCAATATATGGTTGAACCCAAAAGTATGTACAGGGACCAATTATTAGATAAACTGAGGTTTCAATCCCAGTTACTGTTTCACAAATGGCTGAAATCATTAGCCATCCATCTGCCTTGTGGCAGAGATGCTCCAAGTCTTCTTGTAGAAGTGAGCAACGGATCTATGTGTAAACTCTCTCTCTGACTGGGCTTCAACAACAGGCAAATTCTTGTTTTAATCTAGAAATATTTCCCACCTAACAGATCTACTCTGCTCATATTCATTAAAGGTGTGGTGGCCATGAGCCATGTCTGAATAGGTAGCCTTTTTGAAGGAACTATCTGCAGCACTTCCATAGGGGTGCACTCAGTAGCATGAATAGAGAATTATTCAAAATCCAAAAATCTCTCTGGAACATTTAAAATTCACAGAAGACTTGCTGGGCTCAGGTATTCTTAGTCCTTCTGAGTATAAAAGATGAAAACAGCTTGCCTGCTTCACCAAACTCCATTTACCAAAATCTGCACTTGTCTCTGTATATATATGGAGTGTCTCTACTTCCTGCTAGAAATTACTTGTTTTGAAGTCTGCCATTGCTCAACACTAGAGAATATTTGCCACAGTTAGTAGTTGTTAACAAAGGCTTTGATGTGGAAGTTGGGCCAGAGGACCAAAATCGTGTGGCCACAACTGGCAGTATACCTCGAGAAGCCACTGTTAGTGATCACAGGACACACACATACTGCATGCTTGAGATTCCAAATCACATTTTTCATTATAAATCATTTCTTAGTTACTCTGATCCAAATAATAATATTCAAGAATCCATCCACAACTTAGACTCAGGATTGACCCAGGAATTTCTGTGCATACTTTGGGATTTCAAATGACTGTTTCAGGTAAGGATCCTGACAAACATATAATCAGGCCATTTAGTTCTGAATCAACATGCAAGCAAGGTCAGAATCTCACCTCAGATATTGGAACCTCCATAAAAGTTTGACTGAACTGTTATACAGCTAGTTGCCCCTTCCCTATAGAGAAAAGAATACAACTGCAGACAGTCACAGCTCTTCAACATTGGACCCTCTAGAAGGTCCATAGACCAGAGGGTGCTGAAGCATATCCTTTTGAGAGAGAAACAAAATTATCTTGTCATACCTTTTACCACAAAATTACTACTTTTTACACTCTCTTTTGTTGGGGAAGAGAAGGTCCTGATCAAGCTCATGGAATAACAATAGAAATCATGCGGTGGTGATCTTTTTTCAAGAGGAAGGCAGATACCATTCCATTTTTAATAAGGAGGGATATCTGAACAGATCTCACACAGGACTCCAGCAGTCTCAAAGGAAACCTTTGCACTCTGGTATCCCACATTTATACTAATCAGTGTTACAGACTTCATGCCATAGAAATCATTGGCAAAAGATAATTCCTCTCCGCTAGACTCTGAACCTTGAATTTGTGGTGACTGTTGTGCAGGGAACTTTCCTTATGCTTTGTTCAAACTGTTTAAAATATCTGTGTGTTCCAGTTTTTCAGAGTAGTTTCTTTCTGTTGGCAATGATATCATCCAGTGGAGGAACACATGAAAACCAAGAGTCTAATCTACCTTCTCTGTGTATAGTTTTCTCTGGCTATTTTCCTGTGAAGCCTTTCCCGAATGCCGTCCTTCTAGACATTTCACAGAAATAAGTAAAGTTGCTGGACCAGATTCTTATTGCACTTAACAGGAGTGACTCCACTGAAGTCAATGGATTTACACTGGTATAAAATTGGTGAGAGCAGAATT
Organism: Lepidochelys olivacea; assembly: GCF_965140295.1. Lineage (NCBI taxonomy): Eukaryota > Metazoa > Chordata > Testudines > Cheloniidae > Lepidochelys > Lepidochelys olivacea. The sequence goes on from NC_140414.1 coordinate 102,015,872, forward strand.
AGGCCCATGGTTCCTGCCCTGAAGATCTTATGTTCTAAACCCGGGGATAGGAAGGCAAGGGTGACTGTAATAAGATTACATGTTTGTTAAATAAGAACACAGCATAAAACTCAGAGAGACTTCTCATAAATCATAAATAGAACATTTAATTTAAATAAATAAGTACTTATATAAAACCCCACCCCCCTTAGATATTACACAAATGCTTCTAAAACAATACATCCTCTAAAACTAGCATGTGTTAATTTTCAATATCATGATAAACACATTGGACATCGATTCCTTCTGGGAAACCATGAATAACAATACGCATGCTAGCACAATTTGAACATTAATAATTCAAAAATAGTATAGCAGAGCTAGTGAATAGTAGATGTTGTAGTATTATTGTATGAAATCTAAGCTATTTTAAAAAAAGACAATTTTATTTTATTTTTCTGAGAAATCTGGCTTTCAGCCTAAGGGTTCAAAGTGGCATAAACCATTTTAAATATAGGTTTTCAGTTCCTTCCAGCAGATTAGTGAGAAACAGACCTTAATAAGAGAGACATCTGACTAGATATCATTAACCTTTAAATGGGAGATGTGTCATTGGTGGTATTCTGCATCTAATTTGACTTACTAATTGGGTTAAACACAACAGAATTATTTATAGAGAAAGGATAGCAGATGTCATGGTAAACCAGTTAAAACAGATACCATAGGGCTGGAAATGGCATATGACCCCATATATCACTCTTAATGCTTCTAATGAAGCTGAAAATTAATTTCTTCAGTCATATCCTCACTCCAGGTCTTTACATGCTAGGCAGAGAGTATCCATTTTTAGCCAGCAAACCCTAGGGGAGGTGAATACTGAGAGAAGTTTCCAAACCAATTTGTGCTGTGGAGTTGGTATAGGAACAATCATTCTCTCCTGTACATGGGAGCCTTCAGTGGCATCAGTTATGAATACTGAAGTATGAGAACTCATAAAATAAGAGAGGCTTGAAAGAAATAGGAGAAAAAGATGAGACACAGGGTAAATGAAAGTTTTCACAATTAGCAAAGCTGCTTCACTTACCTGAAATATTTTTGACAAATTGTTAAAGAGGGCTTGACCAGCACTGACTTTGTGTTTGACTCCTCTCACTGTACCATTTTTGCTTAGAATGTTGACTCGTTTTGTACCAAAGCCCCTCTCTTTAGTAGCTCTCACTAAAATGAACAAGTCATCTTGCTCATTCTCATTTTCATCACACTCAGATCCTAAATGTCCATTCTGCTGTCCATCCGCTTCACTCAGTCTGCTGGTTTGGTCAGTCTCTGAACTACTGGTATATTCAGAATCCAAAGAGTCTGCGGTTTCTCCATCTGCATACACTTCCTTTAGTACTCTCCCACTGTGAGAGGAAGCAATTCGAAATCGGACTTTCCTCAGCTTCCTCTCACCTTCAGTCTTCATCTCGCTTTTAAGCATTGTCCCATCTATTGATATCCGCCATTTACATTGTTCTGGTTTAGGCTGTGACTGTAATTGCCAACTTGCCACACTTTAAAACAATATCAGAACTGTTTTCCAGGGACAGCAGCACTCATATTAAACTGAAGTGTAAAGGAAAGAGGATTCCCAAGAGCCTACACTGCAGTTCTACAGTTAATAATGAATGTGTTTGTGCTATGGTTACCTTTAAACTAAAACCTGCAAAATGATATCATCAATTAAATATTAAAGAGCCATTGTGTTGGTTTTTTAGCAGTTAGAGAGAGAGAATATGAATAGATGCTGATCTGAATTTTGGTTCCAATCAAAGAAACATAAGTTACATGAGTTCATGTGAATAAAACTTTGTTGAAAAGCGCAAAAAAGGAAGGAAGAATTTTCCTCAGGGTTCATCTGTGTAGAATTATTAGGGCCCTTCATTTTCAGTTTTTATTTTATTTAATTTTTCCCAGGAATGTATCAGTGTTTATTACCACAACAAAAAAAACAGGTGAAAATCAGTGCAAAAAAACCTATTAATTTTACTGGGTAAATATTGGTTTATTTTGGTATATGGAAAGACGGGGGAAAAAGGTATTCAGTAGATTAATGCTTTGAATTCCATTCATTAATGTGGTTTGCCGCAGAACTAAAACAGAACTCAAAACACAATGCCACCTTTGAGCTTAAGAAAACAATACATCTCTAATCCCCAAATAAAACTTTTCATTTGAATAAATAGTTCACTGTCGTAGGCTTAAAACTATTAGCCTACATATATTTACATTTCATAATTGAGCCATACCATTTGCATCGCATATACTCAACTTCCTCCTTTTCTCTTTTTTTTAAACTTTCAAATACTTCCTTGTATTCTAATACAGATTTTCATTTTCTTCCCATGTTAGTGTCAAATCTTTAAACCGTTATCTGCTAACAGCTTGAAAGGTGTATGTGATGAGCGTGAGATTCATGAGTACATTCAGATGCACATGCATATTAGAGCTTGCATGCATGCCTGTTTGTTTACTGTGCATCTTCTAGACTAATACATAGCCTTACTTCAACAGGCAGCTTTGCATATACGCACAAACTAATGTATTATTGTGATATCTATATATCATGCAACATATTGTATTTTCCTAATAAAACATGCTATTTTTATATATTTGAATGATACAAAAAGTAGGGTGAAAAATAAAGCTGAACACTTTTTGTAAACCCGGGAATTTTACAGTAAAAATCAGTTTAAACTGAAAATGAAAGGGTTCAAGAATTATATATACACTTTGCACTTAAGGTGAAAATCCTGAGCTCCAATTTTGGAGAGGGATGGATGCTGGGAACATTGCTTTACAAACCGAGGCGCTGACCACCACTCTGCCCCAGGCCTTGCCACACTCCACCCCTTTCTGCAAGCCCCTGCCCCGCCTCTTCCCACCACCATTCTGACCCCGCCCCCTGCTCCTGCCCCTTCTCCCCAGCACCTCCTGCATGCTGCTGAACGGCTGATCACAGTGAGGGAGAGGCACTGGGAGGAAGGGAAAGAAGCTGATCAGCAGGGCTGATGATGAGTGGGAGACACTGGTGGGAGAGAGGAAGGTGCTGGTCTGCGGTGCTGCCGGTGGGTGCTGAGCACCCACTGTTTTTTTACCAGCCCCAGAGCACTGACAGTCAGTGCCTATGTTTACAGATACCACTTTCTTGATCTGCTGTTCAACTCTCAGTCACAGGTTCATCCAAAATTTGCTCTTTTTGTAACTCCGTGCAATATCAATGGAATTATGTGAATAAAAGTACAATTATGGCTGTGTGTGTGCTGATGGTGGCCTTTTATTTATGGTGCAAGAGCAAAATGGAAGAGAAGAATAAGGCCAATCGCATTCTGATATGTAAAGTAACAAACTGATGTAAAAATAACACTGGTCTGTATTCTGTTACGTAAATTGCTCAATGTGCTTGATCAAGGGAATCTGGAAAAAAAGACAGAAGAGAAAGGTAATAAACTGAGACAAACAGTGATCAAACAAAGAAAAGTGGGACAAGATTAACTTAATGACAGAGCAATCTAGGTCCCTTCACAACAAACCATGAATACCTAGGGCTTCCTCTTATGTTGAGTGGTACCTTACTCCATAAATAGTTCTACTGAAACCAGTAAAACTACTTGTGGAGTAAGGTCCTATTTAATGTAAGAATGGCAGAACTGAGCTTTTACTGATGTAAAAGGTTGATGGGGTATTGGTGCAACTACCCATCACCCAGGACTCCAGTGGTATGTCTCAAATAGTTTCAGTTCCACCTATGGTAAAGGCTTCAAAGATCAAGAAGACCAGCTTAAGTCAGTGACATCTTTTAGGCATCTAGTGTAAAAACATCCATCAGCCAGTTGCAATTTCTTAAGATATATCCATTTTATTCACCAAAACGATTGTGAACAGCTCACTGTGTGAGTATTCAGTATTTTAATATTCAAAATTCAACCTGTGTTGGTGAGTTGTGATTGGTCATAAAGTCACAGACATCCTCAGAAATAATCCTAAACAGTAAAAATTATTTGTCACATTTGAAAAACCCAGAGGATTAGGAACTGTGAAACACTGTGGTCAGACTCTTGGCTTGTTTTTTAAATGCTAGCAGATAAATGCCTCTTTCTCCCTCTTAAAAATATGAAAGCAGATAAATAACCAACGTTTACATTGATACTGAATATTCCATATTTCTTGTTAACTACAATAATGAATAAATATCAAATGATACTGTTATTTATATTCCAATACTTTAATTAGTTCCCACCTACTTAAGATTGATAGTCTGCCCTTCTATTCAGAGCAGTTGAAAGCCAGGAGTCATAGAGGCATGTACAGTAAAAGTAACACTAAACCGTGACACAACTCAGCTTTTAACAGGTATACAGGGACCAGAGAAATATGTATATAATGATAGATTTAGCCAATGATCCTCCATTAAAAGCAGCTGATGTCCTTCCTGCTAATCAACAGTGGGGGTATTTTCTCCTGACGTTTGTTTTGGAAATCCTTGTTCGGTTCTCCCTCACCACAGTAAAAGAGATTTCCCATTCCCTGTGAATGAGAACAGTCAATTTTACATTGTGTACAAGATAGCATACTACAATACACTTAACAGTACTTCTTCATTAATTCTTTGATTTCAGATGGTCTTTAGGTGTATTGAAAAGCAGCTCCTAATATTTAAATCAGTTGTATTATATCAGGGTTGGCATGGTAGAAATCATACATTCTACAGTATGTGGTGGATTTTGCAGATTGAGTCCCACTATTCTGTGTTTTTTCGTATTGGACTGTCAGTTTGAAATACATATTCCAGAGCTCCAAAAGTAATGCAGACTGTCCCAATAAGAGAACACTACATTACTCCACCAAATCCCAATTATCCTGCAAATAAGAATAGTAAACGCATTTTTAAAATTACTGTTGTCACTTCTCAACACTATGTATGTCCCATTTTATGCCATTATAACCTCATTGAAAATCCATGGAATTCCACTGACCAAAAACTAGTACAACAGAGTGGTGAATAAGGGTGGTTTTTGCAAGGTCAGACTAAAATCTAAACATTCAGATCAAATACATCAAAAAAGTGCTGTTTGTGAAACAACACTTACAGGAAAAAAGAAACCAGTGCATAGAGGTGACAAGCCACATTAAAATGTTTGAAACATTACCCAATAATTCCCAAGCTGTTAGCATCTCAGCATACTGCTAGTACATGTACTTTACATATTCCTGCCATAAATTAAATTAAATGTTTAGAATTAATATTACATACTGAATTTACTCTTCCTGTCTACATTCTTCAATATTTGAGAATCCCATTAAAATTAAACCTGTTAGCGCCATGCCTAAGGCATTTGAATTAATACTCTAATTCTGACTCTTATCTCTCTATCAGAAATTCACATAAAAGTATGTGTGTATATTTATGTGTTTATCTTAGTATGAAGATTCTGTGACTTTTTTAAAATGATCAAAAGAAAAATAGGCAAGAGGGTGTTGATCTTAACCTGAATTTCTCCAATGATGATGATTTATTATTTGTATTAACCATAGTGCCAAGAACCACGATTCATGGACCAGGACCCCATGTGCTGGGTGCTGTACATACACAGGAAAAAAAAGACAGTCCCTGCCTGAAAAAGCTTACAATCTAAGTGTAAGACAAGAGAACGGATGGCTACAGACAGACCGACAGGGAGTACCAGGAAACAATGAGACAATATTGGTCAGCATGAGAGGTGTAGTCTCCGCACATCAGCAGCTGACCTATTGTCAAGTTTATTTTTAGAGGCATCACCGAAAAGGAGAGTTTGCAGAAGGGTTTTGAAGGTGGATAATGAAATAACTTTGCAGTTGTCTACAGAGAATTCCTTCCCAAGCTTGTGGAGCAGTATGGGGAAAAGCACAAAGGTTCTTGTGTGGAAAATTTTACAAAAGGGCAATGGAGGCCAGAATCGTGCACCGGTTAAAGGCAGGTGTCATTAGCAAATGAAGGATGATGCGTAGGGTGAAAATAGGCCCTGAAGGGTATTGAAAGTGAAAACAAGTGGCTTATGAGAGTTTGGCTTTGGAAGGATAGTGACAAAGGACTTGCCATACTGGATCAGACCCATGATCCCTCTGGTTCAATATTCTGTCTCCAGCAGTGGCCAGTGCCAGATTCTTCGGCAGAAGGTACAAGAAAAAAAACAGCAGCAGGTCACTATGGAATAATTTACTCCTCCACGAAGGTCTCATTCTAATCCCTAAAAGTTAGTTTTAAAACCTGAAGGATAGTAACTTGGAAGTTTGTTATTACTTTTATTGGATCTTTTAAAACCACATGTGTAGTTAAGTTCTGTTTAACTTTCAAGAAGAAATGGTGGTGTTTAGTGCTAGCATCACTCTCTCTTACCAGTCAAACATATGTTAACAAAGCACGGATTACGTCCCTAGATGTTGCTTTTTAACATTGCATCCTTCAAGTGAAATGTTTTTTGGGAACTTCTGGGTGAAATCCTGGTGCCAGGGAAGCCTGCGGCTGGGAGTGAGTCTCCCAGCCTGGGTGGACAGCCTCATACTAGCGCAGCTCAAGCTAGCATGATAAAAATAACAGTGTGGACATTGCAGCCCCCGCTGAGACTCGAGTTAGTCACAGTAGCTCAGACCCAGAGGGTCAGGTCAGCTTGAGAACCTGAGCTTCCCCTGAGCCTCAACATTCACACAGCTATTTTTAGCACGCTTGCTTGAGCCCCACTAGCGTGAGTCTGTCTGCTCCGGCTGGAAGGCTCACTCCCAGCTGTATTGTAGAAATACTCTCATTGCCCCCCCTCATAACAAAATGGGCCCACGATGCTTGATTGGAGCATCTAGCCTCTACTGCAGTACAAATAGCAATGATTAATTATTGATTTAATATTTTCTAAAATCTAAATAAAATATTACAAAATAAAAAAATCTGTATAATGAGCCACATTTTCAAACGTGTGCATAAGTACCTGAAAAAATGTGTCCATTCTGAAAGCCTAGCACCTTGCATATCTTTGGCAGAATGTGAATAGAACGAGGCCTTCAGGTTTGGAATTGGATCCCCTCAGTTTAGATAAGCTGATCTTCAAAGCAGAGCTATAAGCAATCCTGTTTTCTAAAGCTTCTTTTAGGGAGCATCAATTGGTGGAATTAGGCATAAGGGTTGTGAGAGGGAGGAGTTGGTGTGGGGAATCGGAGATGCTTTATGAGCATTGGCCCCCTTAGCAATTTTTTTAAATGTTTTCCAAGCTCTGGATAGGCACTTAAAAGTTAAATAAATTCTAGTTTGCAGTGTTGTAGCTCTGTTGGTCCCAGGATGTTAGAGAGAAAAAGCAGGTGAGGTAATATCTTTTATTGGACCAACTTATGTTGGTTAAAGAGACAAGAGTTTGAGTTTCTTCTTCAGCTCTGGGAAAGGTTCTCTGAGTGTCACAGCCAAGTTCAAGGTGGAACAGGTTCTTTAGCATAAGGAGCGAACATGTTTGGAAAAAGGTAAATATAGTGCCCATCTTTAAAAAAGGTAAGAAGGAGAATCTGGGGAATTACAGACTGGTCAGTCTCACCTCAGTCCCTGGAAAAATCATGGAGCAGGTCCTCAAGGAATCCATTTTGAAGCACTTGGAGGAAAGGAAAGTGATCAGGAAAAGTCAACATGGATTCACCAAGGGCAAGTCATGCCTGACCAACCTGATTGCCTTTTAGGATGAGATAACTGACTCTGGGGATATGGGGAAACCAGTGAACATGATATATCTTGACTTTAGAAAATCTTTTGATACGGTCTCCCACAGTATTCTTGCCAGCAAGTTAAAGTAGAATGGATTGGATGAATGGACTGTAAGGTGGACAGAAAGCTGGCTAGATCGTCTGGCTCAACAGGTAGTGATCAATGGCTCAATGTCTAGTTGGCAGCTGGTATCAAGCGGAGTGCCCCAGTGGTTGGTCCTGGGGCCGGTTTTGTTCAACATTTTCATTAATGATCTGGATGATGGGATGGATTGCACGCTCATCAAGTTCGCAGGTGACGCTAAGATGGGGCATGAGGTAGATATGCTGGAAGGTAGGGATAGGGTCCAGAGTGACCTAGACATACTGGAGGATTGGGCCAAAAGAAATCTGATGAGGTACAACAAGGAAAGTGCGGAGTCCTGCACTTAGGATGGAAGAATCCCATGCATTACTATAGGCTGGGGACCGACTGGCTAAGCGGCAGTTTTGCAGAAAAGGACCTGGAGATTATGGTGGATGAGAAGCTGGATAAGAGGCAACGGTGTGCCCTTGTTGCCAAGAAGGCTAACAGCATAGAATCATAGAATATCAGGGTTGGAAGGGACCTCAGGAGGTCATCTAGTCCAACCCCCTGCTCAAAGCAGAACCAATCCCCAACTAAATCATCCCAGCCAGGGCTTTGTCGAGCCTGACCTTAAAAACCTCTAAGGAAGGAGATTCCACCACCTCCCTAGGTAACCCATCCCAGTGCTTCACCACCCTCCTAGTGGAAAAAGTTTTTCCTAATACCCAACTTAAACCTCCCACTGCAACTAGAAACCATTATTCCTTGTTCTGTCATCTGGTACCACTGAGAAAAGTCGAGATCCATCCTCTTTGGAACCCCCTTTCAGGTAGTTGAAAGCAGCTATCAAATCCCCCCTCATTCTTCTCTTCTGAAGATTAAATAAGACCAATTTCCCTCAGCCTCTCCTCGTAAGTCAGGTGCCCCAGCCCCCTGATCATTTTCATTGCCCTCCGCTGGACTCTCTCCAATTTGTCCACATCCTTTTTAGAGTGGGGGGCCCAAAACTGGACACAGTACTCCAGATGTGGCCTCACCAGTGCCGAATAGAGGGGAATAATCATTTCCCTCAATCTGCTGGCAGTGCTCCTACTAATGCAGCTCAATATGCCAAACTGACAAACTGTCCCTGCAACACACTCTCAGATACTTACCAACACAGCCCCCCTAAAGCAGCCCTTAGTATACCTTCTCTTGGACAGATCCCAGTCAAATTCCCTCTGTTAGCCGCTCCGCTGTTCGCCACTCAGCTGGTTTGCAACTGGCTGCCTTTTTATAACAGTCAGGCCCACTCAAAGCCCACCTGGAACAAAGCACTCCCAATTCACTTTTGAAAAGTGATTGCACCCTCACCAGGATCTGTGGGTGTAGAGGTCAGTTTCTTGCTGGTCTAACTTGGGTGCTGTCTTTTGAAAATTCAGCCCAGACTGTATTTGTTTGAAGGTGGCCAGAAGGAGAATATATACTGGAATATTGAGAGATTTGCTGTGATCAAGTAATTCTCTGACTTTCTATATTCTGGTTAAGGTTCTGGTGGCTAAAGGAAGCAGTTCCAGGTCTAAATCAGAATGTTTAAAGGAAATTAAGGGGAGGAGGGTACGAATTTGTGTGCTCGAAAAGACTTTCAGCCTTTTACTTTCATCAGGCTACATTTAACTGGGTTAGGGTTGGGAATGCCTTTAAAAGGGCAAGAGTAAAGCAATAGAAATGTAAAGTAACACCTTTTAAAAATGTTTTTATTGAGTTTATTAGATTGGGTGGAATTATCTGTCCCTGAAGGAGTAGTGGATGCCTAAGTACAGATATATGGACCATCTCCACTTTGCACCTGGGGATTGGGTGCAACTGGGGAGGAATTAAACTTCTGCATTTTAAGTACACAAGGTTTGATTCTTATCTCACTTAATTAGTGAAAATTAGGAGTAACTCTTTAAAGCTAAAAGGATTTACAGAAGTACAAATTTCATACAACAGAGATTGTACGATCATTTCTTATCTTCAGTCTATGAACTAGAAATATTAATGATTAATGATATTTCATCACATTACTGTCTGGTTGTCAGACATATTTTCCCACTGAAAAGAGGTGATTTATTGCATTATCAACTATTTACACAGAAGAAATGAACTAAAAATAATAAATGACAAGACTCAATGTATTATCATACATTCAAGAAGAAAAACAGCTTATATCGAACTCTGTATTTGTATCAAATACGTGTATCTGACACTGTATAAAATTCATTCTCTCCAGGGGCTGAATCACAGTGATTGCAAAATTGCTGCTTACTCACGTGAACTGTGACAGCCAACATAATTCATTTTCAAACACTGATTTAAAATTAAGAACATTCTTGAAGCAGAATAATAGCTTCTGGTGGTATGCTTTTTTCCCTAAAACTTCTACAGTAAAGCTCAACTAGTTTGCAAAGAATTTGGGCTGCACTAGGAGATGTGAATGTCTGTGTGAGCCTCACTTTACATGAGACATTTAAATTATTTTTTCTCTCTAGCAGATCCTATGTGAATTTTACCATGGGCTTGATCTCATGCCCATCTGAGTCAGTGGCAAAGCTCCCATTGACTTCAGTGTGCAGGATTAGGCCCTATCTGAGTAGTTAAATGATGGCCTGATGCATTTAATAAAAATGGTGTTAATATAGCAGCAACTAAATGCAGAATTAATCAGACTTTCATTTTAAAATATATTCTAGCTGTGTTAACCAGCTACTGCTGTATTATTTTGAGCATCATTCAGTCACATGCTAATTCAGCTTTTCATTAGAAAATATTTTATGTGGCACTGTGTGGTCATGACAATGAGATGCTGAATGCATTGGTTGCTCTGGAGCAAGATAAGTGAACACTGTGCAAGCTGCCCAATAGCACACTCCCATCGTGCACTTCAAACCTCACCTACAATCACTCTCAGTATTCCAGTTGTGGACCTCTCCTGAGCAAACATGTGCCTCTTGTAAAGTAGTTTTGGGATATGGAGGACTGTTGCCCCGTTACTAACATTCAGTGGGGGTGTTTTAGTTGCTAGCTCCCAATACTAAAAAGGGGGAAGGGTCGATGGAGAATCAGTATCCTGAGACTGACAGCCCCCAGGAACAATGGGGAGAGGCCAATGCTCCAGGTCAGCCTGAATGACAGGACGAGCAGGATAATCAGGGAGTCAGGAGGCCAGGGAGGTCCCGTCCTCCCTGTGAGCTGGATTTGCCTGGGTCAGACAGAGTGGGGCAGAGCTAAGGAGAAAGCAGGGGCCCAAGCTAAGCTGGGGAGCAGAGCTGTGCCAGATCCAGAGAGACCAGAAAAGCAGCCCAGAGAGAGCAGACCCTGTCCTGGGAGTAGAGCTGCAGCCCCAAAGCCAGAGGCACAGCCCAGAGACAGCAGACTTGTCCTGGGAGGAGAGCTGCAGCAACCAGAGCCAAAGGGGCCAGAAAAGCAGCCCAGGAAGCAGGTCAGTGCTGGGAGCAGAGTCATAGAAGCCTCCTGCAGAGCAGACCTGTCCTGGGAGCAGAGCTGCAGCAACCAGAGGCAGAGGGGCCAGAGAAGCAGCCCAGGGAGCTGGAGGCAGAGCAGCAGCAGCGCTGAGACAGAGTGGTGGAGCTGGGGCTGGAGCAGTCCAGAGCTGGGTGCTGTGAGCAGCTGGGGAGAGCGAGGGGGACCCTGGGCAGCGGGCCCAGCACATGGAGACGCCTCAGCGAAGAGGCTCTGCAGGCCAGGCTTGGATCATAACCCTGACAGGGTGGGGGCGACACTGGGAAGAAGGGTCCTACCACTTAGAGCCTGAGATCGTGTGGCCACCACCAGAGCAAGTGTCCAACCTTCAGCAAAGCCAGGGCCTGAGAAGAAGGTCTGGGACTTACAAGGAACAGACTGAACTGCCCTGATATTCCAGAGACGCTGTTTGTGATGTTCCCTGCCACAGAGCGGGTGGTTGTGTTTCCTTTAACCTTTCTCATTTTCCCTTATTCTTTTTTAAATTAATTGTTGATTAAATAACTTGCATTTGCTTTAACTTGTATGTAATGGTCAGTGGGTCAGAGAAGTGCCCAGTGCAGAGAGTCTCACAGTGGGGACACCCTAGCCCCTGTCCTAGGTGACCACAACAGGGTTGGAGGTCGAGCCCCCCAGGAATCCTGGGCCCAGCCTTGTTGGGGTTACGAGGACTCTGCCAGACAGGAGAGTGGAAGGGGAGTCCTCAAGGGCAGGGAGGCCACTGGGTAAAGGAAGTGGGAGCGAGGACTCAGATCCTTTCGCTAGCCCACTTCACCGGGGTAGTAGAGAAGCCAGGAAAGTTCCCCACAAGAGCGGAACTATTCCCCCGCTTACATATGTACAAACATCCACCAGGAAACAGATCCAAAGCAACAAGCTAGTTTCATTTGTGACATAAGAAATTTGAATGTAGGATCAAAGAGCTAAAAGGCATGTGTTTGTATTGTCTTACACAAGCGCTATGGTCTCTATGAAGTTCAGTATTCTCAGCGGAAGCTCTTTGAGGACAGGAAGGATAGATTTTTACCTACTCTGTTTTTGTCCCATTTACAGATTCAGAGTTGTTTACCTACTGTTGGAACCTGACATATCTTTACGCGTCAGTATTGCCTCTGCACTTTCAGATGTCATCAGCTTCCACTGCACAGTCTTCCCCTTCTTTTTCTAGTTTTTGTGGCCAAAGTGCTTTTTATTCAGCAGGATGGTTCATGGAGTGGACAGTATCCATCCAAACCAGATGCAGTGGAGCTTGGCAGCAATGACACATTTCTTGCCTGATGAAGTCATTCTTTCTGAAGCCCTTTTTTTTTTTTTTTTTTTTTGTTCTTTGTACTTGAAAATAAAATCCAGGGACAAACTTACTTCCTTTCTCTTTCTCTGTCTTTTGTGCTTTCACCTTTAACTGCTGGTGTTCAGCGCTGAGTGACGGTTTGCCCTTCTCCCATTTCTCTCTCTTTTTAAAAATGTTGCAATTCAGTTTTCTTTACCTCCTTTGTCTTTTATGTCCTGTCTCCTGGCAAGAATATTTGCAAATTACATTTTTAGTGTGATCTTTAGAAGTACATTTTGGATTTTTCTACTAGACATAGAAGTACAGTACATGAATGAAACAATCATTGTGCAATCTTAAACTCCTTATCTAGAAGACTCTGATTCATTTTGATTTCTGTTTGTTTGTTTGTTCATTTTTTATCCCTTATGAAAATGAGGGCTGCATAGCACTGAAGAGAACAAGGTATGGTGCAGGTAGCTGGTGAGAAAGCTTTACCATTCTCCAAAATACTTGTCAATATCGCTGCCACTGCTCCAATCCTGGGCAAAGACTACCACTAAGCACAGCCAAAATGTAAGTTTCCTGTGTGATTGGAGCTGGGTAGGTAGGCAGGTAGATTTGCAATATGAACAAATATGAACAAAATGCAGGTCCAGGGCAAATGTGACACTTTCACAGTATGGTCCTCCTGGTTCCCCCACATACACTCAAAGCTCCTCTCCTTTAGGTTTCACTCCCAGCCACCACCTAACTTAACACAATCTGCTCTTACGTCATTGCAAGCCCCAAATAATAACTTCCCCAGGAATCTTTGGCAGCAGATCCTCCTCTTCTTCCTGCTGGCAAAAGGGGTTGCAGCAATATAGTCCTTTCTTCCTCTTCCTCAGGATCCTAACCAGCTAGGGTTGCCAATTTTGATTGGACACATTCCTGGAGGTTTCATCACACGAAATAATTTTTAATTAAAGATTAGTCTTTAATTCCTGGAGACTCCAAGACAATTCTGGGGGGTTGGCAACCCCATAAGCAGCACTACCCTGATTCTTTCTTTCTTAACCAGTGTCTCCTTCCTATTGAGCTGCACTGAAATGAGAAAAAAAGAATGTCAGGGAGGAGGAAGAAGAGTGGCAGTTGCTGGCTACTCCTCAGCAGATGTAGGAGGGACTCCTAACAGTTGGAGGGCAACCTCGGGGAGAAAAGTTATTTTTTTCTGCCCTATGCAAGAGGCAGGGAAGTCCAATGATGATGTCCCTTCCCACTTCTATTCCTCTCCAGGACAACAGGAAGGAAATCTGAGAGAGCACACCAAGTACAGGAGAAAAAGGATGGCGCTACAGACTACATGAGGGTCACTTTTTAGAAAATGATGTAGGGAGTGGCTGCACCCATCCATCGCTGGATCTCACAACACCAGATAAGCATGTTGGCTTGATGTCCCTACTAATTAACATGTTCTATAGCAAGAGTTATCGGTATTGACACATTGATTGACCTCATTAGGCTTCTGAGTTATCATCCAGCTGAGATGAATGGAGCAGTACACACTTCTGTTAGAGCTATGGATTCAGTCCTTATTTCTGCAGGCTAGAGAAAACAGCACAGTATTGATCTACTTGTGAAAAGCTATCTTTATTACCAGACCAGGGTAGAAATGTAATGACATTAAGATGAAAGCTTTAATCCTGCAGAAGTTAATGGAGGAATACAACTGGGGATGAAACCCTCATAGCCAGACCAATGCATGTACCCAAGAGAACAGAAGGAGAATGCCAAATATACATCTTCGAAACCAGATTTTTGAATGTAGGAACCAGATCACAGATAGTTTAAATCTGCTTAGCTCCATTTACTTCAAATGACCTGTCAATTTATAGCTACTGAGGATCTCGTCCGTGATCTCTATATTTGAACATTGAGTGTACAATTCCCTGTATAATTTAATTCTGTGAGGTCATTTTTTATTCTTGACTTTACATGGCTCATATTGGCTGTAATTCACTTCAGTAGAGGACCATAAATTACAGAGATTGGATTTTTTACCATATACATAGAGAACATGAAACAATGGGTGTTACCATACACACTGTAACAAGAGTGATTACTTAAGGTGAGCTATTACTAGCAGGAGAGCAGGGCTGGGGGGACCTTTTGTAGTGATGATCAAGGTGAGCCATTTCCAGCAATATAAAATCCACACAAATGAAGCAGAGTCTAAGGACTATGGCTTGACAAAGAACATTTGCCATATTCATTGACTAGCTCTGCTGAAGAGATGTAAGCTGTACTTTTTAAAACCACTATAAAATGTACTTTACAAGACTCTAGCTGATAAAGGTGGGACGTAAAAAGCAAAGGTGACAAAGAACTGTTGGAATGAGTAATGTAAAAATAGCAGTAGATAGGAAATTGAAGCATAGAAAAGAGACTGTAGTGGAAGATAAGATGACAAAATCATGAAAAGGTAAAGAGCAAATAGCTAGATTAAAATAATGTCTACTTCATTTGCACTCATGATCAACATTGTAAATGAGACCATTTTATCATATTCACACATGTTGTGGATGTTTTAAATTGTTTTCAGATTATTAAGTACCTACAGCAAATGTGAAGGTAATAGCTATGGCACAACAGTCCCATTCATTAGTAATCAGATGGTATGAATTATTACTGACATCTCTTGTAATATTAACTTTTGAGTACATTATGGTATCTATTTGCAGCTGGCTGTAGACTTTGGTATGGTAAGAGCAACCCATGATCATATCACTGTTATCTGTAATTTTTAATAAATGAGTAACAGAAAAGAGAACCAGGCCCTAGACTTTTCAAAAGCACACACATGCTTGGGAAGTGCATGCTCTGGTCAATGCATGAACCTTTGAAAATCTGGCCCTGATTGTTCTGTGTGGATTAAGTGAGGTTATTCAATACCATGAGCAACAACAACATAAGGTCTGGAATGAATTGCCCAAGAGGAGTTAGAGAGGTAGATAATTTGGACTGCATAGAATAAACATGCTGCAAACTGAGACAAATGTAATGCATTTCCTATGGGCTCAGCCAAAGAAATACTACCTTTGGCTCACCTTGTAAAACAGCTGTCTACACTCTAAGGTGCAGAATATAATGTATCAGCTGTCCAGGAGGACAGAGGACAAATCCAGCCACCTATTGGGGAATTCTGCTAACTGCTTAAGTTTATTCTAGCATCTGGCAACCATTAGGTAGGCATGGTAGCTGCTATACTGGAAAACAACTAATTTGAAAAAATCTGGCATTGTTTTGCTATTTTTAAAGCACAAACGTTAGGAGCAGTTGTTTTTATGTTTGCCACGTTGTTATATTTGCTATGATTTGCAAAAAAACGTTTTAAGAGCTGGTTGCTCAGTCCTTTTGAAAATCAGACCAGTTATTTAGGTTTGCAGGTGTGAATTTAGGAGTCTTACTTCAGGCACCAATTTTTTAAATCTTGGCCTATGTTTCTTTATATGATACTAATATAGTGAGTGCCCTCAAAGTTCCAGTGTTTTGAGAGATTCCATTTTCAGCCAACTTTCCCATTTTCAAAATAGGGAATATTCTTGGAACCAATAAACTCTTTTAAATTAATGGAATTTTTAAGTATGCCCACCTGCAATCTGTCTATCAGATTTGGTGGTTGTGAACTTCAACCCAGGGCATGCGACTAAGGCCAGGAAATATGATTTTATACCTATTGCACATCAGACGTCAGTGCCCACTAATTATAGTAATGGAGGTGGTGATAATGTGATGTGTTAATACCTAACTGGCTTGCCAAGATTTTTAGATTAAAACTAAAATCCATAACACAGTACTTGGTAATCCCAAATCTTACCAATAATTAGTGCGCCACTGAATGTGTGTGTTTGTTCTTCATGCAGCTATAGGTTATGCTTCCCCCCTTTTTCAAGTTAGCATTGAAAAGGTAAAATAATTGAGAATTGTAAGTGAGATTTCAGAAAAAATGTAGTGGTTTTAGAACAATGGAGGAAATAGACACACTTACTGTATCTTGTTTCGCTACCATGGAACATTTTATAGCACACATTTATAGAGGGAAGGAATTGATCTTTTTATCAACGTTTTGCTGCAGCAGAAAAGAAAATGAATAGCTCCTACCAACTAAACAGATTGCACTAGCATGTCATAAAAGCTAACTGTTGTGCCAGGCCCCACTCTGGTATAGTTCACTGATAGCCTAGCTAGATATATTATTGCCAAATAGACAAAGTGGATAAAGGGATGATCCTCCAGAAGGTATCCACGGCTACTGAAAAAGCTGCTATTCCAGATGTTTTGCTGAAATGATTTCTTGTGGGGACTGCAAGCCTTAGGGCAAGTGTAATTGTCACTATGTCAAACATAAATACCTTGAACACTGGACTAATCCATATGATTGAAGGGACATGCATGAACCTTTTGCCTCTTTAAACTCCTGTAGCTTACATTGACTCTGATTCAGAAAACCATCACGGTGATGGCTAATCATTGCTGTTGTGTGACAATTTACCTTGTCACCAACATATTGTACAATGACATCTGTTTGTGTAGCCTTCAATTGTTTTGACTGTGAATATATAAAGTACACTACCATAGTGAAAAGGTCATTGATGTATGCAATGATGTAACCCATAAGATAATTAATGATGATGTGATACATGGTAATGTTTGTAATGTGTAGCATGCATCATAAATATGTATAATTAGCAGTAAAATTGCTGTGATGTAATACCTTGTATCCCATGAAGAGGCTAATATTGGATTTCTAATCTACATCATTGTGAAACCCTATGTGACTGATAGAAATTTGTGTGTGCAAGGAATATACTTCATGAACTGATGGGAAGCTGTAATTTTTTTAAGAAAAACCATAGGCTTGCATTTTGTGTGTTCTGCCTCCTATTTGAGTGTAATTTTATGGACTGGAGAGAGAAGCTGCAGGTTCCATTCAGACTTTTCTTTGAATTCTGCCTTTGGGGAGGTTGAGGATGGGTTTTTACAAGCACTGTGAACTGAGGTCCATGGAAATCTTGGGGACAGTACCCTTCAAGGAGTAGGCCTGTGTCTTCAAAAGAGCTCCAAGCTCACTGCAACTTTCTACCAGCCCTTAGTGGAGAGTAAGCACAGTTTGTGAACAAGACATCTGGGAGAGGAAAGGGAGTCCCAATCACACCCAAAGCAGCCTCTGAGGTGGTGAGTCTCCACAAGGCACAAGCCCTCTCCTTAGAGCTGTACCTACATGTCACAAGCCCTCTCCTTAGAGCTGTGCCTACATGTCACAATCTAGCACAGAATAGCGCCCAAGCTCACAACATTGAATCCAAAAGATTGTTCCATAATGGATCAACTCAGACCATAATTTTTTTTAAAAAAAGTTGTTTTCTGTGTCAGACATTCCAAAGATCATGTAATTTTTCTTTTTTAGCCTTTGTCAAATTGTGTTTACTGTGTCAAATGATGGAACTAGAAGTAGGTGAATACTGGGGAAAATATTTGCAAATATTTCTGTGAATTCTAATTACACTTTTGGTTTGGGCTGTTCTGTTCAGGTTCATATGTCACGTCCATCCCCATTGTAACTCAGGGGCTTCCCGAGTGTGAAACAAGCCTTTTGTAGTACAGTTTACAAACACTTGGTCTGAAAGCTGGCATATAGCTATATCATCTTCTGATGTGATCCCCATCAGATCTCACAATTCACATAGCACCAAGTTAGGTCAGATTTGGATGAAATGCCTCCAAGGATTACCTATATGCGACAGGAAATGGTGGTATTTCACTGGATGGAACATTCTCTTTGGTATTAGTACTGAATTTATTATTGTTCCATTTCCAAATGGTTAAAGAAACATTTGGCTCTTTGTTGGGAAAGAAAATGATGCACATATTCATCAGTATATTCTTTTCCTATCTATTGTTTTCAGGGTATGTGCACTGTTCCTGGACACAGATGACAAACACTGACATTTCACACAGACACTTCTATTCTCATAGCTCCACCTGAAATAGTAAGTCCATCTAAGCACCTTTTCCAGCAGAAGTCTCTCTGGTTCCCAAAAAAAGAAAAGGAGTAGTTGTGGCACCTTAGACTAACAAATTTATTTGAGCAAAAACTTTAGTCTCTAAGGTGCCACAAGTACTCCTTTTCTTTTTGCGGCTACAGACTAACATGGCTGCTACTCTGAAATCTGTTTCCCAAGTGCACACTGTTCCAAGTTCGTGTGTCTGTCTGTCTTAAAAAGATTTATTTGTTTGTGGTGGGGGTTATGTTTGGATTGTGAGTCAAGAGCTACAGCTTTAATATGAAAATAGTACCATGTTCTGGGGTTGGGACAAATTGGGTAGCAGTTACGCTGGAATAAAAAAGTGTAACAATGTAGCCTCTCAGTTACCATTCATTTAAATGATGCATTTGCTCATACCATTCATTATTTGCAAAGCATCAACGGTCCATGAGGGTTCCTATATGGCATTGGGGGTATTATGTTGCTCCAGATAAAATCACTTGACTCAGAGGTGAAACAGAAATCCTAACCCACTTGTAGTTATCGTGTGGCTCCAAAAATATATATTAAAGAAGGTTCCAAGGGCATGTTTTGCTAGCGTAGAGATCATAGTCCTCGTATTCTCACCAAATTCCCACTCAGATAATAACATTCTGCATTGTTAAAGTTCTCCTGCAGTTATCCTTGGATACAATATTCTTCACTTCATGTCCAAAAGCATCAAGTGCTGCTGAAATCTACCATAGAGTTAGCTGTATTTTATTACTGAGTGAAGTTCCTTCAATTTATCTTTCTTGTCTCACAGGGATGTTGTAAGACTTAATTAAATGATTGCATTAACACACTGAAAATCTTGGATAAATTATCAAAGTGCAAATTATTATTACATTTTCCTCTAGCTGTCAAACCGATTTCATGTAGAAAGTGTCCTTCAGGGAGTGTCTATAATCAGCCTGATATTCTAGATCGGTAATGTTTGTTTGTGACCTTACCAGTAGGGCATCTGTAAGTAAACATGCCCATCCATCATCAGTGGTTCAGGGGTGTAAATAACCCTTTTTCTTTTTTTTTTGGCCAGACCATGTTCCCTTTTGTGGATCCTCTAAAATAGTGGTGCCTGATCTTATTACACAGGAGGACCACATAAACCTAAGCCCAACCTTGTGTGGGCCAAACAGCTTCTACATATTTTAATAAGATTTAAAATCCCCTTGTACTGATTTATATTTTAAGTTCAGCTTGTTTTGTATGTATTTAGATAGATAATACTGTATATAGAAACAACCTATGTAAAAACAAACAAAGAAATCCAGTGCCTAAAATGTGTATTAGAATGATAGAAAACAGGAAAAAGAACAATAGCGAACACATAACCCTCTCCCTAATAACAAACAAAAAGTGCACTTTCTGTGTTAGCAAGAAGTCTCAGGTTGTTTCTCAGCAACCAGCTTGTTGAAGTTTGGCTCAAAGTGAGAGGCCCTCATCTGAAGTACAGCATGCAGATGGTCAACTGTTAGGGGGCATCACAGCTTACGCGTATCCAGCTTATAACAGAAAGTTTGTTCACAGATGTATGTACTGCCGAAAATTGTGCATGTTCATCTAGCAAATCTCTGCAGATTTTGGAACTGATCATTGGGCAGCAGTGAGTAAAACTCCACCAGTTTCTTTTCATGAAACATGTCCTTTTAAATAAGACTTAACTCGCAGCTTAATCAGTTCCATTTGCAGAAGGGCAGGGACATTATCCACGTTATCAACAAAGAAATTTTCAAACAGACGTCTGACTTGAAGTCAGAAAATCTGTCCTCAAAATTCTTATCTAAGAGGTCCAGTTATTTTACCATTTGAGCACATGGGACCGGAACACTGACCTTTTCATCCGGAAGGAGTTTTTTGCAGGAAGGAAAGTGAGATAGTGTTCCCCTCTCTGAGTGCTGTTGCAAGAGTTTCAGTTTTGCTTGAAAGGCTTTAGAACTGGGAAACAAGCCTTTCTTTACTTTGCGATTTCAAATTGAGATCATTCAAATGGTTTGTTAGCATAGGCGCTGATTCCGTCGAGCACCCATGGGAAAAATTAGCAGGTGCTTAGCATCCACCGCACCAGCAGCCAAGCTCCTCCCATCCACCAGCAGCCCCACTGATCAACTGCTCCTCCTCCCTCTCTCCCTCCCTCCCAGCACTTCCCACCCAGGAGGCATTGGCTGGCAAGGAAGGAGCGGGGATAGAGCGGAAAAAAGTGGGGAAGAGGTGGAGCAGAAGTAGGGGCTTGAGGGAAGGGGTGAAGTGGGGGCAGGGCCTCGAGTGGAGCAGGGGTCAAGCACCCAATAGGCTAGAGAAGAAGTTGGTGCCTGTGCTTGTTAGATCTGTTAGACTTGCCAAATCCCAAATCCCACAACCCATCCCACAACCCAAATCTGAGAGTTCAGGTACATTTTTAGACTTGTCATTCATGAAAATATTGATTTCATTCCACAAGGCAAAGAAACATTTGAGCACATTTCTGCAACTGAGCTAATGCACCTCACTATATTACCGCACATCCTCATATTCTGAATCAGTTTCCTTCAGGAATGGTTGATATGAGCGGTGACACAACCTATATGCTCTGATCAAGCTTGCAGTGGCCACTACATTTTCTAAATTTAGAACTTTGCCATACAGAGCATGTTGGTGAGTAATACAGTGCAACGCTAATGGCCTTTCAGCATTACACAAATCCAACTCCTTATGCACCAGCCAAATCAGTCCAGTCTTATAGCCTACCATGTTCTCAGCTCTATCCGTTGTCACTCCGGCAAGACAGACCTAGTTCACTAATAGTGTCGGCAAATCTCAGTCTTCACATGTAGTTTTCCCATGATGTGTCTGGAGCCCCACAAGCTCCTCAATTATTTGAAATGCCTCATCTATTCCACAATGAAAATTAGCAGCTAAGAACTGCCAGTAATGTCAGTCCTTTCATCCAAAGCCACTAAAAAATATCTCAAAATTTTGGGTTTTGGGCTCTTCTTTTAAATCTGCACCAATAACTTCTATTCTTTGAGTAAAAGTCTGGCTTGGTGCCCAGAGAGTGGTGGCTGCTGGCTGAGCACCCACCTTTGAAGGCAGCATGGCTGCCAGTAGCAGTGCAGAAGTAAGGGTGGCAACACCATACCATGCTATCCATTCTTCTCCACTGCTGTTGATGGCGGCACTGCCTTCAGATTTGGGCACCAGGCAAGCAGCCACCGCTCTCCGTTCTGCCTTCAGAGCTGGGTGGCCACAGGCCTTATGAAATACTCTGGTGGGCCATTGAATGGCTTTTTAGCTGTAGGTTGGGCACCCCTGCACCAAAGTTAATGCAGGTGTGGTGTGTGGCAATCCTTCTACAAAGGATATAAGAAACTTCATAAGTCACATTTCTACCTTGAAACAGAGACTGACACTGTTTTTCTTAGATTGTCCCTGTGACTCTGATGTGAGAATTTCATCGTTAATGTTTTTCCCCATAATTTTTACTTTTCAGTAATTTACAGTTATTGTGATCTTGTCTTCATTTTAGACACCTAGATACTATAGTGATAAATAATAAAATTTAGATCTCATCCTTCATGTGAGTGATGGCGAGTGAGGCGCTTACATAGGCATTGTTGCCAACCAAATATGCATTCTTCAGTTCCTCATCTGGCTCCTGACTGTGAGAAATCCAGCCCAGTGACTGACTGGATACTTATTTTACTGTTTAGCTAAGAATATGATCCTGAGCCTATATCAGTATTAAATTTAGGAACTCTATATCAGGTATATCAAATCACAGCTGGAAAGAAGAGACAGCACTAACTATTACCAGCAGGACAGTGGGGTGGGAATAGGTATTGTTTCATATTCTCTGTGTATATATAAAGCCTGCTGCAGTTTCCACGATATGCATCTGAGGAAGTGAGCTGTAGCTCACGAAAGCTTATGCTCTAATAAATTGGTTAGTCTCTAAGGTGCCACAAATCCTCCTTTTCTTTTTGCGTATATAGATTTGTTTTTAAATCAAAAATCTGTTCTCCATCTTCACCCTGCATTCCTCTCAGTAGATTTTAGACATAAACAATTATCTTTGGAAATGTGTCTAATACCAAAGTACCTTGAGAGAGAAAAGCTGCCCATGGACACGGAATAGATGGGACTGGTTTGATTTTTCACTGTGGCAGAGATAGTCACCAACAGCTTGAGTCTCCGCATGAACTGCAAAGAAACCTTCAGCAAGTGATTAGGGCAGCATTCTGTTTAATGGCTGAGCTAATTGTTAAAGAGATCATTCACTAAGCCATTTAGGCTCTGTTGATGCTAGTCCAGGAATGGTGACTGAACTGCTTCTAAAAGTATTTTTCAACTGCTTCAGTTTGATGCTGTTTTAAAACTGGCCCAGGTTAACTCTGATCAGCTAGTGTGAGCAAGGCCAGGCTGTCTGGAAACACTTATGTACATTGACAGATCAAACCACATTTATACTGAGTGGACTAAAACAAATTTTAGAAGGGTTTTTAAAACTGCCTCAACAAATGTGGTTCCTGGCCCCATCTAGACAGGCCCTCAGAAAATCAGAGGTTAGATATGCATGTATGGGTGAAAGGTGGATGGACTAATGATCTGAAGGTTAGGAATCCTTAAGACTCGGTCAGCACCATCTTTCTGGTGAGGCCTGGCACGCCACAGGACACTCCACAATCAGATGCATCAGAGGCTGGAAGAGTATCATCATGAATACAAGGAAAGAGAAAACATTTACCAGAAAAATAACTATCTGCATTTTGATCTAAGGTAGGGAGAAAAAAAAGTAAACAGTATCACTTTCTCATGTTGATTGCCTAAAATCATTCGCTAGGAAATGATAAACTACTGACTAACCTTCTACACAGCTCAGTGCATAGAGGTTATAAGGACTGTAGGTCATTCATTACTCTAATTTGTAAATCTCTTCCTTTGGGCATTCTTTTGCCATTAAAACAAACATGTCAGCTGAAGACATGTCTTCCAGGTAGAAGATGCAGGCAGTTTTGCATCAGGGGAAAGGGGGGAAATAGTGATCCCTCTTATTTTGGTATTAACATTGTTAGCTAGTATTGCTATTTCAGAATTATTATTTTAGTCTTACTTTAGTGCCTGAGACATTGAGCACAAAACCAAGCACAGCTTTCATCCACAATAGTTTTGTCCTACTGTGATCTCTTTTTTTATTTCAACATGGATTTTGAGCACTTAGACTGAGCTAATTCAATTTACAGGCTCATTAACCAGACAGCAAATCAAATGGGAATACAGTGTGTCTCCACAGGAGTTCTCAATATCAGTTGCAGTGCCTATGGCTTTTTAATCTCTGAGGGTATTGCTGCAGCATAAATCTGTCTTCCCTGTAGCTGAAATCCAAGAGGGGATCTACCGGCTAGCCAAAAAGAGAAGAGTTTGATGGGAGAGCAATTTAATGCCCCTTACTCCAGCAAAATATATATACTTGAGCATTCTGAGGAAGTATATAAAAGTGATTGACTTGACAAAAAGTGGAAATGTATATCTATATTTTATTCTAAATGCCAGTTATTTCTGGTTTAATTTTAAGAATGCTTTGCCTCAACGCCAAATAAAACCCCACCTGTTGTTCGGCCTATGGAATCCGTTTTCTTCCACTGTAACTCTGCAAGCAGCACTGACCCCATGTCTCAAAGTAGTTGACTCAAGAGCAGATCAGTCACTAGTGAGACTTGGATGATGCCTCAGGACTACATTTTAGGAACTGTTTGAAAATTAAGGGAAATACTTTTCCTTCCTTTTTAATTCATAGAATCATAGAATATCAGGGTTGGAAGGGACCCCAGAAGGTCATCTAGTCCAACCCCCTGCTCAAAGCAGGACCAATTCCCAGTTAAATCATCCCAGCCAGCGCTTTGTCAAGCCTGACCTTAAAAACCTCTAAGGAAGGAGATTCTACCACCTCCCTAGGTAACGCATTCCAGTGTTTCACCACCCTCTTAGTGAAAAAGTTTTTCCTAATATCCAATCTAAACCTCCCCCACTGCAACTTGATTGATTGAGTGGTGCTGATTAAACCTTATATTTGGGACAAATGCCCCATATGTCATGCTACAAAGAGAGTTTGCCTGAGTGAAGGCGATTGCAGTGGACCCTATGTTCCACCAGATGTATTTTAGCAGGTGCATGTTCCCCATAATACACTAATATGCTGAGTCTCCCTGTCAAGGCAATGTGGCCCACCCACCTCCCTGGCCTAACTATCAGTCACTTAGCATCTTCACCTAGAAGAAAGGTCTAGGACAATGAATCCTGTTTCTAACCTGCTCACCGCTGCTGCTAAATGTATTTAATATGTAACAGAGATAGGAAACTACTTTCCTGGTCAGTGTATGATGTTTGTATAACTGTTTGCTAATGCTCTCTCTCTCTCTCTCTCTTTTAGTTTCTCTTTCCTCTGGAGCTAAATATACATCCGTTTTCATTTGAATCTCAGTTAAAATAGAAGTGTCTCCTACTTCTGATGCATTTTATTTGCCTCAGAAACTAATTCCAAGGCTTGCTCTCACTTTATTAGATTCACAAGTTGGTGAGGAGGGGACACAGGGAGGGGGGGGTTTAGTCACAAAGGTTAGGTGTCAAGGTCTCCTGCAGTGTGATAAGAACTCTCTAATCTCAATAATTCAGTAGGAGTTTCAGAGTAACAGCCGTGTTAGTCTGTATTCGCAAAAAGAAAAGGAGTACTTGTGGCACCTTAGAGACTAACCAATTTATTTGAGCATGAGCTTTCGTGAGCTACAGCTCACTCCATCGGATGCATACCGTGGAAACTGCAGCAGACTTTATATACACACAGAGAATATGAAACAATATAAGCTATTACCAGCAGGACAGTGGGGTGGGAGGAGGTATTGTTTCATATTCTCTGTGTGTATATAAAGTCTGCTGCAGTTTCCACGGTATGCATCCGATGAAGTGAGCTGTAGCTCACGAAAGCTCATGCTCAAATAAATTGGTTAGTCTCTAAGGTGCCACAAGTACTCCTTTTCTTTTTTCAGTAGGAGTTGTGGCTTTTCAACACCTCACAGGATTAGTGCTGATCAAAAGATATTGCCTGTGCCACTACGTAGCCATGTTAGTCATTCAGCCCCGGTCTCCAGTTACACCGTGGACAAAAATCCCTTTTGGTTCAGATAATTAACACCGAGTGTCAGCTCTCCAATAAAAAAGCTATTTGGTGGCCAGGACTATGCTTGGTACACTCAGTAACACAATAATTACTGGTACAATAAGCACCTGGAATGTCTGACACTACAGTGACACTTCACAGACTTGCATTGACACGAGAAGCTCATTTCAATGCCCAGGGACTTACATATATAAGATTTAAAATCTTTCTTCTGCCATTTTGCTTCCCTTCTGTTATGAGGCCAAATGCCATGTGAAGTCTTCCTCGGTACTCTGGTATCTTACAGGTTCTGGCCAGATCCTTAACTGCCCTGCAGTAGCTTCATGCCATTCCAGCAGCAGAAACCAACCTGAAAGCTGACTTGGGTCACCCAATAAGAATTCCCCTTAGGTAGGAGAACATATTGGTTGGTGCAGATCTACCACAGTGATTTCTACAGCGCCTTCTTCCCAACTTCCCCAGCAGAGTGATCATGAAATAGGAATAAGGACATCCACATCTACACACTGATATCCCTTGCCATAATGGCTCTTGGGACAGTTTAGAACAGCCATCAGGCTATTTAAACAGGTGCCAAGAAATGGCCTGGCTCTGAGTCATCTGCAGTATTGCTAGCCCCAAATGTTCAAAAATCATGAGATTAAATAAGCCCTCATGATTTTTAAGCCAAATAATTTTGGGGGAGGGATCTTTCCTTTCTAGGTTCTGAGGCTTTAAATTGCACTTGCCTCATATTTTTGAACATTTCTCTGCAAGCATGAGAATTAGAAATGTGCTTTAAAAATGCTGAGATCCTCATGCAAGATCTAGGTTCCAGCTACTGAGGCTTAAAAAAAATTGTGAGACTTGTGATAAAAATGGTGAGAGTTGGCACCATTGCATGTGAGGATCAAGAGGCAGAGGGTAGAAACCTTTGCTCTACTCCCCTGAGCTACACTGAGTACTCAGCTGCAGCTGTCTGATGAATTGGGTGTATGGGGTAGTTATTAAGCAATATATCACAAGCTATTAAAATTTCCATCAGAGCTAAGTATATAAAGTGAGCTTTGTGTTACCTGTCAAATGACCAGCAGGAAGATTAGTTTTTTAACAGTCTCTTGTGTGTATGTGAGATTGTTTGAAGGTACGTTTCACAAGATGCTGAAGACCATGTTGTTGCCACTTAAATGAGAGAGTTCTGAATCAATAACTTAGAGGAATTCTAAGAGGTGCTGCAAATGAAGAATTAAAATAATCCAGCTGAGATGACGTAAACAAATCCCATATGATCAGAGAAAAATGGTTGAACTTCAGCTTTAATTATTAAAACAGGTAACATCACATTCTCAGTATGAGTGAATTTAGTTTTCAATGAATTTAGGATAAAAAATGTGTATTATGGAAGTAATTCTAATGTCACCTGTGCCACTGTAAATCCAAATAAACCCCATTGAAGTAATTGAAGTTACTCTGTATTTTTAGTGGTGTAACTGAATAAAATTTGGTCCCAGGACAACAAGGAATTACAATGATGAATTTGCTCCCATGACCAATTGCAGGAATTTACAGCTGAAAACCAGAAATGAGCATTAAATTAGAAATAGAAGGCTTTGGGGAACACTAAGAATCAATCAGTATGAACTCCCTTTTCCCACAGTTATTTAATTTAGGTCTGGAAGATGCTGCAAATTCGATATTTTATGTCTGCTAATCAGGAGGAAATAGTCGACGAGTCCTAATTAAATTTTCATACTATTTATTTTCAACATTAATGTGATCTCAAAAGCTCAAAAATAGAACCCTATTTTTTAAAAAAAACCTCTCCAGAGACACATGACTTAGAATGAATCCACCACTATTTAGCCTAACCTGATTTAGTGAACTTCGACAATGTCCAAGTCCGGGGATGTTCTCTTCAGTTATCCAGAGCTACAAAAAATTATCCATGCACTATTTAACCAGAGAGATATCAGGCAAATAATTTTATCTAAGTTACTTACATGACCTGTATGTCCCCATTAACATAGTATCTCAGCACCTCCCAGTGTGTAACATCCCTACAGATTCATATGTCCCTTCCTGCTTCAACCACCATTCCAGAGGAAATGTGTCCATGCTGATGACGGATTCTGCTCGATAATTATCCAGCGCAGGGTGGACCAACACATGATCATTTTCATCATCTGAGTCAAGATGCCACCAACAGAAGGTTGATTTTCTTTTTGGTGGTTTGGGTTCTGTAGTTTCTGCATCAGAGTGTTGCTCTTTTAAGACTTCTGAAACCATGCTCCCCACTTCGCCCCTCTCAGATTTTGGAGGGCACTTTGGATTCTTAAACCTTGAGTCAAGTGCTGTAGGTATCTTTAGAAATCTGATATTGGAACCTTCTTTGTGTTTTGCCAAATCTGCAGTGAAAGTGTTCTTAAATCAAACAACATGTGCTGGGTCGTCATCCGAGACTATCATAACACAAAATATATGGCAGAATGCGGTAAAACCATGGAGCAGGAGACATACAATTCTCCTCCAAGGACTTCAGTCACAAATTTAATTAACACTTTTTTTTTTAACAAGCATCATCAGCATGGAAGCATGTCCTTTGGAATGATGGTCAAAGCATGAAGAGGCATAATAATGTTTAGCATATCTGGCACATAAATACCTTGCAGTGCCGGCTACAAAAGTGTCATGTCAATGCCTGTTCTCATTTTCAGGTGACATTGTAAATAAGAAGTGGGCAGCATTATCTCCCATAAATGTAAACAAACAAACTGATTGGCTGAACAAGAAGTAGGACTGAGTGGACCTGCAGGATCTACAGTTTTACATTGTTTTGTTATGGAGTGCCATTATGTAACAAAAAATATATACATTTGTAAGTTGCACTTTCACAATAAAGAGATTGCACTACAGTACTTATATGATGGGAATTGAAATCAAAAGTAATATAAAGTGAGCACTGTACACTTTGTATTCTGTGTTGTAATTGATATTGATATATTTGAAAATGTAGAAAAACATCCAAAAATATTTAATAAATCTCAATTGGTATTCTATTGTTTAACAGTGTGATTAAAACTGTGATTAATTTTTTTAATCGCAGTTAATTTTGTTGAGTTAATCACGTGAGTTAATTGCGATTAATTGACAGCTCTAGTTATAATGATTTTAAAGTAGCTAAATTTGGCCCTAGGAGCCCTGCTCACATACATTTAATGCAATGCTATTAAGAAACTGTGGCATAGCATGAACTATTTAAGAACTTTTTAAATGTAATACAACCTCAAACACTTACTCAGAATGTTTCAGCCCTCATGAAACAATTCATACCATGTATATCTAACCGATAGATTTGTACTTTGATTTTTGTGTCCTATGAAGTCCTGTTTTGGTAATCCTATCCAAATTTACATATTCCCTCAGAATAGAACAAACTGCATTAGAGCAAAGTCATATCACAAACTGCTGGACACATCAAATCTGTTGTTTCATGATCAATAGATAATGTAATAGAAAGAAGTGATTTCATAGCTCTTTGGAACCGGTACTGAAAGAGTTTTAGTATACCAGAACCATGTGAATTATCCTCAAACTAATAACATAGCTAAATGTGTTGTCTAGGAACATATTTCTCTCATTTGCGAACAACTGATACACTCTACTGGCACTTTATTTTGTAATGCAGTTTGTTGACACCAGAGAATTATCTAACTTAGGCATTTCTAAGGCACCGTGCACTTTGATATGTAAGGACAGATATGAAATGCGTGGATTGGTTTGGGGTGTTTTCATTATTATTTCCTATCCTTGGTTCAGTCAAATAAACAAAATGTATGCAGGAATAAGAAATGCAAAACACCTTTTCAATAGAGCTTGAACACAGATAGGGAATGAACACAGATAGGGAATCCAGTTCCTCTAGTTTAATATTTAAATAAATTAATTTATAAAGTTGGGGACACAGAAAGGACTTTTCTCA
The DNA here is from genome assembly GCF_965140295.1 of Lepidochelys olivacea. Taxonomy (NCBI): domain Eukaryota; kingdom Metazoa; phylum Chordata; order Testudines; family Cheloniidae; genus Lepidochelys; species Lepidochelys olivacea. Next base: position 102,045,623 of record NC_140414.1, read on the forward strand.
ACTAAAGCTGGTCAAACATTACAAAAATAAGAGTTTATGTTTATTTGGTTGCTGTTTTAAGCAAATTTGTTTAGCGTGTGTTTGCATCCCTTTTGTATTTGTTTGGTCTATGTAGGTTTTTATCAGGTCAAACATCTGAGCACCTAACATGAATATTTTAGCAAATGAGTTTACTGGCAGCAAAGCTAATATAAAAAGCAAACTTAAGTGAATACTAGGGAACATTTGCAGAAAGTGAATTTTGAATTAATAAACATGAGTATTTGCATGAGGATACTTGCTATGTTCATCCAATCACAGGGAACAAAGATATACCATGTGACCTTTGATTCCAGTTAAAACTTACTACCATAACTTGAATTTTCAACACTGAATACTCACAGGGAATAACTGCAAACAATGAGACCAATAAGTATTTGCTAAAATACTCAGCTAACAATTTTTAATATTGAATAAATTTGAGAAACTCATAACCTGGGCATGGGAAATCCCCAAACAGACAGAAGTGAAAATTGTCAAGTAAATAATTTGCTAGCTCTTATTCACCCAGTTCTCATTTTTACCCATTGAGTCCTGATTTTTAGCTGATATTAATGATGGAGGGGGAAAAAAACAAACAAGCAAAGCACTCTAAACATTTGCTGTGAATTGTCTAGACTATGATGAACCTCTCAGTTTCATTTGAAAAGGTAAACATTAGATTCTACAACCAAGTCCTAAAATTAATTTGATTTAAAATTCTGGTCCAGACCTCTAACGGGTATAAATCAGAAGATCTCTATTTCAATAGAGCTACATTAATTTACACCCACTAGGGATCTGGCCCTTTACTTGTGTCACGAATTATTTAAAAAGTACTAGATTTTGCACTTTGCTCAGCTCAGATGATTAAATACTCTAGTATTAAATACTTTGGCACTTGGGCAACGTGCAAACCTGCAGCAATCTGGTGGAATGTTTAAACCAAACAAATCTAATATAAATGGAAGTCTTTAAGAAGTTTTGTGACTAAGCCCTATTGGGCCTAGTCCAATTCTGTGATTAGAGGGGAGCCAAAACTGAAAGGAATCTTGACTAAGTGGCATGGAAGTGGGGAGATGCCAGGCCATAACATGCTCCTTCATCCCTGAAGAAATTCTTGTGAAAGGGCGGAGCAAGGGAATAGCTGTGTGGGACTGACCCATGCTGACTTCATGGATGTCATAAATATCTTCATAAATGATCTGGAGGATGGTGTGGATTGCACTCTCAGCAAATTTGCGGATGATACTAAACTGGGAGGAGTGGTAGATACGCTGGAGGGCAGGGATAGGATACAGAAAGACCTAGACAAATTGGAGGATTGGGCCAAAAGAAATCTGATGAGGTTCAATAAGGATAAGTGCAGGGTCCTGCACTTAGGACGGAAGAACCCAATGCACAGCTACAGACTAGGGACCGAATGGCTAGGCAGCAGTTCTGCGGAAAAGGACCTAGGGGTGACAGTGGACGAGAAGCTGGATATGAGTCAGCAGTGTGCCCTTGTTGCCAAGAAGGCCAATGGCATTTTGGGATGTATAAGTAGGGGCATAGCGAGCAGATCGAGGGACGTGATCGTCCCCCTCTATTCGACATTGGTGAGGCCTCATCTGGAGTACTGTGTCCAGTTTTGGGCCCCACACTTCAAGAAGGATGTGGATAAATTGGAAAGAGTCCAGCGGAGGGCAACAAAAATGATTAGGGGTCTGGAACACATGACTTATGAAGAGAGGCTGAGGGAACTGGGATTGTTTAGTCTGCAGAAGAGAAGAATGAGGGGGGATTTGATAGCTGCTTTCAACTACCTGAGAGGTGGTTCCAGAGAGGATGGTTCTAGACTATTCTCAGTGGTGGAAGAGGACAGGACAAGGAGTAATGGTCTCAAGTTGCAGTGGGGGAGGTTTAGGTTGGATATTAGGAAAAACTTTTTCACTAGGAGGGTGGTGAAACACTGGAATGCGTTGCCTAGGGAGGTGGTGGAATCTCCTTCCTTAGAAGTTTTTAAGGTCAGGCTTGACAAAGCCCTGGCTGGGATGATTTAATTGGGGATGGGTCCTGCTTTTGAGCAGGGGGTTGGACTAGATGACCTCCTGAGGTCCCTTCCAACCCTGATATTCTATGATTCTATGATGTTCAATTGCTGCTTCAAGTAGCTGCCTGAAGGAATCAGGCTGTCCCAAGGAGAGGGGGAAGCAGGGTTGTTGTGTGGGGGCCCTGGAACTACCCTGAATTTCTTAAGGTCTACTTGTTTAGGACATGTAACTTTTTGATTCCCTTGTGAGGAAAGGGGGAAAAGAAATCCCTCCATAACAAGCAAACAGTGGATAGGAAACCCCATGTTTTAAAACCAGAATAGGGAAGAATATGGTTCAACACTAAAGGCACTTTACATTTGATAAATTCCCCTGTTTATTTGCATTTTTAGTTCATTTAAGATCTTGTAGAAATGAAAGAAGAATGTAAAGTCTGGAAAATGTAAATATGCTAAGAGCAATTGGGAACGGGTGTAGACCTATAAGGGGAAATCAGTGTGTTCTCAGTCTCCCCATTATCAGCGTTTTGTTTGCTATACAAATATAGGAGCAGCAGAGGTGATGGATTATACAATACCACACAGTGTTTTGAGGTAATTAGTCTGCACAGTACCCTCTTTGGAAACCATAGCAACTGCACAGTAAGTCAACTGTGTTATCTAGTGATAGCCTAATAAATAACTGGTGCCACCACTGTAATATAGTAATCAAGCGCTATTTCATCAATATGCGTTAGACAGTCAGCAGTTGTATACACATGGGGCTTTTGTTGTGGGTTTCTTAGCAAGGAAATTTGTTAAACAAAGAAGGGATAATTTCACATATCTATGTAACAACAAAAAGCACTGTGTCAATCTAGTGCTGCTTCCACTCTGAATTATCAGCCATTTACCTGGCACCGCTTCTGCCACTTTTTGGAGTGACATTAAGCTAATCACCAAGTTCACTGGAATCTGGAAAGGCACAAAAATGATAAATATTGTGTTCACACTAAATTGTATTTAATATTCTGACATCATGCTATACAGATCTAGACTTCTGTAAGGTGTTTGACTTGGTATTGTATGACATTTTGATTAAAAACTTAATGATTTAAAATTAACCTGGAACACATTAAAATGTGTCCAACACATGGTTTCAAAATGTAATTGTAAACAGGGAATCAGAAACAGATATGTTTCTAGCAGGGTCCTGCAGGGCTTGGTTCTTGGCCCTGCACTATTTAACATTTTTATCAAAGACCTAGAGGAAAACAAAATCACTGATAAAGTTTGCAGGTGACAAAAATTGTGGAAGGGGTAAATAATGAAGAGGACAGGTCACTGTACAGAGTGATCTGGATTCCTTGGTAAGCTGGGGGCAAGCAAACCATAAGTATTTTAATACAGCTAAACATAAATGCATACATCTAGGAACAAAGAATATAGGCTTACAGCATAGGGCACTCTATCCTGGGAAGCAGTGACTCTGAATAAGATTTGGGGGGTCATGGTGGATAATCAGCTGAACCTGAGCTCCTAGTGCAATGCTGTGGCCAAAAGGACTAACATAATCCTTGGGTTCAAAAACAAAAATCTTGTGTAGGAGTAGAAAGTTATTTTACCTTTGTATTTGGCACTGGTGTGACTGTTGCTGAAAAACTATGCACAGTTGTGGTGTGCATAATTCAAGACAGATGTTGATAAATTGGAGAGGGTTCAGAGAAGAGCAATGAGAATAATTAAAACGATTAGAAAACGTCGTACAGTGAGATGCAAGGAGCTTAATCTATTTAGTTTAACTAAGAGAAGGTTTGAGATTGTAATCGTGATCCCTTTAGTAGCTAAATAGGGAACAAATATTTAATAATGGGTTTTTCAGTCCAGCAGAGACAGGTATAACACAAAGTTGAAGCTAGATAATATTAGATTGGAATAAAGTGTACATTTAACAGTGAGGGTAGTTAACCATCAGAACAATTTAGTAAGGGTTGTTTTGGATTGTCCTCTAGTGGCAATTTTTCTCTAAAACAGGATGTTTTTCTAAAAGATACGCTCTAGGAATTATTTTGGGGAAATTCTCTGGCCTGTGTCGTACAGGAGGTAACACTAGATGATCACACTGATCCCTTCTGGTCTTGGAATCTATGGATCATCAAAAAGTAAACATTTCTAGTAAGACAACTCAGTCAAAAATGGGAAGTTTTAATGCTGCCAAACATAAATCTGAAATGTGTTAGGAAGAAAGTATGGGTAAAATTCACCCCTGAGCAGAGATCCAACAAAATAAGGCTTAAGTAGTGCATCGGTTTTCTGCTGGTCCTGTGCATAGGGATGCCAAGAAGAAATAATATGCTCTGGCAGCCACCTGCCTTGCAGCAAGACAGCAGCATAGAGTATTGAGTTGATCCCCTCACCCTTACATTCCTAGCTCTGCTAATCAGGGGAGTGGAGCTAGGAGGTCTGCGGTGAATTACTGGTGGGGGCTGCTCTGTTTCCCCCACAATATTTCCTCCGTACCCAGGGAAGGGGTGAGATGGGCAGCCTGGCTCCCACTTCTTCTGCAGCCCAGCCCCCTCAGCACTGCACAGAGGGGTCACCTGGAGGCAGGGGTGGAACAGGGCTGGGCAGGGAAGAGGCAGCCAGGTGGAGCTGAGTCATTTTGGGGTTGGGGATGAGGGGGTCTGTCTCACCTCCAGGGCAGGAGTTGCTGCCAGTTCCGAGAAAGCAGCAGCCAGGGCAGGAAGCCAGGCAGTAAGCTGCTCTGGATGCCCCAGGTAGACGAGTGGAGACATTGTGCCCCCACAGCCGCACTGACCACGCAGAGACTGACCACTTACTCAGCCTGTCATGTGTCTCCGAGGCCAATGCGAGTGCTTCCCTTGCCTTGCCACCCTTCCCCACCCCACTGCTGCCAGAGCCCTAGAAGCTACCCAAGCTACTTCTGCACCCTGGGCTCCTCAGCACGCACTCTAACCCCAAACGTCAGCTCCTCCGTTCACGGTGAGCTTCCACCCCCCGTGTTGCTAAGGGTGTCAGCCTTAATAATCCTTCAACTCCTAACACAAACATCACTTTGCTTGCTCTCCTGCTGTCCTCTATTCCTGGCAGGCTCTTCCAAACCCAGTTTATCATCTCAATAAGAACTGTCTTCTGCCACAAAACCCACGGAAATTGGGTAAATTAAGATTCAAACAAATGTAATTTTTCAAAACGTTGAAAGAGAAGTGCTGATGAAGTGAGTGACTACATAATAAGTGAGCTGTAGCTCACGAAAACTTATGCTCAAATAAATTGGTTAGTCTCTAAGGTGCCACAAGTACTCCTTTTCTTTTTGCGAACAGACTGACACGACTGTTACTCTGAAACCGTCCATTAACCTTGTTCAGACTCACATGTGTGTGTTGGCTAAAAATCCAGGCTGTCAACTCCTCAGGATGAGTGTCTATCACTCCTTTGAACCAGGTACAAATAGTGAGTTGAAGAACAGTTTTCATAGATAAGGACAGAAAAGACCACTGTCATTATCCACTCTGACCTCCAGAGGAAACTGAGAGTCCTGGCAAAGCCTTTGATTGAACTATAGACCTTTAGGTCTTCAGTCTAACACTCTCCCAACTGATCTAATTCAATTGCTGCTGCTATAGCACAGCCTGTTGTCAGGAGCAGGACAAAGAGGTCAAATCTACAAACAAGAACTCAGTGGTTCCAAAATGTGGTGGTAAACTACAGTGTACTCGGATACTAAAGTTATAGTTATTTATCCAAACGTACACAAAGGACTTTTAGCAGGGGTATAAAACAATCACATATCAAGTTACTCTTCCATCCATCTTGATTCGTATTTGATTCATGTGCTAAGTGAAATTATTTGGGTCACATTGTTAGCTTTCACAAGGAACAGACTCCATGCAGCTGAGTTGTATTGGCTGGTCCTGGTGATGGTACTACATCATCATTCCCAAATGTCTGGGAATAAGTTAAAACTTACCATGCCTAATTTTGTGCTGAATGAGACTCCATTCAAGCTTGCTGAAGTAAACAGGACAGCACAGGATATCAATCAATTCAGAACTGTGACCACAGTACACTCCATTGCAAACAGCTGGGAATCTCTTTTAGTTATTGTTGGGTGTTGCCACAAAAATGAAATATAAATGTCATGATGAAAAATATATTTCAACATTTTCAAATGTTCATTTTTCTGTGTAGATGTAATACTTATGTTTTGCCACATGAGGGTATGTATCCCAATAAATAAACAGACTGAAGATGCTACTTCATCAAACAGAGATGCTAGTTACACTTCCTCTTTTAAAAAACAAAATCAGTATGACTAACACCTTGAATTATTGTACAAAGTCCGCTGATATTGTACTGGAACAGTTAACAACATCACTGCAATTGCAATTCTTGAGAAAAAGACTTTAAAAACATCATTTTCTGCAGCCTTGAAAAAAATCACTACAATCATTTAACAGAACAGGTATAAAAATCATCTTCCCCATCCATACTTTGATGCAGAAGCTAATGCTATTTCGTTAATTTCAGGCAATCAGATGAGTAGAAAGAAAGTAAAGATAAAGGTCCAGTTTCCTCCTTCAGTTATGCCAATTTCTATCTAGAGCAACTGCATTGATTTTAGTGGGGAGGAGGGCCTGGAAACTATGGCTTTACACAAATGTAGCTGATAGCAGTGTCTTTATTCTGCTTCCCTTATATTCATATTCTTTATGGCTCATTTCAGATAAATTGAGAGTTGAGCACAAAAATAAAAGAGATGTCTACGTAGTACCTAAAGAGACCTGGAAAAATTCAGAATAAATTATGAGTTCTGGTGAGCACTGTTATTTTATAGCAATTGTAGAGAGTTCAGTACTGTGATCACTTGTGGGTGAAGCCTATAGGGAGACTAATAAGAATAATTTGATACACTATATGTGACTTATAATGCAAGTGTCCACCTGTCTTTTGCTGAAATTGGCTGGTGCCGATGGGAATAGCCTGAACCACTGCCTGTTCTCTGTAAATGAAGGGAAGCATTGGGGGGTGGGGGGATTTTTCTCCTGCATTGCGGTGACTTGAATTTCAATGTGAGAAGCAACTTTTACCTTTAGAATCTCAATAGCACTGAATTAACAACAAGCCCTCTCAATTCCACAGCAGTCAGCGGTGACCATGTCCTTACTAGACATTTCTGGTTAGGTGCCAAAACATTAAAAGTTTGTTCCAGATGAAACTTAGTCTGAACAGTGAAGAAGCTCTCACCATTACTAATAAGCCTACGTGAGATACTTCAACAGCCAGAATTCACAGCCTCATCAGTCACAATTAGTCAACTAATTCAGACTTTTTACAGCTTGGAAAGGATGAGGTCTTCCCCTCTGGCTCCAATTAATCTACAGTGTCAGATAGTTAAGCCCCTCCTGATCTACAAGAACAAGACAGATTTTGGATACCTCTAGTCTGATATTGCCCAAACTTGCTCCTGGATCCTCTGAAAATGGATACTAGGGTCATAGAATCATAGAATATCAGGGTTGGAAGGGACCTCAGGAGGTCATCTAGTCCAAGCCCCTGCTCAAAGCAGGACCAATCCCCAACTAAATAATCCCAGCCAGGGCTTTGTCAAGCCTGACCTTAAAAACTTCTAAGGAAGGAGATTCCACCACCTCCCTAGGTAACGCATTCCAGTGCTTCACTACCCTCCTAGTGAAAAAGTTTTTCCTAATATCCAACCTAAACCTCCCCCACTGCAACTTGAGACCATTACTCTTCGTTCTGTCATCTGCTACCACTGAGAACAGTCGAGATCCATCCTCTTTGGAACCCCCTTTCAGGTGGTTCTCCTCATTCCCCTCATCCCCTCATTCTTTTCTTCCGTAGACTAAACAATCCCAGTTCCCTCAGCCTCTCCTCATAAGTCTTGTGTTCTAGTCCCCTAATCATTTTTGTTGCCCTCCGCTGGATGTTTTCCAATTTTTCCACATCCTTCTTGTAGTGCAGGGCCCAAAACTGGGCGCAGTACTCCAGATGAGGCCTCACCAATGTCTAATAGAGAGGCATGATCACATCCCTCGATCTGCTGGCAATGCCCTTACTTATACATCCCAAAATGCCATTGGCCTTCTTGGCAACAACAGCACACTGTTGACTCAAAATACAGGGTCCAATCTTGACATTCTTACAAGGGAAGACTACAGCTGAAGACAGTGTCCCCCAAAGTCAAAAAGGAAGAATTAAGGAGTTAGCCTTTCCACCACCTGGAAGAAACTCACTCACTTGCAATACACAAGATGCCTCATTCTCAGCTTTTCTTCTTTATTTCTCTCCTTCAGTCTAGCTAAAATATTGGCCCACATACTCTTAAGTCTTTTTATTTCTTTACTTTATTTTTTATACAGTGCCTGGGCTGAGTGTGGCCACCTCTGGAAGAAGAGTTGACTTTGCATTTTGTGAAAAAATACTTCCTTTTTTTTGTTTTAAACCTACTGCCTATTAATTTCATTTGGTGACCCCTAGTTCTTGTGTTATGAGAAGGAGCAAATAACACTTCCTTAAATTTGTTCGTCTCTAATGTGCCACAAGTACTCCTGTTCTTTTTACTTCCTTATTTACTTTCTCCACACCAGTCATGATTTTATAGAACTCTACCATATCCCCCTCTTAGTTGTCTCTTTTCCAAGCTGAAAAGTCCCAGTCTTATTAATCTCTCCTCATGTGGAAGCTGTTCCATACTCCTAATCATTTTTGTTGCCCTTTTCTGAACCTTTTCAATTCCTTTTCTGAGATGGGGTGACCACATCTGAATGCAGTATTCAAGATGTGGGCTACCATGGATTTATATAGAGGCAATGTATTTTCTGTCTTATTGTCTATCCCTTTCTTAATGATTCCCAGCATTCTGTCAGCTTTTTTGACTTCCACTGCACACTGAGTGGATGTTTTCAGAGAACTATTCACAGTGACTCAAGATCTTTTTCTTGAAGTCAGGCATACTAGCCTGTAATTTTCCACGATCATCTCTGGAGCCCTATTTAAAAATTGGCATCACATTAGCTATCCTCCAGTCATTTGGTACAGAAGCTGATTTAAATGTTAGGTTACATACCACAGTTAGTAGTTCTGCAATTTTACAGTTGAGTTCCTTCAGAACTCTTGGGTGAATACCATCTGGTCCTGGTGACTTATTACTGTTTAGTTTATCAATTTGTTCCAAAACCTCCTCTAATGACACCTCAATCTGGAACAGTTCCTCAGATTTGTCATCTAAAAAGAATGGCTCAGGTTTGGGAATCTCCCTCATATCCTCAGCCGTGAAAACTGATGCAAAGAATCATTTGGTTTCTCCGCAATGGCCTTATCATCTCTGAGTGCTCCTTTAGCATCTTGATCGTCCAGTGGCCCCACTGGTTGTTTAGCAGACTTCCTGCTTGTGATGTACTTAAAAAAAAATTCTTGCTATTACTTTTTGAGTCTTTGGCTAGCTGTTCTTCAAATTCTTTTTTGGCCTTCTTAATTCTATTTTTACACTTCACTTCCAGAGTTTATGCTCCTTTTTATTTTCCTCACTAGGATTTAACTTCCACTTTTTAAAGGATGCCTTTTTGCCTCTCACTGCTTCTTTTACTTTGTTGTTTAGCCATGGTGGCACTTTTTTGGTTCTCTTACTATGTTTTTTTTAAATTTGGGATATACATTTAAGTTGAGCCTCTATTATGGTGTCTGTAAGAAGTTTCCATGCAGCTTGCAGGGATTTCATTTTTGGCACTGTACCTTTTAATTTCTGTTTAACTAACTTCCTCATTTTTGTGTAGTCCCCCTTTCTGAGATTAAATGCTACCATGGTGGGCTGCTATGTGTTTTCCCCACCACAGGGATGTTAAATTTAATTATATTATGGTCACTATTACCAAGCAATTCAGTTATATTCACCTCTTGGACCAGATCCCATGCTCCACTTAGGACAAAATCAAGAATTGCCTCTCCTATTGTGGATTACAGGACTAGCTGCTCCAAGAAGCAGTCATTAAAGGTATCAAGAAACTTTACCTCTGCATCCCATCCTGAGGTGACATGTACCCAGTCAATGTGGGGATAGTTGAAATCTCCCATTATTATTAATATCTATTTTAACTCTACTAACCCACAGGTAAGTGAGGCTGGATTCAGGCTATGCATTCGTCAGCATTCAGTGAGGCCCTAGGCCTTGGCATTAGATGGTACCTGGTCTGCCAGCATCACAATCATGATTATCATAATAACTTGGTCTTTCATCAGGAAAGTCTACAAATAATTCAATTACAATTAAGTAATTGATAGAAATATAAAATCAGCCACCAATACTAGATCCCTGTATGTCATAGACTATAACAAATTTGTATGAGCCTAAGTGCTGAGCAGGAAGATGTAATCAATGGAAACATTATTAAAGATTTGTGTCACTTCTAGGAAACAAACTGAAAAGCTGTTCTCCATTGTTTTCTTTATTTGTCTTTGAAGTGTTAGGCAATGGTTATCCATGGCAAGTGACTTATTCTGCTGCAGCATTACTTGAAAAATAGAAGAATGGAGCAGTAAGTATAACAGTGAGAAAAGAGGATGACTGTTTTCATATTTCACCCGGCTATCTTTTTAAATCTTAAAAATGGGGCCTTTTTTCTCTAGCAGCATCTGAGCCAAAGTTACTAGTCATTGAAATGTTTCATTAGAGTAAAATATAGCCTACGGACTCTCAGCCTACCTACAATAGATTGCTTATACTCTTCTTTGGGGGTGACAATGTGGATTTCTGTGGCATACTGGACCTAAATTCTACATCAGGGGACCCTGAATCCTTCATGCATAGTGGTAAATTCTGCAGAAAACAAAGTCATTCATCACTGATAACGGATTGTAAAGTCATTGTACAATGTAGGGTTTTTCTAAATGTAAAAGTGCCCCATACAATTAGTATAAACATCAACATAATTTAACACTCTCAGGCCATTTTGCTCTGTGAATACAGTCATCACAGTAACATGTTCAAAGATTTACTGCAAAAGAATACCTGCCAGAATGTATGGCCTAGGAACAGCTCCCTTTGGATTCAATCCTAAAATGCCCTCTGTTGGAATTAATAATAGTATTTGAAATTATTGATACAGGAAACTACCAAACACAAATTTAACCATAAATTCCTTTATTAAGTCCAAAGGCCAAATGGTATTTTACATAGTTGCTCTAAACATGTCTAACAGCCTAAAAATAAGCAGTCACTACACCCAACAGTAACAAAACATTGATAAGCATTGATCAAATTACTTAAAAAAGGCTAACTCTGGGGTGCTTACACCCGTATTGGTAGGCTCCAGCGTGATCAGGCACAGGTATTAGCAATGAACCCTTTAAGAGTTTGCTGTTTATACTCTTTAACAAACAGGTGAAGTCATTGCCAGAAACTTCAGCTAAAAACCAATCTGAGACTATTCACCTTTATTTTCAGTCTTAATCCAGATAAGATTTACAACCTACTTTCTCCCCAAGGCCTTTCTTTCCTATTTCTTCCTCCTCCTTGCTTACCCTCAAAACAGTGGGAAGATTTGTGCTTGTTTCTTTTACGATAGTTACTGCAGATGTTTATTTTATTTGTTACCTTTTGAACCATACATCCTTCCCACACTAAAAGCAATGCTACTTATTCTCGTGGCTTTCTTTTACTTGCTCACTGGGGCCTTTTCCTTACTAGCCACAAGCCACAAAGCAAATATATTGTTTTCTTAACTAAACTTAAACTAACTTTAATTTTTGAAATTTCATAATTATCCTACACTCTTCACAAGGGTAAATCCCCACCCTGAACCTGTGCAGAGCTCTGGTGGCATTAAAATAAATGATGCATATGGATGCAGAAGTGCCCACCTGCTTCAGAGTTCAATGTGAGATCAAAATCTCAGCTCCTTCCTGGACTATGGTGTAATAAAGGCAGCCTTTTGCTGCACATACACCAAGGGTGAACAAAAGTGAGGAAAGCACCAAAAGGTCAATCTATCTCCAGAGAAAATATATGGATTACAAGAGGCAATCACAAAAAAAAACATGAAAAACAGTTTTAAAAAAAGTAAAACCCTTGAGGAAAAATATAAAAGAAAAGAAGTCAAATATATACAAAAGGAAAACATGAACCATCATTGTACTACAAAGGGGAAAATGTATACTTATTGGGGCAGCCCCATGGAGATGTAATTTCTGCAAGAACTTTCCTAGTGTTTAAGAACATTCAGTGTCTAACAGTAAAAAGTTAAAAATCAGTAAAATATTGTGCAGCCAGAAGTTAAAGGCAGGGGGGAGGAAGGGGGATACCTGTATAAAATTAAAAATAGCAACAGCAAAACTTAAAAGGTTCCAGGTTTAGGATGGTGGCTCCAACAAGATTGCTGGTCTCCTACTTCTTTTAGTGTGGCAGGACCCAGAGAGTTAGAATAGGGACCTTGAACCCTCTGTATTTGCACCATCATCTTTAGTCTTTTATTTTTTACTATATGAGGAGGAAGGCAACATTTTGACTTGGAGGAAAAACACAAAGCATAAGATGGCATCTAAGACACTGACTTCAAGGAAGTTTGTGAAGTTAGGTAGATGCATTGTCTTTGTGGGATCAAGGCCTAAAGTTGCAGTGAATGCAAAAAAAATTATGTGGCAGCTGGAAGAAATGGTAAATTCTGCAGCAAACATTGGCATGAAATTGCAATAAATAGGAGATCCAGACGAGAGTATAATACTCAATGAAAGCTGTCTTGCTTCTTTTCCAGCCTGTTAAAGTAGTGCTGCCTTCTTTACTTTCCCTTCACCAAGAATATGACCTGGTGACCTCTCAAATTATATACTCAAAACAAACCTGCAGATGGATTTCTAGTTTGTCAAATTTACATACACAGTATATGTAGGCTATCAGTTATCTGCAGTACCTGTGCATAGCTCAAGATGGAACCCTTTATTTTCCTTCCTCTTGAAAAAAATACCAATGGCACTATATTTTTGAATATTTCAATAATCAAAGAATTAAAGTCAAAACATTCTTCTAAAACAGTGTTTTCAATTGTGAGTTGGCCTCTCTCAAAACTCTCCAATATCTTCCACAGGAGGCACAAAGCATGTCCAGTAGAAATGGATAAAACAAACGTTTTTCTTGTTTTTTCTTAGGATAAATGGGTGTGCTTCTGTGGACGCCCAAGTTGAATAACCCTGCAAGACAGATATCAAGGCTTTCATCCAGAGGCCACTGAAGTCACTGGAAAGAGTCCCAGTGGTTTCAGCGGGTGTTGGATTCCACCCAGCGCTTAATTTGTAATGAAAGAGGTGCCAGGGCTCAAGCATGATTTAATTTTAAATTTTAAACTTGTTATGACTTTGAATGGGTGGTGGTATTATTGTATTACCAATTACAATAATATTGCCGCACATTCAGTCATACCAAGTTTATTTGAAAGAATGGCCTACTTTATGTAAAAAGAAAAGGAGGACTTGTGGCACCTTAGAGACTAACCAATTTATTTGAGCATAAGCTTTTGTGAGCTACAGCTCACTTCATCGGATGCATTCGATGAAGTGAGCTGTAGCTCACGAAAGCTTATGCTCAAATCAATTGGTTAGTCTCTAAGGTGCCACAAGTCCTCCTTTTCTTTTTGCGAATACAGACTAACACGGCTGCTACTATGAAACCTACTTTATGTACTAGTGTTAGATGTTTACAACCACGTATTCTACATCATTTACAAAGTAGTACTTTGTCCAGAAAAATAAATTAAAAGCAACTGCAGGAAAAAATAAAAAAATAAAAATATGTCTGAATATATTCTCTAGCTACAGACCTATCCACCTTTGCTCTGGCTTTCTCCCACGTGTTTGTAGAGGATATTATTCTCCTGCCTCCCTCGTTTTCTGTAACACTCCCCCGTAACACATTCTCCACTACTGTTCTTTGTTCAGCTGAAATAACAATAACTGCAGTATTATACTGTACTAATACTTAACAATCAGCTATGGTACATCACAGTAACACTTTTAAATAAATAAATAATCAATAAAAGTCGTTAATTATGTCTGCTTTGTTTTTTATAGTATTAAGAAACATTGTTAATAGAAATCAACAAATTATATTTCAGTATGGAATGAATAAATGTAACCAAACTTTAAAAAAAGATTTAAGATTTTTCCTTACCCTAACCTTGCAGTGCATGGGAGCAGTGGTTCTGGATACAGCCTTGTGCTTTACTTCTCCAGAAAAGTCCATAACATAGCCATATTTCGTTGGCTGTCCTCTGGTCTTCTCTCCTTGCTTCCTGAATCATTGGCTCCTCTGCACCCTCTGCGTTCTCCAGGTGACCAACTCTGAAGGCAGTGCCGCCACCACCAGCAGCACTGAAGTAAGGTCTGGTATTGCCACTCTTACTCCTGCACTGCTGCTGGCGGCGGTACTGCCTTCAGACCTGGGGGTCTGGCCAGCAGCCGCTGCTTTCCTGTTGCCCATCTCCGAAGGCAGCGCTGCCACCTGCATGCCTTCAGAGCTGGGCAGCCAGAGAGGAGGAGCTGCTGGCCAGGCACCCAGCTCTGAAGACAGCGCCACCCCAAGCAGCAGCACAGAAATAAGGGTAACAGGACGTATGGGATACCAGTCCCACGGCAGGGCTCTACCCCCTACCATTTTTTTCATCCGCCTCATTTTCCACATGCATACCCTGGCTTTGCACCCTGTGTAGCTGCCTCACTTGCCCCACCCTGGGTTTCGTCCCTAATGGGTACAACTGTGTTGTGAATTTTAAGAAAAAACACATTTCCTAGCAAAAAAAAATAGAGATTTTTTTACTTTCATAACTGACGTGGCAAGCCCAGAGGTGCCGGGGCTACAAACTACCAAGTCTAGTGGTGCTGGGGCTCAGCCCCGGCAATACCCAGCACAAATTAATCTCTGATTCCAACATATTCACACACAGGGCAAGATTCTTTCTTGAAATAACTCCACTAGCTTCAGCTTATCAACAAAATCTCCGATTTAGCTCACATTTTTCCCCTGAGAGATTCCCTTACAATGTTTAAAAATATACACATTACAAGACGTCTGAATAATTTCCATGTGGCAGAGTTAAAGAGATTCTGCCCTATTTCATTATAACCAGGTCAGTTCCATGTAATCTGTTTGTGGAGAGAAATCTCCCATACAGAGGTGGGTGACCAAGACTCCAGTCGCCGAAGCACCCACTAGATGCTCTTTATGCAGAAGAGGCTTTGCAGCAGTGGGAGGGGGAGCATGGCTGAGGAAAGACCAAAGGATCAGCCATACTCCCCAGCACCACTCTTTTGTGTTTCCTCTTCTCCTGTCAGGGCTCTGTCACAATAGAGGGGAAGGGGTGACATAGTAAAGGGACCTGGATCCCCCCCACTCCACTGGCTCCCAACCCAGTTCCCTAAAGGGGTTTTGTAGTGTCCAGACCACCCAATGGTCCAGCCCAAGTTACACTTCCCGCTTCATCTCTTCTTACTGGGCTGGAGCTCCTCCCTTTGGGGCACAGACACAATCTTAGTAGTAGCAATTTACTCTGCCCATGGGATTAACATCCTGCTCTTCAGGACCTCTCGTGGTTTCCCATCTCCAAAAATGGGGAGAGAAATCCAGATCACTGCTTCTGGAGTAGATTTATCAATGTTTTAGTCACTCTGCCCCCAATTCCACATGTTACCCTCATTTCCTGTTGCAACCTGTAGTCCCTTCCTCAGGAGCATGCCCCACAGCTGCCGAGGGGCAGGGCCCCACAGCCCACTATTGCTTCATGCCTTGCTCTGATTAGTGTGGGGTTTGATATCTGAAGGAGAGTTAATGCACCATAAAGTACATTAAATTTCTCTGGGGTCCCCTCTGCAGCTGCTACTGATCATATGAAAAATGGACCCACCCAACCGCAGCCTGGCTCCTACTCCTGGGAAGATGAGACGAGATGTTTGAGGAGGGCAGTTTGTCTCTTGTGCACAGATCTCCAGGATTCATAGGGCAAAGAGGGCTTTCCCCTATACATTTTACAGTGTATCAAACACCTAACCCTTTCAGATATTTGCAGGAGACTCTGTGAAAGAAACTTATTGTATTCTCTTGCTTCTCTGACCCTTCCTGGGAGAAGGTGAGCTGGTCCTTGGAGTTTTGCTCTAGTATGGTTCCATTAATGTAATATTAGTCTGAATGACTAAGCATAGAATTATGGAGAGCTGCTATTATAGGTCTGCTTTTGGTGCCATGCAAGTTGGCCAAAGCTAAACCAATCCACTTTTATTTCACACATTATTTTACGACAGGACAGACATGTTCTGTAAAGTCTGAGGCAAACATATCTGACATATTAGGAAAATGAGGTGATCGCACCTTTTAAAGATTTTCCTAATCATTTTGGATGGTTATAATTCCAAAACAGTCTCCACATTTGTTTTGCCTACAGTCTCCACATTTTTTTTTCACTTGGTCATCAAGAGGGCTGGTTCTTCTGACTAGTTCTAGGAGATTTCTTTGTGGAATTATTCATGGAAATCACTGGCAAAATTCCTTATTTCAAAATTATTTATTTCATTAGAACCAAGACTGGGCAGTAACAAGCAATTTCCATCTTCTTTCCACATCACAGAGCTTCTAAAGCCAGCAGGGCTGCAATGTAAATGGTCACAAGGGTAGAAATAGCAAATAAGAAATTTTATACAGGTGGGTAAAGAGTCTGGTAGGAGAACAGGAGAAAGAACCACATGGGAGCAGTAGAGACTGATCTGTGGGTGAGCAGAAGGGATCGAGTCACCTGGGGAGTAGTGAGGACAATCCAGTAGGAAAGGGCAGCCAGCTACCACTCCAGAGATTATTCCTCAATTCCATTAAATTCAGCTGATATGTCCCCAAACTTCTATGATGGAGCGAGCAAGAAGCAGGCAAACCCTACAGTGGGACAAAATGGTCCAGCCTGGAGACTGTGAAAAGAAGCCACATGTGAAGACTGAGGTTGATCTGGGGAGGAACATGGCCCATCTCTTTGCAGCATGTAGGCTTTTCAGGGACAGGGGTTGAAGGAATGGGAAGGCAGTATACACATGGGTGGAGACATTAATCACACAGGAAGCTCCAGTAATAGAAGGTTGGGAAGTCTGACTTAAGAATAAAAGACCCTCATTAGAACTTTATATTTGTCTGAAAAACAAACATATTAGACTGGAAATTCAAAGTTAATATCACAATTTTAAAAACTCAAACGTATGGAAACATACAAGATAATCTAAACATCAACCTGCCCTTATATCACTAACCACAAAGCAACCAAAAAATAAGAGACAATCCTACCCTTAAACAATGCACATTGCAACACAGGCTCTAAAACTTGAGGATTGAACTGGTCCTCAATACCTGACTCTTGATGATGTATTGTACACTGCTGTGGCATTTAATGCAAATTGCCCATCTTTACAACAGTGAAGTGAACTACTTCTGCCTTCCTTAAATCTATATGTAGTCATCAGAAAAAGACAGGTTTTTACATCTCTTCACTAGAAGTGCCCACATCCAGGACAATCTTTCAGGACAATTTCCCAGAGAGATTTGTTTTCACATGTGTATGTGTTGCCATACTATGAGACTTTGATACACAATCTACATCTGCAAACTTCTTAAGGGGTGGACCAAAATTAGGTGCAGACATGCCAGGGATGCAAAATGAAGGGAAAATTGCACTTAGATATCACATACTTATGTACAAAACCAACAGTAATTGCTACAGAGTTCCTGACTATGCATGCAAAATGCAAAAATAGATTCAATTTATTGGATTTTAAATGTCTGCAGCCAAAGGCTTTCCCTACCCCCAACCCCAACCCCAACCCCTGCCCTGGCAATTTTAATTCCAGATGAATGAAATTCTTTTGCTTGAGATTATTGTTAGTGATGCCACTATGTGCTGAATAACTGAAAATATTTCAAGTGTGAGCAAACAAGGTGATGCGTGACACAGAGGGTGGGTGATGTTGATTTACCACGGAAAGTTACTTGGAGTATACAAGTTTACTGAATCACTGGAGAGCAGTTTCACTCCTGTTACCAGAAAAAAATGGCAGAATCAATTCTGACAATTCATTAATCAGAGAACATACTGTGAGCACAACCATTCCTTGGGTTGGCAGTTCAGAGCAGTGTCAAATCAATGTGACAAGTCTACTACGGGTCAATGGATCAGCTTTTGCCTTTCTTGCATGACCCTCCCCATACTCTCCTGGTTGATCTGAGCAGTACTGATAAGTTTAGGAGAGAACTGTATAGAGTTCTCTCTACGTGCCCCTCTCCTGCTAGATGGTGTCAATTTTGCTTCTGAAAACATTAGCCAGATCCTGAGTACAGATTGATTTCAGATGGTGGCCTCAGTCTAGCAATCAGATCTGCAGGAATGAAACTGATTCCAAGACTGGGGTTTATGAGGGAAGATGAAAAGAGTGATCAAGGAAAAAAAGAAAGCTGAAGGTAGAGACAAACTAGTAGGACTTGGAGTATCCTTTCATGGGGTTTACAAACCCTCACTAAAGCCAAGTCCGGGGAAAGGCTAGAGAAGTACTTGGCCAGGAAAGCTCCACCCCTCAGGCACTGCTGAGCATGCTCCTGGGGAAATGAGAAGTATAAAAAGAGCTCCAGCAGCCCAAGTAGGAGAGGAGAGAAGCTATTTCTAGGATGAGCATTGCCCTGAGACAGGAGGAGAAGAGGCTCTTGGTGAGGGGATCTGGCTGTGAGTCTTCCCCTCCCTCCTTTGAGACATCACTCCAGGCATAGAGAGACTTGTGTGGGGGCACCAGAGGGTTGTCTGCATCAAACCTGATACTGGTGGTTTGGAGCAAAGGATTATAATGAAACAGCGGTCATGCTCCAAACTGAGATATTGGGTGGGATAGGAAGTGGCCCAGGAGCAGGTGAACAGGTGGTGGGCCAAGTGTAGGCCAGCCTGGGCTGCCATTCTTTCAGGCCCCTGGGCTGGGACCTGGTGGAGCGGGAAGGCCTGGGTCCGCCCCCCTCACCTCACCCGGATTCCTCTATGCCTAGCCCTGACATGGGCAAGACCAGAGATTTAGCAGCAATGAAGCTGACCCAGCTGAACCCAATTCAGGGGTCCTGGACACATTGGATGAAAAGAGATGCCACTAGGCCTGCTGACAGAACCAACAGCCCTCCCACATATAGATTCATAGATACCAAGGTCAGAAAGGACCATTATGATCATCTAGTCCGACCTCCTGCACAAAGCAGGCCACAGAACCTCACCCACCCACTCCTGCGAAAAACCTCTCACCTATGTCTGAGCTATTGAAGTCCTCAAATCATGGTTTAAAGACTTCAAGGAGCAGAGAATCCTGCAGCAAGTGACCCGTGCCCCATGCTACAGAGGAAGGCAAAAAACCTCCAGGGCCTCTTCCAATCTGCCCTGGAGGAAAATTCCTTCCCGACCCCAAATATGGCGATCGGCTGAACCCTGAGCATATGGGCAAGATTCACCAGCCAGATTCCCAGGAAAGAAATATTGCTGTGTAAGGTGATTGAGACAGGATCCTCTTTTTGTAATTTCACATTCCTCAGCTGGTGCAAATCTGCAAACTCCCCCGAAGGCAATGGAGCTACACCAGTTTATATCCTCTGAGGATCTAGCATACTTTTTTTGGTGGAATGGGATATCTAATATGTGTGGGATGTCTTTTATTTTGCAAAGACATAGATACCTAAATAATGCATGCCTATGGCACACACCTTGCTTTTAAAAAATATTGATAGAGTAGGTGCCGGTACACCAAAAAGACTAGCAGACTGTGGCATTTAATTTAGCCTGCAAAGGCCCTCTAAAATAATTACTGGGAGTGAAATGTTGATTCTGTTGCTATTTCCTGAAACCAATCACTTTTTTAAACATACGATTGTAAAACCTTTAAATAATGTAATGCAAGTCTGTTCATTAATTGCTCAACTGAGCAAGTACACTGTTTCTTTCTGGTTTTGTTTGGCTATTTTAATAAGTATAGCATAATATAAATGTTATATTCCAGTGAGCACTGTGAAGGGAGGTTTACTACACCACTTCTTCAAAGGAAAAAATTATACAATTCCACAGCTGTCTGACTGGCTTAGTTACTGAGATAAGTGATAATTGTCTAATGTTGGCATAGAAATATCTTTTAGGAAACATACAAGCTATTACCAATTCAAAAGCTTAGAGACTGACACTAAGTGAAGGTAGGCAGTGGTACAGAAAGGGTTGATTCCTTATGGTGGAACTAACTTCAGAATATAAATCCTGTGGGTGTCTTATTGTGTATCCCATAAAAAATTGTAAATGTCTTTGTACTGTTACCATTTTTATTGTCTTTTTATTTATTACTACTTTTGTAGTTGGACAATACATCCATTCTCCTGGCAAATGAAGGATTGTGCCATAACACAGCTCGAAGAATTCAGGGATATTATTTTCTTACTTGGACAATATGTGTCTGAACAATAACTAAATAAGCAATCACAAAGAAGCAATTTGTAAATGCTGCCTTGAACCCACACTTCCTGTTGTGCTCAACGCATCCTTTCAGAGCTCATCCCTTCTTTTCTGGTCTTCATTAAATAAATTATCATTAATCTTATGGCCTCTATGAAGTAAAGGATCCCCTCCCTAGACCTCTTTCCAACTCCAGTTTTCACCCTGTAGGACATCTTATAGTACTACCATTGTTAGCTACTTCATTTCAACTGGATTTCCCATCTCACTTAAAGCTGCTGCTATCACCCCTCTTCTGCAAAAACTTCTTTGATAATTCCCATTTCGCCTCAAACATCCATTTCTAGAGCAAATAGTCTTCTCTCAAAACATCTCTGCCGTTGAATCTTCCTGTTTGCTTTCAGCCTGACTTTCCATTCTTCAACCTTCTAACAGCAATGTACCCACCCCCTTTCCCCAGCTGCCTGATGACCTACTTCTTGCCTGTGAGCATGGATCCATCTCACACCTCATTCTATTTGATCTCAGAGTGGCGTCTGCTATGATCACTCACCCTTCTGGATTGCCTGCAAAAGAGTGTCGGGGAGGGATCTGCAAGTGCAAAGCCGTGATGGAAAAGGAGACTTGAGCTGTGAAAGAGCCGCAGGGGAGATGATTATTAGTTTAAAAAATGGAAATTCTACAAGAATGTGTTTTGTGTCTTGAAGTGGAAAACAGAGCAAGTTGCCCTCTCACGTTTTTAAGCTGTTCATCTTGATATCATTACCTACGAGGAGATTGCCTTACAGTGTGAGACTAATACAGCCATTTTCCAGATGACTTCCTCTCCTGTTACAACATTGTTTTGGCTGTGTCAGAAGCACTAGATCATCTCTGTTTTACCACATTTGCAGATGCTATCTCTTCTCTGCTCTCTCAATGATTCTTTTCCCCTCATTTTTAATTATGCTTTTTTATGAAGATGATGTCATTTTAATAGACTTCCATACACTTGATCAAAGACTATGGTAACTGATATTCCCAGCTATACTGCTGAAAGTCAGCACCTCAGACTGATGGGAGGAGAGGGTTAATAGGACTACATAAATTGGGGGAGGAGGGGAAACAGGCGAGAAAAGAGGTGCTGAGAGAGAAAGACAGGACCTGAGCTTGTACAGATTGGGAGGGGAGGGAGAGAGGACAAGTGGGGGGGGGCAGAAACTGGAGGGAGGAAGAGACAATGTGGGAGGAGGTAGAAATGAAGGGGAGAGGGAAAGAGATAAGAAGTTTTCTCTTCTCTCTCCCTCATCTTAAATTTAAAAACAGATTGTGGGAGTCGGGTTGAGTCAGAAAAAGCTAATTTTCATCTGGGGAAAAATGTCACTCAAAGACCTGCATAGCTCTTGGCAACTATGGATGTGAACACAACATTACAGGGTATAAAGAGATAGGTATGACAACAGGATCAGCACTGAGATCACTGATGCTAGCCTTGTGTTTACATAGTTTAACCTAAAAAGGTGAGTTTCCAAAGTTCCTAAAATTTTTTTTTGAGAAAATACTGGGGGCAGTAAATGAAAATCAAGCCAACCCACTCATGCTGATTTGGAGAAGCAGCACTTATGATTCATTGCATGAAGTGTTAAGAAATAAGCCAGGGTTCAAAATTATATTGCATAACAGGAAGTAGTATACAATATTCAGGCCAGAAAGTAAACTTGGGAAGAGAAGTATGATGATGAATAACACATTAACATCTCTGCAACATTGGTGGCATCTTAAAGAAAGAAGGCACAAAGATGTGGAGTTTTAAAGAGATAGGTGAAGCACTAGATGGCAGACATTCCTGTCTTTGGAATATTTTGAAGGTGTTTTACTAGTGAGACTGTACCTAGGCCTTCCACATGTGTGGAGGCAGGGTGTGAGGAGTTTCCTCCACACAGTGTGAGACCCATGTAACAATCAGGCATAACCAAAATCCCAGCATACTCCCACCGGGATGCGTGATGTCACTAAAGGGGCCTGGAGAAACAGTGTCACCTATGGCCCCATCCCACACTGGCCAATACAGCATGTCCAGCATGTAGGTATGATGAAAGGGGACGTATGCCAGGGAACTGTGGCTGGTATTCTCCCAGTGCTTCCCCCTCAACCCTCTAGGGCAGTGTGTGTCTGTAACTCCCACAGTAGAGAATTGTGCCTTAGAGGTACAAGGGTCCTATGTAAGAGGAAGGGTATTGCTGACCAAAATGTCTGAGGTCATGATGAATATGAAATCAGAAGAAAGCTTATCCATGTGTTACCTGTAGTATAGGGATGGAAAAATAAGATGTATGTGTATGTGTTCATCTGTGAAAGGAATATGATATTTTAAACATTTAAGTTTAAAGTTAGAGGTCTAATGGCCTAGTTCCATTTCACCTTGTAAAACCACCTGGTTTATATTCACTGTTCAGGAAACACCACACAGCCTACCTATGTATGAATGATGCATTAAAATATCTATAGTATATTAGTCCACAGCTGTATCTACTTTAGCTTCTGGTCTGTTTCTGTGGTTATATAATTCCCAAAAATATGACCTCAAGAAGGGTGATAATGTTACAATGGTTATAAAACCGCATATGTAGCTCTGAATTAATGTCTTCCTTCCAGAAATGACATCAGAAACCATAGCCGCAGCAACCTGTAGATGGATGGATAGATAGATAAAAACCACTTGCTTATCAGAACACCCAGCCTGCAGCTACCCAGATGTTCAACTGGAAATCCGCAACATCTCCACAGGAATCTCTTCCCTTTTCATGAAGAAACACTAAATGCCTGCATACTTTCTTGGCAACAGCCATATTGAAATAACCATTAAGATATAGCACAGAGGAAACTTAAATCCCCTTCTGCAAAGATGAGTCTTGTTGGTTAGGATCGATGCTGAGATACTTACCTAATGACTCTTTTGTTTGGAGGAAGATCAAAAAGTACATTTATAGCAAAGAATGAAATTGTAATATTTTGACAATGAAATAGTTTTTGTTTAAAGTCTGGCATTTCAGTAGTACCATAGAGTTTTATATTGTTAAATTTAACCACAGACTACTATTGGGAACTATAAAGGTCTTAATTGATTGGACCTTTTCTTCATGAAACAGGGATTCACAGAAGTTAAACAAAACACGCACCTCTTTTTTATTTATATTTCTCCTATTTCTCTCCCCTGAAGATTTCTTAATATCCCCCCTTAGTACAGAATAAAGCCAGCCCACTGCTACCACTAGCGCTGCCCAGAGGAATTGCTGCAGTAAGCTGCATTACATCATATCTAGTGCTGCAAACTCTGAACCATCAGGTACTTGCCACAGTCCCAGGTACGATACTAGCCTAGATAGATCACTTGTCTGATCACTATGGCAATTCCTATGTTCCAAAGTGAAACCATTTTTGGTTTGGTGTGGCAAACTTGAATGTGGCCAGTTTGAGCAAGTTTGTATTTCCATTTCAACCTTAAAGCCAGCCCAAGTTGAGAGGCCTGTTGATGGATTTCAGGTAAACACAGCAGTAGAGTAAAAGCACATGTGCAATTTTATAGGTAACACACTTATTATAATGATATTAGGAGAGTTTTACATAAGTTTGCACACCATCTCCATTTGTTTGTGCAGGGCCGAGAACATTTTGGGTGCTACATCAATATAAAAATAATACATGGTGTCTTATGCCCCTCAGTGAGTGGCATGAGAGAAAATATAGGGTGCTGAAGTATTTCTGACGGCCTGTCTCATTAGTGTGGAGAGCATTAACCAGGCAGGGTTTCTAATGAGCAGCATGTTAAATCACAACACCGGAAATGATGCCCCCCATTAGTATTCTGTTGAACAAAGTAATGTTTTCCTTTATATCATTCCTTCTGGAGCATCCTACAAAAGGGGTCCCTCCAACAACCACGTCATAAAAGGAGAAAAAATTGGATGAAGCATGATTAAGCCCTTAAGGGACTAGTCAAAAGACTAGGCTAGGCTATTTTGTCTGTTGCATTTTCTGAATAGGAACATGAAAGGAATTACCAGTGAAGTCTAGAGACCTTTTTGTTACCCACAAAAGATGTTTAGATGGTTTTCTCGTCCCTTTAATATTTTTGAGAATTTAAAAACTTTTATTGTCTCAGATCTGAACAAAAAGTCAGAACTCAAATGGTTGCGAATTGAAAGCAGAATTGTTCTTCCATTTTGGCCACTGACTTACTGTAGGCATTGGACCAAAAAAAAAAAATCTGTGCCTCAGTTTACCCAACTGCAAAATGGTATTCTAAATAATACCTCCCAGAAGTGGACGGTAATTGAGAAAGGTTTGTTAAGCAGACCTCACAGATGTGTTCTCCAAATCACCTTCACAAAAAGTTCTCCAAGAAGGTAAATATGTGGATTTTGTCCCATCCCTTTATTAACAGGTGTCAAAAGTATCTGAATCTTTACAGAATTTGACAGGGGTGTATAATTAGAAAAGGGGTTAATACTTTTCCTCTAGCAAGAGGAAGAACCACAGTTGCATAATCCAAGTGCAAGTATTTGTAAAGCAATGGAGTTGGATCAGCTTTAGAAAATTAATTTCCCCAGTACACCACACACTGAGAAATGCATTGAGTGGAGTTTGGGGGCGAGTCTAGCAGCAAAGATTTGAAGGATGGGTGGAGCTAAGTGGGAAGTAAGAGCATATTTTCCTCTTGGTTTCTGAAACTTGAATGAACTGAGCCTAATTTCAGTCAAACTGTTCAAAGAACAGAAATTCCATTTCACAGCAGAGTATTCATGTTTTGAAATTTGTTTTTGTTCCAATTAGGAATGAAACTAGAAAATCTCTGCAAAAGACAATCTAGGAAAAAAATAATTTTGGACTGATCAAAACATTTCGTTTTGACAAAATCAAGATATTTCCTTGTTGCTTTTGCCTTCTTTTAGTTTATATGTTCTAATACAAAGTTAAAAAATACCAAATGAAAAGTCATTTCAAAAGGGAAAAATCAAATCTTTTCAACCTTTTTATATTTTCACCTTTTTTTAAGAAATGAAATTTCAGCTAAACTGATATGATTTTACAAAGTGTTTCAATTTTGATGGAACTGCATTCTCCAACGGAAAACTGATGAAGTGAGCTGTAGCTCACGAAAGCTTAGGCTCAAATAAATTGGTTAGTCTCTAAGGTGCCACTAGTACTCCTTTTCTTTTTCGTTCCACTGAAGTTTTACTGAACTGCTCTATATTTCAGATTTTTGGTTTATACTTTATCTGAGCAAAGCCATAATAAAGGGCTGAGGACATTCCTTACAAGTGTTCTTCTATTTTACTATAACACATACAAATGACTCTCATATATGCAGAATTCTTTGCTGCTCTGACCACAGGATCTGCTTCCCAAAGTATCCCAAGTTAAAATCATATAATGAAACATTACCATAGATTAGGCTTACTATTTTGCATCAGCTTTAGATAGAGGTTATATAAAACTCTTCATTATGACAAGACGATAAGCCTTACATGAATTTCATAATGAAGTTCAAATACATTAATATGTACTACTGTGTGAAAGAGCATTTAGTTTCCATAGCAGCTGAAAAATTTGGATAGTTGTCAGGGTCTTTTCTTTCCTTTTTTTTTTTTAATTGTTATGGTTGAAAAGAATCTAAAGGAGGAAGAACATTTTTATATCATTAGGAGGGCAGCATATACCTCAGAGGTTAAGGTGGCTCTAGACTGGAATGAGCCCCAAGGAACTCTTCATTATTATCTACAAATCACTAGTGCATCCTGATAGCACTTTTAATAGGTCAGGGTTTTTTTAATATTCTATTTACATCTGATTCATCTGTGGGAGGGTAATTATATGGAAAGAACAGACAGCCCAGGTGTTCAACTTCCTCAGGCCACTGGGACAGAAACAGACAGCTGTAAACTTGTATTTCCAGCTAAATCTATTCTGGATATTGAAGTGGGCATTGTGCTATTTTATTATACAAATCAACTTCACAAGCCCTTCTGGATTCCAGGTCAAAGAAAAAGACTACACAAGATTCTTTTAGCTAAATCTACTTCTCTGTGAGTCAAGAAAATTTTTAAACAATGACATTCCAGGCACAGTTATGCCTCTTGTTCAACATCTTCATTAATGATCTGTATGATCAGATGCATTGCACCCTCAACAAGTTCATGGATGACACTAAGCTGGTAGGGGAGGGAGAGAGGTAGATACATTGGAGGGTAGGGATAGGGTCCAGAGTGACCTAGACAAATTGGAGGATTGGGCCAAAAGAAATCCGATGAGGTTCAACAAGGACAAATGCAGAGTCCTGCACTTAGGATGGAAGAATCCCATGCACTGCTACAGGCTGGGGAGCGACTTCTGCAGCAGTTCTGCAGAAAAGGACCTCGTGATTACAGTGGACGAGAAGCTGGATATGAGTCAACAGTGTGCTCTTGTTGCCAAGAAGACTAACGGCATATTGGACTGCATTAGTAGGAGCATTGCCAGCCAATCGAGGGAAGTGATTATTCCCCTCTATTCGACACTGGTGAGGCCACATCTGTAGTACTGCATCCAGTTTTGGGGCCCCCACTACAGAAAGGTGTGGACAAATTGGAAAGAGTCCAGCAGAGGGCAATGAAAAAGATTAGCAGGCTGGGGCACATGACTTATGAGGAGAAGCTGAGGGAACTGGGCTTATTTAGTCTGCAGAAGAGAAGAGTGAAGGGGGATTTGATAGCAGCCTTCAACTACCTTGACACGATAACAAGCCTTGTGGACGGGGGAAGCGGTAGACATGGTATACCTTGACTTTAGTAAAACTTTTGATACTGTCTCACATGACCTTCTCATAAACAAACTAGGGAAATGCAACCTAGATGGCGCTACTATAAGGTGAGTGAAAAACTGGTTAGAAAACCGTTCCTAGAGAGTTCAGAGACCTCACAGTGTTTCACAGTCATGCTGGAAGGACATAACAAGTGGGTCCAGCGGGGATCAGTTCTGCATCCAGTTCAGTTCAATATCATCAGTGATTTAGATAATGGCATAGAGAGTACACTTACAAAGTTTGCGGATGATACCAAGCTGGGAGGGGTCGCAAATGCTTTGGAGAATAGGATTAAAATTCAAAATAATCTGGATAAACTGGAGAAATGGTCTGAAGTAAATAGGATGAAATTCAATAAGGACAAATGCAAAGTATTCCATTTAGGAAGCAACAATCAGTTGCAAACATACAAAATGGGAAATAAGAGCCTACGAAGGAGTACTGTGGAAAGGGATCATAGAATCATAGAATCATAGAATATCAGGGTTGGAAGGGACCCCAGAAGGTCATCTAGTCCAACCCCCTGCTCAAAGCAGGACCAATTCCCAGTTAAATCATCCCAGCCAGGGTTTTGTCAAGCCTGACCTTAAAAACCTCTAAGGAAGGAGATTCTACCACCTCCCTAGGTAACGCATTCCAGTGTTTCACCACCCTCTTAGTGAAAAAGTTTTTCCTAATATCCAATCTAAACCTCCCCCACTGCAACTTGAGACCATTACTCCTCGTTCTGTCATCTGCTACCATTGAGAACAGTCTAGAGCCATCCTCTTTGGAACCCCCTTTCAGGTAGTTGAAAGCAGCTATCAAATCCCCCCTCATTCTTCTCTTCTGCAGGCTAAACAATCCCAGCTCCCTCAGCCTCTCCTCATAACTCATGTGTTCCAGTCCCCTAATCATTTTTGTTGCCCTTCGCTGGACTCTCTCCAATTTATCCACATCCTTCTTGAAGTGTGGGGCCCAAAACTGGACACAGTACTCCAGATGAGGCCTCACCAATGTCGAATAGAGGGGAACGATCACGTCCCTCGATCTGCTCGCTATGCCCCTACTTATACATCCCAAAATGCCATTGGCCTTCTTGGCAACAAGGGCACACTGCTGACTCATATCCAGCTTCTCGTCCACTGTTACCCCTAGGTCCTTTTCTGCAGAACTGCTGCCTAGCCATTCGGTCCCTAGTCTGTAGCTGTGCATTGGGTTCTTCCGTCCTAAGTGCAGGACCCTGCACTTATCCTTATTGAACCTCATCAGATTTCTTTTGGCCCAATCCTCCAATTTGTCTAGGTCTTTCTGTATCCTATCCCTCCCCTCCAGCGTATCTACCACTCCTCCCAGTTTAGTATCATCCGCAAATTTGCTGAGAGTGCAATCCACACCATCCTCCAGATCATTTATGAAGATATTAAACAAAACTGGCCTCAGGACCGACCCTTGGGGTACTCCACTTGATACCGGCTGCCAACTAGATATGGAGCCATTGATCACTACCCGTTGAGCCCGACAATCGAGCCAGCTTTCTACCCACCTTGTAGTGCATTCATCCAGCCCATACTTCCTTAACTTGCTGACAAGAATACTGTGGGAGACCGTGTCAAAAGCTTTGCTAAAGTCAAGAAACAATACATCCACTGCTTTCCCTTCATCCACAGAACCAGTAATCTCATCATAAAAGGCGATTAGATTAGTCAGGCATGACCTTCCCTTGGTGAATCCATGCTGGCTGTTCCTGATCACTTTCCTCTCATGCAAGTGCTTCAGGATTGATTCTTTGAGGACCTGCTCCATGATTTTTCCAGGGACTGAAGTGAGGCTGACTGGCCTGTAGTTCCCAGGATCCTCCTTCTTCCCTTTTTTAAAGATTGGCACTACATTAGCCTTTTTCCAGTCATCCGGGACTTCCCCGGTTCGCCACGAGTTTTCAAAGATAATGGCCAATGGCTCTGCAATCACAGCCGCCAATTCCTTCAGCACTCTCGGATGCAACTCGTCCGGCCCCATGGACTTGTGCACGTCCAGCTTTTCTAAATAGTCCCTAACCACCTCTATCTCCACAGAGGGCTGGCCATCTCTTCCCCATCTGTGGATTACACATTAAATATTATTCAGCAGTGTAACGCTGTTGGAAAAAAAGCAAACATCATTCTGGGATGTATTAGCAGGAGTGTTGTAAGCAAGATACGAGAAGTCATTCTTCTGCTCTACTCTGCACTGATTAGGCCTCAACTGGAGTATTGTGTCCAGTTCTGGGTGCCACATTTCAGGAAGAGTGTGGACAAATTGGAGAGAGTCCAGAGGAGAGCAACAAAAATGATTAAAGGTCTAGAAAACATGACTTATGAGGAAAGATTGATAAAATTGGGTTTGTTTAGTCTAGAAAAGAGAAGACCGAGGGGGGACATGATAATAGTTTTCAAGTACGTAAAAGATTATTACAAGGAGAAGGGAGAAAAATTGTTTTTCTTAATCTCTGAGGATAGGAGAAGAAGCAATGGGCTTAAATTGCAGCAAGGGAGGTTTAGGTTGGACATTAGGAAAAACTTCTTGTCAGGGTGACTAAGCACTGGAATAAATTGCATAGGGAGGTTGTGGAATCTCCATTATTGGAGATTTTTAAGAGCAGGTTAGACAAACATCTGTCAGGAATGGTCTAGATAATATTTAGTCCAGCCATGAATGCAGGGACCTGGACTGGATGACCTCTCAAGGTCCCTTCCAGTCCTATGATTCTACCTGAAGGGGGATTCCAAAGAGGATGGAGCTAGGCTGTTCTCAGTGGTGGCAGGTGACAGAACAAGAAGCAGTGGTCTCAAGTTGCAGTTGGGAAGGTCCAGGTTGGATATTAGGAAAAACTATTTCACTAGGAGAGTGGTGAAACACTGGAATGGGTTACCTAGGGAGGTGGTGGAATCTCCATCCTTAGATGTTTTTAAGGCCCCGCTTGACAAAGCCCTGGCTAGGATGATTTAGTTGGGGTTGGTCCTGCTTTGAGCAGGGGGTTGGACTAGATGACCTCCTGAGGTCTCTTCCAACCCTAATCTTCTATGATTCTTGTATGGCTGTAACAGTCTGGGGAGATAGGAGGAGAAACGTTACCCCAGCTGACTTGGCTGGAAGCAGCATCTATTAGGTCATGTTGATACTGCAATTGGTGGTGTACATGCAGCATGTATAGCTATACCTGAGCTATCTTTAATTTAAGTAGCTTGGGTACCAATAGCATTGAAGTTGCAGCAACATGAGCTAGCCTCCTGAGTGCAAGCCCACCAGGGAACGTGGGTATGTACTCTTGTGGCTAGCCCATGTTTCTGCAACTTCACTGCTATTGGTACCTGAGTTAGCTAGATTAAAGCTAGCCTAGATATTCTACCCAGCTCCAACTGCAGATTACACATTTCTCCAAGCAAGGAATTTACCTCCTGTGCTCTGCTCTGGGATGTACCCTTACTCCTTCTGTAAAACAGTATAGGCAGCAGTTCCTGTGATGGGGTATACAAAGGACACACTGGGCCCAAAGGAGTTAAAAGGCAACATGCACTCCAAGCACACTCTAACTGGAGGAATGGGTTAAAAGGAGCTCAGAAGGACAGGCGTGGGGTAGTGGACGGGCGACAGAAGAATCCTTTTCTGGGAAGCCAGACAGAAGGTAGAGCCTGAGAGGCAATCACTGAGCAAGTAAGGCCCCCAAGCAGTGCCTTCTTCAACCACCATTCAGTTTGAGAAACATCAGGTTTTGCAGGGCACTGCTCCTTTGGACTTTTTTGTGACATTATTGACATTATAGAGGCCATGCCCCAGACTGAAGGAGCACATAGGTAGGAAGTAGCCTAGGATGGCAGAGAAGAAACGTGCCAAGACCCTGGGCTGGGATCTGGTGGAGAGGGAGGGCGAGGGTCCTCCCTACCATGCCCTATGTAAGGGAAAAGACCCAGATGCAGGGGCACAGTATCAGGAACCAGGCACCACTGCCCCAAGAGACCGACAGAGTGTAGAGGACAGGTTTGCTAACCACTAGGCCACCTGGCCCTCTGAGCACCCTATCACAGTCCCCTACAGAAAGTGAGGCCCCATTCTCTTTCAGCAATTCCCATACTTCACCTCCTATGGTAGCCTTCCTACTGCACTTAAATATATAGTTATGCCACCTGCCCTCCTTCAGGGTTTCTATTGGAAAGGGCAATTTTATTTCCACCAGTGTCTCCACAAGCAGAAGCTGCTGAAGAGATGCACTCAATCAATGCATTGCCTAACCCCACTCCAGTCAATATTGTCTACTTGTAGGGCTGCACTGGTGAGCTGCATGCCCTTGGCAGTTCATGGAAGGGAGAGGGAGCTGCCTTATGCTACAGTAAATCTCTTTCCAAGTGTAAGTTGGTGCAGATCCTGGGTATATTTAGCCTTCTTGCATTCTCCTGCTGATTGCTTTTCCTTCAACAACCCCACCCTCTCATGCAACTTATACACTGTACTGGCTTATGCTGATTTAGTAACATAAATTATCCTCCTATCCTATCACCATGAGGGGTGGGGCAGGGGGAGAAACAGACGGTGTTAAATTAATAGGTATGCATTGCCAGAAGGTAATTGTGTTACACATTTACTGGAGGATGTTAAAAACAAAGAAAATCACCCCATTTCTCACTGACAAGTATTTAATAATGTTAATGAATTTGCTATACACTGAGCATATACCTCCTAGGATAATGGCAGAATTTGACAACATCAGAAGAGCTGTAGGCATTAAATGGAGAAAGGCTTAACTAATTTGTCAAAACATTCTGTACCTCTGAGCATATGTTACTTAAGTAATTAAGCGCAGGTAGGATGGGTATATTGTTGTAGGTGCAGCTGGTAATGCCATTATAGTTAAGTTCTCCTGACAGTTCCATTAGAACTTCCATTAGATGAGGAAGTTAGGGGAGGGACAGGGAGTCAATGAATTTGGGGAGCACAGTCAGAGAAGGATCCGGGAGTGGGGGTATTGAGACTGGCTGGGAAAGGAGACTGGGATCTGGGAGGGGGATGGCTGGGACTGGACTGAGGAGCTAGAGGGAGGGGGAGTGACAGGACTGATACTGGGACAGGCTGTAGGATACAGGACAAAAGGGGTCCACTTTGGGGGAAACAGGGGCAAAAGGGCCTATGGCCAGTAGAAAAGTCCTCTCCAGAACAGAGAATGAAACTCAGGATCCCTGAGTCTCACCATTCTCCTATGTCAGCAAATAGCTGTTAACCCTACTGCAAAAATATCTCAGCCCCATTTAGTGGCAGGTCCTAATAGTGGCTGGCAACCTACTCTACTAGCTCAAGGGTCCGGGGTCTGTGAGGTGGATATAAAGGTTTCAACCCTGCTGATGAACCAGATGGCTGTCGGTATGATTGTACATGATGAAAATTTGGGGGGGGGAGGGATTTAGTTTGCTTTTTTAAAAAAAAACCTAGGAAATTACATATAAGGTTACAAAGGCAAGCACTCAAAAGTTAGGAAATGCCAGAATTATGTTGGCCACACATCTCCCCCACCTCCACCACTGTTCACATGAGCCTGTCCTGTTTATTTCACTGCTCTTAGCATTCAGCTGCCAAGTTCTGGCTATATGCTAAAAGTGGAGAGAAATCCTGATTAGTGGCATGGAACAAGCAGCTAGGCTGAGCAGAAGTGGCATAAGAAATACACTTAATAGTGGAAGCCCCCCAGAAACCAAAGGAATGGGTTGGAGATTGAAAGAGCCAGAGCTGGGGTTAAAATCAAGCATGTGATTATATTAGTATTAAGCACATTTGTATGATAATTCCAGTTTAGGTCTAAATTTTAATTCCAAGTTCTACCTCACTAGATAATAGATTTCGTTGAAAGGCTTTTATTTTTTATTTGCCACATTAATCCTTCTAGTCAAAACATCTCCAGTGCCTGCTACCTCTTTCCATATTTGTGATGATAAACAATAATTCACCGTATCCTACACAGAAAACATTATTTACAAATCAAGTTATGCAGGAGGCTTCTAGATTTCAAATATCTGCAAACACTGAAATCAATGTAGCAAAGCCACTTTGCTGGATGAATGGGAAGCTACTGAAATCAGTGTAGCTGAAAAAAGCCACAAATAAAATAAAGGTTTTCTGTTGAAAGGTTGAAAGTTCACGTTTTCATGAGGCTACAGAAGGAGAAAATATGCATCTTTAAAATATGTTAGAGAATCAATTGTTTCAGCCCCAGCTGCAGGAAACCCCCAAAGCCAGCTACCTTAAAATGCTATGTCTTTTATCAAATCAAGAAGCATGGGCAGAGTCTGACTAATTGCTTTCTGAGGAACTGAATGCACTGTGTTCCTCCCTGGCTCTCACGACACTATGTTTTATAGTCATATCAGATGAAAATAGAATCATTGATTTTAGTGGGATTCATTTTAATTACAATAAAATTCCCACAATTCTTGCAAAGTGAGGTCCACTGCTCACTCCTTGCACTAGTGGAGGCTTGGTGTATCTCCAAGGTGATGCATTTATAGTGGGAGAGAAATGTGCCATCTGGCCAATCTGCAGTGTAGTGCTGTGATAGCAGCTTCAGAGGAAAAGAGCCAAAACAGTCACAGCTACAAGGGAGGAGGATTTGTGAGAAGGGTGGGGAGAAAAAAGCAACCTCTGAATGCAGAAGGTCTAGTTAGCTCCTAACCAAATATCTGGGTGTTCCCCTCCATTAAACAAATAAAATAAATGAACTGACTCAAGATCAAAAGCAGTCACACTGGATTAGTTATTATGATATTATTCCTTCATAGCACACCCTGCAAAAGCAGATTTCATGATAATCTGGATGAATCTTTTTAACAAATCCAAAAGAGGTGGGTGTCATTTAGGAAATGATGATAATCAGTCCATGTACACCCTCTATTTGTCAGTGATTCTTGTTCAGACCTGATGCTAACTCTGTTTCACTGCACTGTATGCAGTCAAATATGCATAATGGAAATGGATAGTCACTGGACCATTGCAATTAGTGGAATTACAGCAAGAGGGTGAATTTTATCTGCTGTGTTTACCAAAGAGTTAATAAAAACATGAACAAAGTGTATACAAATTACTAAGCATATTATCAATTATCTGCAGTGCAGTGGAAGTCTTGACATAAAAACATAAGTGCACTGGAGGGAAAGAGAGAGAAAATCAGTTGATGTTCAAACTGAAAAATGCAAGTAAACCCAACAAATAAACCACAGATCTGCCTTGGGCATATTTCTCTCTAATGATGAGGAAAAAGATCGTTTCCACACGCTACAGGAGGAAATGGTCATAAGATTCTGCTAGACAATCTGCAACAAAATAGCCTGCAGTAGAATGATAACCAGATAAAAGCACTTCATTTGTTTTAAATTATACATTACTTTTTCCATCAGAAACCAGAGAGCCATGAGAAAGGTGCCTCACCAGATCCTGATAAAGGCAGTTAGGATAAAATGATAAAAATGGAAAATGAAATCAGTTCACTGTGTAGGACAGTTTAAAAAAGAAAAAGCTCAGTTTACTATTTTACAGGCAAATCTTAGCTATCCCATCCCGGTCATGAAAAGCCCATACCAATTCTCTTGGATGGGAGGGGTGGGCAGAATACTGAGAGCCCACAGGTGAGGTTCTTATGCCCTGCACACCAGAATGCAGCTCTACATTGGCTCCCAACATTCCGTTGTGGGGTGCAGCTGAGGTGGACCCCAGAGTAGGAGTGGAGGCAGTGCTAGGGGGTCTGCAACTATGTAGAGCCATCAGCTATTCCTCCCACCCCAATAGGAAGAGCACAAAATTCAGAGTCCATTGCAGTTGGACTCTGCAAATACTCCACAGCCTTAGGGGAAGATTTCCTTACCACCAGATTCCAGTGGATCCCTCAGCATACAGCTCACTCACTTGACTTGTGTGAAGAAAGGAGAATTTAGCTCTAAATGCCAAAGCCGAGAGTGAACTAAAAGGTCTCCAAAACTAGAGCGGAAATTAATTAGCGTAGTAAACAGAAACAATACTAGTAATATTCTATATTGCTCTTTTCTTCCTATAGCCCACCTCAGCATTTTACAAATGTTGGGACTACAGGAATCATTTCATTCACCCTTGAAATGCAACCATCTCTGGGACATTCCACAGCAGCTGTTTACTGCCAGACTCAACACCACTCAAAAGATTAGGAGAAGAAGTGAATAAGAGTATTATGGGCCATATTTTCAAAAGTTGCTGCTTAAAAAGAATGCACACATCTTATCTTTGAATTAGTGATTTAGGTGACAAATTTGATTCTGGATCCAAATCAAACTGCAGTAGGAATTAAAGTAGGCAGAACATAATTACCCAAATTACAGTGTGACCGGGACCATGAGACTAACCACCTTCATCCTATAAAAAAAATGTGATTAAATCTCTGTTGATTGCTACAAATAGGACCTTGATTATACACCACAGCCAAAAGACAGAACCTTGATTAGTGCAGTACTCCGCTACAGAGAGGTTTTCACACTGCGGTTTCAGGAGCACTTGCTGGTGATCCACAGAGAGCTGGCTGGTCACATGGTATTGAATCTTCATTCTTTTTTCCAGATGAGAAAAAAAGAAGAGATGAAAGAGATGATGAAATGAATCAATGAGCAAAAGTAGGTAATGTCTTCTTTTGTGAAAAGAGTCATAAGAATATAACCTGTGGAACTTGTTACAGGGGACATTGTGAGATCCAAAAGGTTCAAAAATAATTAGATTAGTTAATGGTTAGTTAAGGTCCATCAATGGGTATTAGCCAAGAGGCTCAGGGATGCAACCCCATGCTCTGGGTGTCCCTAAACCTCTGCCAGAAGATGTGACTGGATGACAAGAGATGGATCACCCAAAATTGCCCTGTTCTGTTCATTCCCTCTGAAGCATCGGGCACTGGCCAGGGT
Organism: Lepidochelys olivacea; assembly: GCF_965140295.1. NCBI lineage: Eukaryota > Metazoa > Chordata > Testudines > Cheloniidae > Lepidochelys > Lepidochelys olivacea. The sequence continues at coordinate 102,081,899 of NC_140414.1, forward strand.
CAGAGATGAGATATTGGGCTAGATGTATCATTGGTCTGACCCAATATGGCCATTCTTTTGTTCGTGTAGTTCTAGAACAACACCCAGAGGAAAGCTAAGTTCTCCATGACTTTTTGAGTGGAAACCAGCTGCTGATCAGGTGTGGAGTTCCTTAAAAGATAAAGAAAGATTTATTAATAGGTCTCAATCTTTACTGACTCTCAATATTTTGTTTTTAAAAATTCATAAATTCCAACTGGCAGATGGTAATAGCTGAACGTGAATAGGTAAAGCTGTCTGCTAATGGTGCACTCTGAGCTATTTTACAGTAGTGAGTAAAGATCCTTCGGTGTCTGACCCAAAATAGGGCAAGTAGTAACTACCCTGAGGAACCTCTGCTGTGAATTAATGTAATTAGAAATTGCAAAAGTGCTTCCTGAATTGATTAGGAGAAAAACCAATCCATAGTAATGGAGTCATTTCTCTAACCTAGTGCAAACTTATGGAAATGTTGATATTTTTCCCAATACCTTAAATCTTAGATTTCCAGAACATTTGACAAATATTAACCTCTGCTGCCTCTTTGTATAGTAATTGGAAGTGACTACATTTTGCAGGGAAAAGCTGTAATGATTATCTCAAATGGATTTTGTGGCACAGGTTCATAAATCCAGTCCAATTGTTCTTAAGAAAAAAAAGACACCAAGAATTAAATAAAATAGCCAACATATAAAGCCAGTTTGCAAGTGACCTGGTGCATGTGGAGGGGTACAAGCAGTGATGAGCTGCCAAAATCTTAACAACCGGTTTACTCCTCACCCCACGAGGGGGTCGTGGCCAACCCCCGCCCCCCCACACCCCTGCCCCATCCAACCCCCTCCCCTGTCCCCCAACTGCCCCAGAACTGGGCAGGAGGGTCTCGTGGGCCACCATAGTGGGTGCTCACCCCTCCCCTAAGAGCCAGAGAGATCTGCTGGGGGGCGAGGTGGGGAGTCCGGACGGTGCTTACCTGGGGCAGCTCCCAGGAAGCATCCGGCAGGTCCCTCTGGCTCCTGGGGGGAGGGGGGGTGTAGCTAGAGCACTCACCGGCAGCTCCCTGCCCCACACCCGACCCCAGCTCACCTCCCCTCCGCTCCGCCTCTGCCTCCTCCCCTGAACGTGCTGCCCCACTCTGCTTCTCCACCCCCTGCCCCGGCTTCCCTCAAATCAGCTGTTCGCGCGGGAAGCCGGGGAGGGCTGAGAAGCAAGTGGCAGCTTCGTGCTCAGGCCCAGGGAGGCGGAGGTGAGCTGGGGCGGGGAGTGGTTCCCCTGCTCCCCCCTCCCCTGGGGTTACCTGCTTCGGTGAGGGCAGCCCTCCTCACACACACATCCCCCCGGCCCCAGCTCACCTCCACTCTGCCTCCGCCTCCACCTCCCTGGGCCTGAGCACGAAGCCGCCGCTTGCTTCTCAACCCCCCCTCCCCCCGCTTCCCAGGCAAACAGCTGATTTGCGAGAAGCTGGGGGGGCAAAGAAGCAGAGTGGGGTGGCGCATTCAGGGGAGGAGGCAGAGGCGGAGCGGAGGTGAGCTGGGGCCGGGCATGGAGCAGGGAGCTGCCAGTGGGTGCTCTGCACCCATCAAATTTGCACAGCCCCGGAGCACCCACGGAGTCGGCACCTAAGGCGCCACTTTTGGCTGGTTGTTAAATTAATTTAGAAGCCCTTTGAGAACCAGTTGTTCCTTGTGGGACAACCGGTTCTCAAAGGGCTTCTAAATTTAACAACTGGTTCTAGCGAACCGGTGCAAACCGGCTCCAGCTCACCACGGGTACAAGGAGCTGCACATCTCTTTGCTGCATACACCACATAAAGGCCACAGCAAATTCCAGTTTCTGCTTCTTCTATGAACCCCTGAAGGCACATATTGCCTCATAGGGAACAGAGAAGAGATGGGGCCATAGCATTGCTGCAAACCCACAAAGAAGGCAGAGTGCCCCAGGAAGAATAGGCTTCACCAAACTAAAGGTGCCTGTGCATCCCATCCCACACAGCACAGCATGGAAAGTCATTGCTTAATTTGTGCTGCGGCTTGCCAGGGCTAAGCCCCGGCACCTCTAGGTTGGCAGTTCATAACCCTGGCACCTCTGGGCTTGCAGAGTCAGTTTTGAAAGTAAAACATTACTTGAGCCCCGGCACCTAATTGCTTGAGTCCGGCACCTCTCTCATTACAAATTAAGCACTGGTGAAAGCCCTTGGGTTGGTGTGACTCCATATCACCCATTACTCGGGTATGTATGCCTCTGCCCATAACTTTTTTTCTGGTTGCTCAGCATACAGAATAGCTACATCTAAATGCAATGAATACATACCGTCCCATATGTGAGCTCCTCCTGCATACATGACATGAAATGCTGCAGATTTGAACTTTAGGGCGAAGTCTACATGAGCATAAAAACAACAAGGAGTGCAGTGGCACCTTAAAGACTAACAGATTTATTTGGGCATAAGCTTTCATGGGTAAAAAAAACCACTTCTTCTTTCTTAACTCACTGACACCCTTCCCCCCCCCACACACACACAGGCACATCTGTTGTACCACGACTAGGTCAGCTCCACCGGTGAAAGCAATGATGGGAATGCTAGTCTAGATGGAAGCTAGCATTTTTGCCACCTTTTTCTCTAACCCCACATTGAGACTATGTAGAACTCACATTGAGACTATGTAGAAAACCTGGCAGCTTCTTTACACTAGCAGTCCCAATTACTAGTACTGGTGCAACTCCACCAGTGATATTTTAAGAAAATTTTAAGACAAAAGTTAGTGTAGACCAGAGGTTCTCAAACTGTGGTCCAGGGACCACCAGTGGTCCATGAGCTCCATTCAGGTGGTCCGTGGATAGTTCACTCTAAGGTGCGTGCCTGGGCAGCCGCACATGAGAAAATGAAGGGCCACCCACCTAATTAGTGGAGCACACAGGTGGCGCTCTGCTAATTAGGTGCCTGGACCCTGGAGAAGATGCACATGTAAGGTGAGGTGGTGACCTTGGGGGGAATAGGGGATAGGTGGGAGGGGGCAGTGCGGTGAGAAGAGGGGGTGTGGGAATTTGGGACATGCAGGGCTGCAGCAACCAAAAAAAGAGGTGACCTTCCCCAACTCCAGGGCAGCGGCTGCTAGGGAGAGACAGCTCTCCTTCCAAGCCTCAGCTCTGTGGCTGCTATGGCGGGGGAGAGACCCCCCCTCCTTCCCAGCACCAGTTCGGGGGCTGCCGTGACGGGGGAGAGAGGGCACATCCATCGCATTAGAAAGCTTAAGACTACTGATATTAAAATATGAATTGTGCACTTTTTTTTGTAGAACCAAAAACATTAATTATTATTAAGGTTTTTGTATATAGCCCTTTTGTCCAAAGCGCTTTACAATAGTTAGCTAATGGTACAAACAACATTTGGAAAGATCATCAAGTGGTCCACCGAGACCCTCAGCAATTTTCAAGTGGTCCACGGAAAAAAAAGTTTGAGAACCACCGGTATAGACAATGTCATGGATTTCCCTTTGCATTATTGTCACAGGGAGCTCACTGTGGAGGCCAGATTGTCCTGCTCAGAAGTAGAAACTGGGATTGTAGGAATTTAGCCATCAAAACTGGCAGATACTCCTGTTCTCCCACATTCTGTAGGTGCTTGGGATAGCTGTGGGGAAGTTCTGTACATCTTTCCTTTTTTAGTCCCTTTCAGTCCTCACTTCCCTCAGAAAGCCATGTTTGTGGCTATTAGGTTACTCAGTACCAATGAAGAAAACAGCATATTAATACTAACAAGATTAAGATTACAGTAACCTAGTAAAGTTTGGCAAGGTGGGGGGAGGAGGAATAGTGCCCTCAGTCTAACCCTCCCCTTGTATGGAGTCTGATCGCTATGCAGCACCTGCAGTGTGTCTTTCAGGGGTGGTGGAGATGGTGAACAGTGTCACAAAGATGGTATTTTTCTCCTTCCCACCACACTGTCCAGAATCACAGTATCTGTCCCCTGATCCTATGGTGGCAGAGGTAAGAAACAATATGGCCCAGAATTACTACAATGAATGCAATGTTATTCGATACAAACAATAGACAGAGGGAGCAAATGTTAGGTTGCTGGTGTGCTGAGGTCACAGCCTGACATGCTGCCGAGCAGAGTCTCTCTGTGTTCTTCTACTCCCTCATCTGTCTGTATCCGTCTGTTGTCTCGTACCTTATACTGAGATTGGAATATCTTTAGAGCAGGGATTGTCTTTGTGTTCTGTGTTTGTACAGCACCTAGCACAGTGGGGTCCTGGCCCATGACTTGAGATCCTAGGTGCTCCAGTAACACAAATAATTAATAATCATTTGAAAAGGTTGGAAAGTGATTTTTTAAACAGATTTAACAATAATTTACTTTCTAAAAGGAATATTTCTGAGAGAAAAATTGCTTATCAGAATGTGGTTACAAGGAAAATGGCTGGGTGGTTAAAATAAACAAATACGTTTAGAACATTAAAAATCAGGATAAAAACGTCTAGCAACAGTGCTTTTATTGATGAACGTTGAAACAAAAGATACACAGCAGACTCCACTGAACGAGCATATAAAAGCAAGAGAAGAAACAGGAAGTACTGTAAATTAAGGTCTCACTTTCCCAAAGGAAAGAGTAAGTCTTGACTTAAGCTTAAAGCTGAATTCACTGTGGAAGATCTCATTGCTTTTTACACGAAGTGTGGTGAAAATATGGGCCCAATCCTGCAAGATGCTGAGTGTCCTCAATTTCCACTGACTTTAATGGTAAGTGAAGGCTCTTGGCACATCAGAGGCTCTGTATTTACAAGGACTTTTTACAAATACAATAAAACAGCAAGATAAAAAGACTCTTCTTATGGAATGTAATAGCACAAACCAGAAATTCCTGATATTTGTCGAATGACCACTGTTACACACACATGCCAGCCAGTCAAAGACCCACTCAGATAGGTTTGCCCTCTTCCAGCTACACAAAAACAATTACATTCTGTCCTTTTCACTTTCACCAAACCACTTTCAAAACTGCATCTCCAGCTTCCATTTCAAGCCAAGGGACTGCAATATGAAACACAAGGAGACATCTGGGATGAAATCCTGGCCCCACTGAAGTCAATGGGAGTTTTCCTACTGATTTCACTGTGGCAAGGATTTCAACCCTTCTCTTTACACCTGTCTTTAATTTAACTGGCATAATGTCAGTGTGCTAGAAATAACAATAAAAAACTATAATAATATTGCATAAACCATGCCACTCAAGGTTGCACCAGCCATTCCAAATCCTATATTAAACCTGGGATTGGGACAACAGTAACAGAAAGAGACCATTGTGATCATCTAGTCTGACCTCCTGTGTAGCACAAGGCAGAGGATTTCCCCAAAATAATTCCTAGAACACATATTTTAGAAAAAACATCATATCTTGATTTAAAAATTGTCAGTGATGGAGAATCCACCACAATGCTTGGTAAATTGTTCCAATGGCTAAAAATTTACACCTTATTTCCAGTCTGAATATGTCTAGCTTTCCAGCCTTTAGATCGTATTGTACCTTTCTCTGCTATATTGAAGAGTTTATTATTATATATTTGTTCTTCATGCAGATACTTATAGATTGTAATTAAGTCACCCCTTAACCTTCTCTTTGTTAAGTTAAGTAGATTGAGCTCTTTGAGTCTCTCACTATAAGGCAGGTTTTCTAATCTTCTTATAATTCTCATGGCTCTTCTCTGAACCTTCTCCAATGTATCAACATCCTTCTTGAATTTTGTGCACCAGAACTGGATACTGTATTCCTGTAGCAGTCACACCAGTGTCAAATACAGACATTGGTGGATGTGCAGGTGATATATGCCATCATGTGCCACCAATGCCCCTCTGCCATGTACATTGGTCAAACTGGACAGTCTCTACGTAAAAGAATAAATGGACACAAATCAGATGTCAAGAATTATAACGTTCATAAACCAGTCGGAGAATACTTCAATCTCTCTGGTCACGCGATTACAGATATGAAAGTTGCGATATTACAACAAGAAAACTTCAAATCCAGACTCCAGCGAGAAACTGTTGAATTGAAATTCATTTGCAAATTGGATACAATTAACTTAGGTTTGAATAGAGACTGGGAGTGGCTAAGTCATTATGCAAGGTAACCTATTTCCCCTTGTTTTTTCCTACTCCCCCCCCCCCCCAGATGTTCTTGTTAAACCCTGGATTTGTGCTGGAAATGGCCCACCTTGATTATCATACACATTGTAAGGAGAGTGGTCACTTTAGATAAGCTATTACCAACAGGAGAGTGGGTTTGTGTGTGTGTGTGGGGGGGGGTGAGAAAACCTGGATTTGTGCTGGAAATGGCCCAACTTGATTATCATACACATTGTAAGGAGAGTGATCACTTTAGATAAGCTATTACTAACAGGAGAGTGGGGTGGGGGGAGGTATTTTTTCATGCTTTGTGTGTATAAAAAGATCTTATACACTTTCCACAGTATGCATCCGATGAAGTGAGCTGTAGCTCACGAAAGCTTATGCTCAAATAAATTGGTTAGTCTCTAAGGTGCCACAAGTACTACAATTTGTATTAATAATATAATGCACAACAGTTTTGTGTGAGAATTTAAATTATACGTCATTTTAATTCAGAATTCGACACAGCGGACCAATCTGCCAAAGATTTGAAAGCATGTTAGTAGAAGAGAGACTTTTTTTAAGAAAGGGGAGTGTCAGACTGATCCAGGATAGTAATAATTTGAATTCTTACCATCTGTATTTACTGGGATCTTATATCTCTCACTTCAGTCAGCATTCAAACTGCAACTTCTCACAAGATAAAAGATAATGACAAGGGGGGAAAAGTAAAAGTAATCAGGAAATGGTCATAACAGGAATTGCTGGATATGTGTTTAGATCCATTAACTTTGATGCCATCAGGTTGCCACCCTTTTCTGGGCATTGCTTTGGTGGTGCGGGGAGCGGGAGGTGGGGAGGGGGTGTGGTCACTTGGCAACTTGCTTAAACTATCTTGTCTCAACAGAGTAAAGGGGCCTTATGGCGTTGCTGGAAGGGGAATGAACTTCATCATTATGCTAGGACCCAGGAATCTACCATCACATTGTTGAGCCTTCATTGCTCTACTCTGAGAAGATCAAGGCCAGGCAAGGACAGGGAACCAGATGTTCAGCTGGCTCCTAAACAACACTTAGAATGTGAATTTAAGTTTCTTACTGTTAATCCTTCCCTGGTACATCAATTTTCCTTACTCACCTTGTATCTTCCACCTCTCCCCTATTTTTCTCTTTCTGCCATCTGTCTAATAAAAATCACCCTTGCCTCCAAACCTCTCCATCTGCTAAGGTCCAATTATGAGATGCAATATGAGACAAAGACCCAAAATGAGGGGTACAAAAATTATTTATGTAGGAAATTTAAAATGCTGTAGGATTCATTACTGTAGTGTAAATAACTCTTTCTATAACCTTAACTTCCCCTTTCTTTATTTCTGATATTTCCACAAGGGAACATCACATTTGTTCTATGAGATGAGGGATATTTGAGTGAGATGCTTGTAATGCTGCCAGGATTTAAAAAAAAAGCGGGGGCGGGGGAGACAGCTAAAAGCAGTGCCTTCACATTCTGGAAAAGTCTGCAAGATAGTGGCAAATTAGACCATACGCTGTAGTTTTGCTAGCAGCTAAGATGTAAGTAATAGAGAGTCAGACGCTATATTTCCTTATTTTTCCTCTTCCCTCAAAAGTTTATTTTGACTTCACTTTAAAGGAAATAGGACCACATTTCAACAACAGCTCCATCTCTTTTTCCCAGTCAGAACTTCTAAAACAATCCAAAAAAGATTGTTGAGCACAAGGTTATCCAGAATGGCATAATATTTGGGAAAAAGAAATTTCACTTAACATTTACCTTTCAAATCCTTTAACTATTTTCTCTTTCTTTTATGTGCATTTAAGTATAGATTCAAATGTTGTTGTTTTTAATGGTGTTTATTACAATGGGAGAAAGCCAGCAATAATGTTATGCAAATCTCAGACTACACAAATATTTAATGATGAAACAAGTGTTTTGTAAATGCCTTAGCCCCTCAAATGCCCAAGATTCCCATCCAAGACACCCTGAACAATGAACAGTTCTCCTATATACATAATTCAAGTTGGAGGGTGGGGAGAGATTAAATGGTATAGAGTCAACAATCCAAGAACAAAGAAATAAATCTTTTGAAACCATGTGCCTCAATATTGCAGGAAATTCAAACATGAAAAGAAGATTCTTCTTTTTTAGGGGATAATGATTAAAATAGGTAAGAACAAATTCTCATAAAAATAAAAAAACGGTTGTGACTAATGAAAATAGAATTTCCGGTTGTGGTAGAGTTGATGGTCTGCGATGAAGACGGAGATATCTACTGGTACAAGATATATTAGCAGAAACTAACCTTCATGAATGTGTATGCCCCTAATGTGCAAATGATGGCATTTCTGGATGATTTATTACTTCTGTGAACTGAAGTCATTCAGGGACCATTCTAAATGGCAAGAGATTTTAATTGTACTCCCAAGTCAATGACAGATAGAAAAATGACCAAAATATTAAGGATACAGTGAAACAAAAGTAAAATAAGGTGCAGAAAAATGGATAAACTGACAAATTTAAAAAAAGTTTAAAATTAACTAACACCAGAGGTGCATTAAACATAGTTAAAAGAAAAATGTGGAAAAGCAGCTGAAGCGTCTAAAGAAAAGTTCCTTTGACAAGCACAATAAATCCAACAAAATTTTAGCATTCAAACTGAAAAAGAAGCCAAAAACCTGACAATTTACTATATCTGTAGGAGAATATTCAGTGTTAGTAGCCTGCTATTATATGCTTATCCACATACAATCAATTTAATTGGTCATATTCATATTTTGTTGTGTGGTGCTGCCAGGAAAATAATTTTTATACAGATTTTTCTACCTCTTTCTCCAAGACACAGTCCTCTTGTCAGATCAAACAATCCTGCTATTTACTTGCAAGAGGACAATGGCTGATTAGGTATGCATAGAGAATGAGAAATGCTGCTAGAAAAGATTTTTGGCTTCCACTCAGAAAGCTGTCTTTGCTGAAACTCTGTATTGGTGGGTTGTCAATGGGCTAAATCCTGACCCAGCATTCAGTTGACAAGCAACCCAGCTGGAAGTCTGTGGCCTGCCTGAGATTCACATATATGGAGCATTACTGCAATTCAACAGTGGGGGAAGCCCCAGCAGTAACAGATGCCAAGTTTCTCCATGGCACCCAGCTGCCCACTCCAGGGGCAGCATGCAAGACTCCACTCCTGTGCAAAGTTACATCAGGAAGAGGTGGTACCTCGCCTGATCATCTAGCATGAAAAGCGAGAGCTCCACAACTAAGTAACAGGGAATCTGCACATTCCTTATTTTCATATTAGAGGGGTCAGAATCTGGACCAGTGAAAATAGAGACTTGAAATCTGTCCATATACAGTCAAATCCTTCTCACCTCACTCACTTGAGCAGTCCTATTCTCATGAATGAGATGGCTTGCATAAATAAAACAAGCAGGGTTTGAATCAGAATACATGAGAAGCATTTGTGGTAGAATAATTGGAATTACAATGTAAATGAAAAAAAAGTCATGAGAAGTATCAGTAACAGAACACAGACATAGATCACACACAAAATGTACAGAGTGCTTCGAAAGAGTTCCAGACTGACCCCAATTCTCTAAGAATATGAATATTTTGAAAGCCATGAAATAGAATTTGAATTGTGTCCAACTCACACTGAAGACATGAGGGATTCCATAACCACACGTAAAATAGTCAAGCTTAGCAATGTTAAATGGTGATGGTAGGACAAATTTTGGTCAGCGTATGCTTACTATCTACAGAATACAGAGCAAACACAAATCCTAGAAATGGGAGAGGATCAGTAAAACTTGCACCTATTGTCTGGCCCTCTGTTTGCTTTCATTTATATAAAATCATAATTAATCAAAATGTAACAGCTTATTGCCAACAACTGAGTCCTCAAAGAACTATTCTCAAATTTCTGACAACCACTATTCCCCTAAAAAAAACTCCACAAAGCAGTTACTCAAACTACATTCTGCCTAGTTAAGACCCAGGCCCCAGCAAACAGTACACTGACCTGGGAGTCACGAGACCCAAGTTCTAGTTCTAGATCTGCCACTGGCCTTCTGAGTGATCTAAGGCAAGTCACTTCACTTCTCTGTACCTCAGTTTCTCCCCTAGTAAAATAGGCATAATGATGCTAACCTCCTTTGTAAAGTATTTTGAGATCTACTGATGAAAAGTGCTATACGAGAGCTAGGTATTATTATTATCATCACCTGTCAAATTTATGAGGCTACCTAAAGGATTATAACTATAAGATTAAGCATGATATAGCACTCATCTCTATTTCAAAGCAAGTGTTGTATGTTATTTATTTTACAGAATACTCACAAATGCTTAAACCAACCAACCAACTTTTTTCAGACAATCAGATTTGGTGTCAGGCAAATCCTCACATCTGCCAGCTTGTATTCTGCATTATTTGTCAACACAGGACCCAGATCAAGTGCAAAAAGAGAAACTATCTTGAAACACTAGTTTGCTTTGTGTTCCAGGGCCTGGAGAGAGTTCAGATAAGTTACATTTATTTGGGTAGATGGAGGTCATTCTGAATATATAGCACTGACAGAATGCCTGCAATAAATTGTACAAAAGACAAACACACACTTTTTAATTACTTCTCTTCAGAAAATTTGTAGAGTAGTAAGATGGATGGAGGTAGTTCTTGTAAACTCACAGTGATAAGAGGCAAAACAGGGCCCAACAGAAGTTTATTTTGGAGAGGCAGACCTGAAGGCTACCAAACACTGAATTAAACTAAAAGATACTACAGCATGAGCTCCTATAGCATACTACATTTCTCTCACAAGTCAGAAGTAATTGAATAATTCATAAGTGTTGCAGAGTGACTGAGGTTCCTAGACTAATTCTTGTAAATGTGATTAGTAAGATATCCTATGGGAATCATATACGGTTCTTCTTTATATTATGAATTTATGCCCTACTTTAGTTTCATTGACGTTCCCTTACAATGTATTCTGCTAGGAAATAACTTCCAAGTAGGATTTTTATCTCACAGCTTATATTATTTTTTAAAGTTGCACTATATCACTATCATTTCTTTCCCTTGGCTTATCACTTGGATTAGTAATAGCAGGAGTTCTCAAACTGGGGGTCGTGACCCCTCAGGGGATCACAAGGTTATTACCTGGGGGGTTGCGAGCTGTCAGATTCCATCCCAAGCCCCGCTTCATTTATAATAGTGTTAAATAGCATTTATAATAGTGTTAAATATTTTAAAAAGTGTTTTTAATTTATAAGGGGGGTTGCACTCAGAGGCTTGCTGTGTGAAAAGGGTCACCACTACAAAAGTCTGAGAACCACTGAGTAATAGCAACAGTGCTTTTCACGCACAGATCTAAAATCACTTTATAAAGGTGGGGAAGCACCCTCGTTTACAGATTAACACATTCTAGAGCTGAGGTTTGGGTCAGAAGTGGAGCTTGTTGAAGGGAGGGTCTGACCACTGGCATTTTCAGATGTTGGTCTTGGCTATATGTAAAAAGACAGGGACTTCATTCTTTACAAAGGAAAGGTATTAATTTCATTACCACCACCTTGGTATTCCATAATATTTAAGAAAAAAAAACAAATAATTTTTCATTAACACACTACATCCCTGGAAATCATTACAACATGAAACCAAAGGAATTATATTGTTCTTGGTTAATGCCAATTGCACCAATTAGTGTACAGCATCATCTTGGTTTTACCTTGTTTCCCCTGTGTGGTACTGGGGATTGTGCTTTTAAGGGCTGAGCTTCCCAGACAGAGTCCGAGCTGGGGCACTGTGAAGTTCTTGTTTTTGGTATGCACATTGAGCTGGAACTGAACACGGAATAAAACAGAGCTCTTGTAAGCCCTGGGGGATCACTGAACACCACATGGTACCATGCATAAAAAGGAACTAAGAAAATGAGTGAAGAATGGAGCAGTTAAAAGCCCCACCAGAGCTGAAACTCTCTGGAAATGTGGGGAACAAATCAGAGAATGTTTAAACCATGCTTCACTCTGTATCTGCAAGGAATGGGTGCCAGCAAATAGGAAGACAGTCAGCAGGGTAGCCTTATATCTGACAATAGCTGGTTCTAAAGCACTTGATGTGTTTAACAGTTTTCAGTTGCTCAGGTAGAGAAAGCTAACTATGGAACTGTATTACAGACATTTGAAATGTCTGTAGTTCATGTAAAAATGCGACATATGAAAGGTATGTTGTTAAGCACTGCACAAAAAATGAAACCATTGAGTTTGCCCCTCTTGCAATTTTGGGTGGGCTGAGTCCCTAATAAGAGACCAGATGGTATCTACCAATACAGGGATCAAACCCTTGCCACCATCACTTGCCTGGGTTCCTCGTATATCTAGTATGTAGTACCATTGTTTAACCTTCTTCCCCATCTTAAGGTGGTGGAGGAAGGAAAGCAACTGCAATCACAGGAAAGTTTGCCAATTCAGTCCTAACCAGCAACTCCTCCCATATCCAACCCTCCAAGTTCTCTGCCCACCCCCATTCTGCAATATAAAGATTGGCCCACTCTACATGACATGATCATAAAGATAACCCCCCCACGCAACACACACACCCTACCTGAATAATTAACTCATACACCCAAACACATATTCAAATTGCCCCAGGGATCGCTCAGCTCCACAGCATCTGTTGTATATGAGGTGGTAGGAAAGAGTGTGGTGTTTTTTAAAAGTGTTTATCCCTCCTACTGTAAATTAGGTCCTGGCTGATGAGAGGCCAGCCACAATTTCTGTGGATCCTCTGTGTCAGCAAGGCAGTTTATCAAATTATCAGACAGTCAAAAACCCTTCTCTACACATCAGCTTTCTCATGCCACCTTAGATTTTACTTTCTATGCAATCCTCCCTATCTTTGAGTACTAGCTCTTTAAGAAAGTCACTTCCACATCTCAAATCACGCTCCCTATTTCCAATATACGAAATCCATTCTGTAGAATTCCAATTCCAGCAGCCTCACTGAGGCAAGTTCAGTTCTCCGTCACAGGCTTGTTATAGCATATAGTATCTTAGCCAACCTATTATCCTATTACTTTTTCTTGTTCCAGCACTTGATTCTTCTCATTTGAGAGTCACTTTTTAATTTATATTGCCCTGTCTATTTGTAAAACTTTGTCCTACCCTCCTACATATCTTCGACAAGGGATGTCAAACTCATTCATGGACAGGATCAAATTACATTTTTCATTATGGCCTGGAGCATAGATGTAGATCTACAGATTCCCCTCAATCCACAGCAGAACTCCCAATTAAATCAATGAAAGGTCTGCACACAGAGTAAGAGAAGAAAATGGTTTTTGTGTACTGACTACATTTCTAAGTTATTATTAGTTTGATAATTTATTGTCACATTCAGCATCACTCAGATGTATACCACTACTTCTGTCTTTTGTTACTCTTCCTCCCTTCTCATCTTCCATTGTCTGTTTTACTCCGTCACCTCTATCTTTGTATCTCTCCTTTCCTTCCCTGCAGCAACACCCAGTTATCTCTCCTCCCTCCCCATTATCTTCACCCATCTTCACACATTATCTTCCTCATCCTATTTGCTATGGTAATAAAGGAATTAAATATTTAAAGGTCAAATTTATAGTGCCATCACTTTATCGTTAGCCTTTAAACTTAACACCTTACTAAGATGAATGGAGTGAGGTTAGTGAGGTTAGAGGAATCATTGTTGCAGTCTGTGTGCAAACTCAGGCAGACAACACCATAGCTTACACTGTTTGTATTTGAAAGCTTTCACATTCTGTACACTCTGAATAAGTTAAGCGAGTCATAAATGCATGGTCTGGATGTTGATGCTTCTTCTTTAGACTATTAGTGTTCGCAAAGTGCTTTTTTAGATTAAAACCATTATGAAAGCACCATCATGGATATTTTTATGATTGACAATAAACCTCACTAACTTTTTCCTTCCCCCATTACTTCATCCTCAGGTTCTCTCCTCATAATAGCTAGTCTAGAGAAATATTTATTTACATCTGGAGGAACTTGGCTCCACCACCCCTTACTCACCATTCAGAATCACTTGGCAGGCACACTGGAGGAGGGGGAAGAGTATGCTACATCCCCAATAGTGGTGAAAAACCTACTCCCTACCTCAGAACAAGCAAGAGGGAAAGTGTGTCATTCTAGCCCATGCAGAATACTATAGGTACCCTGAAGTGAGTTGTAGCTCACGGAAGCTTATGCTCAAATAAATTTGTTAGTCTCTAAGGTGCCACAAGTACTCCTTTTCTTTTTGCAAGTATTCCCCTGTGTCAACTTATTATTCATTATGTTCTTAGTTAATTATATCTGCTTTGATCTTGATAACCTCAGATTTTGTAAATGAAGAAATATTGGTCAGTATCAATATTTGGTCATTGATAGTCAATTTATGCTAGCTAAAGCTATGTTTGAAAAGGAGATGTATCTGTCTTTTTTCATGTTCACATTTCATTTGAGAAAGGAAATTAAGAAGACTGTGCTGACTGCTGAGTCACTGTTTTGATTTAAAAGCCCTATGCAGTTAACAGTGTTTGATCACTTGGGGTTGGGTAATGATTCAACGTCACCAATGCTTAGTGTAGTCTTTTGGACTATCATAATTTCCTGTGGAATAAATGAAAAAACTAGAAGTACAGTGGTTGCACTATGATATGAAAAGTTTAATAACACCTTTAAAAAAATTCTTTTTAGATACTTGCTTAAATCTGGGCTTTAATTGATTTCTTTCCTCCTCCCCTCCCTTTACAAATGAAAAATGCAATTTACAAAAAAAAAAAAAAAAAAAATTGAGAACTATAAAAATGTTACTAAAGAAGCTGTTATCACTCCATGTTATTGGTAGGCAGACCTATTTGTGCAAAATATTGTAATAAACAAAAGGAATTATCTGCAGCTAGATTCATGTAGCTAACATAATGAAATACCAGTTAGAATAGACTTGTTAGCACTCTGGGTCACTGTGAAGGTATAAGGAATACTATTCCTCTGGGGGTCAGAGGCCTGCCCCTGCTTGGGTGGCTGATGAACCCCACCTGCTGCACCTGGGAAAAGAGCTGGAACTTATTAGCTGATCCTCATAAAAAAAAAGGCAGTAGGAAAGGGAAGGGAGACTGCAATACTATCAGAAAGCTGGGGATGGTTAGTGGTTATATGCCTAATGCACTGCTACTAGAGTAACTGCAGTGTGGAATTGTTCCAGAAACCAAATGGACAAAAAGGAGACTCTGTGAGATCCTTTAATGTTGAAGCTCTAAGGTAAGAGCCAGGAAATTTTGAGTGGCTGAAGTTACTGATGTGAGGGGCAGACTGGGACTAGTCAGCCTGCATAGACTTCAAGGGAAGAGTCTGTGAAGTTTTGATTTCTCTTGTTAGGAAGGCTTGAAATAAAAACACTAACCCTGCTGGAAGCTGCTTCCCTGGATTCTGTGAGAGAGCCTTGGACAGGATTACTCCAGGCAGTGAGCTGGCTCAGCAAGAGCAGAACCTGGTCCAGTCAGAGGAGGATGCTGTAAGCTAGGCCCCTATATTCTTCTTTTTTTAAAGGGGGAAACAGGTGAATTAAAAACCTGGGGGAAATGGCAGTGGAATGTTCCCTATCTTTCAAAAATGGATTCATCCTCTTTTTTTTTTTTTTTTTCCTCTGATCACTAGCTAATGGAAATGCCACTCTTTTTAAAGATTCTTCTTTGTTAAATGCAAATCATCATCTCCCATTCAATCCACTCTGAATGGAATGCTATTTATGTTCCATTTAGTTCCAGATCACTGTGCCCTCTGGATCCTAAATATTCTGTAAATGAGCCTAGTATTACCCAAATACAAATAGGTTACTGTGTTAGCTGAACTCCATTGGTGGTGGTGATTTCATAATTAATATACTGTATTGCAGAATCAACATGTTACAGTTCTGATTAAGTCCTTTATATTTACTGATATTGTGATATAAAAGAAAAGGATACTGAATAAAATACTTATTCTTCCCCTCTTTGGACCTGATCTTGCAGTAGGTACTTGCTTGAGAAATGCCAATAAAGGGCTCTGCCCTGAAGCCATCAAACATTTTGAAAAGGAAAAAGACAGTAAAACCATTAAATGGCTACTTTTGGCTGAGAGAGAGTGGAAAGACCCTTTTTGTACCAAAGGAATGTATTTGGGTCCAAATGTGAATCAACTCAAGCTGATGTAACACATGGTATGAAATCTGGCCCCTTGAATCCCCTGGTTCTGTGGATGAAGGGAAAGCAGTGGATGTATTGTTTCTTGACTTTAGCAAAGCTTTTGACACGGTCTCCCACAGTATTCTTGTCGGCAAGTTAAGGAAGTATGGGCTGGATGAATGCACTATAAGGTGGGTAGAAAGCTGGCTAGATTGTCGGGCTCAACGGGTAGTGATCAATGGCTCCATGTCTAGTTGGTAGCCGGTATCAAGTGGAGTGCCCCAAGGGTCGGTCCTGGGGCCGGTTTTGTTCAATATCTTCATAAATGATCTGGAGGATGGTGTGGATTGCACTCTCAGCAAATTTGCGGATGATCCTAAACTGGGAGGAGTGGTAGATATGGTGGAGGGCAGGAATAGGATACAGAAGGACCTAGACAAATTGGAGGATTGGGCCAAAAGAAATCTGATGAGGTTCAATAAGGATAAGTGCAGGGTCCTGCACTTAGGACGGAAGAACCCAATGCACAGCTACAGACTAGGGACCGAATGGCTAGGCAGCAGTTCTGCGGAAAAGGACCTAGGGGTGACAGTGGACGAGAAGCTGGATATGAGTCAGCAGTGTGCCCTTGTTGCCAAGAAGGCCAATGGCATTTTGGGATGTATAAGTAGGGGCATAGCGAGCAGATCGAGGGACGTGATCGTTCCCCTCTATTCGACATTGGTGAGGCCTCATCTGGAGTACTGTGTCCAGTTTTGGGCCCCACACTTCAAGAAGGATGTGGATAAATTGGAGGGAGTCCAGCGAAGGGCAACAAAAATGATTAGGGGACTGGAACAAATGAGTTATGAGGAGAGGCTGAGGGAGCTGGGATTGTTTAGCCTGCAGAAGAGAAGAATGAGGGGGGATTTGATAGCTGCTTTCAACTACCTGAAAGGGGGTTCCAAAGAGGATGGCTCTAGACTGTTCTCAATGGTAGCAGATGACAGAACGAGGAGTAATGGTCTCAAGTTGCAGTGGGGGAGGTTTAGATTGGATATTAGGAAAAACTTTTTCACTAAGAGGGTGGTGAAACACTGGAATGCGTTACCTAGGGAGGTGGTAGAATCTCCTTCCTTAGAGGTTTTTAAGGTCAGGCTTGACAAAGCCCTGGCTGGGATGATTTAACTGGGAATTGGTCCTGCTTCGAGCAGGGGGTTGGACTAGATGACCTTCTGGGGTCCCTTCCAACCCTGATATTCTATGATTCTAAGTCAGTGGGACTTTTGTCATTGACTTCAATGAAGCCAGATTTCACCCATGGTGAATATTTTATTGCATTGCAAGATCTGATTAATTTGCAAATATTAGATGCAGTAGAAGATAATGCAGCCTGGCCATTCCCATTTTATGATGCCCTTCCCTCTTAAAAAAGAAAGAAATATGAGATTTCAGTCTCATGGAGTGTGAATGGATGTTCAATAACTCCAGAGATCTAATGGTGAAATGTAAACATGTAGAGAGAACTTATTTTCAATTATTTGTTTTTCTATGGGTTATTCACTTCATCTGTGCAAGTAATATTTATAGGTTTCTGGTTTTTCCTCCAGATATCTCTCCAATCCCATACCAGTACAGATGTATTTATGTTTCAGTGGTGTTCTCTGGGTATTCAATTAGGATATAAAACTGAATATGTGGTACTTGATCCCATCATAAGACTTCAAATGACTCTGATATCACTGCAGCAGCTTGCAATGTCATTCGGCTCAGAGAGGGATTTCACATTAGTCGATTTGGGCACCAAAATCCTTGTGATTTGCACAACTAGGAAACCCATGACAGACAACATGGAGAAATTTGCTAGAGACAATAGCAGCAGAGCAGAGTTGCAGTGGATGACGACTGTTAGCACCGCGCACATTTCCCAAGGAAGAATGCATGTACCCGGGAGCCCATGACAGACAACATGGAGATATTCACTATTGAGACAATAGCAGCAGAGCAGAGTTGCAGCGGAAACGGTGGATGATGACAGTTAGCAGTCCTACTGCAACGTCTACTGAAAGCAGTATGACATCTGGGGGGGAAAAAGGCGCGAAACGATTGTCTGTCGTTCCTTTCACGGAGGGAGGGGCAACTGACATGTACCCAAAACCACTCGTGACAATGTTTTTGCCCCATCAGACATTGGGAGCTTAACTCAGAATTCCAATAGGTGGCGGAGACTGCAGGAACTGTGGGATAGCTACCCACAGTGCACTGCTCCGTAAGTCAATGCTAGCCATGGTAGTGAGGAGGCACTCTAATGACTTAATGCACTTAGTGTGGACATATGCAACCCTGGATATATAAATAGAACCAGAAACCACCTGAGAAAGCCATATCATTCTCCTGGTAGCCATGATTTCCTGAAGCAATCCAGAAGAATTATCCTATACGTGGACATTGAAATTGCTAAGCATCATCCGCCTCAAGAGGACCTCCAATGCTACAAACCTGCAAAACTCAGCTAGGGCTTCCATAGTGCATTGAAGCAATCTGTACAGCAACATTAAATCCATTTTTACCTCATTCTACAACTTGTATGCTACCCTGACACTCATCTGGATTTACAGCAGATAACCTGGTGCACCTGAGAATAGATTTTTAAAAGCATGGCCCCTCCTTCTCTCCTGTCAGTTAATGATGAAATGAGTATCCAGTGAGAATTAGTTGGGACAATGTTGGTACTGCAGCCTGATCCAGACACATCTTGGTTATGCATTTACAGTAATTGCTTATAGGGAGACAAATATGTACTCTACTCTCTGACCAAATTAAACTAAGTTGTGTCTCCATTGGCTTCAGTGGAGTTAGAGCAGGGATGAATCTGGCCCATTAAGGCTTAATTAAACTAATAACTATATAGATTTCAGACTGTTATTAACCAATCTCTTCCACTATTTTGTTCCCTAACATAAAGAGACAGAATGGCAAAAAATTGTTTTATGTGCTTAATGTCACTAGTGAAGAAAATTGAGAGAACTTGTTTCTCTTATCTTGCCAATATCCAGACTGATAGAGCCATTTTGGCATGTCATGCTCCCTGGAAATAAAATGTGAATTCCTACCTGCTTGACACACAGGGGAAGAGCTGGGCATGAGGCATATTAATTTCATTCTAACAATCACATCAAAATCCTATTCATGTGCTTTTGGGATGCTTTTCACAGCCTGTTTCATTCTGGTTATTATCTAGAACACTGAGGCTGTTTTATGTCAGTCAAATATTCTGTCAGCATTTAGCTGAGGGTATTGTACACTATGTAGTTTATTCTATGAAGTTTGGATACTTCACTAGGGCCCAGTGCTGTAAAGTGATGAGTGCAGGATCAGGCATCTAGCAACTACAATTAGGCTTGATCCTTATCTTGGATCAACACACGGGTAGTACATACATAAAAGTTGTCTTATGTATTCATGATGCATAAAATCATTATACCACCAAGATACAGCAGTCCTTCAAAAGTGTTACTCTGTGGGTCAGATATGTTAGTCTGTTGCTTTGAGATCAAAAAGATTGAGCATGGTCCAACTGAGTATTAGCCCTTCACAGCAGTTATTTACATACTTCCACCTGAAAATGATATACCAAAAGCTCACTTCATTAATATAATATGGTGGTCTTTCTATCTAAATAATCATATTCATCACTTTGATATTTCAGTGCTATGCTAAAAAAGCAAACAGTTGTGCAGTATGATACAAATACTTTACCACAGTATACATGCCAACTATAGAATATATGATGGTAAAGGAAAATAGATTGTACTATTCTATGTGGACTTCTAAAGTGTGACTACCATATTGCTTAAACTTGTTGGAATAAACAGAGCAAATAGGACTCCTCGGATGCTTAAAGAAGAGGGAGTTGTCTATCCAGGCATTATTTTTATATGATCTCAGCTATACAAACAAAGTTTAGCACCCAGGGATAATACATGGATTTTTTTGATACCATCCTTATATAGTTTCCATCTGTGATACAGGAGGTATAAAATACATATATTCATTTAATGAGTAATGATGTAGATCAATACAAGCTGAAAATGTAAGTTTAGGACATTGTTTAAACAGTTTCATACATGCCCATGACAGATCACAACAGAATGGACATTGATTGTGTAAAACGTAAGCACAGTGTTTTGTAGCAGGCTGGTCACTCGAGTCATGCTTTGGTTTTTTCGTGAGTAAACTCCACACCAGTAGATTTAGAACAGTCTCTGGATGAAGTTCTGGCCCTATTGAAGTCGACGGCAAAACTCCCATTGACTTCAATGGGTACAGGGATTAAAACTATGCTTGTCTTCGCTGAGAGGCAAGATGTTGCCATGGCAAATGGGGTAATAAAATTAAACTGATATTTTAGAGTTCTGTGGGAAAAGTAGTAATCATGTAACGAAAGACTGTATCTTAATGCTTATATATGAAGGCCGAATTAAGATTGCTTGGGCAACCGTAATTTTGGCATTTCCTAACTTTTGAATGTTAAACTTTACATCCTTGAGTTTCTTTTGGAGTAGATATTTCTTTGTAATTTCCTGGAATTTTTAAAAAACTGAAATAACCAAAAATCCATTATATGGAACCATATTGACTCCCACATGGTTCATTAGTAGAGTCAGAAACTCTGCCACTTGAACTAACAGACTAAGTGGTGATGGTAGTAGTAGGTTGTCCTTCTCTGTGTGAGCCAACCACTAGTGGGAAATGAGATCTATATTTTACCACTGGATTTCACTGCTTCTGTTGTCAGTTCTATTCAGTGTTCTGAGGAGAGTAGTCTCTAGTTGTTACAGGCCCTTTTGTTGCTGTCTTCCCTAAGCCTGACCTTTTCTGCTCCTGCCTATATCTCCTCACCATCCAGGCCTGGCTCCTCACCCCTCTGTATTCCAGTCAAGTAGTTTCCTTCTCCCCCTTCCTGCCTAGGTCCCATTACTGGAGATGGAAAGCACAGAAGATTTTTCCCTGCTCTCAGTTCTAGTGCCCGGTGCCACAATGACCCTTGGCTATTGAGAAGAACAGCTGCAGAAAAACTCCCTGCTCAGTTCCTGCAGCTCTAGACCAGAGCGTGCTTAGATACAGATAGCGAATTCGGTGAGAATTCTGCCAAACTCTAGCAAGTCTGACTTTGCACACGGTCAGATTTTTTTTTCCCCCAGATGTTCATATCTTACCAAATTTGGGCTAATTTTCATGTGGATAGCAAAAGGTACATCACTGATACTAGGGTGAACTCCCTGCCAAATTTCAAGTCTCTGTTCCGAAGCACTAGAGCTTCTCAACAAAATGGTAGTATAAGTTATTTTTTTTAAATGGGCACAACTAGGTATTTATTGTTACATCTCAGAATGAGGGTAAATAGGGCTCTATAGCGATTAAAAAGATTGATTGTGATTAATCATGCAATGTTAAACAATAAGAGAATACCATTTATTTGAAAATGTGGAAAACATCCAAAAATATTTAAATATATTGACTTCAGTTACAACACAGAATACAAAGTGAAGAGTGCTCACTTTATATTTATTTTTATTATAAATATTTGCACTGCAAAAAAACCAAAAGAGATAGTAGTATTTTTCAATTCACTTAATACAAGTACTTAGTGCAATCTCTTTAAACTGCATTCAAAAATAAAACCATGTCAAACTTTAGAACCTACAAGTCCACTCAGTCCTCCTTCTTGTTCAGGCAATCACTCAGACAAACAAGCTTGTTTACATTTGCAGGAGATAATGCTGCCCAATTCTTGTTTACAATGTCATCTGAAAGTGAGAACAGGTGTTCACATGGCACTGCTGTAGCCGGCATTGCAAGATATTTATGTGCTAGATGATCTAAAGATTCATATGTCCCTTTGTGCTTCAACCACCATTCCAGAGGACATGTGCCCATGCTGATAATGGGTTCTGCTCGATAACAATCCAAAGCAGTGCAGACCGACACATGTTCATTTTCATCATCGGAGTAAGATGTCACCAGCAGAAGGTCGATTTTTTTTTTTCTCTTTTGGTGATTCTGTAGTTTCTGCATCGGAGTGTTGCTCTTTTAAGACTTCTGAAAGCATGCTCCACACCTCGTCCCTCTCAGATTTTGGACGGCACTTCAGATTCCTAAACCTTGGGTTGAGTGCTGTAGCTATCTGTAGAAATCTCACATTGGTACCTTCTTTGCATTTTGTCAAATCTGCAGTGAAAGTGTTCTTAAAACAAACATGCTGGGTCATCATCCGAGACTGCTAAAACATGAAATATATGGCAGAATGCAGGTAAAACACGGAGCAGGAGACCTACATCTCTTCCCCCAAGGAGTTCAGTCACAAATTTAATTAACACATTTTTTTAACGAGTGTCATCAGCATGGAAGCATGAAGGGGCATACAAATGTTCAGCATATCTGGAACATGGATGCCTTGCAATGCTGGCTACAAAAGTGCCACGGGAACATCTGTTCTCACTTTTAGGTAACATTGTAAATAAGAAGCAGGTAGCATTATCTCCCATAAATGTAAACAAACTTGTTTGTGTGACTGGCTGAACAAGTAGTAGGACTTTGTGGACTTGTAGGCTCTAAAGTTTGACATTGTTTTGAGTGCAGTTATGTAACAAAAGAAACTACATTTATAATTTGCACTTTCACAATAAAGAGATTGGACTACAGTAATTCTATGAGGTGAATTGCAAAATACTATTTTTTTTATTTTTACAGTGCAAATATTTGTAATGTTAAGTGAGTACTGTACACTATATTCACTTCAATTACAACAGAATATAATTTGAAAACGTAGAAAAACATACAAAAATATTTAAATTTCAATTGGTATTCTATTTTTTAACAGTGCAATTAAAAATTGTGATGAATCACAATTTATTTTTTGAGTTAATCATGTGAGTTACTGCAATTAATCAACAGCTCTAGATGTAACTGAGCACTTTTTGCTGAAATTAATTTAAAAAAAAAAACACCTGAGCCAGACATGGAAAATTTCAGCCCAAGTCGGGCAACGTTATAAGCAACTGAAAACAGGGTCTTTTATGGAAAGTGTCAGGCAACCTTAACTAGAAGTGGTGCTACTTGTGCTGTCTGTAATATGTGATCGTGTTTCTTGTTTATACAGTATGTATGATAGCTAAATCATTTTAGAAGAAGAAATGTTTTATATGAGAAACAACAATGCAGTTACTATACTGGTTTATGCTATGGGCTGTAAGGGAAAGGGGTAAGAAGCCCATTCCAAATTGAAACAGCTAGAATAAGGCAAATGGACGGCAAAAAAGAAATTTGTAAACAGAGATCAACACAATCCTCTCAGTATGGATATGGGGGAAACTCCAACCTGTTTTGTTGGAAACAGGTCAAGAAACCTTGCCTAGAGCCAAAGCAAAATGGACAAATCTGCCACATCAGAAAGCATTTTATGGTGTAAGTTGTGCTGTCATAGTAGCATGCAGAGAGAAATCTCGTTCTTTCAACCAAAGAGCTGAATCCTGCAATGCAATTTCCTCTGTGAACAATCTGTTCGATGTGTTCGTTTCTGGATGGTTTTCAAATTGCTGAACTGCTGCATTCTCTTTACTAATATTTGGGTGTTCCTGCCTCCCCCGGTCCCAAGTGTATACTTGGATCTCCAAAACCTCTTCTTAGAATTCTTCCTTTTGAATCTGACTGCATATAAAACTGAAAGCTGTTTAGTCTGATCCACCCCAACCGAAAATCAGAATCTTAACAATTCCACTGAAGAGTACCCAACTAAAGAGTCAGCCTAAACTCTGGAGGCCTGATTCATCACTGTTAATCCACTTTTACAACTCCATTGATTTCAATAGTGTTAAAACAGCATGAAACTGGAACAGGAACAGTGAATAAAGCCGTAGGTCATGTTCCCACTCACATCGGTCCCCAAAACAAGTCTTTGCTTGTATTTCTTAAAGCAAAATTTAACTCGTACTGTTCAGCGTAATCAGCCATGTATTATGTTATGAAGACTCGTGAAGCAATGATCCCCTGACACTTCCTTGTTTTGTGGTTGTCCTAAGAAAAAATAAATTCCTGCTTCCCATCCCTCCTCTGCTTTTGTTTTAATCAGAGCTGCATAAATGGATCACTGACTACACATAAGGAAGCTGGCTGGTCACACTCTTCCTCCTCTGTTTCCCTTATGTGCCAAGAATGTTCCCTTCTGTGCTATTTTCCTTAAGTGACAAAATTGCTTACTGCAGTACTGAGAGAGCCAGTCATACTGGCACAGTTTCTTTCTGCTGAGTAATGATTGCTATAGCTTGTATTGTAGCATTGTGAATCTTGCCCACATGCTCAGGGTTCAGCTGATCACCCATATTTGGGGTCAGGAAGGAATTTTCCTCCCAGGGCAGATTGGAAGAGGCCCTGGGGGTTTTTCGCCTTCCTCTGTAGCATGGTGCATAGGTCACTTGTTGGAGGATTCTCTGCACCTTGAAGTCTTTACACCATGATTTGAGAACTTCAATAGCTCAGACATAGGTGAGAGGCTTACCGCAGGAGTGGGTGGGTGAGATTCTGTGGCCTGCATTGTGCAGGAGGTCAGACTAGATGATCCTAATGGTCCCTTCTGATCTTAATATCTATGAAACTAAGTGTTCAATAGTCCTTTAACCCAATATGACTAAAAATCTGATCTCACTCCAGAACACTATATTCATGTTTTCGGGAGGATTTTCTCCCACCCCCCAGCCATGACATTCTTCCTCTTGATAACTTTTAGAACTGTGTGTGATTTGTCAGGAAATCATGTATATGGTTGAAAGTCTCTTTAATGAGAGAACAGATCCTCACTTTAAGGGCCCCCTTAGCTATTGACTACTTTCCTTTTTCTTTATCCCATTTCAGCTTGTGGTTAAAGCAGGGTACTAGGAGTCAGAATTCTGCAACTGTATTCCCAGATGGGACAAACCTGTTTAATTTTGGGTAAGTTACATAACCTTTCTGTATCTCTGGAGCCATGCTGGCAGCCAGGATTGCAGGGACACCCTGGCCATCTCCCAGTTTTTCCTGGATGTACTATGGTAACTGTGAACTATCTGAGGTGACCCCCACCTTATCCAAAGGTATTCCTACAGGGGTTGGATTCACTGGCTTTGTCAGCTTTACAATGGGGGGGGGGGTGCAAAACAGCCATAACAGACCTGCGAATCAGGCCCAATACAATACAAAGTTGCAGAAATGACCAATGAACTCAATAAGTTCAAGGAAAAACAAATTGAAAAGAGTTTAGAGATGAATGAGTATTAGGCTAGAATTACTGTCAAGGGTATAGAGTGTTCCAAACTTGGAGTTACACAATAGCGTGTGTGGTGTGTGTGTGTGTGTGGGCGGGGGCTGGTGGTATCCTGTAAGACGCTGAGCACTTCTTGTGAGGTACTGAACTCCCTCAGCATCCACTTTTAAGGAGCCTAAGGTCATCAGTACCAAAACAGGAAGAATTCAACACCCCGCAAGATTGGGCAGTAAAGTGTCTCTTAGCTTTATTAATATTAATTTCTATTACTGACATCAATGCTCCATTGTGCTAGGTGCTGTACAAATAAATAGTAAGAGCCAGTCACTGCCCCGAACAGCTTATAGTCTAAATGAGAGCTCCCCAAATTTTGGGGCATGCCCCTCTAACAGGACCTGGAGGAACATTCAGGGTGCACAATGGGGTCTGAGCCCGCCCCCATAGGATGGGGGTGGGATGGAGCTCCACCCACCCAGCTCTGCCCCTAGCCATGGCCCTGACTTCCAGCCCCACCTTCAGCCCCTGACTGGAGCTCTGCACCCAGCCCTAGCCTCAGTACTAGTCCTGGTCCCAGCCTCATCCCTAGCCTTGGCCCCTGGCCATGGTTCCATTTCTGGCTGTGGCTCCTGGCCCCAGAACTGCTCCCAGCTGCAGCCCCAGCCTTAGCCCCTGTCATAAACCTACAGCTAAGGGTAGCATAAAATCCCTCCCTTACCTGTAAAGGGTTAAGAAGCTCAGATAACCTGGTTGGCACCCGACCAAAAGAACCAATAAGGGGAGAAGATGCTTTCAAATCTGTGGGGGAAGGTTTTTCTTTGTGCTCTCTTGGAGCCAGAGGAACCAGGGGCAAGAAAACCCATCTCTTAAAACCCTGCCTGAAATAAGGTCTAGAATTACAAAAATTGTAAGTAAAGCAAGGAAAGGCATTAGATTATCTTTGTTTTTAGCTTGTGAATTTTCCCTGTGGTAAGAGGGAGGTTTATCCCTGTTTTTTGTAACTTTAAAGTTTTGGCTAGAGGGGAATCCTCTGTCTTTTGAATCTGATTACCCTGTAAAGTTACCTTCCATCCCTGATTCCATCCTGAGAGGTGCTGCTTTTACTTTTTTTTCTTTATTATAAAGTTCTGTTTTTAAGAATCTGGGGTTTTTAGTGTCCTAAAAACCCAAGGGTCTGGTCTGTGTTCACCTGGTTTACCTATTTGGTTGCTAGATTATTCTCAAGCCTTCCCAGGAAAGGGGGTGAAAGGGCTTGGGGGGATATTTTAGGGAAACAGGAACTCCAAGTGGTCCTTTTCCTGAATCTTTGTCTAACTCACTTGGTGGTGGCAGCAGTACCCATTGAAGGACAAGGAAGGATTTGTGCCTTGGGGAAGTTTTTAACCTAACCTGGTAGAAATAAGCTTACCGGGTCTTTCATGTGGGTCCCCACATCTGTACCCTAGAGTTCGGAGTGGGGAGGGAACCCTGACAGCCCCCTTACCCCTGTTTGTGTCATCCTCCCCATGCCTGAGAGCCGCAGCCCTGCTCGTGGCCTGGCTTGGGGCAGGGGGAGCACAGACAGGAGTAAAATGGGGCACAACCCTGAAAAGTTTGGGAACCACTGGTCTGCAGTTCCATGGTAGGGTCTATTCCTGAATCTGTCTTCTGACTCCCAATACTGTGCCTTATT
This sequence comes from Lepidochelys olivacea, assembly GCF_965140295.1. NCBI lineage: Eukaryota > Metazoa > Chordata > Testudines > Cheloniidae > Lepidochelys > Lepidochelys olivacea. Next base: position 102,109,164 of record NC_140414.1, read on the forward strand.
CATTGAACTACACTATTTCATTTATTTAGTCAAGAGTTAGAGCCATTGACTGGCTTCAGAAGATTCCAAACAATATTGTAGAAGTGATAACTGACAAATACACAAAATGCACATCTCTTGGTAAGTTATTAAAGCAATTTTAAAACTAATTCAATATTTAAAAGATCAATGTATCCATCCCAGAACTAGAATAACATATTGACCCAATTTCATGTATATTAAAATTCCAGTAATAGCATCTGGCATAAGTAAGGGGAGATGCTATTTGGTGCTGGAAAAGGTCCTCCGATATCTCCTAATAATCCATGTAGGTAGCATCCATCTCTTCTTCCTGTAATGTCACCACTTCCATTTGACTTCTTTCAGGATTTCCTGTAGCTACAGAGCTATCTATAAAGCTCTAGAACAATATGATTTTATGCATAACTTACAAAGGACAGTGGGCACATATATCACACACAAAGAACAATGAGACAGATTATGTGAGGTGCTAAGCACTTTGAACTAATACTGTTGACTTCAGGTGGGCTCTTTAATAGCACCTCTAGGTCCTAAACTCTTTCTCTAACATGATGGTAGGCTTACACACCTGGAATTCCAGAGACTGCTACAACTGAGTAGAAATTAACGTTAGCACTTTATAAATATTGTAAACCAGCCTAGCAGATTTCTTATCTGATATATTTAGTGGTATGTTCCTTATGAGTCAAAAAAGATTCTCTTGAAGTGACATCATAAAATACCTTTTACTGGAAATATTTAATCTTTTATTTATACATAGTATAAACTTACTCTGGCCAGTACAGATCAAATATATCTGTTTGGTCCTTTAAAGGATGCTTTCCAGCTTGTTCAGCTCACCTGCCCAGTCTTGTAATACTCTTAAACTGGTGTAATTGGATAGGGAATCTTCATCAGAATTCCATCTTTTTTAAATTATTTTTTAGTTATTCATGGTGTCTAGTTAATGCTATTGTGAAGTACTGGCACACACGTGTATATTAGATGGAATATTTCAGAGATAATCAAATATATTCATAGATTCCAAGGTCAGAAGGGATCATTGTGATCTAGTCTATTGCCTGTGTTATACAGGAGGTCAGGTCTCCTACAAAATAATTCCTAGAGAATATCTTTTGGAAAAACATCCAATCTTGACTTAGACTGTCAGTGATGGAGAATCCACCATGACCCTTGGTAAATTGTTCCAATGGTTAATCGTATTCATTGTCAATGTAAACTGTGTTTCCAATCTGAATCTGTCTAGCTTCAACTTCCAGCCATTGGATCATGTTTTCAGTCTAGCAGAGAAAGTTATGAGTCCATTATTAAATATCTGTTCTCTACGGAGATACTTAGACTGTAATCAAGTCTCCCAGCAACTTTCTCTTTGAGTATATCACTATAAGGCATGTTTTTTAATCCTTTAATCATTCTCTGAAATCTAGAAAATTTGTCTTACAGGTGAGATTTAAGCAAGCCAATCTAATTAGTTTATCAAGGAGAAGGTTGAAAGGTCACTTGTCTAAAATTTATAAGTATCTACATGGGGAGAAGATTTCTGATAGTAGAAGGCTTTTTTTAATCTAGCAGATAAAGGTGTAACCATCTAATTGTTTACAGCTGAAGCTGGACAATTTCAGACAAGAAAAAAAGAACATTTTAAAGTGTGAAGATAACTAATCATTGGAATGCTTTTCCAAAGGACGCGGTGAATTCTTTAAATCGAGATTGGATGACTTTCTAAAATATGCTGTAGCTCAGCTAGACGTCATAGGCTTGAGGTAGGAATTACTTGATGAAAATCTGTGGCCTGCATTATGTAGGAGGACAGACTAGATGATCACAATGGTACATTCTGGTCTTAAAATCCATAGATGTTTCCTGTCACATAGCAATTCTTCCACTGGCTTCTGATGATTTCACTGGGAGTAGGATCAGGGCCTAAAGTGGTTCGACTGCAGGAAAGAAAGCTTAAAATAATAAATGTAATTTAAAAACCAATTATAAGAATCTTTTGAAGATTAAACCCAAGATGGGGAAAGATTTCCAAGCCAGAAATTTTCTTAAATTTTTAAAAAGTGTTTTCTGGCACTATTTTAAGCACTTAAGTTTTTGGAGTGCTTTTTGGATTGTATCTCATGCAAAATGTTTTTCCTGTTAGATATTTTCAGACTATATTAAAATACCTAGCACAAAAAATGTGCCTGGTTCTGTAGGCTCACAAGGGATGTAGAGGTCATGGGGCTTGCTTCCCAGGGCCCAGAGCACAAGTCTGTGCAAGGTTAGCTGCACCTCTTGTGCTAGCATTTGGAAAGGGGGTCAGAAGGGTATGGAGAGAGAGAAGGGTCATAGCCCCTCCTCCCTCTGCATCAGCCAGCAGACATGTTTGGGCACAGAGTGAAATGCACACCATTAGTTTTGTGCTCTCCAGGAGGCATTTTGCTCAGTCTCCTACATTGCTCCAAATGGGGGGGGGGGGGGCAAATTATAAGCCTGCATGGTTATTTTCCTGTGTTGTTTTGTTTTCAAATGTAACTTTTATAAATATTCTTCAGAAACTGTTTAAATACTTTAGTCCTGAGACTAAGCACTTACATAGTAAGCTTAAAGGCATTAGTCAAAATGTTACAACAGTTTGAATTTCATTGCACAGTCTGCAGCTACTGCGATATCACATAAAGGTGAATAATGTAAACTGAGTTTAACAATAGAATGTAGCACTTTTTTTTTTTTGGCAATATTTCCAGCAATCTTTGGAAAAGTACCAGCGCTTACATTATTTTCACTTCAACTGCTGCCTCAGTCTGCCAAAAGTTTTCTCATAGCTACTGTACAGCAGAGAGATGTTTGAAAGAGAAATCACACCATTTTATCTGTACATGAGTTGTATTAAAAAAAAATCCAACTTAATTTATCTGCCTCTTCAGGTTTTCACAACCTTTTTAATATTTTGCATTTTTTGTTTTCCCATTTTATTTAAAACACTGTCAAAGTACTTTATCTGCTGGAAATCTAGTATTTGCAATAGTGACTATTAGATTTTAAGGAAGACTTTAAATTAAAGGGCTATTGAAGATACTGTAGAAGAACTGAAATACAGGCTATGCTGAAATACAGGGATATAGAGATTAACAGGGTCATGCACCTTTACAGTGCTTGAAAGACCAGACGAAGCTGCTCTAATTTGTGCCTGTCTATAATCCCAAAGTTTTTCTTTCAGAAGCTAAGAATTAGCAGGCCATAAAAATGCCCCATCCATGTCCTGTTTCTACCAGAAATGTCTGCTATGCTATGTGCCAGAAGTTATTGGGTAGGAGCCATTATGACAGTTATATGCCACCCAAAGATTACTATGACTCCTTTGTGAATGGTGATAGCAGGCCCTAGAATCTGGTGGTAGATCTGAGATCATTGTTTTCTCATGTCTTCCATAGAGACATTATGACAGAACACCACAAGGCATCACACTACCACTCTAATATTCTGCTAGAATCCTCTCAGTGATCACAGCCTGACTATAGTACCATTAAAATGGAAACCCTACTCCTAGAAAGACCACAGTCTTGATTAATCATTGCAGTACTCTAGTTTCTATAACTCCATTGAAATCAATGAAGTCACGCTGGTTTTAAACTGGAGTAACACTACAGTGAGCCAGGAGTGTCACTTGCACCATTAGAGATTAATTAAATTTTGAAACTGTTCATGCCCTAGATGCAGAAAAGAATGTTGTGGGGCTGTTTGTTCCTAAGTGGAGATTATGAGAGAGCCCTTTCATAAACCTGGAAGAACCCATCCTATGACAGTTATTTACAGGGCTGTGCAATTTATATTTATTCCTATTTTTTTCTTATTTGATACCATGTGCAATCAAATGAACACAAGACCAACAGATTAATACTGTTTATGTTGCTGAGCTCTGTAAACAGGATAATTACATTAATTCTTTAAGAAGAAGCCTATGTCTGACAACATATAGCAATGAAACCTGATATAAAAATGCACTTCTCAAAAAGTGTATGAATATTGAAGAGTAACAATATAATGATGAAAATAAAAACTGAGTTTCAGAAACAAAGGTTCAGTCTTCTCTAGTTCCAAGAACAGAATTCCATATCTTCGGAGCATCACTAATGTAAATGCCATCTGCCCATTGTTAATTTAATCAAAAGGAGAACAATTATGAGCTCCCACCTGTAACGTACTTGGTTTTGTACATGTAGAAGGTCTGGATACACATTTTGGCAGCTGTGACACATTGTATCTAGTAAGGCAGTGGCAGGTAATAATTACCTAAATCTTCACAGCCTCCATAAAGTCTTTTCTCTTCTCCTTGTTGTAGGTGCAAGCTCTTCTGCCTGTCCTTACAAAGACCCATCATAAATTTGAGAAGTTTAATAGCTGTTCTCTGGATTATCTCAAAACTTGTTAGTACAAATTTTGAAACTTGCCTTCAGAGTTTTTTTTATTTTTACCCAAATGGAATTTTGATTACAGTAAGTCTTTCTTGAGAGAAAGTTCTTTTCTGGGACTACCAAATAGAGCTAGGAACATACTGTGACTTAACCCTCCCTCCCCCCCAAATTAAAACATATGCCTTAAAAGTCCAAAACCTTAAACATCCAGAATTTAGCAGAAGACTATTTGTGGAGCAAATGTTCTAAAACATATCCTATGTAATCCACCTCCTCCCTTCTGTCATCTTCTTCCCCAACTCTTTCCATTTTGTCCTGTCTTGCATCCCTTTTTTTCTTAAACTCTTTCATGACTTCCACTCCCACACCTCCCCCAAAAATGAATGATAGTGAGGCATGCCACATAATTAAGTGAAAAGAACAAAAGTTTAACTCTACTTTTTCCTAATAGATATTGTTTCTACAATAATTCTTTTTTGTATATGTGAACTCAAAATAGTAGTGTCATGAAAACCTCTATGCACTACTTTATCAGCTGGAAATCCAGTACTTATAATAGTGACTAAATTAAAATATTATTTAGAGTAATTAAATAAAGGGCTATTGAACATATTGAAATACACTCTGGTATACAGTGAGGAAAGAAACCCATCCTCTGTACAGTGCTTCTAAGACAAGAACTCATGCTGAAAAGTATGGAGCTGCTCTAGATTGTACCTGGCTGCCTATATCCCCATAGGTTTAGTTCTTGTGGCTAATAACTGGTACAGCTAGGGCATCCTTATCATAGAATATTAGGGTTGGAAGAGACCTCAGGAGGTAATCTAGTCCAATCCCCTTCTCAAAGCAGGACCAAGACCAACTAAATCATCCCAGCCAAGGCTTTGTCAAGCTGGGCCTTATAAACCTCTAAGGATGGAGATTCCACCCTCCTAGTGAAATAGTGTTTCCTAATATCCAACCTAGACCTCCCCCACTGCAACTTGAGACCATTGCTTCTTGTTCTGTCATCTGCCACCACTGAGAACAGCCTAGCTCCATCCTCTTTGGAACCCCACTTCAGGTAGTTGAAGGCTGCTATCAAATCCCCCCTGTCATCTTTTTTCCAGGAATACTATGCTATGGGCTAGTAGTTGAGATAGGGGCCATTACAGCTGTCATTTATGACAGCCAGAGATTTAAAATAAGTGGTTTAAGTTAATATTTCAATTGGGGATTCATTGCAGGAGTTCTGAGACCCTGCACTCAGAGCAGTGAACCTTGAGAGACTATGGAACCTGGGAAGATAGGGAGGTTGTAGATCCTGAGGAGAATACAGGTACACAGTGGGTGCAGGAAGGGGCTGTAGGAAAGGCCTGCAGACAGGCTGATGTAGGCAGAAGCAAAGAGCCCTGAATAAATATACCTTGCCTGCTTTCTACAGGGTCCCTGGGCTAGAACCCAGAGAAGTGGCCTGGGCTACCCTACTGGTCATCGTAAAAGGCGGTGTGAAAAACCCTAGAGACCAGAGGTGGGAGGACTAAAGATGAGACTTAGTCCCACAGCCTCAGGTCAAGTCTTTGGCCCATCATCTGTTTGAGGTTTGTGTACCCTAGAAGAAATGAAACTAAAATTGACCTAGCTAGACAGCTGAGTCAGAAGAGGAGGTAGGCTATCTCAGGGCCAGAGTGGCTGTTGGCAGGGGTTCCTAGAGGAGGGGAGAGCCTGTTACGTTATGTCATGCCCAGCCACAAAATGCTGCGCTAGCAGTGAATTAACTCCTGTGTAGTTATAGGCATTTAAGCATAAAACTGATCCTTACGTTCCTTAGCTTGCAACATTGGAATGAGATAAAAGAAAGGTCAATGCTTTTTAAAAATTATGTTGGGGGGAGGGAGGGTAAATCAAGCCTTACAATGACTTTAATATTTCAGACTTTAACTGTTTTAATAGAGTAAAACATATCTGCATTGCCAAAAACATGAGAAAACAATATATAATCATAATACATGAAAATATATGGATCTTGAGACTCAGCGAATGCACTTTTGGGAAAATCTTTCTTTGAAAATCTATCTGAATTGTCCGATAGACCTGGGGCTATACACGCTTGACAAAAAAAAATTGATACGTAGTTATGCCTATACATTTTTCCAGATAAGGTGAAAAGCTTATTAAAAGATATCAAAATTGAAGAGAGGTGTGTTGTTGGTTTTTTTTTTTTTTTTGGTTCACTTAAAAAAATAATGTTGACAGCTCATTTGAAGGAATTGAGAGACTTTGAAAGAGAAAAGTCAGAAAATTAACTTAACTTGTTGGGGATTTAGGGACCAACTCTGTCCTACCTTGCTAAAATGAGTAGACAAAGTGAAGTCTGTGGGACTATGCAGGGTAAAATAGGTATTGCAATTAGTGTAATTGCAATAGGATATAATCTTGCTCACACTGAAGTCAATGGGAGTTTGCCATTGATTTAAATCAAAAAAGTATTGGATGCAAGTGCAACAGGCAGTGGCCTCAATGCACCAGCAGCCTTACTGTTGTCAGGTTTTTTAGGCATCATGAAAAAGTTTTGAAGAGGGATTTGAAAGTAGGTAGTGAGAGAGCTTTGCAGATGTTTACAGGGAACATCTCACAAACATGTGGGGCAGCTTGGGTAAAAGTACAAAGGTGCTTTTTTGAAAACTTAAGTGGGCGATGGAGGCTAGCATTGTGGGCTGATTTGGAGGTGAGAGCAGCACTCTCAATTAGCAAATGAGAGATGATGGGGATTGACTGTGAAGGGCTTTGAAAGTGAATACTTATTTTTGATTCAATAGAGAAGGGGGATCCAGCAGGGGCAAAGAGAAGGGTGACATGGTCGAAGCAATGGGCTGAGAAAATTATCTTTGCAGTAGCATTCTGAACAGATATGAGTGTGGCAAGATTGCACTTCTCAATGCCAGAGAGAAGGATGATGCAGTAATCAAGACACAAGCTGATGAAAGCTTGAATGAGTTCTTAGCTCTGTGGATGGATAAGAGGCTTTGAGATGTTATGAAGAACATCTCATTAACTGGGTCATTCTGCTTGGCCTCTTTGCATATTGGCACAATATTAGCACTCTTCCAACCTTCTTGAATTTCTGTGATATTCTGAGAATTAATACCAGCAGGCCCCCTCCATTCTCATTTCTTTTATATAGTGTGGGTTTTTTTTATTTCTGCCTTCACTTTGCTCCTGCACCAGAATGGACTTTTAGTCAAAGCTGTTCTTTCTTGATTATGGATTTGTGGCTTTATAGCCATCTGATAAATTCTTAAAGAACTCCCAGTTTTTATCAGTTTTCCTAAATTATTCCTCCTAATCAATTTTTTGCTCACAATTTTCCTCATCTTTGGGGAAAACAGCCCTTCTTGAAGGGTAGATGAGTGTGTGTGTTACTTATTGGGACTATACTTGGTTTGCATTGGTCCCTAGACACCCACCAATTTCTAGTCCTATGAGTAATTTATCTTTATTCATCATAATGATGTCCAAAATAGTTACCTAGTGTTGGGTATAATGTGTCTCTTGTTTGGAAAACTATCATTTAGTTTCTTAAAAACTCTGACTTTCCTACTGGCTGCATGACACCTTCAGCATATATCTCCCAAGTTGAAGTCCATCAAAGGAGTGACTGGGAAACTCAGTATCTAGAGTTCAGCAGATTCAATCTAACCTCTTACATGGTCTACTGATTATTTAAGTGGAGGCCTTTCACGGCCATTTGGTTGACCGGCTCCCCATTCATATCCCTTGTGTGGTCTCTAATAGAGTGCACTCTGCAGCATTTTGACCCCAGAATGAAGCAAAAAGAGCTTTCAGAAGTTGCAGCATCCTTTCCTGGATCTGCTGCAACAGAAAAGGAGTGGAGATATCAAAGGATGAAGGCTGCCTGATTATCTGAAGATATTTACAGGGGCACAGGCCAGACCTCACATGCCAATTCCCAAATTATACAAAAGGAACGAGAAAGGCAACAGGCTCTCCCTGAAAATCTTGGAATAGAGTGTGGATAGATAAGTACTGGGTTTCCTCTCACACCATGCTGCAAGTGGACAGGGGCGGTTACAAAACTATTTGTCTGGATGTCAACTGTGTATGCAACACTAATAAATCGTTTTGTCTGTTACATAACCAATCGATGAAACTTGCTTGGCTAACACAGTTACAAAATTTGCTTGAGTATGTGTGTTAAGATTAAATAAAACTCATGAAAACTAAAACAAGAATCTCACAGCTCTAATGACTGGAAAAAAACAAATAATGGAATCTTGTGCTTTTTAACATTCATGAGTCAATAACCTCCTGAATGCATTATATAATGTACATAGAATTAGATTTGCTGTGGTGATTTCACTGTAGAAGGGACAATAGTAGTAAGAGAGCAAAAGATACAGGATTAATTGTTCAGACTTGGATGGCCAGCTGGAAACCTTAAGTTAATCAAACTAAAGAAACATGATTTAAAGATGGGTTTTAAAACACAAGGTGACAGGTCTTCAGCTGTTTTAAAATGCTATAACTCCGCTTACTAGCGCTCAACTTGGTAGCTGAGGATCTATATCCTTGAGCACAGAAGACCTTAACTAACTCACTCAACGTATCTATCAAATTGGTCCATATATTACATATATCCCAGTTTGCCTGTATTTTATTACAAATTCATTCTCTAGGTGGCAGCTCTGCCAGTAAGTCTCTGGAATGGGGATGCAGTAGCACAGGCACGCCACCTTCCCTGCCCAGGGACAGGCTCTGTTTATGCAGTCTGGAAGATGTGCTGATTCATTTCCTCTCCTGGATGGTCACTATTGGAAGGGTTCTAGGGAGCTTCAATTAAAAATAAATAAAACTTCTGTTCCTTGAGGGGGATCCTGTTGAATCTGGCCTTCGGTGGTTGTTCAGTGTTTGTTAAAGCTGTGCATGAGATGTATGTGATTGTATTTTCTTAACACTAAGATTTTTTTTCTTAGTGCCTGTCATAAATATAAAGGGAAGGGTAAACCCCTTTGAAATCCCTCCTGGCCAGGGGAAAAATCCTCTCACCTGTAAAGGGTTAAGAAGCTAAAGGTAACTTCGCTGGCACCTGACCAAAATGACCAATGAGGAGACAAGATACTTTCAAAAGCTGGGAGGAGGGAGAGAAACATAGGGTCTCAGTCTGTCTATATGCTGTTTCTGCAGGGATAGACCAGGAATGGAGTCTTAGAACTTTTAGTAAGTAATCTAGCTAGGTACGTGTTAGATTATGATTTCTTTAAATGGCTGAGAAAAGAATTGTGCTGAATAGAATAACTATTTCTGTCTGTGTATCTTTTTTGTAACTTAAGGTTTTGCCTAGAGGGATTCTCTATGTTTTGAATCTAATTACCCTGTAAGGTGTCTACCATCCTGATTTTACAGAGGTGATTTCTTTACTTCTATTTCTATTAAGTCGTCTTGTAAGAAAACTGAGTGCTTTTTCATTGTTCTCAGATCCAAGGGTTTGGGTCTGTGGTCACCTAGGCAAATTGGTGAGGCTTTTTATCCAACATTTCCCAGGAAAGGGGGGGTGCAAGTGTTGGGAGGATTGTTCACTGTTCTTAAGATCCAAGGGTCTGGGTCTGTAGTCACCTAGGCAAATTGGTGAGGCTTTTTACCAAACCTTGTCCAGGAAGTGGGGTGCAAGGTTTTGGGAAGTATTTTGGGGGGGAAAGACGTTTCCAAACAGCTCTTCCCCAGTAACCAGTATTTGTTTGGTGGTAGCGGCCAATCCAAAGACAAAGGGTGGAATATTTTGTACCTTGGGGAAGTTTTGACCTAAGCTAGTAAAGATAAGCTTAGGAGGTTTTTTTCATGCAGGTCCCCACATCTGTACCCTAGTGTTCAGAGTGGGGAAGGAACCTTGACGGTGCCAGATATCCTTCCCTTACTTCTAGTTAAGAGGATGAATAAATGGTTACCTAGCAGTCTTTCCGGTATGTTTGCTGCACAGTGATAGTGTAAAGAAGCACATTTTCTTTTGGAGTGTGGCCAAAACTGCTGCTGGCAGCCTAAAGCCTGAATGAAATTCAATTACTCCTAATCCAAATTTCCTCTTGTGTAGAACAAAACTCTCCCCTCGTGCCCCCAGCCATAGGTTAATTCTGAAACAATACATGTTAAAGCTAATTGACTTTTGTGGACTGAGAGGCTCCAACCCCATTCAATTCACTTTATTCTGTATCTTAAGTTTTTTTTTGTCCAACTACTTAACTGATTATGTGGATAAAATTAAATTTTACCCTAGTTTACCAAAAAAAGGACTTTGTTTCTTAATTGATATAACAACTTATCTACTAGCTCCATGAATGTTCCCATAAACTAGATCAGAAGTATTGTCTCCTCTAGTCAATGTGCATAATTATAAAATAGATTACAAGACATAATTCTGATCTTTAGTGTGCTTTTGAGAGTAAATGCTCTCACGTTTTCTAGGCCAGTTGCTGCTTTATACTTCCTTCTTCTCTCTTACTGAAATGGCTATAAACATCAACATGCCAACACTACCTTTTCTAAGATATTATGTCCCGCCTTTGCCTATCAGCTGGCTCCGTTTGCTTTACATCTCTGCAACACGCCATCTGTCTGCCTCTGCCTGTTGCAGTTGTTCAAAGCTAGCACCAAACTAACAGAGTGAAACTGCTCTGCTGAGGAAACTACTACTTGAACCTCCTGTCAGCCCCCACACGTAGGGCTTAATGTCACATCTGGCCAAGCTTGAGAAGCTGTAACTATGGAAGGGGGAGAGCTGTAGCTCAGGAAAACTTATGCTCAAATAATTGGTGAGTCTCTAAGGTGCCACAAGTCCTCCTTTTCTTTTTGCGAATACAGACTAACAGGGCTGCTACTCTGAAACTTTGAAATGTGTGGCTGATACACAGGCAAGCACAAATGTTTCTTCCTATCCCTGTGACAGCTTAACATGCTTCTTCAGCCTGAGCTTCTGCAAGGCGTGACCGTGTCTTTCTCTACATTTTGACCGGCACTGGGTTACAAATAATTAATAAAGAAAAGTGAGGGAGTTCCTCTTTTCAGACGAGCAAGACCCCCACCTGCTCTTTTTGCCCTCTAAAAGCCCAGGTGAAAGGGCATGTCACACGCAGCAGCTGACCAGGCATGCTGCTCTACCCTGGGAAAATTACCCATAGCACGTTTCCGTCCCAGTGTTATGTCAGAAGGGCTGGTTAAACCCTCCAAGCCGCGGTTGTTGGGATGGTGCTAAACCGTTTGTATGCGTCCACGCTTGCAATTACCCTCCTGGTTTGCCTGCGCAATTCCCCGGGGTGGGTCGGACCTTGGCCCGGCATATGGAGGGGCTGCGGCGGGCCCACCGGTGGATCAATCGCGGGTGGGGCCTATGGCGATTTAGGGCAGCGCTGCTCCTAGTGGAGCCCCGTGACCCCGAGCTCCTTCCCTGGGGGGCCCAGCAGCGCCCTGCCTCGGCGTACGGGCTCCTGGACTGCGGCCCGAGAGCGGGACTGTGACCGCAGCCCCCAGAAGCGCAGCGTTCCCCGCTCCCTTCCCGTGTTGGGCAGCGGCCCAGGGCTCGGCACAGTCCATTTCTCCCAACGCAGGGGGGGACGGAACGGGGCCACCAGTGATCCTTGCCTCTGGAAGGCAAGCCCATGTACCTGCATTATTGAGGATCGGATCCTGCTCAGCCAGAGAGACTTGGATGCTGAAGTGGACCCCTTGTTGGCGGCGGGGTGGGGGTGGGGGGTTGGAAGTTGGTACGTTCCGGGGCGGGGGAGATAGAGTAGCGCTAGCGCCGCTACTGTCAGTTGCGAGCAGCAGCAGTCTGGCTAACTGCAGGTTCTTGGGGCTCGCGACCGCAGCGTGAGACAGGGTCCAACGGTCTCCCCTTCCCCCGCCAGGCCCTGGCCGCGCGGGCCCCCGGACAGCGCTGCACCTGCACGGCTTCGGGGGCGGCAGCAGCAGCTGCAGGTGCCGAGCCCGGCGCAGGCAGCGGTTTTCGTCCTCTCCGAGCCAGCGACGATGCCCGCGGTGCAGAAAACCGTGTCCGAGATCCGCTCCAGGGCGGAGGGTGAGTGCCACCGCAGCCCCTCCCTGGGCGCTGCGCCGGGGACGCCTCTCTTTAGCTGCCTCCTTGTCCCCCCTCTGTCGGGAGCTGAGCGGCGGCCGCTGGAGCGGTGCTGCACCGAGGGGCGGCGGAGGGATGAGGCGGAGAACCGCTCCCCCCGGCTGGAGCCCGACTGCGGTTTGTGCCCTGCGCTAGCTGTTGAATGGGCTCCGCTCTGCCCACGCTCGTACAGTGACGCCTGTCACCGCGGTGTCTGAATGCCCCCTCCACCTGCAGACCTGCCGCCCGGGCTCGTTTTTTGTCTGTCATCTGCCTCGCTCTTCTCCCTGCCCCTCTGCTGCCCACTCGCCTCAGCTTTGCGTGTGCGCCTCCTTTTTTCACTGCTCTCTCCTCCTGCGTCTGTCTCTCTTACCCCCGCACCTCATGTCTCCCGGCTTCCCCCTCTAGCTAGCGCACACCTGGCAGGAGGAGAGCCCTGGGCCAGCTGTCCAAGCCTGCCTCTCCCTCCCCCCAAATCCAGTCCCACCTGAATACCATTTCTTCACTAAAATGGGAGTTTTTGTGATACGTGTTCTGGGTAGTTGGCAAAAAAAATAAAAGTATTTTCATTGTTCTTTAGAGCTAGTATTTGTGTAAGTAAACAACAGCAGTCATTTCATGTTGCCATCATTGTTTTTGTAGTAGGTTTGGTGCCTGGCTGAATTATGTAACTTCAGTGCAATATTTTCCTTCTTTAAATTATGAACTTGTTTACTTTCCTTGTTCACCTCACTGGCTTTTGCACAGAGTATGTTGTCTATCCATGTCAATGCCGAGCAACAGGAGATGAATGGGAATGCTGTTACCCTGTTGAAGAGTTATGGCTGATTACCTTGACTTTTTCATTCTTTAAAGGATGGTATGTGCATTCTGTTAGTTCATACATGGGACAAAGGATGCAGTCATTCTTAGTGCAAAAAATTATGAGAGGAATTTATGGCACAACTTGCCTGAACGTTCAGGACTGTGTAGATATTGGGCATCTTGCTCAGTTTGGATTCATTAGCCACTAGGTTTAAAAATATAATGAACCGCTTTATAAAAGCAATATATCACAAGAAAGATGTGCATTTTTATTATGATAAATGTAAAAACTGTGTTAATGCAATATTTTAGGCTTGACACACAAATCAAAATTATGATTACTACAGTAGCTGTAATTTTGGACACAAATTATTATTTAGTATTATATATAGCATGAAAGTTCATGTATTCTGGCCAGTGAGACTGAATCATGGTTGCTGTGAAAGTTATAACTTTGAGCGGTAGTAACATTTCATTATTGTAGATTTGCATTTAATTTCTTTGGATATGTTGTAGGATTTCACATTTGAATCAGACTTTTGCACACTATGGGTTGGATTATCCCTAACCCTTACTTGGCCATGCAGAGGAGTAAGAAAGATTATTAAGGCCCTGCCCTTATTTCCCTGCATGTCTGAGTAAGGTCTGCTCAGATTGCTTGGGTAGTGGGTTGAGTTGGGGAAGGGTTGGATGAAACAGGGTCTAGTGTCCTAATATCTCTCTCCCTGCCCTAGCAAGTAGATAGATAGAAGACTTGGCTATACCTCCTGCTTCCTAGGTTCTTTACGTGGCCAGGCACATAAAGAGAGTACGGTATAAGATGAGCCCTGAAAAGGTGTGAAGTAATTTACTCCAATCCAGAGCAAAGGGGAAACAGATGAAGAATTGTGATATACTGAAGCACAATTCCTTTCTGGTTTACTCCTGTGGTGGCGCAGGGTATGAGATAGGTTTAGTGGTGCAATTTAGCCCTCTTTAATTTTCTAATACTATACTATTTCTATATTTTATCAAATATGTTAATTTTCATTGACAGCTAAGTACAAATAGAAAAAATACAGAAAAATGTAAGTTCTCTAATATCTCTGCACACTATACTTCTTGTCTTGTTTTTTAAACAAAACCAAAAAACTTTCCTTCTTGAACCATTATGTGGCTACTTTGCCAACAGTAGAAAGAGAAATTGACCAGATTTAGTATCTTTTCATTCTCTTGGCTCAGTGACATAGTGAAACTAGTTGTGGAGTCATTTGTACTGGCTTTTGAATATTGTTCAAGCTAAATTATTTTCAAATATGGCTTGCTTGGCCAGTGTGGATAGGGTTGAATCAAATTAGAACCACATACCAAGCTTATGTTTCCAAATAGTTTTTACAAGCAAGTCTTTTACATCGTGATAGAATCCATCTACATTTGTAAAGGAAGCTTTCCAGCAATTCTAGAGTGAGATCCTCACCCTCATTCTGGTTCCAGTATGCTAGTGTAAAGGGGCTTAAGCCCCAGCCCCAGCTCCTGAAGGATTCCCCAAGGTGAGGCACTGTGGAAGACAGGTGTAAGACTACCTTCTGAGAGTCCTTATGTAAAAAGGCAAAATTGGAGGGATGAATGGTGCTTGGGTAATTCTTGCATTTTAAGTTTCTAAAATGAGTATTTAAAACTGATCCTAATATTAACATCTTGCATACTGTATAACTATGTTATGTGAAAATCTCCTCAGTTAAGCAATGTCTAATGTTTTCAGCTATATTCTATGGAAACTGAATCGCCATTTGGGTTGAGTAGAAAAATGGTAAGTCTGCCAGTTCTTCATTCAGTCCTTGGAAGAAAAGTGTTCTTGAGTGTGTGGTTTTCCTTTGTTTTCTTTTTGTTATTCCCTGCTCCCTCCTTAAAGGCAAGTGTTGGACGTAGTAATAATATTTGAAATTATTAATACTGATAATTTTTAAACCACCAAACACTAATTTAACCATAAATTTATTTATTAAATCCAAAGGCCAGAGGGTATCTTATGCAGTTGCTCTAAACATGTATAACAGCTTTACAATAAGCAATCAGAAAAGGAGTACTTGTGGCACCTTAGAGACTAACCAATTTATTTGAGCATAAGCTTTCATGAGCTACAGCTCACTTCATCAGATGCATTCCACTGAATGCATCAAGTACTCCTTTTCTTTTTGCAAATACAGACTAACACGGCTGCAACTCTGAAACCTGTCAATAAGCAGTCACCACATCCAGTACAGTAACTAACAATATGTATAAGCATGTGATCAGTATACTTACAAATAGGCTTAACTCAGAGGTGCTTAGACCCATATTGGTCTACTCCAATGTGGTCAGGCAAGTATTAGCAATAAACTACTGTAAGAGTTTACTGTTTATACCCTTTAACAAACAAGTGATGTCATTGCCAATTACTGAGTTCAGCTAAAAACCAATTTGAGACAATTCAAACTTATTTCCAGTCTTAATCCAGATAACATTCACAGACTCCTTTTTTCCCCAGAGTCTTGCTTTTCTTATCATCTTCTCCACCTCCTTGCTTATCAGTAGAAGGGGGGGGGGGGGGTTTGGGCTTGTTTCTTTTAAGACAGCTTTTCTTTGTGGTGTTACTGCACCTTTTTTACTTTTACTTTTGGAACTATATATCCTTCCCATACTACAAGTAACACTACTTACTATTTCACCGCCTTCATTTACTTGCTGACTGGGGCCTTTTCCCTGGGGCCATGAACTATAAGATGAAAATGTTATTTTCTTAACCAAAATTAGGCTAACTTTAATTTTTTAAGTTTATACTAATCCTACAGCAAGAATAAAAGCATGCACCTTTTTTTAAGGATGAAGCATCTCCACTTTTACCCTGGAATCTTTTTCAGTGTTGTTTGGATTCCAAAGCAGTGCACTTAGAATTGGGCCAAACCTATTTGGGAACTCATAAAGCTAGATAGTGGGGTAGAGTTACTTCTTCTGTCTCCTCCTAGTTTTCCTTTTTCCTTTTTTCCATCCTCTTACATTTTGTCTACCTTAATTCTTAATCTCAGAACAGTTTAAACTAAATCCTGAATCCACTCAGTCATTTCTTAAAAAGAAAAGGAGTACTTGTGGCACCTTAGAGACTAACCAATTTATTTGAGCATAAGCTTTCGTGAGCTACAGCTCACTGTATCGGATGCATCCGATGAAGTGAGCTGTAGCTCACGAAAGCTTATGCTCAAATAAATTGGTTAGTCTCTAAGGTGCCACAAGTACTCCTTTTCTTTTTGCGAATACAGACTAACACGGCTGTTACTCTGAAACCTGTCATTTCTTAAAGTGACCCTGAAATGGAATGAGATGTTACATTTCAATCTATCAACAATTTCCAGATTTGCTGTTCTTGTTTACAAATAAAAAATGTTTTGTTTTTCTTATTTAACTTCCACCTCTTCAAACTGACCTGAAAGTCACACAGCGTTCTTTCTGTTTGATGCTTCAGAAAGAGACTGCACATTGGTTAACAGTTTTGTTGATGTGGTATCCAACTCACTCTCCCTTAACTTGATGTCTCTGTAGTAATAACTGGAATAATAAGTAGTAAAAATGTGTGCATCAGAAAAGGAAGTAATTATTATTCTGGATATACAGGGGAAATAATTTTAAATATAAAGGTGCCTTTTTTGCATGTTCAATTTTCAGAGTAGAACTACACTTTGGAATTTGCCACCATATTTTTTTCAGTGCATATGACTGCACTTCTTCGTGGCAAATGCTTTTTCTTTCAGCTGAGGAATGTAAGGATGGGCATGGAGGGAAACCTTTGTTTAAAAATGCATCATTCATCTCTCGTTAAATTTGCTATGGCTATATATTTAGCTGATCTAGAGAATAAGAATGATGCTTCTTGCAGAAATTTCTCTCCCCCCCCCTCAGACTAGTAGGCACTACTGTTGCAGCATCACAACTCCCACTGTGAGTGTGAAAATTATAATGTTCTTCCTTCTCACAGACAACAGGAGGTTAGCATCACTAGTAAACTGAGCTTCAGAATATTTCGTTACTTAGGGCATGTCTACATGTACAGTGCTGCAGTTGTACAGATGCAGCTGCACTGCTGAAACGTGTTTGGTGAAGATGCTCTGTGCCGATGGGAGAGAGCTCTCTCATTGGCATAATAAAACCACCTCCATGAATAGCAGAAGCAGGCAAAGCTCTCCCACTGACACAGTGCTGTGTACACAAGCACTTATGTCGGTGTAACTTATGTTGCTCAGAGAGATGGTTTATTCACACTCCTGAGTGACACAAATTACGCTGACATAGGCTATAATGTAGACTTAACATTAGCTAAATGCAAAAAAGAAGAGAGACAGCTTTCTATTCATCCATAGTCTCCAACAGTGCTGAATTTCTTTTCTGATAGCCTACTGATGGTCAGATGAAATAGGAAGTAGATTGCCTTAACTTAGATAGACATCTGTTTAACTATTCTAACTCAAACTTTAATAAGGAGTTTTGCAATATTTCTTTTTGCAGGGGGAGGATATGAGGTGATGGGTCACCTATTTCTGTTTTGTTGGGTTGTTTTTTATTTTAATCTGTACTGTTCATTAACCAATTCTCCGTGGAACAATTGACTCTTCACTTTCAATCATATATTTGTTTATTGTTTCCTCGCAGATTAGTTTCACTTTTTAAATTGTTTCACTTTTACATTTGTTTCACTTCCGTAACTTAATTCTTGCAGACATTTTTGTAATGGTTTGTCTGTGTTATTTTGGAGGGGATGAAGCGGGGGGGGGGAAAGGCAAGGTCAAAGAAAGTTTAATCTAGCTTCCAGGGAGCCTTTTTCACTTGGAGACTAGTGAGAAGTAGAGGGCAAACCATTTTCTTTACCTTTGTAGTCTATTAAACATATAAATAAGACTTGCTTGATTTCAAAACATTAGGCACTTTTAGTAAAGGATTATTTTATTATGAGAATTTTCTCCCATTCCTAAAACCACATTTTCTTTGTGTATGTGACTTCAGTACTGGGCAAACTAATTGAAACTGTAGTAAAGAACAAAACTGTCAGACACAGATGAACATAATTTGTTGGGGAAGAGTCAACATGGTTTTTGTAAAGGGAAATCATACCTCACCAATCCACTAGAATTCTTTGAGGGGGTCAACAAGCATGTGGACAAACGGGATCCAGTGGATATAGTGTACTTAGATTTTCAGAAAGCCTTTGACAAGGTCCCTCACCAAAGGCTCTTAAGCAAAGTAAGCTGCCATGGGATAAGAGGAAAGGTCCTCTCATGGAGTGGTAACTGGTTAAAAGATAGGAAACAAAGAGTAGAAATAAATGGTCAGTTTTCAGAATGGAAAGAGGTAAGTAATGGTGTCCCACAATAAATCCTATTCAATATATTCATAAATGATCTTGAAAAAGGGGTAAACAGTGAGGTGGCAAAATTTGCAGATGATACAAAACTGCTCAAGATAGTTAAGTCCCAGACAGACTGTGAAGTGCTACAAAAGGATCTCTCAAAACTGCGTGACTGGACAACAAAAAATGGCAGATGAAATTCTATGTTGATAAATGCAAAGTATTGCACATTGGAAAACATAATCCCAACTACACATGTAAAATGATGGGGTCTAAATTAGCTGTTACCACTCAAGAAACGGATCTTGGAGTCGGGGATAGTTCTCTGAAAACATCCACTCAGTGTGCAGTGGCAGTTAAAAAAGTGAACAGAAAGGGATAGATAATGAGACAGAAAATATCATTGACTCTCTATAAATCCATGGCACGCTCACATCTTGAATACTGTGTGTGGATGTGATCGCCCCATCTCAAAAGAGAGAGGTTGAAATTGGAAAAGGTTCAGAAAAGGCCAACAAAAATCATTAGGGGTATGGAACAGCTGCCATATGAGGAAAGATTAATAAGACTGGGGCTTTTCAGCTTGGAAAAGAGATGACTAAGGGGCGATATGACAGAGGTCTATGACTGGTGTGGAGAAAGTAAATAAGGAAGTGTTATTTACTTCTCATAATACAAGAACTGGGTGTCACCAAATGAAATGAATAGGTAGCAGGTTTAAAACAAACAAAAGGCAGTATTTTTTCCACACAACACACAGTCAACCTGTGGAACTCCTTGCCAAAGGATGTTGTGAAGGCCAAGACTATAACAGGGTTCAAAAAAGAACTAGATAAATTCATGGAGGATAGGTCCATCAATGGCTACTAGCCAGGATGGACAGGGATGGTGTCCCTAGCCTCTGTTTGCCAGAAGCTTGGAATGGGCGACAGGGGATGGATCACTTGATGATTACTTGTTCTGCCCATTGCCTCTGGGGCACCTGGCATTGGCCATTGTTGGAAGACAGGATACTGGGCTAGATGGACCTTTTTTCTGACCCAGTATGGCCGTTCTTATGTTGGTAAAATTTGAGACTGACAGGCTTTTGATTATTTTACAATGAATTATAAGTTTATTTAGAAATTGATTAGTAGACTGGCTTCCTATGACATTAAGTAGATTTTTATGATCCTATCATGAAAAAGGCATTCAGAAAGTGGTTTATGTTTTAGAAAAATAGTTGAGAATGACATATGAATGTCCTAGCTCATCTCAGTTTAAGATCTGTCCATAATACACAATTGTTGCAATGTGAGACAAGTTTTATATTTTTAAATCTGCAGAATAAAAAAGAAACCTCAGAAAGGTGGTAGATAAGTTTCATAAAAATCCTAGTGTGTACACAATGTGACGATCTCCCATTCAGTTATCTCGTTGCTTTCAGCCTTTTTCTTTCTGAGCTTTCCCCCCCCCCCCACCCGGCCAAATGCTTTAAAAATTCCATGGCTCACCTGTGCCTATAAAAGCCAGGGCCAGTGTTACGGGATAGGAAGCAGGGCAATTGCTTGGGGCCCTGCCACAGGAGGCCCCACAAAGCTAAGTTGCTCAGGCTTTGGTTTCAACCCTAGGTGGCGGGGCTTGGGGCCCCAGGCTTCAGTTCTGCACGGCGGGGCTTCGGCTTCCTGCCCTGGGCCCCAGTGAGTCTAATGCCAGCCTTGCTTGGAGGACCCCTAAAACCTACTTGCAGCTCCGCAGGAGGCATGGGCCCCTCCTTGAGAACTGCTGCTGTAGCTGCATCCAGGCCTATAGCTGACCATCTACATGACAGAGAACATAGAATCATAGAAGTTTAGGGTTGGAAGAGACCTCAGAAGGTCATCTAATCCAGCCCCCCTCCCCCCCCCACTCAAAGCAGGACCAACCCCAACTAAATCATCCCAGCCAGGGCTTTGCCAAGCCGGGCCTTAAAAACCTCTAAGGATGGAGAGTCCACCACCTCCCTGGGTAACCCATCCCAGTGCTTCACCACCCTCCTAGTGAAATAGCTTTTCCAACCTAGACCTCCCCCACTGCAACTTGAGACTATTGCTCCTTGTTCTGTCATCTGCCACCACTGAGAACAGCCTTGCTCCATCCTCTTTGGAACCCCCTTCAGGTAGGTGAAAGCTGCTATAAAATTCCCCCTCACTCTTCTTTTCTTCCTCTCTTCATAAGTCATGTGCCCTAGCCCCTAATAATTTTCATTGCCCTCCACTGGACTATCTCCAGTTTGTCCACATCCTTTCTGTAGTGGGGGGCCCAAAACTGGACGCAATACTCCAGATGTGGCCTCACCAGTGCCGAATAGAGGGGAATAATTACTTCTCTTGATCTGCTGGCAATGCTCCTACTAATGCAGCCCAATATGTCGCTAGCCTTCCTGGTAACAAGAGCACACTGTTGACTCATATCCAGCTTCTCGTCCACTGTAATCACCGGATCCTTTTCTGCAGAACTGCTGTTTAGCTAGTCAGTCCACAGCCTGTAGCAGCGTATGGGATTTTTCCATTCTAAGTGCAGGACTCTGCACTTGTCCTTGTTTACCTCATCAGATTTCTTTTGGCCCAATCCTCCAGTTTGTCTTGGTCACTCTGGACCCTATCCCTACCCTCCAGTGTATCTACCTCTCCCCGCAGCTTAGTGTCATCCACAAACTTGCTGAGGGTGCAATCCATCCCATCATCCAGATCATTAATGAAGATGTTGAACAAAATCAACCCCTGGGCACTCTGCTTTATACCGGCTGTCAACTAGACATTGAGCTGTTGATCACTACCCGTTGAGCCTGATGATCTAGCCAGCTTTCTAGCCACTGTACAGTCCATTCATCCAATACATACTTCTTTAACTTACTGGCAAGAATACTGTGGAAGACTGTATCAAGAACTTTGCTAAAGTCAACGTATATCATGTCCACTGCTTTCCCCATATCCACGAAGCCAGTCATCTCTTCATAGGGTAATCAGGTTGGTCAGGCATGACTTGCCGTTGGTGAATCCATGTTGACTGTTCCTGATTACCTTCCTCTCCTCCAAGTGCTTCAAAAAGGATTCCTTGAGGTCCTCCATTATTTTTCCGGGGACTGAGGTGAGGCTGACCGGTCTGTAGTTTCCCAGATTCTCTTTCTTCCCTTTTTTAAAGATGGGCACTATATTTGCCTTTTTCCAGTCATCAGGGACTTCTCCTGATCACCACGAGTTTTCAAAGATAATGGCCAGTGGCTCTGCAATCACATCAGCCAACTCCCTCAGCACCCTTGGATGCATTAGATCCGGCCCCATGGACTTGTGCATATCCAGCTTTTCTAATTAGTTCTTAACCTGTTCTTTCACGACTGAGGGCTGCTCACTTCCTCCCCATACTGTGCTGCCCAGTGTAGCAGTCTGGGAGCTGACCTTGTCTGTGAAAACCGAGGCAAAAAAAGCATTGAGTACTTCAGCTTTTTCCACATCATCTGTCACTAGGTTGCCTCCCCCTTCAGTAAGGGTCCCACACTTTCCCCAAACCACCTTCTTGTTGCTATCATACCTGTAGAAACCTTTCACATCCCTTGCTAGCTGCAACTCCAATTGTGCTTTGGCCTTCCTGATTACAGCCCTGCATGCTTAAACAATATTTTTATACCCCTCCCTAGTCATCTACCCAAGTTTCCACTTCTTGTAAGCTTCTGTTTTGTGTTTAAGCTCACCAAAGATTTTTCTGTTAAGCCAAACTGGTTGCCTACCATATTTGCTATTCTTTCTGCACATCGGGATGGTTTGTTCCTGTGCCCTCACTAAGGCTTCTTTAAAATACAGCCAGCTCTCCTGGACTCCTTTTCCCCACATATTAGCCTCCCAGAGGATCCTGTCCATCACTTCCCTGAGGGAGTCAAAGTCTGCTTTTCTGAAGTCGAGGGTCCGTATTGTGCTGCTCTCCTTTCTTTCTTTTGTCGGGATCCTGAACTCCACCATTTCATGGTCATCTTAATTTAAACAAGTTTGTAATAGTTGGATTTGTTGCAGGATGGTACTCAACTTTTTTTGTATGAAGAAAATTTGTAAAACTGTCTGAGTTACAGGTAATTTAAAATTACCTTAGTTATGCAGTAGCAACTCTGTAGTGAAGGTTTCATTATAAACCATATTTATTTAATATAACCATATTTTCATTATAAACCATATTTTTTCCTCTTCTTATAACTTTTTGCTTTGAAATTATTTTTAACTAAAAGAAATTTCAGAGTACATTATAGGCTTTTTTTAAACTTATTGAAAGCAATTTAGTCCAACTTAAATTACGGCTGCCTAAATGTAAACTGAAGTGTTAATCAGTGTCAGACTTTATTTGGGAGAAGTCCCTCTAGCTAAAAGAAAATCACATTGATTATGATATTTCAAACTTTGCATGTGGATAAACACCATTTAAAAACTAGGGCATAGGTAGATAGTCACCTTTAAGATATTTATTTAAAAAATGTGTTTGCTTGCTATGACATTGTGTGTTTTATGAAGTCTGCATGGTAGCATGATCTCATTGTAAAGCTTAGGCAGACCTCAAAGAGAACAAATGGTGGAGAGATAGAGAAAACCCTGTTTAACTGCTAAAATTTTCATGGCAGTGCAAGACATTTGGAGCTGTCTGAGGAGAGGAGCTGGTGGCATTGCAGAACTCAAACTCTGCAGGACATTGTGAAATAGGCTCTAAACTTGGTGAGCTCCTAATGTCTACATTTTAAGGAAAGGTGTGGGAATGAGCTGTAGCTAGTGGAAAGTAGGCTAGTGGGTATTTTGAAGATCTCCTAAACTTCTGTTTGGGGCCCTTTTTCATTAAAAAATAAAAAGGGAAAATTAACCAATAAAATGTATTTCCTTTAAGTTTAACTATGATATATGGAAATTAACATAAGGGGAGGTAGATAAATATTCAAATATCATTCCAATTTCTTAGTCTCTTAAATGAACATAGATGTGGAAAATATCATATTGCACATTTCAGAATCAGCCTTTGTACTGTCCCTCTGACTTGTTGTTGACCGAAGGCTCATATCATGTCTGGAATTTACGACATTTTTGAAATCATTCTAAATTAAAATAATACATTCTGCAGATACATCAGCTCTTTCCTGTATTGCTCGTTAGAGTATTGTACTGGCTCGGTATGATAACAGGTTCCTCTGAAATGAGCAGCTGATATTTGTACAATAGAGTTGAAAAAAGTGGATATATAGTCTGTATCTGACTTGCACTGGGATGGTCAATAGGGACAGTATAAATGGTATTGTACAGTCAGAGAGAATAAAGTACTTTGGACTTTCTACCACACAAGTAAATGAGTGAATGGTCCTGTTTCTGGAGTGCATATGGGGTAAAATTCCGTAAGGCATAAGCATTGTGTTGGCCCTCTACAAAGAGGTAAATTTCATCCATGAAGATTAAGATAAACTGGCCAACAGGAAATTTAGACTAGAAATTAGACAAAGGTTTCTAACCATCAGAGGAGTGAAGTTTTGGAATAGCCTTCCAAGGGAAGCAGTGGAGGCAAAAGATCTATCTGGCTTTAAGATTAAACTCGATAAGCTTATGGAGGAGATGGCATGATGGGATAACGTGGTTTTGGTAACTAAATATTCATGGTAAATAGGCCCAATGGCCTGTGATGGGATATTAGATGGGGTGGGATCTTAGTTACCCAGGAAAGAATTTTCTGTAGTATCTGGCTGATGAATCTTGCCCATATGCTCAGGGTTTAGCTGATTGCCATATTTGGGGTCGGGAAGGAATTTTCCTCCAGGGCAGATTGGAAGAGGCCCTGGAGGTTTTTCGCCTTCCTCTGTAGCATGGGGCACGGGTCACTTGCTGGAGGATTCTCTGCTCCTTGAAGTCTTTAAACTACGATTTGAGGACTTCAATAGCACAGATATAGGTGTGAGGTTTTTTGCAGGAGTGGTGGGTGAAATTCTGTGGCCTGCGTTGTGCAGGAGGTCGGACTAGATGATCATAATGGTCCCTTCTGATCTAAATATCTATGAAAGATATGAAGTGTGGTATCTTGACCATAGCAGGAAGTTGACATGCGCAAGGGTTAAGCTGCTGGACTGCATTTGGTGGTTAAATTTATGACACAAGATGCTGGTGTCTGTGGCGCATAATGGGCAGGTGGATTGGAGAATGATCTGTATTGATAGGTGACTGTCAAGTATCAAGGCATGGGCAGTTATACCTTGTGGTCAGAGCAGTGGCGGTCAGGCCTAGTGGTTTGAGCTGGAGTCAGGGACCAGGAGCCAAGCCAAGGGTTGGGGTCAGAGCCAGAGTCGGGAGCAAGCAGGGAAGCAGGGCTGGAGCAGGATAGGAATGAGGCTTAGAACAAGGCTGGAACAAGGCAGGTACAGGAGTGATCACAGCTGTGGGCATACGCATTGAGCAGCCATCAACCTGCCATTGTTGCTGAGCTTAAATGCAGACCTGTTTGCCTGACAGTGATGGTTTATGGTATATGTAGTTCATGCTAGAAATATATTACACACAAAGAACTAGAACATTTTTTATAAGTGTTTAGGTGTATCTGGGGTTCCAACCCGCTGATGACCGATGTGGATGCCATACAATGGAACTTGTTTTTTCAGTTTACTTTTTAAAACCTAGGTAATTACACACACAGAAACTACATTAAAAGAGCATTATTAATAGATACTTATAGATTCAGTCACTTGTCTTACCTTTTCTTTTTTTAAACTACATAGATCCAGAAGGGACTATTTTAATCATCTAGTCTGACCTCCTCCAGAAACACAGGCCAAAGAACTTCAGCTGGTAATAATTTTACTTCCACTAACATAACTACCCCAGGATCTCTTGAACTGTAAGTCAAAGGCATACCCTAAGGCCACCAGGCTACCCGAGGCTTCTTGAGTTTGTAAGGCAAATCTTCCATAACTCATTTTATTCTAGTAGGTCTTTTCTGAACCTTTTCCAAATTAGCAATGTTCTTTTAAAAATGTGGACATGAAAACTGGACACAGTATTACAGTAATGGACTAACTAACCCAGTTTATCATGCAACCTGGATCATTCTGTAGAACTTGCCTATCCTTACAATTATTTTCCACTCCACCAACCACTGTGTCTTCTGCCATTTTACAAGCACTTCTTGAGGGATAATTAACAATGGAAATTCCACAATGCCTTTTGATGTCATTTTTCAGAATAGAATCTAATTTAAATTTAATAATTTGTTGTTATTACTATTATCCTGTCTCCACTGTGTGCTGTGGAAACTTCAGCTGCAGGTTTCCTCAGAGCTACTGAGCAGAACTTCAAGCATTTACTGCCAAAACACTGAACTGTATGGTGATAATGTATACCATTCACTGACAAGAAGGTGGAGCTCATTGGTATGGATTAATGTATTTGAAATTAAAAACATTAACAGGTGGTAATATACATCTAGTATATTTTAGGTAATATTTGTGTAAAGCCATTTTATAATTCTAGTAAAACATAATGAAGCATACATTATGCTGGATTATCATTGTTTCTTGATGCTTTATCCCCTTATTCATGCCTAATAATGCTCCCTCTGTGTCTTATTGCTTAATTATCACCACTCAATTGCTGAATTAATCTGCAATTAGTATGCAGTGGTTTAGGGGATATAGGTATATGTGTGTGTGTATGTATGTATAGATGATAAAGATACAGATATCATTGCAAGAGTGACAGATAACTATCTTTACATCAGCTGTACTGCCAAAATTCTTTCACGTCTTTTTTTCTTTAACCAGAAATCTCTTACTTGTACCCTGGAATCAGAAAGCATGGTTTGTGGCAAATTGCTTTGATCTAATCGTCTCTTTTGGGTGCTAAGAGAGATGTAGATTAAGAGCTCAACTGCTAATAAATTTTAATTACACAGATATGTAAACACTAAATTATAAATGAGTTTGTCTAGAGCAAGATCACTATGCTATTAACTTTTTGTTCTTTTGATGAAGCAAATTGGTCAGGGTGCAGTGAAAAAGAAAAACCGGCTTGTAGCAGCTTAAAAAGCTCATGTGGAAAGCTGTTGTAGAGTAGAAAGAATGTGATCAGTATAACTAGAGGTATGTAGTGATGTGCGTTCTGAGGTTTTATTATTAATTTACTAGTAAAGAAGGCAATTCCATCATTTTTATTGTTTATGGCTGTAGGTTAGTTAGGGCTTGTCTACACTTACCGGAGGATCGACACTGCGGTGATGGATGCATTGGCGTTCAATTTAGTGGGTTTAATGAAGACCTGCTAAATCGACCGCCAATCACTCACCTGTTGACTCCTGTACTCCACATGATCAAGAAAAGTAAGGGGAGTTGATGTCTCTTAGTGTGGACTCCGCGGTAAGTAGATCTAAGCTAAGTCGATTTGAGTTACGTTATTTACGTCATTCAAATTGTGTAGTTTAGATAAACTTTTCCCTTTAGTGTAGACAAGGCCTTAGGCTAGTCTTCCTCGTTTGTTCAGTTGAGGCACTTGATATCCGACTAGATTTTTTTTTTCTGTTAGGATATTTTCACCATCAACCCTAGAAAGATATATTTAGCAAAGATTAACCAAAATATTTCTTCGCTGGTGTACTATTATTAATAATAATGATATTATATTATGTTCTGTAACTTTGTAAAGCTCCAAACATTTCAGAAAGCCACATGGTTGTTGCACCAAATAATTTACAGTCTGCAAATTAGGCAAAGATAGCCTATGAACATAGGCAGAGGATGGAGAATTAGTATATATTAAAAGGATGTAGTTATAATATTCCCTTTTACACTTTAGAGTTCAATTTTACATTCAGTGACAATGTAATGGTTAATGTAACAAGGAAGAAGAGCTTTGAAATTGATATGTGGAATGATTTAGTATTTGTGCACAATATACAAGTTTAACCTTAATTCTGAATGTTCTCTGTTTACAGTGCTTGATTTGGGGATAATTACAACATCTCTGTAATATATTTTGCCCTGAATACTGATAGGTACTTTCAGACTTAACTCAAATTTAACATAGATTTTTGTCTGGGATTTTTTTATAAGGTATGAATTTTTAATGAGTGAATGCTAAACAAGAAACCCAAAGAGAGCCAAGGGGTATACCTTTTTTGTCTTTAAAACATTATTTTACATTAATAAGTAAAAGTGTATTTTCATTTAGTCATCTAATAAGCAGATACTCAACTGACAAAATATAATTAAAATTATTTTATATTTTAAAGGCTACGGGAAGACGGATGATGTTTCAGAGAAAACTTCACTTGCTGATCAAGAGGAAGGGAGAACTGTATTCATCAATCAGCCTCAGTTGACCAAATTCTGCAATAATCATGTCAGGTATTATGTTTTTATAATGTTTAGTGTTAATAAATATTAAAAATATGTATGTAGTGCCATAACTTTGCATGTTACTTTACAAAGACTAAGTAAAGACAGTGTTCCTGGCCCAGTTAACAAGTTTAAACAGAAAATGGACATAACATATACAGAAAAAAGTAGAGAAGACACAGACTCACAATCAGGCTTCTTTGTTTTAGTGAATTTTGGGTTATGCCTGCAAAGGTGTGATTGCAAACCTGTTGATGTACTTGAGCTAGCTTTGATATAGCTCGCTCAAGTAACAATAGCACTAAAGACGAGGCACCATGACCTTGGGTCCGTACTTCAGCGGCGAGCCTGTGCTACAATGACTTCACTGCTATTGTTACTTGAGCAAGCTAGATTAAAGCTAGCTCAGGTATGTCTACGCGTGCTGCAGTCACACCGCTGATTGCAGTTTAGACTGCCTTAGTTTCTGACGTTTTTAAATACCTAATGATATGAAAAGTGGATTTTCAGGAGACATCTGAAAGAGTGAATATTCTTGAAGGGGGATTTATTTCAGCCTGTATGGAATATCATGAAAAAGTCATGAAGGATAGAATGGGAGGATACAAAGAGAGTAACGAGGTAAAAACTGGGTACAGCACATTATTTGGAAACTACTTAGAGAAGTACTTTGGCTATAGAATCAAAAGTCTTTTCTCAAACTTTCACTTTGAATTTACAATGCAGTGAAAATGTTTGAAAGAGCAGAGAAGCATTCTGCATACTATTGTTATTTGCGGTGTACCTAAAAAGAATGCTGTGGCTACACGGTAGTCCAAAACTTTTGGTTTGTTCTCAGACTACAGACTAGAAATCTGCATTGTAACAAAATAACTATTGGATATTTGCACACAAGTGACCACACTGATCTCTAGCTTCAGTACTGTCACAGGGAATAGCATTTTAAACTGGAGTAGAATTTACTCACACCAAAATACGTAACAAGTGGCATGTTTTGTTGTCCCCATGCCTTGTTGTCCCATTGTATAGATGTGTGGGGTAATGAAAGTAATGCTAGGTATGCGTCGGGCAAACTACGGCATGTGGGCACATCCGGCCCGCGGGACCGTCCTGCCTGGTCCTTAAGCTCCTGGCCGGGGAGGCTAGTCCCTGGCCCCTCCCCTGCTGTCCCCGCTCCCCCGTAGCTATGCCGCTGCGCGGACAGTGTGGCTTGTGCCCACCCACCTCCCAGGCTTTCCAGTAAGCCAGTCCTGCTGCTCTGAGCGGCATGGTAAGGAGGCGGGGAGCGGGGGGGGGGTTGGATAAAGGACAGGAGGTCCCGGGGGGCAGTCAGAGGACAGGGAGCAGTTGGATGGGGCAGTCAGGGGACGGGGAGCAGGGTGGAGGTTTGGGGAGGACGGTCAGGGGATGGGGAACGGGGGAGTTGAATAGGCATGGGAGTCCTGGGGGGCCTGTCAGGAAGCGGGGGTGTGGATGGGGTTGGGGCAGTCAGGGGACAGGGAGCAAAGGGGGTTGGATAAAGGGAGGGTGTCGGGGGGGGGTGCGGTTAGGGGCGGGGGGTCCCAGGAGGGGGCAGTCAGGGGACAAGGAGCAGGGGGGGTTGGATGGGGAAGGGGTTTTGAGGGGGGCAGTCAGGGTGCGGGAAGTGGGAGGGGGCTTATAAGGGACGGGGGCCAGGCTGTATGGGGAGGCACAGCCTTCCCTACCTGGCTCTCCAGACACTTTTGCAACCCCAATATGGTCCTTGGGCCAAAAAGTTTGCCCACCCCTGTTTTACAGTAGCAGGGTGTCCTGGCCCTTTAAGGTAAGCTTTCGGCCCAGTCTGATGCTGTTCTTTGTTCAGCCCATAACAAGGGAATTTGGGAAAAACAGTTCTCAGGACTGAGAGGAATTAGAGGCTGTTTCAGCAAGGAATGTTTGGCAGAAGGAATATAGACAGGCCCATGCACTGGGAGACTGAGATCTGGAGGAAGCAGGAGCTGTTTGTTTATCTTTCCACAGAAGTGGTTGTTGACGAAGTCAGATGACTAAGAGGAAGGAATTCCATGGAGGGGTGAAAATTGGATTATTGTAGGATCTTGGTTTCTTTTTTTTTTTAATGTTTGTTAGGATCCCTAAGAGCAGGGGAAATACTGGGAAAAGGTGAAGGAATGGTGCTTGTGTAATCTTTGGGTGGGCTAGAGTTCACTTCATTGCCCTTCCCGAGTGCCTTACAAAACCCCAGCTCCCATATAAAAGTAGTTGGAGATCCAGAGTTCAGTCTCTTAAGGATTTTCAGCAAGGATTGCACGGTGTCAACCTCCCCCCATTCATGTCCTAAAAGAAACTAACAAAATTAATTATTTGTTTCTTTATTATAAGATTTTATAAAGTTATTTAATCTAATTTTACAGCATAACATGGCTATTTTATAATCCACAGACATTATCTTCACAGTTATACATAAACATAAATAAAGAAAACAAATTAAAATCTGAACAGTTCAGTCCCCACAGAAACACAGTGAAAAGAAACTGAGAGTTCCCAAAAGCTTAGGTTTAGTTCACCTAAGTCTCAGTTAGTCTTTGATCACCAAATCTATACAGTTTGCTGAGTCCGAAACAACATCTTCCCTCCACTTGCTTGTAGGAATCTTTAGTTGGAATTCATGCAGACACTTCCTCTGCTGAAATCACTGCTAGCCAGTTAGCTAACTGATTAACCAATTACTCAGTTACGTCACAAGTGTATAGATTTAAATAAAACCCTGCTGCAAAATGCTTCAGTTAGGGACAACAGCCTGCTTTCTGCTCCTAGGCTCAGCTTCTCCCAACTCAGACAGGACACGCATGTCCTTTATAAAAGCAGCTGCCCTGACTGTTTGCCCTCATGGAGTCTGACCCCAGGAACAGGGAAACTATTGGACCGTATCCAAAAGTACCACACCCAATTCCAGAAGCTTCTGGATGTGGACTGCATGACGCTCAGTGTGTGAGAGTTTTTGGCTAGCTGTATTCCAGGACT
The DNA here is from genome assembly GCF_965140295.1 of Lepidochelys olivacea. NCBI lineage: Eukaryota > Metazoa > Chordata > Testudines > Cheloniidae > Lepidochelys > Lepidochelys olivacea. The sequence goes on from NC_140414.1 coordinate 102,140,195, forward strand.
GCTCTCCACCATTATCATCAGTGTGCTGCAACTGGTCAGAAGAGCCACCTGCTTCCTGGAAACTCTGCAGCAACTGGCTTCTTTATGCATCTTTGGTTTTTGTGCTTGTGAATAAAAGCTGCTTTGAAAATGTCAAAAAAAACACACCAAAAAACAAAAGACCCAGACACAACTCAAGCCTACCTCCCCCATGGGTCTCGTAAAGAGATATCTCCCTATTAGGCACATGGGTTACACTTGGACAAACAATCAGGCTTCATGCCTGTCAGGAGCTTCCATTATAGGGTGAGCGAAAACTCCTCTTCACATACATGCAGTTACAAAGAGGGAGTTGGATATGGACCTCAAATGGAAAGGCTGTGACTCAGGCAAAATTGGGAGGAGTTTGTTTGCTTACATTGGATGTTATTGTTTGGTAATGTGTTTGGTTGGTTGACATTGTGTTGGTTTTTTGTTTGGTTTTTTTTGGGGGGTGGGATATTCATTACTCTGAAAGAGGTGAATTTTGGTATGATCAGAAAGCTAAACCAACATAGCAGGAGAATAAAACTGAAAGTGGTGGCTGTGTTACCAAGGTCACCAGGAAAGCCCCTATTATAATCACACATCATGTGATACAGAGGATCAAGATTTCCATCCCTCAGTTGGAATATCAGCTACTTTACTCTTGTCGCCAACCAGTTTGCTGTTTGCCTTCCTTGCAGGTGGTCAGGCTGCTGACTCTGCACCTCTAATTTATCGTACACCTTATTTTCATTTTTGTACAGTGTTTTAACTTCTAATTTACTTTTTTCATATGGTAAAAAAATTTTCATGGACAGGAAATAGAGAGAGAGAGCTGCAGATGCACTACTTGTGCTTCCAAAGCAGGCTGTTCATGCTCTTTATGAAAGCATACTGTGACCTACTCAACTCTCACAATGCAGGGGCTTCCAGCACAGCATAATGGGACAGCTCAGCACTTCCAGTACTTGATATAGTAGCAGAACTTCTGGTTCTTCTTCAAGTAGTGTCCCAAAGGATGCTCCACTTTAGGTGCACGTGTGCCCCATGCGCCTTTGATCGGAGATTTGCATTAGCAGTGTCCATTCAGCCTGTGCATGTGCTGCTGACTACTTTGTGCTTTGCATCAAAGCTATATTGGGCTGCATAGGCAAACTGTCCTCAGTTCCTTCTTGACTGCCTTGGCCTGAAACAGAGCTTAGCATGTGTGCATTATCTATCTAGATAAGACTAAATCCATTTTGTAAATCTTTTAGACTGTTAATTTCATTTGCGGACAGATCTAAACAGTCTGCTATTTTTACTCAAAGACTATCAAAATGTATGTCAGAGTGTATTCTAGCTTGTTACAGTGCTGCCAGCATTCCACCCCCTGTTGGTCTGTCAGCTCACTTGACAAGGTCTCAATCTGCATCTATGCCTGTAGTTAAAAACGTCCCAGTATCTGATATCTGCAGAGCTGCTACATGGTCTTCTGTACAGATCTTTTCCAGACACTATGCTTTAGTCTGTGCCACTAGATCTGATGCGGCAGTTGGCATTGTAGTTCTTTTCTATGTGCTGGTATTGATTCCGAAGCTCCCTCCTCCCTATCGAGATAATGCTCAGGAGTCACCTGAAATGGAGCACCCATAGGACACTAGTCGAAGAAGAAAGAGAGGTTACTCACCCTGTGCTGTAACTGTGATTCTTCGAGATGTGTCCCTCCATGGGTGCTCCACTACCTGCCATCCTTTCCTCTGCTTCAGAGTTTCCTTCTGAGACTCAGTGGTGGAGAAAAAACTGAGGGTGGTTCGCACTCGCAGCCTGATATAACCTTGGGGCAGGGCATGAGATTGTCAGCGGGGTATGCATGGTCAAACAGACACTGCTAATGAACATCTCCAATGAAAGGGGTGTGGCATGCACATGCACCTGAAGTGGAGCACCCATAGGAGTGCACATCTCGAAGAACCACAGTTATTGCACAGGGTGAGTAACCTCTTTCTCTCATGTTCTCTGATGGGTACAGAATTCCTGACGAGCCCATTTTTGTGCTTAACGTGATAACTCCTGCATGGTGATGGCTAAGCCCGACATCCTCAGAAATGGAGCCTTGCAGAAGCAGTTTTTTGTTGAAAGTAGCTCTGCAAGATTCACAGATAGTGTATTTGGAACTTAGGTCTTCACTGAACAAGATTTGACACTTCCACATCGTTCCTTCTTTTAATACAGAAGTTCCAATGTTTTCCAGCAGTCATTAGCCTCTTTTCATCTTCCTTAATGGCTTGAGGAAGATGAGCTAGATTTTTATGAACCAGAAGCAGAATCCTTTGTGACATCTACTGGGGTTTATTTTGAAGACTGGACCTAACACACTAAGTATGTGGCCAGTACCATGAAAATTCAGTCTCTTGAAGAACTGTGGATTCATGCCGGGCTTTCCTTCCTGTCTGCTCTCGTGAAATAGATCCAATTTTGTGCCTTGAACTTCTGTGTGTGAGTACTTGTAGTTCCCAAACATATATGGAATGTGCTATGAATGTAGGCAGCAATACAGCTATCCTTTATGATGGATTGTGTGCTAGTTTTTGATATTGTTTAATTTTGTTCTTTGCGTCTTTGAGGTGATGTCTTGTTCTATTTTGAGGTTACGAGGCATAGAGTTCAACATTACCAGATGAATTAAGCTGTCCTTTGTTCTCTGTCTCAGTTTAACAGACATATACCTAAAATAATTCTGAGCAACTGTAAATCTTCTTTAACATTGACTGTTAGCAGTTCAACTGTCAGCATTTATCAGTTTTTCTTTACATAAAGCCTTTTGATGATGATTGATGTCCTCAGGGTCTTCACTATTGCTACAGATTCTGTCTGGCCAGCTTGATTAGTTCAGAGCCTGCAATTCAGATTTTATATTTTAGCATTGACCCATATATTCTGTAGGTCTCAGCTGCTGAATCCTCCATCAGACTTTCCACAGAATCCTCCATCAAGTAGTCCTCCATTACTGCAGAACTGTGCTCTAGAGTTGTCATAAATATAAAGGGAAGGGTAAACACTTTTAAATCCCTCCTGGCTGGAGGAAAAACCCTTTCACTTGTAAAGGTGTCATAAATATGAAGGGAACGGTAAACCCCTTTAAAATCCCTCCTGGCCAGAGGAAAAATCCTCCCACCTGTAAAGGGTTAAGAAGCTAAAGGTAACCTCGCTGGCACCTGACCAAAATGACCAATGAGGAGACAAGATACTTTCAAAAGCTGGGAGGAGGGAGAGAAACAAAGGGTCTGTGTCTGTCTCTATGCTGTTTTTGCCGGGGATAGACCAGGAATGGAGTCTTAGAACTTTTAGTAAGTAATCTAGCTAGGTAAGTGTTAGATTATGATTTCTTTAAATGGCTGAGAAAAGAATTGTGCTGAATAGAATGACTAGTCCTGTCTGTGTGTCTTTTTTGTAACTTAAGGTTTTGCCTAGAGAGATTCTCTATGTTTTGAATCTAATTAGCCTGTAAGTATCTACCATCCTGATTTTACAGGGGTGATTTCTTTACTTCTATTTACTTCTATTTCTATTAAAAGTCTTCTTGTAAGAAAACTGAATGCTTTTTCATTGTTCTCAGATCCAAGGGTTTGGGTCTGTGGTCACCTATGCAAATTGGTGAGGATTTTTACCAAACCTTTCCCAGGAAGTGGGGTGCAAGGGTTTGGGAGGATTTTTGGGGGAAAGACGTGTCCAAACTACGTTTCCCAGTAAACCCAGTTAGAGTTTGGTGGTGGCAGTGGATATTCCAAGGACAAAGGATAAAATTAATTTGTACCTTGGGGAAGTTTTAACCTAAGCTGGTAAAAGTAAGCTTAGGAGGTTTTCATGCAGGTCCCCACATCTGTACCCTAGAGTTCAGAGTGGGGGAGGAACCTTCACAAAAGGGTTAAGAAGCTAAGACAGCCTCACTGGCACCTGACCAAAATGACCAATGAGGAGACAAGATACTTTTAAAGCTGGAGGGGGACAGGGAACAACGGGTTCTCTCTGTCTGTGTGTTGCTTTTGCTGGGACCAGAGCAGGAATGCAGGTTAGAACTCCTGTAAAAAGTCGGTAAGCAATCTAGTTAGATATGTGTTAGATTCTGTTTTGTTTAAATGGCTGATAAAATAAGTTGTGCTGAATGGAATGTATATTCCTGGTTTTGTGTCTTTTTGTAACTTAAGGTTTTGCCTAGAGGGATTCTCTATGTTTTGAATCTGATTACCCTGTAAGGTATTTACCATTCTGATTTTACAGAGGTGATTCTTTTACTTTTTCTGTCATTAAAATTCTTCTTCTAAGAACCTGATTGCTTTTTTATTCTTAAGATCCAAGGGTTTGGATCTGTGTTCACCTACACAAATTGGTGAGGATTTTTATCAAGCCTTCCCCAGGAAAGGGGGTGTAGGGCTTGGGGGGGATATTTGGGGGGTGGGGGAGATGTTTCCAAGTGGGCTCTTTCCCGGTTATATTTGTTAGACGCTTGGTGGTGGCAGCAATAAAGTCCAGGGACAAAAGGTAAAATAGTTTGTATCTTGGGGAAGTTTTAACCTAAGCTGGTAAAAATAAGCTTGGGGGGCGCGGAGGTTCATGCAGATCCTCTCATCTGTACCCTGGAGTTCAGAGTGGGGAAGGAACCTTGACATGGTGGCAGAGTGGTGGGATTAACTTGAAATCATTTTGAGATCAATTTGAGATTTTTTTGAACCAGAAGCACAGATTTTAAAAAAGGACATTTTTTTTTTCCCTTTGGGCTGCTGGAAAGCAGGTTTTAAGCTGAAAGCAGTTAGAGGGTTTTTTTTTTGTCTCTGCTTGGGGGCCAGAGCAGAGACAAAAGAGAATTGTCTTTTGTGAGCTGGAGTTTTCTCTACCTAAAGGCAGGGAAATTCACAAGTCTTCACAGACCTGAAGTTGCTTTTTAGCTAAGAGCAACTAGAGGGGTTTTCTGTCTATTTGCCTGGAGACAAAGGTGTTAGTTTTTTTAGGATTTTTCTGTAAGCTGACAATCCCAGAGAACATAGGTATGTGGTTACAGCACAACGTATATTTTTTGACAAGCCAAGTTTTCGTTTTTGTTTTGTTGTTTTCTTTCTAACTCTCGGGTGTAAAGTTCTTTAAAAACAGAGAGGCTAACATGACAGAAACCAAGGCACAACACAAATTGGAGTTAACCAGACTAGAGGCAGCGAAAGAGGCAGAAAAGGCCCTAGAGGCTGCCCACAGGAGAGCTATGAAGGCAAAGGACAAAGAAATGGCGGCAGTGAAAGAGGCAGAAAAAGCCCTAGAGGCTGCCCACAGGAGAGCTACGGAGGCAAGGGAAAAAGAAATGGAGGCAAGGGGAAAAGAACTGGAGGAGAAGGAAAAAGAGAGGAAGCATGCACTGGAGATGGAGAAGGTAAGGGCTGAACGGAATCTACTGGATAACCCTAACAATCCTTCCCCAACAATCCACAAATGGGAGCAACTATGTCCACAATATAATGAATCCAGTGATATTGCTGAATATTTTCTCACCTTTGAGAGACTGTGCACTCTCCGTAAAATCCTGAAGCTCACAAGATGACCACTTGGTAGCAAAATTAACTGGAAGAGCTCTGACATATTCAATAAGATGCCTATTGATTAGGCTTCTGACTATAATAAGTTCAAGGATTTAGTTTTAAAGCAATTAAAATTACATGTGAAGCGTACAGAGTAAAATTTTGAACCCTTAAGAGAGGGTCTGGACTAAGTAATGTGGCTTATCTAAACCAGATGAAGGATCTGTTAGATAAATGGGTCCAAGGAAGGGGTGTCACTAGCTTTGATGGAATGTGTGATTTGATAGCTCAGGAGCAATGCCTGAATATGTCCAAGGAGGAAATAAAACAGTGTTTATGGGATAAGGAAATGGACTCAGCAGAAAGTTTTGCTTCTTATGCTGATCGATATGAGCAGTCCCGGACCGCCAGAGAGGCGGGGCAAGCCAGAACAAAACAGGTGGAGGGAGGAGAGAGCAACAACCCTGGTCGTAGTTGGAGCGGATACCAGAAGGGATACCCTCAGACCACACCCTACTACCGGGGCAGCCCAAGGCTCCAACTACACACTAAGGAATACTCCAGACACCTTATCGTCCTGCCACACTGTTCTCCAGCAACCCACCTTGTCCCAGTGACCCGTCAGCTGGATGATGTTTTAAATGTAATGCGCCAGGGCATGTGAAGGCCAACTACACCAAGAACCCCAACAGATTACAGTTCATTGCACCGGAATCACACCAGAGGTCCTCAGGCCCAGTTACCTCCCATATACCCTTGGAGCAGGGGGAAACTGTGAGTGTGGGAGGGAAGAAGGTCACCGCATGGAGGGACACCGGAGCACAAGTGTCGGCTATCCATGGTTCCTTAGTGGACCCCAATTTAATCGACCCAGAGATCCAAGTGACAGTTCAACCCTTCTAGTCCAACTCTTTCAATTTGCTGACAGCCAAGTTGCCTGTCCAGTACAAGGGCTGGTCAGGAACCTGGACTTTTGCAAAATATGATGATTATCCCATCCCCATGCTGTTGGGGGAAGACTTGGCCAATCATGTGAAGCTAGCCAAGAGGGTAGGAATGGTCAGCCATAGCCAGGCTAAGCAAGCCGTGATGCCTAGCTCTGTTCCGGAAACTTCTACCAGGACCCGGTCAAAGGTGATGGAACCAGACCCCATGCCAACGTCTTCAACAGCAGTAGTGGATCCAGTCCCAGAGACCCAGACAGAGCCAGTCCCAGAACCGGAACTGGCGGAACAACCAACACCAGACCCATTGCCAGCACTGAATCCAGTACTTGCAACCCCAACAGCAGAGGGCCCCACTGAACCTGAACCGGCAGCAGCCAATAACCCTACACAAGAGGCTCAGCCAGAGCCTGAACCCCAACATAGTGCACCAGCGGAGAGCAGTTCACAGTCAATGGAAACAGCCCCATCTCCTACATCGCTTCCAGCGGGACCAAGTCTAGGTCCACAATCCAATGAGGAACTGATGTCTCCAGCATCAAGGGAACAGTTCCAGACCAAACAGGAAGCAGATGAACACCTCCAGAGAGCTTGGACGGCGGCACGGAGAAATCCACTGCCTCTCAGCTCTCCTAATCGAACCAGGTTTGTTGGAGAAAGAGGACTTTTATACAAGGAAACTCTTTCTGGTGGACACCAGGAAGACTGGCATCCTCAGAGACAGTTGGTAGTTCCAACTAAGTACCGGGCCAAGCTCTTGAGCTTAGCCCACGATCATCCTAGTGGCCGTGCTGCGGTGAACAGGACCAAAGACCATTTGGGGAGGTCATTCCACTGGGAGGGAATGGGCAAGGATGTTTCTACTTATGTCTGGTCTTGTGAAGTATGCCAAAAAGTGGGAAAACCCCAAGACCAGGTCAAAGCCCCTCTCCAGCCACTCCCCATCATTGAAGTTCCATTTCAGCGAGTAGCTGTGGATATTCTGGGTCCTTTTCCGAAAAAGACACCCAGAGGAAAGAAGTACATACTGGCTTTCATGGATTTTGCCACCCGATGGCCGGAAGCAGTAGCTCTAAGCAACACCAGGGCTAAAAGTGTGTGCCAGGCACTAGCAGACATTTTTGCCAGGTTAGGATGGCCCTCCAACACCCTCACAGATGCTGGAACTAATTTCCTGGCAGGAACTATAGAAAGCCTTTGGGAAGCTCATGGGGTAAATCACTTGGTTGCTACCCCTTACCATCATCAAACAAATGGCCTGGTGGAGAAATTTAATGGGACTTTGGGGGCCATGACACATAAATTTATAAATGAGTACTCCGATGATTGGGACCTAGTGTTGCAGCAGTTGTTCTTTGCCTACAGAGCTGTACCACATCCCAGTTTAGGGTTTTCCCCATTTGAACTTGTATATGGCTGTGAGGTTAAGGGGCCATTACAGTTGGTGAAGCAGCAATGGGAGGGGTTTACACCTTCCCCAGGAACTAACATTCTGGACTTTGTAACTAACCTACAAAACACCCTCCGAACCTCTTCAGCCCTTGCTAAAGAAAACCTAAAGGATGCTCAAAAAGAGCAAAAAGCCTGGTATGATAAACTTGCCAGAGAGCCTTCCTTCAAAGTAGGGGACCAGGTTATGGTCTTAAAGGCACTCCAGGCCCATAAAATGGGAGCATCGTGGGAAGGGCCATTCATGGTCCAGGAGCACCTGGGAGCTGTTAGTTATCTCATAGCATTCCCCACCTCCAACCGAAAGCCTAAGGTGTACCATATTAATTCTCTAAAGCCCTTTTATTCCAGGTTTAATTAAAGGTTTGTCAGTTTATAGCCCAGGGAGGAGATGATGCTGAGTGGCCTGAAGGTGTCTACTACGAAGGGAAAAGTGCTGGTGGCGTGGAAGAGGTGAACCTCTCCATGACCCTTGGGTGTATGCAGTGACAGCAGATCAAGGAGCTGTGCACTAGCTACGCGCCAATATTCTCAGCCACCCCAGGACTGACTGAACAGGAATACCACTCCATTGACACAGGTAATGCTCACCCAATTAAAGTGCAACCTTACCGGGTGTCTCCTCAAGCTAAAACTGCTATAGAACGGGAGATCCAGGATACGCTACAGATGGGTGTAATCCGCCCCTCTGGCAGTGCATGGGCATCTCCAGTGGTTCTAGTTCCCAAACCAGATGGGGAGATACCTTTCTGCGTGGACTACCGTAAGCTAAATGCTGTAACTTGCCCAGACAACTATCCAATGCCACACACAGATGAACTATTAGAGAAACTGGGACGGGCCCAGTTCATCTCTACCTTGGACTTAACCAAGGGGTATTGGCAGGTACTGCTAGATGAATCCGCCAAGGAAGGGTCAGCCTTCACCACACATGGCGGGCTGTATGAATGTAATGTACTGCCTTTCGGGCTGCGGAATGCACGCGCCACCTTCCAAAGACTTGTAGATGGTCTCCTAGTGGAGTTAGGAGAATATGCAGTCGCCTACCTTGACGATGTGGCCATATTTTTGGATTCCTGGGCAGAACACCTGGAACATCTACAAAAAGTCTTCAAGCGCATAAGGGAGGCAGGACTAACTGTTTAGGCCTATTTGACACTTCTTAGCCTTAACAGAGTGACTTACCTTGGACACCAGGTGGGTCAAGGAACCATCAACCCCCTACAGGCCAAAGTGGATGCTATCCAAAAGTGGCCTGTCCCAAAGTCAATGAAACAGGTCCAATCCTTCTTAGGCTTGGCCAGATATTACAGGCGATTTGTACCGCAATACAGCCAAATTGCCGCCCCACTGACAGACCTAACCAAAAAGAAACAGCCAAATGCCGTTCAGTGGACCGAAGAGTGCCAGAAGGCCTTTAACCAGCTTAAAGTGACACTCATGTCTGACCCTGTGCTAAGGGCCCCAGACTTTGACAAACCGTTCCTAGTAACCACAGATGTGTCCGAGCGTGGTGTGGGAGCAGTTTTAGTGCAGGAAGGACCGGATCAAGAATTCCACCCTGTAGTGTTTCTCTGTCTGAGAGGGAAAGCAACTGGTCAGTCAGTGAAAAAGAATGTTACACCATTGTCCACGCTCTGGGAAAGCTACGCGCATACGTTTGGGGACGGCGTTTCCACCTGCAAACCGAGCATGCTGCGCTACAGTGGCTTCATACCGCCATGGGAAATAACAAAAAACTTATTCGGTGCAGTTTAGCTCTCCAAGATTTTGATTTCGACATCCAACACATCTGAGGAGCATCTAACAAGATGGCTGATGCACTCTCCTGTGAAAGTTTCCCAGAATCAACTGGTTAAAATCGTCCTTGAGATGTGGAAAATATTGTTAGTCTTTATATACTTGGTAGTATATTTAGAGGTGCATGTGTCTTATTAACTCTGTTTTCTCCTAGAGCTCCAGGAAGAAATCATAGCCAGTGTTCCACCCTATCTCTGATTTGGGGGGCATGTCATAAATATAAAGGGAAGGAATCTATGAGGGATAGATTAAAAAAACAGTCAAAGCTTATACTCTTGTCAAGTTTCCTTGCCAGCGTTTCACCCTATCAAATCACAGATAGGGTGTTTAACCTTCCCTTTGTATTTATGACACGCCCCCCCAAATCACAGACAGGGTGAAACGCTGGCAAGGAACCTTGACCAGAGTATAAGCTTGGACTGTTTTTTTTTTTATCTCTCCCTCATGATTGTGAAGATAACAACCTGGAAAGCGTTAACCAAATGTAAATCTGTGCACTGCTGTCTTCCTGAGCCCTGGCCTACTCTACAGAATTACTTCAATATAACCAGGTTGCTCAGGGGTGTGAATAATCTGCATCGCTGAGTGACGTTGTTATACCAAACTAAGCTCCAGGGTAGGCAGTGCTAAATTGGTGGGAGAGCTTGCTCCTGTCATTTAGAGTGCCTTAACTAAAGCGCTACAGCATTCGAGAAACGATTGGTGTAGCTGCGCCAATGCAGCATTTTAGGTGTAAACCTGCCCTGAGTTTGCAGATATGTTTGATAACGTGTGGTGTATGAACAGGTCCATTTATCTCAATTGGGTGTTAACTCTGAAACCCCTGCAAATGGCTTATTAAATGTCAGCAAAGTGTTTGAGTATCAGGTGTAAGGGCCTGCAGCTGTGCCTCCTCAGTACAACTGACACCCTAATGAGCTAGCGAGGCGGACCACCAAGACTGATTGGCTGAGAAAGTTAGCAGGCCAGTTGTTTAAACTCAACAGCAGCAATAGCTTCCTGGCTGCTCAGCATATATGCTCGTGGACTTTTTGCCTCCCTGTGCTCATCTCTCTCAAGCCTTGCTTCTGCTCTGCTTGCTCCTCCACAGCTTCAGCCCAGATTCTGCCCTGCACCCAGCCTTATTCCCATCCTGTCCCACACTTGTTCCTGCCTCAGAACCAGCCTGTTCCTGCCTTCCCTGATTTCTGGTTCTGACCCTCAGCCCTGATTCCGTATTCCGGCTCTAGTATTCGGACTTTGACTCCAGTTCTGACCTTCAGCCCTGCTCTGGCTCTGGCATTTGAACTCTGACCACTAGGCTTGATCGCCTGTGACCTGGTCTCCTGACAGTTTGAGCAGTCCAAAGAACTAAGCAGAGGGGAACTATGCTGACAAGGGGTCCAGACCAGTGGTTAGTATGGATCCCTCCCCGGCCAATCTTTCCCTGCTGGATATAGGGTTGCCTGGCATGCTGAGGTAGAATGCAACACTGAACAGGCAGTCAGAATTTCCCCCGACTTGCCCCCTTTACACCTCCCCCCCCCCTGCTTCATGTGAGCTGAAGATTCCCCTGCCTGGTAATCACGGCACATTTCAGGGGTTTTAACCATTGGGCCTGATTCCCATTCTAACCACTAGGCATGACCACCTACAACCCGGTCTCCTGACACACACTGCTTGTCATTTTTCCAGAAACATGTGAGTGATGTGCTTATCTGACAAAAGTCTCCCATACCTCTACAGGTGCCAAGTTTCAACTGACCCTGCCCCATTTGCCAAAACCTAGTTTCCTTCCTCAGCTATCTCCAGGGTCAACATGTGTGTTATAGTGATTCTTTGTTTCACATTCTTTGGATGTGTTATAGTGATTCTTTATTTCTTCCACTACTGCTAAACTGGGCTCTGGTGTGAGTCTTTTTGCTTCCAGAGGCAAATAAACTGTTTTGTTCTTCAAGTTATTCTGAGCTGAAGTTTTTTATATACTTACTTCATTAAAAGTCTCTAGCCGAGGTTCCACAAGGAGTGTAGCAGATCATTCCTATTGTTAGTATGTGCACAATGTATTATTTGTATAAACTTTCCCAGTAGTAGACTACAGTACAGTGTAGGAAATCTGTCTAGAGCAGGGATTGTCGCAACAAAATTTTGGAGGCCTCAGAGTGAGGTCACCAATTCCTGCTGGTGGCATCTCTGACAAACCCATCACTCTGTCCCTGCCTCCTGCAGTCCTTCAGTGAGAGCCAGTGGAGAGCCGGCTGCCTGTGGAGTCATGGATAGGAGCAGGAGGGCTGCGCAGGGCAATGCCCCAGAGACTAAACGTCACAGCTGCCTCCAGTGCTGTGTACACCGTCTCTGTGTCTCCAAAGCCACAGACCACGAGGTGACTGCGCGGTGCAGGGCGCCGATCCCTGTTGGCAGTGCCAGTGCAAACATCAAGGCGGCGTATCTCGCTGCCCATGCTTTGGAGGCTGTCGTAGCCCCCCAAAAAATCCACTCGTGGCTGCATGCAGCCACAGTGGCCTAGGAGCGGTGGAAGCTCCCTAAGAGTGTGGGGGGGCCAGAGGTGCCCGAAGTGTGGCCCTGCCCTCACACCCCTTCCCCCCAAGGTTCTGCCCTTGCGCCGCCCTTTCTCTCCACCTCTTCCCCGCCCCCCATGAGCCCGCTTCCCTCTCGCGCCTCTTTGCCCCTTCCCCTGTCGTTCATCCTTCTGGCCGATAAAAGGTGGGAGTGACATAGCTCTCCCACTTTTAATAGTGATGGGGTCCCCCCTGTTCCGCTGCCCCTGTGGTGGCCACAGTGAGAAACGTTCATCTAGACATATTCTTAATTAGCTAGACTCACTGAGGCTGGCTTTCTGTGTCAGGCTGGAATCTTTGGGAAACATGGTATTGTTTTCCAGATCTACCATGCCATCTGTTACTATACTAATGTATCTAATAGGCACAGTGATTCATCATATTACCCTTCTCCAAATTTACAATCAAAAGGGAATGAATGGATAGAGTGTAACTGTCCTTAAGCATAGTCTTATGAGTTAGAGGAAGGTTATGATTTTTTCCCCCCAACATGGGCAATTTTTCTGACTAAAAAAGTCATTGAAAAAAATGGACTGAAAATAAAATTAAAAAAACCACAAAGGTTTTATGAAAGTAAATCTGCTTTTCCTCACAATACAGTAAAGAAACAAATGTTCTGCACTCCTAGAAATGAGCATAAAATCTTTCCATCTTATAACTTAACTCTTGACCATATTTAAGTTTTATTTTTCAATAATTGTTTAAAATTGGTCCATTCAGTTGCTCATTTTTTACAACTTCCCTTCAACTTTAGGCATGTTGAGTCAGATAAATTCATACACTGACATCTGGTAGTCGCTGTGTTTATAACCCATTTGCAGTATTGATCAGCTGCTTTCATGGTCACTATAATTAAAGTAAGAAAGAACCACTCCATAAATTCAACAGTGCAAAGATTGAAAGATAAAATGAGCAAGACATGATATCTGCCAAATAATGGTTGGATTTCTGGTGCTTACTCCATTTGTAATGTTCTGCATGGGACATAGAGCTTTGATATAGAGCAGTTAGTCTATCATAAAAATCCCTTAAGTATTTATCTTGAACTTTAAAAACAAACAAACAAATATTCTTCCATAACTTAGAATTAGGACATATTTGTGTTTTGTTTACTTGCATTCCTAAAATAGTTTGTTGTTAAGTCGGTGCAATCCTGCAGATAAAACCAGGGTAGTCTACATACAAACTGATGTGAACATTTCTCTTAGCTTTGTTATTAGGAGCAGTTAGGCACTGCTAAAATTGAAATAGTATTCAAATGATTGATTGAGGCAACTTTTAAGTTAGACACACACCGTATTTTTCCTTGTGATAGTCTTAAGGTACATATTTCCAGTTCAGAATGATATATCTGCTAGCAAAATAGCAGATAGTACCATTTCAAAATTATCTACATACTTTCATACTAGCTCAACAATTGTACTATCTGCTAGCTCACTAGTAAAGCTATCTAACGTTTATGAGAGACAAAGTGGGTGAGGTAATATCTTTTATTGGACCAACTTCTGTTGGTGAGCAAGACAAGCTTTCGAGCTATACAGAGCTCTTCCTCAGGATCATTTCAAAACTGGTCCTGAGTAAGAGCTCTGTGTAGCTCGAAAGCTTGTCTCGCTCACCAACAGAAGTTGGTCCAATCTGCTACTTTGCTAGTAGATAGATAATTTCGAAATGGTACTATGTACCCAAGGAAGAGCTCTAATTTGAAAGCTTGTCTGTCTTACCAACAAAAGTTGGTCCAATAAAAGATATTATCTCAACCACCTTGTCTTTCTAATATCCTGGGATGAGCTACAACAACACTGCATATAACAATGATGTTTATGAGTCAACTCAAGTGCTGTGGTTTGGGAGATGGAGATCATTTAGGTTTGGAACTCCAAATGATTCTTAATATAGGCACTGTCTGATTCATTTAACACCCCCTTTCAACTTTTATTTGAAGCAAATTTATTGTTCTTCAGAACACCTGGATTGTAATGTACTGTCATGACATGCACTTCAAGAAATAATAAGGAAAGAGTGTGTGTAACTTGCTGGTACTATAATAATTGTACATGGTTTTTATCTTTCTTTTTTAGCACTGCAAAATACAACATAATCACATTCCTGCCAAGGTTTCTTTATTCCCAGTTCAGAAGAGCTGCTAATGCATTTTTTCTTTTTATTGCATTACTTCAGGTAAGCTCAACTAAAAAAAAATCTGAATTTCAAAACATTCAAGTGCTAATACATTCCATAGATTATTATTATAGCTATTTGAATGTTTTACAAAAATTCCATGTGTCCATTGAGTTAAATCATGTGATATGGCTTTAATGAATTAAGAATAAAATGTCAGTGAAATACTGGATATTTTTACATCTCATTTTGCAACTGTCTTATGTATAGAAAATATTTCCTTACATGGAATTTTTATTTCTCATCATGCAGGGCCTCCTCCAGTGGCCTGAACTTAAATCCTGGGCTAACAGACCTTTTCTCATTGTAGAAGTCCTCCATTATGAAAAAATAAATATTTCTGACAAAGAAACTAATATTTTGGGTTTACCAAACTGAATTTGATCAGGACTAAGGTTCATCTTTTACAAAAAGTGCCAGAAGATCGTTGATCACAAATGGACAGGGCCTCAGTTTGAAGTCTTTTCTAGAAGACTGCACTTCCATCTCAAATACTGGCCAATTAGCAGAGTACTGATTGAGAGGAAAAGATACAACCTTACTGAATCACCAGGACAGCTTCTTGTAGAAAGGATCTTCAGGAAGTGATCAGCTCTGATCCATCATAGCTTAAGATCTGACACCATTGCAGTCAAAGATATTGATGCGTATCAAAACCAAGTAATTAATTTAAAATAGACATTTATTTTTTAAAATTTGAGATTCTCATGTGACATTTCCACATAGGTGACTCTGACATTAACTAGTATCAGTACCAATTACTGTGCCAAGTGCAGCAGAGTGATATTTAACTCTTCCATTACTTAACTGTTGAACTCTGATTGGCTTAGAAAGGAGATTATTTATATGTTTCATCCACCTGAAGTCCATGTTATTCAGAAGTGTTTTTTTTTAAAAAGGACACAATACTTTTAACTGTGTTGATTTAAAATATTTCACATTTGTTTTAAGTTTATAATGTAAAGGCAGACCATATAGTTGGTGTGATACATTATGTGTGCCATACCTAATGACTGAAGTTTGAACTGTGGACAGAAATAGTGACAGTTACATTTATATTTAACATTTCTAAATTCACCTAAATCAGTGTTGTTGTATATTAATTAGTCAATATATACAATTAACAAAAGAGGAAAGGTCCCCTCATCTTAGTGATATTGGCTGCATTTTGTACCATAACACTAGTCACATGGCACGTCTATTCACTCTCACACCTTTTGAGTAATGGTCTCAAGTTGCAGTGGGGGAGGTTTAGGTTGGATATTAGGAAAAACTTTTTCACTAGGAGGGTGATGAAGCACTGGAATGAGTTACCTAGAGAGGTGGTGGAATCTCCTTCCTTAGAGGTTTTTAAGGTCAGGTTTGACAAAGCCTTGGCTGGAATGATTTAGTTGGGGATTGGCCCTGCTTTGAGCAGGGGGTTGGACTAGATGACCTCCTGAAGTCCCTCCCAACCCTGCTATTCTATGATTCTATGAGTGATTGTCAAATATTCAGATGAATGTGGATGACTAGAGTTATCAGTGTTTGCCATAGAACTAAGCAGCTCCTCTCTCTGCGGTTACTGTAGCACACACAATAGTTCTTTGTGAACATTAGATCATCCAGCTATACTCGTGTGCACATTCAGTATAGCATAGGCTATTTGCGTCTCAATTTTGTGAGGGTTTTTTTTTGGTTTTTGTAATCTTGCATCCAGAGGTATTACTGAGGATGTAGGACTTGCCTTTTTCTGCTATAAATGAACATTTTAAATATGAAACTTTTTAGCAGGAGAAATCTCTATTGAAAATCTGAAATTCTGTTAATTAGGAAACGCTAATAAAAGAAACAAGTACAAAATATCTACTGCAATTTAAGACTATAAAAGAAGAATGTAAAGAACTAGGAACACACAAGTAAAAAATCTGATTTTGATTTTTTTAATACATGATTTTTATCCCCCTCTGAATACAGTGCTTTGTAAAATGCAGTCCTCCTTTGCCCAACTTACATCTAACTCCAAAGAAAATATTGAATAGATTCCACTGGTCATGGGACAGTTGAACTTTTGATCCCCATTCTTGAAAACACTGAAGCATATGCATAACTTCACTTATGAGAATAATTCCTGTGGATACTTTTTAAAAATTTAACCACTCATGTGCTTTACTCTGCCATGTCTTTTGGGTCTGTATGATAGTCATTACCTGGAAAACTGTCAGCACTACATTACAAAAGTATTAAACGATCCCTTATATTAAACAAAAGCGCTTTACTGAGACACTGGAAAGCCCAGTGTTCTTCCCCAGACTTGGTGTTGAAATCAGATTTAGCATCAGCCCTTGTGGGTGGGAAGATGGAGGGGAATGCTTCAAAATATCTCACCATAAATTCCTATATAGTTATGCCTACATTTTATAATTCAATTGCCCAAATAGAAACATTTTTCATATTAATTACATGTTGCATCCGATTTTATGAGAACAGGTATAAGTGTAATGAATTAGGGAGATTGAAAATAATCAATTATAGGCTCGGTAGTAAGAAGGACTAAAACGTGCAGATGAAGAAAATGGAATTGTACATGAACCTGAATAAAGTGGCATTCTTTTGCATTACTAAGTTCTGTTTATTATAATCAAACTTCACTTTGACCTACAAATGTAAAAAACATTTTTCTTTTTTTTTAATAGCAAATTCCAGATGTGTCACCAACAGGTCGTTATACAACATTGGTTCCTTTGTTATTTATTTTAGCTGTAGCAGCAGTCAAAGAAATTATAGAAGATCTTGTAAGTATTTAATACAATTATTTCCTAAATAAATAACCTGTAATATTTATGCATCTCTAAAATTAAAAATAATTGAATATATCTACATTCTCGAGTTACACAGCATTTAGTGCTTGGTATGAGGAGATTCTCCTAAACCCTAAAAATATGTAAAATCTCTTGCTTTAAACAACAGTTGAAAACCTTGAACAATGGTGGAGATAGTTTATGAAAATATATATGATACTGGGAGGTGATATCCATGTGGTAAATTGTACAGGAGTGTGATAAATGTATTGCTATTGCATACCAGTTCATTTTATCACATGCCTATAACCCCATTACCTGCCTCTAATCCATCTCCTCAGGACTTATTCTAAACTTTCTAAACAGCTTCAAATAGCATATTTGTATCATCTTCCTAGAGAAATATTTACTTCTACCTCTAGATATAGAATCCTTTCTCCTGAAAATTACTTCTGAAGTCTGACTGCTTTCAAGTCCAATATCTCATGTCCTTTCAGGGCTAAAAATGAGAACTTTATTCGATCGTAAAGAAGAAATCCCCAGATTTTCTAGTGTGTTCCAAACCCCTTTCTATCAATATAATTTATCCACACTAGGGGAGTTGTACCAGTGTAGTGAGGTCTTTGCAAAATCAATGTGCGGACAAGCCCCAAATTTCCTTCAGTAGTAAAAGAAGTTGGTAGTGGCTCCTTCTACCCCTGAGGGAAGTCTGCTGGTGGTAGCTGAAAGCTCCTCTTTTCTCCCCTTTTGGGGTGAGATCTGTGTCAGTGGGATTGGGTGTGACATGGTAAGAAACTACAGTGTAAGAGGAGCTGCAGAGTGAGCCTGGTGAGAACTGTATGTTGAGTTCCAGTCTGTCTCAATTCTTAGCATAGGGCCATCCTAGGTCAGTACTTTAAGCTTGGAATTCTTGTGGTGGGGAGGGGGAGGGAAGATCCTTCCCCATGATCCCTTTTTATTGTTTGTCTGCTACAGTACAAGGACGCAGAATTTTACATCTTTCTTTGAGGTAGCTTTTGCATATTCCTACAAATAGAATGTGTGCTCAGAGCTAAGATTCTAAGGAGCTAAGTAATCCCAAGCAGCCTCACTTCTCTTTCCTTTCCACAGCTAGCTATAGGTATATGGGTCTTCACTTTATACACAAAGAGTTTTGTCTTTGTCTTTGATGAAAAATGTTCTGCTAACTGGTTAGAGGAGTTATAGTTCATACATGTTAGATGCATTTTTAGATAATAGTTAATACATATTTAGTTACATTTTAGATAGAAAACTTTGCATAGCTTTTGTGCCGTTGTGCAGTTTTGATTCCAGACAATCTCCACGCAGCTTTAGGGCAATCATCCCCCCTCCCCAAAAAGACTGATTTTAGTTGGTGTATTTTATGCCACTGTATTTTTCCATAGCCAGATACACAATCTTGTAACCCTCTGATCCATCGTCAGGGTAAGGTACTGTTCTGTCTAACATGGTGAAATCAAAAAGCCAAAGTCTTTGGTGGCCTCATGCTCCATCTGTGCTAGAGGCCATCTTGGTTCCAGGAAAGTTCTGGTTAAGTGGGTTCACATCAGTTTGCAGTAGATTGGTTTTGCTCTTCTGTTGCCTCAATCATAAGATTAAGAGGAAGTAGGAGTGTTGTTGTGGACTGGAGGTCTCAGTTCTAGCTTCCTTGAGTCTGAGGGTGCTTCCAGATCTTCCAGCAATGCTCATTCCTTAGGATTCCATCAGGTTCTCACCACATTGTGGATGCTGGGATTTCTTAGTGCCCAAATGCCTCCATGTTTCACATTGTGCCCATTCTTCACTAAAAGGATCCAGTAAAAGCCATCCTTCAGATCTGGAGTATGTACCTGAGTCCTTTTATTTGGAGTCTTGGTTTCAGAGGCTGTCCTTGGTGCCATCTGAAAATGGCTTGGAGGCTCACCTGGTCAGTTCTTTTGCCTTAGGGGTTTTATGTTCCTCATCTGGCTTCTTTTCAGGACCTTTCAGGCTCCCTGAAGTACAACTATGCAGATTCATTTTTGTTCTTTGTATAACTTGTAGATTATGCCACCATATTGACAGGGACCTCCTCAGTTTCTTATTGTGATGAAGAAAATAATGAAAGTGTGGACTATTCCGCCCATCATTCCTCTTTTGCGACCCTTACAAAGAGACTTTTTGGGGATGGAGACTGGCTAATTGACTGGGAATTTCTGGAAGAGGAGGAAGGCATCAGACCTCTGTCTCATTCTGCTCCGCTCCAGGGACTTCGTCCTTTGCCAGGGGATCCCAAAGGTCACTGCATCATCGTGAAGTCCAGGTCTCAACACACCAGCGGGAACACCTGATCATAACTGCCACACCATCAGAGACTTCAGTCAGGGACACACAGTATCTTGCTTTGTTACTCTTTCCATTGTGTGTTCCTTTCTGCCCCACCGTTTTTCTTTGTGTTCTCTCTCTTTCCCTCTCTCTCTTCTGTCTATCTGATCCTAAGGTTAGCTGTACCACACAGGACCAGCACCAAAAGTTGAGACAGCCCATCCAGCTCTACCCAGCTCTGTCCAGCCTAAGAGGGACCAATAAAGGAGAAGGACTAGACCAACCAGATTACGTTGCATGATCCAGAGCACTGCTGCTGTGGTTGACCTGCCCACCCAGAGCATCTGTCTGTGACTGACCTGCCTGCTGGATCTCAAGAACATCAGCAAAAGCTGTATTTTCTCCACCTTTACTATACTCTCTTCTTCCACTCATGCCTGTCTGTTTGTCAAAAGTAAGAGAAGTAACCATCTTTCACATCTTGGAAATGAGCCACAAAACTAATCCCTCCCTGCTAAGAATTGTTTTCCAACTCAAATAAAGGACTCCCATTTAAAGAGATGATATGTTTTGGTTAATTTTGTCTTATTTAATTGGGTTAAGTTTGTTATTTAATTTTAGTTTTAAACTGCTTCATAACTTTTTGTAGTTATGTTCCTTTCTTTTCCATATTTTAGTTAACAAATTCCAAAATTTTGGGAAGAATTTCTTAGTGTGTTTGCCATGAAACTAACAAACCAAGGTCTCTGTATACCAAACCCTGAACCTTGTTTAAAGATGGACAATTTCAGAGTTGTGCTAACACCTTTGACTCTTTGGGCCCATGTGTTCCATCTAAATTAATGCAATAGGGCCCCGTAATGAACCCATGGTAACCTCTTTCCTATTTCATCTCTCCATGAAGGCAGCATTCTTGGTAACTATCACCTCGGCTGGAAAAATCAGTGCGTCCTTACGCCATATTCTGTAAGGACAAAGTCACACTTAGGCATCCTCCTAAATTCTTGCTTGCCTAAGGTGGTTTTGGATTTTAATTTTAACCAATTCATACACCTGCTAGTTTTCTTCCTGAGACATCACTCACTGCAGCCAAAATGAAACGACACACCTTGGATGTGGTGAGAGCTTTATATTTTTATCTGGACGGAGTAGAGCCATTTAGAACATCCCACAGATGGTTCATACCTTTTGCAGAAGGAGTTAGGAGCCAGTTTTCACCCAGAGATTATCCAAGTGGCTTTCAGACTGGATCAGGACCTAGTGTGCACACAGTCTCAGAGCTTCCCTTGCAAATGTTCCAATACCTGAGATATGGAGAGTGGCTTCAGTCAACACATTCACCTTTCACTACTCTCAGGTTCCAGCATCCAGATCAGATGCCAAGTTTGGCAGGGCTAACAAACTCACAATTCAAGTAAGGACTTCTCTCACTCCGCCTGTTGAGAAAACTGCTAGTTAGTTCTCAGAAGAGGAGTTGGTGTGGACATCGCTCAAAGAAAGAATGATTACCTACGCTATAGTAACTGAGGTGGTTCTTCGAGTGCTTGTTCATGTTGATTCCAATCAGGTGTGTGCGTGTGCATGGTAGCCAGAAGATTTTTCCCATAGCAGCATCCCTCGGGTTGGTCTGGGCGCCCCCCTGGAGTCGTGCCTTCATGGCCCTCAATATACAGCCTGACCCGCCACCCCCTCAGTTCCTTCTTACCACCAGTGACGATAAGCTGGAACCTCCCATAGCCCTTACTTTAGCAAGCGTGTTCAACTCGAGTTGTTTGTACATAGTTAGTTTATCTTAGTAGTTAGAGTTGTTGGGGGTCTCTACCCCCCTTCTGACTCCCTGGAGCCATGGTATGCCATGGTCCCTGGGGTTTAAAAACCGTGGTCTACGCGAAGTGCATGCCAAAGAGCGATCCACACTCCTCGTGTTTATAGTGCCTATGGGAGGGTCACCAAAAGGATCGCTGTAAGATCTGCTGCGAGTTCCGCCCTAGGACTCTTGAAGAAAGGGAGCAGCGGCTTAAGGTGATCCTCATGGAGGCAGCTGTACGCCCCCATTCGGACCCAGGCTCAGGGGACCCGGCTCATAGTGCTTCCTCGTCGACGTGGAGTGCCCCGGCACCATCATTGAATTTGGTGCTGAGAAAGGACGCTCGGCACTGGCACAGCGCATCCCTAGGCCCAGTGGAGAGCAGGCACCGGTCTCACTCGCTGGTGCCTCAGAAGAAAAAGAAGCCGGACAGTCGGTCACCTCTGGCTAAATCTAAGGAAGTGAGACCCCAAGCGGGCCACAGATCGAGATCCGCCCCATTAGGGCTGTGTCGACTCCTGCCCGGGCAAGGCAGTTGAGTCTGGGCCCCCCATGTTCACTGGTCCCTACGGGCCAGCAGCTGCCACTTCCTTCAATGCTGGAAACTTTCGATGTTCCTCGGGATCTGCTGCACCTTACGGCACCGTTCTTGCCCCCTAGGAGGGAGGAACTGCTGGTGATCCCATCCCACCCCCAGGTGCAGTCAAGAGGGAAGTTGGCAATGCTGTCCAGGCATTTCCCCCCCTCCATGTCCTTTGGCACCGGCCCACTCAGACAGAGAGCCTAATCGCTCTCCAAGATCTTGATGCTTGATACACTGACGCTCGGCTCCTCCATGGTCTTCAGTCTCAGAGTCTGACTCTTACCGCTCTCGGAGGAGTAGGAGCTGACGATTGAGTTCAAGGCAAGAGCTCCTGGTGCGGCCACCGCAGTGGCAGAATCCACCACAGTGGCCATTCTGGACCTCCTGGGCCTTTCACCAGAGCCAGGGAGGGATCCAAGGGCATCACTCCTCAGCATCTTCGGTGGCCTCAGCCACATTCGTCTCGCTGTCAGCCATGCAGCTCGCCTCGGCGCCTACTCACACGCCAATGCCATCGGCTGAGCGCCAGCGCCAGCTTTGACATCAGCGACTCTTTCGATCTCGGCACTGAGGACGACCTTGGTACTGACAGCAGCACAGACAATGGCCTCTCCACCTTCGTCGGCTCAGGCAGCTGGTTCAGTACTGGCTCCACCGGCAGCACCACTGATCTCTCCAGTGCCTGTACCAACGCCGAGTTTGGCGTTGACAGCCCCGGTGATGATGGGAGCTCCATTGGCACCGATGTTCCCCCGAGAGTTGCAGACCCCTTGGGAGCTGATGGCAGGGAGCAGCTACTGCTTATAGGGGCTTGCTCCTCGTTTTCTCTGGACAAGGCATTGGCAGATACAGCCATAACCCCAGCGCTTGAGGGCAGCAGGGTGCTACAAAAGTTGCTGCAAAGGGCTGCTCAGGGTCTGGGCATTAAGTCTGAGGAAGTGGTCGAGGAGGCTGATCCCATGGTGGGTATCCTTGCCCCCTCAGGACCTTCTCTTATTGCCCTACCACTTATTAAGACTATTGTGGATACCACCAAGACACTGTGGCAGACCCCAGGTTCCTTGCCACCCGCTGCCAAGCACAATGAGAGGCATTATTTCATGCCCTCCAATGTGTATGAACATTTGTACTCCCACCAACCTCCTGACTCTCTTGTTGTGGACGCAGCTAATCAGCATGAGCGGCAGGGTTTCCAGGGGCTCTCCCCAAAAACAGGAAGGCTAAGCGACTTACCTTGTCAGGAGAAAGGTCTACTTTACAGGGGATCTTCCGCTCCATATTTTGAACCATCAAGCCATTGTCAGCAGGTACTCTTATAACACTGTGCGGCAGTGACCAAATTTGTGGAGCTCCTCCCTTCAGAATCCTGAGCCAAGTTCTTGGCCTTGGTGGAGGAGGGAAAGCTAATCTCCCAGGCTTCCCTCCAGGCCGTGTTGGACGGTGCTGATGCCGCAACTAGGGTCACGGCTAGTGGGGTGGCCATGAGAAGGGGTTCCTGATTCCAAGTCTCGGGGCTCCCTTATGAGGTCCAACAGACCATTCAGGACCTCCCATTTGAGGGTGTGATTCTTTTTTTCTCTGAAAAGGCAGACAAGAGGCTGCATAGCCTGAAAGACTTACAAGCCACCCTCAGGTCTTTGGGCCTGCACACTTCTGCCACACAGCGGAAACACTTTGGGCCACAGCCTCCTCAGAGGTTCTATCAGCAGAACCCCCAGGACGGTTCTCAGAGGAGGAACAGGAGTGGCAGGAAAAGACAATACCCGACTCTGTCCCCTGTCCAGAGGATAGCGTTTATAGGGGCAGTACTGAACTCAGCCCAAACTAGGGCATACCTGCTGGAAGCAAGGTTTCAGGCCCTGAACGACAGGCCTCAGACAGTTTCCCACCATCACAGCCAGAAATTTCTTGAAGCTTCTCAGACACATGGCTGCCTGTACCTGTGTGGTGCAACATCCCAGACTCAGGCTTCGACCTCCTTAGTTATGGCTCATGTCAGTGTATCGCCCAGCCCAGGACAGCTTGGACAGGATTGTGACCGTCCCTTGCCCGGTCTTCAACTCCCTCCTGTGATGGCTAAACCCTCAGGAGGTATGCTCAGGGGTCCCCTTCGCCATTCCTCAGCCGTCTCTGTCGCTAGTGACGGACGCATCAGACTTAGACTAGGGAGGACATCTGGGAGACCGCAGGACTCAAGGTCTCTGGACTCAGGCGGACCTGGGTCTCCACATCGATGTCAGAGAGCTCAGAGTGGTGCGCCTAGCATGCCAGGCATACGTGTATCAGTCATGATGGACAATACAACAGCAGTGTTCTATATCAACAAACAGGGGTGTACGTTCCTCTCCCCTGTGCCAGGAAGCCCTCATGTTGTGGGAATTCTCTGTAGAACATTCAATACACTTGCAAGCATTGTTCCTCCCCTGGGTACAGAACAAGCTGGTGGACCACCTCAGCAGGTCATTTCACAGCCATAAGTGGTCCCTTTGCCCGGACATCACAACTTCAATCTCCCAAAGGTGGGGCTTTCCACAGATAGACCTATTTGCCACGTGACACAACAGGAAGTGCCAGCAGTTCTGCTACCTCCAAAAATCACAGCCCAGGCTCCAGCGTGGACCCATTCCTCCTCCATTCTCTCCTATACACCTTTCTGCCCCTACTGCTAATTCACAAGGTACTCCTCAATATCCGGAGAGAATGAGCTCAGGTCATATTAATACACCAGCCTGGCCCCATCAGCAATGATACACATCTCTCCTAGACATGTCTGTGTGAGCCCCGATCATCTTGCTCACACTTCTTCCCAGATCTTCTGAGACAAAAATCATGGTCTTCTTTAACATCCTAACCTCGAGACGCTTCACCTCACGGTGTGGAAGCTCCATGGTTGAACCCAATGGAGCTGTTCAGACCAGGTTAGACAGGCCCTCCTTGACAGCAGAAAACCCTCTATGAGAGCCACATACCTTGCCAAGTGGAAGAGATTTTCAATCTGGTTGGCGCAGTGCTGTTTGTCCCCAATGCTAGCCTCAGTGCCGCTTATTCTGGACTACCTCCTCCATCTAAACCAGCAGGTGCTTTTGTTGTCATCAATAAGAGTACACTTAACTGCCATTTCGGCCTTCTATCTGGGCGGAGAGGGCTGCTCTGTGTTTGCTAACCCTATGGTCAGCCGGTTCTTAAAAGGGCTCAACAGGCTATACCCAAACGTCCGTCAGCCTGTCCGTGCCTGGGACCTCAACCTGGTCCTTTCTAGGCTCATGGGACCCTCCTTTGAACCATTAGCGACATACTCCCTGCTCAACCTCTCTTACAAGGTGGTGTTCCTTAGCCAGGAGGGTGTCTGAGCTCAGGGCTCTAAAATCAGAGTCTCCCTACACAGTGTTCTATAAGGACAAGGTTCAGCTCAGGCCTCATCCTGCTTTCCTCCCGAAGGTTGTGTCGCAGTTTCACATCAACCAGGACATCTTTCTCCCGGTATTCTACCGTAAGCCTCATTCCAGCAGCAGGGAGCAGAGGCTCCACTATCTGGATGTCCGCAGGGCACAAGCCTTTTACATCGAGAGAACTAAATGTTCAGAAAATCGGTCCAGTTATTTGTGTCAGTACCAGATGGAATGAGAGGTCAGCCTATATCATCACAATGCATCTCGTCATGGATAGTATCCTATATTCGTGCGTGCTACAACCTGGCAGGTATTCCTGCACCTCCAATCACTGCACCCTCCACCAGGGCGCAGGCTTCATCAACAGCATTCTTGGCTCAGGTTCTCACTCAGGAAATCTGCAGGGCGGCGACGTGGTCCTCCATCCATATTTTTGTCACGCACTGTGCGATTACCCAGCCCGCCAGAGACGATGTGGCCTTTGGCTGAGCAGTGCTGCAATCAGTGGAAGACTCTGACCCCACCACCTAAACTTGGGCTTGTGATTCACCTGATTGGAATCGATATGAACAAGCATTTGAAGCAGAAAAACAGTTACTGACCTTCTCGTAACTGTTGTTCTTCGAGATGCGTTGTTCATGTCCATTCCAATACCCACCTTCCTTCCTTTCCCTCTGTTGGAGTAGCCGGCAAGAAGGAACTGAGGTCGTGGCAGGTTGGCAGGGCTCTATATTTCACGCCAGGAAGGCGCGACTTCAGGGACGGACTGACGCTATGGATGCTGCTAGGGGAAAAATCTTCTGGCTACCGTGCACGTGTGCATGCACACACCTGATCGGAATGGACATGAACGCCACATCTCGAAGAACAACAGTTAAGAGAGTGTGAGTAACCATTTTTTCTTCGAGATGTGGTGTTTTACACAGATTCCTCAACCTGCCCTGCATCCCTGTTAATTGGATTCTCACTTTTCAGGATTCTTATTAGTGAAGGATCTGAGTAGTGGTTGCAGCCTCCTGCCCCTTATAACCCTTGGCTATGGTTGCCAAGAGAACATCAGGGGCTAGTCAGAGTTACAACAGATACTGCTAGTCAGAAAGGATCTGACACACATGGGGTGTATATGCACCAAGAGTGGAATATGTGTTGACAGCACATCTTGAAGAACCAGTTACTGTAGGGTAAGTAACCTTTCTTTTTGGACTAATTACTGTACCTTGTCAGTGATCAAAGTGCATTGTGCATCATCTCAGCCATCCTCCATTAGGAGATTCCTTCAGTGGTTGGTTAATGTCTGTCAGAGAACCTGTCGCAAAATGGGATCTCAATTTATTTCTATCGTGACCAGGACATGGGCAGTCTGACCTAGTGGTCAAAGCAGGAGTCAGGAGGCAGGCCAGGTCAGATAGCAGGAGGTCAGAGTCCAAGACAGGTCAGAGGGCAAACTGAGAATTGAGCATGAGGAAGCAGGCAAGATCGGGTTACCAGGACATTAGAGGGAGGAGACATACTTGAAAGTAGAACCATGGATGGATAACTAGAGTCAGGCTGAGTCAGGACACCAGAAAGTGAAATGAGGGGAACAGGAAGCACGAGGCACACAGTCCAGAGCAGGGAGGATCCCACTTGCATGGACAATTTCCTGTTCCTGTGCTGGGTTTATATGGGAGCTATGGACCAGTCAAGATCCCCAGCATCCTGCCAGTCAGGTTCTAGAACTGGATTCCTCTATCGGGTTTCAGCTTCTGCCCTAGCAACAGTGAGCAGCTTTTTTTAGCTCCTTTTGTGGATCCAACTAGAAGACTTGCAGTCCCTGACAAGTGCTTACAAAGATTATGGCTGGACCTTTTGAACCTCTGGGAGAGCACTGTATTCAACCTGTTAGAGATGGCATTTTTAATCACAGTACATCTACAAGAAGAGTGAATGAATTGCAGATTTTGATAGATGTGTCTGCCTTCACTGTATTTCACAGAGATAAAAGTTGTCCTGTGTCCTGATCCAAAATTTTTGCCTAAAATAATGTGAGTTCTGCCTAAACTAATCTATTTGGCTACGCCTACACCGTCCTGCAGTTTGGACGATGAGGGTGTGAATAGCAGTGCACACCAAAGTGCTGCGCTATAATTCCCTCATGTGGATGCTGCAGGTGCAAACTAAAAGGTTCATAGTTCTCATTAATATAGTCCTGTTTGAAAAAGACTACATTAATGTGAACTAGGAACCAATTTGGTCACGGCCACAGCATCCATATGGGGGAGTTCAGCGTAGCACTTGGTGCGCACTCCTAGTTATGCTCCCGTAGTCTGAACTGTGCAGCAGTATAGACAAGCGCTTAGTCTCTTTTCCAGACCTTATTCCTTCTAGGGGAGAATTAGACTCCGTACTCTGTTAGAATTTTTATTTTGATCAGATGTCACCTAAACTTTTGGATCCAAAATAGGTATGTTAATGTTTTAGGTTGGGTATCAGTACAGGTGGGTCTATGGCTTGCCTTAGTAATGTTAACATTATAGAAATCTGCAGGGAAGCTACCTGGGGTTTAATCACATGTTTACACAACTTCCACTCCCTTGACTTGACATTTAGATCTGGTGCTCGCTTTGGAGGGCAGTTCTGCAGTCCTTGTTCAGTTAGAATTCATCAGCCCACCTTTGAGGTGGTTATATTGCTAAATAGTGTCCCAGAAGTGGTAAATATACAGAAGCTACCTCAAAGAAGAAATAGTTATCAAGAATAAATTCACTAACTATCCCTTTCATTCCTAGTTACAGAGAGCTGGCTCCACCTGTGCTACTAGAGCCATTGTAGCATATGGAAAGATTACTTTATCAATATCTTTTGCATTGGGAGAATGTTGCCTCCGTTTATTCACACTACTGCCTACCTTCCCTCCTCCTTTGGAGTTCTGTTGTCTTAAGAACTTTGAGGTTTAGCAGAAGGCACTCACATTGTGTAACCTCTTAAATCTCATCTCAGAAAATTCTGTGCCATGAAGTTTTATATGGTCCCAACGGAAACTACTTTTCTAGAAGACTCCTGAAGATTATGGGCACCATCCCACAAATGCAAGCTGTCTGCATCTTGGAATTAGGGTAGCTAGTGAAATATCCAGAATGGAGTGGTTCTTCAAAAGAACAGTTTAGTCTAGCACACTCCTTGACTTTGTCTAACAAGAATACTTCATTAAAATAAGTTTTTTTTTTTAAATTGCTTAACAATAACTTGAAATAATCCTGCCTGGTTTTTTTGTTCGAGTGGGATACAGGAAGTGTGTGTGCACGATATCTTTTCTGAAGTGTACATTTTACCTTGTTAACAAAATTACCATTTTAACTCAATTAACAGTTGTGCATTTTTATTACAGAAAAGACATAAAGCTGATAATGCAGTGAACAAGAAACAAACCCAAGGTAGGAACCATATTAAAAAAAATCTCTTCTTTGCTGCACAATTAAAAAATTCAATCTGAATGTTGTGTGTATAATTATGGTTCTTTGGTTTCAGATTTGTCAGTATTATGTTTGAAATCACAAAGCATACAAGCTTACACTTTTAGATGTTTAGAATATAAAGACCTGATTTGTATGTATGTGTGTGCATGCATGCACTTTGCAAAACACATATCCATTTCTGTCTTGTGTGTGTGCCACAATTGCCCATGCAAATAGCTATTTATACCTCCAGATGTTTTTGTGTACTCACAATTTACTGAATTGTATGTAAAAATAGGCATGCAATTATGGAGGTAATTTTAAACTATGGGACCTAAATGTTTAGAATTTACAAATTTGAAATAGTTTGAACACCACACTATTATACCACAAATTAAAATATAAATTTGGAGTAGAGGGCATTATCCATAAAGTTGACCAAATGTTCAAAATAAAACACTTTAAACACAAGTAGTTTACAAAAATACTATTACAAAAAAAAGTTTGATAGATAACCTTACACATAGTTCCCCAGTTTTCCAGACAGTGTGACAATTCTGTATTTTCTTATTGTGATGAAGTCTTGCAGCCTTGAGAAAATGTAAGCATAAGATGTGTGAATGAGTAAGGAACAACTTTTCTAATTCCTGGAACAATGATGGTCAAGAAGTCTTTTATAGGTCCTGACTGTTGACCCAATGAAAAGGAGTTGAATAAATTCCGATGGAGTTGTCATCTCCTGTTATTCCCTGTTATTGCTTGCCTGGAAGAAACACGTGGACTTGTGGATCTGACAAAAAAAAGTTCTCTGGGAAGGAGGGCCCCAAGGATGGATGTAGTCACACTCATCTCGCTTTTACAGGATGCTGTGCGGGATGCAAAACTTTTGATCTCTCGTTTTCTTAGAAGCTTGCCAAAGAGATTTTATGGGATGTTACCATCTTCAATTTGAAACTTAGAAGACCAAGAAATTGAGGAAAAAGTGTGTTTGTCCCAAGGTCACTGTGACAACACTTTACCAAGGAAACTGGAGACACAGACACCATGGACTAGCCAGTTGACCAGAACATGATGCCCACTGACATGACAGTACCTGAGCCAGAAGACATCCCCTGATTCCCCAAACTGCAGTTCCTGACTGACTCTGAAGCTCCACAGACCAAGCAAGCAGAAGAGCAGGTCCTTTTTCTTTTCTTATGACTAGATCCACAGTTCCTCAGTGTGGGACATTGCCTTTCTGTAGCTGTAAAGGTCAGAATCAAAGCTGAATTGATGGCTGACAAAGGACTAGCCCCCATTTTCCAGAAGCCCCCCCCCCAGTTTTGTTCTGTCTCCTGTAGCTACTGCCAGGGTCATGCAATCCAGCACTTACTCCAAGAGAGAGGGTTTAAAAAAAAAAAACCACATGCCAAATAAACATGCACAGCTGGTTCGTCTGCTGCCTGGAATTACCACAGAGCCGCTGTGGTCCTTTTCCCTGACTGCTCATGTAACAGGCTAGGACTACGGTGGAGAAAGATCCAAAT
Organism: Lepidochelys olivacea; assembly: GCF_965140295.1. Taxonomy (NCBI): domain Eukaryota; kingdom Metazoa; phylum Chordata; order Testudines; family Cheloniidae; genus Lepidochelys; species Lepidochelys olivacea. The sequence goes on from NC_140414.1 coordinate 102,170,493, forward strand.
GGAAGACCTCAGCTGTGTTCCTCCTTTTCTCTGTTCCTGTCAGAGGACACAGAAGGAGAGATTTGTGCCTTGTGGACATCAGTCAGCTCATCCACTGGCTTTGGCCACCTTACCCTGAAACCAGGAGGCAGTTCCTCAGGCATTCCTCACCAGCAAGGAATCTGACAGCCTTGCTGCAAATGTCTCAAAGGATGGCAGAAAAACAAAGAGAGCCCTTTGTTGTTGCATCAAAGGGCAGTGGGTCAGCACAGGGAAAACATAAGCAGGACTGGCTGAATACACCACAGACAGAGCAAGGAGCAGCTGGTAAGACCGTTCTGGATGCATATCCTCCTGCAGTGCAGATCTCATCATCATCCCCAACCCCTTCCTTGGTTGGGTAGTTCATTCCTCTTCCCTTAGTGCTAGAGGGAGTTAAGAATTTTGCATGAGGGGAAAAGAAGAGAATCTTCCCCTCAGGAAGAAAGTCTCTCTTGGAGCTCTTGAATTTGGTGTAAAAAGAGCCTTTACCTCAGAGGCTACAATCCTGTGAGTTCCAGGCAGCAGATGCAGTATCTCCTGCAGGCATTCTATCCGCTCTCAAAAGGACACAGATAAAGAGATGCCTGTTAGTAGAAGAGGTTCATAGGACTCCTCATCTGATTCAGGTTTCCAATCCCCACCTTCTCAAAAGGAGTCAAATTTAAAAAATGGAAAGGGGATTCAATAAATTTCCAGAAATTACTATCCTTGTTCTTCTGGAGATAGTAGTTCCTCTGACTCATTACTGGATGGCACCAAAGGCTCTGTTCACAAGGTTTTCCTACATGGAAAGAAAAAGCATAATAAAAGGAATAGAGTTATTTGTGTCTGGTTTTTCTTCATCCTTCTCCTCATTTAATTCATTTTCATCCTCATCTTCATGGGCATCACCAAAGAAAAAGAAGGCTGTTCAGTCTGAGTCCAAGAGAGGAAAAAAGAAGTCAAGAAGAAAGTCAGGATCTTCTTTACAGGAGGGAGGTGAACTCTTTGCCTCAGGGGATGAATCACAAGATTAAATGAAGCAGGAGGATCTTTTTTCAGCTGATGATTAGATACTTAGGTATTCAGTCAGATGAGCTCATTAGAAAAGATTCTAAGGAGGGAGAAGAGAGAATTGATCCAGAAATTACAAAAAAAAAATTCCAGCAGGTTCAAGATCTGAAGCACACATTCTTCTTGATGTCTTTTTGGACAAGGTTTTACTAGAATTTCATCCAGGAAAGGATATACCTGTATTTCCTTCTGCTTGAGAAAAGCCACCAGAACAACAAGGATTTATTATTTATTTAAGGTATGTTATTCTTCATTTCCCAGGCCTGCAGCCTATTTGACCTTTCATATGCAGATGGTTGCTAAATCTTGTTGCTTATTATTCTTCAGTATCACCAAAATCCACCTTTCCTTGCTATCTCCATTGCAACAACCTTGTCTCATGCCTTGGCCATCTTACATGACAGTCTTCTTTTGGCCTTCTTGCCTTCTCTGCTTTCTGTCTTCAGGCAAACCAAAATGCTATATCAAAAGTCATGTTCTCTCCTCTCAGTTCTGACCAGATCACCCACCTCTTTGAATACCTAAAAAGTATTTGTCTCCTGTTGCATCAAATTCAGGCTTTTCATCCTCACCTATTAGGCCAAATATGCCACACCAACATATTTGCGTTTATTTCCTCCTTTCCATTTCCAGTGCCCAATTCTTTCATTTTACCCTCTTTCCCAGCCTCAGCTTGGAATCTTCTAGCATGCTGTTCCCTATATCTGGAACAATCTTCCTTTCCCTCTCTTCCTTGCATTCTCTCTCCTTCAAATCCCTACTTAAATTTCAGTTCTTCAAAGTAATACCTATTCTCTTCTCATTAGTAATACCCACACTCTATCTATTGTCCAATAATTTATATTGTTTTTTTTTTTAAAATGCTGCATTATTCAGGGCAGGGAACATGTCTTCATCTGTGTTTATAAACTGCCATGTATGTGGATATGGTGCTTCTTATAAATGATTTGTAATAAAAATAAAAGGATATCATGTTAGCATTTTCATCAGAGAGCATTCTTGAGATTGTTTCCTATAGTAATGTTATAAGATTTCAGTTCAGATTGTGTTGTTTCTTCCAGAATCTAATATTTTTGGGAGCATCACTTATCATAATCGAATTAAAATGTGTCTTAATTTTCCTTAAATTTTTATTTCATTCTGCTTCATACACATTTTATGCTGTAATTAATTAATGCAAGAAGTATGGGGAATAAACAGGAAGAACTAGAAATACTAGTGAATAATCACAGATACAAGATAATTGGCATCATAGAAACTTGATGGGATAATTCATATGATGGGAATATTTGTGTAGAAGGGTACAGCTTGTTCAGGATGGACAGGCAGGGAAAACAGGGAGGAGGTGTTGCCTTGCTATCAAAGATGTATATATTTGCCCTGAGACAGAAAGGGAGGCAGGTCTGTTGAAAGTCTCTGGGTAAGGATAAAAGAGGTAAAAAACAAGGATGATGTCATGGCAGGGGGCCTATTAAACAGGAAGAAGAGGTGGATGAGACTTTTTTTAAAAAACTAACAAAATTATCCAAAACACAGGAGTTGGTAGTGATGGGGGACTTCAGCTACCCAGATGACTGTTGGGAAAATAATACAGCAGGGCATAGATTATCTAACAAGTTCTTGGAATGCATTAGAGACAACTTTTTATTACAGAAGGTCGAGAAAGTGACTGATGGACTGGCTATTCTGGATTTGATTATGATAAACAGAGAGGAACTGAACTACATGAGAATCTGAAGGTTGAAAGTAGTGTGGGTGAAAATGATCATGAAAAGACAGAGTTCATGATTCTAAGGAACAGGAAGAAGGAAAACAGCAGAGTAAATATAATGGACTACAAAAAGGCAGACTTTATCAAACTCAGAATTGGAAGGGAAGCAAGTCTAAGGGAAAAAAAGAGTTCAGGAGAGTTAGCAGTTTTTCAAAGAGACATTATTAAGGGCACAAGAGCAAACTATAACAATGCATAGGAACCGATAAAAGTATGGTAAGAGGCCACACTGGCTTAACCAGATTTTCAGTGACCTGAAACTTGAAAAGGAGTCCTACAAGAAATGGAAACTAGGTCAAATTGCGAAGAATGAGTAACAAGGGTAACAAGAAAGCATTTTACAAATACATGGGAAGCAAAAGGAAGACCAGGGACAGGGTAGGCCCATTACTAAATGAGGAGGGAAAGATAATAACAAAAAATGGAGCAATAGCCTGTGATGGGGTGGAATAGACCCAAAGGCCCCCTGCTGGAGGCCTCAAGGTTCTGCCACACCCATGCCAGGGAAGGAGAAGTGGAGAGGTCCTCCAAGCAGGCTAGAGTGGCTTCAGGGGAGGCAAACAATCAGGGCCCAGGAGGGCCCTATAAAAGGAGCTGCAGAACAAAGCACCAGTTAGTTGCTGCTTGGAGCAAGAGAAGAAAGTACTGCAGGCCTGGCTGCCTGGGAGAGCAGCAGGGCCATGGATGGTTTGCTAGCAGGGACTGGTGGGGGAGCATGGAGGGAGCTCCTGGCTGGTTGGTAGGACTGAATAGGGACTGAGCCTGGAGAGGGCTGCAGGAAGATAGTGTCTCCAGGGAGGAAGCCCTGGGGCTACAGCCCCATACCAGGGCTGGACTACTTAAAGACCAAAGCCCAAGGAGGACTAAGGAGAGACAGGCCCCAGTGGACCATATACCTGGAAGCGGTTTGTGCTGGTTCACATGCAGATAGTGTGACTCGGCTGGAGCGCTGTGTCACTGACAAACCTGCCTGAAACCCACTGAAAGGGGTCACCAGAACTAAAGAACGCAGACACGCCCAACCTGAAAGGGCACTCATGAGAGGTGGGTGCCAAATCCGTTACATAGCCAAAGTATTAAATGCCTTTTTTGTGTCAGTTTTCACCAAAAAGTTAGCAGTGATTGTATGACTAAGATAGAGAACTACAGAGTAAATGGGTAGGATCTAAGGCTAAAATAAGAAAAGAACAAGTTATGAATTACTTAGAGAAGTTAAATGTCTTCAAGTTGGCAGGGACTGATGAAATACATCCTAGAATACTTAAGAAACTGATTGAAGAGATCTGAGCCATTAGCGATTATCTTTGAGAACTACTGTCTGGAAAAGCATACTTAGAGAGTAGTTATCAGTGGCTCGTGATGGAGCTGAAAGGGCATATTGATTGGGGTCCTGCAGGGATCAGTCCTAGGTCTGGTTCTATTCAGTATCTTCACAAATGATTTGGACATTGGCACAGAGAGTATACTTACAATTTTTATAGATGATACCAAGCTGGGAGGGGTTGGAAACACTTTAAAGGTCAGGATTAAAATTAAAAATGATCTTGACTAACTGGATTAAATAGGATGAAATTCAACAAGGACAAATGCAAAATTCTACACTCAGGAAGGAATAATCCATTGTATAAATACAAAATAGGAGTACTGCAAAAGAGGATCTGGAGATTATAGTGAATCACAACCTAAGTATGGGTCAACAATGTAATACTGTTGTAAACCAAGTGAATATAATTCTGGGATATGTTAACAGGAGTGTTGTAAGCGCTAATCAGCACTGATAAGGCCTCAACTGCAGTACTGTGTCCAGTTCTGGGCCACCACACTTTGGGAAAAATGTGGACAGATTGGAGAGAGTCCAGAGCAGCTAAAATGATTAAAGGACTTGAAAACCTATGAGGAAAGACTGAAAAAATTGGTTTTGTTTAGTCTGGAGAAGAGAAGACTGAGAGGGGACGTGATAGCAGTCTAGAGTACATAAAGGACTGTTCTAAAGAAGAGTGATAAATTTTTTCTCCTTAGCCACTGAGAAAAGGACAAGAAATAATGGGCATAAATTGCAGGAAGGGAGACTTAGTTTAGACATGAGGAAAAACTTCCTAACTGTAAGGGTAGTTAAGCAGTGGAACAAATCACCTAGGGAGCTTGTGCGTCTCCATCATTGGAGTTCTTTTAAGAACAAGTTGAACACCGATCAGGGACTGTCTAGATCAGGGGTTCTCAACCTTTTTCTTTCTGAGGCCCCCCCAAACATGCTATAAAAATTCTATGGCCCACTTGTGCTACAGTAACTGGTTTTCTGGCATATGAAAGCAAGGGCTGGCATGAGGGGGTAACAAGCCGGGCAATTGCCTGGGGCCCCACGCCACAGGGGCCCTTATGAAGCTACATTGCTCAGGCTTTAGTTTCAGCCCCAGGTGGCAGGACTGAGGGCCCTGGGCTTCAGCCCCATACAGTGGGCTTCAACTTTCTACCCTTGGCCCCAGCAAGTCTAATGCTGGCCCTGTGGCCCCCCCTGAAACCTGTTTGGGGGCCTCCAGGGGGCCCTGGACCCCTGGTTCAGAACCACTGGTCTAGATAATACTTAGTCCTCTCTCAGCACAAGAGATTGGACTAGTTGGCCTATTGAGGTCCCTTTCGGTCCTACATTTCTATGATTTTCTAACCCTATAAAGTCTTGTTATATGAAAGGTGCTGTACAAATTAAAATTTAATTTTTATAATTGAAATGCTTGACCTGAAATAGCAGAGAATGTGTTGTTCAGTAAAATGCCATGTGAGTATACTGCTCTATTTTATACACATGATTTTTAGTAACAGGGAACACAAGAGGTGTGTCACCTATAACCAGAAGTTTTACTGTTGTACAGTCTAATTGTGTGTCTTTGCTTTTCAGTATTGAGAAATGGTGCTTGGGAGATTGTCCATTGGGAAAAGGTGTGTATTTGTTTTTTTGTTTTTGCTCTTAAGGGGTGTAAATTTTATGTTTATACTATCGTTTGATACAGTTGATATATTTGATATCAGAGTAAATGACAGTCATATGAATTAATTTACAAGTATGATGGAAAGCATTAAAATGTTCAGTTTTTAGTAGTGCTTTCTAGAATATTAAATTTAGCTTGTTTAATAAAATATACTTTTAGGCCCAAAACCAAATTCCTCTCTCAGGCAAAACTATCATTAATAGTTCAGTGAAAGGTCTGCCTGAATAATATTTCAAGGAAAGTTTTGCCTGAATGTCTTCAGCTCTTGGGATATTAGCATATGACATCTCTGTATAAGTACCTTTAGCACTATTAAAATTAATAGACAAGAAAATAGCTCAGTTTTTATATACTGAGCAAAGATTAGTAAAAATGTTTTTAAAGTTACTTAATATATTTGCAAAGCTTACCCTGTGTTTAAAATACTAAAACTTCAGGCGTTGTTGTGAGGTAATAGAGCAGTGGTAAATTAGGGAAACAGAAGTACTGTTCAAAAAGTACTACTTCACACAATGCACAGTCAAACTGTGGAATGCTTTGCCAGAGGACATTGTGAAGGCCAAGACTATAAACAAAGTTCAAAAAAGAACTAGATAAATTAATGGAGGATAGGTCCATCAATGGCTATTAGCCAGGATAGGCAGTGATGGTGTCCCTCACCTCTGTTTTCCAGAAGCTGGGACTAGGGAACAGGGGATGGATCACTTGATTACCTATTCTGTTCATTCCCTCTGAGGCACCTGGCATTGGCCACTGTCAGAAGACAGAATACTGGGCTAGATGGACCTTTGGTCTGATCCAGTATGGCTGTTCTTATGTTCTTATTTGCAAATGTTTGTCAAAAAAACAGCTTTCATAGATTTGTGTAACCTGAGATTTCAGTAAATTTGATCCAATCAGATCTTTTTTTTTTCCCCCTGTGAAATCATCTAATTACAAACAGGAAAGGTTTAATTTCATGAGGTTCACATCTGTTTGCATGGGTTACATACAAGTTAGCTGGAACCAGGAGCAGGCATCTGCTGTGATGCAACAGAACTCTGAGTTTAGGGAAACTAATTTCCTTTTGTGTAACTAGGCTAAATATACATCTGACTATACAACAATAATAAGAGTTCCCAATATCAAGGGAGATTAAAGTGGAATATATTCAATGCCAGGAATACAATGTGACTAGGCCTCATTTCAGTGGGATTTGGGGACCTAATACCCCTACACTCTTTTGAAAATTGTTGCCTAAATTTTGAACTGTCTTTTGGCAAATTGAGGATTTACCTATGAATAAAAGTTAGAGATTCTGTGTTTGACTGTTAACCAATTCCCAGTTTTCTTACAGGTAGATGTTGGAGATATAGTTATAATAAAAGGCAAAGAGTATATACCTGCTGACACTGTACTTCTCTCATCAAGGTAGAGATGCCCACTGATGCTTACAATGTAGAGGCTGGTTTCTCTACCCTGCATTAATTTTGTGATTGCTCCAAGGAAATAAGACAAACAGAAATATTCTTTACCTCTACCATAATTTTACATTTAGTATTGAAAAATAATCTGTATTTGGGTATTTAAAATCGTAAACACTTTTTCATGCTTAGCATATATAATAAATAAAAGGAATTGTACCAGTCAGTTTTGTTAGAGGGGTCTGCTAATCCCCTAGGGGCATTATATTACCAGGACCTTTAATGCATTTAGACTTAAATCTGTTGTTTGATATAGTGAATGGATCTGTTTGGCTAGATGGCAAAATTCAGTAATAGACAAATTAACTTTTCACTATATTAATAACAAATTCAGTCATTTTTAAAGATACACTGATGTTTTGCCCCATACAAGAAAAGTCTGTTTTTATGAATAGTTGCTAATCTTGATGGTTATGTTCAGATTTACATGTGTTAGTTTAAACTGAGTAACCACCAAATTATCAATTATGGAATTTTACCTATGATTTGATGTTTTTATGAACAGAGAATTTTTCATTCTTTAATATGTAGATGTTAAATAGAATATCTGTATATTCCATCCAAGTTTTCAAATTATATAAAGCTTCGATCTTTAAACATGAAACAAAAACTCAGTTTATATTAATCATAACATCAACACTGCATAAAATCATAAATAGTATAAACTAATCATTTTTATTTTTTAATGAATATTCTTAGAGGTTGTTTATCATTTCCTTGGAGAGTTTTATTTATGAAATCCAGATTTTACTATGTAAAAGATGTACTTTTTTCAGAATCTGTTTGATCAGGTCATGCGCTATTTGCGGTACCTATTCTAACAAATACTTTGAAATAAGAATTATTTAAATGCTGCAGAATAACTTATGTATTTTGATTTGCAGTTGTATGCATCTATTTTCTAATTTTGTTTATTTTTTTGTATTACTATAGGGCCTAGGAGCCCTAGTAATGGACCAGGATCCTAGGTGCTGTACAAACACACAACAAAAAGTCTGTTCCTGCCCAAAGAAACTTAGTCTGTAAACCAAGAGACATCAAATGGATGCAGAAAGCTGGGGGGGAGAAGGGGTGTAAGTATAAGTAAACAGGCAGTATTGGCCCACATGATGGGCAATGATCTCAGCACACCAGCAGCCTAACAGCTATCAAGTTTTTGGTAGGAATCACAGCAAAGGAGAGTTTTGAGGAGGGATTTGTAGGGGGATAATAAGATAGCTTTGCAGTACTGTATGCCTTGGAAATGTGGCAGATGATGTGGCAGGAAGCTGAATGCATTTCACTGGCTTTGTTTGAGAATAATCTTGGGAATTCATTGGAGAGATTGTGTAACCAATCTGGAATTGTGTTGCGCTGTCTGGGTCAGCAGACAATGGACTCAGTAATCAGACAGGGATGGCTATGGTGGATGGCCCATGTCAGCAGACTTCTCTGAGGCAGAAGCATAAGGTTTGTCTTAGACTGGATTCCACCGGAAAGGAAGAGAAGACATGGACAGCAAAGACCAACCTATTTCAAGATGATCCAGAAGGATGTTGCCATCATGGAGACAACTTATAATGGAGTCAAACATTTTGCTCTGGACAGACAGTGGGGAAAAATGGGTTGCCTTGTGTGCCACAAGGCACTAGAAACCCTAAATCTAAGTTGACAACTTGATCGCGAATGAGGGATGATAGGCCGGGTGGGGACTGACTGTAAAGGACCTTGCAAGTGGCTCCAATGGAAGCATTTATAACTTCAGAGTGTTTGTGCGTGTTTGGGGTTAAACTTTATGCATGTGCTTAATTCATTGAAGTTAATAAACCATTCATGTGCATAAAGTGTTTGCAAGATAAGGATCTTTGGTAGTCTATAAAAGGTGGTTGGGTTGGAAGGAGGTGAGTTGTTATAAATTGGGGATTTCTGTTAGTGTAGATCATCAGTTAAAACCAACATTTCCTAGTGATAATCTAAAATCAGAGAGAGAGAGAGTGTATATTCCTTAATTACAATCTATGGATTGTTTACTACAAGAAATGACCTGTCACAAAACTAGGGAGAGGAGACAGATTTTCCCCAAAGAGCCACATAATAATGATTTACCTTTAAAATAACCTTTTTTATTTTATTTTTCTGTATATGATATGAACTTCTCATTTTAATGGTCAAAACAGCTATGAAAAAAACTAATTTATTGCAATTAATATTCTATTAAAATTAAATCACAAGAAAATAGCTCCTGGTTTTTATATGTTGAACTGAGATCAGAATACTGATATTTTTTTAAAGTCATTGGTCAAAAAGTAACATTTTATTCAATAGATACTGTGAAAGGAATTTTCATTTGAAGGATTTTTTTAAAGCTATGAATCCTTAATTAGCAAGGCAATCTGTAGTATTTCAGAGGTCCTGATAGGTCATGGAATTAATGTCATCCAGATGTCCAGTATTACAGAGTAGATATCTTTGAAGTGCTGATGTAATAACATAAAATAATTTGGGTTGTAAGCACACTCTCTAATGAATCATTTATTCTGTTTGCTTTATGGCAAGATTATTATAAAATCATGACTGGTGTGGAGAAAGTAAATAAGGAAGTGTGACAGGTGTCGGTCCTCCGAGCCCCTAGGGGCGATGGAGAGCTATGGTCTCCGTGGCAGGCCTCAGCCACACCTTCCGGGCGTTGGGGAATTACCGGGGAAGGTGTGCCGGCCGGAGTCAGTAGCGTGCCCCTCAGGCAGGGGAGCGCCGGCAAGAGTCAGTAGCACGCCCCTCAGGCAGGGGAACGCCGGCAGGAGTCAGTAGCATGCCCCTCAGGCAGGGGAGCGCCAGGGTAGAGGAACGCAGGCCCACCCAACTCCACTGCGTTCCAGCCCAGGGCCCTGACAGTGGCAGGAGGCGAAAGTCCCGCCGCTGGGTCAGCGGGGCCGTCTGCGCCCTCTGACCAAACACACCCACCCCACGGTGTAGTTAGGCCCCTGGGCTACTTCCTACCCGGTCTCTCAGGCGGGCAGCTCCGGTCCCTCCATCTCCTCCGGGTATTCCGCTGCAGGCAGCTCCGGTCCCTCCATCTCGTCCGGGTATTCCGCTGCGGTCCACTCCCGCTTCCCCTCGGTATCGGACTCACGCTGGCCCGGGCTGCAGTCAGACCCCTCCAGGTCCTCTGGGTATTCAGCGACTGGTAGCCCTGGTTGCCACAGGCCTTCCTCCTGGTCAGGCTCCTCCTTGCCCAGGGCCCTCTGCCCAGTGAAGAGAGCACCTCCCTCTCTGGTGCTCTCTTCACTGGGCAGAGGGCCCCGCCCTTTGTACTTCCTGTCCCACCCTTCCCCTTCCGGGGATTGGCAGAAGTTTGGCCTGGCCCCGCCCACTCAGGCTGCAAGGGTGGCTCTTTACCCTCTGGTTCGGAGGGGAGCCACCCTGGCTCCCTACAGGAAGTGTTACTCTTTCTCATAAAACATGAACTAGGGGTCACCAAATGAAATTAATAGGTAGCAGGTTTAAACCAAACAAAAGAGAGTATTTTTTCACACAACGCAGTCAACCTGTGGAACTCCTTGCCAGAGAATGTTGTGAAGGTTAAGACTATAACAGGTTCAATAAAGAACTAGATAAATTCATGGAGGATAGGTCCATCAATGGCTGTTAGCCAGGATGGGCAGTGATGGTGTCCTTAGCCACTGTTTTCCAGAAGCTGGGAATGGGCAATGGGATAGATCACTTAATAATTACCTGTTCTTCTATTTCTCTCTGGGGCACCTGGCATTGGCCATTGTTGGAAGACAGGATAGTAGGCTAGGTGGACCTTTGGTCTGAACAAGTATGGCCGTTCTTATGTTGTTAGTACTTATTTCCAAAGCCTATTACCATTTCTGTCCTCCTGGGATAGAAATTTGTAACTCAGAGGTGTTCCTTCTCCTTCAATATCTTGTTAGGCAGCACAGCATCTGAGAAAGTGAAATCTTTTAGTTCTTTCTGAAGGTTTGGTGAAGGCCCCTTTCATACACAAACAATGTGTCCTCTCTGCATTATCATAGGAGTGTAGAAGTTGAGGAGTGCTCTGCTCTCTTGTTTTGTTGAGGAGTAGTGACCGACATTAAGAGAGAGACACAAAAAGATGCCTTGATAGTTCCAGTCATTATAGGATCTATATGCTAAGTATGAAAAGAAGGAGGGGAGATGGCAGAGTCATGTGAGGCTTGGTATACACTACCCCTTACGTCTGTATAAATTATGTCATCCAGATGAATATGCCCACCCCCCTTTGAGCAACGTAAGTCACACTGATCTAAGTGCCGGTTTGGGCAATTCTATGTTGGCGGGAGACTTTCTCCTGCCAACATAGCTACCACCTCTTGTGTAGGTGGATTTGTTATGCCAATGGGACAGTTCTCTCCCATCGGCAGAGAGCGTCTTCACCAGATACACTACAGTAACGCCCTGAATTTTCCTCATGCATGGCATCAGAAGTAGGTCTTTTGAAGCAGCAGTGACCTGATATGCTGTGTGGGGCTCCAGTCTTTATCCTTCCCTTCCACCCACAATCAGGGGGTTTAATTCTCTCCTGTATCCTAACTCCACTTGGTGAAGAACAATGTGGGGGCTATCAGAGAACTGCTTTACAGCTCTTTGATTTTATGGGCTGGTATGGACTGGGAATGGTATATGTGTTTGGAAAAGAGCTCCTTCTGTGCTTCCTTCTTTAAATTCATTCATTTGGGGATGCTTTTCGATATCAAGAAAGTATTCTCTTTTCAGAATGAGTGACAGAGATCTGGAATCAGATCCAGAACTTCAAGTTTGTGTGCCAGATCACTCTCAAGTAGATTGTGCATTCTATGTTAACATGGTTCTATAGGCCAGGCTCTATTTTAGGTTGCTAAAATGTGATTGGTTCTTGAGCAAGGAACAGCAGTTTCTGGAGAATTTTACTCAGAGTTCTTGGTTACTTTGGGAAGTTTTATCCCTGTTACGGTGGAAGGACCCGTATCTTTTTGAGACTGAGCTGACAAACTCAGAATGGACTTACATCACAAAGGCTCCAGCAAACGGAAAATGGACAAAAGAAGCATCTCCTTTATATATTTACATCCTTGTGATGAGGACTGTCTGAGTGCTGTTGAGATTTCAGAATTCAGTTATTTGATGGTGGGGCTTGGCATCCTGACTATTGTGTTGTTGATCAACAGGCAAGGTGGATTTTTAGATGGGCATCTGTGGTCCAAACATGTCTGCTTCTAAGTTATTGGGAAACACCTGCGCAAATAACAGAGCCTGAGAAAGACGGGGGGGGGGGGGGGTCCAGGAACAACTTTATGGGTACATTCTTAACAATTTGGAACCACGTTTCTTTGCCATGCTTTCAGTCCCCTGTACCAGATCCACAGACTACAAGGGAATATTTGTATTTGTATGGCTTGGTTGTTCATGTTAATGCTTCCATGGTGTTTTATCAGATCGCGGGGAAAGTTTGTTTTCCCCCTGTTCTGAGGCTAGAGGTGTGGAAGCTATGAGGACACTCATTTCTAAAGTTTGTGAGTCTCTCCAAGACAAGCCTATCCCAACATTTTGACAGTCCAGGTCTCTGGTCTTAGGGCCATTTAGGAGAGGTTCAGTACAGTTTTTTTTGTTTTAAACACCTTGAGGTGGGGACATCATTTTGAAATGTGGTGCTTGGAGGACCGATAAAATAATTAATTGAGTCCCGATAGTTCAGGTTAGTAAGAGTTTTTCATCAATTGTTATAAAGTTATTTGTTCTGTCAGCAGATACTCATTTTTGAATCATTACTATAGCCATGAAAGCACTCAGCTGAAGTTATAGAGAGATGAGGATTTAATCAAATAAAGTGTGTAAAATAAGACTAAAAGAATCTTGTGTTCTTATTGACTCTTCTGCTTGTGAGTCTCAGTGAAGTAGAATGGCCACTAAGAAACAGAAAATGTGCATCCCCAGATGAAGAAACAAAATTAATAAGTTAATTATTCATATTTTTGTGGCTTTCCTATCTTTGGATAAACTTAGTCTGTTTATACAGGTCGTATTAAGTTGGAGAGTTGAGGAATTTCTTTAGTCTCAAGAGTGACTTTCTTTTCCCCAAGGCTGCAAAGGGCTGACAGACCTGAAGTTTCCCTCCATCCTGCATTTCTGTACCATGACAGAGTGCCTGCAAACAGAATAGTTTATTTGTGTATGTATGTGTATTGAATTTCTTCAGAAGAGGAAAAATGTGTGCCGCATGCTTGTCAGCCAGATAGTGCCTTCAACTGCATCTGTTTTTACAGAAAAACAACAATGATCTCACTGGTGTATTAATCTGAGCCTTCTATCCAGTCTGTATATTAAGATAAATAAAATATTGTCAAATGGTCATTATTTTCCAAGCAATATAATATTATTATGGTAGCTTCTAGAGGCAAGGGCTTTGCGGTGCTGGGCATTGTACAAACATACGGTGTAGTGACAGTACTAAGTATATTTGGATATTATAATACTTGGGTATCAATAATACTTAGAATCAAAGTTTATAAATTATGATTGGATGCAAATTAAATTGGATTTTTATCTACATGTAAAGATACTTGTCGTCCTACCTTTTCAGAAAAAGTTGAATACTACTTCTAATGCTACTGTATCTCTGCTTTGGGACCTTTATATAAGCTGTGATTTGAGAACATAGGATGCTCGCATTTTATTTTAACTTTATTATCAAAGTTTTCTGAAACTTAGAATCTGTGTTTAAAGTAAAGCAAGCTGGTTGAGCAGAAATTTATATATTGTCTTCTGCTCTCTGACCTGATTTAAATGGATTTTGAAAAAATTGTCATCAAATGTGTCTATTAACATGTATTGTTTTTTTGTATAATAATTTCAGACTTCGTCTCTTTTTGTCTCTTTGTCCATTTGATTTTTTCCCGTTACTCATTTTTCTGTTCTAATCATTTTTAAACTGGGATATGTAGGTGGCAGTAGGGGAAATAGTGAAAGTGACCAATGGGGAGCATCTCCCAGCTGATCTCATCAGTCTGTCATCAAGGTTAGAATAAAACTGGTTGCACAGTGTATGTGGGTCCTCATGTACCAAATTTGAAAAATGTAGTTCAATTTTTGTCTGAATAGCTATGTTGATATCAACTGTCTTAAAAACAAACACATTACAGAGGTGAATCTTATTGAAATAGAAAAGATTTAGTTTATCAAAATATTTATATAGGTTATTAAAACATATAAATGTACAATAGTATTCCCAAATACTGAAAAATTGTTTCACTCCTCCCGAGTATATTTTTGTATTATATTCACAGAAACTACGAAGCAAATTTTCATAAAACAAACCGTCACTGTGAAACCATAGTATAACTTTGCATGTTGTACTTTAGGCAAGTGGAGAGGAATACATTTGAACCATAGGCAACTCATTGTTTTCGATAAATTATATAATATGACAAAGTATTAACATTTGATACATTTTTATTAGGACCCTCTGCACAAAGTTGGATGTTGCACATTCTGTACTGCATGTGATGGAAAAATAGCTCCATTCTTGTGTGTAGTGAAAATTGCATGTTTCTTTGATATACTTCAGCTTTATACGAGTGTTTGTATTGTGGCTGCACCTTCTTTTGTTTTTCACTAACAAATCAAACAGCCTGCTGTGATCTAACTGTAATCTGTTTACTTTGCATTCTACTAAAATGGTTGCAATTTAGCATGTCTCTTATTTGTAATGTCTTTGTTGCCTTAGCTTTTTCAAAGTGCTTCATAAATGAGTTTATTTGTGACTGTTAAACTAATGAAAAATTAGACAAAGGCATTTATTGAATCAGCTATACTAAAACAGTCTAAATGGAAGTCTGTCATTTACATTCTTAGAAAAGTTGCCCAAGAAAAAAATCAGTGAGATAATTGTGATAATTAAATGCCATATTTTAATAGCATACAGTGAAAATATGAAGAAGTAATCCATACATTTTAAAAAATTCAAAATATTTGCCACAAGATAAAGTTAATGGCACATTGGCTACTATTCAGCATTGATTAAAAACATGCTTTAAACTTTCTCTATTTATTTATTTAATAATATTGAATTTCCAATTTAATTTTTTAAAAAGGAGAGTAAAAGCATTTTCTGTTTAAAACCTAGAAGATTTCAAATCACCATAGAGATTAAATTCCTATTTATTTACTCGAAGTATTTCTAGTGACTTCCTGGGCCCTTACAAAAACAAAGCTAAATTTCTACCACAGATCTAAATTATTGATTCTGTGCTCCTGTCCAGGAACTGACAGCTGAGTAAAACATTTCAGAAATCTTGAACCCATCATTCCTGACTCTGCTGCTTATTCACCATGTGACCTTAGGCAAGTCACTTGATGCTTCTGTGCTTCAATTTCCCCATCTGTAAAATGGGACTAATAATGTTTACTCAATTTGTATCTGAAAATGTCTTACTAAGAATGAAAAGTGCTATACAAATGTTTATTATTATTTATTAGTTAATATTTAAGACTAAGTCTGTTGACATAGGAAATATGGTATAATGATAATACATGGCGGGGTGGTAGCATGAGTCTGAATAAATGCATGACTCTAGTTGCAGTATCTTGCATAAACTCAAACTTGTAGTCTCATTCCTTGAGAACAAGGTTTACATAAAAAGAGGGAAGACCTCTTTGGGAGCTAAATGGCAGTATATCAGTTGTGCATGTCTGTTATAAAGAAATATACTAATAGACCTTTTGCAAATGAACTTGAAATATCTGGAATATTCTGATCAGCTGTTAAATGTAAATTAGTGAGCACATGTGAACCTTGAATAGGAAGCTTTCTAAGTGTCTGGAAAACTCCAATTATATATACACGTTTTTCTTCATAGTTTTGATATATTTATGGCAGACATTTTCTGAAAATGTGAATGACTTAATAATTTTGCACAACTATTTGTCCGTAGGAGCTTTTTTATCTGAAGGCTTTTATTAAAGGAAATATAATATATAAATATGTTAAGAGATTACAGAAAGCTTTTACATGTCAATAAATTATTATATTTGTTACTGTGATATATTAAAAGATAATTGCTTTATTTTTTTCTAAAATAAGTGAACCACAAGCCATGTGCTACATTGAAACATCAAATTTAGATGGTGAAACAAACCTAAAAATTAGACAGGTAAGAATGTGTATGTTTTCAATATATTATTTACAGATACTTTAAATATCTGATTGTCTTATTTCTGTGTACAGTTATTTCAATATAAGGATGTACTGCTGTTTGTTAAGAAATATATGAAATAATGTTTTAGGAGGTTTAATTGTGACAGATTTTACAGAGTGGTAATGTTAAAGAGGGATTTGAATGTAAAGAAGTTCAGTGGCTGTTAGTGAGTAAAAATGTTCAAAAGCCCAAAAGTGACTTAGGAGCTTAAGGGGCAGATATTAAAGATTTTTAGGCCCTAAGTTCTATTTTCAAAAATAACATGGGCATTCAGAAGCCTAAGTCTCATTGAGTATCTAAATTGCTTTTTATATGGGACTTAGGCTTCTAAGTCATTTAGGCAATTCTGAAAATTTCACCTCCAGGCTTAAAGGATAATGTGGAAAAAAGCATAAAGATAAAAGGTTAGAAGTAGGCTACAAAGGCACTTGTGATACAAAATGTATGGGTAACAAGAGGAAGGGAACAGAGTTGAGCCTTGAAGGTGACTATGATAAGCGTGAACAGATAGTGAGAAAATTGCAGTAGTGATGTAGGGGATGATCAACACAAAGACAAGAATTTTGACTAGAGGGTCAGAAAGGTAGTGTCAGATTACTGAGATTTTTTAGCGAAAGAGGAAGGGAATTGTTGGCAGTATGGAAATGTGGTGAGATGGAGGAATTTAGGTAATATGACACAAAGATTGTAAATTTGTGTGATTAGGAGAATGAAGTTAACAACAATAGTGAAGAAAGGAAGTAATGGAGAGAATTTGATACGAAAAGATTTGAGGTTCACTTTTAGTTACTTTGAGTTTGAGATTGAAAAAAGAGAGTGCAAGAGTGGAGAGATAGTTGAGTCACCTATACACAAATGATAGTTGAAGCTGTGTGTAAGCAGCTGAGGTAATCTAGAGATCAAATTATGAGATTTTGAAATTTATAGAAATAGAATCATAAGGTTAGAAGGGACTGCAAGGGTTATTTAGTGTCTAACCCCCTGCCTAGGTGCAGGATTTGTTGTGTCTAAACCAATGGTGGGCAATCTGCACTGCCGCATGCAGCCTGTCAGGATAATCCGCTGGCGGGTTGCAAGATAGCTTATTTATATTGACCGTCCACAGGCACAGCTGCCTGCACCTCCCAGTGGCCGCGGTTTGCCATTCCTGGCCAATGGGAGCTGCGAGAAGTGGCACGGGCCATAGGGACGTCCTGGCTGCTGCTTCCCGCAGCTCCGATTGGCCGGGAACAGCGAACCTCGGCCACTGGGAGCTGCAGGCGGCCGTGCCTGCGTAAGGTCAATATAAACAAACTATCTCGCGGCCCGTAGCGGATTACACTGACAGGGTGCAGATTGTCCACCACTGGTCTAAACCATCCAAGACAGGTGGGTATCCAGCCTCCTTTTGAAAACCTCCAGTGAAGGAGCTTCCACAACCTCCCTAGGCAGTCTGTTCCATTGTTTTATTGTTCTTACAATATGGAAGTTTTTCCTGAGATTTAATCTAAATCTGCTGTGCAGTAGTTTGAACCCGTTGCCTCTTGTCCTTCCCTCTGTGGCAAGAGAGAACAACTTTTCTCCATCTTTATGGCAGCCTTTCAAGTATTTGAACACTGCTGTCCTATCCCCTTAATCTCCGCTTTTTCATACTGAACATACTCAGTTCCCCAGTCTTTGTTCATATGACTTGCATTCCATCCCTTTGATCATCTATGTCACCTCTGGATCCCTTTTGGTTAATCTACATTGTTTCTATACATTGGTGACCAAAATTAGACACAGTAATCCAGCCAAGGCCTAACCAGTGCTGAATAGAGCGGTAATGTCACCTCCTGTGACTTGCATGCTATGCCTCTGTTAATGCAACCTAAAATAGCATTTGCTTTTTTTGCAACAACATTGCATTGCTGACCCATGCTGAGGTTGTGATCCACCACAACTCCCAGATCCTTCTCAGCAGTGCTGCTGCCATGCCAGTTATCCCCCATTCTGTATTTATACATTTGGGTTTTCTTCCCTAAGTATAGCACCTTACCTTTGTCTTCATGGAATTTCATTAGCTTCATAGTCTGTTGTGTATATATGTAGAAAAGCTTCCTAAATATAAAGGTATCAATCAAATTTTCAGTGTATACTGTACATATATTACTTCATTCTAGAAACTAATGCCATGGTGATGAATTTTAAACAATTTATATTATGTATTCCAAGCTGTAGAGCCAGACTGTGACTTCTTAAGCCTTGTCTTGCTTTTTTTGGAGAGGGAAAGCATGGTGAAGGAGGGCTGCACATGAGTGACAGCCTGACTACCCCAGAATTTCTCTTAAGAGTCAGAAAGAGAACATGATGCAGATCTATCAGCCTTTTGAAGGATGCGGAAAGCATTCTCCTCCATACTGGGGCACCTCCGCTGCCTGGTGTGGATGGATGTTTGTTTGGGGTTATGACTCTATCTTTCATCCAGATCTCTTTCAAGAGGATAGTGCTACCATAATTACTGGCAAAGAGCTGTGCCTGTGCTCTCTGATACCATTCTGCTGAGCTCCCTTCCCCTGTTGTGCAATGTGTGCAATGCTAGACAATCTATTGTATAATATATAGGTTAACTTATTATTTTATATTTTGTTTGTTGTAAATTACTTTTATAATATAGTGTTACAACAAACTTTGTTTACAGGGTTTGCCATTGACATCGGATATAAAAGACATTGACAGTTTGATGATACTTTTGGGGAGAATTGAATGTGAAAGCCCAAATCGACATCTGTATGATTTTGTTGGAAATATCAGACTAGATGGGCATGGGTATGTAAACATCTGAGTAAAACATTTCAATATATTTTAAAACCTATTGTTAAATCTCTTGAATTGTGGTACAAATAGCTGAGTCCTTCCTCTGCTAACATAAAGAAAAGGAGTACTTGTGGCACCTTAGAGACTAACCAATTTATTTGAGCATAAGCTCATGAAAGCTTATGCTCTAATACATTTGTTAGTCTCTAAGGTGCCACAAGTACTCCTTTTCTTTTTGAAAATACAGACTAACACAGCTGTTACTCTGAAATCAGCTAGCATAGTTTCCTTTTCAACTGAGATTCTAATGTAAAAGGTTATATTTGTGATACCAGGAACTTTAGGTCACATAGTAAGCAACTTTCAGATGCTAATAATATAAATATAAAGCAATGCTAATTATAAATTCATTCAAAAGATGATTTTTGAAATCTATCTTAATCACGCATCCTGCTAATCTCTTCCATTCCCTCATGCTTTAGCTGGGGAGTCTTTATTCTACAAGTTGGATGTAAAAAGGTCTCTTGGCTTGTGTCTGGAATGGACCAAATCCTTTAGTATGTACATATACATTTTTGTTTAATTTGACAAGAATACATTAAGTCAAATTGTGTTCAAGAGAACTGTCTGAATGTCTGCCTGATTTTCCATTGTTACTCATCAGGTATTTATCTAAAGATAGACAGCCTAAGTGTGGTTTCAATACCCAGATTTGCAGCGTAGCTTCATGGGAGTTCTCAAGATACCTGATGCTTACAGAACGTTGAATAGAGTCTGTTGTGGTGTAAAAACAAGTTTGGCTTATTAATGTGACAAAATGAACCTCTATGTTCAGAGTAGCCCAGTTCTGTATCCCCCAAGTCTTATTTTATAGGCTCTCTCTATTTCTGTAGTTGAAAGTTGGAGAGGTATTTTATTGCTCTGTATACAATATTTTTCCTGTTTACATTTAGTGATAATATGTGTTTTGTTTAAGAACTTCGGTTTGGTGGTTGGTTTTTATTTTTGTTTTGTTTTTTTGATCCTGTAATCAATTTTTAGCAATTTTTTGTTTATATATCATTTTTATTTACTAATTTCTTACAGATGCATTCCTGGAGTTTTCAGTTGCAAGAGTGTGGATCTGTTATAATTCTACTATACTTGTCATTAAAGAAGAGCAAAACACTTACCTAGAATTCTTCTCTGAAGGTAATAATTATAATGGATCCACACGTCCATCCTCTTTCCTGTTAGGAAAAAAGTGTATTTTTGTTCTAAATTTCATTGAATTTTTTTAATTTGGTTTAAAAAGAATGTTGAAAGTGCTACTGGCTGTTATGCCTCAACAGCATGTAGGAGCATGCCATCTGCTGGTAAAGCGATATAATATTTCAGAAATTTAATTTTGGAGTTTTTGGAACAAGCTTTTTGTGCAAAAGGATAGTCCCAAAAGTGTGGCTCTAGTGTAATATGTACCTTCAGAGAACAAGAATTAAAGGTAAACAGTTTTTTTTTTCTGGATCCTGTCCTCTTCCCCACTGTAAGAAATTTGCATTGTACTTCTTCCTGCAAATACTAGAAGTAGGTCAGACTTGTCCACCAGCTTTAAGGCTTTGGTCAGGCCCCTTTTGCTTTTGTGCCAGATTCTGTGCCTCTGATAGGGTAACCAGAGTGACAGTTTGGTGTTCCCACATTATCAATTACAATCCTACCTTTTTAAAGCTGATTTGGGGGCATCAGTTATCAAAATGTTTCTCCCCATTTTCTCCTCTCCTTTAAAAAACAGAAATTTAAGGGACTCTAGTCCCTGAATAAAATCTCCGACTGGGCTCCTTCTTTCTGTTTGTTCTCCCACTGTGGTAAAGCAAGCCAAAGAGGGCAAAGGCAACAGCTAAGAGGTGCTCCAACTGACAAGGAAATCCTCTCAGTAGCCTCTGAAGTTGAGCTCCACCACAATCACTCCACTCTTTGGACCCTTAATATGCCTCAGGATGGGTCTCAAAGTCTGATGGCTTGTTGAGACCTCTGAATCCTCTTTTAACCAGCAATATTCCAATGAAGACACTTCCACAAGTCAGCCCTCTTCAGTTGTTGGGATTTGGCAAAATACTGCATCAATCAAAAATTTGTCAGGGGTAAGTCAAAACTGTCCTCAGGCCAGTCTATAAAGGGAGATGCACCCCAGATTCTAAAAAGAGGGTGTTTGAATCACTTAGAAGGTACATGGCATATTTTCTCCCTTCCTTTCTTCCCAATCATAAGATCTGGACTCTCTGGGGATGCTTCCTTACATTTTCCCTCTAAACTTATGTATCAGATGATATGATGTGCCATTACCTCGTGGGGTAAAACCCAAAAGAGAACAACAGAAAAGAGGCCAGTGACCTGACTTGGGACCCAGCAAAAAAGGCAAAAGAAGGTAAAAAGCACTGCAGATCTTTTTCAACTTCCATGAGCTTTGGCTCTTCTCTCAAAGAAGTGGGGGAGCTCTTGGCTTTGGGTCAAGAATACTCCAAGCTAGCTTTAGGAGGAAACCCACTAGCATCTCCTGCAAAGTTCTTCACCCAGACATATTTGAAACCATGATGAGTAAGAGGGTGGCCACCATTAAAATCTGGCCAGAGAAATAGGATGAGGAGATTAAAATTACAAGCAAATACCTATTATCCAAAACTAAAACAACTTTACCATCCCTCTTCATCTCTCCTTTGATGAGCATTAGTTAGGAATACGAAATGCTTGATAAGGAAGAAGTGTTGGTCACTAAGCCCCGAAATTCTACAGGATCTTAGAACCCAAAGGTTCATCCTTCATCCTCCCAAGTATCAATGCAGTAGTTTCAACCCTGGCAAAGAGGCAGGTTGATGGGAATGGATTTCATCTTAAATAATCCTCTAGACAGGAAGGTAGAAGCTCCAGTTAGAAGTGACTTCAAAGCTTCTTCAGCAGCCTTCCAGCCCACTGGAAACAATGTGCTTTGCTAGAGCCACTGTGTCCTGTTGAAGAGACCTAAAAAATCTAACCCCCCAGAAACAGGACAAATGATATACAGTACTTAAGAAAATATCCTTAGCTACTACAATTACAATGAATGAATTCATGGACCCCATGAGGCTGCCAGTGAAATGTCTGGCTACTAACTTAGTGATCAGACCCCAACTCTGGCTTAAGACCTCAACAATTGTTAACTATTCAAAGCAACTCCTTTGTGGCTCAAAATGTTTGTGTTCAAGGTGACGCTTGGCGAAATAGTATTTAACACATACAAATCAAAGAGTTTGCTCTTAAGTCCAGTTCAAGAACAATAACAAGACATCTTACAAAGGCAGAAGTTCCCTTCATTCATATGCAGAATAAAAGTATGAGAGAGAGAGAGAGAGAGAGAGAGAGAGAGAGAGAGAGAGAAGGGACTCCTGTTATTCTATAGTTAAAACCAGGGTCTGAAACAATTGAGGAAAACTCAGCTCAGGGAATGACTCCAAATCTGTCTTCCAGTTCAAACAGTATGATTGCAAAGAATCTGCCTCTGTCCAGAAATAGATCTAAGAGGCAGGATATCCCACTTCTCAATGTATTTCATTCAGGTAAGTACAAAAGAAAATGTAGCACAGATGTCCTCTGGAGTTCTAGGCTCCTCCACATCCTTTTTTTATACTCTCTTCAATGTTGAGAGATTATGAGAAACATAAAATCATCCTGATGGAGATCTTGCACCTCCTACATCTAAAAGCAATAGAATCTGTTTATAGAAGATGATTAGGATTCTGTTCCATATTATTCATAGTAACAAAAAGATGAGGAAGAGTCCATATAGTCATAAACCTCTTAAGGCTGAACTGATTAATGAAGAAGACAGGATTCAGGTTAGAGACTTTAACTTCTGTCACAGCATTCAGTCTCTTCAGCAGCTCTGCTAACATTGGTAGATCTGGCAGAAACTTCTCTTCATATTCCAGTCAAGCCCTTAATTTTTGTGAAGGTATTGTTAGTGGAAATAGGTTGGCTTTGTTGCAAGGATAGGTTCCTGGGTTATTGGTTCTGTTGTGTGGTGTGTGGTTGCTGGTGAGTATTTGCTTCAGGTTGGGGGGCTGTCTGTAAGGAAGGACTGGCCTGTCTCCCAAGATCTGTGAGAGTGATTGGTCGTCCTTCAGGATAGCTCTCATCCCCTAATGCCCCTGCTCTACTTGCGCTACATTGATGACATCTTCATCATCTGGACCCATGGAAAAGAAGCTCTTGAGGAATTCCACCAGGATTTCAACTATTTCCATCCCATCATCAACCTCAGCCTGGACCAGTCCACACAAGAGATCCACTTGCTGGACACTACGGTGCTAATAAGTGATGGTCACATAAAGACCACCCTATACCAGAGACCTAGTGACTGCTATGCCTACCTACATGCCTCCAGCTTTCATCCAGACCACACCACATGATCCATTGTCTACAGCCAAGCTCTATGATACAACCGCATTTGTTCCAACCCTTCAGACAGAGACAAACGCCTACAAGATCTCTATCAAGCATTCTTACAACTACAGTACCCACCTGCTGAAGTGAAGAAACAGATTGACAGAGCCAGAAGAGTACCCAGAAGTCACCTACTACAGGACAGGCCTAACAAAGAAAATAACAGAACGCCACTAGCCATCACCTTCAGCCCCCAACTAAAACCTCTCCAACGCATCATCAAGGATCTAAAACCTATCCTGAAGGACGAGCCATCACTCTCACAGATCTTGGGAGACAGGCCAGTCCTTGCTTACAGACAGCCACCCAACCTGAAGCAAATACTTACCAGCAACCACACAACAGAACCACTAACCCAGGAATCTATCCTTGCAACAAAGCCCATTGCCAACTGTGTCCACATATCTATTCAGGAGACACCATCACATCACATCAGCCACACTATCAGAGGCTCATTCACATGCACATCTACCAATGTGATATATGCCATCATGTGCCAGCAATGCCCCTCTGCCATGTACATTGGTCAAACTGGACAGTCTCTACGTAAAAGAATAAATGGACACAAATCAGATGTCAAGAATTATAATATTCATAAACCAGTCAGAGAACACTTCAATCTGTTTGTTCACTCGATTACAGACCTAAAGGTGGCAATTCTTCAACAAAAAACTTCAAAAACAGACTCCAATGAGAGACTGTTGAATTGGAATTAATTTGCAAACTGGATACAGTTAACTTAGGCTTGAATAAAGACTGGGAGTGGATGGGTCATTACACAAAGTAAAACTATTTCCCCATCTTTATCCCCCCCACTGTTCCTCAGACTTTCTTGTCAACTGCTGGAAATGGCCCACCTTGATTATCACTACAAAAGGTTCCCGCCCCCCCACCCCCGCTCTCCTTCTGGTAATAGCTCACCTTACCTGATCACTCTCGTTACAGTGTGTATGGTAACACCCATTGTTTCATGTTCTCTGTGTATATAAATCTCCCGACTGTATTTTCCACTGAATGCATCTGAAGAAGTGAGCTGTAGCTCACGAAAGCTTATGCTCAAATAAATCTGTAAGTCTCTAAGGTGCCACAAGTACTCCTTTTCTTTTTGCAGATACAGACTAACACGGCTGCTACTCTGAAACCTGTCAGATATTTCTGATGATGCAAAGTGAAATGATGCAAGGGAAACTGAAGATACAATCCAGAATGATTTGATTCCTCATTTGGTGGCAGTAGGAATCTCGTGGTGGAAAAAAAATCCTCCTTTTGTAGTCCGGACCCCAAAATCGTGAACATAGATACCGTCCTCTAAGGATGCAGGAAACATTTGGACTGCCACAATGTAAAGGGAATGGAATCAAAGAGGCTGCATAGCATGAACTTTCTAGAAATGAGAGCAGTAAGGTTGGATCTTCAGGACTTCCTAGATCACCTGAGAATGGAGCATGTCCTGGTTGAATTAGATGTGATGACTATGGCATATATAAATCAACATGGGTTCTCCTCTAAAGAAATAGATATTCTCTTAGCCTCATTCAGGTCTTTCACACTATGGTTGTATGCAACTGTTTGGACACAATTCTTCTATTGCTGTCAGAATAGAAAGATCACCTAGGAAAATGGGCATTACAGGATTCTTTTTAAAGGATGGGCTAGATTTACCACCATCATAGCTCATATTTCTGCAGTGAACAGTATTATACACACAGGCTTATCCAAGTCTCTGGTAGAGCAGTTATAGCACTGAGGTTGCCTAGGGCAGGCTGCTCATCCAAATCAATAGTTAGGTATATATTTCTTCTCTTGGATCTGCCTGCAGTGCTACGAGATCTCATGCCCCATCCATTTGAACGTACGATATATAATTTCATGTAGTTCCTTTGCATAAAGACATACTTCCTGCTGGTAATGATGCTGGGAAGAAAAGTCTCCAAAATTTCTGCTCTTGAAAAGTATGAGTCTAACTGTATCTTCCATGAGGATAGGGTCCGCAAGATCTCAACATTTGAAAGACAAAGCATGGCACATGCTAGGTATGAGAAGAGCAGTTAAATTTTATGTCAGTTCAAGAAAAAAATGTCCTCATTCCCTTTCTTTCAACCAAGTGTCTGGGCTTGAAAGTATCCAAATGCTCCAAAGCTATGTGGAAGAAGAACTATATCACTGATTTTTTTAATCAAGGGGGAAAAAGGTTCCAGAAGGGATCAGAAAACATGCTCCACAACAATCTCCTAGGCAGAAAATTTGTTAGTGACTACAAAGCTGCCCCTTGCTCATTTATAAACACTATTTTAAGAAGCACTACAGCTTGACCATCATTTCCTAGAAGAAATATTCTTTAGCATGAAGATGCTCCAAGTGGAGGTTCCAAAATAATTTACTGTTATTACCCTTAATTTTAGGGAAAGGAGTACATGCTTCTCTCTGTCTTACTTCTCTTTCCTTCCTTACTAATTTTTCCTTACTTGCTGTCTCTCTGTATCTCAAACATTTCAGACTGGGGAAGAGGAGAGGTCAGGATCCACAATGGAAAATTTGTTACTTGCTGATTCCCTTACTGAGGTTGACCTCCTTCTCAGTCTTCCCCAACCCATATAAATTATTGGAGTATCTGTACAATAGTTTTCACAGGGTCAATGTATCATATATAAACCAGAGTACTAAGGCATTGTCATTAACAAGTTTATTTATACTCTACTACTAATTTACTGATTCCATACGGCTGTGGAGGTACTCATCTGAAGTTAGGGGGCCACCTCATTGCCAAGTCTGAATTGCATCTAGCATTTGCAAAAAGGAATGGTGAAGAGATTGGGGAAGATATTAGTCCCATAAAAAAAATAATCAGGTAACAAATTTTCTGTTTTACTAGGAGCCTGAGCTATGGCATATGTCATATCAGACATCTAAATCAGCAGTTCTCAACCTGGGGCCTTCTGGAGAGTAGTGAGTAGGTTTCAGGGGGTCGCCAAGCAGGGCTGGCATTAGACTCACTGGGGCCCAAGGCAGAAAGCCAACCAGAAGAGCTAAAGCCCAGGGCACCGAGCCCCACCACCTGGGGCTGAAGCTGAAGCCTTAGCAACTTAGCTTTGCAGGGTCCCCTGTGGTGTTGGGCACTGGCAGTTGCCCTGCTTGCTACCCTCTGACACCGACCCTGGCTTTTATATGCAGAAAAACAGTTGTTGTAGCACAGAGGGGCCATGGAGTTTTTGTAGCATGTTGGAGTGCCTCAGAAAGAAAAAGGTTGAGAACCCCAAACTAAATCCAAATGGTCTCAAATATAAATTAGCAAAAATCTGTATATTTCTAATGTACAAAGTGCTGCTTTATGAAGAATGCTATTGAGCTGAAGTACATACTTTAACTGATACAGATAATGTCAGCTTGTTTTGCCATCCCTAAGTAAAGAACATACAAAAATTTTTAAAAATCAGGTTACTTTACATTTTTAACAGGATCATGTGTGTAAGTGTTTGTTTTTTTTGATATGCTGTTGGTGGAATGGCCTAAAATGGGATAGTTCAAAGAAAATTATTGGACTCATTTAAGAATTAATTTGTAAAATGAAATTCTTAAGAGAGGATGAATTTCAGTTTACAAATACACGACTCTTTCTCTGAAGATATTCCTCATGATATTATACAAAATAAAGAAAAAATTATAATAAGTGTTACTTTCAAAATGCCCATTTAATAGTCCTGTATTTAGTGACAGAGCCAATATTTTAAGAAATGATGAGTGATTTTGTGAATCCCTAAGTTTTGCAGTGCTCAACCTCAGATGCTTAACAGAGGTCTGATTTTATTCAGTTAGTGTTGCACACCTGCCCTTTGAAAATTAGGCTGCTTTAATGTGTTTCAAGGGAGGCACTGAAAATGACTAGTTTCTTTTGAAAATTTAGCTCCATACATTGTGATGACTACTGGCTGCCGGTTACTTTTATTCCTCGTAAAGTGGTGAGTTATTTTATACTGATAAAATATAAAATTGCTTCCTTCCAGTACCGTTCCACTGGGACCTGACCAAATTCTTCTACGAGGAGCTCAACTAAGAAATACCCAGTGGGTTCATGGAATAGTTGTCTATACTGGACATGATACAAAACTCATGCAGGTTTGTCATTTAAATGTGGATATTTCATAAATGCTCTGTTTTGTTAGGTTTTGATACCATTATTGTTACACAAAAGCCATCTTTACTCTTTGTCTTTAAAAATGTTTTAAGTTAAAGAGACCCGAAGATCTGTCTATTTTACTGTTGGCTTCAAGGTAATAGTTAAAATATAGTCTATTTGTAGCAAAGCTGCTTTTTTTGTGAGTTAGATTGAATAAAATCAAGATATATTTCTTTTGTTGGTTACATAGAATGTTACCGAGCATTTATCCTTGGAAAATTGTTTTTTTTCAGTTGCAGGCATGTCCTTATTCTTTTTAAATGTATATTTAAAATGGCATTTTTTATCAATCTGGATCACTGTAGTTTGCCTGATAACCTTTGTATGATTTTATGACTGCTTTCTAAACTGTCTTATTGCATGCCTTCCTCACAGCATAGAAGGAAGAATACTTTTATGAAGACAGTGTGATATTAATTCATTTGTAAGTTATGGGGAGGGAGTAGGGGGAAATGTCAAACCCCCCAAATATCATGAGGGTTTTTTTCTGGTATTATTTTGACTATCACAACTGATCTGTAGTTGTCAAAATAAATGAATGCATTCGGTTTAGTGATGCATTAACATTTATTCATTTTCCAATTTGCAAAGTTCAGTCATTTGAAATGGATTTCTCCACCCTTAGTGTTTGTAAGCAAGTTTCTTCTGTACTGAGCTGATTTTTTTGTAACGTTACATTTTACTAATAGCTGCTATTACAATTGTTCTCTAAGATCAGATACAATGCTAAGGATACATATTATGCAATTTATGCCAATATTATGCAGTATATCTCTTCAGAGAAATGTGTAGAAAAAGACACAACAAGATAGTTTGAAAATATTGGAGAACTACACATGTACCTCATTTTCTACTTATTTTTTGCAATTTTCTTGTGTTTCACAGAATTCAACAAGCCCGCCTCTTAAACTATCCAATGTGGAACGAATTACAAATATTCAGATCTTGATTTTGTTCTGCATTCTTATTGCCATGTCTTTAATCTGTTCTATTGGCTCAGCTATATGGAATCGAAGGCATGGCCAAAGGGACTGGTATCTCAATCTAAACTGTAAGCACTAAAATAATTGTATTAAATATTTTGTTGTCCAGATGATACTTGCATAAGTTCCATAATTGAAAAATAGGACAGTAAAACATTCATCTTGATTTTATAACATTATCCATCTTTATTTACTGTGTATATTGACTATAGATATATCAAAGCTGGTGTAAAGTGTTTCCTGGCTATTTGAGCCTCTTGCTAAGTTAATGAATGGTGAATTCACCCCAGGAAGGGAGGCTGGTATTTTTGCCTCTACCATCTTTCAAGGGTCTGTTAAGGAGCAACTTGAAATCTTCTCTGCCCCCTCTCCCCCATGCTGACCTCTTTCTGACTCTTAACATATACTTTTCTTCCCCCAGTAAGTAAAGTTGTGGCTTTATGCTACATCATACCCTTCCATATGAGGGGCTGATTGTATCTCAGCTTTCAGTTTGTCTCAGTCACATAAGGATGGTCTTTTAACAGGCTGCTGTTGAAGGAGAGAAGAAAGAAATAGGTCTATAGGAAGCCCTATGACACATTTTAGTGGACAGCTGGCCTAGCAACATGCATGACGTACTGACAGCCTTTGAGCCTTCAATTCCATGAGCAATGAGTCAGCATAGCTGATGTAAACAAGGGAACTAGATCTAAAGGAAGCCTTTGTGATGCAGCAGATGCTCAATCATATGTGCTCCAGACTCTCCTTTAGTAGGCATCTAGCATGACTGACCCCAGCAAGGAAACCAGGGCAGCAAGACTTCAATTCATCGTAGCGAGTTGACACCCTCTTCTTCCTCCTCTTCCTTTGAAGCACCTGACTTTGAATCCAAAGTCCTTGGATCTGAAGTCAAAGTATAGCACTTAAGATTTGTCTTTGCCAATAAAGAAATTACTGGATCGTAAATTGAAGCCAAGCTTTTAAGTTTTGACATAAGTCACCAAGAAGCCATTCATTCATGTTTAGGATGAGTTTGGGTTTTACAGTTACCTTGATTTCCTTCTCCATTGTATTGAAGAAGAAGAGAACAAACTGCTCAGAATGTTTTTAAGCTGAGATGTACATAAGCAGTTCTCCAAATCCAGGAACTCGTGCCTCCATATTACAGAAAGTGATCTGGGTTCAGGCAGCCCTTGTTCTGATCAATAAAAATGTTGGTTTTAAGCAAGTTATGTTTTAAGCAAGCAAGCATTGAGCCAATGTTCAAAGGCCTGTGACCAATATAGTCTCATGCATTCCCCAGTATGGATGTTTGTGACAGAGCTGGTTAAAACAGCCCTTCCATTGGCTCCAAAGACAAGTTACGAGATGAGTATATCTAGAGGATCCATGAATCATGATTTTGGAACTCAAATCTGTGAATCTTATTCACTCATAAAACATCCTGGAAAGATGAATAGGATCTTCTTCCTTTTTGGTTGCTGTTACTTTCTGGCTCTGAGTTTCCTGATTCAGGACTACTACTTTGGCTGTCTGGAGCTATAGTATGCTTGAATGGTCAGCTTTGTATAGGCTGGAACATGCAGCTCCAAAGTGCCACATGACCCTGATTATGTAAAAAGTGATTTTTGCAAAGAATGCATATTAGAACTGAAATTAGAATCCAGATTCCATCTCTAAAACACCCCAGAATATCTAGCTTATTAATGGAATATTCTCTTGAGAGCTTTCCAGGAATTGAGAAGGAGGAAGAACAGAGAAACAAGAACAGATTATGGTATCTATGCCATCACCTCATACTTCTTTGTGTTCTTCTGCTTGCTGCTTCTTCCTCTACTTCTGTGGATTCTGTGAATTTTCAGGACATGGCAACTGTACTGCAACAGAACTGGTTAAGAAGAGTTGCTCTTTGTTTCTGAAGAGGTTTGAGCTGTTTTACATACATCTTGCCTCTGGCACAGTACTTGTATCAGCTGCTTCTGAGAAAGATGGAGATCTTAAAGTGTTATAAGGCTACACTGCACTATGAATTATGGGAGTGATTCCCCTGCTCATGTACACATACTCAAGGTAGCTCAATAAGAGTGCAAGTTTAAATAGTAGCATAGCCACAGTAGCGTGGGCAGTGGCAGCAGGGGCATGACTGAGCTGTGCCGAGTATGTACCAACCATTTTCAGGTTGGTTTGTGCTCTGCGCAGCGCAGCCATGTCTCTGTTGCCGCTGCCTGTGCTACTGCGGCTTCACTGCATCATCATCCTGTTAAAGACAGATTCATATTTTTTTTGGATTCAAAGAGACTGACCACTGCTGTGGAGCTCTGACATAGTGGTCAGCATGATTATAAATGGGTGAGTAAAAAGTGGTGTCCGGTATCGTAAAAACTCTTTTGGAAAATTTATTTCAAAAGTTCATTTTTAGTATTTGTCTAAATATAGCTAATCATTGGAACTGTTTAAAAGGGAAAAGTAGTGTAAAACTGTTAGTCAGTTAAGGCTGGTCTTCACTGCGGGGGGATCGATGTAGCGGGTCTAATGAAGATCCACTAAATTGACAGCAGAGTGCTCTCTGGTTGATCCTAGTACTCCAGCTCTCTGAGAAGAGTAAGGAAAGTAGACTGGAGAGCATCTCCTGTCAACGCAGCGCGCTGACGACACCGGGCTAAGTTGACCTAAGCTATGTCAACTCCAGTTACATTATTCACGTAGCTGGAGTAGCATAACTTAGGTCAACTGACCCCGTAGTGAAGACAAGCCCTTAGTTACATTTCACACTCTTGTTCTAGACTTTGTGTGCATTTATGGAAATAAGCAAATTATATTGTGGAAGAGGTTGGGCATGTTGATTTTTAATAATGTAAATAGATAATGAACTGCTGGTGGATGCAAGTCAAAGTTTGGACTTTGTATCCAGAAGTGTGTTTATGGAAGCCTATCCCAAACCTGTTTGATTTAGGAATCAACTCTGAAATGTCATGTAAACATGCTTCTTTGTGAGATTTTTGGTAAAATCATGCTTCTGTGCCTTCTGTAAAAACCATGAAGATATCTTATTTTATAGTATCTTGCTACTTTACCTTTAACTGCTGGAGGAGTGAGAATGTGTAGAGGAGGAATTAGGATGTGTTCTTTCCTCTCCCACAATTCTCACTTTTTAAAAAAAATTCTCAAATTTAGAAAGTTCATATTTAGAGTAAAGGTTCAGTTGGTTCTTACTTTATTCAAACTGGTTTGATCTTCCCTACAAAGCACATGCAAAAATGTAAGGTTATATCTAAAGAGCAAAAAATCAGGTAATCTGCTTTTTAAAAGTTGGAGAAAAATTATGTAAATTAAAACTGCATTTGATCACAACTAAACCCATATCTTCCAAGTAATTTACAGCCTTACAATATGGGTTAGGAAGGGGTATTACCATAGTAACATCTCAAAATACCTAAAGAACTTCTATCTGTATATTACAAAAGCCAACAAATGTGGCTGTGAAAATGTTATCTGTTGGTTGCCTAACCAAAACAGTGTTTAATTTTACAGGTGCTTTCTTTTATTTTAACAGATGGTGGAGCTAACAATTTTGGACTGAATTTCTTGACCTTTATCATTCTCTTCAATAATCTCATTCCAATCAGCTTGTTGGTTACATTAGAAGTCGTTAAATTTATCCAGGCATATTTCATAAATTGGGTAAATATGACATTTATTGTGGCTTACACTGATTTCTAAAACCAAATACTATCACTTGTTTGTGAATCATGATAGGCAGTTCATTTCTATAATAAAAATCTTTTTCTCTTAATTTTTCTTGTTGCATGTAAGTCCACATTTTAAAGCATGCAGTACTAATCACAGTATCATGGAAACCTGAAATACTTGATCATTTAGTACTTCCTTCCAAACTCAGGATTTTTTCCTGCATCACATTGTCCAGTGTTTTGTTCTTTCCAATTTTTAAATGTTCCAGGCAATAGGGCTTTGATTAGACCCCCCTTGAAAAACAATTCCATGGTCTAATAGATCTTTTTCATGAAGTTTTTCTAATATTCAGCCTGAATTTTCTCTCTCAATTTCAGTCACTTTCTTCTGATTATACATTCTGGTACCACCATAAATAAATTCTCTTCCTTCTGGTGCTTACCTCAAAATATGCATAGACCATTATGCCCCCTTTTAATAATCTCTCAGACAAGTTATAGGCTTTTGCTCTTTTGCTCTTATTTGTTTAAGTTCAGCCCTTGATTTTGTTTCTCTTCACTGACCTCCCTTTGGTTTGAGTCTTTTTGAAAATAAGGTGCCAGGAACTGAAAGAAAAATTCTAGCTGTGGGCACGCAAATTGCATGATCCTTTTCTTTAGTCAAATATGTAAAAATAAATATGTGTGAGAGAGAGATGTGATGTGTAAAATAAGTAAGTGTGTGTGTGTGTATGTATTTAATGTGTGTGCGCGGTTGAATATTTGAGATTTGTATGTAGATCAAAAAACAACAAACTTTTCTGTAATTTATCAACTACTATATTTCTGTTGGTTCATTTTATGTTAGTGCCAAAATGTTACAAGCATTGTGCAACAAAAAAGGAGGACAAAATGCAGTGGCTGCCTTGAATATCTTAAACTCTGAAAGACAAAAACTGACAGAGATTGGGGAAAGGGAATTAAAACATTTAAGCAAAATGGTTAAGGTGATGACCAGCACACACACAAGAAATCCAAACAGGTTACAATTTGGAAATTCCTAGTTAGGGCAGACTTAAGGTTGAGTCCACTGTGGTGACACCATGAGAGGGGGAAAAAAAGAGAGAGAGAGAATATGTGTCTTTAAAAATCAGTTGAGTCCAATATAAGACTACAAACATTAAAATGCCTTAAACATAACCATAAGGCTTTTGCACATAATCAGTACAGGACAATTAAGATGATTTAGAAGTCTTAACAGGGCATTTCCATATTTTAATGTGTTTTCAATATTTTTAAGTTTAAACTTAACTCTGATATTTTTTAGTTAATAATGTTTTGGGTTTTGTTTTTGTTTTAATAATTATAACATCCCTGTCATATATTTCACTCTAAGTTACTGATATGTACTCTCAATCTAAACTCCATTTCAATATTTTTTTTTCAGGGAATATTTTAGCTTTAGTACAATGTGTAAATGCCTTGCTGTGTTTATACATTCTAGATCTAAGAAATATAGTGGAAAAGTCGATACTCTAATATGGTTTTCTTTTTTTATTTTCAATGGTACCTGTTTTAGATATATTGATACAGTTACTGTCACATATACTGATCACTAAAATCATCTGAATAAAAACTGTCTCTAAAGTGTAGCATAAGTCATTAAATTAGTTTAAAAGCTGAAAACATATTTCTATTTCAGGAGACTCTTTGTGCTGACCTGATTGTCTCTGCAGGTTTTTCAGTTGAAATAGATGACATAAAAATAGTCGGGTTCAATACATTGGTCAGAGACTATATTTATAAGCTTGGAAGGATTAGATATTTATTATTAAATGTCAGTAAACTTCAATTTCACTGTATACATACTAGGTGACAAAAATATTTCCATCTATTATAATAATAATAATTAATTTATAGATAAGCAAAGTAAGAAAAATGCTGCATGAGAACTTATTAGGGTTTTATTTAGGGATTTGTATGTTTTGACATATGATGTTGACAATTTGCGAGTTAATGTTTATAAAGCTTTAACCTTTTGCGTCTTAACATCTTCTGTCATTAAATAAATATTGTCTATCTTCCCCATTGTTTAACACTCCCCAGAATTTTCCCCAATTGAGAATTTAAATCGATAAAAGTAGGGAAAATGCTTAAAAATAAACATTGATATCCATTAAAAAATTGAATTCTGTCACACCTATACATAAGTAACAACTGTAAAGAAGCTAAGTAATTTATCTTTTTAAAAGTATGGAAAACTAGCTTTTAACCACTTATATCTTTATTTAGGATATAGACATGCACTATGAACCTACAGACACTTCTTCCATGGCTCGTACATCCAATCTCAACGAAGAACTTGGCCAGGTAGACCAAATTGCTTCCTGTAACTTAATAGTGTGTGAAATGATTCACTCTACAACTTGTGAGCAATTGTTTTTACTTGAATTGAGAGTGGTCTTATTCTTTCATAAATGTTATCAGTCTTGATTTTTAATAGGTATGTTCTGAATAGTAATTATTTAAGCGTATATTAAATTATTAGGCATACAGTTTTTCGTATACATTTATATGTTCTTATTTAGACAAAGGAATTTTAGCTCCTGTTTTAAATATGCACATGTGTGTATCAAACACACACACGCACACGCGCATGCACACACACACAACTACATTACAAGAACATTATTAAGTTTGCTAATTCAAGTGCTCAAAAGTTAAAAAATGCCACGGTTTGTGCCAGTGCACCTTTAATTTAGTCCCCTGATACAATATGCATTATGCAGATGCATCCTACTGATACACCCTCATGGGAACCTTTGGATCCACCACACAGCCCTCTACTACTGAGCTAACAGAGCTACTGATAGGTTTAATAGATTGTAATCCATCCTCTGTGTGAACCAGAGATGTATGGCCCATTTTTCCAGTCAGTTTCACAGATATTGCTGACAGCAGAGTGGTGATGAGGCAGGAATCGTGGGTTCCATTCTAGGCTCTGGAGGGAAGTATTTCTAGAGGGCACAGACTTTTCTGACCATTTCCCCATCCCATGTGTCCCCTCTGTCACCCCAGCCCCCTTTTCTCTACACCACTGCTTCTCAGCCTCCCCACCCCACCTCCTCATCCAATCTCATTTACTGGCTCTCAGTCTTTCCCTTCCTCTATTTCTCTCCCTGCCTCCCAGTCTTCCCCACCCCTGGCTTCCAGCCCTAGTCTCTCCCCCTCAGCTTCATGTCCCAGTCTCTCTATCCAGCTAATGCAAGTCTCTCACCCCTGCAACTCCCGGTCCAAGTTTTCCTTTTCCACCTCCCCCAGCCTCTCATCCAAGTTTCTGCCCCTTCCCTAGCTCCTTATTCCAGTCCATTCCCACCTGTCTCTCTCTCCCCCAACAGATCTGTCTCTTGTCCCCTCTGCATTTGAATCAGGCAGCCTCCTCCTCCACATTGCAGGGACCCAGCAGGTGGTCACTGAGACACAGGAGAGATTGGTCTGGCTTTTCTCACATATTTTTAATTCATGCTTTGGGATTAGAACGACTCTTTCCTCATAAGCATATTAGTACAATAAGTTTAAAATTTATTTGGAAGCACTGGTCCCTGTCAGACACAGGATATTATACTAGCTGCGCCATTGATCTCACGTAGTAGTGGAATTTCTGCAATCTATGGAGCATAGAACTGTGAAGTATACCTCCATGTGTTGAATCAAGCCCAATCTGTACATCCATCTTAATGTCTTATCTTTTGCAGATATGAAATTTTAGGTATCAAGAATGTATTCATAAGAGTTTATGTTCTAAGCTAAATATTTTTATAATCAATAAACTGAGTGAAGTAGTTCATTGCAGAAGTGGCTAAAAGTGTTTAGTATGTTAACAGCTATGAATGACTAAATATAGAAATATGTATTGAGTGTAATGTAATGAGTTTTAAAATTCATTTAGGTCAAATACATATTTTCTGACAAAACTGGTACCCTGACTTGCAATGTCATGCAATTTAAGAAGTGCACCATTGCAGGAGTTGCTTATGGGTAAGTGTTTGGGTTTTTTTTATATCAACTTAAAGTTGCTTATTTTTCTTTAATTTCTTCCTGGCACTTGATGTAGTTAAGAAGACCTTTTTCTTGTGGCTATGAAAAGAGTTGTTGGTTATGAGGCTGACATTCTTTATCCATTCACTACATAAAAGAGAGTACCTTTTCTCACAAACCGAAGTTAAGATAAAATTTTAAAAGACTGAAGGTTAATTGTTACAGTTACATATTTCAGCACATTAGCTGTTTCTATATGTTAGTCTTATTAATACCTTCATTGGTGAGTTTTTACTTACAGCTACAGAAAATGACAATGTTTTGGCACACATTTTATATTTCACACAGACATGTGCTCCTGTGCGTGCACACTTGTGTAAATGAACAGTTCAGTATGATTACACTGAATGAACAAGAATTTGAACAGCTTTTTGGTGTTAGGTTTTGATTTTACATGAGTCCAAAGATATGTGTGTGTTTGTTTTAACATAGGTTTGTTATGTGGGTTAAACAAATTCAATGTTTCATTATTTTAAAATTTATTTTTACAGCTTATTGTAATTAATACCTTCAACAGTAAATGTTTGCCTACTGAAATGATCTTTTCCTTTTATGCTTGAACAATGTGCCTTTTTTGGTAGAATTGCTTTTGCACCCTGATCTGGTGGGAATGACATAGGTACTGGAACTAGGGGTACTGGATTGCAGCAGCACCCCCGGTTTCAAGTGGTTTCCATCTTACACAGGGTTTACAGTTTTGTTCAATGGCTTTTAGCACCCCCACCATAAAAATTGTTCCAGCACCTATGGGGAATGACCTCTTGTTGGTTGGTTGCTTGGTTTTGGTTTTTGGTGGTAACTGGGGGATGGGAACTCAGACTTTGCAAAGAGACAGAATAACAAAATAGCAGCTCAGTTTTTGGATGACCAACTTAGTCAGCTAATGTCAAGTACCTAGGTATTCAGGAAGAGTAGAGAAAAATGTTTCAAGTGAATATTGCCTTGATGTATACAGTGTTTGTTATTCGACTTCATATTTTCTGGGCCTGATCTTGTACCCGCACTCCAGCAGTAGTGTAGAGGGACCAAAAAGTTGCCTTGACAGAGCATCGAAAGATTTCCCTGGCATATGGAGTGGAAGGGGAACAGGCCTGAAGCATGCTGCACTCAGGCACACCTACTGACTTAACAGCCCTAGGAGACCATTACAAGTATAAGTAACCCTGACACCAAATCAACTCCCAGCAGCCACAAGAGTTGGGGAAGACACAAAAGATCTGGGCCTCCAACTTCTTAAGCTTAAAAAGAATAAAACAGTGGAGGCCCTATGACTTTAAGGAATTTAAGAGCATCAGTACCTTGTTGAAATCTGTGTTCAGCCTGAGCCATACTGTGACTTAGTCTGTTCTAGCTGAAGCAGTAACACATAAATGAGTCTGTGTCTGTATTTTCATAAGTGGGGTAGAAAGAGAAACATTTAAGCTTAAACCATAACTTTTTTTCTTGAGTCTAATAAAATCTAATGTCTTCTCCTTGACTTCTCCATTCTCCAACTGATTTTTTATTTTTGTCTGTAAAGAGTAGTTATGGTGGGAGCTGAGGCAAATTGCAGGACTTCTTCAGTCACAAAACCGCTTCTACTTATGAAGTCTGTTTCAGGCAAAGTAACAAAAGTCTTATGATCGTTATGAATTAGGCTGAATGAATGAAATTTGAGATAAGAAATAAAGGGAAATGGATGGCTCAGGAAATTGGTAATCAGATAAAATATCCTTTAAAGTCTGTTTGTCTCTCAGTGACTTTCACATCAAATCTGCTCAGCTTCCAAGTTAAAAGGATGTGTTTTCTATCCACCAGATATTCAGAGTGGATCAGGAATCCACAAGTTATAACTAGGCTCTCTACCTTTGATCTTTTATACCAGTCCAGACTCTTGGGTTATAGTTTTTTTTTCAACCAGCAGGTGGAGATAGTACACTAAAACATGTGATGTAACACTCATTTATGTAGGCTTCTAGTAATCTCTGAGGCTTCAATTAGAGTCAGCATTTAAAACCAGAAGAGACCACCAGATTAACTGGTCTGACCTCCTGTATATCACGGGCCACCAACAGCACGCAGAACGTACACACTGAACTCAGCAACTGAAATTAGACCAAAGTATTACCTACAAGAGACTGGATTATTATGGGCCACAGGCAGAGAATAGAGGGGACCAAGGTGCACCAGTGCCTGAGATGGCAGGGAAATGATAATGTGAAATACACCCAAACAATCCTGGGAAATGACCCACACCCACATGCTGCAGAGGAAGATTAAAAAAAAAAAAAGAAAACAACCCAAATCCCTGCCAGTCTCACCTGGGGGAAAATTCCTTCCTGACCCCACGTATGGTGATCCCAGCCAGCTAATCTTCTGAGAGAGAATTCTCCGTACCACTTCACAGCCCAGTTGTTTTCTGTCACCAGCAGGTGGAGAACACAAGCAGCCTGCTGCTAGAGGAGGGAAGAGAAAAGTAGACCTTGGAGGCCATAAGGCAGCCCTGTGGAACACTGTGGTGTGCAGCTGCATAGGCAGCACATATGAGGCACTCCCAGTCTGCTAATCATGAATACCACATGCATAAGACTTTCTGTTGGCAGGCATCCAGTC
Source organism: Lepidochelys olivacea (assembly GCF_965140295.1). Taxonomy (NCBI): domain Eukaryota; kingdom Metazoa; phylum Chordata; order Testudines; family Cheloniidae; genus Lepidochelys; species Lepidochelys olivacea. The sequence continues at coordinate 102,209,703 of NC_140414.1, forward strand.
TGGCTGACCCCAGTCCAAGACCAGGAGAGGGTAAAGCTCCAACTGTACCTCACATTGTCAGTCCTCTCTACCTAATCTGCAGGGGCAGCTAAGACTCAGAAGAGGTGAGCAGAGAAAGGTTTCCGGTTAGGAAGTCCTGACAGAATAGGAAGCCCTATAAAGATGTTCTGCATCTATGAACTCATCCAGATAGATGAGTGCCCCTGGAACTCTGGCAGCACCTATTCCCAGGATAAGGAAGGGGAATTGAGTACAAGTGTAGACTTGGACCTGTCTCTTCCTCTGACAGATTTATCATCTACTCTGAGTAGGGATAATGCTCCCAGTAAAGGACTGAGGGAGGGGAGGAAAAGGCCCCATCAAGCCGTTGCAAGCATCCTCAGTACAGTCTTCAACTGAAGCCCATTCAGGCTCCAGATTGCTTTTCTGAGATACATAAAAATATTATTTTTATCAAAAAAAATCTGTTTTGAATTTAAATTGATTTTAATGTAAATCAATATTTTAATTTGAATGCTGCTAATACTTTACATTTGCCTGTGTTGTAGTCTTAAATTGATACGTTGATGTTTTGTACTTTAATTAATTTCAAATTTTACGTACAGACTTTTTCTACTAAGAAGTTTCACTCTGAAAGTGCTCAACTTTGTTGAAAAGGACAAGGGCAGGAGCTCATTAGCATCCTTGGTGTAAGAACAAAACAAACTCAGACACAAAATTAATAAGCAAATAACCTATGCTACATCTGCAGCTGCTTCCACCTTCCATTATATTAAACTTCCACAAGTCAAGAAAGTTCAAATGCTTTTACCAGGCTATACTCCTCCATGAGAGTTTGCAGTTCAAAGTCAATGGGACTTCTGCTCTTAAGTCACTTCGATTCTTTAGAAAGTCTCACCCTGGCATGCCTAAATATGGTTTTAGGAACCTAACTTTAGGCTTCTTGTTTTTGAAAATTTTGTCCTGTGTGAATAAAAAAAGGGTTCACAATAACTTCATTAATATGATTAAAATAAATAACTTCCATTGTTAACACTGAAGTAATTTTATATTGAAGTAATAAAGATTTTGTATGACTAAGAAGTTTTTAGTAAAAATATAATCTTAACTTCTGATTCTGTATACATTTATGTATTTGCTTAGCGTTAAGCACATGAGAGAGCCCCATTTACTTCAGTGGGACTTTTTATGTGAGTAAAAAGTAAGTGCCTGATTAAGTGTTTACAGGATCATAATTTTAGATTTTCAATTTTTATTTTATTTATGTATTTTGGCCTATAAAAATTTTTGTAAATTCAAATATGATACCCAAGAATAGTGAAAAAACAACCAACTAAATAGCATTTACAATTTAGTTTATTATAAATTTTAATCTAAAGTTACAATAGCATAAAAACATTCATAATAGCTATTCATAGCTCAGCCTGGTTTAAATCAATCTTTTTTAAAAAAATAATAATCATCGTCAGTGATTTCAATTACCTTGATACAGATTGATCCCTGTTGCTTCCCAATGTTCATGCATCCCCCTTTCATGAGACCTGAACATCTTTAACAGAGCTTCTCCTTTGGGAAGATTCATTCTCCGTCAGGGAGCAGAAAGCCAAATAATACAGGTTTCACAGTAACAGCCGTGTTAGTCTGTATTTGCAAAAAGAAAAGGAGTACTTGTGGCACCTTAGAGACTAACCAATTTATTTGAGCATGAGCTTTCGTGAGCTACAGCTCACTTCATCGGATGCATGCCGTGGAAACTGCAGCAGACTTTATATACACAGAGAATATGAAAAAATACCTCCTCCCACCCCACTGTCCTGCTGGTAATAGCTTATCTAAAGTGATTATCAGGTGGGCCATTTCCAGCACAAATCCAGGTTTTCTCACCCTCCACCCCCCCACACAAATTCACTCTCCTGCTGGTGATAGCCCATCCACAGTGACAACTCTTTACACAATGTGCATGATAATAAAGTTGGGCCATTTCCTGCACAAATCCAGGTTCTCTCACCCCCTCACCCCCCTCCCAAAAACCGCACACACAAACTCACTCTCCTGCTGGTAATAGCTCATCCAAAGTGACCATTCTCCCTACAATGTGCATAATTAAGGTGGGCCATTTCCAGCACAAATCCAGGTTTTCTCTTAATTTCTCAGAGAAATTAAATTGCTCCATCTCTGCAGCTCCTTTAAAGTAATTACTAATGATGTGGTAAATAGATTTTCACCTGTGTTATAAATGGGTGAATTCCTTCATGCTGTGTAGCCAGTTGTGATGTTCAGCATTTTCAGAACACTCTGCAGTGCAAATATGTCTTTAATTACAAATATTTTCAAAATGTGTGCTTTTATGTACATTCAGAACTGATAAGTGTAAACCAGTTTGGAAGCTTAGGAGCAGATCCTCTGGTATAAATGATCACAGCTCCATTGGCTTCAGTGAAGCTAAAACAATTTACACCAGCTGAAAATTTGCCCCTTGGTTTCTGTTTTGACTTAGTTACATTTTGTATTTATATAAGTGTCTTGGCATCTGTTGAACTAATACTGTACATTTAACACATCTTGTCCTGTAGGAGACCTCCGTGGTTCTCTGATTTTAGATTTTCTGGGTTTTTTTAACCACAGTAATGGGCTGATCTGGGACGACGGGGCTGGGAATAGGCGATGGGATGGATCACTTGATGATTATCTGTTCTGTTCATTCCCTCTGGGGCACCTGCCGCTGGCCACTGTCTGAAGACAGGATCCTGGGCTAGTTGGACCTTTGGTCTGACCCTGTATGGCCATTCTTATGTTCTTATCTGAAGCCCGTTAAAATCAATGGGAGTCTTCCATTGACTTAAATGGGCTTTGGATCAGGCAGTTTGTTGGGTGCCAGTGCATGAGGATAAATCAAGCATGAATTAATTTAGCCTGATTGCGTATTACAGAGCCCCAACATACATTTAATATTTTATTGCAAAATTTTCTGTTTCCTGATATTTTGGCACTAACAACAATTCTTTTGAGGTATTCTAAAAAGTTTTCCCTTTTAGTAACTCATTTCCTTCATTAATTTTTCTTTTATATGTGATCTGATTTTGTAGCCTTTCTGTGATTATATTTTCCTTCTATTTCTATCCTTCCTTTACTTTTTGTGCAGCCATTGTCCTGAGCCTGAGGATTATAGTTATTCTTCAGATGATTGGTAAGCATTAAAGATAATTTAGTATCTGTTTTGTTTAAAATTCATGATTTAATATTGGTTTCAGAGTAGCAGCCGTGTTAGTCTGTATTCGCAAAAAGAAAAGGAGTATTTGTGGCACCTTAGAAATAAATTGGTTAGTCTCTAAGGTGCCACAAGTACTCCTTTTCTGATTTAGTATTGTATATGCTGTGATATTTTAAAAACGCAAACCTTAAAAATAATTTGAACTGGTATTCAAGCTCATACATGCAGACTTAATTTTAGATACATTTTTCCTGAGTCAATATTTACGATTACTAAATTATTCCTAATCATGAAAGCAAAAGGGCGCCTAAAACCCATTCTGGACCTGTGGCACCTCAACAAATATCTCAAGAAGTTGAAGTTTCCCATGGTCCCCTGGCCTCCATAGTTTCCTCTCTGGATCCCCGAGACTTGTACGCTGCCCTTTACTTGATGGAGGCATACTTTCATATCTCCATCTTCCACGGTTTCTCTGTTTGATGGTGGGCCGGTGTCATTTCCAATTTATGGCGCTGCCCTTGGGACTTTCGTCAGCCCCGAGAGTGTTCACAAAATACATGGCGCTGGTCGACGCTTACCTGAGGCATCGAGAGTTCCAGGTCTATCGGTATCTTGACAATTGGAGCATATTAGCAGATTGTCCCAGCAGGACTATCTCTTCTCGCCGTGAGTGGTTGCTCCATCTGGAGGTGGTCAGTGTGATCTTCCAAAGGTGGGGAAATCCACAGGTGGACTTGTTTGTGTCCTGTAGAACAAGAAATGCCACATGTTCTGCTCATTTTTGGGGATAGACGGGATCCCTGTCTGATGCCTTTTTGCTCCCATAGTCGGGGGCTCTGATTTATGACTTCCCACCAGTGCCCTTAATCCACAGAGTCCCTGTGAAGATCAAACAACAAAAAGCCAAGGTAATCCTGATAGCCCCGGCTTGGCCTCGCCAGTGCTCGTTCAGCATGTTGCTGGACCTTTCGGTGGCCACTCCGCTGCAGCTGGCTCTCTGGCTGGCTCTGCTGTCCCAGAACCACAGCAGTCTTCTGCAACCAAACTTGGTGGTGTTGCACCTGACTGCCTGGCTGCTACATGGTTGAATGTGGATGAACAGGAGTGCTTGGCTCGTCTCCAGCAGTTTTTGTTGGGTAGCAGAAAGAGCGATCTGCCTGGCCAAATAGAAAAGGTTCACATGCTGGGCGTCAGATTAGGGCATCCGACCAGAACAGGCTTCATTGCAGGCAATTTTGGACTATCCTCTGCATTTCAAGCTCCAGGGCCTGTCCTGTCATCGATTAAGATCCACTTGGTCGCTATTTCGGCCTTCCACCCTCTGTCCCAGGGCAGGTTGGTCTTCACTCACAATATGACTGTCTGGTTTTTGAAAGGGCTGTAGTGACTCTACTCCCACATCCAGGACCCCATCATTCTCTGGGATGTGAATCTCATGCTGTCACGACTCAGGGGTACGCCTCTTGAGCCTCTGGCTTCCTGCTCCCTTCTCCTCCTCTCCTGGAAGGTTTCTTACTTGATCACAATAGCATCTGCCTGCAGGGCCTTGGAAATTAGGGTGCCTACCTCAGAGCCGCCCTATATGGTGTTCTAGAGAGACAAGGTCCAGCTGCGGCCGCACCCGGCTTTCCTGCCCAAGGTAGTTTCACTGTTTCATATGAGCCAAGACATATATTTACCTGTCTTCTTTCCAAAACCTCATAAGTTGGAAGAGGAGTGCAAATTGCACTCTCTAAACGTCAGGAGAGTGCTAGCCTTTTACATCAAAAGGACTGAGGCATTCTGTAAGTTGACGCCGTTGTTTGTTGCAGTGATGGATGAAAGGTTGTCCAGCATCTGCCCAGAGAATTTCATCATGGATCACCACCTGCATCCATTGCTGCTATGATCTGGCGAAAGTGCCTCCACTGGCAATTGTAATTACTTGCTTGACTAGGGCGCAAGCCTTGGTGGTGGCCTTCCTGGCCCAAGTGCCGATTCAAGTTATCTGTACGGCCGCTACCTGGTCATCTGTCCACATGTTTACGTCTCATCACGCAGTTACCTAGCAGGCCCGTGACGATGCTGGCTTCAGTCTAGCAATGTTGCAAGCTGCATGACCATGAACTCTGAGCCCGCCTCCATGGATACTGCTTGTGAGTCACCTATAATGGAATTGACATGAGCAAGCACTTGAAGAAGAAGAAATGGTTACTTATCTTTTGTAACTGTTCTTCAAGATGTGTTGCTCATGTCCATTCCTTTACCCGCCCTCCTGCCCCTCTGTCAGAGTTGCAACTTTGGTGTTCAGGTGATCTGAGTCAGATGAAGTAAGGCTGCCTCCACTCCTCACACCCAGTACATACATGAAAAAGAATGACAGTTGCAAAGAACAGAGAGGGACTTCAGTATTGCCAACCCCAAGCATTCAAAAATCATGATTCATATTTGTATTTACCAGAGGAATCAATGATGATTTTAAATTATTTTATTTATGCAAGGGTTTTCTAAAACAAGATAATTTAATCTATAACTGTCCAAAAAATCCTTGGCTCCCTAGACTCCAAGTTACCTAGTTGAAGGGAAATCCCTGGAAGAAAGGGAAAATATCTTTTGGGCGCAGTGGCTTCTAATGAGACCTTAAGGAGAGCTCCTGTTTTAATATAGTTAAATTGTAATCCATAAAATTCTACAGAAATATTATACTGCTTCATTATGTTGGGAAGGGAAACTCTTGAGTCAAAATAGTTGTTGAGTGCTCACTGTTGCATTGACCACCAGCACTTTAACCCTTACTGCCACAACACTGGCTGAAAGTTGGGGTGAGGGAAAGAGAGGGAAGGGCAAGTAAATTATGCCAGGCACAGGTGTGAATAATAAGGGATTGAGAGTGTGCAGGCCAAACATATTACCAGCACTGAGTGCCAGTTTCATGTTTGGGTCAGGGAGTATTTGTGGGAGTTCAGTGCTATCGTCAAGCAGATCATCAGTCACAAAACTCTGCAATTTAAATCCTTTTTTTCAAGGAAAGATATAAAGTATAGTATGTTGCCTCATTTACAAGGATAAATATGTAGTGCAATTGTGGTATAGTTTGGAAATGTTATATGCATGGTGAACTAAATTATAATACTTGCAACATGCGATGCTATGAAAACATGGAGTATTCAAAGTTGCTTGTGTTAACTTTTATAAATGCTATATGTATATCAATGTACTTACTAGTAATTGTGTTTTGGGCTAAAAAGTAAGATAAAGGATGTTTCCTTCAGAAACTAAAGGCAATGGGGTTAAATAATGCAGTTCCCCAATACTGAAACAATACTGTTGTAACGAGTCTTTTGAAGTTTCAGCCTCCTGATTTGATCTGATTCAAAAGGCCTTGAAACTGTATAAAATATCAGTCCTGACCTGTGGAGAGGGTTACTCACACTGTATCCTAGCACTCACCAGCTAGCATGGGGCTGTGACTGAAAGATAGGCCTTGCTTAGGACCTGAAGTGCTTTAAACCTGTCAGAGTCTCTGTCAGTGGTGGGCAACCTGCGGCCCGCGGGCTGCACGTGACCCATCAGGGTAATACATTGGCGGGCCATGAGACAGTTTTGTTTACATGAACCGTCTGCAGGCATGGCCGCCCACAGCTCCCAGTGGCCGCGGTTCGCCGTTCCTGGCCAATGGGAGCTGCGGGAAGCGGCGCAGTCCGCAGGGACGTGCTGCCTGCCGCTTCCCGCAACTCCTATTGGCTGGGAACGATGAACTGTGGCCACTGGGAGCCGCAGGCAGACGTGCCTGCGGATGGTGAATGTAAACAAATTGTCTCACGGCCCGCCAGCAGATTACCCTGGTGGGCTACAGGTTGCCCATCACTGCTCTGTGTGGAAGATGGGTGACCACCTAGTAAGCTTGGCATAAATGATTTCTCTGAATTGCTTTTGTTTTGAATAAACAGCTTTATGAAAGCTGGCTGGTCATTGAATAACCCTGTCATAGCCCCTAAGAGAACAGAAATGCAGGTGCAGAATTGATGTCAGATCTGCTGAGGTGGTCATAGTGAATTGCAAAAGACTGCAGCCCAAGACCCCAGTCTGGAGGGAGCAAATTGCAGGATTCTGCCCCAAGAAAGAGGCAAAAGACCTAAGTTGGGTGTCCTTGAGAAGGCTGTTGTCAGGTGGCATACGTATGTCTGTTTTCTCTCCATGTGCTGTACCAGCCCACAGATAGCTGGTTCAGTCAGCAAACCTTGGTATACTATCCAGAAGGACCACAGACTTGGTTCAGTGGCAAAGGCTCTTGGCCAGGTTTATTGCCGACAAAGCACAGTATTAGTACCCCATGGACTCTACAGAGACACTAATACATATATGCCCCTGAAAATGGACCAGCTCAGTCAGCATCAGGACTTTCTGCTGCCTCCTAGTCCAGACAAAGATGGTTCTTCTGTGACCTCTCTTTTATACACTGATGCAAACAAGTTATGTATTACCCTTCTGACATGGTTAGTTACCACCCTGCACCTTGTACCCATTGGTTCGAACAAAACATCTCCATCCATTATCCTGTCATCCTGATCGTATCTTCATGAGGGGTCAGAGTGGCCATGTGCCATCTTCGGGGAGTGTGTTTATATCATAACATATATAATGGTGTTTTTGTACTACCCTCCTGGAACGTGTTTACATGAATACCCAGTCCCTAGTAGTACTTAGGGGTGCCTGTGTTTTAGCAACACCAGCCATGTTTTTGCAAAGTTCATGTTCTGGCCAGTGAACTTGCAAGTAGGTGTTTGCTTTGTCTGACTTTTGCTCATAGCCTGACTTTTGTTCAGGTCTCAGGCCTTATACCAGGCCCCAGACTTCAGCCTCTTTCTCTACTACAGAGGCTATGAAGGTTAGAGAGGACACATTCAAGAACTCTGGCATATTATAAGTGTATTGTAATGTTGGTATCATTTGGAAATTTGTGTATGATGAACTAAACTCTAATACAAATGCTGTATTTTTTAGCATCTTTTTCGTAGCGTATGCTGGACACTCACAAATGTTCCATTATTAAAAGTAAATATAGTATAATTTCACGTATAAAAATAAACAATGGGGCCTCATTGTGCCATCTACTCAGTGTGGGCAAACCCCTGCACCTATGCAGAGTCCCTGTGACTTCAGTGGGACTCCACCTGGGCATAAGGGGCTCCTGTGGAGAACAGATTGCAGGATTGGGACCTATAATTTTATTTGGGATTAATTTTTACTGTGTCCCTTTTACAACATCCAGTAAAGCCAGTGGCCAAAGTGGCCTCTGTGTTGTAATTTTATATATCAAGAGAGTTGTTTAGATTTCAGAGTTATCCAATACAGACTGGGTTCAGTTCAGTTACTCTGTGTATGTGTACATTTGTCAGTTAACATAGTGTCATGGTTAGAAATAAAGAAAAAAAAATTAAGTTTGGCTTTAGTGTGTGGTCATTGGTGATTTTCAAATGAATGATTAAGAAAATACTAATGATGCTCTTCTTACTTCTCTACTTAATTTTTCTTAGTCAGGACTCGCAGACTGGAGAAGAGAAACCATTTAGTGATCCATCACTGCTGGAGAATCTCCAAAGCAATCATGTACGTGATATAGAAAATAAATGTTATTTTACAAGATGAAAAGAATGATTTCAATAAAACAGAAAGAGTATCCTTTAAAGGAAATGAAATTTTGTACTTATATGAAACCCACCTATATTCTATGTAAATAATAGCCCAGCTTTCCATTCATGTAAAGTTTTTTGTACTCATTAGCCATGGAAGTTTGTTAATTGTAATTATACCCACATGTTCTTTGAGATGTCTTGTACACATATTTATTCCATTGTCGGTGAGTGTATGCTCAGTGTATTAAGTTGGAAACTTCTGGTGAGGAGTACGCATTGGAGTGGTGCATGCACCTTTAGTGACCTCCTGCCTCCAAACAAAGATATCATTCTGTCCCATTCTCAGTTCCTTCTCACTGCCCATAACTAAAGTTGGAGGTCCTAACGGTGCCCCGTGCTCACTGTTTTTTCTAGTACTTATCAGCAGCCTTTCTTGTGTAAATAGTTAGATGTTAGCATAGTCATTATTCCTTAGGGCTTTCCTACAGAGAGACTTAGTGCGCAGCAAACTGGTATGTGAATCTACAGTGCACGAACTTGACACACACTAACTGGTCATGTAGACTCTGCTACCACAAACTAAAAGGTCTATAGTGTGCAACCTCAAAGCACACTGTGGAACTTGTAGTGTGCAGTCCAGGGTGAATATGGCTAGTTAGTTTATGGCAAGCTAGTGCGATGTAGAGTCTCACTGTGGCTTACCCTGTACTAAGAGTGTGTCTACACAAGTGTTGGAAGATGTAAATTCCAGTTTGAGGAAATATACGTGGACTAACTGATGGAACTAGCACTCTTAACAATACAGGTATTGCCACTGCCATGGCAGGGGCTAGCCACCCTAAGTTTGTACCAGAGCAGCTAGCCCATGCTGTTGCTTTTGCTGTCGTGGCTACATATCTGTTTTTAGCGTGCTAGCTTGATCAGGGATAGCATGGATATGTCCTCAAACTGGAATTTACACCTTCCAGTTCTAGTGTAGACATACCCTAAGACTCCATGTAGATAAGCCCTTAATTAGGTATTCTTAGTTTTTATAGCATTTCTTTTGTTCTCCTCTTAGGATAATGTTTGTTTTTGTTTGGCTCCTGGGGTGGTATTCTTTTGGGTCTTGAGGGTAGCAGTCTTAAACCTATAACTCTTAAATGTTTCTACCAACTTTTTATCCTAGTTACGTTTATTTTATGATCTATGTGGTTTAGGTGATGGTAGAATGCCCAGAGTCCTTGGATGGGTACCATTTATGTATTTATATACATCTAAATTAACTAATGAAATAAAAATGAGACAAAGGTCCTTCTTACTTTATGATGCTTGGAGGAGAGATGATATATAAATTTTCTTCAGTAGGACAACTCACAGACTTTTAAAGTTAACCAAATGCTCAAGTTCTTTGCTGGATCAGGTCTTATAACAGAAATTAGTAAACGTGTGCCTCTTTCCTGGAGGAATTCAGGGCTCTGAATCGAAGGACAGGACAGAGCCATCCCATTTTGAAAGTGAAACTAAAGAGGTTTCTGAGATTGGTGACTTACCATATAGTTATACCATTCCTCCTTCAATACTATTTCTTGAATTGTCATTTTCTCAGAGTTTTATCATTCTGTACAGTATTCGGGAATTGTTGTTTTTACAGGTGAAGTGCCTCACTTTTAGTAGAGTTCTGTGTTTCTCATTTGCAGTAGTACAAGAATCTTTCCTAAGTGACTCTCAGTATTGACAACTCCACGTCTTAGGAATTCTTTTGGGAAATTACTGTTTTTGGCAAGAGTTTGGGGATCTTAAAATTGGTGATTTCCTGCTGTCAGTTTGAAGTGTTTTGAGATCTACAGATGAACTAAAGTGCTGAGTTTAAAAAAAAAATGAATTATTTTTGTTTAGACTGTCACACTAAAAGCAATCTGACTGACCTTGCTTCAGTCTGCCCTTTGTGTGGGATTGGGCACAAGTTTTAACAGAAAATGCAGCAGCTATTTCTTTAAAGTGTTCAGGAGAGGTGTTGAATTGACTGGACTGGAACCTGAAATCATATGTCCACAGAAAAAGTACAGCATGGGCAGTGATAGTGCCATAGTAAAATAAAAAATACTGTGTCCAGACAATATTAAAAGAGAATTCACTTCACAATAGATGTTAACCATGCACACATTACTGAATAAAACATTTCAGTATGTCATTCAACTTTTGTCCATATCTAATGTGCCTACTTACATGATTTATTTACATTTCCAGTTGAGCTGTTAATTGATATTAATGTTTTACTTCCTGACACTAAATGGCCGAATTTCAAGTCCATCTTCTAAGTATAGAGGCATTCGAGCTTCTCAACAAAAACATTTGCACGAATTTTGTTAATGTGGGAAAACCAACTTATTTTTTCCTGATCTTGTTCTGAGAAATGTCTGAACCATTTTTGCTGAAAATTTCCAAAGTAAATCAGTCTGAATTAGACATGGCATGGATAGTTTCAGTCCAAATGGTTGAAGTTTGGCAAAATTATAAACAACTGACCACAGTGTTATATTATGGAAAGTATTAGTGCCACAGGGTTCATACACTGCTACGGCATCTCCTCCTGGCTGCTCTGGGAATTAGCTCTTTTCAGGTCTGACATCACCTTCTGTTGCTCATTGCGCATCCTGCTGCCGCTCTCTCTTTGTGACTTGGCCCTTCGGATAGGTCACTGTGTGTTTTTACCCCTTCTGGGGTATCATAGTCTTTCCATACAAACTGTCTCAGGTTGTCTTGTCTTCCCATTCACCACCCAGATGGTGCCACTTCCCAAGTGGCTGGTAGGGGAACCCAGGCCTGTCCTCTACTCTGGGTTCCAGCTCAAGGACCCTCTATTCAGTAGCCAAGGTTTGCACCGTCTTAAGCCTTGTTGCTATTTCCCTGAGCCTTTTCCTGCACCCTTTTCCTTTAGGTTTACTTACGTCCCTCTGTGATGTCCAGAGTGGCTACTGGCTCCCTTACTGCAGCCCTTTTCCCTTTCTGCTGTCAACTTCCTGTCTTTATACTAGCCCTGTCTGTTCCTACTCAGCTGGGCTCCATCTTCATTCAAGGGTTACTGAGGTTACCTAGTTTCCTTCCTCCTATCCTGTTAATGGGTCCCTTCTCAGCCTCATTGATCTCTTCTAGGCTAGTCTGAGGTGAACACCCCATTACACTTGGGAAGCCTTAATTGTAGGCATCAATACTTGCACCGACTATACAAAAGTAAAGTATAGCAGCAGTTTGAATGTACTTGAAACAAATTAGGTGAATGTTGAAAATGGTTTATGTATAATGTCATCAACCAAAAGAATGTAGAAATTTTAAAAATGTTTATTCTTTGTAACCAGAAAAGGAGATTTTCCCCTGAATTAATATTTGCCAATATGTACTAACATTTTAACAGTGCACAGATTAATTGTTACTTTTTACCCTGTTTTTGGACTAGCCAACTGCACCTATAATTTGTGAGTTTCTAACAATGATGGCAGTGTGTCATACAGCTGTTCCAGAAAGAGAAGGTGATAAGATTATATATCAAGCAGCATCTCCAGGTAAGAGCTGAATAACTATATGTGAACTGTAAAATATTCAGTCCACTCAGCAAGAATGTTAATTCAGAACTTGATGAATTACCCCTAGGTCTACCCCTTGCCCAGAAACTTAAATAAATGTGCAAACGTAGTGATATTTAAGATCAGTTTCATACATTTTTACTTCTATAAAAGGCACTGTTCGGGATTTTTTTCCAATCCATGTCTTAGGGAGGATTTGTAGATGTCACATAGAGTGTACAATAATAAAGGGTGGTTTGTTATCTACATTGCAACACCCAAACTGCTGTGCTGCGAAAAGTTGAATGAGTTAAGAAATACAAATAAAATTCAGAAGAATGTGTTCAGTAAGCCAAAAGACAAGCTAACACCCCTGTTTATGGCTCTCTCTGATGCTTCATAGCAATGGCATTGACTTAACAAAGTATCACACACAAAAAATAACACTATGTAGTAATCATCAGGAAGGAAAATGAAACCTCTTAAGCAGGACAACAATTCTGATGATAAGCCAAACATCAACACAGAACAAGAAAAGACAATATTTAAAACACCAGTAAACCACACTTCAGACATTTTTTTTCAAATAGATTCTTGCAAAAATCAGCATGAGCATTTTGTGATGTGTATATAGTCTTATTACTCACAGTTGCCTGTTAGTATCTAATATACTATGCTATTATGGCACTTTAAATAAGAGCCAGTCTTGAAGCAGAAGACTGACATTTCTATCACAGTGCAATGACTCATTAGCTTGAGCTGCAGAAAAGCGACTCATTGAGTTAACAGTGTAATGCTGTTGCAAAAAAAAAAAAGTGAACATCTTTCTGGGATGCATTAGCAGGAGTGTTGTAAACAAGACACAAGAAGTAATTTTTCCGCTCTACTGATCCACACTGATTAGGCCTCAACTGGAGTATAGTCCAGTTCTGGGTTCCACATTTCAGGAAGGATGTGGACAAATTGGAGAGAGTCCAGAGAAGAGTGACAAAAATGATTAAAGGTCTGGAAAACATGGCCTGTGAGGGAAGATGGAAAAAATTGGGTTTGTTTAGTCTGAAAAAGAGAAGACTGAGTGGGGACATAACAGTTTTCAAGTATGTAAAAGGTTGTTACAAGGAGGAGGAAAATAAATTGTTTTTCTTAACCTCTGAGGATAGGAGAAGCAATGGGCTTAAATTGCAGCAAGGGAGATTTAGGTTGGACATTTGGAAAAACTTCCAAACTGTCAGGGTAGTTAAGCACCAGAATAAATTGCCTAGGGAGGTTGTGGAATCTCCATCATCGGAGCTTTTTAAGAGCAGGCTAAACAAACACCTGTCAGGAATGATCTAGATGATAATTAGTCCTGCCATGAGTGCAGGGTACTGGACTAGATGACCTCTTGAGATCCCTTCCAGTTCTGTGATTCAGTGATATGTACACTGAAGTTAAAAGTTAATGGATTAAATTAACAATGAGTAATGGGGTGGCAGTGTAGGCACTGCAATCCCGTTGCAGTGTAGACATACCCTTAGACACCCGGGTAAAATTTAGCTGTGGCTTTGGTTATTATTTCTCATTGGAGGTTGCTCTTTCAACCTAAAGGAAAATAATTCTCCTATGAAATTTTTTCCTGTGCTGCCTCTGATGTGGTGGCTCCTTTGGAGCAGTGCAGCAGTTAATGGAGCAGCTTCTAAGATGTACCTAGCGAAAAATAGTTTCATGTTTTTCAGTGGGCCTTCTAAGAGGCAAGAAGACTCCAGCACAGGTAGACTGGTAGTGTCAACTTCTCGTCTGAAACTAAAACACCAAAAGGGGACAACTTACCAGAGAATGCAAGAATAATAGGGAAGTTTAGAAATGTTGAATATGAGCTACTTCAGTTTTACAAATTTAAATGAATAATCATATTTTCACTCCATATACAGTAGTAAGGAATGGGGTCACAGAATTGCAGCATTGTCCCAATGTTATATTTTAAGTTTCAGCAAAGCAAATTTTGGGGAAAACAAGAAATTTAGTGAGTAGGGTTCAGTGGAGGAAAGTTTTCAAATTCTATAAGAAATTTTGAAAAGCACTATAATTAAGAAGGCACAGAGTACAGATCCTTTGAAAAGAAGACAATTAATAGGAATTGGCCAGTGTGATGCCAGTAGAGGCTACTCAGATACATGAGAAATAAAGTACCTTTACTCAACATGGGAAACCAGGGAGGCACCTAAACAAGAATTTTTAGAGTCAGTTATGGTTTGAGGAGGAAAAAATAAGGGTGTCAGAAAAGCAAAAAGAATTAATGCTAGTCAGAGATAATAAGGGATTATACAAATATATAAAATGAAAAAGAAAAGGAGGAAAGAATAGTAGGACTGCTGTTAAATGAGGGTAACATTTACAATGACTCGGAAATAGCTGAGAAACTGAACTTTTTTCAAGAACAATAAAGAAAATTTGAGCAGTGAGGAAGGAAGACCTTCTAAATGATTTATTTATTGATGAGGTAAAAGAATAACTGGAAAATTTGAACAGGTACAAATCTGCCTGTCTTTGTTGTTTATCCTACAATACTTAAAAGGTATTTAAAACTTGAAAATTCTTTTTCTTGTTAGTTTCTCAATCTATTAAAAAAAAATTGAAATTGGTTTGTTGCAGATGAAGGAGCATTGGTCAGAGCAGCCAAACATCTTCATTTTGTATTCACTGGAAGGACACCTGACTCAGTAATTATAGACTCTGTAAGTACATTAAAATTATGCTATTATTTATTATTAATATTTTGGCATGAATATGAAATAGTTTACATATTTAATACAATTTAGTCCAATAGGTTTATGCCAAAAAGTAGTTGCTAGTCTTTTATTTAAAAAAAAAAAAAAAAAAAGCTTAAATCTCAAGAACAAAAATGTCTTTTTTCCAGCTTGGCCATGAGGAAAGATATGAATTGCTAAATGTGCTGGAATTTACAAGGTAATGCAAAATAAGCATTTGATATATTTTGTTTTCTATTTGTTAGTGTCATTTTTGTGCATATATACTCTGCTGATTTTTTCTTTGATGGATAAAATAGTGGGTTTAGTATAGAGATAGCATATGTTCAGACTTGAAAAAGACTAAGGGTTTTGTACTTTATTTGGAAACTTTATAATATGTACTGTGCTTTAGCTCTATAGTATATATTCTCACATTATAACTGATGGTATACCATTGTTCCATTGGTAGTGTGTATATAAAATAAATGGAATTTTCCATTCAGTATGTGATCTCTCAGTGTTCTGCTGGAGTTGTGTATGTGCGCATAAGGAAGTAAGGTGCAATTTTGTTTGTAAAGTGTATCTGTATATGGAATGTGATATGTGAAAGTACATGTGGAAGGACTCAGGATATGAAATTGAGGACCTGCTTTTACAAAGGCTTAAGCACGTGCTTAACTTAAAGTGTGTGAATTGTCTGATTGCTTACCCTGACACAGTGAGGGTGAGGAGGAGTTTTATAAGTGGAGGAAGCATTATACTGACCTCAGGCAGACCTGGAGGAAAAAGAGAAAGGAGAGAGAGAGGCACATGTACATAGAGGACTTGCACTGGAGCTGTGATTGATTTGGTTAAGGTGAAGGACCAGAGAGGGTAGAACTCAAGTGCGAGTTTGGAGGCCAGGAATGGTGAAAAGGCCAAAGGAGGTGTTTCAGGGAAAGTTGCCTCTAAGAAGAGGAGGAGGATTGAAGGAAAGGGAATTGGAGAAAAATGAGGCCTAATGAAGTGAAGACCAGAGAAGAATGGGCAAAGGGAAGAGGAAACTGGTGAAAGAACAAAGTGAGAAAATATTGAACAACAATCACGTAAGGGAGACTAGCCCAACTGGAAAAGAAACTTATATTGAAGAAGATGGTTTGAGTAGAGAAATATGTATATTTTAAAAGGAGAAAATGCATAGAAAACTAGTGGGAGGTGAAACAGGGACACCTAAAAAGATGAAAAGTTACAAAATATAGCTGATGGAAGCATAGATGAGGAAAGGAACAAAATGACAGAGCAAGTTACTTCATCCTGTATTGATTCTATATATAACCTTCATTTTTGTTGTAAGAAGTTAATAGGTATGTGGGAAAAAGTGCCTTGCAACTCGCTTGACAGTTACAGCGATGTGCAGTATTTATATAGAATGGGAGTACAGGTTTCCCTTCCCTTTTTCCTGTTAATCTTTACCTGTTTTATAGGTTTTATAAACATTTTTAAAGCTTGTGAGTTGCCAGGAATGGTTATTAGATATCACTTGTGCTTTTTAGATAAATGAAAACTACTTACCTGTGAATCTTGTTCTCTAAAGAAATAAGTTACAGTAGCTTACCACTCACACACTCACCCACTTAAATCAGAACTTTCACAGTTTACTTTCCAGTTCTTTAATATTTGCTTAGACTTACTGGAGGCACTAGGGGTCACTATTATTCCACAGGAGAAGTGCAAAATGTTCCCTGTTGGATCCAACAACTTCAGAATTTTGAGCTCTGAGCCTGCCCAACATTTCTGTGAGAGGAGCATGCACCCTCAGAGAAGTAATCTATTACAATTTATACTTTCTGAGAACAAGAATTACAGATACTGTAAATGGCTTTGTTTTCTTGAAAAGTAGGCAGCTGATCCTATGTAGATGTAACTTTTGCAACCCTTTGCTGCCTTCCAGCATAAGCTGAATAAAGGGTTTTTTTACCTCAGTCCAGGTACAACACACTGCTACACCAAACATCCACAACAGTACTTTGAAAGGATAGTTGGTAATGAGGTATGTAGAAAAGGGCAAGTGCAGGAAAGTAGGGTTAAAGCTACAGTGCATAGTCTTGTGGAGTGTGAAAATTGTGCTAATCATAAGGTATGTGCCTATGAGTAGAAAAGAAGTGATTATGTACTATTAGGAAGCATAAGTTTTTATTGTATTGTATTTAGCACTGTGGGTGTGATTTTCAACCCTACCAGCATATGACTATGAATGGCTGTGGACCTCAGGCAGTTCAGATTAGCTTCCTCTGATGGGGATCGTTGGTAATCCACAATACCATGGTGTGACTCAGTCACCCCTGAAGCAACAGATTTTTCTGGAGCATCTGAAGTCTTGCTAGCTTAGTCCTTTGGCTCTTGTGGTAGATACATGCTTTTAGTGTAAAAGATTCTAGGATTCTTCTGTCTTTCTTTATATGCAATGCTATTCTGATTTTTATAACATTGTCAGAGGCCACAAAACCAGGTGACAGTGACGGGGCATCAGCTGCTCCTCTGTGACATGTTTCAGTTGTTCCAAGGTTTCTTCAGTCACAGGTGCACAGCAAGGCATGTTATCAAAATGAGTGAGTTACTGCTAATGCTGACAGTATGAAGTAATGGACATATATTCAATGCTTTAACCATTGGCCCATGTGTCCATGCAGTTGGGTGTGGCAAGAGCCCTCAGCTTTCGAAAGCCCTCTCCCTCCACATGGTGAAGCACACACTGCCAGCAGTAAACTAATAGAACAGTGTGTGAGAAAACAGTTTCAAAGAGTGTTATGAAAAAACAGTGTTTCAGTCTGAATTCCCGGCTTAGTTCCCTTACTAGAGGCCTACTCCTGTGCTCGTTGAAGTCAGTAGCAAAGCTCCAATTGACTTGATTGGTGCAGGATCAAGACCAAACAACAAGATGTGTGGGAAGGTCCCCCTTCTGTCAGAGATTGGGCAAATTATATGCTTTCAGACTCCATGAGTAGTTGTACTCCCGTCAGAAAACTATGAAAAAAGTATGATTAATTGGACTAATACACAGTGGTAAAACAGAAAATGAAACAAAAAGGGAAAAGAGAAATAAATGGAAAAATAAAAATAATTTTGCAAAACAAAAACAGTCTACATTTGTTTCCATATTTTTTTCTAAAAATTTTGAAAAACAAAAATTTAAATTTTTCATGAAAAGTTTCAATTTTGAGAGGCCATTTTTTAATGAAAAAAATTGTTGGGAAAATTTAAGCCATTTCTCCTTAACAGTGACAAAAGCTAGACATTAACCAGATTCACCAGAATGCCTGCCACTGTGAGTTGTTCAGCAGAACCAGACTTTTGCTGAAATTATGGCAGAGGAGAAAAGTGATTTTTTTTTTCAGTTTATTTCCTTATGCTGCAATTGATCTATTTTGGAATAGGTTTTTGCTGCTGTTGCTCCCCCATTAGTTATATGTCATTCACTATGAGGAATGTATATGGAGAAAAGATAACTACACTATTCCAGTAAACTGGTGACAGTATAGTTCAGTGACTGGAACCCCCTTAAGTTAATGAAATTCCTATGGTAGACTAATAATAAAACAGTGTGGGGAGTAGAACCTGACGTCAGTTAGGAGGACCTTATCTGATCATCACTAAAGTAGTTTATATCATACTTGCACACATCCAGATACAAAGTTTGCTCGGATGTATTGAGTTGAGGCTAAAAAGAGCTGGGGATAGTTCCACAGTTTTCCTGCAGACTGAGAGTCTTAGTGATGATACAAATTATAGCTGAAAGGCATGTTGAGTTCAGCCATTACGGTAGGTACTCCAGGGACAGGCCTAAAATGAACTTGGTTAGCTTAGAGGGGAATGGGGTAGTAGGGTGATGTATATACCAGTTCCTACCTCATTTTTATCCTAAAACATGCATCTAAATGAGAATACTCAAAATGAGGGTATCTTCAGTGTGGGGCTTCTCTTATAAGTTGAGTGAACTGAAAAGTGGGTGCTCTCTCCCTCCCTTTCTCATCCTGGACTAAAGCCAGCCAATATCTTCCAGCTAGGGCTTAGCAGCACAAGCAAGGTTGGATGTCTCATTAACGAACTGTGGTTTTTTGGGTTTTTTTTCTAATTTTCAAAACTGGATGCCTAAGGTAATGTTCCTAAATCCATATTTAAGCTCCTCAACACTGTAGTTTTATAGCCTCACAGCCCAAGCCCCATGAACCTGAGTCAGCTAACGTGGACCAGCCATGGGTGTTGTATTGCAGTGTAGACATACCCAAAGGGTCTTTACAAGAATGCTCATAGCCCCTATGTTTACCTTAAAGGGGAAGGACTAAGTTTGGGATATTTGAAAGCTCTTAACATTGACCTAACTGGTTCTATTGAAGTCAATAATAAAACTCCCATTGACTTCAGTGGCAGAGTTATGCCAGTGCAGAGTATATTAGAGTGCTGATTGTCCATTCCTTCTTGGACAATATTTTAATAAGACCTTGGACCTAGGATTCATCCTAGTAGATATAAAAAAACTATAGAGATCTTTCAGTCACATATGTATGTTCTCCTATAGAAAAGAACAAAATGTTCTTTTCCCAACAAAAGTTGATTCCAGTGATAGATGACAATAACAGAGCCAGAGGTCACCTCAAAGGTTGGCACTGCCTTTCAGTGATGTTTATTCTTCATCTTCATCACCAGGACACACTGTCTCCATCAAGCTGAGCCTTTTCCCCTCAGTTCACAAAGGTTGGAAAAAGGTGTCTCTCTACAGACTAGAGAGCTCCAATACATCCACCTCAAACATGGCAATGACCTGGTCAGTTGCATCTGAACCAGCCTTTACAAATGTAATGCACCACCTTGTTCCTACTGGGCATACTGGAGACCTCCTTCCAGGGGACCCAGGAGTTGATCTCCTTCTTATCTTTCAAGGAAGTGCCGAAGGTCTCAATCCCCTTTTGCATATATTGGCAGATGCCTGGCTGCAAACAGGGAAGAACAGGAGCAACTAGAAGGAGGGACAGGCACTGGAGTCTCAGGAGCAACATCTTTCATCTCTGAGACCTGTTATCATCCTCTCCTGGTGAAGTGGTGTTTTTCAGGTCTGGTACTGGCACCTGATGACAGGAGCTGCTCTCTATCTAAGTTCATCAGTGCCTGCTAGCGTAGCGCTCCTTATCTATAGGGGCTTCTTATCAGTGGTTCTCAAAGTGGGTCCCAGCCCTATTTTAATGAGGTCACCTGGGCTGGCATTAGACTTGCTGGGAGCCAAAGCTGAAGCCTGAGCCCCACCGCCCAGTGCCGAAGCCCAAGGGCTTCAGCCCTGGGTGGCAGAGTTCAGATAACAGGCCTCCTGGCTGAAGCTGAAGCCCTTGGTCTTCAGCTTTGCTCCTGCCCAGCGTGGTGGGGCTTTGGCTTTGGCTCCCTCAACTGGGACATTGGGGCTTGGGACAGCACAGGGTTTGGTCCCCCTTCGTAGGGTCATGTAGTAATTTTTGTTGTCGGAAGGGGATCATGGTGCAATGAAGTTGGAGAGCCCCTGTCTTAGATCAAGCTAAAACCCTGTGGCAGACATCAACTAAACTGCCTCTTCTGGCTAAAGGAGCAGAACAAAAATGTTGGATACCCCAAAATGTGTTTGAGCGGTGTTACATACATTCTGCAGTTTATGAAAAGTTCAGACAGATTAAGAGCACCCCAAAGGCAAAGATTCCAAAAATTTAGACCTATTTGGAAGAAAGACCTATTCATCAGCATCACTGCAACTTTATTCATGGCCATCACTATGACCACACACAGATCAAGGATTTGCCCCTTGAGGGCACAGACTTACTCATTGTGTATATGGATGACACACTGCGCTCCCTCAGAGATTCCAGAGTACTTCATTCCTTGGTCATCTGCATTTCAGCCCCAAACTATGTGCCCTTTAGATATCAGAGGCAATCCAGGCAGAAGATACCTACATTTCCCCTTCACAGATTTTTTGATACCTGCGCAGGAAGAAGCCAACATTTTCTTGAAGGAGACTATCTTCCTTGACCATTGGTTATTCTACACCTGCTTCCAGGCAGCAGGTTTGATGCAAGGGTCGAGAGCCATGCTTGAGCTACTTAGGACCCAGCCCTGCCTTTTGGGTGCTATCTTGCTTTCTTCCATCAGTCATGACCTATGATAACAGACATTTAAGCACTAGAAGTAGTCTCCCTCCCATGGCTATTCCATCTAATTTCATTCCTTATTTTAGGAACCCCCACCTCCCACATACATTCACCCTCCTTCCCAATCCCTCTTCAGGTAACCTCACAAAAAATAGCTAAAGGAAGAAGTGGCTCCTGTACTTAATCTAGGAGCCACGGAAGAGAAACCTCTGGAGTACAAGGGAAGAGGCTTCTACTCCTGGTATTTCCGTATCCCAAAGAAAAAAGGGGATATTTGTCCTGTCCTAGACCTGAGACACCTGAACAAATATACACACTATCACAGATTCCTCTGCCATCCCTTCCCTTCAGGCTCAAGACTGGTTCATGGCTCTCAGGCTACAAGATGCATATGTCCATATTTCCAGCCAGCCCACAGGAAGTACCTGTGATTCACAAGAGGCCTAATGACTACTAATACAGAGTGCTACTATGTGGTCTATCCACAGCACCGAGAGGCTTTACAAAATATCTAGCTGTTGTATCAGCACATCTGAGGAGATTAGGCATTAAGGATTATCCATATCTAGACTATTGTCTGATCAAAGGCTGATATCATCAGGAAGTCACCACAGCCCTGAACTATGTCTTTCACCTATTCAGACAGCTGAGATTCATGGAGAATTATGGAAAAAAAAGTCTCATCTCTTCACAAATTATAGAATTAATAGGAGCCCACATCATCTTCTGAGAGGTATGTTTTTGTTAATTTGTAGTCAGAGTTGTTTTTCTTCAAGCTGTAGTCACCAATATCAAATCATATGCTACAAATACAATCAGAAACTGCCTCATACTTATGGGCAACATGTCAGCTTGTGTGTGTGTGATGCCACTAGCCAAACTTCAACCACATCCATTACAAGGCTGGCTAAGATCAGTGTATCATCATACAAGACATCAAATTAATATGTGAATTGTGATCTCAGCTCACAACCTGTCTGCACTGAGCTGGTCATTACACTCCAGGAACGTTTGGATGGAGGTGCACTTCTCCACACCTCCACCTGAAAAGATGTTGATCACAGATGCAACAGGAACAGGTTGGGATAAACACCGGAACACCTGCAGATACAATGGACTTGGTCTCAAAAGGACTTGATTCTTCAAATAAATATCCTAAAAATATGAGCAGTCAGATTAGCTTACATAGTGTTCCACCCTGCTCTACAGAATTCTACAGTGCAAATTATTAAGACAACTCATCTGCAATGTACTCTATAAACAAGCAAGGAGGCACCTGTGCATCACCCCTGTGTCAGGAATTAATCACATTATGAACATGGTGTCAACAACATGGGATAACCCCAATTTCTCTTCATCCTCCAGGAGTCAGCAACAGTCTGCCAGACTGCCTAAGTAGACAATCCATCACCAATCACAAATTGTCATCATCAAACCAATATTTCATCAGTAACTAAATCTCATTATAGTTTTTTGTCCCAAAAGACAACATGAAATGTACAATGTTTTGTTCCTGAGTGTCTGGGCCAGGAAGTATGCAGTTAGGTCTAGTGGTTAGCGACCTGGTTCCAGGAGGAGTGTTGGGGCTGGGACATAGGGGGCCAGCTCTGATAGTTTGTGACCTGTTTCAGGCGGATCATGTTCAGGTTACCAGGAACCAGGCAGGAGTCAGATGAACTAATTTGGATGGGATCAGATACTATTTGGGTCACCAAGAGTCAGGCCAAGGTCAGGATACCAGGAATCAGGCAGGTCAGAGTCTGTAGGGCTGAGCAAGGGATCTGAGCAGCAGCCAATTAGAGCCCAGTTGTGCAGACAACTTTTTGTGCCTCTCTTTGGGTTAAATAGGAAGCTCTGGCAAATCAGAGGTCCAAATGTTGCTCCAGTCAGAGCCCAGGGGAGGCCTCCCTGGTGTAACGTCAGGTTTCATGATCTCAGCACTCAGGGCTTGTCTTCACTACGCAGCTAAATCGATGCCACTGCCATTGATGCAGCTGCGTTAATTTGGGTCTGGTGAAGATGCACTAAGTCGATGGGAGAGCACTGTCCTGTCGACTTCAGTACTCCCCATCACTGCTCTCCAATCCACATGAATTGTATAGACACCGCTTTTAAGTCGATGTTAGTTACGTTGACCAAGTTATACAACTTAACTAGCGTCACTTAGATCAATTACAGCTTTAGTGTAGGCAAGGCCTATTTAGTTAGTTAGTAGTGAGCCACTGGGTAAGAGCAGGGAGGCAACAGTCAACTGGGAACCATGTGGACCCAAGTTCAAGACCTGTGGGGTCATGACATGGGTGGCATGAGTCTGGGATCATTACAAGATGCTTTCCTTACTGTGGGATCAGGATTTCATGTACATATTTCCACCAATTCCAAATCCTGATAGCCTGAATTTTCTCGGCCAATATGAAGCTAACAGATCTCCTCAAAATGTCTGTCCAGCCTCCCATACCACTTTGGTTCTCCAAACATACTATCACAGAACAAAAGGCCAAAACTTAATTCAGACCCAAAGTCACTACATCTGGCAGCCTGGATGTTGGTTGGTTTAGTACTACTGACAGAGATTGCTCTCTACAAGTGCCTTTTGCTAAGTAAAAAGTTTCCGAATGGAAAACTTACTCTTCTAAATGGAAAATATTTTCAGATTTGTGCAGCCCAACACAACCTTGACCTGTTGAAGACCCTCATACCAAAATTATTTAACTATATTCTGAATCTGTAACACTGTTGACTCTTTCAGTTCCATGAAAAACTACATTGCAGTGATCTCAGTATGCCACCCGTAGTACTGTTATACTCAGTTTTTATACCCCACAGTACCCAGATTTCTAAAGGGGTTATGGCATACTTTAGGGAATCCCTTCTGATATGGGATCTTAATGTTGTCCTTAGAAATTTAATGGTTCCCCCTTTCATTCCTCTTTCTGAATGCTCTTTAAACTCCTTACTTTTAAGATGGCCTTTTTAGTCACAGTTACATCAGCCAGGAAGGTTAATGAACTCCAAACTTTCATGGCGAACCCATTTTATGCAACATTCCACAAAGATAAGATGGTGGTAAGACCTCACTCCAAATTTATTCCCACTGCTCTGTCAGACTTTAATTTGAACCAATCTATTAATTTACCTGTTTTCTTTCCAAAACCCCATTTCTTCCTGATAGATAAGAAACTCCACACTTTGGACATTCAAGAGTTTTGTTAAACTATCTTAACAGGACAAGGCCTGTGGTTCTTAGAGATACTGTTGTCTGTGTAGATCCCTCCATCTTTGTTTTTTTCTGAGACCACCTTATCTAGGATTCTGAATTAGTGAGGGAACTAAGAGATGGTTGTGGCTGCTCTGCTCTTTGTGCTACTGGGTCAGGAAACACGAGGACATGCATATTGCAGGCATGGGCCAATGGAAAGTGCTCTTGTGTGCTCAGGGTGTGTGTGCACCTAAAGTGGGATCCCACAGACAACAACATCTTGAAGAGCCACGGATGCTACAAGGATAAGTACTTATCTTTTCTTCAAGATAGTCAATGCACATTTCCACCTTTGGATGCATCCCTTGATGCCTCTGGGGTTCAAGAACCTTCTATAAAGTAGTGCCCTTCGGTGATGTGTAAGTGTTCTCTCCTGGCCCAAAATATTTAAAAGGTCTGGGCATCTCAACCACCTCACTTCCTTCTTTTCTACAACTAGCTGTGGGTGTGGGAACCTTCTGTGCATCGCTGGAATGAATTTTGGGGTTTGAGCCAAAATTCCCTTAAGTTACAGTGTAATATACAAGCTAGGTAGTTGCAAAAAGAAAAGGAGTACTTGTGGCACCTTAGAGACTAACCAATTTATTAGAGCATAAGCTTTCGTGAGCTACAGCTCACTTCATCAGATGCATATCGTGGAAACTGCAGCAGACTTTATATATACACAGAGAATATGAAACAATACCTCCTCCCACCCCACTGTCCTGCTGGTAATAGCTTATCTTTAGCTATCTAAAGATATCTATCTAAAGATAAGCTATCTATCTAAAGATAAGCTATTACCAGCAGGACAGTGGGGTGGGAGGAGGTATTGTTTCATATTCTCTGTGTATATATAAAGTCTGCTGCAGTTTCCACGATATGCATCTGATGAAGTGAGCTGTAGCTCACGAAAGCTTATGCTCTAATAAATTGGTTAGTCTCTAAGGTGCCACAAGTACTCCTTTTCTTTTTGCGAATACAGACTAACACGGCTGTTACTCTGAAAGCTAGGTAGTTGCACATTTAGACCCATATCCTCAGGTGCTGCCAAGGTGTATCCAGTGCAGGACCCAAAGGAGGGGAAGGACGACACAAAGGTGACTTAAGGCAACTTTTATGCCTCCTCCCTCCCACCCTAGTTTTGAAGGCAACTGAATGCTGATTCAGCCTTCAGCATAAGTTAGAACATACTCCAGGGTTATTTTAATTTATGACTGCTTGTAAAGGTTCCCTAGGGGTCATTGTGCTGTCTGGAGATGAACAGAACACAATTCACTCTAGGCAAGCTCCATTCTTTCCCCAGCACATCTCCAACTTATCCCCTGTCCCATTCAGCAGTACTTGAGTGTAATGGGGTCTTGAGGTCTTGCACCTATGACACACCTCGTGCCCATGGAAGAAGGAGCTGAGGTGGTCCAGAGTACATGACTTTTTTTATAATCTTGCTCCAAATATTTCGTGCTCTGTGAGGGCACTCATTAGGTGTCATTGGGTACTGCTTCACTGAAGGTTCCTATACCTCAGTGTGCCCTGGAATGCTTCCTGCAAGTGGGGATGTGCAGAGAGAACACATTCAAAAGACTACAGTTACTGTGGTAAGTAACCATTTTTTCTTCATTTCTGCCCCCAGTTTCATGGAGGAGGAGGAAAAGCTAGTGGTAGGACTAGTAGATTTATATACTGTACAATTAGTATGATGTGTATCTATAAATATATAAATGCACATTTTCAAGTATTCTATTTTTTATTGATGGATGAAAAAGGTTGGTGATGTTGATGGATTGCAATGTTATCTCTCTTCCAGCACTAGGAAAAGAATGTCTGTGATTGTTCGCACACCATCAGGGAAATTAAGACTGTACTGTAAAGGAGCGGTAAGATTTATTTTAGTTAAATTACCATACAGTAATGTGAATCTGTTAATTTGTAAATGAGTATGCTATAGACATACAGAAAAATAAATAATTGAAATAATTACAGTATGCAGTTATTGCACGATCAGCCGAAGTCAGATCATCTAAAATTTAAAAAACTCTGGGTTTCAGTCATGACTTTTTTCAATTTAATTAGCTATATTATATATTAAAATTATGTACCAGGATTAAGAGCTAAATTGTGAGTTGTACTACATGACTGTCTGGGGAAAATAGGAACCCTCCCCACTGTACATCTCTACTTGGGATACCCAGACCACTGCTCACCTATTTATTCCTTCTCTGGAGCAGATGGGAAGGGAATTGCCAGGGAATGGGTGGAGCCTTAGCTCTACCCCCTGTTCACTAGCCCAAGGAGGAGAGAGGAAATAATAATTTACTGATAATATTAGGTCAACAGTAAATTATTGTTCCTTTGGAGTAAGGTATGTCTGAGTCACAACTCATCCTAGAATGGTGCTGTTTGTACACCATGTGCCTAAAGTGATTCATCAAAGGAATTACTGATCTGAAATCAGTTTTAAAACCAGTTCTTCAATGTTTATAAAAATTGAATATAGGATTGATGATATTCAACATTCCTTATCCTTCCAAATGAAAATTAATGAAATAATGTTATTGTGTAACTCTATGCACAGCTTTTTTGTTGGCCAAGTAGAAGTGAGAATGAAAGCTACTAAGCATCAGTTTCACTCTGTACTTAAATTTGGGGTAGAGGGAGAGCAAAGGAACATGAAGGGTGGAGTAAGGGGAGAAAAGTATGTATGAAAGGTGAGGAGAAATAAAAATACAGAAAACCCCAAAATAATTCCAGATTAGGAGAAGGTGTGGAGATCTACAGACCCTGAGGGCTCAGAAAGTCCTCCTCTTTTCTCCCCTCCAGAACAGAAATATACTTCTATTTGTGTTGCTTGGCCCTGAAATACTTTGATATAGTGTTACATATTTTTTCTGCCTATTTTCCAGAATTTCTGTTATTGTTGCCACATCAGTGAAACCTGCTTGCTTTGGTTTATTGTACCTTTTGTTCTGTTTGCATTGTAGGATACAGTAATTTATGACCGTCTGGCCGAGAGTTCAAAATACAAGGAAATTACTTTAAAACATTTAGAGCAGTTTGCTACAGAAGGTGAGTAATAGTGCTTGATATAAAACAATATGAAATAATACCTCTCAATTCTCATAGGTACTATAAATTTCAGCTTTTATTATATGGTTATAATTTATTATATGTATGTTTATTAAACTCCTGTAGCCTCTGAAAAAGATGGTCCCTTTCCTGAAGAGACTATGTTCACAAATCTAGACAGATAAAACAGGTAGAATCCGCCGAAGTAGAGGCTTTTAAAATTCAGTTGTGCAGTTGAAATGTATTATGGAGTCACAGCAGTGATTCCATTAAATTAGAATGCAGACTCTTTTGCAACCTTTAATTTTGATCTCTCCCAACCTCTAACTTTTGGGAAGGAGAGGAAGGAGGTTGGAGGGAGTGGGATGTGGATGGTTCAGGAATCAATGTTGACACTATGATGACCTTGCACAGAGAGGCCATCCATCCACCCCATGCAGTTAAGTTTGCTTTAAGGCTGCTTTATATTACAGGAGTGAATCCATTACTGATAACACCAGGGATTCCTCCCATACCCACCTCAATTGTCATGTCTCTGTATCCCCAGTAGTCTAGCAGAATCATCTCTCTAACAACTATTCAGTGGCCATTGAAGGGATATATTTGGGTTCACAAATAAGAATCTATAAGTGGCTTGAAAAGGCTGTCTATAAAGACAATAAGTACCTATCCTCATCAAACAATGGATACTTTAAACAAAATTAAAAGTCACTAGAAAACACCACACTTTTGATGCAGGCAGGAAAGAAACCTCTGCAATAGAAAATACTGATATCGTATACACCCTTGCTTTTAGATAGCACTTTGCTTTTAGATAGCACTTTTCATCAGTAGATCTTAAAAGCACTTTACAAAGGAGGTAAGTATCATTACCTCAATTTTACAGAAGGGGAAACTGAGGCATATAAGTAAAATGACTTTCTGAAGGTCACCCAGCAGGCCCCTAGAAGAGCCAGGAATAGAACCTAGATCTCCTGAGTCCCAATCCAGTGGGCCACAGTGCTTCCCAGATGCTGCTCTGAAGTCTTTCTGTGCCTGATAGAGGAAAGCAAGTTGGTCATGGGTTATAACATACAATAAAGGACCATAGTATTCTAATTCATCCGTGCAACAGGAAAAGATGGATGTATAAGGAGCAAAATTAAGGTTATTACAGGAAACTCAACTGCAGATGTTCCTTCATTTTGATATAACTTTCATAAAATTTGTTTCTAACTTCTTTAAGAAAATTTTAAGAGATTTATTTTACTAATTGTTCATGCAGCAAATAAAAACCTAATTAAATTATCAATATTTATAATTATCCATGGGGTTATAATGATTCTGCCCCCCTGGGTGCTGTAACACTGAAGGTGAAGCATAAACAATCTATTGTTAGCTCCTTTTGCAGAACAGATTGCAGGATTTTCTGGTTGTATGGTAGGAAATATAAATTAACCTCTGTTGTTCCTGAGGAAGTCCAGAGCCCTTTTTCCCTGCTTTGGTCCCAGATGAGAGAAATGGCTCCAGGCTGCTCTTCCCCCATTCCACAACTGCACCATTAGGCCACGGGGGTAGGGATGGACTTGGTTAGTACAATTGTTGGCCTGTTGGGGAGCACTGTCACTCCAGCCAGGTTTCTGCTGGTATTAACCACTCAAGCTGGGCTCTCCACATAGGATGCTCTTCTCCATCCTCTCTCTGGGCAGTTCCTCCCAGTGAGGGGGGAAAATAGTTCTGTATATCTTGGGTACTTATATGACCCCCATTACCACAGTAGGTGGCAATATCTTTATCCTTACAATATCCCTGAGAGGCAAAGAAGTACTCTTATCCCCATTTTACAGATAGAGAAGTGAGACACAGAAAGAATAAGTACTTTCCCAAGGTTACACAGGAAGTCTGCAGCAGAAAAAGGACTTGAACCCCAGTCTTGCAAGTCCTCTCTCTCTTTCTCTCGCTCTTCCTTTCCAGTCCACTTTCTCACTTTTACCCTTTCTTTCCCTCCTTTTCTCTGTGTGGAGTGCATGAGTGCAAGTTTTTAAAATCTGTGAGCACACTTAATCCTATTGAGCTGATAGGTTTTAAGATTGCCCTGAAAAACTCACGCATTCCACATAGAAAAAAACAACTGGGATAACAGTGGTCCTTGCTCCGTGAAAGTTTCCCAGTCTTCCTCTCCATGACTCCTGAGCCTTATAACACCTTGTAACATGCACATGTTGTCAAAATCACCCTGGTCAACATCCACTCTTTCAAAGACAAATTTCTTACTGTCTAGGAACTTATGAGTTTTACTTATCTGCGTACCCCATTTATAGAGTAATTATCATAGTACATCTAAGCTCTGTGCAATAAAACTACAGCACAAACCCTTATAAATAAAATTAAAGAACCAACAGAAACAAATATGTGTGAAAAGGCCTTGATATTTTGTTTTGATTGTGTGTTCCCTGATGTCCAAGGGAATCCATTAGACGTTCCCTTGGAGGCAAGGACATTCTTAAATCCTAAATTGAGGCACTTACCTTTAGTAAGTAGAGAGTTATGACCTGACCAAATCTTTTGAGACCTCTTACACCAAGAAACCCTATTTCTATTCCATTACTTTAGAGAGTTCTACTCCTCTTTCCCCTGTTTGTATCATCAAGCAATTGACCCCTTTGGTTGGTGTGGTGATACGATCACTGTATGATGGCCTAAGTGAAAACAAAAGCTAGCCTCAGGTCTGTTCCCTGTGTGTGTTCTTCACATTATGATTTGCATCAGGAGTGTTTGGGTAGCTTTAAATAGTTTTATATAATGCCCAAAGTATTATATTCAGAGTATCATACTAAGAAGGAACCCTAAAATACAAATAGGCTATGGAAATAAACAAAAACTTGTCAGATAGCTGGTAGTGCAGCAGCCTAATGCTCCTGATGAGTAAATCTTTGATTGCTTGGATCTCGGTGTCTGGGTTGCTTAGAAACTTCAAAAAAAAATGTACTGGACAGGACAGCTGAAATGTAACACGGTGTGAAGCTTAGCCTTCCACATCTAGGATACTGGTTTGAATCAAGGCTATCTAGGTAGTGGCTGAAAAGTGTTTGTTATTTGATAATCCATATGAAATGAATCTAAGGTCTCAATCCAGATCTTAGTGGATAATTGTCCTCCTCCAGATCACCAGCACAATTGGCAATCTCAGCAGAGAGGTTGGGGATTGAGCTGACATGAAAACTAAATTTTGTGCCTCCTCTAGACATAGTGTACTTCCATGTCCTTGTAGGGAAGTGTGTACTACTGCTCTTGCACCCCTCATGTCTTTTTCTCAAGAACAGTCAATCAGTGACCTCACAAGCACTGAATTCATTGTTTTTTTAAAAAAAGCATTCTTCATTCTGTAATACATTAAAGAAGAATTCAGTATTTATTATTGCACCAAATTTAAATACTGCCAATGACATTACACCATTTCTTTCATGTTTCCATTCATGTGGCAATACAGTATGTCCTTGGCATTTGCTACACGTATTTGCTACATTGTTCAGAATGAAGTGGTTAGCATTGCTGGCATTTACATTTAAGCATTTAATACATTTCATTGTTAATACCCATGTAGATGAATGGAAGAACTGTATAATTCTTTTTGGTCTTGTTCCAATCTGTCAAGAAGCAGACTCAATAAGATTCTCAATTTTTTTTAAGATTCTTTGCGGTCAGTATGCAAGTAAGTTTATTTTTAAAAAATAAAGTTTAGATTCTGGAGACCAGCAAATTCCTTGGAAAATACTAGCTCTGTAGATATTCCACATGCACTCATTGCTGTTTTTCCACTTCATCATCTGATTGGTGGATTGTGAAAAGATATTGAGAAAGATTTTAATATCCAAGTTGTACAATCCTTGCCACCTTTTTCTCTCCTATTCATTTTTCTGGACCCATCTCATAGGACTCTTCTTATGAGAAAAATTCAGTCCATTTCTTAGTGTAATACTTCTGCCAGGTTGTACTGATAGTAACAAAGCCCAGGTTCAATATCTAGGGTTTCCACTTAACATTACAAAACAGATCTGGTTTGAGCCCCCACCCAATAATCTGGAAAAACTAAACACCATCCCTGGGCACCTCTGAGAGGCAATACTTTCCCACTCACACACACAGTCTGTGTATAAAAAAAGAAAACTTTTATTAAAAGGAAGAGGGAACTCAGCATTAATTTGAGAAAACACCACCACAACAATTCAAAAGTGTGCAAACCACAAGTAAACACCCACCCCACAGTACGATGAGCCGTGTCCTTTGCCTCAGTTTCCCACCTGCGATGTGGAAGTCTGACAGACTAATGTTCCCTTAACACATCATTCCCCTTCCCCTCTTCTGCATGCCATTCATAGATGGTTGTCCAAAGTTAGCTAAGTCCCATAATTCAGGGGTGTGTTCACATGGGTTCACTTCCCACCCCAAAAAGGGGGGAGGAGGAGTCAACCAATGCTGCTGCTCAGTGCTGCTGCAGCTGTTATCGCTGCTTGCTGCCACCTTTGCCTATACTCACGGCTGCTGCTTGCCGCTCCTGGAATGTCATGTTTTAAGGTTCCAGCACTTAGCCCCGTTCTTAGTGATTTCAGCTTTTAGTGATTTCAGTGGGTAGCAGAGAACCTCACTGCTACTGCAACCTCTGCATTGTCTTTCACACATCAGGTCTAAGGCTCAGCCTCTAGACCTGCTCATCAGTGATTTCAACAATAGCAATGACTGAGCAGAAACAAGGACTGTCTGATCAACTCTGCCTTTAAACACAGGAGAGGCAATGGCCAAATGGTATCTAGGACTCTTTAAACAGAGTCCACACTACCAGATAGGAACACCTCTCCCCATTCCTTCTGCCTTTCACTTGGCTTTTCCACCACTGACCCCTGCTTAGCGAACAGGGTTAAAGTTAGGGTGACCCTCTCAATCGAAGGGTGCTAAGTACAGTTCTGCTGCCCTTTACTCATACAATAAGGAAAACAACATTTCATTTTCCCTGCATTCAGTACTAAAATTTTAACTCAAAACATCCAAAAATGATCACTTTGGTAAAACTGGTCTGTGACCTTGTCATAAATATAAAGGGAAGGGTAAACCCCTTTGAAATCCCTCCTGGCCAGGGGAAAGCTCCTCTCACCTGTAAAGGGTTAAGAAGCTAAAGGTAACCTCGCTGGCACCTGACCAAAATGACCAATGAGGAGACAAGATACTTTCAAAAGCTGGGAGGAGGGAGAGAAACAAAGGGTTTGTGTGTCTGTCTGTAGTCGTCTTGGCCGGGGACAGAACAGGAATGGAGTCTTAGAACTTTTAGTAAGTAATCTAGCTAGGTATGTGTTAGATTATGATTTCTTTAAATGGCTGAGAAAAGAATTGTGCTGAATAGAATAACTATTTCTGTCTGTGTATCTTTTTTGTAACTTAAGGTTTTGCCTAGAGGGGTTCTCTATGTTTTTGAATCTAATTACCCTGTAAGATATACCATCCTGATTTTACAGGGGGGATTTCTTTATTTCTATTTACTTCTATTTTTTTATTAAAAGTCTTCTTGTAAAACACTGAATGCTTTTTCATTGTTCTCAGATCCAAGGGTTTGGGTTTGTGGTCACCTATGCAAATTGGTGAGGCTTTTTATCCAACATTTCCCAGGAAGGGGGGGGTGCAAGTGTTGGGAGGATTGTTCATTGTTCTTAAGATCCAAGGGTCTGGGTCTGTAGTCACCTAGACAAATTGGTGAGGCTTTTTACCAAACCTTGTCCAGGAAGTGGGGTGCAAGGTTTTGGGAAGTATTTTGGGGGGAAGGACGCGTCCAAACAGCTCTTCCCCAGTAACCAGTATTAGTTTGGTGGTGGTAGCAGCCATTCCAAGGATAACGGGGGTAATATTTTGTACCTTGGGGAAGTTTTGACCTAAGCTGGTAAAGATAAGCTTAGGAGGGTTTTCATGCAGGTCCCCACATCTGTACCCTAGAGTTCAGAGTGGGGGAGGAACCTTGACATGGAGAGAAACAAAGGGTTTGTGTGTCTGTCTGTAGTCGTCTTGGCCGGGGACAGAACAGGAATGGAGTCTTAGAACTTTTAGTAAGTAATCTAGCTAGGTATGTGTTAGATTATGATTTCTTTAAATGGCTGAGAAAAGAATTGTGCTGAATAGAATAACTATTTCTGTCTGTGTATCTTTTTTGTAACTTAAGGTTTTGCCTAGAGGGGTTCTCTATGTTTTTGAATCTAATTACCCTGTAAGATATACCATCCTGATTTTACAGGGGGGATTTCTTTATTTCTATTTACTTCTATTTTTTTATTAAAAGTCTTCTTGTAAAACACTGAATGCTTTTTCATTGTTCTCAGATCCAAGGGTTTGGGTTTGTGGTCACCTATGCAAATTGGTGAGGCTTTTTATCCAACATTTCCCAGGAAAGGGGGGGTGCAAGTGTTGGGAGGATTGTTCATTGTTCTTAAGATCCAAGGGTCTGGGTCTGTAGTCACCTAGACAAATTGGTGAGGCTTTTTACCAAACCTTGTCCAGGAAGTGGGGTGCAAGGTTTTGGGAAGTATTTTGGGGGGAAGGACGCGTCCAAACAGCTCTTCCCCAGTAACCAGTATTAGTTTGGTGGTGGTAGCAGCCATTCCAAGGATAACGGGGGTAATATTTTGTACCTTGGGGAAGTTTTGACCTAAGCTGGTAAAGATAAGCTTAGGAGGGTTTTCATGCAGGTCCCCACATCTGTACCCTAGAGTTCAGAGTGGGGGAGGAACCTTGACATGGTGGCACAGTGGTGGGATTAACCTGAAATCATTTTGAGATCCAGTTGAGATTTTTTGAACTAGAAATACAGATTTTAAAAAGGAATTTTTAGGAAGTCCAGAAGGCAGCTTTGAAACTGAAAGCAGCTTGGTTTCTCTCTGCTTTGTGGCCAAGCAGAGACAAAAGGGGATTATCTTGTGAATTGCAGGTTTTCTTGCCTGGAGGCAGGGTACTTAACTCCTGCAGGGAAATTCACAGTCTTCCAACCCAGAGGTTTTTTTTTTTCTTTTCTTCCTAAAAGTAAATAGGGGGTGTGTGCTCTACCCATTTGCCTGGAGACAAAAGTGGCAGGGTTTTTTTTTAGGATTTTGATTTTTTTTTCTGTTTTACAAGGAGCACAGGTTTGAAAAGAAATTTTTTTTTTCTTTGGGCTGGGTAAGCAGTTTTCCAAGTAGTTGGAGGTTTTTTGCTTTAATTTGGGCCCAGAGCAGAGACAAGGGAATTGTCTTTTTCTGTAGGCTGACAATCACTATCAGAGAATAGGTACTCTATTCCAGCACAGCAAAAGTTTACAGCCAAGTTTTGTTTATTTATTTCTAAACCTCGGGTGTAAAGTTAGTTAAAAACAGAGAGGTTAGAATGGCCAAATCCTCAGCTCGACTACAGCTGGAATTAGCCAAATTTCAGGCTGAGGAAAAACAAAGGGAACATGAAAGACAGATAGAACTCATGCGGCTGAAGGAGGAGGAGAAGGAAAAAGAGAGGAAGCATGTGGAGGAGATGGAGAGGATAAAGGCCCAGCAGAATATACCAACAAACCCTAGCAATCCTTCTCCAGGTACCACTTCCCATCCCAGAAAGTTCCCCACCTACAAGGCAGGTGATGATACTGAGGCCTTCTTAGAAAACTTCGAAAGGGCCTGCCTTGGGTA
This sequence comes from Lepidochelys olivacea, assembly GCF_965140295.1. NCBI lineage: Eukaryota > Metazoa > Chordata > Testudines > Cheloniidae > Lepidochelys > Lepidochelys olivacea. The sequence continues at coordinate 102,244,917 of NC_140414.1, forward strand.
CAACATCTCTACTGACCAATACATGGTAGAGCTGAGGCCGCAGCTCAGTGGACCCTTAGCTGAGGTGGCAGCTGAAATGCCTAAAGAACACATGAACAAGTATGAACTGTTTAAATCCAAGGCGAGAGTCAGAATGGGGATAACACCCGAGCAGTCTCGTCGGAGGTTCAGAGCCCTAAGGTGGAAACCAGACATGTCATTTACCCGACATGCCTACCACATTGTAAAACATTGGGATGCCTGGATATCAGGAGCAAGTGTTGGATCTCCAGTAAATTTGCCCTTCCTAATGCAAATGGAACAATTCTTAGAGGGTGTTCCTGAGGAAATAGAAAGATACATCCTAGATGGGAAACCCAAAACTGTAATTGAGGCAGGAGAGATTGGAGCCAGATGGGTGGAGGTGGCAGAGAAGAAGAAAACTGGTCGCAGTTGGAGCGGAGACCAGAAGGGACCACCCCAGACCACACCCTATTACCGGGGGCCGCCCAAAGCCCCACCTACCTCCCAAAGAACCCTCCAGACCCCTTATCGTCCCACCACCCCGTTCTCCAGCAACCCTCCTCGCCCCAGTGACCCGTCAGCTGGACGATGTTTTAAGTGTAACGAGCTGGGGCATGTAAAGGCCAACTGCCCCAAGAACCCAAACAGATTACAGTTCATTGCACCGGAATCACACCAGAGGTCCACAGGCCCAGATACCTCCCAGATACCCTTGGAGCGGAGGGAAACTGTGAGTGTGGGTGGGAAGAAGGTCACCGCGTGGAGGGACACCGGAGCACAAGTGTCAGCTATCCATGCTTCCTTAGTGGACCCCAATTTAATCAACCCAGAGATCCAAGTGACGATTCAACCCTTCAAGTCCAACTCTTTCAATTTGCCTACAGCCAAGTTGCCTGTCCAGTACAAGGGCTGGTCAGGAATGTGGACTTTTGCAGTCTATGATGATTATCCCATCCCCATGCTGTTGGGGGAAGACTTGGCCAATCATGTGAAGCAGGCCAAGAGGGTGGGAATGGTCACCCGCAACCAGGCTAAACAAGCCGTGAGGCCTAGCTCTGTTCCGGAAACTTCTATCAGGACCCAGTCAGAGGTGATGGACCTGGACCCCAGGCCAATGTCTGCAACAGCAGTAGTGGATCCAGTCCCAGAGACCCAGACGGAACCAGTCCCAGAACCGGAACCGGAACCAGCCGAACAACCAACACCAGACCCCGTGTCAGCACTGAATCCAGTACTTGCAACCTCAACACCAGAGGGCCCCACCGAACCTGAACTGGCAGCAGCCGATAACCCTACACAAGAGGCTCAGCCGGAGCCTGAATCCCAACATAGTGCACCAGCGGAGAGCGGTTCACAGTCAACAGAAACAGCTCCATCCCCTATATCGCTTCCAGAGGGACCAAGCCTAGGTCCACAATCCCATGAGGAACTGATGTCTCCAGCATCAAGGGAACAGTTCCAGACCGAACAAGAAGCAGATGAAAGCCTCCAGAGAGCTTGGACGGCGGCACGGAGCAACCCACCGCCTCTCAGCTCTTCTAATCGATCCAGGTTTGTTGTAGAAAGAGGACTTTTATACAAGGAAACTCTTTCTGGGGGACACCAGGAAGACTGGCATCCTCAGAGACAGTTGGTAGTTCCAACTAAATACCGGGCCAAGCTCTTGAGCTTAGCCCATGATCACCCTAGTGGCCATGCTGGGGTGAACAGGACCAAAGACCGTTTGGGGGGGTCATTCCACTGGGAGGGAATGGGCAAGGATGTTTCTACCTATGTCCAGTCTTGTGAGGTGTGCCAAAGAGTGGGAAAACCCCAAGACCAGGTCAAAGCTCCTCTCCAGCCACTCCCCATCATTGAAGTTCCATTTCAGCGAGTAGCTGTGGATATTCTGGGTCCTTTTCCGAAAAAGACACCCAGAGGAAAGCAGTACATACTGACTTTCATGGATTTTGCCACCCGATGGCCGGAAGCAGTAGCTCTGAGCAATACCAGGGCTAAAAGTGTGTGCCAGGCACTAGCAGACATTTTTGCCAGGGTAGGTTGGCCCTCCGACATCCTCACAGATGCAGGGACTAATTTCCTGGCAGGAACTATGAAAAACCTTTGGGAAGCTCATGGGGTAAATCACTTGGTTGCCACTCCTTACCATCATCAAACAAATGGCATGGTGGAGAAGTTTAATGGAACTTTGGGGGCCATGATACGTAAATTCGTAAATGAGCACTCCAATGATTGGGACCTAATATTGCAGCAATTGCTCTTTGCCTACAGAGCTGTACCACATCCCAGTTTAGGGTTTTCCCCATTTGAACTTGTATATGGCCGTGAGGTTAAGGGGCCATTGCAGTTGGTGAAGCAGCAATGGGAGGGATTTACACCTTCTCCAGGAACTAACATTCTGGACTTTATAACCAACCTACAAAACACCCTCCGAACCTCTTTAGCCCTTGCTAGAGAAAACTTACAGGATGCTCAAAAAGAGCAAAAAGCCTGGTATGATAAACATGCCAGAGAGCGTTCCTTCAAAGTAGGAGACCAGGTCATGGTCTTAAAGGCGCTCCAGGCCCATAAAATGGAAGCATCGTGGGAAGGGCCATTCGTGGTCCAGGAGCGCCTGGGAGCTGTTAATTATCTCATAGCATTCCCCACCTCCAACCGAAAGCCTAAGGTGTATCATATTAATTCTCTAAAGCCCTTTTATTCCAGAGAATTAAAGGTTTGTCAGTTTACAGCCCAGGGAGGAGACGACGCTGAGTGGCCTGAAGGTGTCTACTACGAAGGGAAATGTGCTGGTGGTGTGGAAGAGGTGAACCTCTCCATGACCCTTGGGCGTATGCAGCGACAGCAGATCCAGGAGCTGTGCACTAGCTACGCGCCAACGTTCTCAGCCACCCCAGGACTGACTGAACGGGCATACCACTCCATTGACACAGGTAATGCTCACCCAATTAGGGTCCAACCTTACCGGGTGTCTCCTCAAGCTAAAACTGCTATAGAACGGGAGATCCAGGATATGTTACAGATGGGTGTAATCCGCCCCTCTGAAAGTGCATGGGCATCTCCAGTGGTTCTAGTTCCCAAACCAGATGGGGAAATACGTTTTTGCGTGGACTACCGTAAGCTAAATGCTGTAACTCGCCCAGACAACTATCCAATGCCACGCACTGATGAACTATTAGAGAAACTGGGACGGGCCCAGTTCATCTCTACCTTGGACTTAACCAAGGGGTACTGGCAGGTACCGCTAGATGAATCTGCCAAGGAAAGGTCAGCCTTCATCACACATCTCGGGCTGTATGAATTTAATGTACTCCCTTTCGGGCTGCGAAATGCACCCGCCACTTTCCAAAGACTTGTAGATGGTCTCCTAGCGGGATTAGGAGAATATGCAGTCGCCTACCTTGACGATGTGGCCATATTTTCGGATTCCTGGGCAGACCACCTGGAACATCTACAAAAAGTCCTTGAGCGCATAAGGGAGGCAGGACTAACTGTTAAGGCTAAGAAGTGTCAAATAGGCCTAAACAGAGTGACTTACCTTGGACACCAGGTGGGTCAAGGAACTATCAGCCCCCTACAGGCCAAAGTGGATGCTATCCAAAAGTGGCCTGTCCCAAAGTCAAAGAAACAGGTTCAATCCTTCTTAGGCTTGGCCGGTTATTACAGACGATTTGTACCGCACTACAGCCAAATCGCTGCCCCACTGACAGACCTAACCAAAAAGAAACAGCCAAATGCTGTTCAGTGGACCGGAAAGTGTCAGAAGGCCTTTAACAAGCTTAAAGCGACACTCATGTCTGACCCTGTACTAAGGGCCCCAGACTTTGACAAACCGTTCCTAGTAACCACAGATGCATCCGAGCGTGGTGTGGGAGCAGTTTTAATGCAGAAAGGACCTGATCAAGAATTCCACCCTGTAGTGTTTCTCAGCAAAAAACTGTCTGAGAGGGAAAGCAACTGGTCAGTCACTGAAAAAGAATGTTATGCCATTGTCTACGCTCTGGAAAAGCTACGCCCATATGTTTGGGGACGGCGTTTCCACCTGCAAACCGACCATGCTGCACTAAAGTGGCTTCACACCGTCAAAGAAACTAACAGAAAACTTCTTCGGTGGAGTTTAGCTCTCCAAGATTTTGATTTCGACATCCAACACATCTCAGGAGCTTCTAACAAAGTGGCTGATGCACTCTCCCGTGAAAGTTTCCCAGAATCAACTGGTTAAAATCGTCCTTGAGATGTGGAAAATATTGTTAGTCTTTATGTACTTGGTAGTATATTTAGAGATGCATGTGTCTTATTAACTCTGTTTTCCTAGAGCTCCAGGAAGAAATCCCAGCCAGTGTTTCACCCTAGCTGAGATTTGGGGGGCGTGTCATAAATATAAAGGGAAGGGTAAACCCCTTTGAAATCCCTCCTGGCCAGGGGAAAGCTCCTCTCACCTGTAAAGGGTTAAGAAGCTAAAGGTAACCTCGCTGGCACCTGACCAAAATGACCAATGAGGAGACAAGATACTTTCAAAAGCTGGGAGGAGGGAGAGAAACAAAGGGTTTGTGTGTCTGTCTGTAGTCGTCTTGGCCGGGGACAGAACAGGAATGGAGTCTTAGAACTTTTAGTAAGTAATCTAGCTAGGTATGTGTTAGATTATGATTTCTTTAAATGGCTGAGAAAAGAATTGTGCTGAATAGAATAACTATTTCTGTCTGTGTATCTTTTTTGTAACTTAAGGTTTTGCCTAGAGGGGTTCTCTATGTTTTTGAATCTAATTACCCTGTAAGATATACCATCCTGATTTTACAGGGGGGATTTCTTTATTTCTATTTACTTCTATTTTTTTATTAAAAGTCTTCTTGTAAAACACTGAATGCTTTTTCATTGTTCTCAGATCCAAGGGTTTGGGTTTGTGGTCACCTATGCAAATTGGTGAGGCTTTTTATCCAACATTTCCCAGGAAAGGGGGGGTGCAAGTGTTGGGAGGATTGTTCATTGTTCTTAAGATCCAAGGGTCTGGGTCTGTAGTCACCTAGACAAATTGGTGAGGCTTTTTACCAAACCTTGTCCAGGAAGTGGGGTGCAAGGTTTTGGGAAGTATTTTGGGGGGAAGGACGCGTCCAAACAGCTCTTCCCCAGTAACCAGTATTAGTTTGGTGGTGGTAGCAGCCATTCCAAGGATAACGGGGGTAATATTTTGTACCTTGGGGAAGTTTTGACCTAAGCTGGTAAAGATAAGCTTAGGAGGGTTTTCATGCAGGTCCCCACATCTGTACCCTAGAGTTCAGAGTGGGGGAGGAACCTTGACATGGACCATGTCAAGGTTCCTCCCCCACTCTGAACTCTAGGGTACAGATGTGGGGACCTGCATGAAAAACCTCCTAAGCTTATCCTTACCAGCTTAGGTCAAAACTTCCCCAAGGTACAAAATATTACCCCCGTTATCCTTGGAATGGCTGCTACCACCACCAAACTAATACTGGTTACTGGGGAAGAGCTGTTTGGACGCGTCCTTCCCCCCAAAATACTTCCCAAAACCTTGCACCCCACTTCCTGGACAAGGTTTGGTAAAAAGCCTCACCAATTTGTCTAGGTGACTACAGACCCAGACCCTTGGATCTTAAGAACAATGAACAATCCTCCCAACACTTGCACCCCCCCTTTCCTGGGAAATGTTGGATAAAAAGCCTCACCAATTTGCATAGGTGACCACAAACCCAAACCCTTGGATCTGAGAACAATGAAAAAGCATTCAGTGTTTTACAAGAAGACTTTTAATAAAAAAATAGAAGTAAATAGAAATAAAGAAATCCCCCCTGTAAAATCAGGATGGTATATCTTACAGGGTAATTAGATTCAAAAACATAGAGAACCCCTCTAGGCAAAACCTTAAGTTACAAAAAAGATACACAGACAGAAATAGTTATTCTATTCAGCACAATTCTTTTCTCAGCCATTTAAAGAAATCATAATCTAACACATACCTAGCTAGATTACTTACTAAAAGTTCTAAGACTCCATTCCTGTTCTGTCCCCGGCCAAGACGACTACAGACAGACACACAAACCCTTTGTTTCTCTCCCTCCTCCCAGCTTTTGAAAGTATCTTGTCTCCTCATTGGTCATTTTGGTCAGGTGCCAGCGAGGTTACCTTTAGCTTCTTAACCCTTTACAGGTGAGAGGAGCTTTCCCCTGGCCAGGAGGGATTTCAAAGGGGTTTACCCTTCCCTTTATATTTATGACAGACCTACAAAGCGTAGGTCATCATCATCATCATGTTCCCATTATGCTTCTGGCGTTTAGGGCAGCGACAAAACTCCTCCACTCCTGTCTGTTTCTGGCAAGTCTTTCAATATTTCCCCAGCTGTGCCCCACATTTTTCAGCTCGGCTTCCACAGCTCTTTGCCATGTTGCTTTCGGGCAACCTCATTTTCGCTTGCCTTCAGGTTTCCATCTTATTGCTACTCTGGTGATGGAATCAGTTTCCATCTGAAGCATATGGCCAATCCATCTCCAACACCTCCTGGCAATGACCTTCTGAGGTCTTTTCCCCCAGTTCATCACTAGATGTCAGAGGAGAGCTCATTCAAACCCTTCTTACATCAGTGTAGGATGACCACACAGTTTCATAGAGCTATAGGGCCTAAAGGGGCCATCAGAACATGTAGTGTGTCCTCTGTATACCACATGCCATTATATTTCTCCCAAGTACCCCTATGATAAGCCCAAAAACTTCAGTTAGACCAAAACTTTCAGTCCCCAGGAAACTAAATATTGTGTGTCACAGGCAGAGAACAAGAGAGACCAAGATACCACGTAATGTCAGAGGCCACTACACTGTTGCATCAAAGCTTAGTATTCCTAATGCTGTCAAATTGCCAAGAAATCTAGAGGAATGTTAAACACCATTCTTATTCTGAAGATAGTTAAATTAATTAGTGTGCCTTGTACATAAGAGGTATACGCTGTTGTTCCCCACCCAGCCTCTTCCTTTATATTAATTTTTACTGTCCCGATTCAAAATTTCTATTGCCATGTTAGTTTATAAGCCTCAATACAGCTTTGTTTATTTTATTTATGAAGCTTCTTGATTATTTAAGTAGATGACATTAAGCTCTCTAGAATGTAATTTAGATGCAAATTAAAATGCCAAAATATAGTGGTGTTCTATATTAGAGGTACAAAACCAAGCATTTGTATGTCAGAAAATTTCAAAAGTTATGTTTTCTCCACTATACTAACTGAGCCATGTTTGCACATCCTATATATGTCATAGTATGTTTTCATAATCATTAAGTACCACACCAAATAGCCAAATGTCTCAATGAACATTCAAAACATTTGGAAAATTGGGAGCTGCCCCATCAATCTCTTAAAGTTTGTTCTTAGGATTCTTCAACCCTGAATTTTAACCATCAAAACTTGCTGAGGCAGCTTCCATGATTATGGAAAGCCAGCAGCTTATCCAAAACTCTTTGCTTTTGTAGTTTAGGATTGAGTTGTACATTAACTCTGATCCTGCCAGCTCTTAAATTCCATAGGACTTATCGAAGTTCTGCAAGACCAGAGCTCTACATCTTGAAGGACATATTGAATCTTTGGATAACTGAGCTTTTGGATATAAATGTCAGTTCACGTTTAAAGCTTGCATGTACTATTTGGGGGTTGGCAAAAAGAGGGCTAGGGAACATTAGAGGAGTAATATGATCCTTTTTGCTGGAAAGGCCAGAGGAAACATAACTGAAGGACATAAATCCACACTGTGTAGAGGTCAAGCACAGGAGTTTATTACGTACAGCGCTGATGGAGTGTCACCTCGCTTATTAGGCTCAGAGACACTGTCAATCAATTGATTACAATGGAATATATGGATTTTCCATGGGTGGGGAAAAGTGACAGGGTAGGCAGTCCGACAACCCCGGATAGGTCTAGCAGCAAGACATGATAGCACAGTAGCCAGTGGTCAAAGGTTATATAATGTCTCCGCCCATGGTCTTAAATTAACAAATTAATATTTAATTAGTACTTTAATTAATGTATTAGTATAAAATATATATGTTGAATTCTGATTTGGGGTCCATAGACAATCAAAGGAGCTACTTCATTCCTAACAGGTACATATCTAGGGGTAAAAGCAAAGAAACAGTAAAAGTATATGGCAATAAAGATTGTCTTTCAAGTTGTTGATTTGTGTTTTTAAGGCAGGCATTGGTCCCTGGGAAAGGGAGGTGGGAGGAGGCCATATCTTATACTGACATGCTTTAACCTTTCATAAACTCAAGGTTGGATGTGTGGGAAGAACATCTCCCTACAGAAGAAACTAACAGAAACAGGGCTTCTTTGTTCTAGTTGAAACTTTGAATAAGACACAATTATTGCCCCCAATATCTGGCGTTTTGATGACCAGGCATATCTTAGCAAAAGCAAGGTTATCTTTGGTTATTCTGCTTTCTCTTAGTTTTTGCTAGGCCTCTTGACCAAACTCTGGACTTTGGGCCTGTACACAAATCCATATACCAGGTTATTACATCAGCAATGGATTTTAACCCTTGAATAACTATTTTTTGAAAATTTAAATGTATACATTTTACCTTTTTAAAACTCCCATATTTTGGGTAGAGGGTATCTACTCCTTTAGTTCCCTTTAGCTCCTTATTGATGAGTGAGGAGAAAAAGTCCCTGTTACTGCTGATATTGAATAAGAAGACAAGTCAGGATGGGGACAAGAATTTGTCACAATTCTCCAGAGACCCATCACTCCTCGGTACAAGAAATCCAGGCTAGAATGGCTGTAAAAGATGATTGTTGGAATTATTTGAAATTATTAATATGGGAAACCACCAAACACTAATTTAACCATAAATTCTTAATTAAATCCAAAGGCTTATACAATTGTTCTACACATGCCAAAAAAGCTGAAATAATAAGCAAATTACTACATCCAAACAATAACAAAATATTTATAAACATTTGATCAAGATACTTACAAATGGGCTAAACGCAGGGATGCTTAGACATATATTGGTAAGTGTAGCGGAGTGGACACCCACTGGGGCCCAGAGGGGTTTAAGATAGCCCTGGGAGAGGGCTGGGGCAGGGGAAGAGCTGGGCTGATTAGCATAGCAGCTGCAGCTGGGGGCCATGCCCCAAACAGACCCAGCGGGCCTTATAAAAGCCAGGGAAGCCAGGAGCAGAAGAGCACTCTCTCTCTAGCTTTGAGAGGGAGGGACCTGGCTGCAGAGACCTAGTTCGGAGCAGGGCTGGGAAAAGGCCAAGGGAACTCTGGCCTAGGAAAGCCCCAGGCTGCAGGCCTGGGAAGGTCTATTAGGTGCAGGGGTTGCAGGGGCAGCCACGGGTAGGCAGAGGCAGCAGGTCCAATCCCAACCTTGTCTGTGATGAGTGGCTCATACTGCAGTCTGCCCTAGGGCCTGGGGGCTAGCAGGTGACTGGCAGGAGCCTACGACTGAGGCGAGGTAGGGATAGTGCATAAGGACAGAGTCTGCATACAAACTGGAAATAACACCAGCAGATCACTTTGTGCATTCAAAAATTCCCAAAATCCATAAAAAAGAGCAGAGATGCATATTGCTATAGATTACCATTTTCATGTCCAAACACTAGAACCAGTTTGCACACAAAAGATGTTCTCGGAGCCTGTTGGAGCTCTTTAGGTCTCAAGAAGTCTGAAGGTGTTTGAGTGGTTATTCCTTGACTTTAGCAAAGCTTTTGACACGGTCTCCCACAGTATTCTTGCCAGCAAGTTAAAATAGTACGGGCTGGATGAATGGACTATAAGGTGGATAGAAAGCTGGCTAGATTGTCGGGCTCAGTGGGTAGCAATCAATGGCTCCATGTCTAGTTGGCAGCCGGTATCAAGCAGAGTGCCCCAAGGGTCAGTCCTCGGGCCAGTTTTGTTCAATAACTTCATGAATGATCTGGACTGCACCCTCAGCAAGTTTGTAGATAACATTAAACTGGGAGGAGTAGTAGATACACTGGAGGGTAGGGTTAGGATACAGAGGGACCTAGACAAATTAGAGGATTGGGCCAAAAGAAATCTGAAGAGGTTCAACAAGGACAAGTTCAGAGTCCTGCACTTAGGACGGAAGAATCCCATGCACCGCTACAGATTAGGGACCAAATGGCTAGGCAGCAGTTCTGCAGAAAAGGACTTAGGGGTTACAGTGGACGAGAAGCTGGATATGAGTCAACAGTGTGTCTTTGTTGCCAAGAAGGCTAACGGCATTTTGGGCTGTATAAGTAGGGGCATTGCCAGCACATCGAGGGACGTGATCGTTCCCCTCTATTTGACATTGGTGAGGCCTCATCTGGACTGCTATGTCCAGTTTTGGGCCCCATGCTGCAAGAAGGATGTGGAAAAATTGGAAAGCGTCCAGCAGAGGGCAACAAAAATGATTAGGGACTGGAACGCATGACTTATGAGGAGAGGCTGAGGGAACTGGGATTGTTTACTCAGCGGAAGAGAAGAATGAGGGGGGATTTGATAGCTGCTTTCAACTACCTGAAAGGGGATACCAAAGAGGATGGATCTAGACTGTTCTCAGTGGTAGCAGATGACAGAACAAGAAGTAATGGTCTCAAGTTGCAGTGGGGGAGGTTTAGGTTGGATATTAGGAAAAACTTTTTCATTAGGAGGGTGGTGAAGCACTGGAATGCATTACCTTGGGAGGTGGTGGAATCTCCTTCCTTAAGGTCAGGCTTGACAAAGCCCTGGCTGGGATGATTTAGTTGGTGATTGCTCCTGCTTTGAGCAGGGGGTTGGACTAGATGACCTCCTGAGGCCCCTTCCAACCCTGATATTCTATGATTCTATGGTTCTGGATTTGAAACTCTAACAGGTACAAAGATCACCTTCCAAATATGAGTGCAAATGGATGCACTTACATCTTCCTGACCATGAAGACAGTGAAATTAAGAAGACTTTATTCAGTTTCAGTACTACTGTTCAGAGCCTGTGGGTAGCAGTGAAATTGTTGAGTCCTGTCAGTGTCATTCTCCAGAAATCTAAACATCTTAAGACAGGAAATTAACAAAAAGGCACTCAAACAAACAACCTTAATTATTCCCTGTGTCCTTTAAAATCAGTTTAAGCTAATGTGGGTCCACACAAACTAAAATACCTTACTCACAATCTCAAGGGGTTTTGCATGGTGTCTCTTGAGGACAGAATTAAGTTTTCTGCTCAAGGAGAAACTTAATTATGAAGAGTAACAGCAAATAATGACCAATTAATAATAATAAATTAATTTTAAAAAAATCTTCAAATGTAGCCTGTATGCAAGCGTTTGCTCAGTTTTGACTTTATGGGAAGTTGGAAGAATCTGTGACAAGGCAGAGTTAAGATTGTTTGTTTGGATACCCTCACTGTACATTTCCATAACTTAACACATTTAGATTTGAGTTTAACCGTAACTCTTCCTGGGTTTTAAGATAATTACATTTCAGTAATATATTTTACACTAAATTACTGATTCATTACTCTCAATCTTAACTCTATTTTAAATTGTTTTGGTCTAGGAATATAAACAGACACACACAAACTCATACAGAGAACAAAAATTACAGATAAGAAAACCCATTTGCTCAAATTTTCTGCTTAGCCATTAGTTGTGATTTTGTGAGTGGAGAACACTTTTTTTGGTACACATTGAAATTTTTTTTAATAACATTAGGATTTACATTTTAAAAACTTCTTGTACGCTTGTATACATATGAGCCCCAGTGCATATGTGCAAGTCAGACAGTTGTGCATGAATGCTTATGCAAACCCATCTTGTGTACATGTTGTACGTTTTGTATATGCATTTCAGGCAAGTTGACATTGTGAAACATTTGAGCCTAATATTGTAGGTTTTAAAAAAAAATCTGTAAATGTTACAATTGAAAACGGTAACAGGTATTTCAGAAAATCAGCTTTTCTTCACACAATTTAAATTAAGATTGATTAAAATAATGCTTAATATTAATATTGTTTTTGAAAGTTTTATTTCCATAGTTTACAGATTGTGAGCATGAGATCATTTGCAATTTATTACTCTGAAAATATTAATTCTTCATTTCATTGCCTGCGGTGGGACATATTCATAACTTGAAAATTAAATAGTTAATTTAAAAAAAATAGTTCTGATTTTGTCTTGACATATGTATGTCCAATTATAAAATAAAGATTTATACTTTTTATCTAGAAATATCTATTTTATTGCCTGCTAATTTAAAGTATTAATGTGGTGAATGACAACTATGTTCACAAATGGCAACGAAAAATCCCTAGGATGGCTTGGGCACAAAGAGGTGACAGTAAAAGGAAGCATGCTGGCTGTTTTATTCTTCGTATCTCTTTCTATACAGGAATTTTTTGTACTGTGACATTGACAGCCTCTCATATAGAAGTGCTGCACAAGTATAATATCGAATGGCACCACTATGACTTGACCAAGTAATAAAATAAGTTGAAGTAGTTCAAGACCAGTTTGCATTGGTGCAGTAGGTTAGCATCAGAGATTTTTTCCCATTTCACTATATTGATGTAGGTATGCTGGTACAAATATTCCCAGTGTAGATAAACCCTTAATATATTGTCTTGTCTTGTATTCTTGAAGCAAGGGGCTTTTGTGACATGCACCAGTGAGTTTTTTTCTTTTATCTGTCTATTCATAGTAAATTTAGCTTGTTAACTACGTATTGTTAGCACTACACAGAAATGAATCTACACTACACATGCATCCGACAAAGTGGGCATTCACCCACGAAAGCTTATGCTTCAATATGTCTGATAGTCTATAAGGTGCCACAGGACTCTTTGCCGCTTTTACAGAAATGAAGTAATTTCTAACTATGAATTGCTATTCTTACGGTCTGTTTACTATTTTAGGTTTAAGAACGCTCTGTTTTGCTGTTACTGAGATAGCAGAAAGCCAATATCAAGAGTGGCTAGATGTCTATCACCGAGCTTCAACAGCTATACAAAACAGAGCACTGAAGCGTGAGGAGAGTTATGAACTAGTTGAAAAAGTAGGTGGAGATGACTGGTTTTAGTTATGTTTTTGTCATATAGTACATGAAGTTTGAATCGTCATTTCGGGGTGAGACTTGGACAAATTAATTTTATTTATATAGTATGATTACCATAGTCTTCAAAGTTTAATTCAGAACATCATCTAATGAGGTAAAGACTTCTACTAATTCTAATTCTAAAGACTTTATTATACACTAAATGGCAAGTAGGTTAACCATAAAAAAAAGTTTTTTGGGGTTTTTTTTGAGCTGTATATTTTCAAGAACTTACAAAAGCAAATACTGTGTTGATATATTTAATCCTCTGTTTGTTAATCCTTTGATTTATATCAGAGGTCAACATAATTGTGTTTTTGTGAGTAATAATTATCTATCTTTTCTATACTCTCCATGTAACATCAGGGCATAGTGTAACTTTCTGAGGTGATGTAGCACACTGTATGGTCTTTCCTCAGCTGCCGGTAATTTGTCTTACTGGGTCTACTAGTACCATCACATATTGTCAGACATGATACATATGTTTAGCTGGCCTATTTCTAATTAGTTAGGCTAGCCTCTAGATTTTTATGTGCTAATTACATGGTGTGTATCTATTTATACTATATAACATTTCAGTCAAACCTAGGTGCTAGTTTTGCCTGCTCATTTCTCACTAATGGTGGAATTTTCAAAAGCAGCTAATCAACTTTAGAACACAAGTCCCATTGAAAGTCAAACGTTGTCTAGGGGCCTGACCCAGCTGCTACTAGAGGCAATGGGAGTTTATCCTGTGAACTCCTAAGGTGGGTTTTTTTTAATTGCACATAAGGGAACTAAATGCTCAACTCCCCTAGGCACTTTTGAAAATGCTTTCCCCACACACCATATTAACCTCTCCCACTCTCCATGGCATTTCTTTACATAAAAGTGGACGGTGGAAGCAAGTATGCATCCCATTGCATTTTGATAGTAAATGTTTTTCACATTTCTATTTGCGGTGTTGTAGCGGTGTTGGTCCCAGGATATTAAGGAGATGACGTAATGAGGTGATATCTTTTATTCGACCAACTTATGTTGGTGAAAGAGACAAGCTTTTCAGGTAAGAAGAGCTCTGTGTAGCTTGAAAGCTTGTCTTTTTCACCAACATAAGTTGTTCAGTAAAAGATACTGCCTCGCCCACCTTGTCTCTTTGACATTCCGTTCAGGATTTTGTTGAACTGTTCTAAGTGGTTGAAGTAAGGTGGTGTTAAGGTGTTTCTCCTTGTACTTTGTCCCCAGAAGGTAGTGCTTCTTTATTATATATTACTAATACTGATGGTTTTATGGGGAAATTGTAGTAAAATAGTGCTTCATGTATTGCACGGGTAGTTAGGGGTGGGAAAGGGGAGGATGAAACAGGCAGTTTGCAATGGCTGCTCCTCACAAGAAAGCAGACTGTATCATCCCCTCCCCCAGCAGCACCAGACAAAAGCCAGTCATACAACCCTACAACACCCTTCTCCACTCCCATTACCCAAGGGCAAGCAGTAGTGGGAGGACAAGTCCCAGACTTTGGACCCAGATTAAGCATGTGATTCCCTTCCCCTCATTCCCCACTATTCCCTGTAATATGAGGAAGATAGGGAGGAAAAGAAAAATGTGAAGCAGCAGCCCCCACCTTCCCAAAGGTAAAGAGATGGGTAAATGGACAAGGAACATGGAATTTGACTCAGCAGCTCCTGGATGAATTCTCCACCACCCTAACCTCTGATGAGAATGTGCAGTTGTGATAAGTGTACAAACAAATTGGGTACTTATTTTGCACATACATTTGAGTCTAAAACTTTTAAAAATTAGACTCCTAGAATTCAGAACGCTGAAAGCTGCTAAGGAGCTGGCCAGGAGCAGGATTGTCCAGTACACTGTCCTTGCTCATTCCCTTCCTCTGCCCAGACTTTCATTCTTCAGTAGGGCAGTGCCTATAAAAACTCCAACCAACCATCCTCCCATACTTCTGAATCTTTTTTTTTTAACCACAAAAATGTATGTGGCTCGTCTTTCAATACTGCTGTGTCCCTACAGTCTCACTGAAATCAGTAGGAGATTCAGGAGCTGATTATCTTTTAAAATCAGGCCTATTTTGTTTAAATGTCATTTGCCTTTTTGAGGGCTGCATAATTATCTGAAAATCTTACAAGGAACAGCTGAATTACCTTTTAAGTCTTTGCTTATTGGCACTAACAAAGGTTCTTCTTTCAGTGGTCTCTGCATATTCCCACTTTTGGGAAATGGTGCCCCAGGCATCAAGCTGCAGAATTTTTCTAGTAAGCAGAATATTGGGGCTACTTGCCCCTCCCCTTCATGGAGGATTCCAACGGTACAGAAGGGTCCCAACCATCCTTCAGTTCAAGTGCTTGCATTTGCCCATTGCACTGTAGGTGTGTGTATGCCTCATGCACTAGCGCTGGAGAGTTTTCCCTATCAGAACCTGTAGGGGTGGCCCTGCCCACCTCAGAGTTCCTTCTGTTGCAAGCAAGAGTATAAAGGGAAGAGATGCCCCAGCCCTCCTCTAGTTCCTTTTTACTGTCAGTGATTGAAGCATTGGTGTTCCCTATGAACAGTTACTCAATCTGCATAGCGGTACTCAAAACATTCCTCGGAGTTTTTTTTCTTCTATTTTAATAATTTTAAATTCTTTCTTTTGACTTGGTCCTCCTTTTGGAGCTTTTCCAGTGCAGTGGGGCCCTGGACCCTACATTGTACCAGGGGACTTACGCCGAGGTCCCTGGAGTTCCAACCTTGTGCGGACCGTAGGAAGTCCATGTCTGTTAGTGACTGTCACTCCCACTGCCTCAAGTGTCTGGGTGAAGGCCATGTCAGAGATAGGTGCTCAATCAGTCGTGGCTTCAAGATTCAGATGAAGCTGAGGGAGAAGCACCTCCACCAATATATCTTCATGGAGGCTGCCCTTAGACCAGTGTTGGATCCCCCTCAATTATCTATGAGAAGATTGGAATGAATAGGCCAATCAAGCCTGGGGTCTAGTATCATCTCAGCCCCACTGGGGACCTATTAGTTGTTTTGAGGTATGCCTCTGGCATCCAAATCTACATCATCTCATAAAAATAGATCTCCCAGGAAGGATGCATCCCCCACCTGCTATGAGAGGCCAGTGACGGTTGATACCAAACAGCCTCCCAAGTCCCATGCAGTTGATTCACCATTGCCAGCTTCGCAACAACCATTGGTACCACAGCACTTACCACAAGACCAACCCAGGGAGCAGTTTCCCATGCCTCTGCTTCAAGCCTTTTCTTCTTCTCTGGGTGAGGCCCTGGTACCAGAAGCAGCATTCTCAGTACCCACTGGTTGTAAAGTATATCAGGAGTTACTTAGGAGAATAGCAATCTCTCTAGGCATCCAGGTGGACATTCTCCATCCAACTGAAGCAGGGAAGGTGTGTCCCTGCCTATTAACAAGGCTATCTTGCAACTGTCCAAAGTGATCTGGTAGACCCCATCCTCCATTCCTCTGGTGGGCAAGCCAACAGAAGTTCCATTCCCTAGGACAGAATGGAAATACCAGGTTCTGTCCTAGGAATTTCAGCAGGTCCATCTACATCCCACCCCCAGTTCATTAGTTGTGGCCATGGTGAATGCAGGAAGTCATCATCACTTAGGCTTCCTCCAGGACAAAGATGCGAAAGAGCTTGATCTTTTTGCCAGAAAAGCTTAGTCCATAGCAACTCTACAATATCAGCTTGCTAATCATCACATCTTATTGTCATAGTATGAATTCTCCAATTGGGAAGCCATATCCCAGTTTGTCACCAAGCTGCCTGAAGATGCAAGGGAGCAGTTCCAGTTGGTTGTGGCTAAAGATCACCTCACTGCTTGTTCGGCTTCCCTAGATGTGGTGGATTCTGCAGCCAGGGCCAGTGTGACACCTGTGACAATGCACCATTCCTTTTGGTTGCAGTCCTCATGAATTCCTACAGAGGTGGAAAAAATGATTGAAGACTTCCCTTTCCAAGTGTGTGCCTTGTTCTCTTCCAAAACAGATGGGGCTTTGCACACCCTAAAGCATGAGAGAGCAGTTCTGAAGTCTTTGGTCCTCTACATCCTGATAATGAAAAGGACAAAATATCATCCTCCAACCAGCCTAGACAGCAGTACTACCTCTTGTGTCAGGCTCACAACCTAAGAGGAGGCAAATGCCTTCCACTTCCTCAGGCTTCAGGCGTCCACAGGCCTCAAAACAGCAGATTTGACTCTTCTACATCGAGGACAGCATGCCACCTAACCTGGATCTATCTGGGCCTTCCCTGCTTACCAAGACAGATTGTCCCGCTCCTACATGTCTGGCAGTCCATCACCTTGGCCAAATGAGTGCCAAGCACAGTGAAATTGGGATATACCCTGGACTTCCTCATTGTCCCCCCCCTTCCCTTTTCCCATCCCTCTTCAGGAACCACTCTCATGAGTCTGTACTAAGAGAAGAAGTGCAGATTCTACGTTCTGTGGGAGCTATAGCAGAAGTGTTCCATCTTCATCAGGGCAGGGAGTTCTTTTCCTGATACTTTCTAATTCCCAAAGCCAGAGGAGGTTTCAGACTCCTTCTAGACCAGGGTGGGGAACCTACATCCTGTGGGCCGGATCCGGCCTGTTGTCTAATTTCATCTGGCCCACGGCAAGTCTCGGCACCCACCTGTGAGGTTAGAGCCATGAGCGCCGGCTTGCACTGACCCAGGCGGGAAGTCCCGAGTCTCAGCGCCCACCTCCCCAGGTGGGCAAGTTCAATGTTTTATATTTCTCTCTCTAAAACAAAAACCTAAATTAAGATGCTTTTTACTTGCGTGTAGCCCGCAATTGATTTTTTTTTCCTCTGGGTCAATGGCCCGTGATAGAAAAAAGGTTCCCCATCCCCATCCGTAGACCTTCGGAACCTGAACAGATACATCAAGAAGATAAAGTTCCAGATGGTTTCCCTGGCCCCAACTACCCCTTTCTCAGATCTGGGGGAATGGTAGGTGTCCTGTAAATCAAAGGCAACATATTTCCACGTGGCAGTCCATGTTCCTGGGGTTCATAGTAGGATACAACCGCTACCAATTCACAGTACTGCCTATTGTCAGCCTGCGGGGGGTTACCAAGTACATGGCATTGGTAGCAGCTTACCTCCTCAAGCGGGATGTACGTGTATTTCCTTACCCAGACAACTGTCTGGTTCAAGGCTACTCCAGACCTCCATTTATCAAACACTGCATCTCTTCAACATACTGGACCAATTTTATCATCTATCCAAAGGATAGAATTCATTAAGGCAATCGTGGATTCCAAATCTGCCAGGATATTCCTGCCTTTTTCCAGGTCTCGGGCTTTATGAAACCTGTGTGTGTCCCTCAAGAAGTATCCTCAGAGTACTGTAAGGATTGCTTCAGGATCCTAGGTCACATGGCAGCATGTACCTATGTCTCCCTTCACACCAGACTGCACATCAGCACATTGCAGACATGATTCAACTCAGTATATCGACCTGGACAAGACAACCTGTTGTTGTCTCTGAAATGGTGAATGAGCTAGTCCAACATGTGTAAAGGAGTTACTTTCTCACCTCCTCTCCCAACCATTACTCTGGTAACAGATGCCTTGGCCATAGAATAAGGAGCACATCTGAGTGCCCTCCAAATGCAAGGGTTGCAGTCCAAGGCCATGCTCCACATAAACATTTTGGAATTGGGAGTGATATTTCATTCATGCCAGCGGTTCCAGTCTCATATCCAAGGCAAGGTGGTCCAGGTTCTCACCAACAACACTGCAGCAGTGTTTTATGTGAACAAGCAAGGCGATGCCAGGTCCAGCAGCCTTTAGCAGAGCAGTCAAGTTATGGAACTGGTGTATTGATCCTTCACTTTAGACCATGAATGATCTCTCAACATGAGTATTCTGTTTTGGGTGTTTCACATAGAGGTTTTCCAGCTATGGATTATTTGTGACCCAGCAGAACAGGAAGTGCCTTGTTTCTGCAACAGAGCAGGTCACAACCAAGGGTCAGTATTGGCCACTCTCCTGTTTCTGTGGGACAGAGACCTCCATTGCCTCTGCTTCACATGGTCATTATCAAATTCAAATAAGATAGAATCATAGAATATCAGGGTTGGAAGGGACCTCAGGAGGTCATCTAGTCCAACCCCCTGCTCAAAGCAGGCCTAATCACCAACTAAATCATCCCAGCCAGGGCTTTGTCAAGCCTGATCTTAAAAACCTCATAGGAAGGAGATTCCACCACCTCCCTAAGTAACCTATTCCAGTGCTTCAGCACCCTCCTAGTGAAAAAGTTTTTCCTAATATCCAACTAAACCTCCTGCACTGCAACTTGAGACCATTACTTCTTGTTCTGTCATTTGGTACCACTGAGAACAGTCTAGATCCATTCTCTTTGGTACCCCCTTTCAGGTAGTTGAAAGCAGCTATCAAATCCTCCCTCATTCTTCTCTTCTGCAGACTAAATAATCCCAGTTCCCTCAGCCTCTCTTCATAAGTCATGTGCTTCAGCCCCCTAATCATTTTTGTTGTCCTCTGCTGGACTCTTTCCAATTTTTCCACATCCTTCTTGTAGTGTGGGGCCCAAAACTGGACACAGTACTCTAGATGAGGCCTCACCAATGCCAGTTGGCAGGCAATGCTCCTACTTATACAGCCCAAAATGCCGTTAGCCTTCTTGGCAACAAGGGCACACTGTTGACTCATATCCAGCTTCTCATCCCCTTGATTCTTTTCTGCAGATTTCTTTTGGCCCAATCCTCTAATTTGTCTAGGTCCCTCTGTATCCTATCTCTACTCTCCAGCGTATCTACCACTGCTCCCAGTTTAGTGAATCATGGCAGAAACTTCCTTATAGCTCCATCCTGGGCAAGACAGACCTGGTATTCAGACCTGTACAGTCTATCCTCTCTTGAGCCCTCTGAGGAGATCAGTAACCTTTTTTTTTCTTTTTTTAACCACTGAAGGTGCAATGAGCTTGAGTCACATACTCTGTCCTCAAAACTTTCCTTGTTGGTCTTTTTTATTTTAACTCTGCCATTTGTGAGGGTGGAGCAGGAGTATTTTCTTTCTAGTTAGATTTAAAAGAATTGGTACCTGTTGGGCACAAATATTGTCTGTATGACCCATAGGAGTGGAAGGGCGGAGAAGGAGAAGGAAGGAAGTGGGGGAAGCTCCTCAGACCCAGTCCACCAAGTCTGGCAATGTGCAACTCCATTATTGACTTTGAACGACCACTAACCTAAGTGACTCTGTGCCCAGTTTAAGCAGCCTTCATTTTCTGGTCTTATCTGGGTGAGCATGGTGCTGTTCAGTGCACAATGCAGGCCAGCCTCAAGGTCCCTGGATTCCTCTGGGTTGACCTGATTTGGTACTGAGGTCCAGGCACCATTGGCATTGCCCTGAGGCCCCCAGATCCCTCTTGGTTGATCTAATTCAGCACCAACATCCCAGCATTGTTGATAGCTCCAAGGTCCCCAAATACCTTTGGATTCACCTATATAGTGCCTTATTCTGGTGCTGTTGACACAGAACCAAAATCCCTGCATCCCAAGGGGTTGACTGAATTTAATGCCGGCTTCCTGGCACCATCAATTCAATGCCAAGGTTCCTGTGTCCCCCAGAGTTGACCTAATTCTATGTCGACATCCTGGCATTGTCTAATTAACACTGATGTACATGAATCCTTACAAGTTGACCTGGTAAGATGCTGAGGTTCTGACACCATAGACATCTGCAGATCCATCCAGATCTATTGAGTCCAGTTCCTAGGATCCAGCATTCTGGAGAACCACTTTAATAAGTAGCCCAGTGCCTATTAATGTTCCTACAATAATCCTGGGTCATCTGACTCTGTTATGGCTTTGGTACCCTCAGATGGTGTACCACTTGCCTAAAGTGGTCCAGTGCCAGGATAATGAGAATTGGTCTCCAGATCCTTCCAGGTTGACTGGGTCTAGTAGTATGGATCCAGCACAATTCACATTGATGAACCATTTACCTGGGCTAGAGTCAAAAAAAGACTTAGCCATTGTGACACTGAGATTGCAATGCCTAAAGTTTTGGTGCCTGGAAAATCATAGGAACACCACTGCAATTCACAAAGCCTAAAGATGCCTAAGCTCCCTATACAATTAATAGGGTGAGATAGGTGTCTTAGACTGTGATTCACAAAAGCCAGCAAGCTAGGCAGGGAGCTGCCTAAGCTAGTTAATGGGAAATAGTGATGACTGGAGTGTGTCATAAGCCCCAGTCCTCTTACAGAGATAGGCACTTAAGTCCAAGCTTCAAAGAGGTGCCTATTTCTGCTTGCAATTCTCAGCTATGAACCCTCTCTTGGAGTTAAGCACATAAGGCATTTCTTCCAAGAAGTATTGTTTTTATGCAGCTCAAGTGGAAATAGAATCCTTGGGTACACGTAGTTTGGGAGCAAGATCCAGTACCGTTAACTTGGGTAAACTGCTTGTCAAAATGGTTTGGTACTCAGTGTCAACAATATTCACATCCCCAGGTTTGCTCAGGACAGCTGTGTCTAATGCTGACATGACTTAGTTTCTGAGGTATCATTTTCTTAAGGAGTATTATTGTCTACATCAGTGTCACCAAGGTGCCCTGATCTGTCACAGGTTCAGGAGAATCACAAATTGTGATGTTCCAGGCCTAGCCTGAATGGCATAGGCCCCCATATTTATCTTCATTGGCTGAGTCTGGTTCTGAGAACCTGGCATCATTATCTCTGTTTTTTTATAGGTGGCAACATACTCCCCTGATTCTTTGAGAGCTATTGAATTGGCACTCCTAAAATATGCATCTACTATCCTAGTCTCATTTAAACACCATTGAGAGGAGATATCTACCAATGGTTTTCTCCCAGAGCCTCTAGAGTTAGTCAGCTGAGGCCTTAGGCATTCCTTTTGTGACAGTCACTCCAGAAGAAATCAGTAGAACTGGTCATGTTCTGAGTAGAACCTGTAACAGCATTAGTTGGCGATGAAACCTTTTTAAAGGAACAGGAGGAGAGAGGAAAGACAACTGCAGGTGATTGGGAGATGCCCACAAACACTGCAGGAAGTTATAGGGCTCTTGACTCAGTAGGGGGACGATGGGAAGACCTGTGGAGAACGCCAAACTCCAGGCAACAGGTGCTCAAGACTAAACCGTGCCCAGTTTTTTTAAACCTTTCCTCACAGGATAGGTTTTCTAAACTTTTTATTATTTTTGTTGCTTTCTTCTGGACTCTTTTCAGTTTTTCCAAATCTTTCTCAAAGTGTGGCCTTCAGAACTGAGCACAGTATTTCAGCTGAGACCTCAGTACTGCTGAGAAGAGTGGGACAATTACCTCCCATGTCTTAGATATGACATTTCTGTTAATACACCTGTGATGGAGTGGACTAGGCCTAAAGGCCCCTGCTGGAGGCCTCAGAGTTCTGCCACACCCATCCCAGGAAAGGAGCAGTGATGAGGTCCTCCAAGCAGGCTAGAGTGGCTGCAGAGGAGGCAAACAATCAGGGCCCAGGAGCGCTATATAAAAGGAGCTGCAGAACAGTGCAGAAGTTAATTGCTGCTTGGAGCCGGAAAAGAAAGAACTGCGTACTTGGCTGGCTGAGGGAAATGCAACACAACGGACAGTTAAGTGGGGGCAGGGACGGGGGAGCAAGAGGCTCCTGGTTGGCTGCTAGGACTGAGCCAAAGACCGTTAGCTAGCGAGACTGTGGGAGCAATGAAGATGCTCCCAGCTGGCTGCAGACACTGAGTAAGGACTGAGCCTGGGGAGGGCTGCAGGAAGATAGTATCTCCAGGGAGGAAGCCCTGGGGATACAGCCTCATACCAGGGCTGGACTGATTTAAAGTTAAAGACTGTGGATGCACCCAGCCAGAGGGGGCGCTTGCAAGAAGTGGGTGCTGACCCCGTTACAACACCACAGAATATTAGCCCTTTTTTTTTTTTTTTTTTTTTTTTTTTTTGCAACTGCATCACTGTCTTGGCTCTTATTTAATTTGTGATCCACTATAACCCTTAGATTCTTTTCAGTAGTATTATCTGGCCAGTTATTCCCCATTTTGTATTTGTGCATGGGATTTTTCCATCCTAACTGTAGTCCTAATTTAATTTCATCTTGTTGATTTCAGACCAATTCTCCAATTTATTAAGGTCATTTTGAATTTTGATCTTGTCCTCCAAAGTGCTTGCAAAGCCAGCTTAGTGTCATCCACAGAAGTTATAAGTACACTCTCTATTCCATTATCCAAGTAATTAGTGAAAATATTGAAATGTATCAGATCCAGCACAGACCCTTGGAGAACCGCACTAGATTCATTCCCATAGTTTGAAATTAAACCAGTGATAATAACTCTTTAAATATGTTTTTTCAGTCATTTTTGAACCAACCTCAAAGTAATTTCACCTAAACCACGTTTCCCTAGTTTACTTATCAGAATGTCATGGTGGGACTGTGTCAAAAGCCTAACTAAAAATCAAGATATATCACATCTGCTGATTCAAAACCATAAACCTATCTGCCAAAATCACAAATGTCTTATTTTGGCCTCAGTCTGGCATTATGTAAAAGGAGTATGTCCAGACCAGGCTTCTTTATTAACAAGAAGAATACCCATTGTCATCAGTTCTGCTTCAGGGTGAAATAAGACCCATTGCCAATAACAAGCTCCCTTTTCTTGGACAGGAATCAGGAATTGCATTATGTGTTCCCTCTGATTCCATAGGATCAGAAGATCGGACTGACCTGCAGACACACATGGCAAAGATGTTGTCATAGCCATAACCAGGTCTTAGAAGTTTGGTTCAAACATCCTAGTTCTGATGATAGCACCACTTTCCAAATTACTGGAACTTTGTCTTAAAGTTGGGAATAAGAATCTACTTCCTGAATTTTCTCAGGTTGACACGCTTGATGAGAGTTCTGACATGCTTGGTGACAGTGTTTCTCAGAAGTGTAGTGGGGGCGGGTTTAATTGGAAAGCAGGACCTTCTTGTGTTCAACCTTGCCATCTTTAACACTTGGAACATTCAGAGCCATGTTATCTGTTTGTGCAGGCTGTATGGGTTGTGACTGCAGCTTTCATCTTCACATGCTTGGAGCAACAATCCTCTCTCACCTTGCAATATCCTAGTTTATGGAAGGATTGCTCCATGTACCACTAGGCTTACATCAGGTAATTGCTTTGCCTTCATGGCTGCACCAAAGGTGTATGGATTGTGAATTATGGTTGTGCTGTGAGTACACAGGGAGAGCATACCCTGTTAGCTGCCCCAGGGTTATTTCCTGTGGTGCACCTCTCTTTTGATTTGGGGTTGGTGTCTTGCTTCTCAAAGCTCTTGGAATCTCTGGTCTGATAAATGTCAGAATATCATCTGTGCCATTTGTCACAGGGAAGTTGCACCTCTGACTTCTTCATGGCTTCTTTGCAGACACTCCACACAGGCTCATACCTCTAAACATCCCCTTTCTCAGGGCAGGAACACACATTCTTCTTCCTTCAGACTGGAGATTTAGGCTGCAATTCCATTGCAATTCACTGTGCTTATCCCAGTGGATCTTACTTTAGTGCAACACCTGCATTTGTGCTGTCTTCCAGTGCTATGACCTAGTTTACCAATGACCAGACAGCTTTCACAAAGCAAGACAAAAGCATATAAATCAGTAAACAGTATATTCACATGCTAAGCTTACCAGGTATTACCTGTCATCCGCCTGGGATCCTGGTAGGTCCCTACACAAGTTTGTCCATTTTTCATTTCAGAATCTGTGACCCTCTAAATCAGCTCAAGCTGAGCTTTTATACAGTTTGGGGCTTTTGTTTCCTGGCCCTCTTTAACCCAGTCAAAACCATTATATGCAATTTCCCACTGGGAGGTGGTACTTCTCCAGTGCTGTTTAGCGATTTGCATTAATTACCCCCCAGTAACTTTCGTTCCTGCAGGAAGCTTTGTAACCCTCCTCCATGGAACCAGAATACAATTCCTAATTTACAAAGATAAATATATCATTTATAGATTAAAATAGTCTGAGGTTTTCATGCTTCCAAGCTCTCAGATCTGCCACACCGCACACATAAGAGAATTTGTCGCATCCATAACTACTGCCTGGACTTAGTGAGATACAGGCAAAATGGCCAGTCTTCTATAAACTAGTCCATATGGTATATTTGGTTAGTCAGTGTCCTAAAATCATTGTTTCTGGTCTCACATCATCTCTGTTGTCATGTCAAACAGACCAGCGTTCTGTATGCATTTCCCCAAGTATCTTTTATAACCTTATTAAGACTTGCCAGGTGCTCATGCACCTGCATATATAAAAAATTATTCAACTAGTCTGAAGACTGCATCCATTTCAGGCCTTTTGTTTTCTTTGTAGAGTTTTCAAAGCTGTTGCCTAAAGTTGTATATGTATTTACTTAAAAATAATTATTCCTCACTGTGGTTTCTCAGGTTGCTGTCGTCTGATGTGGGAGACTGAAATTGTGGTCCCTTACAATGTAATCTAGTGCTTATGCCTGTTGTGGAAGTTTTGCAGTCCTTTTCACCTAGAATTTCTCCCTAAGGGCTTGTACTGATTGCTTCTCTCTCTCACAAAAATGACTATGCCGAGGCCACTCTAAGGGAAAATAAAAATAGAGGGGTTACTTACTAGTAAGTTTCAGAGTAACAGCCATGTTAGTCTGTATTCACAAAAAGAAAAGGAGTACTTGTGGCACCTTAGAGACTAACCAATTTATTTGAGCATAAGCTTTCGTGAGCTACGGCTCACTTCATCGGATGCATACTGTGGGGGGAGAGAAAACCTTTTGTAGTGGTAAACACCCATTTTTTCATGGTTTGTGTGTATAAAAAGATCTTTTGTATTTTTCCACAGTATGCATCTGTTGAAGTGAGCTGTAGTTCACGAAAGCTTATGCTCAAATAAATTGGTTAGTCTCTAAGGTGCCACAAGTACTCCTTTTCTTTTTACTAGTAAGTGTTTGTGTTTCCTCTGCATACTCACACTCCTCGCCCCGCTGCTTTAAAATTTCAGGAAGACCATTCTGAAGTTAGGGAAGGAGCTAAAGGGTGGTTTTACACACATGGAATCCTCTGTGAGGGTGAAGGAGGAGCAGCCCCAGCTATCAGTGCTCGCTAGAAACATTTGTTAGCTTGACGCCAGAGGCATTATAACCCACAAGTGGGAATATGCACAGGAACCATTTTCCGAAAACTAGGGTTACTAATAAGTAATCCCTCTTTTTTTAAAATAGTGTTATGATACACCAGCTGTCATGCTTCAGGTGCTAAAAATATTTCCATGAATTGTTTTTGCTGAAATTCCCAAAATTGGAACTATTTTATCATAGGGATTTTGTCAAGATTCAGTATAGATTATGTCATTGCCTTTAGTGTAGTCCTTATGTAAAGTAATGTTAATAATTGAATTAAATCTAGTGTAATTGTTCAAACCATGTGTACAGAAACACATAGAGAGTTCAAATCCTGTCATTAATGTTCACAGTGAAGTTGAAACTGTGGTTATTGTTCAAGAGCTTAATCTTAAAATAAAGTATACTGAGGCTAAAAGAATTATTTTTTTTCTAGAAACATCCATATTCTATCAGTTATATATTACTAGGTTTCTAAACTATATTGTAGCATTGTGTAGACCTTTTCCATAGAAACCTAGAGCATAGGATGGTTTGTTTTATACATTTGAATAAAAGAAATAGCAATACTATAGTTAGTTTGAGATGGTATTGCAGTTCTAAAACCCCATTTTCAGTCACAATGTTTAAATATAAATTTTTCATGCTTGGTCTGTTCCCCAAAGCAGCTGTTCTTTCAAAGTCTGATGAAAATGCATTCAATCATTTTGTAATAATACATTATGTATGTGTAAAGAGTATGTTTTGCAGAGAGAGTGTTTTTTAGCTACTAATAAATTTTCAGATTAAGGGAACAATAGAGTACTACTGAGGTCACCAAGCACAAAACCAAAGTGAAAATTTAATGAATACAGCAAGATTTAATGCTAAGGGGTTTAATAAAAATAAATGTAAAGGAACAAATTAAAGCAACAAAAGGCAGAATATAAACATTTTCTTAAATAGTTGTTGTCAATAGAGTTTCCAGAATTTATTAACAAGAAGACAAAGGACCTGATTTTCAGAGGCGGTGAGGACCCATAATTCTAACTGGGGAATTCTAAACCGTGGGAATTGAGGGTGTTTAGCACCTCTACAAATTGTCTCCATCTCTCTTACTGTTCCGTGCCTTCTACTCAGCGTTGACTGGGCTCAAATAGGACAGTTGCACTTGGAAATATTAAAAGAAAGTGGGGTTGGAGGACAGTAGTAAGAACCAGAAACTTCTTAGTACTAATCTCTTCTTTTATATTCATACCTTCTGTGGCCTTTGACAAGTTACTTAGGTTCTGGTGCTAGAAGAGCAATATCTAAACAGCTACTGGGGATAAACATTTTAAAATCAGCAGTCCTGGAGAGCATACACCCCAAAGTCCTAAGAGAGTTATCTGAGGAGATCACTGGCCTGTTGATGTCAATTTTTAATAAATCTTGGAATACTGGGGAAATTCCAAAAGACTGCCAATATTCTAAAGGGCTAACTAGATTACCCAGGGAATTATAGACCAGTTAGCTTGACATCAATCACGTGCAAAATCATAGAAAGCTGATACAGTATTCAACCAGTAAAAAATGAAAGGATGGGAATATAATTAATCCCAATCAACATGGGTTTCTTGAAAATGTGTCTTGTCAAACAAATCTTATTTCATGTTTTTATGAGATTGCAAGTTTGGTGGATACAGGTAACTTCATAAATATAATATATTTAGACTTATGTTAGGCATTTGATTTAGTACTGGACAACATTGTTCAAAAAAAAATTAGCAATATATAAGCACACATTAAATGGATTAGGAACTGGCTAGTTGACAGATCTCAAGAAGTCAACCAAGGGTTCCACAAGTGTTAAGTTCTAGGCCCAAAGTTATTCAATATTTTTATCAATGGTCTAGAAGCAAATTAAATCCCTGTCTATAACATCTGTGGATAACACAAAGATTGACAGAATGGTAAATAATGGGGGCAGAGTAGTCACCCACAGTGACCTGGATTGCTTGGTAAAATGGGCCCATTCAAACAAAATGCATTTTAAAATAGACAAATTCATTATCGTACATTTAGGAACATAGAATGCAGGCCATACATATAGAATGGGGGACTGTACCTTGGGAAGCAGTGACTCTGAAAAGGATATAAGGGTCACAGAGCACAAACAGAACATGAGCTCCCAGTTCAAAGCTGTGGCAACAAAGTCTAATGCAATCCTTGTATGTAGAAATAGGGAAGCATGGGGAAACAATTTTATTCTTACACATGGCATTGATGAGACCAATACTGTAATACTGCACCTAGTTCCGGTGTCCACAGCTTTAAAAGGATATTTAAAATATTGGAGAAGGTGCAGAGAAGCACCACAACAATTATTTAAGGGCTGGGAGGAATGCCTTACAATGAGAGATTTAAAGACCTCAATCTGTTTAGTTTATCTAAACAATAAGACTGAGAGATGAAATGATTATGAAGTACCTTAACTTGAGAAGATATGAGCAAACCTAATAGAGAAAAGCATAACAAGCCCCAGTGGTTGGAAGTTAAAGCCAGACAAATTCAAATTAGAAATAAAGCACAGTTTAACAGTGAGGGTGATTAACCATCGGAACGAACTACTAAAGGAAGTGGTGGATTCTCCATCTCTAGAAGTCTTAAGATCAAGACTGAAAACCTTTCTGAAAGATATATTTTAGTCAGGCACAATTTATTCGGCTCAGTACATGCTGAAATTCTATGGTCCATGTTATATAGATCAGACTAAATGATCTAGCCTATAAAGACTGAAAAGGGAAGCTCTCAAGACTCATCAACATAGTCTGGAAAATCCTTGTTCTTTAAACCAAGGTGATCAGTACAGTTTAAGAGATGTGTGTGTGAAGAGACCAGAAAAGTAAATGTTAAAAATACAGGTTGTGGAAAAAATTGGAAAGTTCAGTAGGTAACTTCAATTTGAAGTCCTTTAATTATGTCTTTAATTCTGTGTTTTCACAGAATCTTCAACTGCTTGGAGCTACAGCCATTGAAGACAAGCTGCAAGACAAAGTGCCTGAAACCATAGAAACTCTAATGAAAGCAGACATCAAAATTTGGATTCTTACTGGGGACAAACAAGAGACTGCGATTAACATTGGTATTGTATTTGATTCTGAGGTGTAGTTAGATCTTCTTTTAAAATATAGTGACAAAAGCCATCCAAGGAATTAGAGCAAAAATGCTTTCTGACAAGCGGGATATATTGTAGAGGTAATATTATCATGTGACACTCCAGGATTTAAGTGCTAGCTGATTATGCAGTATTTTGAGAAAAAAGCTTAAGACCAGTGTATTTCATAGTACAACATTAATTTTGAATTTTCTGGCTTTACTCTGCTTGTTCACTTAAAAAGTAGTTCCTGAAGGATTTTATTGGTTTGCTCCATAAATAATTGATACTTATCTATAGTCAAATCCATCTTAACAAAACTTTGGTCCTGGAAGTTCCTAACATTTTTAAACTGTTTCTTTCTGAGGTTTGATTTGGGAGATACTGCTGCAAAGTGTGACCAGCCTCAAACCGCAGAACTCCTGCAAAGTATTTTATTGAACTCACACCAAAAAGATAGAAAAAAAAATAGAAAAAAAGTTCACATTTTCCTTCCAGCTCTATAAGAAAATAAAGAAGTACAGGTGGAAGTCACAGGGTTTTTGTTTTTTTTTTTAAAGCATTTCAAAGTAGATATATATTCTTATGGTTTGGCTCACATGGGGCATCCTCACATGGAGGAGTTCTGGAGGCATCACTACAGTGGGCCTCATCTTCCAAACACTTTATTTAGGCATACAGGCTCACTGATATTAATGGAACTAGTTGTGGGAGTAAACTTACACATGTGCATAGATGTTTGCCAGCTCATACCCAAAGAGAACAAAAACAAAACCAGTTTGTCACTGAATCAGCAAGCTTGGTATTTCTAGTATTGTTACATGATTGTTATTTTTCTTAAAGTGTTCTAGATAGTCTATTTCCATTCCTTGTTCCTAAAAGGTTATCACAGTAGAATGCCAAGTCAATACTAATATGAATGCGCGATGTCACATACATCTTATGGCTGTTTTATTGGGAATTTTTATAAATCCTGTAAGAATAGTTTATCTAGTGAAAATATGGTTCTGTTCAAGTGATAACATCATAAGAACAGGATGAAAATATTATCAGGCCAAATATTGCTGGTTGGAATTATTTTTACATTTTGTATTCCAAAAAGTTGCCTTTCTTTTCTTGTGATAAATACTGTAAAGAATAGGTGAGACTTTGTCTTAAGCACACACAATTGTGTACAATACATTAGCATGTGTCAAACTTACAAACACAAAATCCTATCTGCATACACACCTTACGTGATTGCACACACCCAGCGTGGCTATTTATGCACACAAGCACCTGAATTGCATACTCCCATTGGTTTTTGTACATGAAAGTTATGGGATTTATAAACGTTTGTGCACAATTACATACTAACTATTATAATCTTAGCAAAATGACTATGCTATCATGTTAGACATTTTACCATTGTTCTCAGTAGGTCAGAGTTAGGCCAACATTGAATGTTTTTCAAAATTTCATCTTTAGTTTAAAGAAGAAATATTTGGTTAAATTATAAATGTTATATGGTGGAACAGTTATTTGTAACATTTTTTAACAGGTCACTCGTGCAAACTTTTGAAAAAGAACATGGGACTCATTGTTATCAATGAAGGGTCTCTTGATGTAAGTAAAATCTGCAGATCCTTCAACATGAAAAAGAATGATTATAAGCCCCATTAAAATGTTGTTTTATTTTACTTAAAATATCCAGATATCTGTAAAATATTTTTCCTTTGGGAGAGAAGCAACTTTAGCATCTATTTGATTTTAGTCTAGTGTAGCAAACTCTGTTAGAAACTATTAAAACTAATAGTTTAATTCCTTTTCTTGTTTTATTGAAAAAAATTATTTTATTTTCTTGGTTTTGGTCAGTTAGCCAAAATAATTTTCTGTTTATTATGCATCAAGAATGCTGCATAATAAAATATTGTGCCATAGTGCTGCTGAACGGCTAGAGCTAATTCATGTGTTTTTATATGGAATATTTAATATTTGGTAAAGCACTAATTAGTGCCTGTGTATGGTATGCTTCAAACATTATTGTTAAAAAAACTCAAATGACTAAGTAAATATTGAACTGTCAACAGTAAGAATTTGATTTACCAACTTTATCATTTTAATCTCTTAAACTTGAGTAAGTGATTGGGCCAAATTTACCCCTGTTATAATCAGATGCAGATCCACTGACCTGTGCCAGATATGTACTTTGAAATCCATGTGTAATAATAGTGTCAGTTACCATTTTCTAGAGCTCAGATTTATTGCATGCAACCTTTCTAACAATGTGGTTAAATGTAGGAGAGATAAAAATGTTGTGTTAGCTCATAAAAAACCACCCAGAAAGGTTTTGATCCCTATGAGCTATTTTTTGCCCTTTAGATTTCTAAACAACGTACCATATTTCATAAATGCCAGAAGAGAATCTTTAGATCAGGAAAGATTATGACATTAAGTGGGAACATCTCCTGGGGCTGAGCAGGGTAAGGAATAGAACTATTGTCTCCCTTTAAGGGATCCCTGAGTAAAATTAAAACTAAAGAATGGAAAGAAATCTCTTTTGTATGAAAGTTACCTTTGCCCCTGAAAGACTTAAAGGGAAAACCCCAAAAGTATTAAGATTAATCACCATATAGTTATGTTCAGATCACTTGAAGTTGAATCTGAGGAGAGGAAGGGATTATAGGAGTATGAGAGATGAATTGGGTAAAGGCAGAGCGAAACGGAGGGAGAGGGAGTTAGTAAACAGAAAGGAGAGGAGAGTGAGAAGCATAACAGGGAGCACGATTAGTAACTGAGGGTTTTAGTGGTAGTGTATAGGGGCTGGATGAAATACACAAGACACCCAACACCCAATGAAAAAGCCAAGAAATTAGAAGATAAAAAATTCAGAGTCCATGTTTGAGACTTGAGTAAATGCTGTGTCAAGAGACTGTGAAGGCTCCTCCGACCGGTTATTCTTGTTATTTTCCCATGTGTTGCTGGCCCTGGTGCTGCAGAATTGAAGACTCCTCTGAGTCCCGTAAGTGTGAAGGAGCACCAAAACTGCTGCCTGGCACAGCAGGGGTTAAAGAAAACCTGTGGACTCAGCTAGCCCCGCCCCAATATACCTGCAGCCAATGCCAGGCCTAGTAGGGGGAGAAAAGAAGGGAGCCTGGCTCAGTTGGGGGCTGACTGGCGAGGAGGCAGGTGCTCTCTGTTTACCTACCTGAAGGGACGAATCAGTGACCTACCAGTCAACGCAGCCACTGGAGGCAAGTAAGCCTTTCCCTGCCAAGAGAAGCTTGCTTACTATGGGGTAATTGAACTAGTGGGGCCTTGCCCCAGATTAAAGAGACTTTAATAGGAAGTTACCCACAGAAATGGGTCTTGAACCCTCCCCTCCTGGCAGAGAGGCAGACCCATCAACCCCTGTTTAGGGGTTGAACCACACAGGACCCTGGAGAGGGTGCGGGTCCCCCTCCACCTGCTCTAACCAGCAATCTAGCCACTAGGCCACCTGGCCACCAAAGGCGCAATCACAAGGGGTGGAGAATGCGGGCAGCAGCTTCGTCCCTGCTGAAGGGAATTTAAATAAAAACAAACAAAAGGAAAGCTTTTGAATGGAGATGGAACAGCTGCTGAAATGGATGGCTGAGCAAAACACTCAACAGCAACAGCAGCAACTCCTGCAGCAGATGGCCACGCAGCAGCAGCAGCAGTTAATTCGTGAATTGGCAAGTCCAGCAGCAGCTGGTCCAGCAGGTGGCCTCCATACTGTGACCCAGTGCTCCAGCAGAGCCAACTAACCCCGCCCCATCAGGTTTACCAAGTTGGGGTCTTATGATGATCCTGAGGCTTTCTTAGAAACTTTTGAGTGGGTAGCTGTGGTAGCCCAGTGACCCCGAGACCAATGGGCGGCCGTACGGGCCCCGTACTTAACCAGGATAACACAGAACACGTATTATGCTTTTGACCCTGCTGCTGCCAAGGAATATGCCCAGGTTAAGGCCGCAATCATCAGTGCCTTAGACATTTCGGAGAAGACATTCCATCAGTGCTTCTGGGGGGAACGGTAGCTGCCGTGAGCTCGACTCCACCTGGCCACCCAGAAGCTGCGGAACACATTCTGGAGATGGCTCAAGCCAGAAGTGAAGTCGGGAGCGCAGGTTGCTGAACTGGTCCTGCTAAAACAGTTTGTCCAGATCTTTCTTCCTGGGGAAGAGAGTGGGTGTTGCGGCACCATCCAGAGACCATGATGGATGCCATCCAGCTCACTGAGAATTACCTAGCTTTCAAGTCCTCCATGATGACAACCCCCCCAACCCCACCCCAGGGGTCGGTTGGGACCAAGAGCTCCGTACCACCAAGGGATGGAACCACCTGTAGACCCCAGTCCCTTGAGTGGCATAGACATGCTCCCCCCCCTTACCAGAGCCCCCCTTACCAGAGCCCCAAGGACCAAAACGTCTGGAAGTTTCCAGAACCAGAGGCTCGAACCCCAGGTTGAGGAACCAACAGTCAAGTCTGGCGGATATACAACTGCACAGTTTTCACATACAAATTCAGCTTCTGTGTGAAAGTCTGTTTGAAAATTTGGCTCCCTATGAGAAAACATGATGACTACAGAGGTGCTATGGAGTCACTTTTCTGACTATAACTCCACCAAAAGCACTTATGAGCATGCAAGCATGGTCCACACTGATGTCAGGATGAAAGATATCCATGATCACCCAGAGCATAAAAGGGTTTTTAAGTGTTGGGTTTGTTTTTTTTTAATTATCAGCAGTGGCATACTTCTCACCTTTTGTCAATTGCCGAACTAAAACATTTTCTGAAAAACTGTTCAGGATCCAAATTAGTGACCAAATATGTATAAATGTAAAAAGCACATATATTTTACTTTTTTAAAATCAACTAAAGATATAGCCCCTATTTACATTCCAAGGCCTGTGTCCCGAGTTATATGTGCCTCATAAGAATTCATGACATCAAACAGAAAACTAAAAATATTTCTTAACTACCTACGCTTGTTTAGAATCATAGAATATCAGGGTTGGAAGGGACCTCAGGAGGTCATCTAGTCCAACCCCCGGCTCAAAGCAGGACCAATCCCCAACTAAATCATCCCAGCCAGGGCTTTGTCAAGCCTGACCTTAAAAACTTCTAAGGAAGGAGATTCCGCCACCTCCCTAGGTAATGCATTCCAGTGTTTCAGCACTCTCCTAGTGAAAAGGTTTTTCCTAATATCCAACCTAAACCTCCCCCACTGCAACTTGAGACCATTACTCCTTGTTCTGTCATCTGCTACCACTGAGAACAGTCTAGATCCATCCTCTTTGGAACCCCCTTTCAGGTAGTTGAAAGCAGCTATCAAATCCCCCCTCATTCTTCTCTTCCGCAGACTAAACAATCCCAGTTCCCTCAGCGTCTCCTCATAAGTCATGTGTTCCAGTCCCCTAATCATTTTTGTTGCCCTTCGCTGGACGCTTTCCAATTTTTCCACATCCTTCTTGTAATGGGGGGCCCAAAACTGGACACAGTACTCCAGATTAGGTGCTTCAGAAGATTTCAATTTGTATAGGTGATTGTGAAGTTTACAAACTAGTATATGCTTGTAAGAGATTTCAAACAAGATGTGTATATTTGAAATGAGTAACTTCTAGTAGTAGCCTAATTCTCTTGTAATAGGATTTACAATATGAATCCATTAACTTATAGAGTTGC
This sequence comes from Lepidochelys olivacea, assembly GCF_965140295.1. NCBI lineage: Eukaryota > Metazoa > Chordata > Testudines > Cheloniidae > Lepidochelys > Lepidochelys olivacea. Next base: position 102,279,893 of record NC_140414.1, read on the forward strand.
TTCTGATTTACACCCGTGCAAGTGAGAACAGAATTAGAACAATTATATTTTAAATATGAATGGTCATTTTCATTTTATTAACAAACTAATTTCTTTGCTAGCATAATACATGACCTTTTAAAATATTGCCCAAAAAAATTCTTCTTGAATTCCAGCTAATTCATTTTAAATATCTGAATTGTCAAATTACACGTACATCAGATAAAAGAACAAAAATGAACAAGACAAACTGTACAGTGGTGTATCGCTACATCACTGAATATAAATGTCACAATCTAGTGATCTGTTTAAAATTAGTCTCCATACTACTGACAGTCAAGATGTAAAAAATCTTAAAATAAGAACCTACAATATGTAATTCCTCCGAAGAAAATAGGTCAAAATCTCAAATAAATGCTTAGATATTTTTAAACTTGCAAGAATACATACACTGTGGTTTTGTCACTGGTATTGATTCTTTTATTTCTAAGATAACTAAAATTGAAAATGCTTTCATTTAGAAAATAAAACCCTATCGAATTTCAGATTTGGTGGCAATGAATCTTATGAAAAACATTTAATAGTTATCATTTTGGAAAAAAGCTACAGTCCAGGTAGAAGAATGCACAGTAGATGTGACTTAAGGGAAAGAGGCAGATGGTATGAGGTCTTTTCTCCCTTCACAAAGACCTTTTGTTGAAGATACATAGTCCTGTAGATTGTACTCAGAATGAGTAGCGAGTTCTGCTGTACTAATTGCACAAACACTTTTCAATATGCAAGCGTGTTCCAAACTGACATTTGCTTTTGGTGGAGTTATATTCAAAAAAGTGACTCCATAGCACCACTACATCCTTTGTGTTTTCTCCCAGGGAGCCAAATTTTCAAACAGATATTCACATAGAATCTGACTTCATATGTGAAAACTGGCCAGTTGTACATCTGCCTGATCTGACTACATAAGTCATTTTTTTCAAAAGTAGATAGTGTTAATCAAACTGTGTGCTCAAATTTAGAGGTAGTTTATAAAATTTTAGCTCTATGTCAGTGTTATGCTGCCAGTGTTTTAATAAGTTGCTCTCTTAAAAATGTACTACTTCAAAAATACGTAAAATACGTTCCACTACTGCCTGTGGTTTTATCTGGGTGGCTTGAAGAGATCAGGTGTATCAAGCAGTCTCCACTGGCTAGTGTGCTTGGTCAAGCCAGCACTGGATTTTCAAATTCTGTGGGATGGGGATGAGTCGGCACACATTGACTGGGAAGGAAAGAAGCGGGCTACAGTGGTTGCAGAACACTGGCTCTCAGTGCAGCAGGAGTTTGGCCCCAGCTCTTCCCTTCCTTGCACTGCTTACAGGGGGCTGTGAGGACTACATCCTTCATTTCCTGTGTGATCTTACTGGTGCTGGTGAAGAACACAAGAAGGGAGTTGCCCTTGTATCAGCTGTCAGAGCAATGGTGGATGCGCTTGCTGCATAGTGACTGCCTCTGCTGAGCAGCAACTGGCTCACTTCCAGCCTTCCGGGAAAGCTACATTATTTTAACAAGCAAAGCTGGCCTTAACATTTTTGTGCAGACATGTGAAACAATTGTTAGCCAACAGGCGCAAAAAAAAAAAAAAACCAAAAACCCTCTGATTGCTGTCTTCCATTTTCCCACCAATATACACAGGGCCAACCTAAGGAATTTGGGCAGAGTTAGCAAAATGGTTCATTAGGCTACATCCCAAACTTAATTTACTCATTTTACATAAAATTTGGGATGTGAGAGGACCTGAAGATACTACTGGCCTCCTAATTCTGAAGTGGAGACCAGGGTTTTTTTTGTCCTTTCAATCCTACTGATTGGTTTATTTTAGTTTAGAATTTCAAGGTTATCTCCGCAAAGGTAGAAAATTACTTTTTAAAAAAAATGCAAACAGATTCTCTTTCTTTGGGTTCAAAAGCCATCTCTCTTAAAGAGCTCACATGACAATGCTGCATGTCATTAATGGGCTATGGTTGATTGTTTCAGTAATTCTACTTAATTTGTTGATACAAACAGGTTTTACTCCTTGTAATGGGGTGCATTCAGCTCTTGGTAATGCCTCCTAGCCAAGTGTGTGCATGCCTGCAGTTTTTTCTCAATTTCCCCTGCTCATGGTGTCCCCTGTCGGCCGCTGTGCTCGTGGTTGGTGATCCAACCCTCTGGCCAAGGCATGCTCTGTCCATGTGCAAAACAAACAAACCCCTTCTGGGGCACACAATCCAAAATGTCCCCAATATCCTGCAGCCCTCCCTGGGCTTAGTCTTCTAAAACAGTCCAACAGGGCCTGTCATGGTACCCTCAGTTGGTATGTCCTTCTCTGCTGCAGACTGAACTCACTCTGACCCTGCAGCTCCTTTTATATGGGCCTGCTGGGTGCTGACTGGCTGTTTCCTGCAGCCTTTCTCCTTGGCTGCTTCCCCTGCAGTCACTGTAGCCCGCTTGGAGGACCTCTCTACTGCTCCTTTCCTGGGATGGGTGTGGCAGGATCCTGAGCCCTCTAGCAACAGGCCTCTGGGTCTAGTCCACCCTGTCACACTCCTGTTATCACTGCAGAGTCTGAATAGCTATGGAAAAGCATGCTGTATTCAATTCTGCCTCGTACATCAATACCAAAATGATCAGCTAGGCTTCAGTTGTACAATATTTATCACTGGTGTTGGTGCAGCAGCAGGAAAAAACACAGGTTGATTCTTCTAACTGCCATCTTCTGCATAGTTAACCTGAGATTTGAAAATCTTCTTTTGTATTGGATACTTCCCTATTTGATTTGGAAGTACTTGAGAAATAAATATGGAACCCTGTGATATTATTTGTACAAAATCACTTTTTGGAGTACAACAGTTTAAAAGCCCCTGCAAAAAACTGGAAAATCTCCACATAGGGAAGGTATTTTTAAAAACTCTTTTAGAATGCTTAAAAGTAGTTGACAGTTTCACTAAGTTTGCAATGAGAGTTTTTAAAGATAATTTAGAGAATCAGATTTGTGCTTCTTGTATCAAGAACAAAAATGGAAATTGAGGTGAAAAATAAACTTTGTAATCAATATCAGAGTCTGAAGTTAAAGAAATCATGTCTGCAGAAGTTAGAAATAGCCATAATACATAGTATCTTGCAGTGTTTGTTAATCAAGAGCACATGGTTTGAAAAACAACTGTTCAGTGAATTAAAATATGTTACTGTAATTGTAAGTCTTTATTTTATAAATTATTTGCTTAGAGTTTCAATTTTATGTAACTGTAATTTAGTGTATTGTTAATAGAGCAGAATCTACCTCATACTAAACATTCTAAGAATATGTATAGCCATGGCACAATGTTACTGTCTGGAGGGTGTAATTGGAGACAAAAAGAGAGGTCTGCCTTCTATTGCAATTTCAACAGAGAAAGAGAGACTGGGAAATTAAAAGGAAAAATTCCAATCATAAAGAACCCCTGTCATCTTCCATCTGAGGAAGAGAATCAGGAAAACTTTGTAAAGCAGCAGAGGCAATGTTTGGGCAAAAAATATGTATTCTGGAAAAAAGGGTTGGGACAGACCCTAGAATGCTAGTCCCATTAAGCCCATTTAAAAGTGTTTTTAAGAATTACTTCTGCTCAGTATTTGTATGTTAGATTGTCATATTTATACTAATCATTGAAGTGATCCCATGACCATTGAACTTAACATGCCCCAGGCTAAATAGCGTGGGGTTATTGTGAAGACAATCTTCCCAAGAGAAAAAAATACAGAAACTTTATTCCTGTGGAGCAGCCCTCATGGAGTGTATATTTTCCTCAAGCCAAACTTTCTATACAGCAAGGGTATAAATAAGTTTCTCTGTTCCTGTCGACCTCCAAAAGGCTTCTTTGCAGCTGGGCTTTCAAGCATAAAGCAGAGAAAGAGAGGGTAATTGTAGCTTTCTGAAGGTCACACAAAGAACAAGAGTTACTGTAAATATTTAATCTCCATTTCTCCTTCATATTGCTTTCATAGAGCCCCACTGTAGGAGATGCGGTAACAGTAATCTACCTGAAGAAGTGGACTGGGAAGTCCTGCTATTTAAAACAGTGATAGAAGTACTGTCCTCCCAAAACAAACATCTCCTGTTGATGCTGTGTTCAGAGAATAGGGATTTGTGAGGCTGTGAACCAAACTCTTCATAGCAGCCCTAAAGATTTCAGATGCTGTCTTATCATAGATACATATAATAAAAACTGAGGTGATGAGGGTCAGGCATGGGAACATCAGATACTTCATAACGTGAACTGATGCATAATATTATCCATTTAATCTCCAAAGACCCTAAATAGTCCATTTGATTTTTTTCTAAACAGCTTAGGTATAAGTAGTAGCTAACAGCTCTCTTATCATTCCTGGTATGTAGATTTACCTCTCCTGAAAGGTTTCTAAAAAAATTGTATTTGGTAGCATAATTAAGACTTTCTGAACTACAACATGACTGCTTTGATGTCCTGGGACAAGGACAGGGCCTTCTGCCCTAAGCCTAACAACCCTGCTGATGTATGAAGAGAATAAAGAGCCTGGTGCATTGAGAAGAAATTAAAGAGAGACTTAAATAAGCCCTTTCTCCCAATGTAGTAGAAAGACATTAGATACACACAATGAGTGAGTTAACTCTTGCCTGCTGTTCCTCACAACATCAGACACTCTTCTGATTTATAGCAAACAAGCCCATGTTGATGCCCCGTCTGGCTGTCTGGCGTGGCTCATGACCATGTGTGCCCACCTCAGGGCAGACTATTAGAAAACAGGGCAGACACCCAAATTGATGATTTGTTCTATAATTAGATTTCACCAAGGCAATAACAAGTGTGAACTCCTGGATCACTATACCAGTCTTACTATGAAGTCACAGATAGTCTCCAGTCTATCTTAATATTCAAACTGGACTTTGTGATAATAGGTCACTTAAGCCAAAAATCACATCACATCAGATTGCTCCCAGTCCCAAGAGACCAATCACTTACCCCAGATCAATTGCTACTCTAGATCTTACACAAAAGATCTCTCTCGTAGCCAATTCTATAGTAAACTAACTAAAGGTTTACCTAAGAAAAGGAGTAAGAGTTATTGAGAGATTGAAGCAGGTAAAATATATGTCCAGGTGACCCACAGTCTATAATTCCAAATGGTGGCCGTGATGTAAAAAACTGCCAGTTTCCCAAAAGTTTCTCAGGGCTACCCAGAATAACTCTGGAGATCTGTCTCTTCTCATTCAGTAGTTCCAACCTGTTAGAATCCAAACAATCCAGAGATGAAGGATCTTTCCCTGAATCCATACTTACAGCTTCTTCTCACAGAAAACAAGCTGACAGGGTCACTACCCATGTGGACCTTTCCTTTGATGACAGAGACTGAGGAATCTATTTAGAGTTTTTGACCACACAATGACCACTTGCTTTGAAATTAGCACTTTTCTAAGTTCTTCATTTGCATTCCATGTTTCTTCACTGTTCGATGGGTTATTTAGTTACAGGGGTATGCATAACATAAATGTTTGCTACTCCATTATTACAGGATACACATACGTAAAAACAATGCATGTAATATTCCATTCATTTTCATGAAGTTTAAACACCAAACGCTCTTATACACTTAACAGTTACTTTATCTATGCTAATATACAAGTGAATTGACCTGGGTCTTCAGCATAAGCACACCCCTTACACCTATTAGACAAACCACAGAGGGTTTGAGTGACCACTTATGTGAACCACTCCAACTCCAACATTCCAGCTGAGATTGTTGGCAGTGGTATCTTTTTTTAAACATGCACCATCAGGTATAAATAAAGATCACTTCATTCCAGATGCATCATTCACACAGCTCGATAACCTCCTGATATAACACAAGTTGGCTGAGATCCTCCCTATCCAGGAAATACAATGAGACTAAGATATCAGTGCAAATGTTGAGAAGATCCCCTCTGATCTATGGGAGAAAGGATTTGAAAGGCAGCCTGATAGCCCTTGGCTCTAGCAAGTTGATTTAGTCTTGACTCCTGCAGTCTTCAAATACCTCAGCAGTCAAAGATAGTCAATATGCTCCTAAACCCAGAGTAGAAACATCCTTATTTATCATTATTTGAAGAGCAGGCTGAGGGAAGGGCAACTTCTTGAAGACCTACTCTAGCTGTGTTGCCTCACTAGAGCCTTAGACCTTCTTAAGAAGAAACTCGTTGGGGGTGAGGTTAATCTTTGCGTCTGCGTTTTAGTTGGCGTCAGTTATATGTAAATCTAGATTAATGGGGCAGTAGTTCAATGTTTTATGTTTGGATGGCTGCATCTTTGCAACATAGAGATAGAGAGGGTTTGTTTGTTTATTTTTGATTTAATTAAAGCTTTGAATTTGAAGAATATTTCAATATACAGCTTGAAAGCAGCCATTGGTCCTGCCAAGCTGGGCAAAGAAAAATGCATTAATGTCACGAAGGGGCTGGAGCTTCATGAAGACCTGCTCATATCTAAGCACACCCAGAAGTGATTATTTGTAACTTTTATTTTTTCCACACCCTAAATGTATCAACACATGTTTTCCTTACTAAGAATTATATGTCTATTTCAAATTTAAATTATTTTTGCTGTGGACTGTTTAAATAATCTATGGTTCAAATTTTTCTACAGTGGGGGAAAAGTATAGGTTTTTTTCACTATCCAGAAATTTAAACTACAACCATATTTTGCTTAGATTTTCCTTTAATATTATATATACAGGCAAGAACCGAGAATGAGATAAAGAAATATTTATCCCAGAAGTTGAATATTTTGGCAAGTTATGACCATGTAAAAAGGAGGTTATATTAAAAACTGTTTTGCAGCTTTAGAGTCATCACTGTTGGCTAGCCCAGTAATTTATATATTTGTTCCTAAACAAATGATATCTAAAATAGTTGAAGGCACTGGCATATTTTCCCCAGATATTTTTGATGTAATAATCACAAGTTTTTCCAAAAACTGCAAAAATAAATGTAGATCCCTAATCTAATGACTGCACCGCACCTGAAGCGGGGGAAACATTGTCCGAGTTTGCCGAAGGAAAGCAGCAGTGGGAGGGAAGGAGGTCAGAAATTGATACAAAAAGGTGGGTGGTGGTCAGCTTTGTGGCACTGACTCACCCCTGGGAAATGTAAGGCTTTAAAGGTGCAAGCCCTGGGTGTTGGAAGCCCTTTCTCCAGGCAGCATGCAAGGCAGCACCCACCCTCCCTCCCGAAGAGGTGCGAATATCAGGTTGGGTTAGGACCTGCTGTGGGCATTGCACTAGTCACTCCTTTTTAGGGAGGGTGGGAAGTAATTTCTCCTTCACCACCATATTGGCTTTGGTGGAGTGAGGTTTTTTCACCTTCCCCACAGCAAGTGTCAGAGAGGACCCATTATGGTGAGGAGAAAAGGTGGTAGGGGCTATATGTCTCAACTTATTTTGTAAGTGTGGGGTGGATATCCAGTGCAGGTACTCCATAGGGAAGGCATCCAGTGACCAGATAAATGGCCTGGTAAAGGACTTAAAAAGGGGGTGCTGGTTAAAGGAACAGAATGGAGTGGGTTCGGGGCTCCTGTGATTGGTACCTCAGGGAGCCAACCCTCATTTTTATAGCCCACCTTAACCCTCCTATGAGTGGGGATGGATGGTAAGGTCCAAACCATGGGTTGGCTTGGGGACCTGGATGGAAAATGAACGGGCACTGGTGGAGTTATTTGAATAAACATGGAGTTGCCTGTACTATACTATTTTATCTGCTGGGCAGTCCCAGACATCTAATAATAAAGTTGTGGCCTGATTAAATCCATATCAAGTGTCTTCTGTCCTTCTTTCAGTATAGCCAGATAACAAATTAAGTGGAGTATATGTTTGGTGATAGAAGTACAGTATCAATTGCTGTTTACTACTGCATTAAAAAGTACAAACTATTTTGAATGGAGCAACAAATAGAATTAAAAATAATTAACATGTATATTTGTTGTGTAACAGGGAACAAGAGAGACCCTAAGTCATCATTGCAGTATTCTTGGTGATGCTTTGAGGAAGGAAAATGACTTTGCTCTTATAATTGATGGTAAAACACTGAAGTATGCCTTGACATTTGGAGTAAGACAGTATTTCCTGGATTTGGCTTTGTCATGTAAAGCTGTTATTTGTTGCAGGTAAGGCTTGAGGTGTGTTCTTTTTTTCTTTCTGAATATAAAATACTATCCAGGAGTAGACTTGTTTCTGGCACCAGTCTTATTGAATACATAGCTAGCTAGATAGTTTAACAACATATGAGAAAAGAGAATATAAAAGGTCAAAGTCAATAAAGATTTTATAGAAATAAATTATATATTATAATATATTGTTTGCATAATATGTGATTGTGCAGTGGAAGAGGGTATTGTAATCCATACTACAACACGGAGGAATTAACAAGCAAAACAGGAGTCCAGGATCTGGCTCAAAGATAGCTAGTGTTTACCCAAAATAGGATAGGGTCAACAAGATTCAGGCACTGATCTCTACAGGGTTATCTATCCACCTTTAACTCCAGCTGCTGGGTCTTGCGTAGAGATCACTTCATAGAAAAATTGCACATGAGACAGCTTCTAAGACTTTTTATAAGCCTGGACTAATACCCAACAAAAAGTGCAAAGGAAATACATGTTTTGTTAAGACCTTTTCTTCACAATCAGAGCCCATTCTCCTGATCATGGCCATAAGTCTATTGAGATTGGTAGCCCACCATAACAAGGGGACTCGTTCAAGATCAGAGAAGCATCAAAACATTAACCTAGAGATAAGAACAGCTTTCTCTCTTGGCTTCCTCCAAGGCCCATACGACCAGTTCTTCTTGAGCTTTCTCCTGCCTTTCCAGGTTACTTCCTGATTCTTATGCACAGATGCACATAGATGCAAAGCAGCCAGTCCCTGTGTTTGCTATCGGTGCCATGGAAACCCCATGGCCCCTATGGTTCAGTTTCTCCTCCAGCCTGGACTTGCTGGTCCATGACTTGGGTGGTAGATTCCATTATTTCAGCTATCAATAAATAAGTATTTAATTGATCTCTTCTTTAGTCTTAATGAAAGGTGCCTAGTGCTCCCATCACTTCCACTGAGGTCTGTAGTTGCCCATAGATCAAAGGCATGTTTGCTGGCAGCAACCAACACCCTATAACAATAAAAAAGTGTCAAAGTGTTACCAGTTTCAGTGTTTGAGTTTAATGAATACATTTAAGTCATCTAAGATCAATTGATCTTCTTGCTTTCTGATTAAGTATTTAACGTCATGTAGATGAAAAAGGATAAGAGTTATTACTGTAAATAATCCTGAGATTCCACCAGGAATAAAATGGAAGTTTGTATATTTTCATTCCTGAATCTTTTTTTAATCAGAAAAAGTATTTCCATAATATTTTGGCCTTAAATGGCTTTAAATCTGGGAATACAAAGATTGGAAGTAATATGAACATACGTGTTTGAGTAGCATCTGCAACTTTATTAGGAGTATTACACCTAAGAGCAGGAACTCCAGGAGATGAGGGGTAAAGTATAAAATACTCATCCTGTGATTCATGAGGGCATTTTGTTAGGAATGCTAGACATTATGTGAATCACCAGAGTAACAGAACAGATTATTTGGTGGTATCCACCAAATAAGAATTTAGATTACTGGGACTGGAGGGCTAGAGGTATCAATTGGGATCAAGAGCAAAATGTAAAATATGTCTAAAATCCCTGAAAATAAAGTGTGAGCAATGTGCAGGGGATAATTATTTTTTCAGTTATTTTTAATTACGTTCTGATTTACATTAAAAAGTTTGGTTCTTTTTATGTAGATAATTTTATGCAGTTTCTTCATATTTTTCTGAGAGGGCTTGAAAGAGAGGGAAAAAAGGAATAATACAAGAAGGAAGCATCTATGCTGAGGCAGCAGGGAATTTTTTTCCTCTGTGAAACTAGACTATGAATCATCTGTCATGCTCCTGTAAAAAGGAGCCTGTTTTAGCCTTCTGTATCAATCTTTTCCATGGCAGGACAAGCAGACTCTCCAGACTTGGCTGTGAGGCATGCTTCCAGTTGAGCAGAGGGAACATTTTATTAATACCAGCAGTTTGTGTTGGCAAAGAACTTGGCTAATGCATGCATTCATAAAAACTTTATTTCACTTTTAGTAGCTGGTTCATTTTTTTTAAACCATCATTAACACCACCTTTTACTCTTGTAAATTAACTAATATAAATAATGTGCCTCCACTGCCCTAATTCACCAATTTTACTAAATTTCTGTTGAAAGAGAGGGGATCTGTCCTTCCCAGAATCTCATTAACTGCCACAAAGATATCATTTTTCCGGTATAAATAAGAATAATTCTTTTTTGAGGGCCTCTCAGCATTCCCATCCTCATGAATCCCTGGGCCTTGAGCTTCCAGAAACTTCAGTAAACTGTGTCCTTTAGGGTTGCAGGAACCCCATCATGGTACTGAACTTTTGGTGCCTGGTATTATATAAGGAGATGCAGTGTTTAAACTTAGCATTTCACTTCAGTGCTAGATTTCTGAAATTGTGCTACAGTCTTTATTCAGTTGACAACTCAGCCCATGTTCCACCTGGGCCGTACTTCTCACCAACCTCCCATGAGTAGGAATACACAGAGGCACTCTAAGAAAAGGTTCACACATCTATTCCACTCAGATGTGCATATGCTCACCACACTGGAGCCAGAGAGTTTTCTGAAGCAGTACCTTTTGCAGCAGTCCATGCACCCTGTATTTCCTTGTGGCCTCTCCCAAAGCTATATGAGGGTGGTGGCTGCCCCAGCTCCCCTTAGTTTCTTCTCACTGCCCATGGCCTGAGTCAGAGATCCCCATGTGATTTACCTGACAGTTTTTCTTCTGTGTAGATAGCTAGTTTAATTTTCTCCTTATCTGTAAAGAGTTAGCACCTGTTAAGTTTTCATTTATATTTTAAAGTGTTTTAATACTGTAGTTAGTTTTCAGTGCTAAACATCATTGGTATGCAGCACTCAAGAGGCTTTGAGCACTACCTGTTGTACGAAGTGTCTTTTCCAAATAGAGACCTGCATGCCTTGCTGCCTTTATACCTCGGTGAAGGGTACATTAAGGAGAGGTCCAATATCTGCCACTTGTTCAGAAAAAGAATGCAGATTTCAGGAGACTTACACCTCAACCACCACCTCATGAAGCAGGTGATGAGACTTGCTTGGCTCTGGGCCTGACTAGTGATCACCCTGCTTCCTGTGCACAGACTCCAAATGTAGCTGTGGTTGTCTCAGACAGACCCCTGGACTTGGCCTCTTCTCCTTGGAGAAAGAGAGGTCAGTGTTCTACAGGGCCTACCCAGAAAATAACTCATAAGACAGACCAAGGTGACTTAAAGTCGAAGAAAACTTCTTCTTTGAAAAAGGACTCAGGACACCATCAGGATTCAGCAGGTACTCCGGATAGAGCTGGACCATCTGTCTCCCCAGTACTGCAGTAGGAGGATGTCAGTACAATACCCTTGACTCTGGTACAGTCTGCAGGATGACCATTTAGTCTAGTACCAGTGGACACCGTTACAGCAGCAACATTTCTGGTACTGACAACTCCACGAACTTATGGATCAGGAAAGGAATTGCTGTGCCTCTTTGTCTCAGACTCTCCTGTGGTTCATGAGTCAATTGCTTTATTGGCACCTCCTTCAGTATGGGAATCTTCAGTCTCCTCCGCTCTGATGCAGAGATTGTTAGTGGTACTGACGCCAGTATCATCTAAGAAGTATAATAAGGGCTCAGCTCCTTCTCCAGTACCATCTTTGGTATTGTTACACACTGTGTTGGCACCAGTACAGTTTTCAGATGCCATTCAATCTTGGGCACTACATCGGCACTGAATGCTGGTACCAGAACAATAATTGGCTTGGGTAGCAACTCCAGTCTCTACCACCATACTCACTACAAGTTCTTTCCCAGAACCATCTCAGGAGGCTGTGCCATCAATGTCTCGTGAAACCTTTATGATACCAACTACCATACATGCCTTGGTGCTGATGTTAACCTCTTTACAATTGGCAAAAGATCTACCAGGTCGCCTAGTAGCCCCAATAGGTGTTGCACTCCCCAATGCTTACTGATCACTCACAGTCTGGTTCATTCTACTGGTTGTTTGCTGTCCCTCTCTTGACACAGATGGTCTAGCAAATTTTCCAGATTGCCTCCAGAAGGGGAGCATTGGTCCCTAGAGTGGGGCTGATCGTACAGCAGGGACAGATCACTGTGGCCCAGCTCTTACTGACTCCCCATGCCTTACACTTTCCTTCAATGGCCATTGTGTGTCTGGTGTGTCTCCTATTCCCCAAGGTCATGATCATCACCCCACACTAGGGGAAGGTCATCTGAGCGCATGGTGACAAACCTTCCAGAGCCACCTGTTGGAAATATGGAAAGATACTGTTCCCCCAGAGCAGCCCATGCTGCAGGAGGAACCATTGCCTTCGGAACCAATTTTATTGCAAGACGATTCATCTGAACCCGTGTTCCTCCTTACCCATGACTTAATGGTCCCAGACAGTTGATTTTAAGTCTCATCAGTAGCTTTTGAGAAGAATGGCTGCATCTTTGGGTATACAAGCTAAGCTTGAACAACAAAACACACACTTTTAGACATTTTCCAGGTGTTTGCCCCTCCCTATTCGTGTAGCTCTTCTAGAACTGGCAAAGACCTTATGGCATATGCCAGCCTTTCTAGCCTCTACAGCTAAGCACGTGGATAAATGCTATTTTGTCCCTATGCAAGGCTTTTAGGGTTTTAATTCCCATCCTGCCCCAAGCTGCTTAGTATTGACAGCCACTAAGGAGACATTGTTCCAAGGGAGATTTAAATAAAGAAAAAGACACCCAGAGGCTTATCTTGTTTGGGAGAAAATAATTATTCCACATTCTCTCTCCAGATGCATGTAGCAAATCAGCAAGCACTGATAGTTAAATAGGACTTTGTAAACTGGGATGCAATTAACTGAAAAGCTACTGGAGAGAAGGCAAGAGAGGAATTTAAGGCTTTCCTGGGTTGGCTAAGACACAAGTCCAATCTGTTGAATTCATAGATTTATAGATTCTAAGGGCAGAAGGAATGTTGTGATGTACCTAATGCTTGATGGCCTCTGCAATAACAATGAGGCGAGCTTCCTGGATACAGAACTCAGGCATAGCTACAGACATTCAACAAACTATTAACGACTTTCCTTCTGATGGTTGTTACTTGTTTTTGGATAAAAGTGATGAGACCTTACATTCTTTTAAAGACTCTAAGAATGCTCATAAGGGTCTATACTCCAGCCCCCAGAAGGTTCCAATGCATATCTCGACAACTTCAATACTGCCTATAGTATTATAGGCAGCCTTTCTACCAATCAAGGCAACCATATTCTCAAAAAAGAAACACAAAATCGCGAAGTCAGACATGGAAAGCAGCCCATTTGCATTCTCTTTCAATGACAGCAGTAAAGTCATTGGTGATCTTCCTACCACCTTGTCCCCCTGACCATTTTGGGGGGTGGATTATCCCATTTTCTCACTTTTTGGGAATCCATAACAATGGACAAATGGGTCCTAAACACTCTGAGACTTGGATATTCTAGAAGCAAGACTATGCCAAGATAATTCTTATAGCTCCAGCATGGTTGAGACAATGCTGGTTCTCAGATCTTCACAGCCTCTTGATTTAGGCTCCAGGGCCTCGGCCTCCTCTTCCAAACCTACTATCCCAATAACATGGGCAGTTATTGCATCCAGTCTTGAACAGTTGGTACCATACAGCATAGTTGTTGAGTGGCTAGATCAGGCAGAGAAAGACTTCTCACTGGCAGTTCAGAGGATGTTCTTAACAGCAGAAAACAACCCATTACATCTGCTTATTTAGCTAAGTGGAAGCAATTTTCAATGTGGTCTACTCTCCGTGGTGTACCTTCCTCAGAAACTAGGATTCAGGACATTTTGGAGTACCTGATATATCTCAGATTGTCATGTCTTTTTCTGAATTTTCTGAGAGTCCATTTTGTGGCCATCTCAGCAATTCACTCTCCTCTTAGGGAAGATTTTCTAGATTTTTAAAAGGTGGTATTTGTCTTTCCCCAATGAAGGATTCTTCACCTTAGTATTGTGTTCGCTGCTTTCATGGGCCTTCTGTTTGAGCCAATGGACACCGGTTCCTTGCCTCACTTATGTCAGAAGACATCTTTCCTCATAGTGAATATGTCAGCCAGAAGAGCAGGTAAACTTCATGCTCCCCTGGCAGGCCCCCATTATAAAGCTCAGCAGAAAACAGTAGGACTCCTGGCTCAGTACAAAAATTGTTCAGCGGGAGGAGGCCAGCAACTGCAACAGCAGTGCAATAAAGAGTAAAACAGTATAGTTGCATAGTTAAAATGTTCATTCCTTGACTTTTTTGTAAAATTAAGATTCCAACATCTGTTAGCTCAACAATGTTGCCCACTTTTAGTATTTATCTATTCCTGTTTTTCTATTTTAATATGTAATTTTATTATATTACTATTTGTTTGTAAAATAAGCACATTAAAATATGTAAATAACATGTAAAACATATCTAAAACAGATATAAAATATACAGTGGATCTAAGTTAACACTGCTGTGGGGACTTTCCCTTTTACGTTTTCTGAATTTTTAATATTTTAACTATACAGCCTTAATGCTATATTAATGCAGATTTCTGCATTTCATAACAGGTATTTTAGTGATGTTTAGCATATGTATGGGAAATCCAATCCTACTCTAACCTTGCTGAAAAATCCTGTGAATGTGTCTTTGAGGGAGGTAAAAATAGAATTTCAATGACAGATACTGTATTTAACCTACTTTATTGCCCTAAAGCAGAACAAAAAATATTTTAACATAATGTGCATTCAGAATTTCCATGTCAGGATTTTTCTTTTTTCTTTTTTTTTTTTTTTCAAAGGGTGTCTCCTCTTCAGAAATCTGAAGTGGTAGAAATGGTAAAAAAACAGGTTAAAGTAGTAACACTGGCAATTGGTGATGGAGCAAATGATGTTAGTATGATACAGACAGCACATGTTGGCGTTGGTATTAGTGGAAATGAAGGGCTACAGGCAGCTAATTCTTCAGATTACTCCATAGCACAGGTAAATCATTATGCTGTAAAACATATTAAAACAGAATACTTTTATATCATGTAACACTGATCAATGTACATGTTTTTAAAGATATTTTTCATTCTTTGCAGTTCAGATATCTGACGAACTTGTTGTTGGTTCATGGTGCTTGGAACTACAGCAGAATAGCTAAATGCATCTTGTACTGTTTCTACAAGAATATAGTCCTTTATATTATTGAGGTAATGGTACAGTTTATCAAATATTAGCCTTTCAAATGCTTTATTTTTAAAGTATTTCTTAAGTGTTCAAAGATATTGCATGATTTTCTAAGGGAGTTTAAAAATAATTTCAAAATTATCACTCAAAGTAAAGATAATTAATAATGAATGGATTACTTTGTTTTAAATTGGATTTCATTTGATTTTGTTATGAAAAAATATATTCTCAGTGAAGATCTTTTTCATTTACTTTTGGGTATTAATATTGCATTGTTCCTATTAAAATGATCTCTGTATAACAAATCATTATTTCCCTTTCTGCTCCAAATCAGGCATAGTGAGTATCTGAGGTCTAGTGTCCTGTACCCCAAGAGACTACCTATCTACCAAGCTGTTGACTTTTCTGGGGTCTGTCTCTCTGTGGGGTTATGTTTACACTTTGAACTGGAGGTGTAAGTTCCAACTTGAGATATATCCACACTTGCTGTGATCAAGCTAGTGCACTAAAAATAGAGTGTAGCTGTAGTCGCAGAGAAATTTGCCACGTCAAGTACATACCCATCCAAGATACTACAGATGTACTTGGGGTGGCTAGCCCTTCCCACCACCACTACTTGTGCATGCAGCATTTCTATTTTTAGCATGCTAGTTCACTCAGATCTAGCGTGGATATGTCTCCTCGAGCTGGAAATTACACTCCCAGCTTGAATTGTAGACATATCCTCTCTCTCTCTCTTGTTTTTAATGGAAAAATTCCAAAAGCTCTCGGTTTCATCCCGATGGAGAACGGGAGAATTTCAAAAGTCTCAACAAATTTTGCAGGATTGGAAAAATGTTTCCCACTGAGCTCTGATACTATATACACATATTGTTAGGGATATTTGCACTTTCATGTGCAACTTTAATTTTGGCATTTCGTGACTTTACAGTGCTTAGCTTTGCAATCCAAGCATTGTTTTAACATAATTCTTGTATGAATTATTATAGAGAGAATTTTTTATTAGAATTTCTATCTCTCCCTCTCCTCCTTTTTCCACAACCTTCCTTTGTTTTTCATTATTTCTCTTCCTGCACCTTTCATCACATTTTTCTCTTAAATGAAAGAGAAACCCAGTGATGTTTACATTTAATTCAAACTTCTGAATAAATTTGTTAGTCTCTAAGTGCCATAAATCCTCCTTTTCTTTTTGAGGATACAGACTAACATGGCTGCTACTCTGAAACCTGAATTCACAATGTTTGTGTGGGTCAAAATTAGGAAAAACAAGTTTGTCCATTCCAAAGCACAGCCAGTTTGTTTGGGGTTTTGGGGGCTTGTTTTTTTTTTTTTAACATACATAAGATACAAATGTATACTATTTTAATAAAATGTTAAGTGGGATTACATTTTTAAATAAAAATCCTTATTTAGTAAGAACTGCAGATGGTCATCACTTGCAAAAATCAGACCACTTAAATTAGATGCCTAACATTTGACCCTCTGTGTTTGAATATTTGCCTTAATTTCTGCTTTTTTTTAAAAAAAGCAAAAACTTTATCTTTTTGTTCTGGCTTGTCACAAATAGCGCAGCTGTTGGGGAGTTTTAACTTTATAATTTTACTTTATAAAATTTCCTTAAACTTAATTGGATGTGTATTCTATTTAGAAGAAAATATAACAAAAAGAACAGAGTGAAAAATTCAGGAGTTTGAAAAAAGGTCCAAAAGAAAAATTATAATGAAAAAATTAAATACAGTCTTATCTACAATTTTCCATTCATAAAATATGTTTAAAATGTTACAGTTGCAAAGTGAAGCACTCGAGATTCTTTGGGACTAGCGGTTGCTCATCATCAAAATCAGAACATACATTTAGGTGTCTAACTTTTAAGCATCAAAATTTGAAAATTTTAACCTAATTGGTACATTAATTCTATGTATAGAGCCCTGCAAATCTGCTGATATCCGCTTTATATCAGCAGATAGGGATATCTGCAGACCATGTTTGTGGGTGGATGCAGATCCAAATTTTCTATCTAGAGCCCTGCAAATCTGTGGATATCCATTTGATATCCACGGACCGTGTTTGCGGATCAAATGGGTGGATACAAATTTTGTTTCCATGCAGGGCTCTAGCTATGTATCTTATTATTTACTCCAGAGAAAATTAGTTACTGATTTGTACTAGAAATGTGCAGTTCTCAAGTCTTAATTTGAAAATGCATTGTTAATACCTGTTAATGTTAAACAAAATATATATATTTTGTTTAATATTTAGAACTAACTGAAATACACTGTATATTTCTTTTTAGTTATAATAACATGTAATTTTTAAAAATACATAATGAAACTGTATGTGAGACAAGATCTTTAGATTAATTCCTATATTCCCAACTTTTGCCAGGTAAAACATCTTTTGCGGATGTTAATGACTAATGTCAATCCTGTGAATTAATAGACAGAAAAATACATCACTGAATGTGTCTAGCAAGGACAACTGCCAGGCTTGAATCTCTCTTTTCGGTTTTTTGTACTGATCAGGCATGGGAGCAAAGAGCTCAATGACCTCTTGTAAGCTGCTGTTTAATATGGAGAAATACTACATCAGGAAAATGTGAAGCATTTGCTGCCATACCTCTTGGAACTTAAAAAATAATACTATGACAGGCAGATCTGAAAGTTGCTTTAAAATGAGTTTTTATTGGTTGCTGTGGGTTTTACAGATAACCTAGTAAAATCTGCCTTTGTATTTGTTACTATTCAGTAATACAGATTGTTATAGAATAGTAATTTTAACTTAATCTAAATATGAAGTTTCATAGTAGGCATCTGTGCGGTGATATAAAATAACGTCTCACAATGGCCTTGATTTAGCAAACTACTTAAGTATGTGCTGAGCATGAATAGTATTACTCATGTGCTTAAAGTTTAGCATATGCTTAAATGCCTTACTGACTCAGAGTTTAAAGCAACACCCCCATCCATCAGTTAGGGTTTATTAGCACTTAAACCCTATTTATAGGAATCCATAAGTGGTCTGTAATAACTTACTCCAGTTTAGGGCCCTGATTCTGCAGGTACTTCAGCATGTGCCTACCCTTAAGCATGAGTACCCCCATTAACTTTAGTGGTTCTACTAATGTGATTGAAGTTAGGCATATATTTACGCAGCTTGCTGAGTAAGAGTTTAAGGCTTTGAGTCTATATTCAGTCCACTAGCATGGATCCCTAGACCAGTGCAGAGTCCCAGACTTCTTATAAGCATTGTGGGTCCATGTTAGCAGTTCTTAATGCAGAATTGGGGCCTATCACCTGATTGAGAACTCAGCTCAGATTTTTTTCTAAGCCGTACCACAATTTTATGTTTCTAGATTTCAAAACATGGGGTAAATCCTGTTCCCATTTAAGTCAATGTCAAAACTCCCTTTGACTTTACTGCGGCCAGGATTTTGCCCCAGTTTTTTAAGATATTGCATGTTGGCTAATAATGTGGAGCACCTGTTTTGATGTTTATTAACAGCTTTAAAATAATGACTTTATAAAAGATGTATATGGAAGCTTTTTCTTTTAAATTGAGACAAAAGAAATTCAAAACAAAAAATAGGTTAAAGATTCTAAGGTTCTGGCTTAAATTGAAGAAAGATAGGAAATTAAATTTCATGTGGAAGCCCGATCTTAATTTCCCAGTTTACACCTATGGGTTGCAGTTGATACAATTTTCTATAAGAGCTTCAATTATATTACATACATTATAAGTTGCAATAGAACCCAACTTGTTCTTTTTCTGCACTGCAACTATTCACACACCTTTTAACTGCGATCTTTCACAAACTACCAATAATTCACAAATCTACCTCTCCACTCCTGACTTGTCTTCCATCCAGTCCGCTGTCTTAGCTCTCTGACATTTTCTCCTGCACCTATGCCCATCAATTTATACTGAACATCATTATAACTGAACTCATTATTTTCATTCCAAATCCCTCTCCACTACCACCTTTTCTTAATCAGTTAACATACCATCCTTCCTTTCACTCAGGCCCATAACCTGGAGCTTACCTTTGACTCCTGAGTCCCTTGCTTCACACATCTAGACAATCCGGGCCGTCTTTAGGATTTATGGGGCCCTACGCAGTATTATTAAACTGGTGCCCCTATGCCCGACGGCAGCCCGAGCTCGCAGCCCGGTGTGGGGTAGGGAGGGATGAGACAGCAAAGGATAACGAGACGCCCAGCCCGCCTCACGATGATGGAGAGTCACAGTTCCCCTCAGAGACAACCTCCCCCCCCATCCCCCCCGTACACTCTCCAACATGCAGAGTGGACATGCAGAAGGTACCTAATTAAAAGCACTAAATTTGGGTATAAAAAATTTTTTTGATGTGCCCTGAAGTTTGCCAGACATTTGTTTGCAAAAACTTTGTAGTAAGGGTGAGTCAGCTGTCTTGCTGAACACAACATTAAATATTATGGAATACATGATGCAGGTCTTCTCTGTTTTACATTTTCTTAATCAGTATTTCTAAGCTGATTTTATATTTTAAATCTACTCTTAAGCCTTCATAAAGTAATCATTCCAGATTACTAAATATTTAACTCACTGAAACAAAGACATTATTTTAAATTAATCAGTCACAGAGGTTTAGTGTGTTCATAACAATGTTCATTGCTTTTAGAAAAAGGGAACACTAATTTACTTTGTGTGATCTCGATAACAATAGACATGTTTATGAAATTTCACCAACTTTAAAAAATATGTTTCCAAAGATTTTAGTCATAACAAAGAATTTTTTATCTTACTAAGGCACTGATTTTGCTGGAGGGTTCTTTTAAAACTAGTTCATCGGATAGTCAGAAGTAACGAAAGGGAAGCTCTTTGTCCAGCTATCTGGAAGGAAAGGGGTGTTGTCCATTTAAGGGCTCTCTTCAATGTGGGGGTGGAGGGAGAGGGGGTGAAGGGAGAAAGGGATGGACAGAAAGGACAGGAAGACTTTGGAAGCAAGTTTTTCTTACTACAGTAATTAAAATGTGTATTTTAGATAAGGGTGGTCTTTTGAAGGATTTATTTAAAAAACGATATGTCTGAAGATCCAAGCATTTAAAGCTAAAGATGATTGTGCATCTAAAAATCTATGTAAGGATTTTTTAGAGATGAGATTTTATAATCTTCACCAACTAATGAAATATTTTTAAAGCAAATATTAAACTAAGGCCATGTAGACTGACATGTTCTGAGTAAATATTACAGTAATGCACAACTGTTTTTGTCAGTAAATTCAGAAACTGACAGTATGTACCTGGGGTTTGGCAAATGCCTGTTAAATGGCTCTTTAACAGTTTCAATATTGTGCTAATAGGTGTGGCAGGCTGGAGGCTTTTTCACTTTTAACTACTAGATCCCCTCCGAAGGAGGACTCACCAGGTCTGCCACTGGGTCAGTGAGCATTCTGCCCACAACACACTGACCGTGTCTCCAGTGGCACCACTGGAGTCTGGTTGCCCTGCGCTGCTTCCTATACTTCTCCCTTGGGTGTACCTGCATTCAAGGGTTGTCCTCCATCTCCCAGGGATACACTGTGAGCGGCAGTCCCAGCACTTCCTCTGCGTCCTGTGTGTTGGGCAGTCTCCTCAGGACAGCCGAAGTCTTCCATGGGTTCCGGCTCCAGCAGCGGGCTGGAAGCGTCTGCCTCCCGCAGTGGCTTCTGCTCAACTGAGCTGCAGGGCCCTTCTCTTATACTTCCAGTTTCTGCCCCACACTTCTGGTGCAGCAGCCTAGCCTTCTGGGTTCCGCCCACCAGGGGCGTCTGGCTCTCCCTCACTGTCAGTCTCTGAGGGAGGCCATGCCCTTTTGCTACACTAACATTTCCTATCATTTTTCAGTATTTGATTTTGCAACCTTAACATAATTCTGTGTAAAAAGAAAAGGAGTACTTGTGGCACCTTAGAGACTAACAAATTTATTTGAGCATAAGCTTTCATGAGCTACAGCTTATGCTCAAATAAATTTGTTAGTCTCTAAGGTGCCACACATACTCCTTTTCTTTTTGCGAATACAGACTAACACGGCTGCTACTCTAAAACCTGTCATAATTCTGTGTGTGACACTACAGGGGGAGCTGGTAGCTACCTATATATTTTGGATTCCTAATGCCTAATTACAACTTTTTTGGAATGAAACTCCTTCATTGTATGCAGTAGGCCTTTGAAGGGGAAATCCTAGAGGCCAAAGAACTACTTTTCCTTGTCTTATGAAATTCCATTCAGGTTTAGGTGAGAACTTTTGAAAATAACTGTTTTCCTGTGCACTGACTGAGACAGGGATCCCCGGGGGAAGAAGTAGCATATAATCATGTAGTTAAAGACTGTCTCAGAACACAAATGCACAAGGGAGTAGAATTAAGGTTGTCATGGCATCCTAAATTCTGGCATTTCCTGGCTTTCAGACGCTTGGTTTTGCAATCCAAATACCATTCCTTTAATATATGTTTTTTGTATATATTTATATTAAACTGCAACAATGACTGCATAGCACATTAAGCTGGTGGGAGTGGGCGGGTACCATCGACAGGTTTGCTGGATGAAGGTGTGCACCTCTTTAAGGGGTAGAGAGACATGGAGTGATTTTGCAACAGCTGCAGAGCAGGTCAGCGTGGGGATGTTGACTCATCCCCCCAGATGACCAGAACTGTGCATTTGGGACAGGAGAAGTTCTCTTTCACATGGACCAGGTGGAGCAGCACCCACCCTTTCACATGTGGAAGTGGTGAAATATCAAGTTTGGTCAGGATCTGCTGTGGGCACTGCACTAGTTGCTCCTTTCTCGGGGAGCTGGGAAAGAATTTTTTTCTCGCTGCCAGATTGCCCTAGGCAAATTAGGGGTTTTTTCGCCTTCCCCACGGCACGTTTGGAAGTGGGAGAGTTTGCTTGGGGGCGACCGCAGAACAGGAGTTAAGCTATGACGTCACAACGCATTATGTTGATGTAGGGTGGATGTCCAGTGCAGGTACTCCATAGGGAAGGGATACAGTGATCCCCTAAATGGATTGATAAAGGATTTAAAGCAGGGGGGGCAAACTTTTTGGCCTGAGGGCCACATCGGGGTTGCACAACTGTATGGAGGGCCGGGTAGGGAAGGCTGTGCCTCCCCAAACAGCCTGCCCCCCCATCTTCCCCCTCCCACTTCCCACCCCCTGACTGCTCCCCTCAGAACCACCAACCCATCCAACCCCCCCTGTTCCTTGTCCCCTAACTGGCCCCCCAGACCCCACCCCCTATCTAACCACCCTGCTCCCTGTCCCCTGACTACTCCCTGGGACCTTCTGCCCCTAACCAACCCCCCGGGACCCCACCCTTCTCCCTGTCCCCTAACTGCCCCGACACCTATCCATACCCCTGCCCCCTGACAGACCCTCTGGGACTCCCACGCCTATCCAAACCCCCCCCCGCTCCCTGTCCCCTGACCACCCCACCCCCAGAACCTCCACCCCATCCAACCGCCCCCTGTCCCCTGACTGCCTCTCGGATCCCTGCCCCTTATCCAACCCACCCAACTCCCCTCCCCTTTACCATGCCACTCAGAGCAGCAGGAGCTCGCAGCCCAGCCAGAACCAGCCACGCCGCCACGCTGGCCAGTAGGAGCGGCAGGCCAGAGCATTGGCAGCTCTGCGAGGTGAGGCTGCAGGGGAGGGGGGACAGAAGGTGAGGGACCTGGGGCTAGCCTCCCCAGCCGGGAGCTCAAGGGCCGGGCAGGATGGTCCCATGGGCTGGATGTGGCCCACGAGCTGTAGTTTGCCCACCTCTGATTTAAAGAAAATATTCATTAAAGGAGTGGAAATGGGGGTTTGGGGCTTCTATGACTGGAACATCAGAAAGCCAACCCCCCCCCCTTCCTTTATACCCCACCTTAACCCTCATTTGGTGGTGGGAGGGAATGGTAAGGTCTCAGCAACAGGTGGGCTGGGAACCAGAATGCGAAAGGGGGAGGGCTGACACAAGCCCCCCAGTTATATATTGAAATGATCATGGAATTATCTGCACTGTACACATTTATCTGCTAGGTACTTCCACATCGTTCCAGCAATGCCAGACAACAGAAAGAGAGCCTCATGTATTAATGCAGTAAAGTGCAGTGGCTTTGAAGTCTTCATTACTGAAAAACAATTTGATTTTATAAATTCACAGAAATATATTCACATAGTCCATACTTGAAAAATCAAAAGTCAAAATATGCTACATAACAGACATTATTAAAATCTGGCTTGTCAGCTATCATACACTGTTGTTCAGGATATGGGTTGGTCTGTTTGCTTGTTTTCAAGCAATAAGTTGAAACATTAACCATATAAATAGCAAACTGAGTTTAAGGACATTAATTAATAAAATTAACAAAAGCAAGGAATTTCAGCATTAAAACTGTCCATAATTTATCCTATGGTATGATTTTTGTGTCCCATATTGTTTCAATAACTGGCCACAACAAGTAAATGTGTTAAAGATAGTTTTAGTTTGAACTTCTTTGCTGAATGGTTCACAATTTTGAGATTAATTAAATTTAATTTTTGTATGCTAATAGTTGCTACTTTGTTTTCTTTTCCATCTCATGAATCAGATATTTGTTTTTATGTGTTCAAGCATTCCCTCCTCTCATGATAAAAGAAGACCTGTTTGTTCACAGGAACTGGTCATCTGGAGGCCAGCCTGGGTATATACTGATAAATGGTAAATTTGTAGCAATTCATGCTTCCATAATGAGGTTAAATGAAACATGAACTGTGACAAAGTCTATGCCACACTGCTTCTAAAATTCACTTGACCAACATGTCAAGCTTTTTTATTAATCTCACTGCTGATTCGCTATCTGTACTGATTCGGAAAGTTGGGTTTAGTTTTGTTTCCTCATTAAATTTAATATAATGTTTTATATTTAAAATAGTAGAAATGTTAATATTATAAGCTGCCGAACATTTATTAGGTTATTTTTCTGACCTTCTCATAAAATAGAGAGCCTTAAATTGTGAATAGAAATATTATTTAAATGACACTTAATTTTTACTGTTAATTTATATTTTAAATTGTATGTGATATAATGACTAAAAATATAAGCCCCAAATTCCATCAGCTCCTGATTCTTCATTACCTTACTTACGTTGGCCAGTACCTTATTCAGTGAGTACTCCAGTACTGAGTAAAGTACCAGCTAAATTAAGAATGGCAGAATTATACCCTAAAGAATCTAACTTCATGTGAATCCATGTGCAGTAAGAGATAATACTAATGTGAGAACAGTTTTCTAAAATACTCCTCTCCAGTACTCTAAAGTACTTTCAAGTAAGGTTCAATTCTTGATTTTTCTGCTGTAAAGCCTGGTTGTACAATGAGTGCCATGCGGGGGAAAAAGGCCTACCCATGCAGTTTGTAGTGCAAAATCAGGGCTTAAATACAAAATTATAGGGCAAAATTATTTGAACTAAAATATTTCAGTGTGTTATATTCTTTACTATTATTCATAAGAAAGTTACATTTTAGCTGTAGATATAAACACAGTTACATGAATAAGTCTCATATTATGTGAGGCACATCAGTGTTTTGAAACTGGCTTTCTTTTAGAAACAGGTTCAGATTTAGTCAAAGAAACAGAATTGCTAACATATGTGACTAGTCATTACCCGACATACTGCTCTGAACAAAATATCAATTGAGATTTATCAGTAATTTTCAGGGTTGAAAAATGTTAAAATATTCAAACCTATTTAGCGAATGTCCTAAAAACATCTCTTTAATAAAGCAGAGCTAAAATGTATTTTAAAACTCTTTGTAGAACATATAAGTCACATATCTCTCTTCCTTTTCAGATCTGGTTTGCTTTTGTTAATGGCTTTTCTGGACAAATTCTTTTTGAAAGATGGTGTATAGGTCTTTACAATGTGGTAAGGTTTTGGGTTTTTAATGCATTTAATTCCTATTTTGTTCAACAATTTTTATTAAAGTCTCTTGATTCTTTATGAAGTTTTTAGTTCTCAAGCTCCATGATACATTTTTTGATTTATATGTTAGATGTTTACAGCTATGCCACCACTGACTCTTGGAATATTTGAGAGATCCTGCCGAAAGGAAAATATGCTGAAATATCCAGAATTATACAAGACTTCTCAAAATGCCCTGGACTTTAACACAAAGGTAGAAGACAATTGCATTAAAATTAGAACAAACTTAAACATAATGCACGGTGGTTATCCATTTTATTCCTGTGCCATATATTCTCATAAAGTTAAAAATGGAAGGTTTTTTTTTATTATTCCCATCAGTCTTCAGTGACTGGAAATCATTGTCTATGAAAAGCACAAATCTTATTTATCCAGTTTTTTATATACTGGCAAACGTTATTTTAAAAAACGGTTTGTTTTTTGACTGCTGATAATAAAGCTGTCTCCTTCAGGCAGAAGTGATTTGTCCTTTCGGTCCTCAAATCTTATGTACTTGAACTGTTGTGTGGAAATGGATTACTGACCCATGTGGAGATGTAGAGCAAAGGACAATAAGAGCTGTCATTAAATTGGTAGGCGGAGGAGCCTTATACCATTCTTCATTAATTTTGAGCTATGAAAAAAACATACTAGTCCTGTTTTAACAAGGAATTTAAATTGTGTGTTTGGAGTTAGCTTCAAAGAGATCTATGATAATACTGGTGGAAAATGCATAGTGTCTATATTGCAAAGACTAGTTTTTTTAAAATTGGCAAAATTGAAACTGAAAGTTGGGCTTGGTTTTAGAATAAATACAGTTTCTTGCAGATTTACACAAATGGAAAAATAATGTAAATAAAAGAAAGGCAAACTGAAATACATCTTTGAAACTGTAATTTTATTAATATAATGAAATTTTTAATTACAAAGTAAGTAAATAATAAGTTTGTATTTTATATGCCATAGAATAGCACGAATCTGAAAACTCTTTTTAACACATACACATTGATGTGCAGCACCTTTCAGTTGTTATGCTGATTTGATTTATATATATATATACACACACACACACATGTTTAGGAAATCTCAGATAGTTTAAGTATACATTGTGGTAACCATTATTAAAGATAGAGACATCTAAGTTCTCAATTTATGATTAGCAATGTCTCCATATATTTGGTAATATATACTGTATGATATAATGTAACATGGTCAGATCCCCAACTGATGTAAATTGGCATAGTTCTGTTTAAAGTCAATGGATTTATACCTATTTAAACCAGTTGAGGAATTGGTCCACTATATATAATGTAACATTAAGTTCTAAGCCATCTTTGTTAGGACTACTATGTGAGAATTTTCTCCTCTTACTCTTATTTTTTTTTCCCCCAACCAAAACTGAAAGTGGTTGGTAGGAAATATTTTTAGGCAATCCATTGTGTCATTGTAACTCTTTTAAAAATATATATAAGAATTGTGTTTTGGTCACATGATCCATTAGTATGGTTGTGTTATCACCTTAATATGATACTAGTGAGATTAATACTGATAGAATTCTAAAACATTCATGTATGTATATAGGAATTATATTAATTGATATTATTACTCTTTCTACATACTGTAATGATCAGGACATATTTTTAGTATTAGTAAATCATTTCCCAGTAGTTCATATTATTTGAGACTTTATTTATAAGTGGACAAAACCAAAAAGAATCCTGGTAAAAGTTGTGAAAAATCAAATGGCATGCTAAGTAATGCCTCTTGAATTTTCAGTTAATTAATCCAGAAAGACCCTTAAATTAGGTCAGTTATGTCCATATGTGATGCGTTTCACAGAAAAAAATGAAAATTTATAATTTTATTCCTTATTTAATCCTTCAGTGTTCAGGGTTGTCCAGGACTTAAACACACAGCTCTCGTGGAAATTGTGTGGCTATATCCCTTGCAATTTTTTGCAATGTTATTGAGGAAATGTCTACAAAATTCTTAACTATAAGCAGAACAGTTGGTGTGAGTTCTGAGTGTAGAAGAAATGGAATCATTGTTGCACTGAATGATGATGCGTAGGTTTATTATGGTAAAAAGGGTCAGGGGTTATGAGGTCATGACAGAGGTTAAAGGATTAGCATGTGACAATAAGTATTGGTCAGGAAAATGGAAAAGTAGAACTAATTTTTCTTGCACCCACCTGTGCTTTCTGTCAAATAAAAAATTGTGGTAATGACATGGCAAGAAGGAGAGACAAAGGTTAATGAGTAACACAAGTTCAAATGTGCAAAGTATTGGAGCATAAATTGGATCATACAACCCAAAGTAGGTGGGTAAGCTAACAAAGGACTTTGAGTCATAGTGGAAAATTTTGTGAGGCAGGCAACTTCATTTCTCTTGTTTGAACAACTTAAAACTATTAATACATGTCAGTTTTGTACAATAAATGTTATGTTTGTAAAAAGCATTTCCAATGATAAAACACAATTGTTGTCCTGAACAAGAGTTCAAAATCCATTTTTCTTGATAGCTTAGTCAATTCTTTCATGCCTATCTACAATATGCTATAGAAAGCACCAATAGTATATTTATGCTTATATAAATATACAGCACAGTTCCTATGAACAGTATTTGTCTTTCACAAATGATAATAAATTCGGTAGTAAAATTAGAGTAATTTAGCACAAATGTAACAGTTTTCAAGTTTAATAACTTGTCTCTGTCAAATAAGGAAGCAGTATGGAAAATTTATTATGAATTATACAGTAAGAAGAAATCCAAGAATGATGCTTTTTAATTTCAGTTTGTATTTTATTTTGTATCTGAAATATGTAAACTAGTTTGTATAGAAATTTGAGTTTAACGGTCCTTTTATCCAAATTGTGTATCATGTGAGAAAGGTAAAATGAAACCCAAATGCTAAAGTAATTTTTAGAGTATTATCTAAGAAATGTAATGTTTGTAGTTGTCTGTTTTGTTGCGTATTTTTCAGCATAATCAAAATACTGTTTTGTATCTATTTTAAAATTTTACTGATAATTGTGAAATTTTAAAGTGACAGTAAGCACCTTTTTTGAAACATAAAAATAAATATATGACCCATGAAGGGCTAAGAGGCAGAAAGTGCCTGTCATTTATATCGGTTCACAGTGGTGGCCTGACAAAAACACTTTTTGTGACTCTAACTCAAAGATAAAAAAAAGGTCATGGTTCACAGAGCTAGTTTACCGCAAATGGTTCTCATGGATTTTTGTTTTCCCTTAGGTTTTCTGGGTTCATTGTTTAAATGGCCTCTTCCACTCAGTTATTCTGTTTTGGTTTCCACTAAAAGCCTTCCAGTATGGTAAGTAAGTAAAATAAATACAAACTCTGAAAAGTACTGTATTACTTTACTTGAAAAATAATAATTTCCAAGATTACACTAATAAACACCAACAACGTTACACTATTCCATTTTTATGTACTGTTTCTAAAACTAAACCAACATATGCAATCTAGAGATTTTTATTCAAATTGTGGCAAAGAAAGAATACCTTTTTCATAATTTAGTACATTCTATGCACAAGTATGGGAGATAAAATTGGTTTTAAAATAAATTCAGTTCACATTTTTTGTACATCCATATGATTCGATACTTACTTGATTTGCTACAGTTTATGTAATAGTAGTATCATGTATTTGTATTATCAGTTTGACTGCCCTTTCAGTTTGGAAGGGTAAATACCATTTTAATCCTTACACTTCTATATTTTTCAGGGGTACATTAGCTCATTAGTGTGTAGGGGACTATGGGAGGGCAGTGGCAACCAGGTAGGTGATCAGGTGAAGTTGGGGAGATATCTTACAGTGATTCTCAACCTATTTACCGTGTTATATGGGCTGCATCCAATACTACTTGTATGGCTCTGAGGATGTCACATGGGCCGCAGCTGTGTGCTGATTGAGCCACAAGTGACCCATGGGCCGCAGGTTGAGAACCACTGCTCCAGGAGGACAGTTGAGTTTGGTTGCAGACAAGGAGGAGAGTTGTGGCAGCTGTGTGGATGTTTTGGAGATGTAGAAAGGTTCTAGTATTTAAGAGGAGGAAATGGAAGGGCCACAAATACTGGGATCAAATACCTCAGGAGAGCTTCAGCTGCTAGGATAGGGTTTAGGGTTGCCAACTTCCCAATCTCACAAAACCAAACATCCTAGCCCAACCCCTTCCCTGAGGCCCCTCCCCCCCTTACTACATTCCCGCTCCCTCAGTGGCTTGCTCTCCCCCACCCTCACTCACTTTCACTGGACTGGGGCAGGTTGGGGTGGGGGAGGGGGTGTGGGCTCCAAGGTGAGAACAGAAATGAGGAGTTCAGGATGCAGGAGGGGGTTCCTGGCTGGGGCAGGGAGTTGGGGTGTGGGAGGAGGTGAGGGATCTGGCTGGGGGTGTAGGAGTGAGTTCCAGGCTGGGGGGGTGGGGCCGAAGGATTCGACGTGTGAGAGGGGCTGCGGGTTGAGGCAGGGGGTTGGGGTACTGGAGGGGGTGCAGGCTCTGGGGTGGGGCCAGGGATGAGACGTTTGGGGTACAGGAGGGGCTCAGGGATTGGGGCATGGGCTTACCTCGAGGGGCTCCTGGTCAGTGCACAGCAGGGCTAAGGCAAACTCCCTGCTTGTCCTGGGTCCGCGCTGCACTCCGGAAGTGGCCAGCAGGTCCAGCTTCTAGGCAGGGGGGCCCAGGAGGCTCCATGGGCTGCTCTCTCCCACAAGCACCACCACCCCAGTCGGTTCCCAGCCAGTGAGAGTACGGAACTGGTGTTCGGGGCGGGGACAGAGCGCGGAACCCCGTGGCACCCCTGCCTGAGAGCCAGACCTGCTGGTTGCTTCCGGGGTGCAACGCGGTGCCAGGACAGATCAGGACTTGGCCCTGCAGCTCTGCTGACCAGATTTTTAATGACCCGGTCACCAATGCTGACCATAGCCGCCAGGGTCCCTTTTTGACTGGGAGTTCCAGTTGAAAACCGGACACCTGGCAACCGTAATAGGGCTACTGATGGAGGAAAGTGAAAGAGGTAAGCCACCTACTCTGATTGTATGATGCAGAGGGGGATGTTTTAGTGATCACACTATGATATAGGATAAAGCTTCTGGTGGGAGTCAAGGAGTTGAGGCAGCTGAACAAGACTGCTGAGATGCTGTGAGAGTGCTCTAGCATCTGCAGTCCGAGGTTGCCACAAAACTGACATACTGATGTTATTTTTCTAGGCAATTTATACTTTCTAAATATTCTGGATAGTCATTAGAGAGCTTGATTTTAAGTGACCTGGTATTTGTAAATATCTTCTCTTTCACATGTGTCTTTTAAAAGTCATGGAAGATGGGAGAGAATCCAGAAGACTGGAAAAGGGCAAATATAGTGCCAATTTATAAAAAGGGAAATAAGGACAACCCAGGGAATTATAGACCAGTCAGCTTACCTTCTGTACCCAGAAAGATAATGGAGCAAATAATAAAACAATCAATTTGCAAACATCTAAAAATAATAAGGTGATAAGACCATAAGAACCGCCATACTGGGTCAGACCAAAGGTCCATCAAACCCAGAATCCTGTCCTCTCACAGTGGCCAATGGCAGGTGCCCCAAAGGGAATGAACAGATAGGTTATCATCAAGTGATCCATGCCCTGTCACCCAATCCCAGCTTCTGCAAACAGAGGCTAGGGACACCATACTGCCCATCCTGGCTAATAGCCATTGATGGACCTATTCTCCATGAATCTATCTAGCTCCCTTTTGAACCCCATCATCATTCTGGGATGTATTAGCAGGAGTGTTGTAAACAAGACATGAGAAGTAATTCTTCCACTCTACTCCATATTGATTAGGCCTCAACTGGAGTATTGTGTCTAGTTCTGGGTGCCACATTTCAGGAAGGATGTGGACAAACTGGAGAAAGTCCAGAGAAAAGCAACAAAAAAGATTAAAGGTCTGGAAAACATGACCTGTGAGGGAAGCTTGAAGAAATTGGGTTTGTTTAATCTGGAAAAGAGAAGACTAAGAGAGGACATGATAACAGTTTTCAGGTACATAAAAGGTTGTTACAAGGAGGAGGGTGAAATACTGTTCTTAACCTCTGATGATAGGATTAGAAGCAGTGGGCTTAAATTGTAGCAAGCGAGGTTTAGGTTGGACATTAGGAAAAACTTCCTAACTGTCAGCATGGGTAAGCATTGGAATAAATTGTCTAGGGAGGTTGTAGAATCCCCATCATTGGAAATTTTTAAGAGCAGGTTAAACAAACACCTGTCAGGAATAGCGTAGATAATACTTAGTCCTGCCATGAGTGTCGGGGTCTGAACTAGATGACCTCTCGAGGTCCCTTCCAGTCCTATGTTTGTATGTACATGGGCTATACAGATGATCATCTAGTCAGTTGTGTGTAAACTGGGCATATTGGCATTTGCTAAAATGCTGAAAATCAGACCTAGAAAGCTTTGAACATCTAAAAATGGAACCAAAGCATCTGAAAAATCTGAAAAGTGTTTTCCTTATACTCCATCTCTTCTTTGTTCTGAGATTTCTCTTCCATCCCATTTCTTGTTCATCTGTTTCTTCTTTCATCATGAGGAAAATTCTAGACTACCAGCACTGTAGCATCCTCTATCAGGAAGCATGGAGAAAAGGAATAGTGAAAAGCATAAAGACTTCACCCCTTACATCTCATTTATTTATTATTTTTGTCTTCTCTGCTATAAACATGAAGTCTAGCTTTCAGTTTTTCCAGTTCTGTTCCCTTTGTTCAGTATAGTAATTTCTCTTTCAGATTAGAAGATAGGAGCAAGATTGATATAGGAAGGGACATGGAGAATAGGGACAAAATTAGGAAACACCTAGCTAGAAAAGACCATGATTAAGAACAATCTGGTGACTCTACGCCAGTTTGCAGGTTTCCAGTCCCTGATAACTTTTGGAGAGCATCTTTCAAGAATTCCTATAAGACTGCATAGGACCCCACTGGCAGGAAGAATGTCAAAATTAACCCTTCAGAGGATCCTGTGACTATCTGACAAGCTCCCACTGGTGCAGAAAATATCTGAGAAATACTTCAGGGAGCCCTCCATCTTCTTAGCAGACTTTCTTTTTCTTGAGGAATAATGACTGTCTCTCTCAAACCCTTTACTACCTTTACCCCATATGTTTGATTCCTACCTGCTCTGTTCCAGTGATGCGTTAGTTCTGGTGCTGCTTTTGTGGTAATTAGTGCCTTCTTTCTGAATTCCTCAGAACTGAAAAAGCACTGAGGTAGAGTAATATTGTCCCTATTTTATAGAAGAGGAGGCTGAGGTGCAGAGACTTGGTCTGACTCACCTGTAGTCTCTTGGAAGGTATGTTACAGAATTGGAGATGGAACCTTGTATAACTAAAAATCTGTTTGTGATGGGAATCAAGGGTTGGTATTTTTGTGTTTTAAAGGCTCTACATTGTACCAGCCTTCATCGAAGAAGCATTGAGGACACCCCCATACTTCAGTTCTCAAGTCTTTTTTAATCTAGCTGGTTCCAGAATAAAAAAGAGAAAGTGATTTCCATAGTTCAGTCTTCTCTTCTTTTATTCTGGAGCTAAGGGGCATACACCGGAAGGTGGCCTCTCACTCTGCAACAGGTGTTAAACTAATAGGTTTGCCTTCAGATCCTATGCTTCTGCTCTTAGACCTCTCCTTCCTGTGGTGAAATGCATTCCTCTGATTTGGGAAAAGGCGTTACATTATATTTTCACTTTCCTGTTCTCCTCTGGACACTATGCAAAATCAGATTGGACGAGACAATTACTATCTGGGTGGCCTCTAAGGTCTGTGGGGACGTGTGTGAAAGTTTTTTTGCATCTTTTGACTATGAAAGTATCTCCATTCATTGCTAAAACCTCATCTTAGCATGTTGAATAATTAAGTTCAGTAGATTAACTCCCATTCTTAGAGTTTTTCATCTGACAGAATGTTGTTTCATTTGTCTAGAAAGTCCTAAGTGGTTTTGGACTTCCATGTTAATAAGCCCATGATCCTTCCAATCATCTATCCAAATCCTTCCTCTCCCCTTGAGAAGAAACTACACATCGTGAATGTAGAGAGAACCATTTAGTTTTACCTACTTCATATGTAGCCCTTTTGAGGTACAAAGATAGTTTGTCCATTTCTAACACCTTAAGTAGAGTCTCTGGCTACTATGACACTAAGGCCTGGTCTAAACTACGGGTTAGGTTGAATTTAGCCACCTTAGGTCGATTTAAAAATGACTGCATCCACACACCCAATCCCATTCCATCGACCTAAAGAGCTCTTAAAATGGACTTCTGTACTCCTCCCCGACAAGGAGAGTAGCGCTAAAATCGACCTTGTTGGGTCGAATTTGGGGTAGTGCGGATGCAAATTGACGGTATTGGCCTCAGGGAACTATCCCAGAGTGCTCAATTGTGACTGCTCTGGACAGCACTTTGAACTCCAATGCACTAGCCAGGTACACAGGAAAAGCCCCAGGAACTTTTCAGTTTCATTTTGTGTTTGGTCAGCGTGGCGAACTCAGCAGCACAGGTGACCATGCAGTCCCCCGGAATAGTAGAGCATAAAATGTTTCTACACTCCCCCTATTATCTCCGTCCCTGAGGTTATCACAAATTAGAAGGTGAAAAAAAACACACTCGTGATTTTCACACACTTCTGAGCTCATGCAGTCCTCCCACACTGATAGGGCACAACTTAATGCATGGAGGCATTCAATGGCAGAGGCCAGGAAAGAATTAAGTGAGCGCGAAGAGCAGAGGCAGGAGGCGATGCTGAGGCTAATGGGGGAGCAAACAGACATGATGAAGCATCTGTTGGAGCTGTAGGAAAGCCAACAAGAGCACAGAGCCCCCCACTGCATCCAATGTATAACTGCCTGCCCTCCTCCCCATGTTCCATAGCCTCCTCACCCAGACGCCCAAGAATGCGGGGGGTGGGGGGAGGCTCCGGGCACCCAGCCACTCCACTCCAGAGGATGGCCCGAGCAACAGAAGGCTGTCATTCAAACAGTTTGATTTTTAGTGTGGCTACAATAAGCAATGTGGCCTTATCCTTACCTCCTCCCCCACCCCACCCAGGCTACCTTGTCAGTTATCTCACTTTTGTTTTAATTATAAAGAAAGAATGCATTGTTTCAAAACAATAGTTACTTTATTTCGAAGGTGGGAGGGTGGTTGGCTTACAGGGAATTAAAATCAACAAAGGGGGCGGGTTTGCAGCAAGGAGAAACACATATAACTGTCACACCGAAGCCTGGCCAGTCATGAAACTGGTTTTCAAAGCCTCTCTGATGCACAGCACTTGCTGTGCTCTTCTAATCACCTTGGTGTCTGGCTGCTCAAAATTGGACGCCAGGCAATTTGCCTCAACCTCTTACCCCGCCATAAATGTTTCCCCCTTACTCTCACAGATATTATGGAGCACACAGTAAGCAGCAATAACAATGGGAATGTCTGTTGCGCTGAGGTCTGACCTAGTCAGCAAATAGCGCCAACGAGCTTTTAAATATCCAAAGGCACATTCTACCACCATTCTGCACTTGCTCAGTCTAGTTGAACTGCTCCTTACTATTATCCAGGCTTCATGGGGCATGGGAGCAAGGGGTAGGCTGGGGTAGGTGCGACCGCGCGGTGCTGCCGTCTGGGAGAGCAGCCTGAGGCAGAAGCCTCCAGCTCGCATGATATTCCAGGCAGGACTGAATCTCCATGAGATGAAACTTAAAGAAGAGAATTACCTAGAGTCTCTGGTTCCCATTCGGTGCTCTAAGAGGAGGATAGCCATGTCTGTCCAGGCTCCTCTGATCTACCTCACCGAGGTCTACCAGGAGCACCCAGGACACGTACGATAGCTATCAGGAATTGCTGCTGTGTAGCAATGCAGTACCGCGTCTGCCAGCAGCACTCAGAAGATGTATGGTGACGGTGAGCTGAGCAGGCTCCATGCTTGCCACGGTATGGCGTCTGCATCAGTAACCCAAGAAAGAAGGCACAAAATGATTGTCTGCCGTTGCTTTCACGGAGGGAGGGGCAACTGACGACATGTACCCAAAACCACCCGCAACAATGTTTTTGCCCCATCAGGCATTGGGAGCTTAATTCCAATGGGCAGTGGAGACTGCAGGAACTGTGGGATAGGTACCCACTGTGCACCGCTCTGTAAGTCGATGCTAGCCAGGCTAGTGACGATGCACTCCGCTGACTTAATATGCTTAGTGTGGACATACACAATCGACTGTATAAAATTGATTTCTAAAAATCGACTTCTATAAAATCGACCTAATCTCGTAGTGTAGACATACCCTAACAGTCACTGATTACATACTTGTGAACAAATGGGCTTAACTCCACCTCTGCCACTGAGAGATCACTCTAACCTAAGGGTATTTCCACCTCCTGCACAGGTTTGGACTAAGGTCCCCAGACTAAAAAGTTGCAAAGCTAAAAATCTGCAAAGCTATAGTCAGTTCCCTACAAATGTTTCTCACTTTTCCATGTGTTTATAGGTAGCAGAGACAAACTTAATATTTAACATATTCCAAGTCACCTTTCATATAAACCCACCTTCCCTTGTAGGACTGCTTAATATGTCTGCTGATGATCTGGAATTTTCCAAAGGATGGGAGAAGGAAGGGACAAATGACAATGAGAAATTACTCACTGGTCATTAAATTTGTTTGGGTTGCCCCTCTTAACCCATTCTGTATCCTATTTTGGCTGAGTTGAT
This sequence comes from Lepidochelys olivacea, assembly GCF_965140295.1. Classification (NCBI taxonomy): domain Eukaryota; kingdom Metazoa; phylum Chordata; order Testudines; family Cheloniidae; genus Lepidochelys; species Lepidochelys olivacea. The sequence goes on from NC_140414.1 coordinate 102,315,892, forward strand.
GGAATCTGTCCTTATCTTCTGCCTTTCAAAATATTGGCAACTCCTCTAGTTTTGTGTCAAGCTTGCAGAACCCCTCTCAAGACCTCCTTCCAATCTGACATCATTCCATTAATACTTAACTCATTGTTTGCAGTTGTTTAACCAGTATGTATTGACTTAATGGTAGTTCCTCTGAGCCCGCATTTCTCCAATTTAATGTCATGTGGGACTGTGTCAAAAGCCAAGTCCAGGTATGTTGTGTCCACCACATTTCCCCTATCCACCGAACCAGTTACCCTGTCAAGGACAGAAATCAAGTTGGAATGGCATGATTTGTTCTTAGTAAATCCATGCCGGCTGCTAATGATTACCTGTGCATCCTCCAGGTATTTGCAAATTAAATGTTTTGTACATTGTTCTAGTAGCTTCCCAGATATCAAGGTCAGGCTGACTGGTCTATAGTTTCCCAGGTCCTCCTTTTTCCCCTTTTTAATGATGGGCAGTACATAAGCCCTTCTCCGGTTTTCTGGGACTTCTCCTGTCATCCAGAAGTTTGCCTCCATTATTTCCAGTGGCGCTGACATTTTTTTTTCAGCTAATTCCTTCAGCACCCGAGGGTGAATAGCATCGGGCCCCGCTGTCTTGAATTCATTCAAATTGGTCAGAAGTTCTCTGATATATTCTTGACGTATCCTGATCTGCATCCCTTCCCCTTTATTGTCTATGGTAACTTTGCTAGTCATCTGGTAACTTAATTTTTTTTGTGAGAAGACTGAAGCAAAGTAGGCATTGAGCAGCTCTGCCTTCCTATCATCTTCCATTACCAGCTCACCTTCTCTGTTGAGCAATGGACCCACACCATCCCTGACCATTCTTTTTTGTCTGGCATATCTGAAAAACCCCTTCTTGTTGTCTCTAGCATTCCTGGACAGCTGTAACTCATTCTTTGCCTTGGTTTTCCTGTTTTTGTCCCTACATACTTGTGCTATTCCCATGTATACTTCCTTGGTGACATGCCCCTCCTTCCTTTTGCTGTGTATATCCCTTTGGTGTTTTCGATAGCTAAAAAGCTCCTTGTGCAGCCACATTGTCCCCCTGTTGCTCTTCTTATCTTTCCTCTGCATTGGAATAGCTTGATGTTGAGCCTCTAGTATTATATCTTTTAGGAACTGCTCCCTTCATCTCATTTTCTTCCTAATTGGTCTTTCCATGGGATCTTGCCTATTATTTCTCTGAGTTGGTTGAAATCTCCCCTTCTGAAGTCCAGTGTCCTTGTTTTGCTATTCTCATGTCCTCCTTTCCTTAGGATCTTGAATTCTATAACATCATGATCATTTCCTCCCAAGTTCCCGACTACCTTCGTGTTTGCAACTAATTCATCCCTGGTGGTCAAAATAAGATCCAAAATGGATGACCTCCTAGTTGTTTCCTCAACTTTCTGAACCACTACTTGTGCCTTGCTTACAACACTTCTGCTAATACATCCCAGAATGTTGTTTGCTTTTTTTTTGCAACGGTGTTAAACTGTTGACTCATATTTAGCTTGTGATCCACTGTGACACCCCAGATCCCTTTCTGCCATACTCCTTCCTAGGCAGTCACTTCCCATTTTGTATGTGTGCAACTGATTGTTCCTTCCTAAGTGGAGTACTTTGCATTTGTCCTTATCGAATTTCATCCTATTTTCTTCGGACCAATTCTCCAGTTTGTCTAGATCATTTTGAATTTTACTCCTGTCCTCCAAAGCACTTGCAACCCCTCCCAACTTGGTATCATCCACAAACTTTATAAGTACTGTCTATGCCATTATATAAATCGTGCATGAATATATTAAACAGAACCAGACCCAGAACTGATCCCTGTGAGTAGAGCCATCCCTTGGTTATGGCAAATTGGGCCGAGCAGGATGAGGAGGCGAGCGGGGAGGTGAGCAGCAGGTGAGCAGGCAGGTGTGGGTGGCAAGGAAGAACTCACCTACCAGAACCTCCCCTTCCCCCCCGATGCCTCATGCTCTCCTGTGGGCCCCACTGATCAGAGCCTTCCCCTCGTTTTCAGCACCTGCCACCTGCCACAGATCAGATATTTCACAGCATCAGGAGGCGGTGGGGGGAGAGGAGAGGAGCGAGGGAGCAGCATGCTCGGGGAGGGGGCAGAACTGGGCGGGAAAAGGCGGGCAGAGCAGAACTGGGTGGGGGGAGGAGCAGGGCCAGGGGTGGGGCCTTGGGGGAATGGGTGGGGTGGGGTCAGGGCTTGGGCAGAGTTAGGGGGAGAACCCCCCAGCAGATTAGAAATTCGGCACCTATGTCCCAGGCCCCACACACCCCTAGGAACAGCCCTGCCCGTGGGACCCCACTTGATATGCCCTTCCAGCTTGACTGTGAACCACTGATAACTACTGTCTGGGAATGGTTTTCCAACCAGTTATGCACTCACCTTATAGTAGCTCCTTGTAGGCTGAATTTCCCTAGTTTTTTTATGAGTAGGTCATGCGAGACAGTATCAAAAGTCACACTAAAGTCAAGATATGCCTTATATACAAGATATAATCTTGTTACCTGCTTTTAGAATGCCTCGCCACTTACTCTTCCTCATTTTGTGGTCTGGAATAGACGACTACCATAACATGGCTACTATTCTTGTCCCTTTTTATCTTCACCCAGAGACTCTAAGTGGATCTGCCGCTCACTTGCTCTTGAATCTGAGCAAGTGTATTTATGCTGGTACTCCAATCATGGTAGTTGTCCCACCAAGTCACTGTAATGCCAATTAAGTCATAATTTTCTTCATATGCCATAACTTGTAGTTCATCCTGCTTGTTTCCCTATACTTCTTGCATTGGTATACAGACATCGAAGATATTTTGCAGACTGCCCTGTTGTTTTTCTTCTTGCCTTTTTAATGCAGTTGTGGTTTTCTAGTCCCTTTTCCAGAATTTAAGCCCTTTCCTTTGTCTTCATTACTTGAGCCTAGATGTGCATTGGACAGTTTTTTGCCACTGTCCCCCATAAGACATAGTTTAAAGCTCTCATCAAGTTATGCAGACAATGTCCAAAGATGCTCTTCACAGTATTTGATAGATGGAGCCCAACTCAACAAAGTAATCCTTTTTCCTGGAACATCAGCTCATTGTTGAAGAAGGCAAATCTCTCTCACCAGCACCACCTGGGTAGCCATGCATTTACTTCCATGAAATGATAGTCCCTTCCTGGACCTTTTCTTCAATAGGGAGGACGGATGAGAACATCACTTGAGCCCCAAATTCTTTTATGCTTCTTCCCAGAGCCATGTTGTCTGCAGTGATCCATACAAGGTCACTCTTGGCAGTATCATTGGTGCCCACGTGGATAAGTAGGAATTGGTAGTGGTCTAGGGGCTTAATGAGTCTTGGCAGACTCTCAGTCACATCCTAAATTCTAGCTCTGGGCAAGCAGCACTGTTCTTGGGATTCCTGGTCCAGATGGCAGATGGATGACTCTATCTCCCTTAGGAGGAATCCCTGACCACCACCACCACCCTTCTCCTCCTTTTGGGAGTTGTGGTCATGGAACCCCCCATCCCTAAGACAACACATCCCATGCCTTCCGGTCGACAGGGTCTCCTTCTGATTTCTTCCCTCAGATGACTCTTCCAAGGCATTTTAGCAGTAGAACCTGTGCCCAGAGTCTGAAAGCGGTTGCTTAGATCTATCTGTATTAGGGGTGTATTGGTTCTTCTTCTTGTGCAGGTCACACGCTGCCAATTTTCTTCCCTGCTCTTCAGTCTCCCCTGTATTACCCTCTCCAATTCTTCAGCATGCTGTACCCACAGTACCAAATCCTAACTTCTAACCAGGAAGTCTTCATTTTCTCTGATGCAATGCTTGGGTCAATACTTGGGTCTCCAGTCCTTTAATCTTTTCTTCCACTATGGAGACCAGCTTGCACTCATACAGATGAAGACGCTTCTGTCCTCCAGCAGAAAGACAAACATGGCGCATCCTGTGCAGGTCACAACAGCTGTTCCTCACTGTCCATATTTTCTTTCTTTTTAACGTATCAAGAGCCTCTTCTCTTCAGTTGTTGTATTTACTGTTCCCAGAAGGCTGAAAGGCAAACAAAATCTTTGGGCTCTCCCCCTAGGCAAACTTCTACTTCTACTTTGCTTCTACTCAGTCTGTGCACCTCTCTTGGTCTTGTGTATATCTAGTGTTGAAACAGGCAGGAACATCCACATCTATAGCTTTTGTGGCAGCAACATATATCATGTCAGCAAGTAGTAATAGGCCCAATCCCTCTGACTGTCAGGTTTTTTTTCAATATGCAGTGTAGTTGTAGCTGTGTCAGTACCAGTTTTTTCACTGTCGACCAACAGAAGAGCTGTCACTAACAGCAGCTATTGCCACGGTCACTAAACAAAGTGAAGGCTGATTAAGCTTTGGAATTTCCCGTTTTCCTAAAATAAGATTTTGTCATAATTTTCTAATTCTGTCAGTAAAAAAGTAACTTTATGATTCTTGAGTATGACACTGCTCACATCCCAGTATCCTGATGAGCCGTTAGTTATTTCTTTTGAAGGGGAGAGACAGCAGCACTTCTGATGCACGATAAAACTAATTTCTGTTCCAGCCTTTTGTAGAAGGGATATAAAGGGACAACAAATAAAATGTTCAAATTCACAAACAGTGGAATAATGAAATTAATCAACAGAATATCAATAAACCTAATGCAAGGCAAGGTAGCAAAAGGTGGATTGTGCAGTATACTTTCTACTACAGACTGCAACTACCTGCTTGTTGAGTTCTGTATCTTTCTCATGCTCTCAACCCAAACTGAGTAAAGAGGAAAAGAGCTCCCCTCTCTTTTTTTCCTCTGACTTGACCATTATTTCCTTCTATACTGCCACCCAAATTTCCCTTCTTTTTCTTCCCCTTTCTCACCACCTGTCTCCTTTTTCTTTTGAGTCTCTCATCCCACTCCATTTTTGTCTCCCTCCTTGCTTCATAAAAACATTATTACATACAGTAGTGCTTCCTTTCCATTGCTAAAGTGATTAGATCTGTACAACATAATAAACTTTCTGGTTTGGTTGCAGTATAAGGTGCAGTCAGGGGTGACAGGTTTATAGAAATTTTGGTGGTGCCCAGAACCCGCCCCCCCAAAACTCCACCCCCCCACCTGCCTAAATCTCTGGGAGGGAGTTTGGGTGGGGGGAGGAGATCTGGGGTGCAGGCCCTGGGCTGGGGATTAGGGTGCAGGAGGGGTGCAGGGTCTGGGAGGGAGTTTGGGTGTAGGCTCTGGGCTGGGGCAATGGGTGGGGGTGCAGGAGGGGGTGCGGGGTGCAGGCTCTGGGAGGGAGTTTGGGTGGGGGAGGGGGTACAGGGGTGAGGGCTGTGGGGTTGAGGATGAGGTTTGGGGTGTGGGAGGGGGCTCAGGGCTGGGGCAGAGGATTAGGGTGCGGGGGGATGAGGGCTCTGCCTGGGGATGAGGGGGGTTGGGGTGTGGGACGGGCTCAGGGCTGAGACAGAGGATTAGGGTGCGGGGATGAGGGCTCTGTCTGGGGCTGGGGTTGAGGGGTTTGGGGTGTGGGAGGGGCTCAGGGCTGGGATAGAGGATTAGGGTGTGGGAGGATGAGGGCTCTGTCTGGGGCTGGGGTTGAGGGGTTTGGGGCATTGAAGAGGCTCAGGGCTAGGGAGGAAGGGCAGGGTAAGGGCAGCCTGCCTTGCCATTAGTGAATAGGGGGCACTAGGACCTGCGGCAGCAGTTGATCCGGGGAGCCGGCAGAGCAGGTGAGCTGCAGGCTCCGGGACCAGGGGGAGGTGAGCGGGGGCAGCAAGTGGGGGTTGGGGGACACTCGGGGGAGATGCAGGGGGCGGCAGGTGGGGCCGGCGGAGAGACCCGGCCCCAAACACTGGTGGAACCAGGCCCCCAGGCCTGAATATTGCTGGTGCCCAGGCACCACAAGTGTATATAACTCGCCGCCCCTGGGTGCAGTTAATGCTGTACTCATCCTGCACGGCAGTGCAGTTGATGCTATGCTTCTATATTGAACATACACACATTTTAGTGAGCACCAAAACATCAAGGATGAGGAGTCCACTCAGAGATGCTTCAGTCAATTTGGTTTTTCCAGGCGCAACATCACATAAGTATTCTGGAGACTACAATTATCCTACATACTAAGACCCTTCAGAGAACTGTGATCATAAAAGCTGGTACTGCTGGAAGCAGGCAATCAAGTATGTTCTGTGTAAACAAGTATGAAGGCACTGCTTCAAAATTCATGTTTCAGGAAGCCTTTGCAAATGTTTTTTTATATATACACAGATACTTATGTTTGTGTATGAGTTAGTATATATAAGTTAGTGTATATAACATGTGTATATCCACACACAAACTTGTATACACACACATTAAATACACAAATTCACAAAGCTGTCCAATTTTGTGCGGTTCAAATAACAAACATCCCAAATAAGAATTAAAATGCTAGGGCAAAAGAGTTGGCTATCCTTATTCCAGAAATATGTTTGCTTAGATAGATAGATATGCAGGCGGACAGACAGACAGACAGTATCATGTCCAAAAATATGTATACTTCAGATGTGCCTTGAGGGAAGTTATTGTGTGTGTAAATTATGTGATTAAAAAATACATTTAGCTTTTATGGGAAGCTCTTGTTTCTTGCATAATTCATGGCTGGAAAGTTCTGGAGAGCGAAGGCATTAATAATTGCTCTCCCTGCTCTGACCAGTCATTGGTCACCACTACTAAAGATGATCTAAAAGGCATTCATTTCAGGAAGTTCTGCCTTGTCTTGTGTTGGGAGCACCAGACCCAGTATCCAACAGAAAGAGTCCTGTTAGACTATACCTTTACAAAAATGGAATTGCCCATAAATAAACCTTTTTTTTTTTTAATCATCATTCTTTTTTTTCCTGCAGGTACTGTATTTGGCAATGGTAAAACTTCAGACTACCTGCTCTTGGGAAACATTGTTTACACTGTAAGTCTTGCTGCCATTGTCTGGTATTCTATTTGCTGATTATGTTTTCTAATCTCTTTCTCTTTTAACTTTGCCTCTTCTTCATTTCATATATGTACACTTAATAATTATATATTAAATGCCTATATTTTAAATATATGTTTCTAATTTTATTTATACTTTTTCTTTCTTTGTCTCAACTCTTCCATGTAAAAAACAGTGTGGTGTCTTGAGAATAAATGGACAAATTGGATGATCCTATGAGGTGCATGATTTGCAGACTCTGGTTCTCTTCCAGTAAGCTCACAAAACAAGGGAGAAAGGGCAGGCCTGTTTGCCCTTTTTACAGGGTGCTGTCCTTTGTGCAAAGGATAGAATGAGGATTGTAATTTTCTGGCATTTTCCATGGTGCATGTAAATCCCTGGGGGACCGACCCCAGCTGATTCACAGTGAAATTGGTTTGGGGCCCTGTGTACACACAACTCTCTCTTCCTCCTCTTAATCTTGGAGGGGATAGTGCCCCATGAGTCAAGGCCAATTACAAGGACCTGCTAGATGCTCCCCATGGAGGCATCTAAGTTGTCAGAAGTAACCATATCGTGGGAAACCTAACTCACTCACCTGTTACTTTCTTTTTGTTTATTAATTACTGTTTGTTCTTTTCTTTAGTTTTCTATTCCCTGTACTTGGTAATGGAATAAAAACGTTTTTCATTTTCTTAAATACCTCTCTCAACCAACAACTGAGGGCTTCCTCGGGTCGTTAAAAGCAGCAGTCTCATACTGTTACTTGCACCTCTTTCTTCCTTCCTCTCTTAAGGTAGGGATTCATTCCCTTAAAGAATGTTCCTGTCTCCATATGCACAGAACAAATGAAATCCTGCTAGAGAAGTACAAACATACATCCTTATCAGGCTCATCTCCCTAGTGAAATGGGAAGTATCTGAACTGAAACCGGAGGAAATAGTCCAGAATAGTCAATTCTTCTTCAAGTATGTGTCAGTGTGGATAGTACTGTCAAGGTGTATGCACTGCTTGCATGCGAGACTGAAGTTTTTTGAATGGCAGTGTCTGTGGGAGCCATGTATATTCCCTGTGCCTCTTTGTGTTCCCATGAAAGGGCATAAAAGACAGAGTGGCTGCATTCCTCCCTCAGTTCCCTTTTACCACCCATGGCAGCAAGACAGAACCCAGCAAGTTTCCGACCTTCAGAGACCTTAAGTCAGTTCTTTCAACCTTTTAATGAAAAATATTATCATCGCTTTTTCTCTAAAGGATGTACCTTTAAAAAAAGAGAGAAAAACCATTCAGTCCCCCTGCACACCCTCCTCTACAGTCAGGCAAGGCACTTCATGCCAACTACCACACCTTGTGGTGAAGTCCAAGCCCTCAGGATACAAACCTAGCCTCCTGCAGTGTACTGGTCCGCATCAAGGATGGACACACCCTATGCCTCTTCTGCAGCCCAGCATCTCCCACAATTCTGGATATCTGGGCTGCTCTCCTCACTCTGCAGCTCACTGGAGGCGGATCAGCATTTTGGCATTGCACACTGTGGCCAGGTCCCCTCCACTCCCACCAGAGTCTCTGCCTCCACAGCAGCAGACAGTTTGGCTGCTTCAGTTGCTCCTGTCGTCACCTTTATTTTTTTTTTAAATATCTGCCCCATTCTTGGGCAGCAGGGAGCAGTGTTCTTCCATTTTAGCAGTCATCCTCCTCCATGGGTTGGTTAACCGGCCGGGAGTATAACCCTCCCTCAGCTTCCTCTGCAGCGTCTATCTCCCTGCCAGCTCCTCTGCCCCTATGCAGGTATAGCAGAACTGCCAAGAAAACACTGGCTCAAATCCAAGTGGCGATCTATATATGAGGCATCCTTCCCAGGCTTGGCAGATGACGAGTTGTGCCCAGCCTGCACCCATCCAACCAACCCTAACTCCATTAGGTCCCAGGGCCATGAGTCAAACAGGCAGGGAGAGTCCTCTACCCATCAAGGCAGCCACTATTCAGCAGAGGAATAATGGATCTGGAATTCCAGTGCAGAGCAGGGCGAAGTTCCAAAAGCAAGGAGGACCCTGACCACTCAACTTGGGGAGTAAGTCCCAAGGGCCTCTACAGAACAAAGAAGGAGACTCGCAGGTTCCCTCCACCCCAAGTCTTAAAGTGGGTCATGATTGCCCTGGGGAAAAATAGCAGGGCTTCTAATCAGCCCCTCTCCCTTCCAAGTCAACCTGGATCAGAGTCCAAGGGGACTCCGACCCAGGGGGAAGGAGAGCCAATGGGGTATGATTCAGAGACAGATCCCTTCAGAGGGCTTCAAGCCCTAAAGAAGGCAAGCTGTAAAAGGCCTCACCATGGCACAGCAGAGCCTCCAGGCTCCAAAAGCAAACAAAAAGAGTTAAATAAAAAAAAAGCAGAAAAGGGGAAAAGCTCAAAATATTCAGGAGATAAAAGTCCTCCGACTCTTCTTCCACCTCCTCCTTCCCCCTCATCCACTGAGGATGGTGAGCTATTGGACTCCAAGTCTGATCAGGATTGGGAAAAAATACAGCAAAGATTTTTTGCCCCTCTGAAAAGTTCTAGACTATGTGCAATAAGGTTGTCTCCATGATTCAAATCAAACCTGAACAGGCTCCTGAGAGTAAGTCTTAGAGTAAATTTCTCCTCTCAAAATCCTCCACCTTGGCTGTGATGCCCCTTCAGTCCTCCTCCCTGCTTTGCAAGAGCATCTCTCTCGTGGCTGGAAGATCTTAAAGTCCGTAAGGACAGAGATCACCCTGACTCTGTTTCCATTTTAAAGAAAGTCACCCCTAGCAACAGCATTAGATGCAATGAGGTTCTTAGCCCAAGCCGTGGCTTCCAGCTCGGTAATCAGGTGGCACTGAGCTTTGGTCTTGGAAAGTGGATATGCACTCTAAGCATGCCCTTTGCTCAGCCAAGCTTACAGGGTTCCTCTTCTTTGGAAAAGAGCTGGATAAGGTGGTGGCTGACAGTGTGGCAAAATCCAAACAGTCTCTCTCTTGTCCACTCAGTGTCCTCAGGAGAGAATATTGACCAACCTTCAGACAGAGGCACTCCTTTTGCCCTTCATCCTCACAGAGATACCAGCACAGGCACAACAGATTCTCCAAAGGAAAAGAGCTGAATCATGGTTTGGGACAAAAGTCCAGAGGAGTCTGAACCTCCACCCACTTTATGACACAGGTCACATAGGGCTCCACCCAGAGCTGAAGCTGGGGGTAGAATTTCCCATTTCCTAAAGGAATGGTTTTCATTGGCTACAGACAAGTGGATCAGGGAGATAGTGATCTAGAGATACTTCCTCAAGCTGCAGGCTCCATCCCATCCATTCTTCATCCAGGTGCCAGTTTCCAGAGACCCTTGAAAACACAATCTGATCCAGAACAAAATATCTCATCTTCTGGATCTGAGAATGATAGAGAGTGTTCCCACAGAAGAAAGGTTCTCTGGGTTCTATTCCATCTTCTTCATCATTCAGAAGTTCACAGGAAGGCAGGGGAGAGGGGGTTGGAATCAGAGCCATACTCAAACTCAGAAGGCTTAATGGATGGATGGATGAAAATGAAGTTTCAGATGTAGATGCAGTCCTCTATGGTGTCATCCCTGTTCTGGGGGAACTATTTGACCTCAGTGGATCTAGAAGACACATATCTCCATATCCCCATCAGATTGTGCCACCACAGACTTCTGAGGTTCACCTACAGCAGGAGACATTATCAGTACCGAACACTCCTGGTCAGCCTGTCCATAGTCTCCAGGGTTTTTAGAAAGATGGTGGTGGTGATTATAGCCAGACTCAGGTTGAAGGAACTTTCCTGTACTCCTTCCTGTACTCCTCCTTTCTCGGCCCATGACCTGTCCATGACTTTTACTATATACCCCTGACTAAAACTGTGGGAGGCAGCTCAGGGAGGTGGCCTTGGGAGTGCTGTGGGTGCTGGGAGGGGTGACTCCACGGGTACTTGGGGGGTAGGAAGGGAGGGTTGCAGCCAGGGGGCGCCGCAGGGAGGGTGGTTTGTGGGGCTGGGGCAGGTTCCCTACCTGGCTCCTAGGAAGCAGCGACCTCCTGCTACTAGCTCTACATGCTGCCTCCGCTCCGCCCCAAACCCCAGCTTCTGCAGCTCCCATTGGCTGGGAACTGTGGCCAGTGGGGGCAGTGCCTGCGGGCACGTGGTGCTAAGGGAGGGAATTTCCTGTCACCCTTCTGGGAAGCCCCCTATCCCCCCAGGTAAGAACCACCTCACATCCCAATCCCCAGCCCTGAGCCCCCACACACCCAAACCTTTGCTGCTGGGAGGCGGGGGGGAGCGAGACTTCCCCAGCAGCAGCCGGTGCAACTGGTCCGAGCTGCTCAGGTGGCTCCCGGGCCAGCCACATGGGCTGCTGCAGAAGTCACGGAGGTCATGGAATCTGTGACTTCCATGACGAACACAGAGTCTTACTTATCACACAGTTGACTGCAGGGCCTACTGCAATGTTTCCACCCTTTCTGCTACTGGGGAAGGTGGTCCAGAAAATAAAACAAGAATAGATTACTGTAATTCTGGGAACTCATTAGCCAAGAAGATTTTGACTCTCAGATCAGATAGATCTGAACCTGGAGCCTCCACTCCAGCTTCTGTGAAGACCAGACATTCTCTTGCAAAGTCCTATGCTTTGCATCCTGGTCTGAACCAGCTTCAACTAAGAGCCTGGCTATTCAGATGGAAGCACTAGAGGGTCTCAATCTGTTGTCCAGACTTATTAAGACCATACTTTTGTCTATGAAAGTTCTGGACACTAAAAGTGTGCTCTTCTGTGTGGTCCAGACTCAACAACTGGTGCCAAAGCACAATGCAAATCCCAGAAATCCAGGGATTCCAACCATTCTGGACTTTCTCCAAGAAGGCATAGACAGAGCCCTTCAGCCCAGTACCATTGCGCATCAGGTGTCTGCTCTTTACTACTGTGCTATTTGCAGGGTCCTTGGGCTCCCTGGCAGACAATCTACAGGTAGCCAGATTCCTTCAAGCAGTCTGATTAGTCAGACCAGCCGTCAGGCCACTCTTTCCAAAATAGAATCTAATGCTAATTTTGAGGGCCTTGACAAGCCATCTCTTAGAGCCTTTCACTTCAGTGTTGGTATTTTATTTATCTATTAAGATTTGTTTCTCAATAGTTGTCAGACCTGGCAGCTTTATCTATACAGCAACCTTAGTGCGTGTTCTACAAGGACAAGGTAGTGCTCAGGACACCAGAATCCTTTCTTCCAAAGGTAAATTCTTCCATCCACACTTCCCAAGAGGTTATGCTTCCTTCATTCAGTCCAAAAACCACATTTTCCAACTGAAAAGATGTAGCACACCTGAGATGTCTGAAGAGTACTGAAAATATATCTCAAGTGTACAGAATCAACAAGAAGATCTGGCCCTCTATTTGTGTCCTTCCATCCAAAATGTCAGGAACTCAGACCTCCCAAGTCCTTCACTGGTATGTATATTAGATGATGTATTGTCATAGCCTACAAATCATCAGAGGGGATCAAGAAGGGATCAGGGCAAACTCCATGACATCCCTAGCAACCTTATGAGCTGAATAAGCAAGTGTGACCACATCAGAAATTTGCAAAGCAGCATCTTGATCTATAGCTAAAACCTTTATTAAGCACTATAAGGTGGATTTTCGGTCTTCAGCAGAGTTCTCCTTTGGCAGGAAGGTGCTGCATTTGGTGGCCCAAAAATAAGTCTTTTGAGCAAAGGGGGGTACTTCCTTATTTCCTTTCCTATCGAACTTTTTTCATAACCCTCCCTATAACTGTTCACTTCTTGCTACTTCCCAGATGTCCATAATTGTAGGAGACGCTGGGCTGCAGAATGGAAAATTTCTTACCAATAATTTCCTTTGTGCTAGAAGCATCTCCCAAAATGCTACCAACCCTATATGGCTCATGAGCCAAAGGCCAGATACTAAGTGACATCATTACCATATGACCGTCTTTCTTGGTCTAATGTACATAGTTATTTCATTACCTCTGGAGTATTTGTTAGTGATGTTACACAACTTTTACAGCTTTGGAAAAGCTTGCAGCAAGTGGGAGAAGAGAGAGCATGGCCAGAGCATGCAGTGGTGAAACAGTGATCCATCTCTGGTGAGCTATGGAGTGAGGAGAGCAGCCCAGACATGCAGAATTGTGGGAGACTGAACAGGATGACTAAGGGAGAGCCACATCCCAGATAAGTGCTCGGTGTGCTAGTCCTCCTCAGCCTGAACATGCAAGTCTAGGGATGTGCAGCTCAACCTACATCTACTGGATGCCATCCATGTGGATCACTTTGGACCCAAAGGCAACAGTTATGACTAGAGTGAGACCAGATAAACCAGCATTGGCCAGCGCTCCCTCAAACTCTCTGTACTCTGGGGTTGAGCAGTGAAAAGAAGGTGAAGAGGATACTGATGGAGTCACTGCTGATGACTGCTTTGGCACCAGTTGCCTCAGCATCAGCAGTCCCATCACTAGTAGTTCTGGCACTGACAATTCAGGTTTCTGTACCAACTGCCCGAAACAGTTCAAGCAGCAAAGCCAGCACGTGAAACCACTTATAAATGGGATAGAGACTCATATAGCCAGTCTGAGCATAACCATAGCTCCTAGACCGAGGAGAACTTCTGGAGAGAGAACACAGAACACCACTCTAAGGACAAAATCCCTTAAGCAGTTGAGCAGATCAGCACAGATCCTCGTACTAATGCCCGTGGTGGAGCAAAGTAAGGACCTCAGATATTCTGCAGAGGCATCCATACCACCCAGGAGATCTTCCCAGTATTGAAGAGCTGCCCAGCACTGGAGCTTGTACCAGCCCAGTTCCATCTCGTGGGATAACCTTTCAATAAAAAGATATATGCCTCCTCCCCATTGTCAACATATTACTTCTCACCAGCATCAAGCAGAGAGATCCCTCTTCCCCTGCCATCAGAGAATAAACCCAAAGAGGGTATCAGGGATTCCCTATTCAGAGAGTGCCCCAGCTGGTGCAGATATGGCACTGGACTGGCAACATCTTATTCCTGGGTCTGACATCCAGAATATCATCAACAGAAGAACCTAGGCATCCCAAGGGATGCCTATCTTCCATCCCCTTAACTAATCAAGCCCTAAATGCAACATCATAGTCCTTAACTTCTGTCAAGGTCAAATAGTGTAATGCTTTTGCTATTGGAGTTGTGTAACTGTGACAGCTGCTGTCTTGAGTGACCCAGTGGGAAATGAACAGGGAACCTCCAGAGCAAAAAGCAAGAGCTGTTACAGCTGGGCCTGTAACAGACTCATATGCTTTGCTGATCAGTCACAGAATGGGACCTATAACACACACTTATCAGTGGATTACAGAACCATGAAGCAGCTGTTCCTCTGGTTAACAGAAAACTTGATTCCTTTTACCACGTTTCCAGGGAACTTTTCTTTATTTCAAAAAAGTCCTAGGATTTCTGAAACTAAAGAAGTGTCTCAGAAGAATAAAGTTCTACAGTTCCAATGGGTGGCGATCATTACTAGTACTTGTTTAATAAACTAATTTTCCTGGCTACATCAATATCTGTGGTAATTTCAAATGGGGTCTAATATTCTTATCCAGGCAGGCAAAAAAAAACCCACCCACAACTTTTAAACATATTCTTAAATTAACTTGACTTCTGTGGTGCTAAAAAGTCTACACAACATGTTTTTGGAACAGATTCCATTGACATGAGGGGCTGTTTCAAAGCCCATTGAAGTCAATGGAAAAGATTCCCTTTGACTTTAGTGGGCTTTGCATCAGATCCTAAATGAGCAACAGTGATAACAGGATCTCATTAGCCTACTGAGTACAGTGAAGTTCAAAGTTCTTTAGGTTAAAGATCACCAGGGAAATCTAAATTAAAAATTTTAAGTACATATATTAAAGATTCTGAATTGAACAGGTTGGTTATACCAATTACAAAAACATGAAATCACCTTTGTCCACCTTTGTCCCTGAGTGGAAACCAGCTTGTTCTCTGTTTTTGTACATTTCAAGATCCTTCTTAATCTGATTGAGTATGACACGGGTGAAGAGCTTATATGCTTGTGAGAGGAGTGTGATCGGATGATAATTGCTCACTTCTTCTGGATCACCTTTCTTCATCAGTAGTACTGTTTTCGATTTCTTCTAGGCATCCGGAACACACTTGCTATTGATGTAGATGAACCATTGTGCCAATGCTTTGAAGAGAGTATCTTCCCGTGCTTTGAGATATTCTGGCCAAATATTGTCCACTCTGGGCTGTTCCTTCTCCTTATGTTACGAACTGCGTATTCAGTTCCCACACATAACATCAGGAACTTCTTCTGTAGCCTGTTGCCTTGAAAGTGTACGGCTGGACATTGACATGCAAGGAGTAGAGATCATTGTAGAATTTTGTACATATTTCATTCATCTTGCTACTTTCCTTTCACCATTTTTATCTTTCAGAACTGCCAAGATAGCCTGTTTCAGCCTTCTTCAGACTCTCGTACTTTTCAGCCTCCATTCTCAATTTCTCCTTTCTGAAGTCTTCCTAGTCTTCTTTGATCTTCACATGAATTTCTTTGCAGAGCATTCTGTATTCTTCACCCATTTTTCTTTCTGATTTCATGCGTGCCCTCCTCGCCATCTGATTCACAGTTTCCTCGCTGATCCTCTGCTTGCATCCCAGCATTTTGAATGCCTTTGCTTTCTTAGCTGCTGAGATTATCTGCAAGATAAACTCTTCTAGTTCTCATTGATGTCCTTGTTGACCTTATACTCGAGGTTCATTTCACTCACTTCCTATGCAAATGCCTCTTTGTTTTTCACTTTAGTTTCTAGCTTCTCTTGACTCGGTCTTCATAGGTATTGTCAACACACAGTTTTGAGCACAACATACAATGGTCTGAGCCTGTGCAAATAATTAGTTCTCCTATTGTCGCTACATCGTTGAAGATTCTTCTGGTATCTGACAATACATAATCAATCTGATTCAGTGTGACTCCATACGGGCTTTTCCATGTCCATTACCAACATTGTTCTTTTTGAAATATTGTGTTCATTATGTGGAGATGGTTTGCCTCTGCAAATGCAACCAAACGTGCTCCACGATCATTTATTACACCTTTATCGAATTTTCCCATGTACTTTTCATTCTCACACTCCTTTCCACCTACTATTACATTGAAGTCCCTTATATGATTGTGTAGATGGATCTTTTCTGCATTGCCTCCTCCAGCTCTTCTTAGAAATGTTCCATTTCTTCCACTTGCTGCATGAGAGCATACACCTGAATAATTTTAATCGTTCATTCATTCATTATTTCATGTTTTTATGAATGAAATAATAACAATATAAAAAAGGAATGAAAATCATGTTTTATAAGTTTTAAGATACCATATGCATGATTGCTATTTTAATGGGTCATAAACTGAAGAATAATGCATGTGATTTTTTTCATGTGCATTACCATTAAATGTTAAACATAAGCCCTTTGTGGGTCTTTTTATTTTGAATTCCTGTGTTCCATTAATAGTTTAAGGACAATCAGACTTATTAAAGAAAAATAACAGATTTCTCTCCTTTTTTAATAGTTTGTGGTGATAACAGTGTGTTTAAAAGCTGGATTAGAGACTTCATATTGGACCTTGGTAAGAAAATGCTTATTATTCGTGCTCTCAAATACACTATAAAAATATGTGATAGATTACATTTCCTTATTACATTATTATTTATTGCCACTAATAATTATTACATTTATCACCCAAATTATGCTAGGCACTTTACAGTATCAAGTAAAGATACAATGCATGCCTCAAAGATCTTATATATATACTCTGAAATGACAAAATATTGTGGGTCAAAAACAAATGAAAAGCAATGAAGAACAGGGATTTAGGACAAGGATTAAAATAATATCACGTGGTTATGCAGTGAGGCACAAGTTGGATGTAATCACTAAGCTGTATGGGAATTTTTTTAATTTACTTTTGAAAATAAGTATTATTTTGCTCCAACTAAAGGGGCAGTAATAGTTTTACCATTCGCTTAGCAGGCACAGAGTTGGGCCAATGCTGGGCACTTTTGAAAAATCTCACTTGTCAGAATTGCACTGTAAACTTCCAAGGAAAAAGACCATCTTTCTTATGGTGTACTGTATAGCACTGAACTCATTGTAGGCACTGAATAAATATTACATATGTTTTGATTGTTCTATTTTTCAGTTTAGCCATATAGCAATATGGGGAAGCATTGCGCTTTGGGTAGTGTTTTTTGGAGTCTACTCATCCTTGTGGCCTGTCATTCCTATGGCACCTGACATGTCCGGGGAGGTAAGTGTGTCTTTTAACTAATGTTAAATGTCTTTCTCCAAATCTCTGCATAAAATGTGGTTGAAATGCTCACTTAGGGTTTGATCTTTATTGGATTGTACTGTTTGCTGCAGGGACAAGAGAAAATTGTGAGGATTTTTCCCAACATTTGAGAGGATTTTTTAACACTGCCACAGCATATTGGGGATTTGGGGGGGTGCTGGTAAGTGAAAAATGCCAGTTAACTAAGAGGGAGAGCGTTTGGGTTCAGGACGGGGTGCAGGGCTGGGGGTTGGGACACGGAAGTGAGTGTGGGGTGTAGGCTCTGGGAGGGAGTTCGGGTGCGGGCAGGAGCCTGAGGCAGGGAATTGGGGCTTGGGATGCTGGATCCAGGGGATGCTCACCTCGGGCAGCTCCTGGCAAGCAGCGACCTGTCCCAGCTGCTCCTAGGTGGAGGCACGGCAGGCGGCTCTGCACACTGCCCCAACCGCCCCGAGCACTGGCTGTGCAGCTTCCATTGGCCGGGAACCACGGCCAATGAGAGCTGCGGGGGTGGCGCCTGCAGGTGGAGGCAGTGCGCAGAGCTGCCTGCTGCATCTCCGCCTAAGAGCAGCCGGGACAGGTCACCGCTTGCAGGGAGCTGCCCAAGGTGAGCGGCCCCCAGATCTCGCACCTCCTCCTGTGCCCCAAGCCCCCAACCGCACCCAAACTCCCTCCCAGAACCTTCGCTCCGCATCCACTCCTGCGTCCCAATCCCCTGCCTGCCCAGCACCAACTGGACTTTCAATGAAGATCAGAAATGCCGGTTTATAGAGATTTTGGGTTGGTGAAGTGCTGGATAAAGCAGCTTTTACTGTACCTTGGCAAGTTTTAATTTTCATTGAGAAAGTTTCACACAACTTAGTGAATTAAAAATTTTGGCAGTGGAATTATTTGGATGGGGACTTTTTTCATATATGGATATAACTGCAGAAGTACATTTGTTAATATTATAACATCTTTCTTTGCACCATAAGAAGACCAGACATATATTTTAACGAAATCTTAAATTTTGCAGAAATTATTAAACCCTCCAAAAATTTCAGAAACCCTAAATCACAGAATCCATTGACTTTCATACCCATAGTTTTCTCCTGTCTGTTATTTTTTTCCTTAGAATGTATTATTGTACTCCATTTTTCAACCATTTTAACGGTAATTTTGTATTTCTCTTTCAATTGTATGCTGAAGAATTTTAGTATTGGTCCAATCCTGCAAACCATACTCAAATTTTCCCCTTCTACTAGTTAGTTCTTCAGACAAAGTGGTGTAGCGGTCTGTGCTGCAGTGCTTGAAGGTTTTGGGTTGAAACCTTGATGATGATGTTGCACATTGGGGAGTTGTTACAATAACACATAATAGAATTTGGTTTGCCTTTTTTCTTTTTTTAAAAAAGCCTAGGAAGTTAAATACAGGAAAACCATGGTAAATTAAATTAATTTATTTAAAACTTTGTTGAAAGATGTTAATTTGTGCGCTGAATGAGGCAGGGAGCTTATGGGAAAAATAATACATAATCATGTAATTAAAGACTGCCCACACACAAGGGGGCCAAATTACAATTTCATGGGCAACCTTAAATCATTTCCAAACCTTTGCCACCTGAATAACTTTATTATAACATTTTTATGTGATATATACATAGAGAGAGAGGGTGGAATGGTGTCCCACAAACATATTATCAGAATGATCTTAGGAGGGTCCCATTGCTCACAAATAATGAAGCAGATCATCTTAAACAACTGCCATTAAAACTAACATATTACATCATCATGTATTCTTTAAATGCCACATATTTTACAGAAAAACTCCAGGGGGTATTGTAGGCTGGGAGCACAAAAAGCGTGTGGCCATTTCACTCCTCTGCAAAGAGTGCAACATGCTTTTTCTCTGTGTCCAATCTCCTTCAGAGAAGCTAGTATTGCTATGAGCATGAGCTTTTGCCCAAGGAAGTGTAGTTTATCACACAGCTGTGCATTTTGAATATCCCCACTACTAATTCCACAAGTCCAGTGTTATGCCAGGGTAGGGTGACCAGAGAGCAAGTGTGAAAAATGGGGACAGAAAGAGGGGTGGGTAATAAGTGCCTATATAAGACAAATCCCAATATGAGGACTGTCCCTATAAAATCGGGACATCTGGTCACACTACACCAGGGTAAAATTTCTATTTTCTGGAAAGGTTGAGATACAATTTTGGATGATACAAAATGTTGAGGCAGATGAAGCATTTTGGAGATAGGTTTCCAAAAACGGACATGCTTTCCCTACTTAAAAATGTTTCAAACTTTTTGGCTCATAATAATTCCAAAGCAGCTTGACTACAAACCCATAATTATTTTATTTAATTTGTTGTAATGAAACATGGTTCCTTTGCTTGTTTAGAGTACGATTAATAAGGTGATTATTTTGTTATTAAAATCAGTTTGTATTTACATTAGAAAACCTGCAGTGTTCCTAAGTCCACACATTGCTTTTCTAAGAGCTTAGGAAATCTGTACCAGGTAAATGCTAGATTCCTGAACTACTCGTAAGTAAAGTTTTCATTTTAGGAAGTCATCCCTCGGATTTCTCAACTTGTTGTCTATGGCCAAAGCCAGTCCCATCCAGCTGATAGTACGGGTGCAGCTCAGACTCATGCCACTGCTGGATTAATTTGCATCCAAAGAGTTAAAAGTGTTAACATGAGTCTGAAACTGTCCTAAATTTAAAAAAATTAAACAAGTTTTTGGGGTTTGGTATACAGAGACCTCAGCTTACTTAGTGCTATGGCAAACACATAATTAAAAATATTTTAATCCTTCATTAAAGATGGGTAAGGGAGGAAAAAGCAGTTAAAGCATTTGAAATGTTGAAGTATTAAGTAAGGCTTTCATTTCAACAAGATTCCTTAGTCCCTTTCCCTTTTGTTGGACAGAGTCTTTAGAAGGAAAAAAAGCCATGTTTGACAGTCTCTTAGATGGTAATAACTATACTTTTGGGGGTAAAGAGAAGTTAGTTAAAATGGGCTGGAGCTGATGTTGTTGCTGTTATTAAAGTCTGATCCCTTTTGCTAGAAGACAAAAAGAAATAAACACACACAAAAGGGGGAAGAGAAAAGGAAAGCAAAAATAGAAAAAGCAGCTTCTATCTCTGATGTAAACTCTCACTTGCAATTTCAGCTACTAGAGAAATACAGGCACAGCACCTGGTCTTATCAGCCGCTCAGAAACCAGGCAAACTTGTATCGGCATTGGGCTATTTAATGCGTTGAATTTAGAGGCTTCTTTTTGGTAACAGACTTACAGCATTATTGCAGAATATACAGTCTTGGACAACAAAGCCTTATTATGTCCTTATTAGACAGAAGGAAAAAGAAGAGACAGATAGGAAAGAGAAGACATAAAATGAGGAAAGAAAAGGACACACAAAGGGTGAGAGTATTAGAAAGTCTTACATCCAAGATGGTGTTCAGGATTTATCCAGAGCCAGTGGAGATGGTAACATCACCTGGTTCCCTCTCTTAGCCTGGTCTGGTCAGAACATCTTTCTTCTTTCAGAGTTAGGATGAAGATGGTGGGGGTGGCATCTATGATGGTGAAATTTATTCCTTCCCCTGCTCTTGTCTTTCAGTCAGCCAGTGTCACAGTCACCTCCTTCTGTTCATCTATATTTTCCTCACAACATCTCTTTTTTTAAGAACCCCCAAAGGGGAGTGATGGATGGAATAACCTGTCCTCTCATTATTTTGTCTACCAATTAGGCCTACTTTTCAACATACCAACTTTGATTCACTGATTTTCGGTTCCACAGTTCTCTTGTTTACCAAGTATGATCTTAACACAGTCCTTGAGTTATATCAGTAGGCCTTTTTCTTTGGACTGTCTCACTTTTGTACCATTTCCCATCAACATTTGTTGTTATAGGTTCCTGTGACATTTTATGAACTTACACTCACTTTTTACAGGTGAGCTCACAATTTGGGTAAATTTTGTAGGCCCAGTTATCACAACTGCACTTCATTTCATCATAATCTGGATGCCACCTTATAGACATAGTGGTTCCTGACAGGGTGCAATTCTGTAGACACAATATATCAGAGTAGGTAGCTTGAGACCTCTTGGCCTCGAATAAGCCATTTAACAAAAATATTGTAGTTGTAGTTGGTAGACAAGATCGTGGTGTGGTGCAAACAAACATGTATGTCCATTTGCTTGCCTGCACAAATACTGCTTGACAACTTTCTTCACCTGTCTGAGTCAACCATAAAGATTAACTCCATCAACATACATTTGGCAGCTATTTCATTAATTAGTCAAAGGCAGATCAATGTTTCCTCAGTCTCTTGTCCTCTGTTTTGCATGGGGGCTTGAGCTAGTCAAAAAATAAGGATGTGATTTGCACAAAAGTTTTTATGAAAGTGGTCACTTCTTTTTTAGAAATTTTGAATTTCTAAATGATTTTTACTAGCTGTACTCCTTACAAAGCTGATGAATACTTCTTTTAAAACCTATGAAGCTCAAGTTTTATTGAACATGGAAGGTCATTTTTCTAGCGGCAGAGACTTCAGTATGTAGAGTGATTTGGCTTCAGACTGATTCACTGAATACCAAGTTTTACAAAGAGAAAGGGGTGCTGCAGACTTATCCTAAAATTAGTTTCCGAGGTGATGACAGACTTCCACTTTAATGGGCCTATTATCCTGCCAGTATTCTTCTCACATCCTCATTCTCATCCTGCTGAAGAGGTGCAGCTTCAGCCAAAGTTCTTTCACTGGTGATGGTCATATGGGACTTACTAAAAGGTTTTTAGGGTGCCAGTTTAACACCAAGGTAGCATATGACTACCAATGTGAAGAGGAGGAGGCTTGGTCTCCTACCTGCTGACACTTTTGTCCCAGGAACCAAAACACTAGAGCTGGTTGAAAATTGGAGGGTTAGGATGGGGAATTGTGAAAAATTTGTTCCTTGATTTTTCACCAAAAAATTTAGAATTTTTAAATTTTCAAGCAGCTTTACAAAATACCTTTAGAGGTATAGTTGTTCTGTCTGTCTCACACTAGAACTGGGAATCCTGCATGGGGATATGAGGGCTCTGGGATGGGGCCAGGGATGAGGGGCTCAGGGCTGGGTCAGAAGGTTGGGGTGTGGGGGGGTGCTCTGGCTGGGGGTGCAGGCTCTGGGGTGGAGCTGGGGATGAGGGGTTTCGGGTGCAGTGGGGCTCCCCCCGAGCTCTCTCTCCCCTCAGCAGCACCTAGGCTGGGGAAGAGGTGCCTCTCCCCTGGCCATGGCAGGTCCTGGGCAGGGGCCACGAGATAGGCGCTTCTTCCCTGGCCACAGCAGGTCCAGGCCGGGCTGAATTGGGGCTGGGGAAGGGGCGCCTGTCCCCCAGCCATGGTAGGGTCGGGCCAGGGCTGAGCCAGGGGAGGGGCACCACAGCAGGTTCGGGGCTTGGTGAAAGGCATCTCTCCCTGCCACAGCCCTGAGCAGCGCTTAATAGGCAGCTGTGCAGCCACACAGCTTACAAGGAATTTAGCCCCTGGTATAGGTAAAATTGACAGGAGGAACAGCTAAGTATAGCCAGCACTGGTGGGTAAAAGGCTTTGCTTCCCCCGCCTCAAGCCCTCACCATCTTTATCTTTGGCATTCTTTATGTGCTTTATTTTATTTTGAACCTTTACAGTTAAGCACATTAAATTTCATTTTCCACCTCTTGAGTCTATTCTAGTAAGTAAAGCAACTACATCCTTCTCAGTCTTAGCTACAGATTCTAACATGGTAGAGCTTGAAATATTAAATGCTCATAGGAAATTGTCATAAGATCTCTTTTCTACCATGAGGGATTATAGAAGTAGCAGAAAACCTTGTGATTTCAAGTGAAGGAATTTTGACATAAAATGTGTGAGAGAAAATGAGGGAAACATTTCAAAATTTCCTGTGACCTCACAGTAACTTTCCAGTCTGTGTAATGTGATCTGTATTACACAGTATAATGTTTAACTTTAGTAACAATAAACCTTTCAATGGGCTTCACTGTATTTGTTGCCCATAAGTACTGAATGAATACTTCCACACTAGACAATCTCCTTTACAGATCATTTTCCTGAAATTTTGCCTGCCAGCATTGTGTTTTTATAAATTATCAGAAAGGAAACACAATTCTTTGTAGTCACTTGTGGTTACATTTATTAGGGAGATGATCTGTTTGACACCACTACAGAGAAACCAGACATATCCTGGGATTTTCACTTGTCCCACCTAAAAAAGGGAAAAGAAAAGAAAAGAAAGATACTTTTTAGATGCCTAATTCTTGTAATCTCTCATAATTTGCAACTTTTTAATTGTAGACAGTATACATGCTTCCCCCAAACCTTCATCTTGACCTTGCTGACCCCAGAAGCATAGGTAAGCATGGAATGTGGGTAGGAGAAAAAGGTCTGTTATTATGAGGAGGTGTTGGAAGAGTTGGCTTCCCACAGCCTCGCTATCAGCTGTCTGAACCAGCAGCTTCTCAAGGCAATGCTGCTGTCTGCCTCCCAGCAACACTGTCTTGAGCACTCAGTCACTATAACTGTTGCAGGGCCACCAGCATCTCCTCTCTCTACCTTTCCTTCTACTTGCAACTCCAACCCACCAATAGCTCTCTTGCCGTCCCCCTCCCCTCCCCGGAACCATAACCTCCTCCTTTTCCCATTTGCATGGAACTCTGACTTGTTCCTTCCAGAGCTCCACATTCAGCTCACCTCATGCAGCTTCCAGCAGCTTGTTTACTTATGCCAGCATCCACACACACACTCCTTCTCTAACCCTATTCAGATCAGTTATCTCCATTTACTGCCCACCCCCCCAGACTCCCTTGTTGACCATTCCCTCCTTTCCCCTACTCCCACTCATTGCCCCCATGCTTATTCCCCTACCCCCTTTCCACCACTCACTGCCTCCCTACTCCTTTACTCCCTTCCACACTCACTGCCCACCCAGAATCTCACCCACAGCTCCGTGCTAGCTCCCACTCATTGCACCCCAGAATACCCTGGACATCCTTTTTAGCCAAACTTTCCTGTCTCCGTTTCCAGCATCTACCATCCGCTATCTGTATCCCACCATAGGCATAATTCCCACCACCATAAAAATCTCCTATGAACTTCTTACCATCTGGAGGCATGACATCCCAACTTTGATGGGCTTCATAAGATACTGAGAGTCTGCCTTGGATCATCACTCAGAACCAGGAAACATTGCTGCATCCAAGCCTAGGCATTCCGTCCCTGACAACTTAGCTCTTGACAAGGTAAAGATATTTAGGATTGTTGTTGCTGTGCAAGTGACTCATGTCCTCCTGGAATCACGGAAGCCATCCATCCAAAGAATTTACAATTCCAGTTGGAAAATATTTGTGGTTTGATGCAGTCAGGGCCAAGTGCTGCACAAAACTGCTTGACTACCTTCATACACTGTCTGATGCTAACTTACCGACTAATTCCATCCAGTATATATAGTAGCTATTGTGTTCTGTTATCTACTAGTTGAAGGTAGACAAGTGAGCACCTGGTCATCAGGTTAATTTGGCACTTGGCATTTTTAAATACGTGCATCAAAAAGCTTCCTGTATCATGGTATATTAATGTGGTCATGGAAAAGATGATGAAAACTTCTATTGAACCACTCAGTTTCTTTAAACTTAAGTTTCTTACACAAAGTTTTTTCCTGGTGGCAGCAACTTCTACAAGCAAGTTTAAAGCTCTCGTGATTGATCCAGATTTTACAAAGATAGTGTGGTGCTCCAGGCTCATCAGAGTTTCCTCTCCAATATGGTGACTGTTTTTCACTTTAATGAGTCTGTCTTTTTAACATTCTTGTCACCTTTGCACACCCATTCCAGTGAAACCCTTCTCCATACACTTGATGTTAAAATGTCAAGATCCTGCTTGGAGCACACTAAAGCCCTTAGAAAGTCCACCAAACTTTTTGTTTCTTCTGACATCAGTTCACTTGACAATGCTGTTAGTAAAATGACCATGTAACTGTCTGGTTGAATTTCATATTGCAGAGACCTGCCTGTTCTAAAACTAGTAGACCAGGTCAAGGTTCACAAGGCTCACCGCAGCCTTCTACAAGAATATTTTTATCACATACCTTTATAAATCTATTTTGACTGACTTAAGTTATATCAAAGTATGGCACTCTTTGTCCAAAATAAGAGTGTCCATAAACAGACTTGCACCAAAATAACTAAAGGCATGAATAAAACCAATGTAGTTACTTTGATTCCCATATCTGTGGAGACGCGACCTTACACTGAGGAACTCAGATTCAAGAGTAAAAAATTCTGTTGGAATGATATCTTCAGATAATCAAAATTACAAGTAAGTAATTTTCCGTTTTTCTCTTTGAGTCTGGTTCCTTCTACATAGTTTTCATAATTCAGGCTAACTGCTGGGTCATATTTGTACCCCACATACTTTACTACTCTTTTTGACTTTCTACCAACCTGTATCCAGTATTATAAAATATATACAGAAGCCTGGTAATGTTAACAAAGGGAACAGGAACAAGTGCTTGCATTATATTTTAAAACTATAGTATTTTCTAATTGTATAACCATATATAGCAAATCTGGCTTGCTTAAACATCTAAAAGTAAAGTCCATAACTCTTTATATCTATTGTGGCATTTTATTTATTTTGTAGAATGAGTTTTGCTTTACCAGATGAGTTTGTACAAACATTTTTCCTTTGCCAGACTCTCTGAAAGTCATAAAACTACATTATAACAGGGTCAGGTGAAAAAGCATTTTTAATCTACAATACAGTGTACTGCCAGGTGAAATGCTATTTGTGTTTTTCTATATTCCATATTATAGCTATTGGGGGAAAAATAACTGATCTTGTGGTCACTTATTTGTGGTATATTTCTGTAATTAATCTAGTTATGTTGCAATAAACTTCTACATTTAAAGTTTCCTACAACATACATAATTCTAATCAAAGTAGTTATTGGTTGTTCATGTTTCAGTAGAGTATAAATGTGATAGGAGATAGATATTTTATAACCAAAAGGTTCTGTAGATCTCATGCAGATAATACTTCATTTTGTTTAGAGGAGCACTAAAAGAAGAAAACAGCTTGACTTAAAAAATGATTAAATAGGAAAATTTTGCTGTGATATAGTTAGCTGGTATAGTTGTCTCCCTCTCCTCAAACAAACATGGATGTGATTTAAGAGAAGGAGGCATTTTTAAAAACCCTGACTTGTATATGTTCACACCAGTACAACAATTTATGAGGCAAGGCACGCTCCAGAGAAAGTACTGCGCTGTATAAACTTATGCTACCTGCCTTTCATAATTGTCTGAACGACGCTGTTGGGTGCTTATGTATTTTTAAAGTGAGGATTGAGCTTTTCTATTTTTGCCACTGTGATTAGTAAACCAGATTAAAAATATAAAACTTACTGCAACAAGAAACAGTTTGTATCGAAATTAATAACAAAAGCTCTGTATCTGCAGAACTGTTTAAATTTATTGTGGTACTGTAGACGTGCACTGTAAAATTCTCCAGAACACCATCTGTTTCTGCTCCATCTGGCCTAAGGGATCTATAAAACTACTGAAGGAAATTGAAGTTAAGGAACAAGCATGTGTTTTACAGAATTTCAGATCATTTGATTGAGGTTTGTAGAATCCCTGTGAAAAACAATAAAACTCTTTGTTGGACATTTTAGCTGCACCCTGTAGGAAAGGTATTACTATAGTATATTAACAGTATTAGTTTCTGAAATATTGCTTCAGTCTGTATTATCCTACATAATAAATTATCTTACATATGGAATTGCACTGTTAAAATATTTCATATTCATCTTTTAATTATTATTCTATAAATAATAAAATTAAACTTCTTGAGAAAAGAAAAAATGTAGATGTTTATCAAAGTTAAAGTACTTAGACAAGTACCCTCCAGGGAAGAACTTACTTGCAGTCTCAGTTTTTTATCTAATAGAGCAAAGCACAACGTTCAGACTAATAAAAGACGCTGTTGGTTGATATTTCTACTGTCCCTAACATTTTTAAAAATATCTAGGGACATTATTCAAATCTCTCTCTTCAGGAACATAGGCTAAATAAAAGTCATACTTACAACACTGTAGTTTTAGGAAATAACTTCACAGTATTTTTCCTAAATATTGCTGGGAAAAGAGAAAGATATACATAATTTATTGCAGTACATCAGGTTTTGAGAACATCTGCAAACCCCAAAAATGTGCAGACTAGTTATTTCCTATTAAACTCTTTGTGTTAGAAGAAACCAGAGAAATGGATATCTTTCTTTACCTTCAAATATTTTTTAAATTAGATACAAAATGCAAAATATGCTGCGTGACCATTACAATATGTAGCATGATGTCGAATGTCTTGTAGTACATAACTAACAAAGCAAAAACAGCATAAGCCAGCTAAATAAAAAATGTTAATGGTCTGGATGAATTTGTTTTTCAGCAGATGGTGTAGATCACAATTTTATTTAACATATTGTAGGCATACAGGTGAAAAAGTAATAGCCTAGAAAGTATAATGGAAGATGTCACTGGGGCAGGTGAGGGGCCCAGCTAGAGCCTGTGTGCCCCCGTGGCTCCCCGTTAACAGTTGGGCTGCGCCCACCCTGCTCAGAGCCTCCCCGCTCCCAGTCCAGCTAGTGCCTTGGCTTCCCACTCCCAGCTGGGCTGCACCCTCCCTGCTGGCAGCCAGCCTGCTGCACTGAGGCTCCTTGCGGGGAGCCCTGATACTGCCCGTAGGCTCCCAGCTCCCTATTCTTACCAGGGAGCCCCACTGCTCCCCCAGACTCTCCACTCCCTGCCGCAGCCAGGCTTTTGTTGGAGAGCTACGCACCCAGAGTCTGGGTGGTTCCCGGCAGGGAGCCAGGAGCTTTGGTGCAGCTAGTGGTCAACATTACCCAAAAGAGCCACAGTAGTGTGAATTCATTGTTTCATTCAGTGTAATACCATATATTCATATTTAAATAGTATTACAGGGGAACTATTGTGTGTGTGTGTGTCTGTGTGTATAGATAGATAGATAATTCTCACAGCAAAATGACTGACCAAGTATTATTATTTTATCAACTACAATTGGTTAATAACATAGTAAAAGCATCCTGATTGGTTAATAATTAAATCACTCAGTGTTTTAATATCATGTGCTGCAAAGAGCTGCAGGAGACACATTAAAGAGCCACTTGCGACTTGCAAGCCTCAGTTTTACTATCACTGATCTAGATACAGAGTATGATGCATCAGTAGTAGCCAACACGTAGGTCCTTCCTGTTAGCTGAGCCTCTGCAATCAATTATTTTAACTCTTCCCTGTAATTGGGCAGGATCTTATCCAAGAAGTCTGATACTATGTGTCAATTAAAACAGTCATATCTAGAACTTGGTAGTTGGTATTCAAAGTTGTACATAGCAGATAAATAGCTCTTCCTAACGAAAAGATGTAGATCTAGATGCTTTGGCTCCTTCTTCTTCTTAGGAGTAGATTTGAATGTTTTGTGTCTTGTTCTCGCCTGAGCTGCTATGACAACCAAGGAACCTGGTGCAAGATGGGAATAAAAATATTCAAAACCCACAGAGGGAACTTTGTGTCTCCTGTCCATCATTTTTGTAGTTGTAAGTATGGAGGCTGGAGTTTGCTATAATTGAGCCAGTTCCAGAAGGCCCTTATTGACTGGCATAGCAAGTTTTTCAGGAAGAGAAGAATGTAAGATGTCCAGCAATTTGTGGGCATTTTCGTAGACTCTGTTGGGATCTCCAACACCTCCATCATTTTGCAAAGGAGATCCTGAAATGCCCTCTAGTCATCAGGTGATGTAGAGGATGGCACCACATCTTCATCAGGTGACAAAGATGATTTGTGAGCAGTTGTGATTTCAGCAGGTTGGTGCTAGAGTTGCTCTTTCTCAGAAATTTGTGCTGGTGAAATCTCTGTAGCAGGAACATGAGACAGTTGTTGTTGAGGATGATCTCTAGATAATTCTTGTGGAGAAGGTGATCTTACTCTTGATACAGCAAAGAAGTTATGCCTTGTAGCATGATGAACATACCACAGTGCCTATTAAGGCCAGGAATGAAGTCCATATGGTTACTGAGTGAGTGACCAAGGAAGGGGATACTAGACAGCGGGTCCTTCCCAGAACACCCTTAGATTATGGTGACCCTTAACTGTGGAGTCTACTGGAAAAATATGAGTCATGGAGGGGGTGCCCTAGGAGAATAAGGAAGTGAACGATGCTCACTGATATCTGAGACAGATAAGTAATAAGAATCTTCCTCTTGTAAAGGATGAGCAGCCCTCATTCAGGTCTGAAGTTTAGACTCTCAGGGAGCTTTTTAGTCAGTACCGAAGACATCCCAGTACCAATGGCTGTGGTACTGGCTCCATCAGTGTTACAAATGAAGACAATAAAGTAAATTTGGGAAGGGCTGAAATAGCCAAATCTGCCAGTACCATAATTCTTGGTACCAATGGCATCAAAACTAAGATAAAAGTCAGTATGGTCAGTACCAGAGTTGGCAGTTCTGAAAAAGGCAGTACCAAGAATGTCAGCACCAAGGTCAAATTGCTGGCCACCATAGAGTCATAGAAGATTAGGGTTGGAGGAGACCTCAGGAGGTCATCTAGTCCAATCCCCTGCTCAAAGCAGGACCGACCCCAACTAAATCTAAAAACTAAAGAAGTTTTTAAGGTCAGGCTTGACAAAGCCCTGGCTGGGATGATTTAGTTGGGATTGGTCCTGCTCTGGGCAGGGGATTGGACTAGATGGCCTCCAGAGGTCCCTTCCAACTCTGTTATTCTATGATTCTATGAAATCATCCCAGCCAGGGCGTTGTCAAGCCAGACCTTAAAAACCTCAAAGGATGGAGATCCACCACCTCCCTAGGTAACCCATTCCAGTGCTTCACCACCCTCCTAGTGAAATAGTTTTTCCTAATATCGAACCTAGACCTCCCGCACTGCAACTTGAGACCATTACTCCTTGTTCTATCATCTGCCACCACTGAGAACAGCCTAGCTCCAGCACAGAAAGCCCCTGATGCAGTACCTTAATCGCCATATACAAGTCTGAGATAACAATGAGTGTCAGAGATCTGACCCCTGAGTCCTCACAGCTACCAGAGTAACCATGACTCAGCCTTGAGCTGCTCTTTTTAAAAACAGCAGAAAGAGGAGACCTCTCTCTCTCTCTCTCTCTCTCTCTCTCTCTCTCTTTAAGAAGTACATTTAACAGAGGGTCCTCTTTCGTGCTTCTTAGAGAAGTGGTGCAGGTACCTGCCCCTTTCAGATTGGGAAGAGGCAAAAACAGGAAGTTGCAGGAGAACACCACTGGGATATCTACAGTGCAGCTGGTGATACAATGTCTAGCTACTAAAAATAACGGTATAGCTGCGGCATTGGCCCGCCCACCCATGCTGGGCACTCTACACTGCTCTTTTCAGTATGCTAGCTTGATCAAAGTTAGTGTGAGTATGTCTACCCAAGCTGGAAATTACACCCCCAGCTGTAGTGTAGACATACCCTTAGAGCCCTGGATGCCAAGGGCACTTTTTGCTGAGAACTGCTCCAACTCCAGTGTATCTCGTCTCATAGGGTACATCTGTACTTCTAAAAACCAGTGGCAGAAAGTCTCGGAGCCTAGGTCAACTGATTCGGTATCGCAGGACTCCTGCTTCAGGGCTAAAAATAGCAGTGTAGATGTGCCCAGGCTCTGTGACCCTCCCCAAGTCTCAGTGCCTGGGCTCCAGGAAGGAATGTCTATACTATCTTATAATGAAACTATTGCAATTGTGAATGACAGGGACACAGCTAAATCGACTCCATCTCACAGCCATAGACAGTAAGAAGGAATTGAGGATTGGTTGGTCATCATGCCCTGCTTATGCCCTTTGGTTGGCAGGCTTGAGGGCATGAAGGGTGAAGGTGCAGCCCAATGGACACTGCTGGCCAAAACATTGCAATCTCAAGTGCATGGGGCACATATAGACAATCACTTGAAGAAGAACAAGGTTTGAAGGAACAACTATCAAATGAGACCCTGAACTATTTGTGCATCAAATCTTACTCAACACCATATACCTTTTTGAATCTGTATGTTTATCTGAAAATGATACTCATCTGAAAATAAAACTCATTGTATACTAATTGGGCCAGGTGGGAGAGGACACCTACAGCTGTGTTTCTAATCATAGTTATGTTTATGTACCTATCTATAAATAATCCTTCAAAATACAGTTTTAAAAATAATATGTGCTGACAATATCAGATATTATTAATATTCATTAATCATGGACAAAATCCTGCAGTTTTTATTCAGTCCTTACTTGGACAAATTCTTATGTATTTCACAGGAATTTTGCTTGAGTGAGCACCTCAGGATTTTTCAGATAGCAATGGTTTTTTACTGCTTCCTTCTCCACTTGCTGACAGATTGCCTGATACTTCATTCCTGATGCTCTCCTCACCTTATTGTTGGCCTCTGCTTTGTATTGTGTACCACCAGGTTTGCGGGGGGGAAGGGGAGGGTTGTATACATTTAATATGGTTTCTTTAGTGGAAGCTCTGTTTTCTAAGCTGTAAATATAAAGAAAGGGCTATGGAACTAACTACCAGAAAGGATAAAAATGACCTCTAACCTCACTGCATTGAGAACTAAATGCAAAACTCGTCTTCGGCTTCGCTGTGCCTCAGTTAGTTCGTTAACTAGTGTGCGCGCGCACACATGCACACGTACGCAAAACCCAGCTATAAATTAATCAAGTTATTTCTCTGAGAAGGAAGAAAGAGGGAGAAACTGTTACTATTTCTATCCTTAAATACTGGGGAGGCATTCACATACCAGTACTACAGTGATGATAGCTAGATTAGATAAACTGAAAAGGCTTTATAAATCTTTCCACAGAATGGTTTTATTGCCCTTTCCAACTTTGTTGCCTCGCTTTTCTGATATCCTCATCCTTAAAAATTATTTGTCTGAATGTATCTGTAATGTTTCATAAATATAGTAAAGAGAGGGGGAATATTCTTATCTAATCATTTCAACTTGATATGTAATTTTCTGATAGTACATTATCCTTCAGTGCTTTTAAAAAGTTCTGCAGGCAGGGCTTTTAATATTCTACTGAATTAAAAAGTGATATGGTAACAATCTTCAGGAATTTTGTTTCTTTAAACAAAACTCAAACAGCATCAGGAAAAATTCCGTTAAAGCTACATTTATGAGCTATCTTAATTTATTTTAGAAAGTCTTAATTTTGAGAATCAACATTTGCAGCATATCCATGCTACTTAGACAGCAATTGTTTTCCCCCTGGGACCTGTTAGTCATACAATTTACTAGACTTTCTAACTCTTACTTCGGATTATTTTTGAATTCCCCTGGGAGCCACTTTTGTGGAAGATTCCATTTGGTTTCACAAGGCCTAAAGAGGAAAAAAACTTGGCATTGACCACTAATCTCACACATTAGGAACAATTTGTGAACCACGAACAGAGGCAGCCAGAGTCCATCCCCAGAACAGGCTGCTCCTGTTAGTGCCATTGTCTGAAAAGGATTGGTTTGCCATTTCCCAGATGACCTGCCTATGTGTAGAGAGATGTGAAAAGTTAGAGACAAAAATGGTTTATACAGAGTGAGGGGGGAGCTTTCTTGTACAGAAAGGAAGGAAATACCTCTGTGGGATTTTATTTTTTCCCTCTTCATCCAAAAAATACAAAGAGGCCCTCTGTC
Source organism: Lepidochelys olivacea (assembly GCF_965140295.1). Taxonomy (NCBI): domain Eukaryota; kingdom Metazoa; phylum Chordata; order Testudines; family Cheloniidae; genus Lepidochelys; species Lepidochelys olivacea. Next base: position 102,348,949 of record NC_140414.1, read on the forward strand.
TTTAATGCGAATGTCGGCTTTAAATCTTTTAGGTTTGGATTAACTCTGCAAAAGAAAAAAAAATCTGACAGGCTTTCAAATATGACGCAGAAAAACTTTTTTTCTCAATTCGTGTTGTTCATTTGTAAAGCTAAAGGCTGGATGGACTGAATAGTAGGCGCCAGTTGTTGCTTCATTCATAGTTAGCATTACAATAGTCAGAATTAACATCCTAAGACCTACATTATCACTTTTGCTGTTTCACTAGGAAACATTTAATAGAGTGGCTAAAGCAAGTATAGTTCTTTGCTGTTACTAAATTAAACTAAAAATATTATTAAAATTAATAATATAAAGTGATTCAGATCAAATTGTGATTTTTCTCTGCCATTTTTTGTTTAGGAAAATGTTGGTCTATAAAACTGTTACTTAAACTTTAACGTAAACTTTCAAAGCTTTTACAAAATGTAGTTTTGATAGGCATTTCCTATTAATATTGATTTTAAGAATTGAGCATGTCACCAAGCATGTCAAGGGTCATGTTTTGGTTATAATATCAAGTGACTTTTATGTGAATAAATTTTTCTCCATTTTGTTACAGATATCTAAAAAGATCTTTTTGGCTGAAGTTGCGAATTGTAGTTATTTTAATCCAAGCATTATTATTCATAATTTATAAATTTGTTTATAGGAATTATTCTGGCTAAAAACTAAAGTGCTCAGGGCATCCTCAGTCACCTGTAATAGCTATTATACTTATAAAACATGGATGTAGATAAAAAAGGTACATTTGCAGTTTGCAGCTTGGCTAAAATTTTAAGTTTTCCAAGGAATACATGTATCTATCCACATGCACTCTGAAAATAAATAGGGCTATATTCACTACCTACATTATAATAAGACTTTGTGAAAACGACTTTCTCTTTCTAGACCGTAAGTAATGTACCACATACAGATTGGAAACAAATTTTAATGTATGTGTGCTAAAAAAAAAAGAGTAGTATTTAAGCTACTCATTCAAAGTGTCTGCATTTTTCCTTTAATTGGGAGTATTGCTAATATTAGTAAAATTTTGCAGTTGGTTTATTTCAATTAGGTGCTGCAAATTTAACCTTTAGAAGCAATTAGACTTCAAGAAATGAAATCAAAGAATTCAAATGCTGTTGTGTAGCAATGTTACTCTTAATCTCTGTGAAATCTAATTGCATTACAAAAGCATTTTTAATATTCTAATTACAAACAACTGACAATTTATTAATCATAGATCATTTTCTTTGCAATCATAATATCTCCAATGTAGATGCTTGGCATGTGTTACAAAGGCAAATTAAGATTATTTTAATGCCCTTTATACTAATTTTGCAGAAGAGTAGTGCTTATTTTGTCTTTGGTTGTAACAGGTGTGCAAAAACAAGTTAATTAACATGGACAGGAGAAATTCTGGTTTCCATTCTGACAGTAAAAAGTAAAGACTAAATTATACACCTAACTAAAAGCAAAAAGTGTGTTGGTAGTAAAGTATTTAAATTTTGCAGCAATGTGCTTTATTTTAAAAACAGCTTTTGTTTAGATGTTTTGTTAAAGGATTACAGGAAAACAGGTGAAGTATATATATTTTCTCATTATTTTTGCAGTTCTGAATTATAAACAGAACATTTAAACAGTAGTCAGTTTAGTCGTAGTAGTAATGGGTGCTCCTGGGAGATGTATGACAAGATAATTGTGAGGACGAATATCTTTTTCGGTATCCATTATCTCATATTAGGGTTGACAGCAAATAGGAGTGCCATTAGAACATGTTCTCAAAGATTTAGCATTATTTTAAATTGCTATATCTTATTTTAATAATATTCTTTATTAGTATTAGAAATGGGATGGTGTTAAGATGGGTGTTGGGGGGGGTTGGTTTGTTTTTTTTATTTTTAAAGAACTGAACAGTTTGAAATTTCCATGAAGCTTTTAACATGAGTAGCATTTACTTACATATTAAGTATTTGAGGGACTTTCACCCAGGATGAGTAAGGACAACTCCTGTGAGTAAGGTTTGCAGAATGAGGCCCAGTAATTTCTATATTGCATTAGAGAGCCCAGCAAAGTTTGGATGAATTTGATTTTGATACTTTGAGCCAAGAAAATGTTGAGATGTCTAAAGGTTTTGGTATTTTTTTTATAACGGTATCATTTTTGTGATTTATCTATCCAGGCAGTTATGTTGTTCAGCTCTGGAGTCTTTTGGATGGGTCTGTTATGTATTCCTGTGACAGCTTTGCTTTTTGACGTAATATACAAAGTGTAAGTATAGAACTGTTAAAACTTAGAGGGAAAATTATTGTCAAGTTTTAATTTTTCTAAGTATTGGCCAGTTTAAGAAAATATAAAGAGCTTCATTGATTCTTTCAAATTATGACTCACTTTGTTTGTAGTTTACAAATCTTGCCACAATGTACCACTACTTTATTTCTTTTTAAATATTTTTGTTAATCAGAACTTGTAATTGATAACTTCTGTTGTTTGTGCTTAGCATAACAGCTGACAAAGTGTATTATTTAGTGTATTCTTTAAAATTTCTCCTTTCAAAATTTAAGTTGAAATCACTTGGCAAAAATGAATTTGTAAATTTCTATTATAGAGTCTTGAAAAAGACATATATTATGGTTTCAACAAGAGTAAATCTGATAAGCATTTCATATTGCAGAATCAAGAGATCTACTTTTAAGACACTGGTAGATGAAGTTCAGGAGTTGGAAGCAAAATCTCAAGATCCAGGGGCAGTTGTGCATGGCAAGAGGTACTGTAAAATACCTGTAGATTGATCTTTTAAAAATAATTTCTTGCTGTTGAATGTTCATAGTCACATTATACAAACTATCAAGAAATTAAGGCTCTGATCTTGCAGTAAGATGCAAGCAGACAGACACTTGCATCCACATGAATGGGGTTCTCTGCAGGTACAAGAATCCATCTGCGTGCATCTTTTTGAAAGTTCAGGGCCTAAGGAATTATTTACAAAACGTTTTCAACTGAGTTTGTTCATTTGTGGCTGAACTAAGTTCTGCCAAATTTGGCTAGTCATTGTGGATAAAACAAAATACTAACAGAACCTGGTTTTAAAATCCTGTTTTGCTGCTTTGGCAGTGTTCACAACTGAGACAAAACAAGTTAGAACTTGGTTCATTCACAGCTACATTTATAAACTTTGCCTAAGGACAACTGTTAAACTCAGTTAAAAGCCTTTCAGATTAAGGGCCTAAAGGAAAATAGCAAAATCTCTGCACAGTGTGCTGACATAAGGAAAACAAATTGATGCAACACCAATCTAAAGAACCTCTGCCTTACTTCATATATTAAATCAAGTAAAGGAAAATGCACTAGACAAACGTAAAACAGGTAAGAAATAAATCAAACTTAAATCTCCACAAAGTGCACTCCCCCGACTACTTGTACTCTTCCCAGTGCCAGGCATGTATGGTTGAAAAGGAAGAAGGAATATTATTTCAGGAGACTTGAAGAAATAAAAGCTTATTCAAAAGTTATAGAAGAATGGCAAAGAATTATACTGAAGAAGAGACAGAAAAGAACAGACCAGACCATTTTGCTGCAGTAGCAGAAAGAATGATGAAAGGAATACCTTTGCAAAGGCTCTGGGAGAGAGTAAATCAGTGTGCTTCTTTTGCTGCTGAATCTTGCAGCACTGTTCCCATATCTACTGTGTTCCCAGACTGCTGATTTCAGTTCAGTTGTCTGGGAAACAGACACCTCTCCATCACACTGAATCTCCTTCCAGGTCCCCAGTGCTTGTTATAGCTCAGGTGAACCTCACTGTGCTTCCAGAGACGAGCAATCATTTTGCCCTATGTGAGCATGTGGTTTATATCAACTAGTGTTTTTCTGGGAAGAGTTTCATTCCTTCTCTCCAGTCAACCATATCGTCCTCAAAGTACATCTCTTGTGTCCAAAGGTATTTTCTTCTTCAGCTTCTGTTATTAGGGTAATGTTTTTACAAACAGATACATTTTCTTTTATCACTGAAGATGATCATAAATCCATAAGAGTGCTCTGGAACCATCTCACAATCTAGTTCATCTGTGAGCTTGCATTAATCTTAAGAAGGCCTCCGGAGAACACGTCAGAAAATTGTTTCACTAGCTGCAAAGACATCCTCCATTGGCCCCATTCGTCCTCCAGACAAGTTGTTCAGTTCTTTGGTCTAGGGATTTTTTGTTTTAATTTGGTGCCTTAATCCTGGCTGATCTTCGTATTAATATTAGGGCTGTCAATCGATTAAAAAAATTAATCATGATTACTTATGCTATTAATAATAGAATACCATTTATTTAAATATTTTTGGATATTTTCTACATTTTCAAATATATTGATTTCCGTTACAACACAGAATACAAAATGTACAGTGCTCACTTTGTATTTATATTACAAATATTTGCACTGTAAAAAACAAGAGAAATAGTATTTTTAATTCACCTAATACACGTACTGTAGTGCAATCTCTTTATCATGAAAGTTGAACTTACAAATGTAGAATTATGTACAAAAAAATAACTGCATTCAAAAATAAAACAATGTAAAACTTTAGAGCCTACAAGTCCTCTCAGTTCTACTTCATCCAATCACTCAGACAAACAAGTTCGTTTACAATTTGCAAGAGATAATGCTGCTGTTTACAATGTCACAAAGTGGTGTGGATGGACGCATGTTCATTTTCCTCATCTGAATCAGATACCACCAGCAGAAGGTTGATTTGCTTTTTTGGTGGTTTGGGTTCTGTAGTTTTGCATCAGAATGTTGCATTTTTAAGACTTCTGAAAACATGCTCCACACCTCAGACTTTGGAAGGCACTTCAGAGTCTTAAATCTTGGGTCGAGTGCTGTAGCTATCTTTAGAAATTTCACATTGGTATCTTCTTTGCATTTTGTCAGATTTGCAGTGAAAGTGTTTTTAAAACAAACAACATGTGCTAGGTCATCATCCAAGACTGCTGTAACATGAAATATATGGCAGAATGCAGGTAAAACAGAGCAGGAGACATACAGTTCTCCCCCAAAGAGTTCAGTCACAAATTTAATTACCTCATTATTTTTTTTAAACAAGTGTCATTGGCATGGAAGCATGTCCTCTGGAATGATGGCTGAAGCATGAAGAGGCATATGAATCTTTAGCGCATCTGGCACATAAATATCTTGTGACGCCAACTGCAACAGTGCCATGCAAATGCCAGTTCTCACTTTCAGGTGACGTTGTAATTAAGACGTGCGCAGCATTATCTCCCACAGATGTAAATAAACTTGTCTCTCTCAGAGATTGGCTGAACAAGAAGTTGGACTGAGTGGACTTGTAGGCTCTAAAGTTTTACATTCAAATCATAGAACCATAGGACTGGAAGGGACCTCGAGAGGTCATCTAGTCCAGTCCCCTGCACTCGTGGCCAGACTGAGTATTATCTAGACCATTCCTGACAGGTGTTTGTCTAATCTGCCCTTAGAAATCTCCAATGATGGAGATTCCACAGCCTCACTAGACAGTTTATTCTAGTGCTTAACCATGTTGACAGGATGTTTTTTCTAATGTCCAATCTAAACCTCCCTTGCTGCAAATTAAGTGCATTGCTTCTTGTCCTGTCCTCAGAGGTTAAGAAGAACAATTCATCTCCTTCGTCGTAGTAACAACTCTTTATGTACTTGGTTTTTATGTTTTGTTTTTGAGTGCAGTTATGTAACAAAAGAACCTATATTTTTAAGTTTCACTTTCATGATAAAGAGTTTGCACTACAGTACTTGTATGAGGTGAATTGAAAAATACTGTTTATTTTGTTTATCATTATTACAGTGCAAATATTTGTAATAAAAAATATAAAGTGAGCATTGTACATTTTGTATTCTATGTTGTAATTGAAATCGATATATTTGAAAATATAGAAAAACATCCAAAAATATTTAATAAATTTCAATTGGTATTCTACTGTTTAATAGTGAAATTAATTACGATTAATTTTTTTACTCATGGTTACTTTTTTGAGTTAATTGTATGAGTTAACTGTGATTAATCGACAGCCCTAATTAATATCTACTCACATTACATGGCAAAAATGTCATTCTCTGTAGAAGAAACTCTTTAGTTGAGAAAATGAAAGTCAGGAGTCTCTGATCTGGTGGACCAACCTGCTTATCTCTTCAAGGAGTTTCATTAACAATTTACACTGGAAAACTGTAATAACCAACAGTAAATCTCCTATGTTGTAGCAGCCTATATGCACCAGACATATGTGCAGAGCAAGTGGTTAAATAGTGAGCACACTTTTTAATATCAACAGACTGGAAATGAAAATCATCATTGTCATAAATATAAAGGAAAGGGTAAACCCCTTTAAAATCCCTCCTGGCCAGAGGAAAAATCCTCTCACCTGTAAAGGGTTAAGAAGCTGAAGGTAACCTCGCTGGCACCTAACCAAAATGACTATTCCTGTCTGTGTGTCTTTTTACAGAGGTGATTCCTTTACTTCTATTAAAAGTCTTCCTGTAAGAAAACTGAATGCTTTTTCATTGTTCTCAGATCCAAGGGTTTGGGTCTGTGGTCACCTATGCAAATTGGTGAGGATTTTTACCAAACCTTCCCCAGGAAGTGGGGTGCAAGGGTTGGGAGGATTTGGGGGGAAAAGACGTGTCCAAACTACGTTTCCCGGTAAACCCAGATAAAGTTTGGTGGTGGCAGTGGAAATCCAAGGGCAAAGGGTAAAATTAATTTGTACCTTGGGGAAGTTTTAACCTAAGCTGGTAAAACTAAGCTTAGGAGGTTTTCATGCAGACCCAATTTGCATAGGTGACCACAGACCCAAACCCTTGGATCTGAGAACAATGAAAAAGCATTCAGTTTTCTTACAGGAAGACTTTTAATAGAAGTAAAGGAATCACCTCTGTAAAATCAGGATAGTAGATACCTTACAGGGTAATTAGATTCAAAACATAGAGAATCCCTCTAGGCAAAACCTTAAGTTACAAAAAAGACACACAGACAGGAATAGTCATTCTATTCAGCACAGCTCTTTTCTCAGCCATTTAAAGAAACCATAATCTAACACATACCTAGCTAGATTACTTACTAAAAGTTCTAAGACTCCATTCCTGTTCTGTTCCCGGCAAAAGCATCATACAGACAGACACAGACCCTTTGTTTTTCTCCCTCCTCCCAGCTTTTGAAAGTATCTTGTCTCCTCATTGGTCATTTTGGTCAGGTGCCAGCGAGGTTACCTTCAGCTTCTTAACCCTTTACAGGTGAGAGGATTTTTCCTCTGGCCAGGAGGGATTTTTAAAGGGGTTTACCCTTCCCTTTATGTTTATGACAATCATATTTCACTGAATTTGGTTCTAGTCCATTCAGAAAATACTGTAGTGATTGCAATAAGGGTCAAAAAATGTTGCCCTCCTTTGGTAAGCATTACCCATACTAAAATTGGCTAAAAGAATCTCCAAGCTGTCAGAGTAATTGTCATATCCAGGAAATTCAATGTTAATTGCCTCAGCCATTCCAGGGGGAATGTAGCCTCAATCAACAAATATTTCACTAGATTTGAAGGATGTGGAGAACTCCAATAATAGACTTGTTTGCCATGAGCCACAATTGCAAAAGGCTTCTGTCCCACAAGGAGATATCGGGATCCACTAACAATAGAGATTGATACATTTTATGTTCCTTACAACCGTCTCTGTAATTTCCCTTCTTTTCCTTTCATTCCCATAGTAACATGAAAAGTGCAGAGAAGTGAAACCAACTCTGATACCCCAGTCTTGGTTGCAGAGAAGGGAAGATTACTTATGTATGATTCTGCTTCTCTGAAGATAACCTCTTACATGAGTCTCACTCTTGGGTTTCATATGTCCAGGCTTGCCAACTCATTTCTGTGGAGGCTTAAGTTACCCCAAAAGTTCTAATCCTGTGATGACTACTTACTTACAATTCTGCTGCTTTAAAAATAGCATCTCAGATGATTTTTACTCTTGGAGTGTAACATATGGCATAAGGCTGACCACTTATTTCTGGCACATTTCTTGTATGTTCTTCAGCACTTTGTTCTGGCATTCTCTCATTTTTTCTAGTGGTGCTTTAGCATATCTTTGGTGTCTTAGTGGTCTACTTTAGTGCAATAGAAAAATGTGTTTGTTCACATGAAATTCTACATTAATTTTTACTATTGCTGAATATGAAGCATTGCCTGGTCAGGAGAGAACTGTAAAGATGTGGAGGACATAACTGACAAATTCATTTCCTCTTGTCTGCAAAGTAACATAACAGAAACTAAAAATACCACCTCACAAATACAAATAGTTCAGGATTTGACCCTCCGTTTGAATTTCTATCATTTATTCTGAGTAGATGTTAACTATTTAAATTCCAAAAATGTTAATTATTTCACTGCTATTTGTTGACGTAGAAACCAGCTACCACATTTGTCCAGTCCAGATTGTAATACCTTTCTTGCCCTGACATTGCATGTATTCGAATAAATGTTTCATAGGAATAAGACTGCAAAGTTATAGAAATGGTATTTTTTCCTATTGAACATTCTTCTGAATACTCTGATAAGATCTTTGTCTTTAAAAATGAGGATTAAAATGCCATTTAGAATGGCATTATCTAAAATGTTTTATTTTTTGAGTGATCTTCATTGCATTTTACATTTTAATATTGTATGTTGTAAAAGAAAGGTCTATAAGAATGGAATAAATAATCTCTAGAGCTGTTCCTCATATTTTCAGTCACATCCTCACTCTTTTCTGTTTTGATTTGAACACACCTAAATGGAAATCCTCAAAGAAGTTGTAAAAATTTCTCACCAATTTTTACTGCCAGTGCTTATATGAAACAAAAAAGTTATTTATTTTTAAAAATAATTTTTGAATTGTACATATAATGCAGTTTAAAAGGTGGTCGTAGAATGAAAATTAATTCTAAAAATGGCTTTCTAGAAATTTCATATTTTTTCTTCTCAGTGATTTCAGTATCAGATTTCTTAGGTGTGAAATCAAGAGATGTTTTTAGTTGTGATCAGTGCAAACTTAATATGAGTGTTCTTATTAAATCTTACATCCCTCTCAGTAATAAAGATTCTGCAATCTGAATTTTTCTGCCCAACTGTCAAATAAGATTTTATCTTGTACTTCAGTAAACAATACACTTAACACTAGTACAAATACATTTTCATCAGCAAAGTAAGAAAATAGATTTAGCAAGAAGGTGCCATTATTACACAGTCACTTTTCTAACTGAAAGAGAACTTGAATGTTTTAACATCACTGACCAGAGAAGCCTATGGGAGCCTATAGTATGTGACTGCCTCAATAAAACGGGTAGTTTGCACTGCAGGTGGCTTGATTTTGTTATCAGATCCATTGTAATTGATATGCCAAGAAGCCTCTTGTGCCTAAAAACTGAAATGACTAAAAGTAAGAGGATAAATGTTTTAAAAATAAACCATTATTTCAGACCTTCATTGCCAAAAAACCTTTCCCCACCTCATACCCAACTCTTAAAATGTGTACTATTTCAGTTTTTAAAAAAATTTTTTTACATAAGTAAAAAATGTTACTGGCATTGAATTGGGCATATGTGAACAGTAACATGACTAGTTACCTTGACTTGTGCAGGTGTACTGAAATATTGGTATGTCACAAGTGCCTCTTCCAAATATAGTCATATTATCTTTTTATGTAAGCCACTTTTAAATATTTTTAAACTAGAAATGTAATAGGAATATATAAAGCAATAAGCATTTTAGATGGTTGCAAATTTTAATCTGTTCTTGCTCATCATAATTTACGTTATAAGATGCATTTAATTACTAGTTTATTTAAATCTTTAAACCATACAAGATAGAAGTTATTTAAGAATACACACACTTCATGTATTTGAATGGTGCTAATGTTCAGTCTGTGCCTCCTAGTGAACCTAATTAGCACAAATGCTGAGGTACTGTCACCTAGCACTGCTTATGTATCACACCTCACATTATATTACATTTGGCTCTGATAAATGTAGTTTATTTTCAGGACTCATTTTGAATGCCAAAAAGATAGTTACAAGTAAAGAGCATTATCCTACAATCTCTATTCAGGTGAACAGGAGTGCAGAACTGGGTCCCTCTGTATTTGAAAATACAGTATGGAGTGAAAGTAGAGTACATTTCTTATCTAAGATGTCTGTCTGTCTTCAATTACATTTTCAGTTCAGATATTGAGCCCTATATAGTTGAGTCTTCATTATACACAAACTACCAATAAGAAGTTGTTCCATAACTAGTATTCAAATATGAACTTAAAATGTGCATGTTTAAGGCCCAGTTCTCAAGAGCTTACATATGCAAAAATACCCATCTGATGGCTTATTCCAGGCCACAAGCAGGAGATAATCATGGTAGTTCTGTAGGCACCATTCTAATGACCCGGGTTAGAGAGCTGGATAGAATGTGGCACTGTGGATCTCATTAGAGCAGGGGTTGCCAGAACAAAAGGGAGCCTATCAGGGGAGGTATAGTTTGTCTTTAGTGTGGGCTCTGCATATACCTAGATGTCCCTTACCGCTAGCCCCTCAGAGGCTCTGAACATTGTTGAAAAATTGAGTACATTAAGCACTGCACAAGCATCCCCTCCTAAAATCAAACATATTCAGTGCCCATTTTCACATAAGGTTAGTGCTGTCCCCAACATTTTCAGTACCTACTTCTTCAAGATTCTTCCCAAGATCGTTCTGTGAGCAGAATAACCTCAGCCCAGAGTCTGGCTTTGCCAAGTTTTTTCTCCAGTTCTTCCCTCCAAATCTGTCTGAATTTGTATAGTTAATTTTATTGTGTATTTAGTATCTTATGGGTAACTTTTTACTTTGAGATATTTTTATTTTGAGTTGTTACAAGATCTGGGTTGGTGCCGACATCATGGTTGCCCCTGAAATAACTAAGGCTTTGTCAATGTGAGAAAATTGCACTAATTTTAACTAAATTGGTTTAGAATCCAACTTAATTAAATTGGTGCATCCCCTTTGCTAACTAACATCTGTATCTCAAGCACTAGGGAGCAGCTTGTTCTCAGGACAACAGATGTTCGCTCATGTAAAAGTTTATGTTGGATTTTATCTTCCTCCAGTTATCATCAGTCAAGCAGGTCTTCAAGACATCTTTTAAGAAGGACATTAAAAATTGGATATAGTTGAGAGAAGAGACCTGAGAATAATTAAAGGATTGGAACACATTCCTTATAGTGAAAGACACAATGAGCTCAATCTGTTTGTCTTATTAAAGATTATGTTAAGGGTGATTTGTTTACTCTGTAAGAACGAGATCTTCAAAGATGATCATTGGAAGTTAGGAACCTAAATACCTTTGAGGGTCTGGGCCTAAACACCTACATTGGGAACAGAAATTTTCTTAATAAAGGGATCTTCAATCCTGCAGACAAAGGTATAACAAGATCTTATGGCCAGAAGTTGAAGCTAGACAAACTCACACTAGAAATAAGGCACACATTTTTAATAGTGATTAACCATTTAATGGTAATTAACCATTGGAACAACTTGCCGAAGGTTGTGGTGGATGCTCCATCACAGAAAATGTTTTATCTAAAAGATGTGCTCTAGTTAAATCACAACTGTTGGACTTGAATCAGGAATTAATTCAAGGAAATCTTATGGCCTGTGTTATGCAGGAGGCCAGACTAGATGATCATCATGGTCCCTTCTGTCCTTAAAAATGGATGAAAACTCTTCACAGTACATCCTAACTTAGCTTACTAGGGTTCCCAAGATTGCCATAAACACAGTTATAACTGAAACAGTTTCTTCACAGCTCTAAGGCTTCAGCAAGTAGCATGAGTTCAAACTGTTCTATTTTGAATTTTATCTGGGCACCCTGGGTCATGTCGATAAAGCAGCTCATACACAGAAGACAAAACATTCAGCACTGTTGTGTCTGACACTGAGGCTCAGTTCAGGGCATAGTTCCTGTGGTTTGCCTGAAAAGCCTGTGTAATACCATTCCCAGTCCTCATCTACATTCCGTCCCAACTCCTGCAGTAAATCTTCTTAAAATTATCAGAAAGTATATTTATCATGTTTCAAGCTCTCTATGCTATGGCCAGTTCACTTATTTTCTAGTCACTAAATTAGGGTCTTATCTCCCTTCCAACCCTGATATTCTATGATTCTATGGGAAACTATAAGAATTTGGGAAGAAAGATACATTGTAAGGAGACAGCCTGTTTGTTTCCTGAAAACATCAAACCTTGTAACATTTGACCAGTGCCTGTGTATCCAATTGGTTAAAACTGCCATTCATACCCCGCCCCACAAACCCTTTTTTTTCTACTTGTGCTCAGGTGAAGAGCTGTCTGGATCATATTCCAGTATATTTTGCAGTAGCAGCACAAATAGTAATGAGGTGTCACTCTAAGTTGCAGAGTTTGGGGAGGGAGAAGAATGGACAGTATATAACTGGATGACACACAGAAGCCCTGCTTTAAACTCCCAGCAATGTGTATGTTACCAGAAATCTGCATGTACACCTACAATTTAGTTCTAGCTTAATTTTCAACCTGCCTAGGTGTGCACATAAATCTTTGAAAACCCTTTGTGCACAAAAGACCATGCACCTACTACTTGCATTGTAAATGCATGCAAATATCTGCGAAAATGTGTCCCTTGCTATTTACTTAGCATCTCTGAAAACAACTTGATAAAGTGCAGTACTCATTTATAGCAAGGCAATCAGACACCTCCAGTAACAAAAATAGTGTTGATTCCTCTTATTTGAGTATGCTGTGCAGCTTTAAAATGTTAATCACTAGCATTTAATTGTAATTATCATTTATTTCAGATTATGAAACATGTTTGAAATCTATGAAACAATAGTAAACAGGGCATATTGTTTATATTTGTCAAAATGAATTGTTACTTTATATAAATGTACTTGTAGAATTTTTTCTTTAAAAAAAAAACAACAAAAACACTTTACCAAAACAAGTCATGTATGTTACCATCAGGCCACTACCCTTTTTATATTTTCTAGTCTATATTTTCCACTGCATGCATCCGATGAAGTGATCTGTAGCTCACGAAAGCTTATGCTCTGATAAATTTGTTAGTCTCTAAGGTGCCACAAGTACTCCTTTTCTTTTTACCCTTTTTAAATTTGACATCTAGTCCAGACTCAAACCCCAATCTCTAAAAATAGCAGATCATCTATCCACAGCACCTGTTTCCCAGGGACAGATCTTGAACAATTTCAGAAATTCTTGGCAACTCTGTTTTGGAGATAATTATTAAGGGCTGGATTATGTAAATTGTACATATTCTGTACTAAGGAGCAGTGCCGAGCTACACCCCTTGAAAGCAAGCACCATGAGGAATAATGTGCCAGACAAGCAGAACGCCTTCTGAGAGTTTCCCAGAGCTCACCAGAAATGCACACACTGCAACACCCTTCATGGAGGCAGCATACTCCAACACACACATGGCTGGCTGACGCATCCAGGGGCAAGACCTCAACGCCATCTTCTCCCTGCAATTCCCATCCCCTTTGGGGCACTATATCAGGGCAGGTAGGGAGTGATCCTTACACTTCTTAGTATGTAGGAGTGCAGTTCTGCAATTGTACGTTCTGCAATTTTGCCTGGCCTTTATGCAGGTCATGCTGGGTTGGGGAAGTCTCTATCCCCTTCCCTTACACTGCACAGCAAAAGGGCCAGGCAGAATCTGGCACTTAAATATTTTAATAGTATTGTTAGTTTATTTATTTGTATTGTGGTTACACCTAGAGTCCTCAATATGCTAGTCAGTGTATAAACACATAACCACAAACCAGTCTCTCCCCAGAAACTTACAAACATAAACCCAGTATTTGAAATACTTTAGTTTGCCACCATTTTAATCATATGTCTATTAATAATTAGGTCAGGTACAACCTAAATAAAAGACTGATCACTGTTTTTTTCCTACCTTATAATGGGCAGTTTTTTAAGTTTGCCCGCTCTTGTTTAATGTCCCATGGGCAAACTATACATTGTCATTCATAAATTGACATATTTCACAAATTTCCACTTTCTTTCTAGCTTAACTGAAAGAGCTCAACTACTGAAGAATGTCTTTAAGAAGAGTCCTGTGAACTTGTACCGTTCTGAATCTCTGCAGCAAAACTTGCTTCGTAAGTGTTCAGTGTTTAAAAAGAATAACATGCGGTTTCAAAATATAGACACAAAACAATACTTTACTACAATTGTTTGTCATAAAATGCAATATCTTGATTTCTGCTACAATGGACTATTAAAAACACTTTTTACAAGATATCTACCTAAAACAAACACATACCAAAATATACCTAAAATATTGATATATTTTAAGAAAGAACAAATCTGTTTGGTGTTAAAACACTAAGTTTGAATTACAAACAGCTTTTATTACAAAGTATGATGATGTAAACTTTGGACCATCATCCTGAAATTGTTTTGATTTTGATTTTCCCAAAGAGGAAGGGCACCATTGAAAATATATATATGAAAATAAATATATATGTATATCTATCTATATATAGTGTATAATGGTTTTTGTATGTGACTACATTTGTAATAGTATATATATTTGTACTAGCACACGTGGGATAAGTCTCATGTCTGAAATATTGGTATAGAGTGGTATGGCTTGGGTCAGGCAAGGTGAAAAGGGAAAAGGTGTTGCATTATACATCAAGAATATATACACATGTTCTGAAGGAGGTGGGAGGCAGACAAGTTGATAGTCTCTGGCTAAAAGTGAAAGGGGTTACATCATAGTAGGTAAAAAGAAAAGGAGTACTTGTGGCACCTTAGAGACTAACAAATTTAGTCTCTAAGGTGCCACAAGTACTCCTTTTCTTTTTGCAAATACAGACTAACATGGCTGCTACTCTGAAACCTATCATAGTAGCTGTGTACTATAGACCACCAAATCAGGAAGAGGAGGTGGATGAAGCATTTCTAGAACAAATAACAGAAATATCCAAAGCACAAGACCTGGTAGTAATGGACGACTTTAACTACCCAGACAATTGTTGGAAAAGTAATATGTCAAAACACAAAATTCTCAGTAAGTTCTTGGAATGTTTGGGGACAACTTTTTGTTCCAGAAAGTGGAGGAACTAGTCTGGGGGACAGCCATTCAGGGAGAAATTGGTAGCAAATCTGAAGGTGGAAGGCAATTTGGGTGAAAGTAATCGTGAAATTATAGGTTTCATGATTTCTAAGAAAAGGAAGGAGTGAGAACTGAAGAATAAGGACAATGGAATTCAAAAAAGCAGACTTTATTAAACTCAGAGAACTGGTAGGTAAGGTTCTATTGGAAGAAAATCTAAGGGAAAAAGATATTCAGGAGAGCAGGCTATTTCTCAAGGCGGCAGTATTAAAGCATCCCGATGCAAATGAAAAATCGGAAGAATAGTAAGAGACTAATATGTTTCCATCGAGCTCTTTAATGACCTGAAAATCAAAACCAAATCCTACAAAAAGTGGAAACATAGACAAATTTGCTAAGGACAAGTACAAAAGAATAGCAAAGCATGTCAGAACAAAATTAGAAAGGCTAAGGCACAAAATGACATAAAAGGCAATAAGAAAAGGTTATTTAAGGAGCAACAGAAAGACAAAGGAAAGCATAGGTCTACTACTTAGTGGAAAAGAAGGAGTAATAACTGGTGACATCAAGAACACTGAGGTATTTGAAGCAAAATAGGTATTAGTCTTCACTGAAAAGGTTAATGCTGACCAGACACTCAACATAATTAATATTAACAACAAGGGGTAAGAAATGGAAGCCAAAATAGGGAAAGAACAGGTTAAAGAATATTTAGATAAGTTGGATGTATCCAAGTCATCAAGGCCTGATGAAATTCATCCTAGGGTACTTTAGGAAGTAGTGGAAGCAATCTCAAAACCATTAGTAATTATCTTTGAGAACTCCTGGAGGACAGGTGAGGTCCCAGAGGACTAGAGAAGGGAAAATATAGAACAAAGACAACCTGGGGAATTATAGACCAGTCTATACCTAACTTTGCTATACCTGGAAAGATTCTGGAACAAATTATTAAACAGTTTGTAATCTGTTGTCAAGAACCAGATCATGCCAAGCCAACCTAATTTCCTTCTTTGACAGGGTTACTGGCCTGGTGAATGAGGGAAAACAGTAGATGTGATATATCTTGATTTGGTTTCATTGAAATGTGAAGTCTTCCAATTCTATAGAATATCTGAAACAGTAATCAGTGTTTAACTATTTTCTGTTTTGTATCTGCAGATGGCTATGCGTTCTCTCAAGATGAAAATGGAATAGTTTCCCAATCTGAAGTAATAAGAGCTTACGATACCACAAAACAAAGACCTGATGAATGGTGAAGGAATACAGCTTGTGACAGAGAGCCCTTAAAATTACTTAAGTAAGACAAACTACTAGATCTTTGCTGGGATCTGCTAGCAGGATCCAATCACAAAGATTACAGAAAGATCCATGATGATCTTATTCCATAAAGTTTGGATTAGTGTATTCAATAGACATAAGCACTGTGCAACTCTACTGTAACACATCATCTCTAGACATTTTTAAAAAGTATTTGCTTTGTCTTTGTAAACAAAGGTTGAAAATTACCTTGTGTTTTGCCAGATCGCGTATTTATAACGAGGCTGAATCAGTATTGGTCATATATCATATTACTTGGGACATCATTTATGGTCAGATACCACTATACATAGATGATTAACATTTGTGCAGGTTCATAAGTGGTTATACATTTAAAGTACCGTTGGTAACAAGCCTTTGATTTCAACAAGTGCTGACTAACCAACATTTTAATGGTGTTAACTCACCTTATTAAGCAAGATTTCAAACCAAGGTGTATATAGGTGTTTGTGTCAAACTAGCCTAAAAAATATGTTTGCCAAAGAAGTTCGATAATTGCAATTCTCAAGAATTTCTAGTAGTCATTTGCAGAGAAATTGAAAAGGAAATTAACTTAAAGTGCTGATGTCAGAAATGTATGTTTGATTCTCCATACTTGATAAAAATACAGCATAATGAGCCTAATTCGAGTTGCCTTCATGGCACTTGCTTTCAGATCTGTGAAACTTTGCACCTTTGGTCTGATAAAAGCTTTTTATTTTTTATTGTTTAATATGGCTGCCACCTTTTAGCATGGTGCTCATATTTCCAAGTTTTGTTCAAATTACAAACAAAACGAAAATTGCTCTGTCTCACCTTTCTTCATCATAATATAGCCATTTTTGCAATGCTTGTGCTTTATACACACATCTGGTCACAATTTGATCAGAAAAGTTTGTCCTAATTCATAAAAACAGATTATGGGCTATTTATGGGCTTTTCACCATCTTTATTCTAAAGTTATCTGGAACATGACTTGTTAAAGCAATGTATGCCCTTTAGCTCTGTGTGGTGTGTACTCTTCCATTTGCACCAGAGTCACCTCCTACTATGCACCCAAATATACTGAAGTAGTTCTTTACAGCTTATTTGTCACATAGCAAACCTCCATACTCTCAGCTTTTAACAGAAATGAAGAGAAAATGCACAAACGAAAACAAAATTTTCCACAATTTGCTCTGCTCAGCAAAGTAAAAGTTACACTTCGCACCAGGAGTACACTGTAATAAGAAATTTTTAAAAATTAATTACATTTGGCATGTCTCTGCCCACTATCAAATGATGGCCTAACTTTTTCAGATGTTATATCTATTTGTGACAATGGCACAATCAGAGTCCAATTTAACTTTTTTTTTAAAGTTTGTCTGTTTTAATACTGACCTAAAGTCCACTATAATAATTTAATTTTAATTTTATTTTATATGGAGAAAAATGCTTCTTAGTTTTTAAATATTTGTGACTACTAGGCTAAGTAAAATAGATACAACTGACATTTAAAGTAAAACTGTATGTGAGAATGGAACAGAAATTTTCCTATTCTCCTTTCAGGTTATTAAGAACTTCATTCTTATCACTTTTTGTCCTCAGAATCATCCAATCTAGATAGTAAATAACAAGCAGTATATCTCTTCAGCTATTCCATATCCTACCAATCATTTCTTGACCGTTCATATACTTATTAAGAACAAAACTTTGTCCCCTTGCCTTTCAGCACTATGCAGGCTCCACATATCACTTCCCTATACTACATAACTTCCTTACCTCTCATTTTGAGAAAATATACAAATCACATCATACATCAAAGCCCCAGCAAGAAAGACACCATATGAAAGTACATACTTAGGAGGACAAATTGATGGAATGGCCCTCCACATTTCATATGTATGTTATGCATTCTGTTCCTCTCCCTTTCCTTGAGTGATCTTTAAACACAAGAGAACACAGAAGACATAGGGACAAAGAAAACGTATTCCACTAGAAACAGCACTGTTAGTCAGTCATGCAGAGAAGAACTGCCTTCAGAAAAGCCATTTCAGGCATAGATAAATAGATGGATCAATATGGGAGGGCCATATCACTTGACCTAAGGCAAGAAAAAAAAATTGGGGGCATGCCTCTTTCTTAAAATATGGATCCCTATTTTTGACATCCATCGGAGAATGACTGACTTCAACAAATTTCTTAAATGACATTCCTCAGTGACTTAACTAATGTAAAACAATTCAGTCCATGCCTCTCTTTAAAAGGAAATGCATTTTTAACCATCCTTTTCAGTTGTAAAAGG
Source organism: Lepidochelys olivacea (assembly GCF_965140295.1). NCBI lineage: Eukaryota > Metazoa > Chordata > Testudines > Cheloniidae > Lepidochelys > Lepidochelys olivacea. Next base: position 102,367,665 of record NC_140414.1, read on the forward strand.
CATAAATATTGATTTGGCAAAAATTATGCAAAGCAAAGAAATGTAGTGTAAACCATTGTATTGTGATGAAATTTACAAGCAGCTTCACTTTTATCCTGGGTTTACCTTCCTATAAAATAAAGCATGCTATATTTACAAGAATTCAGAAAATTAAGATGCCCTGCTACCTACAGCTGGTGACAAAAATGACATGCAGTTTACTCCAATTCCATTTTTCTTTATTGCTAAGAAGGTAGAGGGCTATTAGCACATCTTGTTGAGAGCCTGGACTCATATTGGAATTCTGGCTGGTGATGTTGCATTATGTTATATATTGCTCTATTTCCAAAGCAGGTGTAAGCTCATCACCTTGTGTGTCATCCTTGTGTGATTACACATTTTAATTTTAAGTAGTGCCTGACAAAATGTATTTTGAGTTTGAGTTTGTATATGTACTTTTATTCCCCAATTGTCAGTCTGTTTTGGATATATTTTCACACATACTAGATGTTGCTTATTGTCTGATGATAATCAATTGTGAGATAATAGTCCTGCTTAGAAAGTTAGTAAAAAAAAAATGCTTTTTGTACTGCTTATACAGTTCCACTTCAAAATATAAGATCACCTCAGCAAAGTGTCCCTGTGTAAACCAGATTTAAAAAAAAAAATCAGTTCAAGTATACAATACACAGTTTATTTGCACACTGTTAAAGTGCATAGAAAGATAGTATATTATTTATTTAGTATACCATGTGTTTGTTTATTTGAGCCATTGGTTATGCAGGTATTTATTTTAATGAAGAAAATAGTTTAGTCAAATTACAATAGCTAATCATAATGCATTTATTCTGATCACTTAAACCTTTAATTTTGTGTGAATAAAGTCCAATATGGAATTCACATGGTAATTTGCAGTCTGCCTTATGTGCACTGCATAACAATTACAAACTATCATTAAAAAATGTTCCTTCAATTAAGCCAAAACAGTGCCAGTCAAAAATCAATTGATCCTGTGTGCATATTGTTATTTTAATTACTTAAAAGAATGCAACAGTTATTCAAAAGGCTAATTAATTGTTACAAAATTTTATTCAGCCTAATCATCATTTGTATTTGGACTTCCTTTTGCTATTTCCTGATTTTAGGCATATATGTGGAAAGCAGCCTCAATAGATTTATAATAATTCATCTTTCTATTTGTGTAAAGATGATAGAGAAAATATTTTGAGACAGTAACAGATAGCTAAAGATTCCTATAAACCCCATAAAATACACTGTATCACAAAAATATCTTTTACAAAATGTCACAAGGAGCTTCCTTTGTTGCCTTAACCTTGAATTGGAATGTACATTAAATTGAAGGAAGGGAAAATAGTGTTTTCCCTTTTTTTTTTTATCTTGATTTATACTATGTAAAAGCAGCTGTAGTTTTGATGAGTTAATCATCATGTCTGCATGAATTAATATTTCAAAGTTTTCTGAGCTAATACATGGTTGTTGCAGTTGTCATTTTTCTGCCTTCATTTATAGACTCACAACATAATGTATCCAGAAGTTAATGATCTGGAAGCTAATTAATTGGTCAATTCAACTTTGTCAGTACTGGGTATATTCTTTCCTAGCAAAACTCAACAAATGTTGTCTGATACATCTTCATTAAACGAGGAATATTTTAGCATTCCAAAAACTTGTGCCTGATCCTGCAAACCCTTTCTCCCATTGGATTCAGTAGTTCTACGAATAAAGACTACTTGTGTGAGTAAGAATTTGCAAGATTGGGCCCTTTGTTTTTTACGTATTTTGAATTAAACATAAGCGTTTCCATACATACAACAATTCGTAATGGCAAAGCTGTGATCGGAACATGTAAAGCTAAAATCATGTTTTAGTGTTTCTTTATTCTAGACTAGAAGCCATAAATGCATTAATATTGTTTTTCTTGTTTGACTTGATTTTCATTAAGTATTTCAGTGTGTCAAACTGCTGTGAAAGGCAGCTACTATGTCAAAGCAAAGTTTGTGTTCAAGGTAAGGTAGGATTTTCCAGCTCCACTGAACCATTACTGCTGAAACTGTTGTGTAAATTGTGAAGCTGCATGAATGGAGAGTTTTTGACTCAGTGTTTATGGTAGTTTTTCTCAGGTTTAGTTTTAACTGGACATTAAATGCCCTGTGTGTTTTATTAAATTTTAGTAACGCTTTAAGTTCTATGCAGTGTTACATGTCATTGGCATTTTGTGAATGTGCATGTTTTGAACTGCAAATTTTTAATGTTTTGTCTTTAATTGTTATTAAAAAATTGAATAAACTTTGTCATTAAATAAAAAAAACTTCGAAGGTTTTGGTTTCAAGTGCTACAAGTAAAGTTCAAAGGAAAACTTTTTCATATTTCATTATTTCTATTTTAATCAGTTGAAATGAGGCATACTGGAAATAAAATAACTTCCACACTAGTACCGGAACACTTTTGTATTACTCTAGCAAATGGAGAAAATAGCAAAGTATTCTACAACTTTTAATAAATATGATTGTTTGCAGAGGCCCACTCATGGTCTCATTGAAGTCAATGAGGAGTTTGCTTTAAACATTGAAAAAGGACCATGGAAGATTGCAACTAACCCAGTGAGGCATGGTCTGAGGATACTCATGGTAAAGAACAGGAAGAGCACCCTTTCAAATAGGAAAGCTTTTCAGTGGAGGAGCCAGGGAAGAGACTGATTAAAAGGGAGTCTTGTTTGACTTTTATGAGGGCTTGGTGTTAAAGGTCCATCATCCACTGTCACTGCCAAAAGATGTTTCTCCCTTAATGGTGTGTATCACCTGAACAAGAGTGGGAGTATCCAGGCCAGAATTGAAGTGTGGTAGACAGGTATTACTCCTTATGCACATGGAGTTAATTTCAAAAGTGACAGGGGATGTAAGTTGATCAGAAAAGAGTATTAAAGTGACAGATTATTTAAAAATGCAGATATTTTGCAGTTAGTGTACAAAATAAGTTTAACACGGACTGATTTGGGATTCTTTCAGGGACATATGTAGCGAGCAGATGAAACTCTCTCACTGAAGTCAGTGAATCCAAATCTGCGCCCTTACTACACTGCAAATACAGAATATTCCTGTTCAAGTCAACTGCATGACTCCAGATTTCCACAAGAGAAATCGGAAGCAGAATTTGGCCCAATAACCTTCATATTGCTGTCAAGTTATAGATACTCGCAAGAAGTATATCAGGGACTTTGCATTGTTGGTTGTATCACTCCAGTTCTGGTTTTCAGAAGTAGTGAACAACCACAACTCCAGTAGAAGTCAATTGGAGCTGCAGATGCACAGCACCTCTGAAAAGTAAATCCATAATGTGCATGAATCTGACAGTATTCAGTTACTAGTCTTGATTATCCTGTCACTTGTACTTATTTTAGACTGATGTCACCCCACTGAAGTTAGTGGAGTTAATTTACACTAGTAAAAGTGGGAAAAGATTCAAGCCCCTTGTGCTCACAATGCTGATTAATCTAAATTGCAGTATTACACTGCATAAATATATAAGCTATATTAACCTAATTCATTTCATGCATTTTGTTCAAACATTCACCACCTAATCCCTTCAAAACAAACACTTTAACTGGTCGTTAAAACTACATCACAGACCTGAATGTGATTTACCTTTTAATGTATCTATAATAGGTTAGCAGATTATTATAGTTTATGGATTTTTTTAGCATCCATATTGCCATAGCTATAGTTCTTCCTGTTCATTGGAGATGAAATTCACCATTCCTACATGTAGCCCAAATAAATCAGACTTTGTGCTGGAGAGCCTACAGGGATAGGGGAAATTCAACCTTAAAACCATAAGCAGGCTGTGATCATTATTTCAATCCATGGATTTGAATAGTGTGGCTTGTTGCCCACCCATAGGGTTTTGTCACTAGCTCCAGATAAACATGGATACAGTAATCCAAGGACCCTCTTTCCAGGCTTCCCACCTCAAGTGGCACACAGGTTATTCAAAGGCCCATCTGCACAGCTGCTTCATCCACACTCCTCATTTGCCAAGGTCTAAAGGCTCCATCTTGCAAGATTCCAAGAACCTGATCCCAGTCTTACATTAAAATACTCAGGTGCATGAAGCTGAGCAAGTGCTTTACAGAATTAGGGCCAGAGTATTTGACATCTTGTAGGATCCTGCCCTAAAGTCAGATTTTGTGGCATAGGTTTCCTTTACTCACATTAGCTAATGCTTAAACAGTGAAACTACCTGTGTGAGTAAGTAGATCAGCATTACTAAAAGTTGCAAACGCTGTACCGATGTTATTAATGCATTTGTAGATTCATACTTTAAAGTCAGAAGGGGCCATAATGATCATGTAGTCTGACATCCTGCATAACACAGGCCACAGAATTTTATCAAGTCTGTTACTTATAGTTGCAATGGAGCATAATTTAAGACAGAATCCACCACATCCCTAAATAAGTTGATTCCAGTAGTTAATTGCCTTCACTGTTTTACATTTTTTCCTAGTCTGAATTCATGTAATTCTCAGCTTCCACTCACTGGATCGTGTTATGCTTTGTCTGCTAAATCCTCTCCTCATGTACATAGTTGTAGACCGCTATCACATCTCCTCTGATCCATATCTCTCTCTCACATGGTAGTGCCACTCTTAATAGTTGTGTGAACAGATCTTACAGGCTGCTCCCAAACAATGACACAGTTAATTTACTATGTAAACTCTTGGGTAATTTTTTCCAGAAAATATTTAATACTTTCTTTAAGGACCTAGTCCCATATGCCTTATTCAAACAAAACTCCTGCTGAAGTCAGAATCAGGTCCTATAGGACATTGACAGAGATGTGCAAAATTCTACATGCCCCCTTCCTGGAGAGAAGTAATTTTTTTTCTTTGATAAGTGAATACAGTGAGTTAGTTTCTTCATAATCATCATGCTAAGGGTTGGGCAAATAGATTATTTTTAACCTAGACTGGTAAATTTTCATAGCAATTTTAAGAGGATGTGAAAAGATTTTAAATTATTTTTAAATGTATCCATTATTGTATTATGATTTTAGGTGTGAATGGAAGTCAAAGTCCATACATTTTCAATATTAGCTGCATATTAGATTTAAAATGTCAAATGTATAGAATCAAGAGAATCTTCTTCCCCTTGCTTATACAGTTCTACTAACACTACATTTTTAGTAGAAATGGCTATTGACACTTCATGTTGACAATGCAATGAAAAAATATATGAAAAGATTATGAAAACTATAACTGGAAAACTAGAATATAAAGTAAAAAATGAAATACCTGAGCATTTTATTTTTAAAGAACAAAATTCTACTTAAATCTTGCGGAAAAATAAATTACATTCAGAAAGATCCCTAGCCTGCTCCCACTGAAGTCAATCCCATTGACTTCAATGAGAACAGAATCTGACTGAAGTGTATGGTAAGCAGAAACAAAAAGCAAACTTTTCTGGAGAAATGGCTCACATTTTTAATGTAAAAAGGATGGACATCATTTTAACTAAATTCCTTAATTTTATACTAATTTAAATATGCTTTTGATAATTAAACTTGCCCTAATGCTTGTGTAATGGAACTGTCAATTATAATAAAATATTTCAAGAATACCCAGCACATCCGCAGATGTGGTTTGGTAAGATAAGCAAGTTCAGTGTAGCGATACAGGAAACCCAAAGAGACAGAATGGCTTTATCTATGTACAGAAATACATGCAAGGTAGAGGCCCTGATTGGACTGATTTTTCCTTTCCCTTGACTTGTTTTTGTGTTAGTTTGTTTTTTGGTTTATGTTGGTTGGTTGGTTATTTTTGGAAGGGAACAGAGGAAGAAACATAGTCCTATAATGAGATATTGTAAATTCAAGCAGTGTAGTAAACAATTTAATATAATATAATTATATTTATTTTATATACACGTTAAATTCATCAGTTATGTTAATCTGACTAGTTAACTGCATATTCAACACTGTTATAAACTATATTAAATCTGCAGCATCACAGGTGTATGGATGTAAAATAGTTTGCAAAAGAACAAAATTTACTACTACTTCTGATGTACAGAAAACAAAATATGAATGTATTGATACTGTATCCAAATGAACACTGCTTAATAGGTTCACAGTTTCTGAATGGCATTTTGTAGAGAATTACAACCAAATTAAAATTTCAACCAGTTTGACATAAAACAATTCAATATGACTACTAAATAATTAATGTTGTGAATGCTGTACATACATTTTAAATTACAAATTTGTCTTTACATTTTATACATTACTAATTTTACAAATAGAACTTGAAGACCACTTTGTCCACTATGTATTTATATAAATGTTGCTGAACGAAATGCTGACAGAAAATTCTCCTTTCATAAAAATGCTTTGAAATAATTATGTTTTTAGGATTTTACATGGACCATCTCTTAATGAGATTATTGTGCAGGCTGTACTTTTTCCATATATAATGATCTGACTACTGGGAGCTTGGGCATGTTTTAAACTAAACTTAAACAATATTAAAATATCTCACCCTATCTTTCTAACGCTTTACTTTCAAAAATAAAGTTTATGCTCCCTAATCTCGGTTATATTATGTGCACTTTAAAAAAAATCAGATTCTGGTATCTATAACCGTATACAATTCCCCCCCTCCCTCCCCATTTTTATAGCTTTCTTCCCTCAACCCCAGGTCAGGATCCTGCAACCCTTACTCACCTGAGCAGTATCAATGCTGTAAATGGGACTATTCTGGTGAATAAACAATTGTTCAAGAGTTGCAGAATCTTGTTGGTTTGTTATAAGGGAGTTAATATCATTTGGACCTCAAAAGTAATGTATAACTCTTCTAGCTATGTTATTAATAATTTTATCCCAAATTGGTCTTCTACATCTCTCTGAAGAAATTCTGCACACATTAGAGTAAGTTACCAAAAGGTCACTTCTTGAAAGAAATAAATGTTTAAAATGTTTCATAATTTATATGCAGTTACATACAAGGAAACTGTTTTACAACTAAAGTAAGTATTTGTACCTGTTTCTACACAATCTTGCACTTTTCAATGGGCAACTCCCCTATTCAAATGGTTTTGAGTTCAATAACTACAGAACATATTAATGTGAAATGTACAAGGCAGCAGTATACCTCCTATGGCTATATTACTTTTGAAAACTCCTAGCTAAAATCTGGGCAGCTCCTCCCAGCTAGGGAAGGTTCTGGTTGGAGAGGATAGCCAAAATAGGGTGCTGACACCAAAAATCCAGCTGGTTGAGTTAGGTGGATAGAATGGCCTGTTTGTAAGCAGCCAGATGTGTAAGGTGACGGTGGAGATGCCACTAAACACCCAGATTCCGCCCTGGCGAAAGAGAACCTGCGAATGGAGCCTCCAGTAGAATTCGAACTGGTTGCAGTACTGGACTGTCTGGACGGCGTCCGGAGGCTAGTGGAGGTCAGGATCATTGGAAGAGTCTCGATCTGATAGCTTCGAAGAGAGAATCGTATTGGCTGCTGTGATGTTTGTTTAGGTCTTAAACACGTGCAACAATAAACTGCCACCAGCGAACCCACAATAATGAAGGCGATGAACATGGATCCAACAATAAGGAAAGGAACGTAGATCGGCTCTGAATAAAAAATAAATAAGTACATTTTAACACTCCGAAATAGCTCGTCTATTTAACTCTGCAAGGTTTTCAAAGTCCCACATTATTCTTAAATTCTCATCAACTACCGCGCTTCTTAAAATATACTCCTTTCACGTATTACAAATAAACTGTGTGAACTGCGTGCCACCGGCAGGTATGATCTGATACTAACTAACAACTTCACTGATCATGCAATAAGCTGCATTTGATTTTTAATTAGCCTTTAGTTCCTACATGCAGAAATTAAAATTATTTCCTGCAGGCAATTTTAATCGAATAATTCTTAGCGTTAATATTTTAGATCAATATCGGAATCCTGGATGGTTAGTCCGCATCGTCCTGTTTGCTGCATGAGTACAGTTTGCAGTGCTCGGTTCGGTTTTCCCTTTGTTCAGGAGATAATGCTCCGCTTTTCCAACAAGCTTTTTCAGAAACTTACTCACTGCTGCAAATTACAACTGCCTGAACCTATAGACTAACTCTTCCAAAGCTCCAGCCCCTTTTTAGAGGCAAGTAACTTCAGAGTGATTGATTTTCAGCAAAATATCTTTCAGCTCTTTTGCTGGATGACTTGTTTGTGTATATAGATAGCCGTGACATTCCTGGGACCCTACTCTGATTCTTTTTACAGTTAAAGTTAGTCACGTCTGGAAAAGAAAAAAGAAAAAGGCCACGGATGTGGCTTTCCAGCTGCTCGTTCGCTGCACGGTCACGAGCTCTTTAAACTTGCCTTTTGGTTGTATGGGATTTAAACGTTTGGGCCACTTCTAAATTGTGGGAGTGCTGAAACCAAAGCCGCGTTGCCAGCAGCTGTTGACTTGATTTGAACAGCCCCGAAACGCTCTTCAGACGACGCTGGCCGGGGGAGCCTTAAGGCGGCGGGTTTTATTTTCGCTCCGGATGCTCCAGCAACACCTTCGGCCAGTTAAGAAGCGTAAAAATAACCCGCCTCTGCCCGCCCTCCGCGCAGCCCAGGACGCGGTAACGCGGCTTCCCGTTTGGCTGCTTAAAAGCCCAACTAGCGCGGCCAGCTTAGCCCCGATCTCCGAGCGGGCTGCCCGGCCCCGGGGCTGCGCCAGACAGCGCCCCCCGCACCCCGCTCGGCCGAGCCCGGGCAGCGATCGCAAGAGCCCGCCCAGCAGCGGGCGGCGGGCGGCCCGGGCCGCTGCGGGGAAGGGCTGTCTGCCCCCGCCTGGCCGCCAGCCGCGCGGCACCCGGGCCGCAGGCAGCCCCGGCGAGCCCGGGCTCCACAGCAGCCCGCGTGTGCCCTGCGGCGCCCCCGCCGAGCCGTCAGGGAGGGGCCGGACGCAGCCCCGTGCCCGTCTCTCCCTTCACCTGCCGCCGCGGCGGGGCCTGGAGCCGCCTCCGGCCGCCCCGTGCCTCACTCGCTTCCCAGGGAAGTTGTCGGCAACTTTCTCCGCCCGGCCGCGGGGCTCGGCCCGAGCAGGCCGCCGGCAGGGGCAGGGGCGGGGGCGGGGGCGGGTTGCGCTCCGCAGCGACGGGCCGCGCTGGCTGGGCGAACCGCGGCAACTTCCCGCCTCGGGCTCGATGGCCCCGCGCGTTTGCCGGTCCGGAGCGCAGGCTCCGCGCTGGGGCCACGCGCCCGTCCCGCGCAGCAGCTGGAGCCTGCGGCCCGGGCCGGAGGGAGCGGCGGAGCCCGCGGGCCGGACACTCACGGGCTGTCACCCCCGGGGTCGGCGGCTCGCGGTCGTTGGTGCAGCCGCCCTGCTCCAGCCGGGCCTCGGCGGCGGCGCAGCAGTAGCGCAGGGCGCAGGAGCCGCAGCAGATGGTGGCGTCCGGCGTGTCGAAGTCCTCGGGGCACTGGAAGCCCTCGTGGTAGCGGCCGTGCCCGTCCACCCAGCCGTGGCAATACTCGCCCCCCGCCGGCTGGGCGGTCGCGCCCCAGCCCAGGAAGCCCAGCAACAGGTAGCGCAGCAGCAGCCCCCGGTCCCCCATGGCGGCGGCGGCGGGACCCGCTGCCGGCTCAGCCCAGGCTCGGCGCCTCGCGGCGGCGGCGGCTTCTGCTCGCGGCCACATCCCCGGCGGGCGAGGCGAGCGGGGCTGCCCCCGCCGGCAGCGCTGGAGGCGCACACGGGCTGCTGCCTCGCCGCTCCCCGCCCGGCTCAGAGCGGCCCCCAGCGCACCGCGCCCATGGGGGGGCCGGGGAGGCGGCTCTCCTGAGCGCAGCCCCCCTTGCTCAGGGCGAGCCCGGCGGGGGGCAGGGCGCTGAGCTCCCGGTCCCCGCTGGACTCTCAGCCCTGACTGCCTGCGGGAGCCGCGCACAGAGCCCCGCCGCCAGGGATTTCCCTAGGACCCTCCCCCCCCGAATTTCCCCAACACCCCCCTTACATGCCATGTTTCCAATTTAGTCCTTGGTTGGACATTTGAATTGAAACTGAAACAGTAATACACACTTTAAAAGCATGCACTGTCCTTGAGAAAATACTTGTACCTGAGCAAGCATAAGGGGGTTGAAGTCTGAACAAAGCCTAGCTTCCTCCTACACCTGTTATCTATGACCATGTCCGCACATTTGTTTGGGCTGTATGGGCCTACCTAATCATTTCAAATTATTATTTATAAGCCAGGTGTGAATGAGCTCTCTCCTGACAGCTAGTGATGAGCCAGGGGTGGGTGGAAAGGCGTCAGGGCCAGACTGTATTTACAGGCACACACCTACTCTGCCGCCCCATCCAGCACACAGAGCGGTGCTGCTCAAGTGATCAATTTTGGCTGGTGTTGGGTTACAAATCACTTAAGTATTAAATATGGGGGTCATGAAATGTTGTTATCCTGATTTCCCTCCCTGCTTCATTTGTGCTAGGGCTTGCCAGGGTTCATAGTCCTAGGTTCATAGCCCTGGGACCTCTGGGCTTGTCGCATCAGTTACAAAAGTAACAAACTTGCTTGAGCCCTGGGAACCGCTTTCATTACAAATTAAGCACTGGTCACCCTCAACTGAACTGCATTCTCTCAGCAGGAGGTTTGGATGACACATCCTAGTGAAGAGAGAGCTGGTGGGGCACAGGTGTTTTGCTTGGTGGTGTGGGCTCTGCCAAAGAGTCCCAGGCACTATTTGACCTGCCCCTTTCTCTTGTTTAGGGAGAGAGCTGATTAGGCTCCATAGAGAGTCTTTTGGTTTGTTAAGTGACTGTCAGAGCTGAAATCACTGATAAGCAGGTCTAAGTGCTTAGATCTGCTGTGGGACGGTGTTTCTGTGGAAGAGATGGCCCAGTCTGCACTAGCACCGAGGTTCCCACACTGAGAGCTGAAATTACTGAGAGCTGGGTGGAACCTCGAGAGACCAACCCGCAGAGGTCACGGTGGCAGCAGAAGGCAACAGTGCAGGGACATTGGGGACAGAGCGGTAGAGTGAAAGGTGGCATCACAAACAACAGCAGCCAGAGCATTGGACTATGTTTTAGTGATGTCGCTCCAGATGCTAGATTTGTGACTGGGAAACTTATATAAATATATGTTTCCAAATAGGCAAAGATTTTTAAAATGCATTATTTGCCAAGGTCATATCTCACATCATTGCTATCTCAAGAGGGCATTATCTTTGGGAGTTTCTGTACCAAACTTTTTTTATTATTATAATTATTTTTTAAGTAAGAACAGCCATATTGGGTCAGACCGATGGTCCATCTAGCCCAGTGTCCTGTCTTCCGACCGTGACTATTCCAGGTGCTTCAGAGGGAATGAACAGAACAGGGAATCACTGAGTGATCCATCCCCTGTCGTCCACTCCCAGTTTTTGGTGAACAGTGACTAGGGACACTCAGAGCATGGTGTTGCATCCATGCTCATCCTAGCTAATAATCATTGATGGATGTGACCTCCATGAGCCCTGTTATAATTTTGGCCTTCACAACACCCCTCTCAAAAAGTTCCACGGGTGACTGTGCGTTGTGTGAAGAAATACTTCCTTTTGTTTGTTTGAAACTTGCAGCCTATTAATTTCATTGGGTGACCCCTGGTTCTTGTGTTAGGTGAAGGGGTAAATAATACTTTCTTATTTATTTTCTCCACACCAGTCAGGATTTTATAAGCCTCTATCATATCCGCTCTTTGTCATCTCTTTTCCAAGCTGAAAAGTCCCAGTCTTTTTATCTCTCCTCATACGGAATCTGTTCCATACCCTAATCATTTTTGTTGCTATTCTCTGTCCCTTTTCCAATTCCAATATATATTTTTTGAGATGGGGTGACCAGAACGGCACACAGTATTCAAGATGTGGGCATATCATGGATTTATATAGTAAAAGTGGAGGAGCTTGGTTTGCCAGACTGATCAGCTAAGCCAGTACTGACAACCTATATGAAAAGGCTGCAAAATACCGTGCCTCTGGACTGCATCAACATGCAGAAAGCCTTAGAAGCCAGTCACTGTCAAAGCCAATTTTAGAAGAACTTAATGAGACTGTTAAGAATGCTGGAGACACAACTCAGTTTATGTGACCCAACATGGCTGTTGCATCATAGTTTCTATTTAAGCAAGAGATACTACACACTACAAACTGGAGGCCAATGTTAAGTGCATTGTCATTTGTTAATCCTGAAGTTGGACACTGGTGTCAAACAAGACTGGCAAATGCTCACTATCTTTCTGAAAAAACTTAGCTGACTCTCTAGAAGCATGCGGTGCAACAGTGAAAGACTCAGCAGTTGAAAGAGTGAAGAACTCTCTCACATATTCAAAATATATGCATACATGGCAGATGAATGCACCAATGCAAATAGGCATCAAGTATTAAGTCATTGTGTATGTTATCTTGATGTCCGTGGTAGGCCAGTAGATGCATCCTAGATGTTTAGGTTATAGAAGACACATCAGCTGCACCTGTGACATCTTAGAAGAGTTAAATGCTTGTAAATTGCACCACAAACAGATGGCTGCTTGTGCATTTGATGGAGCTACAGACTTCTCTGAAAGACATAGTAGAGCTTTGCTCAGAGAAAAGTGTAACTCTGATCTCTCCTATATACACTGCAAAGGCCATCTACTCCAGCTAGCTCTTCCCCTTCCCAGTCCTCCCCCTTGCAGCCCCCCTCGCAGCCCTTCCCCTGCTGTCCCTAACCCCTGCACCTGCCCAGTCCTTACCCTGCCTCCCCGACTGTCCTCACGCATCTCCCCTCCCAGTCCTTCCGTACCCTGTGCCTGCTGCCCTCATCCCTTTCCCTTTCCCTCCCTTTCTCCCAGTCCTTTCCCTGACCTATAGAATCATAGAAGATTAAGGTTGGAAGAGACCTCAGGGGGTCATCTAGTCCAACCCCCTGCTCAAAGCAGGACCAACCCACTGTCCTCCCCCCTCCCTCTCCCTTCCTTTCAGCCCTTGCCCCATCTCCTCTCCTACTACCTCCTCTCGCCTCCTGCCCCTTTCTCACAGCCTTCACCCACTCTGTAGTCCCTACTTCCTCCTTCTCAGACTTCTTCTCCTCCCCATTTCCTTTATTGCCCCTTCACTCCCAAGGCCTGCTATCCCCTCCCAAAGCCTCACCACCCCTATCTTCCGTAATGGTCCCACCCTGCACCTCTCGCCACCACTCTGACTGGATTGCTGCAATACAATTATAAGTAATATAATAAGAACAACAACAACATGCCAGATCAGGCTGAATTATGAGGAATACATACTCCGTGACCAATGCAGTTTGGTCTGAACTAAGAAGATGAAGGTAATTGTGCTAATGCAGAGACCCAGAATAATTAAATGCTCCACTCATAATGTTGCTTGAGGACAGTACAGAATTGCATTGGGCTGGTTGACAAAATAATGGGTTTCGTGAATTAAAAAAATACAGAATTATCAGTGCTGAATTAATCTCAAAATTAATGTGCAGCCAAAGATCTTCTTTGCTACAGCCTCCTCCGATTGGGGGCTGTCCTTGTGCCAGACAATCACCACTGGGACGTGCCTACAAAACTCTGATTAAAAAACAACACAGCTATGCTCAGATTGAAAAAAATATGCCGGCAACAGTTTTTGGTTGTGAACAGTTCCGTGACTACTTTTATGAGCAGAAATCAGCTGAGGTAGAAACACCCCATAAACCATAGGAAGCCATATTACAGAAGCTATTGTGCAAAACTGCCCACACTTTAGGAAATTATAATGAAGTTGCAAGAAAACTTGTAAACTACAGGCCTGGATAAGGAGTTTCTTATAGATGACAGGCTTTTAAGAGCACCTATGAAAAGAGAAAGCAAGGAGCTGCAGAAATAGGAGTTTGAAGTTAATATGGCTCAAGCACTATCCTGTTCTGAAACAAAATCTGACACACTCAAATGAGAAATACAAAATAACCTAAGCTTAACAGTTAGTTTGAAAGACTAATTCTAGCAGGAAGTCTGACAGACACCTCCAAGCATAGAAGTTTACTAGGATAATAGAGATGAAATTGCAGTCAGTAGTGGGATGCTGTACAAAGGACATGGTGGCATAGTTGTATGTGGTATAGGTGTTGCCACGTTGGTCCCAGAATATGAGAGAGACAATGTGGGTGAGGTCCAATAGAAGATATTACCTCATCCCCTTGTCTATCTAATGGTGGCAGAGTATTACAAAGCATTAGGTTGGAAATTCTAAATATTCTAAATGCTTGTATACAAATGCTAGAAGTCTAAATACTAAGATGGGGGAACTTGAGTGCCTGGTATTAAATGAGGATATTGCTATAGCAGGCCTCACAGAAACTTGGTATAAAATTATATAGGAATGACAGAGCAGGTCGTGCTGGTGGGGGACTGCCACTATATGTTAAAGAAAGCACAGAGTCAAATATAGTAAACATCTTAAATAACTCAAACTGTACCATAGAAGTTCTATGGCTAGAAATTTCATGCTTAAAAAATAAGAGTATAGCAGTAGGAATATACTTCTAACCACCTCACCAGGATGGTGACAATGATTGTGAAATGCTCAGGGAGATTAAAGAGGCAACAAAAACAGAAAACCCAATACTAATGGAGGATTTCAAATATCTTCTATTGACTGGGTATACGTCACCTAATGCGGGATGCAGAGATAAAATTTCTAGGCACCATTAATGACTGCTTTTTGGGTCCTGAAACCCAGAAGGGGAGAGGCAATTTTTGATTTAGTCTTAAGTAGTGCACAGGATCTCATCCAAGAGGTCAATATGGCCGAACCACTCAGTAACAGCAACCATAATGTAATTAAATTTAATTTTGTAGGGGGGAAAATACCAAAGAAAGCCACCACAGTGGCATTTTAAAGGGGAACTACAAAAAATGAGGAAGCTAGTTAAATGGAAATTAAAAGGAACAGTTACAAGAAGGAAATGTCTGTAAGGTACTTGGGAAACTTTTTTAAAACACCATAATAGAGGCTCAAACTAAATGTACACCCCAAATAAAAAAAACAGCATGAGGACCTGGGTTCCCATCAGGGGCCGCCACCTGATTAGTGCAGGTGCGCACACAGGGGCTTAGCCACAGGGGACAGGTGGGGGCAATGGGGTGAGCTGGGGGGCGGTGATGGGAGAACTTGGGGGTACAGGGCTGTGGTGGGGAGAAAGGGCTGCGAGTCCTAGCCCCAGGGCTGCAGTGGGGAGAGATACCTCTCTCTCCCATCACTGGGGTGGGGGGAGTCCTCTCTCCCCGCTGCAACCCTGGGGCTGGGACAACAATTCCCTGTTGTGGATTTAAACCTCCCCTAGCAGTGTTTGCTATGTTTTTGTTGTCAGGAGGTCATGTGGTATATCTAGGGGCCTGAGCCTGAAAAGTAATACTCATGTAGCTGTTACTCATGTGAGTGGCCTCGTGGAAAGAAGTGGGAGAACTTCATGTCAAGTGAAAGTTTGCCTGAGCCCATGTGTTTGTAAAGTACTGTGTAAATTTACAGAGCTATGTGTGTTTCACTGTAATAACTGAGACATTGGATCATTGTGTGTGTGCATGAGAATCTGAAGGTGAACTTTAATTGTCCAAGCTGATCCAGTGTAAAAATATAAACATGAAGGTTGAATAGTCTGTTGGAGTTTTAAAGTGCCTTGTATTGTTAATACAAGAGGACAGTAGTAAGGAGAATTTGAGTGTTTTTTAAAATTATTTTGAGCTTTACTGTCCTGATTTAAAAAGAAACATTTACTTTGATTTCTAATATTGCAGTATTATATTTTACATTCAGATGAGACCTTTACATATGAAGCCCTTTCTGAACATCAAGCATTTTGCATAAGAGGAAAAGATTCTTCCTATCCAAAATTCCCCTTCTCTTTCCAAACTACTGCACAATGCTCTCTCTGCTGTTGGCTTAGCTGGCTGCTGACTTTTCTCCCCAGAGGTGGCTGCATTTCAGTGGTGTATTTATATGTATAGTTTGCAAATCATGTACTGATCCTTATGGAAGGAGGCAGTAGGAATGAACAGATAGTTACTGCAGACATCACCTGAAGACAGACTTTCCCTAAGACCCAGCTAGGTACTAGCAGTAGGACATTGTGAGCTCTTCGTGGGATAAGGGCTGCTGTGAAAGTATGGAGGTGATGGTGCACATCCGCACATTACCTCGATATTGTGCTGCACATAACAAAATTCATTCCACACATGGATGGAAAAAAATAGAGGGAAATTGAGGACCAAAAAACAAGCCACCTTGGCTAAAAGTAAAAGAGTAAAAGAGGCAGTTAGCAACAAAAAAAGACATCCTTTAAAAACTGGAGGTCAAATCCTATTAAGGAACATAACAAGGAGCATAAACTCTGGCAAGTCAAGTGTAAAAGTATAATTAGGCAGGCCAAAAAAGAATTTGAAGAGCAACTAGCTAAAGACACAAAAGCTTACAACAATTTTTTTTAAGTACACCAGAAGCAAAAAGCCTCCCACAGAGTCAGTGGCCCCACTGACTCTCCGGGAGGCTTTCTGCTTCTGGTGTACTTACTCTGCACTGGGCCAGCGAGGTCTGACCAACCACTGTGGGCCCAGGAGACCACGCCCCCCTCACCCTGGTTGCACATGCTCCAGGTGGAAGGGACGGATAAAAGGAGGAAGCCCCAGCTCAGTCTGGCCTGGCGGAGGATGAACATGAAGATGAAGGAGAAGGAGAAGGATGTGTGCTGCAGGCTTCTGCAGAGATGCCTGCAACTCTTGAAAAGGTGGGAGCTGTGGCCTGGACTGGACTGTAGATGACCAGTCGACCGTGGGGACAGATTGGGACACTGAGCTGCTGCCAGCTGAGAAGATGCCCGATATGAGCTTTGAGGTAGGAATTGACCCAGGGTATGTATTAGAAGCTGATATTTATTCCTGTAACTGGTAATTTCCCAGCTTCATAGGGCCCTAGGTCAGAACTGGGTGGAGTAGGGTGCGCCTGGGTTCTCCTACATCCCACCCCCGCACATGCCACAAGATGTGGCTACCGGGGGCTACAGCCACAGGCTAATCGGTTCCTGTACCCTGCCCAGGGGCTGCAGACTGATTGGTTGCTATGCTCCGCCAGCCCAGAGGGTCAAAGCTCCAACTCCTATTGCCTGCCCCAGCCAGGAGGCTCAGGGACATAGACTGTTTGTTGTGCTCTGTCCTGCCCAGGGGCTGCAGACTGATTGTTCACTTGGCCCTGCCAGGGGTCCTGAGCCCTCTGTATCACAATTGCCTGTTCCCACAGGAACTCCTGACGATTGTGTGATGGGGTGTACCTACCCCACACTGTGGCAATGGCGGTGACCCTGCTCAACACGCAGGGCGCTCTGTGACACTGCCATTGAAGATAGGATTGTGATACTCTGCACCCCATATTCACAATAGTAATATGATTATGGTATGATTATGTTGCATCTTGTACAAGATGTGTCATGTAAGGTGTCAATGGACAAATTTATGATTTGCTGAATATGATTATCCTATTTGTATGCATGTATCCTTTTTGTATCTGGAGTTATTAACATTGACTATGCATCTGTATTTCAAATATGCTTGCTCTGGGTAGTCTAGATAGCACGTTATGAATGGCCTATTCAAGTTGAATGGCCTATCAACCTAGACAATGGGCCATGGAAGAGCTTATCCTTACCTGTGGACGCTTCAGTCTGCCTATGAATAATGGCTGCCATGACTCATTGGGGCATGCAAGGTCTTGTGACTAAATCACATTATACTGAACTCCTCACTTTTTCCACAAATCAACACCTGGAAATGTCTCTGGAAGAACAAAGACTTTGAACTGGGGAAATGCTGATCCCAGGTGGGAAAGAAGGAAACCATGCGTGTGTATGAAACATCCACAAACTGCTTGTACTATCTATCAGAGTGAGACAGCTTGATTCAAATCCTGTGTAGTGTATACATCACCTGACTTAGATTGTGTTTTGTTTATTTGCTAGGTACTCTACTTTTTCTGTTTCCTGTCATTTATAATCACTTAAAATTAGAGCTGTCAAGCGATTAAAAAAATTAATTGCGATTAATCGTGCGATTAGAAAAATTAATCACAATTAATCACGCTGATAAATAATAATAGAATGCTATTTATATAAATAGTTTTGATGTTTTCTGCATTTTCAAATATGTTGATTTCAATTACAACACAGAATACAAAGTGTACAGTGCTCACTATATTGATTTTTTTAATAAATATTTGCACTGTAAAAATAAAATGAATAGTATTTTTCAGTTCACTTAATGCAAGTACTGTAGTGCAATCTCTTTATCATGAAAGTTGAACTTACAAATGTAGAATTATGTACAAAAAATAACTCCATTCAAAAACTGCATACATTTACATTAAATGTAAAACTTTAAAGCCTACAAGTCCACTCAGTCCTACTTGTTGTTCAGCCAATCGCTCAGACAAACAAGTTTGTATACTTGTATGAGGTGAATTGAAAAATATTATTTCTTTTGTTTATCATTTTTACAATGCAAATATTTGTAATAAAAATAATATAAAGTGAGCACTGTATACTTTGTATTCTGTGTTGTAATTGAAATTAATGTATCTGAAAATGTAGAAAAACATCCAAAATATTTAATACATTTCAGTTGGCATTCTATTGTTTAATTGTGATTAAAACTGTGATTAATCATGATTAATTTTTTTTGTCAGGATTAATTTTTTTGAGTTAATCGCGTTCGTTAACTGTGATTAATTGACAGCCCTACTTAAAATCTATCTTTCTGTAATTAATAAATCTGTTTTATATTTTTTACCTAAGACAGTGTGGTTTGTTAAGTGCTTGGGGAAAAATCTCAGCTCACGAATAAGGGTTGGTGCATGTCCACTTTCCTTTGTAGAAGTGGCAGACTGGGTAATTGTAATAATTTTTACTGGTGAGGTTTTTGACAGGGCAGGACCGTACAGCTCTGGTGTCCTAGGCTGGAGAGCTGGAGGGTATTTTGTCTGGAGCCGCTCTATTGTTGGTTCATGCAGTGGCTGGCAAAGCATTCATGAACACAGTTGGGTATGACCCCTGCCTGTGGATGTTTGTGTGAAGGCAAGTTTTGAGGGCTTTGCAGCTTGTCACAACATCACAATCTGAGAGGGAACCCAGATTGATAAAACGGAAGGCTCAGTGGTACCCCAGTTCCAGGTTGCATCCCGGGGGGGCCGGTCACAAGGAAATCCAGCTGTGAAATCAGAAATATAGAGAGAGGAACAGTATGAAAAGAAGTACTGAAACAATATTGGACTGTGTCCTGCCTGTGGTCCAAGACTGTTACAGAGCTTTCAAACAGGAAACATTCTCTTAGGGCTTGTCTACATGGAAAGTTAGTGTGGAATAAACTAAGGGTAAAAGCACAATAGCTATTCTGCACTAGCTCCTTGTGTAAACACTCTTATTCCATACAAAGAATGCCTATGTAGAGTTTAGCTTAGTCCACTTTAAAGTGGACTAATGTAAACTGCAAAAGGCACACTTAGAGGACTGCTACTACTGTATTTTTTTTTAATTCAGCTGGTGCATAACACGTCAAATAGCAATATAACAGAAGAGACACTATAAGAATTCCAAACAGCTCCCCTGATGCATGTGGAAAATAACTAGATTTCCAACAGAAAGGTCATTGGAAATATTTTTCGCAAGCATTAATAACTGAGCAATTCCTTTTGTGGGGTTCTGATGCTTGGTGACATACTATTATTCCACCAGCAGAAAAAGGATGAGGACACAGGAACAGCTATGTCACTCCTTCTCTGCCCCACAGGCTCAGCCCTCTTTGGAAAATAAAGGTGACAGGCCTGCTGTGGGCTTGAACCGGGCTGTGAATTAAATACAAAATTGTCAAGAAAACAAAATGAAGTAAGGAAAAATTAGAGAAAGCCTAGTAATAGAAACTGATGTACAAAGTGACACTGTTAAAGTAAATTCTGGGCTGCTTTAATAAACTGTTGATGCAATAAAAACTCTTTTGGTTGTAGGATAATGGGCAGGAAAGGGGCACGTTTAATGATCCTAAAATGGGTGGCTCCCCTCTCCTGATTCATTAGGACCTTTCAGCTTTATTGATTTTGCACAGAGAAAAAAACTCAGGAGTTTCCAGGAACAATGGTTTCTAACAGAGACAATGAAAGGTGGGGAAAGATATCCTGAAGATAATCATTGTTTATCCTGGGATAGCACCTAGGAACCCCAATCCAGGATCAGGGTCCTGTGTGCTAGGCATTGTACAGGCCTGCAACAAAAAAGACAATCCCTTTTCTAGAATGCTTTTAATCTAAATGACAGACAGGACACAACAGGAGCATAAACAGCGTGGGGAAGATGGACTCCATCTGAGGTAAGAAAGTGAACAGCCTGGAGCAGATGGGATATTAGGGAAAGCTGTAGTAGCAAACGATGGAAGATGTGTGAATGCACTGTGAAATGGGATGGTTACAACAGGGAAGGGGGAAGAAGGGAGGGAATAGTGGAGAAGTGGGTAAGTGTTGCATGAAGGATGTACCAGAGGAGGGAAATTAAGCCTGTGAGATAGAGGAAGGGGTGGTTAGTGGTGTGGGAAGGTGACAATACAAGAGGGTTGAGTTCTGTATGGGAAAGGCATTAAAAGAGGGAATAAGTGCAACGAGAAGGACAAGGAAGGACAATTGTAATAAAGATGTGTCCCACTGAATTACTGGTAAGAAACTTATTTTTAGTGCCTGGCCCCACTCACTGCCTGGGTCTTGTTTACGAAAGGTCACATGGCAGGTGTCAATATCCACTGATTGAAATGGCTACTGTTACGTCTGCAGTTTCTTTTTAAATCAAATACAAACAAAACATATCATCGACCACAAACTGATACAGCCAATTAATAACACCCACAGACAAAAACATCTGGGCTGAAGGTCAAGGTAGATGAACTGAGCCCCTCTCACAGTTGAGATGGTTGTTCTGCCTCTTATTGGACATTTGTCAATAACTGCCAAATCATCTTGATGACTCTGATTAAATGGCTACTACTGTACTCCGAACAATTCCTTCTGAGTGACCTACTTAGTCACGGAGGTGGATTTGCCACCTGGAACATGTTTTGTTGCTCCTGGGGCCAGTTCCTCAACTTGTGTAAATGGTCATTGCTAAGCTGAGTATGGAACTATGATAATTTACAGCAGCTGAGGATGAGCCCACTAGTGTTTTCATTGTCAGTGACCAGGTGGACACATGTTACTTCCACCAGCCTCATCCTGGATGCCCCTAAGAAATAGAGAGCAAGTGGCTCGTCAGTTTTGTTAAGTGGTCTGTTGTGCCTCCTGTGTGATTGGCTGTCAGGGTGGCTATGACGTATGAGGTTGGAACTGCTGGTGTAACAATTGGCAGCCTGCCACCGTAACTAACTCCTGCCTGTGTTGGTATGAACAGAAATTATGTAAACATCAATTAAATTTTTCATGGCTATTTTAGGTTGCAGCTTTAATTTACAAAGTGTAAATGGGATATTAAGTGAAAGAAGAGAAAATAAGTTTGTTACATAAACAGCCAAATCATTTAAAGTTACAAGTGTGATATTCTGTCCTACTTCTGCTTCTTCATTTTGCTGCAATGGCTTAAATTAAACTTTGCCCATCTGCCCTGACTTCAAGTTGCCTATTTTTTTCCAGTTTTTGTGGGATGATGCTAAGACTATCTCTGTGTTTAAAAAACATAGCCTGCAAGGAATGGTTTAAAATGTATGATCTTCAGAAGCCTGATCCAGCTCTCACTAAAGTCAACATGAATATTTTCATTGACCTGGGTGGGAGCTGGATCAGGCTCTAGCTGGGAGTCAAGAGCATATATTTATAGGGGCCTCTTAAGTGGCTATTCTATATGCTGCAGATTTATCATCTCAAATTTGGGGAGATGCTCTGGGGAACAGCCATGGTAAAAAGTGTCACAAGTCATAGGAATTATGGGGGAAATGCAGAAAGTCACAGCTGAGTTTTCCAGTGACTTAACATCCCTTTGAAGAAACAAGTCTCCTTTAAAAAAAAAAAAAGTTTTCAACACACTATTTTGACTTCTTGTGTACTTCCATTCTCTCCTTGATATAGACTTAATTGTAGATACAGGAATCTTTCTCTTTTTTTTTTCCACCCCACAAACGTTGCGATGTTTTAGGGGTTGTTTTTGGTCTCTCAACTGATCCTCCTGTGCTCTCTTGGACCTTTAGTACTTGGGACTCTCAGTACAAGTCCACCAGTTAGATCCTTTGTGTCCCTGCCATATGGATGCTGCTCCCCTGCTCTCTACTCCCCTCTTGTGAAGTCTCATGGCAGTTCTTGTTAGTGTCTCAGTGAAATTTGCACAACCATCAATTGCATAATTACTCATCTATTCACTAAAATCCCTAACTGGCACAAATCGTGGCCCAAATCCTGCAAATACATACACATGTGCTTAACTTTATGCATGTGTGTAGGTCTACTGACTGCAATGAAACATCGATGTTCTATCCACTACAGAGGATTTGATTCACCTTGCACAAACAGTTATAAAAATCAGAAGCAGAGGCCATCCCACATATAAAATGAAATCTGAATGCTTAAAAATATGCAGGAGCTTTCCAATGAATGGGTTATTTCACAACTGCCTACTGTGAGTTTTTTCTTGCACCTTTCCCTGAAACCTGGTACTGGCCACTGGCTGTGGCAGAGTATTAGACTACAGGTACTGTTGGTCTGACCCACAATGGCAGTTCCTATGTTCTTTTCCCCATTTGCTACAGTTTCCTCTGTTTTGGTGCATAGTAGCTACCCTCAGGATTTGGTACTTTTATACACCTAAAATTAATTTGCCACATTTTGTTTTGATTTTACGTTAAAATCATTTGTATGTAGATGGTACATACTTAAGCGAAACCTGTGGAAATAATTTATTGTAGAAATTGTTGTAGATATTTGTCTAAACTATAGATTGCCATCAGCCATTTTCACACGGAGTAAATCAGACCAATATAGTCAAGATTCTATAATATCTTGCAAAATGATAGTAATAACCTAACTCTTTATTTCTTATTACCCGAAGCCTTAGTGATTCTAAGAATCATTAACATCCTGAATTGTGGGCACAGGTACAATTAAGTAAAGTGCTACTTATTTTTAAAAGCCCAAATATCCATTCTTTTGATAAATGATTGTTGCTAATGTGGCTTGATCTGGTAATGCATGAAAGCAGTTCTAGTAGTAACATAGTGCTTTTATAAAAATGTGTATTAAACTAAAAGACTACTGGCTTCACATTTCTTACTGATAGTTCTACTATATGAGATTTTTGTGGTGACTTTTTTCACTTGCTCCATGAAACTGTTTGCTTTTTCCTCAAATCTTATGGAAATCCAATGCCAAGATTGCCCCAATCCATGAAGCTATTGTATCACAAGGTTGTCACTTTTATACCATGGGCACTTTTAAATGAGCGGTTCCTAGGTCAGAAGAACTTCTGGATGCTTAGCTGGAGCATATCAGTCCATTTTTTCCCCAAAAGCAAGTATGGGGGAAAGTCCTGCAAAGATTCATAAGCAATCAAACCAGGGGTGAGGTATGTATATCATAAAATCATCCCGGCACACAAAGTATGTCACACTTCAGCAGGACTGACATCATTTTGGTTCCCCCACCCCTCCTAAATGTCTTGAATTTCAGATGACACTAAGGCTGAATCTAACTGTCACTTTCTGAAAACTCAGTGTGATGCAAACCAAGTTCTCTAAATAAATGTCACCTTTGTCTGGCTTGTCCTCATCTGTCCGTCCAGGAATGCAATTCGACAACACACCATTCTGTTTTGTTGCGAGCATGTTCTTTCCATTTCTGGCCAAAGAGTTTTGTCATGGGATTGACCCAGTGCATTTTCAGTCTGCCCAGCGGTCGCTTGTGGTCTCTGGGGATCTAGTCACTGATGCGGGTTGTGCACCTATAGTCTTGTCTGCGGACTACATGACCTGCCCATCTTCACTTTGCCCCAACACTAAATAAATGTAATCTGAAGAAACAGGGTCTAAGCTTGCAAACCCTTAGTCACATGAATAGTTTTTATTCACATCATTAATACCATTAACTTCACAATAATTGAGTAAAAGTCTATGGGATTAGCCCCTAAATTTGTATCCCTATTCTTGGCCTACAGCTGGAAAAAGCTCATTCCTACAGCGGAAGCAGTGTTATGAAGGAGAGTCAGCTGCCAGGCCACCTAGTTATAGAACCTTTTTCAGTGGTGGCTGGTGGTCAGGTTGCTCACAAGTGCCCTTTGACAGAGTGATGGAAAGTAACATGCATCGGGCCTCAGGTCCTCTCTCTCTGCTTGCCAGAGGGGTTGTGGAGCCACCTTCTCTCTATTTTCTGTATCAGAAAATTGACAAAATAAATTGTAAATATTAACAGAATTGTTTTTATAGTTTCTAAAAATGCTTGTTTAGTGTTTTTAATTTTTCAACTATTTAAAAGAATTTTTGGTGATTTTTTTTTCCGGTTACCTTGGGTTAGAGTCGCAAGTCCTGATGGCCAATAAACCTTATACCTTCTTCCATAATGATAATGGGCCTCTCCCAAATTTCTGACCAGTAATGTACAATTTTTCATTCCAAATGGTTTATATCACTGCCTGTGGTTTTTTTCCAAAGTCTTATAGGCATACCAGGGAGGTGAGGTTAGCTTCTCTGGATATTAAATGAACTGTTGCATATAACTAAGCCATTTAGAAAGTCAAAGACAGTACTCGTGATCTTTGGAGAAAAATTTTGTGGCCAGGCCATCTCTGCCAAAACTGTCTAAGCAAATAAGACTATGTATTCAGTCAGCCTTATTTTGATAGCTGGAAAGATACTGGAACAAATTACTGAACAATCAGTTTGTAAGTACCTAGAGGATAACAGGGAAATAAGTAATAGCTAACATGGATTTGTCAAAAATCTTGCCAAACCAACCTGATTTCCTTCTCTGACAGAATCACTAGATGAAATTACTATAAAGTTGGTGCACAGCTGGTTGAAAAACAATACTAAAAGAGTAGTTATGAAGGTTTGCTGTCAAACTGGGAAGACTGGAAGACCTATCTAGTGGGATCATGCAGGGGTCTGTCCTGGGTCTAGTACATCATTAATGACTTGCATAATGGAGTCCACAGTATGCTTATAAAATTTGAGGATGACACCAAGGTTGGAGGAGTTGATAGCACTTTGGAAGACAGTATTAGAATTCAAAATGACCTTTATAAATTGGTATGAAGTCAACAAGGTGAAATTTAATAAAGATAAATGCAACGTATTACACTTAGGAAATAAAAATCAAATGCACAAATACAAAATGGGAAAGAACTGGGTAGGCAGTAGTACTGCAGAAAAGGATCTGGGGGTTATAGTGGGTCACAAATGAGTCAACAGTATGATGCAGTTGCAAAAGGGGCTAATATCATTTTGGGGTGTATTAACAGGAGTGTCATATGTAAGACACAGGAAGCAATTGTCCTGCTCTGCTTGGCACTGGTGTGTCCTCAGATGGAGTATTTTGTCCAGTTTTGGGCACTACACTTTAAGAAAGATGTGGAAAAGTTAGAAATATGTGGACAAGTTGGAGAGAGTCCAGAGGAGAACAACAAAAATGATAAAAGGTTTAGAAAAACCTTACCTGTGAATAATTAGCTTAATCTACAACAAGGGAGATTTAGGTTAGATATTAGGGAAAACTTTCCAACTATAAGAATGTTTAGATACTGGAATAGGCTTCCAAGGAAGGTTGTGGAATCTGTCATTGGAGGTTTTAAGAACAGGTTAGACAAAAACCTGTCAGGGACGGTGTAGTTTACACAATCCAGTCTCAGTGCAGAGGGCTGGACTAAATAACCTTTTGAGATCCCTTCCATATATTCATTTATATGATTCTGTGTTATAAATGCCTCAGGGCTTACTCAGTTAGGAAGATGACAGCTTCAATGGCATATATCAACAATGTGCCCTTTTGTGGAGTTTGGATCATACCTTCACAAATCACTACTCTCTCAATACAACATCAAGAGCAGATGCTGGTTTGAGTTCAGCAATGGATTATTCATTGCTGCTCAGCCTAACTCCTGAGGGAGGTCAGTGCTTTCCTAGAGTGGGGCTCTGTGGAGGCAATGCCTGAAGGATGAAGATGGGTGGCTTACCTACAGTCACTCTTATGCATTGAATATATTCCTCTTCCTGGTCACCTTGGCTCACCCACCTCCCTCTACTTCAGAACCCAACTGCAAATAGGGGTTTTGAAAGTAGAAAGGAAATGAGGGCTGGTCAGAAGGGCAGGGGAAGTTATATAGTCAGTTTCTTGAGTGCCTTGTTCTGAGACATGCACCTACTTGTCCTACCTACAGAACTATTGCTCAGAATAGTCTTGTGGCTAGCAGAGCAGGGTGAGGAAAATAATTTCTAGACATTCCCAAAACCCATTGTCATTTAATTGTTTTTCTTACTGGACAAATATTCTGATTCTTTTCTGCAGAGGGTTTTTCACCCCCCATTCCATTTTTTTTTAAAGTGGAAATTTTCAAAAACAACATTGTTTGATTTTGAAATTTTTAAAACAAATCACTTTTGGAAAAATCCCATGTATGTTTACACAGCAACCGCTTGCACTGCAAAAACCAAAACACCCCTAAAGACTAAAAGCAAACAAACAAAAACAAATTTTTGAAGAACAACCAATAGGATACATTTTTCCTTAAGTAAGTTTTCATTAAATATTTTCAAAACATTGACTATTTTGAGAAAAAACAATCAAAATGATTTCACCAAAAATTGAGTTTCAAGAATGGCCAAATTTTGGGCAATTTTTGTAACTAAAAATATTAATCATCTGTAGTAGGTGGCACATGACTCCCTCAGTGTGATTTGACAGAGGGAGAGCAAGAGTGACTGCTAGGAACTCCTTTTTCAACAGCCTTCAAGTGCAGCAATTTTTAAGCACTATGGACCTCAGATTGAAATGAGCAAACTAGACATGAAAAATTCAATATGCTATTGCTATGCTATTCCCTAATTCCTAATCAGAAGACTTGAAAGGCACAATCCTATTCAGGCACACTACTACAGACAGGTTAAAAGAGAGAAATTTTGTCAGTATCACTTAAAACCATTTTGCTCCACAGCAAAATGTACCTCCTGTCTGCCTACAAGCACTAAAAATTGAAGACTGGAATGTCTGAGAGGACAGGAGGGAGGGTGAGATTGGGGGAAAGGGAGATAGTGTTAATAAATTTTGTTTTTGTCAGAGTGGGGAGCAGACTCCTGCTTTTCATTATAGCCAAGAAAAAAACCATATGAAGGAAAAAGGAAATCGGGATTTTAGTTAATATACTAACACACCATTGCATTTGCTTCTACAACACACTGCAGAGTGTGAGAGCACCTAAATTTCAACCTCAGATGAACTGAGCCCAGATTCCTAATGTTTACTAACTAGAAATTGTGTAGTTTAATTTTTGAAATATGAAACACTGTCATGAATATATCTAATAACCAATGTCAGAAAAATCTCCAACTGGATGGACTACAGAACTTCTTACAATGTGGGCATGATTATTATATTAAGAAAAATATGAGTGAAGTAATTCTATAGGAAATGCTTATACTTAGCACTGCATATAGCGTTCTACATCTTCAAAGTGCTAAACAAATAATTCCTTAATAAGTGACAGAGTTCACCTAAAAGAATAATCCTGCTACCACATTATACCTGTGGTACTGGCCTCTTGGAATGTTACTTAACAATTCTCATAGGATAATTTTATTAAAAATTCAACAACTATAGATGTAAACTTGACAAAGTCTCAAGCTTATGTCATCGCCAGGTTATCTTTGCATAATGAGTATTTAATGTCAAATACACAGAGAAAAATATTGCGTGTTTAGTCATATGAGTGGTCCCACTGGGCCAAATTTATCCCTGATTTACACCCTGTACACACAGGGGATAGTGGTCAAAAATGTGCATGCAGGTTTTTGCATATACAACTTTGCACACACACAAAGGGAAGCTGGGATTTGAAAGTTTGATCATTTGTTATTTCTGTGCTGGCTCTTCTCTTTTTATCAGTCTTTTACCATAATCCCCTTCTTCTTTTCCATTTCTTCAGCTCCAGTGAGTTTCCTGATATGAATATAAAGTTCTGGGTCAGAAAATACCAGCATTTCATGATTTATACTAGAGCTGTATTCCTGATGGCCTCAGTACAGCTAATGGACAGATCTAGACATCATAAATACCACCACCATGGCTGACAGTAACTGACACCCCTGTTGGTAGCTTTAGCCAAAGAACCAAGGATTAGGTGGGTTAGAGGCTGAGGCCCAGTTCTTTGATCTCACCCAGCTGAGTTTGCTATAGGACCTAAGGGAGGGACAACTGAGGCTTTAAGCCACCTTTGCATTCCCCCAATCCTAGAGCCAGCTGGCACAATTTATAGAAACTTCAGGGCTGCTATAAATTGCACTCAGCTGCTCACAACCCTCAGAGGTTAACACAAGAACATAGGAACTGCCAGACTGTATCAGAACTGAAGTCCATTTAGCCCAGTATCCTGTCTCCAACAATGGCCAACAGAGGATGCTTTAAATCAGCATTTCTCAAATGCGGCCACTGTGGCCGTAAGAGGCCACCAGGGGCTTTTCTTGTGGCCGCAGCCTCCTGGGCTGGAAGTGGCGGGGGGGTGCCACTGCTTTGCACCTCCCCCTGGGGCCACCAGCAGGGGTTGGGCCCTGCCCCCCTCTGGAGACACAAACACTGGAGGAGCAGGCAGCCATTGAGTTCCTGGCGGTGGTGGGGTCAGACTTCAGCCTTGGGGCGGCAGGCTGCAGGATCAGGCTGCGGGGCTTTGGGCTCTGGCCCTGGGCTCACCTCCCTCCCATCGCCCCAGGTCCCCACTGCCTCCCTACCCACCTCCCCATCAAGGGCTTAATTTGTCCCTGGTCTTGTCAGGGCTGAATAAATCTGCTGTGAAAAATGCTATTTGTATGTTTGTTAATATCACTTTTCACCGCAGACTTAGTAGCTAGCTGGGAGGCTGTGAAAAGTGATATTCACATTCAAGTATCACTTTTCACCGCAGCAGGCTTACTAGCTAGCACATTTAAAAACAACAGCCAAAAAAGCAAAAGAAACAACCACAAAGACAAGAAGGTGCAAAGCACCTTACTTGTGTTTCTATTCTGTTGAGGTCCACTCACGAATAGAGACAATTGTACATTATTTTTATTATTGAGTCTGAAAAAAAAACCTTATATAAATAAATTACAATGACTTGGACATGTGAATGTCCATATTTATTTGTTTTTCCTAAAGTTACGTATTTTAGGAAAAATTGTCAGAGCAGCCACCAGCAAGAGGTGGTGGCCACACTTGGAGGCCACCACAAAATTTGTTGTGAGAACCCCTGGTTTAGATGAAGGTGTAAGAACCCCACAGAAGGGAGATGTGGAATAATCTGCTCCCTGCCTGTCACCTCCACATTAGGTCTCATCCTGATCTCTAATAGTTGGAGATTGCGTAAGCTCTAAAGCATGAGGGTTTAATCTCCCTTCCACTTCTTTTTATCATTAATTAGGATAACTCTGGATATTTTTTCTGTCTATATAAATATCCAATCCCCTTTTTAACCTCGTTAAACTCTGGGCCTCACTGGGTACGTATACACTGCAATGTAAACCCAGCCTCAGACTCAGGCTTGAGCCCGAACTCCCTTCTGTCTACACACAAATCTGTCAGACTCGGGCTCGGACGTAGCACTCTAGGGGGGTGGAGAGTCCGAGCCTGAGTCAAGCTGGGATCCAGGGTTCAAGCCCTATTGCTTTGCAGCGTAGAGACAGCCCCGCTGCCCACCCCACTCAGGTCCCAGGTAGGGTGACCAGATGTCCTGATTTTATAGGGACAGTCCCGATTTTTGTGTCTTTTTCTTATATAGGCTCCTATTACCCTCCACCCTCATCTCGATTTTTCACACTTGTCCCAGGAGTCACCCTCGTCCCAGGAGTCCTTCAAAAAGAGTCCGACGAGCCAGCTTCCTTTGTTCCCTCTAGCCCGAGAATCTCCAGTTGATTCCAGTGACAACAGAAGGTTTAGTACAGCAGCTCAGTGAGTCAGCATTCAGCCCTCCCATTGTCACTAAACTGCAAACACACCATCTGTGTTTGCAATGGGGACTGAACAGAACAAGCCTTTTGCAAAGCATACTGCTTCATGGTCATGGTTTTGGTAAATCTCTGGTGCGAGGCCAGCAAAACAATGGATTTTAGTAAGTGCTCCAGGAATGACCACACATCCCAGCAAATCGCAAAGAAGCTGGCAGCATTGCAAATTTACCAGACTGGAGACCAGCACAGGGAGCGGATTAAGCATCTCGAGAGCGAGTACAAGAAAACCATGGACCAGAACTGCACTTCAGGCAGCTCACCAACATCATGCCCATTTTCTGGGAGTTTGACTGGGTGCTGGGCACGGCACCAAGCTTGGAGCCAACCGTGGTGCATGATGACCTGGTCAGCCAGAATGGTGCCCTGCTGGCCCCGGCATCCAGCATGAGGAGACAGAGGAGAGAGCAGCAGGGGCAGAGTGAGGCCCGCAAAGTGACTCTGTTCAGAAACTGGCTCCCCAAGGAGCCTCTGCCATAGGAGCAGCAGCAGCGCTTCCTGGGGCCATACTCAGAGGAGCTGTTTGATGTTCCCCAGCCCCCAGGAAAACAACTTGTTGCGAAGCCTGCAGCACACGCAGGCGAGCTAGAAGCCGCCCCTGAGCCTGGTAAGGTTCTGGCTCCATTTTAATATTTATTAATACAGCAGTGGGAGGAATTTCCATTCTATGAACCAATGCTAAAGTTATTAGGAGCTCTCGCTGTCAGCGTGTATCCACTAATAGTGGCTTGTCCCCAGCAGCTTGGCTTCCCCCACCACCACATGGAGAAATGCAAACAACAGAAATGCCTTGAAAGTGAATCTTTACTGGAAAGATGCAGATTTTTGCTAGGACATCCCTGTTTCCTAAAAATAATAACCTTACACTGCCATACCTGTAAGTATGTTGCTCTGTAACCACTCAGCGGTGTAACGAGCTGCCTGGAAACAGTGAACTGAGGGAGGGGGAAGGGGAAATGTGTTCCATTAGCTAATCTAGTCCATTTCAGTTAAAGGCAGGCCATGCGTTGGCATACTTACACTTCAGGTTTCCCCCGGGAAGTTTGGAATAACGTCTCCCTTTGCCAGTCAGGCAGCACAAGAACTGTTATGCCCTCCACAATGTGAAAGGCCTGAAATGATAGAAAAACCTTTTGTAGCACAGTCACTGATGGCACTGTTCCCAACGCCAAGCAGTTCTGCAATGTTTAGAAAACAAAAAACAGCTCTGAATTTTTAACTTACCATTCATTGTCTCTGCACCTCTTTTGGTGTGGTCAACCCTGGCTGTGTCCAGGGAGCTTCTGTGGACTGACGCGTCCTCACACAACATACTTAAGTTCAGTTTGGAAAAGTAACATTTTATGTCCTCGAAATTCCACAAGGATTTTTCACTGCTCCTGCAGCGAGCTATCTGAGACAATGACCCTCTGTCTTGTCCTGTTCCAGGCCCCTTGATCTGTACTGGCTGCAGCACCTCCACAGCTTGCCCACACCGCAGCACAAACATGGGCCAACAAACCTTCACGTGCTGTTCTAAGAGGAAGTGTGTCCATGATGAACTTAGATTTGCAGTGCTGGAGAGGGCCAACACATAGGTCCAGTACCAAAGACAGAGGGACTTACAGCTAGAGAAGAGGCACGGGCGAGGCAAGAGGAAAGGCTCAGGCTGGCTACGCAGCTCGAGGACGGGGTTGCAGTGCGGGAGCAGGCACTTGCTTGGGAGTTCCTGGAACAGGAATAGTGCCTAGGGCAGAAGGACAGAGCTTGGCAGAAAGAACTGTTTTGCGGTCACTAGTGATATCAGCCACTCAGAGTAGTGGCATCACGCACACCATGGCCTGAGTCCCCTGCACGTTACCCTGTGCTGCAGTCCAGAAGCAGCTTGGAAGACTCCACGGCTGGGTGGCCCATGCAGTCAGGCCTCATGAATGCCTGGGCAGGACAACGTTCCCTCGTGTAGCCCTTTATATTTACCCCTCTTGAGGATGCCTCCACCCCCAGCACCGAGTGCACAGCAAACAGGAAATGAAGGGAAAAGACAGCAGGGGGCCAGGTACCATGCCATAAGATGACATACTCCCACAGTATTCTTGTCAGCAAGTTAAAGAAGTATGGGCTGGATGAATGCACTATAAGATGTGTAGAAAGTTGGCTAGATTGTCGGACTCAACGGGTAGTGATCAATGGCTCCATTTCTAGTTGGCAGCCGGTGTCAAGTGGAGTGCCCCAGGGGTTGGTCCTGGGGCTGGTTTTGTTCAATATCTTCATAAATGATCTGGAGGATGGTGTGGATTGCACTCTCAGAAAATTTGCGGATGATACTAAACTAGGAGGAGTGGTAGATACGCTGGAGGGCAGGAATAGGATACAGAGGGACCTAGACAAATTGGAGGATTGGGCCAAAAGAAATCTGATGAGGTTCAATAAGGATAAGTGCAGGGTCCTGCACTTAGGACGGAAGAACCCAATGCACAGCTACAGACTAGGGACCAAATGGCTAGGCAGCAGTTCTGCGGAAAAGGACCTAGGGGTGACAGTGGACGAGAAGCTGGATATGAGTCAGCAGTGTGCCCTTGTTGCCAAGAAGGCCAATGGCTTTTTGGGATGTATAAGTAGGGGCATAGCGAGCGGATCGAGGGACGTGATCGTCCCCCTCTATTCGGCATTGATGAGGCCTCATCTGGAGTACTGTGTCCAGTTTTGGGCCCCACACTACAAGAAGGATGTGGATAAATTGGAGAGAGTCCAGCGAAGGGCAACAAAAATGATTAGGGGTCTGGAACACATGACTTATGAGGAGAGGCTGAGGGAACTGGGATTGTTTAATCTGCAGAAGAGAAGAATGAGGGGGGATTTGATA
This sequence comes from Lepidochelys olivacea, assembly GCF_965140295.1. Classification (NCBI taxonomy): domain Eukaryota; kingdom Metazoa; phylum Chordata; order Testudines; family Cheloniidae; genus Lepidochelys; species Lepidochelys olivacea. The sequence continues at coordinate 102,400,723 of NC_140414.1, forward strand.
GCTGCTTTCAACTACCTGAGCGGTGGTTCCAGAGAGGATGGTTCTAGACTATTCTCAGTGGTAGAAGAGGACAGGACAAGGAGTAATGGTCTCAAGTTGCAGTGGGGGAGGTTTAGGTTGGATATTAGGAAAAACTTTTTCACTAGGAGGGTGGTGAAACACTGGAATGCTTTACCTAGGGAGGTAGTAGAATCTCCTTCCTTAGAAGTTTTTAAGGTCAGGCTTGACAAAGCCCTGGCTGGGATGATTTAATTGGGGATTGGTCCTGCTTTGAGCAGGGGGTTGGTCTTGATGACCTCCTGAGGTCCCTTCCAACCCTGATATTCTATGATTCTATGTTTAGTACATCACTGCCACCATGGATAGTAACTCCATTTCTGACAATGTCGTTTGGTGGGGATGGTGTCCCAGCCTGTCCATGAATGTAGACTCCTGACTGTTGAGAAACCCTGGCATCATGAACTGTCCCCATGCAGCTCATGTTGACATTCATAAATTGACCTCTGTGGTCCACAAAGGCCTGCATATCAATGGAGTAGCACCCATTGCAGTTTATCTACTTGTGCTCCTTGGGGAGGGCAAACTCTAGGCACGTGAGTCCTATCAATGGTCCCAGCACCGTTAGGAAATCCCATTCTCTCACAGCCAGCAATTACTTCAGGTATATCTTGTATGTCCTCCACTTTAGGGTAAACCACATGCCTGGTTGCCTCAGAAACCTCTGCCACCACTTTACCCAGGGTTGACTTCCTAAAACCAAACTGGTTGGCAACAGACCTGTATCATTCTGGGGTAATCAGCTTCCAGACAGTTGCAGCAACCCACTTCTGGGCTGGCAAGGGTGGCCTTATGCCTGTCTTTACATCAGAGGGTCAGGGCAAGCTGCTCACAAAGGTCCAGAAATGTAGCCTTCTTTATGAAAAGTTGAAGACCCACTGCTGGTCATCCCAAGTCTGTATGACGATTTGATCCCACCAGTCTGTACGTGTGGCCTTGCACCAGATGCTCCAGTCTATGTAGGGACATCATGGGTGACTTTAATTTTCCTGATATCTGCTGGGAGAGCAATACAGCGGTGCATAGACAATCCAGGAAGTTTTTGGAAAGCGTAGGGGACAATTTCCTGGCGCAAGTGCTAGAGGAGCCAACTAGGGGGGGCGCTTTTCTTGACCTGCTGCTCACAAACCGGGTAGAATTAGTGGGGGAAGCAAAAGTGGATGGGAATCTGGGAGGCAGTGACCATGAGTTGGTTGAGTTCAGGATCCTGACGCAGGGAAGAAAGGTAAGCAGCAGGATACGGACCCTGGACTTCAGGAAAGCAGACTTCGACTCCCTCAGGGAACGGATGGCCAGGATCCCCTGGGGGACTAACTTGAAGGGGAAAGGAGTCCAGGAGAGCTGGCTGTATTTCAAGGAATCCCTGTTGAGGTTACAGGGACAAACCATCCCGATGAGTCGAAAGAATAGTAAATATGGCAGGCGACCAGCTTGGCTTAATGGTGAAATCCTAGCGGATCTTAAACATAAAAAAGAAGCTTACAGGAAGTGGAAGGTTGTACATATGACCAGGGAAGAGTATAAAAATATTGCTCGGGCATGTAGGAATGTTATCAGGAGGGCCAAATCGCACCTGGAGCTGCAGCTAGCCAGAGATGTCAAGAGTAACAAGAAGGGTTTCTTCAGGTATGTTGGCAACAAGAAGAAAGCCAAGGAATGTGTGGGCCCCTTACTGAATGAGGGAGGCAACCTAGTGACAGAGGATGTGGAAAAAGCTAATGTACTCAATGCTTTTTTTGCCTCTGTTTTCACTAACAAGGTCAGCTCCCAGACTGCTGCACTGGGCATCACAAAATGCGGAAGAGATGGCCAGCCCTCTGTGGAGATAGAGGCGGTTAGGGACTATTTAGAAAAGCTGGACGTGCACAAGTCCATGGGGCCGGACGAGTTGCATCCAAGAGTGCTGAAGGAATTGGCGGCTGTGATTGCAGAGCCACTGGCCATTATCTTTGAAAACTAGTGGCAAACCGGGGAAGTCCCGGATGACTGGAAAAAGGCTAATGTAGTGCCAATCTTTAAAAAAGGGAAGAAGGAAGATCCTGGGAACTACAGGCCAGTCAGCCTCACCTCAGTCCCTGGAAAAATCATGGAGCAGGTCCTCAAAGAATCAATCCTGAAGCACTTGCATGAGAGGAAAGTGATCAGGAACAGCCAGCATGGATTCACCAAGGGAAGGTCATGCCTGACTAATCTAATCGCCTTTTATGATGAGATTACTGGTTCTGTGGATGAAGGGAAAGCAGTGGATGTATTGTTTCTTGACTTTAGCAAAGCTTTTGACACGGTCTCCCATAGTATTCTTGTCAGCAAGTTAAAGAAGTATGGGCTGGATGAATGCACTATAAGGTGGGTAGAAAGCTGGCTAGATTGTCGGGCTCAACGGGTAGTGATCAATGGCTCCATGTCTAGTTGGCAGCCGGTATCAAGTGGAGTGCCCCAAGGGTCGGTCCTGGGGCCGGTTTTATTCAATATCTTCATAAATGATCTGGAGGATGGTGTGGATTGCACTCTCAGCAAATTTGCGGATGATACTAAACTGGGAGGAGTGGTAGATACGCTGGAGGGGAGGGATAGGATACAGAAGGACCTAGACCAATTGGAAGATTGGGCCAAAAGGAATCTGATGAGGTTCAATAAGGATAAGTGCAGGGTCCTGCACTTAGGACGGAAGAACCCAATGCACAGCTACAGACTAGGGACCAAATGGCTAGGCAGCAGTTCTGCGGAAAAGGACCTAGGGGTGACAGTGGACGAGAAGCTGGATATGAGTCAGCAGTGTGCCCTTGTTGCCAAGAAGGCCAATGGCATTTTGGGATGTATAAGTAGGGGCATAGCGAGCAGATCGAGGGACGTGATCGTTCCCCTCTATTCGACATTGGTGAGGCCTCATCTGGAGTACTGTGTCCAGTTTTGGGCCCCACACTTCAAGAAGGATGTGGATAAATTGGAGAGAGTCCAGCGAAGGGCAACAAAAATGATTAGGGGACTGGAACACATGAGTTATGAGGAGAGGCTGAGGGAGCTGGGATTGTTTAGCCTGCAGAAGAGAAGAATGAGGGGGGATTTGATCGCTGCTTTCAACTACCTGAAAGGGGGTTCCAAAGAGGATGGCTCTAGACTGTTCTCAATGGTAGCAGATGACAGAACGAGGAGTAATGGTCTCAAGTTGCAGTGGGGGAGGTTTAGATTGGATATTAGGAAAAACTTTTTCACTAAGAGGGTGGTGAAACACTGGAATGCGTTACCTAGGGAGGTGGTAGAATCTCCTTCCTTAGAGGTTTTTAAGGTCAGGCTTGACAAAGCCCTGGCTGGGATGATTTAACTGGGAATTGGTCCTGCTTTGAGCAGGGGGTTGGACTAGATGACCTTCTGGGGTCCCTTCCAACCCTGATGTTCTATGATTCTATGATTCTATCAGCAGCTACACTGTGTCATGTGCAGTTTGAGTTGGCCATGTCTGGCATGACACTGGCAGACCAGGAGCCATCTCATTCCGATGCCCCAGAGCAATTCACTTGTGTATTAGTATAGAGCAAAGTGTATTTGGTGTTCAAACTTCATGAAAAATAATGGGACATTACTTGAATTTTCCCTTATCTGTATCCTATTATACATTGTGTATACCCCTATAACTAAAGAACCCATCAAAGGAGAAAGAAGCCTTCTAGAATGCCAATGAAGAAATCTAACAGAAAAGAGCTAATTTCAAAGCAAGTGGTCATTGTGTGTGTTGATCGGAGGGCAGAGACTCAAAATGGATTTCTCACACTCTGTAATCAAAGGAAAAGCCCATGTGGGTAGTGACGCTGTCAGCTGGTTTTCTGTGAGAAGCAGCTGTAAGTAAGGATTCAAGGAAAAATCCTTCATTGCGGGACTGTTTGGACTCTTACAGGAAAGTGTATCAGATGCAAAGCGGAGATACCCAGAGACACTCTGGGTACCCTGGAAATACTTTGGGGAAACTGGCAGTTTATTACATCACTGCGCCCATTTGGAATTACAAACTGTGATGCGCTTGTGCATACATTTTACCTGCTTTAACCTCTCAATAATGCTCACTTCCTTTTCTTAGCTAATAAACGTTTAGTGAGTTTACTATAGAATTGGCTACCACCATTGTCTTTGGTGTAAGTTGTAGAGTAGCAATTGAGCTGGGGTAAGTGACTGGTCTCTTGGGACTGAGAGCAACCTGATGTAGTGTGATTTTTGGCTTAAGTGACCTATTATCACAAAGTCCAGTCAGTCTGGGTCTTAAGATAGACTGGCGTGTTTGAGTGGACTGTCTGTGACTCCATGGTAAGACTGGTATAGTGATCCAAGAGGTCACATTTGTCGCTGGTTTGATGAAAGCTAATTATAGGCACACCACTAGCTTGCAACAACTGCCCTGTTTTTTGACAGTCTTCCCTGAGAGACCTGGTAACACAGAGAGGGGGGCCACCGGACGCTGGGGGGCTGGGACCTGGGGGCAAAGGGAGGGGCCCCCTGGAAGCTGGCAGGGCTGGGTCCTGAGGGCGCAAGGAGGGGGACCCTGGGAGATCAGGGGATGGGACCTGTGGGCAAAGGGACGGGGCCGCAGGTGGGGCAGGGGGACTGGGGCCTGAGGACAATGGGAAGGGCTCCCAGGAACCTAGGGGATGGGGATGGGAGCCAATATTCCCTCTAATTTTTCCCATCCATGTGCAGAATTAATTTTGTTATGTGCACTAATATGGAGGTGATGTGTGGTGGGGATGGGGGCTGAGGGATTTGGAGTGTGTGATGGGGGCTTAGGGCTGAGGCAGAGGGTTGAGCTCTGGCTGGGGGTTCGGGCTCTGGTCTGGGGCCTGGGGATGAGGGGGTTCAGCGTGTGGGAGGGGTCTCAGTGCTGAGGCAGAGAGTTGGAGTGTGGGGCGGGGAGGGCGCCAGCTGGCTCTGGGCTAGGGCTTGGGATGAAGGGTTTGGGGTACAGGCTGCCCTGGGGCCTTGGTGGGGAGCGAGGACGCTTCCCAGCCCTCTCTCACCACAGCAGCACCTGGGCTGGGGGGAGAGAATCTCTCCCCACCTCTTCCCGGCCGCAGGAGGTACAGAACTGGAGCCATGGGATAGGTGCCTTCGCGCCTCCCTGCCACAGCCCTGAGCACCTGTGTGGCCCTTCATAGGCTGCTGCACAGCTGTGTGGCCACACAGTGTAGAGGGAACTTAGGCTGGAACCAGGGGGCACAGGGAGGGGGCCCCAGGAAGGTGGGGGGGGCCTCAGACCTGGGGGCAGAGGGAGAGGCCCCCCGAGAGCTGGGGGGTTGGAGAGGATACCCGGAAGTTGGGGGGCTGGGACCTGGGGAAAAAGGAGCTAGGTGGGCAAGGATAGGGCTGGAATATGGGGGCACAGGGAGGGGCTTACTGGGAGCTGGGTGATCATGGAGTGGGGGATAGGATGTGGGGGCACATGGAGAGGATGCCCAGGAGCTGGGGAGGCTGGGAACTGCAGGTAGAGGAAGTGGCCCCCTGAGAGGTGGGGGGCCAGGACTTGGGAGGGGGTCCCCTGGAGCTGGGGGCTAGGACCTGGGGGCACATTGAGGGGCCCTCTGGGAGTGGGGGTTGGGGACTGGCATCTGGGGGAACACATGGAGTGGGGGGGGCCTGGGACCTAGGGAAAAGGGAGAGACCCCCTGGGAGGTGGAGAGGGGATGGGACATAGGGTTATGGGGGGGGTATCCTGGAGCTGGGGGGCTGGGACCTGAGGGCACATGGCGGAGCCCCCTGGGAGATGGGGGGGCTAGGACCTGGGGGCACAGGGAGGGACCCATTGGGAACAGGGAGGCTGGAACCTGGGGACACAAGGAGGGGGCCCCTGGGAGCTGAGGCATGGGGTCAGGACCTCCCCAGACTTAGTGGTCTCTTTGCCCTGCAGTTTTAGAAAGGGAGAAATGAGAAGTTAAGTCAAAAAGGCCCTGAAGTGAAAAGTAAAGTAAGTACAAGCCTTCGAGGTAGCATGCATGCACCTAAAGTTTAGTTCCATTGTCACTTTTTGGTACTGTAGCTGCCCCAGAGACGTGGCCCTTGTGTCTTCGTGGCTCAGCTACTGTCAATTCAATTCCACAGTTAGCTCCTGTGTGTTACTTAGGACTAAGTCAAGAATAGTCTTGCCTCTTGTTTGCTCTAGAACTAGCTGTTCTGAGAAGCAGTCACTTAGAGTCGTGAGAAAGTGGTTCTCTAAACTTTGTCCTGTTGTGTCATTTGAACAGTTACTATCTTCTTTTGTTAGATTTTTCTGCCTCTTTGAGCTCTCCCTATATTGTTCATTCCATTTCTTTTTTGTGGTCCAATGGCTGGTAGGTTAGCCAAGCTAGTATATTTACAGTCTTAGAGATGGGGAATTGTATCCATGTAGGTTCAACTGTGTGCTCCTCTCCACTCACCGTTTTTAGCTCACTCGAGTCTACGGAATCCATTAGGTACAGCACGACTGCCCCACCTCTTCAGCCTAGTCTGTCTGTCCTGTGTAGTTTAGAACTCAGTATCCCATTGTTTTTGTCATTGCATTGAGTTTCTTAATGCCTATTATATCAAGGTCCTCATCCATCTAGTTCCCCATCTCATTTTTAAACATCTTGCATTTGTATATAGTCAAGAATAAAAAATATGGTTAAGTGCCTGTTGTTTTTTTTATCCTTAATCTGACACCTTTCCAATTTTACAGAATTTATTTAACTCGGTGTTCTTAGCCTCTCCTTGTTCTAGTTCAATTGTAATTTGCATCCTACCCTTTACTGGATACACAGATACCTCTGTTTCAGAGTAGCAGCCGTGTTAGTCTGTATCCGCAAAAAGAAAAGGAGTACTTGTGGCACCTTAGAGACTAACAAATTTATTTGAGCATAAGCTTTCGTGAGCTACAGCTCACTTCATCGGATGCATGAAAGCTTATGCTCAAATAAATTTGTTAGTCTCTAAGGTGCCACAAGTCCTCCTTTTCTTTTTGCAGATACCACTGTGTTACTGATGAATCAGATATCTCTGACCGACTTATGTGCTCCTCAGCTCCTTGTTTCCTCCCCGCACTTAGTTTAAATACTCACCCGATACCTTATTTATTTTATATTCCTGCAGTCTCGTTCCATTTTGACAAATGTGGAACCTCTGAATAGGCTCCCCCTTCCCCAAAATGTTCACTGGTGCCAAATAAACTGAAATCCCTCTTCTTTGCACTTCTCAACCACGCAATCAGACTTTGAAGTTCCCCCTGCCTAGCTGGACCTGTTCATGAAACTTGAAGCATTTCAGAGAACGCTACCACTCAGGCCCTGAACGTAAGCCTTCTACCGAGTTTCTACTACCTTTTTCCTATCAGTGCATATCATGACCACAGATCTTCCTCCAGAACTCATCAGAAGTTTGTATAGGTGTCTTCATGATATCTGCTACTTTCTCACCTGACAGTGAAGTCACAAGCAGTTCTTAAAGTCACCACATACCCAACTGTCTGCATCCCTGATGATAAATCCCTTGCCACCACAACCTGTCTCTTTGGTGCATGAGGAGCTGTCAGTCTCCACTAGCTCAATTGGAAGGAGAGTCCCATCTAAGGGGGTATGTCCCTCCATCCCCCCTTGGTGCTCTTCCACCATGAGACTGGCTTCCTCAACTGGAAGATCGGGGAAGTCAGTTCTGAGGAGGGCCTGCTCCACAATGTTCCTATACAGTATCTATAAACAGTTTAATTGGTCTATGCTCTTCCAGTTCAGCAATTCTGGCCTCAGGATGCTGTACCTGGGCTCTGATGGACAGGGGATGCTTGTACCGGGTGCATACATACACCACTTGGCCACAAAGTGAACAATCACACTGTGTTCACTCTGTGCAATAAATTGGGTAGTGCCCACCCTGGCTAGTCAGCTGCTGGTCTTCTACCTCCATTACTAGATTGGGTTTTAACTGTGAGTGGGAAAGGATTTACTTGTTTATGGTCTGTTAATTATTCAAGGGGAAAGTTTTATTAGAGAGGTTTTAGTTTCTCAGTGTACCACCTAGTAATAGTTCAACATAGAGCCTGCTTCCCTCACTAACTGCTACACGATCCAAAGTCCCTTGTGCTCACTCAGTCTGGTGTCTTCTCACTCCATCTGGGGTCTCTCCCCACTGGAGAAGGGCTTCTTGCTGCCTAGCTCTGTAGATATACCCACCCTGAATAAACCCCAAAGGCCTTGAGTCCTCCCACCTGCTTAATAACTGGCCTCCCAAAGTCTGGCTTCAAAAGGCTACTGAGGAGGAGAAAGTTGTGCTGATGCCCCCCTGATAGCCAATAGCCGTGGGGCTAATTAACTAGTCATTAAGCCCGCAGGAGAGCAAGAGATTGACTTTATAGCCCAGCTGTTAGGACACTCACGTGGGAGACCTGTAAATCAGACAGTGGCGGGGATTTCATAGAATCATAGAATATCAGGGTTGGAAGGGACTTCAGGAGGTCATCTAGTCCAACCCCCTGCTCAAAGCAGGACCAATCCCCAATTAAATCATCCCAGCCAGGGCTTTGTCAAGCCTGACCTTAAAAACTTCTAAGGAAGGAGATTCTACTACCTCCCTAGGTAAAGCATTCCAGTGTTTCACCACCCTCCTAGTGAAAAAGTTTTTCCTAATATCCAACCTAAACCTCCCCCACTGCAACTTGAGACCATTACTCCTTGTCCTGTCCTCTTCTACCACTGAGAATAGTCTAGAACCATCCTCTTTGGAACCACCTCTCAGGTAGTTGAAAGCAGCTATCAAATCCCCCTCATTCTTCTCTTCTGCAGACTAAACAATCCCAGTTCCCTCAGCCTCTCCTCATAAGTCATGTGTTCCAGACCCCTAATCATTTTTGTTGCCCTTTGCTGGACTCTCTCTAATTTTTCCACATCCTTCTTGTAGTGTGGGGCCCAAAACTGGACACAGTACTCCAGATGAGGCCTCACCAGTGTCGAATAGAGGGGAATGATCACGTCCCTCGATCTGCTGGCTATGCCCCTACTTATACATCCCAAAATGCCATTGGCCTTCTTGGCAACAAGGGCACACTGCTGACTCATATCCAGCTTCTTGTCCACTGTCACCCCTAGGTCCTTTTCTGCAGAACTGCTGCCTAGCCATTCGGTCCCTAGTCTGTAGCGGTGCATTGGATTCTTCTGTCCTAAGTGCAGGACCCTGCACTTATCCTTGAACTTGGATCTCCCATATCATCCTAGGTGAATGCACTAAACCCTGGGCTACTGGTACAAAGAGGGAGAGGTACCATCACTACTATTTGTACAGATTAGACCTGCTGTGAGCACACCTATGGGATCAGGCCCCACAGGAGAAATAGGCAGAGGAACAGCTAGTTTGTGAATTCCAGTGGGGCTTAGGCATGGGAATTAAGTGCTGAGCAGCTCACCAGTGTCAGGATTTACGTAGGTTTGCACATGCCCAGCAGCAGAAATTTAGGCATCTGGGGACTTTACTGGTGGAAACTTAGGGGCCTAGGCCCAGATTTGTAAAGGTATTTAAGCTTTAAGCACCTAATTTCCATTGCAATTAATGGGAGTTAGGCACCTAAATACAGTTTAAAACCCAGCCCCTAGGTACATTAGGCACCTCCAGGATTAGGCAGCAGCTGAGCTGGTGGTTCTGTGAAAGCCAGTGGTGCTAAAATGTTGGATTTAGATGCATAAGTGACAGTTAGGCACCTACAGGCCCCTTGTGAATCTAGCTCAAAGGGCCTAACACAATACTTAGTTTAAGGGGCTCAGGCTGGTTTTATGCTTCAGAGGAGCACAAAGGGCACGTAGCTGACCACAGAATCTGGTCCTGAACCCAGAAAGTTCAATTACATTGGCCTGGTGATATAATGAAATCTGGTCTGCTGCTCCCTGTGCTTGAACTGCTCCATGGATAACGAGGGGACTGCAATCTCCCAGGCTCTCCCTATGGCATCTTTCATAAGCACTGGATTCATCTGAAAAAACAAAACATAAAACAAAAGATGCATATTCCACCACTTTATAATTTAAAGTATATGAAATTTGCACGTACAGTAGATGCAGTGCAATTGTGAAGTTTATGAGAGTTATGCACACATAAGTAAGAAAAGAGCTGAGTATATTTAGGAGCCTGGTCTTTGAAAGTGTCGACTACATCTCATGGTGGATAAGCACAGAACAGGCCCAAATCTTTAAGGAAGTAAGAATAGACTCATAAAATGTTTTGGTGAACACATTAGTTTTATTGGAAGGCAGTAATGTTGACTTAAAATATTTAGGTTTTCAGTTTGACTTAAAATACTCACATAGACTCAGTGTATCCATGTGTTTAGGGAATTAATAACTTGACATCTAAAAATTACTTAATATTTTTATATATGACAGCATAAGGAAATTTTCTTTTGCTTATCTACATTTCAATCTCTTTTGCTTGGATTTCTTCTGGGATCTGACCTATAAAAGCAACTGGATTTATGATATAATAAAATTTAAAATAGACTTAAAACATATATATGAAATTGATAGTGTTTCAAATATAGTCTCAGACCTGATCATTTTTATTTTTTGCCAGATGTGGTACTTTTACATCAAAGGTCAAATAGATGGTTTATAGATAAACTCACAAAGGAAAGTAACTGCACAGGGCCACCTACTGTTCAGTTTGAGAATATTGTTGTATTCTTTGTTTACTGCTGGGAAAAGATTAACCAACAGAGATTGTTTCAAAGAGCATTGTGAGTCCCTTTTGCTGATCACAATTTAGGGTTAAATACACAACAGTTGACTGCTGGGGCCTTTGTGATAATATGAGTCACCATTGCCGTGTTTGGAGTAAGAATTAACAAAGAGCCCAGAGGCAAGTTAATAACAACGGGTTTTATTTAAAGTAATAAGAGCATATTCAACTTGGCTTCGCTGAAACTGCACAAAAAAGACCGAGGAGAGCTTATTCCATTTCTGTCCTAGAAATTGCACTCACAGAACAGCAAAGGTACATCTACACTGCAAAACAAAACCCATGGCAGCGAGTCTCAGAGCCCAGGTAAATTGACTCAGGCTCCTGGGGCTCCCGCTTTGGGACTAAAATTAGCAGTCTAGGTGTTCCCACTCAAGCTGGTGCTCAGGCTCTGAAACCTGGCGAGGGGAGTGGGTCTCAGAGACTGGGCTCCAGTCTCACTGGGAATAGCTACACTACTCTTTTTAGCCCCACAGGCCCCAGTCAGTTGACCTGGGCTCTGAGAGTCGCTGCAGGGGGGATGGAACTTATTTGCAGCGTAGACCACGGGGTGGGCAAACTTTTTGGCCTGAGGGCCGCATTGGGTTTCAAAAATTTTATGGAGGGCTGGTTGGGGAGGGGTGTGTGGCCCGCCCCTCCCATCCACCCCCTCCCAAACTTCTGCCCCATCCAACCCCCCCCCGTTCCCTGACACCCCCCCCGGAACCCCTGCCCCATCCATCCACCCCTTCTCCCTGTCCCCTGACTGCCCCCCGCCACCCCATCCAACCCCCCCTTCCTGACTGCCCCCACGAAACCCCTGCCCCCATTCAACCCCCCTGTTCCCCGCCCTCTGACCGCCCCAACCCCTATCCACACCCCCGCCCTCTGAACAACCCCTTGAACTCCCCTGCCCTCTATCCAACCCACCCTGCTCCCTGCCCCCTTACCGCGCAGCACAGAGCATTGGGTCAGGCCGGGCTCTGCAGCTGCACTGCCCCAGGAGCTCGCAGCCCCGCCACCCACAGCATTACGCCGGCAGCGCAGTGAGCTGAGGTTGCGGGGGAGGGGGAACAGCAGGGGAGGGGCCCGGAGCAAGCCTCCCGGGCCGGGGCTCAGGGGCCGGGCAGGAGGGTTCCACAGGCCGGATGTGGCCTGCAGGCCGTAGTTTGCCCACCTCCGGTGTAGACCTACCCCAAGTTGCAAGCATTACATCAACAGAACAAAGTTTTCTTCAGCTAATCACACTGTGAAAGCATGACACTGTTGCTAGCTGCTTGTGGAAGCTCTTGCTTCAGAAAACCCTTTGACATACACCATAGTCATCACTCATTCTTCAGTCTAGGGCTCTATCTCCAGCCTACTCTCGTGTTATTTTCGATAAAAACATTGGGAATTGTTTTATTTATTTGTTTTTATTTCTAATAAATATATCCAACCAAGAACCTATTCTGGGCTCAATCTGCCTTTGCCAAAAATTAAAAATAAATCAAATCCCAAAGAAATCCCCCTCCTTGTCTCTACCTCTATTGGTGGGGGTCTCACAGGGCTGTGTGCTCAGCCCCCTTCTCGTCTCTCTCCACCTCTGTCTTCCTCAATCTCTGGCTGTTTACATTGCAATGATGGTTCTGAATACCATCTTTCTGCTGATGACTCAAAAATCTGCCTCTCTGACTTGGAGCTGTCTCACTCCATTCAAACTAAAATTTCAGCTTATCTTTCTGACATCTCCTGAACGGCCAGCTATCAACTAACACTCAACATGGTCAAAACCAACCTCCTGATCTTTCCCCACAAAGGGTCCATACCAACAGTGGTCAACACCACTGTCCTCCCTGCTTCTCAAACCCAAAATCTTGGCTTTATCTTTGACTCAGCCCCCTCCTTTGTCCCACACATCCAGGCTATGTCAAGATCTTGCTGATTCTTCCCGCACAACATGTCCGAGATCTGACCTTTTCTTTCTGCACACACTGCCAAAACTCTTCTCCAAGATTATCTCACACTTTGACTGCCATAATCTCCTCTCTGGCCTTGAGGTTTATAATCCTGCTCCACTCAAGTCCAATCAAAACACAGCTGTTAAGATCATCTTTTTGGCTCACTGCTCTGATTATGTCATCTTCCTCTTCAAGTCCGCCCCCCCATGGCTCTCCCTCTTCCATTGTGTCAAACACAATCTTCTTGTACTAATTTATGAGGCCCTCAACAGTTTAGCCTCACCCTTCCTATTCAACCTATTCTTTTATCGGAAGTTTGACTGCCACCTTCACTCTGCCAATGGTGCCAGCTTTGATTTCCCACGTCGCCGCTTCTCCAAAGAATCACTTTTGTGCTTTCTCCCATTTCTCCCTTATAAGTGATTAAAAACTCCCAGTGACAATCTGAAAAACCATCACTCTGCTTCCCGCCAACTCCTTCCTCCCAACTCACCTCTTCCCAAGTGCATTCAGTAAAGTTCAGCCTGATCATGGCTAGGCAGGTGGCAAGCTGTGATCATTGCTGTCTTGAACAGCTATGCATGGGGCACATCCTTTTATGTTTGTTACCCTGTTGCCCCTACCCCTAGCGCCTCCACCAGCTTGTTTGTCTCATCTACTTATTGTGTCCTGTCGTTTAGACAGGAAAGCTCTTTGGGGCATGGACTGTCATTTATTATATGCCTGGACAATGCTTAGCACAATGGGACCAACCTGGTTGTCATGTTTAGGCTCTACTACAATAGAAATGTTAACTAACATAATAAATAAAATAAATAAATAATAATAATATCTCAACATTAGAGCTCCAATCACAACAACGTCTTAAATGCAGTTAAATCCTGAACTTCTGTTAGTCTTTCTTTCAGAGGTGGTGCTAAATTTTTTATCACAGGCTATGTTCATTGTGTTATCAATGTTTGGTTTCTTGGATTGAATTTATCTCAACACAAATTAGTGATAAATTATTATGAACCTATTTTGGACATCTCACTGTATGCTTTTGGCTCATATCCTAGCCATTTCCCCAGCACCAGATAGTTGACTTCAGTTCTAATTAATGATCAACTGTTGTCCATGTAGTTAGGATTTTTGGTTTCTAGCTCTGGCTGGGTAATCTAAACGCTTCCCAAATCCAGATAGCTGGCTTCAATTTATATTATGATTTTAGAATTGATGTGATAGCTGGGATGCTTTCCTGGATCTAGATGAAGATTTTCTTTTTCTACCTTCTTGATTAACGGACTTACTACAAATCCTACCATTTAAAATGCTAAGATACTAAAACTAAAAAGTATTTAGCTTAAATTTTTCAAGAGTTACTGTTTATTTCATATTTCTAGGAGTGGGTTTTTTTCTTTTCTTTTTCTCTAAAACTACCAGGTTCTTTGATTGTTTTATTGTGTCTTATCTTCCATCTGTTAACAGAGTTGAGTTAAGTTCAGAATTTGGCTTTTTCTTGGTACATACCATTGTGTGTATTTTGAATTTCATATACTACTTGTCACCTTTGTCTGGTTTGTCCTCATCTGTTCCTCCACAAATGCAAGTCAACAACACACTATTCCATTTTGTTGCGAGCACGTTCTTTCCATTTCTGGCCAAAGAGTTTTGTCATGGGATTGGCCCAGCGCATTTTTGGTTTGCCCAGCCATTGCTTGTGGTCTCTGGGGCTCCAGTCACTGATGTGTGTTGTCCGCCTATTGTCTTGTCTGCAGACTACATTATCTGCCCATCTCCACACTACATCGTTCATCTCTGTACGCCTTCTGATCTCCTCATTTGGTATGTGATCACGAAGCAATAACTTACACATTCGCCTTTCCATTGCTCTCTGGGTGAGAGCGCTTCCTCCGCTTTGGTCATTGACCAGCTTTCCCTCTGTATATCATTGCTTGCAGAACAGTGGAGTTAAACAGTTCTTTCCTTTCCTTCATGGGCAGTTCACATTATCAGATGTCTTTATTTTGTTGAAACTTGCCCACCCCACCTTTCTTCTCCTACTGTATTCCCCTTCTAATGAGTTGTCTCTATCAGCTGCTGACCTTGGTAAATATATTTGTCAACCTCCTCGATTACTTTCCCATTTACAGTGATGATTCCTGCCCCACAACAGTAATTCTGCATCCACTTCATCTTCAACGTGTTCACTTCCATATACTACTTGGTCAAGCATATTTTATTATTATTATTGTATTACAATAGCACCTAGGAACCCCATTTAAGTATCTGGGCCCATTGTGTTAAGTTCTGTGCAGGCAAATAACAAAGACAGTCCCTGCCCTGGAAAGATCACAAACTATGTGTCAGGTTGCAATCTGCACATTTTCATATCATAGAATCATAGAATATCAGGGTTGGAAGGGACCTCAGGAGGTCATCTAGTCCAACCCCCTGCTCAAAGCAGGGCCAATCCCCAGTTTTTGCCCCAGATCCCTAAATGGCTCACATCAGTTGGTGGTGGTCTTAATCTTAGGCAGTATCATCACCTTATATTATCCAATCATTGGGCATTCTTAACTGCAGATGCAGTACCCATCACAGCTTTCATAGCACCATGTTCCTTCCACTCTATCGAATATCCCTAAGCCACTGTTTAGTGGCTCTTCTGTCAGTCACAATCATTAGCCCAGTAAAAATCAAAATTCTCAGATTCATTATTATCAAAGTCTCATTTTGCAATATAAACTTGTAATCCAAGTTCCAACTGTGTTCTGCAGCCTCTGTCATGGGGGGCGGATCTAGTTTTTAACTACCAAGGCAGCTTTTACCAATTATTTTATTGTCCAACACAGTGTGCATATTTGGGGGCTAACAGAAACCTTGCTTGAATTGGAAGACACTTTCACTGACTTGAGTTCTCTGATTCAATCTGGCCTTCTTATCAAACAACATTTAGTCTCATAGACTTTAAGGCCAGAAGGGACAATCGTGATCATCTAGTCTGACCTCCTGCACACTGCAGGCCACAGAACCTCGCCCATCCTCTACCAAAACAGACCCATAACCTCTGGCTGAGTTACGGAAGTCCTCAAATCATGATTTAAAGACTCCAAGTTACAGAGAATCCACCAATTACTCTAGTTTAAACCAGGAAGTGACCATGACCCATGCTTCAGAGGAAGGTGAAATACCCCCAGGGTCTCTGCCATTCTGACCCCAAATATGGCACTCATTTGAACCCTGAGCATGTTGGCAAGACCCACCAGCTAGATACCCAGGAAAGAATTCTCTGTAGTAACTCAGAGCCCTTCCCCTCTAGTGCCCCATCTCTGGCCGTTGGAGATTTTTGCTACTAGCAGTCGCAGATGGGCCAACCTCATCAAACTTCCCCTCCATAAATTTATCAAGCTCAGGCTTGAAGCCAGTTAGGTTTTTTGCCCCCACTGCTCCCCTTGGAAGGCTGTGTCAAAACCTCACTCCTCTGATGGTTAGAAACCTTTATCTAATTTCAAGCCTAAACTTGTTATTTAAACTGATGGCCAGTTTATATTAATTTGTTCTTGTGTCAACACTAGCACTTAAATCACTCCTCTCACTCCCTGGTATTTATCCCTCTGATGTATTTATAGAGGGCAATCATATCTCCTCTCAGCCTTCATTTGGTTAGGCTAAACAAGCCAAGCTCCTTGAATCTCCTCTAGTAAGGTAGGTTTCCCATTCCTCCAATCATCTTAGCAGCCCTTCTCTGCACCTGTTCCAGTTTGAAGATGAAGGGCCTAATCCTGACACAATTTGCAGGACGAGGCCCAGTAGGGATACTGCCCCTCTTTTCAAAGTAAATAAATGGATTTACTTTGATGGTAAATTCTTTGGGGGCAGGGACTATCGTTGTATATGTATGTACAGTGCCTAGCACAATGGGGTTCTGATTCCTGACTAAGGCCCCTAGTGCAAATAAATAATAATTAACATTTCCTTCACAAGACAGTTCTCTGGGGTGGAGAATGGTTTTATCATCATCCCACAGTGTCATCTGTAATTTAGCATCTTCCTCCTCGAGACCTTTTTAACTGTATTTTCTTAATCTCTTCATTCTCCTTCCCCTGTTTGGACAGATGAATGCTCCATCTCACTTTTCTTAAGATTTCTGCTTTCACCATGATACATTTAATCTATTGCACTTTATTAACGATCCTGTTCATAAGCAAAATTGCACCCTCAATTTAGTTACAACCTGAGGGGGTAGAAGGCATTGATTTAGCAATGCAAATGTCTTTCTCTTAACTTTTTCACCTGCTTTTACTCTGAGACATCAACCTAGACTTACAATGAGGTTCCATAGAAACCTATAGCACCTCAGGGTCACTTCCTATTTAGCAGATGTGTTTGGGGATTGTGCAGTATAGCTACATTTAGAGAGAGAGAAGAGCATGCCCTCTAATCCAGCCACTGAGGCGACAAATAGATTTCAGTGCTGTGATGAGGAGGGTGGGTTAAAAGTGACCGTTAATCTCTTCTGGGAGATTTTCGTACAATAAAATTGAGGGTGGCTCACCGGTGGCTGCTTTTAACCACGACCCTTTATTGAAAGAGTTTTCACTGTTGGTTTTTGGAATCAAGATTTTTTATTTTTTCCTTTTGACTTTTAAGTGGATTTAGTGCTTGTGAAAAGTGCCAGTCTGGCAGCCGAGGCTAGTGATTTGCTCCATTTATCAATAGAACTGGTACACAGGGATGGCCTTAGGCAAAATGATGCCCTGGGCAAACTTTCTTTAAGTACTGCTCCCTGAGCAGTGGGCGGCCGCACACAAGCAGAGCAGCAGCAGGTGGAATGGGGGGGATGCGTGTGAGTGCCTGACTCACACTCCACAGCCCCCTTTATCCCCTCCTCCTACCTCCTAGGTGGGCACGGCCCTTCTGCAATCTCTAGACCGCAGCAGCCCCTCCTCTCTCCAACCACGGCACCCTGGGCGGTCACCCATGTCACCCACCATAAGATCGGCCCTGCTGGTACAACACCAGCAGCAGTGCAGGCTTCCCCCACTCTTTTCCAACAATGAGCCTCAGATGTGACCTAGAAAGACCATCTCGGGGGATGACATGGTGAATCAGTCTTCACTCTCATTTAGTCTCCTAATAGCAACTGCCATTTACTGAGATGGTACCATGATATGGATACCTATCCATCAAGTGCTAACTTAAGTAGAGTCTCTTCCCCATTGGCTCTGTTTAAAAGTTTTACTTTATTGCTGTAAAGAGTTCTATGAAAAGTTAATAACAAACCAACCAGTTCTGACACCCCCCAGTCATTCACACAGGCCACAGAACTGAAAAAAAGAAAGAAAGATTTTTATCTGATGTGGGTTTGTCCAAGGGACTGGAGAAGGGTAAGAAAAAATAATTGTGCTTTCCTTCCCTTCTCAACCCTTCCACGACACTTCTCTCCTTGTCAATAGTCAGTTCTCCTGTCCCACTTTCTCATTCTTCTTCCCTCTCCCAGACTTTTGTTCTTTTGAAGAGGCTTATTAATGAGCATTAATTAGCATTTCTGAAACAAACAAAAGACATGCAAAGAGAAAGGGGAGTTCAAAACAGAAGCAGCTCAGCTGTTTTTACCTTAAAGTTCTGAAGCTGGCCTTGAATCCTGTGGTCAACCCTGAATTTCACAGCATTTATGACAGCCGCTGAATGCTTCTGGTCAGGCTTCAAGACTGCTGCTCCTTTGAACATTTGAGCACTGGTTAATTTTTTAGTGTTGTTCAATCTTTTATTACCCTCTCTCAGCATCCCACACTGCAGAGTTGTGGCTAACTTACTACAACACCCTAAACGAAAAGGAGTACTTGTGGCACCTTAGAGACTAACAAATTTATTTGAGCATAAGCTTCCGTGAGCTACAGCAAATAAATTTGTTAGTCTCTAAGGTGCCACAAGTACTCCTTTTCTTTTTGCGAATATAGACTAACACAGCTGCTACTCTGAAACCTACAACACCCTATTGTCCCCTAGTGTAGATTTTTTTGTTTTCTTTTTAACGAAGCTACTGAATGCAAACTAAAAGTAAACCCGGCTGAATGCTGCAAGAACGGTCTGTGAACATTGGTTCAAATGCCAAAGCTCTTCATTTCAGCCATGTTCATATCCCTTTTTAGTCAATATTTGTGAACATTTGCACATATGTTTATGGAATGGCTGTTCTTCATCCAAACAACCATATTCACAGGCAAACGAGGGTATTCAGGCATGAGCACAGGCACATTCATTGTTATTTAGCTATTTCCTGCTCATCATTGCTTAATCTCTTATTTTTAAAATTTCAATCCAATCGGGGAAAGAAGCAATCCCCAGCAATTTAGGGGACCAGTCACACACTCTGAATAAGAAGTAGATAATAGTTAAAATGAACAGTTCTCCTTCAAGTGTCTTCTGCCCAACCCCATTCTAGTGCAGCCTATGAACGGGAATGCTCAGAATCCATTTCCAAGAACTCCAGTTACAGGTACGTAACCTTCATTTTGTGAAGGTGGATCAACAATTTCCCTTCTATCTGGCAAATATTTACAAGGAATGAATGCACTTACAGACATTTGGATTGATCTGTGAATGGTTTGTGACCAAGAAAACAGGGCTACACTTGTCTGATAATTTATTTGTAAAGAATAATTCAATTAGCCATAGTAATAAGGTCAATTTACTTATGCAAATTAAGTAATTAAGATGCCAATCCTCCAAAAATTTATTCATGTGCTTAATTTTACTACCATGAGTAGTCCCTTTTTAAGAAAAAAATTCTTCATATTTATATAATTTCTTCCACTTGAGGTTCTCAAAGACACATTAATAAATGTGTGACCTGTGAGGTATTTGTGCCTCACTATACTCACCTATAAAATGGGACTGAGAGATCTGATACTGAAACTTGACTTATGTGAACAGTCCTACTGTTTACTCATACTCACATCACTGAGGGTTGAAGGACAAGGGCTGTTTTAACTTCTCCTGCTTTATTACTCAGCGGCAGATGGGGATGCTCTGGAAAAAGGGCATTTCAGAGAGGCAGCCACTACGAGCCCTAAGAAGGCACCACACACAAAATCCTAGGTAGAATATGATGAGTAAGAACACACCTAAAAGTCTGTCCTCCTCCTCCCTCTGCCATATACGGTCTTGGGGAAGAAAGGAACTGAGAGAGAAGCTACTTGGAGACTGCTGGCAGGAGCCAGGGGACAACCAACTACCATGGGAGAGAGGCTGGAGATGAGACTCCATCAGGGTTACGCCTCCCATCCCAGTGCCTCTAGACCCAGAACTATGCAGGTGAGACATCCATGGTGCCCTGTGAAGATGGCTCATGTAGCCTTACCCTTCCTGGAGCAGTGGGAGGAGTGCTTGAAAGAGTGACCCACAGACCAGAAGTGGCAGCACCCACTTCTTTCTACAGTTTTCACTTTAAAAAAAATCTTCCCCCTCTGCTGATTGGCTGTTTGCTCCAACTCCCTCCCAATCCCTGTCTCACCGCCTGTTCCCTTCACCGTCACTCCACACTCCCCTCCCTCTGAGCCCTACTCCTATGTCCCTTGACTCCTCCCTTCCGCCTTCCTTAGTATTTCTGGTTAGCTAATCTCCCCCAAACAAAACCCCACCCAATTTTTTTCCAAAAAGTGGTGGCACTAACTAGACTTACACGGCCCAGCCTTTGGTTCACCTTGCTGGCATGTTCTAGTCCTTCCCCTAATCTCGTCTCTCTTCTCTGTTTAGACTGCAAGCTCTTCACAGCAAACCATTCTTTACTCTACATTTAGACAGTGCACAACACAAGGTCCCAGTCTTGGTTTAGGATGCCAGACATCACCATATTACAAATAAATTAATAAATAAAATAATAATAAATTCCATATAAGTGAGCCTTCAGCTGAGTGAAAAATCAAATTGGTGAAGCAATGATAAATTACAAGCAATCAACAGTGAACTAATTAAAACAACAATATCTCGAATGTAGCTCGAAAAAATGAATGTAGATGTTTAAACACAGCATTGGGCTTCTAAACAGAGAGTACTTTGGTGAAACAGAGATTTAGATTGTGGCACTGGCTAGGCTGGCATCTATCTATGGCTATTTTGATCACTGAGATTACTTATTTATTCAAATACACCTGCCTTTACCATTTTCTTGTTAATCATCCAACTTCTATTTGGAAGTTTATCCACCTGTAGAATCTTGCCAAAATCCTGCATTGTGAGCTATCTGGGGCAGTGTCTGATTATGCTATACTTGGTTGTATAGGGCCTAGATCCCTGTCTGTGGTCTCTGGTGACTACTATTCCCTGGCTCCCTAGACCATGGAGGTCCTTGGCAACTCTCACAGTTTGCCCCCACCTCTTTCTGCTGAAGGCATATTTTTCCCATTGATGGGAATCCACAATAAGAGCTCTTAGGTCTTGCTCAGGACTATCTCTCCATGTTCTCCTTGGTCAGCCATAAGGTCTGGCACCACAAGGATGTGCTCCCAAGAGGATCCTAACTGCATGCCGTCCCCACTGAAGTTATTGGGATTTCACTACATTTACTATATTTGGTTCTCCAGGTACCTCCAACAGTTCCATATTAGATCTAGGCACTACTGCAACATAAATAACAACAGAGTAGTTGAAAGCCCAGGGGCAGTCTCTTTAAATGCTGTACAGGCCTGCAAAATTATTTGTTCATTGTCAAATAAGGCTCTTTATTGCCAATCTTATTCTGCTGCTGCTTTGAAAAGGCCTAAATCTTTTCTACTTCTCTAAAGTCACTAAATCAGACAGATCAAGGCAAGACTGCTCATCTTTTGAAAATCGTAGATAATCAAAATTGGTTTTCCTTCTCAGTATCTAGTAAAGTATCAGCTAATAAATGGGGTACTTTCCTTAAGTTCTTTGTTAATAAGATTAGTAGAGAAGGACATCAATACCTACAATAAAATATTGATTATACACCATTCATTGTTAACATTGGCAAAGAAAATTCCATCTCATATCAGGAACATAGGAGACATGGTGTCCATTGAGAATGTTCATAAAATGACATTATTGATAATCCTACTATGCATGCAATAACTTAATCATTTATTTCAGACACTACCCACCATTTCTCCTTTGCTTATACATTTCAATCAGAGTGGCCATATTCCGACCAAATTTAAAAGGTACCGTAGCAATCCTCAAAACTCTTTTCACCATAAAATTTTATTAGGATTGAATGCCTGTAGCTCACTTTCCTTGTGTGTCTAAAATTTACAGCCATTTTCTACCCCGTTCCACATTTGGAGTTCACTTTGACATCAGTTGCCCAGATGAAAGGTAAAATGAGACCTTTAGCACTCTAGACGTTTAGAACTCTGCATGTAAAAATGCAAATACATATGCATAGGTGTTTGATCGCCTAGTCAGCACATATGATTGCTATGCCTGTGCATTCAGTCACAAATATTATACAAGAAAATGGCCTGTCAGATATGTAATTTAAGCAAATAAATGTGCACATATATTTGTGCATGCAATTGTGTCCACAGAGTTCTGAAATTCTGTCAGGGTACCATCTTGTTACTCATCTGACTCTGGCAAATATATAGATCATTTCCGTTCTATTTTTCTGGATATTTTAAGGGTTAAAATAGCCATTGTTAGGCTAATAATAAAATGTCTGCTTAATTCTGAAACTAACAACTTAACTGTTTTCATTGTCCTTATTTAAGTATGGATTTCAATACCATTGATCAAATAAAAAGGAATCATTAAAACTACTTCAGAGCAACACTGATCTATCAAGGATAGCTTATCCGATTTCGGTCAGATATTTTCCAACAGATATCAATTTATTTGTCTCCTAGCTAGCTACATCTGCCACTGCTAATCCCCCCACTGGGAGTCCTGAAAGCATCTATTTTAGTTCCAGTATCTGCATGTTTCCACTGAGTCACACTAGAAGTGAATTAAAAGCAACCTAATGGCCTCAGCCCCTCCTTATGGTCCTGATTAGCAGGATGGATGCAATGGGGGAAGCAGCCTGCACAACCCATGCCTCCTTACTCCTCTCCACATATACTAGGAAGTTTAGTGTGACTCCCTAAGGCACAATCTCTCCCTGCAATCCCCTTGGCCAAGGGTAGTTTCACCTCACTCTACTCAGGACAGGCCTTAAAGGGTTAGGGGGGAAATTTTCAAATTTTCAAAATGACTTTAGGATCCTAAATACTATTCTAAAAAATGACTTGGGCATTTAGGCCCCTAAATCACTTAGACCATTTTGAAATTTTCACCCTCAGTCTAGCCTGCAAAGCTCATATCTCTGCTGCTCTGTAACTTTAAATACCACATTGATTTTGAAGTTCTTCTGTTTACTTTTATATACTTCATACTCTTGCTTCTTCTCATCTAACCAATTTTTCTGGGCGTCAGAGTTGGATTAAGGTGAAAAGGGTTAAATCCACCAAGACATCAGCTCCCTCCTCAGACAAATTTTGGCCCACAGCCCAGCCCTTTCCCCAGTATGATCTCCCACCTAACTACCCAGATGGACTCCTGTCTTTCTCCCACTCTTCCTTCCAAGTGACACAGCTGGCTGCACCCACCTCAGCAGGAAGACAGCTGGCAAGAAGTCAATCAACCATGCTCTGGTCTGCCTCCAGGCATCCCACAGATCTTGTCTGATGTTACTTGAATCCTCGTTCCAGTTCACTCTAATATTCCAATCAAGCACTGCTGGGGACTCCACTTTCTAGGTTTAAATTCCAACTCCATAGATAGAAGGTCTTCTCTGTTTGAATTCGGCCAGTTTCAAGCAGAGAAGGCCTTGCATTCATCCCCTCCATATATAGCCTTGCCTCCTGTGATGCACATAGGTTGCACTGAATCGGATAGATTTTAGCTGCAAAGTAGCCAGCAATTTCCTCACATCAGGACGGGCGCATATCAGCAACCAAGAGAAGATTGTCTGGATTGACCAGGCTATTTTTCATCCAGAACAAATCTGGTGTTGGAGACTTTGCAGGCATTCCTGAGGTACTGGATACGCTGGGAGAAGTTTGTGCCGCAAACTCTGAGTGGAAGTGTTTTCAGTTTTCTGATGACACTTTATATCTCTGCCTTGTCCATTTCAGAGTGTGAGATCCAGTGTCTTTCCCTGTGACTGGGAGAAATTTACGCATGAGTCAGAGCAATTTGCCTGAGATTTGGTGCAGACAAAACTGACATGATTATAGAATCATAGGCATGTAGAGCTGGAAGAGACCTAAAGAAGTCATCAGGACCCAGCCCTGGACTTATGGTGAGACAGAGGCAGCAGCTCTCTCCAAGAAAAGATACTCATCTACTGTGTGTTACCGCTGTTTGTAAGTTAGGGGTCTGGTTCGATATGCAGCTGCTTTTAGACAATCAAATACTAGGAGTGACCTAGACTGTTTATTTCCATCTGCATCGGTCCCGAAAGCTGCAATCTTTTCTTTTGGATGCAAACCTTCCTACTATTCATTATCTGTCAGCTCACGATTGGAGTACTGCAATGCGATCTGCACCTTAAATCCATTCAGAACTGAAGTTAGTGAAGAATATTGCAGCTCGTTTGTGACGACTGGTATTCCTGGATCAGCCCAAGCTGCCCACTGGTTTCCAGGTGAAGTCTTAGGGCTTGTCTGTCCAGTGTGGAAATGAGCACCTGTGGGGTGTGAA
This sequence comes from Lepidochelys olivacea, assembly GCF_965140295.1. NCBI lineage: Eukaryota > Metazoa > Chordata > Testudines > Cheloniidae > Lepidochelys > Lepidochelys olivacea. The sequence goes on from NC_140414.1 coordinate 102,425,094, forward strand.
TTCTAACACGCGCCAACGTGTTGCACATAAACTGGCTCTGGACCCTCCTGGTGAGCACTGAAGTTAAAGTGTGCGAGGGCAATTCTAGTGCACACTGGCAGGGTCTATGCAGGCCAGTTAGTACACAACACATTGGTGTACATTAGAATTCACATCCTACTGATGCACATTGTTTCACAGTGTTGACAAGCCCCAAGATGTTGGTTTTTCAAACATAAAGCAAAAAAAGGTTTAGGACCATCCTAATGACAAGACTGCATCCCTCCCCATGCCATATTCCATAGCTGAGATTAGCAGAAGTGATCAGGCTGGAACTGCCCTGATATATAAGGGACTGATCCAAAACTCATTGAAGTCAGTGGAAAGATTCTTATTGACTTCAGTAGGCTTTGGATTAGGCCCTAAGAGAGGGAGTTGCTTGCAGGGCATTGACTGCAGGTGAATGCTCCTCAACTCAATTCATACTATCTTCAGGGCATCTAGAAAAAAGACATTCTTTTGCACTGGCATTTGGGGACAGCTAATGTGTCTAGTATGGGTATTGCTTTGGGGAATTAAAAGATGTCATGTAGTCACCGGGCAATGCTCTGGAACTACTCCATATGAAGCCAGTCAGGACTCTCGGGGAGCCTCCTCTCTCTGAGCAGACCGTCTCCAGGGCAAGAAGCTTACACAGCTTCGACCTTCCTGGGGCTGACCTTGGAGCATTCAGCATCCCCTTCTCATACTGTGCACTTCCCACAGCAAGTCCACACAGACAGGCTCCAGTGGGCCCGCACCCCAATTCCGCAGTCAGATGTGACTCTCAGCCAGCCAGTAAAACAGAAGGCTTATTAGATGACAGGAACATGGTCTAAAACAGAGCTTTTAGGTACAGAGAACAGGACCCCTCAGTCAGGTCCATCTTGGGGGGCAGGGAGTTCAGAGCCCCATCTGGCCTCCCTCCATTTCCCCAGCCAGCTCCAAACTGAAACTCTCCAGCCCCTCCTCTCGCCTTTGTCCCTTTCCCGGGCCAGGAGGCCACCTGATCTCTTTGTTCCCCAGCACCTTCAGTTGGCACCTTTACAGAGGAGGGGCCCAGGCCATCAGTTGCCAGGAGACAGGGTGCGGCCATTCGCTATGCAGACACCATCACACTGGTCCTCTAGGGCTCTATAACAATCACATACCCTTATCCCACCACCTAGAGACTTAAGAAATGCCTAGGGGAAACTGAGGCACCCACACAGTATTCAGAGGAAACATTAAGAACAGAAGAGCAGGGAGATTTTGATACATTTTGTTATTTGTTTTGCTTTCTGCTGGTTGTACGTCTTTATGATTGTGGGCAGTGTAAAATTGATGATAACCTTGACTATTCCTTTCCCTGCTTTAGGAACTGAGGTTTGTAAATATGGTAGGTAAATACACTGTTGTTACTCTAAAACCTCAATGGGCTTTTGAAATGAAGTGTGTTTTGTTTTAATTGCCCAAAGTGCAGCTTCTGCTTCTCAGGCAGTCGGGAACGGAGTACACCATTATTTTCAAAACCTTACACTGGCTCGGGTCATAGCTTTAGACTCCAAGGTGTTCAGATACCACAGCAATAAGTCTTGGTCAAAACACCAAAAGAGATTAGATCAGCTAATAAGAGAAACGTAGATAAAGCCCTTTATTGTCATTGTGGCACATGTGATACATAACATGCACTGAGGCGGCTCTAATACCCAGTTAAAACGTGATGTGTTAAACCAAAAATGGTACAAAAATGTTTTTTAAATGTACCCTGTTAGAGGCTAGACTAATGGCAACCTACGTCCCCAAGGAGAATAGCTGAATTCCACTGACTTCTTCACCATGAGTTTGAACTTTTGTGAACAGGAAAGAAGGGAATTTATGTGATTACAGCTTAACTGTCCATTAGTCATGTTTGGCTGAATGTGGAAAAGATGTCTAAATGACTTTTAGTCTAGACCACAACATTTTCTGGGCATTTATTTCTTGAGAAACAATATAGCAGATAGTGACAGAGTAGCTCCAGCAGAAAATTGCTATGGGACAGAATACTTAAAGCAGGCGAGATATTCTGGAGGAAATAAAACAGAAACAGAGGGATTAGTGTTATACAGATGGTCTAAAAGTGTGCTCTGAATGTGTACATGTTGGCTGTATTAACATCTCTGTCAGTGGGCTACAGTACATCGAGGGAGATGTCTACCAGCCTCAGTGAAACATGGCTGTTCTTGAAGCCCCTACTAAATTTCTTTACTCAGCCTCCTTTGGGAGTAAAAGCCCTACAGATCACTTACAAATATAAACTAGAAAAACATTCCTAGATTTCCACTGTGGCTACTACAGCATAGGCTCTAACAAGAAGAAAAGTATTTATTCCCCTCACATTGTAAAATAGCCACGCGCCTGCTGAAAACGGGGAACAGTGCTACACTCCCAAGTGCATCGGCCGTGGAACTCCAGTCGGAATAAATGTGCTTCTTTGGCGTAGTTGATAGTGTTGCTGTTTGAGATGCCCAAACATTACATTAAGTATAAAGAGGAAGCTGCCTCCAAGAAGGATAATTTTGATGTTGTTTTGCATTTTATGGGCTAACCTGTGGCATTTAACCTCAGCTGGGCAGTGCAAACCCGCGAGAGAGCCATAGCCCTCTTCCTCTCCTCTCTCCTTTGGGACAATTTGATCCCACTATGGAAGCCTGTAGTCAGCTGTCCCTGCTCCTTGCACAAAGGGGCAGGAGAAGTCTCCTTCTACCCTTCACCCTTGAATGAGGCCCATCAGGGAATCTGGCCCCAAATATACAGTATATGATTTTATGCCAATCCTAGCGTATTTTAATCGAGGGAATGATTATTTCCATATTTTTAGTATTATACACAGTTATAATTTGAATAATCTGGGAAACAAACTAATAATCAGTTCAACAAATATTCTTCATATAGACCCATATTAGATCATTCATAGCACCTTTCAGAGCATGCCATGATATGAGCCCCATCATATTGCCTTGACATAAAATCAAATTAAATTGATCTTATCACATAGCAATTAGCAAATGGGTGGTAAATATGGACATCAATTTGGATCATTATCATTCACTTCAAGTCACAATTCCATCTCATCTTCCTTATCTCAAAATGACACCAGGAGACAGACCTATTACAAATTGTTTTTGCCACATTCCAGTAAATGTGTGCAGACTGTAAGTGAACCTCATATAAAGAACCTGGCAGGAGAAGCTCATATTTGTTGCAAGCAAAAGTTTATATAAATTGAAGGCAATTATATCCCATAGGAAGTGTAGATGTTTTTGGTGCAAAACAGAGCATGGAAATGCACTTCTGCAGCTCTTAGATAACAATTTTAAATCAATATTTGTAAAAATAAGTACCATTAAACTCAGATGAGCAACTCCCTGATGTCATAATCTTTCCATTTTTTTTTCTGATCATTTATCAGCTATGTTGAGAGTAAAGGTGAGCATGACTAGAATATGAAAGTAGGAGAGGAAATCTGCAATAGGAAAGAAACTAATGTGAAGGTTTTTTTAAAAAAGCCTATTACTTACTCCTAATTTTTCAATAGTTTATGCTCATAAAGTTTGAAGAAAGACAGCACCAAGAATCTGTTTACTTATACACCTGTGTGACACTGAGCCAGAGAGGATTAAGCAACCAGAAGGCAAAGTGACCCAAAATGAAGCTTTAAGAACATATTAGAGAAGTATTGAAATGGTAAACAGGGCCATTCCTTGTAGGTAGATACCAAAGTCACATTAAGTAGACTAAATTATTTGAAATGTAAACCTATATTGTCAAAAAAATTGGAAGTAAATACTAATTGTTTTTGTCTATGTTTACCTATATCTGTTAGAAGCTTAACAATGTGATCTCATTAGCTTGTAGATGATAAACTTCTGTTCTTGTCTGTTACTATATTCTCTAGATTCAGAGATCAGAAGGGAATGTTAACATTTAGATGAAACTTGTGGTGTAATAATATCATTGTCTATATTTCTCTTTGAAGTTTGTAGTAGACTCTCTATGAACTGCTTGAATGGTTAATTACCTTATGCCAATGAACACATGTTACCGATGTATGCTAGGAAAAAAGGAATTTCGTTCAAAGCAGCAATGTGCATTAACTATTCTTCATCCAAGGAATGCCTGCTGTGATCACTTGCTACCAAGAGGCTTATCAGCTGAGCTTCAGGTATAAAAGAACTTTAGAGCCTGATCCTTTTTTATCTCAGCTCTGCTTAAACTTTTCCAGGGGAAGTTCAAGCCACAAGACTGAGGTCTCCAAGCCGACGCTGGAATATCTCTGCACATTTGCATAGAAGAATTTGACACATGGACTGCCTATTGGACTATAACCTAATGAATTGATTCTGGAAGGACTTTTATCAATCAGCATCCTCCCATCTCTACTATGAAACTGCCTAAGAACTTTATTCATATTTGTACATATAATGATCTTTTAACCACAGTAACTCTTTTTGTTCTTTTTTTAAAATAAATCTTAGATTAGTTAATAAGAATTGGCTGTAAGTGTGTATTTGGGTAAGATCTGAAATATCCATTGATTTGGTGGGTAATATGTCCGATCTCTTGGGTTTGGTAGAACTTTACAGATGGGGGAAAAGATTTTAAGTAATCCTCACTAGATTTGACTTGGCTATCTGGGTAGGAGCCAAAAGCTGGATTGCCTAAGGGGAACTGTACTTTTGGCTTCTTGGTAACAAGTAAGGTGTTACAGAAGCTGTTTTGTGATTGGCTTGGTGGATCTAAGTATAAGAATATTTGTTTGTACAGTTAGCACGATGGGTCCTGAAGCTGCTAGCCACCACAGTACCAATAACGAATAATAATAATTAGCTGCTATCCTTTACATTTTGTATCACGTAGGTGCAGGCCTCAGGAGACTAGCACACTGGCAATTTGACCCTCCCTTGGACAAAGGTTGGTCAGCCCAGGTCTGGGAGTTCCTATAACAATGTGCAGCAGCTTGCATTATTTACCATCACTTACCCATAGTTATCAACAGTGGTATCCCCAATACCATGGTAATTTCCTATTTTAAGCAAGCAGGGAGCACTCTGATGTTTACCCACTAATAAAATCTGTCTGTTGCTCCATATAACTATTTGTGGTGTTGCTGTGAAACACAAACACATTATAGATCTCAAAATTAAAAAAAAATATTACCTGATTAAAAAATTAGCATGGTACCTTTCAATAAGAAATACGTGTCGAGCTAGAATATTAGAGTGGGAGCGGGCTCAAACAAATGCGGCTGATATTTATAAACAAATGGCTTATAAGTAAGTATAGAGGATAGCAGTAGAGGTTCAAGTAACAAAATAGTATAAAATAGCATAGTTAAACCTTACTTAATTTTACTGTTGTTGAGAGCAGAAGCGTGATGATACTTTCGGTTGGATTTAATATTAAAGCATTGATCTGAAAGGTATTACTTTCATGAATGAGCAGTACAATTTCACATAAACTTAAGCAGTCCTGATGAATTATTCTTGAGGTCCAATTTAGTAAGATATTATGTGCTGGTGTAAAGTTTCTGAGGTTTATGTCCTGTGCACATATGCTTTTTTAAGAATTTAACCCAAGGAAAAGCCTTTGGGGCTAATGCTCTGGGAATGAGGCCCTTTTTATGTCAAGGGTGATATATGAACTGATAGCTCATGAAAGGTGAAGCTTTGACTAAGTTATCAGACTTTTACCTTTTGAGTTATGGCTGAGTGAGCCTATTTGACCGATTACATTTACTGGTATTGGCTGAACAGTCTGTGAGCTTGTTTATGTTACCAAAGAAAAGTGACAATATGGTCCAATTAAATGCCTTCAGCCCAGCACAACTAAACAAATTAATTTTCCATTCCAAATAGAATTTAACCTAAAGCAAGCCATGATTTATGTGAAACAAACGCTGGCTAGAGCCAACCGGTCTGCAGTCCTTATTTGTGGCCAAATTACTTTTAAAGCCACAAATAATAATTTGAGGTTGAATCAGATGAAAAATATTTACTATCAGAAAGAAACTGCTAGCGTCTATGCATAAGACAGCAAACATATCAAATCCAGTTAGACTCATTATGAAAAGTTCAAAGGGTCACAGAAGTTCATATAGCCAGTAACCACACTTACACATTCAGTGGGGGACAACAGCACAAACCTACCGCTGAAAGTTTGCCTTTTAGTTATGACAGTTATTATACAAGTGAAGGCGTAAAACAAAGATCCTTTAGTAAAGGAAATTTTACCTATTTCATAAGCAAGTGGTGGAAATTAACACCATTTTAAAGCCAAAAAAAAAACCAAACAAACCCCTACGTGAAGTTCACATTTCCTTTCCATCGCTATTTTTCCATTTAAAGAAAGGAGAAAAGTTCTATATTCTGTGCTGCAAGATCTCCCTGACTGCAAAGAAATTACTTTATTTATATTATTAATTATATTACAGTAGTTCCAAAGGACCCAATTAAAGATCAGGTCTCCTTGTGCTAGGAACTGTACACATATAATATTAAATTTTATTTGAATATTAAACAGACAACCCACAATAGTGTTCGCAGCTTCTATTTCTTTCCTCTTTCACATCCGTCCTTAAAGACTCATTATTTCCCCGATATCCACAAGATGTGAGTCAGCAATGATAATTAGTTTTTAAAAATACACTACTTTTAATAGAACAAGACAGGCACATGCCTAAACTAAGATCTATATCATCTTATTAGTACAACTCTAGTCCTTGCTCCCCATTTTCCTCATTCTATTTTCCCCACACAACCACCACTTTTCCCATCACATCTAAAACTATGCCCCAATCTTTCAAAAACTTACTCACATGTTTAACTTTAAGCATGTGAGCAGTCCCACTGAAGTCAAGTTAAGCACATGAGTATGAGCAAGACTGTAAACTCATTGGAACAGAGACCTTATCAGATTCTCAGCTGGTGTAAATCATAATAGCACCATTACTTTAAGGGAATTATACTGAATTACACCACTTGAGGCTCTGGCTCCTGGCCTTTAGGCTTCTCCTAAAAAGCACTCAGCACACTTCTGGGCACTGTAAAAGTAATTAACAACAAAAGCAACACTAAAGATCACATCACAATTTGCATAATATTGCCAGTGCCATCTCCTCTGTAAGAATCCCTCCTCTGTGCCACATTGTTGCATGGGAGATACATGAGCTTCTTTCTATCTGCTGTCATTTAAGTGGCAAAAAATAGAGTCCAGGCCAGGGCCGGCTCCAGCATTTTTGCCGTCCCAAGTGGCGAAGGAAAAAAAAAAGAAAAAAAAACCTGATTGGGCAGCCCCCGAAGTGGAAGGGAGGGAACGAAGGACCCACTGCCGAATTGCCACCGAAGACCCGGACGTGCCGCCCCGATGACGAATGGAGCTGCCCTTTTCTATTGGCCGCCCCATGCACCTGCTTCCTTCGCTGGTGCCTGGAGCCGGTCCTGGTCCCGGCAGTGCAAAGGAAAGGAAGATACGAGGGGAGAGGAGTCCTCAGAGGCCCATTCAGATCATCATCAGCAGCAGCAAACTGTATTTTTATTCTGTGCTGTTCTTTAGTGTTCAAAATTCCAGTCACTCTTTTGGTATATTTCACCTCAAACAACATGCTTCTATCCCAGCACATTTTTCTTTCCTTGGGATTTCTTTTTCCTCATGATTAATTATTATTATTTATTCTGTTTAACAGTGATCCCCCCCTGCCTTTTCCTTTCCCATTCAGCACTTACATATTATGGTGACGGACACCACATGTTAAAAAGATCAGATGGCTTTACACAGTAAGGCAGAAAGTTTATTGCTCAGCAGTAGAGACCTATGCAATTATTTACTTGAGTTTAGCAATCTCAGTGGTTGACGGAAATCAGATGGAGCAGGGGAGCTCCCCACTAATTAGGGCTGCTGCCTGGTCTAGGGCTCTGTTGGGGGTGGGTGGTCTTCTTCAGTTGCTCCTCTAGTGGAGGCCTGGGCTCCCTTCATACTCCCAAGAGGCAGATAGTAGGATGGTCCCTTTGCACACATACCCACTCAGGGATCCTAGATCCAGGAAGGGCAAAGAAAGCAGTTGTGAGTGATGATGGGGTGAGGGTGGGGGTGCTGGGAAGTGGGTGCTGACTGGAATGAAGGTGGGGAGAGAGAATGAGCTCTCCCCACCTTGTATCTTGCTGCTACCCATGACTCTTTCCAGCTCTTCTCCCTAGGGGCTTTTCTGCCAGGCTTGTGAGCCACATCAGTCCCCTCAGGACAAGGAGGAGTCATTTCAGCATCAATTCCCAGCCAACGCACGCGATGTGATGGGGAGTTGTGCTTCAACCAGCCAACCCCTGGGGGAAGGTGGAGTGCCCAGACCATGGAAGGAAGAGGAGGCGGCGTGCTCCCTCTGTATTTAGCAGAGGACAAGTGCTCGCATTGTATTGTAAGACTTGTGATATTTGATGGTTTTCTTAATGCTACAGCTCCTGGAATCATGTGATTACACAAGACTTTCGACTTTCATTGAAATAAAGGCCTCCCCAGGCTTTTCACCCATCCACCCCACATCACCCTCAGGCCCCACTGCCTCTCTCCTTTCCCCCATTGCCCTGAGGTCCCTTCCTCTGCCTTACAGCCCAGGCTTGCCCAGCTCCTTGCCTTTTGATCACGGCACCCTAGGCTGTCACCCAAGTTGTGCCCTCATGGTTGTGGTGAAAACCTTGGCACATGACTTCTAAAGGCTTAAAAACCAGAAGTCAAATAAAAATGTCACCATTTCTAAACCAATCTCATGAATTTTTGGGTCTTGACTCATGAATTTTGAGTTCATGGTCTGATAATACATTGCTATGCTCCCCTTCCTTAACCTCTGAGCAATATATGTTTATTCTATCACCTTCCTAGATCCTATCTCTCAGCAGCAACTTAAACCTCATTAAGTTAAGGATCCTAGGAGAAGGGGGTTCAGCAGATCTATCTTGGTAGGTCATTAGAATTAATTTTCTGTATGACGGGGTAAGTTTTACTAGATAGATGCTGTGGTTGCTCACTGTTTTTAGAAAGAAAATCACAGTGCAGAGTATATGACCTGTGCTAGTGTAAATCAACATTGCTCCATTGACTTCAGCGTAGCCATACTGATTTACAGCAGCTGGAGATCTGGTCCAAAATATAAATTACCTATTTGTGAAATCATAGAATCATAGGACTTGAAGGGACCTCGACAGGTCATCTAGTCCAGCCCCCTGCAGTCCTGGCAGGACTAAGCATTATCTAGACCATTCCTGACAGGTGTTTGTCTAACCTCCTCTTAAAAATCTCCAGTGATGGAGATTCCACAACCTCCCTAGGACATTTATTCCAATGCTCAACCACCCTGACAATTGGGAATTTTTTCCTAATGTCCAACCTAAGCTGGACTTGCTGCAATTTAAGCCCACTGCTTCTTGTCCTATCCTCAGATGTTAAGAACAACAATTCTTCTCCCTCCTTCTTGTAACAACCTTTTATGTACTTGAAAACTGTTATCATGTCCCCTCTCAGTCTTCTCTTTTCCAGACTAAACAAACGAAATTTTTTTCAATCTTGCCTCATAGGTCATGTTTTCTAGACCTTTAATTATTTTTGTTGCTCTTCTCTGGACTCTCTCCAATTTGTCCACATCCTTCATGAAACGTGGAGCCCAGAACTGGATACAATATTCCAGTTGATGACTAGTCAGTGCAGAGTAGAGCAGAAGAATTACTTTTCAAGTCTTGCTTACAACTCTCCTGCTAATACACCCCAGAATTATGTTCAGTTTTTTTGCAACAGTGTTACCCCATTGACTCATATTTAGCTTGTGGTTCACTATGACCCTCAGATTCCTTTCTGCAGTACTCCTTCCTAGGCAGTCATTTCCCATTTTGTATGTGTTCTACTGATTGTTCCTTCCCAGAGTGAAGTACTTTTCATTTGTCCTTATTGAATTTCATCCTATTTACTTCAGACCAATTCTCCAGTTTGTCCAGATCATTTTGAATTTTAATCTTTAAATTCATAAATGTTACAATCATATGCTTGTACTGGATAGCCCTGAATCATAAGCACCCAGATAGATACCACAGTGATGGGCATGGTAAAACAACCTAAAAGAATAGCATCTAGCTGGGATTGGCCTTGACTGTAGTTTTAACATCTGCTTATATATACTGCATCTCACAGGGTTGGTAATTTACATTTTGGACCAGATCCTCTGCTTGTTTAACTCCGTGCAGCTCTGTTGAAATCAAGGGTAGAACGCCGATTTATACTCAGAGAGAAATTGGCCTGGATTATACAGTTCTGACCATTTTTACAACACACTGTTAAAGAGGTTTGAACTGAGACCTTGAGATATGTCACCCAGGACAGTTTCTTTTTACAAAGACAGTATAAGCTACAACATTCTTTAGCGTTTATGACAGCATCTGCAGTCAATTAAGTAACAGATTCTCACAAAGGTATGTGCTTTCAGAAATCCTAGTGCAGTATTTATCAAACTAAATAAGAAAGGAGACATTACCCCTGTCTACAGGGCCCAATCCTGCAAAAGAAGGCAGAAGGAGTGGTATGAGTTTACAAGATGCCATTTCTGCATGGTGGCTTTTGAGACTAGATTCACATTTTAAAAATAAGACAAAAACTAGAAAGAACTCGCTGTGTTTGTTACACTGAGTTGTACCTTCATTAATACTATTTTAATATAAGAGTACTCATTAGCATCTTCCATCTAGGGATCCCAACCTGCTTTAGAAACATTGATAGCCTTTAAGGTAGGTGAATAGTAGTATCTTTATTTTACAGACAGGAAGCTGAGACACAAGCATGTTGTTTAGCAAGGTTACACAGGAAGCCTGTGGGCAAGGTAAGTATAGCCCCTCAGCTACCTGGCCCCTATTCATGTGCCTTAACTACAAAACCATCCTTCCCTCAAAGAGTTTTAAAGAGCTTTCTGTGTGTATAGAAATTCTTGCATAAATGTGTATCATAGATGTGGCATATCATTCTCAAAGAGGTTTAATCAATGTAAAGTGAAGATGTAAATCATTGATTAAAAATGTCAGAAGTGACAAGAATATAAGGTTACTCCTGTATTTTTTTTTCAGAATTCTATATGCAAATTTGCATACACTACAAAATGAACATTTTAAGTGAATGACTTAGACTCTCATGTTGAGATGAATGAGCCAAATTTGCATGCAAATTTTATTAGGAGGATATATGTGCTTATTTTTAGAACAAACAGCAAGTGCAAATCATTAGAATTTGCTAAAGCAATTGAAACTCGCAGCTCACTAAAACACAGTCTCCTCTGCCAATTTGTGCACACAAATACAAGTTGTGCTCTGCAAAAAATACACTGGCAGATTTCATGAAAACATTGGGATGTGTCAAATATATGGATATCAGGTTTTGCGGCATCGTTTGTAGCCTGACTAAATTAAAGTTACTGTACTTTTTAGTGCAACAAGGTTATTACTTATTAGTTTGACACACTCTGATGATCAAGATAGGAAAAGGAAAGGGAATCGCATGGTAGGACAGGAGCATGAATAGTTACTCATTGTGGACTCCATACAGTAAGTGAAGCAGAGTAAAATACTTGAGCAAGCCACAGTAGAGTATTGACAGCAATGGAAGAGTACCAGAATCATATACCAAACAGCTCCTGTTATCCAAATCTCAGTTATCCAAAACTCCCGGGATATAAAAACAAGATCATATGTCCCAATTAATAGTTCAGTTAATTACACTGAAAATTCCTTTGATTCTGAAACCTATATTTTAAATTTATTCAATTGCCCCATGACACTTAAATAATTAGGGTTGTACAGTACTGTATTTAGGACTGATCCAGGGAGGTACTTGGCACTCCTTGAGAAATTGAGCACACCTGGTTTCTGTTGACGTTATTTAAAAATGAAAAGGAGTACTAGTGGCACCTTAGAGACTAACCAATTTATTGGAGCATGAGCTTTCATGAGCTACAGCTCACTTCATCGGATGCATTCAGTGGAAAATACAATGAGGAGATTTATTGTATTTTCCACTGAATGCATCCGATGAAGTGAGCTGTAGCTCACGAAAGCTTATGCTCAAATAAATTGGTTAGTCTCTAAGGTGCCACAAGTCCTCCTTTTCTTTTTGCGAACACAGACTAACACGGCTGCTACTCTGAAACCTGTCATTTAAAAATGAGTGTGCTTTCGGTCCCAAATGATTCAAAACATAGAGTTTTTTAACTAGTTCTACTTAAAATAATGGGACTATCTATCTAATGTATCCAGGTTCTCATAGTACAGGGATGGATACCAGTATGAGCTCACTGTCATCTACCCAAAACTTTGTTGTTGTTTTAATATTTTTGGTTTTTGTTTGTTTGTTTTACTTCCTGTAAGGTTTAAATGAAAAATGTATAAAAATACCTGTTCTGAAAATATTACTAAGAACCACATACTGTCCTCTCTCCATGCAGTGGCCTTGATATCAACAAGAGTTGTCCAAACATCTGGAGGCCACCATGTAGGTGTAAAGGCACGATCTGCCTATAACAAGGCAATTGAATACAAATACCTTTTTCCTGCTTTCTTCTGGAATGTGATATTTATGCAAAGCATTTTATTAGCAAAAATTAACTGAATTAAGCTACGTTGCACCTGCAAAATGTTGAGGGCTTTAAGTCCATATTTTAAATATGTGAACCAAGAGCATTTATTGAAAACAGAATTGCTATTTTTTAAAAACTGGTACTGCACCTTCTCTGTCTATGTAGCATTGTTACAGTACTTGGATGTGAATTCATTTCAACTGGAATCTGATAGTGCCCTCTAGAGGTATTTCATTTTTACAGACTTTTGAAAACAACCATTTCCATGAAGGTTAAATATTCCATATTAGGAATACAATGTGTTTCTATTATGGGAAATATAAAGGAGCTTCATCTTTTTGGCATATGCCTGTAATATGCAGTTAGGTGCTTCTGTTCAGACTAGGGTTATTATAGAGAGCACCGTATCTGTTATAAATTAATACAGAGGGAGACAAGGTAGGTGAGGTGATATCTGTTATTGGATGGACTTCTGTATTACCTCATATACCTTTGTCTCTCTCATATCCTTGGACCAACACAGCTACAATAACTCTGCAAATAAATTAAACATAGACCATCAGAAGTATATCTGATTATCTATCTGTGAGAGAAACAAAAGTATTGACACCTATACCAAAAATAACAGGACATTTCACCATACAAATTATCCCCGGTGCACAGTGAGGGGAGAAAACCTGCACACTCTTATGGTTGGGTGTTATGGAGCAACTCAGGGCACAGGGCAATGAATTCCTGTAAATAAGCACTCCACTACTCCTAAAGCAGGCATACAGAATAAATCTCCCAATGCTTGCTCACCCCTGCTTGGGCTGCAAGAGTTCCTCTAGTCCTAGGAAAAAGAAAAGGAGGACTTGTGGCACCTTAGAGACTAACCAATTTATTAGAGCATAAGCTTTCGTGAGCTACAGCTCACTTCCTCAGATGCATATCGATATGCATCTGAGGAAGTGAGCTGTAGCTCACGAAAGCTTATGCTCTAATAAATTGGTTAGTCTCTAAGGTGCCACAAGTCCTCCTTTTCTTTTTGCGAATACAGACTAACACGGCTGCTACTCTGAAATCTAGTCCTAGGAGTAACTCCTACTTTGTTTCAGCAGAAAGAGATCAGAAGTGACCCACACTTGTTTAGCACACAGGGATAGGGATCACTGGAAAACTCTTTACAGCTCCCCATGCATGGAGTTGGTGGGGTAGAGAGAACTTTGCCCAGTGAACCCCATTACAGCTCCCTGGCTGTCTAACTTACTTTAGAGCTGTCACCTAGGGAACATCTTTGGACTGTATAGCCCCTTCAGCCTCTCTCCAGCTGTCTGTCATCCAGGGAAGAACCCAACCCCTGCTGGTAAATCAAGGGAGGCACTGTGCATGTCTAGGGCTTCCTCTAATGTCAGCCCAAAGTGCCCCACTGCCTTTTATAACAGCCAACCTCAGTGGAGTCAGTGACCCAAACCTGTCTGAGAAGGGGGAGGGATTTGGGTGGCCACAAGTGCTGTGCGAGGAAGTTGGCTCCATGAATGGGGTGAAGCCTCCCCTCTCAGGCTCCATGTAACCAGGTACTGCAATAGAGCCTGAGCAGGTCATTGAACTGTTGAGGGCTTTGCTGGGGCCAAGGTTTTCAGACATGTCTGGAGGAAGTTAGAAGCACAAGTCCCACTGAAAGCCAGTGTACTCGAAATCCCTTGGGCACATTTTCAAATCTCTCCCTTAGCCCTTATGATTTCCTGAGCTGTAAAATGGAGATAATAAAGCTAACAATATTTACTTCCCTTCAGACATGTTGTCTGAATTGAGGAGTTAGTGCATGTAAAGCTCTTTGAAGATATATGTATGCTGTAAGAACTTGCTAGTACCAACAGGTAACAAAGACAGCAACCGCAATTTAAGTGTTTAAGATTTAGAATAGGTGTGATAAGCAGCATCTTCAGAGGCTAAGCACCATCATCTAACGTTAGTTCTAACAGAGGCCTACTCCAGGATATTTTGATTAAAAGTTAGATTAAAACCTTGTATTTTTCTTGCCAAATAGACATCTTCCTGAGACTTGGTCAGTCTCAACAAAATCAGAGCACACATTGCCTAGGTATAAATGAATCCCAGACCTTTGTTTACATCATCTTCGTAGGGATTTTCATGCAAACAAGAAAACTTCAATAATTTGTTTTGACCACTTGCAGACTTAATGTCTCAGGCACTTTGAATGTGTAGGACATCACATGAAAACATAGCTGAAACTGCTTACAGGAGTCACAAATCACCAGCACACCAGAGCTGCCATTTTGGATCTGCAACATGGCTTCTGTTCACTCTGAATTTAGTTTTAAAAGGAATTAAAATATATCATCTCACAGGATCAGTATTATATCAACTTTTGCTGGAGTTTGCCAAACATGTCAAATTCTTCAAGTGCCTCGCTCTTTTGAGGAGCTAATTAAAATTAAAAGCATAACTAAGCAAAAGACACAAATTCAGTGCTGCAGTCTTTACTTTATCTGGCCTTACAATATCAGGATTATGTAAACTGTTCCAACTGTCATGATTCTAGCAGCACTAGTCTTCAAGAGACCTTGGAAGTTAACTTATTTAGCAGTATGACTCAAAGTTAGCAGAATTCCACTTGGCTTTATCTTATCTTTCTTATCTATGTATCTATTCATCTGCATTTCTAACATGCCTGTCAATGCAAAGGGCAATATGATCAAAGTTTCCAATTCTGCTACAAACACAATTTTCCTTAGTTTATCTAAGATCCATTGAATAGTCAAAAGCAAAGTTAAAGTATGATTATCCTTGTTGGACTTGTAATTGAAAACAAGATGTGCTTCCCATCAGTATGTAATTTCTGTGCACTGATCTGCTTCTTCCTAAAATGAAACAAATCCAAAGAGATTATCTTTCTAAGGATCTGATCACCTTTAAATGTCATATGTTCTGATATGGGTACATTTTGAAAATATTTGTGGTAATTCGAATCTCCCTAACATTAAAACAATCTTGTAAAACAGGAAAGATCTTGATCAACTTGAGTTTGATGCTCAGCAGAGAGGAACAAATGCACCCCTGATGCAATTCCATTGAAGTTACACCAAGGATGTATTTGATCCTTTATGTTTATCTATCAAGCTTCACAAGACATAATATACTTGTTCGTGAACCAAAAGGTTACAAGTTCACATATTTTTAGGAAATAGTCATGGGTATGTTTTCTCCACAACACCCCGATGTGATATGACTGATGTCAGGAATGTCTGAAGTGTCATCTGGATGATGAGCTGCAAAAGGAACATTATACCAGTTGCACATCCATTGAAGATCCCAACTCACTTGCAGAAAAGAAGAGGAACCAGTAACCCACCTCAAAAGGAGCTTTGTCTGTCTCTCAGTAAATGAACAATCAACCTCCAAGTGTTTAATAAAATATTGTTGAGTACTCATTTCCCACACTTTTCTCAACACAAACTTTAAATCTGGATATTCTAACTGTACCCAAAGATACATCCTTTACTTACTGACAAACTGCCTGAATAAGGGAAAGCTGAGCAGATAACCGGAGAGAAGCTAACCATTCAAAAAGATGTATGCTGGTGGGAGAGGACAGGGTATTGCATCTCTGGGTGTTCCCTCTCTTTCCCTCCCCAAGTTCATTCAGGCATTGTCTTATAACAGTCTTCTTCCTTCTTTCCCTTCCTTTATAGGGCATTTACTGTACCATATGACATTCACTTTTTCTTCCTTCATATATCGGCAGATGTTTGTTTTAAAACTTTCACTATTTACTCTGATTTATTAAATAACGTAAATATTTATGAAAATGTATTAATTATAATAAATTGTGTCCAAAAAGGAATCAGGGATATGAAACAAACAAAAGAAATCATTTATTAAAAGAAACCTGGGCCCTGTGTCCCAACTACAGCCATACACCAATGCTAAATCTCTATCCCTTTCCAGTCTGTGTAGAGGGATAAAATGAAAGTAGGAAGCTATTTCTAATAGATTCATAGATACTAAGGTCAGAAGGGACCATTATGATCATCCAGTCTGACCTCCTGCACAACGCAGGCCACAGACTTTCACTCACCCATTCCTGCGAAAAACCTCTCACCTATGTCTGAGCTATTGAAGTCCTCAAATCGTGGTTTAAAGGTTTCAGGTAGCAGAGAATCCTCCAGCAAGTGACCCATGCCCCATGCTACAGAGGAAGGGGAAAAACCTGCCAGGGCTCTTCCGATCTGCCCTGGAGGAAAATTCCTTCCCGACCCCAAATATGGCAATCAGCTAAACCCTGAGCATATAGGCAAGATTCACCAGCCAGATACTACAGAAAATTCTTTCCTGGGTAACTCAGATCCCACCCCATCTAACATCCCCTCACAGGCCATTAGCCCTATTTACCATGAATATTTAATTACCAAAACCATGTTATCCCATCATACCATCTCCTCCATTAACTTATTGAGTTTAATCTTAAAGCCAGATAGATCTTTTGCCCCCACTGCTTCCCTTGGAAGGCTATTCCAAAACTTCACTCCTCTGATGGTTAGAAACCTTTGTCTAATTTCAAGTCTAAACTTCCTGGTGGCCAGTTTATATCCATTTGTTCTTGTGTCCACATTGGTACTGAGCTTAAATAATTCCTCTCCCTCTCCGGTATTTATCCCTCTGATATATTTATAGAAAGCAATCATATCTCCCCTCAACCTTCTTTTAGTTAGGCTAAACAAGCAAGCTCCTTGAGTCTCCTTTCATAAGACAAGTTTTCCTTTCCTCGGATCATCCTAATAGCCCTTCTCTGTACCTGTTCCAGTTTGAATTCATCCTTCTTAAACATGGGAGACCACAACTGCACACAGTATTCCAGATGAGGTCTCACCAGTGCCTTGTATAACGGTACTAAAACTTCCTTATCCCTACTGGAAATACCTCTCCTGATGCATCCCAAGACCGCATTAGCTTTTTTTCACGGCCATATCACATTGGTGGCTCAAAGTCATCCTATGATCAACCAATACTCTGAGGTCCTTCTCCTCCTCCATTACTTCTAATTGATGTGTCCTCAGCTTATAACTAAAATTCTTGTTATTAATCCCTAAATGCATGACCTTACACTTCTCACTATTAAATTTCATCCTATAACTATTACTCCAGTTTACAAGGTCATCCAGATCCTCCTGTATGATATCCCTGTCCTTCTCTAAATTGGCAATACCTCCCAGCTTTGTATCATCCGCAAACTTTATTAGCACACTCCCACTTTTTGTGCCGAGGTCAGTAACAAAAAGATTAAATAAGATTGGTCCCAAAACCGATCCTTGAGGAACTCCACTGGTAATTTCCCTTCAGCCTCACAGTTCACCTTTCAGTAGGACCCATTGTAGTCTCCCCTTTAACCAATTCCTTATCCACCTTTCAATTTTCATATTGATCCCCATCTTTTCCAATTTAACTAATAATTCCCCATGTGGCACGGTATCAAACGCCTTACTGAAATCTAGGTAAATTAGATCCACTGTGTTTCCTTTGTCTAAAAAATCTGTTACTTTCTCAAAGAAGGAGATCAGGTTGGTTTGGCACGATCTACCTTTTGTAAAACCATGTTGTATTTTGTCCCATTTACCATTGACTTCAATGTCCTTAACTACTTTTTCCTTCAAAATTTTTTCCAAGACTTGCATACTACAGATGTCAAACTAACAGACCTATAGTTACCCAGAACACTTTTTTTCCCTTTCTTAAGTGTCCCAACTACAGCCATATACCAATGCTAAATCTCTATCCCTTTTCAGTCTGTGTAGAGGGATAAAATGAAAGTAGGAAGCTTTTTCTAATGGTCATGAATAAAATGATCAAAATAGCTTATGAGTTTTGAGAACTGCCACAGAAGGATTCATGTAGCCATCCCCATGAAAGGAGTTCCATGGAGGAGGCAGAACACAGGAAGCTTCTCTCTGCGCTAAAGCACATGGGTCCTTGGGATTGCAAGCAAGGACTACCCAGCTGATCTCAACAGACTTGGTGGGAGAGAGTGAAAGACAGACATTCTCCTCACTCCATCACACTTTCATATCTCAATAATCCATGTCAGTTTTTCTTTTGAATCAGCCTCACTCTGCTGGCCTTTCTATAGCGTTTTTTTACAGTATTGTTAGCTTACATTTATGAAAGCCTAAAGTACAACAGTACTGTGTAAAAATAAGGCTGGCAGCATTGCCAATGGAGTTACTGTATTCCAACATGACACAGCAGTGGTGCACAGATCATGGTTAGTACTTTGAGTTTGCAAGGTCCATTGTGACTGAATGCTATCCTTCCCAACCATATTTTCCTTTGCCATCATTAGATGTATTTATTTAAGATCATGAAATGTGCTTAGCCAACAAGTTGGAAGAGCATGTGAAAAAGTTAAATATAGATCTGGCTGAAAGTTTTCTGATGGAAATGCATTCAACCAGAAAATGCTGTTTTGCTGAAATTGAAAACTTCCCACAAGAACATGTCAATTTCGATAACATTTTATTTCAGAAAAAGTTGAAAAATGCATTCTGATAAAGAAAAAAATTAAATGTCAAAATTGAAACAAAATGTTTTCTTTGACCTAAAACATTTCTGGAAATTTTGTTTCACAGGGAATTTCAAAGTTCCTTGGTTTTGTTCCAAATCAAAGCACCAATGTTGAAATTGTGGAATTTCCCATAAAACAATTTCCAGTTCCCACACAGCCCTAGTTAAATACAATTATTAATAAGGCAGCCGCATACTGTCCATAAATTCATCGCTACCCTCGCTCCACCACTCCCTCAAGCACAGCTGAAATACATAAGTGAGTATGCCATAGTGTCCTGAAGGTCTGAAGTCACCAGATTTTCAAATGAGCTCTGCACATTGCGTGCCATGAGCTTTTGAAGACTCTTGACATGAGCATCATGACATAAGCATCACAATGGGGACTGCGGGGTGACAGGCACTTCTGACAATTTGGCCTTAGTGGACCAACAGGGAAGTAAATTCCAAAGCTAAGGTCTCTCCAACTGAGAAGGCCCTGCCTCCAGCACCCCAGATTCAAATCTTGAGTATTAGCCAAAGCACCCGAGCTGATCTCCTCTGTTGCATAGGTACCCAAGGAGAGATGCAGTCTCAGGATGCTAGGATTCAAGCCATGAAACCAAAATCAACACCATGAATGGAAGTGACAGGGCACATACTGCAACCTCTGGAGAACCCATATATGTTCCTTGTAACTGACACTGCTAAGTAAATTGACACACACAACCTGCATTAGTTGAAGCAACTGAGTGGCCTTCAAGTTTATTACAGTACCATGTAAGGTGCATTGGAATAATCCAGTTGGGAGCTCCCAAGGAAATTTACAAGGTCCATATTAACAATAAACTTACTATATTCATCTAGTTAAACAGAAGAAAAAGGTGCTTGCAGACACAGAGGCTGCATGGGATCCAAGGATCACTTGTAACCGAGCCCTAATCTCAACCAAGGGACTGTCTGGGTTTCATTAAAAACGAGGTGTACAACTGCATGACATCTATATTTGCATGAGAAGTCATGCGTGGTCTTGTGGTTAAGGCACTAGATTGAGAATCAGGAGATCTGGATTTTATTCCTGGGCTTGTGACACCTTGGGCAAAATCACGACCTCTGTGAGCCTAAGTTTTACCATGCGTAAATTTGTACATTAATTTGTTCTTACCTCACAGGAGTGCTGTGAAACAAAATCCTTTTAGTATAGTAATAGGGTTCATAAAAAAAAAAACATGTAAATGAAAAAATATATATTAATGGCCTCAGGCCAGAGCAGCTCAACCTCTCCTTGTTTCTTCACATTGATGTTGAATATGACTGTTGAAAGACTAGAATCCTGCAAGCCACCTCAAGAAAGTGCACTAGGGCCAGTTGAGCAATTGCCCAACATCTAACCTTTTAGGATTTCTCTGGGAGGAAAGAATGAAACAGCTCAGAAGCAAACATCTACCTCATAGGCAGGTCAACAATCTCATGATCATTTATATCAAAGGCTTTTGAGAGATCTGAAAGAATTAGCTTGGACACCTGACCTTTGCCCATCATTAGGTGGACATTTTCATCCTTTGAGACTAATGTAGTCTTTGTGCCCAAGCCGGAATGAAAGGGGTCAAGAGAGTTAGATGACTCAAGGTGGTACCAGAGATGTCATAACTTTCCCCCAAAAAGTAATATTACAGGCAAGGCAAGTTGGCAAGGCAAGTGTCAAGAGGTGGCACCTGAGCAGGAGTCCTGCATTTGTTGGTGTAAACCCCTCCTTTTTCTTCTTTCATGGTGTTCCGACAAAAAACAAAACAAAAACCTTATTGCTGCAATTATACCTGCTGTTTCTACATGCTCTGAGTGTGATATGGAAACATTCCCAGACAAGGTGGCAGTATAGAGTCTTGAGGGACTGCAAAGTAGTAGTTGCTATTTCAGCACACTAGAGGGAGTGCAGGATGTTGAAGCTGATGTGGGAGGCTTCATAAAGAGTAGATATTCTTGCATATATGCGGTACCCCTGTCCCTTTAGCTCCCAACTAATCAGTAGTGAGTGCTGGCGGGGGTTCAGAACTGGCAGCCATGTTGAGCACCAGTCAGATCCAGCCCAGCCTTACAAGAAGATAGAGCTGCCAGGAGTAACCCAGAATGAATCTGCAGGGTGGGTCTCAATACAGTTTCCTGTAATTTCACAGCATTGTTGGACGTTATTGGTCTGCAGCAGTTATAGGTTAAGGTATCTGTAAAGTCCTTAGTCCCAAGAAGGAAAGTAAGCATTTTTATATAGAAATGGGTTATAGTTAAGGGAATAGGAAAGTTTGCCACTTGCCTAAAAGGCTGTTGCCTTACTCTTGTTGCTCACCCTGCACTGTGACTGGTAGAGCACTGGTCAGACCCAGCCCAGCTGGGAGAAGAAAGCTGCCAGGGGTAACCCAGACTGAATTGTGGGTTGGATCTCAATACAGTTTGCTGTAATTTTACAGAAGTCAGTGGGATTGGGACTGGGAAAACACCATAAAGGAGAAACCATAGACAGGAGGCCAGATATCTTTATGAGGTGTATCACATCATTAAACCAAAGACCCGTTATGAGCCCACAAATGCAGTAGGTGTCAGAGTTTTTTTTCCCTTATTTGAACTTGCAGATATGTTCAAATGGATGCTGAAACAACTGGTTATGTAATACTAAATATTTTAAGTGTCAATCGATATAATACCCAGGATGAGCCTACTTGAAAGCAGAAGATCTCTAATTGTCAGAAGTCCAATCCCTGTATTTGTAAGGTATAAATATATATATTTTAGGGCTTGGGTCCTGTGTTTATTTTTCATTTTAAATGAAAACAAATCTTTTGCTAGTGATGATAGTCTAGCTAGAGTGCATTGTAACTGCTGTGCTGTAACAGTTGACTGTAGAGTGTTATTCAGTAAAAAGGATTTGAAATTATTAATTGTGTGTGTGATGCTAAAGACTGGTCCTGGATTCCAAAGAAGAGAAAGAAAGTGAGTCCTATAATAATTTCCACTTTGAGAATTTGGAGGGGTTTGGAGTAAATTTTAGTATTTGGAAGGTTTTAGAGGAAATCGGATGCCTCAGGACAGGGCTCTTGACCTCTGTTTCAATATAGTGCTTGGTACACCTATGGTACTTTATACATAACCTATAGCAAAATGTTAAAAGCACATCATCCCCCTTCTACTTACTATAAACAACATATCAGACAGCTATTATCGGAGTCCAGCAATATTTTGTTCAGCTGTATTCTGTAAGACACTGGTTGTATGAAAACACTCCCTCCACTCATTGGCAGAAATGCAATTTTATCACCTTATCTTTCAACTTTTCTTATAATACCCTCAGTCAAACTATGCATACTAGGCTGAGATAGGGACATCACCTCCCCTTAACAGCTCTGGCGCCCTATAAAAGAATTCTGTTGCCCCTACATTTGACATCTATCTCAGCATCATTCTTTAGACCCCTGATCATACTTACATCAATTACAATGAATCGATACCATAGGTACTGCACTTTTGTGTATAAGCCATCCAAGCCCCCTTAGAACTTGTCAGGGAAAAATACATTTTGCAGCACTCTTCATAACAAAATAGTTACAGCCTATTCTACGTACGAGGAATTCAGGAAGACATAGCAAGAAGTCAATAAAAACAAATTGCTTCATCCATATGTACATTCATTTATACCCTTCAAGATTATCTTTGCAAAGCCAGCACAGAGGCACATTTTCTCCATTTATAGCTACGCATATTAAACTAGGTAAGGGAAAAAGATAGGAAACAAAAGCTATCAGTACAAATCTAATTTGCAAGTATAGTGTGTGCAAGTTCAAAGAATTCAGGGTTTGTTTTCTCCTCTGTGCAGGGGAGGTAACCAGCTGTTTGAAATCTGTGGACACTGGCTGACCAATTGTTACCTACTTTCCACTGGGTACCATCATCTCCCAAAATAAACATACTGTTAACACACAATGGGTCCAAAATCACCTTATCTAGGCATCATCATGCCTATTACTATAGTATCTAAGCACTGAGGCCCAAATCAATGGGAGTTAGGTGCCTAAATACCTTTGAGGACTCTGTTCGAGTCAATGAACGGACTGAATTCTGGCCAGGGGGTCACCCATGCCATAAAGGAAGAAAACAAATAACTAACATGTAAGTGTCTTTCAGGCACAATAAGGGTGTGGACTTCTGCTGAAAACTTGTTAGGAAAGGAAAGCTCCAGAAAGCCCATTGTTAGTCTTTATATGCAAAACACAAAGGTGGCGAGGGGACATGTTATAGCCAAACCAGATTCCACAAATACCGCCAAAGCCTCTATGGAATAGCAGTGGGTAGGAAGAGGCAACTTCAGAAGGAAACAAAGTAAGAAAAGAAGTGACAGGGAAGGGATTCTTTGGGTAAGGCCTCAGATATATTGGCATAAAAGAGTAACTCCTCGATAGCTGGTGGTTGGAACAGGCTCTTCTCCCCATGTGAGCCACACACTAGGGCAGACATGATTTTTAACACAACCAGTGTGTTACATAATTAATAGTGATGGACTGCACCATTCATCATTAAAAAACTTTAAACAGTTTAATTAAAGCATGCCTCTCTAGACCATTTGCATGAATGCTTTTCTTCTCTGTTCTGTTCACGTTCTTAGCTCACATGACCATAATATCTGAGCACCTTCCACAAGCGCTCTCCCCCAGTCTTGATTCCCAGTTGCTAGTAAATGTACCATGGTCATGTCCTCACCTGGACATACTGCTCCCCCTTTCAATCAGAGAGAAAAGCCCCAACATTCTGGCTGTCTTCTGCATGTGTGTACATGGGGGCTGTCCTCCCGTGCACCCATGCAGGGGTAGCTGCAGTCAGTCCTTACTAAGAGACTCATTCTGATGCCCTTATGGAACAGCCAGAGGAGACTATGGTCCAGACGTTTAAGATATTTAGTATTGCTTCAGACAGTGTCACAAGGCCTAAGGCCTAGATCCCCAAAAGTATTTAGGCACCTAAATAAATAGGACTTAGGTGCCTAAGTGTTTTTGAGGATCTGGGCCAAAGTGACTTAGACAGCCAACTATTCATCATTAAGTGCTCCCAAATGCTATGGGACTTTTGAAAATGGGACTCTGTTGTCTCGCTTAGGCTTTGCAATGCTTAGCAGAGCAATGCCTAAATACCTTTATGAATCTGGGCCTATATGCCTTTGCATGATTGCATCTGAGAGATTTAGTTATCAATCTAAGTTTTGAAAACATTTACAGAAAAAAAACTCATTCAGAAGTTTATGCCCTGAAAACTCAGAGCAACTTGCAGTCAGCAATGGAGGTATACAAAAACCTAGATAGAGAGATACCACAGATTCTGAAGACTAGAGGATCTTTCTATATTGGAAAAACTAAATGGAAGAGTTTACTTGTTTGTTTCCCTCACCTCATGCTGAATGCAGACTTTTAAAGTATTTTTCTCAACTTAAGGTATCTAGATAGTACATCTATTACAATTTTTTGCCTTGTCCATGTTCAATAAGTTCAATCTTGCAATTTTTGTAATCATCTAACAATTTCTCCCTTTTGATTTCAACATTTAAGCAGGCAGTGGCTCCATAATGCACCATAACTAGCTCCGATTGTGAAACTCCTTGCATAAAATAATGATGGAAGTGATCAATCACCTTAACAATAGCTAATGGCACCTACCTAGTAACACAATCATCTTGCTCTGCAGTGACTATAGTGAACTATTACTGTATCAGACCCACCTTGTATCTGAGACAGCACATTTACGTTCTCCATTTTGAAGTTTCAAAGGGGATATTATCCCATTGTCCTGTGTACCTCAGTCAACCTTCATCCACCTACAGCCCAGCAATCACCTCCCTGGTCTTACAGCTGCCAGCCCCAAAGGGCTCACTCATCTCACCTGTGAACAAAACAACCCTCTCAAAGGGACCCTTCCAACCTCAGATGTCACCTCCTGCTTCCCAACTATTGTGCTTTTGTCATCAACCACTACGCCTCAACTAGATCTTTCCTTATCACACTTAAAGTTCCCTTCCCCCAACAGAAAGGAAAGGTGGCCTGACTCTTACACTGAAACTGTGGATCCTGGCATATCTATAGAGAGCTGGGGAATTAGCACACAGGCTCAGTCCCTCTACACTACCCCCAGCGCTTCCTTTCCTCACAGCAATTGTGCTGCCATAGCCTCCCTCCCAGAGCCTATCCCAGCACTCTGCTCAGCAGGGTTTTGGTGCACAGAGGGGAAGGACATGGTCAGCATCGTCTTACTCTACAGAGTCTCTGCAGATTTGCAGTGAGGTGATGCCACAGGGAGTAACCATCTCCTTTCTCAATCTGTGGCACTCTGACCCAACAGTAAGGGAACTGCCACAAGTTTGATAGAAGGGGAGGTAATTCATGGGTCTCTTTTGCCCCTCTTTGCATGCCTTCTAACCCATTTTCACTCATTTCTGGGTTAGTGTCATTCATGACCGGGACCACTTAGCAATCTAAGCAGAAGTCAGGCCCAGTCCAATACCAGAAGGTCAGAGTCCGAGAAAGGCCAGAGGGCAAACCAAGAGTCGGATGTCAGAAGGCAGGCAGGGTCAGTTTACCAGGAGATTAGCAACAGGACAGAGGAGCAAGGGACACAGTCCCAAGAAAATAAAATCCAGTTGCACAGACAGCTTCCTCTTCCTGTGCTAGGTTTATATAGAAGCTGTGAACCAATCAGAACGCCCAGCATTCTGCCAATTGCATTACAGGACTGGCATCCTCCGTCACAGTTCAGGTCCTATTCTGACAACACTATAGGTCAATGGGTGGAGGTTGGTGCTTTCTAGTACCAGCAAGTTCTGTGGACCAGGGTTCAAGACCTGCAGTCTCTACGGTGAGTATACTATGCACCTTGGATGTTAGAGGATTGATCAGTTATTTCTGTAACCAGATAAATGCTTCTCAGAAATCCACAACCTTGTTTGTGGCTTTTTGTGAAAAGCTAAAAACCAGACTACTGAAGTCCAGAAGTGATATAAATGAACAAATTCTGTATTAACACAGGCTATGTGCATTGTGCTTACCAGAAAAGATTTAAAGCCCTTTCTGCTAGATGCAGAGAGAGTAGCAGTTTCTGAAGCATCTATTTGTCAAATGCCGGGATTGCTGAAAACTGCAAGTCTGCTACCTAGAACTCAGTGGATACATTTACAAAACATTATTACCTCATGACTGTGTCCAGCTCTGTCTGGATCCTGCAATCACAACAGCAGTGTGTCAGTCATTTTCAATTAGTAATATTGCTAACCTGTCTTCAGAGGATTTTTCACTGGTAGCTAGTCTGTCCCTCTGGCAATCTGTAGAGGTGGTGACATGAAAGAGAAAAAGAAGTTACTTAGTGAAATAATTTTTGCCCTCTCAATTTATTGCTTCTTCAGATCCATACTGGCCCCTCCACTTTAAAGGGTGTCTTGACTGAGTCTGAGAGGGACTGAGGGACCATTACAGAGTGGGGCTTTTACACCCTCAGTTCTAAAATGGTGAAACAGAGGGGCATGCACTTGTAGTCACACAATGGCTTGAAATGAGGCAAGGTATGTGAATTACGTTGTGATAACCGGGCCTACAAATTTACCCTAATTGGGAGTGCTACTGTAAAAAGTACGTAAAAGTTTATATGATGTCACAATAACGTAAATAACAAATGTTAGTAAGAACTAACTGTGAAAAGTAACTCAAGTTGTTTTCAAAAATAAGTGTTAAACAGGTTCAAGAAAACCAGACAAGTAGAAACATAGAATCATAGAATATTAGGGTTGGAAGGGACCTCAGGAGGTCATCTAGTCCAACCCCCTGCTCAAAGCAGGACCGATCCTCAATTTTTGCCCCAGATCCCTAAATGGCCCCCTCAAGGTTTGTAAATTAGTCTAAACAAAAAGGCCAAGTTGACATGATTCAAGGACTACGTTGAAATCATACTTGGTAAAACAGAAGATGAGGAACCAGAAATTAATGAACCAAAATTGGTGTTTTGCAAATTAGAACTAATTGACCAACAAAATAATGAGCAGATTGGCTATTCCACCCACCATCCCCTATGTGGGTCCTTAAAGAAAGAGACTTTGGAAAGAACAGACGGAAGAACAGATGGAACCTGACTGGAGCAAACTTCACTATTATGGCTGCCAACCCTCACCATCTCCTGGCACCCTGGACCTTCGTCCTAATTCTGAGAGATGTCCTGACCAGACCAGACTGGAGAGAGGGGCCCAGATGACATCACTCCCTCTACTGGCTCCAGCTGAACCCCGAAGACTACCTAGGATGACAGTTGTTACTATCTTAGATACCATTTAAGAGACTGTCAAACAAGGGGGCTTTCCCTTCTAAAACTGACTTTAAAAACAACAGCAGCAGCTCCAGCATCTCAGCTATCTTCTTCTCTTTTCCCCAAAAGGAAAACTATTACCATCTTTATCACCATCTACGAGACTGCCAGACAACAGGGCTTTTTCCTTCTAAAACTCTCTCCAGCTACAGGGAAAGGGAACATTGTTAAAATGACAGCCTTATTAAATATTTTAAATGGTTTTCCTTGGTTTTCAAATGGTTTTCCTTCTTTTCTGTACATTTCATAAAAGTTTTAAAGGATTTGTAATGATATGTTTGCTATGGTACTCAGCAGCTGAGATCTCTGTATACCAAACCTCAAAACTTGTTCAACACTGTCTAATGTTGGACAGTGACTGGCTTATGTTAGCACCTTTGCCCATTTATTCCGTCTAAATTAATCCAACAGTTTACAGAGGGGATCTGTGGAGGCAATATATTCAGAAAACAAAACTTACTTCAGTAAGTAGCCTCTTCTACAACAGAATGCCCAGGTGGATGAAGGGCACCGGGGCTTCCAGACCCCTAGATTATCAGTCCCTTGACTATTTCAATTCTTTCTCATCTCCCTCCCATCTCTTGCAACTCCCTTGTACTCCTCTGTGTTCCTCATATAGCACCAGCTTGTATTCCCTCCTGAGCACCCATAATTGCCCCCATTTGATCTCCCTCTACCATCCCCCATTGTACATGCCCTAATCCCTCTGATCCCTTCCTTTATATCTGAAAGCGCCCAGGACAAATTCCCCAAACTTGAGACAGTTCCAGATAAATTGGGACTGCTGGCAACTGCAGAAGCATTGTGTATTCCTTTAGTATTGGCTAATTGTTGTACTTGTTACCTTAAAAAGCCATACATGTGAATTCATCCCACTGAAACTTAAATTTCAACACGTTTCTCCTTAAATACCACCCCAACAGTGGTGATCAGTAAAGGTGCTCCTGTTGATAGTCCCTAGATTTGCACTGAGGGAAAATGGAGGTACCATATACTCAAAGATCTCTACAACTTCTTGTTGGTCCAACAGAATCCAAGTACATTGCCGTTCAGGGCCAGATGCGAGGCTCAACTGTTCACTTAAGCACTCACCTAAAGGTGAGTGTATATGAGAAGAGTCCCTTTTTGGTATAAGGTGAAGGTGATGCTCTTCAGTGCTCTTATCTATTATGTTATAATTGGTGCTGGGGTCAGTGCTAGAATGCTGAAGGCTTGTCTATCAATGCCACCTATTGAAAATAGTTCTTTTCTTCATATTAATTATGTTTTATATTTGTAAATTTACTCACAGCATATGTGATAGGTAGATATTTATAAATATTAATAGGAATAACATATTTTTGCTTTGCCTGTGTGAATACATAGATTTAATCCTCTCTCCTTGTTAGAATAAAAAGAACCTGCACAGGATGAGAGGACTTCTCACTATTACATCAAGCACGAGTGATCTGCTCATATGGATCAGGGGTAGTAGTAGTTAAATGTCATTTCATTCATTCTTTGTTCTTCTCAGCTGTAGCCACCTATTTCATATGCAACATACTCTTTTCTTGTTACCATTCACGACATAAACATATGTTTGGGAACATATGTTCATTTGAAATTTGAAAGGAACAAAATAATATATTTGATCCAGAAATTTACAATCACTACAATCTGCAGAGATTTCTAGAACTGTCTAGTGTTTATCATCACTGAGAGTATGGACCTGAACCTGTATTCATTGAAGTTCATGACAAAACTTCCCTTGATCTCAGTGGGTTCAGGATCAAGGCCCCAGAGAAGATTATTTAAGATTGTAGTGAGAAGTATAGCAGCATAAACCCAGCAGCTTTCAGCTACTATATTCACGGGCCTTGATTTTTAACATCCATTCTTTTTCTTCACTTGTAAGATCACTGGGCAGAGACTGTGTTTGCAAGGGTTCCACACTACTTAGCACAATGAGGTCCTGCTTCTGATTGGATCCTTTGGGTACTACTGTAATATAAAGAGTAAATAACAGTAATAACCATTCACTTGAGGAAATAGGGGGGGAAACAGGGGTGACATCATGGCAAGGGTCTACTACAGACCACCAATTCAAGAGGAAGAGATAGATGATGGATTTCTGGAACCAATAGAAGAACTATCCAAAACACAGTAGTAACTGGGGACTTTAACTACCCAGACAGCTGTGGGAAAAGTAATACAGCAACATAAAAAATGTCCTATAAGTTATTGGAATGTGCTGGGGACCACTTGTTTCAGAATATGGAGGAGGTAGCCAGTGACAAAGTGCTTGATTCTGATTAACAAGGAGGAATTGGCTGTGAATGCAAAGATGGAAGGGAATGGAGTGAAAGTGACAACGAAATGATAGATTTCATGATTCTAAGGAAAAGGGGTCAGGGCAGCAGAATCTTCTTATCAGATGTGGAGTTTGAGGAGCCAGTTTGCGGCAGCCTCATCAGCGAAGTGCAGAGCCCTCAGACCACCATCAAATCTGGTCAGATGGCAGTGGTCAATGATGTGAGACACTGTCTGTCTTTGGCCTCATCATATGTTGGATCCTCTCATTGGCCCCAGGTGTGAAGGCTGGATGCACATTGACCCTGTCCCATTCAAAATTGGTTCAGAAAGGCCTGTGAGCAGCACAGCAAATCAAAGCCAGGTATACACATGGTTGGGTCAGTTGTAGGAGATGGGTTTCTAACATCAGCTGCAGACTGTTCTTCATGCCACATCAAGATCACAGAGAAATCTGGGTAGGGCAAGTGGGCCCACAACCGGTGCCTTGATGACAAGCATTCTCTTGGATGCTTGAAGAGGTCTGTGTAGACTTGGGTTTGCCTTGATCTTCTCCACCATTCTGGCTGTAGTAGCTGCCATTACGATAGACATGGTTGAATATAATTGGGCAGCAGAAAAAGGACAATAGACTTCAAAAAAAGCTGACTTTAACAAACTCAGAGAACTGATAGGTAAGTTCCCATGGGAAGAAGTAGTTCAGGAGAGCAGGTAGTTTCTCAAAGAGACAATATCAGAGGCAGAGCAGCAAACTATCCCACTGTGAAGGAAAGACAGAAAGAATAGCAAGAGGCCAGTAAGCCTGGGCAGTGGGTATAATAGGCCAGGAAGGCTAAGCCAACCCTGGTGCAACCACCACCGACCCTGCCACCGGACGTGATGGCCCTGACTCTTCCCCTCCCTGATGGGAGTCCGATTCTGCTAGAAGCTTTTGTTTATTTATTATGTACCATGCAGGTTCCCAGGTGGCTGAGGAGGCGGTATCTGCTACTCAGCTTCTCAGGTCTCTTGGACCCCCCAGGGAGATTACTGATGAACCCAGGAAGCTGAGTAGCAGATACCGCCTCCTCAGCCACTCAGGAACCTGCATGGTGCATATAAAAGCTCAGTGTTCTCGGGCCACCACTGCCTGGCTTAGGCCAGCAGCAATTAGAGGTGGCTGGGGGCAGCAAATACTCCCCCCAAGTTTTTTTACTTGTTCAAGTTCCACGATGGGTGGGGGGAGCACTCAGATCAGGGAAGGGGTGGAGATCATGAGTGGCAGGGGCCCTGGGGAAACAGGGGTGTGGAGGAGAGGAGGGGGTCCAAGCGGGGAGTGGGGGGAGGAGAGGACGGATGCATGTGGTGAGCAGCGGAGGGGGGCTGAGTGGGGAAGCAGGGGAGGAGGGACACATGCAGTGAGCGGCTGCAGGGGGGGGGCAAGTAGGGGAGGAGAGGAGGGACGCATGCGGTGAGCAGCAGCAGGGGGGCCAAGCTGGAAGGAGAGGAGGGATGCACGTGGTGAGGGGGTGAGGACTGGGGCAGCGCAGGTGTTGAGTGTGGATGGAACTGTGGGTGGAAGAAGTGGAACAGGGAGCTAGCCTCCCTGGGGAAGCTTCACCCGCCAGTGGCACCCATGCCTGGCTCCATCAGGAGCTCCTTAATGACCTGAAAATTAAAAAGGAAATCAACAAAAAGTGGAAACATGGACAAATTGCAAAGGATGAATACAAAAGAATAGCACAAGCATGTAGGGATAAAATCAGAAAGGCTAAGGCACAAAATGAGTTACACCTAGCAAGAAACATAAAAAGCACTGAGAGGTTCTACTTTAGGAGCAAGAGAAAGATGAAGAAAAGCATAGGTCTATTCCTTAGTGGGGAAGGAGACCTAATAATGAATACCACCAAGAAGCCTTGTGCGTTTCATACCTATTTTGTTTCAGTCTTCACTGAAAAGGTTATTTGTGACCAAACGCTTAACACAATTAATATGATCAACAATGGTAAAGAAACACAAGCCAGAATAGGGAAAGAACATGTTAAAGAATATTTCAATAATGTCTACACCATGAAATTAGGTAGATTTTATAGAAGATTTTTAGAAATTGATTTTATACAGTTGATTGTGTATGTCCCCACTAAGCACATTAAGTCGGCGGTGGGTGTCCTCAATGCCGACTTACGGAGCGGTTCACTGTGGGTAGCTATCCCACAGTTCCCACAGTCTCCGCTGCCCATTGGAATTCTGGGTTAAGCTCCCAGTGCCTGATGGGACAAAAACATTGTCGCGGGTGGTTTTCGGTACATGTCATCAGTCACCCCTCCCTCCATGAAAGCAATGGCAGACAATCGTTTCACGACTTTTTTTCCCGGGTTACCCATGTAGACACCATACCACGGCAAGCATGGAGCCCACTCAGCTCACCGCTGCTGTTGTGAGCATTGTAAACACCTCAGGCATTATCCTGGAGTATGTGCAGAACCAGGCTAAGAGACACCAGCACGAGGACGATTGTGATGAGGACATGGACACAGACGTTCCTGAAAGCACAGGCTGTGGCAATTGGGACATCATGGCAGCAGTGGGCCTGGTTGATACAGTGGAACGCCGATTCTGGGTCCGGCAAACAAGCACAGACTGGTGAGACCGCATAGTGTTGCAGGTATGGGATGATTCACAGTGGCTGCGAAACTTTTGCATGTATAAGGCCACTTTTCTTGAACTTTGTGAGTTGCTTTCCCCTGCCCTGAAACACAGGAATACCAAGATGAGAGCTGCCCTGACAGTTGAGAAGCGAGTGGCGATAGCCCTGTGGAAGCTTGCAATGCCTGACTGCTACCGGTCAGTCAGGAATCAATTTGGAGTGGGCAAGTCTACTGTGGGGACTGCTGTGATCCAAATAGCCAATGCAATCACTGATGTTCTGCTGTCAAGGGTAGTGACTCTGGGAAATGTGCAGGTCATACTGGACGGCTTTGCTGCAGTGGGGTTCCCTAACTGTGGGGCAATAGACGGAACACATATCCCTACTTGGCACCGGAGCACCTTGCCAACCAGTACGTAAACTGCAAGGGGTACTTCTCAATGGTGCTGCAAGCACTGGTGAAACACAAGGGATATTTCACCAACATCAACGTGGGATGGCCAGGAAAGGTTCATGATGCTTGAATCTTTAGGAACTCAGGGCTGTTTGAGCAGTTGCAAGAAGGGATTTACTTCCCAGACCAGAAAATTACCCTTGGGGATGTTGAAATGCCAATAGTTATCCTTGGGTACCCAGCCTACCTCTTGCTCCCATGGCTCATGAAGCCATACACAGGCAGCCTGGACAGTAGTAAGGAGCAGTTCCACTTAGAATCTCCTTCCTTAGAGGTTTTTAAGGTCAGGCTTGACAAAGCCCTGGCTGGGATGATTTAACTGGGAATTGGTCCTGCTTTGAGCAGGGGGTTGGACTAGATGACCTTCTGGGGTCCCTTCCAACCCTGATATTCTATGATTCTATGATTCTATGATTCACTATAGGCTGAGCAAGTGCAGAATGGTGGTAGGATGTGCCTTTGGATGTTTTAAACCTTGCTGGCGCTGTTTGCTGACTAGGTTAGACCTCAGCGCAACCTACATTCCCATTGTTATTGCTTCTTGCTGTGTGCTCTATAATATCTGTGGGAGTAAGGGGGAGACGTTTATGGCAGGGTGGGAGGTTGAGGCAAATTGCCTGGTGGCTGATTTTGAGCAGGCAGACACTAGGGCGATTAGAAGAGCACAGCTAGGCACATTGTGCATCAGAGAGACTTTGAAAACAAGTTTCATGACTGGTCAGGCTACAGTGTGACCGTTGTATATGTTTCTCCTTCCTGCAAACCCGCCCTCCTTGTTGATTTTAATTCCCTGTAAGCCAACCACCCTCCCTGCTTCGATCACAGCTGGCAAAGGAAATAGAGTCACTATTGTTTTGAAACCATGCATTCTTTCTTTATTAATTAAAACAAAAGTGAGATAACTGACAAGGTATCCCGGGTGGGGTGGGGTGCGGGAGGAGGGAAGGACAAGGCTACATTGCTTATTGTAGCCATACTACAAATCAAAACTGTTTAAATGACAGCCTTCTGTTGCGTGGAGTCAAGTGGCTGGGTGCCCGGAGCCTCCCCACCAGCATTCTTGGGCATCTGGGTGAGGAGGATATGGAATTAGGGGAGGAGGGCAGGCAGTTATACAATGGATGCAGTGGGGGTCTGTGCTCTTGTTGGCTTTCCTGCAGCTCCAACAGATGCTTCACCATGTCTGTTTGCTCCCCCATTAGCCTCAGCATCGCCTCCTGCCTCTGCTCTTCGCACTCACTTAATGCTTTCCTGGCCTCTACCACTGAATGCCTCCATGTATTAAGCTGTGCCCTATCAGTGCAGGAGGACTGCATGAGCTCAGAAAACATGTCATCGCGAGTGTGGTTTTTTCGCCTTCTAATCTGCGATAACCTCAGGGATGGAGATGATAGGGGGAGCATAGAAACATTTGCACTCGGGGGGAGATAAAAAGGGAGAATAAAATTTAAGATGATACATTTCTGAGAACAAAAGGGAGACTCTTTCACAGTGAATCAAGCAATTCACAGCAGACAGCACATGTGCTTTAGGTACAAGGTCGCATTTTGCCTTTTATATTGAGCGCCTGCCGGTATGGTGACACATCACACATGTCTGGGTAACAGAATTCGGTTTCCAGGCAGGCCTGGGAAGCCTGTTGGTACAAGGGACTGGCTTCTTCCACTTTCATAACATGTGGGAATGCTTTCAACCTGCAGCGCCACCCTTTCCCATAGCAAGCAATGCCGGCTGGGTTTCTCATTTAAAATGAGGGGCTGCAGTTTTCGGGTGGATGTGCAGCACACACCTCCCCGCGTGGCTATTCTCTGGGATGATCCCTTCAATCCTCCCCCCACCACGTGGCTAGTCTCAGGGTTGATCCCTTTTAGCCAAGCGCAAACAACCCAGCATGAACGGGGTCCTTTTTCTGTTCCCTTACAAAAATTCACCTGTTTCAACCAGGTGACCATGAATGATATCACTCTCCTGAGGCTAACACAGAAAGATAATGACCGAATGTTGCTTGAATGCGACCAAAACCCAGGACCATTCACTGCCATGCTTTGTGCTGCAATGATTCCAGACTACTTGCTACTGGCTTGGCGTGGTAAAGTGTCCTACCTTGGAGGACGAAATAAGGCAGCCCTCCCCAGAAACCTCCTGCAAAGGCTTTCAGAGTACCTCCAAGAGAGCTTCATGGAGATGTCCCTGGAGGATTCCCGCTCCATCTCCAGACATGTTAACAGACTTTTCCAGTAGCTGTACTGGCCGCGAATGCATCCCAATTCTTCAGGGCAAATCAAACATTAAACAATATTGCTTTTAAACCCTGTAGTTACAAATGTGCACTCACCAGAGCTGCCTTCTCCGGATTCAGGGTTGGGGATCCCTCCTTGGGTAGGTATTGGCTCCAGGGTGATGAAAAGGTCCTGGCTGCTGGGGAGAACGGTTTCACCGCTTGTCTGCTGCGCATTCTCCTCCTCTTCCTCATTCACAAAATCCTCCTCCCTCTTGCGTGAGAATACCCCTTGCAGGTGTCCACAGACCGTGGTGGGGTCCTGGTAAGGTTCCCCTACCTAGAATGCCATGCTGCTGATCATAGAAGTGGCATGTCTGGGGCTCTTACCTGGAGCGACTCTTTGCCTCCTTTGTCTTTTGGTAGGCTTGCCTGAGATTCTTAGCTTTCACGCGGCACTGCTGTGTGTCCCTGTTGTAGCCTCTCTCCACCATTCCCTGTGCAATTTTGGCATATATATTAACATTTCTGCTTTTTGATCTGAGTTTGGCCTGCACAGGTTCTTCTCCCCATACAGCAATCAGATCCAGTGTCTCCATTTCGTACCATGCTGGAGCTCGTTTGCGATTCTGGGGGGACTGCATGGTCACCTGTGTTGCTGAGCTCGCCACACTGACCAAACAGGAAATGAAATTCAAAATTTCCCAGGGCTTTTCCTGTGTACCTGGCTAGTGCATCGGAGTTCAAAGTGCTGTCCAGAGCGATCACATTGGATCACTCTGGGATAGCTCCCGGAGGCCAATACCGTCGAATTGCGTCTGCACTACCCCAAATTCGACCCAACAAGGTCAATTTTAGCGCTACTCCCCTCACCGGGGAGGAGTACAGAAGTCGATTTTAAGAGCCTTTTAGGTTGATGAACGTGGATGGTTGTGTAGATGCATTCATTTTAAAATCGACCTAATGCGGCTAAATTCGGCCTAACTCCATAGTGTAGACCAGGGCTAAGTTAGATGTATTCAAGTCAGCAAGGCCTGAAGAAATTCACCCTAGGGTACTTCAGGAAATATCTGAAGCAATCGCAGAGCCATTAGTGATTATCTTTGAGAACTCAGAGGATAGGTGAGGTCCCAGAGGAGGACTGGAGAAGGACAAACATAGCATCTGCCTTTAGGAAGGAGAACAAAGAGGATGCAGGGAAATATAGACCAAGTCAGCCTAACTTTGGTACCTGCAAAGATACTGGAACAAATTATTAAATAATCAATTTGTAAGCACCTTCAAGAGGGTGATAAGGAATAGGCAACATGGATTTACCAAGAACCAATCATGACAAAGCAACCCAATTTCCCTTTTTGACAGCAGTGGCATAGCAAGGCTCCAGAGAGGCCTGGTGCAAGAATAGGTTGGGGGCCACCTTCTCGATTCCAAAATCTAAAATTTTGTTTACCCTCAACATCACAGCCCCCAGCCTACCACATGGTCTCCCAACATCCCCCAGACCTCCCACAGCCTCCACAACTCACCCCACTGCCCCCCAGCATCTCTCACTAGTCCCCAACCATCCCTACTCACCCCATAGCCCACCAACAACTTACCACCCAGCCTCTTATACCCCGCCCCTAGGACCTTCCTGGCCACTCCCTGGTGCTCCTCTGGTTCAATGCTTCACTGCCATGTCAGGCTAGGGCACTTCCTCCTGATCCCAGCCGCCCAGTGGCTCCACTCACTCCCATT
Organism: Lepidochelys olivacea; assembly: GCF_965140295.1. Taxonomy (NCBI): domain Eukaryota; kingdom Metazoa; phylum Chordata; order Testudines; family Cheloniidae; genus Lepidochelys; species Lepidochelys olivacea. Next base: position 102,461,968 of record NC_140414.1, read on the forward strand.
TCATGCCCTGCACTCACATGGCAGGGGGCAAGTTTGAGAGACAAGTTGCACTGCACCCCCAGTGCACCAAGTTAGAATGTTATGTCCAGTTCTGGGTGCCACACTTTAAGAAAGATGTAGACAATTGGAGAGAATCCAGAGTAGAGCAACAAAAATGATAAAAGATTTAGAAAACCTGATCTCTGAAGAAAGATTAAAAAAACTGGATATGTTTAGTCTTGAGAAAAAAGACCTGAGTGGGGAACTGATAGCAGTCTTCAGATATCTCAAGGGCTGCTATAAGGAAGATTGTGATCAATTGTTCTCCATTTCCGCTGCAGGTCGGACAAGAAGGAAAGGGCTTAATCACAACAAGGGAGATTTTGGTTAGATATTAAGAAAAAAAATTAACTAGGAATGTTAAGTACTGGAATAGGTTATCAAATGAGGCTGTGGAATCCCCATCACTGGAGGTTTTTTGGAAACAGGTTAAGCAAACATCTGTCAGGAATGGTCTAGGTATACTTGGGCCAGCCTCAGGGTGGGAAAGGATGGACTCGACGACCTCTTAAGTTCCCTTCCAGACCCTCATATCTATGATAGGAGAATATTGTACAAGTAAGTTGCTCTGTCTGGGGCAATATCACCCTTGTGAGTATGTCCACATTGGAAAATGTACAATATTGTACTTATTTTTCTCACACTGAAGGAAATAGCTGTATACCTCAACTCACTAGTTTAAAGTACAGGAAGTAAAAATCAGAGATTTATACCATATAAGTGATGGCAATAAAAAGCCAATAATACTTTAAAGATTCAGTATTTATCACAGTAATAAAGTCTTTAAGTTTGCTATTATATGAAACTATGATTTCACTTCTGCCTCAATACTATTTCATTACTTGCGGTTATATTTATGAAATCTTATTGTAACAAAACAGAGCAACCATGTACTTCCCTTTTCCGAGGTACAAATAATTACAGGTGGCCTTGTTAGCCATACTTATAATTAAGGTTACCTAATGCTTTCCATTAAAAGAGCTTGTTTTCAGCTGGTCAAAGCTTTGTCAAGTTTTAACTGCTTGGTCTGAAATTTGCCATGTCAGATGTGTGCCTCCATGTAATTATTTTAAAGTTTCAGCAAAAATGGTTCAGCTGTTTCCAAGAATGAGAGTAGAGAAAAATACATTGTTTTGCCAATGTTAAAAATTCTTACAACTATTTTATTGAAATGCTGTAATGCCTCCATGCTTTGGAGCAGGGTCTTGAAATTTCAGTGGCAGGGAGGAGTTGTCCAGGGGCCAAAAATCCACCCACATTTTGCTGATTTATAAGCCTCTGAAAAATCATTGTTTGCACATTATTGTAGAGGTTTGTTAGAGTTTCACAGCAGAATCCTTCAAATATTCCATCTATATTGAACATGCTTCACCCCCGGAAGTCACTGAACATGTTTCGGCCTGGGGCTGTGCAAGGATTTTCCTGGAATGGCTCTTCCTGGCTGGTGGGGCCCATTTCTGGAGCCTGAGATTGCGAGCAGGAAAATGATCTCCAGTGCACTCAATACTCCCCCTAATGGTGTCCAAGCAGCAGAAAAAAAGAAGGAAGAAACAGCCTGACTCAGATGCAGAGTTGTGAGGAGCTGGGTGGGGATGGGGGAGGCAAGTGAGGTCAGACTGGGAGTGCTGGGCCTGGGGCCCATTTTTTTGTTTTTTTTAAACTTCTCCCTCTTTTCTTCTGTGTGGGCCCCAAGCCTTCTCTGTAACTGTGTCCATCACTTGATTCCCAAACCTGAGTCATTCCTTTTAGGTGACAATCTGAGGAACTGTCCCAGATTGAGGTGTCAAATATCATATTGCCTCTATATAAATCCATGGTATGCCCTCATTTTGAATCATAGAATCATAAAATCATAGAATATCAGGGTTGGAAGGGACCTCAGGAGGTCATCTAGTCCAACCCCCTGCTCAAAGCAGGACTGATCCCGACTAAATCATCCCAGCCAGGGCTTTGTCAAGCCTGACCTTAAAAACTTCTAGGGAAGGAGATTCCACCACCTCCCTAGGTAATGCATTCCAGTGTTTCACCACCCTCATAGTGAAAAAGTTTTTCCTAATATCCAACCTAAATCTCCCCCACTGCAACTTGAGACCATTACTCCTTGTTCTGTCATCTGCTACCACTGAGAACTGTGTGCAGATGTGGTCACCCCATCTTAATAAAGATATATTGGACTTGGAAAAGGTTCAGAAAAGGTCAACAAAAATGATTAGGGGTATGGAACGGCTGCCGTATGAGGAGAGATTAATAAGACTGGGACTTTTCAGCTTGGAAAAGAGATGACTAAGGGGGTATACGATTGAGGACTATAAAATCATGTCTGGTGTGGAGAAAGTAAATAAGGAAGTTTTATTTACTCCTTCTCATAACACAAGAACTAGGGGTCACCAAATGAAATTAATAGGCAGCAGGTATAAAACAAACAAAAGGAAGTAATTTTTCACACAACACACAGTCAACCTGTGGAACTCTTTGCCAGAGAATGTTGTGAAGGTGAAGACTATAACAGGGTTCCAAAAAGAATTAGATAAATTCATGGAGGATAGGTCCATCAATGGCTATTAACCAGGATGGGAAGGGATGGTCTCCCTAGCCTCTGTCTGCCAGAAGCTGGGAATGAGCGACAGGGGATGGATCACTTGATGGTTACCTGTTCTGTTCATTCCCTCTGGGGCACCTAGCATTGGCCACTGTTGGAAGACAGGGTGGACTAGATGGACATTTGATCTGATGGCCAGGATCCCCTGGGGGACTAACTTGAAGGGGAAAGGAGTCCAGGAGAGCTGGCTGTATTTCAAGGAATCCCTGTTGAGGTTACAGGGACAAACCATCCCGATGAGTCGAAAAAATAGTAAATATGGCAGGCGACCAGCTTGGCTTAATGGTGAAATCCTAGCGGATCTTAAACATAAAAAAGAAGCTTACAAGAAGTGGAAGGTTGGACATATGACCAGGGAAGAGTATAAAAATATTGCTCGGGCATGTAGGAATGTTATCAGGAGGGCCAAATCGCACCTGGAGCTGCAGCTAGCCAGAGACGTCAAGAGTAACAAGAAGGGTTTCTTCAGGTATGTTGGCAACAAGAAGAAAGCCAAGGAATGTGTGGGCCCCTTACTGAATGAGGGAGGCAACCTAGTGACAGAGGATGTGGAAAAAGCTAATGTACTCAATGCTTTTTTTGCCTCTGTTTTCACTAACAAGGTCAGCTCCCAGACTGCTGCGCTGGGCATCACAAAATGCGGAAGAGATGGCCAGCCCTCTGTGGAGATAGAGGCGGTTAGGGACTATTTAGAAAAGCTGGACGTACACAAGTCCATGGGGCCGGATGAGTTGCATCCGAGAGTGCTGAAGGAATTGGCGGCTGTGATTGCAGAGCCACTGGCCATTATCTTTGAAAACTCGTGGCGAACCGGGGAAGTCCCGGATGACTGGAAAAAGGCTAATGTAGTGCCAATCTTTAAAAAAGGGAAGAAGGAAGATCCTGGGAACTACAGGCCAGTCAGCCTCACCTCAGTCCCTGGAAAAATCATGGAGCAGGTCCTCAAAGAATCAATCCTGAAGCACTTGCATGAGAGGAAAGTGATCAGGAACAGCCAGCATGGATTCACCAAGGGAAGGTCATGCCTGACTAATCTAATCGCCTTTTATGATGATATTACTGGTTCTGTGGATGAAGGGAAAGCAGTGGATGTATTGTTTCTTGACTTTAGCAAAGCTTTTGACACGGTCTCCCATAGTATTCTTGTCAGCAAGTTAAGGAAGTATGGGCTGGATGAATGCACTATAAGGTGGGTAGAAAGCTGGCTAAATTGTCGGGCTCAACGGGTAGTGATCAATGGCTCCATGTCTAGTTGGCAGCCGGTATCAAGTGGAGTGCCCCAAGGGTCGGTTCTGGGGCCGGTTTTATTCAATATCTTCATAAATGATCTGGAGGATGGTGTGGATTGCACTCTCAGCAAATTTGCGGATGATCCTAAACTGGGAGGAGTGGTAGATACGCTGGAGGGGAGGGATAGGATACAGAAGGACCTAGACCAATTGGAAGATTGGGCCAAAAGGAATCTGATGAGGTTCAATAAGGATAAGTGCAGGGTCCTGCACTTAGGACGGAAGAACCCAATGCACAGCTACAGACTAGGGACCGAATGGCTAGGCAGCAGTTCTGCAGAAAAGGACCTAGGGGTGACAGTGGACGAGAAGCTGGATATGAGTCAGCAGTGTGCCCTTGTTGCCAAGAAGGCCAATGGCATTTTGGGATGTATAAGTAGGGGCATAGCGAGCAGATCGAGGGACGTGATCGTTCCCCTCTATTCGACATTGGTGAGGCCTCATCTGGAGTACTGTGTCCAGTTTTGGGCCCCACACTTCAAGAAGGATGTGGATAAATTGGAGAGAGTCCAGCGAAGGGCAACAAAAATGATTAGGGGACTGGAACACATGAGTTATGAGGAGAGGCTGAGGGAGCTGGGATTGTTTAGCCTGCAGAAGAGAAGAATGAGGGGGGATTTGATAGCTGCTTTCAACTACCTGAAAGGGGGTTCCAAAGAGGATGGCTCTAGACTGTTCTCAATGGTAGCAGATGACAGAACGAGGAGTAATGGTCTCAAGTTGCAGTGGGGGAGGTTTAGATTGGATATTAGGAAAAACTTTTTCACTAAGAGGGTGGTGAAACACTGGAATGCGTTACCTAGGGAGGTGGTAGAATCTCCTTCCTTAGAGGTTTTTAAGGTCAGGCTTGACAAAGCCCTGGCTGGGATGATTTAACTGGGAATTGGTCCTGCTTTGAGCAGGGGGTTGGACTAGATGACCTTCTGGGGTCCCTTCCAACCCTGATATTCTATGATTCTATGATTCTATGATCCAGTATGGCCATTCTTATGTTCTTTATCTGCACACCTGAGCTCTGGCTCATTAGTTTCACCTGATGTAGCTCTAAGTTTCACAGAGATATTATGATCTTTCACCTGATTTCTCTCAGAATCTCACAAAGATATTAGTTAGCTCTTTTGCCCACCACCGCAGTCATTCCAAACCAGCAATTAATTTGTGAAGAGCATGGTGGGTGAATTCTTATTGTCAACTATGATTTTTTTGCCATGAATATCTACACGCACATGAGCAGAGCTCAAAATTGCAAGCTGTAGCAGGCCTGTGAAAAAGAAGATCAGAGACGTACGAGAAATGTACGAAGTTCAGCTGTGTTCCTGGTGAACAGCCCAGTGTACTACTTGCACTCATGAGCCTTCCTTAGCTACTGAAGATGTCGATTTGGGTTTGTCAAACTTGTTGAGTGCTGGAGTCTCTGACTGCAGCACAGAGCTTGTCACCGAATTGTTGGGTCCTGGAGTCTCTGAGTCCAGGACAGAAAATGGCCCGTTGCTTGCTAGTGCAGCTGTTATGGATGAGGATACTAAAAGTGGTTCAGTTACTGAAAGTATGGGGTTTTGACTTTGACAAGGCAGATCCAGCTACTTGTCCACAAGTGACAGATTCTTGTAGGTGTTTTTTGGTAGAAAACAGTCCCACTGTTAATTTAGAGCAAGACATTTCACCTAGCAAACACAAGAAGTATTAAAATCATGGTTCTTTGTCAAAACTTGTAATGCGGAGTTACACCAGTGATCTTGGTTGATGTACATTTCAAATCTAGCCTCCTTGTTCTGTTTTGCTTGTTAGCTCTTCCAGCCAAATTCCTCATCTTCCTTTAAAAACCATGAAACTGGATTCACAAACTTTTTTCACTTTAGCATGCAATTATGCCAACACAAATGTTCAAAAGAGCACATGGAGGCAATCTTTTGCTAGGTGGAATTTGGGAAAGGGTTACACAACTGACAAAGGTATGCAGACTTGCTATCAAATGCAGAAAGACACCTTGCACAATATTTTGGTATGTCTCCTGGGTATTTTGTTGTACTTAGATGAAAGGTGTTTAGCTCTGTGTGGTTCAGATGAGAAATTAGACAGTCCTTATAATGGAAATTTTGGGGGTTTACTTGAATTGTCTTCTAGCTATGATAGTATGTTGCAAAATCATGTGAAAGCTATTAAGGCCAGTACCACAAAGGTAATGTACTGATCAAACCAAATTCAAAATGTATTTATTGGTAGGATCATAAGAAAAGTATGGCACACTATTTTTGACAGGGTTAAGAAAGCTAAATACTTCTTTATTATGTTTGATGGCACTCTAGACCTCTCCCAAATGGAACAAATGGCTCAGGTGTTAAGGTATGTTGAGGTTTCAAAAGATGGAATGAAGGTTGTTAAGAGCTTTGTAGATTTCATTGATATCCATACCAAACAGGGAAGGTATTATGGATGCTATGTTACAGAAGCGGAAAAAGAGATGGTTTAGCTATGGCTGATTGCAAAAGGTAATGCTATAACAATGGACCTAACTTGGCTGCAGCATACAAAGGTGTTCAAGCTCAAATTCAGTAGATAAATCAGCACGCATGCTTCATTCCTTTGCTGCCCAATTATTGAATCTTATTGGAGAAGCTGCTGAAATGGTTGTTTCCCTAGTTCTATTTTTCAGAATTGTTCGAAGACAATATATCCTGTTTTCTTCTACTACCAACTTTCATTGGGATGTGTTTAAAAAAACACATTAGCATTACATTAAAATCCCAAAGCACAACAAGATGGTCAGCAAGGGTAGAGGCAATCCATCCACTGCTAAATCAGGCTGATGCTTCTTGATGCTTTAGATTAACTCAAGGCTTCACATAATCTTACACCAGAAATTAAGTTGGAAGCGGATAGCTTGCAAACTAACCTTTCAGAGTTTTTGCTTCATGTTTTGGCCGAAATGTGGTATACTATCCTATCGACAATTAACATTGTGAGCAAAAATTGCAGAGTCCAGATCATGACATTCAAATGGCTCACAGCTTACTTGGTGGCCTTCAACATGCTTTATCATAATTATGGTCCTCCGGGTTCATTGTATGTAAGGAAGCTGCTGCTTCACAAGCTGAAATGTTAGGATGATCCACACAGTTCAAAGAGAAATGATCTTGAGGGAGGAAAGTAATAGAAAGTGCACTTGCAAAGGATGAAAGGTCATCAGATCCCAAAACGTCTTCGAATGAGAGGTTTGCAACCCCATCTTAGACATAATATTAACACAGTTGGCTAGTCGGATGTGTAAGTCTCAGGAATCCGGGCCTGCAGCAGAGCCAATCTCTGAGCAACTTAATGAGTGCAGCTGGCCTGTAGTAGGCTGCCTGTTAGGTGACATCAGCTGATTGGTTGGAAGAGTCAGCAGACTAGTGCATAAGCCCAGCAGCAGCAGCAGTTTGGTGGCTGCTCAAAGCATTCTCCCATAGCTGCATTAGCTCCTGCATCTGCTTGTTCCCAGCCCTGCTCCTGCCCTGGACCCAGCCATGCCCCTGTCTTGCCTCACTCCAAGTAACCAAGATCTGATCCTAGGTTCCAATTCCTGACTTCTGACTCCGGCTCTGATCTTGGATCCTAATCCTGGCTACTGACTCTTGCTGTAATCTCTAGGCCTGATTGCCCATGTCCCCGTCTCTGGCAGTAAATATGACAGAGTTGAAGAAAGGTTTGCTTTTTGATAGGTGAGAACCTGAAAAGTCTCAGCAGCAAAGAACCTAACGAGGCACATCTGAAACGTAGGAAGCAGCTAAGGATTGAAACTCTGAGAGTTTTGAGAATGAGGTTGAGCTCTTTGACAGTTTTTGCAAGCCAGTCTTTAGGGAGGACTCAGAAACAAACTCACCCACTGATCTCTTTAGCCACCTTCACAAAAGGTCTTTAGATGCGAGCTTCCTTAACACAGAAAGACAGAAAAAAATTTGCAGTGCTGTTTCTGTAGCTGTGGCTGCTAGTGAAAGCAGTTTCAGCAAGCTAGAATTAATCATGACCTAACAATGGCCATGGGGCAAAAAAGGTTAAACAATCTGGCAGTTATTTCTGTACAGAAATAGGAAGAGAGGCAGATAGACTGGGCTGAACTAATTAATGAGATTGCTTCAGAGAAAGCTAGGAAGGTCCCTTTGTGAAAGTATTTTGTGGTGATTGCATTTGTGGCAGTGGTATTTTCTTGTTGTTGGGTGACTTTTTGCAGCAGGTGGATATAATCTTTGAACTGGGCCTTCAACACCCTTGCCACAGACTGCTCAGAACCTGGAAGTGGGCCTGGGATTACTGAGTCTCACCATTCGTCTGCTGTCAGCAAATATCGGTCAAACTCACTGACAAAGTGTGTGTCTCATCACTCTCTTGTGGCAGGTCTACATAGACAATAACCTCTTATTGCTACAGTTACGCCTTAGTTCATGAGGCAGAAGTCTGTGTTATAGACCTAAATATTCCAACACTGCTGATGACCCATGTGGGGTTGAATATGGTTCTACATAATTGAATTACTGAGGGAGAAGGGAGCGAGGGTTCAGTTTGTTTGATTTTTAAACCCAGGAAATTACATTTCTTTAAAAATAACTATGTTAAAAAAACATTAAGGTTATGAAGTCAAGTGCTCAAATGTTAGAAAATGCCAGAGTTGTATTATTTATTCTTATTATTAAAGGTGGGCAATTTTTTTCCCCAGCAAATAGTAAATTCTCCAAAAAAAGGTTTCAGAGTAACAGCCGTGTTAGTCTGTATTCGCAAAAAGAAAAGGAGTACTTGTGGCACCTTAGAGACTAACCAATTTATTTGAGCATAAGCTTTCATGAGCTACAGCGCACTTCATCGGATGCATACTGTGGAAAGTGTAGAAGATCTTTTTATATACACACAAAGCATGAAAAAATACCTCCTCCCACCCCACTCTCCTGCTGGTAATAGCTTATCTAAAGTGACCACTCTCCTTACAATGTGTATGATAATCAAGGTGGGCCATTTGCAGCATAAATCCAGGGTTTAACAAGAAGGTCTGAGGAGGGGGAGGGGGTAGGAAAAAACAAGGGGAAATAGGTTACCTTGCATAATGACTTAGCCACTCCCAGTCTCTATTCAAGCCTAAGTTAATTGTATCCAATTTGCAAATGAATTCCAATTCAACAGTTTCTCGCTGGAGTCTGGATTTGAAGTTTTTTTGTTGTAATATCACAACTTTCATGTCTGTAATCGCGTGACCAGAGAGATTGACCGGAAAACACTTCAATTTCAAACACCCTGGATTTATGCTGCAAATGGCCCACCTTGATTATCATACACATTGTAAGGAGAGTGGTCACTTTAGATAAGCTATTACCAGCAGGAGAGTGGGTTTAGGGGCGGGGGGCGAGGGGTGAGAAAACCTGGATTTGTGCTGGAAATGGCCCAACTTGATTATCATACACATTGTAAGGAGAGTGATCACTTTAGATAAGCTATTAGCAGCAGGAGAGTGGGGTGGGAGGAGGTATTTTTTCATGCTTTGTGTGTATATAAAAAGATCTTCTACACTTTCCACAGTATGCATCCGATGAAGTGAGCTGTAGCTCACGAAAGCTTATGCTCAAATAAATTGGTTAGTCTCTAAGGTGCCACAAGTACTCCTTTTCTTTCTCTGAAAAAAGGATTTTTCAGGGCACTGAAACAGCTTGTGAATTTGGGACAAATTCAGTGTATAGCTTCAGCCCCAAAAAACTGAAAACAAAAATTTTGGAAACATCAAAATGAACAGTTTCAAAAATGTTGTTTCAATTTGACATTTGAAATATTTTTTGTTTGTTTGTTTTTGCCTGAACTAATTTTTTTTAGTTTTTCATTTTGGTGAGAACATTTTAAAAAAAATTCAATACAAAGCAATTTTTTCCGGATATTTTCAGCCACTGAACCAAAAAATCAGTTATTCGCTCAGTTCTGATTATGATACTGTGACACTGAGCCAGTGAGGGTTAAGCAACCAGTGGGCTGCGTGACCTGAAAACAACCCTTAAAGACATACTAGAAGAGTATTGAAATGGTAAACAGGGCCATTCCTTATAGAGAGTTATCAAAGCCATGTTAAATAGACTGGAGCCCTTGAAATGTAGGCCTGTAATGATAGAGAATTAAAATAGATACTAATTGTATTTGTCTGTGTTCACCTATATCTTGTTAGAAGTTTAAGAATGTGATCTAATTAGCTTGTAGAGGCTAAATTTCTGTTCCTGTTTATAATGTTTCATTACTATATTCTATTGATTCAGAGATCAAACGCAGATATTAACATGTAGATAGAACTTGTGGTGAAATAATATTGTTTTCATTTCTCTTTGAAGTTTATAGTAAACTACCTGTGAACGGTTTGATGGTTAATTGCTTTATGCTAATGAATGCAACTAAATTACTGGTGTATGCCTAGGAAACAGATTGGCTTCAAAGCAACAATATACATTACCTATTCTCAGTGATGAGCTGCGAGAAGCTGAAGAACCGGTTCCTTCAGTCGCTCCGAGCCTTCGGCGGCACTTGGGTGGCACGTCCTTCAGTCGCTCCGGGTCTTTGGTGGCACTGAAGGACCCGCCGCCAAAGGCCCGGAGCAAGTGAAGTACCCGCTGCCTAAGTGCCAAAGGCTCATAGTGCTGCTGGGTGAGTAAAAATTCACAGGGGAGCCTCCCCACCAGAGAGCAACCCCTTTAACAACCAGTTCTAAACCGGCTTCAAAATTTAACAGCCGGTTCGTGTGAACTGGTGTGAACTGGCTCCAGCTCACCACTGCCTATTCTTCAGCCAACGAGGCCCTGCTGGGACCACAACGTGCTTGGCCTGATCCTGTTTTATCTCAGATCTGCATAAACTTTGACAGGGAAAGTCTAAACCCACTGAGGTGTCCAGGTTACTCTGGATCCACCCTGAAATTTCTCATGGAAGAATTTGAACAAGCTCTGTACATTGACTGCCTTATGAACTATAACCTATTGAACTAATTCCAGAAGGATTTTTACAAATCAGCAGCTTCACTATCTCTGCTATGAAACTGACCTAAGAACTGTATTCATTTCTGTATGTATAATGATCTTCAACTGTAGCAACTCTTTCTTTATTCTTTTTATTTAAAAAAAAAACGTAGATTAGTAGGATTGGCGGTAAGTGTGAATTTGGGTAAGATATAAAATATTCATTGACCTGGCAGGTAATGTGTCCAGTCTCTTGGGATCGGTAGAACTTTATATACGGTGAATAAGGTTTTAAGAGGCCCTCACTATGTTAGACTTGGATTTTTGGTGGGAGCCAAAGGCTGGATTGCTTAAAGAGAACTGTATTTTAGTATCTTGGTAATCAGTAAGATATTATAGAAGCAGTTTGGTTACTGACTTGGTAAAATCTAATTATAGAATAAATCTCCCGTTTTGGGCATCTTTCACCCTAGTCTTTGCAGTTTCCCCTCAGTATAGCCTCTCCAGTGACCATGGTCACAGATACAGTCTTTAATTACATAATCACATACTATTTTTTCAAAATGACCCCTGCCTCATTTGGTGCACCAAATGGATGGTGCTCAGAGAATTAGTCAGGAGTGTGTAGTAAATGAAAGAAAAGGAGTACTTGTGGCACCTTAGAGACTAACCAATTTATTTGAGCATAAGCTTTCGTGAGCTACAGCTCACTTCATCGGATGCTTATGCTCAGATAAATTGGTTAGTCTCTAAGGTGCCACAAGTACTCCTTTTCTTTTTGCGAATACAGACTAACACGGCTGTTCATCTGAAACCTATAGTAAGTGAGGCTCTTGTCTGAGGACCCCTGCCTCCTATGTTGCTGAAGTTGGAAGGATGTATAATGAAAGAGGCAGAGGATTTCAGGAAGAGAAAAGATGGCCTTGTGGTAAAGGAAATTGAATTTTCCCTTGGAGAACTGGTTTCTATCCCTGCCTCTGCCACAGAGTTCCTATGTGATGCTGGGCTAGTCACTTAAACCAAACTTGTCACAGGTGGTCACTAATTGTGTGTTTCTTGTTTTCTGCATACTTGAGACACCAGAAGTGTGCAGAAGTGATGAGCATTCACAGCTGCAAATGAAGCCAATTAGAGATGTGCTTTCAACATATGAAGTGCTACAAAAATGCTAAGTACTCTGAAAAATCTAGATGTCTCAAGTTTGGCATCTAAATTGATTGGACACTTTTGACAATTTTGGCCTAATCTGTCTATGCTTCCATTTCCCATCTGTGAACTGGGAATAATAGAATACTATCTTATCTCAGAGTTGTGCTGTGAAGATAAATTCACAGTATTTTTGAAGCACTCAGATACTATAGTGATAAGTTCCATAGAAAAGCCTATGGGGAAATTCATAATTTTGTAGTCAGTTCAGGGCTTGGATGGTTTGCTGTAAATAAGACATAGGGCCATACATTGACTTAAGAAATACTGAACAGCTTCCTATTCAGTGAGCAGCATCTATCCTGTGCACTGAATGAGACAAAGTCTTAAGGGGAAGAAATAGTGTAAAAAAGTATATGATCATGTAATTAAAGACACAGTATCATAATGCATATGCACAAGGGAGCCAAATCTTGGATCCGGAGTCACAAACTGTATAGGACCAAGTAAGTGGCAGGTCCTTACTCTCCCGCATAATAGAATAAGAGCTATGACTGTTTACTCCTTTGAGATTTCTAGTTCTCACCAGAGAGTGAGCTGGTAAGGGCACTGCTCAGAATTACCATTGTATACCTTCCACAGGACAAAACCTCACAAATGGGAGATGGATTCTGAACACAGCATTCTTGGATATGATCACGTAGCTCAGAGTGCAATTGAACTCTTACAGGCTGATCACAGACTTACACCATCTTATACATACTCAATTCTTTCTTGCTCTTTGTCTCCTTGGTTACAGTGTGCATTCTAGCCAATAATTCAAGCACTAGGATTCATACTTCACCTCTATTACTAATTGCCACAGTCTGGTTTAAATATTATGGACCACATCCTCCGCTGCTGTAAATGGGTACAGCCTTAATTTAAACCATTTCCAAGCCTGTTTGGGCTTCATTCTTCAATGGAAACCAGAATTTTCCCCAGGAGGAGTAGAGAAATAAGGGCAAGCATTCATAAGGGGATCAAACAGAACAGTGTGAACCATATCCTCAAAACTGTTTAGATATCTCTCTGCCTCTTTAAGCACCTACATCCACCATTTAGGCACCACTGATATTTTCAAAGCTGCTGCTCAGCTGTCATTTAACCCTGTAGTAGGCACCTAAGTATCCTAGTGCCTATATTTCTGTCAGTCAGCATTCACAAAGCCACCTATACCCTGGAGCTCACACACACACACACACACACACACACACACACACACAGTTAATGAGCAGGTTGGAGCTCAGCTCAAGGCAAAGCCTCAGAGGTCCCAAAGTAGGATTCTTAAACTAGGTGGGGGGATGCCTGCCTGGGCAGTAGGGCCTGATCCCATAGGCATGCTCTGAGCACAGCTAAGACCTGATACCTATCAGACCCCGCTGGATGCAGACAGCCAATAGGTGTGAAGGAGGGAAGAACAGCATCCACACAAAAGACTGTTGGGGACACAGGAAAACATAGGGTAAGTGTGAGAGAGGTGTTTCACATGAACAGGAGACAGCCAGGGCTTAAGAGCCTTCACAAAGTGGGGTCCCCTCCTCTTCCTCCACCCCCCCGAGGCTCCACCCCTTCTCCCCAAGGGCCTGCCCCCACCTCTGCTCTTACCCCCAAGGCCCCGCCCCAGGACCTGCTGAGTACAGTGGACGAGAAGCTGGATATGAGTCAGCAGTGTGCTCTTGTTGCCAAGAAGGCTAATGGCATATTGGGCTGCATTAGTAGGAGCATTGCCATCAGATCGAGGGAAGTGATTATTCCCCTCTATTTGACCCCAATGAGGCCACACCTGGAGTATTGCGTCCAGTTTTGGGGCCCCCACTACAGAAAGGATGTGGACAAATTGGAGAGAGTCCAGTGGAGGGCAACAAAAATGATTAGGGGGCTGGGGCACATGACTTACGAGGAGAGGCTGAGGGAACTGGGGTTATTTAGCCTGCAGAAGAGAAGAGTGAGGGGGGGATTTGATATCAGCCTTCAACTATCTGAAGGAGGGTTCCAAAGAGGATGGAGCTCAGCTGTTCTCAGTGGTGGCAGATGACAGAACAAGGAACAACAGTCTCAAGTTGCAGTGGGGAGGTCACTTTAGGAAAAACTATTTCACTAGGAGGGTGGTGAAGCACTGGAATGCGTTACCTAGGGAGGTGGTGGAATCTCCATCCTTAAATGTTTTTAAGGCCCAGCTTGACAAAGCCCTGGCCGCGATGACTTAGTTGGGGTTGGTCCTGCTTTGAGAAGGGGGTTGGACTAGATGATCTCCTGAGGTCTCTTCCAATCCTAATCTATGGTTCTATGAGCTGAACTCACTTAGATGCCAGATTCCAGGAGAGGGTGCTTGGCAGAGGATTCTGAGTGGAAGGGTCTATCTCTTGCCCATAAGCCAGGCACACCAAGTCAGCAGCTCAGGCACCTAAGCCCCTCTCTCTTCTCTGCCTCTCTCCTCCACATTTCACTCCTGGGTAGCTTAGGTGTCTCCCCATTCAGCTTGCTGGCTTCTGAAGAGCCCTTTCTTAGACTCCTGATTCTCTCCTTGTATTGTATAGAGAGCTTGGGTTGTATAACTCAGACGGAGGATTCCACTAGGTGGCAGGCCACCTAGGAGTTAGACATTGCAACACTGAGCAGGGCAACACCTACATACCTTGAAGATTTGGGCCCCTATCCCAGTAATTCTTATTGGCATTGGTGTATAGACATTCAGACCTTCTCTCTTGAAAGTGTCCAGAGCAATGGCACTGGAGTGACCCTTCCTAACAAGCAAGTAACTTTCTATAGACTCCAGATTCTAGCTGATGTAAGACCATGGTGGAGCAGGTCCAAATGTCGAATTAATAGAAACCCTTCTTTGAGCATTAAGATGTGCTTCCTTGTGCTGGTGAGCAGCCAGTGGTAGGTGTTCTAAAAACAGTCACTTGAATACTCCTGCTGCTAGGGGCTTCTACTCAATATAGTGAACAATATCTGGGCTATATGCAGTACATGGCAATTCTTGCAGTTCATGCAGAATACATGTGTCCCATGTGAACAGAGGGAATATTAGTGACACACAAAGACACTGGCACTTTTGGACATGGTCAGTGAAGTTAAAATCTTGACGTTAAACTGCATGACTACTTTCGAGCCCTCTTCAAACAAAGTGTGCCAAATGAGCCTCAGAGTAATTCCATGGAAGTCCGCAGAGTTACAGCAAGGATGAATTTGGCCCAGTAACTCTATGTTCAAGGACTTTTACTTAGAGTAAGGGCTCTAACCCAGTTATAAATCTGCAAACAGTTTCCCATTACTTTGCTTCAGCACCAGATCAGAACTGCCACAGTAACAAAACTACTGATTACTAATCTAGACAGTAGCAATCAATCTTTATACACAGGAGTTTGCATAACATTTTAAACCACTTCTGAGTGGGTAATGTGGTTAATATTAACGACAGACCCACTTCCTCTTCTGCGGAATGCAGGGCAGGGAGGAAGTTTGCCTCAGGGGTTGTGGGTTACAGATTCCCAGACGGAAACACATTGACTGAGAGTGAGCCATGCAGGCAAGATCCCCACAGAGCAGCAAAGAGTGAGTCCTAGTCATAGCTTAACAGTGAGGAAAATGGAGGGCACACCTATCTCTGCCACTAGCTATGACTCTTACAATGCTATCACCTTAATGCTCCCTTTGTCTCTGATTCCGACTCTCAACTTTGTCCCTTCTATCATGCTGCCCCCTCCCTGTCCACACCTGCCAAGCATTCTCTCCCTCCTCTTTCAAATCCCTCCCTAAAATCCACCTCTTCAAACAATTCCTCCTCCCTGCCCCCTGCTCTTCATCAACTATTGCCACACATCCCCTCATCTAGGGTATGTCTACACTATGAAATTAGGTCAATTTATAGAAGTCGTTTTTTTAGAAATCATTTTTATATAGTCGATTGTGTGTGTCCCCACACAAAATGCTCTAAGTGCATTACATGTATTAACTCGGCGGAGTGCTTCCACAGTACCAAGGCTAGCGTCGACTTCCGGAGTGTTGCACTGTGGGTAGCTATCCCACAGTTCCCGCAGTCTCCACTGCCCATTGGAATTCTGGTTTGAGATCTCAATGCCCGATGGGGCAAAAAACATTGTCACGGGTGGTTCTGGGTACATGTCGTCAGGCCCTACCTCTCTCCCTCCCTCTGTGAAAGCAACAGCTGATAATCGTTTCGCGCCTTTTTTCCTGTGTTACCTGTGCAGATGCCATACCATGGCTAGCATGGAGCCTGCTCAGCTCACTGTCACCAGATGTCTCCTGGGTGCTGGCAGACGCGGTACTGCATTGCTACACAGCAGCAGCAACCCATTGCCTTGTGGCAGCAGATGGTGCAATAGGCCTGAAAACCATCCTCATCGTGTCCGAAGTGCTCCTGGCCACCTCGGTAAGGTCAGTCAGGAGCGCCTGGGCAGACATGGGCGCAGAGACTAAATTTGGAGTGACTCGACCAGGTCATTCTCTTTAGTCCTGCAGGCAGTCCTATTGCACCATCTTCTGCCGAGCAGGCAGGAGATGTGGATGGCTTGCAGTCCTACTGCACTGTCTGCTGCCAGCCAAAGATGTAGAAGACAGATTGAGTGAATCAAAACAAGAAATAGACCAGATTTGTTTTGTATTCATTTGCTCCCCCCCTCTCTCCGTGAAATCAACGGCCAACAATCATTTTGTTGAGGTCTGTCAGGGGCACCTTGAAAACTTTAATAGAGATTCAGTCCTCCCTGAAATAACAGAGGGAGGGATAGCTTAGTGGGCTGAGCATTGGCCTGCTAAACCCAGCATTTTGAGTTCAATCCTTGAGGGGGCCATTCTGTGTGAGTTGTTTTTGTTTCCCTTGATGTAAACCCACCCCCTTTGTTGATTTTAATTCCCTGTAAGCCAACCCTATAAGCCATGTCGTCAGTCGCCCCTCCCTCCATCAGAGCAATGGCAGACAATCGTTCTGCGCCTTTTTTCTGTGCAGATGCCATACCACGGCAAGCATGAAGCCCACTCAGATCACTTTGGCAATTAGGAGCACATTAAACACCACGTGCATTATCCAGCAGTATATGGAGCCCCAGAACCTGGCAAAGTGAAAGTAGGCGACATCAGCACAGTGACGAGAGTGATGAGGACATGGACACAGACTTCTCTCAAAGCACGAGCCCTGGTAATGTGGGCATCATGGTGCTAATGGGGCAGGTCCATGCAGTGGAACACCGATTCTGGGCCCGGGAAACAAGCACAGACTAGTGGGACCACATTGTGTTGCAGGTCTGGGATGATTCCCAGTGGCTGCAAAACTTTCGCATCCGTAAGGTCACTTCCATGGAACTTTGTGACTTGCTTTCCCCTGCCCTGAAGCTCATGAATACCAAGATGAGAGCAGCCCTCACAGTTGAGAAGCGAGTGGCGATAGCCCTGTGGAAGCTTGCAACGCCAGACAGCTACCGGTCAGTCGGGAATCAATTTGGAGTGGGCAAATCTACTGTGGGGGCTGCTGTGATGCAAGTAGCCAACACAATCAAAGATCTGCTGATATCAAGGGTAGTGACCCTGGGAAATGTGCAGGTCATAGTGGATGGCTTTGCTGCAATGGGATTCCCTAACTGTGGTGGGGCGATAGACAGAACCCATATCCCTATCTTGGCACCGGAGCACCAAGCCGCCGAGTACATAAACCGCAAGGGGTACTTCTCAATAGTGCTGCAAGCTCTGGTGGATCACAAGGGACGTTTCACCAACATCAGCGTGGGATGGCCGGGAAAGGTACATGACGCTCACGTCTTCAGGAACTCTGGTCTGTTTCAACAGCTGCAGGAAGGGACTTTCTTCCCAGAGCAGAAAATAACCATTGGGGATGTTGAAATGCCTATATGTATCCTTGGGGACCCAGCCTACCCCGTAATGCCATGGCTCATGAAGCCGTACACAGGCAGCCTGGACAGTAGTCAGGAGCTGTTCAACTACAGGCTGAGCAAGTGTAGAATGGTGGTAGAAAGTGCGTTTGGACATTTAAAAGCTTACTGACTCGGTTAGACCTCCTCGAACCCAATATTCCCACTGTTATTACTGCTTGCTGTGCGCTCCACAATCTCTGTGAGAGTAAGGAGGAGACATTTATGGCGGGGTGGGAGGTTGAGGCAAATCGCCTGGCCACTGGTTACGTGCAGCCAGACACCGGGACAGTTAGAAGAGCACAGGAGGTCGCATTTTGCCTCCCCCCACCACGTAGCTAGCCCCACCCACCTCCCCGTGGCTAACAGCGGGGAACATTTCTGTTCAGCCACAGGCAAACAGCCCAGCAGGAACAGGCACCTCTGAATGTCCCCTTAAGAAAAGCACCCCATTTCAACCAGGTGACCGTGAATGATATCACTCTCCTGAGGATAACACAGAGAGATAAAGAACGGATGTTGTTTGAACGCCAGCAAACGTACACTGCAATGCTTTGTTCTACAATGATTCCTGAGTATGTGCTACTGGCCTGAAGTGGTAAAGTGTCCTACCATGGTGGATGGAATAAGGCTGCCCTCCCCAGAAACCTTTTGCAAAGGTTTTGGGGGTACATCCAGGAGAGCCACGAATGCCAGGGAAAATTAATGATTAAACATGCTTGCTTTTAAACCATGTATACTATTTTAAAAGGTACACTCACCAGAGGTCCCTTCTCCACCTGGCGGGTCCGGGAGGCAGCCTTGGGTGGGTTCGGGGGGTACTGGCTCCAGGTCCAGGGTGAGAAACAGTTCCTGGCTGTGGGGAAAACCAGTTTCTCCACTTGCTTGCTGTGAGCTATCTACAACTTCATCATCATCGTCTTCCTCGTCCCCAAAACCTGCTTCCGTGTTGCCTCCATCTCCATTGAAGGAGTCAAACAACACAGCTGGGGTAGTGGTGGCTGAACCCCCTAAAATGGCATGCAGCTCATCATAGAAGCAGCATGTTTGGGGCTCTGACCTGGAGTGGCCGTTTGCCTCTCTGGTTTTCTGGTAGGCTTGCCTCAGCGCCTTAAGTTTCATGTGGCACTGCTTCGGGTCCCTGTTATGGCCTCTGTCCTTCATGCCCTGGGAGATTCTGACAAATTTTTTGGCATTTTGAAAACTGAACGGAGTTCTAATAGCACGGATTCCTCTCCCCAAACAGTGATCAGATCCCATACCTCCCATTTGGTCCATGCTGGAGCTCTTTTGCGATTCTGGGACTCCATCATGGTCACCTCTGCTGATGAGCTCTGCATGGTCACCTGCAGCTTGCCACGCTGGCCAAACAGGAAATTGAAATTCAAATGTTCGCGGGCCTTTTCCTGTCTACCTGGCCAGTGCATCTGAGTTGAGAGTGCTGTCCAGAGCAGTCACAACGGAGCACTCTGGGATAGCTCCCAGAGGCCAATACCATCGAATTTTGTCCACAGTACCCCAAATTCAACCCGGCAAGGCCGATTTCAGTGCTAATCCCCATGACGGGGGTGGAGTAAGGAAATCGACTTTAAGAGCCCTTTAAGTCGAAAAAAGGGCTTTGTCGTGTGGACGGGTGCAGGGTTAAATCGATTTAATGCTGCTAAATTCAACCTCAACTCCTAGTGTAGACCAGAGCCTAGACTGTTGTTTTGTGTAATTTTTATTGTCAGCTCTTTAGCCCAGATAACATACAGAGCAGCCCTCAGGATTTATGCCCTGTGTTTCAAAGCACTATGTACCTTTATGATGCTGTATAAATGCTTATTAGCAGAAAAAACAAATAATAATTTTGGAATAGACCGATGTCTAAATCCGTTCAAAAGCAAACACCTCAGGAAAACACTAGGTTTTAGATGGAATGAATTTATAACAAATGTTGGGATTCGTCAGAGATTCAGCTGTTCCTTATCTCCAAAGTTATCCAGAAAAGAAGATGAAAATATCTGGGACATGTTAAGAATGAAGCCAAAGCATCTGCCATAGCAGAGGTGTCACTGCTAGCTGGAGGAACATATAAAAGGGTCCAACGAAAGAATCCCTCTGCCAAACAGTACTGTGAGAGGGAAAACATGTGGCACTTAACAACATAGAGGACAGGTGAAGAGCAGCCCGGGATACACAGGAATTGTGGGAGAGCTTTGTCTGTGTCATAAGCCATGTCTGAGAGCATGAGAAGGATTCAGAATTAATTTGGCCCAAGTCCTCAGCTCTGGGCAAGGGCTGCTCTGCACAGCATAGGAATACTGACTGCAACGGTGGCTTTAAGCCAATCTTGAGCAACCCTGATCCTAAGGCTGCACTGGGGTAGGCCTGCTCTAATTTATGTTGCCTCGCCCACAGCAACCGCTCCTGGAAGGGACATGGCATAGCAACACCTCAGGCGCTGTGCACTTCCAGAGGATCCCCCTACACTAGGGCATTCCTCCCCAGCCCTTTCACTTTAAAGCTCCACCCCTTTCACCCTACAAAAATGTAAAACCTGCTCTCTCTCTTGGATGAGAGACAGATCCCAGCACAAGCAGAGACATGGCATGTTTGAGTAATTGCCTTTTTTAGCTTAAAGTTAAATCTAAGTCAATACCTTTTCTGAACTAATCTGGTCTATTCAAGCTTTTTAATAATGCCATACCTTATAATGACAGTCCAGTGTAAACCTTCAGGGTTCTGAACTAAATCAGGTGTTCAGAGAAATAACCAAGTCATTTCTAAGTAAATACAACTAAATACTGTTCAAAAATGGCAACTGGATTTCATCTTTTTTAAATTGGCTTGGCATTTTAAAGGCCATCCCTTGGAAGGCTTCATAGTCCTCCATTCTGTTCTCTTTTTCTTTTTCTTGTTTCTGTAACCTTACGACAGCAGATAGAAAAGATGTTCCAAAGTACAGATATCAGCTCATTTACAGCGAATTATAATAGGCAAGTGGTGCAGTAAATAGAACACCCGATTTTCTCCCCTCTTTTTTTTTTCCTTTGGTTGAAGCATTTTGTGATGTTCTCCAGGTGAATCCCATGCATAATGTAACACTGGCAATGCTGTTTGCATAATAAGCTATTTTCTACCACAGATGCAGAAACATTTTATCACTATAGAGAGAGCTCAGCTTATGAATACATTTTCATATAAGTTGATTTATGTGAAAATTACTAATAAATGCAGTCTAGCCATAAGTAGAATGTTTGTTTCCAGTTTAAGGAGTGATGTTATTTGAAATTTAGGTGGGGGAGGGGACCACATCCCACTAAGAGATACATTTTGAAATGTGATTTAGCTTTCAGAGCTTACTCCTGCCAGGTATTAGGTAACTTCATGAGGTGCTGAATGTCCTCAATTCCCATTGCCATCAGTGAGAGTTATGGATACTCTGCGCCACACACTACTGCTCAGCACCTTGGCGCACAGAGCCGGAAGTACATTGTGCTTGGTCCAATCAAAAAAATCTGCACTTGCATCATGGAACTCTGTACAATGTTACGGAAACTTGCAAACTGGTGTTCAGTGACTCCCACAGCCTTTCGTAAAACCCAGCTACCTTGTTACTTTACTTGCTTTTCAGTTTATCTTTTTTAAATTAAGCTATTTTTAAATTATTTAAATTGGAGCAACAGACTAAATAGCAGCAGGTTTCTTGGTGCCACGTACGCATGGTGTCCACCAATAAAATAAGATATTGATCTACAAAATATGGCAACAATGGCAACTACAAAAACTGCAACTATGTACATACATAAGAAATTGTATGCACTTGAATTGCCCCATTTCGCTGCGGCGCTGATCCTGCAGTGATTAGGACATCAGTGAGGCTCCACATGGGCACAAGGCTCTGTCCATTCAGAGCCCAGTGCAGGATCAGGGCTCATGAGTTTAGTCATGGATTAATGTGACTGTGATGCGGTGTATACCCCACATATGCCCTGAAAGGGTTAATATGGGCCTACGAGACCAACTGTGCCTCCTGGCTGCACCTGGAGAGTTGGCCAGGGTTAGCCCAACTGGGAGGGGTGGGTGGTTAGTATAAAGAAAGGAAGTTGGGGTAAACAGTTTTACTGATCAGAGCTGGAAATACAGGGTGAGAGGGAGAGGCTGAAAGTTACATTGGAAGATAAGGGAGAAGGAGCAAGGGATGAGGAATGATTTCAGATTGGGAAGAAGAAAAAGTGAATAGAAATGCTTGTATCAGAAGAAGAGGGAGCAGACAGGGATAGAAAAGAGAGAAAGGCTAAAGATCAACATCTTATAATTGTCAAATCCCTAGCTGAAGATGTAAAGATAGGAAATGTTAATCCCTTGAAAACAGCCAAATGGATTAGGTAAAATATCAGGATACATTAAGAGCTAAAAGAATGGAGGGGGGAGATTTATTAATAGAATGTACACATAAAGGAACAGGCTCACAACTACAGCTTTAGGGAAAATAAAAGTAATTTGCCAGCTACCTAAATATAGAACAGAAACAAAAGAGATAATGTATGGGGTTCACTTGGCATGACTGAAGACGAAATTAAAAGGGATATATGTGAGGGCCAAGTCCTGTTTGTTAAGTGACCGATTAGCAGGAGAGGGGGAGAACACACGCCATCCACAGCCACCTGAGTCCAATTTTAAAGGTGCAACACTATCTAATAGGGTTAAAATAGGATATCAACTCTTCTGGGTTAAACCATATATCTCAGCCCCTTTGAGATGGGCATGTGGCAGCTGTCTGTAAGGGGAAAATGAGGTGTGGAAAATGTGGAGGAGAACATCCATATGGGAACTGCATAGAAGGATCAGAACTCAATGCAATAAGTGTGGGGATAAGCACAGTGCAGCATACAAAGCCTGTGGGGCAGCAGAACAAGCTAGAGACATACAGAAAATTAAAACTAGCCATAAAATATCCTATGCAGGAGCTACCAAAAGATATTCACAGTGGTAAGCAGAGAAGGAGGAAAAGTCCAGTGAGAGAAAAAAGCTGCTGGTACAACAACATGCAGTTCAGGGAAGGAAAGATAAAATAAGTGGAATAGAAGATATATTGCTTGTAGGCAAAGAGAAATTTATAGCATTTATGATAGACATGATTAATTGCACTTTACAAACAGGGAAGAAGACTGAAACAATAAACATTATCGCCAAAGCAGCAGAAGAGTATTTGCATGTAGGCAATCTCTTGATAGACTGCATTCATCTGATTTTAAATGAAGTAATAATGTAGATTAAACAACATGGTTCTAATGATTTTTTGCTGGAATGCACATGGTTTAATAACACACAGCCAGAAATGAAAAAGAACTGTTTTTAAAATGGAAAACAAACTTGATGTGATATCACAGGATCATAGAACTGGAAGGGACATCAAGAGGTCATCTAGTCCAGTCCCCTGCACTTGTGGCAGGACTAAGTATTATCTAGACCAGGAGTGGGCAAACTACAGTCCGCGGGCCGGATCTGGCCCATGAACTGTTTTAATCCGGCCCTCGAGCTCCAGCCTGGGAGCAGGGTCAGGGGCTGCTCTGCACGGCTCCCGAAAGCAGCAGCGTGTCCTCCCTCCGGCTCCTATGTGTGGGGGCAGCCAGGGGGCTCCATGCCGCATGCTACCTCTGCTCCAAGTGCTGCCCCCGCAGCTCCCATTGGTCGGGAACTAGGGCCAATGGGAGCTGCAGGGGCAGCGCCTGTGGATGGGGCAGAATGCAGAAGAGCCACCCAGCCGCACCTCCACATAGGAGTTGGATGAGGGACATGCCGCTGCTTTCGGGAGCCGCTTGACGTAAGCACCGCATGGCGCCTGCACCCCTGAGCCACCCCCCTGTGCCCCAACCCCCTGCCCGAGCCCTGATCCCCCTCCTGCTCTCCGAACTTTTCGGTCTCAACCCAGAGCACCCTCCTACACCCCAAGCCCCTCATCCCCAGCACCACCCCAGAGCCCGCTTCCCCAGCCAGAGCCCTCCTGTCCTCCACACACACCCTGCCCCAGCCCAGAGCCCCCTCCTGCACCCTAAACTCCTCACTTCTGGCCCCACCCTGGAGCCCACCCCCCCAGCAAGAGCCCTCACCTCATCCCGCACCCCAACCTCAATTGCGTGAGCATTCATGGCTCACCATACAATTTCTATACCCAGATGTAGCCCTCGGGCCAAAAAGTTTGCCCACCCCTGATCTAGACCATTCCTGACAGAAGTTTGTCTAACCTGCTCTTTAAAATCTCCAATGATGGAGATTCCACAACCTCCCTAGGCAATTTATTCCAATGCTTAACCACCCTGACAGTAAGGAAGTTTTTCCTAATGTCCAACCTAAACCTCCCTTGCTGTAATTTAAGCCCATTGCTTCTTGTCCTGTCCTCAGAGGTTAAGACAAACAATTTTTGTTCCTCCTCCTTGTAACAACCTTTTACATACTTGAAAACTGTTATGATGTCCCCTCTCAGTCTTCTCTTTTCCAGACTAAACAAACCCAGTGTTTTCAATCTTCCCTCATAGGTCATGTTTTCCAGACCTTTAATCATTTTTGTCACTCTTCTCTGGACTCTCTCCAATTTGTCCACATCCTTCCTGAAATGTGGCGCTCAGAACTGGATACAATACTCCAGTTGAGGCCTAATCAGCGCAGAGTAGAGCGGAAGAATTACTTTTAGTGTCTTGCTTACAACATTCCTGCTAATACATCCCAGAAGGATATTCGCTTTTTTTGCAACAGCATTACACTGTTGACTCATATTTAGCTTGTGATCCACTATGACCTCCAGATCCCTTTCCGCAGTACTCCTTCCTAGGCAGTCATTTCCCATTTTGTATGTGTACAACTGATTGTTCCTTCCTAAATGGAGTACTTTGCATTTGTCCTTATTGAATTTCATTCTATTTACTTCAGACCATTTCTCCAGTTTGTCCAGATCATTTTGAATTTTAATCCTATCCTCCAAAGCACTTGCAACCCCTCCCAGCTTGGTATCATCCGCAAACTTTAGAAGTGTACTCTGTATGCTATTATCTAAATCATTGATGAAGATATTGAACAGAACTGATCCCTGCGGGACTGCACTCATTATGCCCTTCCAGCATGACTGTGAACCACTGATAATTACTCTCTGGGAATGATTTTCCAACCAGTTTTGCATGCACCTTATAGTAATTCCATACAGGTTGCATTTCCCTAGTTTGTTTATGAGAAGGTCATAAGAGACAGTATCAAAAGCTTTACTAAAGTCAAGATATACTGCTTCCCCCCTATCCACAAGGCTTGTTACCCTGTCAAAGAAAGCTATCAGGTTGTTTTGACATGATTTGTTCTTGACAAATCCATGCTGACTGTCACTTATCACCTTATTATGTTCTAGTTGTTTGCAACTTGATTGCTTAATTATTTGCTCCATTATCTTTCCAGGTACAGAAGTTAAGCTGACTGGTCTGTAATTCCCTGGGTTGTCTTTATTTCCCTTTTTATAGATTGACACTATATTTGCCATTTTCCAGTCTCTGAAATCTCCCCTGTCTTCCATGATGTTTCAAAGATAATCGCTAATGGCTCAGATATCTCCTCAGTCAGCTCCTTGAGTATTCTAGGATGCATTTCATCAGGCCCTGGTGACTTGAAGATATCTAATTTGTCCAAGTAATTTTTAACTTGTTCTTGCCCTATTTTAGCCTCTTCTGATCCTACCTCATTTTCATTGGCATTCACTGTGTTGGACATCCAATCACCGCCAACTTTCTTGGTGAAAACAGAAACAAAGACATCATTAAGCACCTCTGCCATATCCACATTTTCTATTATTATTTTTCCCCCCTCGTTGAGTAATGGGCCTTCCCTGTCCTTGGTCTTCCTCTTGCTTCTAATGTATTTGTAGAATATTTTCTTGTTATCTTTTATGTCTCTAGCTATTTTGATCTCATTTTGTGCTTTGGACTTTCTAATTTTGTCCCTACATACTTGTGATATTTGTTTATATTCATCCTTTGTAATTTGACCTAGTTTCCAATTTTTTGTAGGACTTTTTTTTTATTTTTAGATCATTGAAGATTTCTTGGTTAAACCAGGGTTGGCTCTTGCCATACTTCCTATCTTTCCTACGCAGTGGGATAGTTTGCTCTTGTGCCCTTAATAATGTCTCTTTGAAAAACTGCCAACTGTCTTCTATAGTTTTTTTCCCTTAGACTTGCTTCCCATGGGATCTTACCTACTAACTCCCTGAGTTTGCTAAAGTCTGCCTTCTTGAAATCCATTGTCTTTATTTTGCTGTTCTCCCTTCTACCATTCCTTAGGCTCATGAACTCCACCATTTCATGATCACTTTCACCCAAGCTGCCTTCCACTTCCAAATTCTCAACCAGTTCTTCCCTATTTGTGAAAATCAAATCTAGAACAGCCTCTCCCCTAGTAGCTCTCTCCACCTTCTGAAATAAAAAAATTGTCTCCAATACATTCCAAGAATTTATTGGATAATCTGTGCCCTGCTGTGTTATTTTCCCAACAGATGTCTGGGTAGTTGAATGGAACCTTTCAATGTTTAGATCTGAGAATTACAACAAGCAATGTAGCAAGTAAATACAGTTGGGAAATCTATAAAGAAGATGGAATGGGAAGTGATCACTTCCCTGTGCTAATTATATATCAAGGCCAAGGTAATGCTGTAAACATTGAAGGAATCCCTACCTGGAGCCTTAGAAAAGCAAACTGGGGACTCTTTAAGAGAAAGTGTGTTGAATCATAGAATCATAAAATCATAGAATATCAGGGTTGGAAGGGACCTGAGGAGGTTATCTAGTCCAACCCCCTGCTCAAAGCAGGACCAATCCCCAGGGCTTTGTCAAGCCTGACCTTAAAAACTTCTAAGGAAGGAGATTCCACCACCTCCCTAGGTAACGCATTCCAGTGTTTCACCACCCTCCTAGTGAAAAAGTTTTTCCTAATATCCACCCTAACCTCCCACACTGCAACTTGAGACCATTACTCCTCATTCTGTCATCTGCTACCACTGAGAACAGTCTAGATCCATCCTCTTTGGAACCCCCTTTCAGATAGTTGAAAGCAAAAATCCCCCCTATCAAATCCCCCCTCATTCTTCTCTTCCACAAACTAAACAATCCCAGTTCCCTCAGCCTCTCCTCATAAGTCATGTGTTCCAGTGCCCTAATCATTTTTGTTGCCCTCCACTGGACATTTTCCAATTTTTCCACATCCTTCTTGTAGTGTGGGGTAGTGAATATCTAAGTACCAACTGTAAAAGTGATAATTTAGAGGAATTTCATAATATAATAAAGGGAACTGTAGTAGCAACCAACCTAGCTATATGCAAGATATTGAATTGCCACAAACTCAGAAATCCAGCTCCCTGGTAGACTGAAGATTGTAAAGCAGCAATTAAGGAAAGAAATAAGGCATATAAACAAGCAAAAAAGTACAATGAATAGCAAGGACTTAATGAACGATAAAAGTTATAAAGTGATGGCACAAAAACGTATTAAAAAGGCAAAGAAAGAGATGGAGAAAGTATTGTGCAAAAAATGAAATTCTAAACTGTGTAGAAAGTGGTTTGCAAGGACAATGCACAGCTGATCGTATTGTAAGATTAGAAACAGAAATATAAAACAGCATGAGGAACAGAAAGTTTATGATAGCTGTCCTGTTGGACATTGGAAAAGGATATAACATGCTGTGAAGGGAAGGCTTGCTGTAATAACTAGCCACAATCAGAATGAATGTTGTTGTCGATAAGAGACTTCTTAAGTGACAGAACCATGCAAGTCAGGGTGGGGATGACTTTGTCGAATATTTATAAACTTACTAATGGCACCTCCACAGGGCAGTGTTATCAGCCCTACTTTGTTTAACATCATGATTAATGATCTCCCAGAGAGTATATCGGCAGGAATAGGTATTCTCCCATTTGCAGTTTGATTGAGCTATATTGACCAAACATGGAAGACTTAAAATAGCTGTGGAAAGAACCAACAGGAGATTTCAGAATGGGGAAATACTTGGCAATTTAAGTTCTCACTTGCTGAAACAAAGGGAATGATCTTCACAAAGAGAAAGATTGGGGAGGAATGGAACCAATATCTCTATGCAGAGAAAATTCAGGTAGTTCAAAATTTTATATTCTTAGGAGTTATGTTTGATAAGAAACTACCTTGGAAGGGTCATATAGATCAGTCTTTCTCAATCTATTTGATACCAGGAACCAGCTTGCTGCCTTCCTAAACTGTGTCAGGGAGATCTTCGGGACCGGTGTCAGTCCACAGACCGGTCTTTGAGAAACGCTGATATAGATAATATCAAGATTAAATACATCTCCTTAAAAGTATTACTGGGAACAATTGGGGTTAGATAAGAACATGTGATAATGATTTATAGACCACTAATAAGTCCATTTACAGATTATGCATGCCAAACCTTCAATTCAGGTTCTAAATCAACACTTAAAAAACTGGAACCAGCCCAGCCCAAGTTCTGTGAATCACATGTGGTGTGAGTATCATGCAACTGTTGTGTGTGATGTAGGTAGCTACCAGAGAAATGCCTATAAATGTAAGGATGAAACTGTTAGTTTTAACCTTTTGGGTTAATGGAAATAGTGAAGATAAGAGTACTAAACAAATGTACAAAGACTGTTGGGAATTAAGTAGACAAGATGCAACTGGACACCACAAACTCCCACATGCTAACAGGGTCAAAGGTGGGTAAAAGTTTTGAGTGAAAAGGAAGGACTGGAAGGGATTAATATCTTTATTCATGGGAAATCAAACTATAGCAGAACAGTTCTCTCCTGTTGTGGATTTGGAATTATATGATAAAACAAAGGGAAGAGCAGGCCTATCAAATATGACAAATAAAACTTATGAATGTGTACATGGCAAATGGGGTCTGCATTGCCAAAGCTATACTGATGGATCTAAAAATGATGACACAGACAGAGTGGGAACAGCCTTTTGCATAGTCGTCAACTCCATGGATGCTCCAGCTGGACTGAGCACTGTGTACGTATGCCTGACACTCACCTCCTGAAGCAAGTACTCTTCTCTTAGTTAAGACAGGGAAGAAGGGCATGTGGAGGGCAGTGGTGGCATTTCAAAGACGTACTGAAAGTACATCTTACAAAGGGAGGCATCAACCCAACAAACTGGGAGGTCTCGGCATGGAACAGAACACAGTGGCACCACACTGTACAGCAAGCCACAGCTCACTTTGAGGAGAACACACGTGCTCATGAGACAGAGAAGCAACAAAGGAGGAAAGAAAGGGCACAGCAGTCCAGCCAACAACTATGTCTCCTTCAAGATTACACCTGTCACTTCTGTGGGAAAATCTGCAGGGCAAGAATTGGGTTCCTCAGCCACTTAAAAACTCACCAATGAATCCCCTTGGCAGACATCATCCTCGCATCGAGGGATAGCCAAAGAAGCTCTGGGGCTGGAGCACCCAGGGGAAAAAATGGTGGGTGCTGAGCACCCACTGGCAGCCCCCCTACTAGAACTTCCCCATCCCCCCAGTGCCTCCAGTCCTTGGGCAGGCCCCACATATCAGTGCGTCCCCTTCCCTCCCAGCGCCTGTCGTGGATCAGCTGTTTTGCAGTGTCAGAAGGCACTCAGGAGTAGAGGGAGGGAGCGGAGCAGGGTGGGGCAGGGGTGGGAAGAAGCAGGGTGGGGGTGGGTCCTTGGGGGAAGGGGTGGTGTGGGGGTGGGAGGAGCCGGGGGGAGCACCCCCTGGCAGATTAGAAACTTGGCACTTATGGCCTTTTGTACCCCTGAATTTGGAATTAAGAGATCTATGATACTATCCAGTTTGGGGGTCTATAATGATGGCTGAATTGGTGGGCATACAGTTGGCACTGAGCTGGATAAGGTATGTACACCCAACTACAGTGGCTATCCTTTCTGAATCTCCATCAGGTATAATGGCAATCAGAAAGGAAACCTCTGAAAATGGTTATAACTTAATCAATGAAATATTGTTCTTAACTACAGAGATAGTCCAACTAGGTACACTTATAGCAATAGTATGGATCTTGGCCTACAGTGGGACACCGGGCAATGAAATGGCAGATAAGTCAGCAGAAAATGCCTTAAAAATGAGGTTTATATAACGATCACTCTGAGTTCACAGGACTTCAAAAGTTTGTTTGAAAGAACTTAAGGAATGACTAGAAATATAAACCAAGGAGGGGAAGAAAGGATTAAGGTTCTATGAAATATGTCCGAGAGATGAGGATAATGTTATACTTTGCAGCTAAGGGAGAAGAAGCAAAGTAACTAAGTCAGAGTGCTAACAGGTCACTGTGGCCTGTATGGTAATTTATATCTACTAAACATGCACAAAGACGGATTGTTTGAAACATGCAAAGTTAAAGAAACAGTTGAGCATCTGTTATGGCAATGCATGGAAAATAAATAAAGATTCTTTATGAAGAACTGAGACACCTTAAGGTGAAAGAATATAATCTGAAAAGGATTAGTGAGAGTACTGGGAAAGTGAAATAGCATTAAAAAAGCATTTTTTTAAGGATACAGAATAGGGTGAGAGGATATAGCTTTTGATAATGCAAAACCCATGGTAGTTGGCAATCAGTGTCACATGCAGAGGCCACTTTCCTTGAACTTTGTGAGTTGCTTTCCCCTGCCCTGAACTGCAGGAATACCAAGATGAGAGCTGCCCTGACAGTTGAGAAGCGAGTGGTGATAGCCCTGTGAAAGCTTGCAATGCCTGACTGCTACTAGTCAGTCGGGAATCAACTTGGAGTGGGCAAGTCTACTGTGGGGACTGCTGTGATCCAAGTAGCCAATGCAATCACTGACGTTCTGCTATCAAGGGTAGTGACTCTGGGAAATGTACAGGTCATACTGGATGGCGTTGCTGCAATGGGGTTCCCTAACTGTGGTGGGGCAATAGACTGAACACATATCCCTACCTTGGCACCGGAGCACCTTGCCAACCAGTATATAAACCACAAGGGGTACTTCTCAATGGTACTGCAAGCACTGGTGGAACCCAAGGGATGTTTCATCGACATCAATGTGGGATGGCCGGGAAAGGGCTATTCGAGCAGTTGCAAGAAGGGACTTACTTCCCAGACCAGAAAATTACTGTTGGGGATGTTGAAATGTCAGTAGTTATCCTTGGGGACCCAGCCTACCCCTTGCTCCCATGGCTCATGAAGCCTGGACAGTAGTAAGGAGCAGTTCAACTACAGGCTGAACAAGTGCAAAATGGTGGTAGAATGTGCCTTTGGACATTTAAATGCTCGTTGGTGCTGTTTGCTGACCAGGTCAGACCTCAGCGGAACCAACATTCCCATTGTTATTGCTGCTTGCTGTGTGCTCTATAATATCTGTGGGAATAAGGGGGAGACGTTTATGGCAGGGTGGGAGGTTGAGGCAAATCACCTGGTGGCTGATTTTGAGCAGGCAGACACCAGGGCGATTAGAAGAGCACAGCTAGGCATGTTGTGCATCAAAAAGACTTTGAAAACCAGTTTCATGACTGGCCAGGCTACGGTGTGACAGTTGTGTGTTTCTCCTTGCTGTAAACCCTCCCCCTTTGTTGATTTTAATTCCCTGTAAGCCAACCACCCTCCCCCCTTCTATCACAGCTGGCAAAGGAAATAAAGTCACTATTGTTTTGAAACCATGCATTCTTTCTTTATTAATTAAAACAAAAGTGAGATAACTAACAAGGTAGCCCAGATGGGGTGGGGTGCAGGAGGAGGGAAGGACAAGGCCACATTGCTTATTGTAGCCACACTAAAAATCAAAACTGTTTAAATGACAGCCTTCTGTTGCTTGGGCTATCCTCTGGAGTGGAGTGGCTGGGTGCCCGGAGCCTCCCCCCGCCCCGCCCCTGGCGTTCTTGGGCATCTGGGTGAGGAGGATATGGAATTTGGGGAGGAGGGCAGGCAATTAGACAATGGATGCAGCAGGGGGCTGTGCTCTTGTTGGCTTTCCTGCAGCTCCAACAGATGCTTCATCATGTCCGTTTGCTCCCCCATTAGCCTCAGCATCGCCTCCTGCCTCTGCTCTTTGCTCTCGCTTAATGCTTTCCTGGCCTCTGCCACTGAATGCTTCCACGCATTAAGTTGTGCCCTATCAGTGCAGGAGGACTGCATGAGCTCGGAAAACATGTCATCGCAAGTGTGTTTTTTTCGCCTTCTAATCTGCGATAACCTCAGGGACGGAGATGATAGGGGGAGCATAGAAACATTTGCACCTCGGGGGAAATAAAAAGGGAGAGTAAAATTTAAGATGATACGTTTCTGAGAACAAAAGGGAGACTCTTTCACAGTGAATCAAGCAATTCACAGCAGACAGCACATGTGCTTTAGGTACAAGGTCTCATTTTGTCTTTTATATTGAGCGCCTGCCGGTATGGTGACACATCACACACGTCTGGGCAACAGAATTCAGTTTCCAGGCAGCCATGGGAAGCCTGTTGGTACAAGGGACTGGCTTCTTTCACCTTCACAACATGTGGGAATGCTTTCAACCTGCAGCGCCACCCTTTCCCATAGCAAGCAATGCCAGCTGGGTTTCACATTTAAAAGGAGACGCTGCGGTTTTCTGGTGGATGTGCAGCACACACCTCCCCATGTGCTTATTCTCCGGGATGATCCCTTCACCTCTCCCCCCACCACGTGGCTATTCTCTGGGATGATCCCTTTTAGATAAATGCAAACAACCCAGCATGAACGGAGTCCTTTTACTGTTCCCTTACAAAAATTCCCGTTTCAACCAGGTGACCATGAATGATATCTCTCTCCTGAGGCTAACACAGAAAGATAACGACCGAATGTTGCTTGAATGCGACCAAAACCCAGGACCATTCACTGCCATGCTTTGTGCTGCAATGATTCCAGACTACTTGCGACTGGCTTGGCGTGGTAAAGTGTCCTACCGTTGAGGACGAAATAAGGCAGCCCTCCCCAGAAACCTTCTGCAGAGGCTTTCAGAGTACCTCCAGGAGAGCTTCATGAAGATGTCCCTGGAGGATTCCCGCTCCATCCCCAGACACGTTAACAGACTTTTCCAGTAGCTGTACTGGCTGCGAATGCATCCCAATTCTTCAGGGCAAATCAAACATTAAACACTATTGCTTTTAAACCCTGTACTGTAGTTACACATGTGCACTCACCAGAGCTGCCTACTCTGGATTCAGGGTTGGGAATCCCGCCTTGGGAGGGTATTGGCTCCAGGATGATGAAAAGATCCTGGCTGCCGGGGAGAACGGTTTCACCGCTTGCCTGCTGCGCATTCTCCTCCTCCTCTTCCTCATCCACAAAATCCTCCTCCCTCTTGCGTGAGACTCCCCCCTTGCAGGTGGCTATGGACAGTGATGAGGTACTGGTAGGGTTCCACCCTAGAATGCCATGCTGCTGATCATAGAAGCGGCATGTATGGGGCTCTGACCTGGAGTGACTCTTTGCCTCCTTTGTCTTTTGATAGGCTTGCCTGAGCTTCTTAACTTTCAACCGACACTGCTGTGTGTCTCTGTTGTAGCCTCTCTCCCCCATGCCCTGTGCGATTTTGGCATATATATTAGCATTTCTTCTTTTTGATCTGAGTTCAGCCTGCACAGATTCTTCTCCCCATACAGCAATCAGATCCAGTGTCTCCCTTTCAGTCCAAGCTGGAGCTGGTTTGCGATTCTGGGGGGACTGCATGGTCACCTGTGCTGCTGAGCTCGCCACGCTGACCAAACAGGAAATGAAATTCAAAAGTTCCCAGGGCTTTTCCTGTGTACCTGGCTAGTGCATCAGAGTTCAAAGTGCTGTCCAGAGTGGTCACACTGGAGCACTCTGGGATATCTCCCAGAGGCCAATACCATCAAATTGCATCTGCACTACCCCAAATTTGACCCAGCAAGGTCGAATTTAGCGCTACTCCCCTCACTGGGGAGGAGTACAGAAGTCGATTTTAAGATCCCTTTAGGTCGACGGAACGGGGTTGGTTGTGTAGACGTATTCATTTTTAAATCAACCTAATGTGGCTAAATTCAACCTAACCCCATAGTGTAGACCAGGGCCTAGATTCATATAATGGTTAGCACTGAGTTTGAAACTAATACTCATGGAACTGATGGAGCGCCCTTTGAAGCCAGTGGATCAAGCCCCATGTGTCTGAGGATCTAATAAAACCACCTACCTTGCCGCTTCAAAGACATTTTGATTGAACTGGGCCAATAATTGTTCCGCAGAAGCTCTAGAATTACTCCCAGTTGGAATTCAATACGATGCCAATGCTGCAAGTTACCTCCTGTGACCTCGCTGCACCCCAATGGAGCCTCATTGATTTCAACAGATGTCTATGCTGGCACAGGGGTCTGTCCATGCAGAGCTGGAGCTAAATTTGAAACCGTACATTAAAGCACACACCAGTTATTCAGTAAAATAAAATAACGGGTTTAGCTCCGCTGCTGTTGTAATTCAGTGTCGTTTCATTGAAGCCAGTCAGTGAAGATAAGCCCGTTTACACTACCTGAGGATTTCATAGAGTTTAAGGCCCAAAGGGACCACTCACTCATGTAGTCTGACTTCCTCTATATCACAGGCATTACGTTTCACCCAGGTATCTCTATATTGAGTCCAATTACTTCAATTAGACTAAAGCGTTTCAGTCCTCAGGACTAAACAGGCGCATGCGTCTGGTAGAGAACAGGAGAGACTAAGGGATCATCAGTGATTGAGGCCCAGGCAATGGAAGATATTTTATTAGGTGAGATATGCGCAGGTTATCCCAGCTGGGATCCATTCTGCAGACGAAGGTGAAAAAAACCCGTAAATTCCCTGCCAATCTGACCTGGAGAATTTCCTTTCTGACTCCCCAAAAATGGCAATCCATTTGACCCTGGTGATGGAGAATGGGTTCATGAAGCAATCTATTCACAGGTATATAACATGGTGTGGCACTACAAGGTGGTACTCACAACTACCAGAATAGAGGGGTCTCAGATCATCCATTGTTAGTTACACACTTAGTATATCTATAACAGCTCACTTCTCTATTTTAAATGCCACTAAATGGAGACTAGTTAAATTCACTGCTGTAGTAATAAAGAAAAGGTCAACTCAATGTCTGTCTCGGCCATTAATCAATCTTTCCCGTACTCTCTAATTATCTTGATTGCCTGATTGAATGAAGCATAGGACATAGATCTCTATATATACGTTCACTCACTGTCTCTGCTCCTGACACCATTTTGGAGATCAGTGAGCATATTTTCAAATGATAACTTATTTCAAATGGGACCCCCACACTCCAATGATATCTCCTCTCTCACGTCTTCCCTCATTTTCAGTACTGATTTTTGCTCATCGTATAATGATAGCACTACAGAACTCTGAAGCATCTTGAATCATTTCTGGCAGCAATTTTGCTTTTTTCTATTCAGTAAACTGGGGTTTGAGACATCATTCGTTCTCTAATTTTGAATTTACAATTCATATGTAAGAGGGTATAATTGGCAATACAACAATATGTAAACATAGGAACAAATTACAGAGATGGAAAGATCAGATTTTTATATCTGTAATTCTATTATCCTTACACATATATAATGCAGCCATAATGTGTCTCAGAAATTCCCATACAATCTATGAGAGGCAGTCAAGTCTGGGATCTTGCTGGGTGGAAGTGACCGGCTATCAGGAGAACTATGAGAATGAAATCCTCTGTCTCTTATTAATGATCCAATCCTGCACAGACCTCACTGGGAATTTAGGGAATACTGAATTAGAACAATAATGCTTCCCCCTTCTAATTATCTCAACTGCCTGTTTGAATGAGTCATGGGATATAGCTCATTCCTATATCTATTAATGCTAGACAAATTGCTCATAAGAAAACATATTCAATTAGTTTATCTTTTTCTGTTTGCGAATTGTTTGTGAACAGATCACAATTTTCTCAGATTTACTCATTGTCTGAAATCACTGGCCAAAAAATTTCTGCAAATGATTCTCGCTCTATAATATTATTCAAGCAACTCATTCTGAGTAGTCAGGATTTGATGTTTATCCCTCTTTTCTCTATCTAGTCCAGTTCAGATAGGTGTTTAGTTTTGTTAAGGCCTCTGCTGCCTTCTTCTCTTAGGCCCTGTCTGCAGTAGGAAGATTAGTATCCTCATTACAGCTAATGCCACCAATGGTGAGTGTGAACAGGGCTCTGCTGTCTTTACCACCATATCACAAAAACAAATGTATTGACAAAACAGTAAAATGTCTGAGACTCCTCTGTTATGGTGGCTTAGAACTGGTGCTGCTTCACCATTGCAGACAACAGCTAGTAATGGGCACTACCTTTTTAGTACAATGATTATTAGAGCAGACAGCATTGAAGGTGGGATTTACAAAGGGGATTTAGGCTCAGCATTCCAGGACAAAATGCTGGAGAAGGGTGTGGCCTAAACCCTGAAAAGGGAGTTAAGTGCCTAATTTGGGCCACAAGGAGGCACCTCCCTCAATCTGTGATTCACAGATTCACAGCTGTGAACCCTCAGCTGGAGTTAGGTGTTCAAGCAGGTCAGCCCTTTCTCAAGAAAAACTAAACTTCTGCCTTTGACCCTATAGCCCAGTGGTTCAAGCACTCATCCTGGATGTGGAGACCAAGGCTCAAATCCCCCCTCTGCTGGGAAAGAGCAGTAACATGAACCCATCTCCCAGATAAGTGGCCTAACCACTGGCCTAGGCAGTATGGGGGCTCTCTCAATCTCTCCTATTGAAGCTGTTCCACTTTGTATAAATCCGTATATGCTCATTGGCCCAGAGAGAGAGAAAACCTGTATATCCTAGTGGTTAGGGCACTTAGCTGGTAGGTGGGTGACATGAGTTAAAGTCACTGCTTTTCTCAGACAGAGTGGCGATTTGAACCTAGGTGTCCCACACGCTGGGTGAGTGCCCTGACCACTGGGCTATTGGATAAAAGGGTGTCTAGAATGGTGGCAGTGCCTTCTCCACACTATGCTTTGTGTGGGGCCTGATCCAGTAGAGGTACGTTAAGGCAACCTCTGACTACATCTACCACACTGAGCCCTTCAGGCAAGACAGGCAGAGGAACACCTGATTTGTGAATCCTGCCAGGTTTAGAGGTTATTTAGGTTCTGCATGGTTCACTGGTGCAAGCCCGAGATGGCTGTGTGTAAGCCCACCAGCAGAAAGTGAGTCACTAAGGGCAGTGTTTCTCCGTGAACCAGCACCAGTCCCTGAGATCTCCCTGACACAGTTTAGGAAGGCAGCAAGCCGGTCCCTGGTATCTAAAAGGTTGAGAAACACTGACCTAGGGTACTTTGCTTGTAGAAACTTAGGTATCTAGGGAATTTAGGTGTCAACAAGATTAGGTGGCAGCTGAGCAGGGCTTTGGAGAATCTAATTTTTTGATTTAGGGCTCTAAAGTGGCAATTAGGTACCTAAGTCCTCCTTGTGACTCTACCCTGTGTTCAGTTCTCCATTCTCTACATACTGCCATCCTCAGGACAGATATTACAGGTTCTTTCACAATGCAGTGAACTGCAGCTCAGGGATTCTAAGACTCCATTATTGGAAATATAAGCACCTAAAATATAGTGGATGCTACTGTAAATAAGTAATAAAATCAGGTCAACAAGTGGTTTAGGGAGACTATTTTTTATGACTTCTCCCATTTCTTTGATTCCTCCCAATACAATGAATATAATGTTAGATGAAAGCTGTACAAATGGAGAAGTATTAGGTGCAAAATTGCAAACTTTGGTTTTGGTAAATACATTATTACAGGCAACATTTACATGACAAATGAGAATAACCCCTGACAGAAGCTACTTCATGCACTTGCCTGTTTTTATCATTTTGCTTACAGTTCTACCTTGCATTTAATTATTGTGACCTTCATCTGCCATCCAGTACCCAAGTACTTAAATGGTCTTAATCTCTTTGTATATCATTACAGTGTGATTCTATGATTTTGCAAAACTTCCTGTTAAGTACTATAGATCCTGAATGTATAAAATATATGCCCAAAACACATAATACAAAGAATATGAATATAAATACTAAAAACATCCTAAAAGTGAAGGTAAAGTAATGTAGGAAATACAGAATGGTTGATAGGTAAAGTATCATTAATAAGCCATAAGGCCTACTGAAAAAAATAAAATATTAGCTCATATAATAACGATAACTGAGAAACAAGCCTCATTAGAAGTTAGCTCAGGTGAATTACACTGGAGATGGTTTTCATGTTCCCCTGAGAGCTTATAACAAAGGACTCCTTAACATCTACAGAGGCTAATATAACCATGAAGAACACACCATTTAACAGTCTTTTCATGTTTAGGCCTGTATTTTTAGGCCAGTATAAAAAATACATTACTGGCCAACAACAGCTATAAATAGTATTTATTTATTTGGCCATTGATGCCTCATGGGTATCAGGTTTTGGCATTCGGTCCGACCTGCTGTTAGGTCCTTAATGGATGTGACTGTTGTCCTACCTGTGTGGAATTGGCCGTCTTCACCCTGGTTAGGATTTACAGGTGAAAATTACCATAAGTATGAATTACTAATTGTTATTATTTAAGCCCCCTCTTGGGTGAGGAGCTACCATGTTAAGAGCAGGAAGTGGATATTATGGAACTGTCAGGAATGACTGTATCTTGGGTCAAATATTATATTGCAGATAATTGCAAATTTATTAGTAACACATTCCATTTATCTGTGCAGGTTTCTGTATATTTTAAGATCTCTGCTTTTAAGTACCTATAATACCTCTGTTGTTTCAATTACTTGTCATTGTGGCTTGAGGTGTCATTACCATGCTGATGATAATCAGCTGCTCTTTCTATCTGTGTTACTAAAGCTGAGACTGTCTCAGTGCTATTGGAAGGCGGCATGGTCTGAAGGAGTGAGTACCGTATCAGGAGTCAGCTGATCCTAAATTGCAATCCTGTCTCTGCCACTGCTTTGCTGTGTGGTCTTCCACAAATCATGTAAATCCTGATTTTTCAGAAGTGCTGAGCACCCTCAAAGCCCACTGCAGTCAAAGGGCACTGCAAGATACCCACTACTTTTGAAAAGCAAGCAATTAATGTGTTTGCCTCCATTTCCCCAACTCTAAAAGGGGGATAATGCCTGCCTTGCATGTGTGATGTAAAGAATAATTAATGTTTGTAAAGTGTATCAAACAACAGAAAATGCTGTGTGTAAGTGCTCAGTAACAGAAGCATTTCTTTCCTGCTACAGGCCATAACTGGATGTCAGATCATATTCTAACAGTGACTATTTCTAAGACAGAATTTATGGGAGTTGACTTCTCAGATATGAAGTATTACAGCCTTTCTGGATATCAGTTTTGAGTCTGACTGCTGCTATCAGTGTGTGAGCATTGTCCTTTTTCTGGTTCTTTCTGTGAATGTCATATTAACGCTGTTACAAAAACTTCCTTTTATTTTCTTAGAAGTAGCACTAGCATTTGGCCCATCTTCACTCTTTTTGATGTGGTAATTATACCTTTCAGCTGCATTACTGCGACTGAATTACTATAGCCATCCTCTCCCAATCACTTCCTTTTTGAAATAAAAATTGTAATCTACAAAACGCATGCTAGCCCCCAACAATACCAATTCTTGAGGCTCAGTGTTGCATCTCAACTTTTCCTGTACATCATCTAACCTAAGGTTGCTCCATAAGGCAAGAACCATGTCTTCTTATATTTGCTAAATGTATACATCTGATGCTATAGAAATTATAAATTAATACGTCTTTGCTGCATGGAATTGCAGAGTTTGTAGTTTTCAGCTCATGTAAAATCCTGCTGTTAGGGTTTTTACAATCAGGTCTTTCAACTGATTTTTTCCCATAAAATTTAATGTTAGAGGGGAAAACTGCTTTTGTAAACATTTTAATAGTTTTTATCGGTCTGTACAAATGTATATCAGTGAACTTCTGCCTCCTAAAATACCAGTTCAGTTTCTAAGATCTAGCAATGCAAAGTTTCTAGTTTATCCTAGATACAGGTTCAAGATTTTGGAGTCTCTCTTTCCTTAATAGGAAGCCAGCCACCCCTACTTTATAGATACTGAAATACAGTAAAATAAGAGGCAGAAGATTCAAACAAAAATAGGCTTCATTCATCTTCTTGGAATTCAGTTTTGGGCCCTTGGATTGGGAACTTCTTTGCTTCTTTGATCCAAGAGTTAGATACAATTTTTCTTCTTATATCTAAGCTGAAGAGATATTGGCTTTCTACAAGCTATCTAGTTCAGTAGAGAGTTTGGTTATTTATTTTTTTACTTATGGATTGCAATGAAAGGGGCTTTAGAAGAGAAGATGGCATTGAGTATTTTAAACTTGCATTTTACTCTTAGTGTTTATGAGCAGGCCACGGAATCTGATTCAGAATTTCACTGATGAGTGCATTAGTGGATCGCAGTTTGGAACCTTGGGGTAGTTGCTAGTTAGTATTAGATCTACTTAGTTTCAGTAAAAGTCCAAAGTGACTGACAGCAGGTTTCAGACGTATCCAACTATATTTGTGTCTCTGATACTAGTGAATACATTTCCTTGTATCAGAAAAATACTAAATGTCATAAATACTTTAAGTAAAAAGTACTATAATTTATTTATATATATATTTTTATAAATAATATTTCATGTCCATGAGTCAGAAGGAGAGAGAGGATGTATATTGTAAGGCCCAGTCTAAAGTCTGAAAACGCCTTTGTAAGCTAATGAAAAACAGATGATCTGCATAATTAATCTTAATTTATTATTCATTATTATTACTATTAGTATCACAGTAATACTGTTGTATTAATTTAGATGGAAAATAGGGGCAAAAGCCGTTAACGTAACCCAGTCACTGTCCAATATTAAATAGTGTTAAATAAGGATGGAGATTGGTATACAGAGACCTCAGCCTGCTTAGCACCATAGCAAACACACCATCAAAAATCCTTTCAACGTTTTTAAAGATAAAGAAGGGGAAATGGTTAAAGAATTTGAAATGTAAGGTATTAAATACAGCTTTCATATTAACAATATCCTTTGTTCCCTTTCCCATTAGCTGGAGAGAGTTTTCGAAGGAACCCCCTCCCCCCCCATTTGACCATCTCTTACATGGTATCAACGATGGTAATAACTGTCCTTTTGGATAAAAGAGAGATTAGTTGAGATGGGCTGAAGGAGTTGCTGCTGCTGCTGTTGTTAAAGTCGGATGCTGTTTCATCTCAAGTGGTGTTTGGGATTCAGCTGGGGCTGGTAAGGGTGGCAATGTCATCTGGATCCCTCTCTCTGGCCCAGCCAAGATCAGGGTCTCATTGTACTATGCAACGTACAATCCCTGTCCAAAAGATCTTACAATCTAAATAAACCAGACAGGCACAGGGTGGGAGAAAGGAACGATTATCCCCACTTTACTAGTGGGGAACTGAGATGGACTGAGACTATTTCTCCAATGCTGTGCACATGGTCTAGTCCTTTATACCAGTGCAAAGTGGGGGTCAAATGCTGCCACATCAGAAAGCTAGTGTTTTACACTTTCCCAATGTCACGCAGGAAGTCAAGACTGAACACTGGTCTCCTGATTCCCAGTCATGTCTCCTAATCACAAGGTTGTCCCTCCTCTTTCATTTCCCCTTCTCTTCCTTTATTAAACATCACTGGAAACCTCACATACGACAAGTACAACTTGGAGTTTGCAAACATCAGGTACTGGAAAGAGGGTCTTCTTCTGAAATGTGAAAAAAGAATGTGCCATTACTCTTTAGGCAATAAAAACAGATTGATTTTGATATGGTACCTCACCCAATTGTGCTCTTTAGATATTACAGACAGAAAGAACAAAAATGTAGAATAAATACTGGTATAAAGATTTTATGAGTTTGATTTGGCCACAGTTCTCATGGGTGGTGAAATCATGAGAGTTATGTAGGGCATCCCAAAGGAGTGCCAATCAAACCTTTATACAGCTACAGCCCATCACATTTTCTGCATGTGCTACATATTTTACAGAAAATTGTTTCTAAAGTTTCTACCCCCCCCCCCAGATGTTCTGGTTTAACTTGGATTTAAACTTGGAGAGTGGTCAGTTTGGATGAGCTATTACCAGCAGGAGAGTGAGTTTGTGTGTGTGGTTTTTGGGAGGGGGGTGAGGGGGTGAGAGAACCTGGATTTGTGCAGGAAATGGCCCAACTTGATTATCATGCACATTGTGTAAAGAGTTGTCACTTTGGATGGGCTATCACCAGCAGGAGAGTGAATTTGTGTGGGGGGGTGGAGGGTGAGAAAACCTGGATTTGTACTGGAAATGGCCCAACCTGATGATCACTTTAGATAAGCTATTACCAGCAGGACAGTGGGGTGGGAGGAGGTATTGTTTCATATTCTCTGTGTATATATAAAGCCTGCTGCAGTTTCCACGGTATGCATCCGATGAAGTGAGCTGTAGCTCACGAAAGCTCATGCTCAAATAAATTGGTTAGTCTCTAAGGTGCCACAAGTACTCCTTTTCTTTTTGCGAATACAGACTAACACGGCTGTTACTCTGAAACCTGCCAAAAGTTATTTTAGAGATTTATTCAATAAAAGATTAGTGCTACTTTTGCATCCTGCTATCTGTAAAGCCAAATATCATTACTACAAGAGTCCAACTGTACAGGCCTCATAGCCAGATAAAAATGATCAGTACTATATTTTATGCAATTTACCTAAAGTACCTTTTTTTGTACATATCTTAATTATAAGGGTCCATTATCTAACTATCTGTCAAGGCTTTCAACAAATCCTTATGCCATGGGAAAGAGATTTCTTGATGTCTAACAGTATAAAACAGTGGTTCTTAGCCCTGATGAATAATGAAATATCACACCCTAAAACTGTCACTGGAACAGCAGTGGACACTGTCTGTCCTAGACTTTGGGCCACTGTAATTTGGAAGGCATATTCCAGATTTTGGGGAAAGGAACAACATTCCTCTAACAGTTTAGTTAGTTTTAGTGGCAATTCTTTGAAGTTCCTCATTAGTATGAGATAAAAGGTATCCCACCTAAAATGTATTAGCAGGCAGAGTGCAGGTGAGGCAATAAAATAATATGTGCAAGGTAAATTAAATGTATTAGGATTGAAATTTATCACATGGTTATCATCATCACATATTTTATACCCACTGTGCACAAACTATCTATCTGAAAAATTCCCTACAAAAGCTATGCTAAGAGAACATTAATTTTGTCCTATGTACTCAAAAATTCAGAAACAATGACATTAAGGTTGCATGTAGACCCTTAAGTTTGCCCCCTTGCATGTATGTTTTATGATACAATCCTTAACTACTTAGTCACATGCTGTTTCCCAAATAATACACTATCTTCTCATAAAAGTTTGTCTATAAAACCTGCACTAGTGTTTCTGCCTGGGCACAGACACCTCTATATGGAGCAATTTACAGGGCTTTAGTGGGCAATTCTGCAAATTATTAAGAGTTTACTATCATTGGGATTACTTATGTGCATAAAGATTACTCTTGTAAGTAAAAGTTTTCAGTATGAGATCTCAATTAGGTGGGTACAAGCAAATTCCAGGTGATCACAAACACATTCTCTTTCTTTATGGCTAGATGGTGTTTGTGGGAATAAAAGGGGGAAGAATCATGAAATGTTTTCCTGCTGTTTTAGTGGGGGGTCATTGTATGGAAAATATTTACTATTATTAATTTACAGGATTTTCTCCTCCTGGGTATGCAAGACTGAGTTCATGAAAGTTGTTTGTATAAACAATGTACATATATAGTTATTAATCCTCCTAGGACCTGCCTAATTAATTGTACACCTTGCAAAATGAATCTTACCAAACTATATAAAAAACCCTATATATTGCACTGTATAATCTGAAAAATTATATTTTATAATGTAATTATAGACTTTAACATAAGGCATATGCATGAGGGGGTAGAGTTAATGTTGCATGTACAGGCTTAATTTTGTTATTTCCTGACTTAAATGCTTAGCTAGCTAAATTTAATGTTTTCTTAATATAATTTTTGTACAGAACATCATATAGTCTATTACATATGCATATAGGATAGATATACAAGATATATATTTAAATAGGGAATAAATTACACTGTAGTACAAAGATTATACTGTAGCATGAACTGCCTTACTCTTGAACGGTGAAGGCACAAGTTGGTTATGCAGGTCATCTCATATCAGTTCCAGTGAAACCTTTATACAACATCACCCCATTGTATATTCTCTATATGCTATATATTTTACAGAGACACTATTTAAGAAATATTTTAAAGAGTTTTAAAAACATTTATGGGTACTGATTTTTGCAACCCTCTGCTTATAAATCCAGGCAGCCTTGGTTACTGCAAATTCAACCTTTCACGCCCCAACAGCAGAGAAATTATTTCTAAAAAATGACCTAAAATAACTTTTCCAAACATAAGCTTTCCAGCATGTAAATAAGGTACAACTTGTTACATTTTCAAACAAGCATCTTTGTATTTTCTGCCATGCTGCTCCTCATGCTTGGAGATACTCCCCAAAAACATCCACAAAAGTAACCTATCCTCTTGCAAAACCCTCCTCAAAACTCTCCTTTGTCATGATCCCTACACAAACACTTGACAACAGTTAAGCTGCTGCTGTACTGAAACTGCTGGCTGTTGTGCTGACCAATAGTGTCTCACTGATTCCTTGTACCCCAGCCCCATCTATCTGTGCGTATCCATCTGTTGTCTTTTGTCTTATAGTTAAAGTGTAGGTTCTTTAGGGTAGGGACTGTCTTTTTGTTCAGTACTAGTATAGTACCTAGCACAGTGGGGTCCTGGCCAATGAGTAGGGCTCCTAGGCACTATGATAATATGACTAATAA
The DNA here is from genome assembly GCF_965140295.1 of Lepidochelys olivacea. Classification (NCBI taxonomy): domain Eukaryota; kingdom Metazoa; phylum Chordata; order Testudines; family Cheloniidae; genus Lepidochelys; species Lepidochelys olivacea. The sequence continues at coordinate 102,506,799 of NC_140414.1, forward strand.
TAATAAGTAGAAAGCAGGAGTCTCTGTTTTCCAGTGGTATATTTCTTGAATCCCTTTTCTAGCTGTGAGGAGCTATGAGATAATTTACCTCAATGCTGGCTTCTGTAGAACTGAATATTGTCCACTCTGTGCCTCAGCCTAATGTAAAGTAGGGGTCGTGTTTGCAGCTGCTTAGAGCTTTGAAGTGTTAGAAGTGCTCCTGGCAGAGATGGGTTAGGTGCAGGACAGAGACTCAGAGGCACTAGCATGTGGGATAAGTGCTTCTCTTAATTAATCTAAATAAATCAATAAATAATAATTAAATAGTGAATGCAATGTATTATATGAGTATTGTTGTTAAGGTGTAACACAACAGAGTGCTGGTAAGAGACTGGTCTTTATTTCCTGGTCAAAGCCACCTGACATGGGTCAGGATTATAATATCCCTGATACATAACAGAAGTCAATATCCACTAACTTCAGTGGCTACCATTACAGATATCATCTGTCTATCTGGTACACAATTGCTGATCAAATCCCCCCAAAATGTATTCTTCTAATAAATTATTTGACAATAAAATGGCAAAAAGAATCAAATAGTGTAGGTGGCTAATAGTATTTGACCAGCTAGAGATCTGACTGAATACTAGAAAATTTGATCTGATGAATTAATTATTCAATGAAAAATGGAAAAATTAAGCAAATAAATTTGTGGAATATATATAAACTTGTTCTAGCCATATATATTTACTAACACTTCTTACCCATTTACTGACAATTACTATTTTGTCTAGGTCAAAGGTTCTTAAACTGGGAGAAGGGATTCAAACATTTGTCATGAAATATCTCATCATAATTTGCCCAACATCATCTTAGAGATTTTAGAAAAAATTCTGCTCTCTGTTAAATGGGTATAAATCAGGAATAATTCGACTGAAAACATTGTTAATAGATCTGATCCCACCACAAAATTATGATAACTTAGTTTTTTGTCAAAATTTTGGAGTTTTCAATCAAAAAAAGGAAAATTAATCTTAAACAATTTTTTATGAAAATTAATTTTTAGGGGGAATTAAGTTTACTTGAAAAGACATTTGTTTGAAAAAATGTTTTGGACCACCTTTAAATATTACTCCTGATTTACACCAATATAAGTGACCCAGATTCTAATACCTTTTGCTCCAAATAAGAGTTGCAGACTCTGGACCAAGGATAGCAGATTTCTTCTGTCATCTTAAAGGTGAAAAATAATGTATGATTTCCTTTTAAAATTAAAGATACTCTGTGGCAAAGAAATTGTCAGCTCCACTGACTTCAGTGAACAAGGATCTGTCCCTCCATTTTAAAGCTTAAACCAACTGCCATTTAGCTAAGAAACAGAATATAATAGAAAAGTAATTAAGACACTGGATAATTCCAACAACATCAAGAGGTTCCAATGATAGTATAGTAACCACAAGAGGGAAGCCTGAATGTTTATGATATTGTTAGAATCCTGAGACATCCATAAAGACACATATTACAGTTTTTCTGTCATGTTATTTATATTTAAGTAAAATGGTAATAAAATTCATAGTATATAATTATTAATAGTATTGTTTCATCATAATAGTTGTATTTCCCCTGGATTAAATTCACCCCTGTCCAGAGGGCTCAGACTCTTCTGCGAGAAGACTATCTATGTGCTCACCAATGAACAAACAAGATTTTACATCTTTGTTTAATCTTGTGAAACTTGTTATGGCCATGTTTATAGGCCTCAGTTTGCAGGATGTCAATATTTGCAGGGTGACAGCATTTGTTCCTCATTTGGACCCACAGTTGTCTTCTTGCCCTATTCCCATGTGGTTTCACATTTTTGTACTGTCAGCTTATGTTTTTTATTTTAATGTATTGTTCAGTTCTCGTGTGTGCTAGAGATTTTTAGCACCTCTCCTGACTGGGTCATTTTGTGCTGTACTTCTCAGTGTACAACTATGGCCTTCAGAGATTTAACTGGTTTTTGTCTATTGCTTTTTCTTTTCTGAAGTGAAGGCAATTATTGTGCCCCTGAGGATAGTTTTAGGTTTCCCACAGGATTACCCATGTTACTTCTACATGGTTACTGATATACAGGAAGTCTTTTATTTCATCTCTGTGAAATGTACATCTAAGAATAAGCTGTTATATTGTCATGATTTAGTGTATGGTTCAATGGTTGGTTGCAGTGATAGGAAAATGGAAGAGTGATCTATGGGAAACAAAGGCAAGATGTTACATTCTTGAACATCTAGTTGGTCTTATTTAAGGCTGAGAAAGAGAACTATTCTGGAGTAAAGTGCATCTAAAATAAAGAAGCAGCTATCATTCCTGTGCTTTTGGCATTAGTGTCTCTCCAGGCATGTATCAGACCTAGTTCTTTCATTTCATTGTTAATTATCATTGAGGTTCCATTTTCTGAATGTGGAGTGGATGGATGATCATCTATCTATTGTAGAGTTTGAGGCACCATTCAAATTCCTCCCCTAAATGAGTTTAGGGAAGCAATTTTTTTTCTCCCTTCCTCCTGGGTCTTAACTGCAATTAGCTTGCACAGTTTGCTTGACGAAATCTGACTAGTTCTGCACAAGTACTGTTATGTATAGGATCTAAGTTTAATGTAACACTTCACTGCAAAATATCAAAACATCTATATAGCTTTAAACTTTTGTTCTCTACTCTTTAGCAAGTTTTAATGCACCATGACCATTTTTTCCTGTTCTAGAACTGAACCCCTTTTATTCATCTCTGATAATGAAGGTAATAACTCTGGTTTTCATGACCAAACCTGTGGTCTAATCAACAGGCGAACCTAAGCTTCCACAGATAAAGCTAGAGTATTAACTCACAGAGCCACTTAAACCCTGATGGTGATACTTTTTAAATGCTCGCTGAAGATCTGAGTATATTATCCTACTTGTATCCCTGTTATTTTTCCATAATATAAACTATCAAAAATTCCAAGAGCTGAGCATGAGATACTATTTTCTCCTTTTTCCAACCTGCTTTAAGTTAGCTGTCTTCAATTAAAATCAGCTTTTCCATGTGTTCGCAATTTGATTCCTTAAAATATTAATATTTTCCCCGCATTTGGTGTCAAAGCCATTACTTTTTCCTGTATCTCACTTGACTATTTTTAAATAATTCATTTATCCATCTTCCAGTCCTCAGAGAGCACTGTACTTTTCATTTTACACAATATGACCCTTTTTAATATATATGATACTTCCCCTCCATTATTCTTCCCTCCTTTTATTTACTCAACCCAAGTATTCAGTGAGTTACAGTTTTGTTAAGGCACACATATAGCATGGAAATATTTACTTCTTTATGCCTCCAATCCCCTCAGCAATCTTACACAAATTAGAAACAAACAAAATATTTTGAAGCCAATCAGTCATTAAGAATTATTCCAATAGGTCTCTCTAACGCTGAGCCAATGAGGGTTAAACAACCAGGAGGCTGAGTGACCTGAAAACAACCCTTAAGGACATATTAGAAAAGTATGATATGATAAAAAGGGCCATTCCTCATAGATAGTTATCAGATTCATGTTAAGTAGACTAGAAATTTTAATATGTATGCCTGTATTGTTAGAGAATCAAAGGGTAGATACTAAATATATTTTGTCCATGTTTACCTATATCTTGTTAGAAGTTTAATAATGTGATCTAATTAGCTTGTAGATGCTAAGCTTCTGTTTCTCTCATAATGCTTCACTCCTGTATTCTGTTGCCCTCATTTCTCTTTGAACCTTGTAATTCTACATAGTGAACTGTTTTAGTAATTTGGACAGCTTGAATGTATCGTCTAAGAAAGGACCCATTGAACAGAGCTCAAACTGTCCTCTTGCTTTCATCAAAGCCCTCGTGGTGGAATTACCTATCAGCACCCCCTTTGCTTCAGCTGTAAAGGAAGCCCTGGGCCTGATCCTTTTTTATCGCAGATCTGCTTAAACTTTGACAGGGAAAGTCTAAGTCTCAAGACTGAGGTCTCAGGGTTTACTTTGGATCCACTGAATACTCATGGAACAACTTGAACCAACTCTGCACATTGGCTGCCTATTGGACTATACCCTTTTAAATTGACTCTAGAAGGACTTTTTACAAATCAGCAACCTCATCATCTCTGCTATGAAACTGACCTAAGAACTTTACTCATATCTGTATGTATATTGATCTTTGAACCATAGCAACTCTCTTCTTTCTTTTGATTAATAAATCTTAAATGTAATTAATAAGTATTTAGTTAATAAGCATGTATTTGGGGGAGATCTGAAATATTCATTGATCTGGTGGCCAGTGTGTCCAGTCCCTTGAGATTGGTAGAATTTTATATATGGCAAATAAGGTTTTTAATAATCTCTCACTATATTCAGCTTGGCTGTCTGGATTGCTTAAACGGGACTGCATTTTGACTTTTTGGTAACCAGTGTGGTATTACAGAAGCTGTTTGGTTAGTGGTTTGATGAATCTAATTATAGAATAAACCACCAGTTTGGGGGTTTGTCTGCCCTATTCCTTGCAGTTTGCCCTAAGTAAGCATTGTCAGTGTGGCACCTCACGGTAGCACGGTCACAGTCTCAAAATAAAATATAACCAAGATAATATATCTCCATTACTACCTAACATTTCCAGGTGGAACCCAGGAAAAGCAGTGACAACACTTAGTTTGGCTAATCGGTCTCTGACACACGACGCGGCTCAAGGTTTAACTGAGAACAGCAGTTCATGTTCTCCCTCAAAAAACTCCTGAGTCACTTGATCAGAGTGTAACCTTGACAAATATGCACAGTGTAGTCTCTCACAGTTTGAATCACCAAACAGGCTAAAAACAGAACCATGCACTGCATAATCTCTAACCTCAGGGGACAACAAAAACAGAGAATTGCTGTGTCAATCTCATTTCCTTGTTAGGCTCATTTTTATAAACACAGGCCTTTGGTTTTGAATGCCCACACTTCAAATAACATTTACCTGTCAACAGCTGCTGAAATATTGAATCCCAGTCATCTTTTCCTTTTGAGCTTCACTATTTTGTTTCTTTATTCATAAACATGAGCAACTGAGCTGAACTTAAACTAACTAGCTACAGCTAAATATTTAGTGAAGCAAATTTTGGCTACTCTGCTTGCAGAGTGGTTTCGATTACAAGGGAGAGTTGCCAATCTCTGCTCATCAGGGCTCCAAATGTGTGGAGCAGCACTGGCATTTGGGACCCAAATCTTGCTTAGCATTAGAACAGCTCCTTTGAGTAGGAGGAGAAAGATTTAGCCCTGGCTTCAGAAGGTGGAGATGAATCAGACTTGCTCTTTGAGTACTGGGCTTTTAAACACCTTTAAAGAAGGGGTAGTTGATGATTGATAGCCCATGTCTAAAGTGGGTATTTTTCTATCTGCTGACAAATATGCTCCTCACAATATTTTCGAGGAGGAAGGTATACATTGCAGTGTTGGTGTTTTTTTTCCTGGAATCTTTCTTTCCATCTTTTCTCTTTTTCTTAATTAGAAGCTGCTGTAATGAGGGCCTCCATATACCCGCATTCAAAATATCACTCCTGTTACCTATTCCAAATCCTCACCGTTAGTAAATAGCGGAAAGCATGCTTCAATGGTTTGGTAATGGAATACATAACCTTTCACTTCTGGGTCTGCTCCAAATGACAGTGACAGAAAGTCATTATTGTATGAAGGCTGCTTGGAGATGTATGTGAAATTAGTTGGTTGTGTCCGTTCTGTTTCTCCTGAAAAGCACTCATCATTTCTTATGTTGTAAGAGCATCAGGGCAAGAACCATGTCTTCAAATGTATTCACACAGTGTCTTAGAAAATGGGGCTGTGATGCAGATATATAACATAAATATTAAATAATAATAATAATAATCCAAAGACTACATGATCTGCAACTGCTAGCAGCAAATATTTTCAATAGCCAATGATGGGACACTAGATGGGGAGAGCTTTGAGTTATTACAGAGAATTATTTCCGAGGTCCCTGGCTGGTGGGTCTTACCTACATGCTCAAGGTCTAACTGATAACCATATTTGGAGTTGGGAAGGAATTTTTGCCCCAGGTCAGACTGGCAGAGACCCTGGGGGGGTTCACCTTCCTCTGCAACATGGGGCATGGATCACTTGCAGGTTTAAACTAGTATAAATGGTAGATTCTCTGTAACTTGAAGTCTTTAACTCATGATTTGAAGACTTCAGTAACTCAACCAGAGGTTAGGGGTTTATTACAAGAGTGGGAGGCTCCAGCATTAGCCTGTGTCATAAATATAAAGGGAAGGGTAAACCCCTTTGAAATCCCTCCTGGCCAGGGGAAAGCTCCTCTCACCTGTAAAGGGTTAAGAAGCTAAAGGTAACGTTGCTGGCACCTAACCAAAATGACCAATGAGGAGACAAGATACTTTCAAAAGCTGGGAGGAGGGAGAGAAACAAAGGGTCTGTGTGTCTGTCTATATGCTGTTTTCTGCTGGGGATAGACCAGGAATGGAGTCTTAGAACTTTTAGTAAGTAATCTACCTAGGTATGTGTTAGATTATGATTTCTTTAAATGGCTGAGAAAAGAATTGTGCTGAATAGAATAACTATTTCTGTCTGTGTATCTTTTTTGTAACTTAAGGTTTTGCCTAAAGGGGTTCTCTATGTTTTTGAATCTAATTACCCTGTAAGATATCTACCCTCCTGATTTTACGGGGGGATTTCTTTATTTCTATTTACTTCTATTTTTTATTAAAAGTCTTCTTGTAAGAAACTGAATGCTTTTTCATTGTTCTCAGATCCAAGGGTTTGGGTCTGTGGTCACCTATGCAAATTGGTGAGGCTTTTTATCCAACATTTCCCAGGAAAGGGGGGGTGCAAGTGTTGGGAGGATTGTTCATTGTTCTTAAGATCCAAGGGTTTGGGTCTGTGGTCACCTATGCAAATTGGTGAGGCTTTTTATCCAACATTTCCCAGGAAAGGGGGGGTGCACGTGTTGGGAGGATTGTTCATTGTTCTTAAGATCCAAGGGTCTGGGTCTGTAGTCACCTAGGCAAATTGGTGAGGCTTTTTACCAAACCTTGTCCAGGAAGTGGGGTACAAGGTTTTGGGAAGTATTTTGGGGGGAAAGACGTGTCCAAACAGCTCTTCCCCAGTAACCAGTATTAGTTTGGTGGTGGTAGCGGCCAATCCAAGGACGACGGGTGGAATATTTTGTACCTTGGGGAAGTTTTGACCTAAGCTGGTAAAGATAAGCTTAGGAGGTTTTTCATGCAGGTCCCCACATCTGTACCCTAGAGTTCAGAGTGGGGGAGGAACCTTGACAGCCTGCATAGAATGCAGCAACCCACATCCTCGATAGACTGATACAAGCACATCACCCTTGTACTCTGATCCCACCAGTGACACCCAGTCTGCTTCTGTTGTCAGTTCAGCCCTTTGGTCCTAAACTTCAAAGTTGGGTCAGTGCAGCTATATCAGTGACCACATCTCCTATATGACCTAACTGTGTTCCTCTGGACCCATGCAGTTCACAAAGCTCTGGGCAAAGATTGTGATAGCTGGAGGTCACTCCAGGGGCTTCCGCTGTGGAAGGAGCTTTGTGAGGTTAGACTAATCCAAAGTAACACTTAAGGTCCTACATCCATCCTCCTCTTTGAGCAGCTTTTGCACCATAACCAGAGGGAAAGGGATAAAACAATAACAAAACATACAGATGTATATCCCAAGAAGAATATCCTATATGAGAGAAGGGATAAAAAACAGAAGGCTCCATGAAGACCAGGAAGGACCTCAGCATGCATTTCTGATGTACAGAGGAAGCACTTTGATGGGCACTACAGGAAAGACAGATAAATACAGCACATAACACTACTGTTCCATCATCTCTGTTGGCTGCCTGTGTTTATTTGAACCTAGCTATTGAGTTCATATGATATTGTATATTTTAATGATTGTAATGGCCTTACATGGGTGCAAATTAGTATTAATCTATAAAATGAGATCAATAGAATCACAACTGGCACTAATTGTCACCCCTCTTTATTAAATTTAACAGAAAAGCCGAGACTCAAATGGACACTGAAGATGAATGAACATGGAAAATTCTTCCATCCAGAGGTGCTCTCTCCAGATCAGAGCTGAGGCATGTTCATGAATGTGGGGAAACTTGAACTGAAGTTACTAGTGCTATACCTGTTCTGGGCTAAAGAGAGCAAGCACTTCATTCCCAAAGGCTCACAGTCCAGCACATTTCACCAACACCACATCAACTGGAAAAAATTCCAGTTGGTATTGTTAATGTCATAATAATTAATAATAATAAACCCATGAACTAAACAAGCACATCTTGGGGAGAAAAGAAACAGTAAATTAAAAATCTCATATGTGAGAGTTTGTTACCACTGTGTACTGGTAGGCAACACCAGACCACTTCAGTGACCCTGTAATTTCACACAGCCGTCTGTGCAAGAAAGACCATGAGGGGTGAAGAGGAGCACGAAAATACCCATTGGACATTGAAATACTCCTTAAATATTAAAAGCTCCGGACATGGAAAGGGAGCTGCGTAAAGCGAAGAGACAGCGGCGGGGCACCCAGGAGAATTGTGGTGACTCAGAAACCTTCCTGGTGCTGTGGGAGGAGAGGTTGGCAGCAATCCTAGATTCCAAGGCCAGAAGGGACCATTGTGATCATCTAATCTGACCTGCTGTATAACACAGGTCCTAGAACTTCCTCCAAAAATTCCCTACAGAAGATCTTCTAGAAAAACATCCAATCTTGATTTTAAAATTGCCAGTGATGGAGAATCCACCATGACTGTTGGTAAATTATTCCAATGGTTAACTACCCTCACTGTTAAAAAGTTACACCTTGTTTCCAGACTGAATTTGTCTAGCTTCAATTTCCAGCCATTGGATTGTGTTAGACCTTTTTCTGCCAGATTGAAGAGCCCATTATCAAATATTTGTTTCCCCATGTAGATATTTATAGACTAATCAAGTCACCCCTTCAATTTGTCTTTGTTAAGCTAAACAGATTGAGCTCTCTGAGTCTCTCACTATAGGGCATGTTTTCTAACCTTTTAATCATTCGCACTCTTCTCTGAACCCTCTCCAATGTATCAACATCCTTTTTGAAGGTCTGTGGCTCAGCAGATCAAGACCATCTCCTATTAAATTCATTAGAAGGCCCAACTAACTTCAATTAGTATTGGATCAGGGCCCAAATGTACTAGACTGTCAGCTTTCAAGATTTGTGTTTAAATCAGGGCTGCATTTTAGGCCAGTCAGAAGGGACAAGGCAAAGGGGAGGAGGGAGGATGCTAACCACACAGATTATAGATTTTCTATCAAATGATCATGTTCATGCCCCTCCTTTAATCTTGCTTCAGCATGGAAATGGTGAAGTTTGATATCAAAACATTTCATTTCCAAGTGGAAGATCAGTATTCTTACAAAACTTTATTCCTATTGCTTTATTTCTATTATACCAAAATGAATTAAAAATAAAAAAAATTAAAAAACACTTGGTCAAAAACACAGTCTATCAGAAAACAACAAAATATGATTGACTTTGAGGCAATAAAACAGCAACAACTGTAACTGCAGCCTTATTTAGACATTTCTGGCTGCCCCAAAGAATGGAGTCATTCTGCTAGTCAAAAAACCTATCATCTCTATAAAAAGTCCAGCTTTAAGAAGTTTACTCTACTTTTAGAAATGAGATTGGCTTAAGATTTTAGGCTTTAATTACTTCAGTAAGGAGGATTATTTCTCATTTCACTGAGAGCGATATAAATAAATAAAATAAATAAATAAATAGGGCTGAAATGGGGGAGCGATGACCGCAATAAGTAGCAGCAAAAGCCACGTGATGACAGGGAACTGATCCCTCCCTTAAATCTAAGTAAAGTGCTCTGTAATTTTACTCTAAAAAACCAGTGGGTTTTTTGTTATCCTGAGAAATTGGAGCAGCAGAAGTCGGAGAGGAGTGGGACAGAAGAAGGGAAATGTTAATGCAAAAGATGAAATTGCCTCGCATGAAAGAATGAGCGGTTCGTTATCGTTCATTTTTCTCCAACATGTCATTCAATTTCAGCTGCCTCTCCTCTCAACCAGATCCCCACCATTTCTCAGAAACGTCTATCTCTGGCATCTCATTCTCTTCCTGTCTTTCACCGGTAAATCGTTCTTTCTTAACTGTCCCTCTAACGGTTTGGGGCTGAGAGGAGATGGTAGTCATCCACGTGTCCGGCTCCTTTGAGCAGTTTGCAAAAAGCAGACACAGAGGGGTGTTGCAAATAATGTTAAAGGTAATTAATCACTCGGATTCCTAGAAATCTGACATGCATGAGTTACAGTGAAACCGCTTTTATTTCGCCATGAAATGCTTTTGCATAATAAGAAAGAAAATGTCCTCTGTGCCCTAATCAGCTCTGACAGTCCCTGAACTCCCAAATACTTTTATTTATGGCGTTATTTATTTCAACTCTAATAAATGGGAACACGGGCTGCGATGGCAGCCTGCGCGAGGGAGGGAGCCACCCGGGGATGGGGGGTGCATGGCAATTAGACACCGAGGTAGCCTGCAAGGTGCCTGTGCGTGCAAACCTGAGCCACACGCCGCCAGCAGCACGGAGAGAGGGGAAGGGAGCGGAGCTCAGCGCCGGGAGAGGCAGCGGGAGCCGGGCACAGCAGCCACAATCACAGCCGCTGTCGAGCTCTGCCAAACTTGCGGGGCCCTCCCTTCGGATCTCCTCAAAGTTCCGTTTACACGGCAGGGGAGCCAGAGGCGGGGCGAGCGGCAGCATCCTCCCAGCGGCACAGCGGAATCGGTGACCTCCCTCCCCGGGGCGCTTCTCCTTCCTGCTCTGCGGCTCGCCTCGCCGCACAGCCAGAGGCGCTGCAGCCCGCCCCAAGCAGGGCTGTGCCAGGGGCCGGGCTGGGAAGCGGCTGGTCCGGCGCGGCGGAGGCGCCTCCCGCGCTCGGCCCTTGCCCACCTGCCTGGGCGCAGCCCGCCCCGCGGCTGGGCAGGGGGCGGCCGCCGGCTCCGCGGCCGCGCCAAGTCCCGCCCCCCTACCCCATTATCATTAGCAGCGATTACCCTAAACACTTGCTCTTTGCCTCCGTCTCCCTCCAGGCATTGGCGCGGCCGCCTGTCAATCACCCCGGCACCCCAGCGCACCGGGCTCCGCCGTGCCACAGAGACAGGCGGCGGCGGCGGCGGCAGACGCAGCCCCGGCGGGAAGGGGGCCGGGGAGCCGCCGCCGCAGCGGCGGGATGCTGATGATGATGGAGGAGGAGATGCAGGCGGCAGAGGAGGGGCCCAGCCTCCCCAGGCTCTACCGGCAGAGGAGCCCCTACAGCGTCCTCAAGACCTTCCCCAGCAAGAGACCAGCCCTGCCCAAGCGCTACGAGAGACCCACCATGGTGGAGCTCCCCCACCTCCGGCCGGCGGGGCAGCCCTTCCCGCCCGCCGCCTCCAGCAGCAGCGAGCCGCACCACTACCCGCCGGCGCCCGGCTCCTACCCCGGCGGGCCCGCCCGAGCCGCCTCGCAGGGCCACCCTAGGACTCCCGCCGCGCCGCTGGGGCCCCAGGCAGCCTCCTCCTCCTCGGCCCGCTACGGCCACGGCCAGCCGGGGGCCGCGGTCAGCGGCGAGGGCGGCATCAGCAGCAGCCTGGAGCTGAGCGCAGGTACCAACTCTTCTCGGCAACTTCGTGCGGCACTTTCCGAGGGGCGGGCGGGCTGCCGAGCGCCGGGGGAAGGCGGCAGCGGGGGGGCTCCCTCCCGGGGGACAGTCACCCTGCAGCGTGGGGCTGCACGGGGGCCGCCCCCTTCCAGGGGGGTCGGGAGCGCACCTAAGAGGGTGGGGGGGGGAAGAGACCCTGCAAAATGAGGCTTTACCCCCACCACTTGGGGCGGCTGCTCCCCTATGGGAAAAGGGCTCAGCCTCCCCCAGCAAGCGGAGGGGATGTGCTGCCAGCATGGGGAGGATGCGGTGCCAGAGGCATAATTATCTTAGGCTTAATAACTAAAGTTCCTGCACACCCCTTGGGAAGTTAAGGGTGGTACCTAACGCACATGAAACCTGCCCAGAAAGGAGAGCGAGCATTCGCTCTCTGCTAGGAAGCAGGGGCGGTTCCCTCTGTCCCCTTGTTGATTCCAAGACAGCGAAGCAAACCTTTCACGCCTTGCCTAAACCTTTTGCCATCACAGGGATTAGTGCCTGGAAGGAAATCCACTCAGAAAAAGCTGCATCAAAGATTGTTGATGCCTTTTCTGGGAGGGCTTTTTCGAAAGCTAATCTTGATGTCTCAGAGAAGTGCTCACCTCAGATTTCTGCCTCTGCACATCAATGTACAGAGAAACCACAAGGCAGAAAGCTTCCAGGTTCCCAGGACATCAGTGACTTGAGTCAATGAAATTTGCAAATCAGGGAAGGAGAATGGTCTTGAGCTTTTTGTCATAGAAAGCAGATAATAGAGTGGTTAAGAGGCTATAATTAAGAAAAAGAAAAATAGATTTCTTGCTTCTTTGCCCTATCTTCACACAATGTAGAGAGGAATACGAGATCAAAATAATTTTTCTCTAAAGGCATAATATACTAAGATGTCAATGCATATCTTTCTTCTAGTGGTGGTTTGGAGTTAAAACCTACATCGATCTTGATATGCAACCTAAATTTGGCATCAGGAAATGGGAAATTGCATCTTTAAGCAGAGTACAATCAAAAATGAATTACAATAAATCCTATATAATTGCATAGGTCATTCTCTTTAATGAGATTTTATTAACCTGACTGTCAGGCTTCTGAGTCAGGCAGATATTTTATCTTCTTCAACTGATAAAAGTGTCAGCTATAAACCACCATATAAATATTCATAAATCTACACATCTGTGGCAGCCTATCAGCATCATTCTTTTGGACATTAAAAGCATTCTAATTACTTTCTGTCTAGCAGAGCTGAAATGCTGCCTGTTATAGTATGTGCTTGGCAGGCATGATTGCTTTTGTTTGGCATCACACATAGCAGCATCCTATTTTATATACTGATGGTCCAGAAAATATTCAGGGTGTGACTGAACAGGAGGAAGATTAGGAAGCACCATCTGGTTTTGATAACATTGGGTATATTCACTCATCTGGTAATTTTTGACACATCATTGATTTATTTTAAAAAATTGGATCCTGATTTGGTATGTTGATGTTTGCCTTTGTAACAAATGTGAGGACATTTCTTTACTAAACAGCAGGATAGTCTAGTTAATAGAATATATGGCTATGTTTTAATGCCTATTTTCTCTCCAGTTTAACTAACACATTGGTAATATGCTAAAATTTGTAGAGATTTTAGGGAAGTAGCAAACAAGGTTAATCCTCTATATATAGTCTGAGAATTAACCACTTTGAACAAACTCCATAACCCATGCCACTACATCATAGTTTTATAGAGGAAGAAGTAGAGAATTTAAATAATTTAACAGTATTATTTCACTGTCTTATGGAACACAGTAAAGCAGCTACTAACAAACATGATACTTATGATTTCTCTACTGAAGTGGAATACTCTAGAAGATATGTATAACTGTTTGGTAAATAAATGTACAAGGGCTTATTTACAATAGAATGTTCTGCGCAGAAGTCCTATCCTTTGAGAAGCAGAAGTTTGGACTTTCTGCTGTATTATTGAATCATACAAGTATTTATGTATGGAATTGAAATTTTGCCATTGACTTCAATTCCACACACCCCACCCCCACAGAATAAGAATGCTGTTTGCAGAGTTCAGCACTGTTGAGCTCTTGCCTCATTGCCTGCTCATCCACGCCATACCTTTCATACAGCTAGCCACACAGGCATGCAGAACACAGCCTCCATAGTTGTACACTTTATGAGCTAAGCAAGAAGAACCCAATACAAAGGGAGTGGTGGTCACAAGTGGGGCCAGATTAAGGCACAGGCCTTATAGGCCTATGCTTAGGACCCTGCATTTTGGAGAGAAATTATATTAGAAGTTCAACTTTCATTTAAAAATGTCTATAGTTCTTATGGCTCTGAAGAAAATCTTGAAAACATGAACAGTATAACCAATGCAGTGATGTCTGCCTGAGTTTGCGGATAGCCTGAAACAATAGCTCTAAGATGTAAACTGAAACAATAGCTCTAAGATGTAAACTGGTCCACACATCTCTATGTAGTGTTAAGTCCAAGCTCTACTGCTGAGAGTGAGGACTGCCAGCACCATCCTGGCAGATGACTGTGTGTAGCTATGGCTACACTAGTAAAAAACGGTGTGCGTTTACAATGAGGTGGCTGACATGTAAATACTCACTTTTTTCCTGGTAGACTTGACCAGTGCATCAGGAGAAGAGTGCAGTGGGCCTGGTTTATACACTCTGGCTGCCGGATGAGTACTGGGGAGGCCAAGCTGCAGATTCCAAGGGGTGAGGGGTTCCACTCTCACCTACTGGCCCCAAGGAGAGGGAAAGCCCTGCTTCTGCTCCCAGGGTAAGAGAATGGCCCTTCGCTGCCATTCTTGCCTCTCTTGGGAAGTAGCGGATCCCTTCCACCCTAGTCACCAGACCACTGCACAGAGGTGGGGCCCTGTATTGGGTTATATCTAGAGCCTTGGGTTGCCTTTATCCAGTCAGTCACAACTCAGACTCATAGACTCTCAGATATTCAGGTCTGAAGGGACCATTATGATCATCTAGTCTGAACTCCTGCACAATGCAGGCCACCGAATCTCACCCACCCACTCCTGCAATAAACCTCTCACCTATGACTGAGCTATTGAAGTCCTGAAATCATGGTTTAAGGACTTCAAGGTGCAGAGAATCCTCCAGCAAGTGGCACGTGCCCCATGTTGCAGAGGAAGGCGAAAAACCCACAGGGCCCCTTCCAATCTGCTCTGGAGGAAAATTCCTTCCCAATCCCAAATATGGCGATCAGTTGAACTCTGAGCATGTGGGCAAGATTCACCAGCCAGAAACCCATCTAACATTCCATCACAGGCCATTAGGCCTATTTACCATGAATAGTTAATGATCAGTTAATTGCCAAAATCATGTTTTCTCCTCCATAAACTGTCAAAATCAAGCCAAAAATTTGTATTAATAATCCTTGGGCAGACTTACTCTAACAAGATAATCATCATCGCCACCCCACTTACTCAGGCCTTTCCTGAGTGAATAGATTTACTGAATTTCAGGGCACACTGCAAGGTATAAGGGTTTTGTTGGACCATAGACGAAGTGAATTGCAGAGTCAATTGTCACTGTGAGAATACTATACTATCAGTAACCTAGTGTTCAAAATTTAGGATTATTACCTAGAACATCCCAGTTAGTTTTTAGGTGAAATTAAAAGTGATGATCTTAATCTATATATCCCTACATGGCTTGGGTTCTGATCAACTTACAAACCTCCTCTCTACAGCTGCATCATCCTGGCTTTTGACTGATTCATAGATATTCTATGCTCAATATGTAGACCACTATTACGCAAGCAGATTGCTGCACTCTTTACTAGCTGTGTTTTAATAGACGCTTTGTAGGTCATTTTTCAGCAAATCCAACTGGGAGGTAACAAAGGCCCTGGGTCAGAGAGACAGGCATAGGTAACTGTGGCAAGGTCCCTATCTGAGAACACGGTGAACTCCTGGCCAGATATAGGTAGAAAAAAGGCACACTGCTGCTACCTGAGAATCTAAGAATAGCTTAGTATTTATTAGAAACCCAATCTCCATTAGCTCCTTATTGTGCTCAACATTGTACAAACACATTGCAAGCGACCATCCCTGTCGCAGGGATCTTACAATCTAAAAGTACCCAACAAAGAGAAAAATATTCATTATCCCCATTTTGTACATGAGAGAACCGAAGCACGAAGGTTGGCAATTTCAAAATCACTAAGGGTTTTGGCCCCCCAAAACCATTAGAAGTTAATAGGAACCAAATGGGAATTGGGCATCCAAATCCCCCATAGCTTTGAAAAATCTTACCCTAAGCAACTCGGCCAACGTCACATAGGAGGTCTGTGGCAGAGCTAGGAACTAAATCCAGATCTTCTTAGTCACAGTTCAGTATTTTGATCCTAAGACCATCCATCCTCTACACTGAAGAAAAACCCCAGAAGTTACCACTAGGGGTAAACATAACACAATTTGGGATGTGATGACAGTGATATTCCACCAACTCACTTCACAAAAAATTTTAAGGTGGTATATGAACCAATGAAGTTTGGGAACTTCTGGTGTAGAGGAAGCAGATATTACATCCACCTTCTCATCTAGATAGTAGTTATGCTTATGTGTCTAAGGAACTGTCTGGTCTTGTTGAGTTTCAGACACCTCACTCGTAAGTGAAATAGTTCAGCTAGGAACTGTCATTCTTTTAATTGTCTGATCATGATCTATTAGTATTTTATGGGCCTGATCTGGCATATCCTCACCATGGACAAAACTCCTGTTGAAGTACAAAGGGAGCTTTGCAAGAGTAAAGACTGGGAGAATCTGGTGTAATAGAATTACAGGGTTAGTGAGGCTTAAGGTAGAGCTAAAGTAATACTAGGATAACTATTGATCCAATTTTAATTCTGTGCAATCATTTCAGCAGAACACTTCTTGGGAAATACATATATATTTCACATTACATCAATTAAGAATCACGGATCGGTGTTATTCAATAGCGTTCATATAAAAAACAAAAAACTTATCCATTTCTAAGTGATGATAAACTTTGCACAGTGCTTTCATTTCTAACTGCAGTCTGCAAAAGCTAAAATACTGATTGCTGCAATATGTGCTAAATGGGCAGACCTGTGTGTTTTTCCATCATAAAATACTAGAATGAAAACTCATTATTCATTCATCTCTTCTAAACTTTCATTTTTATAATATTAAGAATGGATGAAAATTTTAAATATTTTTCCATACTTGGTGTTAAATTGTACTAGATCAGATACTAAATTCAAAATTAAGCCAATACTCTTATTTCCTTTACACTTTGAGCAATTGTCATATTGAGTGTGGCAAATGCACTATAATTTCATAAAAATTTGTTGTTTGAGTATATTGTAGATTTGATCTTTACTGATTTTAATGTACAATACGGTATTCCAACATTTATATTTTCCTATCTTTTAGGAAAAAAATTGTACCGTGTTTAATCCTATTTCAGTTGTTTTCATATTTTGTCCCCTTGCAACAAGGATGCATAAAGTGTGAGTAACTGCTTCGTCAATTGGGACCATGGTGATTAAAATGCAAACAGTAAATACAACTTCAGGTCTGGAATCGGATTATAGGATTAAAATGAATGAAAAAATTGCTGTGTATTAGGATTGCAAAATTCCAATCAATATTATCCTTTGATTTTTTTTCTTTTTTGCTAAGGGAAGTGAAGAAATTAGAGAGATTCCACATCTTGAGACTGTTAGTGCTTACATTCTGACTGACATAAAATAAAAGAGTTATATTTAGAAAGCTCCAGTATCACTATCATTTCTGGAATTTATCTCGGTATTTGTTTACATTGTATCTGGTGGGCTATACCATATGGTTTCTGGTTCATCATTCTAAGGGTTAAAGACAGCAGTACTTACATAAGGTTTTAATAGAGATAGTAAACAACACTGAATGTGAGATTACACTGAAGTATATAGGTGATGTATATCCGATGAAGTGAGCCGTAGCTCACGAAAGCTCACGCTCAAATAAATTGGTTAGTCTCCAAGGTGCCACAAGTACTCCTTTTCTTTTTGCGAATACAGACTAACACAGCTGCTACTCTGAAACCTATATAGGTATTATGTAGCATTGCTACTGGGGTACAAGGCTGAGTGCATGGTGCCTTCCATGACTTAATAGCACTTTTGTAATGTTGGTTTTATTAGTTGCTGGGAGTGGGAGGTTTTCCTACCTTTTTAAAATAAAGAAAGAGTGGTAGGAGAAAGCTACTATATATGTTTTAGTCTAGCGCTGCCTCTGGCGCACAGCCTATACAGGAGCTTGTTTGTGGGTCCTCAGAAGCCAGCCTACGGCTGTCATCCTCATTCCTGTGCCAGGAGATTTCTCCCTCAGTTGGATCCAGGAATTTTAAAGACTTATGCTGGTTTGTCCCTTTTACCTTGTGTAAAGGGGTCAGAATGGTGAAGAGAATCTTAACCCATGTCATTTCAAATGCTCTTCAGGGAGAGTTGTACTAAGCTCATGAGGAGCAAGTAGATTTTTCCGCGAATAAACAGCCTTGTGGAGCTAACAGATGCACCAGCTCTTGAAAGCATGTGGGGGAGTCTGTATTTTCATGCTAACTGTGTGGTGTTAGGCCCTGTCACCTTCTTTAAAAATTATGACCAAGATTTTTAAAAGCAACTAAGGATGTTAGGTGCCTACCTTGACACACCTTAAAGGTGCTTGATTTTCAAGGGGCCTGCTGTGTTCATCACTTTCTGAAAATCAGGCTACTTTCAAGGTGTCAAGCTGGACTCCCAAAACACAGACACACATCGTAGTATTTAAGGGAGACTAACATCTCTAGATTCAGGAATGAGTCAAGTGCTCACGCTTGAATCAGTGGAATCTGGACATATTCAGAGTCTAGAGTGGGAGGAGGAGATGCAAGGTCTAAGCACAAAACTAAACACAGCAAGGAACAACTCATGCTTGGAAGGTTTGGTGGGAAGCATAGAGCACAAAAATTAAGTAAGTATCTACATCTAATGGCGGAGGTGAAAGTGAGCTGGTACAGCATACCAGTAAGGAGTGGCCGCCGGTACCGGCCCGTACACAGCTGACATTAAAGCGCTGCCACAGAAGTGCTTTAACATCGCTGCCCCCCACTCCCCGGCCAAAGCTACCGACAAGAGGGGCAAAAGGGGCAGCTGCCCCGGAGTGTGGCAATTTAAAAGGGCATGGGGCTCCTGGCCACTGCTGCTACCACAGCAGCAGCTGTAGCCCCAGGTCCTTTTAATCACTGCCGGAGCCGCAGGCAGCGCAGGCTGGGCAGCATGGAAGGGCTGGCTTGGGGAAACTGACTCCCAGCCCCGCCTTTTCTGAGGGGGGGGCGGAGCTAGGCCCCTGTACTGGTAAGTCTTATCTTACTTTCACTCCTGTCTCACAGCTTGTTTTGCTACAAGACAAATATTTATTTGGCCTTACACCTGTAACAAAATTTTATGAAATGTGTTTTCTTCCTCATTTTCTTGTCTTAGTCACTGCTTAGTGTAGTACTCTTTCAAAGGGATTATCATCCCAATGCACTCCTGATTAACAGCAAGGTCACCAGGGTACTCTCAGAATAGAAGCAAAGTAAGGATGATTTTAAATCGCAAATGTTACCAAAGTATTAGAGTGGGAAACAATTTTAATATGTTCAAAATACAATGTAAACAGCTCTAAATCATTAGTGTGTGTGTGTGTGTGTGTGTGTGTGTGTGAGAGAGAGACAGAGACAAAGACTAGCTAGTACTGTCTGACATCTTTTGCTTGAGTTTGCTGTGATTCATCTTTTCTTCTGTTTCAGAGAGTCGTATGATTCTGGATGCCTTTGCCCAACAATGCAGCCGGGTTCTTAATCTTTTAAATTGTGGTGGAAAACTACTGGACAACAATCACTCTCAGTCCATGATTTCTTGTGTAAAGCAGGAAAGCACAAGCTATAGTGAAAGACAAGAGCAGTGTCAGCTGGGGAAAATGGTCCATAGTCAGACGTCAGACAATTTAGACGTAGAAATGCAGTATATTCAAAAGAAACAACAAACCTCAGCCTTTCTGAGGGTTTTTACTGATTCCCTTCAAAACTATTTGCTTTCTGGGAGCTTTGCATCCCAGAACCCCTCATCAGTAAATGATTTTGGCCATTTGGCAGATGTGGATCCACTTTCAACCTCTCCAGTACACACTTTAGGTGGATGGACATCCCCAGCAACTTCCGAGTCCCATGGTCACCCATCATCATCTACACTTCCAGAGGAGGAAGAGGATGAGGAGGAGGAGGGATACTGTCCCCGATGTCAAGAGCTAGAGCAGGAGGTAATTTCACTACAACAAGAAAATGAGGAACTCCGAAGAAAACTGGAAAGCATTCCAGGTAAATATTCCCAGGCCATGTACTATTTTATTTATGTTATCCAATTTACTTTATGTAATATACTGTACCTAGATTATAGTATTAAAACTAGTTTTTAAAAGGGTATATTAGGGGTTTCATTAGCACTTACCAAAAGAGAGGAACTCGTGTTAAGGCTCCAACCGTAACTTCCACAGTTGTGCCAGCTATTACACTTAATTTTGCATCATATACTATATTATCTGCTGATTAAGTCTGGCAGTTCATATGGACATTTGACACGTCGTGAGTTCTAGATAGAATGTAATCATAACTCTGAATTTGCTTAGTTTGGGGGTATTTAAGTCATTGTAAAGTAGGTTGTCGTGGTACTTTAAAATACATGCTTTCATATTGCTGGCCTCTGCTGTTATTTAAATGGCGATTATAATTTGCAAACCTATTTTCCTGTTTTCTTAAAAGGACATATTCAAAGGTCACACATGTCCATCTTTTCAACAAAGTGGATACAAAATTTAAGTTGATCTTTATCCTCCTAAAAACACACCCAAGCCATCAAACTTAAACATTCCCCCCAACTCTTCCCACACATCTCCAGGAAGAGCATGGGAAAAGAGAGTGTCTTTGCAATATGCCCTGAAAGTTGAACTCTGTCAGACCAAAGCAGGGAGAAAGAGGCCAATATATGTTCCACAGTAGAAAATCCCTCACTGAAGACACTCTCCACGCTTTTTTAAACCTTGGGGCTATTAGCACTTGAGATCAGCTGAGGTGTTTGAGCTGTGGTATCACATAAGAATATAGTATCTTGAATCCAAGCCCTTTAGACCTTAAATGTAGGTTAAAAACCAAAACCTTGAGTAGTACCAGAAACAAATAGGAAGCTCGTGAAGACTAAAGGACACATGTAACATGCTCCTTTTTGGACACACATAAAACTAGTGAATTGCAGCATTCTGCATTTGCTAAAGGTTTTGAAAGTTCTTCAGGTGTAGCTCCATATAGAGCACATAACAGTAATCCACCACAGACATGAGAAAGGCATGGATAACTGTAGAGGGCTGCACCTGAAGAAAAAAATATCACAGCCTGCTAGCCAAGCACAAATGAAAAAAGTACCTTTGGCCTCCGGTTGTTTGAACATCCTGATGAAGATCTAAAAGACTCCAAGTTACAAATCTGAACAAGCTCTCAAGGTCAGTGAGCTCTCAGCAAGTGTGACCATACTGCCTGGAGGGGCCACACTGAGAATGCCTACTCGAGACAAATTGCAAGGAATAGGGCAGACAATTCCAAAAACGGGTGGTCTATTCTATAATTAGATTCACCAACCCAGCAACAAAACAGCTTCTGTAATACCACACTTGTTATCAAGAAGCCAAAATACAGTTCCCTTTAAACCTGGAGACCTCAGGCTTGAGACTTGGACTTTCTCTGTCAAAGTTTAAGCAGATCTGGGATGAAAAGGATCAGGCCTGAAGCTTCTTTTGTACTTTAAGGCCAATGGATAAAAGCCTCTCGACAGCAATGGTCCTAGCAGGCCTTCCTTAGATGAAGGATGGATAATGCATATTGTTGCTTTGAAGCAAATCTCTGTTTCCTAGGCATACACTGCTAACTATTTGTATTCTTTAGCATAAGACAATTAACCATTCAAACAGGTCACAGGAGGTTTGCTATGTGGAATTATGAGGTTCAAAGGGAAATGAAGGACAATAATATTATTAACACCTAAGTCCCATCTAAAGGATATCCCCTTTTGATTTCTGAATCAATAGAATACAGTAATCAAACACTGAGACAGGAACAGAATTTTAGCATCTACAAGGTAATTAGATCACATTGTCTGTGTTTACCTATATCTTGTTAGAAGTTTAACAAAATATACTTAATATCTACCCTTTGATTCTCTAACAATACAGGCATACATATTAAGGATCCCTAGTCTATTTAACATGATTTTGATAAACAGGGCCATTCCTTGCCGATAGTCACCATTTCAATGTTCTAATATATCCGTAAGTGTTGCTTACAGGTCACCCAGCCTGCTGGTTGCTTAACCCTCACTGGCTCAGCGTTGCAGCTAGTTACTGGCAAATCTGATCAGCTACGTCAGGGGTGGCCAACCTGTGGCTCCAGAGCCACATGCAGCTCTTCAGAGGTTAATATGCGGCTTCTTGCATAAGCACCAACTCCGGGGCCGGAGCTACAGGCGCCAACTTTCCAATGTGCTACAGGGTGCTCACTGCTCAACCCCTGGCTCTGCCCCAGGCCCCAGCCCCACTCCACTCCACTCCTTCCCCCAGGGGGAAGCCCTTGCTCCCCCCTCCCCCCCAAGCCTCCTGCACACCACAAAACAGCCAATCGCGGTGGGCGGGAGGTGCAGGGATGGAGGGTCAGGTGCTGATCGGCAGTGCTGCTGGCAGGTAGGAGACACTGGGGGTGGAAAGAGAAGCTGACGGGGGGCTGCTGATGTGTTACGGTGGCTCTTTGGCAATGCACATTGTTAAATTCTGGCTCCTTCTCAGGCTCAGGTTGGCCACCCCTGAGCTACACTCTCCAGGTTGGATGAGCCAGAAACAGTAGTACAGGAGAAATTCCAAAGGCAATGCAGCTTACACTGTCTCTCAATATCCAGTAACAGCTTCATATGCCACATTGGGTAGGAGGCATGACAAAATTGAACTCAGGTACACAACATGAGAGAATCCTCACTGCAAAGCTCACAATACTACCTGTAAGGTCATAGATTCATAGAGTTTAAGGCTAGAAAAAGATCAGATCATCTAGTCTGATCTCCTGTGTATCACAGAGGCTATTACATTTCATTCAGTTACCTCAGCATTGAGCCTAATAAATTCTTGTCTTTGACTAAAGCATAACTTGCATTTGGCTAAAGCATATTTTACAGAGGGGCATCTCGTCCGGATCCAAAGACGTCAAGAGACAGAATCTACCACCTCCCTTGATAGTTTGTTGTAGGTTAATCACCCTCACTGTTTAAAAAATGTGCCTAATTTACTTGAATTTGCGTGGCTTCCGCTGCCAGACATTAGTTATTGCTATGCCCTTCAGTACCCAGTATTTTCTTCCCCAAGCATCAAACTCTCCTCTCCACCTCTCACTCTTCTTTTTGAGAAGCTAAACAGATGGATCACTTTAAAT
Organism: Lepidochelys olivacea; assembly: GCF_965140295.1. Lineage (NCBI taxonomy): Eukaryota > Metazoa > Chordata > Testudines > Cheloniidae > Lepidochelys > Lepidochelys olivacea. Next base: position 102,530,015 of record NC_140414.1, read on the forward strand.
CTCACTGAAAGGCAGTTTCTTCAGCCCTCAAAATATTTCTGTGGCTCTTGTCTGCACCCTCTCCATTTTTCAACATCCTTTTTAAAATGTTGACACCAGAACTGGACACAGTATTCCAGTGTCACACACACACAGTAAAATAACCTCCCTACTCCCCTGTCTATACCACCAAGAATTGCATTAGCCCTTTTTGCCAAAGCATTGCACTCGGCACTCATGTTGAGTTGCTTGTCTGCCATGACCCCTAAATCCTTTTGAGAGTCATTGCTTTCCAATATACAGGCCCCCTCTCTCTCATTCTGCAGATGTGATCTGCATTCCTTGTTCCTAGATATAACTTTGCATTTGACTGTATTAAAAACACATTTTGTTTGAATGGGACCAAGTTATTAAGTGATCCAGATCACTGTATGACTGCCCTGCCCTCATAAAAATTTGGCAGAGTGGTAAATGATGTCATCCACAAATGTTATCAGCCTTGATTTTATATTTACTTCCAAATTATTGAAGAAAATATTGAATAGTGTCAGGCCTCGTATTGATTCCTGCAGAAGTCATTAGAAACATGTCCTTCGATGAGGATTCCTCATTGATAACTACTTTTTGAGATCTGTCACTTATCAGTTCTTAATCCATTTCTTGTGAGCTCGGATATTTTATAAAGACTATTTTTTAATTGGAATGTTGTATGGTACTAAGTCAAATTCTCTACCAATATCCAAGCATATTACATTGACAAAGTTACCTTTATCAACCAAAAACTTGTAATCTTATCAAATGTTGAAATCAGATTTGTTTTGACAACACCTATTTTCCATAAAACCATGTTGGCTGGCTTTAATTTTTTCCTATCCTTAGTTCTTAATTAAATCTCATTTAATTTTCCATTATTTTGTCCTGGATTGGTGTCAGGCTAACTTGCCTATAGTTACCTGAGTCATCTGGCTTGCTTTTCTTATTTTAAAAAATAATTAGAGTCACTCAAATGTAGTTCTTTATAGTCCTACCAGAGATGGTAGGCATATCAGAAACACCTTATCTATGATCTATCAAAGGCTACTGAATCTAGAATAAATGTGCATGGATAGATCATTAGCATTTAATCAACAGAAGATCAACAGATAAAACCAGCACTGTCTGCATAACATACATAGGCCTAAAATCAAAATGACAAGAGTCAGTGAAATCCAAGGACTTTGGGTACTGCTACAGTTGCTTTGCTACCATGGAGGACACGAGTCCACATTGTAGGCCAAAGCGCCTCAAAAGTTCCAAAAGCGCCAAGGAATGAGTCTGCTTAAAGCTCAAATAGAGAGGATGTCTCATTTGTTGTCCCCCATTCTGACTTCACTCCAGTGTGGTTCTGCCAGCACAGAGGCTGACGGACCAGTCTGAATCAGTGTGATCTTATCCACAGACTAGTTAGCAAATTCACAGCATGAGACACTCGTCTGTGTATCTGAGCAGACAGCTCTGATCAGCAGAAGTTTTTTGGGTGGTGAATCAAGACTTTGCAGGGTTTATTAGGGAACCAAGGAAACCATCACAAGATTCAATAATTCTTTGTGACAGTATCATACTGTAACAACCCTCCGCCCCCACCAGTGCTCCAAATTTTTTCTTTACTGTTTCATCTGTTGCAGGCAGTCTGTGTACCATGGTGACCTGTTAGAGTAACACAGATGAAGAGATGGTTTAAGGGGACACTATGTCAGGACAGGGGCCATTATAATGTCCTATCAGATCACTAAAAGAGTGCTTATCTGACTGCACACTTTATTCCTTCAATGCTTTATGGAGCCGAACTGGTTCTGTTAACCTCCAAAGACAGACCAATACAATACATTTTTTTGAAGTAGGCTTGAATGGTCTGTCCTCAAAATGGACTATGACACTCCTGGTGGCAACATTATAAATAAAAGATAAATGCAACAGTCTGCTCCTTCTCCTCTTCTATAGCGGTCTCAGAACAATTCTCTCCCTTTCTTTCAGATAGTGAGTATTTTCTACTTTTTGGTATGCAACCTCCACCCCCCCCCCCCATGTAGCATCAAGGAGAGTTTGCATTGTGAAAATGGATGCGGCAGCACATTGTTAACAAGAGCTATGCAAAACAACATTTGCACTGCTGACAAAAAACAGGGGTGGGGGCGGGTTTTCTGGAGATCTACAAAAGCAATGAAGTGGTTACTTTGGTAGAATTTTTACAGAGGAAAAACTATACCTGGAACATTTATATACAGATGGGAAAAAATTAAGACTTTCTGCCACCAACTCCTCTCCTCCACCCACTAAGGTCCTACATTGTTGTTTCAGAGGTCCCCAGTCTAGTGGCATCCTTTCACCTTGTGGTGTGCCCAAGAGAGTCAGTCATAGGTAGACTGCCTGAAAGCATGTTATGAAACATGCTATTTGTTCACCAAGTAGTTGAGGGCATACAGAATGGGGCAAGGTACTACCTGTAGGTAAGATTTACTCATGTATATGGCTAAAACTGAGACTATTACAATGGTAAAATGGACAACTTATTTGTGAAGCTCTGAAAAGCCTATTATGAAATATTTGTTCCCATGTAGGTACTTAATCTAGCAAAGGCATAACACAATCCAAAGGGTGGAAGTTGAAGTTAGGCAAATTCAGGACTGAAAAATAAGACATTAACAGAGAGTAATTAACCACAAGAACAATGTACCAAGAGTTGTGATGGATCATTGGCAAGTTTTAAAGCAAAATTGGATGTTTTATCTAAAAGATGTGCTCTAGTCCAATCACAGCTACTGGATTTGAGTCAGGAATTAATTCAGGGAACTCCTGTGGCCTATGTTATGCAGGAGGTCAGACTAGAATAGATCCATGTACAACCTGGATCTGAGGCATACATTAAGTGCCCCAGCGATTCAGTTCTTACTTAAGAGTTTCACAAATTGTGAATGCCTCACAGCTTTAATAATAATCCACACACTGCTTCCATTCTAACTGTGACCAAAAGGGAGGTGGCATTACTAAGTGGTTAAAGAAGAGGTCTGGGAGTCAAGAGATCAGGGTTCTCTTCCTGGCTTTGGCTTGCTGTGTGACCTGGGGCAAACCACTCAGCATGCGCATGTGTGAAAGTGATACAAGGCAATTTATGGGCTGAGAGTTTTCGGGAGGCACCACAGTGATAACCATCTTCTTTTGCCCAGCCACAGAAAATACTCCAGTTATTTCTTCATGGGGGAGTGGATGAAGAAATTTAAAAAGGTTGGGGACTAACAAGAGAAGTTGTGCGCAAAAGCCAGAGGGTGAGCAGGGTAGATTGGGCAGCCACAGAAGATATGAAAAATAAGTTTTTTCATTGCTGTTTTTTTTTTAAAGCCTTGATGTTCACTTTGAACCACTGTCTCAGTTTCTGTTGACGCTTTGAACATTTTAATCTGATCTCTCCACTCCTGATCAGCTTTCCAGCTTCAAAGTGTGAAGTCATTTTACTAAGCAAACCTTGATTTAAATTAATGAGTGTTTTGCAAGGATTTGTGTCAGAATATCCTTTGACTTTGTGGGGTATAGCTGCTCTCAGCTTTGCTTTGCAACTTCATGGTTGTTTTAGTTTACCAAAACAATCTGTTCCAAATACACAAGTTCTTACACCATATACTCCTATTACTATACATGCTACAGTAACTTCTGCTGCTGTGGGCCTTATTAACCTTTGTTTGCATGGTAAATTCTATGGAAAGTTGCTGTGGGAGAGTTTTTGTTGCAAGCCATGGAAATCAGAGCAAAATTTGTTAAAAAAAAAAAAAAAGTGATGGATCAACCTTGCTAGAATAAAGTCCCTTTGGAGAATTGCCCCCACAAAAAGTAAATTTGAGGTATAATTCCTAATCTTCTAGTTAAACTTATAGTAGCTACTTCCCCTCTCTACCTAGTCATCTTTATCAGCTCAAGGTTCCTTATTATTCATTAGCAATATAAATGTGTAAGGAGGTTTATAGAGAGTGCTCCTGCCCTGAAGATCTTACAGTCTAAACGGAGATGTAAAGGCTAAGGGGAGGGGACAACCAGTCAGTAGGGAAAAAAAAGAAGAGGACAAGACTGACAACAAGAGCAAGAAGGGGTTTTCAGATACAGGAACCACCTAGAAAGCAACAGTAGGACATGGACATTTCAAGTTAGGGGACGCTTTGCCACCAGTCCTCCTGGGTCTCTCTGCTAGCATAGGGCTTTTGACTGCCACTGTAGGTCAATTAGTCTGATCTTCTGCCCCTTTCCTGTTGATGTTGATTCCCCTACTCTGTATTAAACTTTCTACATGCTGTTCTCAGTAAAATGTGCTGTTTTCTTATTCATTCATCCATCAAATTGCAAAAATACCAAATTGTCAGCAGTTTTGAAAACAAACATGAAAATCACAAATTCCTGGCAGATATACAGCTTTTTTCCCCTCTACTGCTGTAACCTCTGGGTCCTCTCATCACCTTTTCTCCACCTCACTGCACCCCATCACTTTTCTTCACAAGCTGACACATGCAGCTCCAGCCATCTTTCAGCTTCTCTCTGCTTCATGGGCCCTTTCCCGTCTACCCCAGACCCCTTTGAATCTCAGCTCCAAGATCTGCATTATTCTGTGAATTCAAGTTGTTAGTGAAATGTGTTTTTGGACAAAAATAATACAATCCATGTTATTCAGAGTATTTGTCCAAATATATCAGGGTGAAAAGCAACTCAGTTTATAGGACCAAAAATCTGTACTACCATGTACTTTCTAAATAGGGGGGTTATAAACATTGTTCATTACATCTTTGACAGTCAAGTCCCAATTCAGACATACCCTAAAATAAACTTAAAATGTCTTAAAATTAAGACTCTCTCTAAGTCCAGCAAACAAGGACACCAGTCACTTGCAAAATACATTCGAATCCAAAGATGGAATAGAGAAATCTCTTTTGGGAATAAGATCTAAATGAAGGTACTGTTGATTTTGTGTCGGCAGTATTTAAAAAGAAAGACAGTACCATATGATGGGAGGCATAAAATGGCAATAATGCCATATATCATTTGAACCTGAATGGCAGAGGAACACCAGTTAAATGTTCAGCACTGTAATACTCATTGTAGCTGAAACAAGTCTTCACCAATAGGCATCAATGATACGTATATGTGCGTGTGTGCACAAAATCTTTTTAGAGTAGATTTTTTTTCCCCCAATTACTCTCATCCTGTGGTCAATGGGCCAGCCAACTACTCTTTAAAAATGTGAAAACATAGTCAAAACCATCATAAGCAGTGCCCAAAACATTTTGTGCAACATAAGAAAACAAACTAATACAGCTAGTTCCTTAGAGTAGCAGCAAAGTCTTATTACTTTGATCAATAAACAGTGAAGTTCCAACATCACCTTTTGCATATCCTGTTTCCACAAAGCTTGTCTACTTCTCGGTCATCCTGGGAGTTTTGCTGAAGATACTAAAAATATATGTATCACCCAGTTCTCTCAATTTACATTTAGTTTCTTCAAAAATCCTTCTGCTCTTCTACTAGGTCTGGCCCATAGTCAAGAAGAAGTCGGATATTTACCAGAGAGTTTATTTCTCTGGGTTGCCTTGCCACCTTTAGGACTTCCTCTATATCATTGACATTGCACATTACATCAAGCTGGTAAATAAAGACAGTTGATCTTTCATCTTCCTAATGAGCAAGAAAATTAGAATTACAACATCGCAGAAGCTAGCAGACCCCCCCCCCAGTGTCTCCTTTAAATGGGAATTCATCCCAGCCCACATATTCATTGCAGATGTTAAATCATGGCAACCAACTGTAGCTTCTATGGTAGCTTCTCTCCCATTGGGTATAGTAAGTAGGGGTCCCTACTATTAATCCATCATTCATAGTGGATTGTTTCTTAAACCTGCAAAAGATCATATCTTTAGGTTATGACTTTTTTAACTCCCAGAGATCTAATTATTTTTAATTAGACTGATTTAAGTGATTCTTTACACTCTCAGTTGGAAACCCCAAGCCTTAGTAAAGTAACTCTTGGTGTGGGGAGTTTAGAGAAAATGGCTCCACTTTCAGCAAAGGGAGTGGTTAAAGGCATACCATTAGAGTCCTAAAAGAATGCCCAGACAACTTAAAATTGAACTGCGGATGCAAAACTAAAGCTTTGAATTTTGGTGTTCCCACTGCGCTACTGTGCTTTTTAGAGCTTTGTTAACCTTTGGGCTTTGCTTTCTGAACCAGCATAACTAAGCAAGGAACCTTGGCTTTGGGAGTACCATCTGGCAGTTGAGAAGTCGGGGAAGTGAAAGGCTGTTTGTCCCACAGTACCAGCAAGATATATGATGGTTTTAGTAGTTATAATATGCCCCAACCATTTTAACAATATTAACATCCAATTTGGGACCAAAAGCAGTTCCACCTTTATGAAAAATGAAGAATTTGTGTGTGTTTATAAACATGAGCTTCAGCCACTTGCTTTCATATTTCTGGCAGGTAATGGGAAAGCACCAGCATAGCATCAGCTGAGTTTCATTAAAAAGATCTAGAACTGCATATTATCAGCCTACTGATGACACCACAGTCCAAACGGGTTCATTGGCTGCCCCCATAGCCTTACATACATACACACACTAAATAAGAGGCATAAATACAACCCTACATAACTTCCGGAGAGATCCCTCAGAAGAGATGTGCAATCCAGCACTGCGCACACACACACACACACACACACACCCTCCCTCCAATAAATAGAAATGGAAACTCAAATGAGGTCCCATCCACCTTGCTAAGGTCCCACATTGGTTCTACATAAATTCACTCAATGGTATCAAATGCTGCTAACTGCTCTAAGAGATTCAACAGGACCACCTGATCCTTTCCCTTTGCTAACAGGAGATAATAAGCCAGAGAAATAAATTCAGTCTCCATTCTCCATCCAATCTGGAATCCTAATGTATAAGGATCAAGAATTTCCATGACTTCCAAATGCCACACTGGCTTTGTCAACACCACCTCCTCAGTAAGCTTGCAAAATAAGATTGGGCAATATTTACCAAGATCTTCAGTAGCAAGAGACGGTCATTTGAGTAGGGGCTCCGAACAGTTATTCGGCTGGATCCAGGTAGCATCTACCTTCTCCTTTATAAAATACTGGCAATCAGCAATAATTGACCTCTTCCTGCTTGATTTCACCTCCTGTCAGAATCATAGGCCCAACAGACAAGTCACATGAGATTTCCAGTCAATGTTGAAGAGCTCTATCTAGATATTTACACTGATCCCATCACCAGAGCATGTGAGTGCCAGAGAGTTGTCATCTTCATGGATATTAAAGTTGCCCAGGACAGTTATTCTCAGTGATTTCAGCAACAGTCTAGATAATTTGTTCATCTTGTCTAGGAACTCAGCAGGGCAGCTCTGCACAGCTGTTCCCAATTTAACCCTGTCCTGAGAATCTAATGAAATGAACAGATACAAAATAAATATTTTTGGAGTGAAACATTTTCTGCTTGCAGTCAGATGGAAGTAGCACAGATACAGCATCTCCCTTATCCTCTCCACTCATGCTAAACCAAAATGTCCATTTGGAAAGCACTTTTTTTAAACCATCCAGGCCTTGCTACATTGTCCGGCCAGGATTTCAGGCCTTATACAGGATTACATCATGGATGATGGTGGCTTTATTAGCCATTTAGTTTGCATGGAATGGTATGAGCTGAAGGAGTAAGTCCCCATCAACTGAAGCCTGTCCTTCTAAGATAAGACCCCAAACAAGGCCTTTAGGATAGAGAAATGTAATCCACTTTGCTATTGTCTAGAACAGGGGTTCTCAGAACAAATTTTTTGGTGGCCTCAGTAGCCACGAGCAAGAGTTGGTGGCTGCTCTCACTTTTTCCCAAAATACTTAATTACCTTTAGGAAAAAACAAATAAATATGCACATACTAGCTAGCAATGAATAAATTACAATGATTTCGATGTGTGTAAGTCTGTTGTGAAAAGTGATATTAACAAACATACAAGTATCACTTTTCACAGCAGACATACTCAACCCTGGCAAGCCTAGGGACAAATTAAGCCCCAGATAGGAGGTTGGGAGAGGCAGCAGGGGCCAGGGAAGCAGCAGGGGGCTGGAGCCTAAAGCCCCAGAGCCTGAAGCCCCATGGCCAGGGGACGGGGCCTAGGGATGGAGCCCAAAGCCCCACGGCCAGAGCCTTCCACCCTGCCAGCCCAGGGCTGAAGCCCAAAGCCTGAGCCCCACCACCCTGGGAAGGTGGGGAACTCATGGACTGCCTGCTTCTCCAGTGTTGTGCCCCTGGTGTCTCCAGAGGGGGGCAGGGCCCAACCCCTGCTGGTGGTCCCAGCAACCAACACCAAGGCGGTGCATCCAGGAGCAACAGGGAGGGGGAGATGCCCCTACTTTACTCCATCAATCACAGTCCAGGAGGCTGTGGTTGCCAGAAAAGCCCCCAGTGGCCAAATGCAGCCACGGTGGCCGCATTTGAGAAACGCTGGTCTAAAGAAAGGATTCCTCCTGTCTCAGCTCCTCAGGCCCATCCCACAGGGATTGGAGAACACGAGTCCTCCCTTTTTCCTTACCCAACCTCTGGCAGCAATGCACAACCATCTCAGCCACCTTAGCAGGGGTGTAGGAACTCCACGGGCAGAGTGCAAATGCTCCATAAATCACCATCTCTCTTCCTCCCTCCTTCCCTAAAAGGAAACACCAGACCCTTTCTAACAATACAAACAAACCAGTCCCAAAAGATCACCACATTAAACCTGGAAGCCTCACCTAGGTAAAAATAAAATCCCATAGAGGGGGCTTCCCTTACAGTGCCCATCAAACCCACACCCAAATACTGTGTCTAACTCACACATCTCCAATTGCCATAGAGTCAGTGCTTCATCCCAGTCAGATAGGGAGGTTGCTGAACCTCCCTTTTCCCTTGCCAAGCAGGTTGTGTTGAGAATTCACAAATAATGTAAGGAGAGATCCCCAGAAACCACCTCATCCCTCCAAGCAACCCAACCACCTTTTTAAAAACAGTCACCCCGTGTCATTTTCCCTTCCCCTGCAACTAGCCTTCACATACACAAAAATAAACCTTCTCTACCACTTTGTCCTCCAGATATCCAGAGCCTCCTAATTCTCTCAAGTTAACATCAGACTTCCTTGTTCAGTTCTGAGGTGATGAGTGGACTATTTAGAGTGCATTTAAAGATCAACTACAATGTTTTCGTAACAATTTTTTCTCAGCTTCATCAATATGCTACACTCCAGTAGCCAGACTGAAAAGGTCCTTCAGCACATTTGTTAAATTAATATTCTCAAAAGCCCTTTGGAGCCTAGCTATGGTGGGGGCATTCAGCATATTACCAAAGTTGAAACAATTTCATAAAGTTATTTGCATGTCAACTAAGTGTCATGTAGTTACTTTAATTTCTTACAAAGATCTTGGTAACTAGCAAGAATGGACCAGTAGAAATTTCCTCATAAATAATCATCCACCTTTTCTTGTTCAGTTACTTCAACAATATTGATCTGTAGTCACCACACTCCCTTCTGAGGTACTATACTGGTGTGCTAACAGAGTAGTGAAGTCAGAAATTGAGCCAATAGAAAGCTAGCTTTCTAAAATTGCTGCTATATCACATAACTTTATAAGAAAATATGGGGTAGGTAAGACAAATTGAAGCTCGAGTAAGTGTGTGGGAGCTCTAAGAAAACCAGCACAAAGTACAATTATGTCTTCCTTCAGAAGGTCAGAGCCCACAGAGACATCAAACTGGGGCCAAGATTTTCAGGAATGAACAAGGACATCAGAGCTTCAGTTCTGGGGTGTCTGGCTTGTGACACTTTGAAAGGACCTGATTTTAAGAAAGTGCTAAGTACACTTGTCTCACATTGGACAACCAAAAATAGAACCATACAAAATCACTCGTAACTTCTGAAAATCTTGCTTTGGACTGTTAGCCAAAGCTACAAAGACTTAAGTATTTTACCACTGTTATAAGAACAATCCCGACAAAACTGATTAAATACATACCATTTTGTATGTATTTAGTGTTACAGAAGTCAAGCATAATGCTATTAGTTTAATTCTCCTACAATGATTCAAGGTCAGGAATAAAGCATTGTATCTCAAAAATACTTCAGAGTTAATCAGGGATGTGGCAGAATCTGCTTAAGAGAGACCCATAATTGAATCAGACCTAATTAACCCATCACCTCTGGAGAAGAGATTAGGATGGTGATACCACAACTGAAATGGATGAGTGTGTTTGGTGGGGGGAGGGAAGAGAGATCAGACTGTTTCCATAATGCCTGGTTTTGTGACAAATTTAGGAAAGAAAAAACCCAATGTTTATGTATTATTAAATGTGCATACTGTAATGAGTCTGCAGTTTCAGACATATTCCAGCATGTTTACATGTTAATACTGAATGTATGATTTAAGTCCAAGAAATGTTTTCTCCCTGATGTGGTTTGGGCTGTTTACAGGGTGCAGAGTTTTTTTTCCATTGTCATTGCTGCTGACCTAATTCAGATTTGTAAGCATTATATTCTTTAAATGGAAAACCTTTGAAAAGTAGTGGGCAGAAAATAGAAAAGAATCCTCAGATACCTCAACACACGCAAAAATACATCAGCTGTTATATATTTGTTGAATGAAATGGCTGCACAAATCAAAAGGAGGGACATTTCCAATTGTAAATAAATCTTATAGGCATTCACAACGGAGAGAGACCACTGCTTAACTTAAGCTTGCTGTTTTATTTTGTGCTAGACAGCTAATATACAGTAATTGCAATTTGTTTCATGCAGTGCCCTGCCAGACTGTTTTAGATTATTTGAAGACTGTACTTCAGCATCACAACCAACTTATGATACCACAGCCAACAGACCATCCATCAGAGGTAGTATATGATGAACATGAGATATATATACTTCCGTTTGAAATTTCATTCAAAAGAAATGTATAGGTCAATAAGTCAGTAGGTACTGGAAGATTACATTTACTAGTAAAAATATATATAAAATCCAGCATTAAACACATTTCCAACATGCAACAAGTTTTTGGATTTACATAACCCTAAGAATGATGGAATAGTGCCACTACTAATTTAATCCAAACCTGCTCCATCCAGCAATGTTCCCTTCCCCCCATACACACTACACTTGTAACATAATGGATTGGTTTTCTCTGATCTTTCCTCAGGCAGAGATATCTCCATTAAAGTCAGACTTAAGATGGTTGAAATTGAAAGGTGGTTATCAGACTTCCTTCATATCTCAAACAATCCCACAATCCCAATTACAGACTTTATTCTCTAGAGTGTCTCTAGTGTTTGATAGATTCAAAACAAAAGGATGGACATTATAAATGCTTGTCACTAAGTTGGGGGGGGGAGGGGGAGTTAAAATAAGGTTTTTGGTGTTGAAAGGTACTGTATTGAAAACCCTGGAGACTAAAACCTCCACTTATCCAAAGAATAAGTATGGCTTGTGTATCAGCTCTAGAGCAATTTTCCCTAATATTTCCCCCAAAATGCTGCAACCCAGACCTAGAAAGAACATGTCTGGGGAAGATGGCTTTTGGTGTGTAAGCCTTTTTAGAACGTCCAGATCTGAAGTTGACAGCTCTCTCTTCCTGTAAATATTTTCAAATACCTCCACCGACTATCCACCACCCATGCAACTTACAGGGAAGATACTTAGTTATTCTGAGCTTCTGCCATTCAGACTTTGATTTCTCCCATATACATGGAAGATACAGTGCAAGGAGTGGATGCTCAGCTGGTCCAAACTGACTTAAGTGGAGCTATAGCAGATTTCACTATCTGAGGATCTGCCCCCAAGACTGTGTGTCACTTTGCTTCTCACCTTATTTTATTCCAAGTGGTTTGATTTTATTGAAAGCTGTATTTATCAGAGATCATTCACAGTAAGAATTGCAAGCTCTCATTTTCCTTTCTCTCTCCTTTTTTTGCTTAACCAGAGTTTTGAAGCCATTGTAAAAACTGGTTGTTCTGTAACTATCCATTGGAGATAATGTGTTATGATGGGAGAGGATTTTTGATTGAATTAAAAAAATATGAAGAGTTTAAACTTATGAATAAAAGATTACTCATGTATAGGTATAAGCATGAATTCATTTGTACTCTGAATCTTTCCTCCAGGATATGCTTGTTATATTTCTTTAGGATGTTGTTTTTTAGTTATTTTGTTTTAACTACGGTCAGATGCACCAAAATGCATCTTACATTTATCAAGAGTCTTTTGCCCCAAAGGGTTTTAAATACACAGGAATTAACGTAGCTATGTCTGGATTAAAATATAGCAACCGTTTAAGAGAGCACCTCAATACTACAGTCTCTTTAGACAGGCAATGAAGAAAAATATCCTAACAGACTGTATTTTCAGGGGGGAGGGGATATAGTTAGGGATAGCTGGAATTAAGTCAAGTACAGTGTCATGAACTCTTAGAGGACCACATGCAATCAGGGCCTTTTTACATTGCATTGAAAAGACTGCACTTCTATCGGCACAATGCTTTCCACTCCACACTAACTTTTTAGGGCAACTTGCTGCTTAATGAGGCCCCAATTCAGCAAAGTGCTTAATCCACAATGAACATAGTGGGACCAGATCCAATTACTAACCAGGCCAGATCTTGCTTAGCTTGAGAGAGATGACAAGACCACAGTCCTAACGGGCACTGCTCTGGTTCAGAGGTCATACTTTGAGTTTGTATATTTTGCTAGTACAAACACCGAATGTTTATTTTCTTTCTAGTTTATCAGAATTTTTTATATACACCTAATAGTTTAACAAGGAAATTCCAATAGCCTAGAAATGGAGGATAACTAGCTTTATACATGAAAGATTACAAGCAAGTTACTGATAAAAACAGTGGGTCAGATACTCCTGTGGCCAATCAGTGGTGGATCTGGCCCAGGGAGGCTCATCTCAGAGTAAGGGTGATCCTCTAGTTACACAGAGCTAGCACAGTGACTCTTAGACCATTCCCCCTCCCTACTGCCAGCAGAGCAGAGGAGAGGGAGTGAGGCTTGGGAACAGAGGTTGTGGCCAGGATGCCCTTGCACCACAGAGCTCCTTGACTAGGATATCAGCCCCTCAGAGCAATTTGCAGATGGCATAAGTTAATGCAGGCTGCTGCAACATGGTGCAGAGGGCCCTGACTAGAGGTAGCAGCCCCTGGCTGAGTACATGTACCTGCACTCTTTTTCTCTACAATTGTAGTAGGTCTTCAGCAACTCAGCCCTCTAGCTGAGTCACACACAGTCTGTCTGTGAAAACAAACACAAACCCCATAGTGCTGAAGTCTTGTACTCAGTCCCAGCAGCCACCCAAGAGTTCTGTCCTGCTCTCCTGCCAGCAATTGCTCTTGTCAGAGGTTCTATAGCTTCTTCAGCCAGCCAGGAATACCATTCACACTCCTCCAGCTCTAGGCAGCAACTAACCTTAATCTGCCCCAGCAGCTCTTTTTATACTAGCCTGCTGGACCCTGATTGGCTTCTTCCCTGCAGCCTCTCTGATTGGCTGCTTCCCCCACAGCCACTCTAGGCAGACTGGAGGACTTCTTTACAGTTCCTTTCTGGAATGGGGTGTGGTAGGGCCCTGAGGCCTCCAGCAGGGGGCCTCTGGGCCTAATCCACCCCATCACATGTAGCAATAGGATTAATAAAATGCCAAGGTTAGTTTTCAACTACCTTTGCACACTCACCCCGAGCTATGATTTGTGTGGATCGGCCATACACCAGGACCCCTCTGAGCTTTTGCTGGGTTTTCACAGATTTACCAAACTTATAAAAAATGAAAAGTAATGGGTGTCTGAGGCACATACCTCCCAAACCATCTCCCAGTAGGCTTTATAAACATGTGGGTGATGCTGGGGAGAGGGGAGGGAATTGTATACTATTTTTTCTTAAATTCACATTGTGCACTAGCTGTTTGTAAACAAATAGTGTTGCATTAGGAGAGAGGGGCCACAAGTGACACCTGCAGTAGAGTACCCCAGATTCCACTAATTCAAAAGACAGTATTTCACTGAACTCATTTTCTTAATGAACTCTCATTGAAAGTGTTTACTCTAATAATGCTTTTATGAAGCAGGCCTAATTTGGTGAAACTGTGCTAGATTTATAAGTTGCAATAAATGTATGTAGCGGTAAAAGTGAATGAGTCTCTAGGAAATTGTTTTTTAAATAGCTTAATTACTTTTGAACAAGTACATTAAAACTGAGAACTTGGGTTAATTAATTTGTCCTATGCTGTAGAATTTTACAGGCAACAAGAACTAAAGTAAATTTGTTTAGGTGCAATTGACCAAAGTTGGCTTATAAATGTTGTATGGGTTACAGAAATTCCCATAATTAGTCCCTCTGCATCTATTTAGAATTGGAATTTTAAAGCGCAAATAAATTATGAAGACTAAAAGTCAGATTTGTTTCCAGTTGACATAGTAGCATTTGTGTAAAGCTATCATTTGAGTTAATGTGGCATTCATTAATAGTAATGAAGCTTTTAGTTTTTTACAGTTCAGGTTTATTTATTTTCCTTATATTTTTCACAGTAACACAACTGATGTCAGGTTTTAGGTGTGTTCAACAAAAAGTAATACATTTATTATAAAAATAGACTGTAAAAAGTCACTTCTGAAGTAGTGAACTGTCGGCTGCCATAAAGAGACCTGTTTGATCACACTCTTCAAAGACATTTTTGCACATTTTAATAGATTAAGAAGGAAAGGTTATATTTAAATGTATCCCCAATCATTGGAGCTTCACACTTTTTAGCTTACCTGTTAAAGTTCAAGATATAAATAGCACTCTCTCAAAAAGCATCCTTCATACCTCACTGGGTCTTGTTATAGAAAATGCAAATGTAATTTTAGAAGTCCCCATTCTCAGTATGAGCAATTATTCATTCTGTAGGTATCTCATTGTCAGCATCTCAGCTAGTTAAAAGCATTTTTCTTTGCAACTGACATAGTCTTTACTTATTTGCCTTGTAAAATAAATAATAGAAATATTTAACTTTTCCAGGGAAGCAAGCAGTTGCTGAACAACTATCCTGTCTACATCACTAGTAAACAGTGGGATGAGGCTGTAAATTCTTCAAAGAAAGATGGAAGGCGGCTACTTCGATATCTCATCAGATTTGTTTTCACAACTGATGAGCTTAAGTACTCATGCGGCCTTGGAAAAAGGAAAAGGTCAGTGCAGTCAGGAGAGACAGGTCCTGAAAGACGTCCTCTGGATCCAGTAAAAGTAACATGTCTCAGAGGTACTGCATCTTTTCGCTCAGTGTCCACCATATGTGATCTCATTTCACCACATTGGCTCTGGCTAAATATAAGCTTTCAGCTTACTGCAGCAGAAATAGAGAGGGTTTTCGAGACAGATGACAAAAGTGGTTAGAGACATGGAAAAACTTCCATGAGAGGAGAAATTGAAGAGACTGGGGTTGTTTAATTTAGAGAGGGGTCAAATAAGAGGCTACATGATAAGGCATAGAGAAGGTAAATCAAATACTCCTATTTATCCTCTTATAATACAAGAACAGGGGGACATTCACAAGACATAATTAACCATGGAACTCAATGACTCAATATACCATTTAAGCCAAAAGCTTAGTAGCATTCAAAACAGGACTGGACATTTTATATGGATAAAGAGAACATCCACATGTAAATTAGAATTTTTATACAGTATATGTGTATACATTTTATAAGGGATCATTCTTCAGGATGTAAGCCAACATTAACTCAGAGGGGTTAGGAGGAAATTCCTCTTGTGGCAGGTTATTTCATAATTGTTCACTGTGGGATTTGTTGCTAACAAGTTGGACCACTGCTCTGATCTGCTATGGCAATTCCTATTTTGTTTTTCTGATATTTTATTAAGGCTTGTTGTCAGCGTTTATAATGATTCACATAAAACTTTTTAACTAGCTTGGTTTAAAAAAAGCCCTTGGCATTAGTCTTAGTGTGTCCACTTCACAAATATAATATCTATTTCATTCTTTTAAATTAGCCTAACTTTCATAGCACTACATGTGCAAAAAGTCATTCCAAAGCGATTGACAACATAAAACCTATGAAGTTATTAGTAAGCAATGAAAAGGAAAATACAGGGAAAACACCAGAAGCAGAAATGGTTACATTTGAGACTGAACTTCTATCCATTTAGATTAGAAGTAACTAACAAGGCCTGGCAGAGCAGACTTTTAATTGTAATATACTTACATAATCACATAATACATTTAAAGTATTATTTTTACATAAACTCAGACTGAGGCATGGTATTTTCTGCTACACAAAAGATTCACCAGATGTTAAAGCAACATAAAATGAATTATCAGAGCTTAAAAGAAGTGGGGACAATGCATTTCAGTGTATGCAGCGTGCTGCAGAGAGGTTTGGAGCTGGACTCAAGGTGTCAAGTTCTCTGGAAGTTAAGGACTTAAAAGTTGAACAGAAGTGCATCAGGCTTTACTAAGATTTATTAAATTCAATTGTAATTTATACAGGAGCAGAAATATAATACAAACCCTACCACCACTCTATGCTTCCTCAGTTGCCAAGCCAGATTTTGAGCAGGGACAGGACCAGGAGACAATGGGGCATCCGTGGTGCCACCTTCAGTTATACCTATTGGCTTTAAAAGGCATCTCACATACACCTAATGGCCACCCCTT
Organism: Lepidochelys olivacea; assembly: GCF_965140295.1. Taxonomy (NCBI): domain Eukaryota; kingdom Metazoa; phylum Chordata; order Testudines; family Cheloniidae; genus Lepidochelys; species Lepidochelys olivacea. The sequence continues at coordinate 102,546,719 of NC_140414.1, forward strand.
CTGTCACTGCACTCTCTCCAATCCCAAGGCAGCCAATGCGCAAGACTTTGCCCTCTGGAACTTTATCATTTTTGAACCACTAGACATGTGCTATAGATGTGTGTACCCTGTAGTCCTCTGTGGAAAAAGTGGCATTTCCATAAATAATTTAGAATCTTGCACAGGAGGTCAAAATGTCTGGGCTCCATTTTGCCTGTTAAACTGCTTGGTAGAGATTTATAAATTAGTATACCCATGGGTTGGCCAGGCAGTGTATGGGCAGTGCAACATTCTGCAGTGCCAGGGATCCAACTGAGCCTCTCTAGCCCCTACCCAAAGGAAGGTAGTATTGGTGATCCTTGGCATTGCATAATGTTGGACTGTCCTCAGGGGTCATGGCAGGAAGTGAGAACTACTTATCTGTCTGCAGCCAGAGGGACTGATTTCAGAGAGCCATTTCTAACCTGCCTTACTGCACAAGGGGAGGACCTGTGAGAGCTCAGAAGAGTGCTTGAGGAATTGAAGGGTTTCTTTTTGGTGGGGGGTAAAGAAATGATTATTCCTAAACAAAAGTGTTAGTATTCGATAACTATTACTTGTTTGTCATTCTTCCTCCACCCACCCAAGAGAAAGATATGTTTTCAGTCAGTCTGAGCACATAATTCTGAAGCACAGGGGAGTGTAGCCTTCTGAAGTTACATGGCACATCCCTTGATAATCTCTTCTGTAGAAGTCCAGTGTAGATGCTGCTTCTTGAAAGAGATTAATAAGGGTTTTGGGGGAAGAAAATGGATAGATCTGCTTGTAGCCCTACTGAAATAGATTAGATGAACATTTTGGAGAGCAAGAGTGGAAAACAATATTTTTCCTTAAAAAGGTTGTCCCTTTCGTAAGTGGTAACTACTGAAAGCTTACATTAACATCTATAAAAGTTCTAAAGATTTATTTCTTCTATTGAAAGATCTCTGGAACCATCTTTAAGTTTTAAAAAAGCCCAGCAGGCCTAAACTGTAGCACTGTTTCTACACAAGTAACCATTATCTTGAGCAACATCCCAGTTTATGAAACCTCATGCAATCATAACTAGACTGCAGGGACAGTATTGCTTGCACAAATTTACAGGAAGAGGAATTCAAAACAGAAATAGATTCCACTTTTGAAGGGGCATTGCTGGAGTAGCGATGCAAAAATCATATGTCCCCATTTTACAAAAGATCAGCTTGCAACTATTGATAACAGCATTCCCTGGTCTCAGGATGTTGTGACAGTAATGAAATTAACTTATACCGCCTGTTGTATCAATAGCTTGTCAGTATTAGAAAGTAAAATGAGAAATATCCTGCTGCTTGGGGGAAAAAATAATTGTGGAGAATAAATAAAAGTCTACTGCTGACTAAGATGTAGTGCATCCACTAAATAAAGTGCTTCCACTTTTAAAATTATATTTTGTCATTTTAAAGTCTATGTACTCTGGTTTTGAGATCTGACTAGCATTAAGAGTTAAAAACCTGTCAAAACCACTTCTGTAATTCTAACAATCAAATACTTCACACATACAAAAAAGTGAAAGAAGAATAGTAGTTCTGACAATAAGAATGTGACACAAACATAGCCATTCGACATAAGCATTACCCATTTAAATAGCCAGCTTAAACATGGCACAACTTGGTTTCTCATTCATGGATAAACCCAGTGCTAGGCTGTGAAAGGGCAAGTTAGTCCCTGCTGTCTCATTGAGCTATTTCAATGGCCAGTATAGTCTCTAGAACACCAACATCATATCCAGAAACACACAACATAAGTTTAGAACTTAAAATTAAGACAGCCCAAAAAGGAAAAAAGATACCAATCTGAAATAGTGTTTGAAACATTAAGTTATAAATTGCTGAAATCTGCATATATTAAACTAGGTAGCAGAGGAAGACCATAAAGACTCATGAATGTAAGCACAATAAAATTGAAGTGTATAAGGATTACAGGTTTCAGATAAAATGCATTTCCTATTTCATACCAACCTTTACATGCATTGCACGTTCAATATCGTAAAAATCTATTAAATGTATTGTTTTATTTCAGCAAGCAGAAATTGCTCTGTAACTACACCTACACACATACACACACAATTGCATATGGTGAAATAAGTGTGCCTAGAAATAAAATAGGTTCAACTGGCATTATCATGGCATTTCCTATAAGGTTTTATTCCTGTTTAAGTCATCATAATAATGCTCTATTTATTACTTGCTATAAGCGCTTGCTAGTTGGGCAATAACAATGTATGCTACAAAGATAATCTGTTTCTTATCACTGTCTGTTTTCCACAGAGTTCATTAGGATGCATTGTACTTCCAACCCTGATTGGTGGATGCCATCTGAAGAACAGATAAACAAGGTTTTCAGCGATGCAGTAGGACATGCTCGTCAAGGACGTGCAGTGGGGACTTTCCTTCATAATGGTAACTCATATTATGAAGGGATAGACCATCAAGGTTCACAAGAAGAAATCTTCAATAGGGGTATCCAAGATGGCTCTGGAGATTGATGTCAATGAAGGAAATCCATACTACAATAGCAACCAGTTAAATAGAAGATACTTTACTAGAAATACTTTCCTTGAAGTCATTTAAGAATCCAAAGCATGTTTGAACTCATACTGTAAACATTCCAGGTTTTCCAGCCTGTCCTAGTGCTCCACTTAACAGAGAATGATTCATTTCAAGGCCTGCCTATGGGATTCCTTGGTGTGTATAAATTGCAAGCCTTTTATAGAATCTTCAAAGGAAAACTGCAATTCCATTCATCTAGTTCTAAAGAAAAGTTAATTTTTAAAAAAGGTATCAAATGACTAAAGAAACAAAAAGTCACTGTCTTGTCTGCTGGCTGATACTGGGTCCAGTTCTGAATTCCTGGGCAGAACTGAACTCTGGCAAAATTCCTGACTACTATTAGTTTTGCCTGAGTAAGGGATTTAGAATCAAACCCAGAGGCTTGTGACAAAGGAAGAAGTCTTCTATTTTTTACTAGAAAGTAGTATAGAAAAATTATAAAAGTTACCTTAAAATGTGGAATATTCCGTTTCATGTTATGTACTCAAGTCCTGAACAGTACTTCCTTTGTCCAGCAATACCAGGAAATTAAACTTCCGTGCTAAAATGGCAGTGCTCATTGGCAACAAAATCCTTAAGTTAGGAGGTATCAAAACAGTAACAGGTTTTTCTAAACCATTAAAAATTTCTGTGTATAAGTGATAGATACTATGTTTATCTAAAGTATTGAGCTAATCACTGCAGTTTTCCTAAAAATGAGTTTGCTATACCATGAATTTCCATTTCAGGAGAGTTTATTTTGCTGCAGTATTTTATGGCTTTAAAGGTTTACATTTGCATTTGTTTGTGCTATTGTTTGTGTTTTATGCTCATTGCCTGATCTGTTTCAAGGAATGAGCTGGTCCTAATACTCAGATACTCAATGGTGCATGGAGGGAGGGATTCTATAATAAAAGTCCAATTTATCCTTTTGGCTATTGGGCACTTAAGCATGGGCTCCAGAACTGATTGAGAGTTGTAAACAGATATTTGTGCTAGAAATGAAGCTGATTCACAATGGAATACAATATTGGAAGCAGTTGCCAAGGTAAAAAACTCAATTTACTGGAGATTTTCAGTAGTAGGATTAGGGTACATTGTCACTGTAGGAAAGTTTTGAAAAACTGATGCACTCTAGAAACATTTAACACCAAAGAAACAACACCCTCCCCTCTCATTTTCAGCATATTTAAGTCCTCCTACTTTAGGTGAGTCAGGCCTTCCCCATCACTCCTAGATTCTTGAATCAGCTTTTTCCTGAGACAGCACTTCCTGTTTGACAGACATATTGAACTCTTTCTACGTGGATGAATCTTCTCCATCTCTGATTGCCTTTATCTCTACCTCATCTTTGCCTGTTTTCCTAAATATTTTCCACCCCATCCCTCACCAGAGGGTGTGGGCCTATAGAGGATCTACCAGCTAATTTCTTCACTTCTCCCCACCATACGGGTGACTACTGGATGGGGAAAGCTATATGCAACACTCTCCATAACAGCCACCAGGGGTCTCTCTGATCCAAGGTGCTCCTATACAACTCCTGCTGGACCAAGGGTGAAGTAGTGAGGCACCTGCTCAAATACTAATTCCCCATGCAATAATTTCCTCCTTTTATCTGTCTCCTCTTTGTCTGCCATTGTGAATGGTTTCTGCTGTATGTAGTGCCCCTCCTGTCAGTCAGTCAGAATAAGCACATCATCAGCACAGTGCATCTATAGAGCAAGATCATGCTGTCCTTGAAGCTACTAACAGGCTGTACCTGGATGGTGTTTCAGGAAACAGTCTTCTGTACATACCTTTGTAGATACAGTCTAATACAATATAGGCTTTAGGCCCATCAACATCCAATACCTCTTAATTTTATTTTTTCTAATGTTTTTAAAGGGTTTTTTAAATCTTCATTTGACTTAGAATAACAAATTTAATTTCTAAAAACTAAGTAGTAATTTAATTGCATTTGGTGTAACCATGCCATCGGTTTTTAAACAGAATCCCTTACTCTAGTCATGAGAAGGTTCTGCTGATAGATCAATGGCACAAGATGGTCTCCTTTGGAAGAAGCTCAGCATGTGTGTCCTTCCGCAGTACAAATATTCTGTTGCTTTTCACTATTGAACTTATACTTTAAAAAAAAAATTAGTAGAAAATAGTACGTTGGTCAGACAGTGCAAGTCTCGCAGGTACGTCTTTAATGTGGTGTCACTTACCAGAACTGTAAAACATGTCAGCATTATACTGTAAATGAATATTTACAGCCTGAGTCAGCATTGTACTGTAAATTTGTTGACATTATGTATCATGATGTATTTTTGTAAACATTATGATGGCTTCTTTCCAATGTTGAATTGTATGAAATTAAAAATGAAAACATTTCACTTTGAATAACAGAGAAAAATATCACTGCATTAGCAGGCCGCTCTCAAATAATAATGTAGGGATTTTGGTAAAGCAACCAGTAAGCCTAGCTTTATTTTTAGTGTAAAGGATAGTCAGTCTTCTGTCCTAAAATGCTGGTATAACTTCACAATACTGCCCTCTCCTGTTGTGCAAAAAACCAAACTGTGGCCTGATCTATTTATGTATGTAAAGACTATTTATCTATGTAAATGAGTTTTCAGGATCAGACCTATATATGCCAAAATTCTGCCCTCAGCTGTATGTGTGCACCTACCACTGAAGCAAACGGGAGTCACGGATGTGCAGAGGACAGAATTTAGATGTTTGTTTTATTTTTTAAAGTTTCAGATTGCAAAATCAGTCCAGGGTTTATGATGAACTATCGTCCCCTTGGCCAAACTCACTTCATTTATAACCTTTCACAGCTACTTATTCTAACCAGTCCAAGGCATGTATTCTCATTGCATTGTAAATCCATGTGTATTACTGAGAACACATCTGCAAGAAACTAGGAATAAATTCTGGGGAATACTAGGGATCAGAAGTAACAGCATATAAGCCATTGCACAACTATATATTCATGTTAAAGCACTGTGTTTTGAAAAGTATTGTATTAATTTACAGTGCGATATGTACATGGAAAAATTAGAACAGAAGGAAGTTATGTCGCCTCACTCAGAAAATAGTCCTAAAATGGTTCTAGAAGATAGATCCTTTGTCTTATATATTCTTTAATCTTGCTGTCCTTTATGTATCTACCCTCTCTGAAACTTTGTGTAGCAGTACTGCATACCCATTAGTGCCAATCTGCCTTTGCTCTATTTTCTATGACAAATAATTGTGGAGAAACTGTGATTAAAAAACCCATTAATCCTAATATTTTTATTGTTAAGGTGTAGTTCATTCTATGAATACTTTCTATTGATGATTGTACTGTGTAAAGTAAATACAAGTTAGGGATAGCCTAATACCAGATACTGTACAACAAAGTGCATAGTGTAATATAGACTAGTAAGTTTTTGTGACAATTTCTATAGGATGTGTGAATTGTTTTCTATGTGGCAACACACATTTCTTTTAAAAACTTTAAAATGTGAGAATTTTTTAAAGTCAATATTTTTAATTATAAAAAACATTTGTTACTAGAGTTTGCTATTTCAGGTGTTATCCCTAATTTGAATATTGGTTTTATTATTATGTACTTCTAGTTTCATTTGTTCTGTTGCATAACAATGCACAATAAAAATTTGTCAGTTAATAGTTTGCTGGGTTTTCTGAACAGGTCATTGAGTCAAAACAACTGTATTCACTATTTGGTCTAAATATTAATATATTAATAGATGAAGGGCTGTGTTGCTGTCTTTTTGATTAAGTGTTTTTATAGTTTGAAGCATAGTGGGGGAGCACAAATAAATACAATTAAATAAGAAAACAGTACAAAGGCAAGTACAATATAAAGCCAAAATTCACCATGACATAAAACATTTTACATTTATTCACTGCTGTATGTTGGAAGAAAACGTAGAGAGAGAACCTGACTGCAAACTGGTTCTTCGATTAAGGCTGTGATTTTCAAAAGAAGGAGCCCAAATTGCATTTCTGTTCAGTGGAAGTTGGGTGTGTCACTCCTTATGTGCCTTTGAAAATCACAGCCTAAGTTCTTTCTGTAAGGGAGTTACAGCCTTGATGACAACAAATGGTCACATCTCCAAACACTTCTATTGAACTGGGGAAGGGGAAGAGACCTGCGCCATTATAGACAAGGCTGGGCACACAGCTTATGTGTAAGATTGCCAAACAACTTCCCATTGTAGTGCCACATTTTTAGTTTCTTATGACTTTGCCAAGCTTTAACAGCATGGGCTGAAATTTTCCATGCCAAGTGCCTACTTCAGGCTGAATTTGTTTGGAAATGTTCAGCTAACACAGTTCAGCCATTTCAGAGAATGACATTAGGAGAAATACATTATTTTGCCCATGTTAAAAAATATCTGGCAACCTTTTCTTTGAACAGCTCTAGCACCCCCATGCTTTGGGGCAAGCACTTGAAATCTGGCAGGGGATTTGTATCGGAGATGTATTTTTTGCTGTTCCCATGAAAGTCTGACCAAATTTGGCAGTTATAAGGCTTTTGGCCAAGTTATAAGCCAGTTCAGACGTGCTCAATAGAGACATCTTCAATTTTTAGCCGCTAAAACTCCAGATTTTGCCCTCCCCTGCCATGCTCAAGCCTCTCTGATTTCCTAATGTTGACCAGACTGCATATGCAGGCACCATCCCTTCAGAGCTCCTAAGGGTGACTGGACTGTGCATGTGCCGTCCACACAAAGCGATTGGGCCCATCAGTTCTACCTGCATTATTACCACAGAGCAACTGAGCATGCTCCCTCCACACCAGAGCTAGAGGGGCTCAAAGATTTTCTCAGGAATGACGGCTCAGGCTGGGGTGAGGCTGGCCCCTGCAACAGGGAGCCTGTCCTTCCTGTGCTTTCAGCGACGCCCTGCTGGCATCCAGGCAGTGTGTGGAGGAGGAAGCCCTGTGAGTTGAATACAGGGAAGACAGTAGCTGAACGAGGAGAGAGAAAAGAGTAGATTGGGACAAGTAGTCTGGTAAGAGTGGGACTGTGGGTGGGGGAGAGAAAATGGGACTGGAAGCTATTTGGCCAGGGAGGAAACAGATTGGATGAGGAGCTTTATGCCACAGACTAGAACTGGTGGACAAGGAGACCACACTACACTAATGCACACTGGGGAATTTTTGGCATGCGCTAGCAGAGTCGACATGAGCCAGTTAGCGTGCAACACGTTGGTGTGCTTTAGAAATCATACCCCTCTAGTGCCCATTGCCATGCTGTGTAGACAAGCCTGGGGCTAGGAATCCGTGAGGGAGAGGTGGAAGACAACTGAGAAGGAGCTGGGGGGCAGGGGAATAAGTAGCACTGGCTGGGCAGAGAGTCTGGAACAGGGAGCCAGAGATGGGATTGGGGTAGGACAGAGAGCCCAGAGAGGGAGCCAAGGACAGGGAGCCAGTAAGGGGGACAATGAGAGAGAGAGAGAGAGAGAGATCAGATGAGGAACTGTGAGGAGGTCACTTGGATTGGCTGGGCAGTTGGGCAAGGAGATGGACTTTGTGTGGGGAGGAAGAGAAACTGGCATGGGATGGGAGACTGGGACTCAGATAAAGAGCTAAGAGGGGGAGAGTAGGACTGGCTAAACAAAGAGATTGGGACTTGGAAGAGAACAGCAGCAGCCTAGGATCAGACAGGCAAGGAGCCTGGGATTGGTCCAGGAGCCAGGACTGAGGAAGAGACAGAACGAGGGCAGTGATAGGTTGGAGGTGATGGGGGAGAAGGAAGAACAGGCTTAGGGAAAACCAGCAGAAAAGTCTGCTCCCATTAGATCACATTCCCCTCCAAAGCCTGGAACGGAATCCAAGATTCCGGAGTCTCACCATTCCCCCTCTGCTTTCAGCAAATATCTGTACAACCCACTGCTAAAGTGTGTCTCATCTACCTCTAGTGCTGGTCCACAGAGGATGGCAACCTACTACTGCTGTGAGTTACTCCGTTGGCTCAAGTGAAAGAGTCTGTGCAGCGCAGCTAAAGGTTCCAGCCCTGCTGATGACCCAGGTGGGTGTCAATATGATGCTACATAAGGGAATTTCTGCCTTAACTTTGCTTTTTCTACACATCAAAAAACTGTTAACATTATCAACATTGTAAAGTCAAGGACTCACAAGTTAAGTAACCTTAAGCCTGACATTTCCTAATTGTGAGTGCTGGACTTTGACTTTGCACCCTTAATAATTTTCTTTTAACATAGTTTTTTTTTTTTTTTGCATGTGTGTATGTGTGATTACTTTATATAGCTGTGAAACCATTTGCTGCAGTAACATGAGGCCATTACAGCATCCACAGAATTGAAGGGGGAAAGCAGAAATATACATTTCTGCTTTATGCTGATGAGACTCTGCTGCTGGTATCCAAGCCAAGACCTTAGTCCCTAGATCATAGAACCATAGAGTTAGAAGGGACTGCAAAGATCATCTAGTCTAAGCCCCAGCCAAGAGGCAGAATTTGTTGAGTCTAAACCATCAAAGACAGATGGCTATCCAACCTCCTTTTTTAAACCTCCAGCAAAGGAGCTTCTATGGCCTCCGTAGGCAGTCTGTAATAGTCTTCCAACAGATATCAGGGAAGTTAAAATCCCCCATTAATAATGCATCCGATGAAGTGAGCCGTAGCTCACGAAAGCTTATGTTCAAATAAATTGGTTAGTCTCTAAGGTGCCACAAGCACTCCTGTTCTTTTAGCTCGGTTGTGTTAGCTAACATTGTTACCTGTTTGTAGCATGCCTCATCCACTTCCTCTTCTTGATTGGGTGGGCTATAATAGACCTCCACCCTAACATCGCTACTATTCTGTTCCCTTATTATCCTCACCCAGAGACTCACAGGAGGTCTGCTGCTCACAGCCTCTTGGAACTTCGGAGAAGGTGTATACATTCTTGCCATGCAGAGCATCCTACTTTGTCCCCATACTCATCCTTCTGGAACAAGGTATATCCCTCGGCGCTGGTACTCCAGTCATGGGAGTTGTCCCGCCAAGTCTCTGTAATGCCAATTAAGTCATAATTTTCTTCATGTACCATGACTTCCAGTTCATCCTTCTTGTTCCCCGTACTCCCTGCATTGGTATACAGGCATTGTTTTACTTGTCTTCATATAAACGTTTGAGCTGTTGTCCAGAAAGAACAAAATATGGACTGAATCACAAATACTTATATTTTCGGCAGATGGATATTATTTGTACTATGCTAGCGCCTAAGGCTTTATTGTAGCAGGCACTGTACAAACACCCATTGGAAAGACAGTCCATGCCCCAAAGCGCAGACAATTTAGCTTGTAATGGAACAGAGGCAATCTAAGCCCATTGGTCAGACTCTCCCACTCGCCTAACCTTTGTTAGCCAGAAGTGTAAACTGCTTCCTTTTGCCTCTTGGGACTTTAAATGGGCAGACAGGTCTAAAAATGCATTCACACGATCGTGGTTTTGAAATGACTGATATGGTCAAAAGATACTGTGTGAAGCAGGAGATTGAGTATCTGAGAACTGAACAAACATGCTGATTTATCACTGGCCCTTGGTAAAACATGTAAGTGTAATTTTTATCCCACTTCCTTTATGTACATACCCCCTTTCTTCTCTCTAGCCATAGTCCTTATTTTTGAAGTTAGAGGTTGGATAAAATTTCCATGAGTGCCTACATGAAAATGTGATTTTAAATGTGTTTAAAATTTTCGAGTGGAGGGGAAGCGAAGAGAGTTCATGTCTACAGAGAAACTGCACATGCCATTAGATAAGCATGTGACGGAGAGACTGTGATGGAGAGACTGCCGAGACTCATCAAGCCCTCGGATCACTACCCCTTCCTGCTTCTCCACGTGGGCATCAATGATACTGCCAAGAATGACCTTGAGCGGATCACTGCGGACTACGTGGCTCTAGGAAGAAGGATAAAGGAGTTTGAGGCGCAAGTGGTGTTCTTGTCCATCCTCCCCGTGGAAGGAAAAGGCCTGGGTAGGGACCGTCGAATCGGGGAAGTCAACGAATGGCTACGCAGGTGGTGTCGGAGAGAAGGCTTTGGATTCTTTGACCATGGGATGGTCTTCCATGAAGGAGGAGACGGGCTCCATCTTACAAAGAGAGGGAAGAGCATCTTTGCGAGCAGGCTGGCTAACCTAGTGAGGAGGGCTTTAAACTAGGTTCACCGGGGGAAGGAGACCAAAGCCCTGAGGTAAGTGGGAAAGCGGGATACCGGGAGGAAGGCTTTGGATTCTTTGACCATGGGATGGTCTTCCATGAAGGAGGAGACCGGCTCCACCTTACGAAGAGAGGGAAGAGCATCTTTGCGAGCAGGCTGGCTAACCTAGTGAGGAGGGCTTTAAACTAGGTTCACCGGGGGAAGGAGACCAAAGCCCTGAGGTAAGTGGGAAAGCGGGATACCGGGAGGAAGCACAGGCAGGAATGTCTGTGAGGGGAGGGCTCCTGCCTCATACTGAGAATGAGGGGCGATCAGCAGGTTATCTCAAGTGCTTATATACGAATGCACAAAGCCTTGGAAACAAGCAGGGAGAACTGGAGGTCCTGGTGATGTCAAGGAATTATGACGTGATTGGAATAACAGAGACTTGGTGGGATAACTCACATGACTGGAGTACTGTCATGGATGGTTATAAACTGTTCAGGAAGGACAGGCAGGGCAGAAAAGGTGGGGGAGTTGCACTATATGTAAGGGAGCAGAATGACTGCTCAGAGCTCCAGTACGAAACTGCAGAAAAACCTGAGTGTCTCTGTATTAAGTTTAGAAGTGTGAGCAACAAGAGTGATGTAGTGGTGGGAGTCTGCTATAGACCACCGGACCAGGGGGATGAGGTGGATGAGGCTTTCTTCCGGCAGCTCGCGGAAGCTACTAGATCGCATACCCTGGTTCTCATGGGTGACTTTAATTTTCCTGATATCTGCTGGGAGAGCAATACAGCGGTGCATAGACAATCCAGGAAGTTTTTGGAAAGCGTAGGGGACAATTTCCTGGTGCAAGTGCTAGAGGAGCCAACTGGGGGGGAGCTTTTCTTGACCTGCTGCTCACAAACCGGGAAGAATTAGTATGGGAAGCAAAAGTGGATGGGAATCTGGGAGGCAGTGACCATGAGTTGGTTGAGTTCAGGATCCTGACGCAGGGAAGAAAGGTAAGCAGCAGGATACGGACCCTGGACTTCAGGAAAGCAGACTTCGACTCCCTCAGGGAACGGATGGGTAGGATCCCCTGGTGGACTAACATGAAGGGGAAAGGAGTCCAGGAGAGCTGGCTGTATTTCAAGGAATCCCTGTTGAGGTTACAGGGACAAACCATCCCGATATGTCGAAAGAATAGTAAATATGGCAGGCGACCAGCTTGGCTTAACGGTGAAATCCTAGTGGATCTTAAGCATAAAAAAGAAGCTTACAAGAAGTGGAAGGTTGGACATATGACCAGGGAAGAGTATAAAAATATTGCTCGGGCATGTAGGAATGAAATTAGGAGGGCCAAATCGCACCTGGAGCTGCAGCTAGCGAGAGATGTTAAGAGTAACAGGAAGGGTTTCTTCAGGTATGTTGGCAACAAGAAGAAAGCCAAGGAAAGTGTGGGCCCCTTAATGAATGAGGGAGGCAATCTAGTGACAGAGGATGTGGAAAAAGCTAATGTACTCAATGCTTTTTTTTGCCTCTGTCTTCACGAACAAGGTCAGCTCCCAGACTGCTGCGCTGGGCATCACAACATGGGGAATAGATGGCCAGCCCTCTGTGGAGAAAGAGGTGGTCAGGGATTATTTAGAAAAGCTGGACGTGCACAAGTCCATGGGGCCGGACGAGTTGCATCCGAGAGTGCTAAAGGAACTGGTGGCTGTGATTGCAGAGCCATTGGCCATTATCTTTGAAAACTCGTGGCAAACGGGGGAAGTCCCGGATGACTGGAAAAAGGCTAATGTAGTGCCAATCTTTAAAAAAGGGAAGGAGGAGGATCCTGGGAACTACAGGCCAGTCAGCCTCACTTCAGTCCCCGGAAAAATCATGGAGCAGGTCCTCAAAGAATCAATCCTGAAGCACTTACATGAGAGGAAAGTGATCAGGAACAGTCAGCATGGATTCACCAAGGGAAGGTCGTGCCTGACTCATCTACTCGCCTTCTATGATGAGATTACTGGTTCTGTGGATGAAGGGAAAGCAGTGGATGTATTGTATCTTGACTTTAGCAAAGCTTTTGACACGGTCTCCCACAGTATTCTTGTCAGCAAGTTAAAGTACAGGCTGGATGAATGCACTATAAGGTGGGTGGAAAGTTGGCTAGATTGTCGGGCTCAACGGGTAGTGATCAATGGCTCCATGTCTAGTTGGCAGCCGGTGTCAAGTGGAGTGCCCCAGGGGTCGGTCCTGGGGCCGGTTTTGTTCAATATCTTCATAAATGATCTGGAGGATGGTGTGGATTGCACTCTCAGCAAATTTGTGGATGATACTAAACTGGGAGGAGTGGTAGATACGCTGGAGGGCAGGGATAGGATACAGAGGGACCTGGACAAATTGGAGGATTGGGCCAAAAGAAATCTGATGAGGTTCAATAAGAATAAGTGCAGGGTCCTGCACTTAGGACGGAAGAACCCAATGCACAGCTACGGACTAGGGACCGAATGGCTAGGCAGCAGTTCTGTGGAAAAGGACCTAGGGGTGACAGTGGACGAGAAGCTGGATATGAGTCAGCAGTGTGCCCTTGTTGCCAAGAAGGCCAATGGCATTTTGGGATGTATAAGTAGGGGCATAGCGAGCAGATCGAGGGACGTGATCATCCCCCTCTATTCGACATTGGTGAGGCCTCATCTGGAGTACTGTGTCCAGTTTTGGGCCCCACACTACAAGAAATTAAATTGTGGTTAAATTGAAGAGAGTCCAGCAAAGGGTAACAAAAATGATTAGGGGTCTGGAACACATGACTTATGAGGAGAGGCTGAGGGAACTGGGATTGTTTAGTCTTCAGAAGAGAAGAATGAGGGGGGATTTGATAGCTGCTTTCAACTACCCGAGAGGTGGTTCCAGAGAGGATGGTTCTAGACTATTCTCAGTGGTAGAAGAGGACAGGACAAGGAGTAATGGTCTCAAATTGCAGTGGGGGAGGTTTAGGTTGGATATTAGGAAAAACTTTTTCACTAGGAGGGTGGTGAAACACTGGAATGCGTTGCCTAGGGAGGTGGTGGAATCTCCTTCCTTAGAGGTTTTTAAGGTCAGGCTTGACAAAGCCCTGGCTGGGATGATTTAACTGGGAATTGGTCCTGCTTTGAGCAGGGGGTTGGACTAGATGACCTTCTGGGGTCCCTTCCAACCCTGATATTCTATGATTCTATGATAATAAGGGGCTTGGTTTTTTTATAGAAACATTTTATTCATGTACAATGACTCCTTTATTTTTTTTCCATGACTGACAGCTGGAAATGCGTCCCTCAGCGTGACTTTCAGCAGACTTTCACTGATCAGAAGCATGAAAACCACTGGGTTGTTTGCCGTTGATATGATGGAGGGAGCACAGTGCATCATGGGATGCCGATGCAATACTCCCATTCTCCCCTGTGACAATGTTTTGGTCCCACGAAGCATTGCACAAACTTCCCAAAACACACTGCTGCAAGTTGCAATTTGGGACAGCTACCCACCATGCACTGCTTTGTGCATCGATGCAGGCATTGCTAGTGAGAACGCACTCCATTGAGACAATGAGCATGGTGTGGCCATGCACAATCGACTTAATTAATTCAGAGGTTTGAGGTTGAATTAGGTAAAGTTGACTTAATTTTGTAGTGTAGACAAGCCCTAAAATGGAAACATCTAAGCTCGGTCCCGCTCTGGGTGCTGGGCACCACACATTAGATATTCTCACACAAAAGCCTTTAGAGTACAGTGTGGGGCAAATTTCAAGAACCTTTTCTCCATTCTGCCCCCTATGCTTTGAAAGAATCTCTCCTTAAAACCTACCTTTGCTGGGAGATCTACAAATCACCACCGTCTGGCATTATTTAGGCTGGCAATCACTACAGACACAACTGGGCCTCTACTCTTACCTGTCTCTACTGTTACCTATTTCCTTATCTGACAATCCCTTCATCTCTTTACAGCTCACCCCAATTTGTCAGTTTATTCATCTATTATATATTGCCTATCATGTAGACTGTGAGCTCTTGGAGGCAGAAACTAATTTGTGTTATTTGTTTATACACCACGTAGCACAAATTGGCTCTAAATTCTTATTTGGGGTACTCGGGCAACAGAACGAGAAGGAGAGAAAGAAATCCAGGCACTTCAAATCAATTTTAAATTTACAAGAATCCCAAACCTTTTAAAGTATGGAAATGAAATAATAAGTCAGCCAGGCTACTTTAACTGTCTCTGTAGGGATGCCCCAAGAAAATTAGAAACTCATTTACTTGTCTATTCAAAACATGATCAATACCCCCACAACACATCTTTCAAGATCCCTGGATCCTACACTCGCCTGTCACAACATGTGGTATAATTCATCCAATGCTCTAAAGGATGGGATCACTAGCAGAATCAGAATGCTGACAACTAATGAGTGCCATTAAAGATTGACAAGCTAGCAAAAAACAATAGCCCCATAGTACCCAACATCTACAAGAAGTCACCAGGAAGGGTGGTGAGAGAACACAGGCTGCAGTGCCAACACTATGCAGACATCATCCATATATCTTCCAGCTCTCCCAATGCAGAGCCAAAATCAGCAGCCGGCCAAAGCTGAATTTGGGCAAGGCTAAGGGGACATAGGCAGGAAGAGGGAACACAATTTGAAGAATTTGCCTCCTCTATAACCTCCCCCCATTATCAAGAGCATCTGCCCTCAGATTGTTAGGTCAGTCTACAGCCTCCCTTTGGATTCCTCAATGCCATTGGATGCCCAAGTAGACCCAGCATCAAAAGATGCCCACTTCCATCTGTAACTGCTTGGAAAATGTCACTCCCATCCTATCAGGCACAGATGTCACCATGGTGATCCATGACCCCCCCGCTTGGTTATTACAACTTGGACTTAGAAATGAAGCAACAAATCCCAATAAAGCGCCAACTGGTACAAAATGCAACAGCCTCTCTGTTTAGCACCACAGGTCCTTGTGAACACATCACCTCAGTGCTCTGCTCTCTGCACTGGCTCCCCCTTGAGTTAAAATTCAGTGCCCTAAAATAACTTTCCATGGAACTGGCCCTCTGTGTTCAAGAGACCACCAGTCCCTCTGCAAATGTCCTACAACAGTTGCATCCCACTGGAGTAACAGAACCATTGAACAACACAGGGAGGCTTGCAAGTGCAGGAGACAGAACTTTCAAAGGAGCTGGACCTGAACTACAGAATTCACTCATGCAAGAAATAAGAATGACCACAGGCCTCACTGCATTCAGATCCACGTGTGTTACCGCTAGTCACATTGCTTAATGCACTTGAAGAAGGCATGCTGGTATCTCAGTGAAGGAGATAGTATGGAACCTGAAGAAATGAACTTTGCATCTACTTCCATTCAATTTAGCTTTCCCTCAATAATTTCTTCTCTCTCCTCCCCCGCCCCACACAAACCATGTATTTATCTTACAGGCTGGGATCAAAAGTAGGGATCAAAAGTGTTATTTCTATTTGTAAATACTGGAAATTCTCCGATACTACCGTGATGGGCACCAGGTAAGTACCTAGATAGAAGGTTTGTGCATTAGGTTGTATTAAAATGACACTAATACAAAAATAATAGATAATATCCACAATTTAATTTCAACATAAAAAGGACTCCCAGAAGACAATATCTAAGGTCTACCTGAAGGAGGAGGAAAAAAAGTATTTGGGGGAAAAAATGAGCCTCCTTTATTATAAGCATTGTAAAAAACAATAAGAAAATTCAGCCTTCAAAAGCAAGCAGTCACATCACCATCAGTGCCATTAAGCGGCATCTTTTCCTTGCACAAAAGACCCTATAAAAAGCAAAGCACTCAAAGCCCCTGATTAAGCTATTTACTTCTCCCCACTTAGAAAAAAATATATTTCCAAGACAGAGGCAAAAAAATTTAAATAAAAAGAATCCGTCCCGATTTTGCGGAATGAGCACTCTGTCCTATTTATATTACAAGTGTGCACATACTGCAGAACCAGCAGACACGTCACTTCATACATGCTTCTGTGCTCCTCTCTCCCCAGGGCTCTAATTAAAAAAACCCAAATGGACTTCTTTGGGTGCTGTTTCTGTCTGGAATGATCTCAGACATCTGCATGAAGTTAGTACTATGTAGTTGATGGCAGGATGGGGAGAGGAATTGTTTAAAGCAATACATTTCTAAATTAAACAAACTGCTTATTTTTTCCAGAATAGCAATTTATAAGTACACTTAATTAAAACAAGGGTTCTTTTAACTTCCCCAACTGAAATTCTGATAGAATCAGAGAATCATGGGACTGGAAGGGACCTCAAGAGGTCATCTAGTACAGTCCCCCGCACTCGTGACAGGACTAAGTATTATCTAGACCATTCCTGATAGGTATTTGTCTAATCCCTCTGGAATACATCCACAGCTTGGATGGGTCATTCAGTCCTTTGTTCAGAGCTTCAGTTTGTAGCAAAGTTCCTCCAGAGGTAAGAAGCAAGATTGAAGACAAAATGGACTATAAGAAGGCAGCTACCATCTTCTTTTGCCATGCGGCCTGTGCTTGGATTGAAAGCCTTAGAGTTTTGTCATAGGCATGCCCCTGCCTGCCTTGCTGAGTCAGAAGGTGGTTTTCATTGGTCAGTTGTATAGCTGATGGTCCTTAATGGGCCATCAAGCAGGCTAGGCAGTGCTGATGCCAAACTGTCTTGGGGTGTCACCCAGGAGCATAGCACCAGTTTGAAATACAGACATGCATACATAGCTATAACTCATAATACAAAAGTGATACAAACACATAAATGAGATTATCGCATCTGGCAAATTATAGCATTTTTGCAGATACCTTACATGGTCTATCTGGCATAACATTACAATTGTACAATATTGATATTCATAATATCCTCAAGTGTCACCCAGATTCCATACAGCTTCACAAACCCCTATCCACAAGGCTTGTAACCTTGTCAATGAAAGCTGTCAGGTTGGTTTGACAGGATTTGTTCTTGACAAATCCATGCTGACTGTTACTTATCACCTTATTATCTTCTAGAAGTTTGCAAATTGATTGCTTAATTATTTGCTCCATTATCTTTCCATGTACAGAAGTTAAACTGACTGGTCTGTAATTCCCCAGGTTGTCCTTGTTTCCCCTTTTATAGACTTGGCACTATATTTTGCCTTTTCCAGTCTTCTGGAATCTCTCCCATCTTCCATGACTTTTCAAACATAATTGTTAATGGCTCAGACATCTCCTCAGTCAGCACCTTGAGTATTCTAGGATGCATTTAATCAGGCCCTGGTGATTTGAAGACATCTAACTTGTCTAACTAATTTTTAACTTGTTCTTTCCCTATTTTAACCTTTGAGCCTACCTCATTTTCACTGGTATTCACCATGTTAGACATAGAAAAGTTGTGGGAGATAGATATATTAGCTCCAGGCTAAACAAATCCCTGGTACCAGGATAAGTGAAATGGCAGCTGCTCCAGGTCAATTAAGACACCTGGGGCCAATTAAGAACTTTCCAGAAGGCAGGGAGAATGCTAGGTTGATTGGGACACCTGAAGCCAATCAGGGGCTGGCTGAAACTAGTTAAAAGCTTCCCAGTTAGTCAGGTGGGTGTACATGTCAGGAGCTGTGGGAGGAAGTTGTGCTGTTGGAGAGACTGAGTAGTACACATGGTATCAAGCACAAGGAAGGAGGCCCTGAGGAAGTGAGGGCTGCTGTGGGGGAAGTAGCCCAGGGAATTGTACAGGTCATGTTTCTAAAAGGTCAGCTACCATAGCTGATACTATTAGGGTCCCTGGGCTGGAGCCTGGAGTAGAGGGTGGGCCTGGGCTTCCCCCTGCCTTTGTCCCCTGATTAATCCGTGAGACTGGCAGACAACAGAGACTGTGCAAGGAAGGATAACTTCTCCTCACCTCCCTTGCTGGCTTATGATGAAAATGGCTCAGTAGACTGACCTTTGTCCCTAGCGAGAGAAGGGTTATGTGGAGAGTCACACTGAGCCTCTGAGGCTAGCGAAATCTGCCAGGAAACGTGGGACGCACGGAGGCAAGGACAGAGCTTTGTCACAACGCCACCAAAATTGATGAAAGAACAAACAAACAAAGAAGTCATTAAGCACCTCTGCCATTTCCACATTTTCTATTTTTTTTTCCTCCCCACATTGAGTAACGGGCCTACTCTGTCCTTGGTCTTCCTCTTCCTTCAAATATATTTTTAGAATATTTTCTTGTTACCCTTTATGTCTCTAGCTAGTTTGATCTCATTTTGTGCCTTGGCCTAATTTTGTTCCTACATACTTATGTTATTTGTTTATATTCATCCTTTGTAATTTGACCAAGTTTCTACTTTTTGTAGGATTCTTTTTTGAGTTTTAGATCATTGAAGATCTCCTGGTTAAGGCAGGGAGGTCTCTTGCCATATGTCCTATCTTTCCTACGCAGTGGGATGGATAATTTGCTCTTGTGCCCTTAATAATGTCTCTCTGAAAAACTGCCAACTGTCTTCTATTGTTTTTCCCCTTAGATTTGCTTCCCATTGGATTCATAGATACTAAGGTCAGAAGGGACCATTATGATCATCTAGTCTGACCTCCTGCACAATGCAGGCCACAGAATTTCACCCACCCACTCTTATCTTCCAACTCCCTGAGTTTGCTAAGGTCTGCCTTCTTGAAATCCATTGTCTTTATTTTGCTGTTCCCCCTCCTACCATTCCTTAGAATCATGAACTCTACCATTTCATGATCACTTTCACCCAAGCTGCCTTCCACTTCCAAATTCTCAACCAGTTCCTCCCTATTTGTCAAAATCAAATCTAGAACAGTCTCTCCCCTAGTAGCTCTCTCCACCTTCTGAAATAAAAATGGTCTCCAATACATTCAAAGAACTTGTTGGATAATCTGTGCCCTCCTGTGTTATTTTCCCAGTAGATGTCTGGGTAGTTGAAGTCCCCCATCACCACCAAGTCCTGCGCTTTGGATGATGGTTAGTAGTTTTAAAAAAAGCCTAATCCACCTCTTCTCCCTGGTTAGGTGGTCTGTAGTAGACCCATATCATGACATCACTATTTTTATTTTTTTTACCCCTTTTATCCTTACCCAGTGACTTGCAACAAGTCTGTCTCCTACTTCCATCTCAACCTCAGTCCAAGTGTATACATTTTTAATATATAAGGCAACACCACCTCCCTTTTTTCCCCTGCCTGTGCTTCCTGAGCAATATGTACTCTTCTATATTAATATTCCAGTCATGCATATTATCCTACCAAGTCTCTGTGATGCCAACTATGTCACAGTTGTGTTTACTTGCTAGCATTTTAAGCTTTTCCTGATACTTTTCCCATTAGTATACAGACATCTAAGATACTGATTTGAGGCAGCATACCTCCCGGGATGCCATGTCAGGGCGACAGATGGGTGCCTCCATCCCCCTCAGAAGAGTCACCAACCACCACTACCCTACGTCTCCTCCTGGGAGTGGTGGCTGCAATGCTCCCAGCCTTGGGGGTACATGGCTTCTCCTCCTCCACCTGTGGGGGTGATTCCTCATCTCTCATTGCCAGGGCGGCATATCCGTTTTCCATTACCATGGTGGGTGGGTTGGGAGTAGGGGTGGAGCACTGCCTGCTGCCAGAAGTAACCAGCAGCCAGTGTCCTCCCTGTGACAGAGCCATATCTTCCTCCTCTGGTGCCATGACAGCAGTCCTCTCTAGCTGGATAGCATCCTCAGCCTTGGATGTCTCCATATGAATACACTCAAGGAATTCCTCGTAGGCACGGATGCTTCTCAGCCTAGCCACCTCCTCCTGTAGCTCCCCCACCTGCTTCCTGAGAGATTCCACCAGCAGGCACCTTTCACACTGGATGGTCTCCACAGCCTGGCTTTCTGAGAGTGGGAAATGCAGGCCACAGTCTCTGCAAATCCACACCAGGATCTGGGTACAGGCATCCAGGTTGTCTGTCTGGATATAGGCGCAGGTGGAGGAGACAGGAGCAGCATTGGCACTGGCGAGGCGGCCCTTCCTAACCAAGGCGATAATATTGATTCCCTCCCACAAATCCCCTCTCAAGCTGCCCTGTTTGCTAGCTCCCCTTGGTCACTTAGCCCCTGGCTTTTAAGGCCTTCCCTCCTAGGTCAGCCCTACCCCCTTGTTAATCACACAGGGGGAGGGTGATCACAAGGCTGATCGAGGTTGATCAAAGATGATCCAGGGAACAAAGGTTCAAGCAGTCCCCAGACACAATCTCAACTGACACAGTAACTGAAATAATCTGAAAGAGAGAGAAAAACACAAACAGCCAAGCATACTCACTCGCCCCAAGGTTAGTACTCACACCTTGTTCGTTCAACAGGAGGAGCTCCTTCTCCTCTCAGACTCCCCTGTTCCAGTCCTCTGTTCTCTAGCAGATAATGGGGTTAAAAACCTCTTTGACCCTTCTCAGCTTCTAGCTGGACCGTTCATCAGTTTGCGTCTTGACTTTTCTCCAACTAACTGTCAATGGGTTTGTACAAGTCAGTTAGGTCTCAATATTACACCTGCTCATGCTGACATTTTTCCCCAATATGGTAAGTATTGAAATGAAACATTAGGGTGGTAACTCTCTCCATGCTCCAAATGCACTCAAGGCCTCCTTCCTTGGCTTCCTAGCCCAACCTCTTCTGAAGGTCCCATTCTCCCGCCATGGCACTTCAATAACTGTTTTTCCAGCAGCTTGATGCCCCTCCAGTCAGTCTCTTCATACAAGGTAGCAGAGAGAAAGGGATTAAACAAAAAACCCTCCTCTTGCTCATCCTGTTACCAAGGGTGGGGAAGTATTAAATTCTGGGCTGCCCAAGACACCTTTGTTCCTCAAAGGCAGAATTAAAGAATAAAAAGCATTTTAAGGAAAATCAATAAATTTCTCATGACTGCCAATGTAACAGATTGAAAAAAGATATTTGTCTGATGAACAGGGTTTAATAATCCTTACTCAGCTATGTGATTTCCAGGTGGATGATACCTAGCTTTTTCCTGGGGCTTGGGACAGCTGTGCTGGGGAATTAGTTTCCAGCTACATGTCAAATAAGGATTATTGTATGGAGACAATTGAGCTCAGCCTCTAGGAACTCACATTCACTTGTTTGTATACCGAAATGCAACCTGTCTCCCCTACTAGCTGTTTTTGACCTGACCCTCAGATCTGGAACCAGGATATAGAGATGATTCACACTGGGAGTTCATGTCAAGGAGGGAACCAGCATGGATTTGGCCCATGCAGGGAGTCTGAATGCTCTGCTTTGTGGGAGGCACCTCATTGCATTAGGGGAGAGAGAGGGCCAGGATTGAGAGAGTGGTATTTTTAAGGTCAGGCTTGACAAAGCCCTGGCTGGGATGATTTCGTTGGGGATTGGTCCTGCTTTGAGCAGGGGGTTGGACTAGATGACCTCCTGAGGTCCCTATGATTCTATGGTCAGAATTGAAGAATTTACTTTCTGTGAGCAAAAAGCTGCCAAATTATTGTGAGACTAAGGTCACAGACCACTTTTTAAAACTATTTTTCAAATGACAAAATATATAGATAGTGTGGCTGTTCCTAGAGATTCCAGTTATTTCTAGAAGAGGTTGTGTCCAACCATTCATTCATTCTGAATCCTCAAATTACTGTAATATGCAAAATGCTACTCTGTACTCAGAATGGCCAGCAAAACTGTCCAAACCTGCTTGGTATCTGCCTAAAGCTAATGTTCTCATCTGTTTTATCTTAGAAAAGTAAATGTAAATTGCTCTGCTCAAATTAAAGGAGAACATATCTTTGTCATCTGTGATTTATTTCAGAGTAGCAGCTGTGTTAGTCTGTATTTGCAAAAAGAAAAGGAGGACTTGTGGCACCTTAGAGACTAACAAATTTATTTGAGCATAAGCTTTCGTGAGCTGATGAAGTGAGCTGTAACTCACGAAAGCTTATGCTCAAATAAATTTGTTAGTCTCTAAGGTGCCACAAGTACTCCTTTTCTTTTTGTGATTTATTTAACATTTTTACTGAAGAATAATTAGATTCCATTGATTTTTACAAGATACTATATGTGCCAATGTTAAGCGTGCAAAATAAAATACATATGCAGAGATAAATATTTATTAATATGATGCCTATGCCTGTCAGTCAGCATGATTCTCAGACTTAAAGTAACTGAAATACAGCAAAATAAAAAGCATCACAAGAAAGCTTCAGAATAGTGGGAACATGCATTTGTTTGAAAGATTGATGTGGTTACATGGAGAAACATAAGACACTGATTTTGGGGTTCTCAATAGAAAGATCTCTTCCAGACACATAAGTGAAGAGGTCCAAAGTGATGGCTTTCAGATTTGTTGCAGTGGTGGTCATGAACAAACAAATGAATTTTCGTGTTCAATATAGCACATTTCCACTTCAATAAACCAAATTTTTGCATAATCTCCTTGCAAACTATAGTTGCCACATTTATTTTCTCCCACACTAGGAAAGCATGTTTTCTTCTGCTCTAAGATTTGAAATTATCCTAAAATAAATCTTTCTTTAATAAATCCACTTTAAATTTGGGTTAGAAAATCAACTTTGTCTTAGGTCAGATGAGAGCATGGAAGAGAGTGAGTGTCTGACTGGCTGCTAGCCTGCAGGGGGCGGGCAGTAGGGTGTCTGTCTGTTTGCGACAGGGAAGCCTGGCTGTTTAAAAATAGCCAGAGCTTCGCGAACCAGCTGAGCGGCGGAGAACCAGCTGAGCAGCGGGGACAGCAGAGCAGCTCACAGCAGGAGTTTGCCTGGGAGTTCGCCTGGAGGGAGCCCAGTGAGGCTTACGTCTTGCAAACTGCTCTGAGGAAGCTCGTAGTAGGAAGGTGATATGGAAGGGGGGGGTTCAGCTGTTGTGACCTGCACTGGATGTGCCATGTTTGTCTTTCTTCCACAGGACAGAAGCGACTTTGTCTGTACAAAGTGCAAGCTAGTCTCCATATTGGAAGAGAAGATTGAAGGTCTGGAGCAACAGATAACAACCCTGCGTTGCATACGGGAAACTGAGGATTTCCTGGACGAAACGCAGGATAGGCTTCTAGGGGCACAAAGCTCTACAGATATAGAGCAGGTTGCACAGAGGAGCCAAGAGGCCAGTGAAGAAGCTTGGCAACATGTGACCTCCAGAAGAGGTAAGCGGAATGTCCGGGTTCCAGTAACACAGACACAGGTAACTAACCGCTTTCATGTTCTCTCCACAGGTATCGTTGCGGAGAGTGGACCAGATGATATGTCTGGGGCGAGAAAGCAGAAGGAGACTCCGCTGGTTGGAAGGCATGAGATGCGCTGTCCTGAGGTTGGGGGTTCCATGACCACCACCCCCAAGAGGAGAAGGCGGGTGGTGGTGGTCGGGGACTCTCTCCTCCGGGGGACTGAGTCATCTATCTGCCGCCCTGACCGGGAAAACCGAGAAGTCTGCTGCTTGCCAGGGGCTAAGATTCGCGATGTGACGGAGAGACTGCTGAGACTCATCAAGCCCTTGGATCGCTACCCCTTCCTGCTTCTCCACGTGGGCACCAATGATACTGCCAAGAATGACCTTGAGCGGATCACTGCGGACTATGTGGCTCTAGGAAGAAGAATAAAGGAGTTGGAGGCGCAAGTGGTGTTCTCGTCCATCCTCCCCGTGGAAGGAAAAGGCCTAGGTAGGGAGCGTCGAATCGTGGAAGTCAACGAATGGCTACGCAGGTGGTGTGGGAGAGAAGGCTTTGGTTTCTTTGACCATGGGATGGTGTTCCATGAAGGAGGAGTGCTGGGCAGAGACGGGCTCCATCTTACAAAGAGAGGGAAGAGCATCTTTGCCAGCAGGCTGGCTAACCTAGTGAGGAGGGCTTTAAACTAGGTTCACCGGGGGAAGGAGACCAAAGCCCTGAGGTAAGTGGGAAAGCGGGATACCGGGAGGAAGCACAGGCAGGAATGTCTGTGAGGGGAGGGCTCCTGCCTCATACTGGCAATGAGGGGCGATCAACAGGTTATCTCAAGTGCTTATATACAAATGCACAAAGCCTTGGAAACAAGCAGGGAGAACTGGAGGTCCTGGTGATGTCAAGGAACTATGACGTGATCGGAATAACAGAGACTTGGTGGGATAACTCACATGACTGGAGTACTGTCATGGATGGTTATAAACTGTTCAGGAAGGACAGGCAGGGCAGAAAAGGTGGGGGAGTAGCACTGTATGTAAGGGAGCAGTATGACTGCTCAGAGCTCCGGTATGAAACTGCAGAAAAACCTGAGTGTCTCTGGATTAAGTTTAGAAGTGTGTGCAACAAGAGTGATGTAGTGGTGGGAGTCTGCTATAGACCACCGGACCAGGGGGATGAGGTGAATGAGGCTTTCTTCCAGCAGCTCACGGAAGCTACTAGATCGCATGCCCTGATTCTCATGGGTGACTTTAATTTTCCTGATATCTGCTGGGAGAGCAATAGACAATCCAGGAAGTTTTTGGAAAGCGTAGGGGACAATTTCCTGGCGCAAGTGCTAGAGGAGCCAACTAGGGGGGGCGCTTTTCTTGACCTGCTGCTCACAAACCGGGTAGAATTAGTGGGGGAAGCAAAAGTGGATGGGAATCTGGGAGGCAGTGACCATGAGTTGGTTGAGTTCAGGATCCTGACGCAGGGAAGAAAGGTAAGCAGCAGGATACGGACCCTGGACTTCAGGAAAGCAGACTTCGACTCCTTCAGGGAACGGATGGCCAGGATCCCCTGGGGGACTAACTTGAAGGGGAAAGGAGTCCAAGAGAGCTGGCTGTATTTCAAGGAATCCCTGTTGAGGTTACAGGGACAAACCATCCCGATGAGTCGAAAGAATAGTAAATATGGCAGGCGACCAGCTTGGCTTAACGGTGAAATCCTAGCGGATCTTAAACATAAAAAAGAAGCTTACAAGAAGTGGAAGGTTGGACATATGACCAGGGAAGAGTATAAAAATATTGCTCGGGCATGTAGGAATGATATCAGGAGGGCCAAATCGCACCTGGAGCTGCAGCTAGCCAGAGATGTCAAGAGTAACAAGAAGGGTTTCTTCAGATATGTTGGCAACAAGAAGAAAGCCAAGGAATGTGTGGGCCCCTTACTGAATGAGGGAGGCAACCTAGTGACAGAGGATGTGGAAAAAGCTAATGTACTCAATGCTTTTTTTGCCTCTGTTTTCACTAACAAGGTCAGCTCCCAGACTGCTGCGCTGGGCATCACAAAATGCGGAAGAGATGGCCAGCCCTCTGTGGAGATAGAGGCGGTTAGGGACTATTTAGAAAAGCTGGACGTGCACAAGTCCATGGGGCCGGACGAGTTGCATCCGAGAGTGCTGAAGGAATTGGCGGCTGTGATTGCAGAGCCACTGGCCATTATCTTTGAAAACTCGTGGCGAACCGGGGAAGTCCCGGATGACTGGAAAAAGGCTAATGTAGTGCCAATCTTTAAAAAAGGGAAGAAGGAAGATCCTGGGAACTACAGGCCAGTCAGCCTCACCTCAGTCCCTGGAAAAATCATGGAGCAGGTCCTCAAAGAATCAATCCTGAAGCACTTGCATGAGAGGAAAGTGATCAGGAACAGCCAGCATGGATTCACCAAGGGAAGGTCATGCCTGACTAATCTAATCGCCTTTTATGATGAGATTACTGGTTCTGTGGATGAAGGGAAAGCAGTGGATGTATTGTTTCTTGACTTTAGCAAAGCTTTTGACACGGTCTCCCATAGTATTCTTGTCAGCAAGTTAAGGAAGTATGGGCTGGATGAATGCACTATAAGGTGGGTAGAAAGCTGGCTAAATTGTCGGGCTCAACGGGTAGTGATCAATGGCTCCATGTCTAGTTGGCAGCCGGTATCAAGTGGAGTGCCCCAAAGGTCGGTCCTTTGGCCGGTTTTATTCAATATCTTCATAAATGATCTGGAGGATGGTGCGGATTGCACTCTCAGCAAATTTGCGGATGATACTAAACTGGGAGGAGTGGTAGATACGCTGGAGGGGAGGGATAGGATACAGAAGGACCTAGACCAATTGGAAGATTGGGCCAAAAGGAATCTGATGAGGTTCAATAAGGATAAGTGCAGGGTCCTGCACTTAGGACGGAAGAACCCAATGCACAGCTACAGACTAGGGACCGAATGGCTAGGCAGCAGTTCTGCGGAAAAGGACCTAGGGGTGACAGTGGACGAGAAGCTGGATATGAGTCAGCAGTGTGCCCTTGTTGCCAAGAAGGCCAATGGCATTTTGGGATGTATAAGTAGGGGCATAGCGAGCAGATCGAGGGACGTGATCGTTCCCCTCTATTCGACATTGGTGAGGCCTCATCTGGAGTACTGTGTCCAGTTTTGGGCCCCACACTTCAAGAAGGATGTAGATAAATTGGAGAGAGTCCAGCGAAGGGCAACAAAAATTATTAGGGGACTGGAACACATGAGTTATGAGGAGAGGCTGAGGGAGCTGGGATTGTTTAGCCTGCAGAAGAGAAGAATGAGGGGGGATTTGATAGCTGCTTTCAACTACCTGAAAGGGGGTTCCAAAGAGGATGGCTCTAGACTGTTCTCAATGGTAGCAGATGACAGAACGAGGAGTAATGGTCTCAAGTTGCAGTGGGGGAGGTTTAGATTGGATATTAGGAAAAACTTTTTCACTAAGAGGGTGGTGAAACACTGGAATGCGTTACCTAGGGAGGTGGTAGAATCTCCTTCCTTAGAGGTTTTTAAGGTCAGGCTTGACAAAGCCCTGGCTGGGATGATTTAACTGGGAATTGGTCCTGCTTTGAGCAGGGGGTTGGACTAGATGACCTTCTGGGGTCCCTTCCAACCCTGATATTCTATGATTCTATGATTCTATGAACTGTCTCGCTAATTTAATCAGTAGACTCTTTCCCTAGCTCTACTTCCTCATAACAATTTTGTTAACAAATACTAGAAATACAGAATTTTGTCCATATGCTTTATCAGTACAAAACTTTAAACAGGGAATAAGAGCCTCTCCCTGAATGGTTCTTGGTGGTTTTGAGCAGTGTTAGAGAAAGAATCTGCCCTCAAAAGTGCACAGAGTGTAGCCTGGAAAACTGCTGCTGTACTTGCTACGAACAAGGTTTTTCCTCTCCATGTTATTTAAATAAATGTCAAATCCTTGAACACGACACTTAGTACAATTAATAGTTTAAAGGGATTTGCAAAAAGTTATGTGACTGGGCACTTCACTTTGTCCACAGAAGTTTAGACAACCTGAAAAGTTAAGGATTGGAATTTCTTCCAGTCATTCTATTAAATATTGGTGTGTTCACAATATAATGCAGTGATCTTTGGAACGCTATTTATTTCTTGCTAATGGGAGATAACTGCTTTTAATGTGTCCACAAGATGGTGCTTCAGTTGTTTTGTTGCTGTAAGGTGTCCTTTTTTAAAAACTTCCTTCAGTTCATTCCAAATTCCTTTTATTGGACTGAGTTACATGATTTAGGTGGCTAAATCACATAATACTAGTGTTTTCATTCAGTGTTTGTGCCCATAGTTGAGTGTGCTCTGAATCGATCTTGTTGAAAAATAAATCCTCAAGTTTCCTCAGTGCAGTGCCAATACTAATATCCCTTCCTGCAACTCGCTGTCCGCTACCTCTTAAACAGCTTGCCAACAGCTTTGAGAGAGGGATATTTACTCACACTGAGATTACTCCATCATACTTAGCAGTAGGGCCCGGAATTTTCCATCCCTGGCTGCTAAATAATTAAATCTGTATGATAGACCACCTTAGACAATTTCTTGTCTTATACTACTGTACCTCAAACTTTTGAAATAATAATCTGTGCCACCTTCATCTGGTCACCTCAGTCAAGAAACAAATGGTCAGTCCCTTAGATTGGTCACCTAAGACAGTTTTCACCATATAAATCTTTCCAGTGAGACTGAAAAAAGTATCTGTTTCACCCAATCATTATTTTAAAGAAATAAAAATGTTTCAGAACAGTCTCTCTTTTGCTTAGCATCCAGATATTAACTACATTGCATTCTGTGTCCTTGTTAGATAATTTCTTATGGTCTATTTTTCCATTCAAACTAATATTACCTGATTTCTTATCTCATTGTCTATATGATGAATTTGATGTTAATTTTTTCCACTTCCCATTTTTATTTTGTTTCCATATTTTTTCACATTACCGCTTATCTTGGTAAGTCTTCATTCCTTTTCTTCAAACACACTTCAAAAAGGTTAGATTTATCATATTCTCTCAAAAACTTGCTAGTAGGATAAAATGTCAGGAGATTCCAGACCTTCAGTTAGCAGAAAGCTAATCTAAGTCACATTCCAAATGTGGATGTAGTCCACATACTTTTCTAGCATGTGTGAGTATTAAAGAGGAGGACACACCACTGAGAATGTCGGGGTCCTGTGACCTGTACCCTTGCAACAGAAAAAGCTGAAGAGCTTATGCTGAGCCTCTGAGGGCCCCAGGTGGAACAGTACCAGACAACTGAGGCTTATACTCTTCAGGGCTTTATAGATAGCAACCAGCATCTTGAATTAAATTCCATTGTGAACTGGGAATCAATCTGAAGTTCAGCGCACAAGTACAATATACTCCTGCCAGTCTGCCCTACTTAACTGTCAAGCGCTCCACACATACTGCACCAGCTGAAGTTTCTGGATAGCCTTCAAGATTAGCCTCAAGTAGAGCTTTGTTGGACTAGTCCCTAAGCCTTGAGATTACAACTATAGATAACCATAGTGAAGGTCCCATCTGAACGGGAAAGCATACGATCTCATGTCCAGCGTCAGAAGACAAAGTATTCAGGAAATTTCCATAGAAGTCCAAGAAAAAAAAAAAGGGAATCCAATGAGACCTTAAAACTGTGAGCCCTCACTAGTTGCAGTGGTTAGACTCTTTCCTCAAAATATATCTTTTGTGTCAATCAGCATTTCTTTAATGTCATCCAGATTGAATTATGAAATATCATGCAACTAATGAGAATGTATTTCCCACAAAATAAATGGATAGAGTTGTCTGAATCCTGTTTTGCAAAATAAAGGCTGTAAGGCCAACAGAATCTATAAAAATAAATATATTCCATGGCTTTAAGAGACAGAGGAAAATGTATTGAAAAAATCCTAGAACAAACATTTTAAATTTTAGCTGATTCCTTGCTCCATTGATTTTATCACTCTTTCAAATCAGAGATAATATTAATTGACAAGTTAAGGTGTCACATCTATGGTTCATGAAGAAAACACCCAATTCCTTAGTACTTTGCAAGTTTACTTTAATCCAAAATATCCTACCACGGAAAAGGACTATCCCAAAAAGCTTCCGATCAGAATACCGTAACAAGGCTAAACCAAATCCTGGACCCAGTTCAACCCGTTCTTTAGACTATGAAAGTACTGTAGCTTAAATCTGAGTAACAGTTTTCACTAAAAACATTTAACAGCAAGCTGTTAAAAGTTTTTGATATTATAATTTAATTAAATGTATTATAATTTAATATATTTTAAATTGCTACCACTTTAAAGTGCAATTCCCTTCTCAAAGTGACTAAAAATGGGGTACCAGGTTTATTATGCCAATTTCTTTATAAGTCGTGCTCAATGTAGAAGACGTTTTAACCAAATGCAAGCCATGAAAACCCATGCTGGGCTCTCAGAATCAAACTGGGGTCTTTCCTCATGCATCGCCACCAATGAAAGTGGCTTTGCAAATAAAATTAAGTTCTTAATGATGCCTGTGCAAACCTACAGCCTCCAATGGGGTTGCAAAGATGTACCCAACTGGAATTTAGTAAATCTTGTTGATGACAGAAGCAACAGAGTCCAGCTCCCTTTCTCATAGCACTGCAAAGACAATAAAAAGCAGTACAATCTTATTTTTGTCAGTGAAGTAGGCAGATATGAATCAGAATACATGCAGGGAGCCGCTATGATTGAGCAAGTACCCTTTTTTACACAAACACTTTTCAGAGTAGTTTGCACTTTAAGATTATGGGCTTAAGTTTCTCTATAAAGTAGATAAGGGAGCATTTCAGTACATTTCTAATATTTACTAACCTTTGGGGATGTTTCAGAAACACAATATACAAACTCCCCTTATAGATTACTGACTCCCATTCACGATGGTCCAGCATACATGGCACTTGTGATGTCACACACATACTGAAGAGTAATGGCCAGAGGCAATGTTCAGATTCTTGCCCTCCCTTCCAGGATTTTAAAATTTTTGTTTTTCTTCAGTAACAGTATTTTATAGTGCTTTATGGGAGGGAGGGGGGGAAATAGAGAAAGAAGAGGAGATAAATAGGATTTGCCTTAATCAAAGTCAAGTTCCAGTGCTCTGCCTGGATGATTATGTCATCAGCAGAGTGCATGCTGGGATATAGAGAAGCAGACTTGAGAAAAAGACTCAAAGTAAACCATTCAGAATGTGCTAAAGTGTCCCTCATTAGTTATTTGGGAAACTACCCACACATTTGTAACATTTTACAAATATGTGAAATTAACTTTAAAAATATCACTTTATTAAACACATTTCTAATGTTCAGTCTTAAGTATATACTACAAATCTAATTAGCACTGCAGTGGGAGACAAAAATCAAGTCTTCCCTTAGGTTAAGCACTAATAGGCTATAAACAAATGACTGATGAGAAGAGAAGGAACAGGAATTATAGGCAAGGGTACTAACTAACCCTTCATTCCCAACTATGTAACGAAGTCATCCATTACACACATTACAGTACATAAAGCCTCATCTCCAAAAACTAAAATTTGGAATGTCATTTTATTTAAAATGCACAGCATGCAGTGTTTTGCAATTGTCAAAAGGCATGCTATTTTAAATTCTCATAATTCACTGGCAAATGACATTTTAAAAAAATACTATTACAAAGCATTTAATCAAATCCTGACATTTTGGTTTCCACCATTATCATTTGCTGCAATGCATATGATTTAATCTTAAATTGATTTTGATGACTTGTATTCCCTATCAACATTTCTGCCCTCAGTATGTCAGTCACTAGATTACCCACCAACAGATTCATCAGGATGCTCTTATTGCCACCTCTCTCCCATGAGCAATTTTCATGTTACTGAAACGTTTTAAAGTGCATAAAGGATTTTTCTTGGAGAAAGATTTATCGCTAATTATTCCATTAATATTTCAATTACTAGATTTGCATGATTTGTACTCACTAAACCTTTATTAAAAGATTATTTCTCACAGAGTCTGCTATGACTTGGATACCTATTGCAGAAAGCCTTATTCTAGAAACCCATTTTATAAAACACTAGAATCCTGCATTTCAAACACATCAATTCTATGCACTCAGTTTTGGGATTACTGACAGCCATGACACACATTTCAGCACAATTGTTTTACTTCTTCCACACAAAGGGGTTTTTCTGAAGGGCGGGGGTGCGGGGGAAAAAAAGCAATCTACAATTCAGATTCATACAAGTAGTGCCTGTGTAAATAAATTAATATATCATCTTCACATCTGTTTAAGTATAAATATTTCTTGAATATGTTAAAACTGCTACACCACCTCTTGTTTTTGCTAGCAAAGATCATTTGCAGAATATTGCCTCTTAAAAGGATAAAAAGCCAAATGAAAAATATCAGAAAACTACTAAATAAATTTATATCCTCCAATGTTAGCAAGTTAAAGCAACAAAAAGGCATATGGGTGGGAAAAAGTCTGAAGAGAGAAAACCTACACACAAGACATGGCCAAGATCACCTACAAAAAAAAAAGCGTGTTGAGATTTCTACATCCTGCGCAGTAACTCAACATACTCTAGGCCAAGCCCAAAGCCAACTGCATTCAAGAGACTGATCTGATCCTCTGAGGTTATGTCAATAATTGCAACACTGGCAGAAGCATGTTTCCAAATCATGAAACTCGAGAAAAGGGCAGTTCTTTTTGGAGGGATTGATCTTAGAAGGGGGAAAAAAAAAAAGATGATATAGCTAGAATATAACAACTGGTTCAAAGTGGTAGGTAGAACAAATGAAACAAAGTCTGTTCTAGCATTAAACATCTGTATCTTGCAAATACCTCCAATGGCTTCTAGAAGGAAGTAGTTAAATGAGTGCAAACTGATGTGTAAGTTGACAAAATATTGAAATAGGGAAACTATCTTCTGTGTATTTTCAGGCATTAACATTTGCCTTATAGAAACTAAAAGATCTAAGTTCCAAGTCCCAAATAAATTCACCTCTAACAGTCTCATGTAGAAATTATGCTAAGAAGCTTTTGTTGAACTGATCTTCCAAACAAAGTTGTTGACTTTGAATCTAAAGCTGTTCTGGAAACCGAGTCAGTAACAACAGTTCAGGAAGCCTACAGCATGAAGTAAATGAGGTATGGTATTGAGGTGACTGCAGTTTCAATAGCTATTCCATCTCTGTGCAAACTTGTTTCCAAAAGAGAGTACTCCAAGGATTTCTTCGGTCAAGTCTACAATATTTCCAAATCTACATGTCGAACATCAGGATTGCGTTGCTGAAACAAAAAAAACACCAAATTTTATTAATAAGCATAGACAATCAAATGTACCACGACAATGCTGATGACAAGACCTGCCACGATGTTGGCAACAAACAACAAATCCCTCCTCATGTAACATAGCAATTGTTTTAAAATGAAGACTAACTAATACATTTAATCCATGCTTTAGGCAGCTCTAAAGAATTTGTCCACCAAGGAACATTTATCAGCGTGTACTAGAATGGTGACAACTTCATAGCTAAATAAGTTCTAATGCTTTCAAAAGTACGAAGCAGCTCATGATTTAAAAAAGGTAATTGGTTTCAACTTAATTTAAAATTTAAAATGTAATTAAAATTAACTTAATTTTTAAAAGGTAATTGGTTTTAAAGGTAAAAATGTCCAAATGAAAAAAAAATTACATTCTACATAGAAGAGGCACTTTCCTGAATGCCAAAAGTGCATGAAAAGAACTGGTCTATACTATTAAATATGTGGTTTGCACAACAGGTGATGTTTGCTTCAAGTGACATGCTTCGCCAACATTTCTACAGGTGACTTTAAATTAGGTAAAGCTTTGTCAATAGCAACACAATTATTGAAATCCCTATATACATTGAAAATAGTATTCATGTTTTGAAAATTACTATTCTTGAGCTTGCTGTTCAAAAATCACTAAGGGCTGGCAAGCAAATCCAACTATAGTCAAAACATTGATTTTGATTTTCAATAGCACCACTCTGGGGAGATAAAATTAAAATTACGTAGAATGCTTCTCAAAAATCCTACACACGCTAGAACACGCTCTTGAAAAGCACCTTCTGATGAAGGGAAAAGGCAATCACAAAGCCACAACATTTATCTGGCACACTATGGTTAGGATCATGGCTCCGTGCTCCCCTTCAGAAATACCATGGAATTTACCTATGCCTGTGGAAATATTTGTCTGCCCAAATGCCTCACATCTTCAGACAAAGGAAATGCTTAACTACTCCAAAAGCAGGAAAATAAATTCTTCAGCAGAAAGGAAAAACATTTTAAAAAATCATAGCCTTATAGTACCCACCAAGGAAATGTATGGAATGGATATGTTCTGCATTAAAAAGTTTCCTTTGGGGCTTTTCATAAACTTGTAATATAAACAGTTTTCCCATTTATTTCATGCAGACTAATATGATTTATTTGTACATACTATTCCTTCTGCTGCTCAGCCACAAAGGGCATGAGACAGATACCCTGTCCACCTTTTCATCCTAGGAGGAACAGACAACTCTGTTCTTCCAAGCACTAGCATTTTCCCAGATTGTGAGATGTAACAGAATGTAAGGCAAGAAAACCAGACTCCAAAAACAGAACTGAATGTTGAACATCTAGTACTTCCCAGACCTCTCCAATCCACATATACTTTCAGGAATTCCCAGCATCTGCTTAAAACTAGGTGATCACACATCAGCACATAAACTATTGATACAAAACCAGAGTCACAACACAACTGTCTGACTAGATCTCTGTCCAGCCCAATAACACCACTCTAGAATTTGAAATCACAAAGGCAAAAAGTGTTAAAGAGGCTTTGTGATGAATCTATCCATTTATAAAGTTATGGTTTGGTATAATGGACAGACCACAAGCTAAATGAAAATAAAAGCATGCCACACCTACCCACCATAACTTCTCAGGTAAGGTTTTAGTAGCCACAATGTAACAATGATGACAAACCTTTGCTGTTCCAATTGAAAGATATCTTTAAATCCTGAACTGAAAAAAGGATGGATGCTTGTTTGTGTGTCTACTGAAGTTGTGTCACATGGTAGAGCAGTAGTCGCAGTGACAGATATTCTGTTTTGCCAAGAGCAAAACAAAAAATAAGACGTAAAGTAATTGGCGCCCCCTTCATATGCAATGACATCACTTTTGATACAACATTAAGTGTATGGTTAAAAACCATTTAAAAGTTGCTTCTCATTACAGCCGATGTGGAGCTCAAGGGCCTATAAATGACTTGACATTTTGAGACAACTGTACCATTTTTCAGAAAACGCAAACAGGTAATATTCCATGGGAATTGTTATCAATAAGTAGTAATGATCTTAGAATGGCAAGTGCCTTAGACAGAGACAAAACAAACCACCATGCAAACCACACATGTCAAGCAGACCCAAGGCATGATAAATACTTGTTTTCAAGGTCAGATTTGTTCAATGAAACTTAACTGAAGTTTGTCCCTGATTTTCTTAAAGGTACAACAAAGCCCTAAATATCAGCAAAATAGGAGCATTCAGACTGACTAATAATTTTTACCAACTGAATATTACCTTTAGCTCCTTTTCAAGCCGGTCTACTTCAGCTCCCAGTGTGTCAATGATATTCTCTCCATGTTTAAGCATGAAGGCTTCTAATTCCTCAAGAGTTTTCACCTGCTGAATTTCCTAGCAAGAAATGAAATTTGAGAGGTTGGAGGGGAAGGTAAAAACCAAAACAAAACGAAAAACAAGCAACCATCAATTTTTAAACATATTCGTGTTTCCTAATGGGCAACCATTTGCCAAAGAACTGGAAAAGACTGGGCTTCTTTATCATTCCTGACTTTTCAGGGCAGTGAGGACGAAGGACATGAAGGATGTAAAACAGATGGGGAGGAAGATGGGCTGGCAATAAACCTGCATTATGTACATACACATTTTCACTTTTTCCTTTATTCACAAACTAGGTTTAGAGAACTGCACTTTGTCTTTCCAAAAAAAGTCATCTCTTCAAAAAGCTGGTAAACCTCTCCGTTTTCTCCTAACAAGGCAGAGCAGCTTCTCTCTTCTTGTTCTCTCCTCTCATTCTCTCTCAGAAACGTAAGGCCAGAACGGACCACCGTAACCATATAGTTTGACCTTTTGCATAACACAGGCTACAGAACTTACCCAACATCTTCCCTGTTTGAATTACAGCATGTCTTAGAAAAACAACCGTTCTTGATTTTAAAATGGACACTGATGGAGAATCCACCACAATTCTTGATAAGTTGTTCTAATGGTTATCTACCCTCACTGTTAAAAATGTATACTTTATTTCCAGTCTGAATTTGTCTAGCTTCAAGTTCCAGCCACTGGAACTTGCCATACTCTCGTTTGCTAGACTGAAGAGCTCATTCTCCATATAGGTATTTCTAAACTGTGATCAAGACACCCCTTAGCCATTTCTCTGTTAAGCTAAAATAGACAGACTACTCTAGGAGCTCAAACACAGAAGCCAGGTTTTCTAATCCTTTAATCATTCTTGTGACTTCTCTGAACCCTCTTCAATTTATCAACCTCCCTTCTTGAATTATGCCCACCAAAACTTGCTACACATTCCAGTAGTGGTCACGTCAGTGCCAAATATAGCAGTAATATAACCTCCTTACTCTTATTGTATATTCCCGTTTATACATCCAAGGATTACATTAGCCTAGGGGTGGGAAAACTTTTTGGCCCCTGGGTCACATCTGGGTATGGAAATTGTATGGCAGGCTCACAAAATTGGGGTTAGGATGTGGGAGGGGATTCAGGCTCTGGCTGGGGGTTTGGGCTCTGGGGTGGAGCCAAAAACGAGGCATTCAGCGTGCAGGAGGGGGCTCCAGGCTGGGGCAGGGGGTTAGGGTGGGGGGAGTGAGGGCTTTGGCTGGGGGTGCAGGCTCTGGGGTGGAGCTGGGGATGAGGGGTTTGGGATGCAGAAAGGTGCTCCAGGCTGGGACCAAGGGGTTTGGAAGGCGGGAGGGGGATCAGGGCTGGAGTTTGGAGGGCAGGAGGCGCTCAGGAGTGCAGGCTCCGGGCAGCGCTTACCACAGGCAGTTCCCAGAAGCAGCAGCATGTCCCCCCTCTGGCTCCCACATGGACGCACGGCCAGGCAGCTCGCCACACTGTCCCGTGCACAGGTGCCGCCCCGCAGCGCCCATTAGCTGTAGTTCCCGGCCAATGGGAGCTGCGGGGGCAGCACACTGAGCCTCCTAGCTACCCCTAAATGTAAGAGCCAGAGAGGGGACATGCCGCTGTTTCCGGGAGCTGCCTGTAGTAAGCACTGCCCAGCGAGAGCTCAAGGGCAGGATTAAATCTGCTGGTGCACTGGATGTGGCCCGCTGGCCGTAGTTTGCCCACCCCTGCATTAGCCCTTTTGGCCACAGCATTGCACTGGGAGCTCACATTCAGCTGCTTATCCACCATGACTCCAAGTCTTTTTCAGTCACTGCTTCCCAGAATAGTGTCTCCCATCCTGTAAGTATGGCCTACATTCTTTGTTCTGAAGTTCACATTTGGGTGTACTAAAAGGTATATTTATTTGCTTGCACACAGCTTATCAAGCAATCCAGATCATTCCATATTAGTGACCCATCCTCTGTTATTTACCAATCCCCCAACCTAGGGTCATCTGCAAACTTTAGCAGTGATGATTTTATTTTCTTCCATGTCACTGATAAAAATGTTAAACAGCACAGGGCAAAGAACCAATTCCTGAAGTAGTCCACTAGAAACATACTCACTTGAAGATAGTTCCCCATTTACAATTACACTGAGACCTATCAGACAGGTTTTTTTTTAAATTTTAATGCGTGCCATGTTAATTTTTTATTGTTCAAGTTTTTTTAATCAAAATGCCAAGTCAACTGCTAACAGAAGTCTAAATAAATTATATCAACACCTACCTTTATCAACCAAACTTGTAATCTTACTCAAAGAAGTAAAAGGTAGTTTGACTGGATCTGTTTTCCATAAACCCATGTTGTTTGACATTAATTATATTAACCTCCTTTCATTCTTGATTAATTAAGTCCCATATCAGCTGTTCCATAATTTTGCTTGGGATCAATGTCAGACTGACAGGACTATAATTAGCCTGGTTGTCCCATTTACCCCTTTTAAATATTGGCACATTTCTTCTAGTCTTCTGGAACTTCCACGGTGTTCCAAGACTTATTGAAAATTCATATTAATGGTCCCAGCAAGCTCCTCGGCCAGCACTTTTAAAACTCTTGGATGCAAGTTATCCAGACCTGCTGATTTAAAAATGTGTAACTTTAGTGGTAGCTGTATAATGTATTGCATCACAGGTGGCAAAGTAAATGTAGTAATACCTAAAGATTCACTATGCAGCCTGCAGGAAATACTCATCCTTGGCCCCCAGAAAGAGCCAAGTAAACCAGCTGTGAACTGAGACTAGGAGATGTCAACAGTGCACCAAACAGAAGAAAAGAGGTTCAGGAAAACAGGATGTAACACTCTCTACAGAATTACTAGGCAGACCTCTTCTATAAAGAAAGGAATTTTTCACCAAATAGTAAAACCCAAGCTAACAGATGTATAAAAACCTATAGATGGTATCCCAATACTAACATGAGTTTTTCTTGGCTGTCTCATATCCAAGGACAGAACTGGCTAGATGCTTCTTAACTTGTAATATCACAGTCATAGGCGATAAGGCTGAAGTATATTTAAGACACAAATATTGCATCACTAATATAGACATAGCACAGTATAAGATCAACAGTACTCCTTGGATACAAAGCTAACTTGACTTAAATAGTCTTCTTAACGTTTCCTGTAACATCTCTAAAAACGTACGTTAGTTTTTAAAAATCAAGTGCAAGGAGAGAAATAATGTGCTGTATGATCATAAACCAGACCTGAAACAATGCCACCTCTGGTTCTGAGCCTGCTTAGTTTGCGAGACCTATAACAATCAGTTTTTGGAGAAGAGATTTCCAGAGAAAATCCCAAGGTGTTGCAGAAGTGGTATTGGCATTGTCACAGGGTGAGCTTGCCTAGCTCCATCTTCCTGGTCTTCCTCTGAATCAGGGTGGTTTTTAGAAAAAGCTTTTCAGAGTAAGGAGCTGGGAATTATACAGGCAAATCTAGACAGAACAACAACTTGTGAATGTTGGGCAATATCCTGATTATTTAAAATTAGCCTTGTAATTTGACCTGGATACGTGTTTTTTTGTTTTGTTTTGTTTTGTTGTTGTTTTTTTTTTTACACTTCTTGTACTAAGAAGGTTTTGTAGTGTTGCTATGCACTCCTGCTGCATTTAAGCCCAGAGGTGGAGGCTGATGGTATGATCTCTGTGTATACTTTGTATCAGGGTGTTAAATATGTAAGGCCATCTGGGATTCTTCAGGATGAGGAGCTATATAAATGCAAAACAATATATCCCATCTACTTGCAAATTTTTCTTTTAATATGCTTGATAATGGGAAAGAAAAAAATGCTGGATGTAACGATATTGCTTTATTAAACATACTTGTAGCAGCTGTTCAATGTCTTGCTTTTCCAGGTAAGAACGAGTCACAACCCGTCCATCAAAGTCTACTTCTGCCTTGAATCTCACTTTGCTCAATCCCATGTCTGTGGCTTTAACATCATGAATTGCTCTGAAATAGATAATTTTAAAAAATGTGGAACAATGTAAAGCAAAACAATTAGCTGATCTGAATTCTGGTGTTCACTACAAATTGTCACAGTTCAAAGATTTTGTAATTATATAGGGGCACTGTTCCCTTTTGTCCTGCATTAGAGCCTCTGAATATTTTCAAATCAAACTCTCATTACTACATATTCCTATGTTTAGTACTGGTTTAAATGTACCAAGTTTTACAAATATGACTGCTGAGCCTGCAACAGTGCATCAAGTCATTTGTGATAGGGATAAAATGGCTAAGAACTGATTACAGGAGCATTAGGATCTGACCTGGTGGCTAGTTTATTTTTTCCCTTTGTGGTTAACAGATAACTGTAGAGACCAGAAATTTTCCTATCTGTAATTACCATTCTCTGATAAGTTAATAGATAACCACTCCTAGAGCTATGCTCAAAGTGAAAGCTCCAAGTTATCTACTACAGCAAGGGAGTTGTGTTTTACTTCTGGAGGAATTCTGCACCACTGTGCGCATGCAGAAACATGTCCCCCCATAGAGTCTCTTTGCTTTCCTGCAGAAAAATTGTTTTTGTGGGGAAGCAAAGAAAAGCTGCACCAGTGCTCATTCACCCCTCCCTGGAGGGGGAATGGGAAGTCTGGAGATGCCCTGGCCCCCAGGGACAGTTAGTCCCAGCTGGGTGGGGGTGGAAGGGTAGGATGACAACAATGGAGTTCCCCCTCCCCTGCACGGAGAAGCCGGAGCTGGGTCAGATCAACCCAGTAGAAACCGGGGTGGGGGGGTGGGAGGGAGGCAGAGGCATTGGGCGGACAGGGGGAGCAGCTTCCCATACAGTGATCTTTCCTCCCACTTCCCGGCCCCATCACTCCTCAGCTATGGGGGCAGTGGGTCACTGTACATGGAGCTGCTCCCCCTGTCTGCCCAAGCCCCAAGCATCTGGACAGACACACACACACCCCACACCCAGAACCTCCCCACCCCAACCACACCGCATTAGGAGCCCCTGGTACCCAGAATCCCCCCACCCCTCCCAAGCCTTACCCCTTGCATTGGGAGCTCTCACCCCTGGACCCCCACCCCACTGAGCCCCAACCAACTGCACCCCCCACCCCACCAAGCCCCACTTTCCCAACACCCTGCCCCCCCGCTGAGCCCTAATCACCTTCATTTGGACTCCCCTGCATCCAGAGCCCCACCCCCTCAATGAGCCCCTATACATTCAGATTCCCCCCCGCCCCCAACTGAGCTGCCTACATCCAGATTGCACCACACAGAACCCTGGTACTCTTGAGGAAATTCTGCACCTAAAATTAAAAATTCTGTGCCAAAAAATTAAAAATTCTGCAAATTTCTACATATTTTATTTGTCAAAATAACACCGTAACACAACATTATAGTCACACAGTTTTCAATTATTTTGGTAATTTATTTCAAAATACTTGTCAGTAAATCACTGAAAATGGTGTGATTATATTGTGTTATTTTGACAAATATGCAGAATTTTAAAATATTATGTGCAGAATTTTTAATTTTTTGATGCAGTATTCCTTCAGGAATAGTGTTTGCTCCTGCCTTAAATGATCCTAGTGGCTCAATCACCAGTTCCTTTTGAGCAAGTTAGAAACTCGTACATACACGTATTTTAAAATTATAACAAAGTGGTTTGGGGAAGAAGTAGTGATCTATGACAACTTACGTCTTCAATGAACAGCAACCGCAGATAAGTCACTTCCTCTCTTTGACTGCTACCATTTGAAACCATCTTCACTTTTGGAGAATAAAGGACAGATTCTCCCCTGTGCCAAGTTATATTTGATGCAGGAATAAATATCCCCCATCCATCATGGACCTGCTTACTTGTAGATATTCAAGCTCTCCCCGCCTCCCCCAACATGACTACTCTAATTTACCCACAGGGGACTACGACCCCTGTAAGGCCATACACCAGATGAAAGTTGCCACTAGGTGAGCTCTATTCTGTCTTTTGCACCAAGCAGACAGGCTACATAGCAAGGGTAGGAGGGAAATTTGTTAAGAAGGCGCTACTGACTTTGTGGCAGTTGAGAGGTCCCAGCTAGAGAAGTGCAACCATACTGCATGACCTTAGCTTCAGAACTGGAGCCAAGAATCTAAAGCTCCAGGGACACAAGGATCCAAATATTTAAAGATTTTATTACGTGGTATGCATGACTCCAGTGAAAGAAGTGGTAGCGGAGCTCTGTAGGTTCTACTCAAGGCATGCTCAAAACTAATTTTAGGAAGTTCCCATCTGAGCCTTTGTTAGGATCAT
This sequence comes from Lepidochelys olivacea, assembly GCF_965140295.1. Taxonomy (NCBI): domain Eukaryota; kingdom Metazoa; phylum Chordata; order Testudines; family Cheloniidae; genus Lepidochelys; species Lepidochelys olivacea. The sequence continues at coordinate 102,588,571 of NC_140414.1, forward strand.
GACACCAACCTCTGTCTGGTTTCTTGATAGGAGCATTGACCCAAGTCTAGGGTGCATGTTGCAACTTGTCACAAGCTCATAATTCCATGGAAAAGTGTCCAAAACAATGTCTGTCTTTGTTTATACAGTGATGGAATTTTAGAATGGCACAACCCATGTGGATGAACATAAGGCTTGGAACACGTGCACTTGTACTGACATATTAACAATGATCATAATGTACCTAGAGTCATGTAACTCCTGCGACAGATCTTGCAACTCAGGCAGAAATCAGTGCTTTGCCTAATGACATATGGAGCCTTCCCAGGAGCCCCAGCTCCTAGGAGAGAATGAGAGCCAGAACTGCAATTCACATAGGTTGATTTTTGTTTGGTTTGTTATATTTTTTGTTTTTAAAAGGATTTAAAATGTTTTGGATCAGTTAAAAAAACAAATATTTCAAATAAGGTCAAATCATGCCAAAGGAAATATTTAATTTAGATTTTCCTGACTGAAAATCGAAAATTTTGGCAAATTCAAAAATTTTCCCAGGAAAAAAATAGTTTTCATACAATTAAAGTTAGTTCCCAACCAGTTCTAAATATTTTACACTAATTATTTAGATCTCTCTCATATGAAGTCGTCAAGTTAATATTGGCCTTGAAACTACCAAAGTCCCATGGGCAAAAGTTGTCAATCACTTTATAAGCAGTTATAAAAACAAGTCTCCCCTCACACCTGAATGTTGCACCACTAGAAATAACTTTATTTAATAGGAAAGCTAATTTTAGAAGTAGCACACCTATGAGAAAACGGTGAAGGATGTGGGGGCTGATCAGTATTAATTTATTAATACTGAATGTGACTGGGCATAGTTTACTGTACAGCTATATTAGATTGTTTAGTGTGTGCTTCTGTGGGGGGGGGGGAAGAGGGGGATAGTTTAATAGCAAGCTTAACAGGAAAGCAACAGAATGATTCCAGATAAAACACATCTTGGTAAATAGATCAGGATTTACAAAACAATATCTGCACTATTAACTATGAAACTGCTAATTCCAAGATCTGACCAAAGTTGCAGTTGTTTTGCTAAAGCTGAAAACTAATAGATCAAAAGGACACCAGCTGGAGCAGACAAGAGGATGCTGAATACCAGGGAATAAATGTGATACAAACTCAAACTGAAAATTTCATGAACAAATTGAATTGATGTGATGAATAATGCAAAGAGAAATTATTTTTCAGCTGCTTATATACCAACGCTGGGAGTCTAGGTAACAAAAAGAATTGGAAAGTTTCACTGATGAGAAGGAATTTGATAAAACTAGCTTTACTGAAACCTGGTGGGGCAATTCATGACAGGAATGTTAAAATCACTGGTTATAACTTGTTCAGACAAGATAGAGTAGATAAAAGAGGTGTTTCGGGGTGGGTGCTCTACATTAGCGATACCATCACCTGTATTATAGTTACCGATAACCCAAAAGTGCAGAATCTTGAATGCATATGGATCAATGTGCTAATTAACAAAGCCTTTGTCACAGAATCAAAGTAGAGAACAGGATGAGTTACTCTTTAAACACTTATTATATGGCCAAAAAGCCATGATTCCACAATCAGGAAAGAGGCCACCTTTCGCTCTCAAGTCCATCTGACTCAGTGGCAAAGTGAAGGACGTAATTAGAAATAAAAAACTCTATATATAACAAACGGCAAAGGGGGGAAAAAGACAGCAATCAATATAAATCAGAAGTTACAAAGTGCACAAAATTGATAAGGGAAGCTGAAAACATCATCAGGGACAAACCCATGGTCGGCAGGGCTAGGGACAATGAGATTTTAAAGTATTAGGAACGAAAGAAATCCCAGCAGTGGTATTGACCCATTATTGGATGCGACCCATTATTGGATGGAGATGATAAAACTGTTGATGATCCAGAAAAGACAGAATTCAATAAATACATATTTTTTTATATTTAGAAGAAAGCAAGTTATTATACTCACATCATGAAGATGTGAAAGTGCTTTCCAGGCAATTAGTAATAGAGAATTATGTTAGACAAAATCCACTAGTATAAACATTTATAAGTCGGCAGGCCCAAATGACTTGCATCTAGGGTGACAACCAGCAAGTGTGAAAAATCGGGACGGGGGTAAGGGAGGTAATAGGAGCCTATATAAGACAGAGCCCCAGATATCGGGACTGTCCCTATAAAATCGGGACATCTGGTCACCCTACTTGCATCCAAATTTTTCAAAAGAGTTGGCTGAAGAGATCTCTGGCCTGCTGATGTTAATTTATAATAAGACTTGGAATACCGAGGAAATTCCAGAAGACTAGAGAAGTACTAATGTTGTGTTAAAAAGGCAAACGGGGTAACGCAACTATATGCTGATTTGTCTGACATCAATCCCAGGCAATATAATAAAAAAGCTGATACAGGATTCGACTGAAAGAATTAAAGGCTAAGAATATAATTAACACCAGTCACCGTGGTTTTATGAAAAATGAAACTCGTCAAAAAATACCTGATTTCATTCTCTGAGGAGATTAACAGCTTGTGTGATAAAGGTAACTGCACAGATGTACAATGCTTAGACTTTTATAAAGTTTTTGACTTAGTACCACATGACATTCTGAATAAAGAAATATGTGGTAAATAATGTTGAGGACAGGGCATTCATACAGAGTGATCTAGATTGCTTGGTAACTTGAGCCCATTCGAACAAAACACATTTTAGTACAGCCCACTGCAAAGCTATAAATCTAGGAACAAGTAACACAGACCATACCTACAGAATGGGGTTCTGTACCATGGGGAACAGTGCCTCTGAACACGACTTAGGAGTCATAGTGGACAAGCAACTCAACATGAGCTCTCAGTGTGATGCTGCGGCAAAAAGGGCTAATACAATTCTTGGATGTATAAACAGGGAGTAGCGAGTACTAGTAGGGAGGTGATTTTACTTCTGCCTATGACTTTGGTGAGACTGATACTGGAATACTGCAGACAGTTGTGGTGTCAACATTTTTAAAAGGATGATGAGGGCCTCAAGTAAGTACAGGATGCACAAAACAATTTGAGGGCTGGAGAAAATACCTTACAGCGAGAGACTTAAAGAGCTCAATCAAGACGAAGATGGAGAGTTGGTAGCTTGATTACAGTGTATAAGCACCTTTACGGGGAGGAAAATACTGACTACTAAAGGGCTCTTTAAATTAAAGCAAAAAACCCAATGGCTGGAAGCTGAAACCAGACAAATTCGTATAAGAAATTAGGCACCTTTAAAAAAAACAAAACAAAACAAAAACCCCAACAGTGAGGGTAATTAACTACTGGAATAAATTACCAAGAGAAGAGGTAGATTCTCCATCTCTTGACGTCTTCAAACTGAGACGGAATGGCTTTCTGAAAGATATGTTAGTCAAACAAATTATTTTTCTCACTGCAGGAGCCACTTGGTGAAAGTTAGTGGCTTGTGATACATTGGTAGTCAGACTAGATGATCGAATGGTTCCTTCTGGGATAGAACTCTGAGTAATTACAAGGGAGGAAAAGGAGGAGGAGGAAGAGAGCGAGAAAGAGAAGATGGGGCAGTTGCCAGTGAGCTGTTCGCAGAAGAATAAGCTAACAGAGACACAGCTTGGCCCTGTGAAGGGTGTCTGAAGCAGTTGAGCCCTCCTAAGCTTCAAGGGGATAGTAAGTCTTGGGGAAGAAAGATATAGGTGTGGATTGTTTATTGTGTTAAAATCCTTTTTCTCCTATGCTTTGCAGTGTTCTTACTGATAAAATTAAGCAATACTTTGTTTTAAGAAACCTCTCTTTTCATCATATTAACCACTAGCTACAGCTCCCAAAGGTAAGCCTTAGAGCCCTGTGAGACCTGCTGAGAAATAACAGTTGGCTCACAAAGACCCAGTCTAAGAGTGGGGGAAATTGCAGGATTCCATCTCAGGACAGGTAAAGCCAAGAGGTCTAACATTTAACATGGGGAGGGTACACTCCGAGACCAGAAAGGGGTCAAAGGTGCTGCTAGTTCTGTAACTGCCACACAACTGATTTTGAACTGTACTGTTAAAACATCCACCACCACCCATATTAACGTGTGGCTAACAAATGTTTTATAGAGTTAGTACCTGACGTTTGAATTTTCAGACAGGACCTTAGAGAGGGGGAGATGTGTTGTAAGCAGGGTTCCCAGATCTCTCTGACCATGGTTTTCAACCAGTGGTCTGCAGACTCCTGGAGGTCCACAGACTATGACTAAGATTTCCAAAGGGGTCTTTTTAGGGAAATTTTTTAGGGGTCCACAAATGAAAAAAATGTTGAAAACCACTGCTCTATGACTACAACAACCTTCGAGGAGCATATTATTCAAATTTTTTGTTTGCAACCCAAATGATACAGCACTGTACTACTGCAGGAGTACTTGAAATTGAAACTGACTCATCTATTTTTGTTGACCAAAACTGACAGTAATACATAAAGATGAACACCATAAATATTCCAGCTACTGATACACAGACCGAGAAAAAATAGCTATGGGTAAAGGATATTGAAAGCAAGGGTCAGCTCCTATTTTATTAAAAATTAAAGGGATAAAAGTACCAGAATTTTAAGATAGATACTGAAAGAGCAAGGAAATACGACTTTACAGTACATGACTAATTTTATTTTTGTCTCTTTCCCTCAAAATTCTTGGGCCGACTGCTGTAGTTAATAGTATAGTGCACCACAAAACACATTTGAAGGCTTTATTTTAGCTAAAGCTTTAATTCTCCTGTTTGTCAATTCAGTCAGTAAAATTTTTAGCACAGGAAACCAAACCAGGTTTCTGTCAAAACCCTGATCCTGCCATATTCGGACTGAAAAATCAATGCAAGAGAGGTATCTCTGCTCCTTTGTTTTCAATTACTTAATTTGTCTTAAAATGCCCTTGAACTATTTTTCCTCAGACAAATGCTAGTTTCCTGCTTTTTGATCTGCTTGATAAGAGACTTTTTATATTATCAGGATCCTCATCTTACCTAACGACAGGGTCACTCTCCAGTAACTCAGTAAGTCGCTGTAATTGCTCAGGATTAATGGATCGTCCCAGCAATGCTTCCGTGTTGGTGTAGATGAGAAAAGCTGATACAGCTCCCAACAAAGTTCCCACACCTAGAGATCCCAGGCTATCATAGTAAGGGTTGCCTACACACAAAAAAACCAGTTGAAATTAATTTCACAGAATACTTCGAAAAGTGTAAAAACAAAGCCTTTGTAATACTGAAAAGCAGACAGTACGTTGTCTCTACACAGGAATTACTGTTTCTTTAGAGTATGTACTGGGAACCCTGTCTTTATTTCTGGTTAAGAAAATAAAATTGAATAAAGAAAATATAAGATTTAAAGTAAAATCTCTCATGTCCCAGGTCCTGGAAGCCCCATGCGCTCATGCCTTTCCCCCCACCCCCCCTTATGACTTATGAATTTGTAGACTATTTTGTTAGGTGCTCAGATTCCCAGGCATGGGCATCATGCAAGTGACAATACCATCAGCATAACCAAAATTTTGACCCACTTTCTGTTCTATGTAACGAGTAAAGCCTTCAAAAAGAATAAATATCAAGTTAGCAGTAAGGTCCATCAGTTTGATGGAGAAGAGGGAGAAAAACATTACTCAATCTTTTTATAAAAACAGGTATCTTTCTTATTTGCCTTAAAACATGCAAGTAATAATATAAAACAGGACAGCAGCAGAAATCCATCTTGGAATACATTACAGTACTTACATAATGGGCACGTTATACATTTATTTATATTCATTTTTCTGTCTGCAACATTGCATATTTTTACATAGTATCCGAAATATAAAGTATCACAAAACATTTTATAGAGGAGTCAAAGACGAAGTAAAGCAAATAAAGCTGTGAGGCAACTAATTAGTGAAGACCTATAAAGAAAGGTACCATGTTTATCCAATTCTTACTAGGTCAATTCCAAAAAACCAACACCCTTTAATGGGCAAATAACCCTAATTTCACAGGCTATTGGATCTCTCTGACTCTTGCATGGTGGGGAAGCGAGAGTTACAATGCAGAGAATGCACACACTCCTTAACACAGTTTCGTTCTGCAGCCCTTGTACAGGGCCACAAAATCTGTTGTTATGCAGACCATTCTATTTTCCTCACCTATTTTGGCAGATGAGGAGTATTAAGGTTACCATGTATCTTTGGGGCTAAAGTCATAACTTCAAAGCTACATCTTTGGGGAAGGGAATAGGATTTCCTCCCTAAACCTCCCCTTCATGCAGAGCAAAACAGTGCACAGCTCAGTAAGAAGGCTGTGCGCAGCTTCTCAGAATATGAGTTTATGTAACCAGACTAGAGAGAAAGTGATTTACATATTTACTACGATAGATTCTCTTTTAATAAAAAGATTCAACTACAACTTGGGTTAACTCGAATCCAGTTAAAAGGAAATGACCCATCATACAAACTTTAAAGTCTGCAAGTGGTCCCACTGGCTTCAATGCAACTACTGGAGTGAGTAAGAGTGTGAATGACTTAAGCCCTCAAGTCTTCAGAACAGGAAGGCCAATCCATATGATCCTTCAGTAGCATTATTAGAGTTGTTTCAAGCTATAATCTCACCAATAACAGTGTTTTGAAAAAAGGCATTCAAATATCTCCTAATTTCAAATAGCTTCAAATCAATATACTTGAAATCAGATTAGAGAGTAATATACAACTGTGGAAGCTCACCACAGTAAAAGCTTCCTCCAAAAGATCTGCAAAGGGGCAGAGATTTTCATTAAAATATACTGCTAGAAAATCACTCAGATTCATCAGTTCTGACAGATTTTAATGCAAGCTTTTTTAAAGCAATATGAAATGTAAGTGAATGCCATCAAAGAGACAAACAGCATTATTGCAGGAATGGGTTGAAAAGCAGATGTATGTATAACCTTGGGGGCACCACTCTGCATAAACTGAAGCTTATGTAGTGCTATCATTAAGGCTACGATTATGTCACAGAGGTGGCAGAAGTCATGGAATCCCCGACTTCTGTGACACTGGGGGCCCCCACCGCTGACCAGCCGCCGTGTAGTGTGAAAAACTGCTGACTGAATGTGCTACTTAGGGTGTACTGAGCATGCTCAGTAACATCTGCTGAAGACAGTAGTGGGGGATTCCTGTAGCAGCCCAGGCGACCCCCATAACTGACCGGCCGCCAGCGGGGGCCCTTGAGTAACCCAGCTGCTGCCACCACTGGTAGGGTCCCCCTTGCAGCTGCTTTGCCATCACAAGCAGCCGGTCCCCACCCCCGCTGCAGGCAGAAGGATCCCAGAGCTACTCAGCGGCCACTAGAAGGGGCCCCCCACAGCTCCACAGCTGCCACTGGCGGTGGTAGAGGGACCCCCCCACAGTTGACCAGCCACCACTGTCAGCAAGGACCCCTGAGCTACCAGCCACTGCCGCCAGGAACAGAGGGACCCCGGAGCTGCTCAGTGGCTGCTGGAAAGGATCCCCCACAGCTCCGGCCCCAACTCTGCAGAGCAATGGGTACCCTGCAGCTCCCAGCTGCTGCTGACAGGGGAGGGCCAGGTTGCTGGACCCTCCTCCCTCCCCATTTTGACAGGAATGTTTTTAGTAAAAGTCAGGGACAGGTCACAACTTTTGTGATTTTTTTGTTTCTTGCCTGTGATCTGTCCCTGACTTTTACTAAAAATATCCACAACAAAATCATAGCCTTAGTTATCATATACCAATCATATATCATACAATAGTGTAGTTTATAAATGACTAATCAGTGGATTAAAATATTTAAAATGGATGATGTCAAAAGTGAAATTTTTCTTTTCTTATCAACTGACTTTATAGAGTTGGAAGATGGGGAGAGTCCCATAATCCAAATGAAAAAGGTGCATACATACATTTAAAGCAATTAACAAAGGGAGTCAAAAGGTATGGTCATACCAAGCATACAAAACAGGAGGATATTGTCTCAAATTGAGTCAGCCCCAATTTAAGATGGAGTTTTTTACCTGTTAAAGAAGTCAGACCCATGCAAGTAGCAGCTAACGTCACACCCAAAACTGCTGCAGCATCCTCCAACAACACCACATTTGTACTGGGATCACGACTCTGTCTGACTGAATATTTAATAAAAAATTACACGAATGCTGAAATCTTAGCTTTGTTACATCATTCACAGTGTTTTGTAAACAGTTCTAATTCTAATATAAAAAAATATATTTACACGTATGTAAAAACCTATACTTTACAGCTAAACTCTTCCATAAGTGTTCACAAATACATATAATACAGTATACACCAATTAAGGAAGCTTGTCCAGAAGATGTGTAAAACTAATGGGAAATGTATATTGCAAAATGCAACAACATTAATACTCAAATCTCTAAGTAGTATTAAATAAGGCAATAAGTATATTTTACAAACTGGGTGAAAACCTGTTACTAGCATTCATAATCATATGACTCATGCAAAACAAGAGAAACAGGTAATTATACTGTTCTTATTTGTATGCAAATTCAGGTAATAAATCCTATTTTAAATAACGACACATGCCATACTGATATGAAGAGACATACCATATTGATAAAATGACAGACCCTTGGCCTGGGCACTCCTTCGAATTTCATTTATAGCAACAAGAAGCGTAGCTGAAACAAAAGTAATACTGTTGCTGAAAATGGTTAGAGGCAAAGTGACCAACTTTCTACTATACGAAGTGGAAGAGAAACTCTTGCTCATATCATAGCAAACTAATTATGGTGTTCCTACCAACCATATCGGCAACAAAATTTCTTTGGTAAATAAGACCCATGAAGTACAGTGATAAACAAGTTTTACACATACAGAGTACAGTACAATAATTTCTTCCTAGAAATACAATGAAAATTGTAATATTCTGAATTTAAAAATTAATTTTTCATGTTTCAAATGTGAGAATTCAAGAATTCTAATCTTGTAGCTACACAGCACATAATATCCCAAAACAATAGTTTTATTAAGCAAATCAATATAATATTACAAGTGATTGTCACCAGGAAAGTTTTCTGGCCATCAGTATTGTGAGCAGTGGCAATTCATAAAGAGAAGCCCTACCCATACACTCTTCTCTACACACAAGCCAACCCACTGATGAATACTACTGTCACATAACGGCAAATGGCTTGCTTTTTCAGATTGTGTATCAGACATTCTTATATGTATTTTTCACATCCTATAAGATGACTATAGACCTAGAATATACATACACACACAGACACACACCACATTATATTAGTTTCCTTCCTTTGCCTGAAGCAGAAGATTAAATAGAACACAAGTAAATTAAAAGCAATGAAAAAGTTTTCCAGGATGTCAAACATCAATGCAATTGTGAACAACAGAGCTCAAAACTTTGCAGTTCTGTAAGCAAAAACTGAATAAACTATCACCACAGACTGCTGAGCTTGCATCATCAGCTTATGAATAAAGCAACACAAATATTTCATGACACTGCATACCTCCTTCAGACACCAGTGATCCTGCTAAGATACAATAAGCCTGTAAGTATAAAAAAAAAATTTACTAGTATTTTATTATTTGAATGTATATAGCTTCACGTTTATATAGAAGCTTTCATCCCAAAATCTCCAAAAGAACTTTACATACAAGAATCACTTTACCCACAACTGCAATGCTGCATCTCTAGGTGGCAGACAGAAGACTGAACAACCAACCAGATTATAATGCACTACCCAGTATAAGGAGAGAGAGGGAAATTTTTGGCTAAGGGCACCAGGACAACCCCATATTCTTAAAAAATGGACTAAAGTATCAGTGTCAATGCAAAACAGAGAGGAAATTGGTTTAAATAACCTCACGCATATACACTGAGTTCCACTGAACATACTACCTCAGATGGCTTGGTTAACCCTGCTAGGATTCAAACTTTTTGTTTCAGGGTGTCGAGGTATTTCAGATACTGAGGTTTCATTACATTAAACCATCCCTACCACCCATAGTTTTAAAATCCAATAGAAAAAAATTGACTTACCCAAAGAAGAGATTCCATGGGCTGAGGATGAAGTAAGCCTATGATTCCATGATACCAGGAAAGTCCGGCACCCATCATGAAAATGCCAACCCCACTAATTAGGGAGGCAATATAGCGCATATTTGTGAAGCCATACCTGGGTGAAAACAAAAAGTGGCTTAGGAAAAGATGCCTGCCACTTTAAAAATATATTCAGATGCTTGATGATAAAGGATAAACTAGAGCTCCTGATAGCTAATTAAAATATAGTTGCTAAAATCAAATCTAATCCAAGAAAATACTGATGGAAAAGGACATCCAGTTTCTTTAAAATATATATAAAACAAACAATGTAAATGTTATTTAATTTCGATATTTTTCTAATCCTTTCTCCACACAGGCTACTTAGATTTAGTTGTATTACTTTAATATTATGTACCATGGCTATATTAATGAAATTATATTTAATTTTTTTTTAATTCATTCAGGTATTTAAAGAATGGGCTAACATTTACACTGCCTTGCAATGCTGCTTCTAATTGAAATCTTCATGTGCAGTCAGTCTACAAATTTCATTTTCTTTAAATTAATACCATAAAACTTAATAGTTCAGCTGACTGCAAATCCCCAATGTTTGCAGGTTTAAATATTTTTGGTAAAATTAAAATGACATCGTAATAATACATTATTGTGTTAAATGCCACTCCTGCTTAGCAGCATTGCAAAAGAGATGACGGTGCAAGTGAGGGGCATAATTTGAGGGAAAAGGGGATCCTGATTAAAAAAAGGATCTTATTCTGAGATGGCTGAATCTGGTAAACAAACATAAATCAGAAGCCTTAGCTGAAGCTACTTCAGATTCTGAGTTGAAGAAAATTTTGCCTGACTTTGTGAACCCAAACAAGGCAGAATATTTTAATTACTATCCAGGAGGTAACTAGATGACCCTCGGAGGTGAAAATACCTAAAATTTAGGTTGGAACCACAGTATATCTGTAAGACTACTTTAAAATTTACAAAGTAGTAAGAACATAACCTTAAATCCCTTATTAGTATACAAATTAAAACTAGCGTGTTTATGCCAAGAACTTCTTGTTACCATCTCAACAAAGGGTTTCCTTCCTAAAAACAGTGTCTTTTGGGAAGGGGGAAAATGCAGTCTCATTACTACTGTATTGCCCAAATCTTGCCATCCGGACAGGAAAAAAATCAGAACTATGAACAGCATACTGTATAGCTATCTACTGGAAAAGGTGATAGGGCCCATAAAAAGGCATCTTCCTAATAGCAATGAAAATGAAATACAAGTTTCAAAGCTTACCATGTCAAAACAACATGCCAAGTCATGACCATTTAGAACTCTTGAAATTTGGTAAGAAAAATGTGGCTTCCTATTACTTCTACTGTAAAACTGGAAGTTATTCATTTCAGTTTAGAAAAAATGAAAACACTGGATATACATACGAGTACCACTATTTTACTTAAAATAATTCAAGTTGTCTGGATTAATATGGTGGAACAAAAAGGAAAAAAACTATGGTTCATCTCCTATTCAGAAACTACAACAGATCCTTTAAATAAAAAGAGGGTTGCACACAAGAAATAAAAGATTTTAAGCCCATATATAATTATTGAAACGTAATTATTTATTCCACAAGATACATTCAGTAAAGACAATGGCCTTACGGATGACTTGGGTCTGGTGTCCTTGCAGACTGACTGATGCCCAATGCTAGCAAAGCCTGCATAATGCAAAGGAAAAACACATCTGTAGGAAGTCTTAAAAACTTTGAGACTAGTTCTAACTTTAAAGAATATGATTAAATAAAATTAGATCCAACTTGCTGATTTTTCATATGTAGCATTAGAAACAAAAACACATTAGCTCAAATTACAGTAATTTCACAAGAAACATCCACTCCCAGACAGGACAATGTCATCCAAAACTAATTCACATAAATCTGATTAGTTCTAGCTCCAAGAAGTTTAAAGCAACAATTTAAACAGAAGTTAAGAACATGTTTAATATAATAGTATAAATATTTTTGTAGCATTCTCCACTTGGGTGTAATCAGGAAACAAAGGCTGTTTAATCTAAAAAAAAAAACAAAAAAAAAACTGTCCGAACAGAAGTTTATGAATAAACTATAGAAGTTTATATAACTTCTATATAAAGAAGCAATAGAAGCACTACTCACCTGGTTGCAAGTGTCTGCTAAAGAATGTATAGCTTCTGAAAACATGCTTGCAGAACCCGTGTAAACCCATGCGAGTAGTTTAAAGAAAAAATTCAACCCATTTCTAAGATTGGAGAGAGAAGAAAGCTGAATTAGCAATATTATATGAAAATTAACATTCAGTATTTTAAATCATCACAGTGAAATCAAAGACATTTTGTACAACCATATGTTACCATCAGCAAATAAGGAAACTAAATTTCACCGAAAGTCAATTTATCAGTGATTAGTAAATATAGTGAATGTGTACACATCTTCTGCAATATTTACTAGATTAAAAACATTTTCAATTAAGTGGAGTATATAGGAATATACAGCTAGGATTTTTGGAACACACGACTTTTAAAGTAGTTGCATATCATAAGCTATACTTTTGCAAGTTGCAATCTTTTGCCCTCACCTTCAAGACACTGCACAACTACTTCCCAATTTATAAATGTCAGATCTTTTAGTCCAGTGGTTTTCAAACTTTTTTTCCTGGCGACACAGTTGAAGAAAACTGTTTATGCCGATGACCCAACGGAGCTGGGGCAGAGGGGTTTGGGAGGGGCTCAGGGCTGGGGCAGAGGGTTGGGGTGCGGTAGTGAGGGCTGCAAGGTTGGACCAGAGATGAGGGGTTTGGGGTGCAGGAGGGGCTCTGAGTTTGGGGGGCAGGCTCAGGGCTGGGGCAGGGGTTTGGGGCAGGACTTACCTTGGGCGGCTCCCAGTCAGTGGTGCCATGGGGGTGCTAAGGTAGGCTTCCTGACTCTCCTTGCACCGCGGACCGCGTTGCGCCCCAGAAGCAGCCAGCAGCAGGTCCTTCTCCTAAGCGGAGACATGCAAGCAGCTCCACACGGCTCTCACCCACAGGCACCGTCCCCCAACCCCCGCTCCCATTGGCTGGGAGCCGGTGCTCGGGGTGGGGGCAACGCAGAGCCCCATGGCCCCCCCTGCCTGGGAGCCAGACCTGCTGCTGACTGCTTCCGGGGCGCAGCGTGGTGTCAGAACAGGTAGGGACTAGCCTGCCTTAGCCGGACAGCACCACCGACTGGACTTTTAACGGCCCGGTCGGTGGTGCTGACCAGAGCTGCTGCAACGCAGTGCCTTACGTTCCGCGACCCAGCAGTTTGAAAACCACTGTTTTAGTCCATCCTTAGCACAGTGGCACATGCCTCAGCAATCTCTTTTTCTTTCTTTCTTTCTCCCTCCCTCTTATATTTGTGCGCCTTCTTGTATAAAGCCCTCCTTCAATCTCAGTGTGCCAGCTGTAACCTCACAGTCTCATTTCACTTAAGTTCCGTCCAAGATACAAAGGGGTGGTTGGGGGAGAAAAAATATTACATTAGGAAGAAAAAATTAAATGAACACCTCCCCTCTGAGTGTCCCAGGGTGCTTTCTTTCTAAAGATGCTTTCTAGATTACAAGCTCTCTCGGGCAAGCACCATGTTGATATTTGTGTCTTCTATGGACCAGAGTGCAGCAGTTAATAACAACAGTAGTATAATCGTTGGCAAGTGTATTTCTAAAATATAAGCTTCTTTCTAAAACATATTATTTAGTTCAACCACTAGCTGTTGGAGACACTGGGTGAAATTCTATGCTCTGTGTTATACAGTCAATCAGACTAAAGGGTCATAACGGTCCCTTCTAGTGTTACAACTTCTTAAATTACTGGTAATGAAAAACGTTCAAAATTGGAATTCTCAAAACGACACTGCCATGTGGGCTTTTTAATCCTTTATAAACAAAAAAGTTAATGGAATGCTATAGCTATGGTTTTTTAACAAACAAAAACCAAGACATTGATTATTATATTTCCTTCTGAAACCATAAATCTGCCTTTTGGACATAGACAGGATTGCACATACCACTGAATATGATGCTAATTTTAAGGCCTTATCTAAGGAATTCCTAAGGTGCCTATCATCTTGTTATTTAAGCGCTAAATAAATTTTCTTCTATAGTGCTTTTTATTCAAAGATTTCAATATGCTTTACAAACATTAATTTAGTCTCAGCAGCCCACAGATTAAGGAAGTATTATTCCACATTTTACAGATGGGAAGACAGACAGATTAATAAATAACCCAGAGTCACAGAGGAAACCTGTAGCAAAAGTGAAAAGAATTAAGTTCTCCTGGCTTCCAGTCCTATGTTTAATTACAAGGCTGTTCTTCCTATCCATAGTGCAACACAGTTTTAGCACTAATGAGCAATGCAAACAAATTGCTGTAGGAATCATGACCACATTTTCCTGACTTCTTGTAGCAATGTAATTTTTTGCATTTAAAGAAAAAAGGAGCTAATCTATTTATCTGAAGATGTAGTAAAGCTGCAGGATTCCTGCCTTCTAAGATGACACAGGAGTCCCACCAGTATTGATGACATTTTACAGCACTGCTCCAAATTCCAGGTTTGGAACGTCTGTGAGGACACAAAAAGAAAAGGAGTACTTGTGGCACCTTAGAGACTAACCAATTTATTTGAGCATAAGCTTTCGTGAGCTACAGCTCACTTCATCATTAGCTCACGAAAGCTTATGCTCAAATAAATTGGTCAGTCTCTAAGGTGCCACAAGTACTCCTTTTCTTTTTGCGAATAGAGACTAACACGGCTGTTACTCTGAAACCTGTGAGGACACAATACATTTGAGGACTATGCAAAAATCTGCATCCAAATTTGAGATGTCAGCACCCAGCATAATGGCTAAACCTTTTCCTCAAATGTAAAATGCTTTGAGATCTACTTGTGAAAAGAGCTACATAAGATCTAGGTATTATTGTGCTGTCTGGGTTACAGACAGTAAACACAGAGCAGGGAGATTCAGAGAGCTACTCGTTAAAGATCTGCATGACAAAGCACAAGTAGACTAAGGAGCCATTGCAACCCTAAAAGCATCATTACGCCAGAAGGAAAGGAGCTCCCTGGTATCTAACTGTGAGTTTCAGCTGACCTGACCAATTCAGTGTACCCCAATTCACCACTGTTATAATCTATATCTCAGAGATGCCATTAGAGATGTAAAATGTTAACCAGTAAGCATGAGTCTTACTGGTTAACCCACCTTAACCATTAACAGCTGCACCGGCCAGCAGGAGCAGCCCCAGCCGCTTAAACGGTAAACCGTTTAAATTAAATATTTTTAAATAAACGGTTAACTTTTTAAATGGTATTTACATCCCTAGATGTTATGTAATGTGTCACTGGAAAACTAAACTCATTTATCATACATACATCACACAAGAATATTAATGATCAACCCACAAAAGGATTACATGGATGTGTATGACTGAAATGCATTTAAACCATGCATGTCAGAGGGATTTGATCAACGGGTTTTTTCCAGCCAAAGGAATGTGGTTCCGGCTGCCTGAATGTGTCTCCCATGTAAATTGAGAAAGATGTGACCAAAGACAAAGAAAGGAACATTTGCATGCCAGGCAAACAAAGCCATCAGGAGGGCAAGAGGGGAAAATGTGATCATTTATAGAGCCCTGTGTAGATACAAAATTTGTATCCGCATCCAATCCGCAAACATGGTCCACGGATATCCGCAGATTTGCATGGCTGTAATCATTTAACAATCTCAAGGGGAGAAGAGGGGATGAAGACTGCATCCTCAGGAAGCCTTCCTATCTTTTGAAACAGGGACAATGAACTTTGAGAGAGAGACTTTTAAAGGTTTACTGGACTATAAAGACATGGGCA
This sequence comes from Lepidochelys olivacea, assembly GCF_965140295.1. Taxonomy (NCBI): domain Eukaryota; kingdom Metazoa; phylum Chordata; order Testudines; family Cheloniidae; genus Lepidochelys; species Lepidochelys olivacea. The sequence goes on from NC_140414.1 coordinate 102,604,506, forward strand.
GAGAACCCTTAAGTTATCCTTCACCTGAGGAGACAAGCATCTTGGGTTCTGTGAGGATCCTGACTAAGAGCTAGTCAGCCATTGCTGGAAAAGGAAGACTGGTGAGGAAACTTCCTTAAACAAAGACTGTAGCTTGTTAAGTTATGTCTTAGGCAGTAAAAAGAGTGTTTTAACTTTTTTTGTTTGTAACCCTTTATCTTTATCTCTTATACTTGAACTCACTTAAAACATCTCTTTTGATAGAATAAATTTGTTTTACATTTTATCTAACCCAGCAGTTTTCAACCGGGGGTCCGTGGCCCCCTGGGGGTCCATGAGCCCTTTCAAGGGGGCTGTGAAGCCCTGCAGCTGAAGCCCTGATCCCTGGCACCCCCACGGGGCTGAAGCCGGAAGGCATGGGGTTGAAGCCCTGATCCCCAGCGCCCTCCATGGGGCTGAAGCCAGGAGGCACGGGCCTGAAGCCCAGAACCCCAAGCTGAGCCCATGGGCAGCGTTGGGGACATGGAGGGCATTGCCCCCCACCAAAACTGCAGCACAAGAACAAGGCAGTGCTGGGGGCAGCTCCACACCTCCTCTCCATCTCCTCTCCTAGGTCGGAGGCGGGAAGTGGGAGCTGGACAGTGCAGGGCAGCTGCTGCTCTGGCTGGTGCCACGGAACAGGCAGATGAGGCATTCCCTCATCTCCTGCTGGTGCCCCAGATTGAAGTTGCTCCTCAGCTCCCAGCCCCTTTGCTCCCTCAGAGGCAGCTGGTAAGAGCCCCTTGGGGTGGGGAGACCCAGCTCCATGGCTGGTAGACCCCTCTGGAAACAGGGGCCGCAGTGGAGCCCTCCTAGCACATAGCCCCAGCTACCCCCTCCCTGCACACTGAGCTACCCTCCTGCCTGCACACAGCCCCAGCTACCCTTCTCCCTGCAACATGAACTACACCCTGCCTGCATACAACCCCTAGCCACCCCCTTCCCTGCTCCTATAGCCACCCCATGTACACAAAGCCCAAGTTACCCCGTTCCTGCACCTTCAGCTACCCCATCTGCACACAGCCCCTAACCATCCCCTCCCTGCACCCTGAGCTACCCCATGTGCACACAGTCCCAGCTACCCCGTCCCTACCCCCTAAGCTGTTTTCAAACTTTTTGAGCTAAGCCCCCCTCCCGTGAGTTATAATTTTTGGTTGCACTCCCCCACCCCCACCCCAACCCAGACAAATTGGGTGGCCTGCTGAGGTGAGTCAGGGGGTGAAGGTGGCACTCCCTCCCTGGACTCCACTGTGTGGAGGTGGCTCGAGCCCCACTGGCCCCTGCTCCCCCCGCCCAAAATAGAAGTCAAACTACACCACCAGTTTTGGGTTGTGTTTGCCCTATTTCTCAGCAGTTCGGCCTGAATTTGGCATCTTCAGCTGTGACTCACTAAGGCACGGTTAAACTACTGTTTCTGTCTCTTTAAAGGAGCGGCAAACTCAGCTTCTGAGTGTGTTCCAGGAGAGGGCTGGACACTGCAGGGAGACTGTTTGGGGGAAATTCAGACTGTGGGTGTGTTGGGGTCACTCTGCAAACAGTAATTGGGTGGTGGAAGCCAGGGTGTAACCTGCATGCTTGTGTGTTGGCTGTTGGTGTCTAGACTGAGAGCCACAGCAGGATAGCATTTAGGGCACCCAGAGCTGAAGTATAGGCAGTGACAACCCTTTACTGGTCTGGGTTGAACCCCAAAACGTCACCAACATCAAGAACTGTCTGGTGTTTGTATGGCTATCCAGATCCATGTGCACTTAGCTAGAAAGCCACACAAACTATAAGAAAAACAAGGTACAACACCACTGGCTTTCATTTGTTCATGATTTGTTTCTCAGTCTTTTAAAACTCCATAAAGTACTATACCAAGTACATGGCAAACAATCTTAAACACAAACTGCAATTTTAAATAATGCATCTGAACATTTTTAAATGAAAAATTGTGTTTTTCAGTGCAGTGATAATATGAAAATGGTACAACACAATTCCTTCAATCTTTCCAATATAAACTTCTAGAATGAGAACACACATGATAAATTTCATCCCAATTGGTAAGATTTTGGAAAAGTTTAGTATAAACCACTGTAAACATTATTTTAGAAAGTGCCATCTCAACCGTAACAGTATTAGCCTGACAGTATAATACCCACTACAAAGCCAGATAATGAAAAATGTATTTCCCTAATATTGTTCTTTTCTATTAGGCAAATATTGATTTTTCTCCCCATGTTTCTCAAACAGAGCTTGAAATACAGCTTTTGTTTGCTGTGATTTTGCACAGATATAATCTGCTGTTAGAGGTCTAGGAATGTAGTTGCACTGCGTTCTCTCAGCTGGTTCTCCCACAAAGTAAAATATTACATTGGGGCAGAGCAATCTCTGTAAGGAATGCAACACATCAGTCCGTTTGGGGGTGAGGGGCAGAGTTTGCTCTTGTCAAGTAAGACAGGGCTTGCCCCCAAATACAGTAACTCCTCACTTAACGTTGTAGTTATGTTCCTGAAAAAATGCGATTAAGTGAAACGATGTTAAGTGAATCCAATTTCCCCATAAGAATGAATGTAAATGGTGGCGGGGGGTTGTTGGACCATATTAAAGAAGTTCTGTATTAAAATCAGAAATGAGTTTGAGTCCCCATAGTTTAAATTCCAGGGTATTACTAATTAAGAGATCTCTTGGTTTTTGGTACTGTTTCTCTCTCTCTATGCGTGAAACTTGCAAGCTGCTAATTGCGTTAGTACATTCTAAGACAGAGTCTGTTCTCAAAGCAATTCACACAGAGAGAGACTCAAAGCAATACTCTGTAACAACAGAAACAGCACCCAGAGACTCCCCGCCCTTTTGTTGTATTAACAATTGTGATTAAAATAGAGATAGAGGATGTATGTGGATGGATGCTTGGTGTGAATAATAACTGAATGATCAGGGAGGTGCCAGCCTAAGAATCCAGTGTCCATCGGCTGAAGAAGGCATCAAGTGGAAATAACCAGAGGACCCCTGGTGGGCAGACTGGAATCCACCCAGAAGACTCAAGAATGGGAGAACCAAAGAACAAGATAACATCTGGCAGCACGGAGCTGTCAGGAATGTGCCATCTGCTGATTGATTCGGCAACAGCATGATGAAGCAATTCCCATAGACTGGCATAGGAAGAAACTCCTATAAAAATGGACTCTAGAAAGTGAGAACTTTGGGGTCTGATTCTGCAAACCAACTTCCAGGAGCATCAGATGAGCATCTGACAAGGCCCTGCTCCCTCCTCATGTCCAGGCCACCTGGCCAGTGGCTTGGCATGAGCAACTCTAAGGCTGGTAACTATGATAACAACCTTGCAGAACCTGTGTGTGTGTGCGTTTGTATGAATGAATGTGTGAATAAATATGAGATTGAATGGAATGTTATAGCTATAACTAACTGCTTACTATGATTCTTTCTGTATACACAATAAATGTGGTATTTTGCCTTTTCCCCTTTAATAAGATCCTGCTGGTTTTTATTTTATTGGTATAACAGGGTTAGGTTCCAGGGAAATTTTTTTTTGCTAGACAGTACAGTACTATAGTTGGGAGGTGCCCCCGCCTTACCCCACGCAGGCACAGCCCACTGGCACTGGAGACAATGAGGCACGCAAGGAGGCTGAAGGTGCTGTAGGCTAGGAGAAGCATGTTGCACAGCAGCAGTTTCCCCTACTCTGCAAGCACGGGGCGTGGGGGGGCCTCAACCCTCGGCCCGCCTACTCCACCCCTTCCCCCAAGCCTCCACACTTAACCTGCCTCTTCTCCCCCCCACTTTACTCCACATGCCGAGTCCTCGCTCCTCCCCCCTCCCTCCTCTGCCTCCTGCCCGCAGCAATCAGCTGGCTTGTGGCATTCAGGAGGGAGGGGGAAGGAGCGAGGACATGGCACGCAGGCTCCCCCTCCCTCCCCTGCCTCCTGAACACTGCAAGCCAGCTAATTACCACGGGCAGGAGGCAGGGGAAGCTGCACGCTGCGTCCGCCCTCCTGCCCAAGGCAATCAGCTAGCTTGCGATGTTCAGGGGGCACGAGGAAGAAGTGAGGACGCGGCGTGCAGCCTCCCCGCTCCCTCCCGTGGCAATCACCTGCTTTGCGGCATTCAAGATGCAGGGGAGAGGAGGGGAGCCTGCGCGCCGCGTCCTCGCTCCTCCCTCCTGAATGCCGCAAGACAGCTGATTGCCGCAGGAGAGCGCTGATCTGCGGGGTCTACTGGAGGGCAGGGGGCACTGTGGGGCGGGGGGAGCGTAGGGGAGCTGATAGGGGGGCTGCCAGCTGTGGACAAGGCAGGCAGCCAAACAACGTTATAGCGAAGCATTGCACAACTTTAAATGGAGCATGTTCAGTAATTGAGCAGGGACGTAAGATCAAAACAATGTTAAGCAAGAGGAAGTTAAGTGGGGAGTTACTGTATTGCTGAATCTCAGAGATCCATGCTGAGGACATGTAGGAGGACAGGGCCCATTACATGGAAGCCCTGTGCCTCTGCATTGATTCTGGTTCCTAGCACCCCACCACCCAAGTCCCTGACAAACTACCAGGCTCTCCCACTAGCCACTGCAGCTCTCGTAACGCCCGGAAAGAGCGCCACATAAGAGATAAGAGCCTGTTACTCAATTATCCTCTCAGGGATTCTCTGCAGGGCTGCAGAAGGGAGGATGCATGTCATCCTAACAACTGTCCCCGCCTGGCAGGTATCCATCCCTTCCACCCCACTGCAGACCCCTAATCTGCAGAGGGGTTCCCTTGAGGTCATGAGTGCCATGATCGTGGCTGTGCCCAATTCCAAGGAGGAAGGGCAAGATTTGTACATGATTTCCTGATGCAGGAAAGAAAAAGGAAGGGTGCATAATACAGGCCACTCTTTCCCCCCGTACACACACAGTAGTGGTTATTGTACATTTATTTAACAGAGCAAACTCGAGGCTCAGATTAATTAATAATAGAATCTCTTGAATGATAGAGAAGAGCTATTTTCAGTGAAGTTACTTTCCTGATCCTTTTTTCTCCCTGAACAAAAAGCAGAAGGAGCTGTAAACAAATTCAGGGATACTTCCCATCAAATTGCAGCTTTTTCTCTTGGGGTTATAAATTACTGTTTTCTTAATAGTTCCTGCTATTTTACTCATGTATTACCTTCCACTGGATCTGAGGAAAGAGTCACACTTTTTAGAAAAATGAAGTGAATCAGTTTAAAAGATCCACTGTGCTCATCTAAAAAGTTTTATTCTTCAGCGTGGTTGTCTTTTCTTTTTTTTTTTTTTTTTTTGATTAGAAATATTCAGTCTTCACTTCCTTGTCTTGTGGGTAAACTCTGTAGAAAACTAGTGATAGTTTTCAGTCAGGTTTATTTAAAGGTAGGATTTCTGTTTGTTTCACTTAACTCAAACTCCTGACAAATACTTGAAGAAGAAATCATCTTTGTGAAAAATTTAACACTCCTCCCCTTCTACTGATGGGGACCTTAAGGAAACTCTCCAGCAAAAGCAGAAAAGTTAACCCTTTGACATTTTTCAAGTTCACAAACAAAACAAAAATAAACTTGTTTCAAAATACATGAAGCTCTCTTTATACATCATACAAGAGCAGGAACGAGCATGAGCTATAAAAAGTGTTTGCCTATGCCATTCACCTTCAAGAATTTTGGTTGCTGTTTTAATCATTAATTGTCTAGCTGACCAGGTTCGAAAGTCTAGCCTTTCTTTGATCAAAGATGGAAGAAGTCTCTCTAATCTCTAAATATAGATGAATGTACTCCTCAAAGGAGCCTAACCTCTGTTTGTCAAGACATACAAATAAATCTATTAATTTCAACTAAGATTTGAGTCTACAGACTAAACTCTCTCTCTCTCTCTGGAGAGAGAAGAATTTTGCTAAATTCTTACTATCAACAGGATGATCCATTACAGATTATGTACATTGGAAAGTAATGTTTTTAAAAACAAATACTGCACTTACTTTGATAAGAGGTTTTTTTTTTTACATTTATAATACTCCACAGAATATTAAAGCTGTACTGTAGCATCTCCTAAAGATAATTAAATCTTAATGAAACCTAACTGCTGTAGTTTGTTTTATTATTTTACAGAGAAAGAGGAGTGAAACTAATGTTTTAGCTGCTTTTCAGGTTTGCTTTATTATTACATTATCAGTGGCTTCAATGAGAGCTGCTGAAGTCTCAGCACTTTGGAAAGTCATGCCATTTATTTAACGAAATGCCTAAAAATGGACGTGGAGCCTAATTTTAGGCACCCATTTAAAAAAAAATCTGCCCATGATTTCTGTTAAATAAAGGTTGTTTTCTGGGTCACATTGCTGCAGCAATGGGGGCTCTTCAGCAAATTTTATAGCTGCAGAATTGCAGAGAACACTAGGACCTGTAACTCAAATATACAGACTATTTCCATTTCTAGGATATACAATTTTTTACTCTTGCATTTACAAAACATTTATTTTTTCAAACTTACATGCAAATAGCAACCATCACCACCTTTCCTGGTCCTTTGAGCAACATAGTGCCTGTGCTGGAGCGTGGCTATGTACAGAAATGAGAGAATACTAAAATAAATTGCTAAACTGAAACAATGAAGTAGTAATATAACTAAATCCAGGTTTTATGAAGGGACTAACAGTAGTCTAGTGTACACCACATACACCTAAAATATCATGTAGTACTAGAATCCCTGTAACAGCTGAGGTATAGCTCTGCATAATCCAGTAATTTATCATGGACAGCTCACTAGATTTACAGTTTGGTCTCATGCATAACTAAGATACCTAGTTTTAGTGCAGAAGCTCTCAAACTGTGGTCTGTGGAGCTCTTGGTTATTCACATGATACTGACAACTCCCTTTTCAGCTCAATAGACAGTGTAGGAACAGCTGTAAAGGAGGTTAAGCAAGCATAGCAGCCTCCATGAGGGGCCACTGCAACTATAAATAGAGTGAGGAGAGGAACCAGAGTCCATCAGAAAGAAGTGTCAGGTATCACTCAGCAGGACTGGAGTTAGAAGCTCTCTGAACTAGGTTGCTTAGGGAGAGGGAAGCAAGAAAGCCAAAACAGGCTGAGGAGATTTGTTCAAACAGATGGAGGGAAAATGAAATGGAAAAAATCAACGAATATGATTTTATATAATTAACTTTGTGCATTGTACACATTCAGCAAATTGTCACAGGTCTGGGGTGGAATCACAATGGGACTGTGATTAGATATCTGGCAGAGGAGGAGATCCACAAACCAGCTCTTACAAATGGGCTATACTATGATTATATCAGAATCCATTTAAGTAGTATTTTAAAAGTTTAAGATTCTATTACAATCAGAATGATATAAAACAGATACATTACAGGCCATTTCACCAAAATCTTGTAAGGCCACCTATACTTTTTTTCTCACATTCTTTTTCTCAGAAATATGCTCTAAGCAACCACACATACACCTTAATGGTGATTTTACCAAAGGAATTTAAATGATCTCTTACCTTAGTATCCCCAAGAAAATCTTTGTACTCCTTTAATAGCTTTTGGTTTCTAAATAGATCTGCAATAAGACAACTCTAGTTACACGCAGAACTTAGAAGTTGAAAATAACTTCAGGATTTCAAGATTTTTTTTCTTTACACAACTCAGGTAAGTTTGCTACTGCATATAAATGCATTTATATTAAACAGGCAGATCTGGTCAAATTTAGATTTCTTAAAGGATCTGTTTCTTAACAGTACCCCGGCATAACATGGTAAATACTTAGCATTGGAATTGAAACTGAAAATTATCTTTACCAAAAAGCTGATAGGTGTCTTAGTTGATTCATCACATCTTGAAAAATAATTTAAGTTTAGTGGTGAGAGTCTGTATGTCATCTCTAAGAGGTGCCACACAATCTACAGGCCAGGGAGAAGGGAACTATGGTGGCTCTAAACCAGCTTTGCAGCCTCCCAGTTCTGGGATATTCCACAGCCCCTGACATAACACAGAGAGCCTTGGGGAGGATCTGTATAAATAACAGTCTGCCCCAGTGCTGCCCCACAATCTCCATAGCTCTTTGTGCTATGACTCTGCCCGACATAGCTCTCCTGACTACTGACACATCTCACATGCCAGAGCTTGCAAGAGGGTCCTTGGAAGGTAGCCTTACAGCTGTCTTCCACAGTTGCTGTGCTGAAGGATTTGTCCCCTAGCCAGATCTGGGTTTCTAGAGACCCTCTATCCAGCTCTGTCCCTTTTACCTGAAGTAAAGGGACCAGACCATATGTGAGGATCTCACCCCAGATTATTTCTTCAGCACCCTCAACTTCAGAACCCTTTTTCCTACACTGCTGCTCTGTCACAAATATTATTTGTATTACCATGGCACCTAGGAGCCCTAGCCATGGATCAGAACCCCATTTCAATAAGCACACAAAAGGAGCAAAAAGAGGGTCCCTATCCCAAAGAGTTTACAATCCACGTATAAGACGAGAGAAGAGACTGGTGCAGATGGGAATACAAGGAAATAATGAGACAATACTGGTCAGCCTGATAGGCAATTCCTACTTCAAAAGGACAGTGCTCTAATACAGTAAATGTACACTCGTATCACAGCATGGTACCACTGAGATTTTATTCAGTTTTTACAGTCTCGCTTTCACATTAAGATCTGGAAAGTTTTGCGAGTTGTTAAGCTTTCAGGCTCCAACTTTGCAATATTTGGCTAAAATCCTTAAAAACAGTTTCAATTCTTACGATCTTTACAAACAGTTGCAGACATGTACCCCTCCCTTTCATTGGGACTACACATGTATTAAGTTACAAAGGTGCTATGTGTTTGCAGGATCAGGCCAGCTTTTTCAATGGTAAACTTATTTCTATGAACTACAACAGACCTCTAATTTTAAAATTGCGTACTTGAAACAACCACCTCAACGAATATTGCTTCTGCTATTTTAATAGGCCAGTGCTTCCAACAAGAGAAAAATGGAATCTATTGTAAATATTGAATTGATTGAGTTTTGTTGTAACATTATGAATAAATCTACAATTCTGTTTTAAAGGAAAGAGTGGATCATCAGAATACATACTTTTAAAAGCATTAGACTAAAGTTACAAAAGATAAGGTACCATGAATCAGTAGTTCAAATAGCATAAAACAAATAAAAGGCAAGGCTTGAATTGGTTTTGGTATTTTTGTAAATTCTCACAAAGAAAAAAAAAAAAAAAAAACTTTCCTCAAAAACCATTCAGGTTGTTTAACAATAGCTACAAATTAATCCACAAAAGCAAGGATATGTTCAGTTAAGATTAACTCATTTAAACACATCACATACACCTCCTCTGTGTACATTAACAATACACACATTTCTCATGGTCACACTATACCACAAAAACATATGTATGTTAGACACTCATACAAGGGTGAAGTGACTGATGTGTTATTCTCCCACAGGGAAGTATGAAGTTGAAGTTAACAGTGATTGATAAAGCATTTTGTAGACATTTGAAAATCCAACACTTACTTTCTCTGTATTCTATCTCTGCTTCTTTACGCCGTTTTCTCTCTTTAGCAAGAGCCTCCGGGCTTCCCCAAACTTCTAGAGATCTGCACGAAAGTACAAATAATTTGGAAATCCTTTTGATTTCCACACACTATATGTTATAAAACAAAATGCTTTGAATTTCAAGTTTTTGACTACATAACCCAAGCCTTCATTAATACCAGAGTAGCATAATGGCTTATCAATATTTCTTCTGGAAGACATCCATCCAGATTAATCTCACATGATAAGACAGTGTAGGGGGAGAGTTAGATTTCAATTTGGATCTCTACAATGTGACCCTTCAATTTTGCATCCTGTCCCGAGTTACGACGACAACGGAAACATTTAAATGCATTTAGAGAAGGAAAAATATTACTGCCCTTTTCATTATAAAGCTAACCTTTTAAAATTATATCTTATACCATTCTCTCATATAACCAAAGTTAAATTACTCAAATTACCAAATAATTTCCTTTTAAAAAAATTAGCTTACTTTGCCTCTACATCTGATCTCAAAAATACAGTGAAAGCCTCAGTGTCATCATGGGGACTTCGTCGTCTGATTTTCCTCAGCTGTTCTAGATCACTGTTGGAGGATGGAAACAAACAGTTTATTGCAACAAAAAACATGTTCATACTATACATAAAAGAGTCAATATAAAGATCAAACGTACTGATCCTTAAAAGGATTATATTATGTTTAAAAATCTACCCTAATTTTTTCCTTAACTTGGCAAGTTTAAAGAAACTGACAGGAAGCTGAGGGTTTCTACTTAAACACAATCCAGTGGCAATACAATCAGTATACAGTGTTCTTTAAATTGCTCTTGAAGATCATAATGTGATTTGCCTGGGCTCAAAATCCAAACTGTGGGCCCATATTAACAACATGGGAATGTTACACCTTAGCAACTGAAAGGAAGAAACTCTTTGGATAAATTAACCCATACTCCCTCAAATTCCCTCTCTGGCAGCTACCGACATGAAAATTAGAGGTCATGTGGCACTTTAAGAGAGCCCAAAGGATTACGTCCAATACCCAGGTCATTTCCGCCTCTTTCAGTAACACAGGTCTAAAGCTATGTAAAAACTGTTGCTGAGCAGGTATTTGCTATGTTTGGCTAACAGTTTGGGGGGGGGGGTTGTTTTTTTAACTGTAATACACTTTATAGAATCATAGAAATGTAGAGCTGGAAAGAACCTCAAGAGATCATATAAGTCCATTCCTCCATACTGAGGCAAAACCAAGTCTCTAGACCATCCCTGACAGATAACCAACCTGTTATTAAAAGCCTCCAATGACAGAGATTCCACAACCTCCCTTGCTAATCTAGTCCAGTACTTAACTACCCTTCTAGTTATAAACTTTTTCCTAATGGCTAACCTAAATCTCCCTTGCTGCAGATTAAACCCATTACTACTTGTCCTACTTTAAGTGGACATGGAGAACAACTGATCACCATCCTCATTATAACATTCCCTCACATATCTGAACACTTATCAGGTGCCCCCTCCGTTTTTCTTTGTCAAAACGAAACATGGTCAGATTTTCTAAACATTTTATCATTTTTATTGTTCTCCTCTGGGCTCTCTCCAATTTGTCCACATCTTTCTTAAAATGTGACACCCAAAACTGGACAATACTCCAGCTGAGGCCTCACTAATGCAAAGAAGATCAGAACAAATTACCTCCTGTGCCTTACATACGATATTCCTGTTAATACATCCCAGAATTATATTTGCCTTTTTTGTAACTGCATCACACTACCGGATCATATACTATTTGTGATCCACTATAACCTCCCAATTCTTTTTCTGCAATACTACTGCCTAGCTGTACGGGGAGACTTTGGCAAACCAGTAAAGATCCTGAAACCACTCTGGCCTATTGCTAAAAGCAACAAAGTCAGCAAGCTGTAAATTAGCCAAGTCAGCAGGCTTAGGTTTGACCAAGGCAGGAGGGGAGGGGAGTCTCTGGGTGCAACAGAAAGGGCAGCTTGATCCCGCATCCTTCCTGATAAAAATTGTGTTGAAGTGGCTGATACATGCATTTTCGAAGAGCAGGATGTGCCCCAGAAATGTCTGTTGGGGCCTCAACGCTGCAAACTCTGGAAAAACCCACACCTGGTTAATCGATAATCAGAAGGAACCTCTTGCTTGACTATTGAAACTGCCTACTTAACCAGTTTTCTTTAGTAATAGAATGACATGTCCCTTAATGTGTAAATAAGGGGGAAAGTTTGAGGTAGTTGGACTCTTTTTGGACTCTCCCTCTGGATACATCTTGCAGTCCCCAACGGCAGACGGAAGATTTGGCCACCGGAAGCCTGCTGCTGTGTTACTCAAGAGCCACACTCAGCTTTGGTAATTATCAAGGGTTGGGGTGTTTTACTAACCTGTTGTGGATGTAAGTGCTTGAGACTAAGTAAAGTTTAGCTTTAAGTGAAAGCACTCTTGTGTTGTCCTGTTTGTGCCAGCCATCTATCAGTAGGATGGCCGTGTCACCCCTGATCTATTTCCTGACACCACCTCGCACAGAGTAAAAGTTACCAGGAGGTTTGGGTTGAAAGAACCCCGGGTAACATAGCCAGTTATTCCCCATTTTGCATTTGATTTTTCCTTCCAAAGTGTAGTATTTTGCATTTATCTTTATTTAATTTTGTCTTTTTAATTTCAGACCAATTCTCCAATTTGTCAAGGTCCTTTTGAATTCTAATCTCCTGTCCACCAATGTGCTTGCAACTTGCTTGGTGTCTTCCATAAATAATATAAGCATACTGTCCACTCCATTATCCAAGTCATGAACAAAAATACTGAATAGTACCAGACCAAGACAGAGCCCTGCAGGACCCGCAGTAGATGCATCCTCACAGTTTGACAGCAAACTATTGATAACTGCTCTTTGAGTATGACTTTTCAACCAGTTATGCACTCTATAGTAATTCAGTTTGCTTATGAGAATGTCATGTGGGACAATGTCAAAAGCATTACTAAAAATCAAGATATCACATCTACTGCTATCCACTAGGCCAGTAACCCTATCAAAGAAGGAAATTAGGTTGGTCTGGCATGATTTGTTCTTGACATATCCATATTGGCTACTACTTTCTATTCACTGTAGCAATTGTCTGCTGTATTGCTGCCCTCTATAGTTCGAATGGAGTCATTCATAGATACCAACAGGCTGCTCCTTCTAAAGCATGGAGAATATCTGAGTGCTGGGGAAGCTGGATGGACAGACTGCAATGGTTCCTTAGTGAGGAATTCTTCTGATTGCCTGATTCTGTTTCATTTTAAAGGACTGGAAGCTAAAGTCTTTCTCGAGTTGTTTATTTTGTTCACTCATGGTCATGGTGAAATTAAATACAGATTGCCTAAGGTGCATAGTTCAGTCAAACTGATGGTACATATTTCTCCAAAACTTAAAATTGAAGGACACTGTTAGGCTCCCAGAGGGCAAGTTTCTGGGAAAAATCTGGATTGTATAGAGGATTTAGATACTTCTTTTGTTCATCCATAAGGAATATGTTTTCTCTTTCAATTTTGGTTCTTCTTGCTCTTTTTGGCAGTTTCCAAAGAAGTTTCCAAACTGGCATGAATGGATGTGTTCATGGATCTAACGGAGAAAAGCTTCATTGTATTCAAAGTCTTGTGAAAACTGCTCTGTGAGATGCCACACACCTTCTAAAAACTGAGTGAACACTGGAGAGATTTCCTTTGGGTCACCATCAATTGATCACATCTGTCAGAAAATTTGTGTCCAAAAGAGAGCCAGTCCTTCTCTATTAAAACCATGAAGCCCTATATTGTTCTATACTATAAATCCAACGAGAGAGAACCAAGGGAACAAACTTGGGAAGTCCTGTCCCAGCCATCAGAGCAATGAACTAGCACAGTTGCATTTTCAACTGCTATTGCTTTGGCTAAGAACGTAACAGCATCCAACACAGCTTTGATATGACAGCCAGCCAGAGTTCTCCAAACCAGACAAGAAACTGTTGACAAAGCTTTTGTACAGCTGACTTCTAAAAGTTTCTGCAGGCTGAATCTCATTACATTAATGTTTTCAATGCCAACAAACTGGAATCTAATGTTAGCATAGTTGCCTTCATTTTCATACCCTTTACCTGCTGCTCTGTTTGCCATTGCATTAAGCTTAGGCTGAGTGTCCATGACATACATGTAGTGATGAGCAGGGTTGGCTATACTGATTGCATTCAGCATATTTTCATCCTCCAGACATGTGGCACTGAAACTTGAAAAAGGCTGACTGCATCTGCAAATGGCAGCCTCTTTATTTCTGTGATAATATAACACTGGGAATCTTCCTTTGCTTCTAAATTTGGAGCTAGTTATCAACCTATTCTCCTCTAGGTGCTTATAAAAACTGATTATTTAATCATTTGTTCCAGTAATTTTCCAGGTATCAAAGTTAGGCTGACTGGTCTATAATTTCCCAGGTCCTCTTTGTTCCCCTTTTTAAAGGTAGGTACTACATTTTCCCTTCTCCAGTCCTCTGGGACCTCACACATCCTCCATGAGTTCTCAAAGATAATTGCTAACAGTGCTGAGATTGCTTCAGGTAGTTCCTGAAGTACCCTGAGGTACATTACATATTCATGACAACTTGAATATATCTAACTTATCTAAATATTAACTACCCTGTTCTTTCCCCTATTCTGGCTTGTGTTCCTTCCCCTTTTTGTTAATATAAACTACGTTAAGATTCTGGTCACAATTAACTTTTTTAGAGAAGACTGAAGCAAAATAGGCATTCAACACCACAGCCTTCTTGGTGTAGTCAATTAGCAGCTCTCTTTCTTCACTAAGTAGTAGACCTATGCTTTCCTTTGTCTTTTTCTTGCTCCTAAAGTATTTATAGAACCTCTCCTCCTGCCTTCTGTGCCCCTTGCTAAGTATAACGCATTTTGTTTCTTAACCTTTCTGATTTTGCTCAGATATCTATATGCTTGTGCTATACTTTTGTACTCTCAGTTAGGAATTGGTCCATGATTCCACTTTCTATATATTCCTTTTTGATTTTCAGGTCATTAAAGAGCTCCTCATGCCACCAAATTGGCCTCTTACTATTCTTCCTATCTTTCCTTCACTTTGGGATAGTTTTCTTTTGTGACTTTAATATTGTCTCTTCTAGAAACTGCCAGCTTTTCTGAACTGCTTATTCCCCTTACATTTTCTCACTGTGGAACCTTACTTATTAGTTCTCGAGTTTGTTAAAATCTGCTTTTTAAAAGTCCATTGTCCTTATTCTGCTGCTCTCACTTCCTTTCCTTAGAGTCATGAACTCTATTTCATGATCACTTTTACCCAAATTGCCTTCCACCTTCAGATTCACAATTCCTTCCGGTTAGTCAGAATCGAGTTTAAAATGGCTGTCCCCCTAGTTACTTCCTCCAGCATCTGAATCAAGACACTCAGATTATAGAAGATGTTTATATATAAAATAGGAATTAATTTGATTTTATCACAGTAACTAACCTATGGTCCTATTATTTCTGTCCAGAACTTCCTATGTAAAAGCCAACACATATATTTTCAAATTAATCTGCCTATAGAGAAAATAAATTATGATAAACTGATTTCACTTAATTAAGACCTCTGGCTGGTCTAAGATACTAGGGTGATAAGACAGACCCAGAGCAGAAACAGAAGTTAAAGATTGTAACTGCTATAAAAGTCACCAAACTTTCATATTTAATGGAGAGTGAGTCAAGGTAGGTGAGGTAATATATTTTATTGGACCAACTTTTGCTGATGGAAAGGACAAGGTTTTGAGCATTACAGTACTCTTCCTCAGGTCTGGAGAAGGTACCCTGAGTGTCAGAGCTAAAGACAAGGTAGGACATATTGTTAAGCAGAAGGGTCATCTCTATGCGTGAAACCCTTCTGCTTAACAATATGTCCCACTTTGTATTTGTCTCAAGACACTCAGGGTACCTTCTCCAGACCTGAGGAAGAGCACTGTAATGCTCAAAACCTTGTCCTTTCCACCAGCAAAAGTTGGTCCAATAAAAGATATTACCTCACCTACCTTTGTCTTTTGTATCCTGGGACAAACATGGCAACACCAGCACCACCACTGCAAACAACTTATTTAATAAAGGTCAAACAGGATTTTATAAATGAGATCACACCTTTGAATTGTGTTGTTTAAATGGATGCCAGCAATGGATGACAGACACTAAAGAGAGTTAAATATACATTTAAGTAACAATAACCATAGTCCAGAATGATACATGTGATTAAGTCAGGATAATAGTGAGAGTTAAGTCTTAATTTGGCAACATATAATAAGCATTTGTAAACAGATATAATATTAAAGTACCTTAAGTTTAAAATGAAGCTTCTTATGGCTTCTAAGTGGGGTTTCATATTTTAGAGATTTGCATGGTTTCTAACTACTGCTACAAGGCTGCCTGTGCACCCTGTGAAAAGCTGGCTGTCCCAGAGATAGCATTTTCTCTTCAGTGACTAATGGGATTTGCACTTCTTGGCATGCAGAGTCAGCACTCTAGAGAACAGGAAGGATAGAGTTGTTGGAAAGAGAACTTAAATTAAGTTCATTTTGTTTTAAAAGTATATATATTGAACTATTACAATGCCCCTTTAAAAGGGTAGGAAAGAGTTTGAATCCATCAGCCACCATGACTGCAATTAGCTTGAAGCTTAGTCATTTTCAAACGAAGCATCAGCTCAGTCAGTCTACAATTTATTGTGTATATTGGAGCGGTGCCAAGACATTTCAGTCAGGATTAGTGACCCATGCTGCTAAGCCATTCTTCACCTCTGAAACACATACGAACAAGTCAAAAATATATTGACAATTATACTTTAACTCACTTAAACTACTGTACCTGGATTTAAGACAGAACTCATTTATTGCTCTGACACCAGTGATGAAATTATTTTGCGTGTATTTTGGTCCATACTCTCTCTTTTTAAGAACTGCTTTAACTAAAAAAAAAAAACAAAAAAAACAAAAACAAAACGCATTATCAAGTGTAATTAAAAGTCATATGGAGCATGCCCTGAAAAACAATTTAGCCCTACGTGAAATCATGGGAAAGCGTGAGTTTACCCCATTTAAATGGAGACATGTAAATTCTTCCTTCCTGCCAGGGATTCTGGGATAAAGACATTTAATGAGAGAAATAAAAGAGGAAGGTACTCTGATAGGAAAATTATTAATTTTCTGGACAGAATGGAAATAAACATTATTAAGAACAGAGTAATTTAACTTAATTTTGACATTTAATATAATAAAAATAGCTATTCTGGCAACAAAAAAAGCAGATATAAACATAAAGTTCTAATCAGTCACTGGTGGCCAAAGACTTTGCAAATTATTTTCTAATCTCAGTAGTTAATTATTTTGCTATTGCTACAGATCTTTTCAGACCTAAACCAGAACTGAAACAGACTGTACCCTCCACTTCTTTATTTTTTTTAAATACTCCACCTAGTACTTTCCAGAGTTCTCTCTCTTCAAATTGCCATACTGTGCTTTGTGGATTATAGAACAGTTAAAAGTACACATTCCTTATTTATATGTAATATCTAGCTAGGAGATTCTACTATAAACTTTTCAGAATCCGATGCACAAGCAGGAGACCATTAGAATACATATAATTTTAAATGCAAATTTATCTTACTTCCAGTTATGCCATTCTTGGCTGCTTGTCACCCAAGTATAAATGTCCTTACAGTGATTTATAATTTTAAAATCACTATTAAGTTTACTTCTGTTAATATTTTAGGCAGGTCGCCATTAAAGAACTGTTACAGTTGAAGTATATTAGGTGTATTAAAGGAGAACAGAGATCTTTGAAAATTTACAATTCATAGATTAAGGCCAGAAGAGACCTCTAGGATTCTAGTCTGACCACCTCCAGAACAGAGGCTTTAAGTCTTCACCCAGTAATTTCTGCATCAAGCCCATAACTTTTGCTGGAGCTATAGCATATCTTTTAGAAAGATATCTAGTCCTGATTTAAAGTCTTCAACTGATTGAAAATCCACCACATTTCTTGGTAACTTGTTCCAATGGTTAACTATCCTCAATGTTAACGCTTGTGCCTTCCTTCTGGTCCGAATTCTGGAAGATTTGAAGCAAAAGGTTTCAGCTGACACTGAGCAACCCACAGGCATTACAGATTTCAGCATTTATTTACAAAAATTCTGGTGTATTTATGGTATCCAGTGGGTTTTTTAATCTACAACACTGTTTTAAAGCAAATGTTCAGCATCTAATAGTATGTGCTGCATCATGATCTACCCCAGATTGCTCTTTGGATCTAATGGACACTAACACAGAGTTTCTTGGGCACTGGAATGGAAGAGTACAATTGTCAAACAGAGAAAATGGCTCTTGCATGCTTTAATTTTGTTCTTTAAACAAACCCCTGAACAAGTTTAACAACTTTCATATCTTGGGATATGCATTAGCAACAGTTCACAAAGTATCCACTCAATATTTCAAAATAGAAGACAAATTTGAAAAATAATTTCAGTTTTAAGTTTCCACAGTAATGTAATAAAAAAAAAGTTTAAAAAATTATTTAAAAACAACCACCCACCAAACTTCACACAAATTTTAAGGTGAAGAGTACCCCCTTTAAGAGTTTTCAGTGTTTTGTTATTTTGTTACTGTCTGTAACAGTAAATATTTAGGATACAGTTGTGCCTAAAGGCCTATATAGTCCCACTGAGCTGAGCATCATAGAAATACACAAGAGGGAATCCTTGCCCTGAAGGGCTTACAATTTAAAGACGCAAAGGATGCGTCTTCACTAGCAAAAAGTTGTGGGTTTGTTTGCTTGCTTGCTTTACAGTGAGTTAGCTATCTCTTTATACAAAACACATCTTTCCTTAGCAAAAATAGGCCCACACTGAAGGTTAGAGGATGTGAACAGAACATACAAGGAAATGAGTAGGGTGAAGTATTGACACAGATGTGTTAATTACATGTACTATAGTTGGGGGAAGAGGGGAGAAGTGAGGGTTAATTGGGCTTAAAGTAAGGAAGTAGAAGAGGAGAGAGGAGGAATAGGCAGAGTATTACCTGTCTAGCCAGGATCAGCAGCCTGAGTTTTGTAGGTATTGGAGCAGAGGCAAGTCTTAAAAAAGGATTTAAAGGAAGATAAAGTAGTAACCATTCAGATTTTATCAGGGAGTTTTTCCAATGCATAAGGTGCAGAGTGGTTAAAAGCACAAAGGAGGTTAAGGAAGAAGGTAAGTGGTAAGTAGCAAAGGCTAGGAGTACTGGTGGAGATAAGGCAGTAGTCAACATGACAATAGGTTAGATCAGCTAGGTAGGCTAGGGTTAAGTTATGGGAGGTCTTAAAGATAAAGACAAGGAAGCTTGTATGTGTTGCAGGTGTGAAGAGGGAAGCCCAGGAAGGGGGGGGCTGACATGGTCAGAATGACAAGCCAAGCAGGTGTTTTAGCTGCAGCATTCTTAATAGACTTGATGCTGTTTTTCACCATGTTAAGAGGAGAAAGGAGGGCTTGAGGCTAGGAGCAGGGGAAGAGATCAAAAATCTCTGTTTTGGCCATGCTAAGTTTTAGATGTTGACTGGATATCCCTGAAAACATGAAAGACAAGCTGAGATACTAGACTGGATGAAGGGAGATAAATCTATACCTCCGCTTTATCTGTGATTTATCAGCTTAAAGTGGTAGTTAAAGCCACACTTATGGCAGCAACACTATTTCTAATTATTCACTCCATCTCTGAGTAGCTCTATTTTCAGAAGAAATTCTCTAAAATAAACAGACACCAAATGGAAAGTTGATATGTGAATGTTTTTCCACAAACATGTATGTAAGTAAGCCCAAGACATGAACTACCTTACACACTTCCTACTTACTCATGGGCCTCCTAATGTTCAAAGATGATTTCCTCCAAGTCTTATAACTTCTAAAGTCGGAAAGATACCTTAAAAAGGAAACACCACACCCTAACAACCATAACATTGCAACATAACATACATGTTTACCTTTTATTTGGATTGGCTCTTGCAATAAAAGTGGTTTTTGGCCTGCACTGCTGGTATCCCGTGCTGTAAAAAATAAAAAACCCTCACTGCTGATTCATGTAAACAATTATAATTAAATAAAATAAAAGACTATTGTTAGCAAGGCCAACAGAGAAGTGCACAAAGTTATATTACTATCATGTGAATTAAAAAATTGACAACCTTTAGCTCATTGTACTGTATTTGTGAATACTCTCAGATAATGTGAATTAGAGAATGTATAGATAATACACATTAATTTACCACTGAAAGTTGAAATTTGATATTCAACAAAGTTGTTAGGGGTTTCACTGTATTGTAGGCTATTTGAAAATAGTCACGGATCAAAATGTTTTCAGCTGCATCTTTACAGTTCTGGACAAACTCGATGCAAAATTTTACCATGTAAGTAGTAAGAATTGAGGTTTGCATTTATTACCCCATTAAAATAATGAAGTCTAAGATATGCAGAAAATATCACAAATGCTTTGGTTTACAGATTAAAAACCATCTGAAGACCTGGAAACATTTTAAACAAAAGAGTTAAGATTCTGAAAAACACAGTAGCTTATGAAAAATCAAAATGCACAGATTTTCTTGTGTCATAAATTTCTGTTGAAACTGGACAACAGAAGTATATTAGCTTGTATTTGGAATTTGAAGATATAGTTACTCCTCATCAAAACACAGACAATCAAAAGTTGTTTTACTAAAAAGAGAATGGGACACCGAATAGCAAAAGGGAAAAATATGTATTTCCAGATACTAGGCTCATTGCAAACTATCCACGTACAGTAATTTGAGTGTGTTCTAATCACAAATAAGAAATGTTATCAGATAGTTCAAATGCATGTCTGAATATTTATTCTGAAAATCACCATCTTAACTCACTGTAACATCAGAATAAAATCCTTATGATTCCAACAAACAGATCTAGCACTGTGTTTAGTACACTAGCACTGGATGTTTGCCACACATCTGCTATAGATAGCAAAATTAAAACTAATTTTATTGAAACTGAAGCAATTTGAAGTACTCAGAAGATCTTAAGGATTCTTCAAATAGGTCTATGTTGCTTAATGAAAAGCTCCTGACTTAACATCTGATTTGAATGATTCAAAAGTCAAATATTCTTATAGCTTTGGCTACACAACTACTCTTAAGTCAAGCAAGTAGCCATTAGATATAACAGGAACTACCAAGAAGGTCTAACATGGTTTGACTATATTTTTTTGGGAAAGACAGAAGTAACAGTAAGAAAAACACAAAAAACAGTTTCTAATGTATTTGCAATGATCTTGCCGCAAGTGAGTTTGGAAAAGCCTTAAAATAACTCAGCCCCTTTCTTCCTTTTGAAAAGTGTTACCTGCTCTCTGGATAGCCTGAAGAACAGCAATGTTAAAAAATGGTTCAAAATAAATAAGATACTCTTTGCTGTTCATTTCTCATCATACTCAAAAACAATGGGCATTGACAAACTATTATTCTTCATATGCACAGACAAGATTGCCTGGCATATTTGCTTCCAGAGTTTGCCAGAAGTCACCCTCTGTTGTACAGATAAACTTTTTTCTTGTTCAAAAACGTATCTCAGTGATATTATTTAATGAAAGGTTATGCCATAAACTTTCATAGGAAAAAAATAATTACACATCAAATATCAAGATTTATATTTGACTGTTCAGACAGCATTAAGTACCCTTTTAAAATATATTACCCTGCTCTGGAGACTTGACAACAAACACAATGAACCAAAAAGAAAAGAATGAAGTATTAGAATTCAGAACTGCTGATCTTTGGGTGGGCAGAGATTGAGATGCCCTTTAAACGTTAATAAATTAATCTTCAGAATGCCCAGTCAGGTAGAAAAACATCCCATTTTTTACTTATAGGGAAATGGAGGCGCAGGAAGGTTGACAGACTTACCTAAGGACATAATCACTAAAAATTGAGGTTACTTACTTGTAAGTAGAGGTGCTTGGAGATGTATGGTCCCTATCTGTATTCCGCATGTGGCTACACATGTGCTCCACATGCCTGAGACAGGAGATTTGTAGCAAATAGTGTCCATAGATCCGCACATAAGCAGTTGCTCTCCCTGTTCTCGCAATCAAAGGCATAAAGGGCAAAGTGGACCAATGCCTCTCCAGTTTCTTCTTACCATGAATCAGTTAGGATATGAAGCAGAAGGGAAGGAGGGCAGGCAGTGGAATACAAATAAAGACTACACATCTCAAAGAACCTCCAATTACAGGTAAGTAACCTCCATTTCTTCAAGTGCTGTTCCCTATGTTTCTTCCACACATGGGTGATTGGTAAGCAGTATTAAAATAAGTGGAGGGCTCGAGGATGCAGTTGGTATTAATGTCCCCACAACTGCAGATGCTGAGGAAGCCTAGACCAGAGCACAATGCTTCATAAAGACATGGACGCACCTGCAGGTAGCTGTCTTACAAATATCCAGCACTTGGTACTTCTCAAAGAGATACCATTGAGGTTTTATGTGCTCAGAGTGGGCCCTCACCCCATCCAGGGGAAGAATATGTGCCAACTGATAACATGGAAATATGTATCCAGAGACCCACTTAGACAGTTTCTGTGCTGATAATGTGCCATCACCATCGCTCTGCTATTGTGACTAATGGTCTTCGTATTTTCCTCATTGCTTCTGTTCTATGCAGAGAAGAGGACAAGATCCGTTTGACATGGAGGAAGTGCAGCCTCTTTTCCTTGCTGGAAAGAGGAGGCTTTGGGAAGAATATCAGTAAGCAAAGAGGCTGGCTCATGTGAAACTCTGAAATAACCTTGGGGATGAATTTCAGGAGGAGATGAAGGGAGATCTTTTCTCTATGAAATATGGCGTTCTGTAGGTTTAACACGAGTGCTCCCAGTTTGCTCACCGACATGGCCAATGTGATGGCAACCTTCCCAGAGAGGTGTGACATGGACCATGTGGCCATTGATTCCAATGGTGATCTGGTAAGAGCCAACAGGACCAAGCTGAAGTCCTTTGGTGGTGTAGGTTTCAACACCAGCAGGAAGGTCCTAATGAGACCTTTCAAGAATCAAATTGTGATTGAGTACGATAGAGTGGCCTTCCACTAGAGGATGAAAGGCATTGATAGCTGAAAGTCCACCTGGCAGCAAACTAAAAGAAAGCTCTGACATTTTGAAGGATAGAAGATAGTCTAAAATGACAAGGACACCTGCTGATTCAGGTGATAACTGATTCTGTTGCAGCCAGGTACAGAAACACCTCCATTTAGCTAAACAGCATTTTCTAGTGGAGATTCTTCTGCTGTTATTAAGGATAGTTTGGATGGCCTCAGACCATGAACATTCTAAAACTGATGACCATCCAACTTCCAGGCCATGAGATTAAGAAGGTCTGGGTTGGGATGTCTGATCCTGCCCTTGTCCTGAGTTAAAAGATCCACAAAGGGTTGAATACAGCTAGGAGGGTAGGATGACATTTGTAGAAATTCCAGAAACCAAAACTGCCTGGGCTGATTGGGTGTGATGAGGACAACCCTGGCACTGTCATGGCGAATTTTGCCAAGAACCTGAGGTAGCAGGGGGACAGTAGGAAAGAAATACCTCAGATGGTCCATCCAGAATAACACAAGGGCATCATCCCTGGAGTCTCGGCCTAATGATGCTCTGGAACAGTAGAGGTTGAATTTCTTGCTTGATTGTGACGAGAATAGGTCCCAAGACGGTGTTACCCACTTGGTGAAGATTTCAGTCAAGATAGAATTGTGTATTTCCCACTCATGGTCTATGGAGAAGTGCCTGCTGAGATTGTCCGCCAGAGTATTCTGCACATCTGGTAGGTAAGTCACTGCCTCTATACTCAGAGGAAGAGATTTTGCTCCTCCCTGTTTACATAAAAAGCCCCATCACGTTGTCCAATATTAGGTGGGGAGACCTTATGAGGGAGAAAAATGTATTGCGGGCTAGAAAAACTGCCCTCATCTCCAGCAGATTTATCTGCAATCTGGCCTACCATGGGGACCACGCACCACATGTAGTGTGATTGTCCATATGTGCTCCCCATATTATGAATAATGCATCAGTGATTAGGGTTGTGTCAGCGATGGGTGGAAAAAAGGGGACTCGCACTTGCACCTGGTCTGGTTTCATCCACCATACGAGAGAGGCACTGACTTCTGGTGGGATTGTTACACTGGTATTCATGTTGTCCTTGTCCAATGAATAAACAAACTGCAGCCAGGCCTACAGGCAGCAAATGCAGAGTCTGGCAAACAGTGTTATGTATGTAGGAAAAGACAGACCTTGATTGTGGTGCAAGATTTCAGCATGACTTGATTTATCAGGCTATGAATAGCCTGAAATAGGTCTTTAAGAAGGTAGGCTTTTCCTGAGGATGACTCTAGGTCACTCCGATAAAAATCTATAGTCCTTGTGGAAGTCAAAGTGGAATTTTCTCTGTTTACACAGACCCCCAGTGATGTCAGAAGGTGCAGTAAGACAAGGATTACCAACAGACCCTCCTGACTTTATCTACTTATTAGTAGGCAGTCATCTATATACAGGAAGATGGTGCGGCCATTGCACCTCATCTGGGCCGTCCTCACAGAGAAGACTTTCGTGAAGAGCCTCGGTGCCATCACCAGCTTAAATGGAAGTACTCGGAATTGGTAGTGCTTCTGTCCTACCAGGAATCTGAGGCATCTAGCTTAAGACTGAAGAAAAATAAGACCTTAAAGCAGCTGTAGGGAGAGTACTCGAGTAGGAATTCCAGGGCCATACAGTTTCACAACAGTAAAAGTTGCCCATGGGCTTCTCCACCACATTAAATGTTACATAATTTAGTACTTGTGGCCATTGCCAGATTACCAGTTCTACAGGATAAAATCCTCTATACTCAGAACACCAACAACTTAAACAGCAGATTACGCTCTCACCATTTTGCCTCAAGCATGAGGGGAAGGAATTACTACTAATCAGCATGTTCAATTTTTATGCCAATTCTGTCTTCAGCAACAACTCATTTTATACAAGTAACTAAACAGGTTGGAAGGAGCAGATTGCTAAACTGTAGAGGCATCCCATTATCTATCCCTAGAGCCATCCAATCCCTCTCCAACATTTATCATTTATTTAAAAATGTATTTACAAAAAGGAAATGTATCTAAGTTTTTACCCATGCTCGTTCACTGGAAGTCTTGATATACAGGAGGGAGGTTTGACCATTTCCAAATTCTGCAGTTTCAGCATAATAATACATACAGTTCTACATTGTGATCTGTTTTTAATTGCATAAGGCAAACTAACAGAATCATTTGCTGAATAAATGCTCTAATATATCTGCTCCCTTTAAATATAAAACAGGTGAGAACCATGTCCGATACATTCACACACTACAGGACTACTAAGATGGAAACAAATGTAAAGCACACCAACCTGTTCCAGCTTTGTGCACAGCTCCTTCAGGGCCTGGTACAGGGCCTTTTTTCTGACCATCAGAAGTGTAAACTCTCACTTGACTCAGTGATTGGACTCCTAGATGACTGCATGGCAGTATGCGAGAGAGACTTCCGCATTTCATCGAGCCTTGCCATCCTGAGGGGAAAAAAGGTTTACACATACCAGTTTGAGAAGAGAAGAGAAAGTGTGTGTCAACCGGAGTTGCTGAGATTAGTTGTGGAAATTAGCTTTTAATAAATATTTTTGCCCAGTTTACCTGTGTGCTCAAATTTCGTAAACTCTACACAGCTAAAAACTAGTCCTTTCACCAATTTCCCAAGCTTCTCCTGTCTCCTTCTCAAGCATTTTAACACACATTTTTTGCTAAGTTTCTCACATAGCCTAGTCCTTTGAAACACTGCACATGAGATTCTCTTAAAGTTATCTAACTGAAAGCTACTTTAAGATTGTCTAACTGCTCGATTAAACCCTATTTTAATCATCCTCTGCACAAAACCATCTTTATAATGAGCAAAATACTTGGCAGTCGGAGAGGATATTACAGTGGAATGACAATGGCATACATTGCAAAACTATTAGCAAGATAATCCTAACAGTTTTGTCCTTTAATCCCACTTCCCATACCCCCCAAAAAATATTCTAATTGACTAAATATGTAATAGATGTCTGTAATTCAGGTGTAATATCTTAACCCACAACATAAAAGCCACAATTAAAGTGTGATTTACAGTGTGATACATAAATATTACAGGTTTCAGAGTAGCAGCCGTGTTAGTCTGTATTTGCAAAAAGAAAAGGAGGACTTGTGGCACCTTAGAGACTAACCAATTTATTAGAGCATAAGCCATCTGAGGAAGTGAGCTGTAGCTCACGAAAGCTTATGCTCTAATAAATTGGTTAGTCTCTAAGGTGCCACAAGTCCTCCTTTTCTTTTTATAAATATTACATACAAACATTTTCTCTGTGTTTGCAGAGAGACCACATTTACTAGGCAATTGCTAGTGTTAAAAGACTGGCCCAAAGTATACCAAATTTACTGAACACAATTCTGGTCCATCAGCATTAGCAGCCACCTTCTGTTAAGCAACATAAGCCAGCAATCAAAGCATCAACAAAATTAACAGACTTTCTCACACATGAAATGCATACATCTCCTCTGCAAATATAACTTCATCCACCACTGAAATGCAATCACCTACTAAAAAAACAAAAACAAACAAACAAACAAACCTGGTGTGGTGTCTTTGGGAAATACTTAGAAAATCAAGTACTGCTAATCTTACTTGCATTGCATATAACTGGACATTAAACAGAGGACTACATGATTATTACACAAGTCATCTCACAACACAACCATAGAGGTATGTTTGATAAAAACATGCACTCCATAAAAATTCCTTACAGTCTTTTACATACATTATGTCCCACTACAGCTAGAACAAGTACATCTGAATATAAATGTACTGTATACAAAATATACATAAGTTATATTAATGTCAAAGTGATTCAGACAATAAAAGGCCTTTAAATACCATGCCAAAGTTCAATATGCTCTGCTAAACACGTGTCTAATAAATAAGAAATTACAGAAACAACACTTTATGGTACTTGACAAATGCATACTTTTAAACCCAACTGTATTTTGAATTTATCTACATTTTGGGGGCATTTCACATTCAGTCAAAGAGGAAACCTCTTGATAACGGACTAAAATAATTCAGCCATTACATTCTTGCTTCAAATTATTGTCTATTTTCAAAAACTGTCTGTGATATACACTGGAAAGTTTACTCAAGAGTACTAGGCAGCTTTTTATATAAAACAGCAGTACAGCACTAGTTTTGGAGAAAATAGCTATATGAAAAGAACGATATGGATTCTACAAACGCAAGAAACTAGCTTGTTCAAAGCGCTATATTTAGAGCTATTGACCAGGGTTGGGAGGATCACTCTAAAATGCTATGTAGACATACCCAAACAAGCTCTTCTCCCGCTAAAAACCACATGATCATAAAACTGACTAGCTGCAGGTTTTTATTGCTAGTGAACTCAAAGGACAAGCAACTTCTGAACCTTCTTCCCATCATACAAGAAAATATATAAAAGATTTTTATTAAAAATATTGGGTTTCACAAGCTGCCAATGTGGCCCTAGACATCACAAAGATTAAGTACCTGATCTACAGGAAGTCATCATGTAATTTACTCAACTACTTCCTTTTCATAGACGTTCAGATACAAAAAAGACCTCTTAAGTCACATTAGTTTATCCCCCTTAACATTCAGTGCAGGACTGTTTCCTCCAGTTTATTATCCAGTACTTTTATGCAGCACTTTTTGCCTCACCGCACACTGATTATTTCAATCAATTTCAACAGGGAGTAGGTGGGAGAGGCTGCTAGCAACACAGCACAGCAGACAGACAATTTTTAAATGACAGAGGTCAAGTTGAGAAAACATTGGGGGTGCTGCTCCCTTTAGCACAGTGGACAGACAAAGAGTGAGGCTAAGGGCTAGGGAATATGAATTATGATGGGACCTCGGGAAGGCGCTGAGTTGGTGAGAGGGAGCACTGAAGATGAGAGGATAAGGAACAAACGGGAATATGGGAGTGTAATTAAAGACCACCAGGTTTTGGCAAATTGTGAGAGCGTGACGGATCGTGGAGTGGGAGAGACAGAAGGTTTTAAGAGGGTTTTGGAAATATACGACGATGGGGCGGTCTCGGTGGGATAGGATTAGGGGGCCTTTGGGGCGGCACTGCATGGGGGGAAAGTGCGAGGAGCCCAGCTCACAGGGGGAGGCTGCGAGGAGGGTCTGGCAGCGTGACCGTGCAGGAGGGGTAACGTGGGGCGGAGACGCCCTAGGAGAGCTGTGGAAACAGCGCCGCCCGGGGGAAGGGGGCTGGAGGGCCCGGCTTGCCCCGCCGGCCCCCACTCACCGTGGCAGACCCGGCTGAGCTGCGCCGCCTGGCACCGCAGGTACAACCGGTAAAGGCAGCGCCACCCCCGCCTCTGGGCGGCCAGAGCCGGCATCATCCTCGCCTGCTGGCCGGACTCGCGCACGCAGGGCCGGCGCCGCCGGGCTCCGCGAGGCAGGGAGAGGCAGCCGCTCTCATTGGAGCGCCGGGCGCCGACCAGCCGGCGGGGGAGGGGAGCAGCCCCCCAGCAGACCAGAGCGGCGGGAGCGGTAGGAGTCGCGGGACCCGGATGTAAAACGGTGCGCACTCAGGCCGCGCCGGACCCCGGGCAGACACGCGCCTCCGCCCTCGTGAACGCGCAAGCGCGAGGAGGGGCGCGCGCAGGCCAGGAGGAGGCTCTTTGTGCGGTTGGCTGGGAGGCGCAGTGGTTAGCCCAGCCGCCTGGGACAGGAGGTAAGTGGCAGGTTCTCGTCCCGTCTGCCCGGGGTTGGGGAAGGCGCTGGGATCACCGACTACGCCTAGCCCCGTATAATGAATTGGCGACCGTGAGGGTTTTGTTCACAGTGTCGACATTTGCCCTGCGCTGTACCGTGCGGCCCCTAATACCCCTTTACACCGAAAAACGCTTAATTCATTAGGGTTTGGAAAGGCCCAGTAACAATTCACACCCTGTCTGCTCCTTTCGTGTGTCTGTCATCCATAACGGGAACGTGGCTCTGCCTGGCACATAACATTTGACAAGGGGTCTGCCCCACTGTGGTCAATGAATCTAATCAGGTGCGGGTGTGGTCAGCCTCAGAGCCCCTGTTAGCAATGGCAAATAAACAGCTGGAGTGGCTGCTGCCCTCATTTTCGTTATAAATTCAGTCCTATAACAGTATTAAGACACTAAGGTGAGGACACTTGATTAAAGTTACCCAGCCTTATACCCTAACATTTGTTTCACTGGTACAGCATTGCTTTTTTTGTTGTACTGCCCTCTGCTATATCCTGGTGTATTATTACAGTCAGTAGTTACAATAGGGCTGACATACGTTTTTGTCAATTTTAATGTAATGTAGGTTTTTCATATTTTAACATTCAAACAGTAACACATAGTATTCAGAGATATACACAGCCTTAAATAATTAATCTTCTGAATGGCAGGTAAGTATAAATATTACCATTTTACCGTCCAGGAACCTGAAGCAGCAAGTTTATGTCAAATGCCTACGGCCACAGAGCAAATCAGTGCCAGACACTGAATTCAAAGTCAGGAGTTTCTGTTTCTCAGACCAAATCTTTGTCTGCCAGACTATGTTACTGCAAATAATAACAACAACAAACAGCAACAATTAATACTGAAAATAAGTACATAGAAGTGATATTGATCTTTTCTGCCACAGCTCCACCTTCTCCTGCTTGAAATCTCTCTCAGAACTTATTTACTTACTATCTTAAGGTTACAGGTCAGCTATAGCTTGAATAAAATGAACAAATATGTGATGGGTTCAGTCACAGAGACTCCCCTCGAGACTGTCACTCAGTGAGCTGGGATACCATTGAGAACAAGCCTCCTGCCAGAACAGGCGCCCCTCCACTCTTGTCTTGCTGAGTTGGACGCTCCAGTCAGCTCCAGCACAGACCCAGACGTTGGGCCATGCCTCTCTGCAGTTCACTGCAACAGATTCACTCTGCCAAGGGGCTTCACAGTTAACAGGGACTTTCCAAGCACCCAGCGTTCCGTCTTTCTGAACCCCAAATAAATCTGTGTTACTCTGTATAAAGGTTATACAGGGTAAACTCATAAATGGTCCGCTCTCTATAACACTGATAGAGAGAGATATGCACAGCTGTTTGCTTCCCAGGTATTAATCACTTATTCTGAGTTTATTAATAAACAAGTGATTTTATTAAGTATAAAAAGTAGGATTTAAGTGGTTTCAAGTAATAACAGACAGAACAAAGTAAGTCACCAAACAAAATAAAGCAAAAACATACAAGTCTAAGCCTAATACATTAAGAAACTGATTATAAGTTAATATCTCATCCTCATAGATGTTCCAATAAGCTTCTTTCACAGACTAGACGCCTTCCTAGTCTAGGCCCAATCCTTTCCCCGGTACAGTCCTTGGTAGTTCCAGCAGATATCTCAGGTGGTAAGCCTGGGTTTTCTCATGACTGGCAGCCCCTTTTGTCCTGCTCTGCCCCCTTTTATAGCTTTGGCACAAGGCGGGAATCTTTTGTCTCTCTGGGTCCCCACCCTTCCTTCTAAATGGAAAAGTACCAGATTTAAGATGGATTTCATTATCAGGTGACCTGGTCACATGTCACTGTAGGACCCCTAGTCTCCATTCCCCATGGGCTGGCCCACATGTACACAGGAAGGCTTTCAAGTAACTAAGGCCATTTACAACTGATTGTTTCTGGAGCAACCTTAATGGCCTCCACTTAATATGTTTACATCAGTGATAAAAGTTTATATCTTATTCTCCTAACTCCAGATATAGAAATAATACATGCAAACAAATAGGATGAACACACTTAGTAGATTACAAGCTTTCTAATGACACCATACAAGGGGTATTTAGCGTAAAGCAAATTCCAGTTATGTCATATTCATAAGCATATTTCCATAAATTATATGGAGTACAGCATCACAAAATGAATATAAACAAAATTCTTTTTCAGGATGCATGCACTAACCTCCCCACTGATTGCATAATCATGTTGTTCATACCCCTTTCCCTCTCTGTGTTGATGACACCTGGTTTTGTTGGTCTTATCTTAAAATAGGCCCCATTCCTGCAAACACATGTACTTAATTTAAACTTTTAATGACTCCCACTGAAGTCAGATTGTATGTTTTCATGCGAGCCTTTTGACAACTTTCAGGAAGTTCCAAAATTTCTTAGATTTTCATTTATATAACTGTGCCAAATACTCTTTGGTTTACTTGGTCTGCATCGCTGTGGGGAACATGTTCATGGATCTAATCAGAAGATAAAGTTGGCAGTGGAGTTGGATAATTGATGTATTCAATAATCCACAACACGGTTGAACATTTAAGAGAATTGCTATGCATATCCACTTTGATTTTAAATAAGGATATGTTCACTGGCACATAACTTCTTTCATTGTCTGCCAGTGGTGTTGCCAATGTAAGTATTCCTGTAAGCATGGTGAAGGCAGACTGAACTAACATACTTAGATGAAAAAATGATATTAATACCCATCTTCCCCATAGCCCAATTACTGCTATACCAGAGTATCCCTAGTACTGCAACAGATGCTGTATCATTAAGTACTAGATGTATTGCAATGGTGTTAAACACTAAATTAGCTGTGAGTAAACTGCAAAGCAGTAAATGTGGAATAGGTTTTTACACTATAATTTAGAGTGTAAACTGGTTGCATGCATATTCAGCTGACTTATTACTATGTTGGCAGGGATCTAGTAATAAAAATGTATTTAACTTCTGTATTTGAACTCATAATTTTTGTGCAGGAAGGAAGCAAAAAAAAGATGGAGCAGCACAGACAAGTTGCTGGCTATTGCAAGAATGAAGTTCAACCAGGTTTTTCATGATCATGGAGAAATATTCCTTTTTGCTGATGAACTCTGAGACATGGTAGTGGGGTAGATAATGGAGTCTCATCTGCGGCCCCTATACAATGTGGAAACCCTAGGTGTTCAGAGCTGTCAGTAACCTCCTGCGCATTACCAAGCTTTATGACCCGAGACAACAGTACCCTCTCAATAGCAATTCATCTCTCCATGACAACAGCTTTTATTTACCAACACCAAACTGGTTAGCCACTTATGAGCTTCCACATGGTGATGGCTGCACACTTCTCCATGCTGAGAGGAATTCTCATATTGATGCTCTGCTGCTGCAACTCCAGTGTGAGCTCTGCACAGATATAGCTATAGTCTTAGGGTGAAATCCTGATCCCACCGAAGTCAGTGGCAAAATTCCCATTTAACTTAATAGGGCCAGGATTTCACCCATGATGCTCAACATAAATAACAGTTCTTGAATAGTTATTTTAAGCTTGTATCTCGGGATATGAAAACAGTTTTAGATACCCAAAAATTTGTGTTCAAGTCATACCTTGAGCAGAGAGCAAACTGATTATTGTAAAAGATCATTGCAAATGTCTTCTCCATTATGAGATGAGAAAGTGAAAGTTGGACCCATTACACAACCATCAGAAGTCTTCAGTTCTTTGATGCTACTACAGCATTACAATATTCTAGGTCATTACTTTAAACTACCTTTTATGTAAAATGTTAAAAATCTGGGTTGCATATTAAGGAACACAGAAGTTTCTATTACATTGTGAATTTTGCTTGAGAAAGGACTGCCAAGGATAGCAGGGCTTGGCTCCATGTTAAAACTGAAAACCAAGGACCAGATCCACAAAGGAATTTAGGTATTGCAATGCAGAGTGTCACAGGGCCTAACTTTTAGATGCCTAGAAAATCACAGGAACAACATTACCATTCACAAAACCCAAATTAGAAATCTAAGATCCCTATACAATGGATTTGGAGAGATAGATGCCTTAAAATGCAATCAACAAAAGCCAACATGCTTGGTGGGACTAGCCAATGGGAGATGTTGACAACAGTGGTGTGTGCGCTAATACCCACCCCCTTATGGAAACAGGTGCCAAAGTCTGGACTGTTGGGAGGCACCTTTCTCTGCATAGTGATCCATTAATGCAGAACCCATCTCCTGGAGTCAGGTGGCTTACGCACCTACGTAGTTTCTTGCAAGAATAAGTTAGGTGCCTCCCTCACTCCGCACAAAATGGCCACAAAAGGACTTGATGGTGCCCATCTTCTAACTTTTAGTCCAGTGGTCAGAGGATTCACCTGGGATGTCTGGGGTTTAAACAGCTTTGTAGCTCTGGGCCAAAGATCTGTAGTTACAGAAATCTTATCCACTAAGGGCCTGATCCAAATACATCGGCGTCAGTGGAAAGACTTTCCTTGATTTCAATGTATGTCAAATTAGGCCTTAATTGAACTGCCTCTTTGACCATAACAGCAAGAGGGAATCATGGCAGGGAGTGTAGTACAATGGATGTTTTCTTTATGCTACTTATCAAAGTCTTAGATGCCACAATAGATTTCATCGGGGAGCCCCCTCTCTTATTTCCTCTCTCTCTGCTTTGGAGGCATTACGCATCAGCGTAAAACACACGTGCAGACAGATGTAGAGATAGGCCCATGAACACATCCCAATATGGTATTTTTCCTAAATTGCTGATATACAAAAGCAACAGATAGAAACGGGGAAGGTAAAAACTTCAAAAGCTAGTCAAGTGGCCCAGTCAAGCAGCAGCAATGCGGGGTGAGCTAGAACTATGTACTCACACACTGCAGCATCCTCCCCCATGGTAGGCTGGGCCAACCCCCACAGCAGCAGTCTGTTTTCATTTTAAACAGATCACAATCAGTCTCTCTGTTCTGTACAAACTAAAAGTCACCAAAAATATTATTCCAAGGGCACTTTAATATAGAATAAATAAGTAATTTTCAGCCAGAAGACTTTAAGGCTATCCAGAGGATTCAAGTAATGTCATAAACAGGAGTGGGGCTTGCCTGGGTTGTGTAATCACCAGAGAGCCCAAGGAGCTCCTTAGCTCTTATTATTAACATTATATAGATTTTTTTTTAAGTTGCTGCTTCTCCTTCTGCCTTTTCCTTCTTGCTCTTTCCCCTCCTTCATTCCTTCCTTTGTGTCCTATTCCTTCTTTCATCTTTCTCTCCCTCTTCTTGCAGACTGCTACAGATTGCTTTAATTGCAGTGCAGTTGGAGCAACTGAAGTCAATGCAGCTGTGCCAATTTATGCTAGTAAATGATCTGGTCCTATGTCTTTATTATCATTTATGATTTTTAACTTAATTATGCAGTGGAGTGATCTGACAATCTGCTGGTGAAAGCTTTGCCTATACACTTTTATGTAGAATGTGTTGTGTACAGAAGCAATGTGCTGAAATTCACCGGAATGAACACAACATTCTCCAGTGGCTGGGCGCTAGTTAACCTCTGTTTATTTCAAAATATTCCTTTGCAGAAGTTTTTTTTAATAATGTTGGCAACTAGGCCCCAAATGCCTCAGAACCTAATAAGATAACTAATTACCTCACTCACTCTCAGGTTGTATGTAAACTTGAAGTGAGTTGTGTTTGGGTTTTATCCCAAAGAAATATCTTGCTATCTCTTCCCCAGATCCTTTGATCGGTACTGCACACTAGCAATGTGATCATGTGTCAGTTATGATAGAAAAGAATCAACTTGAGTGGGGGCAGGGATTGAGTGGCAGCCAAAAATTGTTTGACAGCCCACTGTAAATCTGCTAAGGCTGGCTCTTGTCCCCACGCAGGGCCTAAGTCTAGTCACATGAATAAAATAAGCAGGATCTGGTTCATAGTCACATTATTTAACATCAGATTTGGTTGATATATTTGTTACGGGCAGATTTTGATCTCCGTTACACTCGTGTAAATTCAAAGCAACTTTACTAATTTCAGCAGTGTTACCCCAGATTTAAACCCATGGAAACAGTTATCAGTATTTAGCCTTATTTCATTACTGTGCAATGATCACCAACAAGCAACCTCTTTACAGACTTACAGAACAGGACCTTGATCCTGCAAACACTTATACACATGCTTAACTTGAAATCAATAGGGCTACTCACAGTATTAAGGTTAAGCATGTGCATAAGTGTGTGCAGGATTGGGGCCTAAATCTTTAGCTGAGATAAATCAGCCTAGCTCCAAGCTGATGATCCTGCCTTAAGTCTTTCTTGACATTTGAGATTTTGAACTTAGTTCTTCATTTCCACCATTAAATAAAACAATAAATTACATCAGTTCCCAGTATCTTGCACTGTTTTGTAAACAAGAGGACATTTTATATGTAAAGTTTCCAACTAGTAATTCAACTATCCTCAAAAGAAAAGTGAGTTCTAGCAGCAAGAGTTCCTTTGCAACAAAACATTGTAAAATTGCTTTGAATCTAGGAAAAAAATTATTACACAATTTGATTTTGACATCAAATAATACCACAGAAGTGACAATATAGAAGGAGAGAGCAATTTAATTTGTGTTGAAATAAAAAGACTAGACATACAAAGCTCATACACTGAAAAAGGGTCACAATAAATTACAAGTGGAGACATTTTGCTCATTCATTGAAGAAAGCCCTTGATATTTCCAATTTCATACCATCAAATTTATCATTCTTGCTGATTTAGGCAGAACACAAAACAAATATGGATCCCAGTGCTTACTTTCACAGGTACTGGCATGGATAATTTACTACAGTGATCCAATTTGGAAATCAGTAGGGACCAGTAAATCACTGCATAAAAGAAAGAGCGAATGAGGTCCTTTTTTCTTAGTGTCAGCAGGCTGTGATTATTATGTTTATTAGATTTTCTTGAAAGGGCTTCAGATTTTCTCAAATATGCAGGAGAACTTTATTTCCCTTCTGAGCCCTACATTAGCATTTGTGTGCCTCAGTCCTTGAATAGAGGAAAACAATGAATTTTTCAATTTATTTTAGAAATTTACATAGAGTGGATAGCATGGATGGGAGCAATGAAACTCTCTTACCTGTACAATATTAGCAACTGGATCCGGCTTTTGCAGAAAAGTTACTAAGGAATGCTGGCATGCTCTATAAAAGAAGCTTTTGAAGCTTTATTTCATTACATTGATAATGTACTTATGAAATAACAAATGATTGTTCAAGGTCCCATACTTAAAAAGAAAACTTTAAATTGTATGCTTTTTGGGGCAGGGGATGTCTCTTCCTTGTTTTTGGAAAGTGTCTAGCAGTTAGGATACTGTTGCAATATAATATTTCCACAATGATTGTACCCTCTCCACAAATATTGTATACCACTTTGTTCAAAATGAGCCAGTATAAGTGATTACAGTAAAACATCATGGTCTGATGATGTCTCATACTCTCACATACCAATATTCATGGAATCAGATTCTCTGATGCACTTTGATTCTACTGGAAATAGCAAAGAGGGAGAGATGTCAGGGAGGCAGTTATGATTCCCTTATTTTTCTAGCCAGCTCTGTGCCAGCCATAATCCCAGGGGAATTTAGAACAAGCTGCTCTAAATTCCACCAGCTTGCAGATGGTCACAAAGTCACTCTATGATATGGTCACTTCTCCCTTACTTTCTACATCAGCTCTGTGGGCGTAGCAGTAATAAGAGCTGGCTACACTTGCTCACTGACTGCTGAGGAATTGCAGTTTCTGCTTCCTTTGTGCTACTTTCCAACAGGACTAAGATAACATGAACTAGGTGCCTTTTAGTTCACGCCAGCAGCGTCCGCATGGGGTGGAAGGGTGGTTTCAGCACAGCATGCCAGTGAGTGCTGCCAAGCACACCCATAATCCAAACTGGAGGACTGCACAGACAAGCCCTAAATCTCAGATTTAGGCACCTGAATCCCAGTTTTAGGCTCCACTGTGATCCACAAAACTCCTGTCAAACACTAGGTGCACTATTCACTCGACGCATACATTTTTAGGGTAAAAATTCCCAGCCACCTATGTTTCTGCTTCTGAGAACACATGCTGTTCCCTCACTCTGGGCATTTAGATGCCTATCTCCCGCCTATGCCCCAGAGCAATCCACAAACCAAGGGAAAATAGGCAGCAAATGAATGTCTAATTCACACGCTGAGCACAATCCAGTCAGTAGGCATGCTCAAAGGCTGCCTACCAGATTGAGTCCCATTCAAAATATGGAAGGTGTGGGGGTGCCTATCATCTAATTTAGTGCCTAGCACACTCACTTGGGATGTGGGACACCCAGGTTCAATTCCCCTCTCTACCTGAGAGGGAGCAGGATTTTAACAGAGGTCCAGCACCTCTAACATGGGCGGCAGGTACCATAGACAGGGGAAGGCTGTGCCTCCCCAAACAGCTCATGCTCCACCCCCAGGTCACCTGCTTCCAGTTCCCTCCCTCCCTGCTGTGGCCAATAAGCTGAGGGAGCAGGCCGGTTGGGGCTGGGGCCACACCATGCTGCCCATCTGTCTGCCCGGCGCTGGGACCATGCTACCTGGCCAGCACTCGGGGGCTGGGAGTGTTCCGGCTGTGCCACCTGCCCAGCGGCCATGGGATGTGTGTGTGCTCCAGTCTCCTGTGAGGGAGGAAGGATAAAAGGGGAGGATCGGGGTAGAGGCCTGGGGCTAGCCTCCCACAAGGGTGGGTTCACCCGCCACCCATGACCTCTCATATGAGTCCTCTGCCCCCTGAGTTAAAAAGTTATAAGGTGACCAGAACCACCGCATCCAGCCATTTTGTGTGGAACAAGGCAGGCATCTAATTCATTACCACAATAACCTATTTAGGTGCCTAAGCCACCTGACCCCAGGAGACAGGTTCCCATTCACAGATCACTAAACAGAGACAGGCACCTCAGCAGCCAGTACTTAAGCACCTATTTGCATGAGGCGACAAGGCTCAGCGTTCCCCAATTGTCATTATACCCCATTGGCTAGCTTAGGTGGTTCTTCACCTAGGCTACTGGTTTTTGTGGAGTGCATTCTAAAGTGACTAGCTCTCCTCATTCTTTGCAATAGAGAGCCTAGGTACCTAAACTCAGGCTTTGTGGATCAGAGTATTGTTCCTGTAATTTTCTACACATCTAAAAGTTAGGCATTGTGATGCAATGACTAAGTCACTTTGTGGATTTAGGCCTTAATGTCTTTTTTGGAACAGGAACAGAACTATCATTTCTGTTACTGAATGGAAGGATGATCCAGTTATTGGGCCACAAGCCTGGGACTCAGGAAACCTGGCTTCAGTTTCCTGTTCTGTTACAGACTTACTGTAGGACTACAGACTTACTGTAGGACTCTCATTTACTCTCTCACTTCCTCAGTTGCCCATCTGTAAGAGGGGAATAATAATATTTCCCTACCTCATAGGGTGTTGCGCATTAAAGATTGTGAGACACTCAGATACTACAGTAATGAGGACCCTATAAGTACCTAATAAGCAATTATATATGCACATTATCACAAAATACCTTTAGCATCTCAAAAACAATATGAAGTACTGGTTTAGGACAGAAATTGAAAAATACATGGTGACTGAAAATAGAATATTCTTAAAGAATTTAAAATATCTTATAGTGCTCCCCTTTATACACTGCAGAGTATTTTTTCATTTCTAATGAGATGACAATACATACACAGCTGAAAGTACAAAGTGGAACACAAGCAGAAGAAATCTGGATAGAGAGAGGAAGACGAAAGGTGTGTATACGACACCTATTATTTTGTTTAAAAAAATCTGACATTGCTCATTTCCCAACTGTATGTTAGAGACTTCTCCAAATTGGTCTTGTAGCTTTAGTTTATGTTTATCTAAAGAGGACTGAAAGAAAGGTAATCTGATGTTCCTCAACCAATTCTCTCCTCTGTATACAGCCATAAGAATGTTTTATTATGAAAAGCTAAACCATACAAAACTCCCATCTGGTTTCAGTTTTCAGAAGAGTTACTTATGTTAGCACAACCTACTTGGTCAGCCTAAAAACCTTTTATTGGAATTAGAGGTGAAATTTGTTATGGGTAGTCACGATTGGAACCTGAGTTTCACACATTAGTTGCAAAACTTCATTCTGATGTGTCAGACAGGCATGTGTGATAGGTTCACCTACTCAGTGATGTGAAACCTATACCCATGGGTTCAACAGGCAAACTATGATATCCCTGGCACATGATATGCTTAATTTAGTTATAATGTGGAAAAGAGTTCACACACACAGGTAATGGTGGGAAACAGGTAGTGAAGGGATAAAGAAGCAGTTTTTTTTGTTTGTTTTTTTTTAAACTTTCAACAAGCATTTCCAACCTTATTTACTTAATGGTGGGAAAACACTGAGTTTGTCAGATAATAGGTATTATGTGCATTGACAAAGGATCAAGAACACTTGCTGGAAAGTGGTGGCTTGTAGTTTGCAAACAAAATGAGGGGTCAAAACAATTGCCACTACTTGGCTGTCCTGTGAGTATTGTGAAACATTGACTAGATAGGTTGTTCAAGCTAAGGGCAGAACTATGCCTGCAGTTTTGTCCAGCCATATTTCTGTGCTATATGCTAAATCTGGGTAATACTGTGACAGAGTAATAAGAAAACCTTCTACAAAGCATGGGGCATTAGTCAAACTAAATCACAGGCCTGGAAAGTTTAATAACCATTTTCTTTTTTAAAATTAGAACCAAACCAACCCAGCTAAATCTTTGAAAGAATCATACCTTCCTCAGGCCTGCTAGCTCTGCTCTTTCTAGCCATTTCATCTGCTTCAAGTTCTCTATTCATTGCAGACTTACTCACTTATTCACCCAGCTGCTCTCCCATATGGTACAGGTGTTTTAATAAATAGGCCTAATTCACCACTGTTTTACTCCATTTTATACCAGCATAACTCCACTGAAATCAAGTGAGTTACGCCCATGTAAAAATGAAGTAAGTGGTGAATCAGGCACCTCACTAGCATATAGTCCCCTAGCTGGTTCAGAATCGGACTACAGAAAACAGTGCAAAATGAAGGTTTCAATGAATTTATGCAAATTAAATACCAAGGACCTGAAAAAGAGCTGTGTCACTAGAAATCTTACACTGTCCACCAATAGAAGATGGTCCCATAAAAGATATTACCTCACCTACCTTGCATCTCTCGTATTCTGGGACCAACGCAGCTACACCACCACTGCAAAGGACTTTATTCACCTTTCACTTACTCAAGTGTACATCAGGAGTAACTCCTCTGAAGTCAGTGGCATTACAGTGGTGTAAATGAGAGGCGAATCATGCCCCAAGTATGTGCATGGCATTAAAGAATGATATACATGTTAACTTTCCAACAATGACATTCAACAATGTCCTAGACACAGCATACTGCTGTAAAAACAATAGTTAGACTCAAGAGCAGATTTAAGTTTCTGTTCTTCTGGCTAGAAGTTCTTGGGTCCAAAAGATATGACGCTTAAGCACCACAATTTAAATTTAAAAGAAAAACTAACATTTTTCTTGAAAGCTGCCCTCCAGGGTTGTGAACACCAGTGCTAACCTTTAAAATCTCGCTTTCTTAGGATAAGTAAAAAGGTGGTTCCAAAATAAAGGTGGATGTAAGGATGTGTCAGGACTCTGATCTGTGTACCATTTAGATTAGAGTCAAGTGCAGCAATGGGAATAGATAGAGAAAAGCATGCACACAAAAAATTGCACACTCTGCTCAACTTCAGGACTCGTCTCAGAATATTGCAGTTACTTTACACAGAGGAAATAAACTAGAAAGCCATCTACCAGCAAACTATTTTTTAACATTCATTTTATTGCTGTAGAAATTTTAGTTTTTATAAAAACACTCAGATCACAGGATACATAGATATTGAGGCTGGTTGCAAGTCTCATCAGCTGTACCAGAGTATAGCATGAAGTTGCTTCTGCACAGTGTGTAATAGTTCCATAAATAGCTAATTATACTCAAAAAGCCAAGGTCAGAGCAATCAAGTAAAATTATTCACATCATTTTTGTCAGTACCTGGAGGTTGAGCAAAAATGTACAATGCATGGCTCCTGACAGAAACAAATGACTGACAAGTCTAAACTACATCTGCAACATACCTAAGGAAACTAGATAATTACAAGGAAATATTTTGACTTAAGGAGCAAGAGTTTTCCAAATATTTAGTAGAAGGTCTGATCTGATCATGCAATAGTAAAGGACATTGAATTATAAAGGAGAAGCTCAATGAATAAAATTTAACTTCTGTGCAACTAAAGTATCAATTGTATACTGTGCCTACTCCCCCAAACATCTGACCTAAATTTTAAGGAAACAGGCTAAATTCAGACAAATGTAATTCCTGGTAAAAGAATACCTTTACAACAAGGAGGTATGCTGGGTGAATGTGTAATCAGCACTCCATTTCACATGCATTTCTGAAGCAAAGATATTTAGTAGTGTTATTGTAGGAACAGAGTGATTTATGCCAAATTTTCTCTACAGTAATTTGTTTCAATAGATGTCTGACCAGGTGCAATCCTTTACATAAATTCTCCATCTCAGTGAGGTTCTTAGAAACTGGGAAAAGAGTTCATATAGGACTAGCTACAGATTAACCTATATTTTCTACAAAGCAGTGATGCCTGAATTGCTACAGGCTCACCTTATTTAGAAACAAGAGCACTTGCATTTGCAATGATAATTTTTTGCACTATTACATTACACAATGACTTGAGGTGGGTAGGAGTTTAAACATTGCATCTTCATTTTATACAGAAGCCCACTGGTCAGTGAATGCACTATAGTGATAAAGACATTCATCACATAGAAACACAAGCTCACTGTTCAGAGAGTTTTATATGGTCAGATCTTTAAGAATTCTCCCAAATGCAGGATGTGGAAGTATGAGGGCATTAGGTGATCTATTGACATGTTCACTTTTAAATGACATTAAAAAAGACTCTCTCCCAGAAAACTGTCACATCAATCACCACAGTTCATGAGATTTTTAATCCGTTTGATTACCTCCTAAATGGGCCATGTTTGCATTCATGAGCGGACTACGTGAATTTAAACAAATTAAGTGTACTGGGTATATTTGGAGTATGGAAAAGAATACTGCTCAAAACGTACTGCGTATGTCTGTATGCCAATTGCTATCCATAACAGACTACAAGTTATGCTGTGGTAACATCTTATAGTAGCTATGCATGCAGCTAGGGTTGACTAAAATTCTTAAATATATCTCTGCTTTCAGTAGGTCTATTTTATGGGGAAAACAGGAGAAAATTCTGTTAACCATTTGATTTTCTGTTTGTTTAACATTCTGTATAACTGGGTATTTTTTCCTTAAAATAATTTCGGTTAAGAGCAAACACATACTTCCACCAATTAGCAATACAGCATAGTAATATTTTCTTGGAAACTTAGGACTTACTTGCGAGACAATGCACTGAATATCTCAGAGGGAAGTGTATAGAGAATTTTATATAAACTAGAGTGAGATCAGTGTAAAAACTGGAATTTATAACCATTAGCAGAAATGCCAGCTGCTCATAATGTCCACAATATACACATACACACACGTTTCTGAAAGTTAATTATGCAACTGTTGGTGCCAGTCTGCTTATAAAGGAAATGCTACTGAGGCACAGTCTTCTTACAAAAAGTGGGCATGAAGGCTTCATTATTAGGTGTTCAACAACGATCCTCAGCTCTGTGAAAAGAGTCCTGAAAATAATAAAACAATTCAGAAATATATTTACATCACAGCTGTGTTGATCAGCAGTTATTAAATCTCAAAGCACTCTTCAATTCAATTATTCAAGATTCTCATATTCGATCCCAAAAGTAGCTAGAAAGCATCTGAGGACAACTTAGTGTAATAATTTTATGTGAGAGAGAAATGTTCAGTGTGGACCTGAGAATTTTTGCCCCTGAAATTCTTCAGGTTTTTAAAATAGCTTTTGCAAGCTACTTCAAACTTAAAAGGCAGCCTCAGACAAAAAGGGGGAGCACCATGAAAGAAAGGGGATAGTTTTTTGCAAGGGGAGAGAGGTGGTGGTGGTGTAGAAGGTGCAAACAACAGAGCAAAGAGATACCAAGAAAGAAAGACACAAGCCCACGTTCTAGAACCTCTTTCCCCTCCTCCAGGAAGAAAAACTGCATGGCAACACTCTCACAACAGAAACAACTCAGAAGATCCTATAAGTACCAGGGAAATCCCAATTCATTTCTTCAGGGCACATACAATTAAGCAGATGAATCAAATATAATGCTGCACTGTTTTAAAGGATTTTTTAAGATATCAAGGATTGAAATGCTTTCCTGGATTTCTGCTGAAAGGCATCAATTGCAAAATGGAATGATTGATTTCTTGTCGTATACTGTACTTTTGAGGTTTTGGTTTTTAAACTAGTCTATGGTCACAAAACCCATCCTGGAACTGAGGAGCTTCCCTTCACAAAAAGCTTATCTAAAAACGGCCATGGGAAAACTTTTCACAGTATATTACTTGTACAACTACAATTTAGTGAAGGAGAAGAGCAACCTCCCATTTATGGTGCTGTTTGGAAAATGTAATTTTGAATTAGGGGTTGTTTTTTTTAGCCCATTTACATATGAATTACATTTCTAGCATGTAACATTTTAGCATACTACTGTGCAGAAGTTTTAATACATTAATTAATTCTCAAATCAACGTAATGCTTACCGGCAGTATGGATTTCTACGGGAGGAATAACGCAACGTAAGAAATCTATAGTAAATGAAAGGCTGAAGCAAACTCCCCTGGCCACTGAAAGGAAAGGAAAAAATTGTTCTGAGTTTTGTCATCAAACTCAATATGTTTTGCAATGAGAAATAAGGAAACTCCATATATTTTATATTTTGAGGATAGTCAGATGATCACATTCGTTTGAGAATCCAGATTTGACAACAAAAAGCAATAAGATATCTTATTCATATTCATATCCACTAAGGCTGAAAATTATAAAATAAAAAGCAACAACTGCATGCTACCCCATAATTGAAATTTTAAAAACACAACAAAGGAAACGCAGCATTACTGTTCTCACATTAAAATTAGCATTTATAAATAAGTGCTTTATGTGCCCAATTTTCAAGATGTGACAAACACAGAAGTGAATGCAAATGCCTATCTAGTTTGAACAGGAAATTCCATGTATGTGCTTGCAAACTGGTATTCAACTGGCCAGGTACATGCATAAATACTTGATTTGCATGTCCGATTATGGAAATTGCTTGAGACACTAAGCATGGCATTTTGAGTCCTTTCCACAGACGCTATTCTTCACAACACCCCTGCACGCTGTCAAAATGCATACTAAGGCTTAAAAGTCAATTCTATATACAAGATACTACATGTACCTAATGGGGTTTGGCAGTGGTTATTCTGGGACAACACAAGTTTACTACATTTTACAAACTTTGCATGAACTTGTTCATCATTAAATTCTTTGCTACAGTATTTCACACATTTTTACACTGCAATAAAACACTAACAGCTGGCCCACATCAGTGGACTTGGGCTCGTGCGGCTCAGGCTGCAAAGCTGCTGTGTAGATGGCAAAGCCCAGACGATTACAGAGCAACTTTACAGGCCCAGGCCAGCCATGGGTGTTTTATTGCTCTGTAGACATACCCCCAGGGTTTTATTTAGTGGTAAGAAATGCGGCATCCTGATTTAATTTCAGTGGATGGAAAATACAATCTACCACATGTGTAGCTTAATATCAATGCAATCTGATTTGTGAAAGCTTGCTCATATATTGTTACATTAAGACAGAGGGGGGCAAACTACATCCAGCCCGCAGGACCCTTCCCTCTGGCCCCCGAGCTCCGGACAGGGAATAGGGTCAGCACAGTCTTGCAGAGGAGCCAGCCCAACTCCCCAGCAGTGCGGTGAGCAGGGTAGAGGCTAGCCCCTGGCCCCTCCTTTTCTGCTCCCCTCCCTCCCTGCCTCCCTCGCAGTCACAGTTCCCCCAGCACCTGGGCAGTGTGGCTGCAGCTCCGGCCGGATGGCACAGCTATAGCGCTGCCAAACCTGGTACTCCAGGATGGCATGGTCGGGGGCAGGGAGCAGGGGGGTGGCCCTGCTGCCAGAGACTGGGGCAGAGCAAGCCAGGGCCCTCCTCCACC
This sequence comes from Lepidochelys olivacea, assembly GCF_965140295.1. Lineage (NCBI taxonomy): Eukaryota > Metazoa > Chordata > Testudines > Cheloniidae > Lepidochelys > Lepidochelys olivacea. Next base: position 102,649,154 of record NC_140414.1, read on the forward strand.
TCCAGCATGCTTGGCTCAGTCCCCAGCAGCCAAGCCCAGACAGGGAGCAGCCAAAATGAGCAGGGGAAATGCACAGGGAAAGGACTGAGCCCCCTTTTTCCCCATCCCACAGATAACTTGGGGCAAGGAGAGCAGGGAGGGTTGGATGGGGGGCCCAAGGAGCAGTCAGGAGGTGGTGAGCATGGGAGATTGGATAGGGGCGGGGGGTCCCGAGGATGGTGAGTACGGGGGATTGGATAGGGGACAGGAGTCCTGGGGGGATGGTCAGGGGGCAGAGCAGGGGTATTTGGATAGGATGCGGGAGTCCCAGGGGGCAGTCAGGGGTCGGGAGCGGGGGGGGTTGGATGGGGGCGGGGGCCAGGCCACGCCTTGCTGTTTAGGGAGGTATAGCCTCCCCCAGCCTTCCCTACCCAGCCCTCCATACAATTTCTGTACCCGATGTGGCCCTAGGGCCAAAAAGTTTGCCATCTCTGCATTAAGAGCTCTGAAAATAATAAACTATATGCAAGACTATTTTTCAGTAAACTGGATTTCTTTAAATATTTGAAAGGCATCTTTATCCCATGAACTATGGAAATTTGAAGTGTAAAATAAATTGAGCTGCAGTGGGGGAAAAAACATGCATTTAAAAAAACCAAGGCGCGTCCGTGTGCTTTATACTGGTTTTAAGAAGTCCAAAAGGAGATGAGATGTTTTAAAATGTTACTTTTAGACCAGATCTCAAATGATTTTTAAAATAATTTCAGCATCTGAAAATAGGGTTTCCTAATCAGTTAGACAAACACTATGTTGTATGACTGTGACTAAAGACAGCAACTGCATATCTCTGCACCATGTCCAAGAAAAGCTACATTAAGCACATTCCCTTCCTTTTTGCGTAACAGCTAGATAGGCTCATTATGGTCTACACCAGGATCAGCTCACCTAAGATATGTTTTCTCCAGCACAAGCCACATTCCCCTCTTGAATTTAAGTCTAACTTTCTACAACTACGGCATAATATTTTGAGTAATAGTAATCTTCAGAGGTAGCTATCCTTAAAAAAACCACCACCACCAAAACGGTAGTATAGCTAATTTTCCTGTACATTTTATAGAACAGAGCTCTTTAATAGGTCATTCTTTGGCTCACAAAGCATCAAGGAACACACAGTGTAAAAGGATCTACTCAGACCATTTGCCACACTAAAGGTAGGCATGAGTTCTCATTTGACTTCATAAGTGTGCTCAGCCTGTCAAAATGAGGAATGAGACTTGCTAGATACAATTCTTCAGAGGACATCTCAGAAAGTCCACTATGCCCTTCCTAAAGATTTAAATCTCATTTTTAAGAGGTAATTCCTCAAACTGGCTGGTTGATGTAGCCAGAGGAACAACAAAAATCTAAGTTATATGTACATGAAGAATGGGTTGGAAGAAATCCTTCCAGATTTTCCGCCTGTGTACTAAGAAATGTTCATGAAGATCCCCCTCTTTCTGCTAGAACCTGGAGATGAATGGAAAATGCATTTTCTGTGTACAGACTGAGGCAGAGTCATTGATTTGATATCTATGAGAAATTTAGTCACATTTCACCAAAGCTAAGCGTGCTGCCAAAAAAAAAAAAAAAAAGTATACGGTTGCTCAGAGACTATGTTGCCCTCCAGTAGTAAAATAGGAGAGGCATAGAATGGATGCTGAAGTGCTAGCTTTTAACTTCTACCTGCTTAGCTACACAATCCTATAAATATTTCACATCCTAATCAAGCCTTTAAAGATCATGAAACTATGCAGAGATTGATTTGGGGGTTTGTTTAAAAAATACAAACAAAGATTTACTTGGTCTTGGTGCATCTGCCTTGTATCTTGTGACAACTTTAGATAGTAAATTTGCTGACTGAAGAATTTATTGGACTCTTGATTTAGTCACTTGTTAGAATTCATTGCCCAACATTGTGCACCCACATGCTATGCACTGATTAAGGTTGTGATGTTGCACTTCATTATGATTTTATAAAAATATGCTAATAAGAACATAAGAACATCCCTACTGGATCAGACCAAAGGTCCATCTAGCCCAGTATCCTGTCTTCCAACAGAGGCCAGTGCCAGGTGCCCCAGAGGGAATGAACAGAACAGGTAATCATCAAGTTATCCATCCCCCGTCACTCATTCCCAGCTTCTGGCAAACAGAGGCTTGGGACACCATTCCTGTCCATCCTGGCTAATAGCCATTGATGGACCTATCCTCCGTGAATTTATCTAGTTCTTTTTTGAACCCTGTTATGGTCTTGACCTTCACAACATCCTCCAGCAAGGAGTTCCACAGGTTGACTGTGTGTTGTGTGAAGAAATACTTCCTTTTGTTTTAAACCTGCTGCCTACTAATTTAATTTGGTGACCCCTAGTTCTTGTTATGAGAAGTAGTAAACCACACTTCCTTATCTACTTTCTCTACACCAGTCATGTTTTTGTAGACCTCAATCATATCTTCCCTTAGCTATCTCTTTTCCAAGCTGAAAAGACCCAGTCTTATTAATCTCTTCTCATACGGAAGTTGTTCCATACCCCTAATCATTTTTGTAGCCCTTTTCTGAACCTGAACCTTTTCCAATATATCTCTTTTGAGATGGGACGACCACATCTGCACAAAGTATTCAAGATGTGGGCGTACCATGGATTTATAGAAAGGCAACATATTTTCTGTCTTATCTATTCTTTTTAACTGCCACTGCACATTGAGTGGATGTTTTCAGAGAACTATCCACAATGGCTCCAAGATCTCTTTCTTGAGTGGTAACAGCTAATTTAGACCCCATCATTTTATACATATAGTTGGGATTATGCTTTCCAATGTGCATTACTTTGCATTTATCAACATTAAATTTCATTTGCCATTTTGTTGCCCAGTCACCCAGTTTTGAGAGATCCTTTTGTAGCTCTTTGCAGTCTGCCTGCGTCTTAACTATCTTTAGTAATTTTGTATCATCTTCAAATTTTGCCACCTCACTGTTTACCCCTTTTTACAGATCATTTATGAATATGTTGAATAGGACTAGTCCCAGAACAGACCCTTGGGGGACACCACTATTTACCTCTCTCCATTCTGAAAACCGACCATTTATACCTACCCTTTGTTTCCTATCTTTTAACCAGTTACCAAATCATGAGAGCACCTTCCCTCTTATCCTGTGGCAGCTTACTTTGCATAAGACACTTTGGTGAGGGACCTTGTCAAAGGCTTTCTGAAAATCTACGTACACTATATCCACTGGATCCCTTTGGTCCACAAGCTTGCTAACCCCCTCAAAGAATTCTAGTAAATTGGTGAGTCATGATTTCCCTTTACTAAAACCATGTTGACTCCTCCTCAACAAATTATGCTCATCTATATGTCTGACAATATTTATTTTTATTATAGTTTCATTCAGTTTGCCCGGCATTGAAGTTTGGCCTACACGCCTGTAATTGCCGTGATCACCTCTGGAACCCTTTTTAAAAACTGACATCACATGAGCTATCCTCCAGTCATCTGGTACAGACGCTGATTTAAATGATAGGTTACAGACTACAGTTAGTAGTTCTGCAATTTCACATTTGAGTTCCTCCAGAACTCTTGGGTGAATACCATCTGGTCCTGGTGACTTATTGCTGTTTAATTTATCAATTTGTTCCAAAACCTCCTCTAATGACACCTCCATCTGGGACAGTTCCTCAGATCTGTCACCTAAAAAAATGGCTCAGGTTTGAGAATCTCCCTCACATCCTCAGCTGTGAAGACCGATGCAAAGAATTCATTTAGTTTCTCCGCAATGGCTGTATTGTCCTTGAGTGCTCCTTTAGCACCTTGATCATCCAGTGGCCCCACTGGTTGTTTAGCAGGGTTCCTGCTTCTAATGTACTTTAAAAAAAATTGCTGTTACTTTTTGAATGTTTGGCTAACTGTTCCTCAAATTCTTTTTTGGCCTTCCTAATTGTATTTTTACACTTTATTTGCCAGTGTTTATGCTCCTTTCTATTTTCCTCACCAGCATTTAACTTCCACTTTTTAAAGGATGCCTTTTTGCCTCTCACTACTTCTTTTACTTTGTTGTTTAGCCACAGTGGCTCTTCTTTGGTTCTCTTACTATGTTTTTTAATTTGGGGTATACATTTAAGTTGAGTCTCGATTATGGTGTCTTTAAAATATTTCCATGCAGCTTGTAGAGATTTCACTTTTGGCACTGTACCCTTTAATTTCTGGGTAACTATCCTCCTCATTTTTGTATAGTTCCCCTTTCTGAAATTAAATGCTACAGTGTTGGGGCACTGTGGTTTTCCTGCCACCGAGATATTAAATTTAATTAAATTATGGTCACTATTACCAAGCAGTCCAGCTATATGCACCTCTTGGACCAGATCCCGTGCTCCACTTAGGACTAAATCAAGAATTCCCTCTCCTCTGGTGGGTTCCAGGACCAGCTACTCCAAGAAGCAGTCATTTAAGGTGTCAAGAAACTTTATCTCTGCATCCCATCCTGAGGTGACATGTAGCCAGTAAATATGGGGATAACTGAAATCCCGCATTATTATTATTGAGTTTTTTATTTTAATAGCCTCTCTAATCTCCCTGAGCATTTCACAGTCACTATCACCATCCTGGTCAGGTGGCCGGTAATATATCCCTACCGCTATATTCTTATTAGAGCATGGAATTTCTATCAATAGAGATTCTATGGTAGTTTGATTCATTTATGATTTTTACTTCATTTGATTCTACGCTTTTTTCCCACATATAATGCCACTCCCCCACCAGCACAACCTGTTCTGTCCTTCCGATATATTTTGTACCTTGGTATTACTGTATCCCATTGATTATCCTCATTCCACCAAGTTTCTGTGATGCCTGTTATATCAATATCCTCATTTAATATGAGGCACTACAGTTCACACATTATTTAGACTTCTAGCGTTGGTATATAAGCACTTTAAAAACTTGTCTCCTTTTAGCTGTCTGCCATTACGCAACGTAATTGAATGGGACTCTTATTTGACTGTTTCTGATCAGACCCTGCCTGTATTTTATCATTTTCCATCCTCTGGTCCTCACGAGGACAAAGACATTCTCTATTAATAGATCCTCCCCACCTGTTGGCTTTCTCCCCGGCCTTAGTTTAAAAACTGCTCTACGACCTTTTCAATGTTAAGTGCCAGCATTGGGTTTAGATGGAGCCCATCCTTCCTGTATAGGCTCCCCCTTTCCCAAAAGTTTCCCCAGTTCTTAATAAATCTAAACCCCTTCTCCTTAGACCATTGTCTCATCCACGCAGTGAGACTCTGCAGTTCTGCGTGTTTAACTGGCCCTGCGCGTGGAACTGTGAGCATCTCAGAGAATGCTACCATGGAGGACCTGGACTTCAATCTCTTACCTAGCAGCCTAAATTTGGACTCCAGGACCTCTCTCCTATCCTTCCTATGTCATTGGTACCTATATGTACCATGACCACCAGCTCCTCCCCAGCACTACATATAAAAGTCTGTCTGGATCTCGAGAGATCCGCAACCTTTGCACCAGGCAGGCAAGTCACCATGCAGTTCTTCCAGTCATCACAAACCCAGCTAGCTACGTTTCTAATGATTGAATCTCCCATTACTCATAGAATCATAGAATATCAGGGTTGGAAGGGACCTCAGGAGGTCATCTAGTCCAACCCCCTGCTCAAAAGCAGGACCCGTCCCCAATTAAATCATCCCAGCCAGGGCTTTGTCAAGCCTGACCTTAAAAACTTCTAAGGAAGGAGATTCCACCACCGAGAATAGTCTAGAACCATCCTCTCTGGAATCACCTCTCAGGTAGTTGAAAGCAGCTATCAAATCCCCCCTCATTCTTCTCTCCCGCAGACTAAACAATCCCAGTTCCCTCAGCCTCTCCTCATAAGTCATGTGTTCCAGACCCCTAATCATTTTTGTTGCCCTTCGCTGGACTCTTTCCAATTTATCCACATCCTTCTTGTAGTGTGGGGCCCAAAACTGGACACAGTACTCCAGATGAGGCCTCACCAATGTCGAATAGAGGGGAACGATCACGTCCCTCGATCTGCTCGCTATGCCCCTACTTATACATCCCAAAATGCCATTGGCCTTCTTGGCAACAAGGGCACACTGCTGACTCATATCCAGCTTCTCGTCCACTGTCACCCCTAGGTCCTTTTCCGCAGAACTGCTGCCTAGCCATTCAGTCCCTAGTCTGTAGCTGTGCATTGGGTTCTTCCGTCCTAAGTGCAGGACCCTGCACTTATCCTTATTGAACCTCATCAGATTTCTTTTGGCCCAATCCTCCAATTTGTCTAGGTCCCTCTGTATCCTATCCCTGCCCTCCAGTGTATCTACCACTCCTCCCAGTTTAGTATCATCCGCAAATTTGCTGAGAGTGCAATCCACACCATCCTCCAGATCATTTATGAAGATATTGAACAAAACCGGCCCCAGGACCGACCCCTGGGGCACTCCACTTGACATGGAGCCATTGATCACTACCCGTTGAGCCCGACGATGTAGCCAACTTTCTACCCACCTTATAGTGCATTCATCCAGCCTGTACTTCTTTAACTTACTGACAAGAATACTGTGGGAGACCGTGTCAAAAGCTTTGCTAAAGTCAAGAAACAATACATCCACTGCTTTCCCTTCATCCACAGAACCAGTAATCTCATCATAGAAGGCGATTAGATTAGTCAGGCATGACATTCCCTTGGTGAATCCATGCTGACTGTTCCTGATCACTTTCCTCTCATGTAAGTGCTTCAGGATTGATTCTTTGAGGACCTGCTCAATGATTTTTCCGGGGACTGAAGTGAGGCTGACTGGCCTGTAGTTCCCAGGATCCTCCTTCTTCCCTTTTGTAAAGATTGGCACTACATTAGCCTTTTTCCAGTCATCCGGGACTTTCCCCGTTCGCCACGAGTTTTCAAAGATAATACCTGTCTCTTCCTAATAGCTGGAGTTCCCTCCCCCAGAGAGGTATCCTCAGTGTGAGAAAAAAAACACATCATCATCTGGAAGGAGGGTCCCAACTACGGGATTGTTTCCCTCTGCTCCAGTTAGCTGCTCTCCTTCTCTGGGACTTTCATCCTCCTCAACAGCACAGAGGCTGTCAGACCAGGGGTGGGACCATTCTACTGTGTCCCAGAAAGTCTTATCTATGTACCTCTCTGTCTCCCTCAGCATCTCCAGTTCAGCCACTCTGGTCTCCAAAGACCATACATGGTCTCTGAGCGCCAGGAGCTCCTTGCACAGAATGCAAACATATGCCACCTGCCCATAGGACAGGTAATCATACATGCTGCATTGGGTGCAATAAACTGGGTAACACCCACTCTGTTGCTGGACTTCTGCCTGCATTCTCCTTTTACTCCTGCAGCTGGTTCCTTTGTTGTTGTTTTGTTTATATCAATGGGGTGTTTTTGGCTTTTAAGTTTAAAGACTGTTGAGTTCTAGCCCCAGCTCACACTCCCCCTGTAAACTCCCTCGCAAAACTCCCATTAGCCACTCCTGTTCGCGAGCTCCTCTGGTTGCTTAGGAGCGAGTGTGATATATGAGTGTGAATATAATGTAAATGGAATATGCTTATGCAAAAGGTCTCTTGTAAGGTATCATTACAAAGCTTATAATCTACTGAGTATGGTCATCCTATTTGTATGAATGTATCATTCTTGTATCTAAACTAGAAATATGAAATATAACTCTGAGGTCCTATTGTAATTATGCAAAGTGTGGGCCATTAATGGTGGTTTGAAATCTTGATGGCTCCCATCAACTAGGACAACTGGTTGTAAATGGCTCTGTTTACTTGCAAGCCTTCCTGTAAGTCAGGCCACAAGAATGAAAGCTTGGGAGAGTCTCACAGGACATGTGACCATGTCACCTGGTACTGGAATCCATTTAAAACCTGGGGCTTTTCCATTTAGAAGGAGGGGTGCGGACCCAGAGACACAAAAGATTCCCGCTTTGTGCCAAAGCTATATAAAGGGGTGAAACAGAACAAAGGAGGTTCCAGTCATGAGAAATCCCCTAGCTACCACCTGAGCTGGAACAAGGACTGTACTGAGGAAAAGGATTGGGCCCAGACTCGGAAGGAGTCCAGTCTGTGAAAGAAGCTTATTGGAACATCTCTGAGGGTGAGATTTCATCTGTAATCAGTTTCTTAATGTATTGGGCTTTGACTTGCGTGTTTTGTTTCATTTTGCTTGGTAACTTACTTTGTTCTGTCTGCTATTACTTGGAACCACTTAAATCCTACTTTTTATTCTTAATAATATAACGTTTTGCTTATTAATTAACCCAGAGTAAGTAATTAATACCTGGGGGAGCAAACAGCTGCACATCTCTCTCTATCAGTGTTATAGAGGGCAGACAATTTATGAGTTTACCCTGTATAAGCTTTATACAGAGTAAAATGGATTTATTTGGAGTTTGATTCTGATTAGGAACTGGGTGTTGGGGTGCTAGACACAGGAGCACTTCTTAAGCTGTTTTCGGTTAAGTCTGCAGCTTTGGTGCGTGTGGTTCAAACCCTGAGTCTGTGTTGGAGCAGACTGGCTCGACAAGGCAGGGTTCTGGGACAAGGCAGGGAAAGCCTATGGCTCAAGTCTCAGAATGACCTGTGTGTGGATAGACCCCTATGGAGGACCTCCCTGCATGGAACCCCACTGACGTCAACTTTAATGGATAGGCTTGTAGCCTCTATACTGAAGTTGATAGGGCTCTACAGAGATGCAAGGAGATAGGCCTTCAATCATAAATCAAGACCTTCAATCAAATTCTTCAGACTGGGGCCATGACTGCTTCTGGCCACATTTCCTAGCACAGTGAGGTCCCAACCTTATTTAGACTTTTAAGTGCTCTACTTAAATAAAAGCATCAGTTGTTTGTTTGTAAAGCTAAAATCCCACCTAGCTTACCACTGCCATGTGTTCCATTACACTGACCAAAGTTCATCAGCTCTACCCAATCAATTAATGTACGGTCAAATCCCAGTTTCTGGTATTCAAACAAAACACACAAAAACATACACAACACAATGCATTTAAAGTCTATTTCTGTGATCAATGATAAAATGGCAAAAATTCACTTTGATTTAGCAGAATGTATGAAATTAAAGTAATTTAACTTTGTCAGATGTTTATCTAGAAGAAATGAAACGCATCTGTCTCTATAAACAAGCTACAGAACAAATCCTGCAATGAGCTTCACACAGGCTCCACACCTGTACCCAGGTAGAACTAACTGCAAGATTGAGGCCTGGGGTAGGAAATGTTCAAGTATGGAAGTCAATATATTAGAAAATGTTTTCTGTAGTTCTTACCTAAGAAGCATAAAAACTGTAGCTGGCATCAGGAAAATTTCATTGCAAGCAATGAATTTCAGAATATTTTGTTGGTTAGCATTTAGTTTCTCTAAAAGACTTCTCAGAAAAGGCAGACTATTCAAACCTCTTGCCTTTAGAAAGGGAAACAATAGTTAGAGTCAGTTAGGTTGTCAGGTTCTGTTCTTGCTCTAGTTTTAACTCAAACACTCAAATGACAGTCAGCCATACTAATTTCAGCAACTTTTGAGACCCTGCCTAGTTACTTGAAAACTAATAAGATTCTAGGATCCTCTAAAGGATACTTCAAATATAGGGTTCTTGTAGAAAGGAGAAGCATTGCAAAAAAAAAATACCCCACATTTACATACTTCCCAAACAATTAATCCTAACACCCTCTGTGAAAGGCAATTAACATCTTCCACTTTCCAGATTTATCCACAAGACATATGAAGAAAAGATGTGATTTTGGGAAAAGAAAAAATCCAGTTTTAGCCTTTTCCACTTTAGTTACAGATGCCACAGCGATGGCCAATAGCTTTATTCTGATCACTAGAACGAAACATGCACCAGTAGCATATGGAAAATTTAATTTTTGAAAAAAAAAAATTCCAAAGGAGAAAGTGTGTGTGTTATATAAATAAAACAACATTGTGAGAATTTGGAGCTGAGAAGCAGCTTCTTTAAATATTGTTTTGCTTTCCAACTTCATTTTAAGCACTTTGCTGTTTCACCTACTGAAACAGCACTTGTCTAAGTGCAGCTGGAAGTGGGTCCAGATGCAACCCACCATAATCTGTTGGAGTCATCTATCTCAAGTATTTCTGCATAGTAGGCAAATGTGGAAGTCATTTGCTTCCATATGGATAGTAACTGGAGAGAGGAAAAAAAAAAAGCACAAAGCTTGAATAGGATTAACATATTCTAAAGTACTGGTATTGAATCAACGCAAGCTGGCTAGCAAGATGAGCACCTCAAATTAAGAAACGTGTCTGTGTGTCAGGAGGTTAGACCATCCAACTATATTTATTATGCAAAAATTAAATTGATTGGGTTCTCAACTTTACCATATTGTGACCCCACATTTGGAACACAAAAGCGTTTCAAGACCACTCCCCCATCTAGCCATAAAGAAAGACGATAATCACAACCCTTTGAAATGTGTTTACAACCCCTAGGTACAAGCCATTTTACAACAAAAGGTACTGAGCAATATATTGCACCATACTTACATCAATAACCTTCTTTGTATATGTGGCAGCATGAAGCAACGAGAACAGCAGAACTGGGAAAATACTCACTGAAGCAAGCAATAAGGAAAATTATAGGCCAGAAAGTATTTCAATACATTTATTCTGAATGATTAATATCATGCCAGCATATCTATATAATACAGTTGTTATAGCATGAAGTATAGCATTACCCTTAGCAAGAAGTTTTCAAAATCAGCAACAGTTGTACAGAGCTCAGAGATATGTATATGTATAGCAGTTCTCTCTATAGCTATGTTTCCTTCTGAAAAAAATAATATTAAAGAGGATGGGTGCATAATCAGATAGCAGCCTCTTTTGTGGTGTTCTGAAAAGACTTAACTGAACTAGTTTTAACTGTGAGACAGACATCACACACAGCTGTATTACTGGTGACCCAGACATTTCTTGCTGTGTTTTGTTTCCATCAAGGATTTTGGGCAAGTCACTTAATCTCCTCATACCTTGGCTCTCCATCCACAAAGTGGGAATAATAATCCTTCCTTTCTTTCACCCTTTCTTGTCTATATAAATCATAAACTTTGTCTAGCATAATGCGGTTCTGCTCTCAAATGAGACTTCGAGGCACTACAGTAACAGAAAAAAGTTATCAGCCAGACAAAGTCAGCAAATGGAGTTTACATTTTTCTTCCGGAGATGAGTCAATGGAATGAATTTGGGAAGGTATCTAGTTTCTTGCTGTGGTGACAATACACTTTTTATGATCAACCTTTACAACAGATACTGAAATGTAACAGGTGTAAGGGGCGTAAACTAAATTCCACAAAGCTCTCTTGTTCCTAATACCTGAGACAGATTATTACAGCCTGGCATCTCTACTCTCTAGAAGTCAATTTGAATGTTGAAGTAGAGCAAAATACATTCCAGACCTGCTTTCTGGTATTGTTGTTACAGTGTGCATTCAAAACTTCATTCTGAAGCCAAGGTCACAGAACTGTAAATTAAAGTCCTTTGTGTAACTGACCAAGTGTCTGGCGCTGAAGTGAAGGAAAGGGCGCTTATCTTAGTGTAAACTGACTGCTCAGAGTCTGAAGTGTTAACAGAAGATGGACAGAGTGCACACAGATTAAACAAGGTGTTAAAGATAGTTATTCAAAAGCTAGTCTGTACTGTCAAAGTATCACAATCCTAACATATAGTACTTAATGGTCAGGATTTTTTTTTTTCCCCATAAAAAAGTTTACTCTGGTATATACTTGACTCTAAGAGCCACTACAGCATAAACTGGAAACAGTGAAAGCATGAAATCCCTAAAGAATGATTTACAATGCTGTTTTAGACAAAGAATGGCATCACACTTCCTACTAAAATACTATACTTCACAGTCCCCCACCACAGCACACAGAGCTTCTACTGGTTCAAGATGGCAGAGTTAGATGTCTCTGCTGCCAGGCACATCTTAGTACAGCGAAACAATAAATAAAATAGGTAAATATGAAGAAGGAAGAATCACTTACTAAATTCCTGTTGCTTGTCATCAAGCTGAAAGCTACTATTCTAAAATTCTCATTAATACAGTGAAAATAAACTTATCTAAGTAGAAACCTCAATAGCTCAAATCAATCGTTTAATTTGGTACCTAGATAATTCACACGTAGCCCACAGTGGTAGTGACAGAGATATTACCATCCGATGGCTGTTCAATGGATTACATGAAATGAGTTTGTTGCATCACGGCCATAGTTCCTGAGTCTCCGCAAAAAAAAAAAACAATAATTGCCTGGAAGCAGAAATGTACATTCACCATAAAAGTGGTCACTCCAGGTAAGGGCCACATGGGAGAGATTCACTATATTGACTATCCTTAAAGCTAAGTTTTTGTCACAGATATTTTTAATAAAAAAGTCAGGAACAGATCACAGGCAATAAACAAAAATTCAAAGAAACCTGTCCCTGACTTTCACTAAAAATATCCCTGACAAAATGGGGAGGTGAGTTCAGCACCCACTGCTACTGGAGCTCTGGGGTCCCCCACTGCTGCAGTGAATGGGAGCTCTAGGGTCCTGGGGGTAGAGCAGCTCTGGGGGGCCCTGCTGCCCGCAGCAGCAGGGAGCTCCAGGGGGTTCCCCACCACCTGTGACTAGTGGGAGCTCTAGGGCGGGGGGGGGCTGAGCTGGGCTCCTGCAGGGTCCCTTTGCCCCAGCAGCTAAGAGTTTAGGGGGCTCCCCACCACCACTGGGCAACTGCAGGGGTTCCCCCCCACCACTCCCACGGGTTTCTCCCACCAGGGCAGGGACTGGGAGTTGCGGGGGGTCCAGCTGGGAGCTCCAGCCCTGGGGCAGAAAATGTCATAGAGGTCAACAGAAGTCATAGATTTCATGACTTCTGTGACCTCCATGACATAATCATAGCCTTAACTATGCTGTATGTTCTATGGATAGCAGCCCCCACTTTAGTTTTAAATCCATTTCTCAAATCACAATGAAGACTGCTGTGGAAGAGAATAAAGTGTCACAGTCCTCACACATGGAGTAATGTTTAAGGTAATAATAATTAATAATATGTGAAAGAGTACTTAAAGGATACTTGTAACGGGATAAGAATTAACGAAGATGAGAGAATACAAAAGGTAGTGGCAGCTGTCTTCCAACAAAGCTTGGGCCAGGAATGCCCTGCTTAGCTGGAAATGTGGTAACCTTTGGTGTAGTCGAAGAGCACTGGTAAGTGCATTTGCTAGCAAGGCACGTTGATAAAAGCTAGCTGCTTCATGCAACCTGTAAATTATCAGAGGAGAGGTTACCATACAAACCATCCTCCCTTAAGGATTGCATCATAACTGCACAATACTTGAAGCTATTTCTACTATCACAGCCAAGACAATGATTAGTATCAATTTGTTTTAAAAAAATTAAAAAATGTTATGTTTACATAACATTGCTGATGTGTATAGCATTCAACATTACAGAACTACTGAAAACATTATTTCCATAGGAATACAGAAAAAAAAGCAGTCTTCCTAGTCAGTTCCAAGGAAACAAAATTAAAGATTTTTTTAGGAAAGAAGTTAAAAATAATTTTAATAAAATATCTAACAGCTTAAATTCTCAAACTGTTCTGGGGAAGTGAGTAAAAGTTAAAACTTAAGCTAAAAACAATCTGCACTCATTTCTTTACTACCTATGTAATCTTTGGGAAATTGAAAGCTTGCATAAGATAAAACTTAGTTATTTTGTAACATTCAAACAACTGAAAACAGTACAATACATACCCTAGAAGGGGCAGAACAAATAAAGCTGAACAGTAGACTGTGAACAAACGGGAAAGCCACATTGCTGTATCCAACTTGTTAGTCATCAGAAATTGCTATATTGAAAAGAAAAAACAAACAAAACCCCACAAGTTGGTGTCTAAACATTTAGTTACAGCCAAGCTGGACATTCTTTCCTATTTTCAGTAATGCATAGTTTATCAGGAGACTTCCTTTATATGCCAAGACCAAATTAGCTGCTATTAGCCTATAGAGAGTTTATTTTGCTACTTATATTGTAACTCAGTATAGAGCCAGTCTTGCAATAAGTTCTGATCAAATTAATTCTTGAGCCCAATTGACTCTCCCAAGTCTCTGTATGGATGCAAGCATCCACTTTCTTGGCTATGACCGAAATCTCTAGGGCCAGGTGCTCGGCCCAGGACTCTAAAGGTAGAAATGAGGGGAAGAACTTTTCTATTCTGGGACCAGTTGAGGCTGGTCTAAATTACATCAGCAGGAACAGTCTCCTAAGATGCATTTGATTGAGCAGAGATCGCTGGATCATTGCCATCTTGCGCTCTATCCGCACACCTTCCCACCCTAGACACGCTCAGTGTGCCAAAAGTGCTGTAAACAGGTAATGTGAAACCAATTTTATGCCACTCAGGGATTCCTATACATCAGGGGAAACCCCAAATGCCCCATTTAGAGCAGCCTTCCAGTTGGAAAAGCCTGGGGCAAAGATCTGGCCTGAATACCTGTGAAGAAGTTTGAAGATTAGTTCCCATCTCCATGCACTTGTTTTATTTCGTACACAGTGTAGATAATGTAGATGTGAGCTGGGACCATTAACCGTGAAATAATTATTGAATATTTAAAAATTACAGGTGTCTTTATTTTATGATCTGTTCACTTATTTGTATGTAATGGTTGCAATAGATGTGTACCATTGTATTTTAATTAAGAGATTTTGAAAAAGCATTTACAATGTGGTTTGTGATAAGAATTTTTGTTTCAATTTCAAATTACATTTTAATGAAGAGTTAATTCAGATTTAGGCATTCCCCTGCAATGTCATGAACTGAAACAGAGTGCCAGAGTGCATGTGAACCAGAAAGTGAAACTTATGTATTTTTCCTCTCAAAACTGATTGAAGTGTACAAAGTGAACAATTAAAACAAATGGTCAAATTAGATATTCATTTTTCTTTTTCACCAATATGAAGTTTTAGTAATACATGTAGTGTGCATATGGGTCAGTTTTACCTGTCAGTGATGTTGCTGGAATGGCAAACTATAAGAGGACATTAACACAATGAGATGGAAAAGGGATACTGTAAGAAAGAAGTCGACCCAAAGCCAAGACTAAACAGCTTGTCCAGCAGGAAATAAGGCATGTTTTTATAACCTTAACGGGGACAGCACAAGTTGTAGTTTTGAACATGTTAGCAGATCAAGGTGAACTCTAGGAGAGAATCTGAACCTTCACCAAGGAACACATGTTCAAAACTACAACTTGCCCTGTCTAGCACAGGATTTTCAAACATGCTAGCTATCACATTTAAAACATCTCCCTAGTTGTTTCCTAGTAGGGACAAGCCCTCACTGACAGGCAGAGGCCTCAGGGATTCTAGAAAATTGGAATATGATGGTTACAGAAAGCCTGGAAACAATTAGCACAACGGCTGGGGAGTGCAAGAAATAGAACTGCCTGAAGATGGTGGTGGAGGGAGGATGTGCAAGAGAGGAAAGTACTGTGGTTAAGGAATAGGCCCAGCAGCTCACAGAGAGGGTGTCTCTGTCTGTCCGTACAGCGCCGGGCACTGTGGGGCCCTGGGGCACCAGAACCAGTGACACCCCAAGTGGGGGCAGATCTGGGGGAGAATTCAGCTCGACACTGCGGGGCGAGGGGGAAACTTGGGAAAGGGCAAGAGAGAAATCGAGAAGGGGAGGGGCTGCTCACGGCGAGGCACCGGCGGGGCCCCGCCGCCAGGGCGGAGAGCGGACCCCAGCGCAGAGCACCGAGGGGACGGTCCGCCCGCCTGGGACAGGGCCGCCGGGGCCGCTCCTTACCACCGCTCCGCCGCCGGCGCCACCCTGCATGGGCCCGTTCTGCGCTGTATCCGCCATGGCCGGGCGCTCGGGACACGCTCTGCGGGGGAGAGAAAAGGACATGAGCCGGGGTGGCCCCACCGGCCGAGCGAGCCAGGGGCTCCAGGCACGGCCCCGCCGCTCCCCCGCGCCGCACCCAGCCCTCGGCGGGAGGAGCCCCAGGGGCCCGGGCCCGGGCCCGGCGCGCTCCAGGGCAGGGGGCACCTACCAGGCTGACCCGACACCGAAAGCACCCGGCAGGCAAGGGGGCGACAACCTGACAGGCGAGGCGGCCCCGACCCGGATGTAGCAAAGAATCAGTTCCGGGTTCGGCGCTGGGGCATGCTGGGTAACGTAGGCAGCGCTGGGAGGGCCGCCCCCGTTGCTGTTTGATGCTGCCGGAGCCGTCCCGCCCAGCGGGCCACGCGCAGTTCGCTAGGCAGCCCTTGTCGGCCAGGGGGCCTCTTCAGCGGGCTCTGATGACCGCAGACCTCGTGACACCCTCCCCCCGCTCCTGGGCCAAAACGTGTCATTGCCCGTAACAGCCAGTGACATCATGCTTGTGTCGCTCCTCTGTGACGTCGTAGCGATCACCTCTCCCCAGTGACATCACATTGATAATCTCACCTCCACCCCATGACATCCCAATGATCGCCTTACCCCAGTGATGTCACATCAATCACTTCACCTCTGCCACGTGACATCACTGCAATTGCTACACCTCCAACCTGATATCACGGTGATCACTTTGTCTCAGTGACAGCTCATCAACAAGTTAGCAGATCAACATGTTAACAAAAAGAAAAGGAGTACTTGTGGCACCTTAGAGACGAACCAATTTATTTGAGCATGAGCTTTCGTGAGCTACAGCTCACTTCATCGGATGCATGCCGTGGAAACTGCAGCAGACTTTATATACACACAGAGATCATAAAACAATACCTCCTCCCACCCCACTGTCCTGCTGGTAATAGCTTATCTAAAGTGATCATCAAGTTGGGCCATTTCCAGCACAAATCCAGGGGAGGTGGAGGGTGAGAAAACCTGGATTTGTGCTGGAAATGGCACCAACTCTAAGGTGCCACAAGTACTCCTTTTCTTTTTGCGAATACAGACTAACACGGCTGTTACTCTGAAACCAACATGTTAACAGATCACCTTTCCACCCCATGACATTACATCAGTCACATCACATAACATCACAGTGACTGCCTCGCTTCCATCCCAGTGACATCACAATAATTGCCTCACCTTCCCCTATGGCATCATGGGGATCACCCTGTCCAGTGATATCACCTCCACCCAGTCATATCACATCAACTGCCTCACCTCAATGTGGTAACATCACATCATCTCATGGCGCAGGATAACATTGTATGATTATATACCAACACAGCATGGTTACATTTGGACCATCTTGTACTCATCTGGTGACAGAGTGACATCATCTAAACCCACATCAACACCTCATCCCACCATAGAAGGATGACAGGTAACCTCATGCTGATGCAATGCAGTGACATTATACAATCTCACACCAAAGAAGTGTAATGGCAACATAAAACTTTATACATACACAGCATGACAGCACTTTGCCTATGCCAGGCATTAATGCATCATTTCATGACAGTGTGGTGCAGTGACAATACCTCATAGATGTGACATATGTGATGCTTTGGAAGTGTGGAATATGCAAAGACTATTGCGTCAATTTTATAATTTTATCTGTATCTTTATGGGCTGGCTCAATGAGTGAGTTAAAAGGTGTTTCCTGTCGGAACTAAAGTCACTGGGGGGATAATTATTGTAAATCCTTAATGCAGGCAACAAGTCTGTGAAATTTTCTCCCCCTGGGGAAATAGCATATACTGGATTGACCTAGTTCAAGAGATGTGGCAAACAAAGAACTGCAAACTGTATAGAGAAACAGCCCTGATTTGGGAGAAGGGACACACTCAATCCAGGAGTTGATATAAAACTGTGGCCAACAGAGACAGGACCTGTGGAAAGGTCCTGAAGTACTTTAATATCAGTAAAAAAAATAATTTTCCCTGTGTTGATACTCACACCTTCTTAACTGTTGGGAATGGGCCACATCCACCCTGATTCAATTGGCCTCATTAGCACTGACCCCCCACTTGGTAAGGCAACTCCCATCTTTTCATATGCTGTATATTTATACCCAGTGATGACCTGCCAGAAGCTCAAGAATTGGTTCCTTCACTCGCTCCAGGTCTTCGGTGGCATGTCCTTCTGTCCCTCCGGGTCTTTGGAGGCACTGAAGGACCTGCTGCCGAAGACCCGGAGCAAGTGAAGGACCCGCCGCCGAAGTGCCACCGAAGGCTCGGAGTGCTGCCGGGTCAGTAAAAATTCACACGGGAGCCTCCCCAGCCGAGAGCTCAGGCGGGATGGACAGAACGGTCCCACATCCTGTCCTTCCCGCCTGAGCTTCCCCATTCCTTTAACAACAGGTTCTAAACTGGCTTCAAAATTTAACAATCGGTTCGTGCGAACCGGTGCGAACCGGCTCCAGCTCACCACTGTATACCTGCCTACTGTATTTTTATACCTGCCTACTGTATTTTTCACTCCATACATCTGATGAAGTGGGTTATAGCCCATGAAAGCTTATGCCCAGATACATTTGTTAGTCTCTACAGTGCCACACGGACTCCTCGTTTTTAATATCAGTGTGTCCATGTGCACATAGATGATTGCTTGGTAAGTTACACCTGCATATGAACTTTTTATTGTTTTTACTTTATATTTTCTCTGTACTGCTTTTGGTCTGAATAAATACTACAGAAAGCTGGCTGGTCACTGGCTAACCCTGTCATTGCCCGTGAGAGAACAGGACTGCAGTTACTGAGCTAAAGTCAGACCTGCTGAGATAATCACTGTGAGGGTATGTCTACATTACGGAATAAGGTCGAATTTATAGAAGTCGGTTTTTTAGAAATCGGTTTTATATATTTGAGTGTGTGTGTCCCCACAGAAAATGCTCTAAGTGCATTAAATGCATTAACTCGGCGGAGCGCTTCCACAGTACCGAGGCTAGAGTCGACTTCCGGAGCGTTGCACTGTGGGTAGCTATCCCACAGTTCCCGCAGTCTCCGCTGCCCATTGGAATTCTGGGTTGAGATCCCAATGCCTGATGGGGCTAAAACATTGTCGCGGGTGGTTCTGGGTACATATCGTCAGGCCCCCGTTCCCTCCCTCCCTCCGTGAAAGCAAGGGCAGACAATCATTTCGCGCCTTTTTTCCTGAGTTACCTGTGCAGACGCCATACCACTGCAAGCATGGAGCCCGCTCAGGTAACCGTCACCCTATGTCTCCTGGGTGCTGGCAGACGCGGTACGGCATTGCTACACAGTAGCAGCAACCCCTTGCCTTGTGGCAGCAGAGGGTACAATACGACGTAGCCGTCATCGTCATGTCCGAGATGCTCCTGGCCACGTCGGCTGGGAGCACCTGGGCAGACATGGGCGCAGAGACTAAATTTGGAGTGACTTGACCAGGTCATTCTCTTTAGTCCTGCAGTCAGTCCTATTGAACCGTCTTATGGTGAGCGGGCAGGCGATACGGACTGCTAGCAGTCGTACTGTACCATCTTCTGCCGAGCAGCCATGAGATGTGGATGGCATGCAGTCCTTCTGCACTGTCTGCTGCCAGCCAAAGATGTAAAAGATAGATGGAGTGGATCATAACAAGAAATAGACCAGATTTGTTTTGTATTCATTTGCCTCCTCCCCTGTCTAGGGGACTCATTCCTCTAGGTCACACTGCAGTCATTCACAGAGAAGGTGCAGCGAGGTAAATCTAGCCATGTATCAATCAGAGGCCAGGCTAACCTCCTTGTTCCAATAAGAACGATAACTTAGGTGCACCATTTCTTATTGGAACCCTCCGTGAAGTCCTGCCTGAAATACTCCTGGATGTAAAGCCACCCCCTTTGTTGATTTTAGCTCCCTGAAGCCAACCCTGTAAGCCGTGTCCTCAGTCGCCCCTCCCGGCGTCAGAGCAACGGCAAACAATCGGGCATCTGAGAGTGCTGTCCAGAGCAGTCACAATGGAGCACTCTGATGGGGCTAAAACATTGTCACGGGTGGTTCTGGGTACATATCGTCAGGCCCCCGTTCCCTCCCTCCCTCCGTGAAAGCAAGGGCAGACAATCATTTCGCGCCTTTTTTCCTGAGTTACCTGTGCAGACGCCATACCACGGCAAGCATGGAGCCCGCTCAGGTAACCATCACCCTATGTCTCCTGGGTGCTGGCAGACGCGGTACGGCTTTGCTGCACAGTAGCAGCAACCCATTGCCTTCTGGCAGCAGACGGTGCAATACGACTGGTAGTCGTCCTCGTCGTGTCCGAGGTGCTCCTGGCCACGTTGGCTGGAAGCGCCTGGGCAGACATGGGCGCAGGGACTAAATTTGGAGTGACTTGACCAGGTCATTCTCTTTAGTCCTGCAGTCAGTCCTATTGAACCGTCTTATGGTGAGCGGGCAGGCAATACGGACTGCTAGCAGTCGTACTGTACCATCTTCTGCCAGGCAGGCAAGAGATGAGGATGGCTAGCAGTCGTACTGTACCATCTTCTGCCGAGCAGCCATGAGATGTGGATGGCATGCAGTCCTTCTGCACCGTCTGCTGCCAGCCAAAGATGTAAAAGATAGATGGAGTGGGTCAAAACAAGAAATAGACCAGATTTGTTTTGTACTCATTTGCCTCCTCCCCTGTCTAGGGGACTCATTCCTCTAGGTCACACTGCAGTCACTCACAGAGAAGGTGCAGCGAGGTAAATCTAGCCATGTATCAATCAGAGGCCAGGCTAACCTCCTTGTTCCAATAAGAACGATAACTTAGGTGCACCATTTCTTATTGGAACCCTCCGTGAAGTCCTGCCTGAAATACTCCTTGATGTACAGGCACCCCCTTTGTTGATTTTAGCTCCCTGAAGTCAACCCTGTAAGCCGTGTCGTCAGTCGCCCCTCCCTCTGTCAGAGCAACGGCAGACAATCGTTCTGCGCCTTTTTTTCTGTGCGGACGCCATACCAAGGCAAGAATGGAGATCGCTCAGCTCACTTTGGCAATTAGGAGCACATTAAACACCACACGCATTTTCCAGCAGTATATGCAGCACCAGAACATGGCAAAGCAATACCGCACGAGGAGGCGACGTCAGCGCGGTCACGTGAGTGATCAGGGCATGGACACAGATTTCTCTGAAAGCATGGGCCCTGCCAATGCATGCATCATGGTGCTAATGGGGCAGGTTCATGCTGTGGAACGCCGATTCTGGGCTCGGGAAACAAGCACAGACTGGTGGGACCGCATAGTGTTGCAGGTCTGGGACAATTCCCAGTGGCTGCGAAACTTTCGCATGCGTAAGGGCACTTTCATGGAACTTTGTGACTTGCTTTCCCCTGCCCTGAGGCGCATGAATACCAAGATGAGAGCAGCCCTCACAGTTGAGAAGCGAGTGGCAATAGCCCTGTGGAAGCTTGGAACGCCAGACAGCTACCGGTCAGTTGGGAATCAATTTGGAGTGGGCAAATCTACTGTGGGGGCTGCTGTGATGCAAGTAGCCCAAGCAATCAAAGATCTGCTGATATCAAGGGTAGTGACCCTGGGAAATGTGCAGGTCATAGTGGATGGCTTTGCTGCAATGGGATTCCCGAACTGTGGTGGGGCTATAGACGGAACCCATATCCCTATCTTGGCACCAGAGCACCAAGCCGGCGAGTACATAAACCGCGAGGGGTACTTTTCAAAAGTGCTGCAAGCTCTGGTGGATCACAAGGGACGTTTCACCAACATCAGCGTGGGATGGCCGGGAAAGGTACATGACGCTCGCATCTTCAGGAACTCTGGTCTGTTTCAAAAGCTGCAGGAAGGGACTTTATTCCCAGACCAGAAAATAACTGTTGGGGATGTTGAAATGCCTATAGTTATCCTTGGGGACCCAGCCTACCCCTTAATGCCATGGCTCATGAAGCCGTACACAGGCAGCCTGGACAGTAGTCAGGAGCTGTTCAACTACAGGCTGAGCAAGTGCAGAATGGTGGTAGAATGTGCATTTGGACATTTAAAGGTGCGCTGGCGCAGTTTACTGACTCGCTTAGACCTCAGCAAAACCAATATTCCCACTGTTATTACTACTTGCTGTGCGCTCCACAATATCTGTGAGAGTAAGGGGGAGACGTTTATGGCGGGGTGGGAGGTTGAGGCAAATCGCCTGGCTGCTGGTTACGCGCAGCCAGACACCAGGGCAGTTAGAAGAGCACAGGAGGGCGCGGTACGCATCATAGAAGCTTTGAAAACCAGTTTCATGACTGGCCAGGCTACGGTGTGAAAGTTCTGTTTGTTTCTCCTTGATGAAACCCCCCGCCCCTTGGTTCACTCTACTTCCCTGTAAACTAACCACCCGCCCCTCCTCCCTTCAATCACCGCTTGCAGAGGCAATAAAGTCATTGTTGCTTCACATTCATGCATTCTTTATTCATTCATCACACAAATAGGGGGATGACTACCAAGGTATCCCAGGAGGGGTGGTGGAGGAGGGAAGGAAAATGCCACACAGCACTTTAAGCACAGCACTTTAAAAGTTTACAACTTTAAAATTTATTGAATGACAGCCTTCTTTTTTTTGGGCAATCCTCTGTGGTGGAGTGGCTGGTTGGCCGGAGGCCCCCCCACCGCGTTCTTGGGCGTCTGGGTGTGGAAGCTATGGAACTTGGGGAGGAAGGCGGTTGGTTACAGAGGGGCTGCAGTGGCAGTCTGTGCTCCAGCTGCCTTTGCTGCAGCTCAACCATACACTGGAGCATTCTGGTTTGGTCCTGCAGCAGCCTCAGCATTGAATCCTGCCTCCTCTCATCACGCTGCCGCCACATTTGAGCTTCAGCCCTGTCTTCAGCCCGCCACTTACTCTCTTCAGCCCACCACTTACTCTCTTCAGCCCGCCACCTCTCCTCCCAGTCATTTTGTGCTTTCCTGCACTCTGACGTTATTTGCCTCCACGCATTCGTCTGTGCTCTGTCAGTGTGGGAGGAGAGCATGAGCTCGGAGAACATTTCATCGTGAGTGCGTTTTTTTTTCTTTCTAAGCTTCACTAGCCTCTGGGAAGGAGAAGATCCTGTGATCATTGAAACACATGCAGCTGGTGGAGAAAAAAAAGGGACAGCGGTATTTAAAAAGACACATTTTATAAAACAGTGGCTACACTCTTTCAGGGTAAACCTTGCTGTTAACATTACATACATAGCACATGTGCTTTCATTACAAGGTCGCATTTTGCCTCCTCCCACCGCGTGACTACCCCCTCAACCTTCCCCCCTCCCTGTGGCTAACAGTGGGGAACATTTCTGTTTAGCCACAGGCAAACAGCCCAGCAGGAATGGGCTCCACTGAGTGTCCCCTGAAGAAAAGCACTCTATTTCAACCAGGTGACCATGAATTAGATCTCACTCTCCTGAGGATAACACAGAGAGATAAAGAACGGATGTTGTTTGAATGCTAGCAAACATACACTGCAATGCTTTGTTCTACAATGATTCCCGAGTACGTGTTACTGGCCTGGAGTGGTAAAGTGTCCTACCATGAAGGACGCAATAAGGCTGCCCTCCCCAGAAACCTTTTGCAAAGGCTTTAGGACTACATCTAGGAGAACCGCAAATGCCAGGGCAAAGTAATCCTTTCACATGCTTGCTTTTAAACCATGTATAGTATTTTAAAAGGTACACTCACCAGAGGTCCCTTCTCCGCCTGCTGGGTCCAGGAGGCAGCCTTGGGTGGGTTCGGGGGGTACTGGCTCCAGGTCTAGGGTGAGAAACAGTTCCTGGCTGTCGGGAAAAACGGTTTCTCCGCTTGCTTGCTGTGAGCTATCTACAACCTCCTCATCATCATCATCTTCTTCGTCCCCAAAACCTGCTTCCGTATTGCCTCCATCTCCATTGAAGGAGTCAAACAACACGGCTGGGGTAGTGGTGGCTGAACCCCCTAAAATGGCATGCAGCTCATCATAGAAGCGGCATGTTTGGGGCTCTGACCCAGAGCGGCTGTTCGCCTCTCTGGTTTTCTGGTAGGCTTGCCTCAGCTCCTTCAGTTTCACGCGGCACTGCTTCGGGTCCCTGTTATGGCCTCTGTCCATCATGCCCTGGGAGATTTTCACAAAGGTTTTGGCATTTCGAAAACTGGAACGGAGTTCTGATAGCACGGATTCCTCTCCCCAAACAGCGATCAGATCCCGTACCTCCCGTTCAGTCCATGCTGGAGCTCTTTTGCGATTCTGGGACTCCATCATGGTCACCTGTGCTGATGAGCTCTGCATGGTCACCTGCAGCTTGCCACGCTGGCCAAACAGGAAATGAGATTCAAAAGTTCGCGGTTCTTTTCCTGTCTACCTGGCCAGTGCATCTGAGTTGAGAGTGCTGTCCAGAGCAGTCATAATGGAGCACTCTGGGATAGCTCCCGGAGGCCAATATCATCGAATTGTGTCCACAGTACCCCAAATTCGAGCCGGCAACATCGATTTAAGCGCTAATCCACTTGTCAGGGGTGGAGTAAGGAAATCGATTTTAAGAGCCCTTTAAGTCGAAATAAAGGGCTTCATTGTGTGGACGGGTGCAGGTTTACATCGATTTAACGCTGCTAAATTCGACCTAAAGCCCTAGTGTAGACCAGGGCTTAAATGCAGGAATCTACAGCCTGAAGCTCAGTTCTAGAGGGAGGGAGTCACAGTTTTCTGCCTGGAGAAGGTTGACATAGGGCTTAGAACAAAGTCTTGTGCCCTCAAGGATGCCCAATGGGGTCAGAGGTGCAGTTACCTTGGGAACCTTGACAATTGCTTCATACCATGCTAATGTACTGATGTTATCACATACTTCATACCAGTACAGACAGCGACATGAGTTCATAACCTCACACTGATGTGATGCTACAACATTAGTGCATAACTTCATGCCGAAACAAGATGAAGTGACAGTGTTACTGCATAACATCATGATGTGTCTGTGCAGATCAGTAATGTTAGTGCATCTCCTCACACTATACTGATACGGCATGACTGTGTTGTCACATAACCTCCCTGATGCAGCCCAACATGACTGCGTTTTCCCATAAACTCATGAAGTGTCCATGCAACATGATATTTATTTATTTACATTTTGAATAAGTAATAAATATGCCTATCCAAGACTGCGTGCACTGTAACATAATTAATCATACAATAAATATAATTAAATGAAACCTGAGAAGCGTTAAAATCAGTTCCATAGGAACATAGCCAGCCAGCCAGGTGCCTATCCCCTTCATCATCTAGGACAGAGGTTCTCAAACTGTGGTCCGCGGACCACCAGTGGGCCACAAGCTCTATTCAAGTGGTCCGTAGCTAGTTCCCTCTAAGGTGCGCGCCTGGGCGGCCGCCCACAACAGAATGAAAGGCCACCCACCTCATTGGTGGAGCCCCGCAGGCATGACTCCACTAATTAGGTGCCTGGACCCTGGAGAAGATGCACCTGTAAGGTGAGGTGGTGGCCTTGGGGGGAAATAGGGGTAGGTGGGAGGGGGCAGTGGGGTGAACAGAGTTGGGGGGGTAGAAATTTGGGATGTGCAGGGCTGCGGCGGCCACAGAAAGAGGCAACTTTCCCCAGCTCCAGGGGCTGCTGCAGCCGGGTAGGGGAGAAGATGCACCTGTAAGGTGAGGTGGTGGCCTTGGGGGGAAATAGGGGTAGGTGGGAGGGGGCAGTGGGGTGAACAGAGTTGGGGGGGGGTAGAAATTTGGGATGTGCAGGGCTGCGGCGGCCACAGAAAGAGGCAACTTTCCCCAGCTCCAGGGGCTGCTGCAGCCAGGGAGAGAGCGAGAGACCCCCCCCACTCCTTCCCAGCCCCAGCTCAGGGGCTGCCACAGCAGGGGAGAGAGGGCACATCCATCACATTAGAAAGGTAAGACTACTGATATTAAAATATGAGTTGTGTGCTTTTATTTGTAGAACAAAAAAACATTAATTATTATTAAGGGTTTTTTAATATAGCGCTTTTATCCAAAGCACTTTATAAGAGTTAGCTAACGGTACAAACAACATTTGGAAAGATCATTAAGTGGTCCGCCGAGACCCTCAGCAATTTTCAAGTGGTCCACAAATAAAACATTTGAGAACCACTGATCTAGGAAATTAGGGCCCGATCCTCAAAAGTATTTAGGTGCTTGACTCCCATTGATTTCAGTGGGCCTTAGGTGCCCAAATACCTTTGAAGATCTGGGCCTTAATTAGTGCATGATCATCCAGATTCAGCAAGATGATATCATATCATCTCACAGCAAGTTGATGCAAATTTTGCAAGGTAGTAGTGCCCAAGTTTGCATTATTGAATAAACTCTCAGAAGTGTAAGTCCTAGTTTACACATTTTAAAATCCACCTTAATTGGACCAAGGAGGTCTGAGGTATGTGCCATACATATGATTTTTAAATGAATTAATTAATTACTTCATAACAGAACTGATATTTAATTTAATTTAAAGTTAAGAACCCTTGCACTTTAAAACTGGAGAACTTAAATACAGGTTTGCTGTAATCTTTTAAATTTGATCTGAGGCAGAAAATGTTAACCTTTGAAAGGGTTACTCAGGACATACAGGTTACACCTCCTCCCACCTCTGTCATCAGATATTAGATTTATTGATTAAGGGACCAAACAGGCATGGATAGGTGCAACAAATAACAATTTATTAAACAAGGACCCCCAAAATAACTATAACAAGTATATAAAACCACTCGGTTGTTAACAGAACAATGGGCTTTAAGCCCAGAACCCCCAAAACTAATACACACTATGGGTGGGGAAAGCAAGAGGATAAAAGGGATTAACTCATCACCATTCTTCACAAGAGGATATGGACACCAGAGAAGATGAGCAGGATCACAGGACACGAGCAAGGATTCAAGAACTAAGGACACCACGAAGACGTCAGGACACACCAGGATCAGGCACAGGTAAGCTACTCTTCTATCTTTTCTCTTGACACAATGTTTCTATTCTTGACACGATGTCTTGGCTGTGAGCAAGCACGGACACTGGGCTGCAGCTATGGTGTACAGCGACTGGTACCAGGTGAGCAAGGTACCCTGCTGATTACCAGGTCACCTGTCCTCCACTTTCCTGCCACACAAGAAAAGGGCACCAAACCTTTCAACAAGAAAGGGGCTCAATATGGAGGGTAAACAACTTGTAAGGAATAAAATGGTGAAAGCAAAAATTTCCTTACAGAACCACCTCCTACACCTTATTCATCCCTATGTAAATCTGGAGTAACTCCATTAAAGTCAGTTTCTACTCAAGGAAAACAGACTCAGGTCCTCACTGTCTGGCACCTTTGCATTTCACTTTTCATCTTCTGACATGATTTGAACTTTTGTGGTTTCTCTCAATGATGTGTATGAGGTTCCCCCTCCTGGTGACAGAGATTTTGGGGAAAAAAGCCATCTGCTCAGATTTCTAATATCTCAAGATACTTAAAATTACTCTTTATTAGTAAAAAGGCATATTTAGGTGGCCAAATATATTGGAATCAACATCAGCTAATCAATTGCTGATTTATGATAATTAACTCTGACGATTGATTGGAAAAGATTCAGTAAACCAGGAGAGTATGCAGTGAAATACCTAGATAGGCAGAGAGTAAAAAACATTGGCAGCAAATAACAGTTATAAGTAAGGCCTTGAGCCAATTAACAAACTTCAGTTGAAAATGTAGGACCCAATTCTTCACTTATTTGTACCTTGTGTAGTCACTTACACTTGGATAAAGTGAGTGCAAAGTGGGCATAAGTGCAACACTTCCCTTTTGGTAGTGTTTTACACTCATTTTCCACAGGTGTAAATGATTATCCAGAGTGCAAAACAATGCAGAATCAGAACTGTAAATATGGCCATAAGAGGTTGCACAAGGGTTTTTGTATTCAGTAAAACCAAACATAACCAACAAAAATGTGTATTATGTTAAACTGGAAATTTCTACTATATATCCTGAGCTAAAAAGAAAAACTGATGTGAAATTGGAATTAAGGTTGTGCGTATGGATCAGTAATTTAAGGATAAAAAACATTCCAAGACTACTGTAATTATCACCTTAAAAACATTAAAAATCTAGGAAATTCAAAGTTTAAATCTAAACTTAAAAGAAATCCAATCATGTTCAGGTATGGAAATGCACAGTTAAGGCAACTATACACCTTAACTCTGCCCTATAGTGATGTTATGAGAAAAAAACCTAGTCTATCTTTACAAATCATTTTTATCTGATCTGAAACCACAAACACGAAAGCCCAGATTCACAAAGGCACTTAGGTACCTAACTCCCATTGAAGTCACCTAGGCACTTAGGCACCTAAATACATTTGTGAATGTAGGCCTAGAATACCTTAATCATATGATTATTACCTGTCATTGATAGCTCAGGAATGACTGAATGCACACACACAAAGTACTCACCTCCAGTATCTGCTTTGTCTGCTGCTCATGCAGACTATACGGTCTCCCTTTATTACAAAGAACATTACAGATTTATCTTAGTCCCATACAAATCTGATGTTATTTCATTGTTTATTACCAGACTTTAATGACTTTGGAAAGGCCAAACCTTGACATTTACATTATGGAAAACTGTGTGAAAGAAATGAATCACACATACCTTCAAAATATCACACATTTGGGCCATGACAAGTTGAGAGCAATTCTCAAATTGTGTTTCTCCTATCTTGGGTTCATTTTAGTTTTTATGTGGTATTTTCCCTTTTGTTGTTGTTGTTCTTCTTCTTCCATAAGTTTATATCTATATCAGTCGTTGCTTCTAATTTGATGAGAGTTTCTTCTCTTGAGCTTCCTGGACAACAATACTGTCCCTTTTAGTCTGAGGGGAAAAAAACAAAGTGGTAGCTTAAGTGGTAGCTGTCTCAACTATTGGTTTTCCCCCTTTCCTATTTCCTCTCTGCTATAATGTTGGGGACTGCTCCGCAAAGGAGGAGCAGGAATTGATTCCTATGTTATTACCGATTCAGCTCTCGACCATCACAAGAGGATTCTACTATCCCATCAATCTATCAGTTTTCTCACTTCTGCCTCTATCAGTTGTTTGGTAGCATCTCATAATAATTGCTAAGTGAGGAGTTATTTATCTCATTGGGAATCCATTCCCATTCACAGTAGGTGGCAGCAGGACACCTTTGGCACAGTAAATTATACAGAGATGGCATATTTCATTTGAAATTTTAACTAACATATTTCCTTTTGTTTCCCCTCAAGATGTGACTATAAGCCTATCAGGCTAGGAGAAAGCAGTGGGAATAAGAACACCCAGTCTTCCCTCTGTGATGGGGTATACAAACCCCACACTGGATAACAAGGGGTTGAAGACTGCATTGGGTTCAGCCAGCTCCGACCCACCACACCTGTAAGGCGTGCAGAGGCCAGAAGAGAGGCTTTAAAAGGGAGCAGAACAGGTCACTTGTGGGCAGACTAGGGAAGAGAACAGACCTTCAACCCTCAGCTCCTGAGGAAAGGGCTGACTGAAGGCAGGAACTTCCCAGACAACCACTGCCTGAAGGCCCCTCCCTGTGGGAAGAGAGGATCAGATTCTGATACACACTGAGAGGAAATAGTTCTCCTCTATCTCTTACTAACTCTGTTTATTTGTGTTAATTCCCCTTGATTTTTGTTTATGGATTACCCTGGAAGGGAAGAGACTTTGAAGTGATCAGGCCAGAGGGCCAAGTCATAGGAAGAGGCAGAGCAACCAATAGCAGTGGACTCCTACCAGAGAGAGTGCTGCTGCGCCATGCCCGGCCATGAGGAGGTGCCAGCGATGAGTCGATTCCTTCACACGTTTTCTTAAGTTATAAAAAAGTGGACACATCGGGCCAAATTTTGAGCTGTGGCTTCTAATTTTTCAATTGCAAAAATGCATACACCCATTTCCACCACCCCAGTTTGCACTTACAAAAACCCATTTGTGTGCATAAATATGGGTTTAGCTCACACATATAATGAAATAATAATACTTTGCATTTATTTGGAAACTTTAATCTGAGGCTCACAACAACGCTGTGAGTTAGGTACAGACTGGAGATTGCCGGCCAGAAAAGTTAATGTTTTGCCCATCGACGTACAAGTCAGTGGCAGGACTGCGAATATAACCTAGGGTTTCTGACTCTCAGTTTTCCTGTTTAACCCAGAATCCCTACTGCTTCCATACAGAGTCATCTGCAAAATTGCATATGCAAATTTAGAAGCCACTTTGGGTATGTCTACACAGCAATATAACCCAGGGTTAGTGGTACTTGAGTCAATTGACCCATGTCAGGAAACCCTGGGCTTGAGCATCTACATTGCATTTTACCCCTAGGTTAAGGATTTTCTGACCCATGCTTGAACCCCAGGCAATTGCCCTGCTTCCTACTTCCTAGTCCCAGCCCTGCTTGCAACCTCCTAAACCCGTCCCATGACCACCCTAAGGGTCACGAGCCCCAGATTTAGAAACATTGCTCTAGCCCTACAAATGTGGTGCACAGTGGGAAAACCTCTACTGCCCCCGCAGTTTCCTAACTGTGATGATAGTATTGATGGGGCTCAGGTGCCCATAAGGAGCACATGAGCACGCAGACTGCATGATCAGCTCCTTCGGTGACTGTCTCAATAGAATGACTGCAGTTTGAGAAGGCTTTATACTGAACTATCATCTAATCTGAGAAGTGGGATCTCCACCTTTACGCCGAGTCACATGGGTAGGAAAATGCCTATGTGCAGCTGTTCTGAGGATAATTAGGACATTAGTCTCCAGGGCTGTCAAACTATTAAAATGAAACTGCAATTCTTAATTTTTACACTGGGATGTTCAATGAAGGTGTTTTTGTTGTTTGGTTTTTTTTTAATTTTTGTCTGTTTATTTTGAAGTTTGACAAAACATGTAGGTTTCAGAGGAAAAACGCACACACACACCCCAGCCTGGCAGCTGCAGAGCTGTGAAGTGCATCCCCAGGGCATGGGGTACAGTGTGTTCCAGCGCCCCCTGGGGATCCCTTATCCCTGCCCCACTGCACCCCAGGAGTCAGGGTTAAGGGATCCCCAGGAGGCTGTGGTGAGTTTTAGGACTGGCTTCCACTCACCACCCTCACAGTGCCCGCTGCCTTGGCACCTCTGCAGGCAGGGGCAGTTCGGGAGCAAGAATCAAAGAGCGGAGAAGGACCAAGCGGCTGCCTTGCAGGGAGGGTTAGCGGCACAGCCCTCGGCTCTGCATGGCTGGGGGAGGAATGACCCCCAACATCCTGGCAGCCAGGAGCCACCTACCACTTGTCAACTTTGCTTCCTGCTCCAGGCCAGCTCCAGGCAGCAGCAAGGAGGAGCTGGAGCTGGAAGGGGGAGCAGGCTCAGCCAGGCAGTAATGGCACTTCCTGCCGCTGCGCTGGCTGCTTGCAGGGCTGCTCTCCTGCTGCTGAGAACTCTGGGATCCACCCGGAGGACTTGTAGGACCCAAGTCAAGCTGAGGCTGTGTGCACACAGGAAAACAATAGGGCTCAGATCCTAGGTCCCAGCTTAACACAGACTCAGACCCTCCAGCCCTGCAAGATCCTGGGACCCTTGGTCCGAGCCCTAGCTTAGCAGAGTTGGTGTGTGGATGCTCAAGGCTGCGCTTACATTGCTGTGTAGACACACCCTTTGAGGCCCAGTGAGGTTTTTATGGTTAGTTTACTTTTAAAAACATATATGTATTTTTACTGTGAGAGGAGCATTACAGACATTGTAGAAATAGTTTATAAATCCATTATAATAATTAATCTTACACATCCATAATAAAATATATTTATTGTATATCACAAGTACTTAACCGCCTCCTTTTTCTCAGCAAAGGACCTTGCCACTATGTTCCATGCCTGTCAGGAACTCAGCTGGCTCCGGGTGTGGTAGCCAAGCAACTCAACGAGCTGGCTGTTCCCAATAAACTCTCACTAAGTAACAGTGCTCCCTGATTGGATAGAAGGAACAACAGCTCACCATTTAAGCCTTGTCGCATCAGCAAAGCAGTGGCTGCTCCATGTGTTCCACACCCACAGCTGCACTAGTCCTGCTTCCTGTACCAGCCCTTGCTCCGGCCCTTGTCCCTACTTCTTCAGAACTCCTGGTTCCAAATCACTGACTTGTCTCTTGGACCTCTACTCCGGTTCTGCCCTCTGATTCTACTCCAATCACTAGGCCAGACTTCTGTTCCAACCACTGGGTCGCACCACCTACCACTGTGGTGTAGGTGTCTTTGTCACCTTTGAAATTCTGCAACCCACTCTACCTAGGGCTGAAGGTAAACGCCAGATGGAAACTACAAATTGTAGAGCAGACAGCTACCTGCTTATTGAGGAACAAAGGCTGGTGTGACCATATCACACTACTGCTCTCTGACCTCATCTTGCTCCCTATTTATTTGTCTTGTGGATTTAAGACAAGGACCTCACACTCAAGACCCTTAACGTCTAGGACTGGGCTGTCTCAGGGATTACTACCCATCCAGGACTATCCAAGAAGGCAACCCTCCATGGGAATGTTACAGTTTGTCATGCCCAAATTAGGATTCTTATTCTGGGTGCAGGGGTCAGAGCATTCTTGGTTGTGGAAAACCTTATCTCAGCACATTAGATGGAGCCTAAGCTTGTGTTCAGATCTATACACAAAATCCATTTCTTCAATAAGTTCTTCCACCAGAAAAGGTATCTCCTTCCATGGAGTTCTGAGTTTCAAAGAAGAAAAGAAAATATCTGGAATGCAGAATGCACATATTGGCTTTTTTAATGAGAGCTGATGAATTAGACCCCAAAATGGCACTACTATATAAAGATCAAATGCAACCAGACCATTTTTCAACCAGATCATTCTTTAAATCACAGTTACATCAGGCATTAGCCAAAAGACTGTTATTCTCCCTTGTTCCCACCTACCTGGCTGCCAAATGTAATAGAAAAAAGTCAATCTAGGTAAACAAAATATTTAGCTGTCATTTATTTCTACAGTGTTTATTGGGGTTTATCTCTCCTAGTGTTTAAACGGAAATGAGCTGAAATTTGTGAAGAGTCAAGAAGAATATGCAAAACTGTCTTGAAACAATGTCCTCTGTTGAATGTTAGCAATGTATTTCTACATTAATTTCACTTCTAATAAACAAATAATTTAAAATTAGGAAATATCATTATCAATATCTTTCACCAAAATGATTTAGCATAAGAAAAATAACACCTGTATTTCCTTCTACTGGGTTACTATACTGTTGGTCAAAACAGATATCAGTGAAGAAGTGATGACAAATATGATCTATCTGAATTTCCATATCAAGATGATATACTCCCTTCTATTGCATGATCCAGAGGAGAGCCAAATCATAGGAAACTTGCAGAAATGGGGCTGGTAGGCCATGTGGAGGTCAAAGGTAAAGGTGATTACTAGAATGACATTTTTAAAGAGAAATTTCAATACAAATGGCAGCAATTACCATTTTATTATTAAATATTATAGGAAATTAAATGTGCAGAGTACATTGTAGAAAGAGAAATCATTACACATCAATAAATATTTAAAATGCAGTCACTGTACTAAAATATCTAAAATATGACTGTAAAGCAGCATTAACAGCCACTGTACAGAAATCCTCATGCTAATCAAGATATCATGCTTCACGCAGCAGCAGATCCACCAATTATATTTCATGCCCCTGTCACGGCCCCCCACCCCAAATCCAAAGTTTCTTATGTGCAGAGAATCAGTGGAGGGGAATTCATGAAGTTGCAGGTAGTGAGGACAGTGTCGCAGAGATAGCATGCCTCTTCTGTGCAGCTAGAGAGAGTCTGCTCAGCATCCATTCATGTAAATGGAGAGGATGATCCAGTCGCCGTTATTAAATTGTTCAGCTCGTGTGATTAAATACATTTTGTTATGCTGAAAAAAATTAGTATGTTCCCTGAGCACTTCAGGCCCCCTGAAGCCTGAAGACATCATTTCAGCGGCACAGGCAAGAGTTACTGTATCTTAAGGCTGAATTCTTGTCATTATGTTTGTGCAAGTGCTGAATAAAATAATAAAATATTATTTTATGATAGCAAGATGAAATCAG
The DNA here is from genome assembly GCF_965140295.1 of Lepidochelys olivacea. Lineage (NCBI taxonomy): Eukaryota > Metazoa > Chordata > Testudines > Cheloniidae > Lepidochelys > Lepidochelys olivacea. Next base: position 102,683,166 of record NC_140414.1, read on the forward strand.
ATTCAGGTCACATCTTCAACGGTCTCCATCCCCGTGGATGACCATTTTTTGGAGCACACCATTGGTGACAATATAGATAGCCCCTAGTAAACCATTTTTAACAAGATTTTAGAGTCCTTATTGCAGATTATTTGTTATATTCAATAATTTAACATTGAGAAATCTGGAGGAATTTTCTGACAATTATAGAGTGGTCAATTGTAAGGAAATAGTGTGTCATGTGGAGTGTTTTCCAATATTTGTTTAGGAACATTGGGATTTTGAACATAACATAGTGGTAATTTTTATTCCAAATATCTGGGAATAATGACTTCCCCACAATGTCATGGCTTCCGTACTAGCAGAAGTGCAAACTACTTTTAATGTATTGTCTTTCAATTTATACCTATAAAGAAATAATAGTGTAACATTTCACTTAGTGCTTTTCAGCCAAAAGTCTGAACTAGAGTTGTCAAGCGAGTAAAAAAATTAATCGCAATTAATTGTGTGATTAATTGCACTGTTGAACAATAATACAATACCATTTATTTAAATATTTTTGGATGTTTTCTATATTTTCAAATATATGTATTTCAATTACAACATAAAATACAAAGTGTACAGTGCTTACTTTATATTTATTTTATTACAAATATTTGCACTGTAAAAAATACAAAAGAAATTATATTTTTCAATTCACCTCATACGAGTATTGTAGTGCAATCTATTTATCCTGAAAGTTGAACTTACTAACATAGACTTATGTACAAAAAAAACTACATTAAAAAAATGTAAAATTTTAGAGCCTGCAAGTCCACTCAGTCCTACATCTTGTTCAGCCAATTGCTCAGACAAACAAGTTTATTTACATTTGCAGGAGATACTGCATTCTTATGGCACTGTTGTAGCCAGTGTTGCAAGATATTTACATGCCAGATGTGCTAAAGTTTCATATGTCCCTTCATGCTTCAACCATCATTCCATGCTGATGACGGGTTCTGCTTGATAACGATCCAAAGCAGTGCAGACCGATGCATATTCATTTTCATCCTCTGAGTCACATTCCAGCAGCAGAAGGTTGATTTTCTTTTTTGATGGTTCGTCTTCTATAGTTTCCTCATCGGTGTGTTGCTCTTTTAAAACTCCGAAAGCATGCTCCACACATCGTCCCTCTCCGATTTTGGAAGGCACTTCAGATGCTTAAACCTTGGGTCAAGTACTGTAGTTATCTTTAGAAATCTCACAATGGTACCTTCTTTGCGTTTTGTGAAATCTGTAGTGAACGTGTTCTTAAAATGAGTAACATGAAATATACGGCGGAATGCAGGTAAAACAGAGCAGGGAACATACAATTCTCCCCCAAGGAGTTCAGTCACAAATTTCATTAACACGTTATTTTTTTAACGAGCATCATCAGCATGGAAGCATGTCCTCTGGAATGGTTGCGGAAGAATGAAGGGGCAGACAAATGTTTAGCATATCTTTCAATGCCAGCTACAAAAGTACCCTGCAAATACCTGTTCTCACTTTCTGGTCACATTGTAAATAAGAAGAGGGCAGCATTATCTCCTGTAAATGTAAACAAACTTGTTTGTCTTAGCGATTGGCTGCACAAGAAGTAGGTCTGAGTGTACTTGTATGCTCTGAAGTTTTACATTGTTTTGTTTTTGAGTGCAGCTATGTAACAAAAAACAATCTACATTTGTAAGTTGTACTTTCACGATAAAGAGATTGCACTACAGTATTTGTGTGAAGTGAATTGAAAAATACTATTTCTTTTGTTTATCATTTTTACAGTGCAAATATTTATAATCAAAAATAATATACACTTTGATTTCAATTACAACCCAGAATACAATATAGTGTATATGAAAATGTAGAAAAACCTCAAAAATATTTTTAAAATTTCAGTTGGTATTCTATTGTTTAACAGTGCAATTAAAACAGTGATTAATCATACTTAATTTTTTTAATTGTGATTAATTTTTTTAGTTAATCGTGTGAGTTAACTGCAATTAATTGACAGCCCTAGTCTGAACCCATTTAATTATGGAGGGTAAATATTTTTACAGATTGAGAAACTGACTCACACAGAGGTTAAGAGACTTGCCCAAGTTCACACAGTGAGTCAGTTGTGTCACCTTCAAAGACTTATGCATGTGCTTAATTTTAAGCATGTGAATAATCCCATTTACTTCAGTCAGAACCTTAGGTTATAAACGTTCTAGGGAAAAGATTGTCTCTTATTCTTGTCTCTTATTGGTACAGTACCCAGCACAATGAGGCTTTGGTCACAGCTGGGGCCTTTCGACATAATAAAAATAATAGCAATAAAGGAAAGAGCAACAAAGCTTGCATAATAGTAGAGTTACCTAACATCATGCACCATTTATTGATTAGTTACCTCAAAACATTTCACTGGTAACCACTGTATGAAGATAATTCTCATGTTAAAGTACAAAGCAATCATGGAAGTCTAACACAGAACAAAAGTGAATATCACTAAAAATGAATAATGAACGTTATTTGTGACAAAAATAGCGGTTAGTAAAAGCATATAATATTTCGCAGGGCTTTTTCAGTGTTATTGACATTTTCATTTTTCTGGCATTTACAGTGCTATAATTGCATGATAGCTTGAAGGAATTTTGTGGTATTTTTCAAAGAACAGCAGAGTTTACCAGAAATTCTTTTTTTCCCAAAACTGTTAAGAGGACTTTCATGCTTTTTATCTATTCTTTTGAAAATGGAAAGCACATGCCATGTAATCATGACTTCCTGGGATTCTGAAAGACCAATAAAAGAGACACATTGATACCCAGTGAATAGAAATACAGTTATTGCATTTTGGATTTGATCTGTTCTGGGTGTTCTTTATACTCAAATCATAATTTTAAAAGGTTGTTTTCATGAAACCTTGCACATTCCTAGTTATCAGAAATCTAATTTCTTCCCACTGTGTTGATCAGTGTGAGTAAAAAATTAAGTTTTTTCCTATTCTATAATTCGTTATATATGTTAGATGTATCATAATGTCATTGAGCTCTCTTATGTGAAAAATAGTAGAAACTGATGTAAAGTATGTGTATGTTGTGTAAGAATGGGGATGGCTCTTCCATTCCATTGGTTTCTAAAAACTTTTTTCAGTAATGTCCTGAGGTCCCTTCCAATCCTGATATTCTATGAATCTATGGGGACTCAATTCTAGTCTTTCTGAAGATTAAACTGCTATTGTCTTCAAGATAAATTTCACCAGCATAAACTCTCCAAGATCAGTATTCAGGATACATTATTATTGTTATTAATCATTTATGCTACAGGAGCAATCACAGGTCCCAATCAGGATGAGGGCTCCTTTGTACTTTGTTCTTCGTTCTTCAGCAGAATCTATAGCCCAAGGAAATTCAGTTCCTACTTTAAACCTTGGCTTCTGAGAGGTATTTGGTTGAATTTTAGGCAAAATTCTGATATTTGGCTTGGCCAAATAAGTTTTCAAAGACAGATTCAAAGTTGAACAAGTGGGAGAAGACCCTCCTGCCTCCTCACTGTGCCTATAAGAAGGCTGCCTCAGTCACTATTGCTCCCATTCGTGGCCATTTCCTGTCAGGTTCTCCCACTGTTGTTCTCTTTTCATCCCCTACCTTATGACAGACTTCTCCTTCCCACTGTCTTTCTTACTGTTGTTCTTTCCCATTCCCTTTTTGGTTTCAGGACAGCATCCAAGTTAGGAGTGAACTCAAACACCCAGCAGATGTCTAGGGAGGCTACTTCTCTCCTTTCTTGATGCAATCTGTAAGTTAAAACAAACATTTTAATACTATCCACAAACTTTGTTTACAAGAGGCAAATAGGAATGTGATGGTGCCAACTTTCTTAAGATGTTTCAATGTACATAGGCATTATACAGCAGGCCTTGATTGCTAGAGGAGATGAAGCACACAAAGAAAAGCAGGGCTCAGGAATACAAATGCAATGGGAAGACCATTAATTGTACCTGAAACTTTTAAGTACACGGACACATCCCACCACACACATACCAGAAACAGGATGGCACTGCTAGAGTAATATACTACAGCAAGTGTGCTGAGCATGGGCTCATCCTTACCAACACAATCTTCAGGCAAACCAACAAATATAAAACTTGGGGGGTGCCTCCGAGATCAGAGTCCTGGCACCTGATTGGCTATGTCATTATACAGCAGAGAGACATCAGAGACATAGAGATGTGTCTGATGAGTATCAGCAGTATGAGGAGCAAACGGTTGAAGTGACCACTGGATGATCAGAGCCATTTTCAGTTTGTGTATTGTTGCCTCTCAATGAAACAGTGCTGAACAGGTTAAACCCAAGCTGAATTTAGTAATGTTGAAACATCTATTTCATCAAGAAATACTCAGGGACAACACATAGGTAAAAATTGGTAGCATTACATCATCACCCAATAACACACTTGAAAAGTGGAATATATTCATATCAGCCATCATTTTTGCAAACTCTAGGTAAAAATCAAAGGCAGCACAAGGACTGAGTTGATGAAAATGATGAGGAAATCAAAAAGATCCTCAAGGAAAAAAACAATGTATTTATGTCTGGGCAAAATGACAAAGAATCAACATCAAAGAAAGACAAATTCAAATACCTGCAAGCCAAGGCTCAAATATGACTTTGTGTTCTACAAGATAACTGGTGGGAAAAGAAAGCAGAAGAAATACAGCATTATGCCCATACAAACAACACCAAGTTGTTTTATTACTCTCTGAATTACTCCATTTATGGCCCATGAAAATCGGGACCAGCTCCACTAAAGAGTTCAGATGGAGCTGCCTTAATAAAGAACAAAAGAGGCATCTCTCTAAGATGGGTGTAGCACTTTACTGAGTTACTCAGCTATCCCTCTTCCATCAACCCACAGGCTAAAGGAACTAATCCAGCATCCCACACAGGAAGAAATTGCCAAATTAGCTACCGCTGAGAAAGGGCAAAAAGCTATCAGATAAATGATGGCAAGTAAATCACCAGGCAAACCAGCATACCAGCTGAAATCTGTAACTTGAGGCTACAAAACTGTCCGCTATCTATGCAAAATTATCAAAGATAGCTATCAATCTGAGAAAATTCCTCAGGATTTCAAAGATGCAATCATAGTTACGCTATACAGAAATAAAGGCAACAAATCTGATTGTGGCCATTATGCAGGTATCTCTTTAGTGGTAAAATCCTTGCTCATACTTTGCTCAGTTGGCTTGTCAAAACAGTCTCAAAGAAGATTCTGCCAGAGGCCCACTCCCAGTATGGATTTAGCTCAGGTTGAAGCACCACAGACATTGGGTTTGTTTTTGAGACAGATTCAAACAAAACATGGAACTGTATTCTGTCATCACTGATCTAAAATATGCATTCAACATATATGCAGAAATAGTCTCTAGAAAATTCAAGGAAACTATGATGGTGCCACCAATTCATTAACGTCACATGTCAATTCCATGAAGACATGACTGGTCAAGTACTCTCACATGATGGCTGCTGTGAAATTACCCAGGGTACAATCTAGAGTGTTGAACAGCTGTGTCATCTCAATTCTCCAGCCCGGGGTGCCTTTTACACTGCTTTGCAGTGAGAAGAACCACTCCTGGTCTGCTCACACACAGCTGCCAGCATGTAAATTACTCCCAACTATACAGTACGAGTGCTATGGCCAGCACCTCTGGAATTACACTTCGGAGCCACACGAGTAAATTCCCAGTCCCAGACTTTCCCTCAGAAATGTGTATCTTGTACTGCCCAGCCCCCTTCTGGACAACACAAGCTCATATAAAGCCTGTCATTTTATTAATAGAAAATGTTATGCACAAATCTTGTTATCTCAAATAAAATTGTCCCAAACACTTCAATCCAAGCACACTGGTTTAGGTAAAACAATAAAACAAGTTTATTTAGCTCCAGAAAGATAGATTTTAAGTGATTACAAGGAATGAGGCATAAAAGTCAGAATTGGTTACAAAGAAATAAAAGGTAAAATGCAACTAACAAACTAACGGAATTCAAAGCAAAAGTCACTCTCATCACATGCTTCAGCAGTCTTACTGGCCAGATTCCTTTCAGAATCTTACTGGCCAATCCCTTCCTTCCAAACCTGTTTCTTTGTTCTTCAGGAGTTGCAGCTGCTGTGGGTAGAGAGAAAGGGAGGAATATTTTGGGGCATCTTCTCCCCATTTTTATACCTTTTTCTCTTCTTCGAGAATCATCTCCAGCTGGGGTTCAGGAGACAGGAAGTCTATGGGGACAGGAACCTCCAGCTGTTTCTTTGCCAAGATGTAATTTTCTTGCTCACACCCTTTTTCCCGCCAAGACTGGCCACTTAACCAGGTGAGAGTCCATTTGATTTCATTGACACCTGGCTGAGGCATCATCTGGCTTTTTCTCTCTGAGGAAGTGGTTTGTGGCTGCTTCCCCAGATTTTGGAATATGTCTTAGTAACATCATACAGTAGACTCTTATAACTTTACATAAAATGTTGCCACACATATTTTGCCAGGACAATAAAGATCAGCAAATCATGAGTTTTCAAATGGCACCTCACAAGGCACACTTTGTACAAAATGTATCATAGTCTTGGAAAAAGGGTGAACTTCGGGGTGCAGACTGTCACAGCCACCCTGACCCATTCCCCATATCTAACAGAGTGAAACAAGGTTTCATGCTTTCACTGGTCCTCTTTGGTAGCCACTCTGAATTATGCAACTGACAGTTTTCAAGCCCTGAAGAAGAGCTCTGTGTAGCTTGAAAGCTTGTCTCTTTGATTAGTAGAAGTTGTCCAATAAAAGATATTACCTCACCCACCTTGTCTCTCTGATCTTCAAAAGGCCATCTGCATAAGATACAGAACTGATGGAAAACTGGACAATCTCTGAAGGCTTACTGCAAAGACAAAAGTTCTCAAAGAACTCATATATGAAGCCCTGTAATTATGTTGTACTTAGTCATAGTGAAAATGACCTACAGCTTATCCTTGACAGGTTCTCAGAGACAGCTAAACAGTTTGGAGTCACGACCAACCTGGAAAAAAAAAAGTCTTCTTCCAACCAGCCTCTTCAACCACTACCACTGAGCCAAACATCACCACTGATGTTACAAAACTCAAAAAGTCACTCTAGCAAGACAAAATGTCAAACATTAACATCCTTGAAAGAGCATGAAAAAGGCGCATTGAGGCAATGATTATCAAAACTTAGCTTAGATGGAGCGGTCATGTTATCAAAATGGTTGATGATAGATTCCCCCCCAAAATTCCTCCTGAATTTCAGGAAGCGCAAGGATGGTCAATGTAAATGCTTCAGAAACAACCTTAATCAGCATCTCAACTCATGCAGCATAAATATTGATAATTTTGAAGCTATGGTCAAGGACAGACCTGAATGGAGAGCAACTATCAAGAAAGGTTGTAAACACGTTGGCAAAGACAGATGCGAAAAACTGACTGCAAAATTGGGCAAGCATCATTCCAAGTCTACACATTCCTATGCGACATCTATTCAGGACATTGCTCATCACAGATTGGACTATACAGCTACAAGAGAACACACGAGATGCCCTGGCATCATTGTTGGATATGACAGCCAGCCAACCCCCGTGCATACAAAGCCAGACCTCTGAAATGAAAGTTGTCCTTGCAGTCGGACCTAATTCAGTCTCCAGCCTTTCAAAGTGAAGTGGTTCTTATATTTCCTCTGTTTCACTGGTTTCAAAACGCTGACTTTCTTGGGTGTACTGCCCCAAGCATATACTGAGCCAGTTGTAATGATTTATTAGCTAAGAAATAAAGCATGACATGTGAGTATGGATACCATGAGAAAATCACAGCCCTAGGGTGAGATTACACTAGACACAACCAAATCCTCCCTAGGGGTGTGATTATCTCTTGACAATCCTACCTTCTAAAAATGTCTTCCCACTTCATGTGATTTATTTATTTAACAATTCGAGGTAGAGTAATCAGACAGACTATGGTTTTAGTCCACTGTACCTACATTCCCTATATTCTAAGCAAATAGGATATTCCCCCCTGTACTAAAGAAAGCCTTTAGATTTGGGTCTTAAATCTGAAGGTCCGTGAGTCTGGTCGTTCCCTCCTTTACCCAAACGAAACACCGATTGAAATCAATAGGAGCTGAGTAATGAGAGAAGGATCAGGGCCAGCGGCTATTCCTTTAAATACAAATACATAAAAATCCCTAAAGCTCTTGTTGCAGATTCGTTAAAAGGGATCTGAACTCTTTAAAAAGACCTAAGCCGTCATGTTCGGTGTCCCTTTCTGTTTCAAAATGAATCTATAACTCAACGCTGAATGTTCATACACACCTTGGGTGAGTAAAACTGCATTTATTTCAAGGGATTTTAGTACGCAGATTTGGCTAAATACAAATTTTGATTTAGCAGACTCCTGCCATTGATGTTTGATTGTTTGTCTTTGTCTGAGCTTCCCCCGCACACATCACACATTTCAGTCTTCCGGCGTCTAGTGCACTCTTTTTAAAGACCTATCTCATAGCTGTAGCTGTGTTGACAGCTATTTCTCAGCTATTTTGGGTATACACATAACTACAATTCAAAAATAAGATAGAACCCTCCCGCTTCACTTCTGGACTGTGCTTCCTTATTGTCTTTCTCTTCCTTACTACCGCTATTTTGTCCAATGTCCCCTAGATCTTCTTTCCAAAGGAAAAAGAAAAGAAAAGAAAAGAAAAGAAAAGAAAAGAAAAGAAAAGAAAAGAAAAGATCACCCACTGATGTGTTCCGTCTGGGGAAATGGGGCGGTATAAAGGAAGCAATTGACTGAAAATTGTTCTGTTTGAGCGTCTGTTTTGGAGACCCTTGATGCATTAGGATCAGAATGGAAAGATGGGTCTCCAAAAGCAGCTCCTTTTTAAGTATTGTAACCAGATTTTATCCTAAGTTCCAGCTAGAGGAGGCTGATGTCTGAGATTTCCTGGCTACTGCATGGACACCAACACAGTTGTTCTGATTTCAGTATCGTAGCCAGGATGGGTTCTGAGTGTCCGTCTATGCTTCTGATAAATATACATCTGAGCATTTATAAGTGCCTGATGTTATAGGCTTATTGTGACCACAGTTGTGACGGAACCCTTCACAAATGTGTCCAGAGAGAGAAATGAAAAGCTTCGCTTTGTCTTACTTTAATAACTACGGTGTTTGTGATTATTTTTGTGAACGGCTTTCCAGCTCATGTTCCCTAGTAATTAGCATCCTCACGCCCTCTCGCCAATGTCTTATGTTTTATATGATTGTGAATCTATCTACAGACTCATTAAGAGAGTGGTAACTTTTTTCAAACTATCGAATACATTGAACAATAATAAGTAATAAAGACGTTTTCCATTTTCGACCTGGCAAGTGCGTTTCCCCATTCAACCACAAGAGGGCCCCTTGGACCTCTCTTCTCTTCCGTAATTGATGGAGGCAGCCTCGAAAGATAATTAGTTTTATGTATATAATATTTGATCATGAAAATATTCTTTGCCTTATCCTAGCAAAGGGAACCTGTAATATATGTTAAAATAGTTAATTTTTATTATCTGTTCGAATTGTTTTACTCATCCTACCCCCCAAATTATTGTAGCATCAACTGAAAATGTAGGCAATGCAATGTTAAATCTAATTTTTCTGTGCAAAACCTAATTAGCCATTTTAAAAAAGGTTAACGCCAGCGCCTCAGACGGTTTTTGTTTAATAATCCTATTACTGATGGCTCATCATGTATAAAATGGTGCAGGAGGATGCAAAATTTCCACTTGTTTATAAGTGTATCTCGGAGAAATGTATAAAATAATCTACGGCAGAGGAGGCAGGTCAGTGCGGAATGGAAAGCAGGCACCTAAAACGTAAGTAGGCACCTTTCCTTCGGCTCTTACTGTACAGGGAGAATATGAATGTTGTATCTGGCTACAGATTTGTGCCCAAATACCAGCAATATTTCCCCCCGTATTGGTATTCTAGAGGAACTCTTGCTTGATTTTTTTCCCTCCCCTGCAGCGGTAGCCTCTTCCCCTTGGAGAAGAGATCCCTTGGAGGACTCCTGGTACTCCTGGTACTTTTGGGGAGATGGTGTCTGGACTGAAGAGCCCCCTACCCCCCAAGAAAAGTGGTTATTTCATTCCGGCCCCTGCAATGTCCTGACAAAAGAAACAGAACAGGGGGGATTTAGCTTTTCGATCCCTTCGACCCTTGCCCAGCTCCTCGGGTATCCAGCAAAGAAATCTCAGCCAGGCAGCAGGCACCTGGCTCTATTTCTTCCAAGCTCCAAATATCACTCCTCCATTAAACCCCGAAATACTGGGCGCTGCGGGGGGAAGGAGGGAGGGAAATAATTTTAAATCCTCAATCCAGCCTTGTCTATTTCTCTTTATATTTAATTATCCGTTAATATCGTGAGTCATAAAAGTTAGGGTGTAAAAGAGTGTAGGAAAGTGAGTGAAAGAAAAGGGAAATCGTCATGGCTTTGCTTTTGCAGCTTTTAATGGGCAACCGACTAATTAAAAATTGCAGCTTTACTTGATATGTACACTGTGTGGACTAGCCCTCTCTGTGAGTTAGTAAATGGACCTTCAATGGCAAGGTGCTTTTCCTACTCCATAGACTTGTAATCGTTTACTTAAAACTCTGGTCAAAAGCCCCCACGAATGACAGTAGACAAAACACTAGGAAGATGTCTTGTTTGGCTGAAATACTTGTCAGGGTAAGAAACTGAAGCGCGAGTCCGGGAAAGAGGGGAACGTTCATGAACAATAAATATTTTTGAACTGTGAAAGGTGTTATTTTTTAGTAACCGGGGCTCGGTGCGATCTATGCTTTGCTTACGGGAGCTCCAGAATAAAAAAGGATGGTGGGGAACTAAAACGTCTCTTTATGCTTTGGGTAAGAATCTAAAGAGACGGCGGACTCTTTAGTCGTAGCTTCCTCTGGCAGGTCATTTGGAAGGCACTTTTGTTTATTCAGCGGGGGGGGGGGGGAAATATTGCTGAAAATAACGCCCCCGACAATGGTCTGTAGCGGAAAAGAAAACTCCGTTCTCTAGCTCTCGGCGCTGGTCACAATCTCCGGCGCGCCAATAGTTCTCAACCGATCGAGCGGTTTCTCAATGAACATGCATTGTCTCCAGGATTCGACGGCGCTTATTGGGATTGAAGTCATGACTGGATGCTGGGGGTGGGGGGGGGGGTAAGTCAAAGTTGCCCCAGTCTCGGAAACACCTCCAGCTCCCCAGCTATCCAGCACCAAGCACTGCCAAAGGAGCTCCTTGACTTGTGCACAGAGATCGCAGCTGACAATCTTTGTTTTAAACCCCTGCTGATGTTGTTGCGCCAAATCCTCCCACATCAGACAAAATATCTGCATTTTCACCCAAACGAGAGCAATTACTAAGGAAACGGGCCCCTCTCGCATCGCCTTTTCCTTCTGGTCCATTTGAAAACGGATCCATCAGCGGGTACCAGGCGTTTAAGGGAGAATTTTTTAAAGGGCGTGTGGGACGGAAACAAAAGGCTGCCATTCACAAGAGAAGTCAAAGGCACTAAATAGGGACATCAAAAGGCTCCCAAAATAGGAATTCGGATCCAATCGAAAAATAAAAGAACCTGATTTCTTTTCTTATCTGAAACACGCGGATGAAAAGCCCTAAAGCAAACAGCCAAAGAAAGCGATTTTTTTCAAACAGTAAGAAAAGGGAAGAAGGAAAAATAAAGAAACAATCTTATGAATGCATTTCTTTGGACTTTAAATGAGATGAATGAAAACATAATATCACCAGCTTCCACAAGACAAACCTCATTAGACTAATGTCTTTCATCCCCTCAGTTTTGTGCCTTACCCTATTCCCGGGATAGAGCGGCGATTATTAGGTATACAACTAAAGTAATATGGTACAAACACCCTCTCTCTAGGTAAATCCAACCATCGATTTAGCTATGTAGCTCTAATCTCTGGCTATAGATATAGGTTATATTTCAGGACTTGGGTTTTAAAATGGATCACTATGAAATACTCTGAGTCATACGTTTCAAGTATTTCATTGTGGATCCATTAAAAAACCCCAAGTCCTGAAATACTACCTATATCTATATATTTGCAGCATTTCATATTGACTCATTTTTTAAAATAAATAAATTCTGGAGTTGTAAAGAGTCTATACAACAAATGAGCCTCCCTTACAGCAGCTAGAATTTCTGTCTACACCAGGTGTGCGTGTGTAGTTATAGAGATGGAAGGAAGATACAGCTAATTCGATCGTAACCGTAAAACTGATTTAAAATATTATTTAAAACGAAGAGAGTGCACACGCTGCTCCTAGCCATGCGTTCCCCTTTTGCACAGGGGTAACGCATATCATTCCGTGTCCCCCCGCACCCCCCAAAGAACAAAACATTCCTTACGAAGCAAAGATTTTCTCGGGCGATTTTGTTCCTTGAATTGGATATTTTTAGAAGTCTCTTTGTGCAGCCTTTGAAATGATACACAACAGACACATTCCCAGCTCATAGCCAGGCGCCTTCCTTCTGCAGAGTGGGAATTATTCTGGGCTCAAAGTGTGACACACATTCGAAGGCTAATTGGCATGGAATGATACGGATTCAGCATTGCTACTCAAACCCAGTGACTTTCCTGCTTTTGAAGCCAGAGTAAGATAATAGATTAAAGATCAAAGAATGGCTAGGGGGGTTACTCTATGCCGAGCCTACAATCCCGATCCTGCTCCTACTCGCAATGATTTAAATGGGCGCAGGATCTCCCTGTTTAAGGCTTCTCTTCCCTAGGGGGCTGAAGTCCCTAGCGATCGGGGAAAGTTTGACACAGCGGCAGCCTTTGGTTTGGCTCGTCCCCCTCCCCCGTCCTTTCCATCGCCTCCTGCCCGGATAAAGCCCTTCTTGACAAGGCTCCAGGGCAGAGACTTCCCTTTGGTCTCAGTGTGTGTTCTGTAAAGTTGTGACAGATTATTTGTAAAGGGAGGGGTTTCACAGTTTGATGAAGATATAACACACTCTGGACCATCCATCCTCCAGGCCCATTCATCAGGGGCAAAGAGAGAGAGAGAGAAACTTTCCCCCTCTTCCCTTCTCCAAAGCAATTCATCACTGGAGTTGAATTGGGAGTTTTGTCTTCAGCTAAATTCTCCCTCCCTGGACCTTTGCTAGGAGCCTCGCGGCAGCACCTCTAGGTTTATGTCACATTCCCATCTCTGGGCTCCCCGAGCAGTAGGACAAAGGAGCTGAAGGAGAGAGCCACAAACGAGAAGAAAGGGGTCGAACCTGGTGTTTCCATCACTACACAATACCGCTTTCTTTAGTAAGGTGCTTTGGTCCGTTCCACCCAGTGCAGTCACACAGAGAGACTGGGGGCTCGCGGCTGGGCCGGAGCATGCCCCAAACTCCTGCCCTGATCCATTCGACCAGGGAACTTTCAGTCACACTCACTGAGCAAAGAAGGACTTGGAGACGAGGGAGTGGGGGAGAAGTTTCTCCAGAGCTCCGTGAAGCTGGTTTCTTCCTGATAACCGCTGGGAGGAATTAGAAAGGTGACTGTCCTCCAAGTTAAAGTATTGTACAATTGTGTCTTGACATGACGGGAGGCAGTATGTTTCTCTGGCACATAAACTACGCCATATAAACATTTGTCTCGCCTTTATAAGGGAAGAGCAGAGATTCCTGGAGACTACTTATGTAAGGGTGGGTAGGATAGATAGATAGATAGATAGATAGATAGATAGATAGATAGATAGATAGATAGATAGATAGATAGATAGATAGATAGTTTTACTTCGACCTAAACTTCCAGTACAGAATAACTGAAAAGAATTGATGAGGAGCTCCGAGGGCAGTCTTTTGTTTGGGAAGGAGTGATACTCATTGTTTGTCATCGCAGAGAAAGAGAGGAAATTAATTGCAACCAATTAATAATTAATCCAATTTAAACAGCTTTATTATCTCCCCAGAACGAGGGGGAATTTGTCAGATAACCCCCCGAAGACCAAATGTCAAGTTTAACCAAATAGTTATTGCTTTATCAAACAGCGTCTGCAAATAAATTAATCAAAAGCAAATATGTCCTTTGTGCGGCTCATTTGCCGGTAATGGATGGAGATGAAGATTTGCCGATATTATTGTCTGTCATTCAGTCTAACAAAGTGAACATTTATTGCATATATATTAAAAATTATCCCTTAATCGAGCAGGGCTGGGGTTGAAGTTATTGGAGTCTCGACAGAGGTGAGGTCCCTTTGGATAGAAGCCCCTTCTTCTCCTTTCCCTGCGAGTCCCTTCAGAACGTTGTTTCAAAATTGCTTTAATCCAAAGCTAAATTGAGCTGTTTTACTAACTGTCCACAACACCCTAAACAGTCTGAGGAGCTAATGGACGGGATGTTAGAAAAATAGTGGACGTAAGGCACATCAGAGGCGATACATTGGCCCAGGAGTGATGGCCCGGGACCTAGCAATGGGAAACAACTCCTCTTTGTCTCCCTCTTGGTTACATCATTTTCTAATTAGGCATAAAATTGTCTTCATACACTGGTATCGCTGGCTTCATAAACATAACCATTATGGTTCATAAGGATCCCATTGTGGGGAGCCCTTCTCAAAATAGAAAAGGATTTGGAGAGGCCCGGAGAAAAAAACATCTCCTTTGTTTTCTCTTTTGAGAAGATGGATGGGCGATGTCACGCAGCTGATTACTTTGGACTATTAAATTGTCAGAAAGGAAGAATTTCCCTAATAATAAGGGTTTATGGGGAATTATAGAGTTGGGTTCAGGGGGAGACAGATCGGAGACTAACAAGGAAAAACCGAAAAGTGGGGGGGGGAGAGAGATAAACTTTAAAAGTAAAACGGATGGGGAGGGGACAGTGCCTGTGTAAATCATTATTTAGTAAAATAAAAGGAATTAATCTAGGAAAACGGACATAATTTTAGTGCTAGAGCTTCCTCTGGTAAAATGGTTTTTCAGTGAGGATTTCTCTTTCCCCCCCCCCCCTCTTTTTGGAGAGGTTCTGTGTGGGGGGGAGGCTGAAACACTCGCACGTCAAACGCTTTTTTAAAACAGCAAATTCTCCCATTTGTCCCTGTACAAGGGCCAACTGTTTCTCCAAATTGTGCCGCCGCCCCAAAGCAAAAGCAGACTGGGCAGCGTTACCCTGGCCATGAATGGCAGGGCCGAGCAAAGCCAGCCTTAGCTCCGGGCCGTAAAGCCCAATTCAGGCCGCGCCCTGGTGGGAGCACGGCGCTAACTGGATGGAGATGGATGGAGCTGCTGCGAGCCCCCGACGCGGTGTCAGACCTGGGACAATTACTGTCTCCAAGCGGATGGACAGACTGACCTCGGCGCACTGGCCCACTGGCGGCCCTGATGAGCTTATCTGCAATTTGCTGGATTTAGTTTACAATAACCCGACTTGACATAAATAACTCCCATGCTGTGGCTACGCCTGCCTGACCTCCTGAACTAGTGCGAAAACACTGCTGTATTGAGCCAGGGGACAGGTTTTTAAGCTATTAAAATATAAACAAATTTCGAGCTACTTCCCAAGCCAGTTCTGCCCAAAGATTGTGGTACAGGCTCTTTATTTCATCCATGCCCAAGCGGACAGGGAGCTTCGATTTCCCCGGGTTAATTTTTTAACCACTACCACTTTCCCAATTCTGTCCTCCTCCTCGCTTCCCCTTCACAAGACATGACCCCACCGGCTACTCTGCGAAAGGCCAAAGCACGGGCTGAATATTTAAAAAGTGAGCTTTGATTTAAAGCAGCCCAACGCCTACGCTTTTAAACCGGATTGCGGAATAAGGGCCTCGGAGCAGATGGGATAAGCAGACTGACATGAGTTTATAGACGATTTCACTCCTGCACACTCACATCTCCAAATACAACAAACCGGGCGCTCAGACACTACGCTGCTGAAGGCCACATAAGTATTCTGAGATCACCATAGGATTCGGACTGAAGACAGCTTCAACTCACCCCCTGGGGTTCAGTTGCACATAGGGGATATAGCGACTGGTCCAAAGCCCGCCGAAGCCAAGAGGCGATTTTCTCATTCACTCCAGTGGGCTTTGAATCAAGCCCATCGCCCCGTGTGAGACCATTTCTACAGTCCCTACTCAAGCTATTGTCCTAGTGAATGACAAACCTGCAGTCTCCCCTGGAATGGCCCGGAAGGTATTTGTGAATAAGGTCCTAAAGATATGGCCCAGACGGAAGAAGGGCTGCAGGGTGCGGCCCCTCTTGAGAGCCCTACGTCGGGAAAAGCAGATGGACAACTTCACCACTTCCTCAACCTCACTGGAGTATTTGTTCGATCTGAAGAGTCCCTGTACGAGGAGGATTTGAGATCATTGTAGATCAGATGCGGCTCTGTACAATTATATATGTGTAAGCAGATACTGAAGTTTCTCAAATCTCATTTTATTAACTCGATGCAATATAACAGCAATGGAAGAAAACCTGCAGGCCTGACAATGGAGAAGCAAGCAGGACCTTCACACTACATTGTAAAAAGCACGTCTCTCGTGGACTCCTTTGTTCGTGTCCTTTCCGAAAGCATGGGGTTTGGCCCGAGCGAGTTTGGAGACCTTAACCCAATGTCTCGCAACACATCTGAATGCTGTTATCTGAGTGACAACAGTATGGTGCACTGGCTTCAACAGCACAACCCTTTACTGCACGTGCTCAGTAGTCAAATGTGAAATGAAATAACTGTCCACAGGAAAAAGGCAAACAAATAGTTTATCCACAGGATAGACCAACTACTTACAGCATTTCATTTTAAAGTGAATGACTGAAATGCTGAAATACACACAAACATCTACCTGCATCTCTGTAGGTACTATTTATGTTTTAAATGTGTAAATGAACAAATAACATGCCTAAAACACACCAGAAGAAGCCCTTGAAAACAGAATTGTAATGGGGAACCAGTGTGTCACTATTGTGAGGTGTTGCGACGCCAACTAAAGAAACATTGCGTTTTTCATTCAGTAAGAAAAAGGGCCTATTTTATTGTAATAAGTTTCCACTTTGATCTATTGCCTCTTAGCTACAATTGCTGATCACATGATCTGGCTATTTTGGCCCTATTAAAAATGTAGGGCTAAAATAGCCCTACTAAAATACGGGCATGGAGTTCAGGCTTCTCACACAACGTTTGTTGAAACAAGATCTTTGTTTCGGTCCTTTGGAAAGCTCGGGGCCTAACTATAGGAAGGGAAGATGGGGAGGGGCATCAAGAGTGAAGGGTGGTGAAAAAAAGAAGCTTCCCCTGAAAAGTCCCCTCAGAGTCCTTGTAAAGCGGCTCTGGTGTTATCCATTTAACTTGGCATATGGAAATCTTTCCGCGGATCTACAATTAAAGGAGCTCCCCTTTATCCTTTTATTCTCCTGTTAACTTTTGTGTTAAATGTTAACAACCTGGCCCGAGCTATTATGGCGCTATTACCAAGTGAATGTTGACTCCAACCCGGACTTCTTTTCGGTCTATTCTGAGGCTGCCCTCCCACGCAGATTTATGTATTTTTGATATTAAATTCTCTCTCTCATTAAGGCTGCTCTCTTGTTGACTTTTATTGACCCTCGGCCCCTGTCCCCATACTTTTCCATATTTAATACTGAAACATTTTTTCCAGTGCCCTCCCCTCTTTGTTACCTCCCGGTTGACTGCTGTCCCTAATGGCATGTGCTGTTTGCTCTGTTGTTGAACTTGGTAGGGTCACATAGTCTTGTGCTGTGATATTCTCTGCATTTCCAACCTTGCTATTCTGACGAGGTGCCTTGTATAACAAGCCTTTTTCCCCCTAGCTACCAACTTCCTAATTACTTAAACAAACACCTTCCCTAATGATCCCCTAGGCTTCCTAATCCCTTTCGGGTTTTGTTTAGCTGAACTCCTAATGCTCTGCCTGTCCTACTGGCAGCTTGGCCTTTCTGACCTGAGACATCGCAGCTCTTCTCCTTGGAGCGGGTTGCCTTGTCCAGCTCCTCCTGGGCCAAAGGCCAGGCTCATGGGAGCATTGCATGCCACCAGCTGCTTGAGGTGACACTGAGTTACAAAGGAGAACCGCAAAGGAAACTTCAGCTCACACAGGCAAATGAATGTGTTCATTTATCTCTCCGAATTCAACACTTTGCTTCATGCCTCGGCCATACAGCTTGGCGGATGGAGAGAATATGTAAAGGAATAAATGTCCTTCCCAAGAAAGATTGGCTCACTTCTTGTGGCCGGTCTGTTCAGTATCATTATGTGACCAATTTCCAGAATTGAAGTTGCCTGGTGTTTTGATTCTTCCCTGCCTGTGCATTTGTGCCCTGGAGGTCCCTTCAAAATGGATACTAATTGTTGGGGCTGCACACTGCTGGCTGCTAAAATGCCCCAGGGCTCCAAGGACCTGCTCCTCAATGGCTTAATTGACAAGGACTTGTCTGTATTTAGGAGCAGCTGGTCCAAAGCATTGGCACATCAGTGCAATCTTAACACAGCATCCCTAGCCTGGAGGAGTATGAGGGTAAACGTGGTTAAAATGAAGGAAGATTTATAGTCGGTCCCCTTGGGTAATAGGACAGAAGACAGCTACCAAGATTTTGCCCTAGTAGGGGTTTCATTCATCAGCTTCCCAGCCTTGGTAACATGTCTAGGAGCCACGTTCCAGCCATTATTAATAATAGGAGGTGGCCATTTAGAACAATTAGGCAGGTGACAATATTCCACAACAATGCAGAGCCCTAAACAAGACAGGGGAACCACAGACGAACAAATCTGTCACGGGCTAACACTGTAGCTGCTTCCCTTTGGTTTTAGTGTGATCCAAGAGGCACTGAGCTCTCATTTATATAGAAAGTTTGAAGCCTGGAGTTAAATGTATTACCAACTAAATTATAACAGACATCATTTTACAATGCTCCGATGAGAAAGGGGTATTTTGTGGAGATTGCGCTTCAAGCCTGTTTAGGGTGCCGCTTTCTATAAGGAACTGTCTGCATTAAAACGTAGATCATTAAATTTAAGCCATGTTTTAGTTTTAAAACGGAACTGCGATTAGGAGTCCGACGTATTTCATTTCAGAGAGATACAGCCACAGATATTTTCATTTGCTCCTATAAACCCCTTTAACTTGCACAATTCTTCTTCATCCGATTTAAATATTGTATTTCTAAACGCGACCTGCTATTTTGCCATAGAGGGTTATTCAGTTTTTTACAAAGGAGGTGTATTGCATGGTTTAAAATTAAGGTGGTGGTTGTTACTGCAATGTGTGGGAAATACTTTTATGTTCACAGAGTTAACCGTGTGAATAGGGATAATAGGTTTGGGATCTTCATTGAAATTTGAAGTTTTTAAACAGAAATTCCCTAACTTTTGCTCGTTTTCTCAACTTTTTTTGCAGGAACAATGCCAACATTGAAGCCCTCGGTTGGAGTCTGCACAGTTGGAGATCTTTGGTGCCATTTTAGACATCTTTGGATTTCATCAATCAAACTGACTGCAATTTTCCATAAAAACCCTGAATTTGGGTCAGAAAGTGGGCAAAGCAGATAAAGATCATTCGAGCTGTCTTATGAGATGATAAATAGATATCCTTTCAGCCCAACAATGCAAGAAGTGCAGTTTTGTAATTCACTTCCTTGGTTTTGAATGCAGTGAGTCGAAACAATTTATCCATGTTTTCCCATGGTTTAGAAGATGTCTTTACATACTTGTCAATAGTAACTTGACCTTTTCCCCCACTGAGTTACCAAGTGGTATGTGTTTGTTTGCTTGTTTTCCCCAAAGTACAGAAAAGGTTTGTTGTTGTTTTTTAGAGACAAAATCAATAGATTATTTCTTCCTATCCTAAGACTAAGCAGACGGTAGATAGCCCATATCAAGCTTAACTGTGTTCTGTTGATGATTTGCCCATGTGCTACTTTCGATACACGTGGTCCAAGCTGGGTTTCATACAAACCTGTTGGACTTGCTCAGAGTGTATTCTTGAACTTGACGAAGGGCCTTTTGAATAAGCCGAATGAAGAAACGCCCTAAAAGAAATCAAATCAGATAAAGAAGCCTCAGCGGGTCTTACCAGTCTGCCTCAGACCCTCGGTGGGGGGGAAGCTGCTTGAAATCTTGACTGAAAGCGATCTGTGAGTGGATAAAAACACCCCAGTTTCCGTTCCTTTTTCTCACAGTAAAACAAACTATTTTAATCCTAGTTGAGATGCTGCCTGCCTCATGGCTCATGCTCTGTTTAGCCCGTATTCTCTTTCTACTCTTGACTCTGCTGTCCAAAACTACTGTTTGGTTTTAACACGTCTTCGGTCATTGTATTTCGCCAGATTCCTGGCCTGAACTTTTCTGGAGGGAAACATCTTGCATAGGAATGTAGTATGACTGGGACAGTCCAATTTGCCGTTTAGTAAACACAGGTGTGCATTGTGTACAGACGTGCCATTATATAGTTATGTGATGTATCTGACTATGCCTAAACACCTTTAATAATTATAGTAATAAAATAGCCCTCGCACAGAGACATGGATCTTAAGGTGTATTTTGAAGGAAGTTAAGTATAATTAATCCCATTCTACAGAAGGAGAAAGCGAGGAATGGGATGGTTAAGTAACGCTTCCAAGGTTAGAAAGGAAGTCAGTGGCAGAGAAGGGAATGGAATCCACTTCTCTTGACTCCGAGTCCCAGGTCCTATATAGTGGAGCAAGCTATGTAACCTCCCTTGATCAAATACATTCAGCTAAGCAGTGGATTCTTTTGAGCATTCCAGAGAAGAGCACCAGGAAGGAGTTAAGGTCTAGAAAACATGACCTATGAGGCAAGATTGGAAAAAAAGGGGGGGGGGAATTAGTCTGGAGAAGAGAAGACTGAGAGGGGACATGATAACATATTTCAAGTACATAAAAGGTTGTTACAAGGAGGAGGGAGGTAAATTGTTCTCAACCTCTGAGAATAGGACAAGAAGCAATTGCAGCAAGGACAGTTTAGGTTGGACATTAGGAAAAACTTCCTAACTGTCAAGGTGGTTAAGCACTGGAATAAATTGCCTTAGGGAGGTTGTGGAATCTCCCTCACTGGGGATTTTTAAGAGCAGGTTAGACAAACACCTGTCAGGAATGGTCTCTACTTAGTCCTGCCATGAGTGCAGGGGACTGGACTAGATGACCTCTGGAGGTCCCTTCCAATCCTATGATTCCATCCACCTAGCCTCTGTACTTAGCTAGTTATATAGTAGTTATATATACACACTTTCCCCCTACAACTAAGAAGCAAAGGGAATACTCCCTGCTGGGGGAGGGGAGGACGTAATGAGTCTTTTTCATCTTTAATTCCTATAACTCTATGATTTTCTGTTAACTGCTCTTGTGCACTAAAAGCTATAAGAAACAAAGCCCCATAAACATAAATAAAGTGCAATCTAATTTAGATATAGCATAAAGTGAACCTATTCCAGCAGCCAAGACTCCTATTTAAGTCAATGAGAGTTTTGTAGGAGCAAGGACTGAAGGATTATTCCAATATGAGCTGGAAAAAACTTACGTACTTTCATTGGTTGGGAACGATGCAGGATAGTGACTTCTCTTACCCACTGGTTAATTATTATGAGGGTAGATCTCTGAAAATCACTTGTTTCTTCCACCAGCTCTGTCATCTACAATATACATGAGAGAGAGAGAGAGAGAGAGAGAGAGAGAGAGAGAGTTTTTTCCTCAAGCTTTTTCTCGCTAGCCTTGTACACCATAACACGAGTAAGTGCTAAACACTCAGTTAATGGATAATGCAGCCTCTGACCTGCAACGTACAGCTTCCTCTCACGCATCTGGTGAAAGCTGCTTACTATTTTGTTACATTTTGTAACATGAGCTGAGGCAGGGTTCCTATTAAGACAACCCTGAAAAAATTTCTCCAGAAATGCCAGTGTTAATGCTCGCCTGGGTCCCCACACCCTGGGCCTTTCACTTCTTTTCAAACTCTACTCCCCAAATCACCCAGACTTTTGTTAAAAATTCATAGATTCTCTGCTATTTCACTATCTCGATAAATCCAAGACAATAGGGTGGTTGTTATGGGCCCCCTTTCAGTACTAGGAAAATAATGTTTTGTTTGCCGGGGATATATTTTAAAGGTACTGGTGTATGGAATTTAAAATGAAACGCTCCATTCCACTAACCAGTGCTTGGCGTCTGCCAAGAGACTAAGCAGGGTTTTCACACACTAGGGTTTCATGGACATCACGTCTTCATACGCTCACCCCCCGCCCCTTACCTCTTACATTGAATAATAAGCCAATCCTTGTGTGGCCAGGTATCTCTACTTATTCTCATCTCTAAGGAGAATCTTTTTGGAAAGTTTGGTAAAATTCCATCTGACCACGACAAAAATGATACCCCACCCCACCCCACACACGAATGTTGTAGTGGTTAGAATAAACCCAGCTGCCTTCATTATTTCCCCCAGCGGGCACATACATCTACATAGACCGTCACATGGGCGTGTGTATCTGGGACACCACACAATACTCTGTTACCCAGCCTGTCCAGCAGTGCCAAGCTCCCTCTGATTTCAGGGGGAGCTTTTATTTGGCTCTTACCAGAAATCGCAGCCTGGATTTGTAAAGCGGCACATGATGTTCAAACAGATAGCTTTCCTGTTCCTACATCCCTGGCAATTCGAAACATGTGGTAATACAATATTTTAATATCCAGTTGCAAAAAAATGCAGATAAAATATTTCTTAACTTGTGTTTGTGTGGGGGGGAATATCATTTTTGTCATGGTCAGATGGAATTTTACCAAACTTTCCAAAAAGATTCTCCTTAGAGATGAGAATAACCGGCTAGATCATTCAGGTGCACACTCTTTGCCTCAAAGTAAATGGGAATTTTGCTGTTGACTTTCAAGTGAGCAAGATCAGGCCTCTCGTTGGCCCTGCTGGATGTGTTACCTCTCACTGTTCGCTTTCTTTCCCTTAAACACGCAAGTAAAATCCCAGCCATAATTTGGGGGGGAGGGGAGAAGAAGGGTAGTACACATTGATAAAAATATCAGCTGAGCTCCCCTGCCTCTCTGAGCAGGAAAGCCGTGTTAGAGATTTGCATGGACCTGAATAAATCCAAATATCTCAGTGTTGATATTTGTGTTTCCTGGTCTCTCTCTCTCTCTCTCTCTCTCTCTCTCTCTCTCTCACACACACACACACACACACACACATTTGGCCTCAGAGAGAGCTCTCAGAGGCATTAGAAAGGCCAGAGACAGTCACAGAAATAAATGCTTGAACACAAGCATTACTACCCCCGAATTACTTACTCTTTGCAAGTGTGAATGCTCTAACAAATATTTCACCACTAAGCCCCTTTAATGTAGAAGGGAAGAGGTAATGGTGAAGCTGCTGGATTTATGGGTCACCAATGTGACATGTAAAAATTAATACTCCCCTCCTTTACAACCCCCCAAATCACCCGAGTGAAAGGAGACCGCCCTGACTGCTTTTCAAAGACATGGATGAACTCTGAGGGAGGTGCATATAGCTGTCATTTCATTCATATATCCGACATAGTCCGACCAAAAATGGGGAGGAGAATACAGATTTTCGAATAGTATTATTTGGTGCCATTGCAAAAGCATTGCCAGCTTGCATTTATAAATCGGGAGAGTGGGGGACACGAGAAACAAATTGCAGCTTCTGGAAAAGGTCTCGCGTGGAGATATTTTGTTCTAGGTAGTTTGCAATGGTAACTTGTTTTCTATGGTGTCCTCTAGTTATGATCAAACTACAAACGCCTTCATGTAAACAGATACATAGAACGCTCCTTTGACTCTCTACCCGGAGTCATTTTGTAGCGTTTAATTATCTGGTGATTAACACAGAGTGTGAATTCCTGAGGCAGAGATTGTGTCCTATGTGTTTGTTCAGCGTCTCGTACAAAGGCTCCTGTCTCGGGCCTTTGGACATCAGTGTAATATAAACACATAATTGCAGCATCAGATTCTAATCTCCAGCCGAGTTGCTGATTTCCCATTCACTCAGAATAACTGGTATATGCAAGAAAAAGCAGAGAAAATCAAAGGCTAGAATTTGGTCCGTTGCGTGAAAGACCCCCCCCCCCCCAGTACATCTAGACAAACCCAGGAACTTGATTCTGCCTCGGGATATGTGCGTAGCTCCCACAG
This sequence comes from Lepidochelys olivacea, assembly GCF_965140295.1. Classification (NCBI taxonomy): domain Eukaryota; kingdom Metazoa; phylum Chordata; order Testudines; family Cheloniidae; genus Lepidochelys; species Lepidochelys olivacea. Next base: position 102,707,357 of record NC_140414.1, read on the forward strand.
AAGTCAATGGGAGCTGAGCGCATGCATCCAAGGGGAGAGTCTCGCTCTGGATGTGTCTCAGAGTCAACGTGTCAAATCCAATTTTCATCTTTAGCTTTGAATTGATCGGAGTGTTTGGATTGGCGCATTGTCGCGCTTTGTTTTCCTTGGGCTCTTTCCATCTGTTTGACAAACAAATATTTGAGGACATTTTTTAAAAGCAAAAATCGTTCCCCCGGTTGCAAAAACACCTAGTTAGGGTTTTAAAAATCCATACATTTTACAAGGTCTATTTTTTCATCCTGTGCTACGCGCAAATAATTCCCTGCCAACATGAATGGGCGTTAGGAGAATCTCTCTCTAGAGGTTTAGGGAGAAAATCTGCCCGATCGCTGGTCTTTCAAACGCAGAAATAGGAGCGGCTAAATGTACCCCTGTTATCTCAGCGTGCACGCCCTGAGCGGCACTGCTCTGCTCCTGTGGATCCCTCATACTGCCCTGTGAGGGATTCATAGTCCTAACCAGTCACACCGGCGTGCGCGGGCTAGAGTCACTCGCTCCCCTCGCCGGCGGGCGGTGAAAGGACCCAAGGGCCGGCTCCGTGGCAGCCGGGCCCGCGTTCAGCCAGCAGCGAGCTGGGGGTCTCCGGCTGGCCGCGGGGACACGCCCCCCCCCCCCCCCAGGGCCGGGGAAAGGCGGCCTGCGGCCCAGCCTTCGCTCTGCGCCTGCTGGAGGCTCTGGCCCGGGGCCCTGGCCAGATCCCGGCCCCGGGCAGAGGGCTGGAACCGGCCTGCCGGAGCGCCGCGGCGGCTGGAGGACAAGCTCCCTACTGCCTGTGCATGTTAATCAGGCGCCGGGGAAGGGCGCGGAGACAAGGGGCGGCGGCGGGAGACGCGCCCTGGCCGGGGCACTCGGTGCCACTCACGCCGGCGGGGGGCTCGCCGCTCTCAGCAGCCTCGCCCCCCGGTCTCTCAAAGCCTCTTTCAGCCGCGCTGCGGGCTCCTCACCGGAGGAGGCTGGCGCTACATAAAAGCGCATTAGGACAATTATCATATCAGGCGGCGCAGAGCATGTCCGCGGAGGCAGCCCGGCAGCTTTCAGGCATTGAGCCACGTTCAGCTGGGCCGGGCTGTAAAGAGCCATTTGAATTCGGAGCCTGAATGGAGCAGCCGCAAGAACAACGAGGAGAGCAACAGAGCTCCCTTTATCCCGCCCGCCACGGCCCCTGCTTGCTCATTCCCCGGCTGCTGCACCTTTCCCGCTCATGGGCAAATGCGGCGAGCGCTGCTGGGGGGGGGGGGGAGGGGTGGGCAGCGCGTGAGCGCCAAAGGCCCGTGTCGCTCCCATCCTCACTCCCAGCCGCTGGAACCCGGCGGCAGAGCCCGAGCGCTCCCGCGGATGCAGCGCACGCGCCACCAAGGGCCTTGCCTTTGCTCCTCTGCAAACACAAACGGCAGAACCGCCCTGCCCTGCCCCGAGAGCAAGCCTAGGCCCACGCAGGACGAAGAAAGGTGCCGTCCTGTTAATCCCAGAGCGACCGTGTCTCTAAGTGACGCTGTGATTTATTTCCTTGCTATGTGCCAACCTCATTGCGCTGCGGCGGTTATATTTCAGGATCAGACACGTATACAGGCTTCGTTAGTTACCTTCCACACTGGCGAAGACGCCGCTGAAATAACCTCCGAAAAAATGAAATAAATTAATCCAGCCGCTGGCTCTCTTATATTTTGCTGAATCTTTTAATACCCCTCCCCCGCCCTGCCATTTTTGTGACACAAAACCGTACGAGCCAGCAACCCGGTTGGGCTTTGGCAGATATGATCTATGGAGGCAGATGAGCCGAAGTGCTATTCAAAATATTGTCCATTGTGTTCGTAATCGCCTTTAACCGAAGCCAGTTTATGACTATAATAACCCCTTTTCATATTAATAACGCCGAAGCCTCCTCTTCAGTGCTGTGCTGACGGGTGTCCTGCGCAGGTGTCTCGAGCAACCTGTTCACACTGTGATCTCATGCGCTTCTTCGTTTATTATTTTGGTGAGCAAGCAGGTGCTGTTATGTGTTATGTGAGCACGCACGCACTCGAATAAACAAAAGGATTTGTTTGCGCTGAATCCGCGAGCATGAAGAATTGTTTAATTTCAGGGGAAAGTGAAAGGGGCTGCTTATGCCGGGATGTGACATTTCCTGTGGTGAAGCCTGCATCGGCTGCTAATAGAGATCTAATTGATGGGTGAAGTCCCATTTCCGCGCTCTCTCCTTTATTGCTCCATCCAGTCTGTTGCAAAATATAACCTTAATCTGATTTAGCAATTCCTCCAGGATTCGGTGCAAGTTTACAGCACAGAAAAATCGTTATTAAAAAAGTTAAAGTACAGACTTAGATTCAGCGCATTGCCTTTTAAAATCCTACCCCGGTTCCTGACATTTAACACTTTCTCTTTTTGTAATAATGCCATTTTTATTATTCATATCAAAGGGGATCGGTGCTAATGTACCTCACGCCTCTTTGTTTTAAATGTAAATGTCAACATTTGAGAATTAAATTGCCTCACTTAGGAGAATGACTCCGTTCCCTACCCACATTATAAGCAGAACGACTTGATTGGGTTTGATCAGGGTTATTAAAAGTATTTTTCTAGGATTTCTACAACTGTGTAACTGACTTCTACATTTCCAGTGTATTTTGTGGATTCGGTGGCATTTAGGTTTATTTAATTCAGGACTATTCTAAGTGATTATAGCAGGATGCACTTACATGTTAAGAAAATAGTTTTTGAGTTGATGCAACCGTCATAACAGAAAAGTTTATTGCAAAAATCATTTATCTGCACGGACTTATTGTTCTGTTTTTCTTGCTAAATGCTCGAAATAATACATTTTTTAAAAATGGACCAGGTACATTAATGCCAATGGAGAAGATTTTTTCTGTATTTTACAGATTATAGATTTTACAGATGTAAGGAAGTTAAATGGTGCCTCCGAAGAATCTGTAATTAAAGACTACAAATCCTACATACATATAAATCAGATTTGTTTAAATATATATTCAGCATTTTGAACCCTTCTCTCTTTTTTTAACTGTAATTTTAGGAGTCAGAGCTCATCTACATTGTCAATTTAAGAAAAACACCTCGGTCCATTGATACCGGCCACACAGTGTATTACAAAAGCACGGAAAATGGGTGCAGCTGGTAATATGAAAGGGAAAGGGTAGTTCCAATTTTCAGATCCCCTGACAATCGCAACCAAATGCGCTGGTTTGTTAACCCGCGCTGTAGGATGAAGACACAACACTCATTCTCAGAACCTAGATTTTCTAGGAAGAGTCCCTGAGCCCTTGGAGAATCTTACAGACTTAAGCCACAGCAGGAGTGTGTGAAGCAGTCCTCAATTCACTACCCCAGCTGTAATCATAGGAAAACCTCGGGAAGCTTCGCTGCCTGGACTAATATGTGAAGTCAGTCGATATAGCAGCGCAATTCCTTTTACGGGATTCTTTTCCTTAATGTTTTTGCGGCCTTTTTCATCTCGGCAATATCAGCTAGTGAGAAGGAGTGTACAGGCATTCTGGAGCTATACAGCCTCTCTTCAGTGCCCCTGGATGGGTTTAATGAGGCGGAACACTATGAAGGGGATTTGAACTGGTCTAAATGATTGATGAAGCCAGGGGCAAGGCTGAGCTTTCTCCGGATAAAGCCCCATACATCCCGTCATAATGGCTGGATAGTGGCAGGGCTGGGCTCCTTCAAAAGCCGTGGCCCAAACGCATTGAGAGAAAACAGGGAGGGAAGGTGCTCTGTTGTTACCTAATCAGTTTGTGCACTGAGCCACCAGCCGCCTGAAGCAGGATAGCGCTGGAGAGGAAGTGAGGAGGGTGAAAGGGGACGTATCTGACACACACACACACACACACCCCACCCCCTCTCCAGTGGAGGGAGGGCTGAGATCCAGCTGCCTGAGAACACAGCATGGGACTAGGGCACTCGCTCCAGGGAACTGCCTGAGACGGAGGGGGACAGAGAAAGGAGCCTGCAGAAAGTCAAAGTACAAATGGAACGTTCGCAGCATCTTTAGCGCTGGACAAAGCTGGGTTTCCCCTCCCCTTGGAACACGTGCGTGGTCCAGTTGGTAATTTACCAGGGGAACATTTTGGTGATTAATGACGGTCTCCACTCCACGTTAGAATAGATCGTTATTTAGCAAAGAAAAGAATGCCTTGAAAAATCCTATCCATATATTCCATAGGCACAAGGATGCTGAATACACACATACTGCCCAAGGGTGTGTCTCTCCAGGGAGATGCACAAGAACCATTGCTGCTGAAAGTACAAGAGGACAGATTTAACTATATGCAATCGTTTCAGGAGCTGAGCAAAATGTTTGGGTACATATTGTGCAGGAAAGCTTGAGCTATATCTCCTGGAGCTGTGAACGCCTCAGCTCTCACAAGCTAAAAGGAGGTCAGGCCTGGTCAGTATTTCAAGCAAACTCCAGGAAGTGATGTGATGGTGAATCAGTTAGTGGCATTCTTCTCTTTGAATGCATGTGCCAGCCTGGTGCTAGGGTACTCTACTGCTGGAAATGCATCTTTCAGATATAATGTAAAACTGAGGGGTTCAGGTGGTTTCAAAGAAGTGCCAACTAGGTTATGCTCGCATGACACACAGTGTACAAAAAGAAAAGGAGTACTTGTGGCACCTTAGAGACTAACCAATTTATTTGAGCATAAGCTTTCGTGAGCTACAGCTCACTTCATCGGCTCACGAAAGTTTATGCTCAAATAAATTGGTTAGTCTCTAAGGTGACACAAGTACTCCTTTTCTTTTTGCAAATACAGACTAACACGGCTGCTACTCTGAAACCTGAACACAGTGTACAAGTTGATTTAGTTAAATCAGTGCAAACCCCTCGTTTGGGCACATTTATTTTGAATGAAGAATGATCAATGTCAATTTTGCCTAAATTGGTTAAAAAACCTCTAACTTCTGTGTGTAGACCAGCCCTCATATCTAAAGCCTGATCTATAAACACTTCCTGCTGAGCATAATGCTTACTCCCAGGAGGAGTCCAGTTGAAGTACAATGCTGAGTAGTATTTGCAAGATTAAGCCCTCAGTATGCATTTCAATAATGGGCAAAGTGATTTCTATACGAACAGAAATTCTATATGGCCAAATCAATGGCCGGAAATAGCCCAATATAGGGGCTTATCTTGTAGCCCTTATGTATACCACTCCATTTACAGTGAAATACTGTTTTGAGTACACAAGGACAAGAGCAGCAAACCTGCTCTGGGATCCTTTGGGATGAAAAGTACTGTGCAAAAGAAAAATAATTGTATCATTTTATATTTCTCAATAAAGGAAAATTTTGGAAATATTTGTTGCAACATATGCATGCCTGTATGTGTTTTCTGCAATACTGTTTAAACACATAATTAATGTACATATTTTATTATACAGACCTAGGATTGGACAAAACAATATATCAGCTCCTAAGAAAGGGATGGCTATTCATTTCTACAGTTTGCCCCTATCACTTTGTCTTTAATTATCTACTGTGGGACCAATCCCACAGCCTTTACTCAGGTAAAATTTCCACTTAAGTCAGTGGGCTAAATCTGACCCACCTTACTCATTTAAGTAACCCCCATCAACTCCAATGGGGCTATAGGCATGAGTAAAATGAGCAGGATTTGGCCAGGATCTAACAGGAACCACCTTACAAACAAACACCTAGGCTTCCTGGGGATTACTCACACCAGTAAGGTTTTCAGAATCGAGCCCATAGTTTGCCAATGATGGGAAGAGAAGTCTTGCTCTAATAGAATAATTTAACTGTATATTATGTAAAATTTCCTGCACCCCAGGAAGTTAGGGAAAAAATAGAACAGTTCTATTAAGAAATATGAACAGAACAGAAATAGAACACTCCTGAGTATTGTTATCTGGCAAAGTAATAATCAAATGCTTTAAAAATAGGAGGCAAAGGAAGTCAGTGAGTTAAATGAAATTACTAGTACATTTTTTAGAGTAACAGCCGTGTTAGTCTGTATTCGCAAAAAGAAAAGGAGTACTTGTGGCACCTTAGAGACTAACCAATTTATTTGAGCATAAACTTTTGTGAGCTACAGCTCACTTCATATACATAGCTCACTTCAATACAGACATCTCATTGGAAAGGGAAATTTTCAAACTGTTGGTTGTCATTTTAAATACTGTATTGTTTTTCTTACAAGGAACCGTGTCTGATCAAACTGCTTTTATCTCTACATTCTCTTTATTTTAGCAATGATAACATCATTGCATTGCACTTCCATAGTGTCCTAGATCCAAGGATCTCAGTACATTTTATACTTCATTAATAATTTAACAGTAGCAAAGCAATCTTATCTAGCAGTTATAAAGCACTTTCCTTCTGAGGATCTCAAAGCGCATCACAAACATTAGCCAATTAAGTTTCACAACAACCCTGTGAGGTAGGCATGGTAAGTATTATTAGCCATATTTTACAGATATGGAAAACGAGGCACAGCAAGGCAAAGGCCAATATTTTGATAGTGGGTGCTAATAGTTTTGGGGTATGTAATTTGAGACAGCTGGGGCCTGATTTTCAGTTGGAGTTGCAGGAGCTGAAAGTGTCTGAAAATTTGGCTCACGGTTTCTCAGGTAAAGTACTCACAAACTCAGACACCCAAAACCAGTAGCTACTTGTGAACTAACCATCTGTCTGACACACTCACTTGTTAAGGTCACACAGTAAGTAAGGGTCTCAGAGCAGGGATCAGAACCTAAGTCTCCTAGTCCAATGCTCTAACAACCAAACCAGGTTTCCTCCTATCACTGTTAAAACTATTGCACTGGATCATCCCCTTCTCACCTTCTGCAAGCTGAGAAGACCCATATTTAATGGATCCTGCTGGAAAGGGCATGGAAGTGGATGGGGGAGATGCCAGATCCACAGCACATCTCCCCTCCCACCCACAGAAAATCCTCCGCAGATGCTCCACAAATAGGAAATGGGTGGGTGGGGGTGATACCAGGAGCTTGGCTGCTTTCTTCTATATTAGAACCCTGGTCCTGCACAGAATCGGTCAATAACTTAATTAACTGCATTGTCTTACTTGACATCTCTCTGTGCTAAGTGTTTGTCTCCCTCACACACGCAAAGGGGGAAGAGAAGGGTGAGGGATAACAGGGAATTATGGGCAGTGACCAGTAGAGGAGTTTATGCATGCACAACTCCCAAGGGAAAAGTGTTGCCACAGAGGCCAAGGGCACAGGAAGCTGCAAAGGCACAGGGACTTCACATATCTCTGTTATCTGCGTGGATCCCAGAGGATCTATGAAATTAAGTGGCCAAACCACCTGCCAGTTCCATGGGATTTGAAGGTGGGGGGAATGGACATTTTGGGAGGCCCACCCCCTTCCTGAGTAATATGGTGGAAACTGCACAAAGGAATACACAATTTTCCTGTCCTCATCATGGATTTTGCCAGAATCAGGAAAGAGCGGAGCCATTATTTATAATCATTATTGACAAGTAAAATGTTTATTTATAGGTCCCCATAAGTGTGCAAGGTATCTTTCAAATCATAGAGATAATTATCTGAACCAATATATGCATGTAGCCAATATCACTGTGATAAACTGCAGAGTCATGTGAAACTCCATTTATTGTGCACTTGGCTGTTTAACCTGCACTCTGCCCACCAATCCATCCCTACCAGGACTACAGCTAATATTCCAAAACTGGGTAGCTTCAAAAAAGCCTATAGTTTAAAAAAATACTTCTTACTATCCCCCAATGTGGAATTTCTCCTCCCACAAAATTATACAGTCCTTATACCCACAATAGGCAATATTCAGACCTGGACTAGGGACCTGTTGAAGAGCCAACATCTCATGACCAGCTAAGGTAGAAATGACACTTTATGGTCCCCATTCAGCAATGCCCATTTTTAACCCTGTGAAGTCAATGGGACTACTCATATTTAGTGAGATTCATACTTAAGCACCTTTCTGAACCTGGTCCCTATCTACAGACAGCCAGGAATCCATAACTTTACAATGGTCTAAGGCTTTTCCCCCCAGCCTGGACAGATCATATCAGATCTTAACATTGCAACTTTATCACATACAGAAAAGCAATTTCAGGTATTCTGGGAGCTTTCAAAGGTTTAGCAGTTATCACTTTTCTCTCCCTTTGACGCCTGCACAGATGGACTTATGGTACTGACATAGACAGAGGTATGGGAGAAACAATTCTGACAGCTTTAAAAAAAACTCTCAGAAACATTGCTAAAATAAATTTCCCTGTGAAATACCTGGTGTATGTGGAATGCATGAAGGCATGCTGTGGTATAAAGATTTAATGGCCTCTTATTTGTGATGACTGGCATAACTCACTGTTGGCTTTGCTATATGTGACTAATGCAGTCATCCTATATTTATGACAATAAAACCTTAATACTACACTACACCTATATATATATATAAATCAGATACAATATATATCAGATACAAAAAAAAAAAATAAAGGAAATGAAAGCCTAGGCCAACATCTTCCAGATAAGATACTAAAGTTAGTTACTTTAGTTACTCAGATCCAAATTTAGTTACCTAAATAAAAGTGACCTGATATTCAGAGATGTGGTACCACCATTATTGCTAGGTGTCTAAATCTGGATTAAGGTGGCTAGCTTAAAGTACTATGGTCAAAACTTGGGTGCCTTATCTCCGTAGAGAGCGTACTGAATGTTTTACTGGAACTCCCAGTTTTGTTTACAATATTTTCCATGCACATGGACACTTTTCTCCAGCTGTGTCACAATACGCAGTAGTCTGAAAGGTTCTCAGTTAGATAGCCTTTGCAACAAAAGTGCAGTCAATGAAATAAGCGACAAAGATTAGCTGTGAAGTGTTCTGTGGGGCTTGTTTTAGAGGTTCCTCCTGTCAGTGGTCAGTTATTATGAAAGAAGAACAAAGTTCCAAAGCTGCCTGCAGTTCCATTCAAATGATCTGTTGCCCAGGCAGGCAGGCCAGCAGCTAGAAGCCAGCAGGCAAAATTTAACAGCCACGCTTTAAAATGCTAGTAACAGCTATCAATGGATCCATAACTCTTAGCCTTCTAGATATGGGGTCATCTTTCAATACTACCCCACTGTCATATACAACATTTGTCTTGTCCCACATTCAATTAATTGTGTCAATCTATAGGGTGACTATATAATACATATATTCAATAGCACAATGAAAGCAATAATCTCCTACCCAGTTTCTTTCTTTCTTTAAGTGCTATTACAAAGTTTCCAGCAAAAGGGAAGCTGAGAGGCTACAACCTATTCTAGCCCTGCAATGACTGTGTAAATGAAGGAAACAATGTAACTATTTAAATAAATTACCTGTTTCTTGTGATTGCTTTTCCCATCATGATGAACCTAGTAAATGGTATGAAAGAGCAAAAAGTGACTTTACTTACAATTTCTAAACTTATAACTCAAAAAGATGTAGAGAGGCTAATAAGCATCAATTCATGATTCTCATATAATTACTTTTCCTACTGTCTTTTTTAAAAAGGGAATTATTTATATTTATTATGAGTAAAATGTAAATGTAGGACATATATAAAATAGCTCAGAGCTTTCTCAGTTTAATGATTTTGTGGTTCTAGGGTTTGAAGTACTAATAGCTTTATGTGTCTTTAACATAAATAGCACAGCTTGCAGCAAAATGATTTCTTCTTGGTTCACAATTCAATTTAAGGTATTACAATAAAACAACAGGTATTGCTGTTCTCAGCATCATTGAATTCACTGCACACATATTTCAAATCTATTCTCTTTCAAGAAAAAAGGGTTATTTTAAAGGAGTAATCAGAGTGCGGGAAGTCTGGAAGGTAGCAAATTTTGTACATAGCTTTAAAAAAGCCACGAGGGATGATTCAGAGAATTGCAAAAAATGAGCTTTACTTTTGTTTCAAGTAAACTGGTTTAATAATTAAAGAGACAAATACAAAACATCTAGGTGCATCTGATATGACAGAAACAAACCAGCAGGGCTTCTGCAAAGAAAAATCCTCCCTCTCTAATCTATTAGAATTCTTTGAACATGTCTATAAAATGCTGGACAAAGAAGAACCAGCTCAGTTAATTATCTTGACAAAGACTCATAGGAAATTAATAATCATGGGAAGACAGTTAAAGTACTGCCAGTGGATTAGAAACTGGCTAAAGGACTGAAGTCAGAAGTAGGAATAAATTGTCAATTTTCCTCATGGCAAAAGTGAAGTCTCCTAAGGTTCTGTAGTAGCATTGGTATTGTTTAAAGTATTTATTAATTATCTGAGGGAGTAGACAAACAATGAGCTGGCAACATTCACAGAGGACACCACATTATTTAGTTTAATCAAGACAAGAGAAGACTATGTGGAACTTCAGAAGGACCCAACAAAATTTGGTGAATGAGCAGCACAATGGCCGGTGACATTTAGTGCTGACTAATGTAAAGAAATGCACATTGGAAGGAATCATTTGAACTCCTCAGACACAGAACTGGGTTCTAACTAAACTGAAACCACTAAGGAAAATAATTGGGCATGACTGCAAATGGGCTCCGCGAAAACATCCACACAATGTGCATAAGTGGCAGGGTTAAAAAAATGTTAGGGTGCTTAAGGAATGGAATAAGAAATAATGTGGAAAATATTATAGTGCCATTGTACGAATAAATGCTGTGCCCTCACTTTGAATGCTGTGCTCAAGTCTGGTCATGTTAGCTGAAGGGGTTCTAAAAACAATTAGAGATACGAAGAGGAGATTTCCTTATAAAGACACATAAAAATGACTGGGAGATGATAGAAGTAGATAAAAAAAAGGAATGATACTGAGAAGGTGAATTTGGTGCTCCTGTTTATCCTTCTCCATAATATAAGAACAAGGAGACATTCAATGAATTTGAAAGGCAGATAAAATTGATACAAGTATTTTTAAAATTGATGTATTTTAAAAAATCCTTTTATCAATTTTCAATATAACACATAATTAGCTTGTAGAACTCATTGCCACATGATGTAACTGAGGCCAAGAGCTTTGTTGGTTTTTTAGTGGGTTAGAAATTTATATGGCTAATGAGTTACATAGACAGGATTAAACAACATTATTTTAAAGAAGGGATAAAACCTTCATACTTCAAATATATGTCAACCATTAAGTGACTGGGGTTAGTTATGGGCAAATTATTTTATAATTGCCTGCTATTTTTCTCTGAAGTGTCTGGTATTAGCCACTGTCAGAACGGGTAATGAGTAGGCGGTGAACTAGTCTGATCCAGTATGGTCATACCTACAACTTTATTTTTATCTTTTAATCTAAGGCCTCAATCCTAGAAATAGGCACAGAAGCGGTATTATTCATGTGAGTATCCACATTAGCTTCAATGTAACTAGTCATATGAACAAAGATACTCATATGTGCAAGTATTTTCAGAATCAGGCCCTTCAACAACAAATTAATACAATATTACACTGTAGTTAAGTAAGTCATTGTAAATATTTGCCAAGGCTACTGGAAGCATAATCAATAGAGACAATTATATGTTAGTTTTAAAATATTTCTTTATTGAAATCAACTAAGGACTGCAGCATCAGGCCAATAACCATTCTCCTCAGCTTCCCCCCCGCCCCATATGTTAGCATTTACTTTTACTTTTAAAATAGGTACATTAATATAAGTGTAGCAAAGAAGAGGTGGGGGCTGTACAAGATGAGAGTACTGCAGTAAGGGAGACAGCAGGTTCATTACCAAATGTAATTTAAAGTAAATAACAGTCACAGATGTCTCATACAGGGCCAGACTATACACAAATTATATATGCACAGACAGAAGTTCTAATTGTCAGAAATACAACGAACAGAGAATCAGTCAGTGAAAAGTGACTTGTTTTCCATAAGATTCTTTTCAGAAAGTAAATATATCTTATAAATGAATATTTAAAGGAAATAACCTCTTTATATTTACAACCTCTTTACAATTCTTTACATAAATGTAGTGGTTTAAAATATGCAGGATTTTCAGCAATACTATAATATTTTTATAACTAAACAGTCACCATCTATTCCATATACACAAACATCCGCCTACCCAGAAAATAATTGTGGATAATTCAATGTTCAGATTCGATAATGGATGCTCAAATAAATATAAGAATTCCAAGCAAATTTGTGCAAATGAAAAAAGATTTCCTCTGACATAATGGCATGGTGCAAGGCTGTCTGTAATGAGCTGTAATTTGTCTGGAAGAGCATTTTAAAGGGTTGATCCATCCACTGGAAGACCAGCAACTGCTTTGAGACTAGCAGCAATGAGCCAGCCTGCCTCGTCTCAGAGGAAATTACACCACAAGCAGGCCAAATTTCTGACAACTTCCATAAATTATTTCAGATTTTCATATTTCAAATTTCATCTGCATTCATCATATGAGTTTGACTGGGGAAAAACGTCTAGGAGGAGCTCTGCTAGCATTCAGTGCAGCAGTCCCAGGAGCCTGCCCTGGGACTAGATAATTTAATTTAGTTTTGATTAGATTATTCTTGCTGCAGTCTACTGCCAATCTGAAGTATTGTGCCTTCTCTTCTACTTAACCTTCCTGCCCCATGCCTGCTCCAGCTTGCATGCAGCTCTCTGTATTGCAGAATATATTTGAACAATCAAAGTTAGGAGTTATTATTTTGCTTTCCATTGTCCATCCTTATAAAAGCACACATCTTTCACTGGGTTCCCTCTTCCCAGAAATCAGATTACTTTTTTTTTTTTAAGTTTGTAATATTGTTTACCATTTTCAGTGGAAAGTGCCCTGTAATTTAGGTGGAAAATCTAAAATCATTACAATATCTTTGGATGATGCAATATACCATAAATAAGGATCATCTTTAAAACAACTATAATCATCACTAGGCAATATATGAGAGAATAAAAACAGGTAAATAATGAATAGATCAATCTATTAAACTAAAAATCTACTGTTAACCAAAGTTATTTAATCGAACCCGTTACCTAACGGCCAATGGAAAAAACAAAAACAGACAAACAAAACCCCTCTGCAATGGTTCTTCAAAAGTAAGCCATTACATCTGCAGAATATAAACTCTTAGCAAAAATCCAAAAGCACAAATATGATTAACTTACAAAAAAGACTGACACAATAACAAAATATTATTGAAAAGCATTGTAATAAGATTTCTCTTCCAATGGAATCACATCCTGAATATATAGCATGACAATTAACAGCAACAACAGGCAATAAGTATTTCTTAGTGTATGGTCGTTATTTTTACCCATTTACAGAATATGATTGTATTTATACATGTTTCAGTAGCAGAATATTTGTAATTCTCAAAGTTATACTCTAGATTATTAGAAACACAGATAAAGTAAACAAAGCTAATGTTGTTCTTTAAGTAATATCTATCACTTCCCTGTTATTGAGTTATTTTGTTTAACAATATAGGGTTTTTTGATGCTATGTGTCTGAACTGAGGACTTTAAGTTCTTTATTGTTCTCCATTCTGATGAAAAAAATTGAATTGGGGGCTGTTATATCGAGTTTTGTTCAGTAAATATACTGAAATCATATTTTTGTTAGAAACTATCAATAAATCCAGTATAAGAAAAGTAATAAGATACAAATATGAACAGGACCTTTGCAAAGGAAATATTACAAAGAGAGTGTACCCATAAAATATATTAGGGAATGTGTTTTTTCCCTTGTGCTAGAAGAAAATACAGAAGGAATTACATGATATTGTGTTATTTTTAATACAGACACAGTGCTTGAAATCAGAGGACTCTAACTGTTGTTTGCTAAGGTTCAAGAAAATTATCAAACATGATCTTTTGCTAACATGTGTATTACTTTGAAGGGTCATTAGTTACCAATTTGAAGAGTTCTCGCTCATTAATTGATCAACACAAGCCACACACGTAATTGACCAACACAAGCCATGTTCTGTAAAAAAATTGCAATATATAGTTCTGATTATGTGATCTCTGTAGTTCAGAAAAAGAATCCATAGTAAAAAGAAATTGAGGAAAGCAAACTGGTGGTGAGCTACAGAACAAAGTTAAATGCAAAGCATATTAGGTCTGTGGTGCCCTAGGTACAAGTTACAGCAAGGAGGTAGGAATATGAGATCTGTCTAGCTATGCAATGTTCTCATTGTCTATGGGCCTGATTCTGCAAACCTGAAATAGTCCATTTCCACTCAAATAGCCCATTGGATGCAGTGGGACCAGTCACATGGGTAAGAGTCTGCAGGATCAGGTCCTATGTAACATGACAAAAGCTGCATATTTTTTCCAAATGTATTTGTTTCATATAAGTTATTAGAGTTTTTCCAGAACAGCACAAGACAGGATTTTTTCCTGATATAAATATTTTTTGTCGATATTTTTGTTAAAAAAAATATTCAGAACTGCAGCGTGTCTTACACAGACATTTTCTCCTTTTTTCCCTCTAGTAAAATCAAATGACTCTCTCCCTGCACACACACACAACTTAATTTTTTTTTTTGCTATCCTCCATTTCATATTCAATGTGTGCCTAAACTTTAAGGACTCAGGGGCTGATCCAAAGCCCTTTGTGGTCAACAGCAAGACTCCCATTGACTTTAAAGGGCTTTGGATCAGGCCCCCTTTGTCCAAATTTGAGAATCTCATTTTGCTATTTGCATTTTTAATTATAAGTCATGTGAGCTATAAGGCCTTTATTACATTGCAGGGAATGGGAACATAAATATGTTTTACTGGAAATAATGGTCAGCCAAGAGATTTCAGGTACTGTTATTCCACTACATAATATATGTAATTAAAGTAAAATTAACTACAAAGCCTTAAATATGTGACAAATAATGTATTTACAGCATACTATATGCCTAATTGGGAACACTGGTGGGAAAATATATTTAAAAGCACACAAAGCTGACTAGCTAAATAGTTTACGTAACACAAAAGCATAACACATTTAAGAGTGGTTAATGAAAAAGAGTATTCATATTCATGTTCTATAAAATATAATAGAATTTGTACTTGTTAACATTAGAGACTTGAGTATTTACGTTTCCTATTGTGCACAATATCAGCCACTGACTTCAATGGGCTTTGGATCAGGCCCTAGTTGCTCTGTATTTTTGCTTGACTGTAGGTTTCATCTTTCCTTTTTCATAAGAAATCTGTAGCCACTTGCATAATCTTTGGAAGTTCTCTTCAACTTCTTAACTCACACCCCAAAAAAGAAAATGTTTGCAGCTGCTTGGTCTCAAATTGCTAATAGCAAGAGCTCATAAAAATCTGGCACTGGCTTTTTGAGTTTTGAAGAATGCAGAAGTAAAAAAATGCACTAATGGATTCCCTAACAAATTTGCCATTTTCCTGTGACTTTGTGTATCCAGCAGACCTGTACCATTACATTTACTTTCAGAAAGTCAAGGGGAAAAGAGAGGCTAAAATATTCTTTCCAAATATACAGCCTAACAGTGAATGCTCTTAGGGTTTTTTGGTATTGATAGAAATTTTGAAACAGGATCTTTTAATTTTAGCTGCTTTGCCCTTTGGAATATCAATTTCTTGAACAAAGTAATTTCCTCAATGGGAAGAAACTGGAATTTGAAGAAACTGGAATTTAAAGAAAGACCAGGTTCCAACTCTTCCCTCCCCCAAAAATTCTGAATTATATTTGGATCACAAAAATCATTTTACATGAAAGAGTTAGAGCTTTGAGAGCAAATGACATTACTTCTAAATGCAAAAGATTAAAAAAAAACTTTAGAATTTTTCCAAGATATAAAGAGAGTCATGGGTGTCATTTGCAAGCCATTGTCTGTTCAAACATGATTTTGTTAAAAGTATTGTATATGCTCCCACAGCAGCCCCTGCATTTGCAAGTAACTGCCTTAACACTGAGTTACTGGACAAGAATGCAAAGATTTCAGCTACATTTCCTCCTTCAAAACCAGTCACTTTGTACTGCTCAGGTGGTGCAAAATAGCCAATAACTGGCTCTACCTGGCTAGCTGAGTTTTCCCCCTGTTTGGGGCTGCTGTCACATGGTGTAAAAAAACCCAACAACCTTACACCAACTGCCTTCTGTATCCTGGGGCAGAATGCCTAAGGAAGCCTAACCAAAAACACCTGTGCTTCACCAATTCTCAACTGCCATGTGGCGCCTTGGGGGCTACAGCAAGCTGATGTAAATTAAAGCAGCCCCTAAACTGCTTTAATTTATGTTGTTCATTGAGTAGCTTGAGAATTAGGGAGTCATTCCTGAATCCCTCAATTTCCCCTGCCTTCTAAGCCAAGCTGATTTTTGTTTAGGAAAAAATTTGAGCCTTAATTTAATAATTTTGCAGAAAATGCACTATCCTAATTTTTAATTAGTTATTATTACTACAGAAGCACTGCAATCAGGAGCATTGACCTTCTTTTCAGCTGAGGATTTCCACTCTCTGATACCAAAGGGCTCCAAATAACAAAATCAAAGAGTCACCAGTAAAATCTGCTTCTCAGAAAAGACTCAGTTAAATATGTTTTAAAACTGGAACCCCTCCAAACCTTTGCTCGTTTCCCAAACTAAAGCCAAACAACCTTTTGGAAAGTTGTGAAATATGTGGATAACAATGACATTTTTCATATTTTCACTTTCTGGCACTATCAGAGTCAGCCTGCAAGTGAGAGAGGCAAAATGCAATGAGAAAGGCTCATTTCTAAGTATCTATTATTCTACTAGAAACTTGAGGCAAGGACAAGTCACAAGAAAATATTTACTGAGATTTCCAGCCAAATTTTGTACACTCAAGAGACTCTGACAGTTCAGATATGCATCCAAACATTTCAGTACAGCTCGGGCCTGGATCTCCTGACCCCACTCCAAATTCCCACCCCGCTCTTTCTTAACAGATAAACATACTTTACTTTACACACCTTTTTACTCAGTCATTTGATTTCAAACTACGCGGACTTCTTCCTTGGTTTTTCTTCTGTAAGCTTGGTCATGTTAACAATGAAGTAAAGTGATTGTGATACATCCAACACAGCCCTAACATAAAGAACATTCAACTATTCTAGTGGCTATCTTTTTGCAATACCTTGGATTTTACATCCAACATGGCCACAACCCAAGGAATACGTGCCTATAACCTCACTCATGTGACCAATGGTAACCCTATTGAAGCTATCATATTGTTTGCTGGTATGCAACACCTAGATTTTTGCTGGGGCCTGCAGTGCCACAGCAAAGCTCCCAGCTGCAAAAAAAAAAGTACCAAGTGGCTGGTAGTTTCCTTGTTTCCTAAATTGCTTTTAAATTAATGGGCTGTTCTTTGATTACATGATTTTAAAAAACCCTTGTATTTTTGAAATAAGGAAAAAGATTTTAATCTTCCTTTTCTTTATCAATTAATTATTTAATTGGCTCATTGATATGATTTTTGGAGACCTGGGTTTAGTCCTAATCAACACCTGATGCTCTAAACTCTGTGAACTTTTGAGGTTCATTCATCACTCTTCAATTTCATTCAGTCATTTCAACTATTCTAAGTGGTATCCCATGTTAATCCCTTGTTTGGTGTCTCTTGTCTTTTAGGTGCTTTTGGTGCCAGCAATGGAAAAGGATCCAATGTGAGTCAATGACAGATGCCTGGGCAGAATACATTCATGGGCCATTGATTTTAATGGGAAATGTGCACAAGAAAGCCTCAAAGAGCAGGCAGCAGCCTGGGAGATTTGCCTAGTTGAAGCTCTACCAGAATGTTACTGTATTGTGTTCACTTACTTCCTTTTAGGAGTTCATTCTTCAAATGCCTCCTTAAAACATACACTTCCACACAGCTTTCAAGCATAATTCCTACAAGAGTTCTTCAGCACTCTGAGCTTGATCCAGTGTATTATACATAGAGCTCCAGATTTTTGCTTGTGACCGATAAACACCCATACAACACCCGCACTAAAAATAAAAACAAAAACAACAATGAAATCAGTGTTTATCCAACAAACCCAAGGAAACACCAGAAATGGTTACTTGTGTCTAAAGGCTTGTCTATATGGAGCAGTAATGAGAACTAAGCGTATGTGATTTTTAAAGCATCTTAATTGGTGTGTGTGAACCTTACTAGTGCACTAGGGAACATTACAAAGGGATTACTCATTACAGTATATACAAAGAAAAAGCCCCCCAAACCCTCAATTTTTGGACACCATATTAAACACAAAAACTGCTAATATGAACCCCCCAACATGAAATTAATAAAACCCCTAAAAAAGAAGCCCTAATCATACATGCCTGAACAATACTGTCTCAAGGCCCAATATTCCTGCAAAAGCCAATAACAAGCCACTGTGATTAGCCCCAGGTATATATCACGGGAATGATATGTTCTAGATTCAATTCCAGTACAGTAGAGAAATAAACAGTTGTCCATGGTGATGTGTGAGATTGGAGAGCTGTGAAAGGTTCAGAAAGGAAAAGCCAATAGGTGGGGTGAGAACTCCCTCTATATGTAGTCTACAAGCAACCAACCAACAGGAGGTAGGCACAAATGGCAGCCTGTCAAACACCCTCTTGTACAGGAGTGTAGTAGATGGGTTTGTGTAAATTTTTGTTATGCTGTGATGGTTGTACAATTTTGTAAATTGTGTGTTCTCTACAAAGTGCATGGTGTGTGTACAAGTCTCTCTTCTATTCCATGGCAGCTTCTGGTTTCTGTGTGCTCAAACAGCTTTCATTCTCCTGCCCCCTTAGAAAGATGATAGAACACTTGCAATATAACACTTCCTCCTGGAGGAGACAGTGCTGAGCAAAGTCAAAGAGGAGAACCTAGTGGAGTTTCCTGCAGACTGTTTCTCTATCGAAGGGAACAATATGCCTCATGATCAATATTTTACATCTTCCTATCATCAATCCATATAGGGGTCTCAACCTAGGCATTTTGTGGCCCAAATTCAGCAAAGCACTTAAGCATGTGCTTAACTCTAAGCATGTGCTTGGGACTTAGGGTCTGAATCAGGGTCTATATGCCACCTTCTTGCTATTCTAGGATGGGGTTTCTGTGATTCTTCCTGGCTGTGTAATGTGTGATGAATCATCCCTGAACTAGAGCCTGATTAAGCCACATGTGTTGAGTCATTCTTGTACTAGGTTCCTGCTAATCTACAACTCAGGAGCTGGTCTGGTGACTCCCAGGACAGGAATATAAGCCTCTCAGGAGAAACAGCACCTCAGTCTGCGCAGTGTCACTTCATGGCTTGGAATTCTCCCCTGCCTGATAGTGGTAACAAACTCCACAAGCCTTAACTTGGTCATGCTTCAGCCCTACACTTACTCTGGCCTTGTTTCAACTCTGCTCTGGACTCCTGAGCCTGGGTTTGACCATTGGCCATGACTGCCATGGCTCCAACCACTGGACCTGACCAGCCCCCATCATGGTTTCTGATAGTCTGCCATTCCAGATTGGCCTTCCGGTCATCTAGACCAACATTTTAAAATCTGTGTACTTAACAATAAGCAGTTCAATTTATAGTGAGATACCCAACTATGACAGTAGGTCACTAATGTTAAGCTACAAAGATTAAAAATGTTGGTCTCATGTATAGGACATAACATAGATCAGCACAAAAATGATGCCTAACATTGTTGCCATGCAAGTAGTTCTACTGGCTCCAAGAATTATTTGGGAGAGTAAAGATTGCAGGATTAGGACTAGTCTCTTTCTGAAACTACAGATTTCAAACAGTTTAGATGTAATATGTATGATAATTGCTCCTATGACTAATCATACGTGTGTGACTATAGGACACAAAAACACAGGACCAGATTGCACAACAGCTCTCGTAGCTCCCAGGCACACCAGGGGATGTGCACCAATATCCTTAGGAAGGTGTGGCATGATCCCCGTTCCTTGGCCGGCCAGCTCTGCAGGCCAATGAGGAGGGGAAGGCGCTAGGGGCTATGGAGTACATGCCTCTGCAAGGGCCCTAGGGGAGGAAAAGCTCCTCACACCGTCAACTCTTTTTGAGTAACCACACAGGCACAATTTGACTCACCAACCCGTGAAACACAGCGTACTTCACCAGCATGTATTGCATCACTCCTGGTCAAAACAATTGCCTTTCAGTTGAGGTCACTCACAGACGTTTTTCTGAAGGAGTTAAGTAGAATGAAGAATATTTTAAATTTGTATCAGGATCTTTTGCTTTGGATGAGCTGTTACATGAAGAATGTTATAAAACTTGAAAAGGCTATTACCTATGTTTTATCCATCAGTGATGAAAATGCTGCACATACAATTAAGTATAATACAGTCATTATTTTAAAGGCTCCCTATTTTCTAAGAAGTACCAGAAATTTGCATGTTGGCACCAAGCATTAAGTTTAGCATTTGGATCTCCATTTGGAAGGGGGAGAGCAGAGAAATTGCATCACTTTTCCTGTACGGGCTGGAATTTTTTTCCGGTTTGGGCATGTAGCTCTCATTAATTAGATTAATGGGAGCTGAGTGTATGCACAAACAGGACAATAGGCCCCCTTAGTCAAGCCATGCCTCCTTTGGGGAATGTGTCATTACAAGTGGGGAGGACATGTAGATCTGTTTTGATCTAAAATAAAAGAATTCCAACAGAGCAACAGCTTCATATGGAGACTACGAGGAGCCCTTCTTGTAATGGAAAATCATTTCAAATATCAGGGATCTACAGTGCAAGTCTGAGGTAAAGTCTGATCCTAGGGCTGCTGAAGCAATAATACATGTACAGCAAAGAAAGCTCACCTATAACCAGAGTATTTTAGTAAAAGTTTAAAAAACAATCATGTAAAATCATTTCTGTATGCACTCACAAGTAGGTAGATCATATTCGGGCCTCCTTCTGTGCAAATATGTATGCAGCAGAAGAGCTGGCCTAGCGGGGCACAGCTCATGACCTGCCATAGGCTCCCTCAAAACCCACAGGGTGAAATCCTGGATCCACTGAAATTAATGAGAAAACTCCCATTGACTTACAGAGGGGCCAGGATTTTCCCTGTGGAGTTCACAGTGCAATTTTTTGCAATCCATCTGAATAGATGGCATTCTGGGGTGGGGCTTGTAGTCTAAGAATCAATGTGCCTAAACACACACATTCCCTGAGCTGGCTACTCTAGGTCTCACACAGATTACTACTGCCCATAGTAAGAATAATCTGCATAGAAGATTCTATTTGGGCCATGGCTGGTTCAGAATATAAGTCGCTTTTGCATTCTTAAAGCATGCCAGCCTACACCAGAAAATCAAACAGGGCCAGACTTTGGCTTTCTGTGTATCAAAAGGCTCCCCATAAAGTTGACTGGAAATCTGTCATTTCAGATTTAGGCTGGGCTGCATCTATTACAAAATAGAAGATCAACTCAGTGTTGTCTGAATTGGAACAGGAACCTATTAAATCTATTACTCCTTTCAACCCACATCCAGTAACTATTATATAGATTATCGGGTGGAGGGAAGGAAAAATCAGCCTGATCGGCTTCCTGATCAAGGTTATCCTGTTCTCCTTATGCAGCGGCATATCTGGAAAGGCCAGTGGTACCCTGAGAATTCCTAATACATTAATAAGACTTACACCTCCTATAATTGCATTTGTCTGATTAACTTTCGCCCAGCTGGTCTTAGCTGCATAAAAAGGCATTTTATAAGCCTGTTATATGGAAGCAAATTCTGAACATCTTTGCCATATAACTTGCCAACTTATTCTTGACCTGAACATCTCACTGTTTGACAGAGTTTTGAATTAAAAAAATATTTATCACAAATGTTAACCCACAGAGCATGAGACTTCCAGATGTAGAATCTATGACCATATGCTGGGAACAGTTACTATATGTTACTTAAATTATTGATAATCTACAATAGATGACTGTCCCTGTGTACTTCTAACAGATCTTTGGCACTTACAAGCTTATAAAAACATTACAAAGCTACGTCTTTTGATTTCTAAAGGCCCTGGTTTTAGACCTCTGGTTTAGGTGGCTTTGTTCCTGCCGCTGAATGGTGGTTTCCAGAACACAGCAGTGTCAGTGTTTACTCTTAGAGGAAAGGGGAAACAATCTGTACATTCCCCACTAGTTTAAAATGCAGAAACCTCTTTGTTCAGCAGCAAACAAGGCTGCAGGAGACCAATTCTTCTTCTCCTACCATTAGGTGTCACTACAGTAAATGGAAATTATAGACAAATGGTTTTAAAAGAGAAACCATTGCCAACAAAGATTATTCGAGGAGGAAAAAAAGTATAGACATTTGTAAAGAAAATGATGACCGCTGTACATAGTCCTGAAACAGTGCATTATCCATACTTCACTGCAAACTCTTGGGTATTTGTTTCCCTAAACAAAAGCAGAAATTTTTATTTCTCAGACTGAGTTATATGAAAACAAAAGTACTCTAAACATTTCCAGAAATTATTTAGGCATTTTGTTGTGGTTGTAAAATTGAATTAGATTCCATAATGGGTAGAAAGTGTCTTCCTTATGATTTCACTGTAGTCTAATATTTTACATCAGAATTTGAAATGTTTAAAAAAATATTGCTCAATAATTAAGAAACATGTTCTGTGTACATGAGTTTGTAGACATGGACAGAAGGATCAGACAGATGATCATTCAAGATTTTCAGTTGGTCCAACTCCATCTCTAATGCAGTATTTCTTTTTACATGTATATAAAAAGATAGATTTAATGATTCTAATGAAGTACAGCAACATATCCATCCGTAAAATTAATCTGGTTTGTTATTAAGACTTTCAAAGTACCACTACCAGAGTCACCTTAACAATTAATTATGTGTCTAAAAATCTTTTAGACACTGAAATTTATATTTTTAAAACAACATTGTTATTCTTGCAGTGATACAATACAATATGACTCCACAGGGTCTGAGTACACTCAAAACATCTGGGGCCTGATGCTCTCCAACAGATACCCACACATGCTCCTTTGCAGGTTCTGAGTAATTCCCACTGACTTCAATAAGAATTACTTGTATCCTGCAGGATAAGAATTGGGTTCCTGGAACTGGGTTCAGCAGAAGTTTTGGGTGCTTGGAGAATGGAGGATCAGGTTCTCCAGTTCTGTAGAATTGGATCGCTCCTCCAAGTACAAGCAACCAATTGACAAATACAACAATTATAACACTGAGCCAAACACAGATTAGATAAATGGTATTCACAGAATTCTCTCTCAGTACAGCAAGGTTATCCATTCACAACCAAATGAAATGAGGTTAATGTATGTTAAACACTTTATGTCTATGTGTTTATTGACTTAAATAGTCTGTAGCTTCATTTATCTTTATACAAAAACCAAAAAAACCCAACCACCAACTAAAAAAACCCCTATATTCGAGTGATAATGTTATAGGCCAAATTCTCTGCTGGGGAATGTTATTGCAGCTCCACTGATTTTCCAAGCAGACTTCACAAATTTACACTGGTAGATAACGTGGCTTTTTTTAAAAACGACATTCATTTCACACTCAGTGATTTCATTTGTTTAATTTCACTAAGCTTAAATATAATTCAAAATAGTGATTTTTTTAAAAAAAATGTATATACTTAAATCATATGTTAACAACAGAAGCTGTAACAGTATGGAGTGGAAAAAACTGTTAGATCATCCTGTCTATTTTCTTACCACCAGAATAGTCTCATTCCTAATAATCTATAATCTGAAAAACATCATGAAGACCACCCCACAAAAGGGCTCCCTATATTGACTCATTCAAACAACATAATGAATTTTTTTTTTGAAGTGTGAAGGGAAAAAAATTAAAGCGTGTAAAATTCGTCTGCATTTTAGGATTTTTTTTTGCACTTACAATAAAATTTATCTTTACATTAAATAATTCACTTACTCTCCTTTTGTAATGGGTTGTATTTTGGGAGATGAAGACAAACTGCTTAGACCTTGAAAAGCACATGGGCTACTCAGATAGATGGCATCTGGGAGAACTCAGAACTCCCTCAACATTCTATAGGGAAAAACAGAGCCAGGTGCATTTCTTGCTAAATCAAATTAGCTGGAAGATGCCACATCCAATTGTAGTAAATTGATGTGAGAGTTTGTGATGTCTATAGCAGATCTTACAACAAAGGTCAACGTGTGGAGACATAGACAGCAGGCTGGCACACAGCAAATTGTAGTGAAACTGCTATAACAATAGCAGGGAAGATGTAAAATGCAATCCAGTTTTTTAAAATTGCAGGAGAATACAGTTTCAAGTATGTATTTTAATTACGTTTACAACCCAAACATTTACCTTTTTAAAAGATGTTAATATAAAAATCATGCTTAACTGAAAAATTTGCACTTAGTGATGAGAAGATATTGTTTAGCTTAAAAATAAGCATAGATTTACTGTAATCAAGCTTCAAATTTGAGGAAATCCCAGCTCATATTGACAGACAACCCTGGATTTAAAAAAAATTAGTTATTTACTACATAAACTTAGGAAAAAAACATTGACGTGTCAAATTTACACATCATGATAGTAGTCTAAATATCTCCTTTGACATTAACAAGTTTATACCAAGTTTTATGACACTTAATTAGCCTTAATTTTATTTAATTAACTTCATAAGTTATCTAAAGCAATCCAAATGTTTTCTTAAATAAATAATAGGGAAGTAGTAGTTAGAAATGCTACATCCAAAAACAAAACAAACAAACAAAAACCCCTCAGTGAAAAGAATTTTAAGGTTACAAGTCAAACACTCAAAAGTTCAGAAAAACCAGAATTAAGGTTTCTTGTGCAACCTTAATTCAGCCCTCTTTGTGCATATATATTATAGTACAGTCTTTAATCACATGATCACAACTATTTTTCCACAGGATTCCTGCCTCCTTCAGTGAATGAGATCATAGTTACTCAATATTTCTTTTTAATCTTCATTTCCAATGTTTGGCCGCAAACCTTATTTACCACATACTATCCAAACCCTGCACTGGGTGTTTCTATAGTGCTTTCACCATAGTATCTGAATGCTTCACTAACATTAATGAATTTCTCTTCACAAAACCCCACTGTGGGGAGGGGGTGGGATTATCCCCTTTTATAGCTGGGGAACGGAGATACAAATCGATAAAGGTCACAATTATCAAAAGTGTCCACTAATTTTGACTGTCCCACTTGAGACAGCTCAGATCTGATTTTTCAGAATACTTAGCATTTTTATAACAATTTACATGTTTACAGCACAGCTCCAATAGACTTTAGTTGTAGTTGTGAGCACTCAGCACTTCTGCAGATCTGTCCCCAGATGTTTCACAGTACCCAGAGAACAAGGAAGGAACACACACACACACACACACACACACACACACACACAGTGGCCAACAATTTGGATTTTTAGATCTACAGCAGTGGTTTTCCACCTATTTTCATTTGCTGACCCCTACATTTTTTTCAAATGGAAACCTCCAGGAGTCCACACACCACAGGTTGAAAACCATTGATCTACAGCATAGGCCTCTAACACATGAGCTAATGGAGCAATGGGTAGCAGTAGGAGACTTATCTTCTACGTGGACCTGCCATTAGCATGAGAAACACTCTTTGCCAAAGGTGTCAGCTATTTGCTGATAACAACGGAATATAGAGGCTCAGGGCTCTCCTAGGTGCAATACCAGGTTTTGAAGGGTAGTATTCTCTAGAGGTTGTAGACTGTTCTGACCCTGTGCCCCCGCCTGGCTCTGTCTGGTTCTACACCATCCACACGGCCCCAGCCCCTATCTCCCTCTCCTTCTTTCTGTCCCCACCCCAATTTCTGATCATATCCCCCTCTCCTCCTATTCATCTGCTCTCCCCTCATCCTCTGGCTCCTGACCTCATCATTCTCTGCCTACCCACCCTGTTGGCTCCTGCCCCCTTCCCACTCTGCACATATCCATCCTCATGCCCTGGCTCTTACTCCCCTCCTCTTCTTTTTCCCCCAGTTTCTGGCTCCCGTAACCCCCTCCCTGCAGTCTTCAGGCCTCTGTATTTACATAAAATGCTTCCTCCTTCTGCTCCTGGGTGCCAGCAAGGAGCACTGACAGCACAAAAGAGACACTCTTCCCTGCTCTCAGTTCTAGTGCCCGGCACCAAAACAGCCCCCAGCACACAGGAGGAGTAATTGCAGGGAAAGACTTACACAGAACCACTAGCCCTTGGATTGAACAGGCTCGGTCGCTCTGTGGGATGGCACAAGGACAGTGTGATTGGCATGTAGGAGCAGTGTGGGGCTGCAGCATGCTCAGTGTAGGCAGAACATTTGGAGAATTTAGCTGTCAAATTCTAACAAGTCTCTACAGAGCACTTGCAAACGGGGATTTTTTTTGGAGGTGAATAGTTTGAACAAATTTGGGCATATTTTCATGATAATGGCAAAAGGTAAATCCAGAACATCAGGGGAACCCCTGCTAAATATCAAGCCCTTGCTCCAAAGCATGAAGTTGCTCGAGCTTCTCAGTGAAACAGCTGGAAGAATTTTTTTGACATAGGCAAAACAATATATTTTTCTCTAACCTTGTTCTCAGACAACTGCTGAATTATTTTAGCTGAAACTTTCCCCAACCTGAGGCAGATACCAGCTTAGAAAATTTCATCCCGAACAATTAATGTTTGGCAGAGTTGTTAGCAACTGGAAACAGGGTTTTATCATGGAAAGTGATGGATAACCTCAGCTATCGGTGGTGCTACCAGCGCCACCTATAGGATTAAAAATAAATATGGACTAACTACTCATTTACTGAATGAAGCTAGGGTCCTGTGGAAAAAAAGTAGGGCTGTGATCAATTATCATGGCGTATATGCACGGGTGCAAGTTAAGGTTGCACGGGCAACCTTAATATTGACATTTCCTAACTTTTGAGTGCTTGATTTTTGCAAGCTTAATGTTCTTCTAACATGCTTTCTTTTATGTTATTTACACACACAATTGCATTCATGCACATATATCATGAAAGGTACATTTACACACACCACACGTATATGCCTGATTAAAATATTGAATTCTAAAGAAACACTTACAGACCAGAATTCAACACAAAACGTTTATGTAACTTCTGAGCTTGTGCAAGTTTTCTCAGGCCATGGATACTGGCAGGCAGCCCTATTCAAGGAAGAGGTCAGAATGGCATGGAATGGAAGGTGAAAGAATCCCCTGCACAGAGGCTGCAAGAAGAGCCATCTCAGAGGAGGCAGGAACATGCAAATGGGCTCCCCACTGTGCTCCATCACTTCTTATTCTAAAGATGTGGCATGTTTATCTCATATATGGCAAGGTACCAACCTTACCGCTCTTACTCACCTGAGTAGTGCTTACTCATGTCAGTAGTCCCACTGACTTCAATGGTAATGTGAATCTCCCTTTTCTTGAAAAATGCAAGACAAAGAAAAATCAATCCAAATAAAGCCACAAATGCAAGATATATTTGGTATCCAATAAATACTAGGTAAGCTAAAATGAGCCTTAAAATGAAGTGACTCTTTATACCATTATCACAGTTGAACTTAATGGGAAAAGATACAGCAAAGCTACAGTGGCAGTTGCTCCCATTAGTGCAGAAATTTTGGTAGACAGACTTTCGGGTTGGAAGGACACAATTTACATACAGTGTCTGAATATTCAATCAGGTTGAAATGTCTCTGTCAGCTTGCTACTGGATACTGAGAGTCCAAATGTCTTTTTAACTTTTTAGGCCTATTTTAAAATAAAGCAAGTGGGGGGGTTCTTCTTTTGGGGGGGGACTTTACATTTTTTTAAAATTTTGGTTCTCAGAAACATTTATTTTTTTTATTTATTCTTCCAGTTTTTTGTTGAACAAATTGGGAGGAAGAAAAGAAAAGCAACAAAAAATTTCCATGAAGTTTCCTTTCCAAAAAAGGCCATTTTTGTCCCAATTGTTTTCAAATGAAATATTTCAACAAGCTCAAGTTCTTAATTACAGGAGCACAAAAAAGATAAACTGCTATTATTTCATGCTTATAACTTTCAAATTAGAGCTATGTGTTGCCTATGAGAAACTCAGCTTTGATTCCTGGACCCAGTAACAGTTGACTCCTGAACCAGACAAGATAGAGTACTGTGGAAGCAAGCTCAGACTTTGAGGAAGAGCAAATGCCTTGTCTTCTCAACATTGACATCAGTGGCAGTCTAAAGTGCCACACTGACAAGCTCTGAAGTGAGTTGCATCCAGTCTTGTTTGGGGAAGGATGGTAGTAGCAGTGTGGCCCTTAGGCCATGTCTACATTATAAAAGGTTTACTATTATAGCTATACTGGTATAAGTATACCAACCAGCCCTTCTGGTGTAGCTACTGCTATTGCCAGTATAGCTTAGCCCAGTTAGAGCCAAATAATCTATACTGGTAAAAACACTTTCACATGGCATAACTTCCTCTACACTAGGCTTTTGCTAGTTTAGAAATGTCGCAGAAAAATCATACCCCAGTCAACATGATTATACTGGTAAAAATGTCTAGCATAAACCTGGCTTAAGAGGACAGGGTATGTTGTGGTAATTGGCTGCACAGAGTAGGTACTAAACAAATCAGAGTACGAACAAGAACAAATCACGCCAAACCAACCTAATTTCCTTCTTTGATGGGAGTTACTGTTCTTGTGGAGAGGGGGGAAACAGTAGACACAATATAGCTTGATTTTAATAAGGCTTTTGACATAGTTCCACATGACATTCTCATAAGCAAGCTAGAGAAGTGTGGTCTAGATGAAGTTACTGATGCACAACTGGTTGAAAGACTGTACTCAAAGAGTAGTTATCAATGGGTCGCTGTCAGACTGAGATGACATATCTAGTGGGGTCCCACAGTACACTGTCCTGGGTCTGGTACTATTCAATATTTTCATTAATGACTTGGATAAAGGAATGGCTATGGATGCTGACAGTGTGCTTATAAAATTTAGGGAGGACAGGATTAGAATTTAAAATGACCTAGACAAATCGGAGAACTGGTCTGAAATCAACAAGATGCAATTCAATAAAAACAAGTACAAAGTGCTACATTTAAGAAAGAAAAATCAAATGTGCAAATACAAGTGGGGAATAATTGGCTAGTTGGTAGTACTCAGGCCTCTCGGGATTATAGTGGATCACAAATGAAATAAGAGTGATCAATGTGATGCAGTATATTTGGTCCTGCCTCAGCATGGTGGGATTGACAAGATGGCCTCTTGAGGTCCTTTCCAGCCCAATGATTCCATGAAACAGATACAGTGTGATCTCTATCTACTGCTGTAAAATGGCCCTCGGTGTACATTTATAAGCCAGTTTCACCTTCCTACTTTTAGATGTTCTCAGCCTCCACTGAAAGTGGAAAGGTGAGGGAGAACGAGAGACAAAAAATGATGTGGGGATTTTCAACTCTCTGTAGGAAATCAGAGTAATCTGGGAGTGACCAGAAAGGTATTTTGAAAAAACAAAAATTACTCTTGGGCTGATGCAAGGATTGTTTACCGCTAAACAAACAGAGCCCTCAACCTGCTTGCATCCTTCCAAAGGGATTAGAGGGTTAGTTGCAAATTTGAGCCTCATCAGAGACCCTGCAGCCCCACATTGGCTGATCTGTTCAGCTACGTCTTCATCTGCCAGCGTATATCCAAAAAGGAAAAGAAAGTTAAAATACATAAAATAGAAAACAAAAATGTTTATATCACTATTACATCTTCCCTTTATTAGCCCCACAAGCTCAATGAAGCTGTTCATATTGTTAATAGAGTCTAAATGTTGCTTGTCTGAGGGCTAAATTCAGATCTGATGCAAGTGGATGGAACGCCATTTGCAACACCACTTTTTACGTGTATTCAGAGAGCATCCATACCAGAAGAGGATTAAGGCCCCAGACCTGTTCCCCCATTGCAGTCAATGGCAAAACTTCCACTGGCCATAGCAGTGCAGGATCAGGCTTTTAATCAGCATAGAAAAGATGGCCTACCTACAAGTTATTAAAGGAATCCTAAATTTTGCAGCACCTCTAATTTCTGTGGTACCATATACTTGATGAATTTGCTTAAAATCTGATCAGTTCCTCCCTAAAATTCAGATATATTTTGTGAACTGCTCTGTCGAAATGGAACGTTTTTATTTTTTGACAATGAATAAGAACTGTGCACTTCCAGGCAATTTAAAAATAACTTGGAGGATGATCTGTTTGATTAGTTTCAATGCAAAGATGATAGCATGGAGGATTGTTTTTCTGTTATAGTAGATAATTTATGTGAAAGCTGTTTTCCTTTTATCAAGTAAATCTTCCTGGACACAATTGCATTAGATCTCTGGAATTTCATAATGGGGTTATCAACGAACACACACAGAGTTTCAAAATCAGGCTCAAGTTTAATGAAGCCCATGGTTTTGCATGCCATAGGAACTCAAAGAATGTCTTCATGAAAATTCCCTCTACCTTCCATGTCCATTTCATACTTGGCGTAGCCCTGTAAGTCATTTGCGCCTTGCAACTGAGCACATCTGGGCACTGGGACCAGATCCAATGCTTGTTAAAGTCAATTAGAGGTTTTCTACTGACTTCAAGGGACACTGGATAAGGCCCCTAACAAAAATCTGATTTGCAGAGGTGGGGTTTTTTGAGCACACTGAGCTCCCAGGGAAGCCGCTTTCTTCACTCTTATGCTCCTCTGACTTAAAAGAGCCATAATATGCGCTGCAGTATATAACACAGGTGTTGTAGCTATACCATGCACCCAGCTAGTTTGTGTTCCCTTCCCCGCCCCCACAGGAAATATTCATTTTATTCTGAGTGGTTGGTAAAATGCTCCATTTGTATGTACTGTAACACTTCACAAATGCTATTAAGACAGCGTGTGTCATTGTGTAGTTGATTTCACAAGACAGGCCTGTTTTTATTTGTATATCTTTTAGCTTTTTGGTTAGTTAATATGATGCTTCCTCAGGTTACCCAGGAGTGTGAAGCACCTTGCTACCACCTGCCTTTAGCATGAGGAAGCTCCCCAACTCCACTGGCCCCGGGCAACACAAGCACTCCCCTCTAGGCCTCGCAGGCCCCACTGTCTCTCTACAGGCTAGTGACTGGCAATCCTTAAGACCTCCAGGCATCGTCCTGGACTGTCAGCCCCTGGTCACTCACAGTAGTCACAGATTTGCTGCTTCCAAGAAGCAGTACACCCCAGTTTACCAGTTTCATCTCAGAGCACCACTCAGCTTATCACCCAGCCAGGGCCAGATTTAGGGGCAGGCGACTCAGGGTATAAATAGCAGCATAGACAGTTGGTGAGGCACTGCTTAGGCATGTACAATAAAGACATGCCCGAATTTTAAGGTATGTACTCTACACAGCTCTTTACACACCCAAGCAATGCCTCCCCTGTCTACACTGTCATTTTTAACAATGTAGTGTCCTGCTGCTGGAGACTTTCCTTGCCAGATTTTCACTGCCACATGTAGCTAACACCACTGTGTGGATGCAGCCGGCCTTTCACTACCGAGTGTAGCTACTTGTACCCTACACCCCGTCACCAGTGTAGACAAGGTCATAGAGCAATGCTCATCCAAAACCCTTGCCGTGCTTTACAGCCAGGTTAGGCTGTGACCCTTCTTTCATGAGACAGTCAGGCTGTCAGCTTATCTCCTCAATGAAGGATTCAGTGTCTTTCTTTGATCCCCTGCCCCCAAAAACATATCAATCACGTCCTTTGTCTTTATTCATAAACAGGACACCACCTGCTCTTTGTTCCATCTTTCTGATTTCCTTTCTTGTAAATTTCACAATCTGTTATTTCACTTGTGGCTCAATATGGAAATAGGCCTACATTATGAGATATACAATACACATATGATCCAGACAGGGAGACAGGTGTCTGCTACTTCTTGCCTGAGGAACCTCTCCATGATCTTTCCCCTCTGGGTGACCTGCCTTAACTTCCAGACCTTCCAAACATAATTTTTAGTAAAGATACATCACTCCTTAAATATTCCCCCATATACACATTTCACAATGATTATGACCACCAGTGGGCTACTCACTTTCAATAGAAACCTCACATGCCACTCTTCAGTGAGCTATTAAGCATATATCTGACCCTGGGAATCCAAGTAAAACTCTATGCACCCCCTGTGCCCACTGTCATTTGGCATCAAGGGGTCCCTGGGTCACAGCTAATGCTAGGGCTGGGCCAGAACCAGATTCTTGAATGCCCCTCAACTTCAGCTGGGCTAGAAATCTGTGTAAAACTAGATTTGGTACCATCTTTAACACTGTATTATGTTTTTCTAAAGACTAAAGGCCAAATTCTGATCTCAGTTGTCCCAGTGTAAAGCCAGCGTACATCTGTTGAGACCTATCTATCTATCATAGGTATTATTTATATAGCCGCCACTAACACAGTATCTAAATGCCTCAAAATCTTTAATGTATTTACCTGATAGCACCCCTGTGGAGTTGGGAATGACTATTATCCCCATTTTATAGATGGAAACAGAGACAGACGAAATAGCACAGAGACAATGTGCCCTGCCAAAGGTCACTCTGGAAGCTTGTGGAGGAGCAGGGAATTTAAGCCAGGTCTCCAAGCTGTAGGCTAATACTCTAACCATTGGACCATCCTTTCTTCCTTAGTCAATAGAATCACCACCACTTTAACAGGGAGCAATTCTCACACTAGATAGCTGACATGGCTGTACCCTTATATTTGTGATGTCTTCACATCCATTAAGAAGGCTGCTGTGCTGAGAAAACCACCTTGCCCCTGAAGGCTGACAGCATCACATCTGCAATGACCTCTGCTGCACTGAAAGCTGGGATTCTAAGTAAATTTCCAGATCTGAGCTTTTCCTCGAGAATTAGAATGTGTTGTGAACTCTCTAAACTGCTAATACAATACATATGTCTATCAAAAATATTGGCTTTATAAAAGTGGACTGTGATTCATAACATCCACAAGTAATTCTGCTATGTTGCCCTTGAGAATTTGTACATGTTTAATTTACTCACTATCGGTAATATCATGTCTCTGGGAGTTTTAGTGGTTTGCTTCTTTTTTTAAACCTTTAAAATGAATGTTTTGAGCTTTTATTTTTTCTCCCCATTTGAAGTACAAGTCAAAAGACACTTCACTTGGTATAATTTAGTCTCGTATGACTATGCATACTTTTTCTTTTTTTTTAAAGAGTCTCCTGAAAGTGCACCTTTATTTTCTTTTTATTTACTTGGAGCTATTGCATTTTTGAGTTGGTTCAAAACAAACTAGAGAGAATATACAAATAAATGATAAAGAAAATAGTATTAAGTAAAATAAATGACAGAAAACTTAATATATCAAATTATACACAATTCCAATGTGGTTTCATAATAAAAAATGTTAATACAATTAAATGAATTACTTTCTGTCATTCACATTGGATTGCCTAATGAGATGATACATTAGGGCAAGAGAGAAATTCTGAAATTAAGCATTTTAATTATTTAAGCACAAAAAATACAAGCTTCAGAAATAGATGGGATCTCTTTACTTCCCAGATGGCATCAGTCATGACCTAAGGAAGTGTTCTGGTTTCTTCCCTGAAGAAAACCAGAAAAGTATTATAAAGATATCAATTAATACCAACAGATAATGAGCCAAACTCCAAAAAAAAAAAAAAAAACCACCTTGCATGGATAGACCAGCACTTTTTCAATGCTATTTGTCATGACAAACTTATGTGATGACAAATCTCTCTTTAAGAAAAAAAGTTGGGCATCTGATAAATCAGATCTCTATTACAGAAGGGTCAAAACTGGCACTCAATCAGAATTTGCCTGATTTTGAAAAGGGTTAGATTTTGGGGTGTCTACCTAAAACCGAGCAGAGCCAAAAGAGCCTCACGTTATCTGTTGCTGCCATTCTGCTGTAGAAATGAACTGACTGAGCTCTGCACAGCTTCTTAAAGTTAAGCATATGCTTAAGTGCTTTGAAGGATTAGTGCCAGAGAGCTCAGCACCTTACAAGATGGAGGTCCTAAGACTGCAGTACACACTCCCAATAGGGGGCGCCAAAGCCAAAGTAGCAGCACATGAGGGAGGGCCTCTGCACTCCTGTGAACAGCCCAGGAGCCACAGGTGCTGACTAAGGGGCACTTTCAGAAGGAGTTCACGTGAAGCTAAAGGGGATGATAGGGCTTCACCTAAGTTTTTGGCTCAGAGCAGCTACATGCTAGATCCTATTCCAACCCAAGAGAAAAGGGATTTGGAATGGAAATTCTGACAGATGCTAATGCTAGATATAGAATGAAAACAAACTGTTCCAGAGAAAGGACAGACTCTTACCTTTCAGATTCAGTTTTAACATCCACCACTTCTAACCTCTACAGTCTAAGATTTGCCAGATCTGTCTAAATCCTTTTAGGGAAAAAGTCCTTTAAGAAAAACAAAACAAGAAAAGATTGTTACACAAATAAGAACACTGCACATACTAAAACCTCATGATGCAACGAAAGGGAGACTTGCAAGCCATGCCAGCTCACTCTAGGGAATTCTTGTAAAGGATTTTGTTTTTATTCATTCATCTCTCTCCTGCTTTCATTTTTCTCCTGTCCTGGGTGAAGGGTTTGTGTTTAATAACATCATTTGCATCAGTGTGTCCCAAATGACCACGGGTCTGTGGCTGGGAGAGATTAGCATGGCAATCTCGTTCTGATGGATAAAATTAGCAAAGATATTTCCCTGAATGGAAAGCTGCCATTGGCGAGCTGCCGTGCTTAGAATCAATTACTAAATTACTTTGAGCTCTAAGTCGACATTAACAGAAAAAAATTGCCATCGACCGAAGTGAAATAAGATAAAAAAGATGCGATCATTAAATCTCTCGCTACTATTCGCAAATGTGACTCACAAGAACTGCACAAAAAATAAGGCAGAATTTAATTTTTAACAGTGGCCCCTGTCATCATTTCAGCCAGAGCTGCTCACTGTATGTAAGTACGGCTCAGCCTCTCTGTTCTGGCTCCTGGAGGAGTAGCAGGGCTGGTTTCAACTCCTGTATTATTCTTGCCAGTGCACATTATCTGGAGTGGAAGTCTAAAGGACTAATTCCTGGTCCTGCAAATGGAGCTGGACAGAGAGGAGCTTTGTAAAGGCATAAAATCCTTCCTCATGCTATTATTAATTGTTGTCTAGGTAGCATCTGAAATGTGCATCATGCACCACTAACACAGAATAAGACAGGTCTCTGCCCCAGAAAATTGACAGTGTAAGGTCTTGTCTATGCACAAAAGTGTGTAAAGGTGCTTATACCAATATAGCTTGTTCTTGTACAGGAGTGGAATATGTTATACCAGTACAAGGTGCCCTTATTACAAATGCATCCACACTATAACTAGATGGGTAAATAATCACAACCTAACCAACTTAGTCATACCGTTCAAAAAAATGTGTGTAGAAGAGGCCTAAGGCTCTAATTCTGCCATGCAGATGGATCCTCACCCTTTCAGTGCTATGGAAGTCAACATGTAAGCAGGACTCTGATCTGGAGCCTGAATTATTCTGGCCAAGATTTTCAAAAGTGATCTTGGATGTATCAATTTTTCAGTGTCCAACCTGGGACACCTTTAAAAAGGCCTGATTTTCAGAAGGGGTTTGTGCACCTGCCATTTGAAAATCAGGGCCTTTAAGGTATTTCATGTTGGACACCCAGAAACCGAGGCACCCCAAATCACTAGTCACTCTTGAAAATCTTGACTTCTGGCTATAGTAGCTTTAAGGCATAAAAGCTGTTGATAAATTCTCAATCCAATCCTTCTTAAATTAAAGCATAAGTGAATGAGATTCTGCTCCTGTGGTCCAAATACACAGTGTAGAATACGGGGATCAATATGACCCGAGATACAACAAAGTGTCTTAGCAAGACTTATGAGGTAAATGGCCTTTATTATGAAATAACAGATAAAGGGAAGTGAAAGAAACTTAAGAGAATCTTTTTTCAGCATTGAACACTGTGAATCACAGTAGCATAAGTAATTGATAATATTATTAGCGCAGTATACATATCAGCTGTCGAGATATTAGGAGGACTGAATTCAGTCTCTGTTGCGGGAGTCAGGGTCAACATCATTAACTATAGATCCTGTCCTGGTTTACATATAGAGCCCTCAGGCAAAGTGTCTGCCAGATACATCTCTATAGATGTGCATAGCTATAGGACATACAGGGGGCTAATCACACACATCAGTAATAGACAACAAGCTTTTGTTTATCTGAAGGTTTACTGGAATTAACTGATTAGTGTCAACTTGACACAATAACTTTTGTCTACAATGCAGTAGATCATTTTGATGGTTTTATTGATGGAGTGTTGTCTAATGTAAATGGTAAGGGTAGTTGAATTTAGATGAAGTTGGAAACATTTTACTTAAGCAGAAACTGAAAAAGCCATTAGTAAATGTATCTTTAAAATGACACATTTTGTAATCTTATGGATAGAACAACAATTAAAATGATAGTAGTAAGGGTAATTAAGAGAGATTTAAAATTGAAAATCATGCAGTGTGTCCATAAATTAAACCCAAAATACAGAGTCCTTACATGAAAATTAGAGGTTAAAACTAAACAGAAGATAAGTTTGACAAATCTCTTTCATGTAAGAAAATGCCTGTCTGATCAAATGGAAGAGAAAAAAAAATAAAATATGTTTACATAAAAATGGTAATTGACTAATTTAGGGTTAAAATATGCAAAAATATCCTTACATCTCAATTGTCAGTTGTGACAAGCAACATTTAAAAAACGTATTTGTAGCTCTGAATATTATTTTCTGCCTTTTGTTAAGGCTACCTGTTTTCTTCAGTAATTAAATAGTGAATTTG
This sequence comes from Lepidochelys olivacea, assembly GCF_965140295.1. NCBI lineage: Eukaryota > Metazoa > Chordata > Testudines > Cheloniidae > Lepidochelys > Lepidochelys olivacea. Next base: position 102,744,219 of record NC_140414.1, read on the forward strand.
CACAGCATACCATTTATACTGCTATGTCAAACAGCTTCAGTGAAATAGTTCTGTGCTTTCTGTTCTCAATAATTCAGCATGGTTAAAGTTTATAAACTTAACTGAAAATTATTCATAATTTTATACTTTTTCCAATTATATATTACAAATAACAATAAACCTTAATTTCTGGGTGAGTTATTATAATATCCAGTGTGAATGTTATATATTTTCCTGGAAAGGTGAATTTAGGGAATGTTTTGGTAAGCGGATGAACATTTTAAAGAGGTATGTAAAGATTAGGGAAAAAACCCTCAAAAAATACTCGATAACCTCAATCACCTCCCTCTACTTTCAGAACACAAACTATTTTCCCCCCACTGGAGCAGGTCAAAACAATTAGGCCAAAACAAGGAGATATTGTGTGCCACAAAATGAAATAATTAAATTTAGGAAGTATTATCAATTATGCTTAGTTCCTACCATTGAAAACTGTAGTTAGTAACCCCATTCTGTCCATATCTCTAAAAGCTACTTATTCTTCATCACTGACTTCCAGTGTCATATCCCTGGGTAATATAGAATTCAGTGTTGTTACAGTAACTTTTAATAATATCAGCTGAACACTCCAGTGTTGTTATGGAAGAAGCAGTGTCACAACTGTATTTCCAGCAATATTCAACTCGGGTGAAACCTTGTTTTTACCATTTATCACCCTACAATATGCACTCCACTTGCTTGGTTTTGATAGCTGAAATCATGTCATCAGAGAAAAAAGGCCTTATTTTACAGTCTTTACTCATGCAAATCTCCTACCAAAATCAGTAAGGGCTGTAGGCTTGGGCCAAAGAATATTTTCCCTTTGAGGATGCAAATGATCTGGGCTAGACTGGATGTGAGCTGATCCAAGATAGTTTTACTTGTGGTCATGGAAAAGTAGTTCAGTCATGGTTTGGTTTTGTGTAAGGCCACATTCTCTGAAGTGCCCAACTATCTGTATCCACAGCCAATACAAAACCATGAGGTAATTATTGCTTTCTCGGTTTCCCGGATCACTCATAATTCTGAGAATTAAATACCTTTTCCCCATTAAAGAATTCTTGGCATTCCTCACTTAAAAACTTACTTGCTTACAAAAATCAGACATAAAAAGAGAAGTGTCACAGGACACTATTACCGAAAAATTGTTTACATTCTCATTTTTACCATAAAATTATAAAATAAATCAATTGGAATATAAATATTGCACTTACCTTTCAGTGTATGGTTTATAGAGCAGTATAAACAAGTAATTGTCCATATGAAATTTTAGTTTGTACTGACTTTGCGAGTGCTTTTTATGTTGCCTGTTGTAAAACTAAGCAAATATCTAGATGAGTTGATGTACCCCTGGTTAAGAACCACTGCCCAAGTGTAGCCATCAGTCTAAAGTTAAACCATGGCTAAACAACCAGTTTAGCACATCTGAAAGGCTGTGTGCCTTATCTATGCTAAACTGTTAAAATGGGTTCTCTAGTCTAACACACCTTTAAAGCCTAGTCTAAACAAAGCCATAATAGCCTAACCATTGGAAGGAAGGCAGGGTACAGACATGCAAGGGAATTGAAGGCAATTTCTCCTGTGTGTCTTCCCCCCACAACCTCAGCAGCTAACACCACATTCAGGCAATCACAGCTTTGATTAAGGAGCAGCTAGAAGGCCCCTCTCTCAGCAGTGGCATGGCACTTTTTTTGAAGAGCATATTTCTTCCAGACAGGAGAACAAGAAATTCGAGGTATTTCCCAAACCAATATCACCCAAACCATCATCTACAGCTGTCTGTTATGTCACAGTTTGGCTTTACTTGCCCATTTTAATCTAATCTGCACGGGTCTGAAACTTGCTATGCATAACCTCAGCCCAGATCTCGGTCTACCTGTTAGAAAAAGTGATTTGAATGGAGAGTTTAGTTCAACGCTAGAGAAAAATGGCTGAATTTGAGGAAAATAAAATGTTGCATCCTTAAGAGGCTAACCACTTGGCTTCACTGAAAAACAGAACAAACTGTTTCTAAGGGATGAGTTGTATCATTTTAAAAACCATATTTACAGAATGCTAACTAGGTCTGTTTTTTTGTTTTTAAGACTATAATAAAAAAAAACTATTGATTTCAAGGAGATCTTCTGTACTGTGATTTACATAATAAAAATGCCATTAACATAATATCAAGTCAGAAACACGTCATAAGATGTAAACACAAAACATTACAATATACTCTTATGGAGTATTTTTTTATAGAAGTATAAAAATACCCTTTAAAATGTAGACCACACTTTTCATACCAAAGGATCCCAGATTGTGGGCCAGATTGCATGTGGATCGCTAAGGGAGAGGAAGGATGAGTACAAGAAGCCTTTTCCCCTTTTTGTAGCCCACATGAAGGCCAAACATAACCGCAGTCAGTCAGAAGAATGCAAGCACTGCTCCCGCCATACTTCGGAGAGCACAAAACACCCCAAAAAGAATGGAGAATGTTTCGGAGGAGGTTGGGCTGTGGCTCCACCTTCCCTACACTCAGGGGTGAAAGTAACTTAAAGGACTTACCAGTAAGCAGGGCAGTTTGGGTCCTTGGCAAGGTGTGGGGGTGGCTCTGGGCCCCCAGAAGGGGCAGGGCCTCAGTCAGAAGGGGCGGGGTTGGGGCCAGATTGCCCCAGCCAGCCAGCCCTTCAACTCTGCCCAGCCTGTGCTACTCCAGGGCTCTAGGGACGATTTAACGGGCCCAGAGTTCCAGCCATTGCCGGGAGCCCCAGGCCCTTTTAAATTGCCAGGCCACAGGGCAGCTGCCCCTTTTGCCCCATCTCCCCATCAACGGCCCTGCCAGTATGGTCGGCTGTGTATTGGTGGCCACTTTCTTACCGGTACACCGTACCAGACTGTACCAGCTTACTTTCGCCTCTGCCCACACTGGTGCACACAGTGTGACCAGCATGCTGTGGACGTGTACTGCAACTCAGAAAGGGGTGTAGCAGTAGGCCTCTTACTTCTCTCCCTCCCCCAAAAGTGGAGGAAGCAATGAGGGGGACACCCATTTTAGACTTAATTCTGACCAGCAGAGAGGACATTTGGTAGCAAATCTGAAGGTGGAAAGCAATTTGGGTGAAAGTGATCGTGAAATGATTTCCTGATTCTAAGGAAAGGAAGGAGTGAGAGCTGCAGAATAAGGACAATAGAGTTCAAAAAAGCAGACTTTACAAATGCAGAGAACTGGTAGGTAGGGTGCCATGGGAAGAACATCTAATGGGAAAAGGAGTTCAGGACAGCTGGCAGTTTCTCAAGGAGGCACTATTAAAGGCATAGCTGCAAATTATCCTGATACAGACAAAAGATAGGAAAAAGTAGTATGAGGCCAATATGCCTCCATCAGGAGCTTTTTAATTATCTGAAAATCCAAAAGGACCCATACAAAAAGTTGAAACATGGTCAAATAGCTGAGGAGGAGGACAAAAGAACAGCACAAGCTTGTCGGAACAAAATCAAGAAGGCTAAGGCACAAAATGAGTTGCCTCTTGCAAGGGACATAAAAGGCAATAAGAAAGGGTTATTTAAATATATTAGGATCGAGAAAGACAAAGGAAAGCATAGGTCTACTTCTTAGCAGAGAAGGAGAAGTAATAACTCATGACATCAAGAAACCTGGGGTGCCTATTTTGCTGCAGTCTTCACCAAAAGGTTAATGGTTACCAGATGCTATTAGTTAGGCTGTAACAACTAGAGGTAAGAAATGGAAGCCAAAATAAAGGAAGAACAGGCTCATGAATGTTTAAATAAGTTAGATGTAGTCAAGTAAGGGCCTGATGAAATTCATCCCAGGGTACTTCAGGAAGTAGTGGAAGCAATCTCAGAACCATTAGCAATTATCTTTGAGAACTCCTGGGGGATGGATGAGGTCCCAGAAGACAGGAGAAGGGCAAACATAGTACCTATCTTTAAAAAGGGGGAACAAAGAGGACCTGGGGAATTATAAACCAGTCACCCTAACTTCGATACCTGGAAAGATATTAATAATTTGTTCCAATCAGTCTGTAAGCATCTAGAGGATAATACTATTAAGGAACAGCCAGCATGGATTTATCAAGAACCAAATCATGCCAAACCAACCTAATTTCCTTCTTTGACAGGGTTACTGGTCTAGTGGATTTGGGGGGGAAGCAGTAGATGTGATACATCTTGATTTTAATAAGGCTTTTTCCCCACAGTCCCACCTGACATTCTCATAAGCATACTGGAGAAATATGGTCTAGATGAAATTACTATAAGGTAGGTGCACAACTGGTTGAAAGATCATACTCAAGAAATAGTTATCAATGGTTTGTTGTCAAATTAGTGGGGTTTCACAGGGGATTAGTCCTGGGTCTATTCAATATTTTCATTCATGATTTAGATAATGGAGTGGAGAGTATGCTTATAAAATTTGCAGATAAAACAAAGCTGGAAGATCTTGCAAGAACTTTGTATGGCAGAATTAGAAAGCAAAATGACCTTCACAAATTGGAGAATTGGTCTGAAATCAACAAGATGAAATTCAGTAAACACAAGTGCAAAGTACTACATTTAGGAAGGAAAAAAATCAAATGCACAAATACAAAAATGGGGGAGATGGTAGTACTGCTGAAAAATATCTGGAGATTATAGTGGATCACAAATGGAGTATGAGTCAACAATGTGAAGCAGTTGCCAAAAAGGCTAATAGTGAAAGAAGTGTTTTATGTAAGACATGGGACGTAATTGCCCCACTCTTTTTGGCATAGGTGGGGCCCAGGAGCACTGGAACCTCAGTAGAAATGGGGAGTTCACAAGGCCCTACCCATCTATGTAGCCCCATCCCCTGCTCCTCTAATTCCTCCTGAGGCCCTGCCCCCTGACCAGGCTGGAAGCCCAAGTCAGGCAGTGGTAAGAGCCACCCAAGGAGCTCCGGCCTCTGTGGGGAGCCCCACACGCTCCACCTACCCTGGGTTGGGGATAGCGAGGTTTCCCAAAAGCAGTCCCCAGTCCATGTCCCCCAGGGCTCACTGACATTGGCAAGTGTGGGTTCACCTCAGCCCCCACACCGGGAAGACAGTGCCGCTGGCAGGGGATCCCCCTCCACAAATCACAGCCCCTGCTGGCACTGCTCCATGCCTGCCTGAGGCTTGCAGTTTGGGGGGACAACGTGGCCCCCTATCTCCAAAACTATGCAGATATTAAGAAGTGGGTAGGCATGGCCCGCCTGGCCCCCAGTTCCAGCACCTCGGGTGAGACCTCAACTGGCGTATTATGTTCAATTCTGAGTGCAACACTTTAGGAAAGATGGGAACAAATACAAGAGAGTCCAGAGGAGAGCAACAAAAATGATAAAATGTTTAGAAAAACCTGACCTATGAGGAAAGGTTAAAAAAACTGGGCATGTTTAGTCTTGAGAAAAGACAACCTGGGGATGGGGAGGGGAGAGGGCTGATAGTCTTAAGGACTGTTATAAAGAGGAGTGTGATCAATTGATCTCCATGTCCACTGTAGTGGGGATAAGTAGTAATGGGCTTCATCTGCAACAAGGGAGATTTAGGTTAGATATTAGGAAAAGCTTTCTAACCATCAGGATAGTTAAGCTCTGAAATAGGCTTCCAAGGGTGGTTGTGGAATTCCGCATCATTGGAGATTTTAAAAACTGGTTGGACAAACAACTGTCAGGGATGATCTAGGTTTACGTGGCCCTGCCTTAGCGTGTGGGGCTGGATTTGACTTCTTGAGGGCTCTTCCAGCCCCATATTTGTATGAATCCATGAAGTACTCTGGGGACCATGGTTCTGAATCTATGAATGGGTTATGTATGATTTTGTTCTTCTCTGTGGAAGCAGATTACCACATCTCCTACAGGAACTAAAAATAGTGTGTGTGGAGTGAGGGTCCCCTTGGGGGAGTGATTAAGGCAGGTGCACTGAGACTGAACTCTGGAGAGGTACACTATATGGTTTGCATATACGTCAGTCCAGACTGGGTTTTCCAGAGTCTAGGAAACAAAGAAAAGGCTTTTGGTATACAAGAATGAGCTTTAACTGGCACAGTGCCTTTCTTTCTGATCCAGCAGTATAGGGCAGCACTTTAAAAGCACAACTGCATCCTGTGTAAAGGATACACAAAGCACTACTGAAGCATAGCCATCCCTGTAGTGGACAGAAGCAACCAACCAGCATGTAGCCCATGACTCAATGTGAAGAGGGGAAATTTTCACCAAGGACACCAGGACAACGTCCTATTCTTGTCTGTGGAGAGCAGACAAGACCTTGGTTTTTAAGTTCTCACCTGAAAGATGATCTCATCTCCCACTACTCATCTTTTTTCTCATTGCAGTTTTTGAATGTAAGGTCTACCTTTCTTTAACCTCACCACCTGTTCCATCAACGCTGTCTCCTCCAGTTACGTATCCTTCCTTTCACTCCCTCCTGCTCCTTTTTCCCTCTAACCACTGTCTTCCTGCTTCTTTCCTTCTACCTACAAGCACCAGGCACTTCCCTGTCTTGAGAAAAATCTTCAGCTCTTCCAGGCTTTCCTGCTACCATCCTCCCTCTTTCTTTCCTTCTGTCTCTGGAATCTGCAAGTACACGTCTACTTCCACAGCCTTGACCACTTCTTCACCAGCTTTCTTCTTCATATCCTTTTCTGACTGGCTTCTGCCATCTCTTTTCCTGAAACCGCCCTTGTTTTGCCTACAGCCTATTCTTCACCAACTTAAAGGGGCAAATCTGTACAGTTATTCATCTTGATCTTCCTACAACATCAGTATCACCTGTGTGACACTCTTGAGGCACCCAGAATCATAAGCTACTCCATAAACTTTCCGCCTCAGTAAGGGAGAGTTTTGCTGGAGCTTAAAACTGTGTGTAAGCTCCCTACCACACCACTCTGTCTGTCTCACTGGCAAACTCCTTGAGACTCTGCCAGTCTTAACCTTGCCTTGCAGGTAACATTCAGTTACCTAGTTCCAAAATTCCCAGGAAGAGCATTCCTTTGCAGCAGCCAGCCCCTGTCATTCAATGTCCGCAGAAATACCAAGTCCGCTGTCTCAAAAAGAGACAGTACACTAGCAATGTTCCCTCTAATTTTTTACATTCATGTGTGGAATGAATTTTGTAATGTGCACCAATATGGAGGGGTTCGGAGTTTGGGAGGGGGCTCAGGGCTGGGGCAGAAGGTTGGGATGTGGGGTGAGCGGTTTGGGGGTGCAGGCTTCCCCAGGCTGCAGCAGGAAGAGAGGACTCCCACAGGCCTCTCTTGCTGTGGCAGCTCCGACCAGGCTGGGGGAGAGGCGCCTCTCCCCGCTCTGCATCTGTGCAGCCCTTAATAGCCTGCCGTGTGGCCATGTGGCTGCACAGCTTAGAAGGAACTTAATACACCAGCCTGTTGGCTCAACAGAGATTGCACAATTCACAATAATCTAACAACACTGAGATGACTATGGGTAAAATTAAAATTAAGTTTATTAATAAAGAACAGAGATTTAAGTGATACTGAGCAGAGATAATAGAAACAAACAATGGTTACAAACAAAACAAAAAACATGCTTTCTAATGTCTAAAATTTAGCAGATTAATATCCTGGTCTCAGACAGTTTCTGCATCCTCAGAGCACATGATTGGGGGATCCACCTTTCACAGATTTTCTGAGCACTGGCCTCTTTTGTTCTTAAGTGGTGGATAACCAAGGTGTCCCTTTTCTTCTTTTTTACAGTCCAGGATGCCTTTGAAATGTATCCTTTGAAAAGCAATCCCAGACAAAGTTCCTCCCCCTTGCCGCTTATTCTTCAGGGTGCAGGCACCAAGCCCCTTCTTCATCCTCTAGAGCAAATGTACATTTATTATCCTTTGCTTGTAATCAAGCAATGTTGTTTTCTCATCCATCTATTACCTTGATCCACAAGGACAGGTAAATCCACACTCCTTTGCCTCAGGCAGGCTAGTTTACCCACTGCCTCCTCAACGTATTTTTAGAACATATTTCCAGCACATATATACATAACTCTTTATACAAAACCTGTACATATTGTGACAAAGTTCCTCCTCTACCTTGGTGGGTCTTGTGCTTATTGGCGGATTTGCTCGCCTTGGAGCTTCACAGCAGCCCTCAGTTTGGCCGTTTTCATGAACCCACAGTCCAGGTCAACTCCTCCTGTGTCTGACCAGGAGTTGGGAGGTTTGTGGGGAACCCGGGCCCGCCCTCTACTCCGGGTTCCAGCCCAGGGCCCTGTGAAATGCAGCTGTCTAGAGTGCCTCCTGGAACAGCTGTGCGACCGCTACAACTCCCTGGGCTACTTCCCCATGGCCTCCTCCCAACACCTTCTGTATCCTCACCATAAGACCTTCCTCCTGGTGTCTGATAACACTTGTACTCCTCAGTCCTCCAGGAGTATGCGTTCTCACTCTCAGCTCCTAGCGCCTCTTGCTCCCAGCTCCTTACATGCACACCACAAACTGGAGTGAACTCCTTTTTAAACCCAGGTGCCCTGATTAGTCTGCCTTAATTGATTCTAGCAGCTTCTTGATTGGCTGCAAGTGTTCTAATCAGCCTGTCTGTCTTAATTGTCTCCAGAAGGTTCCTGATTGTTCTGGAACCTTCCCTGTTACCTTACCCAGGGAAAAGGGACCTACTTAACCTGGGGCTAATATATCTGCCTTCTATTACTCTCCTGTAGCCATCTGGCCTGACCCTGTCACAATATATAATGCAATGATATTCATGAACAGCGTGTCACCATTTTCCACTTGATAGCCAAACCATGTCTTGTAAGGTAAGTATTCTGACAACAGTGTGTCAGGTGTATTGAGTTTATCAGACTTGCTGGGATTTATTGTTACTTAACAATTTGGCCTTTCCCAGTTGGATCACAACTCATTCTTTGTTTTTTCTTCTTTCTCGTACCATGCCATTAGAGGTATTGTATAAATGTAATACATGATGGTGGAAAGGGTAACACTTACCTTCCTTCAACCAGGAACACTACAAACAAAACTAGACCTCTCTGTGCCTAGCATGGGTTATGGAGTCATCCCTAACTCATAAACCCAACATACTGAAAGGTACAAAAATACGTAAGCCATATTCCATTGATCTAATGTCACACTGACTGAAATATGATACTGTTACATTGATGTCAATATCTTTCTTCTGTAATCATTAAGACCCTAGCACAAAATCAAACTAAAGTCCATTCTATTTCAGACATCACACTCGTCTAGAAGTTATCTGTTCTGTAGCAGCCTAAAATTGTACAGCAAGTGTGAAAGAAATCAGCAACATTACAAATATTTAGGAGTGCAGAAGGATACTTTGTTATGATTAAATGCTTTATTGGGTTCATATAAACAGAGAAATATCCCTAAGAGCTATGTTTTGTACCTGAATTTAATACAACTGTCCTGCAGTATATAAAAGAAATGAAAACTGGGAATAAGTCTATACAAGCATCTCAGGGTTCTGATTCCTTCAGCCCATCAAAATCTCTTATTGGGTCAAATCCTAAAATCTTTACTGTTTTTACTAAGGCAAACTCCCATTGATCTCAATTTGGCCTATTACTTGTATAGGTTTATATTCAAACAGTTACCTGATGGTACCCTATCTAATTTGTCCATTAATCTATCAGTCATGATATGCTATTACACAATTATATACATTAGCACATACAATTTTTTTACATTATATACAAATATTAAAAAGATATAATAACATGTGCATAATCTAGTGTATGTTATTTAAAACATGAAAACACTTCTATTTAAATCAATGCAGATTTGCATTTTATATTCCAACATCATCATCAAAATAGGATATCATATTGATCCAGGAATGACCACTTGATATCACATCAACAGTAATATGACTCTGTCATTTGTTGACATATGGGAATTATTTTAGAGAAATTCATATATACATACTAATACACGAATATATTCAGTGGTTAAACTGTACTCAGCTGTTTAATGTAAAGATGTATTTTTATATTCTAATAACAATATAAAACACAATCTACAAAACACAATGTGAATTTTGCTACTTGGCTCAGTTGTCTCTCCCTAGTTCCATTCCTGCGTCTTTCCACAGCTTTTTTCTCTAAACTCTCTCTTATTTTGATACCTTTTTGACACTGATGTGGCCAGAGCGAAACAGAGTTTTCTAAGGACAGGATGGGAATTTCATTAGAGCCTGTGTGATTTAGGAGCACAAGACACAATTTCACCCCAAGTCTCACCAAGTTTGTTTCGAACCTGATCTAAAGCCCACTGAAGTCAATGGAAAGACTCCCATTGAGTCTCTCAGGTTCAATTAATACCTGTTTCTCATTAAATAATTCCTGACACCATACTTCTAGGACTCCTAAGACACTTATTGTCTTCAGTGGGCTTTGGATCAGTGCCATTAAAGAGGATTATCTCTTCTCTGTTCCACAAGATGATGTCTTTGCATATACACCTCCAAATCACATTGGCTTTCCCCCCACTCCCTCCCAACTAGATCATATCCAAAACCCCTGCAGTCTTGGTCAGCATTACTGAGTTATGTGAATCTCCTCACATTCAGTCTTATGTTTTGGATTACATTACCTTACATGTATTACCAACTTGATTTTTCCTGGTGGAATATCATTTTAAAATTTACTCCAAGGTTAGTGCAGAGCATTTTAACATCTTCGTTGAGGGCCACTACATGCAGAGTCCCACAGAGTCCATATTCTCTCTCTCAGTAGTAAAATTCCCACTGACTTCAGTGGGAGCAGGATTAGCTCCAATGTATATGTAAAGCCACAAGATGTATGACATCTTGGACAACAGTGTCATCAATATCCTGATGATACTCAGTTTTATACTTCCTTTTCATTGAACCCAGAATATACACTCTCCCATTGTCTGACCAAAATTGGGGTCTGAATGAAAATGAACTGATCATGAGCCATCCCAGATAAGACAGAAGTCCGGGGACACATCTTGAGGAACTACCAGAAGCTATGTCTCTGCCATCTATTGAGATGTACTTCATTCACCATCTTCTGAGATCTGCTTTTACTAAAATGGTTCACAACCTCAGAGCCCTAATGAAGCCATTGCTGCTTCTGGACTCTAATGATACTGCAGTAGCCCATAGTGCCTTTTATCATCTGACTGATCTGTGACCGTTCCTTTCTAATACGGATTTAGGGCTATCACTGAAGACCTCTTGGAAGCTTCAGCTAAGGTAGATGAAGCAGCCCAGCTCCGTGTGGGACAGGACTGAGAGCATGACACCTACGCTCAGACCCCTTTACACTTCCAGGTGGAGTTCAAGTTTCAGGAAACAATCTCTAAAGCTCTGAAGACTCTAGACCTTGTTATTGATAGATCACTTCTCACTTTACTGCAGCAGTGCATTTCAAGGTCAACCCTACATCCTGGAGGGGATAAAAGCATATATGACTGTGGTAAGGTCTATTTCAGTTAGAAGTAACTATCCCTAGGCCAGGAGAACCCAGCACAATGGGAATCTAGAGACAGTAAGATTATGAAATTGTGATGCTCTGATACTAAGCATAGGTATATCCCTCAAAGATTTAAATCAGATGGTGAGCTCTTCCGGGCACAGATCATGTGTTTGTCTGGATTGACTATATCCCAAACATACATAAGTATATACATGCTGTTCATTTTCTTCCATATAGCTACTTTCATAGGTCACATTGTATTATTTCTCTGTCCCCCCTGACATGTTCAACCCATGCCAGTACACTGTCATATAGTCTGAACATTCAATGTACCATTTACATTTCTATGAGCTTGAGAAATGCCTGTAAATAAAAAAAATCTTACAGATGGTTAATAAACTTCTTAAATAAAAGTGCCTAACTCTTATCCCTTCAGCAACTGTCTAGACACAGCCCCACAATATACTCATTGTATTTAAGTGGCCCACCACTCAGTTCATGCCAGAGAGCACACACTTGGAAAATTGGATTTGGGGAAGATGTCAGTAGGGCTTGTATAAGATGTTGTACTAAAGTCTATGAGCCTAATTGCTACTTACACTCACCTGCTCTGATAATGTAAAGGGCTATATTTACACTTACTTTAAGTTCCTTTATATTGACAGGAAAGCGTAAAGGCTCCTTAGTATGTAAATGAAAAATCAGGCTCCCTATATCTTACATCCTACTGCTCTTTCCTTCCACCACTACCTTGTAATTTGGTCATTCAAATACTGCTCTATCTGCTGTCGCCCCCAAGAAACAGCCCAGTGACCCTTCCCCACATCTTTCCCACTCACTGGATTCAGCTACTGGTGTTTGAGTCCATCCCTCCCCAGACACATTCTGTGTATTCCCCTTGCAAGGGATGGGTCTGACATAACCCATGTTTCATCAGAGGAGGCTGTGGCCCTCGTCTTGACTGAAATAAAAGTACAGTACTGTTTTATATTACTAGTGTGACAGCTTTTGTTGTACTTTCTATTCCAGCACTCATGTCTGAAAAACATTAATTTTATCTATCTATTTGAATGAAACCAAACAGAACAGACCTTTCTGCGACAGCTGGTGCTTTACCTTGTCTGTGGATCAGCCTACAATACAGAAGTAACAATACTGTAGCTGGAGCTAAGGGCCCAACCCTGAAACGGGACGACTATTGCGTGACAATGGTAAAGAATCAGAGAGAGTCATTTTCCTCTAACCCGAAACAAAACTCCCATAGATAAAAGAAAACAGTACTATTCCTGAACAACTACTTTTTCTTGCACTTCTTCATGGTAGAGTTTTTGTCTAGAATATCCCCTGGCCCATTCCTGCCTGGCATCCTACAGATTTAAGGGGATGGTGCATATACCTTCATAACTCCCTTCAACTACCCTTTTTTTTTGGAGTGAGGGTATGAGCAATATTTAACACCACATTATAGATCCAGACAAGTCACCAGTTTCATCATTCAGACAGATCTGGCCATCTCTCTGCTGGGTATTGTCCAGCTGATGCACTTGGATTATTAAATCTGAAAGGTATAGATTCCTGTTCAATAGATTTAGGATTCTTCTCAACAGGACTAGCTCCTTTTACTATGATCATGGTGCATTGCTCCTAGCTACCACTCCATTTATGATCAGTAAAGGCATCTGAGAGATAATCCCTCAACGTGGCAGGTTTTGTTATAGCATTCTCGCCAAGTACTCTTTGACTCTGAAACACATTTCTCCTCTGGTCCATCAGAGCCCAGATTTGTGAACTGTTAGGACTTACTACAAAGTTCTCCTTTTCTTGCAAGTATTTAAGAGAGGCAGGGTGAGGTGAGAAAAGAAGGATTTGTTAATTGGAGTAAAATGGAATTAGGGAGTGGGAATGAATTTTGATTGCACACGTGGTCACCACTGTATTTTAGCAGTTAAGTGTAATTGCTGATTGTACTCTTTTAATAGTGGAAGGGGCACCGAGAACACAGGGTAGTTAATCTTAGTATGTATAATCTTAGCAGATCACCAGGGCCACATAATGCTTCCTGAGTACCCCCTCCTGGCTAGGGTTGCCTCTGTGGTTCTCATACCTCTATTTCCCCTTCAACCAGGCTCCTTGAAGGACTAACTCATTCACCAGTGATCTTCTAGGTTCACATCCTTTAATTCACACTTCACCAGTTCTCCACAGCCTGGGAACAGACTTTGCCAAAAAACAGAACTCAGAAGTCCAAACCAACCACAAAATGTTTCTGCTCACCTTCCCTTCTTTAACTCCCACTCACAGGTTTTATTTGGCTAGGGCTTTGCAGGAGCCAGACTTGCTCCTCAGAGCTGCACCTACTGGTCCTAGGTCCATATAATCACCTCGTTCCTCAGCTTCCCCAGTTTACTGCCAGACAGCTTACCATCTGGCAGTCTCAATTACTCTTTCTTAGCCATATGCCTCCTTGTACCTTCCTGGTGCCTTTTATATGGAATCACTTAATTCCTCTCAGGTGGGGCATATCCTGTAATCAGGGCTGGCTTAGGCCCAGTCTCTCCAGCCCAAGGCCTAGTCACCTTGTTACAGTAAATTTTTAAAATCTAAATCCATCAATTGAAATAAAGACTAGGGCCACACAGCAATTCAAGGCCACAAAGCAATTCAACCAAGCTTGGAACCAGCTAAAGACACCACTTCTTTCTTCTGAACAGAGTACCTTGAGCAGTCTCAGCTATGTTGGAATATAGCTATGTCACAGTGAAAAAAGCTGGTGGCCCAATATTCTTCCCTCAACCAGTGTAATTAGGACTGGGTCCCTTGGTTTACATCTGAGTAAGCTATCAGCTGCATTTTTATGGTTAAAGAAGAAAGTTTGAGGCCTCTTTGGTGTCTTGTGGCCTCACATCCCTTAAGAAGGACAAATTAGCAACAGAATAAAAAATTCCCTCTAAGGTTGGTAGCACTGGTCTGATCTGTTGACCCATGAGCAGCAGAACGAAGTTCACTTCAGTGACTCATGGCAGAGGAGTGGGGGAGAGAAGAAAAGTTGCCCATGGCTCAGTACAGGGGGTCTTTTCATTGTAAAATTCTCTTAGTAATCTCTATCACTCTACCTGCTGGTCCATTCCTTTCCCTGCTTGTCCATTGTGGGTGGTGGGGTTGGAAGTTATAGGCCTGAAACCAGACTGTATCCTTAAATTCAGAGTTGCCAAATTATGGCTTGTTGTCACTGGCTGTTTCTTCTGTAGTGCCAATGAGAAAACATGTCTTACCTTTTCTATGACCCTTTGATTTGGAGATTATATCTTTCACCATGAGAATAACAAGCCTTTCCCCCTTCTTACTTCTTCATTTAACCTCTTTAGATCTACACAGATACAGACATGCCCATTCTGATTAATAACCACCATAGGGACATGCCATTGTGATAGTCTCATTAATGTGCCCTGTCACACCTTCTCCTCTGTCCTATCCAGTTCTTCCACTTTGGGAAGTAGAGGGCTTGATTGTATTATGCACACAGAGTATGGTTTCTTCTTTCAGCAGGACCACACTGGTTCTCCTTTAAGTTATTTTCAGTGACCACTCTCCCAACTGTCTCTACATATTTTATCAAGCCTGTCTCAATAGATATGGTTCAATCTACTTATGATAATCTCATTAATGACAAATATTCCATGCCCGTGTAGCTACTTTAAGCTTTGAATTGACACTGGCCATTTATCTGTCCTTCGGGAACACTAAGGGCCTGATCAAAATCCACTGAAGTCAAAGTCAACCTAAAGAGATTAAATTGGTTTCTACTGACTTTAGCTATCTCTGGTCCAAGCCCTGAAGTAGGCTATGCAATCCTAGCTCTGCCCCCTTTCTCAAATAGTATTCCATACTATTTTTTCTAGAACTTTGGGTACATGTGTAATACTTTCTCCTACTGTGTACTACTCTGGGTGTGCCAGACAGTGTCTACTAAAGTCATGTGAATGTAAGATGCACAGTGAATGAAAGAAGGGCTAAGTAAAGGATTCTCCCTCTACAATATCCACCAAGAATCCATCAAGGATTCTCTGTGCAACTGACAAAATACTACCTATAAAGCTGCAGGGGAAAGACCAGAAGGCTATTAAATAGGGTTATTAGAGAAATAGTGTGTGACCATGCAATTAAAGATTGGCGCATAATACAGGTGCAGGCGAGCAATAAGGTTGAATGGGCCACCTATACTTTCCTTGATTTGGAGTCCTTAACTCTGCTAACAGGGGCTTTTGTTTGTACTTTCCTAGACCTATTTAAAAGGCCAAAGAAAAGAAATGGCCCAATCTGTAACTGTTTGGCCAGCCACTTCCCGCTCCACTCACGGTGCCCTGAGTGCCTTCATTATTGCAGAATTATCCTTGATGGCTTTTCTGACAGCTGAGGCTCACTCGCAGCAAATCACGGCAGTACCTCGGTTTCCTGCTGTATGTTACCCGTAGTAACAGGCGGCGTTGGGTTGGACCCATCTCCTCTGGGCTTTTGGGGAGAAAGCAGCCCCTTCTTCTCTCGTCCCCAGGACACTCATGCTGCCCCGGCTGTGCAAGCAGCTGCCCATTGAGCTCTTCTCCAGCTCCCTTTCAGATCCCCTTCTCGCACTGCCTGCCTAGTGAGGGCTAGTATTTCCTCCGGTTTTATTGCAGACGGAAAGGCCTCCCTGCCTAATCTAATTCCCCTCTCCTTTGTCACAGGCAGATGTCACTTTTACATCTGTGCGTCTGTTCAAACGCCCCCCCTCCAGCCCGGCAGATGTTACCACCGGTAACGGAACGCCAGCCAAAAGTAACGCGCAGGTCCCTCTGCTGGAGGGAGCCTGTTGTGAGCCAGAGGCGAGCGCTCCCCTGCTTCTTTCCTGCGGGCAACCCCCCCTGCAGAGACCAGCCCCAACCCATGCCCCCAGAGCACGCACAGCATACCTGAACATACGTGCCAAAAAGCGGTCCTCTGCACACTCCTATAAAACACAGCAATGAGGCACAGCGAAAGAGGAACGTTCATCAACTCCTAACACAAACTCAGCACAGAGCCCCACAATTACACACACAACAAACGCTCAGCCAGGCACAACACACCAATGCACACACCGTACGCCTTTCCTCGCACATTGCATGTAAGTAGCAATACTCTTACACGCACGTAACACAGAGTTCACACATGAACGCACGCACAGACCACACCATTCACTAGCCTGCAAACAACTTTCTGAGAGGCTGAAAAAATCCATTTTGTACTAGACGTAGTCCAGGAATTAACCACTTCTGAAACGAACTGCCAACCCCCTTGCTTCAATAGGGCTTCTTACACTGGTGACTTTCGAATGGGTCGAGCTATGTCAGTATAGCTGTACTGGTGGTGCAAACCTTTAGTGTAAATGCACTGTACTGGGAGATACAGACACATCACGTCTCCACCCGCCCTCTCACCCCGCCCCCCCCCCGGCAATGCCTCAGTTTCCCCACAATACTTTCTTCACACGCGCCCACTCCCTCTGACACACAAACATAGACACGTAGTCAAAACACCTTCAGACTAATCAAGCCATGTTGTCTACAGGCTGAGAAAGAAGTGTTTATTTGTCTTCTATTTTAGGTGCTTTGGAGGAACTCAAATATTATGGGTATTTAGATAGATAGATACACTGTAGCATATACCCATAAAAGCACGTCGGAATAGTTAAATGTAAGTTAAACGTTACAGTATGGTGAGATCTGGGGAGGGGAAAACCAACATAAAATTCTCTCGCATTGAGAAAAATGTTATTGACCACTATTTTTGTTGCTGTTTCTTGCTGTATATTCTGGGGAGCTAGTCTGATAACTAACAGATTCATCTGATCCGGCGACATGATACAGGTCAGAGGATAGTGACCTGCAGTAATGATCCTAATGGATAAAAGAAAAGCCCCATTTTCCTCTTTTAACCAAATCGACGACTGCACAGTGAAAAATCGACTCCGACGTGACATCCACTGCGGAATAATTTGAAGGCTTCCCCCAAATAAAGCAATCAAAAAGAAATTCTCACTGGTATTAATATTTTATTCATCCCCATGTTACTGTGTTTAGCCTGCGGTAAAACAGATTCATAGAAGTGAGACATTATGGGCCTGACAAGCGTTTTCCCATGAATTGCTACTCCAATACAATGGCATTTTGTTTGCTGTTTTGTTTCGCTGTCCTCTAACATTCTTTCTGACTTTCAGGGTGGAGGAAAAGATTCTCCTCTCTGAATAGCGAAGAATAGGAAAGAAAAGTTTTAAAGAAACTTTCAGCCTTGTTTCATTCCGGTACTTGATAACATGTAAACATTCCCCCGCTTCGCACAGTCCCTGACTTTCCTTTGTTTTGAGCTGGTTTTGCTTCTAGCATTACTTCTGTCCTTCCTGAGTCAGTAATCTAGGGAGAAAGCTGCACACAGCTCTCTGTTTCTCGAGCCTGTATCAGTAAACAGCCAGACAGGGAACTGTCCCCAGCTCTGGTTGGCTGGATTTGAATTTGTGATCTAGACAAAAGGTCTCTTTTGGAAAAAGGCTACTAGGGGCTCTAATTCTATTTGTGCCGCTTGGAAATCAGAAGGGGTTTTTCCACACTTCATTTTGATTCGATTATTTCTTACGGATGGTTTCGCTCTCCCCTCACCAGACGCGTGGGGGAAGGCTGCTGAAGCAGTTGGCCTATAGTTGCAATAATCAAATTAACCATTTGCTACAACTTTTAGGGAGAGCAGCTCGCGTGTAGAAAGAACAACTGGAAACAAAACCCAGGGGCCGGAGCCTGTGCGCCTCGGAGAAGCCCAGCGTGACTTTCATCTGCAGAGGCGAATCAAAACATCCACAAAAGATTTTACACTGGAAAAAAAACACACACACAAAACCCTCCTCCCATAAATAAAGCCGCAGAAAGGAGATAATAGAGTCAAGTGCATTAGCTCAGCGGACCGTGATCGGCTGGAAGATCCTCCCGTGTAATGACTGGGCATGAGGAGCTCACCCCCCTCAGAGGCAGCACCGTTTGGCTTTGCAGGGCAAAGGGGCTGGCGGGGGGATTGAAGGAGGAGAGGGACAGGCCACGGCTGGCACGATCGGGGGCAGAGGTGGGAATGGGGGAACGGGCACAGCTGGCCCGACGGACGGGGGGACAGGGGTGTGTGGAGTGAGCTAGGCACCGCTGAGAACCCCCGGACTGGCAAGAACCAGGCGCTGAGCTGGGAACGGGCCTTGCCGAGCAGACTGAAGCCAGACAGGACTCGAGCACCAAGCTGGCGAGCCTGGATCCGGGTAGAGGGAGACAGGGCTGG